>NC_142150.1:34162500-39162500 GCF_024610735.1 Ursus americanus | reverse complement strand
TCCCTGAGAGAGCATGAGGTTTTGGGCTGCAGGCTTGGTGACGAATCCAGTTTCTACTCTCCGGTTTTGGTTTCCTGATCTGTAAAACTGAGGCTAAGAGTGCTTCCTTAGGGGAATCGTTGTGAGAATTCCCCCACCCCTTTTCTTCAACCTGTTACTTAAACTGAGGTATAACATAAATACGGTAGAGTGCACAAATATAGTAAAGTGTATAAAAAAAAAAGTCTCCATCCATGTGACAGTGTCCCAGATCAAGATCTAGAACCTTTCCACTCCCCTACGAGGCTCCTCCATGCCTCTTCAGCACCCTGTCCTCTTCCCTAGAGACAACCGCTCTTCTAGCTTCTCTTGCCCTAAATCCATTTCGCCTGTTCTGGACCTTCGTGGGGGAGGAGCCGCATAGCCTGGGCTCTTCTGTGTCTGGCTTCTTCCCTTGCCCCTGAGAGTCATCGGTGTGCGAGCAGTAGGAGGAGCTCTTTTTCATTCTGTGTGTTTTCTGATTTATGAAAATACCTCGCTTGCTAGCCATGCTTCTGCCGATGGACATTGGATTGGTTCCCGTGTTTGGCTGCCGTGAATACGGTAGCTGTGGACACTCTTGGACACGTCTTTTGCCACCCCTTTACCTCTAACTAGTGGCCTCACCCGGTACTTACAGAGGAATCAGAAGGAACCAGAGTGTCTGGCATCCATCTGCACCCACCTAGTCTGCCTTTCTTTGGTTAAGGGGCAGAAGAATGCCCCTGTCCTTGTTTCAGAAGCCAGCCCCTGTGTGTGGGTCCTGGACCCCCACTCTTACTTTCCCGAGCACTTTGCTCCTTAAATTCCTCGCTTCCTGTATTAGCACGGTCCCCCTCTCTGCTAGGTTATTCTGCCTGGCATAGAAACCACTGTAATACCTCCTGTTGATAAAATGAACAAACACCCCCTCGACCTCACGTCTTCTCTAGCTAGTTCCCCATAGAGCGAATCTTCGATTGTCCACCATGGCCCTCAGCACTTGCCATTCTGTCTTCAGTTCCCTCCACCAGGCTCTCTTTCTCAGCCTCCTCCCGAAGGAGCGCTTATCAAGGCTACCAAAAGACCTTGACATCTTTTTTTTTTTTTAAAGATTTTATTTATTTATTCGACAGAGATAGAGACAGCCAGCGAGAGAGGGAACACAAGCAGGGGGACTGGGAGAGGAAGAAGCAGGCTCATAGCGGAGGAGCCTGATGTGGGGCTCGATCCCGTAACGCCGGGATCATGCCCTGAGCCGAAGGCAGACGCTTAACCGCTGTGCCACCCAGGCGCCCCAAGACCTTGACATCTTGACAAAGCCAAAGGTTAACTTTCTGGTCAAGGCTTACTTGGCTCTCTGTAGCATTTGACATGAGTGACCACTCTCTGATCTTCACTTGGCACCTGTCTTTCTTCCTTTCTCACTGGGCCCTTCCTTCGTGGTCTCCTGGGTGGGGTTGCCCTCATCCTCTCCCATATCCCTCATTCTTACTGTCCCCAGGTGACCTCATCGGGCCCCTGGCTTTCAGTACTTTCCATTGGTGGATGTTTCCTAAGCCCGTCTCGGCATAGGCCTCCCCACTTGGCTTTGGACTGGTATAACCTCTTGGCTACTTGGCATCTCCATGTGGGTGTCTAAGCGGCACATTGAACTTGACATGCCTGAAAGAAAGGCTCCAGTGGATGGCACTATCCAGCTGCTTGAAGCAAAAGTCTAGGTATCATCCTCAATCCTTTTCACTCTGTATCTAATGCAACAGGAAATCTGGTTGCCTCTCTCTCCAAGAGAGACTCCGGGTCTGATCACTTCTCACTGTCTACATTTTCATGCCTGTCTGAAGCTCTTGCAGCTTGTGGCTGGTCTCTCTGCCTCTTGCCCACTTGTGGTCAGTCCCTCCTTCCATGGGCAGCCAGCACGATCATTCTAGAGTATGAATTGGATTATGTTACTTCTCTCCTTAAAATTCTTTTTTTTTTTTTTTCCTCCGTTCAAGTTTAATAGAAACCACTAAAGATCAAAAGTGCTGTCCCATTACTGGCCACATCAGTTGACCTGCCCCATAGCACGGCTCAGGCCATTCTCTCCAGAGGAAGAAAGGCTGGCCTTCCAGGCCCTGCAGAAGAGGCCTGTCCTGTCCCATACCACAGCTGCACTGAATCCAAAGTCTTGTGTTTTCAGCATGACAGTGGTACAAAAGAGATTTTGTTTTCTTGGCTGCTCAGTGCAGCCTGGCCCTGAAATGGCCCAGCGCTCACTTCTGCTCAGGGAATCATTCTTCGCTCTTCTGCACGGCAGGCTTGATGGTATCGTTGCCAGGCTTCCAGCCAGCGGGGGCGGGGGGGGGGAGGGCACTTCCCCATGCTTGAGCAGTAAGCTGGAAGGCCTGAACTAGTCTCAGAGTCTCACAGAGCAGCTGACAGGTGGTCATCCTCAGTCATCTGCAGAAGGAAACCTGTATCATCAATAATAAAGAAGCCCCTGAACGAGATACCTTCATCAGCCTTTAAGACCTCCATCGCCCTGAGCGATGTACGTGTGAGGTCTGATACCAGGGGAATGTTCATGGGTCCCGGTCCTCCTTGTTTCTTGGGTGTGTTGATCCATGCCGGGTGACAGAAATGAGAATCCACAGAAGCACCAGACACTTGGCAGTTGAGTTTCTTAAGTTCTTCCGCCTGTCACTGAAAGCAATGATCTCCATGGGGCACACAAAGGAGAAGTCAAGAGGGCAGAAAAAGAATGCAATGTCTTTTCCTTTGTAGTCGGAGAGGCTGATGCCTTTGAACCGGCCATCTGGCATAATGGCTGTGGCTTGGGGGCAGGGTGCCCAATTTTGGCATTTCCTGAAGACATCTTGCTTTTGGCACCTAACCACTCTTGAGTGCCAGACCTCGCCCGGCCATCTCCCCCATCTGCCCCCAACTTGGGAGTTGAGTTGGGCAGGTTGAGGAAAAGGCAACGACCAGGGTGTGGGGGCGCTTCTTACAGCTCGGAGACAGAGCTCACCAAAGACCAGTCAGGAAGAAGATGTCCCTTAAAATTCTTGATTGGCTTTTCCATCACACATAGAGTAGGCTTCAAGTCTGTACTGTGGCCCATGGGGCCTGGTGTGGTCTGGTCTCTGCCTGCCTCTCTGATCCAGATCTTTCTCTCCAGTCCTCCTGGGTCTCTCGACGTCAGCCACATGGGCCTTCCTGCAGCCCCTGGAGCATGCCGTGCTCTTTCTTCCCAAGACCCTCGCCCTTGCTCTTCCTTCTGCATGTGATGCTCTTCGCTGGATCTTAGCACGGCTGCCTCCTTTCCATCATTCCAGACTCCACTCAATGCCCATTCCCTGGGGTGGTCCTTTCCATGCTGGGCTTCCCCGAGTCTCCTCCTTCTGTAATATTTCACTTAGTCTAATCCATAGCACTTTCACTACCGGGAAGTACCTGATTTTGTCTATTTGTTCATTGTCAGGGTGGGTCCTCTCGCTGGAATGTGAGCTGCTTGAGGGCAGGTGCCCTGTCTAGTTCATGCCACTACCTCCAGCACCTTGGACAGGGTCTCACACACAGTAGGGCCTCAGCGTTGGCTGACTGCACTGAGAGGATGTACCTGGTGGATGGGAGGGAAGGGCATGTCAGGGATCCTGGGGACAGGCGTGCCACAGTCATTGTGCAGGTGATGCTCCTTAAAGGGAAAAGATGCTTCCACATGCATCTTCTCACTAGAACTTCGTGGGCACCTTGCCAGCTAGGTCAGGACTGACCTTGTGCTACTCGGAAAATGGTATAGATTAGAGTTGGAAGGAAGCTTGGGGAACAACCCTGATGATGACAGCTGACACCTGCTGGGCACTCACCCTGTGCCAGGCACTGGGGAAGACACCTTATGTGGCCAGCTCCCATAATCCTTGCAGCCCCTCCCCCTGCCATGGTGCTGTAGGACAGGTAGGGCTGTTATTGTCCCTGCTCTACAAGGAATTGGGGACTCAAAGAAGTTAAGTACCTTGCCCAAAGTCCCAGGGCAGGTAAGTGGTGGAGGTGGGACCTGAACTCTGGCTGTCTCTTGACTCTGTGCCTTTTCCCACGATGCTGCACTGCCCGGTCTGACATTTCCCAAAACTCACTCATCACATGTGGGCCCTACCCAAGTGCTCTTTCTCTGATTGTTTAACTAATATTTTCTTCAATGGACTCACTTTAAAAATGGAAAGAATTCTTTTAAAAGGAGCCTTAAATGACTATTGATACGTGTTTGTGTATCAATTTTGTTATGTATCTAGGGACTTGCTCAGTGTCGGCTCAGCAAGGTTAAGTGGGATGTCAGGACCGCTCAGTGATGCAGCCAGAATCCAAACCCAGAATTTCTTTTTTTTTTTTTTAAAGATTTTATTTATTTATTTGACAGAGATAGAGACAGCCAGCGAGAGAGGGAACACAAGCAGGGGGAGTGGGAGAGGAAGAAGCAGGCTCATAGCGGAGGAGCCTGATGTGGGGCTCGATCCCATAATGCCGGGATCAAGCCCTGAGCTGAAGGCAGTCGCTTAACCGCTGTGCCACCCAGGCGCCCCCAAACCCAGAGTTTCTGATCGTCAGCTGGTGCCCCATTGTACCACCCACCAGAGTGGCACCCACAGAGGAAAGCTTAAGGAAGCCTCACTCCTAGGGGTTGACTCTGTGTGTGCCTGGCCATGAGAGTTGGAGCCTCCTTAATTTTGGTGCTATAGGCACCCTGCTTACCTCACCCCTGTCCTAGCCCTGCCACCCTCCCTGCCTGGGGGCTGAACCTCACCTGGTCCCATTCCCACGCTGACCCTCTCCACAAACTGAGAGCTCCGCATGGTACCATCTCTTTTCTTTACTCCAATGGCTCCTTCAAACACTTTCTGCCCTATTGGTAGAAAGTCTGAACTCCCCTGGTCTTCTAAAATCTCAGGAATCTACTCAGGGTAAAGGGGTTTAGTCCTCTTTGGAAAGACCTGGAATCTGATCAGCCCCTCCTGCCATTGCTTATTGCTGTCACATGGTGTCATGTGGAAGACTGTCTGTGCCCCACCTAACAGGAAACCTCCCCTGCGGGAAGGGCCTTGGAGATCCCATCCCAGCAGGGGCCACAGAGGCTCTTTGAGGGATAGTGGGTCTCTCTGGGGCCCCCTCTTTGGTGCATACCCACTTTTTTGGCCATCATACCCAACCGTGTAGGTTGTTTGCCTTGGGAGAGCCCCCCAGTCTTGTGCTGACATCAGCCTCCCCTCCCCACCATCCTGGTCCTTGTATTGACCCTAGACGCTTCCTTCCTTCCTTCCTTCCTTCCTTCCTTCCTTCCTTCCTTCCTTCCTTCCTTCCTTCCTTCCTTCCTTCCTCCCTTCTTTCCTTCCTTCTTTCTTTTTTTAAAGATTTTATTTATTTATTTATTTGACACAGAGAGAGAGCACAAGTAGGGCAAGCAGCAGGCAGAAGGAGAGGGAGAAGCAGTCTCCCCACTGAGCAGAGAGCCTGATGTGGGGCTCAATCCCAGGATGCTGGGATCATGACCTGAGCCAAAGGCAGCTGCTTAACTCACTGAGCCACCCAGGGGCCCTAGACTCCCTTTCTTTGAGTTTTCTATTTTTCACTTGAAGTGTAGTTGACACATGATGTTCCGTTAGTTTCAGGTGTGCACGGCAGTGACTGGACAGGTCTATACGGTACGCTGTGCTCACAAGTGTAGCCACCCATCTGTCCCTGGACGCTGCTAGTACAACACCATTGACTCTATTCCCTGTGCTAGGACTTTTAGCATTGTGACTTATTCATGCCATAACTGGGAGCCTGTATCTCCCACCCCCCTTCACCCATTTTGCCCATCTCCCCTCTCCTTCCCCTCTGGCAACCACTGGTTCATTCTCTGTCTTCCAGGTCTGTTTCTGCTTTTTGTTTATTTCTTTAGTCATTTGTTCTGTTTTTGAGATTCCACGTATGAGTGAAATCATATGGTATTTGTCTCTCTCTGATTTATTTTGCTTAGCATAATACCTTGTAGGTCTGTCCATGTTGTTGCAGATAGCAAGGTCTTTTTTATGGCAGAGTAATATTCCATAGGCTGTTTAATTTCTGGAGCTTTGTTGTACCTTCCACCCGTCATTTCAGCCAGGGCTGTGCCAGTGTTCCTACTGGGCCTCCCTGGCAACACATCTCGAGGAGCTGCTGTGGGGTTTTGGTCCCTTTGCTCCAAGAAGAGTGGGAACTACTCATCCATCCATCTCTTCTGCAGTAATCAGCTTCATATTTGTCAAGGGAGTGTAGAGTTGATGGAATCACAGAAGGTTCATGATCTGTTCCCCCTGGCAGAAGGGTGTGCTCAGGGCCCATATTTGCACAACCAAGAGGGCCACTGAGGAGCCCCAGGTGTAGAAGGCCAACTTCTCTAGAAACTTCCTCACTCCTCATTTCAGATAAGGAAGCCAGGGCCCAGAGACCACAAGCACCTTCTCCAAAGCCACATAGCATGTGTCTGACCCTGCTCCCTTTTCCCTTCCCTTCTGCTCATGCTCTTGTGGATGGTGCTGGGGACCTGGGGATGGACCCCTATGGGCCCGCCCAGGACCAATCCCTCCGTCTCCTCTTTGTGAATCCTTAGGCGAAGTCGCGGGAGCTGGTGCGGCCAGCATCATGTCCACCCTGACTGAGAAGGCCATAGTGAAGAAGGAACTGCTGTACGATGTGGTCGGGAGAGACAAGTACCAGGTCAACAACAAACACGATGGCAAGTACTCGCCGCTGCCTCCCAGCAAAATCGTCCAGCGTGCGGAGGAGCTGGTGGGGCAGGAGTTGCCCTATTCGCTGCCCTGCGAGAACTGCGAGCACTTTGTGAACGAGCTGCGCTACGGAGTCGCCCGCAGTGACCAGGTGGGTCCTCAGCCTGTGTCCCCGTCCCCGGGAGCCAGACTGTTCCGTCAGCTGGCCGTGGGGGGGCATCAGGCCCCTAGAAGACACATGGAAGTCACACTCGGGGTGGGGACAAAGGTGTGGAGACTGGCAAGTTGGCACTGGCTCCGTGGACCAGCATGGCTGTCCGCCATGGCCCACGATGTGAGTCACTGCCACTGGAGAACCCTGTGTTTTGAATAACACTGTTTGTCTTTTACCCACTTAAACATTGCTCCAAGTGAAGAAAGCACACGAGAAGTTTCCTTTTCCCAGAAACCATTCCAGGGCTGTAACACAGAGGAGCTGAGTAGCATAAACAGCTCATTTTCTGTGGTCTCATAGAATTTCTGTTTGTCCACATTAAAAAAAAAAAAAAGGCAGATTTCTTAGCATTTCTAATATTCTGCGGTAAGAACTTGCCTCACATCAGTGGCCCTTTCCGAGATCAGAGCTCCTGTAATTCAGCGCCGAGGCGGGGCTCACATCCCCCCCACCCCCACCACCAGGAAATCAGCCACAGCGACGTCTGACATCTGAACGCAGTGCTGACTCTGGGGCGGGTCACGTCCCCCTTGTAAAATGTGCACTCTCAGGACTAACCGGGGCCCCCTGTCTTGTGTTTGATTATACTCTCTGACTCTGTACTGAGCATGCTCACAGGGGGGCTATTGTTAATTTCCTTGACAAAGTGCCTTTTGTATGAAGCCGCTGCCTCATGCGTTCTCGCTCTGTGAGGTTCTGTAAAGATCTGGGGGCACATTGTTCCTCCTCCATTATCTGCAGACTGTTTCTCCCACCCTGACAAATCGTTTAGCAAGGAAAATGCTGGGGACAAGAGCTTGCGTGCAGGCGCCCCTGCCACAAAGCCACGCCTGATGACCTCTAACAGGAAGGTTAGAGACTGACGCAGGTCTGTAGCTTTGTCTGAACCTTGTCATCACAGCTTCCGGCTGCTAGGAACCTCAGTTCTGGGTACTGCGTGATGTGAAGTGACACGACATGTTTCCTGGCACCTCACACAGCCATGCGGGGCACAGTTATGGGCGGTGCCAAGTCATTTATATTTTTAACCGTCGAAGACCTCCAAGCTCTCTATGATGGTCAATCAGGGCTTTTGGCAGCCACGAGCATACAGTGCAGGCAGGCTCTGTGCTTAGGGGAGCAAGGGCAGTGTCGGCCGTGTCAGGAGACGGTGTTACTTTTGGGTACAAAGTTCATATTTTCATCCTCTTTATTCCCGGGATTTGGGGTACGTGGTCTTCACTGGACTTCTTGGCATAAAATGATGATGAAAAATCTTTTTCTTTGTTTGTTCTTGGTTCTGCTTAAATGCCTGGCTTGATTCGTGGGCGAGATTTCTTGATCCCTGTTCATGACACTCTTTCATGCTCTCATGTGGGAAACAGTACAGTTTTGCTGATTTGGGGCATTGTGACTTCATTGGGGACAGTGGCTCTGAGAGCAGACTCTCCCTTTGCATCGTCACAGGGGCTACTGCCCCGAGAGCTGCACCTGGATAGTGCTGGGCATAGGAAGAGGCCGAACTTTCTCGCTGTTTCATGCTGATCTGAACTGTTTCCACTGAGTTTTGTTCCCTTTACTGTTGCTGCTGGACCTGAGAAACCATGAAGGGGCTGGAAAGTCGGCCATAAGGACATTGGGGTTCGGAGACTGGGAAAGAAGCAGGGGGACAGGGCCACCAGCTACACTGGCCTTGCAGCCACACTGCGAATTAGGGCAACAGACTTCTGTGTTGGGATGTTTTCTAAGCTTCGGATACATCTTCAACACTCACTCATCTAGGCTTTTTACTGGCACTGAATCTGAAGCTCTTGATGCCTTCGGAGCTCAAGTCTATGGCCACCATGCTTCTGTTCAGTGGCAGACTGTCAGGTTCTCGAATCGTCCATGGAGAGTGCTGCGCACATCAAATGGACTTGAACGCTGAGGTCAAAGTTGAGCCACCCAGGTGCCCATATATTATACATTTTTATTAAATTAATATTCAGTGTTTGTTTTATGTTTATGTAAATTTTACTCACAGCTGAGTGTTGTGGTGTATTATGAATTTCCTTTTGGGGTTGGGGAAGGGCCTCTTCTCTTCTCGAAGATCATTAGTATTTCCTTACATGGCTCAGTTTTCCTTGTACCTGTTGTCAGTTCTCGGTACGGTTTTCCACAAGGGAAGTCCCATCAAGTAACCTCTCAGTTCCAGAGTGTTCTCCTTGGACACATCCATCCCCGAGATGGGCATTCTGCTGTCTGTGCTGGTTGGCTCTTGGCTGACAGCTTGGCTTTACCCCAGGACTTCCCTTCGCTGTGGTGCTTCAGACTTCCTTTGCCTTTCTCTTGGGTTGGATTCCCTGGGTCCATGATCTCCTCATTTCTTATTTGTCTGTCTTTCTCTTAATTTAGGTGGACCGCATCCCTCAGAAGTGGCTTTAGGTTAGAAAGACAGCACGTGGAATAAGGAGCCACCAAGCTTGGGAGTCACACCTCTCTCCTCCGGATTGGTTACTGTATGAGCTTCCTATGGCTGCCGTGAAAAACTACCCCAAGTTTTAAAAACACCCCAAAGTGATGGTGTCACAGTTCTAGAGGTCAGAAGCCTGAACATGGTTTCACTGGGCTAAAATCAAGGTGCCAGCAGGGCACTATTCTTTTCTGGAGGTTCTGGGGGAGAATCTGTGTTCTTGCCTTTTCCGGCTTCTAGAGGCTTCCTACGCTGCCTGGCTTGTAGCCTGTCCTCCAACTTCAAAGCCAGCAATTAATTGCTGGTTGAGCCTTTCTCACACCGCATGACATGGACTCTTCTGACTCCCTCTTCCATCTTTTAAGAAACTTTGTGATGACCCTGTGCCCACTGGGATAATCCAGGATTATCTCCCCCCTGCCTTTTTTAAGATAAATTGATTAGCAACCTAATTCCATCTGCAACCTTAGTTCTCCCTTAACCATGTAGCACAATATACTTAGAGGTTTCTGGAATTAGGACATGGACATCTTCAGCGGCGCCGTATGTCTACTTACCAGTTACTGTCTACAGCTGGTACAAAGTTGTTGCCCTGGGGTCTTCCCTCCCCGTCACTCTGGAGACATTCTCTTCTATCCTGTCC
Source organism: Ursus americanus (assembly GCF_024610735.1). NCBI lineage: Eukaryota > Metazoa > Chordata > Mammalia > Carnivora > Ursidae > Ursus > Ursus americanus. The sequence goes on along the minus strand of NC_142150.1, from coordinate 39,152,490 downwards.
TGCCCTGGAGCACCCCTCTTCTGTAGCTCACATCTTCTTTCTGGGTTCACTCCCTTGTTTTGGTGGAACCTCCTTCAGTAGCTTCTTGAAAAAGGATGTATGTGGGCGCCTGGGGGGCTCAGTTGGTTGAGCGTCTGCCTTCAGCTCAGGTCATGATCCCAGGGTCCTGGGATCAAGTCCTGCAACGGGCTCCCTGCTCCCTGGGGAGCCTGCTTCTCCCTTTCCTCCTCCCCCTGCTTGTGCTCTTTCTCTCTCTCTGTCAAAGAAATAAATAAAAACTTAAAAAAAAGAAAAAAGGGATGTATAGAAGGTACATTCTTAAAACCCATATTTCTGACTTATCCCACTTGATCTGGTAGCTTGGGTAGAGAACTCCAGGTTAGAAATTGCTTTACTTTAGATTTTTGGAGGCAATGTTCCATTGTCTTCTTGCTTCCAGCATTGCTTTGGAGAAATCTGAAGTTATCCCAATTCCTGATCTTTCCTCTGCTTGCTGTTTCCCTCCCCTGCTCTAGCAGTTGCAGTATCTTTTCTTTACCCAGTTTTCTAGAATTTCACAGTAATGTGCCCTGGGGTGGGTCTACGTTTATCCATTAAGAGGGGCCTCAGAACACCATTTCAGTCTGAAAACATATGTTCTTTAGTCCTGTTAATTTTCATGAATTATTTTGCTCTTGATTCTCCTCTGAGTTTCCTGTGTTATCTCTTTCTGGAACCTCTATTACTCAGACGTCAGACTGCCTGGATTATTCCCTATTTTTTAACCTTTGGCTTCTGTTTTCTGTGTCTTTATCTTCTTGCTATATTTTTTTTTCCTGAGAGATTTCCTCAACTTCATCTTTCAAACTTTTTATTCAGTCTGTCATTTCCATTGTATTTTCTAAGAATTGTTTGTATCTCTCAATATTCTATTATTTTTTATGGTTCTGTGTTTTTTTTTTTTTAAAGATTTTATTTATTTGAGAGAGAGAGACAGAAAGCATAAGCGGGGGGAGTGGCAGAGGGAGAGGGAGAAGCAGGCCCTCTGCTGAGCAGGGAGCCCGATTCGGGGCTCGATCCCAGGACCCTGAGATCATGACCTGAGCTGAAGGCAGATGCTTAACTGACTGAACCACCCAGGCCCTATAGCACCATGTTCTTATTTATTGGAGGTAATATGTTCTTTTATTCTCTAGTGATAATTTTTAAAAAGATGTTTTCTAGATATGATTTCTGTTTCTTTGGATTGTTTGTTTTGCTCTCTGTCTTCTGTTTTAGAGGTCTTCCTCAGATGACTGGTATCTTGGTCATATGCTCATGATTAGGGTAGGGGGTTTGCTGCTGAATGGAAGCTCTGAGTGAACTGGGAGGGGACAAGTGGCTTGTTGACTTTGAGTTTCACTTCTGGATGATATAGGTGGATAGTCTGTTTGGGAATCCTTGGTATTGGTATTTGTTGTTGTTGTTTTAAGTTTTATTTATTTATTTAAGTGATCTCTGTATGCAATGAGGGGCTTGAACTCATGACCCTGAGATCAAGAATCACACACCCCCACGACTGAGCCAGCCAGGTGCCCCAAGTATCTTTTGTTTCCATTTGGGCTGGTCAGATTCCCCAGGCAAGTTTTCCTGACTTCTGTGTGGTAAGTAGTGTTCTGGGAGCAGAGACGGGTAGGAAGGCCAAGAGTCTCACAGTCAGCATGTTTGTGGTCTCTCAGTCCCTTCTTTTTGGCATGACATCTGCATCCTCACATGTGTTTCTCAATTCCCAGGCCCTCAAGTCTTCTGTTTCACCCTCTGCAGAGAATAAACTTTCAGACTTCTGTTACGGTTGGGGGGGGGGGTGTTCCAGGGACCTAGCTAAAGCTCTTTCTCTGCCCTGTTTCCAGAACGATTTGGTGTTGCCAGTAGCTGACCTTTCCTGAAGACCCTGTTGTATGATTCCAATTGATCCTCAACTTTCCCACTGCTGCCTTAGAATTTAGAGTTCTGTGGGTCCTTGTGAAATCACGCCTAAAACAAATGCCTTACTTTACTCTTGGTGAAGTTTCAGGGGGGAGTGACATTTGACATGGGACTTTTTACCCTGAAATCTACTCTTATTTTTGCAACACTTCTTTTTTCTAGTATGAGCTAGTGTAAGTCAGAAATACTAATAATTTAAGGTAGAGCGTCACCGCCGCTCCGAGTTGGGTCATTTCTTTAAGAACTCGTAAAGAGCACCTCTGTGCCTGGCAGAACCAGGTGTGGGGGATGGAGCGAGGAACAAGACGAGTGACACACGTGAGGTCCTTGCTCTCCCGGGGGGCACGGGTGTGACATGGCAAGATTCGAGAGCCGGTTCCTGAGCCACCTCGCACTTGCTGCACGGGCTCCCTGATGGCCGCAGGCTTTCAGCCATCCCGCCTGCATCTCCTGGGCCTTCCCACCCCGCGCTCTGGGGATTCAGGTGCTTTAAATGCCCAAAAGTGGATGGAGTTGCCCTCAGGCCCACATACAGCCCTGGCCAGCGGGCTCCATCCAGCGGCTCTTTCCCCTTCCAGCCCTCTTCTCCCCGTTTCCCTGCCAGTATTGGTAGACTCCTGAGTTTGTCAAGTGGGCCAAGGGGCCCGTGAGTTCCCTTGAGCTGAATGTTATTGTTGAATGTACAGCCTGTCCTCGGATTCCCGACGGAGTGTGACCTCCCCTCCTCTCTCCTGCAGGTCAGAGATGCCGTCGTGGCGGCTGGCATCGCAGGAGCGGGCTTGGCAGCCATGGGCCTCATTGGAGTCATGTTCTCAAGAAACAAGCGGCAGAAGCAATAAGCTGAGGGGCCCGTCCGGTCAGCAGGGACTTTACACATGTACGGGGTCTGGTTGGGCCAGAGCTTTGGTTTGTGGATTTCATTCAGTTTTATAATAAGGCTTATTTTTACAGAATAAAATAAAGCCCAACAAGGGAGCCCTTTACTGGAGGAAATGCAGCAAGAACTGCCTGGTGTGAAGTCTGTGGAGGGCGCGGCTGGGCTCCGGGACTGGCCACACCAGGTGGCACCCTGGGCCTTCGGTGCTTTTCTCTTGCTTTCTCTCTGGGGCTGTGTTCGCTGTCTTGCAGGAGCCCGTCCAGCTCCGCTATTTCAAGTTGTGGGTATTTCTGGGTGTGGGGAGACGGGGGAGCAGGGGGAGACACGCGGCCCTGGCTGAGAGGCAAGCACAGGAACCATCAGACAACCAGGACCCTTGGCCTGGAACTGGAGGCAGCCGGCTTCTCGACTCCGCGGCTGGAGTCCGTAAGTTCCGCAGAGTCAAAACCAAAGCTCAGCCAAGCTCTTCCTGGAGGAAACTCAGTCTCATGAAGTCCTCTCCTTCTCCCTCTGCTCTGCACACCTTTCCTCAGCCTCGTCGCGTCCACCCCCAGCCCTCCTGCTTCCTCTCCACGTGGGCAGCTTGCAGACACACACACACACAAGTACAAAACCCACGCTCTCTCTCTGTAATTCTGAAATCCAAAAAGCTCTACAAACCCAAGTTAGGCGGCAAACTCCCTTGAAGGAAAACCCGCCTAGAACGGATCTGAGGCTTTTCGTAAGCTTCATGTACCCCATTTCGTGACTCGGTCACGCCTCTCACTGCAGAAACAGCAGCATGTTTCCTTAGGAGCAAACACCTGAGCGCCCATTCCCGTCCTTGACCTCATGCACCATATTTTCTATCGGAAACCCAAAAAATATCAAATCCCAAAACACACGTAGTCTCAAAGGGTTTGCATGAGCCTTGTTGTCCCATGTTTCCTATTTCCTATAGAGATAGCTATGTGTTTACAAAGAAAAAGAACACAAAGGCTATATTCAAACCTGATATGTGGTTACCTCTGGGGACCGGGAAGGGGGACTTCAGTTTTACCCGAGGCGTCCTGAGTGTTTGCAAGAACGACATCATTTCTTATTGCATGGAGCACTGGGCGTTATACGCAAATAATGAATCATGAAACAGGACATCAAAAACTAAGGATGTACTGTATGGGGACTAAGCTAACAAAATAAAAATTATTATTAAAAAAAGAAAGAACAACATCATTTCTCATTTCATCATATTACGCTATTAACTCTTAAAAATACAGAAACGACCAGAGTGACAGATGTCATCTTACTAATGATAGAGCTAAATGCAGCCTCTAGGAAGAAGGCATAGAGGGAAGGAGGGTCTCCACCAGAAACGCTACTGGAAACAGGGTCTTCACAGAGGTAATCATGTTAAGACGAGGTCATCAGGGTGAGCCCTAAGCCAACATGACTGTGTCCTTATCAGAAAAGGTAACACAGACACAGGGAGAAGAATGCAACGTGAAAAGAGACACATAGCTGGCTGACAGAAGCCGAGACTGAAGGCCTACGGCTAATGCCAAGGAACGCCGAGGATGGCCAGCGAACCAGCAGGAACGAGGAAGGGGCAAGCACGGACTCTTCCCCACAGGCCAGAGAGGGTGCGGCCCTGTGGACAGCTTGAGTTCTGACGGCTGGACTCCGGAACCGCGAGACCATAAGGCTGTGTTGTCTGAAGCCCCCTCGTCTGTGGTACGTTGTCACAGCAGGCCTCACACAGCACCCGGGCCTACTCAGCGTGACCTCTCACTGACTGACGACACGGTCTACCTCAGACGTGAGTGTGTCTACAGCTCGGGGTCCACTGCCTCACACAAGCTAGGTGTCCAAAACAACGTGCAAGAGGAAGGAGCCTAGAAAGAAGTTTCAGGTGACAAGGTGTCAAACTCAAGTTTTGACGGAAATGTTTCAGGAGCAACAGCTCCCAACCCCGGGGTCGTGACACCAGAGTAGAACCACAAGTTATAAAGTGCAAGCCAAAGTGAGAAATTCTTTTCTTTGCTTTTTAAAGGAATTGAGGTTAGACCTAACTCACAGTAATCCCCATAATAAATGACTCCCTCATCCCGGTGCATGCTGACCTGTTTCCTGAACGCCAGTCGGACGGGGGGATCAGAAAGGCGTGCCAAGACTGGGGGGAGGTTAAGATGGCGGAGGAGGAGGGGACCCTAAGCTCATCTGGTCCCTGGAATTGAGCTCGATAGTCGGGAACTCGTTCTGAACACCTGCAAAACCAATCGTGGATCTGAGAAAAGAAACGGGGCAAACCTACAGATAGAAAAGTGACCACTTTTTGTGAGGTAGGCGGTGTGGAGCCTTGAATCTGGGGTGACATGTTGGAGGATAGGGCAGGGGAGGTAGCGCTGCTCTTTGGAAAAGAAAAGATTGCAGTCCAGCTCTTTCATTTAATTTTTTCCCGTGTGGCATGTCCACTGCATTAGACGGCGTCAGGAACGGTGAGGGAGAGGGGGATGCTGTCCCTCCACCTGCCCCTTACCTGGCCAGCCCCCGTCTGCGCTGACGGCCCACCCGTGAAGGGAAAGGGGGCCGGCACCTGCGAGGGGCCTGCTGTGGCCCCGGAACCAGCTCTGTGAGCCGGAGCTTGGCCCCCACGGTGGCAAATCAGCCGAGCGGGCGCCTCCCTCCCCAGTTGGCGCCTCACGGTAACCACGGAGACGTCTGAGCGCCTGCGCATGAGCCACGGCCCCAGGCCTCCCCCTCGGCTGCTGACCAAGCAAACCTCAGACCGATTCCGTCGCAACCGAGGCACCGATGCCACACGTGCTCCCCGAGGAGGCAGCGAGCCCCCATCCCGCCTGCTCTGAGCTCAGAGAAGAGATGAGGAGAGGCCAGGCCCTGGGCGCTCGCCCGGGTGGCCCAGCCGGGGGGAGTCTGACTCTTGACTCTGATCAGGTCTGGATCTCAGGGTCGGGAGTTGGAGCCCCGCTTTGGGGTCCAAGCTGGGTGTGGAGCCTACTTTAAAAAGAAAAGATTCCTATGCAGCAGTTTTTAAATAGTGGCCGAAGGAAAGTGAAAGCAAAACTCTCAACTTTGGTATAAAAGTCGGTCCACATGCCACAGAAGACCCCACCATGGCTGAGGTAAGCCCCCTGGAACTTTCTATTTGCGGCTCTCCAGCAGCAGGGCAGCCCCCTCCTGTAAAGGCCTGAGTCTGAGTGTCTGGTCTGGGCCACACTGAACTCCAGAGTTTGGAAAGGCTTTCGAAGGAGGTTATGGAAAACTCTTGGTTGTTTCAAAGTCCCTTTTCCTGCACGACAGTGAGGCCTTCGGGCCCAGTGAGCCTCCCCTCTCATCTCAGCGTGGGGGGCTCAGGGGCTCTCGGGGAAGGAGCTGTGGCTGCCTGGGGGCTTTGCCCACCTGAGCTGGGAAGCACCTGGTGTGCGGGCCGAGGGGAGTGCCCAGGACTGGGGAAGTGAGGGGATCCCCAATGTGCCTGTCTCCCTCACTGGGAGAGTTCAGTGCCTGCTCAGCTCTGTCCTCCTCTCTCCTCTTCCCTCCTTGGCATCTGTCCTGTCTCAGTAAATATGCTTCCATTCCAGCTTTCTGACTCTGGACCTCCCTTCCTTTTTTCTTTTTTAAGATTTTATTTCTTTATTTGACAGAGAGAGAGAGAGCACAAGTAGGGGGAGCTGCAGACCAAGGGAGAGGGAGAAGCGGGCTCTCTGCTAAGCAGGGAGCCCGAACCGGAACTGGATCCCAGGACTGTGGGCTCATGGCCTGAGCTGAAGGCAGAAGCTTAACTGACTGAGTCACCCAGGTGTCCCATGAATCTCGCTTCCTGTCGGCGCCTCTGTGCGGACACTTATGGTCCAGGCAGGGGCGGGCCAGACTCCGTGGTTCATGTGCACTGAAGGGGAAGGAGTTGAACTCAGGCAATTCGGGGAAATGAGGCCATTCTGGGAAGGAGCGGCCCACTCCGCACACAGGATGGCCTGGGGTGGGGCCAGGGCCTGATTGCTGCCAAAAGAAATCTGGCCTTTGTTGCCTGGGCAGCCTCTCCTCCTCCAGGCGGGGCCCAGGGTCACATTTGATCGGCCACCAGCTACTGTGCAGGGTGTCTGGCCCTGACCCTAGCCAGACGTTGATTCCCAGAGTGAAAAATCCCCTTTTGATTCCCCCATGGCGACTGTCCCTGGGCCTGCTGTGCCCTGGCCGAGAGAGGGGAGGAGCTGGGCCCGGGTCCTGGCCCCGCTCATCCTCCAGCCCCTCTTCCATATAGATTCCCTCGGCCCCGTTCCAGGCCTGGCCCTTCACAGCTGCTGGAGAGGAAGGGGCCGGGGGCAGCATCCAGGATCCTGCCCCAGTGGAGCTTGAAGCACAGAGGGAGGTGCAGACAGACACAGGGATCCCTGCAGGATGTGATCCATGCCGAGGGAGGTGGCGGCTGGGCCAGGCTGGGCTCATGGTCTATGGGCCAATGTAGGAGCTCAAAGGTTTGCTTATGGAAGATCTGGGGAACAGCTTAACCCCCTCCTCCACCCTTCCAGGCTGCCACGTTTGTCCCCAAAACACAGCTAGGAAGTGGCAGAAGTAGGATGCCAACCCCAGCTCCTTCTCTGGAGTCTCCACTCCCCACCGCCGAGCTGCAGCACCCCAGGGCTCCAAGTCCAGGAGACTGAGTGGATGCAGGCCCCTGAGGAGAGGAGGGTGAGGAGGGGAGGAGCAGGTGTGAGGAGGGAAAGGAAGATCTTGGATGTGGTTGGCGATGCGTGGCCATTAGAGCTCCCGGTGGCGATGTTGAGTTGCAGTCCGACCTCGGAGTCTGGAGCTCAGAGCTGAGGTGGGGCTGGCGACAGAAGTTTCCAGGCTGCAGGGTGCAGCACTCAGTGGACCCAAACTTCGCTTCCCGTGGCCACGGTTTCCGGAAGTGTCTCCTCAGCTTCTGCTGCAGCCCCTCCCTCCACAGGGCTGCAGTGTGGCCCAGACTGCAGAGCAGTTCCCAGGCTCAGCCCCGGAGCTCTGCTGGACCCCAGACACAAAGCACAGGCCTTCCTCCCTTCCCACTGGTCAGGAACAAATGGGGTCGCCCAGCAAACTCGCACAAAAGGATCCCCCCCGCCCATCCCGCTCGTTGTCAGAAGCCCAGACAAGACCACCACGCAGAGGCCTCCTCGAATCCATGTCTCCCAGGAAACGGGCCCCTGTGACTCAGCCAGCACCTTCCTGGGAGAGGACTCTGGGCTGACAGCTCCGAGGGAGGGAGAGGAGTGTAGCCTCCAGGCCCCTGGAAGGGAGGGAGAAGCTGCCTGCACTTGCCTGGGATGCTGACAGGGCTCCTCAGGTTCAGGCCACACCTGCCCTGACTGGGGGATGGGCCGCCCTGGCGATCAGCCTTCTAGGCCTGTTTGGAAACTTTCTTTTGGAGAGGTGATCCCCAAACCAGGGACAGCCCGAAGGAGCCACAGATCTGTGGCGGCAGAGACCCATGCCGACACCCCAGGGCTCCTCTGTCTGCGGGACCCTCGCCCTCGTGCCACCTAGGTTCTGTCTCCCCTTTCCCTCTCTCACCGGCTCCTGGACGGGCTAATTGTGCCAAGTCCAAAGAGTCAGTGAGTGTATCTGCACGAAGGGCTCCACCCTATTTTTATAGACTTCTGAACAGAAAGAGGAAAGGAACATTCATTTTCACGTGGTGGGTTCTCCCAGCAATTTCGAGCTGAGTGACCTTGGGGAAAGCTCTTGGCTCTCAGAGCTTGGGTCCCGCCTTCTCCGGGATGGGGGTAACGAGCCCTTCCCAGTGGTGTTGTCCGGATTCAGTAGGGTCATGTGGAGAAGTCACCCCCCAGGTGCCTGGTGCCCAGCTAGTAGTCAATGGATGGTCTACATCCTTCCATCAAGACTCACCACTCTTGTCACGACACATCATTCATTTTACCGTCGGGCTGCCAAAAAACCCAAACGCAACCACTGAATTCTGTCCCTCCGTACGCACTACCACCTGGCGCTCGAACCCCCTGACTCTGCGTACACAGTTCCCACATCTTCCCGAGCCCCTCCTTCACTCAGTCCACATTTAGCTTTCTCTGTGAGCTCCCAGTCTGGTGCTCATCGTCTGTGAGGAGCACGTGGACGTATGCTCACTTTCCCTGCCGAAACTGCCAGGGCTCCAGCTGCCCCTAGGTTGAATGCTGAACGTCAGCCACCTCGATTTTTAGGGCAGTGGAACTACTCCGTACGAGGGTGTAATGATGGGTACGTGTCATTACACACTTGTCCAGACCCACAGAGCGTACAACCCCGAGAGTGGACCCAAAGGCGAACTGTGGACTTTGGGGCTTTATGACGTGTCCGTGCGGGGTCATCAGCCGTAACAACAGTGGACCCTCTGCTGAGGGATGTTGATAGTGTGGGGGGCTGTGCACGGGGCGAGCAAGGGGTGTCCGGAAGCTCTCTGCACCTTCCTCTCAACTGTGTTATGAAGCTAAAATGCTCTAAGGAATAAAAAATTAGCCACCTCTGAATATCCGTCCGTTCCTTCCCAGCAAGGCCTGGTGTGGTCTCCGAAGTGCCAAGTCCCCATGACCTCATGCTTGCTCAGCCAGCCTCTGCCACCAGTGACCCTACGGAATGGCTGCTCTGTTGGTCGTCCTCTATGGTGGCCGCTACAGCCGCTCCCTGTCTGGCTTGAGGATTAGGGGTGTCACCTCCCTCGGCTGCTCCATCCCAAGCATGTGAAAGCTGTGGGTCCCTTCATCCCCCAGTGCAAGAGAGACCTGGCTGGAACTAACTAGTCACAAGACTCCCCTGAAAACTCAGGGTGATCAGAGGGTTGAAAGTTAAAGTAACTTACAGAGAGTAACTACTGTTGCTACTACCAGAGTGGGCCCTGCTCCGAGTCCAAGGCTGGACTGTCAGCCTTCATTTGGGGGTTCCAGAAGTGTGCCTGCCTCCCTCACACTGGTCAGAGGGTCCCCACGGCTGCCCCTCCTGCCTCATGGATTCTGGGTGTTTTCTCTGTGTCACCCACCAGAATCACCAGAATTTTCCAAAGGTGGTTGGGATCCGGGACGACTGAGACAGAGGACGACAAAGGGACCCTCAGGGCTGCCAGCTGGCTGGGTGTGCCACAGAGCCATCCTCCAGGGGGAATGACCCGGTGCTGCCCAAGGTGAGGGACAGGTGCTCAGGGGAGCCCCTTGCCAGGGTGACAGCAATGCTGAGAGCACCATGTTGCCCTCAGCCGTCCCTCTGCTGTGGGGAAGGGCCATTGTCCCACCTCCGTATGGCCGGTCACCTAGAGAGCTGTCCAGGTCATAACCAGACACTCCCATCATCTCTCTGTAGGTTTTGGGTGACATCCCCGTTACCCCAGTCTGGTCCTATCTGCCCATCCTGGCACCTGGAATTTGCCATAGTGAATTCAATTTTTAGCCTTTGCCTTCCCAGACAATGTTTGCATTCAATGTCCTTTGAAGCCTTTGGTATCTTAGTAAAAAGTAGTTCTATGGTGGCTTTCAGCTCTCTGGTGGAATCTGGAAGATATGGGGTTAGGATGGCTAAGTCTTGGTGTCCTAGCTAGAGCAATCGGACAACTAAAAGAAATAAAAGGCATCCCTACTGGTAAGGAAGAAGGAAAACTCCCACTATTTGCAATGTCATAGAATACCGTGAGGATTCCACCAAAAAACAGCTAGAACCGATAAATGAATCCAGAAAGTTCTCAGGATACAAAATCAATGTACAGAAATCTGTTGCATTTCTATACACTAATGATGAAGCAGCAGGAAGAAAAATTAAGAAACTAATCCCATTTACAGTCGCACCAAAAAGAATAAAATGCCTAGGGGTAAACTTAACCATGGAGGTGAAAGTCGTGTACTCTAAAAACTATAAAACATTGATGAAGGAAATTGACGATGATACCAAAACATGGAAAGACATTCCATGCTCATGGACTGGAAGAGCAAACACTGTTCAAATGTCCGGTGGATCCAGGCAATCTACGGATTTAATGCAATCCCTAGCAAAATGCCAACAGCATCTTTTTTTCCCACAGAGCTAGAACAAACAATACTAAGATTTCTATGGACCCACAAAAGACCCCAAATAGCCTAAGCAATCTTGAAAAAGAAAACCCTGGAGGTCTCACAATTACAGATTTCAAGTATACTAGAAAGCTCCAGTAATCAAAACAGCATGGTACTGGCACAAAGGTAGACACATAGATCAAAAGAACAGGATACAAAGCCCAGAAACAAGCCATGGTTATATGGTCAATTAACCTTTGACAAACGTGGCAAGACTCTGCAATGGTAAAAATACAGTCTCTTCAACAAGTGGTGTTGGGAAAAGGAGATAGCTACATGGAAAAGAATGAAACTGGACCACTTTCTTACACTATGCACAAAAACAAACTCAAAATGGATTAAAGACCTACATGTGAGATCTGAAAGCATAAAAATCCTAGAAGAGACCATAGCAGTAATTTCTCTGACAGCAGCCATGACAGCACATTTATAGATGTCTCCTGAGGCAAGGGAAAGAAAAGCACAAATAAACTGTCAGGACTCCATCAAAATATATGCTTCTGTACAGTAAAGGAGACAATCAACAAAACTCAGAGACAACCTATGGAATGGGAGAAGATATTTGCACATGACGTATCCGATAAAGGATTAGTATCCAAAATACATAAAGAACTTCTAAATTTTAACATCAAAACACAAATACAGTATAATGAATCCAAATAAAAATAGGCAGGAGACATGACCAGACCTTTCTCCAAAGAAGACATCCAGATGGGCAACAGACAGAAAAAAGAAAAGATGCTCAACATCAGTCATCATCAGGGAAATGCATGAAAACTGCAGTGACATGTCTCCTCACACCTGCTAAAAACACAAGAAACAGCAAGTGTTGGCAAAGAGGTGGAGAAAAAGGAGCCCTCATGCACTGTTGGTGGGAATGCAAATGGGTTCAGCCACTTTGGGAACAGCATGGAAGCTCCTCAAAAAAAAAAAAAAAATAGAACTACCCTATGATCCAGTAATCACACTGCTGGGTATTTACCCAAAGAATACAAAAACACTGATATGAAAGGACACATGCACCCCTATGTTTATTGCAGCCTATTTACAATAGCCAGATAATGAAAGCAGCCCACATGTCCATCAATAGGTGAATGGATAAGGAAGATGTGAAGGACACCTGGGTGGCTCAGGCGGTTACGCATCTGCCTTTGGCTCAGGTCATGATCCCAGGGTCTGGGGACTGAGTCCTGCATTGGGATCCTTGCTCAGCGGGGAGTCTGCTTCTCCCTCTGTCTGCCCCGCCCCCGTCATGTGCTCTCTCTCTGACAAATAAATAAAATCTTAAAAGAAAGATGTGAGATATATATCTACAATAGAATATGATTTGACCATAAAAAGAATGAAATCTTGCCGTTTGCATCAACATAGCTGGGTCTAGAGAGTATAATGCTAAGTTAAAAAAGCAGAGAATGTGACTCACGTGATTTCACTCATATGTGGAACTGAAGAAACAAAACAAAGGAGCAAAGGAGCAAAAAAGAGACAAACCAGGAAGCGGACTCTTTACTAGAGAGAACCAACTGGTGGTTGCCAGAAGGGAGGTGGGTGGGGGGATGGGTGAAATAGGTGATGGGATGGAGAGATTACTCATCGTGATGAACACTGAGTAATGAATGGAAGCGGAGAATCACTCTATTGTATACAGGAAACTAATACCACACTTTATGTTCATTATACTGTAGTTAATATAAAAATTAAAAAAATAAAAGTACTCAACTGTAAACTTTTCATAGTCTTGAGACTTTAAAATGGTACATGATGACATTAAACATTTTGTGATGAACATATACCTGCAGCTGTTGAAGACCATCTTCCTGAATGTTCTGGGACAAATTATAAATCTAGAAAACAAAATCCAGCTTGATAACCACTCTAGTTTCACTTCAAAGGAGTCCTGAATAAGCCTAAAGCATTGAACACAAGCTGCGTGTAACTAAAGGTTTGTGTTTAAGAGCATGAAGTCTGTTCAAGCAGTAAGATCATCTGTGTTTTGGAAAACTATGCATAGAAGGTTGAAATGACATAAGTCTTCCTTTATTGCTTAAAATACAGCTTTCCTAAATTCTTTCGAAATCTCCATTTCCTGTGTGATATAACGAACGTCATTTGAATTTGCACTTTTCAGGGGAGTATTTTATATGTACTTATGACCAAAGTGGAAAAACGGTTAAGGCTCCTTCTTGAGTTTGTAAGAGCTGAACTATTATATCTGTAGTCTAAAAAGAACATTTGATAACAGAAGAAGTTACACTGGATGTACTCCCTTGATCTCATTTCCTCTGCCCACTTTCTCCTGGTGGAGAGAGAAGCTACAAGTCTGGGCATGGGATGTTTCTTCTGCTCCCCCCCGCCCCCGGGTTAGTCACTGTGCGGGCTCCACCCTGGTGTCTCTTCAGCTGACAGTTCCAGCCAAGTCTTCCTCTTTCTGGAAACAGGCTTGTGATGTAGCACAAGGGGTGGTCCCGATTGGACAAACAGAGATCACTTAACTCTAGGCTGGCCACTCACAAGGTCACTGTCAAGTGGGGGAGGGCCAGCGCGGCAGGAGGGCTTAGCTAAGCCCGCCCCAGTGAGAGCACAGGGGCTATGTAAGAGCAGCTGTTCTGAGCGATTCCATACATCCTGAAGAGTCGTCCCAGCTGCAGTCCATCTGTGTCCTGACAACAAAGCTCTTGTTGCGCTGGGAGCCCGAAGGAGGTAAGTTCCTGGTCCTTGCTTCCTGCCCACATGGCCTGCAGTGAGGCTGAGCTCCCTCCCTGCTCCCACCCCCCCACTCTGTCCAGTTCGCCCGTGATGCCACAGCCCCTAAGTGGGTATCAGATGAGAGATTCTTATTTGGAGCTTCGCGTGGTGTAGCTCACTGGTACCTCAAAAAGCAGCCCCTCCACACCCAGGCGGTAGGGGATTTTGGGCTTCCATTGGGTCTAGAATGTGTGTCTCTGGGCTGTGGAGGGAGAGGAGGAGGGGGAGTGGTCTCTTGCCTCACATCTGGCCCAGTAGGCTCTCTGTGTCCAGTCTGGGGGGAAGAATGCGTTTCCGATGACAGGTTTGGTCTGGTTCTGTTGGGTTTGAAGTTGGTGGAAACGTTTGTAGGTTCTGGTCATGGTCAGTCCCAATTTTGGGGTCTTCTTGGAGTTCCTTGCTCTTGAAACTCTTTGACTGGCTCTTGTCTCTCCATCCTGCTTGCCCCACACCTGACTTTGCCTGTTGCCTTCTTCTCCCCATCTACCGCGAGGCTTGGCGAGTTTTGACCACTCCCTTGACCTCAGCCACCACCAAATCCTTCTGAATTGACACCTTGAACTCTGAGATCTCTTTTTTCCAGCTGATTTCCTGGCCCACTTGTCTACCAGGCATGTACCCTGGCTTGTTTCAAGATAGAGTGGTTTTTATGTGACTGTTGATTCATCTTTTAAAATATTTGTATGCCTGGGCAGGTTCAGAGGCAAACAAAACTCTTTTTTTTTTTTAAGAAGGCTCCACACAGAGTCACGACCCTGAGATCAAGACCTGAGCTGAGACCAAGAGTTGGTTGCTTAATCGACTGAACCGCCCAAGCGCCCCTCAAACAAAACTCTGAAAGTGAATAATAGTCTGGACATAGAGGCAGCAGCACACAGACACCACCTGACAGAAGGATGGCTTCAGTAAGTCCCCAGAAAACTATTTTAAAAGAACCACTCTGTCTGTGGTGATCATGTGGGGTTCCCATGTTGGTCTGCAGCTCTGGCACAAAGGGGCGTGCGTACTTGCTGAGGCCCGAGGGTAGGGCTGTCTGGGTGGGGGATGTAAAAGAAACGTTTTGTTCCCAAAACTGCTAAATAAAGGCAAAGATTCTACCATTTCTTAAATGAACTGTACTCTGGGAGCCAAATGAAGAGCTACGACAAGACCCAAAGGCACAAAGTGACACTTTGAGGTGACTTCGAGGTGACCCCCCGCCCCTCCCCCACCCAGACAGCCCTAGGTCACCAGGGGGCAGGAACAGTGGGTTCAGGGAGGGCAGCCCGCCCCCCTGCCCAAGCCCACCTCCTCGCTCACACTGTCCGGGGTCAGTGGGCAGAGCTGGGGAGGGAGGGTCCAAGAAGATGACCCATGGAGGTGTGGGGTCGTGGTGGGGAGCCATCAGGAAGGCGTTCTTGTACCCCCATCTCCAGCCTCTCTGCTTCTCCCTCCATCCCTTTACTCCCCTTCCCTATGTTCCTTCTTCCCTCTGGCTCAAGAATAGCCACATTTCCTGAGTGCTCCCTGCATCTGATACTTTGCCGAAGATTTTATTTCATCTCAAGGATGGTATGAAGTAGCAGTGATTACTCCCAGCCTCACAGACGAGGACCCCGACACTCCGGTGAAGCCTCTTACCCAAGACAGGGGGCCTCTGAACCGACGAGGGTCTGACTCCCAAGACTTGCCCTGTTATTTTTTTTAAACTGCTGTCTTTAATTCCACAAGATACATGTGAATACATTTCCCTTGTTAAAAAAAAAAAACCCACAAAATAAAACAAACCCCAGATCCATCCTCTGCATCGTGGATAGGGCAGCGCGGTGTGCGCCCCCCAACACGTTTTGCTACGCCTTTGCACACGTAGACACTGTCACATCGAAGTGTCGTTTTGTGCCTTTGGGTTTTGTCGTAGCTCTTCATTTGGCTCCCAGAGTACAGTTCATTTAGGAAATGGTAGAATCTTTCCCTTTATTTAGCAGTTTGGGGAACAAAACGTTTCTTTTATATCCTCCAAAGGCGCCTAATGAGTTTTTAAAGTATCATTTACGAACACACGGATTTTATTTTATTTTATTTTATTATTTTTAAACATTTTATTTATTTATTCGACAGAGATAGAGACAGCCAGCGAGAGAAGGAACACAAGCAGGGGGAGTGGGAGAGGAAGAAGCAGGCTTATAGCGGAAGAGCCTGATGTGGGGCTCGATCCCAGAACGCCGGGATCATGCCCTGAGCCGAAGGCAGACGCTCAACCGCTGTGCCACCCAGGCGCCCCTAACACACGGATTTTAACATAGTTCATGTGTTTCAATCCGTGGGCAGTGATCATTCTTTTTGATGTTCAAATTGCCTCACCTTTGATCAGTTTGACTCCTTTTGGTTTTGTTTGTTTTGGTCAAGTTGACTCTGACTCCTGTAGTCAGCCTTTATTCTCAATCGTGTGTCCTCGCCAGCTCTTTAGTTGGCTGGCAGCCTTGATGCTTCCAGAGGCTGAATCCCTGGATCAGGTGTTCCAGCCCAAGGCCTGGCTCAACGGAGTGGGGGTGGGGTGGGGAGAGGGGGTGGGGGAGGGGAGGAAGCATGGAGGTGGCCGTGGGTGGACGGGATGTTGCTACTAGCAGACCTCAGAAAGCCCCTGCAGCAACAGCATTCTGAACGTGGCCAGGACAACATACTTCCTGTTTCTGCAAAGTCCAGAAGGACGCTGACATACTCTCTGATCCCCAGCCTTCAGTTGCCCTGGGCTTGCCTGGGACATTCTGTGAAGGGCGTAAACATTAGAAACATTCAGACCTAGGATTTAGTCTTGCTCTCCTCACTAGGGAAGGATCTTTAGCATAATGCCCAACCTTACTGCGTCTCAGTCCTCTCACCTGTTAAGTGGGGGTACTGATCACGGTCACCCACAGTTCTCCATCTCTTCTTTGTCCCCAGAAGAGTTCATTTCAGAACGCCCCAGAGAAGGGAGGGTTTCCCACCTGTGTGAGGAGAGCTCCTCCTCCCTGTTTCCTACAGGTGATGGACAGAGGGAATCTTCAGGCTGGGCTTAGGCTCCTTGCAGGTCAGGCTCTAGAATATTCCTAGTAAGGGTTCATCTCTGCCTGTCTCTGATTCTCCCGTTGCAGGCCAAACGCGGACCTAAAGTTGGAGACCTGATTGAGATTTTTCGCCCTGACTTTCAGCACTGGGCCGTCTATGTGGGAGATGGCTATGTGGTCCACGTGACCCCCTCGGGTAAGGACAGATTTGTGCTGAAGCACAAGGATTGAGGTGGAGAGTGCGAGCAGCGGCGCCCTGATGGGCTTGTCCTCGCTCCGACATCTAGCGTAAGGGGCACTGGCTGACTCTTCCCTGCTCTGTCGATCAGCTGCCCTTCCTCTTTAGCAGTAAGTTCCTGGAGAGACTGTGGACCTTTCTTCCATTAGAGTTTGGGGTCCATGTCCAGCCAACACATTGTATTTGAGGAACACCCCTTCACGGGTCCCATCTCCTATGTATCTGCTGTTCTGGAGGGACAAAGACGAGGAAGAGGCAGCGGCCTCCTTTGAACGGCTGGCAAGTGGCTTTGAGGCTTAGTGGAGGAACCCCCGGTCTCCCAACTAGACTGAACCGGTTTGGAACCCTGGGCCCTCCGCTTCCTGGCAGTGGGACTTGAACACGTGACTCTGCCTGAGGAAGTTCAGTTGCACCCTTTCGGGTAGGTCAGACTCCCTACCTCCTGGGTGGGGGAGGAATGTCACGAGGGGGGCTCGGGAAAGGCCTGGTGCAGGGCTTGGCCAGGAGCTGAGCCAACCAGTCTTTCCTCCTGAAGAAGGTGGAGCTGGGAGACCGTGGACATTGCCTGGCCTGGTCCCTTCACTTTGTAAATGACGAAGCAAGAAGAGAGGGGAGTTGTCTGAGGTGGGCTGAGTGAGCCGGGCCTGGGGTCTGGGGCCCGGATTCCCGGCTCAGGCCTCCGTCTTGCTTAGCGACTTCCTTTCTATTTCCAAAATGCCACACAGCTATGGCCACACAGCTATGGCCCTCGTGGGGTCCTTCAGAAGCACTCCCATTCTTTCCTTCAGAATTGAGGAAACCAGAGCCCATGGACTCCTGGGGATTTCTCCAAAGTCACCCAGGCGTGGATCTGACCTGTTTTTGAGTTGGGGGCCAAGCAGGTTGGCCACTGCTCCTCCTTACTGATGATGCCAAGGGCAGTGGGGCTGCCTGCTCGGGGCCAGCTGTGAGCCCGTGGGCCTGCCCAGGGTCGAACTGACGGTGTCCTCTTTGTGGACTCACAGGTGAAAGGGAAAGAGCTGCTTCAGGCAGCACCAAATCTGTCCCGAGGGAGAAGGTCGTAGCGAAGAAGGAGCTGCTGGACGACGTGGCCGGGAGAGACAAGTACCAGGTCAATCACATGCACGATCGCCAGTACTCAGCGCTGGCTCCCGACCAAATCGTGCAGCGGGCGGAGCAGCACGTGGGGCGGGAGGTGCCCTATTTGATGCACAGGGGGAGTTCCAGGGACTTTGCGATCGATATGCGCTACGAAGTGACCACTAGCCTCAGGTATGTCTTCAGCCTGCGTCCCCGTCCCCAAGAAGCAGACCATCCCTCAGCCGACGGTGGCTGAGCCTCTGTGTGGCCTGGGCTTGGGGGGAGATGAGGCACGAATAAGACCAAATAGCAGAGACAGAATCCCTGCCCTCAAGCATGTCACGGTCGGGCTGGGGACGGAGGTGTGGACGAGACCCACACCGCGGCACAGCAGACTGCTGGGACGAGGTGCCCCAAGGACGGGAGTCACAGCCTTGCCGGTCAGATGGCGTGTCCAGCCCTCGCTGGCCACCAGGCGCCGAGATGGACTCTTGCTACAGCCCCAGAGACAGGTGTTATCATCCCACTTTACAGGTGGGGAAACGGAGGCTTTGACTGTGTATGCCGCCTGTCCGCGCTCCCTCCACAGTTAGGTATTGAGTCTCTAGGACGTGAGAGCCGCTGGGCGGAGGTGGGATTTGAAGCCAGGTGGGTTCTGCTGCAAGGCTCTGATCAAGCAAGGCTTCATGGAAGAGGTGCCACCTGAGCTGAGTCTGATTTAATCCTTTTGATGAATCCGAAACCGGAAAGGGAGGTGGAGCTGACCAGGAAGCAGGGCAATAAGGAGGAGAGGCAGAGGAACAGTGCGAGCCACCTCCTGGAAGGTGGGTCTGTGGTTACTTATTTCTTCCAGAAGTCCTGTGTGTGCGGAGAGGTGCGTTCTTCCATCTTCCCCGTTGGCATCCAGGGATGCTCAGAGCTTAGGCTGTGCATGTAGATTCAGGATGGGTGAGGATGAAACTCCTCCTTTGTAGAGTAGGAGAAGGCTCTCTGGTGACGGGGGAATGGACAAGGAGAAGCCTCACCTTCTGGAAGCGAGGATTCTGGCCCGGAGCCCAGGCTGTTAACTGAGCCACCGCTCCTGGCTGGGGGCAGAGAGGGGATGCCGTGTGCTTGCCTAGCAGTGACCCGGTGATGGACTCCCTCTCCTTTGGGCTAAGGAGGGTAGACCTGCCTCCGTCCAGGAAGGGGTGGCAGCAGGGGAGAGGGCGAGGTGGGGAGGGACAGGGGGTGGTGCGGAGGGGTGAACTGCCCTGTCAGGCATCTAGAAGCACCCCTCAGATTGTGCTGAAGCTCCAACAACCAATCTGGGAGACCCCAACTTTTTGAGAGGGGTTGACCCTCTGCCGTTCTTCTGGGAGGTCAGAACTCAAGGCGGTAGGAGGGACCCAGGGGTGGCAGGCCACTTCTTTTATTCAGTTTGTCCCTTGCTTTGGTGTCTCTTTTTCTGAAGTCCTTCCCCCGAAGGTCGAAGGTCACTCCTTAACTTGCCTTTCTTTCTCCCTCTCACTCCTGACTCTGTGTCTGGAAAGACTCCCCTCTGTCTCTTTCTCTCTGCAAGAACTCGGGCTGGTGAGAATGGGCAGAACTTGTGGCCGGGAGGTGTGCATCCGAGCTTTTGCACCAGGAGACAAGCAAACTCTAGTAGGGCTTCTAGCAACATGAGGCCACGTGCTTAGGATGGCCCCAGGTCCCCAGAAATGCCTGCCTGAAAAAGCTCAGCACTCCAGGAGAATTGACCGTGTAGAGGCCAACATCTGACCGGAGGCCCCTGACCTCTCTTTCTTCCAGCGTTTCCTGAGAAACGCTTACGGTTATGAACCCTTCCTCTGCCCGTGAGGCGTTTTGTATCTCCTGCAGCTTAGACGTGTCTGTCTCAAGGACCTGGAGGCCATTTCTTTGAATGTCATCATCAGAAAGAACAGGGCCTCAATCTCCCAGTGTCTGGGGGAAGGTTGGATGGTCGCTTGCAACCCTGCCAGCCCACAGACACGGCTGTTGCAACCGCATTGACCCTGCCCCACCTTCTGCACCTGCCACTCCCGGGACTCTCCTGAGCCCGGGCTCGCCTCTCCCTCATTCGCCCTTGAAAATGCCCAGTCACCTCTGTGCAGTTCCGGAATGGGGCTGAAGACCATCCGTCCTCAGTGCTTTCACCAATGTGTGACTTGGACACTGGCAAAAGTTTCTGCGTGGGTCTGAGTGAAATAGTGCAGCTTTTCGTCCTCTTTTCCCCAACCACTCATGGGGCTCAAATTCCTTGATATGCCGCAGAGGCCTGCTCTTTGCCGGCTGTTTGCAGTATTTGTTCTTCTGGCTGCGAGGGGCCGAAGTGTGCTTGTTAGCATGTCGGGCTGTTTTGGGCCCCGTCGCTTGCTGGCTGTGTGAGCTCTTCCTGCTACCCAAGCTGTCCCCTCTGCAGGATGGGACTAGAACAGGGTTATAAACAGGGTGTTTGGCAGATTAAGAGAAATCCTGTGGCTGTAGAGTCCCCTGACACCTGGCAAGCAGCCATTCCCCAATACCTGCTGTCCCCTTCTGCCTCCGGTTCCTCCTGCACTGGTCTCACTGACACAGTGGCTGGGCAGGGCCCGGGCCCCCCTCAAGCTCACACCTGCTGTGCGGAGTCCACCGATCCTCGGGGGTCATCCTCACGTCTCCACCCCACCGTCGTGGATTTCCAGAGGATCTGCTTCCTTCCCCAGAGCCCTTTTCCTCTCAGTGCACAAGTGAGGTCATCTTGTTTCCTGAAAGCAGAGCCTCGGTGCTGCTCATTGTCAAGACAGGCGTTTAGCAGATGAACCGTGAACACCTCCTGTGTGCTTGGAGGTGGGCTGAGCACCGGGGACAGCGAGGACAATCCAGGCGAGCTCGCTGGCCTCAAGCCCTGCAGAGGGACGAATCACAGGGCTGCTTTCCCCAACTTTACACTCGCTTCAAGGCTCCAGGTTGGCCAGGCCTGACCTAGAACATCCGGCCCTGCCCCTCTGTGCTTTCCGCAGGCACATCTGGGGCTTTATCATGCTGTAGGTTACCACAGGGCCGTGCATTCTACTCCCATGAGGGTCTCCAGTTCACACCAGCTCCGATTTCCTCTCATTCTCGCCTCGTCAGGCACCTCCTCCCCTCTTTCCTGGTTGGCCTGCCCTCTTGGAATCCCCCTTCCCTGCCAGTATTTGTTCCCTCTGTGTTCCATTGGGAGGACAAATGCCACATGGGTCTTTTCCTGAGTTGAAAGTTCTAGGTGTGTGTTTTGGTGGTCAGACCCCTTTCTCTTCTGTTGCAGCTTGCCGAAGAGGACTTTGCAGGACAAGTGACAGCAGTTCTCCTGGCTGCCATGTTGGTCATCCGGATCCAGCAGGCTGGGAGCCAGCAGAAAAAGCCTTCCGTTCAATGGCAACCCGTCAGCATGGAAAAATGTTGCTTGGCCAGCAGGCATGGAGTTTGGCTTATTGATTTCGCTCTGTTTTGTGATCATGGAGGCTTATTTTAACAAAGCTAAATAAAAGCCCAGGAAAATTTATTTGGGGGTGTAAAATCTCATGTAAATTCGGTAAAAGACACGGTTGCTTCTGTTAGGGAGTGAATGTTTGTGTCCCCCTCAAATTCATGTTGAAGGCCTAATGTGATGGTATTTAGAGGTGAGCAGGATTACGTGAGGTCACGCGGATGGGGCCCCCCATGATGGCTTCATGTTCTTCTAAGAAGAGTGACCAGAGTTCTTGTTCACCCCCACGTGAGGACACAGTGAGAAGGGGGCCACTGGGAAGCCAAGAAGGTTCAACTGGCAACTGAACCTGCCAGCGCCTCAATCTTGA
The DNA here is from genome assembly GCF_024610735.1 of Ursus americanus. Classification (NCBI taxonomy): domain Eukaryota; kingdom Metazoa; phylum Chordata; class Mammalia; order Carnivora; family Ursidae; genus Ursus; species Ursus americanus. The sequence continues at coordinate 39,130,699 of NC_142150.1, read as the reverse complement.
GTGTTTTAGCCGCCGAAATTGTGAGAAATCAATGTCTGTCAATGGCTCGCTCAAGGCAGGGTCCTGGTGCCCACACAGTCAGCGTCAGGCAACCAGAAAGCCACCCGAGAGGCTGGGCACAGACAAGTTTAGGGATCAAGCGTCAGGTGCCATCCCTAAGGAAACAGGCTCCGGGCTTGTCTGTCACGCTGCGCTCCTGCAAGGGTGGGGCGGGTGACAAGTATTTTAGCCAGCTCCCATCTTATGAATAGCCTCGTGTCACCAATGAGAGAGCCTTTCTAGCCTGTTAGGCTGATGATCGTGTCCTTAATTTTCCAAGGAAAATCCATTTTCAATATTCGGTGTGCTAGTTAGGAAACATCTGGTGATCAGAAATGAAGATAGTTTATGTAGCTTTGTCTTTCAGGCAGAACGCCAACCTACTGCCCCTGGGCTGTGGTTTCTTGGTTAGAAAGTCGGCCACCGCTAGGGACTTCGTGGGAGAAAACTAGCCTCTCTTTTGTTTTTCAGGCAGCAGGAGAATGTGCCTAGGGACTGAGCATGACCCTTTTCTGGGAAAGTCTCAAGGAAAGAGGCCCACTAGAGCCGCCCAGAGAGCAAAGCAAATAGGGAGAGTGTAGAGAGAGCTGGCTGATGGGGCCAACGTTTGCCCTGAGGGGCTGGCTGAGAGGAAGGGCTGAGCGGGTCTTCACAACCCAGGCCTTCTGCCTCCTTTCCCGACCAGCCTCTCTCTAAGGTTGGGCACAGAGCCTTCTAGGCCCTTGCCTTCCCAATGCCCCCAGAGCAGGACTGGCCCTCCTGCTCTGTAGGACGCAAAGGGTTCTCAGGGATACAGGGGAGATTGTCTTCAAGTTCCCCACATCCCTCTTTAGCATTCCTCCTTCCTAACTCCCTATTGCCTCCCCACCCTGACTATTTGTTTCAAAGAATACCCTCCCACCCCACCACAACCCTGGTTCCGGGCTACACAAGCCTCACACATACCCTCACATCAAGACTTAGCCTGTCCTAAGTCCTATTTCTTCCAGATTCCACTAGGGAGCTGAAAGCCACCATAGGACTACTTTTTACTATGATACCAATGGCTTCAAAGGACATTGAATGCAAACGTTTTCTGAAAAGGCAAAGACTAAGAATTGAATTCACTATGGCAAATTCCAGGTACAAACAAAAAGACGAACAAAAGCTAGACTCTTTTTTTTATTATAATAATATTTTTTTATTACTTTATGTTAGTCACCATACAGTACATCCCTGGTTTTTTATGTAAAGTTCCATGATTCATTACTTGCGTATAACACCCAGTGCACCATGCAATATGTGCCCTCCTTACTACCCATCACCGGTCTATCCCATTCCCCCACCCCCTCCCCTCTGAAGCCCTCAGTTTGTTTCTCAGAGTCCATAGTCTCTCATGTTTCATTCCCCCTTCTGATTACCCCCCCTTTCTTTATCCCTTTCTTCTCCTACCGATCTTCCTAGTTCTTATGTTCCATAGAGGAGAGAAACCATATGATAATTGTCTTTCTCTGCAAAAGCCAGACTCTTAACTACAGAGAACAAACTGGTGGTTACCAGAGCGGAGGTGGGAGGGGGGATGGGTGAAATAGGTGAAGGGGACTAAGGAGAGCACTTACAGTGACGAGCACTGAGTCATCTATAGAATTGCTGAGTCATTATATTGTACACCTGAAATGACTATAAGGCTGTATGTTAATTATACTTGAACTAAAAAAAGAATTTTAAATTAAAAATACATACATTTCCATAAAAAATAATAATAGACTCTCACTTTTTGACCAAGCTCCCCTCCTGCGTGACTGCAGGAGACCCAATTCCCTCCCAAGGTTTTCCCAAGGGCATCGACCTGGAACCCCCCTGACGGGCCCCCTCCAGCGGTCCCTGGGCCTCTTGTCTCTGTAGCAGTCGCTCTCTTGGGTGCTATTGGTCCCCTGGCCCTTCATCCCCCTTCTCAAATCAGGGCTTGAGAATAACAAAAGGTGATGGTGAGCATTGGGCAGACACTGGGGAGCAGCTAATCTCTACTGGTGACGTCCCAGGGGGCTCCCCTCTGTCCGTGTCTCCTCCCAGCCTCTGGCCTGCTGCCCGAGACGAGGGCTTCATCCTTTTACTCAGTTGGCACGTTTTCCTGACTGACATGGTTTCCGCTCCCTATCTCCTACTCCCAGCCGGAGAAACCAGATCCCTTTACCATCGTAATACTGTCTGCAGAACGAATTCAGTGTTTCCCGAAGTCAGCCTTTCCATCCGTAGGCAAAACACCCAGAAAGCACACGGGCCCTGCTGGCTCATGTGTCACGACTACTGGGCCCCCTACCGCGAAGCAACCCAGCATGGTCAAGTTCCCTGTCTTTCCCCGGATGTGCCCAGGGAACCAACCCCATCACTGACCCCACTCGCCAACCCCCAAAAGGGAAAAGGAGCACTAAAAAAGAAGCACACGAACAAGAGATCCGTGTGTAACGTCTCAGCAACATTGGCATTCCTATGACTTTCCCTTAGGATCTCCCGGAACGGCAGGTGTAAGCCTCACAGCTACACGACTGGAAAGGTTCACCTGAGTGGTTCCACGCAAAGCAGAGATCTCACTTTCGACCCTAGAAGGCAGAAACTGCTCCAGGTTTGTAAACAGCACTTTCAGAAACCCTCTTTCCCCGCGCCCCCACCCCCCACCTGCCAAGTATAGGGTGTGCGTTCGAGAGCTCCCGGCTTCGTGGGCAGCTGGGAGGCAGAAGACGGCTGTCCGGCAGGTGGTCTCCGCCCCGTGCTCCACTGTCTCGTGTCCCTCCAACCGACTCGCTTCTCGCTGCTGTCCCTGAGCGCTGCTCCTGGGTTCAGGCCAAGGCGGGGAGAGCCAGGGCGTGGCATGTGGTAGACGCTCAAAAATGTTTGTTGGATGAATGAAAGAACGTAAACCCTGAGAGGCACCTGAGGCCCTTGGCCCCACGGGGTGCAAACTGAAAGAAGCCACAGAAGTGACTAAGCGGGAGATGGGTGAGCCCTTAGTGTAGAGGTTACTGAACACTCTCTGTCGTGGGGGAGTTGACTGCTTGTAAATCAAGCAACATCCGGTTTCTTGGATTAATGATTGCTATGGTCTGGGAGGTCAGAGTCACCTTCAGAATCAAAACGTTCACGGATACATGACCAAGTTAATTCAAAACTAAGAGGAACGGGGCGCCTGGGTGGCTCAGTCGTTAAGCGTCTGCCTTCGGCTCAGGGCGTGATCCTGGCGTTCCAGGATCGAGCCCCACATCAAGCTCCTCCGCTGGGAGCCTGCTTCTTCCTCTCCCACTCCCCCTGCTTGTGTTCCCTCTCTCGCTGGCTGTCTCTCTCTGTCAAATAAATGAATGAAATCTTTAAAAAAAAAAAAAAGCTAAGAGGAACATACTTTATAAAACATATATTCCTGGCGGTTGGGTTCTACTTCCAAGGAAGTCTCCATCTGGACCATAACGAAGGAGGAGCTGAAGGAAGCAGCATCGGGAACTCAGCGGATTCTGGGGGGCGGGGAGGAGATGATTGGAGGGACTCAGGGTAATAAGGGCTTTATCCTCATCACGATCCACAGAAATGAGGGCATATGCTCTGCCTACCAACCCCCCGGAACAGCCACGCAAAGCAGAGAGAGAGGCCATTGGGAAGGGCAGATGGAAGACAGAGACACACACCCAGACTCCAGCGCCTAGAGAATAGGAGGATGCAGCCAAGTTCAGATGCTAAGAAAAGAATGGGGGGGGGGGGCGGTAATGGAAGAGTTTCACTGCAGGTCTGCTTTGTCCAAATAGGAGAAAGGCTCATGGGCGATCCTAACAGATCTCGTGTGAAATGCTCTGGGCTCTCCATCCCGTGCTTGTTCCTAGCCATTTTTTTTTTTTCAAGATTTTATTTGTTTATTTGACACAGAGAGAGAGCGTGCGCACAAGTGGGGGGCGGGCAGCAGAAGGAGAGGGGGAAGCAGACTCCCCGCATAGCAGGGAGCCTGATGCAGGGCTCGATCCCAGGACCCCAAGATCATGACCTGAGCTGACGGCAGACGCTTAACGACTGAGCCACCCAGGCGCCCCGGTTCCTAGCCATTCTGAGAGTCCCTTCCCAGATGCCTTCAGCTCTCAACGGGCACCAACCATCCCTGGTCATAATTCTAGATCTGCCGTCAGGCCAACAGCGGTCAACACCCAAAAATTGCTCCTTCCTCTCCCTCATGAGCACAGAAGTCCACTGAGGAAATTATTTTAAATACTCGTCTGAAATCAGTGAAAATACCAGTTTCAAATCTTCTGATGATTCTAAGGTAGAAAAGCCAAGTAAATGTTGATTATACTTTAAAGCAGAGGGTGTTAAGCAACAAGGAGTGAGGCCGGCGTGGGATTTGGGATTTTGGATTAAGCCCAGATGGCCTTGAATAGCAAGTACTGAGTTTCCGTCAAGTCTCCTCCCCCGCACAGCGCTGCGGGTCAGAAAGAGCAGGGTTCGCGCAAATGCAAAAAAGCCGGAGACATTCGAGTTCAAGAACAAGAACTTCTGAAAAAGAGCTCTCCGTTCCTGGGAATGTTCCAGCAGAGGTTTCCCGGATGGCTTAGGTGGGATTCAAACATCACAGACCAGAGTCAGCCTGAGAAACGAGCAAGGCCCTTCCCACAGGGAGGGAGATAACGAGCCTGCCAAAGGCCTAGCACGGTGCCTGGCCTCTCACGGTTACGTACTAATAAATATTCGCTTCTTCTCACCCCGAGAGTCCACGGATCTGTGATCACATATATTGGATGTATTTCTGGAGGGGTAATTGGATACATTCTAGATTCTTCCAGAAGCTCACAGTTTTCTCGAGTCGGGCTATGGAGAGAGAAGGCAAGGGGAGGCAAGGAGGCACATGGTCCTTGCGGATGGCAGCATTTCTTCCTCTGCTGGGAGTCCGAGCGCCTTCAGGCAGTTACGGGCTTGGGCCTTATGCTCTCCACGACGGCGGAGATGACCGCGCCCGCAGCCTTGGCGCCTTCCATCAGCGCGTGCTCTACCTGCAAAGCAGACCGGTTCACAGGACTCTCAGGGGTGACCCCAGGCTTGTGCCCTGCCCTGCCCCTACCGCACCACTCCCCTTCAGCAACCGGCCTGCCTGGAGGAGGAAGCCACCTGTGCTAGCCTCCATTACCAAAGATCCTAGAGCTGCAAGGGACCTAGAGAAGGCAGGATGGCCCGAGAGGGACATCCCAGGCAGATGCACTCCCTGTCCCCCCGGGGGCATCCATAGCTCCTCGCCCCCTTCCTCCCTCAGGCCAGGTGTCTGCCTCTCGTGTAGGGCTCAGAGGCAAAGGACCTCGGAGCGGCTCAGCCACTGAGGTCGTCACTCCACAGACAGGGAATCTGAGAGCCAAGGAGGAGAACTCGCTTGGACAAAGTCACGGCAGGAATTCGTGTCTCCTCCATAGAAGGCCCCTTATCATCCATTTGGTCCCTGGGGCCTCTTGTCATGTACAAATGCTCGTGGGACGGGAGAGCCCCTACACCAGAGCCTCCAAGCCCCCCGCACTGGAGCCAGGCCTCCGCAGAATGGAGGACAGGCCGGGAGAGGACAGAATATAAAGGAGGAAGGTGCAGAGAGTGGAGGGGGAGGGGTGCGTGACCTGTTCATACCTACTCGGCAATAGCAGAGAGACCAGCGTTGGGATTTGAGCCCAGCGACCCCAGAGAACATAAGAACCACAGAAAAAAAGCAGAAAAATGATGTTCCTCCTTTAACTCATCATTTCTCAATCTATTAAAAAGGGGATAATAAATACACCCCCCCTCCTCTCATGGGGTTTTAGTAAGGATCAAATAGGAATGAGGGCTGCTCAAGTCGTCACACGTATTTAGAGCTATTGTCCAAAGCTCTTGAACACACGGACTGTGCCTCACTGGGTTATCCCCGCCCTGGCTGGTGGGGGGTCACGAGCCCGAATGCAGCCCGGACCAGGCAGGTAAGGTGGGCGAGGCTGGCAGGTGGCACGCCAACCCACACACGCCCCATCTAAAGAAGCAGCCACTGCTCGGCCCCACGGGGTGTCACCAAACAGGAACAGGGGCCTGATGGCCTGATCAATGAGTTGTTCTAGAAAGGCTGTCAATCCAGATCTTTCTACATAAAATTTCTATGTTTTTAAATGTTGGCAAGTAATACAAATTAAAAAAAAAAAACCACACTATTTGTCCAAGCAAAACATGTCTGTGGGCCACAGGTAGCTGAAAACCTCACTTTATCCCTGTTTTGTAAGAGAACAAACAGCTCAGAAATAAAACGGTCTGACCAAGGACACCCATGGCCAAGCCGGGACCCCCAGGGTCCTAGCTCTGCAGCCCGGAGCCTTTGCACTCCTCCACGGCCTAATAGACCCGTCGGGTCCTGCCAAAGTGGAAGCCCACCAGCACCACAAAGAGCATGAAACCACTGACCACCGTTCTGATCACTGATGCGATGACGAGCCCCAAGACGGCTCAGCCAGAAGCCACCGTCCCAGCAAAAGGCGCCCTACCTGCTGGCTCCTGGGCACACCGTATCTGAGGCCATTGACAAAGTGCTCACAGTTCCCCTCGATCAGGCTGTACTGCACTATCTTGTTGACCATCTCTTTTGTGCGCTGGAGGATCTGGTCCACGGGCAGCGGCAGGTACGTCCCGTCCAGCTTGTTGTTGACCTTCCAGGAGCAGCCATGCAGCACGTCCTCCAGACGACTGTACTTCACGACGGCGCGGTTGCTGAAGACGGAAGTGATGCTGCCGGCCTCGAATTCCTCACCTAGAGCCCAAGATGAGCAGAGGCTGGAAAGCTGCGAGGGACAGCGGGGCAGAGCCCTGGCTCGCTCTAAGATGCGGGTCCAGCTGCTTGCCTCCGAGGCCTCGGCGTCAGCTTCTATCAAAGGCGTGGCCGAGGACGGGGAGCTGGATGGGGTGAGCTGCCCCCAGGGAGACACCTGTCGCCTGGATATCAGCCTGCCTCTCAGCCTTTTTTTTTTTTTTATGACTGATGATGTTGAGCATCTTTTCAAGTGCTTATTGGCTATGGATAAATTTCTATTCAGATCCTTCTCCCGTTTTAAAAATTGGGTTATTTGTCTCTTTATTATTGAATTGTAAGAATTCTTTACATATTCTGGGTAGTAGAACATGTCAGATATGTGTTTGCAAATACGTTTTGCATTCTGCGGCTTGTCTTTTCACTTTCTTTTTTTATTTTCTTTTTAAGATTTTATTTATTTATTTGAGAGAGAGAGTGTCAGAGAGAGCACAAGCAGGGGGAGCTGCAGAGGGAGAGGGAGAAGCACGCTCCCTGCTGAGCAGGGAGCCCGATGTCGGGCTCAATCCCAGGACCCTGAGATCATGACCTGAACCAAAGGCAGACGCTTAACCGACTGAACCACCCAGATGTGTGTGGCTGCCCGGAACCACCTTTCCCAGGAGACTTCTGCCCTGCACCGCACACCCCATTGTCAGCGATCTTCCTCATAAAACTCTAGAAGTACCTTACAGTGGGACCCCAGATTCCACTTGTACTATACGGACCTGACCAAGTCCTAGGACTTGAGTCTTGCTTTCCTAACCAGACTTCAGTAATTTTCACAAATGTGTGTTAAGCACCCTTACGTGTGAGCGTCGCTCCTGGCTGCGGGGCTAGCATGGGGCTCTGTGACCTGCCTCCCTCTGCAGCCTCGGCTGGGCACAGGGGACGCCACGCAGACAGGGCCCTGGGTGCCACCCACTCAGCTTCCGCCCAGAGCCACACTGCCTTTCTCCCCACTCAGATATTGGGATTCAAAAACAGGTTCCACAGATTTGAAAAAAGAACGATTTGAGAGGAACTATATTGTCATATTCAGTCCCTAGAGGAGACAGATGTTCAGAGAGGGTGAAGAACCCGCCCAAAGCCAGGGCCGTCGTAATATGAAACCAAGACCGTTCTTCTGCTCTGACCATATGGATAGGCAAATGCGTGTACCCTCCCCTGCAAAAGTCGACCGAGAACAAGAAATGTCCCTTGTCCTCTTCTTACGTACTTGAAGAATATCTGCCGATTTTAGGAAAGCTCGCAGCGGGCAACTCAGCTTTCAGGAACAGAATTCATTTATAGAGAAAGATCTGATGGGGAGGGTGGGGACATAAGAGTTAGCGACCTCTTTGGTTATACAAGAGGGAGGCTCCTGGACTTAGGGGATGTGGAGGTGACATGGAGCACTTTTTACCTTCTCAGCATGTAGGCGGGGCAAGGGGGAGGGGCTCCCTGCAGGTGAGAGTGGGGGAGGGCAGCCCAAGGAGGAGGATGGAGCCCGGGGGGTGAGGGCCTTTGGTCTCAGTGCCCTTTGTCAGGGTCATCCTGAGTGGGCAGTACTCACACAGGATACAACATTGAAAAGGCATCAGACCATAAGCAGTGGTGTCCCCCAGCCTCCCCTTCTCCCAGTGCCTCCCAGTCTCTTCGAGGGAGGTGACTCCTGTGACTCAGTGTGTCTCCTGTTCTATCTTCTACCATCACCCCGTTCTCCCATCAAATCTCCACTAAATTTTAACTAGCCACCAGTTGAATCTCAGCCTTGTGTTAGGCAACCTTGAGCAATGAAAGGAAGGCTGTGTCCACGCTGAGGCGGGAGCAGCCTGGGACAGGCAGAAAGAGCAGGGAGATGAGCCAGGGAGGACGTGCCCAAGCCATTAGGAAGCCGGGAGCCGCATTTGGGGGCCATCGGAACATGGAGGCATCTGCACCCCTCCTGGGGAAGCCTCCGAAATAAGAGGAAGGATACGGAGGCTCAGCGAACACGGGGCCACCTTGTGCATTGCCTCTCCCTTGGCGCTGGACACTCGGTATGTTTGGCAGACGGAGATCGAGCTCCGTCACCCAGTCGACTAAGGGCCGGGAACGCGTTGCGTGTGTGCTTGTTAATGAAGGGAAGCAGCTGAGAAACAAGAGCTCATGCACGTCTTACTCCGCTAACTTCACTATCAATACCAATATGTCAATAGAGTATCCACCCTTACTCGGGGCTGCCAGATGGACCACGCAGTCATCTTCCACGTAGATGGCCCAGTGCTCATAGCCGATTCGAAAAATCTCAATCAGGTCTCCGGGTCTGGGTCTGGGTTTGCCCTGTGACGGGAGAAATAAGATAACATAAAGAAACTGCACGCGGCCCCGGAGCTCCGGAGACCCTGTTTGGGGATTAGCTACAGCTCGGCCTGAAGACACTGGGTTTCATCACTTTCTAGAAATCCAGGCTGCCAGACGCTTCCTTCCCAGGCAAGACCAAAGACCCCCCACACACACTGTCACTGGAGTTATTAAAGCCACAGAGGCTAACTGTGCCACCTATCGACGTACTGCCACTGGGCTCCAAATGCACCGTTCAGCTAAGCTCCGTGAAATGTGCCCGAACTCTTAAGCTTTTCTCCCTGAAAATGAGCGCGTCGTTAAGCATTGCAAGAGGAGAGGGTTCCCCTGCAGTCTGGCTTGGGGCAGGGGATGGGGAGGGCGATGGTCAGTAGTGGGGGTGTGAGGACTTCTGGTGGAGCTCTGCCTGAGCCAGAACCCTCCAGTAATAACCTTTCTGAGCCCTTTGACAGAGAAAGCAGTGCCGACACTCCAGCGCCTGCTGGTGTCTTGATTCCCTCTGCCTGTCTCCCATGTGGACCACGTGTGGTCCAGAGGGGTCCCCCCTCCTCTGCGTGCTCAAACCACTGGCTGACAACACCCCCGCCCCCGCCCTACACTCCAAAAGGTTGTGCTTCCCCAGGAGTTACAATGCCACCCTAGCCTGGCCAAACCAAACTTCTCCGCTCTCCTCTCTAACGAGGTGTGAAGCCCCTCCAAGCCTGTCCTTCCCTGAGTATTGTCCCTCAGCCCTGGGAGGCCATATCGAGGTTCTTCATTTCTTGTAGTTACTCATACACAGTTTAACAATTCTTTATAGTAAACTTCCTCCTGTTTAATCTACTGGAAGTAGATTCCCCCTGTTTAATCTAATTTCTATCTCTTGGCTGGACCCAGAATGCTGATACTCTGTCTCTTCAAAGAAGCCTGGGGAGGAGACAGTGTGTGTGTGTGTGTGCGCGCACAGTATAGTATTGTGCACTTAAAAATTTATTAAGAAGTTAAATCTCATGTTAAGTGATTTTACCACAATAAAAACAAAGAAAGAAAAGAAAACCCAGAGCTTTGCAATTGCAAACCCAAACTACAAAAAAACAAAAACAAAAACAAAAACAAGAGGAAGAAAGAAAAAGAGAAAGAAGAAGAAAAAGAACTCTCCTATCCCCTCCTTCTGTAAATATGCGTCCCTCCCAAACTGTCCCTAAGGGTGTCCAGGAGGGGTCCTGGGCAGAAGTCCTGCTCACTGATAACTCCTGAGAAGGCGAGCTGAGCAATCAGAGCCTGGGGAGCCCGAGGGAGCCCATCACACCACCCCACCCACCCATCAGCTTGACAGCGGCTTTGTCACTTAAGCACAATCTGCCAGCTTTAGTCTAATTTGCTCAAAGCTGCATCTCGCCTCCCAGTTCCCAGCTCTATTTCCCTGGTGGAGGACACCCATTTGCCTGGCAGAAATTCACAGAAGTACAAGGGGGCTTTCTACCTGTTTCTTTTCTGAGATGCAATTTACAGAATTTGTGTAACCATCACCACCCTCCATTGCACTTCATCAAAATTTAAAAATTTTGTTCTTCAGAAGATATTGTTAAGAGAGTGAAAACACAAGCCACAGACTGAGGGAGAATACTGCAAACACGTATCTGATGAAGGGCTCGCACACAGAATTTCTGAAGAAACCAAGGGAAAAAATGGGCAAAAAGATTTGGACACTTCACCAAGGAAGATACATATGGAAGATGTTCAACATCGTTAGTCATTGGGGAAATGCAGATTAAAACCACAATGAGATCCCTACAGGCCCATGAGGATAGCTACAATTAAAGAGACTAGCCATACCAAATGCCGATGAGGGTGTGGAGGAACTGGAACTTTCACACTCTGCTGGTGGGAATGTAAACTGGCACAACCAGTTTGGAAAACAGTAGCTGAAAAATACAACTACCGTATGGGGGGCGCCTGGGTGGCTCAGTCAGTTAAGCATCTGCCTTTGGCTCAGGTCATGATCTCAGGGTCGTGAGACTGAGCCCATCAGGGCTCTGTGCTCAGCAAGGGAGACTGCTTGAGATTCTCTCTCTCCCTGTGCTCCTCCCCATCACTCTCTCTCTCTCTCCAAATAAATAAATAAAATATTTAAAAAATACATCTACCATATGATCTAGCCATTTCATTGCTAGCTATTCACCCAAGAGAAAAGACAACATATGTCCATACAAAGACTTGCACACTGATGTTCACAGCTGTTTTATTTGTGATAGCCAAAAACTGGGAACAGCCCAAATGGCCATCGACAGGTGAATGGATAAACAATAGTGTATCCATACAATGGAATACTACTCAGTAATAAAACAGAATGAACTATTAATCACATGCAGCAATATGGATATAACTTCAAATAATTACATGAAATTATGTGAAAGGAGACGGACAAAAAGAGCACAGAAGATATGATCCCATTGACATAAATCTCTAGAAAATGCAAATTAATGTATAGTGACAAAAAGCAGACCAGGTGCTGCCCGGGGATGGGGGCGAAAAGAGGCCGGATTTACAAAGGGAAACAACGTTTCGGGAGTTACGGAGATGTTCATCATCTTGATTGCGGTGATGGTTTCACGGATTCGCACATACTATACCAAACCTAGCCAAGCATATATTCTAACCATGTTGCATTTTATCGAATGTCAGTTATAGCTCTGGAGTTACGCTCCAGTCAAGCTCATCAGGGTTCAACAAAGCTGTTTTAAAAAAATGTTAAGGCACAACCAACATCCCAAATCAGTATGCACTTCTACCTGCCACACAGTCTAAATAAAGTACAACACAGTCTGCAGAGAAGTCGCAGTAAAGATGTGGCTAAGAGCTCTTGGGACGCTCACCTCCGCGGCTTGCTTTGTTAAGGTCCCAGCACTCTCAGGCTTCGGGGCTGAATTCCACTCCGCTCTTTTCTGCTTGGGTGTGGTCTCCAAGTTCACTACCGGCTTCTCCCTAATGAATTTTGCGATCATAGAGTCAACAAGTAACACTACTTCACAATTACTGGAAATTCTGCGTTACTTCAGATCTGTGATTTTCAGAGCTCTTTCAATTTCGAGACCCTAGGAAACATCTTCCCTGAAGCTTGTTTCCGGAACCACACCATTAGGAGCCTCACAAAGTAATCACCGTTGACTGCTTTTCCGAGGAGTGTTAAACTGCTAATGAGAGCAGTGAGCAGCTTTCAGGGTTTTTTAAATAGCTGATCATCTTTCTTCCATGTTTATGAAAGTGACTTGCACATAGCTTTACAAAACTGGTAACGGTACGTAATGGCTTCTAATGAAATGCAGCTGGCCTCTGCTCCCTCCCTTCTCTCTGCCCATCCTCCTGGGAGAGGCAAGCCCCTTAAACCCTTGAGCTGTTTCTTCCAACAACTAGTTCCATATTTCTGAGAAATCGCATTAAGCCTCAATACTATAACTGCAAGTATCGTGAGAGAAATCCGTATATTTTGTCCCTTGAACCAAAACGTTGTTAGCAGAGGACTGAAACCAAAGGCAGGAATATGCTTTGGGATAGTACAGTGAAATATATTGGGGTCACAAAGGCCTGGGTTTGGGGCGCCTGGCTGGCTCAGTCAGTAGAGTGCTAGAGTCTGTGACTCTTGATCTCGGGGTTGTGAGTTCAAGCCCCACGTTGGATGTGGAGATTACTTAAAAAATAAAATAAAATCTTAAAAAAAAAAAGAGCTGGGTTTGAACCCTGGCTCTGATCCTTGCTGCCCAAGCTTGAGCTAGTAAATGAATGTGTCTGAACACCAGTTCGATTATCTATGAAATAGAGATGAGAGCATTTGTCTCGCAGAGTTGTCGAGGGGGTAAAGGAGAGAGAGGGCACACACGTCTAGTACATTACCAACCAAAACTGGCATTTTCTTTGCCTTTCCCCCACGCTTTACCTCTTCTCCAAAGTACAGTGTATGGGGGTGGCGTATAGCTCTTTGGGGGAACATTCAGACCCTTGAAATTTTAAAAAGAAGCAAACTGTGTGTTTAATGAAAGTGAACTGAGGAAATTTGCAAGATCACAGCATTCATTAGTGAGACCGAGTGGCCACGTGGAAAGAGCCAGTTCTCAGGGTTCTGGAGGTCTTGGGGCTAGAAACTGCTACCAGGCAGGTCTCATCAGTGGGCCCCAGGCCTGGTGGTAATCTGCTGTCTGGAGCACACCAGCCTTCCCTTCACTGGTTGGGGGGTGGTGTAGGCTGGTTCCTATGGAAACCCCTCAGGGTTTGCTTTATATAACTGCCATCAGAGTTGGTTCTTCAAAGGCTTCCCCTCCCTAAGACCCAGTCCTTCCACAGCGAGACTCTTACCCCTCCTGGATGCTTCTGCTCAGCTCTGAGGCTCCCTGCTGCGGCTCCTTGGGAGAGAGCAGGACCAACGCTTGAGATGGTTCTTCTAGGGGGTTGGGGGATGGGGAAGAAGATGCTGTTTAAACCACAGCTGCCTCCTATAGGGAGCGAGATCTGTGAAGGGAGAGTGGGAGCCAGCACCTTGACGTCTCTGTGAAGGTGGGCTCAGAGCTCCAGTCCAGAGCCCTGCCTGGCCTGGTCAGCACTCCACCAGTTTGGGGGTAAAGGAGGGGGATGGTGGGACTAGGTGCTGGAGAGGGCTCCGTTCCCCTGGGAAGGAGAGACTTTGGAACTCCCACGGATGAAACTGGGAGAGGATGAGGTGAGATCCCAGAAATCTGGGGGCTAAACCTGAGCGCAGGAGCTTCTGAGGCCTCAGAGCCCTAGAGCCACGGTCAGCTCTGCTGGGGAGCAGCCACCTCTGCTTCCACTTCCACCCGAAGTAGAGTCGGAGGCTGGATCCCCGAGAGAGACACTGGACGCCTGGCTCGCTTTGATTGAATTACCAACAGAAGGTCATTCCCCAGTATGTGCTCATTCAGGTTAAGGGGCATTGGCAGGACCGACACGGAGCTAGGAGAAGAAGCCTTGAAGGCAACTCTGGTGCCTTTTCCGGGGGTCCGACGGCCCGCTGGACCTGAGAACCACCCCCCCCCCCCGCCCCAGTAAGGCCTGCGGGCCGCGGCGCCGCGGTTCGGTGGGGAGGAGCCCGGTTCTTGTGGCCGGGCCTAAGGGGCACAGCTGAACCGCCTGGGGCTGGTGGCCTGTCCCCAGGCCGCTTACCTGGGGCTCGAGGGGCGGGGCCGGGGCGGGGCCGGGAGAAGCGAGAGAGGCGGTGCCTGCTCTCCCCGCTGGCGGCCGGGGTGAGGCCCATCCCGCTGCTGCGGCTCCGCGCCTGACCGGGCCCAGTCGGCTCTGCCTGGGGCTAGCGGAGCCGGGGGGGGGGCGGTGGAGGGCGCTGGCGCGGCGCAGTGAGGCCCTGCCTAGGGCGGAGGGGCGCCTGGCTGGGAACCCGGGGCGCGCAGCAAACGGCGGGGCGCTCGGGCGCCGTGCGCACGGGGGAGGGAATGGAGGGGGCGCTCAGAGGGGCGCTTAGAGGCCCAGGAAAGGCGGCGGCGGAGGTCATCGTGGGTGGAAGGTAATGCAGAACAGTAGGAACGGAAGCCGGAGGTGCCATCCGACGTGGCTGCTGAAGCCCACTGAGCGACTAACGCACTGATGCCAGATTAGGAGGGCCTGGGAGGCACGCTGGGGAGTTAAGATCTTGAGGGATTCAAAGTTTTTATTTGAGGGGCGCCTGGGTGGCTCAGTCGGTTCAGCGTCTGCCTTGGGCTCAGGTCATGATCCCAGGGTCCCGGAATCAAGTCTCCTGTCCATCAGGCTCTCTGCTCAGTGGGGAGCCTGCTTCTCCCTCCATCTTTGCAGCTCCCCTGCTTGTGCGCACGCGCGCTCTCTCTCTCTCTGTCAAAAAAATAAATAAAATCTTAAAAAAAAAACCAAAGTTTTAATTTGAATTATTTATATAACTTAAATTCTATGTTATGTAACTAATTATGTAATATATATAATATATGCAAAAGAACACATGGAAGGCCCCTGGGTGGCTCAGTTGGTTAGCTGTGGGACTCTTGAGATGGGCTCAGGTCTTGATATAAGGGTCGTGAGTTCTAGCCCAGGGATGGCTCAGTTGGTTAGCTGTGGGACTCTTGATATGGGCTCAGGTCTTGATATAAGAGTCGTGAGTTCTAGCCCAGGGATGACTACTTAAAAAAAAAAAAAAAAAAAAGCACATGGAATACATGTAGTTGTGAAACACAGTAAGATTACTCCCCAGGAACACACCAGTCTACTTAAGAACAGGAACGTACCCAGCGCAGATGCTCCTGCCTGTGTCCCTCCCTTATCCCATCTCCCTGCCTCCCTCTGCCAGAGATAACCTCTCCCCACTCCTGTGTCTATTATGCCCTTGCTCTTTTTTTTTTTTTTTTAAGATTTTATTTATTAGAGAGAGAGAGAGAGCCTGACAAGGGGCAGAGGGAGATGGAGAAGCAGACTCAGCCCTGAGTGGGGAGCCCTTCCCAGGCTCTATCCTAGAATCCTGGGATCATGACCTGAGCTGAAGGCAGACGATTAACCAACTGAGCCACCGAGGCACTCTCATGCCCTTGCTTTTTAAGATAGCTTTTTAAAATCCCTTCTTTGTACTCCTCCTACATCATTTCATTTTGCATATGTGAAGCTTTATAAAAATGGTATGCTGTATGCTATCTTCTGCAACTTGCTTCTTTCAAGGCTGTTTCCATAATACATACATAGTACTGTATACATCTGTAATTCATTTTCCCTGCTGGAAAATATTCCATTCTGTGAATATACCACAATTGATCGACCTGGTGATAAAGTCACATGATTTTTTCCTAATTTGGAATTAGAAACTATTGAAAAGAACCCAAATTGTGCCCTGACGGATGCACACAAGAGATTCTACAGAATTTAGTACCTGGGAAGGTATGTAAATATTCAACTTTACAACAGAATACTAAAACATTTTCCCAAGTGATGGTGCCAATTTCACTTCTAGCAGCCATGTGTAAGCATTCTTGGGGATTTACATCTTCTCCAGCACTTAGTACTGTCATGCTTGCTTTCTCCAGGTAAATGGATAGAACTAGTATTTTACTAAGAAGTCTTACTGGAAGTTTCAATTTGCATGTCACTGATCACTAAGATTGAAACCTTTACATATATGTATCAGCCATTTAGATTTCCTCTTGTAAAAAGTGCCTGTTCATGTCTTTTGCCCAATTTTCGATGGAGCTGTTTTCTTGTTAGCGTGTTGAGGCCGTGTATGTGTTCTTGGCGCTCTCCTTTGTCAGTCGTGTTTGCTTACACGTATTTTCTTCCAGGTCATGGTTTGTCTTTTCACTTTCTTTATGGAGTCTCCCGATAAAGAGAAGCTATTAACTTTAATGAAGTAGAGCTTATCAGTCCCCTTTTTTGTAGCTAGCACTCTGTGTCTTGCCATGAAGTTCTTTCTTGCTCTGAAGTCAGAAAACTATTCTTCTATCTTTTCTTGTAGAAGTTTTAAACTTTTGTCTTGTTCATTTAAACTACCTGGAATTGATTTTTCCCCATATGAATAATCCCCATATGATTTATGTCAGCCTGGCATATTCATAGTTTCTTCTTCCCCCAGGAATGAGCAAGACCACCCCTGTCATGTGTCAGGCTTTAGTGAACGAGCAAGGAAATCATTGGCTATATTCTACTCCATTGGTAAATGTGTCTGTCTTTGTGCTCCTATCATGTGATCTTAATCACTCTATCTTTAGGATAAATCTTGACATATGGAATTCTCCAGACTCCTCTCCCCATCCCCTTAGTCTTCCACAGAAGCTTCTTGGCTTTTTGCCCTTCCATAAATATTAGCTTGCTAAATTGCTCAAAATAGTCTGTTGACATTTTGATTGAAATTACCTTGAGTCAGTATATCAATTTGGCAATTTCAACATCTTTACAAAATGGAATCTGCCAATCGATTACATATTATCTCTGTTTGTGAGGTCTTCTTTAACGTCTTTCAATGAAGTCTTGATCTTTGGTATATTACATTTGTCCCTCTACTCATTTGGAAGTTCACACTCTATTCTTTTTTTTATTGCCCTTGAAATTTTAACATGCATGCTCAAAGTCTGAAAGTAATATCGTAAACACCCCTCTGCAACAATACAAGGACGTCAGAACACTCATCCCTGTCTTCCTCTCCTATGTTCTTTTAGTTTTGCCCTTTTTAAAAGCCTGAATTCCCTTTATCACCATTCATATACTACACAGACACGGGTATAGATTTGCCTGCTCGCCACTACCTTTGCTCATCACTCCTTCCTGCATTGCAGACCTTCCCGCTGAGGTCATCTTTCTTCTTCTTAAAACATAGCCCTTTGGAGCTCCTGTCATGAAGATCTTTGGTGATTCACTTCTGACTCTCACGGTGCCCCGATGAGGACCCCAGTCACCCTTCCAGGAAGTAAATATGTCTGCTTCTGTTTCTTTCTTGTGGTGTTACCAACATTGATGACCAGTGCTAACCTGTATTGAGTTTCGGTAACCGAAAATGATGGCAATGTGACAGGAACCCAGCAGGAAAGAAAGAGTCAACCTACATGGTCAAGAGCCGTGGGTGGAAAAAAATCAAGCTACGTCACGTTTTTGGTTGAGATTCGTCCATAAACTTATGTTCCGTGGTGGAGGGAAGAAGGTTCATAGGATAAACATCAAAGGAATGAGAAGTGTTGTGTTAGCCTACTGAGGTTACGGGTGATGCTTGCTCTTCCCCCATTTTACAGTATTTCCATTCAGATGGTTCGATCTCCTTGGTGGGGGCAAGGTAAATAAAAAGTGGCTGGCTTTGTCCTATTGGTTTTCTCCTCCAAGTGTATGTGGTCTCTCTCCAATTAGACTGGAACCTCTTTGAGAGTGAGAGTGATTGCCCCTCCTGTAATGACCACAACGCCTCGTCATACAAAATGGCCGCAGCCACAAAAACTCCCTCCCAGGGCAGAAGAGTATCCAAATAAGTTGAAACTGTCTCTCCAGAGTGTATTACCATGCTTTCAGGCCATAGCACCTTCATTCCCTCAACAGATGCTGACTGAAATACAAACAATTATAAGAGAAAATTATAAACAATTATATGCCAACAAATTGGGCAATCTGGAAGACAGGGATAAATTCCTAGAAACATATAAACTAACAAATGTTCAGGAACTAAACATCCCCTGTCTGGGCCATTTCCTGCCCCGTCCCCTTCCTCCAAAATGGTCCTGACTGGAATTAGCCAGCTCCCACCCTCCAGATTATACCTGCAGCTTCTCTGTTTTCCATTAGTACTCCAGACTCTTTCCAATCCTTTGGTTCAAGATGCTGGAAGCTTTTTTTTTTTTTTCCTTTTGGCCCCTTTCCCTCCTCTTTCTCATCAGCCAGCTATCCAGTTCTGTTGATCCTTCCTATCCAGGATTTCTGCTCACACTCTGTTCCAGGGTGGTGCAAAACTCGTCCCGAGAGAAAGAGGATCCATGACGCTCTCCAGTGACCTAGAAGGGAACCAGATAGATGAAGGGGGTAAGATGTAGACCAAAGTAGGTGAATCTGGGTGTAAGTCTCTCCCTAGGCCCAGAGTTACACCCGTTCAGGAGCAGGGATAGGGAAAGAAGTTGCTGGATCAAAGAATGGGGGAGAGTGGGGCACCCTGAGATTCCTGACCGCAGATTATGATTCCCTGGCTACTAATTGGTTACTCATAGATAAATAGATAAATTTGCCTCAGTGGGGATCTGTGGCCAGTGAGAAGAGCACCTGCCTAGTGTATGCTTGGGCCAGGACTCCACACCTGCTGGAGGAGAGACAGAAGGAGCTGGTGGCCGCATAGGAGCCAGAAACCACGACTCCCAATCATTCATTCCTTAAATACACCGAGCAAGTGCTTTATTTATTTATTTTAAGATTTTATTTATTTATTTGATAGAGACAGCGAGAGAGGGAACACAAGCAAAGGGAGTGGGAGAGGGAGAAGCAGGCTTCGTGCCGAGCAGGGAGCCCAGTGCGGGGCTCGATCCCAGGACCCTGAGATCATGACCTGAGCCGAAGGCAGATGCTTAATGGCTGAGCCACCCAAGCGCCCCTGAGCAAGTGCTTTAAATGCATCAAGCAAGGCATCACTTGTTAATGAGGGTATAAGTATAAATTTGCCCTCATGGAATTTACCATCAGGAAGTAGGGGGAGGGGGAGACAAATATTAGACAATTCTTCAGTGTATAATGACCAGTTATGATAAGCGCTCTCAGGGACAAGCCCAGGTCTAGGGAGCTGGGGTGGGGTGGGGGGCACCAGCCTGGGGCAGGGGAATCCCCCGTCCTGTCAGGGTCAGGGTCATCATCAGCCCTTTCCCTTCTCCCACAAGTTCCCCTCCCTTTGGCTCAGGAAGAGGGATTTGCCCCCTCCCACCCCTGGACAGACCAACAGACACTAAGGCCCTCCTTGATTCTGGAACTTTCCATATTCAACAAGCTCTTGGAGAAAAGATTTAAGCCCAGCCAGATTCTCCCAGCTGTCAAAACCTGGGGCCAGGAGAAATGAAATGTAGCACCTGCTTCCTTCTGCTGCCACACCCACTCCACACCCCTGCAACAGTCTTGGGGTGCCAGGGTGAGACCAGACATAGCTATTACTCTGTTACAGGCTGAATGGTGCTCTGCCCCCAAAATCAGAAAATCAGATGTTGAAGCCCTAACCCCCAGGAACTAGAATGAGACTATATTTGGACATACGCCTTTTTAAAAAGGGTGATTAAGGTCAAATGAGTTCATAGGGGTAGAATTCCATATGACTGGTCTACTTAGAAGAGATTAGGACAGAAACACACAGATCAAGTGTGGGAAAATGAACATGTGTGTTTAAAGAGCCCAGTCGGTGCTATTTTGCTATGCCACCCTCCTGCCTTGATTCAGAGTGGGGACTGAGGCTGGGCTGGGGAGGGGGGCAGGGCACATTTGCCTCAGGCCTAAAGAAGGGCACTGTGAGGCTGGGACCAGGACCCAGGTCTGCCTCCCAGGGGCAGGGCCCCCTGCCTTGCCCAACGGGATTCTCCACCTTGGTTTCTCCTCCGTGGTATGTAGATTATTGTGTCTGAAGGGACTGAGATCGAATTTCCCCAAACAGAGCACCATCTGCAGCCCAGCTCCTCCTACCCAGCAAGATCTGAGCAAACTTCCTGGGTCTGCACCCCAAGCCCTGCCCATTAAAGCCTAAGTCAGTGAGTGCTTCTCAAACACCGATATGCATCAGAATCACCTGGGGAGTATGGGAAAATGCAGATTCCTGGGCCCCCCCTGCCAGAGAGGTTCCTCTTTCCTAGGTCTGGGGTGGGGCCCAGAAGGACACATTTCTAACAAGCTTCCAGGCCTCACTGATGCCACACTTGAGAAGGCCCGGCTCAGATGCTTTTCCCCAGAGCTGACCCTGCACCTGCCTGGCCATCAGAGCAGCCTTATTCTTCCCTCAGCTCCCCAGGCCTTGGAGCCTTTGTCCAGCCTGGAGTGCTGCCAGGAATTCCCTGCCTCCAAGTCTGACAGGGTGCTCGGATCCTGGGACCTCCCAAATCAGGATAAAGTTGAGGGGTTGTGCTGCCTTTTATTTTTTTTAAGATTTTATTTATTTATTTGACAGAGACAGCCAGCGAGAGAGGGAGCACAGCAGGGGGAGTGGGAGAGGAAGAAGCAGGCTCCCAGCGGAGGAGCCCGATGTGGGACTTGATCCCAGAACGCCGGGATCACGCCCTGAGCCGAAGGCAGACGCTTAACGACTGCGCTACCCAGGCGCCCCTGTGCTGCCTTTTAAAGGCAAGGCTTTACTGGAATTTGAGCCAGAATTGGAGCGACGCTAGTCCAAAGAATCCTGGGGGATCTTGATTAAAAGGCAGATACCTGGGCCCACCCCCAACACAGACCTCCTGTGAAGACACTCTTCTGGAGTCACCCTCTCAATACAGAGATGAGCAAAGGGAGTCACAGAGAGGGCAAGTGACTTGGCCCAGGGCACACAGCATGTTAGAGCAGAGGCTGAGCGAGAACTCGGGTCACCTTCAGGGTGGAGTATATGGCCCACTGAACCTCGCTGCCTCTTCTGAGCCTCCGGGGTGGGGGGCGCTCCTCTCTTCCTGCCCCTTCCTCACCATCTTCGACCTCCTTTCTGGTGACTGTAGCTGGGCCCTGGCATTTTTAGCTAAAGGGGAAATGGAGCCTCAGGGGACTAGAAATCATGCAAAAGGGAGAAAAGTGGGGGAACGGGCAGGGAAGACAGGGGAATGAAAATCTCTCAGGTGGGAAGTGGAGTCAGGAACCAGAAGCCACCCCATGATATCCAAGCAACTGGGGCGGGGCTTCTCCTGGGACCTGCCCACGCGTGCCACCACTGGGGCCTCTGACTGGGGAGGGCTCCGATGGGAGCCCAGGAAACCACAAACCCTTGCAGGCCCTAAAAGAGCCTGCCTCTAACCTCCCTCTGCAACAGCTCCGTGCTTCAGATCCAAGTGCAGCCGGAGGCCGGGGTGCTGGTTAGTTAGTTGCTTAGTTCAAGCTTCTGGCTCCTGGACCCGGATTTCTGCTGACAGACCCAGGCCAGCTGGTGGGACCGGATCTGGGGTGTGGACCAGGGGCGGACCGCTGCCCAGACCTGCCTCTCACGCCTGCTGCAAGGGGCACTGGGACCCTGCTGGGCGCAGGTGAGGCGAACAGCTGGGGGAGCTGCTGCCCTGGCCCCTCAGATCCTGGCTGGGAAAGGCAAGTCCGGCCAGTGGGGGCAGGGCCAGGGCTCCTGGAATCTGGATCTGCAGGCTGAGTTGGAGGCGCTCCACGCCCCATGTCACCTGGAGAAAAACTGGACCCACTTCCTGACCCCTTCATCCTGCAGCCGCCAGTCTTCCACCCGGTGAGCAGCCACTCTGGTCTGGAACCTCCAGGTCTCAGGCCCCCCCACCGCTCCCCCACTCCAGCTGGACCCAGACTCCTCCCAGGCGGTGGGTGGAGAGGCCTTGGGTCTTGGACCCGGCTCCCCCGACACCTGCTCATGGACCTGGAAGGCCCTCCTGAGCTTAGCGGAGTGGCTGAACAGCTAATTCCCACCTGGGTGAGAATGATGGGCTCACAGGGTCCTTACATTTTAAAAGTAATAGAGCCTGGAGTCAGAGCTGTGCTGCTAATGCCTGGCGGGGGGCTGGGAGGATCCGGGGCTACTGTGTAGTATCCTTGGGGGGGGGCACTGAGCATCTTGGGTGGTCTCATCTCCAGCCTGGAAGAGAGTCAGCTTGGAACCTCCAACGAGGGGCTGGGTGTGGGTTCCCCTCACGCGGATTTTCCAAAGTCTGGCCTTGCTTTACAGGAGGCTGAATGCCCAGTGTATTCTGCCCTCTCATTAATGAACACTAATTATCACTTTCTCTTGACTTGGCCCTCTCCCTCCAGGAGAGCTGCATCAGCTCCACAAATATTACCAGCCAGTCCTAGAGCCTGGGAAGTGGGAGGGACTGAGGTGCTGAGCCTGGCTGAGCTGTGGGCCCTCAGACAGCCAGGAGCTCCGGCACCTCCCCAGGTGCCTGAGTAATGGGGCGAAGCAGCTGCCCAGGTTGCAGCCCCTCCTCGCTTTGCAGGCTGCGAGCTCCTACCTAGAGGGCAGCACTGTTGGGGCTCAGCTCCTTCTAGATGGTTCAGACAACACGTGGAAGGCAGTCTTGTGTTATGCCGACCTGTATACACCTGGGACACGTGCACAATCGTTCCGCAAACACCTATGCAGAGCCCACGCTGTGCCAGGCCAGGCGCTGAGCACAGAAGGGAAAGGCAGGGCTTCCGCTCTGAGTGGCCTGTGCCTCCAGCAGAAACAGCCAGCCCCCTGGTCTCCCCGTGAGCCCGCCAATGGCCAAGCTAGCCGGGCCAGTGAAGTGTCCTGGGAACACAGGGGAGGGAAGGAAAAACGCAGTCACCGTAGCAGGCAGCGCTTGGAGAAGGTGTCAGAGGACGTTGAAAGTCCAGTTGGATCTTACAGAGCCGAGGGAGAGCAGAGGAAGCGCCCCGAAAAGGCAGGGAGCTGTAAACCTGTGTGTTGCGCTTTAGGAATTGGGCACAGCTTCTGTGTGGGGCGAGGTGAGCCTGGGAAGGTAGGCAGGGCCATTGTTGGGTGTCTCTCCAGGCGTCCGTATCAGGGTCCCAACTTGTCCAGCCTTCTGCCCACCTCCCCGCCCCCCCCCAGTTCCTGGGCTCCAGCCAGTAAACAGTCCTCAGGATCTTGATACCAGGCTTCTGGAGGCCAGGGCCAGTCTCACAGAGCCCAAGGAGCTAGGGAGAGGGGCAGGGCTGGTGTTCTAAGTGGGCGATGGAGCTGAACTTGGCTTCCCCAGGGCAATGTGGCTTTGACATGTGAGAGTCTGGGAAAGGGGAGAAGGTGGAAGAGAACCCCAATATTTCCCCATCAGGACGTTTTCTGTTTGGGGCAGGAGAGTGGAGTTTTCTTGTTCTTCCCTCCCCACCTGCCCACCTGGCACGGGGCTCCCTCGTAAGACCTATTCTCCAGCCGCATATGGCTAGTTTTCTCCCCTTGTTCAGGTGGTTCCTTATGTCACGACAATTTTCGGTGGCCTGCGTGTGGGCAAGATGGTCATGCTACAGGGAGTGGTCCCTCTAAAGGCACACAGGTAAGGGGGTGCTCCGCGCGGGAGCTGGAGCTCAGCCCCAGCGGCATCGAGCTGGAGGCTCCTCTCTGCCTTCGGGGTCTCGGGGTTCCCGACCAGGGGTGCCCCTTCGAGAGCACCTCTCACCAGGTTCCAGGTGGACTTTCAGTGCGGCTGCAGCCTGCACCCCCGGCCGGATATCGCCATCCATTTCAACCCGCGCTTCCACACCAGCAAGCCGCATGTCATCTGCAACACCCTGCGCTTGGAGCGCTGGCAGGCTGAGGCCCGGTGGCCCCGCCTGCCCCTGCAGAGAGGGGCGCCCTTCCTCATCCTCTTTCTCTTCGGAAATGAAGAGATGAAGGTGAGGGGAAGGGATGGGCGTCTGTGTCTAGGACCTGCATCCCTCCACTGCTCCTTCCTTCTGCCGAAATCCCCACGTCACTGTTGAGGAGGGGTGTCACCCCCGGGAGAGCCTGAGAACCGAGAGGACAGAGCAGCCGCCCAGCCCCGTCCCAAGCTGCCCGGGGCCCACGTGGCCTGGGACCCGGGGTGGCAAGAAAGGTCTCCCGCGCCTGGCCCTGGGGAGGCCCCCACTGCCATCGTCCTAGCAAGCTCTTCAAGAGCGCCTGCAATATGCTGGGCTCTGTTCTAGCCCCTAAATATCCGCTAGGTAGGTCCTCATGGGGCGGATCCTCACATCCTCCCCATCTCTGGGCCTCAGTGGAGGGGGGCGGGGCGCAGGGACAGAGACCTCCACTTCAAGCCTTTCTCCGTGGATGGGAACTCCTGCCAGGAAGATGCCAGGACCTCGACCTCTCCAGGGGAAAGGGGAGCTGGTGGGAGCAGGCAGTGGGGGGAGGGGGGAGGGGGTCATCGGCCTCCTGAACCCCCATTTCCTCTCCTGGGGCTGAGGCTGCTGCAGAGGGATGGTGCGGGGAAGTGCCATGGCAGGGGCAGAGGGAGAGTGACAGGGGCTTTGGTTCCAAGGCCAGCTGGGCAACTTTGGGAAGGTCCCGGAAGCTCCCCAAGCCTTGGGCACCTCGTCTGTCCAACGTGCCTGCCTCTCAGAGTGGGTCTGAAGTGAAACGAGGGACATTTCAGGTCAGAGCGCCCAGCGACGCCAGGCACGTTAGTGCGGATTCAGTGCTGCTGAGCTGTCTGTCTGTCCGTCCTTCCAGGTGAGTGTGAACGGACAACACTTTCTCCACTACCGCTACCGGCTCCCGCTGTCTCGTGTGGACACCCTGGGCATATTTGGTGACATCCTGGTGGAGGCCGTTGGATTCCTGAACATCAGCGTGAGTTCCCTGAGTGGCAACGGCCCCTGTCTTCCCCTGGTGCCTGGGCGGGCCCAGGACCCCCCACTCCGCCGCCCCAGGCAGGCCCTGTCACACTCGTTTTACCCAAGGTGGAGGGGATCCAGCAAGTTGTGGGATACGAGTGGGGTGGAGAGGGTGCCCACCGAAGGGGACCTGAGAGCAATGGCCAGGAGGTGACCCGCTTGCGCACCTGGAGCCATGGGGCCCAAACAGCAGCTAGCTCTGTCATTCGCCCCAGAGCACCTTATTAAAAGTGCAGATTTCTAGGACCCGCCACCAGACCTTCAGATCAGCACGTGTGAGGAGGGGCCTAGGAATCCGCATGTTCAAATGCCAGGCTTGAGAACGGCCGGCAAGGCTTCCAGGGAGAATGAGGAGCTACCAAAGCGAGCCTCTGCCCACCTCCCGGGCAAGGGCAGGGGGCGGGAGCTCCGGGAATGACTCACAGGGCCTGCAGCGGGCCTGAACCCCTCGTGATGCTTTTCCTCTTTCCTGACAGCCGTTTGCAGAGGGCGGCAGCGAGTACCCGGTTGGATACGTGAGTCTCCAGGGAGCAAGGTTGTCCCTTGTGGTTCCGGCCACACTAGCTGAGCCACCGGGGCTCCCATCTCCCCCGGCTGGACCTGCTGGTCACGGGGCTGCCGCCCAAGTTGGCGAAAGCCAGCTGCCCTTCCCTCACTGGGCAGTTGCCATGGATCCTGTCCCCCACCCCCAACCCCCGGTAGCTGGCAAGCCTGGATTCTCCTCTGGCAGCCCGAGCTGGGGCCAGCTTGGGAAGATGGACGGGGTGGGCTTGCTGCCCAGGATGGGCAGAGCCCCAGGACTCCTATCGGAAGATCCTGCCAAGTTGCAGCTTTCTGTCCTCAGCAACCGGCAGAGGCAGCCAGGGTCAGCCCGCAGGACAGGGGGACAGATGAGGCCCAAGGCCACACAATAAGTGAATGCCAGACCCTCTGTCCTGTTCTTCCCCGTTCTTCCAGACCTAGTGTCTGCTGAATCCAAGAGGGGCCCCCCGGGACTCTAACCGTTCACCTGTGTTGCGTTTGAGAGAGACAAGCCCCAGATCCCCCCAGTTCTTAATAATAATACTGAGAAGCTTTCCTTCACTGAACAAACACCGCATGGTTTCTATGTCCCCTTTCTCTTTCTTTCTCCCCTTGACAGCCTTTCCTGCTGAAGAGCCCCAGCCTGGTGAGTGACCTCCCTCCTGGGTCACCTGGTGGGAAATGCCCTCAGCATCAAGCTTCCCCCTTCCTTCATAGACACCTGCGGGCTGCAGTGGGCCAGGCAGCTTCAGGCTGAAACCCCAGCCTCGTTTTACCTTTTCTCCATTTATTCTGCATACAATTATTTGCTACTCTTCTGTGCCAGGCCCGGTGCCGGCTCTAGGATAGAGGGACCAGCCAGTCCCAGCACTCCAGTTGCTCGCAGGCTGGTGGGAAGACAGACCGGTGAACAGGACATTACAGTTCAGGGTGCAGCAATGGGGGATGTGTCTGGTGCTCCTGGGCCCCGGGAAGGGGGGCGGCCACTGAGCTCAGCCCTGAAAGGCCAGGGAGAGCCGAAGCCTGCGGTAGATGTTTGGTGAATGAGCAGAGCTGAGTGTCCTCTTGGCTGCGGGCCTTGAGGCCGACTTACCAGCCCCAGGGCTCCCCTGGGGGCAGCCGCTCTCCCCAGACCCCTGTGTGCCCCCCTTCTCAGTCATCTCCCCTCTTCCTACAGGAGCTGCCCTGCTCGCGTGCCCTCCCCCGGGGTCTCTGGCCCGGACAGGTCATCGTACTGCGGGGGCTGGTCCTGCCGGAGCCAAAGGAGTGAGTATCCAGATGGAAGGGAGGGAGAGGCAGCTCTGATGGAACACGAGCTCTACAAGCGTCCCCTCTGCCATCTCCAACACCGCTGCCCCATCGTGGAGCTTGTGGTTGGAAGGGTGCTCAGTGCTCAGTCCCACCAACTGAGCACTGGTCGGTGCTCGGTGCTCAGGCTCCCCCCGCAGCCCTGACAGCCCCAATTCTGGGAGTACCTTCCCCGCCTGTCCCTCTGGTCAGGCCAACCAGCCTCTCATCGCAGGTGCCAGCTCAGGCCTCCGGAAAGGTCCTTTAAGGGCTCAGGCTGAGACCCAGAGAGAGAATTCAACCTCCCAGGGTGACAGAGTGCCCTAGTTTCCGGCGGGGGCGGGGGGAGGCCCAGAGCCAGGCAGGAGGGGCTCAGAGCCACACACCAACTACCGGGACGCTGCCTCACCTCTCCCACAGGGGGCGCTCCTGCTCAGCTTCCCCAACCTGCAGGCTCCAGGCTGCTTTCGCTTTCTTTTTCCTTCCTTTTTTCCTTCTCCCCTCTCCTTCCTTCTTTCCCTCCTTTCCTTGCTGGAATTGCGTTGGATGTCGTGACTTTTCTGGGCCAGGTCGCCTGGGTCTCACTTCTGCTGAGGACACTTACTGCCTCTGTGCCCCTTCAAGGAAGTTACTTTTCCTTTCTGTGCCTCAGTTTCCTCGTGTGTAAAAAGAGGTAATGATTAGTGCCAGCTTCGGGGGTGGTCTGCATGCTTAGAACTGGGCCAGGCGCATCGTAAGCGCTCGACAAATGTCATCAAAATGGTCTCTGTGGAGGGGCAGGAGGGAAGGGAATTGCCCTGTCTTCTTCTGTTTCGGTTTTGTTGTCTGGAGTCACTGACCTCACTAAACTCTTGCCCTGCCTGCTCTTTCTGGAGCGGTCCTGTGAATTCTGGAGCAGGCATGCAGCACAGCCCCGGGCAGCATGAACCTCCAAAGCCCGGCACAGCGGGGCTGGGGTCTGGCTTGTGCCTCTTATAAACTGTGTGGTCTTGGGGAAGTCACGACACCTTTCTGAGGCTGGAGTCCTGAGTTTCCCCATCAGAATAAAAGGAGAAAGATCATCTCAGTCCTAGAGGGAAAATGAAAAAGTTCCCAGGGGTAGAAAGAACACTGTCCCCCCAAAAAACTTGGGAGACGTGACACCAGGTTCATGTCCTAGCTCAACGTCGAATGGTTATTATTAGGGACGCGGCAGGTGACTTAACTGCTCTCTCTCGGGGACCATGAATTCACACGCCCTCCGAGGTCGGACAGGTGACATAAATAGTGAAGCCCTGGTTGGGAAGGGAACTTGGAAAGAGTATTTCCATAAAGCCACTCAGGCCGGACCTTCTGATTATTTTACAAAGAGAAGCTGGAAGCCATCTTTCATATAAACTTTCCCAGTTTGGGCACGTGGTATTGCTTTGAAGTTGAAGAACACTGTGGATCCGCCAGGACATTTCTACAGGGCCACTTCCGCCACAGGCCGCCAACATCAAGACTTGGCGTTCAGCCAGCCCGCAATAAATGCTGTTACTGTTGTTTTCTGGAAGCGACTGTGGCTTGAATTGGACAGAGGGAGTAGGAGTTGGAGGGCAGGGAATTCGTCTGCATTAAAAATCCGAACTTCCCTCTCCATCCTTCCTCGCAAGCACCGGGCAGGTGGGCGGCTGCACCTGCTGAGAGCCAGCACGGAGCTCCGCTAGGGCATCTGGAAGGAGTCGGTTACCTGGCCCAGGGCTGTGCTGGACAGGGATGAGGTTGCGGGGTTGGGAGTTGGGGGCGAACACCGAGGCCTCCAGGAGTTCCAGGCCAGTGGGAAGGGCATGGGCTGGTGCTAGAGGCTCCGTGCGGTGCACTCTCCAGGGCCCCTGCCTTCCAAGCTTCTTCCCAGTGGTGAGCCCTTGCTGGCTCCTTCCCAAAGCTGGAAAATGTCTGCGGCATCCTCCTAGAACACATCCAGCTGGAGTCCCTGAAAGACCCGCCCAGGGCACACTAACGCCCCCTTTTACCCCTGCCCTTTGCCTCCCGGTCTTCCAGCGATCAGGCTCTTATCCACCTCTTATCAGGCTCTTATCCTCGGCTTCCTGCCGAGGTCTCAGGCAACAGTTGAAGGGGTGTTGTTTCAAAGGTGACTTTGGAAACTTCCTGGACATAAAACAGAATCCGGCTGCCTTATGAGGGGTAGGTGCCAGGCAGCAGAAAGGCACCCAAATCTGGAGCCCTGCACTGTTGCCAGCCCGAAGCCCCGCAGCTATTACTAGTGACAGGGCCAGCCACGTGACTTCCTGTCCTCGTCAGTTACACGGGCTGCTGAACCTCAAGGCCCAGGATTTCTGGGAGGGCTCCGGAAATCTACTGTGTGCCAGGCACTCGCTCGATTCCACGTACATTATCTCCTTTGTTCCTTCCGTGGCCCTATGAGGGAGGTATTGTATTCGAGAGTGACATTTGTTACACATGCCCGGTGCTGTTCTAGCACTTTACACAGGACGACTGGTGAGGCAGGTACTCTTCTCCCCATGCTACAGATCAGGAAACTGAGGCACAGAGACGTGAAGTGACCTCCCCAAGGTCACAGGACTGGAAAGAGCAGAGCAGGGTTGAAGCCGGGTAGCCTGGCTCTAACCCCCACGCTATTTGCAAAGCACTTCAGGCGATACCTAGCATATAGCACCCAATAAATGTTAGTTACTATTAATATAATGCTCCCCATCTCGAGGAGGGGAAAAGGAGGCTCAGGCAAGGTAATGTGCTCCCCAGGGTCCTCCGGCCAGTGGGTGGCAACGTGGGGATTCAGTCTCGGGTGTGCCTGAGACTCGCTCAGGTGTCCCCACCCCTCTGAGGTGCCGAATCTTCCAGCTGCTCTCCCACATCCATCCCTGAGCCCAGGATCCAGCAGCCACGGCTCAGAGGAGTCAGGGAGCCCCTTCTGCCCCTTCTAGCAGCTTCACATTGAGCCTGCGGGACCAGGCCGCTCACGTGCCCGTGACGCTCAGGGCTTCCTTCGCAGACAGAACCCTGGCCTGGATCTCACCCTGGGGGTGCAAGAAGCTGATCTCGGCCCCCTTCCTCTTCTACCCGAAGCGATTCTTCGAGGTCAGTCAGAGCCAAGTGGCCCGGTCCCTCCGGGGCGGGGCACAGAGCAGCATTCCCATGGGGAGACAGGGGTGCATCCTAGGGATAGGGGGGCAGAGGATGTGGGGCTGGGAAGCCAGAGCCCGCCAGGAGAAGCAGACTTCCACGCCATGGCTCTCAACCCTCCCTACGGCTGCCAGCGATCCCACTTCCAAAAAAGGGATTTAATTAATCAAAGCAGACCCTGGCATTAGGGTTATCAAAAAAAAAAAGCTCCCTTTTAAGGACTCCCAAGTGCAACCAGGGCTGAGAACCAGTGCGCGAGGGCAGGCGATGGGCACAGATGGTGAAACTGAGGCCCAGGGCTGGGCTGATCCTTGTGGAAGGTCGCAGTGATCTGGTGACAAGCTGGGTGCCCCAGTCCTGTTCTTTCCCACCACCAGGTGCCCCGTGGTCCCGGTCTTTGTGACCCTGAGGGGAGGGCTCGCTGGGTGGGGCGACAGGCAGGCGGTGGACCGTCCGTCTGTCTGGAAACCTGCACACCCCTCCCGGCCTTTCCCAGGTGCTTCTCCTGTGCCAGGAGGGAGGCCTGAAGCTGGCGCTCAACGGGCAGGGCCTGGGGGCCACCAGCCTGCGGCAGCAGACCCTGGAGCGGCTGCGGGAGCTCCGAATCAGTGGCAGCGTCCAGCTCTACTGCGTCCACTACTGAGGAGTGAGCCGGGGATCCCGCCAAGGAAGGGAGGGGCCCACCCAGGCCCGGCGCCCCTCGGTGCGGCTCCACTCTCCTCCCTTCCTGGAACCGTGTGCCTGTCACCACCACCTGAGTCTGCAGGGGCTTTGGGCCCCACAGCAGAGGGGAGGCCCCAGAGCGAGAAGGCTCCTCAAAGGCAGTGGCTCCCTCCGCCAGGAGCCTGGGACTTGGCTCCATCCTTCCTGCAGGGCTGAGACAGTGGGCAGGTGGAGCAGCCCAACAAGGACAGTGGCTGAGGGGTGCCCGGGTGGCTCAGTCAGTTGAGCATCCGACTCTTGATTCTGGCTCAGGTCAGGATCTCAAAGTCATGAGATCGAGCCCCGCATCCAGCTCCGTGTTCAGCAGGGAGTCTGCTTGAGATTCCTTCCCTTCCTCTCCTCTGTCCCCCCCTCCGCCCTTGCTCTCTCCGAAATAAATAAATAAATAAAATCTTTAAAAAAGAAAGGAAAGAAAAAAACTGCGATTAAATTGGGTATTAAGCCCCAGTTTGGGGACTCAGTCTAAGTGACACCATTTGGGGTCACTAAAAAGTGACACTTTTTTAGCCACCTCAATAAACTCAACTTAAAGAAAAAGACTAATCCAGAGGGGTGCCTGGCTGGCTCACTTGGAAGAGCGTGTAACCCTTGATCTCAGGGTCATGAGTTTGAGCCCACATTGGATGTAAATATTACTTAAATAAATAGAAACTTAAAAAAAAAAAACGAGTAGTCTGTGGAAAGTAAGAACATGATAATCATTCAGAGCTAGTTCAATTAATTAATTTATGAAACGATTAGAGAAAGAATCTTGCTTTCATTACTTAAATATTAAAGACACTCTGTTAGAAGTGAAGTCAAAGCTGAAATACGTTCCAAAGCCATCTCCGGGACTGAGACACAAACACTTTCAAAGTCAGATCAGCTCCTTCCACCCGCAGCCCCTCCCTGACCGTACATTTCAGACATCTGGGGAGTTTTTAGAACATGCTGGTTCCTGGTCCAAACCCGAGACCGATGAAATCAGAATGTCTGGGTGTGGGGCCTGGGCCTCAGAATATTTTAAGAGCTCCCGGGAGATTCTGACATGGAGCCAGGTTTGAGAATAACTATTTCAGGCCTTGAAGACTCTGGAAATTCCCATACCCTTTGACATATGAAATATCTCCAGGAAAGAAGGCGCCTCCCGCGGGGCCAGCACAGCCCTTGGTAGGGACTAGTGACCAGACAGCTGAGAGCCAGGCTTGAAAGATGGGACCCAGCCTATGGGAGGGCAGGGTAGAGGGGAAGATAAAGTAGCAATGCCAGAGAAGGTGGGGACACCCCAAATTAGGGAGGCAGGACCCTAGTACATACCAAGAGCAGGAGGGAGAGTAGAGAACGTGGCAGACTCAAGGTGACGGGATCTATGCTGATGAGCTTAAGGTAGGCCCCGGGACCTCTCTGAGCCTCGGCTCCCTCCACTGCAGAAGGGGGATGGTAAGTCATCGCTCTGATCGCCCCACAGGGCTGTGAGGCTCACATGTGAGCAGCCCTCTCCGTTTTCCTGCACTTTCCCACACATTCCATTCCGGTAAAAACCCTGTGAATGTAGACAGGATAAGGAGGAAGCGAGGCAGACTGGCCCAGTAGCTTATCAGAAATCACAGAGCTGGGCTGAGGATGCCAGAGTTGGAAGCAGCCCTTCCCGTCTCCTGGTCGGTGCAGGCTCTCGGGGCTCTCCGCCGACTAGCCCCCTGAACTCGGTTCCCGAAGCACACAGCCTGAGCTCAAATCCTGCTGCCTGCACGAGCTTAGACGTCCCGGCTTTGGGCAAATTCCGCGTGTTCGCATGGAGAGGTACGGGCAGTCACATCAACCGAGCGGGATGGTGGTGAATTTATAAGTCAAAATTACTTTAAATGCCTCATACTGAGTTGGAACTCAATGAATGGTGGCTCTTGCTGGAAATGTGAGAA
Source organism: Ursus americanus (assembly GCF_024610735.1). Taxonomy (NCBI): domain Eukaryota; kingdom Metazoa; phylum Chordata; class Mammalia; order Carnivora; family Ursidae; genus Ursus; species Ursus americanus. The sequence goes on along the minus strand of NC_142150.1, from coordinate 39,098,053 downwards.
ATGCCATGCTGCCCCCCCCGCCACGTTGCCAGCATCCCCTCCCCCAGCACGAGCAGAACCCTAGGAGATGGGGCCTCACACCCAAAGTGTGTCACCTATGGGGACATATCTCAGATGGGTGACGAAGTGCTCACCATTGCTTTCCAGAAGTGTGGACGTCTTCATTCAACGATCTCTCCCTCACAGAACTGATGACCTTGTGTGGACCTTGTCCACACGCCGGGTGGGGGGAGCGGGTTGTTGACCTGGTTGCTTTAAGATGTAAAGAACTTACTGGGAATCATAGACAGATGCACTCTCGACTCTGGGGGAATCGCTGTGGCACCAGGAGTTGGAAGCAGAACTCACAAATTCTGGAGAGCCAGGCTGACACTGTGCCGACCGTTTTGCAAACAAGTTCTGTTTGGGACCCAAGCAAGGGCTTGCCAACAACAGCGACAACAAAAAACACATTCCGACTGATGTACAACAAATCCCATCCTGTAGAGAATAAAGGTCCAGAGTCTTTTTATTTCCAAAGAATCCAAGGTACTCAGTAGGAAAGAACATAGTATTACGAGTCCGTAGGCACACGCTCGGGCTTCTAAAGCCAACAGCTGATGTTTAAACAGAAAATCCTTCCCTGCTTGCAGGGGCCATGTTCCCGTCTCCCATGTGGATGGCCCCGCGCTCATAGCCACTCCGAAAATTCTCAAGCAGGTGTCTGGGTCTGGAACTTGGCCTGCTCCGCGGTGCATGGGAAGAGCAGCGATGTGCGAGCGCTCGTCGCGGGAGGGATGCCCAGCCCCACTGTCCCTCTCACAGGGCTCCCTTCGGGCAGGCGCTAGACACTGGAGTCTGGGAAAAACGACCTGCTCTCCCACCCCAAGTCGTGGAAAAGGAGGGGGTGTCCCGGGAGTACACATTCGTTCAGATGTGTGTTCACACGCACGTGCGTGTGGGGCTGTGTTTCTGCATGTATGTTGTCGTGACACCATATGTCCCAGCATCTTTCCAACGTGTCCTAGCACCGCGGCCAGCCAAGGCAACATTGGGAAGTCCATGCTGAGCCCCTTTCCTCCTTGCAGACTGACTAAGGGCCAGCACACCCCACCCCACCCCGCTCATGCTGTCCATGACGACGTCGAGGCCCCTTCTTAGATCCTCTCCTGGCCTCGGGCTGCCTTTCTATCTTGGCTGATGTCCTGACAGCCAGCTTGGCCAGGGAGCAAGAACTCGTGCGTCACACAGCTGTAGGAAGTGGGGTGGACTTCTGCCAGCCAGCCCTCCCATCCACACAACCTGAGGAAGAATCGTTGTCCTCCCTCGTTCAGAGGCAGGAACCGGGCTCCCGGACTGCAGTGATTTGCTCAAGGTCACTTGTGTGAAAAGGCTGAGCTGGGTCTCTCCTCTGCTCACATCTCCCACTAGTGGCCCCATGGCCCTGTCTTCCACACCCCGCTCCTTGTCAGTGTTCGACCCAGGACGCCCCAGCTGCAAGGATCAATGCCTTTTCTGTTCCTCTTTTGCCTACATTCCTGATCTAGAGAATGATATCCTGCACTCCAACCCCTCATTCCAGGTTTCCCAATCCCAAAAGAGGGCCAACCTAAGTCCACCATCTCCCTCACAACCCCTTCCCTCCAACCCACCTCCAACTCTGCCCCCGGCACCTGTGTTCAGCCACAAAGTCCAGTCAATGCTAACTCCAGAAGTTTCTCCTGAATTCTCCTCCTCGTCCATCTCCCACCCTCTGACTTGGTTCAGTGCAGTCGCCATCCCTGCCTCTGTGACCCCCACAGCCTCTTGACCAGCCCTCCTGTCTCCTGTGCCTGCTACCCCACATCCAGTCTCCCCAAGACCCATGGTGGCCTTCCCAAAGGGCATATCTGGCCATGACCTTCCCATGGCCTCAGGGCACGGGGCACGCACTTTGGGCAGCTCACAGGTGCCCAACCCTCCTGACCAAACCTTCCTCAGCCCTCCTCACCCTGGATGCCCTCTGCCCCCGGGCTGACTGGTTTGCCCTTCTCCTCACCACAGAGCTGGCTCCTGCCTCCGCCCCTCCGCACAGCTGGCCCTCCAGTCGTCTTGCCCACTCCTCCCTCCTCTTCTCCGCCACACCGCCCAGCCCTCTCTGAGCAGCTGCCCTCGGCACCCAGCCTGGCTCAGCGGCTACTCTCTGGGTCCCCAGGCGCTGGGACCTGCCCCTCCCTTGGCACGGATCACGTCCTGCGGGGATCCCTGTGTCTGTCTGCACCTCCCTCTGCACTTCGAGCTCCACTGGGCAGGATCCTGGGTGCTGCCCCCGGCCCCTTCCTCTCCAGCAGCTATGATGGGCCTGGCCTGGAACGGGGCCGAGGGAATCTACATGGAAGAGGGGCTGGAGGATGAGCGGGGCCAGGACCCGGGGCCCAGCTCCTCCCCTCTCTCGGCCAGGGCACAGCAGGTGCAGGAGGGGCAGACACAAGGGGTGTATTCACTTCCTCTCTAAATATAGAAGACCACAGCCGGGGCGCTGCCAACAGGAACCAAATTCGGAGCTTGTTCTCTATCTGGATGAGGAAACGGGGCAGTTCCCTTCCAGGGCTAAGCCAGATGGCCTTTCTTTCTCCAGATTATAAAATATGCCTTCCAGGAATTATTCCGTTTCCTGGAGTAAGTGTATAAATCTGGCAGTGTCGTCCGGCGGTGTGCCACTGAGCTGAGACCCGGCCTCCTGCAACGTCCACGCGGCAGAGAGGGGGCTGCTGGGACTGGGTGCGTCACAGCCTGGGCAAGACTGGGCTGCAACTGAGAGGAAAGACCGTGGAAGGAAGGGGAGGGACAGAGGTGCTGTTGGGGGGAGTGAGAAGCTCCAAACCCTGGCCAGGAGCAGAGGCAGGCAGGGTGGGGATTAGTTCACCTCCCCGAGCCCCAAGGCTTCCCCCCTAGAGGCTCCTTTGTGAACTGAGTGTGAGCAAACTGGGCCCCCAAGGCCCAGACAGACACAGCTTCTAGAACAGGGAGCCAGCTCCCTTCACATATCACTCACCGTGCCTCCCCTCCTTACACGCCAGGCGTGCAATCGAGTCCTGTGGACACAGACAGGAGGTAGCCCCACAGCAAAGACCTCATAGCCCCCCAGGGAAAGCAGACTTTCATATAATAACGGAATTTTCACACGAGTTTTCAAAATAGCAGCTGGTACCCCCTCTCCCCAAGACCAGCAAAGCAGACCGAGGGAGCCAACCCACTGTAGATTTTCCCTTGGAAGCAAGAGGACTGGGCGTAGACATCAGGAAGGGGAGGCTGAGCGAGGCTGGCACCTGCTGGTTTCCTGCCCCGCCTTCTAGATGAAGTCCGAGAATACCGCTTCTGGGTTCATTCTGCCCTGCCCAGGGTCAATCACGCACTAACCAAGCAATGAACAAAACTCTGAAACCCAAGAAATGACCATGATGGCCCATCACCCAGGGACCCCTGACACACAGAAGCAGAAGAGAAATAGTGCCCCTGGGCAGTCATTGTCGAAGCCAGCACGACATTCCTGACTCCCCCACCTGAGGATTTCATCAGCGATGCAGTGCTAACGAGCGACCCCGAGAGCTCGGAGGCTTAGCACGACAAACGCTTCCCGTAACCTGGGGGCTGGGGGTCCGCTGAGATTCTTCTGGGCTCCGCTGAGTTTGCCTCGTGGACTTCAGGCCTCCAGCACCCGGGTTTCAGGCCGGGATCCCGGCTGAAGGGGCAGCCTCTAGCTGGGACACGTGTTCCTCGTGACCGAGGGCTCACGAGCTGAAGCTGAGCCTGACCACGTATTCTTACTTAAACCTTCTGCTCGGATGTGGGAACGGCCATGGGCGCTCCTTTGCTCCCCTTGGCCACAGCAGATCCCACGCCCAAGCCTGATCAGTGAGGAACGTGGACAAGTGACATGATAATGGCAGGGAGATAGAAGCTATTACTGTGACGGAGCATAATGGGGGGAAAAGAATCCCATCTACCGCAAGGACATTCTTTCCACAGCCCTTCAGAAACTGAACTCTCGGGAAGTGTTTAGCTGGAAGGGACTGGAGAGTGACAGGTGGAAGGCATGGCATCCACAGCAAAAGCACAGGTGGGATCTAGGTTAGGTTCTTTGGGGCACAAAGTATTCACTGCATTCACTGGAACATCTTTAGCTAAAAGTAACAAAGTTAAACTACAATGGATTCAGCAGTGAGGAGATATTACTATCCCTTGCTTATCAAGAAGTCAAGAGATGGGAACATCCACGGAATCAGCCTGAGACGCAGGAAGATACATCTGGATCTCTACAAATGAACATCTCCAGCGCTGAGTATTGAGGTACTAAGCGGGGAGCCATGAAACCGCGCACAGATTTCGGAAGATAAACGGAAGGGGGAGGGAGCCGCTGCGTTCAGGCGGCGGGAAGCGGTAGCCACCTGCACAGGGGAGCGGGCGGACTCGCGGACCAGCACCCGCGAGAGAGCAGCCTGAGACCGTGAGCCAGGAGCACGCGCCACCAGACTGAAACGGAGCTCCGGTGTGCTCACTGGAACCAGACTGAGACTGGGAGCTCCAGAGCGCGCGGGGGCGGCTGGTGGCTGGCGGTGTTAGAAACACAAAGGACAGAGACGCGCCGGCCCTGGAAGTGAGGGCTGGGACGCTGGGTGTGGGGCGCACATCCCAGGACGCTGCAGGGTTGAGCAGCACCAACAGAAACAGAGTTAAAGTGACCAGAACATCAGTGGAGAAAGGTCCGCAATCCCTCTGTTCTGAGACAGAGGCTGAGATTCGGCCACTGCTGCTCTGACTCTCAGAAGAGGCACAGCAAACCACCAGGGAAAGCCGCCAGAGAACAAAAGCCTGGAAATACCGGCTCAGAGAGTGCCCATCCCCATCCCCCCTCGCAGGGGACACGGAGACTCTACCCAAACAGGGTTGCCTGAGTATTGGCGCGGCAGGCCCCTCCCCCAGAAGGCAGGCTGAAAAATCAAGAAGCCCACATCCCTAAGATCCCTATAAAACAAGGGCGCACGGCCTGGGACCCAGTCAATAATTTGGGCTCTGGACAACCCCGCAACCTCTCCTCATCAGAATGATGAGAAGGATAAGTCCCCCTCAGCAAAGAAAAGACAATGAGTCTGTGGCCTCTGCCACAGAACTAATGGATATGGATATAAACAAATTATCAGAAATGGAGTACAGAGTAACAATGGTCAAGATGATGTGTAGACTTGAAAAAAGTATTAACGAAAATGTTAAGGAGAATATAGAATCTCTAAGGGCAGAAATGAGAGCAAATCTGGCAGAAATAAAAATTCTATGAGCCAAATGCAGTCAAAACTAGAGGCTCTGATGGCCAGGGTCACTGAGGCAGAACGTATTAGCAATTGGAGGATGGGTTAGTAGAAGAAAAAGCAAAAATAGAATCTGGACTTAAAAAAATCCACGCCCACAAATGTAGGTTATGGGAGATCACTGACTCAATGAAACGATCCAATGTCAGAATCATCGGCATCCCCGAGGGGGTGGAGAAAAACAGAGGTCTAGAAGAGATATTTGCACGTCATAGTGCATTTTGCAAATATTAGATCCAAGGATACAGTATTGAAAGCAGCCAGGGCAAAGAAATTTCTCACGTACCAAGGCAAAGGTATCAGAATTACGTCAGACCTATCTACACAGACCTGGAATGAGAGAAAGGGTTGGGGGGGCATTTTTAAAGCTCTTTCAGAGAAAAACATGCAGCCAAGGATCCTCTATCCAGCAAGGCTGTCATTCAGAATGGGTGGAGAAATGAAGACCTTCCAGAATCGCCAGTCATTGGCCAATTTTGTAACCACGAAACCAGCCCTACAGGAGATATTAAGGGGGGTTCTATAAAAGTAAAAAGGCCCCAAGAGTGATACAGAACAGGAAGTCACAATCTATAGAAACAAAAACTTTACTGGCAACATGGCATCATTAAAATCATATCTCTCAGTATTCAGTCTCAATGTAAATGGCCTAAATGCTCCCATAAATGCCACAGGGTTGCAGATTGGATAAAAAGACATGACCCATCCATTTGCTGTCTACAAGAGACTCATTTTGAACCTAAAGATACATTCAGACTGAAAGTAAAGGGATGGAATACCATCTTTCATGCCAATGGACCTCAAAAGAAAGCTGGGGTAGCAATTCTCATATCAGACAGATTGGATTTTAAACTAAAGACTACAGTTAGAGACACAGAAGGGCACTATATTATTCTTAAAGGATGTATCCAACAAGTGGATATGACAATTATAAACATATATGCCCCCACCAGGGGAGCAGCAAGATACACAAGCCAACTCTTAACCAGAATAAAGAGACATACAGATAAAAATACGTTAATAGTAGGGGACCTCAACACTCCACTATCAGCAATAGACAGAGCACCGGAGCAGAAAACCAACATAGAAACAAGAGCTTTGAATGCCATACTCGACGAGTTGGACCTCATAGATATATATAGAACACTACACCCCAGAACCAATGAATACTCATTCTATTCTAATGCCCATGGAACATTCTCAAGAATAGACAATGTTCTGGGACACAAAACAGGTCTCAAACGATACCAAAAGATTGAAATTATCCCCTGCATATTCTCAGACCACAATGCTCTGAAATTGGAACTCAACCACAAGGAAAAATTTGGAAGAAACTCAAACACTTGGAGACTAAGAACCATTCTGCTCAGGAATGACTCGATAAACCAGGAAATCAAAAATCAAATTAAACAATTTATAGAGACCAACAAGAATGAAAACACAACGGTCCAAAACCTATGGGACACTGCAAAGGCAGTCCTAAGAGGGAAATACATAGCCATCCAAGCCTCACTCAGAAGAACAGAAAAATCTAAAATGCCGTTTTTATATTCTCACCTCAAGAAGCTGGAACAGCAACAGAGGGACAGGCCTAATCCACGCACGAAGAAGCAGTTGACCAAGATTAGAGCAGAAATCAATGAATTAGAAACCAGAAGTACAGCAGAGCAGATCAACAGGACTAGAAGCTGGTTCTTTGAGAGAATCAATAAAATTGACAAACCACTGGCAAGACTTATCCAAAAGAATAGAGAAAGGACCCAAATTAATAAAATTATGCATGAAAAAGGAGAGGTCACGACCAACACCAATGAAATTGGAAGGATTATTAGAAACTTTTATCAATAGCTATATGCCAATAAATTAGGCAATCTGGAAGAGATGGAGGCCTTCCTGGAAACCTATAAACTACCAAGACTGAAACAGGAAGAAATTGATTTTTTAAACAGGCCAATTAATTATGAAGAGATTGAGTCAGTGATAAACAACCTTCCAAAAAACAAAACTCTAGGCCCGGACAGTTTTCCTGGGAATTCTACCAAACATTCAAAGAAGAAATAATACCTATTCTCTTAAAGCTATTTCAAAAAATAGAAACAGAAGGAAAGCTACCAAACTCATTCTATGAGGCCAATATTACCTTGATCCCCAAACCAGGCAAAGACCCCATCAAAAAGGAGAATTACAGACCGATTTCCCTAATGAATATGGATGCCAAAATTCTCAACAAGATCCTGGCTAACAGAATCCAACAGTACATTAAAAGGATTATCCATCATGACCAAGTGGGATTCATCCCTGGGATGCAAGGGTGGTTCAACATTCGCAAATCGATCAGTGTCTTAGATTTTATCCAGAGGAAAAAGCCAAAAATCATATGATTCTCTCAATAGATGCAGAAAAAGCATTTGACAAAATACAGCATCCTTTCCTGATTAAAACCCTTCAGAGTGTAGGGATAGAGGGTACATTCCTCAATCTCATAAAAACCATCTATGAAAAGCCTACAGCAAATATCATTCTCAATGGGGAAAAGCTGGAAGTCTTTCCCTTAAGATCAGGAACACGACAAGGACGCCCACTCTCGCCACTATTATTCAACATAGTACTAGAAGTCCTTGCAACAGCAATCAGACAACAAAAAGGGATCAAAGGTATCCAAATCAGCAAAGAAGAAGTCAAAACGTCTCTCTTCGCAGATGACATGATACTCTACATGGAAAACCCAAAAGAATCCACTCCCAAACTATTAGAAGTTATAGAGCAATTCGGTAATGTGGTGGGATACAAAATCAATGCTCAGAAATCAGTTGCATTTCCATACACGAATAATGAGACTGAAGAAAGAGAAATTAGGGAATCCATCCCATTTACAATAGCACCAAAAACCATACGTTACCTTGGACTTAACTTAACCAGAGACGAAAAGGGTCTATATTCTAGAAACTATAAATCACTCTTGAAAGACATTGAGGAAGACACAAGAAGATGGAAAAATATTCCATGCTCATGGATCGGAAGAATTAACATAGTTAAAATGTCCATGCTACCCAGAGCAATCTACACTTTCAATGCTATCCCAATCAAAATACCAATGACATTTTTCAAAGAACTGGAACAAATAGTCCTTAAATTTGTATGGAACCAGAAAAGGCCCCGAATCGCCAAGGAACTGTTGAAAAGGAAAAATAAAGCTGGGGGCATCACAATGCCGGATTTCGAGCTGTACTACAAAGCTGTGATCACAAAGACAGCATGGTACTGGCACAAAAACAGACACATAAACCAATGGAACAGAATAGAGAACCCAGAAATGGACCCTCAGCTCTTTGGGCAACTAATCTTTGATAAAGCAGGAAAAAACATCTGGTGGAAAAAAGAGAGTCTCTTCAATAAATGGTGCTGGGAAAATTGGACAGCTACATGCAAAAGAATGAAACTTGACCACTCTCTCACACCATACACAAAGATAAATTCCAAATGGATGAAAGACCTCGATGTGAGACAGGAATCCATCAAAATCCTAGAGGAGAACATAGGCAGCAACCTCTACGACATCATCCACAGCAACCTTTTTCATGACACATCTCCAAAGGCAAGAGAAACGAAAGAAAAAATGAACTTGTGGGACTTCATCAAGATAAAAAGCTTCTTCACAGCCAAGGAAACAGTCAAAAAAACTAAGAGGCAGCCCACGGAATGGGAGAACAGATTTGCAAATGATACTACAGATAAAAGACTGGTATCCAAGATCTACAAAGAACTTCTCAAACTCAATATGCGAGAAACAAATAAATAACTCATAAAATGGGCAGAAGATATGAACAGACACTTATCCAATGATGACATACAAATGGCTAACAGACACATGAAAAAATGTTCAAAATCATTAGCCATCAGGGAAATTCATATCAAAACCACACTCAGATACCACCTTACGCCAGTTAGAATGGCAAAAATTGACAAGGCAAGAAACAACAATTGCTGGAGAGGATGTGGAGAAAGGGGATCCCTCCTACATTGTTGGTGGGAATGCAAGTTGGTACAGCCACTCTGGAAAACAGTGTGGAGGTCCCTTAAAAAGTTAAGAATTGAGCTACCCTATGACCCAGCCATTGCACTACTGGGTATTTACCCCAAAGATACAGACGTAGTGAAGGGAAGGGCCATATGCACCCCAATGTTTATAGCAGCATTGTCCACATTAGCTAAATCGTGGAAGGAACCGAGATGCCCTTCAACAGATGACTGGATTAAGAAGTTGTGGTCCATATATACAATGGAAAATTACTCAGCTATCAGAAAGAACGAATTCTCAACATTTGTTACAACATGGACGGCACTGGAGGAGATAATGCTAAGTGAAATAAGTCAAGCAGAGAAAGAATTATCATATGATTTCTCTCATCTATGGAACATAAGAACTAGGAAGATCGGTAGGGGAAGAAAGGGATAAAGAAAGGAGGGTAATCAGAAGGGGGAATGAAACATGAGAGACTATGGACTCTGAGAAACAAACTGAGGGCTTCAGAGGGGAGGGGGGTGGGGGAATGGGATAGGCTGGTGATGGGTAGTAAGGAGGTAACTTGCATGGTGCACTGGGTATTATATGCAACTAATGAATCATCAAACTTAACATCAAAAACCAGGGATGTACTGTATGGTGACTAACATAATATAATAAAAAAATAAAAATAAAAATAAACACCTTTAAAAAAATTAAATGGAGATGAGACCGATTAACAGGAGAAAATCAAATTTAATTTTGCGCATATGGGGAATCCACACAGACATGGAAATTCCAAAGTCAGGCAAAATGAGGTATACACGTCATTCTGAACTAAGGCAGGGAGGGGTCTGGGTCTGAAAGAAGACATGTGCTTCATCGGAAGCTCTGAAAAAGTAAATGTTTGGTAAATAAATATTTGCAGGACCTACCAGAGACAATGGGACACAGAGGACATTGATCAAACAGGCGTTGCTAGGCTCCTCCCTGTTCACCATACCTAGCTCATAGTATAATGCACTTATCTATGCGATAGCTCTCCTGCTGGAGCAGGACTCCTCATAAATTCTCTTAGGCATTTGTGGGAGAGGCAAAGAGCTCTTTCTGAATCTACTCCTGAATCTGATTGCCTTTAACTGAAAAATAATCTTCATGCCAAGGTGGCCCATCTTAGGACAGCCTGTCTTTGGCCCCTCCAGACTTGTAGGCTCCTTTTAGAAATAACCCTCACTTGGAAGCGGCGGGTAGTGCTGGCCAAGGCCAAGGCCAAAGGAGCCAATAGACCTTGGACCGTCAGGAGCTCTGGTCCAAAGAACCTGGAGCCCGGGGATGATGTTGGCAGAGGTGATGGCCTTCCTGAGCCCCCCAAGCGTAAGTTCATTCTCATGGGATCTCTGCTCACAGCAGCAAGCCTCCTGTATTCTCTGCCAGCCGCTGAGTCAATGCCCCCGCTTTTCCTGCAGGATCCCGTAGGGAACCGGTCTGATTGTCTGAAAACCCGCGCCAGCCTCTTTGCACCTTTCTAATAAGGCTGTTGTGACAGTGCGTGGGATGTAGGCGAGCGCATCTTACGTGCTGTTGGCCTAGCCAATGGCCATCTCCCCGTCCCCACCCCCACCCCACACGGTCGCTCACCTTCTCCCAGGCGCACAGAGCCCTGCTGTGCACGGGGCAGCAGGAGCCCCTCCGCAGCTCCACGGGATGTACCGGGAGTGGTCTGAGCCTGCCAAGGAGGCCCTCGATTGGTTTAGGAGAAGAAAGGTGACCCAGGTCCGGGCAGTGAAGGGCGGGAGTGAGACCGTCAGGGGATGATGGGAAAGCTTTTACTCCCAGAAACCAAGAGGCAAGCGATAGGTGGTACAGTCGGTTGGGTGTCCGACTCTTGGTTTCAGCTCAGGTCCTGATCTCGGGGTCATGATATCGAGCCCCGTGTCAGGCTCCAAGCTCAGCACAGAGTCAGCTTGGGACTCTGTCTCCCCTTCCTTCGGTCCCTCCCCCCATGCTCACCCACAGGCATGCGCGCTCTCTCTCAATCAAATAAGTAAATAAATCTTTAAAGAGAGAGAGAGAAGTGATGAGCAACATCTCCCTTCACTGCTTTTGGACATTGCCAGGTGAAAATGTGCCCCTTGAGCCTGCTGCAGCCACAGGGGACGAAGGGGGCCAGGCTCCAGGTGGCTTTGAAACGGTAGCAGGACTAATTCCATCTTGAATTCGGTTTGCCTTGAACACGTCTCCCTCCCTTGTCGGTCCACAGTGGAACTATTTGCACACTGAAAGCCCGTTGGGGGAACTAGCTGACCTTTAAATTGTAATGGGAGCACTGAATTAAGACAGAACACACTGCACAAAATAAACCAGTCAGCACTTTCTTGCATGTCACTCCTGAGCCTTAATTACTATGAGCTTATCGTAATCAATTCCGTTTACAGTTTCTTAGGGAACTTGAAGAACCTGGCCCATGTTTATTGAAGACGTTTGATTGATTGGTCAAGCCGTGGTGGAGCTGTGGCTGGTCTCTTTTCCGTTCCTCTTCTCCTTTTAAAGCCCTGCCTGCATGGATACGGGACAGTGGTTTTTTGGGGACATCAGTATACCATCGTCTCGGTTTGCCGGCTTTCTTGAGAAAAATCGCTTTTCTTGCCCCAACACTTTGTCTCTCTCCATTTATTGGCCTGTCCTGCAGTGAGCAGATCGGACCCGGGTTCAACAACAAGCCACAGTGATTCTGTCTTTTGAGTCACGTAAGCACCGGCGCTTCCATTTAGAGCAAATGTTTAGTATCCCTGGGGGAAAAATGTTTATGTGGCTCCTGGGTGACTCAGCTGGTTACCAGTCTGACTCTTGACCTCAGATGAGGTCCGCATCTCAGGATCAGGAATGTGAGTCCTGCTTTGGACTCCAACCTGGGTGTGGAGCCTACTATAAAAAGAAAAGATTCGTCTGTGATAGTTTTTAAATAGTATCAAAAGGAAAGTGAAAGCAAAACTCTCAACTTTGGTATAAAAGTCGGTCCACATGTAGCAGGACAGCAGACACGACCATGGCTGAGGTAAGCCCCTGGAACTTTCTATTTGCGGCTCTCCAGCAGCAGGGCAGCCCCCTCCTGTAAAGGCCTGAGTCTGGGTGTCTGGTCTGGGCCACACTGAACTCCAGAGTTTGGAAAGGCTTTTGAAGGAGGTTATGGAAAAGTCTTGGGTGTTTCAAAGTCCCTATTCCTGCAGCACAGTGAGGGCTTCGGTCCCAGTGAGCCTCCCCTCTCATCTCAGCATGGGGGGCTCAGGGGCTCTCGGGGAAGGAGCTGTGGCTGCCTGGGGGCTTGGCCCGCCTGAGCTGGGAAGCACCTGGTGTTTGGGCCGAGGGGGGTGACCAGAATTGGGGATCCCCAATGTGCCTGTCTCCCTCACTGGGAGAGTTCAGTGCCTGCTCAGTTCTCTCCTTCTCTCTCCTCTTCCCTCTTTGGCATCTGTCCTGCCTCGGTAAGGATGCTTCCATTCCAGCTTTCTGACTCCGGATCTCCCTTCCTGTCGGCCCTGATACGCAGATCCACAAAAGATCCAGGCAGAGGCAGGTCGGACTCCGTGGTTCGTGTGCACTGAAGGGGAAGGAGTTGAACTCAGGCAATTCGGGGAAATGAGGCCATTCTGGGAAGAAGCTGCCCACTCCGCACACCTGAGGGCCTGGGGTGGGGCCAGGGCCTGATTGCTGCCAAAAGAAATCCGCCTTTGTTGCCTGGGCAGCTTCTCCTCCTCAAGGCGGGGCCCGGGGTCACATTTGATCGGCCACCAGCTACTGTGCAGGGTGTCTGGCCCTGATCCTAGCCAGACGTTGACGCTCAGAGTGAAAAATCCCCTTTTGATTCCCCCATGGCGACCATCCCTGTGCCTGCTGTGCCCTGGCCGAGAGGGGAGGAGCTGGGGCCCGGGTCCTGGCCCTGCTCATCCTCCAGCCCCTCATTCACGTAGATTCCCTTGGCCCCGTTCCAGGCCAGGCCCTTCACAGCTGCTGGAGAGGAAGGGGCCGGGGGCAGCACCCAGGATCCTGCCCCAGTGGAGCTCAAAGACCAGAGGGAGGTGCAGACAGACACAGGGATCCCCGCAGGATGTGATCTGTGCCGAGGGAGGGGCAGGTCCCAGGGCCTGGGGACCCAGAGAGTTGCCGCTGAGCCAGGCTGGGTGCTGAGGGCAGCTGCTCAGAGAGGGCTGGGCGGTGCGGGGGAGAAGAGGAGGGAGGAGTGGGCAAGACGACTGGAGGGCCAGCTGTGCGGAGGGGCGGAGGCAGGAGCCAGCTCTGTGGTGAGGAGAAGGGCAAGCCAGTCAGCCCGGGGGCAGAGGGCAGCCAGGGTGAGGAGGGCTGAGGAAGGTTTGGTCAGGAGGGTTGGGCACCTGTGAGCTGCCCAAAGTGCGTGTCCCATGCCCTGAGGCCACGGGAAGATCATGGTCAGATGTGCCCTTTGGGAAGGCCACCGTGGGTCCTGGGGAGACTGGATGTGGGGTAGCAGGCACAGGAGACCAGGGTGGGAGTGGGGGTCCAGTCAAGAGGATGTAGGGTCCGGGCACCTGGCTAAGTCAGAAGAGCATGTGACTCGTGTTCTTGGAGTGGTGAGTCGAGCCCCATGTTGGGTGTGGAAATTACTAGAATAAATAAAATTAAAAAATAATAATAAAGGCTCAACTTCATGGAGTGGGGTCAGGTCTCAGATTCAGGCGCAGAGACTGCCCTGATGAATTCAGAGGGTGAGAAGTGGACCAGATGAATTCAGGAGAAAGTCCGGGGTCGGCCTTGGTTGTTGGATGCTGGCATGACCAAGAGGACTAAGGAAAGCTGACCACGGGTCTCTGGTTAGGTGGCCTGCACTGAGAGGGAGCGGTGTGTGGTTTGCTGAGGGCAGGCCCAGAGAGGGAGAGAAACTGAAACATTCTCAAATCAGATGCTGTGGCCCCCTGGGGTGACGGTGGGGGACACTGAGGAGCAGGAAAGAGGTGTGGAGGGGGAGGGAGGCAGGGAAAATCACGGGGAGAAGGGGCAGCTCAGCTGAGTGCTCTTGGCCAAGCCCCTCTCTCTGATCTTCAGTTGCCCACCTGAGCAATGGGCTGATGCTTCCTTCCCCTGGGGCTGCGGGAAAAGTGCCCACAGAGGCGAGCTTTGTGCACGCTGGGTGTAAGCCCCCAGGGCCGGAAGCTGCCAGCCCTACAGAGCCTCGGGTCCCCTCAGGTTGCTGTCAGCTCGTGTCTGTCATGTTGGCACCTCCAAGGGCGGGTGTCCTGGGACTGGAGGGGATGGCGTCTGAGGAGAGGCAGGTGTCTGTCGCGGCCGTGGACAAGGAGGGCCAAGAGGTGTGACGAGGACCTGCGAAGGGTCGAGAAGCTGGTGACTCTCCTCTCTGACTGCTGGGGAGGGGTCTGGGGCTCCCAGGCTCCGCGAAGGGGTTTTCATCCAGGTGGTCAGGTCCACACTCTCAGGAGCAGGTGTGCAATGCGCCTGCACACGCACACTCACAGCCTCGGTGTGCACCTGCATCTGCCCGACACACACACGCAACCCCAACGTATACACACACAGATGTGCGCCTGCGTACGCCCGACACACACGCAACCCCAACGTATACACACACAGATGTGCGCCTGCGGACGCACGACACACACACGCAACCCCAACGTATACATGCGCAGATGTGCGCCTGCGTACACCCGACACACACACACACACACACACACCACCCCAACGTATACACGCACAGATGTGCGCCTGCGTACGCCCAACACACACACGCAACCCCAGCGTATACACACGCACAGATGTGCGCCTGCGTACGCCCGACACACACATGCAAACCCAACATAGACACTCACGTAGTTGTGCATGGACAAGGAATACTACACTCAGAACACACATACACCACATGTGCATACACACACTTGTGTTCCCTCACCCACACCCTGTACAACACGAGTGCACACATACATACATAATAATACACGCACGCTGAACAAATCTCCACTCTCCCGTTCCACAAGGTCCATTTCTCCAGGCTTCCAGCCCCCGGTTCTTCAGAACCTCTCGAAGTGACAGCAGGATGAGGACCCCACAGGGGCCAGGGGGGCCCCTCCCACTGCAGGCTCTCACCAATGATGAACATCACGCAGTGGGGCCCCGGCCAAGCTGCAGGACCCCAGCTGGGCTCTTGAATGTTGCCTAGAAGGCTGCCTACACCATCCTGGGTTTTTGTGTTGCAGTTTGGTGAAGAACCCAAGCCCGGAGACCTGATTCAGATTTTCCGCATTGGCTATGAGCACTGGGCCATCTATGTGGGAAATGGTTATGTGATCCATCTGGCTCCTCCGAGTAAGCGCTGTTGGAAATACTATTTTCAAAATATTTGGTACCATCATGAGAACAATTAGAGGAAAGAGCTGAGCCAGGGAAACCTGACTCGGTTTCTCCCTGAGCTTTTGTGAGCAGACCGTACATCCATACCCCGCTGAGTAATTGAGCGGAGTCCCATAGGTCTGCGGGCGGGAAGTCACGTGGAATGCACATTCCAAGGATGGGGATGAGATGAGGAGCCTCTGATTGCTGGAGACCAGCTCATGGTCACTGGTGGTCACATTGCCTGGATGACCTCCCCACCACCAGTATTCTGATTTTCTTTCTTTTTTTTTAAAGATTTATTTTTATTTATTCGACAGAGATAGAGACAGCCAGCAAGAGAGGGAACACAAGCAGGTGGAGTGGGAGAGGAAGAAGCAGGCTCATAGCAGAGGAGCCTGATGTGGGGCTCGATCCCATAACGCTGGGATCACGCCCTGAGCCGAAGGCAGACGCCTAACCGCTGTGCCACCCAGGCGCCCCAGTATTCTGATTTTCAAATGGAGATAATATATACCTCAAAAATTAAGAGGTGATGAAGTAATACATGGAAAGTAAACAGTGTGTGATCAAATAAATTGGATCTCTTTCTGAAATGCACACATGCACAAAATTGAATAAATAGTAAATATTTGACTATCACTGTTTATAGTGGCAAAAATCTTTGAACAACCCAAATGTTCAATAATAGAGCTGGATCAGATCGATGACCCATATCCCTGTGATGGAAGACAATGCCACTGCGTATGCAATCATGCCATTCTCTGACTTGAAAAAATATCCACAGCCTGTTCAGTAAAAAGAACAAAATCTGAGAATGCTCCAATCGCATTTGTGAAAAGACAAACATCAGGGCCTCAGTAGAGCACTCCCTTGGTTCTCTTCCTCGTCCCGCCCCTTCTCCCTCCCTGTCTCGCCTTCCCCTGCAGCTCCCCGTGACCATGGTGGTGTCTCTGATTCCAGGTGAGTACCCAGGGGCTGGCTCCAGCAGCGTATTCTCTGTTCTGAGCAACAGGGCGGTGGTGAAACGGGAGCGCCTGAAGGATGTGGTGGGGGGCTGCCGCTATAGGGTCAACAACCTCTTGGATGACAAGTATACACCACGACCTGTGAACCACATCATTTACTCTGCAAAGGCGAAAGTTGGTCAGGAGATAGAATACAGTCTTCTGCGCAGGAACTGTGAGCACTTTGTCACCGACCTGAGATATGGTGTGCCCGAGTGCAGACAGGTAAGGTCCTCTTTGAGACGATCCGTCTCCCTCCTGGTGGTCCCCTTGGGGTGGCGGTGACCAAGCTGTGCAGGCAGAGGGAAGAGTCACCATGCCACACTAGCTGGGAGTCAGGAGGTCTGAGCTCAACTCTTCAATCAGCCTCTGATGCACGCGGCTCTGTGGACAGGTCACTCCCTCCCTGGGCCTCAGTTTCCCCATGTGTGGGAGGAGGAGTTGGATGGAGGACCTCTGGAGGCCTGCCAGCTGACCTTCTAGGATCCTTCACCTCTAGGATCCACACTAAAGGCAGCTCTTGATGCCCCGAAGGGATGTCAGGAAGAGTGTGGGCCAAGCCAGCACCATGACAGCTCTCCTAAGGCCCCGGAGAGCACTCAGGCAAGGGATGCTCAAGGTCCATGGGCCTGTGTACGAGCTCAAGGATTCGTTTATGGAAGATCTGGGGCACAGCTTCCATGCCCACCTATTCTGGCTTCCACGTTTCTTGTCCCCAAAACGCACCGCTAATAAGTGGCAGAGGCAAGATTCCGACCCCAGCTGTCGTTCTCTGGAGTCCCCACTCCCTACCCCCGAACTGCAGCACCTCCAGGGCTAATAATTGAAGGTAGAGCGACACCACCACTCTGAGTTGTGTCATTTCTTTAAGAACTCCTAAAGAGCACCTCTGTGCCTGGCAGAACCAGGTGTGGGGGATGCAGCGAGGAACAAGACGAGTGACACACGTGAGGTCCTTGCTCTCCTGGGGGGCACAGGTGTGACATGGGAAGATTCGAGAGCCGTTCCTGAGCCACCTCGCACTTGCTGCACGGGCTCCCTGATGGCCGCAGGCTCTCAGCCATCCCACCTGCATCTCCTGGGCCTTCCCACCCCGCGCTCTGGGGATTCAGGTGCTTTAAATGCCCAAAAGTGGTTTGAGTTGCCTTCAGGCCCACGTACAACCCTGGCCAACGGGCTCCATCCAGCGGTTCTTTTCCCTTCCAACCCTCTTCTCCCCGTTTCCCTGCCAAAGTTTGTTGTTGTTGTTGTTGTTTTTAAAAATTTTATTTATTTATTGAACAGAGAGCGAGAGAGCACGAGCTGGGGGAACAGGGAGAACAGCAGAGGGAGAGGGAGAAGCAGTCATCCCCTGAGCAGGGAACCTGATGCAGGGCTTGATCCCAGGACCCTGAGATCAGGACCTGAGCCGAAGGCAGACGCTTAACCATCTGAGCCACCCAGGCGCCCATCCCTGCCAGTATCTGTAGACTCCTGAGTTTGTCAAGTGGGCCAAGGGGCCCGTGAGTTCCCTTGAGCTGAATGTTCTTGTTGAATGTACAGCCTGTCTTCGGATTCCTGACAGAGTGTGACCTCCCCTCCACTCTCCTGCAGGTCAGAGATGCCGTCGTGGCGACTGGCATCGCAGGAGCGGGCTTAGCACTCGTTGCCGCCTTTGCACTCATGGCAAGAAACAACAAGCAGAAGCAATAAGCTGAGGGGCCCGTCCGGTCAGCAGGGACTTTACACATGTACGGGGTCTGGTTGGGCCAGAGCTTTGGTTTGTGGATTTCATTCAGTTTTATAATAAGGCTTATTTTTACAGAATAAAATAAAGCCCAACAGGGGAGCCCTTTACTGGAGGAAACTCAGCAAGAACTTCCTGGTGTGAAGTCTGTGGAGGGCGCGGCTGGGCTCCGGGACTGGCCACACCAGGTGGCGCCCTGGGCCTTCGGTGCTTTTCTCTTGCTTTCTCTCTGGGGCTGTGTTCCTGTCTTGCAGGAGCCCGTCCAGCTCCAGCTATTTCAAGTCGTGGGTATTTCTGGGTGTGGGGAGACGGGGGAGCAGGGGGAGACACGCGGCCCTGGCTGAGAGGCAAGCACAGGAACCATCAGACAACCAGGACCCTTGGCCTGGAACTGGAGGCAGCCGGCTTCTCGACTCCGCGGCTGGAGTCCGTAAGTTCCGCAGAGTCAAAACCAAAGCTCAGCCAAGCTCTTCCTGGAGGAAACTCAGTCTCATGAAGTCCTCTCCTTCTCCCTCAGCTCTGCACACCTTTCCTCAGCCTCGTCGCGTCCACCCCCAGCCCTCCTGCTTCCTCTCCACGTGGGCAGCTTGCAGACACACACACACAAGTACAAAACCCACGCTCTCTCTGTGTAATTCTGAAATCCAAAAAGCTCTACAAACCCAAGTTAGGCGGCAAACTCCCTTGAAGGAAAACCCGCCTAGAACGGATCTGAGGCTTTTCGTAAGCTTCATGTACCCCATTTCGTGACTCGGTCACGCCTCTCACTGCAGAAACAGCAGCATGTTTCCTTAGGAGCAAACACCTGAGCGCCCATTCCCATCCTTGACCTCATGCACCATATTTTCTATCGGAAACCCAAAAAATATCAAATCCCAAAACACACGTAGTCTCAAAGGGTTTGCGTGAGCCTTGTTGTCCCATGTTTCTTATTTCCTGTAGAGATAGCTAGGTGTTTACAAAGAAACAGAACACAAAGGCTATATTCAAACCTGATATGTGGTTACCTTGGGGACCGGGAAGGGGGACTTCAGTTTTAACTGAGGCGTCCTGAGTGTTTGCAAGAACGACATCATTTCTTATTGCATGGAGCACTGGGCGTTATACGCAAATAATGAATCATGAAACACGACATCAAAAACTAAGTATGTACTGTATGGGGACTAAGCTAACAAAATAAAAATTATTATTAAAAAAAGAAAGAACAACATCATTTCTCATTTCATCATATTACGCTATTAACTCTTAAAAATACAGAAACGACCAGAGTGACAGATGTCATCTTACTAATGATAGAGCTAAATGCAGCCTCTAGGAAGAAGGCATAGAGGGAAGGAGGGTCTCCACCAGGAAACGCTATTGGAAACAGGGTCTTCACAGAGGTAATCCCGTTAAGACGAGGTCATCAGGGTGAGCTCTGGCCAACATGACTGTGTCCTTATCAGAAAAGGTAACACAGGGACGCCTGGGTGGCGCAGTCGTTAAAGTGTCTGCCTTCGGCTCAGGGCAATATCCCGGCGTTCCGGGATCTAGTCCCACATTGGACTCCTCTGCTGGGAGCCTGCTTCTTCCTCTCTCACTCGCCTGCTGTGTTCCCTCTCTCGCTGGCTGTCTCTCTGTCACATAAATAAATAAAAAAAAAATCTTTAAAAAAAAAAAGAAAAGGAAACGTAACACAGACACAGGGAGAAGAATGCAATGTGAAAAGAGACACATAGCTGGCTGACAGAAGCCGAGACTGAAGGCCTACGGCTAATGCCAAGGAACGCCGAGGACGGCCAGCGAACCAGCAGGAACGAGGACGGGGCAAGCACAGACTCTTCCCCACAGGCCAGAGAGGGTGCGGCCCTGTGGACAGCTTGAGTTCTGACGGCTGGACTCCGGAACCGCGAGACCATAAGGCTGTGTTGTCTGAAGCCCCCTCGTCTGTGGTACGTTGTCACAGCAGGCCTCACACAGCACCCGGGCCTACTCAGCGTGACCTCTCACTGACTGACAACACGGTCTACCTCAGACGTGAGTGTGTCTACAGCTCGGGGTCCACTGCCTCACACAAGCTAGTTGTCCAAAACAACGTGCAAGAGGAAGGAGCCTAGAAAGAAGTTTCAGGTGACAAGGTGTCAAACTCAAGTTTTGACGGAAATGTTTCAGGAGCAACAGCTCCCAACCCCGGGGTCGGGACACCAGAGTAGAACCACAAGTTACAAAGTGTAAGCCAAAGTGAGGAATTCTTTTCTTTGCTTTTTAAAGGAATTGAGGTTAGACCTAACTCACAGTAATCCCCATAATAAATGACTCTCTCATCCCGGTGCATGCTGACCTGTTTCCTTTTTTTTTTTTTTTTTTGAATGTAAAATGTTAATTTATTTTTTTTTATTAATAATGATTTTTTATTATATTATGTTAGTCACCATACAGTACATCCCCGGTTTTCGATGTAAGGCTCGATGATTCATTAGTTGTGTATAACACCCAGTGCACCATGCAATACGTGCCCTCCTTACTACCCATCACCGGTCTATCCCATTCCCCCACCCCCCTCCCCTCTGTAGCCCTCAGTTTGTTTCTCATAGTCCATAGTCTCTCATGTTTCATTCCCCCTTCTGATTACCCCCCCTTTCTTTATCCCTTTCTTCCCCTACTGATCATTCTAGTTCTTATGTTCCATAGATGAGAGAAATCATATGATAGTTGTCTTTCTCTGCTTGACTTATTTCACTAAGCATTATCTCCTCCAGTGCCGTCCATGTTGTAGCAAATGTTGAGAACTCATTCTTTCTGATAGCTGAGTAATATTCCATTGTATATATGGACCACAACTTCTTAATCCAGTCATCTGTTGCAGGGCATCTCGGCTCCTTCCACGATTTAGCTATTGTGGACATTGCTGCTATGAACATTGGGGTGCATATGGCCCTTCTCTTCACTACGCATGCTGACCTGTTTCCTGAACGTCAGTGGGACGGGGGGATCAGAAAGGCGTGCCAAGACTGGGGGGAGGTTAAGATGGCGGAGGAGGAGGGGACCCTAAGCTCACCTGGTCCCTGGAATTGAGCTCGATAGTCGGGAACTCGTTCTGAACACCTGCAAAACCAATCGTGGATCTGAGAAAAGAAACGGGGCAAACCTACAGATAGAAAAGTGACCACTTTTGCGAGGTAGGCGGTGTGGAGCCTTGAATCTGGGGTGACATGTTGGAGGATAGGGCAGGGGAGGTAGCGCTGCTCTTTGGAAAAGAAAAGATTGCAGTCCAGCTCTTTCATTTAATTTTTTCCCGTGTGGCATGTCCACTGCATTAGACGGCGTCAGGAACGGTGAGGGAGAGGGGGATGCTGTCCCTCCACCTGCCCCTTACCTGGCCAGCCCCCGTCTGCGCTGACGGCCCACCCGTGAAGGGAAAGGGGGCCGGCACCTGCGAGGGGCCTGCTGTGGCCCCGGAACCAGCTCTGTGAGCCGGAGCTTGGCCCCCGCGGTGGCAAATCAGCTGAGCGGGCACCTCCCTGCCCAGTTGGCGCCTCACGGTAACCACGGAGACGTCTGAGCGCCTGCGCGTGAGCCACGGCCCCAGGCCTCCCCCTCGGCTGCTGACCAAGCAAACCTCAGACCGATTCCGTCGCAACCGAGGCACCGATGCCACACGTGCTCCCCGAGGAGGCAGCGAGCCCCATCCCGCCTGCTCTGAGCTCAGAGAGGAGATGAGGAGAGGCCAGGCCCTGGGCGCTCGCCCGGGTGGCCCAGCCGGGGGGAGTCTGACTCTTGACTCTGATCAGGTCTGGATCTCAGGGTCGGGAGTTGGAGCCCCGCTTTGGGGTCCAAGCTGGGTGTGGAGCCTACTTTAAAAAGAAAAGATTCCTATGTAGCAGTTTTTAAATAGTGTCCGAGGGAAAGTGAAAGCAAAACTCTCAACTTTGGTATAAAAAAATCGGTCCACATGCCACAAAAGACCCCACCATGGCTGAGGTAAGCCCCCTGGAACTTTCTATTTGCGGCTCTCCAGCAGCAGGGCAGCCCCCTCCTGTAAAGGCCTGAGTCTGAGTGTCTGGTCTGGGCCACACTGAACTCCAGAGTTTGGAAAGGCTTTCGAAGGAGGTTATGGAAAACTCTTGGTTGTTTCAAAGTCCCTTTTCCTGCACGACAGTGAGGCCTTCGGGCCCAGTGAGCCTCCCCTCTCATCTCAGCGTCGGGGGCTCAGGGGCTCTCGGGGAAGGAGCTGTGGCTGCCTGGGGGCTTTGCCCACCTGAGCTGGGAAGCACCTGGTGTGCGGGCCGAGGGGGGTGCCCAGGACTGGGGAAGTGAGGGGATCCGCAATGTGCCTGTCTCCCTCACTGGGAGAGTTCAGTGCCTACTCAGCTCTCTCCTCCTCTCTCCTCTTCCCTCCTTGGCATCTGTCCTGTCTCAGTAAGTATGCTTCCATTCCAGCTTTCTGACTCTGGACCTCCCTTCCTTTTTTCCTTTTTAAGATTTTATTTCTTTATTTGACACAGAGAGAGAGCACAAGTAGGGGGAGCTGCAGACCAAGGGAGAGGGAGAAGCAGGCTCTCTGCTAAGCAGGGAGCCCGAACCGGGACTGGATCCCAGGACTGTGGGCTCATGGCCTGAGCTGAAGGCAGATGCTTAACTCACTGAGCCACCCAGGTGTCCCATGAATCTCGCTTCCTGTCGGCCCCTATGTGTGGACACCCACGGTCCAGGCAGGGGCGGGCCAGACTCCGTGGTTCGTGTGCACTGAAGGGGAAGGAGTTGAACTCAGGCAATTCGGGGAAATGAGGCCATTCTGGGAAGGAGCGGCCCACTCCGCACACAGGATGGCCTGGGGTGGGGCCAGGGCCTGATTGCTGCCAAAAGAAATCTGGCCTTTGTTGCCTGGGCAGCCTCTCCTCCTCCAGGCGGGGCCCAGGGTCACATTTGATCGGCCACCAGCTACTGTGCAGGGTGTCTGGCCCTGACCCTAGCCAGACGTTGATTCCCAGAGTGAAAAATCTTCTTTTGCTTCCCCCATGGTGACCGACCCTTGGCCTCCTGTGCCCTGGCCGAGAGAGGGGAGGCGCTGGGCCCGGGTCCTGGCCCCGCTCATCCTCCAGCCCCTCTTCCATGTAGATTCCCTCGGCCCCGTTCCAGGCCAGGCTCTTCACAGCTGCTAGAGAGGAAGGGGCCGGGGGCAGCACCCAGGATCCTGCCCCAGTGGAGCTTGAAGCACAGAGGGAGGTGCAGACAGACACAGGGATCCCCGCAGCACGTGATCCGTGCCGAGGGAGGTGGCGGTTGGGCCAGGCTGGGCTCATGGTCTACGGGCCAATGTAGGAGGTCACAGGTTTGCTTATGGAAGATCTGGGGAACAGCTTAACCCCCTCCCACCCTTCCAGGCTGCCACGTTTGTCCCCAAAACACAGCTAGGAAGTGGCAGAAGCAGGATGCCAACCCCAGCTCCTTCTCTGGAGTCTCCACTCCCCACCGCCGAGCTGCAGCACCCCAGGGCTCCAGGTGCAGGAGACTGAGTGGATGCAGGCCCCAGAGGAGAGGAGGGTGAGGACGGGAGGAGCAGGTGTGAGGAGGGAAAGGAAGATCTTGGATGTGGTTGGCGATGCGTGGCCATTAGAGCTCCCGGTGGCGATGTTGAGTTGCAGTACGACCTCGGAGTCTGGAGCTCAGAGCTGAGGTGGGGCTGGCGACAGAAGTTTCCAGGCTGCAGGGTGCAGCACTCAGTGGACCCAAACTTCGCTTCCCGTGGCCACGGTTTCCGGAAGCGTCTCCTCAGCTTCTGCTGCAGCCCCTCCCTCCACAGGGCTGCAGTGTGGCCCAGACTGCAGAGCAGTTCCCAGGCTCAGCCCCGGAGCTCTGCTGGACCCCAGACACAAAGCACAGGCCTTCCTCCCTTCCCACTGGTCAGGAACAAATGGGGTCGCCCAGCAAACTCGCACAAAAGGATACCCCCCGCCCATCCGCTCGTTGTCAGAAGCCCAGACAAGACCACCACGCAGAGGCCTCCTGGAATCCATGTCTCCCAGGAAACGGGTCCCCGTGACTCAGCCAGCACCTTCCTGGGAGAGGACTCTGGGCTGGCAGCTCTGAGGGGGGGAGAGGGAGTGTAGCCTCCAGGCCCCTGGAAGGGAGGGAGAAGCTGCCTGCACTTGCCTGGGATGCTGACAGGGCTCCTCAGGTTCAGGCCACACCTGCCCTGACTTGGGGATGGGCCGCCCTGGCGATGAGCCTTCTAGGCCTGTTTGGAAACTTTCTTTTGGAGAGGTGATCCCCAAACCAGGGACAGCCCGAAGGAGCCACAGATCTGTGGCGGCAGAGACCCGTGCTGACACCCCAGGGCTCCTCTGTCTGCGGGACCCTCGCCCTCGGGCCACCTAGGTTCTGTCTCCCCTTTCCCTCTCTCACCGGCTCCTGGATGGGCTGATTGTGCCAAGTCCAAAGAGTCAGTGAGTGTATCTGCACAAAGGGCTCCACCCTATTTTTATAGACTTCTGAACAGAAAGAAGAAAGGGACATTCATTTTCACGTGGTGGGTTCTCCCAGCAATTTCGAGCTGAGTGACCTTGGGGAAAGCTCTTGGCTCTCAGAGCTTGGGTCCCGCCTTCTCCGGGATGGGGGTAACGAGCTCTTCCCAGTGGTGTTGTCCGGATTCAGTAGGGTCATGTGGAGAAGTCACCCCCCAGGTGTCTGGTGCCCAGCTAGTAGTCAATGGATGGTCTACATCCTTCCATCAAGACTCACCACTCTTGTCACGACACATCATTCATTTTACCGTCGGGCTGCCAAAAAACCCAAACGCAACCACTGAATTCTGTCCCTCCGTACGCACTACCACCTGGCGCTCGAACCCCCTGACTCTGCGTACACAGTTCCCACATCTTCCCGAGCCCCTCCTTCACTCAGTCCACATTTAGCTTTCTCTGTGAGCTCCCAGTCTGGTGCTCATCGTCTGTGAGGAGCACGTGGACGTGTGCTCACTTTCCCTGCCGAAACTGCCAGGGCTCCAGCTGCCCCTAGGTTGAATGCTGAACGTCAGCCACCTCGATTTTTAGGGCAGTGGAACTACTCCGTACGAGGGTGTAATGATGGGTACGTGTCATTACACACTTGTCCAGACCCACAGAGCGTACAACCCCAAGAATGGACCCAAAGGCGAACTGTGGGCTTTGGGGCTTTATGATGTGTCATAAGGTGCAGAGAGCTCCCGCACACCCCTTGCTCGCCCCGTGCACAGCCTCCCCCACTATAAACATCCCTCAGCAGAGGGTCCACTGTTGTTAGGGCTGATGACCCCACACTGCCACAGATCTGTGGCTCCTTTGGGCTGTCCCTGGTTTGGGGATCACCTCTCCAAAAGAAAGTTTCCAAACAGGCCTAGAAGGCTCATCGCCATGGCCGCCCATCCCCCAGTCAGGGCAGGTGTGGCCTGAACCTGAGGAGCCCTGTCAGCATCCCAGGCAAGTGCAGGCAGCTTCTCCCTCCCTTCCAGGGGCCTGGAGGCTACACTCCTCTCCCTCCCTCGGAGCTGCCAGCCCAGAGTCCTCTCCCAGGAAGGTGCTGGCTGAGTCACGGGGACCCGTTTCCTGGGAGACATGGATTCCAGGAGGCCTCTGCGTGGTGGTCTTGTCTGGGCTTCTGACAACGAGCGGGATGGGCGGGGGTATCCTTTTGTGCGAGTTTGCTGGGCGACCCCATTTGTTCCTGACCAGTGGGAAGGGAGGAAGGCCTGTGCTTTGTGTCTGGGGTCCAGCAGAGCTCCGGGGCTGAGCCTGGGAACTGCTCTGCAGTCTGGGCCACACTGCAGCCCTGTGGAGGGAGGGGCTGCAGCAGAAGCTGAGGAGACGCTTCCGGAAACCGTGGCCACGGGAAGCGAAGTTTGGGTCCACTGAGTGCTGCACCCTGCAGCCTGGAAACTTCTGTCGCCAGCCCCACCTCAGCTCTGAGCTCCAGACTCCGAGGTCGGACTGCAACTCAACATTGCCACCGGGAGCTCTAATGGCCACGCATCGCCAACCACATCCAAGATCTTCCTTTCCCTCCTCACACCTGCTCCTCCCGTCCTCACCCTCCTCTCCTCAGGGGCCTGCATCCACTCAGTCTCCTGCACCTGGAGCCCTGGGGTGCTGCAGCTCGGCGGTGGGGAGTGGAGACTCCAGAGAAGGAGCTGGGGTTGGCATCCTGCTTCTGCCACTTCCTAGCTGTGTTTTGGGGACAAACATGGCAGCCTGGAAGGGTGGGAGGGGGTTAAGCTGTTCCCCAGATCTTCCATAAGCAAACCTGTGACCTCCTACATTGGCCCATAGACCATGAGCCCAGCTGGCCCAACCGCCACCTCCCTCGGCACGGATCACGTCCTGCGGGGATCCCTGTGTCTGTCTGCACCTCCCTCTGTGCTTCGAGCTCCACTGGGGCAGGATCCTGGGTGCTGCCCCCGGCCCCTTCCTCTCTAGCAGCTGTGAAGGGCCTGGCCCGGAACGGGCCGAGGGAATCTACATGGAAGAGGGGCTGGAGGATGAGCGGGGCCAGGACCCGGGCCCAGCGCCTCCCCTCTCTCGGCCAGGGCACAGCAGGCCCAGGGACAGTCGCCATGGGGGAATCAAAAGGGGATTTTTCACTCTGGGAATCAACGTCTGGCTAGGGTCAGGGCCAGACACCCTGCACAGTAGCTGGTGGCCGATCAAATGTGACCCTGGGCCCTGCCTGGAGGAGGAGAGGCTGCCCAGGCAACAAAGGCCAGATTTCTTTTGGCAGCAATCAGGCCCTGGCCCCACCCCAGGCCATCCTGTGTGCGGAGTGGGCCGCTCCTTCCCAGAATGGCCTCATTTCCCCGAATTGCCTGAGTTCAACTCCTTCCCCTTCAGTGCACACGAACCACGGAGTCTGGCCCGCCCCTGCCTGGACCATAAGTGTCCGCACATAGGGGCCGACAGGAAGTGAGATTCATGGGACACCTGGGTGACTCAGTCAGTTAAGCATCTGCCTTCAGCTCAGGCCATGAGCCCACAGTCCTGGGATCCAGTCCCGGTTCGGGCTCCCTGCTTAGCAGAGAGCCCGCTTCTCCCTCTCCCTTGGTCTGCAGCTCCCCCTACTTGTGCTCTCTCTCTCTCTGTCAAATAAAGAAATAAAATCTTAAAAAGGAAAAAAGGAAGGGAGGTCCAGAGTCAGAAAGCTGGAATGGAAGCATACTTACTGAGACAGGACAGATGCCAAGGAGGGAAGAGGAGAGAGGAGGAGAGAGCTGAGTAGGCACTGAACTCTCCCAGTGAGGGAGACAGGCACATTGCGGATCCCCTCACTTCCCCAGTCCTGGGCACTCCCCTCGGCCCGCACACCAGGTGCTTCCCAGCTCAGGTGGGCAAAGCCCCCAGGCAGCCACAGCTCCTTCCCTGAGAGCCCCCGAGCCCCCCACGCTGAGATGAGAGGGGAGGCTCACTGGGCCCGAAGGCCTCACTGTCGTGCAGGAAAAGGGACTTTGAAACAACCAAGAGTTTTCCATAACCTCCTTCGAAAGCCTTTCCAAACTCTGGAGTTCAGTGTGGCCCAGACCAGACACTCAGACTCAGGCCTTTACAGGAGGGGGCTGCCCTGCTGCTGGAGAGCCGCAAATAGAAAGTTCCAGGGGGCTTACCTCAGCCATGGTGGGGTCTTTTGTGGCATGTGGACCGATTTTTTTATACCAAAGTTGAGAGTTTTGCTTTCACTTTCCCTCGGACACTATTTAAAAACTGCTACATAGGAATCTTTTCTTTTTAAAGTAGGCTCCACACCCAGCTTGGACCCCAAAGCGGGGCTCCAACTCCCGACCCTGAGATCCAGACCTGATCAGAGTCAAGAGTCAGACTCCCCCCGGCTGGGCCACCCGGGCGAGCGCCCAGGGCCTGGCCTCTCCTCATCTCCTCTCTGAGCTCAGAGCAGGCGGGATGGGGGCTCGCTGCCTCCTCGGGGAGCACGTGTGGCATCGGTGCCTCGGTTGCGACGGAATCGGTCTGAGGTTTGCTTGGTCAGCAGCCGAGGGGGAGGCCTGGGGCCGTGGCTCACGCGCAGGCGCTCAGACGTCTCCGTGGTTACCGTGAGGCGCCAACTGGGGAGGGAGGCGCCCGCTCGGCTGATTTGCCACCGCGGGGGCCAAGCTCCGGCTCACAGAGCTGGTTCCGGGGCCACAGCAGGCCCCTCGCAGGTGCCGGCCCCCTTTCCCTTCACGGGTGGGCCGTCAGCGCAGACGGGGGCTGGCCAGGTAAGGGGCAGGTGGAGGGACAGCATCCCCCTCTCCCTCACCGTTCCTGACGCCGTCTAATGCAGTGGACATGCCACACGGGAAAAAATTAAATGAAAGAGTTGGACTCCAATCTTTTCTTTTCCAAAGAGCAGCGCTACCTCCCCTGCCCTATCCTCCAACATGTCACCCCAGATTCAAGGCTCCACACCGCCTACCTCGCAAAAAGTGGTCACTTTTCTATCTGTAGGTTTGCCCCGTTTCTTTTCTCAGATCCACGATTGGTTTTGCAGGTGTTCAGAACGAGTTCCCGACTATCGAGCTCAATTCCAGGGACCAGGTGAGCTTAGGGTCCCCTCCTCCTCCGCCATCTTAACCTCCCCCCAGTCTTGGCACGCCTTTCTGATCCCCCCGTCCCACTGACGTTCAGGAAACAGGTCAGCATGCACCGGGATGAGGGAGTCATTTATTATGGGGATTACTGTGAGTTAGGTCTAACCTCAATTCCTTTAAAAAGCAAAGAAAAGAATTTCTCACTTTGGCTTACACTTTGTAACTTGTGGTTCTACTCTGGTGTCCCGACCCCGGGGTTGGGAGCTGTTGCTCCTGAAACATTTCCGTCAAAACTTGAGTTTGACACCTTGTCACCTGAAACTTCTTTCTAGGCTCCTTCCTCTTGCACGTTGTTTTGGACACCTAGCTTGTGTGAGGCAGTGGACTCTGAGCTGTAGACACACTCACGTCTGAGGTAGACCGTGTTGTCAGTCAGTGAGAAGTCACGCTGAGTAGGCCCGGGTGCTGTGTGAGGCCTGCTGTGACAACGTACCACAGACGAGGGGGCTTCAGACAACACAGCCTTATGGTCTCGCGGTTCCGGAGTCCAGCCGTCAGAACTCAAGCTGTCCACAGGGCCGCACCCTCTCTGGCCTGTGGGGAAGAGTCTGTGCTTGCCCCGTCCTCGTTCCTGCTGGTTCGCTGGCCGTCCTCGGCGTTCCTTGGCATTAGCCGTAGGCCTTCAGTCTTGGCTTCTGTCGGCCGTCTGTGTGTCTCTTTTCACATTGCATTCTTCTCCCTGTGTCTGTGTTACCTTTTCTGATAAGGGCACAGTCATGTTGGCTTAGGGCTCACCCTGATGACCTCGTCTTAACGGGATTACCTCTGTGAAGACCCTGTTTCCAATAGCGTTTCCTGGTGGAGACCCTCCTTCCCTCTATGCCTTCTTCCTAGAGGCTGCATTTAGCTCTATCATTAGTAAGATGACATCTGTCACTCTGGTCGTTTCTGTATTTTTAAGAGTTAATAGCATAATATGATGAAATGAGAAATGATGTTGTTCTTTCTTTTTTTAATAATAATTTTTATTTTGTTAGCTTAGTCCCCATACAGTACATCCTTAGTTTTTGATGTCGTGTTTCATGATTCATTATTTGCATATAACGCCCAGTGCTCCATGCAATAAGAAATGATGTCGTTCTTGCAAAAACTCGGGGTGCCTCAGTTAAAACTGAAGTCCCCCTTCCCGGTCCCCAGAGGTAACCACATATCAGGTTTGAATATAGCCTTTGTGTTCTGTTTCTTTGTAAACACCTAGCTATCTCTACAGGAAATAAGAAACATGGGACAACAAGGCTCACGCAAACCCTTTGAGACTACGTGTGTTTTGGGATTTGATATTTTTTGGGTTTCCGATAGAAAATATGGTGCATGAGGTCAAGGATGGGAATGGGCGCTCAGGTGTTTGCTCCTAAGGAAACATGCTGCTGTTTCTGCAGTGAGAGGCGTGACCGAGTCACGAAATGGGGTACATGACGCTTACGAAAAGCCTCAGATCCGTTCTAGGCGGGTTTTCCTTCAAGGGAGTTTGCCGCCTAACTTGGGTTTGTAGAGCTTTTTGGATTTCAGAATTACAGAGAGAGAGCGTGGGTTTTGTACTTGTGTGTTGTGTCTGCACGCTGCCCACATGGAAAGGGAGCAGGGGCCTGGGGGCGGACGCGAGGAGGCCAAGGAAAGGTGTGCAGAGCAGAGGGAGAAGGAGAGGACTTCATGAGACTGAGTTTCCTCCAGGAAGAGCTTGGCTGAGCTTTGGTTTTGACTCTGCGGAACTTGCGGACTCCAGCCGCGGAGTCGAGAAGCCGGCTGCCTCCAGTTCCAGGCCAAGGGTCCTGGTTGTCTGATGGTTCCTGTGCTTGCCTCTCAGCCAGGGCCGCGTGTCTCCCCCTGCTCCCCCGTCTCCCCACACCCAGAAATACCTACAACTTGAAATAGCTGGAGCAGGACGGGCTCCTGGAAGACAGTGAACACAGCCCCGGAGAGAAAGCTAGAGAAAAGCACCGAAGGCCCAGGGCGCCACCTGGTGTGGCCAGTCCCGGAGCCCAGCCGCGCCCTCCACAGACTTCACACCAGGAAGTTCTTGCTGAGTTTCCTCCAGTAAAGGGCTCCCCTGTTGGGCTTTATTTTATTCTGTAAAAATAAGCCTTATTATAAAACTGAATGAAATCCACAAACCAAAGCTCTGGCCCAACCAGACCCCGTACATGTGTAAAGTCCCTGCTGACCGGACGGGCCCCTCAGCTTATTGCTTCTGCTTGTTGTTTCTTGCCATGAGTGCAAAGGCGGCAACGAGTGCTAAGCCCGCTCCTGCGATGCCAGTCGCCACGACGGCATCTCTGACCTGCAGGAGAGAGGAGGGGAGGTCACACTCCGTCGTGAATCCGAGGACAGGCTGTACATTCAACAAGAACAGCCAGCTCAAGGGAACTCACGGGCCCCTTGGCCCACTTGACAAACTCAGGAGTCTACAGATACTGGCAGGGATGGGCGCCTGGGTGGCTCAGATGGTTAAGCGTCTGCCTTCGGCTCAGGTCCTGATCTCAGGGTCCTGGGATCAAGCCCTGCATCAGGTTCCCTGCTCAGGGGGTGACTGCTTCTCCCTCTCCCTCTGCTGTTCTCCCTGTTCCCCCAGCTCGTGCTCTCTCGCTCTCTGTTCAATAAATAAATAAGATTTTTAAAAACAACAACAACAACAACAACAACAAATTTTGGCAGGGAAACGGGGAGAAGAAGGTTGGAAGGGGAAAGAGCCACTGGATGGAGCCCACTGGCCAGGGCTGTATGTGGGCCTGAGGGCAACTCCATCCACTTTTGGGCATTTAAAGCACCTGAATCCCCAGAGCGCGGGGTGGGAAGGCCCAGGAGATGCAGGCGGGATGGCTGAGAGCCTGCGGCCATCAGGGAGCCCGTGCAGCAAGTGCGAGGTGGCTCAGGAACGGCTCTCGAATCTTCCCATGTCACACCTGTGCCCCCCGGGAGAGCAAGGACCTCACGTGTGTCACTCGTCTTGTTCCTCGCTGCATCCCCCACACCTGGTTCTGCCAGGCACAGAGGTGCTCTTTAGGAGTTCTTAAAGAAATGACGCAACTCAGAGTGGTGGTGTCGCTCTACCTTCAATTATTAGCCCTGGAGGTGCTGCAGTTCGGGGGTAGGGAGTGGGGACTCCAGAGAACGACAGCTGGGGTCGGAATCTTGCCTCTGCCACTTATTAGCGGTGCGTTTTGGGGACAAGAAACGTGGAAGCCAGAATAGGTGGGCATGGAAGCTGTGCCCCAGATCTTCCATAAACGAATCCTTGAGCTCGTACACAGGCCCATGGACCTTGAGCATCCCTTGCCTGAGTGCTCTCCGGGGCCTTAGGAGAGCTGTCATGGTGCTGGCTTGGCCCACACTCTTCCTGACATCCCTTCGGGGCATCAAGAGCTGCCTTTAGTGTGGATCCTAGAGGTGAAGGATCCTAGAAGGTCAGCTGGCAGGCCTCCAGAGGTCCTCCATCCAACTCCTCCTCCCACACATGGGGAAACTGAGGCCCAGGGAGGGAGTGACCTGTCCACAGAGCCGCGTGCATCAGAGGCTGATTGAAGAGTTGAGCTCAGACCTCCTGACTCCCAGCTAGTGTGGCATGGTGACTCTTCCCTCTGCCTGCACAGCTTGGTCACCGCCACCCCAAGGGGACCACCAGGAGGGAGACGGATCGTCTCAAAGAGGACCTTACCTGTCTGCACTCGGGCACACCATATCTCAGGTCGGTGACAAAGTGCTCACAGTTCCTGCGCAGAAGACTGTATTCTATCTCCTGACCAACTTTCGCCTTTGCAGAGTAAATGATGTGGTTCACAGGTCGTGGTGTATACTTGTCATCCAAGAGGTTGTTGACCCTATAGCGGCAGCCCCCCACCACATCCTTCAGGCGCTCCCGTTTCACCACCGCCCTGTTGCTCAGAACAGAGAATACGCTGCTGGAGCCAGCCCCTGGGTACTCACCTGGAATCAGAGACACCACCATGGTCACGGGGAGCTGCAGGGGAAGGCGAGACAGGGAGGGAGAAGGGGCGGGACGAGGAAGAGAACCAAGGGAGTGCTCTACTGAGGCCCTGATGTTTGTCTTTTCACAAATGCGATTGGAGCATTCTCAGATTTTGTTCTTTTTACTGAACAGGCTGTGGATATTTTTTCAAGTCAGAGAATGGCATGATTGCATACGCAGTGGCATTGTCTTCCATCACAGGGATATGGGTCATCGATCTGATCCAGCTCTATTATTGAACATTTGGGTTGTTCAAAGATTTTTGCCACTATAAACAGTGATAGTCAAATATTTACTATTTATTCAATTTTGTGCATGTGTGCATTTCAGAAAGAGATCCAATTTATTTGATCACACACTGTTTACTTTCCATGT
Organism: Ursus americanus; assembly: GCF_024610735.1. Lineage (NCBI taxonomy): Eukaryota > Metazoa > Chordata > Mammalia > Carnivora > Ursidae > Ursus > Ursus americanus. The sequence goes on along the minus strand of NC_142150.1, from coordinate 39,064,697 downwards.
ATTACTTCATCACCTCTTAATTTTTGAGGTATATATTATCTCCATTTGAAAATCAGAATACTGGGGCGCCTGGGTGGCACAGCGGTTAGGCGTCTGCCTTCGGCTCAGGGCGTGATCCCAGCGTTATGGGATCGAGCCCCACATCAGGCTCCTCTGCTATGAGCCTGCTTCTTCCTCTCCCACTCCACCTGCTTGTGTTCCCTCTCTTGCTGGCTGTCTCTATCTCTGTCGAATAAATAAAAATAAATCTTTAAAAAAAAAGAAAGAAAATCAGAATACTGGTGGTGGGGAGGTCATCCAGGCAATGTGACCACCAGTGACCATGAGCTGGTCTCCAGCAATCAGAGGCTCCTCATCTCATCCCCATCCTTGGAATGTGCATTCCACGTGACTTCCCGCCCGCAGACCTATGGGACTCCGCTCAATTACTCAGCGGGGTATGGATGTACGGTCTGCTCACAAAAGCTCAGGGAGAAACCGAGTCAGGTTTCCCTGGCTCAGCTCTTTCCTCTAATTGTTCTCATGATGGTACCAAATATTTTGAAAATAGTATTTCCAACAGCGCTTACTCGGAGGAGCCAGATGGATCACATAACCATTTCCCACATAGATGGCCCAGTGCTCATAGCCAATGCGGAAAATCTGAATCAGGTCTCCGGGCTTGGGTTCTTCACCAAACTGCAACACAAAAACCCAGGATGGTGTAGGCAGCCTTCTAGGCAACATTCAAGAGCCCAGCTGGGGTCCTGCAGCTTGGCCGGGGCCCCACTGCGTGATGTTCATCATTGGTGAGAGCCTGCAGTGGGAGGGGCCCCCCTGGCCCCTGTGGGGTCCTCATCCTGCTGTCACTTCGAGAGGTTCTGAAGAACCGGGGGCTGGAAGCCTGGAGAAATGGACCTTGTGGAACGGGAGAGTGGAGATTTGTTCAGCGTGCGTGTATTATTATGTATGTATGTGTGCACTCGTGTTGTACAGGGTGTGGGTGAGGGAACACAAGTGTGTGTATGCACATGTGGTGTATGTGTGTTCTGAGTGTAGTATTCCTTGTCCATGCACAACTACGTGAGTGTCTATGTTGGGTTTGCATGTGTGTGTCGGGCGTACGCAGGCGCACATCTGTGCGTGTGTATACGCTGGGGTTGCGTGTGTGTGTTGGGCGTACGCAGGCGCACATCTGTGCGTGTATACGTTGGGGTGGTGTGTGTGTGTGTGTGTGTGTGTCGGGTGTACGCAGGCGCACATCTGCGCATGTATACGTTGGGGTTGCGTGTGTGTGTCGTGCGTCCGCAGGCGCACATCTGTGTGTGTATACGTTGGGGTTGCGTGTGTGTCGGGCGTACGCAGGCGCACATCTGTGTGTGTATACGTTGGGGTTGCGTGTGTGTGTCGGGCAGATGCAGGTGCACACCGAGGCTGTGAGTGTGCGTGTGCAGGCGCATTGCACACCTGCTCCTGAGAGTGTGGACCTGACCACCTGGATGAAAACCCCTTCGCGGAGCCTGGGAGCCCCAGACCCCTCCCCAGCAGTCAGAGAGGAGAGTCACCAGCTTCTCGACCCTTCGCAGGTCCTCGTCACACCTCTTGGCCCTCCTTGTCCACGGCCGCGACAGACACCTGCCTCTCCTCAGACGCCATCCCCTCCAGTCCCAGGACACCCGCCCTTGGAGGTGCCAACATGACAGACACGAGCTGACAGCAACCTGAGGGGACCCGAGGCTCTGTAGGGCTGGCAGCTTCCGGCCCTGGGGGCTTACACCCAGCGTGCACAAAGCTCGCCTCTGTGGGCACTTTTCCCGCAGCCCCAGGGGAAGGAAGCATCAGCCCATTGCTCAGGTGGGCAACTGAAGATCAGAGAGAGGGGCTTGGCCAAGAGCACTCAGCTGAGCTGCCCCTTCTCCCCGTGATTTTCCCTGCCTCCCTCCCCCTCCACACCTCTTTCCTGCTCCTCAGTGTCCCCCACCGTCACCCCAGGGGGCCACAGCATCTGATTTGAGAATGTTTCAGTTTCTCTCCCTCTCTGGGCCTGCCCTCAGCAAACCACACACCGCTCCCTCTCAGTGCAGGCCACCTAACCAGAGACCCGTGGTCAGCTTTCCTTAGTCCTCTTGGTCATGCCAGCATCCAACAACCAAGGCCGACCCCGGACTTTCTCCTGAATTCATCTGGTCCACTTCTCACCCTCTGAATTCATCAGGGCAGTCTCTGCGCCTGAATCTGAGACCTGACCCCACTCCATGAAGTTGAGCCTTTATTATTATTTTTTAATTTTATTTATTCTAGTAATTTCCACACCCAACATGGGGCTCGACTCACCACTCCAAGAACACGAGTCACATGCTCTTCTGACTTAGCCAGGTGCCCGGACCCTACATCCTCTTGACTGGACCCCCACTCCCACCCTGGTCTCCTGTGCCTGCTACCCCACATCCAGTCTCCCCAGGACCCACGGTGGCCTTCCCAAAGGGCACATCTGACCATGATCTTCCCGTGGCCTCAGGGCATGGGACACGCACTTTGGGCAGCTCACAGGTGCCCAACCCTCCTGACCAAACCTTCCTCAGCCCTCCTCACCCTGGCTGCCCTCTGCCCCCGGGCTGACTGGCTTGCCTTTCTCCTCACCACAGAGCTGGCTCCTGCCTCCGCCCCTCCGCACAGCTGGCCCTCCAGTCGTCTTGCCCACTCCTCCCTCCTCTTCTCCCCCGCACCGCCCAGCCCTCTCTGAGCAGCTGCCCTCAGCACCCAGCCTGGCTCAGCGGCGACTCTCTGGGTCCCCAGGCCCTGGGACCTGCCCCTCCCTCGGCACAGATCACATCCTGCGGGGATCCCTGTGTCTGTCTGCACCTCCCTCTGCTCTTTGAGCTCCACTGGGGCAGGATCCTGGGTGCTGCCCCCGGCCCCTTCCTCTCCAGCATCTGTGAAGGGCCTGGCCTGGAACGGGGCCAAGGGAATCTACGTGAAAGGGGGGCTGGAGGATGAGCAGGGCCAGGACCCGGGCCCCAGCTCCTCCCCTCTCGGCCAGGGCACAGCAGGCACAGGGATGGTCGCCATGGAGGAATCAAAAGGGGATTTTTCACTCTGAGCGTCAACGTCTGGCTAGGATCAGGGCCAGACACCCTGCACAGTAGCTGGTGGCCGATCAAATGTGACCCCAGGCCCCGCCTTGAGGAGGAGAGGCTGCCCAGGCAACAAAGGCGGATTTCTTTTGGCAGCAATCAGGCCCTGGCCCCACCCCAGGCCCTCAGGTGTGCGGAGTGGGCAGCTTCTTCCCAGAATGGCCTCATTTCCCCGAATTGCCTGAGTTCAACTCCTTCCCCTTCAGTGCACACGAACCACGGAGTCCGACCTGCCCCTGCCTGGATCTTTTGTGGATCTGCGTATCAGGGCCGACAGGAAGGGAGATCCGGAGTCAGAAAGCTGGAATGGAAGCATCCTTACCGAGGCAGGACAGATGCCAAAGAGGGAAGAGGAGAGAGAAGGAGAGAACTGAGCAGGCACTGAACTCTCCCAGTGAGGGAGACAGGCACATTGGGGATCCCCAATTCTGGTCACCCCCCTTGGCCCAAACACCAGGTGCTTCCCAGCTCAGGCGGGCCAAGCCCCCAGGCAGCCACAGCTCCTTCCCCGAGAGCCCCTGAGCCCCCCATGCTGAGATGAGAGGGGAGGCTCACTGGGACCGAAGCCCTCACTGTGCTGCAGGAATAGGGACTTTGAAACACCCAAGACTTTTCCATAACCTCCTTCAAAAGCCTTTCCAAACTCTGGAGTTCAGTGTGGCCCAGACCAGACACCCAGACTCAGGCCTTTACAGGAGGGGGCTGCCCTGCTGCTGGAGAGCCGCAAATAGAAAGTTCCAGGGGCTTACCTCAGCCATGGTCGTGTCTGCTGTCCTGCTACATGTGGACCGACTTTTATACCAAAGTTGAGAGTTTTGCTTTCACTTTCCTTTTGATACTATTTAAAAACTATCACAGACGAATCTTTTCTTTTTATAGTAGGCTCCACACCCAGGTTGGAGTCCAAAGCAGGACTCACATTCCTGATCCTGAGATGCGGACCTCATCTGAGGTCAAGAGTCAGACTGGTAACCAGCTGAGTCACCCAGGAGCCACATAAACATTTTTCCCCCAGGGATACTAAACATTTGCTCTAAATGGAAGCGCCGGTGCTTACGTGACTCAAAAGACAGAATCACTGTGGCTTGTTGTTGAACCCGGGTCCGATCTGCTCACTGCAGGACAGGCCAATAAATGGAGAGAGACAAAGTGTTGGGGCAAGAAAAGCGATTTTTCTCAAGAAAGCCGGCAAACCGAGACGATGGTATACTGATGTCCCCAAAAAACCACTGTCCCGTATCCATGCAGGCAGGGCTTTGAAAGGAGAAGAGGAACGGAAAAGAGACCAGCCACAGCTCCACCACGGCTTGACCAATCAATCAAACGTCTTCAATAAACATGGGCCAGGTTCTTCAAGTTCCCTAAGAAACTGTAAACGGAATTGATTACGATAAGCTCATAGTAATTAAGGCTCAGGAGTGACATGCAAGAAAGTGCTGACTGGTTTATTTTGTGCAGTGTGTTCTGTCTTAATTCAGTGCTCCCATTACAATTTAAAGGTCAGCTAGTTCCCCCAACGGGCTTTCAGTGTGCAAATAGTTCCACTGTGGACCGACAAGGGAGGGAGACGTGTTCAAGGCAAACCGAATTCAAGATGGAATTAGTCCTGCTACCGTTTCAAAGCCACCTGGAGCCTGGCCCCCTTCGTCCCCTGTGGCTGCAGCAGGCTCAAGGGGCACATTTTCACCTGGCAATGTCCAAAAGCAGTGAAGGGAGATGTTGCTCATCACTTCTCTCTCTCTCTTTAAAGATTTATTTACTTATTTGATTGAGAGAGAGCGCGCATGCCTGTGGGTGAGCATGGGGGGAGGGACCGAAGGAAGGGGAGACAGAGTCCCAAGCTGACTCTGTGCTGAGCTTGGAGCCTGACACGGGGCTCGATATCATGACCCCGAGATCAGGACCTGAGCTGAAACCAAGAGTCGGACACCCAACCGACTGTACCACCTATCGCTTGCCTCTTGGTTTCTGGGAGTAAAAGCTTTCCCATCATCCCCTGACGGTCTCACTCCCGCCCTTCACTGCCCGGACCTGGGTCACCTTTCTTCTCCTAAACCAATCGAGGGCCTCCTTGGCAGGCTCAGACCACTCCCGGTACATCCCGTGGAGCTGCGGAGGGGCTCCTGCTGCCCCGTGCACAGCAGGGCTCTGTGCGCCTGGGAGAAGGTGAGCGACCGTGTGGGGTGGGGGTGGGGACGGGGAGATGGCCATTGGCTAGGCCAACAGCACGTAAGATGCGCTCGCCTACATCCCACGCACTGTCACAACAGCCTTATTAGAAAGGTGCAAAGAGGCTGGCGCGGGTTTTCAGACAATCAGACCGGTTCCCTACGGGATCCTGCAGGAAAAGCGGGGGCATTGACTCAGCGGCTGGCAGAGAATACAGGAGGCTTGCTGCTGTGAGCAGAGATCCCATGAGAATGAACTTACGCTTGGGGGGCTCAGGAAGGCCATCACCTCTGCCAACATCATCCCCGGGCTCCAGGTTCTTTGGACCAGAGCTCCTGACGGTCCAAGGTCTATTGGCTCCTTTGGCCTTGGCCTTGGCCAGCACTACCCGCTGCTTCCAAGTGAGGGTTATTTCTAAAAGGAGCCTACAAGTCTGGAGGGGCCAAAGACAGGCTGTCCTAAGATGGGCCACCTTGGCATGAAGATTATTTTTCAGTTAAAGGCAATCAGATTCAGGAGTAGATTCAGAAAGAGCTCTTTGCCTCTCCCACAAATGCCTAAGAGAATTTATGAGGAGTCCTGCTCCAGCAGGAGAGCTATCGCATAGATAAGTGCATTATACTATGAGCTAGGTATGGTGAACAGGGAGGAGCCTAGCAACGCCTGTTTGATCAATGTCCTCTGTGTCCCATTGTCTCTGGTAGGTCCTGCAAATATTTATTTACCAAACATTTACTTTTTCAGAGCTTCCGATGAAGCACATGTCTTCTTTCAGACCCAGACCCCTCCCTGCCTTAGTTCAGAATGACGTGTATACCTCATTTTGCCTGACTTTGGAATTTCCATGTCTGTGTGGATTCCCCATATGCGCAAAATTAAATTTGATTTTCTCCTGTTAATCGGTCTCATCTCCATTTAATTTTTTTAAAGGTGTTTATTTTTATTTTTATTTTTTTATTATATTATGTTAGTCACCATACAGTACATCCCTGGTTTTTGATGTTAAGTTTGATGATTCATTAGTTGCATATAATACCCAGTGCACCATGCAAGTTACCTCCTTACTACCCATCACCAGCCTATCCCATTCCCCCACCCCCCTCCCCTCTGAAGCCCTCAGTTTGTTTCTCAGAGTCCATAGTCTCTCATGTTTCATTCCCCCTTCTGATTACCCTCCTTTCTTTATCCCTTTCTTCCCCTACCGATCTTCCTAGTTCTTATGTTCCATAGATGAGAGAAATCATATGATAATTCTTTCTCTGCTTGACTTATTTCACTTAGCATTATCTCCTCCAGTGCCGTCCATGTTGTAACAAATGTTGAGAATTCGTTCTTTCTGATAGCTGAGTAATTTTCCATTGTATATATGGACCACAACTTCTTAATCCAGTCATCTGTTGAAGGGCATCTCGGTTCCTTCCACGATTTAGCTAATGTGGACAATGCTGCTATAAACATTGGGGTGCATATGGCCCTTCCCTTCACTACGTCTGTATCTTTGGGGTAAATACCCAGTAGTGCAATGGCTGGGTCATAGGGTAGCTCAATTCTTAACTTTTTAAGGGACCTCCACACTGTTTTCCAGAGTGGCTGTACCAACTTGCATTCCCACCAACAATGTAGGAGGGATCCCCTTTCTCCACATCCTCTCCAGCAATTGTTGTTTCTTGCCTTGTCAATTTTTGCCATTCTAACTGGCGTAAGGTGGTATCTGAGTGTGGTTTTGATATGAATTTCCCTGATGGCTAATGATTTTGAACATTTTTTCATGTGTCTGTTAGCCATTTGTATGTCATCATTGGATAAGTGTCTGTTCATATCTTCTGCCCATTTTATGAGTTATTTATTTGTTTCTCGCATATTGAGTTTGAGAAGTTCTTTGTAGATCTTGGATACCAGTCTTTTATCTGTAGTATCATTTGCAAATCTGTTCTCCCATTCCGTGGGCTGCCTCTTAGTTTTTTTGACTGTTTCCTTGGCTGTGAAGAAGCTTTTTATCTTGATGAAGTCCCACAAGTTCATTTTTTCTTTCGTTTCTCTTGCCTTTGGAGATGTGTCATGAAAAAGGTTGCTGTGGATGATGTCGTAGAGGTTGCTGCCTATGTTCTCCTCTAGGATTTTGATGGATTCCTGTCTCACATCGAGGTCTTTCATCCATTTGGAATTTATCTTTGTGTATGGTGTGAGAGAGTGGTCAAGTTTCATTCTTTTGCATGTAGCTGTCCAATTTTCCCAGCACCATTTATTGAAGAGACTCTCTTTTTTCCACCAGATGTTTTTTCCTGCTTTATCAAAGATTAGTTGCCCAAAGAGCTGAGGGTCCATTTCTGGGTTCTCTATTCTGTTCCATTGGTTTATGTGTCTGTTTTTGTGCCAGTACCATGCTGTCTTTGTGATCACAGCTTTGTAGTACAGCTCGAAATCCGGCATTGTGATGCCCCCAGCTTTATTTTTCCTTTTCAACAGTTCCTTGGCGATTCGGGGCCTTTTCTGGTTCCATACAAATTTAAGGACTATTTGTTCCAGTTCTTTGAAAAATGTCATTGGTATTTTGATTGGGATAGCATTGAAAGTGTAGATTGCTCTGGGTAGCATGGACATTTTAACTATGTTAATTCTTCCGATCCATGAGCATGGAATATTTTTCCATCTTCTTGTGTCTTCCTCAATGTCTTTCAAGAGTGATTTATAGTTTCTAGAATATAGACCCTTTTCGTCTCTGGTTAAGTTAAGTCCAAGGTAACGTATGGTTTTTGGTGCTATTGTAAATGGGATGGATTCCCTAATTTCTCTTTCTTCAGTCTCATTATTCGTGTATGGAAATGCAACTGATTTCTGAGCATTGATTTTGTATCCCACCACATTACTGAATTGCTCTATAACTTCTAATAGTTTGGGAGTGGATTCTTTTGGGTTTTCCATGTAGAGTATCATGTCATCTGCGAAGAGAGACGTTTTGACTTCTTCTTTGCTGATTTGGATACCTTTGATCCCTTTTTGTTGTCTGATTGCTGTTGCAAGGACTTCTAGTACTATGTTGAATAATAGTGGCGAGAGTGGGCGTCCTTGTCGTGTTCCTGATCTTAAGGGAAAGACTTCCAGCTTTTCCCCATTGAGAATGATATTTGCTGTAGGCTTTTCATAGATGGTTTTTATGAGATTGAGGAATGTACCCTCTATCCCTACACTCTGAAGGGTTTTAATCAGGAAAGGATGCTGTATTTTGTCAAATGCTTTTTCTGCATCTATTGAGAGAATCATATGATTTTTGGCTTTTTCCTCTGGATAAAATCTAAGACACTGATCGATTTGCGAATGTTGAACCACCCTTGCATCCCAGGGATGAATCCCACTTGGTCATGATGGATAATCCTTTTAATGTACTGTTGGATTCTGTTAGCCAGGATCTTGTTGAGAATTTTGGCATCCATATTCATTAGGGAAATCGGTCTGTAATTCTCCTTTTTGATGGGGTCTTTGCCTGGTTTGGGGATCAAGGTAATATTGGCCTCATAGAATGAGTTTGGTAGCTTTCCTTCTGTTTCTATTTTTTGAAATAGCTTTAAGAGAATAGGTATTATTTCTTCTTTGAATGTTTGGTAGAATTCCCAGGAAAACTGTCCGGGCCTAGAGTTTTGTTTTTTGGAAGGTTGTTTATCACTGACTCAATCTCTTCATAATTAATTGGCCTGTTTAAAAAATCAATTTCTTCCTGTTTCAGTCTTGGTAGTTTATAGGTTTCCAGGAAGGCCTCCATCTCTTCCAGATTGCCTAATTTATTGGCATATAGCTATTGATAAAAGTTTCTAATAATCCTTCCAATTTCATTGGTGTTGGTCGTGACCTCTCCTTTTTCATGCATAATTTTATTAATTTGGGTCCTTTCTCTATTCTTTTGGATAAGTCTTGCCAGTGGTTTGTCAATTTTATTGATTCTCTCAAAGAACCAGCTTCTAGTCCTGTTGATCTGCTCTGCTGTACTTCTGGTTTCTAATTCATTGATTTCTGCTCTAATCTTGGTCAACTGCTTCTTCGTGCGTGGATTAGGCCTGTCCCTCTGTTGCTGTTCCAGCTTCTTGAGGTGAGAATATAAAAACGGCATTTTAGATTTTTCTGTTCTTCTGAGTGAGGCTTGGATGGCTATGTATTTCCCTCTTAGGACTGCCTTTGCAGTGTCCCATAGGTTTTGGACCGTTGTGTTTTCATTCTTGTTGGTCTCTATAAATTGTTTAATTTGATTTTTGATTTCCTGGTTTATCGAGTCATTCCTGAGCAGAATGGTTCTTAGTCTCCAAGTGTTTGAGTTTCTTCCAAATTTTTCCTTGTGGTTGAGTTCCAATTTCAGAGCATTGTGGTCTGAGAATATGCAGGGGATAATTTCAATCTTTTGGTATCGTTTGAGACCTGTTTTGTGTCCCAGAACATTGTCTATTCTTGAGAATGTTCCATGGGCATTAGAATAGAATGAGTATTCATTGGTTCTGGGGTGTAGTGTTCTATATATATCTATGAGGTCCAACTCGTCGAGTATGGCATTCAAAGCTCTTGTTTCTATGTTGGTTTTCTGCTCCGGTGCTCTGTCTATTGCTGATAGTGGAGTGTTGAGGTCCCCTACTATTAACGTATTTTTATCTGTATGTCTCTTTATTCTGGTTAAGAGTTGGCTTGTGTATCTTGCTGCTCCCCTGGTGGGGGCATATATGTTTATAATTGTCATATCCACTTGTTGGATACATCCTTTAAGAATAATATAGTGCCCTTCTGTGTCTCTAACTGTAGTCTTTAGTTTAAAATCCAATCTGTCTGATATGAGAATTGCTACCCCAGCTTTCTTTTGAGGTCCATTGGCATGAAAGATGGTATTCCATCCCTTTACTTTCAGTCTGAATGTATCTTTAGGTTCAAAATGAGTCTCTTGTAGACAGCAAATGGATGGGTCATGTCTTTTTATCCAATCTGCAACCCTGTGGCATTTATGGGAGCATTTAGGCCATTTACATTGAGACTGAATACTGAGAGATATGATTTTAATGATGCCATGTTGCCAGTAAAGTTTTTGTTTCTATAGATTGTGACTTCCTGTTCTGTATCACTCTTGGGGCCTTTTTACTTTTATAGAACCCCCCTTAATATCTCCTGTAGGGCTGGTTTCGTGGTTACAAAATTGGCCAATGACTGGCGATTCTGGAAGGTCTTCATTTCTCCACCCATTCTGAATGACAGCCTTGCTGGATAGAGGATCCTTGGCTGCATGTTTTTCTCTGAAAGAGCTTTAAAAATGCCCCCCCAACCCTTTCTCTCATTCCAGGTCTGTGTAGATAGGTCTGACGTAATTCTGATACCTTTGCCTTGGTACGTGAGAAATTTCTTTGCCCTGGCTGCTTTCAATACTGTATCCTTGGATCTAATATTTGCAAAATGCACTATGACGTGCAAATATCTCTTCTAGACCTCTGTTTTTCTCCACCCCCTCGGGGATGCCGATGATTCTGACATTGGATCGTTTCATTGAGTCAGTGATCTCCCATAACCTACATTTGTGGGCGTGGATTTTTTTAAGTCCAGATTCTATTTTTGCTTTTTCTTCTACTAACCCATCCTCCAATTGCTAATACGTTCTGCCTCAGTGACCCTGGCCATCAGAGCCTCTAGTTTTGACTGCATTTGGCTCATAGAATTTTTATTTCTGCCAGATTTGCTCTCATTTCTGCCCTTAGAGATTCTATATTCTCCTTAACATTTTCGTTAATACTTTTTTCAAGTCTACACATCATCTTGACCATTGTTACTCTGTACTCCATTTCTGATAATTTGTTTATATCCATATCCATTAGTTCTGTGGCAGAGGCCACAGACTCATTGTCTTTTCTTTGCTGAGGGGGACTTATCCTTCTCATCATTCTGATGAGGAGAGGTTGCGGGGTTGTCCAGAGCCCAAATTATTGACTGGGTCCCAGGCCGTGCGCCCTTGTTTTATAGGGATCTTAGGGATGTGGGCTTCTTGATTTTTCAGCCTGCCTTCTGGGGGAGGGGCCTGCCGCGCCAATACTCAGGCAACCCTGTTTGGGTAGAGTCTCCGTGTCCCCTGCGAGGGGGGATGGGGATGGGCACTCTCTGAGCCGGTATTTCCAGGCTTTTGTTCTCTGGCGGCTTTCCCTGGTGGTTTGCTGTGCCTCTTCTGAGAGTCAGAGCAGCAGTGGCCGAATCTCAGCCTCTGTCTCAGAACAGAGGGATTGCGGACCTTTCTCCACTGATGTTCTGGTCACTTTAACTCTGTTTCTGTTGGTGCTGCTCAACCCTGCAGCGTCCTGGGATGTGCGCCCCACACCCAGCGTCCCAGCCCTCACTTCCAGGGCCGGCGCGTCTCTGTCCTTTGTGTTTCTAACACCGCCAGCCACCAGCCGCCCCCGCGCGCTCTGGAGCTCCCAGTCTCAGTCTGGTTCCAGTGAGCACACCGGAGCTCCGTTTCAGTCTGGTGGCGCGTGCTCCTGGCTCACGGTCTCAGGCTGCTCTCTCGCGGGTGCTGGTCCGCGAGTCCGCCCGCTCCCCTGTGCAGGTGGCTACCGCTTCCCGCCGCCTGAACGCAGCGGCTCCCTCCCCCTTCCGTTTATCTTCCGAAATCTGTGCGCGGTTTCATGGCTCCCCGCTTAGTACCTCAATACTCAGCGCTGGAGATGTTCATTTGTAGAGATCCAGATGTATCTTCCTGCGTCTCAGGCTGATTCCGTGGATGTTCCCATCTCTTGACTTCTTGATAAGCAAGGGATAGTAATATCTCCTCACTGCTGAATCCATTGTAGTTTAACTTTGTTACTTTTAGCTAAAGATGTTCCAGTGAATGCAGTGAATACTTTGTGCCCCAAAGAACCTAACCTAGATCCCACCTGTGCTTTTGCTGTGGATGCCATGCCTTCCACCTGTCACTCTCCAGTCCCTTCCAGCTAAACACTTCCCGAGAGTTCAGTTTCTGAAGGGCTGTGGAAAGAATGTCCTTGCGGTAGATGGGATTCTTTTCCCCCCATTATGCTCCGTCACAGTAATAGCTTCTATCTCCCTGCCATTATCATGTCACTTGTCCACGTTCCTCACTGATCAGGCTTGGGCGTGGGATCTGCTGTGGCCAAGGGGAGCAAAGGAGCGCCCATGGCCGTTCCCACATCCGAGCAGAAGGTTTAAGTAAGAATACGTGGTCAGGCTCAGCTTCAGCTCGTGAGCCCTCGGTCACGAGGAACACGTGTCCCAGCTAGAGGCTGCCCCTTCAGCCGGGATCCCGGCCTGAAACCCGGGTGCTGGAGGCCTGAAGTCCACGAGGCAAACTCAGCGGAGCCCAGAAGAATCTCAGCGGACCCCCAGCCCCCAGGTTACGGGAAGCGTTTGTCGTGCTAAGCCTCCGAGCTCTCGGGGTCGCTCGTTAGCACTGCATCGCTGATGAAATCCTCAGGTGGGGGAGTCAGGAATGTCGTGCTGGCTTCGACACTGACTGCCCAGGGGCACTATTTCTCTTCTGCTTCTGTGTGTCAGGGGTCCCTGGGTGATGGGCCATCATGGTCATTTCTTGGGTTTCAGAGTTTTGTTCATTGCTTGGTTAGTGCGTGATTGACCCTGGGCAGGGCAGAATGAACCCAGAAGCGGTATTCTCGGACTTCATCTAGAAGGCGGGGCAGGAAACCAGCAGGTGCCAGCCTCGCTCAGCCTCCCCTTCCTGATGTCTACGCCCAGTCCTCTTGCTTCCAAGGGAAAATCTACAGTGGGTTGGCTCCCTCGGTCTGCTTTGCTGGTCTTGGGGAGAGGGGGTACCAGCTGCTATTTTGAAAACTCGTGTGAAAATTCCGTTATTATATGAAAGTCTGCTTTCCCTGGGGGGCTATGAGGTCTTTGCTGTGGGGCTACCTCCTGTCTGTGTCCACAGGACTCGATTGCACGCCTGGCGTGTAAGGAGGGGAGGCACGGTGAGTGATATGTGAAGGGAGCTGGCTCCCTGTTCTAGAAGCTGTGTCTGTCTGGGCCTTGGGGGCCCAGTTTGCTCACACTCAGTTCACAAAGGAGCCTCTAGGGGGGAAGCCTTGGGGCTCGGGGAGGTGAACTAATCCCCACCCTGCCTGCCTCTGCTCCTGGCCAGGGTTTGGAGCTTCTCACTCCCCCCAACAGCACCTCTGTCCCTCCCCTTCCTTCCACGGTCTTTCCTCTCAGTTGCAGCCCAGTCTTGCCCAGGCTGTGACGCACCCAGTCCCAGCAGCCCCCTCTCTGCCGCGTGGACGTTGCAGGAGGCCGGGTCTCAGCTCAGTGGCACACCGCCGGACGACACTGCCAGATTTATACACTTACTCCAGGAAACGGAATAATTCCTGGAAGGCATATTTTATAATCTGGAGAAAGAAAGGCCATCTGGCTTAGCCCTGGAAGGGAACTGCCCCGTTTCCTCATCCAGATAGAGAACAAGCTCCGAATTTGGTTCCTGTTGGCAGCGCCCCGGCTGTGGTCTTCTATATTTAGAGAGGAAGTGAATACACCCCTTGTGTCTGCCCCTCCTGCACCTGCTGTGCCCTGGCCGAGAGAGGGGAGGAGCTGGGCCCCGGGTCCTGGCCCCGCTCATCCTCCAGCCCCTCTTCCATGTAGATTCCCTCGGCCCCGTTCCAGGCCAGGCCCATCATAGCTGCTGGAGAGGAAGGGGCCGGGGGCAGCACCCAGGATCCTGCCCAGTGGAGCTCGAAGTGCAGAGGGAGGTGCAGACAGACACAGGGATCCCCGCAGGACGTGATCCGTGCCAAGGGAGGGGCAGGTCCCAGCGCCTGGGGACCCAGAGAGTAGCCGCTGAGCCAGGCTGGGTGCTGAGGGCAGCTGCTCAGAGAGGGCTGGGCGGTGTGGCGGAGAAGAGGAGGGAGGAGTGGGCAAGACGACTGGAGGGCCAGCTGTGCGGAGGGGCGGAGGCAGGAGCCAGCTCTGTGGTGAGGAGAAGGGCAAACCAGTCAGCCCGGGGGCAGAGGGCATCCAGGGTGAGGAGGGCTGAGGAAGGTTTGGTCAGGAGGGTTGGGCACCTGTGAGCTGCCCAAAGTGCGTGCCCCGTGCCCTGAGGCCATGGGAAGGTCATGGCCAGATATGCCCTTTGGGAAGGCCACCATGGGTCTTGGGGAGACTGGATGTGGGGTAGCAGGCACAGGAGACAGGAGGGCTGGTCAAGAGGCTGTGGGGGTCACAGAGGCAGGGATGGCGACTGCACTGAACCAAGTCAGAGGGTGGGAGATGGACGAGGAGGAGAATTCAGGAGAAACTTCTGGAGTTAGCATTGACTGGACTTTGTGGCTGAACACAGGTGCCGGGGGCAGAGTTGGAGGTGGGTTGGAGGGAAGGGGTTGTGAGGGAGATGGTGGACTTAGGTTGGCCCTCTTTTGGGATTGGGAAACCTGGAATGAGGGGTTGGAGTGCAGGATATCATTCTCTAGATCAGGAATGTAGGCAAAAGAGGAACAGAAAAGGCATTGATCCTTGCAGCTGGGGCGTCCTGGGTCGAACACTGACAAGGAGCGGGGTGTGGAAGACAGGGCCATGGGGCCACTAGTGGGAGATGTGAGCAGAGGAGAGACCCAGCTCAGCCTTTTCACACAAGTGACCTTGAGCAAATCACTGCAGTCCGGGAGCCCGGTTCCTGCCTCTGAACGAGGGAGGACAACGATTCTTCCTCAGGTTGTGTGGATGGGAGGGCTGGCTGGCAGAAGTCCACCCCACTTCCTACAGCTGTGTGACGCACGAGTTCTTGCTCCCTGGCCAAGCTGGCTGTCAGGACATCAGCCAAGATAGAAAGGCAGCCCGAGGCCAGGAGAGGATCTAAGAAGGGGCCTCGACGTCGTCATGGACAGCATGAGCGGGGTGGGGTGGGGTGTGCTGGCCCTTAGTCAGTCTGCAAGGAGGAAAGGGGCTCAGCATGGACTTCCCAATGTTGCCTTGGCTGGCCGCGGTGCTAGGACACGTTGGAAAGATGCTGGGACATATGGTGTCACGACAACATACATGCAGAAACACAGCCCCACACGCACGTGCGTGTGAACACACATCTGAACGAATGTGTACTCCCGGGACACCCCCTCCTTTTCCACGACTTGGGGTGGGAGAGCAGGTCGTTTTTCCCAGACTCCAGTGTCTAGCGCCTGCCCGAAGGGAGCCCTGTGAGAGGGACAGTGGGGCTGGGCATCCCTCCCGCGACGAGCGCTCGCACATCGCTGCTCTTCCCATGCACCGCGGAGCAGGCCAAGTTCCAGACCCAGACACCTGCTTGAGAATTTTCGGAGTGGCTATGAGCGCGGGGCCATCCACATGGGAGACGGGAACATGGCCCCTGCAAGCAGGGAAGGATTTTCTGTTTAAACATCAGCTGTTGGCTTTAGAAGCCCGAGCGTGTGCCTACGGACTCGTAATACTATGTTCTTTCCTACTGAGTACCTTGGATTCTTTGGAAATAAAAAGACTCTGGACCTTTATTCTCTACAGGATGGGATTTGTTGTACATCAGTCGGAATGTGTTTTTTGTTGTCGCTGTTGTTGGCAAGCCCTTGCTTGGGTCCCAAACAGAACTTGTTTGCAAAACGGTCGGCACAGTGTCAGCCTGGCTCTCCAGAATTTGTGAGTTCTGCTTCCAACTCCTGGTGCCACAGCGATTCCCCCAGAGTCGAGAGTGCATCTGTCTATGATTCCCAGTAAGTTCTTTACATCTTAAAGCAACCAGGTCAACAACCCGCTCCCCCCACCCGGCGTGTGGACAAGGTCCACACAAGGTCATCAGTTCTGTGAGGGAGAGATCGTTGAATGAAGACGTCCACACTTCTGGAAAGCAATGGTGAGCACTTCGTCACCCATCTGAGATATGTCCCCATAGGTGACACACTTTGGGTGTGAGGCCCCATCTCCTAGGGTTCTGCTCGTGCTGGGGGAGGGGATGCTGGCAACGTGGCGGGGGGGGCAGCATGGCATTTCTCACATTTCCAGCAAGAGCCACCATTCATTGAGTTCCAACTCAGTATGAGGCATTTAAAGTAATTTTGACTTATAAATTCACCACCATCCCGCTCGGTTGATGTGACTGCCCGTACCTCTCCATGCGAACACGCGGAATTTGCCCAAAGCCGGGACGTCTAAGCTCGTGCAGGCAGCAGGATTTGAGCTCAGGCTGTGTGCTTCGGGAACCGAGTTCAGGGGGCTAGTCGGCGGAGAGCCCCGAGAGCCTGCACCGACCAGGAGACGGGAAGGGCTGCTTCCAACTCTGGCATCCTCAGCCCAGCTCTGTGATTTCTGATAAGCTACTGGGCCAGTCTGCCTCGCTTCCTCCTTATCCTGTCTACATTCACAGGGTTTTTACCGGAATGGAATGTGTGGGAAAGTGCAGGAAAACGGAGAGGGCTGCTCACATGTGAGCCTCACAGCCCTGTGGGGCGATCAGAGCGATGACTTACCATCCCCCTTCTGCAGTGGAGGGAGCCGAGGCTCAGAGAGGTCCCGGGGCCTACCTTAAGCTCATCAGCATAGATCCCGTCACCTTGAGTCTGCCACGTTCTCTACTCTCCCTCCTGCTCTTGGTATGTACTAGGGTCCTGCCTCCCTAATTTGGGGTGTCCCCACCTTCTCTGGCATTGCTACTTTATCTTCCCCTCTACCCTGCCCTCCCATAGGCTGGGTCCCATCTTTCAAGCCTGGCTCTCAGCTGTCTGGTCACTAGTCCCTACCAAGGGCTGTGCTGGCCCCGCGGGAGGCGCCTTCTTTCCTGGAGATATTTCATATGTCAAAGGGTATGGGAATTTCCAGAGTCTTCAAGGCCTGAAATAGTTATTCTCAAACCTGGCTCCATGTCAGAATCTCCCGGGAGCTCTTAAAATATTCTGAGGCCCAGGCCCCACACCCAGACATTCTGATTTCATCGGTCTCGGGTTTGGACCAGGAACCAGCATGTTCTAAAAACTCCCCAGATGTCTGAAATGTACGGTCAGGGAGGGGCTGCGGGTGGAAGGAGCTGATCTGACTTTGAAAGTGTTTGTGTCTCAGTCCCGGAGATGGCTTTGGAACGTATTTCAGCTTTGACTTCACTTCTAACAGAGTGTCTTTAATATTTAAGTAATGAAAGCAAGATTCTTTCTCTAATCGTTTCATAAATTAATTAATTGAACTAGCTCTGAATGATTATCATGTTCTTACTTTCCACAGACTACTCGTTTTTTTTTTTTAAGTTTCTATTTATTTAAGTAATATTTACATCCAATGTGGGCTCAAACTCATGACCCTGAGATCAAGGGTTACACGCTCTTCCAAGTGAGCCAGCCAGGCACCCCTCTGGATTAGTCTTTTTCTTTAAGTTGAGTTTATTGAGGTGGCTAAAAAAGTGTCACTTTTTAGTGACCCCAAATGGTGTCACTTAGACTGAGTCCCCAAACTGGGGCTTAATACCCAATTTAATCGCAGTTTTTTTCTTTCCTTTCTTTTTTAAAGATTTTATTTATTTATTTATTTCGGAGAGAGCAAGGGCGGAGGGGGGGACAGAGGAGAGGAAGGGAAGGAATCTCAAGCAGACTCCCTGCTGAACACGGAGCTGGATGCGGGGCTCGATCTCATGACTTTGAGATCCTGACCTGAGCCAGAATCAAGAGTCGGATGCTCAACTGACTGAGCCACCCGGGCACCCCTCAGCCACTGTCCTTGTTGGGCTGCTCCACCTGCCCACTGTCTCAGCCCTGCAGGAAGGATGGAGCCAAGTCCCAGGCTCCTGGCGGAGGGAGCCACTGCCTTTGAGGAGCCTTCTCGCTCTGGGGCCTCCCCTCTGCTGTGGGGCCCAAAGCCCCTGCAGACTCAGGTGGTGGTGACAGGCACACGGTTCCAGGAAGGGAGGAGAGTGGAGCCGCACCGAGGGGCGCCGGGCCTGGGTGGGCCCCTCCCTTCCTTGGCGGGATCCCCGGCTCACTCCTCAGTAGTGGACGCAGTAGAGCTGGACGCTGCCACTGATTCGGAGCTCCCGCAGCCGCTCCAGGGTCTGCTGCCGCAGGCTGGTGGCCCCCAGGCCCTGCCCGTTGAGCGCCAGCTTCAGGCCTCCCTCCTGGCACAGGAGAAGCACCTGGGAAAGGCCGGGAGGGGTGTGCAGGTTTCCAGACAGACGGACGGTCCACCGCCTGCCTGTCGCCCCACCCAGCGAGCCCTCCCCTCAGGGTCACAAAGACCGGGACCACGGGGCACCTGGTGGTGGGAAAGAACAGGACTGGGGCACCCAGCTTGTCACCAGATCACTGCGACCTTCCACAAGGATCAGCCCAGCCCTGGGCCTCAGTTTCACCATCTGTGCCCATCGCCTGCCCTCGCGCACTGGTTCTCAGCCCTGGTTGCACTTGGGAGTCCTTAAAAGGGAGCTTTTTTTTTTTGATAACCCTAATGCCAGGGTCTGCTTTGATTAATTAAATCCCTTTTTTGGAAGTGGGATCGCTGGCAGCCGTAGGGAGGGTTGAGAGCCATGGCGTGGAAGTCTGCTTCTCCTGGCGGGCTCTGGCTTCCCAGCCCCACATCCTCTGCCCCCCTATCCCTAGGATGCACCCCTGTCTCCCCATGGGAATGCTGCTCTGTGCCCCGCCCCGGAGGGACCGGGCCACTTGGCTCTGACTGACCTCGAAGAATCGCTTCGGGTAGAAGAGGAAGGGGGCCGAGATCAGCTTCTTGCACCCCCAGGGTGAGATCCAGGCCAGGGTTCTGTCTGCGAAGGAAGCCCTGAGCGTCACGGGCACGTGAGCGGCCTGGTCCCGCAGGCTCAATGTGAAGCTGCTAGAAGGGGCAGAAGGGGCTCCCTGACTCCTCTGAGCCGTGGCTGCTGGATCCTGGGCTCAGGGATGGATGTGGGAGAGCAGCTGGAAGATTCGGCACCTCAGAGGGGTGGGGACACCTGAGCGAGTCTCAGGCACACCTGAGACTGAATCCCCACGTTGCCACCCACTGGCCGGAGGACCCTGGGGAGCACATTACCTTGCCTGAGCCTCCTTTTCCCCTCCTCGAGATGGGGAGCATTATATTAATAGTAACTAACATTTATTGGGTGCTATATGCTAGGTATCGCCTGAAGTGCTTTGCAAATAGCGTGGGGGTTAGAGCCAGGCTACCCGGCTTCAACCCTGCTCTGCTCTTTCCAGTCCTGTGACCTTGGGGAGGTCACTTCACGTCTCTGTGCCTCAGTTTCCTGATCTGTAGCATGGGGAGAAGAGTACCTGCCTCACCAGTCGTCCTGTGTAAAGTGCTAGAACAGCACCGGGCATGTGTAACAAATGTCACTCTCGAATACAATACCTCCCTCATAGGGCCACGGAAGGAACAAAGGAGATAATGTACGTGGAATCGAGCGAGTGCCTGGCACACAGTAGATTTCCGGAGCCCTCCCAGAAATCCTGGGCCTTGAGGTTCAGCAGCCCGTGTAACTGACGAGGACAGGAAGTCACGTGGCTGGCCCTGTCACTAGTAATAGCTGCGGGGCTTCGGGCTGGCAACAGTGCAGGGCTCCAGATTTGGGTGCCTTTCTGCTGCCTGGCACCTACCCCTCATAAGGCAGCCGGATTCTGTTTTATGTCCAGGAAGTTTCCAAAGTCACCTTTGAAACAACACCCCTTCAACTGTTGCCTGAGACCTCGGCAGGAAGCCGAGGATAAGAGCCTGATAAGAGGTGGATAAGAGCCTGATCGCTGGAAGACCGGGAGGCAAAGGGCAGGGGTAAAAGGGGGCGTTAGTGTGCCCTGGGCGGGTCTTTCAGGGACTCCAGCTGGATGTGTTCTAGGAGGATGCCGCAGACATTTTCCAGCTTTGGGAAGGAGCCAGCAAGGGCTCACCACTGGGAAGAAGCTTGGAAGGCAGGGGCCCTGGAGAGTGCACCGCACGGAGCCTCTAGCACCAGCCCATGCCCTTCCCACTGGCCTGGAACTCCTGGAGGCCTCGGTGTTCGCCCCCAACTCCCAACCCCGCAACCTCATCCCTGTCCAGCACAGCCCTGGGCCAGGTAACCGACTCCTTCCAGATGCCCTAGCGGAGCTCCGTGCTGGCTCTCAGCAGGTGCAGCCGCCCACCTGCCCGGTGCTTGCGAGGAAGGATGGAGAGGGAAGTTCGGATTTTTAATGCAGACGAATTCCCTGCCCTCCAACTCCTACTCCCTCTGTCCAATTCAAGCCACAGTCGCTTCCAGAAAACAACAGTAACAGCATTTATTGCGGGCTGGCTGAACGCCAAGTCTTGATGTTGGCGGCCTGTGGCGGAAGTGGCCCTGTAGAAATGTCCTGGCGGATCCACAGTGTTCTTCAACTTCAAAGCAATACCACGTGCCCAAACTGGGAAAGTTTATATGAAAGATGGCTTCCAGCTTCTCTTTGTAAAATAATCAGAAGGTCCGGCCTGAGTGGCTTTATGGAAATACTCTTTCCAAGTTCCCTTCCCAACCAGGGCTTCACTATTTATGTCACCTGTCCGACCTCGGAGGGCGTGTGAATTCATGGTCCCCGAGAGAGAGCAGTTAAGTCACCTGCCGCGTCCCTAATAATAACCATTCGACGTTGAGCTAGGACATGAACCTGGTGTCACGTCTCCCAAGTTTTTTGGGGGGACAGTGTTCTTTCTACCCCTGGGAACTTTTTCATTTTCCCTCTAGGACTGAGATGATCTTTCTCCTTTTATTCTGATGGGGAAACTCAGGACTCCAGCCTCAGAAAGGTGTCGTGACTTCCCCAAGACCACACAGTTTATAAGAGGCACAAGCCAGACCCCAGCCCCGCTGTGCCGGGCTTTGGAGGTTCATGCTGCCCGGGGCTGTGCTGCATGCCTGCTCCAGAATTCACAGGACCGCTCCAGAAAGAGCAGGCAGGGCAAGAGTTTAGTGAGGTCAGTGACTCCAGACAACAAAACCGAAACAGAAGAAGACAGGGCAATTCCCTTCCCTCCTGCCCCTCCACAGAGACCATTTTGATGACATTTGTCGAGCGCTTACGATGCGCCTGGCCCAGTTCTAAGCATGCAGACCACCCCCGAAGCTGGCACTAATCATTACCTCTTTTTACACACGAGGAAACTGAGGCACAGAAAGGAAAAGTAACTTCCTTGAAGGGGCACAGAGGCAGTAAGTGTCCTCAGCAGAAGTGAGACCCAGGCGACCTGGCCCAGAAAAGTCACGACATCCAACGCAATTCCAGCAAGGAAAGGAGGGAAAGAAGGAAGGAGAGGGGAGAAGGAAAAAAGGAAGGAAAAAGAAAGCGAAAGCAGCCTGGAGCCTGCAGGTTGGGGAAGCTGAGCAGGAGCGCCCCCTGTGGGAGAGGTGAGGCAGCGTCCCGGTAGTTGGTGTGTGGCTCTGAGCCCCTCCTGCCTGGCTCTGGGCCTCCCCCCGCCCCCGCCGGAAACTAGGGCACTCTGTCACCCTGGGAGGTTGAATTCTCTCTCTGGGTCTCAGCCTGAGCCCTTAAAGGACCTTTCCGGAGGCCTGAGCTGGCACCTGCGATGAGAGGCTGGTTGGCCTGACCAGAGGGACAGGCGGGGAAGGTACTCCCAGAATTGGGGCTGTCAGGGCTGCGGGGGGAGCCTGAGCACCGAGCACCGACCAGTGCTCAGTTGGTGGGACTGAGCACTGAGCACCCTTCCAACCACAAGCTCCACGATGGGGCAGCGGTGTTGGAGATGGCAGAGGGGACGCTTGTAGAGCTCGTGCTCCATCAGAGCTGCCTCTCCCTCCCTTCCATCTGGATACTCACTCCTTTGGCTCCGGCAGGACCAGCCCCCGCAGTACGATGACCTGTCCGGGCCAGAGACCCCGGGGGAGGGCACGCGAGCAGGGCAGCTCCTGTAGGAAGAGGGGAGATGACTGAGAAGGGGGGCACACAGGGGTCTGGGGAGAGCGGCTGCCCCCAGGGGAGCCCTGGGGCTGGTAAGTCGGCCTCAAGGCCCGCAGCCAAGAGGACACTCAGCTCTGCTCATTCACCAAACATCTACCGCAGGCTTCGGCTCTCCCTGGCCTTTCAGGGCTGAGCTCAGTGGCCGCCCCCCTTCCCGGGGCCCAGGAGCACCAGACACATCCCCCATTGCTGCACCCTGAACTGTAATGTCCTGTTCACCGGTCTGTCTTCCCACCAGCCTGCGAGCAACTGGAGTGCTGGGACTGGCTGGTCCCTCTATCCTAGAGCCGGCACCGGGCCTGGCACAGAAGAGTAGCAAATAATTGTATGCAGAATAAATGGAGAAAAGGTAAAACGAGGCTGGGGTTTCAGCCTGAAGCTGCCTGGCCCACTGCAGCCCGCAGGTGTCTATGAAGGAAGGGGGAAGCTTGATGCTGAGGGCATTTCCCACCAGGTGACCCAGGAGGAAGGTCACTCACCAGGCTGGGGCTCTTCAGCAGGAAAGGCTGTCAAGGGGAGAAAGAAAGAGAAAGGGGACATAGAAACCATGCGGTGTTTGTTCAGTGAAGGAAAGCTTCTCAGTATTATTATTAAGAACTGGGGGGATCTGGGGCTTGTCTCTCTCAAACGCAACACAGGTGAACGGTTAGAGTCCCGGGGGGCCCCTCTTGGATTCAGCAGACACTAGGTCTGGAAGAACGGGGAAGAACAGGACAGAGGGTCTGGCATTCACTTATTGTGTGGCCTTGGGCCTCATCTGTCCCCCTGTCCTGCGGGCTGACCCTGGCTGCCTCTGCCGGTTGCTGAGGACAGAAAGCTGCAACTTGGCAGGATCTTCCGATAGGAGTCCTGGGGCTCTGCCCATCCTGGGCAGCAAGCCCACCCCGTCCATCTTCCCAAGCTGGCCCCAGCTCGGGCTGCCAGAGGAGAATCCAGGCTTGCCAGCTACCGGGGGTTGGGGGTGGGGGACAGGATCCATGGCAACTGCCCAGTGAGGGAAGGGCAGCTGGCTTTCGCCAACTTGGGCGGCAGCCCCGTGACCGGCAGGTCCAGCCGGGGGAGATGGGAGCCCCGGTGGCTCAGCTAGTGTGGCCGGAACCACAAGGGACAACCTTGCTCCCTGGAGACTCACGTATCCAACCGGGTACTCGCTGCCGCCCTCTGCAAACGGCTGTCAGGAAAGAGGAAAAGCATCACGAGGGGTTCAGGCCCGCTGCAGGCCCTGTGAGTCATTCCCGGAGCTCCCGCCCCCTGCCCTTGCCCGGGAGGTGGGCAGAGGCTCGCTTTGGTAGCTCCTCATTCTCCCTGGAAGCCTTGCCGGCCGTTCTCAAGCCTGGCATTTGAACATGCGGATTCCTAGGCCCCTCCTCACACGTGCTGATCTGAAGGTCTGGTGGCAGGTCCTAGAAATCTGCACTTTTAATAAGGCGCTCTGGGGCGAATGACAGAGCTAGCTGCTGTTTGGGCCCCATGGCTCCAGGTGCGCAAGCGGGTCACCTCCTGGCCATTGCTCTCGGGTCCCCTTCGGTGGGCACCCTCTGCACCCCACTCGTATCCCACAACTTGCTGGATCCCCTCCACCTTGGGTAAAACGGGTGTGACAGGGCCTGCCTGGGGCAGCGGGGTGGGGGGTCCTGGGCCCGCCCAGGCACCAGGGGAGGACAGGGGCCGTTGCCACTCAGGGAACTCACGCTGATGTTCAGGAATCCAACGGCCTCCACCAGGATGTCACCAAATATGCCCAGGGTGTCCACACGAGACAGCGGGAGCCGGTAGCGGTAGTGGAGAAAGTGTTGTCCGTTCACACTCACCTGGAAGGACGGACAGACAGACAGCTCAGCAGCACTGAATCCGCACTAACGTGCCTGGCGTCGCTGGGCGCTCTGACCTGAAATGTCCCTCGTTTCACTTCAGACCCACTCTGAGAGGCAGGCACGTTGGACAGACGAGGTGCCCAAGGCTTGGGGAGCTTCCGGGACCTTCCCAAGTTTGCCCAGCTGGCCTTGGAACCAAAGCCCCTGTCACTCTCCCTCTGCCCCTGCCATGGCACTTGCCCACACCATCCCTCTGCAGCAGCCTCAGCCCCAGGAGAGGAAATGGGGGTTCAGGAGGCCGATGACCCCTCCCCCCTCCCCCCACTGCCTGTTCCCACCAGCTCCCCTTTCCCCTGGAGAGGTCGAGGTCCTGGCATCTTCCTGGCAGGAGTTCCCATCCACGGAGAAAGGCTTGAAGTGGAGGTCTCTGTCCCTGCGCCCCGCCCCCCTCCACTGAGGCCCAGAGATGGGGAGGATGTGAGGATCCGCCCCATGAGGACCTACCCAGCGGATATTTAGGGGCTAGAACAGAGCCCAGCATATTGCAGGCGCTCTTGAAGAGCTTGCTAGGACGATGGCAGTGGGGGCCTCCCCAGGGCCAGGCGCGGGAGACCTTTCTTGCCACCCCGGGTCCCAGGCCACGTGGGCCCCAGGCAGCTTGGGACGGGGCTGGGCGGCTGCTCTGTCCTCTCGGTTCTCAGGCTCTCCCGGCGGGTGACACCCCTCCTCAACAGTGACGTGGGGATTTCGGCAGAAGGAAGGAGCAGTGGAGGGATGCAGGTCCTAGACACAGACGCCCATCCCTTCCCCTCACCTTCATCTCCTCATTTCCGAAGAGAAAGAGGATGAGGAAGGGCGCCCCTCTCTGCAGGGGCAGACGGGGCCACCGGGCCTCGGCCTGCCAGCGCTCCAAGCGCAGGGTGTTGCAGATGACATGCGGCTTGCTGGTGTGGAAGCGCGGGTTGAAGTGGATGGCGATATCCGGCCGGGGGTGCAGGCTGCAGCCGCACTGAAAGTCCACCTGGAACCTGGTGAGAGGTGCTCTCGAAGGGGCACCCCTGGTCGGGAACCCCGAGACCCCGAAGGCAGAGAGGAGCCTCCAGCTCGATGCCGCTGGGGCTGAGCTCCAGCTCCCGCGCGGAGCACCCCCTTACCTGTGTGCCTTTAGAGGGACCACTCCCTGTAGCATGACCATCTTGCCCGCGCGCAGGCCACCGAAAATTGTCGTGACATAAGGAACCACCTGAACAAGGGGAGAAAACTAGCCATATGCGGCTGGAGAATAGGTCTTACGAGGGAGCCCCGTGCCAGGTGGGCAGGTGGGGAGGGAAGAACAAGAAAACTCCACTCTCCTGCCCCAAACAGAAAACGTCCTGATGGGGAAATACTGGGGTTCTCTTCCACCTTCTCCCCTTTCCCAGACTCTCACATGTCAAAGCCACATTGCCCTGGGGAAGCCAAGTTCAGCTCCATCGCCCACTTAGAACACCAGCCCTGCCCCTCTCCCTAGCTCCTTGGGCTCTGTGAGACTGGCCCTGGCCTCCAGAAGCCTGGTATCAAGATCCTGATGACTGTTTACTGGCTGGAACCCAGGAACTGGGGGGGCGGGGAGGTGGGCAGAAGGCTGGACAAGTTGGGACCCTGATACGGACGCCTGGAGAGACACCCAACAATGGCCCCGCCTACCTTCCCAGGCTCACCTCGCCCCACACAGAAGCTGTGCCCAATTCCTAAAGCGCAACACACAGGTTTACAGCTCCCTGCCTTTTCGGGGCGCTTCCTCTGCTCTCCCTCGGCTCTGTAAGATCCAACTGGACTTTCAACGTCCTCTGACACCTTCTCCAAGCGCTGCCTGCTACGGTGACTGCGTTTTTCCTTCTCTCCCCTGTGTTCCCAGGACACTTCACTGGCATGGCTAGCTTGGCCATTGGCGGGCTCATGGGGAGACCAGGGGGCTGGCTGTTTCTGCTGGAGGCACAGGCCACTTGGAGCAGAAGCCCTGCCTTTCCCTTCTGTGCTCAGCGCCTGGCCTGGCACAGCGTGGGCTCTGCATAGGTGTTTGCGGAACGATTGTGGATGTGTCCCAGGTGTATACGGGTCGGCATAACACAAGACTGCCTTCCACGTGTTGTCCGAACCATCTAGAAGGAGCTGAGCCCCAACAGTGCTGCCCTCTAGGTAGGAGCTCGCAGCCTGCAAAGCGAGGAGGGGCTGCAACCTGGGCAGCTGCTTCGCCCCATTACTCAGGCACCTGGGGAGGTGCCGGAGCTCCTGGCTGTCTGAGGGCCCACAGCTCAGCCAGGCTCAGCACCTCAGTCCCTCCCACTTCCCAGGCTCTAGGACTGGCTGGTAATATTTGCGGAGCTGATGCAGCTCTCCCGGAGGGAGAGGGCCAAGTCAAGAGAAAGTGATAATTAGCGTTCATTAATGAGAGGGCAGAATACGCTGGGCATTCAGCCTCCTGTAAAGCAAGGCCAGACTTCGGAAAATCCGCGTGAGGGGAACCCACACCCAGCCCCCCGTTGGAGGTTCCAAGCTGACTCTCTTCCAGGCTGGAGATGAGACCACCCAAGATGCTCAGTGCCCCCCCACCCCAAGGATACTACACAGTAGCCCCGGATCCTCCCAGCCCCCCGCCAGGCATTAGCAGCACAGCTCTGACTCCAGGCTCTATTACTTTTAAAATGTAAGGACCCTGTGAGCCCATCATTCTCACCCAGGTGGGAATTAGCTGCTCAGCCACTCCGCTAAGCTCAGGAGGGCCTTCCAGGTCCATGAGCAGGTGTCGGGGGAGCTGGGCCCAAGACCCAAGGCCTCTCCACCCACCGCCTGGGAGGAGTGTGAGTCCAGCTGGAGTGGGGGAGCGGTGGGGGGGGGGCTGAGACCTGGAGGTTCCAGACCAGAGTGGCTGCTCACCGGGTGGAAGACTGGCGGCTGCAGGATGAAGGGGTCAGGAAGTGGGTCCAGTTTTTCTCCAGGTGACATGGGGCGTGGAGCGCCTCCAACTCAGCCTGCAGATCCAGATTCCAGGAGCCCTGGCCCTGCCCCCACTGGCCGGACTTGCCTTTCCCAGCCAGGATCTGAGGGGCCAGGGCAGCAGCTCCCCCAGCTGTTCGCCTCACCTGCGCCCAGCAGGGTTCCAGTGCCCCTTGCAGCAGGCGTGAGAGGCAGGTCTGGGCAGCGGTCCGCCCCTGGTCCACACCCCAGATCCGGTCCCACCAGCTGGCCTGGGGCTGTCAGCAGAAATCCGGGTCCAGGAGCCAGAAGCTTGAACTAAGCAACTAACTAACCAGCACCCCGGCCTCCAGCTGCACTTAGATCTGAAGCACGGAGCTGTTGCAGAGGGAGGTTAGAGGCAGGCTCTTTTAGGGCCTGCAAGGGTTTGTGGTTTCCTGGGCTCCCATCGGAGCCCTCCCCAGTCAGAGGCCCCAGTGGTGGCACACGTGGGCAGGTCCCAGGAGAAGCCCCGCCCCAGCTGCTTGGATATCATGGGGTGGCTACTGGTTCCTGACTCCCCTTCCCACCTGAGAGATTTTCATTCCCCTGGCTTCCGTGCCCGTTCCCCCACTTTTCTCCCTTTTACATGATTTCTAGTCCCCTGAGGCTCCATTTCAGCTTTAGCTAAAAATGCCAGGGCCCAGCTGCGGTCACCAGAAAGGAGGTGGAAGATGGTGAGGAAGGGGCTGGAAGAGAGGAGGGCCCCCCCACCCCGGAGGCTCAGAAGAGGCAGCGAGGTTCAGTGGGCCATATACTCCACCCTGAAGGTGACCCGAGTTCTCGCTCAGCCTCTGCTCTAACATGCTGTGTGCCCTGGGCCAAGTCACTTGCCCTCTCTGTGACTCCCTTTGCTCAGCTCTGTATTGAGAGGGTGACTCCAGAAGAGTGTCTTCACAGGAGGTCTGTGTTAGGGGTGGGCCCAGGTATCTGCCTTTTAATCAAGATCCCCCAGGATTCTTTGGACTAGCGTCGCTCCAGTTCTGGCTCAAATTCCAGTAAAGCCTTCCCTTTAAAAGGCAGCACAACCCCTCAACTTTATCCTGATTTGGGAGGTCCCAGGATCCGAGCACCCTGTCAGACTTGGAGGCAGGGAATTCCTGGCAGCACTCCAGGCTGGACAAAGGCTCCAAGGCCTGGGGAGCTGAGGGAAGAATAAGGCTGCTCTGATGGCTAGGCAGGTGCAGGGTCAGCTCTGGGGAAAAGCATCTGAGCCGGGCCTTCTCAAGTGTGGCATCAGTGAGGCCTGGAAGCTTGTTAGAAATGTGTCCTTCTGGGCCCCACCCCAGACCTAGGAAAGAGGAACCTCTCTGGCAGGGGGGCCCAGGAATCTGCATTTTCGCATACTCCCCAGGTGATTCTGTTGCATATCGGTGTTTGAGAAGCACTCACTGACTTAGGCTTTAATGGGCAGGGCTTGGGGTACAGAACCAGGAAGTTTGCTCAGGTCTTGCTGGGTAGGAGGAGCTGGGCTGCAGATGGTGCTTTGTGTGGGGAAATTCGATCTTGGTGCGGTGCGTTCAGACAGAATAATCTACATACCAAGGAGGAGAAACCAAGGTGGAGAATCCCATTGGGCAAGGCAGGGGGCCCTGCCCTTGGGAGGCAGGCCTGGGTCCTGGTCCCAGCCTCACAGTGCCCATCTTTAGGCCCGAGGCAAATGTGCCCTGCCCCCCTCCCCAGCCCAGCCTCAGTCTTCAGTCTGAATCAAGGCAGGAGGTGGCATAGCAAAATAGCACCGACTGGGCTCTTTAAACACACATGTTCATTTTCTCACACTTCTGGAGGCTAGAAGCCCAAGATCAAGGTGTCCGCAAGGATTTTTTTTTCCTGAGGCTTGCAGAGCGTTGCCCCTTGATCTGTGTGTTTGTGTCCTAATCTCTTCTAAGTAGACCAGTCATATGGAATTCTACCCCTATGAACTCATTTGACCTTAATCACCCTTTTTAAAAAGGCCTATGTCCAAATATAGTCTCATTCTAGTTCCTGGGGGTTAGGGCTTCAACATCTGATTTTGGGGGGCAGAGCACCATTCAGCCTATAACAGAGTAATAGCTATATCTGGTCTCACCCTGGCACCCCAAGACCGTTGCAGGGGTCAGGAGTGGGGGCTGACTAGGCGGCGAGGCAGGAGAAGGAAGGAGGTGCTGCATTTCATTTCTCCTGGCCCCAGGTTTTGACAGCTGGGAGAATCTGGCAGGGCTTAAAGTGTATCTCCAGAGCTTGTTGAATATGGAAGGTTCCAGAATCAGGGAGGGCCTTAGTGTCTGTTGGTCTGCCCAGGGGTGGGAGGGGGCAAATCCCTCTTCCTGAGCCAGAGGGAGGCGAACTTGTGGGAGAAGGGAAAGGGCTGATGATGACCCTGACCCTGACAGGACGGGGGATTCCCCTGCCCCAGGCTGGTGCCCCCCACCCCACCCCAGCTCCCTAGACCTGGGCTTGTCCCTCAGAGTGCTGATCATAACTGGTCATTATACATCTAAGAATTGTCTAATATTTGTCTCCCCCTCCCCCTACTTTCTGACGATAAATTCCATGAGGGCAAATTTATACTTAACCCTCAGCAGCAAGCAATGCCTTGCTCGGTATATTTAAAGCACTTGCTCAGGGACGCCTGGGTGGCTCAGCCATTAAGCATCTGCCTTCAGCTCAGGTCATGATCTCAGGGTCCTGGGATCGAGCCCCGCACTGGGCTCCCTGCTCGGCACGAAGCCTGCTTCTCCCTCTCCCACTCCCTTTGCTTGTGTTCCCTCTCTCGCTGTCTCTATCAAATAAATAAATAAAATCTTAAAATAAATAAATAAAGCACTTGCTCGGTGTATTTAAGGAATGAATGATTGGGAGTCGTGGTTTCTGGCTCCTATGAGGCCACCAGCTCCTTCTGTCTCTCCTCCAGCAGGTGTGGAGTCCTGGCCCAAGCATACACTAGGCAGGTGCTCTTCTCACTGGCCACAGATCCTGACTGAGGCAAATTTATCTATTTATCTATGAGTAACCAATTAGTAGCCAGGGAATCATAATCTGCGGTCGGGAATCTCAGGGTGCCCCCCTCTCCCCCATTCTTTGATCCAGCAACTTCTTTCCCTATCCCTGCTCCTGAATGGGTGTAACTCTGGGCCTAGGGAGAGACTTATACCCAGATTCACCTACTTTGGTCTACATCTTACCCCCTTCATCTATCTGGTTCCCTTCTAGGTCACTGGAGAGTGTCATGGATCCTCTTTCTCTCGGGACAAGTTTTGCACCACCCTGGAACAGAGTGTGAGCAGAAATCCCGGACAGGAAGAATCAACAGAACTGGATAGCTGGCTGATGAGAAAGAGGAGGGAAAGGGGCCAAAAAAAAAAAAAAAAAAAAAAAGCTTCCAGCATCTTGAACCAAAGGATTGGAAAGAGTCTGGTGTACTAATGGAAAACAGAGAAGCTGCAGGTATAATCTGGAGGGTGGGAGCTGGCTAATTCCAGTCAGGACCATTTTGGAGGAGGGGGACGGTGCAGGAAATGGCCCAGACAGGGGATGTTTAGTTCCTGAACATTTGTTAGTTTATATGTTTCTAGGAATTTATCCCTGTCTTCCAGATTGCCCAATTTGTTGGCATATAATTGTTCATAATATTCTCTTATAATTGTTTTTATTTCAGTCAGCATCTGTTGAGGGAATGAAGGTGCTGTGGCCTGAAAGCATGGTAATACACTCTGGAGAGACAGTTTCAACTTATTTGGATGCTCTTCTGCCCTGGGAGGGAGTTTTTGTGGCTGCGGCCATTTTGTATGACGAGGCGTTGTGGTCATTACAGGAGGGGCAATCACTCTCGCTCTCAAGCAGATTTCAGTCTAATTGGAGAGAGACCACATACCAATAGGACAAAGCCAGCTGCTTTTTATTTACCTTTATCCCCCCAAAGAGATCGAACCATCTGAATGGAAATACTGTAAAATGGGGGAAGAGCAAGCATCACCCGTAACCTCAGTAGGCTAACACAACCCTTCTCATTCTTTTGATGTTTATCCTATGAACCTTCTTCCCTCCCCCACGGAACATAAGTTTATGGACGAATCTCAACCAAAAACGTGACGTAGCTTGATTTTTTTCCACCCACGGCTCTTGACCATGTAGGTTGACTCTTTCTTTCCTGCTGGGTTCCTGTCACTTTGCCATCACTTTTGGTTACTGAAAGTCAATAGAGTTTAGCACTGGTCATCAATGTTGGTGACACCATAGAAAGAAACAGAAGCAGACATATTTACTTCCTGGAAGGGCGACTGGGGTCCTCATCGGGGCACCGTGAGAGTCAGAAGTGAATCACCAAAGATCTTCATGACAGGAGCTCCAAAGGGCTATGTTTTAAGAAGAAGAAAGATGACCTCAGAGGGAAGGTCTGCAATGCAGGAAGGAGTGATGAGCAAAGGTAGTGGCGAGCAGGCAAATCTATACCCGTGTCTGTGTAGTATATGAATGGTGATAAAGGGAATTCAGGCTTTAAAAAAGGGTAAAATTAAAAGAACACAGGAGAGGAAGACAGGGGCGAGTGTTCTACGTCCTTGCATTGTTGTAGAGGGGTGTTTAAGATATTACTTTTAGACTTTGAGTATGCATGGTAAAATTTCAAGGGCAATAAAAAAAAAGAATAGAGTGTAAACTTCCAAAAGAGTAGAGGGAAAAATGTAATATACCAAAGATCAAAACTTCATGGGGGGTGCCTGGGTGGCTCAGTCGTTAAGCATCTGCCTTCAGCTCAGGGCGTGATCCCAGCGTTATGGGATCGAGCCCCACATCAGGCTCCTCTGCTATGAGCCTGCTTCTTCCTCTCCCACTCCCCCTGCTTGTGTTCCCTCTCTCACTGGCTGTCTCTATCTCTGTCAAATAAAAGTAAATAAAATCTTAAAAAAAAAAACAACTTCATTGAAAGATGTTAAAGAAGACCTCACAACCAGAGATAATATGTAATCAGTTGGCAGATTCCATTTTGTAAAGATGTTGAAATTGCCAAATTGATATACCGACTCAATGTAATTTCAATCAAAATGTCAACAGAGTATTTTGAGCAATTTAGCAAGCTAATATTTATGGAAGGGCAAAAAGCCAAGAAGCTTCTGTGGAAGACTAAGGGGATGGGGAGAGGAGTCTGGAGAATTCCATATATCAAGATTTATCCTAAAGATAGAGTGATTAAGATCACATGATAGGAGCACAAAGACAGACACATTTACCAATGGAGTAGAATATAGCCAACGATTTTCTTGCTCATTCACTAAAGCCTGACACATGACAGAGGTGGTCTTGCTCATTCCTGGGGGAAGAAGAAACTATGAATATGCCAGGCTGACATAAATCATATGGGGATTATTCATATGGGGAAAAATCAATTCCAGGTAGTTTAAATGAACAAGACAAAAGTTTAAAAGTTCTACAAGAAAAGATAGAAGAATAGTTTTCTGACTTCAGAGCAAGAAAGAACTTCATGGCAAGACACAGAGTGCTAGCTACAAAAAAGGGGACTGATAAGCTCTACTTCATTAAAGTTAATAGCTTCTCTTTATCGGGAGACTCCATAAAGAAAGTGAAAAGACAAACCATGACCTGGAAGAAAATACGTGTAAGCAAACACGACTGACAAAGGAGAGCGCCAAGAACACATACACGGCCTCAACACGCTAACAAGAAAACAGCTCCATCGAAAACTGGGCAAAAGACATGAACAGGCACTTTTTACAAGAGGAAATCTAAATGGCTGATACATATATGTAAAGGTTTCAATCTTAGTGATCAGTGACATGCAAATTGAAACTTCCAGTAAGACTTCTTAGTAAAATACTAGTTCTATCCATTTACCTGGAGAAAGCAAGCATGACAGTACTAAGTGCTGGAGAAGATGTAAATCCCCAAGAATGCTTACACATGGCTGCTAGAAGTGAAATTGGCACCATCACTTGGGAAAATGTTTTAGTATTCTGTTGTAAAGTTGAATATTTACATACCTTCCCAGGTACTAAATTCTGTAGAATCTCTTGTGTGCATCCGTCAGGGCACAATTTGGGTTCTTTTCAATAGTTTCTAATTCCAAATTAGGAAAAAATCATGTGACTTTATCACCAGGTCGATCAATTGTGGTATATTCACAGAATGGAATATTTTCCAGCAGGGAAAATGAATTACAGATGTATACAGTACTATGTATGTATTATGGAAACAGCCTTGAAAGAAGCAAGTTGCAGAAGATAGCATACAGCATACCATTTTTATAAAGCTTCACATATGCAAAATGAAATGATGTAGGAGGAGTACAAAGAAGGGATTTTAAAAAGCTATCTTAAAAAGCAAGGGCATGAGAGTGCCTCGGTGGCTCAGTTGGTTAATCGTCTGCCTTCAGCTCAGGTCATGATCCCAGGATTCTAGGATAGAGCCTGGGAAGGGCTCCCCACTCAGGGCTGAGTCTGCTTCTCCATCTCCCTCTGCCCCTTGTCAGGCTCTCTCTCTCTCTCTAATAAATAAAATCTTAAAAAAAAAAAAAAGAGCAAGGGCATAATAGACACAGGAGTGGGGAGAGGTTATCTCTGGCAGAGGGAGGCAGGGAGATGGGATAAGGGAGGGACACAGGCAGGAGCATCTGCGCTGGGTACGTTCCTGTTCTTAAGTAGACTGGTGTGTTCCTGGGGAGTAATCTTACTGTGTTTCACAACTACATGTATTCCATGTGCTTTTTTTTTTTTTTAAGTAGTCTCAGCGCCCAGCCTGGAGCCATCCCTGGGCTAGAACTCACGACCCTTATATCAAGACCTGAGCCCATATCAAGAGTCCCACAGCTAACCAACTGAGCCACCCAGGGGCCTTCCATGTGTTCTTTTGTATATATTATATATATTACATAATTAGTTACATAACATAGAATTTAAGTTATATAAATAATTCAAATAAAAACTTTGGTTTTTTTTTAAGATTTTATTTATTTTTTTGACAGAGAGAGAGAGCGTGCGCGCACACAAGCAGGGGAGAGGCAAAGGGAGAGGGAGAAGCAGGCTCCCCACTGAGCAGAGAGCCTGATGGACAGGAGACTTGATTCCGGGACCCTGGGATCATGAACTGAGCCCAAGGCAGACGCTGAACCGACTGAGCCACCCAGGCGCCCCTCAAATAAAAACTTTGAATCCCTCAAGATCTTAACTCCCCAGCGTGCCTCCCAGGCCCTCCTAATCTGGCATCAGTGCGTTAGTTGCTCAGTCGGCTTCTGCAGCCACGTCGGATGGCACCTCCGGCCTCTGTGCCTACTGCTCTCCGTTACCTTCCACCCCCGATGACCTCCGCCACCGCCTTTCCTGGGCCTCTAAGCGCCCCTCTGAGCGCCCTCTCCATTCCCTCCCCCGTGCGCACGGCGCCCGCGCGCCCCGCCGTTTGCTGCGCGCCCCGGGTTCCCAGCCAGGCGCCCCTCCGCCCTAGGCAGGGCCTCATTGCGCCTCGCCAGCGCCCTCCACCGCCCCCCCCGGCTCCGCTAGCCCCAGGCAGAGCCGACTGGGCCCGGTCAGGCGCGGAGCCGCAGCAGCGGGATGGGCCTCACCCCGGCCGCTAGCGGGGAGAGCAGGCACCGCCTCTCTCGCTTCTCCCGGCCCCGCCCCGGCCCCGCCCCTCGAGCCCCAGGTAAGCGGCCTGGGGACAGGCCACCAGCCCCAGGCGGTTCAGCTGTGCCCCTTAGGCCCGGCCACAGGAACCGGGCTCCTCCCCACCGAACCGCGGCGCCGCGGCCCGCAGGCCTTACTTGGGGGGGGGGTGGTTCTCAGGTCCAGCGGGCCGTCGGACCCCCGGAAAAGGCACCAGAGTTGCCTTCAAGGCTTCTTCTCCTAGCTCCGTGTGGGTCCTGCCAATGCCCCTTAACCGGAATGAGCACATACTGGGGAATGACCTTCTGTTGGTAATTCAATCAAAGCGAGCCAGGCGTCCAGTGTCTCTCTCGGGGATCCAGCCTCCGACTCTACTTCGGGTGGAAGTGGAAGCAGAGGTGGCTGCTCCCCAGCAGAGCTGACCGTGGCTCTAGGGCTCTGAGGCCTCAGAAGCTCCTGCGCTCAGGTTTAGCCCCCAGATTTCTGGGATCTCACCTCATCCTCTCCCAGTTTCATCCGTGGGAGTTCCAAAGTCTCTCCTTCCCAGGGGAACGGAGCCCTCTCCAGCACCTAGTCCCACCATCCCCCTCCTTTACCCCCAAACTGGTGGAGTGCTGACCAGGCCAGGCAGGGTTCTGGACTGGAGCTCTGAGCCCACCTTCACAGAGACGTCAAGGTGCTGGCTCTGACTCTCCCTTCACAGATCTGGCTCCCTATAGGAGGCAGCTGTGGTTTAAATAGCATCTTCTTCCCATCCCCCAACCCCCTAGAAGAACCATCTCAAGCGTTGGTCCAGCTCTCTCCCAAGGAGCCATGGCAGGGAGCCTCAGAGCTGAGCAGAAGCATCCAGGAGGGGTAAGAGTCTCGCTGTGGAAGGACTGGGTCTTAGGGAGGGGAAGCCTTTGAAGAACCAACTCTGATGGCAGTTATATAAAGCAAACCCTGAGGGGTTTCCATAGGAACCAGCCTACACCACCCCCCAACCAGTGAAGGGAAGGCTGGTGTGCTCCAGACAGCAGATTACCACCAGGCCTGGGGCCCACTGATGAGACCTGCCTGGTAGCAGTTTCTAGCCCCAAGACCTCCAGAACCCTAAGAACTGGCTCTTTCCACGTGGCCACTCGGTCTCACTAATGAATGCTGTGATCTTGCAAATTTCCTCAGTTCACTTTCATTTCACTTTCATTTCAGTTTGCTTCTTTTTAAAATTTCAAGGGTCTGAATGTTCCCCCAAAGAGCTATACGCCACCCCCATACACTGTACTTTGGAGAAGAGGTAAAGCGTGGGGGAAAGGCAAAGAAAATGCCAGTTTGGGTTGGTAATGTACTAGACGTGTGTGCCCACTCTCTCCTTTACCCCCTCGACAACTCTGCGAGACAAATGCTCTCATCTCTATTTCGTAGATAATCGAACTGGTGTTCAGACACATTCATTTACTAGCTCAAGCTTGGGCAGCAAGGATCAGAGCCAGGGTTCAAACCCAGCTCTTTTTTTTTTAAGATTTTATTTTATTTTTTAAGTAATCTCCACATCCAACGTGGGGCTTGAACTCACAACCCCGAGATCAAGAGTCACAGACTCTAGCACTCTACTGACTAAGCCAGCCAGGAGCCCCAAACCCAGGCCTTTGTGACCCCAATATATTTCACTGTACTATCCCAAAGCATATTCCTGCCTTTGGTTTCAGTCCTCTGCTAACAACGTTTTGGTTCAAGGGACAAAATATACGGATTTCTCTCACGATACTTGCAGTTATAGTATTGAGGCTTAATGCGATTTCTCAGAAATATGGAACTAGTTGTTGGAAGAAACAGCTCAAGCGTTTAAGGGGCTTGCCTCTCCCAGGAGGATGGGCAGAGAGAAGGGAGGGAGCAGAGGCCAGCTGCATTTCATTAGAAGCCATTACGTACCGTTACCAGTTTTGTAAAGCTATGTGCAAGTCACTTTCATAAACATGGAAGAAAGATGATCAGCTATTTAAAAAACCCTGAAAGCTGCTCACTGCTCTCATTAGCAGTTTAACACTCCTCGGAAAAGCAGTCAACGGTGATTACTTTGTGAGGCTGCTAATGGCGCGGTTCCGGAAACAAGCTTCAGGGAAGATGTTTCCTAGGGTCTCGAAATTGAAAGAGCTCTGAAAATCACAGATCTGAAGTAACGCAGAATTTCCAGTAATTGTGAAGTAGTGTTACTTGTTGATTCTATGATCACAAAATTCATTAGGGAGAAGCCGGTAGTGAACTTGGAGACCACACCCAAGCAGAAAAGAGCGGAGTGGAATTCAGCCCCGAAGCCTGAGAGTGCTGGGACCTTAACAAAGCAAGCCGCGGAGGTGAGTGTCCCAAGAGCTCTTAGCCACATCTTTACTGCGACTTCTCTGCAGACTGTGTTGTACTTTATTTAGACTGTGTGGCAGGTGGAAGTGCATACTGATTTGGGATGTTGGTTGTGCCTTAAAATTTTTTTAAAACAGCTTTGTTGAACCCTGATGAGCTTGACTGGAGCGTAACTCCAGAGCTACAACTGACATTCGATAAAATGCAACATGGTTAGAATATATGCTTGGCTAGGTTTGGTATAGTATGTGCGAATCCGTGAAACCATCACCGCAATCAAGATGGTGAACATCTCCGTAACTCCCGAAACGTTGTTTCCCTTTGTAAATCCGGCCTCTTCTCGCCCCCATCCCCGGGCAGCACCTGGTCTGCTTTTTGTCACTATACATTAATTTGCATTTTCTAGAGATTTATGTCAACGGGATCATATCTTCTGTGCTCTTTTTGTCCGTCTCCTTTCACATAATTTCATGTAATTATTTGAAGTTATATCCATATTGCTGCATGTGATTAATAGTTCATTCTGTTTTATTACTGAGTAGTATTCCATTGTATGGATACACTATTGTTTATCCATTCACCTGTCGATGGCCATTTGGGCTGTTCCCAGTTTTTGGCTATCACAAATAAAACTGCTGTGAACATCAGTGTGCAAGTCTTTGTATGGACATATGTTGTCTTTTCTCTTGGGTGAATAGCTAGCAATGAAATGGCTAGATCATATGGTAGATGTATTTTTTAAATATTCTATTTATTTATTTGGAGAGAGAGAGAGAGTGATGGGGAGGAGCACGGGGAGAGAGAGAATCTCAAGCAGTCTCCCTTGCTGAGCACAGAGCCCTGATGGGCTCAGTCTCACGACCCTGAGATCATGACCTGAGCCAAAGGCAGATGCTTAACTGACTGAGCCACCCAGGCGCCCCCCATACGGTAGTTGTATTTTTCAGCTACTGTTTTCCAAACTGGTTGTGCCAGTTTACATTCCCACCAGCAGAGCGTGAAAGTTCCAGTTCCTCCACACCCTCATCGGCATTTGGTATGGCTAGTCTCTTTAATTGTAGCTATCCTCATGGGCCTGTAGGGATCTCATTGTGGTTTTAATCTGCATTTCCCCAATGACTAACGATGTTGAACATCTTCCATATGTATCTTCCTTGGTGAAGTGTCCAAATCTTTTTGCCCATTTTTTCCCTTGGTTTCTTCAGAAATTCTGTGTGCGAGCCCTTCATCAGATACGTGTTTGCAGTATTCTCCCTCAGTCTGTGGCTTGTGTTTTCACTCTCTTAACAATATCTTCTGAAGAACAAAATTTTTAAATTTTGATGAAGTACAATGGAGGGTGGTGATGGTTACACAAATTTTGTAAATTGCATCTCAGAAAAGAAACAGGTAGAAAGCCCCCTTGTACTTCTGTGAATTTCTGCCAGGCAAAGGGCTGTCCTCCACCAGGGAAATAGAGCTGGGAACTGGGAGGCGAGATGCAGCTTTGAGCAAATTAGACTAAAGCTGGCAGATTGTGCTTAAGTGACAAAGCCGCTGTCAAGCTGATGGGTGGGTGGGGCGGTGTGATGGGCTCCCTCGGGCTCCCCAGGCTCTGATTGCCCAGCTCGCCTTCTCAGGAGTTATCAGTGAGCAGGACTTCTGCCCAGGACCCCTCCTGGACACCCTTAGGGACAGTTTGGGAGGGATGCATATTTACAGAAGGAGGGGATAGGAGAGTTCTTTTTCTTCTTCTTTCTCTTTTTCTTTCTTCTTCTTCTTTTTTTTTTTTAGTTTGGATTTGCAATTGCAAAGCTCTGGGATTTCTTTTCTTTGTTTGTTTTTATTATGGTAAGACCACTTAACATGAGATTTAACTTCTTAATAAATTTTTAAGTGTACAATACTATATTGTGCACACACACACACTGTCTCCTCCCCAGGCTTCTTTGAAGAGACAGAGTATCAGCATTCTGGGTCCAGCCAAGAGATAGAAATTAGATTAAACAGGGGGAAGTTTACTTCCAGGAGATTAAACAGGGGGAATCTACTTCCAGTAGATTAAACAGGAGGAAGTTTACTATAAAGAATTGTTAAACTGTGTATGAGTAACTACAAGAAATGAAGAACCTCGATATGGCCTCCCAGGGCTGAGGGACAATACTCAGGGAAGGACAGGCTTGGAAGGACTTCACACCTCCTTAGAGGGGAGAGCAGAGAAGTTTGGTTTGCCCAGGCTGGGGTGGCATTGTAACTCCTGGGCAAGTACAAACTTTTGGAGTGTAGGCCGGGGGCGGGGGTGTTGTCAGCAGGTGGTTTGAGCACGCAGAGGAGGGGGGACCCCTCTGGACCACACGTGGTCCACATGGGAGACGTGCAGAGGGAATCAAGACACAAGCAGGCGCTGGAGGCGTCGGCACTGCTTTCTCTGTCAAAGGGCTCAGAAAGGTTATTATTGGAGGGTTCTGGCTCAGGCAGAGCTCCACCAGAAGTCCTCACACCCCCACTACTGACCATCGCCCTCCCCATCCCCTGCCCCAAGCCAGACTGCAGGGGAACCCTCTCCTCTTGCAATGCTTAACGACGCGCTCATTTTCAAGGAGAAAAGCTTAAAAGAGTTCGGGCACATTTCACGGAGCTTAGCTGAACGGTGCATTTGGAGCCCAGTGGCAGTACGTCGATAGGTGGCACAGTTAGCCTCTGTGGCTTTAATAACTCCAGTGACAGTGTGTGTGGGGGGTCTTTGGTCTTGCCTGGGAAGGAAGCGTCTGGCAGCCTGGATTTCTAGAAAGTGATGAAAACCAGTGTCTTCAGGCCGAGCTGTAGCTAATCCCCAAACAGGGTCTCCGGAGCTCCGGGGCCACGTGCGGTTTCTTTATGTTATCTTATTTCTCCCGTCACAGGGCAAACCCAGACCCAGACCCGGAGACCTGATTGAGATTTTTCGAATCGGCTATGAGCACTGGGCCATCTACGTGGAAGATGACTGCGTGGTCCATCTGGCAGCCCCGAGTAAGGGTGGATACTCTATTGACATATTGGTATTGATAGTGAAGTTAGCGGAGTAAGACATGCATGAGCTCTTGTTTCTCAGCTGCTTCCCTTCATTAACAAGCACACACGCAACGCGTTCCCGGCCCTTAGTCGACTGGGTGACGGAGCTCGATCTCTGTCTGCCAAACATACCGAGTGTCCAGCGCCAAGGGAGAGGCAATGCACAAGGTGGCCCCGTGTTCGCTGAGCCTCCCTATCCTTCCTCTTATTTCGGAGGCTTCCCCAGGAGGGGTGCAGATGCCTCCATGTTCCGATGGCCCCCAAATGCGGCTCCCGGCTTCCTGATGGCTTGGGCACGTCCTCCCTGGCTCATCTCCCTGCTCTTTCTGCCTGTCCCAGGCTGCTCCCGCCTCAGCGTGGACACAACCTTCTTTCATTCCTCAAGGTTGCCTAACACAAGGCTGAGATCCAACTGGTGGCTAGTTAAAATTTAGTGGAGATTTGATGGGAGAACGGGGTGATGGTAGAAGATAGAACAGGAGACACAGTGAGTCACAGGAGTCACCTCCCTCGAAGAGACTGGGAGGCGCTGGGAGAAGGGGAGGCTGGGGGACACCACTGCTTATGGTCTGATGCCTTTTCAATGTTGTATCCTGTGTGAGTACTGCCCACTCAGGATGACCCTGACAAAGGGCACTGAGACCAAAGGCCCTCACCCCCCGGGCTCCATCCTCCTCCTTGGGCTCCCCCACCACCCGGGCTCTCACCTGCAGGGAGCCCCTCCCCCTTGCCCCGCCTACATGCTGAGAAGGTAAAAAGTGCTCCATGTCACCTCCACATCCCCTAAGTCCAGGAGCCTCCCTCTTGTATAACCAAGGAGGTCGCTAACTCTTATGTCCCCACCCTCCCCATCAGATCTTTCTCTAAAAATGAATTCTGTTCCTGAAAGCTGAATTGCCCGCTGCAAGCTTTCCTAAAATCAGCAGATATTCTTCAAGTACGTAAGAAGAGGACAAGGGACATTTTTTGTTCTCGGTCGACTTTTGCAGGGGAGGGTACACGCATTTGCCTATCCATATGGTCAGAGCAGAAAAACGGTCTTGGTTTTATATTACGACGGCCCTGGCTTTGGGCGGGTTCTTCACCCTCTCTGAACATCTGTCTCCTCTAGGGACTGAATATGACAATATAGTTCCTCTCAAATCGTTCTTTTTTCAAATCTGTGGAACCTGTTTTTGAATCCCAATATCTGAGTGGGGAGAAAGGCAGTGTGGCTCTGGGCGGAAGCTGAGTGGGTGGCACCCAGGGCCCTGTCTGCGTGGCGTCCCCTGTGCCCAGCCGAGGCTGCAGAGGGAGGCAGGTCACAGAGCCCCATGCTAGCCCCGCAGCCAGGAGCGACGCTCACACGTAAGGGTGCTTAGCACACGTTTGTGAAAATTACTGAAGTCTGGTTAGGAAAGCAAGACTCAAGTCCTAGGACTTGGTCAGGTCCGTATACTACGAATGGAATCTGGGGTCCCACTGTAAGGTACTTCTAGAGTTTTATGAGGAAGATCGCTGACAATGGGGCGTGCAGTGCAGGGCAGAAGTCTCCTGGGAAAGGTGGTTCCGGGCAGCCACACACATCTGGGTGGTTCAGTCGGTTAAGCGTCTGCCTTTGGTTCAGGTCATGATCTCAGGGTCCTGGGATCGAGCCCGACATCGGGCTCCCTGCTCAGCAGGGAGCCTGCTTCTCCCTCTCCCTCTGTAGCTCCCCCTGCTTGTGCTCTCTCTGACACTCTCTCTCTCAAATAAATAAATAAATAAATAAATAAATAAATAAATAAATCTGAAAAAGAAAACAAAAAAAGAAAGTGAAAAGACAAGCCGCAGAATACAAAATGCATTTGTAAACACAGATCTGACACGGTTCTACTACACAGAATATGTAAAGAATTCTTACAATTCAATAATAAAGAGACAAATAACCCAATTTTTAAAACGGGAGAAGGATCTGAATAGAAATTTCTCCATAGCCAATAAGCACTTGAAAAGATGCTCAACATCATCGGTCATTAAAAAAAAAAAAGGCTGAGAGGCAGGCTGATATCCAGGCGACAGGTGTCTTCCTGGGGGCAACTCACCCCATCCAGCTCCCCGTCCTCGGCCACGCCTTTGATAGAAGCTGACGCCGAGGCCTCGGAGGCAAGCAGCTGGACCCGCATCTTAGAGCGAGCCAGGGCTCTGCCCCGCTGTCCCTCGCAGCTTTCCAGCCTCTGCTCATCTTGGGCTCTAGGTGAGGAATTCGAGGCCGGCAGCATCACTTCCGTCTTCAGCAACCGCGCCGTCGTGAAGTACAGTCGTCTGGAGGACGTGCTGCACGGCTGCTCCTGGAAGGTCAACAACAAGCTGGACGGGACGTACCTGCCGCTGCCCGTGGACCAGATCCTCCAGCGCACAAAAGAGATGGTCAACAAGATAGTGCAGTACAGCCTGATCGAGGGGAACTGTGAGCACTTTGTCAATGGCCTCAGATACGGTGTGCCCAGGAGCCAGCAGGTAGGGCGCCTTTTGCTGGGACGGTGGCTTCTGGCTGAGCTGTCTTGGGGCTCGTCATCGCATCAGTGATCAGAACGGTGGTCAGTGGTTTCATGCTCTTTGTGGTGCTGGTGGGCTTCCACTTCGGCAGGACCCGACGGGTCTATTAGGCCATGGAGGAGCGCAAAGGCTCCGGGCTGCAGACCTAGGACCCTGGGGGTCCCGGCTTGGCGATGGGTGTCCTTGGTCAGACCGTTTTATTTCTGAGCTGTTTGTTCTCTTACAAAACAGGGATAAAGTGAGGTTTTCAGCTACCTCTGGCCCACAGACATGTTTTGCTTGGACAAATAGTGTTGTTTTTTTTTAATTTGTATTACTTGCCAACATTTAAAAACATAGAAATTTTATGTAGAAAGATCTGGATTGACAGCCTTTCTAGAACAACTCATTGATCAGGCCATCAGGCCCCTGTTCCTGTTTGGTGACACCCCGTGGGGCCGAGCAGTGGCTGCTTCTTTAGATGGGACGTGTGCGGGTTGGCGTGCCACCTGCCAGCCTCGCCCACCTTACCTGCCTGGTCCGGGCTGCATTCGGGCTCGTGACCCCCCACCACCCAGGGCGGGGATAACCCGGTGAGGCACAGTCTGTGCGTTCAAAGCTTTGGACAATAGCTCTAAATACGTGTGACGACTTGAGCAGCCCTCATTCCTATTTGATCCTTACTAAAACCCCATGAGAGGAGGGGGGGTGTATTTATTATCCCCTTTTTAATAGATTGAGAAATGATGAATTAAAGGAGGAACATCATTTTTCTGCTTTTTTTCTGTGGTTCTTATGTTCTCTGGGGTCGCTGGGCTCAAATCCCAACGCTGGTCTCTCTGCTATTGGCGAGTGGGTGCGAGCAGGTCACGCACCCCTCCCCCTCCACTCTCTGCACCTTCCTCCTTTATATTCTGTCCTCTCCCGGCCTGTCCTCCATTCTGCGGAGGCCTGGCTCCAGTGCGGGAGGCTTGGAGGCTCTGGTGTAAGGGCTCTCCCGTCCCACGAGCATTTGTACATGACAAGAGGCCCCAGGGACCAAATGGATGATAAGGGGCCTTCTACGGAGGAGACACGAATTCCTACCGTGACTTTGTCCAAGCGAGTTCTCCTCCTTGGCTCTCAGATTCCCTGTGTGTAGAGTGACGACCTCAGTGGCTGAGCCGCTCCGAGGTCCTTTGCCTCTGAGCCCTACACGAGAGGCAGATACCTGGCCTGAGGGAGGAAGGGGGCGAGGAGCTATGGATGCCCCCGGGGGGACAGGGAGTGCATCTGCCTGGGATGTCCCTCTCGGGCCATCCTGCCTTCTCTAGGTCCCTTGCAGCTCTAGGATCTTTGGTAATGGAGGCTAGCACAGGTGGCTTCCTCCTCCAGGCAGGCCGGTTGCTGAAGGGGAGTGGTGCGGTAGGGGCAGGGCAGGGCACGAGCCTGGGGTCACC
This sequence comes from Ursus americanus, assembly GCF_024610735.1. Lineage (NCBI taxonomy): Eukaryota > Metazoa > Chordata > Mammalia > Carnivora > Ursidae > Ursus > Ursus americanus. Next base: position 39,020,839 of record NC_142150.1, on the reverse strand, counting down.
CCTGAGAGTCCTGTGAACCGGTCTGCTTTGCAGGTAGAGCACGTGCTGATGGAAGGCGCCAAGGCTGCGGGCGCGGTCATCTCCGCCGTCGTGGAGAGCATAAGGCCCAAGCCCGTAACTGCCTGAAGGCGCTCGGACTCCCAGCAGAGGAAGAAATGCTGCCATCCGCAAGGACCATGTGCCTCCTTGCCTCCCCTTGCCTTCTCTCTCCATAGCCCGACTCGAGAAAACTGTGAGCTTCTGGAAGAATCTAGAATGTATCCAATTACCCCTCCAGAAATACATCCAATATATGTGATCACAGATCCGTGGACTCTCGGGGTGAGAAGAAGCGAATATTTATTAGTACGTAACCGTGAGAGGCCAGGCACCGTGCTAGGCCTTTGGCAGGCTCGTTATCTCCCTCCCTGTGGGAAGGGCCTTGCTCGTTTCTCAGGCTGACTCTGGTCTGTGATGTTTGAATCCCACCTAAGCCATCCGGGAAACCTCTGCTGGAACATTCCCAGGAACGGAGAGCTCTTTTTCAGAAGTTCTTGTTCTTGAACTCGAATGTCTCCGGCTTTTTTGCATTTGCGCGAACCCTGCTCTTTCTGACCCGCAGCGCTGTGCGGGGGAGGAGACTTGACGGAAACTCAGTACTTGCTATTCAAGGCCATCTGGGCTTAATCCAAAATCCCAAATCCCACGCCGGCCTCACTCCTTGTTGCTTAACACCCTCTGCTTTAAAGTATAATCAACATTTACTTGGCTTTTCTACCTTAGAATCATCAGAAGATTTGAAACTGGTATTTTCACTGATTTCAGACGAGTATTTAAAATAATTTCCTCAGTGGACTTCTGTGCTCATGAGGGAGAGGAAGGAGCAATTTTTGGGTGTTGACCGCTGTTGGCCTGACGGCAGATCTAGAATTATGACCAGGGATGGTTGGTGCCCGTTGAGAGCTGAAGGCATCTGGGAAGGGACTCTCAGAATGGCTAGGAACCGGGGCGCCTGGGTGGCTCGGTCGTTAAGCGTCTGCCATCAGCTCAGGTCATGATCTCGGGGTCCTGGGATCGAGCCCCACATCGGGCTCCCTGCTATGCGGGGAGTCTGCTTCTCCCTCTGCTTCTGCTGCCCCCCCCACTTGTGCGTGCGCTCTCTCTCTGTCAAATAAACAAGTAAAATCTTAAAAAAAAAAAAAAAAAGAATGGCTAGGAACAAGCACAGGATGGAGAGCCCAGAGCATTTCACACGAGATCTGTTAGGATCGCCCATGAGCCTTTCTCCTATTTGGACAAAGCAGACCCGCAGTGAAACTCTTCCATTACCGCCCCCCCCCCATTCTTTTCTTAGCATCTGAACTTGGCTGCATCCTCCTATTCTCTAGGCGCTGGAGTCTGGGTGTGTGTCTCTGTCTTCCATCTGCCCTTCCCAATGGCCTCTCTCTCTGCTTTGCATGGCTGTTCCGGGGGGTTGGTAGGCAGAGCATATGCCCTTATTTCTGTGGATTGTGATGAGGATAAAGCCCTTATTACCCTGAGTCCCTCCAATCATCTCCTCCCCGCCCCCCAGAATCCGCTGAGTTCCCGATGCCACTTCCTTCAGCTCCTCCTTTGTTATGGTCCAGGTGGAGACTTCCTTGGAAGTAAAACCCAACCACCAGGAATGTATGTTTTATAAAGTATGTTCCTCTTAGTTTTTTTTTTTTTTTTAAGATTTCATTCATTTATTTGACAAAGAGAGACAGTCAGCGAGAGAGGGAACACAAGCAGGGGGAGTGGGAGAGGAAGAAGCAGGCTCCCAGCGGAGGAGCCTGATGTGGGGCTCGATCCTGGAACGCCAGGATCACGCCCTGAGCCGAAGGCAGACGCTTAACGACTGAGCCACCCAGGCGCCCCGTTCCTCTTAGTTTTGAATTAACTTGGTCATGTATCCGTGAACGTTTTGATTCTGAAGGTGACTCTGACCTCCCAGACCATAGCAATCATTAATCCAAGAAACCGGATGTTGCTTGATTTACAAGCAGTCAACTCCCCCACGACAGAGAGTGTTCAGTAACCTCTACACTAAGGGCTCACCCATCTCCCGCTTAGTCACTTCTGTGGCTCCTTTCGGTTTGCACCCCGTGGGGCCAAGGGCCTCAGGTGCCTCTCAGGGTTTACGTTCTTTCATTCATCCAACAAACATTTTTGAGCGTCTACCACGTGCCACGCCCTGGCTCTCCCCGCCTTGGCCTGAACCCAGGAGCAGCGCTCAGGGACAGCAGCGAGAAGCCGAGTCGGTTGGAGGGACACGAGACAGTGGAGCACGGGGCGGAGACCACCTGCTGGACAGCCGTCTTCTGCCTCCCAGCTGCCCAAGAAGCCTCGAGCTCTGGAACGCACACCCTATACTTGGCAGGTGGGGGGTGGGGGCGCGGGGAAAGAGGGTTTCTGAAAGTGCTGTTTACAAACCTGGAGCAGTTTCTGCCTTCTAGGGTCAAAAGTGAGATATCTGCTTTGCGTGGAACCACTCAGGTAAACCTTTCCAGTCGTGTAGCTGTGAGGCTTACACCTGCCGTTCCGGGAGATCCTAAGGGAAAGTCATGGGAATGCAAATGTTGCTGAGACGTTACACACGGATCTCTTGTTCGTGTGCTTTTTTTTTTTTAGTGCTCCTTTTCCCTTTGGGGGGTGGGCGAGTGGGGTCAGTGGTGGGGTTGGTTCCCTGGGCACATCCGGGGAAAGTCAGGGAACTTGACCATGCTGGGTTCCTTCGCGGTAGGGAGCCCAGTAGTCGTGACACATGAGCCAGCAGGGCCCGCGTGCTTTCTGGGTGTTTTGCCTGCGGATGGAAAGGCTGACTTCGGGAAACACTGAATTCGCTCTGCAGACAGTATTAAGATGGTAAAGGGATCTGGTTTCTCCGGCTGGGAGTGGGAGATAGGGAGCGGAAACCATGTCAGTCAGGAAAACGTACCAACTGAGTAAAAGGATGAAGCAGCAGGCCAGAGGCTGGGAGGAGACAGGGACAGAGGGGAGTCCCCGGCGACGTCAACAGTAGAGATAAGCTGCTCCCCAGTGTCTGCCCAATGCCCACCATCACCTTTTGTTATTCTCAAGCCCTGATTTGAGAAGGGGGATGAAGGGCCAGGGGACCAATAGCACCCAAGAGAGCGACTGCTACAGAGACAAGAGGCCCAGGGACCGCTGGAGGGGGCCCGTCAGGGGGGGTTCCAGGTTGATGCCCTTGGGAAAACCTTGGGAGGGAACTGGGTCTCCTGCAGTCATGCAGGAGGGGAGCTTGGTCAAAAAGTGAGAGTTTATTATTATTTTTTATGGAAATGTATGTATTTTTAATTTAAAATTCTTTTTTTAGTTCAAGTATAATTAACATACAGCCTTATAGTCATTTCAGGTGTACAATATAATGACTCAGCAATTCTATAGATGACTCAGTGCTCGTCACTGTAAGTGCTCTCCTTAGTCCCCTTCACCTATTTCACCCATCCCCCCTCCCACCTCCGCTCTGGTAACCACCAGTTTGTTCTCTGTAGTTAAGAGTCTGGCTTTTGTTTCTCTCTCTTTTTTTTTTCCTTTGTTTTGTTTCTTATATTTCACCTATGAGTGAAATCATGTGGTATTTGTCTTTCTCTGTCTGACTTATTTCACTTAGCATAATACCCTCTTGATCCTTCCATGTTGTTGCAAATGGCAGGATTTCATTCTTTTTTATGGATAAGTAGTATTCCATTGTATATATATGTCACATCTTCTTTATCCATTCGTCTATGAATGGACACTTGGGCTGCTTCCATAATCTGGCTATTGTAAATACTGCTGCAATAAATATAGGGGTACATGTGTCCTTTTTTTTTTTTTTTTTGAGAGAGAGAGAGAGAGAGTGCAAGTGGGGGGGTAGGACAGAGGGAGAGAGAATTTTAAGCAAGCTCCATGCTGAGTGCAGGGCTCCATCTCCTGACCCTGAGATCATGACCTGATCCGAAATCAAGAGTCAGACTTGGGTTGCCTTTGGCTCAAGAGTCAGTTAAGTGTCTGCCTTTGGCTCAGGTCATGATCCCAGGGTCCTGGGATTGAGCCCTACATAGGGCTCCCTGTTCAGTGAGGAGCCTGCTTCTCCCTCTCCCTCTGCTCCTCCCCCGACTTGTGCACTCTCTCGCTCTGCACTCTCTCTCTCTCAAATTAAAAAAAAAAGTCAGGCACTTAACTGACTGAGTCACCGAGGTGCCCCACATGTATCCCTTTGAATTAGTGTTTTGGGATTTTGGGGGGTAAATACCCAGTAGTTGAATTACTGGATGATATGGCAATTCTATTTTTAATTTTTTAATGAAGTTTTAAAATTTTAATTCCAGTATAGACGACATACAGTGTTATATTAGTTTCAGGTGTACAATATAGTGAGTCAACGATTCTATACACGACTCGGTGCTCACAATGATAAGTGCACTCCTTGATCCCCATCCCCCCCCACCCAGCTCCCCTCTGGTGACCACCAGTTTGTTCTCCACGGTTAAGGGTCTCTTTCTTGGTTTGTCTCTCTCTCTTCCCTTTGCTCATTTGTTTTGTTTCTTAAATTCCACATATGCGTGAAATCCTATGGTATCTGTCGTTCTCTGACAGACTTATTTCACTTAACGGTAATCCTCTCTACTTCCATCCTTGTCGTTGCAAATGGTAAGATTTCATTCTTTTTTACGGCTTATTTTTAAAAATTTTCGAGGACCCTCCATCCTGTCTTCCACAGTGGCCACACCAGCTGGCATTTCCGCCAACAGGGCACGAGGGCTCCAAAAAAGAAAGATTTTCGAGGGAAGTCTGGCTTTCGAATCTGTGGGACTCGGGTGTCATGCCGCACAGGGTCCGGCCCAACGTAAGGGCAGGGGGAACTGAACGCACTAACTCCTGACGGTCAGAGACCATCCTGATGCCTTTCCTACCGTCACTTTAGCAAAACAATAAAAGGTCATGCAAACTCGGGGAAGGCTCTGTGAGCCATTTAAGGTTCTGTTCTCTCGAACTGTCTGTTCCCAGCGCTGTTGAAGCCATCTGTCACACAACTGTTTGTGGACACCACGGCTGCTTCCTGGCACAGAGGAAGTGGTTTGGGTTTGGTTTGGGGGGTTTTTTTGTTTTTGTTTTTTGCTTGATTATGGTGGCTTTTTTTTTTTAATCTTTTGGTGACTCAAATTATTCAGTTTGCTCGGTTAAATGTAAAAGATTAATTTTTATGTTTGCTTTCAGACAGTTTGCTTAAAGTTCAACCCCAAAGGTAAAGCATATCTGAGTCTGTAGCCGCGTGGGGGATGCTTTGTGAATGACTACATCCGGGTACTTCTGCTTCTGCTTCAAAAGAAAGGCTTTCGAGATAATCAGCAGAGGCCACAACAGGCTTCCTTCACCCTGGCCTGAACCCACAAGCAGGGGTCAGGGGGGCAGTGAGGAGTTCTGAGTCAGAAAGACAAGGCTCCTGAGGCTCCCATGTCACAGCCGCAGAGCCCTCTCTCCAGGGATGATGTCATCGAGCCGCCAGGGTCTACGCGGGATAAAACTGGAGCAGCTCTGGGCGAGGCGGGGCCCAGAGCTCCGCGCAGGCAGCAGGGGGTGGCGGTGGAGGGCTGCGTGTGCTGCAAGAGAAGCCTCTCAGACGTGCTCTGCCGACCGTTGATAAAAATGCAATACCAAGACGAACGACAATAATAATAGTGACATTCACGGAGCGTGCATGCCGTTCTAGGCACTGTTTTAAACGCTTTAGAACCTCCCTTGACCCCATGCTGCATGCGTTTCTTACCTTCCCTGCAGACTCTGTGGCCACTGAAACTGCTTTCCCCGCTCGATCCGCCTGATTCAGGGCTTTAAGTGGGTAAATGTTGATAGCAGTAATGTCTCCGCTTAGCGAAATAAGGACATTGAGGTCAAGAGCTGCTTTATTTAATTTATTTTTTAAAGAGCTGCTTGGTAATGAACCCAGAGATAACTAGGGGAAGAGAGTGCGTAAGGCCCAAAGATGCATAATGAGGACAATGTGCAGGGTCAAGGATCGCTTCATCCGCGGGGCCCACCAAGCAGAGGCGGAGTCCGCACGTCATCCTAACAGCAGACCGGACCTCGGCTGGTAGGTGGGCAGGAGTAGAGATGAGTGGGGAGGATGAACTTTTGCAGCTGCTCTGTGCCGCTTTGGGCTGGAGGCGCTCTGCTGTGTTTACCCACGTGCAGTAATGACTCACAGGGCTGAAGCAACAAGGTGTGTCCTCTTTACAGGAGGTGGAGAAAAACTCCGTCTGGGGAGGGACGAGGGAGTCACAGGACATCAGAATCTCTTTGGTACGAATCAGTCCTTCAGGATTGATGTGACGGAGAGCATCAGCTCGAAGAGACTCTGCAAGGCAGGGCTCAGGACGGGTGGGGAGGGGGAGGCTTAGCCAGCCTCGTCCCTCAAGAACATACACCCACACTCCACGCCCGAGGGCCCTGGCAGATACATAATATTAAGAAAAGTGCAGAGAGATGCATATATATCGTAATTGATCCGTCATCCTCCAAATATGGGGAAATAATCTGGGAGAGGCTTCTCGAAGTCTTTTTCTCTAGATATTCCCAGAGTTGCAAGTAGACCTGTCTTAGGGCTTTCTTGGTTGCCAAGGATGGAAAATTCAACAAAATAACATAAGCAAAGCGAGGAATTCTGGTTTAAGTGACTGTCAAATCCCGGAGCAGATGAGGACAGCTCGATTTAGGGCTTCATGACATTGGCTTTAAAATAACGTAATGGGCCAGTTCTCCAGAACCATGTGATTATTGCGGATTAGGAAGTGAAGGACTCAGGTAACCAGAAAGAGCAAACGACTACAGTACACCGTCTGATCTTAGATGCTTGCTTGCTTTCTTCTGATAGGACCCAGAACGTGCTCTGATGCCCCAAAGCTGATCTGTCCATCCAGACTCACGGCTGGTCTTCCTTAGAGAAGCTTCATATGTAGCAAGACACGGGTAGTGCCTGTTAACAGATTTCCCCCTTAGGTTATTCCATAGAAAATGTGTATTTGAAGGTTTACAGTTTTTGTGGCTTCCGTTCAATGCCACGTTGTAGAGTGTCTACTGTTGCAGATCAGGCTCCCTGGGATGCAGACTCTGAGACAGAGGTTTGCCTGCAGGAAGTTCGCTGGGGGAGAACGAAGCAGCAGGACTAGGCGGAGAGATCCCAGCCACGATGCGGTCACAGCAAAACTAGGGAGCTTCGATGGCCCCGCAGGGCTGTCCTGCAGTGAGGCCAAAGGGGCTGTCCTTTAATAGGGGGCCCCTCTATTTATTGGCTTGCGGTTGCAGACTGTCAAGAACCAGGGTTGACGCTCCCAGAGAGGGTCTCAGGTGGGAGCTGCCAGCGGTCAACTCTCCTAGCAGGTGGGAAAATGGGAAATTCATCCTTCAGTCCTGAAGACCGTGGGGAGTGGACAGGACACCACACATGGAGGCCACCCATGGCAGTTTCTACCACACTTAACATTTTCTGGGAGCCCTGATGGTTTCTGGGGAGTCAACGATAAAGAGACCCCCGAGAAGTTCGGCGAGTGGAGGAGATGCCCACGGGACAAGAGACCGCCGTATTGCCCGCCCTCCGCATATGCTGTCAATGCGATTCTGTTGGCAAATACGAAAACGATTTCTGTTTTGGGGGTGTTTGGAGTTTACTCAACACCGGTGTCAGAGTCGCAGATGAGACTTCCTTTAAAGCCAAGTAACTAGGCTGTGCGAAAATGTAACTTCGAAAAAATAGAACTTTCCGTCTGTTTAGATTCCCAGTGCTGCCTGAGGGCAGACAGGATCGGCCCTCAGTCATTTCAGGTTTAAACCTAGCCATTTCCCCGTATTTTCTTTCTTTTGCCCACGGATGATACCTAAGTGACACGGAAGAGGGTGGAGTCCGGTCTGTTTCCTCTCCCCCATTGCTTGCATCTGCCAAGGATGAACTCTTCCTGCCGCGTGCGACTGTCGCGTGCACCTTGCGGAAGAACCTATGGTTCGTTCATTTCCCACAGGTGCAGTTTACACCACTTTCCACTAGGGGGCACCCTCCTCAAGACGCTGAAACTCCTTCCATCACTTCTCAGCTCCCGCTGTTCTCCTGGCCTATCCGCGGCTGCCATCGGAGGAGACTTGGGTCTCTCATCACACCCTTCCTGGGGTGCAGCCGTCCATATTCTGCTGCTTCCTTACCTTTGTGGCAGGGGAACATCTGGAGTGCTGTCAAGAGACAAACGTTTTCCCTGGGAGTTGTGCGCGAGTTCTACTCTCAGTTCACCTATTTTGGGGGAGAGGGGGGGACAGGATCTAGCATATTTGTCACAGGAAATAGGTCATATTTTAAGCCCTTCGCCCTCTATATGGCAAAATTATTTTCAGTAATAATCATGAAATAAGCAAATAATATTCATAGCCAGAATAGATAGTGAAAATTTTTTTCATTGAATTTTGAATATATAACCAAGCAAGTAAAACAATTGAATAAAATAAAACAACTGCTACAAAGTACCACTAATACAGTGCATCTCCTTACACCTTTGCTCAATAGTTTTTATTCAACCTTGTAGTTTGAACTTGATTCTTTGGTTACACCCCGATATATTTTATGTAAATAATTGTCCAGTAAGTAAATTAGAACAAAACCCACACACGACAAAGCGGAAACATCAGCAAAAGGTACAATAGAAGGAACCACTGTTGTGCCGCTTATGTAATTTTGTTTTCGTAATTTGTTCTTTAGTTTTAAAAGAGTTAAGCACTTAAAAAAATGTGAGTTCCAACTGGAAAATATGATTCAAATTCAGTAAAAACTTTCATTGCATAAAATGAAATGTTCACCTGCCAAACAAAAACGTGACATCTCACAGTTGGCATTGTTGCACTGGTGTAAATTTTAAACACAGATAAGACTCCAGGCGGCCACAGAAAAATGACGTAATTTAAGTAGTTCAAGTTCAAGTTCGTTATTTTTCCAATCACTATGCTTTCATCATTTATTTGAACCCACTATGGAAAGGCAGGAACATGTCGTGCCACAGGGACTGAAGACAGGCTAGTGCCCAAAGTGAGCTGGTATGATTCTGAATCCTCAAGAACTCCTTGAAAGGGATGAGTGTGAGTCCAGGTACCTGTAATCAACCGTAGGGCAGTCAGAGCCCGAGTCAGTGCCCATGCGGATACAGTACCAAGTGGTAAGTAACAAAACTGATGTCTTATTAAAACTTAGCAGTACTCACCTCAATTGTTTAGAACTTGGACTGACAGGGGCGCCTGGGTGCCTCAATCGTTAAGTGTCTGCCTTCAGCTCAGGGCCTGTCCCAGGGTCCTGGGATCGAGACCTGCATGGGGCTCCTTGCTCCACTGGGAGCCTGCTTCTCCCTCTCCCACTCCCCCTGCTTGTGTTCCCTCTCTCGCTGGCTGTCTCTATCTCTGTCGAATAAATAAATAAATAAATCTTTAAAAAAAAAAAGAAAGAAAGAAAAACTTGGACTGACAAAGTATTTTTTGGGTGGGTAGGAAGAGTTTATCACTTATTTGTTTGTTTGTTTACTTATTTTTTATTATGTTATGTTAGTCACCATACAGTACATCATTAGTTTTTGATGTCGTGTTCCATGACTCTTGTTTGCGTATAACACCCAGTGCTCCATGCAATACGTGCCCTCCTTACTACCCATCACCGGGCTAGCCCATCCCCCCACCCCCCTCCCCTCTGAAACCCTCAGTTTGTTTCCCGGAGTCCATAGTCTCTCGTGGTTCATTCCCCCTTCTGTTTACCCCCCCTTCATTTTTCCCTTCCTTCTCCTACCGATCTTCCTGCTATTTCTTATATTATTTAAAATTGCTGAAGCATGGTGATCATAAAACAGAGACTGACTTGGTAAGTTTTGTTGATTGTTTTCAAATGCTCTCCATGAATGCACCTCTTTATACCCTTGACTTCCTGATAAGTGGGACAAATCATTCTATTTTGGATGGTGGGGCGTGAACTCTGATCAGAGTTCTGGGTGAGCTCCGACTCTGCTGTTGCTTCCTCTCAGTCCTTCCCCAGCTCAGAAGGACTTCAGCTAGTCTTTGGGTTGAAGGGATGGCCTGGAGGACAGGACTAGCTAATATTTGGACAAAGATTTCCGAACCCAAAGTAAATAATTTGCTGATTTATTTTAACATGTTCCCTCCCATGACATGATAACTCATGTCTGATTTAATGACTCATTTCTAGCTGCTTGACCTGAAAAGAAAGGCCTTAGGTAGGATGATCATAAAAGCAAAACTGAGACACTTTTGGTAGTAAAGGGGGACCCTGGATAATTATACCAGGATAACAAGTGTGAGCTGGACAAAGCAGGATGTACAATCAGTCTAGTGCATACGTGAAGAAGTTAAATGAAGGGTGGTGTGAGTGTGTGTGTGTGTGTGTAGAAAAGATAAAACAGGAGTTATTACTTAAAAATATTGTTTTGCATAAAAATATAACATATAACACTGCTAAATACCCCAGGCCTTTTAAATACATTTTTGAAGATATAGTTCTAGCATTCCATGTATTATTTTATTTTTTTTATTTTAAAAAAGATTATTTATTTGAGAGAGAGAGAGTACAACAGGGAGGGACAGAGGGAGAGGGAGAGAGAATCTCAAGCAGACTCCTTGCTGATTGTGGAGCCTGATGCAGGGCTCAATCCCACCACCCTGAGATCATGACCTGAGCTAAAATCAAGAGTTGGTCACTTAACTGACTGAACCACCCAGACTCCCCTTAAAGTCTTTATCTAGTAAGATCATTTTCTGAGCTTCCTTAGGGATGGTTTTTGTTGGTTTATATTATTCCTTTGAATGGGTCATACTTTCCTGTTTCTTTGCGTCTCTTGTGATTTTTTTACTATAAACTTAACATTTGAATCTTAACATGGTAACACTGGAAGTCAGATTTTCTGCCTTTCCCGGGGTCAGTGCTTAAAAAAAAACACCCAAAAAACTGTTACAGGATGTTTCTATGATAGAGATCAACTCAAGATGAAAACTTAAGGTCTTTTTGCTTCTTTTCTGAGCCTGAACTTTACCTGAGCATGAACGGTGATGTCTAGATTTCCTTGTATATGTGGTTGCTTTCCTTAAAATAAGATTTAAAACAATTTTTTAAAGTAATCTCTACAGCCAACATGGGGCTTGAACTCACAACCCCAAGATTAAGAGTTTCATGCTCTACTGACTGAGCCAGCTGGGAACCCCTATGTGGTTGCTTTTGATTGTCCTAGTTGTTAAATGTATAGCTCCCAGAAGGGGAAAGGGGGGGGATGCTGTTTCTTTAAATCTCTTGGGAGCTGCTTCAGCCTGTGGGGTCTGTGGTGATGGCAGCCTGCCTCTATGTATGCACCTCTGTGATCAGATGTGGGAACTGAACTCATCTGAAGGGCAAGGTCCTTTTTGCCCATCCTGGCTCCCCATAGCCTGTTCCAGGAATATGGGCATGGCTACCTACCAGGACGGGTGTTCCTGATGGTAGCCAATGCCGCGCTAGTGGCTGAAATTGACTAAAATGAAAAAAATTGATCGGCCAAGACTTTACCTGGAAGCTATAAGCTTTGAACAGATTCTCTATTTTTTTAAAGATTTTATTTATGTATTTGAGAGAGAGAGAGAGAGAGTGAGAGAGAACAAGTGGTGGGGAGGGGCAGAGGGAGGGAGAGTGAGAGAGAAACCGACTCCCCGTGGAGCAGGAAGCGTGATGTGAAGCTATATCCCAGAACCCGGAGATCACGACCTGAGCCAGTACTTTTGTTGTCCAGATGAAAAGAGGGATTCCTGGTGCTTCCTACTCTCCCGTCTTCCAAGATATCACTTCCTACCTAATTCTTTTTCAATCTTTGTACCGCTGACAAATGCCCATGAAGACCTGTGGGACACTGTCCTCTGGAAACCTCACGATCCATGGACTGGCCACCATCCTTCAAGGCGAACAATAGGTTCCACCTGTTCCTTCTCATGATAGGGCCTCAAACATTTCATTAGGAAGGGGGGTGTGGCTGGATAAGCCAATAATATTAGGGATGATTTCTTTGGAATTTCCTTTGTGTCTTTCCCACATTCCTACGGTTTATCCTATCTGTGTTTTTTTGTTTTGTTTTGTCCTGTCTCTTGGAAGGCATTTTGCAGATGAAAAATAGAAGAAGCTTGTTAAGAACGACTGACTTTGCTTTCAAAACCTAAAGTCCCCAGGGAAAACTAGAGGTTCTCCAGAAGAGGTAGTGAGAGAGAGAGGAAAGAAGTTGAGTGTTTGGGAAGAGTGGAAAGCGGGCAGGGTCTCCCGGCTGCTGCCCGTTCACAGATTTCAAACGTGCCAGCCTCCACAATCTCGTGAGCCAATTCCTTAAAATAAAAGTCTCTCTGTCTATGTACACATTCTACTGTTTTTTTTCCTCTGGAAAATCAGAATCAGATTAATACAGGCCCACAGGAATCAGCCGTTCCAGAGAGCTGACTGCATTCTCTGGGCTGGAGGCTGCCAGGGTCTGAGGGATGACAGTCCAGTGTTTGGATCTGTGAGTGTTCGTGAAATACCTTCAAGGTGTGTTTGTCACCCTAAGGCACCCAATTTTGGCGTCTTCACCACTAACCTTACTGTGCAGGCTGGGAAGACGTAGTCTGTGTGATCTGAGGAGCTGTGGGGGAGTCTGAGGTCAGTATCAGGAGAGATGGGGCTGCAGCTAAACCAAAGACATCGGCCACCTGGAATAGTCTCGGTCTGAGCCTGGGGGACGTTGGGTTCAACATGCCTTGCCTTCCTCATCAGAGACCTAGAGTACACAGCTCCCCTAAGGGACAGCCAGAGGGCTTACTCACTCCTTTTCCACATCCTGGATGAAGTCAGGCAGAGGCTGATTCCTGGTTTCAGGAAGGAGGAGAACAGCAAGGCCAGAGAGGATGGGGAAGACGCCATACACGATCCAGGGCAGGTGGGGAGAATACACGGTTAGGACCATCAAGAGGGGGGCCAGGGCTGCTCCAAGTCTGCAGCAGTTCCCAAGATTCCTGTGGCTGTTGCTCTTGGGGTGCAAACAATAATATAAAATATATAGTGACTGTCCACACGTATAATTTGTGGTTTATTATTTTGCTTTCGCTATGGGAGATGGCACATCAACGTGTTTAGACCCATGGGAGGTTGATGACATCCTCTTGCTTTGGAAACCTCTCTTATTGGCTAACAATTTTTTTTCAAGTTCAACTGTGCATTAAGACGCAATTTGGTGGTTAAAAAAATACCATTAACCATAGCGTCTTCCCTTGGTGTGACTCAGAAGATCACACGAGAATGTTACATTAAACGACTTAATCCAATGCCTGGCAAAAACTCAGCTTTCAATAAAATTTAGGTATCATTTTTCTTATTATTGTTACTATTATAATTGATGCTTTTGACAACAAACTCATCTTGGTTCTCTTCTACCCATAAGTGTCCATTCACTGGGAAATGTCTGTTTCGATCCTGAAAGAGCATCAACAGATTCATACCTGATTGTGGCGGGGATGAGTTCACTTCCATGTGTGGAAACAGTGGTGACAGCGGCAGGAGAATCTCCCCGTCCCAAAGCTCCCGAAACCCCTCACAGAGTCTGCATTGCTGGAGAGAAGAAGACCAGTGTGACTCAAAACATCTGAGCTGAAAGAATCAGAATCCATCAAATTACAAGCAAAAAAGGCCTTGTTTGGGAGATGCTTTTGCGCTTCTAAAATACACTGACTGTGGAGAAAGTGCACAGAGGCAGAGCGCGGGCAGTGGCTAGTCTGCCGAGAAGCGGGACTGACCTACGTCATCTGGCTGGGGGTGAATAAAAGGGTCTGAGTTATTTCATCCACCTTTCTTGTGTATCAGATTTGCCAGAAAAGAAGAGAGGGGAAACTGAGGCCAGCAGGAGCTGCTTTCATTGATTCAGTCGAGTGTCTCGTCTGCCCTTCGTGTAGAACTCAGGGCTGCCCTGTGAGCCGCGACCGAGTGTGGAAGATTCCTCCGTGTCTTCCAGAGTTTAACCCCTCGGTGCTTATGCCATGTTGACATGGCACTAGTATTGCAGAAGGGAATCATAAAATAGCAACTCCTGGGAGCCTGGGTGGCTCAGTCGGTTGAATGTCTGACTCTTGATTTCAGCTCAGGTCACGATCTCAAGGTCTTGAGATTGAGCCCCACAACGGGTTCCGCGCTGGACGTGGAGCCTGCTTAAGATTCTCCCTCTCCCTCTCCCTCTGTCTCTCCCTGCAGCTCGCTCTCCCCGTTACAACACTGGAGCGGGCTCTGTTGTAAGACAGCAGACTTGCATCATTGCTGACGTTCAGTATGAGATGTGGAGCCCGGATCTGGGGTCCTGTAAAACACACAGCTGTGCTGGGAGTTAGGTGGAGCCTGCGAACCACCCTGGTCGCCCCATTCGTTACATATAAAATCATCTCATTTAGTAAAAGAGATCGAAGAGAGCCTCTTAACGGCTTAATGCCTTGTTCCCACCGTGGACTCCTCTCCTTGAAGACAAGGAATTTTTATTTTCTTGCTGTCAGGATGACATCCCTAAACCAGAGCGGCAGTTACCGCGACCTGAGAGAAGGCACCCGAGTGCCGTACCGGAGAGTAAATGTTCGCTGAAGCTATCGTAACAAAATAGAGCCCAAACTGAGAAAGACAGTATTGTGTTCTCCCGTGGGATCCAATGACAAGCTCCAGACCCTCCACACTTTCTATATAAAGTGTTACTGGCCAAAATACAAGTGATCAATTACTGTCCTGGAGAACCCACCGGCAAGAGGTGGCATCAGTTTCCAGACACTTCCAAGATGTGATGAAGTCAATCATAGAGCTAAGCTGACCTTTGCTCACCTGGGTTTCTCGTCCAGGCAACGTAATGGCAGAAACTGTGCTCACCCCCCGACTGGTTTCGGGAAATCCTTGGAACACCATCCTTGCTTCCCTTCTGGCTTCAGATCGGTGGTCCATGCAATCCCTGCGGAATGCCGAGAAGCTGTTTTCTACCCCGTGCTCTCTTCTCACCTCGGGGCACAAATGTGATGGCTAGAATGGAGATTCCCAGCAGGAACATAAAAATCATCTGGCTCACTCGTCGGCCCAGGTGATTCATTGCCAAAACTCCAGCCCAGTTGCCTGGAAGGTTGACGAAGCCAGAGAGAATCTGGAACAGGAAAATAATTTCCCGCACGTGCTGGAGGTGGGGAGTCAGGCCATAAGCGAGTACCGCAGTGGCGAGTCTGTGGTAAACAAAAGAGGAAAGACAGGTGTCATAAGGTTTAGATGCTCTGTCCTAAAAACGATAATTTGAGCTAGGAAGCCACGGTGGGTGTTAACATATAAAGGCATGGTCTGCTTTGCAGCATATTCGTGTTGATTGTGTTTTCTTATTTTCTGTATTTTTGAAACTCTGCCATTTTCAGTCTTGATCCTGGAGAGACTGCCTCTCCCAGGGTTGGCTAATTCATAGAGAGAGCAAAAGACCCCCCTGTAAGTCCACCTTTGATACACAAACCACCAACCCCGAGCCCACGCTCCAACCACCTCCTTTACCAAGCTTACACACTATGTCAATATTCCCCCTCTCTAAAATCCCAGGACAAGGTACTGGACAACTGGGGACCACCACTTTAGCCCAGAGCCCATCAGAATTCTTCAAACCATTCAGTCCTAACCTTACTGGGGGACCTACCGTCTTCTGTTCCCACCAAAACTGCAGTAAAGATGCCGGGCCGCGCATTCACCTCTCTGCTTCCTGAATGACCCTGGTGCTCTCCACATGGCCCTGTCTGGACTGTCATGCCTTCTCTTTCTAGGGATCTGTGGGTATAAACTTCCTTCATGACAATCATTTCCAAGTGTGCCTGTCTCGCCGTACCTGATTAAAACTAATCTCTGGGTACAGTTTAAACACACTTTCTTTGCAAGGTAATGATTTAAAAGTTATCATAAAATACTGGTATGATCATGGAGGTTATAATTGTTGATAAGCTTATTGGAGGGGTGGGGAGTTTTGTGGTGGAGGATACATAATGGGACCCTCTAGAGTTTTGGAGTTTTTTCTGATATTTTCCTCTGGGTGATGGTTATGTAGTCACATATGGAAATATTAATTGAGCTGCACTTTACTATTTATAATTGTACCTCAGTTGAAATGAAAATGAACAAGGGAAGGAACTTAAAGCGAGGTCTGTCCTTGATTGAAGATCTCAGCATCATCTCCAGTGACGAGCCTCATAGGGCCCCGTGATAAAACTCCTCATTATGCAATTTGTTTTGTGTTGGTCTTTTCATTACCTGTTTTCTACCTCCAAACAGCAATTACCTTTGTGGCTTCCTCACATTTTATTTCAAATCTGTCTCTAGAGCATGTTGTATCCTCTGAAATAACAGACAGAAAAATATCTCCAGTATTTGAACATTCCTGCAAAGCCTACCTCACAGAGGACAGGGCACAGATTCCTTTATGCAGGTTGAATGCGTGGACCGAGTCACACATGGAAGGTTTTATCTTTGCTGCCTCCAGGTCCTTCTGCATCTCACAACCTTCAACGACAACAGCAAGAAATCACTCAGTTTTCACAAAAGGTAGGCATCGCGAGGTCCATAATAGAGGATAAGACAGATGGCTTATTTTTCTGTATCCTGCAAAATACAGCCATTAAAGACACATTGATAAGTGTAAAAGTGCTATGAAAGGTGAATTGGGGGGTTAGAGGGGACTGAGGGAAATTATGTAGTGACAATGACATTTTAATGTGAGACTCTGGTGGGCTGCAGGGCCTCAGAACGGGTGTATAGGATAGAGATTTAGATCGGGATGGGGACCAAATGAAGAGTAACTAGGATTATGGTCCAATGCTTCATTTTTATCAAATAGGCGTGACAACTGGGCTTGGTTCTCAGTTGACTGCTTTTAGTAAAAAAAAAAAAAAAAAAGTTTATTTCAGGAAAGAGGATAATTTCCCGAGAGCCTATATTTTGGTTCTTGGGTTTACCTCTTGCAGAGAAATCTTGGCATGCTGTGCTCCATGAATGAGATGGCTAGAATTAAATCTGAGAAAGAGATCAGTGGAGAGCTAGGTGTAGTATGATTTACACCCAGATTTTATAACCTGGCCTTATATGATGGCTCTACAACATGCTAGGTATATACCTTGAGGAAAGTAACAGGACATCTCTAAGCCTCAGCTTCCTTGTCACTAAAAAGATGAATAAGAAGGGATGCGAGAATGCTTTCATATCGCCAAATCAATCAGCATGATACATCACTTTAACAAAGTGAAAGATAAAAACCATATGATTATCTTGGTAGATGCAGAAGCATTTGACGGAATTCAACATTCTTTCATGATAAACATTCTCAGCAAACAAATCCACAGCTAACATCTGTTGCATTTCTGTGCACTAATAATGAAGTAGCAGAAGGAGATATTTAAAAAACAATCCATTTACAATTGTACCAAAAAGAATAAAATACCTTGGAATAAATTTAACAAAGGAAGTGAAAAACTTATACTCTGAAATCTACAGGACATTGATGAAAGAAATTGAAGATGACATAAACAAATGGAAAGATGTATCATGCTCACAGATTGGAAGAATTAATATTGTTAAAATGTCCATACTACACAAAGCAATCCACAGATTCAATGCAATCCCTATCAAAATACCAACCATTTTTCACAGAACTAGAACAAATAATCCTAAAATTTGTATGGAACCACAAAAGACCCCGAGTAGCCAAAGCAATCTTGAGAAAGAAGAACAAAGCTGGAGGTATCACAATCTCGGATTTCAAGATATATTACAAAGATGTAGTAATCAAAACAGTATAGCACAAATATAGACACATAGATCAATAGAACAGAATAGAGAACTAGAAATAAACCCATGCTTGTCTGGTGAATTCATCTATGACAGATGAAGCAAGAATATACAGTGGGGAAAAGACAGTCTTTTCAATAAATGGTGTTGGGAAAAGATATAAAGAACTCATACAACTCAACATCAAAAAAGCCCCCAAATAATCCAATTAAAAATGGGCAGAAAACATGAACAGGCATTTCTCCAAAGAAGACATCCAGATGGCCAAAAGAAACATGACAAGATGCTCAACACCACTCATCACCGGGGAAATGCAAATCAAAATCACAGTGAGATATCAGCTCACATCTGTCAGAAAGGCTAGTATCAAAAAGATAAGAAATAACAAGTGTTGGCGAGGACGTAGAGAAAACAGAACTCCATGCACTCTTGGTGGGAATGTCAATCAGTGCAACCACTGTGGGAGACAGTGTGAAGTTTCCTCAAAAAATGAAAAATAGAAATACCGTATGCTCCAGTAATTCCACTACTGGGTATTTACCCAAAGAAAACAAAAACACTAATTTGAAAAGATATATGTGCTCCTATGCTCATTGAAGCATTATTTACAACAGGCAAGGTATAAAAGCATCCCAAGTGTCCATCGATAAATGAATGAATAAAGAAGATGTGATATATGTGAGTTATGGAATATTACATATTTCCAGAGATAGAACAAAAGCTGCCATAGGTAGACACTCACTACATATACCATAAACGAGAGTGTGTGGATGAATGAACAAATAGGGAACACTCTTATGCTCTCTTCTATGCAGTCACTAATTCTTCCTTCTACCGGCTTTACTGTTCTGAAAAAATGGCTGCCATACCATTAGTTGGAAAGGCATGGATTAGTTTTTATTACTTTTTCTTACACATAGTGAGACCAATATACACTCTTTAGAATTGTTAATACTCAGTGCTTCCTGCCTCCATTGAGCCAAATGTGTGTTCAATACTTTCAGCAACAGCGTATTCCCTTCTAACATTAACCCACGCGATATTGACACCCATTGAGAACCAGGAAAGTGAGCTTGGAAGACCTGTGAAGGTCCAAGGAAGACCTTCCATTCCCCTTGTGGATAATAACTAATATAGACATCAGGTTATGTCTTCCCATAACCCATATCCAGCTCTCTTCCTCCTCACGCCCATGGCCAGGGCATCACCAGCATTCTACCTTCCATTCCTGCGTGCAGCTTTTCTAAGTTTCTTTAAGCCCTCCTCAGGTTCTTTGGTGATCATCAGCCACAGAGAAGACTCTGTCACCCACCTGAGCAAAGAAGACAGAGGTGCAGCCAATTCTCATGTGCCCATTTTTCACGTATTCTTTGTCTTGAGATGTAGAGGCCCTCAGAACATACCACCCCAAATATGCTGCTCTGGCTTATTGATTATTTTGAGCTGAAGGCACGTGAGAAACAGCAGATGCAGGAAGAGCTCCAACCTCCCTCTTTCTACCTAAAAGTAGGTCGTGAAATTTCCCATGACAAAGATGTCCTTTCTGTGCCAGGAAAAGAAGAACATTTTTATCAGTAGATACTGGGAGTTGATGCTGAAAAGGACCTGTACAAACTTAATAAAACAAGTCATAATAAAATGACTTTTCCCCTTAGTTTTCCCATACATTTTCTACTCGCTGTCTCACAAATTGCTGCCTCCAGTCCCAGGCCCTTTGTTTTGTCTCATCCCTTACAGTTTACTGTTTGTTTATGTGTGTGTGCATGTGTGCATGTGTGCGTGTGTGTGTGTGCGTGTGTGAAAAAGGTATATAAGCTTTTAGGGCTAATGGCTTCTTTGCATTTTCATTTCCCTTCTTTCTTCTTTTTCTTTTCTTTTCTTTTTTCTTTCTTTCTTTCTTTTTTTTTTTTTTTTTTGCTTTCTTCTTCTTTTTTCTCCTTTTTTCCTTAATTTTTTCTTTTTTTTTCATTTTCCTTCTGAAGACTCCTGTGCACTTGTAAAAATATGAAATGAATTTGTATGTATTTCTCCTGCTCATCTGTCGTATGTCAGTTTAATTCTTAGGCTACCCACAGAACCTAAAAGAGTAGAAGGAAATTTTCTTCCCCTGCAGATAGATGCCTTTCCTCTCCCATCTAATACCCATTGCTGTTCAGTTATACCAGAAAACATTTCATCTTCTTCTTCTTGTACCATAACTAGGAAAATATGAGGATGACCCCCTCCATGCAGTGCACCTTCACTGCCTGGAGTACTGACTTGGAGTTATATTGGTTCCCCTTTTATTTGGGGGAGGTGCCAATTTTAGCAAATATAAGTACAGTGTGCCCAGATTAATTTGTATTCAAATGAACGGTGAACTTTAGTATAACTATGTTCTATGCAATACTTTGGACATACTTACAATAAAATATTCTTTGTTATGTATCAGAAATTTGAATTTAATGGGACATCCTGTATTTTATCCAGGTAGCACATAAAAATACGGAACCTCAAACAAGTAGAAATGTCACACAAGCAAAGAAAAATTTTCAGAGTGACTATGTGCCATGAACCATTTGAGATATTATTATAAAAAATTGTTGTTTGCCTGAAATTCAAATTTAATTTAGTGTCCAGAGATATTACCTGGCAACCCTGTCCGTTCGGCTTCTCAAATCACACAGATCAGTAAAGCACATGCTCTGGTGTTGACCAAGAACAAAACAGAATCCACATACCCTGGCTCCATGCATCTTTCATTCCAGGATCCTCTAAGACTGAGAGCTTATTCCTTAAAGACAGAAAGATGACAAATAATGTCACAGAAACCACCAGCTGGAAAGTACACCAGCCTTGAATGGCAAAAGCCAGACCTCGTAAGTTTAAATGTCCGAAACCACTGATACAGATTACCGGAGTCATTCCCAGGGCTTGGAATCGGGGCGCTGTCCATTCTACAACTGAAAAAAAAAAAAAAAAAACCACGAAAACACAAACAGGACTCGAAGTTCAAACAAAGGCGGGATGTCAAAGTCAGAGTCAAGGCTTGGAAAGTGCACAAGGCCAAAAGTGTTGACTTACTGAGCATAACACTGTTTGCAAAAATGGTCATGATAGAAAGTCCAGCCAAGAACTGCAGTGAGCAGAAAATGAGGAAGGCGAGCTGGGGGAAACATCGCATGAGAAGTAACCTCCCCAACCTGGGGGACAGGTACAGGTTAGATTATGGGAATAATAACAGCCTTTGGCAAAAAAATAAGTGTGAAGAAAGGGCAGGCTTTGGAATTTAGGTAACGTTTTATCCAGTGAAATTTGACGCTTGAAACTTTAAAGAATCAACAGTGAATCAGCAGCTGATCTTCCCAGAAGCCACCCTCCTGTTCATACAGATACTGAGTATAAAAAGTTTCTTCCCCAATCTGTTACCAGGAGATCTTTGACACCAGTTGAAACCAAATAAGAAACAAGTTGCAATAATGGAATTTTAGCCCATAATAAATACTTCTTGTATGAAGAGATGCAGTTAGCACAGGACAAAGTCTGTACAGTGGCTGGCACACAGCAGATCCATATGTGTACTGGGGTCTCTGGGACCCCGCAAGCTAGGGGCTAAGCTGATGCAAACAGTTTCCTTCTGTTACTGATTTCTAGTCTCACACCACTGTGGTCTTGATATGCATTCGATCTTCTCGTACTTGTTTTGTATCCTAACATATGATCTATGCTGGAGAGCATTCCGTATGTGCTTGAGAAGAATGTGTTTTCTGCTGCTGTTGATGGAATGTTCTCCATATGTCTATAAAATACTTAGGTCCATTTTGTATGAAGTATACTCTAAGTTCAATATTTCTTTATTGATTTTCAATCTGGATGATCAACCCATTGTTGAAAATGGGGTATTTTCACCCCCTGCTATTATGGTATTGTTGTCTTCTTCTCCCTTTGTATTCGTTAGTATTTGCTTAAGATATTTAGGTACTATGATGATTGGCGCATATTTTTTTCCTAGGTTTATTGAGATTTAATTGACAAACAGCACTGTATAAGTTTAAGGTATGTAGAATAAAGACTCGAATTTCATACATTGTGAAATGATTGCCACAATAAATTTAGTTAACAGCAATCATTTCATACAGATACAAAAAGAAAAAAATTTTCTTGTGTTGAGAACCTTTAGGATCTATTTTCTTAGCAACTTTCAAATACATCATACAGCAGTGTTAACTCTAGTCATCCTGTTGTACTTATGTACCCCCAGTACTTATTTATCTTATAACTGGAAATTGTTCCCTTTGACCACCTCCATCCAGTCCCTCCCACTGCCCCACATCTGATAACCACAAATCTGATTTCTTTTTCTATGGGTGTCTTTCTGTTTTGTTTTGTTTTGTTTAGAGCCCACATTAAGTGAGACCGTACAGTATTTGTCTTTCCCTGTCTGACTTATTTCACTTAACATAATGCTCTCGATGTCCATTTACATTGTGGTAAATGGCGGGGTTTCCTTCTTTTTTTCCGGCTGAATGGTATTCCATTCAACTTCGTTATCCATTCATCCATTTATTGTGTCTTTGTTTCCTTCAGCTATATACCCAGAAGTAGAATATTTAGATCATATGGTAGTTTTATTTTTAATTTTTTGAGGAATCTCTTTTGCCTCTCTGTATAAACTTTAGAATTAGTGTTGATATTTACAAAATAATTGGCATAGATTTTGATTTTGATGCATTGGGTCTGTAGATGAAGTTGGGAAGAACTGACATCTTGAGGGTCCTTTTAATATTGTGTAGGAATAGGGAAGGGCTGTTGTTACAGACATTATGCAGTCTCCAGTAAACTGTTTCTAGTCTGTGACAGTGAGCGTGGCTCATTATTTTCTTCTCTTTACCCAATTATTTATTGCTTCTATGATCCTAAAGGGGGCGTGGCAAATAATAATCTGGATGACATTGTATATGACTCAAGGTCAATGTCTCTGATCAGGGTTCATAATAAAATTTTTAATCATCATCAAAAGAC
Source organism: Ursus americanus (assembly GCF_024610735.1). Classification (NCBI taxonomy): domain Eukaryota; kingdom Metazoa; phylum Chordata; class Mammalia; order Carnivora; family Ursidae; genus Ursus; species Ursus americanus. The sequence goes on along the minus strand of NC_142150.1, from coordinate 38,997,993 downwards.
TTGAATGCGTCACCAATGATTTCCTTTCTCCAAACTCTGAGATGTAGTGTCTTTCCAGTCAGGAATATGTAGAGTGACCATAAAATTTTCATCCTCAGTGGGATACTTTTTTTTTTAAAGATTTTATTTATTTATTTGACAGAGAGAGAGACAGCCAGCGAGAGAGGGAACACAAGCAGGGGGAGTGGGAGAGGAAGAAGCAGGCTCATAGCGGAGGAGCCTGATGTGGGGCTCGATCCCATAATGCCGGGATCATGCCCTGAGCCGAAGGCAGACGCTTAACCGCTGTGCCACCCAGGCGCCCCTCTTGTTGATGTTCTGTCTGGCTGATCTGTCCCTTGCTGATAGTGGGTTATTGAAAATCTATAGTTACTGTATTGTTGTCTGTTTCTCCCTTAAGACCCATTATTGTTTCATGTATTTCAATGCTTAGGTGTTGGAAGCGTATATATTTATGATTATTATATCTTCTTGATGTATTGATCCCTTTGATATCATATAATAGCACTTTTTTGGTCTTTTTTTACCTCTTTGGCTTGAATTCTATTTTGTTTGATATAAGTGTGGCTACACCTGCCTTCTGGTTTCCACTTGCTCGGAATATCATCTTCCACACTTTCACTCTTGCAGGCAGTATACATTTGGGTATTATTTTTTTTAAATCCATTCAGCCACTCTGTGCCTTTTGATTTGTGAGTTCAATCCATTTCATCTAGGGTAATTATCAATAGGTAAGAATTTACTACGGCCATTTCATCTTTTGCTTTCTAGTTATTTTGTTTCTCCCATGTTTCTTTTTCTTGTTTTTGTCTACTTTAGTAAGTTCGTGGTTTTCCATGGTGATTCGTTCAGTTTCCCCTTTTATTTATGTTTTGGGTCTCTGCTCTAGATTTTTGCTTTGTGGTTACTGCGAAGTCCACATAAAACATCTCATAAAATAATCCTTTTTCTGTTGATAGCAATTTAATCTTCATTTACTTATCAAGTTTCCTTCCCTTCACCCTTCCTCTTTTATGTTTTTGATGTCATGGTCATGTCTTTTTTTTTGAGGGGGGAGGGGCAGAGGGAGAGAGAGAATTTTAAGCAGGCACCATGCCCATCGTGGAGCCCAATGCTGGGTTCGATCTCAGGACCCTAAAATCACCACTGGAGCTGAAACCAGGAGTCTGACACTTACCCTCCTGAGCCATCCAGGCACCTCTCATTTCCTCTTTGTATCCAAGGTTACCAGCAATACTGCTTCGTAACTGTTATATGCTGAATAAATGATTGCTGAATTAATTAAAGATTTTTAGAGCTCTTTATAATGACACCATTCAATGTTTTAAGCAGTTCTACAGCATGTGTTATTTTATAATTCTGCCATTAATTAACAAATTTCTATTTACAAATCTTTGCTCTTTTGGAAAATAAAAGTTGGTATTTTATTTTAGTTTGAATGTCTTTAAATTCCAGTGGTTTTGTACAGTTTTGCATTATTATGAGACTTTTCTTTTGAAAATTATATGCTCCTGTCTTTTGACTATTTAATATTGAATTATGTATTCTTTTCATGAATGTTTATTAGATATACATATTAATATAGAACCATTTTGAAAATTTTTAATTTGGCTTTTGCAATTTTTTAGAGTAGGGAAGGGGCAGAAGGAGAGGGAGAATCTTAAGCAGGCTCCACGCCTAGCTCAGAGCCTGACGCAGGGCTCAATCTCACAACCCTGAGATCATAACCTGAACTGAAATCAAGAGTCGTACGCTTAACTAACTGAGCTACCAGGTGCCCTGCAATTTATTTTTGACGATTCCTTATCATGTTTTAAAATATTGCATTATTCTTTTTAAGCTTAGAATACAGAGACTTATAAAAAAAAGAAAATAAAAATCTCATAAAGGTACACCATTAGAAGTTAACAGCTTTAATCATTTTTATGAATATTCGTCTAGATTTCTCCTATTTCTCTAGGGCTGGTCCAACAGAGGTTTTAAATGAGAGTTTAGTCCAATCTATCTCTACTTACATTTCTGGCGTTTGCTTTACTATTCAGAACAGGTTTGTAATTCCAAGATTTTATAGCCAGGTTTCATATTGAATAACTTGGTTTAATTGTTCTAATATCTTTTCAATCACATGAAGTATTTTTTTTTTGGTTCAGAGAATGAAGTTAAATTATTAAGCATTTATTTATAAAGTCAGTTAATGGTACTTATTATGTAATTATTTATTTCTACCACTGATTTATGATGCCCTAAGTATCAAACTTCAAGTGCCCAACATGCTACCATATCATTCTTTTTTTTTTAAAGATTTTATTTATTTATTTGACAGAGACAGCCAGTGAGAGAGGGAACACAAGCAGGGGGAGTGGGAGGAAGAAGCAGGCTCCCAGCAGAGGAACCTGATGTGGGGCTCGATCCCATAACGCCGGGATCACGCCCTGAGCCGAAGGCAGACACTTAACGCCTGCGCCACCCAGGCGCCCCTACCATATCATTCTGGACTTATTTGGATTTGTAAATACATCTGCTCTTCATGTTTTAGACCTATTGTCTCTCATTCTAGCATATGCTGCCCCAAAAACCTGCCCCACCCTCCCTCCATGAACCTCATTTTTCTGAATCATTTAGTCTATTATTAATTTGTAGATACATGTGGAACTCTTTTTCGAGTTGTCCCAAAAGAATGGGGTTTTCCATTGTAATAACTCCATCAATTACTCTACCAATTAATTGGGGCAGAATCGAAGTTTTTTAATTCTATTCTACCTTTCTATCCAAAAACATGCTAGAGGTCTACAATTTTACACATATCTTACTATGATTCCTTTTAAAATATTAGGACTTTTAATGTATAGAATTGTCAAGTCACTATGCGGTACACCTGAAACTAATAACATTGTATGTCAAAGAGACTTCGAGAATAAAAAAATGTTTTCAAGTATTATGGCTTTTCTCAAACTTCTCATTATGATTAATTGTAGATATTTTATATATATATTAGTACTGCAATTGTGAATAAGATCCATGATTCCATTATATCTTTTTATTTTATTTATTTTCAGATCTTTCCAATATCTGGGGATGATCCTGATTTTCCTTCCTCTGTCTTGCTCTCTGATTAGCAGTTAGTTCCTGGAACTCCTTAAAACTGTGTCACTTTCATGAAGGTATCTTCTTTCTTTGCTTTGCTTAGACCTTCTCTCCTGGTAAAATACAATGAGACCAACAAACAAGCACAAAAATGAGAAGACATCAAGTCAGCATCTACGTGCTGCATTCTTTAGAGAAAACTGATCCTTGACCCATCAGTTTTGATAAAAACCATGACCCCTGCCCCAAGGATTTGAGTTAGTTTTGGGAAGGCAGCTTCCATAGTTTGAACTCTCACTCTCATGTTCGGAGGTCAAGGGATCTGGATGCCAAAGGATTTGGAAGAGGCAAAGGTGATACAAAAAAGTTTAAAAATCCTTTCCAATTCTTAATCATTTAAAAATGGCTATATTTTCTTTCTTCCTTTCTTTCTTTCTTTCTTTCTTTCTTTCTTTCTTTCTCTCTCTCTCTCTCTCTCTCTCTCTCTCTCTCTTTCTTTCTTTCTTTTCGAGTAGGCTCCATGCCCAACATGGAGCCCAATGTGGGGCTTGAACTCATGACCCTGAGATCAAGACCTGAGCTGAGATCAAGAGTGAGATGTTTAACTGATTGAGCCACCCAGGCACCCTTCCACCCTTCCTTCCTTCCTTCCTTCCTTCCTTCCTTCCTTCCTTCCTTCTTTCCTTCCTCCCTCCCTCCCTTCTTTTCTTTCGTCCTTCCTTCCTTCCTTCCTTCCTTCCTTCCTTCCTTCCTTCCTTTTTTTCTGGAGTAGGCTCCATGCCCCCAAAATACCTATATATATATTTTTAAATTATTTATTTATTTGACAGAGAGAGAGACAGCCAGCGAGAGAGGAAACACAAGCAAGGGGAGTGGGAGGGGAAGAAGCAGGCTCCCAGCGGAAGAGCCTGATGTGGGGCTCGATCCCAGGACTCTGGGATCACGCCCTGAGCCGAAGGCAGACGCTTAACGACTGAGCCACCCAGGCGCCCCAAAATACCTATATTTTAAATTGGGCATTCTTCAGCATCCCAAAAGGTTAAGCAAACCCAAAAAAAAATGTGCATCACGTGTGCTATATCACAAACTATGTTTTCGAGAGCATCTGAAATCTTGTTTGTACATGTATCTTGGTCATCTAGCGCCTACCATTGATCTACAAACCAAGAAAATTCATGGTCTTACCATTTTTAAAAACTCAAAAATTAAGACGTCCAGAAGAAAATTTCAAAGTTAGATATTACCATGTATATGAAAGAACAAGAAAACAAACTCTTTCTAACACTCTTAATATACTGGAGAAATTGTTTCTCTCACTCTCGGATTTCCATTTAACCTTACAGGTGAAAGACTTTGTTGAACTTCATAACATAACGACTGTTAAAGTGAAAATGTCAAGTAAAAGGGAAGCCCTCCATCTGAAAAAAGACTGAACAATGATGCCCTCAACCTTAAAGGCTTTAAACCTGCCCAGAAATCCACCTCACTAGGTGACGTTTCCCTCTGCCTCCTCCTGATTAAGCTTGCTATTTGTTTGAATGCACGAGGATTCAAGATAATACAATTTCTTGTTCTGTGTAAAACCAAACAACCTATATTTACTCCTCCTTTCCCTCTTTTCTCAGCAGTTGCATTCCCAGTGGGAACCAGCCGGTCTGGATCTCAGAGGCAGCCCAAGGGGACTGCATTGTGCGTAGATTCCAGGACTCCGGGGATGATGACCGCCTGAAGGCAGATGAGACGCACTGCCACCTGGGGGAGGGGCTCCTGTCGACTCCCTGATCCCGTTCAGATCCTTCAGTGACCAGGGAAGTCCTCCGCAGCTCTGGGGAACTTACTGCACTCCCCCACACTCCCCCAGCTGGGGGCTGCCGGGATCTGAGGGGTGACAGTCTGGTGTCTGGGTCTGTATGTGTCTGTGAAATACCTCCAGGGTGTGTTTGTCACATGAAGGCACCTATTTTTTTCACTAACCTACTGATGAGGGCTGGGCAGAGCCGGTCTGTGTGACCTAGAGAGATGCGGGGGAGTCTGAGGTCGGTGGGAGGGGAGGTGAGGCTGTAGCTAAATCATGCCCTGACCACGTGGCCTATGTTTAGGTCTAAATCTTTCCCTGGGAGGGGCAGCGGCTGGCTCCATCCGTAGGGAGGGCCACTTGGTCTTGGGTCATGAGTTCAAGCCCCACATTGGGCATATAGCTCACAAAAAAAAAAAAAAAAAAAAAAAATCATGGGGGCGCCTGGGTGGCTCAGATGGTTGGACATCTGCCTTCAGCTCCGGTCATCATCTCAGAGTACTGGGAGCGAGCCCCACGTCCGGTTTCCGGCTGGGCAGGAAGTCCGCTTCTCCCTCTCCCTCTGCCTCTCCCCCTGCTGGTGTTCTCTCTCTCTCTCTCTCTCAAATGAATAAATAAAAATTTTTTAAAATTCATTAATCTTTCCCAGGGGAATGGTGTCTTGCTTTCTTCATCAGAGGGCTTACTCACTCCTTTTCCACATCCTGGATGAAGTCAGGCAGAGGCTGATTCCTGGTTTCAGGAAGGAGGAAAACAGCAAGGCCAGAGAGGATGGGGAAGACGCCATACAGGATCCAGGGCAGGTGGGGAGAATACACGGTTAGGATCATCAAGAGGGTGGCCAGGGCTGCCCCAGTATTAGCAGCGATTCCCAGGATTCCTGCAGCTGTTGCCCTTGGAGTGCAAACAATACAAAAATAATTTGGTCTAAATCCACGCAGGTAATTTGTGATTTATTATTTTGCTTCGATTATGGGAGATGTCACAACAGTGTTTAGATCCATGAAGGTTGACCATATATATACTCTTACATTTCAAATGTGCTCTCTTATTTGCTGGCAATTTCTTTCAAGTGCACAAGTGCATTAAGACATACTTCCGTTATTAAAAAAAATACTCTTATCCCTAGCACCTACCATTGAGTGGTTCTGTAGATTATGTGAGGTGATATGTTAAAAAATAACACAGTGCCTTGCCAAAGTCAGATTTTAATAAATTTGGCTCTAATTTTTGTTCCTATTAATACTATTATAATTGGTGCTTTTGATATCACTCCTCAGTGTTCTTCCCACTGTGAGTGTTAATTAGCTGGGAAAGGTCTGTTTTGACCCTCCTAGAGCTTCCATGCGATTTGTACCTGATTATGGTAGGGATTAGCTCATTTCCATGGGCAGAAGAACACATGATCGCTGCTGAACAAACTCCTACTCCCACAGTGGACAAAGTAACGCGCAGGGTCTGCATTTCTGGAAAGGAAGACCAGTGGGACTCAGGAAATCAGAGCTAAAGGAATCACCAGCCGCCAAATTACAAGTGAAAAAGAAGAATTGGAGATGTTTGCATGTGTTAAATACATTGTAGAGAACGTGCACAGAGGCAGAGAACAGTGTAGTGACGAGTAGCTAAGAAATGTGACTTACCTGTATGTTACAACTTAACAGAGAATAAAAAACCTGAGTCATTTTATTACCTCTCCCTTCTACATCAGAGATTTGCCGAAGACGAAGAGGGAAACTTGAGTTTGCTTTCATTTATTTTGTCCAGTGTCTCCTCTGCCTTTCATGTATAAAGTAGGACTCCATGTGAACAGTTACCGGGGGACGTAAAGCTCATTGATGCCCTTGAGAAGTTTAAAACCTGAGTGCGTACACGATATCGACGTGGGGCTAGTACTGTGGCAGAGAGTAATAAAACCGTTGTCTTAGGTTATGGGTAAGCTGGACGGTAGCTTGATCTAGAGTAATATTTGAAGATCTAAGAATAAAGACCTGTATCAGGCAAAAAGTGTTGGACTTTGGAAACCTCTGAAGGAAATCTCAGAGTCAGTTTTCTACTCAATAATTAAAAAAAAAAAAATCTCACGAGAGCGTTACAACATTGGAGTATGCTCTGTGGTAAAGGAGGAAACATGCACCCTTTCTGACATCCGAGATGAGGGCAGAGCTACCAGTCTGGGATGCTGTAAGAGACACAGCTATGCTGGGAGTTAAGCAAAGCATGGAACCACCTCTTCATTACATAGGATCATTTAATTTAGTAAAACTGACTCTGAGAGAGGCTTTAACTGCTTCACTCCTTGTTCCTATTGCATACTTCTCTGCTTGAAGACAAGATAGTTTTATTTTCTTGAAATCAAAAAGTCTTCCCTAAACCACGATTGCAGTTACGGTGACCTAATACAAGACACACAAGTGAATATATGTAGACATCAGGAGTAAATTGTCACTGAAGGTGTAGTAATAAGAAAGCAAATGGACCGAGGAAACGACGGTATTGTGTTCTCAGGTGAGATGCAATTAACATATATCGGACACAATACTGTCATTTACAAGTGTGGTTAGGCAAAGCCAAAAGGGCAAGTGATCAATTGCTCTCCTAGAGAAACTTTTAGGAAGAAACGGCACGAGGTACTTCTCAGATGTGATGAGGAAAGCCCTAGAGCTGAACAAGCTTTTACTGAGCTTAGACTCTTTCCCAGCTGCTTAGTGGTAAAATCTGTCCTAAATCTTCAGATCAGTGTCGGGGAATCATTAGAACCATATTCTCACTTTCCTTGTGTGAGTCCAGTCCCCGAGTCCCTGAGACATTTCCTTTTTTTCAACCTGTGCTCTTTTCTCACCTTCAGGGAGAAATGTGGCGGTCAGAATGGAGATTGCAAGTAAGGACACGAAAATCATCTGGCTTACTCGACGGCCCATATGATTCAGTGCCAGAAGTGCAACATAATTGGCGGGGAGGTTGACCATGTTAAAGAGAAACTGGAACAAGAAAACATTGTTCCCAATCTGCTGGAGGTGGAGAAGCAGGCCATAAAAGGGCATGTAGATTGCAAATCTGCAGCGAACAAAAGAAGGATAGATGTCATTACATTTAGACCCTAGCCGCTATAAACGACAATCATAAATATCGTCAGACAGGCGGCCAGTGGTTGGTGTTCAAGTACAAAAGGCATGATCTGTTTTGTAGAATATTCTACCTGGTGATGATTTAAAAACTGTCATTAAATATTGCATAATGATGGAGGTCATAATGGTTACCTTTTTTGGTGGGTGGGGGGTATTGTTCTTAAGAATACATAATGAGGGGGGCGCCTGGGGGGCTCAGTCAGTTAAGCATCTGCCTTCAGCTCAGGTCATGATCCTGGAGTCCCTGGATCGAGCCCCGCATCAGGCTCCATGCTCAGCAGGGAGTCTGCTTCTCCCTCTGCCCCTTACCCTGTTTGTGCTCCCTCTCTCTCTCGATTTCTCTCTCTCAAATAAATAAATAAAATATTAAAAAAAAAAAAAAAAGAATATACTGAGGCCATCTAGGGTTTTAGAGTTTTTTCTATATCCTGATTTGGGTGATGGTTGCATATTTACATATGTAAATATTCATCAAGCTATATACGTTGGTGCACTTAAACAATTTTTTTAAAATTTATTTAATTACGTGATCTTCACACCCAATGTGGAGCTCAAACTCGCAACCCTGAGATCAAGAGTCACATGCTCTTCTGGGGCGCCTGGGTGGCACAGCGGTTAAGCGTCTGCCTTCGGCTCAGGGCGTGATCCCGGCGTTATGGGATCAAGCCCCACATCAGGCTCCTCCATTGTGAGCCTGCTTCTTCCTCTCCCACTCCCCCTGCTTGTGTTCCCTCTCTCACTGGCTGTCTCTATCTCTGTCAAATAAATAAATAAAATCTTTAAAAAAAAAAAAAAAAGGAGTCACATGCTCTTCTGACTGAGCCAGCCAGGTGCCCCAACTGCTTGTAATTTTATCTCAGTTGAAGTGGAAACAAACAAGTGAAGAAACTTAAGCGAAAATCTCTACTGTGATTGAAGTTCACAGCCTCCATTTCCAGGTGCTGAGCCTGGTAAGGTGACATAATAAAGAAAACTCATTGCACAATTAGTTCTGGGTCAGTCTTTCTGTAACGAAAAAACACAATTATCTTTCTGGCTTCCTCATGTTGCATCTCCAAATCTGTCCCTCCAACACGGTGTATCCTTTGACAGGAATAGATTCATGTCTCCACGATCTTAATATTCTTCACACACGGTGTGAAGCCTACCTCACGAAGGACAGTAAGCAGATCCTTCTGCGCAGGACAGGTGTGCGGAACAAGTCAGGCACGGAAGGTTTTTTCTGTGCTGCCTCCAGCTCCTCCTGCATGACGGCTCTCAAAACCTTCAACAACAACCACCACAAGAAACTGTTGAGTTGTCACGCAATGTGCGCACTGGGAGGTCCCCACGGAGGATGCTCTAGACCACTTGCTGTCATAGTTAGTAGCAAATCGAGACAGCAAAAATGCACTGACATGTGAAAGGTGAATTAGGGAGTTAAAGGAGCCTCAGGAAAATTATGTAGCAGCAAGGACTTTTTAAACACAAGATCTGAGTGGGCTGCAGGGCATCAGAAAGGGTGTGTATGTTCGATATTCAGATCAGGAAGGGAATCAAACGTGAGTTACTTGGATTCAGGTCCAAAGCCCCATTTATGCTAGAGAGACCCGGCAGCTAAGCTTGGTTCCCAGCCGGCCGTCCTTTGCAAAGAAACTGTTTATTTCAGGAAAAATGACATCTCCTGAGAGCCTTTATTTTGGTTCTTCATTCAGTCTCTTGGAGCGAAATCCTGGCATATTGTGCCTCCATGAAGGAGAGGCCTAGAATTCAATCTGAAGATAAAACCAGGGTGGGATCTTGATGTAGAATTATTTATACTCCAGTTGGTTATAATCTGGAGTTACTTAATGGTCCTGCAACATGCTAAGCGCATACCTTGCAGATGGTGATTATTTCTAAACCCCAATTTCCCCATCATAGAAGGAGGAGGAGGAGGAGGAGGAGGAGGAGGAGGAGGAGGAGGAGGGAGGTGGAGGAGGAGGAGATGGAGGGGGAGAAGAAATACATAGAGAAAAATAATAGCACCTTTTTCATGAAGACTTTCTAGCCATACATGAGGTTGTAAATACGCAGACGGAGTTATATCCAGCACGCCTCAGCTACTTATTAATTATTCCAATAATATTGACTTAATTCTCATCCCACCTTTACAAATGAAACAACACCATGGAATCCACTGGAAAAATTCCATGAGGAAGGGACTTTAGAGAAATGTAAGGTCACCTAAGTGAGGACATACCAGATCAAGAGTGTCTTACAGGTGCAGAGCCAGCTCAAGCAGCAAAATGCTGGACTTATGTTTTTGGAAGAGAAGAGTCAAGACAGCATCTCCTTCCTAAAACTAACACCAGAAACCCATGACCGGGGGCCATTGTTATGGGTAGTATTCTAAGAACGGGCTCCAAGGATACCTTAAACACGGGCCAGAGGAGGTCTCCCATGCCTATGAGACTGGCCTCAAATCATATCCAATATCAGGGGAACATTTGGGAGATGCTGAGGTTATTTCACACTGGCCATTCATTCTTGGTGAGCAGGGATGTGAGTTGCATTTCCAGAAGAATTTAGTGAGGTGATACCAGGTCATTTATGGGAACTCAAGGAGCTCCCCCTACCTGCTAAAATTATTATTCAAGGAAGAGGAGGCCTATATTCAAGTTTCCCAGACAAACAAAGCTTTAAAAGTTCGTCAGCACGAGAGGCACCTGGGTGGCACAGTCAGTGAAGTGTCTGACTCTTGGTTTCAGCTCAGGTCATGATCTCAGGGTCATGAGATCGAGCCCTGTGTGAGGCTCTGTGCTCAGTGCAGAGTCTGCTTAAGATTCTCCCTTCCTCTCCTTCTGCCCTCCCCTGCACATGTGCACGCACTCTCTCTCTAAAAGTAATTAATCTTTTTTTTTTTTAAGTTCATCACCATTAAACTGGCCTTGTGAGAAATGTTAAAGGGACTTCTTTAAGTGGAAAAGGAAAGGCCATAGAGGTGAGAAAATTCTGGAAGGAAAAAAATTTCATGAGTAAAACCAAACATACAGTAAAGGCAGTAGAGTGATCACTTACAAAGCTAGTATGAAGGTTAAAAGATAAAAGTAGTAAAATCAGGGGCGCCTGGGTGGCACAGCGGTTAAGCGTCTGCCTTCGGCTCAGGGCGTGATCCCAGCGTTATGGGATCGAGCCCCACATCAGGCTCCTCTGCTATGAGCCTGCTTCTTCCTCTCCCACTCCCCCTGCTTGTGTTCCCTCTCTCGCTGGCTGTCTCTATCTCTGTCGAATAAATAAATAAAATCTTTAAAAAAAAAAAAAAAGGTAGTAAAATCAATTATATGTAAAGAATCAGTTATGGGGGCTCGCACAGTAATTAGATGGAAAATACGGCAATATGTACATAAAATGGGGAGAGGTAAATAAAAATGAAATTCTTTTAGAATGTGTTCAAACGTAGGTGATCATCACCTTAATACAGACTACTGTATCTTTAGGGGCTATACACGAACCCCACGAAAACCATACACCAAAACCCTGTACTAGATACACAAAAAATAAAGAGAAAGAAAGCCAAGCACATTTAAAAAAAGTCCTCTATTACAAGGAAAGAGAACCAAAGAAGGAGAAAGGAACAGAGAAGGACTACAAAACAACCAGAAAACAATGAACAAAATGGCAGTAAGTACGTATCTATCAATAATTACTTTAAATGTGAATGAACTAAATGCTCCAATCAGAAGACGTGGGGGCAGAATGGATCAAGAAAAAAAAAAAAAAGGCCCATCCGTATGCTGCTTACAAGAGACTCACTTCAGACCTCAAGAAGCGTGCAGACTGAAAGTGAAAGGATGGAAAAATATTCCACGCAAATGGAAGGGAAAAAAAAAAAGCTGGGGTAGCAATACTTAGATCAGACAAAATAGACTTAAAAACAAAGACTGTAGCAAGGGACAGAGAAGAGCATTACCTAATGGTAAAAGGGGTTCAATGAGAGGATATAACACTGTTAGTGGGAATGTAAATTGGTGCAGAAAACAGCATACAGGTTCCTCACAAATTAAAAATAGAAGGGCACCTGGGTGACTCAGTCAGTAGAGCGTCTGACTCTTGATTTCAGTTCAGAGCATGATTTTAGGGTCCTGGGATTAAGCCCCACATTTGGCTCCATGTTCAGCAGGGAGTCTGCTTGAGGATTTCCCTCCCTCTCCCTCTGCCCCTGCTCTCGCTCACGTGCACCCTCTCTCTCTCTCTCTCTCAAATAAATAAATAAATAAATAAATAAATCTTTTTTAAAAAATTAAAAGTAGAAATACCATAGGATCCAGTAATTCTACTACTAGATATTTATCCAAAGAAAACAAAAAACACTAATTCAAAAGGATACGCTCCCCTATATTTATTGCAGCATTATTTACAATAGCCACGATATGGAAGCAACATAATATCCACTGATAGATGAATGGATAAAGAAGATGTGGTGTGTGTATAATATATGTATGTATATAATGTATATCCATAACGGGATATTACTCAGCCATCAAAAAAGAACGAGATCTTGCCATTTGTGGCAATCTGGATGAACCTAGAGGATATTGTGCTAAGTGAAATAAGTCAGACAAAGACAAATACCATACACTTTCACTGACATGTGAAATCTAAATAACCAAACAAAAAGAGAAACAGATCAATAAATACAGAGAAAAAACTGGTGGTTGTCAGAGGAGTGAGAGGTGGGGGGATGGGCAAAATGGAAGAAGGGGAGTGGGAGGTATAGGTTCCCAGTTATGGAATGAATAAGTCATGAAGTAGAAAGTACAACATGGGGAATATAGTCAATGGTGGTGTACTAGCATCGTGTGGAGACAGTAGCTACACTCGTGAACATAGCATAACGTATAGAGTTGTTGATTCACTATGTTGTATACCTGAAACTAATGTAATGTTGTGTGTCAAATAGTCCTCAATAAAAGAAAGAAAAAGCAAGCACTGGTTGTTATACGCAACTGATAAATTATTGACTACATCTGAAACTAATGATGTACTATATGTTGCCTAATTGAATTTAAATTTAAAAAAGACCATGAGAGACTATGGACTCTGGGAAACAAACTGAGGGCTTCAGAGGGGCGGGGGGTGGGAGAATGGGATAGGCTGGTGATGGGTATCAAGGAGGGCACGTATTGCATGGTGCACTGGGTGTTATATGCAAGTAATGAATCATGGAACTTTACATCAAAAACTAGGGATGTACTGTATGGTGACTAACATAATATAATAAAAAATATTATTATAAAAAAATTTAAATAAATAAATTTTAAAAAGAAAGAAAAAGCAATCCTAAAGTTCTTATGGAAACACAGAAGACCCTTACAATCAAAGAATTTTTGAACAGGAACAAAGCTGGAGGCATCACATGTTTTGATGGCAAAATATATTACAAAGCTACAGGATGGTACTGGTATAAAAACAGACATAGCCCAATGGAGCAGAATAGCAATAAACGCAGCACACACAGTCACTTGATCTTGGACAGTGGTGCCAAGAAGTCACAGTGGGGACAGGATAGTGTCTTCCATGAGTGGTGTTTTGGAAAACTAGATATTGACATGTAAAAGAATGAAACCGGGAACTTATCTTATGCTGTACACAAAAATCAACTCACAAAGGGTTAAAGACTAAGATGTAAGACCTGAAACAAGCAGAGAACAGAATGGTATCTGCCAGATGCTGGGGGGTGTGGGAAATGGAGACATATTTGTCAAAGAGTATGAGGTTTCAGTTATATGAGGTCAATCAGTCCTAGGGATCTACTGTATATCATGGTGTCTATAGTTAGAATACTGTACTATATATTGAAAATTTGCTATTAGTGGGTTTTCTATTGAGTGTTATCACAAAAATAATGAATAAAGAGGGCAGGAGAAGTTTTAGGAGATGATGGATACGTTTTATAGCGTAGGTTGTGGTGCTGACGTTTGGATGGGTACTTATCAGATACATCAACTTGTCTATATTAAATATGTACAGCTCTTTGTATGTTAATCATACCTCAATAAAAATTTTTTAGATTTTATTTAAATTCAAGTTAGTTAACGTATACTGTATTATTAGTTTCAATGGTAGAATTCCATGATTCATCACTTGCATCAAGTTGTTTCAAGAAAAATCCTTCAGATGTGCCATTGAACATGTTTCCGGAGATGTTTTATTGCTCCTCCTTGACTGTCTAGACCCTAATCCTCTCCTTTTTCAATTAAACAAGGGAGATGATTTTTCCTTGTCTCTATGAGAATCCTTTCCATCTCCCTATCATCGCAAACAGAAAAGTTAAACCCCAAAGAATTATAAACAGGATCTTGAGATATTTGCACCCACGTGTTCACTGCAACACGATTCACAATAGCCAAACCATGGACACAAACTAAATGTCCATCAGTGGATGAATGCATAAAGAAAATGCGGCATATACATACAACAGGATATGATTCATCCATAAACAGAGGAAATCCTGCTAGATGTTACAACAGATGAATCTTGAGGACATTTTGTTATATGAAATAAGGCAGTCACAGAAGGACAAATATTGCATGATTCCATTTATATGAAGTATATAAAATAATAAAACAATAAATTGAATGGTGGTTACCAGGGACCAGGGAGAAGGAATATGGGAGATTGCTGTTCAATGGGTATAGAGTTTTAGTCATGCAAGATGAAAAAGTTTTAGAGATCATTGTACTTAGAGTTAATGATACTGTATCGTACAGTTAAAAATTTAAGAAGATAGGGGCGCCTGGGTGGCACAGCAGTTAAGCGTCTGCCTTCAGCTCAGGGCGTGATCCCGGCGTTATGGGATCGAGCCCCACATCAGGCTCCTCCGCTGGGAGCCTGCTTCTTCCTCTCCCACTCCCCCTGCTTGTGTTCCCTCTCTCGCTGGCTGTCTCTATCTCTGTCGAATAAATAAATAAATAAATAAATAAATAAATAAATAAATAAACTTTAAAAAAAAATTTAAGAAGATAGAGCTCATGTGTTAATTTTAAGATGTCTTGATTTTTCTCTTATTAATACTAAAGTTCCTTGAAACGTGGAATTCTGACCCATACTGCCATGCACGGTCAAGCACCATGACTGACACATTATAATTTTTTGATAAATAATGTATATGTTCATGACATGATGAATGCTTTACTTAATGATCCACAGCAGTATCTGCCTTCCAGACCCCGGGCGGGGGGGTTGGGGAGAGGCATTTCCACTCAGTCATGCTCTTGGAACTTGTAATAAGTAGAATGTAAACTCCACAAAGCAGAGATTTGGACTCTTGTGGCCAATACAGTATTTCCTGGAGAGAACAGAAGGGGCCTCGGGAGTCACGCGTAAATACCATTAACGGAAGACTGTATGACCAAGTTAACACACTCTATTCGGCACAGTCCCTAAGCCTCCCTTCTACTGGTCTTACTATACTTGAAAAAGGCCATCAGGATATGAATGGAAAGAAATGGCTTTGTTTGGATTACTTCCTCTAACACATACACAATTTTTTTTTTTGATGTAGTGTTCCATGACTCATTGTTTACGTGTAACACCCAGTGCTCCTGCAATACGTGCCCTCCTTAATACCCATCACTGGGCTAGCCCCTCCTCCACCCCCTCCCCTCTGAAACCCTCAGTTTGTTTCCCGGAGTCCATACACAATCTTTACAATCGTAAACCCTAAGAGCTATCTGCTCCTGTTGAGTAAAAATATCTGTGTTCAGTTCCCAGCAACAGGATATCCTCCCTTTATATTAACTCAGACAATGTGGACAGCCATTGACAACCAGAACAATGAAGTAAGAAGACCCATAGCCAGACTCGTGTCCCCACCCTTTATTCACCTTATGGACACCAACGAATGCCTATGTCAGGTCACAGGTTCCCTACATCCCATAACCCACTCCCATTCCTGTTCACCTCCATGGTGAGGGCTTCTCCCGCATTCTTCCTTCCATTCCTGTGTGCAGCTTTTCTCAGGACCTTTAAGCCCTCCTCGAATTTGTTGGTGGTAACCAGCCATCGAGCAGACTCCACCAGCCACCTGATCAAAGAAGACAGAGGTGCAGCCAAATCTCTCATGAGTCCATATTCTTTGTCCTGAAATGCCTCTCCCCTCCCATCTAATACCTACCTCTTGTTCTGATATACCAGAAAATACAAACTTCTGATCTCTCGTACCCTAACTAGAAAACTGCAGGATGACCTCTCCCCATGAGGTACATTTCCACTACTGGCGATATAAAGCAGGAGTCACATTGCCCCTTCAGTCTTATGCTGGGGAATATTTCCAGGTTTGGCAAATAAAAATAATGTGCCCAGTTAAATCTGAATTTAAATAAGCAGTGAATAGGAGTAATTCTTGAGCATAACTATGTCCCGTGCGATATTTTGGACCTTCTCCCACTGAAAAAGTATTTGTTGTTTCTTTGAAATTTTACTTGAATGAGACACCCTGTATTCTATCAGGCTAGTAAATAAAAATACAGAACTCTCAGATAAATAGAAATTTCCTATAAACTACGAATAATTTTTAGTGTAGCTATGTGCCATGCAATATTTGGAATAATATACACCAAAAACTGTTGTTTACCTGAAATTCAAACTTAACTGAGTGTCCTTGATATTATCTGGCAACCCTACCTGTTCAGCTTCTTGAGTTGTACATAGGACACTTATTAGGAGAGCATGTGTTCAAGTTCTTCACTAAGAACCAAACAGAATTCTTAGGACCTGACTCCATGGACCTTGCATCCCAGGATCCGCTAAGATAAAGGAAAGATAAAAGATAAAAAGAAAGCTTATACCTTGACAAAAGAAAAGAGGCAAATAATGGTACAGAAACCACCAGCTGAAGGGTGTGCCAGTCTCGAATGGCAAAAGCCAGTCCTCCCAGGATGATCTGTCCTATGCAAGAAGTACAGATTGCCACTGTTATTCCCAAGGCTTGGAATCGGGGCACGGTCCATTCCACAGCTGAAAGAAAACACAAACAGGATTTTGACGTCAAAGTTGGAATCTCATAATGCTAAGCAAAATAAGTCAAGCAGAGAAAGACAATTATCATAGGGTTTCACTCATTTATGGAACATAAGAAGTAGGAAGATTGGTAGGAGAAGAAAGGGAAGAAGAAAGGGGGGGTAAACAGAAGGGGGAATGAACCATGAGAGACTATGGACTCTGAGAAACAAACTGAGGGCTACAGAGGGGAGGGGGCTGCGGGAATGGGATAGACCCGTGATGGGTAGTAAGGAGGGCACATATTGCATGGTGCACTGGGTGTTATACACAAGTAATGAATCATGGAACATTACATCAAAAACTAGGGATGTACTGTACGGTGACTAACATAATATAATAAAAAATTATTATAAAAAACTTTTTAAAAAAGTTGGAATCTCAAAGTCAAAGTCACGGCTTGGAAAATGTCAAAGATGCAAAGCGCTTACTTACTCAGCATAATAGTGTTGGTTATGATGTTCATGGCAGAGCAGCCAGCCAAGAAACGTAGCACGCAGTAAATGACGAAGGTCGGAGCAAGGACAGTGCAGGTGTCAGCAACGGCCAGCTGGAGGAAACACCAACGGAGAATGAACTTCCTCCCAAACCTGAGGAACGAGAACAGGTTAGATGGGGGGGTAAGAACAACCTGATAGGAAAATAAACAAAAAGAAGGCACACTGGGAAAGTGAGTGCATGTTTCAATGAGGGAACTTTGACCTTGACATTTGAAAGAATCGACAGCTAGTCAACAGGAGATCTTCCCAGAAGCAACCCTCCTGTTTGTAAATAGGTACCAAGTATGTCAATACTTCTTCCCCAGCCTGTCACCAGATCTTTGAGACCAACGGAAGCCGTATGAGACGGGTTGCAATCCTGGAAATTTGAACACATCACAAAGGTCCGTTGTACTAACACAGGCACTTAACACAGCAGAGTCTGTGCAGTGTCTAGAACACGAGGGAGCTGCTATGGGCTGAGCTGCATCCCCTGCCCCCACCCCAATTCATATATTGAAGATCTAATACCCAGTGAAATGGTATTTGGAGATGGGCTTCGAGGGAGCTAATTTGGTTTTGATGAGGTCATGAGGGTGGGGTCCTTATGATGGGGTTAGTGCCCTTTTACGAAGAGCAATTGCTCTCCTCTTTCTGCCATGTGAGGCTATCACAAAAAGACAGCTGCCTTGAAGCCAGGAAGACAGCTCTCACCAGACACCAAATCTCTCTGCACCTAGATCGTGGACCTCCCAGCTTCCAGAACTTGAGAAAAGAAACTTCTGTTGTTTAAGCCATCTGGTCTCCGGTGTTTCATTGTGGTAGCCTGAGCTGACTAAGATAAGCTCTAACTCTGTACTTGGGACTCTGGGACCATGTGGGTCCTGGATAAGTGATATGAAAGGAACACCCAAGGAACAATACAGCAAAGTTGCTGATGGGTTACATTAGAGCCCCTCTCTGCGATGTCTGGCTTTATAGGCCTGGAACAACACACTTCCCTAAAATAAGAACGGAGCCACAACTCGGAGAACTTTGAGTGAGTTCTCAGAGGAGAGGATTCGGTAAGATGAGCATAAAGAAACAGAGAAGGAGAGGGTATTTTTATTTTATTTTTTGAAAGATTTTATTTATTTATTTGAGAGAGAGAGAGAGAGAGCAAGCAGGGGAAGTGGCAGGTGGAGGAGAAAGGAGAAGCAGACTCCCTGCTGATCAGGGAGCCTGACATGGGGCTCGAGTCTAGGACCCCGGGATCATGACCTGAGCCAAAGGCAGATGCTTAACCAGCTGAGCCACCCAGGCACCCCAGTGAGACGGTATTTTTGAAAAGGAAGGAGAATTCTGTGTTTCACAGTTTTCTGGAAGAGAGGACCTTTCTCTGGACAATGAGGATGAGACACCTGTGCCGATTCTGTTTGACCAGTAGTAGACAAACAGTGGGATTGGACAAAAACCCTGCAATCCTTGCTATGCTTGCAGAATATTTCCATTATAATGCAGTGTTAAATCTTTTATATTCTGAGTATTTATATTAGACACATTTGTATTTCCACTCAAAATGGAATAAAATCTAGGTAAAGAAATGCTATGATTAATGACATGACATAATAACAATTATTGGGGAGTCTGGTCCATCACAATGAAAGGCAGCTGTAAGAGGCATCATGCACTGGTATCTCGGGGGCGCCTGGGTGGCTCAGTCAGTTAAGCGTCTGCCTTCAGCTCCAGATCATGATCTTGGGGTCCTGGGATCGAGGCCCACCATCGGGCTCCCTGCTCAGCAGGGAGTCTGCTTTTCCCTCACCCCCTGCTGGTGCTCTCTCTCTCCCTCAAATAAATAAACAAAATAAAAATCTTTAAAATGTAGTGATATTTAGAGCCACAGGCATTTGGCAACAATCTGGTTGTCCATCACCAAAAAATGGATGAAGAGCTTTGTCATGGATCTTCACTGTGGACACCGTGTAGCAATTAGAAGAATGAACTAGAAGTACACATAGGAACGTATATGCACCTCAAAAAACATTGCATTGGGTGTACCAAAGAAAAAGAATGAGATAATAACACATTTACATACATATGTGAATTAAAATATATGTAAACCAATGTCATTTATTTTGAAAAAACACATATGAATTTAAAGAAATATAGCTAGTGCGTTATAATGACCCCTATAGGGAAGAAGGAATTGGGATTGGGGCATAAGGAAAAAATGAAACAGATACATACATACATGAAAGGAATTAGTGGCCAAACTAATGAGGATGCTGTCTCATGAAATGAGTATAGTTCAACCATCTGTGGTTTATAGTCAAAGGAAGAGAAATTTGTGCTGTGCAAAATATTAAGACTATTGTTTCATTAATTATTAATTGTGCAATTTGGCTGTATGTTCACCATTGCTTTTTTTTCTTTTTCCAGATGCAGAGGAAGATGACTCTTCCCAGCCTTATATTTAAGTCAGAGTCATACATCTGCATTCTGACCATGAATTGAGGACAGAAGTGACCAAGGCCACTTCCAGACCTGTCCATACAAGGTCCACTTGGGTCCTGCTCATTCTCTCTGACAACATGGCTGGAAACAAAAAAAAGTGCAGATGAAAAAGTCACACAATGGAAGATTCTGGTTCTCTGAGCCACAACTCAGAGGATGGGGGCCACATGACCCACACCACACTGTGAGGACAGTGAAAATCATGATTTTATTAAAATCCCAATTTTGTGTCTGGGATTCTTACTGTAACTAGCTACCTTGGCCAACACGAGAATGTTTGAATAATTGTGTTTGATAAAGATAACTGGAGAAGCTTCATATGTTTTCTTTTTTGGTATAGGTTTCTCAAATTTATTTTGAGAATAAAAATAAAAAGTATTTTATTTGAGGGGTGCCTGGATGGCTTAGGCAGTTAAGTGTCCCACTCTTGATTTTGGCTCAGTTCATGGTCTCAGAGTCGTGAGATTGAGCCCCAAGTCAGGCTCTCCGCTGGGTGTGGAGTCTGCTTAAGATTCTTTTTCTCCCTCTTCCTCTGCCCCTCCTCCCGAGACTCTGTCTAAAAAAAATTTTTTTTAATTGGAAAAGAAAACATCATGTAGAACTGTAAACATATGTATAAAAAGAGGTTACAAAATTACATATGGACTTTTACCAGTTTTATTTAAAACACATATTTCTGATGTATGTGGCTCCCACTTGAGTGGACTTGTTCTTAGCTCTATTTTGAAAGTTGTCAAATATGAAAGTTTAAATGAATACTATAACGGACACTGCTATAAATCTCAAGCAGATGCACCACTAGATAGCATTTTGCTATATTTGCTTTATTTCTTTGCCTTTGTGAATACACACACACACACACACACACACACACACCACACACGAACTCTTTTCTGTTGAACCATCTGAATGGCAGCCACAAATCACGTGACACATCACTTCCATTTTTTTTTTAGCATGCATGTATAAAAAATACAAGTAGTTTCTAGGGGTGCCTGGCTGGCTCAGTTGGTTAAGTGTTCGACTCTTGATTTTGGCTCAGCTCATGATTTCAGGTTCTCGAGATCAAGCCCTGTGGCAGTCTCCGTGCTCATCGGGGAGTCTGCTTGAGATTCTCTATTTCCCTCTCCGCCTGCCCTTCCCCCCCAACTAAATAAATAAATAAATATTTAGCATCTCCTTGCTTGCCCATGTATTACCCTTTAATGGGAGGGTCATGGGAAGAAGGCAGCTTGGGTATTTGTTAGCTGAGCGTAATCTTGGCTAGGGGGTTATATTTGGGACAGATTGTTTTCAAGCAGGTCCATACTCAACACTGTTTTCCTCTACTTGAGATCTCCTGCTGCCTGACTAACAGGCACTTCTGGGTTATTACTGTATGTGCTTCATTTCCTATTTTCCTTCATCTCCCTAAATGGTATCAGTGTGTATCCATTTGCTCTGGATGAAGATACAGATACTCCCATCATTTTTCCTAAGGATTATTTTGATAGCCTCTTAGATGCTTTTCCTACCACCACTCTGGCTCTCCCTCCCACTTAATCATCAATGAAGCATCAGGAATGAGGTTTAAAAGATCCTATCATAATAATCATCTTAAAAGGCTCAGATGGGTACATTTCAGGTTCCAGGAGTAAGGTCTTAAACCCTACTGCTTGCCTTTCGCTCCATCAGCAAAGACACATGTACAGAACACAAAAAGCAACTAGCTGAGCTCAGTTGAGAGTGAAGATAGATTGTGGCGGGGAGTGTTTTCTCTCTCCGAAGAGGGCAGATGGACACCAATACAAGGAAGATCCTATTTCCACAGCTATTATCCTGAAGTGAGGTGCAATTCACACGGTAAGTGAAGGGAGTGGCATATATCTTGTGATCTGTGGAACCAGGTTACAGATGGTGGGAAGCTGGGAACATCGAAGAGAGTGAGGGTCCCAGCAAGGGAAAGTGACAAAGAGAGCATCCTTAAACTGTGTCTACCACGCATCCCCTAAATAGCCCCTGGAGCATGCATCTGCAGAAAGCAGGTCAATATAGACAAAGATCTGAACTGAGCTTGGAGTTTCTGCATAAGAAATAGATTCCAGGGGCCCCCGGGTGGCTCAGTCGGTTAAGCGTCTGCCTTCGGTTCAGGTCACGATCTCAGGGTCCTCGGATCAAGTCCCGCATCAGGCTCCTTGTTCAGCAGGGAGCCTGCTTCTCCCTCTTCCTCTCCCCCCACTTCTCTCAAATAAATAAATAAATAAATAAACAAATAAATAAATAAAATCTCAAAAAAAAGCCCCAAAATAGATTTTAGTTCAGTCCGAGGCTTGAAAATTATCTGCTAAAATGAAGGAATCAGTATGACTGATGAGTAATAACGGAAAATGGAATCTTCACAACTTCATATTTATAATATTCAAGATATAATTCGTAATATCCCGCTATGTGAAGGACCAAGAAAATGGAACTCCATTTCCTAGAGAATGGAAATCTTTTGGCTCTTCTGCCAAAAGTAGACAAAGTTTGGGACTAAGCAGCAAGGATTTTCAAGTGGTACTATAACTATCCTCAAAGAGAGAAATCAACTATGATTTTAACGTATGAAATTCAAAGCTTAGAAATGGGCCTTCTCAGAGAGACGGCAACACAGGTAAGCTAAAGTTATTGAAATTCAAGAGCTGAAAAAGCAGTTTCTAATACGAAAATTTACTGGATGGACTTAACAATCCTGTGGACACAAGAGAGAGACTACTTGAAGATAGATCAATAGAGGCTGCAGAAGATGAAGAACAGAAAGAAATAATGGTTTAAGAAAGTGAAAAAAGAGCCTCAGAGCACTGTTACACCAGGAGGTGGGACGTAGTTCCTGTAAAGAGCCAGGTAATTAGCATTTTAGAAGTTGTAACCCACGTTTTCTTATTTGTCTGTCTTTTTTAAACTACTTTTTGTATTTCTTTTTTTCAGATAGACTATTTTTAGAGCAGTTTTAAGTTGGCTGCAACATTGAGCAGAAAGTACAGAGATTTCCCATATATCCTGCTCCCATGTACGCACAGCATCCCTACCTATCAATATCCTGCACCAAGTGAGACATTTGATACAATGGAGCCTACAGTGATGCATCATTATCCCCCAAAGTCCATAGTTTACATTGGGGTACATTCTTGGTGTTGTACATTCTATGGTTTTTGACAAATGTATAATGACATGTACCCACCATTACAGTATCCTGCAGAGTAGTTTCACTGCCCTAAAATCTCTGTGATGTGCCTATTAATTTCTCTCTCCCTGCCCACCACTCATCTTTTTACTGTCTGTACAGTTTTTCCTTTTCCAGAATATCATATAGTTGGAATCATGCAGTGTGTAGCTTTTTCCGATTGGCTTTTGCGTGGTATGCATCCAAGATTCCCCCATGCCTTTTCTTTTTTTTTTTTTTTTTTTTAAGATTTTATTTATTTATTCGACAGAGATAGAGACAGCCAGCGAGAGAGGGAACACAAGCAGGGGGAGTGGGAGAGGAAGAAGCAGGCTCCTAGCAGAAGAGCCTGATGTGGGGCTCGATCCCAGAATGCTGGGATCACGCCCTGAGCCGAAGGCAGACGCTTAACCGCTGTGCCACCCAGGCACCCCAGCTGCGCCCCATGCCTTTTCATAGCTAGATTGTTCATTTATTTTTAGCACTGAACAATATTCCATTGTCTGGATGTATTACGGTTTACTTATGCGTTCACCTACTGAAGGAAATGTTGGTTGCTTCCAAGGTTTGGCAATTATGAAGAAAGCTGCCTTTTCAACTACTTTCTTATTTTATCAACTCTTTGTTTTTAAGTCTTTTTTTACTTTCATTTTTACATTTACATATTATAGATATATTTTTCATTTTTGGCTTCCTTTCACTGTATTCAATTTTATTTTTGTATATATATATATAAATTTTGCTTTCTTTACAATTTTGGGGTTTAGGGTCTTCTAACAAACAGACCAAAATACACCCAGGACCAAGTGGATAACCCTGTTTTGTCCACCTGGGAGATTATATTCTCTCTTTTTCCCCTTTGTTTGTTTGCTTGTTTCTGATCTCTTCGGATTTGTCTAGTGTATATTTCCCTTGGGTTGTGGTTGATATTTTTGATTTTGTTCTCTCATCGATCCATTCTTCTCTGGGCAAAATGACTAGGAGGAATTCACAACAAAAGAAAGAAGCAGAGGTAATACTCTCTGCCACAGATGTAATTGATATGGATATAAGTAAAATGTCAGAGCTGGAATTCAGGATAACAATTATAAAGTTACTATCAGGATATGAAAAAAGCATAAAAGACTTTAGGGAATCTCTTAGTGCAGAAGTAATATCTAATCAGGCCAAAATTTAAAGTGATTTAACTGAGATGCAGTCTAAATTGGATGCTCTAACAGCTAGGGTAAATGAGGCAGAAGAGAGAGTCAGTGACATAGAAGACTAGATAATGGAAAGGAATGAAGCTGAGGAAAATACAGAAAAACAACTAATGGACCATGAGGGGAGGCTTTGAGAAACCAGCAATACCATAAAGCGAAACAATATTAGAATTATTGGGGTCCCAGAGGAAGAAGAGAGGAGGAGAAGGTATAGTTGAGCAAATCATAGCTAAGAACTTCCCTAATCTGGGGAAGGAAACAGGCATTCAAGTCCAAGAGGTAGAGAGAATGCCTGCCAAATCAATAAAATCAATAAAAATAAAAAAATAGAAAAAAGAAAGAAGAAACTAAACAGACCCACAAGAAATATTAAAGGGGATCCTGTAAGCGAAGAGAGCCCCAAAGTAACATAGACCAGAAACAGAAACAATCTACAGAAACAGAGACTTTACACGTAATACAATGGCACTAAATTCATATCTTTCGATAGTTACTCTGAATGTAAATGCACTAAATGCTCCAATCAAAAGACACAGGATATCAGATTGGATAAAAGAGCAAGACCCAGCCATATGCTGTCTACAAGAGACTCATTTTAGACCTAAACGCACCTCCAGATTGAAAGTGAGGGGGTGGAAATCCATTTATCATGCCAATGGACATCAAAAGAAAGCTGAGGTACAAATCTTCATCTCAGACAAATTAGATTTTAAACCAAAGACTGTAGTAAGGGATGAATTGGGACTCTATCTCACACTAAAGGGTTTATCCAACAAGCTCTAACAATTATAAATATTTATGCTCCTAAATTGGGAGCAGCCAATTATATAAACCAATTAATAACCAAATTAAAGAAATACATTGATAATAATACAAAAATAGTAGGGGACTTTAATACTCCACTCACAGCAAAGGACAGATTATCTAAGCAGAAGATGAATAAGGAAACAAGGGCTTTGAATGACACACCAGACCAGACAGACTTCACAGATATATACAGAACATTCCATCCCAAAGCAACAGAATACACGTTCTTCTCAAGTGCACATGAAACATTCCCCAGACTAGATCACATACTGGGTCACAAATCAGGTCTCAACCGGTACCAAAAGATTGGGATTATTCCCTGCATACTTTCAGACCACAATGCTTTGAAACTTGAACTCAATCACAAGAGGACATTTGGAAAGAACTCAAACACTTGGAGGTTAAAGAGCATCTTGCTAAAGAACGAATGGGTCAACCAGGAAATTAAAGAAGAATTTTTTTAAATTCATGGAAACAAATTAAAATGAAAAACACAACTGTTTAAAATGTTTGGGATACAGCAAAGGTGGTCCTAAGATGGAAGTATCTAACACTACAAGCCTTTCTCAAGAAACAAGAAAGGTCTCAAATATGCAACCTAACCCTACACCCAAAGGAGTTGGAGAAAAAATAGAAAATAAAGCCTAAACCCAGCGGGAGAAGAGAAATAATAAAGATTGAGCAGACATCAATGAAATAGAAACCATAAGACCACTAGAACAGACCAATGAAACTAGAAGCTGGTTCTCTGAATTAATAAGATCGATAAGCCTCTAGCCAGACTTATCAAAAAGAAAAGAGAAAGGACCCAAATTAACAAAATCATGAATGAAAGAGGAGAGATCACGACCAACACCAAAGAAATACAAACAACGTTAAGAACATATTGTGAGCAACTATATACCAACAAATTAGGTCAACTAGATATTTCATACAAATGAATACAATATCTGTCCTCTTTTGTCTGTCTTATTTTACTCTGCCTAACATTTTCATGGCTCATCCATATTATAGTATGGGCCAAAACTCTATTTCTTTTTATGGCTGAAAAGCATTCCATTGGATGTACAGATCCTATTTTATCCCTCCATCCATTGATGGATACTTGGGTTGTTTCTACTTTCCGGCTGTTGTCAATAGTGCTGTAATGACATTGTTGGATAATTATCTGTTTGAGTCCCTTTTTCAATTCTTTTGGTTTTATACCTAGCAATGGAATTGCTAGGTCATATGGTTACTCTACATTTAACTTTTTAAAGAATTTCCAAAGTATTTTTCACAGTGATTGCACCATCTTACCCTCCTGTCAGTAGACTTCCAATTTCTCTACATCCTTGTGAATGCATGTTATTTTCTGTCTTGTTTTTGTTGTTGTTGTTTTTTGTTTGTTTATTGTTGTTTTAATATTTTACTTATTTATTTATTTATTTGTTTGAGAGAGCGAGAGAGAGAAAAGAGAGCACAGAGGGAGAGTGAGAAGTGGATTCCCCACTGAGCAGAGAGCCCGACATGGGACTCAATCCCAGGACCCTGGGATCATAAACTAAGCTGAAGGCAGACGCTTAACCAACTGAGCTACCCAGGTGCCCCCATCTTTTTATCGTATTATGGCCGTTCTAGTAGGTATGAAGTGTATTTGACTGTGGCTTTGACTTACATTGCTTTCAATATCATGTTGAACATTTTTTTCGTGTGCTCTCATGCACCATTTGTCCATCTTTTTTAAAGAAATGTATATTTAAGTCCTTTGTTCATTTAAAAATTGGGTTTTTGTCAGTTTGTTGTTGAGGGTGGGGGTTCTTCATATATACTGAATATTAAACCCATTCCATTGGTCTGTTTTCCTATTTTTTGGATTATATATAATTTACAAATATTTTCTCCCATTACATAAGTTATCATTCTCTTTCTTGATAATGTGCTTTGAAGTACAAAAGTTTTTAATTTTTGATGAAGACTAATCTATCTATCAATTTTTTCATCACTTGTGCTTTTGGTGACATATCAAAGAATTCATTGCCAAACGCAAAGTTATATAGATTCACCCCCCTCCCATTTTCTTTTAAGAGTTTTATGGTTTTAGCTCTTGTATTTAAGTCATTAACCCATTTTTTGTTAATATTTATTATGGCTTTAGGTAAGGATCCAACTTTATTATTTTGCATGTGGATACCCAGTTATCACTTTGTCATTTGTGGAAAGGGCTATATTTTACCAACTGAAAGATCTTGGCACCCTTTTCAAAAAATGAATCAGCCACGGAGATATGATATGGCTTTATTTTTATTTCTGTAAGTGGGTGGTTCTGTGTTACGGAACTGTTAGAAATGGACACTCTGACTCGGAACACTTTTATAAGCTACATTTACTGTCATACCTTCAGAGTTCACAGTTTTGAGCTGACATAACAGATGGCATTGTGCTGGTAGGCGGTAAGGGAACCTTAATTCTCCATAACCCCCAGAGGAGACCGGCCTGGTGTTGGCATTTGGCTTTCTAATTTCTAAGTGGTATTGTCAGGCACAAGATACTCCAATTTCTAACACCACAAATGGTGACAGCAGTCGTCATTAGATTAATTACATGGTTGAAAACTTACCTTCAAAGCCCTGTTTTGATGAAAACAAAAATCAAGGTCACTGGAAACATGTTTTCTATACACCATCACGACACGTTGCTATGGACACAACAGTTTAGTAGGAATGTCTGCCCATCACACTTGGGAAACAGGGACATGGTGACCAGGCTCTGGAAATCCATAAGCATTCAGCTCACAGAGGCCAGGAGGGACAGAACACGGTCCCCTGGCCAAAGTCTGAAACACTGTTTAACGTATCTCCGTCTTCAAATACACTGAATCTTATGTCGTGAAACATCCTCTCTGTTCCCATAGGTAACTTTTCCCCATCTTCCTAAACAACGTGCTGTGTCACCTCCTCTCTAAACCCTGTCCTAAAATGTCCCCATGTCTGATGGAGATGCTGTTTCTGTGTCCTGTACATGGATGGCACTCACAGCTGACAAAACAGCACTCGCTACACTGACTATGATGTCCATGTGTTTCTAGATCCCTGGGGACCAAGAAAGCCCCAAGACAGTGTAATTGACAATAAGTGTGTCTTCATGGAAGAATGATGTGTTAGTTCAACAAAATACCCCAGTGATCCAGAGACACTCACCTGTCTGATAAATGGCCAAATATGATGCCTCCCACCAGCATTCCAGCCATGAATAAGAATTTGGCTATTGATTTCAGTGACTGAGATTCACATATCAGGTCCCACTGGAAGAGAAGAAAACCACCAAAGGAACACTGCATAGCGGCTTATAACCCCTCAGTGGAAACCTGATTGAAAGAACTTGAATGACTTGAAGTTTCTTTATGTCAGGCCCCCTTCTTCCTCTCCAGCTTCCTTTCCTTTGTTTTCTTTTCTTTTTTTTTCTTTCTTTCTTTCTTTTTTTTTTTTTTTTTTTTTTTTGCATTAGCTGGCCTTTATCATTCAGCTATCAGCTTAAATACAACTTCCTCCAGGAAGACTCATCTAAACCTGTTGGCTACATTAATGCCTTGCTTTATTTCGTATGAAGTGATTCTCAACCTTGGCCACAGAATGCAATCATCTGAGAAGCTTTAAACATTTCCTGATGGCAGAGTCTTACCGCAGATCTACGGCTGCTCAGGGGCACAGTCTGTGCTAGGAAGTTTTGATCAATATCCTGATGTTTCTAATTCACGAGCGTAACATTTTTAACACATTACATAAATTACTTGCTTAAACTTTGGTCTTCCTAAGAATAAAAGCCATATAATTGCAAGGCCACATCTACTTTTTAGTTCTTGGACTCATTAAATACATAGATTAATGGCATTTAATAAAGACATAGAGAACACTTGCTGAAATAATGAAAAATGACCACCTATATAGTGATTAAAGCCTTGAAGGATGTTCATTATTTGTCTGCCTCTAAACACCCAGACTGTGGACTCACAAGAGGTAAACAGGACCTGTTACCTTAGTCACGATGGTGGAGGGAAAAGAGCTTTGGTCGTACACCCAGCCATCCACACAGGGCTCCGTGTCCAGCTCACTTGTGTTGGGGAAGGTCCCATTCAGGTGAAGGAGCTGCCACTGGGGATGGATGAAGCGACGGCATTTCTCTGGCTTCAGGTGTGAGTCCAGTGGGATGGAGATTCTCAGGAGGGCATCTTGGCGGAGGATCCCAGTGCCGTTAGCAGAGACAGTGTCATTGTCGAGGATGTGGACCCAGCAGCGGTGACCAGGGACGGCTGCCGTGAAGTTCTCCAGTGAAACATGAGGGTACACCAAGAGGTTGGAGAGACAAAGGAAAACCATCTGAAGGATCTGGAATCTTCCCAGGCCTCCAACTTGTTCCAGGAGGTCCTCAAAGGCCATCAAGGCTGGACAGGCGATCCCCAGTGAAAGGCGAAATGACTATTTAGAA
Source organism: Ursus americanus (assembly GCF_024610735.1). Classification (NCBI taxonomy): domain Eukaryota; kingdom Metazoa; phylum Chordata; class Mammalia; order Carnivora; family Ursidae; genus Ursus; species Ursus americanus. Next base: position 38,968,339 of record NC_142150.1, on the reverse strand, counting down.
CAATTCAAAGGGAGAAGGGTCTCCATTCACTACGTCACACCAAGCGTGTGTTGATCCTGACCCCACTTCTTCCTCAATGGGCCCCGCTTCACCTCTACCAGGACCACTGAAGCTGATTCTCCAAATTGTTTGGGGATCAGGTGGGTAGCCGTTTTCTTTAAAGTCCCAGAGAAGTATTTTGCTGAGATGTTTCTAGCAGTTGACCAGCAGCACTGTTTAAAGGTGTACTTTGTGAAAATTCTTTTCGTCAGCAGTGCCCTGAAATGGCACTGGACTTTGACCCCCACATCTGTAAATAACATAAAATAAACCTCCCAGTTCTTTGCAGACCGTGTTGCTAGTGAGACTCAAAAGGGAACCGTTTTTTGATTTTCCTGTGAAAAGTACTGAAGGTTCAGTGCTTGGCTTGTGTAGTACTGAATTTTGATGGAAAGAGTTAATGAAAATGACCCCGAGTAAACGAAAGCACGCGACGTATGGTGCAATCCTTCCCTTGTGGAAAGTGGCATTCTGCTTCACCTCAAATCAGACCAAAAATTCACATTAAAAATAAGTTAACTCGAAATGTGGGCAGAGTGGGGCGTGACTGAGGACAGAGGCTAAGCCAGTGGCAAGCTCCTAAAGAAATTGATTTTCACAGGCTTATTGATTCCTTCAGGTAACATATGTGAGGACCTTTTCTGTGCTAGGAATCCAGCAGTGGATAAGACCCTGTCCTGGTCTTATCCTGTGGTGGATGACAGAGGAACAGAAATAATGACCCTCCGACAGACATTATGAAACCTACACGTGGCTATTGGACTCTGGAGGAACTGAAGAGAAAATACCGAAACAGTCATGCTTCTTGGTATTTACCCAAATAAGGTAGAAACTTATGTCCGCTCAAAACCCTGCACACGGATGTGCATAGCAGCTTTCTTCCTCACTGCCAAAATCTGGACCCAACCAAGACGTCCTCCAGTGGGCGAAGGGGTAAATAAACTGTGGTCCATCCAGACAAGTGGCTATCACCCTAAAAGAGAAGAAAAGGGGAAAAAATGAGCTATCAAGAGAGGGAAAGATGTCAAACAGAGAAAGACAACTATCATATGGTTTCTCTCATCTATGGAACATAAGAACTAGGAAGATCGGTAGGAGAAGAAAGGGATAAAGAAAGGGGGGTAATCAGAAGGGGGAATGAAGCATGAGAGACTATGGACTCTGAGAAACAAACTGAGGGCTTCAGAGGGGAGGGGGGTGGGGGAATGGGATAGACCGGTGATGGGTAGTGAGGAGGGCACGTATTGCATGGTGCACTGGGTGTTATACGCAACTAATGAATCATCGAACTTTACATCAAAAACCAGGGATGTACTGTATGGTGACTAACATAAAATAATAAAAAAATATTTTGAAAAAATAAAATAAAATATTTTTTAAAATAATAAATAAATAAATAAATAAATAAATAAATAAATAAATAATACAATTTTGGGGGGAAAAAAAGAGAGGGAAAGACGTGGATGAGCCCTCAATGTAAATTATTACATCAAAGAAGCCCATCTGGAAAGGCTACATTCTGTTCCTTAAAGGCCATTGCGCTGTCTTGGAGAATCTGCCAGCGTGTTTTCTTTCTGCTCGTCCTGTGGCATAAACCCTCGTGCCCCAGCTTCACGGTCGAGGCTTCTGTTTTGCTGCCATTTCAAACCTACCATTGAGATACTTGGTGGGTTTAACACTTCAGCAACTGTACATTCCAAGTCACGCGTTCTCTCTACTGAGACATCCTCTTAAAGAAGTCATTGTTCCCATGTCTGTCTTTCATTCTCAGACGTATTTTGTGAACATATTTAATAGCTGCTTTGGAGTATTTTTTCTCCTAAGCCTAATATCTGGGAAAACTCAGAAACCATAATGATGACCTCATTTTAGAACATTTTCATCACCTCCCAAAAGAAAGAGTTCTATTGACTATTAACATGCAATCCCTATTACGAGCACCCAAACTCTGGCAACAATGGTATAATTTCTGCCTGGATGCATGTGTCTCTTTTTGAAAGAAATCAATCTCCTTAAGGCCTTTCCACTGTTTTTGATATGGTGTTTGTCCTTAATTTGGGAAGATGTTCAGTCACAGTTACTTTTAAGTTTCTCCTTGTCCTTTCCCTCATTCTTCTCCCTGACATTCCCATTACAAGAATATTACACTATTTGCTGCTGTCTCACAGTTACCTATTTTGTTACATTTTAAAGTTCTATCTTCACTTTGCATCTAAGTTTGGAACGTTTCCACTAACCAGCCTTCGAGCTTAGGGATTTTTTTTAATCAATTAGTTAACATATAGTGTATTATTACTTTCAGAGGTATTATTACTTTTCAGTGATTCATCAGTTGCATATAACACCCAGTGCTCATTCCATCATGTGCCTCCTTAATGCCCATCACCCGGTTACCCCATCCCCCACCTACCTCCCCTCCAGCAACCTTCAGTTTGTTTCCTAGAGTTAAGAGTCTCTCATGGTTGGGGTGCCTGGGTGGCTCAGTCGTAAGCATCTGCCTTCAGCCCAGCACGTGATTCCAGGGTCCTGGGATCGAGCCCTGCATTGGGCTCCCTGCTCTGCTGGGAGCCTGCTTCCTCCTCTCCCACTCCCCCTGCTTGTGTTCCCTCTCTCACTGGCTGTCTCTCTCTGTCAAATAAATAAAATAATAATAATAATAAATAAAATCTTAAAAAAAAAAAAAAGAGTCTCTTATGGTGTGCTTTCCTCTCTGATTTCGTCTTATTTCATTCTTCACTTCGCCATGTCCAGGCTGCTGTTGAGCCCATCAAAGGCATTCATCTTTTCCATTACAGAGTTTCTGATTTCTAGCATTTCCATTCCATTGCTTCTTAGAGTTTCCAGCTCTCTGCTGTTATTAGCTGTCTGTTCTAGCCTATTGCCTGCTTTTTTCATTAGAGCCCTTAGCATGTTAATCTCAGTTATTTTACATTCCTGGTCTGATCATTCCAAAAATCTATGCCCTGTCTGAGACTGTCTCTGAGGTTCGCTGTGTCTCTGATCCATCGGGTGGTCAGATTGAGAAAAATAGGCTTTCAGTGTGAGGTTTAATGTCAATCCAGCTAGATGATAGGCTGTGTTTAGTGTTTTCTGTATCTTATGTGCCTGAGGCTTCAATCTGCTCTAGTGTACTTGGTTTTTTTCAGCTTTGTTCTTCTCTCTTATTGCCTTTGGGTCTTCTTATATGGAATCTTCTAGAAACTCCTTATATGGAATCTGTGTCATGCAGCTCTCTCCCTGGTAATCCACTGTTTCTTGGCCCAGAGCCCTGTTGATGTGATGCTTGGATGCTGGGGAGGGAGAACATTATATAATATTATGAATACATTTATTTATTTATTTTTCTTTGGAGGGAGGGCAGTAAGAGTCCCTGTGCTGTGATCTTCAGATGAGTTTCATTATTGGTTGTTTTCTTTCTTCCTTCCTTCCTTCCTTCCTTCCTTCCTTCCTTCCTTCCTTCCTTCCTTTCTTTCTTTCTTTCTTTCTTTCTTTCTTTCTTTCTTTCTTTCTTTCTTTCTTTCTTTCTCCTTTTATATGAGATAGAAAGGCTAGAAGGGCTGAAGCTGATTGATGGCCTTTCTCCACATCAGATAAAGCTTTGGTAACCTAGTTTCTATTTGGAACCCTCCTTCTTTACCGAGAGTAGAGCCAAGAGCAGTCACTCTGGCTCTGGGTAGATTTCAAAATGTTTACTTTGTTTCTCTTCCTCTTGGAAAGAAAAGGCATTTTATTTTGATCTGCACAAGGAGAACTTGGTGGGGCTCCATGAATCTGTGGGAGCCTCGCAGTCCCAGAGCATTTAAATCCCAAATTGGTTTTACACTGTGGTGATTTTTCAATTAGGGTGTAAATGTTCCTACCAACTCCAGCAGGGAGCTCCTGCTCCTGATAGGTTGTGATTCTGTGTAGCTTTCTGTCTCTCCAGGTTGGGCAAATGGTGGGTGCCTTTGGACTTCAACATTCTCATGGATCCGAGAATAGTTGTTTTTGGTTTATGCAGTTGTTCTTTTCCTTTTTGTGAGGATACAAATGGCATCTTTCGTACCCTTTATAAGCCAGAGCAGAAACCTGAAGCCCTTTCTCTAATTTTGCTAGCCTGAGTTCCAAAAGCACAGTAAAAAACAAAACAAGGCAAAAAACGAAACAAAAAAACACACCAGCCTGTGTGAAATTCAGAGTTGACAACTGTAATGTATTTTGTTCAACAACACAAATAGTAGATTTGGTAATTTTGCAATTTATTTAAAGTAAATGCAATTGTTTGCTCTGTGACATTGAAATCAATCTGACGCTAATCGCCCTATTTAGACAAAATGTTTCTACTAGCTTTTTAGAGATGATTAACATCAGTGCCGTATGTATTTGAAAAGTCAAATAGTTCGTAAGTTTGTAATATTAGATGATTCATTATTACCTCTAAGAATACTTCCTACAACATAAACTCCCAAATGCCTGTAATAGCATTCATGTGAAAATAGTCCTCTATACAGAAACAATCCAGTTTCTCTACCGTGTAAGGTTATGATTAAGTCATCTTAATAGATAACTGAGAAAAAATCGTAGTGCATTAGAAATTGATATATAACTTCAGTTTGTAAGATTTAAATGCGTGCTTTTAGAAAATTAGCCAGAATACATAACATTCTGTGCAAAGAAAACTAGAAAATCTCTGGATGGTCCTAAGAGATCACCCCACAATACATAGAATGAAACTGTGTTATTCAAAGTTACTTTCTACTTCATTCATTCCTTTGACAACATTAATTTGTGAACCAAAGATTAGATTCTGTTCAGCTGCCACCAGTTATATTTAAAAAATATTTATTTTACAGCTGGAAGTATATTTTCTTTATTTATTGCTTACTTATTTTATATCTAGAAGTTTGCTCTTTTTAAGGCAAGCTCGACTTTTCACAAATGTCTATAATCGAGGCACAGAATAAGCCATTGCAACCCCACATTGCTGATTATTGGATGCAGGCAGTGCCCCTGGGGTGTAACGTTGAACAATACACCTTCCTTTGACCGAGGGCAATTCCAGGGGCTGAATCCCGCCATGAGTCATCACCTGCCCAAACTCCCCGCGGGTGGGGGTATCTAGGTGATGTACCGTAACTACCCACACAGTCTATCTCTTGTGCTGGGTCAATGCATATGATTTATGTAATAAATTCGATCACCATGGAATAACTTCAGGGAAAACTTACAAAAGGAAATTAGTCTGTGAACTACAGATCCCATCAATACAGCTAATCTCAGGTCTGTGAGTGTTATTTCTCTCTCTCTCTGCTATAACGTATTCTAGGTACTCCTTACAGTCCTGGCCTGCGAGTCATACCAGGAGCAGTGGCCTAATCTTTGAGAGGTCAGACTTTCTACACACCATGCTCTTTCCAGGCGCTGGCAAGTTCCCATGTCCCTTTACCATCAAAGTTGGGCAGAGAGGTACCACGAGACACACCACAATGGAACAACTCTGGAGGAAAAGAATATGTAGGCATTCTAGAAAGATCAGCTGTACCTCCTGCTGATGTTGAGGGTTTATTAATCAGTTGATGATTCCTTTCTTTGACTTCTGGCCTCTTAGCCCAGGAAATGGACGTGGCAGTGGGGTAGGCATAATTTAATATATGATGCTCTTCCTGTGTTTCCCGGTGGAAATGTTCCCATTCTGGATACCAGGACTTCCATGCTCATATGCATAGCCTGATTTGTGGGGACCAAGGGAACAAAATCCCCAAGTGCAGTACTAGGGGTTTGGTAAATGGGTCTTTTTCAACTTGTACCATTTTGTTCCCAGAACTATTTATTCTACCTCTGGGGAATGAAGAACCATACAGTGGTTATCGATTTAGAGGATGTAATTCAATTTGGAAATAATTTCCAGTTTTTGCATACTATCATCTCCTAGCTGGCTCCTCAGTGTCCTTTAAATTGAACAAAGCCAACCCACTGCTCGACGATCGTGGCAGCTTTTGCGTGGCAGAGTGTGAATTTCAACAAGGGGATCTGGTGGTCATGAACCCACTGCCATGCCTTTTCTTCACACCACATGTCTTCTGTGGCTCAATGAGGTGTTGTGAATAAGTTTATGCTGGTGCATCAAGTGCTCCTCTGGGCCTTTGAACATTTCCTCTAGCTGAGTTGTAAAGGCATGGAAGAGAAATACTTAGCCAGAGTCTGGGTTGACTCTAGTCAGGATGAATCACTGCCCTTTGGTCTTGACAGAGATCTAGTGTGACCAATTTGGCGTCCGGGTTCTCGTTGGTCTCCTGGAGAAATGGCATCGTGTCGTTGATGCAGCATTTTGACACTTAGCTGTGACAGTAGCTAATTCAGACTTAGTCAGTGGGGGCCTGTGTTGTTGGGTTATGTGTAACTTCTATCCCTACTGTTCTTTGTCCTGGGTACTGGTACAGGTTTGGGTACTGTTATATGGGGTCCTACCTCTCGGGAACAAATACCTAAAAACATAGAAGTAAGTGGCCTTAAAACCTAGTAATGGGTAGATGCTGGAAAGGTTTTGGAGTACATGCTAGAAAATGCCTAGATTGCCCTGAAGACCCTGTTGGTAGAAATATGTATGTTAAAGGCAGTCCTTTTGAGACATCAGGAAGAAAAAGAGAGAGAGCTTTCGAGAAAGTTTTTTTGATCTTAGAGAAGACATACACCATCATGAATAGAGTATCAGTAGACACATGACCGTTAAAGATGCTTCTGATGAGGTTTCAGATGGACAGAACGTGTTACTGGAAATTGGAGGAGAAATAACACCTGTGTTATAAAATAGTAATGAATTTGATTGTATCGTATTCAAGTGTTCTGTGAAAAGTAGGACTAGTAAGTGATGAACTTGAATATTTAACTGAGGAGATTTCTTTTTTTTTTTTTAAAGATTTTATTTATTTATTTGACAGAGTGAGACAGCCAGTGAGAGAGGGAGCACAAGCAGGGGGAGTGGGAGAGGAAGAAGCAGGCTCCCAGCGGAGAAGCCCGATGTGGGGCTCGATGTAGGGCTCGATCCCAGAACGCTGGGATCACGCCCTGAGCTGAAGCAGACGCTTACCACTGCACCACCCAGGTGCCCCTAACTGAGAAGGTTTCTAGGCAAAGTGTTGAAGGTGTGACCTGGCTCCTATTTGCTTCTTAGAGTGAGAAGAAAGGAAGAGAGAGATACATAGAAGAAGTAGTAAGCCAACAGTAACCAGAACTTGACTACTTGGAAAATTCTTAGCATACACATATGGCAAAAAATGAGAAAGAATGTTCTGGAAAGAACATCAGAAGTGTGGCTGGGCCACCATTTGCTAAAGTGATTTTAAGTGTGACCCATAAAATCAATCACCATCACTGCAGAAGTCGGGGGGGGGGGGAGATATGGCTAACAGGGAAAGATCTGGGTAGGACGGGTTGTCAAATGGCTTGGGCTCCTGCAAATTGCATGGGAGGCCAACACATTTTTATTTATTTATTTATTTATTTTTATCTTTTTTTTAAGATTATTTATTTATTTATTTATTCGACAGAGATAGAGACAGTCAGCGAGAGAGGGAACACAAGCAGGGGGAGTGGGAGAGGAAGAAGCAGGCTCACAGCGGAAGAGCCTGATGTGGGGCTCCATCCCATAACGCTGGGATCACGCCCTGAGCCGAAGGCAGACACTTAACCGCTGTGCCACCCAGGCGCCCCATCAACACATTTTTAAAGAGTGTTATGCTAGAAGAAACATTGCCAGCCTGGACTGAAGACACAAGAAAGAGGGAGAAAAGAAGGAATGCTGTTAGACTTCTGGGATTCTACAGGACGGGTCAATAAAACTCTCTGGCTATGAACATGCATTATACTTAAAGGAAAGGGGAGAATGCCCTGAACTCAGTTCAGAGCCTGGTGGTAGATACGTCTTCTGCTTGCTCATGCCCACAGAGGGCGAATTCCCCCAGCAGAGAATAGACTTTGAGTGTATTTCACAACTCTAAGCAGAGCCAACTATTAGGTAAATTAACTATGATTTTTCTCAAGGTCTTGTTGCATTAGTTCACGGGTGGGACATGTGAGTAGCAACCCGCGTCCAAGCGTGGGCTACCATATAAAGGTGCCAGGCAGTACCCTTAGAAGGAGAAGAGGAAGACCCCTCTTCCCTGACTGCTGTGTGGGTGGGCTACACGAGGACTCAGAGTCCTGACCAGTATGGTAGGGACACCCTGGTTGGGGAAGGCATGGCTCCTCACAAAGGCGAGTGCAGACTGGGTCTGAAGTCCCTCCGTTGCTGTAGACCTTGCTGCTGTCACACCTCAGTCCCTACCCCAGCCCTATGGGATAATACCAGTCCCACTTTCGGGGCATGGTGGCACAAGAGCTCATGGCCCGAGCTATGAATGGCTTGAACACCTGGTGCCGGTATCTAAAACACCCAAGGAAGTTACCATGCTCCCCACAAAATGTACACCGCCCACCCCTTTGTCGTGGTGGTCACTGCAAAGGCTCAAAGCCAATGGAAGACACTAGGGAGACCCAACGCCTACTCCATAAGATTGGTACGCTCCAGTGGGCTTCTCATTTTTTGGAACATAGCAACCCAGCTGATCTGGATTTTACATCTAATTCTAAAGAGACCCCACAAATCAACCCCAAATCCAGAGGATTCTTCTTACAGGGACCCCTCCTCCCCCTGCAATTACAAGTCTGGGCTCTTTCACTTCATAGGGCCTCCTATTCCATTCAGGAGTCTTGGAGGGAATATACATGTGGTCTGCCGTGAAGGAAACACACAAACTCCCAGAGTTTACAGTGCACACACAGGGAGCCCACAACCCCAATGCCAGCCCTTGGGTGCCAGGTCTTGCAACGCTCCTTGTAGAATACCCTTCCCACTTCCTGGTCCCAGAACCCCATGCTTACCCTATTGGGAAGCATCTTAATCACTTAAGATGATTCTAAACAGCAGAGTGCCTTATTGGTGTTTCTAATGACCTTATATCTGGATGGCCCTGGTGCAAACTCTTCCCCTTAAAACAAACAGTTACCTCACTACAGAGCCCAATTTCAATGGCCCAAGGTCTCAAGGTCCCCTCTGTCCCAATAAACGTCCCCAACTGTGGCTTAGCAGTTCCCCAGAACATTACTCCTAGGAACTCAGTGGCTCCCTGGAGCTTGCCCCACCTCCTAGGGGCAAACACCCATTTACAACTCTGGTGGTCCTATTAGCCATAGGAGCTCAAGTCATGATAATTCCAAATAACCCTTCTCAATTCCCCAAGCAAACTTCTTACCGTCTACAAGGCACGGCAGGTCAAACTATGAAGGGAGTGAATATTAATCTACATGTGTCTACTGGCACCATATTTCTAGAACAGATGCCAGCGGTGGTGGCCCCCTAGCTCTCTTTCTTCCCATGAGAGGTACAAAGGCCCTCACTCAGTGACATGTCTGGGAATAAACCCAAAGTCCTGGCCTTTCTCTTGGAAGCTGCCCAATGAGAACCCATCCAGCTGCCTCGTCTAGTGAAAATGTCAAATACACCAAAGTATTGGCTGAAGCAAAGTACAGAAGGCCTTTGGCCCTTCATTAGAGATATGCTTGACCCTGGGGTCATCAGGCCTACCATCTCACCCTTTAAGAGCCCTGGACACTGTTAAAACCGACCGCCACTGAATGGAGACTCAGAATTAACTATCCAACCTTAAACGCCAGGCTCCTGCCATTAAGGCCCCCTTCCCAGTGTTGTAGAAATAACAGCTGGTACGCAAAGGTGCACGGCCTCTCTCTGCTGTCCTAGCTGTAGCCAACATGATTTATCGGGTTCCAGTTACCGAAGACTCGCAGTCTCCATTTGCTTTCACTTTTGAGGCCACCCAGTATCCCTTTCCTCGGCTGCCCAAGGGGATCTGAATAGCCCTCCGTCGCCATAGCCTCTGCAGACAAGACCCAAATCCCCTCTCACTAATCCACTGCCACCTTCGACATCATACAGATGACCTTCTACCACGGGGGTGCTCGGAGAATGCCACTCGGGAAGACCACACTGTCGAGCCTCCTGCTTAAGCAAGCACAACACGCGTGAGGCCTCTTCACCTTTGGGGGCCACACATTCCACACATGTCCATTCTACGTAGGCCCATTGATGGCCTTGCAAGCAAATCAGCCTCTTTCCGTCGGGGAGAACCTTAGTCGGCTGCCTTACCACAGGCCCTGCCATTAGTCCCTCTGAGCTCAGACTTTGGAGTTGAATTCCTGGCAACACCTGATTATACCCACTGGGTTGCCCATGGGTTCTGGACCAACCGTCTGCCCTAGACAGCAGCCTGGTACGCACCACGCGAGCACCAAATCTTGGCAGCCTACTGGGCCCTTTCACAGAGGCGTTAACGTGCTCGCAGTTCGTACTGCTTCACGCACGGGTGCTATCCTGCTTTGGGTCAGAGACTCAACCCAGCAGAGGCGTGGCACGGCCTCTGCAGCCCACTGGGCCCTTCAGGAAAGGGCTAACCCTCATGTTAAGGGCCTTTCCAATTTACAGGAGGATGTGGCTTCCCCCATGCTGGGCCCTTTGCCCACTGGCACTGAGGTGCGGCCAGCGCCACCCTCACTGCCAGCCTCTGGGGAGCCCACGGGCACCAACTGTCTAAAGCGGAAAGGGACTTGGCGTGTTTCACTGACAGCAACAGCATCCTTGTAGGCAAGGCAGGCCGCTGGAAGACTGCAGCGTATCACCCTGCTAGTGGCCGATCCCTAGTCATGGGGGCTGTCCTGGCTCGGTCCAACGAGCAGAACCAGGAACGATGTGCCTGGCTCGACGCAGGCCACAAAAAGGAGACTCCCAAGGACACTCTTTTTTACCGACTTCGGAGCCGTAGCCAAGGGCTCATCGTCTGGCCTAGACCATGGCAGAAGGGCAATGTCATGATGGAGGGAAAGCCTATCTGGAGTGCCTCCATTTGGAGACAAAGAGCCAACTCACACGAGCTGATTATGGTCATTCGTGTCTGCGCACACACACACACACACACACACACACACGCACACGCACACACGTCGCAGACATCAGAAACATTTTATAACTACATTGCAGATCCTTATCCAAAAGATATGCGTGTTTCCAGACCCCACACGAACGACCTCCCAGAGTACCAGACGTTGCTCCAGACACGAGTCTGGCATACCCACTAGGGGAGTGGGCCCATATTACATCAGGCAACTGGGGACTGACAGCCCTCTCTGACTGGGTGTGCAGACACGCCCGTACAGAGCCAAAGTGCTGGTAGATAATTACTTCCTTTGTTCCCAAACAAAACCCTGAAGGTCTCCCAAGTGGAGACTTGGGCCCCAGGGTAACAGACACTGCTAGAAATGGCTGGGGCGCCTGGGTGGCACAGTGGTTAAGCGTCTGCCTTCGGCTCAGGGCGTGATCCCGGCGTTATGGGATCGAGCCCCACATCAGGCTCCTCCGCTATGAGCCTGCTTCTTCCTCTCCCACTCCCCCTGCTTGTGTTCCCTCTCTCGCTGGCTGTCTCTATCGCTGTCGAATAAATAAATAAAATCTTTAAAAAAAAAAAAATGGCAAAGGTATTTCATTGGGCCACTGCTGCCCCCTGCCGGACCTGGTAGGTATGCACCCACCACCACGGATACCTTACCCAGACTCCTGCGGCAGCTCTCTCCAGCATGCTGCCTCCCATCACGTGATCTCCTTCTTCACCAGATATGTGTTCATCCCCTTCGACCCACCAGACATTATAGATTCAGATCAAGTGTTCAGTCGTGGGCTCTAGAACATAGAATCTCATGAAATGTCCACCTAGTTTCTAGGCCCCCCATGGCCAGACATAGACAGACACAATGGCCTACTCAGAGACATGCTCCTCAAGCTTTTGTTTTTTATTTTTTTTTAGAGATTTTATTTATTTATTTATTTATTTGAGAGAGAGAGAGAGCGAGAGCGAGCATGAGCAGGGGGGAGAGCAGAGGGAGAGGGAGAAGCAGACTCCCCGCTGAGCGGGGAGTCGGACACAGGGCTCAATCCCAGGACCCTGAGATCAGGACCTGAGCCAGTCAGACACTTCACCGACTGAGCCATGCAGGTGTCCCTCCTCAAGCTTTTAAACAATAAGTGGTTCTCCCAATGGGCAGAAATTTTACCCCAGTCTCTAATGCTGCCTAAGTCCTACATTATCAAATCTCCTCCAAGGCTCCGTGTTCGTAACCCCCACAGCTTTGACCTCAGAGAAGACATCATTCACATCTGCTCACCACATGAATGTTTCCTTACCATTTTGATTTTTTGACCATCTTGCCACCTTCCACACGCAGGCGTCCTGATCGAGGGCAGAGTGTACGATATGACCCTCCTATAATGGAGAGCCCAAGGGGACAAAGCCCTCCCCCATTGCTTAGAGAGCATGATTACATATATGTTATTGGCCTAGAGGAGGCGAACGCTACCAGCTTTGCCTCACTATTCAGGTTACAAAGGTTAGTTAATTAAAATAAGCTCATCGAAAATTTGGCAGGAGATTAAAATCAGAGCTCCAGGGCCCACTAGTGGAATTGTGTGGCTCTCAGAGAGAGGAAAAGTGGCCCCTCCCCTAGTGGATGCCAGTCACCTTCGAAAATGAAATCCAAGACAGATTTCCAGGATCCAGCGGCCCCCATCGGCAGGGCTGGATGCCGCCCTGTCACCCACTGGGTTTGGCCGAGCTGCCTGCAGGGAGCTGACGCCAGCCCCTCATGCAAGTGCGTGCCTAGATCCCAGCCCCAGAGTCCAGGCGAACGCAAGTTCCTGCCATGGCTTCCAACCGCTCTTGTCATCCATGGTCTCCCCTGCCTCCCAGCACCAACATGCCTTATGCGCCCCTTCAATAAGACCCCCCCATGGGGCTTCTTACCAAAACCCCACTCTTTTGGTCCTCATTCACAAATGCAGCCCTAGCCCAGGGAACCCCAAAGCACGCCACCCACACACCCTAATAAAGGTGTGGGCCCAAGTCTTGTTGCTCTTTCTGTCTGCACCCTGCCTTGCCCTCCCCAGGCTGCCCTTCGAGGTATGCTCCAGATAAGACTGGTACTTTGAACCGGTGCTACAATAAGGGTGAGGACTTCGGGAATCTTGAAAGGAATGAGAATGTGGCTCGGAAACAGATGTTTGACAGAACCTTCTTTAAGGGGCTGTCTGTGACCATGTCCAGGAATAATCTCTAACACTACAATTAGGACAGAGAATTTGCCATAATTTCTAGCATCTCTCCATTGTTTTCTGATGTTACCATCCATTCCCCAAGTTGTTTTTCTTTTTATAAAAATCCTTTCAAGAATTACTACAAGGGGCACCTGGGTGGCTCAGTCGGTTAAGTGTCTGCCTTCGGCTCAGGTCATGATCTTAAGGTCCTGGGATCGAGCCCCGCATTGAGCTCCCTGTTCATCGGGGAGCCTGCCTCTCCCCTTGCTTGTGCTCTCTCTCTCTCTCTTTTACTCTCTCTCTCTCTCAAATAAATCAATAAAATCTTTTTAAAAAATAGAATTACTATAAAACACAAAGTAAATGAAGCGTGTTTACTGGTAATCCTACTGCCAAGTGACCACTGTGCGAAAACATGACCGGGTGTCCACAGGACACTTCTGCTGCTCGGGGTCAAAGTGGTAGAAAACCGGCCACACTCTCTCTCCACAGCATTTTTTACTTTGTGTTATTTCAATCCTTGACTATATCTAAAGGCTTCTTTAATGGGCTAATCTGTAATCTATTCTGGAGAACGCTTCATGTGAGAAGCATTTTGACGAGAAGAATATTATGATGTGTCAGGGAAAGTGTTCTATATTCGTTAACTCTGGTGGGTCTATGGGATTACGTCTTCCATGCTCCTGCTGGTATTCAGCCTAAGCGTTCTCTCTGTTACATAAAGTGGGTTATGGAAGCTTCCAACTGTTACTGTTGCATTTTCTGTTTCTGCCTTTGATCCTGTCGGTTTTTGCTTCATGTGTTTTAGGGTTCATGCTGATTAATAATTATCGATACGGTTGGAATCACATCAACTATTTTGCTTTTCTTTCTCTTTATGCCTCCTGACTCTTTTGTTCCTTGGTCCTCTTTCAAAATCACCTTTCGTTTCAAGTGAATGTGTCTCAGGGTATCATTAAATCCATGCAAGGATTTTTAACCATGTTTTTCTCAGTGGTTGCTCAGAGGTCCCACTAGAGCTTACCGCGCATGTCATAACCTATCTGAAACGATTTTATGTTTCTACTCACTGGGCTCCAATGTGATATAGAAACTTCACTTTGCTGTAACTCTATTTCTTCCCTTAATCATTTTTGTGCTATTATTATTGGGCACATCAATATGGTTTTTAAAAGATGTTATTTATTTATTTATTTATTTATTTATTTATTTATTTATTTATTTATTTGAGGGGGGAGGGGCAGAGGGAGAGGGAGACAGAGAATTTCAAGCAGGTTCCATGCCCAATGTGGAGCCCAACGCGGGGCTTAATCTCACAACCCTGAGATCACGACCTGAGCCGAAATCAAGAGTTCGATGCCCAACTGACTGAGCCACCCAGGCGCCCCTAGGCATACTACTATGTTAGTAGAATTTACTTTTCAGTATACTGAAAATAGTTACTCCGTGCCTTTGAACATATTTGAGCATATTTTCATATTCACTGGTGTCTTGCATTTCTCTCAGTAATTGTTCAGTGATGTTCCTTGTGCACTTTCTTTAATCCAATATTTGTTATACTTGTTGCCTTGAAAGAGCTCACGATACGGGCTCATTAGTAATAGTTTCTTATAGATGTTACAAATAGCTTTCTCATTAACTGTTGGCTTTTCATTGTTGCACTATTTTATTTCACAAAATGTGAAATGCTGATGTGCCATATTATGTGGATAGTTTTGCAAATAGTGAGCATCCTTGAGTCCTGGGGATAAATCCCACTTGACTGGGATGCATGATTGTTTTAATGTATTGTTGAATTTGATTTGCTAACATTTTGTTGAGAATTTTCACATCTATATTCATCAGATTAAATCCCTGGCAGTGATTTCTTCCTCTTCTTTCTTTTGGGGTGAATTCCTCCATCTTATCATTTTGTCTCAGCCACTGTGTGTGTTAGGAAAGCCTGTTATGTTCCCACTCCTGAGAGTAACGGCTGTATGAAGAAGAGGTCCTGGGGCGCCTGGGTGGCTCAGTTGTTAAGCGTCTGCCTTCAGCCCAGAGCCTGATCCCAGGGTCCCAGGATCAAGCCCTGCATCGGGCTCCCTGCTCCATGGAAGCCAGCTTCTTCCTCTGCCACTCCCCCAGCTTGTGTTCCCTCTCTCGTTGGTTGTCTCTCTCTCTGTCAAATAAATAAATAAAATATTTAAAGAAGAAGAAGAAGAAGAAGAAGAAGAAGAAGAAGAAGAAGAAGAAGAAGAAGAAGAAGAAGAAGAAGAAGAAGGAGAAGGAGAAGAAGAAGAAGAAGAAGAAGAAGAAGAAGAAGAAGAAGAAGAAGAAGAAGAAGAAGAAGAAGAGGAAGAAGAGGAGGTAGTCCTATACTGTCTTGGGCCTGGTGCTTCAGGAAGTGTTTCAGGGCATGCACTCTGCTCTTGTGTTTTGCCTGCTCCTTCCCTCTAGTCAGTCCTCTGCAGAGTTTCTGCTTGCCTATAGTGGCGAGTGTTTAGACCTTGTCCACTGTGTGGCAAGTTTTAACCAGGTGCGTTTTGGTCCACTTGTTAAAAGAAGCTAGATCCTACTTGCCCTAAAGCTGAAGCTTTGCAGCAGTGCTCTAAGACCCATAGACTTAGTGTCTGCAGGGGGTTCGCGCTGGTCTTCTAGGGGAGGGGCCTGCTGCACGGCTGACTTGCCCTAGTAAAGATGCACCTGCAGGGCACGGGTGTCAGCAGCTATGGCTTCCACTGGGGGCGCTGTGCTGCTCACTGAAGTCCGGTCTGTGTTGATTGGTGGGCGGTGGGATTGGCCTCACCCTGCTCTCCAGGAGCAGAGAGTTCCCATTCGTTGCTGTCCGGGAAGCCCTCCCAGAAGAGCGAACCATCTTCCCTCTTGTGTCCCCAGCTTTCTGCAGATCCTTGCCTTCACCCTGTCTGTGTCTGAGCTGTCTGCCCACCAGGCGGCACTGTTCTCCTGTGTTTTATGTCAGGTGCCCGGCTGGGTTTCAAAACTCCACATTTTGGGGCCCTGATGTGGTGCAGACTGGCACTGATCCTCGGGGAGAGGGTCTCCCCACACTGTGGCTAGTGCCAGTTTGTCCCAGAAAAGCAGTTGCACAACCATGCAGGGCTAGGAGTTTATGGGAAACTGCAGCCAAAGGCTGGCTTCCAGGTGAGCTGCCTTCAGCGGTGCCTCCGAGGCTATGCGAATTAACAGGGCCCCTCCAGGGCGCCTGCCATCTCTTTTGTCCCCTGAGGGGCAGTGCCACTCTCCCAAATGCACTCCGAGAAGGGGAACTGTTTTTCCCCGTGGGATCCAGGGGATCCTCAGAGCACGCTGTCCACTCCCGGGTCTCTGAGCTCCTTCCTCACTGGAGCACCACTAGGCCTGCCAGTCAGGACCCCGAAACTTCTAAAACTTCAAATTTTGAGCTCCGCTGCTTCTAAGGACTTGTGGTAGTCAGCCCCCCTCCTTTTCCTAGTCAATGGTTTCGGGGAAGAGTTTTTCTTGTGCAATCCCCTGCGCGTTCTCTCTCTCTCTCTCTCTCTCTCTCTCTCCTCCCGCGCCCCTCTCTCCATGATGAGGGCTCCCTCCCCCTACAGCAGCCGCAATTCTGTTCGCCCCCAAATCAACTCTCCGCAGCTCCTACCTTCTGATGTAGCCGTTTCCCCTCCTCTAGCTGGACAGTGTGTTCTCAGTCTTCACATCAATTTCTTGGGGTGTTAAGAAGAATTTGACATTTATCTGGCTGTGTTTGAGGGACGAGGCAAGCATAGGATTCCCCTACTACTCTGCCATCTGAACTTGAAACCCAAACCTATATTCATTGGAGATATTGGCTTGCATTTCTCTCAGTCTCTCTCTCTCTCTCATTGTGGTGTCTTTATGTGGTTTTGGTATCAAGGTGATACTGGCTTCATTGAATGAATTTGCAAGTTTTCTTCCTTCTTCTGTTTTTGTAAATAGTTTGATAATGGCGTTAAGTCTTCTTTAAATGTTTGGTAGAGTTCACCTGTGAAGCCATCTGGTCCCAGACTTTTGTTTGTTGAGGAGTTTTTTGATTATTGATTCAATTTCATCGCTGGTAATCAGTCAGTTCAAATTTTCTATTTCTTCCTGCTGTAGTTTTAGTAAAGCGTACGCTTCTAGGAATTTATCCATTTCTTCTAAGTTGTTGAATTTGTTGGCATATAGGTTTTCATAATATTCAATTACAACTGTTGTATTTCTGTGGTGTTGGTTATTTCTCCTCTTTCATTAGTGATTTTGTTTATTTGGGTCCTCTCTTCTTTTGATGAGTCTGGCTACAGGTTTATCAATTTTGTTGATCTTTTCAAATAACCAGCTCCTGGTTTCCTTGGTCTGTTCTACTGTTTTGTTTGGATTTTTTTTTTAGATTCTATGTTATTTATTTCTGCTCTGATCTGTATTATTTCTTTCCTTTTGCTGGGTTTGGATTTTGTTTGTTTATTTGTTTTCTAGCTCCTTTAGGTGTAAGGTTAGGTTTTCAGTTTGAGATTTTTCTTGTTTCTTGAGATAGGCTTGTATTACTATAAACCTTCCTCTTAGAACCATTTTTGCTGCATCCCAAAGATTTGGGACCACTATGTTTTCATTTTCGTTCTCATGTAATTTTTTATTTCTTCTTCAATTTCTTGGTCGACCCATTCATTTTCTAGTAGCATGTTACTTAACCTCCAGCTATTTGTGCTCTTTCCAGATTTTTTCTTGTGGTTGATTTCTAGTTTCATAGCATTGTGATCAGAAAAGATGCATGGCACGACTTCAGTTTTTTTTTTTTTTTTTAATTTATTGAAACTTGTTCCATGTGCACTTGAAAAGAATGTGTATTCTGCTGTTTTAGGATGGAATATTCTGAATATTTCTGTTAAAGCCACCTGGTCCAGTGTATCATTCAAAGCCACTATTTCCTTGTTGATTTTCCACTTAGATGATCTGTCCATCAACCTAAGTGTGTTATTAAAGTTCCCTACTGTTATTGTATTAGTATCCACTATTTCCTTTATGTTTGTCATTAGCTGTTTTATGTTTCGGATGCTCCCATATTGGGTGTGTGTTTACAATTTTTATATCCTCTTGTTGGATTGTCCCCTTTATTATTATATAGTATCTTTCTTTGTCTCTTGTTACAGTCTTTGTTCTGAATTCTATTTTGTCCAATATAAGTATTGCTACCCTGGCTTTCTTTCGATGTCCATTTGCATGATAAATATTTCTCCATCCCCTCATTTTCAATCTTCAGGTGTCTTTCCATCTGAAATGAGTCTCTTTTAGGCAACGTATAGATGGATCACTTTTTTTTAACCCAACCTGTCACCCTACGTCTTTTGACTGGAGCATTTTAGTCCATTTACATCCAAAGTAATTATTGATACGTGTGTATTTATTGCCATTTTGTTACTTGTTTTGTTGCTTGTTTGATACTTGTTTCTATAGACTTTCTCTGATCCTTTCTTCTCGTGCTCTCTTTCATAGCTTGTTGGCTTTCTATAGTGATATACTTTAATTCCTTTCTCTTTATTCTTTGCATATCTATTACTGGTTTTCAAATGGTGGTTATCAGTAGCTCTGTGTATAACATCTTCTGCCTACAGCAGTGTGTATTTTTTTTAAAGATTTGATTTTATTTATTTGACAGAGAGAGAGACAGCCAGCAAGAGAGGGAAACAAGCAGGGGGAGTGGGAGAGGAAAAAGCAGGCTCATAGCGGAGGAGCCTGATGTGGGGCTCGATCCCAGAACGCCGGGATCACGCCCTGAGCCGAAGGCAGACGCTTAACCGCTGTGCCACCCAGGCGCCCCCAGCAGTGTGTATTAAGTTGCTGATTGCTTAAATTTGAACCCATTCTTAACTCCCTCTGCCTGCCCTGACCTACATTTTAAGTATATCATGTCATATTTTGCAACCTTCTGTTTTATAAATCTTTTGATTGATTTTTGCAGAAATACTAGTTTTTACTGCTTTTGTGTTTATTTACTTTTCATAATCTCACTTATGGTCTTCCCTTTCCACTCAAAGAGTCCCCTTTAATATTTCTTGCAGGGCCGGTTTAGTGGTCATGGGCTCCTTTAGTTTTTGTTTGTCTGGGAAACTTTTTATCACTCCCTCTATTCTGATTGATAACCTCGCTGGATACAGTATTCTTGGCTGCAGATTTTTTCCTTTCAGTACTTTGAGTATATCATGCCACCCTTTTCTGACCTGCAAAGTTTCTGCTGAAAAATCTACTGATGACCTGATGGGGTTTCCCTTGTAGGTAACTATCTTCTTTTTGTTCTGCTGCTTTAATTTTTTTTTTTCTTTATCACTACTTTTGGCCTATTTAATTACTATGTGTGTTGGTGTGAACCTCCTGGATTGAGTTTGGGGTGGGGGGTGGGGTAGAAATTTCTGTGCCTCCTGGATCTCGATATCTGTTTCAGATTTGAGAAGTTTTTAGCTATTATTTTTTCAAATAAATTTTCTGCTGCCTTTTCTTTTTTTTCCCCCATGTTTTTATTTAAATTCCAATTAGTTAACGTACAGTGTGATATTAGTTTCAGGTGTCCAATACAGTGATCCAACACTTCCATACAACACCCAGTGCTCATCACAAGTGCCCTCCTGAATCCCCATCACCCATGTAATCCCTTTTCTCTCTCTCTCAGCCAGCTACATCTTCATTCCATGGTTTTCCTTTGTTTCTGAATCATCTTGTGTATTAATAATTTACCAATAAATTTGAAATTTTCAACTACTTTCCAAAAATATTAGATTGTTCATCGAATTACATGTTCTCACAAATTACTTCTTTAACTGCAAATTAATGCAATAATTGTAATTGAGATTCATTTTCCAGTACAGTTTCTTGCTAGTTTGTAGATATAAAAGGAAATTCCTGTGTTTTATCTTTCTTTCATAGTTTTCTTCTCCTCACCAGTCAGCTCATGAAAACACCTTAAATTTTTGTCACTCTTACGGAGGAATTTATTTCATTTACTTTTCTTGAGACTTCTTTGCTGGAAAAACAAAACAGAAACAACCAATCAATGAACCAGTCGTCAAAAAAAAGCAAACATTTAAAAAAAAGAAAAGATAAAAATAAGTTTGTGTGTTTTCCATGCACAAGTGCAAATTGATCCTCCAACTACTGGTTTTTTATCATCCAATAAAATTCAGGGCACATTGATATTAATGTTGGAAAAGCCCCCTGCTGCCTGTGCAGATCCAAGAAATTCCTGCAATAAAACCGAAGAAAGCAGTTTTAAAGTTGCTACTCTCGATGCACAAAGAGTGTTACAATAGTGCATATTTATGCAAGTTACCTATTCTTTCTTTATAATAATTTTCTAAAAATGCAACTCTACATCTAAAGTGATCTATATTTGACATTTTTTAATCTGTGTCCAGACTGATCTCCAGAAATGTTTATTGACTTATACTCTCAACTCAGTAATATATGATATTTTCTGGGTTTGTATATCCTTCCCAACACCCACTACTATCAAACGTTTTTATATTTGTCATCTGACTTCATTGGTACTTAAGTTAACATTGTTGGATTACTAGTGGAGTTGTACATATTTGTATGTTTACTGCTATTTGTATTTCAGTCTTTACCTGCCCTTGCACACATGGTGTTATTTCCTTTATTCATAATTAGGATATATATACAAGAAATTTTGAAAATCTTTTAAAGAATTGGTTACAAATTTTTTTAATCATTTTGTTTGGATTTTAACCTTGTTCATGCTGCTAAAAATTTTGAAGTAGGCAACTCTTATAAACATTTTTACTTAGGGTGTTTGAATTTAGGTTCATATAGTGCACATTGTTTCTGGTTCAGGATTATAAAAATATGCACCTAAATATTATTATACTATCACTTTTCTTTTTTACATTTAATTGATTTGTTCATTTGAAATTTATTTTGATGTCAAATGAGACAATGTTTTCCAACCAACTTTTCTTCTAAATGGCTAGTCAGTCCTTCCAGCACTGCTTCTGTTTTTTCCTCTGGTTGAACATCACCGAATTCTGCTAAATAAATATATTTTCCTAGTAAAAAAATAAATAAATAAAATAAAAGTTGCTACTCTCACTTGGTCTTTTCAGACCTCTGGCCAGTGACACCTTTGGAAAGTCAAGAAGTGGATTGACAGTCTTCAAGGAACTTCCCATTTGTTTGGGTTGAATTGTGTTCCTCCCTCCCCAAAAACATACATTGAAGTTTTAACTCTCGGTATCTCAGAATGTGAAATTATTACATGCAGATGTAGTTATTGAAGATATAATTAGTTAAGATGAGGTCATGCTGGAGTAGGGCAGGCCCCTAATCAATATGACGGGCATCACAAAAGGGAAAATCTCAACACAGAGGCACGTCCGGGAGAATGCCATGTGAAGATTGGAGTTATGTTGCCACAAGCCAGAGATACACCAGAAAAAAAGAGAGGCCTGGAACAAACCCTTCCCTAAGGCCTTCAGAGGGAGTGTGGCCCTGCTGACACTTGAGCTCAGACTCCCAGCTTCCAGAACGGTGAGGAAATAAATTTCTGTGTTTAAGTCACTCAGTTTGTGGAACTTGATTATGGAAGCCCTAGGAAACAAGTATACCATTTTTCTCATTTAAAATATTTTGCTAGTTTCTTATTTTCTCTTTCTTCAATCTTCCCATTACTTGTGGCAGTAAAATTGTCTGAATACCAAGGCTCCTAAACAAGATTTCTTTCTTTTATTATCTTTTCAAAAAAATTTTAACTCTATATGATCTTCCTAACATTATTCCTTTACGGGCCGTGGCATTCCTTTCCCTTTCCTGTCTGAGCTCCTATGGATCTCAGACTCATGAAATACCATCATGAACGTGTATCTCTTGTGAAGGCAGCTAGTA
Source organism: Ursus americanus (assembly GCF_024610735.1). Taxonomy (NCBI): domain Eukaryota; kingdom Metazoa; phylum Chordata; class Mammalia; order Carnivora; family Ursidae; genus Ursus; species Ursus americanus. Next base: position 38,946,267 of record NC_142150.1, on the reverse strand, counting down.
CGTGCCATGACAGCAGAGCTAATTTTCATCTCTTCACCACTGAAACTACTGATGAGCTCTAGGCAGAGGGGATTTCTGCAATCTAGATTGGAACTCACAGGGGATAGAAGTGACCCTGCCACTAATGAAAGGCAGTGGCCTGAGAGGGAAGTATTCCAGGCAAAGCTGAACCTTCTCAGTGATCTGAAGGACTCATGTGGTGTTCTGCCTTTCTCACCCACAGACCTAAGGCACACAGTTCCTCCCAGGAGATGGCTGGAAGGTTTACTCACTTCTTTTTCATATCGTGGATGGTGTCAAGCAGAGGAAGATCCCTTGTTTCAGGTAAGAAGAGGACAACAAGACCAGCAATGATGGGAAAGACTCCATAGATGATCCAGGGCAATGTGGGAAGATATACCATTAGGGTCATCAAGAGGGGAGCTACTGTTGCCCCACACCTACCAGCCACTGTGTCTAATCCTAAAGCTCTTGCCCTGAGGGGTAAACAACAATACATAATAATCTGGTAAAAATCTGCACATGTAACTTGAGATACATTATTTTGACTTAATAAAAGATGGAAAGTGCTAGAACACAATTGTTAAATACACGGGCTTTGATGACAAACACTTGTTTTTTAGATTTGTTCTATTATTTTCTAGCTGTCTTTGTCAGGCTCAAAGTGTGTTAAGACTCATTTTCGTAATTTGACACAAACTCTTATACATTGCGCCTACCCCGATGAGTTGTTACAAAGATTAATGAGATGATGCTTTAAAGTACTGCTCAGCACAGTGCATGGCACAAAGTCAGTTTTCAATAAACTTTGGCTAAAATGTTGTTAGCATATTATTACTGTTATAATTACAAATGATTGCTTTTATAATAAACAGGTCTTTTTTTGAGAGAGAGAAAGAGAGAATGAGGGGAGACGGGCAGAGGGAGGGAGAGAGAGAATCTCAAGCAGGCTCCACACTTAGCATGGAGCCCTATGCAGGGCTCTATCTTACAACCCTGAGATCATGACCTGAGCCAAAATCAAGAGTCAGATACGCAACCAACTGAGTCACCCAGGCGCCCCTATAATAACTAGGTCTTATTGTGTTTATTCCTGCAACAAGTGCCAATTAGCTGAGAATGTTCTGTTTGATGCCCTAGCAAAACATCCATAAACTCATACCTGAGGACGGTGGGGATGAGCTCAAGGAGGTGGACAGAAAAACCAGTGAAAGAAGCAGCAGCAAAGCTGATTCCCATGCTTGCCAAAGCCACACGCAGGGTCTGCATTTCTGGAGACAGAAAGACCAGTGAGACTAAGAAATCTGGGCTGAAGGAATCAGCATCCAGCAAATTTAGCCAGAAAAAAAGACCTTGTAGGTTATTGGTTTGTTTGAGCCATACTGTAGAAAATTTTATAGTGTCAGAGAGCACGGAGTGGTCGATATGCTGAGAAAAGTAGAATTGTAGCACATAGGTTCTAAAAAGCACGTAAATTTATCTGGGTTAATTGCAGCAAATCTGTCTCTCCATATCTCAGATTTTCTAAAGAAGGAGACGAAGAGGTGAATCTGGCAGAAATTTGCTTTTACTTTTTTTTTTTTTTTTTTTTTTTTTTTTTGATGACAGACTTGAAATTAGGCTTTTAATCTTAGGATGATTTTTGTACATTTATTTTTTTATAATAATATTTTTTATTATATTATGTTAGTCACCATACAGTACATCCCTGGTTTTTGATGTAAAGTTCCATGATTCATTAGTTGTGCTTTTACTGATTCTGTCCAGTATTATATCCCTATTGTAGAAGGTGGGACAGTCATGTGGACAGTTACTGAGGTTAGGACTCAGCTCTAAGTTTGTCGACTTTACAGTTGTCTACACTTCAAAATTAAAGTGCAGAATTTAAAGTGACAAGTCATCCTGGTTTTCCTGGGAATTGGGGGTTTTAGCAACAGGGATTTTCATTGATAAAACCAGGAAAATCCCAGGTAAGGCTGGATGTGTCCGTCAAGCTTGTATAGATATCGCGTTGTCATGGGGCGGGTATGGCATGATAGAATAGTAAAAAACAGGACCACTCTATGAGTCGACAGGCAAGAGAAGCCACATTTTTAGACATAAGAAACTAAGAATGGAAACTTCTATTTAGGAAAAAAATGTCAGAATTTGGGAACCAATAAAGAAAAGTTGCAGATAATTGATTTTCTGCCCGATATAAAAAGAAATCTAATTATAGCTTTATAATATTGGAAAAGACTCTGTTGTAAGGGAGTAAGCCTGTATCATTAATGATATTCTGAGGAGTAGAGTTACACAAACCTGTAATGCTATAAGATACATGCCTGCACTGGGACATAGCTGAGTTATAGTGCCCACTAATGTTCTCCTGGTCATTACATACCATCATTCTGTTAATTTACAAAGTCATCTAACTGGAATGGACTAGGCTTTTAATCTACTTAATTCCTTGTTTCTATTGTACACTCCTTCGCTACTTGAAAAAAGGGGGAAATTTTCATTTCCTAGAAGTCAAGAAGACTCCCATACGCAAGGGCTATTGTCATGGTGACTTAACACCACACTGACAGGTGGATACAGAGCAATCAGGAAGTAGACAAGTCATCAAAGCTGGTAATGAAGAGCCCAAACAGAGCAAGTGACCACATTGTGTCCTCACATGAGATATAATTGCAAAACCTAGGCCCTTCATGCTTGTTACTAAAAATGTTAAAGGCCAAAAGGCAGGTGATCAATTGCTATCCTAAAGAAACTGTCAGGAATAAATGGCACCAGTTTCTAGATACTTTCAGGATGTGATGAAGAGAAATACATGTCTGAGCTGCTCCTTGTGGACCTTTGGCTCTTTTCCCAACAACATCTTAGCAGGATTTGCTTTAAACCCTCAGACTGGTTTTGGGGAATACTTGGCTCTTAATTGGCACTTCTCTTTACTCCCAGCTTCAGACAACTGTGACCAATACAATCCCTAAAGGATGGGGAAAAGACACCTCTTTCCCCCAAAGTCCAGCCTTCTCTCACCTTGAGGCACAAACGTGTTGACCAAAACAGAAAGTCCCACCAGGAACATGAAAAGTGTCTGGGTTGTTCGACGGCCCATATGATTCTGTACTAAAAGAGGAAGACTTCGGACTATGGCAGTGAGAGCTCCAAAGACTACCTGGAATAGGAAAATATTGCTCCCAAAATGCTGTAGATTGATTATGATGCCATAAAAGGGTACTGTGATTCCAAATCTGTAATGAACAAAGGAAGAAAGACACGTGCCGTCAGATTGAAAGCCTACATGCTGCAGTTGATGACTATATCAACCCAGACAGCTAGCGGTCAGTGTTCAAGAATAAAGGCCCAGTCTGATTTGTATAATGCATTATTTTAAGGTATAATTTTAAAGTTACTATAAATAATTTCCTGGCAATACATAAAAACAATACTCCTTCTGTCATTCTTTCATCTGAGTCCCTAAGCAAAGAGTTGGCAATGACTGGGAAACATAACCTGTCCCAATCTCCAAACTAGATGATATAGAGAACGATTAAAACCTGCGGGGAAGAATTTCTATTTTGAGGGGTGTCCGTATGCTGTGAGTCCTTCTTCTCCTTCAACCACAATACTGTGAAGCGCTCAACCAGGTCTTGCTCAACTTGCTCAACTAGTGACTGAAGCTGCAAAGAGACTACCTGAGTCCCTTTTATCTGGGGGCACCACGTCCTGAGGTCTGACACAGCTCTGGGGAATTTAAGGTTCATATATGATTTTCTAGGGCTAAGAGAAAAATGTCAGAATTCAAGCAAATGTGCACCAACTGTACCATAGGAAATATAATCAGAGGTTCCCACTGGGGATCTACAATTTACCCAGAAATTATCTAAGGGAGAAGAGTCCACTTTAATGATCTGCTATACCCAGAGAGAGCTACATTTAGACATTAAAGCCCAAGAAACCACCACAGATCACAGCAATTCTAAGCAAGTAAGTCCTTTCTTGACAATTATCTCTACTTTTTTTTTCAGCTCAGATTGTCTAGGACTCAGAAACTTGAGCCTGTGACCTAGTTGATAAGAGAAAAGTAAAAAATCACAATCCAAAGAAATGAAGACACGGTCTCCCAGGATATGCCTGGGAAGAGGTAAACAGTAAAATTCAATAGTTACTTTCTTAAGCTTGGCAGGGGGTATATGTTGTTCTATATGCTTTTTTTTGGGGTAAATCTTCAAAAATTCAGAATTTAATTTAAAATCCCCCCCAACCCTGTCAAAATAAGTACTTATATCCTTCTAGAGATAAAGTACAAGATTTTCTAAGAAAGTCCTAGTGGTAACACCCCAAATTGGAAACAAGTACAAGTTCAGCAATATGGAAGTACATCACGAAATTGTAGGGTGTTCGTCTAATGGGTGGATCTTACATAAATAAGCTTGAGGAGAGGGGGCTGTCACGAAACCATTTTATGATTTATATTATGTGAAAGTCAACTAGGCAACACTCCTCTGTGGTGATGGAGAGCAGCACAGTCGGTAAGTTTTATGTGGTGGACAGTGAGGAAGGAATGCGAGTTGAGCCAGTGTAACGGTGGTTCTCACTGTAGGGGATCCATAAGGGGACCTTCTGGGGAATTAGGATTTTCTGTCTTGATCTAGGTGCTGGTTACATTTTTACAAGTTGAAATGTTTATCAAGCTATATATATTCACTATCCCTTCATATTACTGTTAGTAAGATTTTATTGCACCGTCTGTTAACTAACTAGAATTTAAATTAAATTTTGGAAAAAAAATTGAAAGAAAAAAAACGAAGGAAACTAAATGCCAAAATCGGTATTGTGGTGGAAGTCCCAGCATCAATCCCCAAGGATGAGAGGATGGAGCAATATGACACAATTAACTCATCATATGGTGAGTCTTTTTATAACCCTTTGCGCATCTCCCAGCACAGCAGTATTCAGTCTGTTTTCCTCATCTTTTATCTCCATATCAGCACACCCACCCCCACAACACTGTTAGAACCTTTGAAATAAATAGATTCATGTCTCCCCCTTTTTAAGGTTGCCAATGCACTATGTGGAGCGCACCTCACAAATAGCAGGAGACAGGTTCTCTTACGCAGGCTGGGGACACGGAACAAGTCCAACTCAGTAGTTTTGATCTGTGCTGCCTCCAGCTCGTCCTGCATGATGGATCTCAAACCCTTAAACAGCAACAAACATGTTTCATTTGCCAACACGGTGCCAGGCATTGTGGCGAGACCTCCACCCAACAGGACAGGAGAGATATGCTCCCTTTCTTTCCAGCATAACTTATTATACATACAATCACAGGTGTGAAAGGGATATGCAAGAAGATGTAGAGAGTTAAAGGAGACTCGGGGATATTAAACCACAAAAATGATATTTTTTATTAGTTTCATGGGTAGAATTCAGTGATTGATCAGGTGTCTAGAACACCCAGTGCTCATTACATCAAGTGCCCTCCTTAATGCCCTTCATCCAGTTATCCCTTCCCCCCACCCACCTCCCCTCCAGCGACCCTCCATTTGTTTCCTAGGGCTCAGTGTCTCTTATGGTTTGCCTCCCTCTCAATTTTCATCTTATCTTAGTTTTCCTTCCCTTCCCCTATGTTCATCTGTTTTGTTTCTTAAATTCCACATATGAGTGAAATCATATGGTATTTGTCTTTCTCTGACTGACTTATTTCATTTAGCATACTACCCTCTAGTTCCTTCCACATCCTTGTAAATAACAAGATTTCAATAAAAACAGACACATAGATCAGTGGAACAGAATAGAGAGCCCAGGAATGAAACCTCAACTCTGCGGTCAACTAATCTTTGACAAAGCAGGAAAAAGAACAGTCTCTTCAATAAATGGTGCTGGGAAACTTGGACAGCCACATGCAGAAGAATGAAATTGGACCATTCTCTTACACCATACACAAAAATAAACTCAAAATGGATGGAAGACCTAAATGTGAGACAGGAATCCAACAAAATCCTAGAGGAGAACACAGGCAGCAACCTATTTGACCTCGGCAGCAAAAATGATATTAAGAAGGGCATTTGTTTTGTTGAACACTGGGTGTCATGAGTCAGTAAATTGCACTCCTAAAACCAACATTACACTATATGTTAACTAACCAGAATTTAAATAAAAATTGGAAAAAATGAAAAGAAAGAAAATGAGGCCATGGAAGGTGCAGGCCATCCACAAGAGTTATAGGTTAAAGATTCAGATCAGGAAGCAAACTAAAGGAAGAGGTGGTTGCACAGTGCTCAAAATGGGGCTTCTGTGTAAGGTGGCCATGAAAGACTAGGGACCTAAGCTCACCTTCTTGGCTGCCCTTTTTAGGAAAACAGTCTGTCTATCTCAACAAGAAGGCGGAGTCAGCTTATGTCTTCCCTCTAACCCAGTAACCATCTTCCATTTCCTGCTCACCTCCATGGTCAGGGCATCTCCAGCATTCTGCATTCCATTTATGTGTGCAACTTTTCTAAGTGCCTTCAAGCCCTCCTCTGGTTTATTGTTGACAATCAGCCACCGAGCAGATTCCACCAGCCACCTGATGGAGGAAGGGCACACAAGTGTAGTCAGTTCTCTTGCTTCTTTGTCATATGATTGTTGACTACAGATGCTTTTTGCCTTCCATCTAATATCCACCATTTATTGGGTTAGGAATAGAAACTCAAGTTTTATTTCACAACTACTAGGAAAATATAAGAAAGACCAATCCAGGGGCCCCTACGTGGCTCAGTCGTTAAGCGTCCACCTTCGGCTCAGGGCGTGATCCCAGCGATCTGGGATGGAGCCCGGCATCAGGCTCCTCTGCTGGGAGCTTGCTTCTTCCTCTCCCCCTCCCCCTGCTTGTGTTCCCTCTCTCTGGCTGTCTCTCTGTCTGTCAAATAAATAAATAAAATCGAAAGAAAGAAAGAAAGAAAGAAAGAAAGAAAGAAAGAAAGAAAGAAAGAAAGAAAGAAAGAAAGAAAGGAAAAAAGAAAGAAAGAAAGAACCAATCCATTGCAGTACATCTTCACGGTCAGGAACATAGACTCTGGAGGCCACTCGCCTCTCTGCTTACTCAGCAGATTTTCGAAGAAGCTTATGAAATTTAAGCTTGAGAGTTCCTCAAGCAAAATCCCTCCCAAACCTTGGCATGGGTTCTATCAAATTTGTGCTCATGATATATAGTCTTTAAATAAAGAAGTCCCCAAATTATGTAAGCTTAAAGCCCAACAAAGATTAGAAGTACTCCTGCCACTACCAGCTATGTTGGTAACTTACTACATAAGTCAGTCACTTATGCCTCAGTTTTCTCACCAATAAAATGGAGACACTAGTACTCTCTTCCTTGTAGGATTATTAGGAGGACATAATGACATAATGGATGAGTCTGGCATGGATTACACTCTCTTCTCTCTCTGAACTCATCTCATTGTATTAAATCTGTAAGTGTGTCTCCATGATGAACTAAACTTGACTCTCCTTTAGATGGTTTTAAGTACAGGGATGAAGTTATCCATAAAGAAATGTCTGTTAAAATTATTTACAGGAAAAGGGAGCCCTGAATACATGCTGTCCATCATCCAATCTGCATGCCAGTATTTAGTACTGAAGAAGCCATGCTGCTCCTTTCTGAATAAATTTGCTGTCTCTTCCTTTTATCCAACTTCACCTACAAAAATGAAAATCTGAAAACTACCATAACCTGATTCATTCCAAAGCCAAAAAAAGAATTTAAAGTATTTCTTTTTGAGCTATTTAAGTCTATATTTTATATTAAGGAAAATAATATGGGAATAACTCTATGACTGCTCTAACTGGGTAAGATTTAAAGCAAAACAAAACAAAAAATACCTAGGACTCCCAGACAGAAAGGTCATTACTACTTCCTGTTCTGTTTATCAAATTGCACAGACTGAACAGATGAGAGGCATGGGTTTTAGGTCCAGGCAACAAGAAAGGGTCCAGGAAATAAGAAAATCAGTATATCCCAATTCGGTCCTCATTCTCACCCCAGGTTCCCATAAGGCAAAATGTGAAAGAAGGCTCATACCTTGAGGAGAGAAAGAAGACAAGGAAAGGTACAGACACCACCAGTTGCAGAGTGCGCCACTCTCGAAAGACAAATGCCAGTCCTCCCAGGACTATCTGTCCCACACTTAAGGCACAGAATATCACTGTTATCGCCATGACTTTAGATGGGGGCCTTACCCACTCTATGACTGAAAGAAAAACCGATTGGGATATTAATGTCAGATAACGGTGAAAGTTCAAGGTCAAATTCAAGGCTTGGAAAACGGAGAAGATCAAAATCGTTGACTTACTGAGCATCATGCCATTTGTCAGGATGATGATGGAAGAACAACCTGACAAGAAGCGTAGTGAGCAGTAAATGAGGAAGGTGTGAACAAAAGCTGCACTCGTCCCAAAGATGGTAAGCAGTAGGAGACACCACCTGAGAATCAACTTTCTTCCAAACCTAAGAAACAGAGAGTCAGATGAGATTATGAGAGCAATAAGAATTTGTGGGAAAAAAACAAAAACAAACTTAAGAAGACCAAAAATATACTCTGAAATTTAGAGGATATTTTAACAAGTGATTCTTCGTACCTGAGAGTTTGACAAATCAAGAACTAAAACAACAGAAATCTCAAAAATAATATCTGTGCTTATAATGTAGACAAACAGTAACAAAACGATCATCCAATCACCAGGAGGCCTCCGGCACCACGTGATACCATATACAAAAGAATAAAATATTGGAAATTGTAAAATACTATGGGCATCGTTGTACTACCATCTGTATTTAGCATAGTAGAGAGGGTGTATAGCGTCTAGAACACAGGAGAGCTGACTGTGTACTAGGGTCTCTAAGATCATACAGGTTAGCGTTAAACTGATACACAACCGATTGTTTCATCAGTGGAACAATCAAAGTTGCTTAAGGGGTGTGTAAGAGGGCCTCTCTGTTGAATCTGGACTTACAGGCCCCAAGCCACGTGCTTTATTTACAACAGAATGTAAGAGTGCCACAGCCCAGACAGAGAAAATTATAGAAATTTCTCAGAGGAAAGAATTACATAAGGTGAAGAGTGAAGGGAAAAAGGTGAAGGCCAAATAGGGAGAAGGAAACTCCGTGGATCATTGGGCACCAGGAAAAGGGGGCTTAGTGGGGACAAGTGGGACTAAATAAAACGTGCTAATCTACACACTCAGGAAGAGAAACAAATGGAAAATGTTTAGGATTGGGAATTGCCCTGCAATATTTGAAACAGAATTCTAAAAATATTCAAATAATTCCCCAAAAGACAAAAGGTGTGAAACATAGGAACAAAAACAACAAATGATCCCACAACGTGATCATTACCATCATCCAGGAAATAAGATAGAAAAAAAATAATAAAATGGTAGACTGAAACAAAACCATAGCAACAATCACAATTAATCAAATTAATTGCTAATAGCCCAAACACTCTATCAAATAACAGAGATTACCAGAATAGGTTAAAAAAAGAAACTATATGCTGTCAATAGTCATACTTAAAATACTATAGTAAAGTGATAGAAAAAGATATGCAATTCATATAGTAAAAAGAACAACTGCAGTCTTTATATTAATATCAAATAAAATAAATTTCAAAACAGAATACATTTCCAGAAATAATGCTGAAAATGTCAAATGTATATACACTCGAAAAATTACAAAACACATGAATCAAAACTGACAAAATTAGAAACACGATTCACAAAGATAGTTGTGACAAACTGTCACAATGAAAGTTTTGAATATATTTACTGTGGTAAGATATATATATATATAATACGATGCAAAATTTGCCATTTTAATCATTTGTAGACGTACAATTCAGTGGTTAATTACATTCATCATGTTTCACAATCATCACTACTATTTCCATTTTCATCACCCCAGACAAAAACTCTATAACCGTTAAGCGATAACTCCTCATTCTCCCCTTCCCTCTTATCCTTCTAATAATCTCTAATCTACCTTCTGTCTCCATTAATTTGCCTAGTCTAGATATTTCATAGAAGGCGATGGATACATATGGATACATATGTCCTTCTGTGTCAGTCTTATTTCATTTAGCATAATTGTTCTGAGGTTTGTTTGTGTTGTACGATGTGCCATTTTTTTTCTGAATGAATAATATTCCATTCTGTATATATACCATATTTGTTTATCCATTAATCTGTTGATGGATACTTGGATTGTTTCACCTTTGGCTATTATAAATAATGCTGTCATGAACGTCAATGTACAACTACCTGTTGAAGTCCCTGTTTTCAATTTTTTTATAGTATGCACCTAAGCAGGGAATTGCTGGTTCATATGGCAACTCTGTTTAGATTTTTGAAGAACTGCCAAACTGTTTTCCACAGTGACTGCACCACTTTCTATTCTCACCATCAATGCGCAAATGTTTCAATTTCTCCACAAATCCATTCAAGTTCTTTGATGATTTTTTTTATGGCTTATCATCTTGTTGAGTTGTAGGAGCTCTTTATATATTCTGGATATTAAGCCCTTTTTAGATATATGATTTGCAAATATTTTCACCCCTTGTCTTTTGATTTTCTTGATAATGATAATGTTCATTTGTATGAAATCCAATCTACCTATTTTTCTTTTGTTGTTTGTGCTTTTGGGGTCTAAGAATCATTGCCAAATACAAGGTTGTAAACGTTTACTTTTCTTTTAAGAGTTTTACATATCATTGATTCATTTTGAGTTAATTTTTGCATAGAATATCAGGTAGGGGTACCCCTCATTCTATTTTATGTGAAAATTTAGTTGTTCAACACCATTTGCTGAAGAGCCTGTTCTTTCCCACGTTGAATGCTCTTGGCACCCTTGTTCAAAAGTCAGTTGGCTATAAATGTATGAGTTTACTTCTGGACTCTCAGTTGTATTATAGTGGCTTATATGTCTATCCGTATGCCAAAACCATAGTAATTATTTACTGTATCTTGGTAGTAATTCTGAAACCAGGAAGCATAAGTCCTCTGAATTTATTCTTTTTCAACATTGTTTAACTATTTGGAGCCCCTTGTAATTTCATCTGAATCTGAGGTTCAGCTTTTCCATTTCTGCAAAAAAACAATGTAGGGATTTCATTAAAACTATAGATTGGATTAAGTACTACCAACTTAGTGCTAATACTACATTTTCCTACCTCATTAACATGGGATATCTTTCCATTTATTTAGGTCTTCCCTAATTTCTTTTTTGTTTCTTTTTAGAGAGGGAGAGGGAGAGAATCTTAAGCAGGCTCCATGCCCAGCACGGACCCCAATGCAGGGCTCAGCCTCACAACCCTGAGATCATGACCTGAGCCAAAATCAAGAGTCAGATGCTTTACTGACTGAGCCACCCAGGTGACCCAACCTACCTTCATTGTTAAAAACTTCTTTTCGCCTTTTGCTGTTCAGCTTGGGTGCTTTCCATTACCCTGTCTTCCAGATCACTGGTATGTTCTTCTGTATCCACTGATCTACTGTTGATTCCCTCTCGTGTGTTTTTTATTTCAGTTATTGTATTCTTCAACTCTGGTTCTTTTTTTAATTTAAATTCAATTAACCAACTTATAGTACATCTTTAGTTTCAGATGTAGTGTTCAATAATTTATCAGTTTCGTGTAACACCCAGGGTTCATCACATCAGGTGCCCTCCTTAATGCCCATCACCCCATTACCCTATCCCCATACCCACCTCCCCTCCAGCAGTCTCCAGTTTGTTTCCAATAGTTAAGGGTCTCTCATGGTTTTTCTCCCTCCCTGATGACTTCCCATTCTCTTTTCCCTCCCTTTCCCTATGGTCCTTTGCCCTGTTTCTTATAGTCCACATGTAAGTGAAACCATATGATAATTGTCTTTCTCTGATTGACTTATTTTGCTCAGCATAATACTCTCCAGACTGGTCCTTTTTTATATTTTCTAGCTCTTTATTGGAAGTATCACTGAGTTCTTCCACTCTTCTCTCCAGTCTGTATCTTTACTATCATTACTTTAAATTCTTTATCAGGCATATTGTTTATTTCCATTTAATTTTGTTCTTTTCTGATTTTTTTCCCTTGTTTTTTTTCTTTTAGAGCATATTTTTCTGTCTCTCTATTTTGTTTGATTTTCTGTGTTCGTTTTTATGGATCTGGCAGAAGAGCTACTTCTCCTAAACTTGAAGGAATTGCCTTGTGAACGGTTGTCCCCAGTGTAGACTGTGTGTGCCTGGTGACTTTTTCTGGCAGACACCCTGTCAAAACAACTAAAGCTGAAGCAGATGCAAGCCAACTAAAGCCAAAGTGGTGTGGGCCTAGAGTGTTCTGGGGCACATTGTCCCCATGTCCCCTTGGCACAAAGGCTGGGGCTGTAGTGAGCACTAATCAGGAGTGTCCCAGTGTGCACTGCCCTGTGGCCACCTTGGTGGGATGCCTGGGGCTGATGTGAGCTAGGGACCCAGGTCTCACTGAGGTAGCATGGCAGTTAGGGCACCCAGGCTGTGCTCCGATCTGATCTGTGCTTCCAAGGTAGAGGGGAAGTGTGGACAATGTCCATTAGCCCCACCCACCTGAAAAGCATTCTAGCAGCTCCCCTCCACCCTGTTTGGCAAAATTCTAGGCCTGGCTCTTTGATATGCTAGTTGCTTTTTTAAACCATGACTTTTTAAAGACAAAAGGAAGGGGGGGCGGAAAGAAGAAGAAAGGGAAGAAAACCAAAAACCAAAACCTGCAGCTTATTTTCTGTGCTCCAGCTCGACCAGGGCTGGTATGGGTTTGTGGACCCAGGGCTCTCTGAGGCAGCAAGCCAGTTATGGCATTCAGACCTGCTCTGGTGTGGGCTTTTAAAGTGGACGGGGAGCATCAACCATTTCGTTCTCCAGTCCCTCCGACCTGAAGTGTTCCCACAGCTCCTCCCCCATTTGGCTGGTGGAATTCTAGTGCTGTCTCTTTTTTATGCTAGCAGCTCTTTTATTTTCTTATTATTTTTATTTTTTTTTTCAAATTTTTATTTAAATTCCAGTTAGTTACCATACAGTGTAATATTAGTTGCTTTTTTTTCTGCGCCCAGTGACAGAGGAAGCTGTTCCAGGCCTTCAGCACTATTCCTCACAGCGCGGGGCTGGAGATTGCCTTTGTTACCATGTTTCAATCTCTCCTGCTGTTCTGTTTGCTGTTGTGTCTCCTGTTGTCCAGAAGCTGTTCAGTGGCCTTCATTTCTTCCTCAGGAGGAGCTGTTCTATATATAGGTGTTCTTTGGTGTGTTCCATGCGGGGTGATTTCAGGGTCTTCCTATGTCACCATGATGGACCAGAACCCCCCCACAAACACTTTTATAAACTTTCATGTTGTTGGTTAGTGCCATTTTGTTTCAACTTGCAGAAATCCCTCCAGCACTTGTTAGGCATTCTAGTGGGGACGCGTTCCCTCAGTTTTTCTTTGTCTAGGAAAGTCTTTATTTCTCTTTCGTTCTTTTTTTTTTTCAGGTTTTATTTGTTTTTTATCTTATTCATTCATTCGTTCATTCATTTTTAACTTTTTAAATTCCGGGATGCTTAACTTGTGTTAGTTTCAGGTATACGATATAGTGATTCAATTCTGTATGTTAGTCAGTGCTCAGCACGACACGTGCACTCCTTGATCCCCACAACCTATTTCTCCCATCCCCCCAACCACCTCCATTCTGGGAACCATCAGGTCATTCTCTATAGATAAGAGTACATTTTTTTATCTCTTTTTTTTCCTTTGTTCGTTTGTTTTGTGTCCTAAATTTCACATGTGAATGAAATCATATGGTATAAAGAGAGAGTTTTGCCAGATAAAGTGTTCTTGGTTGGCAGGTTTTTCTTTCAATATTTTGAATATATCATCCCACTCTCTTCTGCACTGCAGGGTTTCTGAGAAATCTGCTGATAGCCTTCTGGGAGCTCCCTTGTCTTTGACAAATCACTTTCTCTTTGCTGCTTTACAAATTCTCTCTTTAACTTTTGATTATTTGATTATTTAGTTCGACTGGACTTGGCATTGAGTTTTGGTTCTACCTATCTGAGAACTTTGGGGCTTCATAAATCAAGATGCCCATTTCTGGCCCTAGATTTGGGGAGTTCTTAGCCATTATTTCTTTAAATAAGCTTTTTGCCCTTTTCTCTCTCTCTCTTCTCCTTCTAGGACACCCATAATGCATTCATTCTCTCACCGGATTTGGTCCCATAAGTCTCATATGCTTTCTGAACTTTTTTCAATTTTTTTTTCTTTCTGTTCCTCTAACAGGATAATTTCAAAAGACCTCTCCTGGAGTTCACTTATTTTTTCTTCTGCGTGATCAAGTCTGATGTTGAAGCTCTCTATTGAATTTTTCAGTTCAGTGACTGGATTCTTCAGTTCCAGGATTCTATTTGGTTCTTTTTTTATGTATTTTGTTTCTTTATTACACTTCTCCTTTCGTCCCTGTACTGTTTTCCTGATTTCATTTAGTTGTCCATCTGTGCTCTCCTATATTTCACTGAGCTTTTTTAAGATAATTATTTTGAATTCTTTCTCAAGAATTTGATGGATCTCCATTTCTTTAGGGGCAGTTACTGGGGCTTTATTAGTTTCTTTTGGTGGTGTCATGTTTGCCTGATTCTTGATGATTGTGTAGCCTTGCATTGGTGTCTCTGCATTTGAAGGAGCAGACACTTCTCGACTCTATAGACTGGTTTTGGCAGGTAAAGACCTTCTCCTCCTGAGTCCCCAGACTGTTAGGACTGCCTCCAGGATCATGGTTGGGTTAGGCTGGAGCTGGGTCATGTGGCTGCTGTGGTTCCATGGTCAGGCCAATTAGTGGGCCTTTTACTGGTGGTATGGGCTGGTGTGGCTCTTGCCAGGCCCCTGGCCTGGCAAGACTGCCTTGAACCTTGGTGTGCAGGGTCACAGGGTCACTTTAAGGTCTGTGGTAAGGTCTGAGATCAGTGGGTCTGTAATCAAGGTCACCAATGAGCATGGCATTTTCTGGGTCACTTGGTGGATGGGGCTTGTGGCAGAGTCACAGAAAAGTTGGATTGGCACTGGATATGCAGGGGACATGTTCCTTCCAAGTCCACAGCTAAGACCACAATCAGTGAACCTGCTACTACAATGCTTCTCAAGACCGCCCTTCTCAATCTTAACCTCTACTGAGGTTTTGAAACCTCTGACCTGAATCCCAAGGTTCCCACAAAGGCATTTTTGTCTGTGGATGATCACTAAACCATTGTTTCAATATGAGGATAAGGCTGGGGATACCTATTCTGCCCTCTTGCTGACTTCATTACCCTTCTTTTTCCTCTTTTAATGTAGGTATTTAAAGCTATACATTTCCCACTGAGCATTGTCTTCAGTACATACCATAAATTTTGGTATGTTGACTTTTTTATTAAATTGATCTCTGAGTATTTTCTTTTATTATTTTTATTATTATTATTATATTATGTTAGTCACCATACAGTACATCCCTGGTTTTTGATGTAAAGTTCAATGATTCATTAGTTGCGTATAACACCCAGTGCACCATGCAATACGTGATCTCTGAGTATTTTCTAATCCCCTTTGTGATTTCTTCTTTGACCCATTGGTTGCAAGTGTGCTGTTTGATTTCCATGCATTTGAATTTTCCAGTTTTGCTTCTGCTATTGATTTCTAGTTTCACCCTATTGTCATCAGAGAAAATATTTTATATAATTTTGATCTTTTGAACTCTATTGATTCCTGGTTTTGAGCCTTATAATGCAGTCTAGTCTAAATAACGTTCCATGTACCCTTGAAAAGTATGTATATTCTGCTATTGTTGGGTGGAGAGTTCTGCACATGTCTGTCAGCCATCCTAGTTTATGCTCAAATCCTCTATCTCCTTACTGTTCTTCTGTCTAGATGTTTACTCCGTTATTAAAACTGAGGCATTGACTATGGAAAACAGTATGGAGGCACCTCAAAAAGTTGAAAATAGAGCTACCCTATGACCCAGCAATTGCACTACTGGGTATTTACCCCAAAGATACAAATGTTGTAATCCGAAGGGGCACCTGCACCCCAATGTTTATAGCAGCAATGTCCACAATAGCCAAACTATGGAAAAAGCCCAGATGTCCATCAGCAGATTAATGGATAAAGAAGAAGTGATATATATGTGTATATATATATATACACACACACACACACACACACACACACACAATGGAATGTTACACAGCCATCGAAAAAAATGAAATCTTGCCATTTGCAACAGCGTGGATGGAACTAGAGGGTATTATGCTAAGTGAAGTAAGTCAATCAGAGAAAGGCAATTATATGATCTCACTGATATGTGGAATTTAAGAAACAAGGCAGAGGATCATAGGGGAAGAGAGGGAAAAAATGAAACAAGATGAAACCAGAGAAGGAGACAAACCATAACAGACTCTTAATCTCAGGAAACAAACTGAGGGTTGCTGCAGTGGAGGGGGGCGGGAGGGATGGGATGACTGAGTGATGGACATTGAAGAGGGTATGTGTTGTGGTGAGTGCTGTGTATTGCGTAGACTGATGAGTCACAGACCTGTACCCCTGAAACAAATAATATATTATATGTTAATAATAAAAAGAGGAAAGAAAATAAATAAATAAATAAATAAATATGTTTGCAGTAAAAAAAAAAATTTAACTTAAAATGGATTAAAGACATAAACATTAGACCCGAAACCATAAAGCTCCTAGAAACAACAACAACAACAGAGAAAAAGCTCCTTGACATTGGTCTTGGCAACAAATTTTTGGATATAATAACCATTCAAACTGTTGTAAGATTGTATTTCATTGCAGTTTTGATTTCCATTTCCTTGATGGTCAGTAATATTAAGCACCTTTTCATATACCAATTGTCTATTCCCATGTCTTCTTTGGAGAAATATCTGTTGAGTTCCTTTGCCCATTTTTTAATCAAGTTATTTGTTTTGTTTTTGTTTTTCCTTTTGATTGTAGTGGTTTCCTTTATATTCTAGATATTAACCCTTTATCAAATATGTGGATTGCAAATATTTTTCCCATTCTGTAGATTTTCTTTTTATTTTGATTTTTTCTGTTGTTGTTCAGAAGCTTTTTAGTTTGACGTAATCTCACTTGTCTATTTTTGCTTTCATTGCCTGTGCTTTTGGTGCCAAGACCATTGTTCAGAAGCTTTTTACCTACGTTTTATTCAAAATCTGTAGCTTAGCTATAAGGCTCAGTCTTCTTCACCAAATTTTCTACTCTCCTATCCTGTCATATCCACTTTCTATACACACACACACACAGACACACACACACACACACACACACACACACATCTCCTACCCTATGCTCATATAAACTCATCAATCAGCATTTTATGGTGAATTATCAAAAAGGACTCAGTCAAAAGATTGGTCAATATCAATACTTTGACTCTGTAATTTTTTATGAATTACATTTAGGGTGATATACTCAGAGTTCCCAATTTTCAGCTGAAAAATTAAATGAAGTTTTTCTAATAGATGATAAGAGATACTCTAAGTCTCCGATTTCTTCCATGGGAGACCTGAGTGTGTGCCTACCATGGGTGGCTGCCACTTCATGATGGGCATTGCCAGGCACAGGATACCCCAAACTTCTCACAACACAAATCATGACACGATTAATTACTTCATATGGTTGCAAAAATTTACCTCTAACAAGTCTCACCCCCCCTTTTTTTCTACAAAATCAAACAGCTAGATTTAGCCACAATTATTTCTTAATATAACTTCAATACCACCTCATTGTGTTTTATACAAATGTCTACTAATTACAGTGGGGCGACCATGGCATGATGATCAGTCTGAAACTCACAAGCACTTAATTCACTGGGTCCAGTAAGGACTTAACACAGAAGCCCCGGCGAAGGCTTCCAAAGCTATTCTCCATATCTGTGTCTTTAAACAAGCTGAACCCCCTCTCTTGGAGTACCTTTCTCTCCCTGCCCATAGGTACTTCTCATCTTTCTAAATGATGTATTATAGTACCTCCTTTTAAATACTGTTCTGAAATCTCCACGGGTTTTATGGAGATGTCATTTCTGTATCCTGTACAAAGATATGTGTGGCATCAAAATGGCATTTATCATGCAGATTCTAATTCTCCATTTCCATCTCTAGCTCCGTGGGAACCCAAGGCAACCCACAACAGCATAAATTGCATATTGGAACCCAATAAAGACTTCTTTTTGAAAGAGTTAATCATCAGCTGATGAAAACACCATAGAATAAGGGCAGTAATGATCTGGAGACACTCACCTGTCTGAGAGATGACCACCTATGAGGCCTCCCACCAGCATTCCAGCCATGAATAGGGATTGAACAATTGATTTCTGTGACTGATAATTACATACTAGGTCCCACTGAAAGAGAAGGAAATCAGCACAGAGGAGTTTCACAGTCGCTTACAATCCCTCAGTGTTCACTTGCTGCAACAGTTATCACTCTCTCCAGCCTCCCTTTCCTATATTTACTTGCAACTAGGCTGAGAACAAATGACCAAAAAATAACTTTTCACACATTATATCAAGTACTTACTTGTCTAATCATTAGTATTCACACTATATTTAGTGTAATTCATGTCTAGTTGGTTGATTTCACTGGCCTCAAATTCATTGTAAGTGCTTGGCAGTTAAGAAGGCAAATACCATATGATCTCACTCATAGGTGGAATGTAAGAAACAAAACAGATGAACATATGGGAAAGGGGAAAAAGAAAAAAACGAGAGAGGGAAACAAGCCATCAGTGACACTTAACTATAGAGAACAAACTGAGGGTTGATGGAGGGAGGTGGGCTAGATGGATGATGGGTATTAAGGAGGACACTTGTTGTGATGAACACTAGGTATTGTATGTAAGTGATGAACCACTGAATTCTACTCCAGAAGCTAATATTGCACTATATGTCAGCTACCTAAAATTTAAATGAAAAAAAAAAAAAAGATAAAGCAATCGCTATTTGCTGAAAGACTGAAAGAGAGCTGACTACAGTATCTACACAATAACTGAAGACTTGAACCATGTTTATCCTGTTTTTCTAAACACCCAAGGCACCTGGGTGGCTCAGTCAGTTAAGTGTCTGCCTTTGGCTCAGGTCATGATTCCGGAGTCCTGGGATCTAGCCCCACTTCGGGCTCCATGCTCAGCGGGGAGCCTGCTTCTCCCTCTCCCTCTGCTCCTCCCCCTGTTTGTGCTTTCTCTCTTTCTTTCTCTCTCTGTTAAATAAATAAATACAATCTTTAAAAAAAAGAAATTCTATGAATTAATAAACAAACAAATGAAGAAATAAACAACCAGACTGTATACTCAAAAGAGGTAAATGGGGCCTCTTACCTCAGTCACGATGGTGGAGGGGAAGGAGCTTTGGTCATAGACCCAGCCATCCAGACAGGTCTCCTTGTCTGGCTCAGTCATGTTGGTGAAGGTTCCATTCAGATGAAGAAGTTGCCACTGGGGATGGATAAAGCGATGACATTTCTCCGGCCTCAAGTATGAGTCCAGTGGGATGGACATTCTCAGGAGGGCGTCAGGGCTAAGGATGCCAGTATCATTATCAGAAACTGTGTCGTTGTCAAGGAGGTGCACCCAGCAGCGATGACCTGGAATGGCTGCAGTGAAGTTCTCCAACAATATTTGACATATTATCATCATCGCAAAGGGAAGAATTAAAACCATCTGAAGGACCTGGAATTTCCCGAGGCCACCAACTTGATCCAGGAACTCCTGAAAGGCCATTGAGTGTGAACAGGTGATCCTCAAGAGGATACTTTATGGAGAGAAGTTCAAAGGGAGAAAACGGTTTCCTTTTATTAATTCACACAAAGTCAGTGCCAGTTTCTTATCAATCATTCCTACAAGAGAGCAGCAGAAGCAGTATCCCCAGTCCTTCTGGAATCAGGAGATGTTAATTTTTTAGTAAACTCACAGAGAAAATAATTTACCAGAGACACTTCTAACTGTTGACAAAGAAATCTGTTTAAAATTTTAATCTCTGAATGCGCTTGTCCTCAGTGATCTTCTGAATGAGCGTTGGACTTTGGCATGTACACAACTGTCCAAATAAACTAAAATAAGCTTGCCATGCAATCTTCAATCATTTCCAAAGTATAGAGTTTGAGAGACAAAACGTAAATGGTTGTGTGATTTTTCTGTGGAAAGAACAAAAAGCAAGTGTTTTTCTTGCTTAGTACTGAATTTAGATTAAAATAGTTAAGATATACAATCCTTTGTTTTTAATTAGAACAAAGTGAAACGTGGTGCAATTACTATCTTTTGGTGACTGATACTGTGCTTCTGTTTAAATCACACCAGGACCTCATGATAATTTTAAGACTCCTTGCAATGTAGATACAGGAGGAAGGACGTGGTAAGTCCACGCAAGGGTTTATTTTCTCAGGTTTATTTATTCACTTACGTAGTATATTTGAGGATCTTTTCTGTGCTTGTGTTTAGAATCCTTAACTGGTGGTTTCATCATTATGAATGAGGCTCCTTTATCTCTGATAGAGTTGCTGGCCTGCAAGCATGTGTTTTCTCATGCTAATGTAGCCATTCCAAGTTTCTTGTACCTACAGTTTGTATGGTATAAACTTCTAATCCTTTAGGTAGTTTTTAATTGACATATTTATTAAGATTATTGTAGAACCATATGCAGTTGTAAGAAATAAGGAGAAGCTCTGTGCAGTCCCCCTAGATTCCCCCAATAGTAATAGTTTGCAAAACTATAGTATAATATCACAACTGGGATATTGATACTTATCAAATCCACTAATATTCAGATTTCCTCAGTTTCACCTGTACTTCTGTGTGTGTGTGTGTGTGTGTGTGTGTGTGTGTGTGTGTGTGTGTGTTTAGTACTATATGGTTTTATCACATGTTCAGCTTAGTGTTCCCACAACCTCAATTAAAATACCAAACAGTTCTATCTCCACTGGCATCCCTCATGTAATGTTATAAGTATATTCACCTCCTTCCTACTCCTGTCATTTTCTTTTCTACCTTTGGTAACTACTAAACTATCTTCCATTTTTTTAACTTCTGCTACTTAAAAATTGTTGTATACAAAGAATAATATGGGGGAGTGACATCATCTAGATGGTAACAAAGTTGTTCTTACCTTCAGTCCGTCTCAAAAGAAGACCAACTAGCAACTGTCTATAGCAAGACACCACTGTGGAAATCCCAGAACCCAGAAGTCAGGCTGAAGCAACCCTTGAACCACAGGGACTGACAGGATCACATTAGAAGAGCAAGAGGAGTGGCTACACTCTGACCATATTGCCCCTCCTCCATGCCAACACAACACTACACTGAGAAGCCTCCACCCCAAGCTTACAGTTTCTCCAGTGAGAAAAAGAGAACTCGAGGTAGACATCAGTTCCCCCAGCACTGGGAGTTGCTTCCCAGAAGGCCAAGTCAGGGCTCACCTCATGGGGATTACTGGGGAAAATTGCAGGCCTCAACCACTGAGAATCTGATCGAGATGAAGAAGGGGCAAAGCTTAAATTAACCAGTGCTTGTATCTCTTTTTTCCAATTTTTTATTTAAATTCTGATTAGTTAACATAGTGTAATAGTGGTTTCAGGAGTAGAATTTAGTGATTCATCACTTACATATAATACCCAGTACTCATTACATCAAGTGCCCTCCTTAACACCCATCACCCATTTAGCCCATCCCCTGACCACCTC
Organism: Ursus americanus; assembly: GCF_024610735.1. Taxonomy (NCBI): domain Eukaryota; kingdom Metazoa; phylum Chordata; class Mammalia; order Carnivora; family Ursidae; genus Ursus; species Ursus americanus. The sequence continues at coordinate 38,924,552 of NC_142150.1, read as the reverse complement.
CCTCCATCAACCCTCAGTTTGTTCTCTATGTAAGAGTCTCTTATAGTTTGCTTTTCTCTCTCTCTTTTTTTTCCTTTCCATATGTTCATCTTTTTTGTCTCTTAAATTTCACATATGAGTGAGATCATATGGTATTTGTCTTACTCTGGTTGGCTTATTTTGCTTAGCATAATACATTCTAGCTCCATCCACATCATTGCAAATGGCAAGATTTCATTCTTTTTTATGGCTGAGTAATAGTCTATGCATATATATACACCACATCTTCTTTTTTCTTTTTCTTTTTTTTAAGATTTTTTAAAATTTATTTACCTGAGAGACAGAGTGAGAGTGAGACAAAGAACAGAGCTGAGCAGGGAGCCTGATGCAAGGCTTGATCCCAGGACCCTGAGATCATGACCTGAGCCAAGGCAGCTGCTTAACCAACTGAGCCACCAGGTGCCCCATACCACATCTTCTTTATCCATTCACCATTCAATGGACATTTGGGTTCTTTCCATAATTTGGCTATTGTTGATAATGCTGCTATAAACACTGGGGCTCATGTGCCTCTTCTAATCTGTATTTTTTTATCCTTTGGATAAATACCTAGTAGTACTTAGATCTTGAGAGAACTTATTCCTGCTTGCAGTGGCACCAAGAAGAGAAGCCAGCCAGTGGCTCTGCCCATGTGCAGAGCTGAGCTGGTGGCCCCACCTTGACAGGGAGCTCAGTTGGCAGTCCTGCCTGATTTGGGTCCTCAGCCAACATACTATACCAGCCATGGAGCTGGTTATATGGCCTTGTCCAGGCAGGGAAGCAAATTCACAGTCCTACCTAACTGCTAGTTGTAGCCTCCATTCCCACTCAACCAGGAAGCCTAACAAGGGAACCCAGATAGCCATGGAGCCCATCCAATGGCCCCACTTGGACAGGGATCTAAGTCCAAGTCTTTCCCAACTGTTAAGAATAACCTCTGGTCCCAAGAAACTAGAGACCCTAGGCAGCCTCAGAGCATGGACTACAGTACCAAAGAGCACAGAAAACACTTCACCCCACAGTAGAGCCCAGCCTGTGGCTTTGCCTCATGTAGGCCTTATCTAGTGGCCTCACCCAATTGTGGAGCATAGCCTGTAGCCCCACATAACAAGGAGGCCCAGACAGCAAACCTGCCCAACCATGGTGCACAACCTCTAATCCCATCCAACTGTGGGATACACCTGGTGGGCTCCCCCACAACCAGAGATGCAGCCAGCAACCTTGTCCAACAGGAGACCAAAGTCAGTGGCCTATTTGATCATGAAGTCCGGCCTGTGGACCCACCCAACTTTGGGCATAGCTGACAGCCATGCTTAATCATAGAACAGAGCCAGAGGCCTCATCCAACTGTGAAGCTATGCCTAGGGCCCACTTGAACACAGAGTCCACCCAACAACACCATCCAGTTGGGGAGCACAGCCTAAGAACCCAACAACAGGGAGCAATGGCAGAACTTATTTTAGAGCCCTGCCCAAACACAGAGTCCAGTTAGCAGCACTGTACTACCAAGGAACAGTCTGTGCCTCACCCAAACAGAGATGATTACAGAACACAGCTAGTGACCTCACAGAGCAAATCCCACTCCCTCACCCGATAGGAATCCCACAAAGGATTCCCACTCGTAGGTGGATCCCAGCCAGCAAGCCAACCCAACTGTGGAACGGAACCAGAAGAAGCCCTGCCTCAAACTCAGAGAATAGTCAGTGGTCTTGCCAACTGGAGATCCCAATAACAGGTCCTAGCTGCCCATGTGTGCCATCAACTGACCCATCTAGTACCCCAAGCTAAGCTGACTGATAAAGATCTTTTCTTGTCAAAGTAAAGCTTTCCCTTAAGATCAGGAACACGACAAGGACGCCCACTCTCGCCACCATTATTCAACATAGTACTAGAAGTCCTTGCAACAGCAATCAGACAACAAAAAGGGATCAAAGGTATCCAAATCAGCAAAGAAGAAGTCAAAACGTCTCTCTTTGCAGATGACATGATACTCTATATGGAAAACCCAAAAGAATCCACTCCCAAACTATTAGACGTTATAGAGCAATTCAGTAATGTGGCGGGATACAAAATCAATGCTCAGAAATCAGTAGCATTTCTATACACGAACAATGAGACTGAAGAAAGAGAAATTAGAGAATCCATCCCATTTACAATAGCACCAAAAACCATACGTTACCTTGGAATTAACTTAACAAGAGACGTAAAGGATCTATATTCTAGAAACTACAAATCACTCTTGAAAGACATTGAGGAAGACACAAAAAGATGGAAAAATATTCCATGCTCATGGATCGGAAGAATTAACATAGTTAAAATGTCCATGCTACCCAGAGCAATCTACACTTTCAATGCTATCCCAATCAAAATACCAATGACATTTTTCAAAGAACTGGAACAAATAGTCCTTAAATTTGAATGGAACCAGAAAAGGCCCCGAATTGCCAAGGAACTGTTGAAAAGGAAAAACAAAGCTGAGGGCATCACAATGCCGGATTTCGAGCTGTACTACAAAGCTGTGATCACAAAGACAGCATGGTACTGGCACAAAAACAGACACATAGACCAATGGAACAGAATAGAGAACCCAGAAATGGACCCTCGGCTCTTCGGGCAACTAATCTTTGATAAAGCAGGAAAAAACATCTGGTGGAAAAAAGACAGTCTCTTCAATAAATGGTGCTGGGAAAATTGGACAGCTACATGCAAAAGAATGAAACTTGACCACTCTCTCACACCATACACAAAGATGAACTCCAAATGGATGAAAGACCTCGATGTGAGACAGGAATCCATCAAAATCCTAGAGGAGAACATAGGCAACAACCTCTACGATATCAGCCAAAGCAACTTTTTTCATGACACATCTCCAAAGGCAAGAGAAACAAAAGATAAAATGAACTTGTGGGACTTCATCAAGATAAAAAGCTTCTGCACAGCAAAGGAAACAGTCAAAAAAACTAAGAGGCAGCCCACAGAATGGGAGAATATATTTGCAAATGATGCTACAGATAAAAGACTGGTATCCAAGATCTACAAAGAACTTCTCAAACTCAATACGTGAGAAACAAATAAACAAATCATAAAATGGGCAGAAGATATGAACAGACACTTTTCCAATGATGACATACAAATGGCTAACAGACACATGAAAAAGTGTTCAAAATCATTAGCCATCAGGGAAATTCAAATCAAAACCACACTAAGATACCACCTTACACCAGTTGGAATGGCAAAAATTGACAAGGCAAGAAACAACAATTGCTGGAGAGGATGTGGAGAAAGGGGATCCCTCCTACATTGTTGGTGGGAATGCAAGTTGGTACAGCTACTCTGGAAAACAGTGTGGAGGTCCCTTAAAAAGTTAAAAATTGAGTTACCCTATTACCCAGCCATTGCAATACTGGGTATTTACCCCAAAGATACAGACGTAGTGAAGAGAAGGGCCATATGCACCCCAATGTTCATAGCAGCATTGTCCACAATAGCTAAATCATAGAAGGAACTGAGATGCCCTTCGACAGATGACTGGATTAAGAAGTTGTGGTCCATATATACAATGGAATATTACTCAGCTATCAGAAAGAACGAGTTGTCAACATTTGCTGCAACATGGACGGCACTGGAGGAGATAATGCTAAGTGAAATAAGTCAAGCAGAGAAAGACAATTATCATATGATTTCTCTCATCTATGGAACATAAGAACTAGGAAGATCGGTAGGGGAAGAAAGGGATAAAGAAAGGGGGGGTAATCAGAAGGGGAAATGAAGCATGAGAGACTATGGACTCTAAGAAACAAACTGAGGGCTTCAGAGGGGAGGGGGTGGGGGAATGGGATAGACTGGTGATGGGTAGTAAGGAGGGCACGTATTGCATGGTGCACTGGGTATTATACGCAACTAATGAATCATCGAACTTTACATCAGAAACCAGGGATGTACTGTATGGTAACTAACATAATATAATAAAAAAAATTTTTTTAAAGATATCAAACCCCCCCAAAAAAAGGTAAACCTATAAATCTTGAAGAGACGAAATTCAACAAAGAAATAGAAACCACCAAAGAAACCAAACAAAAATCCTAGAGCTAAAAATATAATGAGTGAACTAAAGAATTAAATAGAAAATTTCAACAGAACACTCAACCATACAGAAGAAAGAATCAAAAAACTAGAAAATGAGCCCCGTCAAAAAAAGAAAAGAGAATGAAAAAGAGTAAAGAAAGCCTATGGGACTTATGGTACATAACCAAGGAAATAATATATGCATTATGGGAATCCAAGAAGGAGAAGACAAAAGGACAAAAGTTAACTTAATGAAACAATGGCTGAAAACTTCCCAAACTTGAGGAGAGAAATGGACATCAGATTCATGAGACCCAGCAGACCCCAAATAGGTTAAACCTGAAAAGAGCTTCACTGGAATACATTATAATGAAATTGTTAAGAATCCAACACAAAGAGAGAATTTTGAAAGCAGCAAGAGAAAATGACTCATCCCGTACAAGGGAGCTGCCATAACACTATGACCAGAGACCTAAACTGACACCCTGCTGGCCAGGGAGAGTAAGATCATATAGTCAAAATAATGAAAGAAAAATATTAACCAAGATCACTGTACTCAGCAAAACTGTCCTTCACAGATGAAGGAGATAAGGACTTTCCAAAACTAACATAAACTGAGGGATTTCAACATCACTAAACCTGCCTTACAGGGAATGTTATGTGTATCAATACTGGCTTCTTTTTATTGCTAAATACATGGAATGTATAACAAAATTTGGTTTAACCATTTACCTGGTGAAGGCCATCTGGATTGTTTCTAGTTTTTGTTTGTTTTTCTTTTATTGATGTATAACTGACATATAATACCTATAAACAGGTGTAGGTCCTGTTGATTTGATACATTTATATACTGCAAAATGATTACCACCTCATTCATATCACAAAAGTATGATTACTTATTTGCGTTAAGAACATTTAAAATCCAGTCTCTCACCAAGGTTAAAATCTGTAATGCAGTGTTTGCTGTAAGCATTTCGATGTGCATTAGAGCTCCAGAACTTATCTATCTACTGCTTGGAAGTGTGTATCCTTAAACAACATCTCTCCAATTCCCCCGCCACCCAGCCCCTGATAATCCCATTCTACTCTGAGTTTCTAAGAGTTTGGCTTTTTGAATTTAACATACAAGTTATATACAATATCTACCATCCTCTGGGATGCCTAGGTGGCTCTGTTAGTTAAGCATCTGCCTTCAGCTCAGGTCATGATCCCAGGGTCCTGAAATCAAGTCCCGCATCAGGCTCCTTGCTCACCAGGGAGCCTGCTTCTTCCTCTGCCTGCTGCTCCCCCTGGTTGTGCACTCTCTCTCTCTCTCTCTTTCTGACAAATAAATAAATAAAATCTTAAAAAAAAATATCTACCATCCTCTGAAATATCACTTGGCATAATGTCCTCAAGTTTCATCCTTGTTGCCTCAAATGGCAGAATTTTCTTCTTTCTAATGACTGAATAATATTCTATTGATATATATATATATATATATATATATATATATATATATCACATCTTCTTTATCCATTCATCCATTGATGAACACTTAGGTTCCTCATCTTGGCTATTTTGAATCATGCTGTAATAAACATGGGAGTGCAGACATCTTTTCAATATCCTGATCTCATTTCTTTTGGATATATGCCCAGAAGTGGGATTGCTGGATATGGCACTTCTATTTTTAACTTTTTCCAGGAACTTCATTATTGTTTTCCATTGTAGCTGCAATTTACATGCCCACCAACAGTTCACAAGTGTTCCCTTTTCCCTCCCACCTCACAGCATTTATAGCTTGTCTTCTTCATCATAGCCATTCTAACAAGTGTGAGGTGATACCCCATAGTGGCTTCGATTTGCATTTCCTGATGATTAGTGACATAGAGCATCTTTTCAGTACTTTTTGGGCATTTGGATATTCTTTTTTAAAAGTGTCTGTTTAGGGGGCACCTGGGTGGCTCAGTCGTTAAGCATCTGCCTTCGGCTCAGGGCATGATCCCAGGGGTCTGGGATCGAGCCCCACATCAGGCTCCTCCGCTGGGAGCCTGCTTCTTCCTCTCCCACTCCCCCTGCTTGTGTTCCCTCTCTCGCTGGCTGTCTCCATCTCTGTCAAATAAATAAAATCTTCAAAAAAAATGTCTGTTTAGTTTCACTGCCCATTTTTAAATCTGCTTTTTTGTTATTGAGTTATATGAGTTCCTTACATATTTTGGATATTAATGTTTTATCCAATATAAAATTTGCAAATATTTTCTCCTGTTCCATAGGTTGCCTTTTCATTTTGTTTAATGTTTCTTTTGCTGTGAAGAAGATTGTCAGTTTGAGTAGTCCTACTTGTTTATTTCTGCTTATGTGCTTGTGCTTTTGTTGTGATATCCAAATAATCATTGCCAAGACCTATGTCAAGGAGCTTCTTCTCTGTGATCCCTTCTAAGGGTTTTAAATGATCGTGTCTTATATTTAAGTCTTTGCTCCATTTTGAGTTAATTTTTGTGAGTGGTATATGGGTCCCTTCATTTTTTTTTTTTTTTTTGCATTTGGCTATTTAGCACCATTTGTTGAAGAGATTCTCTTCCACCATTGAGTATTCTTGGTTTCCTTGTCAAATATCAGTCGACCATGTATGTAAGAGCTTATTTCTGGGCACTCTATTCTATTTCACTGTACTGCATGTCCATTTTTATGCCAGTACCATACTATTTTAATTACTCTATCTCTGTAGTATAGTTTGGAATCAGGAAATGTGATGCCTCCAGCTTTGTTCTTCTCAGAATTTCTTTGGCTATTTAGGGTCCTTTGTAGTTCCATATGAGTGTTCCAGTTTTTCTGCATCCTTAATACCATTTGATGTTGTCATTATATTTTATTTTACCTCTTCTGATAGATGTGTGGTGTTACCTGTATCCCACCTCCCCTCTGGCAACCACCAGTTTGTTTTGTATATTTAAGAGTCTTTTTTTGTTTGTCTCTTTTTTTCTTTCATTTTTGTTTGTTTTGTTTCTTTATTTTTTTTTTTAAGAAATAGAGAACAGGTGGGGGAAGGGCAGAGAGACAGAGAGAGAATCCTAAGCAGGCTCTAGACTCAGTGCAGAGCCTGATATGGGCCTCAATCTCACAGCCTTGACATGACCTGAGCCAAAACCAAGAGTCGAATGCTTAACTGACTGAGCCCCTCACTTGTTTTGTTTCTTAAATTCCATATGAGTGACATCACATGGTATTTGTCTTTTTCTGACTTATTTCACTTAACATTACACCCTCTGGATCCATGCATGTTGTTGCAAATGACCAGATATCATTATTTTTATGGCAGAGTAATATTCCATTGTATATATACGTCACATCTTCTTTATCCATTCATCTGTGAATTGACGCTTGGATTGCTTCCATATCCTAGATATTGTAAATCCTGCAGCAAATGTAGGAATGCATACATCTTTCTGAATTAGTGTTTTTGTTTTCTTTTTTTAAATTTAAATTCAATCAGCCAACATATAGTACATCATTATTTTCAGATGTAGAGTTCAATAATTCATCAGTTGCATGTAACACACAGTGCTCATCACATCACATGCCCTCCTTAATGCCCATCACCCAGTTACCCCAGCCTCCCACCCACCTCCCCTCCAGCAACCCTCAGTTTGTTTCCTATAGTTAAGAGTCTCTCATGGTTTGTCTCTCTCTCTGATTTCTTTCCATTCTGTTTTCCCTCCCTTCCCCTATGATCCTCTGTGCTGTTTCTTATATTCCACATATGAGTAAAACCATATGATAATTGTTTTTCTCTGGTTGACTTATTTTACTCAGCATAATACCCTCCAGTTCCATCCATGTCAATGTAAATGGTAAGTATTCATTCTTTCTGATGGCTGAGTAATTTGAGCAAATGCCCAGTAGTGGAATTACTGGATCATATGGTAGTTCTATTTTAATTTTTTGAGGAACTTCCATATTGTTTTCCAAGTGGCTGCACCAGTTTGCATTCCCACCAACAGTGCACGAAGGTTCCCTTTTCTCCACATCCTCCTCAACACTTGTTATTTCTTGTGTTTTTTATTTTAACCATTGAAATGATATCTCATCTTGATTTTGATTTGCATTTCCCTGATGATTAGTTATGTTGAGCAACTTTTCATATACCTGCTATCCATTTCTATGTTGTCTTGGAGAAATGTTTTATTCAGGTCCTTTGCTTATTTTTAATTTGGGTTATTTGGGGGGGTTTGCTATTGAGTTATATGAGTTCCTTATATATTTTGGATATTAGCCCCTTATCAGATACATGATTTGCAAATACTTTTCCATCCATACTATATAATACTATTCAGCAATAAAAAGAAATAAAATACTGATACAAACAAAAATATGCATGAATCTCACATATACTGTACTGAGAAAAAAAAAAAAACAAGCAAAATTAGTTCCTAATAAAATTTATAGTGGAGAAGTGAGGGCTAGGGGACACCTTGACTGAGGAGTAAGCACAAAAAAAAATTCTGGGATGATACAACTGATCTGTCTGTTGATAGGATTGTGGTTTTACACTAGTATCTGAATTTATCCAGATACATTGAATTTTAAATTTGATCTTAGGGTCATGAGTTCAGGCTCCACACCCAGTGTGGAGCCCACTGAAATAAATAAATAAATAAATAAATAAATAAATAAACAAACAAACAAACAAACAAACAAACAAACCTATCTTCTCCCATTATTGCCCTGTATATTCTTTAGCTTCTAGCTTTTGAATATCTTGTAAGTGCATAAGTATTACTTAACTTTTACTATAATTGTGTGCTTATTATTCTCTAAATGGCTAGAAACTTTTTTCCCCAAATATTCAGCCACTGCTTTATTGTCTCAAGTATCTTCCTTCAAGAGTATTTAAAAATTCACTTCTATAAAGATCATTACCCTGGCCCATGGCACCTCCCCGGACTCATTAAACATTGCCTTTTTAAGTTTTTCACAGCACATTGTGTATCTTCTTTATACTTACCTTACAGTATTGCAGTATAATTATTTGTGTGTCTGTCTCTTATTAACTGGATTATGAGACCTTGAAACATTGACCTCATGTTTCACTTATAAACATAAATAAATATATAATATACAAATACATGTAGACACATGACACTGTTCTATTCATAGCAATAGCAGGGAAAGTTAGTCCCAAATGGTATTTGGATGACTCAATAAATCTGGTAAAATAAACTACTACAGAATAATATTTCCTTTCTCCATTTTGAAATTTCCTCATTTTGAAAATCTTAAAATCACTGTTACGGTATGATCTGAACTGAAGCAGAACTTCAGTTACCAAAAGTTAGCATTTATTCACAACATTCCAGTTTGATTTAATTTAACTAAGGATTGTTTTCATTAACCTTTAACCAAAAATCAGTGTTAACGAAGAAAAATCCCTTTGCACAGAAACATCACAAAGCAATTCACCTTTGAATATTCACACACCCCTTTTCTGAAAATAAAAGCAGATCATCAAACAGGTGTATTTCCACCTAAAGTCTACTGACTTCTCAGGAGCCTGTAAAGTCAGGATCATTCACTGAGTAATCTTTTAAGCAAGTTTAGTTGTCAGCAACTAACTCTTTTGCCAAATAATTACATCTGTGACTTTATTGAAACTATCTACCTGCCTCAAAAGATTTGAGGGCAGAGTCCAAGATGGTGGAGGAGTAGGAGACCTTAATTTTGTCTGGTCCTAGGAATTTGGCTAGATAGCTATCTACTCATTCTGAACACCTGTGAACTCAACCAGAGATCTAAGAAAAGAACAGCTTCAACTCTACAAATAGAAAAGCAACCATTTTCTGCAAGGTAGGAGGTGCAGAGAAGTGAATCCAAAGCAATATATGGGAAGATAGACTGCGGGGGGAGGGAGCCTCCATCAGCTGGCTACAGGCAAGTGATACAGCAGCAGGGCATAAAAATGGAACTTTGGGAAGTCTGCTCTGGTGAGGGACGGCACTCAGGCTGCTAGGCAGGGACAGAACCCTAGCTGGGACAGTGTGCTCTCGGGATCCTCAGCGTCACAGGAAGACCTGGGATGCTGAGTGTAGCAGAGCTCCCAGGTATCAGAGCGTGGAAGCCGGCTGCAAAGAGTGAGCCCAGGAGTGGGCTCAGGGTTGCCATAAACCAGGAACTGTGGCACAGTCGGGGACTGCTCTCTGAGCAGGGGCCCAACAAGCAGCAGAACTGGGGAGACCTCCCTTTCTCCCCCGGGGAGGAGCAGGTGGGGAGCACACCGCAGGGGTCTGCTGAGTTTGGAGACACCAAACGGGGTCTTGTGCCTGAGATAGAAATACTCAGTCACAGGCCAGTGAGCATGGAGTAGGGCTGGAGACCAGGGAGACAGGAGTGACTGACCGCTTTTCTCTGATGGCGCACTGAGAAGTGGGGCCCTGAGCTTTCAGCTCCAGGTAAGAGATTGGGAGGCGGCCATTTTCATTCTCATCCTCTAAAGCTGTGTGGAAAGCCTTCAGGGCACAAAAGCTACAGAGAGCAAACCCAAGCAGATTACTTAGCCTGGCCTCTGGCAAGGGTGGTGCAATTCCATCTGAGGCAAAGATGCTTGAGAATCAATGCAACAGGCCCCTCCCCCAGAAGATAGCAAAAACATCCAGGCAAGACCAAGTTTACTGATCAATGAGAACTGCAAAACTCCAGTGCTAGGGGAATACAGTACATTGAACTCATGGCTTTTTTCCCATGATTCTTTAGTCTTTTAACTATTTTTTTAATTTTCTTTTTCTTTTTCTTTTTTCTTTGAATTTTTCTTCTTTCCTTTTTCAACCAGCTTCTCATTTTATCAACTTCTTTTTAAAATCTTTTTTAATTTTCATTTTTACATTACATTCTATCCCTTCATTGTATTTAATCTTATTTTTGTATATATATTTTTTTCTTTCTTTAATATTTTGGGATGCAGTTTCATCTAACAGACCAAAATACATCCAAAATCTAAGGTGTGGTTCTGTTACATTCACCCATCTGATCATATTCTCTTTTTTCTTTCTTCTTTTTTTTTTTTTTTGTTCTTTTTTGTTTTGTTAAAGTCTTTTATTTTAAGTTTTCATCTTTACAGTTACATTCTATCCTTTCAATGTATTTAATTTTATTTTTATATATATAAGTTTTTTCTTTCTTTACAATTTTGAGATGTAGCTTCCTCTAACAAACTGACCAAAATACACTCAAGAGAGTGTATTGCTCTGTTCTGTTCACCTGTCTGTTTATATCCCTTCCTTTTTGTTGTTGCTGTTGTTGTTTCTTTCTCTTTTGTTTTTTCTTGTCTTTTAATTTTCATTTTTACAGTTACATTCTATCCTTTCACCATACTTAATTTTATTTTTGTACATCTATAAGTTTTTCTTTCTTCACAATTTTGGGATCTAGTTTTCTAAAAAACAGACAAAAATACACATATAATCCAGTATATTGCTCAATTCTGCTCACCAGTCTGTTTATATTCTTTTTTCTTTTCTTTTTTCTTTTTTCTTTTTTTCTCTCTTTCTTATTGTTTTTATCTTTTTTCTCTCTCTTTTGATTTCTCTCTCTCTCTCTTTTTTGGCCAGTTTCAGCTCTCTTCTAATGTGTTTAGTGTATATTTCTCTGGTGTCATTGTTGCCATTTTAGTGTTTTGTTCTCTTGTTCATCTATTCTTCTCTGGACAGAAAGACAAGATGGAAAAACTCACCTCAAAAAAGAGAAAAAGAAGCAGTACTGGCTGCAAGGTACCTAATCAGTATGGACATAAGTAAGATGTTGGAACTAGAGTTCAGAATAATGATTATAAAGATACTAGTAGAAGAGATCAATGAAACTAGGAGCTGGTTCTTTGAAAGAAGGAATAAGATTGATAAACCCCTGGCCAGATTTATCAAAAAGAAAAGAAAAAGGACCCAAATAAATAAAATCATGAATGAAAGAGGAGAGATGACAACCAACACTGAAGAAATACAATCATGAGAACATATTATGAGCAACTATATGCCAACAAATTAGGCAATGTGGAAGAAATAGATGCATTCCTAGAGACGTATAAACTACCAAAACTGAACCAGGAAGAAATAGAAAACCTGAACAGACCCATAACCAGCAAGGAAATTGAAGTGGTCATCAAAAATCTCCCAACAAACCAGAGCCCAGGGCCAGATGGCTTCCCAGGGGAATTCTACCAAACATTTAAAGAAGAATTAATACCTATTCTTCTTTTTTTTTTTTTTTAAGATTTTATTTATTTATTCGACAGAGATAGAGACAGCCAGTGAGAGAGGGAACACAAGCAGGGGGAGTGGGAGAGGAAGAAGCAGGCTCCTAGCGGAGGAACCTAATGTGGGGCTCGAACCCAGAACGCTGGGATCACGCCCTGAGCCGAAGGCAGACGCTTAACCGCTGTGCCACCCAGGCGCCCCAATACCTATTCTTCTAAAGCTGCTTCAAAAAATAGAAATGGAGGGAAAACTTCCAAACTCTTTCTATGAGGCCAACATTACCTTGATCCCAAACCTGACAAAGACCCCACTAAAAGGATAATTACAGACCAATATCTCTGATGAACATGGATGCAAAAATTCTTACCAAAATACTAGCCAATAGGATCCAACTGTACATTAAAAGGATTATTCACCACGACCAAGTGGTATTTATTCCTGGGCTGCAAGGGTGGTTCAACATCTGCAAATCAATCAATGTGATACACTCCACAAATAAAAGACAAGAACCATATGATCCTCTCAATAGATTCAGAAAAAGCATTTGACAAAGTACAGCATCCTTTCTTGATTGAAGCTCTTCACAGTGAAGGGATAGAGGCTACGTACCGCAATATCATAAAAGCCATCTATGAAAAATCCACAGTGAATATCATTCTCAATGGGGAAAAACTGACAGCTTTTCCCCTAAGGTCAGGGACACAGCAGGGATGTCCACTATCACCACTGCTATTCAACATAGTACTAGAAGTCCTAGCCTCAGCAATCAGATAACAAAAAGAAATAAAAGGCATCTGATTTGGCAAAGAAGAAGTCAAACTCTCACTGTTTGCAGATGACGTGATACTCTATGTGGAAAACCCAAAAGACTCCACCACAAAACTGCCAGGACTCATACAGGAATTCAGTAAAGTGGCAGGATATAAAAATCAGTGCACAGAAATCAGTTGCATTTCTATACATTAAAAAGAGACAGAAGAAAGAAATTAAGGAGTTGATCCCATTTACAATTGCACCCAAAACCATAAGATACCTAGGAATAAACCTAACCAAAAAGGCAAAGGCCCTGTACTCAGAAAACTATAGAATACTCATGAAAGAAATTGAGGAAGATACAAAGAAATGGAAAAACATTCAATGCTCATGGATTGGAAGAACAAATATTGTTAAAATATCTATGCTATCTAAACCAATCTACACATTCGATGCAATCCTTATCAAAATACCATCAACGTTTTTCACAGAAATGGAACAAATAATCCTAAAATTTGTATGGAACCAGAAAAGACCCCAAATAACCAAAGGAATGTTGAAAAAGAAAACCAAAACTGTTGGCATCACAATTCTAGACTGCAACTCTATTACAAAGCTGTAATCATGAAGACAGTATGGTACTGGCACAAAAACAGACACACAGATCAACGGAACAGAATAAAGAACCCAGAAACAGATCTTCAACTTTATGGTCAACTAATCTTTGACAAAGCAGGAAAGAATAGCCAATGGAAAAAAGTCTCTTCAACAGAGGGTATTGGGAAAACTGGACAGCCATATGCAGAAGAATGGAAATTGACCATTTCCTTACACCATACATGAAAATAGACTCAAAATGGATGAAAGACCTAAATGTGAGACAGGAATCCATCAAAATCCTAGAGGAGAACACAGGCAGCAACCTCTTCAACCTCAGCCACAGTAATTTCTTGCTAGACACGTTTCCAAAGGCAAGGGAAACAAAGGCAAAAATGAATTATTGGAACTTCATTAAGATAGAAAGCTTTTGCACAGCAAAGGAAACAGTCAAAAAAACCAAGACAACCAACAGAATTGGAGAATATATTTGCAAATGACATATCAGATAAAGAGCTAGTATCCAAAATCTATAAAGAACTTACCAAACTCAACACCCGAGGAACAAATAATCCAATCAAGAAATGGGCAGAAGACATGAACAGACATTTCTCCAAAGAAGACATTCAAGTGGCCAACAGACACACAAAAAAGTGCTCAACATCACTCGGCATCAGGGAAATACAAATCAAAACCACAATGAGATACCACCTTATGCCAGTCAGAATGGCTAAAATTAACAAGTCAGGAAATGACAGATGTTCATGAGGATGTGGAGAAAGGGAAACTCTCCTACACTTGGTGAGAATGCAAGCTGGTGCAGCCACTCTGGAAAACAGTATGGAGGTTCCTCAAAAAGTTGAAAATAGAGCTACCCTATGACCCAGCAATTGCACTACTGGGTGTTTACCCCAAAGATACAAATGTCATAATCTGAAGGGACACCTGCACCCCAATGTTTATAGCAGCAATGTCCACAATAGCCAAACTATGGAAAGAACCTAGATGTCCATCAGCAGATGAATGGATAAAGAAGAAGTGGTGTATATATATATACAATGGAATATTACACAGCCATCAAAAAATGAAATCTTGTCATTTGCAATGACGTGGACGGAACTAGAGGGTATTACGCTAAGCGAAATAAGTCAATTAGAGAAAGGCAATTATCATATGATCTCACTGATATGTGGAATTTAAGAAACAAGGCAGAAGAGGATCATAGGGGAAGAAAGGAAAAAATGAAACAAGACAAAACCACAGGGGGAGACAAACCATAAGAGACTTAGTCATAGGAAACAAACTGAGGGTGCTAGAGTGTAGGAGTGTGGAAGGATGGGGTAACTGGGTGATAGACATTAGGAAGGGTATGTGTTGTAAAGAGCACTGGATATCATATAAGACTGGATATGTATAAGATGACTCACAGACCTGTATTCCTGAAACAAATAATACATTATATGCTAATTCAATTTAAATAAATTTTTAAAAATATATTTAAGGGCAAGTCCTCCCACTGCTCTTCTGTATTGGTCAACAAGGCCCACGAAGGAGAAAGTGGGGTCAGGATCAACATGCACTTAATGTGATTTAGTGAAAGGAAATAATTTCTTCCTTTGAACTTGTTTCATTAAAATCATTGTGCCTCCTCTTGGGGATCAGCTTTTCCGCCTTGATGGCCTTTCGACCTCTTGGATCAAGTTGGAGGCCTGGGGGGAGATTCCAGATCCTTCAGATGGTTTTCCTTTATATCTCCTGCCTCATAGTGTACACTCATATTCTATTGGAGAATGTCACTGCAGCTGTCCCGGTCACTATTGCTGGGTCCACGTCCTCGACAATGACACTGTCTCTGCTAACGGCACTGGGATCCTCCACCAAGATGCCCTCCTGAGAATCTCCAATCCCACTGGATTCGAACCTGGGCCAGAGAAATGTCGTCTCTTCCTCCATCCCCAGTGGCAGCTCCTTCACCCAAATGGGACCTTCCCCAACACAAGTGAGCCAGACACAGAACCCTGTGTGGACAGCTGGGTGTATGACCAAAGCTCCTTCCCCTCCACCATCATGATTGAGGTAAGAGGTCCCATTTAAATTTTCCACTTACATGATCAAAGTGTTTAGAGTTAACACAAAAGATAGACTTGCTTTATACATTTAATCCCCATACTGGACGTTGAAGTGAGCCTTTTCTTCATTCCTTCATAGTAATTGCTTATCTATACTATGACAGTCAAGAGTATTGGTATCAAAGTTAACAAGCACACTAAAGATTAGTTTGAATGATGACCTCATTCAAGCTAGTGAGAGAGACCTATAATTTAAAAAGTAATGCTATGCCAGGTCAGTGGTTCTGAATACTCATTGAAAACCAGTTTCCAGACTAAAATAAATCAGACCTTCTGGGCAAAGGATCCAGGCATCAGTATTTTGGAAGCTTTTCAAGTGATTAGATGTATGGCCAAAGATAAGAATTACTGTAGTAGGTGAATACAGACTGCTAAGTGAAGTCAAAGGCGGGCACGCTGTATTACCTGTAGGATGAGGGTGGGTTTCTTGAAAAAATTATGAGATAGCACCTGGAGATGTACGGGAGTTAATGCAGCAAAGAGAATTAGTGGTCTAAGAGGAAAATGAATAAAGATATACGGGCACACGGATGCAGATCATTTGGAGGATACAAGCACGAGAGAGTGAGTCAGCCTCATTTAAAGTGCTAAATTAAGCTCAGTATTTTAGCTGGGAGACACCCGGGGAGAGTGGTTGAAGAGGAAGGCAGGACCACAATTGAGGATCACATGAGTTTGGAGTCAGGGTCCCCTAAAGGGTTTAAACTCTTCTATAACTGCTGTGCTGCTTTTTTTTCTCTTCCAGTGGGACCTGGTATGTGAACCTCAGTCACTAAAATCAGTGACTCAATTCCTACTTATGGCTGGGGCACTGCTGGGAAGTCTGATATATGGCCATTTTTCAGACAGGTCAGAGTTACCTAACTTACTTTCTTATCAGCTGTTGTATTCACTCCTTTACTTTAGAAACCTTTACTGAGCTCTAACTAGGTTCTGCCTTGTGCTGTATGCTAACCTCTGTCTCTGACTCCAGGGAGCCACAACCTGATAAGAGTGGTTGATAAATTACGGTGTGGTGTGATAAATGTGTTCATTGTATTGCATGAAGGACAGAAAACAAAACATCTAAATCAGATTCAAAGAAGTTTCAGGGAGGGATTTTCAAAGCTGATGCCAGGATACAAGGTTTATGACTAGACTTAATTCAATCCAGGGAGAGGATGGGGTTTTGAGGCAGAAAGTACCTACATGTTTGGAAGTGCAAATTTGTGAAACATTATCATCATCATCATCATCATCATCATCATCACTGGCCTTGGTGTTGTTCTGAACTACCTAGCCCAGTAAGATAAATGGTTGTGGACACTTCCAGGCTGGTCATCACCACATATCTGAAATGCAGGCACCCATGTACAATGAGTACTCATCATTACACACCCTGGGGTTGTATAGCAATGTGGCACAGATGGTATGGGAAGATATTGCACTTGTCACTTCAGTGCTGATCTTTGTGAAATGGCTTTAATAGACAATACTTGTAACCATATAAAGTAAATAATATTAAGAACCTAGGATTTCATGGCTTGGGGGAAAGAGAAGTTTGAGACTTCCTGAGTCTTGGCACAGTTCCTTCTGAAGGAGGCAATCAACCATTACTGTCACCCATGAGGGCACTAAGAGGACTTTATACACCCCTGGACATGTTTCCACCCAATGCCATCTGGTAGCTAAAAAATGTGGCCTCTGAGTTGATCTGAGTTAAATATTACCTATGTAGATGTTTGGATCAGAGTCTAGCCTCCAGGCCAGTCTATATCACTTTCCCCAGGGATTTTGATTTCAATACCTATGGCTCAGATTTATAACATAATCTTACCAGATCTTAAATAGTAAAGGATATTTTAGAAGATATTAAAGGAACCTTAAAGTTATTGCGTTCATCCCCCTATCAGATGAAAGTAGCTCTGTACTTCTGATGAATAACCACCTAAGTTCTCTTACAAAACTTTTGAGAATGGATAGCCCACTCCTTTAAAAGGCACCACCCGCAAGTATCTGACTGTTGTTAATGTTACACATGTCATCCATTTACCAGGTTTATCTGAATTCTCAAGCTTGAACTTTTTTCTGCCATTCTTACCCCAGAACCCAGGTGACACTCCAATGATATTCCAATATACTTAGAATAAAATCCAAGTTTCTTACTAAGTCTTGCCAGGCATGAGATCTGGCCCCTGCATCCCTTTCTTGCCTCATCTCCTGCCACCTTCTCCAATTCCCTGCTAATCATCAGAACAAGCTGGTTTCCACCTCATAGCTTCTACACTTGCTATTCCTTCTGCCCCAAATACTCTCTTCCCTGTACATTGCTCATCCTATACCTTCTAATTTCTCAAACTCAAATATTACATCCTCAAAAATCTCTTCCATGACTCCTTATTTAGGACCATCTTGGAGACTACTGAACTAGTCCAGAAAACAAATGATAGGGGAGCACATTTAAGAGGTGTCTGTGAAGATGGTAAGATGTAGCCAGATTGGGGAAATGTTTTAGAGGAAGAAGCAATAAGACTTGTTAGTGGTTTAGATTATTTTTTACTATTGGGGGTTTTCCAGTGAGAGAAATAGATGCATCCAAGGTGATATAAGCTTCTGGCCCGAACAAATGAGTAAGTTCTCATGCCATTATACAAGATGGAAGAAGACTAGGGTAGAAGCAATTGGGAAAGATAATCAGGATGTCTGTTTTGACTTCCTGAGTTGGAGTTCCCTAACAGACATACATATGGAGATTCAGGCAGATAGGTATATTTATGGATATTAAGGTCACAGAAGAGGTCAAGGCTGGATATTAACTTGGATGTTATTAACATATAAATACTTGTATAATTATGAGGATGGGAGAGGTAACTCAGAAAAGAAATGCAGCTAGATACCAAGTAAATTCAACTGCACGCAAAGCAATAATTCACCATGTGATCACTATTTTACATCACCATAACTGGGGATGTCATTCCCTTACCTGGTGACTCAAGTTTTCCAGGCTTGACCTCTTTCTGTCAGATTTTAAATCTACCCAAAGTCATTCATGATGTTTCAGGTATCCATCTGTGCCTTCATTCTTTTTACTAGCATTCCCTTTTCCCTTGGCTGAAGGTCTCATCATTAAATCATATCAAGACCAACTCACCTTTTTCATCCTCAATGTTCTCCTTGCTTCCTCTTCTTCCTCCTCCTCCAATCAAAAATGCATCTGAAGTTTCTCTACTTCCCTTCATCCAAAAGCATGTTCATCATAGCTCTGCCATATTAGTCATGGTAGTTTGCTACCCCAAATCTCAATCGGTTACCATAATAAAAGGATGCCCGCTGATGTTTCAGTCGGATATGGTAGGGTGACCCTCTTGAGAATTCACCTTCCAGGCAGTGGCTCAGGGAACCAGCTGCAACCATTGTAGGACATCTGTGAGAGACCTTTAATGCCCAGGCCTGGAATTGGTATACCTCTTTTTGCCACATTAATTGGCCCAGTTATAGGGCTCCATAGTAACTACAATCAATCTGGGAAAATGATGTCTTCCTGTATGCCCTGGAAGAACGAAAGGGATGGCAGAACTCTAGCAGAACTCTCAGCCAACTGTATTTTTTAAATTATTATTATGATATGTTAGTCACCATACAGTACATCATTAGTTTTTGATGTAGTGTTCCATGATTCATTGTTTGCGTATAACACCCAGTGCTCCATGCAATACGTGCCCTTCACCGAGCTAGCCCATGCCCCCCACCACCACCCCTAAAACCCTCAGTTTGTTTTCCAGAGTCCATAATCAAAACCACATTGAGATACCACCTTACACCAGCTAGAATGGCAAACATTGACAAGGCAAGAAAAAAACAAATGTTTTTTTGGAGAGGATGTGGAGTAAGAGGAACCCTCTTACACTGTTGGTGGGAATACAAGTTGGTACAGCCACTTTGGAAAACAGTGTGGAAGTTCCTTTAAAAATTAAAAATAGAACTACCCTATGACCCAGCAATTGCACTACTGGGTATTTACCCCAACGATACAGATGTATCTAGTAAAAAGAAGGGCCATATGGACCCAAATGTTCATAGCAGCATTGTCCATCAACTGTATTTTTAATGAATCCAAAAAGTTCATTAAGGTGTGCCTGGGTGGCTCAGTCAGTTAAGCATCCCATTCTTGGTTTTGGCTCAGGTCTTGATCTCAGGGTCCTGGGACTGAGCCCTGTGTCAGACTCTGTGCTCAGCAAGGAGTCTGCTTGAGGATTCTCTTCCTCTCCTTCTGCCCTTCCCCACCTCAAATATATTAAAAAATCTTTTTTAAAAAGTTCAGTTAAGGTGCACCTGGGTGGCTCAGTCTTTAAGCGTCTGCCTTCGGCTCAGGGCCTAATCCCAGGGTCCTGGGATTGAGCCCCACATCGGGCTCCCTGCTCTACTGGGAGCCTGCTTCTTCCTCTCCCATTCCCCCTGCTTGTGTTCCCTCTCTCACTGGCTGTCTCTCTGTCAAATAAATAAATAAAATCTTTTTTTAAAAAAGTTCAGTTAGTAATTCTCCTCATTTATGATGTAGTACCCTCATTAGTTTGGGCAAGGCCTCTTTCTTATATGCATGTCTGTACATGTGTTTTTCCATTTGTCTCCATTCCCATCCTTCACCAGAGAGACCATTCTCATGTGCTTACTAGTTAGTTAACCTCCTTATTTGTATATGTTATTATAAATGTGTGATATCATTGGGTTTAGGTATTTTAATTTACATAAAAGGTATATGTTATTTATCCAATCTCTTTCTTACTTTTTATTATCCACCAATAAGTTTTTGAGATCTGTGTACATTCTCATTTGTATACCCAGTCTGTTGCTTCCTGCTACTCCACAGCTCTCTGTGGTGAGCCCCAATCTTTTTTCCCTATTCTCTTTCCCAGTAATAGACTCCCTGATTGCTACAACATCCCTAACAGCATCCCTATCTCTAATCTTGATATACGTCCCTTTACCATGAGAATTTTTTTACTAATAGGCTTTAATTTTTAGAGCAATTCTAGGTCACAGAAATATTAAGTAGAAAGTACAGAGTTCTCATTTCCCCCTCACTCATACTTGCCCATATTGTTAATGTCTTGCATTAACATGGTCCATTTGCTACAATTGATAGACCAATATTGATACCTTATTGAATAAGTTCATGGGCTAATAGGCACAGTCTTCATGTTGTACAGTCTTAGGAACAAATGTATAATGTTATATATCCACCATCAGTATCTCTCTAAAAATGCACACACCTAGTTATCCCTCTCTCTGATCCTCTGGCAACTAGTACCATAAGAATTTATTTAGGATCTATAGACTCTTATTATAGTTACTGTATTTCTATTTCTCAGTTTTCCAATGATTGCCTTGCCATCATGTCTTCAATCATAGCTCTTTTTAAAAAGATGGCTTTAGAGACGTCTGAGTGGCACAGTTGGTTAAGCGTCAGACTCTTGGTTTGGGCTGGGGTCCTGATCTTGGGGTCGTGGGATCTAGCCTCATGTCAGACCCCACCCTCAACGTGGAATCTGCTTGAGACTCTCCCTCCCTCTACCCCTCCCCCACCCTGTGCACACTCTCTCTCTCTCTCTCAAATAAATAAATAATTAAATAAATATTTTTTTAAAAATTAAAAAATAAAAATATAAAAATACAAAAACAGTTCTATCACAAGTTCTCTGATGCAAATGCAATAATAAAATACATATTGTAAAAATATTCAAACAGTAACACATTTACAAGACTTATAATGACTTAAATACACTACCAAAGCAACAAATGTTTCAGAGCAGATATCCAAAACTAAGAATTGTCCATAGGATAATACTGTCAGGAATTTTGTATCAGCTCATGTAATTTTGTCCAAGCTGACTCCAGAATGAACCCCTTTCTTGCCCCTCCCTGACATTCAGAATTTTCTTCTTTTTGTTTATCTTCCCTTTTTTGTTCCTTATTCTCTGTCTCCACTGTGTACTTTTTATCACATCCTGCACTGAAAGAAATGGTTTGGGGGCTATCTTCTGTTTGATCTGAAACTTATTTCTCAAGGTCTTTAAACCCAGACATAGCTGAGTGGCTCTTATGCAATCAATCTGCAACCTGGATTTATTGTAATCCCCCATTCCTTTCAAATAAGTTTAGTCTTTACCTTGATAATACAGACTCAAGTACAAATCTCTTTTTCTTAGGTCTTTTTTTTTTAATTGAAGTATAGTTGACATACAATATTATTAGATTCAAGGGTACAATATAGTGACTTGACAATTCTATACATTATGGAATGCTCAACACATTAAATGTAGTTACCGGGTGGGGGAAGGGATAATTGGGTGATGGGCATTAAGCAGGGCACTTGATATAACGAGCACTAGGTGTTATATGCAACTGATGAATCACTAAATTCTACCTCTGAAACTAATTAAAAAATTAAATAAATAAATGTAGTTACCACCTGTCACCATATAAAATTATTACAATATTATTGACTAGATTCCCTATGCTGTATTTTTCATCCTCATGGCTTGTATATCTTAAACTGGGAGTTTGTAACTCTTAATCCCCTTCACCTTTTTCACCTATCCCTCAGTTTCCCCTCCTCTGGCAACTACCAGTTTATTCTCTGTATTTCTGATTTCTATTTCTCTTTTTTATTTTTTTTAATTGTTTTGTTTTCAGACTAGTGAAATTGTATTTAGATAAGTGAAATCATATGGTATTTGTCTTTTTCTGTCTGACTTATTTAATTTAGCATTGTACCATCTAGGTCCATCCAAGTTGTCATAAATGCCAAAGTCTCACTCTTTTTTATGGCTAATATTCCATTTTTATGGCTAATATTCCATGGTATAATGGAATGGAATATTAGCCATAAAAAAAGAATGAGACCTTGCATTATATTTATATACCTCATCTTCTTTATCCATTCATCCATCATTGGGCATGTGGGCTGCTTCCATATCTTGGCTAATGTAAATAACGCTGCTATAAACATAGGAGTGTATGTATCTTTTCAAATTAGTGTCTGCATTTTCTTTGGGTAAATACCCAGAAGTGAAATTACTGAATCATATGGTAATTCCATTTTTAATTTTTTGTGTTTTTTTAAGTTTTTATTTTACTTTCAGTTAACATACAGTGTTATACTAGTTTCAGGTGTACAATATAGTTTAATTTTGTAAGTTAAAAATAACTCAATAGTGTTTTCCATAGTGGCAGCACCAATTCACATTCCCACCAACAGTGCATGAGGGTTCCCTTTTCTCCATATCTTCACCAACATTTGTTATTTCTTGTCTCTTTGGTACTAGCCATTCTGACAAGTGTGAGGAGATATCTCATTGCGGTTTGATTTCCACTTCCCTGATAATTACTGATGTTGAGCATCTTTTAATATGTCTCTTGGCCATCTGTATGTCTTCTTTGGAAAAATGCCTTTTCGGGTACTAGGCTCATTTTTAAGTGTATTGTTTATGGGGTTTTTTTGGTGTTGAGTTTTATGGGTTCTTTTTTTTTTTTTTAAGATTTTATTTATTTGACAGAGATAGAGACAGCCAGCAAGAGAGGGAACACAAGCAGGGGGAGTGGGAGAGGAAGAAGCAGGCTCATAGTGGAGGAGCCTGATGTGGGGCTCGATCCCAGAACGCTGGGATCACGCCTTGGGCCGAAGGCAGACGCTTAATGACTGTGCCACCCAGGCGCCCCTATGGGTTCTTTATATATTTTGGATATTAATTCCTTTTTTTAAGATTTTATTTATTTATTTGAGAGAGAGCATGAGCAGGGGTGAGGGACAGACAGAGAAGCAGACTCCCCACCAAGCAGGAAGCCCGGTGTGGAGCTCCATCCCAGCACCCTGGGTTCATGACCTGAACTGAAGGCAGGTGCTTAACTGACTGAGCCACTCAGGTGCCCCTGGATATTAATTCTTATTTGCAAATATCTTCTCCCATTTAGTAGGTTCTCTTTCCATTTTGTTGATGGTTTCCTTCACTGTAAAAGAGGTTTTTAGTTTGATGTAGTCTCAATAGTTTATTTTTGCCTTTGTTTCCCTTGCCTGAAGGGACAGATCCAGAAAAATATTGCTAAGACCAAAGTCCAAGAGATTTCTATGTATGTTTTCTTTTTTTTATTGTTTTATTTAAATTCAAGTTAGTTAACATATAGTGTATTATTGGTTTCAGGGGTAGAATTTAGTGATTCATCAATTGCATATAACACACATTGCTGAGAGAGAACCAGATTCAAGTGCTTTTACAACTAAAACAAAAACAAAAACAAAACAAAACAAAAACCAAGAAACAAAAAACAAAAAACCTCACACGCAGTGCCCATTACATCAAGTGCCCTCCTTAATGCCCATCACCCAATTCCCTCATCCCCCCACCCACCTCTCCTCCAGCAACCCTCAGTTTGCTCCCGATAGTTAGGAGTCTCTTATGGTTTTGCCTCCCTCTCTGTTTTTGTTTTATTTTATTTTTCCTTCCCTTCCCCTATGTTCATCAGTTTTGTTTCTTAGATGTGGTATTATATATGATGCAATATTACTCAACCATCAAAAAGAATAAAATCTTGCCATTTGCAACAACATGGATGGAACTACAGTGTATTATGCTAAGCAAAATATTCAGTCAGAGAAAGACAAACACCATATGATTTCACTCATATGTGGAATTTAAGAAACAAAACTGCCTATGTTTTCTTTGAGGAGTTTTATGGTGTCAGGTCTTACATTTAGGTCTTTAATTCATTTTGAGTTTATTTTCATGAATGGTGTTAGAAAGTGATGCAGTTTCATTCTTTGGCATGTAGCTGTCCAGTTATTCCAACATCATTTATTGAAGAGATTTTCTCATTACAATTGTATATTCTTGCCTTTTTTGTCATAGATCAGCTGACCATATAAGCTGTGTTCCTGGGCTTTCTATTCTGTTCCATTGATTTGTGTATCAATTTTTGTTCCAGTACCATACTTTTTTTATTACTAAATCTTGGTAGTACATCTTGAAATCTGGGATTGTGATACTTCCAGCTTTGTTCTTTTTCACGATTGCTTGGGCTATTTGGGGTCTTTTGTGGTTCCATACAAATTTTAGAATTATTTGTTCTAGTTCTGTGAAAAATGTTGTTGGTGTTTTGATAGGGATGGCGTTAAATCTGTAGATTGCTTTGGGTAGTACAGATATTTTAACAATGTAAATTCTTAAAAGCAAAACAAAACAACACAAAAACAATGTAAATTCTTCCATGAGCATGGTATAGCTTTCCATTTGTTTCTGTTGTCTTCAATTTCTTTCATCAGTGGCATAGTTTTCAGAGTATGAATCTTTCAATACCTTTGTTAAATTTATTCCTAGGCATTTTATTCTTTTTGATACAATTATAAATGTATGAATGGGATTGTTTTCTTAATATCTCTTTCTGTTACTCCATTATTCATGTACAAAAATTTCTTTTTAAAAAATATTTTATTGATTTATTCAAGAGAAAGAGAGAACAAGTGGGGGAGGGGCAGACAGAGAGGGAGAAACAGACTCTCCACTGAGCAGGGAGCCTGACTCAGGGCTCAATCCCAGGACCCTGGGATCATGACCTGAGCAGAAAGTAGACACTTAACCGACTGAGCCACCCAGGCACCCCTCATGTATAAAAATTTCAACAGACCACTGTGTATTAATTTTGTATCTGGCAACTTTATCAAATTCATTTATTAGTTCTAATAGTTTTTTTATGGAATCTTTAGGATTTTCTATATACAGTATCATGTCATCCGCAAATAGTGACAGTTTTACTTCTTTCTTACCAATTTGGATGCTTTTATTTCTTTTTCATGCCTGATTGTTATGGCTGGGAATTCTGGTACTATGTTGAATAGTGTGGAGAATATAGTCAATAGTATTATAATAACATTGTGTGGTGACAGATGGTAGCTACACTTGTGGTGAGCATAGCATAACATATAGAGTTGTTGAGTCTCTATGTTATACACCTGAAACTAATATAATGTTGTATGTCAACTATACTCAATTTTTTTAAAAAAGTGGTGACAGTGGACATACTTGGCTTATTCCTGACCTTGAAGGAAAAGCTTTCAGCTCTTTCCCACCATTGAGTATGACATTAGCTATTCTTTTGTCATATATGGTCTTTATTATGTTGAGGTATGTTCCCTCTCAACCCACTTTGTTGGGAGTCTTTATCATGAAAGGATATTGAATTTTGTCAAATGTTTTTGCATGTATGGAGATGATCATGTGGTTTTTATCCTTAAGTTTGTTAATGCAGTGTATTTGATTGATTTGTGAATATTAAAACATCCTTGCATCCCTGGAATAAATCCCACTTGATTGTGGTGAATAATCCTTTTAATACATTGTTGAATTAGGTTTACTAATATTTTGTTAAGAATTTTTGCATCTATGTTCATCAGGCATATTGGCTTGTAATTCCCCCCCCACCTTTGTTAATTGTTTTCTGTATATTTTTGCAGTTTTTCTCTGTTCTCTTGCTCTCTTCCCTTGTGATTGATGACTATCTTTCATGTTATGCTTGGATTCCTTTCTCCTTATTTTTTGTGTACCCATGGTTACCATGAATTTCATATATAACATCCTAAAGATACCAGGATATATTAAGTGGATGATCCCTTAAGTTCAAACATATTCTAAAAGTATTACACTTTTACTCTTCCCTTCCACATTTTATGTATATGATGGCATATTCTATATCTTTTTATATTGTGAATCCCTTAACTAATTTTTTAGATATAATTGATTTCACTACCTTTGTGTTTTAACCTTCATACTAGCTGTATACGTGATCAATCTACTACTTTACTATGTTTGCTTTTATCTATGAAATTTTTTCCTTTTATAATTTTCTTCCTTCTAGTCATGGCCTTTTCCACTTAAAGAAAGACATTTAACATTTCTTGTAAGACCAGTTTAGTAGTGATGAACTCCTTTAACTTTTATTTGATTGTTAAACTCTATCTCTCCTTCAATTCTGAATGATAACCTTGGCAGGTAGAGTATTCTTGGTTGTGGGTTGTTTTCTTTCAGGACGTTGAGTATATTATACCACTTTCCTCTGGTCTGCAAAGTTTCTGCTGAAAAATCAGTTGATAGCCTTATGGGGTTTTCCTTGTATATAACAAGATGCTTTTCTCTTGCTGCTTTTAAGATTCTTTCTTTACCTTTAATTTGTGACATTTTAATTATTATGTGTCTTGGTGTGGACCTCCTTGAGGTCATCTTGTTTGGGGCTCTCTGTGCCTCCTGCACCTGGATGTCTGTTTCCTTCCCTAGATTAGGGGAATCTTCAGCTATTATTTCTTCAAATCGGTTTTCTCACCCTTTTTTTCTCTTTTCCCCTTCTGAGATTCCCTAATATAATGCAAATGATAGTACATTTGATATTGTCCCAGAGGTTCTTTAACCTCTCATCACTTTTTAAGTTTATTTTTATTTTAGCTGTTAGCTTGAGTGCTTTCCATTACCCTGTCTTCCAGATTGCTGATCCATTCTACTGCATCCTCTAATCTGCCATTGAATCTCCCTGGTGTCTTTTTCACTTCAATTATTTCATTCTTCAACTGTGGTTAGTTATCTTTTGTATTTCCTACCTCTTTGTTGAAGTTCTCACTAAGGGTATTCACTTTTCTCTTAAGTCTGGTGAGCATCTTTACCACCACTGCCATGAATTCTTTATCAAGCAGATTGCTTATCTCCATTTCATTTAGTTATTTTTCTAAAGTTTTGTCTCGTTCTTTCCTTGCAGCATATTCTTCTGTCTCCTCATTTTGGTTGACTTTCTGTATTTGTGTCTATGAATTAGGCAACACAGTTACTTCTACCACTCTTGAAAGAGTGTCCTTGTATAGGAAAATCACCTGTAGACTACATGAGACTGGTGGCTTTGGCTGGCTAACTGGAGCTGGAGCAGGTGTGGGTCAGGTTGACCCCAGGCACTCAGCACTGGGGCTACCCTGGCAAAATGGCTGGAGCTGAAGCAGATGTGGGCCAAGGTATTCTACACAGCAGACCAAGTACAGAACTCTTTATTGCACTTATCAATGCTCTAAACACAACACACAAATCCACTCTCCTAAATGCATGCATTCTACAATAAACATTTGTGACAACTTCCCATATTTCATCTTCTTCCTAATTTTAATTTAAATTCCAGTTAGTTAACATACAGTGTAATATTAGTCTCAGGTATAGAATTTAGTGATTCATCACTTACATACAATACCTGGTGCTCATCAAAACAAGTGCCCTCTTTAGTACCCATCACCCATTTAACCCATCACCCTGCTCACCTCCCCTCCAGTAACCATCAGTCTGTTCTCTATAGTGAAGAGTCTGTTTCTTGATTTGCCTCTCTTTTTTCTTCCCTCTATGTTCATTTGTTCATCTTCTTTTATATGGTTTCACCAGCATTAAGAGACCTTCTGGTGATAGACTGATGAGAGAGTTTTGACAACAGTCTCATATTGACAAATGGAGAATGTTACATCTGTGATTTCTGCTGTTGATGAATATAATTATTCTTCCAGGTCTCAAGTGCGATGTTTCACGTATTAAACATTTATTCTAAATTTCAAAATGTGTCCATTTTTATAGTTTTCCACATATTTTGGGGGGTTCCTAAATAATCTTACCTGGTTCAGTATTTCTTAGGTATGGATGAAAGATGTTCAAATGGTGTTTGCTTCAGCTCGCCATTGCTGACACCTGTGCAGCCTTTGCTCCACCTTGCTTGTTTACTGTGTACTATGCTTCTTGGCAGGGTTCTGTACCACGACCATTATTGCAAATGCATTAGCTCTCAGTAAGTCAATATTTTAAGCCTTTTACTATCTCCATACATTTAACTGACCTTGAAATTGCCCTTTATCTGAAATTATTACCTATGCTTTCTTCCAGTGTCAGAGTAGACAACGTCCCAATCACAAGCTCTGGTAATTGTTATAGTATTAAGTTCCTGTAGTATTGGACAGATACTTTTGGAAGGATTGGCTTTTGTCATTGGAGACTGGCATACATTGCAACTGACAATGTCTGTACCCTTGTTTTTCTTCTTCTTGCTCTCCAGGTACGGATAATCTCCATATTCATTGCCTATAAGGAATGCAATGTTGAGAATAGAGAGGAGAATGTTGACATTTGGGATCTGTTTGGTCCCTGGTCTGGTCCTGAGCCATGGTCCTGATTAGTATCCACTGTGCCACTTGAGGGGGGAAAGAGAGAGAATACAATGATACACTACCTAGGAGGCTGGCATATTTCAATCATTATTGTGGTATAATAGACACAGAATTATCTCAAAATCATTTTATTAATAGAAAATAACATACTCACCTATTTATGAAGCAAATATGCTATACTATTTCTTTAACTTTGGAAAGTATTCTGTCGTGGAGATGATTTGAGGGCTTTTTGTCATTGTAAGTGAGATTGGATAAATGTAGAAGACAAATTACTTTCCATAACTATTTAAATTAAAAGCATGTTTTCTGCTGCACTGAAAATTGGCATGAGGGTGATTTCAGCAAAAATGACATAATAAGGATGAGGGAACAGAAGGCAAGCTGAGGACAAAGCAGAAACTGACACCCTGCAAACCGCCCCCCTCCATGTATGCAACATTCCTTGGCACTCCTGGCTTCCCTAAAACTAAGGAAAGGACAAAACAAATGGTTAACTGACAGAGATCACAGTCCTGCAAGACCCATAATTCTCTCTCAGTTTACACATGTCCTAGTGATTTACAAGGAAGAAGCTTTCTTATCAATAGCCTAACTTCCAGAGATCCGTAATTCAGTTTCCTGAAGCCCTAGCATTACCATCCCCTCCATAAAATTGAGGGAAGCTGAGGAAGAAGGAAATGTAAATAAAATGGAATTTCTTTTAAACCTGAAGCCCATTGACAAGGACTTGTGATCATTCCTCTGGGAGACTCCAAACTGTCTTCATGTTAGTGCCTCATTAGAGGGAGGGACAGCCTTGGCTTGACAATAGCAAGGCCTGCAATAGCCTGTGAGTCTTCTTTAACATATGAAAGTGCTTTCTCAGCCTCCCCTCTTTCCTCACCTCCCCCAACCCCATGGTATATAATCAGCCACCCCTCACAACCCTGGACAGCAGCTCTTTCTGCCCAAGGGTCCTGTCCCCGTGCTTTAATAAACCACCAATTTTGCACCAAAGACGCCTCAAGAATTCTTTCTTGGTCATCGGCTCCAGACTCCACCCCACTGAACCTCACCTATATCCCACAACCTCATCATATGGCGCCCGAACGTGAGGCTTTGAGTCTTTACATCCGGACTCTGAGCTTCGGTGCAAACTTGGTGAGTATTTTCTCTACTCTTCCTTTCCTCTTATTTCTGGGGCTCTTCAAGGAGTATGGTCTTATTGGAACACTTTCATGTCACTAGGTTAGGCTATAATCCTCTAGCCCATGGCTACTCTATGGGGAGGAAAAAGCCTGCCTTTTGGCTGGAAATTAGTACCCTGGCCAGGATGGTAATAAGACCCAGAAACTTGATGCCCTCTCTTTATTGCTGTCCTTATACAAAGTCGTCTGTCTTGGGCACGGGACAGCCACCTAAGTGACTAGCACAGCTGCCAATCTTAAGACTCCCGTGTGAGGTTTCCTCCTGATTGATCTAATGTGATACCTTTCACATCCCTGGTCTAGCCACTTCTGGCTGTGGGACCTCCACTTGGAGCCGGCCAAAACCAGAACCCGATGGAATTACAACCCAACCGGGGACTGTTTCCTAGGGAAGTTGGCTGTAAAGACCACCTGTGTTGGAATGTCGCTTAGACCATGATGGATTTCTTTCTTTACTGTTTTCTGTCAATGTCCTCTACTAATTACTTAGGCTAAAAAAATTGGTAATTCCCCCTTGTTAAATTTTTCTAGTTTTCTCCATGAGTTAAAAACAGCTGGTTCTTCAAGGCAAAGTAAAATATTTTCAAGGCAAGACAAAATAAGGTGTGACCTTCACAGCGCGACCTTCAAGGCATGGTATTTCAGTCCATTCACCAGGCACCCATCGGCAGCCTAGGATGCGATGGGGTAGGGGAGGGACGCCAGCATCCCTCCTATGGACCTTTTACGGCAGGAATGACTTCACAGTAAGGCAGGATTGTGATCAATAGCGATGTCTTGTTTGAGGGACGCCTCCGGTTGCTTTTGACACACGGGAACCTCTGACATATCCTGCGTGGGACGCCACCCGGGAGTCAGGGGGGATTTGGTAATGGACCTTCTTTACTTTTCTGAGCA
This sequence comes from Ursus americanus, assembly GCF_024610735.1. NCBI lineage: Eukaryota > Metazoa > Chordata > Mammalia > Carnivora > Ursidae > Ursus > Ursus americanus. The sequence goes on along the minus strand of NC_142150.1, from coordinate 38,893,477 downwards.
TGGCCTCAGTAGGCTGCTTCTTTGTTTCCCAAGGATTCTTCTCCCTTGGGATGCCTTTTAACCCATTGGAAACAATTCGGATTGCAAAATTTAGGAAAGGACTGAGCTCCTGTAACACTGCATGGCCTCAGTGGGATCTATTGGTTAGATCTCTTCTGTAAGGAACAGAGCAAATGGACCTAGGCTACCTTCATTTCTCGTACCTAGGCCTTCATTGCTCTACACCAGGACTCTGACCTAAGGGCCCCTTACAGAATGTGTTTGCCCAAAATGGGTCAGCTAGTAAACTCTCTCCTGACATACTGGATGATAATTATCTAAATAGGCCTCCTCCGAATAAACCCAGGTTGCTGGAGGAAACACAGGCCATCCCAGACAAGGGGGACTCTTGACTCTCTTCTCTCGCTGTTCCTTCTAACAGATGTGGGGGCATCTCCCTCACTCATTTCCTGGGTTAATGGCTATAACTGGAGCAATCTGTGGTTAGTCTACCTCGGGACGGGGACTTTAAGGAATATTCCCAAGCAGCTGCCGAAACTCCCTTTGTTTTGGGGAAATTCCCTGTCTTCTCTGGCCCGACATAGACTGCCTATTCCCCCTTGTTGGTGGGAAAACATGGCATCTGCTCCTGTTGGAGCTGAAGCTGATGAGCTCTAAAACCGGAAACCCTTTCTCTGCCCTCTGGCAGCACTTTGTCTCCTCTGTCTCCCCCTCCCCCTTCTTTCTGCACCACCTGGGGTGCAGCCTTCATAACTGGCTTCTGTACCATCCTCGGTGCCTCAGGCACCATGGCTGCTCCTTCCCTCACCATCAAGGAGGAAGAAGAGCACCCCCTGGACTTAACACCATGCACTCCAGGTTTCCCCACCAGTGTCTCAGGTAAAAATTGACAATGGGGAGGATCCAGGTGGAACATAATTCAATATTTAAGTTAAGCTTGTTGGTTTAATTAAGATAGACATGTCTTTCAAGCTCTCAGCACTAAACGTGAAACTTATTCTATCGAAGTTTACTAAAGGTCAAACAAACTTGTGTTATCTCTGTTGCGAGTTGTTAGTAAAAAGACTAAAATAATTGTCTGTCTCAAAGTTTTCATGGGTAGTTGTTAAAATAGCTTTTGAAGTCTTTGGTAACCTGAATCTTTAAAGTTTTGCTTGGATGAATTCATTGGACATCTAGGTCTTTTTAAAATGGGATACAGTGCTAAAGCATTGAGTACTGGATGTAGGTTTGTGCTTTTGACTTCTTATTGCAAAGAACCTAAGGATATTTAAATCTGTTGGTAAACAAGTTTTGTGTTTAATTGATTCATAAATTTGCCATCTAAACGTTTTGGTGTAACAGTTCACAGTTGGTTACTACTTAGTTTTCACTGGAGACTAAGGTTTCTAAGAAAACTCTACTAAATGTAATGAAGGCTCATGAAAATAAGGGAAGCAACTTTGTATATAGAAAAGGAGAGGGGCGCCTGGGTGGCACAGTGGTTAATCGTCTGCCTTCGGCTCAGGGCGTGATCCCGGCATTACGGGATCGAGTCCCACATCAGGCTCTTCCGCTATGAGCCTGCTTCTTCCTCTCCCACTCCCCCTGCTTGTGTTCCCTCTCTCGCTGGCTGTCTTTCTCTGTTGAAGAAATAAATAAAATCTTTAAAAAGAAAAGAAAAGAAAAGTAGGAGAATACGGAATGCATTTTTTGTTGAAGGTAATATTGTCCTAAATAAGATGGTTGTTTGGAAAGATAGCATGGGATAAAATCTGAATGCAAAGAAAGCTGTAGAAGGAAACTCTTTGGAAAGGAACTTCAGGTGTGGTCAGGACTGACTAAGCGGGAAGTGAATTTTTAAAGTACAGTGGTTTAATAAGATTTGTGTCTGCTTTCTCTCTGTTCAAAAGTTCAAAGGTTTCTTGAATTGTTCAACAGCTCTGGATAAGAAAATGTAAACAGTTTTCTTTGTCCAAAAACAAAATTTGTTTTGTCATTAACAGGTCTTGGATCACTTAGTTAACTTCTCAGTATTAAAGGAGCTAAGTTTTGCTAACAACTATAGAACCCTGCATATTTGCCTTTCAAATCTGTTATTGTCACCTTGGTTTCATAAAAATAGTTTTGTAGTGATCTGTAATCCTATTCAGGCATGTGCTATAATTCTAAGGTTTTAACAAATTTTACCAAGATTTAAATTGTAAATGAAGTCTCTTTAACTCATTAGGCCTTTTTCTTTGGTATGCTAAGTTACTCTGGAAGCACTGTTAAACAAATGATAAGCCTTAGGTTGTATTTGGGTAAATGCTGTAACTCTTCTAGAGATAATATGCAATTCCTAAAGTTTTAATGTTTTAATGTAAGGTCATCACCACTCGATATTCTGGCTATCGAAGTATTATGTGTTACAGAAATAACCTGACTTCCTTGCCAGCTATATTGTAAACTCATCAGATTCTAACCATATCCATTCTGTGTTTTTGTTATTTATAATTGTTCTTATTGTCTTGCAAAATGAGTTTCATCTTCAAGGAGATTCATATAAAGGACTTTTAGGACAGACACAGGTATTCAATATCTTTATACAATCCTAAAACTGACATGGGCAGGAATTTTCAGAAACTAACTAAAGCTGCATTCAAACTAAACAAGAATTAGTAACATGGTTGGGTAATGTCAATAAGATGGCAGAAGAGAAAACCCCAACTCTCAACACCTCGATAGACACAGGATAAGTAACTTGCTTGTGCAGGAAGTTTCCAGCATACGTGGTAGAAACAGAAGTTCAAAGTTTGTAGGGCAGAAACTTACCATAATTCGGAGGCCCTCCTTCAAGAAAGAAATGATAGAAATAATGAAAACCATTTCCTATGACTCCTCTGACGTCCTTGAAAGGGACCTATAAAAATGAGAGAACTTCAAAATCATCGTCATGTGCTTTTTGATAAATCGTATCTAGAGAAAACTGGTGGTGCTGATCCAGCTGACTCCACAGTCTGCAATCCTAGTCATGCTCCATATACCGCCTAAGGAGGTCTCCAATATTTCCCAGCTGTCAATTTGTTTTTCCTAATGAGAACATGAGTTTCTATCCAAGGGTAAAGCCTGAGCATTGGTCTGTAGCAAATGGAAGGGGAAAGGAACCTTAGGTTAAAGGTTATGTGAAAGATAAGCAATTATTTACTGCCCTCGTGTCATCTTCTTTCATCAGGAGGCTGGTGGAATCTGCAAGGTGGCTGATGAAAGCTTAAAGGAAATTAGAAGAGTTGCACACATAAATGGTATTTTGATAGGGATTGCATTAAATCTATAGATTGCTTTGGGTAGTGTGGACTTTTTTTAAGATTTTATTTATTTATTTTAGAGAAAGAGCATGAGTGGGGTGAGGGGCAAAGGGAGAAGCAGACTCCCTGCTGAGCAGGGAGTCCTAAGCGGGGCTCGAACCCAAGACTCTGGGATCATGACTTGAACAGAAGGAAGACACTTAACTGACTGAGCCATCCAGATGCCCCTTTTTTTCTTTTTTTAAGATTTTATAGTGTGGACTTTGAACAACATTTGTTCTGCCAATCCATGAGCATGGAATATCTTTCCATTTGTTGGTGTCATCTTCAATTTCTTTCATCAGTGTTTTACAGTTTTCAGAGTACAGCTCTTTCACCTCCTTGGTTAAGTTTATTCTGAGGTATTTTATTACCTTTGGTGTAATTGTAAATAAGATTATTTTCTTAATTTCTCTTTCTGCTTCTTCGTTATTAGTGTATAGAAATGCAACAGATTTCTGTACCTCAATTTTGTATCGTGTGACCTTACTGAATTCATTTATCAGTTCTAGTAGTTTTTTGGTGGAGTCTTCAGGGCTTTCTCTATGTATTATCATGCCATATGCAAATAGTGAAAGTTTTACTTCTTCTTTACCAGTTTGGATGCTTTTTATTCCTTTTCTTTGTCTAATTGCTGTGACTAGGACTTCCAGTACCATACTGAATAAAAGTGGTGAGAGTGGACATCCTTGTCTTGTTCCTGACCTTAGGGGAAAAGCCCTCAGTTTCCACCATTGAGTACAATGTCAGCTGTGGTTTTCTCCTTACATGACCTTTACTATGTTGAGGCATGTTCCCTCTAAAACTTGCATACCAGTTTTTGGTTTTATCACTCCCAAACCTTCGATTATACCTTTCCTTTCTACATTGATATTTATGCACAAGTAATATGTAGTATTCTTTCATATTTTTAAAAAATGTATGTATAAATTGTATCATAGTCTATTATTTTTCTAAAACTTATTTTTTTACTTAAATTTTGTCTGTGACTATTATCACAATAATTCATATTAATTAATCAAAATACAGATAGTCATATTTTTTAAAAAAAGCATAATCCTCACCTCATACTTCCACACCCTTCTTCTTAAACTTGCTCTGTGTTTCTTTCCCTATCTCTGGAGGAACCACATACAGTAATAAAAACCCCCATCCTTTCACTCACAAGAATATCTTCATTTTAGTAACTAATATTTCAGCCAAGAACAAAAATCAAGCCTGAGACCTTAGTTCAGAGTTATAGCTTCACTATCTTCCTAGTTCCGGCCTGTCTTGGAAGACTTACGGGCTGATAGGCAATGGGGTAAAGATACTGTTGATTATTTCTCCATTTAGTTGTGCTGTGCTTCCTCTCCTCCTCTCTAATCTATGGGTCAGGATTCTGAATTCCACATACTCAGAGTTTGGGAAAGAAGAGTTGATGGGAAGGACAGGTGTGAGTATTGGTAAGTGTCAGAAGCTAGACATGGTGGATGATCAAAGCAGACTCCTTTCCTTGGGGTACTTTCATGTAGGTTCTCTAGAGCTTTCCATTGGAACCGTTTGGTGTTTTACCCCATCTCCTACCACGTAAGAAATCCATTTTCCTCGGCTCTTGCATACATCTTCCCTCTAGGCCCTGCAAATTTGGCTATGTATTGCCCTATTATTGGTCACTTTGCCCACTCCAACTCCCTTTCCCTTCCTCTCTTCCCATACAAGAATTAATATGACTCCAGACCAGCTCTCCCTTCCAGAGCCTAAACTAATCTATTAGCAAATTCATGTATCCTTGCCTATGTTGCTGCAAATACAGTGAGATGCCAGTTCGAGCTGATTGCCGATTGTTTCTAGTTCTTAGATTACTTAGAAGTATCATGCCACTGTACTCTTAAATTCAGGAAACACACATCAAGCTCTCCCCTACAGTATCCTTGTAGCTTCACTCACTCAGATTAAGGTGAAGAAGGACTCCATACTGGGGAACAAAAGAAAAAAGATTCACACTCAGGACACCTGGGTGGCTCAGTCGGTTAAGCATCTGCCTTTGGCTCAGGTCATGATCCCAGGGTCCTGGGATCAAGTCCTGCTCGGGCTTCCTGCTCAGCAGGGAGTCTGCTTCTCCCTCTGCCTGCCGCTCCCCCTGCTTGTGAGTGTGCTCTCTCTCTGTCTCTCTCTGATAAATAAATAAAATCTTTAAAAAAAAAAAGAAAAGAAAAAGATTCACACGATGCTGAACCTCTGCAAAGAAACTATTTCCTTACTTTCTTTTTTTTTTTTTTTAAAGATTTTATTTATTTATTTGACAGAGAGAGAGAGAGAGAGAGAGCCAGCGAGAGAGGGAACACAGCAGGGGAGTGGGAGAGGAAGAAGCAGGCTCATAGCGGAGGAGCCTGATGTGGGGCTCGATCCCATAACGCCGGGATCACGCCCTGAGCCGAAGGCAGACGCTTAACCGCGGTGCCACCCAGGCGCCCCATATTTCCTTACTTTCAATATCTAGCCCTATCATTTTCACCACGCTGTACCATCCAATTGAGTGATGAGCTCAGATTTCATATTACTTTTTTCTGCCTACGTGGTTTTATAACTTCACTAGAATATGTACATATTTACGATCCCTTCTTGGGGGGCCTTGGTAGAAACTATAATCATAAAGAGTCCATTTTTACATGATGTTCCATAATAATTTTATGTTAATGTAAGATCATTGTATTAAAAATATAAGTTCTGTGAAAATTAATAAAGGGAACCCTCACTAAAGTGGATTCAGGATGCTGATTCAGAAGGGGAGGCCGGAAGGGGGAGCTATACCACTCGATGTCAATTACAGACCCCTTAACGGAAGAATATCAACAGGAAAGAATCACCAATTACAGGCCCCAACAGGGAAAGATGTACAGTGCATCTTCTATAAACTGACCACCTCTTCAACTCAGCCAATGAGAAACCATCATCACCCTGAACTCTTGCTTCTCTTCAATGGACTTTGTTCTAAACAACCTCTCTCCACTTCCTCCTTTTTCTCCATAAGATAACATTCCTCTCCTTTATTTGTTGAACTTACCGTTTTGCCATAGATTGCTTGTCCCAGATTGCAGTCCTCTGTTATCCTTGAGCAAACCCATTCTTGCTGTAAAACAACTGCCAGTTTTATCTTCAAGTTCTATGAAACAGGATGAGCCTCTTTCTTGAACACTGACCGTAAATCGCCTGGGCCAACGTTGTCATCAATTGTAAGACTTGTCTCAGAAATCTTAGGGAATGTTTGTTAGGCTCTAAATCTTATGAAACATATCTTTACTCCTTTTACTCACTGCAGATTGGCACTTGCTCAACCCTTTCACACCCTGATGCTCAATCTACAGCATCTGGGGAACAGTATTTTCCTGCTCCAGGTTCTCTTTGGAGTTTTCAACCCTCACACCCAGATATGTTGCTCTTTTGACAACAAATCATATGGGTCATTGAATAAGCCAGAGAGTGTTCATGTCTCTGATGGGAATTTCCATTCTGGTCAACATCTTTTTGCCCCAAGGTTTTTGAGAGAGGTAGGAGTTTGGGGAGAAGTGGTTTCCCTCCATTCCTCAGGGATTACATTGATCTTACTTGCCTGATGCTAAAATAATGGCATTTTCCGCTGAAAGCCAAGGGATTTGCTGAAGTCAGTAGGAGGGTGTTCAGAACTGAATCTGACAAAAAATTGTCAGCAGGACTTGGGCTCTCACAGAACAAATGTCAGCAAGGAGTGAGTCAGACACATGGTCATCTTCATCACATCCATGATGAATCTAAACGTCCATTCCAGTTACACCTAACAGTTTCTTTAGAACAGTAACTAACTACTTTCCTTTTGGCCAATCACATTTTAATAACAATATGGAGGGGCTGGGCCTTTCCATTATATTCCAAAGTGGGGACATGATGCTCTTACTTCCTGTCTAGGACTCTGTCTGATTTTTAAGGCCTCCATAACCTGTGTACTCCCTCATCCCTGTATACTCACTTTTGAGTCTGGTACTAAGTCACCACAAATGCAACGGCTTTTGGTTTTGTTTTTGCTTTTTTTTATATATACAAGAAGTTTCTTGACTTCAATGAAATAAAAAATCACTTGTCTTCAGGCAGAGAAGTGTGCAATAGAAAAAAGGAAACAGGCTAATCTTAATGTGTCTCTTAATCTGCCCCTAAACAAGGAACAAATTGGCAGGCTAATCCAGGCTCTCTTAGAATCTATCTTATGAAATTAATAGAATGACTATATGCAATGATTATGGAAACTTGAGTGGTCACCGTGCTTCGCCTATCTCCCAGAGCAGAAACAGATCTCGCAGGATCCCAGATTGGCGGGCTCCACTCCTCTTCCTCATGCAAGGTTGCTGCCTTATAGGAGAGTCCTCTCCAGTATTTTTAAGTTTTACTTATATTATTTTTATTGAATAAAAATGTGCCTTTTGAAATTTCGGTGTTAAGGGTTCCCAGGATGACATTATTTATTTCCAAACAGAATTCCTAATGCTGGTTTCTTTAATCCTGACTTATTACTCTAGAGCTTATTTCTCTTTACACTGTACCCTCCCCAAAAAAGTCCAGTCCTTTTGTCACCATATGGTGCAATACTTGTCCCTAGTCAAAAATTTTTCCTACACACTTGATTCCTACATAGGTCATAAATTCCTCACTTATTATCTCTTTATAGTGTTGTGTCCTACAGAAAGTGCACAGAAAATACTAGACAGAATACATAAATAATTCCTGATGCTCCCTTCCCACTCCTTCACTGGCATTACTCAAATGTGAAAGAGAGTAACTTAGAACTTCTCATTGATTGTTGAAGCCTAAGCCCATTTCCCAGCTTATCATCCATTCAATAATCCCTGGCATGTTGCAGTTTGTTTAATGTATGTTTCACCCTTGTAAACCCTCCCGATAGGATCTTTCCACAATTATATGTTGATTGACAGATGTCTTTGGCCAAAATGTTCTGGCTCTCACTGGTCTCCCTCTCTTCAGAAATGCAGACCCTGCGCAGCGCTTCAGCAGTGTTGGGGATGAGTGCTACCTCTGCAGCTCTCGCCAGTTCTTCCCTCCACCAGATGAACTCATTCCCACCATGCTCAGGTGCATGAACTAATAGATCATCTGTCTGGTTTCAAAACAGAATTTCCTTTTTCTCTTCCTCAAGTTTTTATTTAAATTCTCGTTAGTTAACATATAGTGTAATACTGTTTTCAGGAGTAGAATTCACTGATTCATCACTTAGGTAGAACACCCAGTGCTCATCACAAATGCCCTCCTTAATGCCCATCCCCCATCCAGCCCCTCCCCCACCAACCTCCCCTCCAGCGACCCTCAGTTTGTTCTCTGTTTTTAAGTGTCTCCTATGGTTTGTTTCCTTCTCTTTTTTTTCTTTTCCCCTATGTTCATCTGTTTTGTATCTTAAATTCCACATTTGAGTGAAATCACGTGGTACTGTCTTTCTCTGACTGACTTCTTTTGCTTAGCATAATACACTCTAGCTCCATCCAGATCACTGCAAATGGCAAAATTTCATTCTTTCTGACAGCTGAGTAATATCCCATTATATCTATATCTATCTATATCTATATATACCACATCTTTACCTATTCATCAGCCAATAAATAGGATTTTCTTGGGGCGCCTGGGTGGCTCAGTCATTAAGCATCTGCCTTCAGCTCGGGGCGTGATTCTGGCATTCTGGGATCGAGCCCCACATCAGGCTCCTCCACTGGGAGCCTGCTTCTTCCTCTCCCACTCACCCTGCTTGCGTTCCCTCTCTGGCTGCCTGTCTCTCTGTCTGTCAAAAAAATAAATAAAATCTTTAAAAAAAAAAAAAGGATTTTCTAAACTAATTGACGATTATTGTGGGGATAAAACTGAGACTGCTTAGGTGTCAGATGAATGAATTACAATAAAAATTAAAACAGCAACTGACAGCCAACAATTGTTGAAGCACGGTGCCTAGTCCTTTAATGTCACCATCACATTTAACCTTTAAAAAAAAAAAAACCACTCTACAGTACTGGTGGGATGGGTGTCCCTATTGTAGTAACGGTGAAACTGAGGTTTGGAGCAGGTACCTCCACGATACTGTTGAACAGTTTAGGAAACAATAGAGGTGAAACTTAGGGCCAAACCCATGTGTTTAACAGCTCTGCTGTATTGTCCCCCATAAGGAAATGAAAATGGCAAATAAGAACTTACATGTACAGATTTTTACAATATTTTCTTTCTATTATTATCTGCACCTTGAGGCTTACAGCTTCAGGAATCAGTATAATGTTCAATGGGCTTGAGGCAGCCCTGGCTCCCCTGTTGATGATCCCAGCCATGTATTCTCCCCACTTGCCCCAGATCATCAATGAAGTCCTCCCCATCCTCTCTGGTCTTATCATCCTCCTTCCTCCTGAAACCAGAAATCAGCCTCTTCCTAACACCATCCAAGATGTAGAAAAGAGGTGAGTAAACGCTCTAGCTGCCCCCAGAGAGGAGGTGTGCTCTAGTTTTGTGATAAGAAAGGCAAAGGACAATTTGGAGCCTTCTGTCCTTCATGCAGGCTCAGACCTGGGCTATTTCCAATTGTGTTCATGCCCCTTAGCTCAGTAGTACCTTCACCCCTGCTCACAATGGTGTCACACTCCTCTTGAGGCTCTCTAGGTCCTACAGACCACCTGGCACCAGTACTTTTAGTTGGAAAAGGCCAAAATTAGTCCTATTGTGAATGATACATACTTTCCTCCTCTCCCTCATAGGAAACATGGGCTTCTGATGTTTTCTCATAAATCTGCTAAGACTCTATGCCTCATTATCATCCCCATAGTTTTATCACCCATCAGCCCAATGGGTGTCTGATAAATTATGGGGAAGGGAATGAAATTGTCTCATAGGTACAAACCTGGTCATTCCTCAACCAAGAAAGAATGCAGGAACTAGCATAGAGCCTAGAACGAGACGCTTCTTGCAAAGATGACAACGTATTTAAAGTAAGTGGATCTTGTTGGGGTAACTGTAAGATTTAGCTAAGTTTTCTGCCATGAGTAATGGAAGTTTTGAGAAGAGAGAGAAATTAAGGAAATAGGAAACAGAATTTGAAATGAGGAAAAGTAAAAAGATGCCCTTAAAATTTTTAATTCTCCCTTGGATTTTTCTAAGAGGTCGTTGGTCAGAGATCTGAAGAGACAATGTTGATAAATAGCAGGGCTCAGAGCTGTCTCCTCGGGTATGCCCAGGTATCAGGGCCTCTTTCAGCATAATATCAACATGAGGTCTTGGGTTACAAAGCTGGTGGGTAGAGGATCAGCTTGTCTTTGGGCATATGCAGTATATGTGCACTTGTGCTAGATTTTTGTTTTTTTCTGTTTTGTTTTGTTTTTCTTTCTTGGATTTCTTTTTCACAGCAACAAAGGAATGGAGAGAAACAAAACAGAAGGATTCTTGCATGAAAGTTACCCAATTTTAAAGTGTTCCCAAAAGCTAATCAAAATCAGAGCAAATATGGGAGAAAAAAATCAAGACTGTTCCTTCAGACCTGAAACACCAGCTGAAAATATAATAGACAGATGGATACTATTTATAATTGTAGCACTAAATAAATCCATTTTCCCCAAATCAACTATGAGTTCAACCAAATAACCACCTGGTTTTGGAAGAAAGTTGCAAAAACCATTCCAGATTCATCTAGATATTAATAATAACTAAAATAAAGATGTGGAAAAGGAGCACCACCAGGTGATGGTGGAGCTTTTGGTCTATGATGAAGCATATGGAAGACTCCGTTGCAAAACTGCAGTCAACACAACAATAACAGCAGCTACAACCACAAATCAAAATAATTCCAGAAACACAACCCAGTGTGCATAAACATTTGATATATGAAATTTTAGTACCAAAATTATTTGCAAACTGAAAGATTATGTAATAAACAGTATTGCTTAGCTCCTTAAAAATAAATTCACAAAATTGCATTGTTTTTCCTTTGCATTCTCTCTTTTAAACATTTTTTTAAACATATTTTAAACAATTTTATTTTTACATATTTTAAACAATTAACATGAATTGTTTTAAAATATTATAACTATTATCAAGTATTAAAGGGCAATTAGCACAATAAATGATTTTAAAATGTAAATGGGGGGCGCCTGGGTAACGCAGTCGTTAAGCATCTGCCTTAGGCTCAGGGCGTGATCCTGGCGTTCCGGGATCGAGTCCCACATCGGGCTCCTCGGCTGGGAGCCTGCTTCTTCCTCTCCCTCTCTCCTGCTGTGTTCCCTCTCTCGCTGGCTGTGTCTCTGTCACATAAATAAATAAAATCTTTTAATAAATAAATAAATAAATAAAATAAAATGTAAATGGGTGTGTATGTGTACACCTTTAATATCATTATAAATAAAATTCTACTTCATTGTAAATAAACTATTATAAATAAAATTCATTATAGATAAATATCATTGTAAATATAATATCATTATATCATCATAAATAAAATTCTACTGCATTATAAATAATTCTATTTCAACACAAATAGTGAGCAAAGAGCAAGAACAAATAATTTTCAGGGAGGAAAATGCACATGAATAATGATCACATGAAAAAATGTTCAAATTAATAGTGATCAAAGAAATATACACTAAAATGAAATGCCAGCTTTCATTTGCCAAAGCTGCAAAGACCGAAATGTGCTATTCGTTTTCGGAATGGGTGAAGTGCAGTGAAATGGACTTTTAGATGATGCTGGGGGGAGTATAAAGTGAAGCATGTGATAGACCTGCTTTAAAAAAAAAGTGGTATGACATTATTTTTTTTAAGATTTATTTATTTGCGAGAGAGAGAGAGAGTGGGGGGGGGGGGTTGCAGAGGGAGAGAATCTTCAAGCAGATTCCCAGCTGAGCGTAGAGCCCAAGGTGGCACTCAGTCTCAGAACCCATGAGATCATGACCTGAGCTGAAACCAAGAGTCATGCGCCTAACCGACTGAGCTGCCCAGGCGCCCCATGGTATGACATTCCTATCAAAAGCTTCAATACAATCTTTATTCACTCAGCAAACCCTGAGCTTGTACAACCTACTAGGCTGTTCTGCTCATCCACCAATAGTTTCCTTTCATTCCATATGCCCTTTCTTTTCGTTGTCTTATTATCCCCCTGGGAAACTCCAGCACAATATAGAGTACAAGTGAGAGTAGAAATTCTTGCCATGGGGCGCCTGGGTGGTTCAGGCAGTTAAGCGTCTGCCTTCAGCTCAGGTCCTGATCCCGGGGTTGTGGGATCAAGCCCCATGTTGGGCTCCCTGCTCTGTGGGGAGTCTGCTTCTCCCTCTCCCTTTGCCCCGCCCCCAGCTCATGCTCACATTCTCTCTCTCAAATACATAAATAAAATCTTTTGTTTATAAAAGAAGAGGAAGAAAATAAATTCTTGCCTTATTCCTGATCTTCGGGGGGAAAGCATTCGGTATTTACTATGATATTTGTAAATTTTCTCTAGGTTCCCTCTATCAGTTTGAAGAATTCCCTTTTACCCCTACCACGCTGAAAGTTTTTATCAGGAACAGATGTAATTTGCCAGATATGTTAAGATGATCTTTTTTTTTCTTTTTTAGAGTCTTAACATGGAAAATAGTCTTAATATGGAAAATAATAGTGATTCATTTTCAAACGTTAAAGCGCCTTTGTAATTCTGGGATAACCCCCATTCGGTCATGATGCATTATTTTTGCACAATGCTGGATATTGTTTTCTTAAGTTCTATAGAGATCATTCTGCATCAACATTCATGAGGGTATTTCTCTGCAGCTTCCTTTTCTTGCAATATTTTCATCTCGTTTTTGTATCGGAGTAATTCTGGCTTCATAGAATTAGTTTCAAAGTGTTTTTCCCTCTGTGAGACTTTATATAGAATTGAAATTATTCCTTCTTTAAATTTTTTTTTTTTGTAAAATTCACCCGTGAATATATCTGGCCCCATAGAGTTGCTTTGTTATGTTTTGTTTTGTCTTTTTTTTTTTTCTTAAGTAGGCTCCATGCCCAGGGTGGAGCCCAGTGTGGGGATCAGACTCATAACCCTGAGATCAAGACCTGAGCTGAGATCTAGAGTCAGATGCTTAACTGACTGAGCCACCCTGAACCCCTGTTTTGTCTTATATTGTTAAGAGGATAAAAGGAGCTTTTTACTCCAAATTTTACATCTTTCGGAGACACATGAACTATTTCTTCTTCAGTGATTTTTCTCCTCATTAAGGGGCATCTACTCCTGCTTCTTTGTTTGCCTGGTAATTATATAAATAATTATGTAAAACCTACCATGATTTTATTCACTTAGATGCTTGATGTTGCTTCTCGTTCCTACAGACAGTCTCCAACTATTCTGGGATATGCCTCAGCTACTAAGAAGTAGTTCGATTCTCTTAGATCTTTTCTGAATGAAAGAAAAAACATCTTTTATTCTCAAACACCAAGTGGCCTTAGAAATTAACTTAGAAAGTGTTACAGACTTGATAATGATTCTTAATTAGTTCAACCTGAAATTACAAGGTGAAATGATAAATTTACAATTTACAAATTTACCTTACAGGCAGATTTTATACTGTAAAAAATGTGGAATCACTCTAATGACAGCTAACATTGGTCAAATCATATGTCAATCTACTTTAGACACTTCCTGTGTTGTCAAACAGTAAAGCAAGAAGCAAGAACCATATTTCCACATAAATTTGCAGCAAATGTATTTTCTGAGTTCAAACTATAGTTTAGTGACATTTTTCACACCTCATTGAAAGTGCTGAGGAAATTTCTGCTGATTTATTTATTTATTTTGAGAGAGAGCACATACACACACAGAGACACACACGGCGAGGAGACAGAGGGAGAGGGAGAGAAAGGATCTTAAGCAGGCTCCACGCCCAGTGTGGAACCCAACACAGAGCTCAATCTCATAACCCAGACATCATGACCTGAGCTGAAATCAAGAGTCAGACACAACCGACTGAGCCACTCAGAAGCCCCATTTATGTTTAAATATCCACTTAACTGTGTGGTTGAGGAGTTCCCATCCAACCTAATACCAAGAAAACACTTGAATAGAATTCTGCAAATGCCTTTCAAGCAATTTACGTTCAACTAAAATCATATGCTCATGGATTAATGTTAGTATTTAGCAGCATATTTTGAGATGAAATATACAAAATCTCATTACAAATCATGGTTAATAAATAACATTTGCAATGATTTTAATGATAGCTAAAACTGACTTTGAACTCTAATTAAATAAAATGTTATCTCAAAAAAAGAGAGAATCCTATTCTCATGAGTAGACTTGTTTTGCAAACACTCGTACTCAATTACTATTATCATATTTTGAACTTTGTCAATCAAAAAATTTGGAAATTTGTTTTATCCCTTGGTATATAAGTACCTATATAATATTTTCAATTTTGCCTCTTGGCCTATAAATCCTAAACCAGTTACTATGTAAAGGTATACTTGCTACACCTTACAAGAGACATTTGCCAACCCATAGTCTAGAGCAAGTGACACTTCAACTTTGAGCTTTGAAACTTCTACTTCAGAATAATTTACTGAACAAAATCTTCTTTACAACTTGTCCCACAGGTGACTATTATGAAACTAAGGAACGAGAGCTTCTGATAAGCATGATAAAGTTCAATTCTTTTATTGATTTTTTTCAAACTCTTGTGTTTATTTTAAGATTTTATTTATTTATTTGACAGAGAGAGAGAGAGAGAGCACAAGCAGGGGGAGGTGCAGAAGGAGAAGGAGAAGCAGACTCCCCACTGAGCAGGGAGCCCAATGCAGGGTTCAATCCCTGGAGTCTGGGAGCATGACCTGAGCCGAAGGCAGATGCTTAACCGACTGAGCCACCCAGGTGCCCCTCTTCCGCGCGTTTCTTAACTGCAGTATTTGTTTTGGGGGTGTTGAGTTTGATAAATTCCTTATATATTTTGGATCTCACTTTTTATCAGATACGTCATTGGCAAATATCTTCTCCCATTCCATAGGCTGCCTTTTAGTTTTGTGGACTGTTTCCTTTGCTGTGCAGAGGGGTTTTTTTATCTTGATGAAGTCCCCAGAGTGCATGTGTGCTTTTGTTTCCCTTGCTTCTGAGGAAGCGTCACCATCTCCTCCACCTCCGTTGGCAACTCCTTCATCTGAATGGGATCTTCACAAACATCAACAAGAGAGATCAGTTAAATAAGAAACTGGGCATGGACTCAAGGATTTGGATTTTTGAACTTTACCCGGGAAATTGAAATATGCCAAAGTTAAGAATCATTGTGCTACATGACAGATAGAATGTAAAATGAAAATGTAGCAGGGCTCCTAATACAATCTACAGAGACTGGGATGGCTCCCTGCAAAGACGTATGTTTAAGCTGACACTAGAAAGATATTTGTCAGTTACTGAAGTATTGAGAGTTGGTAGGGTAGTAATTAATGGAAATGTTATTCAGCTAAGAGAAGCACATTGTTTTAAGAGTCACAGGTGGGAGACAGCCGGGGCATTTGAAGAGCTGGCACAAGTCAGTATGTTTAGAGTGTGGGATGCCAAGAGAGTGACTGGAGTTGGAGCTAGGGAAAGAGAAGAGGTTGTGTCTGTTTCCTACAACTGTCGTAATAAAGTACTACAAACTTGGTGGCTTAAAAACCATAGACATTTATTCTCTCACAATTTTAGAGACTGGAAGTCCAAATCAAGGTATCAGCAGGGCCGAAGGCTCTAAGGGAGAACCGTCCATTGTCTCTGGTTGTTGCCGGCAATTCTTGGATTTCTATGGTTTGTAGACCCATCAGTCTCTACGACCGTCATCACATGGCATTTTCCCTATGTGCTTCTGTGTCCCAAATGTCTCTCTTCTCATAAGGACACCAGTCACTGGATTAGGGTCTACCCTATCTCGACTTGATTACATTAGCCAGAAGAAAACAGGAGAAAAACTCCTTGACAACAGCCTTTGGATGTGATACCAAAACACAAGTAACAAAAGAAAAAAATCAACAAGTGGGCTTCTATCAAACTATAAAGCTTCTGAACAGAAAAAGAAACAATCGACAAAATGAAAAGGCAACCTATAGGCTGGAAGAAGATATTTGAAAACCATACATCCAAGGGGTGGATGTCCAAAATACATAAGGAACTCATACAATTCACGTAGCAAACAACCACAACAATCTGTTTAAAAAATGGGCAGAGGACCCAAATAGACATTTTTCCAATGAAAAAAACGTATGTGGACAAGCATATGAAAAATAATGCTCAACGACACTCATCATCAGGGAAACTCAAACCAAAGTCACAATGAGTTGTCACTCACACCTGCTGGGATGGCTATTTTCAAAAAGACAAGACATAATAAAAGCCGGTCAGGACGTGGAGAAACGGGACCACTTATGCACTATTGGTGAGAGAGTAAATTGTGGCCACTATAGAAAACAGTATGAACGTTCCTCAAGAAACGTAAAACAGAAGAACTATATGATCCAGCAATCCCACTTGTGACCATAGTTACCGGTACTGTATTACATACTTCAAAATGGCTGTCAGAGTACAGCTTTAATGTTCTCATCAGAATAAGAGTAATTACACAACAGTAATTATGTGAAGAATGTGTTAATCAACCTTATTGTGGTAAACATTTAACAACATATACATATATCCAATCATCACATCGTACACCTTAAACTTACACAATGTCATATGTGAATTATATCTCAATAAAGCTAGTGGGGAGGGTAAGATAGCAGGACATAAGGAAGTGATCCACCCTAAGTTACATGAGGGTGAGGAATAACATATCTGACGTGTCTTCTTTTCTCACAATAGGAGAGAGCCTATTCATGCACCTGCCTGCTAGTTTATACAACACAGTCTGTGATCCAAACACCTCTGCCTTCTCAAGGGTTTCTCCCAGGTTTTATTGGAGTTCATCCATGAATCTCTCTCTCTTCTCTGGCACTTCTGGGGCTGGGCTTGAGGAACGATACCAATAGGACATGGTAGTTTCAAATCTTATTTAAAACTGGAAGCCTACTTTAATTTTCCTCTGTCTCAATTAACACAAAAGCTTTAAAGTATTTGTCTTTTTTAAATGGAACAAAAAGAATTCTGGATGATAAAGTAGAGAAGTTGGTCAAGATCCGATGGGTGAGCTCACGACTGAGTGGATTTCTCACTCAGCTGAATTGCCGGCGATGGTGATGGTTTGGACTGTTTGGAATTTTAATTTGTTTGTCCTTAATCATACATTATTTTAATTTATACACATAATTGATTGATGGTCAAGTACGGAAAGCGTTGGAGAAACTGATGTTGAAACACAAGTTAATAAGTAGCATGATAATGATAGTAATTTTGCAAATTCGTTTCAAGATTTTAACTAGATCTTCATGGGAATTATCTAAACAAAATTCTTACA
Organism: Ursus americanus; assembly: GCF_024610735.1. Lineage (NCBI taxonomy): Eukaryota > Metazoa > Chordata > Mammalia > Carnivora > Ursidae > Ursus > Ursus americanus. The sequence goes on along the minus strand of NC_142150.1, from coordinate 38,875,749 downwards.
TAGCACATAGCCAGATGTCCCAAGTATTCTGAAAACCAATGCTAAGAAAGACAAAATCTAAAATGATTACATCCAATTTGTCTTTTCATTGGCTGAGAATTAATTCTACCCACACCTGCAACGAAGAGAAAAGAGCATCTTGAAACTTTCTTTCTTTTCATCATCTAGAGATGATTTTTTTTACTATTAATATCAGCCAAGTGATTTTTCTAGTGTTACAAAGCAAAAATGTCAGACATCATTTTTGAAATCTTTATGTCCAGCTTGGATGCCCCAAAACCTATTTAAATAAATGTATAAAATGAAATTAATTATAAATTATATTAATAATATCACAAGCCCAGACTATTTTTTAGTTTACTTATTGAAAAACTGCATTTGCTTGTGCACACACACGCACACACACACAGGTCTGGAAGAAAGAAAAAGACTCAAAGATGTCAAAGTCATTCATAGAAAGACGTCCTGATCTTTTACTTGAGAATAGCTGCCAAGGAAAGCTGCCTAACTTACAGCTCTTACTTTTTGAGTGAGCAAGAAAATTTTAGATAATATGAAATCTCTTAAACTTGAAAGTTTTTTGCTAGAACTGCTGGAGTCAACTAAACTAACACAGTTTTCTTCTTGTATCCTTCAGATGGCTCATTATTTTCCTCTAAGATCGCAGAGAAAATTGAATCCAATTTGCTACCAAATACATCATTTGTACTTTTCATTTCTAAAAGCCCTACTTTTTTCACGATTATGCTGTTTTATAGTTTTCTTATCCCTGCGAATATTTTTAATCTTGTTTTTACTTTGTTAGATATAGTAAAGATAATTGTTCTTCTCGTGCGTCTGATAAATTCCAACATCTGAATATTTTTAGATCTCATTTTGTTGAGAGAGGATAAATTTCTTAAGCCAAACTCAGTTACTAGGTTCCTATAATGTGATTTGTGAATATGTATTTGCATGTTTAGTAATTATTTTTAACTGTAGTGAAGTATGTATAACATAAAATTAACCACGTTAATCATTTAAAAGTGGACATTCAGTGGCACGAAGTACATTCACGAAGTCGTGCGACCATCATCACTGTGTGGTGAGACTATTTCAATCTAAAAAGCTTCTGTGAAGTGAAAAAAAGTCAACAAAATGAAAAGGCAACCTACAGACTAAGAGAAAATATTTGCAAGTCACGTATCTGATAAGGGGTTAATTTCCAAAATATATAAGGAACTCATAAAACTCGATAGCAAAAAGAAGAAAAATCCAATTAAAAAATTGGCAGAAGAATAGACATTTTTCCAAAGAAGATATCCAGATGGCCACGGTCACATGAAAAGACGCTCAACATCACTCATTATCATGGAAAAGTGATTCCAAACCACAATGAGGTATCACTTCACCCCTGTTAGGAACGCTCTAATCAGAAGGCAAGAAATAATTGTTGGCAAGGACATGGAGCAAAGGTAACCCTTGTGCACTCTTGGTAGAAATGTAACTTGGCACAGTCACAGAAGACAGAGTAAAGGTTTTTCAAAACATTAAAAACGAAACTGCCACATAATCCAGCAATCCCAAGGAAATGAAATCGCTATCAGATATTGAAGAGATATACGGACTCTCTTGTTCATTGCAGTGTTATTTACAATAACAAAACATGGAAACAACCTAAGTGTCCATTGAATATTTTTGAACAACTGACGGGCATATCACAAAACATAAATGCTACATGAGTTCCTAAACTTAAAAAAGGAATATCTTTTCTAGCTTTATCACTAAGAGTAGCCCTGCAACAATGGCCCTTTTGCCCACCACAAACACTCGTGCAAACTTCCTAACCCCGGATTTTAATCAAGAATGCTGGTCTCCACTGAAAGGAACCACGGCTTATTGAAAAAAGTTTACATTAAGGAAACAGGAAAAATCCAGAAAAAACACGCTGTTTCCTGAAAGCAATGATGCTGTCAAAATACTAGGGCCATGTTTTACTTTCTTTTCTCTTCTTTTCTTCTCTTTTCTTTTGCTTGGAGAGGGGAAGGAGGAAGGGGCAGAGGGAGTCAAAGAGTGAATTCCCAAGCAGGCTCTACACCCAGCACAGAGCCCAACACGGGCCAGATCTCACAACCATGAGATCATGACCTGAGCCAAAATCAAGAGTCAGACGTTCAGCTGACTGAGCCACACAGGTGCCCCTAGGGCAATGTTTAAAGAATCAAGAAACCAGTTTATAAGGGCTCCCTTTTGCAGTGCTGAAATAATTTTGGCTCAAGAAGCGTAAGAAGGAAGAGGGGAAGAAGGGATGGGATGGAAAGAATAAAGGGGAAGGATGGTTAATTGAAAAAAGTTCAACTTTTGAATGCATGAGTGTAAAATTCCAAGAATTAAAATAACGTTCATATATATAAATAACATTCAAAAGAGAAAGGTTAATACAAAGAGGGAGAGAGGTGCCGGGATAAAAATACCAAAAAAGGGGCATGATTAGTTTTTGTTGATTTTAACAAGTAGAAGAGTATTTACATATTTGAGCCTTTTGTTTCTTCCAGGGTAAGTATATGCCTGTCTGTAAGTAATTAATATGCATTTTTCTCATTTGTGTAAGTAGAGAAGGAAATAAGTAAAATAATCTGGAAAGAGTATGCAGTGTATGAAAAACAGGACAGTCTAATCGGCATCAGTGGTCAATCAGGCAGTTTGGAGCTCCACCAGTGAACCGCCGCCAGCGGTCACACAAACAGCCAACTGCAAGGGGCGGGGTCAACAGCGTTCCAAGGTGATGAATCAGCCAAATGTAAAAAGAAGAGAACTGACCGCTCAGGCTTCACACCTCATGCCCTAGGAGATGAAACTTCCATGTGTCTCCACTAACATATAATAGGATACTAAGAGGGCAAACATCCCAGGACCCTGGGATCACCACCTGAGCCGAGGGCAGACGCTTAACCAACTGAGCCACCCAGGCGCCCCTAGTGGCTTGGATCTGACTCACCTCGGGGGTCCCCACCTCTAGCTACAAATCAGCCCATTTGTAACCCAGATTGCTGCTTTAGCCTCAGCTGGTTTGAGGATTTGTGGTCAAAACTGCCAGTAAGCCTCCCACATCCACTTTCCCCTTCTTCCATATTACAGAATTTTGGCCACTCAGAAAAAAAGGCTATATTTCACAGCCTGTCTTGCAGAAGTGTGGCCATGTGAATCCTTAGCATTGGTGTTTCCTGGACAATGGGATGTGAGTAGAAATAATGTGCATAACCTCTAAACTGTCTTCAAAGAGAAGAGATACGCCCTCTCTTCTCCTTCCAGTTTTGAACCTAGGAAGCCCACCTCCAAAACAAAACAAAAAACAAAACAAAACAAAACAAAACAGAAAAACCCCTATTTCTGAACCATCATGTTATAATCCATTCCTCTGTCTGCATTCTAGAACCTCACCTGGAAGGGAAGAGATGCGAACAAGAACGGCCTTCAGATCCCAAACTCTTAACACTGTGCTCTCATGCCCTCTAGTGGAAAGATCTGGTACTTGACGTAACGGTTGAGGAACTGCTCTGGCCAGCAGGGCAGTGTGTGAAAACGTCCCGGGGCACCAGGGATCGGGGTGGAACAGGAACATTGTCCGGGTGCCTAAAAGGGTATCAGCAGAACCTAGAAGAATCCTGATCATGCCTTCTACCGCCTGGCTCGGGACTCAACATTTCTTCGGTGGAAAGTCGATGTCAGAACTGGGCACAGAATTACCGAGGTTCCTCACCTCAATTCATCTATGTCATCATTGTAAACACGTTGGCTGAGCACCCACTGGGTGCCAGGCACGGTTCTGTGTCTCGCGATCAGCACACAGATACGACGCTTGCTCTCAAAGATTTACATTCAAATGGGAGGAGGAGGGGACAGGGACAGGGGAAGGAACAGACGCTAACAAGTGACAAAGGAAACTGCCAACTATTAATGTTTGCAGCCCTGCTCCTGGGCCCCAGGGAAGCTATTTTTGTACCCAGGTCAGTATGACTTCACCAAACTTCAAAGCGTGGGCTCTCTTTCTGCCCTGAGCACACATTGTACATCTGTCTCGTTAGCAAATGACCTAAAACAAACATTTCAGACGAAAGATAAGGGTAAAAAGCTCCCCGAGTTCCATTCTGCACCTCCAAGGTCTGCAATTGTGCACATGCTAATAGCATAAGATAAAGTTTGTCACTGTCTGAAATGTCCTTCATCACGATGATTTGTAACTCTTGAAGTAACAAGAAAAACCGCGTGTAACCGTGAATTACACGTTCCTTCTCCATAGCACTCTCTTCTTTGTGAAGATTGTGTATCCCGGGAAGCTGTCCTCACTGGGGCTGGAAGAAAACTCTCTTCCTTTTTGTTTTTTCAGAAATTCTAAAAGTTTTGTTCATTGTGCGTCGACACGAGTAAGAAATGAATTCATACAAATGGTGTCAGATGAAGGTAAACAGGGACCAGACTGTGTAAGACTTTAAACACCAAGGGAAGTGAGGAGAGGTTTTAATGCAGAGGTCACATGCTTGGAATCGGGTTACTAAAACACCACTCTGGCTGCTGGTGGAAAATGGACTGTGGGGAACAAGGATGGAAGGAGGAGGACCGGTCGGAAGATTCCTGCAGAGGTCCCGAGGAGGGAGGAAGGCAGCTTGCCTTAGGCAGGAAGCAGTAAAGGACCAGAGAAGCGGAAGGACCGGACTCTACTGGGGAGATGAAACCAACAGCATTGTTGATGGATTAGATGAGGGGCAGGGGTTGAGGGAAAGGGGGAGAAATCCAGGATTTTTACCTACCTCTCATTTCAGACCACAGCCCTCCTCACTCTCAATATATCCTCTTGTTTTCTTAACAAACTCCCAATTTAAAGAACTCTCCAGGCGACTAGACGGGATCCTGCCTAACACCGAGATAATTGCTGATCCAAGAGTGTGCAAAGCCTGGTAAGAAGCCTTCTTCTGGAACTGGATTATCCCTGCTGCGCAAGCTTCTATGGTGCGTGGCCCGGAGCGGCGTAAGGCGACCCAGCTTCTACAGCGTTCCCGCGCCCTCCACCCCTATGGGGGCCCTCTGTCCCTCATCTGAAAAGGCCACTGCCCAAGAGGCTTTAGAGATGCCTTGGAATAAGCCCTCCGCAGGTGTCCTAAGGACATCTCTCCTCCCAGCCCTGGTCAACAGCTCGGGATTCTGTGACAGGAACGCTTGCTGAAGGAAATACCCTTCCAGCCTCTGGACCCTTGTCCCACACCTGAGGACAAAGAAGAGTCCAGGTGGAATGACCGTCACACGTGGAGCCTAATTCAATGTCTCCTGTGACTAAAACTGGAACCGCTTTTACCCTGTCAGGCAAACCCTGGAGTCAAAAGTTTTTAGAAACATCAAGCTGCATGAACAACTTCAAATACGTCCTTTCATTAGGTAAAATGAAAGTAATTTCCCAACTAGTCCAAATGTCCTAAATCTACTTTTTCCAGTCCTGTTCAGAGTCTGTTATGGGTTGAATTGTGTCTCCCCAAAAAAGATATGTGGAAGTCCCAGCCCCCATTACCTCAGAATGTGACTTTATTTGGAAAGAGAGTCACTGCAGATGTATTGAGTCGAGATGAGGTCATACTGGAATTGGGGGGGGGTCACCCAGCCCCAGTGACGTCCTCACAAGAAGACACAGACACAACAGGGAGAATGTCACATGAGAATGGAGGATTGGGGTGACGCATCTGAAAGCCAAGGAATGCTGGGAGCCACCACAAGCTAAGAGAGGCGCATAGCACAGACTCTCTAAGAGCCATCAGAAGCAACCAACCCCGCTAACACCTCCATTTTGGACGCGTAGCTTCCAGCGTTGTGAGACAATTTCTGTTGTTTCCACCCACACAACTTGTGGTACTTTGTTACAAGAGCCCCAGGAATCTGATACCAGTCAACTGAGTGGAAGAGAAGCTGACGACCAACAGGCCATTGAGGGCCTCTCATAAAATCCACTCTCCCCTCAAGAAGCATCATGGCCCAGTAGAAAGGGCACATCTAGGGAATGGAACTGAGCAGATCGAGTTTGAATGCTGGCTTGCCAGCTACATTTACTTGAGAAACGGTTTTAACTACTTGAAGCCCTTCCTCGTCTACAAATACAAAGGAAGGAGAGGATAAGTCAGTCTAACTGAAGATCTTGCTGCATTTGATGTCAGTGTAATTGATGATTCGGGAGCGTAAACATGAGTTTTTAAATGTTTGGGTTAAACAGAAAGCAGCAAATGTGATAAGCTGTCATTTCTGAGATTAAGTTATAAAGAGGTTATGGAGGGTGGCTGGGTGGTTCTTTTGGTTCAGGGTCTGACTTTGGCTCAGGTCCTGATCTCGGGGTCCTGGATCAAGCCCCGTGTCAGGCTTGGTGGGGAGTCTGTGTCTCCCTCTGCCCCCCACTCATACTCTCTCTCTCTCAAACAAATAAATAAAATATTTATAAATAAGTACTAAAAAGGCTATGGATTCCGTCTTGAGTCTCTCTCTCTCTCCCCCTCATCACTCTCTCTGGAGGAAGCCAGCTGCCATATTGTGAGGTAGCTATGGGGAGAGTCCTACATGGTGAGAGACGGAGGCCTGACAACAGCCACATGGGATCGGATCCCCCGCCCCCAGCAGAGCCTTCGGATAAGACCCTATCCCTAGCCAGCAGCTCGACTGCCTCTTCACAACAGACCTTGAGCCCAAGGCACCCAGCTAAGCCAGGTCCAGAATCCTGACCCACAGAAACTGTGAGCTAATAAACATGTTTTAAGCCACTAAGTGTGGGGGCAATTTGTTACACAGTAGTAAGTGACGACTAGAGTAGGTTCCATGGGAATCTGGGTTTGCGGAAGGATCTGGAACGTGTATTTTGGAGACTGAAGTTCAGACCTTTTTTCTCATGATGTAGGATGTACTGAGCATCAGGGCCACTTTCAGTAAAATGACAAAACATGCATTTTGAGTCTGTGTGCTTTCTTCCACTAAGGAAAGTTCCAGAACCACATTCATAACAGCCTTCCAGTGGCTTCTTGACAAACCTTCTCCCCCGTGAAATCTCCTAGAGCCTGCTCACTCACTCACCCATACCCTCTCTTTCCACCTTTACAAAACTGAATGAGATAAATCCAGTTTTCCAAAACCCACTTGTCGTGACCTGAATGACTCCCGGGAAGATAGGTCTACACCCTAATCCTTGAAAACTGTGACTATTGTCTCATACGGTAGGAGTGACTGTTCCCTCAAACAGCAAAAGATATGATTCAGTCAAGGGTTTTGAGAGGAAGGGCTTATCTAGACTATTCAGGTGAGCCCTAAATTCAATGACAAGTGTCCTTATACAAGTGACACGGGGGATTTCACTGACAGCAGAGGAGGACGCAATGCCACCATGAGGCCGAGAACGGAGTGACGTCGCCGTGAGTCAGGGAGCTCCAGGAGCCACCAGCAGCTGAAAGAGGCAAAGACCTCGGTCTGCCCTAGAGCCTCCAGAGGCAGTGTGGCCCTTGATTTCAGACTTCCGACCTTCAAAACTGTAAGAGAACTCATTTCTATTGTTTTAGGCCATGCAGTTTGCGGTAATTGTTACAGCAGCCTCTGGAAACTAATACACCACTCTATTTCCACGTATAGACGTCTCTTTTGGTTCCTGTACATATAAGCCAATGTTTGAATCCTCCCAAAACTCCTATGTTTGAAGCCCTAACTCCCATTATGATGGTATTTGTAGGTGAGACCTTCAGGAGATAATTAGGTTTAGTTGGGGTCATGTGGGTCCCACCCCGATTGGTGCCCTTATAGGAAGGTAGGGCTATCTGTCTCTCTCTGTGCACACACTGAAGAAAGGCCATGTAAGCCCACAGCGAGAAGGCCGCTGTCTGCAAGCCAGCAAGTGGGTCCTCACCAGACAGTGAATCTGCCAGCACCTTGACATTGGACTTCCCAGCCTCCAAAACTGTGAGAAATAAATTCCTGTTATTTAAGCCACCCTGTCTATGGTATGTTGGTACAGCGGTCCAAGCCAACTAAAACACTGTGGTAGATTGAATATGGTCACAATTCTTTACCCCCACTTTCTTTGCAACTATAGCTTTGTAATGTGATGTGATCTTCCTGTCACGAAGCAGAGTCTGACTTCCAGGTTGGGGAACCAGAACGTTTCCACATGCCGCCATACCAAACCCCTAACTCCATGAAGACAGACGCTCCTTTGTTGCACCTTGCCCTTTGTATCTCTTCATTTGGCTGTTAGTTTGTATCTTTTATTATCCTTTGAAATAAATGGGTAATCAGAGAAGAAGGAGGAGGAGAAGGAGAAGAAGAAGAAGGAGAAGAAGGAGGGGGGGAGAAGGAGGAGAAGAAGGGGAGGGAGAAGGAAGAGAAGGAGAGGGAAGGGAGGGGGAGGAGAAGGGGAAAAAGAGGAGGGGGGAAGGAAGGAGGAGAGGAGGAGGAAGGGGAAGGAGAGGAAGAAGAGGAGGAGGAGGAAAAGGAGGAAGGAAAAGAAGGAAGAGGAGGAGAGGAGAAGAGGAAGGAGGTGAAGAAGGAGGAGGAGAGGAGAACGAAAGGGGAGAAGAAGTGGGAGAAGGAGAGGAAGAAGGAGGAGGCCAAGGGGAGAAGGGGGAGGATGAAGAGAGGGGAGTCTATTGCTCCACCCCATGACCATGTGACTTGCGTTGGTCAAAGAGATATTACCAATCACGATGCAAGTAGAAGCTTGGAAAGTACTTGCTCGCAGGGCTTTCCTCTCTTGCTGCTCTTTGGCTGTCCAGGCTAGCTTGCTTCCAGTGAGAATGAGAGGCTCCTGGAGCTAAAAACGAGCCTCGCATCAGACCAAACCAACCGGCCTGCCAACCAACCCACCAGCTGACCGCATACACATGAGAAAGCCCGGGAGAGATCAGCTGAGCTGGCCCAGACCAGAAGAACCCACAAATTCATGAGCCAAATAAATGATCATTGCTTTAAAAAATGACATTTTGGGGGATTTCTTGTGAGGTTTTTTTAAAGATTTTATTTATTTATTAGAGAAAGAGGGAAAGCACAAATGAAGGGGGGAGAAGCAGCAGGCAGAGGGAGAAGAAGACTCCCCGATGAGCAGGGAGCCCCATGCAGGGCACGATCCCAGGACCCTGAGATCATGACCTGAGCCAAGGGCAGATGCTTAACCAACCGAGCCCCTAAGCAACTACATTGTGGAGTGGTTTGTTACACAGCAATAGCTAGTCGATAGAGCTCCTCCAGATCACCTCAATCCGGTAATAAAGGTTGATATCCAGAGGGTCAAGCTCTGCGTTCAGGAAGGGGATATCACGGGCCACTTCCTGATCTTTCTTATTTTCTGGGGAGAAAAATAATCTGCACAATCTTGCTTCAGATGGGCCTATGCTCTAAGAAGACTTCCAGTCTACCCTGCCATTCCTCCCTGAGTGACCTTGGCCACATCCCTCTCTCTCTGGGTCTTGGTCTTCTCACCTATGCACTTAGGACAATGGGTTTGATAAGCGGTTCTCAAACACTGATTTCTGACATAGTTTGCATCTGTGTGCAGTAAAATAAGAAAAAAATAAGACTGTATATATTCCGATTTCATCTAAAATTCTTCCATTTAAAGGACCCCTCTTTAGTTTCAGATCATATCCTCCCTGTGCTGGTAATGTTATATTGTCCTTTTAAATAATGAGAAGAAAATGGGGCAGGGGAAGATACAGGTGAAACAAAATTTGCCAAGTGTTGATAAATGTTGAAGCTGAGTGATCTTAGTATACGTTTGAATAATTCCACAAGAAAGTGTTTTAGTAAATGATGGGACAAGTCGGAGCTGGTGTTTGGGCCTGTGTTTTGTAGGTAGTTTAATTCTAAAGTGGCAAAAAATGGCAATTCTCAAAAACAAAACTAGCGAAGGAGGAAAAGGAGGAGGGGGGAGGAGAAGGAGAAGATGGGGAAGAACAGTGGCTGGGAAAAGTCCGTGAGTGCAGACAGAGGGCTTAGTTGCGGTAGGAGACACTCAGTGAGTGCCCCTCCGCCCCCACTTCACGCTTCTCCTGCAGTATCCCCCCCACTCCTTCCTTTCTCCACTGGGTGCCAGAAACTTTGCACCCTGACTTCCAAGTGAGCAAAAGTCACATCAGGGATCTCTATTTCAGGGAAGGTCAGATGAGATGGTGGCTGTGAACAGGCTGTGGGAGGGGATGGCGTCTACACCTGCCTCCCCTCCCACCTGCTGAGCAAAGCAGGTGGACTGACTCCTGGGCCTGGCCACGTGCCCCTCCTACGAGTCCTGTGAATACATCAGTGGACAGGACTTTTCTATGCTGCCACCGCACCCTCCTCCCATACCCACAGCTGACTGGCAGAGACTGTTGGCACCTGGACCACAGCCCACTGGCCTTGGCCATTTTAGTTATTGATGGCTGACTACCTATTGCCTTACCAACTGGCTTTGTCTGGCCCCTGGAGCCTGCTTTCCTCAAGCAGGGCAGCCTACAAGTGCAGCGGAATTAACTATTTGCACAACATTCCGTGACCCATGGCTCACCAGAGTTCATGTCAAATAGCCCAGCTCCCTCAGACTGGGTGCAGGAATAACTCAGAGACACACGCTCCACGTGGTCTCCAGCAGTTCCCCAGTGGGATTCAGCTCCAGGTCTCACAGGGGTATCCGGCTTGATGACACACCCTCTATTGGTCCCGCTCCCTTCCCTGTCCCGCTTCCCCACTGCCCTACTGTGTATCCTGGGACGACCTCCTAAATAAACCATTTGCTCATGTCTCAGGCTCAGTATGCTTATGAGAGAGCCCGAACTAAGAAACAGACATCAGAAATTGTGGTAGACAGAATAACATCCCCCCAGTAGTATCCACATCCTAATCCCTGAACCTGCGAATATGTTACCTTACAGGGCAAAAGGGATTTTGCCAGTCTTGAGATTGCAAGACAATTGCAAGATCAAAGTAATCCTGGATTATCTGGGTGGGACCAATGGTTGAGTCAGAGAAGATGCGATGATGGGAGCAGAAGTTGGAGCAATGTGGTTGCTGGAAGGGGCCACAAGCCAAGGAATGTGGGCAGCCTCTAGAAGCTGGAAAAGGCAAGGAAACAGTCTCCTCTAGAGCCTCTAGAAGGAATGAAGCCCTGCTGGCACCTTGATTTAAGCCCAGGGAGACTCTTTTAGACTGCTACCTCCAGAACTAGAGCAGGATAAATTTGTGTTGCTTTTGTAAGTTTATGGAAATTCACGATGTCATAGCAAACCCATACAGTTATCAATCATCCACTCCTTCCCACCCGACCCAGGCAGTCACAGAATGCTTCCCAACATATGCCCATCGACAGGAATTAGTACACTAGGAATTATCCATGTACCCCCCCTTGTGCAAGGAACGCCTGCCCCCTAGATCCAGACTCTTGGGAGACATCGGAGCCTCCCTCTCCCTTCCCTCACTAGTGAGGGTCCAGCCCTCACTGGCCTGTGTTGGTGGCACATTGTCAATGAGGGCCACCACTTCCCTGACTCTCTGTGTGAAAGATGCTCCCTGGAGCACAACACGGAAAACTCCAGGAATGACGCCCGGTGGCCCTGGGACCCCTCCCGTGCCTGACCTCCCGATGTCGCCGTTTGGGTGTGACACGCTTTGCTGAGGCTGCTTTGGTGCTGCCGTTTTGTTTCAGGGACATTCTGACACAGTCTACAACACACGTCACTGAACAGCGGTGCTTTATTATCAAGCAATGTGGGAAACAGACACCTTGATGCCAAACCCAACCCCTCTCTACCCCACCCCCCAACCCAGGTGGGGATCAGGGATGCCTGTTGCGTTATAACTCGTTGGTGGTTAGGAAATGTTAGATGAAAGCGACTATTTGTCCCCATCTGTTGATCAAGGCCCCAGCTGCCTTATTATCGTCCTTTGCCCCCAGCTGAAGCTGTCAGTAGGGCGGAGGTCAGTCCGGCTTCCCGGAGCTGGCAGGGAGAGAAGCGGCAGTCTCGCCGCCGCTCCCCTCGCGGCCACACGGCGTCGCTGTCGAGCCGTCCCGGCCGATCCGGAGCCCGCAGGGCTGTGGGGCCGCGGGGCCGCGGGCGCCTCCCACCGCTCAGCAGCCGCGATCCCGCCCCGGGCTGCTGTCCTGGGCCTCGGCTGGGGTCTCCCGCCTCGTGGGCCGCAGCCGCCGCTGCGATCCTTCAGAAGGCGCCCCCCCTTCCCTGGACGAGGAGCCCCTCTCCACCTTTTGGAAGAGGCTGCCTCCAGGAAGGCTGGCCGAAGAGGCCCCGGTGTCCAGGTGGCCCTGGAGGCTGGGAGACTTGCTGCCTCCCCTCTCTCTCCCTCTGGAAAAGACGCACAGAAAAAATCGCTGGAGGGCGCCCAGACACTGACTGGGAAAAATACAAATTAAAGACAACTTCCTGCCAACCCAGAACACCTCTCCGCAAAAGTAGAAGGGAAAGAACACAGCTTTATTATTAAATAAGCCTTCAAGCAGAATGTGCTTGAACATCACACAACCGGCAGAGAGATGGCAAAGGAAGCCTTCTCTCCTTTTCTAGGGTCAGGCAGATGGTCCAGAACATACAGGACATGTTCTCAAGATAAGCGACAGCCAGCCCTCCAGCAAGAGGACTCGACAGCAAATCACACACTGTTCATGCTAAATGTACCCACTAATTAGGGTGGTCACCTGGGTTTGCTAATTGCCTTCATGCAGAAGGAAAATACCTTCCTCCTCTCTCTGTGACAGGAGGCAGGTTTGCAACGGGGAACCTCGCACCCGCTGAAGTCAGGCCGCTACTCTCCCACAGAAAGGGGGAGACTGGCGCCTTCTTCCTCCGTGATTCCATTTCCCAGAGATGGCCTCCAGGTCCTTCAGGAAACATTCCTGGGATGTAAAGCTGGCAAGAGGCTTCGCCAATGAAAAGATTTACCTACATTTCAAAGAGGCAGAACTTAGAATTGCAAGGTTTCTAAGCTGAATGCTCTAAGAAGAGGGAGGAAATCTCTTCCCTTTTTTTTTTCAAGAGGGAGAATCAAACTCGTTTTGTCATGTTTAATTTGTATTTGCCCTTACACCGCCGTGGCAAACACTCGTTCCCCCTCAAAGCCACCACCTCTGCCTGCCCCCACCCCAGACCCTGGAACCTAGCCACCTGTCACACATAGGCGCGTGCACGCACCACCACCACCACGCGCGCGCATGCGCACACACGCACACGCGCACAACCGTGCGTGCACACGGACTCTGACCCCCTCTCTGCTCGTCCTTTGTTTTCTGGACCATTTTCTTTTCCAAGCTGAGCTGACTAAACCCATCAAGACTTTGCCTGCCCCCCGGGCAAACCACAGAGGTGGAAGCAAAAATAAATCATTGCTGTTGTAAGCCCCTGAGTTTTAGGAAATAACTGACCAATACGATAAACCTTGGTTTCTTTTTTAGCGCCTGATTTGCAGTTCAGGATCCAGCAGCATGGAAATCAGCCCCTCCCGATGTGCGCGTGCATGCGCGCACACCCACACACACATATTTGTGCACAAACGTGTACACACCCACGCACAGCACCGCCAGGAGAAATCGCTTGACCTTTCAGTCCCTACCCTGGGTAGAGCTGGTACAGCGAGTGACCCGCCAGACACCACTCCACGGTTGGCTTTGCAACCTCGGCTTCTGCCCTCAACCCTCCTGGCACCTCTCTGGCTCACTTGGTTGACCATGGGCCCAGGGACTCGTAAGCACTCAGCCAGGACAAGAAGGTGAGGAGTAGAGGAGGTGTCCAGAACAGCAATGTGACCAAACACCTCCTGTCATCCAGAAGTCAAAAGCCAGGAGCGCGCAGGTGGCTCAGGGAGTTAACCGCCTGACTGTGGATTTCGGCTCAGGTCATGATCTCAGGGTCGTGAGACGGAGCCCCGCGTCAGGCTCTGCGCTGAGTAGGGAGTCTGCTTGAGATTCTCTCCCTCACTCTCTCCCTCTGCCCCTCTTCTCTCCCTCTCTCTCTTTCTCTAAAATAAATAAATAAATCTTTAAAATGTGTGTGTGTATGTGTCAAAAGTGGCCACTAGTAGATAAATGCTAGATGCAGCCCCCGTCTTGGATTTCTCAGCATCCCCAGGAGGCTGCCAGGTAAACGGGTCCCAAGGGGTCAGGGCAAACAGTAACCGGGACATCGCCATCACACAGACTGGTGCCAAACTGAGGGGGGGTGCCTGTGAGCGTGCAAGGCGAGTGAGTGGCAGAGCGTGCCCCCAGCCAGAGGACACCCCCGAACCAGTGAAGACTACGGGGAACCACTGAAGAAAGCAGCGTAGCATCTCAGCAGTGCTGTCCTCCCAAGCAGGAGCTGAGAGGAGAGGCTGCCTGTGAAGTTTAATGTCACAGGGAGCTAAGGGACACTAGCATCTCAGTTAGGTGTGGGCTGGGAATGAACGAAGACAGATAACATGGCATTCCCTCCACCACGTATTTTTAATAATAATAATAATAATAATAATAATAATAATAATAATAAAGACCGGGTCTGGCTGGTTCAGCAGGGGTGGGAGTGAGGCTGAGACTAGGGCAGGGCCAGGGATCTGTGACCACCCGGCTTCTTCGCTGTGAACTCTTGGTTTGTGCCTCCTGCCTCCTGACCTACCACAGCCTGGCCTCTGTCTGCCTTCCCCTTCAACCAACAGACCATAGTAATAAGGCTCCCTGGTCGGTGCGGGTCTTCTGCCGAGACCGCAAGAAGTAACTAGAGGGAACAGCAGCACCTCGAATGGGTCCTCGCCTGCCCTCAGGGCTCTCTGCTGAGGCCCCGGGGCCCAGAGCGCCCTCTAGCCTGGCTCACTGAGCGGTGACCAAAGCAAGGCCTCCCCCTAGCCCCCTACCTCCCCCCCCCCCCCCCCCCCCCCGCCTATGCCAACGAGGTTGAGAAGTTCAAGCAGGACGGGTCTGAGTTAGAATTTCTTCCAAAGAAAGTGGTCGGCCCTGGAGGAGGAAGAGAGAGCTGACACACACACACCCCAAAAAAACCACCACCCCTCCACCCAGATGAGGGGGACTCAGGAGCGCCACCGTGGAGGGCGGAGGCTGCCAGAGAGGACCCTGGTACATCACCCCCACACTGTCATCCTGGGCACTGGCTGAGCCACTGAGCCCCTGGGCCTGGCAGCCACCGGGGCAAAACCAAGGGAGAGAAGTTGGGAGGAAATGGAGACCAGAAAAACCTGGAACAGTCTCCAGCCTGGCAGAACAGAGGGGAGAGGGCTGCAGTGGGAAGACCTGCCCCCCACCGTGGCCAGAGTGAACATCCAGAAGAGACCCGGACTAGAGCGCTCTCAGCAGGACCTCCCCAAGAGGGCTGCCTGTGGGCACAGAAAGAGGTTTTGTCAGGAGCACTGGGCAGGCCCCGGTGTTCTCTGCATCGGGATCGGTGCGAGCCCAGCGGCCCCCCAGGGGTAAGCCCACCAGTCCACCTTCCTTGTGTGACAACAGAGTAATGAAGGAGCACTACTCTTTTCCTGGCATCCTTCCTCCCCTCTGGACCCCTCTGCCAGAGCCAGAATTCAGCTGCCTTCCCCGGAGGAAGGAGGTGAATCAGAGAAAGCCGACCCTCAGTGACCCCACGCCCACCGCCCGCCTTCCCCACGGCTGAGAACCCTGGTCAGCTTGTGTCGGAGAAGTTGATACTGGATGCAGAATAGATACTTCTATTGAGATAGGACGAGGCTTATTTTTTAACTTGGCAAAAAGAGTTTCTTTTTTACTCAACTTTTTTTTTTTGCAAAAATTTTCAAACACACAGAAAAGTTGAAAGAATAGTGCAATAAACACCCAGATGCTCACCCAAAAATTGTTGACGTGTGTGTGTGTGCGCGTGCGCCCGCGCGTGATTTAGCGGATCCATCTGAAAGCAAGCTTCAGACATCACGGCACTTCACTTCTAAATCCTTCAACCCCCCTGAAGGAATCAGGCTTTTCGATGCCGGAAATTGAAATTGATCTAATATCCGGGGGCGCCTGGGTGGCACAGCGGTTAAGCGTCTGCCTTCAGCTCAGGGCGTGATCCCGGCGTTATGGGATCAAGCCCCACATCAGGCTCCTCCGCTATGAGCCTGATTCTTCCTCTCCCACTCCCCCTGCTGTGCTCCCTCTCTCGCTGGCTGTCTCTGTGTCAAATAAATAAATAAAATCTTTAAAAAAAAAAAGAAATTGATCTAATATCAGAAGGAAATGGATAAAGTTACACTTAGCTGAAATATTTTCTTTCTTCTTTTTAAAGATGTTATTTTTAAGTCATCTCTCCACCCACCGTAGGGACCAAACTCACGACCCCGAGATCAGGAGTCCCATGCTCTACCGACCGAGCCAGCCAGGCGCCCCTGAAATTTTTTCAAGGAGGGGGAAGAGAAAAGAGAGCTAGGTGAAAAAAATTGAACTATTTCCCCGCTTACGCTCTACAAAGTCCAGCCAGTTGAATAAACAAGTTCCATAAAAAAGATAAGACAATTTCAGATAAGGGCTGCTGTTAGGGAAAAAGGAAATAAAACAGGATACATGGGATAAGACTAGGAGTGGGTGGTACACAGCGATGCCACATGTGAGCCGAGACCCCAGCGACAAGAAGTCAGCAAAACAAGACAGTCGGGAGATCCGTGTTCACAGCAGAATAATCGGCAAGGCCAGAGGCCTGGAGGCAGGAAGGAGCTCGGGGACAAGGGGCGACAGGAAGTACTGAGAGAGGAATAGGGGTCACCTCCCAGACCTTGTCAGCCAAGGGGAGGAGTCTGGGGAGAATTTTAAGCAAGCAGGCAACTTGATGTGGTTTATAGTATTAGACACTCTGCAGCTTAGTTGAAAAAGACTTGGGTAGGAGGCCCCAGAGGGAAGCCTGGAAATCATCACAGAGGCTGTTTGCAATCCTCCAGGCGAGGGAGGTGGTGGCTTGGACGAGGGTGGTGGCCATGACGTAGGCAGTATTGCCCCCCCCCCATCCATTTTAAAGATGAGGACACTGAGGATCAGAGAAGCAAAGTGACTTAATCAAGGTCATGCAGCTTTTAAGAGGCAGGTCCAGGATTTTTCTGGGTACTTTTTTAATTGTGGCAAAATATATATAACATAAATTTACCATTCTAACCGTTTTTACGTGTACAATTCAGTGGCATTAAGTACATTCCCGATGTTGTGTGACCTTCACCACCCTCCATTTCCAGAACTTTCTCTTCATTGCACACAAAAGTTCTAGATCCATTAACAGTAGCTCCCCGTTGCCCGAACTCAGTCCCTGGTTACCTCTACTCTACTTTTTATATGTATGAATCTGCGTGTTCTAAATACCTCCTATTGATGAAATCATACAGTATTTGTTGTTTTGTGTCTGATTTCACTAAGCATATTTTCAAGGCTCACTCATGTTGCAGCATGTATCAGAATTCCATTCCTTTTTAAGGCTGAATAATATTCCGTTGTGTGTGTATGCCACATTGTATGTATCCATTCATCTGCTGATGGGGTCCAGCATTTTTACCAGGTTGTCCGAATTCCAACGTGATTCTGGTGGGCTCTGCTCCAAGTACCTCTGCGGCCACCAGAGGGCGCACAGGGCCCCCCAGGCAGGCTCGCTGCAGGCACAGCGCGGTTGGTGGGCGGAAGAGGAACGTGGAGCCCAGGGTTTCTGCACCCACAATCCTACACCCAAAACATGCAGACGAGAGGGAAGCTGGCTGCGGCTAAAGCGGCTGGACTACAGGATCAGCCTCAAATGGAGGAAAGTGGGGAGGTCAGGGTGGGAGGGGCTGCCTCTGTAATCCTCTCCAACAGCACAGGAAACAGGTGCTGGCCACCCACAGCTTGCCTGCCCACTGTCCTCTCGTGTGAACAACCCTGGTGCTGAGGAGCTCAGGGGGGCAGGCGTGGAGGACTGAGTCCAACGAGGCTCGGACCCCCATTCCTGCCCTTCCCCAGCAGCCAAGTGAGCTCCAACCTGTGGCATGCACATTTTACAGACAAGGAAACTGAGGCTTGGAGCTATGAGTGAATTGCCCAAGTGAGTGGAAGAGGCAAGCTCTGAGCGCTGTCCCGTGGCCCCGTGCCCTTCCCTTCTCCAACCTCAGGGCCCTGATTTCTTCAAGTACACCACTGGGGCAATGCAGAGTGGAATGCGGCTCTGGAGGCTGGTCTGACCCCCGTGGCCTCCCTCCTCCCGAGCCCTGGGCCTCTGCCACCCAAGTTCACCCTGCCTGGTTTTGGCAAGCCACCTCACATTGACCAAAATGTCTGTCCGCTTAAATCCTTCGACTTTTCTCGAACGTGCTGTTGCTGCTGAGCCATTTCTCCCCACCTCCCGCCCCCCACCGCATCCATGTGCAGCTGGGTCTTTGGATCCGAGTCCAGGAACTGACATTTATCCCTGTCAAATTTCATCTTGTTCGTTCATCTGACAAACATTTGTTCAGTGCCCACGCCGTACCAGGCACTGGGGACACAGCACTGAAAGCCCAGTCCCCTGCCCCTAAGGAGCTCCCACTGTCACTAGGCACAGCCGCAGCCATCTATGGCAAGCTGGCCGCCACCTGCAGGCCGTCTCACTGACCCTCAGGGCACCAGCGCAGAGGTGATGCTGCCCCCATTTTGCAGATGGGGAAGCCAAGGTTCAGCAAGTTGATGTGACTTGCCTGAAGGCGCCTACCTGGAAAGTGGCAGGCTCAGCACTCGCCCCTCCAACCCCTTTGGATTC
This sequence comes from Ursus americanus, assembly GCF_024610735.1. Taxonomy (NCBI): domain Eukaryota; kingdom Metazoa; phylum Chordata; class Mammalia; order Carnivora; family Ursidae; genus Ursus; species Ursus americanus. The sequence goes on along the minus strand of NC_142150.1, from coordinate 38,857,048 downwards.
TGAGTCCGTCCTCCTTCTTAGATACCTTCTACCTCAGCTTTGCGTTCCCTGCAAGCCCGAGAAACTTCATGGGCTGCATTTCATCCACAGCACTGACGACGCTACCCCACAGAGCCCCAGGGTAGGCCACCACTGCCCCTGTACCCCAGACAGACAGCCGTCTGTGATCCCACACCCCGTGGGTTCAGCAGATACGTGGAACCCAACTGGAAACCACAGGACCGGTCTACCCACCCACCCCCACCCCTCCGCCCAACCCCCAGCCCCAGGCTCCCTCCCCTGTCCAGGCAGCTACACAACTGCTTGTTGGCATCTCTGGCCATCAAACCCATCCCCAAGGCCACATCCTCTATGGGCAGGAGTCCTTGCCTGTGCCATGGTGAAGATTCATCTGCCAGTGTCCCTCCCCGGGGTGGGGGGGGGAGGGACTGGAAGCCCAGGGACCAAGAGCGGGCAGTGGCTTTGGGAATTCGCAGGCTCCGAACATCCCCCCCCTTGCATCTGTGGCTTCTTCTCTCCCACACCGTCTGCTCCGGGAGCCTCAGCCCATCTTTTTCACTCATTGTTTCTGCCAAGCGCAGGGAGATCCACTGCAGAGCAGGCCTGTGGCAGAAAACAAGGCAAGTGGGAAAACGCGCTGCTGGGGGAGGGGGAGTTGGGAGATGGGCTCCAAGCTCCCAGCCATCGCCCAGGGACACCACCCCCCATGACAGGGCTCAGACCTACCACCTCCCAAGACCATGCGCCCCCGCCCTCCTCCCAGCCATGGAAGGTTAGAACTGTTATCATTGTGCCCATTTTGCAAGTGAAGACCCTAGGGCTGGGCAGGTGCGGTCCATGGCTTAGTCCTGCCCCTGCGGAGAGTGCTTCCTGAAAAGAGATGGTTGGGGGCAGGGGGCTTGTGGATAGACCGCACCTGCTGCACATGAACTCAGTGAGCTCCTACCCTAAGTCCGGTCAGCGGCAAACAGGTCAAAGCCAGGCCCTGTCCTCACGGCCTCCTGGTTGGGGGCAGGAGAGGTGGATGACAAGCAAGTAATTCCGGGCAGTGACAAACGGAGCCTGTTAGAGAAGGTGTTCCCAGAGTTGGGGGCGCTACTCTAGCTAGTCCTGGAAGGCCTCCCTGAGGAGGTGACAACAGAGGAGCTGAGGAGGAGCCGTCCTCGAGAACAGCAAGTGCAACGATGGTAGAAGAACACAAGTGCAGCCTGGAGCCAAACCCACCCACCCCCGTCATGGCTGATCGCAGACCAGGAAGCACCGCTCTGATAGGAGGCCTCGGCGGGGAAGCACGTGGGCCAGTGTCCTCAGGGTGCCTGACCCGTGGCACGGGCTCCATGGATGCCTGTCCCCCCCACTCTCCCTCCAGGGCTCTGCGGCCCCCCAAAGCCACGCTCAGTGTCTTTTTCACTTCTCCCATCCTCAGCACCTTTCTGCACGAGACCCAGCGAGACGCAGTGCTGGATACATGTCTGCGGAGTGAACAAACACCCGACGGCCCTGCTCACCGAATCCTGAGGTCCAGCAGGGGGTAGGTGTGAGGACAAACCCGAGGAAACCCTACCTTGTTCTACAAGGAATCACTTGATGGAGTCTGTGTCTCCGAGAGGCGGTAGAAGCAGAAAAGACAAAGGGATTCCAGAAGGTGGGAGGAGGGGTCGCCTACACAATTGGAAAATTTCACAAAGTCCAGATTTCAAGCTATTTTTAAAATATCTGAAGCTTTGGCAACCCCAAGCCTGCATATTCCCATGGCAACCCCAGCTGGTGAGGAGCACCGCTGCCCCCTTCAGACTGGACATGCGCTCTGCACGTCTTCGTGCTCGAGGCCCGCTCACCGTTGCCAACACCTAGTCCCCCCCACTTATTCGCATCCCCGGCCCCCGTGGGCATCTGCCGTAGGCCAGCCCTGGTTTAAGACATTTCATGAGCAGAAAGCATGCCAGGGACATGGGGACTGAGACATCTGCTGCATCAGCCCGTAGCCAGGGGGTCCCCTCCCTCAGGTTCTTGGAGCAGTCGTCCAGCGTGGGGATTTCCAGATCCACAGGCGTCCATTCTCTGTGCTGGGATCCGGGGGCGGGTGGGCTCCGAAACTCCAGGCCACGCCCTGGAGGGGAAAGGTGCAGTTCCAGATGTGCACCAACAGGGAGCGCCGTTCCTGGACTGCACCGTCCCTCCGCCATCCTGGGAGCTGTGTCCCTGACCTTTCCTACTTGGGGTGACAGCTGAGACCCAGCCTGCCTGGCAACATGATGGGCTCGGCAGTGACTGGCTGGGCCAGGATATACTCCAGGTGCCCAAGGACAGCCTCAAGGGCCCTCCCTCCACCGCCTTCTGGAAGCCCTTCCAACCTGCGACCCCCAGGGCCAAAGGGCACCCATCCTGAGCTCCCTTCTCCTAGCAGCCTTTCCTCTCCCTTCTCTTCTTTCAGGACTGCTCAGGCTTCCTGAAGCCTGTTCCCTCAGGGCCCTCAAATTCAGGACTGCATGCTTGGCACTGTGTTCAGGGTTTTATATACTTTATTTAAAATCCCCAGAATCCTATAAGGTAGGTATTAATCCCCATTTTACAAGTGGGAAAACTAAAGCTTACCAAGGGGACACAACCTGCCCAGGGCCAAACAACTAGCAAGATTCTAATTAGGATGGTCTTGCTCCTGTGAAGGAAATTTTAGAATCAATGGAGGGGAAGAAGGGGTTGGTTAGGGTTTGAGAGCAGAGGACAATCCCTTGCTCAGGTCCATACAGGCCACTTATTGTTAAGAGCCACCCAAGGTCAGGGACTGAATCTGGGGCCCCTAAGCCAGTGATGAGGACTTAGGAATAGCTCTTGGCCCTTGGGAATTTACTGAACATCTCTCCATCCATGCCTAGGGCGATAATTTGAGCGGCAGGACAAGCCCCACGCAGGCTTCAGCTTCTGACTTCAACCCAGGATGGGGTAGTGAGGAGGCAGCCATGCGTAGGGGCCCCGAATGGCCCACCCAACTGGATGGGACCTTCATGAGGGGCAAGAGAGCCAGACTGCACACAGTGAATTTAGGCATCGCTGAGCATGACCCCTTTGGTGAGCCACAAGCCTCGAGATCTTCCCCACTCCCACCTGCACAGGGACAGAGAAGCCCAGGGAATCATCAGCCCCTCTGAGACTGTCACAGCCCATGTACCAAGGCCACCACCAGGGTGGGAAAAGGGTTCTGTCCACACTGTTTAGCCAGCTCACCCGCCATTTCCCCAAACATGCCTGCACTCACACCCCTGGGTCTGCGGGTCCCTCTCTGATTCTACCTCCCAATCGTCCAAACCCAGCGTGAAAACACATCACCTTCTCTGGGAAACCCACCGTAATCTGATTCATCAGAACTAGTCATTCTTTCCCTCTCTGGAAAGGACTAAAACGGCAGGGACCTCTCCTGTGGCGTTGAGGCCAATCTCCTTAGTGCTGTAATCGTTTCTGGGCTGCTGTTTTCTCTGAGAAGCAGGCAGGAGGGTAGAGCAGACACCCTAGCTCCTAGCATGGGGCCTCATACATACAAGGCATGAGGTACATTGGAAGGATGGAGGGGTGGATGGACAGACAGACAGAAGGACGGACGGATGGAAGGATGGACGGAGAGAGGAACAAACAAATGAACAGGTGAGTGGGTAGGAGAGTGGATGGCCCACAGAAAGTTCAGTATGGTCCCCGTAATTGACCAGCACGCCCAAACTTCCCCCTGCTCCTGAGAAATAAGATTTCCCTGTTTCACTTGTCATGGCTCATCCTCTGCTTCAGCGAATTGAAGATTTAGAAAGACGGCGCTGTGCGGAGATGCCAGGGAAGCTGAGGGTCAGACGTGTGTTGCTTCCTTCCCTGAACCTTGGTCTCCCTGCGTGTAAGGTGAGGATGTTGGACTTGAACTTGATGATTCCTTGGCCCCTTCCAGCTGAAGACACATGCCTGTGCTGGGGCCCAACAGGGACAGGGGGCCACTGACTGAGTCCAGTGCAGCGAAAAGGACACCGGGAAGGCTTCAGACGAAAGATGAAGGGACGGAAGAGAACAGGAAAGAAGGGAGAGGGAAGGAAGGGAGGGAAGGAAGAAGTAAGAAAACCGCATTTCCGGGGCGCCTGGGTGGCTCAGTCATTAAGCGTCTGCCTTTGGCTCAGGGCGTGATCCCGGTGTTCCGGGATCGAGCCCCGCATCAGGCTCCTCCGCTATGAGCCTGCTTCTTCCTCTCCCACTCCCCCTGCTTGTGTTCCCTCTCTTGCTGGCTGTCTCTCTGTGTCTAATAAATAAATAAATAAATCTTAAAAAAAAAAAAAAAAAGAAAAGAAAACCGCATTTCCATATCCCAAGCTAAAAATGCAATTAGCATGTAAGATTTCCCAGATGCATCATTTCTTTAAGAAAAAAAAAGTTAATTTCAACATATTCGATTTAGTATCAGCGAGGCAGAAATGACGGATCCTCTAAAATAACAGAGATGCCAAAGAAAAGGGCGAGCTGGGGCGGGCGGGGGGTGATGAAGGGGCCGCTTTCTCTCCACCTTCTTTCCCACTTTAGCCAGACCACCTCCTCTCGCATCTTCCTGTACTGAGCTTTATATATATCGATGTTATGAACCCACTATACTGTTTGAATAAAAGGTTTCTGGAGTGTGTGTGTAAGCCACGTAACTAATGAGGAGAAATGAGAGGCCCAGAGGGAGGTGATTTGCCCAAGGTCATACAGCAAGTACATAACACAATCCCCGCGGGCCTAAGAGAACTCCTCTGTTCAGATATCGTGAATCCAAGCACACGCACTGAGGGCCGGGGCCGCCCCTGGCTGGGCTTGCACATGTATACCCTGGCTCACCTCCAGTGGCCTCCACGGGAAGTCACCAGGCTCCTTTAAACAACATTCCACTAGGACAGGAACGGACGGATAACCCAGGCCCAATTAGGCACCAGAAAATCTCACAGGGGGCGAATACCCAGAACAGGGGGGCTCAAGCGGCAGCTCAGCTCTCTGCAAGCCTCACAGTCGAAAACCTTCCTAAAACAACCCCTTGGCTGCTTCGGAGCATAATTTAATCTTCCTTTGATGACTCCGGATCTCGCCCTGCCTCAGGCCACTCTGAGAACATCAATTACTGCTGGGCCCAGGTGGGGAGCAGAGCCCCAGCAGCTGACCCCGCCCTGCAGGGGGTGGCGGTGAGGGGCTGGGAGAGACTTCAGGGGGCGGAGGCCAGCCTGGGCCAGGGAGCTGGACGCTGCCTCGGTGGAGAAGGGGGCCGAGGGGGAGAATGGGAAGCCCCCTCCCCAACCAAGAAGGGGAGCCCTAGGTGGGCCCCTCCCTAGCCCCCGGAGCAGAGAGGATGGGGCCACTCCCCGGAGTCCCTGCAGGTGGAACCAGGGAGGTAAAGGCAGGCAGGAGTGAGGCTGAAAGCCCGCCGAGGTGACCTTGTTAAGGGAGAGATGGTGTAGCAGAGTGGCCCCTCGGTCTCTGCAGATGTTGGCTCCACACCGCCCAGCCCTGCCACTTCCTGGCTGGGAGACCGTGAGCAAGTTACTTAACCTCTCTGTTCCTTCGTCTGCTAATTTACAATGCTTAGAATAGTAACGGGGGCTGCCGTGAGGTTACCTGAGCCTCCTGTTGGCTGCTAAAGAATGAGGGTTGGACCAAAGTCCCTGAGGAGGAAAGGTCTGGAAGAACATACATCAGAAGGTACACGGGGTTGGCTCTCAGGTGAGGCTGAAGAGTTTGTTTTGTTTCGCCTATTTGTGTCCCCCATGTTTTATGCAAGAAAAACATCATTAGGGAATTAAAATAATTCAGAGAAAAGAACAAAACACTAGGGACAATGATTTGTCCCCAAAGGGACGCAGCTGATCAGAAGAGGGGGTCCCTGGAGAGCGGAGATGGATGGGGGCTGTTCCCCTGAGCCTGAGACTCAGACAGGGGAGCCCTGGCTTCCCAGGAGCCCTGAGGATGACAGCCCTGAGCCCTCAGGGACAGAAACCTGTGAGATTTTCTGCTGGACGTGCCCTACCATTTCCCAAGAGACAAGTCTCTAGGCCCCTTCTCGAGAGGCACCAGGCAGGGGAAGTGATGGCCGGCAGGAGTCTTCCACCCACACACACAGCACCCCTATCAGAGCTATTCTGAACTCCGGGCCCCAGACCAGCTGCATGGAGATGACCCTGGGCCCTCAGGACTCAGACCAGACCCCCTCCCAGACTTTCCCCAGGCGAGCGCGCCCTGACCACCTACCCCTCCGTCTGGCCAGCAACCCTGCTAGGCTCGGCCACACCACCGCCCCCGCTTGCTGAGGCAGCCCTTTGAGGAAAGCCAGACTTGGTGGGTCCACAGCTCCCTCCCTTGCCAGCACCATTAATTCTCAAAAGAAAGTCAAACATTAGCCTGGGGAACTTAGGCCTTATATAAGTGCCCCCGGGGAAGGCACACACAGCTTCCTGGAACTGAACCGCCCAAAAACAGCAGCTGCTGCCAGGCCCCGGGACAGACAGAGGGCTCCGGCCGCATTCCACCGTCAGCCCCAGCAGAGGCAGCCGGGCGCAGCTACCAGGTGAGGAGGAATGGGGACCCCCCCAAACCCCCGCCCCTATATGCCCCCGAGAAACCCCCAAGGTCTGGCCTCACTTCCTTACTGCGACTGGCCAAGTCTCTTTTGCCCTTTGCGACCTGCCTGGGCCCTTTCTGCTGCCCCGGTCTGGTGGACCCAGCCCCAGAGGACAGCCAAAAGCCAGGAGGCTCTGGGTTTGGGGAGACCTTCCCAGCAGGCGACCCGGGCTCCGCTAAGCCTGCGTGTCAGCTCAGGGTCACCAGGGACCTCTCCACCTCCCCCCCGCCACCATCCGGCCCCTGTTGCCAATGTCCACGACCAGGCTCCTGGGTCCCAGCTGTGCGCCCTGCACCAGCCCGTGCACGAGCACATGTGAGCAGCCTCTCGGAGCACACGCAGACTCACGCACTCACACACACGCACACGCCCAAGCTCACACAGCTGCCCCTTACACTCCAGCCTCAAGACACACATCCCAGCAGACACCCCTGTGCACACGCACCTGGACACACACCACACCTAGGGCCCCATGCCTCGCCACGCCTCTGGGTATGTCCTCATGCATCCACGTGTAAATCTGTGGACACACACGCCTGAGCCCCACATCTGTACACGTGTATACACGCGCTGTTCCACACACCTGTGCTCACATGTACCCCTGGCCCAGCACAGAACCCACATGCGTACCTACCTCTCCCTGGCCAGGTGCCTTGCCCGCAGCTCTGGCTCCTCCTGCCCGGCGCCATGGCCTTCTCTGAGCTCATGGACCGAGTGGGCAGCAAGGGCCCCTTCCAGTTCCTGAACATGGTCTTGCTCGGCCTCCCAGTCTTCGGCCTGGCCAACCACTACTTGCTACAGATCTTCACGGCTGCCACGCCGGCCCACCACTGCCGCCCACCCCCCAACGCCTCCACGGGGCCCTGGGTGCTCCCCAAGGGCCCGAATGGGAAGCCTGAGATGTGCCTCCGTTTCATATATCCGCCCAATGCCAGCCTGCCCAACGACACGCAGGGGGCCACCGAGCCGTGCCTGGACGGCTGGGCCTATGACCTCAGCACCACGGACTCCATCGTGACTGAGGTAGGCCCAGAGGCGGCCCTCCGTCCTCCGCCCTCCACACACAACCCCCACCCTGCTGTGCTCAGGGCCAGGTGAACAGGCCTGGCTCTAGGCTCCCTAGGACTAGGACCGGAGGACAGGGCGCTGGGCAGGCAGAGAGGAAGGACCTGGGTGCAGACGCAGACGAACCAGAAAGTTTGGTTTCTTCACGTGTAGAGTGGCCAACATTGGCTGAACACGCAGCCCATTCCGTGACAGGCACAGTGCTAAGCTCTGAGGACACAAAAATGCACTGTCCCCAATACCACAGGGTCCGCAGCCCTGTGGGGTAACATCAACGGATGGGAGGACCACAGAAAGAAATGCAAAATTACAACTTCAAAGTACTTAGGGCTGTGACCTTAGACCAGGGCCACTTAGGGCTGGACGTGGGGACCGGAGGTGGTGGGGGAGGGCGTTGGGGGGGGCAGGTCCCGAGGAGAGTTCCCTGAAGAAGTGACCCTCAAGCTGAAATAAGAATGTCCTTCGAGAGTTGGCCAGGCAACAAGGAAAAGGAAGGAAATTCCATCCTGTGTTAAGGTCCCAAGATGGGAGGGTGTGTAGAGGAGGGAACCCTGCACAAGGTCGAAGAGTGCCCGAGCAGTTCCCGCAAAACCCCCAGAGTAACTCATGGGTTCACCTGCCATGCGTTCGGCCCTTTACTTACTCCCTGGTTTTTCCACCTGCTGTCTGCCAGGACCGACAGAGGTAAGTCTGACCCTCGACCTCGGATGAACGGACAGACCAGTCAGGAGACCACGGTGGGCAGGGGAGGAGGAGGAGGAGGAGGAGGAATAAGGAACAGGTGTTTGGGGAGGATCTGCAAACCGCCAGGCACATTTTGGTGCTTTGCAGACATTGTGATTCTCACCGCGATATCCTGCCAAATGTGATTTTAGCTCCTCGTACAGATCGTACTGATCAAAAAGACCAAAACTCAGAGAAGGGAAGTGAGGGTCCAATATCACACAGCCGGTCAGCTTTAGAACTGGGATTTAAGTCGAACGCTCGTGAGAGGCACGGAGGGCGATAGCTGTTTATGGCGGTCGAAAGGAGGAAGGAGGGAGCAACCACAGGAGTCTAGGGAGGCTTCCCGGAGGAGGCATGGCGTCTGAGCCGTGAACAGAGAGGCCACTGTTTTCATTCTCCCCTCAGGGACCATGAGCCCCTCACTGCCTCATTAGGAGAGCTGCATTTCCAAGTGTTTACCCTGCGCCAGTCCTGCACTGAGCGTGCTGTGGCTGCGGGCTCTTGCAATCCCAGGCCATGGCATGCGGAGCCTGACCTTTCCCAGCATTACCTATGCTTAGGACCTGGCAGAGGTGGGATTTAAATCCAAGACTCTCTATGTTCCCAGTCTGTATAACTGTTTTTCATGTATTTCATGAATATTTATTTATACATAAAGCGCTTACTACGCACCAGACCCTGTTCTAGGCCCTTTAGAAATATTAACACTTTTAACCTTGCTGACAATCCTGTAAGGTAGTTACTATTATAAGCTCATTTTTCAGACGGGAGGGAAGAACGGAAGCATGGGGGTTAAGGAGATCGTTCAAGTTCACACCATGAGTAAAAGGGCAGATTCAGATCTGAGCACAGTCATCTGGCCGCAGAGCCATGCTCTGAACTATGACCTCACTGCTTCTCATAACCCTGGATTCTATGACAGTTGCCTTTTCTCCCCCGTGCCAAGCTCAGTGCCCAAAATGCAGCAAACAAACATTTACTAACAACTACATGCCTCCTACTGAGAACACAGAGTCATAGTCCACGTGCACCCGGCCTGCCCTCCAGGAACCCACCTCTCGTGAGAGACAGAGCCACCCCTGGGGGACCACTGGCAAGGGGGCAACACGCAAGCCTCCTAAGGCAGGGATTTCCAGGTGCTAGAACAGTGCCTGGCCCACAGGAGGCACTCTGTGAAATCAGTATTTGTGGAGTGAATGGATAGGTGCCCTGGGAGCCCAGGGTCGGGACATCTAACCAGCCTGGAGGCGGGCCCAGGAGGGCCAGTTGGAGTCAGCAATGCCACACTGGGTGTGACGAGGGAGAGAGAAAGCGGACAGGCTGTAGTGGGCAAGCAGGTCCCAGGCCAAAGCAACAGCGTGGGGTGCCGAATGCATGGTCACGGGAGCAGGACGAGAACAAAACAGTCAGGACTGCGGGAGACGGGGTAAGGCTGGAAGCGGGAGCCATGGAGCGAGGAGGCCGCCGGACCTGGGGCTGGAGAAGAGGAGGGCTGGCTTGGATGCTAAGGGGAGGGTGTGGCCTCTGTCCCCAGGCAATAGAGAGCCATCGAAGGGTGTTGAGCCAGAGAGCTGTGCGTTCAGATCACCCTCCAGGGAGATGCCTCTGACTACGGGGCGGAGAGTGGCTGGTGGAGAGTTTCTAGTCCAGGGGTAAGGAGACCATCAGCAGGTTGCCACAGGGATCCAGGGAAATGAGGATAAGTGGAAGGGACAATGGGAATAGATACCAGAGTTGAGGGAGTCAGAATCCATGGGACTTGGGGACAGAACGGACACGGAGATGAGGGACAGGGAGGGAGTCAAAGATGCCTCAATACCTATAAAGAAGTTTCCAAATGCATGAGTGACTTGCTGTACACCTGGCCCCTGGGAAATCAGAGAGGAGCGAAAGCCACCATCCATGTCCCCTGAAAACACAGAAGCTAGCCGGAGAGACGACAGTCGTGCAGGGAGGGGTGACGTAACTGTCATCACTACCCCTCACTGTGTGCTTGCCCCGTGCCTGACGGCTCTAAGCACCTGGCCCTTATTAACTCATTCAATCCTCACAACAGCCCTGAGGTTGGCACCTTAATTGTCCCATTTGTACAGATGAGGAAACGAAGGCACAGGTCCCCAGCCCCGTGGCGCACAGGTCCCAGGCGCCTGGCACACAGCACCACCATGTTTCATAAATGGTGGAGCCGGGAATTAAAGCCGGGCAATCAGGCTCCGTAAGACTGCATAACCCCACTCACAATCGGTCCCTCTGACCGTGCACCCTGCACCCCCCGCCCCATTGTTCACTGCTGGCGGTGCTTCCTCCAGGACAGGGAAGGTGTCTCTCCAGCCCATCTTTTCTTTTTTTTTTTTTAAGGCGTATTTTTTTATTTTGAAAGACAGAGAGTTTGATTGGGAGGGGCAAAGGGAGAAGGAGAGAGAATCTCAAGCAGACACTGCACTGAGTGCAGAGACCGGCATGGGGCTCGATCTCATGACACTGAGATCACGACCTGAGCCGAAACCAAGAGTCAGGCGCTGAACCGACGGCACCACCCAGGCGCCCCTCCAACCCATCTTTCTCATCCCTGGGCCAGGTGTACAGTAAGTGCTCAGCTGACGCTGAACAGAGGCCACGTCCCCGTCAGAGGCCGGCAGGGGGACTCAGACCCTGCTGACTGCTGGAAAGGGCTTCCCCTCCAGGGTGCACGCCAAGTTCCAGGGAGCCTGGCCGAGAACAGAGGTTGCAGGTTTTGTACTTGGTCAAGCGTCAATTCACATCTGTGCCAGCCAAGTTCCCAGACACATCCCAGCGGGGATGGGGAGGTAGGGGGTGGCATCTGCATCCCAACAAATGCAGGGGTTCACCAGTCCTCAGGGTGCTGTTCCCTTTTCTCAGGCATGGGTCGGGCCTGGCTCCCTGAACTCTCAGCTGCGAGAATCCACGCAAGGGGTTCCTGCCCAGCCAGGAAAGCGTCCGTGGCCAGAGTCAGCGAGGCGCTGGTTCCCAGCATGGCAATTTTTCCGTGTGCGGCTCCACCTGCTTGGGGTGGGGAAAGCAGGGTTCAGTTTCCCATGGGGCGGGGGTTAAACGGTGGCCAGGCCTTACCTAGAGGTGGGTCTCTGGAGCAGAGGCAGGGTCCAGATGCACCAGCTCTGGGTGCAGAGGGTGGTAATAAAGGTGCGTGGCATCTGGCCACCAGCTCGGTCCAGGTGACCCCAGTTAGTGGAGGCTAGACTCCACCCCCGCCGGTGAACACCGTGTGATCGCGAGCCAGGGTCACGCAACAGAGTTCACAACCTGACTCTGCCCTTCACTAGGAATGTCACAAGACCAGGAGTCTTGGTTTGCTCATCCGTAGAAGGGAGGAAGAGACAAGTGTGCACACGACAGGAGACCCCGCAAGGACCACGTGAGCACAGGGCCCCTGCGAATTGTCCGCTGTTGTAACTATTACGGCTAACAGACATGTCCTGAGGTTAGAGGGGTTATCCCCACCAGAAGAGTAGGGGGACCCCCAGGTAAAGGGGAATCCGCTGTCACGGCGCTTCCCAGCTCACCCGGGCCCCAAGGCTTTGCCACACTCCACGGTCTTCACCTAGCTGCCCCCTCGTGGAAACGGCAAGCCCGGGTGTGGGTCCCAGCCAGTGAGCTGGGGTGTCAGCCCCCCTCTCCTCTTCAGTCCCCACGTCTGTAGAACAGGATTACAAGGAACTTCCCTCCCGAGGAGGCAGCCCTGGAGAACCAGCCAGTGATGGGAGTGAGCACAGAACAGGGTCCGGCCGGACTGGAAGGAGCCTCCCTCCCCCTCTGATCCCCTAAGCTTTCCTGGCAGAGGCGAACACACATTCCTTTCTCGGAGTTCAGCAGTGATAAGGTCGGAATTTTTCGGAAAGAGCTTTACTAGGACATTAAGAGGAAACAAAGGCCTTTCTTTCAAGTCTGGAAAGTGTGGGGAGCATGGATTGTGGGCTCTGTGTAGCCCGCAGCTCCCACACCCCAGCACCTCAGCCCTGCAGGTGCCCAGCTCAGTCCGAGGGTCCAAGCAGGCTTGCATGCGCAGGCCCGTTCCCCCGAGGCCCCTGCAATTCCTCTCTGGGCCTTGAGCTTTCCTGTCCTGTCTCCAGGGCCCGAAGGGCTGGCCCCATGACGAGAACAAGGACGTGACGACAAGCGCAAACGCAGACAGGAACACACAGCATGATGCCGTTCCGGAATCTAGCGATAGGGTAACTTGACTAAAACTGCAGACCCCATGTGGCCCAGCCTGCGTCAAGGCAAAGCAAAGGAACGTAAACTACACTCTCAACACCTTTGAGACTAATCGAGCCTTCAGCTGTAGGTTTTCTTAACAAGGCCTTCTCAAGCGTTTCGTACAGCTAACCACACAAAAGCATGCCCAAAATGTCTCTAGGTATCTTTCCCTGCCCCCAGAATTCCAGGATGCCTTTAAAAGTCTCTCCAGGTCTATTTCCGGTTCCCACATGGCCAGGCTCTCCCATTCCCAGTCACCTTCCAACACCACCTAGCAAGCCCACAGCTACTTCAAACGTGTAGGATCACACAGTATATCTGTTTCCTAGAATTTCCATAACCAAGTACCACAAACGGGGTGGCTTAAAACAACAGACATCTATTGTCTCACAGTTCTGGAGACTAGAAGTCCAAGATCGAAGTGTAAGGATGCTCTCTCCCAAGGCTCTAGGGAGGAATCCTCTCTTGCCTCTTCCAGTTTCTGGTGGTTGTCTATGATCCTTGGTGTCCCTTGGCTTAGACAGGCATCCCTCCAGTCTCTGCCTCCATTGTCCCACAGTGCTCTCCCTATGTGTCTGTATCTTCTCTTCTTACAAGAGCACCAGTCGTACTGAGGGAAGGGCCCAGACCTACCCCAGTATGACCTCATCTTGACTAACTATATCTACCACAATGCTATGTTCAAGTAAGATCACATGCTGAGGTACTAGGGGTTAGGACTTCAATCTATCTTTTCGGGGGACACAATTCAACCCCTAGCAGCTGCACATCCCAGGTCTGAGCCCCCTGGATTTGTGTTGATCCGCGGGGCAACCCTGGCACCAGTGTTATCATCAGCTCTGGTGAGTTTTATTAACCATGAAATCTCTGGGAGCAACTAAGAGTGCCTTTGAAATCAAGATTTTTTTTAAAAGATTTTATTTATTTATTTGACAGAGATAGAGACAGCCAGCGAGAGAGGGAACACAAGCAGGGGGAGTGGGAGAGGAAGAAGCAGGCTCATAGCGGAGGAGCCTGATGTGGGGCTCGATCCCATAACACCGGGATCATGCCCTGAGCCGAAGGCAGATGTCCAACCGCTGTGCCACCCAGGCGCCCCTCAAGATTTTTTTTAATATCTAACCACAAAGCACTTCTTCCAAGCTTTAAGACCTCATTTTACCATTCCCTAGTAGACAGTTTGCCATAGAAGTTTTTCCAGTGTGACAGTGAAGTTTTTCCAGTCCTTCTTGCTAACATGTGGTTATAGCTCCTGCGTGTATCGCCTAGACACTTTCCATCCTGACAGGTGCTCATTGTGACAGAGCAACACTGTCCTCCGTGTAGTATCTGGAGTGTGGACCCTATGACCTCTCATTTAGACATCAGCGTATCCACTAAGAACTACTAAGGTTCTCCATTTCTCTGTTCTGTGTGTAGAATGTTCACTCCTTCAATCCCACGAGTATTTACCAAGTACCTATTATGTGCCAGGAACTGTTTTAAGCAATAGAAGTAGACTTGTGAACAAAACAGACTAAACACTATGCCCTCATCAAAATAATAATCTTGAGGGAGGAACAAACACACAAAAAGGAACTGTGTAGTATGTCTCGTGGTTCAAATGCTATGGAGAAAATAAAGTGGGGTGGAGGAATGTAGATTGCTGGTAGTTACAATTTTAAATAGAGTGGTCAAGGAGGTTCTTGTTGAGAAGATAATGTTCGCACAAAGATCTGAAGGAGGCGAAGGAGCAAGCCAAGTGGCTATCTGGGGGAAGAACTTTCCTGGCCAAGAAAACACCGTATGCCAAGACTCTGAGGTGCCTGACATGTTTAGGGAACAGCAAGAAGACCAACTCTAGTGGAGTCCATGGGGGAGATAATAGTAGCAAATGAGAGCAGAGAGGTAACAGGGATAAATCTGGGAGCAGATTCTGCAGGGATTTATGGGCCATTAGAAGAATCTGGCATGTTTTAAAACATGAGTCAAAGCCCATTTTAGGAATGGTATTTCCTGTACATTGCTCCATTTTCAAGTAGAAACTGGCTTAGGAACCGTTATTCTAATGTGTACCTAACAGCAAGTAGCATGGTAGAAACCAAGACCTGGCAGATCTGGTCTCAGACAGTGGAGAAGGGCAACAGCCTTAAACTAATCCAAATGGGTCTGACATTGACCCTCTCAGGATCCAAGCAGAATGATTCATTCTTGAGGCACTAAGTAACATGGAGGTTGAGGGGGGGATCAAATTTCCATTTGCAATTTCTGGTGGGATGTATCAGGATAGGCTATGCTGCTGTAACAAAAGAGTCAACAATAATTCAATGGCTTGCAGGTCACAGAAGTGGATCTCTTCCACATGCAATAGTTCTGAGGTGGGAATTTCAGGTTGATGGGTGACTCTGCCCTATAGGGTCATTCAGGGACCCAGACTGACAGCAGCTTTGCCATCTTCAACTCATGGCTTCCCGAGTTGCTCTAGTTGTCACCATTCCCACCAAAAGGAAGGGAGAAGGCATTCAAGTCCAGACCAAGGCTTCTCAATCAAATGAGGTGGAAATAACATTCATTTCTTCCTCTCGCATTGCACTGTCAAGAACAACATGGCCCCCACTCAGCTATGGGTCACCTGGGAAATATGCTGCTTACTGTGGAAGGGGGAGGGGACGTGAATGAATTTAGGTGGACAGTAGGTCTTTACTTTAGATTTTCCTAAAGGAGCTTTTCACAGCATGCCACGAGGTACCAGAAGTCTCTCTAGACATCCTCTGGCATACTCCTCCTCACATCCCCTCACTTCCTCCTTCACCCTTTACCCTCCCATCTTGCCACACACATACTGAGCAGACTCCCTTCTCAGCCAGAAGAACGCACTGGGTTTGCTGGCCATGCTGGGTCACCCAGAGACAGCTGACCTGGAGTCTTCATCTACCCTACACCTCTTGCTTCCAGCAGAGGAAAGTGGAAAGAGCTCCCTGGGATGTATGGTTCTTCCCCCACACTGTTTCACTTCCAAAACATTCTTGTGAGACATTTCTAGTGAATAAAATTCTCCACTTCGTTACACAAGTAGTTCAGGACAGATAGACAAAGGGTGCATGTTGGGGATTAGCAGGAGATTAGGCCAGACAGGTAGGCAGGGGCCAGAGCATGAGAGTTTTATAAATCTGTGTTAACAGAGCTTTCTCTTTACCCAAAGGGCAGGAGGAAGCCAGTGAGTGATTTAGGCAAGACAGGAACCTGACCTGAGTGAAGTTTTAGAAAGCCATTCAGGTTAGCAAGGGAAGCACAGATAGGAGGAACTGAAATCGAAGGCTAGGAGACCTGTCTGAAGATCACCACAGTAATCATCAGTGGGTCTCAGTCTCCTTATCTGTAGAATGGGGATAATGATGATTATAGTCATGCCCTAGAATAAGGTTGTCATGGGGACTAAAGAAGTTAAAGCTTGGGAAGCGCTTCCTTACATCAGTGCCTGGTGCATAGGAAGCCCTCCATAAAAATCAGCCTTTATTTTTAACCTTGCACCAAGATAGTAGTGGAAATAGAAGAATCCAGATTCCAGAAATATTCAAAAGTTAGAAACTGGAGGATGAAATGGTGGTGCACTGGAGAAGGATGAGGCAAGGGAAGGGCTCCTAACCACTGAGATTGAGACGCCACAAGGAGTGGGTGACAAATCACGTTGACTCTGAGGTGACCGTGAGACATCATCCAGGTAGAATTTTCAAGAAGGCAGCTGAATCGACTGGTCTCAAGGCCAGAAGAGAGGTTGGGCTGAAGATATGGATTGGAGTCTTCCTCATAAGATAGAAATTGAAGCCATAGGAGCAGGGGACATTTCCTCAGGAAAGTGGATAAAAAGAGAGAAAGATTCAGAAAGAGCCCAGGGGAATCTTTAAGGTATAGAGAGAAAGGAGCCCATGGAGGAAGAGGAGTGGTAAATCTGGTAAATTTGAATACCAGGGGGAGGGAGAGGTCAGCATCAGCAACGTCAAGGCCTGCCAACAGTCAGGGCAGGGAAGGCTACAGAAAGTTCCAGAGGGCTTAGTGAAAAAGACATCATGGGCGGCTTTGGCGAGCCAGTGGAGGGGCAGGTGCGGCCTTGAGCAATGAGCCGGAGATGGGCTAGGGTGACAGCAAGTATAGCTTCTCATTCCAGAGATTCAGCTTTGAAGGGAAGGGAGAAACAAAGTGAATGTGGACCGACGGAGTTTCCAAGAAGGAGAGACCTGAGAGACAAAGACAGAGGATATGGGATGGAGCGAGATGTCAACCATAGACCGGTGTCCCCATGGAGGAGAGGGAGAGACTGAGGCTGCAGGCCAGCCCTGACCTTGCACAGGGCGCAGGCAAGCTCGGAAGGGACGAGGGCAGGAGTTGAGAATAGACCTGGAAGTGACAGTTAAGCAGGCTCTACAAGCCACGCGCACCGGAGAGGAACTGTCATTAACGCACCACGGGTCAGGGACCCAAAGAGCCACAGGCAGACCCAAGGAGACCCGGGCCAGGCTGAATGCAGAACTGGCACTTGGGAGTGGGGTCCAGGCTCGGGAAGTCAGGTGAGGCCGCCGGGAGCGGGCGGGCACTGTGGGGCTCAGGCTGAGCCTGGCTGGGAGGACCGGTCTGGACCGAGACAGGCTAACACGACCTTTTTCCTGTACAGTGGGACTTGGTGTGTGACTCTAACAGACTGAAGGAGGTGGCCCAGTCTGTCTTCATGGCGGGTACACTGATTGGGGGGATCGTGCTGGGAGACCTGTCGGACAGGTGAGACATGGGGGCTCCGGAGGGGAGGCACAACCTATGGAGACATCCCATGTCACTCTGACAATCTATGCATCCCCCTCCCAAGAGGCAAAGAGCTGGGGGTGGGGAGGGGAGGCAGGAAGTACCATCCCTACTCTGTGGCCTTAGGCAAATCCTAATCCCTTTTGGGGCACAGCCTTCTTTCTGCCCCAAAGCCCTCCTCAGACCCTAGGGAAAGCCTCAAGGTTTTTAGACACGGTGTAGTGGCTGTGCGGCCGTGGAGGTGGGGTGCCTGGACTGTTCGGAGGTGGGGAGTCCCTTGACCTCTGCTCAGGCTGCTCAGCTGGGGGTAGAGGCTATCACTCATTAACTTGAACCTCTAACTGCAAACCTGCCAACAAAATAGCAATTACCAGTCAGGCTCTGTCTAAAGAGGGAGTTACATGCCCTGCCTAGCCCTTTGGAAGGTGGAGGGTCTGACCCTTTGCCCCAAGACCTGCAGAGTCACCGTCTCAGCTAGCGCACCATGGCTAACCCAGTCCTTCCTCTCCTCTGAGCTCCAGGTTTGGCCGCAAGCCCATCTTGACCTGCTGTTACCTGCTGCTGGCGGCCAGTGGTACTGGAGCGGCCTTCAGCCCCAGCCTCTCCGTCTACATGGTCTTCCGCTTCCTGAGTGGCTGGAGCATCTCAGGCATTGTCCTGAGCACCTCGATCTTGAGTGAGCCACAGGGGGAAGGGGCAGAGGAACAGGAGTTGGGGGACCCCGGCCTGAAGCCAAGGGCCTGGCTCAGCACAGGATCCCTGGGACCTTGGTCCCATCAGGTGCTGCCCTTCTCAGGATCTCAGAGGTCCCCTCTGAGCATAACCACAACAGTAATCAATACCGAGGACCCCTCCCCCACCCCGGGCCTGACATGATCCCATTCCGTCCACACACACAAGGAGGCGACACTGTTGTCCTCATTTTACAGAGAAGGACACTGAGGCAAAATAAGGGAAGTCATTTGCCTCTGGAGAGACAGTCAAGAGTGTGGGCTTGGGGGAGGTGCCTGGCTGGCTCAGTGGTAGAGCACGTGACTCGATCTCGGGGTTGAGTTTGAGCCCCATGTTGGGTATAGAGATTACTTAAAAATAATTTTTAAAAAAATCTTAAAAAAGAAAAAGAGTGTGGGCTTGGAAGTCAGACAGACCTAAGTTTGAGTCCTACTTTCTTGAGCCTTAGTCACAACATCTGTAAAATGGGGGCAATGAACCCTTAGGACCAGGGTCAGATTAAGTAGCTGATGGGGGGTGGGTAGGAGCTGGTGCCCCTTCATGGGAAGGTGGCCCAGGGCCCAGCACGATCTTAATCTGGTCCTCGGGCTCCTCCTGCAGATGTCGAGTGCGTGTCCATCCAGATGCGGGCCATCATGTCAACTGTACTGGGTTACTGCTATACCTGTGGCCAGTTCATTCTGCCTGGCCTGGCCTATGCCATCCCCCAGTGGCGCTGGCTACAGTTAACCGTGTCCATTCCCTTCTTGGCCTTCTTCCTGTTGTCCTGGTATGTGGTCTTCTCCTCTTCATCTTCCTCCTTACTCCCGCCGGGACCAAACAGGGGGAATCCGTGTCTGACCAGGCTGGCTGAACTCTCTCCCAGGACACCTCTGTCCCAGAGTCGGGAAGGGCATTCCAGGGAGGAGGAATTAATACACAAAGGTGTGCTGCAGGAGCAGGTGTCCGGGGGGCATTCGGTGGAGGAAGGGGCTAAGTTGAGATGCAGGGCACGGGGCCAGGCTGTGGAGAGCACAGAAAGCCAAGGAGCCTCTGCTTCTGGGGAGGGACAGAGAATGCCTCTGAACGTGTCTGCAGTGTGGAAAGACCTGACCAAGCTTCTGTTTGTGACACAAGGACGGACCCAAGTGGGTGGGGATGAGAGAGAGAAGGGACATGACTGTGTGGGCAGGAGGAGCCTCGGGGACAAGTCTGAGAGGCATTTTGAAGGACAAATCCACAGGGTTTGGGGACTTCTAGATTTGAGATACAAAGGAAAAGAAAGCCCAAACCTGGCGACCTGGGAGAATCGACGTGTCTGGGTCAGAGACCCCAAATAGGTCAAGAGCTCACAATCATCACGTCCAACCTAAGGACACATTGAAAACAGGAACTGAATCTCCAAAATGTAATTTGTTTTTTTGTTTTTTAAGTAGGCTCCATGCTGGACGTGGAGCCCAACGCAGAGCTTGAACTCAAGAACCTGGGATCAAGAGCTGAGCTGAGATCAAGAGTCAGACAGAGAGTGACCCTTTACTGAGCACTTACTATGTTCAAGGCCCTGTTCTAGGCATCGACCTAAATAATCCCGATCCTCACAGCATCTCTGTGTGAAGGAGGCATCGCTGTCTCACTTGACAGATGAGGGAACAAGGCTCAGAGAAGTGAAGCTGTCTCCCAGGGTTACACAAAAAGACAGAACTGGGATGGGCCTCCATTTGAAAATGAGAATAGAATCTTCTAGAAGGGGATGGACAATCTTGCAGAAAGAGAGGTGGTCAGAGGTTCCAGGGTAGAGCCAGTGAATGTTCACAGCCTGGGATGGAAGCCGACAAGGAGCAGTGAGTAGGGAGGAAATAAGGGCAGAGGGTCAGCAGGGAACAGTCAAGAGTTCAGGCCCCTTCCCCTGGGATTTAGGACAAGCCTCACCCAGTCTTAGCCTCAAGATTTTCCTCAGCAAATGAAGATAATAATACCCATCACCCAGGGTCCTGAGTGCCTGCTCCACAGGAAGACTCACTGATTGGGAGCCACTGTTACTAATCTCGGGGAGGGGAGGATGGAGTTCAAGCCCTGGGTCCCTGTGGAGGCACAGCCACAGCTGACCCCCCTCCACCCCCGCAGAGAGAACTTTTAAAAATATCATTCATTTCTCCCCGCACCTCCTCCTCCTCTGTTCCTCTTTGCCTAGTGACGCTCAGGGTCTGCTCAGGGCAAACCAAGCCCAAAAGTACAGCTGGAGGTGGGGAAAGGGAGGTCAGCTCCCCACTCGCCAATCCCAGGACCTCATGCTGCAACCCTACTACAGCAGAATTGGTCCTCTGCCTCAAACCCATCCCCAAGGCCATAACCCTAACCTGAGCCACCTTCTCAAGCGGCCCCAGGACTGCAGGCCTGCCCCTTCTTCATCCTGGGGTGCAGTCCAAGGAAGGCTGGGGGAATGAATGTACAGGATCGTCCAGATGTCTGGCCTTGAACATGCCGTCCCTTCCCCAGGATCCACCTGCCTTGGACTAGGCCCAAGGCTCCTAGCTAAGGAAGACACCCAACGATAACAAGTAGCTCAGGTAGGGGGCAGAGGAAAGGCTCTTCTGGAAGGGGAAGAAGAGAATGCTAGAATTTGTGCTGGCTGCAGGCAGTCCAGGTGCAAAGCTTGGCCAAGTTCAAATTTCACGAAATCTGCAGTAAAACAGCTCAGGTTTCTGGACCTCCTACCCCTGGGCCCTGTTGATATTGATGTTCTTCCGGCCCCTCCAAAAAGGTTCTGGCATGGGTGGAGTCACTGTGACTTGGTTCTGGCACCCAGGTGGATACCAGAGTCTGTACGCTGGATGGTCGTATCTGGAAAATTCTCAAAAGCCCTGAAAATACTCCGGCAGATGGCTGCCCTCAATGGCAAGAAGGAAGAAGGAGAAAAACTCAGTGTGGAGGTAGGAGCCGAGAGGGATTATAGTCTGGAGCAGGAACCCTCCTCTTGCCTCTGTTTCCCTGCTCACAAGCCAACATCACATCCAATGCCCCAAGCAAAGTCCCCTAGAGATGCCTGCACCTCCCTCCTTCCTTCCTCCTGCCCACCAGCTGATCACTAATGGCACCCCCCCCCCTTCCTCTGCCCCAAGGATCTCAAAATCAGTATGCAGAAGGAGATCTCCTTGGCCAAGGCCAAGTACAGCATAGCTGACCTGTTCCGGACACCCAACATGCGCCGTGTGACCTTCTGTCTTTCTATGGCCTGGTAACCCACCACCCCTTGCTGCCCACATCCTAGCACCTCTGCCAAACAGGGGTGATGAACAAGGCTTCTGGCAGGTTCTCCTAAAGAGAAGGCCTAGGGCACTTGCAAGAAGAGTCAAGAGATCCCCTCCCTGGGCTGCCCCAACCCAGCCCCAACCCTGGAAATAAATCTCCTGTGTCCCTGCCACACACCTAGTTCTGGCCATCAGGGTCTGCTTCCTTGTCAGGTCACACCCATCCCACCCACAGGCAAATGCTCCAAACCCCTTCGCAGCTCACAGCTCACATCCCTGCCATGGCAGTGTCCCCATTCTATGCCTCTTCATCACTTCCCCCACTGGTCCAGCTCTGCCCTCTGGGACCCCACAGAGCGAGGCTGGCCCTCAGGGCTTGAAGACAGAAAGCATGCTTCTCCAAGTCTTCTCTTCTGTCTGACATTCTACAGCTCCTGCAAAGCCCTTTCTGTGACCTGGTTCTGAGACCCTTCTTTATCCGTACATGAATAGGGTCCAATACGTCCAGGGACTTCAAAAGGGATCCCATGATTCTGAGAGGGAAAGGGGAGGCATCTGACCTAGGGGCACAACTTGACTCTCACCTCTCCCATTCTAGATGTTAAACTATTACCCAACCAAGAGGGATCATTTACTACTTCCTTTGGTCTCCCAGAGTCCCGCCAGTTCTGATATTCTCTGGAGTCAATTATGTGGCTTCTTTGCCACCCTAGACCATGCCCGTGTCAGACATAACCAATCCATCCCAGCACTGAGCCCAGACACAACCTCAGAGAGCTCAAAACAGCTCTCCAGCAGCCCCTACCGATTAGCCGCAGTTGGGATAAGAAATGAAACTATTGGGTCATCATCCCGATGACCCAATGACCAGTTTGGGGAGAGACCCCAGTCTGGCTGCAGGTGCCAATCAATCACTCCCCTCCCCTCAGGTTTTCCACTGGTTTTGGCTACTACAGCCTGGCCATGAGTGTGGAAGAATTTGGAGTGAACCTCTATATCCTCCAGCTCATCTTTGGTGGGATCGACATCCCCGCCAAGTTCATCACCATCCTCTCCATAAACCATCTGGGCCGACACATCACCCAGGCCAGTACTCTCCTCCTGGCAGGGGGGTTCATCCTGGCTCTCATCTTTGTGCCCCCAGGTGAGCAGCCAGGGCCAAGCCAGAACCCTCTGGAAGAGGCCCAGCATGTCTGTGGGCATCACAGGCTGCCACAGGCTGGGAAGTGGGGTGCCTAGGACCCCAATTCTGAGGCTCTGCTCCTAATTCTCTGTGTTACCTTGAGCTGGTCCCTGCGCTTTCTGGGGCTTATCTAGAAAATGACTCAGTTGGGCTGGATGATATCAAAGCTCTTTTCCAGATCTGACTCAGGCTGGGCAAAGTATGGTGGTGTCTGGCCAGTGTGAAGGATTGCTCAGGAACTGGGCATGGCCTGGTAACATCGCTACAGAAGACAAGCTGGCATGGGAAAACCACAGAACTCAGTGCTTGGGGAAGACCCCACAACCTACGCCCACCACGACCCTGGAAAAGCCACTTTTATGTGGATGTTTGTGTGTTGATACACCCATATCCTTCCAAAAGAACTTGAGCTATTTTAGGACAAGCATATATACAACAAAATATGGGAGTAGGGAATCAGAGCCAGGGAGAAACGCAAATGCAGCAGGACAGCCTGCAAAGCACTAGAAATAGCAGAGGGACTATTACTCAGCTTTAAATTTAGATCTGAGCTTTCCAGCAGCCAAAGCAAAAAGGGAGACAAAGTCCACTGAGAAGGGAGAACACTCAGGTGCTCCTGAGCCCAAGGCCCATCGCATTTTCTTCCCGGTGCAGACTTGCCGACCCTGAGGACAGTCCTGGCTGTGTTTGGGAAGGGCTGCCTGTCCAGCTCCTTCAGCTGCCTCTTCCTCTACGCGACCGAGCTGTACCCCACAGTCATCCGGTAGGTGCTGGGCTTGGGACTGGCCCAGCCAAAGGATACGGGGTCAGGTGGGATTGTGGCGTCCTCCTGCCCCGGCCCAGGGGGTCCCAGAGCTATCCTTTGAGAACTGCGCACAGGCTGCCAATCTCTGCTCTGGACTCTCCCAAGGCAAACAGGTATGGGCATAAGCAACATGTGGACCCGTGTAGGAAGCATGATGGCTCCGCTGGTGAAAATCACAGGGGAGTTGCAGCCCTTCATCCCCAATGCTATATTTGGGACCGTCACCCTCCTTGGAGGCAGTGCCGCCTACTTCCTGCCTGAGACCCTCAATCAGCCCTTGCCAGAGACTATCGAAGACATAGAAACGTGGTCAGTCCCTTGCCTCTGGTCCCAGGGGAACTCCTCATTGGGGAAGCAGGTCCAGACCCGGGGCTTTTCCTGAGATCTCTCTCCCTAGGTCCTGCTGGGCAAAGAAACCAAAGCAGGAACCAGAAGTGGAAAAAGCATCCCTGAGGATCCCTCTGCAGCCTTGTGGACCAGGCCTGGACCCCAGCTGAGGGCAACGAAATTTCCCTGCCCTCCAGAAAGGAATCCTAGCCAATTCTTCGCCTGCCTCTGGGCTCTGAGGGCACCTTGGGGGGCCCTGAGCTGGTCTATGCTCCAGCCCAAAGGTTTGGCCACAGGCCTTCCCATGCCCTACCCTTGTCCTCATCCTCCCTCAGCCCAGGCCTTGCCATTCTCCTGTCCGGCCCTCCCCCACTTGCCACCTTCCCCCATTATTCCAGCCCCCTTCCCCTGAGGTCCCCTCAGGCCCCCTGGCTCAACCGTAAACAAAGACGGCTTCCCTTTCTTGCTCCCCACCTCTTTCTTCGATGGGAGGGTTCAATAAATGGCAATGAACTCAAGCCACACTGCTCAGGAATGGTGGTGGCATGGAGAAGGGGCTAGGCCACCACGTGGACATGTGTGTTGCATGCAGGGATAGGCACATGGATGCGTAAAGGCTGGGCTGATGGGAACCTGTGTGCACACGTGTGAGTGCTCAGAGCTACATATACACCAAGGCTGCAACAACAACATGCCACAGACAGACCACTTAAACGACAAACGTGTCTTCCTCCCAGTTCTGGACGCTGGGAAGTTCAAGATCAAGGTGCTATCAGACTCAGTCCCTGGTGGGAGCCCTCTTCCTGTCTTGCAGACGGCCACCTTCTCATTGTGTCCTCACTTAAGACGGAGAGTGCAAGAAAAGCAAGGTTTCTGCTGTCTCTTCTTCTGAGGACACTAATCCCACCATGATGCCCCACCCTTATGACCTCATCTAGCCCAGTTACCCTCCAAAGGCCCCACCTCCAATTACCATCACACTGGAGGTTAGAGCATCAACATAGAAATTTGGGCAAGGCCGCAATACAGTCCATAGCAAGTCCTGTGCTTGGAAATACCCTGTGTGCATGTAGCGTGCGTGTGAGCAGAGGACGAGACAAGCCCACTGCAGACAGAAGCCTGCGCTCCTCCAGGCCCGATCCGATCCACCTGCTTGCCCCAGGTCTCTGATCCACGTTCCAGGCCCATGCCGCCAGACAGCTCTGTGTCCTATTCAAGTGAGAAAACCACAGCCATAGCCAAAGGCCGCCAAAGTCACCCCATGTTCCCTGAGTTCCCTCCAATCCCAGCAGAAAGTCAGTCCTCCCACTGGGGGTCTGCATCCAGCCCCTCTAGAAGGCAGCCTTCGGACATCTTCCCCCTCAGTTCTCCTCCACCCATTCGCTCTCTCCTGGCTCACTTCTCATCACCAGTCAGATAAGCTCCCACCTCTCCTATCTTAACAAAAACCAACCAAACCAACCAGCCCTCCTTGGAGCCATATCTCCCTGCAGGGGCCACACTATCTCGAAATTTCTCCCCTTTGCAACTAAACTTTATAAAGGAGCTGGGTGCCTCCCTGGCTTGTACCTTCTAACCTCGTACATCTTCAAACTGCACTCTGGCTCTCTCCCCCTTTCCCCGAGACAGCTGTCGCATATGGCACTCAGCACCCCCAGCGCTGAACCCACAGGTCATTTTCATCCCGCCTGCTACTTGGCCCCTCAGCAGACTCGGGTTCTATTGGCCACGCCCTCCTTCCCTAGTTTCTGAGATGCCAGGGACATGCAGCTCCCTCCCACACTGTGGCTGCTTCTTCAGAGTCTCCTGGAGGGTTTCCTGTAAATGCTACAAAATGCAGCTTTGCCCGTCCTGCTCCCACCCCTTCCTCAAAGGTCAACATGCCCAGAACCTGCCAACTGAACAGTTACATGACCTCCACCTCTGGTCATGACCGACTGGACCAGAGGGCCCTCCTGATCCAAATCGTGTTCATCATGTGTTCCCTCCTGGGCTGGGGATCTGAGTCACAGAGGTGCTAGTCCATGCCATGGTCCTTGTCCTGGGAAGACAAGTTAGCATGAGGATGGGCTGGCCCAGATGCAGGAGGGTCAGAGAAAGCCAGTTGCAGAGAAAGAACAAAGCAAAGCGCACAGAGAAACAGAGAACCAAAGACACGGGGGCCCAGATAAAGAGACTCGGTGAGAATTTCACACTGATTCTTAATGGATTCCAGGTCCCAGGTCCCTGGATATACTTTCTGGCCCTGAGCTCGAGAAAATATCCTGAATTCTCGAATAGCTTTTGTTTTGTTTAAGCTAAACTCAAGGGTTTCCAAACCAAACAATTCCAAAAGTAGCTCCTCTCCGTCTATCGTCTCCTAAACACTGATGTTCCCCAGAGTTCTTTCCTAAGACCCCTT
This sequence comes from Ursus americanus, assembly GCF_024610735.1. Taxonomy (NCBI): domain Eukaryota; kingdom Metazoa; phylum Chordata; class Mammalia; order Carnivora; family Ursidae; genus Ursus; species Ursus americanus. The sequence goes on along the minus strand of NC_142150.1, from coordinate 38,830,963 downwards.
CCTCAAATATTCTTTACCATCACTGTCTGGTGGAAATGTAATGCAAGCCACTTATGGAATTTAAAATTCCTAGTAGCTAGTTCTTAAAAAGAGGTAAAATTAATTTTAAGCGTGTATATATGGTAATATATTTTATTTTATATTTATTTAACCCAAAGTATCCATATATTACCATTTCACAAGTAATCAACATAAAAATTATTGATAAAGATATTTTACAGCCTTTACTGTAACCTCTTTGACATCGGCCACAGCAACTTTTTTCATGACACATCTCCAAAGGCAAGAGAAACAAAAGAAAAAATGAACTTGTAGGACTTCATCAAGATAAAAAGCTTCTGCACAGCAAAGGAAACAGTCAAAAAAAACTAAGAGGCAGCCCACAGAATGGGAGAAGATATTTGCAAATGACACTACAGGTAAAAGACTGGTATCCAAGATCTATAAAGAACTTCTCAAACTCAATACACGAGAAACAAATAATCAAATCAAAAAATGGGCAGAAGATATGAACAGACACTTTTCCAATGAAGACATACAAATGGCAACAGACACATGAAAAATGTTCAAAATTATTAGCCATCAGGGAAATTCAAATCAAAACCACAGTGAGATACCACCTTACACCAGTTAGAATGGCAAAAATGGACAAGGCAAGAAACAACAAATGTTGGAGAGGATGTGGAGAAAGAGGAACCCTCTGGGAATGCAAGTTGGTAGAGCCACTTTGGAAAACAGTATGGAGGTCCCTTAAAAAGTTAAAAATAGAGCTACCCTATGACCCAGCAATTGCACTACCAGGTATTTACCCCAAAGATAGAGATGTAGTGAAGAGAAGGGCCATATGCACCCCAATGTTCATAGCAGCATTGTCCACAATAGCTAAATTGTAGAAGGAGCCAAGATGTCCTTCAACAGATGAATGGATAAAGAAGATGTGGTCCATATATACAATGGAATATTACTCAGCCATCAGAAATGATTACCCAACATTTGCAGCAACACGGACGGGACTGGAGGAGATTATGCTAAGTGAAATAACTCAAGCAGAGAAAGCCAATTATCATATGGTTTCACTCATTTATGGAACATAAGTAGCAGGGAGATCAGTAGGAGAAGGAAGGGAAGAATGAAGGGGGGGTAAACAGAAGACGGAATGAACCACGAGAGAGTATGGACTCTGGGAAACAAACTGAGGGCTTCAGAGGGGAGGGGGTAGGGGGATGGGATAGACCAGTGATGGGTATTAAGAAGGGCACGTATTGCATGGTGCACTGGGTGTTATACGCAAACAATGAATCATGGAACACTACATCAAAAACTAAGGATGTACTGTATAGTGACTAACATAACATAATAAAAAAAAAGCCTTCATCATCAAAAAATAAATAAATAAATAAAGTTCTTGCCCTTAAAAAAAAAAAAGATATTTTACAGCCTTTAATTCATATTAAGTCTTCAGAATCTGGTGTGTGTTTTACGCTAATAGCACATCTCAGCTGGGACTGGCTCAGTTCAAGTGCTCAGCAGAGCTCATGGCTACCATATCAGACAACTCAGAAACACTCAGGGCTGCGATTGTCAGCCACAGAGTTCACTATTCTCAAATCTGTATTCCGATGTTTGGAAGAGAGCTTAACAAACATGCAAGAGATGGGCGCCTGGGTGGCTCAGTCATTAAGCGTCTGCCTTCGGCTCCGAGCCCCGCATTGGGCTCCCTGCTCCGCTGGGAGCCTGCTTCTTCCTCTCCCACTCCCCCTGCTTGTGTTCCCTCTCTCGCTGGCTGTCTCTCTGTCAAATAAATAAATAAAATCTTTAAAAACAAACAAACAAACATGCAAGAGATCATGTTACACCCCCTGCTTCAACTTTTCAATGACTTCCCAGTGAGATGAAGTCTACGCTCTGTTACAAGGCCGGTCCGCTCAGGCCCCGACCTGCCTGGATGGCTTCAGTTTCAACACCCTCCACCTTGCACCCTGAAATCTAGCCTCATTCCACTCCTGTCAGTTCCCAGACTGCACCAGCCTCCCCTCACCCCCGCCTTTAGTACATGCCCAGCACTTGACTGCTTCCCATCCCTCCCCCACTGCACTTGGCTGGGGCTCAGAGGGCCACCGGGTGGCTTGGCTGGGTCTCAGCCTGAGAGGAGAATTGGGCTCAGTGAGGAACACGAGCCTCGCCGCCCCACCCCCCCATTTTTCAGCTGTCCAGAATTCCGGGTGGTTCCTGGGATGTCTTGGCTGTAACCATTCCTGGGCTGTTTCAGGGTGTTTATTGCAAAGACACCCAGGAAGGTGAAGGGAACATGCCCAGAAAAGTGCTTCCCAGTCACATGGTCAGGACTCCTGGTGAACTGGGATGCCCATCAGGGGGGTACATGGCCCATTCCTCTTGCCATTCCCAAGTCCCCAGCCTGGATTCCACCCTTTCTCCACCTCTGCTGTTACTCTACAACTCCAGCTCCTTCTGCTTGCCCTACTCCCCACTCTCAGTCCCTGAGCTCAGCCTCCGACTGGCTCAGAAACTTGTCATCCAATATGGAGCCCCTCTCTTGGGCAGACTCGTCATGCCGAGCCACCTCATTGGTTACTCGCCTCACGTCCAGCCTTTAAGTGGCAGTTTGGGATGAATTTCTAATTTCTGCACCGTTCATTGGCCAGGGAAACCAGGCCATGAGACCTAAAACTCACAATTGGCTCCCTGCTCAGAAGGTTGCTATGTGCCTGGCAGGCATTGGAGTTTGCCTGACCTCTCTCCAGGCCAATCATTTCAAACTCACACTTAGGACTTGTGATCTGAGCAAAAATATTTTCTCTGACCTGTAAACCATTTATTTGAAAAGTCTCACAAAACAATCAGAATCAAAATCACATGGTGTCGTGCACTTTAAATCCCATTTGTTTAACAGAATAAAACAAAACCTGGATGTCTCGGAAAATCTGCGATATGTGATGGCTGCTAGCACAAGAGAAAGAGCAATGGGGAATCAAGAGGGCCAAGTTCTAGATGGGTATGCTGTGTTATCAAGGACAAATCCCTTGCCTACTCTGGGCCTTGGTCTCCTTATCTGTACCATGAGAAGTTTTCATGTGAGGGATAGCATTCGTCTCTGACGGTATGTGGTTCTGTGGCTCTTGGCCAATCAGAAGTCCAGGATTTGACCCCTTCTCGGTGAGCATGGCCAGAACTGAAGTCCACATTCCAGTCAGTCCAGGGAGTCCAACTCTGAGTATTCAATGACCCAGAATGTCCCTAAAGATAGTTCTCATTCAGCCAATCATCCGTTATGGGTGCATTTCTATCCAGAAACTCTCCATGAGCTGGGAGGCTGGTGGGAAGTCTCCTTGCTAGCCAGATGACCCCAGGAGCCAACCACAGTTTAGTCCCTGAAGTCTCCAGTTGAGCCTTTTCCAGGCTTAGCCTGTCTTGGAGCTGGTCAGGACCTAGGGAGGGGCTCGTCTCAAAGGCAGGGCTGGGCACACGCTCAGAAAGGGAGGGTGCTTGTAGGGGCCACCATCTCCCCCACTGCCCTCAGCACTCCTCCCACTCCGCATGAGGGCACCAAGTCCTGTCAGGAGATTGGCCCCAGAGCCCCCAAGCTGTTTGTCCAGCTGTCTTCACATCCCCAGGCCACAAGGCTCTTATATACCTTGGCCTGGAGAATGTTGTCAGGCATCTGGACACCCACTGGGTCCCAGCCCAGAACCCACACTGGGTGGTGGGAGGGAGGCTGGGCTGAGTTACATCCCTCTCTGGGCCTCCCTCTTCTCTTCTGTACGTGATGAGACTGGATGAGCCCTAAGACCTCTTTAGCTGGGCAGTGCACACATCTAAGCAGCAGGAAACAACCTGACTTTGAAGTTAGATTAATAGGTCTGAAGCAGTGTAAGACTTCACGTATCCCAGCACCTCAACGGACAGTAAACACCCTCCCAGCTTAATACACTAGAGTGTAGTTTGTGTAAACTGCCCAACGATAGCAGGGCATCTTGAGTCATTACAAGAGAAGTCAGGAATAAAACTGCTTCCCCCCAACAATAAGACTTGGAGATTTATGCCTGGAAGAACTGAGAAATGCCCCCTCCCTTCATGGCCTTTTGCATCAGCTAATTCATACAGGGCCTGGCTACCTCCCATAAAACTCCAGAACCCTAACCATCCATGCTGTTCAGACATATGCCAAAGTATCTGATGCAGTGGGGTGGATGGACAGTCAATAGAAGGCAGATAACAGGGAGGGACAGCCAGAGACCCCAAATGGAAACACACAACACAGAAGAGTCTGGCATGAAACCTCAAACCAACAACCAAGTTAGAACATGGTGGAGAAGAGTGTTGGCCTGGACCCAGGAAGGTTGGAGTCCTGACTTGGCTCCTCCAGTGGCAAAACTGGTTATGTATGCCTGGGAAGGGAGAGGGCCACCATGTTTCAGAGTCCAGGCTACTCTGCTGTACTCCAGCAGAACATGGAGGATGAGGAGTTCTCCTCCTCACCCTGCAAACATTTTCCCTACTCCAATAAGAGCATGGGCATTCTTACAAATATTCTGGTAGGAGTCATCTGTATGCCTGGAATATCCATGGCCAAGTGGGCATGGGAATGATCACTATTCAAAAAAAGTCTGGGACATCTCTTAGGGTAGGGTTTCCCAAACTTAGCACTATTGACATTTGGGGTCCAGAAAATTCTGGATTATGGGAGGCTGTCCTGTGCATTGTGGGATGTCTGGCAGCATCCCTGGACTCTACCCACTTCATGCCAGGAGTGCTAACCACCTGAGTGATCTGATGAGATCTGATTGCTTGGATCTTGGGTTGGGAACGCGAATAGAGCATGCTGGAACTTCTTGCTTTTATTGGATTTTATTATTTTTTTAAGTGGGCTCCACACCCAGTGCAGAGCCCAGTGAAGGGCTTGAACTCACAGCCCTGAGATCAAGACCTGAGCTGAAATCAAGATGCTTAATCGACTGAGCCACATAGGCACCCCAACAACTTCTTGCTTTTAATTTGCATAGTGCATAGTATATAAACCATGGACTCTGGAGTCAGTTTACTCGAATCTAAATCCAACCAAAAATGTCTCCAGACATTGCCAAATGTCTCCTGGAGGTTGGAGGGAGTTGCGGGGAATCACCTCCAGTAGAGAATCACTGTTCTTAGGGTAAGACGCGCTTAGGCCTATTTTCTCTCTAAAATCCGCATGATACTGTCACCTTTTTACCAGAAACGAAAAATAAGAACAGCTCATACTCACTGAGCTTCAAAGCACTGGCTTCTTTAAGATCTTTACTTAAAGGAGTCACTTATTTAATCCTTAATCACCCAACAAGGCAGACATGGCTGTTACATCCATCTTACAAACAAGAATACTGAAAGATACGGGATTTTAGCAACTTGCCTTGGCTACACAACCAGCAAATGTGGAATGAGGATTTAGACCCAGGTAAACTGACTCCAGAGTCCGTGTTTTATATACTATACACCACGCAAATTGAAAGCAAGACGTTGTTGGGGTGCCTGTGTGGCTCAGTCGATTAAGCATCTCGATTTCAGCTCACAAGGACGCCTGGGGGGCTCAGTCGGTTGAGCATCTGCCTTCCACTCAGGTCGTGATCCCGGGGTCCTGGGATCGAGCCCGGCATCGGGCTCCCTGCTCAGCTGGGAGCCTGCTTCTCCCTCTGCCTGCTGCTTCCCCTGTTTGTGCTCTCTCTCTCTCTTTCTCTCTCTCTCTCTCTCTGACAAATTAAAAAAAAAATCTTGATTTCAGCTCAGGTCTTGATCTTAGGGCCGCAAGTTCAAGCCCCACACTGATCTCTGCACTGGGTGTGGAGCCTACTTTAAAAAATAAATAAAATAAAATAAAATAAAATAAAATAAAATAAAATAAAATAAAATAAAATAAAATTCAGTAAAAGCTAGAAGTTGCAACGCGCTCTATTGGCATTCCCGACCCAGGATCCAACCAATCAGAGCTCATAGAAGCCCATCCAATCAGAACTCGGCACTGCCCTGATCTCGAGCGATCAGGGCTCAGGAGCTAAACCGTTGGAGGAAATCAAGTGATTGTCTTAGAGTTGTGGCTACAAATAAAATACATTCATGCTCACTGAAAAAATAACAAAAACAAAAAATTGTGAACAGAGACAACAAGACAAAGGGAAAATTCTGAATCAGAATAAGCCAAAAGGGAAAAGCTGAGACACTGGAAGAATCAATCTACGTCATGTACGATGTTGGTCTTAGGTCCCTCTCCTTCAAAAGTAGCCTCTGACCTTTTTAATTTCTTCCGACTGAACAAAGCTGTGGTCCCATAAGATATGAGCTGTCCCCAGGAGACCAGAGACTGGGGTTGCCAATTTTAGCAAATAAGAATACAGGATGCCCAGTTAAATCTGAATTTCAGATCAATGAATAATTTTTTAGTATAAGTATTTCCCATGTAATATTAGGGATATACTTATACTACAATAAAATGTATTTGTTGATCCGATACTGGGAGTTCTGTATTTTCTCTCGTAACCCTTCCCAAAGGCAGATTGCTTGGATCTTGTCCACTATAAAGGACAGAAGCCCCTCACGAGGCCACCACACTTCCCAGAGCCCAGTCTTCTCACAAAAAAGAAGACAATAAGGTCCCACCTGGCCCCCTCCGGCCCCCAGATGCCTGGACACGCCCTCCCAGTACCTTCCCTCTCACCACCCCCACTCCAGTCCACTCTCCTGCCCTTTATCCCCACTTGGAGAATTTCCACTGACACAAGGATACTCAGAGGGTTAATCCTTCTGATACCAAGTCACACTTTAACTCATTCCCTCCAGGCCAAGGATTAAATCCTGCCCATGTAGGGGTCAGGGTTACCACAGACCCTGAAAGCTGAGCACCCCACCCCCAAGTGAGGGGAGGCTCAAGGGAAAGGGAGGGACAGAAGACAGAGAGAGCAAAGGAAGGAGGGGCAGCCAGCCAGGCTCCTGTCCCCCCACAGAGCCAGCTCCAATTCAGCTCAAGGAACAAGTCAGCTGCAGAAGCAACAGCGGCTTCTCTGCTCTCGCTAAGGACGGCAGCACACGGACACACGAACAGAAGCGCTCAGCCCCCAGCCGCTCGGCCAGGCCTGGCCCCATGGCCTTCAACGACCTCCTGCAGCAGGTGGGGGGTGTCGGCCGCTTCCAGCAGATCCAGGTCACTCTGGTGGTCCTCCCCCTGCTCCTGATGGCCTCCCACAACACCCTACAGAACTTCACCGCTGCCATCCCCAGGCACCACTGCCGCCCGCCTGCCGATGCCAACCTCAGCCAGGATGGAGAGCTGGAGGCCTGGCTGCCCCGGGACAGGCAGGGGCAGCCCGAGTCCTGCCTCCTCTTCACCGTCCCCCAACAGGGACCGCCTTTTCCCAACGGCACAGAGGCCAACAGCACGGGGGCCACAGAGCCCTGCACCAATGGCTGGATCTATGACAACAGCACCTTCCCTTCCACCATCGTGACTGAGGTGAGGATCCCTGGGCCCCCTGCTCCAGAGGCCGAACGGACATGCCCTCCCCTCTGAGACAGACAGACAGACAGATGCAGACACACACACACATGCACCCCCACACACACACAATCTCAGATTCTCCAGAGGCCAAGATGGGAAGATGAAGAAAGGGGTTCAAGATGGGGGCCTTTAGAGAAAAGGGGGACATCAGAGTCAAGATAAGTCTCTTGGCTACCAGGACCAGGGAAGCAAAAAGCAAAGGGAAATGTTAGGGGACGAGGGTGACATAGGCCTCAGAGGGCCAGCCCAAGGGAGGGGAAGGGGAGCCCCGTGGCCCAGGTTCATCTCTGCTTGACCCTTGCCCCCTCTCCCCACAGTGGGATCTTGTGTGTTCTAACAGGGCCTTACGCCAGCTGGCCCAGTCCTTGTACATGGTAGGGGTGCTTCTCGGAGCCATGGTGTTTGGCTACCTGGCAGACAGGTCAGTCCTGGGTAGAGCCATGGGGCTGGGCCGGGCCTGGGCCTCAGCTGGGTTCGTGGGAACCAGGTGGGAAGTTGGCCTGACCACCTGGGGCTGGTCTGAGGACCTACAGGGCCAGCCTCAGGATACCGCACAGGTCCTCCAAAGACCCCCAGCCCAGAGCCTCCCCCAGGCCAGGCACTCCTCTCCCTACCTGGCCTGGCACGGTCAGCCCTCAGGATCCCTGCTGCTGTTCTCCCCTCCCCCCACAGGCTGGGCCGCCGCAAGCTGCTGATCTTGAACTACCTGCAGACAGCCGTGTCAGGAACCTGTGCGGCCTTTGCTCCCAACTTCCCCGTCTACTGCACCTTCCGGCTCCTCTCCGGCATGTCGCTGGCTGGCATCGCCCTCAACTGCATGACACTGAGTGAGGGATGCCAGGAGGGCAGGGCGGGTCCCTACCCACTCCTCTCTGACCCCCCAACCCAGCAGCCCCTTTCCAGCTTCCTCTCCTTGCCATCCCCTCCGGGTCCTGCCCGCCCTCTTTGGGGCAGCCAACATTACAGCCCTTTCCCCGGACTCATACCATTTTTAGGGCCAGGTGGTTCCCATAAACGACTGAAGCCAACTAGGTACAAGAGGACTTAGGGAACGGTGAGGACTGTAGACAAAGGAGGGTCACAGCCCCATCCAGAGGGGCCATAGCCACTCAGCTGCTCGAGCCAGAAGGGTCAGGGCTGTCAGATCTTACTCCCTCCTCTTTATTAATGTAAAATTCCCCAATTTTGTAATGTTGGAAATTAATTCTAATATCTTTAACATAGGACAAGCCAGCATCATGTAGACCAAAGCACATTTACGGCCTGAGCATGGTCTGTCCATGAGCCATCAACGTGCATCTTTGATAAATCAGCCCCTTCCCCCTGGTTCTCAGAGGAGGGACCTGAGACTGGGAAGAAGGGCAAGGATTTACCCAAGGTCATCCCTCAAGCCCAGGAGGGAATCTATGGATTGGGGGTTCTCTGGACTACAGGAATTAACTGGGATGGGGCCAGGACCAGGGCAGGACACCTACAGAATTCAGCCCCAAAACCCAGCCTACGTGTCCAAGTCTTTGCCCCAGCAGCCGTATCAGGAGCCCACAAGGAACAAAGCTGGGCCTCTTCAGACCACAGCGGAGAGGTGGTCCCACTCCCACCTTGACTTTCCTGGATAGAGGAAAGCCAGTGTCTCCTCTGAGCTGCTCTGGCCACTGAATTGGCCCAGGTTGAGAAAAGCCAGCACTGAGTGGTCAGAGAAGCTCTAAAGGGAAAAGGGGTCCTCGCCAGGACAGTAGGTTAGGGAAGAGCAAGACACAGCGGGGGAAGTGGAGGGGGCAATTTCTAGGGATTCCAAACCCATCTACCCATTCCTCCCTCCACCGAAAGTCCCCCATGTCCCCCATCATGGTACACATCCTCATTTGATGTGTCTTCCACTGAGCCCCAGGACAGATCAAAGTTTGGGTGGAGAGAGGGGTCTTTGCCTGGCCCAGGGGTCTCCACCCACCGGGCAGCCCAGTCAGTGGCACCACTCTGTTTCCGCCCTCTTTCCAGATGTGGAATGGATGCCCATCCACACGCGGGCTTGTGTGGGCACCCTGACTGGCTATGTCTACAGCCTGGGCCAGTTTCTCCTGGCCGGTATGGCCTTGGCCATGCCCCACTGGCGCCACCTGCAGCTCGCGGTCTCTGTGCCTTTTTTCGCCTTCTTCATCTACTCCTGGTATGTGGCCCCGGGTGGGCAGGGGTGCCCAAGGGCTGCCCAGAGGGCTGCAAGGGACAAGACATCCCCCAGATCCCACTGCACACTCCACTGCACAGACTCAGAGAAGGTCAAGGCCAGAGGTCAAACCCAGGCCAGTGCCTCCACGGGACAGATGGGAGAACTGAGGGAGGAAGGATTTGCCCCCCAGGGATCCAGTTCTTCAGCTCCCCCCGACTCTCCAGCCTGCCTGTGCCACTGCCTTTACCCAACACCTCAAAGCTGAGCTCCTGGGTTAGGGAATGGGTCATCACCAAGCTGGATGTTGCTTTGTGGTCCTAGAGAGAGGGATTTGGCAAAACCTCTGGGTTCCCAGCCTTAAATGAAATCCCACTGCAGAGCTTCATTTCATGGGCTCCTGACTTGTTAAGCCCACCCCCTGCCCCCAGCCCAGCCGACTGGAACTGAAGCCATATTGACACCTACCCCCACCGCCTGCTCCCAGGTTCTTCATCGAGTCGGCCCGCTGGTACTCCTCCTCCGGGAGGCTAGACCTCACCCTGCGGGCCCTGCAGAGAGTGGCCTGGATCAATGGGAAGCGGGAAGAGGGGACCAAGCTAAACATGGAGGTAAGACCCCCCAAGACCTCCCATGACACCCTAAGAGGAGTCCACCCTCAAACTCAGAACCCAGGTCTCAGAGGGCTTCCCTGAGTAAGGGGTTAGGCTGGGAGGAGCTTCTGGAAGAGTCCAGGCCCTGAGCCCCACCCATCCTGGCAGGTGCTCCGGGCCAGTCTGCAGAAGGAGCTGACTATGGACAAAGGCCAGGCTTCCGCCTTGGAGTTGCTGCGCTGCCCCGCCCTTCGCCACCTCTTCCTCTGCCTCTCCATGCTGTGGTAGGCCCAGACAGACCAAGCGATAGAGAGACAGACACAGAGACAGAGCAAGAGACAAAAGGCTGGTTGGGGAGAGAGTGGATTCAATGGGTGGAAGAAGCCAGACAAAAGGGAGGAAAAGTCAGCAGACCTGCCATGAGCAGCAGTAATCCTCCACCAGGGACAGTCTTGAAGAACCAGATGACATCCCCACAGTTCACTTCCAGTCCCTACACTGGGCACCAACCTCTCCATCTTCTTCTCCTTTTATCAACTCTGTTTCAATATGGAAATACCTCATCAGGATTGGTCAGCCCCAGAGTCAGTAGAATGACATCTTGAAGGCAGAGACCAGTCCAGCTTGCAAAACATTTGGAGACTTCACTGGCCTTGCAGGGCCTGCCAGAAACACAAGCACAGGCGATAAGATGCCTAAAACTCATCTCCAAAAGTACACATTGGGCAAGGCTGGTATCAGCCAAAAATGTTCCTTTCCAATTGCAACATGCCCCATTACCCTTCTGATGTGCTCCCCTCCTGAGCCCATCACCAGAGTAACTTCATGACAGTTAGGAGAAGCACGGTCAACAATTCTACCAATGAATTTTTTTCGTTCCAATTTGGGATTTACTCCAGGTTGTGGGTCCTATCCAATAACCTGAGCTTCATTTCATGGGCTCCTGACTTGTTAAGAAGCACAACAGCCATCCCAGACCCATGCACAGGTCTGAAAAGCTCTGGCTTTTCCCCACACCGTGACTCTAAAGATGTGGCTGGAAAATCCACCCGCCCTCAGCCCAGTATCAATAGATAAGATAAAGACTAAAACTATATAAATCTTATACGACAACTAAGTGAAAATCCCCTCATACACCAGAAGATTGAGAAATTTGGGGTATTGGAGGACTACCCCACCCTTAGACTGAATGCATACTAAATGTCGGAAGAAAGGTTAGCCAAGGCAGATTCCAGCTTCTGAAGCAGGGTCATAGAGTAGCTCACCCCTATTTTGAATGAGCACCCCCCTTAACCCTTCCTAACCAACTCCATACCCATCACCCCTCCCCCACTAGGTTTGCCACTAGTTTTGCCTACTACGGGCTGGTCATGGACCTGCAGGGCTTTGGGGTCAGCATCTACCTAATCCAGGTGATTTTGGGTGCTGTGGACCTGCCCGCCAAGCTCGTGGGCTTCCTTGTCATCAACTCTCTGGGCCGCCGGCCTGCCCAGATGGCCTCACTGCTGCTGGCAGGCATCTGCATCCTGGTCAATGGGGTGGTACCCCAGGGTGAGCACCCACGAGTACCCTGGCCCTTCATCCTTAGCCCTATCCCCAGATTCTCAGCCCCCACTCCCGAGCTCCCACTGACCCCCTCCTTTCTCTCTAGATCAGTTCATTGTCCGAACCTCTCTTGCTGTGCTGGGGAAAGGCTGCCTGGCCGCCTCCTTCAACTGCATCTTCCTCTATACTGGGGAGCTGTACCCCACAGTGATCCGGTGAGTGGGAGCCTAGTGGGAGGGGTCTTGGGACAAGACATCCCTACCCATAGGTCAAACCCCAGAGCACCGCCCAGCGTGCCGTAGCCCAAGGCCCACTCCCAGCCCCCATCAGTGCAAGGTGTATGTCAGCTGCTCAGCACACATTTCGTGGCTAAAACACAGATGCGCCTGCCCGCTAAGCCCTTACCCCATCCAAGGAAAAGATCTCAAAAGGAGCCCCAGCTGGGGAAGGGTAGAGAGCCAAGAAGACCTATCTCAGAGGCAATTCATCGAACTCTCCCTCCCCCCACCTTGATCTCCAAAGAACAAGTTAGAAGCTGCCACCCAATCTACATTTTATCCATAAACCAAGTGGTACGTCTGAAACCAAAGACCAAACAGGAAAGTAATTTCTTATCACAAAAATTTCATAATGCTGGTGCTTAGTAGCTGTATGGATAAACACAGCACTGCGTTTTGAGTACCAAAATTGGGGGGGGGGGCATTTTTGTATTGAGAAACAAGACACCCGTGTCTATTAATAAGAATGGGACACAAAATTCACATGAGATGTCACAGAAAGGCCAGGCATCCCTAGGCTGCTGGGACTGAGCAGGATCATGGTTTCTGTCCTGAGCCCTCCCAGGATTTCAGGGGAAAGAGTAACCGTATAAAGCACTTACTATGCGCCAGGCATCGTCTTAAACCTTTTATAAATATCAACTCATTGGATCCTCATGACAAGCCTGTAAGGTAGGTACTAGGACAATCCCCATCTTACAAATGAGAAAACTGAGCCGCAGAAAGGTTAAGTGACTTGCCCAACATCACACAGCTTATAAGTGAGGAAGCTTGGATTTGAACCCAGTTTGTCTCCCAAGTCAAGGTTTTTAACCTCTGCTCTCTCAGAAAATGTTCTTAACATATTCTTAACATGCAACTTCCAGGTCCTCTCTCCTGGAGATTCTAATCCCATAGGACTGTGTGGGCTGGGGCAACTATAACACAAAATCCCGCAGGAGATCTGAGAACGATCGGCCTAAATTAACTGTCTCATTTAACAGCTCAGGAAACTGAGGCCTGGAGAGGAAAAGGGACTCTTCCTCGGGTCACATAGCAAGTTAAGGGCAGAGGCAAAATTCAGTCTCCTGATTCTTTGGCCAGAGCCCTTCCCAACCTGTTTTTTGGTTTTTTGGTTTTTTATTTTTTTACTCTCCAAAACAAATGCCAAATTGGTTTGCTAATCAAAGGGGGAATAGAGGAGGCCTCGGCCTGAGCTGCCCTGACCCCAAATTCAGCCAGCACCTCAGCGTTCATGCTAGAGCAGTGACTGACACCACCCCACCTTGGGCCCCACAGGCAGACAGGCATGGGAATGGGCAGCACCATGGCCCGTGTGGGCAGCATCATGAGCCCCCTGGTGGGCATGACTGCTGAGCTCTACCCCTCCGTGCCTCTCTTCATCTACGGCGCGGTCCCCGTGGCCGCCAGCGCTGTCACTGCCCTCCTGCCAGAGACCCTGGGCCAGCCACTGCCAGACACAGTGCAGGACATGGAAAGCAGGTGGGAGCAGGGACTTACCCTGGGTCACACGCCCAGGCTAGGGTGGCACTGAGGCTCAAACCCAGGCCTCCTCGTTCAGGCCAGGGCTCTTTGTCCACTTTCCCAGTTGGCTGGGGATCTCCTAGAGTCCTTCCGGGGGCTCCTGGCTCCGGGGAGCAGTAGCCGGGGCAGAGAGATGGTAGCTGGGCATGGCTGAGTGGAGAGCTCCCTGGAAGCCCCCAGCTCCTAGCCCTGGCCTGAGGCTGGTACCCAGGATACCGCTCTCCTACCCCCAGGAGAAGAGGAAAACCAAGGCGGCAGGAGCAAGAGCAGCAGAAGCAGATGGTCCCGCTCCAGGCCTCAGCACGGGAGAATGTACTCTGAGCACTGAGAAGGGGCCTCACAGAGCCCGAAAGCGAGTGAGGGTCCTACAGGTCCTGAGCCACCCACTCCGGGAAGGGAAAGGGGAAATGGCGGCCCAAGGGTCCAGGCTGTGGTTCAGGAAAGCACCTCCCTGGGGTCTCCCGCCCTGAACAGACTCCACCAAGACCGCGTCATTAAAAGGTTTGTGTGCAGCGTCTCCTTTTCTCTCTCTTGTCTCGAATGTATAGCCACTCCGCATCAGCCAGCGGCCCAAAAGTTCATACAGCCCAGTCCCCTGCCCTCAACCTGCCAGGACTTTATAAACCATCCCAGAGAATTGGAGAAGAATCTCTTACCTGGGCCCCCTCTCCTGCGCCTACTTTCCATCCTCTTCCTTCCCTCTCTAGCCTGTTCAACTATTTCTGTGAGTTTTAAATATCCTAGCTCCTCCCCTTCCCTATCGGACTGGAAATTGACAAGGGACTGAATGAAAGAAGCCAGCAAAGGGGGAGAAAAAGGACCACAGAGGCTGTGACGTCAGGAGGCTGGCCCCAGCGCATCTAGATTTCAGCAGGGTCCAAACTCAAAACCAGTTTGCCACTTCCAGCTTTCCCGGCTGGAGGTTCCGCCCACTAGCTACCCTAATCCTTCCCACCGCCCTCCATGGATATTATTTGCTGTTCTGCCACCTGCAGGCCCCGGATTAGTGGAGACAAAGAAAGAGGGAAGAGGGAGAGGGAAGGGTAGAACCCAACCAGAGAGCACCAGCACTGAGTGCTACTTTGGTGCCAGGCACTGTCCTAAGCACTTTGCAATCACTGATTCATTTAATCTTCCCAGTAACTTTCTAGAGGTAAGTACTATTGTTATCCCCCATCTCACAGCCAAGAAAATCAAGGCACAGAGTGGTTAAGTCACTTGCCCAAATTCACACCGCTAGTAGATTGTGGAGTCAGGGTTAGAATGCAGATAATCCGGCTCTGGAATTCATGGACCTGAACCCTCCACTGCCCAGAGTTGTAAAGCACTGAGACTTCGGCCTCTTGCACCCCCAGGGCCTGACTTCTTCTCTCTCCTGGCCCGAAAAGAGAGAGAGAAGGCTAAGGGGGAGGAGAAAAAGAATCCTGATAGAAACCATGTGAAAGGAGGGATGGAAAGCAGTTTCGGGGTCACAGTCAGGAAGAGACAAGGATATCCAATCACTGCATCAGCAAGGAAGCTCATTTCAAGGAAGCCTGGGGGTGGGGGGGGCATGGAAAAGACAGCCCTATTAGCATCCATAGGTGGCAGGAGTCAGGGCACCAGCCATGCCCTGCTGTAAATGTGCTTGCTTGGCCACGCTTGTCTCCTGGTACACTGCCCATCACTGTTTCCCCTGCGGCTGACTCAGCCCCCCAGGCCCTCATCCCTCTGGTAAGGTCCACACTCTGAAGGTGTACACATTGTCTTCCAGGTGGGACCCTGGGGCTCTAGTTGAATCAGGGAAACCTGGAGACGGTAGGTAGCCCACAGCTCTCCTGAAAAAGCCACAAAGCCCTGGGACAGCTCACAGCAGCTCAGACAGCAGGATTTCCAGGACAAAGTGGACAGAGCTGAAATTATGATAACCCACTCCACCTCCTGGAACATCGGGGGACTTGGCGTTCCCCGTGTGCAGATATGCCTCCTGCACCCCCAAGAATTTCTGGGCCATTGTAGGATCCAGTAGATGGTCAAGGGCCACCAGCCCTCCCTCTGCTACTATTTCTCGGCAGCACTGACCTCATGACTGACAAGGGGCACCTAGGATGGCGTCTTCACCAGCCTTGAGCAGGAAGACAGGACCAGGACTGGGAGGCAGGCCACCTGCATCCAGCTCTGCTTCTGTAGATCTGGAGGTCTTGGGACCAGCGACTTGGTCCTATCCCTGCCTCAAAACTCTGCCAGCAACTCTGACATGCTCTGACTCCTGTGGCCCTCTCATCTCTGTGCTTAGATCACCTAGTTTCTGCATCTGCCTCCACCGGAGACAGCCCCTGACCTGCCCCAGCTGCACACACCCCCAACTGGCCCAACTGCTGGTGTTGACTCAGACAGCTCACACCATCTGCACAGAACCCATTTCCTCAGCTCTGGCCAGAGATTTCCTCTGCTCACCCCGTACTCTTGACCAAAGGGAACCCTACATTCCTCCCATTTTTAAGTCACCAGCAAGCGACTTCTGACCTGTCTCGCATCCCATCCTCTCACATTGGCCCTGAGCCTGAGTTTTGATACAGTCATGCCTCACTTCAGTGGTCTCAGATGCTGTACCAGTTTTGACCACAAAGTCCTATCCTCGGCCAGGATTGGTAGGGCCTTTGTGGCCACCCTTAGTTTCTCTACCTGTGGCTCTGAGCACGTCCTGGCCAGGATGGCACACTCAGGAGCTTTCTCAACTGCTTGGCCCTGGTAGAGAGCTCACCAGAAGCCAGCTTTGTTTCTGGGCTCTACCCTTGTATCCCAGGACCCACCCCTACAACCCAGGCTTTAGTCCACACCAAGCCCCTTCACTGGGCTCTTCTCTCCTTTCCCAAGAGTTTTAACAGCCCCTTAAAGAATAGATGTCCAATCAGTTCAGCTTTCATATCACATGGAGGCTGAATAATGGACCTCCAAAGATGTCCATATTCTAACACCTGGAACCCATGAATTTGTTACCTTACGTGGTAGAAGGGACTTTGCAGATGCGATTAATCTAAGGATCTTGAGATGGGAAGATTATCCTGGATAATCTGGGTTGGCCTCATGTGAATATAGGACAGAGGCAGGAGACCAGAGTAGGTAATAGGAGATGTGACAACAGAAACCAGAGTTTGGGGTGGTACAAGAAGGGACAACAAGCCAAGAAATACAAGCTGAAAAAGGCAAGGAAGCAGCTTCACCTCTGAAGCCTCCAGAAGAAACAAAGCCCTGCTGACACATTGCTTTTAGACTTCTGACCTCTAGAACTATAAGAAAATTGATTTGTGCTGTTTTAATCCACTAAGTTTGTGACAATTTGATGCAACAGCAGTTGGAAACTAATGGACATCCCTTATTCTCGAACTCCTCTAGGGGTGTCAAACTGGACCATAGGGGTTTTGTTTCCCCATGCTCTATTTTTTGGTGGGCATAGGGTTTTACTGTCTAAATCACCATAGGCCTCACCACTTCCTATTGTCTTATACCTGATCAGATTCACACAGGTATGTTACCTTATGGTCCTTCTAGCCATTAAGTTTGGAACTCCTAGACTACTCTTTGTTAAACCCCCAACTTACCTTCATATGTATTAAAAACTGTGTGATAAGAAGTAAACGAGAAACTCTGGATGGATCCCATTGCCCCCATTGTTCCTCTTCTTTTAGGAAAACCATCTAATGATGTTCTCTGAGATGTGACTGTCTCCACGTGGCTCATGTTGTAGTCATAGAACAGTGGCTGACTCTATGCAAAAAGCTGGAATCATAAGCTAGATGAAATTGAGCCTCAGTCTCCCTGACCAGCTCTAGTGAGGCCCGTTCCTGCTTCTTCTAAACTTTTTCCCTAACAGCAGCCTATATCCAGAAGCAAGTTCCATGAGCCACATCCATAGAAGAAACTAAACAGCCTGTCAGTGCCTGAATTGGTCAAGGTTTAGATTTAGGTGGTAAACAATGTTGAGTCTAGATGGGATGTCTGGAACTGTGGCAGCCATCTTGTGGCCCAACAGGGAAACCAGAGCAAGGATTAAGGCAACAACTGAGAGGGACATAGTGGAAAGATGGAACTAACCTGAGGTTTGATGATGTCATTGAGCCACTGATTTAACCAATCCTGAAGCCACCTACCTCTACTCTAGTTGTTAAGTGTGGGAGTTTCAACTTAAATCCTCCTTCCTCTTTAAGCCATTGTGAGTTGATTTTTCTGTGATCTGCAATTAAAGACATCTTAACTAATATATTTTTTACAGCTTTTCTGAAATGTAGAAGACAGTTGCTCATACTTACAGTGTACAATTTGATGAGTTTTAACAGATGCACACACCCGTGAAACTATCAACACAATCAACATAATGAACATACCCATCACCACCAAACTTTCCTCACGCCCCTTCTTTGTGTGGACATAGGCTTCCATTTCTCTTGAACAAATACCAAGGAATGGAATGGTTAGGTTGTATATAAGGTATTTGCTTAGTTTTTTAAGAACAGCCAATTTTCCAAAGTGGTTACAACATTTCACATTCCCACCAGCAGTATATAGGAGAGTTCCAGTTGCTCCACATCTTTGCAAACACTTGGTATTATCCATACTTTAAATTTTAGCCAATGTAAGTGAATGCGTAGTAGTACATAATTATAGTTTTAATTTGCACTTCTCTAATGACTAATGATGTTAAGCAACTTTTCATGTGCTTATTTCCATTTAGATTTCTTCTTCAGTAAAGTATCTCTTCAAAAGTTTTGCACATTTTAATTTGTTTTATTTCTTATGATTGAGTTGAAATGTTTTTTTTAATGTATTCTAGTGAGAAATCCTTTGCCAGATATGTGTTTTGCAAATATTTTCTCCAAGTTTATAGCTTGCTTTTTTGTTTTTGTAACAGTGACTTTTGAATAGCAAAAGTTTGGGTCACGTGGGTGACTTAGGCAGTTAAGAGCCTGCCTTTGGCTCAGGTCATGATCCTAGGGTCGTGGGATGGAGCCCCTGGTTGTGCTCCCTGCTCAACAGGGATTCTGCTTCTCCCTCTCCCTCTGCCTCTCCCCACTGCTTGTGCTCTCTCTCTCTCTCTCTCTCTCAAATAAATAATAAAAATAAATAATCTTTTTTTAAAAAGTCACTGAAGAGCAAAAGAAACAAAACTTGATGAAGGCCAACTTACTGGGTTTTTCTTTAATAGTTCATGCTTTTTGTGTCTTATTTTATTTTATTTTTTCTTAGAGAGTGTGTGTGCACACATGAGTGGGGGGAGAGGCAGAGAGAGAGAAAGAGAAAGAATCTCAAGCAGACTCCTCAATGAGTGGAGAGACAGACACAGGGCTCCACCCCACTACCCATGAGATCACAACCTGAGCCAAAACCAAGAGTCCGATGTTCAACCAACTGAGCCACCCAGGCACCCTGTGTCTTATTTTAAAAATCTTTGCCAAACCAAAGGACACTAAAATTTTCTCTTAAGTTTTCTTATATAAATGTTATAGTTTTAACTCTTACATTTAGGTCTGTGCTCTATTTTGAGGTATCTGTAAACAATGTGAGGAAAGAGGGTTGAGATTAACTGCCTTTTGCATATGGATATCCAACTGTACCAACACCATTTGTTCAAAGATTTTTTTTCATCAATTAATTGTCTAGATGTCTTGGTCAAAGATCAAATGTCCCTGTGTGTCACCCTATTTTTGGACTTTCCATCCTGTAGCACTGATCTATTTATTTCTCTTTGCAGGAATACCACACCGTCTTGATTATTGGAAATTTATAATTAGCCTTGAACACAGACAGTGTAGATCCTTTAACACTGTTTAGCTTTTCCAAAGCTGTCTTGGCTAGTCTAGAGCCTTTGCATTTCCATATAATTTTAAAATCAGGGGCACCTGGGTGGCTCAGTCAGTTAAGCAGCCAACGCTAGATTTCAGCTCAAGTCATGATCTCAGGGTCATGAGACAAAGCCCTGCATCCGGCTCCCCACTGGGTGTGGAACCTGCTTAAGATTCTACCTCTCCCTCTCCCTCTGTCCCCCTCTCCCCTTCATGTCGCTCTAATAAATATATTTTTTAATTTATATTTATTTTAAATATATATTTTGATTCATATATATTTTAAATATATATATATATAATTTTAAACAAACTTGTAAATTTTGACCCCCAAAAAATGCTGCAGTTTTGGTTCGTATTACAAAAAAATCTATAGATCATATTGCAAATAACTGACATCTTAATAATATTAAGTGCTCCAATCCATGATACAGTTTTCCATTTATTCATATTCTTTAACTTCTCTCAGCAATGTTTTATAATTTTCAATGCATAGGCCTTGCCCATATTCTATCAAATTTATCCCTAAGCATTTCATATTTTTATGTCATTATTAATGATATTTTTATTTCAATTGCCAATTATCCATTGCTATTATATAGAAATACACTTTATTTTAGTATACTGATCTTGCATCCTGAAAATTTGCTAAAATCACTTATTAGTTCTGGTAGCTTCTTTCGCAGATTCCTTAGGATTTGCTGTACAAACAAGCATATTGTCTGCAAATAAAGGCAGATTTCCATCTTCTTTCCTTTCTGGAATTCTTTCATTTATTTTACTTACATTATTACATTCCAATACAATGTTGAACAAAAGTGGTGAGAGTGAACATGGAAGGAAAGCATTTAGTCTTTCACAATTAAGTATGATGTTAGCTATAGTTTCTCCATAGATGTCCCTTATCAGTTTGAAGAAGTTCCTTTTTATTCCTAGTTTGCGGAGACATTTTTCATAGATGCTGTGGATGTTGAATTTTGTCCAGTGCTCTTTCTGTATCTATCAAAATGATCATACAGGGTTTTTTAGTCTATTAATGTGATGAATTATATTTATTATTTAAATTTAAATTCTATGATCCAGCAATTGCACTACTAGGAATTTACCCAAAGAATACAAGAGTCAGAGAAAGACAAATACCATATGATTTCACTCAGATGTGGAATTTAAGAAACAAAACAGATGCACATGGGGGAAAGAAGAGGTAAACCATAAAACAGATTCTCAACTATAGAGAGCAAACTGAGGGTTGCTGGAGGGGAGGTGGGCAGGGGCATGGGTTAAATGGGTGATGGTATTAAGGAGGGCACTTGTGATGAGCACTGGGTGTTGTATGTAAGTGATGAATCACTAAATTCTACACCTGAAACTAATATTACAGTATATGTTAACTAACTGGAATTTAAGTAAAAGCTTGAAACAAAAAAATAGTTAACCCCGAATAATAAAGTTAAATCAATTTTGCATTCTTGGGATAAACCCCACTTTGTCAAGATGCATTATCCTTTTTATATATTGTTGGATTAAATTTGATAAAATTATAGGGGCACCTGCGTGGCTCAGTTGGGTAAGTATCTGACTATTGATTTTGGCTCAGGGTCATGAGATCAAGCCCCATGTCGGGCTCCATGCTCAGCACAGAGTCTGCTTGTCCCTCTCCCTCTGCTCCTTCACCTGCTCTCTGTCTCATAAATAAATAAAATCTATAAAAATAATAATAATTGAATGTACTACTCTGAAGTCACAGTTTAACTTGGTGTCTTAAAAGAAGTTATAAAAACTACTGCTGGCCATCAGGAGGCCTAGGGCTACAGCAGACCCAGGAACTGGTGAGCTGAAGGGGCAAAGCACAGTTCCTCTCCTCCCCCTGCATGGAAGGACAGAAAACAGACTGAGGGAGCAGGAGGTCTCAGCCCAGCTGCTTCTGCTAGGTCCTGCCCATGGCCTTAGTGACCACCTGCAGCAGGTGGGGGGTGTCAGCCGCTTCCAGAAGATCCAGATGACTCTGGTGGTCCTCCCCCTGCTCTTGACATATTTGCACAATTTTTTACAGAACTTCACTGCCACCATCCCTACCCTCCACTGTCACCTGCCTGCCAACGTCAACCCCAACAAGGGCAAGACAGGCAGAGGCAGGCCAGGTCCTGCCTCCCCTTCACCGTCCTCCAGCAGGGACTGCCCTTTCCCAATAGCACAGAAGCCAGCAGCACGGGGGCCACAGAGCCCTGCATCAATGACTGAATCTATGACAATAGCACCTTCCCTTCCACCATTGTGACTGAGGTGAGGATACCTGGGCCACCACCTCCCTTCCAACTCTTGTGTCTCCACCTTACCATCCCCACACACAGACACAGACTATATGAACCTAACCTGAGTTTGTCTAAATGTGGAAAGGCACTGGAGCTATGAAGACCTTTGCCCAAAATGGACGTAAGGGAACTGTGGTTGGAGTTGCAAACTTTCTGGTATAGGAAATTATGGAAGCCCTCACAGAAAGCTGCTCTCTGCCCCTCTGCCCTCACCAGAGAGACACACTGCTCTGGGAGTCTAATATTCTGCTTTGGTTTCCCTGGGGGAGTGGACAATTCACACTCCCCTGGGGAGGTGATACAGAGGAAGAGAGAAAGGAGGTGTGTGGGTGGTGGAGGGCAAAGAATATTCCTAAGCAGGGAATATGGGGGCTCAGAATCCTAGAGACAAAAACAGTTTTCTGACTTCATCTAGAAAGAGCTTTCAGCAGCTGAGACCAGGAAATGGAGAGCAGCCAAAAACTAAGATGGGAAAGAGAACAGAGTTATGGGGGGGGGGTCCTCTCATCTCTTGTGATCTAATGCCCCTCAAATACACACACACAACTATAGAGTCACCGTGGCCTGCTAAGTGGTTCATTCAGCTGAGTTCTGCACTTCGTAGCTGTCACATTGACCATGCTCTTAACATCTGTCCTAGTCAATGGTCTTTGGTTGCAAGGAAGAGAGGATCTCTTGAATCGGTTCATCGGAAAAAGGGATATTACTGTAAGGATACATAGATTTTAGGGAATCCACGGATGGGAAGCAAAGTGTGTCCAGCCTTGTGGAAACTGGAACTAGGACTTAGAGCACCAGAGGCATCTCTATACAATTAACTCTCTCCTCAGCCCATTTTGTCTGCATGTTTATCTTGTAAGATAACCACCAGTTCCAGATCTGCTCCATGATCTCTCAGATTTAGGGCCCACTACTAACCAGAATGTTTCTGTGTATCTTAATTCAAATTCTTAGAAAAGGCTCTGATTGGCTCTGTGAAACCACACTGATGAGCCTCCCCTTACCTGCAACTGGCTCAGGTGTTCACGCTTCATCTAATCATCATGCCGAGGCCCAATATAGTGGAATTATGTAGCCCACTGCTTATTAGTCAGGGATTTGCAAAGAAGATGCACTGAGAAAGGGCTATGGTAGGGCATAGTCCCCAAACTTGCCTAATGCAGCATCTGCCTGCACTAATCAAAGTTAAACCATACTCCCACTAGGCAGACCCAAGACACACTAAGCATAAGGTGCCTAAGCATGGCTAGTCCTCTTCCCTCTGAGGGAAGCAGGCATTATATGTCATCCCCCCATCAGGCATGGTTGTGGGGATTTTCTTCATTATTTGCCCGGCTCAATCAAGTTCTAAGACATCCTTGCCCACCCATCTTAATTTGTATGTTATCGATCCTTCCAATTCCGCTTCCCCATTTGCCTTCTTAAAACTCTACGTTCTGCTTTGCAAGGTTGACAATACTCCAGGATCTATCAACCTAGCTCTTGCTCTTCTGTTCAAAATAACAGGCAGTTGTTTGGGTTTTTTTAAGATTTTATTTATTTATTTGAGAGAGAGAGAGTGGGCGAGAGAGAGCACAAGTGGGGGATGTTCTCCCATTCCCTGAGATATAAGGAGATGCCAAGGATAATCCAATCCTCTTCCAGGAGGCATTGTGGATGTGACCATTATCCACCACCACACATGAGCATAAGGCACTAAAAGTCCTATTTCATTAGCACAGCCAGGATACCTCTTCCTTGAGCCAATAATGTCGAAGCCTGTGCCTGCACCAGAGAACATTTCATTAGGATAATGGGCAGCTTACATGTATAACCCATTGTGAAGCTGGACCTTCTGAATTGTGAAGCAAATGAAATGGCTCACAAGTTAACAGGGGCTGCTTAAGCAAGATGCCTAATTTCAGTGAAGACACAACACCCAGGCCACATGGCTGTATCTGGTAGGCACAACAACACAGGTCACCTGAGAGAAACAGGGCCTCACTTGCCCCCTTGGAATGACCCGACAACCCAAAGGGATACTTCAGCACCCTGAATGCAAAGCAAAAGATAAATAAATATAACAAGAAAAAGACGCTGGGTATGGGTGTATGGGTTATAATAAATTCCTGCCTGAGCTCTTCTCCTTGTTTTCTTCTCAATTAAAATGTCCTGAGCAATAACTAGCAGCTTCCATCTGAATTATATTAGTCAGAATCCTTTTTTGCAAATGGCTGTAATTTAACTCAAGCTAATTTGAGCAGTAAAAGAGTGTATAAAGTCTCCCACAACCAAACCACAAGGTAGGCAGAGGAGGAGCTGGTTCTAGGGACAATGATAACCAAGACCATGGATGTCATCAGGACCCTTTCTGGCTCTCATCTGTGCTTCTCTTTGCATGCTTGGCATGTTCACTGTGCACAGGACCCTTCACAAGGTGGCCACTGACCATTCTGGGCTCAATCCTAATGACTTCCTCACCAGAGAGAAAAAGGGCTTCTGTTTCTCAGCTCCAAGACTTACTGGCTGGCTTGAGTCATGTGCCTACCCTTGGTCCAACGACTATAGGGCAGGGAAGGCATGAGTTATTATGATTGACCCAGCCTGAGTCTCCTTGTTCACTCTTATTCTGCACATGTGAACAGCCACCACACTACCTTTCTACTTCTTGGTTCCACTGCCTTTTGTTTTCTCTTTTTCTTCTTCTCTTTTTCCTGACCCAGTCTCATAGCATCTGTCATTTATCATAGCCTCTCTCAAGTTAGCAGTGCAGAGCCATCTTAGGCAGCAATTCTCTTAGTTACCCTCAAACCCAACACCGTTTATTCCAAGACATTGTTTCCCGTTGGTGATAAAGTATACGCGAAGCTCAGGAGCACACAGCAATATCTGATATCTGGGGTTTCAGGTGCACATGAAGAGAATACAGAGGGCAAAAGCCAATACTAACCCTCGGATGGTATAAGCCCCATGCAACTGTCACTTTTGCAGATGACAAGCACCTTAGAGCAGACCAGAGGCAGAGAGATTCTTTCTGAGGATTCTGTATTCAGGGGTCAATTTCTAATCTGGACTACATATAGATCACATCACTAAACTGCATACAGATCTTGTTCTCTTTGCACTCCTCTGACTTCTTACCTCTTTCCTACATCCTCTTGTTTCTTATCCTTCCATTCCTCGGCTCCTATCTATCATATCCTTAACCCACTCACCACAGTGTGTCCCATGTGCCTCTCCACAGTCATATTCCATTCACATATTTCCATTAAAGTATTGTTAAAATTAATTCCCTGCCTAACACATCCCCATAATCTTTTTCAAATTAAAACTATATCAGAAAACACATAGAATTACAGAATAGCAGTTATTTGAATAAAACAGCAATAAAGTCCATTGCTCTTTGGAGAAAGTATTCAAATGTTGACATCCCAAATTCTACAACATGTGAATGTGTATATCTATGGTAAAAGTCCTACAGTAATAATTATATTCACAAATATTTATCTCCAACCAAATCAAAATTATCAAGTAACTACACTTGAAAGATGAATTCATTTGGACATATATTAACACATCTAGGGGGCATTCCCTAATTGTCCTGGTCATTCCAGCCCCTTTTTCTTTTTTCTGTTAACAAAAGAAATGACAATTTTAAAATCCACTCAAAAGTGTATAAAAATTAGGTCTTACTCGTAAAGGAAATGCCACATCTATTTATTATTTTCACTGAATTTTAATGGCACACCTGTCAGCAATATGATTTTTCTGCAGGTTCTAGAGCTGTTTTATTCCACCTAGAATGGAAGCACTTTCAAAACAACAATTTTTTCTTTGTATTCATTAAAAAGAGCAATAAAATTTAAACTATCAGTTATAATATCCAATTGCTGTTTATTTCAGGACTGCAAATAACCACAACCCTCTCAAATTTGCTCATGGAAAGTTAATGGAAGGATGCAAAAGTATTTCACAGAACCCAAGGTCAAGAACTTGAGCCCGGGGTGCCTGGGTGTTGCAGTCAGTTGAGCATCTGACTCTTGGTTTCGTCTCAGTCTGATCTCAGGGTCTTGAGATGGAGCCCCACATTAGGCTCTGTGCTCCATGGGGAGTCTGCTTGAGTTTCTCTCTCCCCCTTCCTCTGCCCCTCCCCCCTGCTCTCTCTCTCTCTCTAAAATAAATCTTAAAAAAAAAAAACAAAAAAACAAAAAAACAAAAAAAACCTTTGAGCCCAGCCTTGTGAGAGACTGAGATCAAGAAGCTGAAGGGAGCTCTCCATCCTTATTTCTCTGGCACTGACTGAGTTCTCACCCTGACTTCTCTCTGACTAGAGTACTTCATTCTCCTCTCTCCCTGCTCGCTCTCCCACTCTCTTATATTTCAACTCCACTTCTACATTGTGCCAAACTTGGCCCTCCCACCCTATTTTAGGTATCTTTATAAATCTTCCTTCTCTGAGTCACATTTCCAAATCTGTAATAAAAAAATATTCTTTTTTTTTTTTAAAGATTTTATTTATTTATTCGACAGAGATAGAGACAGCCAGCGAGAGAGGGAACACAAGCAGGGGGAGTGGGAGAGGAAGAAGCAGGCTCATAGCGGAGGAGCCTGATGTGGGGCTCGATCCCATAACGCCGGGATCACGCCCTGAGCCGAAGGCAGACGCTTAACCGCTGTGCCACCCAGGCGCCCCTAAAAAAATATTCTGATTAGCTCAATCCAGCTCCTGGGTCAGGTTTCTTCAGCTATGACCAGAGAGGGTCAGTCAGGTTCAAGAGCCCTAAAGGAGAGTGAAGTGTTGGTGCCCAGGGAAGGGGGAGTAGTCTGAGCTGGCATCCCAAAGGCAACTGTTACATGTTTTGAAGTAATTTGAATCAATCTTGCCAGGAGAAAGTGATGAGAAAGATTGTGTGGCAGGGGAGGGAAGCACTCTTTATGTGCTGGTCCCAACTCAGGACCTTCAGCCCCACCAGGAGAGGGGTAGTGGGGCTTCCCTGGGGCCAGTCCAGCTCTCCTTGACCCAGCTCATCTTTCTTCACAGTGGGACCTTGCACGCACACACAAGACCTTGCTCCCAGTTGAGCCAATCCATTTTCATGGCAGGAACATTTATTGCAAGCTTGATGTTTGGGAACTTGGCAGACAGGCTGGTGCTGGATCAGGAGCAAAAGGCTCTCTAGACTGGACATGGAAGGGAGACTGGCATCACTGAAGATCCTGGGAGGGACACATGACTGATCCACCCAAGCCTGACCGTGTCTGGAAAGTCTGTGGGAATCACACGACAGTCCATCAGCACTTACCCTACCTCACTTCATTTCAATTAGTCCTCACAATACCGTTGTGAAGCCAACATGAGTGGCACTATTATCTGCACTTTGCCAATGAGAAAACTGAGGCTCGAGAGTATTAAATAACATATCCAAACTGTCTAAAGGAACCCAAGAAAGTTGTCAGCTGTGAGTTCTGAGGAGTGGAATTGGAAAGAAGAGAAGTTTTCACTTTTCATTAATATGTTTTTTAACTTTTATGATAATTCATTATTTTATGACTGTAACAAGTATATATTTAATGTTTATATATTTAATGTTTACTTTTTTAAAAGAAAAAAGTACAGTCACATAGCTAGAAAGTAACAAAGAAGGACAAGAATTTAGGTCACCTGACTCAGATCTACAACTTACTGTGAGTCCATGGGAAAGTTCCACAACCTCTCTTAGACTTGGTTTTTCCATCTATAAAATGGACGTGTTGGTCTAAAAAGTAAAATTTGCAAATATTAGAAATGTCACAGCAGATCAAAGGTACTCAAAATCAGTTTTATTCCTCACAAAATATAAGCCATAGCCATTTTCCAAAGTATAAACATTGCAAAAGATTTTTTAAAAAATTAAAGATCACTATCTCTTGGGAGAGGTCTGACAGGAGTCACTATTGACCGACAGCCAAAGCACCAACCACACCTCAGAGCATCAGTTGCCAAGCCTTGGAAACTTGTTAAAAATTAGGTTTCTAGCTTACCTTACAGGACTTGACTGGGACTCATCATCCAAGTTGTTTTAAACACACCGCTATGATTCTGATGAGAGGGTGTGGACCCCTCCACAGAGGTGCTCTAGGATGTGTCAGAACCCTGGACAGCGGCAACACAACAAGCCTCCCGATACTCAGGGCCCTAACACGCCAGCCCTCACCTTTTCATTCCCCACTTTCCATCTCAGCACCCACCTCATGTCACATCTGGGAAGACTCACATGCATCTGTTAGATTGCCCAGGGCACCAAAGGCAAGACAGCCAGGGAAACAGCCCAGCGGAGGAAGCAATGTGCTCTCCATACATGTTTCCTCTCCCAGCCACAGGCTGGCCTACCAAAGGTGCAGATCTGGACCCATCTGCAGTTAGTGGTGTCTTCTGCCTTCACACCCAACTTCCCAGCCTACAGTGCTTGCCACTTCCTCCCAGGCATGGCTATGACTGGCATCAGCACCAACTCTCTGATGTTGAGTGAGAAGGGCCCTAGGAGGACCAATCTCATGGGGACCCCCGAATCAGAGGGATTCAGTGGACCAGGAGACCTGACAAATTCAGACCTCAGCTCCTTCCTTGAGTTAAAACACAGTCCACCTCTCCCAGCATCCTTGCCTATCAGGGCCTCTCCTAGAGCAGGCAGCACCCAAGGTAGAAAGAAACTAAGATTATGGCCTCTTTGGTGGTTCTGATCATTTAGGGCTGGAATCCATCCCAGATATCTAGGGATCCCTGAAAGGATGAACTGAGTAAAGACTTGATAGAGATTAGGTGGGGTTCTTTAAAGAGGTCAATCAAACTGTGAGCCTTTAATTCAGCATTCCTTTACTGAACACAATTTCTTTTTCTTTAAGATTTTATTTATTTATTTGACACAATGAGAGAGAGCAGAAGGAGGGGGAGCAGCTGGCAGAGGGAGAAGCAGGCTCCCCGCTGAGCAGGGAGCCTGAAGCAGGACTTGATCCCAGGACCCTGGGATCATGACCTGAGCCAAAGGCAGATGCTTAACTGACTGAGCCACCCAGGCACCCAACTGAACACAATTTCAAAAAGCAGTTTGTGTCAGACCCTGCACTGGGAATACAAACTGAACGAGAGGACACTATCCATGACCTCAAAGAGTTAACAGTCTACTGGGGGAGACTGCCAAGTAGTTACAAATTAGTGTGCTAAAAGCTGTGATGGGGGCCATCCTGGGTGAAGTGGGAGCTCAGAAGTGGGAAAATCTCCCCAGAAGAAGTGACATCTAAGCTCAGAGTTAACTGAAAATTGAGGCAGAAAGTGAAAGGGAGTAGGGTTCTGGGACAGAGTTCTAGACAAAAAGAATAGAATACACAGTAGAATATACAGAGGCCAGAAAGTATGACCCATCGGAGGAAATAAAAGTGGTGTAGGATGGCCTGAGGGCAGGGCTCATTCATCTCTATTTCCCAGGGCAAGCAAAGCACATGGCACAGAGTTGCCAACCCTAAATGTTTGTTGAATTAAAATGAGTTGAGGGAAGTGCAGGAGTGGCTATAGACAAAAGAGGTTTGAGGGAAGCCAGGAAATAAAAATGTTTGGGTTGAGGACACTGAATTGGGGTATACCTGGGAATTCAGAGCCTTCCAGCCCCTCCCTTGCTCCACACACACACTGAACCTTGCCGATGACCAAACCACCCTTGCCTTACCCTCTGAGGGGCCTGGGGGTACAAAGCGGGACTGAGATCAAGAGAGGAGTCCTTCTGCTCCAATGTGAGGATCCTCATATCCACCTGGAAGTGACTACCACCCCCCACATGCACACGTACCTATACAAACCCTGACTCTGATCTGAGTTCTGCTCTTCTCCCCAGGCCAGGAGTGGCTGCCCATCCATGCCCAGCCAGGTCTGACCTCCTAATTGGATTTGTACCCAGCCTGCCTTATACTGTGCCCCACTGGTGCCACCTGCAGCTGTTGATCTCTCTGCCCTTCTTTGTCTTCTCCATCTACTCCAGGTGCGTGGGGCCTGAGGGTAGGGTAGAGGGTTCACAGTAAAGGTAGAGGGTTCACAGTAAGTAGGGTAGAGGGTTCACATAAGATAGGCTAAGCATCTCCTAGAACTCCCTCTCTTCCTCCCTAGTATCAAAGTTGGTGAAAGCAAAAAGAATCAATGCCCAGTTTGATAGGTGGGGAAGACCATGGCCCAGAGAAAAGCAAGACTTGTTCCAGGTCTCCCAAGAAGACAGTAGCAATCCTCAGAGTAGAACCCAGGGCTCCTAACTCCCAGGCCAGAATTCTTTCCACATCTCCAAGGTGTCTTCCTGCTCTTCCCTGTGCCCTTCTCAGGCAACCACAAGTCTTGTCAACCAGGTGGAAGTGGTGTTCATTCCTGCCCCCCATCCACAGGTTCTTCATTGAGTCTGCCCTCTGGTACTCCTTCTCAGAGAAGCTGAACCTCACCCCAATGGCCCTGCAGAGAGTGGCCCAGATCAATGGGAAGCAGGAAGAGGATCCCAAGCTGAGTATGGAGGTGAGAACCAGGGACTTTCTGTGACACCCCATGAGGGCTCTGCCTGCCCTTACCACCATCCAAGAACCCAAGACATCTGGTGCTTCCCAGTGCAGGGAGTGGGGATATGGGTCTCTAGGAGAACCCAGGCCCTGAGCCTCATCTATCCAAGCAGCTGGTCCTGATGAGTCTGTGGAAGGACCTAACCAAGGGCCTAGCCCAGCCCTCAATGTTGCAGCTACTGTGTTCCCCTGCTGTTCACCACCTCTGCCTCTGCCTCATGCCACTGTGGTAGGTCCATTCCTATCCAGGTAAGAGATGGGCAAACTGATAGACAGATACAGACTGAGAAAACAGGACAGGCTGAGAAGGTGAGAGGCTGAGGGAGGCTGCACAGCAAGTGGAAAAGGACACAAGTCCTCTGGAGGCTCAGAGGGTTCTATCTCTCCAGGAAGGCTCAGCTGTCCCTCAAAACCTGAAGTTCTTTGCTCCACCCCCAAAAACTTTGAGCTCAACCAAGTGGCCTCACTGACCTTGGGGGGAAAAAAGAAACAGCCACCCCCAGAAGCCCTAGGCCTGTGTGTCATAGGCGCTCATATTCCCCTGAAGGTGTCTGTATTCTTCCATTGCTGTGCACACTGCCACATATTTAGCAGCTGAAAATAGCTCCCATTTATTATCTCACTTTTACCGTGGGTCAGGCGACACAGCACAGCTTAGCTTGAGTCCTCCTCTTGGGGCCTTACAAGGCTGAAAACAAGGAAGCAGATGGTCTGCATTCTCATCTAGAGGCTCAGCTGGTAAAGAATGCACTTCTAACTAAGCTCACTCAGGTTTCTGCCTGAATTCACTTCCTTGCAGATGTAGGACCCAGAGCCCTGGCTTCCTGCTGGCTGTTGGCTAGAGTTTGCCCTCAGCTTCTAGGGACTGTCCTCAGCTCCTTGCCATGTGGGCTTACCCAACATGGCTGCTTACTTCATCATGCCAGCAAGTACAGTCTCAGAGTGGGTCCGCACACAAACACCTCCCAAACTCCACGTCTTTCTCGTCTCTTTCCTCTTCTCTTACACACGCGCGTGCACACACATACACACACACACGTGCATTTAAAAAAAAGCATTGTTTCTTCCTCTTTATCATTTGCATGTTCTCCAAACATCTTGCTCCCCAGGCTTTTGGGCTGTGGTTGATGGAGATTATTGTGTTGATCCAACTGTACGGACTGGATGTCTTCCCTTTCTAACAACAAAACATCACACACAAAACATTGCCAAACATGCAAGACCACTTGTAGGATCTCTTATGCGCATTCACCAGATGTATTTCCTTTCTCGGTGGTTTCTCCCCGTGTCATTACAATGAATTTACCCCCACCTTGATCAGAATTCCATATTAAAAGACTACATGGTATCCCATAATTCTGTAACTTATATTACTAGTAGGAGTGGTGGACACAAGTCTCTTTCCAGCTCTTCTTACTTATAAACAAGGATGCCATAAGTATCCATATACATGCATCCCGAGCATCTGTCTATATCCCTTGGATAAAGCTTAAAAGTGTGGTCATTAGGCCAAAGGCATGAAAATATGTAAGGCTTTTCACAGACACTGTCAACCTACTCTCTGGAAAAGTAATATTTTTCAAAAGTAGGTAAGATACCCTCATCAACAATGAGTACTATTGCTCTGAGAAGCAGAAAATAGTATCTTAATGTTTTAATTCACATGTATTTGATTCTGGAGGAAGTTGAATATTTCCTTCATATGATTTTGATCTATTCATAATTTATTTTTCAAAAACTTCCTATTCATATCCCTTGCTCGCTTTTTTCTTTTTATCGACTTGTTAGAACCCTCTTTTACATTAAAGATACTAACCTATTACCATATATGATCAATTTTTTTGCATGGTAAAATCTCTTTTGAATGTATCACTTTTAAAAAATTAAGGAACTTTTTGGGGCGCCTGGGTGGCTCAGTCGTTGGGCGTCTGCCTTCGGCTCAGGGCGTGATCCCGGAGTCCTGGGATCAAGACCCACGTCGGGCTCGTCCGCGGGGAGCCTGCTTCTTCTTCTCCCACTCCCCCTGCTTGTGTTCCCTCTCTCGCTGGCTGTCTCTATCTCTGTCAAATGAATAAATAAAATCTTTAAATAAATAAATAAATAAATAAATAAATAAATAAAATCTTTTTAAAAAATTAAGGAACTTTTAGGGTGCCTGAGTGGCTCAGTCGGTTGAGCGTCTGACTCTTGATTTTGGCTCTCCCAAATAAATAAATAAATAAATATCTTTTAAAAATTAAAATTAAGGAACTTTTATTTCTTTATTTAATTAAATTTATCCTTTTTTTTTTTTAATTCAGCTTCCATGTTTCAGATTACATTTCGGTTATTCTCCTCCTGAGTGTAAACTATTCCCCTGGATTTTCTTCAAACATGTTTATATTTGTTTAGGCTTTTATATTTTGTCATAATTCATCTGAAATATAGTTGAACATAAGTTAGGAAGTAGATTTCCCCTAGATTAGTAAATTGTCCCAAACCCACTTAATCAATATCAACCTTTCCTGGCTGGTGTGAAACACCACCATTATCATATACTGCTCCTGGACTCTTCAGTCCCAATGACTTTTCTGTCTGTTCTGGTGCCAATCCAATTCTGATTGATTCTTAATGAGAGTGTGGCTCATCTAAGATTGTCTTTTGTGGACAACTTCTCACCGTGCCCTTCACCCAACCTTGCGGCAGAACACGGCTTTCCATTGCATCTCTAAGGAGCAAAGCTGCCTCACAAAGTGTCACTAAGCATTATTGATTTTATGAAGACTTCATGGAGAGATGGAAGAGATGCTTCTATCACATACCACAAAGCCAAACACCTTAATAGGCATTTCTATTCTCCCTCAAAGTCATCCTTGGCTAACAACCACTGATTCTTGCCCTGTCTCTCCTAACGCTTCTTCCACACAACGTCTAAAATCGGCTACCAAGAATTCATCTCTAGTTGTAGTTTGCATACAACACACAGCAAAGCAAAACTCATGCCATGAAATGAATCCTTCTTTCTTAGAATTCGTCAGGTATTAACTTGCACATCCCTAGGAGGAGGGGTCTCTCCAAAACACCTTCTCCCAGTGCAGTCAACTGATCAAAGTGTGCGCTATCAAAAGCAGGTCTCTTAAAGCAGGGAATTAGGGGGAGCGTTGACGAGATGACCTAGTACAAAGGAAAAAAACATTAGTTTCTCCTACATAATTATAAAATGTAGTATAAAATATGATCGATATTATTCCATCTCTTATAGTTAAGAAAAGACATCCCTATATTCAAAAGGTAAAGAGCCCACTCACAGGACTGACATAGGCCTAAACGAAGAACAGATGTGAGAGCAGTTTGCCAGCTGCAGTTGCTATGTAGACATGGCATGGCGATTACCCAAAGCACATCCCCTCTGCTTTTGCCCCAGGTTTACACTCTTGTTCAGCTTCTATGGTATTGTCATGAGTCTGCAAAGTTTTGGGATCGACAGCTATCTGATCCAGGTGCTCTTTGCAACTGTGAACCTACTGTTTTATTTCCTGGGCTTTTTTTTTTTAAGATTTTATTTATTTATTTATTTGAGAGAGAGAGAGCATGAGCCAGGGGTGGGGCAGAGGGAGAGGGAGAAGCAGACTCCCCACTGAGCAGGAAGCCTGATGTGGGGCTCGATCCCAGGACCCTGGAGCCAAAGGCAGACGCTTAACTGACTGAGCCACCCAGGCATCCCCTCCTGGGCTTTTTGGGCACCAAATGTCTGGGCCACAGGCCTAGCCCGTGACCTCCTTGCTGCTGTCAGGGATCTGCACTCTGGCCTGTGTGATGATACCCCTGGATGAGCATGTCCCCCATTGCTGCTCCCGTCCTGGTCCCTTCCCAGACGCAGCCCCTAACCTGGCCAAAGCCAGCTACCTAGAAGGGTAGTAAAGACCCAAGACTCCTCCAAACGTTTCCCAGCTCCCTGTCATCACCTTCATTTCCTTCCAAACCACTTACTGCTCCACGTCACAATGGCTGCATTAGGAAAGGTCTGTGTGACGAGCTTCATGACCTGCACCCTCATGTACACAGGGGAGCCGTGCCCCACAGGAAGGCAGTGAGTGGGCTGTGGGCTAAGGGTCCTAGGAGGGGACAATCAGACCCCAGAGCCAGAAGGCTTCCAGTCATAAAAAGCACAAAAGCCAATCAATTATTATTTTAAGGCAAGAAAGGAGGACAAAAACATATAAAAATAAAGACAAATTAAAGACAAAAAGTAAGAAGTATCAATGATTCCAACTCTATCAGTCACCAAAATAAATGTAAATAGGTTAAACCTACCAGTTCAGAGACAGAGATAGTCCAAGTTAATTTTATTTACCACTCCATGCAGTTTAGGAACCCATCTAAATGTTAGCCCATGAAAATGTTAAATATAAAGAAATGGAAAAATATAAGCCAAGCGAATATTGACCAGAAGAAGTTAGGTAGCTTTGCTGAAAGGAGTCAAAATACACTTTAAGACCAAAAAAAGTACAGTGGTTAAGAATATGTCTCTGGGCAGGGGCGCTTGGGTGGCACATCGGTTAAAGCGTCTGCCTTCGGCTCAGGGCGTGATCCTGGCGTTACGGGATCGAGCCCCACATCAGGCTCCTCCGCTATGAGCCTGTTTCTTCCTCTCCCACTCCCCCTGCTTGTGTTCCCTCTCTCGCTGGCTGTCTCTCTCTCTGTCAAATAAATAAATAAAATCTTTAAAAAAAAAAAAGATGTGTCATAAGTCTTTAAAAAAAAAAAAAAGAATATGTCTCTGGGGGCGCCTGGGTGGCTCAGTTGGTGAAGTGTCAGACTCTTGATTTCGACTCAGGTCATGATCTCAGGATCCCCCAATCGAGCCCTGCAGTGGGCTCCACGCTGAGTGGGGAGTCTGCTTCAGGATTCTCTCTCTCCTTCTGCCCCTCCCCCCCACAAATAAATAAACAAATCTTAAAAAAAAAAAAAAGAATATGGCTCCAGTATATAAAGTAACTGGTCCAAATGCTGTTATCTTACCTGTAAAAACACATATAATAATAATAGTACCAGAAATAAATTAAATAGAAAACAAAGATATAAAAGAGAGTCAACAAAACAAAAAATTGATCTTTGAAAATATCAATGAAATGAACAAACCTTTGGCAAACAATAATCAAAAAATAAGATAAAAGACTGAAGACATGAAAAAATATTAAGAATAAAAAAGAAACTGAACTACAGATCTATAGTACTTACAAAGATACAAAATATATAAACAAGCCTATCTGATAAATTTAAAGTTTACATGAAATTGACAAAATTCTGAAGAAAAAGATAACATAGGAAAACTAATTCTAGAATAAATTGAAAGTCTAAATAGGAAACCTTAAGATCTTGCCTCAAAGAAGACACCAGGCCCAAATAATAACACAGGTGAGCTCCACCACACTTTAAAAAAACCAATCTTCCAATATTATACCAATGCTTCCCCAAAAAAGAGAAAAAGATGAAATTATCTCGGATTCATTCTCTGAAGGCAGTTGAAACTCAACCCACAGGAGTATTGCTATGAAATAAAAATTACAGAACAATATCACTCATAAACTGATACAAAATCCTAAATAAAATGTTAGAAAAATGAATCCAGTGATGTATAAAAAAATAATAATACATTATGACCATGGAGAGTCAATCTCAGGAAATCAAGGGTAGTTTAACCTGAGAAAATATATTAATATCACCATATTAATAGATGATAACCCTAGTAAAAGTAGAAAAATATCTAATAAAAATTAACATATATTAAAAATTCTTAGTAAAGCAAATAATAGAAAGAAATTTAACTTGATGTGGAACATCTACCAAAAATCCACAGCAAAGATTATACTTAACGGAGAAACATTAGAAGTATCGTCTTTAGGGGCGCCTGGGTGGCACAGCGGTTAAGCGTCTGCCTTCGGCTCAGGGCGTGATCCCGGCATTATGGGATCGAGCCCCACATCAGGCTCCTCCGCTATGAGCCTGCTTCTTCCTCTCCCACTCCCCCTGCTGTGTTCCCTCTCTCGCTGGCTGTCTCTGTCTCTGTCAAATAAATAAATAAATAATCTAAAAAAAAAAAGAAGTATCGCCTTTAAACTTGGGAACAAGACCAATGTGCCTGCTGTCTCTTCCTCTAATAAGCATAATCCTGGAGAGTGTGGTCAGTGCCTAGGATAAGAATAAAAAATAACAGAATTAGGACTGGAAAGGAAAAATCAATACTGTTACTATTTACAGAGGATATAACTGTCTATACAAAAATCTGAAATTATTAGAAATAGCAAAATTTGGCAAGGTGGCTAGATACAAGATCGATAAATAAGAAATCAATTGCATTCTCCACTCTGGTAAAAAAAAAAAAAGAGTTAGAAAGTTTAATTTGTTTAATTCCTATATTGAGAAAAAATTTAAATTATACTGAAAGGTATTTTAAAAACTTAAATACATTATGCACATGGGAAGGAAATCTCATGTCAACTCATAATGGACATAATATAAAAATGTCAGTCATTCCAATACTGATCTATAAATTCAATGCAATTCTAATTAAAATTCCAATGGAGGGGCACCTAGCTGGCTCAGTTGGTAGAGTGTGCAACTCTTGATCTCATGGTTGTGAGTTTGAGTCCCACAATGGGTGTGGAGGTTACTTAAAGAAACTTAAATCTTTAAAAATAAAAATTCCAGGGACACCTGGGTGGCTCAGTCAGTTAAGCATCCGCCTTTGGTTTAGGTCATGATCTCGGGGTCCTAGGATCGAGCCCCACCCACCCTCCATTGGGTTCCCTGCTCAGGGGAGAATCTGCTTGTCCCTCTCCCTCTGCCCCTCTCCCCCACTCATGCTATCTCTCTCTCCCTCACTCTCTTTCTCTCTCTCAAATAAATAAATAAAATCTTTTTTAAAAATTCCAGTGGATATTTTCCAAAAACTGGCAAGCAAATTGTAAAATGTATATAGAAGTGCTATGGTCCACATAAAACTAAGGTAGTTCCTTTTTTTTTTTTTAAGATTTTATTTATATCAGAGAGAGAGAGAGCATGAGCAGGGGGAGGGTCAAAGGGAGAGGGACAAGCAAACTCCGCTCTTAGCGTGGAGCCCCACCCAGGGCTGTATCCCAGGACCCCGAGATCATGACCGGAGCCAAAGTTAGACATTCAACTGACTGAGTCACCCAGGTGCCCCAATCCCTTTTTTTTTTTTTTAAGTAGGCTCTCGGGGCTCGAACTCAGGACCCTGATATCAAGACCTGAGCTGAGATCAAGAGTCAGACACTTAATGGACTAAGCCACCCAGGCGCCCCTAAGGTAGTTTTTTAAAAAGAATGAAGAAGAAGGATTTGCCCTACTAGAAATCAAGGCATATTATAAACTCTTATTATAAAATTGTAGTAATTAAGACAGTGGATGATGGAGCAGGAAAAAACACAATGCCCAGTGCAAGCTCAGAAACAGACTCACACACAGGAGAAAGCTGCACAGGAAGCATTACAGATGATTGCAGAAAACATGGACCATTCAATAAAGAGTATCAGGACATCTACTCACCCATATGCGAAATAAACAAAATGCAATTCATATTTCAATCTTAAACAAAAATTAATTCCTTCTGAAGAGGAAAGGATTTCTTAAGACATAAAAAGGGCTAACCAAAACAGGAACATTGATAAATTTTTCTGCTTTGAGTTTTTTTTTTCAATTCTGGCCATCTGTTTCACTATAAATAATGTGAAAAGAGTAAAAGAAGGTATTTGCAAGGATCTGTACCCAGCATTTACAACGAACTTCCGGAAATCAATTAGAAAAAGGATTCTATTTCCATTAAAATAACAAAATAACACTGCAAATAAGCCCCAAAAAAGTATAAAGTATTTTAAAATATCCTTAAAGACACCAAAGAGCTGGAATAAGATGGAAGGAAAACTAGGCCAACCGTCTAAGGGAAACCAG
This sequence comes from Ursus americanus, assembly GCF_024610735.1. Lineage (NCBI taxonomy): Eukaryota > Metazoa > Chordata > Mammalia > Carnivora > Ursidae > Ursus > Ursus americanus. The sequence continues at coordinate 38,792,697 of NC_142150.1, read as the reverse complement.
GAGCCCAGAGAGGTTAGCATCAAGGCAAGTACTATACAGAATGGGGAAAGTTTGTCCATTCTCTTCGACCTGTGTACTCTGCCAGCACCGGGGATCCTGGCCAACACTGATCTACTAGGAAAGAAAGAGAAATGAGAAATTTAGAACAGAAGTGTTTAAAAAGTCATTATTTAGAGAGAATATGATCATCCACCTAAAAAGAGCAATAAAATCAACAAACAATTAAAACCGATGAGAGAGTTCAGCAAGGATGCTGGATGCGAACTCCAATTACCAGAAGAACAATGGCAATAACCTAGAAACAATAATCTAGAGATATCATCTAGAAAATCTTTAAAAAATTAAGATACCATTCTGAATAATGCCAAAAGCTGGGTATCACTAGGGAATTGACATAGGACACCCGAGACTTCCGTGGCGAGAACTTTTGAAACTCTTTTAAGATCATGAAGATTATCTTAGCAAACGGAGAGAGATGCCGCAGTCTTCTTTAAATGACATAATGTGGGGGTGCCTGGGTGGCTCAGTTGGTTGAAAGTCCAGCTCTTGGTTTTGGCTCAAGTCATGATCTCTGGGTTATAAAATCACGCCCCACATCGGGCTCCAGGTTCAGCACGAAGTCTGCTTCTCTCCCTCTGCCCTTCCCTTGTTTTCTCTCTCTGTCTCTCTCTCTCTCTCTCATAAATAAATAAATCTTTAAAAATAAAAATAAAAAATAAATGACATCATGTGATAAAGATGCCCATCTTCCCCAAGTTAGTTTCTAGAAGTTCAATGCAATCTAGTCAGAATTTCAGTTCAATTATTCTTTAGGAACTCCAAAAACATACTCTAAAATGTATATGGAAGAAAAAAAAACATAATTGCTAAGTGAATTTTGAAACAGAAAAGCAAGGAGAGACTCAATACCACCTACTAAGACATACAACAAAGCCATAGTATGTGTGCGGCCTTCCCGATGCAAGAAACAAACAGAATTGAGGAGACGGTTTAGAGACAGACGAAGAAGGAGAGAGACAGAGCAGAGATATATGGCAATGATATCAATGATATCAATCTGATTATATTGAAAAGGACTTCTGCTCTTGAAGGGCACAATGGACAAATTTAAAAGACAAATGGCGGATTGGGAGAAGACATTTGCAACATTCAACATTGACGAAGTTCTAATATTAAGACTATTAAGGGGGCATCTGGGTGGGTCAATCGGTTGAACATCTAACTCTTGATTTTGGCTCAGGTCATGATCTTGGGGTCATGGGATCAAGCCCTGCGACCGGCTCCACACTCAGTGGAGAGTCTGCTTGGGATTCTCTCTCTCCCTCTCCCGCTGCCCCTCTCCCCAGCATGCGCGTGCTCTCTCTCTCTCTCTCAAATAAATGACTAAATCTAAAAATAAAAAATAAAAATTAAGAATATACATGAAACTCTTACAAGTCAACAAGAAAAAGAGGACGGGAACCCTAGTAGAAACACGGGCAAAAATAATTAATTAATGGGCATTTTAAAGACAATGAAGCCTAAAAGGTTAACCACATGAAGAATGGGATCATCACGTTGCACCCAATTAAACTGGCAACATTAAATAGCTGGAAAATGCCAAGTGCTTTGGCCACGAAGGAATACAGGACCCCTCTGTCCCCACATGGCCCACAGGTATCACTGGTGGGAGTGAAGGCTGTGCCTCCATTGTGGACGGCAACACACACACACACACACACACACACACACACACAGACCCAGCAATTCCCCTCCTGGGCCTGTATCTCAGAGAACTTCTCACAAGGGCCCCTAAGGGTTCATGTGCAAGGACATTCACTGCAGTGTCCTTTGAGGTCACGGGTGGTGGCGGCAACCTAGATTTTAGGTAAACCACAGAGCGATACAGGCTGTGGAGTCTGTGCAGCAGCCCGCAAACACATATCAGCATGGACATCTCTTCCCAACAGAGCGCTGTGTGAAATGAGAAATCGAATGAGATCCGTGACCTATACCGTTGAGGTCGATTAAAATATTTGCACACAAAACATGCATGTTGTACAAGAACAAATATAAATAAAAGAATATACATCAAACACGGCAGAATAGTTGACTATGGCAGGGAGGGGATTAGGAGTGGGTCATGGTGATAAAGAGGAATAATAAACTAAGGGCGGGAAGTAAGAGGGCACTGCAAGGATAAATGATAATAGAGGGTCATGAATGGAAGTCTCTCAAAGGCTGAGTCCCCTGGAATCCTTCCTGGGACTCTCGGCTCTTGGAAACAGTGGGTGGTTTGGACATAAAGTGGGACAGCTGAGCACAGACCCCTAAAAAGAATCCCCCAGTGCTACTCCTGAACTCTGCTTCTCCTTTCTGTGTAAGAAAAAAGGGAAATTAGGGCATAAGCAGCAGGAGCAGGAGATGGTCTCACTCCAGGCCTCCCAAGGACTGAGAAGGGGCAGAAAGTAGAAGAAGGAGCCCCTGAATCTCATGGATATGGACACCAAGAGGAGGGCTGGAGAAATGACGGCCGGGGGAGGACAGGAGGGACCTCTCCTGGACTTGCCATCCAGGGAAACACCTCCCCTGGGATCCCTGCCCCTAGCCAGACCCACCTAAGCCCATTTCATTAAAAAGTAACTATGCCCAGGGGCACCCTGGTGGCTGAGTCAGTTAAGCAGCCAACTCTTGGTTTCAGCTCAGGTCATGATCTCAGTGTCTTGGGATCCAGCCCTGCAATGGGCTCCACGCTCAACAGGGAGTCTGCTTCTCTCCTTCTCCCTCTTCCTCTGTCCCTACCCCCTGCTCTCATGGACAAGCAAGCCTGCGCATGCAAGCGCGCACTCTCTCTCGCTCTCTCTCAAACAAATAAATAACATCTTTAAAAAAAAAAAAGAATTGCACTTGTATACACTAGCAATAAACAACTGGAAATTGAAATTAAAAAAAAAACAGTATCATTTACAGTGGCATCAAAAAGCATGAACTACAAGGGGAAAGTAAAAAGATCAGTGGTTGCCAGAGGTTTGGAGGGAGCAAGGAGGGTTGAGTAGGTGCAACACAAGGGTTGTGTAGGGCAGGAAAACTATTCTGTATGATGCTATAATGTTACAGTATCAAAATGCTCAGTAATCCATAAGGTAAGTATTATTATTATCCTCAGGAAGGATTCTTATTATCCCTGAGTAAGGTAAGACACAGCTAAGAAGTAATGGAGCCTACACTTGAACTCGAATAGTTGGCTTGGTGGTACAACTCGTGCATGTGCGCACACACACACACACACACACCATGCTCCCCCCTTCCTCTCCATTTCTCTCTGCTCCCCGCAAGGCTTTTCTTAGGGTTACAGTGAAAAACCATATGCGGGGCACCTAGTAGCTCAATCGGTTAAGTGTCTGCCTTCGGCTCAGGTCATGAACTCAGGGTCCTGGGATCAAGCCCCGCATGGGGCTCCCTGCTCAGGGGAGAGTCTGCTTCTCCCTCTCCCTCTGCAGCTCCCCCAGGAAAGAAGGAAGGAAGGAAGGAAGGAAGGAAGGAAGGAAGGAAGGAAGGAAGGAAGGAAGGAAGGGAGGAAGGAAGGAAGGACCATTGCATCTGGCTCACCTCCCGCCCATTGCACCCCTCCATCAGTGTTCCCTGGAAGTCAAGAAGGGACAACAGTGACAGGAGCAAACATCTGGAAGCAAAGGAGGAAAGAGGAAGCAGGAGATGAATACGGAGGCAGCAAGTTTCTGCTCTCCAGGCCAGGCGCCGGCTGCAGGGCCAGTGGGCCAGTTCATACCTGGACTCTTGCTCAGGAAGTCCAACTAACCAAACTTCGCTGCCAGACTCCCCAGCTCTTCTGTGATCTGCCTCTGTGAGCCCTGAACTGACAGGCATGAGGCCCGGCCAGGCAAAACACAGCCCAAGGGGTCACTGAGATCCTGTCTCGTCCCTCCCCTCAGACCCTGGGGCCCTGTCTCCCCCTCAGCCCCTGCCTGCCTCTCCCGGGCTGGCCAGAACCACCACTGATGGAACCAGAGAGACCCGGGGAAAGAGTGATGGAGGATGGCCTGATGTGCAGTCCGGATCAGCACTGAGGATTCCAGTCCTGGTACCAGCTCTGAGCCTGGGGGGTGGAGGGGATGAGGAGCTCCAGCAATGGCTGCAGAGAGGCGGGAGAGGTGGATGCAAGGGGTGGTGCCCAGTCGGAAGAGCGCATCTGTCAACCCACGGCTTGCTCTGGCCCCTTTCCTGGGCTAATGGGACTAGACCCTGGTCCAGGGAGCCTAGCTCCAGATGCATCCCTAAATAAGCACACATTGTCCCAGCCCCGAGAAAGGGAGGGAGAAGGAAGGCATGCTCTGCACCAGGCTCTGCAGGGGCGGGACTGACACGCGTCCGCAGGACTCGTGCACAGATACCCGTTCTAATCCCATTGATCAAAATGTCTGTTTCTAGATCCGCCCTATCCCCGGCCGGGACTCGCCCCTTAGCCTTGGCCCTGCCTTCCGACTTCTGCCCCGCGCCCTGACCCTCTCAGCCTCGCCTACAGAGCCTAGGGCTTCTCCGACCCTGCCTCCGCCTCTCCGCCTCGGTGCTGCCCCTGAGACCCTGTACCCAGGTTTGATCCCAAGGCCCCATCACTTGGTCCCACCACTGCTGGGATCGCCCGTACCTACCCGGCCATCTCCTTCAGATTCTCCACTTGCTTCACCCTCCCCAGTTAGTCGGAAGACGGGTTCTGGACCATCCTCCCCTGAGGGAGTCACGTCCGCGCCCCCCTGCCCCAGCCAGTCCTGCCCCCCTGCCCCATGCCCCGCCCCTCTCCCGGCTTTCCCCCCTCCCAGCCCCGCCGGCACCACCACCAAGACCGAGTTTCTGGCATTGTCTCACTGATCTTCCCGAGTTCCTCTAAGACAAGACCCACGACCCCCATTTGACAGGCCAGCAATGTCCGGTCCAGCCCGCTGCCACTGCCTTGGGGTGGCCTCTGCGCCTGTGTGTCTCCTGGACCACGAAGTGGTGTCAGTCCCGCCCCACCTCCCACCGCCCAGAAAGATTTCGAGTCGCAGTCCGGGGCTGGGACTAGGATGAAGGAGAGTTGGACTTGTCTCTCTTGCCTCACCCTAATCCCAGCCCTGTCTGATCCTGTCTTTACTTAAAAAGTTTGATATTTTGTTCATTGTGGGGTTATTTGTTTGGTTTTGGTTTTGCACTATTTTTTTATTTTTTTTTAATCCTGCATTAAAATATGACATATCTTGGGGCACCTGGCTGGCTCAGTCCCTGGTGTGTGCAACTCAGGGTTGATTTGGGGGTTGTGAGTTTGAGCCCCACCTTGGGTGGAGAGATTACTTAAAAATAAAATCTTTAATAAAAATTTAAAAATAGGGAAGCCTGGGTGGCTCAGTCGGTTAAGTGTCTGTCTTTGGCTCAGGTCATGATCCCAAGGTTCTACCTCGGGTTCCCTGCTCAGGGGGGAGCCTGCTTCCCCCTCTCCTCCTCGCTGTTGCTCTCTCTCGCTATCTCTGTCTCTCAAATAAATAAATAAAATCTTTAAAAAATAATAAATAAAAATAAATATAAAATAAGATATTGCATATCTTGATTACTTTTTTGGCACCCCCTTAAATTTTGCACCTGAGACAAATGCTTCACTCACTTCCCCCTCATTCCAACCCCACCCTGCACGCACACCTTTCTTGGCTGCTCACTGCTCAAAGGACCTTCAGGGACTTTGATCTGGCTCTGCCATGATCTCTTGGCCCCTCTCTCTGTGCCCACTGCCCCAAGCCCCAGACCTCTGTACAATCATCACCTTTATCTTGTAGAAACCTGATGGTGTGTTTATTACTACCTAGGCAAAGGTGACAATAGTGCCAAGTCCTTGAGGCAGGAAAGCATTTGGCATGTTCCAGGAACAGCAAGTGTGGCTGGAGCTGAGTATGGTAGAAAGTGAGGTGGAGCGGGGAGCAGAAGCTGACCAGTGTGGAGGCAGTCATCCAGGTAAGAGATGGCACTGGCCAAGACCACAGTGGCCGCACGCTGGATGTACGTAAGGAAGAGACAACAGGATTGTCTAATCAATTTGGTTTGGGATGTGAGAGAAAGAATGCAATCAAGGACGACTACAAGATTTGGGGCCTGAGCTACTAGAAGGACAGAGTTGCCATCAACTGAGATCAGGTTTGGGGTTTGAGATGAGTCATGTCTGAGATGATTCTAGATTTCCAAATGGAGCTGGCAGGCAGCAGTAATGACAGTGACAACAATAATCATAGCTCCAGCCATCATGTTCAAGCTGAGCCCAGCGCCCAAACTGTCTCCTTGTATTATGATCTCAGTTTACAGTTTTCAGAGTGCTTTCTCTTCATTACTTCATCCTTCTAGAAATTCTTCCTTTCTTTCTTTCTTTCTTTCTTTCTTTCTTTCTTTCTTTCTTTCTTTCTTTCTTTCTTTCTTAGAGAGATGGGAGTGGGGAGGGGAGGGGCGGCGAGTAAGGGGGAGAAGCAGACTCCCTGCTGAGCAGGGAGCTGGATGTGGGACTCAATCCCAGGAATCCCGGGCTGAAGGCAGATGCTTCACCGACTGAGCCACCCAGGAGTTCCTAGAAATACTTTCTGGACTTAGTCTCTGGGGACACGCCCTCTTGGTTCTCCTCCTCCCTCCCTGGCTGTTGTTCCTCGGTTCCCACTCTCTAAACTTTGAAGTGTCTGGTTTCAGTCCTTGGACCTTCACACCCACTTCCAGGTGAACGAATGCCACCCACACACTGCTGAGTCCTGAATTTATGTCTCCAGCCCAGCCTCTCTTCTGAACACCCAGTATTTTCTCATCTGTAAAATGGGGATGATAATAGCTCGACCTCATCGGGCTCCCATGCAGATTAAATGAGTTCAGCTCTGTGAACTCTCAGAATCTCAGAAACAGCTTTGGCAAGGGAGGCTGAGAGCCATGGTGGGAAGTGGGACCAGGGCTTGGAGATGGGGTTCAAGGTGCAGGGTCTAGAGCTGGGAGCCAGGATACTTAGGGCCAGAGGCCTCCTAGTAGGCTAGGGAATGAGGTCTCTTGACTGTGGACTGGAGGCTGGGCCAGGGAAGCCTGGAGCTGGGACCTGGGATTGGGAACCAGAAAACCACATCCAGGACTACAGGTGGCCATCACACTGACCCCCAAAGAGAGCCCAGACGGCACCCTTCAAATCCTCTGGCAACCAGATCTGGGAAGGGGCAGGCAATGGACTGAGTTTGAGCCTTCTAGGGCTGAGTCAGGGAAATTCATGGGAAGCTAGACCCAAAGAAGGAAAGTAAAGCAAGGGGGCCCGGGATGAGAAATGTTCAGAAAAGGTTGGAGCCAGGGAAAGGAGCCCTTGATGGGGACAGGAGTCCAGGCCTGAAGGGTAGAGGGAAGGCCAAGAATTCTCACATGTGGGAGCTGGAGGGTTTCTACATAAGCTAGTGCACTGTAACTCAAGAATATTCCTCAGATGCCAGTCCTAAGAGATGCTCATGGGGGGGAAAAATCTGTCAGGACACCTGGGTGGCTCAGTTGGTTAAGCGTCCAACGTTTGGTTTCAGCTCTGGTCAGGATCTCACAGTCATGGGATCAAGCCCGCACTCTGCACTCAGTTTGGAGTCCGCTTCAAATCCTTTCTCTTTGCCCCTCCCCACTTGCACACTCGCTCTCTAGCTCTCGCAAATAATAAATAAAACCTTTTTTTAAAATGTAGTGAAATAAGTTTGGGAATCTGTGTGTTTTCTCTGCCTCTCAGAGATTCTTAGTGCAGGGGCACTTGGGTGGCTGTCGGCTAAGCATCTGCCTTCTGCTTACGTCATGATCCCAGGGTCCTGGGATCGAGCTCCACGTCAGGCTCTGTGTTCAGCGGAAGCCTGCTTCTCCCTCTCCCTTCTGCTCTCTGCTTGTACTCTCTCTCTCTCTCAAATAAATAAATAAAATCTTTAAAAAAAAAAGATTCTTAGTGCATATTTGTCATTTAAAGATTCCGATAGGTTCCTGCAGTAAAGAAAGCCTAATTAATTTCCCGTTTTCTCGTGAAGGCTTTTTTTCTTATCATTTACACCTACTAATGTCTTGCAAAATAGACTTTGAGGAATATTAGGCTAGCCTAACCTCCTATTTTAGTTCTGGGAAACCGAAGCTCAGAGAAGGGGAGTGATCTGCCAAAGGGCTCAGGGCCAGGAAAAGTGGAACTGAGTCAAACCCCAGGTGACCCATCTGCAAAGAACATCAGAGCTGGGAGAGTCCTTTGAGACCATCTAGTCCATCTTCACCTTTATCCCCATCCAATTTATACATGGGTAAACTGAGGCTGGGAGAGAGGTCATGACTCCTTCCCTCCCACAAGATTCTAGACTGGGCCTCCAACTGGACTCTAGCGGTCCAGTGCCCTGACATGCGACAGAAGATTTCCAGTACCCGATCATCCTCCCCAGCCTGTCCTACACCGTCCCCAATGCAGCCAGCTCCCACTGACCATCCCTGTATTTTTCTTTACCTTTCTTCCTATTCCCAGGAAGTTCGTGGGCTCTGGTCTGCCCTGGTACCTTCCCCAAGGTTACCTTATCTCCTCAGCCAGCCCATCAACCCCACAGCTACTGGGCTTTGATGACTCCTGTTCCCTTCCTCATGTTTAGCACAGTGCGTGGCATAGACTCCAGACTGTTCCCTTTGGCTGGGGTTGCATTATCAACCTGGAGGAAGTAGGACATACTATAGGCCGCACTATGTCGTTTTTACACAGTGACTACTGGTTTAAAACTCTGGAAACCAGGAACACCTGGGTGGCTTAGTCAGTTAATCACCTGCCTTAGGCTCAGGTCATGATCCCAGATTCCTGGGATGGAGTCCCACATTGGGCTTCCTGAGCAGGGAGCCTGATTCTCCCTCTGTCTGCCCCTCCCTCAGCTTGTGCTCTCTCTCTCTCTCTTTCTCTGATAAATAAATAAATAAATAAATAAATAAATAAATAAATAAATAAAATCTTAAAAAAAAAAAAACACCCACAAACTCTGGAAGCCTATCCCTGGAATGTAGGGCAAGGGAGCAAAGGATCCCCATGAGAAGGGCTGCCCGGGGCCTGAGTTTTTATCCCTGTCTTCCCTCACCCCAGGTGGCTTGCAGACTCACCCCCTTGGGTGGTGATGGCAGGAAAGCTAGAGCAGGCTAGATGTATGCTCAAGGAAGAGGACCACAGGCCTAGGAGGAAAACATACCCACCGCAGAACTAAGCAACTTGAGGCCCAGGGAGGGCTGCTTCCCACCTTCCACAACGCGAGCCAGCCTGGCTCCCTCCCTCCCTCCGAGTATTGCCGCCATGTTGCTAGAAAGGTTTTCCTTCCTCTACTAGGCACCCAGCCCCTCCCCTCTGAGCCTCCCGCTCTCTGTGGCTAGGGCAAGGACAATAAAGGCAGTCAAGGTTTGTTCCCAGCCCCTGGGAGCCACATGCTCCCTAGCCCCGCTGGCCGGGCACAGCACCCGCTCGGTCTTCTCGGGGGCTCCAGCTCTACGCACACCCCTGACGCGCCCCAGGGAGAGGCGGCTCTAGCCGGGAGGCCCCTCCCCCTCCCCCAAGCCTCCGCGGTGGAGCTCCGGCCCTAACTCGATTGTACACTGTTAATCACAGCGTGTGCCGACGGGTGGAGTAAACTGGCGGCCTCCGACGTCGCCCAAAGTCATCAATCCCTGCCCGGGTCAGGCCTTCAGCGGCTGAGGCTGGCAGGAGGCGCCAAAAGGGCGAGGAAGGGGGGGCCCTAGACCCTGGCAGAAGGACTGATTGCCCAGAGTCAGGGATTGGGTGGGGGGTGGGGGTGGGGGGGAGAAGGGGAAGGCGACGTGGATACATGGATATTGACATTTGGGGGGCCTTTAGGATAGAGGCAAAGGCAATGATCGGGAGTCTACTGGCCGAGCGACCTTAAACAGATTACTGAATCTCTCAGTACCTCAGTTTCCTTATCTACGAAATGGGTAAATCATTCTACCTACTTGGTTGGTTACTAAAACAAATTGGTTAAAACATGTAAAACAGGGGCGCCTGGGTGGCACAGCGGTTAAGCGTCTGCCTTCGGCTCAGGGCGTTATCCCTGCGTTATGGGATCGAGCCCCACATCAGGCTCCTCTGCTATGAGCCTGCTTCTTCCTCTCCCATTCCCCCTGCTTGTGTTCCCTCTCTCGCTGGCTGTCTCTATCTCTGTCAAATAAATAAATAAAATCTTAAAAAAAAAAAAAACATGTAAAACATTGAGGGGGTCCTGGGGACTCAGTCGCTTAAGCGTCTGCTTTCGGCTCAGGTCACGATCTCAGGGTCCTAGGATTGAGTCCCCGATTACGGCTTCCTGCTCAGCGGGGAGCCCGCTTCTCCCTCTCCCTCTGCCACTCCCGCCTGCTCCTGCGCTCTCTCTCTCTCCCAAATAAATAAATAAAACCTAAAAAAAAAAAAAAAAAGTAAAACATTGAGAACAAAGTTCTGTGTTTGTTAAATAAATGGGGCTGCAGAATGAAGAATTGGGAGAGACACAGGCTTAGCAAATTCCCGGGATACCCCTCCTTATAAACGGCCCAGAGTTCTCAACTAGTAAGAAGCTGGAGCCAAGATCTACAAACTGGGAGGGAGTCCAGAGTGCAGACTAAGTTAACCTAACCTCTCTGAGCCTCAGTTTTCTACCTGTAAAATGGAAATCATCACAGCACCGACACCGTGGGGATGTTATGAGGCTTACATAAGACAAGCGCACGTAAAGCGCTCATGAATGCATTAGCCAGGGTAAGTGCGACGGTGAAGGGTACTTCTGAAAGTCGGATCTTCACCATCCCTTAACCCTCCCCTGCCAACGAAGGGCCCCCGCTGCAGGGCAAGAAAGAGGCCTCTGTACTCTCATTCCTCCTCCTGCGCAGGCACAACCCCGCCCCGCCCGGCCTCTTGCCCCGCCCCTCCCGGGCCGGGAGCCCGGCCGCTAGAGGGCGCGGCGGGAACCGCAGCTCCGGGGTCACCACGCCGCAGGCCGGGATAGCGGGCAGCGCTCTGCCCACCGACGTACTTGCTGCGCCCGGAGCGAGGGTCTCAGAGAGGTGGGCAGGAGAGGGAGTGGGCTTGGGCCGCACTCGCCCTGCTCGGGCCCACTCTTCCACTCCTCGCCACCTTGGGCTTCGAGCTTGGGTCTCCGTCTGCGTGGGGACTCGAGGACAAGGCGTACACGCTCACGGGGGTCGGGGGGAGGGTGCTACGAGGCAACGAAGCCAATTTAGCCCGGCCGGGGACAGGGGGCCCCGGCTTCGGTCCTGCCTCTCCCGGGTCACTCGCTGGCCGCGTGGACTCAGCTATGGAGGGCTGGAGAGAAGCCTTGGGGATCCGGCCCGAAGCGCCCGCCCAAAGCTCTCCACCACTTCTCTCCAGCAGTCTCACATCGGGTCAAGTCCAGGGTCAGGGAGCATATACCAGATGGCGGAAAATTTGGGGACCCGGTGTCCACTGACCAAGCGAAGCAAAATCGACGCCTTAATCAGATTTTTCAAGCCGTTTTTGAGATTTGAGTGGAAAGCACGGGCCTTCCCTCCGTCTGGGCTACACGTCCACAGTGCGTCCCACTCCTAGGCGGCAGCAAGTGACCTGGACACCGAGGTCCTGTCCTTATAGGCGGGACAGAGAGCGCTTAGGGACGCCCAACGGGAAAGCTGCTTCACCCCGGAGCCCCGTGCAACCGAGATTCACAGACTCGCCCAGGATGCGTCGCCTCGGTTCCCAGCATTGAACATCCCGGTGCGACCCCTGACGCTGCATCCGCCAGAAGGACGGGGTGAGGGGGACGCTCTGCTCAAGTCCAGGCCGGGCAAGGAACGAGGGTCTGGGCCGCCCGGAACCCATCCATTCTCGGGAAGCCGACCTCGAAGCTTCGGAGCGGGTAGAACTGGGCTGCCCGGGGCCCTGCCCCTGCCCCTGCCCCGAGGGTACCTGCGCCGAGCCCCGGCCCGGAGGTGAAGCGCCGGGTACGTGGAGGGAGATTGTTTCTCCGAGGCCTTAACCGCGGAACGCGATCGGAAAACCTCGATTTCCTGTCCCAAGATGATGCTTTTTGTTGTGGCCACTTTCTCCCCGGCCCCGAGTGTCAGCGACTCTGGAGGCCCGTTACTAGCCCTGATTTATCCTCAGCTCCGCCCTGGATTTTAGTTTCTTCTTTTATCTGGGAATTGGTGTCTCCCGGAGTCCCCATCGTTGGGGAGGTGAGGGAAGGGGTGTAAAGAGGCTGAGGGCCTAAAGCAGCGGTGGGGGTGAGCAAGGAGGGGTGCCGGCAGGACAACCAGCTGCCTTCCCCACCCACCCCCCTGGGCTCGGAATCGAGGTTACCTCCCACAGCGGGCGAGACCTCCAACCTAGGCCCATTCCTCAGGGCACTGAGGCCCAACCCGTTCGACTTCATAGGTCCGGTGGGAATGAAAAGGATCGCCCACTCCGGCCTCTTCCCAGGACAGAGGAAGCAACACTGACAAGTGGTAAATGTATCTGGGTTTGAGCTTCTGACGTGGGTCCAAGCCCGGGGCGGGGGGGGTTTAAACCGAGGGGCTGCCCGCGCGGAGCACGAGCGCACGCCCAGAGCACGCTCCCTTCCTGTCCCCACCCCCTCGCAGCCCTCAGCCAGGAGCCCCTGCCTTGAAAACATGCGGTCCCACAGCAGGTCCCGGTCACTCCTGGAGCCGCAGCCGGCACGCTCCCACCCCGACCCCAGCCCCACGATGGCCCCGGCCACACTGACCGCACCCTCCGCGGAGCCCTGGGGTTGCGCGCCGCTTGTAAACCTACTCATCTGTAAAATGGGAATAATAATAGAAACTCCCTCAGGGAGTTGTTGTGAGAAACAAACCAGTTCCTGAATGTAGAGCGTTTAGCCGCTCCGGGCACGTAGTGAGTGCTCAGTACGGGTTATAAATAACTACGATGATGGTTTTCACCCGCATCGAAGGACTGGGCCACGTTTAACCTGCAGCTATGGGTCAAACTGCTCTGTCGGGGAGGTATCTCTAACTCCCACGACGGGGATAAAGAAACAGACCTAGAGAGGGGCACGAACGTGCTCAGAGCCGTTCAGCTGGGAAGCGGCAGAACTGGATTCGCACCCAGGGCAGCTTCTCGCCTCCTCCCCGCGAGGAGGCTGAGAGCGGGGCCCAGCCACGCGCGGACAGCCCCGCGTTCCCTCTGTGGCCCGGAGGAGTGACTCCTCAGCCAAGGGACCAAAAATAGCAACCCGCAGGAGCCGAGACCCAGGTGTCCTGCGCCCGCCGGCGACCCAACCGGCCCGAGAGAAGCGAGAAGTGCCTGAGGGCGGCGGGGGGTCGAGCGGGGGTGGGGCTGGACCCCCACGTGCGCCGCCTGCCGCTGCTTAGCCAAGCCCTTTGTCGCGAGCAGCAGCGTTCGTGCCTCACTCGGCGGCTTAAAATAAAGACAATGTTCCCAGCCTCCCTGCGGCTAAATCCGGCGCGGGTGCGGGGGCGGTGAGAGAGCCGGGTGGGAGAGCTTCTCCTGGCCCTCCCTCCCTTCCTGCCTCAGTTTCCCCATCTGGTAAGGGGACCGAGCCAAGTCCGGGGGGAGAAGAGTCATAGAGGCGGGGGTGGGGGGGGCATCCTCCCCCTGCCTCCGCGGCTTCACGGACTTAAGGAGGAAACCGCCTGGGACGGAGAGGGGCACTCAAGAAGAGGCAAGGGATAGCTGGACACCCTCCCCTCCCGCCTACAAAATAAGTGTTTTTATTTCTAAAGGGACGTGTGCAGAGGCGGTGGGAGAAGAGAAAAGGGAGACCAAGGAGATTGGGGGGAGGGGGCAAGGAGAGAGCCTGATTCAGACTCGGAAATGGATGTTGAGCGTGGAGCCCTAACACCCCCACACTCAGCCACGTGTACGCGCACAAGTACACGCAGCCTCCCCCCCTGCGCGCACCAGCCGCAGCCGCAACCCCAGGACCGCCCAGCAGGGGGCAGCCCGAGGCTGCGCCCACGGACACGGACTGGTGGAGCTCTGACCCCACCCCTGACCCGCCGGCCGGCCCTGCGGTGGGAGGGCGTTGCTCGGATTCCTCTCCAAGTTGCGGTGTCTCCTCAACTTCAGAAGGCAGGTGGCCTGGATGCTTGCTCTACCCTCAGCTGGCTTTCAGAAGCAGAGATCCCCCCGCGTACTTGCCACGTGCGCCCACCACTGGCATCCCGTGGCTGCTGGCCAAGCCCCAGGGACTCCAGTTTCTGTTCCACCTGGCTCCACTGGCAACTGGGCTCCAGCCTGAGGACGCCCTGGATTACCCTCAGGCATCCGGATTGAGAGGGGGAGCATGGCGGGGAAATGGGCAGGGGGAGAGTTGTGGGGCAGGTCCCAACCCCCTGGCTTAGACCCAAGGGACCTGAGTCCCAATACTTGTGATTAATACACGTATTAATCACGCCTCTGCTCTTCAGTTTTCCCATCTGCATAATGGGACTACCAGATCATCCCTGTCCTTCCTGTCTCCCACCCCAGAGCTCCAGCATGGCCCAGGGGGGCAGAGGACACAGCAGCTCTGCAGACGTCTCCCCAGCTCCCCTCCGTGGTCAGCTCCCCGGGAGGTCTCTAGGGCCAGGTGAGGGCAATGCAGAACCCGGGTCTCTGTGGCAAAGGGCCCCCAGGGGGTTCTATCTCTGAGGAAACAACACAGAAATCCAAAAGGGGGAGGGGGGTACTGACCAAGCGGCGGGGCTGAGAGAGGCGGGGAGAAAGGGCAAGGTTGTCACTTCCCAGGTACACACCTGTGAGCCCTGAGTGGGAGTCAGGGGAGACAGAGTTTGACAAGCTGGGAGGAGAGCTGTCTGTCTGCCTGTCTGTCTGTCTTCCAAGTGGAAGCTGGGGGTGGAGCAGGCAGGGAGGCAGAGGCTGCCTCACTTGTCGGAATTAGCAAGTTCCACAGTCGGGCAACACTCAGACACACACCGAATACAGATACACGTGTACGCACACGTCCTGTTTCCCGACCAACAGGGTGACACCCGCATTTACACAGGTTGCATGGTATTCAGGGACCTTCACGTTGAGGAGGTGGGCGCTCGGCAGCACGTGTCGTTCACACACGCCCTCCCCCCCCCCGCACTCATCCCTTCCAACCAGACCCCCATATAGCCTCGCACCCGGGCTCTGCAGCCTGGACAGACGCAAGAGCACGCAGCCCCGCACGCGGGCACGTCTGCCCAGCCCCTGGGGCGGGTGCGCCAGCCCTCTGGGTCTGTTCCAAGGTGGAGCCTCTCACGTGAGGCCCAATGTGTCATTTCCAAACAGAAGGAATCGAGCTCCTTCGCAGCAGGGAGGAAGAGCAGGGTGTGGGGCTGGGCGGGTGGGTGGGCGCGTGGGCATGTGCAGGGGGCAGGGCGCGTATGAGGGAAACAGGCATGTGAATGCCAGGGTTTGTGTGTCGGGGCATGGTGCACACGGGTTGGGGGCTCTAAGGTTGGGTGGGGGGAAGGAGCCCCGGGAAGCAGTGTGCCTTTGTGAGGGTGTGTGTGTGTGTGCCGCTGAGTCTGTGTGCCGTGGGTGTGGGTGTTTGTCTCCCTGTATCCGCCTTCTCTCCCGTTCTGGACTTTTAGCCTTCCTGGGCTCGTTTTCCCCATGTCCTACCTCCTCCCTCTCGGGGCTCGAGTTAGGTGCCCTAGTGGAGGAGGGGGGCACGCTCCAGGACCTAGTCCAACCCCAGACGCTGCCTGAGGCTTCCCTCCAGCTCCCCCTCCCTTCCTTTTCTCCCTTTCCTCCCTCCCTCTCTTTCCTCTCCTCCCTCCCCCCCCCCAGGCTGGCGTGCCAGGGGGTGGGACATGCCAATCACTGGCTGTGCCTCTCTCCGGCTGCCAGCACAGGGCGCAGCTCCCCCCGGGAGCCAGGTGTTTGGGTCCCTGGAGACGCCGCCGGCCCCCGGGGAGGCAGTGGGGCTGAGGACCCTACAGACCCTTCTCCAGTCCCATGGTGAGTACATTTGGGAGGGTTTGGGAGGGGCTCCACCGAGGTGGGGGCAGGAAAATCAGGGTCCTGGGAGCGAAGCAGAGACCAAGACTAGCAGGAAATGGGGATGAACTCCAGAGAGAGGAGGGGGCCGAGGAGGGGTCCAGAGGCCAAGGGGGCTCTGTAGCATTGGACAGTGGCTGCTCCAAACACCCGGTCTCATGGCTTTGAGCAGACACACCTGATGTTTTTCTGGGGTTCAGCTGGCAGAGGAGATGGAGATCCCCCCTTTAGGAAACTGGACCTGGAGCCCAGAGGGATTAAGCTGCCACGTAGCAGGCAGAGGACCCAGAATCCCAGGGACAGAGTTGAAAGGGCAGGGGGCCAGAGGGCAGCCCTTGCCACCAGCATCCTGTGGGAGGTTGATCCCCCCCCCCCCCCCGCTGACGTTGGGGTGTCAGTCCCAGAACCTCCTCCTCTTCTCCCTCAGGGAACACTGACTCCCACCACCCCCATCCACCTTCAGCCCCCCCAAGATGGACTGAACCAGGTTGCCGGCCAGACGGACAAGCTGGATGCCAAGGTGGGTGTTAGGCCAGAAGCCAGCAGGAGACCAGGCCAAGAGCCCCAGGGCTCTCCGGGAACAAATGGGCACATGGAAGGCCACACCAGCCAGGGAACATGGCCCTGACGTGTGCAAGGGCCCAGAGGGCCCTCCCTATGTCCACAGTATCTTGGGCTCCCACAGAGCAGGTCTCAGTCCTGTGTTCTGGTAATGCATGGGTACTAATGGGCATCCATCCCAGTACCCCCAGACTCCACAATGTAGGTAGGGTGGGCTGGATTCTTGCAGTCGCCAGCTCCCGGGCTGGCAGCTGGGAAGCGGGTGGTCAGCTCTCCTTGGGTCATTCAGACAAGTGGTGCTTAGGGGTTATCTGTGCTAGCAAGAGGGGTTCACCTCTTGCCACAAAACATACCTACAGCTCCACCCAGGCTGACCCAACCACCACCACCCTCCCACCCCCGCAACTGGCCGGAAGGAGTCAGATTGTCTCCTGCAGCCGGACAGTCTCCTATCCCTGGGTAATCAGCTGCTCACTGAGCTGTCAGATAAGAGTTAGTTCTCTGCCCCCTGACCTCAGCCACTGGGCAAGCCATGATCGCTGCTGTGATACAGACGACAGGGGAGGGGATGGCGAAACGGGGCTGCGGAAGATGTGACTCTTGTCTCCCGGGCGGGGGCCTAGAGGTCTGAGAACTAGATCTCCGAGTGCAAAGAGGAGTCCAGAGTACCAAGAAGGGGTTAGGCACAGGTCACGTCAGCCCTAAAAAGGAACCTCCCCATCAAACAGATGGAGAGACTGAGGCTGAGAAAGGAGAAGGGACGTGCTCATGGTCCCAGAAGGGACACTGAGGGGTCCTCCTGGGCTGGGACCCCATTCCCCTCACCCTCGGGCAGCACTGCACTCCCACCTCCCTGAGCAAGATGACGGGGTAGGAAGGCAGCAAGCGCTGGGAGGCAGGAGCTTGGGCTCTGGAGGGGAGGGCGGGCGGGGAGAGGTGGGTGAATATCTCGCTGGGTTTCTGCTCTGCTGTGATGCCATGGTGATGCCTCGAAGGATGGGGGAGGGAGGGAGAGAGAAGAAAGGAAACGGGGAGGAGAACTCAAGGATGGAAGAACAGGGGCAAGTGGAGATGTGGATGAGGGGCGGAGCACTGCTGATGCCACCTGGCAGAGTGAGGTCTAGGGCCCGGCTTGCTGACTGCCTGGCTCTCGCATGGTTTGGCTGAAGTCGGGCAACTGGTTAAAGTCCATCAGCCGTGAGTGTATTTGGCAGTGGTTCTAGGGCTGACACTCGTCTTCCGGCTCCGCGGCACATTTATGAGCATTTAACTGATGGCTGCTGCTCCCCCCAGGGCTAGTTGGCTGTCCCAGTGGTGACTGTTGAGCCTGAAAATGTGGTAAATTGCATGTGTTTACGCCCTCATTCCCCGGGCCAGGCATCAGAGGTAGGGGTTTTGTGCACCTTTAATGGGTCAGGAGCTACTTTTAGAGAAAAATTAACCCAGGGGGAGAGAGCCCCCTCTGACAGGCTGGCTTCTGGATTAAGGCTCCAGCAGAAGCAACTGGTCAGACGACCTGGCCAGAGGAGCGCCATCCTCTATGCACATGTGAAGTCCCAGGAGCCCAGCCCCACAGACCCTATCTCGTATCTCCCTCTCCAGTCAGGGCTCTGCCAGCTCCCAGGCCCGGAATGGCAAGATGGCTTCGCTCCTCCCTCCTGAATCTCTTCCCCAGCACCCCCTCGTTCTCTGTCTCCCCTTCTCCACAACTTGGCCAGTGGTAGGATTCAGGAAGCCCAAGTGTTCAGGAATCCCTCTCCCCAGCAATCGCTGCCGGCCTCCCCCTTCCTCTTGCCGGCCAGATCCCCAGCCCCTGGGGACTGATCTAGGGCTCTGGCAGTCAACAGTCTGGCCTGCTGTTCTAGAGGCTCTGACCTCATCCCTTAACTCTTTAAGCCCAGGCTGACTTTTTCCTCCCCCAGCACCGACAGGCCCCATCTCACACCCGTGCCTGTCCTGTCACCTCACTCAGTTTCCCCGCAGCAGGTGAGTCAGGGGCTCCCTGGTCCATGTAACAGGTGAGGATGCCCTTGGCCATTTCTCTCCTGTGCCCTCAAGCCAGACAGGGCCTCCCCCAGGGGACGGGGACCTGGCAAGTGAGGGGATGCAGAACCGGAAGGAGCAGGCGTGGGGGCCGGGGGGCATGCTCCGGATCCTGACCCCTGTGGAGTCTTCCTCATGACCCTGAGCCTGAAGTCAAACAGGAGGACCCCACGTACATACGCTCTTATTTATTCCACAGAATTCTTACTGAGCAACTACGTGGGCCAAGCCCTGGGATAAAGCAGCGAATGAGGCACAGCGCCTACCCTGCTTCTCAGAGCTATGGCTAGAGCTCCCCCTCCCACAGCGCTGTCATCATACATCACGCAGATCGACAACAGACACTGTCACACACACACATGCACGCACGCACACGCGCGCGCACACACATACACAGGCCGGATTCTGAAGGAAGGACTGATTCCTTACTGACTCAGACCTCAAACTATGGGTTGGCCACGTCAGCCAAGGTGGGCGAGGAGGCTGTGGAGCCCACCATTGCCACAAGAGCAGGGTAGAGTAGGCAGGGGTCCCAGAGGTCTAAATGCTGGTTGCAGTAAAGATTTAAGGTCCTCAAGGTCTCAAAACCTCAGTTGCCCCTTTTGCAAATTGAGAATAATAAAACCTACTTCATAAGGAGCTGTCACAGGTCAATTAAATCATGGAGAGAATGCTTAGAGCCGTGTCTGGTGTATGGGAAGCAGTCAGTAAATGCCAGTTGCTATGATAATATTAGTAATATTATTAAAAGCTCCCAACAACCTTCATCAGGAGGCCGCAGTCATGAGCAGGAAAGCACCTCCCTGCACCCTCACGCACAATCATCCTACAGAAGGATTACCAGGTTGGGACAGTGACTTGCCCAAGGTCACATGGCAGGGACCAGCACAGGCCCCCAGGAACGTTCTCCTGAGCAAATCACTGTCCGGGAGAGGTTTTGGCGAAGACCCCTGCTTCTGACTGGGGAAGAAAGACAGAGTTCTTGACAACTCTGTTGTTGGGTCGCACCCCAAGAGCTCGGAAGGTCCGGAGGTGGCAAGAATCAGGGTCCAGTTCCCCAGAACCACTGCCCTCCTCTTTCCCCCAGTTGTTCCGGATGGGAGCCCTCAGCCCCTAGAGCTCATAGGTGGGGTATAGAGGAGTCTGCCAAGTGGAAAGCATGCGGCCTCGGAGCCCACAGGCCCCGGGGCAGAATCCCAGCTCCGCCACTTCCTGTGAGACCACCAACAAGATGAACTTCAGTATCTTCATCTGTGAAATAGAGATAGGAACCCCCATGGCGTGCCCTGCGGACTAAAGGAAATGATACAATGATACCATACATCAAGTGTCTGGCATGCAGGAAGTGATTAATTACGGTGGCTATCAGTGTGGCTATTAAAATGAGTGAGTGGGAGGGATTTCTAGCCATTAAGGAGCGGGACTGTCAGCCTCCTCACCTCCAAGGATCACTTCTCATAGGGTCCCCCATTCTGAAAGCTGGGGCGCCCGGGTGGTTCAATCGGTTAAGCATCTGTATTCGGCTCAGGTCATGATCTCGGGGTCCTGGGATGAGCCCCACATCAGGCTCCTGGCTCAGCGGGGAGTCTGCTTCTCCTTCTTCCTCAGCACCTCCCCCTACTTGTTCTCCCTCTTTCTCTCTCTCAAATAAATAATCTTTAAATATAAATATAAATATAAATATAAATAAATATATATATATATGTATATAATAAAAACACATTTTTAAAAAGAAAAGAAAAAGAAAAAAACAAATGAGGACTCTGGGACCCAGAGAGGGGCTGTGTCAGGGTATGGACAGCAAGAGGGGGCTGGGCTGTGGATGGGACTGAGGAGCCAGAAATAAGTACAGACAGGCACTTGGGATGCCATGAGCCCCAACGGCTGTCGGATACAGGGTGGCCAGGGAAGGACGGGTTAAATGATTGCTGATGACCACACCGCTAGGAAGAGACAGTTTTGAGGGAGGACACACAAAAATTCACTAATCAAGATAAATCATATTGTAATGTAACATTTTAAAAAATCAACTAGCCAAAAAAAAAAAAAAATTAGACAGCCCACAGGCGGGCCGTCTGTTTTTGTAAATAAAGTTTCATTGGAACCAGGGCCAGGATCAGGGTGAGTCATGGGTGATAGGATTGTTTGTGCAAGTGCAGGGTTGGACCCTGCCTTTGTTTAAAATTTTGTTCATCGTGGATGGCTGTGCATCAATTTCCTCTTTTTTTTTTTTTTTAAGTCATCTCTACACCCAACGTGGGGCTCGGACTCACAACCCCGAGATCAAGAGTCACGTGCTCTTCGACTGAGCCAGCCGACCGTCCCATCCATTTCCAGTTTTTTAAATATTGCATTAAACTATCCATTTTCTTGAACGCTGAGTTTGGGGGCACCTCAGATTTTACACCCAAGGCAAAACTGTCTCCCTCACCCCCCCCAGGCCAACCCCGGCTGTGATGTGGGACCAGATTCGACAGTGGAGGCCTTGGCGCAGTGTTGACGGCTGCACCGCGCCCAGGCAGCCAGGACGCCCCAGCAGCTGCCGCGGGCGTGGCCTCTGAGGTCAGCAAGCTCCTCTGGTCTGACTCTGACTCAGTCTTTTCACAGTCTTGGCCCAGGGAACCACTGGGGCTACAGAGCTGCCCCAAAGCACCAGAGGTCGAGGGGTCGGGAAAGGAAGCCAGCACCCGAGCTAGGCTCCAGGAGACTTTGGGGGTACACCATGCCTTCTTCCCTCTTTTCTCTGGGCCTCAGTTGCTCCATCTGTACAATGGGTACTAAACAGCACTGAGTTCAGACCAGAGGGACGGGAGTTGTGCAGGGCAACCCTGTCGCTGTGGTGGCATCCACCCGTGCCTCCCCAGGGAAGGCCCAGCGGACGCAGTCCGATGCCAGCCTCCAGCCCGGCACCTGACCTTGGTTATGGGAAGAGGACACAACAAAACTCAGTAAGCAAGACAAATAATTTTTCAGCATCATATTTTAAAAATTCAGATTGGCGGGGTGCCTGGCTGGCTCCGTCAGAAGAGCACGTGCGACTCTTGATCTCGGGGTCGTGAGTTCAAGCCCCATGTTGGGTGTAGAGATTACTAAAAAAAAATAAATAAGTACAATTAAAAAAAATAAAATTCAAATTGGCTAACTATGGCCTCCAGGCCAGCCATCGGTTTTTATAAATAAAGTTTCATTGGAACAGACTTCTCAGGCTCAGATCTTGGTTCCTACGTTACCTGTGTGATCTTGTGCCAATTCTCTTGCTTTTCTCAGCCTCAGTTTTTCACCTGTGAAATGGAGAGAAGAGCGACCCCTAGGTCATGGGTTTCCCTGTTAAGATTAAATGCGGTAATGCACATAAGGACTTTGAGCAGTGACTGCCACTCAGGGAGCACTGAATGACAATGGTCATTATCATTAGTAGTTGCTATTGTCAGCGTATTCCAAATTTCTTTCAAGGTTATTCATCAGAGTAATCTCTACACCCAACGTGGGGCTTGAACTCGTGACCCCAAGATGAAGAGTCACATGGTCCGCCAACTGACTGAACCAGCCAGACGCCCCAAGAAATTTCTAATCGAAGGAGCAGACACTTGGGGCACCTGCGTGGCTCAGTCGGTTAAGCGCCCAACTCTTGATTTCAACTCAGGTCCTGATCTCAGGGTCCTGGGATCGAACCCCATGTTGGGCTCTGTGCTCAGTGGGGGGTCTGCTGGGGATTCTCTCTCTTTCCCTCTCCCTCTGCCCTTCCTCCCCCTCCTTCCCTCTCTCTCTCTGTCTCAAATAAATCTTAAAAAAAAAAAAAAAAGAAAAAGGAGCAGACCCTCGTAGGAGAGAGCCCTCACTGGCACATGCTAAGAATCAGTGGGAACCCAGCACTCACTGTGTGGTGTCAGGCCTGTGCCGGGCACTCGACATCCATGGACCCATTTAGGCCTCGCAACAATGCCTTGATTTATTCACCAGGGACTAGTGTCATTCTGGTGTCCAGCTGAGGAAAACGAGGCGCATGGCAATTATGCCACCAGCAGGGATCACATACCCAGTAAATGGTACAGCCCGGATTCAAATGGAGACAGTCTGGCTCAGGCTGTCCTGGCCCTTCCACCGTGATGTTCCCTGTCCCCCTGAGGTGCATAGTGCCCGAGACACACAAGCACACGCTCACAGCCACGGTCCTTCTTGCTCTTTCTGTCACACTCCAGACTGCCCTCCTGAGAGTCCCTCTCACACACTGACACCATGACCAGTGGAGATGACCTCAGCCACACACCCTCGGTCACACGTGTCACAGCCACGCACCCCGAGGCCCCCTGTCATGCAACGACCTCCTCACAGGCACACGGTACGCTAGTCTCTCTGTCACAGACGGGGTCCTGAGGAACACAGAGCTACTGGGCCCTTGTCCGCTGTCTCTCCCTTGGAATTTTTCCAAAGATACGGCCCCTGAAACCGTAGCAGCAGGTGGGAGCAGACCCCAACTCTTCCAGGGACAGATGGATGCCTGAGGCCCAGAACAGGAAGGGACCTGCCGAAACATACAATAGCAAAGCCATGGCTGAGCGGTGGGGTCTCTGCTAACAGACTCGGTTTCTCCCTTTACCCACCTTCAGTGCCTGCACTGGACTCCAGTTTCAAGAAACATGGGGGGATCTTTCCTTTCCCCTTGCTGCCCACCACTCGCTTGGACCCAGGAACAGAATGGGGAGACAGAAGGGGGATCTCGCACCTCACCTGGGGCCAGACCCCTGCTGGGAGCTGAGGCCCTCAGCCTCCACTGCCGGCTTTCACTCCAGACTTCCTTTCTTTTTTTTTGTTTTTTAAGATTTTATTTATGTATTTGTGAGAGAGAGAGAGAGAGAGAGAGCACAAGCAGGGGGAGTGGCAGGCAGAGGGAGAAACAGACTCCCTGCTGAGTAGGGAGCCCAACGCGGGACTCGATCCCAGAACCCTGGGATCATGACCTGAGCTGAAGGCGGACACTTAACCGACTGAGCCACCCAGGCGCCCCCCACTCCAGACTTTCTACCACCAAGCAAGCGTTCAGGCCCAGAACAACTTAGCCTCTGCCCTCCTAGAGGGTCTGATCCAGCTCCAAACACTGCCCTCCTCCTCTCTCATTCTCTCTCTCTTTCCATCTCTCTCTGTGTCACACACAGACACACGCACACACGCGCGCGCACACACACAGGGAAACGTGCAAACACACCAACATATGCCTCCCCCTTATCTTCTCTAGAGCTCTCCCCCGGCCTTCCCATCTCTCCTTATTTGATGGAAGAATCCCGCTCCACAGGCTCAAAGGAAAAGAGAGACATGCGTTCTAATCGTACTCACCTCCTCTGTCCCTGTGGCCGGGTCTTGTGGCTGCTTGGAGCCACGGCTGCCTCAGGGGAATGGGGAGCATAAGAGACCTTCCTCCCAGAGATGTACGACAGTTCAATTAGATAATTCAATTAAGTGCTTAGTGCTGCGTCTGGCTGGCATGTAGTAACTACCTAGTAAATGAGAGCTTTAATAAAATTGAGTGAAGTGCTTTGAAAATTTGGCAGTCCTGTATACAAGCGAGCCTCCCAACTCCTGCCACATGAGTTAAGCAAGACAGGAATTAGTAGCAATTTCCCAATGAGAAAATTGAGGCTCAGAGTCTGAATGGTGAAGCTGGAAGGAGGACTCCATCTCTGGATTCCAAACCCCCTCCCCCCGGTGCTGCCGGCACAGCCATTCACGGCTGGGAAAGTGCCTCCTAAATGACTGTGTGTGGCCCCTGGTGAGAAGGGGTGACGTCTGGCCCAAAGCCCGAGATGGCAGAGGCCGTGTCCCCAGCCCCTCCCACTGCAAGCTATCAGAGACGACCAGCAGCCCAACCAAAGCCCGCGTCCTCTCTTTTCAGGTGATGCCCTTCCCCTGAGGAAGCCCTGTAGTGCGACTAGAGGAAGGGGCTGCCCCCCCCCCAGTCCCACGCCAGCACCATGAACACCTCGGCCCCACCCGCCGTCAGCCCCAACATCACCGTCCTGGCACCGGGAAAGGGGCCCTGGCAAGTGGCTTTCATTGGGATCACCACGGGCCTCCTGTCCCTGGCCACGGTGACAGGCAACCTGCTGGTCCTCATCTCCTTCAAGGTCAACACTGAGCTCAAGACGGTCAACAACTACTTCCTGCTCAGCCTGGCCTGCGCCGACCTCATCATCGGCACCTTCTCCATGAACCTCTATACCACGTACCTGCTCATGGGCCACTGGGCTCTGGGCACACTGGCCTGCGACCTGTGGCTGGCCCTAGACTACGTGGCGAGCAACGCCTCCGTCATGAATCTGCTGCTCATCAGCTTCGACCGCTACTTCTCGGTGACCCGGCCCCTGAGCTACCGAGCCAAGCGCACGCCGCGCCGGGCCGCCCTGATGATCGGCCTGGCCTGGCTGGTGTCCTTCATCCTGTGGGCGCCCGCCATCCTCTTCTGGCAGTACCTGGTAGGGGAGCGGACGGTGCTGGCCGGGCAGTGCTACATCCAGTTCCTCTCCCAGCCCATCATCACCTTTGGCACGGCCATGGCCGCCTTCTACCTCCCGGTCACGGTCATGTGCACGCTCTACTGGCGCATCTACCGGGAGACGGAGAACCGCGCCCGGGAGCTGGCGGCCCTGCAGGGCTCCGAGACGCCCGGGAAAGGGGGCGGCAGCAGCAGCAGCTCCGAGCGGTCCCAGCGGGGGACTGAGGGCTCCCCGGAGACCCCTCCGGGCCGCTGCTGCCGCTGCTGCCGGGCCCCCAGGCTGCTGCAGGCCTACAGCTGGAAGGAGGAAGAGGAAGAGGATGAAGGCTCCATGGAGTCCCTCACATCCTCGGAGGGTGAGGAGCCTGGCTCCGAGGTGGTGATCAAGATGCCCATGGTGGACCCCGAGGCGCAGGCCCCTGCCAAGCAGCCCCCCCGGAGCTCCCCCAACACGGTCAAGAGGCCAACCCGGAAAGGGCGAGAGCGAGCCGGCAAGGGCCATAAGCCCCGAGGGAAGGAGCAGCTGGCCAAGCGGAAGACCTTCTCGTTGGTCAAGGAGAAGAAGGCGGCTCGGACCCTGAGTGCCATTCTGCTGGCCTTCATCCTCACCTGGACGCCGTACAACATCATGGTGCTGGTGTCCACTTTCTGCAAGAACTGTGTTCCCGAGACCCTGTGGGAGCTGGGCTACTGGCTGTGCTACGTCAACAGCACCATCAACCCCATGTGCTACGCGCTCTGCAACAAAGCCTTCCGGGACACCTTCCGCCTGCTGCTGCTCTGCCGCTGGGACAAGCGTCGCTGGCGCAAGATCCCCAAGCGCCCCGGCTCTGTGCACCGCACGCCCTCCCGCCAGTGCTGACGGCCCCTCACCTGCATCCCGCCGCCCCAGTCCCCGGGGGAGCCGGGGAGGAAGCGGGCGGGGGCTGTGACCTCAGACCCCGGGCCCTGCTCTGTCCTCACCAGGCTTCCGGGGGGAGAGGGGGAGGGCCCTAGGTCACCTTCCTGGACAGCCCAGAGAAGCCCTGCCAGCTTTTCAAACTTTGCTATTCCCGGGCAGGGAATGAACCTGGGGAACTGGTTTTTCTGTTCCCTGCTGGGTGGGAATGGGCTCTTCACCAGGAAGAAGGCTGGGGGAGGAGGATCCAAGCTTTGGATCCCTTGTTTGCCTTCAGGCAGGAAATCTGTGGGGAGCCAGCAGGGCAGGGCCAGGAGAAGGAACGTTAACATCTCAGTCGTCCCTGGCCCAGGGGCTGGCCCCGAAGACTACGGTGGGAGATGGTACCCCCTGGGGCAACAGCAGGGAGCTGACACCAACCACGGAGGGGAAAGCTTGGCTCCAAGGGAGCACCCCCTGGCTGGGCACTCCCTCCCTCCGCAGGCACAGCCCCCACTGCCGGGCCCCAGGCACACTCTCCAGGGTTGTCCAGCCTCCCTACAAATGTCCCCAGAGTGTCCCCAAGGCAAATGTCCAAGCATCAGCAGGACAATGACACCAGAAGAGACCAGCTTGGCTGGTCACACACCAAGTCCCGAGGCAGCAGCAGGGCCAGGCGCCAGGTGTTCTGACTGTCCCACTATGTAGTTTCCCTGGGAATGAGGGGCATGGGTGCCTGCTGTCCGGCCCCACACCTACACCCTCTGCCCCAGAGAAACCCTCAGTCCCTCCCTCCCTCCCTGGCTCACAACCACCACCTGGACAGATCTGCTCTGTGCAGGCCTAGCCAGGCCTCCCGCATGCTGCCTGCCTCCAGCCTGCCCCACACAGGCCTGGCCCAGCCCGCAGGTCCTCTCCTGTGAGCTCCCAGTCCAACCCATGCATGGCCTCCCAGCCGCCCTTATCTCCAGGCCCAGCCTGGCCCCAAATGTTCCTTCCTTCTATCCTCAGCAAGTGCTGAGTCTGTGAATAAAGCCACGTAACTGGCGGGCACTCTGGGGCCTTCTTCCCTGTGTCGGATCGCGGGCCTGGTCTGAGGCCAGGGCAGAATGGGACAGGGAGGGCCCAGATACTGTGGAAAGTGGGCCACTGCCCCGAGGGTGGTCCCGGGAGGGGCAGCCCTGAGTGGCTGGATCTCCCGAATCCTGTGGGCCCCAGCACTCCAGGGTCCCCGGCTCAGGGGAGTAGGGCTCTGATGGGCCGTAGGGAGGCCAGGTGAAGTGAATTGCCCTTGCCCATAGCCCAGCATATTCTCTATCAGCTTTGTCCTATGTGGCCGCTCTGGGGCCCTGTTAGACCCAGGGAGAGCAGAACTGCTCCAAGGCCCCATTTACAGATGGGGAGACAAAGACCCAGTGACCCCAGAGGACAGCCTCCTGACCCCTGGACTACGGAAAGGGGACACCTGGCGTCCAGGCCAAAAGCGCTCCATAAAGGGGACTGTCAGGCCAGGTTCCAAGGCATTTCATCAGTGAGGGGGCACCAAAGCCTACAGCAAAGGAATTTTAGGTTAGTCCCACAGCAGAGTAGTAGCTCTCATTGGGGGTCCTCAAGACCACCCTTAGGTTCAGTGATTCGCTAGAAAGACACACACAACTCAGCAAAGCTGTTACATTCATGGTTAAAATGTATTACAGTAAAAGAATATAAATTGAAATCAGCAAAGGAGGGGCGCCTGGGTGGCTTAGTCATTAAGCACCAACTCTTGATTTCATGATCTCAGGTCATGATCTCAGGGTTGAGGAACTGAGCCCTGTGTCAGGCTCCTCACTGGGTGTGAAGCCTGCTTAGGATTCTCTCTCTCCCTCTGTCCCTCCCGTCCTCCCTCCCTGCGCTCTCTCTCTCCCTCTCTAGGAAAAAAAAAAAAAATCAGAAGCTAATAGCACAGAGGGCAGAGTCCAGGAGAGACCAGGTGCAAGCTTCCAGTACCCTCTCCCAGTGGAGTCATGGGGACAACATTTAATTTTTCCATGTGTGACCACATACATGAAGGATTGCCAACCACAAAGCTTACCTGAGTCTTGGTGTCCAATGTTCTACTGGAAACTGCTCATGTAAGCCTGGCTGACCCACTTGGCTGGCCTTAGTTACTTAGTCTCCAGCCCCTCCAGAGGCTAACCTGATACCATAGGGCCCAAGGCCCCCAGGTAAGCAAAGACACTCTTGTCAGGCTGGATATTCCAAGGGTTTAGGGGTAATCTCCCAGGAGCCGGGTGAGGACCAAAACTTTCTCTGGAATGTGCCCCGCTTTTGACAACCCAGACCTCCTGAGTTAATCCTTGAAGGCACTGCCATCCTGACCAGTGGCACTAGTATCACCCAGGAACTTGTTAGATCTCTAAGTTCTCAGGGTCACCCCAGAAGGACGGAAGCAGAAACTCTAGGGGTCGAGCTCAGCCATGTGCTTTGACAAGCCGTCCAGGTGTGCTGATGCAGGCTGAAGTTTGAGAAATGCTGGCCAGAGGAGTGAGGTCCTGGGTGGGGCTGAACTTTTACAGAGAGGGCATGGAAGGTCACCCCACATGGCAGTTAGGACTCCAGGAAACCTTCGAAAGGGAAGCTTCCCACACTATGTCAGGTCTAGACCCTGGGAGTGCCCCTTCCTCGCCCCTGCTCCCTCCTAGCCCTGAGCCCCGTTTAGGGTTAAATGCCGGGCCCTGCGAAGGCACTGGAACGGAAGTCTTGGTGGCAGAGAGTCCGAGGAAGCCGAGCAGCCTTGGGAGAGCAGGAGCGCCGGAATCAGATCAGCGGGAGCTCCACCGGAGGCCGGGAGACAGAGGTCAGAGCTGGCGTTCGCATCAGGAAAGGGGCTAGTGGTTCACACTTGTCCCTTGTCGCAGGCGCGGGTCCTACCTGCCCATGGCCCCTCACCACGCAACCCTAGGCAGGTCTCTTATTTTCACTATCCTCAAGGGGAATGAGTTCCTGGCAGAAGAGGGAAGAGACGGGGACAGATGAGAAAGAAAGCCCCTCCGTGGCTCTGCGACCAGTGTTAACCACAGGACAAGGCTGCTCTCAGGTAAAGGCCAGAAACCAGCGGTTGCAGACCCGCACCTTTCCCTACACCCCCAGCAGCGGCTTTACGGAGCCCAGAGTCCCAGCCCCCCAGCCCCGCCCGGGGGAAAGAAACGGGGCTCGCAAAAGGGAGTATCCGGGGACAAGCCCGGGTGGGGAGGGCGTGCCGTCCACGAAGGCAGCATCCCAGAAATGGGGCCTGTGCCCTGCAAGCCTCTGAAACAAGATTCCTTCAAAGCCAGCTGCCAGAAGGTGGAGGAAATGGCTTGAGGCTGACAGGAGAGGGTGGCTGGATGTGGCATCAGTCCACCCCAAACACCGCGCCCCCTCCCGCCCTGAGGGAGTCCTTCTTGGCCCCAGAAACAAGGGCTGTCTCGAACGTGAACAGGAAGTGGGGGAAAGAATGAGGTGGCTGTGTGAATGCCACCTCCTCCCCCTACCAAGCTGGAACAGGCCTGGAGAAGGGGCGCCCGGTAGGACTCTGGCGTCCGGGCTGCCCCCTCCCCGCCAGCCCGCCGTTCCCACCGCATCACTTGAGCGCCATCTGCGGGCAGCCAAGGGAATTGCCCTGCCAAGACGGCGCTTAGATAAACCTGCTGGGGCTGCTTCCCAGAGAGCAGGACCCCAGGGCAAAAGATGGAGTAGATGGTCTTGGCCACCTCAGCAACTGCCCCCACATCTCAGCAGGAACCCAAGGCCCCGGAAGGACCCGTTCACTTGGCTACTACGTTAAACCCGCCGAGGCAAGCCCGACATCCCTCCTGTGTGCCAGCTTCACCAGACAAGTAGGAGATGGATGGAGGGGCGGGACACTTGGCCTCCAGGGACAGCCCCTGAGTTCTCCCAGTGCCCCCAGGGCCTCCCCCAGGCTTTTGGAACCCTCAGTTTCATTTCTTGGAGCCTGGCTCTGATTGTACACAATAGAGGCTGAGCCAACGGGACGTTCAGACAGGTACCCCGCTTACCTTTAAGCACAAAAGCCTTTGGAATGCCAGGTGTCCCACACCAGCCTCGAGCTCCAAAGACTTTGCAGTGATGTCATTATTCTTAGCATCTTTGTAACACACACAAACTGCGTAAGTCCAGGAATCAGACTATCACATGAACCAGGACTGAAATGACCATCACTCTCCCAGCGGGTCCCTGTACCTCCTCCACCCCCCCAGTTCTACTCCCCCTCCTGGTGTTCCTGGCCTGGCTAGCACTGCCATCCACGCAGCGCTCCATCCAGAAATCTGTGAGTCATCTTGGACTCCTCCTTTTCACTCCCCATACCATTTGGTCAGGCCACCTCCCGAACAGTTCCTAAATTCATCCAGCGCTCTCCATCTGCCCCGTCATCATCCTAGCGCAAGAGTGCCTGAAATGCTAAAATTATCCCTTAATTCAGGGGTTAACAAACCTTTTCTATAAAGGGCCAGATAACTAAATATTTTAGGCTCTGCGGACCAAGAGGCAAAATTAAGGATATTATGTAGGTCCTTATGTATTATAGTCTCTGTCAAAACTGTTCAGTACTGCCATTGTAGGCAAAAGCAGCCATCAACAATACATAAGTGAATGCACATGGCTGTGTTCCAATAAAACTTTATTTAAATTCCACTGAGCTTTGAATTGCATATAATGTTCATGTGCCACAAAACGTTATTTTTCTTTTGAGTTTTTTTCTGGCCATTTAAAAATGCAAAACCCATTCTTAACTTACAATGGGTATAAAAACAGGCCGACCAGCTGTAGTTTGCCAACCCCCGACTTAATTGATCCCATTCCCATTCATTCTCCGTGCTTCAGCCAAAGGGATTTTGCCAAAACAGAGACCCGATGCTGCCAATCGTTTGCTAACAACTAGCCAATAGCTTGAGATAAAAGTACAAGCTCCTCAGCCCCCAACAGCCTTCTGTCCAGGCTCTTCTGTGACCCCTCACCCCATTGACCCTAGACAGCCCCAGAAATTCTCCTGGTCCTTACACAGGCCCCAAGCCCCCTCATTCATGCTTTTCACTCCTTCCAGCTCCTCTGCCTCGAATTTTCTTACCCCATTAAAAATTCTGTTTCCTTTACAGTCTACTCACAAAATTTCTGACCCCAAATAGTGGGTTGTTGTTGTGTTCCCCCCCACACACACACACACACCAGCTAGTTCTCCAACAACAGCCAGGTGATTCTGACACTATCCATCTGGAGTTAACATCAGATCCCACAGGCTAAGGGCTCAGGGCCACAAGACATCCCCCTCTTTCCCACCAATCTCAAGTAGTGGGTCCTGAGGGTACCCGTACTTCTGTCTGATGTGGCTACAAATTGGGAATTCCCCCAATGCCCTCCTCAGGTTCAATAATTTGCTCACAGAACTCAGATAAACACATTTACTGGTTAGATGCTAGAGGAGGTGATAAAGGAGAATGGACACATGAACAGCGAGGTCCAGAAGGGTCCCGAGCTCAGGAGCTTCTGTTCCCGCGGACTTGGGGTGCACCACCCTCCCAGCACATGAATGTGCTCCCTGACTGGGAGGCCCTCTGAACCCCATACTGTAGGGATCTTTATGGAGCCGTCATCATGTAGGTATGATGGATGATCCACTCAATCTCTATCCCCTCTCTCCTGCCTGGCGGATGAAATGGGCACGCCAAGTTCCAAGCTTCTAAGCCCCCACTCGGAAGCTATCCAGGAGCCTAGGAAGAGTCATCATGTTCAAAAAAAGGCACTCCTATCGCCCAGGAAATTCCAAGGGACTTAGCTCTGTGTCAGGAGCCAGGATACTAAGAACGAAAGATGTTCCTAACGTCCCTATCACTCGGGAAACCACAGGGGAAGTTTGGGAGTATGGCCAAGAGTTTGGGAGCCAGAGCTGGTGAACTGGAACAAATCGCTTCGCTATTTCAAGCCTCAGTTTCCTCCTCTGTAAGGAGATGATTGTGCAGGGCCTGTCATGTATCAAGCACTCGGTAAACACGGGTTTCCTTCTCCCCCGCCATGGTCTTCGCTTTCCCTTTCACCGGCTCCTCTGCCTCTTCAAAGCCAAGTCCGGGGGGTGGGAGCGTGAGACCGTGGCCCCTCAGGAGCAGAAAAGTCCGGGACACATGGTGATACAGTGGACAAGAAACGATTGGTATTATATTTTTGCTGCCTTAGACACTGGGAAGCAGGCAGAAAGCCCATGGGCTTCTCTGACTCCTGTCATCGTTCTCCCTGCTCTGACATGCAGACAGCACTCTCTTTGGGTCCTGAAAAATCCCTCCAGCTGGACGTCATTGTCCCTATCTATAATTTAATAAGAAATAGATATTTGGTCTTTGTCCCCCATTCCCAACACAGAACTTCTAAACGCTTTGGAATTTCTTGAGGGAGAGGTGTGAGAGGAGAACTTTAATGACTCAGAACAAGCCCCTTTCAGGCCACACCTGAGTTTATGGAAATGATGTAACCCTTGGGGTGGAGGGACCCTACATTGCTGGGGAGGGGGGGAGTGCTGGTTGCTGGAGGAACCAACCCCCGAATAGAGGGTTGGAACTTTCAGCCCCACCGCTGACCTCAGGGAAGGAAGAAGAGCTGGACATTTCATTACAATCACTAACGGCCGAGGACTTGATCTGTCATGCCTACATGATGGCACCTCCATAAAAACCCTTCAATGACAGAGAACGGAGAGCTTCCAGGTCCGTGAGCACATCAAGGTGCTGGGAGGGCGGTGCGCCCAGAGGGCATGGACGCTCTGTGGGCACCTTCCCTCCCCCAAACCTTGCCCCATATAGCTCTTCCCTGTAGCCGTTCCTGAGTTGTATCCTTTATAATAAACTGTTAATAGTAAGGAAAACACTTTCCTGAGTTCAGTCAGAAGTTTCAGTGACAACATGACACTTGCAACTGGCATCTCAAATGAGGCCAGTCTTGGGGGAATGAGCCCTTAACCTGTGAGATCTGATATGGACTCTGGTAGACAGTGCCAGCGTTGAATTGAATTGAATTGAACTGAATTGTAGGAGAAGTGGTTGGTGTGAGAAAATACACACATTTGGTGTCATAAGTGTTGTGAATGAAGAGTTCAGATCATCTCCCACATGAGGAAACTGAAACTACTAAGGTTTAGACAGAGGAGACCAAAGCGTCCACCCCCAAGTGATCTCTGAGCCCATGCTCTCCTCCCCTTCACCCTGGCTGCCACCCTGGCTGGGCGACTCATTCAACTGAGCAGTGCCAGTGTCGTGATCTCCTGTGCCCCAGGGACCTCGCCTCTATCCCAGCGGCCTCAACCACTGCCCCATGAGAGCTTACACTCCCGAGCTGCTCCTTCCTCCTCCCCTGCCACTGGCCTTCCTTCCCTGAGAAGCCTGAATCATGCAGTCTTTCACTGACACCACAACTATCCACGGCCCCCTGGCCCCTGGTGTAGACGGCAAATACACCACCCCCATCAACCCCACCATCCAGCTTCCCTGATCTACACGCGGGCGGCCCAGCACGGCTGGGGAGAAGTCCCGCGAATTTGTCGACTGGCACCAGCCCACAGGGCTGCTGACCTTAGCCGGTGGGCCTCACGGTACCATCCACATCGCCTTGCCCTGGTCCCCAGTCAGTTCCCTGGCCTTCTCCCCAAAGGGGTGCTCGACTTTGACCTCTCCTCGTGCCCCCTGCCCTCCACACTCACAGCGCGTGCCCTTGCCGCCTGTGTGTTCATTTGAATGAGACCAGACTCTCAAACTCTTTGTGGAAGAAACCTCACAGTCACGGGGATTATTTTACATTCCTGCACGTGGGAGAAGAGGGAGGTGCCAATGCTCCCCTCCGGCTTAACAAAAAAAAACTCACAGGTATTTATACCTTCGAGAAAACAGAGATGTGAATTTAAATACTATTGCCAGGGCAACCCATTATTAAGGAAGACAAGCGATCAGAATCACAAGCTTTGTAAAAGTTAAAGGTTACTTTCGCGGGACAAAGCAACTACCTCTTAAATGTGATTGTCTGACAAGATTCTCTTGCTGGAAATAACGTTTGCAAGGATGGTTTCAGGCTGCAGGAAAGAAGCTGCTTTCATTCCGTGGCTTCAGAGAAAGAGGGAGCATTTTCTCCTTATGCTGAGGTGGGGTGTTTTCATCACCACCAGTTAGAGGGACCTGGAATTTTTTTTTTTTTTTAAGATTTTTATTTATTTGTGTGAGAGAGAGCACAAGCAGGGGGAGGGGGAGAGGCTGGGGGAGAAGCAGGCTCCCCGCAGAGCAGGGAGTCCGATGTGGGGCTTGATTCCAGGACCCTGGGATCACGACCTGAGCTGAAGGGAGCCACTTAACCGACGGAGCCCCCCAGGTGCCCGGGACCTGGGACATTTAAGGCCAGGTGCTGACATTCCATTTGTTAGCACTAAGAGGAACAAAGGCGGGTCCAAAGCAGATGGTCTACACTGCCTGGCAGTCCATCTACATTTCCCCCACTGCCTGGTCTCCAGGGCGCCCCCTCCCACCCACCTCACTGCCCGTCACTCCCAGTGTCTGTCGCTGGCTCCTCGTCTCTAACCTGGGAAGGGCCTGCTTCTCTTCTCTGCGCCTCTCTACACTCACCCTGCTGGTCGCCTCCTGCCCTGCTGGTCCCCTCCTGTCATTTTATGACTCTCCGTGCCAGCTGCACCCCTGACTCCCAGATTCGAATCTCCAGCCCAGGTCACTGCGCCAACGCTGGACCCTGCTAACTTCCTGACATTCCACCTGTCTGTCGGATCTCAGAGGCAGCACGGCCCAAATGGAGCTGCTCATTTTCCCTTTCAAGCCTGTTCCTCTGGCAGCCTTCCCCAGCTCGGTAAAGGCATAGCCAGTCTTCCAGTGGCTCCAGCCAAAGCCTTATAATCATCCTGACTCTTCTATATCCAGGGCCCCCCCTAGGCTACTCCGCACCCCGGTATGAACTGGGAAGGGTGCCCCTCAGTGCAGGCATGGGACCTGGGGGTCTGAATTTCAGTGTCCCCCACACCCCATCCGCACAGCCGGCGGCTCTGGGTCCAACCGCACACGCATTGGCAGCGTGTCCCCTAGTGGCAGCCTTCCAGGCTGTTCCAGTTAAAAGACAGTTGTCCTTCCTGCTGCTTGGCCCTTGCTTCCTGCCCATTTTCCAAGTCTGGTCCTGCCTCGTCCTGGCAGTTCCTGAGGGCCTTTCAATAAATTCTTTTGCCGCTGAAAAAACAGGAACACCCACTGATACTATCTAGAAACTTGTGTAAAGCCCTCCTACCCTTAGGATTAGAAAACTTCATTTCTCCATCGTCCCCTGGAAGTGCTCTGGAGGAGGCTGCCAGAAGACCAATGACATCACCAAACTGAAGACCACCTGGAACAGCTCTGCTCTAGCTGACACCAGCCTGGTCTCCTCGTCCTGCCTTCCCATCCCCTCCCCCAAGGGCTCTGTTCTCTTCTGGGGGTCCCTCTTCCATGTCTGTCCTGTAACTGGTGCCAGTCCTCAGGGCTCCAACCTCTCCCTTCCGCCCTTTCCACCCCACATGCTCCGCAGGACATCCTTCACTCTCACCGTATGCAACCCCACCTCTCTCCCTCTGCTGAGCAGCAGACCCTCCCCTGCTGGAAGCCTCCACCTGCAAGTCCAAGGGCACCTACGCCCAGCACATCTACACAGAGCTGATCCCCTTCCAGCCCACAGCTGCTTCTCCTCCTGCCTTCCCCACCCAGCTTGAGGGCCCCAGCCTGCTCCCCAACCACCTGAGCTAGAAACTCGGGAGTCACCACACAGCTCCCTTCTCCCTTCACAGCAAGTCCATCCCTCCTAGGCACACATGAAATCCTGGAGCTTCTTCTCTGAAAACATCTCTCCAAACCATCCCCTCCTCTCCAACCCCACAGCCTCCGCCCCACTCATTTCCGAATCTTCCCTAGCTGTTCCAACAGCCTCCTATAGGGCTCCCAGCCACCCTCCGCTTCTTCCCCAACAGCAGAGCCAGAGTGAGCTTCCTGGAACTCAAACCTGACCATGTCACCCCCTACCCCATGCTTCCCTACCCCTGAGAGCAGTGTTCCTTTCTCGTTCTTACCGTAGCTTCTTACAAAGATTCTGGTGTCCTCTCCCAGACCTGCTGAAATAGGAGAAAAACCGGGACTTCTTTGCCCTAATCTGTGTCCTCAGATATAATTCGGCCAAGTTCGCAAAGCGTTGATCTATGATTCCCAAACTGCTGTAGGAATCATTTCAGAAAGCTGGTTAAAAATCAACTCCCAGGCTCACCCCCCAGAGATTCCAATTCAGTAGATGTTGAATAGAGATTTTTCCAGAGGATTCTGCATTCTGGCTACCTGCCTGGATGCCTGGACTGTGATAACGGGGGGGTGGGGGAGGATTCCTCCGTCACAAGGTAATTGGGGGCTGAGACAGCCTCTATGTCTACACCTGCCTCTCCGCTTCCTTCCTCCTTTGCTGCGGGCAGTAACATGAGGCCCTCCGTGGCACAGCTCTCGCAGACTCAGAGGCCCTTTTGTTCATCTTCTCATCTGTTCCCCACAGCACAGAGGTCCGGCAGGACCAGGACTTCCCCCGGTATCTTTGGGAGTTTCCATGTCTTCATGTAATTTTTGGTTTCTTCATTTTCTATTTTAAAAACAAATAGGGGGGGGGCACCTGGGTGGTTCAGTCGGTTAAGGGTCTGCCTTCGGCTCAGGTCAGGATCCCAGGGTCCTGGGATCGAGCCCCATATTGGGCTCCCTGCTCAGCAGGCAGCTTGCTTCTCCCTCTCTCTCTCCCTCTCCCCCTGCTTGTGCTTTTGCTCGCTCTCTCTCCCAAATAAATAAAATCTCTAAAAATAAAAAATAAAAATTTAATATGGAGGGACGGTGTTATGTTTAATGGGCACAGTCTCAGTTCGGCACGATGGCTGGAGGTGAACAGTGCCCTGGTCGGACCACAATGGGAATATTCTTAATGCCACTGAACTGCACACCTAAAACCAGTTAACATGGCAAATTTTATGATATTGGTAAAAACTAAACCTGTTCCTCCGGCCGTCCTCCCCACCTCAGCAAACGCACGTCCTGTCTTCCAGTGGCTCCAGCCCAAACCTTACAATCAGCCTGACTCATCTATATCCAGGCCCCCCTAGGCTACTCAGCCACTTGATGTGAAATGGGAAAGGGCTTTTTAAAAAGTGAGTCTGCAGTAAATTGCAAAGCACAAAATGAGGATGAGTCTCGATCTGTAGTGACACCATGACACCAACCAACCAGGTCAGAGGGGAGGCCGGAGGCAGAGCGAGAGAGAAACGGGGAGGGCTGGAGCCGGCGCCCCGGGAGAGAACCCGAGGGTGCGGAGCGGCAGGAAAAGGAGAGGCGTGGATCTGACAAGGGCCAGAACCCAGAGGCACTAGTAGGAGGGAGAAGGGCCATGGAAGGCAGAGAGTGGAGGCCCACCCGGCTGGCTACCAAGTGTGTCTTCACGGGACCTGCGCCTTGGCGTCAGAGCACATGCCCTTGCAGCCCCTGGAACAGGTGCAGGGCAAGGGAAACCAAAGTGAGCAAACGGGGACTGGGCCTTCATGTGGGGCAGCTAGTCCCTTGACCTGTCCCCTGTTACCAGGACCCCCTTAGAGGCCCAGGCCCCTAGTTCCATCCTGCAGGAATCAAGTGTTCTTTTTCCTAAGAAACCTGGGAGGGCCCGAATTAACCCCAAGGGCTGTGAGGCCAACCTGAGGATCAAGATTGCAATAGAAAGATCCAACAGAAAATCCATGGGTCTATCTGCAAAGCCAGCACACATCCTCCTCCACTGCTGTTATCCCGGTAAGTCTACTGAGCTGTAGCCGTAACAAGCCCCCTAACTGGCCTCCCTGCGGGCGGGACAGCCAGTGAGTCAGCGAAAATCAGAGTCGGACCACCCTCGATGCTCAAAACCCTCCAACTCCCATCCCACTCCCTCAGACCCTGCATGGGGTGAAGTCTACTTTAACCAGCATCTGGCCTTTGCCCTCAGCTCCTGGGAGGTGACCTCTAAGCCCCCGGAATGTCCTGACAGCAGTGTTTGTCTGGGGCCTTCAGACACCCATCAGTGTAACAATGTGATTTACAAGGAGTGCTTTGGGACACACGACCTCTGGGGGAAGTGGAGACTCGAGGTCAGCCATGTGGGCCCCAAGGAGAACCCTGGACACCAAGACTCAGGTGAGCTTCCCTGCTTGGCCACACTGTGCGTTATAAACCAGGAGTAGGTCTCAGGTCCAGGGCTCCACTGGGAGACGACAATCCACTGGGAGCTTCACGCCTGGAGCTCCCCACATTCCACCCTATGCAACCTGTCCTCTGGTGAATGTGTATCCGTCTGCTATTAAAACACCATCATCTCGGGACTTTCCTGAGTTCTGTAAGTCTTTCTGCCAACTTACCCACTGACAATGGTTTGAGCCTAGAACTTGCAGCTGGAATCTGAAAATGAGGGCAGTCTTGTGGGGACCATGCCCTCAAACAGTGCCACTGGCCAAATTCTTTGCACCCTATGTAACCACCTGACTTGGACCTTCCTGATCTGCCCGACCCCTGCCAACCAGACCTCATTCCCCCCCCACCCTTGAGTAAGGCCCGCCCCCGCCCAAGGGCACCAGAGAGCCCCCTTCCCCACGTATCTGGCAAGGGAACCCCCTCCTTCAGGCCTTTCATTCAGACGTCACCTCCTGGGAGAGGACGCCTCTAGCCCCTCCTCAAATTCCCTCCACCCCAAACCCCTCCCTCTCTTCCCACTTTACTCTTTTCCCTTGGCATACTATCACTATATCCATGGCACTCAAACTGTATTCACCCTCTTTCTTCTCCATCTCCTCACTACACTGTAAGCCCCAAGGAGAGGGATTTTGTCCTTTGTTCCCTCCTGCAACCCCAGGACTGAACAATTCCTGGCACGTGCTGAGTACACAGGAGATTCCTGGTGAATGAATGCCCTCCAGTACCCTTTAGAAGCACCTCTTGGGGGGCGCCTGGGTGGCTCAGTCGTTGGGCGTCTGCCTTCGGCTCAGGGCGTGATCCTGGAGTTCTGGGATCGAGCCCCACGTCAGGCTCTTCCACTGGGAGCCTGCTTCTTCCTCTCTCACTCCTCCTGCTTGTGTTCCCTCTCTTACTGGCTGTCTCTCTCTGTCAAATGAATAAATAAAATCTTTAAAAAAAGAAGCACCTCTTGGGGCACCTGGGTGGCACAGCGGTTGGGCGTCTGCCTTCGGCTCAGGGCGTGATCCCGGCATTCTGGGATCGAGCCCCACATCAGGCTCTTCCACTATGAGCCTGCTTCTTCCTCTCCCACTCCCCCTGCTTGTGTTCCCTCTCTCGCTGGCTGTCTCTATCTCTGTCGAATAAATAAATAAAATCTTTAAAAAAAAAAAAAAGCAGCAGCAGCACCTCTTGGAAAACAGGCCACCTGACTCCAACTCTCTCTCCCTGAAATGCCAAGTCTGCAAAAACAGGAAACCTGACCACACTTGGCTGGAGACCATTGCTGAGGAGGATAAGGAAAGAACTGGTTAAGACCCAAAACCTCCAGGACGGGCCCCTGGCCCAGATGCTAGTCCTAGCCCTGACACCACATTGTTGTGAGCTTGAAAGGCCCCTCCACCTCGGGCTAGAGCGGGTGCACGGAACTCTCTGGCCCTGCTCACTGCGACGCAGGTCTCAGGGGAGGGGGGAGGGGTGCCCCTGCCCTGACAGAGAGATGGAGGGAAGACAAGACCTCACCAGGTGGGAGTGACTTTTATTTGAAGCCAGAACACACCTTATCTGGGATTTCATCTGTAATCTGTGACAGTAAAAAAAAAAAAAAGGAAAAGAAACCAGGACCTAAAGGGCCTGGGGAGGAGAGGGACGGTGGGTCCTGTCAGGCCACATAGGGGTAGCGGAGCAACAGCCCCTCGTAGGGCTCCAGGTTGAGGTGCTCCAGCTCCAGAGAGGCACCCTCCTCACGGTCTAGCCTGGTGCTGAGTAGCACGTCGACGCTGGCTGGCAGGCTGGCGGTGGCCGGCAGACCAGAGGCCCCCAACCTGGCAGGCTGGCCCACCTCCCCGAAGTTGAGCACTACCAGGAAACGCTCGTTCTGGTCCCACTGGCGGATATAGGCAAAGAGGTCCGGCCCCGACGAGAGCACGTGGAAGTCTCCGTGCAGTAGAGAGCGCTCCTTTCCTCGCTGATCACTCAGCCTCCGGAATAGGGAGAGGAGGGAACCAGCGTCTTCATTCTGGCTCTGCAAAGGAGGGAGACAGCAGGAAAAGATAAAGGGCGCGAACTCCTACAAGCCACCTGCCCACCTGCTGAGCGGGCCTGGCCCACCCAAAACCCTTACCTTCACGGTCATGTTGCTACTTCCAGGTCCTGAGGTGTTGGGAAAGCTGGATTCATCCCAGAGCATAAACGGAGCCTTCGCAGGCTGAAAAGCAGAGAAAACAGGACTCGGAAAAGGCCTGGGCCTGCTCTCGCTTCTCCTCCCGTTCCTAGCCCTATCCATGCAGAGCCTCCCCCGACTGTGGCCTAACTGCTACCGGACAGGCAAGGCAGGCTCCTGCCCCGGGGCCCTGCCCACACTGTGCCCTCCGCCCAGGGGGCTCTTCTCCCAGCCAGCCACAAGCCAGCTCCCTCACAGCCCTCCAGCCTCTGCTCAGCTGTCTCACCAGATCTTCTGTGGCCCCTGGATGGAGAACGTCTCCCGTCCCTGTCCTCTAGGCCGCTGGCCCTGCTCTCTTTTGCACAGCACTGAGCAGCACTGGGCACCTTTATTCTATTTTATTATCTAACTTGGCCACCTGCAGCTCTCTTGTGTACTGCTGTATCCTCTGTGCGTGGCATAGAGCAATTACTCCGTGAACGACCAGTTCTAGCAATATCAGCTGGGGTGTCAACCTCCAGCCCTCTGGCTAAACTAAGTGAGAGCCTTCGTGGTCTTACCCGATCACAGAGGGGCTACTGCACATTTCTCGTACTCATCTGGGTCCTCCACTAAACTATGAGTTGCTGGAGGACATAAAAGAGTCCCCCGATCGTACGAATGAATGAATGGACAGGTGAGTGACGGCTCCCATACTGAATACCTGCCAGGGGTCAGCCATCACCTTTTAAA
Organism: Ursus americanus; assembly: GCF_024610735.1. Taxonomy (NCBI): domain Eukaryota; kingdom Metazoa; phylum Chordata; class Mammalia; order Carnivora; family Ursidae; genus Ursus; species Ursus americanus. The sequence continues at coordinate 38,751,597 of NC_142150.1, read as the reverse complement.
ATAGGCTCTCATTGAATCCCTACAAGAAATGCAATATCCCAGAAGAGATGGTCAAGGCCATGGCAGGAAATGACTTGCCGAGGCCACACAGTGACCGATGAGGGGACTGACCAGGAATCAAACGCACTTCCACCCAAGGCTCATGTCTGCCTGTTGCCATGCACACAACCGTCGTGCTAGATGAACACAACCGCCTCCCAGCGCGGGGAGGAGGCAGCAAGCCATACCTGGCCAGGAAGGGCGGCTGCCTCCAGGCCAATCTCGTCTCCATAGCTGAAAACTGGGGTGCCGGGCAGGGTGAAGAGCAGCAGCTGGTAGAGGCGGAGGAGATGAGCCGGCACGAGGGAAGTCAGGAACCCCGCCTGAGACAGCTGCAGGAATGGATGCACGGAGGTGAACCCCAAAGCCCGCCTTTGCCTCCATCTGCCAGCACCCCTTCCTCCGCCAGGCCTCTTCCGGCACCCTCGCCCCCCACGACGGCACTCACACTCCAGCTGCACCAGCGATTGTCAGTGGCGTTCAAAAACTGGGTGACAAGGAATTCGATGCGCTTCCCACTGAAACCAGGGCTTGACAGGTATGAGCTCGTCAACAACAGGTCCTTTGTGGATCCAAGCAGGCTCAGAATCTGCTGAAGGTCAGAGGACTCGGTCCCTGCAATCAAGAGCCTGCACAGAGCAGGGTGGGGAACAAGGTTGGTAAAGAACAACAAAAAAATGAAGATGAAGAATTTGGACTAGGAATTCCCCCATTCCTGGGGCCTAGCGCTCAACTGAGGGGATCCCACAAGGAAGCAGATCTGGCAGGGGAGGCCTAGCACCTACCTATCTTCACTAAAGCTCTTGGTCACGTTCTGCCACTCAGCCAAGAACAAAGACGCATCCTAGAAGAGAAAAAAGCAAAGTCGAGGAGCAGTAACACTACCAAGCCCTGGAGAGTCCCTCTGCTCTCATCCAGGCTCTCTGCCTTCCCCATGGAAAGGGACTTACTGTCAGATGCTCCACATTCCGAACCTGGAACCCATCCACACCAGCCTGCAGCCAAAAACTCAGAGCACCCTACAGGGAAGGGGGCAAAAGAACAGGGGAAAGGTATCAATACTCTGACGCAAAATCCAGCCCATGCCAAACCTTGCCCATGACGCACTTCTCCATGACCCTGGGAGAGTCACTTGTCTTGACCGGCCTCACTTAACCACCTCTATCAGAGAGGGTTAGCCTTTGGTTCCCTCCCCTTCTGAACTATCACTGATTCTTAACTACAGCATTTCACTTCTGTTCCTCCCCAGGGCAAATCACACAGCTTCACCTTTGGACACCGATAGGAAAGGCCCAAGAGAAAAAGTATGTTCGTAAACGTAATTTCTTTTAACCCTTAGCATGTGTGGAATGCTTGTACACTCATGTCAGAAATGAGGAAACACTCTCAAAGAAGCAAGAAGTATGCCCAAGACCACAGTCAGAGAGCAGCAGACAGGGGACCAAAATGCTAGCCAAGATCCCAGGACCAGTATCCTTTACTCCTCTTCCAGTGTCCTGAGGCCTGGGAAGGGTAGGAGGAAGAGGGCAAGTCAGAGCAAGGCCAATGATGAAAGAGTGAAATTCAAAGCACAGCCCCACGGCAGTGTAGACGAAGATTTGAAAAGAGGAGTCAGCTCTGCAGCACAGGCCCAGGCCTGAATTCCAAGAACTGGGTGAACACAGAACACGAGGCCCCACCCCCACAGCCCCACGCCCTGTGCTCTCTACTCCGGTTTCCATTTTCATCTGAAGCTACTAGTCCTCATGCCACACCATCTGAAAACATGCCTTCATCAATACCTATTAAGAGATTTTTTTAAGTAAGCACTACCGCCAATGTGGGGCTCAAACTCACCACCCTGAGATCAAGAGTCACATGCTCTATGGACTGAGCCAGCCAGGCGCTCCCCTCCCCCAATCAGTAACTCCTAAAGGGTCTTCTGGCAATTAGTAAGGGCGAACTGGATGACCCCAAGGGGCCTATGGAAATGCTGGGAGTAAAGAATTCTACCTCAGAATCACAGGGGCCAGCAAAGGGTCAGGGTGTTCTCCGTTTTTATTCTACTCCCTGCTGCTCAGTGCCCAGAACCCAGGCATCAGGAGCTCGGAGGACAGGAGGACAAAGTCCCATTCCCAGCCTGCGGGATATAGTCTTTGCACCTACACCTTCATTCAGGTAAGGCAGATTACAGAAATGAGACTACTTGAGACCTCAAATCCTAAGCACGGCAAAGCCCTTTGAACCTTAGCTTCTTCATTTACAGATGAAAGATGACAGGGACCTTGTGTGGTCATGGAGAAATTCGGAACACATACAAAATACCTGGCATGGTCCCAGACACATAAGACCACAACACTTACAATTTCAGACTGGGCTCCACTCCAAAACACATCAAACAAGAGCTGGGAAACCAGACGGAACAGGAGTCCCACAGAGAAACGGTTTCCTCTCCCAAAAGGAAGAAAAATCAAACCCAGATTGACATCTGAGAAATTCCTTTCCTGGCACTGTTACCATCAGAGTCAAGGAAACAAGAAAAATCACTGACCAGAAAAGGAACAAGCAAAAAGGGGGAGGGGGTGCACTGTTGGCCTCCCCTCCTGCCCATGGTAGCAGTGCGCCAGTTTGGCTCCAAGGAGCAAGGGGCCCCTCAGCTGGAGCCAGGCTAGGTTTACAGGGCTTGCCAGGAGGATCGACACAGCCCCACATCCAGCTCCCACCTGCCGTCAGCACCAACACACTCACCTGCATCTTGGCGGCCACAGTGTTAATCTCCGTGGGGAGGAACCACGAATTCTCGCCCCTGTAGTTGGGAGTGAGGTCCAGAATGACCCGGATGCCTGGAACAATGGAGGAAGAGGTAGTCGTGAGAAAGACTTTGGGGTCAGGGAAAAGGAAGAAATCAACAAATACAAGCCGGTAGACTATTCCCTATGTATTATGTGGCACAAACGCTTAGATTTGAACTCGGTTTAAGATGTTCTAAGGCAGAAGGTACATAGTACAGTAGAGAAGGCTGAGCTATGGGGTCCTGGGCTCCCCACACCCAAAGTGAACCCTGTGATTTTATTTGGATATTTTTCTCAAAAGGATCCGCTCCTTTACAAGTTTAAAAACCACTGAATTAGGGCGCCTGGGTGGCTCAGTCAGTAAAGCATGCTGAGTCTTGGTCTCAGAGTCATGAGTTCAAGTCCCACATTGGGCAGTGGAACCTACTTTAAAAAAATAAATAAACCACTGAATCAGGAAAAGCCTACATTTTACAAATAAGGGCACTGAAGCCCAGATGTTAAATGGCTGAACACACAGCAAGCAGAAAGTCTCTAAACGACTTGACAAATTCCTTTTAGGCTGAAGCCTAAGAAATCTTCCCTGTACCTGCCTTAGGAAAACTCAGAGCCAGTCAGGAGTAAACCGAACAAAAATCCTATCCTGTCTTTCCTAAGTGGCCAGAAGGCCAAGTCCTTCTCAGCGGCTTCCAAGACAACTCCAGGACACCCACTCTTTTTCTTGGCGGACTGCAAGAGATTGTCAAAGTCTTCCTTGGAGCCAAAAATGGGGTCGATCTGTTCCAAGTTGGTCCCCGCGAGGTCATCCTTCTGGTTCTTGTGAATTGGGCCCAGCACAAAGCCCTTCACCTTCAGGGTGCTCAAGTAATCGAGATGCTGCTTTAGGCCTGAAACGGGGAAGCAGGGTTAAAGTGAAGTCCCTCTGAGAGGCCCCTGATCTGCCCTAGTCTCCCCTCTCCCCGGAACTAAGTGTGGGGCCGGGGGGTGAGCTTGGATCATGAGACTCAGAGTTGCTGATGTAAGATGCCCGGCACATTACTTCAGAAACGTCAGCCACCGGATCAGGACCGGCTTCCGGCGCCGGAAGACGCTGAGTCAGCTACCCTCGCACAAGAGGGAGTGGGAGCGGTTTTCTCCAAAGAAAGGAAGGAGAAGCTACGTCCCAGGGTGCGGGGACGATCCGGGGCGGGGTGGGGTGAGGACCGGAGCCCGCGGCCCGTTAAACCGGGGGCGCGCACAGAGCTCACCTGCTAGGTCGCCCCCCTCTGGGCCCTGGAAGGCCTGAAGGTCGCCGATGCGGTAGAGGGCGCCCTTGTGCCACCAACTCTGCGCCGGCAGCTCGCGGCAGCGCGGGGCCCGCACGATGATGACCACGGCGCCCGCTAGCATGCCGAGCCAGCCGAGCCAGAAGAGCACCAGCAGCGCCCAGCGGGTGCGCACCCAGCCGGGACTGCCCGCCACCTTCAGCAGCTCCTCCTTGGACAGGCCGGTGAACTTGGCCGCGGCCGCTGCCTCCGCCTCGTCGTCGGCCACCTTGATCTTCACCAGCCCGTTCTTCTCGGCGCCGCCCACCACGACCGCGGCCATGGCCGCCCCGGACGGCGCGTTCATCGGCTGCTTCTCGGGCTCCAGCTCGTTCAGCTCCACCTCCTTCAGGTCCACCTCGGTGTCCTGGCTCATGGTGCCTGCGGAACCGGCGACACGATGCAGCCGGCGGTCAAGTGGTGGCTGGACTCCTGCCCTACCTCCCGGCCTCACCACGGCCTCAGCACCTTCTCCCGAGGTCAGGAAAGCCCGCGCAGCTTCGGCGACTGCGTCTGCGTCTGTGGGGAGGGGGACGGACGCAGCCTCCGGGTAGAGGCAGGGGAGCCCCGCCCCTGCCCGCCCCTTAAAGAGGAACGGCCCGGATTGCTAATTCTGAGACCGCTCGGGAGGGCGGCGTGCTCTAGCTCCTCCTCTCCAACCTGTTTGCCCCTAACGTTCCTTCCAGTGGGACGCTAAGAGAGCTGAGCCCCGAGCCACCTTTGGGTGGGGGGAGTCTGACTTGTCCCGCCCCCTGAAGGGGACGGGGAGGGGCAGTCCAGCACCGCGGGGGTCCCGGGGGCCCCCTCTTCGCCCACTCCTAAGGCGGGTGACTACCCCGACGCCATCCTCCGTCTGCCCCTGGTCCTGGGCTCAGGGCACCGCGTGGTCCTTCCAACTTCGCACGGCCACTGGCGCTCTCAGAGCCAGCCAAACTCAGTTCCCCCTCTTTCCCCGACCTAGCCTTGCCCCCCAGGCCTCTGGGACTTGGCGCTAGACCTCCCCTTCCCCGCAGGGCTTACTCGTCCTTCAAGACTCATCCTGAGTCCAGTTCAAATAACTCATCATGCAGCATCGAGCACCCACTACAATACTTTGCTTTATTAACTTGACTGAACGAACTCTAACCCGCTCTTCTCCGTGAGGTTTTAAGGTGAATCTGTTTGAACAGGAGAGTTGAAGGTGTCACTCCCCATCTTACCCCACCCCACCCCCAGTTTCTGGCTCCAGGATGTCGGCAGCGAGGAGGCTTCCGACATCCAGAAGAGCCTTAAGCGCCTGCCGGGCAACCTCAGGCCTGTAGCAAACATTCCAAGGTTGGGCTCAGTTAGAGGCATCCACCATTTTCCTACAACAGACCAGACTTTTCCCCACTTTGGAGGGCCTCCCACAGATCAGCCCAATCTCCCCAGGGTGCCAGGGTTCCTTTACCCACCCACCCCGGCCCCCCATCACTTCACTATGCTAAGCCATGGAGGCTGCTGCAGAGGCTTTAAAGACCACCTAACTTCCCTCCACAGAGATCCTGGGATGGAGGGTAAGTGGGGCAGAGACAAGGTTCATAGCAAGAAAAAACCATCGTCATCATCATAAAGGTTCATAGCAGGGACTGCCGGACATCAACAGCATGGGGTGCAGACACTCAGGAACTTCTTGTTCCTGACTGGTGCCAGCCCGGTTATTTTCAGAGAGGAGCTGAAGGAAACAAGTTCTTTCTCCCTCTCCCACCTGGGCTGGAAGCCAAGTATTTGGAAGAAAGCAGAGGCCAAGATCTGAAGAAATAGCAGACAGAAAGGGGGGCCAGAGGAGAGCCAAGGGTGTGAAAAGGCTTGTCTTCTGCCATGTCCTTTCTGCATGCCACAGCCCGCCCCACCGCCACCCGAGGAAAGCCAGAACCAACTCTAGAGGGAGGCAGGCCAGGGGGTAAAGGGTGGAGGTCAGACCAGTGAGCAAAGATGATATAGTAAGTCCAGGTTACACTGGGCATGGCAGATAAGTGCCAACCAGAGGCTCTGAACACACTTTATTCCCAGGGTGTAAGCTCAAGGTTGAGAGCCGGGGTCAGAAGCTCTCCGAGATGGTCCAACCTAACACCTCTGGGAACATACTATCTCACTCACAGCCCCCCATGGTTCTAGACAGATGAAGCCACTTCCTTCAGCGTGCAGTAAAGAAGCTAGCAACTGACCTCCCCAAGTTTATCACCTCGGTGCACACACCTTCCACGGGGACTACCCGCCCAGCGACATCAACCTTTGGACACCTGCCAGTCTCAGCACACCCAGCAGGGCTCTGCATCTTTGTACCTGCCATTCCGTGTGCTTCCCTTCCTGTTCGCCACTCGACCTCAGAAGCTCCTGTTCATTCAAGACCTAGCTCAGAGGATGGTTTTTCTCAACTTCTCCAAAACAATTCTTTGCCATACACCTCTGCTACAACACATACCCTGTTTGTTTATTACATTTCCTTTTCTGAGTGTCTACACTTCCAGACAAGTGGCAGGGGCCTTGTGCTATTTGTCGAGGGGCCTGCCTACTTACAGAAGTAGCATAAGTAGGCACTTCATGGGTGTTTGGAAAATGAGTGGATGAACTACACCAGTCAAACCCAAATATTTCCCTTCTTAGAAACAACAAAAGTAGCGTACGAAGATAAACAGAGAAAAGTGAAAGGAAACATCAACAGCGCTGTATGATATCATAAATAAACAAAACGGGGCGCCTGGCTGGCTCAGTCCATGGAGCAAGTGACTGTTGATCTCGGGGTTGTGATTTCGAGCCCCAGGTTGGGTGTAGTGATTATTTAAAAATAAAATCTTTTAAAAAAAGAAAAGGAAAACAAACCATGGCTTCTAACTGTTCAACCAAAATGAAAGTAATAAATCTAAGGGAAGGAGGGGAGAGGTGGCTAAGTCAGTTAAGCGTCTGCCTTCAGCTCAGGTCATGATCACAGGGTCCTGGGATAGAGCCTCAGGTCTCCCGGCTCCCTGCTGGGTGGGGAGTCTGAGTCTCTCTCTCCTTCTGCCCCTCCCCTCTGCTCATTTTCTCTCTCTCTCTCAAATAAATAAATAAAATATTTAAAAAAAAAAAAGGAGACAGGGAAAGACTGTAAAGAAAGAGGGTAGAAGGTGGCTAGGGATCCTCAGATCCTTCAGTGTCTTTTAATACATATAAAACTCAAAATTTACTGTAGGAATGCAGAGTATATCATTTGTCAAGAATAATTTTTTTAAAGATTTTTATTTATTTATTTCACAGAGAGAGAGAGAGTACAAGTAGGGGAAGCTGCAGAGGGAGAGGGAAAAGCAGGCTGAGGAGGGCAGCCTGATGCGGGGCTCAGTCTCAGGACCCTGGGATCATGACCTGAGCCAAAGGCAGATGCTTAACAGACTGAGTCACCCAGGCGCCCCTTTCAAGAAGAATTAAGCCTTCAAGAGAAGGCTGGGACAAAGCAAAGATAAAAGGCAGTTGGAAGGTCCAGAGACCACAGGAGGCCACATGTCTTCAGTCTTCAGTACTTTACACGCTGGGGGGGGGGGGGGGACGCCTGAAATACAGAGGGCTAAGTATACAGAGAAAATTCCTTTCTAACCCCCTGTTGCAAAAATTCATGTCACATGCTTCCCAACAAAAGAGATTACAGTTGACTCTTGAACAATGCAGGGATTAGTGGCACAGCCAAAAATCTGTATGTAACTTTTGACTCCCCAGAAACTCAACTACTAATAGCCTACTGTTGCCTGGAGGCCTTACTGATGACATGAACAGCTGATTAACACAGATTTTGTAGGGTGTATGTATTATATCCTGTATTCTTACAATAACACTAGAGAAAAGAAAATGTGATTCAGAAAATTAAAAAAAGGAAACTACATTGACAGTACTGTATTTGTCAAAAGAATTTAAAAATCTGCATATAAGCAGACCTGTGTGGTGCAGGCCCATGTTGTTCGAGGGCCAACTATACTTGATCTTAGCCAAAAGATAGGGAAGTTATTTTCCCCTGTACAAAAAGGATTTCCAAAGACAGACAAAGTTGGGAGGATAGTTCGAAACTCTCCAGGAAACTGTCTGTCCAACAGACTCTACATCTTGGCCAAAGCCCAAGGCATTATTCCGAAGACCCGAAGCAAAGCATCTAGGCTCTGCTTCTAAAATTAGGTGCCTGGGTGGCTCAGTAGGTTAAGTGTCTGCCCTTGGCTCAGGTCATGATTCTAGGGTCCTGGGATGGAGTCCCACATCAGGGAGCCTGATTCTCCCTCTCCCCCTCCCACTGCTTATTCTCTCTTTCTCTCTCTCAAATAAATAAATAAAATATTTTTTTAAAAATCAGTTAAATAAAATATCTATCCATTAGCCTTGGGCAGTTCAGACATTTGAAAACTGGGTGATGGCTGAACTGAGCGTTTGGTAAGTCAAGAGCTGTGCAGATGAACACAGAGAAAGAGTGGGGATAAAAGCCGGAAAGAGTAAAGGAAATACAACCAAAGCCATCTCTTAGAAGACAAGTAAGTACACCATCTGAAAAGTACCTGGCACTCAAGTGAATTAGACAAATGAACAACACTGCTGCCAGCCTTTCTTTCTAATGCAACCAAGTATCAAAAGAGAGAAACATCAGAGATCTAGCAGATCAATTTGTGGAAGAGACAAAGAAGCATTTTAAACATATTATTCTTGGATCGATGACATCAGATATTTATCTGATCAGAGACAGAATACTGATCTCATGCCAGAGGCTAAACAGCAATAAGAGATTCAATTACCCTTAAAACGATGACTGAAGTCCTCCAACATCATCTCCTTCTACCATCGTGGTCACACAATACTGGTGGGTAGCATTATTTTCTCAACCTCTGTGACATTCAGAACTTTCTATCATTAGGCACCTGGGTGGCTCAGTAGGTTAAGCGCCTGCCTTTGGCTCAGGTCATGATCTCCAGGTCCTGGGATGGAGCCCCCCATCAGGCTTCCTGCTGAGCAGGGAGTCTGCTTCTCGCTCTCTCTCCCCCTCTGCCCCTCCCCACCACTTGTTCTCTCTCTCTCAAATAAATAAAATCTTAAAAAAAAAAAAAAACAACTTTCTATCATATTTTTGGGAAGAAAATTACAAAGTGCAGCCACACTCGAGGTGTGGAGTTAAGCTCTCCCTCTGGGGGTGGGGGGCGGGGGGGACTATCTACATGAATTACTTGGGACTTTCTGTGCGGGAGATTTGTCGCTTCTCCCTCATGTATTTATCTATTCATCTATTTATGTCAGTATGGACTCGTGGATATTTATTTTATACTTTGCTTTAGAATTCAACACTATATTATTGGGGTTTTCCCTCAAATTGTTCCAGCTTTGGCCACTGTGAGCTCTTTCAGGTTTGCTCCTTTTTTAAAAAATTAATTAATTTATTTATTTTTAAAGATTTTATGTATTTATTTATTTGAGAGAGAGAGAATGAGCCGGAAGAGGGAGAAACAGACTCCCCGCTGAGCAGGGAGCCTGATGCAGGGCTCGATGCAGGGCTCGATGCAGGGCTCGATGCAGGGCTCGATGCAGGGCTCGATGCAGGGCTCGATCCCAGGACCTTGGGATCATGACTGGAGCCAAAGATAGATGTTTAACCGACTGAGCCACCCAGGCACCCCTCAGGTTGGCTCCTTTAATACCCTTCTCTTTCCCGTCTCCCTGTCTCTCCCCCACCACACACACACACACACACACACACTTTTTTTGAGCACTTCCTTATGTCCTGGCACTGTGAAATGGTCCAGGCTCATCTTGTTTGCACACTAGAGCCCCAGTCCTAGAATCAGCCACTTCTCCAAGGAGCCCTAGTTCCTTTTATTGGAGAATGGTATGAGAAACCAAGATCTGGGCACTCAGGTGCCTTTTGATAAGCAAAAGTTACCCATCAAAAATATTGTCAGTCTTGGTGGGATATCTGGGCTTGGAAAAAATAAAAACATACCGATGTTTTCTTTTATAATCCACGTTTTTATTTTTGGTGACTTATTTTAAAAAATCCTTCTCGGGGGGCCCCTGGCTGGCTTAGTTGGGAGAGCATGTGACTCTTGGTCTTAGGGTTGTGAGTTAGATCCCTAGGCTGGGTGTAGAGATTACTAAAAAATAAACTAAAAATTCTCTTAAAAAATCTTTCTTTACTTTAAGGCCTGGAAGATATTCATCAACATTTTCTGTGCAAAAATGTAAGGCTTTGTATTTGACATTTAAGTCTTTATTTTTTTTAAAAGATTTTATTTATTTATTCGAGGGAGAGAGAAAGCCAAGCAGGGGGAGCAGCAGGCAGAGGGAGAGGGAGAAGCAGGCTCCCCACTGAGCAGGGGGCCCAATGTGATGCGTTGGAGGTAGACGCTTACCAACTGAGCCACCAGGGCGCCCCTTTAATCCATCTAATTGATTTTTATTTATGGTATAAGGTAGAAAGCCAATCTTGTCTTTTTTATAAATGGCTGCGATATGATAAAAGTAGAGAGAGAGACAGAGAGCACTCAACAGCCTTTGTGCCTAGTTCCTGACACTGAGCTCCTAAATCCTTTGGAATTCTTAGGTGATAAGAAAGTCCTTTCTTCCAAGGAGGCCTTGGTGGTAGCTTTGGGGTGGGGACTGGCCATCAGAAAAAACAAGGCATGACTAGGGAGTTGTAACTTCCAGTCCCATCCCCCAAATTCCAGCAAAGGGAGAGGAGGTAAAGATTGAGTTAATCGCCAATGGCCAATGATCATGCCTGCATAATGGAACCTCTGTAAAAATCCTCATCAATGGGGTTTGGAGAACTTCCAGGTTAATGAACAAGTACCAGGAAGGTGACACACCTCAAGTCCACAGGGTCAGAAGATCCTGTGCTTGGAACCCTTCCAGACATCGTCCTAGATACCTCTTCATCCGGCTGTTCATTTGTATCCTTTATAACATCCTTTACAATAAACTGGTAATCATAAGTCAAGTATTTCCCTGAGTTCTATGAGCTGTTATAGCAAATTCAGACCTGAGGAGAGGATTTCGAGAACCCCGATTTCTAGCCAACTCAGAATCGTGGGTAACCTGGGACCCACAACTTGAGATTGGTGTCTGAGGTGGTGGGCAGTCCTGTAGGACTGAGCCCTTAACCTGTGGGGTCTGTGCGAACCCAGGATAGTTAGTGTCAAGTCAAATTAAGTGGTAAGCCTTCCAGTTTGTTGCACAGAATTAGAAATTTGCTTGGTGTGGAAACCCACACCGGTGGTGTCAGTATTCTGAACAGAAAACAGACCATAGTGGTGTCAAGCCAGAAAAGGAGGTGGAACTGGGGTCTCAGAATCGCAACTTGGGGAGCACAGATTCCAGAGTAACCAGAAAAAGGGTCCCACTCGTGGGGAAAGCAAGAGGTTTTAATGAGAAAGTAGAAGGGGGTAATAACATAATTTAGATAAAGAAGAAAAAAAACCTGTTAATTTGGTGTTGACTGGTTGCACCACTTTTAATTACTATCTCACCGATTAATCTATCAGTGCTATCAAATGAAACTATTCCCGGCGTGCAGCAGTTAACTTTTCTCTCTTCATAAAATACCAACAGTTTTATGGTTCGAATATCAGTTGTTCTGTTGGGATTTTACGACCAACTGCTTGCAAAACAGTTACTGCTTCTGGCCCAGTTAAAGAGTGCATTAGTTAGAAAGGAAAACGGAGGGGCGCCTGCGTGGCTCAGATGGTTAAGTGTCTGCCTTTGGCTCAGGTCATGATCCTGGGGTCCTGGGATCCAGTCCCACATCGGGCTCCCTGCTTAGCGGGGAGCCTGCTTCTCCCTCTGTCTGCTGCTGCCCCTGCTTGTGTTCTCTCTCTCTCTGTCAAATAAATAAATAAAATCTTTAAAAAAGAAAAAGGAAAAAGGGGGCACCTGGGTGGCTCAGTCGTTAAGTGTCTGCCTTCAGCTCAGGGTGCGATCCCAGCGTTCTGGAATCGAGCCCCACATCAGGCTCCTCCGCTGGGAGCCTGCTTCTTCCTCTCCCACTCCCCCTGCTCGTGTTCCCTCTCTCGCTGGCTGTCTCTCTCTCTGTGAAATAAATAAGTAAAATCTTAAAGAAAAAAAAAGAAAAGAAAAGAAAATTTCTAAACAGAATATATAAATGACTAAATCTTAAAGAACCAGGACATGAAAGACAAAATACGCATCAAAAATATAGCATGAAAGAAAGAGGGGAAACAGCAGATTCATCTTAATTTTTTTTTTTCAAAAACCAAAAGACACAGTGGAATACCAACAGTCTGCATTTTAACTGAGAACTATCCCGAAAGGGAGACCCATACCATTCATGAAGGTACTGTGATACCAGACTGGTCTGTGGAATGGACGGAGCCTGCCTCTATTCAACCTCCCTGTTCCAAAAATCCACTTCATAAAGTATCCTCAGGTGGAGGAATTACGAAACATTAAATGACAAGAACACATACTATTCATGATCTTGGACCAAAAATCAAAAAACAACCTACAATTAAGTTTCCCATCAGAACTTGCTTCCCAAACTTTGACTCAAGGCTATAACAACAGGCTTAAAGCTGTCCCTTATAAAATTCCACATCTCAGCTCTTCCAAAACCCAGTCTAATCCTTCCCTGGGAGAACTTCCCAATGGCATATTCCTCCACATTTCAGGAAATAAGGAAATCCTGATCTCGAGTTGAATCTTGCCCAGAGGTGAGTGCCCTCCTCCCAGCTCCCAGCAGAGAACTGTGCCTTTGCTATCCCTTCTCCTCCACTAATGGATGCAGTGCCTCTTGATGCCAGGAGGGGGCAGACGCTGCTTCCATCCTCCAAAAGCTTCCCTTGGCGAGGAAGCTGTCTACAGTTCCAAGTATTTCTCCTAACAACCTCTCCAGGAGCTTACTTTATAGCACAGGGCAGGCAATCAATGCATTACAGTGTCATGCCTTGTTCTACACGATGGGGATAAAATAAATTATACAGACACGATTTCTGCCCTTGGGGAGTTTGTATGGGTAAGGGGGTCAAGTAGCCCAAGGGAAGGAACGCAGCAGTGACACTAAAACTGAAAAAACGGAAGTGGGCCTTATTGACTCTGTCGGTAGGTACAGACTTGAACCTAAGAGCAAAGGAGGAACACTGAGATTTTGAGTTGGGATCTAATCTTTCTTTCTTTCCCTCTTTCTTTCTTTCTTTCTTTCTTTCTTTCTTTCTTTCTTTTTAAGATTTTATTTATTTATTTGACAGAGAGAGAGGCAGCGAGAGAGAGAACACAAGCAGGGGGAGTGGGAGAGGGAGAAGCAGGCTTCCCACTGAGCAGGGAGCCTGATGTGGGGCTCGATTCCAGGACCCAAGCCGAAGGCAGATGCTTACAACTGAGCCACCCAGGCGCCCCTGAGATCAGATTTTTCATTTAGAAAGATCACTCTGGGTACTTGGGTGGCTCAGTGGGTTGAGTGTCTGCTTTCAACTGAGGTCGTGATCCCGGGATCCTGGGATGGAGCCCTGGGTGAGGATCCTCGCTCAGCGGGAAGTCTGCTTCTCCCTCTCCCCCTGCCCCTCTCCCCTGCTCATGCTCCCTCTCTCTCTCTCTCTCTCAAACAAATAAATAACATCAGAAAGAAAGAAAGAAAGAAAGAAAGAAAGAAAGAAAAAGAAATAAAGAAAGAGAGAGAAAGAGAGAGAGAAAGGAAGGTAGGTAGGTCACTCTGGGGCACCTGGGTGGGTGGCTCAGTCAGTTAAGCGTTTGCCTTTGGCTCTGGTCATGATCTCTAGGTCCTGGGATCGAGCCCCAGGTCAGACTCCCAGCTCAGTGGGAAGTCTGCTTCTCCCTCTCCCTCTGCCTCTCCCCCTGCTTGTGCTCTGTCTCTGTCTCAAATGAATAAATAAAATATTTTTTAAAATAAATACTTAAAAAAAATCCAGGGGAGAATGGCTTAAGCTCAAGGAGAAAAGCAGCTGCTGATATCTAGAAGCTGGCCTAGCACTTCCACCGAGGCCTTGGTATTCTCCTGCTCAACATAATTTCAGAACATCAACATAAGACAAGGCCACTCTGTGATCATGATGGGTCAAGTCAAAACAAGCCCATTCTATAATCATGTCTGAACACAGAAAAAAACATGAACATTGTCCAAATCACAGAAGTCCAAACAGCTCCCTACCCTGCCTCATATGAGTGACTGTTGCTTCTTTACCAATCATAGGTTAGCCTCATTCGACTATAGTCTTCTAGATAAGATAGTATTAAGATACCCAATAATAAAACGACGCCACTTCCTGAAAACATCAAATCCAGAGTAAAGCCTCACTTGTTTAAACCCTCCCCAGAATCACCTAACACAAGCCCAGATCCTATAATAAGTTCTTCCTAACACCCTCTTACTGAGACACCCTGTGGTTTCCCAAGGTGTGTGTTCTTCACTGTAACAAGTAATAAACTTAAGTTGCTCCAATACAAATATGTTCCCAGCAGTCTTTGGCTGGAGAGCATTTACAGTGCATCAGCACTGGAGAAAAGGACCACACTCTGGCTCAGACAATGGAGCAAGAGAGGGCACATTGGAGAAGGAACAGATTGTAGGAAAAGTCGATGAATTCAGTTTGGGACAAGTTGAGCTGTTTATGGGCCATCGCAGTGAAGAAGTCTGGCAGACAGTTAGATACAACAGTGTGCCGTTCCGGAGATCCTGGGTTGAGATGATGCTGGGGACAGGGCAGCATATATATGGTAAATGAGGCCAAGGTGATGGGTAAGTTGGTCTAGGCAGAGCATAGTGAGTGAGAGAACAAGTGGACCTGGGGCAGAACCCTGAAGAATGTGTAGGGACAGATAGTGAAAATGGTCAAGAAGCAAGAGGAGACCCAGGAGAGTGCAGGGTCCCAGAAAGCAAGGGTCAAGAACACTTCAGAAAGAAGGGTAGGTCAGCAGTGTCAAAATGCTATTGAGAGGTCAAGAAAGATGGAAATATTGGGGCACCTGGCTGCTTCAGTGGTGGACCATGCAACTCTTGATCTTGGGGTCAGGAGTTCCAGTCCCACGTTGGGTGTGGAGATTACTTTAAAAGGGGGGGGGTGGCTCAGTGAGCTAAGTGTCTTGCCTTGGGCTCAGGTCATGATCCCAGGGTCCTGGGATTGAGCTCCCCAGCAGGAAGTCTGCTTCTCCCTCTCTCTCTGCCCCTCCCCTCTGCTCATGCTCTCTCATTTTCTCTGTCAAATAAATCAATAAAATCTTTTAAAAAAATGGAAGTGACTTCTGGGATTAAGTGAATGAGGTCAGTAGTGGCCTCGGTGGAGGGGTGGGTACGGGAGCTGGAGTGCAATGGTTAAGGAGAGAATGGGAAGAAAGGACATCCCTGGAATGGGGACACGGCAGTTTCAGAGACTTCTACTTTGTCCTTCCCACTGTGATACCTCTTTTTCCCAGGCCAAAGACCTGATGTGGGATTACTCCAATTCCAAGTGTATCAACCCTGTTCAACACCCAGGGACCAGGGAAACAATGCATGGAGTACACAAAGCAAGCTTCTATTCCAGCTCCCATTCCAAAAATTGATGGAATACATTGTCCTCGGATAGAGGACGTAGCCGATGTTAAACTGATAAGAACAGATACCGAGAATCAATACTACCTGTATCAACTCCCCATCATCCCTCCTGTCCCAAACCTTCCTCCCTCAGGTCTACAAATACAGCACATAAATCCATCCCTATACTCGTCAACATCCTCATCTCCCCTGAGACCAGGCTAATCCTTCCCAATGTCACGCTTCACCACAATCCAGATAATTCTGTTATCAAATTGGGACTGTTTCTCCACTGAGGTTACTGGCCAGTCTCGCTTTCCGGGCAAAGCGGTAATTTGCATATCCTCCTCCTCCCTAAAGGGAGGCAGTGCCTCTTGCAGCCACGTGGGGGCAGGGTTGCTCCCTGATCAAACTCGCTAGACCTCTAAGCCAGGAGCTCCTTTGGTATGTAGGGCAATGAATTGGGGCTGGAAAAAGGTCATTCGAAATTTACGGAGATAAACTAATATATATTGAGTCCTTCTTAGTGTCTTGCATTCTGTCAGGCAACAAGGATACAATGATGATTTACTCAGGCATGATCTTGAACCTAAAAGAGTTACAGTGGGAGGCAGGGTGGATCAGGCATGGGGAGGGAGCAGTGGTCAAAAAAAAAAAAAAAGTGGCAAGGAAAGCAGGGGTCTTAACGGCTATACTGATGGTCTGGTCTTTAGCCTAAAGACTATGGAAGGGCACTTAAGGATTATGAACATATGACCACAAATGTTTTATTTGGAAAGATCTCTCTGCTGCAAAGTGGAGAATGGTTTGATTAGAAGGGAGGAAAACATAGCCAGGGACCCGGAGTAAATGTGTTTGTAAAAACCACAGGAGGGGCAGCTGGGTGGCTCAGTCATTAAGTGTCTGCTTTCAGCCCAGGTCATGATCTCGGGGTCCTGGGACTGAGCCCTTGGTCAGGCTCCCTGCTCAGCTGGGAGTCTGTTCCTCCCTCTCCCTCTGCCCCTCTCCTCCACTCCCACTCCTGCTCTCCCTCTAATAAATAAACTCCAAAAAAACACACAAAAAAACACACAAGATGAATGGCCTGAATTAGGGTAGTGGAAGTTGGGGGCCTGGACAACTGGGTGGAATGAAGAGTGGGTTGAATTCCAGTTTGGAAAACTTGATAAGTTTGTGGACCAACCAAGTGATAACACTCATCTAGAAAGCAACTGGATGTACAGCCATGAAGCTCAGGGAAAAGATCCTGGGCTGGAGTTCTAGGCACAATGGTGGTCATTAAAATCATGGGAGGGGGATGGTTGGGTGGCTCAGTCCGTTATGCGTCTCCTTTTGGGCTCAGGTCATGATCCCGGGGTCCTGGGATCAAGTCCCACATTGGGCTCCCTGTTTAGCAGAGAGCTTGCTTCTCCCTCTCCCTCTGCTGCTCCCCTTGCATGTGCTCACTCGCTCACTCTCTCTGTCAAATGAACGAATAAAACCCTAAAAAAACCCACAAATATTTTATGCAACCTACTAATGAGAGAACAAATAAAATTTAAGCCTGGTTCAAAAGAGAAATCTAGGAAAGGAATATTTTAGAGTCCATCAGTCAAGTACACTGATACGAATTTGTTCATGGGTAGATATAAAACTGGCTAATGTCACACAAGGCAATCACAGAATTATAAAATAGCCAAATCAAGAGCAAATAGGATGTCCAACAAAAGCGCACACCCCCTAGAAAATCAGAAAAACCCCAGGCTGTGTTGGCCCACTTTACAACATCAAAAGGACACCAAGCAATCACTTTTGCCTCTTTCCAGCTTTCGGAAAGAGGCAATTTTTTTTTTTATAGGGTCAAAAGTAGAGACTAGGTTTGAATCACAGATCTCCCATAGTACCTAAGTGTCCCTGGGTGAGTAACTTGATCTAATACTCAGTTTTTTTATCTGTAAACTGGAAATGGGACTTTTGTGGTTTTCAAGTAGCTTCCACACCCAACGTGGGGCTTGAACTCACGACCCCAAGTCACACCTCTATTGACTGAACCAGCCAAGCACCCAAAAACTATTTTCCAACTGCGGTAATACTTTATATAAAACACTTAGTATATTACCGTCCCAGGTGCCATGGGACGCAGTTAATGGGTATTAATATTTTTTAAGGTTTATTTATTTATTTATTTGAGAGAGAGAATGAGCACACAGTGAGGAGGGATAGGAGAGAGAGAATCGGAGAATCTCAAGCAGACACCCAGCTGAGCAGGGAGCTGGATTCGGGACTCCGTCTCCTGACCCTGAGATCATGACTGGAGCCGAAGAGTCCGAGGCTTAACCAACTAAGCCACCCACACGCCCTGGATGTTAGTATATTAACATTAAACAACATCCACTAATTGTTCCATCTCGTCGTTCTCATTTCTCATTACTTGACAGACACTCCAGCCTTTTTGTCCTGGTCAAGCAAATGTTTTACACATGCGTGCGCGCACACACACACACACACACACACACACGTTTCATTTAATTTGACTACTACATTCTTCACTCGCGGAACAATCCCCTTTCTTATTCAAAGGAAAAAATGTTCAATGTTCATTTATTCCACGGATAATGAAACTTGCGTTATTTCCACCAAACTTCAGTCTACCTTTGACATACACAAAATCCCCCCGGTTCTGTTTTAAAAATCGTACTCACAACCTGTCATGTTACCTACAACTCAATGAGCACAGCCCAGCGCTCCCATGCTTCTACCCGCAACACTCTACCCCAGGTGCCTCTGCCCTCCATTTCCTTCAGAGTGCTGCACAAATGTCACCCTCATCAGGACATCAGGAAGGCCCTCTTTGAGTGACATGACAATCTCTCCCTTTGACCCCAGCACTCCCTCTCCCCTTCCCTGCTTAACGTTTACCATAGCATTTAACTCTACTTGAGGTATTGTTTCTCTGTGTCTATCCCCAGAATATAAGCTCCAAGGGAGCATAAGGGGACTGTCTGCTTTGTTCCTTGCTGTATTTTTCTGTGCTAGCAGGTGCTCAACAAATAAATATTAGTAGAATAAATATTAACTGAATATCACCTATGATCTTCAACGGCCAAGAACACTGCCTTGTTTCACATATTGCATGGTGCACTGGGTGTTATACACAACTAATGAATCATCGAGCCTTGCATCGAAAACCGGGGATGTACTGTATGGTGACTAACATAATATAATAAAAAATCATTATTAAAATAAAAAAAAAAAAAAGAACACTGCCTTGTTTGGTGCTTATTCCCCTGAACCCCTTTGGAGCTTCCAAAAAGAGAATCCCCAGCCTTCTAGTCACTACACAAGAGGTTGCAAACTCACGCTTTGACCCACAGACATACTTCGATCGGCTTCTTCGACTGAGTCAGTCAGGTACCCTCACATCTTCTATATATTTTGTTACAACTTTTCAATCATGTATTTGAACAAGCAATTAATATTTGCTGAATAAATTTATTCCAGTCCCTAAATGTATTCAAACTGGAATTCTCTCAGTTGTGCATACTTATTATGTTACCCTGGGACACACATAGGGAAAACGTTGTCCCGGAAGGAGCAACAATTGGTTTGGCAGGGGAAGGGGCAGAAAAATCTCAAGATATTAAAGAGGTTTCTGGCCCTCCAAAGGGCCATTGTACATAAGCAAATACACAGTATATCAGTGGTATTAAAATGTCATGAGTGGGATTGGAGGGAGAAATGTCTTTTTAAGGCTCCTGGGGAGGGGGAGACGATAATGACAAAAAGACTGAGAAACAGTACCCAGGGGTTATTCCATTTGTTTCCTGTGCATTTTTGCCTGCTCCCTGATTACCTCGAGCAGGAACTGTGAGATGAGACCAGTAGAACCGTGGTCAGAAGTGCGGGCATAGAATCAAACTGCCTGGATTTGCAGACTGCTTAAATGTTTAACACCCAGAAAGTTACTTAACCTCCTTAGACCTCACGTTCCTCATTTGTAACATCACCTTAATACCTTCCTCCCCGGGTTGTAATATTAGGTGAGGTCATACGTAGGAGCACATAGTCAGAGCTTAGTCAGTGTTTCCAAAATCTGCAAGTACACTAGGTGCTTACCACAAATTACCGATGAACCACGCTAGGGGGGGAGTGCAAGCATCTCCGTAAAAAGTCTTCACACCTAGGGTTCCTTCTCTATAAAATGGGGCTAGTTATGGGCTATCTTGGGATTTGGGAGAACTAAAGTAATCAATTCGTGTAGTGTACTTAAAACAGTGCTTCCAATTATAGCGAATATTAGCCCAACTACAAGCCAAGTTCCTAGCGACAGTGGACCAGACAGCAGATCATAGGTGGGCGCCCAGGAAAAATCAGACCCTGTCGGAAGACTCAAGCAAAGCACTTACGGCCTGATTCACTCTCCCGAAATGGCTTCATGCAAAGGACCTCCCCCCAGTCGCCCGCTACGCAGGGACCCTGCGCACCAGTCCTGGAAGGCGCGCTGGGCGGCAGGCGTGCGACCGAGATGACAGCGGTCGAGGCTTCAGGAGGTTCGGGATCCGTGGAGGCGGAACCTGCACATCGCTTTAGGGTGTGTGTGGGTAAGGGGGGTGCTCAGGTAAGGGGGGGGTAGACAGCCATGACTGAGGCATAGCATCGCCCACCACAGGTGTGCGAAGCCGAGGCGTCGGCGTTCGCGTCCCAGAGACAGCCGGCGGTACAGACCCCCAGCAGACAGGACCGCCCGCGCGCTTCCCTAAAGCGCATGCGCGTCTTTTTCGCGCCCCCCAGCTCCTGAGGGTGCGCATCGCACTCCCGCCTTCCCTAGCATTCTCTACCCACAACTCTCCGTGCTCGCGCGCCCTCTCCTCATGCGCCTGCGCCCGCCATAGTCCCGCCCCCAAGTCCCGTGGACCTCTGCGAGGTGGTATTTAAGCATCTCGCGGCGGCCTTTCGGTCTCATTTTTCTATGGCATTTGGTAAGTAGCTTATCCCCCCTTCCCTTCTTCTTTATTTTCTTAAATCAAAAGAACGTAGCACGCCTGAGCGATTTAGGTTGCATTTATTGGTTGGCGAGACAGGGGTAAGATCTCGGCCATGGGCCTGAATCCGCAAAGCAGCAGTGGGGTTTTGTGAAGGACAAAATGGCGATGGCGGGCCGCGGCGACGGCGGCGGCCCTCTTTGTGATGAGAACCTTTTCACAGACCTGTACTGAGCTCCGTGAGGATAAGACTCTCTGAAGAGACGGGCCTTGCACAGCCGAAGTCCGACACAGTCGTAGCCCCGGAAAACAAAGCGATTGTGAAATCACGGGTGTTGATTTAATGTCCTCTTGTCTGTAGGGTTCGGGCGCACATTCGAACGCTAAAGAATGGAAAAGAGCCTGCTTCTTAGGGTAAGTGTTTATGGCCATCCTTTACCACTCTTTCTCCATTGTGGAGTTTACGCAAGTCCCGTGGGATGTGCTACGGGGATGATACTTAAATTGAACTCTCTCTTTCTGATGGATCAGTGGAGAAAACATAAAAATTCTGAGTAGCACCATCCCGCTGCAGACGTTTGGGTTTTTAGCGCGGAGGTGTTAGAGCACGAACGTGAGACAGACTGCAAGGTATGGAACTAAGGGGTGCTCCTCCTTTTTTTTAGATGTGGTTCAGCTCAAAAGACCTTACAGGTTGGAGGATGGGACAAGACCTATCACTGCAAGCTAGGCATTACAGTGATGCTCCAGGTGGGTATGTAGTGATTTCCGAAGGGGTGGGCGGGCATGGTGTCTAGGTGGGGTTTGTTCTTGTTCAAAGTGTGCTGACCACTCAGTGATGAACATAAAAAAAGACAAGCATATGGCTGAACTTGGTGATGTCATCTTCCTACTGAGAAGTGGGCCAGGAGTACTCAAGGGTCTATGAGTGACTGTTCTTAGGTACATATAATGCCTGCCTTTTCTGTTTTAGCATCTCATCACCAGGCTTGGAATCCAACAGCCTCCCAAAGTGAATACAGGTAATTAATTGTTCAAATGGGGGATTGGAGTGTTCTCTCCAGTTTTGCCTACAACCAGGAGGACAGATGGCCAGTGGAGCAGTGTTGCCTTTTTGCTCCTTCCAGCTTGTTCCTCTTGGAATGACTTCGCTGTGAAGGGGGAGAGCAGCCCAACAGTACAGTTCTTGTGAGGGTGTGCTCTCCCTCACCCATATGTCACTGTCAGATGATTTGAATAGATATGCTGATCCTCTGTGAGGTGCAACAATTAATAGCATGTTAGAGTTCTGATGGCAGTTTCTGTTAACAAAGAAACTTTTTTCCATTTTCTATTTTTAGATAACCATCTGTTCCCCCTTTTGCAGGTTGTCCTGATGGTGATACATGCATCTATCTTACAGTAAGTAGCTTCTTCCAGTACTGTGATTAATATATATGTGAATTCATCGTCCAAAGGACGATTTTATCATTGTGGGTGTTTTTGTTGTGACCAGAGACTTGATTGACCCCGTATAGATTTCTGGTTCTTTACTTGTAGTGATGTCTCTTGATCTGTTTCTTCTGAGCAATTTTATTTTTTTTATTTTATGTAGGCTCAATGCCTAACATGGGGCTCAAACACATGACCTCGAGCTCAAGAGTCAATTGCTCCACGGACTGAGCCAGCCAGGCATCATCCCTTGATCTATTCTTCTAGATGTTCATTGATGATTCTGCCCAGGATTGAACTCTTGGAAAGCGTTAAGAATGGTGAGTAGTTGTAATCTTAGTGGTTGTGACTTGCCAAAGTATGTGCCAGTGAGGAGAGCATCCTGTCTTACCCCTGTTCTAGCCCTAGAGCCAGTAATGGTGAACCCACTGGGGCTAACTGGGAGAGAGGATGAGAATTTGTTTCATAAGGAACTGTCTGAGGTACAGCATATGCCTTTCAATAGCATTTGCTTGGCTTTTTTAGTTTAAGTCCATTAACCATAGCTAGAATGGATTTGGCTGTTTGAGAACCTTCACTAATTATGTAATCTTCTCATTCAGGAGTATCTTGTCCCTGTGTGCTACCCAAAAGCCTCCGGAGTTAACAGGTGAGTTGATTAATGTCTGTGGCTCATGCCACCAAACAGGCAGTTTCCATGATGAATCAAACTAGCTCACTATGACTTACACAATGAAAATAAGTGAACACCTGAGAAACTGGAGAAGGCAGGAGTGGAGGGATGCTATGTGGAAGGGCTTTTTTATCCATCTGCATTTTTTTCTTTCTCTAGGTGCTGTTACCAATAACCTGCTTGATTGCTCAAAGGTGAGTCGTTTCCATATGTGGTACGTGGAGCATATTGGGTAGAAAAAATACCCTTTTGAGGACCTAAATGCATGATGACTTACATGGAATCTCGTTCGGCTGATGACTTGCTGTTGAGACTCGGAAATCTGATTTTCCTAGGAATGGTAGTTTTAAGTGGGAATAACTTTTATTGTTAGAGGTAAGCTTTACCGACTCTGTTCTTAACTGTTTCAGGTGCAGTACCTTGTGTGGAGCCCAAGAATGATTTGAGGTAAATAAATGCCTTTGTACCACTTCATTTAGCTGCTATATAAAATTTGCCATGTGTTTTGGGGGGGTGTTGGGGGTGGCAGTTTGGTCTGGGTAGCTATAAGAAGACCTTACTGGCTTACTCCAGAGTCTTGTTTGTGGCCTTTCTAAACCACCTGCGACAAGCCCCCCCACCAGTGATGAATTCAATACCGCCCCAGTCTGATCATTGTGACTGAAAGGTATTTTCTGAGCTGTGAGCTTGTCCTGGAATGAAGTGACCACAGTGGTAAGTCTTTATCAAGTAGGCTTTAAGCCAATAGGAAGTTCTGTAGACTACCCGGTGGTTACTGTAAAGTGTGTGTGCTGAAACCTTACAGATGTGCCTTTGCTCTAAGCAATAGGGACCCCTGGGGATGATTGAGAGGCTTACTTCTCAATCATTTTTTTGCAGGAACCCTCAGCTACTTTTCTGCTCGGCTCCAGTCTAAAGTCAAAGGTGAGTAAGTCTAGATGCAGAGTGGACCAAACTAGAATTTCCCAGTGAAGAAACAGTCACATGTCTTACCTCCTGTCCTAGTCCCAGAGCCTGTAAAGGTGAACCCACTGGGGCTGGCTGGGGGAAAAGAGGATGCTTGTTCCGGAAGGAACTGTCTGAGGGATCGTAAGGGATTTCTAAATATGGGAAAGGGGGAAATAAATCACTTGCTAAAGTCGATTGTATTTGTTTTCCAGGCCTGAAGAAAGAACAAGGCATAGGTATGTATCTGTTCAAATGTTGGTGTTTAGTATTTGACTAAGATAAACAGAAAAGTATACCTGGAAGCAGGCTTTTTAACATGAACTATTTTAAAGGGTAGCCCTGTATAAATCTGACATAATGCTTTCGTTCTTCTTACCTAATAAGAAAACTCACTTTTTTTCTCTTTTTTTTCCTGTATAGGAATCCAGTTCTTCAGGAATATCAAAAGGAAATTTTCAGGTCATTTTTTGTACGACCTAGTATGGAAAGTAGCTTATATTTGTTTCAGCCTTTCTAAATAAAAAGTTTAACCTTCATTGTGGTTCATGTGTTTGAGTGTGTAGCTGGGCAGAAGGAAATAATCCTGGGGAATTTGCCCTTGTCAGCACTGTTCTGTTTAGTGTGGCAAGTTGCCGACTGCTGTCCAGCTCAGGAAAGCATTGTTCAAGGAGCCTCAGTAGATCTTCTAAGGTTTCCCACCACCGCCTGCCATGTGCCTTACTGTATGAAATGTCTGCTGGGTTTGGGTGATAACTTCAGCAGGCTTGGCTGAAGGCACTAGGAGCCAATGGGTCATGATCCTCAAGGATCCCTTAAAAAGGTGGCTGCCAGGTTTTGGTGTTTGACTGCCCTTTTCTGCACGTGAAACTTCAATGTGGTTTCTGTGGAGTCTGCTTTTTCTGTAGGATTGGGCCTACAACCTTTGAATTTCTGTTCCTGTAGGGAGCCTCTGGGTCTCTACATTCTTCCCTTTTTCTGGAATTCTCTGGGTTCTTTCATGGAGATGAATCATTCAGGGGCTCACTGCTCAAAAGTCACTGCTGGGGGGTAGGGGCGCCTGGGTGGCGCAGTCGTTAAGCGTCTGCCTTCAGCCCAGGGCGTGATCCCAGCGTTCTGGGATCAAGCCTCACATCAGGCTCCTCTCCTATGAGCCTGCTTCTTCCTCTCCCACTCCCCCTGCTTGTGTTCCCTCTTGCTGGCTGTCTCTCTTTCTGTCAAATAAAATCTTTAAAAAAAAGTCACTGCTGGGGGCACCTGGGTGGTTCAGTTGGTTACACATCTGACTTGATGTCTCAGGGTCATGAGTTCAAGTCCTGCATTGGGCTTCACACTGGGCATGGAGCCTACTTAAAAGTCAACTGCTAAAAAGCCTATTTTGGGGGCGCCTGGGTGGCACAGCGGTTAAGCGTCTGCCTCCGGCTCAGGGCATGATCCCGGCGTTATGGGATCGAGCCCCACGTCAGGCTCCTCTCCTATGAGCCTGCTTCTTCCTCTCCCACTCTCCCTGCTTGTGTTCCCTCTCTCGCTGGCTGTCTCTATCTCTGTCAAATAAATAAATAAAATCTTTAAAAAAAAAATAAGCCTATTTTGGCCAATAATTGTCATTTTATGCTGTTGGTGTAAATAAACTTTGGAATAATCCTGCTTGTGTTTGTCTCCTTCCATTTGTTCTTCCAATGGGAGAGCAAAACTTGTATTCACTTAGGACATCTGGTAGGGGTGCTCAGTGAACACCCACATAAATGTGGTTTGCACTGAACCTCTTTCTGTCTAAATGTGCCATTATATTGGCATAAATTTAGGAAGTGAATGGGTACTTGAGAATTTACAATCATTCAGATGGGTTCCCTGTCCCCACACATACCTGATCATTTCAAAGTTTTTGCTTTTTATTTTTTAGACATCTGTTTTAGTGGGGGGGGGGAGTCCTCAAGTAGACTCCCCGCTGGGCACAGAGCCCAACAGAAGCTGGATCCCAGGACCCCAAGACCTGTCACCCCGGTGCCCCCAAATCTTGCTGTTTAATTGTCCGTGGGGAAGCTGGCTTTGGGGATGAAGGGCAGTAGAGGAAATTGTCAAAACAGAAGCACTGTTGGGGGGGGGGGTGATGTGTGTGCTTAGGTCAATGCTTCATCTTTAGAGCAGTTACGTAGTTTCCTACACCTGGAGGCTCAAATCTGCATACGGGTACACAGCCTCCATCACTGTCCCACCAGGCAATTCTCATAGTGAATATCTTTCGTTGCTCAGGGTGAGAGCGGATACCAAACGAAATCAGGGATTCCCATCCATATGTAAATGTTAAAGAATGCATACTGCGTCAGAACTATAGTTGTCCATAGAGTAACTTGGGGGTGCCTGGGTGGCTCAGTCAGTTGAGTGTCCTGCTCTTGGTTTTGGCTCAGGTCCTGGTCTTCAGATCCTGGGACTGGCCCTGCTTGGGACGGTCTGTGTGTTTGGCGTGGAGTTGGCTTGAGACTCTCCCTCACCCTGTTACCAACAACCCCCTCCCCTCAGCCTCAAATAAATAAAATCTTTAAAAAAAATCATTTAAAAAAACTATAAGTCAACTTAATTAAAAGAATACACATTTGGAGCACCTGGGTGGCTCAGTCAGTTAAGTGTCTGCCTTCAGCTCAGGTCATGATCCCAGAGTCCTGGGATTGAGCCCCACATTGTAGGGCTCCCTGCTCAGCGGGGAGCCTATTTCTCCTTCTCCCTCTGCCCCTCCCCCTGCTTGTGGTCTCTCTCCCTCTCTCTCAAAATCTTTAAAAAAATGAATGTGGAGGGGGTGCCTGGGTAGCTCAGTCGTTTGGGCATCTGCCTTTGGCTCAGGTCATGATCCCGGTGTCCTGGGATCAAGCCCCATATCGGGCTCCTCCGCTGGGACCCTGCTTCTTCCTCTCCCACTCCCCCTGCTTGTGTTCCCTCTCTTGCTGGCTCTCTCTCTCTCTGTCAAATAAATAAATAAAATCTTTTAAAAAAATGTGGATTTTTTGCTCTTTAAATGGTAACCATAAAGATCTCAGCTCTGTGGGGAGCCTGCTTCTCCCCCTCTGTCTGCTGCTCCCCCGGCTCTTGCTCTCTCTGATAAGTAAAATCTTCTTTAAAAATCTAAAATTGAGGGGCGCCTGGGTAGCGCAGTCGTTAAAGCGTCTGCCTTCGGCTCAGGGCGTGATCCCGGCGTTCCGGGATCGAGTCCCACATCGGGCTCCTCTGCTGGGAGCCTGCTTCTTCCTCTCCCACTCCCCTGCTGTGTTCCCTCTCTCGCTGGCTGTCTCTCTCTCTGTCAAATAAATAAATAATCTTAAAAAATAAATAAATAAAAATTAAAAAAATAATAAAAATCTAAAATTGAGTTAAAGGGGGGATGTAAAATGGGAGGAGGAATGTCATAAGCCTTTGAATATTATGTGACAATTTTTACACTGTATCAGTTTCATGAAAATAAAACATCAAATAAATTTAAAATGTATGCACATGGAAAGAATATTCTTCCCTTGGCTTCACTTTGCCTGTCATCAAAGCCAGTAATTCTCTGTGAACTCCCCCACTTCCCTCCACCTCTGCCATCAGAGCCACCCCTGCCCAAGTCCCCTCCAGCTCTTGCGTGGAGGATCACAGAATTCTTCTCCCTGTTTTCCCCAGTAGACTATGAACATCAGGAAGGCAAGGGCCACGTCTGATTTTATCATTGTAGAGTGTGTGCTCAATAAGCACAAACAAACGAACAGCCTCCCAGGAGCAAATGTAAATTCTAAGTTCTTAAGGCACCTGCACAATCAGCCATCTGAACTTGGATAGGAAGAGGCAGGGGTAACAGCAGACAGAGGGTGAAGGAGCCACTCCCCACTTGCCTTGGTTTCAGAGGAGGAACAGGGGTGCTGCTTCAGCCCTGCCTGGGGAACCGCACCCCCCCCCCTCCAAGGCTGCGCTTGGCTGTAGCCTGGGCAGAAAGTGAAGGCTGCTCAGCTAGGGGGCTGTAGCCTGCCCGAGGTTGGGCAGAATTTGAAGGTTGAGATTGAAAGGAACAGATTTTTGCTTTTGCCCCTGTTTTTACTGCTGTTTTAACAAATTACCACAAACTCAGTGGCTTAAAGCAAAACAACTTATTTTACGGTCCTGGAGGTCAGATGTCTGAAACGGGTCTCCCTGGGCTAAAATCAAGCTGTGTTGGCAGGGCTGCATTCCGTTCTGGAGGCTGTAAGGAGAACCTGTTTCCTTGCCTCTTCCGGCTTCTAGAAGGCCGCCCACATCCCTCTGATGACCCCCTTCCATCTTCAAAGCAGCAATGGCTCATCCACCTTTTGCATCACTCTGACGCTGGCTCCTGCCTCCCTCTAGCCCTGATAAGGACCTTTGTGATCACAGGCGCCTACCAGATAATCTAGAATAATGTCTGCCTCCCCAAACCCTAATTTAACCGTATCTGCAAAGTACTTTTGCCATGCAAGGTAACACATTGCGAGGTTGTGGGAATTAGGACCCGGGCATCTTGGTTGGGGGCAGGGTTCTGCTGGCTGAGCCCTCTTCATTCAGCCCCTCCCTGGAGGCTCTGGGTTTACTTATGGGGACCTGTAGAACTGCCTCTGTTTATTAACATCAGGGACACACTGCTGAGAATCCTGTTCTCTAAAATCATCTATCACAGACATCTTGCTAATTAAGAGCAATCAGTGAGAACGGAAATTCCCGCCCGGTTACTTTGACACAGAGACTCGGCCTCTATTTCCAGCCCGCGTGTAGAGCTTGTTAAGGGAGGTTTCGGACAGAACGTTCCACATTTATATTAACATAGTTCCCAAGGAAACGGGACCCCAAGTCCCTTCTCAGGCTCGGCCTGATCTCCATCCCTTTCATACAGCCAGACTTTGCTTTGAGCCTACACAAAAACTGCTTCATTGAAGTTTTATCTATGCTGGCCTCACGCCCTCTCTCCCACCGGGGTTTAAGAATCGGGAACGTCCGAAAGGCCTTTCTCGGGGCCGCTTTTCCCCTCTCCGAAGGGCCCACCGGTGGGTGACGGATGGCGCAGACCGCAAGATATAAGCGGGTTGGGGGTGGATGTTACAATCGCGGGGGCGGCGAGGGGAACTCAGCCATAAAGGCCAGCCTGCACGGTCAGCTCCAGGCCGCGCGCAGTGTGCCGGTGCTCACGAGCGCCGCACAAGCGCGTGGTACTAGCCCCATTCAACAGAAAAGGACACAGGCGTCCAAGCAACCGGCCTCACGTCAAGTCACGAACTAGCGAGCAGCGATCCCAACCCGGTTCTTCGAACTCCAAAGCCTGTGCTTGGGAGCCGCAGCCTCACCAAATAAAGGCCCGGGAAAGGGGCGCCGGCATCCGCCACACCGTCCTCCACACTACACACTAAGGCAGAACGCCACCCCACACCCCGGGGAAACCGCCTGAAACCCCTCAGGCTCGGAGACTGGCGCGACAGTAGGGAGAAAAAAGAGGGCACGCCCACATTGCAATACCGACTTGTATGTAGACCAATCGCAAGAAAGTAAAAACAGTGGTGGGGCGGGCTTATGTAAAACACACCGAGGACGTACCGGCAGGCAAAGTAGTAAAGAACAGTATTCAAGGTTGTTTTTTTTTTAATCTAGCTATTATTTGAAATAAGAATAATGGGAAAATAAGTTTTAGACGTACTGCACATTGTAAAGTAATCTAATCATTATACCATCAAAATCACCACAATCATAAAAGCTATACTAAGGGTAAGGCTCGCTGGGGCTGAAACAACACGGTATCGCTTCTCGGCCTTTTGGCTAAGATCAAGTGTAGTATCTGTTCTTATCAGTTTAATATCTGATACGTCCTCTATCCGAGGACAATATATTAAATGGATTTTTGGAATTAGGAGATGGAATAGGAGCTTGCTCCGTCCACTCCACGCATCGACCTGGTATTGCAGTACTTCCAGGAACGGTGCACCCCCTTCGGGGGGAAATAAATGGTATACCAAAATTAGAAATCAAAATACTATTTCTTTGTGTGTTTTATGCTTAGCTGAAGATTTCCGTTGTCGTCTTTGTATAATTTTCGTTTTTTTTTTCTAAGTTTGTTATTATTCTCTCTTTAAGCGTTTACTACTGCGGTTCTTTTTTCTTAACAACTTTAAAATTGCTCCGTGATACTAGGATCTAAAACTGATAAATACCGCATAGAAATAAAGCAAGCTACAGGCAGACGACTTGTAGTTATTACTACCCACCTTTTTGGTATTTTTTAGTTATGTTTGATGCGTTCTCACCGCAGGACGGTTATTACAAAGGAGACATCCCCAATCCGAACTGAAGTAGTTTTCTCTCACACTTTAACACTAGCATTAGTCTACCTTTTGAAAATTAGGAATCACAAATTATTTGCTAGCGTTGGGGAGCGTGCTTTCGTTTGCCTTTCCCTAAGCTTTCCTTTTTACCCTGTAAGGGAAGACCACTGGGTCGCTATGTCTAGCCTAAGATAAATGGGGAATGTGACGCTCATAACTCTCACCAGCAGCTCTGCAGCTGAGCTGCAAACCAAAGCTGCTTTTCTGTGGAGACCTGTGCAGGTAAGAGTGGGATGTTTTTATTCTTACTGATAAAATTTCAAAGTTTCTGGTTTTCTAATTTCAGAGAAAACTTCTCTGTAAAGAAACAGTAGTCACTCAAAGAAGGGGCTCTTACGACATTTTAAAGTAGCAGTTTGTCCCTGGGAGAATACTGTTTTAATTTTGCAGATTTTTACTCAGTTGGAGCTGATTTTTACCATCACCAAACCTCAAAATGAGGAAAGAAAAACGACGCCCCTACCTTCAACTTTCCAGATTTCTGTTTTAAGATCGTCGGTTTCAATTTCCCCATCTTTCTTCCTTTTCTTTTATACTCGAGGTTGAAGCCATGAGCCTCATTAGTGATTTGAATTGTTTCTGAAGTGCGCTCTTCTTTCTTGTACAGAAAACAAGAGTACATGATGCTTTGGAGCAGGGAGACGGACAAGGCCTGGCTCCACCAGGCGTGGTCCGGTTAGGATGCCTTCTACTCCAAGTGCAAAACTGTCAAGTTACTCTTCAGATCACAAACAAGTATCTCCAGATTTTGTCTTCATAAAGTAAAACGCAGTTAGGGGATATTTATTCTTCCGGTCTTGTTGTTGTTGTTGTTTAGTTTTTATTTGAGTGATCTCTACACCCAAGGTAAGGGCTTAAACTCACGACCCCGAAACCAAAGGTCGCAAACTCTTCCCACGGAACCAGCCAGGTTCCCTCCTTCCGGCTCCTTAAAACTCCCGGAGAAGGCGTTCTTCCCGATGGGACTCGGCGCGCGCTGGTGACGCGCACACTGCGCCGGAAGTACGAGCCGTGGGCTGCCGGGCTCCGTTATGGCGGCTGTAGGGGCACGCTGGAACCATGTGTGGGTGGGCACCGAGACCGGGATCCTGAAAGGTGGGTGGCTGAGCCCGGCGTCGGGAACTGGGGGGTATCCTCCGCTCGCGACCGCGGCGCGACTGACACTCGCCCCCCGCAGGGGTAAACCTTCAGCGCAAACAGGCGACGAACTTCACGGCGGCGGGACAGCCGCGACGCGAGGAGGCGGTGAGCGCCCTGTGCTGGGGCGCGGGCGGCGAGACTCAGGTAAGCGGTAGCTGTTCGGTCCCGAGCTGGGGGCCAAGGGACGGCAGCCTCGTTTTGATCGCCATCCTGCTCTCCTTTGCCCGCAGATCTTGGTGGGTTGCGCCGACAGAACCGTGAGGTACTTCAGCACGGAGGAGGGCCGATTCCAGGGCCAGCAGCACTGCCCTGGCGGGGAGGGCACGTTCCGAGGCCTCGCCCAGGTCCACGGGTAAGACTGAGCCCCTCGCTGAACGCTCAGGTCGCAGGGAAGAGCATGGAGGCTCCCGCAGGAAGGCTGAAAGACGATGAACCCATAGTGACACGGCCCGGGGCTGGGTGACAGGTATCTGTGTCCTGCCTATAACAAGCATTTACTGAACACCTGCTGGGTAACAGGCATTGGGCGAAATGCAGGGGCTGCAGGTAAACCAGACACATGAAGTACCTACTTTCATGGAGTTTGCATCTGCAAGAGTTTTGGTTTCTGGCTCCATAACCTTTTGGGTGACCCTGAGCAAGTCATTTAATAGTCTAGAGTATGTTTGAAAACGGAGACTAACAACCACCAACAATATGGTGAAGTTCCCAAAGGAAAGAATAGGAAAGTGCTAGCGGTTAGGTAACTGCCCTAGCTTTCTTCCAAAGATGGAGAAGGCTGTGAATGGTCTGTGTAGGTTTGGTGGTGTTCTGACAAGTGAGATCTAGAAGTGCCTGTGGGTGAGACTTTTGCACTGGGCCATGAAGGATGGGCAGGCTTTTGACAGGAGGAGAAAAGGGTAAGTGCATTCTAGAAAGAGGCTACTGCCTGGGCAGAGGCCAAGACTGGTGTCAGGCTACACTGTATTTTGGGAAAGATAAACAGCATTTGGAGGTTGAAACCAAGGATACATTTTAATACAAGATGGGCAAGGTAGGTAGGGATTATATGTAAAGGGCTTTCAGAGCCAGGCTGAGAGATTTGCATTTATGATTTGCAGGTGGTGGAGGGTATTGGGTTTTGAGCAAGGAGGGGTGTGGAGAATGGATTGGAAAGAGCCATTGGGAGGCTGTTACCACAGCCCAGGCAAACGACACAGCCTGAACCGAGGTGCAGAAGGTGGGCAGATGTGAGAAAGAACATAGGCTCGGGCTCCACAGATCCTGGGAGAGACTTGCTTGGGCTTCGTGGGAGGGGTGTGTACTTTGAGGGAGAGATCAGCATGTATTGTCTGGAAGGCTGAACTGGGAACTGGAGAGAAGAAGCTGGTGTTTGACTTTGGCCAGACCATAAATTTATACCAGTCCCACTTCAGTCCTTTCAGAGCTACTGATCCTGACTCCTGGTGACCCACTCAAGACAGAAAGACCAGCAGGGCCGGGTGCCCCCAGATGTAGCTGTGGAATGGCAAAGGCACTCTGCTTCGGAGTGTCACGGACTGGATTTCCAGCTCTGGTTCTGATGTTTAGTTGTGTGGACAAATCTTGTCATTTCTTAGAGCTTCATTCTCCTTACTTCCGAAACTGGTAACCCCTCCCCGCATTGAGGATATTAAATAATTGACCTGAAAGGAGAAAGCCTTGTTAATGTGAATCTGGGGGTGGGTCGACTGGGGCCCGGAGAAGACTTTCACGCTTTTTTTTTTTTTTTTTTTTTTTTTAACCTAACTCTATCTTCTGCCTCTGCCTGCAGCACCCTTATCACATGTGTGGAATCTGGGATTGTCCAAGTCTGGAACGACAATGACAAGGAGGCATCCTCTGACCCAGTAAGGCTCCCCTGCCTTGCTCGTGATGGTTGGGGAAGATGGGGGCCAGGGTAGGAACCAAGTGAGGGCTTTGGGGGAAGAGGATTAAAGACTCTGGAACTGCTTCTCATCTCCGCTCTCATCTCCTGTTCTTCTCAGCTCCTGGAACTGAGTGTGGGTCCTGGGGTGTGTAGGATGCGCCAAGACCCAGCACACCCCCACATGGTTGCCACGGGTGGGAAAGAGAATGCTTTGAAGGTGTGGGACCTACAGGGGTCTAAGGAGCCTGTGTTCAGGGCCAAGAATGTAAGTGACGGGGGTGGGAGGGGCTGGGGCTGAGGTCCAGGGAGGCTGAGGCCCGTGACTGAGTCAGAGACCAGATGGGCTTTAGGGGATGATGCTGAAGGGCTGAAGGAAAGGGCCTATGAGCTTCCCACAACCTGTCCCCCATCTACGCACTCCCCCACCAGGTACGGAACGACTGGCTTGACCTGCGGGTTCCCATCTGGGATCAGGACATACAGTTCCTCCCTGAGTCTCAGAAGCTTGTCACCTGCACAGGGTACCACCAGGTGAGGCACCATCTCACACCTGCCCCCTCCTGGGCTTCAGCGGCCTCTTGGAGAAACAGCCTCCCTGCACAGGTTCAGTCTTCATCATTTGGTACAGCTGCCCACACCATGCTCTGTCCCTGTGTTCTCAGAGGGAGCATTTCCTCTATCCGACCCAGCCCTGTGGCTGAGCCAGTGACCTTCTAGTGCACTCTGGGATGAGGGTTCTGGACTGTGAGGCTGCCTTTGCTTCCCACCTGGAAGGGAGGAGAGAAGAAGAGTGCCCCTTTCACAGGAGGAACACAGGGTACAGGTGTGATGAGAGGACACTGGGTGTGAAGAGAACTGGGTTCTGGTCTTGATTCAGCCTCTGATTTGCTTTGGGACCCAGGCCTGACCCTTTCCTCTCCAGCCTCAGCTCCTCAGCTTTATAGAAGGGAGGAAGGGAGCGAGGGTCCAACTGGGGATCTTTACACCTGGCCTCACTTGAAGTCCTAAGACCCAGGCAGGACAGGGTCACTGTATTTGCCCCATTTCCTTTACTCCTGCATAATGAAATCTGATCTTGGTGATGATATGTCTCTGTTCAGAACACACCCTGAGGGCTTCCTCTCTCCTCTGTTGTTCAGGCTAAATTTCTCTGAAATTCAGTGGTCTCCGACAGTTGGACTAGTTTGCTTTTTCATCCCAAGATGGGAGTCTGGAGGGATGGAATGCTCACACATGTGGACCATGGGAATGCTGCCACTTCCCCCCCCCAACCTGGGGGACCTCTTCCCTCAGCCCTGTCCATTCATGCTCCTAAGCAGGTCTCCTCTGCCCACTTCTCCCAGACACTCAAAGAGAGGGTACATTTCAAATGAGAAAGTTTCTCTAAAAGTAGGTCATAAACAAGAAAGCAGTGTGTGAAGGAGGGCGTAAAGATGTGGAGAAGCCGGTGGGGGGGCGCTCTTGGGATGCCTTGGTGTTTTCCAGGTCCGTGTCTATGATCCAGCCTCCCCCCAGCGCCGACCAGTTCTAGAGGCCACCTATGGAGAGTACCCACTTACAGCCATGACCCTCACTCCCGGGGCCAAGTAAGTGTTGAAAGGACAAGAGGGGGACTCAGAGAGGACTCCAGGAGGCTCCCGCTGACCCCACCTGCCTCTGGTCTCCTCCTTAGTTCAGTGATCGTGGGGAACACTCATGGGCAGCTGGCAGAAATTGACCTTCGGCAAGGTAAGTGGACCAGGGAGCCTTGCAGGAGGGCAAGGGGTGGGAGGAAGGGCAGGATTCTGTCTGAGGGGGTGCAGTGGAGTGGTTGAGTCCTCATTCAGGTGCCTATTGGCTGGGTTCAAATCCTGGTTTCACCAGAAGCTATAGGATCTTGGACAAGTTACTTCAACTCCTTATGACTTCTAGCTCCTTTACATGTAAAATGGAGATACCAATGATAACTCCTGTCCCAGCGTTATTTGAGGAATAAATATTGAAACATAAAGTGATTGAGACAGTAAACAATTGGGGTGCCTGGGTGGCTTGGTTGGTTAAGCATCCAACTCTTGATTTCAGCTCAGGTCCTGATCTCAAGGTTGTGAGATTGAGCCCGAGGTTGGGCTCCACACTGGACATGGAACCTGTCTAAGATTCTCTCTTTCTCTCTGCCCCTCCTGCACATGAGCACTCACTCTCTCTCTCTCTTTCTCTCTCTCTCTAAAAAAAATAAAGAAACATTTAATGGTTGTTGGCTGGCCATCTCGTGCTGATGCCTCCCCCCTTCCCCAGGGCGCCTACTGGGCTGTCTGAAGGGGCTGGCGGGCAGTGTCCGAGGATTACAGTGCCACCCTTCAAAGCCCCTACTAGCCTCCTGTGGCTTGGACAGAGTCTTGAGGGTACACAGGATCCGGAATCCACGGGGCCTGGAGCATAAGGTGAGAGCTGGCTGCCTCGTGCATCCGCATCCCTGTTTCTGTTTCAGTGTGTCTGGCTCCTTAAGGCCCCTGATCTTTTGCAGGTTTATCTCAAGTCTCAACTGAACTGCCTTCTTCTGTCAGGCAGGGATAACTGGGAGGTAAGTAGTTGGGTCTGGGAATGTGGGAGCAAGGCACAGATGTGAGCATTTCCCTGGGGAGAGAAAAAAAAGCAGCAGTTGGAACACAGCCTTGGAACTGTCTGCTTGTCTGCCAAGTTACTTAACTTCTCTGAGGGGTGTTAATAGTTGTAATCCTGACAGGGTTACTGCCAAGTGTTGACATAGGAGCATGGATGGGAATAGTGTCCGGGAGCAGGAGATAAAAGCGATTATTTCCCACCTAGCTCCTCCTTCCCTGTGCATCTGTTCCTGTGCCCCTGATTCCTCTAAGTTTTCTCCCTCTCACCAGGATGAGCCCCAAGAGCCCAAAAAGGCACCCCCAGAAGACACAGAGACAGATGAACTTTGGGCCTCCTTGGAGGCAGCTGCCAAGCGGAAGCTCCCTGATTTGGAGCAGACCCAAGGGCCTCTCCAAACCAGGCGGAGAAAAAAGCAGCGGCCTGGGTCCACCAGCTCCTGAAGAGCCTCTGCTCACTTTGTAAATAAACAGCTCAACACCCACAGTGACCCTGAGCCTTTTGTGATGGGAGAAAGGAAAATGGGGTGGCTGCTCCCAGCGCTGGTGCAATGGGATGTCTGACGTCATAAAAGCCAGGCCCGGAGCCTGGCGGGCTGGCGTGGGTGGCACGGAGTTCGGGGCCGCTCGGGGCCATGGGCTGCTGCCAAGACAAGGACTTTCAGACCTCCGATGAGCCGGCCAAGGAGGCCGAGTTGGAGGAAGGCGAAGGTGGGATCCAAGACACACCAAGGGGGTCCAGGGAGCGGGGGAAGGGGCAGCCCCGACGGGGACCGCCCAGGAGGTTGGACCGGGGAGGGTAGAGCAGAGCTCAGTGGCCTCGTCATCCCCGCAGGCTTCGAAGGGGTCGATGAGGACCCGCAGGACCGCCGGAATCAAAGGTCGAATGAAAGCCTTTTGATCACCGTGCTGTTTCGGCGGCTGTCCCTGTTGAGCCGTCGGGGGTCAAACAAGAGGCAATCAGCCCAGAGTCAAAAGCAGGGGTTACAGGAAAGCAACCGGGAGGGGATCCTGGAGGAGCCGGAGAAGGGGTGACCCCAGCCCTGCTCTCAGTCTGCCCCAGCCTCCAGAGAATAAAGTTTCTAACATGTACCTGCCCGAGTGCAAGCGCCTCCGCTGCCGGTTCTGGGCACACCAGGCGCCTGCACCGCAGGGGCTGCGGGCTCTTTAAGGCTCCTCCCCTGGGGCTGGTCCAAGCCCCTGGGCCCCAGCTCTAGTACCTCGGGGGCGGGGTCGCGGGCGGCCTAGCCAATGGGAAGACGGAATCGCTCTGGCGTTTGGGTGGGGGGGCGTGTCTCTTGGGTCGCTATGCTCTAAAAGGCGTGGCACCGCCCTCTCGTCACCGGGGGTGGGGTTACGTGTGGGTGACGTGGCGGCTTCTAGTCTTTGGTCGGATTTCGGCGGCTACAGCGCTCGGGGAGGAGGAGGTGACCACCCGGGAGACTGTGGCAGTGGTGGCGGCGACAGGCGGCAGAGAGGAGGTAGGACTCGTTCTAGGAGGGGTCTGGCCACCGCGTCCACTCCGGGCAGCGGCTTTCCGGGGGCGGCGACGGGAAGGGGGAAGGGAACCCGGGGCGAGCGGGCAAGTCCTGCCGGCCCGGCTCGGGGTGAGAGAATACTTCGTCGTCCAATCAGGAAAGCCCCTGTTGAGAAAGACGTCGGTTTTACCTAATCAGTGGTTGCAGTCCTCCAGAAGGCGGGACTTGGGTGGGGGTGGGACTTCCTGTTTCAAATAAACACCCAGAGATTTTTTTCCCCCCCCTCCGCCCACC
The DNA here is from genome assembly GCF_024610735.1 of Ursus americanus. Classification (NCBI taxonomy): domain Eukaryota; kingdom Metazoa; phylum Chordata; class Mammalia; order Carnivora; family Ursidae; genus Ursus; species Ursus americanus. The sequence goes on along the minus strand of NC_142150.1, from coordinate 38,714,235 downwards.
GAAGTGTGTTCCCCTCAGGAGGTCCGTCACCGTTTTTCCCTCAGGAGTCGAAGGGATCCGCGGATACGAGAGGGACCGGTTAGGGCCTGAGGCAGTTGCACAGGCCGGGCTGGCGCCTCGGGGCCACGGGACCTGCCTCTGGCCCTGTCCCTGCTTCAAGGCCCCCTCTGGCCGCCGGAGCCAAGTTGCTAGAGTCTGAGGAGCGGGACCGATTGGGCCGGAGAGCGGGGCCCTCCCCGCGGTGGGCCGACCCCAAGACCTGCGTGTGGTTTTGGGCGCGAAAGTCAGTGCCAAGTGCAGAGGGGGCCCGAGGATTCACTGGTGTGTGTTTGGGGCGGGGGGGGCATTTGTGGGGAAGGAGGCTGCTTGGGGAATGACACTCTCCCCTCCACAACAGTCCGAGGTTATGCGTCTCAATGATCCCGCGGAAACGCTACGGATCTAAGAACACGGATCAGGGTGTCTACCTGGGTCTCTCAAAGACACAGGTCCTCTCCCCTGCAACTGCTGGCAGTAGCAGCAGCGACATCGCCCCTCTGCCCCCCCCAGTGGCCCTGGTCCCTCCCCCTCCCAACACCATGTCCTGCCGGGATCGGACCCAGGAGTTCCTGTCTGCCTGCAAGTCCCTGCAGAGCCGTCAGGTAAGGACCAGGAGTGGGAAAGGCAGGAGTGAGCTTTACCGAAGTCTGGGAGAGGATGTGCTCCAGCACTGTTGATTGACATAATTTGAAGGGTGACCTGATGGAGAACTGATCTGGCTTGGACGGGGCTGTAGGATCTACTAAGAAACAGAAAAGGGGTGGGTGGGTCAGCTACCTAGGGGCAAGGACCTAGACTGTTTTGTGAGAAATTCCCCCCAGAGGGTAGGGTTGCTACTTTTCGAAGGGATATCTCAGGATGAATGGTGGCTGCAGTATATTTGGTTCGGATAAGGAACAGGTTCTAGAAAGAGCCTTTAGCTGAGAGACAGGCACTTTGAATTCTAGTTCCGGAATAGTCCTTCCAAAGTTTGCTCTGTGGCTACAGGGAAGTTAGTCTAGTTGGGCTTACGGTTTTTCTTGGGAGGTGTGGGAGCATTTTTGTTTTTGTTTTAAAGTAGGCTCCATGTCCAGTGTGGGCCCCAGTGCGGGGCTTGAACTCATGACCCTGAGATCAAGACCTGAACTGAGATCAAGAGTCAGAGGCTTAACCAACTGAGCCACCCAGGTGCCCCCCGGGTCTCAGTTTTTATATCTATAAAATGAAAGCAGTTTTTTTGATAAGTAGTTTTTATCAAAATTACTTTGGAGTGCTTTTTTACAAATTAGATTCCCTTGTTTCAGTCCAGACATCCTGAATCAAAGTGAGACCTGAGTGACTGTAATTTTAAATATTTTTACTGCTCAGCTCTTAACATCTGCTTTTTTGTATGGTCTCCAAGAGCTTTCCAGTTATCCTCTTTTATTTCCAGATTGGAGGAATAAAATGGTAATAGTGTCTATCATTTATTTAGTGCTTACAGTGTTTGAAGCATCTAACTAAAATACTTTATGGCTCTTATGTTGTTTAATTTTAGCAACAACAATAGGAGGTGTGTGGATTGTCTTCTTTTTATGCAAGAAGAAACAGAGAGTCAGAATGGTTTAAGTCACTTGCCCCAAACCTCCCAGCTAATAAGTGATGGAGTCAAGATTTGAACCCCGGCTACCCGTGTTCAAATCTGAGCTCTAAATGACAACTACTGATAAAATTAGACCATCTGGTGGAGGTACTAGGGAGAATTTAGTGGATATCTGAGGAACAGTGAGAGCTGGAAATGGGGAGGGGAAACTAAAGTGTCACCTCTTGATGTTGCATTTCAGAATGGAATCCAGACCAACAAGCCGGCTCTGCGTGCTGTCCGGCAGCGTAGTGAATTTACTCTCATGGCCAAGTAAGTTGAGAGAAGTTAGTAGTGGGGTGCCGCAGTGTCTGGGGAGCAGTAGGCTTGCCTCGGGTGGCCTTGGCTGTAAGGGAGGGCCGCATCGGTTGTGCTGGAGCTAAAGTGGGACTAGGCCCTGTCCTGCCCCTTCCCCGTGGTGCCCTCACTAATGCTCGTTTCCAGGCGCATTGGGAAAGACCTCAGCAACACATTTGCCAAGCTGGAGAAGCTGACAATCTGTGAGTGTTCTTGGGGTCTTTCAGAGATGGGGCAGTGCACCAGAGAGGGCTGAGGAACCGTACTCCCTGAGCCTTGTCTTTGACCTCCCCCGTCGTGGCCTCATTTGTCTCTGCAGTGGCAAAGCGCAAGTCCCTCTTCGATGATAAAGCAGTGGAAATCGAAGAGCTCACTTACATCATCAAACAGGTGAGCTGCTAGCATTCCTGTCAGATCGCTTTGATGAGTTCCCATTGCCATGGAAGTCCAGAGCAAGTTTCTAGACCCAGCCCCAGACGTCTTGCTCATCCGTTGAGTCAGTGGACACATATCGGTCATCAACTGTGTTCAAAGTACTGCTGGGCACTTGCCTCACAAACTTGAGGCAGGGTTTCCCGCCTTTGGGGCTTACTGTCTACAAGAGGTGTCCGGTCCCACAAACTCATACTCACAGTGAGGAGAAGGCAGGTTGTCTCGACCTTACAAAAAGATGAATGAGACTGTTTGAGGACACTGGGGCAGATTTTATAGGGGGAGTGAAATCTGAACTGGTTTCAAGGCTTGCATAGACGCAGTGGAAGAACATTCCAGACAGAAGAAACAGTGTGTGCAGTGGCCCTGCTTATAAAAGAGAAAGCTGAAGTCTTTGTTCAGATGTTATTTGCTCAGGGAGGCCCACCCTGAACGTACTCTTTAGAACTTTAGTACTTCAGTGCTTGGAACTGTGATCTCCCTTACCTTGCTCTATTTTCTTGTTACACACTTGATACTTTTTAACATTCTCTGTCATTGACTTACTTATGTTTATTGGTTTTGTTACGACCCATCTACCTCATGCCCCCACCCCCAAACAAAGAAAAAAAATGTGAGTGCCACAAGAGCAGAGATTTTTTTTTTCTTTCTGGTTGTTCACCGATATATCCCAAATGTCTGTAATAATGTCTGGTGTAGGGGAGCTACTCATTATTTGTTGATTGGATGACTGGACGGCAGGAGATGAGGCTGGGAAGATAGATTGGTGGCTGGTTGTAAAGATCATTGTGGGCCTGGGTAAGGAGCATGGAATCACTGAATGCCATTGGCTGCAAGGATGATAAGAATCTGGATTCTAAGTCTGTCTGAAAGACACCCCCCACCCCCGTATAGCACGATCTGTACAGTTGTGATTCTTTCCTTTCCCAGCACAATGTCATGAGAATAAAATATGAAATTGAATGACCCATGGGGGAAAAACCAGCCTGGAGCATGGATGGGCAGAGAGGCTAGGGAGGAGGCTCTGCTGCTGTCCAGCATGAAGGTGACTGTGGCAGAGGCCAGGGCAGACATGTTCAGGAGGTGCCGTGCGGGGTGGAAGAGAGAGGATACCATGAACTGCTGGACGCTGTTGTGTAGGCTTTGAAGAACCACTGCCTGGATTCAGACAGACGAGTTCAAATCCCAAGTCCACCGACTGTGGTGTAACATTGGGTAAGCCGCCTAACTACTCTGAGCTTCAGAGTCATATTATCGAGTGACTTACAGCTGCCTGGTTCTGGGGGATCCAGCACCGAACAAGACAGATGTGGTACCTGCCCTGGTTAATTTCCTTTCTTTCTTTCTTCTTCTTCTTTTTTTTTTTTTTAAAGATTTTATTTATTTATTTGACAGAGATAGAGACAGCCAGTGAGAGAGGGAACACAAGCAGGGGGAGTGGGAGAGGAAGAAGCAGGCTCATAGCGGAGGAGCCTGATGTGGGGCTCGATCCCATAACGCCGGGATCATGCCCTGAGCCGAAGGCAGACGCTTAACCTCTGTGCCACCCAGGCGCCCCTCTTTCTTCTTCTTTTTTTTAATTGTTATTTATTTACTTTTTTTTTTTTTTTTTTTTTAAGAGCAAGAGGGAGCGGAGGGGCAGAGAGAGAGAGGGAAAGAGAGAATCTCAAGCAGGCTGCATGCTCATCGTGGAGCCTGATGCAGGACTCAGTCCCGACCCTGAGATCATGACCTGAGCCAAAATCAAGAGTCGGTCGCTCAACCGACTGAGCCACCCAGCCACCCCGGGAATTTCCTATCTGAATGGGTGAACAGACACTAGACAAGTAGATAGAAAAAACAATTTCAGGGTGGTAAATCTATTAAACAAGGGAAGTGAGTTCCTCAGGGTAGGGACTTACTGTAGATGGGGGTGATCCAGGATAGCCTGTGAGACCTGAATGGTGAAGAAAAAGCCAGTCATCCAAAGATCTGGTGGGAGGGCTTTCCAGCAAGTGAGAATAACAAATGGAAAGCCTCTGAAGGGTGGGCCACCTGAGTGCATTTGATAAACACGAAGGAGGACAGTGTGGTTGCGGCATAGCCAGTGAGGAGACCGGGAGGGGACGGGGTCAGGAAAGGGGCAGGGCCAGACCCTAGAGAGTCTGCGTGAGCCAGGTAAGGAATCTGGCTCGTGTTCTAAATACAGTGGGAAGCTCTTGGAAGATTTTAAGCAGACGTGCTCCGTTTCCGGTTCAAAAGCTTGCTCTGTGGTTGCTGTGCCGAGAGCGGATTGTCGCGGGCAGGCTGTAAGAGGAAGGTCCTTTAGAAGGCTCCTGGCGAATGTTGAGAGAAGGTGACAATACGGTCTAGGGTAGGTTGAGTAGAGAAGGAGGTGAGCAGCCTAGTTCAGAGCATTTGTTGGAATCGGCTGGGTTCTCTGTGGACTCCTACTAGTCTCCATGTGGATTAAGGGGAAAGAGAGGAATTGAGGGTGGCTTTCCAGTGTCGGGTCTGAGCAGCTGGTGACTGGTGGTGGCACTTACCAAACTGGAAAAGGAGGGAGAAGGGGCATCAGCTTTTGGCGGGGTATTAGGAGTTGTCTTCTGTGTTAAGTGTAAGGACAAAGAAAGTTGTAAGCTGCTTGGCGTGCCGTGTGGCACACAGTAGACAAATCCATGGCGCTCGGTGCGTGGTAAGCGATCCGTAGAGTGCGGTTGTGTTGTGGCACAGAGGTGGTTTAGGAGGTATGAGTGTGTGACTTAGAAGCTTCTAGCTTGGGCGCCTCGGTGGGAAGTGGTACCGTTTTCTAAGCTAGAGCTCTGGGGGAGATTTTATGGGGAGAAACCGTGGAATGCAGTTTTGGACATGGGGCTCTAAAGAGGCTGCGTCCGCTCCAAAGGGACAGACCAGTCAGCGGTGGGTATCATCCATGGGTCTCCAGTGGTTGTGGCTGAAATGCTAACTGGGGGGACTATTGGAATTCTAAAAGTTGCCTGATCGAGTTTGTCTTCAGCCTGTTCCTTGAACGTACTTTTCCGGACCTCTTCTCCCCATCCCCTGGGCAAACGTTCTCTGCCATTCCCTGGCCACCTTCTTTGTGTCTCTTGTCTTCTGGGGCCCATGGCAAGCCAGATCGGGAAGCAGGGGACGCCTTGGTCTGGTGTAGAAAGCCTGGCTGTGCTACTTTACCTCATCCTGTGTGCCCTTGGACAAGTCACAACTTTTATTCTTTTGCAATAATGATTTTTGAAGGGAGTTCTGTGTAAGAGGCACTTTGTTGATGCTTCTGGGAAACCACGGAGACTTTGACTCTTCCCTTCTCCTGACTGCTGTACAGGTGCTTTGCTGGTCAGCATGCTCTGGGTGTGAGATTTTGGCCTTCCAAGTAGTTCTGTGGCCATGTGCCTGGCCTCACAGGGTGCAGTTGAGTTGTAGAGTGAGGGAGGTAAACAAGTCTCTTACTTAGAAATGGATGAGACCAGATTTCGCCTCTTCTGGCTCTACTCCCCACGGACTGAGCCAGGGCAAAGTCCAGAGCTTGGAACATTCCAGCAGGCCCTTCTGGTCTGACTTTGAAATACCCTCACCCCTGCTCATAACTTTCACCCTGTCCTCCCTGCCAGAGCTGTCCATGTGGGAGAGACATCAGCCGAGGACCCCCTCGTTAATAGTTTTTCTGTTGGCTCTCCCTAGGACATCAATAGCCTCAACAAACAAATTGCCCAGCTTCAGGATTTCGTGAGGGCCAAGGGCAGCCAGAGCGGCCGGCACCTGCAAACCCATTCCAACACCATTGTGGTCTCCCTGCAGGTGGGACCTGGGGTCAGTGAGGGGGAGGCAGAAGGGAGAAACGTATTGTCTTTAGCCAACTCTCTCTCCTTTTCTTCTAGTCGAAATTGGCCTCGATGTCCAATGACTTCAAATCAGTTTTAGAAGTGAGGACAGAGGTAAGAAGAATCACTCTAGGAGGGTTAGGAATTGGGATAAGGGCCCAAGGGGGAAATGGGGAGGGAACAAGGGTAAGAGCATCATAGGCCGACAGGAGGGTCTGTCTCTCTAACATGTCTGCTTCCCAGAGGCCTCAGGACCTTTGCATTTCTTCCCCAACCCCAGAACCTGAAGCAGCAGAGGAACCGGCGGGACCAGTTCTCCCGGGCCCCTGTGTCAGCCCTGCCCCTGGCCCCCAACCACCTGGGTAAGTCCCCAGCAATGTGGGGAGCCCTGAGGGGTAAGACTCGGTTACTCTGGCTGTGGTGGCATCCTCTAACCCTGTGAGGGCAGGGCTTATGTAGGAGAATGGACAGGCAAGGGAGATGCCAGGATTTCTCTCTCAGAGGTCAGACCGCATTGCTGGCATTTATGATCCACACTTACTCTCTTCCACATTCTCACTGTCGGGGCTGAATTCGGTCATGTGCAGTAGAATGACTGTTTCTAATATTTTTATTATTGGTTCACATTCTCTCATTTAATTTTCACCACCAGCCTCTGAGAAAGCCAGTATTATTATGCTCTATTTAAAGGGGAGGAAACTGAGGCCCAGAGAGGTTAAATGACTTGTCCAGGATCACAAGGCTAGTAAGTGCCAGAGCTGGGATTCAAACCCAGAGCATGTGGGCTTTGAACCTGCTTTCAAGCACTAAGAAGTGCCTTTTCTTTCTTTCCCCAGGGGGCAGTGCTGTGGTTTTGGGGGCAGAATCTCGTGCCTCTGGGGATGTGGCCATTGACATGATGGATTCTCGGACCAGCCAGCAGCTGCAGCTCATTAACGAGCAGGTACCTGGGCTCTGAACTGGGGAAGATATGCTCCTCTGTCCCCCGCCCCGGTGGGGTGCTAGCAAGAGTTCGAAATGTGCCTTGAGTAGAGTGACAAGCTGGGAGGGTCCTAAAGAGGCAGGCCCTCCCTTGAGGAAGCTCCTAGTGTTCACAGGCTCGCTCTCTCCTCTGAAGGATTCCTACATCCAGAGCCGGGCAGACACTATGCAGAACATCGAGTCCACAATTGTCGAGCTGGGCTCCATCTTTCAGCAGTTGGCACACATGGTTAAGGAGCAGGAAGAAACCATTCAGAGGTGAGATTCTCTTTTACCCCAGACAGAAGAGCCTCCTCTTCCCTGTCGGGTGGCATCCTAAAGGTCCCTGGGGGCAGCATGCTGCCCTTTGGAAGAGTAGAGTGAATCTGGCCTACCCACAGGATCCATTCAACAAGTGTTTCTGGAGCACCTGTTCCTTCTCAGGCGCTGTTCTGGGTGCTGGGGATACAGCAAGGAGTAGAACAGTGAAGTCTCTCCAGTGTAGTTGTGGAATTCAGGGGGGTGGGTGAGCACAGCTGTACAAAAGGGTTGGCAAGAAATTTTTAGGTAGTGATAAGGTCTGCGGAAAATTACGGTGGGATGACATGTTAAGAGAGAGGGACTGAGTAGTTCCTGTCCATGGGCTCCTACGCTTCTTCCATATTTTGGCTATTGTAGATAATGCTGCAGTGAACCTAGGGGTGCAGATACCTTTCTGAGTTAGTGCTTTCCTTTTCTTTGGATAAATGCCCAGCGGTGGAATTACTGGATCATGTGGTAGTTCTATTTTTAATTGTTTGAGGGACCTCCATACTGTGTCCCAGAGTCACTGTATCAATTTGCATTCCCACTAACAGTACATGGAGGTTCCTTTTCTCCACATCCTCACCAGCACCTGTTTGTCTGTCTGTGTTTCTTTTTTTTTTTTTTTTTAATTTTATTTATTTATTCGACAGAGATAGAGACAGCCAGCGAGAGAGGGAACACAAGCAGGGGGAGTGGGAGAGGAAGAAGCAGGCTCATAGCGGAAGAGCCTGATGTGGGGCTCGATCCCATAACTCCAGGATCACGCCCTGAGCCGAAGGCAGGCGCTTAACCGCTGTGCCACCCAGGCGCCCCTGTCTGTCTGTCTGTCTGTCTTTCTTTCTTTCTTTCTTTCTTTCTTTCTTTCTTTCTTTCTTTCTTTCTTTCTGATGCTCACCATTCTGACAGGTATGAGGTGATATTTCATTGTAGTTTTTTTTTAATAAGTAAGTCAACTTTTTTTTTTTTTTGAGGTTTTATTTATTTATTTGACAGAGAGAGAGCACAAGCAGGGGGAGCAGCAGAGGCAGAGGGAGAAGCAGGCTCCCCACTGAGCAGGGAGCCTGACACGGGGCTCGATCCCAGGACCCCGAGACCATGACCTAAGCCAAAAGCAGACGCTTAACCATCTGAGCCAGCCAGGTGTCCCTCATTGTAGTTTCGACTTGTATTTCCCTGATAAGGAGTGGTGTTGAGTATCTTTTCGTGTGCTCCTTGGCCATGTGGATGTCTTCTTTGGAAAGATGGTCTATTCAGACCTTCTGCCCATTTTTTAATTGGAGTGTCTATTTGTTTATTTATCTGCTGTTGGGTTCTATGAGGTTTTGGTATGTTTTGGATATTCGCCCCTTATCAGGTAAATGATGTGCAAACTTTTCTCCTTTTCAGTAGGAGAGAACGTTGGTGGTAGTTTTCTTCTCTGTGCAAAAGCTTTGTAGTTTGATGTACCTGCCGTTTGTTACTTTTGCTTTTGTTGCCCTTGCCTGTGGAGGCAGGTCCAAAAAATATTGCTAAGTGATGTCAAGGAGCTTGCCATCTGTGTTCTCTTCTAGAATTTTTATGGTTTCAGGTCTTACATCAAGTCTTTCATCCATTGTGAGTTAATTTTTGTGTGTGGTGAAAGAAAGCAGCCCAGTTTCATTCCCTACATGTAGTCGTCAGGTTTTCCCAACACCGTTGGTTGACAAGACTGTCTTCCCCATTTATATTCTTTTTTTTTTTTTAAGATTTTATTTATTTATTCTACAGCAATAGAGACAGCCAGCGAGAGAGGGAACACAAGCAGGGAGAGTGGGAGAGGAAGAAGCAGGCTCATAGCGGAGGAGCCTGATGTGGGGCTCGATCCCATAACGCTGGGATCACGCCCTGAGCCGAAGGCAGACGCTTAACCGCTGTGCCATCCAGGCACCCCCCCATTTATATTCTTGCCTCCTTTGTTGTAGATTAATTGATCATATATGCATGGATTTATGTCTAGGCTCTCTCTCCTGTTCCATTGATGTATATGTCTGTATTTGTGCCAGCATCATGCTGTTTTGAAGACTATAGTTTTGTAGTGTAGTTTGAAATCGGAGTGTGATGCCTCCAGCTTTGTCCTTTCTCAAGATTGCTCTGGCTCTTCAGGGTCTTCTGTGAGTCCATAAAATTAGTGTACTTTTTGATAAGGTTGGATTTAGGCTTACCATTTTACTATTTGCTTTCTCTTTTTCCTTTTTTTGTTTCTTTGTTCCTCTTCCGTATCTTCTTTTGAACAACTGAAATTTTTTTCAAAATTCCATCAAAAAATTTTTTGTTGGTATTTTAGCTATGTGTCATTGCCTTTTTTTTTTTTAATGGCTGTTCTAGGGATTACAACATGCATCATTGGCTCCCACAGCTTTCTTCATATAAAATGCAAGAACTTTAGGGGTGCCTGGGTGGCTCAGTCAGTTGGGTGTCTGACTCTTGATTTCAGTTCAGGTCATGATGTCAGGGTCATGAGATCGAGCCCTGTGTCAGGCTCCGCGCTGAGCGTGGAGCCTGCTTGAGATTCTCTGTCTCCCCCTCTTTCTGCCCCCCCCCTTGCGTGCACGCACTCTTTTTCTCTCAAAAAATAATAAAATGTAAGAACTGTGCAACTCTGTCATCCAGCCTTTATGCTCTCGTTGTCCTATCTCTTGCCACCTACATACCTTTAAAATCCCATAATCCAGTATTATAGTTCTTGTTTTATAGAAATTAAGAGGAAAAATTATTTTTCATGTTTACTTCTATGTTTACCATTTCCCTTTTTTTCCTTCCAAATTTTTATTTAAAACATATTGATAGTTAACATATAGTGCAATGTTTGTTTCAGGAGTAGAATTCAGTGATTCATCACTTACACCCAGTGCTCATCACAAGTGCCCTCCTTAATACCCATCATCCAGCCCATCCCATGCCCACTTCCCCTCCAGCAATCCTCAGTTTGTCCTCTATGGTTAAGAGGTTAAGAGTCTCTGTGTTTACCATCTCCGGGGCGCTCCGTTCTGTCCTGGATAGCCAGTTTCCATCTGGTATCCCTTCTGTCTTTAACCTGAAGAACTTTCTGTAGCATTTTTTGTAGTGCAGATCTGCTCTTTGTTTGTTTTTTAAGATTTTCTTATTTCCGCCAGTGGGGGGGTGCTCCAGAGCGGGTGTGGGGGCAGAGGGAAAGGAAAGAAGCAGACTCCCTACTGAGTGCAGAACCTGACATGGGACTCGATCCCATGACCCCGGAGAGCATGACCTGAGCCAAAATTAGGAGTCAGCCGTTTATCCAGCTGAGCCGGCCAGGTGCCCCGGATCTGCTGTTTTACTTTCTTTTCTCTGAACTTTTCTTTATTTCACTTTCATTCTCTCTTTCTCTTTTTTGTTCTGTGTGTGTGTGTGTGTGTGTTTAAAATTTTATTTACTTGAGAGAGAGAGAGAGCACAAGTGGTGGAGGGGGGCAGAGGGAGAGGGAAAGCAGACTCCCTGCTAAGCTGGGAGCCTAACACGGGGCTCAGTCCCAGGACCCTGAGATCATGACCTGAGCCGAAGGCAGACGCTGAACCAACTGAGCCACCCAGCTGCATCCCCACCCTTATTTTTTTAAGTAGGCTCTACACCCAACATGGGGCCTGAACTCAAAACCCCTAGATCAAGAGTTGCGCATTCTACCGACTGAGCCAGGCAGGCACCCCCACCTTCATTCTTTTTTTTTTTTTTTTTTTTTTTAAGATTTTATTTATTTATTTGAGAGAGAGAGAGAGACAGCCAGCGAGAGAGGGAACACAGCAGGGGGAGTGGGAGAGGAAGAAGCAGGCTCATAGTGGAGGAGCCTGATGTGGGGCTCGATCCCAGAACGCTGGGATCACGCTCTGAGCCGAAGGCAGACGCTTAACAACTGAGCCACCCAGGCGCCTCCCCACCTTCATTCTTGAAGGATGTTTTCCCTGGATATAGAATTCTGGGTTTACAGTTTTACTCTTTAGACACTTTAAATTTATCACTCTACTGTCTTTTGATCTTTTTCATTCTTAATGAGAAGGCGGTGGTAACTTTAACTGTGTATGTGATGTGTTTTTCTCTGGCTGCTTTTCAGTTGTTTTTGTTTTTTGGGGGGGGGTTGTTTGTTTTTTGTCTTTGGTCTTCAGCAGTTTAATTATTATGTCTCCAGATGTCATTTTCTTTGAACTTCTCTTTCTTGGGGTTCTCTAAGCTTTCTTGAATCTGTACATTTATGTCTTTCATAAAGTTGAGGAAACATTTGGCCATTTTACTCAGACTGTGCCCAATTCCTCAGCCTGTTTAAGTGTTCTCAGTTCGGTAAGAGGGAGGGCCAGTAGCGGGACGGCGGGGGGGCGGGGAGAAGATGTGGGAGGGGGAGGAATCCACAGGGCTGCATGTTCCTGCCCACTTGCTCTTAGGCCTTTGAGCAAGGTCTGATCTTGGTTGATCTTTATTTCCCACAGTGCCTAGCAGAGTGCTTTCACCCTAGGTATTGATCATGTGAGACTGGGTGAACACCTGCGTTTGCATAAAGCAGGTTTCCCAGTACCAGCCCATTAAGCAGCCTCACCTACTTAATTGGGCAAGGTAAAGAAAATAGGCCCGTGGCCTCACACTTGGGAGATTCTGATTCCACAGATGTGAGTGGACTGGACCTCCAGGAAATTTCCATTTTGTATAAGCTCATTGTGGGCTCTCATAAGCATCCAAGTTGGAGAACCACTAGTTAACAGGATGTTTGTTTGTTTATTTATTCATCGACGATGGAACCAGCCATTTATAAGGTGCTATGAGTCTAGCCATCTTGGTCCTGGAATCAAGAGACTTCAAAAGACTAATTCTTGGGGCGCCTGGGTGGCACAGCGGTTAAGCGTCTGCCTTCAGCTCAGGGCATGATCCCGGCATTACGGGATCGAGCCCCCCATCAGGCTCCTCCGCTATGAGCCTGCTTCTTCCTCTCCCACTCCCCCTGCTTGTGTTCCCTCTCTCACTGGCTGTGTCTATCTCTGTCAAATAAATAAATAAAATCTTTAAAAAAAAAAAAAGATTAATTCTTACCTGGCTCAACTGAGACCTAGGGAATTCCTTACTGGGTTGTTCCATAAACAGTGTAGCTCCTCAGGCTGTGATGTGTTTTCGATGTTAGAATATTATTACAGATTCGGGAAACAGAATTACAAAAGGTAAACAGGGATAATTTTTAACATAATTTTAATAAAAAACAAGTTGCAGAAAGAGATGCAGAATATGGTAAGATTCGTGCAGATATTAAGACATAGCGATGGTGTATACAGTTTATGAATACACATATGTAGTGAATGTGCAAAACTACGTGTGGGAATGATGCGCCCTTCGGATGGGGAGGGAGTGAGTGGACAAAGGTTCTGGTTGGGGGGGGCGCCTGGGTGGCACAGCGGTTAAGCGTCTGCCTTCGGCTCAGGGCGTGATCCCGGCGTTCTGGGATCGAGCCCCACATCAGGCTCTTCCGCTATGAGCCTGCTTCTTCCTCTCCCACTCCCCCTGCTTGTGTTCCCTCTCTCGCTGGCTGTCTCTATCTCTGTCGAATAAATAAAATCTTTAAAAAAAAAAAAAAAGGTTCTGGTTAGGGCTCTGGCTGTCTGTGAATCCTTTTCTTCTTATTCTGTTAGAAAGGTGAAGTCTTAAGCTAGTATGACAAAATGTTAACATCTGTTTTAGTGCTGAGTCCATGAGAAATCTGGTACATTATTTTCTATCTTTGTAAGTATGTTGCATAATATAAAATTTTAAAAATGAAAAAAGGTATTTAGGTTCTTTCTCTATTGCATGTGTGTTCTAAATAGTTAACATTAGGGGCGCCTGGGCGGCTCAGTTGGTGAAGCGTCTGCCTTCAGTTCGGGTCATGATCTCAGGGTCCTGGGATCGAGCCCCGTATCAAGCTCCCTGCTCAGCAGTGAGTCTGCTTCTCCCTCTTCCTCTCCCTCTGGGATCTCTCTCGCTCTTGCTCGCTCTCAAATAAACAAAATCTTAAGAAAAAAATAGTTAACATTATATGCATTTGCATGCAACTTTACATTCTAGTCTTCCTTGAAAGAGTGTCTGAAGTATCTTTCAGTGTTAGTATTCATTTGTTCATTGGTTTAGCAAACACTTGTTGCTGCTGTGAGGTATCCTGCTGGATCTGGTTATAGGAAGGTGAAAGACCATTCCGGTCCTTGTGGAGCTCATGTCTAGTAGGAGAGACATACACTGACGCTTACAGTTCAGTATGGTAAGGGCAGGAAGAGAAGGAGGTAAGGGAACTCAGACTCGGTACCTCTCCTGGAAATAAAAGATACCAACCTAAGTCCTGAGGAGGACTGCCAGCCAAAGAAAGGGAAAGGAAAGGCCATTCCACGTGGGGGGGAGAAACAGCTCAGAAATGAAAAAGGGCTTGGGTGGTTTCCAGGAATGCAGAATTATTGCATGTGGCAGGGGGAGTGGTGAGGGAGGAAGCTGGAGAGGCAGGGCCAGATCACAAAGGACCTGTGTGCTGCAGCAAGCCACTCGTTCTCAGGGAGAGAACACAGGGAGAAGTACATGGATGCTGGGTGAGGGGAGTGAGCTTTGTGCTGGACATGCCGACTGCCAGACTCAGTGGGACCTCCAAGTGGCATTTGATGTGTGATCTGAGGCTCAGCAGAGAGGCTAGAGATATCTCAGCTGGGCGAGAGATAAGGACTTGAGGGAGTCAGCGGCCTCCTGGTGAAACCGTGGACCTAGACGAGACCACCCCAAGACAGTTGGTAAAGTGAGAGAAAGGACAGGACAGATCCCCACGGATCCAGGAATAGGGGGAGAACGGAGGATGTCCAGGAGGCTGAGGAGGACGGCTAAGGAAGACGAGAAAAGAAAGCAGTTAGAAATGTGTCCTTAGAAGCTGAGGCAATGGGGATTTTAGGAAGAAAGGAGTGGTGGTTTCTTAGTGCCCCTGAAAAAGGAAGTGTGAGGTAAGGCTCCAGGGTGTTCAGGGGGTGGCAGGGCTGGGATTAACTGGACCAGTGCAGCACCTGCAGTTGAATGGCTCAGAAGCAATTTTATAGGGGATTGAAACACAAAAGGGAAATAACAAAAGAGAGAAAAATTATGGGCAACTATATGTACAAGAAGTTGAGATTTTGAAAGGATGAGATTATTTATTTATTTATTGTATTTATTTATTTTTTAAAGATTTTATTTATTTGAGGGGCGCCTGGGTGGCTCAGTCGTTAAGCGTCTGCCTTCGGCTCAGGGCATGATCCCAGAGTCCTGGGATCGAGCCCCACATCAGGCTCCTCCGCTGGGAGCCTGCTTCTTCCTCTCCCACTCCCCCTGCTTATGTTCCCTCTCTCGCTGGCTGTCTCTCTCTCTCTGTCAAATAAATAAATAAAATCTTAAAAAAAAAAAAAAAAGAAACCACTAATTTAGTCCAAAGTTCTTCAGTATGTAAATTCCTGGGCCCCATCCTAGACTTTCTGAATATGAGACATGAGAATTTGCATTTTGGGGATGCTCAACAGGTGATCCTTATTTTTTCTAAGATATGAAAACTGCTGATCTGTTACTCCATCATTTCCCTTTGCACTCCAATTTGTAAATTATAAAATTTCTAACTAGAAAAGTTGGGAGGATCGTACAAATGAACACCTATGTTCCTTTCACCCACATTCACCCCCTTAATATTTTCTCACATTTGCTTTCCCTCTTTTTTTTCTCTGAATCATTTGAAAATGCAAAGATCATGACATTTTTAGACTTCAGCACACACCTGCCCAGAATTGGTATTCTCCTGAACAGCCACGATGCCATTATCATACCTAAGAAAATGCACAGTTCTCTGTCACTACCCCGTGCTTAGTCCATATTGATATTTCCCCAGCTGTTCTACAAAAAAATTGCTTTTAGCTTTTTTTTCTTGAATTTAAGACCCAGGCAGTAGTCGCACGTGGCATTTGATATGTCTCTTTAGTCTGCCTTCTGTTTTGCTTCTCATGACATTGACTGTTCTTCGAAGAGGCCAGTGCCTCTTGTAGAAAGTCCTGCATGTGTGTTTGTCCAGTGTTTCCTCATGATCAGATCTAGGTTATAGATTCTTGGCTAGCTGCAAAGGTGATTGTTATCAGTAGGCGCTTGATGAGGTGATCCCTTTATTGGCAATGCCAGGTTTGGTCACTTGTTTAAGTCATCTGTGGAGTGACGCTTTGAGTCCATGTGAACGTCCAGCTCCTTGGACCCGTGATGGTCCTTGCCTGATTCACTCTTGACTTTGTGTGTGGCCAAGTGGTCGTTTTCTGATTCATCCCTTCAGTAGCTGGCATCCTTCTGTAAAGCAGGAGCCTTCTCTCTTTAAACGTTACTAGGAATAATAGATTTCTTTTTTGTATCCGGTGTACTGTAATCCATTACCATCATTGTGTTTCATTACAGTCAGGTTTCCTAAACCCGGCCATGTGGAGCTCCTTTGTTTTTTTTAAGATTTTATTTGTTTATTTGAGAGAGAAAGAGAGATACCGAGCACAAGCAGAGGGAGCTGAGGCAGAGGGAGAAGCAGGCTTTCTGGAGAAGGAGCCCGATGCGAGACTCATCCCAGGACCTTGGGATCATGCCCTGAGCCGAAAGCAGACGCTTCACTGATGGAGCCACCCAGGTGTCCGAACGTGGAGCTCCTTAAAAGCAGCTTCCGTATCTTCTGAACATGACCCAACTCCTATCAGTCATCATGAAGCTTTGGGGAAACTTATACTCCAAAAGCTAAAATCCCAGATCGCCTAATCATGGCCAGATAGTCTTTCTAGTCCATGGGCTTACTGTTATCTTCCATTCAACTTACACTCACCTTCTCATGCTCTGGGTTTTCATGCCTCTCCATCAGTCTGGTCATGTAGCCTTGCTGTTCGCTCAAACTCCAGCTCCTTTTTTTTTTTTTTAAGATTTATTTATTTGAGAGAGCGAGCTCACACACACGCTTGCAGGGGAGCGGGGGAAGGGCTGAGAAGGGAGGAGAGGGACAAGCAGACTCCAAGCTGAGTGGGGAGCTCGATTCAGGGCTCAGTGTCAGGACCCTGAGATCATGACCTGAGCAGAAGTCAGGAGTTGGGGGCGCCTGGGTGGCACAGCGGTTAAGCGTCTGCCTTCGGCTCAGGGCGTGATCCTGGCATTATGGGATCGAGCCCCACATCAGGCTCCTCTGCTATGAGCCTGCTTCTTCCTCTCCCACTCCCCCTGCTTATGTTCCCTCTCTCACTGGCTGTCTCTGTCTCTGTCAAATAAATAAATAAAATCTTTAAAAAAAAAAAAAAAGTCAGGAGTTGGACACTTAACCGACTGTGCCACTAGGCACCCTGAGACTCCTGCTTTTTTTTTTTTTAAGATTTTATTTATTTTAGTTTTTATATATTTTTTAAATTTATTTATTTGAGAGAGAGAGCGAGCACGAGCAGGGGAGAGGCTGAGGGAGAGAGAAAGGGAGAAGCAGACACTCCACTGAGCAGGGAGCCCGATTCGTGGGCTCGATCCCAGGACCCTGAAATCATGACCTGAGCCAAAGGCAGATGCTTAACCAGCTGAGCCACCCAGGCGCCCCGAGCCTCCAGCTTCTTAATGCTTGACTCCTTCCCTCTGTAGTTTTGCTCTCTCTCCATAAGACATTCCTTCATCCTCCTCACCATGCTTTTTCCCTGTTTTCTTCAGCATTCTCCTTTCCAAACCACATTTTCTGCCCCCTCCCATTTCTGTCTTCTGCTCCCCCTACTGTCTCTGAGTGTCCCATGGATCCCTAACCCCCCCCCCCCCCCGAGTTCCCTCTCGTTAGTTCTCATTCATGGACTCTCATTTAAAATCTTTTCTGTGCCAGACTGCATTTACTGTGTATCCGTGTTTGTTAAGCAAAGCCATTCATGATTGCCTAGATGAGCTTTCTTGGATATGAAATGACAGGTGCACCCACACTGAGAAATGAGCTTACAGCCCAAAGGTAGGAAACCTGATAGTTTAGTTAGCCACTCTGACACAAAGAGGGAATCACGTACAGTCCAGGCTCCTGTATTTGAAATCTTTTTTAAGTTTATTTACTTATTTAAGTAATCTCTATACCTAACGTGGGGCTTGAACTCATGACCCCGAGATCAAGAGTCACATGCTTTTCCTTTTTTTTTTTTTAAGATTTTATTTATTTATTTGACAGAGATAGAGACAGCCAGCGAGAGAGGGAACACAAGCAGGGGGAGTGGGAGAGGAAGAAGCAGACTCATAGCGGAGGAGCCTGATGTGGGCCTCGATCCCAGAGCGCCGGGATCACGCCCTGAGCCGAAGGCAGACACCTAACGACTGCGCCCCCCAGGTGCCCCCTTTTTTTTTTTTTAAGATTTATTTATTTGGCGCACCTGGGTGGCTCAGTTGGTTAAGCGTCGGACTTTTGGTTTCAGCTCAGGTCATGGTCTCATGTTATAAGATCAAACCCTGCGTTGGGCTCTACACTCGGCGGGCAGTCTGCTTCAGATTCTCTCTCTCCCTTCCCCCACCTCCGCCCCTGCCATCTCTCTAAAATAAATAAATAAAATCTTTAAAAATTTTTATTTATTCATGAGAAAGAGTCTCAGCAGACACCCCACCAAGTGTGGAACATGACCCAGGGCTTGACCCCAGGTCCTAGAGATCATGACCTGAACCATATGCTCTTCTGACTGAGCTAGACAGGCACCCCTGGGCTCCTGTATTTGGACAGAGAGTAGTTCACAGGCCTCATGACTACCTTCTGAGGACTTGGGGCTTGCAGCCACTGGCCCAGGCTTTCCTTTCCTGTTCCAGCTGAATTACCAGGCTCCAGCTTTTCTGTCCTCAACAGCTCGTCGTGGTCTCTGCTCCCAGGGCCTCCTTTTGCAAAGGCCATGGTTTGTATTGGGTTTTCAGGATTGCGTATGCAGGGTGGCCAGGAAATGTTTTATTTTCCTCACAAGTTTGTCAAGAAATGGCTCTTCCTCTGAGGACTTCTCTGTAGCCTGGAGAGACTTTCTCCTAATTGTAGGGCTTTTCTTTTCTTTTTAAAGATTTTATTTATTTGACAGAGAGAGACAGCCAGCAAAAGAGGGAACACAAGCAGGGGGAGTGGGAGAGGAAGAAGCAGGCTCCTAGCGGAGGAGCCTGATGCGGGGCTCGATCCCAGAACGCCAGGATCACGCCCTGAGCCGAAGGCAGATGCTTAACAACTGAGCCACCCATGCTCCCCTGTAGGGCTTTTCTTATCTCCTGACTTCCTGTCCACATCATTAAGTTTTTCTTCCCGTCTCACTCAGAATCAGGATTTCCTGACTATAACGGTCTGTGAGCATTTTCTCCCATATTATAAATGCAATATTATTTATTAGACAAAAATCAGTAAATACTGACGAGCAAAACTTTATAATAGCTAACATTTTGGGCACTCGTTTGAGGTCGACAGCAACCGGAGATGCAGGGTTGGGGTTCTGCTCATTTTCCCTCCTTTGCAGTTGAAGAAAATGAGTCTGGAGGTTAAATGACTGGCTCAGAATCACAAGCTAATAAGTTGCAGAGCTGATCTTCAAACCAGAGCCAAGACTTATTTGTTACCCTTCCAGACCTTTTTCTATACACAAGCATATATACACAAAAATGGGATCATATTGTATGTAAATACTTTTTACTCCTGCGTGTCGTGACCGTCTTTCCATGTTGGTAAATCTACTTCAACAGCATTCTTTTTAATCCAGTGTCCTTCTGTCTCCTCTCCTTTCGGCCCTATCCCCAGGATCGACGAGAACGTGCTGGGAGCCCAGCTGGATGTTGATGCCGCCCATTCAGAGATCCTCAAGTACTTCCAGTCGGTCACTTCGAACCGGTGGCTCATGGTCAAAATCTTCCTCATCCTCATTGTCTTCTTCATCATCTTTGTGGTCTTCCTTGCCTGAACCCTCTCCACTCTGAGGCACTCCGTGGGGGTTTGGAACCCCTTTGGGAGGGCAGGTGGCCAGTGCTGTCACTGAGCCTAGGCAGGGTGCTTGGGAGAAAGGCCCTGTTTTCCTGGAACTGCTGAGAATGGCCACTGCCCCTGACCCCTGACCCTTTGCCTCTGGCCACCCTGTCCTCCCCTCACCACCCTCAGGCCCTCGAAACACACACGGTTCTGGATTTGTACTCTGCTGTGAAGTGGCTGGACAGGAGCAGAGGCCAACTGGGGGGCCGGTGGGGGAGGTTGTCTCCACTAGGTAGGAGATTTTTAGAAACTCCCCAGCCTCTTCTAAAGGAAACTCCGGCAGCAAGGGGAGATGAAGCCCTTCCCCACCTTCCTGAGAGTGAGGAGAGGAAGTGAAACTGCCCCCTGGGACCAACTTTCCCATCTGGGTTAGAATTTGACCTCTTTCTTCTTCCTCTCTCCACTGTGTGAGGCAGGGGGCTGTGAGCCCCTCGGCTGCCTGCACAACCCCAACTTTGGCTGCCGGTGACTCTCAGTCTGCCAAATGCGCTGCAGCCTATTTTCTCCCAATTACAGCAAGACTGTCAGCCTCACTAGCCATGTCGTCATTTCTGGGTGGGAGCGTCGAAGGGCCTTCACAGCCAGTGGAGTGAGCACACTGCCCAGTACCAGAACTGAAAGGCTGGGCTGATGGCTCTCAGGGCCGAGCTCTGGGCCCTGTGCACACAGCTACCTCTGGGCAGGGAACACCCAGGTGCAGCAGCACTTCATTAGCCTGGAAACTTCACTGCAAATGGGGTTAGCACGACCCCAGGATGGGTCCCTAATTGGTGGCAACTTCCAGGATCATCAGCAGTATTTGTACCTGTTTCAGCTGCATGCTCCAACCAGCTGGTCCCCACTTTTCCTTGAGTTGGATGACACAGGAGCTCTGCCTGCTGCCAGGAGTGAAAGGTGAAGAACTTGTTCCCAGCTCCAGCTGAGGCTCTGGGTCCCCTCCAAGCCCCTCACCAAATCCAAGCCAGTCACAGGAGGAGGAGAAACCTGCCTGAACACCCACCCTCCAGGGAGGTTAATACACTTCTGGCTGCAACCACATCATTCTGAGGTTACTGGGGTCCCCCACATCTCACACCCCCAAAGGAAGTTCAAGCTACAGAGAGAACAATCACCATACTCTGAGAGCTGACCCTAAAACTTTGGGCGGGGGGGAAGCGGAGGTGGGGGAGAGAGTCTAGGAGAACTTTAGTCTTTTCTAGCCCCGGGGAATTTGACTGTTTCCTCTCTCCCTGGCCTCTGCTCAGCAGGTGGTCTTGCTTGCGTCTTCTCCGCCCAACCGACACGAGCTGTAGTTCTAGCACAGGACCTCAGCGGTGGGTGGGGAGGTTGTGAAGACAATTGTTTGCCAAAGCCGGGAAAATGGTCTGTCATTTGACTTGGGAACACTTGGGAGGATGCATAGATCGGAAATTCATTTATTTCACAAGTGTTTGTTGAGTTATTGGTATACGCCAGGCAGGGTACCAAACCAGGAGCTGGAGAAGAAAAGTCACGAATCAGTCAAGGTCCCTACTCTCCGGGTTTACGTTCTAGGTCTCTGTTGCCCGATAATCCATCTTACAGACGAGGAAAGCTTGGAATATATCGGCTTCTGGCAAAGGGCTGGGCTGAGACTTCAATACTGGCTGAATACCGCTAGGGGTCTCAGAACCATCACTCCCGCTCCAAGGCCCAGGTCTCCCCTTCCTCGGAAGCCCTTCGTGCGACCCCCTTCCCTGTTCCTCTCGGAGACCTGGGCTGCAGCAGCTTGCTCTTTGCTCCAGCGCTAGCCCCGGAGGTGCCGGCGTAGCGACGGACCAAAGAAAGAAGGCGGCGGGGCGGGCCTGCTACAACCGTGGGGCGGCTGGGCGAACGCAGCTCTCTGGCGGGACTCGCAGCAGCTGCGCCCCGCCCCCAGCCGAGTGCGCACGCGCAGCGGGCCTCGCTCCTCCGGCGGCACCGCCCACCACCGAGGGACGTCGGCGGCGCGCGACGTAGTTCGCAGGATAAATGCGGTGGCGCCGGGCGTAGGAGCGCTTCGGCCGAGGCGCTTTGGGGCTTTCGGACGTTTGGCGGCGTTGCGGCCCGCGTCTGAGCCGGCCCTGCTTCGCGCTGTGCCATGGCGGACGAGGGGAAGTCCTACAACGGTCAGTGCTGCCTCTCAGGGCGGGGAGCGAGGTGATCTGGGGCCCGGTGGGCGGCGCCGGCCTAGGCCGCAGCCCCGGGGCGGGAGGCCGCGAGAGGCCGAGCGTCCGCGGGGGGCGACGGCGGCGCGGGCAGGGGTCGAGGCCCCCCGCGGGCCCGGCCGCCCTCGAGGCTGGGAGCCCGACGTGTTGACGCGGGAATCCTGGCGTTGCGAGGAGCTTCGGCTCGGAGAGGGCGGACTGGCGGTGGCGTGGCGAGATTCCTTTGAACTTTGCGGGTGGTTGATGCCTGTCAGTTCAGTTTGGCGGCCAGACTCTTGCTTTAATGTGAGTCAGTGCCCTGCTCATCGGCTACCTGTGTCCTATTTTCCACCGCGTCCAGTCTCTTGCCCCGCCTCCCCTGCGGCCTTCTCTTTGGCTTTAAATTTTAAACCTCCACACCAACTCGCTGTGCTAGTCCGAACACTACGCAGGTTTTAGTGTAGAGGAGTGGGTAGGTGCACATGACAGCTGAGGTTTGAATCCTGAGTTGTCTTCACCAGGCTTGAGTGAATTCCACTGCCAGGCCTCTTTTTTCTGTCTCCCTAAGAAGGTAGCGACTGTACTTACTTCCTAAGTTTGCCCTTGTGTGTGTTAAACGAGATCATTCCTATCAAGTGCCTGGAGCATAGTGCCTGGCCCTGGAGAAAGTTCTCAGTGAATATTAGATGTGCCTGCTATTCAGTTGTGGGTTTTGTTGGTTTTTTTTTTCCCCCCCCTCTGGTCGTTTCTTAAGGTTCATTGTTTGGAGAGTGGTAGGCATGAGGCAGAGCTTCTGGGGAGTCATGGACCTTTTTTTAAGAAGCCATTCCGACACACCAGGATTGAGAGGCTTCTGTCCCTGGAGAGCAGTCAAGGACCCTTGGCTAAGCTCCCTAGTTGCCACTAGAACCTGAATCTTAGGAGTTGTCTCCTGAGTTAAAAGGCATCTCTGGGGGCGCCTGTGGGGCTCAGTTGGTTAAGCATCTGCCTTTGGCTCGGGTCATGATCCCAGGGTCCTGGGATAGAGCCCCATGTGGAGCTCTCTGCTCAGTGGGGAGCCTGCTTCTCCCTCTCCCCACTGCTCCACCTACTTGTGCGCTCTCTCTTTCTCTCTCTCTAATAAAAAAAAATAAAATCTTTTTTTTAAAAGACATTTTTGGCCAAGGAAATAAAGAGCTCACTCCCAAAACTTCAGCGTGGCAGTTTGAAAACAAGAATTTTAAAGAAGCAAAAAAAAAAAAAAGTTTTAAAGAAGTCCTTTAATTGATTAAATTTATAACTGTGTGGCATTTGTACTCTGTAGGCAAAAGAAGCATTGTTTACTGAAAGCTGGTGTAATCATTGTGATTGGTTGATTTTAAGAGACGTGAGAGAGGTCACCATCCAGATTTTGAGAGGGTTAAATAGATTTGGGAGGCCAAGAGCAAGCCGATTTCAGGTGCCTTTTTAGTTCCATACTGAGTCCATGTTCTGCTCACACTTCCACATTGTGCTTCTCCTCTCTGTAAGTTCCAGTTTCTGACTCATTTGTCTAAAGCCCTGTGCTGTCTTCCAGTAATGTTTCCCTCAGCTGCCACTCCACAGAGAGGGTTCTCTGTCTCAACAGACAGAACTTTGCGTGGAAGTGGGCTTCGTAGTTGGTGTGTTTGTCATTCGATAGCGCAGGCTGCTAGATGCTGTCATTGCCACAGCAGCGTAGCTGGACTAGCAACTTGTTTTTTAATTGATGTGGTTTTTAACCCCAGAGCACGATGACCGCGTTAGTTTCCCTCAAAGAAGAAAGAAAGGCCGGGGTCCTTTCCGGTGGAAGTATGGTGAGGGGAACCGTAGGTCTGGAAGAGGAGGTTCTGGCATTCGGTCTTCCCGCTTGGAGGAAGATGACAGAGATGTGGCAATGAGTGATGCCCAGGATGTTCCCCGAATACGACAGTAAGTGACCACTTGATCTGGTTTGATTTTAGCAGCCCATTTATTTATATAGCTCTCTACTGCCCACACCATTTCTCTTCCCACCTGTAAAAGTGAGAGATGCCAGGGCCAGCTTAATGGTTGAACAGTCTTAGCTGCAATCCTGACAACAGTGTGGGAAGCCTTTGAGAAAACATTCCTAGTGTTTGTGGACATTTTATTCTCTGCTTCCTCACAGTAACCCCTATCCTTCCCGACCCAACCGTCGAGGTGACAGTTGGCACGATCGAGATCGCATTCATGTTACTGTGCGGAGAGACAGAACTCTTCCAGACAGAGGAGGGGCTGGCACCAGCCAGGATGGGACCTCCAGGAACTGGTTTAAGATTACAGTGAGTGTCTGGGGTGCACGGGTGGCTCAGTTGGTTAAGCATCTGTCTGACTCTTGATTTCCACTCAGGTCATGATCTCAAGGTCACGAGATTGAGTCCTGTGTCATCTCCATGCTGGGCATGAAGCCAGCTTGAGAGAGAGACACTCTCTCTCTCCCTCTCTCTCTCTCTCTCTCCCCCCCTCTCCCCCCCTCCATCTGCCCCTCCCCCCCCCCCCAAAATAAAAGTTTACAGTGAGTGTGTGGGGAAGAAGATGCTGCAAGGGAGAGAGAGGGCTGGGCTCAGAGTGAAGGTCTTTACTTTTCACATGACAGAATCAATCTTCTCCGCTGTGTTCTCCACAGTCAGGTGTCTATCCTTTCTCCTAGAATACCTAAGAGCCGGTTCAGGAAAGGAGTAGAAGAGGGCAAGCAGGACGGGGGGAGGTGGGGACACCATCTAAAGGAAAACGTGATTAACTGGTTGGGAGGTGGAGGAACTCCTCTGAATGTCTCCATGTGGCTCAAGCCGAGTGTGGGGCTTGGGGTCTCTTAAGTCCTCTGAGGGGCAGGCCAGGTCTAAGTCATATCCTGAAACTTTCAGAACCAAAGAATTTTATTTTCTTGTGGAATACTAAGTTTAAATGGACAGAAAGGAGGGTAAGGAATCTGTGTCTGACTTGAGTAGAAAACTTTTTAACTGGCCCTTTCCTCAAGAAATCTGGTGGAAGTTGGCAGAGGTGTGAAAGGAGTCCTGGGTTGGGTCTGCGGGTCAGCCTTCCTTACGTATTGTTAACCTGGCTCTCTCTGTCATCTAGATTCCCTATGGCAGAAAATATGACAAGTCATGGCTCCTGAGTGTGATTCAGAGCAAGTGCAACGTCCCTTTCACCCCCATTGAGGTGAGATAAGGCCTGTGTGGCTGGGGAAGGCGAGGGGCCGGCTGGACCCGGGGCCCCGGGCTCCCAGGTCTCATGCTCTTGTTTCCTCTTTGTGCAGTTTCACTATGAAAACACACGGGCCCAGTTTTTTGTTGAGGATGCCAGTACCGCGTCTGCGTTGAAGGCCGTCAACTATAAGATTTTGGATCAGGAAAACCGAAGAGTGTGTATAAAGAGCTGGCTTGGCTGGGGGTGGGGCTTGGTCCCGGGGCTTGGGCTGCTTAGGCTTCCCTGGAATTCACCCTGCCCTCCGTGCTTCCCTCAGATATCGATCATCATCAACTCCTCTGCCCCACCGCATTCGGTACAGAACGAACTGAAGCCTGAGCAAGTAGAGCAGCTAAAGGTGAGGCAGGCTCCTATCACGTGTTTCCACCCCAGTCCCCCCACTTCTCACGTCCACAACCCAAATGACCCCCTGACCCCTTTTCCTTCCCCTGTAGCTGATCATGAGCAAACGATATGATGGCTCCCAACAAGCGCTTGACCTCAAGGGCCTCCGTTCAGACCCAGGTAGGGCCGGTAGCAGTCATTCTCAGGGAGGCGGAGGCAGAGGGGGGTCTGTTGGGCGGGGAGAGTTTGAGAATGGTTTGGTACGCGCTCTGACCTGGGAAGGCTGTCTCAGACTTGCCTTTCCTTCCTTTGTGCGTCCTGAAGACTTGGTGGCCCAGAACATCGACGTCGTCCTGAATCGCAGGAGCTGTATGGCGGCTACCCTGCGAATCATTGAGGAGAACATCCCTGAGGTGAGGCCTTTGTCCCGTTTGGAGACGGGAGGAAGCAGGGTGGGGTAGGGAGGGTGGGGTCGGGAGGCAGGTGTATCTCTGAATCCTTTGTTGGTGGTGCTTCCTCTAAACTTTCCTCTGCCCGCAGCTTTTGTCCTTAAACTTGAGCAACAACAGGCTATACAGGCTGGATGACATGTCCAGCCTTGTGCAGAAAGCACCCAACCTGAAGATCCTCAACCTCTCTGGAAATGAGGTGCGACCTGAGGGCCTGGTTGTGTTGTGGGCGGGGCGAGCAGAGGGCGCAGAGGGCTTACCTGCTGACGGCGGGAGGCTCGGGGAGGGAGTTTCAGGGATGGGGGTCTCACTGGCTCTCCTTACCAGGGTCTCCTGCCCGCTTTTTCTCTGCCCCCCCCCCACTCTGCAGTTAAAGTCTGAGAGGGAATTGGACAAGGTAAAAGGGCTGAAGCTGGAAGAGTTGTGGCTCGACGGAAACCCGCTGTGCGACACCTTCCGAGACCAGTCCACCTACATCAGGTCAGTTGTAGCCTCTGTCTCCCCTCCTGGGGACCTTCACCCCCCGGGAGGCTGAGCTAATGCACCCTGACCAGTGCCCGTCTGCAGGAGATGTGCAGCCCTGAGCTGGAACCACCTGTCCTTGGGGAGGATCACGTGCTCCTCCCTTCGTCTGTCCGTGTGTCCCAGCTTGGCCCCGAGGTCTCCTTGCCTTTCTTCTCCCCTGACTATCTGTTTGCTGTTCTGTGGTCTTTCCTCTTCCCAAACACAGCCTTTTCTAGGGTCTCCCTACCCTGCTGTTCCAGGAAGGGCATCTCCCGCTTTCTACCACGACCAGGGGGTGTCCTGCATATATGCCCCGTACGTGGAGCTGCCTTGTGCCAAGAGCCTGGTATCCCTGGGCCGAGAAAGGCCTCCCTCCCCGGGACTTCCTGTTGATGGGCCTTCCCTTCTTTGTTCGGTGCTGGCCCCTCTTGCCATTCGGCCAAGAGGGACTCTTCTGATGGTCCACGTGCCTGAGGCCATTGCCTGGGCTTTCCCCCTCGTGCTGCGGTTCAGGCCTCCTTGGAGCTGGTGCCATGCATTCTGTCTCTCTTGCCCGGAGCTGTGAGCTGGGCCCTCCCTGGAGAAGAAACCTGGGTTCCCCAAGCCATATGACCAGAGCCGGGGCCCCGCCAGCAGGCGAGGGAAGCCCGAGGCAGGTGCTGGGCGTGGAGGCCACGGGGGCATAGGCTACTGCGGAGACAGAGAACTGACCCTCTCGGGGGGCACTGCCCCGCCCTCACTCGCACACCTCACATCACCCTGCTTGGCCCCGGAGGATGGCTGGTTAGCCAGAGACGGGTAAGATTCCTCAGGGAAGGAACAACCTAAGACAGGCACAGTCGCAGAGGGGCCATCAGGAGAGAACTTGGGGGCCAACAGAGGTGGGGCACAGACCCTCACCCCCCCAACTTTGCAGGGGCCTGAACCCTCAGCCCTTCTGAGGGAGGTCTCCTGCCCCCATGGCTGCTTCACTTCCCACGCCCAGCTCAGATCGGGACCCAGGTAGCAGACAGAGACCTGGCCAACAGCAGCTGCCCTCTGACTGTAGCAAGAATTTGTTTTCCGTCTGTACCTTGGACCACAGGGAAAGGGGCAGCCGAAGGAAAAGGCGGTGTTGGGTGTCTTCTTCCCTTTTTTTCTTCCTTGTCTTCCTGAGTGCCTCCTTGCCTTAGAGTTCTTTCGCTTTTTCTTTGCTTTCTCTTTCTTTTTCCTCTCTACTTCCCTCTGTCTCCCCATCTCTTCCTTGCCCTGGCCCCATCCTACCTTCTCTCTCCTTCTCTTCTTTTCCTTCCCTGTTTTCTTCCTTCCCCTCCCCTCCTCCTGAACCCCCCGCCTTGCTCATCTCCCTGCCCCAACATCCTGTGCCATCCCTGTGGTGTGTTCTGGTCTTGGCCACGGCCAGACCGGGCAGAACTGATGGATACCTGTTGAGGCAGCGGAGCCCCTGGGCTCCCACCCCATTCCCTCCTCCCGGGGCTGCACAGGTGAGTAGGTGGAAGGTAAGGGGGGCAGGGAGGGGACGGAGGTCCTGGCTTAAAGCCTGGGCTGGGAGTGCTGCTCCTGTGGTGCTCGGGTCAGGCAGCAAGAAGAGAGTCAGCCTTCAAGGCAATCGTTTCTGGGCGCCCCGGGTGAGGTGGGGAGTGGGGCCGCTTCCCCCAGAGTGCAGAGGCTGGGGCGGAGTGAGAGGACAAGCAGGATGGGGCGGGCGGTCCCTGGGGCAGTGGAGTATCTGCTCCTAGAGCAGCTCAGGAGGCACGGTGGCTCTGAAGCATCACTCACTTCTGTCCCGTTTTTGACAGCGCCGTTCGAGAACGATTTCCCAAATTGTTACGCCTGGTAAGTCCGTAGTTCTGTAAATCCTTTTCTCACGAGCATAGGCCCTCCCACCCAAAAGGTCTTGCCTCACGTGTATTTGTATGATCGTTAATTTGGAGACATGGAGCCCTCAGAGAATCTGGCAAAGGCTATAATTCTTGTCAGGAAGAGGCCCATAGACAATAGTTGCCTCTATCGGGATTCCTGGACCTTTTCCATGTGTTCTTGACACTTGATCTCTCACCCCCACATTCCTAGTTTGCCCATCTCGTTACTCATCCAGCCTTTTCTCTCTGGTTACACTGTCGACTTCCGCTTCCTTCCCACAGGACGGCCACGAGTTACCCCCGCCGATTGCCTTTGATGTTGAAGCCCCCACGATGTTACCGCCCTGCAAGGTAAGAGGGGGGCAGGGTTAGAACTCGTGTGGGGAGGAGAGGATTACTTACGGGGTCCTGACACCCGTGTGATTCCAGGGAAGCTATTTTGGAACAGAGACCCTGAAGAATCTGGTTCTGCACTTCCTGCAGCAGTGAGTATCGCGGGGCCCCGGAGCCTGGGGAGAGATCACTCGGGAGCTGTCGGGTCGCCCTGCAGATCCAGACCGGGGAGCTCAGCCTTTCCCTCTTGTGTTCTCCACAGGTACTATGCGGTGTATGACTCTGGAGACCGGCAGCGGCTCCTGGACGCCTACCACGACGGGGCCTGCTGCTCCCTCAGCATTCCTTTCACCCCTCAGAACCCTGCCCGGTGAGCGTCCCTGCCCACAGCCCGCCCGGGTCCCGCAGGCCAGCACCTGCTAGCGCGCAGACTGCCCTGACCCCTGCCTCCTTTTCCGCCTCTTCCTCTAGAAGCAACCTGGCCGAGTACTTCAAAGATAGCAGGAACGTGAAGAAGCTCAAAGACCCGAGTAAGTGTGTGATGTGAGCAGAGCAGCGTGGGAAAGGGGGTGGGCGGGGCTGGGTCACAGGGCTCGGGAGCGTGTGGCAGCCCCTAACCTGGGGTTCTCCTCTCCCACAGCCCTGCGGTTCCGGCTGCTGAAGCACACGCGTCTCAATGTCGTGGCCTTCCTCAATGAGCTACCCAAAACCCAGCACGACATCAATTCCTTTGTGGTGGACATAAGCGCCCAGACAGTAAGCACCTGTTTCTTCCCCACAAAAGCTGGAACTGAGGGAAGGGGTGGTTACAAGGCCCGGGGGACTCGGGCCTTGGACGGAAGCCTGCACGGTGACTGACGCCTCTTCTCTTTTAGAGTACATTGCTGTGTTTTTCTGTCAACGGGGTCTTCAAAGAAGGTAAGAGTCTTTGGAGTCCCGAGTTTGCAGAGTGGGCCCTCCCGCAGCTGAATTTTTTTTCTCTGCCCTCTCAGCTACCTTCCCTCTCCATCCTTGACCTCCTCCTATTCTGCCCCCAAGCCACTTTCATGAGGCCGACCCTCTCCACCTGTCTTTCCTGTCTGGGAAATGGGACAAGCCTGAAGATTAGGAGGACCCAGACTCTGGGGTCAGGCAGATTGGGGCTTCCGTTCCAGCCTTGGTCTCATGTGTCTGTGAGGAGCTTACATTATCTCTGTGCTTCAAATTCTTTATTTGTAAAAGGGGGTTAGTAACAGCCATCTCACGGTGGCGCCGTGGGAGTCAGTGAAGCGCTTGACACAGGAGCTGGCACACGAGTCCTCTGGGTGGGCTAACACTGGTGGTCGTCAGCACTGGCCCCTGACCCTGGTCTTCCCCTCTGCTCCCCTGTACCCGTGTAATCATCTGTCTGGTCTGCTTCGGTTTCGTTGTATCAAGTAAGCCCATGGTTGGAGAAGGTTTCTGTAAACCGAAGGTGTAGCTGATTCTAAGGGATCATTGCTGTTGTTAACATTCTAGTGGACGGAAAGTCTCGGGATTCTTTGCGAGCCTTCACCCGGACATTTGTCGCAGTTCCTGCCAGCAATTCAGGGTAAGTGTTTGGCTTACCACATGGGGTCCCAGTCCCAATCCATGGCCAGCATGTGGGAATTGGTGGGGGAAGTGTACGGGGAGCCGGTTCTCAGGATATTTCCAAAATTTCAGAAAGGCAGGGGGGCATCAGGAGGAGGCTCTCACGGTGGTGGTGAGCTCGGCTCTGGAGCCAGACTTTTCTGGGTTTTTCATCCTGGCTTCACCACTTCTAGCTAAGAGCAAGTTTCCTCATCGGGAAGCTAGCATAAGCTGCTTACTTCCGTGGTCTGTTGTGAAGATCAACGGGCGTAAGAACTGCCTTGAATTAGGGGAGGATGGCTAATTCTAATGTGTTTGGCATCTGCCCCCCCAAACACTGGTTCAATGGGAAGGGGCGTAAATGATCAAAGGTAATGACTAAGAGTGGGGAGGGGGATTTTGTGGGTATTGAGTCTGTCAAGTGTGAAGGTGTTAAGTGTGGCAACAGGAGTACTGTTGGGAGGTTGACATTGGCTGTTTGTCGAGCTAAAGTGCTTTTTGTTCTAAAGGCTGTGCATCGTAAACGACGAGCTGTTTGTGCGGAACGCCAGCCCTGACGAGATCCAGAGAGCCTTCGCCATGCCTGCACCCACCCCTTCCTCCAGCCCAGTGCCCACCCTGTCCCCAGAGCAGCAGGAAATGCTGCAGGCGTTCTCTACCCAGTCTGGCATGAACCTTGAGTGGTCCCAGAAGTGAGTGCTGGACATGTGTAGGAATGAGGGTACACGGAGGTAGGGCTGGGAGTGAATAATGAGTGCTCCTGATATTTTAAAAGCCAAAATTTATAAATGTGGCCCGTAAAAAAAACTTGGCCTATGCCTAAATCAGCATGGCAAAATGTTTATATACTGTTCTGCAACTTACTATTTTTCTTTATCCCATCAGTGTCTTTCCCTATCACTATAAAAATTACCTTAGTCTTCTTGAGAGCTATTTAATACTCCTTTGTATCCAGTAGACCAGTGGTAGACATTTGGATTTTTACTGATTTTTCATTTGTAATACATAGTGCAAGAATGTGTGTATTGTTGGCACACATGAGTGTTTCCCTAGGAAGGATTTTGAAGTGGCATTTAGCGAGCGGGGTGCGTGTATTTGGTTCTGATGGAGGTGCCTGTCTTTCCCCCCACCCCAGGTGCCTTCAGGACAACAACTGGGACTACACCAGATCTGCCCAGGCCTTTACTCATCTCAAGGTAAGTTTCAGGAATTCAGTAGCAGAAGGACCAGGGGTCTCTGGGCCTTGAGAGGGTCAAGCTGGCGGGAGAAAGGGGGGTGCTGACTCTACTGGACTTTTTTTTTTTCCCCCCTAAGGCCAAGGGCGAGATCCCAGAAGTGGCATTTATGAAGTGATCTGTAGCCCTGCCCGAGAAGAAGCCTCCTGTACAATAGCCCTTGGATGTTGATGTCTCTTTGTTGTGGCTGTGTCTCCTCCTCTCTGGCCCCGAGGCCACCCCGTGACTGTGACCGAAGAGGAAGGGCTGCTGGGTCCCTCTCCTCACCTGCCTTCTGGAAGACTTCTGGAAGATTTCCAGAAGATTGAGCCTCACTGGTGCCAGGAAGCCAAAGCTTACTTTGTAGAACTGACACTAAACTCCCTGAAGGACTTAGGTGCTTTGTGTACTTAACCCCAGAACCCGCCCTACTTTTTAAGAGAAAGAGTGATATTGTATTTTGTGTCACGCGTGCTACATTGTTTTCTGCCTTGCCCCTGCCTGGCGGGTGGGGGCTGTCCCAGTCCTCCCGGGGCGGGGCGGGGGGGGGGGGGGGCGGACCCCGGCTGTTGGCGAAGAAGCTCGGGGGCGGGGCCGCCGGCCGGAAGTCCCGCCCTGGAAGCGACGGCGCGCGGGGTGATGGCGGCGCTCAGGCGGCCCTGGTCTGCGCGGCTGCTGGTTGCATTGCGGCCACTGGCCGCACGCCGGCCCTTGTACGACGCGGCTCCGTCACGGGACGTGCTGCTCTTCGAGCACGAACGGGGCCGCTTCTTCGCCGTCCTCGGGCTCTTCTGCGCGGGCCAGGGCGTCTTCTGGGCCTCCCTGGCCGTGGCAGCCTTGGCCCGGCCCCCGGCCCGGGCGCTGCGTCCAGACGCGGAGCCCGCAGACCGCGGCCGCTTGGACCTGCGCTCCGCGCTCTGGCGCTACGGCCTGGCCATCGGCTGCGGCGCCATCGGTAAGGCGTGGGCTGGCTTCCCACCAGGGGATGTGGGGCGGCTGGACACGACCCACCCTGCCCCGGCAAGGACAGACGGTGCGGGGCTCCCGACCCTCCGGGCCCGGCCACGCTGGAGTTGGAGGCCCCCGAGCCAAGCCTTCGGACAGGCCCAGGATGAGGTTTGCGCTGAGCAGTTGCACTGCTCCGGACCGTCTCCTTGTCCTTAAAACGGGGGTGTGTATGAAGGTTGTTAGGAAGGATGAACACAAGAGTCGGGTATAAGAGGAGCTCGGTCAATGTTACTGTCATCACAGTTTTTTTAATTCGGGGGCACTGGAAAGGTTGCTGCTTAGCTCTTCAGCAAAAACCCCTCACCCCAAACTTTGGTATTCCCGCAGGTACTCTGGTACTTGGTGCTGGTCTTCTCTTCTCCCTCCGTTCTGTGCGCTCAGTGATGCTGCGGGCTGGAGGGAAACAGGTGACCCTCACCACTCATGCCCCCTTTGGCTTGGGTGCTCATTTCACCGTCCCTTTGAACCAGGTGTCTTGCATGGCCCACCGTGGTGAAGTCCCCGCCATGTTGCCTCTGAAGGTCAAAGGCCGGCGCTTCTACTTCCTCTTGGACAAAGCTGGACACTTCCCCAACACAAACCTCTTTGACAACACTGTGGGTGCCTACCGCAGCTTGTGAAGAAACCACGTTGGGTCGCTCACCTCTCCCAGAAGGGAAAAAAACTGAACCTTACTGAGGGGGTGACATCCAAGGTCACAACACAAGGGGCCCAAGGGTCATGAACAGCAAATAAAAGAGCAGTCACCCCAAGAGCAGCTGACAGAACCTCTGCCTTTTGTTCCGTGTCTGCTTCACTCTGCCCTCCCATCCACCTGCCTACAGTGCTTGACCACCAAGAACTCAGTACCAAGATGAAGGAAGAAAGTAATATAATATTCTGGTACAAAAACAGCTGTAGAAGAGAGGTGGAGGGGCCTATCTTCATGTTTCCCTCGTGGAGGGAAAACAGGCTCCCAGCATAAACAGGGCCATGAGGGGGCAACAGGATTGTAGGCACTTGGGCAGGGAGTCTTTGGCTGCAGGAAGCATCCTTTGGTTACTCTTCAGGAGTGGGAAAGGCGTGGCCCAACGAGAGCATCTGTCTCAGAGCTCCATTCAGGGTCGCCCCGCTCCAGAGGCCGGTATGGGGTGGCTTCGGACTTCCACTGCACCACCTGAAGCACCAAGACCACACACCACAATACCAGATTCACCCAAGAAGAGGTCTGTGGGAGACAGGAACAGGAGTGTGAGGAGTGGGGCCATCTCAAATCCAGTTCCACCCATGTACCGCTATTCTCTGTTCCCTGTCAGGCTGAAAGCCCTTCGGCCCCTTGCAGCCTCTCACTGGAGGGCACCCTTAAAACTACAGATGCATAGGAATCTGTGGATCCCTGGGTTTCCACCCTGTCTTTCATATCCCCGGACCTCACTTCAGCATTGTGTAGGTTGGAGTAAAACTGCAGGGCGGTTCCAGGGGGCGTCCATGGAATTTTCTGGGCTTCAGAGCAGCTGTGAGGTCAAAGAGATAATGGTGAGAAAGGGGATATACCCCGAACACACCTGTGCCCAGGTGCTCTTCAAGATATGAGCAATTGACAGGGACAAAAAGGGGGTTATAGGCTCCCCTCTGCGGAGGGAAGGCAGTCAGCCCCGGCCAGGGTTCCCTCCCTCTCCCATTACCTAATTGTAATGTTCAGGGAGATGATGGACTTGCAGAGAGAATGGGTGCCAAATCGAAGGATACAGGCAGCCACTAAGACCAGGAAGATGGCAACAGCCGAGATGACCAGTGCAATGCGGAGCCCTATGGGGCCTCTATGAGGAGGGAGAGAATAAGCCTTGTGGTTAAGATGGAACTTCTCCCAGCTCAGCCCCCAGCCCTCAGGGTAGGGCAGTCACCTGTGAGAGTCCTCGATGCAGCTGCTGTAGACCCAGAAGAGCAGAAGCAGGAGGCAGTAGAGGGCCAGGAGGCCAGAGACCCCAGCCACAAAGTAGCAGAGGGATGGGGCAGAGGGTTGGGCTAAGGCCGGGAAGGAGCCATTCAGGGCGGCCACACCATACAGGGGACAGCGGCCACTGAAGGAGCCCTGTGAAGAGAAGCTGCTGAGTCCTACCTAGTTTCTGGTTAGAGCCCTGGCGCAGGCTGATGGCAGGTGTGAGGGATAACCTAGGAGAGGGCCACCCTAGGAAGTTCTATATGCACTGTCAGTTCCTGTTTCTGGGCCAGTAGACTGATGGAGAGGGCCTGCTGGGGAAGTCAAACCTGCGGTGGCCAGAAGGATCAGGAAATAGGCGGTGGTTATAAAGGACAGTGAGCTTCGGAGATGCCTCACAAGTTCTGGTCTCCCCTTTGCAGAAATCCTAGAGTAAAACCAGAACCTGTGTAACCTTCAGCATCTCCGATGTTTTCTCATCCGTTAAAAAAAAAAAAAAAAACACCTTAATCGTGGTTGATTTTTAGGGTTACGTGAGCCTGTGTTTACGAACACGACTGCCTGGCTGGGGAAACCCTTGGGCTTTCCGTGGGCGTTTCCTACATGGCTGTGCTGTCATTCACACACACTGGGCTGCAATCCTGCGGTAGCTTGGTCATCTCCGCTACACTACGCTTTATTTCCTGGCGGAGCTCGGCACAACAGTGTCTGACTTAAAGGATGAAGGCAGGGCCTGGCCCGAATTCTGTTGCAGAACCAGGGTAAGGTTATGCAGCCGGAGTCACCACCAGGCCGGGCTGTGGCTGGCGCTTTAAGTCACTCCTGAGGACTCGTCCTTTCGGCGAGGGAACGGCTGTGAAACAGAACACCGGCGGGCGGAGCCACAGAGCGCGATCCGCGCCGAAGCGTCCCGGCGGCAGACCGGCGCCCGCCGGACCTCACCCGGCCCACCGGCTCCGAGGAGCAGCGCAACGGGACCAGGCCGGCCCAGACAGCAGTGCCAGCACCTCCGCCCCGCCCCCCCGCCCCCAAGGCCGGCCCCGCCCCCAAGGCCGGCCCCGCCCCGCACCTGGGTCCGGGTCAGCGTCGCGGCCGCCACGGCCCCACACAGGAAGGCGGCCGTGAAAAGCAACAGCTCGAAGCGCTGCAGCCAGGGCAGCGCCATGGCGCCCCCGCCACCAGGAAGCGCCGCCGCGGGAGCCAACCGCCCAAGCCCCGCCTCATCCGGCGCGACCCACGAGCGCGGAGACGTCACTTCCGACACTGGGCTTTATTTACACAGGCGGGAGGGGGGGCGGGGCGCCACGCTTCACAGCGGCAGGTACAGCGAGTAGTCCGAGAGCGCCCAGCGGCGGGCAGGGCGGCCGGTGCGGCCGATCATGGGCAGCTTCTGCACGTAGCGGGAGGCCGGGCTGGGCCCGTACGGCGCGGGGAAGGCGGTCTGGAAGAGGCGCCCGCGGCACCGCCTCCCGGCCTGCCGCCCGGCAATAATGAAGCGGAAGTGGGGCGCGCCGCGCGGGGCGAAGCGGCTCTTCTGGAAGACGTCGCGGGTACCGGCGCCGGGCCCCTGCTGCCGGGGCGCCCCCCGCGCTCGGTGCACGCGCGGCAGCGGCCGGCTTTCGGAGGCGGAGGGCGCAGAGGCCGACGCAGGGCCGCCGCCGCGGGGGCTCTCGTCGCCCTGCGGGCTGACCATGGCGTTGGCCGTCAGCTGCGGCATCTTCCGCACCGAGTCTGGGGCGGCCGCCGGCTCCTTCTTGTCCCCGGGCGGCCGCGGAGTGGTGGGCGCGGGCTGACCCGTGCCAAAGCGGGTGGCCAAGCTGTCCCCGAAGAAGGCGTACAGCTCCCGGTAGATGTCCGCTAGGGTCACCGATGGCGAAGGGTCCTCCGGCCCCGCGCCTCCTGGCGGCAGCGGGAGGACCGACCCAAAGCCTGGCTCCGCGCTGCCCCCCGAGGGAGACTCCTGCAGAAGAAGGCTGTCCCAGGGCAGGTCGTCCGAGCGCCGGCACCCCCTGCCGCTTGGGCCCCCCTTGTTGGGCTCTGCCGCCTGGGCCTTCATCTTCAGCAGTCGCTCTACGGCCACCTGCAAGAGCAGAGGGACCAGGATAGGCAAGACTAGGAGGGACCGGGGCCCATCAAGTTTTCCAAAGTAAGGCAGGTGAGCTGCTGAAGGAAGAAGGGAGGCTGGAAGGGGCAGGCACTCACCAGAATGGCTCCATAAACCTTGTGCCCATCTGCTTTAACCTGGGCGTTAGAGACGGAATAATCATCCAGCACAGCCTGCAGATTTGTCCAGTAAGTGGACAGGTGTGGGTACAGGACTCGTTCCACTGCCTGGAAGGGAAAGAAGGAACGCAGTCAACACCTCTTTGTTGCTTACTGCCTCACAAGTACCTTTTCCCATGGAAGATGTACTTTTATCTTCGATATGAAATTCTCAGCTTGGCATATTCAACCAACATTAACTTGGAACCCACTGTATGCCCAAGCCTTTGCTAAGCACTGGGAATAAAGATCAGGTTCAAAGACACGCAATATAAAGTGACCCAACTATCACTGACCTATATGACAGGGGCTAAGAGAGTATAAGTAATGCCCATTGCTAACGACAGACAAATTTAATCTGCCAAATGTTACCCTATACAGTCAGTACACAAGAACTATTCTTGCTGAGATGTAAACTGAGACTCAGTTCAAACCACCTGCACAAAAACAACTGATCTCTGATTATGTATCAAAGTTGAAATCCTGTGGTTAATTTTCGGGAAAGCACTTAGGACTTCACAGAGGAGGTGAGCTCTGTTAGGTGCTTTGCTGGGTGAGAGTTCTCAGTTCTCTGGCTGCTCTTCCACAGCCTGAAGATTTGAAAATGTTAACAAATGGGCAAGTTCCTAGAGAAATATAACTTACTGCTGACTCAGCTATAAAAACTTAAATAATTCTCTAACCATAGTAGGTAACCTCAAATAAAACACATTGCTAAAATTTACAAAGACAGCCTACAGATATTCAAGGAAAAGAGCATCCCAATCTTAAAGAAAACAAAGAAATGCTCCCACCCTACCTCAGTCTATGAAGCCAAGATAACCCTGATACTAAAACTCTATAAGGACAGTACATGAGAAGAAACATGATTGATTTCACTCGTGAAAACAGAAAAATCTTTTAAAATTTAGTAAACCCAATAGTATACAAAAAATGCCTTATATTCCAAAAAAAATTTGCAGATTTTTAAAAAGTCTATCCTATAGCCTATTTGAGTCTATACACAGAAATGTAATGATGGTTTACTATTAAAAATCCATAAATGGGGCGCCTAGGTGGCTTGGTTGGTTGGGCTCTTGGTTTCCACTTGGAGTCATGCAGCGCAGAGTCTGCTTGAGTCTACTTGTCCCTCTCCCATCCCCTCCCCCGTCCTGCTCTTGAGTTGCAAGTGTTCTCTCTAAATAAAATCTTTTTTTTAAATCCATAAATATAATTAATCACATTAACAGATAAAAGCAGAAAAACCTTAGGATCAATTCAAAAGATACAGAAAAAGCATTTGATAAAAGTTCAACATAAATAATAAAACCAAAAATATAAAGCAATATGAAGTAATTTTCTAAATCTGAGAAAGGTTATCAATAAACACAAGGTAAACATCAGCCTGAGAGGGAAGATTATTCGCACTTCTCCTGAAATTGGAAATGACACAAGGATGCCCCCATCATCATCTGTAAAATGATATTAGCAGTCCTAGCAATAAAAAGAAACGAAAGGCGTTAGGTTTAGAAAAGATGAAATAAAGCGTCATTATTTGTACCATATGATCGACATTAAAAACCCAAAAGAATGAGGTGCCCGACTAGCTCAGCGGGTAGAGTGTGCAAACTCTTGATCTTGGGGTCATGAGTTCGAGCCCCATGGTGGGCACAGAGATGACTAAAAATAGACACATAAATACTGTTTTTCTAATTACAAATACGAGCTCTTACGGCTCTGTCTGTGGGAAAGGCCAGGGTCCTCACCTTCCAGCCAAGGGCATGCAGCCCCACCACAGCCCCGTAGTGAGAGCACAGAGGCCGCACGGGGTCGGCCAAGACCTTCTGCAGGGAGAGCAGGATCTGCTGATAAAGGCCGCTCACGAGGTCCCCGTGGGTCCTACGGGAGCAGCATTCAGTCAGAGAGGAGAGTGAGGCACGGGGCTGCCCAGCTGGCTCAAGTCAGAGCACACGGAGAAAATGGTGGTCGTCCGGCACACTGGGGTAAGGGCACAAGGTGGCGCCGGGTGACTGAAGACGACACGAAGGGCTGAAGGACCAAACCCTTGGCATAGTCGCCATCCATTTATAAAATCCCAGGGTGCCACAGCGCACCGACCGGAAAGCTCCAATGGAAAGAGGTTCCCTGACCTCACCACATAGGGCCTTGAAGCCACACGCCCCCCGCCCCTCCCCCACAACTCCCGCAGCACTGTGGCACCCCCACCCTTTGTGGGGATAGGCCCAGTGGCTACCAGAAGATGTGGCTGAGCAGGAGGGCAGCGCCATCCCGAAGAGTCCAGTGGTCGTTCAGAGGGTTGATGGAGGCAGCCAGGGGCTCCAGAACGCAGTAGAGGACGCTGCCCACCAGGGAGCGAACATAGGGCCCCAGACACAGGTGTGGGTTCCGAACCAGGCTCCGGGCCACTTGCAAGAGCCGATGCAGCTGCTCCAGGTCGTGGCTGACAGACTTCACCTGTTTGCAGAAGACGGTGGCTGAGGGGCACTCGAGGGGGCAGGGCGGAGCCTGCCGCTCTGCTGGCACCTGCCACGAGCCCTACCTGGGGCTGGGTCATCTCCCTGCCAAATCGTCTCCCCTGCCCCAGCCTGGTCACTCACCCCGCTGACCACGTAGACAAAGTAAGGCAGGAGCGCTGCGATCTTGGAGTTAGTCTGCAGGTCCTGGAGAGCAATCTGAAAAGGAAGGAGCCAGACTGCACCGGACCCACCAGCCCCAAGGAGGAACGGGCGTTTTGTAAAAGACGGTGGAGTACTTCTGTAGTAAAACTGTAAACGTTCACGCTCTCCGATTCAGCAACTGGACTTCTACAACTTTAACCCACTGGAAGAAATACCCACTCACACGAACACAGCCACTCCTAGCCCTGTCTGCGATGACACGAAATTGAATACCACCTAAATGTCCAGCAAGTTTTTAAATGAGAAAAGCAGCTGTTCTAAAACCAGGTGTTTCGTATACTACCACTCTGGCTGACACTAGAGTAATCATAGTCAAAACATAAGTGTTTCCACTGGAGACTCTCACTTTCCAGTTTGTATGTTTTTATTTTACAATACTTCCGTAATGAACATGCTGGTATTACTTATATAAGCAGAAAAAAGAGAGTTAAGTGAATGAGAAAAACCGTCTTAGCCCTGCATCTCCACTACCCGTGACCGCCAAACTCCTCCGGACAAAGCTCCTCTGAGCACGTGCTGCGAAGGCAGACAACAGGCCGGCGAGGAAGGAGCGCAGCTCCCAGGCCCTCCGTCCAGCCATCTGCCCCGTGCCTGGGGACCCAGAGCCACACTCCTAAGGCAGGAACGTACGGGAGCGACAGTCCCAGTTTTGCAGGGGAAGTGGCAGCGACAGCCAGAGACGTGGAGAAGTGGGGGATGTAAGCCGTCAAGGAGAGGCCACCTGGTTGAGCAGACCAGCAAGCTGGCATTGCCCTGATTCTGGACAGGAGAGGACGGGCCACAGGTTGGGTCCAGCAGGCCTGCGGAGTCCTAGAGACTCAAGCGGCAGGGTCTCAGAGCCAGCCC
Source organism: Ursus americanus (assembly GCF_024610735.1). Lineage (NCBI taxonomy): Eukaryota > Metazoa > Chordata > Mammalia > Carnivora > Ursidae > Ursus > Ursus americanus. The sequence continues at coordinate 38,674,452 of NC_142150.1, read as the reverse complement.
GGCCGGGCCCCCTGACCTTGCTGCCTCTACTTCCCTTCTCTCTCTCTCACGTCCAGACAAATGAAAGCCGCTATGTGGCTGCCCCCTGTGGCTGCAGGTCAACAGACACCCTAAAGAGTAGGCTCTGGAATTAAAGTATAGCGGTACTGACCACCTGAGCCCCCCAAATGGCCCTGCTGAGTTGCCCGTTCCCTGAGGAACAAGGGTTCCTGCTCGAGTGGGAAGAGGAGTCAGTCCCGGAGGAGGGCCAGCCTCAGAGCACGACACCCCCACCGGCAGCAGCTTCCAGCCACATCAGCCAGCTGGTGTGGAGGAGACAGGAAGCACGCATCTGAAAGAATTTCGGGGAACTTGGAAGCTGGGCTTTGTACCCCAATTCCGGCCCACTCGCTCACCTTCATCAGCTGTGGATCGTCCCCCAGCACAGCCCGGGTCACCTGCTGGTAGTACTTGAGCAGGTCATCAGTCAGCGAAGACACAGCGCTGGGCACTGTGGGGGGATGGGCAGGAGGTGGGCAGGGTGGACAGCCCAGCCCTCTCCCGGCCTCCCCTGCCTGCTCTCCCTCATCCTCCCTGCCAGAAGCCTGTTCAGACAGGACTCCCAGAGCACACAGCCACCAGCTCCTCGGATCAGCGTGCTCAGCCCTGACCTCGCAGGCTTTCCACACCTCGGTGCTCTGTACTCTGCCTCCCCCCCCTCCTCCGCCCTCAATTCCTCCTGGACCCCTGCCCTCAGGGACCCCAGCTGCCCAGGCTTCTGTGCCAGCATCCGACATCCCGCATCATGACCGGTTCCAGGTCTGGGCTCCTATCTCCAAATCCGAGCCCTCTGGGCGGGGACTGTGCCCACTCAGAACAGGACATCAGTAAACACATGTCAGATGAAGAATCAAAGGTACAGGGGCCCCCCCTCCGCTCCTAAGAGAGGAAAGTTCAGAGCCCGTTCCCCTTACTACCCCTTACCTGATCCTTGTGGGGCCAGGTTCCCTTTGCCATCTAAGTAGGACACATGAACTAGAACCAGAGCAGAGAGATCACTCAGCCTGGGGTTTTGCCGTGTTTTGCCACCACCCACCCCTGAGTCCTTCTCCACCCACCAGCCAGCCTGTCACCCCTCTTCTGACAACCCCGTTTCTGTCCCCACCCCAGGGAGGGCCTGGGCAGTCACCTCTCACAGCTGTCTCAGCACAGCCTTTAGGGATGTTGGTGGCCAGGGCCAGCTCCACCAGGTTCACCTCTCGGTCCTCAGGAAAGTAAAGCTCACCCTCTCTGGCAGGGCGCAGGGGAAGCGCCTCCTGGGATCCATAACCACACACAGCCTGAGCAAAGAAAGGGTCAGAGGGCAGGCTGAATCCAGGGAGGGAGAGGCGCTCTACCGACTAGGGCAGAGAGTCTACGCGAGGCAAGTCCAAAAGGCCCGAGAAAGGAGAGATGCCTGAGGCTTCGAGCCTATTGCTGGGAATCTGGCTGGAGAACCCAGGGCTCACTGGACCAGGGACTAGAGCGTGGTCCCTCCACCCTGATTCGTACGGACTCTGAGCCCCACACCCCTCTGCTGCCGGTCCTCCTCCTCACCCAATTCTGAAAACGCAACTTTTTTCTTTTTTTTCAGTAGGCTCCATGCCCGACATGGGCCTCAAACTCACAGCCCTGAGAGTAGGAGTCACATGTTCTACTGAGTGACCAGCCAGGCGCCCCAACACTACTCTCTTCTAAACACGACCTTTTTCCCTCAAGTCCCTGCCCCACAACAGCTATGCAGGACATTTTAAAACCCACATTTGTGCCCAGGCACCTTAACCCAGAACGTCCCCCCTCTTCCCGTCTTGGCTTAGTCCAATGCAAGACTCCCTCCAAAGCCCGCCTCAATTCCCAGCTCTTCCAAGAAGGCTTCCCTAACCTCTGGGCCCCCAGCACCTATCCTGTGGTGGCCATGAGCTTCCCTTGTGTGCGCCTTTGGTCTTCATGTCTCTCTCTGTGGTGCCAGTCCCAAGCCGGGCACGGAGGTGGACCGTGCCGGCCGAGGCCTGGGCAGCCTGTACTCGACTCACCTCCACGCTGCTCCATCGGAGAGCCCTGTTGAAATCCTCGACGGTCAGCTTCCGCCGTTTGGTGTGTTTCATGAATTGAGAGCTATTCTGGGAGGGGAGGAACAAAGTCAGGGGACAGGGAGAAGGGGGTATGGAGTCCCCCCGGGGAAGAAAGACAGCCAGGAGGCAAAATGGACACCGGAAGCAAGATCAGAAAGCCTGGAATCCAGCGCTGGTCTTGTGCAAACAGCCCTCAATGTAATGTTCCCTCTCCGTGACCCAGTTTCTCACATGCAGAATGTGAATATGAACTTGCCCGGCCTCCCCGCCAGGGCTATCGAGAAGATGGGCACGTGAGCCGATGCCCAGCCAGCACTCTGTTTGCCCAGGAGCCCCGCTGGCTCAAAGGGGAACTCTGGAGAGGGCAGGGACTGCCTCCAATGCGTTCCCTCAAAGCACAGAGTAGGGGCCAGACACATGCCTGTTTAATGCTTCCCTGCGGGAGGGGGTAGTCACCAGGAGGGACAAGAAGAGGTGGGAGTGAAGGGGAGCGGACCTGGGTGGCCTCTCTGAGCCGGTAGCACACATCCTCCGCGAGCAGGGCCGCCACCTCATCGCTCAGCTCCAGGCCGGTGCTCTCTGCCATGAGCCGGACGGACTCCCGGGGGATCTCCACAAACCGCCGTTCTTCCCGCTCGGACATGGCCCCGACGGAGCTGGGAGCCAGGAGAGAGGGTTGGAAAAGCCACCCAGGCGCCCTCCGAGCCCAGGAGCCTGACTCAAGGCCTTCTGAGCCAGGCTCGCTGCTCTCGCTCCAGAATCCCTGAACAAGGAGCCATGGAGACTCTGAGTGAGGCGAAGCACAAGAAACAGATAAGCTGGGTCAGACAGGAGTGCTGAGAGGGGGCCTGGCCTTGGCAAGTTCACAGAACTGGGCCCCAGCCGTGCCTTACCACTTCCTGAGTGAATGTGGCCGACATCCTCGTCAGCCTGAGCCCTGCTGTCCCAACCTGTGAAACACAGGCATTGTCCCCACCCTCCCTAACCCACGGGGTTGCTGTGAGGACAAAATGAGCTGGTGTAGGAGAAAGCCAGGGACTAGAACGCTACCCAAATGGAGGACAGAAGATGTAACCATGGTCAGTTACAAGTAAAAACTTCATGTCTGCTAAGGCCAATCCAGTCTACCCTGTAAGGTCTTCCTGCCAATATGCCACTGGGGACTGTCAGGCTTTTAGTAGCTGGGCTTTTTGCCCATGTGTCTGGTCTTCCCCAGTTTGGCTGCGAGGCCTAAAAGCAGGAACCTGCTCTTCCGTTCACAGGATACGGCAGAAGAATCCAACAAAAGCAGCGGCTGATAAGTGACTCCAAAGACTTAACACCACAATTAGAAGGCAGGCCCACAGGGGCCAAAGTGAGGCACCAGCACCACAGGCAAGGCCCAGTTCCAGGGTGACCCACCCAGGTGCTGCCCCACTACTCCTCTCCGGCAGGGCTCAATGGGTCACCACTGATCTCTAGGACCCTACATCCAATGGGCATCCTAACCTGGCCTCCTGCCTTCCAGTGGCTCCACACTGGCTCTTAAATAAAGAACAAATCTGGTTCCCAGGTCCTGCACGTCCACTGACTGCTGCAACCCCTCTTTTCCTCTTGTGTTCTGCTTTCCCACCATGGCCTCTTTCCATTTCCCCCAAAACACCTGCTATCAGGACGTTCACACAGTTTGCTCTACCTGAAATACTTTCCTCCTCCTCCACCCCCAAGCTCTGTCTAGTGGACTCCTAGTGGCTCCTTCAGATCTCAGTTGTCACTTGCTCAGGGAAGTCTTCTCAGACCTCCACAGTGTCCCGGTACTTTGCCTTCAAAGCAATCATCACAGTTTGTAATTACATATTTATGTAACTTTGTGATTAACACCTACCTCCCCACTAGACTGTAAGCTCCACACCAGCTAGGATCATGCCTGTTTGCTCACCTTTGCATCCCCAGCGTCGGGCACAGTGTCAGCACATAATACGCCCTCAATAAACGCTTGCTGCAAAAACGAATAAAGAATAGCTAGTTTTTCTAAGCACATGCAATGCCTGAGGCACAGAGCTAAGTGCTTTATATGGCTTATACGTCATTTTATCCTCATTAACAATGCAATAGGTATTATGTAAGTACTACGTCTATTTCACAGCTAAGGAAATCAAAGCTCAGAGGGGTTACATGTTCAATGACTTGTCCAAGATCACCCAGCGAGCACTAAGTAGGGAGTAGGGACTTAATTAACTCTTGTTCCTAATCATCAGGAGTGGCGGGCCGTGTGGGGAACAAGGCCTGGATTTCCAGCCCGAAGACTTGGCGTTGGAGATCTGCCAATGGATAATTCTGAAGTTTCTGTTTCCCTATCTGTAAAATGGGAGCATGAAGTCCTGCCCACGCTGAAAGCACGGAGGGAGTTCCCTTACTGTGTGCCCACATTAAGACCTACAAAGTCCGGGCTGTGACCAAGGTCTCCCCCTCCTCAACCTCCTCTCTGCATCCTCGGCCACTAGCCACACTGGTAAAGAGCATGGGAACTGACCGCCACCGGCCTCGGGGGTGCGCATCCTCCCACCAAGCCTCGCTTCATCCCAGATCCAGAAGTGGCGGGGTGGGGTGGAGCAGGTCAGGGGTTACCGAACTTGGGTCACGTGGTCGGCGAAGGGGGCGGGCCCCCAGCGGAGCCGGCCCTGAGTGAGTGCGCGGCCCACGGCGGGACGGAGAGTCCTCGGGCCTGCGAGGGCCTGCTCACCTGAGGGCTCCCGCGCAGCGAAGGCGGCTACCGAGGCGGCGGTGGAGGCGGAGGCGGCGGCAGCAGCTCCCACTCACCCTGCTCACCCTAATTCCCTCTCTCTGAGCCCAGGCCCCACCCTCCAGGAGCACAGCCAATCGGCGAGCGGCTTGCGAAGTTCCCACCCTCCCGGGGGCTTCCAGCCAAGCGATTGGCCTGTGCGAAGGGCTGTAAAAGCGTCTGGGCGAAAGGGGGGTCACATGATGCCGAGGAGTCGCGCTTCTTAAAGCAACAGCTCTTGGGAGTTTTGCGAGTAGGTACCTATGGTTTGGTGTCTGAAAAGCGTATTGTCAAGGAAAGCCTCCCTATTCCCTTGTTCTTGTCTGCTCCTGAGTTTCCAAGCATTTGCAGTTACGAGACTGCGGCGAAGCTTTAAACTTTGATATCTAATCAGTTTTCTTTGCCCGCTTGGTGGGGCTCAGCTTACCTCTCCAACATCACCTGCACTTCCCTTTCCCGCCCGACGGATGGAGCTCCCAGTGGGTATTCTCTTCGGACAGAAGGGTCTTCCCACTGGCCCAAACTCACGTGCAAGCTGCAGTCTCTAGAGCTGTGCTCATTCTGACATCCTACCTCCTGTCTTTCCCATTCCTGTTCAGTAAGCCAAATATAACCCCTCACCTGCCTGCAGACTTCCTTGACCATTTTACGCGCACACACTTGCCCGAACCTGGGCAGTTCTCAATTCAGAACCAAGTGGGTTTAGTGAGTTAAGGATAGTATCTGGAGTCAGACCAAACTGGGTTCAAATTCTGCAACCAGTTTGGGGCAAATTACCTAACAGCATTTCGCGCAACTACAAAATGGGGTAATAATACCCACCTCACGGGGTTACTGTAGATTAAATGAGATGATGTCTGTGAAAGCACTTGGCAGAGTTGTGGTTGAACCTTCTTTCACACAACAGGAGGCAGTGAATTAATTCCTTTATGTTCAGTCAAGATGAGGTAGTTTGCAATGGGCTGCTCATTATAGAAAGGAGTATTCTGCGGGGGGGGGGCGTGAATGTACACATCCTTGCCCTTCCTCCCTGTCAGGGTTAGATGCTGCTGCATCTAGAAAAGGAGATCCTCGCAGGCCAGAGCTGGGAAAGCCAGATGGATATGGCTGGGGTTGCCATGGCAACACCACCTAAGAAGACTGTGACCCTGCTGAGTCTCTTCCAGTTATATTCAGAATGTCATTCCAAGTAGTTTTCAGTACTGTGCTTAAACACTGGAGTGTCTGCCCACCTCTGCATAAAGGGAAGGGGTGGGAGCTCCTCCAACATCCTGAGTCTGAGATCAACTTAGCAAGATCTGGGCTGCTGGCAGATCTCCCTGCTGAGGTGTGATTAGTCTGGACAGCCATTGGCAACCTTAGAGGCAGGAGACAATAGCAGAAGGCCCCGGGGCCTGTGGGATATAGTGAAACTGTATCCAAATTATCTGGGGCCCATCTGCTCCCAACCTCAGATGGAGGCAGGGGCCAAGGGAAGCAGCAGTGAGACCCTCGTGGCTACAGATAAGAGAAAGGTTGGTCCCACTCACTCCCCCGCCACCTAGTGCCTGGCAAAAAGAGCTAGGATGGCTTTGGAGCCAGACTGACAGTTTAAAATCAAAACAGAAGCTCCACCACTCACTAGCTGTGTGACCTTAGGCATTCTAGTTCAGATGTCTAACCTGTTTTATCAACTGTCAAGTGGGATAACGGAACCTACTCCATGGAACTGTTGTGAACAATCCAGTAATGTGCGTAAAAGACTTAGCATTAGCAGGCACATGCTCTGGTTCCCTGTGGCCTTTGTAAGAGGCCGTAACTTTCAGTTACAAAACCTTCTGCACTCGATCCCCCCCCCACAGCACGTGCCCTCTTAGTGGGTACCACACCCCACATCCTCACCACCACCCACATGCTCATGTTCCACAAGCTGCCTCCATCCGTCGCTTCCTTTCTGGGCCTGGTGTTACTTCCAGGTTATCCCCAACACAATTCACAGATGGGTGGTTCCATCTGAGACTTTGGGGGGGAATTTTGCTCTCAGTGACACACATGGTGTTTACAGCTTAGGGGAAGTCCCTACAACCTGGGTGATTGACTCAGGGTACAATGAAGTGGTAGCACAACTATAATGTGGCTTCCGTGGGAAAATTCACTGCACATCCAGCCCAGAAACTGTCCCAGACTCAACAAACTTGGAAAACCTGGCCCAGGGCCAAGCATTAGAGGCACAAAAATGAAAGGGATGCACGTGAATCTGCAATAATCGCAATAAAATCACAAATTTTACATAATAAAAAATGAGGGGCGCCAGGCTGGCTCAGTCAGTTAAATAGTCCTACTCTTGGTGTTGGCTCAGGTTGTGATCTCAGGGTCATGAGATGGGTCCCCGCGTCAGACTCTGCGCTCACTGAACTGTCTGCTGACATTCTTTCTCCTTCTCTCCCTCCCACTCAGGCTCTGTCTCTAAAATAAATAAATTTTTTTTTTTTTTTTTTAAAGAGAGAGACACGGCAACTGGGTGGCTCAGCTGAGCATTTGCCTTCGGCTCAGGTCATGATCCCAGGGTTCTGGGATCGAGCCCCACATCGGGCTCCCTGCTCAGCAGGAGGCCTGCTCCCTCTCCCTCTGCTGCTTCTACCCCTTTGTGCTCTCTCTCCCTCTGTCAAATAAATAAATAAAAATCTTTAAAAAAAAAGAGAGCGAGAGAAAGAAAGAAAAAAAGGTTAAAAAAAGAAATGGGAGATAGTAACAAAACGACGTTTTGTGACACACTGTAGACGTATGAATGGACAAGCCTTGATCTCTCTGTCCAGGAGTGGTGAAGGCGAGGAAACCACATTCAAGTGCCATTTTCTTACCATGTTCCAGCCACTGTTCTGGATGCTTCCTATCAGGGTCTCTGGACCTTGGCATGATTGACATTTGGGACCAGGTAATTCTCTGGGGGGGGGGGGGTGCTGTCCTATACATTGTAGGTTTAGCCGCATCCCTGGCCTCTATCCACTAGAAGGCAGTACCATCCGCAGTTGTCACAAACCAAAACCGTCATTGCCAAATGTCCCCTGGGGGCAAAAATCACCCCAGTTAATAATCACTGCTTTATATGCATTATATCGCAATAATCACAAAGAACCGTTGAGGGCCTATCATGGGCCAGACTCTCTGCTCACTTGCAGCTGTGAGCTCACACTAGCAGCAACCATCCTAACAGGCTTGGAGGCCCTTTTCATAACGAAAAAACACAAGGTCACCCAGCTAGGACTGAAAGCCAGTTCTGCATCAACCCAACTACCATGCTTTCTACAACACAGCTCTGCTTCCCAAGGAAGTAACAGAAAGCTGAGAGAGGAGGAGAATTATTGACTGAGATTGGCTATATTAGCAGGCAGCAAGCAGACAGGCTGGGAGAGGGCATTCCAAGGCAGACGAATTATATTACAAAAGCAGGGTGTGAGGGAGGGGAGCATGTTTGTTTCATGGATTTGGGCTGGTGTCACCCTAAGGACAATATGAGCCTGCTCACATTTTCAGTTCAGCTTAGTGACTGATTAGCATATAAAGGCTTCTGTTGTTTGTGGAGCCATCCTAAGGGCTGCATTGGGAGGCCATAATCTGGGTCATTACTATCCTCTTGTTTCCCTCTCCCTACCCAACCATCCTGTCTCCCCTCATGCCCAGCTGTACCCCTGGTTATGTTTAAGGGTGAGGGAAGGGCGAATACTCTGAGACTAGATTGGGACTCAGAATGGCTCTAACGACAGTATCATTTGCTGGAAGCCAAAGACCTAACATTAGTACCTTCCCTTCCATGAGGTCAACTTTAGCCCTCTGCAAAAGGGTAAGTCAGATCCCCTAGGTCGCTGAGGCTACTTGAGGCATCAGGCCACCAAGAGAGAAGCTAGCAAGCAACTGGCCTCCAGCCTTTTCTAAGAAAGATTTGTTCTTACCAAAGAAAGGAGGTAACACTTCCATGAGAACAAGGACCTTTTATGGTTAGAACGCACAGTCGAAAATCTGGGGAGAGGCTGCCAAGCAGCAAGAAGAGCCAGATGTTTTCTGGGGACAAGGAACCTTCTTTGCCTCCCCACAGCAGCCAGACTGGGACTTTGGACAACATGAGGAGCGTGACCGTCACATCGCCTAGTTAGGACCAAACAGAGCAGGGGGCCCCGGTGCTCAGCTCACAAGCCCTGCAGAGAACAGGAAAAGCACATCAGTTAGGCTCAGAGCTCAGGGGCAGCCATTACCAGGCACCCCCCCAAACCCCGCCCATCCCACGAGGCACATGTCCTGGATCTTCCAAGCGGACAGTCATGAGAGTTTTCTTCATCTGTGACTCGGGCATTAAGTCCCACATCCGCCCCCTGCCTCCACACCCCCTTCTCCAGGCGACAGCCCTGGATGCATGATCTGGCACTCACCCAAGTAATCGTCCATCAGAGAGCCAATAGCAAACTGCAGGGGGGAAGGCAGAAAGGAAATAAAGCCTGAGCAAGCACAGAACTAGCCTCTAACCTCCAGCCCCAGGCCTTCTGCCCACCCATCCCCTCTTCCTGGCAGAAAAGTACTAAATCCCCATGAACCCTGGGTAGTAAGAAATCAACAGCTCCCAACTCTGCCTGGTACAGGCAGGAAGGCCGGCCAAGAGACTCACGATGTCATTCTTGTCCACACGGGTCCCCACAATCTTCAAGCGGATCTCATCATCCTGCTGAATCACAATGTCCTGGGGAAGAGGGAACAGATTACTCAGATACCTCCCAAGCCAAAATCCCTTGGAGGGCTCATTCTTCCTCCCTCTCACGGACTTCTCCACTCACCTCGTCCATTGTCTTGTAACACGGTGGGTTGGAGTTGGGATCAAACTCCATCTCTGACGGGATGGACTGAAAGGAAAGCAAGACTGGGTCAGTGCTTTACGCGGATGCTTCCAGAGATGGTCATGACTGGCGTCTCTCCTCCTTAGCGCCCCCAGCATGCCCAGACTTACGTGTCGAGAGATGAAGCAAGACATAGGTCCAATTTCTGTGAACAGCCCAACCTAAGAGGACAAGGAGTGACTTTGCTTTTTCTTTTATTCCTCAACTCTTCTAAGCTTCCCAACTTTATCTGATTCCTAATAATATTCTTCATGTTTTGAAACCACTCTGAATTGTATCATTTGCTTTTGTGTCTCTCTTCTGCCAAGATTTCATTTTAAGTGAAGCAAATACAGTGCAATCAAGGGCCAAGGCCTGGGACTTGTCCGTCCACAGTTTGAATACTTGTTGATCACATGACCTTGGCCAGCAGACTTAACTTCTCCGAATGTAAGCTTCTGTAAAAGGGGATAAAAGCACCCACCTCTGTCGTCATGAGGTTTTGCACTGTACCCGGCCCACAGTAAGTACTCAACGAGTGGAGGCTGCTGCTGCTGACTACTCACACTGACTTATGTGACCCCGAGTGAGGCAGCATGAGGTTACTGTGCCATTTGACAGGTGAGGAGACTAAAGCACAGAGTGACTTAGCCAAGGGCACAGAGTTAGCAAGAGCAGTCAGGACCCATCCCCCATCTTCTGAGCAGCCACCCAATTGCCTCCACTATGTATGGTCTCACCTTGTTCACTTGAGTGACGACAGCATCCACGACCTCCCCTTTAAAGGGCCGGAAGACAATGGCCTTGTACTTAACCGGATAAAGGACAAAGCCTCGGCCTGGCTGGATCACACCAGCTCCAATATTGTCAATGGTGGTGACAGCAATTACAAAGCCATACCTGTAAGGAGGATGGGGAAAAAGAAAGGCACTCTGTGCCGAGAGCCTCTAAAACCATCTGCAACAAGAAGTAAGTGTGGGGGTTAGGGGACTGCACAAGGGGAAGGAGATGGCACCCCTGTCCCAAGAACTTAATGCCTGAGAGGAGACAGGATACCCATCAGTATCTATAATGCCAAATGCTGCTCTCATAATTTCACAATAAATGTCCAAGGAGGCTGCAGTCCTTGAGCCAAGAGACCTCAATCTAGGGGATGCCTCAGAATCACCTAAGAGGAACTTATTAAAACACACATTCCCAGGTCTGTCCCCAGTCTTGATTCTGTCCCGAGGAGATGAGGCTCAGGAACTTCCATGTGTGTTGTTGTTGTTGTTGTTGTTGTTTTTACTTTAGAGAAAGAGAGAGCATGAGCAGGGGTAGGAGGAGAGGAAGAAGCAGACTCCCCATTGAGCATGGAGCCCAACATGCAGCTCGATCCCAGGACACTGGGATCAGGACACTGAGCCACCCAGGCCCCCTTCATGTGCTTATTTCGCCGTGGGAGGTCCAAGTACTCCATAGCCCCGGGCTCATCCCAGCTCATTCACGTCACCGTCACCGTGTGAGAGGGCCCTTCTGTGCAGAGCCCAGAGATGTGCCATGCCAGGTCCCTTGGTCGTGTGGGATAGAAAAACACAGAAGAATCACAGAGGGACAAATGACACAGGAACAATGATTAGGCTGTGAGCCCCGCGAGAGCTGGCCTCATTCTATCTCGTTCCCTCCATTGTTCCCAGGGGGCAACACAGAACCTGGCACACGGCAGGCGCTTTAGAAATGTTTGCGGAGTAAATGAATGACCACTCTCTAGTAAGTAAGGCAGTCTTGTGATCCAGCTTTGCAGAGGGCGCCGCGGGAACCCAAAGCAGTTAGCAAGTGACTGCGTGGGGTGCCTGAGAGGATATAAAGTTTCCCCCGGGTAGGTGGCAGGTCCTTGCGGGATGAGTAGGAGTTGGGGAGAGGCTGCAAGCATCGGGCGCCTCGCGCGCCTCAGATCAGGCGGCACAAAGGGCGCGGCACTCACTTGCCGGTGCAGGTCCCCTCCACCTCGGTGAAGAGCTTCTGCTTTACCGTGTTGAGCAGGTTGGGGCCGAAGTAGCGCGGGTGCAACAGGATCTCGTGCTCCAGAGAGATCTGCGGGGAAAGTGGGATGGAGACCAAGCAAGGCGCGGTAGGGCCATGGGGCCAGGAGCAACTCCTCGTCCCGGCGCCTCGCTTCGCTTCTGCTCTCGACCCTGCCCTCGCCGCCACCCCGTGCTCCGCTTACGTGATAGAACATCTTTCCAGCGGGGACCGGTCAGCAGCTGAATCCAAACCCGCCTCGGAAGCCGCGCCTCCGGCGCAACCGGAAATACACGCAGCGGCCCCCAAACCTGCTTCCGGGTCTGCCCCAGCGGAGCGGGCGGGACTCTGCCCGCTCCGTGGACTCAATTGGGCATCGCTGTTGTGGGCGGGAAATCCGTGAAGTCCCGCCCCTTCCGCCACGCCCACCAGCGGACCGACTCCGGACTCCTAAATAACAGTGCCTGGCCTAGAATGGATGCTCAATAAATAAGTATTTTTTTAATTTATTTTTTATTTTATTTTTAAAAGATTTTATTTATTTATTTAACAGAGAGAGAGAGCGCACAATCAAGGGGAACAGCAGAGAGAGAGGCAGAAGCAGTATCCTCGCTCAGAAGAGAGCCCCTGGTGGGGCTCGATCCCACGACCTGAGGGGAAGGCAGCCGCTTCACCGACTGAGCCAACCAGGTGCCCCTTTATATTTTTTGTAATTTTATTTATTTGTGAGAGAGAAAGAGAGCACAAGCAGGGGGGAGCAGAAGGCAGAGGGAGAAGCAGGCTCCCTGCTGAGCAAGGACCCCAATGTGGGACTTCATCCCAGACCCTGGGATCATGACCTGAGCCGAAGGCAGGGGCTTAACTGACTGAGCCATCCAGGCATTCCAAATAAGTACTTTTAAATGGAATTAATTAGCTAATTAAAGACTACATGAAAAAAGTGCTTTAGCAGAGCACATTCGTATAGCAAATATTTGAATACTGCTTTCACATAGTAAGCATAATAAGGAGCTGTCTTTTTCCAGCAACCCCACCAGGCAAGCTTTACCAATGAGAGCCCCGGCTCAGAGGGTTGAGGTCACTTGAGAATCACTCAGGGGCCGGATTGAAATTCACGATGTCTTGACCCCAAGACTCTTGCATATTTGGGCATTCCAGATTTTTATGCAGGCATTCGTTCAACAAACGTGGAGCACCCACTCCTTGTCCGCAGGTCATTAGGAGATGAAGCAGCCAAAATCGGAGCCCAGAAGTTGGTGTTCCCTCCCAGTGTGAGAAACCAGGTCACTGCGCTCCTCCTTCCCGGTGCCCCTTTCCCCCCGCCCCAACACACACACACACACACACACACCAGGGGCTTAGAGAATTGATGAGCCTTTGTCTGTTCCTTCAACTCTGCCCACTTTTTTGTAGACAGTCCCTTTATTAAACTCACCTTACTTAACCAGAGTGAGCATGCAGTCTGTTCCCTGCTGAGACCCTGACTGATAAAAGGGCGGTGCAGAAAGAGGCAGAAACCAAGAGACCCAGGCCCGTGAGAAAGGCTTAGCAAGGGCAGCGGGTTCTAGAGCCAGGACAATCCTTGTGGCCTTGAGCAAACTCCCAGTTGCCTAAGTTTTTTGATGTTGTAAGTAAAAGAGCCTGACCCACCGTCCAAGAACAGAGACCACTGCTTCCTCAGAACTGCCACACACCAGTTCCCATTGACACTGCCCATTTCCTAAAATGGTTGAGCCCACCAGTCTGCCACTCATACTCCATGGGGATCCCTTTTGGAGGATCAGGCAAGGAAGCAGATGAATGGGTCTCAGCAGTACTAACTTCTCTTATTTTCCAGCCAGCCTCCCCTCAAAGGCAACTTTTGTTGTGTTTTTTATTTAAATTCAATTAATTAACATATAGTGTATAACTGGTTTCAGAGGTAGAGGTCAGTGATTCATCAGTCTTATATAACACCCAGTGCTCATTACATCACGTGCCTGCCTTAATGTCCATCACCCAGCTACCCCATCCCCCCACCCACCTCCCCTTCAGCACCCCTCAATTTGTTTCCTAGAGTTAAGAGTCTCTTTTGGTTTGTCTCCCTTTCTGATTTTTTTTTCCCTCTCTTTCCCTATGATCCTTTGTTTTATTTCTTAAATTCCACATATAAGTGAGATCATATGATAATTGTCTTTCTCTGAGTAACTTACTTCGCTTAGCATAATACCTTCTAATTCCATCTACATTGTTGCAAATGACAAGATTTCATTTTTTGATGGCTGAGTAGTAGTCCATTGTGTGTGTATATATATACCACATCTTCTTTATCCATTCATATGCCCATGGACATCTGGGCTCTTTCCATAGTTTGGCTATTGTGGACCCCTCAAAGGTAACCTTAAGGACAGTGGAGTGCTGGAACAAGCTACAGGAGCCTTTTTTTTTTTTTTTTTTTGGATGGGCAGCAAAGCAAGGTTTATTGAGCGATAGCAAAGTGATAGTACAAAGTTTCCAAGGAGGGAGGGGACCCAAAGGGGTTGCCACTGGAGTTTCTAAGTCTAGGGCTTTTTATGGGAGGGGCTTGTCCCTGCCTGCCTTTCTTCCAATTATCCTTCATCATTCCCCTTTCTGAGGAGGTAACCCTAACTGCTGTTATTGAAAAAGGGCTGATCGTAGCTACTTTTTGCCGGTCAGGGGCGTGAATGGGGCGGCAGTCAGGTTCCTCTGGTCCAGATCTATCAAGGGGTCCCCTGCTGGTGTCTAGTTTGACCTCCATGTGACTCTCCGTGTGAACCACCACCATTTGGAGTTTGATGACCTTTATTCTGGAAGATATAAAGTGGGTTAAGGCATTTAGGAGGCAAGGCCCAATGCACAGTGAAAGACAGTACAGCCAGGGGTCCTGCGGGAGATGGAGGATGTTTTAGTGAACTCCCGACATGCTGTGAGGAGAGGGCAGGCAAAAGGAAAAAGACTTACCTGTGTCTTGTTGCTTCAAGACTAGTTTGAGGTCCTCTCTGGCTTCGGAGAGGGATTTCGGTTCCTTGTTGTTAGGCCAGGGTTTGACCAGGGTTTGACTCTGGAGTGGTGGGTTCAGGCTTCACTTTGACTGCTGGTGGAGTTCCTAAAATCGCTGTATGTGGGCCTTTCCAGACTGGCTCTCATAAGCATTTGGTCCCCAGGGTGAAATGGGAGAGGTGGTTATTTTGGGGCTGGGAGTTAGAAAGGAAGCTCCTTGCAGGAGGGATGAAATGATTAAAGCCCAAAACCTTGGGTACGCCCTCTGTTATCACTCTGAAGTTACTGGGGGAGTCCAAACTGAGGGGTTTGCCAGTGCCTTTATCACTTCTGAGCCTTTTTTTTTTTTAAGAGAGGGAGAGTGCACATGTTTGATAAGGGGTGTGGGGGCGTAGGGGGGAATGGAACACACAGAGGGAGAGGGAGAGGGAGAGAGAGTCCTAAGCCGGTTCCACTCCCAGAGCAGAGCCCGAGGTGAGGCTTAATCCCACAACCCCGAGATCACAACTGGAGCTGAAATCAAGAGTCAGATGCTTATGGGGCGCCTGGGTGGCTCAGATGGTTAAGCATCTGCCTTCAGTTCATGGTCTCCAGATCCTGGAATCGAGCCCTACGTTGGGCTCGCAGCTCAGCGAGGAGCCTGCTTCTCCCTCTCCCTCTGCTGCTCTCCCTACTTGGGATCTCTCTGCCTCTCTCTCTGATGAATAAAGAAAATCTTAAAAAAAAAAAAAGTTGGCTTAACCGACTGGGCCATCCAGATGCCCCTTAATTTTCTTTTCTTTCTTTCTTTCTTTAAGATTTTTATTTATTTGACACAGAGAGAGAGTGAGCGAACACAAGCAGGAGGAGCAGCCGGCAGAGGGAGAGGGAGAAACAGGCTTCCCGCTGACTGGGGGAACTCGATGTGGGGCTTGATCCCAGAACCTGGGATTATGATCTGAGCCGAAGGCAGACGCTTAATGACTGAGCCACCCGGACGTCCCTAATTTTATATTTTTTAAGTAATCTGTACACTCGCGTGAGGCTAGCCAGATGTTATTTCAGAAATTAGAAATTTTGCAAGCCAGCTCTTAAATACAGTCTTTATTAAATGTTTAAAATAAAAAAAAAATCTTAAAAAAAAAAAAAAAGGGGCGCCTGGGTAGCGCAGTCGTTAAAGCGTCTGCCTTCGGCTCAGGGCGTGATCCCGGCGTTCCGGGATCGAGTCCCACATCGGGCTCCTCTGCTGGGAGCCTGCTTCTTCCTCTCCCATTCCCCCTGCTTGTGTTCCCTCTCTCGCTGGCTGTCTCTGTCAAATAAATAAATTAAAAAAAATCTTAAAAAAAAATGTTTAATGCTGTTTATTATTATAACTTACAATTAAATTAATTACACTAAAAAAAACAAAGGCAGGGGTGCCTGGGTGGTGCAGTTGGTTAAGGATCCAACTCTTGGTTTCGGCTCAGGTCCATCTTGGGGTTGTGAGATGGAGCCCCCGGTCAGGCTCCCCGCTCAGCATGGAGTCTACTTGAGATTCTCTCTCCCTCTCCCTCTGTCCCTCTTGCTCATGCTCGCTTGCTCTCTCATAAATAAATATTTTTAAAAATATATAAATAGGGGCGCCTGGGTAGCGCAGTCGTTAAAGCGTCTGCCTTCGGCTCAGGGCATGATCCCAGCGTACCGGGATCGAGTCCCACATCGGGCTCCTCTGCTATGAGCCTGCTTCTTCTCCCACTCCCCCTGCTGTGTTCCCTCTCTCGCTGGCTGTCTCTCTGTCACATAAATAAATAAAATCTTTAAAAAAAAATATATATATATAAATAAAAAAAAAACAAAGGCAGAGGTGATGTAGTTTTTTTGTCTTTGGTGGGTTGTTTTTTTTTTTGTTTTTTTTTTTGTTTTTTTTGGAATGTTGGTGAGATTGGTGGGGTCCAGAGCTGACCGCCAAGAAAGAATTCTTGAGACGTCTTTGGAGCAAAAAAAGGTGGTTTTATTAAAGCACAGGGACAGGACCCCTGGGCAGAAAGGGCAGCTGCCAACAAAGCCCTACTGCTCCCTGCTGTTCCCTGCTACCCTGAGATTGTGTGGAACAACTGATTATATACCTTGGGGTTGGGGGGAAGTAAAGATAAGGGAAATTCTAAAAGGATTTTCATATGCTAAAGAAGACTCAGGCTCGTGGAGGGCTGTCACAATCTGCCTATTTCGAGTATTTGTCAATGGGCTGCAAGTTATAAAGACATTTAATTTTATCTACATTTCCTTCTGCCTTTGTTTCCCACATCACAGGTATAGATGAAACAAGTTTGGCGATACACTGATAATTGTTGAAGCCGGATGATGGGTAATAATGGTTTCTTACATGTTTCCTTCTACTTTTGTGTGTTTGACATTGTTCGTAATAAAAAGTTAGAAAAAAAAACAAAACAAAGGTAATTGTGATATTGTGATTTATAATAAGAAATACATATTTGATCTTCTGTGCTCCTGGCACAGAGCTCCTAAAACCCCTAGAATTTCCTAAGTCATAATAGTGTTAAAGGTGTCTTGATATTCATAACAAACCCCCTTCAAACCTGAGTTTATGTTAATGAGGTGACATTTGAAAGTCACCTAATAAAAGGGACTGGTTGCTGGGGGAACCAACCCTGTGATTGGAGGGTTGGAACTTTTTGTCTCAACCCCCTGACCTCCAGGGAAGGGAGAGGGGGTGGAGGTTGAATCCTTGACCTTTGGCCAACAGTTTCATCAATTGTGTGTGTGTAATGAAGCCTCCATAAAAAGCTAAAAGGAAGAGATTCAGGGAGCTTCTGTGTCGGTGAATACGTGGAGATAATGGGCGAGTAGCACTCTAAGAGCATAGAATTTCCATACCCCTTTCCCATACATTGCCCTATGCATCTCTTCTACCTAGCTATTCCTGAGTTATATATTCTTTTATAATAAACCAGTCATCTAGTAAGTGAATGTGTCTTCATGTTCCGTGAACCACTCTAGCAAATTAAACCCAAGAAGGAGTCTTTGGAACCTCCAATCTATAGCCAGTAGGTGAGAAGCACAGATGACAACTTGGACTTTTAATTGACATCTAAAGTGGGGGAAGGGGGACAGGGAGCATTCTTACAGGACTGAGCCCTTAACCTGTGGAACCCCATAGTATCTCCAGGTAGATGGTTTCAGAATTGAATTGAATTGTAGGACACTCAGCTGGTATCTGAGAATTACTTGATGTGTGTGTGGGGGGGGGCAGACATTGTAATTAGAGTCAGAATTATTAATAGATACTTATTACTGATGGCTTCCTGGGGTGCCTGGCTGGTTCCATTGGTAGAGCATGTGATTCTTGATCTTGGGGTGGTGAGTATAAGCCCCATATTGGGTAGAGAGATTTCTTAAAAAGAGTAAAATAAAATCTTAAAAAAAAAAAAACAAAAAACCCTCATCTCTTCCTAGTTATTTTACCACAGTTGACTATTATCAATGCTCTTGGGTTTATTTACATCTATTGTGCCTGTGTGGTATGGTAAAATATTATAATTGCATACCCAGGTATAAGAATTCCAGTTGCTCTAATAGCCTCACCTGCACCTGGTATTGTTAGCAGGGTTTGTTTATTTAGCTATTCTAGTAAATGTGTAGTAGTAGCTCATTGTGGTTTTAATTTTCACTTCCCTAATGACTAATGACGTTGAACATCTTTTATGTGCTTATTTGCCAAGAGCGTTGTATTCAAAACTCAAGTCTAATTATGTCTCTCCCCTTTGTGGAACCCAATGGCTTCCCAGGGTAGAAGAGGGCTTTGGCTGCCTCCATATTGACCTCAAACTTTCTCATTGGGTTCTTCATTCCAGCTTGTCTCTTGGCTCATGCAGAAGACCCAGAGCGCAAAGCATCCCTTAATGGAAACCAAAACTACCCCCTCAAGCCGTAACGACTGTCCTGAGCCAGCAAAACCCCACCCATGATTGCCTACAAGACAGTGATCCATTTGACCTTCTCTGCCTACCTGCACATACCCATCCCCCTTTGCCCTCCATTTTCCTTATATAAACGTGGGAGTATTTTCAGCACTTTGGAGATGGTCTTTGAGATGCTAATCCACTGTCTTCCCTGGTATTGGCCTTCCTGAAAGAAACTCCTTCCCTGTTTCATCACTGATGTGGTTTTGGAATATAGGTGAGGTTCAGAGGGGTGGAGTCTGGAGCCAACGACCAAGAAAGAATTCTTGAGGCATCTTTGGTGCAAAACAGTAGTTTATTAAAGCACAGGGACAGAACCCGTGGGCAGAAAGAGCTGCTACCCCGGGTTGTGAGGGGTGGCTGATTATATACTATGGGGTTGGGGGAGGTAAGGAAAAAGGGAAGTTTCAAGAAAGTACTTTCATATGTTAAAGAAGACTCACAGGGGGGCGCCTGGGTGGCACAGCAGTAAGCATCTGCCTTCAGCTCAGGGCGTGATCCCGGCGTTATGGGATCCGTTATGGGATCGAGCCCCACATCAGGCTCCTCTGCTAGGAGCCTGCTTCTTCCTCTCCCACTCCCCCTGCTTGTGTTCCCTCTCTCGCTGGCTGTCTCTATCTCTGTCAAATAAATAAATAAAATCTTAAAAAAAAAAAAAAAAAGAAGACGACTCACAGGATACCAAAGGCCTTACTATTGTCAAGTGAAGGTTGTTTACCCCTCTACTAAGGCATTAACATGAAGATAGTTGGGAACTTCCCGGAGGAACATTACACTCTGCCCGCTTCAGGTATCTATGGGCTGCAGATTATAAGGACATTTAATTATCTACATACCCTTCGGGAAGCTAGGTTATTGATAGAAGTGCTTTGTTCTTGTAGACTGCTAAGACATTTGTAAACTGAGGGAGACTCAAGTCTTGTAGGATTGTGGTGTCTATAGGTTAACCTTTTTTTTTTTTAATCTAGGTCCAGTAGGCATGGCAATCCCAGAGTGTGGCATGCACTCAGTCTTTGTGCCCAAACTCTGACTCACCTTCATTGTGATCTCTTCTGAATCTGTAGAAACAGGATTACTTCACCTTCCTAAACAGCCTATGTTCTGTACTGCTTACCAACTCTAGCAGCCCTCTACCATACAGGGGGTAATCCCTCTAGTCCCTTGGTTTCAAATATACCATCTATTGATGACATGTATCTCCAAACCCAGCATTCCCCCTGATCTTCAGGCTCACAAGTCTAACTGGCTAATAGGAAGCTCTACCTAAAGGGTCAGAAGCAAAACTCTCGATTTCCCATTGTTTCCCTCTGGGAAGATGGTTCTGTCAGTCACACCACTGCTCATGCCAAAATTCTGGCCATCTTTGACTCCTTTTTTCTCTTGTCCCTAATTTCCTACCCTCATTTTAGCAAATTCTGTTGACCCAGCATTTCTCTCCAGCTACACCCACCACTACCTTTGTCAAGGCACCATCATCCCCTATGGGACCATTCCCACACCTTCCTCCCCGCTCCCACTTTAGTCCCTTATAATCCCTTCTCCACTGAGTAGCCAGCATAAGCCTCTAAAAACTAGAATCCTATCAGAACATTCCTCTGCTTAAAACCCATCAATGGCTTCCCATTACACTCAGAATAAAATACAAAGTCCTCACCATAGCCAATGAAATTCCATGCACTCATACCTGTGTGAGGCATTTTCTTCACACAATCAAGACAATATCTCATAATATCTTGAAAACATAAGCAGATGTGAGAATCCATCTGTCTTCTGTTAAGTCAAACATTAAAGAAATCTGGGAAAATATAAAACAATGCCACTATTATCACTACATATCTTTTTGTTTTTTCAAAAAATGAAGTGTTGCTTACATTAATTTTAATTCCTATGCAATATTGTGTGGCATGGAAGGGATCTTGAAAAGATGGGATCTCAAGCTGAGGTCAGTATGGCCCACATGGCTCAAGTACAAGGATGAAAGTTTGATGAATGTCCCGGTTTCTGGTTAGGTCTCATTGGAGGGCTTGGCTGCAGAAAAAAGTGAAGATACTTAGTGTGGTGGGTGAAGGGGCGAGTAGGGGTGCAGGGCTCTGAGTTACCCCTATGGTAACCCTGTCAACACATTGCCCTGGTCAGAGAAGAGGCAGGTATCACTGACTCCCAACTCTGAGTCCTTCCTCTGCTGGTTGCCTAGGTACCCTCAAAAGATTTATTCAGAAGTAATCACACTCCAAACAAAAACAATAAAACATGCTACCATGCTACCATGCTCTTGGGGCTCAGTCGGTGGAGCATATGACTCCTGATCTCAGGGTGGTGAGTTCAGGCCCCATGTTGGGCATCGAGTCTACTTAAAAAAAAGTGAAAGAAGAAGAAGTAACCACGCTCTTTATTCTTCTGTTCTCCTGTGCTGGTAAATTTTAGGGCCTTGTGCCCACTCCCTCCCTTCCATCAGCACCTCCCAGGCCGCTCCAGACACAGAGAAAGGGCACTCTGATCTCTTCGTTGTAAATGGACTACAGGGATCAGGCTAAGGACGGTATGATCAGGTGTAAGGACACCACCATTACCGAGCCAGGAGTCTGGAGCCATCAGATTGGGGTAGTGAAGCAAAAGGGCACCTTGTCATTTTTGAGGGAGGAAGGGACCTTCAAGAGACACCTGCAGTTCAGAGAGGCACAGCTATTGCCCACCGTTATGGCGGAGCCGGGTCAGGAGCCGGGCCTCCTGAGTACCACACCAGTTTGTGGGTTCTCGCTTTTCCGGTAGCCCTGAGCACAACACCCTGCCGGGTGGGGGCCTCGCGCCCCGCCCAGAGGACGTCGCGCTCATCTCCATGGAGCCGGTCCCCGCCCTCCTACCGCCGCAGGTAGATGGAGAAGCTCAGCCAATCAAGAGGTCTCTGGGGCAAAGAAGGCGGGACGAGGAGGAAAAGTTTAGGACAGGGGCGCCAACCAATCCTGCGCCTAGCTGCCGGAGCAACGGCCACCAGCACCCACTTGCAGACGCCGCTCGGAGCGGGGGGGGATGGTTAGTGGACAGTGAACCAATCCGTGCCGAGGGAAGGCCAATTGGAGCCAATTAAAACTGAGAAGGTGGGAAGGGGCGGAGTTCGCCGGTGGTTGCTCGCTGGTGGGTGAGGGATCTGCTTTCTCTGCTAGTTCCCACCCTAGGACTTCTTAGCCCCTGGAATGCGAGAGAGGCTCAGGGGAGTTCCTAGAGGGGGGCGTAGAGGTACCTCCCGGAAAGGCCTGGAAGCAAAAGAGACTCCTAGTTGGAGGAGCTGCTGGAAGCCACCGGGTGGGCATCGAGGAAGCGGAGGCTGGTTAGGGGCGGGGACTTCCGGGGCGTGGCCTTTGCGAGCGGGGCGGGGCCTGCTGCTAAGATTGGGCCGAAGGGGCGGAGCTAAAAGGAGACCACTGGGTATGACCTAGGAGAAAGGAGGGTAGTAACCTAAGCGGGCGTTTTGGGGTCAGGACGGTGTTGCCAGAGGCTTTGGGGTGGCAAGTGATAGCTCAGGGCTGAGGTGAAAGCTGCTGGGGAGGTTACCTGCCCTAACCTACTGTCCTCTCTTCCCAGGGAGCCACCCGTGGGGACCTTCCTAGGGTCCTTTTCCCTTCGTGGGGTGCTATGGAGTTCCCAGAACACAGCCAGCAGCTGCTGCAGAGCCTACGAGAGCAGCGGTCCCAGGGTTTCCTTTGTGACTGCACCGTAATGGTGGGTAGCACCCAGTTCTTGGCCCATCGGGCTGTGCTGGCCTCCTGCAGCCCATTCTTCCAGCTTTTCTACAAAGAGCGGGAACTGGACAAGAGGGATCTGGTGTGCATCCACAATGAGATTGTCACAGCCCCAGCCTTTGGGCTGCTTCTGGACTTTATGTATGCTGGCCAGCTGGTCCTGAGGGGGGACACCCCTGTGGAGGATGTGCTAGCAGCGGCCAGCTACTTGCACATGAACGACATCGTTAAAGTGTGCAAGCGGCGGCTGCAAGCCCGGGCCCTGGCAGAGGCAGACAGTACCAAGAAGGAGGAGGAAACCAACTCACAGCCCCCTAGTGTGGAGTTTTTGTCCACTTCCCGTGGCCCCCAGCCTTCAATGGCATCTGCCGAGACATTAGGCCATTGGGGCAAAGGGGAATGGAAGGGCTCTGCCGCTCCCTCACCAGCTGTCTGTCCTCCAGATGAGCCGCCAGTGCCCGGGGGGGCTGACACTACACAGCCTGGCGTGGAGGTCGACTCACCACATCTACGGGCGCCTCCTCCACCGGCGGCTGATGTCTCCCTTGCCAGCCCCAGTAGCTCCACAGAGACCATTCCTGCAAACTACTTCTCTTCGGGCCTTCCAACAGTTTCCGTGGAGCCACTGGCTCCCCTTGACGTGGGTACTGAGAGTCTGAGGATGGTGGAACCGAGGGGTGCTGGGGGACCACTGCAAGGCTTCTATCCTCCAACTCCAGCAGCGGCCCCAGTCCCAGCCCCAGTTCCATCCCAGGCCCCAGCACCAGTGGAAGCTGAGCTGGTCCAGGTGAAAGTAGAAGCTATTGTGATTTCTGATGAGGAGCCCGATGTGTCCGAGGAACAGCCTCAGGGGCCTGAGGGACTATTCCCGGCCGGAGGAGCGATGTATGGTGGGCAGGCGCCTCAGCCAGAGGCTTTTGAGGAGCCAAGAGCAGCAGGACTGGAGGAGGTGGGGCCAAGTGACCACTTCCTGCCCCCAGATCCTCACCTACCCTACCATTTGCTGCCAGGTCCAGGGCAGTATCCTCGAGGCCTGGTGACATCGCCCCTGCCTGCTCCCCCGGCCCTGCACGAGCCACTTTACCTGCCTTCTGAATATGAAGCAACCCCGGGAAGTTTTGGGGTTTTTACTGAGGATGTGCCCACTTGCAAGACATGTGGGAAGACCTTCTCGTGTTCTTACACACTAAGGCGACACGCCACAGTGCACACCCGCGAGCGACCCTACGAGTGCCGTTACTGCCTGCGCAGCTACACGCAGTCGGGGGACCTGTACCGACACATCCGCAAGGCTCACAACGAGGACCTGGCCAAACGCAGCAAACCGGATCCCGAGGCCGGCCCCCTCCAGGGAGGACAGCCCCTCCATGGCTCCCCTACAGCAGACAGACAGAACAACAGCGGTGGAGGGCCGCCCAAAGATTTTGTACTCGGCCCCAAAAACTGACATCTGCACGAGCGTCATAAGCCGATGCTAGGCCTGCTCTTGCCATCATCAGGGGGCAGCAGAGACTAGAAGCCTCTCCTTTCCCTGCTGGGGGAGCAGGATGAACCTCCTGCCCAGACAGAAGACTCCTGCCGGTTTTTCTTGACCCAGACAGCAGGACTTTCTGGGCCAATGCATCTCAGTCAGCTCCTCTCCAAGGGCACTGGGAATTTTTCTGAGGTGTAACCGCCTCCCACCTTGCCTTCTGGACCATAAAGCTAGCAGTGAAAAGTATCTCTTTGAACTGGTGTTGGCTGGTTTATTCCCACAAACCTGCATGCCTCCTGATTGCTCCATACTTCTGCAGATCTGTTAGGAAGCTGACATCTGTACCTGGGGTAGGGTTCGGGGTCAGGTTGCTTTCGAAGGAAAAAGAAAAAGAGAGACAGGCAGAAGGCAACCTGGAGTTGGCTTAAGAGAAGAGTACGGCTTAGGGAATCGTACCCAGTGATGGTTTATCGTCGTAGTTGAGCTCCTGTGTCCTGGGCTGTACTGAGGACTCGTAAAAAATACTCAGTTCTCAACAACTTTATGAGGTATTAGCACCCCCCTCCCCTTTCCTGTTTCCACCAGGCAAGGAAACGGGAGACTCAAAAATCAAGTTAACCTATTCAAGGTCACAGGGCAAGTTCAGGGGCAAGCCAGAATTCCAATCGTGGCTTCAAACACGAGCCCACTGTGCTGGGTTAGAACATTGTTGAGGAGAGTTAACTAAGAACCAGAAGTTTTCTCTTTTGTCCTCATGAGTGTTGGGCTTTGCTCCCTTACCCCTTTGCCTCTACTTTCAATGTAGAAAGCCTTTGGCTGACTGTTTCAACAACAGACACTGTATCAATGAAATTTTTGCCTGTGTGTCCTAATATGAATTGAGGTCTCCGAAGATGAGGAACCCAAAGGCAGAAAACACGAAGCTCCGGGGTGGTGGGCTTGCGGGGGAGGGGGAGGGCCTGTGGTATGGAAAAGATGGGTGCTGGGAAAAAACTAAAGCGAGGAACTCCAAATGAGAGCCTTTTATCGTTCCTCTAGTCCAGCTCCCTCACCTGAAAGCATGAGGACAGCCTCGGGAAGTCAGATAACTCAGCTGTGGTCACACAGATGGTTCTGGGCAGTGGAGACCGCAGAGAAATGGGAGTCTGGGTGTTGAGGTGGGTTCTGGGAGCTCTGGGAATGTAACAGAAGGGGCCTGCCTTCCGTTCTCTATGTGAACAGTGGTGCCATAGGGTAAGAGGGTTCCCGAAAAACCCTTCTCGATTCTGCACATAAGGAACCAAGGGCAAAAAAGGCAGGAAGGAAAACTTAGGAAAGAAGAAAATGAGTCATTTTCTGCATTTCTTTTCTCTCTTTTTGGTTTTGTCTGTCCTATTCAGCACTGTGAGCTCTTGCCAGCGAGCTACTGTTTCTGAGTTAGAGGAAGGAGGACCAAACATCAGAGGTTTGGCCGAAGGAAGCTCATTATCTGGGGCATTGAGGGAAGCAAACCATTGATGCTTAACATTTTCACAGCTGAATGAATTCTAGGCCTTTCCCTCTCCTTGTGTTGGAATAACCTTTTAGTTTGTCTCTCAAATGGCTAATTTTATTTGTGCCAATATATATTCCTACCTTAACGCCTTGGCATCAGTAACAAGGCAAGATACACATACCCACAGTAAGTTATTCTAGCTGAGGGGAGCACCTTTTCAAAGTCTTTGCTAGAGTAAATATCAAAGCAAAATGCCTAAAACCGATCAGTTGCCTTTAAAAGGGTAAATTTTGGGCGCCCAGGTGGCTCTGTCGGTTAAGCACGTGCCTTTGGGTCAGGTCATGATCCCAGGGTCCTAGGGTCAAGTCCCGCATTGGGCTCCCTGCTCAGCAGGGAGTCTGCTTCTCCCTCTGCTTCTCCCCTCCACTTGTGTTCTCGTGGGCGCGCGCGCTCTCTCAAAGAAAATTTTTAAATAAAACAAAAGGGTAAATTTTATGGTATGTGAATTATGTAAATATTATATATATGGAAAGGCGAGAGAGAGAGAGACCAAAAAGATAAAATCAGTTACCTCAGAACATCAGTGCCTAAAAGCAAGACATAATATCGTGTCCACATGTATACAGAACGTATGCAATTTCTCTAGACAGTCTGGCAAACGCAGTGACCATTGTTACAGTCTTGGCCTGTAATACCTAACTAAAAAGGATCTGTTGCTTGGTGAGGTTCTCCAGAGCGAGCATTTGCTTTCAGTTCCCAGCATGAGAGGCAGTTTTCTTTGGAGGTGGCAATTAGGAATCTGCAAGATGTTTATGGCAGCAAAACCCACGGCTGTCTCACTGTATCTGCTGGATGCCAGGACCAGTCTCTGCCAGCCTGTAGAGGTGTGATCAATAGAGAACTTTCTCGTCTCTGCTGCTCTCGGTGGTCTCATCCATGGATTCAAGGAAACACAGGTGAGCTCATCTAACCTCTAGTCCAACACTGGATCCTCCTTTTGCCAGCGTGAAACCCCTGCTTGAGAAATCATTTGGGGTGCCCGGCTGGCTCAGTCGGTGGAGCTTGTGACTCTTGACCTCAGGGTCATGAGTTCAAGCCCCATGTTAGGTATAGAGATTACTTAAATAATCATGCAAAAAAAAAAAAAGAACTCATTATCCCCAAAGGAAACCTAGTCTATCGTTGGACAGTCCTGATTGTTGGATAATGCTGCCTTTTACTGAGCCCAAATCAGCCTCCTTTTATGAGGGTAAGGTCAGGCTCCAGCCTATTAAGAGTTTCACCCTGAAAAGTTATTCGGTTTTGAGCTATAAGGTGATTTAGTTTTCGGACCACCACCTTTTGCTCTCCAGCTTTAGAGATACAACTCTTCTAAAATTTTTAATATTTTTAAAGTAATCTCTACACTAAACGTGTGGTTCGAACTTACAACCCCAAGATCAAGAGCTGCACGCTGTACCGACTGAGGCAGCCAGGTGCCCCTAAAGATACATTCTAATTTAGAATTTCAATTCTTACCCTTTCTTTTCTTTCTTTCTCTTTCTTTCCTTTTTTTGGGGGGCAGGGGGTTTCAATTCTTAACTGGCAATTTTGTAGGTATATGACTTCGCTTGCTGCCTATTGCCTCTTCAATCACCAGACATCTGGCCAAGCTTAGCTTCACAAAAGGCACCAACCATTTCAGTCCTTTGCATTGGATTTCCACTTTATTTATTTTTGTTTTATTTTTTTATTTTTGTTATCTTTTTTTGTAAGATTTTATTTCTTTATTTTTGGAGCACAAGCAGGAGGAGCTGCAGGCAGAGGGAGGAGAAGCAGAATCCCCGTTGAACAAGGAGCCCGATGTGGGACTCGATCCCACGCCCCTGGGATCATGACCCGAGCCAAAAGCAGATGCTGAACCAACTGAGCCACCCAGGCATCCCTATTTTTGTTTTGTTTTAGAGAAGAGCGTGTGCACGCATGCGCAAGGTTGGGGAAGGGGGGAGGCAGAGGGAGAGGGACAGAGAGAATCTCAAGCAGGTTCCACATCCAGTGCGAAGTCTAATGTGGGGCTCCATCTCAGGACCCCAAGATCATGACCTGAGCCGAAATCAAAAGTGAGATGCTTAACCAACTGAACCACCCACGCGTCCCAATTGGTTTTTATTTTTTTTTAATTTCTTTATTTTTTAAAAGATTTTATTGGGGCGCCTGGGTGGCACAGCGGTTAAGCGTCTGCCTTCGGCTCAGGGCGTGATCCTGGCGATCCGGGATCCAGCCCCACATCAGGCTCTTCCACTATGAGCCTGCTTCTTCCTCTCCCACTACCCCTGCTTGTGTTCCCTCTCTCGCTGGCTGTCTCTATCTCTGTCGAATAAATAAATAAATAAAATCTTTAAAAAAAAAATAAATAAAAGATTTTATTTATTTATTTGGCAGAGAGAGACAGCGAGAGAGGGAACACAAGCAGGGGGAGCGGGAGAGGGAGAAGCAGGCTTCCCGCCAAGCAGGGAGCCCGATGTGGGGCTCGATCCCAGGACCCTGGGATCATGACCTGAGTGAAAGGCAGACGCTTAACAACTGAGTCACCCAGGCGCCCCCCAATTATTTATTTTTAAGTAATGTCTATGCCCAACATGGAGCTCAAACTCACAAGGGAGATCAAGAGTTGAGTGTTCAACCGACTGAGCCA
Organism: Ursus americanus; assembly: GCF_024610735.1. NCBI lineage: Eukaryota > Metazoa > Chordata > Mammalia > Carnivora > Ursidae > Ursus > Ursus americanus. The sequence goes on along the minus strand of NC_142150.1, from coordinate 38,646,462 downwards.
CCCAGGCGCCCCAGAATTTCAATTTTAATGTCACCAAAGCCAGTGTTTCCAAAGATGATTTACCTGGACATATACTATTTTTATTGTAAAATGTATTTACCTTTATGGGTTTTGTTTTTTGTTTTTTTGGCAAATGATAGGAAGTGTTCCAAAGTCCCCTCCCCAGTTATCAGTAAGCAGTTTCGGTATGCACCTCTAAAAGAACTCTTAAAAAAAAAAAAAAAAAAAGACCAAATACCATTATCACACTCAACAAAACTGACAAAAATTCTTTTTTCCCCTCTTCAACAATAACTCTTGTTCAAATTTCTCTGACTTATAAACTTTTACTTTAAGATTTTATTTATTTAAAGATTTTATTAAAAGATTTCATTTATTATTTATTTGACAGAGAGAGAAAAGAGCATGAGCAGGGGGGAGGGGCAGAGGGAAAGGAAGAAGCAGACTTCCCACTGAGCGGGGAGTCCAATGTGCTACTTGATGCCAGGACTCCAGGATCATGACTTGAGCCTAAGGCAGATGCTTAACTGACTGAGCCACCCAGATTTCCCCTAAAGATTTTATTTTTAAATAATCTCTACACCCAGCTTGTGGCTTGAAGCCACAACCCTGAGATCTAGAGTCATACTCTTCACTGACCAGCCAGCCAGGCACCCTTGTCTCATAAACTTTCAGTTGTTTGGGTTTTGTTTTTTTATAAAGATTTCATTTCTTTCTTTGAGAGAGAGCGTGCGCGCGCGAGCTCGAGCGACCACACAAGCAGGGGGAAGGGCATAGGGAGAGGGAGAAGCAGGCTACCCACTGAGCAGGGAGCCAGACGTGGGACTCAATCCCAGGATCGTGAGATCATGACCTGAGCTGAAGCCAGAGGCTTATCCACCCCAGGTGCCCCTTAGTTGTTTTGTTTTCAAATCAGAATCCAAAGTACAGTCACATTTATTTGGTTGACGTGTCTTAAGCCTCTTTTAATCTGTAAGTTCCTCTCTCCTCCTCCCTACAATTTTTAAAATATTTATTGATTGATAGCATGCATGGAAGCGGGGTGGGGGGGGCGTAGGGGGAGCAGAGGGAGAGACTCTCAAGCAGACTCCCCACTGAGTGCAGAGCCTGACTTGGGGCTCCCACAACCCTGAGATCATGACCTGAGCCGAAATCAAGAGTCAGATACTTAACTGACAGAATCAGCAAGGCACCCCTCCTGCAATTTATTTATTGAAGAAATTCGGTTATTTGTCTTATAGTTTCACAGTTTGGAGCCTGCAGATTATATCCCCATGGTGTCATTTAACATGTTCCTCAATCCAAAAGTTTGAAAATGTATCTTTATTTATTTTTTATTTTTTAAAAAGATTTTATTTATTTGACAGAGAGAGACAGCCAGCGAGAGAGGGAACACAAGCAGGGGGAGTGGGAGAGGAAGAAGCAGGCTCCCAGCGGAGGAGCCTGATGTGGGGCTCGATCCCAGAATGCTGGGATCACACCCTGAGCCGAAGGCAGACGCCTAACGACTGAGCCACCCAGGCGCCCCGTGAAAATATATCTTTAAATGAAATATTGAGGGGCGCCTGGGTGGCACAGTGGTTAAGCGTCTGCCTTCGGCTCAGGGTGTGATCCTGGTGTTCTGGGTTCGAGCCCCACATCTGGCTCCTCCACAAAGAGCCTGCTTCTTCCTCTCCCACTCACCCTGCTTGTGTTCCCTCTCTCGCTGGCTGTCTCTCTCTGTCAAATAAATAAATAAAATCTTAAAAAATAATAATAAAATAAAAATAAATAAATAAAATATTGAAAATAATAGTATAGGTAGTATGTGGTTTTGGCAAAATTGTAAAGGCAGTGGGTATGAGTTTGCAAGACACTGGTCTAAACTGTCCCTTATGTGCCCAAGTATGGACCTTCACATTCCCAATGCTTTCTTTTCAATCAAACCCTGAAATTGTGCATGGAATCCATTAAGGATTGGTCAGGTGAGCTGCTTCCTCCTCCACAAACTTCTGAGTACAGAGATTTAGGTGCCCTCTGGCTGATTCCATCAGGATGTGGGCTGGCCGGACCTCCTATAGACCCACATCTGCCTGCCCGCCTTTGACAAATTTCTTGTTCATTAACATCACCATTAGAAGCAGCCCTTTAAAATAAACACTGAAATGTAAGCCTGACCACTTTGTCTCTTAGCAGTGCTAATAAAAGGATTAGTGCAATACATTTCTAAAATACGTTTTTAAATACCAGTTTTATTATTTTCCTCATTGATGCAGAAGATAGCTTAGTGTAACATCGAGTCTTTGGAAGGAAAAAAAAAAAAAGAAAAAAGATCAGAAAGCAAAACTTGCCCAAAGCAAACATGCAACCATGACATAATTTTGCCAACAACCTAGGCTTGGAAATTTAAGCAGCTTTTGGGAAAGGAATGAAATATTCTATTTGTTAGTTCCGTCCTTAGAGTTACAAGCTTATCTAGTAGGAAACCTTTTTGTTGTAAGTTCTGTTATTTAAGGGTATAGGAGACACAAAAAGGAGCCTGGCTCTTTGGGGGGAGGGGCATTACTGATGAAGGGAGAATTCATGCATACTTGGCAAGACTAAGGGTTTTGGGTTTTGTTGTTGTTCTTTCTGAAATCTGTCCTTACGTGATGGCTAGTGACACATGCTTACTACCTCTACTCACAAAGGTCGAGGCAGTACTACACAATCTCATCGAATCTGCAGAACTCAAACATTGTGGACACTATTCACAACAAGTACACAGAATGACAAAGGAGCTCATGGTTGATGGAGCCTCCTATTGAGCCATGACACCAGATCTGCAGCCTGCACTGACAAAGCTTCCAGAATGTTCCATGGGGTGCTTCCACACTAGGGAAGGAGAACCCTTTCTTATTATTTCCCTCCTTTGTAAGGAACTGAGCTCTTGCAAAATATAAGGTGACAACTGAAGAATAGATTTATGTTTTTATCCTGCTCTTTCACAGTATTGTTTCAAGACAACGTGGCAATCTGTTTTTCCTATTTTTCTTTTTAGAGTAATGAGAATACTATAGATATGTACCTATTAAAAATTAAAATGTTTACTTGGATTTTTTGTTTTGTTTTTTGGCACGAGGGCTAAAGAATTATTAAATACGTAAATGCTTGACTCAAGGTTTTAAGATAGAAGAGTTTAATGAAAAAATAAATAAGTATATTGTATGAATGCTCTGAGTATGAACAATGGCAAGGACTAGAAATTATCACCAGAAAAAATAGAAAGTAGATACTTTCATGGCAGGGGGGGGACAAAGAATCTGAATGTACATGGAATATTAAGAATAAGGAATTGATTCAATCAAAATGGTGAATTTCAAATCTTCCCCTTTGAAGTCATGTGGGTCCAATTTATAATTGTTTTCACAGAAAAATATATTTCCCAGTTTGTGGCCTGTGTAACTTTGGCTTTGGGCATCTGAGGAAACACAGAAAAAACTCTTTTGTCATTCTTTCATCCTTTACTAGCTCTTTCCTCTGTGTATGGATACATGTCAAACATCTATCATTAAAATCTATGCCACAGAGAGGATTAATTGCACCTATCGCTGATTGTATATCTCAAGGCAAACATCCCCAAGAATATCATGTATAGAAAGCTATACAAATACATAGATGGAGAGGCCAAAAAAACCCCCCAAAAACCAAACAAAACCCACCAAAGACACAGACTGCATAAATGCCAAAGACTTTGTGCAGGGCTAGAAACAGAAGAGAAATCCACCTGGGTCAGAGGTATGGGGTTAACTTCTCTTGCAGAGGCTCAGGTTTCCCCTCCATGGGTCTTTAACTTTCAAGTTCAAGTGGAAGAGCATCTTTCTTCTTTGTTAACCAAACATGCCCAGGTAGAGCTGTCTCTCTTTCTGATGATAGCTACTGAGTTCCGACTGTGTTAGCTGGAGGTACCGCCGGACATTGGCGTCTTAGAATAGGGCAAAGAAGGCAATTAGAGACAGTAAGAACACGATCACACCACCTTGGGGCAGGAAAGGATTGTTCACACACTTCCTTTTTTTTTTTTTAAACAACTTTTTTCTACTTTTATAGAGTCAGGTATTTCCTCCTTAGCCATGGCTAAAATTAATAAACAAGCCCTCTGAAATGTCCAAAGCAAACGTATTGATTATAAATACTTGGGGAAAATACCAAGTTACTGTAACTGGCTTCTGCAAGCTAGCATTTTTACCCCCACTTGAGGGATGAGGTTATTTACAAAAATAGGTCAGCGATAATCCCAAATCACATTCCAAATAAATGATATAAACCAGCACTATTATTTCAAATCAAGATTCCAGTCTTTCAAAGGGACTTACTATAGAAAGTAGGCTTGAGGACGACCAGATTTCTGAATCTGGAAAGAATCATTTGGGTTTACTTAGTATTATGCTGGAACAATTTTTTTTTTTGGAGGTGTGTAAGTATCAGAATAAACATATTCTCTGGGGGAATAAGTTTGTTCAGATCTACAAAGTATGCAGAGTATTTTTTACTCTCTAGAGCCCAGGAATCTTCCTGTGAAGAAACACACATAAACGTGGGTATAGGACTTCAGCTGCTAATTTTCTTCAATGAGGCTTCTTTACCTTTAGTTGTGGAGTCTGTTCTGCCAGACTTCAGGTTGATTTCTGGGGTATTTAGGATGATTTGATAGTTATCTAGTTGGAATTGTGGGACGAGGTGAGCCTAGGGTCCCCCTACTTCGCTGCCATCTCCCCCCTCCACATACTTCTGTGTTTAAAAATCTTTCTAAGATCTGAATATGTCCTAACTATTCTTTGCAATAGTAAATCTCATTCATTAATGCCACTGTGAATTTTTTTAAAAATCTCTGTACAGGAAGAAAAATCTCTGTACAATCAGGGCTGGCTGTTAATTTGATAACGAGAAAGAGTCTGAGGAAACAGCTGTTGTCACAACTATAAAGACTCTAGAGATACCATACATGGCTGGCAGTTCATCTATGCGAAGGTACGAAACACGAACAAAAGCCTCATGTTTTAGGTCTTTCTTAATTCACACTGGCTTTCCCATTCATTTATTCTACCATTATTATTATATTTTATATTTAGCTTTTATCTTTAAGTAATCTCTACACCCAATGTGGGGCTCGAACTTACAAACCCAAATTCCAGAGTCACATGCTCTACCGGCCGAGCCAGCCAGGCGACCCCCCCCCCCATTCATTTAGAGAGTTTTTGCTGCATTGTTATGTTAGGGGACCCTCTACTTCTAGCATCTTGTAGCTGCTCTAAGCCAGAATGCAAAATGCGAGACAGTTTTCAGTGCTGAGCCACCAACACAGGAATGAGTCTGTAATCCACTTCACGATATCCTTGCCTTGGAAACAAAGAACCAAGTCTCAAATTCTCTCTCAGTTGGCCTGCCCCTTTTCTAGGTCATACTGGGCTTCACTGAGCTAAAGGATAAAGTGATAGCTAAAGCAGAGGCCAGACCCAGTGGGGGAGCTGACAGAAATGAGGGTCATCGTGTATATTCGCTGGACTCTGGATCCTATGTCAGTTACAGTCTCCGAACTGACACTTGAAAAACAATGCTTTAAAACCTCTCTCACTGGGGGAAGGAGGGGAGACTACATATATGCCTGTCGAAGCATAAATACTTCTGGAGGGTGTACAGTACTGCTTTCCTGTGGAGGCAAGAATACAAGGAGAGAAGAAGGCCAGTTTACCAAACACCTCTTTATACTTTTTGAACTCTGAACTATGTGAATGTATGATTGCCTATTCAAAAACATTTAATAAATTGCAAAAGTAAAATAAAATACTGCCCCCCCCCACCACCACCACCTCCACAGGACAATTTTCTGTTCTCACCACTGCCAGCCCCTTCGCTCTCACCTTTGGGCTGCCTATTGACCGCAGCCAGGAGGTAGTACTGAGCCTGGTCGTAGTCCTGCAGATGGAAGAAGGCCACTCCAGCCCGATACAAGGCCTTGGCATTATCAGGTTGTCGTTCCAGGACTTTCTGACTGTATTCTTTCACTCGTTCGTAGTTCACTGGCTCCATCTGAAGGAGACAGGCTAACAGGCCAAATGAAAGGAAGACAGAAGAAGGAGGAGGGGCTTATTACACTCCGTTCCCCGGCCAACTGGAGGCAGGACCAGAGGATAATACCAACAGTATTCACTCATCTAATGCATCTAAGTGTCTACCACATGTCAGACATTCTTCTAGGCACCGGGGCTGCAACAGCAAACAGAAGCTTTACATACCTTATAAGTGACTTTAATAGCTACCGAACGCTTATTATGTGCTAGTGCTGGGTTAGGCCCAGCTATAAAACTGATAGGAACGTACTTTAAAATGTATTTAAAATTCTTTTTCATTTTTCTTCTTCTACCCAAGGCTCTCTGTCTTGAACCCCCATTTAACCACAATTATTGTACTGCAGCTTTTTTTAAATAAAAGATTTTATTTATTTGAAAGAGAGAAAGAAAGAGTGCGCACCAGCAGGGGCGGGCAGAGGGAGAGGGAGTCAAGCACACTGTCCGCTGAGCAGGGTGCCTGAGGGAGGACTCAATCCCAGGACCCTGAGATCATGACCTGAAGCGAAATCAGACGCTTAACCGACTGAGCCACCTAAGCTCCCCTGTACTGCAGCTTTATAAACAACGGTTGCCATCAATTGTGTGAGGAAATAGCAAACCCTTTGCTTTGTGCGTGATAAAACATCATCTCCTTTAGGTATGCCTGGGTGGCTCAGTTGGTTAAGCGTCTGCCTTCAGCTCAGGTCATGATCCCAGGGTCCTGGAATCCAGCCCCATGTCGGGTTCCTTGCTCAGCGGGGAGCCTGTTTCTCCCTCTGCCTGCCTCTCTCTCTCCCTCTCACCCTAACAAACAACAACAACAACAACAACATGACGTCATTTAATCTTCTCACCCACTCTATGAAATTGGTGTTACTATCCCCACGTAATGGACAAAGAAATCAAGCTTGGTGAGATAAAGTAACTTGTCCAAGATCCCACAGGTTCTAGGTGGAATATGAAATTTGAACCAAGGACTCTATTTCCCAAATCATCATTCTTGATAATATACTTCACTACTACCTTGGATTATACTAGGGGACTTCCAAATACAAATCTGTTTGGGAGGCAATGTTCAGCCTTTCTATAATGAAGAAGGGAAATGTGTTCCCTATTTCATGACTGTAGGAGTTAAACATAGTGTTATTTAATCACGGTGCTGAGAAGAAAGGAGAATCGGGGCTTCCGAGGACATTAAAGGGCCCCGGGCTTACATCTGCATCCCTTCTACAACATCCCCACCAAGTGGTCATATGGCTTATACACTTAACTAATCCATCGCTGTAGCTTCATTCATCATTTGACAACTGGGTATGCAGCACTGACCATATGTTAGGCAGAGCTACGAGCAGCAGGGAAGAGGCACAGACAGATATCTTGATGAGTAAATACCACTTGCATCCTAGCCCCCAAGTAGGAGGAGTACACAATAAACAAATGAATTTTTAGAAGTGTTTTGAGGAAAACAGAACTGTGCTAGGAATAGAGTGAACGAGGTCGGAGTGATGCTTCATGACACAAGGCCTCTCGAAGAAAGTGACTTTTGAACCAAGATCTGAATGACCAGGGTCACTCAAGGGACAGGGCATTCTAGCCGAGAGAGAGAAGAAATCCTACAAAGCTGGAAGGCAGAAATAAATGTGCTTTGCAAATTCAGTGTATGGAGGATCCAGACCATGTCAGGCCCTACAGGTGAGGGTCTGAGTTTGGGTTTTTTCCTAAGTATAATGAGATACCACTGGAGGACTTTCGGCAGTGACACGATCTCATTCCCTTATCTGTACAATGGAGATAATCACAAGTACCTGGAAGAATGTTTATGAAGATGAGAAATATTGTAAAAAAAAACTGGCCCACATGTTACAGGCATTCAATGAGTGAAAATGGTTAATTGAGGTGGGTTGTTTTGTTTTGTTTTTTTAAGATTTTATTTATTTATTTGAGAGAGAGCAAGAGTGAGAGAGACTTGAGAGGATCTGGGATTATGACCTGAGCTGAAGACAGGCACTTAACCGGCTGAGCCACCTAGGCACCCCTGAGTAAGTCTTTACGGAGCATCTCCCAAGCACCTCCAACAGAGACTCTACGGATGGCTAAGCCATAGTCTTTGCCTTCAGGTCCACCTACAAAGTGAAGATACTGGCTGACCACTCTCTTTAAAAGTGAACATTCCCATGCCTGTGGCATTCAACGTCCCCATTCTCTGCTTTTTTCCCCAGCTTACTTAACATCATCTCATATGTTACATATGTCACCTTTGTTAATTGTCCATCTCCTTATTTGAATATACATTCCATGAGAGCAGCTCTTTTTATCGGTCTCATTATCCTCCCATATCCTTAGTACCAAATCAACGTTGACTTGAATGACTTGAAACATTAGCTACTATAATTACTATTATTGGTACTTGAGTCTAAGCGTAGTGCTGGACACACACTATATATAACAAAGCTAGATTTTCATCAAATCATAAGTGAAAAACCACTGTAGTAAAAAAATCACTTTTAAATAATCATCACAAAGTATAAAAACTAATCCTAATAATTTCCATGGCCTCAGCTGGGACCATTAAAATGCTTTAATATATTAAAAAAAAAATTTCATTACCTCTATGGTTATTTTGCCTGCCATAGAACTACCTAAGAAGTCTACTTTCTTTTCACAGATTAATCCCAGTGATACTAATTCTGGCATCTGTCTCTTCATCCCAGGCCATATGGAGATGGATGACACTAGTTATCCAAGAGCTGTGTTTTTTTGTTTGTTTTTTTTTTTAAAGATTCAGAGAGAGAAAGAGAGCACATAACTTGTCAGAGGGACAGGGAGAGGGAGAAGCAGGCTCCCTGCGGAGCAGAGAGAGCCCCACTCAGGGCTCAATCCCAGGACCCAAGGATCGGGACCTGAGCCCAAGGCAAAGGCCCAACCGACTGAGCCACCCAGGCGACCTGCTGATTTTTTAAAAGATTTTATTTATTTATTTAAGAGAGAGAATGAGTAGGGGGAGGGGCAGAGGGAGAAGCGGACTCCCCGCTGAGCAGGGAGTCGGACTGGCTGGATCCCAGGCCCCTGGGATCAAGACCTGAGCTGAAGGCAGACGCTTAACAGACTGAGTTACCCAGGCACCCCCAAAGGGTGCTGATTTAAAGGAAGGAGGAAAACGAGGAAAAGTTGTCCGAAAAGATCTAATAATGACTGACACCGCCAGCTAAAGCAAGTGCCTTCTTTCCTCTATTTTACATATTAAAGAAACAATGCCGTAAAGGTAAGTTCAGTGTTTTCTCCAGAACGTGCAAAATTCCCTAAATCTATCCGCATCACCTAGGAGTTTGTTAGAAACGCAATTTGGTAGTCCCCCCCCCCCCCACTTACAAGCACACCTCAGACCCACTAAATTGGAATCTCTGCGGGTAGGGCTCAGTTAACAAACTCTTCAGGTAAAGTCTGAGAAGCACGGCCCTGTAGAAACTCATTTAGAGCCCTCTAGATTGGAAATACATTTCAGTTCATGGCAGAATAATTACATGACAGCAGAAGAGCACGCCCGTGTTTTTCCCAACGTTCAGATTTTCGCGTGCCTGCCTTGATACTCTACCCGCCCTTCAGCCCTGTTCTTACCAGCCAGATTGTTGTAGCAGTCTGTCTGGGTGGTGTGCAGTATGTTCTCCTGTTCAGGTGTGAGGGCCGGGCCCTGAGGTCCTAGATTAGGTATCGGGGAGGGCAGACTTGGATCCAGACCCCGCAGCTGAAGCAGAGCTCGATGGTACCTACTTACAGCATCTCGGTACTTCCCTTCTCGGTAACGCTGGTTCCCTTCCTCCTTGTACAGCTGAGCCTCCTGCAGGCGCTTCTCCATAACTCTTTGCCACCCAGAGCTCTTGCGGAATTGGGAAGTGAAAGAGCAATTGAAGCTCTGGAGATAGGAGCAAAATAACTGATTTAGATAGCCGATTTAAGAAGGCAGGAAATTACCCTTCTCCGGGACTCCCCCCAGGGAATGAGTTTTGCTTGTTTCTTCTACAGCCCCTTCCGCTCTTCTCTGCAGTATTTTTCAATCTCTAGACTTACAGGACTAATCAGGGAGAGGATGTATGAATAGTAAAGCCAGAGATTAAGTAATTTCTTAAAGAGATTGCGGGGCGAACAGACCCACCCGAAAAATCAAAGGCCGTACTAAGGAACTGTGGCAGGCGTGGGAATGCCGGCGGAATTTGCTTCCTCCTTTCTTTTGGACACACCTCCCTGACCCGGAAGTGGAAGGGAATGGGCGGGGACAACCACTTAAAGGGGTCTACAGGGCTTGCCTCCACCCTAGCTCTTTATTTGCACGTATTCAACAAGCATTTGTTTATGCCTGTGTCAGAAGCTAGGAACCGAGCTGAATGCGTTCCGTGCATCCAAACCCCAGGAATAAACTGACGCGGCAGCAGAGCAGCTCAGTTGCAAGTCCACCAAGCCCCTCGACCAACCGCTCGCCCTCTGCAAATGCCCAAGCACGGAAGTCTCCTCCTCGGCTTCGGTATACGGGCGGAAGCTCCTACAGTACCGGGGACAGAGTCCCGACAGTTTGGTGTCTAAAAGGTCGCGCGCATTGCGCCACGCCGCCCAATCAAAAGCGGCCTCGAAAAAGTAATCCCTCAGAAACGACCCCGCCTCTCCAGCCCCCCTGCGGATCAACCCGGAAAAAAAAAAAATCTCCAGGCAGCTTCGCCAATTGGAAGAACCCGGGCGATCACGCATGACCAATCAGAATTGCAGATGTCGATTCAAGTTGGCCAATAAGAAAGCTAAAAGGCGAGGTCCGGGTGTCTGTTGCTGGGTAGAGAAGTTGAAGGATTCAGAGAAGAGGGCCAGGGGGTCACTGTATATTCCTTGGTTTGGGGAAGCCCTTTGTTTACTAAAGAGAAAGACAATTGCTAGTAGGCTTTCAAGTTGCAACGGCTTCCCTCCTGGCTTTTTTTTTTTCCTCTCAAGAAGCTGCGGCACGTATAGGTAGTAAGGAAGAAAGACCAGCAAGGAAGCCCTAAGACCACAGCGCGATCGGAAGCCAGACGGGAGTAAGGGTGGTGACGGGGTGGGAGGGGCGTATGGGAAGGAAGCTCCCGGCGGCTGCGCAGAGCCCGAGGCTGGAAGTACGGGAAGGAGGGCGCGCACACCCCTCCGTGCTACGAGGCACTTGAACCGTAGCCAGTCTTCCCAGTCTCCGGCTCCGGTGCGGCTGCGCGGTGAAACCACTGGCGGCGATTGGCTCAGGGGTGAGAGGGGGCGGGAGGTAAGGGGAGGGAAGTCCGTCGTCCTCGGCGCGCGCCCACCCGCCCGCGACAGGGTAACCGAGGGGGCTGTAAGGGAAGCAGTTCCCCGCTGCGTTGTTTTGCGCCCCGTGAGCCCAAAGGGGGAGGGGAGCAGAAGGAAGAAACAAACACTACGAAGCGGAGGCTGCGCGCGGCCTTCGCTGCCTGCGTGCGTACGTGCGTGCGCTCGCTCGCGCGGGCTCAGTGCTGGCGCGTGAGGCGGAGGCGGGCGGCGGCGGCGCCTGCGCGGTCGGGCTCGGTCGACGGTTCGCAGGGGAGGAGGCGGCGGGAGGCGGAGGAGGCGGCGGCGATGGAGGTGAAGCGGCTGAAAGTGACCGAGCTGCGGTCGGAGCTGCAGCGGCGGGGCCTGGACTCGCGCGGCCTCAAGGTGGATCTGGCGCAGCGGCTGCAGGAGGCGCTGGACGCCGAGATGCTCGAGGACGAGGCCGGCGGTGGCGGGGCCGGGCCCGGCGGGGCCTGCAAGGCGGAGCCTCGGCCTGTGGCCGCGTCGGGCGGTGGCCCGGGCGGGGACGAGGAGGACGACGAAGAAGAAGAGGAGGAGGACGAGGAGGCGCTGCTTGAGGACGAGGACGAAGAGCCACCCCCTGCCCAGGCCTCGGGCCAGGCCGCGCAGCCGCCGCCGGAGCCCCCGGAGGCGGCAGCCATGGAGGCCGCGGCCGAGCCTGATGCTTCCGAGAAGCCGGCGGAGGAGGCCACGGCCGGGTCAGGTGGGGTAAATGGTGGCGAAGAGCAGGGCACCGGCAAGGGGGAGGAAGACGAGCCGGAGGAGCGGAGCGGGGACGAGACGCCGGGATCCGAGGCGCCGGGTGACAAGGCCGCAGAGGAACAGGGTGAGGAGCTGGCAGCGGAGCCCGGCTCCAAACTGCCCCCGACGCAGCACCCAGCCGTGCACCGCGGGGTCCGATTCCTTGTTCTCACTTGCCTGAAAGCGCAAGATTCCCGTCGCCTTTTGGTGGGACTCCCCGGGGGAGGTGGCTTTCATTCTCTACCTACCTTTCTGGGGGGTTTGGCTGCCTCTTGTGGCCCCGCTCTCTGCAGGAGGGAGGTTCCTGCCTAACTTGATTCCTTGGTGGTAGTGGATGGAAGTGAGCGATTTTGCATGCGAACTGCTTGTGAGCTACCTGTGGAGCAGTCTCCCGCCGTACTGGTTATCTTTTTCTAAAGCGGGAATGCGCTGAGAAATTGGGCGATTACACGGACAGCCAGACCGGACTATTGGAGGCTTTGGCCTCTGGGTTACCTGACTATTGACATTTCTGCTTTAAAAATATTAAGCAATAAGCCAAGTTCGCCAGAGTTCGCTCCTTGCCGTTGCTGGGGCTTGAGCCACGCAGTAAATCTGGAAATCTAACCTTGCTCCTGCTCTAGCAGCCTGTGGTGTGAGGGTGTGGAGTTTAATAGTTAACTAGTGAAGAGAAGGGCTTAATCTAGTGCATTTAGAACTAGCCAACCTCTTGGTAGAGGTTTTATCTTGCCTGAATTCTTATGATTAAATTTTAATCTTCCCACTGAGTCGGTGAATAGGCAAATTTGTGGATTTGCTGTACACTTGGTGAGCCTTTTACATTTTAGGTCCCTGACTTCCTGAACTGAAATGATTGAGGTGTTAGTGGCTCCATTTGAGTAACCTCGGAAGAGAATGTGTAGAGTCGCCCCAGGGAGTTAGTGACCTTTCTCTTTTCTTTTGAAGTGGTTGGATGGTTAGAGCTGATCCATACCTGTCTGTCAGAGTAGGCAGGAAAACTAGAGCTGCTTCCAAGTCTTACTATGAAGTGGGTTGCCTTAGTTTTTATAACAGATTTTTTTAAAGCTGCTATTAGTAATCATGGTATAATTGGAACCCATTCTAAGACAGTCACATGCAACTTCCAGATTGTTTGTTCTATGTCCTGGAACAAAAATCCCATTACATAACCTTTGACTTAACGTATCCCAAATAGCAGATAAAAAAGGTTGAAAGAGGACTACTTTAAAGAAATTATTATTAAAAATCTTTGTGTTGCAAATTACCAAAGCCTAAGGGAAAATTCCAGGGTTTTTTTTTTCCTTTTGCAGAGAGTGTTGCTAAATATATGACAACACCTTTCTGCCCCAAATTATGTGCAGTAAAGATGCAGTATTATTTATGGGTCTCTTGTGACTTAATGGTTTGCTCTTGGCAACTTTCATTAAAAACCCATGATACAAATACAGCTGTATATATGCACCTGAGTCTGTTTGCTGTGTAAGTAAAAGCTGTGAATGGCTGTGCATTCTAACCTAGAAAGGCAAACTCTTGAAAAAACACACACACACACACACACAATGAGGCATCTGTGCATTAAGCTGTGGAAGAGTGTTGGAAAATGTGTATTGTGTCTGGCATACATCGAAATCTGACAATCAAGAGTCAAAATTAAATTAACCTATGAAGTTTTTTAAAGACTTAGGGGATTTTTAAAGATGTCATATTGGTGGGAAAATCTGCAAGTTTGACCTGATTTAAGCAGATAAATTTAGAATGCAAAAATTGTCCAATTTTTATCTACTGCTTGACTGTAATTAGCCCATAATGTCCGTCCTTTCTTTTTTCTAAAATAAAATGCCAGCCAATGACAGGAAGATGATCTTTAGAAATAAAATGTTCTGTGGATGCAGTGGGAATAACCTGGCTGTTCTGATTAGACACTCAGCTCCCCCTTCAGTTGCTATTGGTTCTGAACTTATTCTACATTCCAGTATGAAAACTGCTGATTTTCTTTCCCTCCTTTTTGTAGGAGATGACCAAGATAGTGAAAAGTCAAAACCAGCAGGCTCAGATGGTGAGCGGCGGGGGGTAAAGAGACAGCGGGATGAGAAGGATGAACATGGCCGAGCTTACTATGAATTCCGAGAGGAGGCTTACCACAGCCGGTGAGGGAAACAGTCCCTTTCATTGAAAGGAGCGTTTGCTCTGATTTTGGTATACCTGATGTTGATTGGAGAGTTTGGAAAGAGGGGTGGATTAAAGATGGAATAGGTTTTTATAGGCATAAGTTTTAGGTTGAATCTGCTCTGAAATCTCCTGTTGCTGTTTTCTCATTTGTTGAAAGAAGCTAGAATTTTGTATTCACTGATAGTTTGAAACATTTTACAGACACCCCTCAAAGAAGAGGGCTTTGGATACACTGTATTTGCTTTTCTCTCATACCTACAGCTCAAAGTCTCCGCCACCCCCTGAAGAAGAGGCAAAAGATGAGGCGGAGGATCAGACTCTTGTGAACCTGGACACGTGTATGTATAAGGCAGATAAGATAGGTTAGGGTTTTCAACCAATCGAATGTGATTTGGGATATTAAAATTTCATGGCCCACAATTTTTAAGAGATTTAGCAATGGGAGACTTTGTATCCATTCTTGACCACTAGGTATATTTGTGTTCTGGTGGTGGCTTTCAAGGTTTGAGCTTTGGAATAAACAGATTGCTTCTTTCTAACAGATACCTCGGATCTCCATTTTCAAGTGAGCAAAGACCGCTATGGAGGGCAGCCGCTTTTCTCAGAGAAGTTCCCCACGCTTTGGTCTGGGGCAAGGAGTACTTACGGCGTGACAAAGGGGAAAGTCTGCTTTGAGGCCAAGGTAGTGTATGCAGTTCATCAAGACCAGTCATTCATTAAATTATTCATTAAACTACTATGTATTGGGTTCCTGCCCACCAGAATTTTATTAATGCAGTAAAAGACACCATGTTTTAATGATAATCTTAGCTCCAGTAACCAAGAAATTGACCCTTGTGGTTTTGGTTTAAGTTCATTGACAGCTGTTATTCTGATGTTGAGTCGTGATAGTTGTTTTTAGTTTATGTAAAGGTCTTCTCTTTCTAACTCCAACTTTGTTCCTGAGTTGGTCAGAGTATCTGAGAGTTCCTTTTCTGACTTGGCCAGGTAACCCAGAATCTCCCAATGAAAGAAGGCTGCACAGAGGTTTCTCTCCTTCGAGTTGGATGGTCTGTTGATTTTTCCCATCCACAGCTTGGTAATGTCATTTTTAACTTAATCATTTGTGTTTGCTGCCACATTACTTACTCCATGGGGAGTTTGGGTGTAGGTAACTAATTTGTTCACTGTTCTAGGTGAGGATGAATTCTCTTATGGTTTCGATGGACGAGGACTCAAGGCAGAGAATGGGCAGTTTGAAGAATTTGGCCAGACTTTCGGGGAGAATGATGTCATTGGCTGCTTTGCTGTAAGTGCGCCTAAAAGTTGTGGATTCATAGCAAGAAGTGCATAGAGGGTCCTGGGAATTCAATTTGCTTCCTTTTTTTTTTCCCTTTTTTTTCCCCCCCAAGTAGGCTCCGTGTTAGGCGGGAGCCTACTTCCTTTGCTTGTTGTCAAATTTCTGAAAGCAGGTAACGTCTGGAAATTATCAATGAGTTTGGTTGGTGCTTGAACTCATGACTGTGAGATCAAGACCTGAGCTGAGATCAAGAGTCAGGTGCTCAACCCACTCAACCACCCAGGCGCCCCTCAGTTTGCTTCCTGTCAGCTCCTGTCTTTTGTGCATTTGATGCATTGTTTGCCTAGTTGTGTTCAGCAGTCTGAGTTTAAAAAAACATTAAATTGTAAGATTTAATCAGTCTCAAACCCTGTAAGGTCCTAAATGCTCTTGTTTGTTGTCATTGTAGAATTTTGAGACTGAAGAAGTAGAACTTTCCTTTTCCAAGAACGGAGAAGACCTAGGTGTGGCATTCCGGATCAACAAGGAATCCCTGGCAGAACGGGCCCTCCTACCCCATGTCCTCTGCAAAAATTGTGTTGTAGAATTAAACTTCGGTCAGAAGGAGGAGCCCTTCTTCCCACCACCAGAAGAGTTTGTGTTCATTCATGCTGTGCCTGTTGAGGAACGTGTGCGCACTGCAGTCCCTCCCAAGACCATAGAGGAGTGTGAGGTATGCCAGACAACACGCAAGGACCTCGTTAGTGCTTGTGCTTTGGGATGGTTGGTCTTAAGGCTTTTTTTTAAGGTTGCTTCTTAGAGCTTTGCTGAACTGGGGCAGGTGATGATGTTCTTAAATCAGGCTTTGTAAACATGATCCTCCTTTAGTTTTCATGGTATTCCTGGTTCTGTTTACCTCCAGGTGATTCTGATGGTAGGACTGCCTGGATCTGGAAAGACCCAGTGGGCGCTGAAATACGCAAAAGAAAACCCCGAGAAAAGATACAACGTCCTGGGAGCTGAGACTGTGCTGAATCAAATGAGGGTGAGTCGCTGGGGGAGGTGAGCTGTGGTGTTTGCTTTGGAGGTTCCAAGAAATGCCTGTAGCCTTTTCCAGGTGGAGTTGGGTCTTTTAAGTATCTGAGAACAAGGGTCCCACAAATAGAGAAATGAATTCTCAATACATGTTTAAAGTAGGGGTTTTTTTTTTCTTTGCTGTGTTGTTAGATTTCTGAAAGTAGGTGAAATCTGGACTATATCCAGATCAAGACTGGAAATGACTCTTAGAAAATGGACAATATACATTGACAGCATTGAGGAATAGGAGTGAACTGCTGTGATAGCTTTGGTGGCATTTAAAGAGGTGGCCTTTACTGGTGACTCTTGGGTTTTAACTTACTGCATAACTTCTTGAGTTTCTCATCACTTCCTCTCAAACTCACCAGATGAAGGGGCTTGAGGAGCCAGAAATGGACCCCAAAAGCAGAGACCTTTTAGTTCAGCAAGCCTCCCAGTGCCTTAGTAAGCTGGTCCAGATTGCTTCCCGGACAAAGAGGAACTTCATTCTTGATCAGGTATTGTTCAAACATTGGAAAAAAAAAAAACCCAAACCTGGGACACCTGGCTGGCTTAGTCGGTGGAGTGTGCAACTCTTGATCTTGGGGTTGTATGTTCAAGCCCCATGTTGGGTGTAGAGATTACTTAAAGAAAGAAGGAAAGAAAGAAAGAAATTTAATTTTACAGAAGGTCCAAAGATGAAAAATTATCTGGTAAAAATTGCTTACGGTCCCAAGTGGGATGCATACGTAGAGGGAGACTGAATTAACGATCAGAACCAGGTTACTTAATTATGACCAAGTGGTTATATTGTGGTCCTAATGTTTTTTGAACTCAGAGATGCCTTTTAGTCTTTTTACCAGAGAGTGTATGGACCCAGACTATAAAACATGTAATAGAGGTAATGGGAAACGCTTGATTGGATTCCTGGCTCCACCACTTGCTAGGTTTGTGACTTTGGACAAGTCTTGGTCTCTGAGTCTCAATTTTTCTGATGTGCAAAACAGGATGATATGTTAGGTAGAGTTTGAAGAATTAGAGGAAATTGTGTCTATAAGACCCCTAATCTCTTGCTTCACTTGTAAAAGATGCTCAGTAAGCGTTTTGGGTGCATATGAGTGGTAATTTTTATTCCTAAAACATCTGTTATCCTTCCTGTCCCTAGTGTAATGTGTACAACTCTGGCCAACGGCGGAAGCTGTTGCTGTTCAAGACTTTCTCTCGGAAAGTGGTGGTGGTTGTTCCTAATGAGGAAGATTGGAAGAAGAGGCTGGAGTTGAGGAAGGAGGTGGAGGGAGATGATGTGCCTGAGTCTATAATGCTGGAGATGAAAGGTGGGCTAACATGATACAAGTTAGGGAGCCTGTCCTTGGTCAGTGCACACCTTTCCAGGGCCTCTTAGCATCTGGAGTGCTTCTCCACATCTAAAAAGTAAATTTGGGGGCGCCGGGCTCACTCAGTCAGTAGAGCACGTGACTCTTGATCTCAGTGTCATGAGTTCAAGCCCCAGGTTGGGCATAGAGCTTACTTTAAAAAAAAAAAAAAAAAAGTAAATCTGCAGAGTAAATTAATGGGTATGAGCACTTGTAGGTAAATGAATGAGAAGAGTGACTGGAGGGGCAGTAACTCCTTGACTCATTCCAGAGAAGATACAAAAAGGGAGGTAGTGATAGACCACAGGGTGATTAAAACTCAAAGCAGAGGCTTTGCTGAGTCAGTTATTCATTTGGTAAAAGCTTCAAGGATGTTTACTGTTTGTCCAGTACTATTCTAGGCATAGGGAATAGCCAGTGAAATGAGGCTTTGCCTTCATTGAATTTATGTTCTAGAGGGGGGAGGTTATTATGGTTCAAATGAAACTATGCTGTTTGGAGTGAACGGTCTTATCAGTATATCTGCTTTCTAGTATCACATTAGGCTTGTTCTTTTGTTTTGGTTTTTGGTATGTGCCGGAAAGTTTTAATGCAATACAAAGCCTTACAGCATTGTCTCCATCTTGATTGATTGCACTTCCAATTGTTCCTTTCAGAGTGTGATTTTTTTCCCCCTCACTGTGTTCACCTTCTGGCATCCCATACCTGTCTTACCAACTACTGGCTCTTTGAATTATGATAATGCCCAGGCATGGGAGCTGATGACACATCTAAGAGCTGGATTCCCCAGGTTAACTCAGAATGAACTCTGCCAGTCCATAACTGATATTCAGGCACTTGGAGGAATTTAGTTCAGTTTTGTAAAACTGAGGGTTAACTGGACTCATCTAGAATCAAGAGAGCCCCATTGAGCTGAATTGCATTGAGACCCAGCCTCTGAACTTGATGTCTAGAGACTGGCATTATAACGTGCTGGCCCATTGTGCACAGGTGGTAAATGAGCTCCCTTGTGTTCTTGTTTCCTGTTCTCCTGATCTTGGTTTGGGTCAGTATCTCATGGAATCTCTTTTAAAAGTGTATTTCTCAGCGTCTAATCTAATCAACACCAAAACTTTCTCAGTTATTTTTAGCCTCTGGCTACCTGCATCTGTCCTGAGAAGAAACTTTAACCCAATTCACTGTTAATTTATTATGGATCACTTGAGAACTTGTAAATCTACTTTGCAGATAGCCCTTTGCCTGGGGCTGTGACCATTTAGGGAAAAACTTTTGGTAAGGGAAGTGCAGTGTTCATTTAAACGTGAGTGAGTCTGAACCCAGCACCTTTGTGCGCCTTGGTAGATGAGGCTTAGAATATCCCATTCTTCCCATGGTGGGCTTTTCCCAGTGAGATCTTGCACATACGTGCGCTTCTCAGGTCTCACAAGCTTCTTTCTTCCTCTCACAGCCAACTTCTCTCTGCCTGAAAAATGCGACTATATGGATGAGGTGACATACGGGGAGCTGGAGAAGGAGGAAGCTCAGCCCATTGTCACTAAGTACAAGGAGGAGGCGAGGAAGCTGCTGCCCCCCTCCGAGAAGCGGACGAACCGCCGAAACAACCGCAACAAGCGCAACCGGCAGAACCGGAGCCGAGGCCAAGGCTACGGTGAGTCCCGGGGCCGTGCCGACCCCCAGCCCCAGTGTGCGGTCGGCGCCTCGGGGTGGTGTCGGTGCTCTGCACTGCAGGGTCCGCAGCCGGTCAGAGGCAATAAGGAAGTACCTTCTTTACGGAGCTCGTTCTTCCTGTGTCCTTCACCCCCCACCTTCTTAACGCTTTTCCCGGAAGCCTTCCTTCAGCGAAAGGTAGTTCTTTTGCAGCAGAGATGTTTGTTTCCCTGAACAGCCATGCTTGAGCCCCTCCTCTGTCTGGTTTTCATTTTGACATACGAGCGCCCCGCTTTGTCTCCTCCTCACTGTTGCGGTACAGCCTAAGGACCTGTGCCGTGAAGTTGGACTCTCAACTTAAGGTTTCTTACTGCTTCGTTGGGTCAACGCGGCTTTGTAGACCAGAAAGTGAATGCATTGTTCAGTAACTTGGGGGGGTTACAAAGTAAGTTAGGCTAGTAGTGGAATTAATTTCCCTCCTGAATGTCTTGTTTGTCAGTGAAACCCCCCCCAAGTGTGCATTCACTGCCCTTTAAAAATGTTTGTGTGTGCGTGTGTGTGTAAGTCAACAACACTTTCGAGTGCCTGCTGTGTGCTAGGCGCTGGGAATACCTACTTCCTCCCCTAGCCGAGCTTAGTATTTAGGCTTTGTTTCACTGATATAAAATAATGGGTCCGGGTTGCAGGATATCTGGGGTCCCCTTCCAAGACTGAAAGTTTGTGATTCTATGAATGGCAGTTTTTACTCCTGCTTCTAACTCTGCCATGTATCCTTTTGCCATCTGAAATGTTTTGCAGGAATTGGGGAGCTTCAAAAGCAAGGTGGCTTGGTTTTCTTGTGTCTCTATTCCTCTGCCCTCCCCCTTCAGACTCTTTAAAAAGCTCCTGGCTGGGGCTTTAATTACCATTGTGTGAGCCTGACAGAAGCAGGCTTCCTATTCCCCCAGAATTGCCTTTGGCTCCGACTTTTTGATTTCCACTCAGACCTGGAGCCAGGACCCCATGCCAGCGGTCTGAGCGCGCTCTCCATTTCTCTTCCAGTGGGCGGGCAGCGCCGAGGCTACGACAACCGGGCCTACGGGCAGCAGTACTGGGGGCAGTCTGGAAACAGAGGGGTGAGTGCAGCTCTCCTTCTGCTCCTCCCTCTGGGTCGTGATGGCCATTCCTATTGGCTTGGGGGAGCAGAGTGGTTTGGGCTGTTTTCTCAGGGCTTAGGGTTTTGCCCATTTATTGTGTTCCTCTGGAAGAATGTATTCTGGGAAGATTAAGCCTGTTGATAATATCAAGCTATGATGTGTGTCTCATTTAAAATGGGATAGCAGTGGATCGTGAGGCTGACAACCCATAAATCTTTGCTCCTCCTTTCTCAGGGTTACCGTAATTTCTACGATCGATACAGGGGAGATTATGATCGATTCTACGGGCGAGATTATGAGTACAACAGATACAGAGACTATTACAGACAGTACAATCGGGATGTGAGTATCCTCTGGGGAGAGAGAGGGGTGGCAGGACTAGAGGGATGAGTGTCATGCCTCTCTGTCCTCGGCCAGCTGTGGCTCCGAGTGATGGGGTTTCCCCTCTCTTCTAGTGGCAGAATTACTACTACCACCACCCCCAGGACAGAGACCGATACTACAGGAACTACTACGGTTACCAAGGGTATCGGTGAAGCCCCTGTCATTCTCGCCTGTCAGCCATTAAAGCTGAATCTCTAGGGGTGCCAGGCACCCCCCAAAACACAACCAAGGAAAACAGGGGCTGTTCGGGTGGGGCTGAGCTGCCGGGGAGGGGTGGTGGGGGGGAGGGTGCGCAAGCAGGGGCAGGGGAGGGGGGAGGAGGAAACAACAAAACTGTACATTTTTTTTAAAAGTTTGTTGAAAAGAATATTGTCTTATTCTATAAAACATTTCAAACCTAGTTAGATATTTGTAATCAAAAACATTTGCGCAGAAAGCAGCACTTAGGGCTGCCTGTCCTGTATCCTGCAGTTGGACAGGAAAAGAACTGAAAATGTCACCCTTCTGACATTCTAAGGCAGCTGGACTGGCAGCCAAGGAAGGGAGAGTGATGAGGCGGTGTGGAGAGGGTGGGCACGCATGTGAGGGCACTCTCTCCAGAGCAGGCAGGAGTGGGGACAGAGGGAGAGCTTGTGAATGGGGCAGTGAAAATAAACGATTGGCTCTTATCAATCACTTGCACCAACTAACCGTTTGTATTTTCTTTACCGACCTTTCCCTCTTGGGATATCTGGTCTGGTGGGCTGGGAGGCCAAAGTGTCCCTATCTCCACTCTGCCGCGCCTCGTGCTGTTTGGCTGAGGCGCGGAGACTTCCAGTTGGGTGGTTCTGTTATATAGGATTCCCAGGCCAAGGAGGCACGGGGACTGTTCCTGATTGCAGAGCAGAATAGCTTGCACCCTCTGGGTACCCGGTAACAGATTTCCACAGAACCTTGGGGGAGAACGGCATTGCCGCCCTCAGCCTGAAGACTGTGGTTTGCCAGTCTCTACTCTCTGTCTTCCAAGCTCGAGACAGGCGGGGAAGTCTCTGAAATCATCTCTGTTAGAGTATCCTCTTCTAGTGCGAGAGAAGGAACGTTTCTCAGGGTTTCAGCTCACACAGAAACGAGGCAGGATTCTTTTCGCTGCAGCAGGCTATGTATATAGGTGAATCCTGTGGTGTGGGCTGCCGGCCCCGGTGCTGAGAATAGCAACTATTTTATACAGTGTGGAGGGCACAAGCCCTGCTGGCTTTTTTGATACACAGGGAGAGAGTGGATAGGAGAGGGGAGGGGGAGGGGGGTGGGGGGCGGGAGGCAGCTCAGTGGGGCTGCCGAAACTGGGGAAGAGCAAGAATGTGAGCGTGTGTCCCGTGTGCATGAGAAGGGAGCACCCCCTCCCGACTTCTTGAAACAGGATTCCTCGAGGGGTGCTGTCCCTGCGTGTCCCC
The DNA here is from genome assembly GCF_024610735.1 of Ursus americanus. Taxonomy (NCBI): domain Eukaryota; kingdom Metazoa; phylum Chordata; class Mammalia; order Carnivora; family Ursidae; genus Ursus; species Ursus americanus. Next base: position 38,623,887 of record NC_142150.1, on the reverse strand, counting down.
AGAGAGGCCTCGAGCCAAGAGACTTCAGTTGGGATAGTTTTTGTTTGTAACTTTACCAACACCCTCCCAGTTCTTGACAAACAGCTTCAGGTGGCTGGGCTCAGGAATTCGGGGGGGGGGGTATGGGAATGCTCTTTCAGTACCCCGCTTCAGTTATGTAAGTCATCTTCCTGCTCAGCGCTGTGTCAGCCGAGAGCTTACTCCGCAAACACCACCGGACTGCAGTGCTTCCGAGTGGGGGCACCCTGGCTCGGGCTGCCTGCCGAGGCTTCACTTCTGTTTCCTCACCTGGGCACTTTCCGGGTTAACATTTTGTGCTGAGATTTGACCTCCCTCTCCCTCTGCCATCATTCCCTCCGTGCAGCCCTTCTCTAGGCACGCAGCCCACACCCCGGTCCCCCAGTCACCCCTGCCCCATACACCCTTCTGCCCGGCGAGCACCCGCGCCCCCGAGGCTGGCAAGGGGGTGCTGGTAGGAAGGAAGTCAGCTTGCTCCTAATGATGTCCTTTCTGTTGGCGCCTGCTTCTTTGTGGTGCCCTCAGGGGTCCGCGTGTGGCAGTGGGTGAAGTGATTGCATGAACTTTGCTGTAATCCACTAACTTCTTACTAAGGGAGTTTGAGAAAGCTTTGCTCGTACTGTCAGGCGAGGAGGTAAAAACTGGAGCCCAGAGAAATTCCCACAGGGCAAGATTATGTGACAATAGAAAATGGAATTTGAGGCAGAAGTTGCCATCTCTTTTTCAAATGTTCCATCCTCCAGCGAATAGCATCTTTTTTATAGTCTCTAGTCTCTGACGTGGTTTGTGGATGCTACGCCCTCAGGGCCAGGGGGACAAAGCTCAAGCTGTTTGGAGGTCTTGGGGGGGGGGTGGAGGGCTAGAGGAGGGACTTGCTGTTAATTTTTGACACCAGAAAGTCATCTTAAAAAAAAACAAAAACCTGTTTTCCTGATGGAGAGTGAAACTGCCACATCCTTGTTGGTTTAACCCAAGAGATCACTTACAACAACAGTAGATGTCTGGGTTTTGTTTCTGTCTGTCTTTTTATTGTGAAAAAACAATGTTAAGGGGGGGTGGGAATGTGGATTACCAGGAGGGATCCCTAGCTTTGTTTTCCTTAGAAGACTTGTTTAGTGTTTTATCAGACGTCTGTTGTAGTTGTTGTAGATGGAAACGCACACCACATGGAGCCTGTAAATGTTTTTGCACAACCTGTAAAGCATTCTTGGAAGTGGCCAGTAAAAAAGGGTTTTACCGTTTAAAAAAAAAAAATGTAACTGTGTCATTGTTTACATCTGTAACTTTTCCCTCCCCTGTTCTCATTACATTCTGGCGAAAATGTAGGCACAGTAGCTTCCAGTTTTAGAATAAATAACCGTTTGGATTGAATTCACCCTATCTCCTGTGGCTGCACTGACTGGGGCGGAGTGTGTCCTCTGGGGGGATTGACTCATTTTTGATGCTCCTTCCTCAAGTTGTACTGGGTCCAGCCAACGATGGCTTTCCTCTTGCATGGCTACTATTCCCTTCCTGTTCAACGATTCACTTGGGAGCCAGCCATGCCTTCGCTTGAGGGCTGTTAGCTCCCTTAGTGCCTGCTTATGCTGGGCGCTTGAGCCATTGGAGTAGAAGAAAATAAATTCTAAGTCACGACCTCTCTGTATTTGGCCTATACTAAAACCAGTTGGATGCTTAAAGCTAAATGTAAGGTTCCATTCTGGGGCCAAATAAGTTTATTAATGAGTCGTTACGACTTAGGAGGAAAAGCCTTACTCCACGGAAGATATTTGTTGGGGGTTATTTCATAGTACATTTGGAGAATGAGAAGGTAACTTTAATTAACAAAAGCACTCTTGCGTTGTTAGCACTGAACTGATCCTAATTGTAATTTCTAATAAATGGTCAGGGACTTACTAAGGCTGAGATGCCACAGGTTCACAACCAGTGTTTTGAAAGAGTAGTGATAGAACAGATGCAGATCCTGCTCCGAGTCCTCCCTCCGTGTGGGACACAGATTCAGACCCCAGGGGCTCACAGCTTTGTATACAGTAAAGGCTATCCTTGATTTCAGTGTTTGCACATTCTCTGGGGTATTTAAAGTCCGTTCTTGAGCTAATTAATCATTTTTAAGGTTAATGCCTGGTCTCTGGTAACCTTTTTTTTTTTTTTTTTTTAAGGTTTTTTATTTGTCTTGGGGGGGGCATGTACAAGTGGAGGGTCGGGGGGACAGAGAGAGAAGCAGACCCTCTGCTGAGCGGGGAGCCCGATGCAGAACTGGATCCCAGGACCCTGAGATCATGACCTGAGCTGAAGGCAGGTGCTTAAGCGACTGAGCCACCCCGGTGCCCATCTGGTAACCTCTTAAAGCCCCCTTTGTCCCCAAACAGGGCTGCAGCCATTCACCGCCAATTTGATGAGTATGAAAATTGTGCAGAAAAATTGAGCAGAGGCTTAAAAAACAAAACAACACCTAATATCAAGATTACATTTATTGAGCACTTCTGTTCTGGCTTTTTACCAAGTCTGAGCTGATGTGGAAATTTTCAACTTACTCTCCTGGAATTTGCCCAACACTGTGATGCAGTAGAAAAAGAGAGAGGTTCTTGTGTCTGCTCTGCATTGCTTGCTATTTAAGCATATATAGTACAATCATTCATTCAATATTTGAGTGCCAGCTATGTGCCAGACACTTTCAGGATGCAGGGATTAAAACAGATTTGATCCTTGGGGCTCCTGGGTGGCTCGGTTGATTTCAGCTCAGGTCATGATCTCCTGATGAGACTCGAGCCCTCCTTGCCCTTATCCCCACCCCGGCGCTTATCGGGGCGTCTTCTTGGCATTGTCTCCCTCTGTACCTCCCCCGCAATAAATAAATCAGTCTTTAAAAGAATAAAGAAGAGACTTGATCCTTTCAGGAGTTTTCATGAAACACCAAGAAGGAAGTCATGGGGACTGCTGAACAGAATGGGGGTAGGTGCCCACCTCAGGAGGGCAACCAGGTTACTTTCCCTGTTTCTTCATCTCTAGGATGAGGTAATGAGATGACCTTCAGGACCTGTTAGGGCTCAGAAATTCATCAACAGCTGGAAAGGCGCTGTTCCTGAAAGTGCCCCAAGTTCGTTGGGTGCCCCTGGACCTGTGGAGACATCCATAGGAGACTAAGTTCAATTCCCAGAGAATGACTTTCATTCCTTTGGTTTCCTCTCTGCATTCCCCTCCCCTTGCTGTCTCCTGTGTGAAGGTGTGGGGAAGCTGGGGGTGATGGGTATCCCTAATACCTCCTGTTACTGCAGGGTGGCTCCTCCCACCCCCACCCCCCAAAGTGTATCCCTTTTTTTTTTTTCCCCAAGATTTTATTTATTTGACAGAGCATAAGCAGAGGGAGCAGGAGAGGGAGAGGCTCCCTCAACAAGGAGCTGGCCGTGGGTCTCCGTCCCAGGACTCTGCATGATCTGAGCTGAAGGCAGACACTTAACTGAATCACTCAGGCGCCCTCTCCCAAAGTGTATCCTGACACAAAACAGGAGCTGGCTTAGGCTTCCCCAGGGAAGGATATATCCCTGAATTTGGGGGATGTGGATAATGCATGAGGAGCAGACACACTGGGACTGTTACCTTCCCTGCCTTGGCCCTGGTCCCACCTCCATATGTTCACCCTTGGAAGGAAAAGGCTTCTAGAAAAGCATGCCGGGCTTAAAACCTCCGCCAAGTTTGAGTCTGGGAGGCGCTCGTGAGACATTAAGCCTTGGTTTTGGCATCTGGCCAGAAGGCAAGCTGGGATCACTAGGAAGGTTGGTAGGCACACTAGGGGCGGGGACGTTGCTTCTGGCGGATGTGACAGAGTGGGCCTGAGGAAGAAATGGGAACACCGCAAGCCCTACCAGGAAACCCAAACTGAAACAATTTCGGGCTCATCCAACTCCTAGGGAGCCCAGGAGGCGACCGAGGAATGGCGCCGAGCACCGGCCGCACACTTCTGTTTACACCCCAAAGGGAGCCTCCACTTGGCAAGCTGTAGAACCTGGATTCCCGCGCAAGATCCACGCGACCAGCGCCTGCTACGCTGTGCTTGCGAGGGTCCTCTTGTCCCATCTTTGCTTATAGCCACCCGTGTGCCTTCACCTGGATCGGGGGGACGTCGACTTTAAGACTCCGGGGTGGGTAGGAATGGGCATCGAGTTGGCAAGAGCCGGGGCAGCCATTTTGAGACCAGATGAGCACAGAAGGGACCATATTGAGAACTCTTGCTGCCTGGGGCCGCCATTTTAAGTATGGGCCTAGCTCAGAAGCCCTGTACGTGAAACCCAGTGACGGGGGGCTGCCATATTGGCGCGGGTCCCATGGCGGTGGCCATCTTGGAAAAGGGGCCCGCTGTGGGCGCGGCCATCTTAGAAGTAAAACCGGCCCCCTTCGCAGGAACTGGAGCCGAGCTCCTCCCCTCCGTTCCAGAGTTGCTGCGATCTGCGATTTCCCTCGGAATCCCTCCCTCGATCTACCCCGTTCGGTCTGTTTTCGTTTTCACTTGTGTGCAGTGATTTCGCGCGCGCGTGTGCGTGCGTGTGTTAGTGTTCTCCGTAGCCTCTGAGTCTTTTGTAACTTAATTCTTCCACTTGAGACGCTGTCTCGCGCCCGCCGTCCCCCCCCCCCCCCCGCCCATCCCGGCGATCTCCGATCCTAGACAAGTCTAACCTGATTTGACTGGCCCTATTCCTGGGGTACGGCAAGCCTTTCACCTGCCGCACACATTCCCAGGTCTACAGACTGATGATCCTCTCCCCAAGAACGCTAACACAGGAGCTGTCCTCTGAGACTCTGGATGACTTTATTCTTCAAACGGCTTTACCCTTCTCATAGCTCCAGGTGAGACTGAGAGCAAGCACCCGGCCCATCCCTCTCTCCATTGTCTTGAGCGGGTCACAGAGAGAAGCCGGCAGGACGCTGGCAGAGTCTGAACGGCCCTCCTGGGGATGGAGCTAAGGGGGCCCTGGGTCAGGGGGTAGTTGGGGTACGCCGCAGTGGGCGAGGAAATGGGGTCCACAGATCCGTGACGGAGAGCTTTGTGCTTCAGATAACCTCATAGGGTCGGACAAGGGCTAGGGATGGGATGCAGGGACCCTCAGGGGCTCACGACAGTTACTGACCTAAGGAAGGGCCTAGGAGAGGGAAAGGTGAAGAGCTTGTGCCGAGGGACAGGGCAACTTAGAGGAGGGCACAGAAGAACTTCTTCTCCCGGAAGGGGTTCTCCGAAGTGGGCACAGGGGTGATGAGGGGATCCTCACAGGCGTGGGCATCACAGTAAGTCATCAAGTCGGCTGCTGCCTTGGACACCTGGGGCACAGCCAGGAGGGGAATTGTTAGCAAGATCCCCTGAGAGGGACTGCAGCCTCCCTCCCCAAATGGGTTCTCTTTTGCCATCTCTAGGGCTTCTTAAAACAGTATTCTCGTCCCTCATCCCCCAGATTGGCCTGGGGACAGCTGTCCTTACAGAGCCAGAGACTCCTCCCCTGATCGCAGGGAGTCCAGGAAAGAAAACATCTCCTAACCTGACATTTGGGGACCTACTGCACAACTGGGGCAACTAATGGGACCCAGGGTCCGCCCACCTTTATCCGGCACAAGCTGGCTTCAATCTTAAGCTGTTCCACCATTTTGCGGGCTTGCCCAATACTCATAGTGCTGTTCACAGGGGTCTCCCCTTTCATCCTGGAGAAAAGAGAGGGATACCTTAGAGCATGATGTGGGGGGTGAGGGGCTGCATAATCTCATCTGAAGACACCCCCCCCCCCGGTCCGTGTTCCTTTTTCATCAGTCTTTACAAGACTGGGGTCATGTGCCCCAATATTTTGTTCCTTTTATCCTCATCCTCCAGTGGCCTTTCCCATCCCTGTCTTCCTGGGCTAAGGAAATGGAGAGGGTTGGATGAAATGCCTTCCAAACTCCCACACGGCCTGGGCCACAGATCATTAGACATAAAACCGATTTAAGGCTTTTCAGCCCTTCCAGCCATGTGTGTTCCCAGCTCTAAAAGCCTGAACCAGAAAAAGCCCCGCCCTGATGAGGACACATAATCTCCCCCACCGCCCCCTTGAGCCCCAGGGGGAGAAAAGCAGGATGTTCCCTACTCACCTGAGGCCACAGGCAGCGGCAGCCCTGGGGAGTAGTCAGTGGGGTGCACAAAACCTGCCTGAGATGGGTGCCCCACTTTGCAGGGAGTTGCAGCTGGAAGTATCTGCTGCAGCAGCAGAAGCAGCTAATACAAAGAAGTCCACTGGGGAGGTCAGGTCAGAGGTCTGTCGAGGGCTGGTCCCAGTTGCTGCAGCTCAGGCACTGCCCAGACGCTGGTACCTGAAGGATGAAGGATGCTAGAAGGAGCTGCTCAGATCCTGGAGCATACCAACTGCCCGGCCAGTGGGGGAGCCTGGCTGCTGACTGCAGCCCCTACGCACACCCCCACTGTGAACTGTCTCCCTAGCTGCCCTTCCCCCATTGCAGGCATTCCGAATCTGGACTAGGACGGGGCTGGAAGGAGCTGAGGCCCAGGCCGACTCCCCCCTCCCCTTAAATGGGGTGGTCTGGACCTGTGACATCGCCTGCAGTGGAGTCTGTACTGGCTGCGGGGGACCCTGCTCATTTGAAAATCTGACATCAGCTGGGCAGTCGCCCCCCTCCTCCCTCCTCCCTCTGCTCTGACATAGCCCGTAGTACCTGAGTCTTCTTTTTTCTTTCCCAGGGACCCTCCATTCCCTGTATCCAGGAAAATGTGATGAGCTACAGGTACCAGCTTCTAGATCACCAACCACTTCATGTTCTAGCCACAAGTGACTCGAGTGGAAGATCCAGGGGCAACAAAGTACGTCAGGAAGATGCCTAAAGAACAAGGAGAAGAAGCTGCAGGAAAAGAGGTGTGCAGATACCAGATCAAAGAATCGGACAAAGAAGAGGTAGGGGGCACTGTGGGGAAAGTTATTGGGTGTTTCTTGAAATAGATGAGCTTCCAGGGTGGGTTTTGGGAGTGTGGGTATTGGTTTGAGAGATTACATCCCAGGCCTGCAGGGTCGTGCTTGGTACTGTGTGGAATGCGAAGATGTACACAATATTAACCTTACCCTCCGAGGGATCTTATTTGGGGTGAAGAGTCGTATACAAAATAGAAGGTACCGTCTGCCAAGATCTCGTGTACATAACGCGCTGCGGGTATTCCGAGGGAGAGTCCAGTTGGGGTCAGGGGAGGTCGATGACATTCTAAATGCTGGAGACAAAAAACGGAGCTGAAATGCTATCACTCTTGTGATAGGGGCCGGCCAGTCAGCCGGCCAGCAGGGCTCTCTGCCTTGGACGCCTACAGGTCCAAGGAGCTGTGGGCGATAAAAATCAGCGCCTGCTGAATATCCGCCCCTCTCCCCCTTTGCGGGGGTTTAAATGGCTGGTGGTGAAGGTGTGGGTGGAGGGCCGGGATTGCGACCTCGAAGGGCGGGCTGAGGGGGATGCTGCTGACTCATAGCGTGCCCTGGGGCATATCCTGAGGCCTGGAGGGAGGCGCCTGCCCTCTTGGGTCTGGGAATCGGACCGCGGGGAGGGACCATACGCAGCGCGCATGGTGGGAAACCCGCCGCCCGGCAGGCCCCGCCCCTTGCGCCCGGCCCCGCCCTGGAATGAGGTCCCGCCCCCTCAATCACAAAGGCGGCCGGCGGAAGTGGGCGGGGCTTCCCCGGGAGACGGAAGTCCCTTGTCGCCGTTGCCCCAGCAGCCTGCGAGCTGGTGAGTCTGCAGGATCGCGGCGGCCGGCGAGCTGGTTTCCGTGCTGGCGCGGTTAGGTGGGGGCTTCGGGCGCCGCGCCCACCGCCAGCCGGAGGGGGTGCTGGCGGGGAGCGGCCGTTGGCTGCAGGACGCCCTGCCTAGCGTGGGCCGCGGCCCTGTCGGGGAGAGAGCGCAACTCTGGGCGTAGAGGAGAAAGTTGGGAGGCAGCAGCGACCGCGCTTAGGCTGCTGGCTTTGAGTGCGGCTGTACGACCCTAGGCAAGTCGCGCATTCTCTGGGGGCAGCCACCTCGCGGTGTGGACTCGGCGTCATCATGTGTGTAAAAGCCTTTTAAGGTGCTCATCCTCTGTATGTTATATATTGTTATGAATGAGTATGAACGTGGCCTGTCCCAGAAATCAGGTGTCCAGGAGACAAATTCAGCTGAGGTGTTGGGGCAGTCGGGCCAAAGGAAGCACAGTGAAGGAAAAGGGAAGGGATAATTGGTTGAGAAACGTAATCACCTGGAGAAAAGCCCTATGAAACAAAGACTTTGCTGTGTTCTGCCATCTCTGGTTCCTCAAACCCAGTCCAGTAAGCTTGTCCTTTTTGTCCCCACCTCCCCTGGGAAAAGAGCCATTCTCTCCCCCTCTCTCTCTTTTTCTAGGAACCACCAGCTGCTTCATCCCATGGCCAGGGGTGGCGTCCAGGTGGCAGAGCAGCTAGGAACTCAAGGCCTGAACCTGGGGCCAGACACTCTGCGCTCCCTGCCATGGTCAATGACCCACCAGTACCTGCCTTACTGTGGGCCCAGGAGGTGGGCCAGGTCTTGGCAGGTCGTGCCCGCAAGCTGCTGCTGCAGTTTGGGGTGCTGTTCTGTACCATCCTCCTTCTGCTCTGGGTGTCTGTCTTCCTCTATGGCTCCTTCTACTATTCCTACATGCCCACAGTCAGCCACCTCAGCCCCGTGCATTTCTACTACAGGTGAGAGTGGTCTTCTACCGAAGTAGAGGAATTCTTTGAGAAAATTGCTGTTAGGGCCCTTAGAGTTTATTTACATAGGAGAAAATTTGAGCCCATTGTGTTTATATGACTTCTTACCTTTCACAGCCAAGGCTGAGGAAGCTCTGGGTCAGTAGGGCTCTAAGGTCCTAGTTCTACCTCTGGTTACTGAATTATGTTAAAAAGAAGAAAAAAAAATCCCCTTTTAGACTGTCACTGTGAGGATCAATTCTGTTTGGATTGGGTCAGATCGATCTCAGGGCCACTGTAGACCTCTTAACCAACCAGATCCCTTGAGTCCTCTCAGAACTAACTTGGCCTTCAGTAGAGACGGTATTAGGAAAGCAGCAAGTTGCCTTGTACATTACTTTCTCCCACTCCCGATAATCCCGCACATTAGAGATTATGGAAACACAAGGTGACAGGGAACATCAAGTCCTAGAGTCCTGCTTCTTACCTGGGGCCCAGGTCTTCTGATTTTACAGACCTTGCCAAATTCTCTCCCCTTCTCTTAACAGTGGCCATAGGATCGATCAAGAGATGCTGATAGGGGCATTCTTATCAATGGTCCAAAGTCATTTGTTTCCCTGTCTTGAGTCCCTGATCATGAACTCTACTTTCTAAGAGCTGCTTAAACTTTTAGGAGGTATGATCTCATGAAAACTTTGGCCTTTCTGCTGTAAAAACATGTATGCACAGGGACACCTGTCTGGCTCGGTTGGTAGGGCACGTGACTCTGACTCTTGATCTCAGGGTTGTGAATTCAAGCCCCATGTTGGATGTAGAGCTTACAGGAAAAAAAAGTTACACGTACACACACACATACATATAAATGCATGCCCATGTGTAATTTTGCTTACACGTTGAGGTTTGTGAGCCTCTTAAAGACCATCTGTGCGGGCACCTGGGTGGCTCAGGCAGCTAAGTGTCTGCCTTTGGCTCAGGTCATGATCCTGGAGTCTCAGGATCCAGCCCCATGTCAAGCTCTGCACTCAGCAGGGAGCCTGATTCTCCCTTTCCCTCTCACTCACTCTCTCGCAAATAAATAAAATCTTTAAAGGAAAAAAAAAAAAGTCCATCTGTGGATCCCTCGGGAGGAATTTTCTCAAATTAGGCCCCAGACCAGAAATAGTCAGAATCTGGGGATAGGACCCAGGAATCTGGTGGGTTTTTTTTGTTTTGTTTTTTTGTGGTTTTTTTTGAGAGAGAGAGAGATTGAGAGTGTGCACGCACACCGGTGAGTAGGTGGCCGGGGTGGGAGGCAGAGGGAGAGGGAGAAAGATCCCAAGCAGACTCCACCCCCAGTGGGGAGCCCAACACAGGGCTTGATCTGAGGACCCTGAGATTATGACCTGAGCCGAAATCAAGAGTTGGACACTTAACCGACTGAGCCACCCAGGCACCCCCCGGAGTCTGCATTTTTATCAAATTCCCCAAGTGAGTCTTGAGAAACACTTCATTCTGAAACTATTCAACTAAGTGTTCATTGAGTCCCGTGTAAGAATTTCCGCTCTCACGAGAGGAAATAAGCTGAAGTAGCAAGAAGAGAATGAAAGAATCGTTCAGGTGTCTTGAATCTCCTGGCTGCATTTCTTTTCCAGGGATGGGGGACAAGAGGGAGCCCTAGGGGGCCAAGGAGGTGTACGGACAGGTAAGGCAGACTCGATAACTTAGTGGAGTATCATCCCCATTCTCATCTAGGACTGACTGTGATTCCTCCACCTCCTTACTGTGCTCCTTCCCTGTTGCCAATGTCTCGCTGGCTAAGGGTGGACGTGATCGGGTGAGTATGGGAGCTGAAGAGAGGTTTCATTAGAGCTTTGAAGACTTGAGATCGGAGGGATTGAGAAAGACCTGGCGAGCAGGGATTGAGTAATAGAGACTCAGAGGAAAGTTCTCAAGGAAAGGGAGGTTAAAGAAAAATTAAAGTCCGAGCCGTGTGGATTATTCTTTTCCTGCCGTAGATGTTAGCAATGCCCTTCTCCCGATTGTTTCAGGCAGGCCGTATCTACTAGATGAGATGTGTTTTAGACCTCAGTGAACCTAAATTAACCAGTCAGCTATTTCGCCGGATGAGGTTGGACTCCACCCAAGAGTTTTGAAAGCCTGTGTGTGAAATTATGAAGCTCTTGACAAATGTGTGTGATCTGCCATTACAAAGGGTACTGTGCCAGGAGATGGGCCGGATGCCAGTAGGACTTCCACGAACCCGGAAGCTCTGGGAAGTGCAGGATGGCGGGTGCATCTGTTTGTAATGGGCAAGCTGGTGGAGGCTCTGAGAGGGGAGGAGGATCCCGGCATGCTTCAAAGGGCCGTTGGAGCATCCACGTCATTGTTGAGTTGTTAGTCGGCAGCCTAATTCGTAGTAATCAGCAGTCACACGTACTAAGAATTTTTAAAGCATCTGAAACGTATTTTTTAAAAGTGGTTCATGGGAGGACACTGCCTGCCACAGGATAGACCTCAGTGGTCACTCCGAAGGGAGGAGTGTAGGTTGTAGCATCTGGGGGCCTCTGAGATTGGTGTTCAGACTGGCGTTGTTCGGCAGTACGAATAGCCTGCTCTGTGTCCTTTGACCTCTTCCTTTGACCAGGACATAGCCATACACCGTCAAGAAGACGTACCAGGTCCCATGAGTTGGGTCCCAAATGGATGTAGTGACGTGGAAGGTTGGATCTTGTAAGGCAGAGATTGGTCGTTTTGTTTTACTTAGTTATTTGAGGTGTGGGGAGCAGAGGGAGGGAGGGAGAATCTTAAGCAGGCTCCACGCCCAGTTCAGGGCCCGATGAGGGGCCTCGATCTCACCACCCTGAGATCGTGACCTGAGCTGAAATTAAGAGTCAGACGCTCAGCCAACCGAGCCACCCATGGGTGCCGAGATTCATCATTTTAATCCAGCTATTCAGAAAAGGAGTTTGGAGGTGATTACAGAATCTTCTGTGAAGACGTTGATTGGATGTGCTTTTGTGGCTAAAAAAAAAATAATAGACTATGCTAAGAGGGAGCGCGAAACAAAGCCACAGCACGTCTGCCCCTGAAGTGGGGCGTGTGGTTGTGTGGCGGCCTGTTGCGAGATCCTAACGGTGGTTCAGGGAGCCTAAAACAACTGGCTGTGAAGCTGCGGGGTGAGGAAGGAAGGGAAAGGTGAAGGGTGGGGGGACTCCGGTCAGGGTAGTCTCTGATAATTAAAGCAGGTTGACCATTTTCTCCATCTACAGTGAACATTTAGGAAGGAAGGAATAGAGGAAGTCATGTGTCTATTTTATGTGTAACACTTCGCTGGAAGTAGAAGATGGGGTCCTGGTTTCAAGGAGCTCACAGGATGGATAGAGAAATCTATACGCTGCATTAAGCAGCAAAGTGTAAGGCGCAGCTTCTGCATTTCTGAAGAATTTGAGGGATCAGTGTGAGACTGTGGAGATGGCGAGGCTCGAAGTGGACCTTGTAAGGAAGGGTGGACGTTGTATGGGAATGGGGGAACAGAACGAGAATCTGCCCATCAGATGTGAACACAGGCATGGAGTCATTCACAAGATTCTGGTGGTCGAGTCCGTGGATCCCGTTGGAGGAGATGATGTTTGTTTAGACAGAATTACTAGTTGAAAAACTTATATAAAACAGCTTTATTCAGAGAAAACTCACATACTATACAATTCACCCGTTTAAAATGTATAGTTCAGTCGTTTTTAGTGTATTCAGAGTTGAGCAGCCAGACCCCCAGTTAATTTTAGAACATTTTCATCAGCCCAAAAAGAAACGCCTACCCATTTGCCGGCAGTCACTCCCCATTTTCCTCCAACCCACCCAGAGAACTACCTATTAAAATGTTTCAGGGGTGCCTGGGTGACTCAGTTAAGCATCTGACTCTTGATTTCAGCCCAGGTCATGACCCTGAGATCAAGCCCCGTATCAGGCTCCATGCTGGGTGTGGAGCCTGCTTAAGATTCTCCCCCCCCCCACCCCGTGGCCCTCCCCCGTCCTTAAAAAATGTTTCAAAAAATTCAGTGAAGCAGCTGTCTTCATCTGGCATCTTCCAGGGGCTAGGAATCTCATGGAATCCATTTTTTCAACAGATAATTCATTCTGAAAATAAGAATCTGTACAAAGACTTTAATCAGCGATTTTCTGCTTTTTTATCCTGGTGTTAGTGCTCAGAGCACCCTCAGCCGTGTCTGGATTTTGGGGGGTGGTTCGCTGTGGGTTTTTTTGGTTTTTTTTTTAATCCATTCCCTCTGTTTATTTTTATTTTTTTTTTAAAGATTTTATTTATTTATTCGACAGAGATAGAAACGGCCAGCGAGAGAGGGAACACAAGCAGGGGGAGTGGGAGAGGAAGAAGCAGGCTCACAGCGGAGGAGCCCGATGTGGGACTCGATCCCATAACACCGGGATCACGCCCTGAGCCGAAGGCAGACACCCAACCACTGTGCCACCAGGCGCCCCCATTTCCTCTGTTTAAAAACAAAAGCTTTACTCTTGCCCCTGTGATTCTTGCGTACCACCCTGAGGGGTCATGCTCAGATAAGAATAGTTGACTAAGGATTAGAAGAATATAGGAATGGTCAGGAAAAACCAGGGTATGTTTGGTGGCAAATCTTTAACCTTTGAGGTTAATCCCAGTGAAGAAGCCTTCCCACTAGGAGTCTCAGGGTTCTAGCAACAGAAGCAAGGTAAGGGCCCCAGAGTGACCTGAAGTTGATCTGGAGCGACCGAGACCGGGAGGGGTGGCTGGGGAGTTGGTGCGCACTTCTGGCACTTGGTTAATTAATCATGTAAGTGAAGACAGGCTGGGCCCAGGGGGGTGGCCTCACGGGGACAGAGGCCTGAGTCACAGATGGCCCAGTTGGCAACATGACGGTTCACTTTTGGAAGAAGGGAAAAAAATGTGACCCAGCGTTTCTCAGAACAGAGCGGAGCGTGATTCAGCGAAGTCGCAGGATGCTGATCTCAGAAGTGGGAGGGACCGGCCACCACAAGGGGGCAGCACCTTCCTGGGAGGAGAGACTGAGCGGCTGGCTGCGCTAGCCAAGGAAGGGGGGGGTGGCGGTGTTTGGAGGGATGGGGGGAGGTGCAACAGCATGGTTTAAAAAAATAGGGCTTTTGTTAAGAGATGGGGCTACCTTGGGCAGGTGCTGATGTATGGACAGCCGTACCGCGTTACCTTAGAGCTTGAGATCCCAGAGTCCCCCGTGAATCAAGATTTGGGCATGTTCTTAGTCACCATTTCATGCTACACCAGAGGTGGCCGCATCATCTCCACTTCTTCGCGCTCCGTAAGTGTTCCTGGCCTGTCTGGGAGGGTGCGGAGGTGACAGCAGATGTCAGAACACCTGAGTAGGGCTTCAGGAGAAAACATCCTAGCTCTGAGGTCACAGACTCCTCAAGATAGGGAAGAGGAGTCAGTTTACCAAGCCACTCAGACACCCCAGGTGTCTGATGAGCATGTCCAGTTTGGGGGCAAAGTCTGAAGAGTGGAGGCAAAATGGGCTGAAGTCCTCACTCGGAAACATACTAACTGAGAAACAGCTTCTTTAACCCCTTGGTTACAAAGCATTACTAACTGGGGATGTTAGTAATAGTCCCGTAGCAAGACTAGTTTGGATTCGGTGAAGAAATGGACAGTGCTTATGATCCCACAGTGGGTGTTCAATAGATATTAAGGCTCCATTCGTACATGAATTATCAACAGAGCCACATGATGAAGCAAATGCCTGAATGTCTACACGGAGAACAAAGCTTCGGGTGCTGCACTGAAACTTAGTCTATTCTGAATGGTAGAACTGCTTGGGGGGAAAGATCAGAGACTGAGTGGGGCTTAACCCTCGCAGGTTCTTAGAAGAGGGGAATGGAGACATGGTCTGGCAGAGCAGGCCTGTTACTCAAGCCGCTGGAATGGCTGGGCCAAGGGTGGGGGAGCATGGTAGCAGGTGCAAATGAGGGAGCAGGGGACCTGAGGAAGAAGCTAGCTTCACAGACCGTTCAGGAGCCTCGGTGCGGGGTGGGTAGGGCTGTGGAAATCGGGAGGTACCTGTCCCCAGCCTCTCCCCTCCTGGCCCTGGTAGGTGATGTTGCATTACCGCTCAGACCTGCTCCGGATGCTGGACACGCTGGTCTTCTCCAGCCTCCTGCTGTTTGGCTTTGCAGAGCAGAAGCAGGTCCTGGAGGTGGAGCTCTACCCAGAATACAGGGAGAACTCGGTAAGGGGGTGAAGGGAGACTAGAGACTGCTCTCCCCACGAGCCCAGAGTTCTGCCTGCGGAGCCTCTGGGCTTTGTCAGCCACGGAGACACTGGGGGTGGGCTTCGGCCTGGGCGGGTAAGAGTGACGGCAGCAGGATCGGGGCTTCATGCTCCCCGCCCTGCCGTCCGCAGTACGTGCCGACCACCGGAGCGGTCGTCGAGATCCACAGCAAGCGCATCCAGCTGTACGGGGCCTACCTCCGCATCCACGCGCACTTCACCGGGCTCAGGTGAGGGAGCAGACGCGGGCTCCGCGACTCCCCTGAGGGCCGGCCTTAAGCGCAAGAGCTTGCACCTTCCTAGCAGTGAGTTCTGGGGAGAGAGAAGGTCAGTGCCGTCCAGTAACTGCCACCCTCTTCCTGCGTCAGGTACCTGCTCTACAACTTCCCGATGACCTGCGCCTTCGTAGGTGTCGCCAGCAACTTCACCTTCCTCTGCGTCATCGTGCTCTTCAGCTACATGCAGTGGGTGTGGGGGGGCATCTGGCCCCGACACCGCTTCTCTCTGCAGGTCACAGAGGACCTCCTTCCCCTCCCCTTTGTGATCCTTCTTTGGTTGAGGAGTGGGCTGGGGCGCAGCCAGGGCCGGGGCGCGAGGGCCCTGATCACACTCGCTGCTCACAGGTTCCTCCCGCACAGGTGAACATCCAGAGAAGAGACCGTTCCCGAAAGGCAGTACAGCGAAGGATCTCGGCCCGTCATCCAGGTAAACGGGACGGGAGGGGGGCTCCTGTGTTATCCAGTACGAAGCTTTAGGCCCTCGCAGCGGGGCTGAGGGGCAGAGGACAGGCTGGGGGAGGTGAGCTTGGCCCCGCTGCCTGGGAGCAGCTGCATTAGCCCTATCCCGCCCTCTACCCACTTTGGAGGCACAGGGCCCCAAGGCCAGGAGGAGTCAACCCAGCTATCAGACATCACAGAGGATGGCGAGAGCCCTGAAGATCCCCCAGGGGCAGGTACGGTGCCGCAGCTCGCCCGCCCACCCTCCCCACAAGTCCTCAGTTGTCCCTTGCAGCCTCTTCAAGCCTGACCTCTGCCTTCCCCCTGTGGCTGCAGAGGGCCAGCTCCCTGAGGAGGAGAAGGCAGATCAACAGCCCTTGAATGGAGAGGAGGAGCTGGAGCCAGAGGCCAGTGATGGTGAGGGGCGCTCGGCACAGGGGTCTGGGTGGAATGGAGGTGGCATGCGGGTAGGAAGGAGGTTATATTGGTTGGGGGAGAAGAGGCCCAGGTTACTTAATTTCCCATTTGGGATTTTTGTTTCTCCCTCCTCTGGCCCAGGTTCAGGCTCCTGGGAAGACGCCGCTTTGCTGACGGAGGCCAACTTGCCTGGCCCTGCCCCTGCCCCTGCCCCAGAGACTCTGGGCAGTTCTGAACCCCCTGTGGGCAATCTCCGACAGCGCTCCACCTGTTCTAGTTCCTGAGGAGAACAGGGCCGAGTCCTCACATTCCAGTCCTTTCCCACCTGACCCCTTCCCCTCTCCTTCGGTTCCCCCAATAAACTATTTTCATGCCAGCTGCTTGCCTGACTCCTTGAAAGGGATTCATTGCCATTGGAGAACCCTGTGTTCCATGGGCATCCTCCCCGCCACCCTGCATTGGAGGAGGTGGTCTTGTCGGGGGCTGCCTGCTGATGGGGAAGGTCTCCAGACCTGGACCATTCTAGGTACAGCCGTCTCCATTCAAAGCCTAGAAAGTGCAAGGCGAGAAAACCTATCCTGCCTACTCCATCCACGTGACTCTGGGGAGGGGGATCCTGTAGGGCGGGTCTGGAGAGCCGGGCTGCATCATTCTGGCCTCTGCACCCCTCCCTTTCTCTGTCCATTGGGAGGCCGAAGACAGGAAATGACTGCCATGGATGTGGTAGGATTTTAACTGAAACAGCATTTTGAAGCCCAGGCCCCATGCTGTCACAGCTGTTTTCTCCTCTGATACCAGCCAGGTGGCCCCCTCTGTTCCCCTCCTCATCCCTCCACATAGCTTCAGCCCTGTGATTCTCCACTCCTGGCTGCCTTCCACATTCCAAAGCCGTCTCTGAACCCAGGCATCCTGGCCTCCAGATGAAACAGCTGCTGTGGCTGCCCCCGATCCCCGGCCCCGTGACTCAGGCTCTCTGAAGGGACCAGCCCGTTTCTTGGCATTCACCGGGAAAGGGGGGGGGCAAGGGAGGGGGGCTAGGTGGTGACATCAGAGTGGAAGGGTATAAAAGCTGAGCAAAAACAGGACTGAAATTGAAGACACCGACAAAACCTGCCGGCTGCCTGTGCTCCTGGGGTCGCCCCAGCCTTGCACCCACAGACCTCTGGCCGGAGATCTACACTGCCGCCAGACCTCCCCGCTGGTGAGGGGCTGCTGGGGGCAGGGAAGGGGGGGTGGGAGGTGGGGGGCAGGGATTGGAGCTCCCTAGACAGGTGGGGGGGATTCCAGGGTCCTTAAGTTTCCCCCTTCTAGCCCATCTCTTCTTTCTCATTTCCGTCCGCTCTACTTTTGGGTTTTTGCATGTGTCGCTGACGGACAATTATTTTACTGAGATCTTTTCTTCGGGTGGCAGCTGGGAGTTATTCCACCTTTCTTCCCCAGACTGAGTAAATCATTTCCTCCTCTTTTCCCCTCCAGCACTTGGCTTATTCATGAACTGTTTCTGGTACTTCACCCATTGCCGGTCACACACCCATCTCTGGGGTCAGCCCACGTTTGTTGTTTCCCCCCCCCAAACCAAGTCCAAAAGTTCAGAAGTCGGTTGACAAATAAGTGTGTCTGCCTCCTTTCCTCCTCTTTCCTGTTCACTTTTTGGCCCCCAGCTGTGTGTCCCAGTCCCCAGAGGTTTTGTTGAGGGAGGGGGCCTAGAAGGCATGGGGTTTGGACAGTCTTTACCTCTCCACCTCCTTCCCTTCCAGACTCCATGCTGGGCTCTCCCTGCCTTCTGTGGCTCCTGGCTGTCACCTTCTCCTTAGTTCCCACAACGCGGCCCTTGGCCCCTCAAGCCCTTAAGGAAGAGGAGGAAGATGAGACACCAGGGCCGCCTCCGCCAGCCGTCCTCTGTGACTACGACAGTTGCCGCCACCTGCAGGTGCCGTGCAGGGAGCTGCAGAGGGCCGGGCCCAAGGCCTGCCTGTGCCCTGGGCTCTCCAGCCCCGCCCAGCCGCCTGCCCCGCCGCGCCTGGGAGAAGTGCACGTCGTGGCCGAGGACAGCAGCGCCGTGGTGCACTGGTGTGCCCCCTCCTCCCCGGTCCACCAGTACTGGCTGCTGCTCCGGGAAGGCAGTGGGGCTACCCAGAAGGGGCCCCCGCTCAACTCCACGGTCCGCCAAGCAGAACTGAAGGGACTGAAGCCTGGGGGCGTTTATGTCGTTTGCGTGGTGGCTGCTAACGGGGCTGGAGAAAGCAGCGTACCCCCAGCAGGTGCAGAGGGCCTCGAGGGGGTGGGGGGCCCCGCTTTCGGGCCCTGTGGCAGGCTGGCTGTGCCCCCCAGACCCGTTACCCTGGTGCACACGGCTGTAGGGGTGGGCACGGTGCTGGCCCTGCTGACCTGCTCTGCTCTGGTCTGGCACTTCTGCCTGCGGGAGCGTTGGGGCTGCCCCCACCGGCCGGCCTCCCAGCCAACAGCAGGGCTCTGAAGCAGCCTGGGGGCCTCTCGGGCCCAGCTGAGCCCGGGCTTGGAGAGGACAGCTCCGCCTGGACTCCCTGGGAGGGGGCGGTTGCCGCTGCAGCCCTGAATAGAATAGAAGGCCAGGCGCCTGGGGCCCCAGCTGAGTCTCAGGGCTCAGCCCGAGAGCTTGTTCACCTCCCAAACTTTCCGTCCTGCTCCAGGCTGCGGTTCTGAAAGGAGCAGAGGGGTTTGGCAACTTTTTCCTTAAAGGACCAAATAGTAAATCACATACTGCCGTTCCAGGGGATAAAATCAAAGATAATATGTAGGTACTTCTGCAGCCACGTAACCATGTAAAAACATAGAAACCATTCTTAGCTCATGGGCCTTTTCTTTTCAAAATCAGGCCCCAGCTGTATTAGGCCTGTTGGCTGTAGTTAGCTGATCCCAATCCCTGTCATAGACCCTCAAAAGAGCCCTGTCACATTGGTGGCTTCAGTGGGATTTTGAGAACAATCACCGCGGGATGGGAGTTTGGGGCAAGACTACTCCCTCTTTTACCTTTCATGTAGATATTGAAGATGGGCACACCTGAGTCAGAATCCAGCTGTGTCTGAAGTGGGTGGAGATCAATGACTGGCATGGGGTAGAGAACCAGGGACTGCTTAAACTGCCGTCTGGGGCATTTCCCAGATCCAAGGATTTCCCCCACTCTCCCTCAATCTGTGTCTGTTGTATGTCCACTGTACCAACATTAAAGGAAATATAACAGGAAGACATTTTCATTTTTCATGACCCTTTTCATTCCCCTGTCCACGCACCTATTTCTCAGAGTAGTAGACACTTTTAAATTCATCTGTAAATTCACTGGATGTAGGGGCGCCTGGGTGGCTCAGTCGGTTGAGTGTCAGACTCTTGGTTTCAGCTCAGGTCATGATCTCAAGGTCATGAAATCAAGCCCCGAGTGGGGCTCCAAGCTGGGCGTGGAGCCTGCTTGAGATTCTCTCTCCCTCTGTTCCCGGCCCCCCCGCCCAGGTAAATAAATAAAGCCTTAAAAAAAAAAAATAAACCAACTGGATGTAGAAAAGTCTGAGTTGCTACAGAGTATAATCCTCATTTTTGCTGGTCTTACAACTTTTAATTATAGAACTAACATTTATACAAATTTCAAATACTGCTGAAGAATACAAAGGAAAGTTCCTCTTTTTCTCAAGAGGTAATCACCCCTAGCAGAGCAGATTTTTATTCAGTGACGGTATTTTCTTTGTTCACTCAATAGATGTTCCATGTGGGTAATCATAGTCTCCTTGGTTATGTTAAAGGCTGCACAGCTTTCCGTAGGACGATGATCCTTGACGGACAGAAGCCGTGGCTCTTTACTGGAACATTTGTCTTCAGTGCTGTGGGGATCTTTATGTATCCTCACGTTTGTGATTTCTATAGGGTGCTTACCTGGAAGTAGATGAAAGACGCAGTACCGGGGTGCCTCGGTGGCTCAGTCGGTTAAGCGTCTGCCTTCAGCTCAGGTCATGATCTAATGGTCCTGGGATTGAGCCCCACACTGCGCTCCCTGCTCAGCGGGAACCTGCCTCTCCCTCTCCCTCTGCTCCTCTCCCCTGCTTGTGCTCTCACTGCCTCTCTCAAAATGAATAAATAAAAAATCTAAAAAAAAAAAAGATGCAGTACTATACAATTAATGATTTTTTTAATCATTGGACCTCAGGATAAATTTAGAATAAATGCGTTCTCTCTAACAATTTACCACACTGTACTGAATACCGTGTCCGCTTTATTTGCTCCCGTATTTCCTTGACATTTATTCATTTACAAATGAGGGCCCAATCTCTCATTACAAGGCCTGCTCTGCATACATTTACTCTTCACAAGAGATAGGATCAGCTGGGAGGAGGTGAGGAATTTGAAGCTCTAAAGAGTTTGAAGCGACAAGTAAGGAGTTGAGTTAGGATGCTGTGGAGAGGGAACATAGCATAGCGGTTTAGTGAATGCGTGCCGCATGGGTGTGGATCCCAGCTTGGCTACTTACCAGCTTTGTGACTTTAGGTAAATTATCTCCTTTTTCTGTGTTTCCTGTGACTAATAATAGTATAATCATACAGATTGTTGTGAGGATTGAACAGGCATTAATCACGTAAGTCTCTAGTGGAGCTGGGAGGTGGAAAGGGGGTGGTCAAGGCAGGATTCCCTTAGAAAGCAAACCTGGGGTCCAGTCTCAAAAATGACTGGGAGTTAATCAATCCCACAGAAGAGGCCGGACATTCCAGGCAGAGGGACTGGTAGGTGTAAAGGCCTGGACGAGCATGAGGGCCTGTTTTGTAATATGCACGAGTTAGCAGCAAGTGGTGGGAGAAGACACTGCGCACTACCAGTATTTACACGGTACAGCCTTGCCAGGCACCCAAGGCAAGTGCTTACTGTTCTTTTACAGACAGGACTCTAAACAAACAACAACAACAAAGAAAACGGACGAAGCCGGACTACTAGCACTTAAATTTCATCCTAAGAGACTAGGTGTCATGGAGAATTTTTAAGCAGGGAGGTGATGGCAGGATCAGATAATCGTGTTCTGCAAAGATCCTTTGGCAGTGGGACGGAGGATGGCTCAATTCCCCGGAGAGGATGAGGGGGTCAAAGACCACGCACATTTCTATGGTTCCAGATCAACAACGCCAAATAACATTCCAATTGGTTGCGCCCTGGGACCCCATGGAGAGCTTGCTACAGTCCGCCCACGGGTTTCAGGGCCGCACCACCCTTCCTCCCCACCGCCGCCGGGCGGCCCAGCTGGGGGGTCGCCTCCCGGGCCGCGACCCCGACGCGCCACCCGTCCCCGCCCGCGCCGGGTCCCGGCGGGTGGGCCAGGCCTGTGTTTTCTGGCTCTCGGCGGCACCCGTCCACGCCCGCTTCCACGTGACCCAAACAGATCCGGGCACTTCCGCTTGCCCTCGGCTTTCTTCTCGTCCGTGTCCGCTGAGGGTCCAGAGCCGGGTACGTGAGAGAGCGCCCAGCTGGGGCGTCGGGGGCGGGACTGCGCGCGGACCGGCGGCACCCCGCGCTGACCCCCACCCCCCCTGCGCCCTCCTTCTCGCCCTCCCCCAGGTCCCCGCAGAAGCGGCGGTGGCGGCGCCATGGCGGAGCTGACGGCTCTGGAGAGTCTCATCGAGATGGGCTTCCCCAGGGGACGCGCGTAAGGCAGCCCCCCAAACCCTGGCCCGCGGGCATCGCGGACCTGTCTGGCCTTTCCCCCAGCCTGGCCTCAGGCTCCACGCCCCAGCCTGACCAGCACCATGGCTCGCGGGCGCTATTCACGGTGTTTCTGCCCCCAGGGAGAAGGCTCTGGCCCTCACAGGGAACCAGGGCATCGAGGCTGCAATGGACTGGTGAGCGCTCAGACCGGGTGGCAGGGGCCTGGGGGACTGCTGGGAGGGGCAGCGTCAGTGGTAACCTCCCTCCCGACATTCCCTGCCAGGCTGATGGAGCACGAAGACGACCCTGATGTAGACGAGCCGCTGGCGACCCCCCTTGGACATGTCCTAGGAAGGGAACCCACCTCCTCGGAGCAAGGTGGCCCTGAAGGTCCTGACTGAGGGACGCAGTGTGATTATTCACGAGGGCTCGAGGAGGATGAACGGGCAGTAATACTGATTGCTTGTTTGTAGGAACCGGCTCTACTGCCGGAGAAGGCAAACCCGTTTTGAGTGAAGAGGAGAGACAGGAACAGACTAAGAGGTATAGTAAGGAACAGTGTCACGTTTCGGAGGGTCACCTTCCATCTGTCCACAGTACACAAGTCTGATTTACGAACTGGAACTTAACACTTTCCTTCTGTCCTGCCTTGGCGGTTTCCTTTCTGTTTTTTTTTTCATCTCTCTGGATACATGTTCTCATATTTCATTTTGAGTCCCTGTTATAAACTCAGCTTCTCGATCTATGTCCATTTCTTTTGAGCTCTTTCTTTTCTGCAACATAGGATGTTGGAGCTGGTGGCCCAGAAGCAGCGGGAGCGGGAAGAAAGAGAGGAGCGAGAGGCTTTGGAACGGGAACGGCAGCGCAGGAAACAAGGGCAAGAGTTGTCGGCTGCTCGACAGAGGCTTCAGGAAGATGAGATGCGCCGGGCTGCTGAGGAGCGGAGGAGGGAAAAGGCTGAAGAGCTAGCAGCCAGGTCTGGGTGATGGGGATGTTGGATAATGAATGAGATGGGAAGCTAGGTTTGCTTTGTCAACGTCTGACCTACTTTCTTCCTGTCTGCATTCCAGACAGAGAGTCCGAGAAAAGATTGAAAGAGACAAAGCAGAGAGAGCCAAGAAGGTAGGTGATCGGGAAGACACTGGGGTAAGGAAGTAGATGGGCTAGTAAAAAAGAGTGCCTTTTCTAGCTTCAGAAGGAAAGGATGGGCATTCGATGTTCCTCTCAAGAGTGGGTGAGAGCCTGATCAGTGTTTTCCTTTGTCTTCCAGTATGGTGGGAGTGTGGGTTCTCGGCCTTCTCCACCAACAGAGCCAGGTCCTGTTCCCTCTTCTCCCAGCCAGGAGCCTCCCACCAAGCGGGAGTATGACCAGTGTCGAATACAGGTACTGATTCTAATTCCTGTCTTGCGTCTGGGACCCCTTCGTTGGCCTATGAGACACCTGGCTCAGAGGTTTATGCAGTGAGATTCTCTTTGCCAAACCTCTCCCTTCTTCGTAAATGACTTTTGAAATCCTATCTCTTCTACTCTTAGGAAAGATATCAACTTTCTCTTGCCCCAGTCTTAATTTAAATCCATACCTCCCTCTTACTCAGCAGTTACATTTTTAGTTTATGTTTTCATTTGGTTTATTACGTAGCTATTTGCACGATGGGGTATTTATCTAGATATTTTTGTATGATTTTTATCCTTGTGTTTGTTAAAATGTGAGGAAGCTGGAGCCTCTCTTCACTGCTTAGTAAAGCAAAGAATAAGTGGTTGTTCATTAGGGTGCTTTAAATAGTGATTATGCTGGTTCAGTCTCTCGAAGAGGAAACAAACCAACTTTGCAGCTCTTGTTTTCCTTACTTGGGCACCTCAATCAGTTTTGATGCTCAAAATACTGTATTTCTTGCTTGCCTTCAGGTCAGGTTGCCAGATGGGACCTCACTGACCCAGACTTTCCGGGCACGGGAACAGCTGGCAGCTGTGAGGCTCTACGTGGAGCTCCACCGTGGGGAAGAACCTGGGGGAGACCAGGACCCTGTGCAGTTGCTCAGTGGCTTCCCCCGGCGGGCCTTCTCAGAGGCTGACATGGAACGGCCCCTGCAGGAGCTGGGTATGCCGTCTGGGACCAGAAACAGAACTTAGGGGAGGGGAGGGGATGCCTGAGAAAGGAAGGAGTGCCAGGAGAAGACTTTGTGGAGATGGTGTGAGGCCAGAAATTTTGGGGGGCAAAAGACAAGGGTCTCTGTGGTCAGAGCTGTTTTCTTCCATCTTCAGGACTTGTGCCTTCTGCTGTCCTCATTGTGGCCAAGAAATGTCCCAGCTGAGAGGCCTTTATCCCACCATCCCTCTCTGACCTCTTCATCTTTGATAAAGCACTGACATCTCCTTCCTAATAAATAGACCCTCTGAGTTCTGTATGTGCCTGACTCCTTCCTGAATGGCTGGGAGGGACAAAACTGAGGCAGAGGAGGAAGCCAAAGAGAAGGCATTTAGGATAGACCCTACTTTTCATCTTAAGTTTCTTTCTTTCTTTGTTTCTTTTGTCAGAGAGGGGGAGAGGGCACACACACACACACAACCAGAGGGAGAGGCAGACAGGAGAAGCAGGCTCCCTGCTGAGCAAGGAGCTGGACAGGGCACTCGATCCCAGGGTCCTGGGATCATGACCTGAGTGGAAGGTAGATGCCCAACCCACTGAGCCACCCAGGCGTCCCTTTTTTTTTTCTTTATAAGATTTTTTTATTTATTCATTTTGAGAGAGACAGCAAGAGAACAAGCAGGGGAGGAGAGAGGGGCAGAGGGAGAGGCAGGCTTCCTGCTGAACAGGGAGCTCCATGTGGGGCTCGATCCCAGGACCCTGAGATCACAGTCTGAGGTGAAGGCAGACACTTAACCAACTAAGCCACCCAGGAGCCTTTCATCTTAAGTTTCTCACAAAGAAACTCAGTAACAATTTCTGGGTCTTTTTACTTGCTTGGGAAGTTGAGAGGGGAGAATTGTTGGGGTTGGGGCAGTATAACGGATAGCACTTTTTGCTCTTACAGGTAAGAGGCAGTGCATAGGCCTGAAATCCTTATTCCTGTGCCTTGACTTTTTTTTTTTTTTTTTTTGCATCCTCCACCTGCCTGTGCCTTGACCTCTTGATGCCAGCCTGGTTGCTGCTTTAGTAAAATAAGGATGATAGTGCCTGTTAATTCAGATTGTTGTGGGTATTGCATAATGCTGACAGGGTGTTGTAGCACACTGCCTGGCACCTAATAAGTTTCCAATAAGTATTTACTAAAAGGGTAATTTAAAAAAAAAATTATTTAAGACAGCGAGAGCAGGGGAGAGGGGCAGAAGCAGGCTCCATCCCAGGACCCTGGGATCATGACCTGAGCCAAAGGCAGGTGCTTAACTGGACTGAGCCACCCCTGTACCCCTAAAAGGGTAATTTTTAAAATGCAGCCATTCACAAATGGCCAGAGGAGCTTTGCGGTGACCTTTACAACTGCATTTCCTCTTCACTAAAAAGTACTGAGCGCTTAGTATGCACCACACCGTTCTAACTGCAGTGTATGTATTAACTGAGCTAAGGCAGGTATCTGGGAATAGGGACAAGTATCCCATTTTGGAGATTGGGACACCAAAGCGCATGGCTCGCTGAAACCAACACAGGTAACCATCGGTGGAACCTGGGCACACCTGGGGAAGCCCGACTCTAGGGCTCAGGCGCTCAACCTCTAAGCTCCTGTGTCCTAGCCCCTCACTGCTGCTGATCACCGCACCCTAATGCTCCCTCAAAGAGCTGCTAACCTTTTCCCTCTCATTCCCAGGGTATGGGACATAACAAATGTGTTTGGCTTAGGGCTTCACCATCCAGCAGCTGAAAACCAGTGCTCCCATCTGGGTTTATACCTCCCATCTGGGTTTATACCTCAGTGTTACCAAGCTATTATTTACTGTTCTTGCTTTATTCCCGGGGACCTGGGATCGAGCCCCACATCGGGCTCCTCTGCTGGGAGCCTGCTTCTTCCTCTCCCACTCCCCCTGCTTGTGTTCCTTCTCTCGCTGCCTGTCTGTCAAATAAATAAATCTTAAAAATAAAAATAAATAAAAGCAAGCCCCCCCCTTTCCCCCTTCAATTGAAATCTTGCTTGGAACCACAGGATGTAGAATAGATAACAGGGGGCACCTGGGTGGCTGAATTGGTTAAGGGTCACACTCTTGGTTTTGGCTCAGGTCATGATCTCGGGGTTGTGAGATTGAGCCCCCCCTCCTCCCACCATCTGCACTGAGTGGAGAGTCCACTTATGACTCCCTCTCCCCCTCCCCACCAGGGTCTCTCAAATAAATCTTTTTTTTTTTTTAATTAAAGATTTTATTTGTCAGAGAACACAAGCAGGGGGAGCGGCAGGCAGAGGGAGAAGCAGTCTCCTTGCTGAGCAAGGAGGCAAATGAGGGACTCAATCCAGGACCCCAGGATTATGAACTGAGCAGAAGGCAGGACACTTAACAGACTGAGCCACCCAGGCATCCCTCAAATAAATCTTAAAAAAAAAGAAAGCAGACACCAGGGAGTGAATTGGTTGACTTGGATGTGGGGTGTGACCCAAATGCCAGCTTTATCTTTCCTTCAGTGGCATCTGCAAGAGATCCCATGACTGGATTCAGAGATTGTGAACTACCACCTTGAAATCCTTGGAAGGGGAACCCCCCCCTCTTTATTTATTGAAAGGCAGCTCTGTGCCAAGCAATGCACTTTACATTTCCAAGTTAATCTTTTTACAACAACCTTCAAGATAATTATCACCTTTTATGGAACAGGACTGAGGTTCAGACAGGTTTTGTAATATGCAGGACTTTAATCAAGATGTCTGACTCAAAGCACGCGCCTTTCACTCCTAGCAAATTGGCCTCTAACGGTTCAGTAGCCCCAGTAAAGCATCATGGCACATGCTAAATGCTAGCAGCCCCTCTCCAACCTCAAAGGACAGGAAACCCAAAATGCCCTCCATGCTACAAGATTTTCCAGGACAGTTTTGATTTCGAGAATGTCGCCAGGTTATCACCTAAAGTACACGCAAACAGACCACATGACCTGACTTGTGTTTTGAAGATGTGGTCGTTGCAGGGCAGGTAGGAGCAACAGTCATCCGCGTCCACCGCACGGGCCCGCAGAACACTCTAGACACAGGCGTCAGACCACAGGGCTCAGTAACTGGCCCGAAGAACGAGATTTATTGGTTCCTTCAGTTCGCCACATCCGACGCCCCGGCCCGCGACGTAGGACGTGAAAGCGCAGTCAGGGCAGCGTTTGGGGGCGGACGAGGGACGTGCTCACCCCGCAGCGGCTCCCAGGGCGTCAGGGAGGCCTGGGCGCGGCATCCCGGGTCCGGACTCCCCGCCGGGCCTCGGGAGGAGAAAGGCCGCGTCGGACTTCTGCGCGGGAGCAAGGTCCCAGCGCCCACGAGGGAGGTCGGGGCTCACGCTGACCTCCCCCCGCCGCCGACCATCCAGTTCTTCCTCCAGGCCACGTTCTCCTGCGTGGCCGCTGCCTCCTGCAGAGTGGCCAGCACTAACTCTTTGGTCCTGGCCGCCTCGTCCCTGCGCCGCGGGTCCTGCTCGGGCATCTCCTGCGGGCAGGAAGGGAGGTTCGCAGTCCTGACCCCCCAGCCCGGGGCTCTCCGCCCGCCCAACCCCACCTCGCACCACCAATTACTCCCACCTTCAGCATCGCCTGTTTCTGCTGCTCTCCCGGGGTCACCAGGACAAAGAGCGCGGAGCCCACGCCAGCCCCCGCGCCCAGAAGGGCACCCACGAGCAGCGCTTTGCGCAAGCCCTCCATGGCCGACCGCGCTACCGGCGAGGCGCCCTCTGGAGCCTCCCGCCCCCTAGGAAGCCAGCCACGCCGTCTCACCGCCCCCCGCGCGGGCTAGAGCGGCCCGCAGAGGCAACCATAGAGAAGGGGCCGGGCTAGAGAGGGCCTGATCGACCAAACGCTCCCAATCTGGAGCGCCTGGGTCTTAAAACACTGGGCTTAGCGGGGGAGGTTGAGCGCGTCCCGAAGCGTTGGCATCGTTGGCATCGAAGGGCCGAGCACCGGACCCATTGTCACGAAATTCAAAGTGGGATTGCTAAGGGGAGCGTGCGTGTCAGAGTGGCTGTCGGCCTGGTTGCTGTGGGTTTTGCAGTTGTCCAGATCCGAAAGTTCCTGATCGATGCCGCGCGCTAGGACTGTGCTCTGTAGTTTCCTACAATGATTTGTGCATTTTCAGTACAGCACATACATCCAGATGCTTACACACATCAGTCGGCTGACCCCCTCCAAATTCCCTCAATTTATGAACAAAAGCTCAAAGCCAAGTGTACTGGGTGAGGAAAAAGATTATGGGTGAGGAAAAAGATTATATATATGTATGAGTGTGTGTGTGTATATATATATAATTTGTAATATATGTATATATGTATATAAGTAATATACGTATATTATATGTAATATATAATATATTACATATATAATAACCATACATTTTATATATTATTACATACATAATAAATTACATATTATTACATACATGTAATAATAATTACATGTATTATATATATTATATATATCTTTATTTACTTCCTTTTTAAAAATTTTATTTTTAAGTAACCTCCACACCCAATGTGGGGCTCGAACTCACCACCCAGAGATCATAAGTTGCAGGTACCACTGATGGAGCCAGCCAGGCACCCCTGTTTAACTTGTTAAAAGTACATTTGTTGGGGGCGTCTGGGTGGTTCAGTCAGTTAAGCATCTGCCTTTGGCTCAGGACATGATCTCAGGGTCCTGGAATAGAGTCCCACATCGGGCTCACTGCTCAGGTGGGGTCAGCTTCTCCCTCTCCCTCTGCCTCTCCCCCACTGCTCATGCTGTATCTCTCAAATAAGTAAATAAAATCTTTTTTAAAAAGGAGTAAATTTGTTGTTTTCTCATCATGGTATACCCTTGTATTCCCCCACCCCCCAACCAATGAAAACTCTGAATTTGGAGTAACATACTGAATTCTGGTTTGCAGAAGAAAGCACCCTTTAGTTGGGTGACTCTGGACAAGTCATTTAAGTTCTTTGTGCCCTGGTTTCTTTTTTTTTTTTTTTTAAGATTTTATTTATTTATTTGACAGAAAGAGACAGCCAGCGAGAGAGGGAACACAAGCAGGGGGAGTGGGAGAGGAAGAAGCAGGCTCATAGCAGAGGAGCCCGATGTGGGGCTCGATCCTATAATGCCGGGATCACGCCCTGAGCCGAAGGCAGACGCTTAACCGCTGTGCCACCCAGGCGCCCCTGTACCCTGGTTTCTGCAACAGAAAATAGGGCTAATGACAGTATCTATCTCATAGTTCTAGGATAATCAAATGAGTTTATATATAAAGCATTTAAAACCGTTCCTGGCAAACTGTTAACACCATATAAATATTCGTTAAATAAGATACAAAGAAATATGGCAAATCAGGAGACCCAGTGAGCTAAGGAATCAGGAAATTCCAAATTTGTTAGCAAAGCTCTTCACTCACAGGGCTTTAATCCAGATGCCCTTGTTCACTCCTATCCCTCCTGCCTTTCCCAGGCTCACCCAGGCAGTGAGGAGACACAAAGCTCCTATTCCACCTCTTGGGATTTTCCCCTCCCCTGGAAGGCCCATAATCTCCTAGCTTGTCATTCTCTTCTCAGAAGTGATTAAGGGGCCAGGCTCCAAAGATTAAAGAAGCAGTCTGTGGAGTGTACTGAGCTGGGTACTCCACTTTGAGTTCAACCACTCTGCACTCCAAGACTTAGCACCCATGGCCCTTGTGCCCGGGAGCAGTGAGGGTGGGCCTTGGCCTAGAGATAGCCCAGGCTCCTCCCAGCACCCAGAAAGTCCTAGGTTGACCAACCCTCTGTGGATGGACAGAGGAGAAATTGTGAGGGTCGAAGGTCACCAGGATGCTCAGGTTAGTACTTCCCCACCCTGTGTCCAGCTGCTGGCTCATCCTCCAACCTGGTCCATGCGCCCTGCTGTCCCCATTCAGGTTGTCTCCCAAAAGACCCGCCTGCCCTCCATTGTGGTGGAAGCCTCAGAGGTGAGCGAAGACAGCGGGGAGCCTGGCTGGCCACAGGAAGAGCTGCTGCTGCTCACCGATGAGGAAGAGGAGGCCGAGGTCTTCTTCCAGGACCAAAGTGAAGAGCCAGGTGAGGGAAGCGGCTGCTTCAGTGGGGTCATTGTGACCTGGATATTCTGGGCAGGACTGAGATGGAAAACTCAGTTGTGTCCCCTGCGCCAAGGAGTATAGGTACACAGTAGGTGCTTAGTAAATGTAGTGGGAAAAAACGTATGGGTGGAGAGAAAAGTCAAGGTGTCTAGCAAAGTAGAACTTTAGAGGGAAGTTCTGAGGTCAGATGGGTGATGCCTTTTAATTATTTTTAATGTTTTAAAATATTCACATTGTTTGGGGCGCCTGGGTGGCTCAGTTGGTGAAGTGTCTGCCCTCAGCTCAGGTCATGATCCCAGGGTCCTGGGACTGAGCCCTGCATCGGGCTCCTTGCTCAGCGGGGAGCGTGCTTCTCCCCTGCCTGCTGCTCCCCCTGCTTGTGCTTGCTCTCTCCCTCTCTCTCTGTCAAATAAATAACTAAAATCTTTTTTTTTTTAAGATTTTATTTATTTATGTGACAGACAGACAGCAAGAGAGGGAACACAGCAGGGGGAGTGGGAGAGGAAGAAGCAGGCTCACAGCGGAGGAGCCCGATGTGGGACTCGATCCCGGAACACCGGGATCACGCCCCGAGCAGAAGGCAGATGCTTTAACGACTGCGCTACCCAGGCGCCCCTAAATAACTAAAATCTTAAAAATATATATATTCACAGTTTGTTGTGGGGGAAAAAAGGTAATAAAATTATCCCAAATCAACTACCCAGAGATAAGTTACATTTTGGATGCCTTTTCTTCCAGAGTTTTCCCCATGTCTGATACTGTTCTAGAAGCTTATTTATTAGCATTTACAGTGCTTTTATCTCATGATTTCCAAAACCCAATGAGGGAGATCCCTTCATCCTTGTGAGGAAACAGGCTGTAAAATTAGCCTTTAAAAATTTTTTTTATTTTTAATTTTTTTAATCTATTTAACAGAGAGAGCGCACAAGCAGGGGGGATGGCAGAGGGAGGAGAGGGAGAAGCAGATTCCCCGCTGAGCAGGGAGCCTGATGCAGGGCCGGGCCCAGGACCCTGGGATCACACCCCGAGCCAGATGCTTAACCTACTGAGGCACCCAGGCACCCCTGAAATTAGCCTCTAATTTTTTTTTTTAAGGTTTTATTTATTTGAGAGGGAGAGAGCACAAGCAGGGGGAATGGCAGGCAGAGGGAGAGGGAGAAGCAGACTCCCTGCTGAGCAAGGAGCCTGATGCCCGGCTCGATCTTAGGACCCTGGGATCACGACCTGACCCAAAGGCAGACACTTAACTGAGCCACCCAGGCGCCCCTGAAATTAGCCTCTTAATTATAATTGCTGTATTACTTTTGTAATAAGAAAAAAAATACACAAATTTGTTTCATCTTTTTGGAAGTCAATAATAGATCAGGAATATTTTTCATTCTTAATGGGCTCTTCAACTCCTCTCTCCCCCAGGCTGGACTTGGAGCCCACTGGACCCCAGATCTCCCTTAAGAACCTTTAACCCAGAACTCGGCTGGGGGCAGGAACAGGGAGAACAAGAGGTCTCCTGGCTTCCTGGGGACACAGAATATCAGGAGGCCTCCAACCCCTGTCCTCTCTGGAACCCAGCAGCAGGCTCCCGTGTTTGTAGAAGCTGTTTTGTGGAATATTCGCATCTCCTGCCTCCCAGGAGCTTTGAGGGTAAGTATCGTTCTGTCTCCTGCAATATTTCCGTGGTTTGTTATGAGGCCCATCTATCAGTTCTTTCAGTCTTCCCCTTTTACAGGTGAGGACAAGAGGCTTAGAGGTGAGGCTGCTGGCTCACACAAGTCAGTCAATACTGGGATTTGGATTAAGAACTCCTCTATTAAAAACTCCTCTAACAGGGGCACCTGGGTGGCTCAGTCGGTCAAGCACCCGACTCTTGGGCCCTGATTTGGGCTCCGCGCTGGGCATGGAGACGGCCTAGGATTCTCCCTCTGCCCCTCCCACCTGCTCTCTCTCTCTCAAAATAAATCTAAAAACAAACAAAACTCCTGTGTTTTTAGGAGTTCCAGTTCGTTGGGGCTGGGGAAGGAGCCACTGCACCTTCTCTATTTAGCATCCCTCTTGTGCCTGCCATTGCTAAATGCTCCACGTTTCACCATCATATGTAATCCCCTAATTCCGGATATTATTCCTACCCTGCTGCCAGTGCATGAACCGGGGCTCGGAACATTCAATACTCTGTGCACTGAGCTAGTAAATGTGGAGGCCAGGCCTCAAATCCTCACTTCCCAGCTATCTTACAAAGTTGAAAAGCTATATCCAACGCTCTCCTCACCCAACAGAAAAATTCAGGTCAAGACTGAAGTCTTTAATGAGAGCCTTGAACCAAGTAAGCAAAGTAGGTGATGCCCTTGAAAGGGCCTAGCTCCTGCACAGTCACAGTCCAGCCTGGGGACCCTTGCTCCAGGCAGGGCAGCCGCACATCAGGGTCCTCGTCTGAGAACTGAATCAGGGTCCCCTGGGGGCTTAGGACCCTGAGGCACTCAGACAGAAGCTGGTAAGCCCCGGGGCGACCACCCCGGGCAACAGCATCCCAGGTGCCCTTATCCAGCACTAGCTGGAAGGACCCCGAGGAAGCCACTGGCTCCAGGTTCTGGGCATCAGCCTGCATGAAGTGGAGCCGGGAGGCAGGGTGCCCAGGGAACAGGGGTGTTTGGCCTTCGCCACCTTCCAGAAGACTCTTCATGTGGGCCACAGCCACAGGAGAGAAGTCCACCCCCAGCACATGCACGGGACGTGGGCACTTGGTGTAGAGGCCCGTACACAGGCTGGAGGTCCCACAGCCCACGTCCAATACCCGCAGTGGGCAGGCAGCCCGTGCCTCCTGCAGCAGCGGCAGGAGCAACCCCTGGGCTTCCTCGTACCCAAAGAACCAGTCGAACGTGGGGACGCTGCCCAGACGGGTATCGGCATGGAGCTTATCCCAGAGGCTACGGTCGGCCAGGCAGCTACTAGCCAGGGAGCCTGTGGACACGAGCGCAGTACATAGGTCACCCAGCGCCCATGTTACATCAAATATGCTGCAGAAACGTTGCAATATACCCTGGGGTTTGAAGAATCACAATTTCAGGGACTAGACTCCCAGGTCACTAAGAACCCTCCCTCCCACTCTGTCCACCTTCCCTACCCGCCAAAGCGCGGCACGCCCCAGCAGCCAGGGTCACCACGTGGAGGGTTCGGCGTAGCGCGGCCATCTGGAGATCCCTTCAAAGTCGGCCAGAGAACGTTCCGCGAAATGTCGCCCGCACTCCCGCAGGAGCCTGAGGTCCAAGAGAAAAGCTGCAAATTCCGCTTTGTGGAATAAGGCGTACAGCCTCCCTAACAACAACCTCGGAAAAAAGAACGCGGACACACACCTACTAGGGTACGAACGGCCTTTATTGTTTGCAACGGGCAGTGAAAGGGGAGGGAACACTACAGCTCCGGCTCCAGGGGCGGTTCCAAAGACCTGAAATCAAAGCAGAAGGCGTGAGCACAACAGGCAGGAGCCTGCAGAACCTTGGTTCCGCCACGCTTCTCAGAGCCCGTGTCCCGGCGCTTGAGGATAGAACCGGCGGACTGGAAGCCGCGGGCACCGAAGACATGACGCCGAGAGGGCCGGAGCCCTTTCCCTCTGCCTCCGTACATTACGGGGACCGGGACCGCACGCCCGACCCCCGCCAAGAAAAGGAGGGTGCGCAGGCCTCGTCCAGAACCCCCAACCCAGCAACCGGTTCCGCAATCACAAGACGTACCTCTTACGTCGCCGTCGTCCAAAAGACTGGTACGGCGGCCGAGCGCATTTATAAAGCCTCAGGACCCGCCTCCGAGCTGCGATTGGCTCGCAGAGGATGAGGGGCGGGGCGACGCTGACGCAGAGCAGAGCCAAAACGCGGTCGCAAAGCCAGGTTCGCTGCGCCGCCATGGGGACTCCTGGCGGAAAGATCAACCGACCCCGAACGGTGACTGTGTGGGAGCCCCGACTTTGTTTCCCCAAGAGTCCTGGAGCCCTTTAATCTCGCCAGAGATGGGATCTATGGGCTGGAGTCGCCGGGTGTGGGGTCCTGGGTCACGGGTTTCCGTCTGATTAGCATCTTCCTCCCCATTAGGAGCTGAAGAAGAAGCTGTTCAAGCGACGGCGGGTGTTGAACCGGCAGAGGCGACTGAAGCACCGGGTGATCGGGGCTGTGATAGACGAAGGGCTGATCACGCGGCACCACCTGAAGAAGCGGGCGTGAGTGCCAGACCTTCTTTGCTTTGCTCCTCCCCACCGAGTCCTCTTTCCCCTTCCTGCCGAGCTCCACCGCAAGTATGCCCCTTGCTTTCCGTGTGCACTGACGTTTATATAAGCAGCGTTTGTAAGCTGTGCTTGTGCCTGCACTCCGCTAGCTAGCCTGTCACAGGACCGGTAGTTCACAACCTCTATGGGTCTTGGACCCCACTAAGAACGTAAGACCTGTCGACTCACCCACCTCCCCAAGTAACATTGTACGTCCACATAGATTTTTATAAATAAATTTAAAGCATACATGGGACGCCTGGGTGGCTCAGTCAGTTAAGGGTTTGCCTTCAGCTCAGGTCACGATCCCAGCGTCCTGGGATCGAGTCCTGCATCGGGCTCCTTGCTCAGCGGGAGCCTGCTTCTCCCTCTGCCTGCAACTCCCCCTGCTTGTGCTCTTTCTGACAAATAAATAAGATCTTAAAAAAAAAATCACATAAATAAGTGTGCACGTACTTGATGAATTTTCACAAAAGTACCTGTGGGATTTTGCATATAGGTCTCAAGGACCCCACCCCCTGCCTTGGGAAAGAGTTCCCATCCCATTCTTTCATTGATTTCTTCATTGTAAATATTTACAGTTTTGTAGTATAATAAATCCATTTGGTCTTTGTCCCTGGTTCCAGGCACAGAGCTTCTAAAACCCCTGCAATTTCCTGAGTGATAGAGTGTCTGTTACGGCCTTTTTGTGCCCTTTTTGAGCACACCTAGGTTTATGCTAATCACAACTTAAGGTGGGCCTGGTCTCCAGAAAAACCAGGTGATGAGAGGGTTGGGAATTTAAACACCACCTACCTGGGAAGATTAAGCTCTATAAACACTCTTGAATAATAAGAGATTTGATGAGCTTCCTGGTTAGTGAACAGGTGGAGGTGCTGGGAAATTGGAGAGAGTAGGCAGATTCCGTCACTGTTCCCCGGACCTTACCCTATGTGTCTCCTTCATTTGGCTGTTCCTGAATTGCCTTTTACCATAAATAAGTAAATGCAAGTAAATGTTTCCCTGAGTTCTGTGACTGTTCTAGCAAATTACTGAGTCTGGGAAGGAGATCGTTAAGAACCTTGATTTATAGCTGGTCATTCAGAAGTACACCATCTGAAGTGGGGGGCAGTCTTGTGAGACTGAGCCCTCAGCCTGTGGGATCTGATGCTATCTCCAGGTAGATGGTGTCAGAACTGAGTTAAATTTGTAGGATTCTCAGTCGGTGTCCACTGAATTTGAGAAAGCCTTGATGTGGGACAACCCCACACCTTTCTGGTGTCAGAAGTATTGAAAATAGGGGTATCTGGCTGGCTCAGTTGGTAGAGCATGCGACTCTTTTTATTTTATTTTATTTTATTTTATTTTATTTTATTTTATTTTATTTAAGATTTTATTTATTGGGGTGCCTGAGTGGCTTAGTCAGTTAAGCTCAGTTTGGCTCAGGTCATGATCCCAGTGTCCTGGGATTGGGTCCTGCGTTGGGCTCCCTGCTTCCTCTGCCTGTTGCTCCCTGTTTGTGTGTGCTCTCTCTCTCTGTCAAATAAATAAAAAAAAATATATAAAAAAAAAACATGACCTGAGCAGAAGGTAGACACTTAGTTGACTGAGCCACCCAGGCGACACGAGCATGTGACTCTTGATTTCAGGGTCGTAAGTTCAAGTCCCATGTTGGGTGAGGAGCCTCCTTAAAAAATAAAAGTATTGAAAATAGAGGAGAGGAGAAAAGTAGCTTTCCTCTACAAGTTTCTGCCATATACCAAATTTTAACATTTAATGGTAAGTACTTTATATATGTATGGGGGCAGTATTAAGTATGTTGATGGCTAAGTGTTGGAGAGATAGAACTCACTACCTCAGAGCCCAGATTTTCAAAGTCTTTTTACTTTTTTTTTTTTTGAAAGATTTTATTTATTTATTTGACAGAGATAGAGACAGCTAGTGAGAGAGGGAACACAAGCAGGGGGAGTGGGAGAGGAAGAAGCAGGCTCATAGCCGAGGAGCCTGATGTGGGGCTCGATCCCAGAACGCCGGGATCACACCCTGAGCCGAAGGCAGACGCTTAACGACTGAGCCACCCAGGCGCCCCCAAAGTCTTTTTACTTGACTCCAAAGACCTTTTCAATAGTCAGAACCATCGTACATTGTTTAAGGTTAACCTGGGTATCTTTGCTCCTACCAACCCTTCAGGTCCAGTGCACGTGCCAACATTACTCTCTCTGGGAAGAAGCGCAGAAAGCTCCTTCAGCAGATCCGGCTGGCCCAGAAAGAGAAAGCAGCCATGGAAGGTGAGACTGGGGCACAGAGGTGGGTAAGGGGGCAGCCTGGATTTGTTGGGGTTCTTTAATACTTCCGCTTTCCTTTTGCTCAGTGGAAGCCCCCACAAGGCCAGCCAGGACTAGTGAACCACAGCCCAAGCGGCAAAAGAAGACAAAAGCCCCCCAGGATGTAGACATGGAGGACCTTGAAGATGAGAGCTGAATCTCTCACCCCTTCCATCAGAAGATTCTCAGCTGGAGCCAGAAGGATTCTGGTTGTTTCAGAGGACTTTGGAAAAAGCATTGCCCCTTTTCATTCTCCTCAGATGGCCTAGTGACCTGTCCCAGAGGGATGTGTTGAGAGAAAGAGGGCAGAGAAGAAAGACTGGAGAATGGGGCTCCCTCGCAGTCCGCTCCACTTGTAATAAAGCCCTAGAGTTCTCACTGAGCGGTGTGTGATTTAATGTGGGAATGGAAATGGGCATTCTTTACCGACTGAGCCAGCCAGGCACCCCAGGATTGTATTTTTAGTAAACTGAAAACTGAGCATTTTTTTTCCCGTTTAACATTCAGAACTTCTGTTGGAAGCCAGGGCTGGGGTGTTTAATTAAAGTGAAAAGCTGCCTGTACAGAGGTGTGTTCAACAGAGGAAAAGCATATTCTCTCTGTCCTGTTTAATCAGGCTTCCTGGAAGAGGGAGGGTTTGGGCCCTGTGTTGCACCTCCCATCCCAGCTTTATTTTGAATTTCAAACCTTCAATAAAGTTAAGAAATTAGTACAATGAACCTTTATATATGCACTCAGATTTACCAATTTTTAACATTTTCCTACACGTGTTCTTTATCTATGCACTTGCAAATATGTATGTCTGTGTGTTTTTGTCTTTGCTGACTTATCTGAAAGTCAGTTGCAGATGAGATTTTACCCCTAAGAACATTCTATATAGCCAAAATACTATTGTCACCCCTAACGCATTTAACATTGGCTAATATTGAGTTTTTCATATCCGAATTTCCTTAGTTCCAATAATCTTTTTTTTTTTTTAAGACTTTATTTTTAAGTAATCTCTACACCCAACCTAGGACTCAAATTCACAACCTGAGATCAAGAGTCACACATTCCACTGACTGAGCCTGCCAGGTACCCCCAGAAAAGACATTTTAATATTTTGGTATACCCGTTTTTCATAATTTTGTTGTACCCCCGTGTCTAAGGTGGAAGGAGCTTGCTGTGTTCAAAGAAGAGTTTCTGTATCTGGCATTATGCTAAGTCTTTTAATAAGTGATCTCAAGTGATCTTTGCAAAACATCTGTGAGATAGGAGACATCATACCCATTTTTACAGATGAGGAAATTGGCTTCAACTTACCTGGTTCAAAAGCCTTTTTCAGATCGAAAGCGGAGGCTCTGCGATGGGAAGTGTTGGGTTCCAGTTTGAGGCAGTGTTAGGAGCAGAAATTGTCTCATACTACTGTTCTAGAACAGATTTTCCGGGTAAGTAGTATATACACTCTGTAAGTGTATTTAAACTTATAAAATGTAAGAACAAAAAAAGAACCATAGGAAGTCATTTAGCTTTTAAAACACAATCACTTCAAAAGTGTTGTTGGAAAACAGACCTCCATGCGTCAGAGCCAAAATACAGCAGGAAGACAAGAGTTTGGGATAAAGAGGAAAATTGGCTTTAGTGCTTTGCCAGGCAAAGGAGCCTGTAGCAAGCTATGGCGATCAAAAACTGTAAGCCCACTGGGAGGAAGGGGCTCAGAGGAAGGGGTTGGGGAGTTTTATAGGTAAATATAGGGTCTAGCTGGTTTCTACAGGAATTGTGTAGATGCTGCCAGTCTCCTTAGTCCTTTTCAGAGTGGTACCAGGTTACTGAAACAAAAGGCTAAAAAAGGAGAAGAAGTTTGCGGGAGAGGAAAAAGGTTACTTTAAAATCGAGCTTCGCTGAAGGATTAGTGCAGCCATTTTGATTTTTGTTCAATTCTATGTTTTTAAGTGGTTTCAAAAGTATTTTCAGAAACTGCCATCTGGTATTATTCTAACTCACACTTCCACTGAGAGCAGTAAGCCTTCTGGCCTCAGAACCGATTCTCCTTTTCATTTATTCAACCAACTATTAAGAGCCTACTACGTACCAGGCAAACACTATTGTAGGGAATGAGGATATAGCCTTCAACAAAATAGGTGTCAGAGAGCTTATTTTCTGGAGTTTATTCAACAAATATAATAAAAATAGC
Source organism: Ursus americanus (assembly GCF_024610735.1). Lineage (NCBI taxonomy): Eukaryota > Metazoa > Chordata > Mammalia > Carnivora > Ursidae > Ursus > Ursus americanus. The sequence continues at coordinate 38,585,203 of NC_142150.1, read as the reverse complement.
GAATGCTTATATAGTGCTTACTTAACCATTGCAGGCACTAAGTCCTATACAGTGAATGATGTGGGAACAAAGGCTAGAGAAATATAGAAAAAAATTAAACTTCCTTACAACTTACAGCCCATTGACGAGTACTCGAGACAGGCAGAGTGACCTTCCTCCAAGAAGTCAACTGCTTCAATGTTAATACTTTGCTAGAGGCAAAAGGCAACCTTTGTTTGACATTAGCCAGACCTTCAGGATCCTCTAAGTCTTCTTTCACAAACGAAAATCCTTTTGGAAACCTCTTTCATCTCTATCACCCCCCACCCCAAGATACATGTTAGCAATCATCCTCCAAGCATATGAGCCACTGATCTACATCTGAAGGGTCTCATGACTAAAGTTTTACTAGACAGTAGTAAATGAGCCCTCAAGGTCCTGGAAACCTTAGAGACTTACAGTCTCCCTGACCCCCTCCCAACTTAAAAGCATATAATCAGTCACTCCTCACAACCCCAGTGCAGCTCTTTCTGCCCACGGGTCCTGTCCCTGTGCTTTAATAAAACCATCTTTTTTTGCACAGAAGACATCTCAAGAATTCTTTCTTGACCGTTCGCTCCCAGACCCCAACATTTCACATCAGTGAACATATTCCCTTGTTTCAATTTTCACAACAAACCCTATGAGGTAGTTGTACTATTATCATCCTCATTGGAGAAGAGGAAATAGGCATAGAGGGGGTAAGTAGAGTACACAGCCAGTAAGTGGAATAGCTGGAACTTGATCTAGATAGACTGGCAGTTGTGGGGGCTCTTCAAGAGGTGCATATGAGCTCCTTATATAGTTACCACACTCTCTCTCTGCAAGCGAGAGCAGGGGTCCTGAGTTGGCAGGTTGGGGAGAGAGCAAAGCCTAAACAATGAAGACTAACAGACGGACAGAAGTACCAGCCGATAACTGGGAGAACACCTCCAGCCCAGCCAGCCCAATTTATTTTGGGCTTCCTCTCCTTCCCTTTATTTCCTTTTCCTCTCTTAGGAGTTTTCCCTCCCTCCCTCCTTTCTCATTCTCTCTCTTCCTCCCTCTCTCTCTCAGGCTCCCCACCACCGCGCAGCCCAGTGCGGGGCTTGAATTCACCGCCCTGAGATAGAGACCTGAGCTGACATCCAGACTCCAGGCTTAACCGACTGAGCCTTCCTGGTGCCCCTCCCTACTTTCTTTTCGTCTTTTTTCCGCTTTTCCCATCCTTCTCTTCTTTAACTGCTTTTCCATGGTCACTGTTCGTTTCTTGTTTGTTAATTTATTTAATATCGTCACTATTTATTGATTAAAATGTTTCCTAGTGCTTCATTTTTTAAAACCTCGTGAGTTGAACACTTTGCATTTTTGGCTTTCGGCAAAATAATTAAATCCAACTGTGAATAGACGCAGCTAGCTTTAGTTTGTGTCTTAAACGCCCTTTGGCGGGGGGGAAAGGTTTCATTGAGGCCGGGGCGGCTTCTCGCTGTCACCGTCTCAGCCCCGTTCTGGGATCCCGATGCGGCCCGGAACCAATGTTATGAGGGTCGCGGACGTCGCCGGACGGGTTTTCCTGAGAAGCCTAGCCGCTGGTTCCTTTCGGGTTTCCCGTCAGCGCGCATGCGCTGCCTGCGCTTCGCCGCTCCCGCCTCGGGCTCGGGCTAGGGCTCCGGGATGTCCGCGTTGTGCGACCCTCCCGGGGCCCCAGGGCCTCCCGGGCCTGCCCCGGCCACCCACGGTCCCGCGCCGCTCAGGTAGTCAGAGCCCCTGGTATCTTCCCCCATCGCGCGGCCCTGCGCCGATCCCCAGCCTTCTCGGCAGAAACCCGGATCCTACCTCGAGAACTCGCGTCAGGGTTCTCAGAGATTCCTGGTCGGGTCTTCCCAGAACTCAGGGACTGCCTCACCAAAACTCTGGGCTCCAGTGCCCGCACTCCTAAGATCTCGGTCCTGCCTCCTCCTAACCCCCAACGCTTAGTTACCCCAGATCCCAGCCTTGTTCTCCCAAGAGTTGGGGATATCAGAACTCTTGGGAACCCAGCTGTCCTGCCCCTTTAAGACCCGAGAGAACCCAGGGTCCCCTGACTTCATGGAGACTCCCTGGGAACCCAGGCCCGGAAACCCACAAAATGCTTCCCTCTAGCCTTTGCCTTGCCCTCCAACTAAGCTACTTTCCCTCACCTTAGGGTGGTTGATTTGTTTATTTATTTAAGGAATCAGAGAGGGCACAGTCGGAGCCCTATCAGCCCCTAGAGGATGCGGTCTTCTTTGGCAGAAAAGGCAGTAAGAGGAAGGGGACTTTGCCACTTCCCATAACACTGGCTTCTGAATGCCTAAGACTGAAGCCATATGTTTTGGGAGGGGAAGAGTTGAAAGGCAGGCATTACCTTGTCTCTATTCTGGACACTGTGATTCCTAGGCACACCGAGGATGCCTGGAAGGTGGTTGTTGATGTGGAGTTCAAGGGGTGGGTGGTTAGGATGCTTGCAGAATATGGGGAAAAACAGGTACTAAGAGGCCTTTATGAGGGACAAGTTGAGTTTAGGATTCTCTTTAAGAGCATAATCCTGGGTGCTTGTGTTTTGGAGGGAGGGTAGTCAAGCTGGAAAGGTGTTTTTAAAAGCAGATATTATAGCCACACAAGATATATTTACTCAATTCAACAAATACTTATGGAGTACTTCCTGTATACCAGGCACCTCATAGAACGAGATTCAGTGTTGAAGAGCATTGAAATGTTTACTACCCTTTTGGGGCTTATAGTCTGATCACTTAACGTTGATTTCCTTATCTGTAAAATGGGATCATACCTTAATTGGGCTGTTGTCTGGATTGAATTAATACCTAACATTGATATTATTGTTATTATTGAAAGAAAAATATTTATTGGGTGATTAGTGTGAACTTGATATGGTGCTTAAGTGTTTCATGTACATTATCTTAAGGAGGGAAGTACAGTTACCCTTATTTTACATGGAAAGAAACCAAAGCTCACAGGGGGAATGTAATGTGCCTAACATCTCCCAACGCTCTAAGTCTGCTTCTCTTGCTTCCTTTCAGTGCTCAAGAGCTGTCCCAGGAAATCAAGGCTTTTCTGACTGGCGTGGACCCTATTCTGGGCCATCAACTCTCGGCCCGGGAACATGCTCGCTGTGGTCTTCTCCTGCTCCGCTCTTTGCCACCTGCTCGGGCTGCCGTGCTTGACCACTTGCGAGGTGTCTTTGATGAGAGTGTCCGGGCCCACCTGGCTGCCCTGGATGAAAGCCCCGTGGCTGGCCCCCCTCACCTCCGTCCACCCCCACCCTCCCATGTCCCTGCTGGGGGACCTGGTCTAGAAGATGTGGTGCAGGAAGTACAGCAGGTGCTGTCTGAGTTTATCCGGGCCAACCCGAAGGCCTGGGCACCTGTGATTAGTGCATGGTCTATTGACCTCATGGGGCAACTGAGCAGCACATACTCGGGCCAGCACCAGCGTGTGCCCCATGCCACTGGCTCTCTCAACGAATTGCTGCAGCTGTGGATGGGCTGTCGGGCCACCCGCACGTTAATGGACATCTATGTTCAGTGTCTCTCAGCTCTCATTGGTAGTTGCCCAGATGCCTGCGTGGATGCCTTGCTGGATACCTCTGTCCAGCATTCCCCACACTTCGACTGGGTTGTGGCCCATATTGGCTCCTCTTTTCCTGGCACTATCATCTCCCGAGTTCTCTCCTGTGGCCTTAAGGATTTCTGTGTTCACGGTGGGGCTGGAGGTGGAGCTGGTGGCAGTGGTGGAAGTTCTTCTCAAAACCCCTCTATTGACCCCTTTCCTGGATCTCCTGCTATCCCTGGGGAGAAACGGGTGCCCAAGATTGCCTCAGTTGTAGGCATCCTAGGGCACCTGGCCTCCCGCCATGGAGACAGCATCCGCCGGGAGCTTCTGCGAATGTTCCATGATAGTCTGGCAGGGGGCTCTGGGGGCCGGAGCGGGGACCCGTCCCTTCAGGCCACAGTTCCCTTCCTGCTGCAGCTGGCAGTCATGTCACCAGCTTTGCTGGGCACAGTCTCTGGAGAGTTGGTGGACTGCCTTAAGCCCCCAGCTGTGCTGAGTCAGCTGCAGCAACACCTGCAGGGATTCCCACGAGAGGAGCTGGACAACATGCTGAATCTGGCTGTGCACCTGGTGAGCCAGGCCTCGGGGGCAGGTGCCTACCGCCTGTTGCAGTTCCTGGTGGACACAGCTATGCCTGCCTCAGTCATTACCACCCAAGGCCTGGCTGTGCCGGACACTGTGCGTGAGGCCTGTGACCGGCTGATCCAGCTACTGCTGCTGCACCTGCAAAAACTGGTTCATCACCGGGGAGGGTCTCCTGGGGAAGGGGTGCTGGGCCCGCCCCCACCCCCCCGCCCTGTGCCCTTTCTAGATGCGCTAAGAAACCATGTTGGAGAGCTGTGTGGAGAGACCTTACGATTGGAACGGAAGCGCTTCCTCTGGCAACACCAGCTCTTGGGCCTGCTCTCTGTCTATACTCGGCCTAGCTGTGGACCTGAGGCCTTGGGCCATCTCCTGAGCCGGGCCCGAAGCCCTGAAGAGTTGAGTCTGGCCACCCAATTATATGCAGGGCTGGTGGTCAGTCTCTCTGGCCTCCTGCCTCTGGCTTTCCGAAGCTGCCTGGCTCGGGTGCACGCAGGGACTCTGCAGCCTCCCTTCACTGCCCGGTTCCTGCGCAACTTGGCACTGCTAGTGGGGTGGGAACAGCAGGGTGGTGAGGGCCCTGCAGCCCTAGGGGCCCGGTTTGGGGAGTCTGCATCAGCCCATTTGTCTGACCTGGCTCCTCTTCTGCTACATCCTGAGGAGGAAGTAGCTGAAGCTGCTGCCTCCCTCCTGGCCATTTGTCCCTTTCCTCAAGAAGCCCTGTCCCCCTCCCAACTCCTGGGACTTGTGAGAGCTGGAGTACATCGCTTCTTTGCCTCTCTGAGGCTGCATGGTCCCCCAGGTGTGGCTTCAGCCTCTCAGCTTCTTACCCGCCTCTCTCAGACCTCCCCAGCTGGGCTCAAGGCTGTCTTGCAGCTGCTAGTTGAGGGAGCCCTACATCGGGGCAACGCAGAACTGTTTGGAGGGGAAGTGGATAGGGACAATGAGACTCTTTCAGTTGTTTCAGCTCCTTTGGCTTCTGCCTCCCTGTTGGACACAAACCGACGGCACACGGCAGCTGTGCCAGGGCCTGGAGGGATTTGGTCAGTTTTCCACGCTGGAGTCATCGGTCGTGGCCTAAAACCACCCAAGTTCGTCCAGTCGCGCAATCAGCAGGAAGTGATCTATAACACCCAGAGCCTCCTCAGCCTCCTGGTGCACTGCTGCAGTGCTCCTGGGGGTACTGAATGTGGGGGCTGCTGGGGGGCTCCCACCCTGAGCCCCGAGGCAGCCAAAGCGGTGGCAGTGACTTTGGTGGAGAGTGTGTGTCCTGATGCAGCTGGTGCTGAGCTAGCCTGGCCCCCTGAGGAGCACGCCCGCGCCACCGTGGAGCGGGATCTCCGCATTGGCCGGCGCTTCCGGGAACAGCCCCTGCTCTTTGAGCTGTTAAAGCTGGTAGCGGCTGCTCCCCCAGCCCTATGCTACTGTTCCGTGCTCTTGCGGGGGCTACTAGCCGCCCTTCTGGGTCATTGGGAAGCCTCTCGCCACCCTGATACAGCTCACTCTCCCTGGCACCTGGAGGCATCCTGCACCCTGGTAGCTGTCATGGCAGAGGGAAGCCTCCTGCCACCAGCCCTGGGTAATATGCACGAGGTATTTAGCCAACTGGCACCTTTTGAAGTGCGTCTGCTGCTGCTCAGTGTCTGGGGCTTTCTCCGGGAGCATGGGCCATTGCCCCAGAAGTTCATCTTCCAGTCAGAGCGTGGCCGCTTCATCCGGGACTTCTCCAGGGAGGGTGGAGGTGAGGGTGGACCCCATCTCGCTGTGCTGCACAGTGTCCTCCACCGCAACATTGACCGCCTGGGCCTTTTCTCTGGCCGTTTCCAGGCGCCTTCACCGTCCACTCTCCTTCGGCAGGGGACATAGCTTTTTCCAAGCTTCGGAAGCCAAGGGAGGTTGAGCAGTGAGAGAGATAGGGAGCTAAGGTGCTGCAGAAAGGTGGAGGTTTCTCTTCTAAAACCTTGGCCTAAAGAGCGCTGTCACTTTTTTCCTCCCCCACCTTTTTTTTCTAAATAAAATTTGCCGAGTTGAGAAAAGCAGAGTCCAGTGCCTCTGTCTGATGCTTAGAGCTGGCAAAGTCGGACAGCGCCTGGCTCTGGACAACCCCGCCCCCGCCCTCAGGCCACGCCCCTGGCCCCGCCTGCCGCCGGCATTTATTGTGCGCGCTCTGCCAATGGGACAACCACCCGGCCGCTCTCTGGTCGGGCCAATCAGAAGGCCGGAAGGGGCGGGCGCTAAGATACGTGGCTCAACGCGCGCGGGGGGAGGAGAGGCTCGGGGTCAAGGAGCAAACCCGGCACAAGATGGCGGCGGTAGCGGCAGTGGCGGCGCGTAGGAGGCGGTGAGGAGCCCGGAACTCGGGGGCACGCCCGGGACGCCCCAGGCCCCCCAAACCCTATATCTCTCCTTCCTGTGTGTCCTCCTGAGACTCTGTTACCCCCTGGCCTCGTGAGCACCCTTTGTCCCTCTGGAGGTGGCCTCAGGCTCCCCCCGTTTCCTCGCGGTAGATCCGCGCGGCGTTGGGGGCCCTTGCTTCTGGGGCTCCCAGCTCCAGCCCGGCGGTTCAAGAAGGCCGCAACCGTTCGCTCTTCTTGGCCTTGGCCGCTCTCAGCCGCCCCCGCCCTTGGCGGCTCGCGGCGGTTAACGCTGCCGCCTCCTTCCTGCAGTGTGCGGGACCGTCCGGGCGGGGGACTAGACGCGGCCGGGCTTCTGGGAACGCAGTCCGCTGCCCTGCGGGCCTCTCACCCGGGAAGCACCGCGGCCTGCTGTCCCGCCTGCACTACTCTTCTTGCCCTACCCCCCCCCCCCCCAGAGTCCCGAACCCTGCCCTGCCCTTGTCTTCACGTGGACACTAATCCTGGCTTATTCGGTGTTCACGGTCGCTGGGCACGGCTGGGGCAGGATCCCGTTAAGTTCACGGTCTGCCTGGATGATGGTGCTCAAACACAACATGCAGTCGAATGTTTTGATCTGCGCTCTCGAGTTTCTATTACTGAAAAAAAAAAAAAAAACCGGTTCAAAACAATCACCAGCGCCACAAAGCGTTTACCTGGACGTAACGGATGTACTGGGGTGGGAGGCATGTACTGTCACCAGCAGTGAAAAAAATATTGGACTGTAAACTCAACTCTCTGGAAGCCTGTGATCTGCAACAATAAACGGGTGCACCTTACCCTGCGGCTCATTCCTGACTTTGGCTTGTGACCACCTCTTGCTCTGGGGCGTTCAAAGCGTCCCTGAGTTCCTAGCGCCTTCCAACAGGTCACATCTGAAAGATCTTTTAGAAATCCTATCCTCATTGGCATTTCTCCCAAGTCCATTGCATAGATGTGCAAATAGGACTCCAGAGGGTATTTAACTCACTGTACTTCTGATTACTGCTGCTTTGGGCAGGTGGACATGGGGCCAGTGGTGCAGGGTGCCTGCTGCAGTCACTCCTTACCACCTGGGTGGGCCACAAGCCTTGCTGTTGAGTTTTCTGGTAGCATTTTTTCTGCTTGTTTTGCTACTAATTATTCCTGTTTGGCCTATCAAAAGACAGTGCCTGGTGTTTTCCTCACTTTTCTGTGTGCCCTGGCTTGCTCTGCACATTCTTCTGTAACTGGAGGGCTTACTGTGTTCTGCCATCTCCTTTTTGGTGATTGTCTTACCTTTAGCTTTCAAGCAGATGCTGAGGCTAATGCTGGATACAATGTATATAGTCTTTAGTTACCTTGTTAGTTTGCAAAGTTTTAAGACTTAGAAGAAGAGAAGCCTGTGTTTGTTTTCTCTTCCTATTTGGGACACTTTCCTAAGAGTGTGCTCCTGGACAACCCACATCGGTCTCTGGGAAAGCATGTTTAAAATGCAGAGTCCCCCTGGGTTCGGGATTCTACATTTACTAAACACGGCAGCTAATTCTTAACAATGAAGTTTGAGAACCTCTGTTTAGGATTTACTCAGAATTGATGAATGTATCTTTCAGACGAACTTGAATTAGTCCCTTGTCTGTCATTTGATAGCACATTGGGGAAGTGACAGTTTGTGGTAACCTTGGGGTAATGGTCCTCAATGAGGCAGGCCCTGCTGGTAGGTAGTGTGCTGTATTGTATATCATGAAGTACGGGGGCCCCGGAGTCTGGCAGAGCTGAGTTCAATCCCAGTTTCACCCCTTATTGGCAGTTCAGTTTTGGATGGAATATTGAAGCTTTTATGCTTCAATTTTCCCATCTGGGAAAAACTCTAACCCTACATTCACCAAGAAAACAATAAAAGAAATGAAAAAGAGGTAGTGTGTATCAAGAAGTGGTTTTGAATGATGGTTGCCCATTAGAGGAGATTTTAAAAACTCTGATGCCAAGGCTCCACTTTGTACCGGTTCAATCAGAATCTGTGGGGGTGAGATTGGCACTTTTAAAAACTTCAGGCAGGCGTGCCTGGGTGGCTCAGTCAGTTCAGTGTCTGTCTTCTGCTCTGGTCATGATCCCAGGGTCCTGGGATTGAGCCCCACATGTGGTTCCCGGCTCAGCAGGGAGTCAGCTTCTCCCACTCCCTCTGCCTCTTCCCCTGGTCATTCTCTCATTCTCTCTCTCTCTGTATGTCTCTGTCTCAAATGAATAAATAAAATCTCAAAAAAACAAAAACAAAAACTTCAGGTGGAGTTTAAAACTGGGGATATAGGCAGTTAGCCTGGCCCCTGGGGGTATGTTAGGATTCAATACATGTGGCTGCTGTTAGTCTTTTCAGGCTTAGTTCATGGTAGTGGCGACTTACTTTGAAGATCTAGGAGTGGAGATCAGAGGATCAGGATGCCTAGGGTAGCTAGGGATGTTGGGACTCTAGGTATTGTGGCAGCAGTCCAGCTGAGGGTACATCTTTAATTTTTCCACTGTAGCTCATGTGGAAAGGCATGGCTTGCTTTGTTTCTCTGTTCCTCACATGGTGCCACCATTTCCCCTGGGACAGCTCCTTTCCTCTGAGAAGCTGATGTAACCAGAGTCAATACCAGGGCCTCTGAAGGCCAAAGATCCTTTGTATACTTCCTCTGCCTTTTGAAGGGAAGGTGTGAGTGAACCAACTCCTCAGGCCTGACACTTTACCCCATGTCCACTCTGCCTTCTCTTCTACTTAACCAGACTCTATCTTTCTCCCCTTTTAGGTTTGTGGTGGGAAGGGGCCTTTCCCTGTGAAGGTGGGGCCTTTTCTGACCTCTGCGCTGATTGTTTCCTCTTTGTTTTTTTTCCTCCTCAGGTCTGGGACAGGTTTGGTACTTGCTTGTTTAGGGGTCTGCCTGGGAGTTACCCTTGCTGTGGATAGAAGCAACTTTAAGACCTGTGAAGAGAGTTCCTTCTGCAAGTATGATATTTCTTGGAGAGTGGGATGGAAAATAGGGTACTGTGGGAGGTGCTGTGGCAGGTGGAGGGTAGCCTGGGGACACTGCAGGTGGTAGAGGGACCTAGGAACATTGGGGAACCTCCCCTCCTTCCCATTTCACTTGGCAGGAGGCAGCGAAGCATACGGCCAGGCCTCTCTCCATACCGAGCCTTGCTGGACTCTCTACAGCTTGGTCCTGATGCCCTCACAGTCCATCTGATCAACGAGGTCACCAAGGTCAGGGGAGAAAAGATGGGAGTCTGGTGGGGGTGGGGAAATGGCTAAGGGGTAATTCAGCAAAGGTGAACCTGTAGCCAACATCCTGTCCCAGCCATCTTGGGATTTTATGAGGAATTCAGATCTCGGGTCCCTTAGGTAAGCGGGTAGAAGGAGGAGACCCCTTAGGAGGGAGTGGGTTCAAAGGGCATTCCGTGGTGTAGCCCTCTCCCTTCTCCAGCTCCAAACCTCTGCCCCTGCAGGTAGTGCTGGTGCTGGAGCTCCAGGGGCTTCAAAAGAACATGACCCGCATCAGGATTGATGAACTGGAGCCCCGGCGGCCCCGATACCGGGTGCCAGATGTATTGGTGGCTGATCCCCCCACATCTCGGTAAATTTTTCCTGAGAAACCTGTCCATTTCCATGGTCCTTTTTTCTTCCCGATGAGCCTTTATTTGGCTGATTTTCCCCCCCACTTTGTGATAACAGCTGACTAGCATCTCGTCACTCTCCTAACCTTGCTCCATTTCTCCCTCTGTTTCATGCATTTTCCCTTCTGCCCTTTTTCTTCTTTCATTCTGCAAACAGATAGTGCTTCAGTTCTGTCCAGGCCTGTGCTAGGGGCTGGTGAAGCAAGAGTAAATAAACAAGGCCCCAGGTCTTGCCCTCCAGCATTAGTGCCTGTGTGGTTGGTTCCTCCCGTCCTTTCCCTTCCCCCTACTTTTCTTTTTTCCCTCAGATATTCGTGATATGATTACTCGAATTCTTGAGTCAGGACACAGTGTCATTATGAGTATTCCATGCATGGCTTGCTCTCTCTTTTTAAAGTTTTTTTTTTTTTTTTAGTAATCTCTACACCTGACGTGGGTCTCAAACCCCCAACCCCGAGGTCAAGAGTCACATGCTCTGCCGACTGAGCCAGCCCAGCGCCCCATGCATGGCTCTCTATTAAGTACTTAATTTAGAAAATGATATGATAAAACCTCTTCCCTGGATACCCTTTACCCAACCATACACTTCTTACCATCCTGGGGTCCTGACTGCCCTGAGAGGTGGTTGTTATTCTAAAGTTTATCATTCTCTTGTCTTGGTCTTACAGTTGTGTCATGTGTATGCATATAAGAACATAGACACACAAGCGTATTTGTGTTTGTGTGCCTGAGCCATAAACTGTGTAGGTGTGTTTGGTTTTGAGTGTTATAGGGCAAGTATCCTAGTGAATGTGGGCTTCTGGAATTTCCGTTTTTGACATAACTTTATGTAACTGTTGCATGTAGCTCTAGGAATTCATTTTTACTGATACATATATTCAAATGGTGCCCCATGGTGTTAGCGTTTTCTAAGTTGTGTTTATTTTTATTTCTTATAATTTTTAAAAAGATTTTATTTATTTATTTGACAGAGAGAGAGAGAGAACAAGCAGGGGGAGCTGGAGGCAGAGAGTGAGGGAGAAGCAGGCTCCCCGCTGAGCAGGGAGCCTGTTGCGGGGCTTGATCCCAGGATCCTGGGATCATGACCTAAGCTGAAGGCAGCCGCTTAACTGACTGAGCCACCCAGGCGCCCCTTTAAATTGTGTTTAAATAATTCTTTATTTCAAGTTCAGAGAAATATTTATATTTTTTTCTTAAAATCTTACCTTAAGGACGCCTGGCTGGCTCAGTCGGTAGAACATATGACTCTTGATTTCCGGGTTGTGGGTTTGAGCCCCATGTTGGATATACAGATTACTTAAAAGAAAAAAAAAGAATTAAAAAATCTTACTTTAAAATGTTACGTCATAACCCGTCTGGAGTTGATACTAGTGTCTGGCATGAGGTAGGAATTTGGTACCATTTCTTTCCTACTCAGGAAATCTGTTTTTCTGACTTCGCTATTGAATAGTCCTTTCCTCACCAAACTGCCTCTGTTACATTTTGAAGTTCTGAGTATGCTTGGGTCCACTGCCAGGCTCTTCTTTGGTTCCTTTGGTGAATCTGTCCACCCTGGCACTGTCCCCACACCGCCTATAGCTCTTAGCAGAACCCCCCCCCCCCCCCGCCCTGGGTTCTGAAGTGTCATCACTACTCTTGGCCCTTTGCACTTTTTTGTATCCCTTTCGATCTCTTTCCCAGGCTTTCTGTCTCTGGCCGTGATGACAACAGCGTGGAGCTCACTGTGGCTGAGGGACCCTATAAGATCATCTTGACAGCGCGGCCATTCCGCCTGGACCTGTTAGAGGACCGCAGTCTTCTGCTCAGTGTCAATGCGCGAGGACTCTTGGATTTTGAGCACCAGAGGGCCCCCAGGGTTCCGTGAGTACAGGGCTTGGGACCAGAGAGGACCTAGTGTGCAAGAGCCCAGGGGTGGGGTGGATTTGGGACTGGGTCCCTGGGAGGAGACAGGGTGGCAGGACCACCAGGTAGGGGCTGGGGCTGGGAGAAGCTGCTCTCAGGGAGGGTAGGAAGCAGACCCGGGTCTCGGTTTTCTCCGTTTCCTGTACAGACCAGGAGGCAAGTCACTTTTGTCCCTGAGCTGTACCCTGGGCACCTCCTCTGGGAGGCCTGCCTGGGTCTGCCTTTCCCTCTTCCCCTTCTCATACCATCACATTTCCCAGGTTTATTTTCTTCCTTTGTTTTTTTGTTTTGTTTTTGTTTTTTTTTTTTTTGTTTCTTTTCCGCCCCACCCCCCCATCTCTGGAAGTTTGTCGACTGAAACTCACTTTTATGTTTCTGTTTTTGTGTTGGTTTTGTGCCTCCTTTTCCCCTTCCCTACCCATCTCCTCCTGCCCCAGTTTCTCGGATAAAGTTAGTCTCACGCTCGGTAGCATTTGGGATAAGATCAAGAACCTTTTCTCTAGGTAAATCCATGGCCACTGGTACTGTATCTGTTCCTCTGCCCTTATCTGCCCTTCACTCTGGCCCCCAGGGGAAGGTGCCCCAGACCTTCCTATGCCCTGCCCTTCACTCACCCTTCTTTCCCCAGATATGTGGTATCTCGTCCCTGTTCCCTGTTCCCCTGGCTGGGAGCCCCCTGGGAGAAGGAAGATGAAATGCTGGAAGTCCTTAAGGAATGTAGGGAGCTTCTTGCTTTGCCAAGGGGTGGAGAGATACTGTCTAATGCTGGGGTTTCTGGCTCTCAGCGGGGGTGCACTGAGGCTGTAGGTGGAACTGCTTGCCAGCTGCCCTTGAAAGCATTCTTTGGCAGAACCTCTTGTTTGAATCCCTGCATATAGCTGTAAAGGCTTGGCCATGGTATGACCCACTTGCCTTTGTAAAACCCTGGTGTCAGGCCAAGAGGCTGAGGCCCAGTGAGAGTAGTTGGGGCCAGATTCTCTCGGAGACTGCAGAGCCAGCCCTGACTATCCCAGTCCAGGCACTTGAACCATCCTGCCTGTCTCCTCTGGAATGCAGGCAGAGGCTGGTGATTTAGTCCTCTGTGTGGAAGGCACCTCCTGGTAGCATTTAATCATTTCCCTTTCTCATTTCTCTCCCCGTCCTTTGCATATTGATCTGCTCACTGGGGTCCCTTGCCTAGCTTTAACATTCAGTCCCTTCCTCCAATGCCTTCGTTCCTTTGGACCCTTGGCTCTCTATTCCCTTACCCCTCCTTCCACTAGCCCCTCGTCCCTGCCCCCTCTGGATTGGAGCAGACAGCTCTCCTACCTTCCAGGCAAGGATCAAAAGACCCAGCTGAGGGCGGTGGGGCCCAGCCCGAGGAAGCACCTGGGGATGGTGACAAGGCAAGTTGGTGGGCTGGATGGGTGGCCACAGGGTTGTCTGGGAGGTTGGAGGGGAAAGGCCCACAGGAAACTTGAGCTCAGTCTCCCCATCGGGGATGGGATTTAGAAGAGGGTGGGGGAAGAGAGAGCTAGCGTGTGATTGGAGGTGGTCTGCTTTCCTCCTCACAGCCAGAGGAGACCCAGGGGAAGGCAGAGAAAGATGAGCCAGGAGCCTGGGAGGAGACATTCAAAACTCACTCTGACAGCAAGCCATATGGTGAGGGACTGGGAGAGCCTTGGGCAGGGACGCAGGGACTCCTTGTCAAACAGAAGCTCTGGAGCCCATCTTTTGCTTTCCTTCCAGGCCCCACGTCTGTGGGTTTGGACTTCTCTCTGCCAGGCATGGAGCATGTGTATGGGATCCCTGAACATGCAGACAACCTAAGGCTAAAGGTCACTGAGTGAGTCCCATGGTGACATCAAGAAGTGGGGGGAAAGAGGGGTCGGACGTTAGGGCTGTGGGGTGGTGTCCATGTAGTTTGGATACTCCAGACAAGTGTGGATCATTTCCTATGGCCAGATCACCTTTGGTGATCAGAGAATTCTCCTTTGAGGGGCGCCTGGTTGGCTCAGTCGGTTAAGCGTCTGCCTTCGGCTCAGGTCATGATCCCAGGGTCCCTGCATCAGGCTCCCTGCTCAGCGGGGAGTCTGCTGCTCCCTCTCCCTCTTACTTTGCCCCTGCCCCCTGCTTGTGCATGCTCTTTCTCTCATAAATAAATCTTAAAAAAAAAAAAAAAAATTCTCCTTTGAGAAAGGGCAGGGGGACCAGTTCTTATCACTCACCTGTATCTGGCGGGTGGAGGTCGTGGGTGCCACAGCCTAGGGCCAGTCTGTCTGTCTGCCTGCAGGGGTGGGGAGCCGTATCGCCTCTACAATTTGGATGTATTCCAGTACGAGCTGTACAACCCCATGGCCCTGTATGGGTCTGTGCCTGTGCTCCTGGCACACAGCCCTCATCGGGATCTGGGCATCTTCTGGCTCAATGCTGCAGAGACCTGGGTTGACATCTCTTCCAACACTGCAGGGAAGGTGAGCATGTAGGCATGGAGCAGTAAGAGAGTGCGTCTTCAGCCCTGAGACAAATGGGTGTGCTAGGGGCATTTATTTTGAGAGGCTGGTGAGAGGCTCACGGGGTGGGAGAAGGGGCCCTGAGCCTTGGGAGTGGAGCAGCATTTGCGTTCCCTGGTCATTCCCAGAAAACACACACTCATGGAGAAAAGTATTGCTCCTTCTGCATTTGTCAGTACCTTTGTTAGTGACCAGGTGTCACGTACTAGACAGTCTTGTAGGTGCTGGGGATACATCGCTGATTAAAGTAGGAAAGGTTCTCACTCTGAGGGTGGGAAACATGTTAACCAGGTAAGAAGGTGGGGTGAGTTCTACGTTGGTAAGTGTAGAAAGAAATGCAGTGGTCACGTGGTGAGGACGGAGATAGTGCTCTTGTAGATGGCAGGGTCCAGAAAAGCCTCACTGAGGAAGTGATGTCTAATCTCAGCCCAGACTGACTCCTGAGGACCCAGCTGTGTGAGGACTCAAGGGAACATGGCTGATTTGTGTGTGGGTCAGGGAAGAAGAGGGTGGGGGTCAGAACCATGTCTCTGGTCCCATCTGTAGACCCTGTTTGGGAAGATGCTAGACTACCTGCAAGGCTCCGGGGAGACCCCGCAGACAGATGTGCGCTGGATGTCAGAGAGCGGCATCATCGATGTCTTCCTGCTGCTCGGGCCCTCCGTCTCCGATGTGTTCCGGCAGTATGCCAGTCTCACAGGTACGTGCGTCCCCTCTCTGCCAGCCGGCGGCCTCCTCTGCGGGCCCTGTCTTCTTGAGAAGGGCGACTCAGCCTGCTTACTAGCCCAGTACCCTTTACGCTCTCCCTCTCTCTCTCACTTGTCGACAAGCCTCCCTCAATTTCTGAGTGCACCCCGTGGCCCCAAGTTGGGCCTGACCCCACTGTGACCCCCGTGCCTGCAGGGACCCAGGCATTGCCCCCGCTCTTCTCCCTCGGCTACCACCAGAGCCGCTGGAACTACCGGGACGAGGCTGATGTGCTGGAAGTCGATCAGGGCTTCGATGATCACAACCTGCCCTGCGATGTTATTTGGCTGGACATCGAGCATGCTGATGGCAAGCGGTACTTCACCTGGGACCCCAGCCGTTTCCCCCAGCCCCTTACCATGCTGGAACACTTGGCCTCCAAGCGGCGGAAGGTAAGAAGGCTGTGGCCGTGCTCAGTCTTCTCAGGCACAGCAGCCCTGGAGAGCTCTGAGCACCCCTGTTGCTTGCCTGCAGCTGGTGGCCATTGTGGACCCCCACATCAAGGTGGATTCCGGCTACCGCGTACATGAAGAATTGCAGAGCCGGGGTCTGTACGTTAAAACCCGGGATGGCTCTGACTACGAGGGCTGGTGCTGGCCAGGTAGGTGGGCCCAGAATTGAGGGAGAGGCTATTGTGAGACCAGGGAAGTTAGATGCTAGCCATTTTGCCCCTTGAAGGTTGACAGCCACCCTTAATTTGTCCTAGGCGCTGCTGGTTACCCTGACTTTACCAATCCCACGATGAGGGCCTGGTGGGCTAACATGTTCAGCTTTGACAACTACGAGGTACGGCAGCCCCTCCCCTACCTACATCTGTCTTTCCTGCCCTGCCTCCTTAAGTCCGTCATTCTCTGCTGGCTAGCCCTGCTGTGGTTGGTTGCCTGCGTTTTTTGTTTTTTTTTAAGATGTATTTATTTGAGAGAGAGAGAGAGAGTGTACGGCTGGGGGTGGGGGTGCTCAGATAGAAGGAGAGAAGCAGACTCCCTGCTGAGGGCAGAGCCTGAAACCGGGCTTGATCCCATCCTGAGATCATGACCTGAACGGATATCAAGAGTCGGTGCTTAACTGACTGAGCCACCCAGGCACCCTTGGCTGTCTGGATTGATTCGGAGGTCTTCGTGGTCCTCAGAGGACCCTGAGAAATGCTTTTTGGATTCCTAGGAGTTCTCTGCTCTCACAATTTGTCTTCTTCCTCCCCTCTGTCCTTCTGTCCCCACTTTCTACCTTGTGTTAGGGCTCAGCTCCCAACCTCTATGTCTGGAATGACATGAACGAACCATCTGTATTCAATGGTCCTGAGGTTACCATGCTCAAGGATGCCCAACATTATGGGGGCTGGGAGCACCGAGACGTGCATAACATCTATGGCTTCTACGTGGTAAGAGGCTGAGTGAGGAGAGCTGAGGGCTGGGGAACTTGCACATGACAGCAGGCTTTTGCTCCTCACTACCCCTCCTCTCCTGTCTCCTTCTAGCACATGGCAACGGCAGACGGGCTGGTGCTGCGTTCTGGGGGCCTAGAGCGCCCCTTTGTCCTGAGCAGGGCTTTCTTCGCTGGCTCCCAACGCTTTGGTAAGATTTGGAGACTAGAGCTGTGACAGAGTGTGTGAAGGCCAGATTGGAAGAGTGGTGCACCAAGGCCTGCTTCTCTGAGAAATCTGTCCACATGGCTGTCCTCTTGAGAGCAGCAGGCTGCAGTCCCTCCCCTCCCCATGCACCTGTGCACTTTTAAGGGGATCCGGGGAGGGGGAGTTCCAGTCCCCTTTCAAGTGCTGTCGTGAATTCTGTCATCTTGGGCAGGACCCTGGGGGCCTAGAACAGATGCGGCAGGTCGGAGGAGTTGGCTGTATGAAAAGTGGAGCCCCTTCACTGTTGGCAAGCTCCATCTCTCTCGTCTTCCTTAGGGGCTGTGTGGACGGGGGACAACACTGCTGAATGGGACCATTTGAAGATCTCTATCCCTATGTGTCTCAGCTTGGGGCTGGTGGGACTTTCCTTCTGTGGAGGTGAGAGGGGTAGGAATTGGGCATCTTGGTTTGGTGGGAGAGGAGCCAGGTAGAGGGCACAGGACCCAGGCACAAACAGAGAGCTGAGAGTCGAGGGTGGGGCCTGGGGGAGCTCATAGGTAGCAGCCCTCTTTTCACCCTGTTTTCCAACCTCTTTTCTCCCTCCCCTCCCCCAGCGGATGTGGGCGGTTTCTTCAAAAATCCAGAGCCAGAGCTGCTTGTGCGCTGGTACCAGATGGGTGCCTACCAGCCATTCTTCCGGGCACATGCACACTTGGACACTGGGCGGCGAGAGCCCTGGCTCTTACCAGCTCAGTACCATGACATCATCCGAGATGCCTTGGGCCAGCGATACTCCTTGCTGCCCTTCTGGTACACCCTCTTCTATCAGGCCCATCGTGAAGGCATTCCTGTCATGAGGTGAGGCATTTGGCTGGGTCTGTGTAGAGTGGGCTGAGGTGGCTGAGGGACAGTGGGGACTGGGCTCCATCTCTGAGCCTCTTCCGCCACTCACAAGGCCTTGTAAAGGAGCGAAATTCTGGTTTCAAGGTCAAGAGTAAGAAGAGACATGGGGATGAGTAGCAATAAACATTGCCGCCAGGCATTGTTCATCACTATCCCCAGAGCCAGAAACAGGACAGACAAGTATCCTTCCATCCTGGGGAGTAAGACAGACAGACATGTACACAGATATGCAAATAAGAAAGTTGCCGGGGCGCCTGGGTGGCACAGCGGTTAAGCGTCTGCCTTCGGCTCAGGGCATGATCCCGGCGTTCTGGGATCGAGCCCCACATCAGGCTTCTCCGCTGGGAGCCTGCTTCTTCCTCTCCCACTCCCCCTGCTTGTGTTCTGTCTCTCGCTGGCTGTCTCTCTCTCTGTCGAATAAATAAATAAAATCTTAAAAAAAAAAAAAATAAGAAAGTTGCCAACAGTGATAAGCTCTTTGAATAGGGTAATGGAATTTGGTTCTACAAATGGCCTTTTAGTTTTTATTTTTTAAAGATTTTATTTATTTATTTATTTGACAGAGACAGCCAGAGAGGGAACACAAGCAAGGGGAGTGTGAGAGGGAGAAGCAGGCTTCCCACCCAGCAGGGAGCCCGATGCGGTGCTCGTTCCCAGGACCCTGGGATCATGACCTGAGCCGAAGGCAGACACTTAACAGCTGAACTACCCAGGTGCTTACAAATGGCCTTTTTAAGAAGAAGGACATGGGAGCGGCACCTGGGTGGCTCATCTGGTTAAGCGTCCGACTCTTGATCTCATGAGTTCAAGCCCCACGTTAGGCTCCACGCTGGGTGTAGGGCCTACCTAAAAGGAGAAGGGCATGTGAGATGAGGCCTGACTAATGAGGAAGATGGACTTTTGTGATCTGGAGGAAGAACGTTCCCAGCACAGGAAACTGCAGGTGCAGACATTCTAAAGTGGAAATGAGTTTGTTGTGTTCCAGGGATAGAAAGGACCGGTGTGTCTCAGGGTAAGGAACCAGAGGGAGAGGTAGGACATGACATAGGAGAGGAAAATTTGATCTGTTCCAGGATGATGAAATTGCCACTGGCAAGTTGCCATGTGGACTAGTTTCAGGAGGGGGCGGGGGAGGAGGCAGCATGGAGGTGGGTTAGGAAGTTCAATGGCTAGACCAGGGGTAGGTTGCATAGCTGAGGCCTCCAGTGCCTTTGGTCCGTCTGGCTACAAGCTCCTGGCTTGTACTCCTGTGCTGTTCTTATCTCCGGTTCCTGGGGTAGCATCTCGGACCTCTGCCAAGATAGCAGGTGTCTTCCCTTCTCATCTTGCTTCCTTCCTAGGCCCCTGTGGGTGCATTATCCTCAGGATGTGACCACCTTCAGTATAGATGATCAGTTCCTGCTTGGTGAGAAATGGAGGGGACCGTTGATGGTGGGTTGGGATAGGGCTGAGAAGAAGTAAGCACCCGTGGGAGAGATGTCTGTGGATGCCCAGGGAGGGAGGAGTGAGTGAGGCCGGTGGCGCAAGGCGTTTTGGTGTTCCCTGCCTGGAAACTGGTCCCCTCAGTTCACAGCTGATTCTGGTGTGTTTTAGGGGATGCATTATTGGTTCACCCTGTATCAGACTCCGGGGCTCATGGCGTGCAGGTCTATCTGCCTGGCCAAGGGGAGGTGAGTTAAGGAAGAAAGGGCGTGGTGGGGAAAGGTGGTGAAGGCCAAAGAGGGTAAATAGGACGGGGGCCTGTGCAGTGACCCATGTCTTCTGCCACCCACAGGTGTGGTATGACATTCAGAGCTACCAGAAGCATTATGGTCCCCAGACCCTGTACCTGCCTGTAACCCTAAGCAGTGTGAGTATGCCTGGCCCAGCTGCCAGCTCCATCCGCCTGTCAGTTTCCAGAAGGCGAGAGTGTGTACTTTGGGGTCCAGTACCTAAGTGGGCACAGACGGACAAGAGCAGAAGACACTGCCGGGCCCAAGATCGGACAGTGGGGCAGCTTCATCCCCTGCTCTTGCCCTAGATCCCGGTGTTCCAGCGTGGAGGGACAATTATCCCTCGGTGGATGCGAGTGCGGCGCTCTTCTGACTGTATGAAGGATGACCCCATCACTCTCTTCGTCGCTCTCAGTCCCCAGGTGAGCATGTGGGCAGGGAGCCCCCTCAACCCTCTGCCGCCCTTCCCTGGAATCAGTCCCCGGGGGAGTGCCCCCCACTCCCTCTTGGGCTCAGGCTCTCGCCTATCCCACTTCCTGCTCAGGGTACGGCCCAAGGAGAGCTCTTTCTAGATGATGGGCACACATTCAACTATGAGACTCGCCATGAGTTCCTGCTGCGTCGGTTCTCATTCTCCGGCAACAGCCTTGTCTCCAGGTAATGAAGTGCTCACTCATCCTTGGTAGCCTCGGGGGATGTGCACTGTGTTCTATTCTTGCGAATGACCTTGCTCTGGGTCTCCTCCTTCCTTCTGCTGGGACATCTTTCTCCCTGACGGCCATCTGTTTTTGTTCTCTCTAGCTCAGCAGACCCCAAAGGCCACTTTGAGACACCAATCTGGATTGAGCGGGTGGTGATAATAGGGGCTGGAAAGCCAGCATCCGTGGTACTCCAGACAAAAGGTGAAGAGTGAGACCGGCCCCCAGGGTGGGAAAAGAGGGAAAAGAGGGGCAGCTGGGGACACCTTGTCTGTAGGAAGGTAGTTGCTGTGCCATAGCCGATTGCTATGACCGTGGAACGCTTTCTTTTTTCTCCACCAGGATCTCCTGAAAGCCGCCTCTCCTTCCAGCATGACCCTGAGACCTCTGTGTTGATTCTGCGCAAGCCTGGTGTCAATGTGGCATCCGACTGGAGTATTCACCTGCGATAACGCAAGGGATGTTGGGGGGTGGGAGGGGCGCAGTGGTGACGAGAGTTCCTCTTCCTTCTGCCTTGGAGTTTGACCCTCCCCAGACTTCACCTTTCTTATCTGAAAACTCAGATTCTGCCAACATCTGGGCAGGATGAGAAGCTGTCCCTGGGCTCTGAATTCCTCCTGTGACCTGACCTCTGACACCAAGTCTCCCATCACCCCCCAACACTCTGTTGCTCTAACGGGAGCACATTCACCTGTGAAGACCGGGGGACCATGAGGCCCTTGCTTTCCCTTCTTTTTCCTTTCTTTTGGGGGCCCTGAATCTCCTCTGTACCCTCTTAATTCATACCTCTTGTGTGTTGATGCCATTTCTTGGAATAAGATGAGGGCAGTGAGCTTTAGGGCTCCTTTTCTCCTTCCCATTCCCTCCCCACTAAACTGCTCTCCCTCCTTTTATTTCTTTCTCCCGATTCTTCTCTGTCAGCCCTCCCCTTTTTATGCCCCACTGATACACTGGGACCACCCCTTACATGATAAGGGGTGAATGGATCAAAGGAGTGAGGTTGCTGGAGAACATCCTCTTCCCTGTCGCCCCAACCTTTCCTCTCCCTGATTGCTTCTAGAGCTGCTGCAGTTCTGACGGGGCAGTTCTATCTCCCCTGTCCCTTGGGGGAAAGAAGTTTCCACTCTTCCTTAAGAGGGGATGGGCATTCAGCTTCTTTTGCCCCCTTTTTGTGCCCTTGGGGGGCATTCAAGATGGAGAAATCAGTTGTGGTTTCATTGAATCACGGTCACCTGTATTTATTGCTAGGAGAAGGCTGAGGGTGGGGAGATGATCATGTGTGCCCAGGGTTGGCCCGAAGCCCTGGGTGGGGGGTGGGGGAGGACTAACTGGGGACAAGGGGGAATATTTGTGGCAATTTTTTTTACTTCCTCTTGGCCCCCAGCTGCGACAGGTTTTGATAAAAGGAGAAACAATAAAGAGATAAACCATAAATAACTGTTGGTGTCCGGATTCTAGTTCTGCCCTGAACCATAGACCCTTAGAAGCCTAAGGCCCTGACATTTTCATCTAACTTCAGCATAAGCCTCTTCAGTTCAGCAAAACAAATGAGCGTAAGTCTTCTTCAACTTGCTAGATGCCAATATTTTCATAGGGGAGCCCAGCAAGGTCATCAGATTTTAGTAGGCCTCCTTAATAGTGGGGTCCTTCTTGAGTAGAAACAGCTTTACAGTCATATTCTCATGCAAAAGGCTGCTTCTCCTTAGCGTCACTTTTTAAAACTCCCCATTGATTCGGTGGCAGGAAATAGATTTCCATTTTGGAGACTACAAGTTTTAGAGAAACAAGAGGGTGGTTTTTTAGGGAAAATGATTGCTCAGAAAGGCTTGTGCCTATGAGTAGTTAGGGGATGTGTTCATGTAATTCTCAGCTCAAGTATTCCCAGTTTCCTGGGAGGTAGCCCACTGCCTTGGCTCCCCACTCCCTATACCCTCCCTACACCGCGACCCCTGTTGTCCTACGGTTAAGAAACGTGGATCAGAGGAAACGGTAAGATTTTGGAGACAGGTATCTAGAAGGGACATAGAAAACTGCATAGTGGCAGTTTCGTAGTTTTTGTCAACCTTGGTTACTTGTCCGTAAAATGGGGGCAATGCCATCTGTCTCAGGATTAGAGTGAGAAATGCAATGCGTGAGACACCCAGAGCACAGGCCTGGCACGTGAGAAGTCTTAGCTTTCATTCATTCGAGTAACAAGCATTTGTAGAACTGTTAGGGTGCTGTGGCTGATAAATGAATGAAAATAAGGAGGAAATCTGGGCACACGGACTGTAGTTAAAGGGGACGATCTCAAAGTCGCTCCCACCAGGCTTCTGACTGCCCGCCACGCGAGCTCCGCACGGCGGATGTGACGTCACCCACTCCCGTGGTTCCCAGAACCAGGCGGTGGGACCGGAAGTTAACCCGAGGAGCGGGGTGCAGACTGACCGGAAGTGGGCCCGGGCGGGCGCCGCGGGCCCCAGCTCGCGGGAGCCGGGGGAGAGGAGCGTGAGGAAGGCGGGACACGGGGCGGGGCCGCTGCAGGGGCGGGGTCTGCAGGCTGGCGGGTGGGGGGCGGGGACCCCCTCGCCCCCCCCGGACCCCGCCTGCCCGGGCGCCGGCGGCGGCACGGCCATGAAGCTGAAGCTGAAGAACGTGTTTCTCGCCTACTTCCTGGTGTCGATCGCCGGCCTCCTCTACGCGCTGGTGCAGCTCGGTGAGCGGAGCGGGGCGGGGCGGGGGTGCGGCGGGCCCGCCCGAGGGCGCCCGCCGCGGTGCATCCCGCCCTGGGGAGGAACCCCCGCGCAGACACCATTCAGCCGGCGCGGCTCTCCGAGAGCCCTCTGCGGCTGCCGGCGCACTCCCCTCGCTAGGACGCACCGCGGCTTCTCGCCGCACGTCGGATGAAATGCAGACTCCTTCCCCGAGTCCTCAAGGCCCCGCATGATCCTGTGGCCGTCAGCCTTTCCAACCCCATTCCCTTTCGCACTTGCTCGCCCTGCTCCGGCCGCACTGGCTGCATGACAGTTTCTCAAAAAGCCCACGCTTATTGCTCTCTCAAGCTCTTAACCTGTTCCTTCTGGCTGCGGTGCTTTTCTCCCTGCTCTTCCCTGGCCGCCGCTTTCTCATCCTTCAGGTCTCAGCTCAGATGTCACCGCCTCAGAGAGGCCTTCCCTGACCACCTTAGCTATAGCGCGCCTCTCCTTTCTCTGGATTCTCGTTTATTCTTTATCTTACGTGTTTCCTTCGTGGCCCTTATCACAATTCGTAGTGATTTTTACTGATTTGTTTCTTTGCCCCGTGTCGGCCTCCTCCACTAAACTGAAAGCTCCATGAAGGCAGGGACCATGCCGGTTTTGCTCCCTGCTGCATCCCCAGCACCTAAGGCTGTGCCTCCCACGAGGAGCATTCAATAAATACTTATCCAATAACGGAATCAATGAATTTTATGAGTCTTTGGTCACACAGCCAAGGGAACAGATGGAACGTTGCCTCTTGCACAGAGAGACAGGCCTGAGGGCTTGACCCTCAGGTATTTAAAAGACTGCCCTGTTTCAGGAGATGGAGTTGTTCTTTATAGCTCCAGAAGGCAACGTTAGGATCAGCAGCTAGAAGGGATGGAAGCAGATGATCAGCTCAGTATCCGAATGAAAGCTGTAACAGATGGAATGGATTGCAGTTGGAGGGGGCTGCTGATGGAGGCCATGAGCCCCCCACCCCCACCCCAACGAGGGGTGTGGAAGAGGCTGTCGGGGAAATTGTCAGGAGATTCCTGCACTGGCTGGGAGTTGAACAAGAAGGTTATGCCCCTTTGGGATGCTCACTGTGCTGTGGTTCTCTGCCCCCCCTCCCTGCTTCCTGGGACCAGGTCAGCCATGTGACTGCCTCCCTCCCCTGCGCGCAGCAGCGGAGCAGCTTCGCCAGAAGGATCTGAGGATCTCCCAGCTGCAAGCCGATCTCCGCCGCCCGCCCCCCGCCCCGGCCCAGCCCCCTGAACCTGAGGCCCTGCCTACTATCTATGTTGTTACCCCCACCTATGCCAGGTATGGGCGCTGGTGTATCCCAGAGGCCTGCATAGGCCAGGAGGTTGGGGTCGATGATGAGTCTGGGGGGCACTGGGCCAGGCATGTTTCTCAAACTAGGGCATGCCAAATAACAGGACAAATGAACCACATCTTTCCTCAAAGATTTGTGGGAAAAGGGTTGTTTTTCTAGTGAAATAGACAGGGGTATACTGTGAAACAGAATACACAGTTCCTAACAAATTTTAAGGTAGAACTATAAAGTTTCAAAGAAATGTTGAGCTTGCCCATGAATTCACTCTCTCTCTCAGGGATCCTTTGGTGAGAAAGTTTGAGGATCCCTGACTAAATTGAAGTAGGAAAGGGCTTGGCCTTAAAGTCATACTAGGGTCTAGAAATAGTTATACCAGCTATGATTTACAGTGTGTTTACTCTCTACCCGGAACTGTGCTAAGTAAGGGCTTTACTTTTTTTTTTTTTTTTTTTTTTTAATTCAAGTATAGCTTTCTTTTGGTACAAACCAACTGGGGAACGTGGTTTTGGATCTATAGCTAAAGAGCCTGCCAACACCTCCCTGGAATCAGGTGGCTGACCCACGTAGGCACAGGCCCCTCTAGACCCTGTCCCCTTTCACACACACAGCACCAACCCTGGGGCAGACAGACCAATCTGAAAGATAAAGAAGCCTAGAAGAGACTGGGCCACACCTTCCCAGTTTCTTGTCTAAAACTCAGGTAAATCCTCCCTGGAGAGGAGTGAGGCAAAGGGCTCCTCTAAATCTCTACCTGAAAACCCAGGAAGAGGACCTGGCCCTCCTGATATTTTAGAAAGTCATTATAATTCAATCTTTAAGACAACATTGTTGTAAAGTATGGTTATTCTCATTTTCATAGCCAAGGAAACTGAGGCTTCGGGAGATCTGACCCATTTCCTCCAGGGTCTCACCTACTAAGTTACAGAGCTGGCATTCGAACCCAGATCTGTCTGATTCCAAAGCCTGTACCCTTCACTTGTAGTCTCCCACAGCTAGAGCCCTGAGCCCGCCAGACACGGGCTGCAGGAACAGGGAAGGCGAGCGCAGTGTGCAGTTGATAGGTAAGACAGGGAGGTTGGGTATTGGTTGGGGAAAGACCATGGGGGATACTGGAAGGGGCCCCGGAGAAGCTGTGTATACGGGCCAGAGCGAGCAGATGGTGGCGACCCCTCGCTCTCCTCTGCATCTTTCCCACTGCAGGCTAGTGCAGAAAGCGGAGCTGGTGCGGCTGTCCCAGACGCTGAGCCTGGTGCCCCGGCTGCACTGGCTGCTGGTGGAGGATGCCGAGGGCCCCACCCCATTGGTCTCCGGGCTGCTGGCTGCCTCGGGCCTCCTCTTCACACACCTGGCGGTCCTCACCCCCAAGGCCCAGCGGCTCAGGGAGGGTGAGCCCGGCTGGGTTCGGCCCCGCGGTGTAGAGCAACGGAACAGGGCCCTGGACTGGCTCCGGAGCGGAGGGGGCGCTGTCGGGGGAGAGAAGGACCCCCCTCCAGCCGGCACCCGGGGAGTCGTGTACTTTGCAGATGATGACAACACCTACAGCCGGGAACTCTTTGAGGAGGTGAGCCCTGGGGTGAGGATGGGGAAAGAGGCAGGTGGAGCCAGCCTGACCTGTTGTCTTGGTTATCGGTGTGAGGAGGGGGAGCAGTGGGGCAGAGTGACCCCAGTGGCCCTTCCTGCTGCTCCCTTGCCCCTGGGCCACGCCCTGTCTGTTTCTTCTGTCCTCTCTTAGATGCGCTGGACCCGTGGTGTCTCCGTGTGGCCTGTGGGGCTCGTGGGCGGCCTGCGATTCGAGGGCCCTCGGGTACAGGATGGCCGGGTTGTGGGCTTCCACACGGCATGGGAGCCCAACAGGCCCTTCCCAGTGGATATGGCAGGCTTTGCTGTGGCCCTGCCCTTGCTGTTGGCTAAGCCCAGTGCCCAGTTTGATGCTGCTGCTCCCCGGGGCCACCTGGAGAGCAGTCTCCTGAGCCACCTCGTGGATCCCAAGGACCTGGAGCCGCGGGCAGCTAACTGCACTCGGGTAAGGAGCTGGAGGTGGGCGGAAACCTGGCTCTGGGATATGGAAGGGTGATGGGGGAAGTGGAGTAAGGCCTTGGGGAAGAGGATCAAAGGATGGGCGTTTGAACCAGGAGGGACCCTCCAGAGCTCGGACTCAACCTTGCTTACTCTGCTGCAGGGGAAGCTGGGAGCCAGGCAAGGAAAGTGGTCTCCTGAGCACCCACGTAGCACAGAGGGGGTAAGGGGATAAGGCCCCATTCTAGAGGCACTAAAGGCCCCTGCCGTTCACACTTCGCAGTCAACGCTGTGTGTGCGGATGGGGTGAGGGGTTCCGTCCTGTGCCGAGGCCCCGAGGCCCCATGCTGGCGGCCGGCTCTAACCGGAGCGCTCCCGGGACAGGTTCTAGTGTGGCACACACGGACAGAGAAGCCCAAGATGAAGCAGGAAGAGCAGTTACAGCGGCAGGGCCGAGGCTCAGACCCGGCTGTTGAGGTGTGACGACAGCCCCACCCTGACTACCACCTCGTCGGGCACGAACCTGGGGGACTGGGCCCCTGGCCTGCCCAGGATGCAGTTTTCCATATCCTGACCCCTCAGAGCCAGGGGCGGCCCCTCTGCCCCCTCAGCCCCAGGGCCTGGCCCAGCTGCTTCTCCCCTCCCCCAGCCTGCCATGTGGCACTGCCCACAGGCTGGGGACAAGCGGCCCTTGTGTTGAGCCAGGTCAGCTCCGTCTGGGGCGGAGCAGAAGGACAGACACTCAGGAGGGAGGGCTGCTGAGCAACTTCGTAACTTATTGGGGCTGGGCATGCACTGGGGGGCTGGAGGAGCTGGGCTGGACCCTCCCCACCTGAGCATGCTGACCCCCCTCCTACCTCCAGAATAAAAGATCTCAAGCTGGAAGGGGCCTCTGGTTTCCTTCATTGTGCACGTCTGGTTCTTGCATTTGGTCCTTACCAGAGTCAACATCTAGGTGTCCTGGCTTCTCTAGCAGACAGAAATCAGTTCTCCCAGAGCCCCCCCCCCCCCCCCGCCCAGCCCCCTTGAAGAGGAAGATCAGTGGCTTCAGTCCAAAAGCTTTATTGAGTCTGTGTGCCAGGAGCAGTCTCCAGTCCTTCCCCCGTCACCTTCCCATCACCCTGGGTGCCTTGTGTTCCCTGGCGGCTCTTGGCCACAGGGGCTAGGCCCTGGACACCTAGTTTTGTGCCGTCCCCAGTCTAGCTCCGTGACTATCCTTAACCCCTCCTCTAATCCCAGGGACCCCCCCTCCCCCACCTGGAGCCTTGGTAAGGAGTCGGGAGGTTTTCAGTCCTGTCCATCCCTCCCCTTCCCCCCTCCCAATCCCCCAAGTTTCAGGCCACTAGGCCTCAGGTAGACCCTCCTTAGGAGGTGCCTCTTCTGGGGGGGCCTCCTCAGGTGCCGGCCTGTGAGCCACCCCTCCCTGTCGCCACGCTGTTTTCAGCATGTCCTTCAGCCCACTGGGAAAGAGGTAGCCCTGGGTCTCTCCCTCCCCGTCGATAACTCCTCCGAGCCCCTCCAGTGCCGTCTGCAGGTACCGCAGGCCCACGAGCGCCAGAATCTGTGGGGAAGGCGAGGGGAAAGAGGTCTGTGAGGGTCGACAGCTCCGGAGCCAGGGCTGGAGGCAGGGAGGGGGCCCAGATGGAGGGAGTCCTCCGACGCTTGCCGACTCACCTGCAGCAGGAAGGTGACAGCCAGCGCGCCGCCCAGCGTGCCCGCCAAGCCCTGCAGGTGCCCCAGCAGCACCCCGTGGCATCCGTGGGCCCAGAGGTTTAGGTTGGGCTGACGGGGATCGAAGAGAGGGTGGGCATGGGGCTCTGAGAGCCGGCTTTGCAGGCAAGGTCTGGGCGAGTGGGGGTTGCAGCAGGAGAAGGGGACACCATCAATCAGATACAGGCCTTCCACGTTGCTCTGGAGGCGGCTGCGAAGAGAGGGGCAGGGGTGTTAGGATGTCTGGAAATAGAGGCCTGGGGGAGAAGCTACGGGGCGCGGGATTTGAGAAGAGAAACATGGAAGACCTTTGCTGACCGGTTTACCCCGTGCGAGGCATGCATAATTCATTTATCTTCACAATAAGTCTGCAAGATAGGTCCTATATCGCCATTCACAGAGGAGGAAACGGGCCCAGAGCAGTTTGGTAACACGCCCTAGGTCACACACCTAATAAATGGCAGATCTGTAACCAATTCCCTCAATCACTAGACTCTATTTATTGCCTGTGGGGCGAGGTGGGTTTCAAGGGGGGAGGAGGCAAAGGAGGGGAAGGAGGCTGGGAGGAGTGAGGGGAGGGGAGAAATAAAACACTCACTCAAGGACATCCTGGTCATTGGGATCCAAGTAACGGCTGCTGACCCACTGGATCCCAAACCAATCCTTGTACCCGTGGCGCCCGCAGCAGTGGTGTCTCAGCTGGAGCTCATCCAACAGCCGTTTGGCATGACAGTGTCCGGGCACCTCTGTGTCTTTGTAGTGAGCCAAGGCAGTCCCCAGGCCCTCCTCCAGCCCGGTGTCCAGACTCCCAGGTAAAGCCAGGGCTAGCGCCAAGGCGAGGACTAGAAGACCCCCGCCCCCAGCAGCGCCTACCACCAGCAGTGGGCCCAGGACCTTTCGCCAGGGAGGGTACTGAGCCGCATCCAGGCTGGCCCTGCTGGCTCCCGCACCCACCAGTCCTGTGCCCAGAGCCACCGCACCGGCCGCCAGGGCAACCTGGGGCAGGGCAGCAAATGGGCAGGAGGGAGCCAAGAAGGTGCCGAGCTGCCACAGCTGGGCCAGGAGGTGCCCGCTACAGAGGAGGGCGAGGCCACCGGCCAGCGCCAGCAGCCAGGAGAGGAGCCAGAGCCCCTGTGCCAGACGGATGCGGGGCTGGAGGGGCAGCACCAGGGGCAACACCGGCGCCATCTCCCATCTCTGCCCAAGGGAAAGCAAGAGCTGTCAGGGACGACGGTTGGCGGGGGCAGGATGCTGAGTCAGCCCATCCCGGCTTGAGCTGGGCTAATGCCACCCTGACCCCAATACCCTGGGAATCCGCCCCCCTCCCCCCTCCCCAGCCTTAATAACCCCCTGCCTTGGCCACTGCCAGCCCCAATTCGAGGTGCCTTGGCCTTGCCCCTTAGGAAAAGCCCCGCCCCCGGGCAAAGGACCCATTTCGTGACCCCGCCCCTGCCCCCTCGCGGAAGTGGGGAGGGGTCGGTCGGCTCTGCCCCCAGGGGCTAGGGGCTGGGGCAAGGAGTCCAGAGAGGACCCCAGGGAGCCCGGGGGCGGGGATCCCGGAAGAGCCTGGGGGGCGGAGGCCCGGAGGGGGCCCGGGGGTCAGCGGGTTGGCCCTGCCCAGGTCCTGAGCGGCGAGGCCCGGACAGGGAGGGGTTACCAGGCGGCCCGGCCCCCCCCTCGTCCCGCCCCCCCCTCCCGCGCTTCCTGGCGGCTCCGCGTCCGGCGCCTGTTTGTGCCGCGGCGCTGGGGCCCGGGACGGCCCCGCCACCCCACCCCCGGGAGCCGAGAGCGGCCCCGGGAGAGTCCAAGGCCCCGGCGGGCCCCGGAGCCTGCCGCCCCCGCTCCACAGCGCCCCCTCCAGGCCCTTTCCCCGCGCCCGACAGCGCCCCCGGGGGGCGGCACGGCACCCGAGCGCGCGCGCCCCGGGGTGCTTCCCCTTCCCTCTCCCTGGCCATGGCCCCGGCGGCTTAGAAGCCTCCTCCGCCGCCGCCGCTCGGAGCAAGCCGGGGGCCGGATGGACGGGGCCGGGGGGCCCGGTGAGTACGGGGCGGGGCGGGCGGCGTGCCCCTTCCCGGAGCGCCGGCCGCTCGGCCGCTGCCAGTGCCCGACGGCAGTCTGGTGGCGTCCCCGCGTGCTCCTCGGCCTCAGGGGTTCTGAGCATCCTCCACTGTTCCTCAGGTCGCTCTCCCTAGTTATTTGGATCTCCTACTGTCATTTCGAACTTCCTCAACGTCATCCACTCCCCATGTTACTCTGGGCCCCTCGATGTTTCTCTGTCCCCTGTGTTACTCTGGGCCTCTTCTCCTGGTTTTTCGGGTCGTTTTATTTCTGACGGTCACCGTAACCCTGGGACCTTCACTATGACTCCGTCTCCACTGATACCCTCTCCGGTCATTCTCGATCTCTTCTCCTGGTCCTCTGAGCCCTCAGATGACTGTACTCTCGTGTCCCCCCTCTTCTTTCGCGCCCCCTCCTCAGTTTCTCTGCCTTCCCTGGAGACCTGAGCCTGCTCTGGGGTGGGCGGTCGTCCTTCGGCGCCTCCCTCTGTGGTTCCCACGTTCCTGGGCAGTACTCCATATTTCCCCCCTGGTACTCCATGGTACTCCCTGTCTTTGCGGAGGCTGAGACAGCAGCAGGAAGGGAGCTCTGCCAGGCTCCTCGCCTGCCCTGCCAGAAGGAGGCCCTTGATCCTCTACCACCCGTCTCCTCCCCTCCGGGACAGCCTCCAAGCTTGGGGCTGCTTGAAGGGGGTAGTCCTATTGGACGAATGCAAAGTCGGGGGAAGACAGAATCCCCTCAACCCTTTCTTCAAGTGGTGGGTACGTTCTGAGTGCTTCTTGCCCCTTTTCCAGGTGAGGGCCCTGCTCAGGAGGCCCTGCAGTCCTTGAGCCAGCGGCTTCAGGTGCAGGAGAAGGAGATGGAGCTGGTAAAAGCAGCCCTGGCAGAGGCCCTCCGCCTGCTGCGGCTGCACGCGCCCCCCAGCCCCCTGCAGGACCCTGACACGCCCGCTCCGACACGGGACAGGTATGCCTGTTGTCACACACCCTCTTCCTCTTCCTTCCAGGGACCTCTAGGGGCATCAGGTTGATTTCACTGTCTCCCCAGCAGCCCTGCAGCGCCCCCAGGACTGCCACCCACATGCGGCCCCTCCTTGGTGAGCCGGGGCACCCAGACAGAGACAGAGGTGGAGACCGAGCCATCCCCTGGACCCCCTGGCCTGAGCAATGGGCCCCCAGCCCCGCAGGGGGGCAGTGAAGAGCCTAGTGGGACCCTGTCTGAAGGAGGGGGCAGCAGCAGCAGTGGCACTGGCTCCCCGGGCCCCCCGGGGATCCTCAGGCTTGTGCAGCCCCCGCAGCGCGCTGACACGTAAGTGTCCTGTGCCAGAGGCCCTGGAGGGGTGGGAGGACTGCGGAGCACGAGCAGAGGAGCAGAGGGACTGATCTTTACCTGCTCGCTATGCTCCTCCCAGGCCACGGAGAAATTCTTCCTCCTCCTCATCCCCCTCAGAACGGCCTCGGCAGAAACTCTCCCGGAAGGCAGCTTCCTCGGCCAACCTGTTGTTGCGGTCAGGGAGCACGGAGAGGTGGGCGAGGCTCCCCCCACCCTGAACCCCACCCCACCCCAGGCTCAGGCTCTTGATTTCCACATCCCTCACCTCACTTCCCTGGGTGGGGTGGGGGGACCTCATTGCCCAACAGGAAGAAAGGAACAAGCACTCCTGGGGCGCCTGCTGTGTTCCCGGCACTGTGCTAGACCCTCGACCTCCTCCATCTCATTCAGTTCCCTCGACATCCTTGGGGGGTAGGTGGTCTCATGCTGTTCATTGTCCAGGTGAGGCAGCAGGCTCAGAGAGGGTAAGTCATTTGCCTGGGGTCACACAGCTAGAGCTAGGATTTGAACCCTACTCTTCCTGACTCTGGTTCTACCAAATCACCACATACCTTCCAAGATTCTAAGAGGTACCAGAAGCTCTCATGATTTTCACGGACGACTGTTCTCAGAAGAGTTTCAGCCCTACCCCTCAGCACTCCCTGCCCCATCCACCCCAATCTACCAGGCTTTATTTCTGGAGAGCGAGGGGAAATCCTAGTGGCTGAGTATAGTTGGCTCAGAGTGCATACAAGCGCCAGGACACCTGAGTGTTTATTCGAGCCCTGTCCTTGGTCTCCTTTATTCTCTGAAGAGCTATTACCGCCTTAGTATTTAGTGACAGCTGTTTGTGGGATTCACCTGTTACTTTCCTCTGGAGAGATAAGGACTTTCTTGCTGACCTCCCAGATCCCTGAAAGGCAGGGCTGGTGTGCATTCTGGATTCCCTTTGGTCCCATTTTACAGATGGAGAAATGAAAAGGCCAGCCAGAAGCCTGGTGGTCTAGAGGGAAAGGGCCCCTCCTTGCCATGCTGCACAGCCTTTCACAAGCGTTAGGGCTTTGTGCCGTGTGCTCTGCCCCTTTGGCCTAAACTTTCTCGTCTCTTACATGGGGCTGCAAGTCCCCATCTACTTGGGGCCCCTAATGTTCCGAATGCAGACATCACTGGGTTCTAGAGGAACCTCCTTTCTTGTGTCCTGCCCTTTCCCACTTAGGTCTTGGGACCTGACCGCATCTCTCTGCTTTTCTCTCTTCCCAACAGCCGTGGGGGGAAAGACCCCCTCTCCAGCCCTGGGGGTCCTGGGTCGCGGAGGAGCAACTATAATTTGGGTAAGTACAGAGGAGTCCGGAAGAACTGGGATGACGGACTTGGGGTTTGGGCTACAGTCCCAGGAGCTACTGTGGGGGACCTGTGAGGTGTGGTGGGTAGAGTTCTGCTCTGGCTTTCCTGAAAGGGAGGCTGCAGGGTGGTGGTTGACACCCCCCTTTTCTCTGTAGAAGGCATCTCAGTGAAGATGTTCCTTCGCGGCCGCCCCATTACCATGTACATCCCATCTGGCATCCGCAGCCTCGAGGAGCTGCCCAGCGGCCCACCCCCGGAGACCCTCAGCCTTGACTGGGTGTATCCTGCCCCTTCCAGTCCCACGGGAGCCACCTTTCCCATCTTGGGAACCCCCCCTTCCTGACAGTTTCCCCCTGGGTCTGCGGGATCAGAAAGCCCTCTGAGTCCTGCCCTACCGTCCTCTGCTGATGGTGCTGTCAGCCAGAAGCTCTTTCGTTGTCCCCTCTCTTCCTCATTCTGCCCTTGGTCTGACCCTTTCCTTGACTGCCATCCCCACTCCAGTTATGGGTACAGGGGTCGTGACTCCCGCTCTAATCTGTTTGTGCTGCGCTCTGGGGAGGTGGTCTACTTTATCGCCTGTGTGGTGGTGCTATACCGGCCGGAGGGGGGCCCAGGGGGTCCTGGAGGTGGCGGCCAGAGACATTACCGGGGCCACACGGACTGCGTTCGCTGGTGAGGGGCCTGGGGCGTGGGAGTGGGCAGCTCTAGGCGTGGGGATGGTGGGCTTGGCAGGAACAGGGTCTGGGCGGGTGCGGAGGAGCAGGAAGGAGGAGCTGCCTTGCCGCTCTGCAAGCATGGAGAAGGTGTCCTGGGGGGTCTTGAGAGACCGACCCCCTTCCCTAGAGCGTCTCCTCCCCCACCTAGCCTAGCTGTCCACCCCGATGGTGTTCGTGTAGCCTCAGGACAGACAGCTGGAGTGGACAAAGATGGAAAGGTAAGGCCAAAGTCGAACAGCAGGCAGACAGGAGAAAATTGCCGCCTGGCTTTCCTTCACGGCCCTGACCCCTTCTCCTCTACCAGCCCCTGCAGCCGGTGGTTCACGTCTGGGACTCAGAGACCCTGCTGAAGCTGCAGGAGATTGGACTGGGGGCCTTCGAGCGGGGTGTGGGAGCCCTGGCCTTTTCAGTGGCGGTGAGCTGGCTCTAAAGCCTCTAGACCCCCCATCTTCCTTGCCCAGGAACCTCCTTCTTGCATTTCACCAGGACACCTCCGAAGTTCTGGCCTTCCTGAACCCCACCCAGCCGATTTTCCTGAGAAAGGGACAGGTGTCCACTTCTCCTGCCCGCTCAACCCGCGATGACAGCCCTTGCCTGATGACTGTGAGCCCACAGACCTCTAGGCCTCACTCAGCCCCTCCGCTGTGTCCCCCGTTCTCAGGATCAGGGTGCTTTTCTTTGTGTGGTGGATGATTCCAACGAGCACATGCTGTCAGTGTGGGACTGCAGCCGAGGCACAAAGCTGGCTGAGATCAAGGTGAGGAGGGAGTCCAGGTGGCCTGGCATGGCACTGAGGTTAGGGAGCTAAGGGCCGTGGAGTACAGAGAGAACTCTAGACTTCCCCGTACCTTGACTTCATGTCTGGCTGGCCCACCTGGAGTGAGCCCCTTAGCCTCTCTGAGGCTGTGAAAGGGAACTATGGAAGTTCTGGCCTCCTGAGGGACCGACCACGCGTCAGGCCTTAGGGCAGTGCTGGCATCATGAGTGACTGGGAGGGGTGGTCGTAGGGGACCAGGTCTGGGTCCGGAAGGAAGGCGTGTCCCGAGGTTTTGGGACTTCAGCAGACCGGCCGTCAGGATGCAAACTGAGGAGTCGAGTGAAGTGAGGGTGCTCAGGGCTTGGGGTGGCTGAATCTGGTATCTTCCCTTCAGAGTACAAATGACTCAGTCTTGGCCGTTGGCTTCAGCCCTCGTGACAGCAGCTGCATTGTCACCAGCGGGAAATCCCACGTCCACTTCTGGAACTGGAGTGGAGGAACAGGGGTTCCTGGGAACGGGACCCTCACCCGGAAACAGGGTGTCTTTGGGGTGAGGCGTGGATGGGTGCAGTGTGGTGCGGGAGGACAGAGTGGAGGTGGAAGTGTTGGTCTGAGTACTGTAGACCCTAATACTACCCAACTGGCGACGGTCTGTGACTTTCAGTCTTGGCTTTTCTCTTTGACCCCTGCTCTCTGCTCGCCTCTCCCCCAGAAATACAAGAAACCCAAGTTTATCCCTTGCTTTGTGTTCCTCCCGGATGGAGACATTCTCACTGGGGATTCAGAGGGGAACATTCTCACCTGGGGGCGGAGCCTCTCAGATTCCAGGACCCCAGGCAGGGGTGGGGCCAAAGGTAAGTGGTTGGGGGTGATGGTATCTGGGAAGTCTAGTACCCCAGAGGGTCTGTGGGAACAGAGAAGAGGATTTTCCTTTTTTCCTTTTTTTTTTTTTTTTTTTTTTTACCATGAGAGTTGATAGTTGTCTGTGGGCCCCAAGGGGGCCCTCTAGGAGGGCTGTCTAGAAGGGTAGGGACACCATGGCAAAGGGGCAGGGCCGGGGCTTTGGAGTCTGCCAGATCTTGGGTTCACATTCCAGTTTTGCCGCCAGTTGTTTGGCCTTTAGGAAGTTACCTCATGTCTTTGGAGCTCAGTTGTCCAGTCTGTAAACTGGGTAAAATAATAGCCGAGGATCAGAGACCATATTCAGTAGGTACTCAACAGCTGGGAGTTATTACTTCATTGTGACGGCCAGGGCTGCTCCAGTTCCCCACTGCCCGGCACCCCTATGGCGTGACCCACTCATGACTTTGCCAACAGAGACCTACGGGATTGTGGCCCAGGCCCACGCTCACGAAGGGTCCATCTTTGCTCTGTGTCTCCGGCGGGACGGGACTGTGCTGAGTGGTGGCGGACGGGACCGCCGGCTGGTCCAGTGGGGGCCAGGATTGGTGGCCCTCCAGGAGGCTGAGGTGAGGGCTAGGCTGGGCTTGGGGGAGGGGGGGAGGAAGAGGAATGGCCAGTGGGCCCCTGACTTTCCGCCACCATTCCACAGATTCCTGAACACTTCGGGGCTGTGCGGGCCATTGCGGAGGGGCTGGGCTCTGAGCTGCTGGTGGGAACCACGAAGAATGCATTGCTGAGGGGAGATCTGGCCCAGGGCTTCTCCCCTGTAATTCAGGTTCGGGGGCAAGGGCTCCGGGCAGGAGGGTGGGAAGAGCTACTGAGGCGGGGCCGAGGTGACAGCCCATGCTCTGCTGCAGGGCCACACGGATGAGCTCTGGGGGCTCTGCACGCATCCCTTCCAGAACCGCTTCCTCACCTGTGGCCACGACCGGCAGCTCTGCCTGTGGGATGGGGAGGGCCATGCACTGGCCTGGAGCATTGACCTCAAGGTAGAGCCCTGCGTCCCTGGCTCCCCAATGCCACACCCACCATGGCTTCTGTGGCTGCCACTCCTTCCCCAACATCCTTTTCTGTTCTCCCCAGAGGCAGCCCGTTTGTACTGGTATGGCTATATGGGCTACTAAAATCTCCATTCTTCTGTGCAGATGCCTCCATTGCCCCCGAGCACTGCCCTCTTGCCCCCGAACCCCCAGACCTCCCCTTGATGCGCAACAAACAGTTAATCTCCAGCACAGCTTCCCAGCTCGGTTCTGGCTGTTAAACATTTTAAGTATCGCCTCATTTAGGCTCCAGTGACACCCTGCCTCCACCCCAGGTCTACTGTCCCTCTCCTCCCCGTCTCATCCTTGGGAGGAGAAGGCTTTGGTGTTACCAACATGACGAGGTGTCCATCCGGGAACCTTCACTAGAAAGGCATCTTCCTGAATTCACCTTCTCCCCCCTCCCAGGAGACTGGTCTCTGTGCTGACTTCCACCCCAGTGGGGCAGTTGTGGCTGTAGGACTGAACACAGGGAGGTGAGAGGAGCCAGGATTCCTGGGAGGGGAAAGCAGGAGGTATGGGAAGGGTTCCTCGGTAGTGGGGTGTGTGTGTGTGGGGGGAGGAGTGTGGCTGCTGCCTGCTCAGGAGCCCCAACTGCACCTTCCTGCTCCTCAGTGCTTTTCTCTGCAGCCCGGGGCTCCCCAGCTCTCCTATGGCAACCGTCATCACACTCAAGCACTCTCCCCTCCGAGCCCGGGAGTGGAGGAGGTGGCAGCTTAGGATAGAGAAGCAGTGGGAATAGGAGGGGTATGGGAGAGACTAACAAACGGAAGTGACAAGCTTACGACTCCATAAGGTCCTCCTAGGAGGCCCTTGTACTCCTTTCTTAGAGGCATCAGAAGCCCCTCAACCTTGATCTCTCCTTAGCCCCTTCCCGTTTCCCAGCATAAGAATGCAGCATAGGGGGCACCTGGGCAGCTCAGTTGGTTAAGCGTCCAACTCTTTGATTTCGGCTCAGGTCATGATCTCAGGGTCGTGAGATCGAGCCCTGCATGGGCTCTGTGCTGGGCATGGAGCCTGCTTAAGATTCTCTCTCTGCTTCTCCCTCTGCCTCTCTCCCCACTCTTCCTCTCTTTAAAAAAAAAAGGATGCAGTGACAGCTTGTCTACATCGCAGCCTTTCTGTCGGTGTCTCTGAGACTCTCCAACCTGCCAACCCCCACCTTGCCCAGGACAGGTAACCTCATACCTGCTTTCCACCCCCTCCCTTCCAGGTGGTTGGTTTTGGACACAGAGACCCGAGAGATCGTGTCGGACATCACTGACGGCAACGAGCAGCTCTCGGTGGTCCGGTACAGCCCAGGTGGGAGCCACCCCCACCCTGGACCCACACCTGTGCCTGGCCCTTCCCTCTCTGAGTGACTGTCTTTGTAGATGGGTTGTACCTGGCCATCGGTTCCCATGACAACATGATCTACATCTATAGCGTTTCCAGTGATGGTGCCAAGTCCAGCCGCTTTGGCCGCTGTGTGGTGAGGAAGCTGGGGTGGAGGGTGGGGCATTCCCATAGCAGGTAAACTCCTTGAAGGGGTCTAATGCACTAAGGGGGATTTGGGGAGGGGAAACGGTAGCTACATTTTTAGTCTCTTGACCCTTGCTCCTAGGGTCACTCCAGCTTCATCACTCACCTTGACTGGTCCAAGGATGGGAGTTTCATCATGTCCAATTCTGGGGACTATGAGATCCTTTACTGTGAGTGGAAGTAGGGGAGAGCATGGGGAATAGGTAACCAGGTGGGTTTTATTTGTTTGGGGGGGGGCCTCCTGGTTGGGAGGGGTTGCAGGAGAATATGTAGGAGCTCCAGGTGGAGGGGCTGTTACATAGGGAGGGGGAAGGTGGGGTTGGAATTGTACACATAGGAGAAATACTGTGATTTGGAAAACCCCACACACAGTGTTACACCAGGTCTTTCCCCAGGAGGACTTGAGGGAGCTGAAAAATGTACTAGGAAGAGGTGGTTTTGTACATGTTTCTCAGGGCAGGTGTGGAGGGATTGACTTATGTAGGGAGGAGGAACTGATGAGAAGCGGTTAGGAGAACTTCAGCAAGAATTCAGGAAGCACATGGGGCTGAGTTTTGTCCTGGGCCAAGGGCTACCACGGTGACCAGATCACATGCCACTACCTCAAGCCCATCTTTCCAGCCTGCCCTTCTGGGTGTCTTCCTGACTGAGGGCAGTGTTAGAGCTGAGCTGGGGGCTGGGGGGGGGGGGCTCCCTCTCCCTAGGGGACGTGGTTGGAGGCTGTAAGCTGCTGAGGAATCGCTATGACAGCCGAGACCGGGAGTGGGCCACCTACACCTGCGTGCTGGGCTTCCATGTCTATGGTGAGTGGGGCCGTGGAAACTTGTGGGAGGGGTGGGGAACGTGGAGCCCGCCCTGGGCTCGCCATGCCGGTCATGTGTCGAGGGGTGGGCGTCAAGAAACCGGCAGATCCAGCCCGGGAGGCCCCTCAGGCCCTGGGCTGTCGGGACTGGGAAGGATTACCTGGAACGCGGCCGGTGGGTCGCCGCGGCTGCCTGAGCGCCGGAAACGGTGCGGCCCTGGGCAGTGGGTGGCCACCGGGAGGAGGCCGCACTGAAGCCGGCCGCCGTGCTAGGCGTGTGGCCAGACGGCTCGGATGGCACCGACATCAACTCCCTGTGCCGCTCCCACAACGAGCGCGTGGTGGCCGTGGCCGACGACTTCTGCAAAGTGCACCTGTTCCAGTACCCGTGCGCGCGCGCCAAGGTGAGGCCTCCCGCGGCCTCTGGGGCCGGGCGGGCTGGGGCTCGGGGCTCCGCGGCGGCCGCAACTCGGTCTTCCTTCCCGCCCAGGCGCCGAGCCTCGTGTACGGCGGTCACGGCAGCCACGTGACCAGCGTCCGGTTCACGCACGACGACTCGCACCTCATCTCGCTGGGCGGCAAGGACGCCAGCATCTTCCAGTGGCGAGTGCTGGGCGCTGGAGGCGCGGGGCCGGCGCCCGCCACGCCCTCTCGCACCCCCTCCCTGTCTCCCGCCTCCTCTCTCGACGTCTGACCGCTGCGGGAGGGGACCC
Organism: Ursus americanus; assembly: GCF_024610735.1. NCBI lineage: Eukaryota > Metazoa > Chordata > Mammalia > Carnivora > Ursidae > Ursus > Ursus americanus. Next base: position 38,546,087 of record NC_142150.1, on the reverse strand, counting down.
ACCGGCCCTGCGGCGCGGCTCCGCCTCACCCGAAACCCCCAGGACCAGGGGCCGACCTTTCCTGGACTTCGAGACATTCCCGATTGCGCGTTTCCCTGGAGGGGGCGAATGGCACCCCCGCATACACTGTAGAGACCCGCTGGCTGAGCCGGGCAGCCCCAGCCTGGGCCCTGACTCCCGCCGCCTGCTGAGGGGCAATAAACCAAAAGCAAAGTCGCCTCCCAGTCCTTTTGTGGGGCGCGGCTGGGGGCCTCCGGGGCCCTGTGGGGGTGGCGATGAAGAAAAAGAGGAGTTTGGAAAGGGTAGGGGAGCGTAGGCCACTCATGCAAATAACAGGCAAAGCCGCTTGCAAATAACCCGGCGGAGCGCAAAGGCGCGCGAGTCTTTCGGGGCCGCAGGCGGAGTTGCGGGGCTCCAGCGAGGAGAGAGTTAAGCCCAACTCTTCTCCCGCCCTCGGAGGAGGGGCCGAGCTGCAACGGAAATAACCGAGTGCCGGGCCGCGGTTGGCCGGAGGGAGTCGAATCTCTTCCGGAAGTAGCCGATCTCTGGGGTCTCGCTCTCCGACCTGAGCCGAGCGCCGGGCCTTGTTCTCCGGATCGGCCGAAGGTGTTCCGGAAGGAGGCGAACCCCGAGGCGGGCAGGGCAAGCCTTCCCGGCGGCCGGCAGAGCCCAACGTCTGGTGGGGCTCGGCGAGGGCGGGGGGGAGCCGGAGTCTGGCTCCGGTCCGGCGGGAGCCGAGCTCGTTCCGGAAGAGGCCGAGCGGACCGGCGCTGGCCTCGGCGTCCCAGGCGTGAGGCGGTAGCGGCGGCGGCGACAGCGCGGGCCGGGATGAACCGCGACGGCTGAGGCGGCGGAGGTGCCGGCTGCGCGGGCTCGACCGAGACTTCCGCGAAGCGCCAGCCCCGCGCTCGGGGCTTCGCCTCGAGCCGAGCCCTGCCCCCGCGAACCTCCCGGACCCCTTTGTGCGGCCGGAGGCGGCGGCGGGAACGGCCATGGCGGCCAACATGTACCGGGTGGGGGGTGAGTACCGGGCTGCGGGGTCCGGGGCGGCGGGAGAGGTCGGGGTCGGGGTCCAGAGAGGCTCGGCACCCGGCAGCGCGGGGAGCCGCGCCTGGGGCGGCGTGGTCCCGAGCGCGGACCGGAACCGGAACCGGGAGCACGGGGAACGAGGGTGCGGGGAGGGCGACGCGGCGGGGCGCCGCGGCCGCCGGAGAGGCTGCGGGCAGCCCCGACGGCACTCTCAGGGTTGCGTCGGGGGCCCCTGGGTCGGGGAGTGGGGCCTGGGAAAGTGGTTCGGAAGGAACTGACAGGGCAGGCAGGGGGCGCGGGGGGCCGAGGCGACCGCTCTGCCACCTGAGCGGGAGCCGACGGGAGGTTTCCTTCCCCCGGGCGTTGTTGTGCGTCGGGGTTCTAAAGGGTGAGGGCCCTGTGCTAGAGTCAACAATTGCTCGCTTGGCCGAGACTGGGGTGCAACTCCACCGCTGAGTTGTGGGGACTGCAGGGGGACCCCCTGCTTCTCGTCTCTTCCTTAAGGCTCACTTTTGAGTGAAGGATTTGATAAAAGAACTAGGTGGTCAGGGGTGGTGGTGGGGGAAACCCCTTGTTTTCTGGTAGTGTCTCCACTTTCACATTTCAGCGTCGTCTCTACCTGGACCCTTATACTTTTGGTCCTCTTAGGCCTACTTTGTCTTCTACCCTGGTGCTCAGTCTTTCCCATCACCTCCTCTGATCTTCCCGATGCTTCCCCACCCCCTCCTACAGATTACGTCTATTTTGAAAATTCTTCTAGTAATCCTTACCTGGTTAGACGGATTGAGGAGCTCAACAAGGTGAGTGGAGCCGAGTCCCACCCCTGTCCTGCCCTGCCTCCTCCCTCCCCCTGCTGGGGGGTCTTTTTTTCCTGAGGTCACTAACTTCAGGTGGAAGCCAGAGGGGTGGGGGCGGGGAAACAACCCTATCCTAAGTGCCCATTCATATTCATTCATTCATTCATTCATTCATCCATCCATTCATTCATTCATTCATTGAATGTATTCAGGAAAGGCTTTTGAGAGTTGGGTGGGAACTTTCCCGTTCTATCTCTTGGGGGCTAAGGAAAGGGAAAGTCTGGGGGGAAAAAAAGTTTGGAAGTCTGTCCTTAAGTGTAAGTCTCTTTATTCATAATTTTTTGGGTCTTTGTATTTACACCCCTTAGAACCTTATTCAATGTTGTTAGTTTCTTCTATATGTGTTTCTACTTTAAAATGACCAATTTTAACTGCCACTTTTTATCCCCTTAGACTGCAAATGGAAACGTGGAGGCAAAGGTTGTGTGCCTTTTCCGGCGAAGGGACATTTCCAGTAGCCTCAACAGCCTGGCTGATAGCAATGCCAGTGAGTGTCTTCGCACCCCCACCTCACCCTTACCCCTCCACTCCCCCTCCCCATGATCTGAGGCCTGGGCATGCCCCTGCAGGTGTTTCCCCTGGTAGCATGCCCAAAGCAGGGGTGTGAGTTTGGGGGTGGGAAATGCCTGGTCTGTGGAGGAAGGCCTGTTTTTACATGTTGGGGTTGGAAGCACGGTGAGAGACCATGATAAGGAAAGCCAGAAGAAAATGGCTTGTGTGTGACTGTGTGTATCTGAATGATGGGTATAAAAGAGATGATAGTATTTAAATAGGGGATGAGGAAGGGGTTTAGAGAAGCAAGACCCTTGGGGGACAGTTTTGGGTACATTGGGACAACGGGTGGTGACTGTAAAGGTCAAGGTTGAAGAGGAAGAGCTTGTACTTAGAAGCCTGCGTAACAGGGAAGCAGCCTAGTTCATGATCACGAGATAGTGAGAAGACATTGAAGGGAGAGAATAGGAAGCTAGTAAAGTTTTCTTGCCTTTTTCCTCTTTCTCACCTGTTCTGTCTTCTCACCACTCCATTTTACATCTTTCTCTTTTGCCTTATTTTCCTTTCTTTATGCTTTCATCTTCCTTTAAAAAACACATTTCCTTCTGTTTTCCTTTGTTTCTTTTTCCTTTCGTGTTTTGGCTTTCTTTCCTCTTCATCTTGTTCCTCCTTCTGAAATTATTTTCCTTATTTCAGGCTGCTTTGGGCATGAAGGGGTTAAGGAGGAGCTAGGCCTACCAAGTTCTCTGGCCCTGTGGGGTTTCCAGCCCCATCTGGCAGGGGCTGACCTTGGCCTTGTCCAATCAGAAGGGGTGGGGGGTGTGGTCCCCCCTTGCCTTAGCACAGGGTTTCCGGAGCACACAGGCGAGGGGTGGAGCCTGCTGCACCCCCCCACCCCCCTTCTCCCTGAGGTTGGGAACAATACACCAATGAGCCTGGGCCTGTGGCTGTCCTGCCCCCTCCCGCTTTGGTTGGTCCCCAGCCAAGTTAACCCTTTCCACCAAGGTTTTAGGGCAAAGTTGCAGTGCCTGGGGAAGGTGTTGGCACTGACTTGAGGGGTACTGTCCTTGGAAACCCCACAAACCAAACTGTCATTAGCCAAGTGGACAGTGAAGGGTAGTTAGGGTTGCATGATGTTTAAGATCAAAGAGACTCCTGAAATCTGAAAAGAAGAACTGGTAAACACAACCTTGTGTGATGATTTTTCACCTTATTGGGTTTCTGGACCTCAGGCTGGTTTAGCAAGAGAGACGAGTATGATATTCTTGCCGGGCCCAGTGTGGGCAGATTTGTGATTTATGAGTGGCGTCGGAGCATAGGCACCTGGGTTTGGGATGGGTTTCTGTGGCATTCTTTGCACTCTTCAGCAGCTATTCCCAAGGCGTTAGCAATGGGGAGTTGGGAGCACTGTAATGGGGAAGAGGGCTAAGTGGGAAAGCTGGTGGGCTAAGGGTATGAGCTGCAGATGCCTGGGGAATGTGAAAAAACCAGCTAGAATAGAAAGTGTTCTCCCTGGGTTAGAGTTTCCAAGGTGGCTTCTTTCTGAATTAGTTTCTGACTTGGCTCCTTCTTCCTTCATCTCCCAGGGGAGTTTGAGGAGGAATCAAAGCAGCCAGGGGTGTCGGAGCAGCAGCGACATCAGCTGAAGCACCGGGAGCTTTTTCTTTCTCGGCAGTTTGAATCGTTACCAGCCACCCACATACGGTATAGGACAATCCGGGCCACTGTAGCCTGCGTGCACTTCTTCAGAAGATGGAGAGGGGGGAGTGGTGTATTGGAGATGCTGTGGAAAGGGAATGAGGGGCTTTTGGGTTTTTGGACCTCTCTTCTGTAGGGGGAAATGCAGTGTGACCCTCTTGAATGAGACTGACATCTTGAGCCAGTACTTGGAAAAGGAGGTGAGAAAGAGGTGCTGGGAGAAGAAGGAGGGAGGTGGGTATGCCCCAAGAGGCCAGAAGAAAGTAGAACTGTGAGGAGGTACAGGTTGAAGACTGCCTGTCTCGGGAATTCTGGATCCTCCCCACCGCCCCCTGCCTTTGAGGACTGCTGCCTGCTTACCTTTTCTTCCCGTCTCCAGGACTGCTTTTTTTACTCGCTGGTGTTTGACCCTGTGCAAAAGACACTTCTAGCTGATCAGGGGGAGATCAGAGTTGGTTGCAAATACCAAGCTGAGATCCCAGATCGCCTGGCAGAGGGTAAGCAACAGGACAGACTGTATGGCTACTGGGTCATCGAACATGGTAGTGTTTGTGAATGGTGTGCCATGGAGTTGTACGCTGCCCAGTCTTCATGGCTCTGTGCTGCCACCCTGATGGGATGGGACCCTGGAAACCTGAGAGGGGCAAATGGGCACAGTTGGGAAGAGAAGTCTGAGAGTTGAGATGGCTGATAAGTCCAAGCAGGAGACAAGGGGGAATGAGGTGCTGTTGTGAATGTCAAGACACTTCTCCTTCTTTCCCTGTCCCTGATGTTGCCATCGCCCTGTTTCCCAGGAGAATCTGATAATCGGAACCAACAGAAGATGGAGATGAAGGTCTGGGACCCAGACAACCCTCTCACAGACCGGCAGATTGATCAGTTTCTCGTGGTGGCCCGGTGAGGGGTGGGTGGATGGGGAAGATGGGCTGGGGGCGGTGTGGACATCTTGCATTGAATTCTCAGAGGTGGACTTGATTTTTTTTTTGGCATGGGTGTTTTCCTTATTTGGCTTAGTTCCTCAGCCCACTCATGCCTCCTTCTTTCCCTCTTGACTTCTCAATCTCTCCCTCAGAGCTGTGGGCACCTTTGCAAGAGCCCTAGATTGCAGCAGCTCCATTCGGCAGCCAAGCCTGCACATGAGCGCAGCCGCCGCCTCCCGAGATATCACCCTGGTGAGCAGATGCGGCTGGGCAGTCGGACAGGCTGGGCTCTGTGGGGACGTGCAGAGTCCCGGGACAGGAGAGGGAGGGTCTCTGAGGGTGTGGCGTGCTGAGGGTGTGGCGTGCAGGGGCTCGGGCCATCAGTGTTGTTTCCTACCTTCCCTGTAGTTCCATGCAATGGATACGTTGCAGAGGAATGGCTATGACTTGGCGAAAGCCATGTCGACCCTGGTGCCCCAGGGGGGCCCGGTGCTGTGTCGGGACGAGATGGAGGAGTGGTCTGCTTCGGAGGCCATGCTGTTTGAGGAGGCCCTGGAGAAGTATGGGAAGGATTTCAATGATATTCGCCAGGACTTTGTAAGTAAATGGGGCTGGGAGGAGAGGTGGAGAAGATGACAGGTGAAGGAACCAGGATCTGGGGCCAGATGCCAGCTCTCTTTTCTTCCCTCTGCCTCCTTAGCTGCCTTGGAAGTCACTCGCCAGCATAGTCCAGTTTTATTACATGTGGAAAACCACAGACCGCTATATTCAGCAGGTACGGGCTGGTCTGGGAAGGCTGGACCAGGGGCCTCTGGCTCACCTCTGCTTTTGGAAGTGGATGGCATCCTCCTGCAGAGATGCTCTGATCCTTCTCTTTCTTTTTTCCCTTCATGCAGAAAAGATTGAAAGCTGCTGAAGCAGACAGCAAACTAAAACAAGTCTATATCCCTACCTAGTAAGTGTGGTAGGTGGGGGAGGCTGGTGCATTTTCTTTTTCTGCCCTCCCCCGCAACTCCTGCTTTTCTCAGTGATTGGCGGTGGGCAGGAGTCAGGGTCAAAGAATCAAATGATGATAGAGACGAGGTGGAAATGGGATTCTCTTCCTTGACCAGTTCCTGGTTTCTCCCCACACTGTTCCCATTAGTACTAAGCCAAATCCTAACCAGATCATCTCTGTGGGCTCGAAACCTGGCATGAATGGGGCTGGATTCCAGAAGGGCCTGACTTGCGAGAGCTGCCACAGTGAGTTCCAGGGAAGGATAGGGATGTTGGGGGTGGGAGAGGTCTTCTCTGGCCCAAGCACCTGAGGGGCTCAGCTTGCGTATTTTTCCCAAACTCCCCCCTTCTCTCCATGCTCGTACAGCCACACAGTCTGCGCAGTGGTACGCCTGGGGCCCACCCAACATGCAGTGCCGCCTCTGTGCTTCCTGTTGGATCTACTGGAAGAAGTATGGGGGACTGAAGACCCCGACCCAGCTTGAGGGGGCTGCTCGGGGCACAACAGTAAGGACTGATGGGGACCAGGCAGGGGAGAGCAGTAGGCATATTGATGTGAGCTTTACGTGAGGGCCAGAATACCCAACCGCTTAAATGGTGATGGTTTGGTGATGGTTCGATGTGCATGTGGGTGGAGAGGGTGTGCTTGATGGTGGTTGTAGAGACAGGTAGGTCGGGATGGCAGTAAAGAGATCAGGCAGGAATAAATTGCTTTTTGCAGAGAATGGAAGAAAGGAGAGCCTCAGTGCACATCTGGGTTTTCCCTTTTTCCCAATGTCTTTCTTCTAGGAGCCACACTCGAGGGGTCATTTGTCTAGACCTGAAGCCCAAAGTCTCTCCCCCTATACGACCAGCGCCAACCGGGCCAAGCTGCTGGCTAAGAACAGGCAAACATTCCTGCTCCAGACCACAAAGCTCACCCGTCTGGCCAGACGCATGTGCAGGGACCTGTTACAGCCGAGGAGGGCTGCCCGACGACCCTATGCCCCTATCAATGCCAATGCCATCAAGGCGGAGTGTAAGGGCAGGAGTGGTGGGGCTAGTGGCAGGTCGGGATGCTCTGGCCAGAAAGCAGAGCAGAGACCGGTGTTTCTCTGGATGTTTAATGACAGCAGGGATAGCAGGCCACAGCACTTGGGTAGGAGAGTAGATATGGCTCCTGGCCGAAGGAGAGGCCTGAATAGTGAAGCCCCTTCAAGAGCTTTCTTCTTTGTTCTCTAGGCTCCATTCGACTTCCTAAGGCTGCGAAGACCCCGTTGAAGATTCACCCCCTGGTGCGGCTGCCGCTGGCAACCATCGTCAAAGATCTGGGTAGGGAACGGGACTGGTTAGGTGGTGTCAGGTTCTCTGTCATCCTTTCACTGTCAAAGTCCAAAGAGATTTAGTCTAACAGCCTGTACTTTTTTTGGATGTTAACAGTTCTCATAAGCTATCCATAGTGAATGAATGCTAAGATCCCGTTTGTGTGCTAATTGCTTGCCAGACCTCTCCCCCCATCACTGTTTTTGGGGATGCCCAGGGAAACTACATAGAGAAGAGAAAGCCCGAAAGTTCTCTAAGTTTTCTCTTATGTTTTTCTTGGTAGTGGCCCAGGCGCCTCTGAAACCAAAAACACCTCGAGGTACCAAGACACCAATCAACAGAAACCAGCTGACCCAGAACCGGGGTCTGGGGGGCATTATGGTGAAACGGGCCTATGAAACTGTGAGTTGACAGCTGGAGTGGGCCAGGCTGATTGGATGGGCTTTTATTTCTGATTGGAATCTGTGAGTCAGCTCTCATTGCGCTGCCCACCCCCTTCCAGATGGCAGGAGCGGGGGTCCCCTTCTCTGCCAACGGAAGGCCTCTGGCCTCAGGGATTCGTTCAAGCTCACAGCCAGCAGCTAAGCGTCAGAAACTAAACCCAGCTGATGCCCCCAATCCTGTGGTGTTTGTGGCCACAAAGGATACCAGGTAGGGAGGCCACCATGGGAGGGGCGGAGAGGTTGACAACCCAGACTGGTGTGTAAGGATAACAGCAGTTCTGAGCGAGACCAGCTCCAGGAAGACTGGGTGCGGGGTGGGGATGGCAGGAAAGAATGGGCCGGAAGGCAGAACTGGAGTTTGGAATGTGGAGTTTCACCTCGAGAGTCTTAGCCTTTTTTATTCCACTCTTCTTTTCCTGGCCAGGGCCCTGCGGAAGGCTCTGACCCATCTGGAAATGCGGCGAGCTGCCCGCCGGCCCAACCTACCGCTGAAGGTGAAGCCACCACTGATTGCAGTGCGGCCCCCAGTCCCACTGTCTGCACCCTCACATCCTGCCAGCACCAATGAGCCCATTGTCCTGGAGGATTGAGCATCTGTGGGGGAAGGGAGGTGGGCTGAAAGCTAGAGGGGGGGTGCCCAGGGCATCCAACCTCCCTTCCCTCTAGTATCAAAGGGAATGAGGAGTGAGTGAGGGAGGGAGCAAGTGAGTGTGTGTCCTTGGAGGGGTTGGGCGCCCTCTGGTGTTACCACTTGGAGGCTTGTCCCCTTCCCACGTTTCTCCATACCTGGTGGTGGAGGGCACAGTGCGGGAACTTGACCCATTGTGGGAACCTAGCCTGTTTTGGGGGGTAGGACCCACAGTTGTCTTGGACAGTTTTGGGGGGAGGGTTTTTTAATTTTTTAAAAATTTTGCCTCCCTTTGTGAAAGGGGATGGGGGAGGGGAAGAGTAAATCGATAGGAGGTGGTGGTTGGGGAGGGGGGCGTGCACTGCCATGACTGCCATGTCTATCTTTTTTTTTCTAATGGGGCTTTCTCTTCCTGTCCGGTGTCCGGACTTTCCTAATTGGAGTTTGAGGCCCCTAAGCTGGCATCAACCCCAGCCCATGCTCTCTCTTTTCCTTCCCTCCCTGTGCCCCCTCCGCCTTTTGTACGCCAATTCTCAGAAATAAAGATCTTTTGTCCGTTTTTTTAACCTCGGATTCTGTAATTGGTTCTTATAGTAACAAATAAAAAGCTGTTTTCTTCAGCTTCTCCCGGCTCAGCTGTTCTCTGCCATGGGTGTGTGTGGGGTGGGGTGGGGGCGGTGTCTTCAATTGGGAAAATAAAGGACAAAGGATAATGAAGGAGATACAGATGGGACTTGCCCTGGGAACAGCTTTAGGAGATAGGCAGCATGGACAGGCAGCCTGTTCCAGCTAGCTTTCTCCGGGGCCCAAACTGATCCCCAGATCCCTATGGGGCTGGAACCCAAGCTCCTCTTGATACATTCAGATTCGTTCAGAATAGTCGGAATGAGAAGACTGGATGGTTGGGGCTTTTCCTTTTATTTCCCAACCCTCACTCACCTCTGTCTTAGGAAATTCTGGGAGTTGCTAGAGGCCAGGGCAAGATGCAGCCTACCTTGGGGGTATTGCAGTGTCTTACCAGCCAGCTCTGTGGTATATTTGCATGGACTGCTGCTCAGGGATTCCCAGGACCAGCCTCAGCACCTGCCTTGATATTGAGGCCCACTCTAGAACTGTCCCCTGCTTTCCCGGGTTTGGGAAGCAGAAGCCTGAGCAGGGCCCAACAGGAGCAACACCCTTGGAGCATGTACAAGAAGTTAAGCCTACTATGTGTTCCTTCTGCACTTCCTTATGGATAGGGGAACAGCCTCAGCAGTTGGGACTTGCTTAAGGTTACAGATCTGATGTCTGCCTCAGGTCCAGTGTGCTTTCCACAGTCCAAAGCCGTGGGCCGGTAACCACAGCAGGGGCTACTTAGCCCGTCTGACAGTCGTCTCCATCTCCTGTTTTCTGCCCCTCGGGCCTCCCCAGCTCCTTCACTCTCCCCATTCCGAGCTTACACCTGGGCAGTATCGGGAGGAATTGACCACTATACCGCTTTTGGGACAGCAGCATTTTCTCCCAACAATGTCTTCACTCTGCTGCCTTTTTTTTTTTTTTAATTTATTTATTCGACAGAGATAGAGACAGTCAGAGAGAGAGGGAACACAAGCAGGGGGAGTGGGAGAGGAAGAAGCAGGCTCATAGCCGAGGAGCCTGATGTGGGGCTTGATCCCACAACGCCGGGATCACGCCCTGAGCCGAAGGCAGACGCTTAACCGCTGTGCCACCCAGGCGCCCCATCTGCTGCCTTGAAGGCATAGTAGGTCCCACGGCATGCCTTGAAGTGGGCCGGTGGCTCTGGCCTCATGGCTACACTCCACGCAGCCCACTCTTGGGGAAGGAAAGCCTGACTCACGGAGCCGCAGCGATCTGGCTGTGGCTGAGTGGAGTCTGGGAGGTGCCCAGTGGGGGCAGAGCTCCCCGACCAGGGCTGGGAAGTGGTCGCAGAACATCCATTTGCGGGGAGGACCGAGGGCAGAGGGAGAGAGTAGCGGCTCTACGGAACTCGGGCCTCGGGAGTCCAGGGACAGGCTTGAGCTTAAGTCTGCTCATCCTCCGCCTTTATTCGCCCGGTAAATACGGGTTTGAGGATGGAGCACCGCGGGTCCCTATAGCCCCTAGAGGGAAGGTACCTACAGCGCAAACCGAAGCAACCAGCAAGGAAACAGCCCGTTGACTTCAAAGGGCCCCGGTGCCGGTTTTTGTGGCCGCCTTCATGAATATTCATGATCCTTGGGGCCAATCAACGCCTGAATGGCTCAGAGAGCACCAATCGGCTTACAGCATGCAGATAAGTCTCAAAGACGGGCGGCTTTTCCTGAAGCTGGTGGAAGAGATTTAATGCGGGGTGGAAACGGAACCCTGAATCGGAGGAGCTCAGTTTCCCGAGGAGTGTGCCTGTGCAATTGGTCGGTGTACGTCACTTCCTATCGGGCTGGCGGAAGTTCCTTCAAGCGCGTTGCGATTTGTAGGCGTGAGTTCCGGTTGGTGGCAGAAGTGCTTGTGTGTTGTCGGTACTGGAGAGTCGCGATGGCGGCAGTGGATTCGGATGTCCAATCGCTGCCCCGTGGGGGTTTCCGCTGCTGCCTCTGCCACGTTACTACAGCCAACCGTAAGCGGTGGCTTGTGAGGGGGTGGTTGTGAGTTCTCGTCTTTGGGTCCTAGCGAAAAGGTGTATAGGTCATAGTTCTTGTCAAGTCGGTTGGTAGGGTCACTCACCTCCGTTTTCACTCCGCCTGTACGAAGGGATTGGAGAGTGGCGAAAGTCCCACCACCTTACCCCCTCCTTCCTAGTATCAGAAATCTCCACAACGAAAGTTTCATGATCGTATTCCCTCTTTAACGGTCATCTGTTGGACGCCACCTTTGTGTCTGGTACTCTGCTGGGCTCTCGCGTGGGGTGAGGGGATTCAGAGATGAAGGAGCTAACCGCGAGAGGTTGAGAGAATTCCAGTGCTCAATAGATATGTTTGGAGAGCTGTAGGATCACAGAGAAAATAGTAATTAACTCACGGAAGCCCTACAGAGGAGCTACCCAAAGGCAGAGATGGACAAAGGAGCATGGCATGCATGACTAGGAGATGGGTTTGGCAAAGTAGACAGGCTTCTTGTATGACAGCGCAGGGGACTCCATGAAACCTCAAATTCCACTTTTTTTTTTTTTGAAGGTTTTATTTATTTTAGAGAGAGAGTGCGCACAAGTGGGGGGGGGGGAAGGGCGGAGGGAGTAGCAGGCTCTGAGCCTGATGCGGGACTTGATCCCAGGACCCCGGGATCTTTACCTGAGCCGAAGGCAGATGCATAACCGACTGAGCCACGCGGACACCCTCAAATTCCACTTCTGAAGTCTGGAATCATGATCTTCCCTAAACAGGATCTTCTGTTCTTTTTCTTTGTGAATGGCATTATCACTATTTGTCCCATAGGGCAAGCCAAAAATCTAGCATAGTCTTCTCTGGCCCCACATATATATTGGTGACAACAAACAGATGACCCAGAATTTAATAAAAATAATAATTACTAACTTTTCGCATGTTCAACATGTAGCAGACTGTGCCAGGTATTCTATTTTGCATAATACCCGTGTGGTAAGTACTATTAATATCTTCATTTTGTGTCCCATGAAACTGATGCACAGAGAGGTTAAGTAACTTGCCCAAGATCTCACACAGTTTGCCAGACCTGGGATTTAAACCTGGGTAGCATGACCTCAAATCTTGCACTTGCAATCTCTGTACCATACCTAGAGACCATCCTTGAGGGAATAGTCTAGGGTCCTACTTTATTTAGTTCTTCTGTATATGACCTGGATAAGTCTCCTGTTAATTTTTTTTTTTTTTTTAACAATTTGCAGGTGTTGCTCTACCTAGCACTTACAGGTGGTTTAAGAAAAACTTGTAGCTAGTTCTCCTGGAAACCATTTAGAATACCTTATATAGACACATGGACAAGAGAGGAAGGTGACAAGAGCCAGGACTTTGTATATTCAAAGGTCACACTTTTCTGTGGCTTGGAAGGATTAGTAGGATTTAGGAGTGCATTTAGGTAAAGTCAGGGGGTAAGTACACTGAAGAGTGATTTGGATGTTTTTGTTTTATGTTTATCTTTGCAGGACCCAGCCTAGATGCCCACTTGGGGGGCCGGAAGCACCGGCACCTGGTAGAACTACGAGCTACCCGAAAGGCCCAGGGACTTCGAAGCGTGTTTGTCAGTGGCTTTCCCCGGGATGTGGATTCTGCTCAACTCACTCAGTACTTCCAGGCATTTGGACCCGTGGCCAGTGTTGTCATGGACAAGGACAAGGTAGAGTAAATGGCTCTTGTGGTAAAGAATGAGTCAGGTGTGCCACATACAAAACGAAATGAGAGAGAAACCAGCATTCCTGTTTCAGCTGGTGCCTTATGTGGGTTGTCCTTGATGGATACCACAATACTTGGGCCAGGCCAGCTTTGTGAGCCTCCTCCAGCATCCCCCCGTGGCCCCCCCCCCCCACCGGCAACTCTCCCACCTCCCCGGCTCCTTCTTGGATTTTATCAGTTCACTAGAGTTCGTCACTGGTGGACTTGTTGGTCATTAATTTAGTCAGTCACTCTTCATTTTATTTGCCAAATACTAACTGTTGACTTTGTACTAGGCACTGTGTGTAGAGCTGCATTTTTTTTTTTTTTAAAGATTTATTTATTTGAGAGACAGGGAAAGAGAGAGAGAGGGAGAGAGAATCTCAAGCAGACTCCACACTGAGCATGGAGCCTGACACGGAGCTCGATCTCACAACCCTGAGATCACGACCTGAGCTGAAACCAAGAGTCGGATGCTTAACTAACTGCGCCACCCAGGTGCCTCAGAGCTGCATTTCCTTTTTCTTTTTTTCAGGTTTTACTTATTTATTTGAGAGAGAGAGAGAGAGAGAGAGAGAGGCAGAACACGGAGGGAGAAGCAGATTCCCCACTGAGCAGAGAGCCTGATGCGGGGCTTGGTCCCAGGACCCTGGGATCATGACCTCAGCTGAAGGCAGACACTTCACCGACTGAGCCACCCAGGCGCCCCAGAGCTGCATTTTCAATAGTAAATAGGATAGATGTGGCCTGTGCAGGCGCAGAGTTTGTAGTCTCGTGTATAAAGTAGACAATTAAGTGCGTAATTACAATGAAGTAGGTGCTTTAAGAGCACACCATCAGGAGAGCTGTCCTAACCCCACAAGAGACTGCTTTATAAACCAGCTAGCAGTTCATTAACTTACAGTGAGAGGTACTAAAATTAGCTGGTCAAAATACCCTGTCTTCTGGACAGTGCTAGACAAAGAAGCTTGTTCTTTGTAGTCCTTTTTGTCTTCCAGGCAGGCCTTTTGTCAGTTTCTCTTTAGTCCTTCGAAAAAGTTCACTGTTGTCCAGCTGTGTTGTGTTGTCATATCGTAGCTCCGAGATTGCTCTCTGGTTTTGTGGGCGTGGCTTAGGTGATCCTGAATGGCTTTGGCAGCCCATGTCTTCTCTTAGGATGGGCTGGGGTGTATTTTTCTTAGAGATGTTCGGTAACTGACCCACAGGGGCTTTAACAAAAGAGGTTTAATTGTTCTCTTTGACAAGAAGTCCAGACCTGGGCAGTCCAGCACTTTACTGTTTTCCTGCTCTGTCGTTACTGGCACGTGGCTCTCCCTTTCTGGTTACGATAATGCTGTTTGCACATCTTCAGGTAAGAGAAAGGGGCAGGCTGAAGGACAGAGTATGAAAGGCTAGTGCCAGCTGAGTCTGACTGTCTTCCCCTGCTTTTCTTTATTTTTCAGGAAAGTATCTTTCCCAGGGCCTCTTCATTAGACTTCTCCGTATAGCTCATTGGCCTGAATTCTATCACATGGTTACGCCTAGCTGCAGGCAAGCCTGGGAAATGAAGTTTTTTAGCTGGACACCTTGCCCTTCTGAACAAGAATTGGGATGCTGTTAGCAAGAAAGAAAGGGAGAATGTATATTGGGAAGGCAGTTGGCAGTGTCTGCCCCAGATTCCTTTTTCAGAAAACTCAGTATCTCCGTTTTTGTTCGTGTTTATTTGAATTGTCGAGAATGACCTTTTTTCTGAACTTAAACCTCACGTTTCTGAGGCTTCTAATTATTTTGACAATAATGACTAAAATTTTTATTGAGCAATTATCACACCCCAGTCATGTGCTAAGTGGTTTATGTACAATATCTCATTTCATTTCCACAAGATTTCCTTGATTGACAGCATCACTGGGAAGTTGGAGATTTGAGGGATTAAGCCCTTACTTGGAGGCAGTCACAAGTTATTTAACTTCTCGGAGTTTTAGTTTCTTGAGAGAAATGTGCGCTCAAAGACAAGGCCAGGCAAAGAGACACCTAATTTCCAGCTGGGGCTTTGATTGCATACTTGGTGTTGAACTGCAGTCTGTGAGTAGTGTGATTCCTCAGAGTCAAAAGATTGGCGTGGGCAGGTCCAGGTGGCTGCCTTTCTCCTTGGTTTCACTACGGTTCTTTGCCATGTTTGGCATGGGGTGGAAGTGAGGGTAGGAAGGGTACCCCCCCTTCGCCCCCGCCCCACTGCTTGTATTTTCGATTGAGGTGTGACTTACAGAGCATAAATTTCACACTTTTAAAGTATACAATTCAGGAGTTGTTAGTGTATTTACAAGGTTCTGCACCCATCCTTTCAGAATGTTTTATCTCTCCTCATGTGTGAGTCAGGCCTGTGTGCTGGTGACGCTGTTCCCCTTCCCCCCCCTCATTAACTTTTTTATATGGTGTAAGGTAGGGGTCCAGTATCATTCTTTTACATGTGGCTATCCAGTTGTCCCAGCACCATGTGTTGGGAAGACTATTTTTTTTTTTTTTTTTTAGATTTTTTATTTATTTATTCGACAGAGATAGAGACAGCCAGCGAGAGAGGGAACACAAGCAGGGGGAGTGGGAGAGGAAGAAGCAGGCTCATAGCAGAAGAGCCTGATGTGGGGCTCGATCCCAGATCGCTGGGATCACGCCCTGAGCCGAAGGCAGACGCTTAACCGCTGTGCCACCCAGGCGCCCCGGGAAGACTATTTTTTCCTCATTGAATGGTCTTGACAACTTCGTTGACAATCAGTTGACCATAGAGGTATGGGTTTAATTTCTGGAGTCTTCGTCTCATTTTCTTCATCTGAATGACTGTCTTTGTGCCAGTACCAATGTGTCTTTTTTCTTTTTCTTCTTTTCCTTTTTTTTTAAGTAACCTCTACACCCAATGTGGGGCTCAAACTAGGATCCTGAGATCAAGAGTCACAGGCTCCAGGGACTGAGCCAACCGGGCATCCCAGTATCCCACTGTCTTGGTTATTGTAGCATACATTGTTAAAAGTAGGATGAGGCTCTATCTTTACTACTGAAGAGAATGTAAAAGAATATGGACTTTTGCCCTGAGGCAGTCATTTTTCCTGCTCCTGCTAACATTCTGCCTTAAAATATATATAGCCCAGTGAATATCGTGGAACTCAACCAGATCATAGCATCACACTGTCATGTTGCTGTTATTTCTAAATAGGAAGTCTGTTCAAGGTAGGGTATGTTTATATTTCCACCTAGCACAGTTCATTATATGGATTCTAAATAAAAGGTCTAATTAAGTTAAAAGGAAAAGTTAGGGGATGCATCAGAGTATAAGCAGTGAAATCGTGTCATTGACAAGAGTAGAGGAGAATGGAATAAGTAACACGGGATTTTCAGAGGCAGACTGGGATGAGAGTAAAATGTGTGGGATGGGAGTGAGGGAGAGAATTGTTTTTCTAAATATGTTCCCTGTTCCAGAAACATTAGGCAGATATTCTCAATTTATAGGGTGGTCCCCTTTTCAAAGAATGTCACCCACTGTCAAACCATGTGTTTGGATTTTTTATTCCAAAACCGTGATCCCTGCCCCTGTTGTGGTTTGCCAGGGGGTGTTTGCTATCGTGGAGATGAGAGACGTCGGGACCCGGGAAGCTGTCTTGTCACAGCCTCAGCACACCCTGGGAGGACATCGCCTGCGGGTCCGCCCACGGGAGCAGAAAGAGTTCCAGAGCCCAGCCTCCAAATCCCCCAAAGGAGCTGCCCCTGACAGTCACCAGCTGGCCAAAGCACTAGCTGAGGCCCCTGATGTGGGCGCACAAATGGTGAAGCTCGTGGGGCTGAGGGAGTTGTCTGAGGCTGAGCGGCAGCTTCGGAGCCTCGTGGTGGCCCTGATGCAGGAGGTCTTCACAGAGTTCTTCCCTGGTGAGTCCCTTCCCTTCCCATGTCGGAGCCCTCCCTCCCCTCCCTCCCCCATCCCCAGTCTGCACCCCCGGGTTCTCCCTCAGCCAGAGACGTTTATTTGGCTGTGCTTCCTTCTTCGTGGCCCACTGTGTTCTTCTACCCCATACTCCTCTCTCATGTCACTTGACCTTTGTTTTCTGCTCGGCATCCAGGCTGTGTGGTCCATCCTTTTGGCTCTTCCATAAACAGTTTTGATGTCCATGGCTGTGATCTTGACCTCTTCCTGGATCTAGGTGACTTGGAAGAGTCCCAGGTGAGTGACTGGGGAGGCAGCTGGGAAGAGTCAGTGGGGATGGTCATGGGACTCTGGGCAAGCACCATCTCTCTCATGCCTTAGTTAGTCATTTGTAAAATGGGGTAATGGAACCTGAGAGGGTTATTGCAGTTGGAGAAATGTGAAAGTATTAGATGGGTATTAGATAGGATGAATATGAATTGACACAGGACACATGGCATTTGTAACAGGAAAAAACCAGATTTCAAAATGGTGTATATAATATTGTATTTGGAAAAAAATATATGAAAGGACTTACAATAACATAATTTTGGGGTTATGTTTTTACTTATCTGTATTTTCTAACATCTAATGTACAGATTCTGCTTTTGAAATAGGAAAGGGTCGTTAGTATTTTTTTAATAGGCTTTGTTTTTTAGAGTAGTTTTAGGTTCACAGCAAAATTGAGCAAAAAGTACAGCTTTCATATACTTCCTACTTTACAAAAAGGGTTATTTTAAAGATTTATTTATTTATTTATTTGAGAGAGAGAGAGATTGAGCTCCAGTGGAGGGAGGGGGAGAGAGAGAGGGAGAGAATCTCAAGCAGACTCCACACTGAGTGCAGAGCCGGATGTGGGGCTCAGTCTCACAACCCTGAGATCATGACCTGAGCCGAAACCAAGAATCAGATGCTTAACCGACTGAGCCATCCAGCCGCCACACATACAGGGTTATTTAAAAAATAAATTTGTTTTATCAGTCTTTTTTTTCTCTTTCCCCACATATAGACACACACGCGCACACACACTTTATAATTTCAGAATCTTTTGAGAGCAGGGTGCGTACATGATGCCCATAATAGTCCAGTGTCTATTAGGGAGACACAGAGGCATCCTCGGGTACAGCTGCGGTACCATTAGCAGGACGGTTGCGTTACCTGGTGCAGGTGTCAGATGTTATAAGGTTGTAGTCTGCGGCCCATCCCGTGCATTCATCAGCTGCCCACCAGCACGCTAGTGTTGGCCCCTCCGTCGTCTTTACAGTTCCTCTGCCGTCTTCTGTCTTTCATGACAGTGACATCTTGGTAGAATACAGACCATTTATTTTGTGGTATTAAAAGTTATTTTTAATTTTAAAAAGAGGTTGTGAGGATTAACTGAGTTAATATATATAAAACCCTTGGGATGGGACCTGGCACGTAAGCAGTAGTAGATATATCCCGGGGAGTGTTGCCCGGATGGGGGCAGCAGGAGAGGCAAATATTCACTGAGCCCATTTCTATCCACAGCCAGCCCCAAAGGCCCCAGAGTCTCCATCTTTGGACTCAGCCCTTGCATCACCACTGGATCCTCAAGCCCTGGCCTGTACCCTGGCTTCCCCTCCAGACTCACAGCCTCCTTCTCCCCAAGACTCAGAAGCCCTGGATTTTGAAACTCCTTCCTCTTCCCTGGCACCCCAGACTCCGGACTCTGCTTTGGCCTCTGAGACCCTCGCTTCTCCCCAGTCCCTGCCTCCAGCCTCCCCGCTGCAGGAGGACCGGGGAGAGGGGGACCTGGGGAAGGCCCTGGAACTAGCAGAGGCCCTGAGGGGGGAGAAAACAGAGGGGGTAGCCATGCTGGAGTTGGTGGGATCCATTCTTCGGGGCTGTGTCCCTGGGGTGTACCGAGTCCAAACTGTGCCCTCTGCCCGACGCCCTGTGGTCAAGTTTTGCCATCGGCCTTCAGGTCTTCACGGTGACGTCTCCCTCAGTAACCGGTACCTTTGTTTAAGAGGGTGGTTGGGGAAGGCCAGCCGAGCCTTCTGGGGTGGGTGAGGAGGGAGCCCTCGTGTGGGAAGCTCCTGTACTTGCTGAGCCTCGAGGTTATCCTTGTTGGGTCCCGTCCCTCTTTCTGCCATTTGTCTCCTGTCTGGCATCCATTTTCATGGATGTAAAGTGTGTTCCTTGGAATACTGTTTTTAGGGGATTTAAGAAAAGAGTTCCAGGGTTGAATAAGTTTGGGAAATGCTAAGTTAAATGCAAATCATTTTCTCCCTTCTCACCCTCTTCCCCACTTCCTCTCCCTCCCTTCCAGTCTTTGTTTCTTTGCATATGAAAGGCATTGAGCAGTCATGTAACAAAACTCTTCTAGAATATCCTATCCAGGATGAATATTCTATCCAGGATTGGCATATAGAATGTAGTGTTTCCCCGAACACATGTGACATCCTTTTGCATGCCCTTTCTTTGCATGCCCCTTCACATGACCGTGTCAGCAAAACTTGGGAAATGCTCTTTTGGCCTCATTCCATCTGGCCCCCTGTTCTGCAAGCCTGGAATAAGAGCTGGGGTGATAGGTTCAGAGGGTCTCTAGCACTGACACCTTTGTCTTTGTTCCAGGCTGGCCCTTCATAACTCTCGCTTCCTGAGTCTCTGCTCTGAGCTGGATGGGCGAGTTCGGCCCCTCGTGTACACCCTCCGCTGCTGGGCTCAGGGTCGAGGGCTGTCGGGTGAGAATGAATCAGGACACACTTGGGGTTGAGCTGGTGTTGGGGAAAGGGGGGGCCTCAGGGGGGGAGGGGAGGAAGGTACAGGAACCAGGGTTGAGAGAACCAACCAGGGTGTTAGATGCACCTCCAATCTAACCGGAATTATTGTTTACCCAGGAAGTGGCCCCCTCCTCAGTAACTACGCCCTGACCTTGCTCGTGATCTATTTCCTTCAGACCAGGGACCCTCCTGTGTTGCCTACTGTGTCCCAGCTCACCCAGAAAGCAGGTACAGCGGTCTGGCCTCCACCCTCTTTATCCTGTTAGCTTTGGCTTTCCTCCTCTTTGTTTCATTTAGACGCACTAAGCTACCCCAGGAATGAGATATCTGCTGTCATTCCCAATCCTCCTGCTTCCGATCTGACCCTCACCTTACTTCCTTTCACAGGTGAGGGCGAGCAGGTGGAGGTGGATGGCTGGGACTGTAGTTTCCCCAGGGATGCCTCAGGACTGGAGCCCAGCACCAATAAGGAGCCCCTCAGTGAGTTTGGGGAGCACGGTAGAGGATTAATAAATGATGTTAATCACAACTGTAGGTTATATCCATCAGTTACTATTTATTTGCCGGGCATGGTTCTCATAGCAACCTCGTGGGATAGCTAGTATCGTTAATACCATTTTACAGATGAAGAAACCACGCTTTGGAACAATTAAGTGGCTTGCTCAAGGTTACACTGCTAGTGAGGGGAAGGAACAGCATCTGTGGAAGGACGTTGCTCGGGACATGGGGAGACAGGCTGGACCTCTTGTTTATATAGAGATCAGAGGAGTCTGGCTTCTGACATTCTTCTGAGCTACTTGGAAGGGAAAAGAAAGTCCAAGAGAATGCCTGTAGTGCAGGCCTGACTTGGTTCTGGCCTCTAAGTAACCCCTTCTGCCTCGTCTTCCTCCTCCTCCAGGTTCTCTGCTAGCCCAGTTCTTCTCCTGCGTCTCTTGTTGGGATCTTCGTGGCTCACTGCTGTCCCTGCGGGAGGGTCAGGCACTGCCTGTGGCAGGGGACCTGCCCTCTAATCGCTGGGAGGGTCTGCGCCTTGGCCCCATGAATCTCCAGGACCCCTTTGACCTGAGTCACAATGTGGCAGCCAATGTGACCAGCCGGGTAGCTGGGCGGCTACAGAACAGCTGCCGAGCGGCAGCCAATTACTGCCGAAGCCTCCAGTACCAGCGCCGTTCCTCCCGGGGTCGGGACTGGGGGCTGCTCCCCCTTCTGCAGCCCAGCTCCCCTAGTTCCTTGCTGTCTGCAACACCCATCCCCTTACCCCCCGCTCCCTTCACCCAGCTCACTGCTGCCCTGGCCCAGGTGTTAAGGGAAGCATTGGGGTGCCATATAGAACAGGGAACCAAGAGACTGCGGTCAGACAGAGGGGGACCTGAGGAGTCTCCTCAGGGAGGGACAAACAAAAGATTGAAACTAGATGGAGAGGAAAAAAGCTGTGAGGAGGGGCAGGAGGAGCAGCAGGGATATATCGGGGACCACAGTGAAGATGGGGTGGAGGAAATGGTTGTAGAGGTTGGAGAGATGATGCAGGACTGGGTGCAGAGCCCGGGGCGGCCAGGGGAGCCACCCCACATGCCCAGAGAGCAGCTAGCCACTGGAGAAGAGGGGCAGTCAGGCCATGCGGCACTGGCAGAGCAGGGGCCCAAAGGACCCGAGGCAGCCAGAGCAGGGTCTAGGGGTGAGACAGGGAGGGTGGTGTCGCTCTCCTCAGTGAGCTGGCGCTGTGCCCTGTGGCACCGAGTGTGGCAGGGGCGGCGGCGGGCCCGGCGACGCCTGCAGCAGCAAACCAAGGAGAGGGGCAGAGGCGGTGCTGGCACTGCAGAATGGCTGGCGGTTGAGGCTCAGGTCACCCGGGAGCTGAGAGGACTGAGCAGTGCTGCACAGCGGCCAGAGGCTGAGCCGCTCCTGACCTTTGTGGCATCTGCCTCCCAGGTCAACCAGACTCTGACTGTGACTCCAATCCAGGATTCTCAAGGCCTGTTCCCTGACCTCCATCATTTCCTACAGGTTTTCCTCCCTCAAGCACTTCGGAACCTCCTCAAGTGAAGACGGGGACCCTGAGGGGCAATAAAGCTGCTAGTTTAATGAACACTACAGTTTCCTCTAATTTCCACCTGGTAGTAATCTGCCTTCCACCCGGTACTTCCCCTCCCCAGACCTTAGTGCCTTTCCTCAGACGTGTCTTTGGCTACCCTAAAATAGGTCTCAGCCTGTCTTCCTTACTACCGTTTATCACAACCTGCCTGCGATGGCGTATCCCTGCACGCGGAGCCCGCTCAGTAGGGTTCCTGAAGGATGGAGTGCCGGGTGGGTGGCTTGGCCAGTACCTGGAGGAAGAACTAAGTTTGCCGCCACATTCACCTTGCCTCTGGGATTTATATGGTGATGGCCTGAAACTGGGGTTCAGGCATCTTCGCCCACTCTCTTAACCGAATTCATCCTGTTCTGGTTAAAATGGGGAAAACACTTTCCGACCTGAGCGTGGGTAAAGGGCAGCCCATCCTGGGTAAACTGGCATCCCCTACAGGGTGATGGGCGGAAGGGATCCGCCGTGTTCTCCTTCGGCCCTCGCCTGCTGCAGGCCCGGCACCAGCGACTGCATCGCGGAGCCGCAGGGTGGTTTAACGCGAGGAAACCTCACTTTGGCAGCATGTCTGACTTAGGCTCTGGTTAGATATTAATCCTCTCTAAAAAAAAAAAAACCAGAGCGGGAACAAATGGGACTTATCCACGCAGGACTTGTTTCCGCTCCTGTGAGTGTCCCACAGTCCCGATGTTAGGGGCCTGGCAGGATCTCCGTCAAGTCACCGCGGGTTCCGGAGCTGGAGCGGCACGCCTCTGGGAGCCGGCGCGGCGCGGAGTTGGCAGCTGTGCCACGTCGCAGACAAGGGGAGGTTTTCCAGCTTGTTCTCACAGTTTACCCTCCGCGCCTTCAACCTCCACGTCGGGACTCGGATTGGCCAAGCCTGAGGGGCGGGCCAGCCAAGAGTCCCACTGCGCAGGCGCGAGCTTTCTCCTTGCCGACCAGCAGGCCCCACCCCTTTTCTTTTTCCAATTCAGCCGCCGCGGGATACCGAACTGTCGTGCGTATGCCTTCTGTGCCGTCCTCGCTTTGCGGCTGCTGTTTCTCCACGGCTCTCCCCTTCCTCCCCTTCTCTCCCTGACGGCTTACTTTGCGGCAGCGCCGAGAGCCCCACCCCCTTTCTCTGCGGAATCACCATGGCGGCTGGGGTAAGTTTGCCGGCTCCGGCGAGCCAGGTCACCGTATCCGACGCCATCCTCTGCCCGAGTAGGACCCTGCGGCGTCAGAGGAGTTCTGGAGGCGAGTGGGGAAGTGATCCGGGGTCTAGAGACCGTACTGTGGAGAGCAAGGCTTCCAGGCCCCGGAGGGGAACTGAGGCTGGGACTCTTGGAGGCCAAAGAGGTGGAAGGGTCTCGGGTAGAGGAGAATAGAGATATCGGATCCCGGCCGTCCGGGGCCTGAGAAAGGGGTTCGGGTTCATTGCCGCCTCGAGACGTGGGATCCGGGCAGGTTGACAGAACTTTTGCGACCGTTTTGTGGGGCAACAGCAGGGACGGAGTGAAGAGGAGGGTCTTTGTGGGCAGGTACGGCTGTCTCCGGTTAAGGGTCGCCCCGCGGGGAGGTTTGGGAGAGGGAGGACTCTCCGGACGGTGGAGTCAGACCGTGCTGGCCAGGTTAATAGAAGGAGAAGGCAACGCCAGGGAACTCACTGCGGGACAGGACCGGAGGGACGGTACGCGTGACAAGTAGGAGTGGTTCTGTGGGGAGAAGGAGTTGATTTAGGAAGGAAAGATGCCATTCGGTTTCTCTGGCTGTTCTGAGGGGAACTTGGAAATGGTCGGTGCGTGTGAGGGACAAGGGTGACGCTTTGGAAGGGGTGAGTGGCTCGGCGGTAGAGTAGGCAGGTACTCGCTCACCATCAATGAATGAAACCAGGGCTTCGCGAGGGGAGGAGTGTGTGTGTGTCGGCAGGTGGAGTCTGAGAGAGCTACAAGTTCTAGGTTTCTAGACGATATATTTGAGGAGATGAGAATGCTTCTAGAGGTGTCCTTAGGGAAGGTCAAACCTGTCAACAAGCTTTATTTAGCAGTTGGTGTGTAGTTCTGTCTTCGGTATTTCAGAGGACTCTGATTACACATGACGGATACTAGAGAGCTTGGTTCACCAGAGCGAGTAAAAATGAGTTGAACAGATGGGGAATAACTCAGGGAATTTATCCTGGGAGGTGACATTTAGGACTGGGACCCTTTTACTTGTTAATATTCCCTCCCCTCCCCCTTTCTCCCATAGACCCTGTACACATATCCTGAAAACTGGAGGGCCTTCAAGGCTCTCATTGCTGCTCAGTACAGCGGGGCTCAGGTCCGCGTGCTCTCCGCACCACCCCACTTCCACTTTGGCCAAACCAACCGCACCCCCGAATTTCTCCGTAAATTTCCTGCCGGCAAGGTAAGTAGGAAAGTGGAGAGGGGTCTTTGGTCCTGAGAACTCAAGGAGCCCTGAGATTGTCTCACTCTGAAGATGGTCTCCATCTTTAAAGGGGAGCTTTTCCATATAACTTTTTTTTTTCTATTACATTTCAGTGATTTAAAATTCTTTTTATTTTGAGATAAGTGTAGGTTTACATGTAGTTAGAAATAATGCAGAGCTGTTCAGTGACTTGTTATAAAATTCACAGGTTTCTTTGTGTTTGTGGGATAGAGAATGAGTTTTGATTGTTTTCGGTGCAAATACAGCAAGTATCTGTATGTGGGAGCACCACCACACTTTCAAGAGCATAGAGATAGGACACTTGGTTTTTGATCTTTTGCCTATTTGATTGAGGGATTTTATATAAACGGTTGATAATATCTAAATTTTTGGGGTTTCGCTTATGAATTTAGATTGTAAGGGATACCAAGTTACTTAAATATTTCTGGTTCCTGGGTTAGAGATAGTACCAGTAGTTTGTATCAACAGTCTGCTTAGTAAGGGTTGTCAGCCTTATATAAGAACTTTTATCCAAAATTATTTCAGTTCCTGGGATTGGCTAGTGAGAAATTACTGAGTATTTTACTTATTTTTCTGAATTTTACTTATCTTTTGACTGTTTTATCCCAGGTTCCAGCATTTGAGGGTGACGATGGATTCTGTGTGTTCGAGAGCAATGCCATTGCCTACTATGGTAATTTGCAGTGGGTGTGGGAGTGGGGAGATCTGGCATGAAGGAGGTAGGACAGGATGAGGGTGAGCTGGAGTGGACAGTAGAGGAATTTTCATGGACTTGGATTGATGTTGGCATGACCCCAAAGTTCTGACCTTTGTGTTCTGACTCTGCAGTGAGCAATGAGGAGCTGCGGGGAAGTACTCCAGAGGCAGCAGCTCAGGTGGTGCAGTGGGTGAGCTTTGCTGATAGCGACATAGTGCCCCCAGCTAGTACCTGGGTGTTCCCCACCTTGGGCATCATGCACCACAACAAGCAGGTAAGCCTTGGAACTGGGGGAGAAGCCAAGGGCAGGGATGGCATCAGCTCCTGAGTGTCAGGGAGTGAGAAATAAAATAGATTGAGAAAAGGAGATGCTAAGAATATGTGGATAATAAAAGACATCATCTTCGGCATGTGAGTTTGGAGCACTGTGGTTAATGGTATCTAGGTTCTTTGTCACACAGACCCAGTGGAGTGGTGAGAAAAGCTATACCAAATGGTAGGGGAGTGGTTAAACCAGGTGACCTCTAAGGTTCCTTCTAAAATCCAAACATAAAGGACGAGATCAGTAGAGTGGGAAATTAATCCAGACTGCACCATGAAGAAATTTGACCTTGAGAGCTGCATTTGTGATACATTTGGAGTGATCCTAGGATCTGACTCCATTGAGGGAGGATGGGGATGAGCCAGAATTTAGTAAGTGAAATAGCTACCTTGGTTCTGTTGTTGGGGGTGGGGAGCAGGGAAAGGGATGGGTACCCACTATTAAGTTTTTGACATTTTAAATCACTAGGCCACAGAGAATGCAAAGGAGGAAGTGAGGCGAATTCTGGGGCTACTGGATGCTCACTTGAAGACAAGGACTTTCCTGGTGGGCGAACGTGTGACACTGGCTGATATCACAGTTGTCTGCACCCTGTTGTGGCTCTATAAACAGGTGACGTTTATAATGAATCAGGTTGGCAGAGGGTGGGGGAAGTGTGGAGTCTTCAGGTTACCCTGTATTCTGCTGAGGACTTGGATATGAGAGAGTGTCTGTTAACAACTAGTCCCTAGGAGTCCCAAGTTTGAGTGCCATGACTGCTTTCCCTCCTCCTCAGAAGTTTGGTAACATTCTGTATCCTGAGTTTCTGTTTGGCAGTGAAGATGCTTAGTTTGTTTCCGTTTTTTTTGGGAGGCCCAGCAGTGCTTGTGCTTAGTTGTAAAGACAGAGGTAGGGCTGGTAGCTTCAGTATCAAGATCTTTTGGAGGCAGGCTAAGTTCAATTCTTGGCTTCATTACTTACTAGTTGTAGGGAGGGGGATGTGTATGTGTGTGAGAGAGGAAGAGAGAATTCCTTTAGTTCTTTTTCTCCTCTAAGCTATAGAACTGGCGAGGTAGTTATTAGTCTTGAGGTTCCTGTGTCAGAGGAAATGACATGTTGCAGAGCAGCAGCTCTTTTTTAAAGTTTTTTGAAAAAAATTTTTATTTAAAATTTATTTATTTATTTGTGAGAGAGAGAGAGAGCGCGCGCGCACAAGCAGGGGGAATGGCAGAGGGAGAGGGAGAAGAAGGTTCCCCTCTGAACAAGGAGCCTGACGCGAGACTTCATCCTGGGACCCTGGGATCATGACCTGAGCCGAAGGGAGAGGCCCAACTGACTTGAGCCACCCAGGCACCCAGCAGCTCTTGGACTGATACTAGCCCAGAACAGTAGTGTAATAATTGGGGGCAAAAGCACCTACTTTGTGTCCGATCCTGTTCCAGAGGCCTTGCAGGGATCCTCTTAGTCTTCACCTGCTCTATGGTGAGAGGTGGAACCTGGACCAGCGGCATGTAGCTAGTCAGTGGTGGCAGAGAATTTGAACCCAAGTACTTACTGCAGAGCCAGTACTACAGAACTGACTGCTTTAGTCCGTCTCCGTGACAAGGTTATTTTTCCTCAGATTCTAGCAAACTAAAAGATGGTAAATGAGTTTGTCACGAAGCTAAGTTTAGTTTAAAGGACTGTTTGTTAGTCTGAAATACTTTTTTTTTTTCCCGAATATTCTTTAGTTTCTGAAGTTTGGTGAAAGAAAAATATATATCGTGTAGTTAATGTAGATAGTTTTTGTTATCTTGTTTATTTGGCAAAATGAGTAATTGGCAGCTATGTTGCCCTAACTTTGTTTTTAGTTTTATTGACATGTGACTTTTTTTTTAAGGTTTTATTTATGTATTTGAGAGAGAAAGAGATAGCGAGAGAGAGCATGAGTGGGGGGCAGAGGGAGAGGGAGAAGCAGACTCCCTGCTGAGCAGGGAGCCCCATGAGGGGTTCGATCCCAGGACCCTGGGATCATGATCTGAGCTGAAGGCAGACGCCTAACTGACTGAGCCACTCAGGCGCCCGATACATGACATTTAAAAAATTAGAATGTGTAGCTGTGAAATGGTTTTGTAAAAGGAGTAAGGTGCCATATAAACATATCTACCAAGTAGATTTGTAGTAAATGAAAGATGGGATCAAGTTTCCAGAAAGTTGGACTGTACTGTGAAAAAGAGGAAGGTAAATGGGGAGCAGCCTCCAGGGTAAGATGGTGTTCTCGGCAGCTTGTCCTCTCGGGTTGAGTGGAAGGTGGAGTTTGGTGTAGGAAGAAACAAGGGTCTCTGGCTTGAAACCCCTCAAGACCTTCTCTCCTTTGCTTTCACCCTTATGTTCTGACAGGTCCTGGAGCCTTCTTTCCGCCAGGCCTTCCCCAATACCAACCGCTGGTTCCTCACCTGCATTAACCAGCCCCAGTTCCGGGCTGTCTTGGGGGAGGTGAAACTCTGTGAGAAGATGGCCCAGTTTGATGGTAAGTGTGTGGAAATAGAGGAGTGTGTGGCCTGGCTCAGGGCTGGTTTGCTCAGTCTCAATCCCTTGATTTCCCATCAAGCTCTTGGGTTATGTGGACCCACAGAATGTAGGGTACCCCACGTAGTGACTAATATTTTATACGTACGCATATTTTCCCTCATTGATGTTAACGTACAGAAATTGTGGTGCACGTGTTTGTTGCCGGGTGTTGTGTTCTTGCTCCAGGACGTGCAGGGAGCTGATGGCAGAGCAGCGCAGGGCCTGGATGCCTTAGTTGCCGCCTCCGGAGGTTTTCCTCCATTACCTTGCTCACTGCCTGCTTAGAGGCGTAGGGAAAGAGGCAGGACACTGACTACTCTCCCTTTCTCTGCACCAGCTAAAAAGTTTGCAGAGAGCCAGCCTAAAAAGGACACCCCACGGAAAGAGAAAGGTTCTCGGGAAGAGAAGCAGAAGCCCCAGGCTGAGCGGAAAGAGGAGAAGAAGGCTGCTGCCCCTGCTCCCGAGGAGGAGATGGATGAATGTGAGCAGGCACTGGCTGCCGAGCCGAAGGCCAAGGACCCCTTTGCTCACCTGCCCAAGAGGTAAGGCTAGTGGAGGATAGGGGGCATGGGACTCAGGAAGGCCGGTTTTTACCTATGTGTGGTCCCCTCACACAGCTAGGGCTATTTTACGTTGTCCATGTAGAATTGAAAGATGTTTTGTTTGCAAGGAAACCAACTTCTTGAGTTTATCCTCAAGAATTGGGTGACATTTTTTTTTTAAGATTCTATTTATTTGAGAGGGTGCTTTTGCACCCACAAGCAGTGGGGGAGGGGCAGAGGGAGAGGGAGAAGCCGACTCCCCCGATGAGCAGGGAGCCCGATGTGGGCCTGGATCCCAGGACCCTGGGATCATGACCTGAGCTGAAGGCAGACTGAGCCACCCAGGCGCCCTGTATTTTTACTGTTTTGATGAACAGACAGTATAAACATTCTCACTGAGAAGGGAGGGTGACCATGACTCCATAGTGCCTGTCTGCTTCACTGTTCCCAGATTGGAGGACTTAAACCCCTCAAGAAGGAAAAGAAGGAAGTAGATGGGATGGTCATCACCCCATCCACTGCCAGCCTTTTTGGTAAAGGATGAGGTTCTTGGAAGAAAAGAATATAGTAAAAGAAAACTTTTTGGTGTGAAAAAAGTGGGGCATCTAGTACTTGCCGGCTGTTCTGTACTCAAGTCATCAGCGACTGCCCTAGCATTTCGTTAGAATTGTAAGCATGATGAGCATGTCTTGTCTGTACCCGCTTCACATAGTTCTCCTTGCTCCCTGCTTTTCTTACCCACTCAATTTGCCTTTCCCAAAGCCATCCAGGCTTTCACTAGTTGGTCTGTTGGGGTTCAACAGGGTTCACCCTCCCCTGTGTTGGAATGGTATTTTTTTGTTTGTTTTTAAGATTTTGTTTATTTGGGGGGGGGGGGCTGCGTGAGCGGGGGAAGGGGCAGAGGGAGAGAGAGAGAGAACAGATTCCCCATTGAGTGCGGAGCTCAAATGAGGCTCGATCTCACAACCCTGAGATCGTGACCTGAGCAGAAGTCAGGAGTTGAAATCAAGAGTCGGGCACTTAACTGACTGTGCCACCCAGGCTCTCCTTGTAATGGTTTTTTATGGGATAAACCAGCATGAAGGCGCGCGCTGCTGGTGGGCATAATAGGGGCGAGGAGAGTTGTAAATGGCGAGCATCCCAGCACCAGATGGCCACAGTAGGAGCTGCTGTTTCCCCATTTGGGGAGCAAGGAGTGTAGCTCTTAGGCCCAGGCACTTCATACCAGACCAAGGAAACCTGCAAATGCAGCTGTTCGTTACAGATACGTTTCTTTTTGAACTGAAGTGATTGACCTTGAACCTAACACAGGAGCAGGTCAGGAGTGAGCAGGAGGTTTGGTGTGTATATAAGCTCCGATAACCTGAGTTACATATGCTGTTGTAACGGAGACCCAGTTAATTGTTAGCTAGAGATTTTCACATATATTAGGTCTGTATATTCTGGGCAAAAAATAAATCACCAGTAGACTGAAAATCTTTAATAAACTTAATATCCTTTTGGGAATATTGATTAATACCAGTTTGCTGTATTACCGTGGTGCTCTGTTGGGCTGCCGAGATGATTTTCCCCAGGATTTTTAATGTCACAAAGGTAATGTCTTCAAAGATGAAGACTGCTACTTGTCAAGAGTTAGTTCCAGTTATTTATTTATTTTAAAGATTTATTTATTTGCCAGAGAGAGCACAAGCAGGGGAGGGGTAGAAGGAGAGGGGCAAGCAGACTCCCCGCTGAGCAGGGAGCCAGATGTGGGGCTCGATCCCAGGACCCTGGGATCATGACCTGAGCTAAAGGCGGACACTTAACCAGCTGATCCACTCAGGCACCCCAGTTCTAGTTCTTTTAAGGCCTTCCAGCTACACTTGTTTCAGGAGCCATTCAGAGCCTGTCCTCATTTGGGGGGAAATGGATACAACGTGGCCATAAATAATAAAGTTGGAACAGTTGGGGAGGGTGTGAGGAAAAAATCCCCAGGCCCTTTTCTGAGGGTGGTTGAGGGGGAAGCTCCCCAGAGGAGGTCTCTGTTGTATATTTAGGAAGGAACGTAGGACCCAGGGTTCAAGGGCAGCCTCTGCTTTGCTATATTGGAACATTGGGCAGGTCACACCACTTAACCTTATCTGGAAAGAGGGAAAGGAATGGTTTTTAACTCTAGGGTTTGTTGGCATTATTTATACTAATGAATAATTGAGCCAGTTAAGTATTCGGTGAGGGTTTTTTTTAAGTAGGTTTATGGCACAGTCGTACAGTAGAGGATTATTTAGCCATTAAAACATTTGTAAGGGGCGCCTGGGTGACTCAGGTCAGTTAAGCGTCTGCCTTCGGCTCAGGTCCTGATCCGGGGTCCTGGGATTGAGCCCCACACCTGGCTCCTTGCTCAGCAGGAAATCTGCTTCTCCCTCTCCCTCTGACCTTCCCCCCCCTGCTTGTGCTCTCGCTTTCTCTCTCTCTCAAATGAATAAATAAAAAATCTTAAAACATTTGTAAAAAAGAATCCATATTAGGGTGGCAGCATTAAATGAACAAACTACACGCATCGTCTTTGGAAAGCCACCAGTGGGAAGTACGTAAACATTAATCAGTTCTCTTGTTTGCTGGCATTGCGGGTGATTTTCTTCAGTCAGCACGTGTTTTTATAACTGGAAAGAAAAGAAAGCACCCTGCCACGAGGGGAGGGACACTCTACTGCGGCAGAGCCTTCCCAGCTCCTTCTCAGCTCGTGTGCCAGGTTGCTTCAAAGATCATCTGAACCTAAGGGCTTTTCAGCATTGGGGCTTGTTCCTGGGCAGAGCGACTCAAGGCGGTGGGTATAAGGTCTGGGGCGGAGATAACGTTTGCCACTTACATTGCTGTCCTACTGTTGTGTGTGTAACCCCAAGAGGCTGTGGTGGAGGAAGGTACGTGGGTGAGTCAGGGACCGAGTGTGACTCAGTGGGAAAGGGCCCTGGAAGGGACAGGCCACGAAGGAGGTGCGCTCATTCTGGGTCTCCACCAGGGGGCAGCAGTTCGCTGTGCTTTTTGGGGGGCAGGTCTTCCCTCAGACATACCCCCCACCATGGGTCCCACCCTCCTCAAGCTTAGCTGACTTAGGTTGCTGATAGGGAGCAGGGGAGTGCCCTAAGCTCCTCTTTATGCCCTTAGTGCTCTTCCCTTAATAAGGTGGTACCCATCTGCCAGTCCAGTGACCTCTTCCTTTAAACCAGTACATTTTAGGGGCGCCTGGGTGGCTCAGTCATTAAACGTCTGCCTTCGGCTTGGGTCGTGATCCCAGGCTCCTGGGATCGAGCCCCGAGTCAGGCTCCCTGCTCAGTGGGAAGCCTCTTTCTCCCTCTCCCCCTGCTTGTGTTCCCTCTCTTGCGGCCTCTCTGTCAAATAAATAAAATCTTTAAAAAAATAAATAAATAAACCAGTACATTTTAAGTGAAATTTGACCTTAGTTTCCCTTACCCTGGCAACCCTTTGTTGCTTCAGTAGGATCTTCTCCACATTGACCTTGCTTTTTTTCTCCATTCAGTACCTTTGTGTTGGACGAATTTAAGCGCAAGTACTCCAATGAAGACACTCTGTCTGTGGCGCTGCCATATTTTTGGGAGCATTTTGATAAGGATGGCTGGTCTCTGTGGTACGCTGAGTACCGCTTCCCTGAAGAGCTCACCCAGACCTTCATGAGTTGCAACCTCATCACGGGTGAGAAGAGGGTGGGTCTAGGAAGAGGAAGAGGGAGGATAAGGCAGTGGGTGATGTGATTCTAAAGGCTGTGTGTTCTCCCTCGCCCCTTCAGGAATGTTCCAGCGGTTGGACAAGCTGAGGAAGAATGCCTTTGCCAGTGTCATCCTCTTTGGAACCAACAATAGCAGCTCCATTTCTGGAGTCTGGGTCTTCCGAGGCCAGGAGCTTGCCTTTCCGGTGAGGAAAGGTGTAGGGGAGGAGTCTGTCTCTTTAGGGTGGGGCCAGGGGCTGGGAAGTCCACCTTCATTCCTGTGCTTGTAGGCATTCAGGAGAGTTCCAGGAATGTGTACAGGAAGGACTGCCATGGTCACGGGCATTTTAGGATCTGATGACATGTGTCTGAGCTGGAAGTAACAGGTGTGGGACAGTGTCTGATAACCTGACCACATGCTTCTTAACTTGGCTTTCTCTCCCCAGCTGAGTCCAGATTGGCAGGTGGACTACGAGTCATATACATGGCGGAAGCTGGATCCTGGCAGCGAGGAGACCCAGACGCTGGTTCGAGAGTACTTTTCCTGGGAGGGGGCCTTCCAGCATGTGGGCAAAACCTTCAATCAGGGCAAGATCTTCAAGTGAACATCTCTTGCCATCGCCTAGCTGCCTGTACCTGCCCTTCAGGGAGATGGGGGTCATTAAAGCAAACTGAACATTGAACCCTTACCTGTCCTGCCTCCTTTATGAGTGATGACTTCTTCATAGGGGAGTAGATATGTTGAAGCAGGGTGTTTCCTGGGCCCACAGTACCTCCCTTTGCAGGAGAGAAGTCTTCAGACGGGCAGAAAAGAGGCCTCTCTCAGTTTTGATGGTATTTGCATTGCCTGTACTGTGATGAGTCTTCTAGCTGGGAAAGACTGGATGCAGTTGGGTGGGGGTGGTGACATGGAGCTTTGTAACTCCCTAATTTTTCAGGACCAGATTGCTAAGGTACGATAGCGCATAGGGTGGGGGAACTTGACGTTATTGCTCACAGATGCCTGGGAGCCTCGAGGGTCTTGGTTGAGATATTTCAAACAGGCAGGAATACCTGGCACTGACTGCTCAGAACAGGCACTGGCCTGTTGGCCCTAACCTGGCTGTGGATCATCTCGGGGGGATTCCGAGATTGAAGTGACTTGCCTGTGAAGACAGGGTTTTAACCCAGTGGGTGTCCCTGAGCCCGTACTTGAAATGTGCCCTGCTGCTTCCTGGTACGTGGAGCAGTCCTATTTCCACCTAAGAACCCCGCTGAGACCTGGGGGTCTCAAGTTTTTCTCTTGAGCTTAATTTTTTATCATGCCCCTTTCACAGGGTCTTCTTGCTACTTTGTCTCTTGTCCTGCTGTCTTTACTGAAGAGCATTGAAGGTTTTCCCTGTGTATTACCAGTTCAGGTGAAGTTGGAAAGCTCTCGTTTGATTCACATTTTGAGGCAGATGCAGAAACAGTCATGATTTAACCTTTGGTCTCTAGTTTATGGTTTTATGTGTGTTCTTTCTCTCCCACCCTTAGTCTAAGCACAGAGAAGGCCTTAGCTTGGGAGGGGAAGAAGGTGATCTTTCCAGGTACAAATGGTCTGATAGCTTGGGAGGGGGTAGGGCTGTCATATAGCTGGGTACTTGGACTCCAGTTGGGGTTCTGGGAAGAATGGGCGGAGCAGAGTCCCGACGTGGAATCCAGCTGGGTGAGGATGGGCTGGTTCTTGCTCAGGGTTTGCTCCCTGGCAGGTCATCCTGAGTTGGATCCAGACTTGCCACCTGTCTTGCTTCCGAGCATTCCGGGCTGCTCTTGGTTAGGATCTAAAAGTGCTAGTTGCTGGATGGGCTGGGTCCTGCGCTGGGTGCCGGGGCCTCACCTAACCTGTCAGACTCCCTTCACAAATTCCGTTTCCCACCACACCTCCCCGCTCCTTTGCTTGTGTAATCTTCATCCCCTTCCCAGTATCCTTGACCTTCCCAGTAGCTGAGGATTTAGTCAGAAGAGACCCAAGTTCTGCAAGATTTGAAGGGGCAGGCCAGAGAGGCCCAGGAGTGGGGCCCAGCTGTGGAAAACGGGTTCTGCTGGGTGGGCTAGAGCTTGGGCCGCAGCAGACCTGGCGCCCCGGTCTGGTGGACCCCGCCTCCCAGCCTCCCTTGGGCTGCAGGAAGAGTGACTCATCTGCACGTACTGCCTCCTGTGCCTCCAGCTCTGGTGGTTTGGTGCAGAGGAGGGTGGCCAGGTTGTCGGATGAGGCCAGCCTGGTGGTTGGGGGAGGGCCAGTACCCACAGAAGGAGTTGGGGTGGGCAGCCCAAGGGGAGGTTGTTACGCCCTCGGGCAGGCTGGCTGTTGGCCTCCAAAGGTGGATGGAACTAGAGGGCCGCTGCCCTGCTCTGGTGGGCAAGAAAGAGGTTAACAGCAGGAGTTTCTAGCGGCAGATGTGGGGCGGGGAAAGAGGGGAGGCCCATCTGGAGTTGGTTCGGTCCCGCCCTGCCCCGGGGAGGCCTGAGTCACCGCACAGCGGCGGGCCTGGGGCTGTGCTTCGGACTCGCGCCCTCCCGATCCCGGCTGGGGCCCTGCGTTTGCTGGAGCTCTGCCTGGCTCCCCAGCTCCTCCCGGCCCCGCCCGGATCGCCTGGGCAGCCAGTGAGCGCCTGCGCCAGGGGGCCGTCTCCGGTTGTTGGGCCCATTTCCTGACATGCCGGGGAGCTCCTGCCACCCGCGCACCACCTAGAGCTGGCACCCCGGCGCCCACGCTGCAGCGCGTGCCTGTGGGGGCCCGGGCTGGGGTCCCTGGGAGGGAAGGGAACGGGGTGCTGTGAGTGGGTCGGGGCTGAGAACAGGGCATGATCTTGGAGAACTGGAGTAAGATGGAAGGAGGAAGCCGTTTTATCCACTTAATGGGCAAAACCTTAGAGCTTCCAGAAAAGGAGGTGGAAAAAGGAGAGGGGTCTGGGCTCAGGCGCATTTGACTGCCGACGAAATCTTTATTTTAACTCGGTATAGTTAACATACAGTGTTGTATAAGTTTCAGGTGTAAGGTAGAGCGAGTGATTGAACAGTTCTATACACCACCCGGTGCTCGCTAGACAAGAGCACTCCTCAGTCCCCATTCCCTGTTTCCCCCAACCCTCCACCCCCTCCGCTCTGGGAACCACCCGTCTGGTCTCTATAGTTAGGAGTCTGTTTCTTGGTTTGTCTCCCATTTTTTTTTCCTTTGCTCATTTGTTTTGTTTCTTAAATTCCACATATGAGTGAAATCACGGTATTTGTCTTTCTCTGACTGACTTATTCCGCTCAGCCTAACACTGGAGCTCTATCCATGTCCTCGCATCCCTACCAAGCCCGGCCCAGCCCAGTGTGTGAATGGCATCGCCTGAGACTTGGTTCAGCCTGTATAGAAACCGGTAGATACTGGTTATACGCAGCTATTTATTTTAGCTTTGTTGGCGCTTCGGCTGAAGTCTCTTATTAAAAAGCCCAAAGCCTTTAAAGTTGGTCCAAGAAAGACCTAGATTGTCTTCTTTTTTTCACGTCCTGTTTGCACTGGAGGTGGACAGCTGCTCTGCACACTGGGTCAGACCCATCCCACCAGCTGCCCACATGCCCCAAATGTGCCACTTCCCCTTTTGAAAGGTGGGGGAAGGGTCTAGAATGTCCAAGGGAGAGGAATGAAGTGTTTTGGAGGATCCACCCAGTCATTTCTGAAATTAATACTGTGGTTTTCATGGCAACCAGCACTCTTTGTCCTCGGAACCCAGAACTTTCCCTCCACACATCAAAATGGGTTTTTCTGGGTGACGGTGGCTTCCCTGGCTCACCCCGCCAGCTGTACCTACACTGCAGGGTGACTTCCCCCACTGGCTCTGGTCCTCTGCGTGTTTGAGTGCAGTTCTGGGGTCCTCAACCCTCTTCTCCATGCCTCCCCTAATGCTGTGGAGCTAACATACCAGTGCTCCTGAAAGGTTAGAGAAACAGCCACCTGCTCCTGTCTGTTTGCTCTAATCAGGCTGGCATGGCCCGGAGGAGGCTGTCGTTTTACTCCAGTGGAATTACTGGGGTGTCCCAGCGCTTCAGCACCCAAGGGATGGGTGGAATGGCGGTCAAGGTAGCAGCTGGGCGCTGTGCTGTATTCACCTGAATGTCTCAGAAAAGGCAGAATCCCGTGGGCACGTGGGACTGCTTAAGTGGCAAAGGTGTCCTTGGTGACCCTAGGTCTCTAGATGGGCTCTTTTCATTCTCTTAGCCCCCTCCCTTTCGGGAACCTTCCCCTGCCCCCCTTTTCCCTCATTTCCTCAGGATTCCAAAGGGAGCCCACGGGCCTTACCTTGTTTACACAATGGGCTGGCCACGTGCAGAGCAGGGGCTGGACAGTCAGGGTTTGGGGCTATTTCTGATCGGATCTCCCATGGAATGTGCTTCCCTCTACTTCCAGCTGCCCCCTCCCCTCCGCAGCAGAAACAGCTGTCATGTGAGGGCCTCTCCCGCTGGCTCAGCCCTTTTGCAATCATCTGGCTGGCTCCACCAGGATGGGGGTGGATAGTGAGGATGGGCAGAGCCAAAGGGTAACTGAGGGGACATGGCTGGGCAGGGAGGCCTACGGAGTTGAAGGCCGAGGGAAGAGGGCTTGCCAGGGCCAGGTAGGAGGGGTGGAAGCAGCTGAGTAGGCCAGGGAGGCGGTATGATGAGCTTAGGGCGCCTGTCAAAGACAGTGGGGGCCACACTGGGACCGGAAACTTTCTAGGTGCAGGGGAGATGAGTTGGTTATAGCGGGACCCTGGCCAGTCATTCTTCAGGGAGATCTGCATTTCCCCTGAGTCACAGGGAAGCCACGGGGTGCTTTCCTGCCAGTCCGACTCTCTGTGGGGCCTGAATCACTGAGTTGCCAAGGGTGTTGGCTGCCCTATTGTGGCGGTGCCTGTGCCCTACCCCACCCACTCCTGTTAGGACAGGGGTTAGCAAACACTCTCCTTTATCCCACCCTCCTCAGTGGGAACACTGCATCTCTTTGACTCAGACTTACAGAACGTACCTTATGCAGGATTGCCCAGGATTGCCAGAGAGACCACGTGAGGTAGTCCCTTTATTTTACCCAGGAGGAAACGAGCCCAGAGAGGGGAAGTGACTTATCAAGGGTGCACGCTAGTCTTTCCACAGTTCTCGAAGCCACTCACTGAGTCACTTTCGTTCCTGAGAGTGGGAGGGCGCTTCTCCCAAAGCTGCGGGGCGACTATGATGGACCAAGCACGCTTGGTTTTGGTGGCAGAGAGAGGGTGGTGTCCGAGGCCGCTAGCAGCCCTGGCTGGGTATTAAGCACAGAAGTAGAGCAGGACCCAGGGCAGGTCAACCCCGGCGCTCCAAGGCGCTCCAAGTCCCGGGGCGGGCAGAGGGCACAGGGTGTAGCAGAGGCGGGACTTCGAGTGACAGGAACCTCAACTATGTGGTGACTCAGGCTCTGGGCAGCCGAGGCCCTTCCTTCACTGCTTAGCCTGATCTCCTCAGACTGGACTTGGGAAGTGCGTGCAGCAGAGGGAGGGAAACCCGGGCTGGGCTCCCTTTCCCCCTGGAACTGGAGGAAAGGCAGAGGAAGTTGGAAAGGATGGCAGAACGGCAGATTCCAAAAAAGGGGAGAGGAGGCTGGTGCTCTCCTCCCTCCCTGCTCCCCGCTCCCTGCTGGGGAGGGGAGCTGGCTGGGGCGTCTGCTGCTCCGCTCATTCCTGCTCCCTCCCTCGGCTCCTGTTTACAGTCCGCCCGCCCTGTCCCCAGCTCCGTTCTGAGCTCTTCTTTTTGGCCCCCCTCCTGCCTCCACAGCCCTATTCAATCCCGTTTTCCCCTTTGTCTTCCTTAATCTGGGCTCTACATTCCCCCTCTCTTCTTGCTCTCCCCGCATCTGCACCCCCACACCTCCCCGGCCTCCAGGCCATCTCTCACCATGTCCACCTGTCCTGCTTTCCCTGCCCACTTTGTCCCCTTTCTCTTGCCTGGACGCTCTTCCTGTGCCTTCTTTCCTCCCAGAGTCTGTACTCACGGCCCTGCGTGCTGTCTCTTGTTCTCTAATCAGCTTTAACCTGGATTCTGCTTTGGCCTGAAGGTTTCAATTAGGACCGAGTGTAATGGGTGGGTTTCCGGTGTCCCGGCTGTCTGATCTGAGTGATTCAGGAACTCCTTATCTGAAGTCCCAGGTTTAAATACAGGCTGGGGTTTGAACTGAGCTGGAATTCTTGGCTTCGTATTTTGAGGTTGGGTTAGAGGAGTTTGGGGTTTCAGAATTGCTTAGGCAACAATGTTTGGATCCCAGAATCACCTGACAGGTTTGCTGTTCACTGGGGAAGACAGACTAGGAAGCAATAAAAGGGAACATCGAAGGGCCTGATGTTTGGCGGAGACGCTCATCTCCGGGTGTGTGTGTGTATGGGGTGGAGGGGGGGTCGGGGAGATCCCAGATGGCTCAAAGAAGGGGTAATAGTCATTTCTCTGCTTCTAAGGCTGACGTGCCAAAGGGCCCTCATGAGAAGGGCGGGGAGTCTGCTTTCAAAGAGACTGCAAACAGATGGCACACTTGACTTCCTTGCTGGGATCACAGTTTAAAAGCCATGATTACTCTCTGAGCAGTCGGCGTCTTGTCTTCCCTGTAATACACCGATTTTAGAGAAGGGGACTGTGGCGAGGAGGGAGGGGAAGGGGAATCCCCTGGCAAGGGGCCTGCCCACAGAGCTCCCTTTGTGGTTACTATGGAAACGGGCATAATAGGAACAAAACAGAGGCATGTCGCCTGGCAACAGAGAAGCCCAAGGTTCATCACACACACTCTGCGTGTACATATCAGGGAACCCCCGGCGGGGGGGGGGGCGGGGGGAGGGAGTGAGCAAAACTTCTGGGGAAGCTGGGGTATCCCAGTGATGACGAGTCCTACGACTCACCTAGCTTTGCCAATGAACCTGCAGGCCCGCAGGCGGGCTACCTGGATACCTCGGAAAGGTGACAGAGTGCGAGCAGGAGGCCTGAAGTCTTCCCGGACCCCTGGGTAGCCCTTATTTTAACAGAGGCATTTGAAACCTTCAGAAAGAGAAAGGTTTCCTTTGCAAAGCTGAGACGGGTGTGTGTGTGTGTGTGTATCCTTATAAT
The DNA here is from genome assembly GCF_024610735.1 of Ursus americanus. Taxonomy (NCBI): domain Eukaryota; kingdom Metazoa; phylum Chordata; class Mammalia; order Carnivora; family Ursidae; genus Ursus; species Ursus americanus. Next base: position 38,507,327 of record NC_142150.1, on the reverse strand, counting down.
TTAAAAAATGGTTTGTGTATCTGTGAATGTGTGTTGGAGGGTGAGGCATCAGTGTAAAAGACTTGGCAGAAAGATAATGTCCCATTTTCCCGGAGCATAGGACCTGCAAGGAACTCAGGATACGTTTCCTTCAGGACCTAGCACCGTGAGGGCAGGGGTTCCATCTGTTGGGTTCTGTATCCCCTGCACCACCACCACCAGCACCGTAGGCTCTGGGCCTGGTGCTGGACGCACAATAAATGTTCCTGCAGCTGCAGGACAGGCCTGTAAGTGGGGAACTGCTCCCTGGAGGCTGAGAGTAAAACGAAGTGTGGGGTTCAGGATGCTGTTGTGAAAAAGACACGGGCTTTGGGGCCAGTTATCCCTGTAGTTCATTCATTCATTCATTCATTCATTCATTCATTCATTCATTCATCCATTCATTCCACAAAGTTCTTCCGTGATTGCTATATGCCTGCCACTGCTCTAGGCACAGGGGAGACAACAAAGAACAAGAAAATCCCAGGGGCGCCTGGGTGGCACAGCAGTTAAGCGTCTGCCTTCGGCTCAGGGCGTGATCCCACCGTTATGGGATCGAGCCCCACATCAGGCTCTTCTGCTATGAGCCTGCTTCTTCCTCTCCCACTCCCCCTGCTTGTGTTCCCTCTCTCGCTGGCTATCTCTATCTCTGTTGAATAAATAAATAAAATCTTAAAAAAAAAAAAAAAAGAAAAAGAAAATCCCTGCCCTCATGGAACCTAGATGCCAGTGGGCGTTTTGATTCCTGCTTCTGAAGGCTGTGTGTCTTTAGGTGAATCACTAACCCTCTCTGAGACCATTTCCTCCCAGAGCATGTGAGCATTAAATGATCTAACACGTGATAGTGCCTGCCATGGCCTGAGACACAATCACCATTACCGTAGCTTTGGGGGGTGAGGGGGCTACAGCAGTGGGCAGAAGGAGAAAGGTTGGCAGAAACTTCCCAAAGAGTGTGTGTCTCCATTTACACCATTGAAAATTGTTGAATATACTCCCTTCCCCTGGGCCCAGGAAGCTGACCTCCTAAAGCCCAGCAGGCACGGATCCTGGTTTGTTTGTTTGTTTTTTTATGGGGCAAGGGTCTAGGTTACTCCTCCTCTAGGCTCCTAGTTTGAATGTGGAATGCGGCAGGAGCCAGGCCCCAGGACCACCCCCCCCCCCCCAGGTATCTTGGTGCTCCTACCTCTGAATGGAGTATCTGGACAGTAATCCCTGCTCCTTAGCTGCTCCCCAAACCAGCCTCTCCTGCCTTCTCTGTTGACCAAGAGGGTGGCCAGAGCAAACAATGGAGCCGAGAAGTTGGCCCTGAGCCCAGGACACTAGCCTCTGCTCTTTCACTCCTGGGGGGCTGACAGAGCCCATGCCGCAGGGAGGGCACAGGATCCCCCACTGTTCCAGCCCCTCCCTCCGAACTCCCATCGCCCTCCTGCAGATCCCCTGTGCCTCTGTGGCACATGTCAGAGCGATGTTTCCGAAAACCTAGGTGTAAATCCACTCCCATTTAAATATGTCCCGGGAAAACTTGCACTTTCAAGGAACCAGGTGATTCATAAAGTTAAAAATCCTTTGGTCAACTGTTAACAGTGGTTACTTTTGGGGAGAGGGACTGGGTGGGGGAGGAGGGAGGCATTTACTTTTTATCGGTCTACCTTTCTGTATTGTTTACATTCTTCACCAGATGGAGGCATTGATTTTATTCAAAAAATGTCAACAAGGATTATCTGACTTGCAGCATGACGGTCCACTTTAGTCTCTCTGTTTTCTTGCTCCATTTGTTAAAAGCGGAATAAATGTTATTGAAAATGAAATAAGGATCAAAAAAGCCATTTGAAAAGGAAATCATGAGCTCTCAGTACTTAAGTTTTTTTTTTTTTTAAGATTTTATTTATTTATTCGACAGAGATAGAGACAGTCAGCGAGAGAGGGAACACAAGCAGGGGGAGTGGGAGAGGAAGAAGCAGGCTCATAGCAGAGGAGCCTGATGTGGGGCTCGATCCCATAACGCCGGGATCACGCCCTGAGCCGAAGGCAGACGCTTAACCGCTGTGCCACCCAGGCGCCCCAGTACTTAAGTTTTTAAAAGCATCCCAAAGTTGAAAAGTTTAGATGTTTTCTTTAAATAAGGTAGGTTCTAGAAAAGGGGTACGGAACAAAATGGAGGCGGTGCTTCTTTTGAAAGCCTGGGTTTGTGATGTGTGTAGTGGGACTGCCTCTGCCGTGGGTTTGAGTCCCTGTCTGGTGCCTGTGTGTGTGTGTGTGTGTGTGTGTGTGTGTGTGTGTATGTGTGTGTTTGAGAGAGAGAGAGAGAAAGAGAGAGAGAGAAGCAGGGGGGCGGTGAGAGGACGCCCTTGTGCACAGGAGCAAGTGAGAGACAGAGACAGAGACAGAGAGAGACAGAGAGAAGGCTGGTGCCCAAGTCTCTGCTTTGTCTGTCTCTGCATGTCTATGCCTGTCTGAATGTCTACACATGTGTCTCCACCTTTCTGCGCCCATTGTATGAGTCTCTGCGCAGCTATGGCTCCCTTGCTGTGTCTTCCCTCCCCCATGGCCTGTGCTGGTAACTGGACCTGGGACACAGCCCCCAGGGCTGGCAGCAGAGTTGGCTGCTGGGTATTTTTAGCCTGTAAACATGTTTGCCATTTCAGAGGACAGGGCCGCAGGTCTCAGCCCCAGCCCACTCACGATCTTGCGGTGAGGGGGTGCTCCTGCCTGGAGCCCGGTCTTCGCAGGGCCCCAGCCTGGGGTCTTCCTTCCTCAGCATTTGGGAAGGAAGGAAAACTGCCTTGATGTGGGTCGTGGGTGGCCACCTAGGAGGGAGGATGAGAGGATTTGTGGGGGAGAGAAGAGAATGGGAGTGTGGAAGGGGGGTTGGGTAGCCAGAAGGCCCCCCGCACCCCATCATTAAGCTGTTAATAAAATCTCATGGAGTTAGAAGTAGCTGTGGGAAATGGCAGTAAATTTGGAAACAGCGTCCTTGCAAGTGGGGAGGTGGGGGAGGGGCTCGGGTAAGAAATGGGTAGGCAGAGGCAGGGCTGGAGCTCCCGCTTCTCTCAGGAGTCCGCAGAGGAAGGTGGGCGCCGGCCCGACTCCCATGTCGCTGCGGCGGCGGGAGCAGCACCGTGGCGCGTGAGACACTGGTGACTCCACGTGGGCACCCTAACTCCAGGGGTGGGGCCAGCGTCTACAGACCGGTTTTGAGGGGGGAGGGATGGGGGGGCTCAGAAAGGGGGGAGGCGAGAAATGGGCGCGGCTGCATGCAGCTTGGGAACCAAGTGAGGAGGCTGGGGCCTGGGACGTGAAGTGTAGACGCCTGGGTTGAGAGAAAGCTCAAAGGTCCGCGTCAGGCTGGAGGTCGCGGCCCAATCACCCAAGCCCCCCAGCCGCTTTCTGAACCTCTTGGTCCTTCTTGCCAAATGAGCTGATTCGCAGTTCCAGCTGGGAGGATGAGCCGCAGGGAGCTTCGAGGAGTTTCTGGTCCGGGAGACCACACACTACACACGTTGCGGGGTAGATCCAGGCGCAGGCCAAAGCAAGGGGCGCTGCAGGGGGGCGGGGTAAGGCAGCCCCTCGGACGTGCGGCGCCCCCTCGTGCCCGTGACCCCCCGGTGCCCGCTCCCGGGTCCGTGTCGGGTCGGCCGGCTCGCCTGTCCCAGCCCCACTCCGGCCCCGCCCGGCCCCGCCCTCTCCGCACTGCTCGGGGCAGACCCGCCCGCCCGAGCCGGAGTTACAAGAGCCGCCTCCGCGCGCGGGGGCCCGGCCACTCGGAGCAGCTCCGCCGCGGGGACTGCACCGCCCGCCCTGCCGGACCCGCCCCGACCGGGGCTCGCCGCCTGCAGCAGCCGCAGCACCGTGACCTGGGGCCCCGCGCGGGCTATGGCTGTGCCCGGGGGCTGAGCGCGCAGGTACGGGCACCGGGCGCACCGGGGCGCCGCGGGAACAGGACTCCGAGAACGGGTGAGGGGAGGTGGGCTGCAGGGCTTGGGCGAGGCGCTTGGGCCGGGCGCACTGCGAGGATTCAGACAGTGTGGAGCAAGCTGGGCAGCCCGGCGCGGCGCGGGGAGGCGACGCGTCGCGCCCTGAGAGCCAAACTCTGCCTCCGGAGTTGGGGCGCAAGTTGGGCCAAGTTGGAAAATCGCTCCGTAGCGTGTTTTGCTCCAGTCCTTATTTCTCTCTAGGGCTGACTGTAGGTTCTATTGCACGGCACGGCGCCCAGTTCCTGGCCTGGGGACTCCTGTGGGTCCCTGTCCCATCCCCTCCTTCTCCTTGGGGCGGTGGCTCAAGCGCACAGCTCCCGCTCCTATTCCGTGTTTACTGGAGAAGTTCCCGAGGTCGCTGCCGCGGCCCCTCGGCCCCTCCCGGAGCCCCCGCACCCCCGCGCCCCCTCCGCTGTCCCTCCCCGCTCCCCACACCTCCGCCTCTAACTGTGCGTCCGGAGTCCTCCCGGCCCCACCCAGTTCTGTACCACCAGCCTCTCCCTTTCTCAGCCCCCCTCCAGCTGCCCCGCCCTAGTCTGGCCCCTCCGTGTTCCCCGCTCCAGAAGTCTCCCTTCTTCCTCCAAGGCCCCGCTGCCCGAAGTTTGCAGCGCGCCTCGGGGCGGGACGGGTGGGAGTGGGGGTGGGGGGCGTAATTAGGGAGATTCCAGCGCTGGGGTGGGCGGGAAAGGGGGGGGAACTGTGCGGCGGCCCGGCCCACGGCACCGCCCCTTCCCTTTCGGGGGCGGTGCGTTCTCCCCCACCCCACTCCCAAACCCGTCCGGGCGGGATGGCCCCCGCCCCAGCGCCTGGCACGGCGCCAGCAGCCTGAGGAATGCGGTGGTTGGAGCCGCTGACTAATTCAAACCAGAACTCGGGGAGGAGTGGTGAGGGGCAAAGGGGGGGGGAGGCAGGGGCTGTGTGTGGGAGGTGGGGGCAGGAGCCGGCTCCGCGCAGAAGGAGGGCTTCGCTGCCGTCTCTGGAACCCTGCGCTCGAGCGGTGCGCTCCGGGAGACGGGGTTGGGGGACGAGATCTGCCGTGGAGTTGGAAAGGCAGAGTGCTTAGGGTGTGTTCGGAGAGCCGTGTTATGTAAGGCTTTCCCGTGCGGAGAGAGGGTGTGCAGTGTGTGAGGGCCTGACCCTCCCTCCCCTGGCTGGCCGGGGCGCCCCCTGCAATGCCAGGGCCCGGGATGTGGGGGCGCAGCCCCGGGCGGCGCTGGCCGCGAGGGACACGTGGGGTCTGAGCAGGCCTGGCTGTGCCCCCCTTGCGTGGGAGGGGAGCCGAGTGGGCAGATGGGGCAACTCACAGCCCTAGCTGGGCGCCCGCACCAGGTGGGGGACGGCCCTGGCGCCTTCGCACAATGTGGCCGCAGAGAATCGTGCGTGGTGCGTGCTCTCGCCTTTCGCTGGGTGTGGCTGCAGATCGGTGGTGGCGAGTGCCCCCAGGGAGCCCGCGGTGTGCTGCCGAGAGCCCTGCTCTGTGGAGTGGATTCATGGGAAGTCAGGGTGGGCCCATCCCCTCGTGTGGGGTCCTTAGAGAATGACCTGGAATTTCGGACGAAAAAAAGGACTCGGATATTTACCTCTGTGTCCCCAGCACAGCGCTGGACTCCCAATAATTGGTTCTGAAACAGTTTCCTGTGTTAGAATCCAGCCTCCGCTTGCAACTTGGAATTGACTAGCCCTTCCTTGCACAGTCCAGCACAGGTAGGGGCTGGGTTGGTTTTAGGGGACCTAGTGATGGCATGGGGGCTGGAGTGGTAGGTGAAGCCATGGCAGGGGGGAGAGGAAGAGATTGAAGGTGCTTTGGAAGGCATTCTCAGGCCTCCACACCTATTGCATCTAAAGTCGGGGACAAATTCTGCTTTCTTTGCCCTCTTCCTCTGCCCCGCCATGAGGGAAATCCCTGGGGCAGGGTGTGGCACTCACTTCCTTTCTGAACTGGAATGGGGAGGCTTCCTTCTTCTTGACCCAAAGGGATGATGGGTTGGGCCAGCACATGGTAGAGTGTGCAGAGTGGGGAGAAGGCGCTCCAGGCTTAGGGGTACCTCCTTGCTCTGAGGGGTGAGCTGTGGTATGAAGGAGGTGGGGTGGGGCGGGGAGGGAGAGGACCTGGGACTGTGAGAGCGGGGCTAGCAGAGGGCACAGGGTCTGCAAGCTTCAGAATGGGGATTGGAGGGTGTCTAAGCCCCTCTCTAAAGCCTCATCCTGAAGAGATTTTAGGCAGAAACACTGGTCATCAAACACGGACACATAGGGTGCCACGTAAGTCATGCGGGGCTTCGTGCTAGGGATAGGGAGGCCCTTAGCAGTGATTCAGGGGTCCTGGTCTGGGCAACTCCTGGAAGAGCTAACCCCACAGAGCTGGGGACTTGTACCAGCCAGACTTGGTTCAGGGTGATGAGGCTACAGTCCAGGGCCCGGGGTGGGACCGGAGAAAGTAAACCCTGAAGACTGGTGGAGGGAGAAGGCCAGCATCGGACAAGGGCAGGGAATGGGCTGGGGTCTCCGGGGTCACCTGAGTCCCAGGGAGGCCCTGGGTGGAGGTGCCCAGGCGCTGCCAGGCTAGATTTGGCTCAACTTGGAATTGGCTGTGTGGTGCTGGTGGAGACACTACGCAGAGCCTGAGGAGCTGGTTTGAGAGGTTGGGGCAAAGCTGTGGGGGTGGAGGGGTGTGTGGGGCTCTGGGGTGTGGTCACCACCTTCCTCAGAACTTGGGAACCGCCTGGGGACAGACAGAGGCATACCGGGAGAGCTAGTCCTACACTTGATGGGAACTCTCCCACTGCTGGCTCTTCCCCGCCCCCCCACCAATCCCCAACGCCCCCAAGTTTCTCTCCCTGGAGCTGGGCTGACCCTCTGCCTGTGTCTGAGAAGAGGAAGGGAGGTGGCTGCTGGAGAAGGTCTAGAATGTGCTGGTTTCAGTCAGGTGCTGGCGGTGGCCGCACTAGGGCCTTTGGCTCTCTTTTCCTCCCCCATGTCCCCCACGGGCTTCATCCAGGCTCCCAGGGAGCTGGCAGAGCCCTGCTCTCTGACCATCCCGCCGGGCTCCCAGGCCTTCCTGGGAAAGCTCTGTTTCCTCTGTGCGTGTGGTCAGGGGGTGGGGGCGGGGGGGCTGCGTGGGTGGGCCACAGTGGGGCTTAGCAGGAGCCCCTCTTCCTCACCCCTGCCCTCAGTGCCCAGCAGGAGGACTCCCGGGCTGTTGCAGCTGGGGGTCTTGCTTGCGTCCAGGTGGCGCATGGTGGCCTTGCGTCCCTGTGACCACTCGTGTCATAGCGGTGAGCTGTGTGTTGTTACCGGTGAGAGGCTGTTCCTCTGGCTGCGCCCGGTGGTCCTGGGTGTGTCCCTCTGCTTGCTTCTGGGGCTTACAGGCCGGGGAACCGCAGTGGGACTCTGCCCAGCGGCTGTAGGGGAGGACGGAAGTCAGTTCCTCCGTCCTGGACAGGTTCTGGGCCCTGGAGTTTGTATCCAGAGGCCCTCAGGAGGGTGAGGATAGCTCTGGGAACGAAGCCCTGGCTGAGCGATGCCGAGCGAGGCGCTGCACAGGGCTGGTCAGGGAGGGGCATCCTGCCCTGTCCCTGGGGGCCAGAGCGGAGGTTCTAGGGGAAGGGGAAGTGCCTGGAGCTGAGCCCGGCTTCGTGGCCGGCTGGGCTGGGGGGCGGCTCTTTGGCCTCGGAGCCGCGGGGCCTGGCCCTGCGCCCCTGCACTAGCGGGGCCTGACCGCTGGGCGGAGAGCTCGCCTGTGGTTGGGGAGTTTCTGCACCCTCCGCGGCTCCCTGGCGGTCACCTTCCGCCGGGGTGAGACGAGGAGTTTTCTTCTTCACCACCCCTGTCCCCGTGGAGGGGGCCACCCTCAAAGATGGTGTCTTCATCCCAGCGGTCCTGGGGAAAGGCTGTGTCTTCCCGGGCTATGTGGCCAGGGGCGGGGACTTGCGGCTGGATAATGGACTGTGGCCCCCATCCCCTGTCACAAGGAGGAGGGGGGGGGTCCCTCTGGGTCATGGGAGGAAGAGGGAATCTCCCTCCCTGCTGGAAGGGAGAATTTGGAGCTCACTGGGGGGTGGGAGGAAGCTGTGCTCGGAGGGCAGGAGTGAGAGGTGGAGAAAGGTATAAGGGACCCAGAAGGCAGCTGGCCTGTGAGGTAGGAGTGGGGCTCCCCTGGAAGTTGAGGTGGGGGCACTGCTGGGGCTGACCCGGAGGAGAGGGCTGGAGTGACCGAGCTGGAGGAACTTCCTCCTGATGGGAGGTGTGGGCTGGGCGAGTGGCCCCGGTAGCCAGGGAGCAGGAAGACAGGCCCTGGGCGCACAGGTAGAGGGAGACACAGACCAGGTCGGCAGGTATAGGCGCCTTCCATCATGGGCAGGGCCCGGGGCTTCCCAGACAGGTGTGTGTTGGGAGCTAGTGAAGGCGGGGCTGTGGGCCTGCTCAGGGCTGGGAGGAGTGGGGAACGGGGTTGGGGAGCGTGTCTGGGTGCATGCGGTGTGGGTACGTCCTTGTGTGTCTTTCTGGGAATGTCTCTCCAGTGCCCACGTCGCCTGTGTCTTGCAGCGTGTTAGTCCTCTTCTCCCTGATAATCCCACCCCTTCCAACACACCGCACGCCCCCTTGGGCTGTACCCCCCAGGCTGAGCTGAATGTAAGAGTTCTTGACGGCAGCTTGGGCTTCTGGGGTTACCGTGCTGTTCTCCCCCAGGTGGAATAGGGCATGCTGCTTTCCAGACAGGGCTCTGGCCACTGCCTCCATGCACGTCCGTGTGCAGGCTTGGGCCCCGGAAGGGATGAGGGTCTGCCCTGTTGTGGCTGTTCCTGGTTCCCAGGGAGTGGAAGTATCTGCCTTGCCCTCCTGGTGCCTTTCTCTAGAGTGGGTCTCGTGTCCCCCAAGCCCCAGAGGGGCTTCACTTGCTGGGGCCCGAGAGAATCTACAGGTGAGCTGGGGTGTGTGTGGCTAGGATTTCTGACTCCTGGGGACACGGCCTCAACGAGTCCCTCAGATGCTGGCTTCCAGGATGCCGGGGACTCTGCCCATCCGGGTCTGCTGTGCCCAAGCTGTTGGCCAGGAAGTGGTTGGTTGTGGGCACAGTAGGCTGCTGGGGGCTTGCCCTCCCTCCTGCTGCCTGTGGTACTTGAAAGGTGTCACGGCTCTCTGGGGGAGTCTCCTGCTGCTCTCTGGGTCTCTGGGTCCCCTAGAGGAATCTTAGCCCCTCCCTTTCTCTGGGTTTACGCCCCCTTCTCTGAGGCTTCCTCCAGCCATGTCTCCCTCTAGGTGCGGATGGAGGCCTCTCCATCTTCCTGGGGGTGTCTCTCCGGCCCTCCTCCAGTATAGGTCCCTCTTTCCTGTGTCTCTCTCTGCATCTTTCTGTGTGGTTTCTCATCTTGTCTGTGTATTTCTTTCTGCCTTCATTCCTCCCCCGAGGTAGAGACTGTTTGCTCTGAGTCGCAGAGTCCTGGAAGCCTGGGCTCCCATCTCAACTCTGGCTCCCCCTGGGGCAAGTCATCTTACCTGGGGAGGCCTGTTGCTGCATTTCTAAAATAAGGACATTAATTATTAATCCCGTACGGTGGTCTGCCGTACGGTGGTCTGGGATCGAATGAGACCCCAGGCGTGGAACTCCAAACCCACCACCGGAGCGCGGCAGAATTCTCTTTCTCAGTCTGTTGGTGGGGGTGCTCTCAGTGCAGAGCCTTCTCTTCCTCTTTGCTGCCGGGCGTTTATGGGAGTAGAGTGCCCCTCTGGGTGTGTCTCCCTTTTCTTTGACTGTCCTACGCGCTCATCCTCGGCAAGTGTTCGGGACTTCCCCGCGGCTGGAGGTCTCTACCTGCCGCGTGGTGTGAGTCATTTCGTTCTTCCTGGCTCGGGAGGTGCTTCTCCCCGGGTCTGAGCACTCCTGTGCCTGTCCTTGCGCGGGATAGGAGTCCCATGGCTGTTGGCGTCCTGCCCACGGTGGGTGGGGGCACCTCTCTCTCCCTTGGAGCGTCGCTCCCGTGTCCCTCCTGTGCTGGGCGTATGCTCAGACTTGCGCCCCTCTGGTGTGTAGCGTCGGGTTTGGCGCACGGAGGCATGGGGGCCTGTGGCGTGGAGGGCTGCCTCTCAGGCAGGGCGCCTCTATCAGTTCGGGTCATCTTGACACTGCCGCTGGCTGCAAGGCTGTTTTTGGCTGCAGCAAGAGTTAGGCCGGGCCCCCTTCCTGGCTGACTTCATACTGGCTCTTGGGGGAGGAAGGGGCTCTGTTCCCTAAGGGCGGGGTAGGGGGGAAGATGCTTCTCTGGACGCCACCCCTGGCAGAGACCCTCTGCCCTGGGTCCCAGATCTGTCCGCGTGTCACCCCCCCTCCCCAGAGGTGGGGTAATTCCTCTTTGCAGCCTTTTTTTTTTTTTTAATTTGTTTATTTGAGAGAGAGAGAAAGAGTGCACACAGGAGTCGGGGGCGGGACGGAGGCAGAGGGAGAGGAGTAGGGAGCCCAATGTCGGCTCCATCCCAGGACGATGGGATCAGGACCTTAGCCGAATGCAGACGCTTCACCGACTGTGCCCCCCAGGTACCCCCTCTTTGCAGTTTTGAATTGACAAGATAGCTTCGTACTTCTCTGGCTGCTTCTGGCCTCAGTTACGGTGTCCCTGCTCTCTCAGCCTCACAGATGGAGTGGACATACTGTCTCGCTCTTTCTCTGCCCTCCAAGCAGCCCTCTGCCTAGACGGTCCTCACTCCAGTCCCTCCCAGCATGAAGGATACTGTGAACCAGTGTCAGGTGGACTTTGGGCTGGGGAGCCGGCAGACCAGGGTTCTGGGGCTCCGACACTCTCCTGTCCTCACCTGTCTGGACCTCGCTGTCCCCATCTGTAAATCCCAGATAGTGCTGTCCCGCAGGGCTTTCTGCAGTGGTGGGAACGTCCCACATCTGCGCTGTCTAATATGGTAGCCCTTAGGTAGTGGCCGAGCTCTTGCAATGCGGCTAGTGCAGGCAATAAACTAACAATTCAATTTAACTTAATTTAACTTAATTTAAATTTAAATAGGCACATGTGGCTACCATGTTGACAGCGTGGCTCTAAGGTGTCTTCTATCTCCAAACACTTATGACACTTGGCCGAGTGTGCAGAATTCCCCAGAGTTCCAAAGATCCTCCTTTGGGTAGCTACAGGGCGGGACTCTCAGCCCCCCGGGGAAGCCTGGCGTCACCTGACTTACGTAGGAGAAGAACGGCCCATCAGGGCTTGGTATGGGCTCCAAAGATGTGGGAGAGACTGAGCGCTGGGACTCAGATGCAGAAAACAGACCCTTCCCACCATGGTTCTTGAATCCCCCATTAGCACCCCCATGTGCAGCCACCCGAATGGCCCAGAGCAGATGAGAGGGGAGGGGAGTTGCTCCTGGCTGTGCTGGAAGGAGAGCCCTGAGCCAGGGCAGGCGGGGCGCTTGGCAGCCCCTCCTGGCCAGCAAGCCCGCGGGTGCCCTGTCAGGGCCAACCTGCAGCCCCCGGTCCAACGGCTCCTGTTCTCACGGGCTGTGGACCCTTCACCACTCATGATGTCTTTCTCCCCTCCTTCTGGACTGCTTGGCTTGAGGTGCATAGCAAGTCCCTCCTGAGCTGGGCTTCAGGGGACTTCTGGCCTGGGGCTCCATCCTGAGGAGCTGGCAGGGGAGCCGCCTGCCTGTCTCCCCCGGAGCCCCAGCACCCCTGGCACCGGGGGCTCTGGCCAACGAAGCACTTTGTTGATGGGGTTTTAGGCGTGACCCTTTGCATGTCTGGAGCTGTTGCAGCCTCGGTGACTCACTGGGGAAGGAGGGAGGGTGGGGCCGAGCTGTGGGCGAGGGTGAGCTGGCTCGCTGCCTCCGCCCCTCTCTGGCTCCTGGCTCAGGACCAGGATGCTGGGCAGAGCAAAGGGGCCCCGCTCAAGGAGGGAGAGCGGGGTGCTAGGCTGGTCGGTGGCTTCAGAGCGCTGAGAAACCCTGAGGCTGGAAGCCTTTTCCTTCCCTGCCCTGCCTGGCTCCCTGTCTGCAGGGCTGGCTTCTCGGTGCTGGATGGACACTGGCAGAAGGCACCTTAAAGTGGCAGCTTTGCTGTTTGTTGGGGTCGGTGGGACTTCCCACAGCGGCTGCTTGTCCGGAGGGCAAGAGGTGAGTCCCTAGCTCACACCCGTGCCAGTAGGCCGCTCACCTATTGCTTGTCTCCTAGACAGCACCCACGGCATAAATACCGCATGTGTGAGTTCAGGGGGTGGAGGACCGGGGGTCTAAGTGCTGTCTTCACCCATGCTGTGCTCTTCCTGACACCAGATCTGCTAAGTGCCCATGAATTTCCGAGAGACACAATCCTGTCCTCAGAGGCAAACTCTGACGCCTTCAAGAAAACTGGCAAATAACAGGTTCTCTTTGCCCCGTTCTTTCCTTCTGTATTTCATTCCCCCCCTCCCCCTAGGAGGCTCCCAAACCTTCTAGAACATTCTGAGGCTACATGAGTCACGCCAGAGCACCTTGCTCATAATTTATATCCGGGACAGGAGCTAAGTCTTTTAAATCTCCCCATCTGGCCCATGGAGCACATTTAGTAGATGCGGGGAGGACGTGCCAGTGAAGTTAGGTGACGAGCTAATGCAGCTCGGGGATGGGCTGAGCCGTGTCTGTCCCTTGCTGGTTTTCTTGGCTGTGTCTGCTACAGTGTCCGACATGCAGGCGGCCGTCAGTATGCAGGTGTTTATTGATCGGTTGACCAATTTCTGCATGTAAACAGCTTCAGGGTGGGGCTTTGGGTGAGGCTCTGCCTGATTTTTAGCATCCCCCACGCGGTTTCACAGACGTGCTTCTGGATGACTCTGCCCCTGCCGTTCTGCGTGGGCGGCTGTAGGCCAGGGCTGTACCCAGAGTCCTGCCTCGTGCCTTCCCAGGGCACCTCTGTAGCTGACAGTCATCCTGTGGCCACAGGGCATCTTTGCTCTGAGTGCCTGCACCTATGGGGGCCTGGCTCAGGGCCCTGTGTGGGCGGCCGCATGGGCCCTGACTCACTGTGTCCCCAAGGCAGCTCAGCCGCATTCAAGCCTCTGGGGCGTGGGCTGGCCCTGGGGGGCTCGGGGCTTCTTTTGTTCAGCCCACTGCACCTGGAGCTCCCAGCTGCTGAGGGTCCCCCTGGTCCTAAGGACCGGGTTCGATCGGCTGACTCAGAGTCACACTGTTTGTCAGCAGGGGAGGGAGGGCACCACCATTCCTGCTTTGTGGCCTGCCAGTTGCCTCCGGTGCTGGAGACCTTGGGAAGAGGAGGCTCAGGCGGGTTAAAGCTGCAGGCCTGATGTGGTGTTGGGGAGACAGTTAGAGACTCAGAGCCCAAGGGTAGCGGCTCGCTCGCGGTGGACCTCACATCTCAGTCTCTCCATCTGGAAAATGGGGACAGCAACGTCTCCTTCCTGCAGCTGTTATAAAGAAGCTGGTGAGAGTGGGTGTTTTGTGAGACTCGGGTGAGCCTGAGCGCTCACACAGGCCACTCTCTCTCCTTCTGGCCTCAGGGAGGTCCTGTCTTGTCTCCGTTTTCAGGGATGAGGAGACGGTTGTTCAGAGAAGTTGAGGGACTTGGCCAGGGACGCACATACAGCTGGGAGGATACAGAGCCAAGGTTTTTTTATTTTATTTTATTTTATTTTTAAAAGATTTTATTTATTTATTTGAGAGAGAGAGAGAGCACAAGCAGAGGGAGAGGGAGAAGCAGGCTCCCTGCTGAGCAGGGGGCCTGAAGTGGGGCTCGATCCCAGGACCCCGGCATCATGACCTGAGCCGAAGGCAGACGCTTCACTGAGACACCCAGGTGCCCCAGAGCCGGGGTTGATCCAGGGTTTATATCTGAGTGTGGCCTCCCCTAAGCCCTCTTTCCGCGATGCCAGGTTGCAGAGTCCTGGATGAATGGAGTTGGAGTAGGGGAAGGGTGGGGTTGCGGTGTGGCCGGAGAACAGAACAGGAGCGCCGCCGCCGTCTTTGCAGTCGGGGTTTTGAGCAAACCATCTGTGAAGCATGAGCGTCTTTGTCCACTTTTCCGTAGGCCGTGTGACTGAGATTCCTGACGAGAGAGACTGAGAAGAGAGGAAGGAGGGGCGGGCTCCTGGCAAGGCATCCGCTCCTGAACCCGAGTCCTGTAAAAGGTCCGTGGGAGGGGAGGGTGTGAGGGAGGTGAGGGGCCGGGGAGGGTGGGGACCCAGTGTGGGTGGCATCGGGAGGCAGGGCCCTGGGTGGGAGGGATGAGGGGCTGGTTGCCTCCGAGGTCGGTCGCAGCCAGTGTCCACTTTCCACGGGGACCATTTCCACAGCAGAAGTGGGCTGTGACACGGCTTCACTCCCTGGGGGTTCACAGCACCAGGGATCCTCGGCTTTCTCGTCTCCTCTGGCCTTGAGCCCCCACCCTCCTGAACCCCCATTTCCTTACCTCATCCCAGATGGAGAAGGAAGAGGACACCACCCGGGAGCTGCTGCTGCCCAACTGGCAGGGCAGCGGCTCCCACGGGCTGACCATCGCCCAGAGGGACGACGGTGTCTTTGTGCAGGAGGTGATGCAGAATTCCCCTGCGGCCCGCACCGGGGTGGTCAAGGAGGGTGAGTCACCGCAGGGGGCGTGCTGGGTGCCGGGGTGGGCTGGCGGGGGGTGGTGGAGGGAAGGCCCTAGGGGCTGCCGAGGGGCCAGTGCCAGTGCCATCAGGACGGTCGGTACCCAAGCCCTGCCCTCCCCTGCCCGCTCTGTGGCCCTCGAGCCACACTCCTCGGGGAAGGCGCTTCCGTAGGGTGGCGGAGACGTCGTCCTTAGTGCCCACGCCACTATTCACGAGCTCTGCCACTTTGGGCGAATCAGTAGGCCTCCCTAACCCTTACTGTCCTCATCTGTACGACGGGTGGTCATGACATGCATCAAACGCAAGTCATTTCGAGGGCCCAGCCTGTGGTGGTGGCGTGCTGTTTCCCCGAGACCCCGCGGGTCTCACGTGCTTCTTGCTCTGCCCTGCTCAGGAGACCAGATCGTGGGTGCCACCATCTACTTTGACAACCTGCAGTCAGGTGAGGTGACCCAGCTGCTGAACACCATGGGGCACCACACCGTGGGCCTGAAGCTGCATCGCAAGGGGGACCGCTCCCCTGAGCCTGGCCAGACCTGGACCCACGAAGTCTTCAGCTCCCGCAGCTCCGAGGTGGTTCTGGTGAGTGCCTGGCCAGCCTGTCTGTGCTCTGAGCTCCCTCTGGCCACACTGACCTGCTCACCACTTTCTGAGCCTTGTGTCTGCCTCTACTGGACCTCTCTTGTGGTTCCTTCTCCTACTTTTGCCCCTGTACACTCTCGTGTTGAGCCAGACCGCGTCTTCCTATGCATGTGCGGCATGTGGCTGACGTTGCCCCTGAAAGTCTCCCATCGGTCTCTCCAGAGTGCCGCAGTGTGGGAACCCACTCATGCGGTCTGGCCCGACATGCCAGGAGGAAGGTCAGCTACTTTGCAAGAATCTTCAAAATAGTCTTCCGGGTGCCCTGCTCTGTCTCCCAGACACCATTTTTCTCCTTCCAGAGGCTTGGACTCATCTGTGAGTCAGAGGCTGGGCAGCCAAGTGCCTGGGGGACGTTTCTTTGCTCCTTCTGATGGCTTGTTTGTTTAACAAATAGTGGGTCCTCAAAGTGAAAGTGTTAACCCAAGC
Organism: Ursus americanus; assembly: GCF_024610735.1. Taxonomy (NCBI): domain Eukaryota; kingdom Metazoa; phylum Chordata; class Mammalia; order Carnivora; family Ursidae; genus Ursus; species Ursus americanus. The sequence goes on along the minus strand of NC_142150.1, from coordinate 38,491,687 downwards.
TCAGCGAGTCTCAACAAACGCTTTCTGAGGACAGGTCCCTGAGAGGATTCCCCGTCCCCATAAACAAGCCAGTGAGTTGAGAATTGAGAGCCCAAGGGCCAAATCCATGCAGAGCTGGGAGGCATCGCTGGGAGGCATCGCTGGGACGTGTCCGGCGGATTGGAATCTAGAACTGATTGTAAATCCTTCTTCCAGACCACACAAGGCTGGAGTCCACCCCACTTCTCTCCCCCATGGCTTTTGCTTTCCCCGAGTTTCCCCAGATCGTTTGTTTTCCTCCTGTGATGTGGCTGTCAGTCCCTTCCTTTACCCCTCTGTGCTGTGCCCCAGGAGGCTCCGTGGGCCTCCGTTCTGGTCCCAGCTTCTTGGGGAAGCAGGCAACCACGTGGTCGGCTGGGCTGCGGCCGGGCGTCTGTGGCTCAGGCAGAGCCCGCTGCAACCTCCGTCGGCCTGTCTTTCCGCAGAGCGGGGATGATGAGGCCTACCAGCGCATCTACACCACGAAGATCAAGCCGCGGCTGAGGTCGGAGGATGGACTAGAAGGGGATCCTGGGGAGACCCAGAGCCGCACCATCACAGTGACTAGAAGGGTCACGGCCTACACTGTTGATGTGACGGGCCGCGAAGGAGCCAGGGAGATCGATATCAGCAGCCCAGAGTTCAAGATCAAGATTCCACGGCATGAACTGACTGAAATCTCCACTTTGGATGTGGACGCCCAGCCTGGCAAGACCGTGATCAGACTGCCCTCGGGCTCGGGGGCAGCGTCTCCTACCACAGGCTCTCTGGTGGACATCCGAGCGGGGTCCGTTTCCGCTTCGGGACCAGAGCTCCAAGGTGCTGGCCACTCGAAGCTCCAGGTCACCGTGCCTGGGATAAAGGTGGGGAGCCCAGGCGTCAATGTCAGTGCAAAGGGCTTGGACTTGGGTGGCAAAGGAGGGGTCCACGTGCCAGGAGTGGACATTTCGTCTTCTCTTGGGGGAGGGGCAGTGGAGGTGCAGGACCCATCTCTGGAGAGTGGCAATTATGGGAAAATTAAATTTCCCACTATGAAGGTGCCAAAATTCGGTGTCTCGACAGCACCCGAGGGCCAGGCACCAGTGGCAGGGTTGAGCGTTTCTGCACCTGAATTCTCTGTGGGGCACAAGGGTGGCAAGCCAGGCCTGACCATTGGCGGGAACATCCAGACCCCTCAGCTAGAAGTCAGTGCTCCTTCTGCCAATATTGAGGGGCTTGAGGGGAAGCTGAAGGGCCCCCAAATCACTGGGCCATCCCTTGAGAGTGAATTAGGCCTGAAAGGTGCCAAGCCACAGGGCAGCATAGGGGCGGACATCTCTGGGCCCAAAATCGAGGGCACTATCGCTGGCTCCGATGTGGAGGTTCAAGCCCCTGACATTGATATTCATGGGCCTGGGGGCAAACTGAATATGCCCAAGATGAAAGTTCCCAAATTCTCCGTATCAGGTTCTAAGGGAGAGGGCGCTGGCATTGATGTGACACTGCCCACAGGTGAAATGACTCTTCCTGGGATCTCTGGGGACGTCAGCCTACCTGAAGTTGCTGCTGGGGGGCTGGAAGGGAAGGTGAAGGGTACGAAAGTCAAGACTCCTGAAATGATGATACAGAAACCGAAAATCTCCATGCAGGATGTGGATCTGAGCCTTGGATCCCCTAAACTGAAGGGAGATATTAAGGTGTCAGTGCCTGGGGTGCAAGGTGATGTTAAAGGCCCTCAAGTGGCGGTTAAAGGCTCCAAAGTGGACATAGAGACACCTTGCCTTGAGGGGACCTTGACGGGACCCACCCTTAGTAGTTCTTCCGGGAAAACAGGAACGTGCAGGATCGCTATGGCAGACGTAGATCTAAATGTGGCTGCACCTAAAGTGAAAGGGGGTGTAGATGTCACACTCCCCAAAGTAGAAGGGAAAGTCAGCGTCCCTGAAGTGGATGTCAAGGGCCCCAAGGTGGATGTCAGTGCCCCAGGTGTGGAAGTTCATGGCCCAGGATGGAACCTGAAAACGCCCAAGTTCAGCACTCCAAGAGTTGAGGGGGAAGGCCCAGATGTAGACGTGAAACTACCCAAAGGAGACGTCAGTATTTCGGGGCCCAAGGTCAATGTGGAGTCCCCAAATGTCAACATAGGGGGCCTGGGAGGCAAACTTAAAGGCCCTGATATCAAGCTGCCTGAAGTGAGTGCCAAGACACCAAAGATCTCCATACCTGATGTTGATTTGCATGTTAAAGGCACAAAGGTTAAAGGAGAGTATGATGTAACAGCCCCCAAACTTGAAGGGGAACTGAAAGGCCCCAAAGTGGACATTGATGCCCCAGATGTGGATGTTCAGGGCCCAGACTGGCATCTGAAGATGCCCAAGATGAAAATGCCCAAGTTCAGTGTGCCTGGCTTCAAAGCAGAGGGCCCAGAAGTGGATGTGAACCTGCCCAAGGCTGATGTGGACATTTCTGGGCACAAGGTAGAAGTTAGTGCTCCAGATGTGAGCATGGAGGGACCAGAAGGGAAATTGAAAGGACCTAAGTTTAAGATGCCTGAGATGAATATCAAAGCCCCCAAGATCTCCATGCCAGATGTGGACTTACATTTGAAAGGCCCTAAAGTAAAAGGAGAATATGATGTCACAGTGCCGAAAGTGGAAGGTGAGATTAAAGTTCCTGATGTTGAACTTAAAAGTGCCAGAGTGGATATTGATGCTCCAGATGTGGATGTTCACGGCCCAGACTGGCACCTGAAGATGCCCAAGATGAAAATGCCCAAGTTCAGTGTGCCTGGCTTCAAAGCAGAGGGCCCAGAGGTGGATGTGAACCTGCCCAAGACTGACATTGACATCTCCGGACCCACAGTGGATGTTGAAGTTCCAGATGTGAACATTGAAGGACCTGAAGGAAAGCTGAAGGGTCCCAAGTTTAAGATGCCTGAGATGAATATCAAGGCCCCTAAGATCTCTATGCCTGATGTGGATTTGCATATGAAAGGTCCCAAGGTAAAGGGAGAATATGATGTTACAGTGCCAAAGATGGAAGGGGAACTCAAAGGGCCAAAAGTAGACATCAGTGCCCCAGATGTTGAGGTTCATGGTCCTGAATGGAACCTAAAGATGCCCAAGATGAAAATGCCCAAATTTACCATGCCCAGCCTCAAAGGGGAGGGCCCAGAAGTGGATGTGAACCTGCCAAAGGCTGATGTGGACATTTCTGCACCCAAGGTAGATATTAGTGCTCCAGATTTGAGCCTTGAAGGACCAGAAGGAAAGTTGAAAGGCCCCAAGTTTAAGATGCCTGAGATGCACTTCAAAGCTCCTAAGATGACTCTGCCAGATGTTGACTTAGATCTTAAAGGACCCAAAATGAAAGGCAGTCTAGATGTGTCAGCACCAAAAGTAGAAGGTGAGATGAAAGTTCCAGAAGTGGACATCAAAGGACCCAAGGTAGACATTAAAGCACCAGATGTGGAAGTCCAAGGTGCAGACTGGAGCCTGAAAATGCCCAAGATGAAAATGCCCAAGTTCAGTGTGCCCAGCTTGAAAGGCGAGGGCCCAGATGTGGATGTGAACCTGCCCAAGGCTGACATTGACATCTCTGGACCCAAAGTTGACATTGAAGCCCCAGATGTGAGCCTTGAAGGTCCAGAAGGGAAGCTGAAGGGCCCCAAGTTTAAGATGCCTGAGATGCACTTCAAGACCCCCAAGATCTCCATGCCAGACGTGGACCTACACTTGAAAGGTCCGAAGGTGAAGGGGGATGTGGACGTGTCTGTGCCCAAGATAGAAGGTGAAATGAAAGTGCCAGATGTGGACATCAAAGGACCCAAAGTGGACGTTGATGTCCCAGATGTGGATGTTCACGGCCCAGACTGGAACTTGAAAATGCCCAAGATGAAAATGCCCAAGTTCAGCATGCCTGGCTTCAAAGGTGAGGGCCCAGAAGTGGATGTGAACCTGCCCAAGGCTGACATTGACATCTCTGGACCCAAAGTGGACATTGAAGCTCCAGATGTTAACATTGAAGGACCGGAAGGAAAGCTGAAAGGCCCCAAGTTTAGGATGCCTGAGATGCACTTCAAGGCTCCCAAGATCTCCATGCCTGATGTGAACTTGAATCTTAAGGGGCCAAAACTAAAGGGAGATGTGGATATGTCTGTGCCTGATGTAGAAGGTGAAATAAAAGTTCCAGATGTGGACATTAAAGAGCCCAAAGTTGACATCAGTGCTCCAGATGTTCAAGGACCAGACTGGCACCTGAAGATGCCCAAGGTGAAAATGCCCAAGTTCAGCATGCCTGGCTTCAAAGGAGAAGGTCCAGAAGTGGATGTGAACCTGCCCAAGGCCAACATTGATGTCTCAGGGCCCAAGGTGGATGTGGAAGTTCCAGATGTGAATATTGATGGTCCAGATGCAAAAGTAAAAGGTCCTAAATTTAAGATGCCAGAAATGAATATAAAGCCTCAGAAGATATCCATGCCAGATGTTGGTTTGCATTTGAAAGGACCTAAAATGAAAGGTGATTATGATGTTACAATTCCAAAAATAGAAGGAGAGATAAAAGCTCCTGATGTTGACATCAAAGGTCCCAAAGCAGATATTAATGCACCAGATGTGGGAGTTCATGGCCCAGACTGGCATCTAAAGATGCCCAAAGTGAAAATGCCCAAGTTCAGCATGCCAGGCTTCAAAGGAGAAGGCCCAGAAGTGGATGTGAACCTGCCCAAGGCCAACATTGATGTCTCAGGTCCCAAGGTGGATGTTGAAGTTCCAGATGTGAATATTGAAGGTCCAGAGGGGAAACTAAAGGGTCCCAAGTTCAAGATGCCAAGCATGAATATACAGACACACAAAATCTCTATGCCTGATGTTGGACTTAATCTAAAAGCCCCTAAACTGAAAACTGATGTAGATGTTTCCCTTCCCAAAGTGGAAGGAGACTTGAAAGCTCCTGAAATTGACATGAAGGCCCCGAAGATGGATGTGGATGTTGGTGATATTGATATTGAAGGTCCAGAAGGGAAGCTGAAAGGTCCTAAGTTTAAGATGCCAGACATGCACTTCAAGACTCCCAAGATCTCCATGCCTGATGTGGACTTACACTTGAAAGGCCCCAAAGTCAAAGGGGATGCAGATGTGTCTATGCCAAGGATAGAAGGTGAAATGAAAGTGCCAGATGTGGACATCAAAGGGCCCAAAGTGGACGTTGATGTCCCAGATGTGGATGTTCATGGCCCAGACTGGCACCTGAAGATGCCCAAGGTGAAAATGCCCAAGTTCAGTATGCCTGGCTTCAAAGGTGAGGGTCCAGAAGTTGATGTGAACCTGCCCAAGGCTGACATTAATGTGTCTGGCCCCAAAGTGGACATTGACGCTCCTGATTTGGATATAGAGGGACCAGAAGGAAAATTAAAGGGCTCTAAATTTAAGATGCCTAAATTGAATATCAAAGCTCCTAAGATATCCATGCCAGATGTAGACTTGAATTTGAAGGGACCCAAAGTGAAAGGAGAAATTGATGCTTCTGTGCCTGAGCTAGAAGGTGATCTCAGAGGTCCACAAGTTGATATCAAAGGTCCTAGTGTGGATGTGGAGATGCCTGACGTTGATCTGGAATGTCCTGATGCAAAGTTGAAAGGCCCTAAGTTTAAGATGCCTGAGATGCACTTCAAGACCCCCAAGATCTCCATGCCGGACGTAGACTTACACTTGAAAGGTCCAAAGGTGAAGGGGGATGTGGATGTGTCTGTGCCCAAGATAGAAGGTGAAATGAAAGTGCCAGATGTGGACATCAAAGGACCCAAAGTGGACGTTGATGTCCCAGATGTGGATGTTCACGGCCCAGACTGGAACTTGAAAATGCCCAAGATGAAAATGCCCAAGTTCAGCATGCCTGGCTTCAAAGGTGAGGGCCCAGAAGTGGATGTGAACCTGCCCAAGGCTGACATTGACATCTCTGGACCCAAAGTGGACATTGAAGCTCCAGATGTTAACATTGAAGGACCGGAAGGAAAGCTGAAAGGCCCCAAGTTTAGGATGCCTGAGATGCACTTCAAGGCTCCCAAGATCTCCATGCCTGATGTGAACTTGAATCTTAAGGGGCCAAAACTAAAGGGAGATGTGGATGTATCTGTGCCAAAATTGGAAGGAGATTTGAAAGGCCCCAGCATGGATGTGGAGATGCCTGATGTTGATCTGGAATGTCCTGATGCAAAGTTGAAAGGCCCTAAGTTTAAGATGCCAGACATGCACTTCAAGACCCCCAAGATCTCCATGCCTGATGTGGACTTACACTTGAAAGGCCCCAAAGTGAAAGGGGATGTGGACGTGTCTGTGCCCAAGATAGAAGGTGAAATGAATGTGCCAGAGGTGGACATTAAAGGCCCCAAAGTAGACATTGATGCCCCAGATGTGGATGTTCATGGGCCAGACTGGCACCTGAAGATGCCCAAGATGAAAATGCCCAAGTTCAGCATGCCTGGCTTCAAAGGTGAGGGCCCAGATGTGGATGTGAACCTGCCCAAAGCTGACATTGACATCTCTGGACCCAAGGTGGACATTGAAGCGCCGGATATGAACATTGAGGGTCCAGAAGGAAAACTGAAAGGCCCTAAGTTCAAGATGCCTGAAATGCACTTTCATGCCCCTAAGATCTCCATGCCTGATGTTGACTTCAACTTAAAAGGGCCTAAAGTCAAAGGAGACTTTGATGTTTCTGCCCCAAAGCTGGAGGGAGAGTTAAAGGGTCCAGAAGTGGATGTCAAAGGTCCCAAATTGGATGTTGACATACCAGACGTAGCTGTGGAAGGTCCAGATGGCAAATGGAAAAGTCCTAAATTTAAGATGCCAGACATGCACTTTAAAGCTCCCAAAATCTCCATGCCAGACATTGATGTACACTTAAAAAGTCCCAAGATAAAGGGAGAGATGGATGTTGATGTTCCCAAATTGGAAGGTGACCTCAAAGGGCCAGACCTCAAAGGTGATATCAGTGGGCCAAAAATTGACATTGAAGGACCAGAGGGCAAATTGAAAGGTCCCAAATTCAAGATGCCTGACATGCATTTTAAAGCCCCAAATATTTCTATGCCTGATGTGGACCTAAATTTGAAAGGACCAAAAATCAAGGGGGATGTTGATGTGTCTGTGCCTGAGGTAGAAGGTAAAATTAAAGTACCAGATGTGAACATCAAGGGCCCCAAAGTAGACATAAATGCTCCTGATGTCCATGGCCCAGACTGGCACCTAAAAATGCCCAAGATGAAAATGCCCAAGTTCAGCATGCCTGGCTTCAAAGGAGAAGGCCCAGAAGTGGATGTGAACCTACCCAAGGCTGACATTGATGTCTCAGGCCCCAAGGTGGACATTGAAGGCCCCGATGTTAACATTGAGGGTCCAGAGGGAAAGTTGAAAGGTCCTAAGTTCAAGATGCCTGAGATGAACATCAAAGCCCCCAAGATCTCCATGCCTGACTTTGATTTGCACCTGAAAGGTCCCAAGGTAAAGGGTGATGTGGATGTGTCTGTGCCCAAAGTGGAAGGTGACCTCAGGGGCCCTGAAGTTGACATCAAGGGCCCCAAAGTAGACATTGATGTCCCAGATGTGGATGTCCATGGCCCAGACTGGCACCTGAAAATGCCCAAGATGAAAATGCCCAAGTTCAGCATGCCTGGCTTCAAAGGAGAAGGCCCAGAAGTGGATGTGAACCTGCCCAAGGCTGACATTGATGTCTCAGGCCCCAAGGTGGACATTGAAGGCCCTGATGTTAACATTGAGGGTCCAGAGGGAAAGTTGAAAGGTCCTAAGTTCAAGATGCCTGAGATGAACATCAAAGCCCCCAAGATCTCCATGCCTGACTTTGATTTGCACCTGAAAGGTCCCAAGGTAAAGGGTGATGTGGATGTGTCTGTGCCCAAAGTGGAAGGTGACCTCAAGGGCCCTGAAGTTGACATCAAGGGCCCCAAAGTGGATGTTGATGTCCCAGATGTGGATGTCCATGGCCCAGATTGGCACCTGAAGATGCCCAAGGTGAAAATGCCCAAGTTCAGCATGCCTGGCTTCAAAGGAGAAGGCCCAGAAGTTGATGTGAACCTCCCCAAGGCTGACATAGATGTGTCAGTACCCAAGGTGGATGTTGAATGTCCTGATGTGAATATTGAAGGACCTGAAGGAAAGTGGAAAAGTCCAAAGTTTAAGATGCCTGAAATGCATTTGAAGACTCCAAAGATATCCATGCCAGATATTGATCTTAATTTAACAGGTCCAAAAATAAAAGGAGATGTGGATGTCATAGGTCCCAAGTTAGAGGGAGACCTGAAAGGCCCTGAAGTCGACCTCAAAGGCCCCAAAGTGGACATTGATGTCCCAGATGTTGATGTTCATGGCCCAGACTGGCACCTGAAAATGCCCAAGATGAAAATGCCCAAGTTCAGCATGCCTGGCTTCAAAGGAGAAGGCCCAGATGTGGATGTGAACCTACCCAAGGCTGACATTGATGTCTCAGGCCCCAAGGTGGACATTGAAGGCCCTGATGTTAACATTGAGGGTCCTGAGGGAAAGTTGAAAGGTCCTAAGTTCAAGATGCCTGAGATGAACATCAAAGCCCCCAAGATCTCCATGCCTGACTTTGATTTGCACCTGAAAGGTCCCAAGGTAAAGGGTGATGTGGATGTGTCTGTGCCCAAAGTGGAAGGTGACCTCAAGGGCCCTGAAGTTGACATCAAGGGCCCCAAAGTGGACGTTGATGTCCCAGATGTGGATGTCCATGGCCCAGACTGGCACCTGAAGATGCCCAAGGTGAAAATGCCCAAGTTCAGCATGCCTGGCTTCAAAGGAGAAGGCCCAGAAGTAGATGTGAACCTGCCCAAGGCTGACATTGATGTCTCAGGCCCCAAGGTGGACATTGAAGGCCCTGATATTAACATTGAGGGTCCTGAGGGAAAGTTGAAAGGTCCTAAGTTCAAGATGCCTGAGATGAACATCAAAGCCCCCAAGATCTCCATGCCTGACTTTGATTTGCACCTGAAAGGTCCCAAGGTAAAGGGTGATGTGGATGTGTCTGTACCCAAAGTGGAAGGTGACCTCAAGGGCCCTGAAGTTGATATCAAGGGCCCCAAAGTGGATGTTGATGTCCCAGATGTGGATGTCCATGGCCCAGACTGGCACCTGAAGATGCCCAAGGTGAAAATGCCCAAGTTCAGTATGCCTGGCTTCAAAGGAGAAGGCCCAGAAGTGGATGTGAACCTGCCCAAGGCTGACATTGATGTCTCAGGCCCCAAGGTGGACATTGATGTTCCAGATGTCAATATCGAAGGTCCAGATGCAAAACTGAAGGGCCCCAAGTTCAAGATGCCTGAGATGAACATCAAAGCCCCCAAGATCTCCATGCCAGACATTGATCTTAACCTGAAGGGCCCTAAAGTGAAGGGTGATATGGATGTGTCTTTACCCAAGGTGGAAGGTGAGATTAAAGTTCCTGAAGTTGACCTCAAGGGCCCCAAGGTGGATGTTGATGTTCCAGATGTGGATGTCCATGGCCCAGATTGGCACCTGAAGATGCCCAAGATAAAAATGCCCAAGATCAGCATGCCAGGCTTCAAAGGAGAAGGCCCAGAAGTTGATGTGAACCTCCCCAAGGCTGACATTGATGTCTCAGGACCCAAGGTGGATATTGATGTTCCAGATGTGAATATTGAAGGTCCAGATGCAAAACTGAAGGGCCCCAAGTTCAAGATGCCAGAGATGAACATCAAAGCTCCTAAGATATCCATGCCAGATTTGGACCTTAATCTTAAAGGCCCTAAAATGAAAGGAGAGGTGGATGTTTCCCTTCCAAATGTAGAAGGTGATATGAAAGGGCCTACTATTGACATCAAAGGCCCAAAGATAGATGTAGATGCTCCAGATATTGACATTCATGGTCCTGAAGGCAAATTGAAAGGTCCCAAACTAAAGATGCCAGACATGCATGTAAACATGCCCAAGATCTCCATGCCAGAAATTGACCTGAATTTGAAAGGTGCAAAGCTTAAGGGAGATGTTGATGTTTCTGGGCCCAAATTGGAAGGTGACGTTAAAGCTCCCAAGTTGGATGTAAAGGGCCCAGAAGTGGACATTTCTGGTCCTAAGGTCAATCTTGAAGGCAAGTCAAAGAAATCACGCTTTAAGCTTCCCAAATTTAATTTTTCAGGCTCCAAAGTTCAGACATCTGAGGTGGATGTCAAAGTTAAAAAGCCAGATATTGATGTGACAGGTCCAAAAGTTGATATTAATGCTCCTGATGTTGAGGTCCAAGGAAAAGTGAAGGGATCCAAGTTCAAAATGCCTTTCCTGAGTATTTCATCTCCTAAAGTTTCTATGCCTGATGTGGAGTTAAATCTGAAAGGTCCTAAAGTCAAAGGAGACTTAGATGTCACAGCTCCTAATTTAGAAGGTGACCTTAAAGGACCCAAAGTAGATATTAAAGCACCAGAAGTTCATCTTGATGCACCTGATATGGATGTTCATGGTCCAGATTGGAATTTGAAAATGCCCAAAATGAAAATGCCCAAGTTTGGTGTGCCTGGCTTAAAAGCAGAAGGGCCAGAAATGGCTGTAGATCTGCCAAAAGGAGATATCAACATAGAGGGTCCCAGAATGGACATTGAGGGTCCAGAAATCAATGTGGAAGGTGTAGAAGGAGGCCTAAAAGGTCCCAAACTCAAGATGCCTGACATCAATATCAAAACTCCTAAGATCTCCATGCCTGACATTGATTTAAACCTGAAGGGTCCCAAGGTGAAAGGTGATATGGATGTTTCTTTGCCCAAAGTCGAAGGGGATCTGAAAGGGCCAGAGATTGATATCAAAGGGCCCAAAGTGGACATTGATGCCCCTGGTGTGGATGTTCATGGCCCAGACTGGCACCTGAAAATGCCCAAGGTGAAAATGCCCAAGTTCAGTATGCCTGGCTTCAAAGGCGATGGCCCAGATGTGGATGTTACTCTCCCTAAAGCTGACATTGGTATTTCTGGCCCCAAAGTGGACATTGATGCCCCAGATGTGAATATTGAAGGCCCAGATGCAAAACTGAAGGGCCCCAAGTTCAAGATGCCTGAGATGAACATCAAAGCCCCCAAAATCTCCATGCCTGACCTTGATCTGAGCTTGAAGGGCCCCAAAATGAAAGGAGATGTGGATATGTCTTTGCCAAAAGTAGAAGGTGACCTAAAGGGCCCTGAGGTGGACATCAAGGGCCCCAAAGTGGACATCGACACTCCTGATATTAACATTGAAGGCCCAGAGGGGAAACTGAAGGGGCCCAAATTCAAGATGCCAGAAATGCACCTAAAGACTCCTAAGATTTCCATGCCTGATATTGATTTAAACCTGAAGGGCCCCAAGGTGAAGGGTGATGTGGATGTTTCCCTTCCCAAGTTTGAAGGGGATCTGAAAGGCCCTGAAGTGGACCTCAAAGGTCCCAAAGTGGACATTGATGCCCCTGATGTGGATGTTCATGGACCTGACTGGCACCTGAAAATGCCCAAGATAAAAATGCCCAAAATCAGCATGCCTGGCTTCAAAGGAGAAGGCCCAGAAGTGGATGTGAACCTGCCCAAGGCCAACATTGATGTCTCAGGCCCCAAAGTGGACATTGAAGGCACTGATGTTAACATTGAGGGTCCAGAGGGAAAGTTGAAAGGTCCTAAGTTCAAGATGCCTGAGATGAACATCAAAGCCCCCAAGATCTCCATGCCTGACTTTGATTTGCACCTGAAAGGTCCCAAGGTAAAGGGTGATGTGGATGTGTCTGTGCCCAAAGTGGAAGGTGACCTCAAGGGCCCTGAAGTTGACATCAAGGGCCCCAAAGTGGATGTTGATGTCCCAGATGTGGATGTCCATGGCCCAGACTGGCACCTGAAGATGCCCAAGGTGAAAATGCCCAAGTTCAGCATGCCTGGCTTCAAAGGAGAAGGCCCAGAAGTGGATGTGAACCTGCCCAAGGCTGACATTGATGTCTCAGGCCCCAAGGTGGACATTGATGTTCCAGATGTCAATATCGAAGGTCCAGATGCAAAACTGAAGGGCCCCAAGTTCAAGATGCCTGAGATGAACATCAAAGCCCCCAAGATCTCCATGCCTGACTTTGATTTGCACCTGAAAGGCCCCAAGGTCAAAGGAGATGTGGATGTTTCTCTGCCTAAGGTGGAAGGTGAACTAAAGGCCCCTGAAGTTGACATCAAAGGGCCCAAAGTGGACATCGATGTCCCTGATGTGGACGTTCATGGTCCAGACTGGCACCTGAAGATGCCCAAGGTGAAAATGCCGAAGTTCAGCATGCCTGGCTTCAAAGGTGAGGGCCCAGATGTGGATGTGAACCTGCCCAAAGCTGACATTGACATCTCAGGACCCAAGGTGGACATTGACACTCCTGATGTTGACATTCATGGCCCAGAAGGGAAACTGAAGGGTCCCAAGTTTAAAATGCCTGACCTGCACCTCAAGACACCCAAGATCTCCATGCCTGAAGTGGACCTGAATCTGAAGGGTCCCAAGGTAAAGGGCGATGTGGATGTGTCTCTGCCCAAAGTTGAAGGTGACCTCAAGGGCCCTGAAGTTGACATCAAGGGCCCCAAGGTGGACGTTGATGTCCCAGATGTGGATGTCCATGGCCCAGACTGGCACCTGAAGATGCCCAAGGTGAAAATGCCCAAGTTCAGCATGCCTGGATTCAAAGGAGAAGGCCCAGAAGTGGATGTGAACCTGCCCAAGGCCGACATTGACGTCTCAGGACCCAAGGTGGACATTGATGTTCCAGATGTCAATATCGAAGGTCCAGATGCAAAACTGAAGGGCCCCAAGTTCAAGATGCCAGAGATGAACATCAAAGCTCCTAAGATCACCATGCCTGATATTGACTTAAACCTGAAAGGTCCCAAGGTAAAGGGTGATGTGGACGTGTCTCTGCCCAAAGTGGAAGGTGACCTCAAGGGCCCCGAAATTGACATCAAAGGGCCCAAATTGGGCATCGATGCCCCTGATGTGGACGTTCACGGCCCAGACTGGCACCTGAAGATGCCCAAGGTGAAAATGCCCAAGTTCAGCATGCCTGGCTTCAAAGGCGAGGGCCCAGATGTGGATGTTACTCTCCCTAAAGCTGACATTGATATTTCTGGCCCCAAGGTGGACCTTGATGCCCCGGATGTGAACATTGAAGGTCCAGATGCAAAACTGAAGGGCCCCAAGTTCAAGATGCCAGAGATGAACATCAAAGCTCCCAAAATCTCCATGCCTGACCTTGACTTTAACCTGAAGGGCCCCAAAATGAAGGGTGATGTGGATGTTTCTTTGCCCAAGGTGGAAGGTGACCTCCAGGGCCCTGAAATTGACATCAAGGGCCCCAAATTGGACATTGACACTCCTGATGTCAATATTGAAGGCCCAGAAGGAAAACTGAAGGGGCCCAAATTTAAGATGCCAGAGATGCATATTAAAGCCCCCAAGATCTCCATGCCTGACTTTGACTTAAATTTGAAAGGGCCCAAAGTAAAGGGGGATGTGGATCTTTCATTACCTAAGGTGGAAGGTGATCTAAAAGGGCCAGAGGTGGACATTGAAGGTCCTGAAGGGAAGCTCAAAGGTCCCAAATTTAAGATGCCTGATGTCCATTTCAAAACCCCACAAATCTCCATGAGCGACATTGATTTGAACTTGAAAGGACCTAAGATAAAGGGAGATTTGGATATTTCCATTCCTAAACTGGAAGGAAATCTGAAAGGCCCCAAAGTGGATGTTAAAGGCCCTGATCTGGACATAGACACTCCTGATGTTGACATTCATGGCCCAGAAGGGAAACTGAAGGGTCCCAAGTTTAAAATGCCTGACCTGCACCTCAAGGCACCCAAGATCTCCATGCCTGAAGTGGACCTGAATCTGAAGGGTCCCAAGGTAAAGGGTGATGTGGATGTGTCTCTGCCCAAAGTTGAAGGTGACCTCAAGGGCCCTGAAGTTGACATCAAGGGCCCCAAGGTGGACGTTGACGTCCCAGATGTGGATGTCCATGGCCCAGACTGGCACCTGAAGATGCCCAAGGTGAAAATGCCCAAGTTCAGCATGCCTGGATTCAAAGGAGAAGGCCCAGAAGTGGATGTGAACCTGCCCAAGGCCAACATCGACGTCTCAGGACCCAAGGTGGACATTGATGTTCCAGATGTCAATATCGAAGGTCCAGATGCAAAACTGAAGGGCCCCAAGTTCAAGATGCCAGAGATGAACATCAAAGCTCCTAAGATCACCATGCCTGATATTGACTTAAACCTGAAAGGTCCCAAGGTAAAGGGTGATGTGGACGTGTCTCTGCCCAAAGTGGAAGGTGACCTCAAGGGCCCCGAAATTGACATCAAAGGGCCCAAATTGGACATCGATGCCCCTGATGTGGACGTTCACGGCCCAGACTGGCACCTGAAGATGCCCAAGGTGAAAATGCCCAAGTTCAGCATGCCTGGCTTCAAAGGCGAGGGCCCAGATGTGGATGTTACTCTCCCTAAAGCTGACATTGATATTTCTGGCCCCAAGGTGGACCTTGATGCCCCGGATGTGAACATTGAAGGTCCAGATGCAAAACTGAAGGGCCCCAAGTTCAAGATGCCAGAGATAAATATCAAGGCTCCCAAAATCTCCATGCCTGATGTTGACCTGGATTTGAAAGGACCCAGAGTCAAAGGAGATTTTGATGTGTCTGTCCCTAAGATTGAAGGTACTTTCAAAGGCCCAGAAGTAGACCTTAAGGGTTCAGGTCTGGATTTTGAAGGCCCGGATGCCAAGCTCAGTGGCCCAAATTTGAAGATGCCATCACTGGATATATCTGCACCTAAAGTAACTGTTCCTGATGTTGATTTGCATTTCAAGGCACCCAAAATTGGGGTGTCTGGTCCCAAGTTGGAAGGTGCTGAACTGGACCTCAAAGGGCCCAAGGTTGATTTAGAAGCTCCAAGCTTAGATGTACACGCGGAGAGCCCAGATATTAATATTGAGGGGCCAGACGTTAAAATTCCCAAATTCAAGAAACCCAAGTTTGGTTTTGGGGCAAAAAGCCCGAAAGCTGACTTCAAGTCTCCTGCCCTGGATGTGACCGTTCCTGAGGCAGAGCTGAATGTGGAGACTCCTGAAATTAGTGTTGGCGGCAAGGGCAAGAAGAGTAAGTTTAAAATGCCCAAAATTCACATGAGTGGCCCAAAAATGAAGGCCAAAAAACAGGGATTTGATTTGAATGTTCCTGGGGGCGAAATTGATGCCAGTGTCAAGCCTCCTGATGTAGATGTCAGCGTTGCTGGGCCAGACGCCACACTTAAAGCTGATGTGAAATCCCCCAAAACCAAGAAACCAATGTTTGGGAAAATGTACTTTCCAGATGTAGAATTTGACATTAAATCACCTAAATTTAAAGCTGAGGCCCCCCTCCCTAGCCCCAAACTGGAGGGTGAAATCCAGGCTCCTGACGTGGATATTTCTTCACCGGGGATTCATGTGGAAGGTCCCGACGTCAAGCTGAAGGCTCCCAAGTTCAAGCTGCCAGGTATGGATGTCTCAGGAGGAAAAATAGAGGGTAACTTGAAAGCCCCCAGGGTGCAGGCAAACTTGGACGCTCCTGACATCAACATTGAAGGCCCTGATGCTGAAGTCAAAGCACCGTCGTTCGGCATTTCTGGCCCCCAGGTCTCCATCCCCGACGTGAACGTTAGCTTGAAAGGACCAAAGATAAAGGGTGATGTCTCCAGTGTGGGACTGGAAGGACCAGACCTAGATCTGCAAGGTCCAGAATCAAAGATCAAGTTCCCCAAGTTTTCAATGCCCAAGATCGGTGTCCCTGGTGTGAAGATGGAAGGGGGAGGAGCTGAGGTCCATGCCCAGCTGCCCTCTCTCGAAGGAGGCTTGAGTGCACCTGATGTTAAGCTTGAAGGGCCGGATGTGTCTCTGAAAGGGCCAAAAGTAGACTTGCCTTCAGTGAACCTCTCTATGCCAAAAGTCTCTGGACCTGACCTTGACCTGAACTTGAAAGGACCAAGTTTGAAGGGAGACCTGGATGCCTCTGTTCCCGGTGTGAAGGTGCACGCCCCAGGGCTTGACCTCAGAGGTCAAGGTGGAAAGGTGAGGCTGGAAGGAGACAGTGTGAAAGTGCCTGGGATCGACGCCTCACTAAACCTTGGCGCCCCAGACGTGACCCTGAAGGGACCAAGTCTACAGGGAGACCTGGCTGTCTCTGGTGACATCAAATGCCCCAAAGTATCAGTAGGTGCTCCTGATCTAAGCTTGGAGGCCCCCGAAGGTGGCATTAAACTTCCCAAAATGAAGCTGCCCCAGTTTGGCATCTCGACTCCGGCGTCTGACTTGGACATGAACATCAAAGGGCCACAAGTGACTGGAGAACTACAGGCACCAGGCGTGGATGTGAACCTCGGGGGCCTGAGCCTGAAAGGGCCTCAGATCTCTGGCCCTCAAATCTCAGCCCCAGACATGGACTTGAACTTGGAAGGACCAAAAATAAAAGGGAGCCTCGGGGCCACTGGCGAGATGAAAGGCCCCACGGTTGGAGGAGGTCTTCCAGGCATCAGTGTTCAAGGCCTCGAAGGAAACCTCCAGATGCCTGGAATTAAGTCCTCTGGATGTGATGTGGAGCTGCCAGGTGTGAATGTGAAACTCCCCACGGGGCAGATTTCTGGTCCTGAAATCAAAGGCGATCTGAAAGGTTCAGGGATAGGTTTCCACGGGGCTGCTCCCGACATTAGCGTCAAGGGGCCTTCACTTAATGTGGCCTCTCCTGAGTCAGATTTCGGTGTCAGCTTGAAGGGCCCGAAAATCAAAGGAGGTGTGGATGTTTCAGGGGGTGTCGGCGCCCCAGCTGTCAGCTTGGGCGAAGGGCACGTGAGTGTCAAAGGACCCCAGGCCTCCTCCGCTCTCAACCTGGATGCACCGAAGTTCGCTGGGGGACTTCACTTCTCAGGACCAAAGGGAGAAGGAGGTGTGAAAGGAGGCCAGGTTGGACTCCACGGTCCTGGGCTGAGTGTGTCTGGGTCTCCAGGTCACTTGGAAAGCAGATCTGGAAAAGTAACATTCCCCAAGATGAAGATCCCCAAATTCACCTTCTCTGGCCGTGAGCTGGTTGGCAGAGAAGTGGGGGTAGATATTAACTTCCCCAAAGCGGAGGCCACTGTCCAGGCCGGGGCTGGAGAGGGCGAGTGGGAAGAGTCTGATGTAAAACTTAAAAAGTCCAAAATCAAAATGCCCAAGTTCAATTTTTCCAAACCTAAAGGGAAAGGTGGTGTCACGGGCTCCCCGGAAGCATCCATTTCAGGGTCCAAAGGCGACCTGAAGAGCTCGAAGGCCAGCCTAGGTTCTCTGGAAGGAGACGCTGAGGCTGAGATGTCATCACCCAAAGGCAAATTCTCCTTATTTAAAAGTAAGAAGCCCCGGCACCGCTCAAATTCCTTCAGTGACGAAAGGGAGCTCTCGGCGCCTTCCACCCCGACCGGGACTTTGGAGTTTGAAGGTGGGGAAGTGTCCCTGGAAGGTGGGAAAGTCAAAGGGAAACACGGAAAGCTGAAATTTGGTACCTTTGGGGGATTGGGGTCAAAGAGCAAAGGTCACTATGAGGTGACTGGGAGCGATGACGAGACAGGCAAGTTACAGGGGAGCGGAGTGTCCTTGGCCTCGAAGAAGTCCCGACTGTCCTCTTCTTCCAGCAATGACAGCGGGACTAAGGTTGGCGTCCAGCTTCCCGAGGTGGAGCTGGTGGTCTCCAAGAAAGAGTAGCAGGCCTGTGTGTGTGTGTACATATATGTATAAAAATACATCAGCCCTGGGTGTGTTTGTATATAAACTCCGAGCGGAAACACGCCGACAGCCTCAGCGTAGTGCAAAGATCTGGTCTCTGCCCTCGGCGAGTGCTGAAAAAGCCAACCAGCCGCCTTCCTGCTCCTGGCCCGCCCGGAGCTTTCCAGATAGGAGTAAAGGGCTCCAAGTTCGTCCAGCCCGTGGGCAGAGCCAACAGTATTTGCCTTGAGATTTCAGTTTCTTTCTTTTTTTTTTTTTTTTCTTTTGCATTGAACGCTGAGAGCTCCTGTTTACTAAGCAAGCTTTTGTGTTTATTATCCTCATTTTTACGGAACATTGTTAGTGTCGGGGTAATGGAAACCCACTTTTTCATTGTAATGACTTTGGGGGCTTTTTTTAGTGAGGGTGGGGTGGGGTAGAAGGCAGTAGAGGGGGCCAGACCTCCATTTCTCCTAAGATTGGATCTATCTAAACAGCGAACACCCAAAGGGGGCCGAGGGGAGCCGCGAGGCAGGGCATGTGGGGGTTTTTAGATCTCTTTAGCGTCGCTTTTTTCCCCCAGGGGTGGCAGTCCCAGCCAGTTTGGTGCTCGCGGTGAGAGAGAATTAGCATCTGTTTGCCAACTGGCCCACCCACCGGCCCAACACCAGGGGCTTCCGTTCTGTGCAGGTGGGAGAACTGTTTCCTTCGTGGCCGCCACACTCCTGCTACTAGTTCTGGTATCTTTTAATAAATGTTATCATGATTAAGACAATTTCCCGCACTTTAATGGCAAGTTAATTGAGAATGTAAGAAAATCGATGCTGTCAAAGGCCAATAAAGCTGTTTATTAACCCTGATGCTTTGAGCTTCTGCATTCTGTGTTGGGAGCACGAGCCCAGCCCTGACCATCGAGACTCGGTCCCTGCAGTGGATTTGCTGGTTTCATTACTGGGTAATTGGGGGTGGGGGTTGGGGGAATCTCTGCTGCCTGGTTCTCACCGGGTGTGGCTGACTGCACCATTGCCGAGACATCAAGAGAGGCTTGGCACCCTGGCAGCCCGCGCCCCAGGACCCACCCCCCAACTTCGCACCCTCAGATGGGAATACCCAGTTCAGCAATGGTTCTGAATGGGTAAGAGGATACAGATATGAATGGAAAACAAGACCTACTGGAGTGGTAAAAAGGGCTTGGTCTGGCTCTGGGTTACAGGCATGTCATCTATTTCTGACTTGGCTGCAGGTTTGCTGGGTGGCCTCAAGTCACCTGCCCAGTGTGCGCCTCGGATTCCTCTTTTTGGAAATCAGGCTGCTGATCTCGTAGTAGGCGTCTTTATGGTTCCTGCTAGTCCCACTAAACTTTATGAAAAAGCTTTTCTTTTTCCTTCAAAGATTTTATTTATTTATTTGACAGAGAGAGACAGCCAGAGAGAGAGGGAACACAAGCAGGGGGAGTGGGAGAGAGAGAAGCAGGGTCCCAGCGGAGGACCCTGATGTGGGGCTCGATCCCAGAACGCTGGGATCACACCCTGAGCTGAAGGCAGACGCTTAACGACTGCACCACCCAGGCAACCCTATGAAAAAGCTTTTGTGGCCAGAGTCCTCTTTTGATTTCCAGCTCTGCAGACAATACATGGTGGGGCGGGTCGGGGCAGGGGGAGGCTTCTAGAAACTGGCTTTTAATGTTGGTCATTGCTGAGCAGACAGGGCAGTGCCTTCTTGGACCAACACAGTTGGAACAAGCTCCTCCCCTCGCCACGCCCTGGAGCTGCCGCCTTCCTGCCCCTGCACCTCTCCAATCACCCCAGACCTCAGATCACAGCTCCCACCCCATCTCACCCACTCCAGGGCCAGCTTGTCAGGGGGTTTCAGCACAAGGCAGTGGGGTCTGCGCAGGGGGCGCTCCACCTGCCCTGGCTGGGATTACGCAGCTTCACCCATTTGCACCTCAGCCAGTAGAGCCTGTGTCCCTGGGGGTTGTGGAACTCCAGAGCAGCTCTTGGTTTTGGAAAGAGGGAACAAGGGAGGTGCTGGAAGCCCAGTTGCTTTTCTCAAGATGAGCGACCTACAGTCATTGCTTTTGTGAATTAGGCAAGACACTTAACTCCTTTGAGCCTCCGCTTCTTCCCCCATAAAATAGGCATACGTATCCATAGGGCCAAAGAGTCTGCTCAGGGATTTGGGCTGTCGACTGTGCAAGGACACCACACTGGAAGGGGGTAGCATCCACATCACAGCCGTACATTTGTACGGGGGTGGGTGTGGAGGCCTAGAAAGTCAGGTGCACACCCTTCCATGCACACTCAAGAGCGAGAGGACTCACGTGCCCACCATCCCCTGGGCAGGACTGCCCAGGTTGTCAATAATACATCAATTAGCATTTTTTTTTTTTTAGCTTGAGGAAGGGGGTTTAGGCTGGTGGTGAGTCTCAGTGATGGCTCCTGGGCGCTTGGGGTGAGAGCTCAGTGGCTGGGGTAGTCACGGGTGGCGGGTAGGATGGAGAAGGAACATGGCTACTGGCCATTCAAATGTGAGAAACCGCTCAGCTGCCGGCTTCTCCATCAGGCCCAGGCTGGAGGCAGTGGCCCAGGAACAGGAGCCCTCCCTCCTGCAGTGACTGTGACCACACAAGGGACAGCATGGGGGAGGCGCTGGGGAAGGGTGGGGTGGGGGGCTGGAGAGGCACTTGCAGGCCCGTCCCAGCTGACTTTTCTTTGCCCGCCTGCTGGCCCCTCTCGTTTCCCTCTCTCCCTCTGCTCCCCCTGCTGCCTCATCACCAGCCACCCCTGCCCTCTGAGGATGCTCCATGTTATTCCCCACAGACCTGCAGGGCCCCCACGCGAGAGGTCTTGCGCTTTGAGGTCGCCGTTGGAAATAGCATCAGGAGACCAGGAAGGGGCTAGGCTGGGCTCCCCCAGGTCCTTCCTCGGATTTGCCCGAGCCATCCGAGGGCTGGACTGTAGCCTCACCTTGTACCTTGCTTTTGGCTGTGCGATCGGGTGTGGGAAGTGGTGTGGTGAAGGGGACATTTCAAAAATGGAGGGACTTTGAAATGCATCACATGCTCACAGATGGCAGTAAATATTTTTCATTCACACAAATGCATTTCTAAATCTGGCAGGGTCCCTAGAGGAAACAAAATTTCGCTGAAAGATAGGTCAAGCACAGAGGCTATGAAAAAGGTACTACTGTTCAAGGAGGAGTGGGCAGGGGACAGCGCAGCCAGCGACGGGGGGATGGGAACAGGGACAGCAGGAAGCCGGTACCACTTGGGGGCCTGAAGGGGCCTGGGGAGGAAATGGTGTTCCTGGAATCCAGCGCGAGCTGGAGGCAGAGGATGGTTCACCGGCAGGAGCTGTAGCCACGAAGGACCACAGCATCTGCCAGAACTGCCAGCCACGGAAACAGGAAGACGTGGTCTTTCCTCCTGCTGGTGCCTCTCCCTGGACGGCAAGTGAGCCCAGGGGCTGTGGGTGAAGGGCTCAGTCTCCTGGAGGCGGAGTAACCAGGAGAAGGACTCTGAGGGTGGAGATTCAGGTAGGGAATAACAAGGATGATATCCTAACCCTCTCCTTTTTCTGTTAGGCAAGTTTGAATTTCTGTATATTGAGATTTCCTTTTTTTTTTTTTTTTAAGATTTTATTTATTTGTTTCAGACAGGGAGAGAGAGAGGGCGCATGCACGAGTTGGGGGGGGGCAGAGGGAGAAGCAGACTCCCTGCTGATGCCAGGCTTGATCCCAGGACCCTGGGATCATGATCTGAGCTGAAGGCAGATACTTAACCAACTGAGCCACCCAGGCTCCCTGTACATTGAGATTTCTTAAAATAGCCCCCATGACGTGGGATGTATTTAAGGTGTGATCGTAGAGTAATATGACAATGATTGTTTTAAACAAACACAGTTACGTTTGGGAGGTGCTGCTATGAAAATTCTATGAGGAATGTTTTGTTTCCTCTCTTTTGAAACAGCTCTCTATGTCACCTATACATGAGAAACATTTTCTGTTTTCCTTTGGGGAAACACAAATCTTCCTGTCTTGAATTTTTTGCAAATAGCCAAAAGGCCTGGAAGATGCTCCAGGGTTCCCAGGACAGAACCTTGAAAGGAGCACTAGCCTGGGAGGAGTCAGTGGGATTAGCCATGACCTTGGTTCCTGTCTGAGTCTCGGTTTCCTCATTCGTAACATGGATCGGGCATGCGTTCTCGAAGGCTGCTGCCGGTCCCATACTGTCTATGATCCTTTCAGAAGTAAACCTGGTTAATTAGGTGGATGGGACTGGCTTGGCGTGATTATCATGTAGCACAATGAGTGTTCCCGTATGGGTGCTGAGCTGGGTCAAATGTTTCGAGCACCCGCAGTGTTACTGACTTACTGCCACGTCTCCGGGGCTCCACAGCCGAAGCGCGGTGCCCACCAGGACTTTGCGGGTCGCGGGCACGCACGTCTCCCTGCCGCCGAGTCCCGCCTCAGCTCCACTGTGCACCTTAGCTGGGACATGCTTAGTATCTGGGAGATGCAGCTGAGCATGTCCGATGTTCCTTTATTTACTTATTTATTTAACTAAAAAAAAGATTTTTTAAACAAGATTTTATTTATCTATTTGACAGAGAGAGAGAGAGAGCAGAAGCAGGGGGAGCAGCAGGCAGAGGGAGAGGGAGAAGCAGGCTTCCCACTGAGCAGGGAGCCCAAGGCAGGGCTCGATCCCAGGACCCCAGAATCATGACCTGAGCAGAAGGCAGATGCTTCGCCGACTGAGCCACCCAGGCAATTCCAAAAAAGATTTTTCTTTTCAAGTAATCTCTACACCCCACGTAGGGCTCAAACCCCTGACCCTGAGATCAAGAGTCACACACTCCACCGACTGGGCTGGCCAGGTGCCCCTGATGTTCCTTTTTTTTTCTTTTTTTTAAGAGTGTATTTTTCTTCTCTTTCCTTCTTTTCTTCTTTCTCTTTTTATTTAAAAGTGTATTTATTCTGAATTGAAACCTACGGAGATGTTGCAAGAATACTACAATGAAGAATCCGTATGCCTTTCATGTAGATTCACCAATTTTACCCCGTTAGTTTTAATCTCTATCTGTAAGTTACGATTATCATTAGTTTTGCCGAATCATTGGAGAGGTAGTTGCCGGTCACCAGGACCCTCTACTCCTAAATACTTTAGCATGCAAAGGATATCGTCTTCTATGACCGCAATAGAGTAATACAATTCAGAAACCTTAACGTGGGCAAAATACTGTCATCTGACATACAGTCCATTTTAAAATTTTATTAATCGCCCAATGATTGCCTTTTGGTGAGGTCTTCTTTCCCATTTTGGCCTCGATCCCTGCCCACGATCCCACATGACCTTTTGTTCTCCTGGTCTCTTCCATCTGGAACCTTCCTCGGCTTTTTGTTGTCATTGATAGTTTTTAAATGTGCGGGGCGGGTTGTTTTGTAGGACACGCTCCACCCCCCCCACCCCACCCCCGTCTGGGTTTGTCTGATGATGTGTTTGTTTTCCTCTTGGTTAGATTCAGGTTATGCCTTTGGGGCCGGAAGACCACAGGAGCGGTGTGGGGTCACTTCTCAGGACCCGCATGACTTCGAGCCCTCGATGAAGGGGGAGCTTGCCAAGTTTCTCCATTGTAACAGTGCCATACTTTCCCTTTGGAATTAACAAGTAAACCCAAGTTTTCAAGGGAGAAGTCCAAGTTTGGGCAAGTTTATTTCGCAAGCACACCCGGGCCTGGTGGCATGTGTGCCTCGGCCTTGGCGTCCTCTCCAGGCTAGGGCTTTGGAAGAGGGCGTTCTGGTTTGGGGCTTTGCAGCACAGAGTAGCTCTCTGTCTGTCCTCACGAGGACAAAGAATTCGGTGCATGAATGCTTGCCATATGCCCGAGAATGCCATGTGCTGTTTACACGCCTCTGAGTAGTCCCGCGGTGGCCAGCCGCCGGGAGCCACAAGTGCTGCTTAAGGCTGAGCGCTCCCAGCAGAAGTGCTGCCAGGGGCCACGGGGAATGTGTGGGGAACATTCTGCTGAGGACCGTGGTTTCTGTTCCCTTTAAAAAAACCTCTGTTATTTTCCACCGCAAGCTTGAGGACTGGCCTTCACAGAAAAACTTCCCAAGCGTGGGGCCGAGGATTGGGAAGGGTTAAGAAAGAAAAGACCCTCTCGGGAGACAGGGCGTTCATTCTAGTCTGCAAGGTGCTCTGTCTCCTGCCATCTCCCGCTGGGCTTTCAGCTCTGCAGGGAAGAAGGTGGCCTTACAGGAAGGTGAGGTTAGGGGAGGTGAAGTGATTGGTCTCAACTCACAGAGCTGGGAAGAGGTGACTCTGTGAGGACAAGCCAAACCTTCTGATTTAAAAAAAATTTTTTTTTTGTGTGTGTGTTTTCTTTTCCATGATGCCATCGCTGCTTCCCTGAGGAAGTTGGGGTTCTTTTTTCTGGGGAGGTTTTAGGAAATGGAAGAGGTCTTTTGTAATGGGTAGGGCCCTGACCTTTCAACAACAGCCCTAAAGTAGTTATTAAATATGTATGTGCAAAGCCTCTTTCCTCAATGGGCCTATTGTGTAGGAGGGGAATAATAACGATAAAATAATAATAGCTCTCAGCTTTTCCACTTCGTAGCTCTATGATCTTGGGCAAGTTACTGAACCTCTCTCGGGCCTCACTTTCCTTATCTATACAACAGGGATGATACGGTACCTCTTTCCCAGTGGTGGTGTGAGGACGATGTGAGTTAACACGTGTCCTGTGCTCGGCATACGGTAAAAACTGTTAAGTGCTGCTGCTGCTGCTGCTTAATACTTTGTGTGAGGCGCTCTGTGTGTGTTGTACGTGCTTTAACTTGTTTGACTTGTACAGCAACCCCATGAAGGGGGTATTCTTACTTACAGACAAACCGAAGCTCAGAGAGGTTAAGCAATACTTTCAGGGTCACACAGCTAGTATACGGGCAGAATTCAAACGGGGCCGGGTCTGGCTGAGAAGCCCATGCTTTAAATACTCATGGGCTTCTGCATCCTCGGATATGGCGCCGACTGTGTTAGTAACAGTCTATCACTGTTTCAAGGTTTGGAGAGGAGTGTGGGGTGTATGTTCCAGGCAGAGGGAACAGCAGGAGTAAGGTGTGGAAGTAAGGTGGGGAGGAGCAGCAAGGCGGGGCTGGGGGGGTGGTGAAGAGAAGAACTAAGAAGAACTTAGAAGGACCCTTGAGACCACGCAGGCAGCCAGGCTGGCTTCTGGTCCTGCTCGGAAAGGAAAGGAAAGGAAAGGAAAGGAAAGGAAAGGAAAGGAAAGGAGAAGGCTCTTATCAATTTGCCCATTTTGGAGGTAGGAGGTAGACTCCGGCCTCAAGCAAAGTGAACCTCGGCCCAGGTTCTGCCTCCCCAGCTGCTGCCAGCCGCTCCTGCCCAGTGTCACCCTGGGCTTTTCCTCTCCCGAGTTTTCACCCTTCCCAGGGAGGAGCTACAATCAAAGCGCTTGCATTATAATTAGCCCCACCCCCTGTCCCTGACCGCTGGCCAGGCAGCCAGGAAGCCTCCGCCCTGGGTCCAGCCAGTGGCCTCCCAGCAGTGGGAATGCGGCCCAGGCCTGCGCAGGCATCCCTGGGGCCAGCTGGGGCCCGTGGCGCTGAGCTCCCTCTCCGGGACGTGGGCCTGGCATTGTGAGGGGGCTTCAGAGAAGAGTTTGGGGGGCAGAACAGAGCAGTTCTCAACTGTGGAGAGAGAGTTTTATTGTTTTGCCTGCCAGCCCTGAAGGCTCCAGGGCTGTGGCCAACTAGCACCTGGGACTTGCTAGCAATCCATGCCACGAGCTTCCTGGGGGGACGCAGCAGCCCCACCCACCTGCCACCTGCGCTCCGCCCAAGGGGAAGGAGCTGAGGACTCCACCACCTGGAACCACTGGCCCTTTATTCTGGAGATTATGGGGGGTGGGTGCAAGAGGGAGGAAGGAAGCAGATAGAAATCTATAGGGAAAGCAGAAGAGCATGGGGGGGGCGTGGGCTGGAGCGAGAAGGCAGCTTAGAGGAGCAAAGCGCTAGGGAGAGAGAGGGAAGGGGGGAAGCCTGGAGTGAGCTGGGGGAGCATGAAAGCTGCAGAGGAGGGAAGGCAAGCAGAGAGGACCCCCAGGGAGCAGGGACAGGGCAGAGGGCTTTGGGGGTACTTTAGCCTTGCTCCCTATCTCTGTATGTCTCCTCCGGCACCCCAAGAGAGCTTATAACTTGAGTAAAGCAGCATGCTTGCAATGCCCATTTGCCCCCCCTGCAATGTCCATTTGCTCCCAAACTGCAACCCAAACTCTGGTTTTTGCTTTAGCCAAGAACTAGATGATGCCCTGAAGCCCCCCATATTGTATGGGGCCACCAGTGTCCAGAGCCTCCCAAAGAGACTTTTGGCCCCAGAGGAGTAGGAGAGAGAGAGAGGGAGAGAGGGAGAGCAGAGGGCCAGAGGAGAAACCAGTTTCTAGGGAGCATCTGCCACCACGCCGTGTTCTGTAGATCTGCTGTCTGCTGATTGCCAGGCCGTCCTTAGGTCCCGGGACCCTTTGCCGTTTGGAGGAAATTGGGGAAAGAAGACCCTGGGGGGCTGTTTGGAAGTTGCTCGAGGCCAGGTCCAGACCTCCCAGTGGCTGCTGGGAGACCTAGCTAGCCTCCTGACCCTGGTGGGCCCCGACGCTCCAAACAGTGCAGGGACCCACTAGCTCCTCCATTAGGCCAGACTTTCCCTAGCCCGCAGCTTTGTACCCGGAGAAAGGGCTGTGCCAGAGATGTTGATGCTTCGGGATATTTACATTACAAAGAGGGCTTTTTGGGTCCCAGGGATGGACCCACAGCCGGCCAGCTCCAACTATTTTGGGACAAGATAGCCTTTTAAGCAAAGCCTTACACACAGTGCGGGTAGTTACCTGTCTTGCTTTCCCTCTGGGACCTCCCTCTGGGACCTGACACAACCCTGGGCTGTAGGGGGGCATTTGACCCCTGCCTGCCTTGAGGTCCCTACTCTGGCCCAGGTGACAAGGAAGGCTTTGGGAGGCCTTTCCAGCCAGTGCCCTGTGGCCAGGTTCTGTTTACCTGGGGGCGTGGTTTCCCCTAGGGGCGTGGTTTCCCCTGGGGGCGTGGCTGCCCTCCTAGCTTCTAGCTCCCCGGCCAGTGGCCAGGCAGCGGGGAGGGCTGGAATGTGAACAGGCAGGACAGACTAATGACGGGGCATTTTCTCTTTGTAACAGTGCAAGTTCGGCTCACAACTTGAATTTCAAGTGGGCCCTTCAGGCAGATTAGGGGAGGTCAAGTAAGAGAGTGGAGGCAGCCATTGTGGATTGTCTAAATTCCTAGAAAAGAAATTCTAGGAATTTCGCTGTGGGAGGGAGGAGTAGCAGGTGAGCCTACCCAGTGCCACGCATAGCAGGGGTTAGAGCTGGTAGTCCGGGGGGGGGGGGGGGGGGGGCCTGGTCGAAGGAGGGGGCTTTCTGCTCTTCTTTCTCTGTTTGAACACCCTGTATTTCCAAAAATGACTTGTCTTTCGAATTAGATCTAAGAGACAAATTCATACTTTTAACCAAGGACATTTTTTTTTTTGAGAAAAAATTATTTTTTCACTGATCTGCCATCCTCCTATGGCGGAGAACCACTCCCCCACTCCTCTAAATACTGCTTTTGGTGACTGCCCTTTGTTTGAAGTCATTATTGTCCCTAGAAATGGGAAATTACACATTACTGTTTATCAAAAGGAAATAAACACCTTGGATTAATAGGATTCTTGCCCCTGGATGGTGGCTGCAGATCTTGCCAGCGAGAAGCCTGCCCAGCATGTCCTGCACACATTCACTTTCGGTGTTTGACGATTTCTGGAGGGGAAATGGCTGGTTCCTGTGTGTCTGACGAAGCTTGCTTGCCCTGTTCTTGTTACGTCATCCTGGAGAACTTTTGATAGGACTCTTCTGGGTGTAGGAGCAAGTACAGGAAAAAACACGGGGAGCGGGGCGTGTCACCTGCTTACTCTGTTTGGACGGGGATTGGGCTCTTGTTCTGTATTCATGGGCATTTGATGAGGTCTCGCTACATAAGAGTGAAAAGTCGAACGGAAATGCTTTTTTTTTTTTAAGATTTTATTTATTTGACACAGAGAGAGACAGCCAGCGAGAGAGGGAACACAAGCAGGGGGAGTGGAGCCCCCAATGTGGGGCTCCATCCCAGGACCCTGGGATCACACTCTGAGCCAAAGGCAGCCGCTTTGCGACTGAGCCACCCAGGTGCCGCATAGAAATGCTTTCTTAAGACAGCCTGCGCCACATAAAGGTTCACGCAGCGAAGAGAGGGTCTGGGAGGTGGCTCTGAGCACAGTGTGTCTCAGCCTTTCCGTGTGCCAGCCCGAAGCACTGGGAAATGCTTGCCCCCCACAGTCAACCTTTGCAGCCTCAAGCTAGCCTCTGAGCCACACAGCTCTTGCCAGCGCTCTTTACCATCCCCGGCTGTCTCCAGCTCCTTGGCTTTTAAGTAGGCTTCTCTTCTGCATCCTTTGGGTTTCGGTTTAGGGGGGCATTTCTTCCCGGAATTCTTCTTCCCTGCCACCTGCCCCCCCAACTGTCTGTGAGCTCACGCTGCTCTGTACCTTCCCGTTCTCAGCACGATTCCTACTAAACTGTCCCTGCCTAGTTGGTTGTCTGTCTGCCTCTGCCATCAGACTGTCAGCTCCGTGAGGGAAGGATGCAGCCTGCTTGCGCGCCATCCCATCCCTGGCAGGGCACCAGGCACCCAGCACCCGGCAGAAACTCGATAAGCCCTTCTATCACCATTTTGTCACTTTACACACTCCCCCTTAGCAACACGCGCTCCTACTGCCCCGCAGCCCGTTCTGTGTCTTTCCCTGATCTCCAACCAGTTAGCCTCTGCTTGGGTAACCCAACCCAACCCAACCCAGAAAACCAACAAAAGAAACACACACCAGAACTGGTTCCCTAATGTCGTGGCTAAGGTTCTGCAGGTCAGCTGCTCTCCTTGAGCTGCCGATGAGTCTGATTTAACAAGGGTGGAAAGCAGGGAATGCTTGCAGCCTGGCTGTCAGCAAACTTCAAAATCCACACTTTGCCAGCATGCAGGACTGCCCTGTTGGGGTGGAAAAGGAGGTAAAAGAAAAGCCTGGGGACCCAGATGGTGACCTGGTGGCTGCAAAGGGCAGAGTGGTGCTGAATGGGGGTTTGGTGGGAGAGGAGGGGCGAGTGTGTGCTTTCCTGGGATGGTCCCCACCGGAACTGCAGGGGTAGAGCCGATGGCCAAGAGCTGAAGCTGGGGAGGGGAGAGGGGGAGAAAGCTGGGCCGAGGAGGAAGAGGAGCTCCCCAAGTCTGATCACTTTGCTCCAACACCGGTGGCTGGCATCTGAGATGTCCCTCATTGCTCGAGTCTGCGAATTGTGCCTTTTGATTTTTCTGTTCCCAATTGATTATTTTTGTTTTTATTAATTTAAAAAGTGTGTCTTTCTGATTCGATGTTGAGTGCCCCGACCAGGCTTTGTTTTACTAAGAGAGTAATATGAAGAAAGCGCCTTCTTTTGCTCCCCCTCCTTCTTGCCCCTCCCTCCCTTCCTTCCTAGTGAAATTCTTGACCGGAAACCCCAGCCAGGATGTGGAGAGTTGTGTTTTCCACCTGAAACAAGGTGGGGCTGGCCGGGTTTTTTGTTGCAGCGAGCTGCCCCACCCCTACCGAGCTAGTCTCCTCTTTGTGCGGGGCAAACACAGCAGCCCCATGGCCCCGTGGCCCCGTGGCCAGTGCAGACCATTGCAGAATGAGACAAAGCCCTTGTGTACTTTGCTGGGAAGCACTTGGCAGTGGCACACAGACACGTGAGCACTGGAGAGCATTTGCGGTGTCCGAGCACCGAGCACTCCCATGCACGCCTTTCAGAGCGTTTCCAAACCTCCTTCGAGGACAGCCAGGCTGGGGTGTGGTACAGGTGTTTATCTTTCTCAGGTTCGGGCAAAGTCCTTCTAGAAAGTAGATTTTGAGGCATTGAGATCAGAAATCTGCTGGGGAAGTGGGTGAGGAATCGTTGTGTTTTCCTCTGGGGCAGTGTGTTTGAGCAACGTCCATTTGTCAAGAAAAGAAATACCATTCCCAGCCCAACACAGACCTGTCCATAGGTGGCCGACCAGGTGTTTGTGCTGGTTCCTTATCCACAGATGGCAAGGGCCCCGAGGTAGGCAGGACTTCCCAGTCGAGGGAGCGATGATACATGAATTGGTGGGTCAGGAATCCCCCAGTTGGTTCTCTTAATTCAAAGTGGAAATGAAGTGGAGGTGGTTCTTTTTTTTTTTTAATATATATTTTGGAAAATATTTTATTGATTTATTTGAGAGAGAGTTGGAGCACAAGCGGTGGGGGAGGGGCAGAGGGCGAGGGAGAAGCAGACTCCCTGCTGAGCGGGGCTCGATCCCAGGACCCCCAGATCATGACCTGAGCCGAAGGCAGATGTTTAACCGACTGAGCCACCCAGGCACTTCTGGGAGCTTGATTTCCAGTATCCAGGACTGAGCAGTTTACAACCCACTTGGAGTTTGTAAATCGTCAGAGCTATGCACAGCTGCCCACCACGCCCTGTGTTGGGCTCTAGCAGGACTGCATGTAGGTTGGGGAGGAACAGGTTGAAACCTGACTTTGATCCTTAACAAAGCCAGTCTTCCCTAGCAAACACGAATCTCCCAGCCAATCAGATTACCTCAGCCTTCCAGCACCCGTGTGAACTGGCTTGACAGAGAAGCTGGGGGGGGGGTGGTGGTGGTGGCGGGGTTCAGGTGGGGCAGCCCAGTGCCTATAAGATGTGATTTGAAGGCCTCAGGAAAGACCCACCCTTGCCTGAAATCTCCCCCCACTGGCTCATCAAGGATGTCTGCAATTTCACTATTATCGAGTCATTCCTTTGCCTTTACCGTGGGCTCTCTCTTTGCCGTCCCTCTGAAATGCAGGTTGGTCTGGGGTGTGGAGGATTCCCTTAACC
This sequence comes from Ursus americanus, assembly GCF_024610735.1. Taxonomy (NCBI): domain Eukaryota; kingdom Metazoa; phylum Chordata; class Mammalia; order Carnivora; family Ursidae; genus Ursus; species Ursus americanus. The sequence continues at coordinate 38,460,924 of NC_142150.1, read as the reverse complement.
TTCTCACCTTGAATTCTACTGTTAATCTCCTGGATAAACCATGAGCTCAGTTCCACTTTTTCTCTTTCTCGTGTGAGAGATGCTTGACGTAGAGCATGGTGTTAATGTTGGGGTCTCCCCGCGATGATTTGATATTCGTGTACGTTGCCAGGGGACCCCTGCGGTAACTTGAGCTGCACTTTCTAGATGGTAGGCTTCTCTCGAGTCACCTCCCCTCTGCTGTTCTCTGTTCTTTTGGGGAGTGGCCTCACAGCTCACTAACACCCCAACTTGTGCAGCTGGTTGGAGCAGCCACGGAGAGCATTTAGTGAGGGGCCAGCCAGGTGCTATGGGTCTCACCCCTTCCTCCTTCCCTGGCCTAGAAGAGAGGACAGAGCCTGTCTCTGCCTTGCCCCTGCCCTGGGCACTTTGTACCAGCCCACGCTTCTCCCCCAGAGGCGCCGCCCTGCCCTCAAGGCAGCTATGCGGAAACTCCCCTGGAATATAAACTCCATGGAGGCAGATCTTTTCAATGTTTCTCCAGAGTCGGAAACAGTGCCTGGCCCACAGTAGGTGCTTAATAAGTATTTGCTGAACGAGCCTTCTCTTGTGGAAGTAATCACAGCTGGTAAAATACTTTCCACCCTGACGAACACGCAGTTGGGCATTTTTAGGACTATGGGCAAAGATAGAATTTTTTTCTCTATTGTGCCCATCTCCCCCCTGAGAATTTAATTTTTGATTATACACATAGCAATTCATTTTTGGAAAACACTGAAACAATAAGAGAAGTCCTCCTCATCCTCAAAACCCAGTTGCACGTACATTCTTCAGCGCTGACAACTGACATCCTCTCGGGTGCACCCTGCAGACTTCACTCTGTGCATTTGGGCGTATCTATCTGTTAACACAGAGGTCTGTAGTCCGGTGGGTTCGAAGAAACCATAAATGGGGCCCCCGGCTGGCTCAGCCGGTAGAGCATGCGACTCTGTGACTCTTGATCTCTGGGTTATAATTTTGAGCCCCACGTTGGGTGTAGAGATTACTTAAAAATAAAATCTTAAAAAAAAAAGTTAGAAAAATTAAAAGAAACCATAAATAAGATTGCACTGTCTTGTTTTGCAATTTCCTCCCCCCCCCATTTAATAACAGGTTTTGGAGATGTTCCGTGTAGGTCAATGTTGATTCTTCCTCACTGTTATGGACTATGGCACGGCGTAGACGGAGCATTCTGTTTAACGATTCCTCTAGACGGAACTTTAGGTTATTTCCAGTGTCTGCAAACATCCTTACACACACCACTTGGAGCACATGCACAAGTACTTCACCTGAATTCCTAGAGAGGCAATTGCTAGTTGAAGGAGCACATGCATTTAACATTTTAAAGCTTCTCTAACTCACCCTCCCAACAGACTGTATCCACATACATTCTCACTTCTGGGTGTGAAAACCCTGGCTTTTTCTATACCTCTGTTGGTTTTTGGAGGTCTCTTTGTATTTACCAATCTGTTGGCCAAAAACCGTGATTTCATTGGTAGAATAAAAATGTTCAGCTCAATCTGCTTGGCCAGGAAATTGTGAGTGATTCACATTAGTAACATAACCACATGTATAGTAATAATACCACTTAACAGCTCTGGGTTCTGTACTTAGTAACTATTTTGCATGGAGTGAGTAATAATCAGGAAGAGTCACAGATCCGTTTTCTCCACATATTTCACCACGACCTTTAGATGGGAAACACAGGAGTGTGGGGTCTTGGAGTGTGCAGGGAATGACCTCCACGGCCACAGCCCGCCCTTCCTCCACGTCCTTTCCTGCCCACACAGTGGCTGTGTCCTGGAATGACGATGCCAAGTTGTGCCGTCTCAAGCAGCAGGGCATTCTCGGCAACCCAGCCTCTGGTTTCTCCTTTGATCAGCTCAGAAGGTGTCAGGTGAAGTTGTGGGTTTGGTTCTTTGCTTGGCTTTGAGGCCCATCTTGGGGCACAATAGAAGCTATGTCATGGGCTGGATCCCGCCTTAATCTTTTCCAAGCTCACATACCACCTAGGACAATGTTTTCCCCATTGAGAAGTGCATTTTAAAAGGAAAAGCTTTAAGAGCCTTTAGGATTGTACACTGTTTAATTTCATGGCTGTTTCCCTCCCCTATGCCCACCTTGATGCCATGCATTCCTTCCTCCATCTTTCTCAACCTCTGTATTCAGGATAAAACCAAAATGGCGGCTGTGAAAGATCCGTCCGTCCATCCCCCACAGGTTTTCTCTAGGCCTGGTTCTTTGTCACTGACAACATCTCGCTTAGAGTCATGTAGTGACTTAGTATTACTCTCTCGTGCCTCCAGTATGGCTGCATTGAATAATGGCTTCTTATTACGGTTTAGGTAGGATTTGTGACTTGTTTTGATGGTTTCAGATTAATTTTGTATTTGTATCGGAAAGCCATTTGCTTGAGAGTTTAATAGTTTTGTTTTGTTTTCTTTTTTTTTTTTTTTTAAGATTTCATTTATTTATTATTTGAGAGAGAGAGAGAGATATTGAGAGAATGAGTAGGAGGAGGGGCAGAGGGAGAAGCAGACTCCCTGCGGAGCTGGGAGCCTGATGTGGGACTCGATTCCAGGACCCTGGGATCACGCCCTAGGCCGAAGGCAGATGCTTAAAGACTGAGCCACTCAGGCGCCCCTCCCATTGTTTCATTTTCTAAAGCGAATTGGAACTGAATTCCCTTTATCCAGTCCAGCTGCTGCAGAATCTTTGTTTTGCTATTTTTAGTAATATTACTCTGTTATTTCTCTCTTTTTTAAAAAAAATATTTTATTTATTTATTTATTTGAGAGAGAGAGAGAGCACGAACTGGGAGGGGGGTACACAGGGAGAGGGAGAGGGAGGGAGAGAGAGAATCTCTCAAGTGTCCAACGTGGGGGCATCTCCTGACCCTGAGATCATGACCTGAGCAGAAACCAAGAGTTGCTTAACCGACTGAGCCACCCAGGTGCCCCTACTCTGTTATGTCTAAAGCACTCAAGTTTTGGCCACAAGTTACACCAACAGGATACTGTGAGGTGATATATATATGTAGCTAAGACCCATACTCTCTTCAGGACGACTTCTTATCTGGGGTATTCTAGTAACTGTGGCTCGGACTTTTTTCCCTTTCATATTTTCTAGTATACGCTGCTCGACCTGGGTGGATGGTTTAATGGTTAGAGTGTGGGGTCATGAACCAGAGGGCTTGGCTTCAGATCTAGCCCTGCCATGTCCTAACCGTGTGATCTTGGGCACGTCACTCAAACTCTCTGGGCCTCGGTTTTCTCTCGTGTAAAACGAAGTCAGCGTAGCTGTTGTCTCCAGAGTTGCCATAAGGAGTTAACATGCAAGATAAAATAGTGCTTGGCACATGGTAAGTGCTGATGTGTTTGCTATTATTATTCAGTTCTTTCTGAAAGAAAAAAACATTCCTTTCTTCTGTGGTTATTTGGACTTACTCTGAGTCTCATTTTATAATTGAAAACTGAACAAATTGAAAAGAAGAGAGAATCACTGAATGCTCAGTTACTCAACCAAGCCCTTTCTGGAAAAGGCAAGATTGTTTCTCTAAAATAATTCACACCTGATTAATCTGTCAGGATTTTTGAAAATTTGTGGATTAAGAAGATCAGCGTAGATTAATGGGATTAATCTAAGTGCAGTTTTTAGGAGCCTTGGAAGTTTTCATGCCATTGGTTGCTAGAGAAACGCAAGCATCATTTTGCTGAAAGAATATTTCTCCCTCCCTCCTTCCCTCCCTCCCTCCCTCCCACTCTTCCTCCCTCCCTCCCTTCCTTCCTTCCTTCCTTCCTTCCTTCCTTCCTTCCTTCCTTCCTTCCTAACCACAAACATTTCCAGAATGCCCAGGATACTCTGCTAGGCTCTACAAACAGGGACACAAAGACAAAGAATCCATGGTTCCAGCCCTTAGGAAGGTCTAATAGGGGATTTTCTTATTTTTATGGTGAGGAAAAATTTAAGTGCCTCCAACATCCCTCTGAAAGCTTGGGGCAGGAGAGATATACCAACTGTGAGAAGGAAGCATGAATAAGAAAATTCAACAATTTGAAGTTGAAGAGCCAGACTCGTTCTACTCATCAAGCTCCAAGATGCTTTCTCTTGGGAAAGAGTAATTTCTTGGGATGATAATCAACGTGCAAACACACATGAAAAGAACACCCTGTTGAAGCTGTTGATAGCAATCCCGTTCTCCACGACCTGGTTTCTGTGTTGTTGTCAGATGGAATCCTGGCCTTGACCGGGGAATACCATGGCCAGGTGGGCTTTCCTTCCTGATCGGAGCCCCCATCCAAGATGGTGGTTACCCAGGATTGGAGATCTCCCACATAAAGTTTCAGGACCTCCTCCCAGTGGACTTCAGAGCCTGTCCCATGGCATCAGCTCAGTGCTGGAGAGGGAGGAGATGCTCTGTGGACAGTAACTCACAATGCTCTTTTTTTTTTCTTTTCAAAACATCACATTGTCTACTTTTTTTTAAAAGATTTTATTTATTTATTTGACAGAGAGCGAGACAGCCAGCAAGAGAGAGAACACAAGCAGGGGGAGTGGGAGAGGAAGAAGCAGGCTCCCAGTGGAGGAGCCTGATGTGGGGCTCGATCCCAGAACGCTGGGATCACGCCCTGAGCCGAAGGCAGACGCTTAACGACTGAGCCACCCAGGCGCCCCTGCTTTGTTTTTTATTATTATTTTTATTATGTTCAATTAGACAACCCTCCTTTCTACACATTCTTTGGTTGACAGTACCTTGTTCACAGTGCTGCATTGACCCTTATCTCTCTCCTTCTGCCACTGCAAAATCCTTGAGGACAGGAACAGGGTTTGCTGAATCGATGAGCCCAAGATAGCATCTTTCCCCTTGTACAAGGTTCATTGGACTTTCGTCAAAGGATGTCTTTCAGTTTTTGCCAACTACCTTCTTCAAATTCTGTTATCTCGGGGCGCCTGGGTGGCTCAGATGGTTAAGTATCTGCCTTTGGCTCAGGTCACGATTCCAGGGTCCTGGGATCGAGTCCCACGTCAGGCTCATCGCTCAGTGGGGAGCCTGCTTCTCCCTCTGCCTGCTGTTTCCCCTGCTTGTGCGCTCTCTCTGTATCTTTCTGTCTCAAATGAATAAATAAAATCTTCAAAAAAAAAAAAAAAGAAAGAAAAGATTCTGTTATCTCTCCTACAGGCAGAGCTTCCAGTGAGGGCGGAGGGGGCCGGGCTGGGAGGTGGTGGGGGTAACGGTGGGGACTCTGAGTTTTTTACATACCCACTGAAAAATGTTCATCAGTTGGAACACTTGAAGAGTGACCCTGTTATAATCCTTGTCCTTGTTGTTAGAACACATCACAACCACCAGCCGTGGAATGCAAAGACCAGAATAAACCCGAGGAAACCATCAGCTGCGTCGGGGCACTTTCAGTCTCCACCCCAAATGCAGGTGAGAGAAGGTGGTGGGACTAAGAGAACCGTCTTGGCAATGACACCTTCCATGGGGAGACGGGGGTGACGGAGCGAGTGTCTGCGTGGGACCGTGCCTTCCTGGCGCACAAGTCCCTCCCTCTCCAGGGCCTAGAAATTCAAGTCTTCCTCCCCCTTCGGCTTTTTGAAAAGCCTGCATAGAATGCACTTGCTATAGATGAATTCTCAAGGCTTTTTTGGTATGGAGGGCTGCTGTGGACCATTGACGTGGTCGGTGTAAATGACTTATGGGACAGTGTCTATTAAATTCAGAGTTCAGGTTGGGGTGGAGGCCAGAAATTTAGGATTAAAGGGTTAGTATCCACGTCTCATAAGATCAACCAGAGTTTAAGGAAAAGTATTTTTGATCCTATAAAGGAAATGCTTTTTGTCTCCCTTAGGGGAGACACCCACATGAAGGGAGGGAGGGAGAGAGAGAGAGAGAGAGAAAGAAGTAACTGGAAAGTGAAAGTTCTGGATCATAGGGCACTAAGCGGAGGGGGGCTGTTGGCTCAGTCCAGGGCTTAGCCATGACTTGGGCCTGCATAACAATTAAACTGGTTTTTGAGGTAGCTGTACACATTTAAAAATCAGGAGATTTCACAGAAAATAGGGAATGTCTGGCCTTTCTTGAAATGTGGAAGTTCCTTGTGGAGCCTGTCAGCTGGAGCAGTGAAAGCCCTGTCACTGGGGCATTGGAGCTCATCAGCTCCCCCCCACCCCCTCCCTTGTCCCAGGAACCCCCCTCCTCCATCCCAGCACCACGTGGGATCCCTCCAGGGGTTCTGTGCATCCCCTTCCCTCACCCCTTCTCTCCCCAGCACTCCACCTCTACCCTGGCATCTTCTCCCAACTAATACATCTGTGCACCCCTCCCCTGTTTCAAGGACCCCTCCCTCACCCCCCCACCTCTGGCTATCTATGGTGTTGTCCTTGTGGAGCCAACCTGCTAGAAAGGGAGCTTTCTCCTCACCTCCCACTCACCCTAGTGCCCCACCCATCGCTCCTGGGCTCCCCACCCACACCCCCAAAGCTGTTCTTGCTAATCCTTACTCTGCCCAGTCTCTGGGCTTTGGTGCTGTGCGCCCTTCCTCCTGGAAGGCCTCTCCTCCCTCTGCTGAGTGACATCTCTTGTCTTGATGTCTGTATGGTTAGGGTGGCTTTCCCTCTCCCTTCCCAGGCCCTTCGGGGGTACTTCTCTTCCCAAAAGCTCACAGATGGCAGAATTTCCCACGGACCTGTCCTGGGGTCTTTATTTTTCTGATGCTAGATTCTCTCTGGGTCATCTCTTGGGGCTTGCTGATTCTGGCCTGCTTTTCCAAGCTCCAGGCCTGAGGTCCTCGATTTTCATTCCTTACTGCAGTCACTTCCTCACGGGTCTGCCCGGCACAGATCTTCCCTTCCGCTGGTGGAGGAGCTTTAAGTAGAGGCCAGTCCAAAATAAAAATCAGATCATGTTTCTCCCCCGCTTCACATTCTGCGGTGGCTCCTCTTGGCTCTCAGGGTGTGGTTCACATCCTTGGCTCAGCACAGGAGGCCACCGTGACCCAGCTGCCATTTCGGCACGCACAGCATCCCCTGCGCACCTTTCCCTTCCAGGGTTCTGATGCTGGTCCCTGCGGCTCTGTGTTCACGGTGCTCTTCCACCTGCCTTCTGCTCCCTGGTTTTCTTTTTCTCTCTCTTCCTTCCTCCGTCTCTCCCTTGCTCTCTTCCTCCCTTCCTTCCTCCCTTCCTTCCTTCCTTCCTTCCTTCCTTCCTTCCTTCCTTCCCTCCTCCCTCCCTTCCTTCCTTCCTTCCTTCCTTCCTTCCTTCCTTCCTTCCTTTTCTTTCTTCTAAAAATTTTATTTATTTACTTGAGAGAAAGAGAGAGAAAGCAAAACCAAAAGCAGGGGGAGGCGCAGAAGGAGAGGGAAGCAGACACCCCTCTGAGCAGGGACCACCCCCCCCATCATGGGGCTCGATCTTGATCTATCCACAGATTGTAGGGCTTGATCCCAGGACCCTGACATCATGACCTGAGCCAAAGGCAGACACTTAACTGGTTGAGCCACCCAGGTGCCCTGCTCCCAGTTTTTCAGAATATTTGAGTCAGCACCCCCCAGGCCCACCTGAGCTTCCAAGTCTGGGCTCAGTGTCCCTTCTCGGTGCTGTCATGGGGTGCCCGGGCACCCCTGTGTCAGCTCCCACAGGACCGGGCTTCCACTGGACTCCATGTCCTATGGTGACCGGGAAGGTCCCTGGCACACTGTGCCAGGCACATAAAATAGATGATGGCAAGAGCTTCTGGCCGGCTTCCTAGTCCTCACACGTGGCTGGAGACTCCTCTCTTGCCCTTCTGGAAGCTGCTCCTAGCTCGTCCCAGTGCTTGCCTTCCCAGTGCAGCACGTCTTGCTGTACAACGCACTTCATCGACATTTATTAAGTGTCTTGGGATTGGAAGGTGTTTGGGATTTGACCCCCTTCCTCAAAGAACCTGTTATACTCTGATGCCTGCTGTCTCTTCAGTCACGGAGCGATCACTGCGAGCCAGCACGGAAGAGGGCAGGGGTAGAGCTGCCGAGCACAGGGATTCCGATAAAATCTCTGTAGCGGAGAGGCACCTGCTGTGGCCTCACCTGCCTCGGTTCAAACCAGAGGTGAGAGATGATGGGGACCCTTGTTGGAGACTTGCTGACAGACCACGGCGTAGCTTTCTCCTCCCCTGATGTTTCCTTGGAAACCAACTTCCATGGCCCACACTTGCAGGGACTTTGGGGCTGAGGTCGTGTCAACGTGACCTCCCTGGGACGCCAGAAACGAACCTTTCCGGCCCCCTCCACGAGCCTCCAGCTATCTCAAAATCAGCTTCTCAGAAGCCTTCTGCCATTTCCCCTGATTGTTAGAAACGCGTTTGAACAGTGCACCACTGGCGTTTCTCTTGGCAACCCAGCTGTCAGCTGTTGTCGCAGTCATTTTGGTTCAGAAGCAGATTGCAGGCTTGACTGGAGAGCCCTCGTCGCACTTTGAGATAAGACTGTGAGGGTTGGACCCACGCGGCTCTTGAATCGAGACATCGACCTGGTCACACGCTGTCCAAAATGCTCCAATGGGTTTTTGAAGGGTGGAATCGTGGGAAGTCGGCCACGGGGCTGTGGGCCACACTGCGTGCCATCGGGAGCTGTGTAGCCCGGAGGGTGAGAGCCCCACTCCGGGGCTGTGCTGCCTGAGCTCGAATCCTGTTTCTGCCGCTCTGACCTTGGGAGGTTTCCAGTGTCCTCATTTGTGAAATGGGGATGACCGGGGGACTCCCCTTACACGGTGGCTGTGTGGACTGAGTCAGTTAGTCCCTGCACACAGCTTAGACACATAGTAAGTGCTTAGTCAGTGTGAGCTGCTGCCAGTATGGCCCTTCATCGGCCTCACGTGGGGACTACTTGCCATGGCTCTTGTCACCAAAGCTGTTGTCAGGTCTCCCCCATTGGGCGCCACGTCATGCCTGTTCCCCTTGTTTCAGTCTTCTTTGCTCACTTTGCTTCTCTGACCATCTTATTCCGGTCCTGTCCTCTTTCTTTCTTTTTTCTTTTAAAGATTTTATTTATTTATTTGAAAGAGAGAGTGTGTGAGGAGCTGGGGGGGGAGGGGCAGATAGAGAATGAGAGAGAGAGAGAGAGAGAGAGAGAGAGAGAAGCCCAAGCAGGCTCCATGCTCAGTGAGGAGCCTGATGCAGGGCTCGATCTCATGACCCTGAGATCATGATCGGAGTTGAAATCAAGAGTTGGACACTTCACCAGCTGAGCCACCGAGGCGCCCCAGTCCTGTCCTCTTTCACACTGTCCTTTCTGCCTGGGACAGGCTCCTGTTTGGCCCCTGCCCCTCCTGCAATGCTCTCCCTCTCCCTATTCCGAAGCCGCTTGGTGGAATGGATGCGGGTATTCCTGTCCCCGCAGCTAACCACGGGACAACTCTGGGATCATTTTTCATTTGCGTTTGTATTTGTACATCGTAGAGAGCCCTTGCCAGGGGGCTAACCTGTGAGATCACCATCTATTTTTTAAAAATCATAAAATACACATAAAGTAAAGCTTTCCATTTTAGTCATTTTACGTATACAGTTGGGGGGCGTCAAGTGCATTCACACAGGTGTGCGGCCATCACACCGCCATCACCGTCTATCTCCAGAACATCTTCAGCTTCCTCAGCAGAAGCTCTGTACCCATTCGACACTAACTTCCCCCTCCCTTGTCCTTCCAGTCCCTGGCAACTGCCCTTTTCATGTTCAGTATTTGTCCTTTTGTGTGTGGCTTAATTTCACTGCAGAGGTCTGCAAGGTTTCACTAATGAGGTCTGCAAGGTTCACGCAGGCCATGGTGGGCTGAATCCTACTCCACTGGCTATACACGCCAAATTTTGTTTATCCATTCATCGCTGATGGACCTTTGGGTTGTTTCCACATTTTGGCTGTTGGGAATGATGCTGCTGTGAACATGTGTGGTGAACACGCATCCGCACGAGTACCCGCTTTTCATTGCTGTGAGGATATACCCAGTAGTGGGACTGCCGGATCATATGGCCCATCTCTTCTGCAAGGCTGACTTTACCAATCAGGAACAGAGCTTGAACCCCTGGTGGGGAAATGCTCTCTTCCCCGCCCTTCTCCCCCACCCCCACCTAATACCTCCCCCAGACCTTATCTCCATAAATGTCAGTGCTACCCTCAGGTTGTTCCGGCTGAAACTTTGACATCACCCTGGACTCCTCTAATTCTTTTCCAGCCCGTACGTAGATGATTACCAACTCCCCCCAGCTCCATCTTCCAGATCCGCCATCTAGTCACTTCTCAGCATCTCCGTCCTTACTACCCTGATCATGGCCGCCATGTCTCTCTTCTCTGGAGGATGGCAGCTGTTTCCAAACCACTCTCCCTGTTGGTGCCCCAGGTACTCTCTGGTCTCTTAGCACAGCAACAGATTTGATCCTCTTAAAACATTAGTCAGATCATGTCATTCCTCACTCATGACCTTCCCTTGCTCCCCCTCTCACTCGAGGGCGATCTCAAGTGCTTGCAAAGGTCTGTTGGCCCTCACTGCTCTTCTGACCCCATCTCTCCTCCTGAATTGAGCTCCGGCCACAGGGTCTCCTTGCTCTTCCCCCTCAGGGCTTCTGCTCTTGTTGTGAATTATGCCTGGAGTGTTCTTTCCTTGACAAACTCTTTGCCCTCCAGTGTCCATTGACCAGAGAGACCTTCTCTGAGACCTTACCTAAAGTAACAAGCCCTCCCTCTCCTGACCTCAGGCACCGTCTGTGCCTTTTACCCATTTCCTTATCACTCTCTGACATATATTAATTCCCTGATTCGTTCACTTCCTTCTTCCTCACTAGAGGCTTCGTGTTGTCAGGGGTTTTGTTTGGTTTTCTGTGATGCCGTATCCTCGGTGCCTAGCACATAGTAGGTGCTCAGTTTGTATCTGTTGAATGAACGGGTGGTGCTTTGAGGTCCCCACCTTAACGGCCCACTGATGTCCCATGTCTCCGACAGCACTGGAGAGGTGTCCGGCCCCCGCTGCCCTCCTTCTGGCCCAGCGCAGCTTCTAAACAACGTGAAACTGGTTGGTCAGCGGTTGCTGCTCCCTTTAGCCTTAGTGGTGCTTAGAAAAGTCCCTGACTGCCACAAGGATTTCTCCTAAGAGAAACAGGCCCTTCAAGGACATGTCCTATATGTGAGATTCCTCGCACTGGGCTCTGCGGGTGTCTTCTCAGGGGTTCGAGGATTCAGCACAATCCAAAATTTTGTTTTCACATTTTGGTGACAATCTAAGGAAAAAAAAGAATGGAAACATATTTTTGGTTTTTTTGATGACTGTCTTACAGCCCAGGAGTGCTGTAGAAGCAGTTTGTGGGTGGCATTTGCCTTTGTGTGCGCATGGCATTCTGGGTACCCAGTGACCACCGGAAGCAATGGCCTCTCACTCTTAATTATTTAAATGGGGGTCACTGGTTCGTGGATGTCTTCTTGCAAATCTATGATAATTTTTTTCCCTGTCAAACGTGTCTGAAGGAGAAATATTCAGATTACACAGCCATTAACCATGAGCTAGAGCGAAGGCTTCCAGGCTCCAGGAGGCAGGTTTACACCGGTTGGAGTCAGCCGGAGGCAACAGGTGCCAACAGAGGCAAGAACATTGGCCTTCAGGTCAGGATCAACCTCTGTCTTGGAATGAACTGTGTGGCCCTGGCTTTGTCAACCCACCTTTCTGGGTCTCAGTTCTTCATCTGTAAGGTGAAATAGAGAATCTCCAAGTTCTCTTCCTGCTCAGACATTCGATTTTATGAGGTATGCTGAGCAGAAATGTCCATTTGAACACCAAGAGAAATACTTCGTTGGTACCACGCCCAGAGCACTGGCAATGAGGATGAAGGTGTCCCTTCAAGGTGGCTTTACCTAAAATTGCACCCCCATTCCTGTCCCATTGAACCTGCTCGATTTTTCTTCACATTCTTCTCTTACGCTTTTGAGAAAATCTTATTTTATTTTGGTTATTGCTTATTATCTGTCTTTTCCTTCTAAAGGTCAACTCTATAAGGTGGAGTCTTTTTTAGGATTGTGCCTAGTGCCTCGGAATAGAGCCTATAATTTTGTAAACACCAGTCAACATTTGCTGAATAGACTAATGATTTGAGCACTTCCTTTGGTTTGGGTTCTGTGCAAGGTGCTTTATACTTTAATCAATTTATGTGCATAAAGTAAGCATGATTATTAGCCTTATGCAATGGCTGAGAAAGCTGAGGCGTCACAACTTGCCTGTTAAGTGTCAGAGCTGGGACTTGACCCCAGGTAAGCCCTACACCTTGCCGTATTCATCCTTAGCTTTGGCACCTCTCAGCCAGGAGAGCTCGGGTACCAACTGCGTCAAGGCACAGGTAAGGTTCTGTTTTTTCTCCCTTCTTTCTAATACTTCTCTGTTCATGGGGAAAGGCAAAATCAAACTCTCATCTGTTGAAGAGACTATACTTTCCCCATTGTATCTTCCTGGATCCTTTGTCGTAAATCGATTGTCCTTAAATGGGCGGGTTTGGTTCTGGGCTCTCTATTCTGTTCCCTTGATCTCTATGTCTGCTGTCATGCCAGTACCCCACTGTTCTGATAACTGTAGCTTTGTGATATAGCTTGAAACCAGGAAGTGAAAGCAGCATTGTTCGTCCTTCTCAAGATTGCTTTGGCTATCTTGTGGCTCTATACAAATGTTAGGATTGTTTTTCCTGTTTCTCTGAAAAATGCCATTGGACTTTGAATAGGGATTGCATTGAATCTGTAGATTGCTTGGGGCAAAAATTAAACTCTTAAGAGTCCTCCTTGACTGCCTTTGCTTGCTCTCACTGTACAGAAAGCCTGTGCGGGGGCGCCTGGGGGGCTCAGTCTGTTGAGCGTCCGATTCTTTTTTTTTTTTTAAAGATTTTATTAATTTATTTTACAGAGAAAGACACAACGAGAGAGAGGGAACACAAGCAGGGGGAGTGGGAGAAGTAGGCTTCCTGCCGAGCAGGGAGCCGGATGCGGGGCTCGATCCCAGGACCCTGGGATCATGACCTGAGCCAAAGGCAGACACTTAACGACTGAGCCACCCAGGCACCCCAAGCGTCCGATTCTTGATTTTGGCTCAGGTTATGATTCTGGGGTCATGGGAACCAAGCCTCCAGTCAGGCTCTGCACTCAGCTCGGAGTCTGCTCGTCCCTCTCCCTCTTCTCCTCCACCACCCCCCAAAATAAATAAAGAAGGAAAGAAAGAAAGAAAGAAAGAAAGAAAGAAAGAAAGAAAGAAAGAAAGAAAATCTGAAAGAAAAAAAAAGAAAACATTGTGCAGAATTTCAGAACTTGGTGATTTGTTAGCTCTCCTCTGTTTCCACGAATCCCTTCATTTGAAAGCTGAAGAAAGGGAGCCCTGAAAAAGTGGAGTGTTGTATGACGTCCATATTGTCTTGAACTACGCACTGGCTAACTCATGAGCCTTCAGCAGTCCGGGTGGTAAACCAGAAGGCCCTGGAAGGGAGTGCAGGGGTGCTGCACAGTGCCAGGGACCCACCCCACCTGATGCTGTCACCATCTAGTGGCCCCTTGGATCTCCCCTGACCTGGGTGCTGTTCGGTTTCAGGAGAAGCAGTTGCTGGGTGAGGTCCCTTCCTCTGATCAGACCACCCTCCAGGCAGTTCTTTTTCATGTGAAAACCACGTCTTTCGCACTGTCATCTTTTTCATGTTCAGATGCACCAGGAGGATGTGTTTCAGGACCATTGTGGTGGGGGTGGGGTGGTGGGCATTCTCCTTTACATTCCTGACTATTGTCTTCATCTTTTTCCTCCTAGGCCTCTTAGGGGTTAATTGCTATCAGGAAGAACCAGGGAACGTTCTCCTGCTTATTCTGCACATTAGGAATGAGGAATATTTTATGTTCATGAATAAGCTATTGCTTTTTGATGTTCTGATTACAGATAAAATGTTCTTGTTCCTCTTTGTTACACACGAAATTGCAGCGAACGGTATAAGATCAACTATACATGACGTGCTTGAGTGATACGGTCTCTACTACACTCGGTGTAGACATTCCGGGGAAGAGAGTATTGGAGATGTATTGGAGTGTATTATTACCTGATAATAATAAATAAAACTAAATAATAATATAACTAAAATAAAACTAAATAATAATAATAATATTACTAAAACTAATAAATAATAAAACTAAATAAAATAATAATAAATAAATAATAAATTTTATAATAATATAATAATAAAATTAATAATGTAATAAAACTAAATAAATAAAATAATAATAAATTTAATAAATATAATAATATATTTATTGTATAATAAAACTAAAAATAATAATAATAATAATAAAACTAAAAAAAAAAAGAACTAACCCTTATGAGGCACTTTCTAGGTGTCAGGCATGATGCAAATGCTTTATGTGACTTAACTCATTAATCCTCATGAAAACGCTATGTAGCAGGTGCAGTTATATCCCTGTTTTACAGTAGAGAAATCAGAGGCGCAGGAAGATTGAGTGAGGGACGCCTGGGTGGCTCAGTCGGTGAAGCGTCTGCCTTCAGCTCGGGTCATGATCCCAGGGTCCTGGGATCAAGTCCAGCATTGGGCTCCCTGCTCAGTGGGGAGCCTGCCTCTCCCTCTGCCTGCTGCTCCCCCTGCTTGTGCTCTCTCTTTCTCTTTCTCTGACAAATAAATAAATAAAATCTTTTAAAAAAAAAAAGAAAAAGAAAAAAAGATTGAGTGATAGAGAGCTGGTAAGGGCAAAGCCAGGGTTTGAATCCAGACTGGCTAGCTCCAGTGTCCTTTCTCTAGAATGCTGCGCCTGATGGCCTTGACAAAGGCTTCGTGAAGGAGGCGAGCTTGAGCCTTGAACAATGAGAGGTCCTACAGCATGGGGACAACCTGAGGGGTGGCCCAGGGATGGAGTAGGCAGGGCAGGCCCCAACAGGGAAGGTGAGACTGACCTCACTCTGTAGGGGACGCATGTTGAAGAGCAGTTGGGGGGATGGTGGGGCAGTAAGGCGGGACAGATTGTAAAAGGTCTTGACATCTAGGAAGAGGGTTTGATCTTGGTCTGGCAGGGCACTGCCTTTGAGGTGTGTTGCAGGGTGGCTTTCTAGAAGCAGACGTTTGGGGGCAGCGGCAGGTCTGGGGGTAGGAGGTATGGAGGCGGGAATGAAGCACTGAGGGTCTAGCCTCAGATGATGTAAGAGGAATGGAAGCAAAGGAGGGCAGTGTGAGAGAACTCACAGACGGGAATGCAGGTGGGAGAAGCAGCTTCACGCTCAACTGGCTTTGAGATTTTGCGTCTGGCGAGATGCCCAATGTTGACTCCATGGGCTGAGATCTCACGCTTACTCACTCAAAGTGCTATCACAGGGAATGAAACATAGAAGACATTATCAGGTGATTTGTCTTAAACTCACACCTGTTTGGGTAGCCTACTACGACAGATTTTTTCTTTATCCTATTGATGATTGTATCAGTCGGGATTTGATCAGAGAAGTAGAACGTCTGTGCGCTATAGAGAGAAGAGGGCTCCGAGCTCCGGTGCTGGTGGGAGGTCGGTCTGCAGTCTGTGTAAGGTGTTGTCCTGTGTCTCGTCTGGCCCGGCTCAGGGAGGGACGGTGGGTGTGAAGGGGAGAGGAGGAGGGACAGACTGGAACCATGTCTGGCCCTCGCTGCCTGCATTCTCCATGATGACCTGGAGGGGTGACCCAAGGGGCAAGCTGGGGCCCTCATGTCAGAGCCACATTCACCTGGCCCAGGAGCTGGCAGAGCTGCAGACCTGGCGGCTGCCCCACTCCAGCAAGGTGGGCCAGCAGGGCAGTGATGGTGTGTGTGGGGGGCGCCTGGCCTGTGCCACCTTTAGAGAGGAACGAAATGGCCACGCTTCACCTGTGCTCTCCAAACCTTCCGAATGCCCACACATTCCTCTCGTGGTCTGTGCTGACCCAGGACCCTGGAGGGAGGGGAAATCTGGGAAATGTAATTACGTGGACCCAGCACAAAACCTCCACGATTGTCCACATATGTAGTGGATCCCCTTTCCTTTAACTCTTCTGTTCTTGTCTTCAGATGGGTGGCAGGAGGCTTTCTGCAGCTCCATCTTCTGCACTCGCCTGCCAGGGCCGCCGTCGCCAGGCCAAGACCAGGTGGCTTAAACAACAAAGTCTTATTTTCTCACAGTTCTGGAGGCCGGACGTCCAAGGTCAAGGTCTCGGCAGGGCTGATGTCTTGAGGCCTGTCTCCTCGGCTTATGGATAATATCTCCACCTGGTCTTCCCTCTGTAACCGCCTGTGTCCTTATGTCCTCTTGGGATTAGGACACTAGTCCTATTGGATTCGGGCCCTTCTAATGACTTGATTTTACTTCAGTCACTTCTTGAAGGACCTGTCTTTAAATACAGTCCCATTCTGAGCTGCTGGAAGTTAGGATTTCTCCATATGAATTCTTCGAGGACACGGTTCGGCCTTTAACGCTTTCTTTCTCATCCGAGTTCCCTCACGATGAAGGATCAGCCCCGCACCTCTCCCAGCCGCTGGGCTCTGGCTGCTCAGGGAAGGCAGCCGCTGGGCTTTTTTGCGAAGGTCGAGGACATTATTTTCTGAGGTCTGCGTTCCTGTGCGTGGCTGTCCTTGCCCGGGCAAGGCGTGTTCCCCCGTGCCATACATTCCGACTTGGTCAGATCCGAGAGCAGCAAATCCAGGGGGGATTTAAAAAAAAAATTTTTTTTTTAATTGCATGCAGAATTCCTTGCATAGCAGAGAGCTCAGGAAGGAAGGCCCCGTTTGGGGACAGAGGTCAGGGCTTCAGAGTTCAGGGCCTTTCAGGAAGGGTCAGGCCCTCCTCTGCTAATCCCAAGTTTGCTTGATTCGCCCCTGAATTGACGTACCTAGAACGAACTCAAACACAACTCCGAATGCAATTTAACCCTTGAGCTTAGTTTTCTCCCGTCCCTGAAGAATCAGCTGCTGCGGGGGGGGGGGGGGGCACGACGACTTAGACAGGGGCAGAGGCAAGCATAGTGAGGATGAGGGTTCTGAGGCTCTCACTGTTCAGGACAGCTGGCTGCTGGGTCCTGCCTGCCCCCCCAGCGGTCACGGGCAGGGACCGAGGGCTGCCCTGCCTGGCAGGAGGCAGGGTCTACACGCGCACGCGAGGCTTCCCTGAGTCCTGCCTCCTGCCAGAAATGGGTAGAGCGGGGTATGATACGCTTCTCCAAATCTGGAGTGGAGCCAGAAGGGCACCTGGCATCCTATCGCTCTCTCCTCTGGTTCCCAGCTCCCTGGCCCCAGCCAAATTCTCCATCATTTTTTATTGAAGTGAAAAACAGTGGAGATATGAATATCCCCTAAAGCCACTTTGGAATACTTTCAAGCATAGTTTCACAGCGAAACAGGGAAAAGGACAAGATTGCACAAAGGGCTGGATCACCAACTTGGAGAGCCGGTTCTAGAGAGAGAACTTAGATTTCACGCCATGGGCTTTGCGTGAAAGGAGCGAGAGGTGTTGGGGTGGAGGGACGGAGGCCTGCTGCTTGTCCAGGAGGTCCCCCTGTGCATGGCGACAGGCTGCTAGGGAGACATCTTAGTAAAAGAGCAGTCTGGCAACCTGCCAACCCTCCTTGCACCTGAGACAAAAACGTTGGCCCGACAAACCTGTTGAGGGGACTTCCTAGAACGTTTACCACTTTACCAGACCCCAAACTATCCAAGGAAATGGGTCTCTTTTAAAAAAACAAAGCCATCGGAAGATTTGTCCCACTATCTGACTACAGTAAGTGCTGTGGTAGGCGTCCTTTCTGCTCTGAATTCTTGACCTTCGTGAAACTCTCGCACGCCAAGGCCGGGCAGGTCTTATTTAAAAGTGATTTTGTAGGTCGCACACTCTCTTCTCTTCTAAACACGGCTAGGTGTGGTCAATTTGAGACAGGCAAAGGGGAAGGGAAAAGGAAAAGAAGAGGCCCTTTTCCACCAACGCTCTCCTGGCGTCTAGAAAGGGGTTAACATGGCCCTAGTGAGCTGGGAGCTGTCTGCAGGGACTGCAGGGCAGCACTGGCAGGGACCAGGGGGTCCAGTTTTGGTTTGAAGAGGTCTCAGGGCTAGGCCCCCCTCCCCCCCTCCCACCCCCCAGTCCCAGCTGTAGCTGGAAGAATGGAATGTGTGTGCTGACCAGACCTGCCTGGCTGAGGCCGTGGGAGGCAAGAGACCATCCCAAGAAACCCCAGGGAATTGTGTGAGGAGATAAGGAGGCCAAGTGCTTTGTGCTCTTAAGATAACACCGTCTCCTGTAGAGGGGAGTTCCTCGGAGCCAGCAACCGAGATTCCAGGCTGCTTCGCACCAGGGCTGCTGATTTCTGAGAGGCCTCAGGCCTCTGACCAGGCTTCCCTTTGTTCTTGGTACAACCCTCACCAGCCGGCCTTCCGGCCTTCCGGCCCTTTTCACACGTATCAGAGGCCTCTGGGCCTTTGCACGTGTAATTCCTCCGACCAGCCACCCACTAGGCCAATTATTCCTCAGGGTCTGATACAGCTCTCACCCCTCAGGAAAGCCTTGAGGGATCAGGTCTCCATGGTCTCCCTGCCCCTGTAACTCTTCCTCTCCTTCTCCAGGTTAGAACCCCAGCTCCTAGGAGGTCAGCAGCCTCCTCACGTGTATTTGGGGCCAGTGGGCTGGTTCTGGCAGGCAGCTCTTGGGAGGTGTGAGAGTGGGAGAAGGGAGACCCCTGCCACCACCCCTGCAGGACGGGACGGTGTAGCCGCCACTCCCAGATAAGGAAGGCCGGGCTCAGCAGGCCACGGGGACTGGAAGGGGTGGCAGTTCCTGATTCTCACACGGAAGGTGTGTAACAGTATGCTGGTTGCGTCCTAGCATTTTTAAAAAAGATTTTATTTATTTATTTGCCAGAGAGAGAGAGAGAGTGTGGGAGCACACAAACAGGGAGAGCAGCAGGCAGAGGGAGAAGCAGGCTCTCCGCTGAGCGGGGGGCCCATGCGGGGCTCAATCCCAGGACCCCGGGATCATGACCTGAGCCGAAGGAAGACGCTTCCTCGACTGAGCCACGCAGGTGCCCCATTGCATTTATTATTAAAAAAACCTTTTTTTAAAGGATTTTATTTATTTATTTGGGACAGAGAGATACAGAGAGAAAGCATGAGCAGGAGAAGAGGCAGAAGGAGAGGGAGAAGCAGACTCCCCGCCGAGCCAGGGGCTGGACGTGGGGCACGATCCCAGGACGCTAGGATCATGACCTGAGCCGAAGGCAGACACTTAACCATCTGAGCCACCCAGGCGCCCCCCCATAGCATTTATTTTTAATTGTGGTAAAATATACATAATCGAAACTTTACCATTTTAATCACTTTTCAAGAGCACCGTCTGGTGGCATTAAGGACATTCACACTGTTGTGCAACCATGACCACCAGCCATCTCCAGAACTTTCACATCTTTCCAAACAGAAACTCTGTCCCCATGAAGCACTCACTCCCTGCTCCCTCTCCCCCAGCCCCTGGCAGCCACCCTTCCATTCCCGTCTCTGTGGACTGACTGCTCCAGGGACCTCCGATAAGTGGGATCACACAGTGTGTGTCCTCGTGTGTCTGGATTCTTTCTCTGTCACAGCATTTTAAACAAGGCCCCTGGTAATCCTCATGTAGGGGTCTGGATCACTCTGAGAAATTCTGGCAGCCGGCAGGGAGGGGGGGAAGGGGAGAAGTGTCCTGGCTCAGGCTTTGAGGGCTGAGTTTACACGGAGGGTGAGGCAGGAGGGAGTCAGGGAGTGCGGCCTGAGGTGGGGGGAGGTGAGGGTGGTGGTGATAGAGGGGCCCTGGGGGTGGGCAGGGGCTGGTTTCTGGCCAGTATTGCTTAGGACAGGGTGTTGATCCAGGCCTGGGAGCTCAGGGCAGAAGGACAGTGGAGGGAGAGGTGTGTGGACCAGTCGGTTCAGGGTGGGTCACAGGCCAGGGTGAGGTGCCGACAAGGGGAGGTCAGAGCGGGTAAGGAACTGGGGTGCGGTGGGGTGTGTGAGGGCCACAAAGGTGAGATAAACCGGAGGGGGAGGGGTGGGGTGGTGTCAGAGCCACATGGGTCAGGCCAGGTGGGGGCGCCCATGAGCAGCAGGGGCCGGATCCCACCCTAGGCCTAGAGGCAAATGGTGGGAAGTCTGAGTGGGCAGTAGGGTCAGAAGAGGTGGGAAAGCTGGCCTGTGGGCACAGGAGGGAGCCTGGATACGCAGCCAGCCCTTCGGGAGATTGCTCATATTTCCTCTAAAGGAGGAGCTAGTTTACGGGCAGTGTGACCCTGAAGCAGGGTCCAGGGCTTGGGAGTGGCACAAAGGGCAGCCCTACCTCCAGCCCAGCTCAGGTCTTGATCTCAGGTTCTGAGCTTGAGCCCCTCGCTGGGCTCAGGAAGGAATCTGCTTGTCCCTCTCCCTCCCTCTCTGCCCCTGCCCCACACTCTCTCTCGCGTGCTTTCTCTCTCTCCAATAAGAAAAATCTTTAAAAATAAATAAATAAAAATAAAATTGGTAAAAAATGTTTAAAAGAAAAAACTTAATTTAAAAAAAAAAGGATATGGTGAGAAAGTGGCTATTGGCAAACCAGGATGAGGACTCTCACCAGAACCCCCTGTGCCCTGGCACTCCAAGCGCCGATTTCCAGCTTCCAGAACTCTGGGATACATTTCTGTAGTTTGAGCCACCCATCTCCAGTATTTTTGTCCTAGCAGCCCGAGCTAAGACGCGGCGGGGGGGTGGGCTGCTAAACTTCCTACGGGCGCGCAGAACCCCCCCAACAAGGAATTATCCTGTACAAACTGTCTCAAGTGTCGCTGTTGAGAAACTGTGCCCTAGGGCTGCCTGAACTGTTCGCAGTCAGCAAGGTCTCCCCCAAAGAGAGCCGGCCTCCCCGTGTGGCCAGGTACGACACCTCTTTTTTTTTTTTTTTTTTTACGAAGACATTTTATTTTATTCATAGAAACCGAGAAACATCACTGCCAAGGAGACTTGTCACAAGGTAGCCCTTGTAACGCCTGGTGGCATGGCCTCTTCTCTCAACAATCAGTGCCCTCCTGTCCTCGTGCCTGCGGCTGCAGGAGGCTGGGGGCTCTTGCCCAACAAAAATTCCTCGGATCGTTCTCCTGTATTGCTGTAAATACAATCGGAAGTTCTCCTAACTGGCAGAGCTCACCGCAGGTGGAGGAGGCGTCTGTGTTGAACAGCAGGGAAGGTTGGCTCTGGAAGGGTCGCAGTTGGCCCAGCACCTTGTGCGGTCGGTTTCTTCTGCGGAAATGCACCAGCTGGGTGAGCGTGGGATTCTTGTGAATAAAGAGATGAGAGAGGAGGTTGGTGGGACGTGATGATCTGATGTCAGCGGTCAGTCACAAAACTTGACCTTGCCCACCTGGGGTGACCACCCATCGGACCCTTTAATCAACGCTCAGGTCTTATTCTGTGGCCACGAGACGCAGCATGGGGACGATTAGCGGAGTTTTGAACCACTTCATTTGTGTGGCTTTGGTGGCTAGGAACCAGAGTTCTAGCTACAGGACTTACTCTCTAAATTTCTGTGAGGTTTTTTTTCACGTAATTTTTGGTTTGCGATTCAGCACTCACACATGGATGAACTGCGCTTCCTGTTTTCCCCTGTTGTCCGTTTTGTGGACCCAGGCCATCTCTCACACCACCTTCTTTGTGCCTGACGTCTCTCCCCATCGGGGAGTTACCTGTTTCTTTACCTGTACCTGCACGGTGCCTCAACCCCCCTCAACCAAGCTTTTGTTATAGTCTGATTATGTGAACACAATCCCAATATAGTTAATATAACGAATATAATTATCCCCCAGTGGAAGATTCTGGAGTGTAGGGACCATGTGTTGTTTACTCATCATTGAGCCCTTGGCACTGGCGCTGTGTCTGACCCGAGATCGGGCTTCAGGAAGCGTTTGCTGAGCTGAGCTGAACTTCAAAAGAATGAACCGTATGCAACAACTTCACCGGGAAAATGGCAAACGCGGGCCGCCGATTATATCAATTAGGTCGTCTAGGGGAGGAAGGCGCTGCGGCAGGCTTAGCAGGGCATGCTGGGAACTGCCTGAGAGTGGCCATCTCTCTTTTTCCAACCAATTACGGCTTCTAGCATGCTTTCCTCAGTGTCAAAAGGTTTGAGTATTTCAAGATGCATTTTTGGAATGCTAGGCGAGCCATGGTGGAGACTAGAAACATCGAGAAGCTCGGGTGTTTTTGCGCGTGTATGCTCTCAGAGATCACTGCAAACGTTTGAATTGTAGATTACGCATTTTCTTTTAAGGAAATGCAATAATATTACTTTGAAGGTTATGCTTTAAATGTGTTGAAGCAGGCTGTGAGGAAGGACCCAGGCTCTGTATAACCTCCAAGTAAACCAGGTCATTTAAAAGGGAAACCTGGGGGCCATCATGAGTATGCAAATGATTCAGGGTTAGCAGGCATATTGCCTGTAAACAGTTTATTGGCCCACGTAGTTAAAATGCTTCCTTATCTTCACTTTACTGTTAACTGTGCTTAGTAGTCTCTTTCCATGGTCACAAACTCTCAGTCAGGGGAATGTTTGAATTAATAAGGTTTTATTTCATTCATTGATCTAACGAGTATTTATTGAATGCCCGTTGTGTTCCAGGTCCCTCGGAGAGCAATGCACAGACTAAGTCCTTTCCCTCTTGGAACATTCTAGTGAGGCAAGACGTAATGATGTTTGGCAGAAGGGGAGGAAATATCTAGAACGTAGAGCTGACAGAAACTGCTGATGGGGGAAACAGGGAAAAAGGGATCTGGGAAAGAAAACCCAAAAGTTCAGTTGGGGCATGTTACGTTTGAGACCGCGGCAGGGGGGGGGGTGCGTCAAGGACACAGATGCGCGTATAGAGTTCTGGGGTTCAGGGGAGCAGTCCAGTCTGGAGATACAAACTGGGGGGTTGTACTGGTTTCTCAGGGTGGCTTAAAACAACAGAAATTGATTGTCTCTCGGTCTGGAGGCTGCAAGTCCAGAATGAAAGTGTTGTCGGGGCCATGTGGCCTCCGAAGTTTCTAGGGAAGACTAAGACTCTTTCCTTACCTCTTCCTGGCTTCCGGTGGTTGCTGGCAAGCCTTTGGCATTCTTTGGTTTATGGCTGTACCCTCCCTTTCTGCCTCTTCACACACAGGGCCATCTTCCCTCTGTACACGTCTGTGTCTCTTTGTCCAAATTTCCCTCTTATAAGGACCCCAATCATTGGATTAGGGCCCACGCTAAACCAGGAGAGTGTGGGGTCTAGAGCAGTGCCTGGTGCACGAGGAGGCATGTTACAGAAATTCAGAGTAGGCATTCAACCACGTTTATAGCCATTTCACCCAAGCACGTCCTCGTTCTAGTAGCTATTCATCCGTATTCTCTTTCCCAAAAGTATTAGTCTGTAATCAATAGGAAATAAACATGTGAAAATCTCGCCACAGGTTGAGAAAGATAGGAACTCAGAATTCACTTTGGATTTGGCAGTGTGGGTGGTCTTGGCCATGGAGGTTTTGTTGGAGGGAAGACGAGGGGGCCTGAGTGGAAGCTGTTGGCCAAGAATGGCAGGTGTGAAAGGATTCAGTGAGGGCGGGTAGAGCTTTGCCCGGAAGGGCAGTGAATCAGGTTGGCAGGAGAAAAGAGTGGGGTCAAGGGAGATGTTTCTTATTCTTTAGGGTGGGGGATCTTAGATCTTGTCTGCGTGGTCAGGAGAAGGGGTCAATGGACAGGGAGAGGTGGTTGAAGCAGAAGAGAGGGTGATGTGGGTCTGGAGCCAGCCTGCCCTGAGGCTGGAGAGAGGCGATGGCACCCCGTGTCCCCCTGAGGGTGGGCCTCCCATGGGAAGGAGCGGGGGGAGCACATCTGTGTCTAGAGTGCCTTCCCCAGTTTTAGCACTGAAAGTCCCACTTCCTGGGAAAGCTTTTAAACAGAAAGTTCCGTGTCCCAGAGTCACTCCCCGTTGCCAGTCCCAGGCAAACCGGGACAGGTGGTCACTCTATCAACAGAACTGGCCTGAAGGGAGAGTTGGATATTGGGAGGCAGAGGGCTTGATAGAGGGAAGACGAGGTAGCCTTTGATGGTGGCTGCTATTTTCTGGGTGACATAAGGGGCAAGGTCATGAACTAAGAGCAGAGGCAGTGGAGGAGGCTGGAGGGGAGAGGAGAAGGTGCTGGATAGCCATCTTGGGATGAGGGAGAGGGAACTTGTTAAGAAATAGAGTAGCATTTCCGGGCAGTGCTGGGTGGTAACTTGAGATCTGTGGTCATAAACTTAAAGGGATACCGGTCAGAGTGACAGTGGGGTGTATACTCTGCAAAAATCCAAATGGCTAGCATTCCGTCATAAGTGATTTGTTAGAACACAGGACATTAATTGTGTTGTCCTGGGATATGGTGAAAATGGATCCATCGTTAGAAACACATTCCTGGTCTGTAGGACTTTCAGATAAAAATAGACCAGAAGCCAGCTCTCCTGAGAGTAGATTAACGACAGACACTTTCACTCCGGCCTTTGATTTCTTCACAATTACAGTGCGAACCTGGTCACGTTGTCCACACCCTTTGTATCTCCTCTCCTGCAGAAACACCTCAGTGGCTTGCTCATACCGAATATTTCTTTGCCATTTGCAATTACGATGATTCACACAAGAACAATTTAACAATAACGGAAATAAAAAGTTACCGGCCAGCTTGATTCCTCTGATCCTCAGGTTAAAGGAATTTAGCTGGATTGCCAATTTTGGCTTATGCTGCCTATTCTCTTGGCAGATTTTAGATATCTGATCCAAGTAGGTAATTCAGAAAGTAGCAAGGTATAAGGATTTGGAGTCTGAACACCTGGATTCCAGTTATCCCTCTACTGGTTTTTGGTCAGGTGACCTTTCGAAGCTCATGTAACCTTCAAGCCTTAGTTTTGTCATAACAATGTGGCTAAAACTACGTGCCCTGTGTCAGTCGCCGGCTGGCTCTTGCTCTGATGGCTGGCCGTGTGGTTCTGTGTCTTTCTTTGGTAGATTCCAATTCTGTAGCTTTAATAATAGGGACAGAAAACTGCTGATGCACTGGGCGTGGCAGCCGAGCTCTGGATGACAGTCAGTAATGAGGCGCTGGCCTGGGGACCAGGGATAAAGTGAGTGCAGGGCAGGGGTGGAGGGAGTGAGGCACGGGTGTGGGGTGGGGATTGTGGCAAGAGAGGGAAAATTCTGGACCTAAGAGTGGAGTCCTTCCAGGCATTGGTAAGCCCTTAAAATGGGATTATGGAAATAACATCCTGGGTCCTCTGTTTTAGAATGCAGGAGGCGAGGAGGCCAGTTTAGAAAAACTTCTATTTAAAAGTTTACTTGTCTGTCCCTTCAGGTTTTCGCCTTCAGCTATTCAGGAAATTCTGCACTATAAAGTGACTCATTCATTCCCTAAGGGTTCCGCATAGCCAGGGTTTTACTGGGTCAACCACAGAGGCATCAATTCCTGGAAGATTGTTTCCATTTTGTCATGGACTGTAACTTGGAGGTAATAATATTTCTGAATGCTCAATTATGGAGAACTCAAAATACTTTTTAGAAATTAGCTCTAAAATCCTCAGGTGCTGTCTTTCGCCTGGGACGATGACAAGTAGAAATGCTTGATGGTCTCCAGACTAGTTACTCTTACTGTTCTTAAAAAGGCAACTTGGAGTCCACTTCTACCACCATACAGACACCTCCCCTCCCGGAAATGCACCTGACCTCCAGTTACCAGGGGTCCTTTGGTCTTCTGGCCTTGATCTCAGCCTCTGCCTTAAAATCCCACTATTCTCATCTCTTTCCATAGCTCAGGGCTCAGTCTTCTGCTCCTCTCTTACTAGCCACCAAGAAAATTCCCCCCCCTTTAATCTTATTTATTTTATTATTATTTAAAAGATTTTATATATTTATTTGAGAGAGAGAGAGGCAGAGAGAGAGAACAAGCAGAGGGAGGGGCAGAGGCAGAGGGAGAAGCAGACTCCTCACTGAGCAGAGAGCCTGATGCAGGGCTCGATCCCAGGACCCTGAGATCATGACCTGAGCCGAAGGCAGACGGTTCACAGACTGAGCCACCCAGGCAGCCCTTATTATTATTATTTTTTAAGTAAACTCTGCCTCCGATGTGGGACTCGAACTCACAACCCAGAGATCAAGAATCACATTGCTCCACGAACTGAGCCAACCAGGCACCCCCAACTCCTTTAATCACAAAAATCAAATTCTTACCAGTTATTTCAAATACCTCCAAACTGTTTAAAGTGAAAAGTGAAAGTCAGCCCCACTGCTCCTGCCAGGATAACCCCTATTCTCTCCGGGAAAGCACCCCGGATTCAAGGCTTCGGGACTGTGTCTGTACGTCCGGGACTCCAGTTTCGGCTGCACATTGTTCGCGAGGATCTCTCATTTCAGATACAGCAAATCTTCGGAGTCGTTGGCAAATCCCACTGTAGACAGGGCTTAAGTGACCTGCAAGAGATGTTTCCTGTGTATGGCCTTGAGAAATATATTGGACCTCTGTGTCTCAGTTTCTAATCTGTAACATGTGGGGGGGTTAGGACACCATGGTCCTTAAGCACTCTTTGCTCTAACCCATCTACGTGTCTAGCCTCAATGAGTATTTCTGATTTCTTTTTCTGCTGTTGTCTTTTTTTGTTTGTTTGTTTTGCTCACAAGCCCAGAAGGTGCAGACATCAAGGAGCTGGGGTCACCTTCTGGCTGGCTCACTCCATGACCCTGCCAATCACATGGCCCTTCTGGACCTTGTTTTCTCATCTGAGAAATCAGGGACCAGGACTGATCTCCAGGAGACTTTCTGGTTCCGACACCCATGATTTTCATGACTTCCTCCTACCCAAGGGTGACTCCTCTGGTCCTAAGGGAACACTCAGTTCAGGGCAGAGGTTTGCTGCCTTCAGGACAGGGTGGCGATAGTAGGTTTTGTGCAGGGGACAAACTGGGGAACTTGACCCTCTTCTAGAGTCCCAGAGTCAGCTCCTCCTGGTCTGACTTCATTTTTTCATCTGGAGTGTTGTGAAATCCCAGAACATCACCCACGCCCACTCTGAACGCTGAGTACATTTGGGGCGCATTCCAACACCAAGTAAGAGCCATTTGGAGATGACATTTCATCTGCGAGCTTGGAAAACCCCACTCCTTGTCCTTGTGTGTGATCTGAAGGGGGCTAGGATGGCCAGCCGTCCCGGCTTGCCCTGGACTGTCCCCTGTCCCAGGAAGCCCCGGGCCACCCCAGGACTCTTGGTTCCCCTACCGATGTTCCCATCAGGGCCTGGCCCGCTTCCTGAGCGAATGAAGGAGCCAGCAGAGGAGTGAGACTCAGAATCAGCTGGGGTGCTTGGCGAATGCAGATTGCTGGGCCCCACTCCGGAGAGCTGATTCAGTCGATCTGGAGGCAGGGACTGGGAATTCGCATTGAACAAGGCTTCCAGGGGGGTCTGGTGCAGGTGGTTCCGGTACCGAACCTGGAGACACACACCAAGCTTGGGGCGATGCGGGGAGCAGAGCCCACCCCTGCCCTCACCTTGCTTGTACCACAGGCAGGAGAAGCCTGGTGGGGAACGAATAACGCTTATGTTGAAATGAACGCTGTGACTTGAGTAGCATGAGGACCGACAGATTTGATTCCTCCTCCCACCCTCCAAAGTAATTCAGTGCTTACAAAGCTCGGCTTTGTTCATTAAGAGGGTGGACTTGGCATTTTTCTGCAGGGGGCCTGCAGGGAGGGTGAGTTAGTAGCAAGAGATGACCATTCCCTGCAGTTTATGTCAGACTCCCGTGTCTCCCTACCACCCCTGCTCGGTCTGCTGCATCGTGGGACCCTCGGGTGGAAGGACAAGGGGACCATCTCTAAGGCCCATCGTAGCTCCGATCTTTTGGCATGGGGGGAGGGGGCGAGGAAGCAGCCCTGGTCTTATTCTTGGTAGGTAGCTGTCATTTCTGTTGCTTATGAGCTAACCCTTCTTCTAAGGGGAGTCGATGAACTCGAGTCCCCAAGGGCACCTAGCTACAGGGATGATTTGAAGAGGACCCAAGACGGCTCGCAAAGGGCGAGCTTACTGATGGTTCCAGTGGGCTTGCTCAGTGTCCGCTGCCAAAGAACAAAGTGGCAGAGGCACCTCTCAGAGGGGAGAGCAACGAAGTCCCTTCTCCACAGGTCTTCTGATGAGGAACGCGAGGTTCATGGGCTGGGAGGACACGCCACCACTGGGGTTCCAGGAAGGCGCTGTGGGGCCGTGCCCACTGGCCAGGTTGGCTCTACCCATCGGGCTTATCAAGCTGGTCTGAGAGCTGGGCTGAGGGGGGCTGTCTTAGCTCGGGCTGCTCTAGCAGGAGACCATACACTGGGTGGCTTATTAACACTCGATCTTACGGAAAAGGCCAAGAAGCGTTGCGTGGCTTATTAAGGATAGAAACATATTTCTCGTAGCTCTGGAAGTCTGAGGTCAGGTTCTGGTTCTCCTCCGGATTGGGGCCTGCCAACTTCTCACTGTGTCCTTACATGGTGGAAAGAAGTGAGGGAATTCTGGGAGGTCCCTTATATAAGAGCACTCATTCCATGGCCAGGGCCCCACCCTCATCACTAATCACCTCCTGAAGGCCCCACCTCCTAGTATCATCCTGCTGTGTGCATGTGGGGGGGGTTGGGGGGGTAGGATTTCAACAGATGAATTCTGGGGGGACACAAACATTCAGTCTGTTGCAGGGTCCTTCCGGGGACTGGGGCCCTGGGCTCCCCAGGGGTGTGCTGTGATGGCTGTGAGCTGAATCCTGTCTCAGTCATTTATCAGCTGGGTGACCTCAGGTAAGGCATTAACTTCTCTGAGCTTCAGGTTCCCGTTTGTAAAATGGGGTAACGTGCGCTGTGTTGTTGAGAGGATTGAATGAGATAGGTGCGTACACTGCCTTAGCACAGAGCCTGGTGCGGAATAAAGGTTAGGCTTTATTATTATTGGTGACACACAGTGGCCGAGGCCCGTAGTGAGGTCTGTATTAATTTGCTCAGACTACCATAACAAAATGCCACAGACCGGAGGGCTTCTACAACGGAAGATTATCCCCTCCCAGTTCGGCAGCCTGGAAGTCCAAGGTGAAGGTGTTGGCGGGTCTGATTTCTGAGGCCTCTGTACTTGACTTGCATGGCTGCCTTCCCACCTTATCCTCACGGGGTCTTTCCTGCACACGTGTGAGTCCCTGTGTCTCTTTGTGGGTGCAAATTTTCTTTTCTTATGAAGATACTGGTCAGACTGGATTAGGACCCACTCTATGGGCTTATTTTAACTTAATTACCTCTTTAAAGACCCTGTCTCCAAATAGTCGTATTTTGAGGTGATGGAGGTTAGGGCTTCCACATATGGGTTTAGGGACACAATTCAGCTCATAACAAGGGCCAGTCTCTGGGCCAGGATCTCTGAGGGTCAGACAGAAAAGGGCCACTCTAGGGAGGCAGACAGGAGAGTGGGTCGCAAGCTCATGTGCACCCCCACCCCCACCCCGCGCGCGCTGTGGTTGACCAGGCAGCCCATCCCATTGGACCATGCTGCCACCTGCAGTGCGTCTAGGATGATGGTGGATGGCTGGGTTTGCCTGGGCCCCAGCCTGGGAGGTGTGGTTGAGATCAGCTCCATGGGTGGAATGAGGAGATAAGTGTGCGGGATATGGAAGGGGGAGCAGAGGGTAGCTCTCAAAGAAACACGAAGATCACAGCCATGGGAATTAGGGGGACAAAACAAAGGCAAGGTTGGGGACCCCTGGGCCCCCAGCCCAGCTCCTTAGGGTTCACAAAACTCTTGCTTGCTTTCAGGGGGTCAGGAAACCCTTTTAAGGAAGGCAGTGTGATAGGTGCTTCAGTGGAGTCCACAGGCCATTTAGGGGCTTCTCATGGGTCCAGTCCGTGCATTTCTTTGGGAAGTGCAAACGTGGGCTTTAGCAGACAACCAGGTGGCTGGGGTGTAGGTCCTCAACTTCTTGGAGCCTTTTAAGGTCAGGCCTAGAGCTCAGCATGAGGGCAGGTGTGCCAGTCCAGTAACGTTCAACCCCAGGATGAGCTTCTGAAGGTCAGTGGTCAAGCCCCCTCCCCTCGTCCCCCTCCCCTCGTCCCCCTCCCACTCTTCTCTTCCACGACGGGCCTCCTGAGCCACTGTGTGGACTTCCCCAACATCCCGGCAGATCTGCGCCGGCTGACTGGGAAAGCCTGGCTTCCTGGACTCAGCATCTCCTTACCTGACATTCGGCTCTGATTTTGGCTGAAGGCAGGGTCCCGAGGACGGCAGCCTGGTGGCTTGTGGCTGGAGTGAGGGTGGGCAGTGCCCACTGTCGCCACGATCATTCCAGCTCCCTCACCTTGATCTCAAGGCTGTCTTGGTTTCAGCATCTTATTCATGTCAATTATTTAAATGGTTTGGGATGTGATAGTCTCTCTGTTCACAGTCATTCTGAGGGTGCTAGAGGTGGGAGATGGCATTGTTTTCAAACGCTTTGGCTGTCTCAGAATTAACTTAGAGTTTCTGACCGTGCACATGGCAGAAGGTATTTAGACACAGTTCTTTTAGGGGAGATGTGTTCCTGGGGCAGAGCCCCTGAATCCAGACTAGAATTCAAACTTTATCCTCTACTTAAAGGGTCTCCTCAAGCCACCCCCTCCTCTAGGGGAGCTGAAACGCTCTGGAGAACTCGCTTAGCTCCTATGGGCACCAGGTCGTAACCTTCTTGGAAAGAGAGTCATGTGGTGCCAAGTGCAAGTCCTGGGTTCAAATCCTGACTCTGCTGTTGACAAGCTGGGTCTGCTGGGATGTTTTTGAGTCTCTGTTTTCTTATTTCTGAGTCGTTGTGCCTGACACATATTAAGTACTCAAAAAATCATGGCTGATTTTATTCTTTTTTTTAAAAAAGATTCTTTATTTGAGAGAGAGAGAGAGAGAGAGACAGAGAACGAGTGGTAGGAGGAGCAGAGGGAGAGGGAGAAGCAGACTCCCCGCTGAGCGGGGAGCCTGATGCAGGGCTCCATCCCAGGACCCTGAGATTGTGACCTGAGCCGAAGGCAGACGCCCCCTGATTTTATTCTTATTGTTATCATTCATTCAACTTCCTCAGCCCAAATGCATTGAGTATAGTGGTTTTCCCAGGAATGAGGATAAGGCAGAAGAAATGACCCTGGAGCCACACTGGTCCTCAGGGAAGCTCATGAGTGACAAGGTGGACAAGAGTGATGACAGCCAGCTCGAAGGCACCGCTCAGTAGAACAACCTGAATGGTGGGAGAAAGCAGAGTCAGTTTTAAAATATCTGAAGTGCTCCTTCTGACATGCCAAGATAATGCTGTTTAGCCTTCTGGAAAGGCAGTGCCTAGACATGGATAGGGTTTGGAGATGGGATGCTCCTGGGACACCCTACTTTGTTTTGGGTAGCAGATGGGCAGAGGGTCCTCATATTATTCTTGCAAAATTTTCAGGAACCCCTCTTACAACTTTACGGGTCCCGTTGTGTGAGCCCAGGAAGAGCTCAGACTCAGGAGACAGGGGTTGTGGAGGACACCCACTGACTTCGATCTCCATCACCCCCCCCCCCAGCTTGGGAAGTCTTAGATGAAGGTCAAATAAAACCATGGCAGGGACGGCGAGAGCACTACTGAGGCAGTCACTGGGGGACTGACGGTCCCCTGCCTGCCTTCTCCACCCTCCAAATAAAAGCAGCTGGTAAGAAACTATAGGAATCCAACTGACCCCCCCCAACCCACCATCACCTGGGGGCAGAGCCCCCTCCTGCAGACAGTGCAATGGAACAGGCTCTGTGTCTTGGTAGGTACAACCCCAGCCTCTGGAGCATGGCTGCATCCAGGTCTGGCTCCCCACTTACAAGCTGTCCTTCTTTTTTTAAATTAATTAATTAACTTGAGGGGGGTGGGGAGGGACAGAGGGAGAGGGAGAGAGAGAGAATTTCAAACAGCTTCCCCGCTGAGTGCGGAGCCTAATGAGATGCGGGGCTCGATCTCATGACCCTGAGATCATGACCTGAGCCCAAATCAAGAGTGGGACGCCTAACCGCCTGAGCCACCCAGGCGTCCTACAAGCTGTTCTTAATTAGCCTCTGCTTCCCCCTTGCTAAAAAGGGGATAATAATAGCCACACACATCATAGCAGTGCTGTACAGATAAGATGAGACTATAAATGTGAAATACTGGGCACGCAGGAAGAAATGTTATCTGTTGTTGTGATTACTCTCTTTGGGGTGGGATTTGTGCTCTGCCTGGAGGCTTCT
Source organism: Ursus americanus (assembly GCF_024610735.1). Taxonomy (NCBI): domain Eukaryota; kingdom Metazoa; phylum Chordata; class Mammalia; order Carnivora; family Ursidae; genus Ursus; species Ursus americanus. Next base: position 38,428,639 of record NC_142150.1, on the reverse strand, counting down.
TGGGAATACATTGCTAATTGTCACAGGCCCTGAAGTGCCATCTGTCCTGTGAGATTATTATTATTTTTTTGAGACTAAAGGCTTTTGGTCTTCTAGAGAACCTTTTTTTTTTTTAAAGGATTTTATTTTTAAGTAATCTCTACACTCAGTGTGGGTCTTGAACTCACAACCCTAAGATCAAGAGTCTCCATCCCCACCGACTGAGCTAGCCAGGCGCCCCTGGAGAGTCTTGTTAGTAAGCAAACATTCTAAGCATTCCAGCAACTGTCCTGCCAGGTGGCTCGCTGGGCAAGGACCTGGGGTGGGCACAGGGTGAGTGTCTGGGGTTGCAGAGGGACCTGGAAGAACATCGGGCCAGACGACAACTCTCTGACCTGACGTTTTGTCCTGGGCTGCATTCCCCAAACCACCCATGTTATTTAAACTGAAGTCTAGCCCCCAGGATTGTTCTGAAGTTTTGGTGCAGGAGAGATGAGTTGAGACCCGCTCTTGGCATGTGGAGGTGAAACCGCTGGCCCACAGCTAGAAGGGCCGGCTGAGATGTTGGCCCTTCCTGGAATCCTGAACTGGTCTCTCCACCACCCTTCCCCATGACTGCTTTTTTTTTTTTTTAAGATTTTATTTTTATTTATTTATTTGATAGAGATAGAGACAGCCAGCGAGAGAGGGAACACAAGCAGGGGGAGTGGGAGAGGAAGAAACAGGCTCATAGTGGAAGAGCCTGATGTGGGGCTTGATCCCATAACGCCGGGATCACGCCCTGAACTGAAGGCAGACGCTTAACCGCTGTGCCACCCAGGCGCCCCACCCCATGACTGCTTTTTGAAAAGGTCATGAGCTTTTGATATTTACTTCAGCCATCATCTACCGAGTGGCTGCTGTTGTGTTAGGCGCCCAGAGTGCAAAGAGGAGAGGGATGTCCCAGTCTGTAAGTCCAACGAGCCTAGGGCTGGTGGCTCTTGGACCTCCCTGCTGACAACTTCCTGTCCCCTTCCTGGTGGAGAAGGGCCAGGAGGGCGTTCTGCTCCTGGAGACAGCAAGAGCAGAGGCTTGGAGGTGTAACAATACGGTACATTCAGGAAGTGAGCGGCCCCAGATGGAGGAGTAGGTCATGTGGGTGGTCAGATGGTGAGACCAGGGAGTCCTTATCTTCGGTGAGTGGAGCCACTGGAGGTTTTTATATGGGGGAAATGACACGTGCTGGCTTTCGTTTTTCTTGTAATAGCTATCACAACGATTGGTATTGAGCATTTCTTGTGATAGGCATTAAATAAGGCTTTACCAAGTTATCTTGTTCTTTTTCAAGATTTATTTATTTATTTGAGAGAGAGAGCGCATGTGCTCGCGAGTGAACGGTGGGGAGGGGCAGAGGGAAAGGGAGAGAATCCTGATCAGACTCCCCAGTGAGCATGGAGCCCAACGTGGGGCTTGATCCCAGGACCCTGAGATCGTGACCTGAGCCAGAATCAAGAGCCTGCCACTTAATGGACTGAGCCACCCAGGTGACCCCCAAGTTATCTTATATAAGCCCCTTTTACAGATGAGGCTGGGAGAGCCCACAAAACCCAATCATGTAGCGCCAGACAAACCCACGTCTATCCAACACCAAAGCCCTTGCTATTAACGGCTCTTCAACCTCCCTGAACCTCAGAGTCCCCATCTATAATACTTCCCTCATGGGGTTGTTTAATGAACTTAAGGAGTATGTGGGCTCTTGGTACAGTGTCTGGCACATTGTAAGCGCTCAGTGAATGTTAGTCACTGTTATTTTTGGTATTGTTGTTGTTATCTGTTGTAGAGAGTGCCGCTGGCATGCCAGGTGTTGGGTGGTACCTTGATGTTCGAAACCACATGGGCTGGCATGAGTAAACCGCGCTAGAAAAGCCACTCCTGCCCGAGCAGGGTGCTGACTAGGGTGCGGGGCCAGAGTCTGCCTGCACCCACCCCAGTTGCTGTGGTTACCGACCTGGGCACCTCATTCGATCTGTCACGGGTGCCTCTCCAGCTCAGGTCTGGGTGACCCCGTTCCCACAACTGCTTCTCTGAGGCTTCCTGCTGCACCCTCTGGTTTCCGTTCTGCTGCCGCTGAGCGGTGGCCCACCCCGCCAGTGGCAGAATGGTGGATGGACTGGGGGGACCGAAGTCCAGGAGGCTGTTGGAAGTCTCCAGGGGAGACAAGGTCAAGGCTGGAAGGGCACAGTCATGGGAATGGAGAGAGAAGGCAACTTTTGGAATATTTTGGATTTAAACCGAGATGTGGCAATCTAACATCACAAGGAGAAGACAAAGGGAGATGTGAAAAATAATATCTCTCACTTAAATGGCCTGATTACCCTACTGTTGCCCTTTCCATGCTCCCCTCTGTGGATCTCATCCATTCCCATGGCTTTAAATACGTTTTTAGGCTGACAGTCTCCAAATTCCCAATTCCCTGACCTCCAGCCTTGAGTACTTAGCTGTCTCTTGCTCTCTTCACTTGGTTGGCTCGCAGGCATTTCAAACACAACATCTCCAAAATAGAACTCCCAAAATGATTTGCCTGCCTCACCCCCAAACCTGTTTTTCCATCTCAATCAATGGTACGACTCTTCCTCGCATTAAAGCTAGAAAATATGGGGATCAACTTTGATGCCTCCCACTTCCTTACCCCTGGGATTCCCTCCATCAGCTAGTCCCATAATTTCTACCTTGGGGATATATCACAAGGGAAACACGTCACCATCTGCACTGCCACCATCCTGGGCCAAGCCACTTCCATCTCTCACCGGGGTGACTGTGAGTCCACATTGCCTCCCCTCGTCTATTCTGTCTCCAAATTCCAGCCACAGTGATCTTTTAGGAACTTAGATTTGGCTGTTAATCATCTTACCTCATGAATTCCAACCATGCTTAGCATAACCACCAGCACCTTCCTGAGGCTTACAAGGTCCTGCACGGATCTCAGCTTCATCTGCCTTCCTCCTCCCCTTCACTCTTCTTCAGCCCCACCGGCTTCCTTGCAGTCCCCATAACATGCCAAGTCTTTCCTTCCTTGGGTCCTCACCCATGGTTCACATTGTTCCCACTGTCTGGAATGTTGTGCCCCATCGTTGCCAGTTCCTTTTCCTCCTTCAAGCTTCAGCCTAAATGTTCCCTCTCAGGTCACTGCCTACAGCCTAAGGAGGTTCCACCATCTTTCTCAACACCCTCTTTCGTTAATCACTTCATTCAGAGGATGCACTGATCACAAGTTGAGATTTGTTATTTTTTCATCTTGTTTATTGCTTGTCTCCCCCTCCAGAGTGTCAACTCTAGGAGGCCAGCCAGGCACATAAGAAGGTGCCAATAGATATTTGTTGAGTTAGTAAGCAGGTAGACAAAGGGCACACACCTAGGCAGCACAGAGGGCCAGGAGAACCCCTATATTCTTGGGGTGGGCAGAGGGGCTGTCTAAGGGTCATGGAGACTTGAGAATGAGGGACAGGAGAGAAGTGTCAGTAACCAAGAGAGGAGTGCCATAGTGGTTGGGGATGCTATTGGCTCCAGGTAACGGCAACCCGTCCAGTGGTGATGTAGACACAGAGATGATTTTTCTCATAGTCAGAATGTTTGGTGGCAAAGCTCTGGGCAAGTGTTGCTGAGGTGCTCTTGGCCTTCCCTCAGCTTCAAGCATCACATCCTCACACAACTGAGTTCAAAGACAGGAAACAGGGAGCAGCATGGGGCAGACATCCTCTTCACATGTCTCTCTCTTATTGGTGGGGGGTGGGATGTTGGAAGGGCTGCGTCCAGAAGACTCCAACAGACGTTCCTCCACATTCCGCTGGTTAGAAAGGACACATGCCTGCCCTTGGACCAGGGCCTGTGCCCACCCTGCTGAAATAAAAGAATCTCTTTCCTGTCCTTGAACAAAGTTGGGCTTGTGCCAGCTGAGGAGAAGGGGAATGGCTTTTGAGTAAGCAATGCACAGTGTGCTCTAAGCACATTTCATCAGGAAGAGTTTTTTTTTTGTTGGTTTGATTGAGGTAAAAGGGTCAGGTAGGATGGGTATTGAGCAGTGGCTGCCAGAGTTGATGCTTATAGACTATTTGCGGTCCTTGAGAGAGCAGTTCCCATAGAGTGGTTGGGCTGGGCTGCCCACTGCAGGCTTAGGAATTAGTGGGAGAAATTTAGGAGAGGAAGGTGGACTACCAGGAAGTTTGATGTTAAAGGTAAGAGGAGAGATGGGACAATCTCTGGCCACAGGAGGCAGACACAGAGATCTTTCCAGTTTGGGGCAGATTTGAAGATGTTTATTGGATGAGCCAAAGAAGCCAGCAGGAGAGAGGGGAAAGCAAAGTGGGGTAGTTGATTTCCTTGCCTTGAAAGAGGCGTGGGGATGGGTTCAGGTGCACAAGAGGGGGTGGCTGTTACTGGACAGAGTGGGGAGGCTTTTCTGGAGACTCAGATGCCTTCTGAGATGGGAGAAGGGTCGCAGGATGGTGAAGATGCCCAGGGATGAAGATTCCCCTCACTCTCCTTTGTGTGACAATGGACTCATTTAGAGAGCGAACGGGTGACCTTGACATTTCCAGTACCTTTGTTTTAACATTCTGATATAACAGACGAATAACAACAACAACAACCCCAGATCCACTTGTGTGGTTGTACACTGGAAAGTCCAAGGACAAAGCCTGATCCTTGGATTTTCTTGTTTAGACGGACAGAGCGGCCCGGCACATGGTCAAGGGTGTGGTTATGATATCATGCCGTCCAGAGGGTGCAGGACACTTAACAGACAGCACAGAGCTTCCAGATCCTGCAGCCGATGGGCAACAGGGTGGAGGGGGAGCGCCCTGAGTTGGGCAGAGAGGACTCAGGTCCCAGGTCCAGGCGTACCACTTACAAGCTGGGGTTCACTGGTGTCCTTCAAGCCTGTGACCTCATCTGCAGCGGGTTGGGCTGTGACAGCTCCTCTCCTCCCTCCTCGCCCACACGTTTAAAATGTGCATGCTCCTCACTGGGAGCTAGGGGAGTGCCCTGCCCTCTCCATGTCCCTCTCTGGGGAGTTTTGACCCTGCTCAGTACCCCTTGGAACAGGACGGTGTTTTCTTTCACCATTAACCCTGGTCCCTCACTTCTGGCATCTTTTCCCCTTTGTTTTGGGGAATGATGGCATAGGGCCCAGCTAGTAGAATTGGGAGCCAAACCTTTCTCCTCTATTTATTCAGATCGTAGCTATGGATGCAGCAAAAAGCAAACAGAAGTTTGACTAGATATATGAGCTCAATATTCCACAACATTTGAAGCTGGTGCCTACGTACGTAGGAGGCATAAAACACAACATTATGTTAGAATGAATAATAGCCCCAACAGAAAAAAAGAGTGTGTTTTTAAGAAAAAATCCTTAGCAGAAATGTTCAGATGGTAAGTTGGTAAGATTGACATTGGCTCTGTATGTCTCCGCCTCAAGAGCTCGTTAATGTCCACCCACATCGTGTGCTGCCTCTTGGGGCGTGAGCTCTGAAGGGGACACGTCTTCTCTTAGGCCACCCTCGTTAGCTGGCATGTGAGGTTGGATGCTGACCTCAAGAGGGCTCTGTGCATGTCTCATGGCTTCGCTGGGGGATGCTGATGTTGGTAAGAAGTGAGGAGCGGGATCGTTTAGTCCCATCAAAGCTACCACAGTCAGATCAGTCCTGCCCATCCCTGGGTCGCCTGGACTCTACTTCCTCCTGACCCAAATGTGACAAATGATAGTTTTTCCCTCATGGGCTGGCTATGGGGATTCGATGAGTTTACCCCTGTGAAGTGTCTAGGAAAGTGCCCAGGTGGGATCAGTTACTCAACCCACAAACAGAGTGCCAGCCACTTGTGGGAAGGAAGCCCCAGATGCGTCTCTGCCCTCAAGGAGTCAGCCTCTAGCTGGAGAAAGAACATGGACCTTGTGGAAATCAATCGAGAACCAGAGCAACCTCCAAGACCGGCCCTTCCCAATGGCATGGACGACTTCCTGGAGGGCCAGCAGCTGCTGGGTGGGGTGCACTGTCAGCCGGCCCTGCTTAATCTCCTGGCAGCCGAAGCAGCGAGAAAGGAGAATCTGGTATTCATTGTGTGGTTGTTTCTAATTTCCTTCTGCTTTCGAGATCCTCTTCTGAGGGAGAACAATGCCCTGAACAAGGCTCAGGCTTCCTTGTCCAGGCACCCGCCCAGCTGTGGGGGAGGTGGCGCCCCAGAGAATACAATGGCCGGCACTCCAAGGGCAGATGGCGTTTGACTCCTGTCCTCTGAGAGCGCTGGGGACAGTGGGGTTTGGCGGCTGGTTCGAATCCCAGCCTATTGTTTGCTGTTATATCCCTGGGGCTTTAAGCAAGTCCCCCCCCCAACCCCGTCTCATTCATGAGTGGTATTTATAAACTGTCTCTATTTGCTGAGGAAGGACAGTCCTTCCTGTGTCACCAGGTACAGGTACAAATACAGAAAAGTTCGTCCGAGGCTGGGTGGGCGGAAGGGGCCATGGAACTCCCATAGGACCTAGATTCTGGAACCATCAGCCTCCGCCATGTGCCCCCATGCCACCATACCCCCAGCAGGAGAGGGTGGTGCTGGGTCCTTGGCAGCATTGCCCTGGCCAGGGCCAGCGCACAGACCGGTGTGGGAGGGATCCTCAGCAGAGGGCCTTGGGCCGGACATTTCCCCAGCCAGTGTCTTGTAAGTCTGGTGGGAGCAGGAGGCCCAGGACCGGGACCAAGGAAAGGGTGCCGTTTCCTCATCCCTTTCTGTCTTCATACTTGGCCTCTTGTTTGTGGATCTCAGGACATTTACCAGCCTTGCTGGGTTTCTCTTTTACCACCAGAAAGAGGAGAGAATCCAGAAGTGAGTGACCCTCACGTGGAACAGGGCAGGAGAAGGCCGAAGGGCTGACTAGGGTCTTTCAAATCCACAGGGCTTTACTGAGGGAGAGGCCGTGGGAGCGGCAGGTGGGAAGCCGATGTGCAAGGGCTAGGGCAGGGCAGCCGCCTGTGCGCGGGGGGGCCCCCACTTAAGTCCATCCAGTGCCACCATCACCCTCTCTGCACATTCACATGCCCTCTGTGCACTGTTTATTTAATGGTGCTCTTGAAATAAATTTATTTTTAAAACCTCACATTTAATTAAAAAGAAATCTTGGTCACTACCATAAATGAAATCTGGCATTTTTCTAATAATCGTTGACACGAGTTCATAACTGTTAAAATGAAAATATTCATCACGGAACCACTGAAGTCTTGGGCTTTGTGTAAGTTCCTGGTGTGGACTTTTATACACAAGGGGGTCTCCATGGGTGTCTGATGGTGACATTCGGGGCGAGCTTGGTGTTGGCAAGAAGTAATGAGTAGGGTGATTCACGCCTACGGGTGACCCCGTCGAAGACGTTTCAGGAGGGCATCCCTGCTGCTTGACCTGAGGCCCCCGGCTCCAATCCAGCATCTTCAGTGTGGGAGAATGACAGTGTCTCCTTCAGAGGCTGGGTGAGGATGGACTGAATTCACATTTTTATAAGGTGTTTAGCAGTGTCTAGTGTATAGTAAGCGCTCAGTAGGCGTTACAGCCACGGTAACGCGGGAGGTTCCGGGTGAGGGCTGCCCTGGGGGCGGGGTCCCTCATCTGCCTGCTTGGCTGCAGGGCCAGGACAGACCCGAACTCCAGGTTCCCTCCCGCTCTCCACCCACCTCTGTTGCTCTCCAGCTCCCCTGTTGGGACAGGTGCGGCCAGGTGGTATGCCCATCATCACCCTCATGATGATAGAATTAAACCTAAGATGTGATCATGGCATTAGTCATCTCAGAACACTCCCGTGGGGATAGGTGGTCATCCGTGTCCACTGGAGGCTCTGGAACAGACTGTCAGAGACCAGCACTCGTGCGCACACGCGGGGGGCTTGTCGGATCTGAGGCTGCTGCTCTCTCTGAGCAGCTCTGGTTGTTTCTGGAATAGGACGCAGGGCTTGGAGGGAGAAAGTTGCTGTGGGAAGCAGTCCCAGGTTCCCTGGTGGGACTGGAAATTCTGCCTCAAGCCCTGGAATTCTGACTTCCTGTTTGGCCTGGCTTTGTTCCCCCACATATTTGGCTCGGGTGCACCCTCTCCCTCCCCCTCGGGATCCGGGATCCATTTCCTCATCTGTAAAATGAGGGGGTTGCACTAGATCATATCGAAGGCTCTCTTCAGCTTGAAAAAGCTATGATTTGCCTCCCACCCCCTTACTGTTCCCTTGGGCCTCTTGATTGACAGAAGGAAGGTGGGAAGGAAACGGGAGGAACCGAGAGAGCTGTGCGTCCTACAAGGTACAGGACAGGCCCCAAAGCACAGGAGTTTTCAGCCCCAAATGTCCGTGGCACTGAGGCTGGGAAACCTTGCGTGGGGGGGAGGTGAAGGGAGGAAAAAGCAAAGGCGTCGTAACTGCCCTAGAGATGACAAGTGGGTAGGTGAATGATGATAAAAGGGTAAATCCAGGGAGAAAAGAACATGCGTGGGGAAAAGGTTTATAAAGGGCGGACAGTGAAAGTTGCTAGGATGGGAAGAATGTGTCTGCCAAGTGATCACAGCTAGAGTTTTGGAGTAAGCTGCTGGCCTGAGAGTGTAAACAGTACTGAGGGGGACTGATATCCTCCCTTCTCTTTTCTGGCTCATTTTGGAAGATGCCCCCTTCCCCCAATTAGGGTCTCTGGAATTACAGCAATGCAGCCAGTCAGCAATGGTGCTCTTTGATGCTCTAAATTGGCCTTAGGATAACAGACTGGTTGGTCCAAAACAGGCAGTCATTATCATGTGAGCAACAGCATGCAAACCAGTCATGGTGAGTTTTTCTGTGCAACCTTTGCTCCTTATTGAAATAGCAGCTAATCTCCAGCTCTAGAGGAAGATACCGGGGAAAGCAAGATTAAAGGAAATTAACATAGAGAGGATGTCTTCATGACCTTGGGGGTGGGCAAAATTTTCTTTTTTTTTTTTTTTTAAAGATTTTATTTATTTATTTATTTGACAGAGACAGCCAGCGAGAGAGGGAACACAAGCAGGGGGAGTGGGAGAGGAAGAAGCAGGCCCCCAGCAGAGGAGCCCGATGTGGGACTCGATCCCGGAACGCCGGGATCACGCCCTGAGCTGAAGGCAGACGCTTTAACGACTGCGCTACCCAGGCGCCCCGTGGGCAAAATTTTCTAAAACAGAATGCCCAAAGCACTGACTATAGAAGAAAAATTGGTAAGTTGAGCTTTATCAGAATTAAAACATCTCCTCATCAAAAGGCACCATTAAAAACATGGAAAGGTAAGCTTCAGACTCAAAAGAAATCTGCAATACATACATTCCACCAAGTGTTCATTTTCAGGATATGTGAAGAACCATGATAAATCAAATCAGAAGGGCACCTGGGTGGCTCAGTCGGTTAAGCTCAGGTCACGATCTCAGGGTCTTGGGATGAGTCCCGCACCAGGCTCCTCACTCAGCAAGGAGTCTGCTTGTCCCTCTCCCTCTGCCTCTGCCCCTCCCCCTGCTTGTGCTTAGTCTGTCTCTCTCAAATAAATCAATAAAATCTTTTAAAAAAATTCTTAAAATAAATCAGTAAGAAAAAGATGAGGACCCAATAAAAATTGGGCAAAAGACTTAATAGATGCTCACAAGATAACATATCCAGATGGCCAAACAAACTATAAAAAGGCGTTCAACTTCATTACTCATCAGGAAGATGCACGTTAAAACCACAAGGACATACCACTACACACACACCCCGCAGCTAGAATGAAAAGAGTGACAGTACCAGGTGCCACGGAAGATAGGGAGCCACTGGAACTACCATGCATTGCTATGGCGACTGCTGAAATGTACAATCACGTAGGAATATTGTTTGGTAGTTTCTGTTTAAGCTAGAGATATGCCTACTTCTTACCTCCGTCATTCCCCTCTGGGTATACGTATCTAAGAGATATGACAACACAGAGATATGTGCAGAATGTTCAAAAGCATTGTCTCCACATTTGAAATTCCCATCAACTGGAGGTTGAAGCAATAAACAAACGGTGGTATACTCATACACAGAGCGCTACACAGCAGTGAGAGCTTGCACGTCGCAGGATTTCATCACTACAAAGTTCGGTAGGAGGCAAAGCTAAAATATAAAGGGTCAAATCATAGTTATATCTAGTGGAGCTATGGCCTGAGAAGGAGCATGAGAGAACCTTTTGGGGTGCTAGAAATATTCTATGTCTGGACTGGTACTTACATAAAATGCATATACATGTAAATGATTATCAAGCTGTCCATTTATGTGTTTTATTTTATTTCATTTTTAAAAGATTTATTTATTTGAGAGACAGAGAGAGAGTGAGTGGGGGCAGGGGTGGGGGATAGGGGTGGGAAGGGGCAGAGGAAGAGAAATCCTCAAACAGGCTTCCCACTGAGGGCTGAGCCTGACACATGGGGCTTGATCGCAGGATCCTGAGACCGTGACCTGAGCTGAAACCAGGAGTCGGGTGCTCAGTTGACTGAGTCACCCAGGCACCCCAATTATTTTATTTTATTTGACTTTATTTATTTTATTTTATTTATTATTATATTATTTTATTTCATTATTATTATTCATTTATTATTATGTTTCATTTATATTAATTTATATTGTATTATTTTTATTTATATATTTATTGTATTTATTTATTTTATGTTTTTATTTTAATTGCAGTTAGTTAACATACAGTGTTATATTAGTTTCAGGTGTGCGATAATGTAATTCAACCCTTCCATACATCCCTCTGTGCTCATCTTGACCAGTGCACTCCTTATGTACTTGACTATATATTCGATGTAGGTTAGACTTCGATTTAAAAAAATGAAAAGAAATGCAGATTCTCATGTCCAAGGGAAGTAGTAATGACAGCAATTTATTGAACACTCAAGGTATGCTAGATGTTTTATATAAATTATTTCATTGAATCCATCCAAACCACCCTGTCAGCTAGGTATTATTCTCATTTTACAGAAGACGAAACTGAGACTTCATAAGGAAAATAGCTTCCCGGAACCTCACCGCTGCAAAACACAGGATCAAGAACCTGCACCACTGTCCATGTTCTTGCTACTTGGCTTGGGATCTTAGGGTGATGCTGGTGCAGCATCAAAGCTTCCCCTCCAAGCACCAAAGCCGTAGATACAATTTTTTTAAAAGATTTATTTATTTATTTGACACAGAGAGAGAGACAGCCAGCGAGAGAGGGAACACAAGCAGGGGGAGTGGGAGAGGAAGAAGCAGGCTCATAGCAGAGGAGACTGATGTGGGGCTCGATCCCAGAATGCCGGGATCACGCCCTGAGCCGAAGGCAGACGCTTAACGACTGAGCCACCCAGGCGCCCCCATAGATACCATTTTTAAAAAAGATGTATTTATTTATTTATTTATTTATTTATTTATTTATTTATTATTTACTTATTTATTGTTTATTTATTTTATTATTTATTTGTTTTTATTTGAGAGAGAGAGAGAAAGAGCGTGTGTGGCCACGGGGGGTGGGGGGGCAGAGGGAGAGGAAGAGAGAATCTCAAGCAGACTCCATGCTGAGCGTGGAGCCTGATGCAGGGCTCGATCTCACGACCCTGAGATCACGACCTGAGCTGAAACCAAGAGTCGGACACTCAACCGACTGAGCCACCCAGGCACTCTGATACCATTTTTTAAAGAACACCTCGTCACGTCTCCTGATATTCCAGGATTTAATCTCTCTACTGTCTTAAAAAAGAAGGAAAAAACCCCCCAACATTGAATGGGGAAACTTCCCATGAATTTGTTCTAACTGGGAGAAGAACCTGTGGTTTCCTACCCACCCTGCTCACCCTAACTGTTCTGTGTTGTAAATTCTCTGAGAAACAAGTATTGAGTATTGGCCACAGCTGTCAATACTGGGAGCCAAGCCTGAGCTCCAGCTCTCTCTTCTTAAACTGGGAGGCTCTCGGGAAGTTACTTAGCTTCTCAAAGCCTTGTTGCCTTGTCTGTATAAAGGGGACAGTGGTACTTACCTTATAGTTTCATCGCAAGGGTTGAATGAGGTCTTACCTAAAAAGTGCTCAGCTCAGCAGCAGGATCATAGCAAGTGCCCAGTAAAGGGTCGTATAGAAACGTCAAAGCTGACACTACATTGATTCCACCCGGGCCTCTTAAAGAGGCTTAGCACCTTTCTCCTTCAAATGATTCAGCACACATATGAAAAAAAGAGTGACACTAATGATTTCTCTACGAAGTGGAGATACTTTGTGGGTTGGGTCAATCTCAGTGCTTTAGTAAGGGGTGGGGGAGGGAAGTCATTTTCAGCTAGACTGGGCAGAGAGAGGTATTAGGTGGGTGGGACTTTCTGAAATGGGTAAGATTTTGTCACAGAGACAGGACCAGGAAGGGGGGCGAGGGGAGGAGGTGGTACTCAGAGGGCAGAGGGGGAGTCTGGGAGTGGTGAGCCTGCCATTTTGGGAGGGCGCCTAAGTTTTATGCAGGAACGAGTGGAAGATAAGATTGGAAAGGAAGACTGTCTCCAGATGAGGCCCCACCAAGGACGCAGGACTCTGTCTGTAGGAAGAGGAGTCACTGGCCATGGTTGAGCAGGGAGGGTGTAAGATGAAGCCAGACCCACATGGGAGGTCAAAGTGACTGGGCCAGGAGGCCAGTGAGGAGAGAAAAATGCAGGTTCAGGTGGGGAGGAGTTTGGTGTGATCCAGGTGGAAGCAGGAGCATGGAAAGGAAGGGGTAAGTAGGTGGGGAGTGTGTGTGGGGGAGCTCCTGAAGTCTTGGAGCCCATTTCTTGAGTTTATGAAGCAGAGAGAAAGTCTGTGTGGAGATGGTAATGGAAGGCATTTCTTAATGGCTGAGACGGGAGGGGGTGCACCTCCTCCCTTCCTGGGTCCTCACCTTCAGTCTATTTGCATGTCCTCAAGAACACAGTGTCCTCTTCTGGTTTCAGGCTTGCACGGGGCACTCGAAGAACAGACACAGGCTTTCTACAAACTTCCTTTCCACCCTCACTGCCTAGGAACCACATGGAGGGAGGTGTATCAAGACCAAAACAGATCCAACAGCAGAGTAGTTTCCAAATCTAGCCCTCCCGAAGACAAGAGTTTGTTCAGATGCTCTACCAGGGGGTCGGAGGGATCTTTTCCCAACCCGTGCAAAGCCAAGGAACAGCCTCCTGATTTTATGGAGAGATGCACACAGTGTTTTGAATAAAAATCCCTCTGTTATTGTTGTTTTACAGATCTGTAGCTGTGGCCAGGAAGAAAGCCGCCCCCTCTGAAAGTTGTTTTTGTGACTGCTCTTTGGAGCATTGTTCTAAAAATGGGAAATTACATATTGCTGTGCCAAAGGAAACAAACACCTGCAGTTAAAGGAATACCTTCCACGAGGTGGCTTTTAGAGCCCCGGCCCGTTCTGGACCCAGGGCTGCCGCAGAAGTTCCACTCGGTGCGTTTCTTCACTTCTGACGGGATCGGGTGTGGGCTTACATTTGTAACTAGGGTGGCCTTTGGCAACTATAGGGCTCTGGTGATTGTCTTTCACTCATTCATTCAATAAACATCTATTGAGCATCTATGCTGGGTCAATGTTGGTGGTTTTCACTACTCCCTTCCCCAGTGCTAAAAATCGGGAGCGTGGGGCGCCTGGGTGGCTCAGTGCGTTAAGCGTCTGACTCTTGATTTTGGCTCAGGTCATGATGTCAGGGTTGTGAGGTCAAACCCCGTGCTGGGGTCTGAGCTGGTTGCGGAGTCTGCTTAAGATTCTCTCTCTCTCTCTCTCTCTTAAATAAATAAATAAATAAAGTTTAAAAAAAAAATCACAGGGAGAGTTGGCTTCCGGTCACTTTTTATTAATTTTCAGAGTCAGTGCCTGACTTCTGCCTCCATATCATGAGGCACTAGGGAGAGCCCCAGCACATTCTCTCCCTCCTTTCTCTTTCCTCTTTATCAGTCTACAAAAATAAAAATGTTATTTTTAGCCTGTCAGTCAATACGTTTCTTTACGCTATGATTTTTCAAAGTTTCCAGTTACAGGGGATACATACGGAGACTCTTGTTCTACGATGTGAGACATCGAAAGGTAATATTTTGGTTATCTGGTTAATCGTTAACATTTATCCACATTGATATAATTGCAAAATAATCAGGTCTTGAAATTCATCAAGGGTGAAATGAATACATTTCAGACAGATTTGTGGTTTAGAGAGAATCCAGTTTTATAAGCTGATCTCATCTTTATTGGAAGCAAGAGAGACAGGAGCAAGGCGAAACAATGAATTTCCAACTTTTTGGAATGCGTTGACTGTGGTTAGAACTTCCCACCCAGGAACACGTGCGATCCTCCGATGGGCTGGCCAGAGAGTGATGGCAGATCTTCTTTGGGAGTCAGGGTTATCTCTCGGGGGCCACTTGCCAACCGACGTGGTCCCGCCTGGAAGAAGAGAGATGGGGATAAAAAGGCTCTCTACGTCTCTAACGTGTTTAATCTACTGTCTCAGTTTCCACATCGATCTCAACGTTTCCACCAGAGGCTTGGAAGCAGGACCCTGCTGTGCTGGATTCATATTTGAGTGCTTTTTCCCCCCTTTTGCTTACCTGGATTTTCTAATTTTTCTTCAGGAACTGACAAGATAACACAAATTTGGATCACGCCCTCACGGGGCTCACGTTCGAGAGAGGAAAGCAGACATAAGCGAACATACTCCAGGGAGATAAGTGTACGACAGAGCCTAGATGAAGTGCGATGGTGGTAGAGAGAGCCCCCGGGCCTCGGGGCCGCAGGGGCAGGGCGGGAAGAGCCCAAGAGCTGAGTCTTGAAGGACCCGCAAATTTGCTAGATGTGGCAGAGAAATACAGGTGCCCATACAGGATGCCCAGTGAAACCTGAATTTTAGATAAATGATGGATTTTTTTCTTAGTATAGCTGTGTTCCAGATATTGCATGGATCACAAAGGGCGGAGTGTGGATCTTCAGGTGACTTGGAGAAGCGGAGGTACTTCAGGCAGTGGGAAGTGCCTGCAGAGGTGCGGAGATGGGAGCTGCGTGGATGCGGTGCGTCTTTCGGATGTAAACTCACAGGAGTGTAGATAAGTGTCCCCTGAGGAAGGAGGTCTGCCCACCAGGAGGACCCTCTGTTTGGCGCTGTTGGCATCCGGTTTCCTGTTTGCTTGCCCTTCCTTCCATTCCTCTGTCTTCCATAGACCGCACGCTTGGGGTGTCGGGGAACAGATGAGAAGTGGGACCTGGGTCTTTCTCCCGGCTTCGTCGCCTGGGAACCTGTGTGAGGGGACAGAATGAGAAGGGCTCCATCTCTCAGAGGAGGCAGCACACTAAGCCTTCAGACCCGTAGCTGCAACCGGATCACATTTATTTGCAAAGATTTTATTTATTTAAGAGAGAGAGAGTGGGGGGGGAGGGGCAGAGGGAAGGGAGAAGGAAGGGGAAGAATCTCAGTTTCTGTGCTGAGCCCGGAGCCCAGAGCGGGGCTCAATCCCATGACCCTGAGATCATGACCTGAGCTGAACCCAAGAGTCGGATGCTTAACTGACTGAGCCCTGCAGGAGCCCCCAGAAACATGTTTTTTCGTTTGCTCTGAGAACTGTCTAGTCGACTAGACAAGTATGTTCTCTGCCGTGGACAAGTCATGAAGGTTGGGCAGTGAGCACAGACTTAGCATCAAGAGCCCGGTTGAAGGGACACCCACGCAAGGCTCCTTGCCAACAGAGGCTGCTGTGATTCCCCCATCGCTCCGTCTTCCTGCTCAGGACCCCGTCTCTCTGGTGCTGTGGCCGGTCCCTCCTCTTTGGCACGCCAGCCCTTTCTGGTCATCCAGCGGGGCCCAGACAGCAGGTTAGATTTCCACTTACTAAATGACACCCCCATTCTTCACGTGACTCCCTCAGCACCTTGGTGGAGCGCAAGGTGTGGCAGAAATCTTTTCTCTTCGTTGGGGACCATCTCTTG
Source organism: Ursus americanus (assembly GCF_024610735.1). Classification (NCBI taxonomy): domain Eukaryota; kingdom Metazoa; phylum Chordata; class Mammalia; order Carnivora; family Ursidae; genus Ursus; species Ursus americanus. The sequence goes on along the minus strand of NC_142150.1, from coordinate 38,412,693 downwards.
GTTTGTCCCCGTAGACGGCTCACTACTTTCACTGTCTGTGAATTTGCCCGCCTAACTTGGAGCGCATCCTTGTTTCCAAGCCTGGTCCACTGCTGCCCCCCCAGTGGAGGCCGGAGCCACAGGCACGGTCAGTCTCCAAGGAGGGCCTCCAGGGCCAGGGGAGGAGTCTGGACTTTATGCTATAGGAGACTGACAGCAGAGAAGGATTTTAGACAAAAGCATGGCATTTCTGTTTGATTTCTGGCAATCGTGGGGAGGGTATCGTGGAAGGGGGCAAGACTGAAATCTTAGAGACTGGGGGCCGAATAATGACTCCCAAAGATGCCCCCGTCCGAATCCCCAGAACTCGTGCTTATGCTAGGTTCCATGGCAAAGGGGAACGGAGGTTGCATGTGGAATTGAGATGACTAATCAGAGGTTGCCGAGTGGCCTTGAGCAGCTGGCTTAGCGGGGGGGGGGGGGGGGGGTCCCCCCCGGGGGGTTCCCTGCCATGCAAGCAGCACTGCTTTGTCTGCAGCAGAGGGAGGCAGAGGCGGAGACCAGAGCCAGAGAACAGAAGACGCTGCACTGCTGAGTTTGAAGGCATGGGAAGGACCACAGGGCCAGGAACGAAGGCGGCCTCTAGGAACGGTGAAGCAGGGAACTGGAGTCTCCCTAGAGCCCTCGGAAGGAACACAGCCTGCTGACATCTTGGTTTTTGGCACCGTGAAACCATTTTGGACTTCTGATGCCCGGACCTATAAGATAATACATTTTTTAAAGCCACTCTGTTTCTGGCCATCTGCTCTAGCAGCCATAGGAAACGAATTTAGAGACTACTTGCAATCATCCAGGCTACAGACGGTGAAGGTCTGCTGTTGGCGACAAGGGGCAGCAGGAAGGGGACAAGCTCAAGGGAAACTGAGGACATAGACTCAGAGATGATTGGACACATAGGGTTGGGGTGCAGAAGACCCTGAGGCTTGCTCCTCATCTCATCTGTCCCGCAAGGCAGCCCCGACCCGAACCTCCACCCGGTCCCAGGGCTGAGGGAGTACCCCCGGGTCACCGGTGCCACGGGAGGGAATTCTAAAGGACGCTCCGTCGTTACGCGTCCCACAGTTAACACAGGACGGTTGGGCCCCACAGACACACAACCTCAGATATTTTATGGGTTAACTAGACTTTTGGGATGGGCTAGGAATCCCCTCACTTGGTGGGGAACAAATCTGAATTCCGAACCCCAACACTGGCCACTGTGCTTGTTTAGCTGAATCTATTTTCAGATTTTTTTTTTCGCATGTGCTATAGTTTTGTAATTTGAGTTTGCTCATGGAAAGATGGGGGGTGGCTTACAACAGATGATTCACCCTCACATCGTCCCATGTGCCTGTTGGTGTGTTCCGCACACGCTTGGGAGGAGCGCTCCCTAATCACACGTTTCAGGATGTGTTGTTCGTGTGGCCCGTCAGCACAGATCAAGGAGCATTTCATCGTCTCTCTGAGGCCCTTCCGAGGGGCGGTCACCCTACGGAGAATTACCACCCACCCGGCCCCTCGGCCTTCGCAAACAGCATGCCTTGCCTCAGCCATAAACTCGACATAATTTTATCCACATCATCTAGATAAAGTTGATGCGGGCTGGTTTTGCTTCCTCTTCCTGCCTCGTGAGTCATTTATAGATGTTTCTGCCAGGCTAACCTCGACTGCCTTGCACTGAGGGTGTAAAACCAGCTTTCCTAGGGATCTGTCACGTCAGGGGACACGGTGACTTGCAGGGACGGCAAGCCCGGGATTTTGCACTGTGACGGCACGTCTGAGACTCACCATTCCTTCCCTGCAAGAGTAAATGTTCCTTTGAGGGCAGGTGGTGGGGGTGACAGACTATTTGCCAAGACCGTGTTCACCCAGATTCACACTTTGGTTGACAATGTGATTGAGGAATGTGGTCTTTCCCCTGGGCTCCTCAGAGGTGTGAAGGCCAAAACTAATACAGTGCTAAAAATACAATTTCTTGGCTTTGTTTTCCTTTGTTTTATATATATATATATATATATATATATATATATAGAGAGAGAGAGAGAGAGAGAGAGAGAGAGAGAGAGAGAGGAAATATATATATTTTGAGAGAAATATATATATAAAATATATACATATATATATTTTTGAGAGAAATATATATAAATATATATAAATATGTATACTTTTTTTTTTTGCTTTGTTGGGACGCATTTAAATTTTTTCTTTAGATAGTTTGTGTGTAATGCTTCTCGAAGGCAGGAGGCTTACATTCGTACACTGGCCTCCCTGTGTTTTTGTTTGGCATATTCATAGTGAAAATGGCTGATTTTATAATGATATATTTAGATGATACAGGGGTAAACAGGCTTTTTCTCCTCCTCTCCTCTTCCTTCTTCAAATGTAGAAACCGTTCTTAGCTTGAGGTCCATTCAAAAACAGGCCATGGATGGGGCGCCTGGGGGGCTCGGTCAGTTAAGCGTCTGCCTTCGGCTCAGGTCCTGATCCCAGCGTCTGGGGATCGAGCCCCATATGGGCTCCCTGCTCAGTGGAGAGCCTGCTTCTCCTTCTCCCCCTGCTGTTCTCCCTCTCTCTGTTAATAAATAAATAAATAAATAAATAAATAAATAAATAAATAAATTCTTCAAAAATAGGCCATGGCTTGAATGCACTGGCCGGAGTGTGTGGACCCGTCTCTAACTTATGGGTAAGCACATGCAGACAGAAAAGAACCCAACGAACATTCCTTCAGTTCTCCAGTTTCCTTCTGTTTTCTGGCAACACGCATCACACGGAGTCGTGCTCTTTCTGTGGTTGGGATCAGTTCATCTTGCATTCTGCTCCCTTAAACCTGAACACACGTTTCGTGTTCACAGCTCACATCCGTGCGGGTCACCTCCATCTCTAGCCCCCTTGAGGCCGACACTCGCTGCAATGTCACTGGACTTCCTTTCATCTCCAGATACCTGTGTTTTATTTGCCCTAGGTACGTACTTCTCGGGCTGTGAATAGGTAATTAAAATTCTGAACCTTTTACGACCCTGGATCTTTATCCGTTTGAACAATACTCATCTAGGTGGATGGCTCGCAGGGGGTGGGGGGGCGAAGGTATGTGAGTTGATGATGACCTGAGCAGCGAGGGAGTGAGTGTAGGAGGTGGGAGAGTCCGGAGGCCCCCCACCAGGGTCCCACCTTCTGCCAAGAATCTCTTTTGAAATTGCCAATCTTGATGACCTGCTCCGGAATTTTTACCACTGCAGTCCCTCCTTTGACCCACAGTCCCTCAGCATTGTCCCACAGTGATGGGGCGTGGTGGCCTGAAGGACGTGCGTGCACGTGTGTTTTGGGGGTGGGTGGACATTGCTCATCAATCTTTATTGGCTTAGCAGATTCCTGCTTCTGGAATCTCCTTCTCTGTAGAGCAGGGGTTGGGGCCTGGGCTCTGGAATCTGGGTTGTGTGAAGACTAAATAAGAAATTGCAAGAATGCCCCCCAGCAAGTAAGCCAACTATAAAGATAATTATTAGGTTGTGCTTTCTGCTGCCAGACTTGAAAAGTGGGGCGGGAGGTCGAAGGTCAGCTCGAGCAGCGCCCCTTGGTCCTCTCGGGTTGTAGATTCTGCTGGACTCGCCCTTGGAATCGTCTGGGAATGGAATTATTACTAATTCCCAAGCTGACACGTCGCTGGCAGCCTTCGTTGGGCCGCAGCTTTGTGGGACTGTCCCTGTGTTTTCTCAGAATTCTGATTAAAAAAAAAAATCTCAACAATCAAATTAAAGCAATCATATACACACGATATAAGGGCCCCGGGAAGGCGCTGTGTTTCATCATCTGTCCCGGGCCGCGCTCGGGGCTGCGGTGCGCAAGGGGTGGGAGCCCCGAGGCCCGAGCCGCGAGGCCGCTCCCCGACACCTTGGCCGACACTGCCCCCTAGTGGCCCCGGCAGCCCCGGGCGCTGAGGGCGCGGAAGGCGCGTCCCCGCCTGCCCGCGGTGCTCGCTGGAAAATTCCGCCTGCCGAGGTTTCTCTCTTTGGCAGCCTGTTTCCCTGCAGTCCGCCAATGCCCTTTCCTCGCCTGCCTCCCCTCTGCACGTCCTCCACTTTCATTCAGTGTCCGCGGATGGTGTGGCCCGGCCGGGGACCGACTGCCACGGAACAGGGGGGTGTTCTGGGGGTTTTTATATGCACACGGGACACATCTTTACGACAAGTTCTATTCTTTGCACCTTTTGTTCTAGGGCGATTTTCTAAACCAATCAATGTGCTTTTGCGCAGTTGATGCTGTGTGGCCAGTGCAAAGGCCCTGAGGTGGGAAGGGGCTTGGCTCTTAAAAAACACTGACCTGAAGGCAGGGAGGGAGGGAGAGTGGGTCGTGGACTGAGCAGAAGGAATAGGCAATGGGAAGGAGGGTGGGAGGTGAAAACCAGTGATGGGCAGGTTCTGCATTTTATCAGAGCGTTAGAAAGCTTTGAAGCATTTTACTACGTGGAGGAGGGTGGCGGTGGAACAGGGTTTTCATGTGATTAAAATGACTGGCAGTTGGGAGGAGGATGGACTTCGGGAGTGCTGAGTGTGAGCTAGGAGGCCCCTGTGTGTGGAGTGAGAGGTGGCTGGTGTGGCCCTGTGGACATGGAGGGAGTCCCCCGATTCTTTGGAGGGTGACTTGCTTGGCTGGATGCCAAGGGCACTGCCCAGGGCGGGGTCAGGGATGCCTGTCTTTCTGGCTGGAGCAGCTGGGAGGATAGACGGGAGGATAGACGTAGAAACAGCCTGGGGTGAGGGGTGGAGCATGAGTTCTGCTGGACAATTGGAGGTGAGAGGTGGGGGGGGATGGTCTGGGGAGGAGGTCTGGGCTTTTTGGGGGACAGGTAACAGAACCTATAGGAAAGTTCCTTTAGCCGAGTTCTGAATTTCCTCCTGGGGTCCGGGGGCTGGGTTCAGTGGGGCTTCAGGAAGGGAGCGGGGTGTCCCAGGCACCCTCCAGATTCCATTCTCTGTGTGTCTGTCTGATCGTCCTTCCTGCTTTACCCTCTGCCTGCAATGCCCTTTCCTCTTCCCCCAGTGGCTCCTGTCATTGTTTTACGTCTCTGCTCGAATCCTAAGAAGGGGGCCTTGCAACCTACAGTTGGCCTGTCTATGGGTTTCTTTTAGGGTTTTTACCGCTGTTTCATCTACCTGTTTATTGACTTGTTTATTTTGCCAGAGCTGGTGAGCTTCCCCATGCGATTGCCAGCCTGCCAAGAGCTGAAGCCCCTGTGTTACCCACACGGCCATGCTTGGGCATTAGTGCACTCCTGGCCCAGAGCGAGTGCGTTACACATACTCGTTGGGTTATGAAATGTGCTCCTGGGTTCCTCAGAGCGCAAGCATCGAAAGTGCCAGTAAACACCTACAGATGAATTTCACGCCTGAAGACTCCTTTGCCACAGAAGAAAGGGGTGACTGATTCTCTTTCTGCAGGAAAGTAGACCAAACAGGGGCTCGGGGAAGGGGGCAGGGGTACAAGTCAGGGTGCAAGAGCATCACCCCGCGGATGGTGGACGGCAGGAACCCCATGCTGACCAGCCCTGCGTCTGTGACACCACTCCCCACCCCCAGATCCTCTTCTGAGCGGAGATGTCCTTAAAGTAAGACTGATGCGAATGGACAGTTTGACTTGTAGGCTTTTGCAATTTAAACCTGGAAATTTAGGGGTGCCTGGGTGGTTCAGTCGGTGAAGCATCCAACTCGATCTCAGCTCGGGTCTTGATCTCGGGGTCGTGAGTTCAAGCCCCGTGTTGTGTAGGTTATGGAGACTACTTAAAAAACCAACCAACCAACCTGGAAGTATAATGTCTTAAGGATGGCGACAGATAAAGGATCTAGAAAATGCATAAGCAGGGTTTTTTTTTTTCTATTCTCTACCACCTTTAAAAAATAGTTTGATTAATAATTTTCACGTAGCATATATGAAGCGAACAAAAAACTTAGCCCGCCATCTCTGGGGACTCCATGTGAACCCTGCTGCTGGCGCTGAGGAAGCAGGATCTGTCACCCTCAAAGGCACCCCAAACACCTTGAATCCCTAATCAAGAAATTGAACCTATCCCCCCTCTAGCCTTTGTTGCGTAAGCGTCTTACAGGCATCCGATTCCTTCCATGAGTGAGCGTGTGCTGTGTGTGATGTGAGGCCCTCTGATGCTGGGCCACCCAGCCCCTAAGAGATCCCAACTGCTCTGCCCACATGCTTGAAACGGACGTTTCCATTGATCCTTGGGAGACGGAACTCTCTGGAAAGCTCCATCTTTGCTTGCAGGTGTGTCTGGGTAACATAACCAGCTTCAATATTTACAGGACAGTTAGTTTCATCACTAAATGGCTGGAGATTGAGGATTCTGTCTGAGGTCAGCCGCCACCCTATATGGACTCCCTTTTCTTCTTCTGTAGGTTAAGTTTGAGCAGGGCCCTGGGTGGCTCTCTGTCCAGGCCAGGGCACGTGTGCTGGACACTGTCTTGCCACCTGTGGCTAGCCTGGTGTGTGGGGGGGACTGGAAATGAGGCACCTGGGCCCCTCGGAGATGTGTTTGCACGGCCACTGCCTTGCTCTTTGCACGTGCTAACCTTACCCTCTCAGTGGCAGACCTTCTCACTCTAGCAGGTGCGCAAAAAAGAGGCGGGGGTGGGAGCGCGAAGTGAGATGCTTATACTTTATTGAAGGGAGCCAGGCTGGGGACAGAGTGAAGGACGTGTCCGGGGAGCTGCAAGAATTTCAGCAGTTGGAGATTTTCGGCTTCTATGTCCTAAGCGCACACTGGGCTTTTTAAGACTAGTTCCTAAAACAGACAAAACCACACCAAAACAAAACAACACCAAAACAAAAAACCCAAGACAATAGTGAGCGAAACTCCAGGTTTAACCAAGATGTCTACATGCAGACACTTGTCAATTAAGAGCTTCAGTAGCTCTGGGAAGAGCTAAGCTAGTAAGAGTTGTGCTTATTTCTCAGAAGCCTCTTCCAAAGGGTAAGATGACTGTGTCTGCTTCCTGCAGGAATATTTGCTCTGGGACCCTCCTCTCTGGATTAGAAAGGGCTCCAAAAAAATGGCGCACGGCTGCAGCCCAGGGACTGGGGTGGGGGTGGGGGTCCGCTGTTGAGCAGCGCGGAGGGAAGGGAGCTGCATACCGTGAACTTCAGAATGTTCTCCGTGGTGTTTGCGGGGAGGGTGTTCACCAGACTCTTCAGCTGGACCATCGCGTCTTTCATGTCTGGGTCTGGGACAAAAAATTCGATCGCAGCCTCATAACTGGAAAGCGTGTCCAGGAAGAGGGTCTTGATGATGTTCAGAAAGTTTGGGCAGATGGCTGCAGAAGCTGAAGCACGGAAAAGAGAGAGCACACGTGTCCAGGCCCTTTTCCAAGCCTGCCAGCCCCCTGGCTGGGCCTGCCCCAGGGGCCAGCAGGGGCGGCATCAGCACGAGATGGCTGGGATGGCGTGAGCCTGAGATCTGCTGGTGCCCCCAGCAGGTGGCTCTTTGGCAACGTGAGAAGGCTTGGGGGGGTGGGTGGGTCGCAGCCAGCTTTTCGAGGCTTGCCCGAGCCCTCCTTGGCCCTCCTTGCACTTCCTGGGTCGGGGTGGGGCAATTTGCCATTTGTTCTTTCTGTTCGAGTTCTAGGCAGAGGACTAATTAAAGAAGAGGCTGATCTGAGCTTTTATGCAACAGTGGGGGTTTGGGAAGAGGCTACCGAGGGAAGTTTCTGGTTGTTATCCCGCCAGAAGCATGCCTCTTACCAACGGTTAGTGATGGTCTGAGCCACTTGCCACGGGGAGCACGTGGCAGAGTCAGGCTCTGGCAGGAAGAAGGACTTGTCAGGGCCAAGCACAAGCCCCTGAGCTGGCCCGGAAGAGGCGTGCACCATGAGCACAGGGCCCCTGCGGTGCCCACACGCCTCTAGTGTCCATGCCTGGCTCCACCATGTTCCCTTCCCCCGTGGTGCTCCCCAGGTTGTGCTCCCCTTTTAGGCCCCTGACCCAGGAACATAGGGGAGAGTCACCGCTTCCTACACGCTGAGTCTCGGTCCCGGTCCTTGAATCCTCCGCCTTGTGTGCAAGTTCTGCTTCCCTGCCTGGACTCCAGGGACCCCCAAAGTGGCCACTCCAAGTCAAACCCCCTGCGGAACTTAGAGCCCTGCTTTGTAACTTACTATGTCATCTGGCAAGTTATTTTCTCTTTGTGTGGCTCCCTTTCTCATCTGTAAAATGGGAAAAACATCCCTATTTCATAGGGTTATTGTAAGGATGAAAAGGGGTTCAGAACAGTGATTGGCACATTGTCAGTGCTGAATAAACGGGGGATATTATCATTGTTCTTATGACATGCGTACCCACACAGATAGACAAATGCCTCAGACCCACCCCTGACCATATTTCAGCCCTACGCTGAGCCACCCTCTCTCTGCCCAGCCCCGAGATCTAATTCACATACAAGTGACTTTTGAACAACCCGGGATTGAACTGCGTGGGGCCTCTTCCATGTGAATTTTTTTCAATAAATGTATTGGAAAAAATTTTTTTTGAGATTTGTGACAATTTGAAAAGACAGATGAACTGAGTAGCCTAGAAAAAGTGAGAAATTTCAAAAAAATTCGGGTATGATTGTCAGAACACAGTATATAATACATACAACATACCCGATATGTGTGAATCAGCGGTTTGTATCATCAGTAGGGCTTCTGGTCAACAGCAGACTGTGAGGACTTGAAAGTCAGAAGTTACAGGCAGAGTTTTGACTGTGTGGGGGGCAGTCAGCACTCCCAACCCCCATGCAGTTCACTACGTGTCAACTGTACATGTCAGTCCAAAATGATGTTGTTTCCCCTTAACGACGAATATCTCTCCACAGTAGTTGTCCCCATTGCCTCTTGGTTTTGGTTTTCCAACTCCCCTGCCCCTCCCCAGGGTTATCACACTTATTGCGATGGGTGTCAAGAAACTTCCAAAGTGAATTAACTGAAATTTGCTAAAAAACTTTTTGTTTGTTTGCTTATTGAAAGAAGTAGAAGAGGCTGATACAGAGTAAAAGCCAAGTAACTCAATTACCAAAAGATCAGAGGGCTTGGAGAGAGGTGGGGTCCAACTCCCTCCCTCCCTCCCTCCCTCCCTCCCTCCCTCCCTCCCTCCCTCCCTCCCTCCCTCCCTCTCCCCGCCTTCATTCCTTTCCTCTTAGTGACAACTGCAACTATTCAGAGACTCCTAATCCTTTTGGCAGAGGACAAAAATGTTTAGAAAACTCCACTCTGGGTTGCCAGTTTCCCAAAGGGAAGATCCCTTTCTAGAATATTCCTCTCTGCCCAGAATGGGAGACCTTGCCTTAGCTTGGATTTTTTTGGAGACATGAGGCTCTGCAGCTCCTTCTAGCCTCTTTGGCTGCCAGAGTGGTGTGGAGACCCCAAACCTAAGGCGGCACTGTACCAAGGTCCCTTGGCATCTTGGGGTCTCTCCAAGACTGGGCTCTGAGGAGCTCATTATTCCTATTCTGTCGATCATTGGACACACACATCCATTACGGGATCTCCCCCACCCCTGCCTCCAGTCTGTTCCAACGCTGCAACTCTGAGGTTGTTGGCTATGGAAGGTGGGATTCCTTCCAGGTTTCTTCATGGGCTCAGGGCGCTCCCCAAGTTCCCAAGATCGGCCTGTTCACAGACCCAACTTCCTGGCTGGGAGTGAGCATTCCAGCTGAAGAGCTGTCCCCTGTCCTGGGCAGCACTGGGCAGCAGGAAGGATTCCTGAGCCTGGCTTGGGGGAGAGGGGCCCTGGGGACTCACCAGGGCTGCAGCAGAGAGCCAGGGTGGCCAGGGCAAGGATGACAGCAAGCTTCATGGTGGGCAGGAGGCTGGCGAGTGAGGTGCTGGCCTGTCTCTGGATCGGGTGGTCTTGTGTGAGACATGCCCATCGGGGTGCCTTCTTAAATGCTCCAGGCTGTACCTGGAGAGGGGGAGGAGGGCAGGGCCTGGGCTCCACTGATGGGACCACACTATTTACCTGGGTATCAGCTTGGTGGGAAAAGTAAATATTCTCTTTTCTTAACCCGGTTTCTTTCCTCATTGGAACTGAGTTCACACAATGGGGCACTTGGATGGGGAAACCCACAGTCCTATGTGGCGGCCACAAGGGGACTCAAGTCAGAGGGTGTGGAGACCTGACTACCTGTGCCACTCTCATTGAACCTGAGCGCCGGGGCAGGCCAGGTCAACAGTGGCAATTGCCAAGTCCACCTGGACCCATCACCCCAGGAGAAACTGAGGCCTAAGGCCCCTCACACATCATGCCACAGGACTAGGGCTCGGGACTCCTAATGCACCATTGGGCTCCTCCTATTGCCTTTCCAAAGAAGGCGGCCGGAGGGTCACGAGGACCAGAGCATCTCCGTGGTCAGCCTCAGGGGAGACCCTGGACTGAAGCATGTCGAAAGCCCACGAGAAACCCAAGCCTCAGATCAGACTGGAGAATGCACTGCCCTGGGCTGGGTCTCTTCCCACCCAAAGTTGCTCTCAAGTCCTGCCCTCCTGGGGGCCAACTCCATGGGCACTTCAGGCCCTATCTCGCTAGACCTCTTAACGGCCTTGACCCTCTTGACTTTTTCCTTCTTGAACTGCTCTCTCTCCTGCCCTCCATGGCCCTGTTCTTTCCTGATTTCCTCCCTGACCGACCACCCTTTTTCTTTAGACGTTTGCTCTTTGCTGACCTTGGTTCCCTGTTGGGGGTTCCTGACCTTGGCCTTAGCCCCTTCTCCCCTCCCGCCACCGCATCTGTGGCTGCTCCTGCCCTCCTCCAGTAGCCGTGCCTCGGGACACAGGCGGCCCGCTCAAAGCCAACTCCTGGGCAGCCTCCGGTCCCTCGCTTGCCCTCCTTGGCCGTCCTCAGGAAGGCCAGCAGAGTGATCTTTCTAGAACCAGCCAATCATGTCAATTCTCCTTCTCAGAACCCTTCGAAAGCATCCTTTTGCGACAGGGTAAAATCCAAGTGTCATCTACAAGGCCCTTGTCCACTGGCCTTTGCTTATTATCATTTGAGCCTCATTCCCCCACTTCCCCACGTGGTGATTTAAGCTTATCTTTGTGTTTGTGGATTCAGAAACATCCCATGTGTTTTTTCATGCCTTTCTACCTCTGCACAAAGGATACCTCATGCCCGGAATACACATTTCCTGCCTTGTCTCCTTCTCCAAATCCTGTTTGTACTTCGAAAGTCAATCAGATGTTCATTCATTCATTCTTTCTGAGCACCTACTATGTGCCAAGCATTGTGCTAGGGGTTGGGGGTTCGGGGTTGGAGCACTGCCTGAAGCCCCGTCAAGAAGAGCTTGTCACCTGGCCGTGAGGAGCGTGGTCAGCAGAGAGCCGCTAGATGCCCGTCACTTTGGGGTTTGCCCCGGACACAGAACACTGCCCTGCTCAAGGTCACGCCCTTCCTGAGGCCGCTCCCCTCTGGTGACCAAGCAAGGACGGCACTTCTGCACCATGAGGAACAATTGGGGTGGGCGACACCGACTCCAGAGCTTCTGGCCCGGCTGGCTGAGATTTTGCCAGGCCCACATTGCCAGCCGGCTTTCCCTCTGCCCAAGCCTGCTGCGGCCCCTGCCCTGCACAGTTACTATCCCTAATGGTGGTCTTGCCCTCCAGGCTCCATCTCAGCATTGGCTTCCTTGGAAGCCTCCACCCAGAGCAGGGAGGCAGTGACAGATGAAGCAGGCCCAGGTCTCCGACGCCGAGGAGCTTCATGCTGGTGGCAGAGACCGGCAGGGAGGCCGTGAAGCTGGGGACATAATTGCAGGGGTGCCAGGTGCTAGGGGAGCACGAAGCAGGACATGGGGTAGAAAGCAGGTGGGGGAGTCAGCGGCAGTCACTTCGAGCAGGTGACTCCCTGCTGAGACCCTCGGTGTGGGGTCTGGGCAGAGGGGACGCCCAGCACCGAGGCCCTCAGGTGGGAAGAACCAGGGTGTGCCCAGGAAGCGCAGAGGGGCCGTTGTGCCTGCAGTGGGGAGTGGGGACCCAGATCTCGCAGGGCCTCCTGCTGAGTAAGGTCTCTATGCTCACAGTCCTGGGAAGCTCTGGAACGGGTTTTTCTTTTTAATGCTTTAAAAAAATGTGTTAAAACACACATAACGCAAAGTGTCCCATCTTTACCACTTCTGCGTGTACCGTTGAGTGTATTAAATCCATTCACATCGTGCAGCCGTCCCCACTGTCCCTCCCCATGGCTCTTTTCGTCTTACAGAACCGAAACACTCCCTGTGAGACACTGTCTCCCTCTCTGTCGCCAGCCCCCGAGGTCCCCGTTCTATTGTCTGGCTCTATGATTCGGATCACGAAGTGTGTTCTCTGCATGCACTCCCGCAGCCTTCATCTTTCCGATCGGCTCATTTCACTCAGCGTAGTGTCCTCGAGGTTCATCCATGTGACCTACTGCAGACTTTCTTTTCCTTTTAAGGCCAAATAACGTTGCATTGTATGCGCAGACCACATTTTGCATGTTGCATTGTATGCGCAGACCACATTTTGCTTCTCCATTTGTTGGATGCTTGGGTTGTGTCCACCTTTTAGCTGTTGTGGATAATGCTGCTGTGAACACGGGTGCACAGTCTGCAAGGTTTTAATCTGGAGAGATGTGGTCTAATTTCCCTTTTGTAGGGACGCCCCTGACTACTCTGCGGGTGGGGGCAGGGTGAGAGGGGGTGACCAAGCAGCTCAGCAGAAGGGATGCTGGGCTTTGGACCAGCTGGTGGCAGCGGGGTGAGGGTCTGAGAGCCCCCAGACAGGCTCAATGTTGGCTAGGACAGGTGAGGCAGAGGGAGGCGACGGGATGAGCCAGGTGAGTTTCTGGCTCGGGCAGGTGGGTGCATGGGGTGCTATTCCCGACAGAAAGAAGACGCCAGGTGGAATAGGGTTGGGGATGGGGACAGAGTGGAGCCTTCTCTGACCTGCAGTTCCCGTGGCTGATCTCTCACTTCTATACGGTTATGGCCTCCCCATACAGTGTTTCAACTGTACGATTCTTTACTTGACTTTCATGTCACGGTTGCTAAACAGGGAGCCATGGCGGGATCAATGCAGGAGCCCTGCTCGTCATGTGAAAGCTGGAGGCCACGATGAGGCTCAGGGGTGCCTAACCACACTCGAGACCGCAAGTTCCAAACTAGCCAGCCACGTGGGCTCACTGAGGAAGCTGCTGTGTGTCCAGATGATGCAACACCAAGGAGCTGAAAGATTAGGAGAGGAAGGCCTTCTGAACTAAGAGCAGAATGATCTCTGCGGCAGACCGCAGAGGGAAGAGAAACAATAACAAGGCAGAACAGAGTAAAAAAAATACCTGGATGAGAAAGAGCAAAACGGAATCCACGTAGGTAACTGCTTGTGTATGCATAAAAACTCTCCGGAAGTGGTGGTACTGGCTGTTTCCAGAAGGAACAACCATGCGGGAGGGAGACTGAGAAAGGAAGCTTTTCACTTTTAACGCTTTGGTGCCCTTGGCATTTGGAACTGTGTAAATATGCTATCGATTAGAAACACATTTTTTTTTTTCAAGTAGGCTCCACACCCAGCACGGAACCCAACACAGGGCTTGAACTCACGACCCTGAGATGAAGACCAGAGCCGTAATGAAGAGGTGGATGCTTAACCGACTGAGCCACCCAGGTGCCTCTCAAAACAAATTTCTAAAAAAAGACTTTATTTATTTATTTATTTATTTATTTATTTATTTATTTGAGAGAGAGAGGGAGAGAGCGCACACAATCCAGGGAGGACAGAGGGGGACGGAGAGAGAGAATCTGAAGCAGACTCCTCACTGATCTCGGAGCCTGATGCGAGGCTCAATCTCACCACCTCGAGATCATGACCTGAGCTGGAACCTAGAGTCAGAGGCTTAAATGACTGAGCCATGTAGGCTGCCCCATAACAAATTATTAAGAGAGAACAGGTCTGACACCTGCCACAGCATGGATGAACCCTAGGGACATTATGCTAAGTGACAAGCGAATCACAGAAAGACAAATGTGCTGTGATTCCACTTACATGAAGTCCTTAGAGGCGTCAGGCTCACAGAGGCAAGTTCACGGGCTTGTCAGAGGCTGTAGGGGAAGAGAATGGGCAGTTATCTTTGTTTAATGGGACAATCTCAGTTTGGGGTGATGAGAACGTCCTGTAGGTTGATGGTGGGGATGGTGGCACGACAATATGAATGTCCTTGCTGCCACTGAACTTAGCACTGCAAGATGATTAAGACAATAAATTTTGTTATGTGCATTTTACCACAATTAAAAAAGTAATAAAAAGGATAGATAATAATAAAATAAAATATAATAAATAATAAAATAAAATAATAAAATAAAAAAATGCAGTACAGGTTTTAGAATTGGGCTGAGTTGAATCCCAGACCCATCACTTACTAGTTATATTATTTCAGGTCAAGGAGGTAACCCCTCTCTGCCTTGATTTCCGTGTCTGTGCAGTGAACATGATACTATTATCTGTTGCACAAAAGTGGTGCTGGCGTGGAGAACGTGCTCTGTGAATGAACCTTGCCAACTGTTGTATTTGCCTGTCTCTCTGCTGGGAAGCTGTGAGAGGAAGGTCTTCCAATTTGGAGTTTCCTTGTCTAAGCCTACGCATGCGTGACCAAGGCAGGGAGGATCTGCTTCCATGCTCAGCCCGGGCCATCGGGATGAGGTTTTCTTTGGTTCCAACTACTGCACTGTGTCCATCACATGCTGAGCTGCGGTGGCTTAGCTGATACCCATCTTCCTGACCTGATCCTGGGCCGGGAGGTGAGAGGTGAGCTTACACGAAGAAGAGGAGCTCTGAGGTCCACCTGTACGTAAGCTGTGTCAAGAGGCTTAGAACACTCAGGACTAGCTTCGTGTCCCCTGAGTTGTAGACTTGTAGAGTGAGAATCTCTCCATGTGTTCTCGTCTGAACCAAGGAGGGCTTCCTGGACACATGGCATGACCACTTGGGGACACAGCCCAGTGGCTGTGCAGAGAATGGCCTGATGAGTGTCATCAAGACAGTTCATTGGGTCAAGAATCTTAAAAATGCAGCCTTTGTGAAAGACTTCTGTCTGTGTCATCGAGGGCCGTCCGTGCTATTCTCCACGGTTTGTTGCGGGGGAACGTGCATGTCCTGTTCTAGTTCCCACCATCTCTCTCTGGAGGCTTCTTTTCCGGCTCCTCTGTTCCTCCATGTGCCTTCTTCCTTCCCCTCCCTCCCCTCCTCTGTATTCCCTCCCTGGGCACCTTATCCCTGCTCATAGTTTCAGTTACTTCCTATGTTAAGACAACTCCCTAATTTTTATCTCCATCTCAGCGTTCTTTGAACTGCAGCCTTGACCATCCAATGTCTGCTAGATATCCTCATCTGTATCTTTCAAAGGCCTTCAAACTCACTTTTACAAAGTCAAACTCATGATCTTTGCTCCTAAACTTGGTAGATCTCTCCCCAGGATTATCTCAGCAAATGATCGCACCACCCGACTTGTCACATAACCTGGAGACACGTCTTTGATGCCTCACCCTCCCTGAGGTCATCTTGACCCAGCCCCATGTCTACCACCAAGTGCATAGGCTTGGACGCAGCTTTGAGGCTGTCCCCCTTGCTGTTCTCTGCGGGCCCTTCCAGATCTGTCAATCGACCACCCAGGTCCTTCTCTTCCTTGTCCAACTCCCTCTGGGGCCATCAGCTCTGGGCATCACAGTGGGGGCCTGAGGCTTTAGTTTGATGATTTCCCTCTGCTTTGAGAATATCACAGATTCATGATAGGTTTATTTGAAGGGCTACTTACCTAAGATGTAAACAAACAAACAAAACCCCCTGAAAGCTGAAAATAAAAAGCTCTTCATTATTAAAAGAAAAGAAAACAAAACCCCCATGATATGAAATACCACCGTCCTCCTGGGTCTGACTCCATGATCCAGTGATCTGGTCTCTTGAGACCAGCCCATCTTTCAGACTCGGTTTCAGGTGTGGGAGTCACATGCTGGACCCCTGGGTGCTCCCAGTGCTGCCCCTAGTGGGTTGGTCCCTCTGTGAGCTGGTGGTGAGAGTCGCTGGGGGCTGTGGGTCTCCCAGCACATCACCCACAGCCTTGGACTTTGTTCTCTACATCCCACCTTCACGGTTTGAGGTCCTGGGAACAGAAGAGCTGGCTTCTGGGTCTCTGAGGAACCTAACATCAGACCTCTCTCCTGCCATTAGGAAGGTATGACATGGCCCTTGGTCAGTTCACGGAGAGTCAGCCCCTGCTGTTCCCGGGGCAACGGCCTTCCAGGTAGGAGCCTGGGGGTTTGTCTCAGTTCTGGGTGGGACCCTTCCCTGCTGGTCCTCGGGAGAGCCCGGCTCGGTGGGGGAGGTGTGTGTGTGCGTTTCTTTCCCCCTTTGATTTGCTGTGTGCAGCAGTTACGTAAAAAGTGTTAGTCAATGCTCAGAGTTTCTTAGACGCTAACACCTGCTCCTCAAATCCTTAAACCCCACACACTGTGAGCTCCAGGCCAGAAGCCTAGAGCCTGCCTTGGCACAGGGGGAGGGCTGGGAGCTGCTGTTTCCGGCTACGCCGGGCAATGACCGGGTCCCTGTGCAAAGATAGACTGTCTGAGGGAAGACAAGCCACTTGGTTATTAGCACTGTGGGCATGGCAGTGAATTTGCCTGGTTCCTGCCAGCTCCCCCCTCCCCCACCCTGCCCCCAACCAAAACTGTACTGTGTTGACTCTGCCTGGGTCTGTGTGAGCCCTGACCCTGGGTTGCTGGAGCTTTAGGGGCAGGGCTGGGGGAGTGGCCAGGGAGTCTGCCTTGGAGGGGATGCCTGGTTCTAGTCCATGAGAGGAGCAGGAGAAGGAGACTCAGCCAGAGCCTGAGGGTCCCGGGGGATCCAGAAGTCCCCCTTGGGGACTTGGACTGTAAGGCCCTAGGTCTGCTTGTCGTCCCCCCACCCCCACCCCAAGCATTCAGGGCCCGTGTGTGTGCACGTGGAGCCAGGTTGGTGACTCACGTTCAACGCCCCTTGGGGAGCCTCTGCAGGCCCCACTTAAGGGTCTAGTAGCAATGGTGGGTGGGAAGGCTTGGGCCATCAGCAGCCCCCATCCCATACAGCCAGAGGTATCGACTGGGAGCAGATGTTCAGCCCCGGGGCTCAGTGCTTGGTGTATCCTAATGAGCAGGAAGTTGGGGTGCAGCCTGGGCTGGCATCCGGCTTGCCGCAGGTCCCAGCACGGCCCAGGAAACGGGTTGGAGGCGTGGGTGGGCCATTCTGATCCTATCCATCTGGCTCGGTTGCTGAAGGGGGACTGGTCAGGCCGCAGGTTCATGAGATCAGCTCATGGGGTCCGTGCATGGGGCAAGCTGCAGAATTCAGCCTCCTTCCACCCCGGGCTTCTGGCTCTGTGCTTGCTCTGGATGCAGCCCCAAGTGGAAGCTGATTTCCCCCTGTGGGTCTGGTTTATTCTCTTCCGCCTTGGTGTCTCCTCGGGCTGATCCCTGCATTGACCCAGGAGGGCCTGGCAGCTTCTGGACATTCCCGCCATTTTGGCCGCCAGCCGTGATGCATAGGACCTGTGAATATTTTAGCATGTTCCCCAGGTGATCATGTATCTATTGGCTCCAAAATAGAAAAAGAAACCCTCAAAATTTTAAGTAATGAATATTTATCTAGGTAACATCATTTCCCCTAGCTTACTGCAACTCGGTTCAACTATGACCTAGCTTTATGTGGAAGCAATCAAGTTCACATCCTATGAACAAAATGCATCATGTGTTCTCAGGATCGGAATTATTAAATTTATACAAGCCCCTTCAAAAGTTTATCGCCAAAATTAGGCATAGTGTGAGAAGTGTGTATATTTTAATGTGTTTGATATGATGTGGGGTGGGAACATCAAAACTAGGAGGCCCTCACGTCCCACTCTCACAGTTCTTGCAGCTGTGGGCCTAGCAGAGCACAAGCCACCATCAGAACAGGAAGAGAGGGATCAGAGGGAAGAAATGTCCCAGTTTGTCTCTGGTCCCATCCTCTGATCTATAGCTAGAAAGTTCCATTGGCCTAACCAACTGATATTCAGCCAGCGAAGGAGTCTCACTTTTGTGGTCCGCAGAGGCCAGCTTCCTGGGGGCACAGAGAAAGGTAGAGAACGGATGGGTGGGGTGAGTGTCAAATATAGAAAAACCCAAACGTCATGGCGTCACTGTGTGCTACAGCCCTGACTCTTGCTTCTTTCACTTCATGTTATGTCTTGGATATCTTTTGAAATGTTGGCACTTACAGATATACTTGATTTTTGTCAAATTACAGAATATCCCTTTGTAGGATGTCATATAATTTGAGTCACCAGTACCTACCTTATTGCTGGACGTTGGTATTTTCCCCAGTTTTCTTGCCATTACAAGCCACATGGCACCTTGTGCTCCAGGGACTGTCCCTGTAGGAGAGACGCCTGAATTCAGACATGCTGTCGCTGCCTAGGGGTGCTGACTCCCCAGGCTGAAGTCTGTCTGCTCCAGCTGCAGAGTTTGGGGCTGGGGAGGTGGGAGCAGGAGGACGTGTGTGGTTCTGATTTCCTCCGGGGATCTTGGTCATTTTCCCAGTGCAGGTTGTCCCTCAGCCCCAGACCAGGGGGAGCTGTCAGACAGGCTGCTGGGGCTGCTGAGAGCGCGCCCTCTGGGTACCCATCGGCCACCCCAGCTGGGAGTCGTACCCAGGGGAAGTGACCTGGTGTTAGCTGTTTCTGGAGGCTGAACCTGAGAGTTTCGGGGAGGGGTGGGCGTGAGTCAGGTGGTGACCTGTTAAGGATCAGAGCACTTTCTTGGCTCCCCAGCCAGGCAGGCAGAGAAGCTGAAACCTGGAGGGTGGGAGGGTGGAACAGGCCTGGGCTCTAGGGCTGCTCCCCGTGGAGCCTGGCAGAGCCAGCTGGTTCTTTGCTCTGGGACAAGCTCTTCTGAGGGGTGGGGACAATGGAGTTGATGGAAGTCCCTGTTCTGCGGGTGGAAACTGGTTCCCCTCCACTTTACAGGCCAACTCTGGGGATTTGGGCCACAGGCTGGGGGGTTGACAGAACACATAATACGATTCACTTCTTGCCCTTTCCCAGGAAGCTTGCTTAATTCTGCAAGTTCTTTGTTCCGTGGTGAGTCACCCACGTCCTACCTTTCGTGTCTGTCCTCTCTCACCTTCCCTGCCCTGGGCCTGTTCCCACCCACAGATGTGGCAGGTCACTGCTCAGACCCCTCTGGGTAGGTTGTATGGCCCTGCCCTCGGCTGTCCTGGGGGACATGAGCCGACGCGGTCAGCAGACGTGGGGTGGCCGGCTGGACTGTAGCTGTCCTAGATGCCCGGGGATGGGGGGCAGGGTGGAGGTGGAGAGACCACCTCGAGCTCCCTCTGGCTCTTCGTCTGAGGCAAGGGGTGTCCCACTCCAGAGGAGCCTGGTGAGCCCCTGGGTCTATGTCCCCCAGACAAGCACCTGCGCTGTCCCCTCTGGGCACCGCATCACTTCCGCTCCAGCAGGGTAAGGTGGGCTCACAAGCACGGTGTTCACACAGTGCAGTCCGGCATCATCATATTTTTCTATCTGTTTTTATTTTATTTTATTTTATTTTATTTTATTTTATTTTTAAAGATTTTATTTATTAATTTGACAGAGAGACAGAGAGGGGGAGAGAGAGAGAGTGCACAAGCAGGGGGAGCGGCATTGGGAGAAACAGACGCCCCACTGAGCAGGGAGCCCGATGCAAGACTCGATGCCAGGACCCTGGGATCATGGCCTGAGCTGAAGGCAGATGCTTCATGGACTGAGCCACCCAGGCGTTCCTTACTGATGTTTTTAAATCCTCTTCCTGCCTGCACCTGGCGTGGGCTGAAGCCTCTGGTTTCAGCAGGGGCCACCAACCCTTGGTAATGCTTGCTCTTTACTTCCCAGCCAATCCTTTTCTGGGTGGGGGCTCTGGAAGCATGGCTCTTTACACGCAATGAGTGCCTGGAGGTCTTTCGTTTCCTCTGAAGGCCTAAGCTTTTGAACTTCAAAAGCCAGGAAAAAGACTCCCCCTTCCTCTGCCTTCCTCTGTCTCAGCCCTTCCTGGGGCCGCTGAGTCAGGGGAAAAGCAAAAACAGGTAAGGAAAATAAGAAGACAGATAACATAGGTGAACGTTTCAAAAACTCTCCACTGCGAATCGCACGCAGGCTGTGCCCTGGGGGAGCCCGGTGGGCCAGGGCTGCTATGACCCTGCCCTGGGGTGAGCCGCGGGTGAGGTCCTGGCTGCCTCTTCAGCCCCAGGCAGGCTGCCCAGGCCCTGGGCTCAAGAGATTCCAGGTGGTTCTCCGCAGCTGCCTCTGGCTTGTTCTTGCCTCTGTGATCTGGAAGGGTCGCAGGGAACATCTGCTCCAGCCTCCGTGCTCTGGAGAAAGGGGTCTCTGGCAGGAGAGATACTGTAAGTTAGGAGAGGTTGCAAAAGTGAGGGGCAGAGACGGGACTTGAACCCGGGCCCTGTGATGCTCTGCTGGGGTGCGGGGGCGGGGGGCGGGGGACTTGGGGGGGGTGCCCTGCTGTGCCGAACTGCAGAGCAGGGCTTGGCCCCTGTGGTTTACGGCTCCAGTCGTAAACGCACCCAGGCTCCAGGGGGCCAAGTCGGGTCTATGGATTTATGCTCTGAATCTCATGGACCCCTGGGGCCTGTAAACATGGTGAAAAACAAGCACTTTTGGCCGCAATAGACGTTCCTCTGAAGCCACTGGTGGGTCTTTTCCAGGTTGATCCAGAATGCCAGGAAATACGATAACTAGAGAGCTCTCATCCCTTGGTCCCAGAGGCTGCAGTTGGAGAGGCGCGGGCTGGGCAAGGGGACACTTGCGAGCGGCCTGTTCCCATTCTCCCCAGAGCAGCCAAAGTGACCTTTCAAAAATGTCAATCAGAGATCCTGTCACTTCTCTTGGCTTGTAAACCCCTCTTGGCTTCATGCAACACTTAGAATGAAATCCCAAATCTCCCCTGGTCCCCACGACCCAGAGCTACCCTCCAGTCCCAGCCTGTGTCACTCCCCCTGTGACTCAGCCCCTGGTGGCACCCTGGCCTCCTTACCCACAGGGTACGTGAGCACCGCTCACTGCTGGACCTTCGCTCTTGCTTTTCCTCTGCCAGGACACTCCACCCAGCTTTATTTCTTGATCACACCTCCCACCGTTGTCAGAGGCGTCAACCCACACAGCTCCTCTGCAGATAGGCCTCCCTCATCACCCTGTGCACGCCCCCTCCCCGACCTCGGTCCCTCTGGGTCCGGCATCTAGTTTTCTGCACGCGTCTGTTTATGGTCTGTCTCCCCCTAGAACGTAGGCTCCATGCTCAGAGGCGATTCTCTGGGGGACCAGCACATAGTAGGTGCTTTCTAAGTATTTGTTGGCTGAATGAATGGGACTCTGAGCCTTTCGCCCTGCAGCCCCATTTCCCGGTGTTCTGCGAGCACTGGTGGGGAGGACGTGTGCAGCATGCGGAGGAGCGACAGACACATACTAAATGGGAACGCGGTCAGTGTTTTCTGGGACAATGAGTGCTCCCCAGGCTCACCCAGATGCCGCTGAGCCTCAGGAACTCCTCCCGTCCCTGCAATGCACTCAGCTGTCTTCCCCCATCACCACCTGCTGGAACAACCCCGCTTGCTGCCCCCCTTCTTCCCTTCAACCCCAGGCGAAAGGCGACCTTCCACAGTCTCCCCTCACCCCTTTAGGGAGAACTGGTACCTGAACTGAGCACATACTCAGTTCTCTCTCTTTCACCAGGTAGGTGCTAATCCCGTCCCCATTTCAAAGATGAGGACACTGAGGCTCAGAGCGTTGCCCAAGGTCTCCTAGCCAGCCAGTGGAGGAGCTAAGATCTCCACCCAGGGAGGCCGACCCCACCTTCTGCTGAGGCCGGCCCAGCTGCCTTTCGCCTTGCTTGCCGTGCTGGTGTCTGTCATCTGCCTGCAGGGACCTGAGACCTCACGGACTGTTCTCATCTCGAGGCTCTGCACCCTCCTTGCTGTTCCCAGAACCTCAGCACCCTGTGAGTCTCAACAGCGTGGCTGGTGGGATTGAACCTAATTCTGGCCCTTCTTACCGCACCCCAAGCACCTGCTCTTTTGGCCTCTTTCCTGGGGTGGTGGTGGAGGAGGCACCCTGATTTTCTTTCTTTTTTTTTTTTTTTTATATATGTGGATTCTTTAGGTATAATTGACCTACAACATTATATTCAGGTGTACGACCTAATGATTCAGTATTTGTATCTATTGTGAAATGGTTCCCATGAGAAGTCTAGGTAACGTCTGTCCACACACAGAGTTAAAACATTTTTTTTTTCTTGTGATGAGAACTTTGAAGATCCACTCTCTCAGCGACTTTCAAATATGCAATCCAGGGTTATTAACCGGAGTCAGCATGCTGTACACTCCTTCCCCATGACTTATTGATTTTATAACTCGAACTTCATACCTTTGGATCCCTTCATGCATTCCACCCACCCCTGGTCCCCTGCCTCTGGCCAGCACTCATCTGTTTTCTCTATTTATTAACTGCTTTTTTTTTTTTTAGAGTCTGCTTTTTTAGATCCCCCCCCCTTTTTTTAAAATATTAAGTGAGATCGTACAGTATTTGCCTTTCTGTCTTATTTCACCTGGCATAATGCCCTCAAGGTCCATCCACGCTGTCATAGATGGCAGGATTTCAGACTTTTCTTTGGCTGAGCAATATTCCAGCCTGTATAGAAATCCTTCTCTACCCATTCAGCCAGAGATGGACACTTGGGTTCGTTTCCATATTGTGAATCACGCTGCAGTGACCACGGGAGTCCAGCTACCTCTTCGAGTTAATGTTTTCGGTTTCTTCCAACATACCCAGAAATGGGATTGCTTGACCACACATGGTAACTCTATTTTTAAGTTATTCTGAGGACGCTCCATGCTGTTTCCCACAGTGGCTGCACCAAGTCCCACCACCAGGGCACGAGGGTCCCCTTCTCTCCGCTTCCTCTCCAACACTCATTGTTTCCTGTTCTCTTTGATACTGGCCGTTCTGACAGGCGTGAGGTGAGGGCTCGTTGCAGTCTTGATGTGCGAGTCCCTGGTGACGAGGGAGGTTGGGCATCTTTTAAACTTTTATTAATTATTTTTACCGATAAAACCTGGTTCATAGAACTAGACATGAAAATTCTGATGGGAAAGAAGATTCTGAGCTGGGGAGGGATTGACAGGACTCCGGCAAATAGGAAGGAAATTCGGTAAACGTCACCTCAAAGTTTTTGTGCAATAACATTCTTCTCTGTGGTCACAGCTGCGAAAGAGTAAGTTTTAAAATATAATCCCGGCTGAAATAATTAAGTCCTCTCTCTCTTTCTCTCTCTCCTCTGGAGGGTCAGACCTTTGTGTGGAAAGGCTGGTGCCTCTGGGGCTCCTTCCTCTCAGCAGCAAGGTCAGAGCTGGGAGAGGCTGGCACCCCCGTCACTGTCCTTTCATTCAGCCCTCATGGGTGAAGGCTCTGCAGGGTGCCAACGTGGAACTGGTTCTGGGGACAGAGTCTAGAGTGACAGACAGATGCTAATCACAAGGTGACAATTTCCATGAAAGAGAGATTTGGGCCGGCCAGAGTAATCACCGGTCCGGTGTTGGAGGAGGTGTCTTGGGGGAGCTCTGTGAGATCAGCAGTCCTTGTCTAGTGAGGGGTGGGAGAGAGCACTGGGGACGGGGGGTGGGGGGTGCGTGAAGCTCGGTGGCCCCGGGAGCAGGGCACACACGAGATGTCAGCATGGTTGGAAGCCGATGCGCTGAGATGAGGCTCAGGACCTCAGGGCAGGGGCCTGTCCACACAGAGCCTTGTGTGCCAAAGGGGCATTTGGCTTCAACTTGCGCACAGGACGCTAGTACAAAAGGTAGTGAAGTGGGGTCTGGGGCAAGCTGCAGGGGAGGCTGGACTGGGGGCCGTGGGGGTGGTGGGCCTGGATGGAGTATATCCTGTGACTGTTGGACATCAGAGAACAGGATTTGTTAGGACAGGGGAGGTGAGCAAAGCGAGGTACCCATCCACAATTCAATTCACCGAGTCTTCTAGAAGACCCAGGCTGGGATGGAGTTCGTTGTTTTACTTCGTGGTCATGGCTGTTATATTTGTCGAATGAATGTGAACAATCCCTTTGACTGGACTTCTGAGCTTGGACTTGTTCAGACGGATACCACCCCACACTCACACCCACACTTGGCCTGAGCCTGGCTCTGCCCTGGGCCCCGCAGGCCCTCGCATCATTGAGGTGGGAGAGGCAGCTAGAGGAATGGCCCCCAGCAGGGAATCCTGGGAGTGCCCTAGATGCAGGGGCTGCCTGTCCCCTTCTCAGTGAATCACCACTCCCGTCCCGCCTCTGCCCTGCCCCTCTCCCATCTGGAGGACCCGGACCTGTGGGAGCCTCTGCCAGGAGGGCCTTCACCTCGGCTGGGAGGTGGTCCCTCTCCCCCAACAGCAAGGGGACCCTGAACCCAGGGGACCTGATAATAGGGCCCGGAGCCATCCCAGTGGGCCCAGCGTCCGGCTGTGGGCTGTGGGTGGGGAGAGGGTTGTGAGCTGGGCTGGGGCACAGGCTGTAACCCAGCTGTCCTCGGCGGCCTCACTTGCTAGCAGGGGAAGTCGCATCTCTCCAAGCCTTGGTTTCCTGTCTGAAAAATGAGAGTAGCACCTGGCTGGCTAGGTCGTTAGGGTCCGAGGGGGTTCGTGGCAACACCGTTGGCCTTGGCCACTCCTTGTTCTGAGCCCTGCGGTCTGGCCCTGGCTCTGGCCAGAGGCTCTCCTCCGAGGTCCTTCTGCCAGGAGCTGAGCTCACGGGGTGGGGCTGGCCTCGGGGGCCACATATCAGTTGTTCTCTCTTTCCTGGGAGCTGGCCCAGGGAAGACGGGGTGGGGGGAGGGCGTCTGCTTTTCATCGGGCTGGGGGGCGGCTGCCTCTAATGCCTTTGGCGTCTCAGCTTGTCAGGAGGAGGGAGATGCACTTAACCGGTTGTGGACCAGCTTGGGGCTGAGGAAAGAGCGCTGGGCTTGGACTCCGACAGCTGGCTTTGAAGGCTCACTGGGCCACTTACTGGTTTGGAAACCCGGGTGAGGCACCCGTTGCCTCTGAGCATCGAGGGGCCCATTGGACCACGGGAGTAATGATTTCTGCTCTGCCTACTCCCCAAAGCAGAAATCCATGTGCAAGTGCTTGGAAACCATGTAAAATAGGAAACGGGGGGCTCCCCTGTGCATTGGCATTGCCGTGGGGCGGTGGGGGGCGGGCTCTGCTCAGGGACCTCTCTCCACACAGCAACAGACAGGCCTGCAGGCCCAGTGCCTGGCCCCTCGTCTGGAATGGTCAAAGACAACTTTTTGGTCCGTGGAACAGAAGCGCATTTCAGGAGGTGGTGGCTGGTGACCCTGAAGATTGGCAGGGGCTCAGAAAAGGAAGCATTCACTCCGGGGGGTGTGGCTTGGGGGCAAAACAGCACGATAGTAATCGTTAGCGGTTCCTGAGAGCTTCCTATATGCCAGGCGCACGTCTAAGAATTTTCCACGTAGTAAGTCGTTACAGCAACCCTCTGAAGGAGGTTACTATTATCTCCCCTTTAACCATGTTTTTAAGGCTGGAAAGGCATTTCGGGAGGAGTCTGATGTGCAGAGGCCTGGGAGCCTCTCCCATCCTGGGGGCGGGGGGCCACCCTGCCGGCAGCCAGGACGAGTGGGCCTAGTGGGGCCTTGGCGGCCAGCCACTGGGTTTAGGTCTGAGATTGTCAGCTGGAGGCTCTTGTGTGACCTAATCCTTGAGGGTGGGTGGGATGGGGCTCCTAGGAGGAGGGCAAGGGCCTTCATGGGCTGGCTTGGAACAAGGAGAGGGGTTCCTCATTCTTCTGTCTTCAGACTTGAGCACAGGCCCAGCTGCCACCCAGGGAGCACCCATGGGAAGCCTTGACTCTGAGAAGGGCTCAGAAGCTGGGCTGTGTGTGGCCCGGGGGCCAGAGCTCTCAGAGCCTGGGGAGGCTAGGTTTGTAGCCAAGTGGCCCGAAGCGGGTCTGACACGTGCCAGACTGCACCCCGTCGTGGGGCTGACCCCAGGAATGCAGGATGGCCTTGTTTGCCGGGTTACAGAGGAGCCTGGAGTTTTCTGCCCACACTGGCAGGACAATGGCGCCTTCCTGGTCTGAGCCCCTTACACAGCCTAGTCGGGGGGGGGGGGCGGCTGGCCCAGCTGGGGACGGGGTGGTAGGGCGATGGGGCCTCAGTGATTAGAAACAGGAAGCAGGGCTGGAACCTCTTCTCCCAAATGAAATGAAGTCCAGGGAGGCCACGGCAGAGTTGGCCACGGTGGGCGCCTTCCAGTCTGACGATTCGGTGCCCACACCATGGTAGGGCACTCTGGTAAAGAAAAAGCAGGCGAGAGGCACTCCCGGGGGCGGGCTGCCTGCTTTCTGCAGCACCTCTGAGTGAGGACGGTGGGCTGGGAGCGCTGGGTGCGCGTGGGGGCAGATTCCGTTCTGCAGGGCGTCCCACCCGCGTCCGGACCGTTTCTGCTTGGAAGCAATTGACAAGCACGCTGGAATTTCTAACCAAGACGGGGACAGGGTAAGAAGAGGCTTGAGGGAAGCGGCAGAGTTTTTAGTCATGAGGCATCCAGGGTGTGATATCTGTGCAAAAGCCAGAGATGAGATGAACAGAGATGGCCAGGAAGATTGGGAAGGCAGGGGGCAGGAAGGCTAGACCCGGGGTGAGGTCACCAGGGAAGCATGCGGGCCCACAGTGAGCTGTGGGCTGAGTGGGCCCAGGGGAAGGGAGGGGAACAGACGGAAGGGAGGAAGGGAAGAGCTTGCCTTGGCCTTTCTTACTTTGTAAAAGATTAAGTACTTGGTGTCTGAATGGAACGTTGGGACAGAGTTCAGGAGTTCAGCCCCCCAGGGATCGGCGCTGGGTGGACAGTGGGACATTGTTCTTGAAGACGAGAGAACCCCAGCCTTTGTTCTCATTCCACTTGCGGAGTAAATATTCCCGGATTTGGGGTGAGACTGGCAGCCACCTGTGCCAGTTAGTCGGTAAATACTTCGGAAACTGCCCTTTGCCCGAGAGGCACTTGGGGTAGTTCTGTTTATTGTCTGGCAGGCCTGGCCTTGGGAAAGGTTGAAGGGTGAGCGCAGCCGGGAAGGGAAAGTGACCTGGGAAGGGGCCGCTGTTCCTGGTGGCCACACAGGGTGAACTCGATCCCCACCTGCTCTTCTGACGCCAAGTCACTCTTTGCCAAACTTCTGGGTGGGGCCTTGTGCTCTTGGCACAACCCACATTTCCCTTTCCAAAACCTTGAGCCCCGTCCTATTCCCACAACCCGGCTCTGGAGGCTTCTGCAGCACAAGCGGCGTCCACGTTGGTGTTCAGAGCGGCCGGCCTGCCCCCAGCATCCCTGCCACGCGTTCTGGCCAAATGCTCACCTGATAGTTTGAGGAGGCAACCTGGCCTCCCGCGGAGGTGTGCCGATGCCTGGCCCCAGGTCCCCACGGCCTCGCCAACTCACCTGGGGCGAACTCGGGAGAAAAGCCAAGGGGGCACCGTCACTCATCCAGACCGGCCACAGGATTCGGACATACCTGTCGTTGGGGGTGTTTTTTTGAGAAAACTGGAGACATTCAGATATTGACTAGTACATAAGGTGAAAGTTTATTGACATGGAAAGGTGGATTGTTAACTGAGAAAAGGTTTTAAAAAGCATGGATGGTATGATTTTATTTTGGAAAATATACAACAGGTGTTAATAGCAGTAGCCACTGGGTGACAGGAAATGTTCCCCCTATTTTTTTCTTGTTTCTGTGGATCTATGTTTTCTTATAACTTATTTAAGAATCGTTATTTTTTCCAACTTCTACAATGCACATATGCCCCTTTTAGTTAACTACAAGGTTATTTTTATTTTTTTTATTTTATTTATTTATTTATTTATTTATTTATTTATTTTTTTAAGATTTTATTTATTTATTCAACAGAGATAGAGACAGCCAGCGAGAGAGGGAACATAAGCAGGGGGAGTGGGAGAGGAAGAAGCAGGCTCATAGCGGAGGAGCCTGATGTGGGACTCGATCCCATAACGCCAGGATCACGCCCTGAGCCGAAGGCAGACGCTTAACCGCTGTGCCACCCAGGTGCCCCTACAAGGTTATTTTTAACTTAAACATGTTGACTAAAAAATTGTTACCCTGGAAGGGAACAATCTAGGGGCTGCTCGAACCAGAGCATTGGGTGGTGGACCCTCAGCCCCACCTCAGAGGTTGGGAAGAACCGACCTCTTTTCTGCTTTTCTGCCAGCTGTTGTTTAGAGCCAAAACCCCATCCAGGTTCTGCACAGAATCCAGAAAGTGCTGATATTTGCAGAGCAAAAAACAGTTAACTCTGAGATGATCAGCGATCGGAAAAAAAAAAGAAAAGAAAAGAAAAGAAAAAAGAGAGTGAGAGAATCCCAGTCTGCTTTCCTCTGTCAACCCCATCCATGCCTGGCCCTTCTTGCTCACTGTCTAAAAATCCAACTTCACTTTATTTTTTTCTTTAAAGATTTTATTTATTTATTTGACAGAGAGAGAGACAGCGAGAGAGGGAACACAAGCAGGGGGAGAGGGAGAGGGAGAAGCAGGCTTCCTGCTGAGCAGGGAGCCCGATAAGGGGCTCGGAACCAGGACCCTGGGATCATGACCTGAGCTGAAGGCAGATGTTTAATGACTGAGCCACCCAGGCGCCCCCCAACCTCACTTTAATAGTGGGTTGGGAAAAAAAGCAGAGTTTGGGGACGCCTGGGTGGCTCAGTCGGTTAAGTGTCTGCCTTCGGCTCAGGTCCTGATCCCAGGGTCCTGGGATCAAGTCCCGCATCGGGCTCCTTGCTCAGCGGGGAGTCTGCTTCTCCCTCTGTCTGCTGCTCCCCCTGCTTGTGCTCGCTCTCTGACAAAAAAAAATAAAATCTTAAAAAAAAAAAAAAAGCAGAGTTTGAAGGATAAAGTTGTTAAAACGTGGTGTTCTTTCCTGCTTCTCACCTGTAGCGCTCTTGGGACGGCCCGTACGCCCTGCGCAGGTTTTTTTTTTTTTTTAAGTTCCATGATTTATTACTTGCGTATAACACCCCGTGCACCATGCAATACGTGCCCTCCTTAACACCCATCACCAGCCTATCCCATCCCTCCCCCGCCCCGGAAGCCCTCAGTTTGTTTCCCAGAGTCCACGGTCTCTCACGCAGGTCTTGAAAGGCGCTGGTCGCCGTGGGAGAAGTGACGAGGACGGTGCAGCGAACAGAGAGGCTGAGATCAGCATCAGTTTGATCTCAGGGGAATGAATGCCCCAGGGAAACTCCAGTTTCTCTGGGCCTTTTTTACATCTTTCCAAAGGGCTCCCTGTGGGCACCCCCCCATCTTTAACTCCCTGCAGGAGATACGCTATGTACGACTGTGGCTCAGTTGTTTTGGGGTGGATGGATGGAAGTGGGGTGGGGTACGGGAGAAAGGCGCTTCCCACTGCATGGTACCTGCATTCTGGATGGGACCACTCTGGGCACCCATACCCACTCCTGGCCCCAAGCCTACCTATGGTCCAGGCCCAAATCCCCCAATCCCTTTCCTGGCCCGCTTCGCCTCTGTCCTTCAGCCCGGCCCCCATTCCCTTGGGGGCCACTCAGGGAGGAAGAAGAGGACACCTGGGTTTCTCCGAGCTGGACAAGATTCTGTGGGCCCCTCCTTGCTCCCCGGATGCTGAATGCAGTGCTGGCCTGTGCAAAGGTGAAGGCTGCCCTGAGGACCACAGAGCGGGCATGGGGCTGAAGGGCCGTGCCCCTGCCAGCTTCCCCGAACACCACCCACTTCTGATGCGAGGGACCCTGACAAGGACCAAACACACGTCCCATCCACCTTCCTTTGCCCTCAGGGTTTGTAATCTTTCATGCCAGAGAGGAACACGTCCAGGAAGGACATTATTTGAAAAAAATAATTTTTTTGTTGTGCAACAGCTGTGAGGTTAAGGCCTTTCCAGCCCAGTGCTGACTGTGGTAGCTGCTGGGGTGGACACCCACTCTTGGCTCGGGGCCCCTCTTGTGCTCCTTCTCAGTTCACTGTTTTGGTGTGTTTAGGCCAAATACAGTGTATCTGTCTTCCTGGCTGGAAGGAGCCACGGAGGACAGAGTCTGGGGCTGTCTGAGCGTGCACACCCTGGGGTCCCTGGCATCTGGCCTCACGTGTGGAATAGGTTTCTGTTGTTTTAAGAGTCAGACACGTGGTTTAAGAGTCAGGGACGTGGTTGATTTTGATGGGTTCTTTGGGGCATTTGCTAGCACTGTTTTTGGGATAAATCTGCCCTAAAATAAACTGTAGAGTTTTGGGGCACCTGGGTGGCTCAGTCGTTAAGTGTCTGCCTTTGGCTCAGGGCGTGATCCCAGGGTCTTGGGATCGAGCCCTGCATAGGGCTCCCTGCTCTGCTGGGAGCCTGCTTCTTCCTCTCCCACTCCCCCTGCTTGTGTTCCCTCTCTCGCTGGCTGTCTCTCTCTCTGTATAATAAATAAAATCTTAAAAAAAAATAAAATAAAAAAATAAAAAATAAACTGTAGTGTTTAGATGAAAATGAAGGTCAGAAACAGGAACCCTCTTTTGGCCCCCAGTTTTCTGAGTAGATGATTCTGAGGCAGTTAAGAGAGGTCAGTCTTCCTGTGGGTCCCGGGCAACGCTGGATGGTTTACAGTTTGCTGCCCTCTAGTGGTACAGACATGGTGACGCTCCTCTTTCCCAGAGCGTCTCGCTCACGGGGGAACGTGTGGGACGAAGCAGAGAGCCATGCGGTCTCCGCTGAGGGAATTCCCAGGCTACTGGAGGCGACTTTCCCTTGAACCATGGTCTGAGGGCAACAATCCACGCCTTGGGCTGTACAAGGGGGCCGACGTACGTACCCTAACCTAAGTGGGCCGCCTGGCCAAAGAGGTCAGGGGGCCCCCAAGCCGAGCCTCCAGCGCCTCCAGCAGTCTCTGACAACTAGAATTGCTTTCCTTTTGAATGGTGGAACTGATAAGCACAAAATGAGCTGTGGCAGCTGGTCTTTCTCCTTGCCCCCACCCCCATGCCCTTAGTGATGGCTATCTTCTTGTCTCTTCTCTCCCAACCTCTCACATAATTCTGCTTTGCTTCCCTTTTGGGCTGAATTGTGTCCCCTCAAAATCGGTATGTGGAAGCCCTAATCCCCAGTACTTCAGCATGTGACTGTATTTGGAGACAGGGCCTTTGAAGAGGTTGAAGAGGCTGTTGAGTTAATGGGGCCGTGAGGGCGAGCCCTCTACCCAATCTGACTGGTGTCCCCATCAGAAGAGGACGGTTGGCTACAGACGTGTATAACGACCACGTGAGGACACAGCGAGAAGGTGGCCATCTGCCAGCCAAGGAGAGGCCTCAGGAGACACCGAGCCTGCTGACCCCTTGATCTTGGACTTCCAGCCTCCAGAGCTGTGAGAACCTAACTTCCCATTGTTGAAGCCCACGTCTGTGCTGTTTTGTTGGCAGCCCTGGCAAACAAATACAACCCTAACAAAATACTGATTTCTACAGGACAGTGGTTGCATTTTGAGGGTTACCCCCTTTTTTTTAATTTAGAGGGAGAGAGAGAGAGACATAGAGGGATTGAAAGAGAGAGAAAGAGGCAAAGCAGGCGAGCTCAGGAAGAGGGAGAGAGAGAGGGAGAGAGAATCGCAAGCAGACTCCCTGCGAGTGTGGAGTCCAATGCAGGGCTCGATCCCACGACCCTGACATCGTGACCCGAGCCAAAATCAAGAGTTGGACACTTATGGGGTGCCTGGGTGGCGCAGTCGTTAAGCGTCTGCCTTCGGCTCAGGGCATGATCCCAGAGTCCTGGGATCGAGCCCCACATCAGGCTCCTCCGCTGGGAGCCTGCTTCTTCCTCTCCCACTCCCCCTGCTTGTGTTTCCTCTCTTGCTGGCTGTATCTGTGTCAAATAAATAAATAAAATCTTTAAAAAAAAAAAGAGTTGGACACTTAACCAACTGAGCCACCCAGGCGCCCCAACATTTTGAGGTTTTCAAGGATATAAACACACCCACTCTCTCCTGGGCCCGGCCGCAGTTTCTCTATCTGTCCAGAGGGTCCTTAAGATAAACACGGAGCAGTTTTCCTTTAATCTCCTTTAATCTTTAGGGTAATCCATTTTATAGATGAAAACATTCCTAGAAGTTAACTTGCCCAGGGTCACCCAGGTAGTGGGGACAGTCAGGATTCAGACTCAGTTGTGCCTCCAAGTGCCACCTCTTCCTCTGTAGCTCAGACAGCAGGCCGGCCCAGGAAGGGGGTGGGCTGGGCTCTGGAAGGGGGTGGCTGTCTGGTAAACCGCGAGAACACTTTGCCCTGCTGATCCTTGCAAATGGTGGTCTGGTTTCTCCCTTAACCTATTGAGAAAAAGCTCCATTCCTCTGAAAAACTCGCCAATGTATTCCACGAGGCAGGACGTACGGACACATCCCCACACCACCCTCTTCTCGAAAGCCCTCAAGTTAGTACGCCTGTCTGAACTGACAGAAACAACGGGAGCTTGTGGACATTCTGGTCTTTGTCAACAGTGACTCCTAACCACACTGTTATTCTTTCAAAATATATTTTATTAGTGGCACATGGAATTTAAAGTTAAGCAATTTCTTTCCAGAGAGAAGGTAAGACCTGACAGACTAAAAAATTGTCACAGCAGAAATACCATTTCCAGTGTAGACAGAGATTACTAGGAAGAGTTTCCACCAAGGAAATTACTTTCCTCACACGCTGACTGTGTTGTGCACATGACCCCTGCAGTCGTTGGGGTCCGCAGCCCCGGACGGCGTGAGAACACAGTAGATGACCCCATGGGATCGGCGCGCTGGTTACGGCAGCGGCAGGGGGGTCATGAGCCCCCTTGCTCTGCACAAGCACCAGGAGGGCCTGCAGCACGCAGAGGCTGGTGGGAAAATGCTAGGCCAGCGGACTCACGTGGGAGCCCAAGAGAACCCTCAGACCCGCAGGAGCTCTGCAGAGTCCCCATTAGACCCTTCACCTGCAGACTGGGGGCTAGGGGTTTCCAGGGACGACTTTTAAAGTATCTGGAAACACGTCTACATTAGTAAGTCAGAGGAGAACTGAACCTTCTTCGAAACATCAGCTTCTCCTCTCGTGGGTTCTTTCCCCCAACATTCTTCTGACTTAACATGAACTCCACAACCAAGAGAGCCCCAGGAGGTGTTGGTCCCCTCCCACCTGGCGAGCCTGCTGCTTCTGTCCCCGCTGTGGGTCTCCCGATCCCAGATGGCACTCCCTGCATTGAAGTGGCTGCTGTCCTGTTCAGATCATGTCGTTTCTTCTTTCTAATCTAAGACACTGGGGATGATTCATAAGAAAGACTCAGGACTTAGTCATCTGCACTGGTCTTATTTTGACCTTAAAAGGGGCGTTTCTCTCAGCACGTCCAGATCCGCCCCTCAACCAAACACTCAGATACTCATTGATCAAGGCGACAAAACGAGTGACAGACTGCAGAATTTTCCATTTCTAGATCTAATTGATTAAGCCAAGTCTCCACACCAGGAAACTGGACTTTCCCTCCAAGCTAGCATCTAGAACAATCTTCAGGGCCCTAGGGCAGGTCAGCGACACTGGTCTCGTTGAGGTCAATTCCAGAGTGCAGCTTGCCATCCTTGGCGGCCGCCCAGGGCATGGAGGTGGAGGTCCACTTCACCGCCCAGTCTCCTGCTTTGCTGACCAAGATGACGCCGCCTAAACCCCTCAGCTTTGACTTCATATAACCCAATGCCATGTCGGCCGCCTCTTCCAATGTCCTTCCTGGAAACGAGGAAAGGTTGAGAAACAACACACCTTGCAATGAAAGGAATCTGATGGGAAAATCAGTGGCAGTATGAAAATCCAAAGTGAGTTAACAAAGATTTTTGGGCAAATGATTTCTATTTGAATGCTTCAAAGAAGGATCCTCACCATAAAAGGCCCTGTTTGCACCGAGACGGAGCCTAGCATCAGCCTAAGCAGAGCTGCCTTCTCTCCCACACCCAGGCTCAAAGTCTCTCCACTGCCCCTGAGATGCCCAACACGGACAGTATTCTAAGTGCACTTCTTTCCAGATCCTGACAGAAGGCGGGAAGAAGTCAAAGTAGCGTTAACGACCTGAAAGGAACATCTAAAGCAAATGCGAAAGGGTTTCATATACTTTACAGCCTATTATAAAGAGTTTCCATTCACTTGTCTTCAGACAGCGTGAACTTGTTCTGTGTACCTTGTTCTACGTGGAAGAGAGTCAGTCTGGCCAGATTCACCTTCAGGATGCTCTCCCCGTGCCCCGTGGTGGAAATGGCGCCAATGTCGTTGTCGGCATAACCTCCAGACCCTGCTCAAAAAAGGTGGACTGGTTCAAACTGAGCAGCACAGTGAAGAAATTCAAACCCATACCAAGTCTAAGGATACATAAATGTTAAATCCCAGAGAGGGCCAAAGTGTGAACAAAGGTCAGCAGCCGTGACCTTGAGGTGCAGAAGTGGTGTAGTAAGTGCCAGGTGATGACCCTAAAATCGGGGGGGGGGGGGTGTTGGCCTGAGCTCTCACGGAGCAGCCCCTCCAGGACGGCTCTTCCTCCTCCGCGAAGCCCACACAGCCACTCCCAGGCCCGCCCCTGACCCCGCCCGGGAACTAGAGGGCCTATGTCAATGTCAACACAAATGTTTCCATTTGTACCAGCACTGCGACGCCTTCAGGCCACTCAAATCTATTAGCGGCCAGCCTAAATTCTCAGCTTTTTCTCAGTTTGTTAATTTGAGCCCATGCCTGGGAAGAGGCTTTGTGTACATAACCGTTTGGGACTAAGTCTGCAGATCCTGAAGCTGGGGCTAGAGAGAAGAGGCTCTCCGGGGCTCACTGGGGGCCACCTGAGCCTCCCCAAGTCATCCCCGGAGCCTCCAGCCTCGGAAAAGCCTTGTGCCTGCTGGATACAGGTGCCCTCTCAAAGGGTGCCCTGCCCAAGCACTCCCCCCCGCCCCCGAAATGCTGGGGCTGCCGGAAGAGGCGGGGAGTGAAGAGGAGAGGGTGACAGGTGGATGGCAGCGGAAGGGGCGGGTCAGCAGCGGGCCACAGAGCCTACCTATGCATGGGGTGTCCCCAACCCGGCCGACCATTTTATTAACGATGCCGCCCGTCGAGGTCGCGTAGGCTACGTTTCCTTTGGAGTCCAAGGCGACGGCACCCACGGTTCCCAAGTCTCTGCCAAGAATAAAGAGAAAAGGGACAGACTGAGACGAGAGACCCTGATGTCACAAGTAACATCGGAGCTGAACAGCACTTAAATTCCCACATGAGATGCTAATGGTAAGTGGGGCGCACTTTGATTGCGACATTCGCGTCTCACGTTAGCTTTCCACTCTGCACGTCAGAGAGATTGCTAGACGTTCCTTCAGCTCTCAGCTTTAAGAGCACATCCCGTCCCTGCACCACCGTCCTCTAGCTGTGTGACTTAGTTACTAAGTTTTCTTAGTAACTGCGTCTCATTTTGCCCACCTATAAAACAGGGATAAAAAGAATTGAGTGCATCTCAGACGATGTGTGCATAAAAATCCCTTGGATCCCTGGGCCCGCCCCAGCGATCCTGAGCTGGTGGGTGCAGGGTGGAACCCAAGACCCCGCACTTCTCACACCTCCCAGGTGATGCCGACGTTGCCTGTCACACCCACTTGGCCTGTTTCACGGGGCTTGCTGTAAAGATGAAGTAAGTTATGGTTTTCCCTATTAAACATTTTCAAGTAAAAAAATTGGAAAGAAAAAATTGGAAGAAATTGTGCAACAACAGCTATAATACCCCCCCCCAAGCTACAATGAACTATATTTGAGGCACATAGTAAGTGCCAGGCCCAGGAGTGAACAGACAGTGTCCCTTCTCCCGTGCAGCTTGCCTTTGGGGGCAGAGGGCAACAGAGCGGTAAAAATTTGTTTTATGAACAACGGTAAAAATGACAACTCCAGCAGCATGGAGAGGGCTTTCTGCAGGGCCTTGCTGAAGGAGGGGAGGGCAACCCACACGGCTTGCTGGGGAGTGTGCTCCTGCAGCTGGACCACGGCTGGGACGCTCACGGCAGTCATGCAGGTCACTGCGGTTGCGGAGAATAAAGCGAGGGAGAGAGGGTCAGGGGATGGCCAGCAGCCAGACCTTGGAGGCTCTGACGGGCGGGGTGACCGTACACCCTGGTGAGCCAGGACAGTCCTGATTTCTCCCCATGTAACAGCTCCCCTTTCACTCTCAAAGTCAAGTTCTGATCTGAACACTACGTCATGTGGTCCTCCGACGTATAGGCCCTGATTGAGATGGGAAGGCACTGTGTCCCAAGGTGAGTTCAGTTTTAAAAATATCATTCTTACCACCACCCTCATCCACCGGAATGCCTAAAACGAAGACGACTCGTATCGGGCGAGGGTCAGGATGTGCGGGACTGGAACACTCAGTCACTACTGCTGGAAACGTAAACTGGGGCAACCCCTTCGGAAAGCCATCTGGCAGGACCTACCAAAGCTGGCTTGGCAATCACACGCCTCCCTTTCTGCATTCTTCCAGCAGAACTGTGGAGCGACACTCACCGAAAAACATACACCGAAACGTTCGCAGCAGGACTGTGTGTGGTAATGGCGAACGGAAAGTGACATAAATGTCCACCAGAGGCGCAGCAGGTGGCCTGAGAGCGTCCTGGCACCAACTCCCCTCCTGCCGTGCCATGAGCTGCTGCGCTGTG
This sequence comes from Ursus americanus, assembly GCF_024610735.1. Taxonomy (NCBI): domain Eukaryota; kingdom Metazoa; phylum Chordata; class Mammalia; order Carnivora; family Ursidae; genus Ursus; species Ursus americanus. The sequence goes on along the minus strand of NC_142150.1, from coordinate 38,375,889 downwards.
TGTGCCACACGTGGACGGACCCCCGAAATAGCACGAGGAAAGAAGGCACCAAATAAAGTACACACTACACGGTTCCACTTAAATAAAGTTCGAAAACTGGCGACTGTCGTCCACCGTGTTAGAAGCCGGGTACGTGGGTGCCGTCAGGGCAGGGCTGGGAAGGGAGCGTGGTGGGGAGCGTCGGGCGATGATCTAGTTCCCCACCCCCTGGGGGCCGATTTTGTGGGTCCGCTCGGTGAAAAGCCATCAGAGGCTCCGTAAGACTTGTGCACTTCTGTGTGTATGCCACACGTGCACAAAATATTTCTCGCAGAATAATCATTCTGGCAGATGTGTGTGGAGTGAGGGAGACAAGAGAGGAACCAGAGACTGGTCAGGAGGCTTGAAGAGTTGCTGGCCTCTGTTGGGGTGCTCCTGGGACGTGGGGAAGCAGGCTCGGCTCGGGACACTCTGGAGGCAGAGCTGACAGACTTTGCGGGGGAGTTGGGTGTGAGAGAGATTATGGGCGGCTCTAAGGCTTTGGCTCCCAGAACTGAAAGGGTACAGGAACCATTCACTGAAAGGGAGACTATTAGGAATAGGTTTTTTGGTGTTTTCTGGTTTTGTTGGTGGGTGTGGCGTGACGTTAGGTGGGGAAATCTGGGCTTCAGTTCTGGACACAAGCTTGAGGTACCGGTTGGGCAATCACGTGGAGAGAGCGAACTGCAGCTCGATGTGGGCTGGCAGTCAGGGGGCTAGAAAGAGAAATCTGGCATTCTGCTTGGAAGAAAACAGGAACCCTAACTTCCAGCGTTCACAAAAATCAGCTCCAGAATTCAAGGCCTGACTATAAAACAAAACAAAATTCTTCAGGAAAATCTAGGTGACTACAGATGTCTCAGGGTGGGGAATACCTTCTATGTTTCTAGTCCCAAGAAGTAGACAAGAGAGGCAGACTGCGTATTTGATTATGAAAAAGTAAAAACTTGTGTATGGCAAAAATACCATAAGCAAAGTAAAAGCAAGACGAAAAACAACAGATTTGGATTTTTTTTTTTTAAACAGAGAAGACAGCCTTAAGACTGAGAAGAAGGAACATAACAATGAAAGAGAAAAAATGATCATAGGACAAAAATAGACAAATTCATAGAAACCAATGGCCCACCAACAAATGCCAAATGCTCAAACTTGTTGATAATCAGAGAATATAACTTAAAGTGACAGCGTTACCCTCCTCATGTCAGATGAGGGGAGGCACTCCCAGACTCGGCTGCTGGCAGGCCCACTCCTAACATTCGCTAAGTGTGGAGGCGAGACTACAAATACAAATGGCGGCCCATACACCATCTGTTTATGTTTTAGAGGCTGTAGATATGTTCTTTTCTCTTAGAGTGATGAATATGTCTTTAAAAATATTGCAAAGCCATGGTTTTTACATGAACGAAAGCAGACAAACCACCAATAATGACTTAATGTAATTATTGTGCCCATCTAGGTCCTTTGTTGATCAGTTATTAATGGCTGGATGAGTGGGAAACACACACGCACCCCCCCCTATAAATTATTGTTTACTCCACAAGGTTGATTCATTTCAGGGGGCAGCACGCTCTTATAATCATATGTCCGTACAACATGTGTTCTCTCGACAAACTGCCACATAAGACAGATCTTTTTGAGTCCGTGTAGTTCTTAGCAGGTTTTTAATTCATTTTAATTTGGAGAAGCTTCCCTCTGCTGAGGCAGCAGCAACTGGAATGTTCAACAAAATTCTTAAGGCAATCCTTGGATTTGGAAAGGAACTCCTGATTTGCACATTACCACGCTCAAATGCTACCGGGCATCGTGGGATACGTTTTTGTAACAGAAGACACTATTGCATACTTTGATTTGATCAAACATGTCATGACCGCTCCCTGTAGTCATTTATACCATCTCTGCAGCAGCACCTAGACCCACGCAGAGTATCTTCAGCTCTTTCACATTTCACTGCCGGCGTATTATAAAGAAAACTGAAAGTAGCACTTGTGTTGTTTGATTTTGTGCATGTCTCTCTTCAAATGGCACTATGCTCTGATATATAACAGACAGAAAGACAGCCTCTATCGGAGTTGATTTGGGGATTATTTGTACATGAATCTTCTCCTTCAAGTTGGGCAAGAATTTTTGTTGCCTTCCTTCAGTTTCCTTTTATTTTACTGGAATGCTATTAATAATAATAATAATAATAATAATATTATTATTATTTTGGAAAGAGGACGCAAGAGAGCCCAAGCGGGGGGAGGGGCAGAGGTGGGGAGAGAGACAGAGAATCCCAAGCAGGCTCCACGCTCAGCTCGAAACCCCACACAGGGCTCGATCTCATGGCCCTGAATCATGACCTGAGCCAAAATCAAGAGTTGGACACTTAACAGACTGAGCCACCCAGGTGCCCCTGAATTGTTATTCTTCTTGCACATTTCACATGCAGTGTGATTTTGTTTCTCTTAATATATTTTCAATCCTTTCAAAAGTGAAATAGCCAAAAAGATTTTTTAAAGCTTTTATTAAGCTTATCAATAGAAATTAACAGTTCATACTAAGTGGCTGTAGGTAGCATCGAATCAAAATTAATTTCACTGTCAAAGTCCATAATTTACTCTTTGAGAATCTTCTGTGATTTCACGGAATTCTTTATCTAAATTCAAAGTAATTACTTTAACAGCACTGGGTTGGTCATTCCCACCATCTGTCTGAGATCTGTTCTAAGGTCAGACAGGAGTCTGAGCGCCCTGTTCCATTTTGGACCTATCTAGAGAACCTTGCATCGGACCCTCTAGTGTCCCACAACATCGGCACTGCCGTGCAGCGGGGGCACACCTCCTAGAAACAGATTCAAACTGTGAGCCTACGTGTCACATGGAATACTTCTGGGCTCTTGGCCAAACTTCCTGTTTATATATCTTTTATTTACCAACCATGTTCACTCCATTATCACAGGCTTGCCTTTGACAGTTTTTTATTTTATTTTTTTAAAGCTTTATTTGAGAGAAAGAGAAAGCGCGCATGTGCAAGCGGGGTAGGGGGAGGGGCAGGGAGACTCTCAAGCAGACTCCGCACTGAGTGTGGAGCCTGATGCGGGGCTCGATCTCAGAGCCCTGAGATCATGACCTAAGTCAAAATCAAGAGTTGGTCGTTTAACCAACTGAGCCACCCAGGTGTCCCATTGCCTTCGAAAGTCTTTTAAGTTCATGCCTAAGATGAAAAGTTCTCCCACTTCTTCTCTAAATCCAAAACACCTACTTCCAAAAGCAGGTGAGTCAGACTTGTTTCTCTTCTCGGGGTCGTACGGTGATACATATAATCAGTGTTAGTTGCTCGATGTGTCTTCTGACCGTGGTACCTTCTAGCTGAACTGAGTATTTTGTTAAAAACATTTTATGTATTTGATTTCATCTCTCACTTATTAGTCACTAAATTAATCTGTCTGAATTCTCTTATCTTAGTGATCATTAGTTGCATTATTTTTTGTCTTAATTACATGTATTATCAAGTTTTGAAATAATTTTTATTAAGCCTGAAATGTCCCACTGTGTTTTGTAAACACAGTGCTGATGATGGAGTGTCATGAAAAGCCTCGTTAGGCCTGGCTAAATACCAGACACACTGTATTATTCTTTCAAGAACATTACAGCCCTGTTTCATATCGTCTTTTTCTTTTTCCGCTGATATCAACTGCCTGTTCTCCCCAGTCCTACTGACTGCACGTGTCCTTTTGGTGTGTGATTATTCGAGATAATCAATGAGCTCTTCCTGTAGTAAAGGACGGGAAATCGCTGGGATTTCATCAGAACTGTCCAAACTGAAGATGTGGCAAGAATATTCCTACTAATCTTCACTGTTGTGACAGGTAATTAAATCTTCATTGGACCAAGAATTTGGAATGTCCTGCTTCTCAACGTTAGCTGGGTCATCCTGGAAGAAGACTGCTTACTTTACTTTTTTTTTTTTTTTTTTGACAGAGACAGACAGTCAGCAAGAGAGGGAACACAAGCAGGGGGAGTGGGAGAGGAAGAAGCAGGCTCCTAGCGGAGGAGCCTGACGTGGGACTCGATCCCAGAACGTCGGGATCACGCCCTGAGCCGAAGGCAGCCGCCTAACGGCTGCGCTACCCAGGCACCCCTGTTTTGTTTTTTAAAATGCGTGTGGATTGCGTCCTGGAAGATTATTTTCCTTCTGTTTACCTCTCAGCTTTTTGTTTTCTTTTGTGAGCTCTGCGTTTGTATTCTTTTTCTATCAAAATCTTGATTTAACATGCATTTTCAATAATCTAGGGATTAAAAAGATGTAATTGTCTTGAAAGTGTACAAAATTAGGATATATTTTCATCAAAAATGAAGAGCGAATATAACTGAATAAATATAAATGAATTGCAGATATAATTTCAAAAAGTTAAGTTTTTTCCTAATATACCAATCTATTAATATTAAAGTCAAAACATGAACTATAATTAGTGAATATAACATTTTAAAATTACTTAAAAGCTAAAAATGTTAATATATCTTAACAAATAAAACCATTTGTAATTCTACCATTCAGTGTCCATTTAGCTGCCAACATAAAGAGCTGGTTCTTCATGCAGGTTCTGTCTAGACCTGCACTGTCCAATATGGCAGGCAGGGCTACCTGCACCACTGGCCACTGGAAGCGTGGGCAGTCCCCGGGGGAGGGGTGTGCTGCAAGTGTAGTATGTGGGTCAGATTTTGAAGATTTCATGTGAAAGAAAAATGTAAAATACCTCCAATAATTTCTTATATTGATTACATGCTGAAATGATAATATTTTGGATATACTGGGTGAAATATATGTGTGTATGTACATACGTATTTTTTTTTTTAAGAGAGAGAGAGAGTGTGGGTTGGGGTGTGGAGGGGCAGAGGGAGAGAATTGCAAGTAGACTCTGCACTGAGTGCAGAGCCTGATGTGGGGCTTGATCTCGTGACCCTGAGATCATGACCTGAGCCAAAATCAAGAGTCAGACGCTTAACCGACTGAGCTACCCAGGTGCCCCTTACCTGTTTCTTTTCACTTTTTTAACGTGGCTACTAGAAAATTTTAAATTGCATATGCAGCTCTTGTCCTTCTGTTGGACACTGCTGGTCTAGACCGACATATATACACATGTAAGAGTAATAGGCATCAGTTTGCATGTGCAAGTCTTGCAGATACTGTACTAATCCATGAATCCCGCCAGAACCATAGCATAGAACACGTAAGGAGGCAAGAAAATGGATACTTGGCACTACTGGGAAACAGTTACTTTGTTACATAAGAATTTATTTGACAAGTTATTAATTTGTCTTTTTCTCTTACCTAAGTCCTTCTGCTGTTCAATTCCTCCCCCCCGCTCCAAAGCAGTGTCCATTTCCGATATCGGCAGTGGCACAATCCACAAATCTTTAGATTTAGGTGGCCTTTGCTTCCGAGACAGAGAGCAAGAGATGCAGAGAAGCATTTCCCTGGGGGCTGGATGGTGTTAATCGCAAGAGTGGATGATGAGGGCTATGGGTCATGCTGTGCCACTGCTGAGTGACAGAGGTGCCCCAGGTGTCTGTAGCAAGCCAACTGCTTTGTGTATTTGTGATATGGGGGTCCTCTAAAGTGCAGGACCCAGGGCGTAGCCTGTCTCGCTTACATCTAAGGGCAATACTGGCTGGTAGAGATGTGCACTGTTGCAGAATTTTTGGAAAGTGATGTGGCAACACCTGTTAAAACCCCCACGAACCATCGATAAAGCCGCCCCATTCCTGTGACTCTGGCCGACAGGTACAATAGCACACTTGGTAGGGTTATCAAAAGCTACTGGTACATGGCCAAGTTTGTAAAACAGATTCTTAAGCTGGGGACACACCAGAATTACCTGGGAAACTTTTTCCTAACACACCTGCCTGGCCTCTTCACCTCAGATCTATTAAATTTGGTTCTTTATGGAAGGAGACCAGACATGCAATTTTGAAAAAGCTCCCTAGGTGATATTAAAGTATGCTGCTGGTTAAAAATGACAAATCTTAAAGAGCATGAAGAGTACATAGATTATATTCCATTATAAACTCCCAGGCCATATTCAAATCTTATTTTTCAAATTTTGCATTGAATAAGGGGGCTTTTATTTGAGATTTTGGAATCTGTAACACAGAAAATCATAATTCAGAACAAAGGATTAGTTCAAACTTCTAAGAACTGTACTGATTTGTCTGCACTAGGACAGCATGCTCAAGTAACTTCGGAGGGTTCACCAGCTCACAGACAATCTGTTTTGTCTGCTTAAGATAACGAACTGATCCAGAGGCATCCAGCAGTTAGTCCACTAATGCAAGGCACTCTACTATTGGAGAAGGAACTCTTGGCCAGATGTGAGTCGTTATTACAGGAGTAATAAGTGAGGTTAAATGTAAGAATCAAAAGAGCAGTTTTTCCAGGATGCAGTGTCAATTATTTTTGTACAAAAACTGAAACTACCAAGTGATTCTTGACTTATTTAAGAAAGGTGGATAATCGGATATTTGTCGCACATCCACACCTGAGTAAGTCCCCAAACTGCGAGCCGCAGGTGACACTTACTGTTGGCAGTCTGACTTCAGAGCGCCTTTCTCTTTTTCTAGACGTTTTACGTTTCTCTCCGTCACCAGCTGCTCTTTAGGAATCGTGGGAACCCCCATGGCTGCTGCAAATTTTGCTGCACCTTGGTCAGTCAGAAAGCAGTGAGTTGTCTTGAGCCAGAAAGAAACAGAAACATGGTTAGTTTTTGGAAACAGTTAAAATCTTTTAAAGTGTTCCAACTGTGTGGATGTAATTACTTCTCTCTGGGTACAAAGCCTCAAAGATGCAAATTCCACTGGCTTGCTTTTCTGAATGTTGAACAGAGCCTGGCACTCTGAGATCTTGCATTTTCAAAAAACCCCTAAAGTGATGGACCATGACTAGAAAAGTACTTAGGTATGATCTTAAGTTTAGAGGACATAATTCATTTTTATTTTACACATGCTATTAAACAGTCTGTTCAGTTTGTATCTGTTACGTCATACATGTTGAGAGAAGACTGAAGAAAATACAGGAAGGCAACATGAAAAAGTAATCACTGGACAAGGGATTACCAGTCCAATTCCACCGTCAACAGAGTCAGAGTCTCAGCTTACTTGAGAAATTTAAGTAGCATTGCTTCTGCTCTTTTATATGGTTTTAAGAGAACAATGCTCACAAGTATTCCCCCACAGTTAGACCACTTTTAGTTGCTCAAGTACAGCGGTAACGATTTCTTACGAAAAGGATGCTTGCGTCACATACCTTTTCCATAACAAGCCGTGCAAGTTTAATGGGATTTGCTATACAGCGGACTGCAGACACAGCTCCTGCAGACAGATCTTTTCCATTCATGATACTGGCATCCATTTCAACATCACCATTTACATTCAAGACAGATCCACAACCTAAAACCAAAGAGAAGTTGAAAAGCAAGAATTAAGAACTTAGAAATGGCTCCCAAGTTTCCTTCAAGCTGCCGACTTTAATTCATCCTCTACTCCATTGCCAGAGAAACATGTTTGGAAACACACATCTGGCTTGGCACCCCAAGATCTACAAAATAAAAAGTAGGAAACCCTTCCCAATCTGGCTTCTGATCTCCTTTACCAGCTTTATCCTCCCTCCTTGGCTGCATTTTCCTGAAATATTAGGTTTCTGTGAAAGTACCATAAGTTCTCATTGCTCTGTGCCCTTGTGCGTGCTCCTCTCTTTACCACCAGCACCCTTCCTCCAACTCCTTTTGCCTAGATAATGCCTGTGAGGCTAGCGATGCTTAACCTCTTTGTGCCCATTCCCTCATCTGTAAAATGGGATAAGAAGAAAGCTCAAGAATATTTAAAGGATTATAAAACTGTCCAGTACCCAACAAGGCAAAATTCACAATGTTTGGTATTCAGTAAGAAATTTCCAAGCACACAAAAAAAACAAGAAAATATGACCCAGAGCGATGAGGGAAAAAACCTCGCTCAATAGTAACAGATCATAAATGACATAAATGACAGAATTAGTAAACAAGGATGTTAATAAAACAGCTGTTATAACTATATTCTATATGCACCACAACATGGAAGAAAACATAAAAAAGACCCAAATAGAACTTCTAGAGATGAAAAAAAAAAAAAGTCTGAAGTGGAAAACACACTGGAAAATAAAACAAGGTTAGACACTGCAGCAGAAAAGATTAATGAACATGAAGACAGCAATAGAAACTAACCAAAATGAAAATAAAAAAGGATAAAAAACCCCAAATTAACAGATGATCATTGAGCTTAGGGCCAATTTCAAGCAACCCAATCAATGTGTAATTGGAATCTCTAAAAGGAGTGGTGAGACAGAGGGACAACAAAATATTTAAGGAAAAATGGATAAAAATTTTCCATTTGATTAAAACTACAAATTCACAGATCTGAGAAGCTCAATAAATTCCAAGCAAAAGAAACATGAAGAATATTACATGCAGGGACATCATGATCAAACAGCTTGGTGTTAATGAGACAGAGAATCTTAAAAGTAGCCAGACAGAGATGCACTAGGAAGAGAAGAAAAAGTGAGAATGAGAGTATGTTTCTGGTCAGAAATGATGCAATCCAGAAGATAGTGGAGCAATGTCTTTAAAGCCCTGAAATTAAAAACAACAACAAAACACACACACACAAACAAAAAAGCCTGTTAAGCTGGAGTTCAAATACCTAGTGAAAAACTGAAAACAAAGACTTTTTCAGATACACAAAAGCTGAAAGAAATTGCCAATAGCAGATGTGCAATACAAGAAATGTTAAAGGAAGTCTCTCAGGAAGAAGGAAAAGAACAGTGAACACCAATCATAAGCTACACAAAGGAAAGAAAAGCACTGGAAATATCTAGTATATGGATAAGCAGAAATACGTTTTCCTTTTATTTTAACAATATCTTTAAAATATAATTGTTTAGGGGCACCTGGGTGGTTCAGTCAGTTAAGCGTCCAACTTTTGATTTTGGCTCAGGTCATGATCTCAGGGTCATGAGTTCAAACCCCATGTAGGGCTCCACACTCAGCAGGGTCTGCTTGAGATTCTTTCCCTTTCCCTCTCCGTTTGCCCCTCCCCCTACTCTCTCTCTCTCAAATAAATAAATATTAAAAAAAATTCTCTCTCTCCCTCTCCCTATGCCCCTCCCCTCTGCTCACACACAATCTCTCTCTCAAAGAAAAATATATATGTATCTGTATATATATATTATATACATATATATATATAAACACCTATAAAATTGTTTAAGGGAAAAGTAATAACAATGTATTGGGCAATTTATAACATACACAGAAATAAAATATATGACAGCAGTAGTACAAAGGCTAGGAAAGGGGAAACAAGTATGCCACTACAAGGTTCTGACATTATGCATGAAGTACGATATTACTTGAAGGTGAACTATGACAAGTGAGAGATGTATACTATAAACTCTAAAATAACCTTTTAAAAAAGAAGTCTAGCTACTAGGCCAACAAAAGAGGTAAGACAGAATCATAAACAACACTCAATTATCCCAAAAGATGACAGAAAAAGAGGAAAAAAGGAACAATGAGTAGATTGGACAAATAGAAGACAAATAGCAAGATGACAGATTTATACCTGACCATATCAATAATCACATTAAATGTAAATGGCGTAAACACCCCAGTAAAAAGCAGAGATGGTCAGATTGTATAAAAAGGTAAGATACAACTATGTGCTACCTAAAAGAAATCCACTTTAAATATGAAGATACAAATAGGTTAAAAATGAAAGAACGGAGGTGGGAGTTAAGGTGGTGAAGGAGTAGGGGACCCCTTTTTCAGCCGGTCCCCTGAGTCGAGTTGGATAGGTACCAGACCAGCCTGAACATCCACGGAATCAGCCTGAGATGCAGGAAGATACATCTGGATCTCTACAAATGAACATCTCCAGCGCTGAGTATTGAGGTACGAGGCGGGGAGCCGTGAAACTGTGCACAGATATCAGAAGATAAACGGAAGGGGGAGGGAGCCGCTGCGTTGGGGCGCTGGGAAGCGGTAGCCACCTGCACGGGGGAGCCGGCGGACCCGCGGACCGGCACCCGGGAGAGAGCAGACTGAGACCGTGAGCCGGGAACCCATACGACAGACTGAAAACCGGAGCTCCGGTCCGCTCACTGGAACCAGACTGAGACCGGGAGCTCCAGGAATGCGCAAGGGCGGCTGGCGGCTGGCGGTGTTAGAAACACAAAGGACAGAGACGCGCTGGCCCTGGAAGTGAGGGCTGGGACGCCAGGTGTGGGGCGCATATCCCGGGACGCTGCAGGGTTGAGCAGCACCAACAGAAACAGAGTTAAAGTGGCCAGAACATCAGTGGAGAACGGTCCGTGATCCCTCTGTTCTGAGACAGAGGCTGAGATTCGGCCGCTGCTGCTCTGACTCTCAGAAGAGGCACAGCAAACCGCCAGGGAAAGCCGCCAGAGAACAAAAGCCTGGAAATACCGGCTCACAGTGTGCCCACCCCCATCCCCCCTCGCAGGGGACACAGAGACTCTACCCAAACAGAGTTGCCTGAGTATCGGCGCAGCAGGCCCCTCCCCAGAAGGCAGACTGAAAAATCAAGAAGCCCACATCCCTAAGGTCCCTATAAAACAAGGGTGCACGGCCTGGGTCCCGGTCAATAATTTGGGCTCTGGACAACCCCGCAACCTCTCCTCATCAGAATGATGAGAAGGAGAAATCCCCCCCAGCAAAGAAAAGACAATGAGTCTGTGGCCTCTGCCACAGAACTAGTGGATATGGATATAACTAAATTATCAGAAATGGAATTCAGAGTAACAATGGTCAAGATGATGTGTAGACTTGAAAAAAGTATTAACAACACATGAAAACATGTTCAAAATCATTAGCCATCAGGTAAATTCAAATAAAAACCACACTAAGATACCACCTTATGCCAGTTAGAATGGCAAAAATTAACAAGGCAGGAAACAGCAATTGCTGGAGAGGATGTGGAGAAAGGGGATCCCTCCTACATTATTGGTGGGAATGCAGGTTGGTGCAGCCACTCTGGAAAGCAGTGTGGAGGTCCCTTAAAAAGTTAAAAATTGAGCTACCCTATGATCCAGCCATTGCAATACTGGGTATTTACCCCAAAGATACAGACGTAGTGAAGAGAAGGACCCTATGCACCCCAATGCTTATAGCAGCATTGTCCACAATAGCTAAATCGTGGAAGGAACCAAGATGCCCTTCAACAGTTGACTGGATTAAGAAGCTGTGGTCCATATATACAATGGAACATTACTCAGCTATCAGAAAGAATGATTTCTCAACATTTGCTGCAACATGGACAGCACTGGAGGAGATAATGCTAAGTGAAATAAGTCAAGCAGAGAAAGACAATTATCATATGGTTTCTCTCATCTATGGAACATAAGAACTAGGAAGATCAGTAGGGGAAGAAAGGGATAAAGAAAGGAGGGTAATCAGAAGGGGGAACGAAGCATGAGAGACTATGGACTCTGAGAAACAAACTGAGGACCTCAGAGGGGAGGGGGGTGGGGGAATGGGATAGACCGGTGATGGGTAGTAAGGAGGGCACGTATTGCATGGTGCACTGGGTGTTATACACAACTAATGAATCATCGAACTTTGCTTCAGAAACCAGGGATGTATTGTATGGTGACTAACATAATATAATAAAAAAACATTAAAATAAAAAAACAAATAAAATAAAAGGAGAACTGGTGATGGGTATTAAGGAGGGCACGTGTTGTAGTGAGCACTGGGTGTTAAATACAAACATTGAATCATGGAACACTACATCAAAACAAAACAAAAAAAAAGAAATAAGTTAATTTAGCAAGGTTGTTAAAAGTCAATATGCAAAAATCAATTGTAGATTACATATATTAGCAACAGACAAAGAAAATTAAAAAAAAAAGAACTTCAGAGAAATGTAACTAGAATCTAATAGGAAACACACACCCAAAAGTATAAAATTAAGAAGAATTTCAAAGCCAAGTGTTGGTGATAATGTGCAGCAACTGGAATTTGCTAATGTTTCTGATGGAAGTCTAAAATAGTACAATTGCTTTGGAATATTGATTGACAGTATTAACCCTAAGTATATGCATACACGATAAATCAGCAGTCCCCTCTCTGAACCAGAAATGATTACTTCTGTCCACCAAAAAAAATTCACAAATATTTATAATGGTTTTATTTGTAATAGTCACAATGGAAATAACTGCCCATCAAAAATGGAATAGGTAAATATAGTGTGATATATTTGTATACAGGAATATTACAGAGCAATAGAGAAGAATGAACTCCTGATATGCAGTGCAGATCAACTCATAGGCAGAACTTTTAGGAAAGAATTAGTATAATGATTTGTAATTTGTAATTTCAATTATATTAAGTTCAAAACCACAGTAAAGTAACCTGTAGTGGGAATCAGAACAATCACCATTGTGGGGTTTACTGTTTGATAGCTTTGTGGTGTGGAAATACTCTACATTTTTATCGGGTGGTAGGTGTACATGTAAATGCTCACATGAATGTTTTCTAAATGTGAGCTTAAGATTATTAAAATTTATTTTTTAAGTTTTAGCACAATAAAATAATTATTATCCAAAAAAAAGAAAAAAAAAGAAAGAACGGAAAAAGTTATACCATGCTAAAATGAATTACATGAAAGCTGGAGCAGCTGTATCAACATCGGGCAAAGTAGACTTCAGAACAAGGAACGTTAAATAATAATGACATTACATAATGATAAAGGGGTCAGTTTACACAGAAGACACCCGTCTACGTAACAATTTCTAAATATATGAAGCAAAACCGATAGAAGTCAAAGGAGAAATATAGAGATCCACAATTAAAATTAAAGACTACAACACTCCTCTCTCAGGATTCAATGGAAATAGAAAATGAAGGTATAGAAGATCTGAACAACATTACCAACTAACTCGACTTTATTGAATTCTTTTTTTTTTTTTTAAAGATTTTATTTATTTATGTGCCAGAGAGACAGCCAGTGAGAGAGGGAACACAGCAGGGGGAGTGGGAGAGGAAGAAGCAGGCTCATAGTGGAAGAGCCTGATGTGGGACTCGATCCCGAAACGCCGGGATCACGCCCTGAGCCGAAGGCAGACGCTTAACGACTGTGCTACCCAGGCGTCCCAAACTCGACTTTATTGAGATTATAGAACTTTCCATACAACAATAGCAGAGTACATATTCTTTTAAAATGCAAATAGGATATTTACCAAGAGAGACCATATTCTGGGCCAAAACCCAAACCTTACAAACTTCAAAAGAATGTAAATCACACAGAGTATGTCCTTTGATTGTAACAGAATTAAAATAAAAATCACAGAGCTATTAGGCAAATCCACAAATATTTGGAAATTATCGTACTAAATAACCCATGGTTCAACGAGGAAGTCACAAGTGAAATTATAACATGTTTTGAACAGAATGAAAATGAGAAGACAACACGTGAAAACTTTAGGATGCAATCAAAGCAGGGCTTAGAGGAAAATTTAAAGTATTAAATGTCTGTATTAGAAAAGACTGGTCTCAAATTAATGATCTAAAAATAATAGTAAATTATTCCTAAAGTAAGTTGAAGAAAGGAAATAATACAGACAAATCAATGAAATTCAGAAGAGAAAAACAGTAAAAAAAACAAAAAAACAAAAAAAATCCACAAAACCCTCCTAAAACCAAAAGCTACTGTTCTTTGAAAACAAACAAACAAACAAACAAATCCCCAAAACCAAACTCGATAAATTCTAGCTAGACCAAGAAAAAAAGACAGAAATTCAAATATCAAGAATGAAAGATGGGACCTCTCTACAGACCTTACAGACATTAAAAAAATAATAAAGTATATTGTAAATAACTCTAAAGCCAATAAATTCAACATTTTTTTTTTTAAAGATTTATTTTAGGGACGCCTGGGTGACTCAGTCGGTTAAGCGTCTGCCTTCTGCTCACGTCATGATCCCGGGGTCCTGGGATGGAGCCCCACATCAGGCTCCCTGCTGGGTGTGGAGTCTGCTTCTCCCTCTGCCTCTGCTACTGCTCCCCCTGCTTGTGCTCTCTCTCTTGCACACTCTGTCTCAAATCAATAAACTAAAATCTTTAAAAAAAGATTGAGAGAGAGAGAGAGCTTGAATACATGAGAGAGCACAAGCAAGGGGAGAGGGGCAGAGGGAGAGGGAGACAGAAACACAAGCAGACTCTGTGCTGAGCTGGAGCCTGAAGCGGGGCTTGATCTCATGACCCTGAGGTCAGACCTGAGCCAAAACCAAGATTTGGATGCTCAACTGACTGTACCAGAGAGCTTGTGCTCTCTCTCTTGCACACTCTGTCTCAAATCAATAAACTAAAATCTTTAAAAAAAGATTGAGAGAGAGAGAGCTTGAATACATGAGAGAGCACAAGCAAGGGGAGAGGGGCAGAGGGAGAGGGAGACAGAAACACAAGCAGACTCTGTGCTGAGCTGGAGCCCGAAGCGGGGCTTGATCTCACGACCCTGAGGTCAGACCTGAGCCAAAACCAAGATTTGGATGCTCAACTGACTGTACCACCCAGGTACCCCTATAAATTCAACATCTTTTTTAAAAAAAGGTTTTGTTAATTAATTAATTAATTAATTAATTAATTAATTATTTTACAGCCAGTAAGTCAGAAGCACAAGTAACAACCTGGATTTACAGTTGGCATCTGAAGTGGAGGGTAGTCTTGTGGGAACGAGCCTTTCATCTGTGGCATCTTTTTTTTTTTTTCTTTAAGATTTTATTTATCTGAGAGAGACAGCGAGTGAGCATAAGCAGGGGGGAGGGGTAGAGGGAGAAGCAGACCCCTCCCCCCACCAAGCAGGAAGCCTAATGTGGGGCTTGATCCCAGGACCAGGGGATCATGACCTGAGCCGAAGGCAGCCGCTTAAGCGACTGAGCCACCCAGGCCCCCCCACCTGTGGAATCTGATGCTACCTCCAGGTGGATAGTGTCAGAAATGAGCTAAATTGTAGGACACCCAGCTGGTGTAGGAAAAGTGCTTGGTGTGGGAAAACCTACGTAAGAACTGGAATTGGGTTCAGAATCTTCAGACGAAGGCAATCCAGTAGAGCAAAGATAAGTCTTTACAACAAACAGTGCTGGAACAACTGGACAGCCATAGGCAAAAAACCCAAATCTAGACACAGACCATACACCCTTCATAAAATGAACTCAAAATGGATCACAGACCTAAATGTAAAATACAAAACTATAAAACTCCTAGAAGATAACATAGGAGAAAACGCAGATGACCTTGGGGTTGGCTGTTTAGATACCACACTAAAGGCATGATCCGTGAAAGAAAAAGTTGTTATGCTGGACGTCATTAAACAAAAAATTCCTGCCATGTGAAAGACACTGTCAAGAGAATGAGAAGACAAGTCACAGACTGGGAAAAAGTACTCATAAGAGACACATCTGATAGAGGACTGTTATTCAAAATATACAAAGCACTCTTAAAACTCAATAATAAGAAAACAATCTGATTAAAAAATGAGACAAAGAAAAAAAAAAAGCAATGAAGAACAACAACAAAAAAATGAGATGAAGACCTGAGCAGACACCTTACCAGAGATCTACGATGGCACATATGAAAAGGTTCAATTGTACTTTTTTTTTTTAATAATGATTTTTTTATTATATTATGTTAGTCACCATACAGTACATCCTCGGTTTTCGATGTAAGGCTCGATGATTCATTAGTTGTGTATAACACCCAGTGCACCATGCAATATGTGCCCTCCTTACTACCCATCACCGGTCTATCCCATTCCCCCACCCCCCTCCCCTCTGTAGCCCTCAGTTTGTTTCTCATAGTCCATAGTCTCTCATGTTTCATTCCCCCTTCTGATTACCCCCCCCTTTCTTTATCCCTTTCTTCCCCTACTGATCATTCTAGTTCTTATGTTCCATAGATGAGAGAAATCATATGATAGTTGTCTTTCTCTGCTTGACTTATTTCACTAAGCATTATCTCCTCCAGTGCCGTCCATGTTGTAGCAAATGTTGAGAACTCGTTCTTTCTGATTGCTGAGTAATATTCCATTGTATATATGGACCACAACTTCTTAATCCAGTCATCTGTTGCAGGGCATCTCGGCTCCTTCCACAATTTAGCTATTGTGGACATTGCTGCTATGAACATTGGGGTGCATATGGCCCTTCTCTTCACTACGTCTGTATCTTTGGGGTAAACACCCAGTAGTGCAATGGCTGGATCATAGGGTAGCTCAATTTTTAACTTTTTAAGGGACCTCCAAACTGTTTTCCAGAGTGGCTGTACCAACTTGCATTCCCACCAACAATGTAGGAGGGATCCCCTTTCTCCACATCCTCTCCAACAATTGTTGTTTCTTGCCTTGTCTATTTTTGCCATTCTAACTGGCGTAAGGTGGTATCTCAGTGTGGTTTTGATTTGAATTTCCTTGATGGCTAATGATTTTGAACATTTTTTCATGTGTCTGTTAGCCATTTGTATGTCTTCATTGGAAAAGTGTCTGTTCATATCTTCTGCCCATTTTTTGATTTGTTTATTTGTTTCTCGTGTATTGAGTTTGAGAAGTTCTTTGTAGATCTTGGATACCAGTCCTTTATCTGTAGTGTCATTTGCAAATATCTTCTCCCATTCCGTGGGCTGCCTCTTAGTTTTTCTGACTGTTTCCTTGGATGTGCAGAAACTTTTAATCTTGATGAAGTCCCATAAATTCATTTTATCTTTTGTTTCTCTTGCCTTTGGGGATGTATCATGAAAAAGGTTGCTTTGGCCGATGTCGTAGAGGTTGCTGCCTATGTTCTCCTCTAGAATTTTGATGGATTCCTGTCTCACATCGAGGTCTTTCATCCATTTGGAGTTTATTTTTGTGTATGGTGTGAGATAGTGGTCAAGTTTCATTCTTTTGCATGTAGCTGTCCAATTTTCCCAGCACCATTTATTGAAGAGACTGTCTTTTTCCCACCGGATGTTTTTTCCTGCTTTATCAAATATTAGTTGCCCAAAGAGCTGAGGGTCCATTTCTGGGCTCTCTATTCTGTTCCATTGGTCTAGGTGTCTGTTTTTGTGCCAGTACCATGCTGTCTTTGTGATCACAGCTTTGTAGTACAGCTCGAAATCCGGCATTGTGATGCCCCCAGCTTTGTTTTTCCTTTTCAACAGTTCCTTGGAGATTCGGGGTCTTTTCTGGTTCCATACAAATTTAAGGACTATTTGTTCCCGTTCTTTGAAAAACGTTCTCGGTATTTTGATCAGGATAGCATTGAAAGTGTAGATTGCTCTGGGTAGCATGGACATTTTAACTATGTTAATTCTTCCGATCCATGAGCATGGAATATCTTTCCATCTTTTTATGTCTTCCTCAATGTCTTTTAAGAGTGATTTATAGTTTCTAGAATAAAGGTCCTTTACGTCTCTGGTTAAGTTAATTCCAAGGTAACGTATGGTTTTTGGTGCTATTGTAAATGGGATGGATTCCCTAATTTCTCTTTCTTCGTTCTCGTTATTCGTGTACAGAAATGCAACTGATTTCTGAGCATTGATTTTGTATCCCGCCACGTTACTGAATTGTTCTATAACTTCTAATAGTTTGGGAGTGGCTTCTTTTGGGTTTTCCATATAGAGTATCATGTCATCTGCGAAGAGAGACATTTTGACTTCTTCTTTGCCGATTTGAATACCTTTGATCCCTTTTTGTTGTCTGATTGCTGTTGCAAGGACTTCTAGTACTATGTTGAATAATAGTGGCGAGAGTGGGCATCCTTGTCGTGTTCCTGATCTTAAGGGAAAGGCTTCCAGCTTTTCCTCATTGAGAATAATATTTGCAGTAGGCTTTTCATAGATGGCTTTTATGAGATTGAGAAATGTACCTTCTATTCCTACACTCTGAAGGGTTTTAATCAGGAAAGGATGCTGTATTTTGTCAAATGCTTTTTCGGCATCGATTGAGAGGATCATATGGTTCTTGAGTCTTTTCTTGTTGATATGATGTATCACGCTGATTGATTTGCGAATATTGAACCACGCTTGCATCCCAGGGATGAATCCCACTTGATCGTGGTGGATAATCCTTTTAATGAACTGTTGGATTCTATTAGCAAGTATCTTGTTGAGGATTTTGGCGTCCATATTCATTAGGGAAATCGGTCTGTAATTCTCCTTTTTGAGGGGGTCTTTGCCTGGTTTGGGGATCAAGGTAATATTGGCCTCATAGAATGAGTTTGGTAGCTTTCCTTCTGTTTCTATTTTTTGAAATAGCTTTAGGAGAATAGGTATTATTTCTTCTTTGAATG
The DNA here is from genome assembly GCF_024610735.1 of Ursus americanus. NCBI lineage: Eukaryota > Metazoa > Chordata > Mammalia > Carnivora > Ursidae > Ursus > Ursus americanus. The sequence continues at coordinate 38,357,523 of NC_142150.1, read as the reverse complement.
TTTGGTAGAATTCCCCAGGAAAACCGTCCGGGACTGGAGTTTTATTTTTTGGAAGGTTGTTTATCACTGACTCAATTTCTTCATAATTAATTGGCCTGTTTAAGAAATCAATTTCTTCCTGTTTCAATCTTGGTAGTTTATAGGTTTCCAGGAAGGATTCCATCTCTTCCAGATTGCTTAGTTTATTGGCATATAGCTGTTGATAAGAATTTCTAATAATCCTTCCAATTTCAATGGTGTTCGTCGTGACCTCTCCTTTTTCATTCATAATTTTAATAATCTGGGTCCTTTCTCTTTTCTTTTGGATAAGTCTTGCCAGTGGTCTGTCAATTTTATTGATTCTCTCCAAGAACCAGCTTCTAGTCCTGTTGATCTGCTCTACTGTACTTCCGGTTTCTGCTTGATTGATTTCAGCTTTAATTTTGGTCAACTGCTTCCTTGTGCGTGGATTAGGCCTGTCCCTCTGTTGCTGTTCCAGCTTCTTGAGGTGAGAATATAAAAACGGCATTTTAGATTTTTCTATTCTTTTGAGTGAGGCTTGGATGGCTATGTATTTCCCCCTTAGGACTGCCTTTGCAGTATCCCATAGGTTTTGGACTGTTGTATTTTCATTCTCATTGGTCTCCATAAATTGTTTAATTTGATTTTTGATTTCCTGGTTTATCGAGTCATTCCTGAGCAGGATTGTTCTTAGTCTCCAAGTGTTTGAGTTTCTTCCAAATTTTTCCTTGTGGTTGAGTTCCAATTTCAGAGCGTTGTGGTCTGAGAATATGCAGGGGATAATTTCAATCTTTTGGTATCGGCTGAGACCTGTTTTGTGTCCCAGAACATGGTCTATTCTTGAAAATGTTCCATGGGCATTAGAATAGAATGAGTATTCTTTGGTTCTGGCGTGTAGTGTTCTATATATATCTAAGAGGTCCAACTCGTCGAGTATGGCATTCAAAGCCTTTGATTCTTTGCTTAGTTTTTGCCAGGGTGTTCTGTCTATTTCTGAGAGTGGAGTGTTGAGGTCCCCTACTATTAATGTATTTTTATCTATATGTCTCTTTATTCTGGTTAAGAGTTGGCTTGTGTATCTTGCTGCTCCCCTGTTGGGGGCATATATATTTATAATTGTCATAGCCACTTGTTGAATACTTCCTTTAAGAATAATATAGTGCCCTTCTGCATCTCTAACTATAGTCTGTAGTTTAAAATCCAGTTTATCTGATATGAGAATTGCTACCCCAGCTTTCTTTTGAGGTCCATTTGCGTGAAAGATGGTACTCCATCCCCTTACTCTCAGTCTGAATGCATCTTTGGGTTCGAAATGAGTCTCTTGCAGACAGCAAATGGATGGGTCATTTCTTTTTATCCAATCTGCAACCCTGTGGCGTTTAAAGCAAGAATTTAAACCATTAATGTTAAGACTGAGTACTGAGAGATATGCTTTTAATTCTGCCATGTTGTCAGTAAAGTCTTTGTATTGGCTGTGACTTTCTGTTTTGTATCACTCTTGGGGCCTTTTTACTTTTATAGAACCCCCCGTAATACCTCCTGTAGGGCTGGTTTCGTGGTTACGAAATTGGCTAGTGACTGTCGATTCTGAAATGTCTTTATTTCTCCATCAATTCTGAATGACAGCCTTGCTGGATAAAGGATCCTTGGCTGCATGTTTTTCTCTGAAAGAGCTTTAAAAATGCTCCCCCAACCCTTTCTCTCATTCCAGGTCTGTGTAGACAGGTCTGACGTAATTCTGATGCCTTTGCCTTGGTACGTGAGAAATTTCTTTGCCCTGGCCGCTTTCAATACTGTATCCTTGGATCTCATATTTGCGAATTGCACTATGACGTGACGTGGTGTAGGTCTGTCGTGGTTGAGCTTGGGAGGGGTCCTCTCTGCCTCTTGGACACGAATTTTTGTTTCCCTTGCTAGATTAGGGAAGTTTTCAGCTACAATTTGTTCAAATAGCTCTTCTAGACCTCTGTTTTTCTCCACCCCCTCGGGGATGCGATGATTCTAACATTGGATCGTTTCATTGAGTCAGTAATCTCCCGTAGCCAACATTCGTGGGCGTGGATTTTTTTAAGACCATCTTCTATTTTTATTTTTTCCTCTATTAACCCATCCTCCAATTCACTAACCCTTTCCTCTGCTTCCGTGACCCTGGCCGTCAGAGCCTCTAGTTTTGCCTGCATTTGGCTCATAGAATTTTTAATTTCTGTCAAATTCGCTCTCATTTCCGCCCTTAGGGATTCTATATTCTCAGTAACATTTTCCTGAATACTTTTTTCAAGTCTACTCATTATCTTGACCATTGTTACTCTGAATTCCATTTCTGATAATTTGGTTACATCCATATCCGTTACTTCTGTGGCAGAGGCCACTGACTCACTGTCTTTTCTTTGCTGGGCGGGGGCTTCTCCTTCTTGTCATTCTAATGAGGGGAGGTTGCGGGGTTGTCCAGAGCCCAAAATTATTGACTGGGTCCCAGGCCGTGCCCCTTGTTTTATAGGGATCTTAGAGATGTGGGCTTCTTCTTTAAAGATTTTATTTATTTACTTATCTGAGAGAGGGAGACAGTCAGCAAGAACGGAACAGAAGCAGGGGAGTGAGAGAGGAAGACGCAGGCTCCCAGCGGAGGAGCCCGATGAGGGACTCCTTTCCAGAACGCTGGGATCACGCCCTAAGCTGGAGACAGGCGCTCAATGACTGCGCCACCCAGGCGCCTCGGGTTGTGGGCTTCTTGATTTTTCAGCCTGCCTTCTGTGTTCTGGGGGAGGGGCCTGCCGCGCCGATACTCAGGCAACCCTGTTTGGTTAGAGTCTCCGTGTCCCCTGCGAGGGAGGATGGGGATGGGCACTCTCTGAGCCGGTATTTCCAGGCTTTTGTTCTCTGGTGGCTTTCCCTGGCGGCCGGCTATGCCTCTTCTGAGGGTCAGAGCAGCAGAGGCTGCATTGTCGCAGAACAGAGGGATTGCGGCCCGTTCTCTACTAATGTTCTGGCCACTTTAACTCTGTTACTGTTGGTGCTGCTCAACCCTGCAGCGTCCCGGGATGTGCGCACCAACTCAGCGTCCCTGCCCTCACTTCCAGGGCCGGCGCGTCTCTGTCCTTTGTGTTTCTAATGCCGCCAGCCACCAGCCGCCCCGCGTGCTCCCGGGTCTCCCGGTCTCAGTCTATGCCCGGTGAGCACACCTCGATTCCGGAGTTTCGGGAGAAGCCTGGTGGTGCGCGCACCCGGTTCAGGGTCTCAGTCTGCTGTTTCGCGGGTGCCGACCGCGAGTCCGCCCGCTCCCCCGTGCAGGTGGCCCGCCAGCCGCCAGCCGCCCCGCGCGCGCTCCAGGAGCTCCCGGTCTCAGTCTGGATCCCGTGAGCACAACGGGATTCCGGTGTTCCAGGAGATGCCTGGTGGCACGCGCGTTCAAGGCTCACCGGTCTCAGTCCGCTCTCTCGCGGGTGCCCTCTGTGAGTCCGCCCGCTCCCCCGTGCAGGTGGCTGCCGCTTCCCGGAGCCCAAACGCGGCGGCTCCCTCCCCCTTCCGTTTATCTTCCGATATCTGTGCACGGTTTACAGCTCCCCTCTTCGTACCTCAATACTCAGCGCTGGAGATGTTCATTTGTAGAGATCCAGATGCATCATCCTGCGTCTCAGGCTGATTTCGTGGTTATTTAGGCTGGTCTGGTACCTATCCAGCTCGACTCAGGGGACCGGCTGAAAAAGGGGTCCCCTACTCCTCCGCCATCTTAACTCCTGGGATCTCAATTGTACTTTTATATTAGCAACAAATGTTGGTAATTCTAATCGTAAAAAGTAGCATTTACAATAGCACCGAAAGACATGAAACAACTAAGTATAAATCTAACAAAATATTTATAAGATATGCATGCTCAAAACTACAAAACACTGATGAGAGAAATCAAAGATTTAAACAAATGGACGTATATACTGTGTCTTGGGAGTCCTGCATCGAAAGGCTCAGAACTGTTCAGATTTCAGTTCGCCCAAACCCATCTATAGAGTTAATACAGTCCTAATCAAAATCCTAGCAGGATTTTTTCGGGTAGCAATTGACAAGGTGATTCTCAAACTGGTGGGCAAGACAAAGGGGACTAGGATAGCCAGAACAGTTACACACACGTGTGCACAGAGAGTTGCAACTCTTACTACCTGGTTTTAAGACTTAATATAGGGGCGCCTGGGTGGCACAGCAGTTAAGCGTCTGCCTTCGGCTCAGGGCGTGATCCCGGGGTCCTGGGATCGAGCCCCACATCAGGCTCTTCTGCTGTGAGCCTGCTTCTTCCTCTCCCACTCCCCCTGCTTGTGTTCCCTCTCTCGCTGGCTGTCTCTATCTCTGTCAAATAAATAAATAAAATCTTTAAAAAAAAAAGACTTAATATAAAACTACAGTAATCAAGACAGTGTGGTATTGGTGAAAGAGTACACATACAGACCAATGGAATAGAGTCCAGAAATAGACCCATACATACAAAGTCAAGTGATTTTTGACAAAGGTGGAAGGGTGAGTCTATGAAGAAAGAACTGCTTTTCCAACAACTGGTGCTGGAACAATTATGCAAAAAGAATCTTGATGTATACCTCACACCATATACAAACAATTATCAAAAATGGATCAGAGACCTAAATACAAAACCTGAAACTATAAAATTTCTAGAAAACACACAAGAGAAAATGTGCGTGACCATGCGTTAGGCAGGTTTTTTTTCTTTTTTTAAAGATTTTATTCGAGAGAGAGAGAGAAGAAGAGAGAGAGGAGAGAGAAGAGAGAGCATGAGCAGAGGGAGAAGCAGGCCCCCCACTGAGCAGGGAGCCTGATGTGGGGCTCGATCCCAGGACACTGGGATCAGGACCTGAACTGAAGGCAGACGCTTACCCGACTGAGCCACCCAGGTGCCCCAGCCTAGGCAGATAGTTCCTAAGGCACAATACAAAAAGCACAGTCCATTAAAAAATTGGACTCCTACAAAATCAAGAACTTTTGTTCTTTGAAAGACGCTGTTAAGAGAAAGAAAAGACAGGGGCGCCTGGGTAGCGCAGCGGTTAAGCGTCTGCCTTCGGCTCAGGGCGTGATCCCAGCGTTCTGGGTTCGAGCCCCACATCAGGCTCCTCCACTATGAGCCTGCTTCTTCCTCTCCCACTCCCCCTGCTTGTGTTCCCTCTCTCACTGGCTGTCTCTGTCTCTGTCGAATAAATAAATAAAATCTTTAAAAAAAAAAAAAAGAGAAAGAAAAGACAAGCCACAGAAAGAAAATATTTGCAAATCACGTATCTGATAAAAGACCAACATCTAGAATATATGAAGAATTCTTAAAACTCGGTAATAATAAAAAACACAATACAGAAATCGACAAAATATTTGAAAGGATATTAAAATAAACATTTGCTGTTAGGGAAAGGCAAATTAACACTAGAATGAGATCCCACCACACCCCTTAGAAAGGCTAAAATATAAAATACGGACAACACTAAGTGCTGGTGAGGATGTGGAGTAACTAGAAACTTCATATGCTGCTGGTGGGAAGGAAAAGTGGGAATCGCTGGGGAAAACAGTTTGGCAGTTTCAAGTAAAGTTAAATATTCACTTGTCCTATGACCAGCAATCCTACACCTTGCTATTCACCCAAGAGAAAGCAAAACTTATGTTCACACAAATACCTGTATGCAATTGTTTACAGTGATTTGTAATGGCCCCAAACTGGCCATGTCCTTTGGTTGGTAAATGACCAAGACTTAGTATAGTCATACAGTGGAATGCTCCTTGACAGGAGAAACGGATGGACTATGAATACTTGTGTCAACATGGACGGCCCTCCGACGCATTATGCTAAATGAAGAATCCGGACTCAAAAAGCTACCGCCTGTATGACTCTACTCTCTTCTCCCTCATGTGCTGCAGAGCAGACAGCTGGGACAGTAGAAGCCGGTCATTTAGAAGGTAGGGCAAAGATGAGAACCAGCCACTCCAGTTCTGAATCCATACTCCCCGGTTCATGCAGATGACTGATGCCTGTGGTTTAGAGAGGGTGGGAGACCAGAGACCTGTTCCAAGTCAAAGTGCTTTGTGAATAAGCGGGTGTTCGTCAGCCCGAGGGTCCCAACTGCTAATGGCATGTAACTGAATGAGTCTCCCACTGAAACAGCAGGCCACTCCCTCTGCTGGCAAGGGGGAGCATCTAGTAAATTCTGGCTCAACCAACAGAGCCATAACAGTGCACTTATGTCTCATTCTGTGGTCAGGCTGACTTATGAAATTTTGCATAAGTGTTAAAGAGTGCTTTGCAGAAGCAAGGGGCTGGAACAAATACTCATTATTTCATGACTAGTTAGTTCAGATTTCCTGAAAGTCTTTTCTCTGACAGATGTTGGGTGGGTGGTATCATCCTAACAAGTATTTTAATCCCTAGATTTTAGGTTCTCTATTTTAAAATCAACGAGCATAAGAATTATACCTAACTCATAATGTAGATAAAATGAGTTAATCATGCAAATTTCTCAGACCATTGCTTGACATGTAGTAGATACTCATCGTAGTTATGGTGATTATTACTCTAAAAAGGGATCAATTGAGAGGAAGAAGCCAAACACAAAAGAATACACTCTGCATGATTCCATTTATATGGAATTCTGGAGAATGCAAACTAATCTATAACGACAGAAGAAGAGCAGTGGATACCTGGTAGTGGGGATGAGGGCAGATTAACCGCAAAGCGGCATGAGGGAACTTCTGGGTATGATGGAAATGTTTTATTTTTTTTAAAAAGGATTTTATTTATTTATTTTACAGAGAGACAGCGAGCACAAGCAGGGGGAGCAGCAGGCAGAGGGAGAGGGAGAAGTACTGGCTCCCCTCAGAGCAGGGAGCCTGATATGGGGCTCGATCCTAGGACCCTGGGATCATGACCTGGGCCGAAGGCAGTCACTTAACCGGCTGAGCCACCCAGACGCCCCGATGGAAATTTTTTTTTTTTTTTAAGATTTTATTTATTTATTTGACAGAGAGAGAGACAGCCAGCGAGAAAGGGAACACAAGCAGGGGGAGTGGGAGACGAAGAAACAGGCTCATAGCAGAGGAGCCCGATGTGGGGCTCGATCCCAGACCGCCGGGATCACGCCCTGAGCCGAAGGCAGACGCTTAACGACTGTGCCACCCAGGCGCCCCTAGGAAATGTTTTAAATCTTGTGGTGTGGTTACACAGGTGTATATACTTTTCAAAACCGAAAATGGGTGCACTTCACAGTATATAACCTACCCCCATACCCTCACAAAAAGATGTAATAAAAAAGCCTCTCGGTATGTGAAGTCCCAGAAGCAAGTTAAAGAAAAAAAGGTGAATTGATGGATTTAAAAATTCTTAAAGCAACCTGGTCAACAGGTAAAAAGAGAAAAATTAAATCTTTGTAACATATTAAATTCTACCAAAAAGCTTACTAGATTCATTGTCACTTTGGATTCTATTTGTGGAGGGGGATACGCTTAACCTGATTTGGCATCAGTTATTAGCTGCACTGCAAATATACCTGCGTTGAACTCAGGATGATTTTCCAGGAATGTCACAGCTCCTTCTACAGCGTCAACTGCGCTCCCTCCGTCCCTGAGGATTCTGTAACCCTCCTCAGCGGCTTTGATGATGCCCTGGCGCACCCGCTCCTTCCGGTCCTTAGAGATACTGCTGGCTCCGCCACCATGGACCACGATGACGGGATTCATGTCGACGGATCCTACGGATCAGGAAGATGAAAGTATCACTTCCAACAGGCCCAAGAAAACTACCGTGGGCATAATCTCCTGGGGGAGATTCCACTGGAGACTAGGTCCAGTTTCTACCCTGGGAGGGAGGCAAGGTTTACAGCCTCAAGAAATTTCCTGAGACCGGGCAGGGGGCGGGGGGGAGGGGGGAGGCGGGGGGGAGGGGGGAGGCGGGGGGGGGAGGCGGGGGATGGGGGCAGAGGGAAGAGACAGCTCGGTTTGAACTTTGCACAAAATGCCCAGAGTGCCCCTGGCCTCACACCTTCCCCGTTTCTCTATACCCCCACCTCAGACGTCTTTGGGACTTCGGGTGGGACCCAGAGCCCGCGCCCCCTCCACATGGGCTGCCATTTGGCCTCAGTTTTCCAGAGAACCGCAGTCTGTGCTGGTGAGGGATGGGGACTGCCTCCAGGGCCAGAGCTTGAGCCCCACTCCTGGGCTCTTTCTGATCTTGGGTTTCTCCTGGGATGGTCCCTTTTCCAAGCCCGCAAGTCCTGGATATCTGAAAGCAGGTACCACACTGACTAGGCATCCAGGATCCCTGGTATTGGTCCGGAGTCTGCACCATGTAGGGATGGTCTGGGACACAGGTGGAGCCTCTGGGAAGGACACCAGGCTGCTGGGGGTCATCCAGCTTCAAAGCAAAGTTACTACATCCTCCAAAGCCAGATCTCACAGGATCTCAGAAGCCATTCTGGGACTGTCAGAGTTTAGGGATGGGAGACTGGGAATCATGAACGCCAGACAGGCCCCAAGGAAAATGGGTATGATAGTCTGAGGGTAACCACAATTCCAACCTCCTCATCACTACTGCAGTGGGAGGAAACGCTGGCCTCCGGATAATTCCTGGTGGGGTAAGACAGGCCCTATCCCAACAGGCCCGGAGGGCTGCCGGCAGAGGGACAGGTGCTCCCGTGTGAACTGCGCATGCACTTGCCAGAGACACTCAGCATCCAGGCTCCCTGGGATCGTCCGGTCCAGGCCGTGTAGGGACAGACTGGGCCACAGACACGGACTTCTGGGGACACCCCGCGCTGCAGAGGTCCAGGTCCCCCTCCCCGTCCCCCAAAAAGAGATGCGCCACATATCACTGGAATCCCTTAGCCTTGACATTCTCGGTCAGTGCCAGTTCGTCGGCGCCCGCCACGCCCCCGCCCCGTCCCGGACCCCCACCCCCTCCCCGGACAGAGGGCTTTCTCCGTCCCCGGCCGCTGCTCCGGCGGGGCCGTCGACTTACCGAGGACGCCGCGGGAGGCACACGCCGGGGCGTCAGGCTGGGCGGAGCAGCCCGGCAGGCCTCCGAACCTGCGCCGTCAAGCGCCTGAGCGAGCCTGTCCAGGAAACCGCTGGGCTCGCAACCGCTCGGCGGACAACGGCTCCGCGCTTGCGCACGAGGGCGGGGCCGGCGAGCAGCTCAGTTACCGTAAAGCCCCGACCCACGGCCGCCGCGCAGCACCTCCCTCCTTTGCTGGCGTCTCCGCTCCCGGCTCGACCCCAGCAGGCTGGCTCCCGGCACAGGGACAACGCTGGCCCTCCACTCACTCGAGCTTCCTAGTGGAAGGGGGAACCTCCTCTTCCTCCTTATGAGGCTGGGGGCGGGGTGTTAGTGTTGGCGAAATGCGTGATGTGCCAAGGTTTTGTAATTGAAAATTGAAAAAGCAATGCTGTACGCACTGATATCCTTCCTCCGCTCGAAATATTTCTCAGTCTTGATATTCGCTTAAATAAAATCTCTTCCTTTTAATCATCTCTCTCCTTAACCTTTTGTAAAGAACAGAAAGATAAACTATAATTGGTATGGTTCTGTGCCGTGGGTGCTCTAAAGAGTCTGAAACCCTAGGCGTATTCCTTCCTCTGAGCTTCCGGGAGCCCAGCTCTAAATTCCTTACACCACGTGCGCCTTTTTTGTTGTTGTTGACACATTTTCTTCAACCCGCCCCAGAGAATTGCCTTAAGGCTCTTACCCCCTGGATGACTTGGACCAATCACCTGTATCCGCCCCCCCCATTCCCGTTGCCATAGCGTCCTTCCAATAAAAGTTTATATTTCTATCCAGTAAGTCAACTGTACGATACTAGATTAGTGGCATGAACCAAAGGATACATTATTCTAACATGCAAAGTAGTCTTCTGAATTGTAATTTTATTTCCATTAGTAATTTGCTTCACACTTTTTATTGGTTGGACGAGTCAATGTCAAAGATAAATTTCCACTTTGTCCAACAAATAACATCACACAGCCTCCCCTATTCAAAATACTGACAAGGTATCTTAATTCTGGTTCTGATTCCGATAGAGCAGGCAGTTTAGTTAGAAGCTGGAGTCAAAGGTGGTTATAAATAGATGGCACATTAGAAGCCTGACTGTGGCTTTTTCTTTTTTTTAATTTAAATTCAATTAGCCAACATCATTAGTTTTCGTTGTAGTGTTCAATGATTCATTAGTTGCGTGTAACACCCAGTGCTCATCACATCATGTGCCCTCCTTACTACCCATCACCCCGTTACCCCATCCCCCCACCCACTTCCCTTTCCGCAACTCTCAAGTTTGTTTCCCCGGAGTCAAGAGACTCTCCTGGTTTAGCTCCCTCTCTGATTGTGGCTTTTAACACTCTCCTCTCCAACCTCTGCCCCAGGGTAACCTTATAGCTTCATTGTAATGTACTTACATTGTGTTTTCACCCCTCCCACCCTCCCGTCCCACGCTCCCTGGAGGAAGATGGCCAAGACAACTGTGGCAAGAGCCTGGTGGGGCCAACCAGTAGGAGTCCCTTAGAAGATTGGAAACAACCTTGGTGGGAGATCACCCTAGCTATGACCCATTACCTCTACAGGCGTAAAAAGAAAAGACACCCCTAACCTCAGTGCGGTTGCCAACTCTGGGCCTGCCCACTCCCCCTTCTTGAGACCGTACTGTGCTTAATAAACGCCCGTGCTTGCTACTTTCCTTCTGCTGGTCTTTATTCCAGTGCGGATCCTCACGTAAATCTTTCCTGGGAAATCCAAGAATAGAGACCTCCAAACACAACACAGACTCTTCCACTGGTAACAACTCCTTCCTGAGAGACTGAATTCAGAAGGGCAATGGCCAGACTTTATACAAAAATAGAACTCTGAACCACAACTTCTGTAGCAACCAGTCCAGGCAACCAAGTTAGTTGCGCAGATGAAATGAGAAAATGTATGCCAAGTCCTTAGCATTAACTTGGTGCATAGTGAATGCGTAATACAGGGTTGCTGTTGTTATGCTATTATTATTATTATTATTATTATTATTATTATTATTATTATTATTAATATATTTATTATTCCCTCGCCTCCACTTCCCCAGGGAAGGGGAGTGACTAGCTCTCTCTTTTCCATCATTAGGAATTTCTTAGGGAAAGAGTTTGAAAACCAGTGTAAGGGAAATGAATGCACAAGGCAGAGAAGCTTTTTTCAGAGCTGTGTCAAAAGGAAGTTGCTGCTATCAAAGATTAAGAATAGAAGCTTTTCTTGGGGCGCCTGGCTGGCTCAGCCGTTGGAGGGTGCAACCCTTGATCTCAGGGTTGTGAGTTTAAGGTCCATGCTGGGCATGGAGCCTACTTAAAAAAAAAAAAAGAAAGAAAGAAAAAAAAAAGAATAAAAGGTTTTCTTAAAAATTACAGCAGATCCAGTCACCCCACAACCAAGTTACTCTCAAACACTCACATTCTGACTTTATGTTCCTCGGTGTGAGAGAGAGAAGTGAGGTTTGTCACAAGCTGAAAGGAACTGCATACCCCTTGGGGATAGGGCCGGCAACAGAAGCAAAAGCAAAAAAGGTTTGGCCTGATGCTCTGATTTCCAGAGCTGCAGAAGGCCAGCCCCTGCTCCAGGGTCCCTTTTTAATTCCGAGCATGCTATAGCCAAGCAATCAGCTACCCTTACTTGTGTTTGGCAGAGACTCAATGGCAGGAAGGGAGAGAACTTCAGATGTGTTCTGACTGGAAGTTATCGGTGTGGGGAAGCTGGGGGCGGGCTGACCGGAAGTGGGCATCATATATGATCGGTTAGGGGGACATAGTTGGCCTTCTCTGGTTGGTCTTAAGTTGGAAGCGGGGACAACAGTTGGGGAAGCTGGCATTTACTGACCAAGTCCTGACCTTTCCATCTCTTTTTTTTCTGGTTGTAGACCTTCGATCCATAGCCATAGACATGGACACAAAAACCCAACCTGGTCAATCATGGTATTCCATTTGTTTGGCAACAGCGGTTGGTTCGAAAAGTGACTGTGTGATCCAAGCAGGGCCAATTATATTACTTCTCTAGAATTGAAGTTTGGACGCTGAAAGAAAGTCTTTGTCTACTGCAGTTGCTAATTAGAGTGACTGTCGATTTGGGGCTGTTGGTGGCCATCTTTTCCACCATGTAGAGAGTGTGCGGACAGAATGAATCTGTGTCATAAAGGATTAACCTTACCCGAAGAAGGATCTGGCCTTTGCCCTTGCTCCTGGGAGATGATCTTTAAACCACCAGCATATCCTACCTGATAACAGTGTCTTTGTTTACCTGGGGGACTTGGGCCACAACAGGTGGTCTAGCAATGTGATTATAAGAAGGAAATTTGGACACAGAGGAGAAAACCATGTGGAGGTGGGAGTGATATCTACAAGCCAAAAAACCCAAGGATTATCAGCAATATCCAGAACCTAGGAGGAGGTAAGGGAGGCAAGACTCCCCTAGAGTGTTCAGAGAGAGCCTGGCCCTACCAACATCTTGATTTTGGACTTCTAGCCTCCAGGCCTGTGAGGGAATACCTTTCTGTTGATTTGAGCTGACTGGTTTGTGGCACTTCGCCCTAGCCGCCCTAGGGCACTGATGTAACCACCTAGCTCTCACCTGATACTGCACTCTTGGAATCCAGGGGGGCTCCTTGTCAATACAGAGCTGGAAGATGTTACAGAAGCTTCTCATGCTGCCCTTCCAGGAGTCAGCCATGCTGCAATGCTTTCCTTCAGTTGGAAGCTCATCTCACCCAGCCTGAAGCTTTGAATCCAGAGACAGAATAAGCACCAGGCATTGCACAGAGAGAACCACATTCTTTCCTCAGTGCTGCCTTTTCTTAGAGACTAAACCATGGAGATAGGGCCTGGAAGGTATCAGCAACCAAGCTGTCTTATTTACTTTCTGACCACTCTGGCTGACATAGCCCCACATCTGGTGAATGTTATTTATGAAATTTCCCTTAGATAATTACAGAAGCCTTTTCACTGGACTGTTGTACACGAAAGGCACTCTAGAAACATTTTCCCACCTCTTCTTCGTGTAGTCGAGTCGGTATGTCACATGCTGTGGCTTATCTGCAACGACTTTGAATCCCAGCCAACATTCCCCTATCACTGGCGTACCTCTTGGGGACCCAGTTTGGTAGTGCAAGCCGGGGCACGTTGATAAATTCAGTATCAGCCTAAGGCCAAGGCCACAGAAAGGATGACGACTGCTTGAGGGACCCTGCTTTTCCCTCCTGGTGCCCTAATTGCCACTGTTACGTTTCCAATTCACCACTAAAGAGTGAACCCAGGAAACCGCAGACACCCCACCCTCAACTCCGAAAAAAGCAGAACCCTGGGTCAGAACTCAATCTCTCTCTACTGGCTACCTCCACGTGCAGCCCCCAGCATGCAGTGTATGTACCCTTCCGGACTTGCGAGTAACCAATCTTGTTTTCTGAAGTTCCCTGATGGTGTTGCTGAGGTGTTTCTTGCAATTATAACAAGAACCACAGGCCCGGTCTAGCCACCATGTCAGCTCCAGGTAGAATGTGTCTGTCAGGGATCATTACAAGTGGTACTGGCCCAGTGAGTGCCCCAGGCATGGTTAGCTGATACCATCACTATTGATAGGCTCACACCAACACAAAGCAGGTGGACCGGAAAGGACTCACTGAGGCCATCGATCAGCCCAGATCTGAAGGAGGTGAGGGAGGGAGTGTGAGGTGTCTAGGAGATGCGCATTCCTGGTGGGAGGACTCTCCAGAGTCTGGTCAGACAGTCCTCTTAGTTTTTATGTAAACATGGATTGTCCGCAGTCATTCTAGAGAACACTTTCCAGAAAATAGCACATTTAGGTTCTGTCGACCAACAAATGGAACAACTATTGCAAGACCCTGGAGGGTGACCGACTGTTCACTTTTTAACTTTCCATTTACTCCTCACCCCTATGCAATCTGGCTTCCAGACATATGATGTTGCAAAATTTAAGACTGAAGCAAATATGTACAACCAGCTGTCTTCTATTGAGACTTGGAAAAATCTAAAAATGCTAGTCTTCTCACTGAGAAAGAGACATTTGAGTAAAGACCAAAAAGGGGAGAGAAACTGAAGAGAGAGGAAAACAAGTTTTAAGAATTGCTGCATGAAATAGGGCCCCTGGGTGGCTCAGTCGGCTAGGAATCCGACTCTTGATTTTGGTTCAGGGTATGATCTCAGGGTTGCGAGACTGAGCCCCACATTAGGCTCTTCACTGGGCATGGAGCCTGTTTAGGATTCTCTCTCTCCCTCTCTCTTTGCCCCTCCCCCGCCTCTCTCTCTCTCTCTCAAAAAAAAAAAAAAAAAAGAATTGCTGCACACTTTATATTCCTATATGTTAAAAATGCAATTAAAAGTAATTCTTTGAAAACCATTATCAGTTGTTGGACTGTGTATTTTTGGAAAATACTCTGCTCAGAGATAGGGCCAAGTAGCAATCTATTCCATTTGGTTGCAGAAGTCATTTCTGAGTCCCTGATCTTCTTCCTTTACCTCCAAAATACATACATATCTCTCCATTTTTCTACTTATTTTTTATTATCTCAGTGGATTAAAAAATACTGGCGAATTATTAGACTATCTCAGTGCAACACACTTGGCCAGGGCAGGGGAGATGCTCCATGATGTGGTGGAGGTGGAGGGTGGTGGGGGGGAGTGTTCCCACGGGGTTTGGAGAATGAATGGGTGCCTGTTTGTGGAGGATTTATTTTATTATTTATTTATTTATTTATTTATTTATTTATTTATTTATTTATTAAAGATTTTATTTATTTATTTGACAGAGAGAGAGAGACAGCCACAGAGAGAGGGAACACAAGCAGGGGGAGTGGGAGAGGAAGAAGCAGGCTCCCAGCAGAGCAGGGAGCCCTATGTGGGGCTCGATCCCAGGACTCCGGGATCACGCCCTGAGCTGAAGGCAGACGCTTAACGACTGCACTACCCAGGTGCCCCTGTTTGTGGAGGATTTAAAAATGACAACATAATGGAATAAAAGTCAACTGCTTTTACTGATCATCATGAGCTAGTTTTCCTAGACAATATCATGGATAACATGCCCCCTCCTTGCTGGATGTTCTAGACTCATTATTATTATTATTATTATTTTAAGAGAGAGAGAGCAGGGGTGAAGGGGCAGAGAGAGAATCTTTTTGTTTTTTTTTTTTTTGGCTTTGCAGATAGATTTTATTTATTTATTTATTTATTTATTTATTTATTTATATAATAATTTTTTATTATGTTATGTTTGTCACCAAACAGTATATCCCTAGTTTTTGATGTAGTGTTCCATGATTCATTATTTGCGTATAACACCCAGTGCACCATGCAATATGTGCCCTCCTTAATACCCATCACCGGCCTATCCCAATCCCCCTCTCCCCTCCCCTCTGAAGCCCTCAGTTTGTTTCCCAGAGTCCATAGTCTCTCGTGGTTCATTCCCCCTTCTGTTTACCCCCCTTCATTCTTCCCTTCCTTCTCCTACTGATCTCCCTGCTGTTTCTTATGTCCCATAAGTGAGTGAAATCATATGATAGTTGTCTTTCTCTGCTTGACTTATTTCACTTAGCATTATCTCCTCCAGTCCCATCCATGTTGCTGCAAATGTTGGGTAATCTTTCTGATGGCTAATATTCCATGGTATATATGGACCACATCTTCTTAATCCAGTCATCTGTTGAAGGGCATCTCGGCTTTTTTTTTTTTTAAAGATTTTATTTATTTATTTGGGAGAGTGATAGAGAGAGCAAGCATGTGCACGCTTGGGATAGGGGAAGAAGAGGAGGGAGAGCGACAAGCAGACTCGGCGCTGAGCACGGGTCTCCATCTCACAACCCTGAGATCGTGATCTGAGCTAAAACCAAGAGTCAGATGTTCAACCGACTGAGACACCCAGGTGCCCCCTTGCTGAACATTCTAAATAATTGTCACTTTGACCTGGAGCAGGGTGCTCTCAGTGGCCTGTCCATGACACATCCTGACCACATCCAGTCGTTCAGGAGCTCAGGCTGCTCCCATCGAGTGGCTCTGGCGTCTCCAAGGGACTTAGGGCTCTGCTGGATCTCTGCATTCAGTGGCAGATATTCTGGAAAAGTCAAAGCTATGGGGACGTTAAAAAGAGCCATGGTTGTCAGGGGTTGGGGAGGGGAAGGAAGGAAGAGAGCTCGGATGACCTGAAGGGCATGAAACTCTTCTGTACTCTAAGAGGGAGTGCTCATCACACAGATTTCACAAAAGGCATAGGCTGTAACACACCAAGAATGAACCTAATGTAAACTATGGACTTTGGGTGATAAGGATGTGTCCATGGAGGTTCGCCCTGTGCAACCCAGTAAGGGATGTTGATAGTGGATAGTGTTGATAGTGGGGGAGGCTGTGCCTGTGCATGAGTAGGAAATACGTGGGAACTCTGCATTTTCTGCCCAATGTTGTTGTGAACAACAAACTCTACTAAAGACAAAAAAAGGAGGAAAACATGTTGTTGAGAATATTCTCTTGGACACTACAAAAAATGAACAATCCAATTAAAAAATGGGCAAGAGACATCCAGAGGGCCAACAGACATGTGGAAAGAGGCTCAACATCCTCCTCATCAGGGACCTGGACAAAGCCTGTGTTCAGCACAATCCATTCTTGCCTCAGGAATACGATTTTTAACTTTGTACTTGAAAATAACTTCAAAAGTATAGAAACGATGCAGTAACATGGGTAGTAGAGCACCCATATATCTTCACTCAGGCTCTTGCTGAGGTGCTACTCCATTTATTTACTATACAATCTCCTTCCCCCCTCCCATTCTAGAATCAGTACTGTCTTTTCAAAGGATCAATACTGGGCATCCTCATCTTCCCTTTTTACTGCTCCAGTCCATCAAAACCACTATTTCCAACTCTTGCATGACATTTGCTCTGTTCAGTATGGAGATACTTTCATCAAATGGGCCAGGGCTCATTTAGACAGATGCAAATTCCTGCACACCTGTGTGTCCATCGTCAAGCAGCTGAATCTCTTCCTTTTCCTCTCCTCTTAGGGTCCAAAAGTGAGAGAAGGTGGACTGAGGTCCCCATTTTTGAGAAGCAGAGAGAGATGGTGGGATTTCCCTCATCAGTGAGGATGCACCTGTCACACCAAGAACTGAATATGGTCCATGTGCTCTTACTAAATAACTGTGAAAATCTGTTCACAGATGTTCATAACAGTTTCATGCAAATTCTCCAAACATCAGAAACAACCCACATGTCCTTCAATGGGTAAAAAGTTAAACAAACTGCAGTACCTTCAGGACTACGACTCAGTCATAAAAAGGAGCTAACTATTGATACACACAAGAGAGGAATTCTACTGAGCGAAAAAAGCCAATTTCAAAAGATTAGACATTATAAAATGGTGACATAAGATTCTAGAATATTCTTGAAATCACAGAATTATAATGCTTGCCAGGGATTAGGAATGGGGGTGACACAGCTGGTATGACTACAAAAGGGGTGGCCCGAGGCTGACTTCTGGTGAGGGAATGATTCTGTATCTTGATAATGGTGGTGATTCCATGAAGCTACCCATGAAATAAAGTTGCATAAAACTATACAGACATGCAAATGAACGGACGTGAAGCTGCAGAAACCTGAGTAAGTGCTTTGTATCAGTGACGATTTCTGGGCTTTGATATTGTACCATAGGTATTTAACATGGTACCATTGAGAGACCATGACTGATGGAGGCACCGAACATCTCTGCACACGTTTGTTGCAACTCCCTGTGAATCCATAATTATTTTCAAATAAAAGGGTTAAGGAAATTACAATAAATAAATAAATAAATAAATAAGTAAGTAAGTAAGTAAATAAGGGTGTGTGTGTGTGTGATAGGGGGATCTTTTAAGATGTGGGTCCTGAGCAAGGGTCCTTTTGGCGTCACAGACCCTGAGGTGTTTGGGAGAAGGGGGGGAGGGACTCGTTACCACTTTTGTGAGTCTTAGGTACTTTTGACCAGTTTCCATAAAAACCCCATTAAATATCATATCTTACAGCTGCATCGTGTAAAGACAACTACCACACACGCCCTCTGGAGGGCAGGCTTCCTTCATCCATAGCACTTGAGTAAGACGCTTGACCTTGGGGAATACAATGTACCATTTTCACTGAGGTTGTTTATGTAAATAATATATCATTTAGGGGCATCTGGGTGGGTCAGTCGGTGAAGCATCTGCCTTCAGCTCAGGTCATGATCTCAGGGTCCGGGATTGAATCACATGTCAGGTTCCCTGCTCAGTGGGGAGACTGTTTCTCCCTCTGCCTCTGCCATTGCCCCTGCTTGTGCTCTCTCTCTGTCTCAAATAAATAAATAAATAAATAAATAAATAAATAAATAAATAAATAAATAAATAGTTTTAAAAAAGAATATGTCATTTAATTAACTAAATTTCATAATTCAGTCTATTATAAATCTATGAATTTTTAATTTTTTTAATTAAAAAAATTTTTTTAGCCGTTTAGGATTTTTTCCCACCAATTCAAAGGATGATGTGAAGCTGAGGAGCAAGTGGTTGCTCAGCAGAGGCAGGTGCTGCGTGGAGGAACGGTGACCAGGTCTGGGCTCGAACAGATGTGGATTCAAATCTTGGATGCAGCACCTAATCACGAAGTGTCCTTGGGCGAGTGAAACTGATGGTCATTTCAAGCTTCCTTTTCCTCATTTCTGAAATGTGCAGGCATAATACCATGCCTGGTTTTGCAAGGATATCAGACACTCTGTAAAGAGCTTATCCAAGGCTTCAAACAAGGTAATTAGGAATAAATGGGTGGTTCCATCTGTCCATCCATCCATCCATCCATCCATCCATCCATCCATCCACTATTCAACAGGAGCCATGAGCTTCCCCCATGACTGGGGCCTGTGCTGTGTGACGCATATTCAGCTGTTCGACCAGAACTTCGACCCTGTGGAGCTTACTTGTCACAAGGGAGGCATCAAACAAGCCCATAACTGAATGAGTGACATCAAAAAGTGATTGCTGTGCAGAACCAGAAAACAAACATGAGGGAAAGTGTCCTGTACAGAGGTCCAGGTCGGCTAAGGACGATGGACTTTAAAGCCTGGATGAGTGGACAATGATATCAAGGGGAAGGTCTGAGAAAGAGTGTTCTAGGAGAGGGAACAGCAGGTACAGAGACTCTGGAGCATTTAGTATTTGGTAAGATAAGGAACACACACACAGTGTGCCTCTTGGTGTCAAGAGAGACACAGGACAGCCTCATACTATAGAAATAGAAAAAACATCAGTTTAAGCAGGGACAATAGGAGGGTAATAGGAACAAGAGAAACAAAGTAGGCTCAGGTTAACAACAAGAGAAAGAAATTGATGAGAGAGACAGAGAGATGAGTTAATTATTCATGAATGCAGTATTTGCTGTTTAGATTATTAGGGACTCATTTCTTCCCATCATTCCGCAGGAGCATAAGTTGCTAAGATCAATACCAATTTAGGGAGAGGCTAGAAATAGGGAAGAAGGTGATGTTCTTATGTGTGTGCTTTTCCCCAGTTGACCATTGCAGCTAATCTCCATTCCTTTTTTTTTTTTTTTGAAGATTTTATTTATTTGACAGAGAGAGAGAGACAGCCAGC
This sequence comes from Ursus americanus, assembly GCF_024610735.1. Classification (NCBI taxonomy): domain Eukaryota; kingdom Metazoa; phylum Chordata; class Mammalia; order Carnivora; family Ursidae; genus Ursus; species Ursus americanus. Next base: position 38,337,890 of record NC_142150.1, on the reverse strand, counting down.
GAGAGAGGGAACACAAGTAGGGGGAGTGGGAGAGGAAGAAGCAATTTTTATTCTCCATTCTTGGATATGACCTAGGGTTTCCTTCTGAAAGAAACACCTTTCTTCTGAGTGGTGTTCAAAAGAATCACAGAAGTGTGTTTTGAGGTGAGGAGTGGTGGGTTATTCAATTTCATATTCTTCATTTCTAGGAAATGTTCTTGTCATTTTGCTTTGATAATTTTCTTCCCACTGTGATCTGTCTCATTCTGCAATTCTATTAGTTGGGTGTCATGATTGATGCTTTAACATGCTTTTCTGTTCTCTCATATTTGCACTCTATCCTTTCCACTACATATACACTACTTTTGTTCCACGGTCTTGCTTTGTTTTCCAACTCATTATTATTTTTTTCCAGATATCATGTTTTTAATTTTTCCAGAGCTCTTTGTTTTACTTTGAATGTTTTTAAGCCATGAGGAGATGAAGGGATCTTGGTATTCCTGGCTTTCTGAAGACCCATGAAAGGATCCACAGGAGAAAGAGCTGCCTGGCCCAGAGAATGTACACTAAATGCAAAAGAATATGAGTCAGTTAAGAACTTTGTCTCTTGTCTCACCTCATTTTAGTCCCTAACTCTACCAGAAATTGTGGTTAGTAGCAGGGAGAGAAAAAGTAGTAGTAAAGGAGTGAAAGAAAGGAGAAGTCTTAATTTTGAAACAATGTTAGGTTTTGGTTATTATACAGGTCTGAATATTCTAATTTTAGAATGGAGACATTAGAATTCATATCCTAGGATATGGAGAACCTTTGAAGTTTTGCTTGAAATAAGCCATGGGAAAAGCAGAGCTTTGTGTTCAGAGTGTTGACCTTGTCCTAGAGAGGAAGATGGATGCAAGGAGAAGTTATTGGAGGAGGAGTTGCTGGGCAGAGAGTAGTAATCCGTGTCCAGGGGAACAATTAGAGGCCTCAAAGACAAAGTCAAAAGATTTTACATCCATCCATCCTTCATGCTTGGTTAAACACAGTTATGGGTTGAGCCAGAAAATTAGGCATATGTCAACAAAGAAAAATCTAGGAGGTGAATCAAACAGTGAGTTGACACCAGATGTTCTTTGACTTTGAGGTGTCAACAACTCTGGGGGAATATGTCCACTGGAGATTGAACTACAGGCCCTGATCCCACATAGTTATCTTTCTGCTGTCTCAGAGAGCTATAGCCTGTGGAGTCTCTGTGTGTGTGTATGTGTGTGTGTTGTGTGTGTGTGTTTGGTAAAATTTACATAAGATAAAATTTATCATGTAAACCATTTAAGTGTACAATTCCACTGCATTAAGTATATTCACAATGTTGTAATGGCCACGCATTTGCAGAAGTCATCTCAAACAGAAACTCTGCACTCAGTAAATAATCACTCTATAAACTTGTCTCCTCCCAACCCCTGCCTATGCAGTCCTGCTTTATCTCACCCCATGCTCTCTGGCAGCAGCTCATGAAAGAATATGTTCCTGTATGAGAACCTAAGTTTATTAGTTTTATAACAGTGGAACTAATGAATACCCCTGAAATGAGCAGGATTGGTTTAGAGAAGTAGCTAAGGAAAAGTCTCAAGGCAGGAGGAGGCTGGCTGGCATAGTGGGAAAAGCATGGGACTCTTGATCTCGGATAATTACTTGAGTAATTATGAGTTTGAGCCCCTAACTGGGTGTACCAATTCCTTAAATAAAAATAAAACTTAAAATAAAACCCAAAATGTCTCAAGGTGACCGCCGTGGTAATGCTGGGGATTCTCTGAGTCTCATGGAGATTCTTGTCCTCCTCCCCCCCATGAACACATGGCAACTGCCTCCCCAGTCACTGGGCCACTGGCACCTAAAGGAGATGGAGATGAAAAAAGGAGGACTGCATGGGCTCTACCTGCAGAGATATCTGTATGTTGGTCCTGGTGGGGGTGGCGAGGAGTCTGCATCAGTTGCTTTTGAAATCTTCCCAATTGGTTCTAACACAGAACCAGGGTTGAGGAACACTTGAGGAAGATGTTCTATATCTCTGCATTCAATGGTGGTATTAATCTTTAACCTTCCTGGCTACAGGTAGGGACTAAGAGAGACAGAACATGTAAACCTTCCAGGATGATGACTAGCCCATAAGAGTGCTCAATGAATGCAAGTGCTTGGTATTTTAGAAACAACAATAGTGACTGATAAAATTTGTTGTTTTATATTATTAATTTATCCAAAACTAGTCTGTGATATGAATAGTCTATCACAGAAGGACAAAGTGATAACAGAAGGATGTGTGTAAGTGTCTTTCTGTGTCTCTGTGGGAGTGTGATATTGTGTGTCTCTGGGTTTATCTGTGTGTGATTGTAAAACTAGGTATCTGTGTGTGTTGTTGAGGGTGAAATGTGTGTCTGTGTATAAAGATTTGTTTTAGGGTGTGTGACTCAGAGAGAGCTTCACAGAGGAGCAGATGTGAAATGGACCTTACAGGTGTGGTTGTAGGCTGTCCTATTCAGGGAGGATATAGTGGCAAAGAGAACCCCACCTGCCCTGGTACAATGGTGTGACCCAGCACAATACATAAGTAAATTGTATATAGAAAACTATGGCTGAGCACTCAGTTCTGGGTAATCAGGGATAGAGGCTAAGGGGTACCCAGGGATGGAGCCATGGATGTCCTAGTGTGCAATGCAAATGGCGGGCTTTGATCCTCCCAGCACCGTGTCTGCAGTTTAAGTATCTCAGAGTTTGTAAGAGCTCCATAATCCTTGTGTCCACTGAGCATAAGTGTGTAGGCTGAATATGGAATGTATTTCACAAAAGGGGAGTGTACATATTTCCTGATGTGTTAAAAATACACATTTATGTGGTTGGGAAGATGGCGGAGGAGTAGGGGACTCTTTTTCAGCCGGTCCCCTGAGTCGAGCTGGATAGGTACCAGACCAGCCTGAACATCCATGGAATCAGCCTGAGATGCAGAAAGATACATCTGGATCTCTACAAATGAACATCTCCAGCGCTGAGTATTGAAGTACGAAGCGGGAGCCGTGAAACCACGCACAGATATCGGAAGATAAACAGAAGGGGGAGGGAGCTGCTGCCTTCGGGTGCCGGGAAGCGGTAGCCACCTGCACGGGGGAGCAGGCGGTCTCCTGGACGGCACCCGCGAGAAAACAGACTGTGACCATGAGCGGGGAGTGTGCGCCATCAGACTTCTCACGGAACTCCGGTGTGCTCACTGGAACCAGACTGAGATTGGGAGCTCTGGGAGCGCGCGGGGGCAGCTGGTGGTGTTAGAAACACAAAGGACAGAGACGCGCTGGCCCTGGAAGTGAGGGCTGGGAGGCCCGGTGTGGGGCGCACAACCCGGGACGCTGTAGGGCCTAGCAGCACCAACAGAAACAGAGTTAAAGTGGCCAGATCATCAGTGGAGAACGGTCCGCGATCCCCTCTGTTCTGTGACAGAGGCTGAGATTCGGCCACTGCTGCTCTGTCTCTCAGAAGAGGCACAGCAAACCGCCAGGGAAAGCTGCCAGAGAACAAAATCCTGGAAAGACCGGCTCACAGGGTGCCCATCCCCATCCCCCCTCACAGGGGACAGAGACTCTACCCAAACAGGGTTGCCTGAGTATTGGCGTGACAGGCCCTTCCCCCAGAAGGCAGGCTGAAAAATCAAGAAGCCCACATCCCTAAGAGCCCTATAAAACAAGGGCGCACGGCCTGGGTCCTGGTCAATAATTTGGGCTCTGGACAACCCCACAACCTCTCCTCATCAGAATGACGAGAAGGAGAAATCCCCCCCAGCAAAGAAAAGACAATGAGTCTGTGGCCTCTGCCACAGAACTAATGGATATGGATATAACCAAATTATCAGAAATGGAATTCAGAGTAAAAATGGTCAAGATGATGTGTAGACTTGAAAAAAGTATTAACGAAAATGTTAATGAGAATATAGAATCTCTAAGGGCGGAAATGAGAGCGAATCAGGCAGAAATTAAAAATTCTATGAGCCAAATGCAGTCAAAACTATGGGCTCTGATGGCCAGGGTCACTGAGGCAGAAGACGTATTAGCGAATTGGAGGATGGGTTAGTAGAAGAAAAAGCGAAAATAGAATCTGGACTTAAAAAAATCCATGCCCACGAATGTAGGTTACGGGAGATCACTGACTCAATGAAACGTTCCAATGTCAGAATCATTGGCATCCCCGAGGGGGTGGAGAAAAACAGAGGTCTAGAAGAGATATTTGAACAAATTGTAGCTGAAAACTTCCCTAATCTAGCAAGGGAAACAAACATTCATGTCCAAGAGGCAGAGAGGATCCCTCCCAAGCTCAACCACGACAAACCTACGCCACGTCACGTCATAGTGCAATTCGCAAATATTAGATCCAAGGATACAGTATTGAAAGTGGCCAGGGCAAAGAAATTTCTCACGTACCAAGGCAAAGGTATCAGAATTACGTCAGACCTGTCTACACAGACCTGGAATGAGAGGAAGGGTTGGGGGGGCATTTTTAAAGTTCTTTCAGAGAAAAACATGCAGCCAAGGATCCTTTATCCAGCAAGGCTGTCATTCAGAATTGATAGAGAAATAAAGACCTTCCAGAATCGCCAGTCATTGACCAATTTCGTAACCACGAAACCAGCCCTACAGGAGATATTAAGGGGGAATCTATAAAGGTAAAAAGGCCCCAAGAGTGATACAGAACAGAAAGTCAGAACCGATACGAACAAAGACTTTACTGGCAACATGGCATCATTAAAATCATATCTCTCAATACTCAGTCTCAATGTAAATGGCCTGAATGCTCCCATAAAACGCCACAGGGTTGCAGATTGGATAAAAAGAAATGACCCATCCATTTGCTGTCTACAAGAGACTCATTTTGAACGCAAAGATACATTCAGACTGAAAGTAAAGGGATGGAATACCATCTTTCACGCCAATGGACCTCAAAAGAAAGCTGGGGTAGCAATTCTTATAACAGATAGATTGGATTTTAAACTAAAGACTATAGTTAGAGATACAGAAGGGCACTATATTATTCTTAAAGGATGTATCCAACAAGTGTATATGACAATTATAAATATATATGCTCCCAACAGGGGAGCAGCAAGATACACAAGCCAACTCTTAACCAGAATAAAGAGACATATAGATAAAAATAAGTTAATAGTAGGGGACCTCAACACTCCACTATCAGCAATAGACAGAGCACCGGAGCAGAAAACCAACATAGAAACAAGAGCTTTGAATGCCCTACTCGACGAGTTGGACCTCATAGATATATATGGAACACTACACCCCAGAACCAAAGAATACTCATTCTGGTCTAATGCCCATGGAACATTCTCAAGAATAGACCATGTTCTGGGACATAAAACAGGTCTCAACCAATACCAAAAGACTGAAATTATTTCCTGCATATTCTCAGATCACAATGCTTTGAAATTGGAACTCAACCACAAGGAAAAATTTGGAAGAAACTCAAACACTTGGAGACTAAGAACCATCCTGCTCAGGAATGATTCGATAAACCAGGAAATCAAAAATCAATTTAAACAATTTATGGAGACCAACAAGAATGAAAACACAACAGTCCAAAACCTTTGGGATACTGCAAAGGCAGTCCTAAGGAGGAAATACATAGCCATCCAAGCCTCACTCAAAAGAATAGAAAAATCTAAAATGCCGTTTTTATATTCTCACCTCAAGAAGCTGGAACAGCAACAGAGGGACAGGCCTAAACCACGCACGAGGAAGCAGTTGACCAAGATTAGAGCAGAAATCAATGAATTAGAAACCAGGAGTACAGTAGAGCAGATCAACAGAACTAGAAGCTGGTTCTTTGAGAGAATCAATAAAATTGACAAACCGCTGGCAAGCTTATCCAAAAGAATAGAGAAAGGACCCAAATTAATAAAATTATGAATGAGAAAGGAGAGGTCACAACCAACACCAATGAAATTGGAAGGATTATTAGAAACTTTATCAACAGCTTTATGCCAATAAATTAAGCAACCTGGAAGAGATGGAGGCCTTCCTGGAAACCTATAAACTACCAAGACTGAAACAGGAAGAAATTGATTTTTTAAACAGGCCAATTAATTATGAAGAGATTGAGTCAGTGATAAACAACCTTCCAAAAAATAAAACTCCAGGCCTGGATGGTTTTCCTGGGGAATTCTACCAAACATTCAAAGAAGAAATAATACCTATTCTCCTAAAGCTATTTCAAAAAATAGAAACAGAAGGAAAGCTACCAAACTCATTCTATGAGGCCAATATTACCTTGATCCCCAAACCAGGCAAAGACCCCATCAAAAAGGAGAATTACAGACCGATTTCCCTAATGAATATGGACGCCAATATCCTCAACAAGATCCTGGCTAATAGAATCCAACAGTACATTAAAAGGATTATCCATCATGACCAAGTGGGATTCATCCCTGGGACGCAAGGGTGGTACAACATTCGCAAATCTATCAGTGTCTTAGATTTTATCCAGAAAGAAAAATTCAGAAATCATATGATTCTCTCAATATATGCAGAAAAAGCATTTGACAAAATACAGCATCCTTTCCTGACTAAAACCCTTCAGAGTGTACGAATAGATGGTACATTTCTCAAGATCATAAAAGCCATCTATAAAAAGCCTACAGCAAGTATTATTCTCAACGGGGAAAAGCTGGAAGCCTTTCCCTTAAGATCAGGAACACAACAAGGATGCCCACTCTCACCACTATTATTCGACATAGTACTAGAAGTCCTTGCCACAGCAATCAGACAACAAAAAGGGATAAAAGTATCCAAATCGGCAAAGAAGAAGTCAAACTGTCTCTCTTCGCAGATGACATGATACTCTATATGGAAAACCCAAAAGAATCCACTCCCAAACTATTAGAAGTTATAGAGCAATTCAGTAATGTGGCAGGATACAAAATCAATGCTCAGAAATCAGTTGCATTTCTATACACAAATAATGAGACTGAAGAAAGAGAAATTAGGGAATCCATCCCATTTACAATAGCACCAAAAACCATACGTTACCTTGGAATGAACTTAACCAGAGACGTAAAGGACCTATATTCTAGAAACTATAAATCACTCTTGAAAGACATTGAGGAAGACACAAAAAGTTGGAAAAATATTCCATGCTTATGGATCGGAAGAATTAACATAGTTAAAATGTCCATGCTACCCAGAGCAATCTACACTTTCAATGCTATCCCGATCAAAATACCGATGACATTTTTCAAGGAACTGGAACAAATAGTCCTTAAATTTGTGTGGAACCAGAAAAGGCCCCGAATCGCCAAGGAACTGTTGAAAAGGAAAAACAAAGCTGGGGGCATCACAATGCCGGATTTCAAGCTGTACTACAAAGCTGTGATCACAAAGACAGCATGGTACTGGCACAAAAACAGACACATAGACCAATGGAACAGAATAGAGACCCCAGAAATGGACCCTCGGCTCCTTGGGCAACTGATCTTTGATAAAGCAGGAAAAAAATCCAGTGGAAAAAAGACAGCTCTTCAATAAATGGTGCTGGGAAAATTGGACAGCTATATGCAAAAGAATGAAACTTGACCACTCTCTCACACCATATACAAAGATAAACTCCAAATGGATGAAAGACCTCGATGTGAGACAGGAATCCGTCAAAATCCTAGAGGAGAACATAGGCAACAACCTCTACGACATGGGCCAAAGCAACCTTTTTCATGACACATCTCTAAAGGCAAGAGAAACAAAAGATAAAATGAACATGTGGGACTTCATCAAGATAAGAAGCTTCTGCATAGCCAAGGAAACAATCAAAAAAACTAAGAGGCAGCCCACGGAATGGGAGAATATATTTGGAAATGATGCTACAGATAAAAGACTGGTATCCAAGATCTACAAAGAATTTCTCAAACTCAATACACGAGAAACAAATAAACAAATCAAAAAATGGGCAGAAGATATGAACAGACACTTTTCCAATGAAGACATACAAATGGCTAACAGACACATGAAAAAATGTTCAAAATCATTAGCCATCAGGGAAATTCAAATCAAAACCACACTAAGATACCATCTTACGCCAGTTAGAATGGCAAAAATTAACAAGGCAGGAAAGAGCGATTGCTGGAGAGGATGTGGAGAAAGGGGATCCCTCCTACATTGTTGGTGGGAATGCAGGTTGGTGTAGCCATTCTGGAAAATAGTGTGGAGGTCCCTTAAAAAGTTAAAAATTGAGCTACCCTATGACCCAGCCATTGCAATACTGGGTATTTACCCCAAAGATATAGACATAGTGAAGAGAAGGGCCATATGCACCCCAATGTTCATAGCAGCATTGTCCACAATAGCTAAATTGTGGAAGGAGCCAAGATGCCCTTCAACAGATGACTGGATTAAGAAGCTGTGGTCCGTATATACAATGGAATATTACTCAGCTATCAGAAAGAACGAGTTGTCAACATTTGCTGCAACATGGACGGCACTGGAGGAGATAATGCTAAGTGAAATAAGTCAAGCAGAGAAAGACAATTATCATATGATTTCTCTCATCTATGGAACATAAGAACTAGGAAGATCGGTAGGGGAAGAAAGGGATAAAGAAAGGGGGGGGTAATCAGAAGGGGGAATGAAGCATGAGAGACTATGGACTCTGAGAAACAAACTGAGGGCTTCAGAGGGGAGGGGGGTGGGGGAATGGGATAGACTGGTGATGGGTAGTAAGGAGGGCATGTATTGCATGGTGCACTGGGTGTTATACGCAACCAATGAATCATCGAACTTTGCATCAGAAACCAGGGATGTACTGTATGGTGACTAACATAATATAATAAAAAAAATAAAAAAGTCGTTTACAAAGTAAAAAAAAAATACACATTTATTATAAGGCATTGTTAATAATTGATAATAGTACATAGCTGTTACCTTCTATTTCTCAGTCAGAAGGTAGTATCAAATGCTGACTAATATTTGAGAGTTGGGTATAAGACTCAAAAAGTCCTCTTACTCAAAAGGTGTGGAAATACATAACCTTTAGTAATTCATGGCTTTAGGAGTGATATCAGATTCACAGTTGGGTGGGAGGGTCCCTTTGGTGTCAATGAGGAATATGTATTGCAGGAAGGTATGGCAGAGCCCAGGGAACCACATCAGAGACTTTGACCCAAGCCAGGCAGGATGGGACTGGTGTGTGGTGATGGCTGTGGGGATGGCAAAGAGGGGAAGCTCAGAAGTGAGGCTGTGGGAGCAGAGGGGGCAGAATTCAGTGACCTTTTGGATATCAGGGGGATGTGAAAGCAGTAAACTTATAAAGGTCCCCAAAAGATACCCACATCTTAATGCCTGCAATTGCAATGCTACCTTCGTAGTATAAAAGGACTCGATCAATGTGATAAAACTAGATTCTGACATGGCCATATTGTCCTGAATTTTTGTGATTGTCCTCTACATGCAACCCCATATATTTAAAAGATATTATATTATATTATATTATATTATATTATATTATATTATATTATATTATAATTTATTTGAGAGAGAGAGAGAGAGAGAGAGGCCTAGAGACTGAGGAGGGGGTGCATAGGGAGAGGAAGAAGCAGACTCCCCGCTGAGGAGGGAGATCGAAACAGGGCTGGATCCCGGGATCCAGAATCATGACCTGAGTGAAGGCAGATGCTTAACCGACTGAGCCCCACAACCCCATATATTTTAAATGAAGAGGACAGAGGGAGACTGACAGACACAGACAAGGAGAAGGCAGTGTGACCTCATATGGCAGAGATCAGAGTGATGGGACACGAGACAAGGAATGATGGTTTCCAGCCATCAAAGCTGGAAGCAGCCACCAATAGATTTTCACCTCAACCTTCCAGAAGGAGCATGGCCTTCCTGACACGATGATTTCTGCAAAGTGTTACAGATTTTGGACTCTGCCATTCAAACATTGAGAAAAATTGGTATAAGCCACTAAATGAATGGTAGTGTTTCACAGCAGCCAATGGAAACTGATTCAAATGTTCTGCCTCAGGTGCCTTATGGCTTGGGGTCTTGGCGAGAAAGGGGGGCTCCTGGGAGGTAAAGCGGGTTGCAGCAGGCAGTGTGTACAGTTTCCTACATTTCTTCTGAAGTAACTGTGGAGACTTGAGTGGAGTTTTCCAGATGGCAACTGCATGCTGTTTCTGGAGCCCTCAGGAAACTGTGAGGAAAAAAAAGCATTAGCCTGAGGGGTTGATGAGTGGTCTCATCGTTGGTGAGCAATGCGCATGTGCAGACTCCAAAGGCGTTAACTGGAGGATGAACCCTGGAGATTCACTAAAAATTGAGAAGTAGATGGAAAACAAATTATACCAGAGAATTCATAGGATCGAGTCCAGAGTGAAGGTGTGAGGATGGAGCAGGTTGTTTGTGGTTGTGATAAGGACACAATATTAGTGATGCTGTGGTTGAGAACTGCGTGACTGGCCAGACAGTTAGGCTCTGGGTATCCGTCATAGAAAACCGCAGCAGGAATGTTTGTATGGTTATTACCCTGAAACATCATTTTCACTCCTGGCCATGTGAATGGGAAATTTACAAAGTGATGCAGGATGATTCCTGAGCAAATATTTCCTCCTGTGGTCCCTGCTCCCCAGGCTGCCTTGGGTAACTGGACATTAGGTCTCTGAAATTTACAATTGACAACACCCAATGGCCACTTCATCACACAAACCATCCCAACTTAAGGCCGGAGACTGTGCGATAATAAGAAGACAAATATAAAAGTGCAGAGAAATTGATTTATTGAAGCAAGATGTTGAAACCTTTACATTTTCCAGAAGAGGTGATTATTGAAAGACAGACATATTAGTCTATAAGATTCATATGCCACATTTCACCAGGATTTTCTCCTGAAACAGAGAGAGGAGAGAGAAGTTCAGTCATGATGCCCCTGGGGGTGACACCTTAACACAGACTCTACTCACAAGATCTCTGTGAAGCTTCAAGCAACAAAAGGCAAGTAGAATGGGCACAAGACAGGAAACCAGGGAGGATGGTAAACTAAATACACCTGACACAATCACAACAAATGATGCAAGTCAGGAAAAATGCATTTCCATAGTCTGGCAAATAAAGCCTGAGGTGACCCAAGAGTAAGACTCGGGTTTCTAGTGGAAGGAGGAGCAGCCCAGGATTTTTTTTCTCTGCTTTCCCAGGGTGAAGGACTGTAATTTTTCACTGCAGTGGGGATATGGGGGTGAGAGACTAGAACAAGGATGGGAGGGGACTTTGGTAATACTGCTTTCAGGAGAGTCCCAGGTTCAGGGTGTGGAAAATCAACCAGATGGCACATGTCTTCTCAGCACTGAACACCCAGCCCCCGTGGGCCTTTGTGACTGAACCTCATAACCTAAATCCTGTGTGGATGGGCTGAGAGACACCTTTAAGTATCTCATTTCTAGACAAATACGTAATTGAAGTGTTTTGGCCTCACACGTGACTATAGGAGATGGAGGAAGGAGGGTTTCTGGACATGGGCATGGTAAGGGAGAGAGCTGTAGGCAGGGAGTGGTGACGTGGGCTGAGGTATGGGGGTAGGCCTTGGCTGTGCGGAAGCTGGCAGTGTGCCCAGGTTCCCTCCTTTCCAGCTGTCTCCCAACTCAACACTCCCAACACCCCCATGGGATTCCCCTGTGACTTGTCCACTCGGAGGGTGGATCTTGCCCTCAGGAAAGCTCCCAAGTAAGGAGGCAGCCAGGCGTTGGCCCTTCAACATCACTGCCTAGAGCTGCAGGTGTCCTCCTCCTCGGGACACTGTGGGGAAACTGGCATCCAGGGAAGTGACCTGAGAAGGAAGAATGTTCCCAGATGCTCTGTGCAGCCTTAGTGTAGCTTCCCAGGTGTAATGTCATCCACTTGTGGCCATTGGTCACCCTATCAGTGGTAAGCAGGGATGCAGGTACCTCTACCAACTGTGCCCCTGACAGAGCTGCACCCTTACGGCCTTCCTGACTGCTCAGCTGAGCAGAAAGCTCTGTGCACAAAGAAGAAAGGAATTACCAATGCTTTTGCAATTAGCCATCTGTGTGCAAAAGAAATCTGATCCGAGCAGGCCTTCACTGTCATCTTGGCCTGAATGAGTTCTGGAGGTGGGTCATATTTCTCAAGTGTTATTTTGTAGATAGGTTCAGGTAGAAGGAGGTACTGTGACAAATCAGTTATTACGTCTGGACAGACCACTGCATTGGCTGGTGAAGAAAAAGAAATACAATCAGTATAAGGAAAATCACATTTTCTCCATGGCTTCCTGATGTTAGAACTAGACAGGAACCCAAAAGATTATATGATCTTATCCCATCATAGTGCCAATGACAATGGGTGAATAGGGAAGCTGTGACTTTGTATTGAAATGCAAACAGAGGAGCCAGGACTAGAATATCAGCTTATTGATCCCTAGTTCACCTTTTATCCTTTTTATTTTTTATTTTTATTTTTTTTAAAGATTTTATTTATTTACTTGACAGAGATAGCCAGCGAGAGAGGGAACACAAGCAGGGGGAGTGGGAGAGGAAGAAGCAGGCTCATAGCGGAGGAGCCTGATGTGGGGCTTGATCCCAGAACGCCGGGATCACGCCCCGAGCCGAAGGCAGGCGCTTAACCGCTGTGCCACCCAGGCGCCCCACCTTTTATCCCTTTTAAATCACATTCCCTCCTTGACAAGACTCTGGAATTTACTTTCTTTATATCTCAAACAATTAAGTTTTGCCTGAGTAGAATGATACCTTGTTTTTGTCTTGGATTTTGGGTTAGAGGCGATTTAATAATCAATTTTTAAGCGAACGGTAGAGTCAGATCTTTCCAGAGAGCAGAGAAGGGGTGGGTCGATCTGGAGAGGAGCAGGTCACACTCTTCCTATGGTGGAAAATGCTAGTTTGAGACTAAAGAATTGGATCATGTCATTGGATGCAGATATGGTTAAAAAGCTAAACTCACGCAGACAAACACAACCCCCCAGGTCATCAGTTTGAACACATTTGAAGCTTATACACAGTTATGACTGGCTCTGTTATTCCCTCATGGAGGTACAGAATTCCTCAGAGAGGGTGAGAGACAGGGAATGCGGCTCTTTCCTGACTCCACTGGAATTGTGTGGAGACCTGAAGTAACCACTTTTCCCAGTGTGGATTCTCTATCACCCCATGTCTTTGTAACCATGCTGTAGCCAGGGAGGTACCCTATCAGGATCTGTTCTGACCCCTGATCAGATGTCAACAAATACAAAGAGGTTTAAATCAGAGGCAACAGAGGGAAACAGGAGGATGTATAGATTGTCAGATGAAATAGAAGACTGAAGATGACCTGGGTCAGTATCAAGAGTAAGAAGACACGCAAACATATTGTGGAAAGGATGCCCAGAATTAATCTAGATAAACAGAAATCCTACTCCTCTGAGTGTACACGTACTACTACAAATTACTAGTAGCACTCCTAGAAAATCAGGAGAACTGGTAGATACAGTGAGATCTACTCACTAATAGATTTAGTGAGGGAGTGCTGCTTATTCCCAGAGCCCCCTTGAAGATTTATTATCAGAGACTAAGAGAACACCGGCTTTTCTGGAAGTGAGAACTCTCCTCAAACCCTTCCAGCTGAAATATTTATAAGTCTGAATCCATGAGTGAAAAAGCCGTGGACTCAATTGGTACCTGAAAAATTCTGGGGAGGAGATGTCTGAGAACTACCAGTTATCAGCTTGGTAGGTAAAGCTAGACCCTTGACACAGTTCATCTCACTCTATTGCTCTAGCTACACTTGTGGTATCTGTCAAACCCAAGAATGAGAAGCGGATTGGAGAGATTAAGCATTTTTTGAAAATCAAAGCACTGGTGAGTGGCAGAGCCATGACTCACACTAAATCTTATGTCCTCTTGTTTCTGAAACACAGATCACAGATAAGGAGAGGGGCTTCAGTGGAAACTCTTGAAATTTGCCTGCAAGAATTTGTTGTAAAACTTCCAGGGTGTTGGGAACTGACAAAAGGAGCCTTGAGCTTGGGAGATGAGGTGGGGCGGGGGGAAGGGCTAGTTCACAAGTAGAGGAAAAAGAGGAAAGCCGTTTAAGTTCACCTAGTTCAGAGAAGGGTACTCACCAGGGCTGGTGCCTGTCTGATTAGAAATGATACTCACCCTTATAGCAGCAAAGAGCCAGAGTGACCAGCAGGACACTCAGGGACAGCCTCATGGTGTATCTTCCTTTGAGTTTTCAGCTTTAGTGAAAGGTGAGCAATTAGGAGCTTATTTCAGGAGACTGGGAAACTCAGGGCTACTTATACCTAGAGAGCCTCCCTGGTGCTGCCCAAATAAACATGTGGTCAGGCCATGAGCCTGGCTTCCAGCAGTAGCTTCCTCATTGAGTGCACATGCCATCCATTGGTGTCACAGACCCCAATGAATTGGTCAGCGTTCCTGTTCGTAGGCAATACTGGCTGAATGCACCTCTCCTTTGTAACAAAAACAAAGGTTGCTCTTTTACAAATGTGTAGTGAGTTAATTGATGCAAGCCCCGCTGGACATTGGCTCCTGAACTGTAGAGGCAGTCTCTTGTTTGGCTCATCTTTACTTAGCATATTGCCTGGCACACAGGAGAGGCCAGTGTTCATGGGCAGATGAATAGATAAAGAAAATGCGGTACATACATATAATGTAGGATTATTCACATTCAGCTGTAGAAAGCAAAGAAAGCCTGTCATGTGCTACAACATGGGTGAACTTTGAGGACAGTAGACTAAGGGAAATAAGCCAATAAAAAGAAAAAATACTTTATGATTCCACTAATATGAGGTTCCCAGAGTAGTCAATTTCATAGATGTAGAGAGTAACTGGTCGTTGCTAGGGGCTGGGGGAAGTAAAGTGTCACGTTCAATGAAAATCATGTCATCACAGTAACAGTGGGCTGATGATACCTGGAAACATACCATTGTAATCCTCTGTACAGGTCCTTTGGGTTGCAAAACCTCTTGTAATAAATAATAATAGCAGCAAGAAAATGAGCAGCAGTAATTTTGCTTGCTAGCTGTGGCCAGAGAATGTGGAAACATAATTTATCATCTTCAATCATTGCTCCAAATGTACAATTCATTAGATTTCCTGTATAATGTTTGAGTCAACTAACTCGCAGAAAGTAAGTAACTTGCTCAATCTTGTTCAGTTTGGAAGCCAGTTGGTCTAGATCAGGCATGATGGTATATGAATTAAAAAGTAACAAAGTGGTGCTCTCAGTCAGGGAAGGCTGTAGGTGGTGACATGTCAGACGGAACAGAAGTAGATGACAGTGAAGTTCTCTGCTTGCATCTCAGTTTCTGATTCAAGTGAATTCTTCTGGGTGGTGATCCTCAAGCTAGTTTCTTCATCTCTCTCTCCAGTTCTCTTCTTCTTTTACTTTTTACAAAAGATAATTTATTGACAACACCAAATGCTGATAGGGAAGTGGAGCAACAGGAGCTCTCCTTCACTGCCTGTGGGCATGTGGATTGGTACAGCTACTTTGTAAAAGAGTTTAGCAGTTTCCTACCAAAGTAAACATAGTCTTACTGTACAATCCAGCAATTGAGTTTCTTGGTATTCATACAAAGGAGCTGAAGACATGTCTACATGAAGCCTGCACATGATGTTTATGGCACTTTCTTTCATAGTTGCCAAAATTTGGAAGCAATCGAGATGTTCTTTAGTATGTCAATGGACAAAGAAAGTGTGGTACCTTCAGAAGATGGGATATAGTTGTAAAAATCTAAGGAATTGATCGCTTAAAGATGAGCTGTAAAGCATGAAAAAGCATGGAAGAACCTTACGTAAATATTACCAAATAAGAGAAGCCAACCTGAAGAGCTGCATAGTGTATGATTACAACTATGACATCCTGGGAAGGCAAAATTATGGAGACAATAAAAGGTCAGTGGTTTCTGTTGGTTGGGGAGGAAATAAGGATGTATGTGCAGAGTGCAGAGGATTGCAGGCTGGCAGCACTACTCTGTATGAGACTGTGATGCTGGATACCTGTCATTATCTATCTGTCAAAACCCATCAAATGTACCACCTGAGTGAAATCAAATGTAAATTCCTGACCTTGAGTGATAAGGATGTGTCAGGATAAGTTCACCGATTATAACCAATGTACCATCAGGTGTGGCCTATTGATGGTGTGAGGTCTGTTCGCATGTGGAGGTGAGGGACACATCAGGACCCTGTATGTTCTGCTTGATTTTTCTTTGAACCTGACACTTCTCCAAATCAATAAAGGCTATTAAAAAAAGGGAAACATCTTGTTAAAAACATTCTCTTCCAGCAAGAAAACCGTGAGAAAAAAATGAATCAATGGAATTGTCAAAACATATAGACAGTTGATCAAGGCAAGAAAATCTAAGATAATCTACTGAAAAAAAGCATTAGAACTGATAAAAGTTCATTATATAGCTGAATATAAGATCATCTTGTAAACATCAATGACTTTCCTATAAACCTACCAACACCACTCAACATCATGGGAAAAATGATGCCATTGACAACAGAACAATAGTAGCAACAAAAATATGTTGGAATGACCTAGGTGGAAATATGCAAAACTTTAAGGATCAAATAATGAAATTTTACTTACAGATACAAAAAGGAGTCTTAAAAAAAAATAGAGGCACACACTTTGTTCCTGAAGGAAATGGTAGAACATTTAAGGAAGTCTACTCTTCTCAAAGTAGAGTTTACATGTCCAACCCAGCCCACATCAGAATCCTCACTGGGTAGTTTTACACTGTGTGTTGAACTCTGAAGTGCTGGATGTGTTCATTCGTTGAGCAGTGTGTAAGGGCCCAACTGTAGGGTCAGATTCCTGGGTTCAAGCTCAGCTGTTGCACTTTCTACCTGTGGGCACATCAGCAAGATGCTGACCCTCTTAGCCTGGTGCTTCACCTGCCAAATAAAGTGATGACAGTAGTGCTTATGTCATAGGATTTGTGTTAGGATAAATGAATTAATACAGGAAAAATGCTCAGCACAGAATCTGGCAGTAATGTCAGCTGTCACACTTATGTAACAAAAAGGAAAATACACACGTAAAATGTCAAACAAAATAAATCAGCTCACGCCCAAGTCAAATCTCAAACTGAATCTGATTCCACCAATGAGGAATGTTTATTTATCCTAAAGGGGAACAAAGTGTGCTTTAGAATTTGGCTTTAGTTTCTTTGGGATTTCTTCCAAGTTAAAAGTGGTTTCTCTCAGTTAAAATTTTCCCCATACTACTTTTCAGTCACTTTATTTGTTGCTTTATTATCACATTGAAATGGCTGTTGTGATTTTAAATTCCTAAACACTGCGTACAGAACTGAAGGTGTAGGAGAGTGGTGTGTGGGGATAGATATTAGTTATCCCCAAGCCACACGGGGTCTCTGGGCTCCTGTTCACAGCAGGAGACACTGGTCACATGTGTCCTTTGGGTTGTGGTTGAAATCCTAGGGATTCCCTAGGGCTTAACATATACACGGGACATGGAAAGGTTTAAGACATCACTTCTGGATCATAAGGTCCACAATGGATAGTGTCACAATGGATATATCATGTGGTCACACTGGCTGTCATTTCCCATTTCCACTGCAATGAACATTCTTGTTCCAATTTATAAAGACAGAGGCATGTCTGTTACCCATTGGATCTTACGCAGCATTGACTCTGTATACAAATCTCTAGACTTCAAAAAAATAATTGAAAGTAATATTTTGTGGTACGTAACTTTTTTTCTATAGAAAGAGGTTTCTAATTCCTTGCTTTGGATAACATCAAAGGACCTAATTTAGCTGGGGATGACAAATCATTAAAAGTAACTTGAAGGGACAGATCACAATGTCATTTTTAGCTGGTACCTAGAGAAATTCAAAGAGTCAAGTGTCATCACTGCCATAGACTCACTCTTTTTCCATCTTCACATTCATGTGAGGAGTATTTTCAGGGTTTACAACTATAAAGATGAAAAATGTGAATAATATTGTCTCACTTTAGCAATAAATGATATTCACAGATATATAAAACTAAAAAGGGCCTCATTCAGCTCTTTAAGAGATGTATTTATCAATAACATTTTACATCACGGATTTAAGAAGTATCAAAAATTGAAATATATCTGTCTTTGTCCAAAGCTGCAAATGTCTTTGATGACATCCAAATCACCTCTGCACTTTATCTTACACACTCCACAAGCCATTTTATTATTTCTTCCCTTGTCCTTGTGCACTGTTGAGCCTGTGAGATTTTTGCCCTGCGTTTCCTCAGGGAAATGTGTGAGCTAACCAAGCTATCTACTACTCCCACACATCATCTGCCACAACCTTCATACCCCTAACGCATGCTCAGACTTGGTATAAGCTGTGAGCTTCAAAAAGAAGCTCATATCGTGGAAAAGGCCATTGGGTGCCAGAAATTTTTTCCTTCACCTGTTTGCCAACTGTTGTCATAATGTAATGGTCCTAAGGTGTCTAAATCTCTTTACTGTATCATACATAGGGTAAAGAATGAAGAAAATATCAGAAATGCTTAGTTGCTCCAGAATTTTCCATAACAGTTTCTCATTGTGTGCACTGCCCTAGTTGTGCATTTCATAATGCTGGGAATCCAGTCCAGGTGTCATCTGAGTCACAACTTGGAGTTTAAGGACATTGACTTCATACACCATCACTCATCAGTGTGGTCCTCCCATGGCCCAGCCGTACCAGGTACTCTCCTGGGATGACCTGACCCTTCCTTCCTGGGAAGTCAAAGTTTGTTCATCCCATTTTGTCTCAGCAATACAAGTTAACTTTGTACTTGAAAATAACTAGGAATTTATAGGAATTATGCAATGTTATGGACCCTAATAGAAGATACGTTCACATTTACCCAGATCCACCTATTATTGATGAGTTACTCCATTTGCTCCCATATACAGACTCTTGGTGAGAATTCTATTCAAAAATAGAATAAGATGAAGAGTCTTAACTTATGAGGCAAATTTTCTGGCAGATTTGCAAAGGCTTAAATGTGAAATTACTACCACATCTTGTACCCCAATCCCAGGGCTCTGAGAAGGTCATACCTAATTTGAGTGACAAATTACAGACTAAATAAATCACAAGTAAGAAGCCTACTGTGGCCTAAAGCCCTCTCAATGATACAACAAACATACAGGCTGCATTTAAATGAGCTGCTGAGCACTGCACATATGAAATTGTCATGGGCCCAGAAGATTTCCAGGTAGAACTCCAGCAATGTTCTTCTGCCATGAGAAGACGCTTGAATATCAAGGACTCTCTTTTCAACCCAAGCTCCTCTTAAGTTGGAGTCAAGGCTACCAGACCAAGGTGAGACCCTGTCACAAGATATTTGTTTTGTCCGAGGAACAGATGTTACAGAGAGCAATTCCAGAGGGGCTGCCAGGTGCTAACAACTCCTCTTGACCATCCCCACAGTCAGGCAGGTGTGCTGGTCCACCCCTGAGGTACATGCTCCTCATTGTAAGTCAGCCTCGCATGTGAACGAGAACCTTGAGGACAGCAAGTCACAGCCTCATCAAAGTTACCTCCCAAACGGGGAGGTTTGAGTCCTCTGTAAACACTTAAGTAAATGAGACTTAGATGCCACCTAGATTTTCTCCATCTTTAGCCAGGGGAGGAAAGCAGTTACCCTGTGGCATCAACAACAGGTTTGAGTAAAGTTGTTTCTAGTTTTGGAAGAGCGCATAAGGAAGAGGCCAAATAACCTCAAGACTTGTGAGATGTGCCAGGAAACGGATGAACTAATACTCGCTGTAGCATTCTTAAGACCTTTTAGCTTGCTGACCTTCATACTTTGCCTACCAGAAAGACCTTACTTCTTGAATAGTCTTTTGTAGTGAAGTGGACACTAAAAATAATCGGTGCCTTGTGGTTATTGATCCTCTCTGATCTCCATTGTGCTCTAACATTTATGTACACATAGTTTCAGGAACTTTTCCAATCTCTCATTGTAAATCTGTCACTCTGGGTGTAGATATAAAACATAAAACCTGGGGGGACTTTTCTTATCCCAGCATTACCTAGTACACAGATATTGACCAATAAAGCTTATGGGTGTGTTAGTTGATGTATTTATTGCACAAATAAGTCATATTTATTATTTGTAGGCAACAAACTTAGCAGCTATCAACTTTTCTGTGGCTCAAGCAGTGGTCTCCATGAGGCTGAAAAATAACACCCAGGCTCTGTAGACTAAATCGCTGTGTGCCAGATAGGCTCTATGTTTTCTTAGCTCCAGAGTTGCTTTGTCCTACTCATGTCTCTATCACTGGAACTGAAGGCCTGTGGGTTACATATTCCAGACTCTCTTGCCAGTACTGCCTTGTGTGGTTCTCTAATGGATGGCACTGATGGGAGTTTAAAAGTGGGAAGAAGGCAGAAGTCATGGTTCCCAGCTTTTGATGTCACCTCCTGCAGTGGTTGTAGAAGTAGTGTCTCCAGGACCCACAGAAGCCCAGCAAGAACAGTGCTTTATGAATTGTAGGAGCTTGGCAAATGACCCCCTAACCAGGGGACATTCAGGGAGACTTCTTGGGGGGTATGACATGAAGATAAAGAAAGTACCCATGCTAGAGTAACAGTGACCTTTCAACAACTTTGCACAGGGTCAAACAGAGGAAGACCTGGTCTCACAGCATGCTGGAAACTGAATAACATGAACATGAGCTTCTGGGGCAGGGGGTGAAACTGCAACCAGGTGAAATTCAGGTTGGCTGAAGTTATATGCAGGCACTCTGGACCAGATCCTTCCACCACAATGCCTGGGTTCCTTCAACCCATGAAGAGGAATCCTCTCTGCAAGTGACGTCAAATCGTCTTTGGGAATTTTTTATTCTATTCCTCTTTTGTTTCATTCTCTGGGTAGGAGATGCAGGGAACAGAGTCCCAGTTTTTTATTGAATGTCTAGGAACAATGAGTAGTCAGTGAGAGAGATGAACCATCCCCAGTTAGAGCATGCAACTCCCTAATTTCTACTAGAAGAACTTATTCTGCAAATTGATTCTATTAATTTATCATGATTGAGCACATAATCTATGCTGACTAGGTTCATAAAAAATGATGAAAATATTAATCATCTTCCACTCAAGATGTGCAGAGTGGGATGATTGAAAGAGTCAAATGGAGAGGAGCTTGTGAAATTAGATCCATTTTAGTAACATAAATGAGATTAAACCAGCACTAAGCCATGTTTTTTTTTTGTTTTTTTTTTTTTTTTTGGAATGGAGGAGTGACAGGGCCATTAATAAAATGTTTTCCCTCTGAGCTGGCCAAACACACTTACACACTTGGAATGGGAGAGAATGTTTGATGATTGCTTTGCTGAGGTTTGAATGTGGTGATGATTTAAGTGGTTTCTTTGGTCCCTCCATTTCTCCAAGCACAGCCTTGGAGAATCTCCCATGGACCCTGAGGACTTAGAGTAAACACTGTGAAAGCAATCATAACTCCCCCTTTAACCTCCCATTGTTTCATTTCTTGAGTGCTTTGATACCAAAATTTGTCTGCCTACTCCTCTGCTTGTCACATGCTCTAGTAAACACCAGGAGTCAAAAAGGAGAGGGAGTTGGAGAGAGAGAGAGTGATTATACTAATGTTTGCAGGAAGTCCAATCCCAGGTTCCTAAACAAGGTGTCAATGATCCAGTGAGACTTGAAGGAGTTGTCCGGGTGATAAAGTGGATGCAGTTATCCAGAGCGCGGTGTGAAGCTTGGTTCATTGCCAGTGGAAGGGAGACATCTTGTGGTCCTCTCTAGCAATCACAGCTATTCCATGAGAGCTGAGCGTCCAACCTGCCCCACTCCTCTGCGCACATAACTCTAAACCTCAGGAAAACACTTGCTTGTCTGTGTTCCCATGAGTATGCTCATTTATACGTCAACTGATGAACAGGATTCATAGGCATCTGTTTCATCCCTTTGACACCTCCACATCTATTCTTTCTCCACCCATGTTGGCTTTTAAGTGAAATTGCATAATTCCTTCCTTTATCATAAGCCACAGAGAATCTCCATCCCCAGTGGGACCCGAGTTCTTCTTGGAGTGATATTGCTACGAGCCTCAGGGTCAGTGGGATTGTTAAGATTGTTAGATCCCCACATAGAGAGGGCTTGCTGACCCGTTGAAGTGTTTCTGATTGCCACCCCACCCCAGATTTCACAGTAATCTCCGGTACCCAAGAGAGTGAAAACACGATGCAATTTTCAAGTCTGATCAAGCTGGAGCTCTCATTTCTTTGCCAATGGTTCTTTTTTGGTACAGGAATGGTACATCTGGAATGGTCTTTTCTTCAATTCCATTGCCACTTCCTTATCATCTCTGATCTGGACTTGTGTGGGAACCCGTTTCTCTCATTGAGCGTCCCTTGACTGGGTTCTCCCACTGACCGGTTCTCACGTGAGGGTCATTCACCTACAAACCTCTTGTTGTACTTGCCTTTCGTAGCTGCCCCAAATGTGCCACTTTGGCATGTTGATTATTTTTAATAAAAGTGACTTAAGAAGGAATCAGTGCATAAGGACACTCAGACCATCTTCTTTTGCCCTGAAAGCAGGAAATACATCTCCTCAGGTGAGGTACCGTCCACCAGGAGGCAGACATCCTTATTGCCAGAGAGAAAATGTGGAGCCATGAAGGCTGTATAAACAACACTTATTACTTTCTACTTATTTACTACCCCAGCCCAACCCTGTTTAGAATCCCTTATTAATTGTAGCTCCCAAAGTTAAATTTTCTCTGTCTTGTCAATTCCTCATTGATTTATTGTCTGTTAGTCTAAAAAGTATAAAAACTGCCTGCCTTGGACATTTCTTTAAGTCTCAATTTAATATTGGGATACATTTATGATGCCTATATTATAAAACTTTGGGTTTTTTTCTCTTGTTCATCTGTCTTGAGTGAATTTAATTATCAGTCCAGCTAAAAGAACTTGAAGGGTAGAGGAAAAAGTTTTCCTTCCCTTCAGTTTCACGTTAACCACCGTTCTTGACACTGGGGAAACATCAGTAAAGAAAACAGGCAAAAATCTGTGCTGTCATAAAGCTTATATTTTATCAAGGGGAGAGAAAGAATAAATCTAGTAAGGAGGCAAAACAGATGGTATATTGGAAGGCAGTAAGTGCCATGGAGAAAAAAATCAAGTACCATGGAGAGAAATTAAAAATGGTTTAAGTAGGGTGGACAGGAAAGGTGTCACCGGGGGATAACCTTTCATCCCTGATCTGAAGGAGGTGAGGGAGAGAGGGTAAGGTTCTAGAAGGTATGCATTTCCGATGGAATGACTCCCCAGTTTCTGGCCAGACAATTATAAATAGAAACACATATTGTCCTTAATAATTCTAAGGAACAATATCCCAGGAAACAGCACTGTTCTGCTCTGTTGACCAATGTATTGTACAACTATCACAAAACCCTGGAGAATGACTTCACTTTTTCACCTTCCATTCACTTCTCACCCAGAAGCAATCTGGTTTCCACTCCAACTATTTAGCTGAAGTTCCTAAGCTCTTACATTTTAATCTTAGAGCAAGTTTCAATTCTTTTTCATATCAGTAGAGGTAGAATTCATGTTTTCTTTCTTCCAGATGCTTATTAGCAATGTCTGCCCAAAAAATAGTTTCTTTAACTAATGAATGCAATTGTTTATGTTATATATTCTCTTCCTTATACAAGTGGGTCCATTTTCTTTGTCTAGTGATCAAACTATAGATTCAGTGGATTGGCACTCTATCTAAGTTGGTTTTTGTATTTGACAAAATGACACAAAATTCGCCAGGAAAAATACTCAAGTAAAAAATGCCATGGCATTTTGTGAAAAGTAGAATGAATGAGGTAGAAGCAGCCTTATTTAGTATAAAAACCACCAATGGAACTGCATTCAGTGAAACAGCTTAAAACTGGGGGGGGGGGAGGGCTGATAGGTTATAAAAGAATGTCCCCAAATTCTTCAGATCAGAGATAATGGTGACATTCAAATCATTGGGAAAAGAGAGCTTATTCACTAGATGATGTTGGGAATATGTGGATCCATTTGTGAGTGCTCCATTATGTGCCACATTATGGTTGTCTGTTTCTGTGCCAACACTAATCTGGATCAAGGTGAATTCTTTTTTTTTTTTTTTAAGATTTTATTTATTGATTTGACAGAGAGAGAGACAGCGAGAGAGGGAACACAAGCGGGGGGGGGGGTGGGTGGGAGAGGGAGAAGTAGGCTCCCAGCTGAGCAGGGAGCCCGATGCGGGGCTCGATCCCAGGACCCTGGGATCATGACCTGAGCCAAAGGCAGATGCTTAATGACTGAGCCACCCAGGCGCCCCATGGATCAAGGTGAATTCTTTTTCAGTAAGTTTCAGTATCAGATAGAGCAAGTCACCATTCAGTGTTCTTCCTAATCTTCTTGGCCATTTTCAGATGCATTTTCTTCCATATGAATGTTAAAATAATTTTGTCTAGCTCCTGCTGTTGCTCCAAGGGGATCCAGCCTTAAAGTCCATTACATTTATACATCAATTGTGGAAAGACTGGCATTTGTATAACTACTGTCCTGAGACATGGTATGTATCTTACTTATTAGATTTGTTCTTACGTATTTTATGATTTTATTACTTTTGCAAATGGGATATGTTCTTCCATGTGCAATTCTCGCTGGCTCTCCCATACAGCATATAAACTGTCGTATTTGTATAGATGGAGCAAGTATCCAGCCACTTACGAAGTATCTCATCTTATTATTTTAATACTTTCAGTGGTACTTGGTGAGCATGTCTTATGTCTCCTGGTGAAAGAAGTGCACTGTCTGCAAATGAAAGTATTTTATCTCATCTTTGGAAATATTTATGATCATTTTGTCTTCTTATTTTAATGTGACACTTAGGACTTACAATCAATGTTGACTAACAATGAATGTATCAGGCATTTCTGTTTCCCTGATTTTCATGGAAGTATCTTTAGCACTTATTATTTTGGAGTATTGTTTGCTGTTGAATTTGAAATTGGATTTTTTTGGGGTTCTAACTAGTATTCTTCTGTTCTTTCTTCCTTTTTTTAAAAATTTTTTAAAATTATATTATGTTAGTCACCATACAGTACATTCCTGGTTTCTGATGTAAAGTTCGATGATTCATTAGTTGCGTATAACACCCAGTGCACCATGCAATACGTGCCCTCCCCACCACCCATCACCAGCCTATCCCATTCCCCCACCCCCCTCCCCTCTGAAGCCCTCAGTTTGTTTCCCAGAGTCCAGAGTCTCTCATGGTTCATTCTCCCTTCTGTTTACCCCCCCTTTCTTCTTCCCTTTCTTCTCCTATTTTGTTAACCACTTCTTCTAGAAATGAGCATCCACAACCTGGAAGAAAACTCATGAAAGTGGTCTCAATTACATAGTTATGAAGCCCCTTTTGGGACTCCCTGGATATGGTCATCTTACATCCCAGTAAACACATACATTCAAAAAGATTATGGTGAATGGTCTTGAGTTCTCCATTCTAGCAGAGTAAGCTCAGGATCTAGGATTTCCTATAAGCCTGAAAACATGTGTGCCCCTTCCCCACCCCCACACTACATCCATAGGCCAAAGAAGCCAAACACTAGTAACCATGAAACACGAAGATACTGTAGAAATGAGATGCTCTGCACTGGAGTTTGGGGAACAGGAGGTCTTGCAGAGAGCCTGACATGATCTTCAGCCCAGAGCCTGTCCTCTTCACATAGAAATCACCTGCGAAGCAGTAAAGAGGGAGGGCAACCAGCACAAGGACTGTCAGCAGCTTCATGGTTGAGGGCAGCTCTGGTCGCCTGGTCCATCAGGAGGAAGGAACTCTTGTTACAGATGAGAGCCTAAGAGTCCTCCCTTTATTCTCCTGCTCACCACCTTAATCCCTCCCAGAAATGAGGGAATGAGTCACACAGTGAACCTGGCTTTGGACAGGAAATGACAGCAAGACTCAACTGCAACCCAGCCTGTGCTCTGCTTTTAGAAACCAAGGTGACTGAGCTTATTGGACCCAAAACAATGTTGGAATTGCAAGAATCATACATGACTTTACATGAAATTAATGCAAAAGTACTTGCTAACTAATCAGATTACAGCAAAGCGAGCCTGTGTTGTCATCCATGTCATTTTATTATTAGTGTGGTCTTCGTATCCTCCTCGCACCCCACCCTCTCCTTCTTCAAGGTCCTTAAAGCTTCCTATCCTGTGTGTCTGCTCCTGGGCCTTAGCACACATTTTGGCTCATTGCAATTGCACATATGTCCTCTGGAGGGCAGACTTCCCTGGCCTATAGACACTTCAGTAAGGTGCTTGATGTTTGAGAAATACAACGTCTCATTCTCTCTGAAGGCTCTTTTACAAAGAATACCTCATTTAATTAACTCAATTTCATAAATTCAGTCTATTATAAATCTATGAATTTTTTTTAGCTGTTTAGGATTTTTCCCCAGTGATTCAAAGGACGATGCGAAGCTGAGGAGCAAGTGGTTGTTCAGTAGAAGCAGGTGCTGTGTGGAGGAACGGTGACCAGGTCTGGGCTCGAGCAGATATGGATTCAAATCTTGGATGCAGCACCTAATCACGAAGTGTCCTTGGGCGAGTGAAACTGCTGGTCATTTCAAGCTTCCTTTTCCTCATTTCTGAAATGTGCAGGAATAATACCATGCCTGGTTTTGCAAGGATATCAGACACTCTGTAAAGAGCTTATCCAAGGCTTCAAACAAGGTAATTAGGAATAAATGGGTGGTTCCATTCATCCATCCATCCATCCACCCACCCATCCATCCATCCATCCATCCATCCATCTATCCGTCCATCCGCCCATCCATCCGCTGTTCAACAGGAACCTGAGTTTCCCCATAATTGGCGCCTGTGATGTGTGCCCCAGATTCAGGTGTTCAACCAGGACTTGGACACGGTGGAGCATACTTCTCACAAGGAAGGTGGGACACCTGGGTGGCTCAATCGGTTAGGCGCCTGCCTTCAGCTCAGGTCATGACCCCAGGGTCCTGGGATCAAGTCTCGATCGGGTTCCTTGCTTGCAGGGAGTCTGCTTCACCTTTCCCCTGCCACTCCCCCTGCTTGTTCGTTCTTTCTCTCTCTGACAAATACATAAATAAAATATTTAAAAACAAACAAGCAAGGGGGGTAATCAGAAGGGGGAATGAAACATGAGAGACTATGGACTATGAGAAACAAACTGAGGGCCTCAGAGGGGAGGGGGGTGGGGGAATGGGATAGACCGGTGATAGGTAGTAAGGAGGGCACGTATTGCATGGTGCACTGGGTGTTATACACAACTAATGAATCATCGAGCCTTACATCGGAAACCGGGGATGTACTGTATGATGACTAACATAATATAATAAAAAATCATTAAAAAAATAAAAATAATAAAAACAAACAAACAAGGGAGACAACAAATAAGCCCATAACTGAATGAGCGACATCAGAAAATGATTGCTGTACAGAACCACAAAACAACTACGAGGAGCAGCAACCTGTACAGAGGTCCAGGTCGGCTACAGGACGATGGGCTTTAAAGCCTGGATGAGTGGACAATGATATCAAGGGGAAGATCTGGGAAAGAGTGTTCTAGGAGAGGGAACAGCAGGTACAGAGACTCTGGAGCACTTGGTATTTGGCAAGATAAGGAAAGCACATACACTGTGCCTCTTGGTGTCAAGAGAGACACAGGACAGCCTCATACTATAGAAATAGAAAAACGGCATCAGTTTGAGCAGGGACAATACAAGGGCAATAGGAACAAGAGAAACAAAGTAAACTCAAATTAAAAGAAAGAGAAAGAAATTGATGAGAGAGCCAGAGAGATGAGTTAACTGCTCGTGAATGCAGTATTTGCTCTTTGGATTATTTGGGTCATTTCCCCCCATCATTCAGCTGGAGTATAAGTTGCCAAGAAGAATATTAATTAAGGGAAAGGCTAGCAATAGGGAAGAAGGTGATGTTCTTATGTGTGTACTTTCCCTCAGTTGACCATTGCTGCCAATTTCCTTTCCAAAGACAAATGAAGGACTTTAGTGATGAGATGAGAGCCTTTTGGCTATGTCTTAATGGGGACTCCCCTTGGTGTCCCGGATACTATGGACTTGCCCTGTTACCTGCTGGGCCACAGATCCTGCAGGGTTCTTACTCAGAGGTTTCTTACTCAGCAAAAATAAAATAAAATAAAGTAAAACACACAAAGTAAAATAAAATGAAATATAATATCCCACTTGATGTATAGGGTGCCCACAGTAAGAGGTGTATTTTTTTTACCTTCATGTTTTCTCCATCACAGATGATGATCATTCTCAGGTGAATGAACAGTTAACGCACTCCACAAACAACTCTTTGGCAAGCCAGTGTTGACAAGGAGAAATAGAAGAAACCAAAAGTTCTGAATGTATGTTTTCTCTTCCCAAAAAGGGCTTTAAGTCGGGTTCCCAAATGATGCTCAGAAACTAGAGGAATGAAGGAGCCTTCAGTTTGGGTGTTTGTGTGACACTTATTGACCCCCTTTTATGACAAACCATGGTGTACAGGTGAATTTGTACAGGTATGGATTTTACCCTGAATACCTTGTGTCATGGGAGAGAGAGAAAATATGAGGTAAGAAAGAATTATATTTGGCCTGTCTTCAGGTTCATGCAAGACCTGTGATATACTCACACCAAGATTTTGGTCACTGAGGCCTTGCCATATTTCATAAATGTAGTAACAGTCAGTGAGAAACATCTTTTCTCAGCAATTCATGCGCCGGCACAAAAGCATATGAAGAATTTTTTGAAATGTAGATGATTTATAGGTGTTTTTAAATTGTAAGTTACAGTTATGGATTAACTTTTTGGTATTTGGGGAGAAGATATCCCACATTTTTTTTTTCACTCATTCTGTAAAACTGGTTCTGTCTTCACCTGCAGGGCTGTTGGGACATTATCCTCAGGCATGTTCTTTGGAAGTAAACCTCTTCCTCATTAAGATCATGTTGAAGTCTAGAACTTGGGAGGGGAGGGACTTACCAGGCTAGCAACATTAAGAAAGGCTCTGGCCTTGGAGACATCTTGAAGTGAGTGAGATATTCATAGTATCTCGGCCATTCCTAGACCAGGCTCATTACTTGCCATGAGCCAAGCCTGGTATGGAGATTTCGAGGCTGCATCTTCTTTGTACCCTGGGAATTGTCCTGGGATTGATGTAAGTTCTCAGAATAGGGCTGGGCACAGAGCAGGTGCTGTGTATGTGGAAGCTGCCAGTGATTCATTTTATAAAATCAAGAAAGCTCTTATGATAAACCTTGAAGAACTACTAGGACCATCAGAGACCACTGGAAACTTGCTTCAATGTTACATTCTCTGAAAGGTCTAGAGAAGGTCATGTTGAGATCTGAGGTACTAGTCCTGTGTGTGAATATACGGCACTATATTTTGATCCATGCGTACTTGTTACTGTTCTGACTTTTTCTGGTAAGAGTTTTACTGAGATATAATTTACACAGAACTTCTCTGTCAAACATATTCCACATACTATTAATCTTCTTGACGCCCAGCAACAAGTGTTTATCTGTTTTCAAAATTCAATGAAACATGAATGGCGAACAATAACAGAGCGGCCACTCGATGCAAGGCACTGGAGCAAACCTCCTTTACTCTCGTCAGCAACAACCCAATGGGTAGGATGGTTATGACATTTATTGGCCCAAAGGGGGTACTTTAGAGTGTGAAAGAGGTCACAAAATAGATGGCATGCCAGGAGAGCAGCATAAACCGGGATTCTCCTGAGAAAACTGAGATGCGTCGTCACTCTCCCTTTGGTTGGTAAACTCCTCTCCAGCTCTGAAGGCAGCTCCTGAACACAGACGGTAGGAAGGAACCAAAGAAAAGGGAGGCACTCCGGGTTTGCCTGTGGCAGGTTTAATGAGCAAGGGATCTTACATAAGAAGAATCTTGGGTAGCCGCAAGATGGGTAGATTTCTACACCCACCTGCCAGAATCAGAAAGTTTACAGAGAGGCTTTAAGTGGGTTCAGTCACATACCTAGTTCAGATGGTCTCAACCCGCATCACTATCTCATGTTATTGTGTTTGGGGCTCCTTCTGGGGGTGGACCAGGCAAGTGAAACCCACATTCCAAGGTCAGGGGAGGTGTGTGTGGAGCCTCCAATTGCCTGGGTCCAGCTATGGGTCAACTGGAGGTCATGTCCTTTCCTCCAACACCTCCCCATGAGGTGGGCATATCATTTCTCCCCAGCTTCAGAAAATGGGACAAGAGAGGTAAAGTAAGTTGACCGTCAGCCCACACTTGTGGGTGGCATCCAGGGTAAGGAGCCTGGTGTTCTGCCTGAGAAACAGTTCTCAACACTATTGACCTCCTTGGTTTGACCCTTATGGACTTTCATCTTATGGATGAAATCCTCAAATGGATTCTTGTGATCTCGACTCATACAACTGCCCTATATGAACTCCAGGTCAATTTCTGTGTAGGCCCGCCAGTTTTCTGTTGAGGCCTTTGCTCCCTGTGGACTTCCCTTGCCCCGTCCTTGCCTCAGTCCCACTGGGTTGAAACTCCTTATTCCTTCCCAATGTCACATGAAAGACAACTCTCTTCTTGTGCCCTTTCCTGCCCCTGAATCTCTAGGGATCTCTTGCCAAGACTCCTTGTCTCTGTGCGTGCAGCTCTCTCCTGACATTTCCGGAATCCTGATCCCATGATCCTTCCTTCCTATTATGCTCCTACAGGTTACCGCCTGTGCACCTCTGGTCTTTGTGTGATGGCAATGATACAGTAGGTGCTTAAATAATTATTGTGCAACTGTTGAGACAGATTTTGAATTTATATAATGATTTCACAGATTATATTACATGTTTTATTATAATGTCTATTTAGAAAGGGGAGCACATTTAAATTTGAATTTTTAGTGACGTCAGGGATCAAACCCAACACTAAAACCAGTCACCTGCCTGTCATTCTGGTGCTAACATTGCCTTCCTTATGTTCCCAGGTGAGAACTTTGGTGTCCCAACAGGGAGAGGACAAGTGAGGATAGGAGGAAGTGGTAACCCATGCCCTGCATGGACTGGACCAACCACCTCAGTCTCCCTGTTTCCCACAAGTAACTGTTACCTTGATCCAATCTCACTTTGATCCAATGTATCCCGGATCCACCTGATGACTTGAAGCCACAAGCCGGATTTGAAAGCCAAGCCAGGATTAGGTGTTGCCTCCAGTGAGGTTGGCTTATTCATCAAAACCCTGAACTTTACACAACATGACATCACCAAGAAATGTGTGGTTAGGTATTTAATCCTCATAGACATGTGACAGTTCATATGGTTCATTAGATATCTACACCATTATCTTCCACATTTAGTTTTAGTTTTCCCTCTACTATGCCCACCTACACATCTACTCAAAAAAGAATTTTTCATCCTCAAAGTCAGTAAAGCCTTTGTTGAGAAACTCAGTGCTAGAGAAATCACTAAAAGCATTTGCCCTGTGATAAAAGATCGGTAGTGCTAGGTAGCCTCCCACTAAGTGGACAGTGAGTGGAGCCCCAGTGCAGACAGATGCTGGCAGGACTGTGGGCATCTGTGTCATTTGGTGCACAGAGCTCATCTTGTTTTTGTTCACGGAGGGCCTTGGTTTCTGCATTCGGTTATCCACATCCTCTTTGTCCTTCAAAATAGTAAGCAGTCATCACCTCCTCTCAAAGTCTTCCTTCAGAGAGAAGCACAGCTCATAATGCTTTGTTCTTGGTTGAATGTCTTATGGCCTTTGAATTCTGTGGTAGAATCTCATTCTCAGGGATATATTCATATCTTTTTCACTTCTCTTATGTTTTGTCATTTGACATGATAATTAATTCCTTAAGGAAATCCATTAAAAAGTAGTAGTAAAGGAGAGAAGGAAAGGAGAAGTCTTAAGTTTGAAACAATGTTAGGTTTTGATTATTATACAGGCCTGAATAAGCTAATTTCAGAATGGAGACAGAATTCATATCTTAGGAAATGGAGAACCTTTGACAGTTTGCTTGAAATAAGCCCTGGGAAAAGCAGAGCTTTGTGTTCAGAGTGTTGATCTTGTCCTAGAGAGTAAGATGGATGCAAGGAGAAGCCATTGGAGGAGGAATTCCTGGGCAGAGAGTGGTAATATGTGTCAGGGGAACAATTGGAGGCCTCAAAGACAAAGTCAACTCTGAGGGAGTATGTCTAGCTGAGATGGAATGACAGGACCTGCTCCCATTTAGTTATCTTTCTGCTGCCTCAGAGAGATATACCCTTTGGTTGTGCATGTATGCGTGTGTGTGTGTGTGTGTATTTAGTAAAAGATATATAAGATAAAGTTTACCATTTAAACAACATTTAAATGTACTATTCCACTGCATTATGTATATTCACAATGTTGTCACGGCTACCCATTTCCAGAAGTCATCTCAAACAGATTCTCTTCACCCAGTAACCAATCAGTCTATAAACTTCTTGCCTCCCAGCCCTGCCTTTGCAGTCTTGCTTTATCTCAGCTTACACTCTCTAGCAGCAGCACATGAGGGAAAATCTCTCTGTATGAGACCTTGAATTTATTAGTTTTACTATGGTGAAACTAATAAATATCCCTGACACTTCCAGGCTCTAGGGGTTACAGAAATAGCTAAGGAAAGGCCTCAAGGCAGGAGGTGGCCGGCTGGCTGAGTGGGAAGAGCATAAGACTCTTGATCTTGGGATCATGAGTGGGTGTAGGGATTACTTAAATTAAACTGAAACTTAAATAAAACCCAAAAGGTCTCAAGGCGAACACTGTGGTGATGCTGGTGGTTATCTGAGTATCATGGAAATTCTTGTCCTCCTCCACCCATCAACGGGTGGCACCAGCCTCCCTAGTCACTGGGCCACTGACACCTAAAGGAGATGGAGATGAAGAAATGAGGACTGCATGGGCTCTACCTGCAGAGATATCTGTATGTTGGTCCTGGAGGGGTTGGTGAGCTGTCTGGGCATCACTTGCTTTTGAAATCTTCCCTATTGGTTCTAACATAGAGCCAGCATAAGGAACACTTGAGGAAGATGTTCTTCATCTCCACATTCAATGGTGGTATTAATCTTTTACCTTCCTAAGGGACTAAGAGAGACAGAACATGTAAACCTTCCAGGATGATGACTAGCCCATAAGAGTGCTCAATGAATGTAAGTGCTTAGTATTTTAGAAACAACAATAGTGACTGATAAAATTTGTTGTTTTATATTATTAATTTATCCAAAACTAGTCTGTGATATGAATAGTCTATCACAGAAAGGCAAAGTGATAACAGAAGGATGTAAGGGTATGTGTATGTGTGTGTGTGTGAGTGTGTCTCTGTGGGAGTGTGATATTGTGTGTCTCTGGGTTTATCTGTGTGTGATTATAAAACTAGGTATCTGTGTGTGTTGTTGAGTGTGAAATGTGTGTCTGTGTATAAAAATTTGTTTTAGGGTGTGTGACTCAGAGAGAGCTTCACAGAGGAGCAGATGTGAAATGGACCTTACAGGTGTGGTTGTAGGCTGTCCTATTCAGGGAGGATATAGAGGCAAAGAGAACCCCACCTGCCCTGGTACAACGGTGTGACCCAGCACAATACATAAGTGAATTGTATGTAGAAAACTATGGCTGAGCACTGAGTTCTAGGTGATCAGGGATAGAGGCTAAGGGGTACCCAGGGATGGAGCCATGGATGTCCTAGTGTGCAATGCAAATGGCGGGCCTTGATCCTCCCAGCACCGTGTCTGCAGTTTAAGTATCTCAGAGTTTGTAAGAGCTCCATAATCCTTGTGTCCACTGAGCATAAATGTGTAGGCTGAATATGGAATGTATTTCACAAAAGGGGAGGGTAATTATTTTCCAGATGTGTTAAAAATACACATTTATTATAAAGCATTGTTAATAATTAATAATAGTACATAGTTGTTACCTTCTATTTCTCAGTCAGAAGGTAGTATCAAATGCTGACTAATATTTGAGAGTTGGGTATAAGACTCAAAAAGTCCTCTTACTCAATGGGGCGCCTGGGTGGCAAAGCGGTTAAACGTCTGCCTTTGGCTCAGGGCATGATCCTGGTGTTATGGGATTGAGCCCCATATCAGGCTCCTCCGCTATGAGCCAGCTTCTTCCTCTTCCACTCCCCCTGCTTGTGTTCCCTCTCTCGCTGGCTGTCTTTATCTCTGTCAAATAAATAAATAAATAAAATCTTTTTTTAAAAAGGTGTGGAAACACATAACCTTTAGTCATTCATGGTTTTAGGAGTGATATCAGATTCACAGTTGGGTGGGAGGGTCCCTTTGGTGTCAATGAGGAATATGTATTGCAGGAAGGTATGGCAGTGCCCAGGGAACCACATCAGAGACTTTGACCCAAGCCAGGCAGGACGGGACTGGTGTGTGGTGATGGCTGTGGGGATGGCAAAGAGGAGAAGCTCAGAAGTGAGGCTGTGGGAGCAGAGGGGACAGAATTCAGTGACCTTTTGGATGTCAGGGGGATGTGAAAGCAGTAAACTTATAAAGGTCCCCAAAAGATACCCACATCTTAATGCCTGCAATTGCAATGCTACCTTCGTAGTATAAAAGGACTCGATCAATGTGATAAAACTAGATTCTGACATGGCCATATTGTCCTGAATTTTTGTGATTGTCCTCTACATGCAACCCCATATATTTAAAAGATTTATATTATATTATATTATATTATATTATATTATATTATATTATAATTTATTTGAGAGAGAGAGGCCTAGAGACTGAGGAGGGGGTGCATAGGGAGAGGAAGAAGCAGACTCCCCGCTGAGGAGGGAGATCGAAACAGGGCTGGATCCCGGGATCCAGAATCATGACCTGAGTGAAGGCAGATGCTTAACCGACTGAGCCCCACAACCCCATATATTTTAAATGAAGAGGACAGAGGGAGATTGACAGACACAGACAAGGAGAAGGCAGTGTGACCTCATATGGCAGAGATCAGAGTGATGGGACACGAGACAAGGAATGATGGTTTCCAGCCATCAAAGCTGGAAGCAGCCACCAATAGATTTTCACCTCAACCTTCCAGAAGGAGCATGGCCTTCCTGACACGATGATTTCTGCAAAGTGTTACAGATTTTGGACTCTGCCATCCAAACATTGAGAAAATAATTGGTATAAGCCACTAAATGAATGGTAGTGTTTCACAGCAGCCAGTGGAAACTGATTCAAATGTTCTGCCTCAGGTGCCTTATGGCTTGGGGTCTTGGCGAGAAAGGGGGGCTCCTGGGAGGTAAAGCGGGTTGCAGCAGGCAGTGCGTACAGTTTCCTACATTTCTTCTGAAGTAACTGTGGAGACTTGAGTGGAGTTTTCCAGATGGCAACTGCATGCTGTTTCTGGAGCCCTCAGGAAACTGTGAGGAAAAAAAAGCATTAGCCTGAGGGGTTGATGAGTGGTCTCAACGTTGATGAGCAATGCGCATGTGCAGACTCCAAAGGCGTTAACTGGAGGATGAACCCTGGAGATTCACTAAAAATTGAGAAGTAGATGGAAAACAAATTACACCAGAGAATTCATAGGATCGAGTCCAGAGTGAAGGTGTGAGGATGGAGCAGGTTGTTTGTGGTTGTGATAAGGACACAATATTAGTGATGCTGTGGTTGAGAACTGCGTGACTGGCCAGACAGTTAGGCTCTGGGTATCCGTCATAGAAAACCGCAGCAGGAATGTTTGTATGGTTATTACCCTGAAACATCATTTTCACTCCTGGCCATGTGAATGGGAAATTTACAAAGTGATGCAGGATGATTCCTGAGCAAATATTTCCTCCTGTGGTCCCTGCTCCCCAGGCTGCCTTGGGTAACTGGACATTAGGTCCCTGAAATTTACAATTGACAACACCCAATGGCCACTTCATCACACAAACCATCCCAACTTAAGGCCGGAGACTGTGCGATAATAAGAAGACAAATATAAAAGTGCAGGGAAATTGATTTATTGAAGCAAGATGTTGAAACCTTTACATTTTCCAGAAGAGGTGATTATTGAAAGACAGACATATTAGTCTATAAGATTTATGTGAGACATTTCACCAGGATTTTCTCCTGAAACAGAGAGAGGAGAGAGAAGTTCAGTCATGATGCCCTTGGGGGTGACACCTTAACACAGACTCTACTCACAAGATCTCTGTGAAGCTTCAAGCAACAAAAGGCAAGTAGAATGGGCACAAGACAGGAAACCAGGGAGGATGGTAAACTAAATACACCTGACACAATCACAACAAATGATGCAAGTCAGGAAAAATGCATTTCCATAGTCTGGCAAATAAAGCCTGAGGTGACCCAAGAGTAAGACTCGGGTTTCTAATGGAAGGAGGAGCAGCCCAGGATTTTTTTTCTCTGCTATCCCAGGGTGAAGGACTCTAATTTTTCACTGCAGTGGGGATATGGGGGTGAGAGACTAGAACAAGGATGGGAGGGGACCTTGGGAATACTGCTTTCAGGAGAGTCCCAGGTTCAGGGTGTGGAAAATCAACCAGATGGCACATGTCTTCTCAGCACTGAACACCCAGCCCCCGTGGGCCTTTGTGACTGAACCTCATAACCTAAGTCCAGCAGTGGATAGGTGGAGAGACTTCTGGGTGATGATCTTCAAGCTAGTTTCTTCATCTCTTTCTCCAGTTCTCTTCTTCTTTTAGTCTTTTAAGAAGATAATTTGCTCACAACTACAAATGCTGGTGGGGATATGGAACAACAGGAGCTCTCATTCATTGCTTGTGGGAATGGAAAATGGTACAGTTATTTTGGAAATTAGTTTAGCAGTTTCTTATAAAAGTAAGTGCAGCCTTCCCATATGATCCAGCATTGTGTTTCTTGGTATTTATGCAAAGGAGCTGAAGATGTGTCTGCACAAAATCTGCACATGATGTTCATGGCACTTTCATTCATAGTTGTCAAAATTTGGAAACCATCCAATGTTCTTCAGTAGGTCAATGGATAAAGAAACTGTGGTATCTTCAGACAATAGAATGTAGGTCTAAAACCTATAGAATGAGGTCTTAAAGATGAGCTGTAAAGTATGAAAAGGCATGGAAGAACCTTACATACATATTACTAAATAAGAGAAGCCAACCTGAAGAACTGCATACGTAGTGTATGATTACAACTCTAAGACATCCTGGGAAGGCAAAATTATGGAGACTGTAAAAGATCCATGCTTTCTGTGGTTTGGGAGGTGGGGGAAAGGATGAATATGCACAGTGCAGAGGATTTGCAAGCTGGGACACTACTCTGTATGAGACTATGATGCTGGATACTTGTCATTATGTATCTGTCAAAACCCATCAAATGTACAACCTGAGTGGAATCTAATGTAAATTACTGACCTTGAGTGATAAAGATGTGTCCATATAAGTTTGCCAGTTGTAACAAACATACCATCAGGTGTGGCATGTTGATGGTTTGGGAGGCCATGCATGTTAGGAACTGAGGGGTTCATTTGGACGCTGTGTGCTCTGCTTGATTTTTCTGTGAACCTAACACTTCTCTAAAACAATAAAGGCTATTGAAAAAAGGGAAACATCTTCTCTTCCAGCAAGAAAACAATCAGAAAAAAAATGAATCAATGGAATTGTCACCATATACATATAGTTGATCAACCTTCTGGAAAATCTAAGATAATCTACTAAAATAGTGTTAGGGCTAATAGAAGTTCACTATGTAGCTGAATATAAGATTAGCTTGTAACTGTCAATCACATTCCTATAAACCTGCTAATACCATTCAACATCATGGAAAAAATGATGCCATTGACAACAGAATAATAGCAGCAACAAAAACATGTTGGAATATACTTAAGTGGAAATATACAAAACTTTAAGGATCAAATAATCAAATTTTACTTAAAGATATAAAAAGGAATTTTAAAATATAGATGAACACTTTGTTCTTGAAGGAAATAGTAGAACATTAAGGAAGCCCACTCTTCTCTAATTATTTTACAAAATCCAATCCAGCCCACATCAGAATCCTCATCGGATAGTTTTACACTGTGTGTTGAACTCTGAAGTGCTGGATTTGTCAAAGGAGAATGTGTTCATTCACTGAGCAGTGTGAGCGGTGTGTAAGAACCCAACCGTAGGGTCAGACTACTGGGTTTAAGCTCAGCTCTTGTACTTTCTACTTGTGGGCACATCAGCAAGATGCTGACTTTCTTAGCCCGGTGCCTCATCTGCAAAATGAAGTGATAACAACAGTGTTTATCTCATGGGATTTATGTTAGGATAAATGAATTAATACAGGAAAAACACTCAGCACAGTGTCTGACAGTAATATCAGCTTCATGCTTAGGTAACAAAAAGGAAAATATACAAACAAAATGTCAAACAAAATAAATCAGCTCACTGCCAAGTCAAATCTCAAC
Source organism: Ursus americanus (assembly GCF_024610735.1). NCBI lineage: Eukaryota > Metazoa > Chordata > Mammalia > Carnivora > Ursidae > Ursus > Ursus americanus. Next base: position 38,299,462 of record NC_142150.1, on the reverse strand, counting down.
CGGAATGTAACTGACTCCACCAACGAGGAATGTTTATTTATCCTAAATGGGAACAAAGTGTGCTTCAGAAATTTGGTTTTGATTCCTTCAGGATTTCTCTCATGTTACAGTGGGATTTCTCTAAGTTAAAATTTCTCATGTTACTTTTGATTTTAAATTCCTAATCACTGAGTACTGGAACTGAAGGTATAGGAGAGTGGTGAATGGCCATAGATGTTAGTTATCCCCAAGCCACACAGGGTCTCTGGGCTCCTGTTCACAGCAGGAGACACTGGTCACATGGGTCCTTTTAGGTGAGGTTGAAATTCTGGGGATTCTCTAGGGCTTAAGTCTTTTAGTGGTTTACATATACATGGGACATGCAAAGGTCTAAGACATCACTTCTGGATTATAAGGTCCACAAATAATGTTACAATGGATATATCATGTGATCACACTGGTTGTCATGTTCCATTTTCCATCCATTAAGCATTCTTTTTCCAATTTATAAAGACAGAGGCATTTGTAACCCATCAGATCTTACACAGCAATGACTCCGTGTACAAATATCTAGACTCCAAAAAATAATTGAAAGTAATATTTTGTGGTACACCCATTTTTTTTCTATAGGAAGTGGTTTCTGATCCTTGTTTTGGATAACATCAAAGGACCTAATTTAGCTGGGGATGATAAATCATTTTTTTATTATGTTATGTTAGTCCCCATACAGTACATCATTAGTTTCTGATGTACTGTTCCATGACTCATTGTTTGCGAATAACACTTAGTGCTCCATGCAATACGTGCCCTCCTTAATACCCATCACCAGGCTAACCCCCCCCCCAAACCCTCAGTTTGTTTCCTGGAATCCACTGGAGTCCATAGTCTCTCATAGTTCACATCCCCCTCTGATTTCCACCCCCTTTACTCTTCCCTTCCTTCTCCTAATGTCCTCCATGCTATTCTCTATGTTCCACAAATAAGTGAAATCATATGATAATTGTCTTTCTCTGCTTGACTTATTTCACTTAGCATAATCTCCTCCAGTTCCGTCCATGTTGATGCAAATGTTTGGGAATCTTGGGGATGATAAATCATTAAAAATAAATTGGAAGGGAGGAGTCCAAGACGGTGGAGGAGTAGGGGACCTTAATTTCATTTGGTCCCAGGAATTCAGCTAGATAGCTATCAAATCATTCTGAACACCTGCGAACTCAACCAGATATCTAAGAAAAGACTAGAGCTGCAGCTCTATGAATAGAAAAGTGACCACTTTCTGCAAGGTAGGAGGTGTGGAGAAGTGAATCCGAGGCAATATATGGGAAAATAGACCATGTGAGCCTCTGTTAACCAACTAACGGCAAATGATACAGCAGCAGAGCACAAAATCAGAACTTTTAGAAGTCTGTTCTGGTGAAGGAAGTCACGCAGGTGGCTAAGCGGGGGTGGAACCCTAGCTGGGAAAGTGTGGTCTCAAGATCCTCGGGGTCACAGGAAGACTGGGGGTGCCTGAGTGTGGCAGAGCTCCCTGGCATCAGAGCGGGTTAGCTGGCTGCAAACAGTGAGCCCAGGAGTGGGCTCTCAGCTTGGGGTTGCCATAAACCCCGACTGCTCTCTAAGCAGGGGCCCAACAAGTGGCAGAACCAGTGAGACCCACGCTTCCTCCCCTGGGAGGAGCAGCTCAGGAGTATTCTGCAGGAGTCTGCTGGGTTTGGAGACTCCAAAAGGGGTCATGTACCTGAGATAAAAATGGTGGGTCAACTGAGGGCTTCAGAGGGGAGGTGGGTGGGGGAATGGGATAGGCTGGTGATGGGTATTAAGGAGGGCACGTATTGCATGGTGCACTGGGTATTATACACAAGTAATGAATCATGGAACTTTACATCGAAAACTAGGGATGTACTGTATGGTGACTAACATAATATAATGAAAATATTATTAAAAAATAAAAATCAATCAATCAATCAAATCATTAAAAAAGAAAAAAAAGAAAGAAAGAAATGGTGGGTCGCAATTTGGGTGAGCATGGAGTGTGGCCAGGAGACCAGGGAGACAGGAGTGATCTACTTGCTTTTCTCTGAGGGCTGATTGAGGAGTGGGGCCCCAAAGTTTTGGCTCCTGGGCCAGAGATGGGCAGGCCACCTTTTTCATTCTCATCCTCTGAAGCTGTGCAGAAAGCCTTGAGGGAACAAAAGCCAATAGAGGAAACTGGAGCAGATTACTTAGCCCGGTTCTTATGTTCCATAGATGAGAGAAACCATATGATAATTGTCTTTCTCTGCTTGACTTATTTCACTTAGCATTATCTCCTCCAGTGCTGTCCATGTTGCAGCAAATGTTCAGAAATCGTTCTTTTTGATAGCTGAGTAATATTCCATTGTATATATATGGAGCACAGCTTCTTAATCCAGTCATCTGTTGAAGGGCATCTCGGCTCCTTCCACAATTGAGCTATTGTGGACAATGCTGCTATGAACATTGGGGTGCATATGGCCCTTCTCTTCACTACGTCTGTATCTTTGGGGTAGATACCCAGTAGTGCAATGGCTGGATCATAGGGTAGCTCAATTTTTAACCTTTTAAGGGACCTCCACACTGTTTTCCAGAGTGGCTGTACCAACTTGCATTCCCATCAACAATGTAGAAGGGATCCCCTTTCTCCACATCCTCTCCAACAATTGTTGTTTCTTGCCTTGTCAATTTTTGCCATTCTAACTGGCGTAAGGTGGTATCTTAGTGTGGTTTTGATTTGAATTTCCCTGATGGCTAATGATTTTGAACATTTTTTCATGTGTCTGTTAGCCATTTGTATGTCATCATTGGAAAAGTGTCTGTTCGTATCTTCTGCCCATTTTATGATTTGTTTATTTGTTTCTCACGTATTGAGTTTCAGAAGTTCTTTGTAGATCTTGGATACCAGTCTTTTATCTGTAGTATCATTTGCAAATATATTCTTCCATTCCGTGGGCTGCCTTTTAGTTTTTTTGACTGTAAGAAACAGTAGTATCTTAAGACAATGGAATAAAGTTCCAAAATTCTATGGAATTGATTTCTTTTTTTTTATTCTAAATTTTTATTACGTTATGGTAGTCACCATACAGTACATCATTAGTTTTTGATGTAGTGTTCCATGATTCATTGTTTGCATATGACACCCAGTGCTCCATGCAGTACGTGCCCTCATTCATACCCATCACTGGGTTAGCCCATCCCTCCACACCTCTCTCCTCTGAAACCCTCAGATTGTTCCCCAGAGTCCATAGTCTCTCGTGGTTCATTCCCACTTCTGTTTACTCCCCCTTCATTTTTCCCTTCCTTCTCCTACAGATTGGTTAGAATTGATTTCTTAAGGAAGAATTGTAAGCCATGAAAAGGCATAGAAGAACCTTACATAAAGTTTACTAAATAAGAGAAGCCAACCTGAAGAGCTGCCTAGTTTATGATTACAACTCCATGACACCCTGGGAAGGCAAAATTATGGAGACAATACAACATCAGTGGTATCCATGGGTTGGGGAGGAGAGAAGGGTGAATATGCAGAGTGCAGAGGATTTGCAGGCTAGGACACTACTCTGTATGAAACTATGATGCCAGATACCTGTCATCATCTATCTGTCAAAACCCATCAAATGTACCACCCGAGTGAAATATAATGTGAATTACTGACCCTGAGTGATAAAGATATGTCAGTATAGGTTCACCAATTTTGAGAAATGTACCATCAGGTGTGGCATGTTGATGGTGTGGGAGGCTGTGCACATGTGGAGGTAAGGGGCACCTCAGGACTCTATATGCTCTGCTTGATTTTTCGGTGAACCTAACATTTCTCTAAAACAACAAAGTCTATTCAAATCAAAACCACCTTGAGATACCACCTTACTCCAGTTAGAAAGGCAAAAATTGACAAGGCAAGAAACAATAAATGTTGGAGAGGATGTGGAGAAAGGGGAACCCTCTTACACTGTTGGTGGGAATGCAAGTTGGTACAGCCACTTTGGAAAACAGTGTGGGGGTCCTCTAAAAGCTAAAAATAGAGCTACCCTATGATCCAGCAATTGCATTACTGGGTATTTACCCCAAAGATACAGACATAGTGAAGAGAAGGGCCATGTGCATCCCAATGTTCATAGTAGCATTGTCCACAATAGCTAAATTGTGGAAGGAGTCAAGATGCCCTTCAACAGATACTGGATTAAGAAGATGTGGTCCACACTATCTCACACCATACACAAAAATAAACTCCAAATGGATGAAAGACCTCGATGTGAGACAGGAATCCATCAAAATTCTAGAGGAGAACATAGGCAACAACCTCTACGACATCGGCCAAAGCAACCTTTTTCATGACACATCCCCAAAGGCAAGAGAAGCAAAAGATAAAATGAATTTATGGGACTTCATCAAGATTAAAAGTTTCTGCACAGCCAAGGAAACAGTCAGAAAAACTAAGAGGCAGCCCACGGAATGGGAGAAGATATTTGCAAATGACACTACAGATAAAGGACTGGTATCCAAGATCTACAAAGAACTTCTGAAACTCAATACACGAGAAACAAATAAACAAATCAAAAAATGGGCAGAAGATATGAACAGACACTTTTCCAATGAAGACATACAAATGGCTAACAGACACATGAAAAAATGTTCAAAATCATTAGCCATCAAGGAAATTCAAATCAAAACCACACTGAGATACCACCTTACGCCAGTTAGAATGGCAAAAATTGACAAGGCAAGAAACAACAATTGTTGGAGAGGATGTGGAGAAAGGGGATCCCTCCTACATTGTTGGTGGGAATGCAAGTTGGTACAGCCACTCTGGAAAACAGTGTGGAGGTCCCTTAAAAAGTTAAAAATTGAGCTACCCTATGATCCAGCCATTGCACTACTGGGTGTTTACCCCAAAGATACAGACGTAGTGAAGAGAAGGGCCATATGCGCCCCAATGTTCATAGCAGCAATGTCCACAATAGCTAAAGCGTGGAAGGAGCCGAGATGCCCTTCAACAGATGACTGGATTAAGAAGTTGTGGTCCATATATACGATGGAATATTACTCAGCTATCAGAAAGAACGAGTTCTAAACATTTGCTACAACATGGACGGCACTGGAGGAGATAATGCTAAGTGAAATAAGTCAAGCAGAGAAAGACAACTATCATATGATTTCTCTCATCTATGGAACATAAGAACTAGGATGATCAGTAGGGGAAGAAAGGGATAAAGAAAGGGGGGTAATCAGAAGGGGGAATGAAACATGAGAGACTATGGACTATGAGAAACAAACTGAGGACTTCAGAGGGGAGGGGGGTGGGGGAATGGGATAGACCGGTGATGGGTAGTAAAGAGGGCACGTATTGCATGGTGCACTGGGTGTTATACAGAACTAATGAATCATTGAGCCTTACATTGGAAACCGGGGATGTACTGTATGGTGACTAACATAATATAATAAAAAATCATTAAAAAAAAAAAAGAAGATGTGGTCCATATATAATATGGACTATTACTCAGCCATCAGAAAGAACGATTACCCAACATTTGCAGCAACATGGACGGCACTGGAGGAGATTATGCTAAGTGAAATAAGTCAAGCAGAGGAAGACAATTATCATATGGTTTCACTCATTTATGGAACATAGGAAATAGCAGGGAGATCAGTAGGAGAAGGAAGGGAAGAATGAAGGGGGGTAAACGGAAGGGGGCATGAACCATGAGAGACTATGGACTCTGGGAAACTGAGGGCTTCAGAGGGGAGAGAGGTGGGGTATTAAGGAGGGCACATACTGCATGGAGCACTGGGTACTATACACAAACAATGAATCATGGAACACTACATCAAAAACTAACATGTATGGTGACTAACATAATATATAAAAAAATTTATAAAACAAGAAAAAACTAAGGATGTACTGTATGGTGAGTAACATAATATAATAAAAATTTAAAGAAAAAAAAGAAACATCTTGTTAAAACATTCTCTTTTTAGCAAGAAAACAATCAGAAAAAGATGAATTGTCACCACATATAGATAGTTGATCAAGGCAAGAAAATCTCAGATGATCTATTGAAAAAAGTATTAGAACTGATAAAAGTTCATTATATAGCTGAATATAAGAGTAGCTTGTAAACACCAATGACTTTCCTATAAACCTGCTCATACCATTCAACATCATGGAGAAAATGATGCCATTGACAACAGAACAATAGGAGCAACAAAAACATGTTGGAATATACCCAAGTGGAAATATGCAAAACTTTAAGGATCAGATCATGAAATTTTACTTACAGATATATACAGGAAACTTAAAAAATAGAGGCACACACTTTGTTCCTGAAGGAAATGGTAGAACATTTAAGGAAGTCTACTCTTCTCAAATTATTTTACAAATCCAACCCAGCCCACATCAGAATCCTCATCAGGCAGTTTTACACTGTGTGTTGAACTCTGAAGTGCTGGATCTGTCAAAGGAGAATGTGTTCGTTCATTGAGCAGTGTGAGCAGTGTGTAAGGGCCCAACTGTAGGGTCAGATTCCTGGGTTCAAGCTCAGCTCTTGCACTTTCTACCTGTGGGCACATCAGCAAGATGCTGACCCTCTTAGCCTGGTGCCTCACCTGCCAAATAAAGTGATAACAGTAGTGCTTACGTCATAGGATTTGTGTTAGGATAAATGAATTAATACAGGAAAAACGTTCAGCTCAGTATCTGGCAGTAATGTCAGCTGTCACACTTATGTAACAGAAAGGAAAATACACAAGTAAAATGTCAAACAAAATAAATCAGCTCACGCCCAAGTCAAATCTCAAACTGAATCCGACTCTACCAACGAGGAATGTTTATTTATCCTAAATGGGAACAAAGTGTACTTTAGAATTTGGCTTTGGTCTCTTTGGGATCTCTTTCAGTTTAAAATGGGGTTTCTCTCAGTTAAAATTTTTCCTATAATACTTTTCCATCACTCAATTTGTTGTATATGATCACATTGAAATGGCTGCTGTGATATTAAATTCCTAAACACTGAGTAATGGAACTAAAGGTATAAGAGAGTGGTGTGTAGGGATAGGTATTAATTATCCCCAAGCCACACAGGGTCTCTGGGTTCCTGTTCACAGCAGGAGACACTGGTTACATGGATCCTTTTGGGTGAGGCTGAAATCCTAGGGATTCCCTAGGGCTTAACATATACACGGGACATGGAAAGGTTTAAGACATCACTTCTGCATCATAAGGTCCACAAATAGTGTTACACTGGATATATCATGTGGTCACACTGGCTGTCATGTACCATTTCCACTGCAATGAACATTCTTTTTCCAATTTATAAACACAGAGGCGTGTCTGTTACCCAACAGATCTTACACAGCATTGACTCTGTGTACAAATCTCTAGCCTCCAAAAAATAATTGAAAGTAATAATTTGTAGTACCCACACATTTTTCTATAGGAAGTGGTTTCTGATTCCTTGCTTTGAATAACATCAAAGGACCTAGTTTAGCTGGGGATGACAAATCATTAAAAGTAATTTGAAGGGACAGATCACAATGTCATTTTTACCTGGTACCTAGGGGAATTCAAAGAATTGAGTGACATCACTGACATAGACTCATGCTTTTCCCCTCTGCACATTCATGTGACCAGAATTTTCTGGGTTTACAACTATAAAGATGAAAAATGAGAATAATACTGCCTCACTTTAGCAATAAATGATATTCATGGATATAAAAAGCTAAAAAGGGCCTCATTCAGCTCTTTAAGAGATGTATTTATCAATAACAGTTTACATCATAGACTTAAGTATCAAAAATTGAAATATATCTGTCTTTATCCAATACTGTGAGCATCTTTGATAGCACCCAAATCACCAGTGTGCCTTTTCTTACGCCTCCACAAGCCATTTTATTATTTCTTCCCTTGTCCTTGTGCACTGCTGAGCCTCAGATTTTTGCCCTGGGTTTCCTCAAGGAAATGTGTGAGCTGACCAAGCCATCTACTACTCCCACACATTATCTGCTACAATCTTCATACTCTGAACACATGCTCAGACTCTTGTTATAAACTGTGAGCTGCAAAAAAAGCTCATATTGTGGAAAAGGCCATTGGTCATCAGAGATTGTTTCCTTCATCTGTTTGCCAACTATTGCCATAATGGAATGGTCCCTAAGGTGTCTGAATCTCTTTTCTGTGTCATACATAGGATAAAGAATGAAGAAAAAAAAATCAGAAACGCTTGGTTGCTGCAGAAATTTCCATAACAGTTTCTCATGGTGTGCACTGCCCTACTTGTGCATTTCATATTGCTGAGAATCCAGTCCAGGTGTCATTTCAGTCACAACCTGGAGTTTAAGGACCCTTCATCCAACTGCCCATTGACTTCATGCCCCATCACCCATCAGTGTGGTCCTCCCATGGCCCAGCTATATCAGGTACTCTCCTGGGATGACCTGACCCTTCCTTCTTGGGAAGGTGAAGTTTGTTTATCCCATTTTGTCTAAGCAATACAATTGTTAACTTTGTGTTTGAAAATAACTAAACAGTTCTAGGAATTATGCAGTGCTATGTACCCTAGAAGAACATCTGTTCACATTCACCCAGATCCACCTATTGATGAGTTACTCCATTTGGTCCTGTGTACAGATTCTTTTTGGGAATTCTGTTCAATAAAAACACGAAGACAAAGAATCTTAACTTATAAGACAAATTTCCCCACAGATTTGCAAGGGCTGAAACATCAAATTACAACACATGTTGTACCCATCCCAGAGTTCTGGCAAGATTGTATGTAAATCAAATGACAAATTATGGACTGTATAAATCACAAGTAATGAGCCTACACTGGTGTGAAGCCTTCTCAATGATACAATAAGCATACAGGGTGCATTTAAATGAGCTGCTGAGCACTGCACATATGAAATTGTCATGGGCCCAGGAGATTTCCAGGTAGAACTCCAACAATTTTCTTCTGTCATGAGAAGACACTTGAATGTCAAGGATTCTCTTTCATTCCAAACTCCTTTTTTTTTAAAGATTTTTATTTATTTATTTGACACACACAGAGAGAGAGACAGCCAGCTAGAGAGGGAACACAAGCAGGGGGAGTGGGGAAGAGGAAGAAGCAGGCTCCCAGTGGAGCAGGGAGCCCGATGTGGGCTTGATACCAAGACCCTGGGATCAGGCCCTGGGCCGAAGAAAGACGTTTAAAAGCTGAGCCACCCAGGCACCCCTCATTCCAAGCTTCTTTTAAGTTGGAGTCAAGACTACCAGACCAAGTGAGACTCTGTCACAATTGATGTGTTCTGTCTGAGTAACAGATGTTACAGAGAGCAATTCCAGAGGGGCTGCCTTGTAGCACTGAAGGCCAGGAGCTAACAACTCCTCTTGACCATGCCTACAATTGGGCAGGTGTGCAGCTCAATCCCTGAGGTACATGCTCCTCATTATAAGTTGGCCTCACATGTGAACGAGAACCTTGAGGACAGCAAGTCACAAGCTCATCAGAGGTTCCTCCCAAACAGGGGGAGTTTGAGTCCTCTGCACACACTAAGGAAATGGCACTCAGATGCCACTTAGATTTTCTCCATCTTTAGCCTACAGAGAAAAGCAGTTATCCTGCGGCATCAACAATAGGTTGAGTAAAGTTATTTCTAAATTTTGGAAGAGCTTAATAAAGAAGAGGCCAAATAACCTCTGGACTTGTGAGATGTGCCAGGAAACTGAAGAACTAATACTCACTGTAGCATTCTCAAGACTATTTTACTTTGCTGACATTTATGCTTTGCTTACCAGAAAGACCTTACTTCTTGAATAGTCTTTTGTAGTGAAGTGGACAATAAAAATAATCTGTGCCTTATGGGTATTGATACTCTTTAATCTCCATTCTGCTCTAACATTTATGTACACATAGTTTCAGGAACTTCCCCAATGTCTCATTGTAAATCTGTCACTCTGGGTGTAAACATAAAACATAAGACCTCGGGAGACTTTTCTTACACCAGCAATACCTAGTACACAGGTATTGACCAATAAAGTTTAAGGGTATGTTACTCGATGTATTTATTATACAAATAAGTCGTGTTTATTATTTTTTGGCAACAAACTTAGCAGCTATTAACTTTTCTGTGGTTCAAACAAGTGGTCTCCAAGAGGCTGAAAAATAACACCCAGGCTCTGTAGACTAAATCACTGTGTGCCAGTAGGCTCTACATTTTCTTAGTTCCAGAGTTGCTTTGTCCTACTCATGTCTCTATCACTAGAACTGAGGTTCTGTGAGTTACATATTCTAGACTCTCTTGCCAGTGCTGCCTTGTATGGCTCTCCAATGGAAGGCGCTGATGGGAGTTTAAAGGTGGGAAGAAGGCAAAAGTCATGTTTTCTCAGCTTTTGTTGTCGCCTCTTGCAGTGGTTGTAGAAGTGGTGTCTCTAAGACCCACAGAAGCCCAGCAAGGACAGTGCTTTATGAATTATGGGAGCATGGATGATGACCCCCTAACCAGGGAACATTCAGGGAAGCTTCTTGGGGGGTATGACATGAAGATAAAGAAAGTACCTATGCCAGAGTAACATTCAACCTTCAACAACTTTGCACAGGATCAAAACAGAAGAAGGCTGGTCTCGCTGCTTGCTGGGAACTGAACAACATGAACGACATAGACTTCTGGGGCAGGGGGTGAAAATGCAACCAGGTGAAACCCAGGATGGCTGAAGCTGTTTTCAGGGGCTCTGGACCAGTTCCTTCCACCACAATGCTTGGGTTCTTTCAACCCATGAACAGGAATCCTCTCTGGAAGTGACCTCAAAGTATCTTTGAGGATTTTTAATTCCCATTCCTCTTTTGTCTCATTCCCTGGGTAGGAGATGTAGAGATCAGAGTCCCAGTTTTTATTGACTGTCCAGGAACAATGAGTAGTCAGTGAGAGAGATGAACCATCCCCAGTTAGAGAATGCAATGCCAAAATTTCTACCAGCAGAACTGATTCTGCAAATTGAGTCTATTACTTTATCATGATTGAGCACATAACATGTACTTACTCAGAGCAATTAAAAAGGTGATGAAAATATTAAGTATCCTGCAGTCAAGGTGTGCAGAGTGGGATGATTGAAAGAGACAAACAGAGAGGAGCTGGCGAAAATTAGAGCCCTTTTCGATCTATTAGATCAATGTTACTAGATCTATTAGATTAGATCTATTAGATCTATTATATTTATGTGATCCATTAGATCACATAAATGAGATTTAAACCATCACTATGTCATTTTTTTGGAAGGGAGGGCATGACAGGGCCTTTATTAAATGTTTTCCCTGTCAGCTGGGCAAACACATTTGGAATTGAAAAGAATGTTTGATGAATACTTTGCTGAGGTTCAAATGTGATGATGATATAATTGGTTTCTTTGGTCCATTCAATTTCTCCAAGCACAGCCTTGGAGCATCTCCCATGGACCCCGAGGGCTTTGAGTAAACACTGTGAAAGCAATCATAACTCCCCATTTAACCTCCTGTTGCTTCATTTCTTGAGTGCTTTGATACCAAAATTGTGTCGGCCTCCTCCTCTACCTATCACATTCTCTTGTAAACACCAGGAGTCAGCAAGGAGAGAGACTTGGATAAAAAGAGTGACTGTACAAATGTTTGCCAGAAGTTCAATCCCTTGTTTCTAAACAAGGTGTCAGGTGATTGATTGAGACTTGAAGGATCAACAGGAGTTGTCCAGGTGATCAAGGTGGATGCAGCCTCATCTGGGCAAGGATATGGAACCTAAGTCCTTGCCACAGGAAGGGAGACATCTTGTGGTCCTCTCCTGAAATCACACCTATTCTACAAAAGCTGCACATTCACCTCTGCCCTACTCTGTGCCCATAACCCTAAACCTCAGGAAAACACTTGCTTGTCCGTGTTCCTGTTAGCATGTTCATTTATGTGCCAACCGGTGAACAGGAATTGTTAACTTCTGTTTCATCTTACTGTGACACCCCCATATCTACTGCTTCTTCACCCATGCTGGCTTTTAAGTGAAATTCCATATTTCCTTCCTTTATCATGAGACATGGAGAATCTGCATTCCCAGTGGGACAGAGTGTTTTGTGTGTGTGTGTGTGTGTGTGTGTGTGTGTGTGTGTGTGTGTGTGTGTTTTGCTTAGAGCCTCAGGGTCAGGGGGATTGCTAGGTCCTGTTATAGAGATGCCTTGCTTCCCCATTGAAGGGAATAATTCATACGCTTCCAGCTCAGTGCTTCTGGTTGCCATTCCCACCCTCATATTTTACTGTAATCTCCAGTACCCAAGAGAGTAAATAGATGATGCAATGCAAGATAGATCATGCTGGAGACTCCATTTTTTTGTGGATGGTTCTTTTGTTGTTGTTGTTCTGTCATCTGGAATGGTCTTTTCTTCAATTTCTTCGCCCCTTCCTTATCATCTCTAATCTGGACTTGTGTGGGAACCAGTTTCTCTCATTGAATGTCCTTAGACTGGGTCCTTCCACTGACCTATTCTTACATCTTAGTCATTCACTCACAAACCTCTTGTCGAACTTGCCTTTTGTAAGGGCCAAGGGCAGACTTCCCCAAAAAGTGCTACTTTGGCATGTTGATTATTTTCAGTAAGAGTCACTGAAGAGGCAATGAATGCATAAAGACACTCAGACTATCTTCTGTTGCCCTGAAAGCAGGGGATAAATCTCCCCATGTAAGGTACCCTCCCTCTACCATAGACATCCTTATCACCAGAGATAGAAAATGTTGAGCCATGAAGACTGTGTAAACAATCCTAGTTACTTTTTACTAATTTACTTCCCCAGCTGAATTTTGTTTAGAATTCCTTGCTAATTGTAGCTCCCAAAGTTAAGTTTTCTTTGTCCTGTCAGTTCCTCACTGATTATTGTCTCTTTGTCTGAAAAGTATAAAAACTGTCTGCCTTGGTTATTCCTCTAGGTATCAATTTAATATTGGGTTTTATTTATTATGCATACATAATAAAACTTTGTGTTTTTCCTCTTGTTAATCTAAATTCTACCTCTGAAATCTATAATATACTATATGTTAATTCGGTTGAATTTAAATTAAAAAAAAAAAACCTGAGACACGTATGTAACACCAGCTATCTTCTATTGAGCCAGAAACTGAGACTTGGAAACATCTAAAAACTCTACTCTTCTCAGTGAGAAAGAAATATTTGAGTAGAGACCAAAGAGGTGAGAGAAACTGAAGAGAGAGGAAAACTGGACTTAAGAATTGCTGCATGGTGCACTGGGTGTTATACGCAACTAATGAATCATCGAACTTTATGTCAAAAACCAGGGATGTACTGTATGGTGACTAACATAATAAAAAATATTATTATAAAAAAGAATTGCTGCACACTGCATATTCCTATGTGTTAAAAATGTGATTAAAAGTAATTCTTTGAAAAACCAATATTCATGTATCTGTTAGCCATTTGTATGTCTTCATTGGAAAAGTGTCTGTTCATATCTTCTGCCCATTTCAAATGTTCAAAATCACTAGCCATCAGGGAAATTCAAATCAAAACCACACTGAGATACCACCTTACGCCAGTTAGAATGGCAAAAATTGACAAGGCAAGAAACAACAATTGTTGGAGAGGATGTGGAGAAAGGTGATCCCTCCTGCATTGTTGGTGGGAATGCAAGTTGGTACAGCCACTCTGGAAAACAGTGTGGAGGTCCCTTAAAAAGTTAAAAATTGAGCTACCCTATGATCCAGCCATTGCACCACTGGGTGTTTACCCCAAAGATACAGACGTAGTGAAGAGAAGGGCCATATGCACCCCAATGTTCATAGCAGGATTGTCCACAATAGCTAAATCATGGAAGGAGCCAAGATGCCCTTCAACAGATGACTGGATTAAGAAGCTGTGGTCCATATATACAATGGAATATTACTCAACTATCAGAAAGAACGATTTCTCAACATTTGCTGCAACATGGACGGCACTGGAGGAGATAATGCTAAGTGAAATAAGTCAAGCAGAGAAAGACAATTATCATATGGTTTCTCTCATCTATGGAACATAAGAACTAGGAAGATCGGTAGGAGAAGAAAGGGATAAAGAAAGGGGGGTAATCAGAAGGGGGAATGAACCATGAGAGACTATGGACTCTGAGAAACAAACTGAGGGCTTCAGAGGGGAGGGGGATGGGAGAATGGGATAGGCTGGTGATGGGTGGTGGGGAGGGCATGTATTGCATGGTGCACTGGGTGTTACATGCAAATAATGAATCATCGAACTTTACATCAAAAACCAAGAATGTACTGTATGGCAACTAACATAATATAATAAAAAAAAACAAAAAACCCCCAAATAAAAAAACAATATTCAGTTGTTGGACTGTCTATTTTTGTAAAATACACTGCTCAGAAAATAAGGCCAAGTTGCAATCTATTCCATTTGGTTTCAGAAGTCATTTCTGATTCTCTGATCTTCTTCCTTTACCTCCAAAATACATATATATCTTCAATTTTCTTTTACATATGTATCTTTACTTTTCATCATCTCAGTGGATGAAAAAATAATGGCTTATTATTAGTATATCTCAGTGCAATGCTGTTGGCTGGGACAGGGGAGATGCTCCTTGACTCACTGGAGGTCAAGGGTGGTGTGAGGAGAGTGTTCCCATGGGGTATGGGCAATGAATGGGTGCACTCTTTGTGGAGGATATAAAAATGACAATGAAATGGAATAAAAGTCAACTGCTTTGAATGATTACCATGAACTAGTTTTTCTATGCAGTATCATGGATAGATGCCCCTCCATTCTAGACATTTTAAATAATTGTTACACTGACCTGGAGCAGGGTCTTCCCAGTGTCCTGTCCCTGACACAATCTGACTACATCCAGTCATTCAGGAGCCCAGGCTTCTCCCGTTGAGTGGCTCAGGTGTCTCAAAGGGACTGAAGGCTCTACTGGATCTCTGTATTCAGTGACAGACATTATGGAAAAGTCAAAATAATGGGGTCATTAAAAATAGCAGTGGTTGTCTGGGGTTGGGGAGAGGAAGGAACCAATAAGCAGAGCTCAGATGATTTTAAGGGCAGTGTAACTATTCGGTGTTATAACTGGGGTGCTTTTTCACATATATTTCACAAAAGGCATAGACTGTAAAACACCAAGAATGAGCCTAATGTAAATTATGAACTTTGGGTGATAGGGATGTGTCCATAGAGGTTCATCCTGTGTAACTAATGCACCATCTAGTGGGGGATGCTGATAGTGGGGAAGGCTGTGCATGTGTGATTTTAGGAGATATGTGGAAACTCTCTGCACTATTTGCTTAATTTTGTTGTGAACTTAAAACTACTCTTTAAAAAACCTCTATTAAAGAAAAAAGAAGGAAAACTCATTGTTGAGAATATTCTCTTGGACACCATAAAAATCAAATAATCCAATTGAAAAATGGGCAGGAGACATCCAGATGGCCAACAGACACATGAAAAGATGCTCAACATCACTCATCATTGGTACATGAATGAAGAAACAAGAGCTTTGAATGACATACTGGACCAGATGGACCTCATAGATATATACAGAACACTACAGCCCAGAACAACAGAACAACACCAGCCATCACCAGGCTATGCAGAAGATTTTTATCTTGATGAATATGAATGCCAAAATTCTCAACAAGATCCTTGCTAATAGAATCCAACAGTACATTAAAAGGATTATCCATCACAACCAAGTGGGATTTATCCCTGGGATGCAAGGTGGTACAACATTCGCAAATCTATCAGTGTCATAGATTTTATCAACAAGAAAAAAGCCAAAAATCATATTCTCTCAATAGATGCAGAAAAAGCATTTGACAAAATACAGCATCCTTTCCTGATTAAAACCCTTCAGAGTGTAGGGATAGAGGGTACATTCCTCAATCTCATAAAAACCATCTATAAAAAGCCTACAGCAAATATCATTCTCAATGGAGAAAAGCTGGAAGCCTTTCCCTTAAGATCAGGAACATGACAAGGATGCCCACTCTCACCATTATTATTCAACATAGTACTAGAAGTCCTTGCAACAGCGATCAGACAACAAAAAGGGATAAAATGTGTTCAAATCGGCAAAGAAGAAGTCAAACTGTCTTTCTTTGCAGATGACATGATACTCTATATGGAAAACCCAAAAGAATCCACTCCCAAACTATTGGGAGGTTATAGAGCAATTCAGTTATAGATGGTTATAGAGCAATTCAGTAGTGCGGCAGGATACAAAATCAATGCTCAGAAATCAGTTGTATTTCTATACACAAACAATGAGACTGAAGAAAGAGAAATTAGGGAATCGATTCC
Source organism: Ursus americanus (assembly GCF_024610735.1). Taxonomy (NCBI): domain Eukaryota; kingdom Metazoa; phylum Chordata; class Mammalia; order Carnivora; family Ursidae; genus Ursus; species Ursus americanus. Next base: position 38,283,180 of record NC_142150.1, on the reverse strand, counting down.
ATTTGCAATAGCACCAAAAACCATATGATATCTCGGAATTAACTTAACCAGAGAGGTAAAGGATCTATATTCTAGAAACTACAGATCACTGTTGAAAGACATTGAAGAAGACACAAAAAGATGGAAAAATATTCCATGCTCATGGATCGGAAGAATTAACATAGTTAAAATGTCCATGCTACCCAGAGCAATCTACACCTTCAATGCTATCCCGATCAAAATACCAATGACATTTTTCAAAGAACTGGAACAAATAGTCCTTAAATTTGTGTGGAACCAGAAAAGGCCCCGAATCGCCAAGGAATTGTTGAAAAGGAAAAACAAAACTGGGGGCATCACAATGCCGGATTTCAAGCTGTACTACAAAGCCGTGATCACAAAGACAGCATGGTACTGGCACAAAAACAGACACATAGACCAATGGAACAGAATAGAGAACCCAGAAATGGACCCTTGGCTCTTTGGGCAACTAATTTTTGACAAAGCAGGAAAAAACATCCAGTGGAAGAAAAACAGTCTCTTCAATAAATGGTGCTGGGAAAATTGGTCAGCTACATGCAAAAGAATGAAACTTGACCACTCTCTCACACCATACGCAAAGATAAACCCTAAATGGATGAAAGACCTCAATGTGAGGCAGGAATCCATCAAAATCCTAGAGGAGAACATAGGCAGCAACCTCTACATCGGCCAAAGCAACCTTTTTCATGACACATCTCCAAAGGCAAGAGAAACAAAAGATAAAATGTACTCGTGGGACTTCATAATTAATTGGTCTGTTTAAAAAATCAGTTTCTGGGGCGCCTGGGTAGCGCAGTCGTTAAGCGTCTGCCGTCGGCTCAGGGCGTGATCCCAGCGTTCTGGGATCGAGTCCCACATCGGGCTCCTCCGCTGAGAGCCTGCTTCTTCCTCTCCCACTCCCCCTGCTTGTGTTCCCTCTCTCGCTGGCTGTCTGTCACATAAATAAATAAAATCTTTAAAAAAAAAAAATAAAAAAAAAAAATAAAAAAAAAATAAAAAAAATAAAAAATCAGTTTCTTCCTGTTTCTATCTTGGTAGTTTATAGATTTCCAGGAAGGCATCTATTTCTTCCAGGTTGTTTAATTTAATTTATTGGCATATAGTTGTTGATAATAGTGTCTAATGATTGTTTCTATTTCCTTGGTGTTGGTCATGATCTCTCCCCTTTCATTCATAATTTTATTAATTTGGATCCTTCTCTATTCTTTTGAATAAGTCTGGCCAGTGGCTTATCGATCTTATTTATTCTTTCAAAGAACCAGCTTCTAGTTCTGTTGACCCACGCTACTGTGCTCCTGGTTTTTAATTCATTGATCTCTGCTCTAATCTTGATCGACTGCTTTCTCGTGCATGGGTTAGGCCTGTTCTTCTGTTCCAGCTCCAGCTTCTTAAGGTGAGAATATAAAAACTGCATTTTAGATTTTTCTATTCTTTTGAGTGAGGCTTAGATGGCTATGTATTTTCCCCTTAGGACCAACATCGCAGCGTCCCATAAGTTTTAGACCGATGTGTTTTCATTCTCATTTGTTTCCATAAATTGCTTAAGCTCTTCTTTATTTTTTATTCTTTTTGTTTTTTATTTTATTTTTTTATAATAATTTTTTGTTTTATTGTGTTAGTCACCATACAGTACATCCCTAGTTTTGATGTAAAGTTCCATGATTCATTACTTGCATATAACACCCACTGCACCATGCAATATGTGCCCTCCTTAATACTAAGCTCTTCTTTAATTCCCTGCTTTACCCAATCATTCTTAAGCAGGATGGTTCTTAGTTTCCAAGTGTTTGAGTTTCTTCCAAATTTTTCCTTGTGATTGAGTTCCAGTTTCAAAGCACTGTGGTCTGAGAATATGCAGGGAATAATCTCAGTCTTTTGGTATCAGTTGAGACCTGTTTTGTGACCCAGTATATGGTCTATTCCGGAGAAAGTTCTATGTGCATTCGAAAAGAACATAGGCTGGTGATGGGTATTAAGGAGGGCACGTATTGCATGGTGCACTGGGTTTTATACACAAGTAATGAATCATGGAACTTCACATCAAAAACTTGGGATGTACTGTATGGTGACTAACATAACATAATAAAAAATTATTATAAAAAAAAAGAAAGTTAAGGATAGCCCATGAAGGAATAGAAGAGGGACCCCATGAGTATTGAGCAGAAGAGGTTGCAATAACTTATCGCTGGGGACAGGAATGTGGGGACAGGTTGAAGTAAGGAGAGCTATGGTTCAGTATAAAAACTGCTGGCTTTGCCTTATTCCTACAGAACATACACATTTCCCTCAACCTACCTGGCTTTGAGGTCATTGTGGTGGAGACACTGGACCACATGGCCACTTGCAGGGACAAGACTAGGGGCACCCACATAATTTCAGGAGGGCCACCCCAATCTCAGTAATTAGGGAAAATCACATTTTAATGAAATATTTGAAAAATCAAAATGAATGTCATATATTAAAATTTAAAATCAAGTCAGGATTCACCCCTTGTTTGTATGAGTCACATCTCTTCCTGGGTCTAGTCCTGGCCCCATGCTCTTGGTCGGGGGAAAAGCAGAGAGAGGTGTAGCCATGGCTAGCTGGGCTCACAGCACAGACAAAGATTGCAGTGTCTCAGGGACCTGCATGCAGCCCAAACACCAGAATCTAAGTCTTGAGATCTTCACCCATGTTCCCAGGGAAATGGGGGACCAGGAGGGTGGAAGAGTTCATTTTCAGAGAGAGGACCATGTTGGGCTACACATGAGGAGGAACAAGGTGCTTTTTACATTCCTAAGTCCTTCATCCATGTGCTGTCCAATGAATTATGTATGAACGTGTGTGTGCACGTGTACGTGGGCACATGCATGTGTGAGAGAAGAGGCTCACTAAAGTGTCCATTTTGATCAGATAACATAAGAAGAACTTTCCATTTGCAGATACTTTATTGAAATGAAAATGTACTTGAGGTTTCAACAATTGTCTTGCTGTTTATAGATCAAAAGACAAAAAGGAAGGGAAAGTTGTGGTTCATATTAATCAGCAGTCGGTTTCGGTCCACTCTCTGTAGTCCTGGAGCCCCAAGTCTTGAGGAAGGTTAAAACGCAGCACACCACTTACTTTCATATATTGTGTTCTGGAAAGCAAAAACAGAGACATGCCTCAGATTTTCACCTTTTAGAAAGGAAAGTTGAAAAACAAAAATTTATTCTCCTTGGCTTCCTGGGTTTGTCCACACACACTGGTATCTAAGAAAGTCGGTGTTTGAATTAAGATCGGAATGATCTCATCTCTCATTTTAATGACCAGGAGACTTTATTGATGCCAAAGAGGTGCTGCTGTTTCCAGATCTCTTCCCCATCAGGGATTTCGGTAATAATTTTTGTCCATGTTTCCTGTCCCTCAAAATAGGAAATCCTATAAAGAGGCTGTGTGTATTATCAGCTTTCCACAAAGAATTGTAAGTCTCAGCTCAAATACAAGGAAATGTGAAGTTTTTGAGCTCTGGTGTGTCCTTACATGTTCGAAATACCAAAAATAGTCTGAAACAAAAACTATTACCTTTGAGACCCAGAAAAGAATGGAGATGTGCACTCCAAGTGATCAGTCTAACCGAGGTTTTTAAAGAAATATTCTATTATCCTTGGTTGCAGGGTTTTTCAGTCTTTAAAATGTTTACTTACGGTAAATACACATAACATAAAATTGACCATTTTCATCTTCTTAAGTATACAGTTCAGCCATGTTAAGTATACTGACGTTGTGGTGCAACCAGTCTCCAGAACATTTTCATCTTGCCTTGGTGAAACTCTCTACCCACTGAACAATCCCCATTTCCCATACCACCCAACCTCTAAAAAGCACTCTCTACCTTCTGTTACTAGGAGATTGGCTGCTCTATAAAATGGATGTAAATGACCTCATGCAATAGTTATCTTTTTTTCTTGGCTTTTTTCCTTTATTATGATGTGCTCAAGTTCATCTATGTTGTTTGTGCCCCGTGTCAGCAGCTTCTAAGTGAAGGACACTTTGACCTTTTGCTTTGGCAATATTTCTACATTGTCTACACTGGAAGGTTGTCAACAGCATATAGGATAGGGAATAAAATATAGAGAACAAACACACTGCTGACTGTTGTTTTACACAATTCCATCAATCATAGCAGACTCATATCATGATCTCTACTTGTCATCCATGGGGTCTTTAATTAATGGTCAAGGAGTCCGATCATTTATACTAACATATTGTGATTGTTTCAAATTGCATTCTAAATTCTTTTCATAAGATGTACAGAATTTTCTTCAAGTGGGTTCTCCTAGAGGCTATTAAAAATTCTTGTGAACATTTTCCTCTTTGTTTCTATGAAGAAGGGGATCATTTTTGCTGATCATTTCTACAAGTGAGGTTCTTCTTGAGAATCAGATGTTTTTTATCTTGATAGAAAAATGTGTCCCTGTGTGCGTGCGTGTGTGTGTGTGTGTGTGTGTGTGTGTTGTTTCCCTCTTTGGCCTTTTTCATTTATCGTTCCCTAAAGATTCCACAAAGTGAAGAGGCAAGTCAGCACTGGGACCTTGGCTGGCTTTCTGGATGTCCAAGGATTCACACGCACCCACAATTAAATTCACTGAAATAAAATAAGGCATGCACAACCCCTGCTGTGGCACAATGACTGACAAACTTAGAGCCTGCTTGTTCTTGTCCAGTGGTTTGAAATCTCAGTAGAGGAAACCATAGTTACCATCAATGCTCCAACATTGTTCAGAGTTTCGCTTGACTGGCTGAGAAAACATTGCTTCAGTTCTGCTATGGCCTTGTCAGTTTCAGGACCAGCTGAGAAGGGTTTAAGGAAGTTTTGGTATTCATCTGTGCTCACTTGAGAATCGATTGTTTTGTTAACCACCTCTTCTAGCAATGAGCATCCAGAACCTAGAAGAAAACTTGCAAGTGAGGTCCCAATTATGTAGGTGTGAAGCCCTTTTTGGGAGTCCCTAGGATGTTGGTCATCTTTTTACAATGAAATAGACACATACATTCAGAAAGATTATGGTGAATGATCTTGAGTTCTCAATTCTAGCAGAGTAAAGCCAGGATCTAGGTTTTCTTTTTGCCTGAAAACATGCATGCCCCCTCTCCACCCCCACACTACCTCCATAGCCCAGAGAAGCCAAACACTAGTAACCATGAACCACAAAGACACTGGAGAAATCAGATGCTCTGTACTGGAATTTGGGGAACAGGAGGTCTTCCAGAGGGCCCTGACACAATCTTCAGCCCAAAGGCTGCCCTCCCCTCATAGAACTCACCTGCAGAGCAGTAAAGAGGGAGGGCAATCAGCACAAGGACTCTCAGCAGCTTCATGGTTGAGGGCAGCTCTGTTTGGCTGGTCAGACAGGGAGGAAGGAACTCACTTTGGAGGTGAGCGCCTAGGAGTCCTTTTATTCTCCAGTTCACCACTAATCCCTCCCATAAATGAGAGAATGAGTCATACAATGAACCTGGCTTTGGACCAGGAAATGACGGCAAGAGTCAACTGCAACCCAGCCAGCCTGTGCTCTGTTTGTAGAATCCAAGGAGACAGAGATTGTTCGACCGAAAACAATTTTGGAACTGCAATAATCATGCATGTCTTCAGATGAAATTAATGCAAAAGTTCTTGCTAACTAATCAGATTACAGCAAAGTGAGCCTGTGTTGTCATCCATTTTATTATTAGTGTGGTCGTCATATCCTTCTCACACCCCTCCCTCCTCCTTCTTCAAGGTCCATACAGCTTCCTATCCTGTGTGTCTGCTCCTGCTGGCTTAGCGCCCATTTGGGTTCAGTGCAATAGCACATACGTCCTCTTGGGGAAAGAATTCCCTGGCCTGCAGACACTTTTTTTTTATTTATTTATTTTTTATAAGTTTTTTTTTTAATATTATGTTAGTCACCGTACAGTACATCCCTAGTTTTTGATGTAAAGTTCCACGATTCATTACTTGTGCATAACACCTAGTGGACATTTTAGTAAGGTGCTTGATGTTTGAGAAATACAATGTCTCATTCTCTCTGAAGGCTGTTTTTACAAAGAATATCTTATTTAATTAACTTAATTTCATAAATTCAATGGATTATAAATCAATAATTTTTTTTTAGCTGTTTAGGATTTTTTCCCCCACCGATTCAGAAGATGTGAAGCTGTAGAGCAAGTGGTTGCTCAGCAGAGGCAGGTGCTGCGTGGAGGAACAGTGACCAGGTCTGGGCTCAAGCAGATGTGGATTCAAATCTTGGATACAACACCTAATCACGAAGTGTCCTTGGGCAAGTGAAACTGCTGGTCATTTCAAGCTTTCTTTTCTTCATTTCTAAAATGAGCAGGAATAAATCCAGGCCTGGTTCTCTAAGGATGACAGAACTCTGTAAAGAGCTTATCCAGGACTTCAAACAATGTAATCTGAATAAACGGGAGGTTTCATCCATCCATCCATCCACTGTTTACCAGTAACCATGAGTTTCCCCCAGGCCTGGTACCTGTACTGTGTGGCCCAGATTCAGTTGTTTAACCAGGACTTCGACCCTGTGGAGCTTACTTCTCACAGGGAGGCAACAAACAAGCCCATAACTGAATGAGTGACATCAGAAAGTGATTGCTGTACAGAACAAAAATACAACCACGAAGAACAGTAACCTCTACAGAGGTCCAGGTTGGCTACAGAAGACAGGCCTTAAATCCTGGATGAGTGGACAATGATATCAAGGGGAAGATCTGGGAAAGACTGTTCTAGGCAGAAGGAACAGCAGGTACAGAGGCTCTGGAGCACTTGGTATTTGGCAAGATAGGGAAAGCAAACACTGTGCCTCTTGTTGTCAAGAGAGACAGAGGACAGCCTCTTACTACAGAAATAGAAAAACCACATCAGTTTAAGCAGGGACAATACGAGGGTAATAGGAACAAGAGAAACAAAGTAGATTCAAGTTAACAACAAGAAAAAGAAATTGATGAGAGAGACAGAGAGATGAGTTAATTACTCATGAATGCAGTATTTGCTGTTTGGATTATTAGGGACTCATTCTTCCCTTCATTCAGCTGGAGCATAAATTGCCAAGAATAATCCTAATTTAGCAAAAGGCTAGAAATAGGAAAGAAAATGATGTTCTTATGTGTGTGCTTTCTCCCATTTGACCATAGCTGCCAATCTCCATCCCAAAGGCAAATGGAGGACTTTAGTGATGGAAAGAGAGACTGCTTGTCTAGGTTTTAATGGGTACTCCCCCTGGTGCACCAGTTGTTATGGACTTGCCCTGTTACCTGCTGGGACACTGATCCCTGCAGAGGTTTCTTACTCAGCAAAAAATAAAATAAAGTAAAATAACGGAATAAAATAAATTAAAATAAAATAAAATCCCACATCATGTACATGGTACCCACAATAAGAGATATATATATTTTTTACCTTCATGTTTTCTCCATCACAGATGATGATCATTCTCAGGTGAATGAACAGATAACACAGCCCACAGAGGACACATTGACAAGCCAGTGTTGACAGGGAGAAATAGAAGAAACCAAAATGTCAGGATGCATGTGTGGCTAGCCTGATGTCTCCTCTTCCCAAAAAGGGTCTTTAAGTCAGGTCCCCAAATGATGCTCAGAAACTAGAGGAATGAAGGAGCATTCAGTTTGGGTGTTTGCGTGGCACTCATTGATCCCCTATTATGACAAACTGGTGTATGGATGAATTTGTACAGATACAGATTTTCCCTCAATACCTTGTGTCATGTGAGAGAGAAAGTACGAGGCAAGAAAGAATTATATTTGGCCTGTCTTTAGGCTCATGCAAGACCTGATATATACTCACACCAATATTTTGGTCATTTAAGGACTTACCATAGGTCATAAAAGTAATAACAGTCGGTGAGAGGCATCTTCTCTCAGTGATTCATGCATCAGCACAAAGGGTTATGAAGGGTTTATTTTAAAATTTAGATATTATTTAAGTGGTTTTAATTGTAAGTTACTGATATGGATCAACTTTGCAGTATTTAGGGAGTAGATATCCCATATGTTTTTTCACTCATTCTGTAAAACCTGTTCTGTCCTCACCTGCAGGGCTGTTGAGACATTAACCTCAGGCATGTTCTTTGGAAGTGAACTTCTTCCTCGTCAAGATCATGCCAAAGTCTAGAACGCAGGGAAGGAGGGAGTTACCCAGTCCAGCAATATTGAAATGCCCTGACTTTGGAGAGATCTTGAAGGCAGTGAGATGTTGGTTGTTCACAGTATCTAGGCCATTCCTAGACCAGGCTCACTACTTGCCATGGGCCAAACCTGCTATGGAGATTTCAAGGCTGTGTCTCTATGTACTCTGTGAATAGTCCTGGGATTGTTATAAATCCTCAGGACTGGGTTTGGCACAGAGCATGTGCTGTGTTCATGGTAGCTGCCAGTGATTCACTTTGTAAAGTTGAGAAAGCTCTTATGATAAACCTTGAAGGACTACCAGGACCCTCAGAGACCACTGGAAGCTTGGTTGAACTTCACATTCTCTGAAGATCATGTTGAGATCTGAGGTAAAAGTCCTGTGTTTGAATAAAAAAGTACTGTATTTGATCCATTCTTTCTTGATACTATTCTGACTTTCTTTGGGAAGAGTCTTATTGAGGTACAATTTATTAGAAAAATCTCTGTCAAGCATCTTTCATATACTGTTGGTTTATTAATCTTCTGAAAGCCCAGCAGCAATAGGTATTTATCTGTTTCCAAAATTCAATAAAACATGAATGGCAAACAATGATAGAGCGGTCACTCGAGGCAAGGCATTGGAGCAAACCTCCTTTAATCTTGTCAAAAACAACCTAATGAGTAGGAGGATGATGGCATTTATTGGTCCAAAGAGGGTACTTTAGAGTGTGAAAGAAGTCTCAAAATGGATGGCATGCCAGGAGAGCAGCATAAACCAGGATTCTCCCAAGAAAAGTGACATGTGTGGTCACCCTCCCTTGGTTGGCAACCTGCTCTGCAGCTTCCCAGGTGTAATCTGAAGGCAGCCACTTTACACAGAGAGTTGGGAGAGTTTAAAGAAAAGGCTGGCCACTCTGGGTTGGTATGTGCCTTGTTTAATGATATAGGGAGCTTACATACAAGGGTTGTCTTGGGTAGCCCCAAGATGGGTAGATATCTACACCCACCTGCCAGAATCAGAAAGTTTACAGAGAAGTTTTAGTGGGTTCAGTCACATACTCAGTTCAGATGGTCTCAACAACACATCACTATCTCAAGGCATTGGCTTGTGGCAGCTTCTGGGAGTGGACCAAGCAAGTGGATCCTACATTCCAAGGACAGGGGAGGTGGGTGAGGAGTCTCCAATTGCCTAGGTCTAGCTATGGGTCAACAGGAGGTCATGTCCTTTCCCCTACCACCTTCCCATGATGTGAACATATCATTTCTCCCCAGCTGTAGACAATGTGACAAGAGAGGTCAAGTAAGTTGACAAACAGCTCATGCTTGTAGATGGCAGGAAAGCTAAGGACTCTGGTGTTCTGGCTGAGAAACAGCTCTCAGAACTTGACTTCCTTAGTTTGATCCTTATGGACCTTCACCTTATGGCTCAAATGGATTCTTGTGGTCTTGACTCGCATGACTGCCCTATGTGAACTCCAGGTTGATTTTTGTGTGGGCCTGCCAGTTTTATGCTGAGGCCCATGCTCTCTGTGGACTCCCCTCAACACTGTCCCTGCCTTAGTCCCACAGGGTTGAAACTCATTCCTTCCCAATGTCACATCAAAGACAGCCCTCTTCTTGTGCCCTTTCCTGACTCTGAATCCTAGGTCTCTCTTGCCAAGGCTCTTGTCTCTGTGTGTGCGGCTCTCTCCTGACATCTCCAGGAGCATGATCCCATGGTCCTTCCACCCAATTATGCTCCTACAGATTACCGCCTGTGCACCTCTGGTCTTTGTGTGATGGCAGTGATACAGTAGGTGCTTAATTAATTGTTGTGTAACTGTTTTTCAGGACAGATTTTGTATTTATACAAAGATTTCACTGATTATATTATGTGTTTTATTATTAGGTCTATTTAGAAAGAGCTGTGCATTTAAATTTGAATCTTTAGTGAAGTCAGGGATCAAACTCCACACTAAAACCAGTCACCAGCCTGTCATTCTGGTGCTAACACCACCTTATTTATGTTCCTGGATGAGGACTTTGGTGTCCCAATTGAGAGAGAGTGGTGAGGACAGGAAGTGGTGGTAGCCCATGCCATGCATGGAATGGGCCACCCAATCAACCTGTTCCCCAGAAGTAACCATTACCTTGACCCAATGTAACTTTGATCCAATCTATCCCGGATGCATCTGATGACTTGGGCCGCAAGCAGGATTTGGAAGCCAAGCCAGGATCAGTTTTCACCTCCAGTGAATTCTCCTTGTCTTATTCACCAAAACCTGAACTTTATAAAACAGTGCATTGCCAAGAAATGTGTGGTTAGTTATCTAATCCCCATAGACACGTGATAGTTCATATGGATCATTAGATATCGACACCATTATCTTCTATACTGAGGTAGTAATTTTCCCTCCTCTATGTGCCCAACTTTTCTTGCTACCTGTAGGCATACACAGTTGTAAACCACTGGTCCTCATGAACAGTACAAGGAGTATATGGGGGAACTGATAACAAAGTATTTGCACTGAGAGAACAGTGATTTTTTTTTTTTTTACTAAAGCTGTCTCTCTCCTTCCATCTATACCTGTAGGCGCTTGTCAATGTCTGGAGATGTTTTGGGTGTCCCCACAGGGTGGGTGGTGCACTATTGGCATCAAGAGGTGGATTCTGGGGGCAATTCCTAAACAACCTGGTATACTCAGGACATTTATTCAAAAAAGACTTTTTCATCCTCAAATGTCAATAAAGCCTTGGTTGAGAAACTCAGTGCTAGAGAAATAACTAAAATCATTTTCACTGTGGCAAAAGATCAGTAGTGCTAGGTTGCCTCCCACCTAGTGTACAGTGAGTGGAGCCCCAGTGCAGACAGATGCCGGCAGGACTGTGGGCATCTGTGTCATTTGATGCACAGAGCTCATCTTGTTTTTGTTCACGGAGGGCCCTGGTTTCTCCATTCTGTCATCCACATCCTTTTTGTCCTTCAAAATCCAACTCGGTCTTCACCTCCTCCCAAAGTCTTCCTTCGGAGCGAATGTTCAGCACACACGGGTTTTGTTCTTGGTTGTTTGTCTTATGGTCTTTGAATTCTATTGTAAAATCTCATTCTCAGGGATATACTGATATCTATTTCTTTTCTCTTGTGTCTTGTCATTTGCCATAATAGTTAAAAATGTTCCTATATGAGACCCTGAGTCTATTAGTTTTACTGTGGTGAAACTAATGAATATCCCTGACAATACCAGGCTTTAGGGATTACAGAAGTAGCTAAGGAAAAGCCTCAAGGCAGGAGGTGGCTGGCCAGCTGAGTGAGAGAACATGGGACTCTTGATCCCAGGGTCATGAGTTCGAGGACTATGTTGTATATAGAGATTACTTAAATAAAAATAAAATTTAAATAAAACCCAAAAGGTCTCAAGGCAACTACCGTGATGATGCTGGAGGTTCTCTGAGTATCATGGTGATTCTTGTCCTTCTCCAACCATCAGTGGTGGCACCGGCTTCCTCAGTCACTGGTCCGCAGGCACCTAAGGAGATGAAGATGAAGAAATGAGGACTGCATGTGTTCTACCTGCAGAGATATGTATACGTTGGTCCTGGTGGGGGTGGGGGACAGTCTGGGCATCAGTTGCTTTTGAAATCTTTGCAGTTGATTCCAACACAGAGCCAGGGTTGAAGAACACTGGAGGAAGACATTCTTCATCTCCACATTCAGTGGTGGTAATAATCTTCTACCTTCCTGGCTACTAGTAGGAACTAAATGAGACAGAAGATGCAATCTTCCAGGATGATGACTAGCCCATAGGAGTGCTCAATGAATGTAAATGCTTAATATTTTAGAAACAACAATAGTGAGCAAAATAAGTCAATAAGAGAAATATAATTATCATGTGGTTTTATTCATATGTGGAATATAAGAAACAGTGCAGATGATCAGAGGGGAAGGGAGGGAAAACTGAATGGGAAATCATCAGAGAGGGAGACAGACCATGAGAGATTCTTAACTATAGAAAAAACACTGAAGGTTGTTGGAGGGGAGATGGGTGGGGGGATGGGGTAATTGGGTGATGGGCATTAAGGAGGGCAGGTGATGTGATGAGCACTGGGTGTTAGATGCAACTGATGAGTTATTAAACTCTACATCTGAAATTAATGATGTACTATATGTTGGCTAATTGATTTATAAAAAAGAAACAACAATAGTGATTGATAAAGTTGTTTTATTCAAATAATTTACCCAAAACAACTCTGTGGTATGAATATTCTATCACAGAAAGGAAAAGTGATAATAGAAGGATGTGTGTGTGTGTGTGTGTGTGTGTGTGTGTTTGTCTGTAAGGAGTGTGATATTGTGTGTCTCTGGATATTTTTGTGTGTGATTGTAAAACTGTGTATCTGTGTGTATGTTGTTGAGGATGAAATGTGTGTCTTTGTATAAAGATTTGTTTACGGGTGTGTGACTCTGAGAGAGCTTCATAAAGGAAGAGACATGAAATGGACCTTACAGGTGAGTTTGTAGGCTGTCCTATTCAGGGAGGATATAGAGGCAAAGAGAACCGTACCTGTTCTGGTACAATTGAGTGACTCAGCATGATACATAAGTGAATGGCATGTAGACAGCTATGGCTGGGCATAGACTTCTGGGTGCTCAGGGATAGAGGCTAAGGGGTGCCCAGGGATGGAGCCATAGATGTCCTTGTGTGCAATGCAAATGGTGGGCCTTGATCCTCCCAGCAGTGTGTCTGTAGTCTGGGTATCTCAGAGTTTGCAAGAGCTCCGTAGACCCTGTGTCCACTGAGCATAGTGTCTAGGCTGAATATGGAATGTTTTTCACAAAAGGGGACCAATTTGAGTGTACATATTTCCTGATGTGTTAAAAATACACATTTATTATAAGGCATTGATAATAGTAGATAGGTGTTACCTTCTATTTCTCAGTCAAGAACTAGTATTAATTGCTGACTATAATTTGAGAGTTGGGTTTAAGATTCAAAAAGTCCTCTTAATCAAAAGGTTTAGAAACACATAACCTTTAGTAATTCATGGTTCTAGCAGTGAGATAAGATTTACAGTTTAATGGGAGGGTCACTTTGGCATGAATGAGGAGATATCACAGAGCCCAGGGCCACGTAGGAGACTTTGACCCAAGCTGGGCAGGATGGGACTGAACTGTGAAGATGGCTGTGGGGATGGCAAAGAGGAGAAGCTCAGAAGCGAGGCTGTGGAAACAGAGGGGGAAGAACTCAGGGAAATTTTGGGTGTAAGGGGAGAGGGGAATGTAGTAAACTTATAAAGATCCCCAAAATATACCCAGATCTTAATCCCTGCAAGTCGGGGTAACAGAAGGGGGAATGAACCATGAGAGACTGTGGACTCTGGGAAACAAACTAAGGGCTTCAGAGGTGGGGGGGGGGAATGGGATAGGCTGGTGATAGGTATTAAGGAGGGCACGTATCGCATGATGCACATGTTATATGCAAGTAATAAATCATGAAACTTAAAAAAATAAAATAAAATAAATAAACTTCATGGTAGGAAGGGATTTTGTCAATGTGGTAAAACTAGATTTTGACATGGGCAGATTATCCTGAATTTTGGGGATTGTCCTCTAAATGCAACACCATATATTTTAATGATTTTTATTATTTATTTATTTGAGAGTGGGAGAGAGAGAGAATGAGCTGGAGGAGAGGCAAAGGAAAAGGGAGAAGCCAACCCCCACTGAGCAGGGAGCCTGAAGCAGTACTCAATCCCAGGACTCCAGAGTAATGACCTGAGCTGAAGGCAGATGCTTAACCGTTTTAGCCACCCAGACAGCTCATAATCCCGTATTTTTTAAATGAAGGAGTCAGAGGGAGATTGATAGGCACAGAAAAGAGAAGGCATTTTGACTTCATAGGGCAGAGATCAGAGTGATGGGACACAAGACAAGGAATGATGGTTTCCACCCATCAAACCTGGAAGCAGCCATCAATAGATTTTCACCTCAAACTTCCACAGGAAGCGTGGATCTCCTGACACAATGATTTCTGCAAAGTGTTACAGATTTTGTACTCTGTCACCCAAACGTTGTGAAAATAATTGGTATAAACCACTAAATGTGGCAGTGTTTCTCAGCAGCCAGTGGAAACTAATCCAATTTTTTTGCCTCAGGTGCCTTATGGCTTGGGACATTAGTGAGAAAGGGGGGCTCATGGAAGGTAGGGCAGGTTGCAGGCAGGCAGTGCGTACACTTTTCTACATTTCTTGTGTAGTAACTATGGAGTCTTGAGTGGAGTTTTCCAGATGGCAGCTGGGTGGTGTTTCTGGAGCTCTCAGGAAAATGTGAGGGAAAAAGCAATAGCCTGAGGGGTTGATGAGTGGTCTAGACTCGATGAGCAATGTGTATGTGCAGAGTCAAAAAGAGATCACATTGCCAGATTTCAAGCTATACTACAAAGCTGTGATCACAAAGACAGCATGGTACTGGCACAAAAACAGACACATAGACCAATGGAACAGAACAAAGAACCCAGAAATGGACCCTCAGCTCTATGGGCAACTGATCTTTGACAAAGCAGGACAAACCATCCAGTGGAAAAAAAACAGTCTCTTCAATAAACGGTGCTGGGAAAATTGGACAATTACATGCAAAGGAATGAGACTTGACCACTCTCTCACACCATACACAAAGATAAACTCCAAATGGATGAAAGGCCTCGATGTGAGACGGGAATCCATCAAAATCCTAGAGGAGAACCTCTTTGACATTGGCCACAGCAACTTTTTTCATGACATATCTCCAAAGGCAAGAGAAACAAAAGAAAAACTGAACTTGTGGGACTTCATCAAGATAAAAAGCTTCTGCACAGCCAAGGAAACAGTCAAAAAAACTAAGAGGCAGCCCACGGACTGGGGGAAGATATTTGCAAATGATACTACAGATAAAAGACTGGTATCTAAGATCTACAAAGAACTTCTCAAACTCAATACACGAGAAACAAATAATCAAATAAAAAAATGGACAGAAGATATGAACACTTTTACAATGAAGACATACAAATGGCTAACAGACACATGAAAAAATGTTCAAAATCATTAGCCATCAGGGAAATTCAAATCAAAACCACATTGAGATACCACCTTACGCCAGTTAGAATGGCAAAAATGGACAAGGCAGGAAACAACAAATGTTGGAGAGGATGTGGAGAACGGGGATCCCTCTTAGACTATTAGTGGGAATGCAAGTTGGTATAGCCACTTTGGAAAACAGTGTGGAGGTCCCTTAAAAAGTTAAAAATAGAGCTACCCTATGATCCAGTAATTGCACTACTGGGTATTTACCCCAAAGATACAGATGTAGTGAAGAGAAGGGCCATATGCACCCCAATGTTCATAGCAGCATTGTCCACAATAGCTAAATCATGGAAGAAGCCGAGATGCCCTTCAACAGATGACTGGATTAAGAAGATGTGGTCCATATATAATATGGAATATTACTCAGCCATCAAAAAGAACGATTTCTCAACATTTGCTGCAACATGGATGGGACTGGAGGAGATAATGCTAAGCGAAATAAGTCAAGCAGAGAAAGACAATTATCATATGGTTTCACTCATTTATGGAGCATAAGAACTAGGAAGATCGGTAGGAAAAGGAAGGGAAGAATGAAGGGGGGGTAAAGAGAAGAGGGAATGAACCATGAGAGACTATGGACTCTGGAAAACAAACTGAGGGCATCAGAGGGGAGGGGGGTGGGAGAATGGGATAGGCTGGTGATGGGTATTAAGGAGGGCATGTATTGCATGGTGCACTGGGTGTTATACACAAATAATGAATCATGGAACTTTACATCAAAAACTTGGGATGTACTGTATGGTGACTAACATAATATAATAAAAAATATTGTTAAAGAAAAAAAGAAAAGGAGATTTGAGTAATAATTTTTTAAGTGAATGGTAGAGTCAGATCAGATCTTTCCAGAGAGCTGAGAAGGGGGGATAAATCTGGAGAAGAGTGGGTCACACTATTTACATACTGGAAGGTGCTACTTTGAGAATAAAGAATGATTATGTCATTGGATGTAGATACAGTTAAAAAGCTAAACACACACATACAAACACAATCTCTAAGTAGTCAGTTGAACACATTTGAAGCTTATCCACACATTTAGGATTAGCTTTTTTATCCCTGCAGGGATGTTCAGAATTCCTTAGAGTGTGAGAGGCAGGGACCGGGTTCTTTTCTGATCCCAAAGGAACTATGTGGAGATCTGAAGTGACCACGTTTCTTTGTGTGGATTCTCTATCATCCCACGTCTTTGTAACCACACTGTAGCTTGGAAGTACCCTACCAGGCTCTGATCCTACCCATAATCAGATGTCAAACTATGCAAAGAATTTTAGAGCTTCAAATCAGAGGCAGCAGAGGGAAAGAGGAAGATGTTTTTAAAGTTCGATGAAATGAGTGATTTTGCTTAGCATTATCTCCTCCAGTCCCATCCATGTTGCAGCAATATTGAGAATCGTTCTTTTTGGTGGCTGAGTAATATTCCATATTATATATGGACCACATCTTCTTAATCCAGTCATCTGTTGAAGGGCATCTCGGCTCCTTCCATGATTTAGCTATGTGGACAATGCTGCTATGAACATTGAGGTGCATATGACCCTTCTCTTCACTACATCTGTATCTTTGGGGTAAACATTTACGGAGCATAAGAAGTAGAAAGATCGGTAGGAGCAGAAAGAGAAGAAGAAATGGGGGTAAACAGAAGGGGGAATGAACCATGAGAGACTATGGACTCTGGGAAACAAACTGAGGGCTTCAGAGGGGTGGGGGGTGGGGGAATGGGTAGGTTGGTGATGGGTAGTAAGGAGGGCACGTATTGCATGGTGCACTGGGTGTTACGTGCAAGTAATGATTCATGGAACTTTACATCAAAAACTAGGGATGTACTGTATGGTGACTAACATAATATAATAAAAATATTATTAAAAAATAAAGTGTGATGAAATGGAACAACTCACGAAGACTTGGGTCATTATGAAGGGTAAGAAGATGTGTAAAAATATTGTAGAAGAGATAGCCAGTATTAATCTAGATGAACAGAAATCTCACCCATCTGAGTGTATTTGTTCTATTACAAAATACTGGTAGCACTCCTAGGAAACCAGAAGCACTTGTAGATACAGTGGATCTACTCATTAGTAGATATAGTGAGTGCTGCTTATTCTCAGAGCCACCTTGAAGATGTATTATCAGACTAAGAACACTGGCTCTTCTGGAAGTGAGAACTCTCCCCAAACATTTACAGCTGTAATATTTTATGAGTCTGAATCCATGAGTTAAATAACTGTGGATTCAACTGGTACCTGAAAAACTCTAAGGAGGAGAATGTCTGGAAACTACCAGATATCAGCTTGGTAGCCAAAGCTAGGCCCTTGTCACAGTTAATATCACTCCATTGTTATAGCTACTCTTGTGGCATCTGTCAGACCCAAGGATGAGAAGAGTCTTGGAGAGATTAAGCATTTTGTTGAAGGTTAAAGCACTGGTAAGTGGCAGAGCCTTGATTCACACTAAATCTCATAACCTCTTGCTTCTGAAACACTGATCACAGATAAGGAGAGAGGCTTTAGTGGAACTCTTAAAATTTGCCTGGAACAATGTGTTGTAAAACTTCCAGGGTGTTGGGAACTGAAAAAAAATTAGCCCTGGGGTTGGGAGATGGGGCGGTGAGTGGAGGGAGGACTAGTTACACAAGTATAGGAAAAAGAGGAAAGCCGCCTCAGTTCACCTAGTTCAGAGAAGGGTACTCACCAGGGCTGGTGCCTGTCTGATTAGAAATGATACTCACCCTCATAGAAGTAAAGAGCCAGAGGGACCAGTGGGACACTCAGGGACAGCCTCATGGTTTATTTTGCTTTGATTTTTCAGTTTTAGTGAAAGGTGAGCAATTAGGAGCTGAACTCAGGAGCTGGGGGGCCCAGGACTGTTTATATCTAGAGAGCCTCCCTGGTGCTGCCCAAATAAACATGTGGTCAGGTCAGGGGCATGGCTAGCAGCCCTCCATTCCTCTCTCAGGGCTCATGCCCATCTATCGGTGTCACAGACCCCAATGACTTAGTCATGGTTGTTCTTCATGGGCATTGCTGGCTGTATGCAGCTCTCCTTTGTAGAAAAATCTGAGGTTGTAATTTTACAAATGTATAGTCAATTAATTGATGCAAGCCTCCCCTGGATGTTAGGTCCTGAACTGCAGGGGCAGTCTCTGGTTTTGCTCATTTTTTACTTAATATAGTGTCTGGCACACAGGAGAGAAAAAGCAAATATTCTTTGAATAAAGGAATGAATATGAATCAGCAAACCACTAAACATGGTTAGGGAGTATCTTCAGTATGAAAAGATACCTGCTATGCCAAGTTTCCCTTTGGGTAGGTGGGATGGGGGAGAAAGGTTAGTAGCATGGTGACCCCAGTGGGAGGAATGAGTGGTTTTCAGTATCCCAAGAGAAGACAATGTGAAGAGGAAGACTACCTCCCAATACTAACTTCCTATTCTAAGCTAATATTTTTTAAAATATCAACAGACATTTCAAATCATATCAAGCTGTACATGGAGAAAAAGAAGGTCCTCCTTAGGTTTACTTGTCAACTGGAAGGGTCACACCACGGAGTCATCAGGGTCCAGGCAATAGGGCTCCCCACAGCGGCTCTTCCTCTGCCTCTCCACAACTATCAACAGCATGCTCTATGGTACACCGGGGAGGCATGGAGAATTCTTACTAAAGGCATTGGGAAGTCAGTGTGTTTATCCAGAGGAGCATATGGGAGAGCCATTCAAGGGTATATAGAGTTCTGACTGGAAGAAATGGCTGGAGGAGGGATCCCGGGGAAACAGCATGAGGGGAGACAAGAGGACATAAACAACATTCCTTAGGAATGTCAGGTACCTAGGGTGGCAGAGGGAAGATTTTGTGACTGGAGAGACAGGATGGGCCAAATCAAGGAGAGTTTCCATTGTACTCTGTGGGATGTGGGGGCAGAATGGTGGGTGGGGTGAGACACATCTAGGTTTATTGGCACTAGACTCATGCTGGGTTTCAGATCTCATGTCAAAATCACATGGGTTTTTCACACCCATTATGATGGCTATTGTAGAAAGGAAAGAAGAAAGAAAGAAAGAAAGAAAGAAAGAAAGAAAGAAAGAAAGAAAGAAAGAAAGAGAGAAAGAAAGAAAGAAAAAGAAATGTTGGCAGAGATGTGGAGCAATAAGAACCCTTGTGCATTTTGGTGGGAATGGAAAATGGTGCAGCCTCTGAGGAAAAGAGCCTGGAAATCCCTCCAAAAATTAAAAAGAAAGTTATTATAATCAATCGAGTTCACCTGTCAGTACCCGTGCAAATGAATTGTAAGGAGGGTCTCAAACACATATTTGCATATCCATATTTATGGTAGCATTATGCACAATAGCCAAGAAGTGGAAAATCACAGTGTTCATGGGCAGATGAAGAGATTTAAAAATGTAGTACGTACATATAATGTAGCATTATTCATATTCAGCCATACAGAGCAAGGAAACCTGTCGTGTGCTACAACATGGGTGAACCTTGAGGACAGTACACTAAGGGAAAGAACCCAGTAAAAAGACAAAATACTGTATGATTCCATTAATGTAAGGTTCCTAGAGGAGTCAGTTTCAAAGAAATAGTAGAATGGTGGATGCCAGTGACTGGGGGAAAGAAATATCACGTACAACAAAAATCAAGTCATGACAATAACAGTGAGCTGATTATATCTGGAAACACACCATTGTAATCCTCCATACAGATCCTTCGAGTTGCAAACCCTCTTGTAGTCAATAATAATAATAGCAATTAAAAGAGTAGCACTAATTTTTGCTTGCTAGCTATGGCCAGAGAATGTGGAAACATAATTTATCATCTTCAATCATTGCTCCAAATCTACAAGCCATTAGGTTTCCTATTTAGCAGCTGAGTCAACTAACTTGCAGAAAGTAAGAAAATTGCTCAATCTTGTTCAGTTTGGAAATCAGTTGGTCTAGATCAGGCGTGATGGTATATGAATTAAAAAGTATCAAAGTGGTGCTTTCAGTCGGGGAAGACTGGAGGTGGTGACATGTCAGATGGAACAGAAGCAGATGACAGTGAAGTTCTCTGCTTGCATCTCAGTTTTTGACTCAATTGAATTTTCCTGGGTGATGATTCTCAAGCTAGTTTCTTCATCTCACTCTCTCCAGTTTTCTTCTTCTTTTACTTTTTAAAAAAGATAATTTACTGACAATACCAAATGCTGGTGGGGAAGTGGAGCAACAGGAGCTCTCATTCATTGCCTGAGGGAATGCGGAGTGGTACAGCTATTCTGGAAAACAGTTAGCAGTTTCTTATCAAGGTAAACATAGTCTTACAGTATGATCCAGCAATTGTGTTTCTTGGTATTTATGCAAAGGAACTGAAAACACATCTACATGAAATCTGCACATGATGTTCATGGCATTTTCATTCATAGTTGCCCAAATTTGAAAGCAATCAAGATTTCCTTCAGTAGGTCAATGGATAAAGAAACTGTGGTACCTTGAGACAATGGAGTATAGTTCTAACATTTTATGCAATTGATCTTTTAAAGAACAGTTATAAGCCATGCAAAGGTATGAAAGAACCTTACATAAATATTACCAAATAAGAGAAGCCAACCTGAAGAGCTGTGTAGTGTAGAATTACAACTATGACATCCTGGGAAGGCAAAATTATGGAGACAATAAAACATCAGTGGTTTCTGTTGGTTGGGGAGGAAATAAGGATGTATGTGCAGAGTGCAGAGGATTGCAGGATGGCAACACTACTCTGTATGAGACTATGATGCTGGATACCTGTCATTATCTATCTGTCAAGACCCATCAAATGTACCACCTGAGTACATCAAATGTACTTACTGACATCGAGTGATAAGGATATGTTAATATAGGTTCACCAATTTTGAGAAGTGTACCATCAGGTGTGGCATGTTGATAGTGTGGGAGGCTGTGCACATGTGGGGGTGAGGGGCACATTTGGACACTGTGTAGTCTGCTTGATTTTTCTGTGAAACTAACACTTCTCTAAAACAATTAAGGCTATTTAAAAAAGGAACTACTTGTTAAAACTTCCTCTTTCCACAGAAAACAATCAGAAAAAAAATGAATCAATGGAATTTTCACCACATATAGATAGGTGATCAAGGCAAGAAAATCCAGGGTGGGAGGGAGAAGATGACAGCAGAGTAGGGGACCTCGTTTCATCTGGTCCCTTGAATTTAGCTGGATATCTATCAAGCACACACAATGCTTAGTGTATTCTAAGCACACACAATTTCAACCTGAGATGTAAGAAAATATATCTGAATCTCTACAAGCAGAAAAATGCACTATTCTTTTGCAAGGTAGGAGGTGCAGAATCTTGAATCTTTAGAGGAAATATTGGAAGATAAACTGAGAGGGGAGGGAGCCTCCATAAGCCAGCCACTGGAAAGTGTTAAAACACCAGACTGCAAAATCAGGACCCTTAGAAATATCTGCTTCAATGAGAGACATCCCTCTCTGAAAAGGGAACAGGGGAAGGATAGGGTAGAATTCTAGGTGGATCACTGTGGTCTTTGGATACCAGAAGACACAGAAAGAACAGGGAGCCTGAACTAATAGAGTGCCCAAGTAGTGGAGTGGGAGAATGATTATGGTCAGTGAATCCAGAAGGGACTCCCAGCTCTGGTTGCCATAAACTGTGAGCCAGACTGCTAAGGGGACTGCTTTTAACTGAGCACCCTGAAAAGGACTAGAAGGTGTGGGCTGTTTAACATCCCAGGGGAGATATGAAGTGGCTGCGCTCATAACTGGGCAACAGCTCTCAGCGCTCATAACTGGCAGCTACCCTGGGAAGAACACTAGGGTGGCACCCAGCCATGACCTGGGAACAGTGGAACTGGGTTGTGGGAGCCCAGAACCACTGGTGGTCACTTAGACACAAAGTGCGAAGACACTCCCAGGTCACTGGAAGAGTGGCAGTGGGATTCTGTGGTGTGGCACACACAAAGACTGCACCCGTGACTGGGCAACTACTCTCAGGGTGGTGGGGCCCCCAGAAGGATACTAGGGTGGCACCCAGTCATGACCTGGGGTCCTCAGAGGAGGGTGTACGCACAGGCCCATGGCAGTGGGTTAGAATAGCTTGAGTCTGTGGAGTTTGGTACACATAGAAGGAGGGACAGTTTGACCTGGAGCATTTGTTGAAGAAAGGACCTTGGGCCGGAGATTCCCACAGGGCCATATTTGTTCTGACCCTTTAATGAGGTGAGGAAAACCCCTAGGGAACAAAAGCCACACAGACGACCAGATCTTATTAAGCCCATCTCCCTGACAAGGGGTGGGGCAATTCCACTCAGGCAAAGACGCCTGAGAATTGAAGTATCAGCCCCCTCCCCCAGAAGACAGACTGGAAGAACAGGTGAATGACAAGCTTATTTCCCATAGGGCTGTAAAACTCCAGCACCAGGGGAAAATAGTATATTGAGCTCGAGGTTGTTCCTTCATGGCTCGTTTATACTTCAGGCTAAAATTTTACATTTCTTTTCTTCTTCTTCTTCTTCTTCTTCTTCTTCTTCTTCTTCTTCTTCTTCTTCTTCTTCTTCTTCTTCTTCTTCTTCTTCTTCTTCTTCTTCCCCTTCTTCTTCTTCTTCTTCTTCTTCTTCTTCTTCTTCTTCTTCTTCTTCTTCTTCTTTTTAACCTGTTCCCATTTCAAATAGATTCTTATTTCCCAACTAATGTTTTTAAGTTGCTTTTAACTTTTATTTCTTTCACATCCACATTTTATAGATTTATGCCCCATACTAGTCCGTTCTTCGGTTCATTAAATCTTATCTTGATATATATATATCTCAAGTTCTGATTTCTTTGCAATTTTGGGATATAGTGTCTTTGAACACACAGACAAAAATCAATCAGAAACAGGCAGATCACCCTGCTTTGTCCACCCTGAGAGATTACAGTCTCTCTCCACCCCCAACTTTGTTTTTTATTGTTTTAGATCAACTTGGCTTTGTTTGCATCTCTGTGGTAGCTTCTGACCACATTAGATTTTTTCTAGGGTGCATTTTGCTTGAGTTGTGGTTGATATTTTGGACTCTGTTCATTTGCTCAACCATCCTTTGGCCGAATGACTAGGAGGAGGAACTCTCAGCAAAGAACTGAACCAGAGGCAATGTCCTCTGCCACAGAATTAACGGATATGAAAATAAGCAAGATGTCGGAGATAGAATTCAGGATAGCAATTATAAAGGTAATAGCTAGGCTTAAAAAAAGCATACATGACAATACATGATCTCTAAGGGGAGAAATGATATCTAATCAGGCCGAGCATAAAAATGCTACAAATGATATGCAGTCTAAATCGGATGCTTTAACAGCTAAAGTCAATGAAGCAAAAGAGAGAATAAGTGATCTAGAAAACAGGCTGACGGAAAGGAAGGAAATTGAAGAAAAGAGAAAAAACTAACACATAGCACATGAAGAGATACTTAGAGAATTTAATGATACATTGAAAAGAACCAATATCAGGATCACTGGGATCCAAGAGGGGGTGGAGAGAGAGAGGGCTAGAAGGTATATTTGAGAAAATCATGGGAAAAAACTTCCCTAATCTGGGGAAGGAAACAAGCATTCACATCTAAAAGGCAAAGAGGACTCCTCCCAAAATCAGTAAAAATAGATCAACGCCCCAACATGCTATAGTGAAGCTTGCAAATCTTAGAGACAAGGAAGTTATCCTGAAAGCAGCTGGGGGAAAAGATTTCTTATGTATGGAGGGAGGAAAATCAGAATAACATCAGACCTATCCACAGAAACCTGGCAGGCCTGAAATGACTGGCAAGATATATTCAGGGTACTAAACGAGAAGAACATACAGCCAAGAATACTTTATCTAGCAAGGCTATCATTCAGAATGGAAGGAGAGATAAAGAGTTTCCAGGACAGACAGAACCTGAAAGAATATGTGACCACCAAGCCAGCCCTGCAAGAAATATTAAGGGGGATTCTGTAAGTGAAGACGGACCCCAAGAGTAACTAGACCATATCTTTCAATAGTTACTCTGAATGTAAATGGGCTAAATGTCCCAATCAAAAGACACAAGGTATCAGATTGTATAAAAAAGCAGAACCCATCCATATGCTGTCTAAAGAGATGCATTTTTAAAAAAGATTTTGTTTATTTGACAGAAAGAGAGACAGAGAGATAGGGAGCACAAGCAGGGCGAGTGGGAGAGGGAGAAGCAGGCTTCCTGCTGAGTAGGGAGCCTGATGTGGGGCTCGATCCCAGGACCCTCTGATCATGACCTGAGTGAAGGCAGTCTCTTAACAACTGAGCCACCCAGGCACCCCTAAAGAGAAGCATTTTGAACCTAAAGATACCTCCAGATCAAAAGTGAAGGATGGAGAACCATTTACCATGCTAATTGTCCTCAAAAGTAAGCTGGGGAAGCAATCCCCATATCAAACAAATTAGATTTTAAACCAAAGACCATACTAAGAGATGTAGAGGGACACTTAAAGGGTCTATCCAACAAGAAGATCTAAATTGTGGAAGGAGCCAAGATGCCCTTCAACAGATGACTGGATTAAGAAGATGTGGTCCATATACACAATGGAATATTACTCAGCCATCAGAAAGAACGATTACACAACATTTGCAGCAACATGGATGAGACTGGAGGAGATTATGCTAAGTGAAATAAGTCAAGCAGAGAAAGATAATTATCATATGGTTTCACTCAATTATGAAACATAAGAAGTAGGAAGATCAGGGGCGCCTGGGTGGCACAGCGGTTAAGCGTCTGCCTTCGGCTCAGGGCGTGATCCCGGCATTATGGGATCGAGCCCCACATCAGGCTCCTCTGCTAGGAGCCTGCTTCTTCCTCTCCCACTCCCCCTGCTTGTGTTCTGTCTCTCTCTGGCTGTCTCTATCTCTGTCAAAAAAAAAAATAAGAAGTAGGAAGATTGGTAGGAGAAGAAAGAGAAGAAGAAGGGGGGGGTAAACAGAAGGGGGAATGAACCATGAGAGACTGTGGACTCTGGGAAACAAACTGAGGGCTTCAGAGGGAAGGGGGGTGGGGGATAGGGATAGGCCTATGATGGGTATTAAGGAGGGCACATATTGCATGGTGCACTGGGTGATATATGCAAATAATGAATCATGGAACATTGCATCAAAAACTGGGGATGTACTGTATGGTGACTAATATAACAAAATAAAAATTATAAAAAAATCATGATATAAAATCAATATATTTAATTTTATTTTTCAAAAGCAGTCCAAAGAAATGGTCAAAACTCAACTGAACAAAATGTATTAAATACATATTTTGTCATGCCAAAAAAAGGACACGGAAACACAATAAAGGTCTTTTGAGTGAGAAATTAAAACTGAAAAAAAAAATAGAAACAGAAGGAAAACGACCAAACTCATTCTATGAGGCCAGCATTACCCTGATCCCCAAACCAGACAAAGACCCCATCAAAAAGGAGAATTACAGACAGATAACCCTGATGAACATGGATGCCAAAATACTCAGTAAGATCATAGCCCATAGGATCCAACAGTACATTAAAAGGATTATTCACCATGACCAGGGGGCATTTATTCGTGGGATGCAAGGGTGGTTCAACATTCGCAAATCAGTCAAAGTGATAGATCGCATTAACAAAAGAAGAGACAGGAACCATACGATCCTATCAATTGATGTAGAAAAAGCATTTGACAAAATACAGCATCCTTTCCTGATTAAAACTCTTCAGAGTGTAGGGATAGAGGGAACATACCTCAATATCATAAAAGCCATCCAAGAAAAGTCCACAGTGAATATCATTCTCAATGGAGAAAAACAGAGCTTTTCCCTTAAGGTCAGGAAAATGACAGTGATGCCCAACCTCACCTCTATTGTTCAACATATTATAGAAGTCCTAGCTTCAGCAATCAGATGACAAAAAGAAATAAAATGTATTCAGATTGGCAAAGAAGTCAAACTCTCTCTCTTCGCAGATGACATGATACTTTATGTGGAAAACCCAAAAGACTCCACTCCCAAATTACTAAAACTCATACAGCAAATCATCAATGTGGCAGGATACAAAATCAATGCACAGAAATCAGTTGCGTTTCTAGACACTAACAATGTGACTGAAGAAAGAGAAATTAGGGAATCGATCCCATTTACAATAGCACCAAAACCCATAAGATACCTAGGAATAAACCTATTCAAAGAGGTAAAGGATCGGTACTCTAGAAACTACAGAACACTGATGAAAGAAATTGAGAAAGACACAAAGAGATGGAAAAACATTCCATGCTCATGGGTTGGAAGAATAAACATTGTTAAAATGTCTATTTTGCCCAGAGCAATCTACACATTCAGGGCAATCCCTATCAAAATACCATCAACATTTTTCACAGAGCTGGAACAAAATATCCTAAAATTTGTATGGAACCAGAAAAGACCCCAAATCGCCAGGGGATTGTTGAAAAAGAAAATCAAAGCTGGGGGCATCACAATGCCTGACTTCAAGCTATATTACAAACCTGTGATCATCAAGACAACATGGTATTGGCACAAAAACAGATACATAGATCAATGAAACAGAATAGACAACCCAGTAATGGGCCCTCAACTGTATGGTCAACTAATCTTCGACAAAGCAGGAAAGACTATCCAATGGAAAAAAGAAAGTCTTTCAATAAATGGTGCTGGGAACATTGGACAACCACATGCAGAAGAATGAAACTGGACCATTCTCTTACACCATACACAAAGATAAACTCAAAATGGGTGAAAGGCCTCAATGTGAGATAGGAATCCATCAAAATCCTAGAGGAGAACATATATAGCAACCTCTTAGACCTCAACTGCAGCAACTTCCTGCTAGACACGTCTCCAAAGACAAAGGAAACAAAGGCAAAAATGAACTATTGGGACTTGATCAAGATAAAAGACTTCTGCACAGCAAAGGAAATAGCTGGCAAAACCAAAAGGCAACTGACAGAATGGGAGAAGATATTTGTAAGTGACATATCAGATAAAGGCCTAGTATCTAAGATCTATAAAGAACTTTTCAAACTCAACACACAAACGACAAATAAATCAGTCAAGAGATGGGCAGAAGACATGAACAGACACTTCTCTGGAGAAGACATACAAATGGAAAACAGACACATGAAAAAATGCTACACATCACTTGTCATCAGGGAAATACAAATCAGAACCACAGTGAGATACTACCTCACACCAGTCAGAATGGCTAAAATTAACAACAAATGTTGGCGAGGATGTGGAGGAAGGGGAACCGTCTTACACTGTTGGTGGGAATGCAAGTGAGTATAGCCACTCTGGAAAATAGTATGAAGGTTTCAGAACATTAAAAAGAGAGCTACCCTATGACCCAGCAATTGCACTACTGGGTATTTACTCCAAAGATACAGATGTAGTATAATGAAGGAGAACATGCACCCCAATGTTCATAGCAGCAATGTCCACAATGGCTAAACTATGGAAGGAGCTGAGATGTCTTTCAATGAATGAATGGATAAAGAAGATGTGGTTCATATATACAATGGAATATTACTCAGCCATCAGAAAGAAAGACTATCTTACTATTTACCTTGACATGGGTAGAACTGGAGGGTATTGTGCTAATGAAATAAGTCAATCAAAGAAAGACAATTATCATGTGGTTTCACGCATATGTGGAACATAGGGAATAGTGGAGAGGACAATAGGGGTAAGGGGGGGGAAATAGAATGGGAAGAAATCAGAGAGGGAGACAAATCATATGAGACTCTTGACTCTGGGAAACAAACTGAAGGCTGTAGAAAGGGAGGTGAGTGGGGGGATGGGGTAACTGGGTGATGGGCATTAAAGAACGCACATGATATGATGAACACTGGGTGATATACTCAACTAATGAATCATTGAACACTGTAACAAAAACTAATGATGTGCTATACCTTGGCTAATTCAATTTAAATAAATTAAAAAAAATTTTTTAAAGAAAATCTAAGATGATCTACTGAAAAAAAGTATTAGAACTGATAAAAGTTCATTATGGAGCTGAATATAAGATCACCTTGTAAACACCAATGACTTTCCTATAAACTTGCCAATACCATTCAACATCATGGAAAAAATGATGCCATTGACAACAGAACAAATGGAGCAACAAAAATATGTTGGAATATACCTAAGTGGAAATATGCAAAAGTTTAAGGATCGATCATTAAATTTTACTTACAGATATATACAGGAAGCTTAAAAAATAGAGGCACACACTTTGTTCTTGAAGGAAATAGTAGAACATTTAAGGAATTCTACTCTTCTCAAATTAGAGTTTACATGTCCAACCCAGCCCACATCAGAATCCTCATCAGGCAGTTTTACACTGTGTGTTAAACTCTGAAGTGCTGGATCCTTCAAAGGAGAATGTGTTTGTTCATTGAGCAGTGTGAGCAGTGTGTAAGGGCCCACCTGTAGGGCTGGACTACTGGGTGCAAGCTCAGCTGTTGCACTTTCTACCTGTGGGCACATCAGCAAGATGCTGACCCTCTTAGCCTGGTGCCTCACCTGCCAAATAAAGTGATGACTGTAGTGCTTACGTCATAGGATTTGTGTTAGGATAAATGAATTAATACAGGAAAAACGTTCAGCTCAGTATCTGGCAGTAATGTCAGCTGTCACACTTAGGTAACAGAAAGGAAAATACACAAGTAAAATGTCAAACAAAATAAATCAGCTCACGCCCAAGTCAAATCTCAACCTGAATCCGACTCTACCAACGAGGAATGTTTATTTATCCTAAATGGGAACAAAGTGTGCTTTAGAATTTGGCTTTGGTCTCTTTGGGATTTCTTTCAGTTTAAAATGGGGTTTCTCTCAGTTAAAATTTGTCCTATAGTACTTTTCCATCACTTAATTTGTTGTATATGATCACATTGAAATGGCTGCTGTGATTTTAAATTCCAGGAACTAAAGGTATAGGAGAGTGGTGTGTAGGGATAGATATTAGTTATCCCTAAGCCACACAGGGTCTCTGGGCTCCTGTTCACAGCAGGAGACACTGGTCACACATGTCCTTTAGGGTGAAGTTGAAATCCCAGGGATTCTCTAGGGCTTAACATATACATGGGACATGGAAAGGTTTAAGAGATCATTTCTGGATCATAAGGTCCACAAATAGTGTTACACTGGATATATAATGTGGTCACACTGGCTGTCATGTACCATTTCCCCTGCAATGAACATCTTTTTTTTAATAATAATTTTTATTATGTTATGTTAGTCACCATACAGTACATCCCTAGTTTTTGATGTAATGTTCCAAGATTCATTACTTGCGTGTAACACCCAGTGCACCATGCAATTCGTGCCCTCCTTAATACCCATCACTGGCCTATCCCAATCCCCCACCCCCCTCCCCTCTGAAGCCCTCAGTTTGTTTCCCAGAGTCCATAGTCTCTCATGGTTCATTCCCCCTTCTGTTTACCCCCTTTCATTCTTCTCTTCCTTCTCCATTCCAATTTATAAAGACAAAGGTGTGTCTGTCACCCATCAGAACTTACACAGCATTGACTCTGTGTGTGCAAATCTCTAGCCTCCAAAAAAATAATTGAATGTAATATTCTGTGGTACACACACTTTTTTCTATAAGAAATGGTTTCTGATTCCTTCCTTTGGATAATATCAAAAGACCTAATTCAGCTGGGGATGACAAATCATTAAATGTAATTTGAAGGGACAGATCACGATGTCATTTTTAGCTGGTACTTAGGGGAATTCAATGAATTGAGTGACATCATTGTCATAGACTCACTCTTTTCCCATGTGCACATCCTGTGACCAGTATTTTCAGGGTTTACATCTATAGAGATGAAAAACATGAATAAAACTGCCTCATTGTAGCAATAAATGATATTCATGGATATACAAAACTAAAAAGGGCCTCATCCAGCTCATTGAGATTTATTTTTCATTAACATTCTGCAGCATTGGTTTAAGAAGTTTCAAAAAATAAAATATACATGTTTCTCCAAAGCTGCAAGCATCTTTGATGCACCCAAATCACCACTGTGCCTTATCTTACACACTCCACAAAACATTTTGTTATTTCTTCCCTTGTCGTCATTGTGCACTGTTGAGCTTCTGAGATTTGTGCCCCAAGGTTCCTCAGGGAAATGTGTGAGCTGACCAAGCCATCTACTACTCCCACACATCATCTGCCACAACCCTCATACCCCTAATGCATGCTCAAACATCTTGCTATAAGCTGAGAACTGCAAAAAGAAGCTCATATCGTGGAAAAGGCCATTGGACATCAGAGATTGTTTCCTTCATCTGTTTGCCAACTGTTGCCATAACCCAATGGTCCTAAGGTGTCTAAATCTCTTTTCTGTGTCATACATAGAATAAAGAACGAAGAAAAAAATCAGAAATGCTTTGTTGCTGCAGAAATTTCCATAACAATTTCTCATAGTGTGCACTGCCCTACTTGTACATTTCATAATGCTGGGAATCCAGTCCAGGTGCCATTTCAGTCACAACCTGGAGTTTAAGAACCCTCCATCCACCTGCATATTGACTTCATACACCATCACCCATCAGTTTGGTCCTCCCATAGCCCAGCTGTATCAGGTACTCTCCTGGGATGACCTGACCCTTCCTTTGTGGGAAGGCAAAGTTTGTTTATACCATTTTGTCTGAGCAATACAATTGTTAACTTTGTATTTGAAAATAAGTAAACAGGGGTGCCTGGGTGGCACAGCAGTTAAGCATCTGCCTTTGGCTCAGGGCGTGATCCCGGCGTTATGGGATCAAGCCCCACATCAGGCTCCTCCGCTATGAGCCAGCTTCTTCCTCTCCCACTCCCCCTGCTTGTGTTCCCTCTCTCGCTGGCTGTCTCTATCTCTGTCAAGTAAATAAATAAAATCTTTAAAAAAAAAAAGAAAATAACTAAACAGTTTTAGGAATTATGCAGTGCTATGTACCCTAGAAGAACATCTGTTCACATTCACCCAGATCCACCTATTGATGAGTTACTCCATTTCCTCCTGGATACAGACTCTTTTTGGGAATTCTGTTCAATAAAAACACGAAGACAAAGAATCTTAACTTATGAGACAAATTTCCCCACAGATTTGCAAGGGCTGAAACATCAAATTACAACCCATGTTGTACCCATCCCAGAGTTCTGGCAAGATTGTATGTAAATCAAACGACAAATTATGGACTGTATAAATCACAAGTAATGAGCCTACACTGATGTAAAGCCCTCTCAATGATACAATAAGCATACAGGGTGCATTTAAATGAGCTGCTGAGCACTGCACATATGAAATTGTCATGGGCCCAGGAGATTTCCAGGTAGAGCTCCAGCAATGTTCTTCTGTCATGAGAAGACACTTGAATGTCAAGGATTCTCTTTTCATTCCAAGCTCCTTTTAAGTTGAAGTCAAGGGTTCAAGATCAAGGTGAGACTCTGTTAACAATTGATGTGTTCTGTCTGAGTAACAGATGTTACAGAGAGCAATTCCAGAGGGGCTGCCTTGTAGCACTGAAGGCCAGGTGCTAACAACTCCTCTTGACCATCTCTACACTCGGGCAGGTGTGCAGCTCCATCCCCGAGGTTCATGCTCCTCATTATAAGTTGGCCTCACATGTGAACGAGAACCTTGAGGACAGCAAGTCACAAGCTCATCAGAGGTTCCTCCCAAACAGGGGGAGTTTGAGTCCTCTGCAAACACTAAGGAAATGGCACTCAGATGCCACTTCGTTTTTCTCCATCTTTAACTTAGGGATGAAGGCAGTTACCCTGTGGCACCAACAACAGTTTGAGTAAAGTTCTTTCTAAATTTTGGAAGAGCTTCATAAAGAAGAGGCCAAATAACCTCAGGACTTGTGAGACGTGCCAGGAAACTGATGAAATAATACTCAGTCTAGGATTCTCAAGACCTTTTAGTTTGCTGACCTTTACACATTGCCGTAAAGACCTTTCTTCTTGAATAGTCTTTTGTGGTGAAATGGACAATAAAAATAATTTGTGCCTTGTAGGTATTGATCCTCTTTAATCTCCATTCTGCTCTAATATTTTTGTACACGTAGTTTTAGGAACTTCCCCAATCTCTCATTGTAGATCTGTCACTCTGAGTGTAAACATAAAACATAAACCTCGGGGGATTTTTCTTATCCCAGCATTACCTAGTATACAGATATTGACCAATAATGGGTGCGTTAGCTGATCTATTTGTAAGAAAATAAGTAGTGTTTATTATGTGTAGGCAGCAATCTTACCAGCTATTAACTTTTCTATAGGTCAGACAAGTGGTCATCATGAGGCTGAAAAATAACACCAGGGTCTGTAGATTAAATCACTCTGTGCCAGATAGGCTCTACATTTTCTAATTCCAGAGTTGCTTCCTTGCATGTCCTACCCATGACTCTGTTGCTGGAACTGAAGACCTGTGAGTTACATATCCCAGATTCTCCTGCCACTGCTGCCTTGTGTGGTTCTCTAATGGAAGGCACTGATGGGAGTTTAAAGGTGGGAAGAAGGCAGACGTCATGTTTTCTCAACTTTTGAGATAACCTCTTGCAGTGGTTGTAGAGGTAGTGTCTCCAGGACCCACAGAAGCCCAGCAAGGAGAGTGCTTTACGAATTTTGAGAGCATGGAAGATGATCCCCTAACCAGGAGACATTCAGGGAGCCTTCTTGGGGGGTATGACGTGAATATAAAGAGGATACCTATGCCAGAGTAACATTCAACCTTCAACAACATTGCACAGGGTCAAAACCGGAAGACCCAATCTCACTGCGTGCTGGGAACTGAGCAACATGAACAATATGGACTTCTGGGGCAGAGGGTGAAAATGCAACCAGGTGAATCCAAGATTGGCTGATGCTGTTTGCAGGGGCTTTCGTTTGGTTCCTCCCACTCCAACCCCTGGGTTCCTTCAACCCATGACAGGATTCCTCTCTGGAATTGACTTCAAAGTGTCTTTGGGGATTTTTTTATTCCATTTCTCTGTTGTCTCATTCCCTGGGTAGGAGATGCAGGGATCAGAGTCCCCATTTTTATTGAATGTCTAGGAACAATGAGTAGTCAGCAAGAGAGATGAACCATCCCCAGTTAGAGAATGCAACTCCACAATTTTTACCAGCAGAACTGATTCTGCAAATTCATTCTATTAATTTACATGATTGAGCACGTAATCTATGCTGATTTTGGTCAACAAAAAAAGTGATGAAAATATTAAATGTCCTCCACGCAAGGTGTGCAGAGTGGGATGTTTTAAAATGACCAATGGAGAGGAGCTTGTGAAAATTAGATCCATTTTAGTAACATAAATGAGATTTAAACCAGCACTAAATCATTTTTTTCGGAAGAGAGGAGTGATAGGGCCTTTAAAAATCATTTTCTTGTCAGCTGGGTAAACACACTTGGAATGTGAGAGAATGTTCCATGAATGCTTTCCTGAGGTTTGAATATGGTAATGTTTTAGGTAGTTTCTTTGGTCCATTCAGTTTCTCCAAGCACAACCATGGAGTATGGACCCTGAGGGTTTGGAGTAAATACTGTGAAAGCAATCATAACTCTCCTCATTTAACCACTCGTTGCTTCATTTCTTGAGTGCTTTGTTACCAAAATTGTGTCTCCCTCCTCCTCTACCTGCCACATTTTCTAGTAAACACCAGGATTCAGCAAGGAGAGGTAGTTGGAGAAAGAGAGCGAGCGACTGTACTAATGTTTGCAGGAAGGTCAATCTCTGGTTCCTAAACAAGGATGTCAGGTGATTGTTTGGGACTTGAAGGATCAACAGGAGCTGTCTTGGTGATCAAAGTGGATGCAATTATTCAAAACAAGGACGTGGAGCTTAGGTCATTGCCGCTGGAAGGGAGACATCTTGTGGTCCTCTCTAGCAATCACATCTATTCCATGAAAGCTGAGCGTCCACCTCTGCCTTACTCCTCTGTGCCCATAACCCTAAACCTCAGGAAAATGCTTGTCTCTGTTCCCATGAGTATGCTCCTTTGAATGCCAACCAATGAACAAGACTCTCTTCATTGGTTGGCAGATGCATCTGTTTCATCCCTTTGACACCCCCACATCTATCACATCTCCACCCTTGTTGGCTTTTAAGTGAAATTCCATAATTCCTTCCTTTATCATAAGTCACATAGAATCTCCATACTCAGTGGGATCCAAGTTCTTCTTGGAGTGATATTGCTACAAGCCTCAGAGTCAGTGGGATTTTTAGGTCCCCACATAGAGAGGGCTTGCTGCCCCATTGAAGGGAATCCTTGCCATGCTTCCAGTCTCAGTGTTTCTGGTTGCCTCTTCCACCCCCAGATTTCACAGTAATCTCCAGTACTCAAGAGAGTAAAAACATGATGCATTTCAAGTCAGATGAAGCTACAGCTCCCATTTCTTTGCCACTGGTTCTTTTTTTTTTTTTTTTTTTGTACTGCCATCTGGAATGGTCTTTTCCTCAATTCCATTTCCACTTCCTCCTCATCTCTGATCTGGCTTGCCTGGGAACCCATTTCTCTCATTGATCGTCCCTTGACTGGGTTCTCCCACTGATTCTCACATGAAGGTCATTCACTCACAAACCTTTTATTGAACTTGCCTTTTTTAAGGGCCAAGAGCAGGCTGCCCCTGAATGTGCCATTTTGGCATGTTGATTATTTTCAGTAAATTGATGTAAGAAGCAACGAGTGCATAAGGACACTCAGACCACAACTTCTATTGCCCTGAAAGCAGGAAATAAATCTCCTCATGTAAGGTACCCTCCTTCTCCCAGGAGGCAGACATCCTTATCACCAGAGATAGAAAATGTTGAGCCATGAAGGCTATATAAACAATCCTCGTACTTTTTACTAATTTACTATACCAGCCCAATCCTGTGTAGAATTCCTTACTAATTGTAGCTCCAAAGTTAAGTTTTCTCTGTCCTGTCAATTTCTCACTGATTTATTGTGTCTTTGTCTAAAAAGTGTAAAAACTGCCTGCGTTGGTCATTTCTTTAGGTCTCAATTTAATATTGGGCTTTATTTATTTTGTTTTGTTTTTTTTTTTTTTTTTTTAAGATTTTATTTATTTATTCAACAGAGATAGAGACAGCCAGCGAGAGAGAACACAAGCAGGGGGAGTGGGAGAGGAAGAAGCAGGCTCATAGCGGAAGAGCCTGATGTGGGGCTCGATCCCGGATCTCCGGGATCACGCCCTGAGCCGAAGGCAGGCGCTTAACCGCTGTGCCACCCAGGCGCCCCTAGGCTTTATTTATTTTGAATATAGTATAAAACTTTGTGTTTTTTTTTCTTTTGTTAATCTCTCTTTAGTAAATTTAATTATCAGTCCGGCTAAAAGACCTTGAAGGGTAGTGGGAAAAGTTTTCCTTCCCTTCAGTTTCACGTCAAACACGATTCTTGGCACTGGGGATACATCAGCATAGAAAATAGGCAAAAATCTGTGCTGTCATGAAGCTTGTATTTTATCAAGGGGAGAGAAAGAGTAAATCCAATAATGATGCAAAATAAAGGGTATATTAGAAAGCAGTAAGTACCATGGAGAAAATTTAAAGTGCCATGGAGAAAAACTAAAGGGGGTCTTGATTTTAAGTAGGGTGGATAGGAAAGGACTCACTGATGAGATAACCTTTCAGGCCAGATCTGAAGGAGGTGAGGGAGAGAGGATGAGGTGTCTAGGAGATGTGCATTTCTGGCAGAATGACTCCAGGTTCTGGCCAGACCATTCTCTCAGCTCTTATGTAAACAGGTATTGTTCTTAATAATTCTAAGGAACACTACCCCAGGAAACAATACAAGTGATCTGCTCTGTTGACCACCATATGGAACAATTATCACAAGACCCTGGGGAGTGACTGTTCACTCTTTCACTTTCCATTCACTCCTCATCCCGAAGCAATCTGGCTTCCACTTCAACTATTTAGCTAAAGTTTCTAAGTTCTTACATTTTAATTTTAAAGCCAGTTTCAATTTTCAAAATATCATTAGATGTAGAAGTCATGTTTTCTTTCTTCCAGATGCTTATTAGCAATGTCTGTCCAAAAGATAGTTTCTTTAACTACTGAATACAGTTGTTTATGTTATATATTCACTTCCCTATACACATGGGTCCATTTTTTTTTGTCCAGTGATCAAACTATAAATCCAGTGGGTTGACATTCTATCTAAAGTGGTTTTTGTATTTGCAAAATGACACAAAGTTCACCAGGAAAAATACACAAGTGAAAAATGCCATGGCATTTTGCAAAAAGTAGAATGAATGAGGTAGAAGCAGCATTATCTAGTATATAAACCAGTAATGGAGCTGCATTCACTGAAACAGCTGAAAAATAGAGAACCAGTAGGTTATATGAGGATGTCCCCAAATTCTCTAGATCAGAGATAAAGGTAACATTCAAATCATTGGGAAAAGAGAGCTTATTCACTAGGTGATGTTGGGAATATGTAGATCCATTTTTGAGCTCTTCATTATGTTCCACATTATGGTTGTCTATTTCTGTGCCAACACTAATCTGGATCAAGGTGAATTCTTTTTCAGTAAGTTTCACTATCAGATAGAGCAAGTCACCATTCAGTGTTCTTCCTAATCTTCTTGGTCATTTTCAGATGCATATTCTTCCATATGAATGTTAAAATAATTTTGTCTAGTTCCTGCTATTGCTCCAAGGGGATCCAGCTTTAAAGTCCATTACATTTATATATCAGTTGTGGAAAGATTGGCATTTGTATAACTACTGTCCTGAGACATGGTATGTATCTTACTTATTAGATCTGTTCTTAGGTATTTTATGATTTTGTTACTTTTGCAAATGGGGTATGTTCTCCCATGTGCAATTCTCACTGGCTCTCCCATACAGCATATAAGCTGTCCTATTTTTATAGATGGAGCAAGTATCCAGCCACTTGTAAAGTATCTCATCTTATTATTTTAGTACTTCCAATGGTACTTGGTGAGCATGTCTCATGTCTCCTAGTGAAAGAATTGTACTGTCTGCAAATGAAAGTATTTTTCTCATCTTTGGAAGTATTTATGATCATTTTGTCTTCTTACTTTAATGTGACATTTAGGATTTACAAATCAATGTTGACTAACAGTGAAAAATCAGGCATTTTGTTTCCCTAATTTTCATGGAAGTATCTTTCACACTCATTATTTTGGAGGATTGTTTGCTGTTGAATAAAAAAATATTATAATAAAAAAAAGAAAAAAGAAAATGGATTTTTTTTGGTTCTAACTAGTTTTCTTCTATTCTTTCTTCACTTTAAACTTTTACTAAAAGCTATCACCAGATTTTATCAAATAACTTTATTCATATAACTCTGAAGTATTCTCTACTTATTTGCTGAGGTAATAATAATATTGTTAAGTAACATTTTTGGTGTTCCTTCTTGAATCCCCTATTATCTTTTTGGTAAGCAGAGGAGAAATTTTACTATATATACAAACACATTTACATACTGCAGTGGTTCCAGGGTTTGCTGAGGGGACCTCAAGACTCTTCCAGGGGTTCTGGGAGGAAAAATGATTTTAATAATAATATTAAGATTTCTTTTCCCAGTTTACTCTCATTCTCAGACATCGGTACATTAGAATTTTTCTGAGCCTATATGACATGTGATGTTGCAATGTTTAAGACTGACATAATTATGTAAAGTCAGCCATCTTCTATTGAGCAAGACACTGAGACCTGGAAAAACCTAAACACTCTACTCTTCTCAGTAAGAAAGAGATATTTGAGTAGAAACCAAAGAGGTGACAGACACCCATTATTCAGTTGTTGGACTGCGTACTTTTGGAAAATATACTGCTCAGAGATAAGGCTAAGTTGCAGTCTACTCCATTTGGTTGCAGAAGTCACGTCTGATTCTCTGAACTTCTTTTTTTTACTATATATATATATATATATATATATATTGTTCATGTTGTTATATATATATATATCTTCAATTTTCTTTTACATGTATGACTTTATTTTTCATCATCTTGGATGAAAAAATAATGGTTTATTATTAGTATATCACAGTGCAATGCAGTTGACCAGGACAGGGGAAATGTTTCTTGCCATGCTAGAGGGTTGAGCGCGGTGCCAGAGGAGTGTTCCCACAGGGTAAGGGCAATGAATGGGTGCACTGTTTGTGGAGGATTTAAAAATGACAACGAAATGGAATAAAAGTCAACTGCTTTGAGTGATCACCATGAGCTAGTTTTCCTAGACAATATCACAGATAACATGCCCCTTCTTGCAGGAAATTTTAAACAATTGTTACACTATCCTGGAGCAGGGTGCTCCCAGTGACTTGTCCATGACACATCCTGACCACACCCAGTCATTCAGGAGCCCAGGCTTCTCCCATTGAGTGGTCCGGGGTCTCGAAGTGACTTAGGGTCTACTGGATCGCTTCATTCAGTGGCAGACATTATGGAAAAGTCAAAAAACCATGGGGACATTAAAAAGAGCAGTGTTTATCAGGAGTTGGAGAGAGGAAGGGACCAATAAATAGATAGAGCTCACATGATGTTAAGAGCATGAAAATCTTCTGTACTATGAGGGGTGTGCTCATCACATAGATTTCACAAAAGGCATAAACTGTAAAACACCAGGAATGAACCTAATGTAAACTATGGACTTTGGGTAATAGGGATATGTCCATAGAGGTTCATCCTGTGTAACTAATGTACCATCTGGTGGGGGATGTTGATAGTAGGGGAGGCTGTGCGTGTATGGGAGTAGGAGATATGTGGGAACTCTCTACACTTAATGCTCAATTATGCAGTGAACCTAAAACTACTAAAAAAAAAAACCTCTATTAAAGACAAAAAAGAAGGAAAACTTGTTGTTGAGAATATTCTCTTAGACACCATAGAAATCAAATAATCCAATTAAAAAATGGGCAGAAGACATCCAGATGGCCAACAGACATGTGAAAAGATGCTCAACATCACTCATCATCACAGACATGAATGAAGAAACTCTGTTCAACATAATCCATTTTTGCCTCAGGAATACAGTTTTTGGGGCGCCTGGGTGGCTCAGTCGTTAAATGTCTGCCTTCGGCTCAGGGCGTGATCCCGGGGTCCTGGGATCGAGCCCCACATCAGGCTCCTCCCCTGGGAGCCTGCTTCCTCCTCTCCCGCTCCCCCTGCCTGTGTTCCCTCTCTCGCTGGCTGTCTCTCTCTCTCTGTCAAATAAATAAATAAAATCTTAAAAAAAAAAAAAGGAATACAGTTTTTTACTTTGTACCTGGAAATAAGCTCAAAGTCACAGGAATGGATGCGACTAGGGTGTATTATGCTACGTAAAATAAGTCAAACCAAGAAAGACAAATTCACTCATATGTGGAATTTATGAAACAAAACAGATCGACATAGGGGAAGAGAAGGAAAAATAAAATAAGATAAAAACAGAAAGGGAGGCAAACCATAAGAGACTCTGAACTATAGAGAACAAATGAGAGTTGATGGAGGTGAGGTGGGTGGGGGATGGGCTAAATGGGGGATGAACATTAACGAGGGTACTCACGATGGGCACTGGGTATTATATGGAAGTGATGAATCACTAAATTCTACTCCTGAAACTAATACTACACTATATGCTAACTATCCTGGATTTAAATAAAATCTTGGAAGAAAAAACCCCAGACCCCCCCCCAACAAATTTACAGTAATGATGCAGTAATATGTGTAGTAGAACATCCGTATACCTTTACTCATAGTACTTTTGCTGATGTGCTATTCCATTTACCTTACTATACAATCTCCTTTATCTTCTCTCAGTTCTAGAGTCAGTACTGTCTTTTCAAATGATCAATCACTGGACATCCTTCATCTTCCCTTCTTACTACTCTAGTCCTTCAAATCCTCTATTATCCATTCTTGCATGAAATTTGCTCTGTCAGTATGTAGACACCTTCATCAAATGGGCCAGTACTCATCTTGACAGATGCAAATTCCTGCATATCTCTGTGTCCATCTCCAGTTCTGCAGCTGAATGTCTTCCTTTCCTTTCCTCTTAGGGTCCAAAAGAGAGAGAGGGTGGACTGAGGTCCCCATTTTTGAGAGTTATAGAGATGGTGCAACCTCCCTCTTCAGGGAGGTTGCACCTATCACACCAAGAACTGAATATGGTCCATGAATTAGTTCTTAATAAATAAGTGTGTGTGTGTGTGTGTGTGTGTGTGTGTGTGTGTGTGTCTGTGTCTGTGTGTGTGTAATAGGAGGGATCTTTTAAGATGTGGGTCCTGGGCAAGGGTCCTTTTCCCTGGGCCCAATGACATCACAGATACTGAGGTGTTTGGGAGAAAGTAGAGGGGAGGGACTCCTTATGACTGTTGTGAGTCTTAGGAATTTGGGGCCATTTTCCATAAAAAGCATATTAAATACCATATCTTATAACTGTATCAGTATAAAGAGGAATACACTCCAGTCTGGTCATTGGTATATATTTATTATTACTACAGTCACTTTTGGTTAATATTTTTAAGGAAATTGGGGCGCCTGGGTAGCGCAGTCGTTAAAGCGTTTGCCTTCGGCTCAGGGCGTCATCCCGGCGTTCCGGGATCGAGTCCCACATCGGGCTCCTCCTCTGGGAGCCTGCTTCTTCCTCTCACTCGCCTGCTGTGTTCCCTCTCTCGCTGGCTGTCTCTCTGTTACATAAATAAATAAAATCTTTAAAAAAAAATATTTTTAAGGAAATTATAATATTTTCGTGGAATCCTAAGAGTACTGTCAACTTAATTCCGTGTATGTGTTTTGGCTGGTGGAAGTCAGCCCTGCCTGAAGTGAGAAACAGTCCTGAGGAAGGGTCCGGAGTCTCCTGGGATAACAGGATAGCCGGTGAAGGAAGAGGGATACTGTGACTTCTGAGCAGCAAGGGTGACAATATCATATTCCTGGTGATAGGAATGTGAGGACAGGTAAAAGTAAGGAGAGTTATGATTCAGTATAAAAACTGCTGGCTTTGCCTTCTTCCTACAGAATATACACCTTTCCCTCAACCTACCTGGCTTTGTAGGTCATTGTGCTGGAGAGATTGGAACACATTGCCACTTGGAGGGACAGGACTAGAGGTACCCACAAAGTTTCAGGGGGGCACTCCCAATTTCAATTATTAGAGGAAATTACATTTTATTTTATTTTTAAAGAATATTTGTGTATTTATTTATTTGAGAGAGAGAGCAGGAGAAGGGGAGGTGAGCTGAGGGACAGGAGTTATCAGACTCCCCACTGAGCAGAGAGCCAGATGGGGCACTGGCTCCCAGGAGCCTGAGATCATGACCTGAGCCGAAGGCCCATGTTCAAGGGACCCAGCCACCCAGGATCCCCAGGGCAAATCACATTTTAATGAAATGTTTCAAGAATCAAAATGAACTCATATATTAAAATTTAAAATCAAGGTAAGATTCGTCCCTGGTTTATATGAGTCACGTCTCTCCCTGACTCTAGTCCTGGTCCCACACTCCTGGGTCAGGGGCAGGAACTGAGAGAGGCATAGCCATGGTGAGCTGGGCTCACAGCACAGACAAAGACTGCAGTGTCCTAGGGACCTGCACGTGGTCCAAACACCACAACCTAATTCTCAAGACCTTCCCACATGATCCTGAGGGTAATGGGGGCCACAAGGGTGGAAGAGCACACTTTTGGAGAGAGGACTCTGTTGGGCTACGCATGGGGTAGAACAAAGTGATTTCACATTCCTAAGTCCTTCATCCATGTGCTCTCCAATGAATTATATATGAGTGTGCGTGTGCGTGAGTGAGGGCTCAGGCACATGTGATAGAAGAGGTTCTCTAAAGTGTCCATTTTCATCAGATAACATAAGAAGAACTTTCCATTTGCAGATATTTTACTGAAATGAAAAGGTACTCAAGGTTTCAACAATTGTCAGTTTATAAATAAAAAGGAAAGGAAAGTTGTGGTTCATATGAATCCACATTCAGTTTCTGAACATTCTCTATAGTCTTCGGAGCCCTGGGTCTTGTGGAAGGTAAAACAGAGCACACCACTTACTTCCATCTATTGTGTTCTGGAAAACAAAAACAGACATCACTCAGATTTTCAGCTCTCTGTTAAAAAGGAAAGTGTTGAAAAACAAACATTTCTTTGTCTTGGCTTCCTGGGTTTGTCTAAGAAAGTCGGTGTTTGAATTAAGATCAGAATGATCTCATCTCTCATTCTAACGATGAGGAGACTTTATCGATGCCAGAGAGGTGCTGCTGTTTCCAGATCTCTTCCCCATCAGGGATCCGGGTAATACTTTCTTGTCCATGTTTCCTCTTCCTCAAAATAGGGTATCCCATAAATAGGCTGTGTGTATTATCAGTTTTCAACAAAGAATTGTAAGTCTCAGCTCAAATACAAGGGAGTATGAAGTTTTTGAGCTGTGGTGTGCCCTATCGTGTTAGAAATACCAAAAATAGTCTGAAACAGAAACCATTACCTTTGAGACCCAGAAAAGAATGGAGATGTGTACTGTATGGTGACTAACATAATATAATAAAAAAACATTAAAAAAAAAGAATGGAGATGTGCACTCCAT
This sequence comes from Ursus americanus, assembly GCF_024610735.1. Lineage (NCBI taxonomy): Eukaryota > Metazoa > Chordata > Mammalia > Carnivora > Ursidae > Ursus > Ursus americanus. The sequence goes on along the minus strand of NC_142150.1, from coordinate 38,240,410 downwards.
CAGTCTAACCAAGGTTTTTCTAAAAAAAAATTATTCCATTATCCTTGGTTGCAGGGTTTTTCAGTCTTTAAAATGTTTACTTAGGGTAAATACACATAACATAAAATTGACCATTTTCACCATTTTAAATACACAGTTTAGCAGTGTTAAGTATATTGACGTGGTGCAACCAATCTCCAGAACATTTTCGTCTTGTTATGGTGAAACTTTATACCCGCCGAAAAATCCCCATTTCCCATACCACCCAACCCCTAGAAAGCACTCTTCTACCTTCTGTTTCTAGGAAATTGGCTACTCTAGAAAATGGATGTAAGTGACCTCATGCCATAGTTGTCTTTTTTTCCTGGCTGATTTCCCTTATCATAATGTGCTCAAGGTTACTCCATGTTGTGCCCTGTGTCAACATCTTCTCAGTGAAGGACATTTTTACCTTTTGCGTTGGCAGTATTTCTACATTGTCTACTCTGGAAGGTGGTCAATGGCATATGAGGATAGGGAATAAGATATACAGAACAAACACACTACTGATTGGATTTTATGCAATTCCACCCCCCATGACAGATTCATACCCATGATCTCTACTTGTCTTCCATGGATTCTATAATTAATGGTCAAGGTACCCAATCATTTATACTAACACATTGGGGTTGCTTGAAAGTGCATTTTAAATTCTATTAGTAAGATATACAGAACCTCCTACAACTGGATTCTTATAGATTCTTTTAAAAATTCTTATGAACATTGACCTCTTTGTTTCTATGAAGAAGGGAATCTTTTTTTGCTGATCATTTGTACAAGTGGGGACTTATTGAGAACCAGATGTTTTTTTACCTTGATAGAAAATGTGTGCATATGTTAGTGTGAGTGTGTGTGTGTGTGTGTGTGTGTAAGTTTATGTATGGTTTTCCCGCTTTGGCCTTTTTCATTTGTCATTTCCTAAAGATTCCACAAAGTGAAGAGGCAAGTCAGCACTGGGACCTTGGCTGGCTTTCTGGATGTCAAAGGAATCACACATACTCCCAATTAAATCCACTGAAATAAAATAAAGCATGTGTAACACTTGCTGTGGCCTAATGAGTGACAAATTTAGTGCCTGCTTGTCCCTGTCCAATGGTTTGAGAGCACATCACAAGAAACCAGTGTTACCATCATCACTGCAACATTGCTCAGAGTTTCATGTGACCTGCCGAGAAAACATTACATCACTTGAGCTACGGCCTGGTCAGTGGCAGCATCAGATGAGAATTCTTGAAAAAATTCTCAGTATTCACCCATGTTCTTGAGGATGGATTATTTTGGTTTTTTTTTCTTTTTCAGCCACTTTTAATGAATTGTATCATTCTAACATAAACATTTTTATTACCTATGTTTACAATTCCATCAATTTTAAAAATAATTGCATATCTTTATTTCTTTTTTAATAATATTTTTATTATATTGTTAGTCACCATACAGTACATCCCTAGTTTTTGATGTAAAGTTCCTTGATTCATTATTTTCATATAAAACCCAGTGCACCATGCTATACGGGCCCTCCTTACTACCCATCACCAGTCTATCCCATTCCCCCACTCCCCTCCCCTCTGAAGCCCTCAGTTTGTCTCCCAGAGTCCACAGTCTCTCATGCTTCATTCCCCCTTCTGTTTACCCCCTTTCTTCTTCCCTTTCTTCTCCTATTTTGTTAACCACTTCTTCTAGAAATGAGCATCCACAACCCGGAAGAAAACTCATGAAAGTGGTCTCAATTACGTAGTTATGAAGCCCTTTTTGGGACTCCCTGGATATGGTCATCTTATATCCCAGTAAACACATACATTCAAAAAAATTATGGTGAATGGTCTTGAGTTCTCCATTTTAGCAGAGTAAGCTCAGGATCTAGGATTTCCTATAAGCCTGAAAACATGTGTGCCCCCTCTGCACCCCAACACTACTCTCTAGGCCAGAGAAGCCAAACACTAGTAACCAAAAAACATGAAGACACCATAGAAATGAGATGCTCTGCACTGGAGTTGGGGGAACAGGAGGTCTTCCAGAGGGCCTTGACATGATCTTCAGCCCAAAGCTAGTCCTCCCCACACAGAAATCACCTGCAAATAGGAAGATCTGTAGGAGAAGAAAGGGATAAAGAAAGGGGGGGTAATCAGAAGGAGGAATGAAGCATGAGAGACTATGGACTCTGAGAAACAAACTGAGGGCTTCAGAGGGGAGGGGGGTGGGCGAATGGGATAGACCGGTGATGGGTAGTAAGGAGGGCACATATTGCATGGTGCACTGGGTGTTATACGCAACTAATGAATCATTGAACTTTACATCAAAAAACCAGGGGTGTACTGTATGGTGACTAACATAATATAATAAAAAATATTATTATGAAAAAAAAAGAAAGAAATCACCTGCAAAGCAGGAAAGTGGAAGGGCAACCAGCACAAGGACTCTCAGCAGCTTCATGGGTGGAGGCAGATCTGGACGTCTGGTCCATAACAGAGCACAGAACTCATGCTGCAGATGAGAGCCTAGAGGTCCTCCTTTTATTCTCCTACTCACTACCTTAATTCCTCCCAGAAATGAGGGAAGGAGTCATACAATGAACCTGGCTTTGGACCAGGAAATGACAGCAAGAATCAACTGCAACCCAGCTAGCCTGTGCTCTGTTTGTAGAATCCAAGGAGACAGAGTTTGTTGGATCCAAAACAACTTTGGAACTGCAATAATCATGCATGACTTTAGATGAAATTAATACAAAAGTGCTTGCTAACTAATCAGATTACAGCAAAGTGAGCCTGTGTTGTCATCCTTGTTGTTTCATTATTATTGTGGCCTTCATATCCTCCTCGCACCCCTCCTTCTTCGTCAAGGTCCATACAGCTTCCTATCCTGTGTGTCTGTTCCTGCTGGCTTAGTACACATCTGGGCTCAGTGCAATACTACATAAATCCTCTGGAGGACAGACTTCTCTCACCCATAGACACGTTAGTAAGGTGCCTGATGTTTAAGAAAAACAATGTCTCATATTCTCTGAAGGCTCTTTTAACAAGGAACATCTCATTTAATTAACTCAATTTCATAAATTCAATCTATTATAAATATATGAATATTTTTTAGCTGTTTAGGATTTCCCCCCCCCACACACACAATTTAACGGATATGAGAAGCTGAAGAGCAAGTGGTTGCTCAGCAGAGGCAGGTGCTGCGTGGAGGAACGGTGACCAGGTCTGGGCTCGAGCAGATGTGGATTCAAATCTTGGATGCAGCACCTAATCACGAAGTGTCCTTGGGCGAGTGAGACTGCTGGTCATTTCAAGCTTCCTTTTGCTCAGTTCTGAAGTGTGCAGGAATAATACCATGCCTGGTTTTGCAAGGATATCAGACACTCTGTAAAGAGCTTATCCAAGGCTTCAAACAAGGTAATTAGGAATAAATGGGTGGTTCCATCTGTCCATCCATCCATCCATCCATCCATCCATCCATCCATCCATCCACTGTTCGACGGGAACCATGAGCTTCCCCGACTGGGGCCTGTGCTGTGTGACCCAGATTCAGCTGTTCGACCAGGACTTTGACTCTGTGGAGCTTAGTTGTCACAAGGGAGGCATCAAACAAGCCCATAACTGAATGAGTGACATCAGAAAGTGTTTGCTGTGCAGAACCAGAAAACAAACATGAGGGGCAGTGTCCTGTAAAGAGGTCCAGGCCAGGTACAGGATGACCGATTTTAAATCCTGGATGAGTGGACAATGATATCAAGGGGAAGATCTGGGAAAGTGTGTTCTTGGCAAAGGGAATAGTACGTACAGAGGCTCTGGAGCATTTTGCATTTGGCAAGATAAGGAAAGCAAACGCAGTGTGCCTCTTGGTGTCAAGAGAGACACAGGACAGCCTCATTCATACAAACAGAAAAATCACATCAGGGGCACCTGGGTGGCTCAGTCCATTAAGCCTCTGCCTTTAGGTCAGGTCATGATCCTGGGGTCCTGGGATTGAGTCCTGCATCAGGCTCTCTGCTCAGCAGGGAGCCTGCTTCCCCATCTCCCTCTGCCTGTAGGTCTGCCTCCTTGTGCTTTCTCTGTCAAATAAATAAGGAAAATCTTAAACAAGAAAAAGAAAAAGGAAAACCACATCAGTTTAAGCAGGGGCAATAAGAGGGTAATAGGAACAAGAGAAACAGTGTTGGCTCATCTTAACAAAATGAAAAAGAAATTGATGAGAGAACCAGAGACATGAGTTAATTAATCATGAATGCAGCATTTGCCGTTTGGATTATTTGGGTCATCTTTTCCCCCATCATTCAGCTCCAGCGTAATTTGCCAAGATCAGTACCAATTTAGGGAGAGGCTAGAAATAGGGAAGAAGGTGATGTTCTTATTTGTGTACTTTCCAATCTCCATTCCAAAGGCAAATGAAGGACTTTAGTGATGAAATGAGAGAATTTTTATAGGTCTTAATGGGGACTCCCCCCTGGTACCCCAGATATTATGGACCTGTCCTGTTTCCTGTGGGGACACAGGCCCCTGTAGAGCTTTCTTACTCAGCAAAATATAAAATAAAATACAGTAAAATAAAATAAAGCAAAATAAATAAAATAAAATCCCGCACCATGTACATGGTACCCACAATAAGAGGGCTATTTTTTTTTTTACCTTAATGTTTTCTACGTAGCAGAAGATGATCATTCTCAGGTGAATGAACTCAGCCCACAAAGCACTCATTGGCAAGCCGGTGTTGACAAGGAGAAATAGAAGAAAACAAAAGATCAGGATACATGCGTAGCTAGCTGATGTTTTCTCTTCCCAAAAGGGGCTTTAAGTCAGGTCCCCAAATGATGCTCGGAAACTAGAGGAATAAAGGAACCTTCAGTTTGGGTGTTTGTGTGACATTTATTGATCTGCTATTAAGAAAAACCATAGGGGCGCCTGGGTGGCTCAGTCGTTAAGCGTCTGCCTTCGGCCCAGGGCGTGATCCTAGGGTCCTGAGATCGAGCCCCGCATCGGGCTCCCTGCTCCACTGGGAGCCTGCTTCTTCCTCTCCCACTCCCCCTGCTTGTGTTCCTTCGCTCTCTGGCTGTCTCTCTCTCTGTCAAATAAATAAATAAAATCTTAAAAAACAACAACAAAAAAAGACAAACCATAGTGCAGGGTGAATTTGTACATATTTGTCCCTGAACAAGTTGTGTCGGGGACAGGGAGAAAGTATGAGGCAAGAGACAGTTCTATTTGGACTGTCCTCAGGCTCATGCAAGACCTGAGATATATTCACACCAATGTTTTGGTCATCTGTGGCCTTGAAATACTTTGTAAAAGCAATAACATTCAGTGAGAGACATCTTTTCTCAGTGTTTCATGCATTGGCACAAAAGCCTATCAAAGAGTTCTTTTGAAATTTAGATGACCTGTAAATGTTTCTAAATTGTAAGTTACTGATATGGATCAACTTTGCAGTATCTGGGGAGTAGATATCCTACATTTTCAAAACTCATTTTTCATGTGTCTGTTAGCCATTTGTATGTCTTCATTGGAAAAGTGTCTGTTCATATCTTCTGCCCATTTCAAATGTTCAAAGTCACTAGCCATCAGGGAAATTCAAATCAAAACCACACTGAGATACCACCTTACGCCAGTTAGAATGGCAAAAATTGACAAGGCAAGAAACAACAATTGTTGGAGAGGATGTGGAGAAAGGGGATCCCTCCTGCATTGTTGGTGGGAATGCAAGTTGGTACAGCCACTCTGGAAAACAGTGTGGAGGTCCCTTAAAAAGTTAAAAATTGAGCTACCCTATGATCCAGCCATTGCACTACTGGGTATTTACCCCAAAGATACAGACGTAGTGAAGAGAAGGGCCATATGCACCCCAATGTTCATAGCAGGATTGTCCACGATAGCTAAATCGTGGAAGGAGCCAAGACGCCCTTCAACAGATGACTGGATTAAGAAGCTGTGGTCCATATATACAATGGAATATTACTCAACTATCAGAAAGAACGATTTCTCAACATTTGCTGCGACATGGACGGCACTGGAGGAGATAATGCTAAGTGAAATAAGTCAAGCAGAGAAAGACAACTATCATATGATTTCTCTCATCTATGGAACATAAGAACTAGGATGATCGGTAGGGGAAGAAAGGGATAAAGAAAGGGGGGGGTAATCAGAAGGGGGAATGAAACATGAGAGACTATGGACTATGAGAAACAAACTGAGGACTTCAGAGGGGAGGGGGGTGGGGGAATGGGATAGACCGGTGATGGGTAGTAAGGAGGGCACATATTGCATGGTGCACTGGGTGTTATACGCAACTAATGAATCATTGAACTTTACATCAAAAAACCAGGGGTGTACTGTATGGTGACTAACATAATATAATAAAAAATATTATTATGAAAAAAAAAGAAAGAAATCACCTGCAAAGCAGGAAAGTGGAAGGGCAACCAGCACAAGGACTCTCAGCAGCTTCATGGGTGGAGGCAGATCTGGACGTCTGGTCCATAACAGAGCACAGAACTCATGCTGCAGATGAGAGCCTAGAGGTCCTCCTTTTATTCTCCTACTCACTACCTTAATTCCTCCCAGAAATGAGGGAAGGAGTCATACAATGAACCTGGCTTTGGACCAGGAAATGACAGCAAGAATCAACTGCAACCCAGCCTGTGCTCTGTTTGTAGAATCCAAGGAGACAGAGTTTGTTGGATCCAAAACAACTTTGGAACTGCAATAATCATACATGACTTTAGATGAAATTAATACAAAAGTGCTTGCTAACTAATCAGATTACAGCAAAGTGAGCCTGTGTTGTCATCCTTGTTGTTTCATTATTACTGTGGCCTTCATATCCTCCTCGCACCCCTCCTTCTTCGTCAAGGTCCATACAGCTTCCTATCCTGTGTGTCTGTTCCTGCTGGCTTAGTACACATCTGGGCTCAGTGCAATACTACATAAATCCTCTGGAGGACAGACTTCTCTCACCCATAGACACGTTAGTAAGGTGCCTGATGTTTAAGAAAAACAATGTCTCATATTCTCTGAAGGCTCTTTTAACAAGGAACATCTCATTTAATTAACTCAATTTCATAAATTCAATCTATTATAAATATATGAATATTTTTTAGCTGTTTAGGATTTCCCCACACACACACACACAATTTAACGGATATGAGAAGCTGAAGAGCAAGTGGTTGCTCAGCAGAGGCAGGTGCTGCGTGGAGGAACGGTGACCAGGTCTGGGCTCGAGCAGATGTGGATTCAAATCTTGGATGCAGCACCTAATCACGAAGTGTCCTTGGGCGAGTGAGACTGCTGGTCATTTCAAGCTTCCTTTTGCTCAGTTCTGAAGTGTGCAGGAATAATACCATGCCTGGTTTTGCAAGGATATCAGACACTCTGTAAAGAGCTTATCCAAGGCTTCAAACAAGGTAATTAGGAATAAATGGGTGGTTCCATCTGTCCATCCATCCATCCATCCATCCATCCATCCATCCATCCATCCACTGTTCGACGGGAACCATGAGCTTCCCCGACTGGGGCCTGTGCTGTGTGACCCAGATTCAGCTGTTCGACCAGGACTTTGACTCTGTGGAGCTTAGTTGTCACAAGGGAGGCATCAAACAAGCCCATAACTGAATGAGTGACATCAGAAAGTGTTTGCTGTGCAGAACCAGAAAACAAACATGAGGGGCAGTGTCCTGTAAAGAGGTCCAGGCCAGGTACAGGATGACCGATTTTAAATCCTGGATGAGTGGACAATGATATCAAGGGGAAGATCTGGGAAAGTGTGTTCTTGGCAAAGGGAATAGTACGTACAGAGGCTCTGGAGCATTTTGCATTTGGCAAGATAAGGAAAGCAAACGCAGTGTGCCTCTTGGTGTCAAGAGAGACACAGGACAGCCTCATTCATACAAACAGAAAAATCACATCAGGGGCACCTGGGTGGCTCAGTCCATTAAGCCTCTGCCTTTAGGTCAGGTCATGATCCTGGGGTCCTGGGATTGAGTCCTGCATCAGGCTCTCTGCTCAGCAGGGAGCCTGCTTCCCCATCTCCCTCTGCCTGTAGGTCTGCCTCCTTGTGCTTTCTCTGTCAAATAAATAAGGAAAATCTTAAACAAGAAAAAGAAAAAGGAAAACCACATCAGTTTAAGCAGGGGCAATAAGAGGGTAATAGGAACAAGAGAAACAGTGTTGGCTCATCTTAACAAAATGAAAAAGAAATTGATGAGAGAACCAGAGACATGGGTTAATTAATCATGAATGCAGCATTTGCCGTTTGGATTATTTGGGTCATCTTTTCCCCCATCATTCAGCTCCAGCGTAATTTGCCAAGATCAGTACCAATTTAGGGAGAGGCTAGAAATAGGGAAGAAGGTGATGTTCTTATTTGTGTACTTTCCAATCTCCATTCCAAAGGCAAATGAAGGACTTTAGTGATGAAATGAGAGAATTTTTATAGGTCTTAATGGGGACTCCCCCCTGGTACCCCAGATATTATGGACCTGTCCTGTTTCCTGTGGGGACACAGGCCCCTGTAGAGCTTTCTTACTCAGCAAAATATAAAATAAAATACAGTAAAATAAAATAAAGCAAAATAAATAAAATAAAATCCCGCACCATGTACATGGTACCCACAATAAGAGGGCTATTTTTTTTTTTACCTTAATGTTTTCTACGTAGCAGAAGATGATCATTCTCAGGTGAATGAACTCAGCCCACAAAGCACTCATTGGCAAGCCGGTGTTGACAAGGAGAAATAGAAGAAAACAAAAGATCAGGATACATGCGTAGCTAGCTGATGTTTTCTCTTCCCAAAAGGGGCTTTAAGTCAGGTCCCCAAATGATGCTCGGAAACTAGAGGAATAAAGGAACCTTCAGTTTGGGTGTTTGTGTGACATTTATTGATCTGCTATTAAGAAAAACCATAGGGGCGCCTGGGTGGCTCAGTCGTTAAGCGTCTGCCTTCGGCCCAGGGCGTGATCCTAGGGTCCTGAGATCGAGCCCCGCATCGGGCTCCCTGCTCCACTGGGAGCCTGCTTCTTCCTCTCCCACTCCCCCTGCTTGTGTTCCTTCGCTCTCTGGCTGTCTCTCTCTCTGTCAAATAAATAAATAAAATCTTAAAAAACAAACAAAAAAAAAAGACAAACCATAGTGCAGGGTGAATTTGTACATATTTGTCCCTGAACAAGTTGTGTCGGGGACAGGGAGAAAGTATGAGGCAAGAGACAGTTCTATTTGGACTGTCCTCAGGCTCATGCAAGACCTGAGATATATTCACACCAATGTTTTGGTCATCTGTGGCCTTGAAATACTTTGTAAAAGCAATAACATTCAGTGAGAGACATCTTTTCTCAGTGTTTCATGCATTGGCACAAAAGCCTATCAAAGAGTTCTTTTGAAATTTAGATGACCTGTAAATGTTTCTAAATTGTAAGTTACTGATATGGATCAACTTTGCAGTATCTGGGGAGTAGATATCCTACATTTTCAAAACTCATTTTTCATGTGTCTGTTAGCCATTTGTATGTCTTCATTGGAAAAGTGTCTGTTCATATCTTCTGCCCATTTCAAATGTTCAAAGTCACTAGCCATCAGGGAAATTCAAATCAAAACCACACTGAGATACCACCTTACGCCAGTTAGAATGGCAAAAATTGACAAGGCAAGAAACAACAATTGTTGGAGAGGATGTGGAGAAAGGGGATCCCTCCTGCATTGTTGGTGGGAATGCAAGTTGGTACAGCCACTCTGGAAAACAGTGTGGAGGTCCCTTAAAAAGTTAAAAATTGAGCTACCCTATGATCCAGCCATTGCACTACTGGGTATTTACCCCAAAGATACAGACGTAGTGAAGAGAAGGGCCATATGCACCCCAATGTTCATAGCAGGATTGTCCACGATAGCTAAATCGTGGAAGGAGCCAAGACGCCCTTCAACAGATGACTGGATTAAGAAGCTGTGGTCCATATATACAATGGAATATTACTCAACTATCAGAAAGAACGATTTCTCAACATTTGCTGCGACATGGACGGCACTGGAGGAGACAATGCTAAGTGAAATAAGTCAAGCAGAGAAAGACAACTATCATATGATTTCTCTCATCTATGGAACATAAGAACTAGGATGATCGGTAGGGGAAGAAAGGGATAAAGAAAGGGGGGGTAATCAGAAGGGGGAATGAAACATGAGAGACTATGGACTATGAGAAACAAACTGAGGACTTCAGAGGGGAGGGGGGTGGGGGAATGGGATAGACCGGTGATGGGTAGTAAGGAGGGCACGTATTGCATGGTGCACTGGGTGTTATACTCAACTAATGAATCATTGAACTTTACATCAAAAAACCAGGGGTGTACTGTATGGTGACTAACATAATATAATAAAAAATATTATTATGAAAAAAAAGAAAGAAATCACCTGCAAAGCAGGAAAGTGGAAGGGCAACCAGCACAAGGACTCTCAGCAGCTTCATGGGTGGAGGCAGATCTGGACGTCTGGTCCATAACAGAGCACAGAACTCATGCTGCAGATGAGAGCCTAGAGGTCCTCCTTTTATTCTCCTACTCACTACCTTAATTCCTCCCAGAAATGAGGGAAGGAGTCATACAATGAACCTGGCTTTGGACCAGGAAATGACAGCAAGAATCAACTGCAACCCAGCCTGTGCTCTGTTTGTAGAATCCAAGGAGACAGAGTTTGTTGGATCCAAAACAACTTTGGAACTGCAATAATCATACATGACTTTAGATGAAATTAATACAAAAGTGCTTGCTAACTAATCAGATTACAGCAAAGTGAGCCTGTGTTGTCATCCTTGTTGTTTCATTATTACTGTGGCCTTCATATCCTCCTCGCACCCCTCCTTCTTCGTCAAGGTCCATACAGCTTCCTATCCTGTGTGTCTGTTCCTGCTGGCTTAGTACACATCTGGGCTCAGTGCAATACTACATAAATCCTCTGGAGGACAGACTTCTCTCACCCATAGACACGTTAGTAAGGTGCCTGATGTTTAAGAAAAACAATGTCTCATATTCTCTGAAGGCTCTTTTAACAAGGAACATCTCATTTAATTAACTCAATTTCATAAATTCAATCTATTATAAATATATGAATATTTTTTAGCTGTTTAGGATTTCCCCCCCACACACACACAATTTAACGGATATGAGAAGCTGAAGAGCAAGTGGTTGCTCAGCAGAGGCAGGTGCTGCGTGGAGGAACGGTGACCAGGTCTGGGCTCGAGCAGATGTGGATTCAAATCTTGGATGCAGCACCTAATCACGAAGTGTCCTTGGGCGAGTGAGACTGCTGGTCATTTCAAGCTTCCTTTTGCTCAGTTCTGAAGTGTGCAGGAATAATACCATGCCTGGTTTTGCAAGGATATCAGACACTCTGTAAAGAGCTTATCCAAGGCTTCAAACAAGGTAATTAGGAATAAATGGGTGGTTCCATCTGTCCATCCATCCATCCATCCATCCATCCATCCATCCATCCATCCACTGTTCGACGGGAACCATGAGCTTCCCCGACTGGGGCCTGTGCTGTGTGACCCAGATTCAGCTGTTCGACCAGGACTTTGACTCTGTGGAGCTTAGTTGTCACAAGGGAGGCATCAAACAAGCCCATAACTGAATGAGTGACATCAGAAAGTGTTTGCTGTGCAGAACCAGAAAACAAACATGAGGGGCAGTGTCCTGTAAAGAGGTCCAGGCCAGGTACAGGATGACCGATTTTAAATCCTGGATGAGTGGACAATGATATCAAGGGGAAGATCTGGGAAAGTGTGTTCTTGGCAAAGGGAATAGTACGTACAGAGGCTCTGGAGCATTTTGCATTTGGCAAGATAAGGAAAGCAAACGCAGTGTGCCTCTTGGTGTCAAGAGAGACACAGGACAGCCTCATTCATACAAACAGAAAAATCACATCAGGGGCACCTGGGTGGCTCAGTCCATTAAGCCTCTGCCTTTAGGTCAGGTCATGATCCTGGGGTCCTGGGATTGAGTCCTGCATCAGGCTCTCTGCTCAGCAGGGAGCCTGCTTCCCCATCTCCCTCTGCCTGTAGGTCTGCCTCCTTGTGCTTTCTCTGTCAAATAAATAAGGAAAATCTTAAACAAGAAAAAGAAAAAGGAAAACCACATCAGTTTAAGCAGGGGCAATAAGAGGGTAATAGGAACAAGAGAAACAGTGTTGGCTCATCTTAACAAAATGAAAAAGAAATTGATGAGAGAACCAGAGACATGGGTTAATTAATCATGAATGCAGCATTTGCCGTTTGGATTATTTGGGTCATCTTTTCCCCCATCATTCAGCTCCAGCGTAATTTGCCAAGATCAGTACCAATTTAGGGAGAGGCTAGAAATAGGGAAGAAGGTGATGTTCTTATTTGTGTACTTTCCAATCTCCATTCCAAAGGCAAATGAAGGACTTTAGTGATGAAATGAGAGAATTTTTATAGGTCTTAATGGGGACTCCCCCCTGGTACCCCAGATATTATGGACCTGTCCTGTTTCCTGTGGGGACACAGGCCCCTGTAGAGCTTTCTTACTCAGCAAAATATAAAATAAAATACAGTAAAATAAAATAAAGCAAAATAAATAAAATAAAATCCCGCACCATGTACATGGTACCCACAATAAGAGGGCTATTTTTTTTTTTACCTTAATGTTTTCTGCGTAGCAGAAGATGATCATTCTCAGGTGAATGAACAAACAGTTAACTCAGCCCACAAAGCACTCATTGGCAAGCCGGTGTTGACAAGGAGAAATAGAAGAAAACAAAAGATCAGGATACATGCGTAGCTAGCTGATGTTTTCTCTTCCCAAAAGGGGCTTTAAGTCAGGTCCCCAAATGATGCTCGGAAACTAGAGGAATAAAGGAACCTTCAGTTTGGGTGTTTGTGTGACATTTATTGATCTGCTATTAAGAAAAACCATAGGGGCGCCTGGGTGGCTCAGTCGTTAAGCGTCTGCCTTCGGCCCAGGGCGTGATCCTAGGGTCCTGAGATCGAGCCCCGCATCGGGCTCCCTGCTCCACTGGGAGCCTGCTTCTTCCTCTCCCACTCCCCCTGCTTGTGTTCCTTCGCTCTCTGGCTGTCTCTCTCTCTGTCAAATAAATAAATAAAATCTTAAAAAACAAACAAAAAAAAGACAAACCATAGTGCAGGGTGAATTTGTACATATTTGTCCCTGAACAAGTTGTGTCGGGGACAGGGAGAAAGTATGAGGCAAGAGACAGTTCTATTTGGACTGTCCTCAGGCTCATGCAAGACCTGAGATATATTCACACCAATGTTTTGGTCATCTGTGGCCTTGAAATACTTTGTAAAAGCAATAACATTCAGTGAGAGACATCTTTTCTCAGTGTTTCATGCATTGGCACAAAAGCCTATCAAAGAGTTCTTTTGAAATTTAGATGACCTGTAAATGTTTCTAAATTGTAAGTTACTGATATGGATCAACTTTGCAGTATCTGGGGAGTAGATATCCTACATTTTCAAAACTCATTTTTCATGTGTCTGTTAGCCATTTGTATGTCTTCATTGGAAAAGTGTCTGTTCATATCTTCTGCCCATTTCAAATGTTCAAAGTCACTAGCCATCAGGGAAATTCAAATCAAAACCACACTGAGATACCACCTTACGCCAGTTAGAATGGCAAAAATTGACAAGGCAAGAAACAACAATTGTTGGAGAGGATGTGGAGAAAGGGGATCCCTCCTGCATTGTTGGTGGGAATGCAAGTTGGTACAGCCACTCTGGAAAACAGTGTGGAGGTCCCTTAAAAAGTTAAAAATTGAGCTACCCTATGATCCAGCCATTGCACTACTGGGTATTTACCCCAAAGATACAGACGTAGTGAAGAGAAGGGCCATATGCACCCCAATGTTCATAGCAGGATTGTCCACGATAGCTAAATCGTGGAAGGAGCCAAGACGCCCTTCAACAGATGACTGGATTAAGAAGCTGTGGTCCATATATACAATGGAATATTACTCAACTATCAGAAAGAACGATTTCTCAACATTTGCTGCGACATGGACGGCACTGGAGGAGACAATGCTAAGTGAAATAAGTCAAGCAGAGAAAGACAACTATCATATGATTTCTCTCATCTATGGAACATAAGAACTAGGATGATCGGTAGGGGAAGAAAGGGATAAAGAAAGGGGGGGTAATCAGAAGGGGGAATGAAACATGAGAGACTATGGACTATGAGAAACAAACTGAGGACTTCAGAGGGGAGGGGGGGTGGGGGAATGGGATAGACCGGTGATGGGTAGTAAGGAGGGCACGTATTGCATGGTGCACTGGGTGTTATACGCAACTAATGAATCATCGAGCCTTACATCGGAAACTGGGGATGTACTGTATGGTGACTAACATAATATAATAAAAAATCATTAAAAAAAAAAACTAGATTCTGACATTCTGGGTAGCTTAATCTGAATTTCTGGGATTTCCTCTAAATGCAACCCCATATATTTTAATGATTTTTATTTTTTATTTATTTTTGTGAGAGAGAAAAAGAGCATGAGCAGGAGGAGGAGCGGAAGGAGAGAGAGAAGCAGACTCCCCACTGATTAGGGAGCTCGAAACATGGCTCCATCATGGGATTCCAGGATCATGACCTGAGCTGAAGGTAAATGCTTAACTGATTGAGGCACATAGGGGCCCCACAACCCCATATATTTTGTATGAAGGAGACAGGGGGAGATTGATAGGCACGGGATGGAAAAGTCAGTGTGTCCTCATAGGGTAGAGATCAAAAGGATGGGACGTAAGACAAGGGGTGATGGTTTCCACCCATCAAAGCCGGAAGCAGCCATGAATAGATTTTCACCTCAAACTTCCACAGGTAGCATGGCTCTCCTGATACAATAATTTCCACAAAATGTTACAGTTTTTGGACTCTATCATCAAAATGTTGAGAAAATAATTGGTGTAAGCCACCAAATGTATGGCAGTGTTTCACAGCAGCCAATGGAAACTAATCAAAATTTTCTGCATCAGGTGCCTCATGGCTTGGGGCATTAGTGAGAAAGGGGGGTTCATGGAAGTTAGAGCAGGTTGCAGGCAGGCAGTCTGTACAGTTTTCTACATTTCTTCTGCAGTAACTGTGGAGTCTTGAATGGATTTGTGCAGATGGCCCCTAGATGGTGTTTCTGGAGCTCTCGGGAGAAAGTGAGGGAAAAGCATTAGCATGAGGTGTTGATGAGTGGTCTAGACTCGATGAGCAATGCGCATGCACAGAGTCAAAAAGCGTTAACTGAAGGGTGAAGCCTGGAGATTCACTAAAAATTGAGTAGACGGAAAACAAAATATACCAGAGAATTCATAGCAATGAATCCAGAGTGAAGGTGTGAGGACGGAGCAGGTTGGTTGTGGTTGTGATAAGGACACAGTATTAGCGATGCTGGTGGCTGGAAACCACATGACTAGCCAGACAGGCTGTTGGTATCCTTCATACAAAAGCATCGCAGGAACGTTTTAATTGTGCATTACCCTGAAACTTCATTTTCACTTCTGGCCATGTGAATGTGAAGTCTATAAGGTGATGCAGGATGATTCCTTAGCAAATATTTCCTGCTCCCCAGGATGCCATGGGTAACTGGACATGTAGTCTCCAAAATTTACTATTGACAACACCCAATGGCCACTTCATGACCAAGACCACCCCAACTCAAGTCCAAAGACTGTAGCATAATAACGAAACATACAGAGTAGTGCAGAGCAAGTGATTTATTGAAGCAAGATGTTGAAACCTTTACATTTTCCGGAAGAATAGGTGATCACTGCAGGACAGGGTTGCTAATATATGAGATTCATTATATACAATTCTCCATGGTTTTCAGCTGAAAGAAAGAGAGAGAAGTCTCAGCCATGCTGCTCTTAGGGATGACACCTTAACACAGACTGTCACCCAGAAGAAGTTGTCTATGAAGTTTCAAGCAACAATAGGGAAGTAGAATGGACCCAAGACAGGAAACCAGGGAGGATGGTAAACTAAATACACCTGACACAATCACAACAAACGATGCAAGTCAGGAAAAATACATTTCTGTAGTCTGGCCAATAAAGCCTGGGGTGACCCAAGAGTAAGACTCAGGTTTCTAATGGAAGGAGGAGCAGCCCAGGGTTTTTTCTCTGCTATCCCAGGGTGAAGGACTCTAATTTTTCACTGCAGTAGGGAAAGGGCGGGGGGACCAGGGTGAGAGACTGGAACATGGACAGGAGGGGACCTTGGGAATACTGCTTTCAGGAGAATCCCAGGCTCCTGGTGTGGAAATTCAACCAGGTGGCACATGTCTACTCAGCACTGAAAACCCAGCCCCTGTGGGCCTTTGTGACTGAACCTCATGACCTAAATCCAGCAGTGGATAGGTGGAGAGACACCGTTAAATATCTTATTTCTTGACAAGATCTAATTTAAGTGTTTCACCTTCACCTGTGGCTTCAGGAGACAGAGGAAGGAGGGTTTCTTCTGGACACGGGTTTGATAAGGGAGAGAGTTGTAGGCAGGAAGTGGTGAAGTGGACTGAGGTATGGGGGGTAGGCCTTGGCTGTGCAGAAGCTGGTAGGGTGCCCTCCCAGCTGCCCTCCATGCTGACAGAGTCCAGGTTCCCTCCTTTCCAGCTGTTTCCCCCTTCAACACTCCCAACACCCCCATGGGATTGCGCTGTGATTGTGTCCACTCAGAGAGGGGAGATTGCCCTCAGGAAAGCTCCCAGGGAAGGATGCAGCCAGCTTTGGCCCTTCAACATCAGTGTGTAGGTCCCCAGGTGTCCTCCTCCTCAGGACGCTATGAGGAACCTGTGCCCAGGGAGGTGACCTGAGAAGGAGAAACGTGCCAGATGCTCTTGGCAGCCTTTAGCTGCCCAGAGGCTAATGTCATCCATCCTGTGGCCACCTTTCACCCTATCAGGGGTGAGTAGGGAGGCAGGTACCTCCACCACCTGTGCCCCTGGCAGAGCAACACCCTGAGCACATTCTTGGGAGCTCAGCCAAGCAGAAGCCTCTATGCACAAAGAAAGAAGAAAGGAATTACCAATGTGCTTGCAATTAGCAATTTTTTGTTAGAGGATATCTGATCTGTGCAGGCCTTCACTTCCATCTTGGCCTGAATGACTTCTTGAGGTGGGTCACATAATATCTTAATTAAAGTCTTGTAGCTAGCTGGTTCTAGAAACAGGAAGCTCTTCAATTCAAGTACAAAAGCTGGACAGGTGATCGCATTGGCTGGTGAAGAAAAAGAGATACAATTGATGTAAGGAAAAATTGTTTTCACCTGGTTACCTGAAGTCAGATCTAGACAGGAACCCTAGAGGTTTTATGATCTCATTCCACAATAGTGCCAATGACAATGCCTGAACTTAGAAACTGTGACTTCCTCATATCACAGCAAGCAGCAGAGCCAGGACTAGAATAGAGGCTTACTGATCCCTAGCTCAGTTTTTATCCATTTTAAAGCACATACCCTCCTTTCCAAGACTCTCCTGGTGCTGAAATTTACTTTCTTTTTATTTATATTTTTAAAAGATTTTATTTATTTATTTGACAGAGAGAGAGACAGCAAGAGAGGGAACACAAGCAAGGGGAGAGGCAGAGAGAGAAACAGACTTCCTGCTGAGCAAGGAGCCCGACTCCGGGCTCGATCCCAGGACCCTGGGACCATGACCTGAGCCGAAGGCAGATGCTTAACGACCGAGCCACCCAGGCATCCCCCCACTTTCTTTTTATTTCAATCAGTTAAGTGTGGGTGAATGGAATGACACCTTGTTTATATCTTGGATATTAGGGAAGAGGAGCTTTTAGAAATCAATTTTTAAGTGAATGGTAGCATCAGATCATTCCAGAGAGCAGAGAAGGGGTGAACCAATCTGGAGAAGAGTAGGTCACACCATTTATTTCTTTAAAAGATTTTATTTATTTATTTATTTATTTATTTATTTATTTATTTATTTATCTATTTATTTATTTGAGAGAGAGAACAAGCAGGGAGAGTGGCAGGTATAGGGCAAGAGAGAAGCAGGCTCCCCTCTGAGGAGAGATCCTGACATGAGGCTTGTCCCAGGACCCTGGGATCATGACCTGAGCAGAAGGCCAACGCTTGACCAACTGAGGCACCCAGGCGCCCCAAGGTCACAGTATATATTGGAAGATGCTAGTTTGAAACTAAAGAATAAGATTGTGTCATTGGATGCAGATATGGTTAAAAAGCCACACACACTCATACAAATACAACTCCCCTAATATCAGTTTGAAAACATTCCAAGCTTATCCACAAAGTCAAGACTGGATTTTTTATTCCAGCAGTGATACACAGAATATCTTAGAGAGGGTGAGAGGCAGGGACTGGGACTCTTTCCTGACCCCACTGGAACTGTGTGGAGACCTGAAGTGACCACTTTCCCTAGTGTGCATTCTCTATCCCCCCAAATCTTTGTAACCATGCTGTAGTCAAGGAGGTACCCTACCAGGCTCTGATCTGACCCCTGAGCAGATGTCAAACTATGCAGAGAATTTGAAGTTTAAATTAGAGGCAACTCAGGGAAAGAGGAGGACGTTGAGAAAGTCAGATGAAATAGAAAGACTGAATAAGACTTGGGTCAGTATCCAGGCTAAGAAGCCATGCAAAAATATTGTGGAATGGATGGTCAGAATCTAGATAAACAGAAATCCCAGCCCTCCAAGTGTACTCATCCTATTACAAAGTACTGGTGGCACTCCTAGAAAACCAGGAGGACTGGTAGATACAGTGAGATCTACTCACTAGTAGATACAGTGAGTGCTGCTGATTCCCAGAGCCCCCTTGAAGATTTATTATCAGAGACTAAGAGAACACTGGCTCTTCTGAAAGTGAGAATTCTCCCCAAACCCTTCCAGCTGTAACATTTTATGAGTCTGAATCCAAGAGTTAAAAAGCTGTGGACTCAACTGGCACCTGAAAATCTTTGGGAAAGAGAATATCTGGGAACTGCTAGAAATTGGCTTGATAGCCAAAGCTAAACCCTTGACAGTTAATCTCACTCCATTGCATAGCTACCCTTGTGGTAAATGTCAAACCCAAGGATGAGAAGAGACTTGGAGAGATTAGCATTTTGTTAAAGGTCAGAGCATGGGTAAGTGACAGAGCCATGATTCACACTAAATCTTATGTCCTCTTGATTCTGAAAGACATAGCATAGATAATGAGAGAGGCTTCAGTGGAAACTCTTAAAATTTACCTGCAAGAATTTGTTGTAAAACTTCCAGGATGTTGGGAACTGACCAAAGGAGTCTTGAGCTTGGGAGATGGGGTGGAAGGGGAGGGCTAGTTCCCAAGTAGAGGAAAAAGAAGAAAGCCACATAAGTTCACCTAGTTCAGAGAAGGGTACTCACCAAGGCTGGTGCCTGTCTGACTAGAAATGATACTCACCCTCATAGCAGTAAAGAGCCAGAGTGACCAGCAGGACACTCAGGGACAGCCTCATGGTGTATTTTGCTTTGAGATTTCAGCTTTAGTGAGAGGTAACTAGGAGCTAAACTCAGGAGCCTGGGGAGCCCAGGACTATTTATACCCAGTGAGCCTTCCTGGTGCTGCCCAAATAAACAAGTGGTCAGGCCATGGGCCTGGCTTCCAGCCCTCCAATCCTTTCTCAGGGCTCATGTCCTCCGTTGAAGTCACAGACCCCAATGGCATGGTCAAATTTCCTGTTCATAGTCATTGCTGGCAGCATGCACTTCTCCTTTGTAGCAACATTGAGGTTTTAGTTTTCCAAATGTATAGTCTATTAATTGATGCACACCTCCCCCAGACATTAGCTCCTGAACTGCAGGGGCAGTCTCTGGTTTTGCTCATCTTTACTTAACATAGTGCTTGGCACACAGGAGAGGAAAAGCAAATATTCTTGCAATAAATGAATAAACATGAATTAACAAACCACTAAAGTTGGCTGGGGTGTATCTTCAGTATAAAATGATGCCTGCTATGCCAAGTTTCAATTGAGCAGGTGAGGGAGAAAGGTTAGTAACACGATGACCCCAATGACAGGAATGTGTGGTTTTCGGTATCCCAAGAGAAGACAATGTGAAGGGGAAGACTACCTCCTCAATTTCCTATTTTAAGGTAATATTTTAAAAAATATTTTTAAAAATATCAAAAGGAGGGCACGTACTGCATGGTGCACTGGATGTCCCAAGAGAAGACAATGCGAAGGGGAAGACTAACTCCTCAATTTCCTATTTTAAGGTAATATTTTTAAAAATATTTTAAAAAATATCAAAAGGAGGGCATGTATTGGATGGTGCACTGGGTGTTATATGCAAGTAGTGAATCATGGAACATTACATCAAAAACTAGGGATGTACTGTATAGTGACTAACATAACATAATAAAAAAACATTAAAAATTTATTATTAAAAAAAGCCTAAACCATCCTGTTAAAAAAAATAAAAATAAAAAAATAGGGGCGCCTGGGTGGCACAGCGGTTAAGCGTCTGCCTTCGGCTCAGGGCGTGATCCCAGTGTTGTGGGATCGAGCCCCACATCAGGCTCCTCTGCTATGAGCCTGCTTCTTCCTCTCCCACTCCCCCTGCTTGTGTTCCCTCTCTCGCTGGCTGTCTCTGTCTCTGTCGAATAAATAAATAAAATCTTAAAAAAAAATAAAAAAAAATAAAAAAAAAATAAAAAATATCAAAAGATATTTCAAATCATATCAAGTTCTACATGGTGAAAAAGAAGATCCTCCTTAGGTTTACTTGTCAACTGGAAGGGTCACACCTCAGAGCCATCAGGATGAGGCAGTAGAGCTCCCCACAAGGGCTCTTCTTCTGCCTATCTCCAATTAGAGTATCCTTCTCTATGAAAACACAGAGGAGGTGTGGAAAATTCTTACTAAAGGCATTGGGAGGTCAGTTTGGTTATCCAAGGGAGCATATGGGAGAGCCATTCAAGGGTATATAGAATTCTGACTGGAAGAAGTGGCTGGAGGAGGGATCTTGAGGGAAGAGCTTGAGGGGAGACAAAAAGGCATAAACCACATTCCTGGGGCATATCGGGTACGTAGGTTACCCTGAAACATGTATTACATACAACAATGCATGGTGGCAGAGGAAAGGCTTTGTGACTGGAGAGACAGAATGGACTAAATCAAGAAGAGTTTCCACTGTACTCTGTGGGATGTGGGGGCAGAATGGTGGGTGTGTTAAGACACATCTAGGGTTATTGGCACTAGTGCTTTCATGCTGGGTTTCAGATCTCACGTCAAAATCACACGGGCCGTTCACACCCATTATGATGGTTAATGTAAGAGGAAGGAAAGAAAGAAAGAAAGAAAGAAAGAAAGAAAGAAAGAAAGAAAGAAAGAAAGAAAGAAAGAAAGAAAGAAAGAAAGAAAGAAAGAAAGAAAAGAAAGGAAGAAAAGAAGGAAAAGAAAAAAAAAGTGTTGGCAGGGATGTAGAGCAATAGGAACCCTTGCACATTTTGGTGGGAATATAAAATGGTGCAGCTTCTGAGGAAAAGAGCCTGCAGGTCCTTCCAAAAATTAAAAGGAAAGTTAATATGATCACTCAAGTTCACCTGTCAGTACCCATGCTAAAGAATTGAAAACAGAGTCTCAAATGTATTTGCATACCCGTGTATACATTATCCACATATAGCATTATCCGCAATAGCCAAGAGGTGGAAAGAACCTCTTTATGTTTATGGGCAGATGGATAAAGAAAATGTGGTAGATACATATAACGTAGGATTATTCACATTCAGCCCTATAAAACAAAGAGAGCCTATCTCGTGCTACAACATGGGTGAAACTTGAGGACATTACACTAAGGGAAAGAAGTTAGTAAAAAGAGAAAATACTCTATGATTCCACTAATATGAGGTTCCTAGAGTAATCAGTTTCATAGAAATAGAGAGTGAATGGTGGTTGTCAGGGGCTGGGGGAAGTAAAATATCATGTTCAATAAAAATCGAGTCATCACAATAACAGTGGACTGATGATATCTGGAAACATACCATTGTAATCCTCCCTACAGGTCATTTGGATTGCAAAATCTCCTTTAGCCAATAATAATAGTGGCAATAAAACAAGCAGCACTAATTTTTGCTTGCTAGCTATGGCCAAAGAATGTGAAAACATAATGTATCATCTTCAATCATAGCTACAAGTCTACAAGCCGTTAGGTTTTCTATTCAGCAGCTGAGTCAACGAACTTGCAGAAAGAAATTTGCTCAATATTGCTCAGTTTGGAAGTCGATAGGTCCAGCTCAGGCATGATGGTATGGGAATTAAAAAGTAACAAATTGGTGCTCTCAGTCAGGGAAGGCTGGAGGTGGTGACATGTGAGATGGGACAGAGGTAGATGACAGTGAAGTTCTCTGCTTGCATCTCTTTTTTAAAATTTATTTTTATTTTTTATAATAATATTTTTTATTATGCTAGTCACCGTACAGTACATACCTAGTTTTTGATGTAATGTTCCATGATTCATGACTTGCGTATAACACCCAGTGCACCATGCAATATGTGCCCTCCTTAATACCCATCACCAGCGTATCCCATCCCCCCCCCCGAAGCCCTCAGTTTGTTTCCCAGAGTTCCATAGTCTCTATAATCTCCATAGTCTCTGCTTGCATCTCAATTGAATTTTTCTGGGCAATGATCCTTAAGCTAGTTTCTTCATCTCTTTCTCCAGTTCTCTTCTTCTTCTTTTACTTCTTAAAAAAGGTAATACAATGACAACACCAAATGTTGGTGGGGAAGTGGAGCAACAGGAGCTCTCATTCACTGCCTGAGGGAATGCGGATTGGTACAGCTATTCTGGAAAACAGTTTAGCAGTTTCTTATCAAGGTAAACGTAGTCTTACAGTATGATCCACCAATTGTGTTTCTTGGTATTTATGCAAAGGAGCTGAAAACACATCTACATGAAATCTGCACATGATGTTCATGGCATTTTCATTCATAGTTGCCCAAATTTGAAAGCAATCAAGATTTCCTTCAGTAGGTCAATGGATAAAGAAACTGTGGTACCTTGAGACAATGGAGTATAGTTCTAACATTCTATGCAATTGATCTTTTAAAGAAGAGTTATAAGCCATGCAAAGGCATGAAAGAACCTTACATAAATATTACCAAATAAGAGAAGCCAACCTGAAGAGCTGCGTAGTGTAGGATTACAAGTCTATGACATCCTGGGAAGGCAAAATTATGGAGACAATAAAATATCAGTGGTTTCTGTTGGTTGGGGAGGAAATAAGGATGTATGTGCAGAGTGCAGAGGATTTGCAGGCTGGCAACACTACTCTGTATGAGACTATGATGTTGGATTCACGATCTATTTGTCAAAACCCATCCGATGTACGACCTGAGTGAAATCTAATGTAAATTCCTGACCTTGAGTGATAAGGTTGTGTCAGGATAGGTTCAGCAATTTTGAGAAATGTATCATCAGGTGTGGCATGATATTGGTAAGGGGGACTGTGCACATGTGGGGGTGAGGGACACATTGGAACTCTGTATGTTCTGCTTGATTTTTCTGTTAACCTAATACTTCCCTAAAACAATAAGGGCTATTAAAAAAAAAAGAAAACATCTTGTTAAAACATTCTCTTTCAGCAAGAGACAATCAGAAAAACATGAATCAAAGGAATTGTCACCACATATAGATAATTGATCAAGGCAAGAAAATATGATCTACTGAAAAAGTATTAGAACTGACAAAAGTTCATTATGGAGCTGAATATAAGATCAGCTTGTAAACACCAATGACTTTCCTATAAACCTGCTCATACCATTCAACATCATGGAAAAAATGATGCCGTTGGCAACAGAATAACAGCAACAAAAACAGGTTGGAATAACCTCAGTGGAAATATGCAAAATCTTATGAATCGAATCATGAAATTTTACTTGCAGATATAAAAAGGAAACTTAAAAACCAGAGGCACACACTTGGCTCTTGAAGGAAATAGTAGAACATTTAAGGTAGTCTACTCTTCTCAAAGTAGAGTTTACATGTCCAACCCAGCCCACATCAGAATCCTCATTGGGTAGTTTTACACTGCGTGTTGAACTCTGAAGTGCTGGATCTGTCAAAGGAGAATGTGTTTGTTCATTGAGCAGTGTGAGCAGTGTGTAAGGGCCCACCTGTAGGGCTGGACTACTGGGTTCAAGCTCAGCTGTTGCACTTTCTACCTGTGGGCACATCGGCGAGATGCTGACCCTCTTAGCCTGGTGCCTCACCTGCAAAATAAAGTGATAACAGTAGTGCTTACGTCATAGGATTTGTGTTAGGATAAATGAATTAATACAGGAAAAATGCTCAGCACAGATTCTGGCAGTAATGTCCGCTATCACGCTTAGATAACAGAAAGGAAAATATACAAGTACAATGTCAAACAAAATAAATCCACTCGCTCCCAAGTCAAATCTCAACCCGAATGTAATTGACTCCACCAACGAGGAATGTTTATTTATCCTAAATGTGAACGAAGTGTGCTTTAGAATTTGGCTTTGGTTCCTTTGGGATTTCTCTCACATTAAAATGGGGTTTCTCTCAGTTAAAGTTTTTCCTATAGTACTTTTCCATCACTTAGTTTGTTGCATATGATCACACTGAAATAGCTGTTGTGATTTTAAATTCCTAAACACTGAGTACAGAACTGAAGGTATAGGAGAGTGGTGTGTAGGGATAGATATTAGTTATCCCCAAGCCACACAGGGTCTCTGGGCTCCTGTTCACAGCAGGAGACACTGGTCACACATGTCCTTTTGGGTGAAGTTGAAATCCCAGGGTTTCTCTAAGGCTTAACATATACATGGGGCATGGAAAGATTAAGAGAGGACTTCTGGATCATAAGGTCCACAAATAGCGTTACAAAGTTTACATCACGTGGTCACGCTGGCTGTCATGTCCCATTTCCACTGCAATGAACATTCTTGTTCCAATTTATAAACACGGAGGCATGCATGTCACCCATCAGATATTACACAGTGTTGACCCTGTGTACAAATATCCTGACTCAAAAAAGAATAATTGAATGTTATATTTCGTGGTACACACATTTTTTTCACAAGAATGGTTTCTGATTCCTTGCTTTGGATAGCATCAAAGGGCCTAATTTAGCTGGGGATGACAAATCAACTTGAAGTGACAGATCACTATGTCATTTTTAGCTGTTACCTAAGGGAATTCAAAGAATCGAGTCACATTGCTGCCATAGACTCACTCTTTTCCCAACTGTACATTCATGTGACCAGGATTTTCAGGGTTTACATCTATAGAGATGCAGAATATGAATAAACCTGCCCCATTGTAGCAATAAATGATATTCATGGACATATAAAACCAAAAAGGGCCTCATTCAGCTCTTTAAGAAATGTATTTATCAATAACATTTTACATCATAGATTTAAAAAGTATCAAAAATTGAAATATATCTGTCTTTTATCCAAAGCTGCAAGAATGTTTGATGGCACCCAAATCACCACTGGACCTTATCTTACGCACTCCACAAAGCCATTTTATGATTTCCCAATTTGTCATTGTACACTCTTGAGCCTCAGATTTGTACCCTGAGGTTCCTCAGGGAAATGTGTGAGCTGACCAATCCATCTACTACTCCCACAGATCATCTGCCACAACCCTCAAACGCCTAAGGCATGCTCAAACTATCTTGCTACAAGCTGTGAGTGGCTAAAGGAGCACTTGTCATGGCAAAGGTCATTGGGCATTAGAGATTGTTTCCTTCACCTGTTTGCCAACTCCTGCCATAACACAATGGTACTATGGTGTCTAAATCTCTTTCCTGTGTCATACACAGGGAAAAGAATGAAGAAAAATTCAGAAATACTTGGTTGCTCCAGAACTTTCCATAACAGTTTCTCATGGTGTTCACTGCTCTACTTGTGCGTTTGATAATGCAGGGAATCCAGTCCAGGTGCTATTTCAGTCACAACCTGGAGTTTGAGGAGCCTTCATCTAACAGCACATTGAGTCATACGCCTGGGGTCTTCCCATGGCCCTGCTGTATCAGATACTTCCTTCCTGGGAAGGTGAAGTTTGTTTACACCATTTTGTTTGAGCAATACTGTTGTTAACTTTGTATTTGAAAATAACTAAACACTTATAGGAATTATGCAATGTTAAATACCCTAGAAGAACATATGTTCACGTTTACCCAGATCCACCTATTATTGATGAGTTATCCATTTGCTCTTCGATAGACTCTTTTTGGGAATTCTGTTCAGAAAAAAAAATTAGACAAAGAATCTCAATTTATGAGACAAATTTTCCCACAGATTTGCATGGGTTTAAACACTAAATTACAGCCACATCTTATACTCTAATCGTAGAGCTCTGGCAAGGTTGTATGTAAATCAGTGACAAACTACAGACCACATAAATCACAAGTAAAAAGCCTACAGTCGCCTGAAGCCCTCTCGATGATACAAAAAACATACAGTGTGCATTTAAATGAGCTGCTGAGCACTGCACATATGAAATTGTCATGGGCCCAGGAGATTTCCAGGTAGAGCTCCAGCCGTTTTCTTCTGCCGTAAGAACACACTTGAATGTCATTCCAAGCTCCTTTTAAATTGGAGTCATGGCTACCAGACCAAGGCGAGACTCTGTCACAATTGATGGGTTCTGTCCGAGTAACATGTTACAGAGAGCAATTCCAGAGGGGCTGCCAGGTGCTAACAACTCCTCTTGACCATCTCTACACTCTGGCAGGTGTGCAGCTCCATCCCTGAGGTACATGCTCCTTATTATAAGTTGGCCTTACGTGCGAACGAGAACCTTGAGGACAGCAAGTCACAAGCTCATCAGAGGTTCCTCCCAAACAGGGGGAGTTTTTGTGCTTCACAAACACATAAGGAAATGGCACTCAGATGCCACTTTGATTTTCTCCATCTTTAGCCTAGCGAGGAAAGCAGTTACACTGTGGCATCAACAACAGGTTGAGTAAAGTTGTTTCTAGTTTTGGAAGAGCTGCATAAGGAAGAGGCCAAATAACCTCAAGACTTGTGAGATGTGCCAGGAAACGGATGAACTAATATTCGCTAGAGGATTCTGAAGACCTTTTAGTTGTTGATATTTATACTTTGCTTACCACAAAGACCTTTCTTCTTGAATGGTCTTTTGTAGTGAAGTGGACAATAAAGGTTACTTATGCCTTGTGGGTATTGAGCCTCTTTAATCTCCATTCTGCCCTAATATTTATGTACATGTACTTTAGGATCTTCCCTAATCTCTCATCATAGATCTGATGATGAGCATAAAACATAAGACCTCAAGGGACCTTTCTTATCCCAGCATTACCTAGTACACGGGTATTGTCCAATAAAGCTTATAGGTGCATTACCTGATGTATGTATTATGCAAATAGTTGTGTTTATGATGTTGTAGGGAACAAATTTACCACCTTTTAACTTTTCTACAGGTCAGACAATTTGTCTCCATCAGGCTGAAAAATAACACCCAGGCTCTGTAGATTAAATCACTGTGTGCCAGATAGGCTCTATGTTTTCTCAGCTCCAGAGTTGCTTTGTCCTACTCATGTCTCTATTTCTAGAACTGAGGGCCTGAGAGTTACATATCCCAGACTTTCTTGCCAGTGCTGCCTTGTGTGCTGTTCCAATGGAATTCACTGATGGGAGTTTAAAGGTGGGAAGAAGGCAGAAGTCATGTTTTCTCAGCTTTTGATGTCACCCCTTGCAGCGGTTGTAAAAGTAGTGTCTCCAGGACCCACAGAAGCCCAGCAAGGGCAGCGCTTTAAGAATTATGGGAACATGGATGATGACCCCCTAACCAGGGGACATTCAGGGAGGCTTCTTGGAGGCTATGACATGAAGATAGAGAAAGAACCCATGCTAGAGTAACAGTCAACCTTCAACAACTTTGCACAGGGTCAAAACAGAGGAAGACCTTGTCTCACTGCATGCTGGAAACCGAGCAACATGAACAACATGGACTTCTGGGCAGGGGGTGAAATTGCAACCAGGAGAAATCCAGGACGGCTGAAGCTATTTGCAGGTGCTCTGGACCAGTTCCTTCCACTCCAACCCCTGGTTCCTTCAACCCATGAATAGGAATCCGCTCTGGAAGTGACCTCAAAGTGTCTTTCGGCATTTTTTATTCCACTCCTCACTTATCTCATTCCCTGGGTAGGAGATGCAGGGATCAGAGTCCCAGTTTTTATTGAATGTCTAGGAACAAGCAGTCAGTGAGAGAGATGAGCTATCCCCTCCTCAGTTTGTACTAACAGAACTGGTTCTGCAAATTGAGTCTATTAATTTATCATGATTGAGCACATAATTTATGTTGACTTCGGTCAATTAAAAAAATGTATGAAAATATTAAGCATCCTACACTCAAGGTGTGCAGAGTGGGATGATTGAGAGAGACAAACAGACAGAAGCTTGTGAGAACTAGATCCATTTTAGTAACATAAATGAGATTTAATCCAGCACTAAGTCATTTGTTTGGAAGGGACGGCTAACAGGGCCTCAAAAAATGTCTTCCTTCTCAGCTGGGCAAACACACTGTGAATGGGAGACAATGATCGATGAATGCTTTGCTGAGGTTTGAATGTGGTGATGTTTTAGGTGTTTTCTTTGGTCCATTCAGTTTCTGCAAACACAGCCTTGGAACATCTCCCACGAACACTTAGGGTTTATATAAACATTGTGAGAGCCAACATAACTCTCCTTATTTAACCTCCTGTTGCTTCATTTCTTGGGGGCTTTGAAACCAAAATTGTGTCTGCATCCTTCTTCACCTGTCACATTTTCTAGTAAACACCATGATTCAGCAAGGAGAGAGAGTTGGAGAGAGAGAGTGACTTTACTAATGTTTGTAAGAAGGTCAATCCTGGGTTCCTAAACAATGTGTCAGGTGATCAATTGAACTTTAAGGATCAACAGGAGTTGTCAGTGTGATCAAGGTGGATGCAATTATCCAGAAAAAGAATGTGGAGCTTAGGTCATTGTCACTGGAAGGGAGACATCTTTTGGTCCTCTCTAGGAATCACACCCATTCCATGAAAGCCGAGCATCCACCTCTGTCTTACTCCTCTGTGCCCATAACCCTAAACCTGAGGAAAACACTTGCTTGTCTGTGTTCCCATCAGTATGCTCATTTATGTGCCAACTGATGAACAGGACTCTCTTCATCGATTGGTAGAAGCATCTATTTCATCCCTTTGATATCCCCACCTCTATCACATCTCCACCCATGTTGTCTTTTAAGTGAAATTTCATAATTCCTTTATCATAAGCCCTGGAGAATCTCCATCCCCAGTGGGACACAGGTTCTTCTTGGAGTGATATTGCTAAGAGTCTCGGGTGCAGTGGGATTGTTAGGTCCCGTCAGAAAGAGGGCTTGCTTCTCCATTGAGGGGAATCATTTACATGCTTCCAGCCTCAGTGTTTCTGATTGCCACCCCACCCCCACATTTCACAGTAATCTTCTTAACCCAAGAGAGTAAGTAAATGATGCAATGCAAGTCAGATCATGCTGGAGACTCCATTTCTTTGCCAATCACCATGAATGAGCTAGTTTTTCTAGACAATATCACAGATAACATACCTCTCCTTGCTGGACATTTTAAATAATTGTTACATTATCTGGGAGCAGTGCTCTCCAGTGGCCTGTTCATGACACATCCTGACCACATCCAGTCATTCAGGAGCCCAGGCTTCTCCCATTGAGTTGTCTGGTGTCTAAAAGAGGCTTAGGGCTCTACTGGATCTCTGCATTCAGTAGCAGACATTCTGGAAAAGTTAAAACTATGGGGACATTGAAAAGAATAATTGTTGTCAGGGGTTGCAGAGAGGAAGGAACCAATAGATAGAGCTCAGATAATTTTTTTTAATTTTTTTTAAAGATTTTGTTTATTCATTTGACAGAAAGAGAGACAGCCAGCGAGAGAGGGAACACAAGCAGGGGGAGTGGGAGAGGAAGAAGCAGGCTCATAGCGGAGGAGCCTGACGTGGGGCTTGATCCCATGACCCTGGGATCACGCCCCAAGCCGAAGGCAGATGCTTAACGACTGACCACCCAGGCGCCCCGAGCTCAGATAATTTCAAGGGTGTGAAACTTTTCTGTACTATGAGTTGGGTGGGGGCACATCACAAAGATTTCACAAAAGGCATAAACTATACAAATGCAAGAACAAAACCTAATGTGAACGATGGACTTTGGGTGATAAGGATATGTCCATAGAGGTTCATCAAAGGTAACAAATGTACCACTTGGTGGGCGACGTTAATAGTGGGGGAGGCTGTGCATGTGTGTGAGGGGATATATGGGGACTCTCTGCACTTTCTGCTCAATTTTCCTGTGACCTTAAAACTAATCTTAAAAAAAAAAAAACCTCTAACAAAAAGAAGGAAAACTCCTTGAGAATATTTTCCTGGACACCATAAAAATCAAATAATCCTATTAAAAGTTGGACAGTAGACGTGCTGGCCAGCAGACACATGAAAAGATGTTCAACAACACTTATCATCAGGGACATGAATAAAGAGGCTGTGTTCAGCACAAACCCTTTTTGCCTCAAGAATACAGATTTTAACTTTGTACTTGGTAATGCCTTCGCAGTCACAGAAATGGATGGAAATAGGGGATATTATGCTAAGCAAAATAAGTCAATTAGAGAAAGACAAATACCATATGATTTCACCCATGAGTTCTTAACATGTAAATGTGTGTGTGTGTGTGTGTGTGTGTGTGTGTGTGTGTGTGTGTGTGATAGGGGGGAACTTTTAAGATGTGGGTCCTGCGCAAGAGTCATTTTGCTTGGGCCTAATGGTGTCACAGACCCTAAGGTGTTTGGGAGAAGGTAAGTGGGGAACTCCTTATGACTGCTGTGAGTCTTAGGAATTGGGGGCCAGTTTCTATAAAAAAAATATTAAATACCATATCTTATACTGTATCGGTATAAGATGAATATACTCCACTCTGGTTCATTGGCATGTATTCACTATTACTATAGTCATTTTTGATTAATATTTTTAAGGAAATTATAATATTTGTGGAATCCTGAAAGTATTGTCAGCCTAATTCCGTGTATGTGTTTTGCCTGGTGGAAGTCAGCCCTGGCTCAAGTGAGAAACAGTCCTGAGGAAGGGTCCAGGGTCTCCTGGGACGACAGGATAGCCCATGAAGGAAGAGGGATATCATGAGTTGTGAGTAGAAGGGGTGGGAATAACTTATCCTTGGGGACAGGAATGTGGGGACAGGTAGAAGTAAGAAGAGCTATGGTTCAGTGTAAAAACTGCTGGCTTTGCCTTATTCCTACAGAACACACACATTTCTCTCAACCTACCTGGCCTTTTAGGTCATCGTGGTGGAGAGCCTGGACCACATGGCCACTTGCAGACACAGGACTAGGGGCACCCATAGAATTTCAGGGGGGCCACCCCAATCTCAGTAATTAGGGTAAATCACATTTTAATGAAATGTTTCAAAAATCAAAATGAATGTCTCATATTAAAATTTAAAATGAAGACAGGACTCGCCCTTGTTTGTAAGACTCACGTCTCTCCCTGGCTCTAGGCCTGGACCTGCTCTCTCGGTCAGGGGCAGCAGCTGAGACAGGCCGAGCCATGGCGAGCTGGGCTCACAGCACAGACAAAGACTGACTGCAGTGTCTCAGGGACCTGCACGTGTCCCAAACACTAGAACCGCAGTCTCGAGATCTTCCCACATGGTACCAAGGGAAATGGGGGCCAGGAGTGTGGAAGAGCTCATTTTCAGAGGGGACCCTGTTGGGCTACAGATGGGGAGGAGCAAAGTGCTTTTCACATTCCTAAGTCCTTCACCCACCTGCTGTCCAATGAAGAATTACATATGGGTGTGTGTGTGCCTGTGCGTGCGCGTGCGCACAGGGGCACAACCACCTGTGGGAGAAGAGGCTCTCTAAAGCGTCCATTTTGAATAGGTAACGTAAGAACTTTCCATTTGCAGATACTTTATTGAAATGAAAATGTACTTAATGTTTCAACAATTAATTGTCCTGCAGTTAATAGATCAAAAGACAAAAAGGAAAGGAAACTTGTGGTTCATATTAATCAGCAGTCAGTTTCTGTCCATTCTTTGTAGTCTTCAGTGCCCCAAGTCATGTGGAATGTTAAAACGCAGCGCATGACCTACTTTCATATAACATGGGCTGGAAAACAAAGACAGAGACATCACTCAGATTTTCAGCTCTCTGTTAGAAAGGAAAGTGTTGAAAAATAAACATTTCTTCTCCTTGGCTTCCTGGATTTGTCCACAGACATCTGTTTTCCAAGAAAGTCGGTGTTTGAATTAAGATCAGAATTATCTTGTCTCTCATTCAAAGGATCAGGAGACTTTATTAATGCCAGAGAGGTGCTGGTGTGTCTAGATCTCTTCCTTATCAGGGATCCCTGTACTAATGTTTTCTCAAAGTTTCCTGTTCCTAAACATAGCGTATCCCATAAATAGGCTGTGTGTATTATCAGTTTTCAACAAAGAGTTGTTAAGTCTCAGCTCAAATACAAGGAAGTGTGAAGTTTTTGAGCTCTGGCGTGTCCTTATGTGTTAGAAATACCGAAAATAAGGAATCATGGAACATTACATCAAAAACTAAGGATATACTGTATGGTGACTAACATAACATAATAAAAAATTATTATTAAAAAAAAAAGAAATACCGAAAACAGTCTGAAACAGAAACTATTAAAAGAATGGAGATGTGCACTCCAAGTGATCAGTCTAATCAAGGTTTTTAAAGAAATATTCCATTATTTTTGGTTGCAGGCATTTTCAGGCTTTAAAATGTTTACTGACGGTAGATACACAGAAGATCAAATTGACCATTTTCATCTTCTTAAGTATACAGTTCAGCAGTGTTAAGTATGTTCAGATTGTGGTGCAACCAATCTCCAGAACATTTTCATCTTGCTATGGTGAAAGTCTATAGCCACTGAACAATCCCCGTTTCCCATACCGCCCAACCCCTAGGAAGCACTCTTCTACCTTCTGTTACTAGGAGATTGGCTGCTCTAGAAAATGGATGTCAATGACCTCATGCCATAGTTGTCTTTTTTCCTGGCTTGTTTCCTTTGTCATGTTGTGCTCAAAGTTCATCCATGTTGTACCCTGTGTCAGCAGCTTCTCAGTGAAGGGCACGTTTACCTTTTGCTTTGGCAATATCTCTACATTGTCTACCCTGGAAGGCTTTCAATGGCATATTAGGATAGGGAATAAAATATAGAGAACAAACACACTACTGATTGGGCTTTATGCAATTCTAGCCCCCCATGGCAGATTCATACCCGTGATCTCTACTTGTCATCCATGGGTTCTATAATTAATGGTCAAGGTATGCAATCATTTATACTAACATACTGGGATTGCTTGAAAGTGCATTTTAAATTCTATTAATAAGATACAGAGAATCTTCTTCGAGTGGGTGCTTCGGATAGACTGTGGAGGAAGGGAGCCTCTGTCAGCAGGCTACTGGCAAGTAACAGAGCAGGGGAGCACAAAATCCAAACTTTTAGAAGTCTGCTCTGGTGAGAAATGCGGCTCAGGGAGCTAAGCGGGGATGAAACCTAGCTGGCGCAGTGTGGTCTCAGATCCCTGGGGTCACAGAAAGACTGGGGGTGCCTGAATGCAGCAGAACTCCCAGGTATCAGAGCCATGAAGCAGGCTGCAAAGAGTGAGCCCAGGAGTGGGCTCTCAGCTCAGGGTTGCCATTTACCATGATCCGAGGCATAGTCGGGCCACTGCTCTTCGAACAGGGGCCCAACAGGTGACAGAACCAGGGAAACCCCCTCCTTCCTCCCCCGGGGAGAAGTGCTGAGGGAGTGCACTGCAGGAGTCTACTGGGTTTGGATCCTGTAAAGGGCGTCGCATGCCTGAAATAGAAACGTTCAGTAGGTCACAGGCCCAGTGAGCACAGAGTGCGGCGGCTGGAGACCAGGGAGACAGGAATGATTGACTGACAGGGCTCACTGAGGAGTGGGGCCCTGAGCTTTAGGCTCTGGGGAGGAGATTTCCAGGGAAGCCACCATTTCCATTCTCATCCTCTAAAGCTGCTAGGAAAGCCTTCAGGGACCAAAAGCCACAAAGAGCAACTGGGAGATTACTTAGCCTGGCCCCTGGTAGGGGAGGTGCAATTCCACCTGAGCCAAAGACCTTTGAGAATCAATGCAATAGGCCCCTCCCCCAGAAGATTAGCAAAAAAATCCAGCCAAGACTAACTTTACCAATCAAGGAGAACTGCAGAACTCCAGCGGTAGGGGTATAGAGCAAATAGAACTTTAGCCCCATGATTCTTTCGTCTTCCGTCTTCCAACTTTAATTTTTTAAATTTTCTTTATGTTTTTTCTTTTTTAAAAAATTGTTTTCTTCCTTCCTTTTTCAACCACCTTCTTATTTCATCAAGTCCTTTTTTAAAATGTTTTTTTAATTTTCATTTTTACAGTCGCATCCTATCCCTTCATAGTATTTAATCTTATTTTTGTATGTATATAAGTTTTTCTTTCTTAAAAATTTTGGGATGGAGTTTCTTCTAACAGACCAAAATACACCCAACGTCTATTCACCTGCCTAATCATATTCTCTTTTTGTTGTTGTTGTTTTGTTTTGTATTTTGTTTTGTTAAAGTCTTTTTTAATTTTCATCTTTACATCTTTCAATGTATTTAATTTTATTTTTGTATGTGTAAGTCTTTCTTCCTTTACAATTTTGAGGTGTAGTTTCCTCCAATAAACTGACCAAAATACACTCAGGAGATAGTGTATTGCTCTGTTCTGTTCACCTGTCTGTTTATATCCCTTACTTCTTTCGTTGTTGTTTTTCTTTCTCTTTTGTTTTTTCTCGTCTTTTAAAAAATTCTTATGAACATTTTCCTCTTTGTTTCAATGAAGAAGGGATCTTTTTTGTTGACCACTTCTACAAGTGAAGGACTTCTTAAGAATCAGATGTTTTATACCTTGATAGAAAGTGTGTGGTGTGTGTGTGTATGTGTGTGGGTGTGTGTATTCTTTTCCCTCTTTGGCCTTTTTAAGTTACATTCCCTAAAGATTCCACAAAGTGAAGAGTCAAGTCAGCACTGGGACCTTGGCTGGCTCTCTGGATATCAAAAGATTCACATGCACCCACAATTAAATTCACTGAAATAAAATAAGTCATGTGTAACCCCTGCTGTGGCACAATGAGTGACAAACTTAGAGCCTGCTTGTCCTTGTCCAGTGGTTTGAGAGCTCAACATAAGAAACCATAGTTACCATCATTGCTGCAGCATTGCGCAGAGTTTCATTTGACTGGCTGAGAAAACACTGCTTCAGTTCTGCTATGGCCTGCTCAGATTCAGGACCAGATGAGAAAGGTTTAAGGAAGTTTTGGTATTCATCCATGCTCACTTGAGGATCAATTGTTTTGTTAACCACTTCTTCTAGAAATGAGCATCCAGAACCTGGAAGAAAACATACGGAAGTGGTCTCAATTATGTAGGTATGAAGCCCTTTTTGGGAGTCCCTAGGATATGGTCATCTTCTTACATCCCAGTAGACACATACATTCAGAGAGATTATGATGAATGGTCTTGAGTTCTCCATTCTAACAGAGTAAGCTCGGGATCTAGGATTTCCTATAAGCCTGAAAACATGTGTGCCCCCTCCACACCCCCACACTACCCCCATAGCCCAGAGAAGCCAAACGCTAGTAACCAGGAAACACGAAGACACTGGAGAAATGAAATGCTCTGCACTGGAGTTTGGGGAACAGGAGGTCTTCCAGAGGGACCTGACATGACCCAAAGGCCATCTTCCCCACACAGAACTCACCTGCAAAGCAGGAAAGGGGGAGGGCAACCAGCACAAGAATTCTCAGCAGCTTCATGGTTGAGGGCAGCTCTGGTTGTCTGATCTGCCGGGGAGGAAGGAACTCACTTTGGAGGTGAGTGCCTAGGAGTCCTCCTTTTATTCTCCTGTTCACCATTTTAATCCCTCCCATAAATGAGAGAATGAGTCACATGACGAAGCTGGCTTTGGACCAGGAAGTGACAGCAAGAGTCAACTGCAACCCAGCCAGCCTGTGCTCTGTTTTTAGAAACCAAGGAGACAGAGCTTGTTGGATCCAAAACAATTTTGGAACTGCAATAATCATGCATGACTTTAGATGAAATTAATGCAAAAGTGCTTGCTAACTAATCAGATTACAGCAAAGTGAGCCTGTGTTATCATCCTCGTTGTTTTATTACTAGTGTGGTCTTCATATCCTCTTGCACCCCACCCTCCTCCTTCTTCAAGGTCCATACAGCTTCCTATCTTGTGTGTCTGCTCAGTTGGTTTACCACCCATTTGGGTTCAGTGCAATACCACATACTTTCTCTTGGGGGCAGACTGCCCTGGCCCATAGACACTTTAGTAAGGTACTTGATATTTGGGAAATAATCACAATGTCTCATTCTCTCTGAAGGCTCTTTTACAAAGAATATATCATTTAACTAACTCAATATCATTAATTCAGTCTATTATAAATCTGAATTTTTTTTTAGCTGTTTAGGATTTTTTCTCCACTGATTCAGAGGATGGCGTGAAGCAGTAGAGCAAGTGGTTGCTCAGAAGAGGCAGGTGCTGAGTGGAGGAATGGTGACCAGGTCTGGGCTCAAGCAGATATGGATTTAAATCTCGGATGCAACACCTAGTCACGGAGTGTCCTTGGGCAAGTGAAACTGTTGGTCATTTCAAGCTTCCTTTTCCTCATTTCTAAAATGAGCAAGAATAAATCCAGGCCTGGTTTTGCAAGGACGACAGACACTCTTTGAAGAGCTTATCCAAGGCTTCAAACAAGGTAATCACGAATAAATGGGTCATTCCATCTATCCACCCATCCATCCATCCATCCACTGTTCAACGGTAACCATGGACCTCCCCCATGACTGGGGCCTGTGCTGTGTGACCAGGATTCAGTTGTTCCACCAGGACTTCAACCTTGAAAAGCTTACTTGTCACAAGGAAGACAACAAACATGCCCAAAGGGTTGGGAGGCATCAGAAAGTGATTGCTACAGAACCACAAAACAATCATGTGGGGCAGCGTCCTGTACAGAGGTACAGGCAAGCTACAGGAGGATGGACTTTAAATCCTGGACAACTAGACAATGATATCAAAGGGAAGCGTGTTCTTGGCAGAGGGAATACCGCATACAGAGGCTCTGGAGCGTTTGGTATTTGGCAAGACAAGGAAAGCAAACATATTGTGCTTCTTGGTATCAAGAGAGACAAGGACAGCCTCATTCTATACAAATAGAAAAACCACATCGGTTTAAGCAGGGACAATACGAAGGTAATAGGAAAAAGAGAAACAGTGTTGGCTCAAGTTAAGCAAATGAAAATGAAATTGATGGGAGAGCCAGGGACATGAGTTAATTACTCACGAATGCAGCATTTGCTCTTTGGATTATTTAGGTCATTTATTCCCATCATTCAGCTCCAGCATAAGTAACCAAGATCAAAACTAATTTAGGGAGAGGCTAGAAATAAGGAAGAAGGTGATGTCCTTATTTGTGTACTTTCCCTCAGTTTACCATTGCTGCCAATCTCCATTTCAAAGGCAAATGAAGGACTTTAGTGATGAAATGAGAGACTTTTTGGCTAGGTGTTGATGGGGAGTCCCCCTGGTGCCCAGAATATTATGGAATTGCCCTGTTACCTGCTGGGAAACAGGTCCCTGTAGAGGTTTCTTACTCAGTAAAAAATAAAATTAAATGATATAAAATAAATAAAGTATAATACAATGAAATAAATGAATTAAAATAAAGTCCCACATCATGTACATGGTGCCCACAGTAAGAGGTATATTATTTTTTTTTTTACTTTCATGTTTTCTCCATTGAGGATGATGATCATTTTCAGGTGAATTAACAAACAATAAACTCAGTCCACAGAGGACACACTGGCAAGCCAGTGTTGACAAGGAGAAATAGAAGAAACCAAAAGGTCAGAATGCATGTGTACCTAGCCTTTTGTTTTCCCTTCTAAAAAAGGGCTTTAAGTCAGGTCCCCAAATGATGGTAAGAAACTAGATGAATGAAGGAGACTTCAGTTTGGGTATTTGTAAGACAGATACTCATTTGCTATTAAGACAAACCATGGTGTATGGGTGAATTTGTATAGGTACAGATTTTGCCCTGAATACTTTTTTCATGTAAGAGGAAGAAAGTATGAGGCAAAAGAGAGTTATATTTGGCCTGTCCTCTGGCTCATGCAAGACCTATGATAAACCCGCACCATTATTTTGGTCATATCAGACCTTGCCACACTTCATAAAAGTAATAATATTCAGTGAGAGCCACCTTTTCTCATTGTTTCATGCATTAGCGCAAAAGCCTATGAAGAAATTACTTTAAAATTTAGATGATCTTTAAATGGTTTTAAATTATAAGTTACTGGTATGAATCAAATTTGCAGTATTTGAGGAGAAGATATCTCACATTTTTTTCACTCATTCTATAAAACCGGTTCTGCCCCTCACCTGCAGGGCTGTTGGGACATAACCTCAGGCATGTTCTTTGGAAGTGAACCTCTTCCTCATTATGATCATGTCAATGTCTAGAAATTAGCGAGAGAGGGACATACCTAGACCAGAAATGATAGGAGAGGCCATGGCCTTGGAGACATCTTGAAGGCAGTGAGAGGTTTGTTTTTCACAGTATCTAGGCCATTCCTAGACCAGGAAAGTCCCTTGCTGTGTGCCAAGCCTGGTATGGAGATTTCACGGCTGCGTCTCTATGTACACTAGGAATAGTCCTGGGATTTTCATAAGTCTTCAAAACAGGGCTGGGGACAGAGCAGATGCTATGAACATGTCAGCTGCCAGTGATTCATTTTACAAAATTGAGAAAGCTCTTATAATAAACCTTGAAGGACTACTAGGACAGTCAGAGACCACTATCAAGTTGGTTGAACTTCACATTCTCTGAAAGACCTAGAGAAGGTCATGTTGAGATCCGAGGTAAAAGTCCTGTGTTTGAATAAAAAGCACTGTATTTTGATCCATGCTATGTGGTACTGCTTTGACTTCTTTTGGAAGAGTTTTACTGATATAATTTACACAGAACTTCTCTGTCAAACATATCCCACATACTGTTGGTTTTATTAATCTTCTCAAAACCCAGCAGCAGTGGGTGTTTACCTATTTTCAAAATTCAATAAAACGTGAATGGCAAACAATAACAGAGTGTTCACTCAAGGCAAAGCACTAAAGCAAACCTTCTTTAATCTTGACAACAACAAATGAATGTGAAGGATGGTGATGACATTTATTGGCCCAAAGAGGGTACTTTAGAGCGTGAGAGAGATCACAAAATGGATGGCGTGCCAGGAGAGCAGTATAAACCATGATTCTTCTGAGAAAACTGAGATGTGTGGTCACCCCCCTTGGTTGGCAACTTCCTCTGCATCATCCTGATGTAATCTGAAGGCAGCCCCTATACATAGAGGATAGGGAGAAACCAAAGAAAAGACCAGCCACTCCAGATTGGTATGTGACAGGTTTCATGAGCAAGGGAGCTTGTATACAAGGCTTGTCTTGGGTAGCTGCAAGATGGGTCGATTTCTATACTGATGCCAGAATCAGAAAGTTTACAGAGAGACTTTAAGCGGGTTCAGTCACATACCCAGTTCAGATGGTCTCAACACCACATCACTCTCTCACAGCATTGTGCTTGGGGCAGCATCTGGGAGTAGAGCAGGGAAGTGGAACTTACCTTCCAAGGACAGGAGAGGTGGGTGAGGAGACTCCAATTGCCTGGGTCCAGCTATGGGTCAACTGGGGGTCATGTCCTCTCCTGCAACACCTCCCCATGAGGTGGGCATATCATTTCTTCCCATCTTCAGACAATGCAAGAGAGGTCAAGTAAGTTGACCATCACCCTACACTTGTGGGTGGCAGCCAGGATAAGGGCCCAATTGTTCTGTCTGAGAAACAGTTCTCAACACTATTGACCTCCCTACTTTGAGCCTTATGGACTTTCATCTTATGACTCAAATGGATTCTTGTGATCTCGACTCACATGACTGCCCTATATGAACTCCAGGTCGATTTCTATGTAGGCCCACCAGTTTTCTGTTGAGGACTTTGCTCCCTGTGGACTCCCCTCACCACCGTCCTTGCCTCAGTTCCACTGGGTTGAAATCCTATTCCTTCCCAATGTCACAGCAAAGACAGCCTTCTTCATGTGCCCTTCCCTGGCTCCAAATCTCTAAGGATCTCCCTTGCCAAGACTCCTTGGCTCTGTGTGTGCAGCTCTCTCCTGACATCTTCAGGCTCCTGATCCCATGGTCCTTCCTCCCTGTTATGCTCCTACAAGGTACTGCCTGTTCATCTCTGGTCTTTGTGTGATGGCAGTGGCACAGTAGGTGCTTAATTAATTATTGTGTAACTTTTTTGGGACAGATTTTGTATTTATACAAAGATTTTAGTGATTATATTGCATGTTTTATTATTAGGTCTATTTATAAAGTGAAGCGCATTTAAATTTGAATCTTTAGTGAAATCGGGGATCAAACACCACACAAAAAAACAGGTCACACCCTGTCATTGTGGTGTTAACATCACCTTGTTTATGTTTCTGGATGAGGACTTTAGTGTCGCAACAGGGAGAGGGCTAGCGGAAGTAACCATTACCTTGAGCCAGTGTAACTTTAATCCAATCTCTCCCGGATCCATCTGATGACTTGGGGCACAAGACAGATTTGGAAGCCACGCCAGGATCAGGTTTTGCCTCCAGTGAATTCTCATTGGCTTATTCACCAAAATTGTGAACTTTATCCAATGTAGCAGTGCCACAAAATTTGCATTTAGGTATTTAATCCCCATAGACATGTGACAGTTTCTTATGATCATTAGATATCTGCACCATTATCTTCTATATTTAGTTAGTCATTTTCCCTCCACTATGTGCCCAAATTTTTCTGCTACCTGTAGGCATACACAGTTGTCAACCTCTGGTCCTCAAGGGTATTACAAGGAGTATATGGGAGAACTGATATAAAGTAATTGCACTGTGAGATTAGTGATTTTCTACTGAAGCTGACTGACTCCTTCCACCTATACCTGTAGGCACTTGTCACTGTCTATTAGCAATAAGTGGTGTGCTATTAGCAATAAGTGGGTAGAGACTAGGGCTGTTCTTAAACAACCTGAAATGATTAAGACATCTACTCAAAAACGACTTTTCAACCTCAAATGTCAATAAAGGCTTGTTTGAGAAACTCAGGCTAGAGAAATCACTAAAATCATTTGCCCTGTGGCAAAAGATCAGTAGTGCTAGGTAGCCTCCCACTAAGTGAACAGCGAGTGGAGCCCCAGTGCAGACAGATGCAGGCAGGAGTGTGGGCATCTGTGTCATTTGGTGCACAGAGCTCATCTTGTTTTTGTTCACAGAGGGCCTTGGTTGCTCCGTTCTGTCATCCACATCCTCTTTGTCCTTCAAAACCCAACTCAGTCATCGTGTCCTCCCAAAGTCTTCCTTCAAAGAGAATGCACAGCTCATAAGCCTTTGTTCTTGGTCAAATGTCTTATGG
This sequence comes from Ursus americanus, assembly GCF_024610735.1. Taxonomy (NCBI): domain Eukaryota; kingdom Metazoa; phylum Chordata; class Mammalia; order Carnivora; family Ursidae; genus Ursus; species Ursus americanus. Next base: position 38,198,880 of record NC_142150.1, on the reverse strand, counting down.
CCTTTGAATTCTATGGTAGAATCTCATTCTCAGGGATATATTGATATCTTTTTCACTTCTCTTATGTCCTGTAATTTGACATGATTCCACTATATTAGTATGTTCACAGTGTTACTGTGGTTACCCATTTCCAGAACAGATTCTCTTCACCCAGTAACCAATCACTCTATAAACTTCTCTCCTCCCAGCCCCTACTTTTACAGTCCTGCTTTATGTTCCCTCCCACTCTCTAGCGCAGCTCATGAAGGAAAATGGTCCCATATGAGACCCTGAGTTTATTAGTTTTACAGTGGTGAACCTCATGAATATCCCTGACAAAACCAGGCTTGAGGGTTTACAGAAGTAGCTAAGAAAAGGCCTCAAGGCAGGAGGTGGCTGGCCAGCTGAGTGGGAGGGAATGGGACTCTTGATCCCAGGGTCATGAATTCAAGGACCATGTTCTGTATAGAGATTACTTAAATAATAATAAAACTTAAATAAAAACCAAAAGGTCTCAAGGCGACTAGCATGATGATGCTGGAGGTTCTCTATCATGAAGATTCTTGTCCTTCTCCCCCATCAATAGGTGGCATCTGCCTCCCCAGTCACTGGACCACTGGAACCTAAAGGAGATGGAGATGAAGAAATGAGGACTTCATGGGTTCTACCTACAGAGATGTCTATATGTTGGTCCTGGCAGGGAAGGGAGCAGTCTGGGCATCAGTTGCTTTTGAAATCTTCGCAGTTGATTCCAACACAGAGCCAGAGTTGAGGAACACTTGAGGAAGACATTCTTCATCTCCACATTCAGTGGTGGTAATAATCTTTTACCTTCCTGACTACTAGTAGGTAGTAAATGAGACAGAACATGTTAATCTACCAGGATGATGACTAGCCCTTAAGAGTGCTCAAAGAATGTAAGTGCTTAGTATTTTAGAAACCACAATAGTGAGAGATATAAGTCAATTAGAGAAATACAATTATCATATGTTTTCACTCATATGTGGAACATAAGAAACAGTGCAGAAGATCATAGGGGAAGGGAGGGAAAACTGAGTCAGAAATCATCAGAGAGGGAGACAAACCATGAGAGATTCTTAAGCACAGGAAAAAAACTGAGGGTTGCTGGAGGAGAGGTAGGTGGGCTAATGAGGTAGTTGGGTGATGGACACTAAGGAGGGTATGTAATGTGATGACCTCTGCGTGTTATTTGCAACTGATGAATTACTGAACTCTACATCTGAAATTAATGATGTATGATATATTGGCTCATTGAATTAAAAAAAAACAATAGTGATTGATAAAATCTCTTGTTTTATTATATTAATTTACCCAAAACAACTCTGGGTGTGATATGAATATTCTATCACAGAAAGGCAAAATGATAATGGACGGATGTGTGTGTGTATGTGTGAGAGTGTGATGTGTGTTTCTGGGTTTGTCTGTGTGTGATTGTAAAACTGTGTATCTGTGTGTGTGTTGTTGAGTGTGAAATGTGTGTCTGTGTATAAAGATTTGTTTTAGGGTGTGTAACTCAGAGAGAATTTCACAGAGGAGGAGACGTGAAATGGACCTTACAGGTGAGGTTGTAGTCTGTCCTATTCAGAGAGGATATAGAGGCAAAGACAACCCCACCTGCCCTGGTAAAATGGTGTGACTCAGCACGATACGTAAGTGAATGGTATGTAGACACTTATGACTGAGCATATTGTCCTGGCTTATCAGGGATAGAGGCTAAGGGGTACCCAGGGATGGAGCCATGCATGTCCTCCTGTGCAGTGCAGATGGTGGGCACTGATTCCCCCCCCCCAACAGTGTGTCTGCAGTCTGGGTATCTCAGAGTTTGCAAGAGCTCCATAATCCTTGAGTCCACTGAGCATAAGTGTATAAGATGAATATGAAATGTATTTCACAAAAGGGGACCAATTTGAGTGTACATATTTCCTGATGTGTTAAAAATACACATTTGTTATAAAGGTATTGCTAACAATTGATAATAGTACATAGCTGTTACTTTCTATTTCTCAGTTGAGAGGTAGTATCAATTGCCGACTATAATTTGAGGGTTGGGTTTAATATTCAAAAAGTCTTCTTATTCAAAAGTATGGACGCACATAACATTTAGTAATTCATGGTGCTAGGAGTGAGATAAGATTTACAGTTTAGTGGGAGGGTCACTTTGGCATGGATGAGGAGGATATGTTGCAGGTAAGGTATCACAGAGCCCAGGAAACCACATAGGAGACATTGACGCAAGCCGGGCAGGATGAGACTGGACTGTGATGTTGCCTGTGGGGATGGCAAGGAGTGGAAGCTCAGAAGTGAGACTGTGGGAGCAGAGGGGACAATTTCACTCAGTGAAATTTGGGATGCTGGGGAGGGGGTGAATGTAGTAAACTTATAAAACTCTCCAAAAGATACCCACACCTTAATCCCTGCAACTTGCAATGTTACCCTTCGTGGTAGAAAAGGACTTTGTCAATGTGATAAAACTAGATTCTGATATGGGCAGATTGTCCTGAATTTTTGGGATTGTCCTCTAAATACAACCCCATATATTTTGAAGATTTTTTAATTAATTAAAAAGGGAGAAGATATTTGCAAATGACACTACAGATAAAGGGCTGGTATCCAAGATCTACAAAGAACTTCTCAAACTCAATACCCAAAAAACAAATAATCCAGTCAAGAGATGGGCAGAAGACATGAACAGACACTTCTCCCAAGAAGACATATGAGTGGCTAACAGACACATGAAGAAATGTTCAACATCACCAGCCATCAGGGAAATACAAATCAAAACCACAATGAGATACCACTTTATACCAGCTAGAAAGGCAAAAATTAACAAGACAAGAAACAACAATTCTTGGCAAGGATGTGGAGACAGGGGAACCCTCTTATACTGTTGGTGGGAATGCAAGCTGGTACAGCCACTCTTGAAAACAGTATGGAGATTCCTCAAGACATTAAAAATAGAGCTACCCTAGGACCCAGTAACTGCCCTACTGGGTATTTACCCCAAAGACACAGATGTAGTGAAAAGAAGGGGCACATGTACCCCCAATGTTCATAGCAACTATGTCCACAATAGCCAAACTGTGGAAGGAGTCAAGATGCTCTTCAACCGATGAATGGATAAAGAAGATGTGGTTCATATATATAATGGAATATTACTCAGCCATCAGAAAGGTTGAATACCCATCATTTGCATCAACATGGGTGGAACTGGAGGGGATTATGCTAAGTGAAATAAGTCAAACAGAGAAAGACCATTATCATATGGTTTCACTCATATGTGGAACACAACGATTAGAGCAGAAGAACATAGGGAAGGGAGGAAAAACTGAATAGGAAGAAATCAGAGAGGGAAACAAACCATGAAAGACTCTGGACTCAGGGAAACAAACTGAGGGTTACAGAAGGGAGGGGAATTGGGAGATGGGGTAATAGGGTGATGGGTATTAATGAGGGCACGTGTGGTGATGAGCACTGGCTGTTACGCGCAACTAACAAATCATTGAACATACATCAAAAACTAATGATATACTATATGTGGGCTAATTGAACATAATAAAAAGAAAGAAAGAAAGAGACAAACGGAGAGGAGCTTGTGAAAATTAGATCCACTTTAGTAAGATAAATGAGGTTTAAACCAGCACTAGGTGATTTTTTTGAAATGGAGGGCTGACAGGGCCTTTAAAAAAACATTTTCCCTGTCAGCTGTGCAAACACACATGGAATGAGAGAGAATGTTTGACAAATGTTTTGCTGAGGTTCAAATGTGGTGATGTTTTTAGGTGTTTTCTTTGGTCCATTCAATTTCTCCAAGCACAGCCTTGGAGCATCTCCCATGGACCCTTAAAGCTTAGAGTAAACACTGTGAAAGTAACCATAACTCTCCTCATTTAACCTCCCGTTGCTTCATCTTGAGGGCTTTGATACCAAAATTGTGTCTGCATCCTCCTCTACCTGTCACATTCTCTAGTAAACACAGGATTCAGCAAGGAGAGGGAGCTGGAGAGAGAGAGTGACTTTACTAATGTTTGCAGGAAGGTGGATCCCAGGTTCCTAAACAAGGTGTCAGGTGATAGATTGAGTCTTGAAGGATCAGCAGGAGTTGCCCAGGTGATCAAACTGGATGCAGTTATCCAGAGCAAGGATGTGGAGCTTAGATCATTGCCACTGGAAGGGAGACATCTTGTGGTCCTCTCTAGAAATCGCATCTATTCCAGGAAAGCCGAGCATCCGTATCTGCCCTACTCTTCTTGTCCATAACCCTAAACCTGAGGAAAACACTTGCTTGTCTGTGTTCCCATCAGTATGCTCATTTATGTGCCAACCAATAAACAGGGTTAATAAGCATCTGTTTCATCCCTTTGACATCCTCACATATCACATCTCCACTCATGTTGTCTTTTAAGTGAAATTCCATAATTCTTCTATCATAAGCCCTGGAGAATCTCCATCCCCAGTGGGACACAGGTTCTTCTTGGAGTGATATTGCTTAGAGCTCGGGTGCAGTGGGATTGTTAGGTCCCTTCAGAAAGAGGGCTTGCTGCTCCATTGAGGGGAATCATTTACATGCCTCCAGCCTCGGTGTTTGATTGCCACCCCACCCCCACATTTCACAGTAATCTCCTTAACCCAAGACGGTAAGTAAATGATGCAATGCAAGTCAGATCATGCTGGAGACTCCATTTCTTTGCTGGTGGTTCTTTTTTGTACTGTTGTCTGGAGTGGTCTTTTCTTCAATTCCATTGCGACTTTCTCATCCTTCTCAGAGCTGAATTTGCCTGGCACCCGTTTCTCTCATGATCATCCCTTGACTGAGTCCTTCCACTGACTGATTCTTACATCAGGGTCATTCACTCAGAAACCTCTTGTTGAACTTGCCTTTTGTAGAGACCAAGGGCAGGCTGCCCCCAAATGTGCCGCTTTGGCTTGTGGATGATGTTCAATAAAATTGATTTAAGAAGCAATCAGTTTATAAGGACACTCAGACCATCTTCTGTTGCCTATGAAAGCAGGAAATAAATCTCCTCATATAAGTTACCCTTCCTCTATCAGGAGGTAGGTTTCCTTATCACAAGAGACAGAAAATGCCAAACCATAAAGGCTGTATAAACAATCCTTGTTACTTTTTACTAATTTACTACCCCAGATCAATTAGAATTCCTTTCTAATTATAGCCCCCAAAGTTAAGTTTTCTTTGTCCTGTCAATTCCTCAGTGATTTATTGTCTTTTTGTCTAAAAAGTATAAAAACTGCCTGTCTTGGTCTTCTCTTTAGGTCTCAATTTAATATTAGGTGCTGTTTATTATGCATATATTATAAAACTTTGTGTTTTCACTCTTGTTAAGCTCTCTTAAGTAAATTTAATTATCAGCTAAAAGACCTTGAAGGATAGAGGAAAAATTTTTCCTTCCCTTCAGTTTCATGTCAAGACAGTTTCTGGCACTGGGGAAATTTCAGTGAAGAAAATAAGCAATAATCTGTGCTGTGATTAAGCTTATATTTTATCAAGGGGAGAGAAGGATAAGTAAAATATGGAGGCAAAATCGTTGCTATATTAGAAAGCAGTAAGTGCCATGGAATAAGATTAAAGTCCATGGAGAAAAACTAAAGGGGTTGATGATTTTAAGTAGGGTGGACAGGAAAGGATTCACTGATGAGATAACCTTACAGTCCAGCTCTGAAGAGGGGAGGGAGAGAGGGTGAGGTGTCTAGGAGATGAGCATTTCTGGCGGAATTACTCCCCAGTGTCTGGCCAGACCATTCTCTTGGATATTATGTAAACAGGAATTGTTCTTAATAATTCTAGGGAACAATAACCCAGGAAACAACACAACTGTTCTGCTCTGTTGATCAACGTATGGAAAAACTATCACAAGACCCTGGGGAGTGACTGTTCATTTTTTTACCTTCTATTCACTCCTCATCCAGAAGCAATCTGGCTTCCACTCCAAGGATTTAGCTGAAGTTCCTAAGTTCTTACATTTTAATTTTAAAGCCAGTTTCAATTTTCAAAATATCATTAGATGTAGAAGTCATGTTTTCTTTCTTCCAGATGCTTATTAGCAATGTCTGCCCAAAAAACAGTTTCTTTAACTACTGAATGCAATTGTTTATGCTATATATTCTCTTCCTGATACACATGGGTCCATTTTGTTTGTACATTGATCAAACTATAAATCAGTGGGTTGACATTCTACCTAAATTGGTTTTCATATTTGATGAAATGACACAAAGTTCCTCAAGAAGAATATGGAAGTGAAAAATGCCATGGCATTTTGCAAAAAGTAGAATGCATGAAATAAAAGCAGCCTTATCTAGTATAAAAACCACTAATGGAACTGCATTCACTAAAACAGCTTAAAAATAGAGAACCAATAGCTTATAAGAGGACGTCCCCAAATTCTCCAGATCAGAAATAATGGTGACATTTAAATCATTGGCAAAAGAGAGCTTATTCACTAGGTGATGTTGGGTTATGTAGATCCATTTTTGAGCTCTCCATTATGTTCCACGTTATGGTTGTCTATTTCTGTGCCAACACTAATCTGGATTGAGGTGAATTATTTTTCAGTAAGTTTCAGTATCAGAGCAAGTCACCATTCAGTGTTCTTTTTAATCTACTTGGCCATTTTCGGACGTGAATTCTTCCATATGAATGTTAAAATATTTTGTCTAGTTCTTACTATTGTTCCAAGGGGATCCAGCCTTAAAGTCCATTACATTTATATATCAGTTTTTGAAAGCTTGGCATCTGTATACTACTGTCCAGAGACATGGTATGTATCTTACTTATTAGATTTGTTCTTAGGTATTTTATGATTTTGTTACTTTTGCAAATGGGGTATCTTTACTCATGTACAAATCTCGCTGGCTCTCCCATACAGCATATAAACTGTTGTATTCGTATCAATGCAGCAAGTATCCGGCCACCTACGAAGTATCTCATCTTATTATTTTAGTACTTCCAGTGGTACTTGGTGAGCATGTCTCATGTCTCCTGGTGAAAGAATTGCACTGTCTGCAAATGAAAGTATTTTATCTCCTTGGAAATATTTATTGATCATTTCATCTTCTTATTTTAAGGTGACACATAGGACTTACAATCAATGTTAACTAACAATGAATAGATCAGGCATTTTTGTTTCCCTGATTTTCATGGAAGTATCTTTCACACTCATTATTTTGAAGTGATGTTTGCTGTTGACTTTGAAAATGGCTTTTTTTTTGTTCTAAATGGTTTTATTCTTTCTTTACCTAGAATTTTTACTAAGAGTTATTACCAGATTTTATCAAATAACTTTATTCATGTAACTATGAGGTTTTCTCTATTCATTTGCTGAGGTAATAATAATAATGTTAATGCAATAATTTTTGATGTTCTTTCTGGTAACCCCTAGATGTGCTTAACCCTTGAAAGTAAGAGTCCTCTCTGGCTTTCATCTTTCTGATATGCAGAGGAGAAATTTTACTATATATGCAGACATGTTTACATACTGCAGTGCCTCCAGGGACTGCTGAGGGGACTCCAACTCTTCCAGGGGTCCTGGGAGGGAAAAAGATTTTAATAATAACATTAAGATTTCTTTTTTTTTAAAGATTTTATTTATTTATTTGACAGAGATAGACAGCCAGCGAGAGAAGGAACACAAGCAGGGGAAGTTGGAGAGGAAGAAGCAGGCTCATAGTGGAGGAGCCTGATGTGGGGCTCGATCCCATAACGCCGGGATCACGCCCTGAGCCGAAGGCAGACGCTTAACCGCTGTGCCACCCAGGCGCCCCAGCATTAAGATTTCTTAATTACTCTCAGATTACTCTCATTCTCTCACAAATGTACAGTGGAATTTTTCAAAGGCTATATGACGTGTGATGTTGCAACATATAAGACTGAAACAGCACACATTGCATGGTACGCTGGGTGTTATATGCAAATAATGAATCATGGAACATTACATCAAAAACTAAGGATATACTGTATGGTGACTAACATAACACAATAAAAAATTACTATGAAAAAATAAATACCATATGTCATAATTAAAAACAAACAAACAAACAAAAGAAACAAATACGTAACACCAGTTGTCTTCCATTGAGTCAGACATTGAGACTTGGAAAAACCTAAAAACTCTACTCTTCTCAGTGAGAAAGAAACCCTTTGAGTAGAGACCCAAGAGGTGAGAGAAACTGGAGAGAGAGGAAAACAGGATTTAAGAATTGCCGCACACTGCATATGCCTATATGTTAAAAATGCAATAAAAAATAATACTTTGAGAACCATTATTCAGTTGGAGGACTGTGCATTTTTGGAAAATACTGCTCAGAGATAGGGCCAAGTGGCAAATCTATTCCATTTGGTTGCAGAAGTCATTTCGGAGACTCTGATCTTCTCCCTTTACCTTCAAAACACACATATATCTTTAATTTTCTTCTATATCTATATCTTTATTTTTCATTATTTCAGTGGATTAAAAAATAATGGCTTATTATTAGTATATCTCAGTGCAATGGAGTTGGCCAGGACAGGAGAGATGCTCCTTAATGTGCTGGAAGTTGAGGGGGCTGGTGTACGGCTGGGGGCGGGGGGTGCAGGGTGTGTTCCCACGGAGTATGGGCAATGAATGGGCCTGTTTGTGGAGGATTTAAAAATGACAACAAAATGAAATAAAGTATTTCAACACAATGAAAAAAATCAACTGCTTTGATCACCATGAGCTAGTTTTTCTAGACAATATCATAGATAACATGCCCCTCCTTCCTGGATATTTTTAAAAAATTGTTACATTGACCTGGAGCAGGGTGCTCCCAGTGGCCTGTCCATGACACATCCTGACCACATCCAGTCATTCAGGAGCCCAGGCTTCTCCCATTGAGTGGTTCAGCAACTCGAAGGGACTTGGGGCTCTACTGGATCTTTACATTCTGTGGCAAGCATTCTGGAAAAGTCAAAATAATGAGGACATTAAAAAGAGCATTGGTTGTTGACAAAACCGAAAGACAACCAACACAATAAGAGAAGATATTTGCAAATGACATATCAGATAAAGGGCTAGTATCCAAAATTTATAAAGAACTTATCAAACTCAACACCCAAAGAACAAATAATCCAATCAAAAAATGGGCAGAAGACATGAACAGACATTTCTCCAAAGAGGGCAGCCAAATACCCCTCTCAAAATCAATAAAACTAGGTCAACTCCCCGAATGTAATAGTGAAACTTGCAAATCTCAGAGACAAAGAGAAAGTCCTGAAAGCAGCTCAGGACAAGAGGTCTGTAACCTACAAGGGTAAAACATTAGATTGTCAGAAGACCTATCCATGGAGACCTGGAAGGCCAAAAATAACTGACAAGATATATTCAAGGTGATAAAGAAGAAAAATATGCAGCCCTGAATACTTTATCCAGCTAGGATGTCATTCAAAATAGATGGAGTGATAAAAAGCTTCCAGGAAAAACAGCAACTAAAAGAATTTGTGATCACCAAACCAGCCCTACAAGAAATATTAAAAGGGGTCCTCTAAGCAAAGAGAGAGCCCAAAAGTAACATAGACGAGAAATGAACAGAGATAATATACAGTAACAGTCACTTTACAAGCAATACAGTGGCACTAAATTTGTATCTTTCAATAGTTACTCTGAATGTAAATGGGCTAAATGGCCCAATCGAAAGACACAGGGTATCAGATTGGATTAAAAAAAAAAAAAAAGCAAGATCCATGGATATGTTGTCTGCAAGAGACTCATTTTAGACCCAACTCGATTGTCAACTAATCTTCAACAAAGCATGAAAGGATAGCCAATTGGAAAAAGAGAGTCTCTTCAAAAAATGGTGTTGAGAAAATTGGACAGCCACATGCAGAAGGATGAAACTGGTCCATTTCCTTATACCATACACAAAAATAGACTCAGAATGGATGAAAGACCTCAATATGAGACAGGAATCCATCAAAATCCTAGTGGAGAATACAGGCAGCAACCTCTTTGACTTTGGCCACAGAAACTTCTTGCTAGATACATCTCCAAAGGCAAGGGAAACAAAGGCAAAAAAAGAGCTATTGGATCTGGATTGAGATAAAAAGCTTCTACACAGCAAAGGAAATAGTCTGCAAAACCAAAAGACAACCAACAGAATGGGAGAAGATACTTGCAACCGACATATCAGATAAAGGGCTAGTATCCAAAATCTATAAAGAACTTATCAAACTCAACACCCAAAGAAAAATAATCCAATCAAGAAATGGGCAGAAGAGATGGACAGACATTTCTCCAAAGAAGACATACAGATGGCCAACAGACACATGAAGGTGCTCAATATCACTCAGCATCAGGTAAATACAAATCAAAACCACAATGAGATACCACCTCACACCAGTCAGAATGGCTAAAATTAACAAATCGGGAAATAACAGATGTTGGCGAGGATGTGGAGAAAGGGGAACCCTCTCACACTGTTGGTGGGAATGCAAACTGTGTAGCCACTCTGGAAAACAGTATGGAGTTTCCTCAAAAAGTTGAAAATAGAGCTACCCTGTGACCCAGAAATTACAATACTGGGTTATTACCCCAAAGATACAAATGTAGTGATCCAAAGGGGCACATGCACCCCAATGCTCATAACAGCACTGTCCACAATAGCCAAACTTTGGAATGAGCCCCAATGTCCATCGACAGATGAATGGATAAAGAAGATGTGGAATATATGCCATGGAATATTATTCAGACATCAAAAAAAAAAAAGAAATCTTGCCATTTGCAACAAACATGGATGGAACTAGAGGGTATTATGCTAAGGGAAATAAGTCAATCAGAGAAAGTCAATTTACGTATGATCTCACTCATATGTGGAATTTAAGAAACAAGGCAGAGGATCATAGGGGAAGAGAGGAGAAAATGAAACAAGATGAAACCAGAGAGGGAGACAAACCATAAGAGACTCTCAATCATAAGAAACAAATTGAGGGTTGCTGGAGGGGAGGGTGGTGGAAGGATGGGGTAACTGGGTGATGGACACTGGGGAGGGTATTGTTGTAATGAGCACTGGGTAATATATAAGACTGATAAGTCACAGACCTGCACCCCTGAAACAAATAACACATTATATGTTAATTAATTGAATATAAATTTAAAAATAAAATAAAATTGCATTTAAAAAAGAGCATTGGTTGTCAGGGATTTGGGGAGAGAAGGGGACCAATAGATAGAGCTCAGATGATTTTAAGGGCAGTGAAACTATCCGATACTATAAGAAGGGGTGCACATCACATGGATTTCACAAAAGGCATATAGACTGTAACACACCAAGAACAAACCCTAATGTAAACTATGTACTTTGGGTGATAAGGATGTGTCCACAGAGGTTCATCCCCTGTAACTAATGTACCATCTAGTGGGGGATGTTGATAGTGGGGGAGGCTGCGTGTGTGAGTAGGAGATATGTAGGAACTCTCTGCACTTTTTCTCAATTATACCGTGAACCTGAAACTACTCTAAAAAAAAAAACTGTAGTAAAGACAAAAAAGAAGGAAAACTCATTGTTGAGAATATTCTCTTGGACACCATAAAAATCAAATAATCCAATTAAAAAATGGGCAGAAGACATCCAGATGGCCAACAGACACATGAAAAGATGCTCAACATCACTCATCATCAGGGACATGAATGAAGAAGCTCTATTCATCACAACCCATCTTTGCCTCAGGAATACAGTTTTTTACTTTGTAGCCGGAAATAATTTCAAAGTTACAGAAATGGATGGAACTAGGGTGTATTGTGCTAAATAAAATAAGTCAACTGGAGAAAAATGCCATCTGATTTCACTCATATGTAGAATTTAAGAAACAAAACGATGAACACAAGGCAGAGAAGGAAAAATTAATTAAGATAAACACAGAGAGGGAGACAAACCATAAGAGACTCTGAACTATAAAGAACAAACTGAGGGTTGCGGGAGGGGCGGTGGGTGGGGGATGGGCTAAATGGGGGATGGGCATTAAGGAGGGCACTCGTGATGCGCACTGTTACATGGAAGTGATGAATCTCTAAATTCTACTCCTGAAACAAATACTACATTATATGTTAACTATCTTGAATTTAAATAAAATCTTGGAAGAAAAAAACAGAAACCCCCCACAAAGTTACAGAAATGATGCAGTGATATGTGTAGTAGAACACCTGTATACCTTTGCTCATAGGCACTTTTGCTGATGTGCTACTCCATTTACCTTACTATACAATCTCCTTTATTTTCTCCCAGTTCTAGAGCCAGTACTGTTAGGTCTGATTTCAGACTTCTGGCCGCCAGAATGAGGAGACAAGACATTTCTGTTGTTCAAGGCACCCGGGTAATAGTACGTTGTTATGGCGGCCCTGAATCACCAGTCTTGGCAATGAGTTTTTGGATCTGACTCCAAAAATAAAGACAACAAAAGCAAAAATAAGCAGGTGGGACCACATCAAACTAAAAACTTCTGCCTAGCAAAGGAAATCATTAACAAAAGGAAAGGCAACCTGCTGAATGGGAGAAAATATTTGCAAATCACATATCTGATAAGAGATTTCATATCTAGGATATATAGTGAACTCCTACAACTCAGTGACAAAAAAACAAAATAACTTAATTAAAAAATGGACAGAAGAGGGGCGCCTGGGTGGCTCTGTCGTTAAGTGTCTGCCTTCGGCTTAGGGTGGGATCCCAGCGTCCTGGGATCGAGCCCTGCATCAGGCTCCCTGCTCCACTGGGAGCTTGTTTCTTCCTCTACCACTCCCCCTGCTTGTGTTCCCTCTCTCGCTGTGTCTATGTCAAATAAATAAAATATTTTTTAAAAAAATGGGCAGAAGACCTGAATAGACTTTTTTTTTTTCCCTGAGGAAGGCATCCAGATGGCCAACAGGATGAAAAGATGCTCAACACCACTCATCATCAGGGCAATGCACATCAAAACCACAATGATTTATCACCTCACACCTATTAGGATGGCTACTATCAAAAAGATAAGAAACAACAAGTGTTGGTGAGGATGTAGAGAAAAGGAGACCCTTGTGCACTGTTGGTGGGAATGTAAATTGGTGCAGCTCCTGTGGAAAACGGTATGGAAGTTCTTCAGAAACTTACAGGAAGAGTCACCATGTGACACAAATTTCCCACTTCTGGGTATTTGTTCAAGGAAAATGAAAACGCTGACTTGAAAAGCTATGTACATCCTTGTGTTCACTGCAGCATTTGCAGCGTTATTTACAGCAGTCAGGATCTAGAACCACCTAAGGGTCCGTCAATGGATGAATGGATCAAGAAATTGTGAGAGGTCTCTATCTATCATTTCACGTATATATATGGAATAAAAAAGAATGAAACCTTGCCATCTGCAGCAACATGGATGGATCTTTTTTTTTTTTTTTAGTTTATTTATTTATTTGACAGAGCGAGAGAGAGCACAAACAGGGGGAGCAGCAGAGGGAGAAGCAGGCTCTCCACTGAGCAGGGTGTCTGATGTGGGGCTCAGTCCCAGGACCCTGGGATCACGACCTGAGCCGAAGGCAGACGCTTAATTAACTGAGCCACCCAGGTGCCCCAACATGGATGGATCTTGAAGGCATTATGCTAAGTGAAATAAGTCATAAGTCAGACAGAAAAAGACAAATACTATATGATTTCACTTACCCGTGAATCTAAAAAACAAACAAATAAACAACAACAACAAAACACGCTCGTAGGATAGAGAACAGATTGGTAGAGGCAAGGGAAGGAGGTTGAAGGAAAAGGTGAAGAGTGTCCAAAGGTACTAACTTCCAGTTATAAAATAAATATGTCATGGGGAAGTAATGTACAGCGTGCTAACTGGCTAATAATCCAGTATTACATATTTGAAAATTGCTAAGAGAGTAGATCTTAAAAGTTCTCGCCACAAGAAAAGAAGTTTTGTAACTGTGTATGGTGACATGTTAACTAGATTGTGGTGGTCATTTTGCAATACGTACAAATCCAGAATCATTATATTGTCTGCTGAAACTAATATAATGTTAAATGTCAATTATACCTCAATTAAAAAAAATGAAATACTGATACATGCTATGACATGGATGAGTCTGGAAAACACGCCAAGTGAAAGAAGTTGGACACAAGAGACCATATAGTGTATGATTCCGTTTATATGAAATATCTGGATAGGAGACATCATAGAGACAGAAAGCAAATTAGTGGTTGCCAGAGCTTGTGGGGAGACTGATACGGGTATGAGGTTTCTTTTGGGGGCAATGAAAATGTTCTGAAACCAGAGATGGGTGATGGTTGCACAGCATTTTGAATGCACTAAAAGTCACTGAATTGCACAATTGAAATGGGTGAATTGTGGGCCACCTGGCTGGCTCAGTAAGTAGAACATGGGACTCTTGATCTCAGGATCATGAGTTCAAGCCCCACACTGGGCATAGAGCTTACTTTTTAAAAAATGGGTGAATTGTGTGGTGTGTGATCTGTATTCCCCAAAAGCTGTTAGGAATAAAGGAAGGAAGGAAGGAAGGAAGGAAGGAAGGGAGGGAGGGAGGGAGGGAGGAAGGAAGGGAGGGAGGGAGGGAGGGAGGGAGGGAGGGAGGGAGGGAGGGAGGGAGGGAGGAAGGAAGGAAGGAAGGAAGGAAGGAAGGAAGGAAGGAAGGAAGGAAGGGAGAAAGAAAGAAAGAAGAAGAGGGAAATCACAAAGAAGGGGGAGGACTAGATTTGCTACATGCCAGAACAAGTGAGGCTGGGCAGAGCCGGGATGCAGCCATGGGATGGCCTTCTTAGGGTGTGCCCCTGGTGATGGTGTCATCAAATGCTCATGGCCGCCCCACTGGATTTCATGGGCACTGGATTCTCATGCTCACCATGGCCGCCATGAATAATCATGATTGCTCTGGAATGTTCTTGTCATTCCCTGAGAATTGAAAGTCTTGGACGAGAGCATGCCGTTGGCAAACCTGGGCCACCTGCCTCATGTCTAACTAAGCACTCTACGTCAGAGAGTGGGAAACATGAGTCTGTCACCCCTCAGCTTCCAAAAGGGGAGGGTGGGGTGGGACTTGTCACCCACCTGTGTTCAGATTCCTATCAAATAGGAAGGGTCCAGAGGCTGAGAAGCCAACAAGTGACAATTATTGATTGCATGTGGATGGCCCTACTGAGACCTGGAAGTGCCCCAAACCCAGAAAGCAGGAGCCCCCACTCCTCAGATTACAGATCCATAAACATTGAATGAGCAAATTCCTTGATGCTGAGCTCTATAGAAAGCATGGTGATGGGATTTCATTTAATTCTCACTGTAAGAGCTCTATTCTTACACCCACCCTACAGATAAGGTCCACAGAGGCTGCGGGGGGGTAAGGAACCACTCCTACATCCTTCACCCAATCCGCTGTGCAGGTCAGAACCCCTGTACACACATGTGCTGCTCCCCACCTCACCTATCTAACACCCTCCAATGCATCCTTCAAGCTTCCACTCAAGTAAGCTCCCCAAAGCATGCCTTGATTTACCCAGGTAGGTTGAGGGGGAGAGAACACAGGAGGTAGGAATGGCCAACCTCACCTTTGTGCCCCCACTGAAACCTACAACTTGCCCAGGGTTTTGCACACACTGTATGACCTTGGACAAGTGACGAACGTTTTCAGTCTCACTTTCCATAAGCGTAAGAGGAAGATGAAAATAAGACGAGCCCCAACTTGGACAGCAGATGTGACTGAAGAACAGAGCCAAGGCCAAGTGCCTTGCACTGTGCCTCACACAGAGTAGGGGCTTTATTATCCATACTCCTACACTATTCCCCAGGAAGAGTTAGGTGGGATGGATGACAAACCCCATATCCTTGGCCCCGACAGAGTGAGTTTACTGGATGAGTTATTGCCACGTTGTGTTCTCTGCCTGAGTCACTCTTCTTGATCTATTGCAGCAAAACACGAGACACACCTGGTGAAGGGACAGCAGTTCCACAGAGAATGCGCTTCCCACCGGAGCTCATAGGGCTGTCCTATGCTCCCTCAAGAGCCACCATCTTCACCTGGGCCCACTTGCCTGCCAACTTTTCTTGGCTCCTCTCAATAAAAACACTGTAACTGCTTTCTTGGCAAGGCTCTTCCCTGCTGGGGTCTCCTACAGAGGTGAGGGCTGGGTGCTGTGGGTGGAAGAAGGTGGCCTGGTGGCTGAAATAATCAGGGGTACTGGGGTAAGAGGGAGAGGATTGGGGACCCACAAGTTGTCCATCCAGGGAAGATGGTAGGCACCTAGATCAAGCCAGGACTGCCCAAGTGGCTATGAAGTTGGGTCCTTTTTAGCCCTGAAGGGATCTCTGATGAAATGCTGACCGGATGAAGCTACCATCACTGCCTGACCTTGAAATTCCCTGCATCGCCTCAAACCTCTCTCCCTCGGACACGGTGCCTGCTGTCAACCACTTTAGTCCAGTGGCATCACAAACATGCAAATAACATCATGACAAGGTCCCTGGGGCGAGAGCCTTCTAAGCTGGCGTCTGTTTCCCTGTCGTTCCTGCAGGGCTGACTGCACCCTCCTGCCCCTGCTGCTGCCCCAGCCCCTCACAAGGTTTCTGAGCTCGAGCAGCTATAGGCGCCCTCACAGGTGATCCAATGCTTGTTTCGTTACAGGATCCCAGGGATCTCAGGGGCACGTGTGATAGGAGCCCCTCAGAGGGCCCCTGCCTCTGCTATTCTCAAGTTGCAATTCAGAGACACAAATACACTCCTCAAGTTCCCCTGCTGTGATTCTGGGCCCGGATTCCCCATCCCCACAGACGCCTTCAGGCCAGAGGCAGAGCTGGCAGGAACAACAGACATCCACAGAAACATCAAACTGGGGGCCTCAGAGGGGAGGGGGGTGGGGGAATGGGACAGGCTGGTGATGGGTAGTAAGGAGGGCACGTATTGCATGGTGCACTGGGTGTTATACGCAACTAATGAATCATCGAACTTTGCATCAGAAACCAGGCATGTACTGTATGGTGACTAACATAATATAATAAAAAAAACATTAAAATAAAAAAAATAATAAAGTCTTTCTACTAAATGTATAACCAAAAAAAAAAAAAAAGAAAAAAAAAGAAACATCAAAGTGCTCATGGGTCATTGACTCCTCTTCCCTGACATGTAATCCCAGAGAGGTTATCCTGAAATTAATCTGATATGATCAACTTTCCTATACCTTAATAGCAGAGGAATGGAGAATATTTAAAGAGCAAAGTAATGTAGGCAGGCGTGTGTGCGTCTGTGCGTCTGTGTGTGTGTGTGTATGCACACACATATGTGTTATCTGTGGGCAAATATTAAAGGTCCATGAATTTAGAGACCTAACTCTGAATGAAAGCATTGGCCTTCACATCCACTTTTTCAGGCTTAATAAATTGCAATTAAGGCAAGTACCAAAGGAAGGTATGACTATTTTTAAAGTTCCCAATTTCAAGAAAATTAGTTCACTTCCTCTTTCCAGCATGCAAGGCAGATTTCCTTGGTTGAGAATGTTCAAAAGAATTGGGCAGGAGTGGGGATTTGGCTAGGGATGAACATGTAAGGTACTGGCTACTTGGTTGGGGGCAACTGAGGTTGCATTTCTCATTGAGGAATACAAAACCTCAGGTCTAGAGTAACTCAGCTTTCTACGGTTCTGGGTGCTGCTATCTAGCTCTGTAGACATCCAAGCAAACCTGAGAATTAAGCTCCAAGTGGCTCAGACAAGAAAAAACTGAAGATCTGGGTAGAGATTGCAAACCTCTGTAATACAGGTCATGGCCAACTTCCCTTCTCATGCCTGCTCTTCCTTCTTTCCTAAACCTTCTGGAGGAATGTTTGCACCATGGAAGCCCAGAAGCAGCAGAAGCTGCCAGGGCTCTTGCCCAAGCCGATTCACCATTGCTCAGCAGACCAAGCTGCAGGGGGGTGTCAGTGGCACATGGGTCTTTGCAGCAGAGAGACTGAGGCCTGGGCTGTGAAGAAGCCCAGATGGAACCAGAAAGAAGCTGTACCTGGGTCTACCTGAGGCAGACAGGGAAAACCTCATGGGACAGGCAACTAGCTGGGGCCCAACAAGAGGAAGAGTACTAGGTAGACAAGGGGTGGGGTGAGGGGTAAGGTTGGCTGGGCAGGTGCTACTGAAGCAAGAGTCTACATGAACGTGTTTCATTCATCCTCACTCTGACCACGTGGTGAAGACCATTCCTAGTACTATTCCCGGGAATATGAAAGGATAGGTTATTTCCATTATCCCAATCATGGGGAGAGCAGGGGAGAGATGCTGAATAATAGTGACTTTTAAAGACGAAAAGGTTTTCAATTTTGATTGACTTTTACCTTTATACCAATCCAACATAGACTTTTTCTTTTACAGTTCATACTTGTTACATCAAGTGTAAGAAATTGGTACCAAATACAGACACTAAGATTTTGTCCGGTTTTCTTCTGGGAGTTGTACATTTAGGCCTATGATCTATCATGAATTAAATCTGATGTATGGTGTGAGGAAGGACTGCAGATTTTTTTTTAACATATCCAATTGCTCCAAGACAATTTGTTGAAAAGATTATCCTTCCCACACTGAATTGCCTTTCCACCTTTGTCAAAAACCAAGTGATTGTATGTATGTAGTTCTGTTTCTGGACTCTATAGTTCCACTGATTTGTCTATCCTTACACTAATACCATACCATTCTTACCACTGTAACCTCATTTTTCATAAACTTCTGCCAAAAAAAAAAAAGCCTATTTGCACTTTGAGATTGCATTGCATTAAATCTGTAGATCAAACTGGAGGAAACTGACATCTTAAGAAAATTGTTTCCAATCCATGAACAATATGTATGTCCCATTTAGGTCTCCATTAACTGCTCTCAGAAATGTTTTGTTTTAATGTAAGATCTTTCACATCTCTTGTCAAATTTATTCCTAAGATGTTGTTAATTCCTGATAGTCATAAATTGCAAAGTCTCTTAATATTGATTTCTGATTGTGCAAGGTAATTATATAGAAATACATGTGATTGATTCAGTAAATGTTTTAAAACATCATTAATTTTGTTTTTATATTATGAAAAATATTTGCAAAAATACTACTACATAGTTTAGAAAAAATGTTTGACAATAGACTCCCTGTACTTCTTATTTTGTAATATGCTTTTTCCTTTTCAAATACCTAGGATATCTTTTCATGTTTATTTATAGACTTCTGTGTGATATTTCATTCTGTTTATTGCACTTTGCTTATCTGAGCTTCCACTGAATGCGCCATATGAACTGTTTCCAATTAAAATGTTAAACTTAAAAGAAATACATGTGATTTTGTATATTAATTTTGTATCCTACAACCACGCTAAAACTCCCTTATTAATCCTGGTAGACACTACCAGATTTTCCACAAATCATCTCTGAATATAGCTGTAATCCTTTCTCTCTCCTGCCTTTTTTCCATCCTATTGCACTGGCTAGAACCTCCAGTAAAATGTTCAGAAGTAATGACAGTGGGGGCGCCAGGGTGGCGCAGTTGTTAAGCGTCTGCCTTCGGCTCAGGGCGTGATCCCGGTGTTCTGGGATCGAGCCCCACATCAGGCTCCCCTGCTGGGAGCCTGCTTCTTCCTCTCCCACTCCCCCTGCTTGTGCTCCCTCTCTCACTGGCTGTCTCTGTCAAATAAATAAAATAAAATCTTAAAAAAAAAAAAAAGTAGTAATGACAGTGGACATCTTTGCATTGGACCTGTTAGGAAGACATTCACCATGATATTTGCTGAAGGATTTTTTTTTTTTTTTTGTAGATGTTGTTTATCAAACCGAGGAAATTCCTTTTAGAGTCTAATTTGCATGCTATAATTCATTCACTCATTTATTTTTTGATACTTATTTAAGTCATATTATTGACCATACCTTCAGCTTGGTGGGAGAAGCAAAGTTAAATATGAGACCAAAAAAATTCTAATTTGCTTAGTTAGAGCTTTTATCACAACTTAGCATTATCAAATGCACTTTCTGCATCTATTAATCACATGGTTTTCCTCCTGCATTAATATGGCAAACTACATTAGTTGACTTTCAAGTGTTAGACCTACTTTGCATTCTCGGGATAAACTCTATTTAGTTAAGATGTATTATCCTCTTTATAGAACTTGTTGGATTTAATTTACCATAATTTTGTTAAGAATTTTTGTGTTGAGGTTTATGAGGGATAGGCGTCTAATTTTCCCTTCTTGCAGTGTCTTTGTTTGGTTTTGGGATCAGGGCAATGTTGGCCTCATTGATGGAGGGGTAAAGCATTCTTTCCTCTTTAATTTCGAAAGAGGTTCCGTAGAATCAGTAGCATATCTTTCTTGAATGTGTGGTTGCACTTACGACTAAAGTGATCTAGGCCTAGGGTATTCTTTGTGAGATTTTATTTTATTTTATTAAGATTTTATTTATTTATTAGAGAGAGAGAGAGAACATGAATGCAGGGGAGGGGAGAGGGAGGGCAAAGCATACTTCCCACTAAGCAGGAAGCCCAATGTGGGGCTCGATCCCAGGACCCCAGAATCATGACCTGAGCTGAAGGCAGCCGTTCAACAGACTGAGCCACCCAGGCGCCCTTTTTTGTGAGATTTTAAATAACAAATTCAATTTTTTTCATAATTAGGACTATTAAGATTTTCTATTTCTTCTTGAGTGAACTAAGTTAATTTGGATCTTCCAAGGAATTTATGTTCATCTAAATTGTCCAATTTATTATAAGTAGCTCATAATATTCTGTTGGTTTAATATCTACAGAATCTATAGTGGTTGTACCTCTCTCATTCCTGACACTGGCCATTTGTTTCTTCTCTCTTTTTCTCCCGATCAATCTAGTTAGAGGTTTATAAATTTTTTTTTTTTTGAGCTTCTCAAAGACTCAGCTTTTGGTTTAGTTAAAATTTCTCTATTATTTTTCTCTCTCCAATGTCATAGATTTCTGCTCTACCTTCGTGATTTCCCTTCTTCTGTGTACACTTTTATTTGCTCTTCTTTTTCTAATTTCTTAAAGTGGAAGCTAAAGTCATTGGTTCAACACCCTTTATCTAACACAGACACTTTAGTGCTATGAATGTCCCTCTACATACTGCTTTAGTTGCATCACAAGATACAAGGTCAACACACAAAAATCAGTTCTATTTCTATATACCAGCAATGAACAACTGGGAACCAAAATTAGAAAAACAATACCATTTAAGAAAATAAAATACTTAGTTATAAGTCCAACAAAACTTGTACAGGATCTGTAAGCTGAGACTATGAAATGCTAATGACAGAAGCCACAGATGCAAATAAATGGAGAGACAAGACATGTGTCTGTTTAGAAGACTCACTAACATATGTGAATTCTCCCCCAACTTATCTACAGATTTAATGTAATTCCAATCAAAATCCCAGCAACGCTTTTGTATAAATAAGCTAGTTCTAAAATTTATATGGAGAGGCAAAATTGATGGAAAAGTCAAAATAATTTTGAAAAGAAAGAATAAAGTTAGAGGAATCACACTAACAGATTTTTAAGATGGATACAAGCTACAGGAACTTTGATGATGTGGTACTGGAAATAGGAGACTCACAGATCAATGGAAGAGAATGTAAAGTCCAAAGATAGACCCATACAAATATGGCTAATTGATTCTTGACAAAGATGCAGAAAAAAGTCAGTGGAAAACAAACAACAGCCTTTTCAACAAATGGTCCTGGAACAACTGGACATAAAACCATATGCCCCCCAAAACCAAATAAATCAAAAACAAACCTCACACCTTGAAAAAATTAACTCAAAAGTCGATTACAAACCCAAATGTAATATTTGTAAAACTATAAAACACTTAAAAGAAAATATAAGAGGAAGGCTTTGAGAACTGGGGCTAGACCAAGAGGTCTTAGACGTGACACCAAACAGTACAGTCCATAAAAGAAAAAAATTCATCAATTCTGGGCAAAAACACGCTCGCCAATGGACCCCACACAACAGTTTCTAGTCCAAGAGCATATGGAACCAATTTGAATTGTGCACCACATTTGAATAAACCATTAACTTTTTCTTTTAAACAGGTGGATTCCTCTAAACTTCAGTCTATTGTGTATGTTTGCTATTTCCTCATTTTCGAGCACTCTTGAATTTAGCCTTCATTTTGTCCTAAAGCAGGGGTCAGCAAACTTTCGGTAAAGGGTCACGGTATTTTCAGCTTGGTAGGCCATCAGGCCTCTGTCACAACTACTTAACTCTGCCCTCGGCAGAACAGCCAGAGACAGCAGGCATTTGTTTCTACTGGGTAGGTTCCAGTAAAACTTTATAAGGGTTTCATTTGGCCCCTGAGGCCATACTTCGCCAACCCCTGTTCTAGGGCCTGGAGCAGCAGATGAGAAGGAGCCGGCCACTGCACATTTAGAACACAGCAGGCAGCTATGGGGCAGGACCAGGGCCAGCTTCCACTGACACGAAGCATTCAATGAGCGGCTGCCTGGATTTGCTGGAGAAACATCTCAACTGCTTGCAAGCACTGTCCCAACGTGGTTTCAGGAGATATCTTTCTAATCAGAGCTCCTGCTTTAGCAGTGTGCACACCTTGTCAAGTCCTTTGACCATCCGTGCAGCAAGGGTGGAGCCTGTGGGGCTGAGGGGCTGTTCTAGGTGGCAGAGCTGTGTCAAGGGCCCAGTCCTCCCGACCTCAATCTCCTGTCTTCCCCACAGAACAAGCCCCCCTTTACAAACAGGGAGCTCCCCAGAAAATCAGAAAGTAGCTTCACCTGCCCCATCGTGCAAGTAATTGCTTTGTGTCTCAGCACTGCCCAAGGACAGAATCAGAATCACCCACTGCATCAGCATCTTGACGTGAGACCCAGGTGACCTGGAAGCACACCTCAGGAAAAGGAAAAGTCCCTTGGTCCCCCCGCCCATCGGTGGCCTGAGACACGCGGCTGCAGGGCCAGGGTCCAGGGCATTCTTCCAAGGCCCCCTATCTCCACGATACCCACAGCAGGCTTGAAGGAACAGACTTTATTAATCTAGAGCTCGAACACTAGAGGCTAAAATTCAGCTGAGTCATAAGAATCTATTTACAGAGTGCTGTCTGCAGGCCAGGTGGGGCTGGGCTGGTTCTCCCCCAACCACCCACCGAGTGCAGCCTCCAAACGGGCCTGGGCCACGTTCTACCTGCAGCACACAGAGGACATTTATATACACACGGCAAACCCCCAGAGCCAGAACACCGGGCAGGCTGGCACCAGACCGACAGAGGGGCGGACAGACAGACACACACAGGGGCTGAGACCGCTGAGCAAGCCCAGGGGCTTCAGTACTTCTTCAGGCTGTAGGCCAGGCTGCCGGGGACCCTGGCGCCCAGCAGGGGCGGCGAGTTCCAGACCGCAGAGCTGGTGCGTTTGTGGTAGCGGGGCTTACTCTTCTTGAAGATGTCCTCCAGGTCCAGTGGGAGAATGGTTCCAAAGAGTTCCAGTAGGTTCGGGGGGTGGTAGTACTGGTGGATGATGGCATGGCTTAGCTGAGTGCCTGCGGGGGACACGGAGGGTCAGGTCACTGCCTCAGGGCACCTCCTGAGCCTCCCCATCCCCCGGCCCCTTGTCACCCTCTCCACCCCAGCATGCCCCCACCTCTGCCACATCAGCTCCTCTCTCGGAGCCCTCTTCCCGGAAAGTGATCTTACTGCCTGTCCCCATGGCCATGCTCTGGCACAGGTCCTCAGGGGCTCACAGGGGCCGGGCCCTGCGGGGGGCCCTCCCTGTAGGACCTCATTATCCCCACAACCGCCAGGGAGGCAGCTCCTTTATTCTCCTCACTTTATAACAGTGAGATGGGCCCAAAGGCACACGGCTAGTGACTGGGGGAGCTGGGCTCTGGAGACCAGCCTAGCTCTAGAACGGAAGCATCCGTGGCCGTCCCTGACTGCTGTGGTCGGCTGTTTCTTTCCCCAGCCCCCAGGTCCCACGGCGCAGGGTCTTACTGAGGGGGCCTCTGGGGGGTCAGGAGGTGGAACCTCTGCCTGGCACTTACAAACACTAACTCACTTCGTCCTAAATAACCCTTCTCAGATGGTATCACCCCCATTTCACAGATGAGAAAACTGAGCCACTGTAAGTAAGCTGGTGAAGGTCAACCCCCATTAGGTGGCTCTGCCAGCGATCTGGCTTCTTGGCCATGTGGACCCCTGCCTGCTGCCACCTGCCAAATGACCTGATGTCAGAAGTTAAGGAGACTAAACCAGATTCTGGCTAATGTGGAGTTTAAATGAGGTGACACCAAAGCAACGTGTCTTCTGTAGAGAGCCGACCCCCTATGGGGCTCTGGGCCCTTCTCTCTGGGGAGTAAGACTGCATCCCACCCTGACTCCCAGCTCAGCACACTCTTATAAAGTGCCCACTGTATGCACAGGCCCCGCCCCTTTCCCAGGAGGCCTTGCACCCCCGGTTGGCGGTGGCCTGGTCACCCTCACCTGCACTCCTGTTTAAACACTGGGGCTTATAAAGTCGGGGATCAAACCCTGCTCAAGCACCCCTGCCTCAGGCCTTCCCCAGCTGCCTGGAACCCCCAGCTCTAGCTCTTGGTGCGCTAAAACCTCTTGGCGGTATTCCCACCCTAAGCCGCTTATTTGGGTCCAACTCTCAGCTGGCCCATTGGGTGGGGCTCCAAGGAAGGGCACAGAGCCTGAGCTGGAACACCCAGCACCGTGCCCGCCTGCAGCCAGCCACAATTTAACCCATTTGTTGAGGACAGCGGTGCCCAACACTGGCCACAGAGTGCCCACCGTTCCCTGGGCACATCCCAAGGCCCAACGCAGGCTTATTGGGCCACTGCTTCAAGCTGCCAGCCCGTGGGTACGACAGCCTCCTGACACCCACAGCTGCCGAGCCACTACCTCCAGGGTCCCAGATGTCAGAAGTGAGGACCCAGGTGTCCTGGGGAACTCTGGGCCCTGCCTACCTCTGGCCCAGGTGGGGATGGGCTTCCGGGGATGGGCCTCGTCATCGGTGGAGTCATCGCTGTTCAGATCCATCCCATAGTTATCTGGGTTGATCTTCGGGGGGGCCCTGTGGCCCTGCGGAGTCATCTGATACGAGGTACAAGCTGGAGACTGGAGAAGACAAACGTGGCTGTCAGCTCCCCCTCCCCACCTTCTGGCATCTCTCACCGCTGAGGAACACTGGGGCTCTAGTCACCACCCCTCATTTCATGGGGAATAAAAAAGGTTCAGGGATTCACCTTTTAATTTAAAAAAGTCATACCACATACATGACAGCCCAGGACACTCCCCTGGGAACCTCATGATTGGTACTTTTTTTAACCATTTGTGATAGATGTATATTCAGCTAATTTCCGAGTTTTTGTTATCATAAACTATGCTGCCATGAAAACCCTTCCACGTACATTTTGTCTATAAGAGCAATACGCTGTTATAAGGGCTTGTTAAAAAAATTCTAGTACACGGGCACCTGGGTGGGTCAGTCCATTGAGTGTCCGACTCTTGATTTCGGCTCAAGTCATGATTTCAGGTTCCTAAGATCGAGCCTCGTGTCGGGGTCCACGCTCAGCACGGGGTCTGCTTGAGATGCCCTCTCTCCCTCTCCCTGTGCCCCTCCCCCTGCTCACACTCTAAGTAAATAAATAAATAAAATCTTCAGGAAAAAAAAAGAAATTCTGGTACAAGCAACTGGCACACGGCTGTCAAATAGGAGATTTACAAGTGCTGAAACACACAGATGTCTACAACATACTAAATGAAACAGAAATAAAGGGGAGAGGGACTCAAGCTGCCAAGTGGTATATGGTATAGACTAAATGCTGTTTGTGCTCCCCACACCCCCCAAATTCTTCTGTTAAATCCTCACCCCCGTGTGATGCACTGGGAGGTGGGGCCTTTGGAGGTGATTAGGTCGTGAGGATGGAGGCCTCCTGAGTGAGATCGGTGCCCTTAGAACACAGACCCCAGAGAGCCCCTGCTCCCCTTCAGCCTGGGAGGACGCAGGGAGAAGACAGCCGTCTGTGAGCCCGGAAGAGGGCTCTCACCAGACACTGAAGCCGCTGGTGCCTTGACCTTGGACTTCCAGCCTCCGGAACTGTTGTTTAAGCCACCCAGTGTGGCAGTTTGTGACAGGAGCCTGAGCAGACTAAGACGGCACGGCAGACGGTGCCCATTTAAAACTCTGTGTGTGTGAGTGTGTGTGTGTGAATGTGTGTGTGAGTGTATGACAGTGTGTATGTGAGTGTATGAGAGAATGTGTGTCTATGTGAGTGTGCATGTGTGAGTGACAGAGTGTGAGTACAGTGTGCGTGTACGACAGTGTGTATGTGAGAGTGTGTGTGAGAATGAGTGTGTGAGTGTATGAGTGACAGAGTGTGAGTACGGTGTGCGTGTATGACAGTGTGTATGTGAGAGTGTGTGTGAGAGGATGAGGATGAGTGTGCGTGTGTGTGTGTGTGTTTAGAGAAGGTTTATATGTGCAAACTATACAAAGATACACACCGAACTTTTCCTGTAAGGGTACTTTCTTTCACTTTATATTTTTTTAAAAAGTTTAGTTTCTTCTTTTTCTTTTTTCTAAAAAATTCTACTTTTTTTTTTTTTTTAAAGATTTTATTTATTTATTCGACAGAGATAGAGACAGCCAGGGAGAGAGGGAACACAAGCAGGGGGAGTGGGAGAGGAAGAAGCAGGCTCATAGCAGAGGAGCCTGATGTGGGGCTCGATCCCAGAACGCCGGGATCACGCCCTGAGCCGAAGGCAGACGCTTAACCGCTGTGCCACCCAGGCGCCCCTAAAAAATTCTACTTTTAAGAGTAAGAAAATATACAGACCAAACATGGGAAAAACAATTGTGCCAACTGTCTCCTTCCTCTTTCTTCGGGTCCTAATCCACAGTCTGTGCCTCCAGCTCCCGGGAAGGGAAGAACCAGAGCCCGGGGCGGGGGAAGGGGGGCCTCCGCTCGGGGGCCCGGCCTCACCTGCACGTCCACGGTCACGTTCAGGCTTTTGCTGGCCGCCGCCGCCGCCGCCGCCTCCCCAGCTTTCCTCTGCTGCTCCTCCTGCAGCCGCTCCTCGGCCAGGCGCTGCTGCTCTTCCTGGGGCGCAGCGGAGGCCGGGGGTTAGCGACCCTGCGTGGCAGCCCCCGCACCCCCCGCCAGCCCCAAGCGGCCAGACCCCACAAGAGCCCCAGGCCCGCTCCCCTTCACCTTCTTCTTCTTCTCCTCCAGTTCCCTCTGCAGCCGCTCCTTCTGCAGCCGCAGCGCCTTCTCCCGCTCCTGCTCCTGCAGCTCCCTGGGGACCAGGCGACAGCCTGTCAGGGCAGGAAGCCGCGTCCCGGCCCAGCGCCCCCCAAGAAGGAGCCTGTCCCTTAGCAGCTCCCCCGGTGAAGGCAGGAGCCGCCTGCCGCTGAGGGCCCCTCGAGTCTGGCTTCCGCACACTCCCCGGAAAGCAGGCGGCGGGACAACTGCACGCCCCTCGGCCGTGGCAGTGGGCCCTTACCTCTCGGCCTGGAGCCGCTCCTGCTCCTTCCGGCGCTCCTGCTCCCGCTCCTGCTCCTTCCGCCGCTCCTGCTCCCGCTCCTGCTCCTTCCGCCGCTCCTGCTCCCGCTGCTGCGCCAGCTGCCGCTCCTGCTCCCGCTGCTCCGCCAGCCTCTTGGCCTCGGCCGCCTTGCGCAGCCGCTCCTGCTCCTCCTCCTTCTTCTTCTGCAGCAGCTCCTGGTGCCGCCGCTCTTCCTCCTCCTGGGAACAGACGGCAAGGTCAGGGGCCTCAGGCCAGCCTGGGGTCGGCGACGCGAGGGACGGGTCCGGGAAGGAGCGCAGAGAGCCGGCCGAGAGCCCGCCGCCTCCCGGACAGAGCTGCACAAGAACCACCGAGAAGACCGCTTTCAGGCAGCAGCCGCGTCAGTAGTTAAGGGTAGGGACGGGAGCCGGACTCAGCAGCTGTGTGACCCTGGCAACTGGCTGAAGCTCTCTGGCCTCGGTTTCCTCACTGATAGAGGGAACGACAATACCTACAGCCTCATGAAGTTGCTGAGTTCGTACACCGAATAAACTTCCAACAGTGTCTGGCACGCAGCAAATACTAACTACACGGTAGTTTTTAGTACGAGAAGCCCCTGGTGACGGATTTGTGTTCCCTATCGTCCCAAGACTGACACTTCCCAAGAAGAAGTAAACCCCTACTCTTCGAGGCAAAACGTCCAATCCTCACACCAACCCTAGCAAGTAGATACCACCGTTAGCTGAAGGAACTGAAGCCCAGCAAGGTCGAGTGACCTGCCCAGGGTCACACAGCGACTGAGTGGCAGAGCTGAGACTGGAAATCTGGCTCCCGAGTCTCTATACTTACCCCCCAAACTGTCACCTCTAGAGAAAACGGGAGGCAAGTTACTGTCACCGTCCATGTCTTCAAAGCATTTGTGGAACCTCCTCCGGGCTTGAAGCCACAAGGGCCGCCAAGACCAACCCCGGGACTGAGGCACATCCAGGCCCTCCCCACCCTTCCCAACGCCCGAGCCTCGCCCACCTGTCCTCGTACCTGTTGGAGCCGCCGCAGCCGCCGCGCCTCCTCCTCCTGCTTCCGACGAGCCTCCACCTCCTCCATCTTCTTGGCTGCTGCCTTCTTCTTGGCTTTCTCCTCAGCCAGCCGCTCCTCCTTGGCCTGCAGAGCCCCCCGCCCCGTATGTGCCCATTACAGCACACCCCTCCTCACTCAGCCCTGCAGAATGGGCCCAGAACTCTGCACCCCGTGCCCCTGCAAACCCAGCTTATTCCCCACAGCCCAGGGGAGGGGCGCCCAGAAACCACGGCCCCAAATCTGACCTGCTTGGGGCCCACCAGGGTATGCCCCCGCACCCCCCCCCCCGGAGCATGGCTGCCCACCAGCCTGAGGCTCGCACCTTCTCGGTCTTCTCGTCGATCTGAGCAAACTTCTGCTCGATCTGCTTCTTCTTCTCCTCCTTCATCTGCTCCACCCGCTCCCGGGCCTGCAGCACCTTGCGGAGGCGCTCCTCACGCTTCCTGCGGGCACAGGGCAGTCGTGGGGAACCAAGCCGAGGCCGGGGCAGGCCGGGGTCAGGAGCCCGAGCACTTACAGCTTCACCTCCTCCAGCCGCCGTCGCTTGTCCTCTTCCACCTTCTGCCTGCGGAGCAGCTCGGCCTCCTCTTTCCGCCGCAGGTTCTCTAGGCGCTGCCGCTCCTTCTCCTGGGGTGGGGGTGGGGGGTGTTGAACAAGGCCCTGGTGCAGCAGGGAACCCCCGGCCCCGGCCAGACTGCTTGAGAGGCAGAGTCACCCCCAAACATGCCTCCCTCCCCAACCAGATTGAGGCCTGGGGCTGCAGTCCTTCTGGGGGGACCCGAAGGCCTCCCAAGTGCCCTGGACTGAACCCTGCTAAGTCGCAGCAGCACAAAAGTCAGGCTCAAAATTGGATATATGTTCTGATTGTAACTATGTTAAAGTGCACTTGGGAACAGAAGGAAGGAGGAGACCGGGAAGGGACAGACGGCTGTAGAAGTTACAGTTAACATTCCACACGGGGGGTGGTGGGTACATAAGTGTTCATCTATTAGTACTATGCTCTGTCACTTTTATACTATGTGTACACACACGCACACTCTTTTGTGTTTCTCGATATTTGAAAAAAATGAAGGATGGCCAAATGCTAACAGATTACTACAGGCTGGGGAGATATATTAAGGATGGCCTCTTTTCCAAACTCCCTGTGATAACAGGTACATGATGATTTTTACGACTTTTTTAAAGTACTAGTTGGTTGTGGAGCAGATCAATGATGGAGCCCTTCTCCTCCGCATGCCCAGAAAGCCGCAGAGGCACAGCGGTGGGCAACTAGAGGGCATAGGTGGGGGCTCCGAGCCCTCCCTGGCCAAGGACAAGACTGGTCCTTGCCCCCTGATGGCCAAGGGCATGAGGGTGGGGGCTGGGACCTGGACCAGAGCCACCCTGCATTGCCCTCTCCTGGCTCCCATCAGACCCTCACCTCTGGGCTCGGGCACCCACAGGCCCCTCTCCCTGCATGAGTGACTGTCCATTTCCCCTTAGCCTCTGACCTTGACCGCAGATTTCCCACCTAGAAATCTGGCCCCAAGGCAATACGACCCTAAAGATGGAGAGCAGGGCTCCTCTGGGTTGAGGGTAGATACAACCTGGTACACACGGCCTCCCCACTGAATGTGGCCATAAAACCTGAGTGCACGGAGCAGCTATGTGAGGCCTGTGTGAGCAGACAGATGGAGAAGATCAGGCTTTGAGGCATCACTAAACCCTCAGGAAGTTTACCACTATGTTTCCTCTCCTCTAAACTCAATAAGATCTGAAACCCCAGAGGGACCCGTGGGGCGCAGACAGACAAAATCTGGGAGAGGCCCTCTCGTTCCGACTCAGGGAGTGGAAAGGGAACATCTAATGCGCAGAGTATGCAGAAACCCCAATTTCAGTTTGTCCTTTTCTTCCTCCTCTCGTGCCGCAGGCCACAAGCAACCCTGTGGCAGTGGGGACAGCAGCAGTTATAGGAACTGAAGAGTCACACTGCGGAGCTGTGATCCCAGAAGGCTGTGACAAGGCTTTTGGTCTTCTCTGTCCCCCCCAACCAGGTGACTCTGGATGTAGGCGTGGACGCACGCAGCACACCAGGGTAACTAAAGGCCCAGCTTCCTGGAGGGAGGATGGAGAGGGGGATCCCCAGAGAAGGGAAATGTACGAGACAGACGGAGAAAACGACACTGTAAGGCTGTTTGTGAATGCCAGGGCTCAGCCACGAGCTGCAGATACGTAGGTCTGACCCTATTACACCAAGAACTTTGGAGAATTAAACTCACAGACCACCTGCCAGATCCTATCCTGACCACCGACCAGCACACCCAGGACAGATCCAAAGAGCATGGCAGAGGCTTTGAAATCTGAACATAGGAACCATATCCCTGCCTGCAGCCTGAACCAAACCAGGTGGGTCGCTGGCAGAGCAAAATACCAACATTCTTTATAAGATTTCAATAACACGCAGCCTCATAACATGATACGCAAAATGGCCAGGATATAATCCACAATTCCTAGTACACAGAGAACCAGCGAAATCTCAGCTCCCACGTGAACACAATCAGAAGCCACCAATGCCAAGATGACAGATGTTAGACTTCTCTGACAAAGACATCACAGCCGCTATTATGGCTGTGTTTTGACAGTAATCATTTTCTTAAGACAACTGGCAAAACAGAGAAATCTCAGCAAAGAGAAGATCTAGAAAAAGGCAAATTGGAAATTTTAGAGCTCAAAATACAGAAACGGAGATTAAAAAATTCAGAGCCAAGGTCCAAGAGCAGAATGGGAAAGACAGGCACATGTCAGTAAACATGAAGACAAATCCACAAAGTGTGTCTGATCCAGAGAGAAAACTGCTGAAGAGAAATGAACCGAGCCTGAAGGACTGCAAGACACACAGGGAGGCCCGCCGCAGGCATGGGTGTTGTTGCCATCCACGATGGAGAGGCAAGAACGCAGTACTGAAGCAGAACTTCTTAGCAATAGTGGCTGCGAACACTCCACATTTGGTAAAAGGTGTAACTCTGCAGGTTCAAGGTCACCCAAGCAGGAGAAATCAGAAGTCGACTCCCACCCCCTGCTCTCTCGTGAGGAAAGCACCTGGGAGGCAAAGGTCACATAGTACCTGGAGGGCCCACTCCCCTCTCTTCCTGCCCCAAGTGCCAACCAGACTCCAGCTTCCTACAGGGCTCAGCAAAACCGGTTTTACTCTCGAAGTTTGAGTCCTAAAATCTCCCAACACAGGTCAGGGAAACTATCCTGAGCATTGCGAATTTTATAGAAGAAAGCAAGAGTTGTCCGTGTCATAGAATCCACGTTCGCCCTCTGCCCCAAGCCTCCAAGGTGGGCTGGGCTGTCCCTGCTCCCCAGAGGTCACCATTGAGGCCAAAGTAGCAGGTGAGAAAACCAAAAGCTTGTGGAGCCCCTTCTGCCTCCAGGGACCTCAACTGAGCAGGCTCTCTGCCTCTTACCAAAAACCACTTCATACCAAGCCCTGTGCTGGGTGCTTGGAACACAGGATTCTGGCTCATCCATTTCTATGAAGCGACCTCGATCTCCTTTTGTAGACAAAGGACACTCAGCCAAAGGTTAGGAAACTAGTCCAAGGCCCCGAGGTCCCTATGACCCACTTAGGCCCCCTGTCTCCTGAGAACAGGTCCACCACCCCCAGATGCCCGGTGAGGGATCTGGGCTCCCCAAAGCAGGAAAGGGCAGCTCCCTGGACCTCGCAGTCATCCCCACGAGGCCTGTCAGGTTCCAAACCGTCTGTGTGGGGCATGGGAGTTCTCTATAGGAAGAGCGAGGCCAAGTCCAGTTCGCTGCTGTGGGCCCAGGTGCCTAGCAGGGGTCTGGCACACAACAGGAGTGGAAGGCCACATAGCCTGCTCGCCTGCACATTAGAAGGCATGCCATCGCCTCGTTCAACCAAAGGGGACCGGAGGAAAGTTCAGGGCCTACCTGTCTAGCTGCTGAGAAGCCCCTTGACCTACCAAGCCCCAGGCCCTCAGCTAGAGGCAGAAGCCCTCCTAGTAGGAGGCCCTTCAAAGCGCCAGCGGGAACAAAGGAAACCCCAGGAAGCCAAGACTCCAGGATGAGCCGATCCCGGCTATCTGGGGCTCCTTCCTCAGGGCCCGTGGCCCAGCTCAGCTCTGAGGTATCTGAGAAGAGAACAGCTTCTGTGGCCTTCTCTCCAGAGGCCGCTGTTGACAGTTCCACCGCCACCCCCACCAGACCCAGCCTTCAACCCTGGTATCCCCCCACTGCTCCGCCTCTCAAGGCAAGTAGCTCAGGTCTGTGACCCCATCAATCTCAGTGGCTCTGGGGATCAGAGACAACTTATCTGTTCTCTTCGCAGCCCCAGACCCCGAGGGGGAGCCCGGTGCTGGGGAGCAGGGCGGGAGGTGCTATGGGGAAATTCAAGCTGTGACCCCCATAAGTAGCCACAGGCCCCACCCCCTCTGCCTCCTCTGGCTTCAGGGAGGCTCTGAGATCAACACTCGTCCTCCTGGAAGCAGAGACAAGGGCAGAGAGGACAGACCCTGCAGGGGGAGGACACCGGAAGGGCTGGACGTCTCCAGGCAGCCACCCAGCGCCTCCGGCTTCTCCACCCCCTCGGCCGTTCCCCCTCCACTTCCCATGTTAGTGCTTCTACAGGCGCTGGTGGGTTTGCAGGAGCAGGGCTACCGCTGGTAAGTGCTAGTGGGAGCTAGGTTACCGGGACAGGAAAAGGCTTTACTTACAACGAAGCTGCACTGTGGGGGAGAGGAGACAAGGAAAAAGCCAGGAGTTAATGCCAGGCTGGGGGACGCCCTGAAAGCAGGCCACCCTCTTGGCCATGCCAGCATCGGCGTGGGGCCCGCAGCCTCTCATCAGCAGCCCCCTGCCTCCTCCCATCTCACCAGCCGTCCTCCCCAGTGAGCACAGCGTCCACGTGTGTCCCTCACCTTAGCTACTCCAGCCCCCAGAGGGTTGCGGGGAGCATGGGGATGGATGGCCATGGCACCGGTCAGCTATGCCATTTCTACCACTTCCCAGCTCAGCAGCCGAGGCCCAGGCGTCACGCTGAGCCGCGAAGCCTCTGAGCCGCTGAGCCTCTAAGCCGCAGTGCAGAGCCCAGGGAGCCAGGACAGTCCTCCGATGCTGAGGCAGCCCATGGCCATAGAGGATGCAGCTGGCTCTTGACCAGGGCCAGGTCACAGCCGCCTTGGCCCAGATCCACGCTACTCCCAGCAGCCGAGGGGACAGACTGGAGCCTGCAGCCGCGCTGGCCCGGCTCCAGCAAAGCTCGGCCAGGCGGACGGGCTCCCTCACCTTCGGGTCCACGCGCAGGGGAGTGTTGCGCTTGATGAAGGATTTCATGACACTGCTGCGGGGGGCCGAGGTCGGGGTCATGAGCATCTGGTTCCTCTGCACAGTGTGCAGGAAGGTCCGGAGGGGCCGCACCACCTGTGGATGAGGACCGGGGTAAGGCCATGCGTGTGCGCATGCTGGGCACCAAGGGAGGGCAGATGCCCACTCACCTTGCTGGCTGGACAGGGCGGGGAAGGGGTCTTGCTCCTGGGGGCTTGCAGCTCCTCCTCCTCCAGCTGCTGCTCCTCGTCCAGCTCACTCACCGCCTGCTTGTAGCTGCGCTTCCTCCTGCCCCAGCGTGGCGAGAGCCGCATCACAGGGCTGAGCCCGGACCCTCCCCAGAGCCCCAGCCACACCCCATACAAGGTCACCCTGTGAACAAAATGGGCCGAGCACAGGGCCCCAGACTAAACAGCACTGCTGAGGTGGCATCTCCCTGACCAACGCTGTGCTGCCCTGTCCTGGTCATGCAGCCAGGAGGATGCAGACGACGGGGTCTAGGATCCGGTCACCCACTCCCAGACCGGGTTTGTCTCATAGCGGGGGGCCAGCTCCTTCGCTGAGCCGGAGCACTAGGCCCCACTGCTGT
Source organism: Ursus americanus (assembly GCF_024610735.1). Classification (NCBI taxonomy): domain Eukaryota; kingdom Metazoa; phylum Chordata; class Mammalia; order Carnivora; family Ursidae; genus Ursus; species Ursus americanus. Next base: position 38,164,410 of record NC_142150.1, on the reverse strand, counting down.
CGAGAAGAAACAGAGGCCCCCGACCACAGGCCCACCCTCCCCGAACAAGGACTCAAGGTTCACGCCCCACTGGGCCCCTCAGGATCGTTGCTGGCACGCCCCTGCCAAGACGCAAACCTGACACTCTGGGGTGGCTCCTTGGGGCCATCTGCTTGGTCAGTCCTGGGCTCTGTGAAGACAGCAATTTCAGTGAGGCTGCAGGGACAGCTTGGAGGGGTCAGCCAGCCCCCCCCCACCAGGAGCAGCCATGGCAGGGGCTAGGCTCTCTTCCTGGCAGAACCCAGGGTGGCCACTGGCAGAAGCCATCAGCCTCAGCACCGACTGGCCTTGAGAAATGTGGGGACATCCAGAGCCCAGCATGCTATGCCCAGCCCGTGGACCCCTCACCCCCCATGCCTGGCCCCTGTGACAAGAATGGCAGGACAATCCTATTGAGGTGACCCCAACCATGTCTCATCCACCTCTAACACTGAGAGCTGGGGGATGGGTAACTTCCAGGAGCTGAAGCCTATGGAAATTGTAAACTCTAACAGACCTGTTACCCAGCCTCAAAACCCCACTCCTCCAGGCCTATTAGCTGGGGTCAGCATGATAGGAGGAAGGAAGGGCTCCTGTGCAGGGTCCCCACGTGGGGAGTGGGGTCAGTACATTTTGTTTCACTGCTCAGGAAAAGAGCCAATCTCCCCTTCCCGTTTAACACTCTCCTCCAAAGGGACCTCGCAGCTTGCCTGTGGGCTACAGGGCTGGCTTGGCCCTTGTCCCTGACCCCCTCATAGAGCTGGGAAGCCTTGTTCAAAGACCTCGCAGCTATCGTGCTCTTCCCACTAAGGAGACATGAGCCAGGCCTCTGGCAGCCTGGGGCTGCCTGAGCCCAAAGCTCTCCTGTCCTCTGCACACAGGGGACCCACAAAGGTGAGAAGTGAGCCCATGGCAGAGACACAACAAGGCCAGGTGTTCACACCCCAGCGCAGAGTTCCTTCCACTGCCCCCAGGAGAGGGGTTCAAGTCTCTGACCTGCACGTTCACAGTCAATGTCCCAATTCAGGCCCCCCACCCCCACCCGGCTTCATACACCGGCCAACCGTGGCCACTCACATGGCCCTTGGAGCAGCTCTAGCCAAAAGCTGGGCGATGAAACCTGCGGACCCAAAGGAGATCTACACACCCCTGGGTCTCATTTACCTTTGGCCGATAGTGCAGGATATGGGCTTCCCTCTCCCCAGACAGAAAGTCAGGCCAAGGCCACTAAGGCCAGCACGGCCCTGGTCTCTGTACATGGCAGGTCAGAGACACTCACCTTGCTGCCCTTCAGAGGGCGTTTCCTGGCCACCAGCCACAGGCCGCGAGCCAGGTGTGCTAATGGCGATCTTGGTGGCACTGCGGGGCACGTTCTTGGGGACCTGGGGGAGGAACCGAGGCTTTGGGGTCTCACCTGGGACTCCCAGGCCCCTGAGCCCTCCTCTCCCCGGCCTGCTGCCTTACCTCTGGCTCATCTGACTCCACAGGCTCAGCCTCCTCACTGGGCTTCTGTTCAGGGCTGAAAACAGAGCAAGAGGCATATGGGACCCGCTCAGCCGGCCTGAGTCCTCCTCACAGGAGCCCTTCCCCAACCCATCGGATGCCCTGGCCTGGGTCACAAACCCACACTGCCAGGCAGGCCAGGAGGACAGCAGCCAGAGCCCGGGGCTCCCTGGAGTGTCTGCCGCCTGGGCAGGCAAGGGCGGTCAGCTTCTGAATTCGGTGCACTCACTGCATCAGGGCCTGATTGGGGACCCCGGCTCCACCCCAACCCCGCGTGCCGGATGAGCCACTGTCTGTCTCTTGTCTCTTGTGAGGCCAGCAGGCCCTTTGAATTTGACAACCCATGGAGCCCACGCCCCAGGGTAAGGCTTGGAGGAGTCAAGGCCAGGCCAGGGATGATACCTGCCTGATTTGCTGCCTGGTTAGAACGGGGTGGGGCTGCAGCAGTAGGCAGTCCTCCCCAGGAGGGAAAGCTCAGCACAGGAAATGCTTCCAGCCCTGGGGCTCACCTGCACAGGAATCCGTGTGCCCTGCCCAGCCCTGGAAAGGTCCCCAAGCCCTGGAATTGAACTCACCCAACTTTCTGGGGCACCTCAACATTCAGGAGCCTCTCCAGGTAACTGTGACCTGAGGGGAAAACAAATGAATAAATGATGCCTCAGAAACTGGCCAGGCGCCACTCCAAAAGGCCCAGAGAGCCAGGTGCTGGTTGGGGCTTGGCCACTCTTCACCTGCAGCCAGACCCTCTCCACCTCAGAGACCTCCCTTCACTAGACCCAGGCCCTCTCCACCCCAGAGACCCCTCTTCACTAGACCCAGGCCCTCTCCACCTGAGACCCCCTCCCTTCACTGGACCCAGGCCCTCTCCACCTCAGAGACCTCCCTTTACTGGACCCAGGCCCTCTCCACCCCAGGGACCCCTGTTCACTAGACCCAGACCCTCTCCACCTGAGACTCCTCCCTTCACTGGACCCAGGCCCTCTCCACCCCAGGGACCCCTCTTCACTAGACCCAGGCCCTTTCCACCTGAGACCCCTCCCTTCACTAGACCCAGGCCCTCTCCAGCCCAGAGACCCCTCTTCACTAGACCCAGGCCCTTTCCACCTGAGACCCCTCCCTTCACTAGACCCAGGCCCTCTCCATCCCAGAAACCCCTCCCTTCACCACGTACAGAGGCCCTGAGCACATTCTCTCTGCTCCTAGCAGCCTCAGTAGAGTTGCTGCTTTATGTCTCCTACTGCTCCCTAGCTGGCAACCTGCCCATCTGAGGGCACGTCTTGGCTCCTTCACCAGCCTGGGAGTATCTTGGGAATGTCTGATTCCAGGCCCCCAACATCCAGCATGGGGCCCAACAAAAAGCAGCTAATTCATTCCACAATTATTCTTTGAGGGCCTACTATGTACCAGGCCCTGAGCCAGGCCCCGGAGACCCAATGGTGAGCAAAACAGAGCCAGTATCCGGTCTGTATTACCATCAAATAATCCTGCGGAAGACATGTGGTATGTGTGATGACAAGACAGAGCAGAGGATTTTGAAAGACCATAAGGGGGATGGGACCTGAGCTGGTCTAGAGGCTGCGACGTGAAGGAAAAGAAGGTCACGAAGGGGCAGGGTTGGCAGGGAGAAGGATGCCCAGGGCAGAGGTTCTCAAAGCGCACTCTCGGACTTCTGGAAGTCAAGTGCCCAAGAAGACCCTTTCCGGCAGGATCCGTGAAGTCCTGTTTCCATCATAACACAAAAACATAATTTTCCCTTTTCACTGTGCTGGGATTTGCCCCAAAAGTGCAAAAGCAATGCTAGGTGAGACTGCTGGAGCCTGAGCGCCAGATGGAAGTCGTGAAACCAAACTGTTCGCCACGCTCAGCACAGAAATGTCCAGTTTCACTTAAGAATGTCCTTGATGAAGGAGTAAAAACAATGAATTTTATCAAATCTAAACTTAAATACATGCCTTTGGAATCCTCCATATGAAAGTTTGAGAGTGGAAAGTTTGCGTGGTGCCCTCTGCTGCCCACCCGTGTCTCTGCAGAAAGAGCCCATATTTGAGTACCCAGCCCAACTAACCACTTTTCATGGAAATATTTTTAATTGAAAAGGCAACTGGCAAACCATGGCTATTCCATCTTGGATACTTGGCAGACATTTTCTTAAAAAATGAAGTCAGTCTGTCACTTAATATAAGACAATAAATAATATTTGCTGCCAACAATTAAAAAATGAGGCCCCTCCAAGAAAAGGCAAAAAATAAAATTTAAAAAAATATGTGTGCACTACCATGAGCTTCATAGCTTCCCAATACCTACAGACTTTTCCCATGAGATCAGAAAACAAATGTGTGTTTTTTTAAAAAACAGATGAGGAAGGGTGTCAACAACCTGGAAGGTGCACATAACTCAGTAACATAGTATTTTTCCAAATGACCAATGCACAAGGCTACAAAATCAGACGTGGCTAAAAGTTCCATTCAAAGTGCAAGACAGACCAAGGCGGGATCAAGGATAGTTTTGGATTTCACACTGCAAGGAGCATCTAAGAAGCCACTTGTTTTGGGTTATGCCCAAATTATCAAAAAAAAAAAAAAGAATGTGCACAATTATCTGAAAAGACTCTTTAAAGTACTCCACTCTTTTCCAACTACGTATCTGCGTGAGGCCAACTTGTCTTCATATGCTTTACCCCAAACAACACAAGGCAACAGACGGAGCACAGAACCCGCTGCTTTCTTTTGAGCCACACGTTCAAAAGATCTGCAAGATGTCGAAGTGTGCCAGTGTCCTCATTACTGTTTTGTTTCGGAGAAGAGTTATTTATTTTATTCATTAAAAAAAAGAAATCTAATGTTAATAGATAATGGGCTTTTTTTAATATCAAAGTATTAAATAATTTTCTTCATCTTCAGTATCACCGTAATAGGACTACAGAGAATAAAATATTAAATAATACTGAAACATTTTCAATCCTGCAGTTTTAGTTTCTAATACAGTAACTATCAGTGGACGGAACCCTCATAATCAGAAGCTCTTGGGGTCCTCCGTAATTTTTAAGACTGAAAGCAGGTGCTTAGCCTGAAAGTTGAGAGCTGCTGGTCCAGGCAAAAGGCACAGCACCTGCAAAGGCCGTGAGGCAGGTAAGGGCAGGCTTTTCTGAAGGGAAGCTCAGAGACAGCTTGGGTGAAGCCAGGCGGTGCCCATGGGAGGAAGGGAAGGAGGGGAAAAGAACAAAGGGCTGGAGCAGCAAACTGTGAGGCAGAGAGAGAAGAACAGCAGGACCCTGCTTCCGGGGGTGTAGTGGGGCCTGGGGCAGCAGGAGGGAGCGCTACAGAGCCCGGCCTGCTCCCACCTGCGGGGTCCAGGAGCCAAAATGGCTCCCCTTGTTTCCCATCCCAGCTCAGGGCTCAGTGAGAGAGCAGAGGGATGAGGAGAGGCCACGTGACTGCACAACTCTTCTGCCAGCACAAGGACTCCTCTGGAATGTTCAGTGCCATCTCTATGCCATTTGGGTCTCAGGCCTGGTGTGGTGGCAGGGAGATGGCATCAGTCCTGGCAGAGGGACAGATCGGTGGTTCCCCAATGCAGAGGTGGCTGGGGGACCCCAAAGAGCAGGACCCTCCAAAAACTTTGAAGTGGCCTCTGCCTAACGGCTTTAGAGCCCACCCACCCGTCGTCAACTGCTGTAACATTTCTTTGCCCAACAGCTCGATCTGGCCAAAGTGCGCCAGGCCAGGAGCGCAGGGGATGAAAGCCCCTGCCCGGCAGCCCCTCGCCTCAGTGTTCCACCTGACTTCCAGGGGCTCCCCCACAGCACCAGGCCCCTTCACTGGCAGGCCTTCCTGTCTCACTTCCCCACGACCCCGCTGCAGGCGTTTCCCGCGCCTCCAAAGTTAACAAGTTGCACTCAAATCCTGACATCAAGGCTGCTTCTGAGGGACCCAAACTAAGACACCCCCCTCCCCCTTCACTCCAAGTTGCCTGGCCAGCCAAGCCCGAGCCTGGGCATCAGGAAGGTCTCCAGGAAGCCTCTCCCCTCACTGTTCCACACTCTCGCAGCCCAGTTCAGGTCAGGGTCAGCCTGGCCACACCCAGACTGAGCATCAGGAACACAGGCCTTCTTGGGTTTTATGGCGAAGACTGACTGAGCCGGTACCATACCCAAGCATTAAGATGGGGTCTCTATCTACATTCAAAGGCAGGTGTTGTCACCATTTAACAGATGGGAAAACTGAGGTCCTGAGAAGGATGTGCCCAAGGTTACCATTGCCACGTTTTACTGTCTCCCTCCTTTCCCTCCTCCTTCCACTTCCAGGTGGATGAGCCCTGCGCTCAGAGTGAGACAGACTTGTCTAGTCTCTCCCCCGCCCTCCCTCTGGAGCTCCAGGCTCACCTGCTCCATCAGACCCCTTCCAAGGATCAGATTCAGGCCTGAGGTAACCACCAAGGCAAGTCAGACACATCTCAGCCGTTCTGACAATCCAAAAACGGACAGTGTGCCAGGCGCCCGGACTACTTGTCCTCAGGCCCCAGGACCCGGAGCAAGTCCTTCCCCAAGTGGGGAAAAGACCTGGCAAGGTGAGGCGCCCTTACCTGCCGGACCGAACCCCACTCCAGGGCTCTCCATAAGGCCTCCACAGCAAGCAGCCCACCATCCCAGGAAGGCCGAAACGTGGGGCTCAAGCCCGCTTCCCAATTTTATAGATTCGGTGGCCACCATAAGCTTCAGGTTCCTCCTCTGTAAAGTGGCCGGGAATTCTAACAGGCTAGCAGTGTTGCTGTTAGCAAATGAGAATCTAGTGTTTCGTACATCTGGAAGTGCCAGGCAGGCAGTGACCCCAATTTTAAGACAAAGTCACTTAAAACCTGGCCCTTCTCCATCAACCCCACTGCCTCGCCGTCCTCTGGCTGGACCCTGGCAGCAGCCTCTTCCCTGGTCTCCCTGCCTCCTTCGCTCCCTTCCTTTTGGCCATTTTCACACAGTGCCAGGGACCTTTCAACAACCATCAAGGAACCACATCCTCCGCGTGAGTGGAGTCAAGCCCAAGCCCCTTGTGTGGCACATGAGCCCAAGATACCCCATCACTTGCCAAGTTATTCCTCTGGGTCCTCGTACAGGCTGTTCCCTCTGCCAGGGATACCTTTCCTCCCATTTTTTCCCACCTGCCAAAAGCCTGGGCATCCTTCAAAACCCTCCCAGCTCAGATCCCACCTCCTCCAGGCTGCCAGCCCTGACTCTTACAGCTGCCTATCCTCCTCTGTGGCTCATAACAGCTACTCCCACCAGAACAATGGTCCCCTGAGCTGGGACCAGATACTGATAAAGTGGCTAACGTGAGAGGCGCCTGAGTGACGCGGTGAGTTAAGGTTAAGCCTCTGACTTTTGGTTTCGGCTCAGGTCGTGATCTGGGGATTGTGGGATGAGCTCCATACTCAGCAGGGGGTCTGCTTAAGCCTCTCTCCCTCTCTCAGCCCTTCCCCCCTTGTGTGCACACTGTCTCTCTCAAATAAATAAATCTTAAAAAAAAAAAAAAAAGAAGAAGGCTAACATTAACAGCTGAGGCCCACGAAGTTTCTGTAACCTGCTCACGGGGCAGGTAAATGGCTGAGTTCTCTGTCCCTCCAGAATGAGCCTGCTGCAGTGAGCACCCCCATCTCTTTCCCTCAGTATCTGCAGACCAGCAGTTGCGCTACCAGGAGGCGGCCTACAAACATGGGCAATCTACGTGAGCCTCTGTGGCAAGAAAGTGGAACACACCGGCCCCGGGGAAAAGGCCTAGGTTTGAGCCTCAACGTGGCCATTAATCACAGGGACACTGTGGCCAACCTTCCTGGACCTTAGTTTCCTCATTTGTAAAATAAGAGGGTTGGACTACATTTGCGCTGTCCAATATGACAGCCACTAGTTTAAATATAAGTTAAGTAAAATGTAATAAAACTAAAAATTCAGTTCCTCGATCACACTAGCCACTTTCTGAGGGCTCAACAGCCACATGTGGCTAGCAGTGGCTATGGTAGGGGACAGCACGGACAGGGAACATTCACACCGTTGCAGAAAGTTCTAGAGACAGCTCCTTGCTAGATGGTTCCCCAGAGCTCCTCTGGCTGAGCCAAGCACCAAGGACCCTCCACAGTGCCCCCACCGACTGCTGAGCCCCACCTCCCAGACTCACAGATGATGCGGGCGGAGGCAGCTGGCTTTTCGGTGGCTTTCTTGCCAATCCTGCTTGACCTGCGGACATAATTCTCCTGTTTGGCCACCAGGGAGTACTTCTGGGCCAGCGAGACCTGGCGGCCAGGGGAGGACGGCGCAATCAGGCTGCGCCGCACTGACTGCGGGTCTACGCGGGTACCCGTGGGCGTTGAGCAGTTATCCGGCAGGATGGGAGCCAGCACCCGCTCCTGCCACGGGGAGGCGGGAGAGCCCGACAGGTCCTGCAGGCCAGGGGAAGCCTGCGCGATCCTGAGCTTGGAGGCTGACCGGCTTGCTCTGACCCCTCGGCCCTTGGGGTCCTGGGGTGTGGCCATCAGAGAGCTCACAGTGACAGATTCCAGTCTCCCAGCCTCTGGCTTCTTGGGGGTTGATTCCTCCTCCGATATCGAGATGCTGTGGTCGGTGGGAGCTGCGGCTGGAGGGGACGGAGCCAGAGAAGGCGTCTGGGCGGACTGGAGCCGGCAGAGGTGTTGCTCGGCACTGCGGCGCTCCCTGACGCTGATCTCCACCATGGGCACCAGCGGGCCCTGGGCCAGGCTATTCTCAAGCTTCTTGGTCAGGGCTGTGGGAGACTCAGGGCTGGGCGAAGGGGCGGCTAATGCCGCAGTGGCCGCCGCAGCTGCAGCCGCAGCGCGGGTCATCCGCCGCAGGACAGAGCCGTTCTCCCCGACCACCGTGGCCAGCTTCTCCGCCTTGTCCTTGCTACGGAGGTGCCGGGAGCTCAGCTGGCTGCTCCGGGTTTTTCTGCGGGACAACCTGCTGGAGGCAGCAGAGCAGAAGCTGAGACAACCCGACAGGGCAAGGGGCACCCCTAAAATCGAGCAGGCGGCACCGATCTCCCCAGGAGCCACCGATCTCCCCAGAAGCCACTAGGTCACATGGAGTATGGATCAGAGGGCTTGGAGGCGGAAGACCAAGGCTCTAGTCCAGGCTGGGCCAACCCCCAGCCGAGACCCCTGGCTGTTCCTCTTTGAGCCTCAGCCTCCTTACCTATAAATCGGGATAATGCCAGACCTCGCAGAACTGCCAGGAAGATTAAATTCACACAAACTTCCCGCTGAGATCACACTGCGCCAAGCATCTTGCTGAAGGCTCTACTCATGCTGTCACTTCATCTACAAGGCGGCCCTGAGAGGCAGGGACCACCCTTGTCACCTTAGAGATGAGCACACTGAGGCTCAAAGGTAGAAAATTAACCCAAGGACACCCAGCCACAACGGGGCAGAGCGATGGTGCATGAGCTAGGGACTACCTGACCCCAAGACCCAGCCTCTTTCCCCTAGGACCCTGCAGCCCATGGTCATTTCCACGGGGAATTATCAAGTATGGCAACAGGGGGAACCCTGGTCCAGAACTCTGGTTCAGTTCACCGAGCAGAAGGTTGTATTCTTTTTCTTCTCCCACCTCTAGAAATCCTTCCCATCCTCCAAGACGTAGAACAAACACAAACACACACACACACACACACACACACACACACACACACACACACTGGACTCCATGGTATTGGGTCGTGCTTTATTTCCCTGGGACATTTTACCCCTCAACACAGCCCACATGGCATCCACCACTACTCCTGCCGGCCTCCGCTCCCCGTGAACACCTGCAAATCAAAGTCTCCTGGTGGGGAACCAGGCCTCCAGAGACCCCACCTGCCCAGCTGACCATCCTCCCACCTTTTCCGGATGGGGTCTCTGTTTTCATCCTGAATATAAGAAACCCGTCTCTTCTTCCGCCGGTTCTTCTGAGAAGGTGTTTTGGGCATCAGCTCGGGCTCCTTGCTGAATTCTCTGTTTGGTACAAGGAGGGTGATGATCAAAGCTGCTCCAGAACCGCCAGCCCATTCCCCGACCCAGCCTGCCCCACCCCTTTCCTGGCTGTGACAAGCTGAGCTGGGATGACTTGCAGGCCATGAGCAAGGCCCCTGCCAGGCACTTGGGGCTTCCTCGCAGAGACACAGAGCAGAGCAAGGCTACCAGGCAAGCCTCCGCAGCCCCACCCCGAGGGCCAGCCCAGCACCACCTCCCCTCCTTCCCATGATCCAAGGGCAGCCCCCAGCACACCGGGCACCCTGGAGGGATGCCTGGCAGCCTGTCTTGTGGGTCAGGTAGGGATGTAGGCTGCTGTGCCCCCAAAGCACCTCCTGCCAGCACGCCCCTGCCTTTACCTGGTGAACATGCGCTCGGCCTCCTCCTCGATCTCTTCGAGCCACACCATGTCCTTATTGTCCACGTTGCAGATAAACTCCATGAGCTTCTGGTCACACAGCTCCAGCAGGTGAATGGGCCCTGGGGCTGTCGACCCCATGGTGACTCTATCTGGTGAAAGCAGACAAGAGGCACAAGGGCTCAGGGTTGGGGGCTGGGACCTCCTCCAGGGGAAGACCCTGCCAGGGCACAGCACCCATCCCCCCAGCCACAACCACCCAGTACCTGAATCAGAGCCTCTTCCTGCTCGCAGCCACCCCCACAGGTGCAAAATCCCAAATGCCAATCCACTAGCCTCATTTTTGCAAAAAGAAGGGCCCACCCTTCTTGCTCTTCAAACGCCTTCCCAATCGACCGCCCCGATGCCACCCACAGCCCACTGTTCCCTTAAGTCCACACTTCCCAGCCAATTCTGGTAGCAACGGCCCTTACAGATGGCCTTTTCCAGGTCTTAAAATGACCAGGCATGGCCAACCACTTTCCTGGATCAGGGAGAAACTGCAGCCAGCACAGGACCCCTCTCTACCTGCCCAATCACAGGCCTGTGGGTTCCCCTCTTACTACCTGTGGGTGAGCAAGGGCTAGACACAGCCACCCTGAGCTACACACAAGTTGACCCCTGGCATCGGGCCAAAGAACATCAGCTCCAACTGCTTCTTCCAAAGGCCAGTGAACAGAGGGTTCTGCATTCCAAAGGAGTTGGTAAGTAAGCAGGGATTCAGAGACAAGCTCCTCTCCAAAGAGCTCCCTACCGCCTTCTCCCTTAAACTGAAATGATGAGAGAGCAGAAGGGGAGTGGATAAGCAATGTCTTATTTTTAAGAAATACAAAAAGAAATTTGTATTAAAAAATACAAAAAATACAAAACCAATGGCTCTTAATTTCTAAAAAACCCAGCAACTCACCTATCCTCAAGGCTCAATTATAAAATCACCATCAAAGCCCCAGGCCAGGAAGAAGTGCTCATTTAGTCACAGCAGGAGCTCAGTAAATATCCCTACGGGGGAATGAATGAGTGATGGACATCAGCCATCATAACAAACTGTGTGTCTCATGCCACGGCAGTGACCCGCCACTCTGATCTACACCCGTAGATTCGAGAACCATGCAGAGCTCAGCCTCCCACAGAAGACGGATGCTCCTAGTTGGGGCGCCTGGGTGGCGCAGTCAGTTAAACAGCCAGCTCTTGGTTTTGGCTTGGGTCATGACCTCAAGGTCGCAGAATCGAGCCCCAAGCCAGAGCCCTACATCTGCTTGAGTTTCTCTCTCCCTCTGCCCCTCCCCACTGTGCATGCTCTCATTCGCTCTCTCTCTTCCTAAAATAAATAAATCTTAAAAAAAAAAAAAAAAAAAAAAGGATGGAACCTCCTGGAAGGAGGGACTAAGTCACTGATCCCTTATAGAGCTTGAAATCAGGTCCTGTTGCAGCTTCACAAGACTTCCTGAGGCCTGATCTCCAGGGTACCCTAGCCTTTGTTCCTCCAGCAAGATCTGCCCTCTATCTGGAAACTTCTGCCTCCTATTTGTACCTGGATCTCAGCAACTCACGAAGGACCTGACCACCACCTACGATCCCATCCATCAATTTCAATTCTCCGCATGGCACTTGGGTAACTATATATCTAACTTATTGCCTGTCTCTGCCCACTAAACATTTGCTTCCTCGGGACAAGCCCCTGTCTGTCTTGCTTGCGGATGAAAAAGCCCAGAGCCTGGCACAGTGCCTGGCATAAAAGGAATACTTATTGAATGAATTAATTCATCTGTCAGTTCTATGCCTAGAAATAAACATTCTACAGGTACTTTCCCCCCCAGGCAACACACAGGGATACCATTCTACACAGGTTAGGGCACGCCATACACAGGTTAGGCCCCTGCTCCTAGATGCCCACTAATCAGGGTAGGGCCCGTTGAGCAGGATGGCAGAAGCTTTGGGCAGAGACAGCACTAAAGCCAGCCAATCGCAGGCATGGCCTCTCTGCTGCCATCCCTCGCCCCAGACCCTCTGTCCCAGAGCTCAGCTCTGGCAAAGTGTGGGACTCCAGTTCCAGGCCAGGAAAGAGAAAATTGTTTAAGGAAGCCAAAACCAAAACAAAGGTTCACTGAAGAGCTACAGCAAGCAACAATTTACTATCTTTTTTTTCTAAGTATTTGTTCAAAACAACAGAGTTGGTGAGAATTTCTTTCACAAAGTGCGAATAACTGCTTATTTAGGCTTCTTCCATGGAAAAGTTTTTTGGGTTTTTTTTTTTTTTTTTTGAGACCTCAGCTTGGCTACTTAAAAAGTCTCACTGTAAGTAAGAACAGAGGTGACACTGAGAAAGAAAGATCAGTGTACCACAGAGGCTCCTGGAAAGAATAGCAGAAAATCTCTTCCGCGGGTGTAAGAACCTGTGTGCACAAACCCAGGGCACCCAACATCCCACCCAGGGAGAAGTGAACTCACCTTCCTCTCCCAGTACCTCCCTCACACCACACACCAGACCAGAGCCGCCTCCTCACCCCACCCCCGGCCTCCTGTGCTGTGCCTTTTTTTTGAGGTGCAGGAAGTGGGGCACTTAACCGACTACGACACCTCAGTGAAGGCCGGTCGCGATCATAAATAGCTGCTCCCACTTACTCAGTCCTGCCTCGATGCTAAGGTGGAGCACCGTCCCATTTAACTCTCACCACGATCTCAAGGATACCCGCGTGCAAATGAGGAAACTGAGGCAAAGAGAAGTTAAGTCAAAGTCACCCAGTAAATCAGGGGCGGGGTCTGGATTTAAACTGCGCTGGTAACCACAAGCTACGCCGCCGGCTGGATTTCTGTCCCTGAAAGGCAGGCGCCAAATTTAGGCTCTGGGCACCCGCAGGGAAAGCCACGGGCGGCGGGATGGAATTGAACCGCTGACTGCGAACGTCCTTGGGAAGGGACAAAATGAGAAGCAGCACTGGCCTCCGGAAATGGTCAATTTAAAATGTTGCTCAGCTGGTGGGGGAGGTGTTGAGCGAGGATTAACTGTACAGAAATGCCATCTGGCGTAATCCCGGGTTGGTGTGCGCTTCCTGTGCCTCCAGGTCAACAAAGGGCCTCCTAGCACAAAACAGGGTGCTAGGCACCCGAGCAGGGGCGGGGGGGAGAGGGTTATTATTCTTTCGGAATCTGGTGATCTAGGTGGAGGGTAAGGGGCCATCTCAGGCGCCAGGACCAAGGCAGATCACCTCGCCACTTGGAAGAGGTGGCGCCCGTCCATTTCCAGGCCGCGGGGCGAAGCGGGGGGGGTGTCACGCCCCCGGTCTGAAGTTGGAGGCTATAGAATCGCCAACCACCCCCAGCCCCGCCGGACGCCCCGCGCACTCACTCGACTGCACCGCGTCTCCTAAGTGCTGCTCCGATCCAAGTCCGGCGGCCTCCCTAGCAGAGCCCCCGGCCGGCCCAAACCCTCAGCTCCGGGTCTCCAGGGCTCACGGCTTCGGAGAAGCAATGGGGCGGTGCAGCGCGGCGAAACCTCCGAAATTTCAAAACTGAAGATTCGACCAATCTCCGGTAAGTTTGTCTGGACGCTGCAAGACTCTAGACCAATCAGGTAAGAGAAAGCGCCAGCCCGGCCGCCTATTAGCTACGTGGGTTGGCCGTCTGCGGAACTAAGAGGCGGGGAAAGGAAGGGCTGAAACTTTAACCTGCTCAGCTTCCGGGAGCGGCGGCAAGCTGCCGAGGGAGGAAGTCGTGCTCTGTGAGGAATGCGCGCGCAGGGCGTCTCGCGCCGGAACTGCAAGCCCCAGCATGCACTGCGAGGCCCCGCAGGGTAGGGAGGCGTGCGGGGCCGGGAGGGCCGGGCATCTGTGGGGCAGGACTTCGGAACCGTGTGTGTCGGTGGAGCTTTACACTTTGCAGTTTCCTAGTCTGGCTTTCTTCTCGATACTGGATAACATCCATCTGCCCTCTTTAAAAGAAATTAAAAAGAGAATTTAAAGAAATTAAAAAGAAAATGCTTTGTTAAGCGCGCCAAACTTTGTGTTTCTCCAGAGCCCTCTGTCATTTTGGGTGGCGGAAGCCTGGGTCCCACCCATACTGGCCCCCGAGTGTTTCTTTGGAACAGTGTAATCAACCCCGGGCACCTTTGCCCACCCCCATTTGGTACAAATATGCTTTCTTGGGCAGGGGGGAGCGTGGAACCACCGGCGTCGGCTGGGTAGAGGCTAGCCATGCTAAACACCCTGTAATGCATAGGACAGGTGCGCCATTCCCATTCCCCACAAAAAAGTTATCCAGCCCCAAATGGCAATATCACCACTGTTGAGAAACTGCTTTAGTCAGGCACTTTACTCTGTGAGTCAGGATTGCCGTTACCTGTAAAAGAAAGTAATTAAATGTGAAGAGGTATTCATACACCAGGGTTCATTGCTGCAGCATTATTCACAACAGCCAAGAGCTGGAGGCAGTCTAAATGTTCATCAATTGATGACTCGATAAAGAAAATGTGGTATAGGTTACACTGGAATATTATTCAGCCTTGAAGAAAAAAATGCTGTCCTCTGCTACAACATGGGTGACCCCGAAGGACATTATGCCAAGTGAAATGAGCCAGTCACAAAAAGACCAGTACTTCATGATTTTGCTTCTAAGAGGGATCTAAAGCAGTCAAACTCTTAGACACAGAAAGTACAGTATGGTTGCCAAGGGCTGGGGGAGAGGAGGGAAAAGGGGAATTATTCAATATAGTGTCTGTTTTGAAGCTGTTGCACAACCATGTGCTTATAGTTAATATACTGTAATGTCCATTTAAAAATGGTAGATGGTAAATTTTATACATTTTGGCCAAGATTGAAAAAATAAAAAAGATTGTTAAGCTGGATCATCTTTCCAGTTCCTACGCTTCTGTGGCATTGCTTTCTTCTGAACCTCCCCCTACCCAGTCTAGTTCCACTGCCTCCTTTCACTGGGGAATAACAATGACCTTCACCCCCGGATGCTTTGTTGGCCCCCATGTTTCTCTTACTTAGCCTCCTTCAGAGATGTCCTGCACTGCCCCCGTTTCAACCCCCGAATCATGTTAAAGCAAACTGAGAGGTGGGAATGTGGAAGGAAAAGTGTGTGAACGGAGGAGAGAAATCTTGTTCTACTGCTCCCAGCCCTAGAGGCCTGTGTCTACCCTGGAACACTGCCCCGTGGAGCACAGGCAGGAGCGGCCAGAATGGCAACAAAAGAACCGTACCTCCAAGCTACCATTTCCTGAACGCCCACTCTGTGACCGTGTTTGTTCCGGGCACTCTTCCCAGCATTATCTCCTCACAACAGGCTACGAGAGTTTTATCTCCATTTTAACTGGGGAAAAAAAGAGTATAAGTAACCCGTCGAGATACCATAGCTAAAGAACTGGAACCAAACCTCGCATCTCCAGAAGAGCTTGCCTCCTCTTCAGGAAGAATTATTTAAGGGCAGATGTGAGAGAAAAGAGATTTATTTAAATGCCTTCAAATCACAGAGACTACCCTGCCAAAAAAAAAAAAAAAAGAATTAATTAGACTTACTGGGTTTTTTTAAAGATTTGATTGATTGATTGATTGGGGGGGCACACACGAGTGGGGAGGAAGAGAGAATCTGAAGCAGACTCCATGCTGAGCGCAGAGCCGGACAACAGGTTTGATTCATGACCCAAACCAAAATCACAAGTAGGACACCTAACCTACTGAGCAACTCAGGCACCGCAAATTAGGTAGACTTACTCTTGGGTTTTACCTGAGTTATCAGCCCATATCTCCAACTCTATTCATCCAAAATAACAATTCCCCGGGCACCTGGCTGGCTCAGTCAGTGGAGTATGTGACTCTTAATCTTGGGGTCCTGAGTTTGAGCCCCAGTAGAGATTACTTAAATAAATAAACTTAAAAAAAATTCCCCTACAGAATCAGCTGCCCCTCTTAATTCGATTCAATAACTTTTTGCATGTCCACTGTATTCCAGACACTGTGCTGAGGACACAGCAGTGAGCCTCGCAGATGTGGCCCTGGTCTCATGGAGTTTACAGCATGGTGGACTATATTTATATCATTAGAATGTTGGGATATTAGATTGGATTTCTGACTGTGAAATAAAGTAGAAGTCACAGGTAGAGATTAGCATATAGAAGCCTGTAATGGAAAATATTCTGGAAACAATGAGGAAGCCTCCTCCCAGAAGAGCACTGGAGCCCTCCACAGCCAGATCCTGTGCAGACAAAGGTGGTGCCTGAAATGTGGATTCCCTGTGAGATAAGCAAACCCTCTTAACATCTGCCCCACAGGGGAGACTGGTAGTTTCAGGTCTCTACAGCAGACACAGAGAGTCCAGAGGTTTGCAACAATGGTCTTCAAATAGTTTTGTTCTAGCATCCACTAAGACAATTTTAAAACCACATACGCATTTTTTTAAATTGACCTTCAAGTTATTTTCATCATTTAAATGGTTGTAGAAGATGTAATTTTCTAAAACTCACGCGTTGCTCTTTCGAACGTATCTAATGACATCAAAATGCCATAGCAATTTAATATCCGCCATGATCCATTTTTCTGTGTATCTCTTTTCTGTATCGAGGTATTATTAAGAAATAAAAATTATATATATTTGAGGTGTTCGGCATGACATTTTGATCTATTTACACGTTGTGAAATAATCACTACAACCAAGCTAATTAACATAAGCCTCACCTCACATAGTTACTTTTTCTTTTGTTCTTTTTTTCTTTCCCTTTTTTTTTTTTTTGGATGGTAAGGACACTTAAGATCCACCCTCTTAGCAAATTTCAAGCACACTACACAGTAGTGCTACCTATATTCACATAGCTGTACATTAGATCTCCAGAACTTAATCATCCGGCATAACCGAAACTTTGTGCTCCTTGAACAACACCTCACCCTTCCCCCTCCACAACCCCTAGTAACAACCGTCCTGCTCTCTACTTCCACGAGTTTGCCTATTTTAGATTCCGTATATAAGTGAGATCATGCAGAGTTTGTCCTTCTATGTCCTTCTTATTTCATTTAGTGTAATGTCCTCCAGGTTCGTCCGTGTTGTTAGAAATGCCTGGACTTTTATAAGGCTACGTAATATTCCATTCTCTCTATATACCACATTTTCTTTCTTTTTTTTTTTTTAAGTATTTATTTTTTTGAGAGAGAGAAAGAACAAGTGGAGGGAGGAGCCGAGGTAGAGGGACAAGCAGACTCCCAGCTGAGCACGGAGCCCCCTATACAGGGCTCAACCCATGACCCTGAGACCATGACCCGAGCTGAACTCAACAGTCAGACACTTAAGTGACTGAGCCACCCAGGTGCCCCACCACATTTTCTTTTTTTAAAAAATGTTATTTATATGTTTTTATTAATTTTTTTAAGTAGGCTCTGCACCCAAAGTGAGGCTTGATCTCACGACCCCAAGATCAAGAGTTGCATGCTCTACCAACTGAGCCCGCCAGGCATCCCTATAGATACTACATTTTCTTTATCCATTCAATCATCAACAGACATTTAGGTTGTTTCCATGTCTTTGCTAAAATTAACTCATAAAGGGGCACCTTTATGAGTTAATTTTTAAGATAGGGGCCCAGTTTCGGGGCACTGGGGTGGCTCAGTGAGTTAAGCATCAGACTCCTGATTTTAGTTCAGGTCATGATCTCAGGGTCCTGAGACTGAGCCCTAAGTTGGGCTCCCTGCTCAGTGGGGAGCCTGCTTCCCTCTCTCCCTCTCCCCCCCCCCCCATGCTCAAGCTCTCTCTCTCTCTCAAATAAATAAAATCTTTTTTAAAAAAGATAGGGGCCCAGTTTTGTTCTTTTGCATGTGAATATCCAGTTTTCCCAACACCTTTTATTGAGGAAACCATCCTGTCCCTGTTGTGCATTCCTGGTGCCTTCCTCAAAGATTAGTTGACCATATTTGTGTGGGCTTATTTCTGGGCTCTCTATTCTGTTGCATTGGTCTGTGTGTCTGTTTTCATGCCAGTACCATAGTTTTTGATTACTATGGCTCTGTGATATATTTTGGAATCAGGAAGTGTGATGCCTCCAACTTTTTCTTGCTCAAGATTGGTTTGGGCTCTTTGGACTTCTGTGGCTCCATATGAATTTTAGGATTATTTTTCCTATTTCTGTCAAGAATGCCATTGCAATTTGGTAGAAATTGCATCAAACCTGTAGATTACTTTGGATAGGACGGACATTTTAAACAATATTAAGTTTTCCAGTCCATGAGCCCAGGATGTTTTCCCATTTATTGCCTTTTATTTCCTGTTGTCAGTGTTTTATAATTTTCAGTGTACCAGTCTTTTACCTTTTTGGTTAAGTTTACTCCTAACTATTTAATTCTCTTTGTTGCTATTGTGAATTGTATTGCTTGCTTGCTTGCTTTTTAAAAGATTTATTTATTTATTTATTTATTTGCGATTGAGAGAGAGAGTAGGGGGAGGGGCAGAGGGAGAAGGAGAGAGGATCCCAAGTGGACTCCCCGCTGAGCACAGAGCCTGCCTGACCCAGGGCTCAATCTCAGGACCCTGAGATCCATGACAGGAGTGGAAACCAAGAGTCTGCTGACACTGCGTCATCCAGGCGCCCCTATGTTGTTTTCTTAATTTCCTTTTCAGATAGTTCATTGTTTGTGTATGGAAATGTGACTGAATTTCACGCGTTGACTTTGGATCCTACAACTTGACTCATTTTGTCTCTTGCTTCTTACAGGTTGTTGCTGCCGCTGCCGCGTTCTTTGACAGGCAGTTCAGAGATCTCCATTTCTTTAGGGTTGGTTATTGGAAGTGTATTGGGTTCCTTGCATGGTGTCCTATTTTCTTAATTCTTCATGTTCCCCACAGCCTTGGGTTGATCTCCGCACGCTTAAAGGAGCAGTCATTCACCTCTTCCAGACTTTTTGCCGTTGTGGGGAAAGACCTTCACCTGAAGGTGGGTGTGTGGGTGCCCGCTAGATGGGGGAGGGGGGGCAGCTCCAGCCCTGAGGGAAGCAGTGACATGGGTTCTAGGAAGTTCCATCAGCTGAGGTCAGTCTCAGCAAAGGGTGTGGGGCTCCTTGGTGGTCAAGGCTGAGGGTGTCCGCAGGGGTGGTGAGGGCGGTTAGGGTCCTCTTGCTCTCCTTTTCCCCCAGAGGGGAGGTTGTGGCTTTGGAGATTTTTCTTGGCCCTGAACTGTGCCACGCTGGGAGATGGGATAACACAGATAAAATGCCTCCTACATCTTTCTCTGAGGCTGGTCTCAATTTTTGTGCTCTCCTGGGTTGCTGCAGCTTCCTCATACTCTTGAGCTCCCCCAGAGCTATTTTTGTCGGTGGTAGTTGTTAAAACCCTGTTTTTGTAGGAGACAAGGGATGGGTTCTCCTAGTCCTCCATCTTGCTGACATCCCACTTCCATCAATATCCATCAGGTCCATTTAAAAACGATATGGACGAGTTCTTCTTTAACAATAAAAATAAACTTACATTATTTTCTTTCTCCTTGAACTCATATTTACATTGCGCTTTGTGACATGATTTATCTTAATGTCATACGCTTAAAATTTTAATTATTTTATCATAATTCTCTGAGACAGAAAAATATATACACTGAATTTTTTCTTGTGATCATAAAGCTCTATGTGTTGAAATTTTCCTCGGGACTGAGTCATCGCTCCCAATATTGTTCGCACATAATTAATCAAAGTAACATAAATATAATTACACATTTTGATAAATAATGAATATTTTTAAATGTAAAAAAAATGAAATACATTTAATTTTTTTTAATTTTTTTTTAAAGATTTTATTTATTTATTCTACAGAGATAGAGACAGCCAGCGAGAGAGGGAACACAAGCAGGGGGAGTGGGAGAGGAAGAAGCAGGCTCATAGCGGAGGAGCCTGATGTGGGGCTCCATCCCATAACGCCGGGATCACGCCCTGAGCCGAAGGCAGATGCTTAACCGCTGTGCCACCCAGGCGCCCCAATTTTTTAAAAATTTTTTTAAAGATTTTATTTATTTATTTGACAGAGAGAGAGAGACAGCCAGCAAGAGAGGGAACACAAGCAGGGGGAGTGGGAGAGGAAGAAGCAGGCTCATAGCGGGAGCCCAATGCTGGGCTCGATCCCAGAACCCTGGGATCATGCCCTGAGCCGAAGGCAGACGCTTAATGACTGAGCCACCCAGGAACCTCTGAAATACATTTTAAAACTTAAAAAATGAATCTCAATTATCTAGATATAAAAAATACATATGTATGTATCTGTATTTGGATTAATGGTATATTAATGTATCCATTAACATTACTTATTGCTATAATAAAACAGGCTTCATATACAATTTAGTCCTATTTTTCCCCTTTTAGTTTTTCATGCATTCAAACTCTTGATAACTTATTCACATCAATAAATAAAAGGAAATGGAGATCTGGTTATACCCTTGTCGCTCAATCCTTTGAATTCCTTTTGAGATATAAGCCCAAAATTCCATGGAGATATAGAAACCCACATTATGTGTAATAACGGATCAGCTGATAATGCCATCCACTTTCTGAGTACTTGTGAGGAATTCTAAGGGGAGAAATGGTGCAGAGCTGGCCTCGCTGAGGTGGAGTTGCCAATGGGAAACTATTGGCAGCCATTACCCAGTGCCTCGCAGTGTGGCCTACAGCTGCATGCTCGAGAACTTTCCGGAGACTCCCAGAACAGCTGGAACTGTGTTCTTTGGTACCTCCAGTTGGCCTATCCAGGTCCTGACCTCCCTTCGGGCTGCCAGCTAATCACTTACCCGAAAACTTTGCCCATGAGACTCCCTGTTTCCTCTCCTTTTACCCCTCTCTTGATCAATCCCGTGTCTGCCTTTATTGTCTTACTCAGTCTCCCCGCTGACTCCCTTGCACGCGAGTTTCCTGGGGCTGCCGTAACAAAGTCCCACAAACTGAGTGGCTTCCATGACGGAAATGTATTGTCTCACTACCCTGGGGGCCAGAGTGCAGGATCAAGGGGTTGGCGGGGCCGGTCCCTCCTGAGAAGGCTGCGAAGGAGAATCCGAGCCGTTCTCCTAGCCTCTGGTGGTTGGTGGACAGTCTTTGGCATCCCCCAATCTTTGCCTTCAAGTTCCACGGCGTTCTCTGGTGTGCTTGCCTTCTTAGGCCACACCACTGTGTCTGAGACATCCTCCCACACCCAAAGTTCCAGGGGGGAGGCACACTGACATGGGGTGCTGCTGTCTTTCTTTCGCTGCTATGGCAGTTCCGAGCACTCCAGAGGCCTGCAGAGGTAGGTGGAGTCCAGGCAGTCGAATAAAGCTGCAGGGTGATGCAATGGAACGAAGAGCCCTGGGCCCCGCTGTGGGACTTCAAGCATCAACATCCCCATCTGCAAAGTGAAGGAAATGAGACCGGGGGGGGGGGGGGGGGGGGGGGGGGGGGGCTTCTTCAGGTCCCGAGGCTTGTAAGGCGAATCCTTAGAGCACTTGGGGAATCGCGTTACCATCTCTGAATTTAGAGATGAACTCCGTGCTGTGTGGCCACTAGGAGGCAGTAGCGGTCTGCGTTTGGATCCACGGCCCTTTGAACAGATGCCTCCCTCCCCTTAACTGGATTCATGAAAAAAGAAAAAAGAGAAAAGAAGGGGTCTGATAAGGAATCTCTTTTTAGTTTTCCCCTCAATACCAAGCTACTCTAGAATAACAGCTAATAAGTCACAGCCATGTCAGGCAATAAGAAAAACTGTGTTTTCTTGCTTTTTGCAAGTCTGCATTTCCCCAGAACGGACCCCTCACGTGACACCTGGGTGGCTCTGTTGGTCAAGCCCCAGACTCTAGATTTTGGCTGAGGTCATGATCTCAGGGTCCTGGGATAGAGCTCCCTGCTCAGCGGGGAGTCTGCTTCTCCCTCTCCTTCTGCTGCTCCCCCTGCTTGTGCTCTCTCACTCTCTCTCTCTCTCAAATAAATAAATAAAATCTTAAAAAAAAAAAAAAAAAGAACTGACCCGTCACCCATAAGGAGCCATCTCTTTCTCTTTATGTGTTGAACTTGGAGATCACGGACTTATTAAGTCACAGAATTTCGGACCTGAAAAGGAAGGGCCCTTTGCAGTTGAAGAAACAGACCAGAGCGGTGAGTGGCTGGTTCAAGGTCACGTGGCAAGCCAGTGGCCGAGCCAGAACTAGAAACCATCAAAGTCCCGTTTGCTGTATAAGGAGATGCGATCGCTGCAGTTCCTTCAGGCCTAACCGTGGATCATCTGACCGATGATCTCTGCTCCCCATGGTGGTTCTAACTAAGCATTAAATTTTGCTTGGTAGGTTGACTTTTTTTTAATAGACTTTATTCTCTTAGGACATTTTTAGGTACACAGCAAAACTGAATAGAAAGTACAGGGATTTCCCGTACACCCTCTGGCCACAAGCATGCCTAGTGGCCTTCCGTCGCCGATATCCGCCCCCCCCCCCCCCCGCCGGAGCAGTACATTTGTTGTAACTGCTGACCCTACCTTGGGGTTCGCTCTTGGTGTTGTACAGGCTATGGATTTAGACAAATTTATACTAATACGTATCTACCACTAGAGTCTTACACAGAGTAACAGTTTCACTTCCCCCCAAATGCTCAGGGCTTTGCCTTTTCATCCCTCCCTGCGTCCACCCCCGGCAACCATCGATCCTTTTATCGTCTCCAAGCTTTTGCCTTTTCCAGATTGTCACATAGTTGAAATCATACCATATGTCACCTTTTAGGATGGGCCTTTTTCACCCAGTAATATTCCTGCCTTGATAGCTCATTTCTTTAAAAAAAAAGAAAAAAAAAGATTTATTTATTTTAGAGAAAGAGAGAGCGCGTGCATGTGAGCCCGGGGAGGAGCAGAGGGAGAGAAGCAGACTCCCTGCTTGCGCCAAGCCTGACCTGGGGCTCGATCCCACACGACCCTGAGATCGTGACCTGAGCCAAAATCGAGAGTCAGATGCTGAACTGACTGAGCCCCTCAGGGGCCCACATAGTTGATTTCTTTTTAGTGCTGAATAGCATCCCATAGTCGGGATGTGTCCATTTATATTTGTGTTCACTTGCTGGGGAACATCTCAGTTGCTTCTAGTAGGTTGACTTTTTTTTTTTTTTTTAAGATTTTATTTATTTATGTGACAGAGACAGCCAGCGAGAGAGGGAACACAGCAGGGGGAGTGGGAGAGGAAGAAGCAGGCTCCCAGCGGAGGAGCCTGACGTGGGACTCGATCCCGGAACACCAGGATCACGCCCTGAGCCGAAGGCAGATGCTCTTAACGACTGCGCTACCCAGGCGCCCCATAGTAGGTTGACTTTTTGAATGTGCAGACTGGTGTTATTCAGAAACCTTCCTCATCAGAATGGGTTTCAGTTACATCGCGTTAAATCCATCATCTCAAATTAAAGCTCTGATGAAATCCACGAAAACGGTAGTTCTCTGGACTTCGGGGTGTCACAGAGCAGAAACATGACCAAAAATGTCTGGTCATCTACATCAGGTGAATTTGACTGAGTAAATATGCGTGTTTTAATTTTAAACGTATCTCTTACTGTGATCCCACTATTACAAAGGAAGATATATTTTAGCTAAGGTAGAGGGTTCATGATCTCTGAATACATCCCAGTGAGATTAATACATTCCTGTGTGGAAAACTCTCGCATTGTTCCTATCGGTCTCGTTCTGCACAAGTCAGTAAAATCCTTGTCTCCCACTGAAGCCGGCCTACGGCTCAGCCTCGGGAACCACGGCTTTAAGGAACTGGCCAATGTTACACAAGTTCCTCTACAAAAGAGCCCTTCTGCCTATGAATGGCTCCCTTTAAGAGCCAAGGAGGCCGACAACATTTCCTAGCCGGTAAGAGAAAACAGGGAGGGTGGGAAAATACGTCTTTTACAGCTGAATTTAGGAAGAACTTTCTGGGAGAAGATTTGTGAATTCTATTTCTATATGGTAAAACACTCTTGAGGCCTAAAAGCATTTCCGTCTGTGAATGCAAACACAGCGGACCAGTAAGATGTAGGTTGTACCCTAGAGCAAGGGTGTAGACAGCCGCTGTGTGGGCCCCTCAGGCTCACCTTCAGCAATAAATGGAGAAGCCAGAATTCCTGCTTTTATTTACTCAGTGGCTTTTTGGCAGACTGTCTAATCACAGTCCAAGGTCTTAAAGGGTGCCACAAGTTTCCTAGCAATAGCCCCTTGGATAAAGCTAGAACTTCTTTTTAAACAATGTTCCAGTTTTGCAAACCAATGTTCCTCACAGCAATTTGTGCCCTCCACTTTCTCTGTCTCTTATATTATATTATCTGAGAAAACATACACTTAAAAAAAAAACTTTATCCCCTTGTGGGATTGGGTACATACAAGTCAGGGTATAATTCCTATCATCCCTTTTGGTCGTAAGACTGTGCCCACGTTCTGTTCTAATAATGCTGCATGTTGCTGTCTCTTACTATACTCTGCCCCTGTCCTTCTAAGAGGAGAAAATCAATCTAGAGCTCTTCCCGGATGGTGAGGGCATTCGGGGCGGTCCCTGGGTGCTGTGTGTTCCTGAGAAAACTAGGAAGTCTGGAGGCTTTCTGCAGGAAAACAGGAAACCCTAACTGCTTGGAACATAGAGGGGTTCTTGCCATGCCATCTCTCCTGGACTTGAACTTATGCCCAAAGATCTCCTTTCCTCAGAAAAGCTGAAGGAGAACATTCGAGGTGTGAACCTGGGGCTGCAAGCCCCTGCAGACCCCACAATTTAGACATAGGGCTGTCAGCTGCCTCTGACCCACCAAATAGCCCTTAGTCACTGTTCAAGAAACCTGCAAAATTGCCTCAGGAAATAACCCGAAGTTGCCTCCCCAGAGGTCCGTGGGATGCTGTTCTGCCTGAGATAGCAAACATAATGTGCAGTGTTTGCAAGAAAAAAAAAGAATAGTGATTTGCAGCTTAGTAATAGTCACAGGATGTCAAACTTTGCCTCTGTACACTTAGAGATGACGTCACGAATGCAAACGGCCCAGAAGGCTTTGCAGTTCCCAGACCCCTAAAGCAGAATGGCCACCTCACTGTAATCGCACCAAAACCAGCAGAGGGAAGAAGGTGAAATATGAAGAAAAAGAGTTTAGGATTCTAAAGTCTCTGCTAATAGTAGTTCCAATGGGTTCGCACAGTTCTCTCCCAAGGGAAGTATAGATTACTACCCTAGATTACTGGGTACCCTCTGAGGCTCTTAGGGATGTTCTAGAATCCTTCAGGAGAAAGACTTGCAGAGTTCCACTGTCCCTGCGATCTAGGCTTTCATCACCGTGAGAGCTGTGATGTTTCGCCTCTTGATGTTTCCATAATAAACGTCCAGGGTTCAGAATAAACTAGGGGCTGCTGGCTGGCTCCAGTCAGAGGAGTGTGCAACTCCTGATCTTGGGGTCGTGAGTTCGAGTCCCCTGTGGGGTGTAGAGATTACTCAAAATAAATAAACAAGCTTCAAAATAAAATAGAAAGTGAAAGAAGATGTCAAAATAACATATCCTCATTATAGAAACTTCGAGAAATATAAAACTAGAGGGTGATCACCAGACTCTCACCACCTGATGGCATCATCGCTATATTTCTTGCTACTACTCTGTGTGTTTCTCTTAAACACAGGTGTCATCAGAGTGTCCAAACAACCTTGGGTTCTTTTGTTATTTTTATGCCTGTGTGTCTTATCATGATACCACTTCATGAGTTTCACTTTTATGGGCTATGAAATCCCTTCTTGTGGGCTGCACGCTTTTAGTTAAATATTCCCTTTGAGGACAAAGAGGTTTTTGTTTTGTTGTTACGGACTGGGAATCTACGAAAGTGTCCATTTTGCCAAGTCCTTGCCTATGGTAGCCATTGTTATGTTTCAAAATCTTTATTAACTGAATAGATACAAATAGCAGCTCATCTTTATATCTATTTCTTTTGTTTATAGTGAAATTAAACACTTTTCCCTGGGCTTTCATTCTATCTTCTATTTTGGTGACATCCTGGTTAAGTCCTTCGGGCAGAACCAGTTAGAATGATGTTTCCCAGCAATGACCGTTTAGAGATTAGCAGTGAATGTTCAAAGAGGGAGCATTCTGCAGAGAATGGGAGAGAGGGAAACACTCCATTGTGATGATCAAATACTCTATTATACATATAATTATAAGTAGATGAAATGTCCTCCAAACACAGAAGACTAAAACTTCTCCCTCTTCATTCTCAGGGTAGTTGTAATTTGGTTCAGCACATGTCTTTGACGTTCAGCACGTCTCCATCCGAATTGAACTGCTCAGTTTTGGTCTAACTCCTCCTCTGTTTGGTGAAGACCAGAAAGCAATTGCAAAGTTATTGATCAAGGGCCCCTTAGAATAAAGGATTCACATATTCAAAGACTCCAAATGTGTAAGCTTAGGTCCTTTCGTACCACTGTTGACATGTCCCGCCTCCAGTATGAAGGCTGTCTGCCTGGTTTTACTATTTTGCCACATCATCCCCTTTCTTTGCCAGTTATCGGCACCGTAAATTCTTTTGTTTTGTCACTAAAACCCATTGGATAGTTTATGGGCATTACACATTGAATGTTGGTGTTGTAATAGGGTGTTATAAGCCCTCTATCTGGTAGTTACTATTCTCCCCATTTTACAAATGTGGGCACTGAGTCCTGAAGACAAAAGCCAGCTTGCTCTGGACCCAGAAGAGGCCCCTGGGGAGCAGCATGGACGTGAACACACATCTTTCTGATTCCAGAGCCACTACAATATGTCACCGCCAACCTGCCATTTAACCCTAGAGGCTATGAATAAAAGCACTCGACTCTTAAATCTCACGCAAGATGGCCTAACATTTGTACGTAGTAGGTGCTTATTAGAAACCCCACTGGCCAAAAAGGGAGTTACTCATGCAAAAGATTTTACGTCTCCAAATGAGACCATTTCTCTGCCTCGCTACAAACTATAAGCTCGCTTAGCTGAACATTACTTGGGGTGCAGTGGATTTGAGCATTTTAAAAATCTTTGGAATGACCTGAATGACGTCAGAATGGTTGATCTGAAAGACTCTTTATTACTGAAAAGCCAATAAGCTGTGGATAAACTATGTAGCGGGAAATGTCCATCTCTGGTCTCAGAACTGTTACCCTGTGTGAACTTGACACCTGTGGGTCTTCATGGCCTCCCACGACGTTTTTATACACTTGGCAAAGGAACCACCTTTGCAAGCGTGGGCCTTAAAATCCCAGTTGTGAGATCTTCCTCACAAAAGGCCTCCAAGGTAGGGACACACTCCTCTAACAAAGTACGAATTATAGTATTGGTCTTCTCCCAAACACAAGCAGCACCCCAGCAACCTACAACCACCCGGAACCACTTCATCTATCTCTTTGGGCAAATTAAATATACTTATGGTGAACTCTTCGTCTGATTATTTTATTAGATTAATTTCACCATACGTAAACTCATATTCTAATTACTGATTTTATTGATGGCCTTAGTATCACATTTTGTCTGGGTTTTATTATGCTTATGTTTAGGGACTAGGTTCAGAGTTTATTGTATGTTTGTTTCTTCTCATCTCTCTCTGTCTCTCTCTCTCTGTGCTCACCTCTCCCAGTCTTACAGTTTTGCACTTGCCTCGCTCCCAGCCTCAAGGGCACCAGTCCAGAACAGGCTGTCTTTATGAGGGTTGGGCACTGCTGTCCCCCTGAGTGACTAAGGATGATGCAGATCCAGGCGCCCAGCCAGCAGGGTGAACCCTGGTCCTCCCGCTTCTCTGGACTTGCAGCTTGTTACACACCTTCACCCAGACAGTGCTCAGCAGCAATGAAGTTTAGCTCCTGGCCTGGCCTGGCCCAGCCTGCAACTTCAAGCAGAGATCGAGCTCTGTCTCATTTGAGAACTTTAGTGCCCCTGACGGCCCAGGAATGAAAATGGGGGCTTCTGTGGACCCTCTGGGCCTGGAGCGCTACAGCCCACTTACCACAGTGCATTTCCATTCTGTTTCTTATCATGGTTCTGAGGCCACCTGGGGCCTGCATAATAAGGGCCTCTAGAGATGGATGTCCATGTTTCTAGTTACCTTACATCGCAAAAGGGAGTCTGCAGATCGGACGGGTTCAGGCTTTTGAGATGGGGAGAGTTTCTTGGATTCTCTGGGTGGGCTGATGTGATCACAGGGGTCTTTATAAGGGAAAGAGGGAGACAAGAGAGTCAGAGAAGGGATGTGACCTTGGAAACAGCAGAAACAGAAACCTTAAGATGCGGCACTGCTGACTTTGAAGATGGAGAGTGGCGCCGTGAGCCGAGGCAGGCAGGCAGGCAGCCTCTAGATTTTGCAAGGAAACACTCTCCCTCGAGTCTTCAGAATGGGTGCGGGCCTGATGACCCCGTGATCTTTAGCTCAGTAAGACCTACTTTGGACTTCTTCTTTTTTTTTTTTTTTTAAGATTTTATTTATTTATTTAACAGAGAGAGAGACAGCCAGTGAGGGAGGGAACACAAGCGGGGGAGTGGGGGAAGAAGAAGCAGGCTCCCAGCAGAGGAGCCTGATGTGGGGCTCGATCCCAGAACCCTGGGATCACGCCCTGAGCCAAAGGCAGACGCTTAATGACTGAGCCACCCAGGCGCCCCCTACTTTGGACTTCTGACCTCCACAGCTGCAGGATAATAAATCTATGTTGCTCTGAGCCACAGAGTTCTCAATAATTTGTTACAGCAGTCATAGAGAGCCACCTTTGGGGAGTTTCTGTTGTTGTTTTGTTTTCTCTTTTATTATTTTAAACCTCCCCCTCCTTTTCTGTATTTGGAGCTGAGGAGGCCTAATCGAACAGGAATTTGCCCACACATTGACCCTTTCCCCAGGAATCAATCCTGACCCTTTATTAAATGGGGAATAGGGGCTCCTAGGGGCTCAGTCGGTTAAGCGTCTTCCTTCAACTCAGGTCAGGATCTCAGGCTCCTGGGATCCAGCCCCACATTGGGCTCCCTGCTCAGCGGGGAGTCTGCTTCTCCCTCTCCCTCTGCTGCCTTTCCTCCTGCTTGTGCTCTCTCTCTATCAAATAAATAAATAAAATCTTAAAAGAAAATAAAGTGGGAAACACAGCCTGGCAATGATAGGAGTGCCTAGAATATGCTAGTGGGTGCATTTTCAGTGCTTTAATGTTGCAAGGCTTTTTTCTAACTCACACATATGCTCTGTTTGCACCTCAACCGTAACACTATAAAGTCATACATGAACTGCCAGACTGTTTTTGAAATAGTTATAACCTACCCGACAGCACAAGTACTGGACACAATGTGTTGAAATCTGGGACCTCTTTTTATCCCTGTGACCTACTCCCCATAATACTTAAAGAAATAATTCATTTTCTCTAAGACTTTCATTTTACTCGCTGTCTCTTTCAGTGTTTGTAGGAATAATAAAAATATTTAAACACTTTTAAGTCATGAGAATTGCTTTCTTGTTGTTAGGTTGGTGATGCATCTATATGAAAGCCATTGTATTAGTTGTCTCTTAACACGCAATAAGTTATACCAGAGCTTGGTGACTTAAAAAATAACAAACAGGGCATCTGGGTGGCTCAGTCAGTGAAGCGTCTGAGTCATGATTTCAGCTCAGGTCATGATCTCATGGGTCGTGGGTCAAGCCCGCGTTGGGCTCCATGCTCAGTGCACAAGAGTCTGCTTGTCCCTCTCCCTCTGTCCCCCTGCCCTGCTCTCTCTCTCTCAAATAAATAAATAAAATATTTTGAAAAAATAACAAACATTTATTATCTTATGCAATTTCTGTAGGTCAGGAATCGGCGAGCAGCTTAGCTGGGTAGATCTGGCCCTGAGTCTCTCATGGGGCTGGGGTCAGATGTCAGCCATGGGTACGGTCCATCTGAAGTCTGCTTAGGGCGGGGGATCTGCTCCCTGGGTGGCTTGTGCACAAGGTTGGCAAGTTAGTGCTGACTGTTGGCAAGAAGTCTCACGGCTCACCTCAAGGCCCTCCCTGTAGGGCTGCTTGAGTGTCCTTACAGCATGGCAGCTGGCTTCCCACAGAGAAAGCAGCTCAAGAGAGCAGGCACAAGCCTTGATGCCCTTTATGACCTAAATTCAGAAGTCCCATACCATCTTGTCCACAACACCCAACAGGATACACAGGTCAGCCCTATTCAGTATGCAGCAGACTACACACGGGCGTGAATACCAGGGGACAAGGGTCACTGGGGGCTGTCTTGGAGGCTGCCTATCATCACCAGGGAGAAGGTTTGGTTTTGTTTTTTAGCCACAAAGCTTTTCTTATCTCATAAATCCCTAAAGATGCAGAGTGGGAAAGAAACTCCAAGATCATTTAGTCCAAGTATCTAGATCACGTGAATCACTTCCTAAAAATCATGTCATTTAAAAATCTCTACCGATAACTTTTTTTAAGTAGGCTCCATGTCCAGCGTGGAGCCCAATGTGGGCTTGAATTCAGAACCCTGAGATCAAGCCCTGAACTGAGATCAAGAGTCAGACGCTTAACCGACTGAGCCACCCAAGCGCCCCTCTACTGATAATTTAAAACTGAGTTGTGTAAACCTTGTCTCGTTTACATTACAGTCTCAATATCTCTAAAGAACAGAACGTGCCTCCTACTTCTGAAACCCTCAGAACATGTTGCCTGCTCTTTGACCCATAGTTAGGAATGCATACATTTTTGTAAACAGGACAAATTCCTGGTTGTCAGTTGGCATTTGAAGATTAACTCGTTGGTCAATATCCAGCCTTCCCTAATTTGGTGTTTCTGTGTGTGTTGAAAGCCTGGGCTTTGGGGAGTGGCTGGCTCCAGAATGTAGGGAGAGGTCAGTTGTATGGTGACTCTCTCTCCAAGCTGAGGCTGAATTTACAGTCTGAATAGGAGCCAGATGGGGGCACACGGAACCAAAATTACCACTGGGGTCCTAGTCCAGTGATGCTAGTGAGTGAAGCATGTTCAACAGGAGTGATATGTGTAAACGGAGGGTCAGGATGGTGGAGAAGGTGGAGAACACAGGAGCGATCTATGCGAATTCAGGAAAATGCAGTCACCTAAATTCTCTTCTGTTTCCCTATCACTTAACTGGGATAATAATGCCTATGTGTTTTCAAAGACGTGAAGCACCTGAAACTCTCCTACTAGAAGGACCCTAAATAGTTACAGTCACTTTACAGATCATTGGCAATATCCAGTATAACTAATGATATAATATACACCCCGGCAGTTCTACTCTCGGTCTGACCTTAGAGCAGAGGTTCTCAGCCCCGGCTGCGTGTTGGGACCATCTGGGGGAGTTGGTGTTTTTAAAATCCTGATGCCTCCACACCACTCCCAGAGATTAAGACTTCATCAGTTTTGGGACGAGGCCCAGAAATTGGTTTTTTCAAAAAGCTCCCAAGGCTCCTCTACCGTGCACCCTGCCAGAAATTCACACAGACAGACAGAGAGACATCCGCCTTGTGCCAATTACATTAATAAAACCAAGGGGAATGAAGCTTCTACATGTAAAAAGCAAGTCCTTAAAATTATTTAAAAATACGGAAAACTACCTTCTAACCTCGAGAGACAGAAGGATTTCAAGAGTCAAACAGGAAAAACCATAAACAAACAGATTGATACACTTGGCTTTGAGATATAAAAATCTTGTATTTGGAAAGACACTATTCATGAAGAGAAAAGCCACAGACTGAAAGAAGTAATCTGCTAATCATATCACCAAGCAAAGGATTAGTGTTCAGAATGTAAAAAGAATGCAAACGTGTTAATCAGGAAAAGATGAACTATTTACTTAACATGACTTTATTATAAGGATAATAGATAAATGGGCAGTTACACAAGGAACTTTTCAGTAGTAAAAAAATGAATCAACTGTGTATTAACATATATACACATACACATATGTGGATGCATTGACGTGAATAATTCTTAAACACAACATTGATCGAGAACAGCAAGATCTGGAGCTCCTGGGTGCCGCAGCCGTTAAGCGTCTGCCTTCGGCTCAGGGCGTGATCCCAGCGTTCTGGGATCCAGCCCCACATCAGGCTCCTGTGCTAGGAGCCTGCTTCTTCCTCTCCCTCTCCCCCTGCTTGTGTTCCTTCTCTCGCTGGCTGTCTCTGTCAAATAAAACAAAATCTTTAAAAAAAAAAAAAAAAAAGAACGGCAAGATCTTCAGAATGATACAATATGACACCAATTTTTTGAAAAATTCAGCACACACAAATCACTACTATTTGTGTTTCTGGATACCTACACAAGTTGTACAAGTGTAAATACACACATGGACATGCGAATTACTGTCTTGAGTTTTATTTTACCTCCAAGACAAAAGGGAAATTGAATGGGGTCTACAAATAAATCTGTAATATTTTGGGTGTTCAAAAGAGTCATCGATACATGAGTGTTGTATCATTATCTATACTTTTTCGGCATGCTTTGAAATATTATAAAACTTATCGCAATACCTAAAAATTAGATATTTCTTTTGGGGACTAAACCTCTATAGCCACAGGAGACTCCCTTGTATGAAACTGCTCTGAGTATCCTGGTTTTGTGAGCTGTCGTTTTAAAGAGAAGGCAAGTTTACTTGTAGAGAAACAGGCAGAAAGCCTTTAGCTCATCCGAAGTACTCAATGTGGTTTTAACTTGCTATAGCGATTAACCCTAAATACCGCTGGGGGCGCCAGAGGACAGCACAAGAAAGCCGAGCAAGGCGTCTCCCTGGGGAACTGACTCCCGCAGGTTCACCTTCCACACTGTTTAATAAGTAATCAAACCACTGATGGGTTCTTGCCCCCTGGGGTGACTTGTGATGACACAGCACACGTTGTCTTTACTGCCCTTGGCTTGATATAGTAACAGTTCGCGGAGCCCCTGAAATGCAGCCTATTTTCTATCTGAAAGCTTAGAGCTTTGAGAACTGAGTCTTGGGTGTAGTGGCTCTCCCCCTGCCTGGGGTGATGGAAAACTACTCGGGCTGAGCTATGGCTCTTTCTGACACCCACGGATCCTCATTAGCATGAAATGAGGCTGCTTGATAAATGTGGTTTTTTTTCATCTGTCATATATTCAGGAAGAATTTGAAAGGGAAAAAAAGTTGTCGCCCAGTATTATAAAGCAAATTAGGGGTAGAAGGGTTGAAGCCTGATGAAAATGGGAGTCAGTGGTTTGCAAATGCGGGAAAGACTTCTCTAAGAGGGCTTGTGAAAACCCCCTCTGGGCACACCCGGCTCTGAGGTCCTCCCCTCTCCCTGCCCTTGTCTTTGTGGTTTTACCTTTCTAATTATTTTGAAAGATGAGATGATACATCATACTTGAGGTCAGTCTTTGTTCCTTTTCAAAGCAGAAGCTATCTTCTTTTTTGTATAAGTCTTTACCAGGAAAATGCACAAGGAGGGTGCTGAGGGCAGACTTGCTCGACAAATGAACGACAGCCCTGAGGCCTGCTCTCACGTGCAGTGGGAGCAGGAGTTGCAGGGCTCTGGCCTGGCCGCACTCACTTATGATTGATTTGAAACACAGACTAAATCTGAATTTCTGTAGTTAGTGGCCATTGTGAATATGGTATAAACTCTGCTTCTCTTTGAAGGGCTGAGTGAGTTTCCTCATCTGTAGAACAGAGATGGTATTACCTACCCGTTTGTGTAGAGAGATGACGAAGGGTGGGGGCTGGATAGAAAACTAGAGAACAGCCTATAACCCGGCAAGCATTAGGCTTTTTGGTTTGGGAGTGGTTTTCAGTAATACTTCCAACAGCTGTTCTTTTTATTTTGCTATTTTTTTTCTTCTGCTTAGGGGACAATGGAGCAGTACGACAGTCAAAACCTGAGTGTCAGTAAGTAATTTTGTAGACATGCTCAGCGCTGGGTTTATGGTAAAACTCTCAGAAGGTTCCAGTTTGATGCAATTAAAAACGCGCTTCTCATCTCTGCTTTTATTTTTTGCTATTGTAAATAATGCCGCAATGAACATAGGGTGCATACGTCTTTTCAAACTAACGATTTTGTTTTCTTTGGGTAAATACCCTGTAGTGATTATTGGATCATATGGTAATTCTATTTTTAACTTTTTGAGGAAGCGCCATGCTGTCTTCCACAGTGGCTGCTCCAGTGTGCATTCCCACCAACCGTGCTCGAGGGTTCCTTTTCCTCCACATCCTCGTCAACACTTGTTGTTTCTGGTGTTTTTGATTTTAGCCATTCTGACAGGTGTGAGGCGATATCTCATTGTGGTTTTGATGTGTATGTCCCTGGTGATGAGTGATGTTGGGCATCTTTTCATGTGTCTATTGACCACCTGGATATCTTCTTTGGAAAAATGTCTGTTCAGTACAGAGAAGATTAGCATGGCCCCTGTGCAAGGATGACATGCAAATTTGTGAAGCGTTCCTTATTATTAATTTATTTGAGAGAAAGGGGGGTTGGGAGGGGCAGAGGCAGAGGGAGAGAGTGAATCTTAAGCAGGCTCCATGCCCAGTATGGAGTCAGACATAGGGCTTGATCTCATGACCCTGAGATCATGACCTGAGGCAAAATCAAGAGTCAGAGGCTTCACTGACTGAACCACCCAGAAACCCTGAAGCATTCCATATTTAAAGAAGAAGAAGGAGAAGAAGAAGGAGATGGAGAAGGAAAAATGTCTATTCAGGTCCTCTGCCCATTTTTAAATTGGATTATTTGTTTTTTTGGTGTTGAGTGGTACAAGTTCTTTATATATTTTGGATATTAGCCCCTTATCAGGTGTATCATTTGCAAATCTCTTCTCCCATTCTATAGGTTGTCTTTTTATTTTGTTGATGGTTTCCTTTGCTGTCCAGAAGCTTTTTATTTTGCTGTAGTCGCAATAGTTTGATTTTGCTTCAGTTTCCCTTGCCTGAGGAGTTCCATCTCGAAGAATGTGTCTATGGCTGATGTCAAAGAAATTACTACTTCTGTTTTCTTCTAGGAATCTTATAGGTTCAGGTCTCAAATTTAGGTCTTTAATCCATTTTGAGTTTATTTTTGTGTGTGGCATTAAAAGGTGGTCCAGTTTCATTCTTTTGCAAGTAGCTGTCCAGTTTCCCTAATACCATTTGTTGAAGAGACTGTCTTTTCTCCCATTGTGTATTCTTGCCTCTTTTGTCATAGATCAATGGACCATACATGTGTGGGTTTATTCCTGGGCTCTCTACCCTGCTCTTTTGATCTATGTGTCTATTATTGTGCCAGTACCATGCTGTTTTGATTACTACAGCTTTGTAGTACGGTTTGAAATCTGGGATTGGGATACCTCCAGCTTTGTTCTTTTTTAAGATTGTTTTGGCATTAAGGGTCTTTTGTGGTTTCATACACATTTTAGGATGATTTCTTTTAGTTCTGTGGGAAATGTTATTGGTATTTTGATAGGGATTGCATTAAATCTGTACGTTGCTTTGGGTAGTATGGACATTTTAGCAATATTGGTTCTTCCAACCCATGAGCTTGGAATATCTTTCCATTTCTTTGTGTCATCTTCAATTTCTTTCATCAATGTTTTATAGTTTGCAGAGTACAGATCTTTCACCTTCTTGGTTAAGTTTATTCCTGTGTATCTTATTAGTTTTGGTGCAACTATAAATGGGATTGTTTTCTTAATTTCTTTTTCGGTGACCTCATTATTAGTGTATAGATCTCCGTATTAATTTTGTATCCTGTGACTTTACTAAATTCATTTACTACATTGAAAATACTCTTCCTATTTCTGGTCTTCTGATAGGAATTATGGCAGAATTGTTCCCCCACCGCTAGAAATGTTTAGGTCCCAATCCCTGGAACCTGTGTTGCCTGATGTGGCAAAGGCGAATTAAGGCTGCAGATGGAACTGAGATTGTTGTTCATCAGCTGACCTTAACACGGGTAGATTAATCTGAATTATCCAGCAGGCCCACGGGAATCCCAGGGGTTATCAGATTTGGAAGAGGGAGGCAGAAGAGGAGATTGGAGTCCCAGGAATCAACCTGCCGCTGTTGGCACTGAACTCCATGAGCCGAGGAATGTGGGCAGCTTCTGGTAACGGGAAGAGGCAAGCAAATAGTTTCTCCCCGGGAGCTTCCAGAAAGGAACACAGCCTTGGTGACACCCACATGTAGCCCACTGACTCTTCTGACCTCTAGAATCGTAAGGTAATCATTTTTTGCTGTTTCAAGCCACCAGGTATGTGGTCATCTGTTACAGCAGCCAAAGGAACCTGATACGGAAATGAAATCATGGAAGCTCCTTAAAGCAGTAGGACGGTAAGACTCGTTGGTTTTCCCCTGTGCCAGTCTCTTACCTAGTTTGCCAACTTACCTACATGATTGTTCCTCCCCAGGACTATCTATAGGATACCCAGGAAGCATCTTTCCAGAGGGTTACAAAAATGCCACCACTTAGAAAATAAGAGATCTGCACTGTCTTACTCCTGAGTTAAACTCCGGAGGGAATTGTTACTGGCTCACACACATAACCCCATGCAGCCCCGTCCTGAAGATGGGAGTGGGAGGGAAGGGTACAGTCTTCATCCAGATTCCCAAGTGAGGGTTTTCCATAGGTGGCCTTTCCTTTTTTAATAAAGCCTTCTCTAAAGCCAGCTGTTAGAGGCCAAGATGTCTTTGCAAACTAGGCCCGCGGCTCCCCACTCTCCCCTCCCTCCCTGTAGGGCTCCGCAGTCCTGCTTTCCCTCCTCTAGGGTTTCAGTTGGAGACATCTGCCCTCTTTGTCCTTCGGCCTACCTTTCTGTAACCGATTCCCTGCTGTGGACAAGAGAGAGCAAAACTTCGGGTCAATGTCAAAAGGACTTTGCTCTGCTCAGAACCCTCCTGTGTGCGTGTGCGTGGGAGGCAGGAAGGGTAGAGTCCCAGGGCTTGGTCCTGATCAAGGTTAAGAGGAACTTACTACTCAGCACCATGCCCGGGGTTGTTCCTGGGATTCGCCGAGGCAAAATCGAGAGAAAAATAAAACATGACATCATGCTGCTGGTGCCCAGGAGCCCACTGGAAACAATCGGAGGAAACAGCAGAGATGGGTCCTTGTGTGCAGTTAGAGCGACCGCCAAGAAACTCCCCGGCTCTCTGCTTTCCACAGAATCCGATGAGTGCCCGGATTGTTCGGTCCACAAAAATAAACCCAAGAAAATTCTGGAAGTGGGTAGTGGCGAAGGTTGCACAACATCGCGGCTGTACTTAATGCCACTGATTGTACACTTAAAAACGGATTAAGTGGTAACTTTTATGTTGTGCATATTTCACTACAATTGGAAAAAAAAAGAAGTAAACTCAATTCCTGCTTCTAAAACCTGAGATGCATTCTCGATTCTCTCCTTTCCTCACCCCATAGGACCGATCTGTGGGAAGTCTGCTCACCTGTACGTCCAGGAGGCTTCTGGAATCTTCCCCCCCACCTCCATAGCCAGGCCCTGGTCCAAACTCCTGTCTCCCTGCTTTGAGAGCCACAGCAGGAACCTCCTAACTTGAACCTTGCCTCTTCTGTAGACCCTTCCCGTTCCTCAGCCCACTTCCCCCCCGAGCAGCCAGATCCTAGGGTAGCTCATAGCTTGAAACCTAACAGACTCCCCTGGCTCTGGGAATAAAAGCCAAGCTTCCTACCTGGCCTCCAGGCCCCCTGCGATCTGACTCAGTCTGCCTCTCCAGCCCCATCCCCTGCCAGTTGCTTTCTTGTTATCATGATCCAGCCACACTGGCCGTCTTTCTGCTCCTTGAAGGTGCTCAGCTCACCCCCACCTCAGGGCCCCTGCTTTTGCTGTTTCTCTGCCAAGTCTTTGCACACCGGCTCCTTCCTGGCACTGAGACACCAGCTCCCCATCACCTCTGCAGTGAGGCCTCCCCTCTGAGGCTGGAGCAGCTACCCTGCCACTGCATCACGTGGCCCCGCTGCATTTTCTGTACGGTCCCTGCCATTCCCTAATATGTCTTGTTTATTTGTGTAACGTGTATGGCCCGTCTCCTCCGTGAGGAGCAGGAACACGCACCGCCGTGTCCCCAGCATCTAGAATGGTGTCTAGCACATAGTAGGTGCACAACAGGTATGACAAAGTGAAGGACTCAAATGCGTTTCCCAAACACTGGGAGTATCACTGGCAGTGGCTTGAGTGGTGGAGCCCAAAGAGACGTGTCCCTCTACTTGCGATCACGGTCTTTGCAGATATAATTAAGTGAAGGGTCTTGTGGTAAGATCATCCGGGATTGCCCAGCTGGGCCCTATAGCCAATGACAAGTGTCCCTAGCAGAGATGGCCATGTGAAGACAGGGGCAGAGATCGGAGCGGTGTTGCCGCAATCCAAGGACCATCAGAAGCCTCCAGAATCTGGAAGAAACAAAGAAAGATGCTCCCCGGTTAGAAACTTAGGAGGGAGCGCGGCCCGGCCTGCACCGTGATTCCAGACTTCAGGCCTGCAGAGCTGTGAGACAATGCATTTCTGTTGTTGGGAGCCACCCAGTTTGTGGTAACTTGTCACAGCCGCCCTAGGACACGAAGGCACTCCCCAAATGTACCATCTTTTGGATTTTTCCGGCACGCTGTGTGTGCACCTTGGGCTCAATTACCCGTAAGAGCCAGGATGTGATTATCATCCGCATACTCGTCATATTCCACCACCTGTGAGCGGAAGGAAGGGTGTCACTGTCCCAGTCCGCGGTGCCACCCACACAGGGTCCCAGGGTCAGAGCAGGCGTGCAGCAGTGGGTACTGACCCGCAGTGGGGAGTATCCGTATGTCCGCCGTGCGGGTTACAAAGCAATGGCTCGGGTGTTACAGTGGATCCGGGTAGCTTCGCTGCCTGCTGAAGCCCTGAGTTGATCCAGGTCTGGGTATCATTTTGGCCTTGTCCACACCTTGTCTGCAGTCCCTCAAATGCGGCCTTCCGCTCCTGTGACCTCGGTCCCCCCTGAGCCTCACTACAGTGGAAAGATTTCTTAAGCCTTGTTCTCCCACTGGTACTTCTGGGATTGTCAAAACGACGGAGGGCGGGGAGGGGAACTGCTAAGATGGCAGGAGGTTAATGGACTTTGTTCCCAGTCCCTCGGTCGCTCCATCCCTTGGCACACAGCCAGTCTGATGGTGGTCACTGGGATCTTCCCAGGCCAAGGAGGATGGGGCAGCAGGAGAGAAAACCGAGAGGACAAAATAGCCCACAGGAGAGCAGGGGAAATAACAGACCCAAGGAGAAAGCAAGGACCTCAGAGTTGGTTAGTCAGTAAAAACTGGTTCTGGACAAAAAAAAAAAACCACGATGGCCCCCTGGACACCAAATGCAGAGGGAATTTCTGTGCATGTCATTAGCGTCTGGCAGCCATGTTTGGGAATAGCAGACACTTGTCTTTTCCTAAGGCCACACCTCTGTTTTTCTTTCCTTTTTGACTGTGGGTTTTTCCACTTTATCTTTCCTACCCAGGCCTCTCTGGGGACCCTTGGGCTCCATTGCAGTGAGGTTCTTCTCGCCCTGTTGGAGAGAAGAGAGAGTCTAAGTGCCCCATGAGGTACACAGGACCCCCTGTGTATGCTTTGGCGTTTGAACACGTTGCAGACAAGTCAGTCCGTGGAGAGGAGGTTGTTAATTTGCTTATACAGACGCGTGTCAGCCTTCCTGTGGGGGGAGGCATTCATTTCATGCCTTACCAAGAACACACAGAGCAAAAAAAACATGAAACATGCCCTGACTTCCCCATGGTCTGTTTTGAGGTTCAAACAAGATGATAACGGTCTTCAGAGCCCTTTGAAAGTGAAAGCACTGGAGGGCTGGTGGTGTGCTTATGCCTTTCATTCTTACAGACCCAGAGCACAGGCTTGGCTCCCCCTCACACCTTGCTGGCAGCTTTGCTGGGACCAGAACCTGGGTCCCGACCCCCAGTCCCCGGGGAACGCGTGCCTGGCAAAGGCCTGAACCTTGTCCCACGTCTCACAGCTCCTTCAGTGCAAAGCAGTTTAAACCATTGTCTAGAAGGAGCAGAGTATTGAGGGAAGAACATCAGCTTAAGGCTGGCTGGTAGGGGTACGTGGAGGCTGGGGGCTGAGCTGGGCAAGGGCAGGAGGCACAGAGACAGTAAGGATTCGGTGTGCATCTGGATTCTGAAGTAACAGAGCAGAGGGGACCCATTTGAGAAGTTTTATTTATCTTTTGTTAAACGTAACACTCTGGAGACATCCAGACTCACACACAAGGGGAGAAGAGGACAACGAAGCTCAGCATACCCAGCACCCACGCACACCAGTTGTCGTGTTTTGCATTTGACAGGTTGTAGCCCAGAGATGAGAGGGTCAGGAGATGAGTTAGATGGTGACGAGGGGAGGGAGTGCAAAACAGAAGGAACAATCTAGAAGACCCTAGGCCTCTGGCCACGTTGGGTAGAGAACTAAGGAGCTGAGCCAGTGTGGAGGAACACGACGAGCTGGGAGAGCAGAGGCTCTCTGGCGTGTGGGGGCTGTGCTGTTTGCACCCTTATCTCTCAATTCCTTACACTGATATCTACTAACTAAATAGGCAAAGGATACTGGATAGTGGGGTCCAGCTGGGGCTCCCAAGCCTCCTGCAGGACTGCCCCACTTGGAGTGCTAAGCAAGAAAGCCAGTGGATCATCTGGTCTGTTTCCCCCCTGGTCGTTATACGTTGGTTTTGCCTCTTGAGGATTTCTGGAAATGAAAAATAACCACCTCGCCTTTTTCCCAGAAAGAGAGTGGTTTAACTCATGAACTGAAGGATGTGAGAGAATGTTCCGGAAAGAGTCCAGGTGGTATAACATGGCTGATGGTCCCACGTTGCCAAAAGCTGCCCAGGGGCCTCTCTGCTGGGCACAAGAATTCGGCAACATCTTGCAGCCCCCCACTGTCTCTGGCTGCCGTGTGTCTGCGAACACACCTAGAGCACATCGTACGGGACAGGAGAGGCACCCACGGCAGATCACACTGACCTACAGACGGGCTGGGGTGGGAGCAGACCCCTCTTCATATGCCGGACAGTCACGCTCAAGTTCATCGTATGTCAGGATGACACTGACTAATATCCTTGGAAATGCAGAACTTCCTGCTTCTCCTCCACTGTTTACGAGCAGAGATGTTATCACCCCGGTTGGCCGATCATAATTCCAAAGTGACTCTTCCTTGTCACAACATGCAATTACAGGCAACACCACAGGCGCTCCTGGAGTCTGGTTTTATAACTCCTTGGGGTGCAAATAACCCCGAGATACAGGCCTGAGTCACTTAAGGGTGCCCTCTGGCCAGTACTACACCACTGCCTTCTCTCCTTTGCCTTCTAGCCAAAAAGCAAAACAACAAATTGCTCCCTCTCTATTAAACTTCCACCAGCCTTTCAGACCCAGCTCACAGTCTTCAAAGAAGCAAGCGTCTCTTCACACAGTCATTTCTCCCATTAATTCGAACTCCACACACACCCATGCTGCTCTGACAACCCTATTGCACTGTGTTTGTACCCGTCGCCACGTTGGCACGTGGCGTGTTCAGCGCTGTGTCATCTTCCCAGCTGGACTCAGAATTCCTTGAAGACTCACTTCTTTGCCTCCCCTATAGAGGCTGATGTGTAGGCTTTGTGGATTCATTCAGAGGCTCTTCTTTTGAGTTTTGGTGTAGGCAGCCTCTTGCCGCCAATATCGAGATAGAAGCTTAAGGCAGCAGACGTCTCTCAGCACAACCCAGGACATTCTGAATTGTCTTCAACGGCTCTGACACCTGTGGAGATCTTGAGAGTGGCCTGGAGGGTAGATGTGGCCTCGGGGTGAACCCGCTCTGAGAGTTGCATTTTGGTTACGAAGATTTTAATATCTCTTATCATCAAGGGCAGGAATTTGAAGTTGAGAAAATTCTGTACCAACAGATTTTGTTAAACTAATGCTCTTCCCTTAGCCTTCCCTATGTTTAGTGACTTTTCTACAATGGCCGCTCTTTGTTCAACCTGGTATCAAAACATGTAGGTTTTGTCATTTCTTTGGGTCTTCATTTCCTTATCAGGGCTCCCATGTCACGGGAAACTTATATTAAATAAATGTGCATGATTTATCGTGTTAATCTGTCTTAAATTAACGTAATCCACAGGGATAGCTGAAAACCCTAAGAGGGTAGAGGTGGAATTTGCCTCCCCTGCACCCGGAAAATGAAATTTTAAAAAAGACAAAATATAAATCCTGTTATTATCATTAGACTCAAGAGTGGGGAAATTATTCTCTAGAGCACCTGGCTGGCTCAGTTGGTGGAGCATGCAACTCTTGATCTTGGGGTTGTAAGTTTGAGCCCTGTGCTGGGTGTAAAGATTATTTAAAAATAAAATCTTTAAAAAAGGCAGGAAGGCAAAAAGGAAGGAAGGAAGGAAGGAAGGAAGGAAGGAAGGAAGGAAGGAAGGAAGGAAGAAACAGAGAAAGGAAGGAAGAAAGAAAGAGGAAAATTATTCTCTCAAATTGCTATGAAACATTCTAGAAAATTTCTCCTAACTCCTATACTTACTTCTTCTTGAACTGATAACACATGGATCAGTCCCCGTTCCTGAAAGTTTGGGAAGCAACAGTCTAGCCCATCTTGAAATAATTTGCCATGTTTTAATAAAACACATTCCTTGCTATACTATTATAAGTAATATAATAATTAGTTATTTTAAAAAACCAAACACAACGTACTTATCCTTCCCTAGTGTTCTCCGTCCCTCCCCCTGGCCCAGCTCCACCTCCTTCTTCCTCTCTTCCTCCCTCTGTCCTTCCATTTTCTTTATCCAGAATCCCAAAAGAGAGTTTCACGTTTTTATATGAGTTGATTTAGCCCTGTGTTGCAACTTCTCTGGAGAACAGGTGGGAACAGAGCCAAGAGCTCACACAGAACAGGAGCAGCGCCCACGGAGACATCTTGAAATGGGCGTGGCTGTAACCGCTTGCTAACTGGCAGGACAAGAGATAAGAGAGAGGCATCTGTTGTTAAGCCACAATTAGGTATGTTCCTAGCTTCTGCTTTAGGGAAGTTCTACCCCTTGGCACCTCTAGCTTCACTCCCTCTGGCACAGTGTGGGTGCCCATTGTTCTGGAAGCCAAGCTTAGCCATCCCTACCTTCCTCAGTTCTTTCAAGAAGTCCACATACCCTGTGAATTCCAGTTCTGGTTTGACCACTTTACCAATCTGTCTCTTCCCTTATGACCCAGCCTGCGGGCTCATTGCATGGCCCCGTTTCCTAATCACCATAGTCAGGCTCGTATCAGCCCTGCTGATCTTCAAGGTGGTTGCCAGATAATGGATGAGTTCCATGTTCTTGCCTACAATGCCCACTCAATGGCCTGTGGTAGGCAGAATTATAAAGATAAAACTCAAAGACAAGAGTTGTCTAAAGTTCAGTAAGGAAACACACTTAGGGCATACATCACATTTATCATTACATCTTATGATGTGGAGCCACCTAATTGCCTGCTGGAGGAGACTAGTGGGGTGGGGATCAGCCAGAGAAGGATCCACAGTGGGCAGGCTCTCTGAACAGTGCTGGCTGGGTTAGGGGAGAGGGATTGCAGAAATGGGCTGTGGAATGTTGAGGAAAGAGAGCAGGATGACCCAGACACCAGCTCAGGTCAGGGGGGCGGGAGCTGTGGGTCCCTAAGGGGGAGAAGCAGAGGATGATGCTGGAGAAGGAGGTTGAGGCCTGGCATAGGCAGGCCTGGAAACATCTGAACTATCCATCAACAGTAGAATAAATAAATTATAGCTTATTCCCATAATGAATATCACACAGTGATGGAAATGAACGAACCATAGCCCCATGTAGCAATTAGGATGATTATAATAAAGCATACTGAACCAAAAAAAAAGGAACA
This sequence comes from Ursus americanus, assembly GCF_024610735.1. Taxonomy (NCBI): domain Eukaryota; kingdom Metazoa; phylum Chordata; class Mammalia; order Carnivora; family Ursidae; genus Ursus; species Ursus americanus. The sequence goes on along the minus strand of NC_142150.1, from coordinate 38,120,725 downwards.
GAAAGCATAAACCAGAAGATTTCTCCCATATCAAGATCAAAGACAATCAAAAGCCAACTATCTAATCGAGGGATGCGTGTCTGGATTTTTTTTTTAAGATTTTATTTATTTATTTGACAGAGAGAGAGACAGCCAGTGAGAGAGGGAACACAAGCAGGGGCAGTGGGAGAGGAAGAAGCAGTTTCCAGCGGAGCAGGGAGCCGATGTGGGGCTCCATCCCAGGACCCTGGGATCATGCCCTGAGCCGAAGGCAGACGCCTAGCGACTGAGCCACCCAGGCGCCCCTGGATCTAAAGCTATGAAGAAAAGTAAGAAATTATGCTTTTTTAAAAGTCGAAACTGTGATCGTCTCAGGGGCTGGGGGAGGGGTGGCAGTGGTGACCAGGAAGAGGCACATGGAGGTTTGCCGAGCCATGTTTCACTGCCTGACCTTGGTGGCAGTGATGTGCATTTTCCCTGCAAAACTAACCTGAATTCATGTATCTATATTTGATACATTCATGTCTATGTAAGATTGTATTGGTTAGCTATTGCTACAATCCCGCTGTGTAACAAACCAGCCCAGCATTCAGTGGCTTAAAACCACAGTCCTTTATTCTCACAGCTCTGGGATCAGCAGGGCCCCCGGCTCTGATCCATCTGCTCCTCACAAGAGGTTTGCACATCGGCCACGGAAGCCTTGTTCGGTGTGTCCATTCTGAGCCTGACTCAGAAGGCAGCAGCTACCCAGAGGACGCTCCTCTCACAGCAGTTGCCAGAAGCTCATCTAGGACACAGCATGACTTCTCTTGACTGAAGGAAGTCCTATGGCCAAGCCCAAAATCAATTGCTGGGGGAATCTACTCTGCCCACAGTGAGGCAGAGTAAGGTATTGGTAAGGCAGGGTAAGGAATTGGAGCCAATGATGTGAGTTTCTTCCTCCCCATGAGAGCAGTAGTCAGTTAGGAGGGAAGTTGAGGTTGCTTTGGGTCATCCAGTTAGGAGTCAGACATTCCGATCTGGAGCCCAGAAAGATCTCTAACGTAGACCAAGGCCTGGTTCATCTGCACTGTAGTGGCAACCAATACCCTGTAAGTGACTGACGGGTCTGGGGACAGCGTACCCAGATGAAGCAAGAGCGTCGCTAATGTGAGTCAGTCCCAAGAGGACCATCCAGTTTGGAGGAGTTAGACAGCGACCAGCCGGAGGATGAGAGGAGAGGACTCAGGAAGGAGCTTGACGCTGAACAAGGCAAATGCTACGGTGACCTAGAGTAGAATGGGCTGGGCCTTTGCTCCCAGGGGATCTGCTTAGAGAAAGGAATTTTGGTGGCTCCGTAGGGACCACATCCCATCCGCAGTGGGTTGAGGCAATAGGAGACAAAACGGGGCTGTTCTTTCAAGCAGCTGCCGAGCAGTGGTCTTCAGTCCGCGGCTCTGTCCTGCCCTCGGTCATCAGTGCCTCGGACTCTAGGCACGAACAGTGTTTACCACGACTGATTTTCAGCCCTTGTCACCTTCCTCCAATCCCATTTTAAGACATGCTGTTACACAAAAAAGGACAGAGAGATGGTGGCTGGGAAAGGATGCTGTACCCAGAGAGGATATCCTATTGCCCAGAAACAGGAGAGTTTGGGTTTCTGCCCTCACAAAGGTGAATTCATGGTCAATGCCCTCAAGGAACTTACTGGGTATAGGGGAAATGCTTGTAAACACCTCACGGGAACACAAGACAGGGACTCCGAGGGCTGCATAGACTCACCTGCTATTGGCAGTGATGGCGTTGAGGAAGGGGCGGCTCATGCTGACTGGAAGGAGTAGCAGGGGCAGGTTTGCAAAGGAGGGGGCACGGAGGGTGTGGGCTGAGCTGGAGAAGGGACGGGAATACGCAGCCAGGGGTGGCAGGGTGGCTCGTGGAGTGTCTTAGAGGGTAAGTCGCAGATGAGGCTGGGAAGGAAGTTTGGGGCTCAGTAATGGAGGACGTCCTATGCCGGGCGGGCTCGTGCTAACAGTCTGCAGGCAATGGGGCAATGGGGAGCCACTGTGGGTTTTGAGGAGGGCAGTGGCCTCATCAGACTCACATCTTAGAAGGTCTATGCGGTAGCGGTGTGAAAATGAGCTGGTTGTCGGGACCTGAGGCGGGGTTCCCAGGGGGCTGTTGCAAACCGGGAGCAGGATGAAATCTGAAGGTGGGAAGGGAAGTGTGACTCAGGAACCCTTGCAAAGAGCGTCTCCTCGTCCTCTCCGGCCCGAGACCCTGCTGCGCGTCCTCGCCCCTGGAGGGTGATGGCTTGGGCTAATTTAACTTCCTCTCTCCTCCCTGGTCTCCCTGTGAGACTCAGTGTCCTGAGAGCCAGGCTGTGACCAGGTAGGATCGAAGCTGGGGCCCATGTGGTACAGGAGCTGAAATCAGCCCGTCTTCCTGATATGACTCACTTTCACCAGGAGGAGTCACTCTCAGGGCTCGCTCAGCCAAGTCCGGTGATCTCCAAATGAAGGCTGAACTCAAATTGTAGGGGAAGAGGCCTAAGTTCTCCAGAGCAGCACTGATTCAGAATGTTCTGCCTAGGCGAGCCCATTATAAACGTTCAAGATGATCCAACACCACTGATATTTTAGGGTTCATTCAAATGACACCGCCCAGCTTGACTTTTTTTTTTTTAAGATTTTAATTATTTATTTGACCGAGAGAGAGAGAGAGAGAGAGAGAGAGAGCGCGCGCACACGCACAAGCAGGGGGAGCAGCAGAGGGAGAGGGAGAAGCAGGCTCTCCGCTGAACAGGGATCCTGGTGCGGGACTCAATCCCAGGACCCTGAGATCAAGACCTGAACTGAAGGAAGCCGCTTAACCGACTGAGCCACCCAGGTGCCCTTGACTTTTTTTTTTTTAAACCAAGATGTGTTAAAAATATCAAACCATGCATTTTGGTTTGGGGGTTCAGATAATATGGTCACCACAGCTATGGGACAAGTCACTTCGCACCTTACATCCTTGGTTTTCCTATCTGTAAAATAATTCGAACACGTGGTAAGCCGCAGGGCCCTCCTGCTGTGGTATCCCAGACACTGGCCCAGGCTCTCAACCCAGTGAAGCCTGCTGCACTCACAAGCGGGGCTGGAGTCCTGACTTGCTTGGGTGCCCGGGCAAGCTACTTTATGTCTCTGTGCCTCAGTTCCCTTGTCTGAAAAATGGCAATGATAAATAGAGCCTAACTCACACGTTGTCCAGAGGATTACATGGGTGAGACCAAGTGAAGACCTTAGAAGAGCACCCGGCACGTAGAGAGTGCTCAGAAAGAAGTAGTTATTGTGTAACCAGAAGGTAGAAGCAACCCACATGTCTGTCTCTGATGAATGGATGGGCAAAATGTGGTCTCTCCAAACAGTGGAATATCATTCAGCTTTAAAAAGGAAGGAGATTCTGACATAATATGGAGGAAACTTGAAGACATGACGCTAAGGAAAATAAATCAATCACAAAAGGGCAAATACTTTGTGACTCCACTTCTATGAGGTACTGAGCGCTGTCAGATCCACGGAGACAGGAAACCACTTGGTGCTTGCCAGGGGCTGTGGGGACAGGGAAGTAGGGACTTTTGTTTGATAGGGACAGAGTTTCAGTTTTGAAGATGGAAAAGTTCCGGAGATGGATGGTGGTGATGGTTGCATGACAGCGTGATGTACTTAATGCCATTGAACTGTACACTAAAAAGTGGTGAAAACTATAAAGTTTAGGTTATGTATATTTTACCACCACTTAAAAAGAAAGTATTGGGGTGCCTGGGTGGCTCTGTCAGTTAAGCGTCCAACTGTTGGCTCAGGTCGTGGTCTCATGGGTTGTGGGATCAAGTTCTGCATCAGGCTCCCATAGTGGAAGGAAGGAAGGAAGGAAGGAAGGAAGGAAGGAAGGAAGGAAGGAAGGAAGGAAGGAGGGAGGGAGGGAGGGAGGGAGGGAGGGAGGGAGGGAGGGAAGGAAGGAAGGAAGGAAGGAAGGAAGGAAGAATTAGCTATTGTCATCTCTAGTGTTAGCTATCTGGAGGGTTTCTCTAGGGAGGAGAGCCCCAACAGTTGCCACGATCACAGCCTGCCCCTAACTCTGGAAGATAGGGTCAAATCTTCTCACACCTTCTCCGTTATGTCTGTTATCTCATCCGATTAAATCCAGTCCCACCCTTCCGTGCCAGGAGAACCAAGGAACAGACCTCCTTGGTTGAGGTGTAGTTGAGGAGAACTGGAGGAAAGGAGTGGCTCCCAGAGGGCCCCACCCTCACCACCCTACCCCCGTCCACCATCATTCCGGAAGTTTCTCTACAAGCTGGCAGTGTATTCTCATGGCGTCCCCTCCGATTACCACCAGGCAAATGGCAGATCTGGGAGGAGCGATGCTGAGGCTCTGGTGGCTGGTTGAGTTTGAAGGCCCTTGGGTCCCACTTGTGCCCTCAGCAAAGCCATTTGCCCTGGGACCCGCGGAGGGAGGGCCAGCAGGCTGTGCTCCGGGCAGGTGATTCTCACTTGACAGCCTGGCCCAGGAAATGCCCAGGCCAAAAGCCCTGGCGCTGGCCTTCACTGACGCAGTCGTTCTTCCCACTTGAACAAATCTTTAGAAAAGTGGCGCTGCTCAGGCTTCGCAGCATGCTAGGACCCCCTTGGGGGTTTGGGGAGCACTGATGCCCACACCCGACTCCCACAGTTCCGGTTTAATGGGCCTGGGTGCAGCCTGGGTCCTGGGATTTTGAAAAGCTCTCTGCATAATGCTAACGTGCGGCCAACACTCGACACCGCGGCCCTGAAGTTCTACAGGGAGCCCGCGGCCTCCGTGAGTGAAGTGGGAGCAGCAGCCGAGGAACATCAAGGAAGCCCAGCCGCCAGGAGGTGATCGTTCCACGCGGGAGGGTCACGGGCCAGGTGCTTTTGTGGTCCGGAGCCATTCTCCTGAAGCGGTTTGGTCTGTGCACACACAGCCACACGAAGGCCCTGCCTTATCTGTTGAGGACGTGGTTTTTGTAAAACAGTTGCCCAAATGGCCACTTTTCTGCCGGTCACGGTGTCTGGGCTTTCCCCGCGGTCAAAACAGACCCTGTCACATCCTGTGGGTGTCTGCTGACTGCGGAATGCTCCTGCTGACTCCAGCTTGCTTGATGTCCTAACAAGGTTCTCAGATGTGTTTCTTCATGCCCTGAAGTCTGCTGTCCTTTCTGTTTGGATCCGCGCGCAGCAAGAGGCTGACTCACTTCCCTTAGCTTACCGCGTGCTGGCGCGTCCTCGGTCAACAAACCCTGGGGGCGGCTCCTCCACCAGAGATCACGGAAAGGTGTGGAGGCCCCCAGAGTTCACGGCAAGGGCCTTGAATTCTAACTCAAGGGAGGTGGCGCGGTCGGGACAGCTAGCTGACATGTGCCGGCTTTGAGACCTCTGTAGACCAGGTGTGTAAATATAAACCATGGTTCACGCTAACTCCGCCCTTTGAGGAAAGGACTGGAATGTTCCTCTGGGTTGTGTAGAAGCCTTGAGTGTTCTGCTGAGTAACGCAGACCCTCACCAGCTTTTGTTCAGTCATTCAAGACATGTTCATTGCCAGACACTGTTCTAGGCCCCCGAAAAATGGCGGAGGCAAGACAGGTGTGGATGCTGCCTCTTTTTTCTTTTTTTTTTTTTTAAAGACCTCATTTTTTTTTAAGAGCAATTTTCAGTTTACGACAAGATTGAGAGGAAGGTATGGAGATTTCCCATACAGCCCATGCCCCGTCCCCATGCACAGTCTTCCCGATTCTCAGCATCGCTCCCCAGAATGGTCCTTTCCTTTTAAAACCAAGGAGGAATCTAAATTGACATATGATCATCCAACGTCCACAGTTTACTGTAGGGTTCACTCTTGATGTCGTACATTCTATGGGTTTGGACATGTATCCATGATTGTAATATCATACAGGTATCTTCACTGCCCTAATAATCCTCCGTGCTCTACCAATTAGTGCCCCGTCCTCAACGCCTGGCAACCGCTGATTTTTCTACCATCTCCACAGTTTTGCCTTTTCCGGAACGTCATGGAGTTGAAATTATACAGTACGCAGACTTTTCAGCTTGGCTTCTTTCACTTAGTATTGTGTATTTAAGTTTCTTCCACGTCTTTCCATGGCCAGATAGTGCCGAACAGTATTCCGTTGTCTGGAAGGACCAGTTTATTTACCCATTCACGTACCAAGGGACATCCGGACTGCTTCCAAGTTTGGGTAATTATGAATCCGAGCGCTGGAAACATCATGTGCAGGTTTCTTGTGGACATGTTCTCAGCTCCCCTGGGTAAATGCCAAGGAGCATATTGCTGGATCATATGGTAAGAGTATGTTTAGCTGCGTAAGAAACTTCCAAACTGTCTTCCAAAGTGGCTGTACCATTTTCCATTCCCACTGGCAATAAGAGAGAGTTTTGTTGCTCCACATTCTCAAGAGCGTTTGGCATTGTCAGTGTTCTGGATTTTGACCATTTTGGGTTTTTTAAAATGTATTTTATGTTATTTATTTATTTGACAGCGAGAGAGAGAGAGAGAGAGAGAGCACAAGCAGGCTGGGGCAGAGGGAGAAGGAGAAGCAGACTCCCCACTGAGCAGGGAGCCCGACGTGGGGTTTGATCCCAGGACCCTGAAATCATGACCTGAGCCGAAGGCAGACGCTTAACCTACTGAGCCACCCAGGCATCCTGATTTTGATGACTTTTAAGAGGTGTGTGGTGTTATCTCACTATTGTTGCTATTTGCACTTCCACAATGACGTGACGTAGACCCTCTTCTCATACGCTTATTTGCCATCTGTATACCTTCTTTGGTGAGGTGTCTTTTAAGGTCTTTGGCTCATTTAAAAAATCAGGTTGTTCGTTTTCTTATGGTTGAGTTTTAAGAGTTCTTTGTATATTTTGGACAACAGCCCTTATCAGATGTGCCTTCTGCAAATATTTTCTCTTGAGTCTGTGGCTTATCTTCTCGTTCTTTTGATACTGTCTTTTTCAGGGCAAAAGTTTTAAATTTAATTAATTAATTTGTTTTTGAAGTTGTAAATTGTAATCGGACCCTGTCTCCTCCTGGAGCTTACCAAAACGTGCGCTTGGGGAGTGACATTCACTGTCTGGACTTTTCTTGGTCTTCCCTCCACTTTTATTAAGATACAGTCAACATACTGCACTCTATAAGCTTAAGGCATACAGCATAATAATTCGACTTACAAACATTTGGTTAATCAATAATAACGAACACCCGGGGAGCACTTACTGCATCCCAGTTTCTGCGCTACACGCTTTTTCTAAACAGCTACTTCCCTTTAGTGCAATTCCAGTTCCCCTTCCCGCCACAAACCACCATCCTGACGTGTTTCCGGTTTGCCCTTGTTTGTGTCGTTGGAATTTCAGTTTGTCGTCTTCTATGCATGTGTGTTCATTTGTATTTCTGTCGGCGACGTTCCTGCAAATCAGGATGCTGCATGCACGCTTTCCCGTGGCCTTGTGTTAGTGCGATATACCCGCGTTGCTCTCTGTGCCTCTACCCCCGATCGTGGCTGTGTAACAACCCAGAGAAGGCTGCCACCGGGTCTTACCCTGTCCATGCCTGCCCTGAAGGGGCCGGGATTGTGCCCAGCTCCCCGTCCCCCCAGAACCCTCTGCTATGACGCACATCGCATGCACAAGGGGGTTCAGGATACACACGCACGCTCCCAGGAGTGGATTAGTGGTTATCGGTTATGTGGCAAACATGGAGATAGTGTGGCTACGTGTGACAGACTGTTCTGTGGAACAGCTACACCCCGACACCTCACCACCAGTCATGCAGGGAGCGTACAGCTCCACGTCCCAACCCGTCTGGTGTCACTCGGCTTTCACATTTTTGCCGAATAGGTGGAAAGGGATATCTCGTTGGTGTAATTTGCAAACACCTTGTACCCAATAAACTTCTCTCCATGTGTTTGTTTAGATCTTTATTTAGTTTATGTATTTTCTTACTCTGAAAGAATATTTTCTTTAGTTTCTTATTCTGAAAATTACCCCTTACACTCTGCCCAGTTCTTCTCTCCGTCTTGTTGATGAGCACGAGGTCCTGATTGCTCTCGGTAGGAGTCTCCTCTTGGCTCCAGAGGTTGCACTGTCTGTTCCCAAGCTGTTATCTGTTCGTTATCTTTGACCGTTGTGTCTTTCGTTTTACAGAAATCCTTTATTTAAAGGGATCACATTAAGTTTGAGTCTTATGACTGTGCTTTTGAAGTTTTTGAAAAGAAGTCCTTCCTCACCTCTAGTCCGTAAGGATATTATCGTACAGATAGTCTCTATTAATTTAATCGTTTCTATTTCCATCAGGGCTCCAATCTATCTGCATAGTAGCTTTGTAAACGGTGCTCAGAAGGAATCCGGTTTTGTTTGTCTCTGCTTACTTTACTCGTTAGAGATCTTCTCCACCGCTCTCCGAGGTAGAGGAGGAAACCCAAGGTAAAGAAGGTCAAAATGCTAGCAAGTGGCAGAGCCCAAATCTCTGATTTTGTTTCTTCAGATGTCAAATAGCTGGACTGCTCTGATTTTGTTTCTTCAGATGTCAAATAGCTGGACTGAGTGATGGATCTCCAGGGCTGGGAGCAATAAAGCCCAGGGCCCAGCACACAACTCAGCCAGGGCAAGCATTACTGATTACCTGGTGAACGGATGAGGCCCTTGGCTGTGTCTCTTAGACTTAGTTCAATAGGAAATGCCAGTGAACCCAGGAAGGATCACACCAACCCCCCAGGAGGAAGCCCCTTCCCATCTCTCTGACCCCCCACTAGGTAAGCCACACCGGCCGCCTACCCAAAAGCAGCTTCTCCTCCCACAATTTAGGGCCTCCTATTTCCTATCTTGGTATTTTGGGCTTGTGAACACTAATAAATCCTAATTACTAACATATCATTGTATGAAGCACTTCACACGTGTGCACTCGTTCACTATCACAACAACAACCCTGTCAGGTGGGTATTGTCATTACACACATTTTGCAGATCATAACATCAAGGCCAACGTTCTCACTGCTAGAAAGGAGCAAAGCAGGGATATGAACCCAGGCCATCGGAGCATAGAGCCTGCACTTCAACCACTGTGTCATACTGTCCCTTGTGAGGTACCCTACCTTCCCATCCAGGTCACACAGAACTATCAGAAACTATAAAATGCTGGCAACGGAGCTAGGCTCTGACTTTAATTTTGAACGTTGTCATAGCAACGCTGCCGTAGAACATTCCAGCACCCCGAATGGCCTGGATGAGGACTTACAGTCATTCCCACTGGGGTGCAAGACTGTGCGCGTCTCACTCTGCAAAGAAAGCCCACCCAATGCTGAAGGCTGCCGTATGCCCACACTTTCTATGGAGCCCAGCTTCCCAGCCCGGCCAGACAGCGGGGCGCTTGTCACTGTGTTTGGCAGACGCTCTTAGTCCCCTTTGTGTAACCGAATCCTACAGTTTGACTGCTCTGGGGTCTTTGTTCTTTCCCATGACCTATTGTTCTCAGAGCCTTTGCTGTCTGCAGGATCATCTTGTTTTTTACCCCTTCTTGGTTACTGCACATTATCCTCGTGGCTCCCCCAAGCTCGCTGGCCTGCAGCTCTCATCTCTTCTCTCTACCCCTTTCTCTCTTGTGTTCCAATGGCACCGGATCCACAGGTCCTTTCTTCACCCTTGTTTTTTCTCTAACATTTCATCTTAAGCCCAGATCGGAGCTGGTTCTGTGCAATGTCACGTCACCTCCTTCCCTCCCGGTCCCCACTGCCTCCTGAGTCCCCCATCCTCCATGCAGACTCAGCCACTGTGGGGCAGCCCCCCTGCTTTATCTTCTCCCTACCGACTGTCCGGAGGACCCCCTCTGGCTGGGCAACAGTGGCTCTGCATTGTCCTTTGGCCAGATTTGAATGTGAGCAACAAAATATTCTGGCTGCTTCCTGATTGATTGCCCTTCTCCAGGGAAGGTGATTGGCCATGAATCCTCGTTGGTGTCCCTCATTATTCCTGGGAATAGGCTCCTTTACCAAATTCTTCCAGTTAACCTTGATCACTTCAATACGTTACCCTGCCCCCACGTCTTTGAGCACACTGGATTATAAGACTGTCCCTCCCTCTCCGAGATTTCCTCCTTAGCCTGTTTGCTCAGGCCACCGGCCCTGCCCAAAGCTCTGGAACACCTGAGTTCCTGCTGCACGCCGCCCTGACGGACTCACCGGGGAAGGTTGAGCAGGTACTGGGGAGGCACTGATGCACGCAAGGTGCACTTGGGTCTGACGTGGGTTTCATTTAATGAGCATAGATGATGTCCCCTCCCTCCCACAGTACCCAACCTCCCAGCGGCTCACGCCGGCCCCTCCTGACCAACTCAACTGGGAACACCTTTTGCTATCGGCGCCTTCACTCCTTTGTTCATTCTGTCCCTTTCCCTTCAAATTTTTTTTCTTAAGATTTTATTTATTTATTTGTCAGAGAGAGAACAAGCACGGGGAGAGGCAGAGGCAGAGGGAGAAGCAGGCTCTCCACTGAGCAGGGAGCCCGATGCGGGACTCATCCCAGGACCCTTGGATCATGACCTGAGCCGAAGGCAGACGCTTAACCACCTGAGCCACCCAGGCATCCCTCCCTTCAAATTTCTGACCGCATTCCCAAGGCTGAGAATGCCTCCGTGCCTTTCCCACCACAAGTTCTGGGGGTCTTCAGGACCCAATTGGGGTCCCATCTCCCCTGAAGAGCCTTCACTACTCTTGCCTCCCTGAGTCCCCAGAGCTGTCCTGACAAGATGAGGGCACTCACATCCTCACCAATACTACCGGCTATTGCTAGTGAATTTTTTATTTTTCTGTGTTTTTGTCTCTCTAGTAGGATTCTTTGCTCCTTAGGATAAAGGACCCCATTTTCAGAGTTTAGAGTCTAGGTGGGCAGATGGGCAATGAGTTTGGAGCCCTAACAATTAGGTGAATCAGTAAGTGGGGGATCTCAGAGCCCTCCCTCCTGCCAGTCATATGTGCCTTCCTCTGTGACTGTCCAGGTCTGTGTCACAGTTTCCCCTATGAGACGGTAAACTCCTAAGGTGAGTGGGGCAGGGCATCTCCAGAAGGACCCCATCCGTCCCACCGCCAGAACTCAGCACCGTTGCATCTTGGGTGCTCACCAAGAATGATTGAATTGGCTTGGAGGTCAGAAGCCACCTGCCCAGTGACTCCAGAGCCGCAGAAGAACATGGAAGTTGAGGGGGTGGGGTGAGGGATTAGAAGCACTTGGGTGTCCACCTGCTAGAAAATCAGTCTTTTTTTTTTTTTTTCAAAACCCAGAAGAGAAGCCCTAGGCAGTTAAACCTGAGACCAGGGGTATTCTGTATCTTGGCACAAGGACCTCAGGAAGAACTGGGTATTTGAGGCCATGATAGAGTCTTGATGTTGGCCAAGCAGGTCAGGGCTCTTGGTTCCACAAACCGTTTGCATCCTTGCTCTCCTGCTGAAATTAGAGTTGACTGGATTCTAGCAAAAGCATAGGGCTGGGGACACAGGACTTGGGACTCCCAGCAGTGCCATCCTGGGTTGGAGGGATGCCTCCCCTGGCCCTTTTGTTCCCACTTCGAGAAATTGCATCACCACCCATTGGTGTAGTCGTTGACCATCCAAATGTACATTGTTGTGACAAATTGCCATAACCTTAGTGGCTTTGAACAGCACAAGTTTATTATCTTGCAGTGCTGGAGGTCAAGTCTAAAACGAGTCCTACAGGAGCTAGAAAGGTGTCAACAGGGCCATGTTCCTTCTGGAGACTCTCAGGGAGAATCAGCTCTTTGACTTTTCTAGTTCGTAGGGGCTGCCCACATTCCTTGACCTGTAACCACATCATTCCAGTTCATGCTTCTGTCTTCACATCTCCTCACTCTTGATTTTCTGCAACTGCCCCTCTCTTATAATGACCTTTGTGATTACATCTGACCCTCCCAGATAAGCCTCTGTCTCAAAATCCTCACCTTAATCATATCTGCAAGGTCCCTTTTGCTGTGTAAGGTAACATACTCACAGGTCCTGGGATAAGGACCTGAATATCTTTGGGGGCCCTTATCCACCCTACCCCAATGCCCCCCAGAAGGACCAACATGGCAGATAGTGTTAATTATGAAATACTGCCAGCTTACAGGAAAGGACAGGCAATGATGTGCTAGAGATCGGCGTACCTACCACCCGCCTCAACTTTATACCATATGTAGCTCTTACTTTTCAAGTACTAAAATATTAGAACAAAATATTGCAGATTCAGTAGAAGCCCCAGCACAGCTCTCCCCACACATCTCCTCTCTTCAAGAGAATTCAGGCATTTTCTTAAATTTGGCATTAGCATCTGCAGTCACAGCTTTCTATTTTTGGTGTCTTTTTGCTGAGCTCACATCATCGAAATCGGAAGAGTTGCATACACGTATAATGTGACACCATGGGAATCAGCTGCAGGAAGCTTCCGTGACCCCACGCCTCCAACACAGGCCACCACCCCACACAGAGAGCAGCAGGGCCAGTATGGGGGTGAGACTCGAGGTGTGAATCCGCATTTACTCAGGGAGAATGTGCCACCATGCAAAGGATCACTCTGACGCATAACATGGCCCCTAAATGCAAGGAACCCCCTCTCCTGATGCTCAACAGGGGGCAATCAGTTGCGCTGCGGGGGAACCCTGGCTGGGGGGGCTCCTGGAGGACTGGTATAATGGCCTCCCGTGTAGCTCTTCACCTTGGCACCGACTTTGCAACTTAACCCTCACCTGAGACGCAAGCCCATGGAAGGAACTGAGCCTGAAGGCCCTGACAGGAATTAGCCAAGAAGAATAGGGAGAAGTGTGTGTGTGTCCAGGGCTGGGAATGGAGACAAGGACTTCCTGGGCTGAGGCAACAGCTCTTGCAGGCGGTGGTCTGGGGGATGCGTCGTGGCTAAAGCATTAGAAGGAGATGAGAGCTGGAGGGGACCAGACCCCACGCGGCCCTGTGTACCATACTCCAGGTAATGGGGAAAGCCAGGCTGAAGGAGGGGGTGAGGTCAATAAGCCTAAGTGGAAACTGTGATCTTATCACTCCTGGACTGGTGTGACTCCTGGGAGATCACTCAGCCTCTTTGCTCCTGTTTCCTAATCTGCAAAGCCGACAGAACACTTGGCAGACTTGTTCAGAGAACTGACTGAGATAAGGTATGAAAACATTGCGTGGAACCCAAAAAGCACGCCCACGGCAACGATCATACTTCTGTTATTATTATAATTGAGGGCGTTCCCCCAGGGGAGAGGTGGAAGTCTTCCCTGGGCGCGAGAAGGAGATTTGTAGCTCCAGGGGCCTGTGGGCAGAACCCTTTTTTGGCTGACTCTACAGAAGGTTCCAGGAAAGCCAGAGGCACAGCGTGTGGTGGGAACTTCCCAGCAGCTCACCCTCCCTGGGAACCTGGGAAAAAACCCAAACTTTCCAGAGGCCGGGACTCCCAGGTTTCTGGGATCCCCCATACCGCTGTATAGCCTGGCACCCACCCACCTCTCTGTCCCAGCAGCAGGAAGCAAGCTGGAGGGGGCTGATGGCAGATCAATGAGTTTAGGAACTTGGATCCTTTCTGTATTCGGCATTGCTCAGGTGGGATTTCCCCTGATTCATCTCCGCCTCCCTCCTGCCCCCTGCCTCCCACTGCACCTGGCGCTAGGGAAACCTTGTGACTTGGAGCTGCTCTCAGTGCTCCAGGGTCTCAAGTTCCCCTTCCCAAGGACCTGTAAAGAGGGAGGCTCTCGGAATTTCATTGCTAACTGCTGGCTGTGGGCCCCTCACTACCCAGGATTACTTGTGTTTCTGAGAAGAGGCTCTGAGACCAGGGACCTGAGGCTAGCCCGTTCCCTGTGAACACAGGGTGTCCTATTCAAAGATGAAGGCTCAGAGCACTTGCCCTCAAGGAGTTGGGTGAGATACAGGGACACACAGACGGTTAGTGGCAGAGCTGGGACTGCGGCCCAGTCTCTATTTGATTTACTCTCCACAGTTGTGTCCATGGCCTGCCGCTGCCCCTGCCCAGCACCAGTATCAGGGGGAGCTCCTAGGTGCTCAGTTCAGGGGTGGCATCTTTGATTCCTCAAATACTCAGGACTCTAAAGCTAGGGAAAGTCCTTAGGCTCTGTAGTGGGGAGAATACACAACAACTGTACCCCGAGACTTCACTGCCAGAACCTTGCCCACCAATCTCCAGCTCAAGCCCCAGGTCATGGGACCTTCCTTCTCCCTCCACCTAAATCTCTGGTCGCTGGAGACCAAAATTTGGCTCATCGTGGAAGACTGGAAAGGGAGGCCCTCTTCATAGGGAAAAATGAGAACTTTTGTCTCTAGAGTGGACATGATTTTTTCCCTAAGATTTTATTTATTTATTTGTCAGAGAGAGAGAGCGTGAGCAGGGAGAGCGGCAGGCAGAGGGAGAAGCAGGCTCCCTGCTGAGCAGGGAGCCCTACATGAGACTTGATCCCAGGACCCCGGGATCATGACCTGAGCCAAAGGCAGACGCTAAACTGACTGAGCCACCCAGGCGTCCCTAAAGTGGACATGATTGATGCCACAGTTAGAAAAGTATTCAGCCAATAATAATAATAATAATAATAGTAAACCCTGACCAACAATGTCTTAAAGAAATAGTTGTTTATTTTTCTCCATGGTCTTTCTGGTTCTCTTAGCTTTCTCCTCATGGTGTCAAGATGGTTGCAGCAGCCCCATATACCACATTTTTACACATGCTCAGAAGCAGGAAACAGGGGTGATACCAGGCAGAGTTTCTTCCTTATCAGCAAGCAAAGACTGTTTTCAAGAACCCAACAGCTGAACTTTCTTCACAACATTGGTCAGAGGGATTATAAAGCCTTCTACAGCAAAGCCAGAAAGGGTGTATCTGCCCATCCCAGGCTTTGCAATGAGAGGAAGACAGAAGAAGGGTTTTGGGAATGACTCAGTTTGCCAACCAAAATGCCTGCCACGACTGACCAGCTCCTGTTGCTCAAGACTGAGCAACTAGACTTGGGTGCAAAATTTATACAATTTTCTGGTAAGGGGACCAGAGGTTGACTAGGAAAGCTGAGGAAAGTTCTTCCTGTTTGGACTGGAGAAGAGAGTTTAAATCTTGTGCTTCAGTGTGACAGAAAACTCCCTGGATTGCGGCCTCACTTTCAGGTGGTGTTCCAGAAGTTTATTCCTGTGTAAAAAAACCACCCCAAAATGTAGTGGCTTAAAACGATTATTTATTATTATCTCTCTTGGTCTAGGAGTCAACTGGGCTCAGTGGGGCTCCTCTTACTGGGGGTCTCATGAGGTTGCAGTGGGGGCAGGAGCCCATCTGTAGGTTTCTCTACTTAAATGTCTGGCTCCTGGGCTGGGACAGGTGGGGTGCCAAGCATCTCTTTTTCCCTGGGTTCTCTCTACTTGACTAGCTTGGGCGTCCTTACAACATGGTGGTCTTGGGATTGTCAAACTTCTTTCAAGGGAACTGGCTTCCCCCTAAATAAATGTCCAAAGACAATTTCCATGAGAACCTGTGGGGCTTCTGAGGGCCTTGCCCTGGAAGATCTAGAACATTACTTCCACCTCAGATGGAAAGAAGACCCACCCAAGCCCAAGGTGGGGGAGGGGACTTGCCCGCAGCCACAGTGAGGGGAGGTCATTGGAGGTGACCTCAGTGTGGCTAATCTTCAGTGAGGGAGGGAGGAACATTGAGGCCTTCGTCCGAGGCACAGAGAGGCCCTGAAGGGAAGGAAGTAAGCAAGGAGTGACATCAGAAGAGGGGGGTGTTGGTGCTGAACCGCTGACTTAGCCCCAGAGTGGCCCCTGAACAATGCGTTCTGAGGGTCTCCAATCCTGTGCCACCATCGGCAAAGGAGGTGTGGCCAAATCTCCCGCAAGACTCAGGAGGTATAAGGGATTACCCTGTATGGGAGCCTAAAAACAGAGACAGAGAAGGGTCGTGCGTGGCTGGGGTCAGGACGCTGATTTGTGGTCAGGAGTTGCATGCCTAGGAACTCGCTTGTGGCACCATCTCTTTTGGGGTCTGCCCTTCTTCTCTCCATCCTTTAAATCAGGGGGTGGCAAACCACAGCCCAAGGGCCAAACCCAGCCCTGGGCCTGTTTTATCCAACCTCTGCAAAGAACGGTTGGAAAGGACTGCAAGCAAAGGCCCAGGAAAGGGAGGGATATGCGGCAGGGATATAAGTGGCCCTCGTGGGTCGAAAATAGTGACTCTTTGGTCCTTTACGGAAAAAGATGGAGGGCCCCTCCCTGAAACAAAGGGCAGGGCTCCCGCTGGTGCAAAAGAGCTGACACAGGTGTCACCAAGAAAGTTCTTTCCATTTCGATTTTCTCCCAATCCTGGCTTCTTCGGGGGACCAAGTCGCAGCTGGAGGCGGCTCTGTCTTGAACACAGGATGAAAGCTGGCATCTTCCTTTTCTCTAGCTGGAACTGCGCAGTATTGCTCTGTTTCCTTGTATTTACGTTTATCATCATTACGTTATTATTCATGGCTACGATGTTGATTTTTCACGCATTATGTAAATTTTCCTTTGAAATAAATCCATTACGTTGAAAATGAGAGAACTTGAAGAACTTTCTACTTAATAGAAGACAATAGAAGAAGCGTCCTAACACAGCAAATACGTGAGGGTGATGTGTGAATGACTGAGCGTAGATGTGGCGGCCCTGGGGTTCGGCCTTGGTCCTTCTTCATGCCTCTCTTCCCAGTTTTTCCTGGTCAGGCTGTGCACTTCTAAGCCTTCTTAGACCCATTCATAGGCCGGTGGCCCCCAAGCCCGCCCAGCAGGTCAGCACTCCCTGAGCTCCAGAATGTCACAAGTAACCACCGAC
Organism: Ursus americanus; assembly: GCF_024610735.1. Taxonomy (NCBI): domain Eukaryota; kingdom Metazoa; phylum Chordata; class Mammalia; order Carnivora; family Ursidae; genus Ursus; species Ursus americanus. The sequence goes on along the minus strand of NC_142150.1, from coordinate 38,103,879 downwards.
AGGACATCTGCACTCCGACGACGACCCGGGAGCACCTAAAATAGAATCTTTCCACAAGCAAACTCCTGCTCACAACCCCACCTCTTCCTGTGTCTCCATCTCAAGAAAAAGCATCTTTATTGAGTCGGACCTCTGTGAGTTCTCTCCCTTCCTGCCCCTCCCATCTGATTCGCGGGCCAGGCCTGTCCATACCCCCTAGATACCTTCAGACCCCCGGCCACTCACCTCACACCTGGATATGACCTGGATACAATCGATGCCGTCTGCCAGTCTCGAGTAATCCTTCTAAATGTCACCACCCCTGCCACCCCTGCCTGCCCACTGCCCTTAGGATAAAGTCTGCTTGGCGTCCCTGCGTGCTCTGCGCTCCCCCCACAAGGCTCAGCTCCCATGTGCTGTTCCGAAGCGTTAATGCTCGGCTGTCCGGAGACACTGACACATTCAGTTGGCTGAATAGACGCTGCTTCTCTCCAACCTCGCTCTTCGGCTTCTGGTTTCCTGTTACCAGAATGTTCCGTGTCCAGCCACGTTTCTTCCTTCAGCGTGAGGGAGCCTTCCAGTGGACAGTGGTTCCACTCAGCTACCCAGCCCCCAACCCCAACCCCAACCCCGAGGGAAACCTGGCAAAATGGGGTGGGGTCTCAAAGAGTTATCTTAAGCAGGTGGGTGTAAATTCAACCCTGTGGCCCCTTCTATAACTGGGGCCAACCCTCCCCCACCTCCCTGATAGTTTCCCCCCATTAGAAGAGAACCCTCTCCAAGCCTGGTCTTCACCCCCTGTGATCATCTCCCACTCCTGCCCCCCCCCCTCAAATGAGGCACAATGGTTATGAAGCAGGAAAACGAGGTTCTTGTCTCACGGAGTCGAAGAAAGAATCTTCCAGACAAAGGAGAGTGAGTAAAGCCAGAAAGTTTGGCTAAGCAAGGATTCAGAGAAAGCTCTCAGCAGTGGGAGGGGTCCCGAGCTGGTTGCCAACGCCTCCATTGACGGTCTTTTATTTAGAACTGACCGCAGTGCCTGTGGCCTTAACATTATTGGGATGTCTCGGTTTGAGGAAGGACTGGTGATAACATCTTGAATGGCTTACTTCTTCTTTGGGGTCTGGTCGCACTGTGACTGCCGTTAAAAAACCCCCGCCTCAGACGCCCAGGGCAGGGGTGGTCTGGTTTGTTCCCTTATCTCTGGTTTCCTCACGGCCTCAGCATTTCTGCGAATTCTATGAGCCTGATCCCAAGCCCCCTACTATCCCTCCCTACCCGGCCCCACCTGTCCCTTACTCAGTGAGACCTTTCAGATGTAGATCGATGGGTCACATCCTTGGGGGATGATCGCCAAGGCTACTTGCAGGGGTGGGGGTAGAGATAAAACAAGTTTCCAAAGGAATTTTTATATTGTTAAAGTAGACTGACAGGGTTGCTGAGATTGCCTCTTGCCCTTAGGAAAGTGTCAACATCAGGCCCTTGAGTCCCTACAGGAAGGTCACTCTGCCTGCCTCCAGGACTTGTCAGTGGGCTGCAGGTAGTAAGGAAATTAGTTTCTTGTGCCTTTGTTTTCCACCAGGCTCTTGAGTCGGACAGACATGGGTTCAAGTCTCTGCTCTGCCACACTTACCACGTGACCATGAGCAAGTGGCTTGTTGAGCCAAACGAACGAAATAATGGAGCTGCCGCACTTGGCCCAGAGGCGGGTCCGTAGGAAGCAAATGTCAGGCATATGATCATCGTCAACTTTTTTTTCTTTTTTATTTTTTTAAAGATTTTATTTATTTATTCGACAGAGATAGAGACAGCCAGCGAGAGAGGGAACACAAGCAGGGGGAGTGGGAGAGGAAGAAGCAGGCTCATAGCAGAAGAGCCTGATGTGGGGCTCGATCCCATAACGCCGGGATCACGCCCTGAGCTGAAGGCAGATGCTTAACCGCTGTGCCACCCAGGCGCCCCCAATCATCAACTTTTTCTTATTTGAAAGATTGTCACTACAGTAAAACTGACTTTTTTAAAAAAAAGATTTGATTTATTTATTTGAGAGAGTGAAAGCGAGAGAGATCACAGAGGGAGGGGGAGACTCAGACTCGCCGCTGAGCAGGGAACCTGATGTGGGGCTTGATCCCAGGACCCTGAGACCATGACCCGAGCTAAAGGCAGACACTCAACCGACTGAGCCACCCAGGCACTGCTAAAATTGACTTTTTCTCTGGGTGTACAATTTAAATTTTAACACATGTACAGATTCATGTAACTGTCCCCATAATCAGAATACAAGACAATTCCATTATCCCTCCCCTAAAAACTCCCTCTTGCTATGCCTTTCCCTCCCCCACTCATGACCCCTGACAGCCACTAGCCTGTTCTCCCTCCCTAAAGTTTTGTCCTCAAGAATATCATAGAAGGGCGCCTGGGCGGCTAAGTTGGTGAAGGGTCTGACTCTTGATTGTGGCTCAAGTCATGATCCCAGGGTCGTGAGATCGCATTCCAAGTCAGGCTCTGAGCTGGCTGTGGAGTCTGCTTGGGATTCTCTCTCCCTCTGCCCCTCCCCCATCTCTAAAAAAAAAGGATGTCAGATAAATGGGATCTGACAGTATATAACCTTTGGAGACTGGCTGCTTTCACTCAGTGTAAGGACTTTGTGATGGGTCCAAGGTGCTGTGAATCAATCGCTCCTTCCTTCCCTCATCTAGGAGTAGACTCACGCTGAAAACCGCTTCCTCGCTTTTCACCCCAACCAACTGTCCATGCCAGGTAGACACAAATAGACGCTACAAGGTCTTGGCCTAGAAGTCACTCTCCCTGGGGAAGCTGGTGTCCTCCATACTTTGTGTCAGCTGCCCTTGCCATCAGCCCCCCAGAAGCCCTCCTGAAAGACAAGGCCCCGAGTCCAACTGTATGGTTTGAGGAAGAGAAAAATCTTTGGTCCCCTCGGTGGTAGCAAACGGAAAACACCAAGGGGCTGACAGCTGGTGTCTGGGGCGTGGAACCGAGCCTGGATCCCTGTGCGCCCCAGGGCCTGCGGTGTGCTGCCATCTGACCGGCCAAAGTCGGGCAGCCGGTTCTCCCGTCCCCCCCACATAGCAGTCACAGGACAGAACAGGCTGGAGCCCGTGAGTAGGAAGAAAAAATTCAGAGGGCAAGGGAGAGATTGTGCAGGAGAGACAGACCATTTGTGGCCTGAATGACATCTTTCTTTGTGCTATTTTCTCCCTTCAGATGAGTTCGCAGGCACAGCCCGGCTGCCGCTCGGCTCTTGTTCAGACTTAGTGTCCATGGCGTGTCCTTTCTCAGTACTGACGCTGGCCTCCCACTTGTCCTAGGAACCCCTTTGGTCTGTCCTTCTGTCCATTCCTGGGTATCCTATGGCTGGGCCCTCGGGCAATGGCACATTCAAGAAAGACTGGGAGGAAGGGGGGAGGGAGAGAAGGAGGGAGTCTGACCCTATTTGCTTTCTAAGTGCAAAGTCTGTGGCCTGGCCTTTCCAAAGCCTCTCCAGCCCTGAGGGGACACACGGTGGCAGTGGCTCCAATAAGGGGCTTAGTTCTGCTGTCCGCTGTGGGGCTTGTGAGTGCTGGCTCGGGGCCAACAGGCTTGCTCTGGGTCCCAGGGCACAGGAAGCGGCGGGGGGGTGGGCTCCGGCCAGCTGGCCCCCGTGGCCAGATTTTCACTTCCTCTGGAAGTCCCACGCACCTGACCTCTGAGGCTGCGGCCGTGTGTGTGTGTGTGTGTGTGTGTGTGTGTGTGTGTGTTTCCCCAGGGAGTTTCGGTTCATGGGTTTTCTGAGCAGCGGGGCCAACGTCAGTAAGATGACAAAGTGCGAACTTTCCGACCCGGGACAGCAACGAGGCTAACTAACATGCAGAAACACAAAAACATGGACTTCCGGAGAGTGCATTAGAAACGTCCACTATCACCCGCACCTGCGCTTGGCAACAGGGAGATTCGAGTGGTGTCGTGGGTTCTAATCCCAGCTGTGAATGTTGTCAGCTGTTGGCCCATAGCTGTTCCCTTCTCCAGAGAGCTGCTGGGTGAACAGGAGCCACCTAGTTGTGACACCCCACTGGAGACCACCTGCAGTGAGGACCGTGTGGCACAGGGCTACAGAGGCCCGTCCCCTTGTCCCCTTGTGTCAAGGTGGACCAGCTCTGGGGCGCCAGTCCCGCCCTAGAACCCCAAGAAGATCAAGCCGCCATCAGCCCTGAGCCGAAAACAGCCTTGCTTGGCTTCTCCACCTGCCCCATCCTGCTTCCCGCTCTTACCAGTTGTCATCCCGAGAGCTCCCCCTCAACGTGCCCCTTGCACAAAAACCTCCCGCTCAGAACCTGGCTCTAAGGAACTCAACCCAACCAGCACGGGCGGCCAGCACGAGGCAGGGTTAAGGGGGCGCTGCTCTGGCTAGAAGAGCTTGGAGCTTGTGCACAGACCAAATAGAAGGAAACCTGGTTCCCTCAACCCGTTCCCACCTGTGTCACTTTACTATGAAAGTTCAGCAAGTCAAAGGGGCCCAACCCATTGTTTCCAGCATGGGGCTCCCGGTTCCAGCGCCACACAGAGAAAAACTTCCAACGCCTTTATTCCCGGGGCTAGATGTGTTTTGCTTTAGACAGAGAGCAGTGGCAGGTGTGGGTCCTCTGTCAGGGGACGGTCCCTCCGTCTGACCCCAGCCTCCCTGTTGGTGAGGGTATTCAAAGGGTCAGGGGCCCGTGGGATGCCTCTTTCCTCACGTGATCATCCCCTTAAGAGGCGCATGCAGAGGAAAGCCGGTGGAAGGCAAAAGGCATCTTCTCCCTGCATTTCCCTGTCGCTCTCCAAACCGTCGTCTTCCTTTCTCCCTCAACCCAAGCACCACCCACCGCTTCTGCAGCTATGGAGTGAACACCCGCCGGGTGCCAGGCACTGTTCCAGGCACCGTTCCAGGCACCGGGATATGGCAGTGATCGCCCCAGAGCGGCCTGGCTCTCAGGGAGCTCACGTTCCTGCTAGCGGAGGCTGGAGAGGAGAAGTCAGCATACTGAACAGAAATAATACTAACAACTATAAAGAAGAAACAGTAGTGGCAGAGAGGGAGACCGAGTCCTAGGGGCTGGGCCCCTTGGCATAGAGGTCAGGGAAGGCTGACGCTTGAGCTGAGCTGTCAGCACCAAGAGACCAGCCCAGCAAAGATCTGGGGCAAAAGCATCCAGGCGGAGGGAACAGCATATACGCGAGACCTGAGCTGCATTGAATATGCCCAAACTGGGAGATCCAGGGAGATGTCTGGGGAGTCTCTTGGGGCTGTTTTTCCTCCCATCTGGTTCCTCACAGGGATAATGATGGAAGCACGAAATCTTACATATCCGCATGAAGTGTATATGCATTTACATTTAGGGCTGTCCTGACAAGGCAGAGCTCTTGCTGGGGCAGCTTCTCTTCCAGATGGCAAGCTAGGTTTTCAGCAGTCACCCAGAGCTTTCAGAAGCACAGAGGACAGCCCTGTGTTCTCTTTTTAGGGCCTCATGGAGCCCTGGGACATATTGCTGACTCCCACATGCCCTGGGTAGGGATGACAAAACTTCCTGTCTGTGCTCACATGCTTCAACTTACTTCTCTCCGGACACAAATGCCTGGGAAACTAACAAACCAAAACAGTCCTTTTGGCAAGGTAGGACCCCCAGGCACCTCGATCTCTTCTTCCAGGAGCTGTGGAGCCAGGCAAGGTACTGGTTAACCTTCCAGGCAGGCTCCCTGCCAAGGCCTTCTCCCCAAGGCATCCTCACCTGATGGCTCAGCTCAGCCCCAACACTGGCCTCCTTCCTCCAGCCTCTGAGTGGCCTGGACGCTGGTATGGCTCATCGCGGTCTGTTTCACTTACTTGGGCAGGAAGATGCCCAAGGGCTTCTGTGGTAGGTCAGACAAGTTTAGGAACGTTGAGCCCCAGGGTCACCCTATCGTTCCTCCAGCTGACACACCCAACTAACTCCAGATACCAGCACTGTGAGATCTGACCCCACAGACTTGGTTTTCTCTATAACAATAATCATAATGCTTATGCAGAGGGGGAGGGAGGAGACTTTAGCCCCCTCCCCTGTCCTGCTCTGGACCTTCACAGTCTGCCTTCTAGGTGCTGGAGGGAAGTGAGAGCTGCCACCCTTCCAAAGGACCCCTCTATACTCATAACACACGCTGGAGGGCCGACCAAATCCTTAAAAACCAACCCACCAAAAATCAATTTGCAGATGGATTTGCCAACTGAATTGAAATCACCCCCACCCACTCATCAATATATCCTACTTCCTAGCAAAATCAGTTCAGCACATTGCCCCCAGCGCCCCCACGCTAGAAATGATCTCTCCCCCTCTAAACTTCAAGCCTGTCTTTTAGAAAGCCTTTGTTGCTTCACTTGTATATTTGAAGACTGATAGCTTCCCAGATCATTAAAGGTTTGTCCCAGCCCTTCCACTGCCCCATCTGCTCCTCCTCCCAGAGCTTGTATTTCTAGCCAGTAGAGTTCCAACAAGAGACGTTGATTCCCTGTGGCAGATGTGTTGGCCGTTGCTCAGAAAACAAGGCCCAAGCTCTTTTTTATGATGCTTTTAGCTCTCGAGCTTCTGCTTTTACCCCCTCCCCCCATAGAAGGAGGAACAGTGTATCGACCTCTGCCCCTACAGCAGAGAGCATGGCATTTACTATGAAGTAGAAGCGAAGTCAATATGGATAAGACCAGTGGGTGGTAAGTGGTTGCTCTGTCTCTCTGAGGAAGAGACATCCCTCAGGGGCCGCCATTCACCAGGCATTGGATTCTGCCTCGTCCCCAGCACTGGCTGGAAGCATGCAATGTTTGCTCCCACTCACCCCTTCCTCAGGGACCGAACAGGGGCCTCCTGCTGCCAGAGAGGCTTCCCCTCTGAAGGCGATTCTCGAAACAACTCTTCATCTGCAGAGCACGGGTTAGTATGCATCTTGCGCCCATGGACCCCCCCCTGTCAGGAGCACTGGCCTCCAGAACTTGACCTCTGAGCCTGGAGCAAAGGGTTTTGCTGTCAGGTGGGAGCCTTCCTCGGGCATTGTCTCGGTAGAGCGGGTCCTGAGCAGTGGTGAGTGCGATGAAGTGATTTCTCTGGAGAACAGAATACAAAATCCAGAAATAGCCCCCATTGCCTAGGGAGAGCTTGTGTGTAATACAGGCGGGCATCGCAGATCGTGGGCAAAGAATGGGTGTGGTTGAACAGTCAGTGTTACGGTAACCAGAGAGCCCTGTGGCATCAGGAACTGTGGGAGGCATTCCTCTGGTATACCAGCGTGCATTCCAAAAGCATTGGCTAAACCATCCAAGTACTACAAGGAAACATGGGGCAGTTCTTCTATAACCTGGGAGTGGGGAAATCCTTCTTAATTCCGACCCAACACCCAGAGGAGTAAGAGGAAAAATTAGTAGAAGTGTCAAGGAATTGAAGTTTTGTAAGGCCAAAAAGTTAAATTACATTTAAATAAGTAAAAAGAAATTTTAAATAAGTAAAATTAAAAAAACAAATGACAGAAGGATAAAAAATAAAAAGATTCACAACTTACATCACAGACAAAGCCTTAGTATTCTTAGTATATAAAGGGCTGCTAATGTAAATTAAAAGACCCCGTGAGAAAAATGCACTAAAAATATGAGCGGTTTCCAGGAAAAGCAAGGCAAATGTTTCCAAACTATAGGAAAAGATGCTCAACCTCGCTTACATTTAAAGCAATGCAGATTGCCCCCAGGAGCTCTTTCTTGCTGATCAGAATGGCCAAAACCCAAAATTGAACAAAATGCTCTCTTGTCCAGGCTGTGAGCAAACAAACATGCTCACACGTCGCTGTTGGGAATGCAAAAGGGTACGGTCCCCATGGAAGGGAATTTGGCGCTACCCAACGAAACTTCGTGAGTGTGCCCTTTGATCCCGCAATCCCACTCCGAGGGATCTATCCTAAAGATACGCAGCAAATAACACAAAAAGACAGAGGGATAAAGCGATATAGTGCAGCTCTGTTTTTAATAAGAAAAGCCTGGAAAACACCAAAGTCCGTCAGTAAGGCCCGGCAGAATGAACAATAATACATCCACACAATGGAGTACTTTGTAGCCGTAGAAAGAATGAGGAAGTTCCTTCAAAAGATTAACAATAGAATTATCATTTGATCCAGCAATTCCCCTTCTGCGTATGTACTAAAAAGAATCGAAAGCAGGGTCTCGAAAGATATCTGTACGCCCGTGTTTATAGCAGCGTTACTCACAATACTTTAAACACAGGAGCAATCTGTGTCCATTTGTCCGTGGATGAAGGGATACACAAAATGTGGTTCTAGACACCCGACGGAATATTATTTAGCCTTATAAAGGAAGGAAAATCTACGATATGCTACAATAGGAATAAATCATGAAGACATGACCCGAAATAAGGAAGCCAAGGCACAAAAAGATAAAATATTGGATGCCTGGGTGGCCTCAGTCAGTTGGGCATCTGACTCTTGATTCCGGCTCAGGTCATGATCTCAGGGTGGTGGGGTTGAGTCCGGAATTGGGCTCCATGCTGAGCTTGTGGAGCCTGCTTGGGATTCTCTCTCTCCCTCCCCTTCTGCCTCTCCCCCTGCTCATGCTCTCTCTAAAAGAAGAAGAAGAAGGAGAAGGAGAACAAGGGGAAGGGGAAGGAGAAGGAGAAGAAGAAGGAGAAGGAGAACAAGGGGAAGGGGAAGGAGAAGGAGACAAAGAAGGAGAGGAGGAAGGAGAAGAGGAAGGAGAAGAAGAAAGAGAACAAGGGGAAGGGGGAAGAGAAGGAGAAGAAGAAGAAGAAGAAGAAGAAGAAGAAGAAGAAGAAGAAGAAGAAGAAGAAGAGGAAGAAGGGGGAGGGAGGGGGAGGGGGAGAGGGGAGAGAGGAGAGGGAGAAGGCGGAGGAGAGGAGAAGAAGAAGAAGAAGAAGAAGAAGAGAAGAAGAAGAGAAGAAGAAGAAGAAGAGGAAGAAGGGGGAGGGGAGGGGTAGGGGGGAAGGAGAGGGAGAAGGAGGAGGAGAGAAGAAGAAGAAGAAGAAGAAGAAGAAGAAGAAGAAGAAGAAGAAGAGAAGAAGAAGAAGAAGAAAAGAAGAAGAAGAAGAAGAAGGGGGAGGGGCGGGGGAGGGGGGAGAGGGAGAGGGAGAGGAGGAGAAGAGAAAGAAGAAGGAAGAAGAAGAAAGAAGAAGAAGAAGAAGAAGAAGAAGAGGAAGAGGGAAGAGGAAGAGGAAGAGGAAGAGGAAGAAGGGGGAGAGAAGGGGGGAGGGGGGAGAGGGAGAGGGAGAGGGAGAAGGAGGAGGAGAAGAAGAAGAAGAAGAAGAAGAAGAAGAAGAAGAAGAAGAAGAAGGAGAAGAAGAAGAGGAAGAGGAAGAGGAAGAAGGGGGAGGGGGAGGGGGAGGGGGAGAGGGAGAGGGAGAGGGAGAAGGAGGAGGAGGAGGAGGAGAAGAAGAAGAAGAAGAAGAAGAAGAAGAAGAAGAAGAAGAAGAAGAAGAAGAAGAAGAAGGAAGAAGAAGGAGAAGAAGAAGAAGAAGAAGGGGAAGGGGGAGAGGGAGAGGGAGAGGGAGAGGGAGAAGGAGGAGGAGAAGAAGAAGGGGAAGAGGAAGAGGAAGAGGAAGAAGGAGAAGAAGAAGGGGAGGAGAAGGGTGAATACTATATGATTCCACTTATATGAGATATTCTGAGTGCTGTTTGCCAAGGGCCAGGAGATCAGGGAGGGAGAGTTATTATTTAATGAGACTGAGTTTCAATTTTACAAGATGAAGGAAAGAATCCTGGAAGTGGATGGTGGTGCTGGTTGCCCAGTAATGCGATATGTACTTAATACACTGAACTGTATACACTGAAAAATGGTAAAGATGGTAAATTTCATGTTATGTGAAGGAGGCAGAACTCCACATACCAATACAATGGGATCCTCAGGATACATGGTTGAAAGAAAAAAAACAAGGTGGAGAAAAGTGTGTATAAGACACTATATGGTTAGAAAGGGAAGCTAAAGGGGCGCTCGGGTGGCTCAGTCGGTGAAGCGTCTGCCTTCAGCTCAGGTCATGATCTCAGGCCCACGTCAGGCTCCGTGCTCAGCGGGAGTCTGCTTCTCCCTCTCCCTCTCCCTCTCTTCCTCTCCCCCACCTTTCTTAAATAAATCTTCAAAAACAAAAATAAATAAAATAAAATAAAAAGTTTTAAAAATATAATGCATTAATGTGACTATAGAGTCCTAGTGGGGATTACTCTAAGAAGAAAACTGAAAAAACAAGACAAAATACTGAGTTGTTTTCAACGATTCTTTGGTGGCAGTGTTGAGATCTTCACTCTAAGACTGTTGTGTATGTGGTGGGAAAATGTAATTAAATTTATGTCAGTGTCCTTGAGGCCTGAGATGTGAAGCATGGAGAAAGGCAATTCAGGTATGAAAACTATCAGATGGAGCAAAAACCTTAGAATTCTGAAGTTGAATTGAAAGTGTCAGTAAGAATTCATACCAATTCCTTTCTTTCTTTTTCCTTCTTTCTTTCTTTCTTTCTTTCTTTCTTTCTTTCTTTCTTTCTTTCTTTCTTTCTTTCTTTCTTTCTTCCTTCCTTCCTTCCTTCCTTCCTTCCTTCCTTCCTTCCTTCCTTTCTTTCTTTCTGTCTTTCTTTCGTCTTTCTTTCTTTTTTTTAGAGAGAGTGCTTGCAAGTGGGTGGGGGGTGGCAGAGGGAAAGGGAGAGAGAATTTTAAGCAGCCTCCGTGCTGAGTGCAGAGCCTGACACAGAGCTGGCTCCCACGACCCTGAGAGCGTGACCTGAGCCGACATCAAGAGTCAGATGCCCAATGCACTGAGCCACGTGGGCACCCCAAACTCATATCTTTTCTTAAAATTAAAAAAAAAAAAGTCCTCTATCTGATCTCTGAAAAGGCCTAGCATTATCAGAAACCAAAAGCACTTCTAGAACCCCGGTGGTGACCCCTAATACCAGGTTCAAAGGAAATGAACCAGGGACCCCTGGAGAAATGGCTGGTTGCAAAACTGGGAGCTGGGTGGGCGAAAGTACAGTGTGAGCTTGAACTTTGGAACAGCTCATTCCACCCGAAAACAGCCAATGTATCAAAAACCTCTGAGACAGAGTCTGCCCGAGGGCTTCGAGGGTAAGAGGGACAAGCTGTCCCTGGATCCCAACTGAGACCATTTGAAAGTCAATATGCGTAATAGTTGCAGTTCATTGAAATATGTCAAACACATTTAAATCCACGAGTTCATAATGATTTTGTTTAAAAGACTCATTGAGGGGCACCTGGCTGGCTTAGCTGGTGGAGTGTGCAGCTCTTGATCTTGGGGTGGTGAGTTTGAGCCCCACACTGAGTGTACAGATTACTTTTAAAAAGTAAAAAAGTGGGGCGCCTGGGTGGCACAGCGGTTAAAGCGTCTGCCTTCGGCTCAGGGCGTGATCCCGGCGTTACGGGATCGAGCCCCATGTCAGGCTCCTCCACTATGAGCCTGCTTCTTCCTCTCCCACTCCCCCTGCTTGTGTTCCCTCTCTCGCTGGCTGTCTCTATCTCTGTCAAATAAATAAATAAAATCTTTAAAAAAAAAAAAAAAGTAAAAAAGTGCATGGATGACTTTTAAAAAAGTCTTGGGGCGCCTGGGTGGCTCAGTCCGTTAAGCACCCAACTCGATCTCAGCTCAGGTCTTGCTCTCAGGGGCCCCACATTGGGCTCCATGCTGGGCGTGAAGCCTACTAATAAATAAATAAATAAATAAATAAATAAATAAATAAATAACTTCCAAAAAACCTCTTTGATCACCTTTGGTGGATACTAAAAAGCTAACTTATTATTTGCAAAACTGGTAAATAAATGGGGAGGAAGAGAACCAAGCATTTATTCTGTCTCCTCCTTAAGAACTAACTATACCTCGGGGTAGCCAAATAGTTGATGAGGGGGAGTTGCTCTCTGTAGAAACAGTCCACATAATAGCCAAAGAAGGAATGATAGATTTGAATATCACCATTGTGCGTATGCTAATAAATGAATACATCAGCAGCTGCTAATAAGCTGGAATACAGCTATTATGTGCCTCCTGATAGAACACAATACCACCTGTACAGTAATTTTGCCAAAAGATACGTCCAAAAAAATCTGATTAAGCCTCTGGATTTCCAGTTTACAGGAAATTTAGGGGACAAAGGAACATGTGAAATAACCCCACAAAGATACTGTCAGTGAGACCCAGACTGTGGAAGAGTTGGGGTGGGGGGAGGGGAACGGAAGGGAAAGCGATGAAAAGTCTGAAGAGACACATTCACCAGTCATAGATCTTGTTTGGATCCTGATTCAAATAAACAAATGAGGTTATTTTTTTTTTTTTTTAATTTTTGATAGGCTCCATGCCCCGAGTGGATCCCAGTGTGGAGCCCAATGTGGGGCCCTATGTAGGACTTGAACTCAGAACCCTGAGATCAGGGGCGCCTGGGTGGCACAGCGGTTAAGCATCTGCCTTCGGCTCAGGACGTGATCCCGGCGTTATGGGATCGAGCCCCACATCAGGCCCCTCCGCTATGAGCCTGCTTCTTCCTCTCCCACTCCCCCTGCCTGTGTTCCCCCTCTCTCTGGCTGTCTCTATCGCTGTCGAATAAATAAATAAAATCTTAAAAAAAAAACAAAACAAAACCCTGAGATCAAGACCTGAGCTGAGATCAAGAGTCCGATGCTTAACGGACTGAGCGACCCAGGCGCCCCACAAATTAGTTTTTATTTTAAAGGCATTTGTAAGACAGTAGGGAAACGTGAAGCCTGACTGGAGAGTTGATGATATTAAGGTATGACTGTTCTCTGTGGTTGGGTTTCATAAGTGGAACCATTTCCTCTTAGAGACACATACTGGGATATTAAGAAATGAAATAATATAATGTCTGGGTCAAAGGGCGGGAAGGAGGGGGACATAGAGATGGAACGAGGGGTAGTCATGGGCTAGGGGCTAATTGTTGGAACTGAGCAATGGGTACGTGGAAATTCACTAGACTATTCAGTATATTTTGGGAAATGCTGAACAGATCCAAAAGGAACTGGGTTTACTTGGCTCTACAGCAACGCTCAGTTTCTCCCCTCTGCTCCTACAGTGGGGAGGGCAGCTCTCAGGGCAGCACACAGGGAAGAAATGGAAGCATCCTCATTGTCAACGGACGACTGACCTCACAGAGGCCAAGAGAGCTTGGCAGCTTGTCCAAGGTCACTCGCGTACAAATCCTCAACCAGGCCGATCCTCCGTGATGCACTATAGGCCTCGGCCTCCGACCCATGAGCTTTGCAAAGGCCTGAGAACATGTGTTTGCTCCTAAATTCCAAAAAACTTAACAGCGAAATCAATAAAAGTGAATGTTTACAAACTGCGACACTGTCACCTACTCAACGGCAACGGAACTCAACTCTTGAAATCATTTTTCAGTTTTGTTGGACAGCGGACGTAAGCATGCTTTCCTGTTTGCCATCGTGTGCAGGGCAGCCTTCCAAATCTGAGTGCTGGGCCCCTCGTGGGTCTTCAGCAGACCCACATACAGCACTGAACGCTGAAGGGCACAGGCCGGGTGCCCCGGTTTCACTGTCCTGCCACCGAGAGAACTGCATTGTTTGGTCAAATCAGATACCAGCAAGTCAGACCAGAGGGCACTTGGCAGAAATTCTTCCTGTCTCCAGGGAGCCCTGGGGCCCAAACACCACCCAGAAGCACTCTTCGACTCCACCTTCTTACTTTGCTTAATTAAGCAGCCCTGCAGGATCAGACCCTCGGAGAGGCGGTTCTGGGTCAAATGAGACTCCTTCGGTTCTGGGTCAAATGAGACTCCTTCGGACGAGGCTTGTGAGTGGGGGTGGGGCGATGTCTCTCATTCCCCCCTTACCCCCCACTCCCACAAGGAGGCCTGCAAAGCCCCATGGTGCTGGAAGAGAGCCCGAGGATGAAGCTCCACCGGGGATGGGAGCAGATTTGCAGAGAAATGGGGCCAGGGCCCTGATGAAACGATGCCCGAAGTTCACTTCCTGATGTCTCAGCTACAGGAGCCAATAAATCTCCTTCGTTGCTAAGCTAGTGTGCGTGGGGTTTGGTTGCTTGGAATCAAAGTCATCCTGACCGATGCAGACCTCCCAGCTCGGTCATCCATCCACTTGGGGCACGACCGCAGAAGCCGCTGCCCTCCGCAGTGGTCTTCCCCGGGGTACTCCCACAAGGTCTGGCCCAGAGCCAACTGCACGCCTGCAGTCCCATGGACAGCGAGGAGAGTCGGTCAGAAATCCGGGACCTTTCCAGAAACTTCCCGTTCCCTCGATGTGGCAGGCAGTGACAGAATGTCTTGGAAGCCGGGCTTCCCGCATTTTTGTTGTTCCTCTCGCGCCTTCCATGCCTCCTAGGGATAACCTGGGAAACAGAGTTCCCTGATTCTGTTCACCTGTTCCATAAGTGTTTACTAAAACCCTGTGCAGGCTGCCTCATGAGGGGTCCTGCGTGAACAGAGTGGGGTGAGGAGACACGGACGAGCTGGAGCAGAGAGCTGAGTGCTCCGGGCAGGGGGCAGGCGGGTGACGCATGGTTAGGAGTGTAGGCTCTGCATTCAAACCGTGGGTGTCCTTGGGCAAGTTATTCTGGAGTCCCATGCCTCAGTTTCCTCATCTGTCAAGTGGCACGTTTGGCATATATTTAGTAAAGCCTCAAAAAACATTAGTTTTTATTATTAAGCATCAATTTTTATTACTGTTGGATTCTTCTTTAAGAAAAGGGACTGAATATAACCCACTCAGCCGGATGACGCCCGAGGACCCCTTCCCATGGAACGCAGAAGTTCAGGGCTGACGGGGTGACTAGGGTGACCGGCGTCAGGCAAACTCCAGACACCCAATTCTTTTCTTTTTTTCTTTTTAAGATTTCATTTATTTATTTGAGAGAGAGCAAGCAAGAGAGAGAGAGAGCACAAGCAGGGGGAAGGGCAGAGGGAGAAGCAGACTCCCGCTGAGCAGGGAGCACAACATGGGGCTCAGTCCCAGGACCTCGGGATCATGACCTGAGCTGAAGGCAGACGCTTAACTGACTGAGCCCCCCAGGTACCCCTCCAGAGACCAATTCTGACTCATGAGGCTTCCGTTCAGGGCTCCTGGGTAGAAGCTGGAGGAGAGGCCCTTCCTCACCCTTAGAAAAGTGGAAGGAAGGACCCTTCTGGGGCAAGGATTCCTCCTTTCCACAGCTCAGTTCAGTCAACCCAGAGTTTGCTCAGTGGCCCTGTTACGGGCCAGGGCCTGGACCTGCGTACTGGGAGCAGAGATGACAACAAGGTTTGAATGTCCACTGAGCCGTCGGTCTCTCCGTGGCAGTGGAGGAATGATGGGCCCGTGTCACTCAAGTGCCGACTGTCACTCAGTAAAGGCTGAAGGGACCACCGTTAGAGGAGGAAAGAGATGAGCTCCGATCCTGGAAGACTCCTGGCACAGGCAGCGTTTGGACGGGAGATTTGAGGAAGGGTAGGTCTTTGATATGTCGAAGGGGGCAGCTCTGGGGAGGAAAGACTTAAGCAAAGGGACAGGGGTGGGGCCCACACAGGACACAGTGTTAAAGGACAGGCAGGAGGGACAACAGGAGGGAATGAGACCTCATGCAGCCCCAGCCTGCTCTGCCACCTGTCAGGCACCTGTACCTGGCACGCAGGAGCGACTGCTGGCGGCAACGGCCCTCAAAGGTGGGTGTCGCTCAGAAAGACAAGGGAGAGCCAGGAAGGGTGAGGAACTTGGATGGCCCCTCGACAGGTTTCCTCACTGGTTTGATTCCAACTCTCGTTTCCTTCTGTCTGACTCCTGGTTAGAAACATTGGGCGCCTGGAATGTGTCCTGACCAGTAATGAACCGTGCTTCGTTAGTTGAGTGACTGAATGAAAGCATTAGATCAGATAGTCTCAAGGGCACATGCCTGGCTTGAAAATTCTGCGACCCATGAAGGAATCTGTGGCCATTTAGACATGTTAAAGGCAAACTGATTGGAAAATTTATTGCAAGTGACAGAAAACATGTCTACTCCTGAACCTGGGGCTAGAGTCCATTCTAATCATAGCACATAAGCAGGGGCAGGAGGGGAGGAAATGGCTCCCCAGAGGAGGATCTGGACCTAGTATATCCAGAAGGGGGGTGAGTTTGGGGAAGGAGGTGTAAATCTTGGAAGAATCACCAATTCCAGAGAAAAGCAGAGAATCTGGATTCCTGCCACTGTGCCCACATACATACCCACAAGATGGAAAGAACAGCTAGACAGGTAGGCAAGCAGGAAAAAAAAATTAGATACTTAATTCCATCCGATTATTTGAAAGAATTGTAAAAGGCAGGGATGTTTGAAAGGTCGTTAGAATATAATCTGTGCCCTAGAACCGAAGAGGTGGGGAAGGAAAGGGCAGGTGAGCTCCCTTCCCTTGGAAAGGCTCTCCTGGGTCTGACTTCTTCCAAGCATCTGTCCGAGACCACACAAGCTCTGTTAGAAAGGTGGGCAAGTCCTCCACTGAGAAAGCTAAGGGTGGGCTCAGGGCCCTGGTGAGGACGTGGGATTGCCCCAGTTGGGAAAGAGGGGGCGTCTTATGTGCCCTGATGAGTGGTCAGCTTCAGCTCCAGGCACCCAGAGGCTCTTCTGGGAAAGTTAGCATGATGCTCAGATCCTACATTGGAATGAGGGGTTGTGAGCCCTTGACAGAGACATTACCCACAAATCCCAACCCTGGTGTGCCCACCAATGGCTAAGCAGAAGCCTCCAGGCCCATGGGGAACACTACAGGTCTGAGGAGCCAGCCTTGGTCCCTAGTGATAGAATGTTCTAGAAGTACCCTCAGGTCTCAGGAGTGGGTCTGGACCCAGCTGCCCTGCTCAGGGCTACCAATGATTGGCCAAGGGTCTCCAGGCTTCCCAGTTGTCTCCTATGCCTGGCAGTCACTAGCACCACGCTCAGGAGATAACTCAAGACCAAGTCCACTGCCTGAGCCCTGCCACAGGATTCCCCACTAATGCCTTCTAAAGGACCACAAACGCCCAGGGACCTGGGTGGCTCTCTCTCGGTTGAGCGTCTGACTCTTGATCTCAGCTCAGGTCCTGATCTCAGAGTCTTGATCTCAGGGTTGTGAGTTCAAGCCACGCCTTGGACCCCATGCTAGGCGTGTTGCCTACTTAAACAAAAACCAAAAAACCCCACAAACTCCCACCAAGGAAACCGTCTCCAGGTATTAAGCAAATCAGACTGTTGATTTGGAACATCACCTGTTTGCTGCCGGTGAAATCGTAGGAACTCCCTCAAAGTGCCAACTGCCAACGTGGGCGCCTGGAAGCTGGTCACAGGTGGCTGCTGCCTCGCCCTTGCCTGGGATCTGGGGCGGCGGGAACGGTCCTCCCCCTGCAGGGATAGCTCAGCCCCCAGACCCCCGCAATCTCATGGATCTTCTTCCTTCATGCCCTGGGACTAAGGGTCACGGACTGAGTTCAGAATTGCAGGGGACGCCTCAGGGCCCCAGCTTCGGAAAACTGCCCCGCAGTTAGACCCTGGGCTCCAGTCCCAGCGGTGTCTCCTAGCAGCTGTGCTACCTTTGGCCAGGCGGCCACTGAGCCTCTCTGATCGGCAGTGTGCTCCCCTGCTTCGGCCTGGGCACCCGCCCTTCCTCCTCCTCAGAAGCGTCGTCGGTGTCGTCGGTGTCAGCCACAATAAGGCGTCCACTTAGTCTCTGTCAACCCTCTGGCGTGTTCTGGTCACAGGATAACAACCCCGAGCATGCTCTAGACCCATTGCCAGGAAGCACGCGCACGTCTTCTAGAAGAGAGAACCAGTCCTTCCATCTGTCTACCTGGGCCCCTTGTGAACTCCAGCACCCAGTTCTCAGTCGTCTGCGAGCCTGGCACTTTGCCGGGGACCGAGGCGGGCAAGGGAGACGCACTGCCAGGAGGAACAGGGCTGGAGCTCCCGTTCAGGTGCAGGAGGCAGGGACGGAGCGGGTCACTGCCGTGCCCCGTGGTGCTGCAGAAACGTTCAGAGCGCCCGAGGGCACAAGTCTGCAGAGGGAGGGAGGGAACCCTCTTAGAGGATATGTGAGCTGGCTTCTGGCTTCTGGACGCTGGCTTGTTTTTCAGGCAGAAAGGTCAGGGAGGGCAGTCCGGGCAAAAGGACCCGCTGTGCCAAGTCCTCCAGGTGTGAGGGCACTGCGATGGGGCCGTGGGGAAAGGCTGGAGGGGACGTCCCGGAGGAGGAGGGTGCCAGGCAGTGGGCAGGGCCTCGCGCCACACAGAAGAATCGCATGTTTCTTTTTTTTTAATCGAAGTATAGTTGACACAGTGCTGTATTAGTCTCAGGTGCCTTTGATCCCTAGGGCAGCGGAGAGCCCTTGGGGAGGGAAGGGGAGGAGGGAAGTGCTTCCCTCCACCTTTCCTGAAGCTGGGAAGGGCACACAAGTGACAGGGCGAGGCCACAAGTGGGAGCGCAGGCCGGAAATAAGGAAGCTTGGACGCTGGGAGCAGCACCCCATGACTGGGGCCTCAACTCCTCAATGGCCACTGGAGGACAGCCTCCTCCAGGGGTTGGTGAAGTGTGGACACCATGAAGGCCAAGGCCGACGCCAGTGTCCATTTCCATGAGGCTGCCTGGCTCCTACCAAAGCAAGTGCCTTACCCTTCTCTGTGCCTCTTCCTGAGGCTGCTGGTGTTGCTCCCCACCTCCCACCCCTGCTCAGCAGGGCCTCTCCTGGTTTGGCAGGGGTGAGCATGGCTGGGCCCGGACTGGGTAACACGGGCACACCATGTGGCTGGGTACCAGGTCACGGGGAGCAACATGAATTGTGGCGATGAGGGCATCCCAGGTGGGGGGAGGGGAGCCAGGGTAGCCTGGGGGAGGGATGGCTCCAGATACTGTAAATAAATATAGGCAATCAAATTCAGAGAGGCCACGTGACCTCTCCAACGTGTCTGGAATGGGGGCAGATACCCAGGGGGTTATTTGGAAGGACACCACCGAAATCCAGATCCTTGACTTTCAGGGACCTCCCGTCCTAAGGCAGAGGCCAGCTATCCCCCTGGGCATGATGATTCCAGAAGAGAGCTCCAGGGCTGCAGGCTGCTAGAACTGGAAGGCCCCCTGGGCTGTGCCAGGGTCTGCGGAGCTCAAAGTCCATTGGGAAAGTAGATATGCAAACAACAGCCAGGGCCCGCCTGAGGGATCAGAAGAGTGGCCTGCTGGGTTCTCCCAGCTGGAACTCCCACAGAGGTGGGAGTGATGAGGGAACAGGTGGCTAGCTGGAGACAGAGCCGAATTTGACACGCCATAACCCCAACCCTGGGATATATGGGACGTTCCGCCGGCCCTGTTGGCTGCCCTAAAGCTAAGGAAAGGAAAACCAAATAGTTAACTTAGATCACAATCCTGCAAGACTTGAGTCTCCCGCAGTTTACAAATGTCTTAGCCATTTACAAGAACAAAGCACTTCTATCAAGGACCTAGCTTCCAGAAGGGAATGTAGATACGATTAAAAGTCCTTATGACCTGCAGCCCATTCATGGATACTTGAACCAGAGTGTAATGTGCCTCCGGGAAGTTCCCAACTATCTTCATGTCAGTGCCTTGCTAGAGGGAAAAACCACCTGAACTTGACAATGGCCAGGCCTCCGGTATCCTGTGAGTCTTCTTTAACATAGGGAAATCCTTTTGAAACCTCCTTTTTCCTTACCTCCCCCAACCCCATAGTATATAATCCGCCACCCCTCACAACCCGGGGCAGCAGCTCTGTCCCCGTGCTTTCATAAACCACCATTTTGCACCAAAGACGTCTCAAGAATTCTTTCTGGGTCGTCGGCTCCGGACTCCACCCCACTGAACCTCACCTGTGTTCCAAAACCACAACAGGAGGACCTGTGTCGCCTTAAACAAGGGGGCCTTCCGCTCTCAGTCTTCCTCAACATCCCAGGTCGAGGCTCTTGATCTTAACCTCCTGGGAAAGGGGGTTCCCGAGTCCCTAGACTTTGAGTCGACCTTGCCTCATGGGTTTTCAAAAAGTGGCTTAAGGACAAGCTCTCTGAATCACAGCTGTATCATCCAGAAATGCACCTGAATCTGCTTCAGTGTCGTTTTTTTCCAGTTTAGGAATTTCTGAACTCGAACTTCTTGCACGCTTCACGTTCCCGAACCTCAGGGCGAATCCCAGACACTTAGTACATCAGCTATTCAGTTAAAACATCAACGCGTCTCTCCCAGACCTCAGTGATGTTTCCAGCCCTGGGACGTGTCTGCACTGTCATCAGCTTTGCACGAATTTGTATCTGGCTCTGCTTTTTCGCATAACATCATTTGATATCCACATTCTAGCAACAACTTTATCGTTGTTTTTAACAGCCACGCTGTACTCCACCCTGTGCCCTGTTCTACATTTTCAGCCTGTGTTTCTGGCCCGTGACTACGGCCTCGGGCAAGCGTGGCCTTCTATAGGCCTCTCACCTCTTTGTAAAACATGGTGATGTGGAAACTCTCAAGTCGTTTCCAAGCCTTAGCATTACAAGTATCTAGGATTTTCTGGCTGTGGAATCCTAAATTGTAACCTTAGAGTAACAGTCCCTAGAAGAGAGAGAGGGACCTCACTGTGCTGTGGGAAGACACTGAGGAAGAAACAGGTAGAACTGATGACCACTCGCCCCCTTCCAGCAAAAATATGGTCTGAGGCCGGGCTGGATGATCAGAACCCCTTTGTTCTTAGTCTAGCCTAGGCAGCCGGCCACATTAGGAAATGGGGGTGCCCACCCACTCGCTGCTCACAGTGAAGACACAGCCCTCCAAGACTGCCAGTCTTTCCCTCCCCTCGATGACAAAGCACTTTTGGAGTCTAAACTCAAACCCTCCAGACCAGGAGAGTGCTGAGTCATGCTAGGGCAGCAGCTGTCTACCGCAACCCCCGCCTCTTCCCCCTCCAGCTCTAGAAGGAGCCAGTGTTCTCCAGGGGAAAAAAAAAAAAAAAAAACCACCTAGCCTGGCTCTTCTCTGGCCCACAGTCCCTCCCGCTGCTCCCAGCCCCAGGAGGTGGCTGTCCCGGGAGGCCAGCCAAACTCCCCGCCTCCTCCAAGTCACGAGGAGCTGGGGCGGGAGAGGAGGGAGGCCAAGTCCTGGCCAGCAAAGGTCCAAAGAGCAGGTCACAGCTTTGGAAGAATCTAGAAGCTTGGAAATGGCTGTTCTAACACCCAGGGGTCCCACAAGGTGGGGAACAGCCCAAGCAAACACACACACACACACACACACACACACACACACACCCAGCACAAGATTTCTCTTTCATTCTTCCCAGCCAGCCTCCTCCCATGGCCAACTATAGCCAAAGCCATCCTTCAGTTTTGCCGTGAGGGTCACTGCCACTGCATGTTTTATCCAAGCACGGAGCCAATACTGATTCATTAAACCTACTTTCTGCAACAGACCATCTTCCTTCAAGTGGGTCCAACATCCTGCGGTCTCCGTCCACCTGGATGTCCTGGAGGCCCTGAAACTCAGCACATCCGGTCGAAAAGCAAACTTGCCTTCCCTCCAACCTGCATTTTGTCCTGTACTCCCATTCTCAGTGAAACAGCAGCAGCCATCCAGCTCCCAGGCCAGAAATCTGGGGGCTTTCTTGCCTACCTCCCACCCCTCACTTCCACCGTTCATGTTACCCAATCGGCCACCTCATCTGTCTGTTCTGTCTCCTCCATATCTCACATCGGCTTGCTGTCTCCTCTGCGGAGAACCAGGGCTGCTGCCTCCCAAACGCTAGGCAGCCCTTCTGCCCGACTGTATCCATCCTCCGCATTCAATCCTGCAGCCATCCGTTGGTGACTGAGCACCTAGTAACAAGCGTCTTGCAAAATGCCACAAAGTACGAGATGAAGACCACAGGAACACGCTTGCCCTCCAGGAGCTTACAGTATTTGGTAGCGGGAAAGACAATCAAAGAGTGACCTAGGTATATATAATATATAATTATCCATACGAATAAATATTACATAGCATAGCTATGCCTCTTCACTATTTACCGAGCTACAAATACCAACTCAATTTGTCATTTGTATTTTAACTTGGTTTGTGGTATCTTTTGTTCTTCAGCTTGTTGTAGGATTCCATTTACATGAAATTCTAGAACATGCAAAGTTAATCAATATCGAAAAATATCAGAAGAGTGGTTGTCTTGGGGGGGCACGGGGGGAACCTCCTAGAAAGGGATACAAAGGAACTTTCTAGAATAATGGAAATGTTCTGTGTCTTGTTTCAGCTGTATTCAAGGGTCAAAGCTCACCTAAGATTCTGTGCATTTTATTGTAATTCATTTTGAAAAAATTAAATCACTCATTTTTGCAAAGAAAAGAACAATTTTGTTGGCTTTTTACCTACTTGATTCCAGACTGCTCCATATTCCTATAGTTACACCGACAATTTTTCTTCTAGGTATGCTTCCCTCAAAGACGTAACTACATGTATCTTGGGCTTATCAAGTTTTTATAGGACCATACACCCTGTTCTTTTGCCCCAAGTGCTTTGTCCAACTGAATGAAAGGATTTACTAGGAAAATTTTAATTCATTTTCACAAACTGCGTGACGGCCATGTCCTTGATTCGGTCATTGTCTTGAGGATTCACCGTAATCAGCCTTTGTAACTCAAAGTATTTCTCGATCTTATTTTTTACTAGTTGCAAAAGACAATTCTAACGTCAATACCACAAGTCCCAGAAATTTTGGATTCTCTATTTCCCTCTTGCCAATAGGCTGATTCTGTTCTAAATTCATCTTTCCTGCAATCAAGTGCAGTAATCATCAAGGTCGTAGTCTAGTAACATCTGGTTTTGCAGACTTGTTATGATTTGGAGCTCTTTCAGAAATTGGAATGTCATTGATTTTCTCTTATTTGGCAGATTCTTTCTCTTTTGAAGACTCTGGCTGTTTTCTTTGGCACAATCCTATGGTCGGTCATCCTCTGCCATCATTCCACGGTGGCCGGGCACCACTCAGACTCCTGGCATGACCCAGAGTCTGTCGTCCACCCTTCGTGTTGCTGAACCTCTTGGCCATCCAACTTTTCATTTTTTTTAAGTAGTCAAATTTGCCAACCGCCCATTTATGGCTTTTGACAACCTCAAAAAACACTCCCTACCCCAGAACTCTAAAAGATAATCTTGTATATATTCTTCTAGTAAATTCATCAGTGTTGTTTTTTTTTAAGGCTTGAATCCTTAATCTGTCTGGAACATGTTTTGAAATTCAGTGAGTCATTTTTGTCCACATGGCTATCAATTATTTCAACATCATTTGTTGAACCCACTCTTTCTCCCCAAATTCAAAATGTTGCTTTAGAATCCACCAAGTTCCCATAAGTTTGTGGGTAGGACGGTTAACACTTCCTGTGCCGGCACCAACTGCCTAGAGTACTTTATGGTACTTTTTTTTAATACCAGGGAAGGTAAATCTACCCTCATAACCTTTTCTCCCCCAGATGTTTATCAGCTATTCTACACACGCATTCTTCCAAATAAAATGTAGGATCATTTTGTCAAGTTTCTAAAAACGCCATGGGGTTTTACAGAAATCACACTGAATATATAGGTTTCTTTGGGGACAATTGACATCTTTACAAAATTGAGGTTGGCTATCTAGAAACATGGCATTTCTGCCTTTGCACAAGTCTTCTTTTCTGTCCAGCAGCAAACACTTTTAATTCTCGTATTCATATATTTCTTGTTAACTTTACTCCTAGGTACTTTAAGCTTTTGTTGCCAGTGTAAATTAAATTTTTTTTTCATTTATTACATTTTCTAACCGGTGTTTACAGTTACATACGAGAGCTCCGCATCTGATGATTCTGCTGTACTCTTATCCTAAGAGTACAAGATTTCTAAAAATAAAACAAATGTGGTATCTCCCTGGTTAGAAATCCCTTAGTGTCTCCAGATTGCCCAGGATAAAATGTAACCCCCTCTTATGGCACACAATCCCGTACCCTGTACCACCGCCAACACATTTTCTTAAGGTACCTTGGACAGGCCATGCATTTCCACACATTTACACCTTTGCATATGCTGTTCTCTCTGCTTGGAATTCCCTTCCCTATCTCCTTCCTCCACTCTACCGTCCTTCTAGCTTTTTCTTCAAACCTAGTTCAACTGTCACCTTCCTAGGGAAGCCTTCCCTGACCTTCTATCCCAGACTAAGGGGCCCCTTGTCTACACTGTCTTATCAGCCTTCTGCTTATTTTTTTGTAGCTCTAGCCCCCCTAAATTTTTTTTTCCCTGAAAGTAACATATGTTCATTTTGAAATGAATACAGTAAAGACCCAAGAAAGAAAAATCACCATAATTCCATCAGTAACTTCTTTTACTATTTTAGTATATTTATTATTTTTAAGGCTGGGAAGTTCAGCTCCCAGTTGACGTTTGCGAGCGTCCTGAAAAGGGTCTTGGGTAGGCCGCCCACCTGTGTCGAAGGACGTGGTTAAGAGTGAGCCTCGAAGCCAGCCGACTGGGGGACTGGAAGAAAGGAGCCCGGGCCTAGCTCCAATTCCGCCACCCCCGAATCCACACCCACTCCGTGCCTGGGACGCAGCAGCAAGCCACACACGGTGGCCCCGCCCTTCCAGGGTTTCTTACACCTGTGACGCCCGTGGCACATTCAGGCCCACTAGCTTCTCTCCAAGCGTAACCCCAGGAGGTGGCTCCCTGTAAGGCCTCCTCGGCTTGAGTCTCCCGTGACCGGGGCCGGCAAAAGAGGCCATTTCAAAATGGCCTCATGGCTTCGTCTCCAGATCCAAGTGGCTTCTCCTTTCTTTTCTAACCCCCGTTCTCCCGATTTTCTCAGAAACCAGGTGGCTCACCCCCACGACTCCCTCTGGGAAGGCGCTCTCCGTGTCTCTCGGGAAACACGGCCCGCCCAGCCTTTGTTTTACAAGCTGCGCGAGGAGCCATGTTTGCTTTCAGCCAAAGACGGGCAGGGTCGCGGGAGTCGGAGGGCCGGGGGAGCACCCGGCGGGGGCCCCACTCCGCCCGCGTTCTACCCCTAGCTAGACCTTGAAGAAGAGAAAGTGAACCCTCTCCCAGCTCCAGCTCTGACTCACACGACCTCCTGGGGCCCAGGTTTCCACTTAACAATTTACGTGGCGAGGCAATCACCTCGGGTGCGGTAACCGCTGCCCTACCGCTCGGATTTTTAACATACAGTTGGCCAAGAGTCTCGGGGAGCCCGCCCGGGGGCTCAGCCTCGCCCCGACGCCCGGGGGGGGGGCAGGGGCGCTTTCCGTCGATTCCGAGACCCACGACGCCCTAGACCCAGGGCGCGGGGCTGGACTTCGTACCCGCGCCCCCGTCTTTCCTGCAGCCCCACTGCCCGCGCCAGGACGCGCAAGGATGTCCGCCCGGCCCCACGCGCGGCGGGACACGCGCGGCCTTCCCCGGAGGAGGGGCCGCCCCTCCCCCACCCCACCGCCCTGGGGCGGGGCCACGCGCCCACCGGAAGAGGCGGGGCTCCGCACGGCGGGCGGGCGGCTTGATTGGCCGGAGTGAGCCTGACGCCCGCTCCCGCTATAAGTGCGGGGCCAGAGCCGTCTGCGCCACAGTCTTCGCCGAGAGTCGCCGCGGTTTCCTGCTTCAACAGTGCTTGGACGGAACCCGGCGCTCGTTCCCCCCACCCCAGCCGGCCGCTCAGAGCCAGCCCTCCGCCATCTCCTCACAGCGCCCTCGGACCGCTCCAAGGCCCCCGCCGCCGCTCCAGCGCCGCGCAGCCGCCGCCGCCTCTCTTCAGCCGCCGCCATGACGACCGCGTCCCCCTCGCAGGTGCGCCAGAACTACCACCAGGACTCGGAGGCCGCCATCAACCGCCAGATCAACCTGGAGCTCTACGCCTCCTACGTCTACTTGTCCATGGTGAGCGCCGGCCCGCGGCCGGGGACGGCCTCCCCGGGCGGCGGGCGGCGGGCGGCGGGGCGGGGCGGGGGTGTGGCTAACGCGCGGGTGCTCCCGCCTCCGCTCGTCCTGCTGGAAAATGGACGCCGCTCGAGGTCTCCCAGGACTTGCGCAGAAATTCTGGCGACTTCGCTCTTTCCCACCGTCTCCTGGGAGGGTTCCCTCTTAGGCAAGGGCCGCATCTGCACACCGCTCTATATTTTAAAAGCTTGGTTTCCTGAAATCCCCGAGTTGGAGCGGTTGCAACCTGTACAGTCCTACAGTTAGGAAAGTGAGTTTTTGCGTTTCCATCCCTCCCTCTGCATCGATCACGTGATCTCGAGGCCGTCGGTTTGCTTGTGTAGTGGGCTACGTGGTCCAGCCCCCGTCCCCCCTGGGTATGGCGGAGCCTGCTGGGAAATGGTATCGAATAGCAACCGGGGAGGGGGGGAGCTGTTAAGTGGCTTATCTGCCTTGGGCCGACCACTCTCTGAGCAGCCGTCGCCACCCCTCAGTTCTGCTTATCTCTGAGTCCCATTTGAATTGAAGCATGGAAATCTCCTTCTGCGGACGCAGTTGTCTTAGTCATCCGTCCTTATGCCCGGGCACTTAATTTTCTATTCTTTTGCGCCTGAGAGTTGTGGCGGTCTAACTGGAACCCTTGGTTTTCGGATAAACTACACCAACGGTTACTGGGCAAAGAATTTTTCCATGCGCTGATCGGTGGAAGCCGTTTTCCAAAATCCTATTTTTAGGTCGTGTGGTGGGAGTTTTACGTAGAATTGCCTTATGATTGCGCAAATTAGCCAAGAATAGACAAGTTCCAAATGGATTTGAGAACAGGCTTGGATTTCCCCGACTGCCATTCCATTTCAGGAACACCTGAATACAGCGAGTTTCTAAGACTGAACCAAATTTTTTGCTTTTTGCTGGCAGTTCTTTGTATACATTAGCATTGCTAGCAGTTGTCGCTGAATGGGTTAATTTTAGAAATCGGTCAGTCTGCTGTAAGCTGGCAAGCTCATGTTTTAACATGGGTTAATCAAGGAGTGGGGAGAGAATATGCCCTATTTGTGCAGGGTAAATACTCCCACACCCTCCCCAATCAGATTCAACACAGGCTGGAAGAACTTTGCACTAATAACAGCCTTAAGAAATTCCATGCTGGGGACAATTCCCTCTGGTATTCTAAAAGTTCTTTTGTAGTAAGCTTTCCATTTCAAGGACCAAGTTTTATTGAGAGTACAGACTGACTAGTGTGTGTTCAATCCAGGAGCACAGCGTGCCCCCCCACCCCCCGAAGGGGTCTGGTTTCCTTCAGTGTAGACCCCTTTCTTGCTGGGCTTTGAGAAAGAAAGGCTAGGTGGCAGAGTGCTTTTCTTGTGCATTCCTAACAGAACATGTTCCATGTTCCCTCTTCAGTCTTACTACTTTGACCGCGATGATGTGGCTTTGAAGAACTTCGCCAAATACTTTCTTCACCAATCTCATGAGGAGAGGGAACATGCTGAGAAACTGATGAAGCTGCAGAACCAACGAGGTGGCCGAATCTTCCTTCAGGATATCAAGGTGAACAAAAGATCCTAGAACTCCCCTGCTTCATGATCTGTCTGGCAGTCCTCGGGTGTCAGAAATCACTCAAACTAGTAGTTGCCCTTCTAAAATGAGGGTACTTTTGGCTTCCACCTACGGTCCCCGGTAGGTCCGAGACAGTAATGGGCAGGGATGTTAAGTCGGAAACTGTTGTAGGAGAAACTTGGGTATCCTTTTTGCCGAAGCGCAGGTTACATGTTACGTGCTTGCTGACTTGTGGATTAATTGGTAGAGGCTGCAGATGCATTGACATGACCTCCTCTCATTCAGAAACCAGACCGTGATGATTGGGAGAACGGGCTGAATGCAATGGAGTGTGCGTTACACTTGGAAAAGAGCGTGAATCAGTCACTACTGGAACTGCACAAACTGGCCACTGATAAAAACGACCCCCATGTGAGTACTGGCAACTGGGAGCGAATGGAGGAAGTCATTTGCCTCTTAGGGGCTGGAAGTCATTTGCCTCTTAGGGGCTGGGAAAACTTAACCATTAACGTTGTCCCCGTTCTGTTTTCTAGTTGTGTGACTTCATTGAGACTCATTACCTGAATGAGCAGGTGAAATCCATCAAAGAATTGGGTGACCACGTAACCAACCTGCGCAAGATGGGGGCTCCCGAATCTGGCATGGCAGAGTATCTCTTTGACAAGCACACCTTGGGAAACAGTGATAGTGAGAGCTAAGCCTTAGGCTGTCTTCCCATAGCCTCAAGGGTGACTCCCTGGTCACTGAGGCACAGTGCATGCATGTTGGGGTTACCTATACCTTTTCTATAAGTTGTACCAAAACATCTACTTAACTTGCATTTGTACCATTCCTTCAAATAAAGTAATTTGGTACCCAGCTCTTGTCTTTCGAGTTCTTGGAATGCGCCAGAAATGTATCTAGGTCATCTTGGAGGTGCTCTAGTTGAACCACAATAACCAAAATGAAGTGACTAGGAGGATTTGTATTTATTAAAAGTTCGGAAAAGATACCAGGGCTGGGTGTGCTGAACTCAGACAGGATTTAAGGACTCAAATTCTGAATTGGATGTTTTGAATTACATGTTTCCAGTGGTTCATTCCAGCTTTTCATAATTTTTATGTACAAAAGGCGTTTAAAGGCTTAAGTAGTCCTGAAACTATGGATTTTGTTATCCATTAAGCTGTTTAATTCTGGCTGTCCTATGAACACATTCTTCAGTGTGGACAGCTGTGTGGCTGTGACTGGGTCAGTGTCCAGCTGGTGTACGTGCAGGTAGGACCAGGCTGGTGGGGCATCTCCCCTTGGGAAACAGGCTAAGAATGTGCTTCATCCCTAGAGAGAATTTGAGAAAGTTCACAATGATAAGTATGGAAAATAATCTTAACTTCAAAACTACAATAGTTGGGATTTAGGGCAAAGGTTAGGACCACTAAAATACAAAAATGAGTATTGTCAGGAGACTGCAGAGCTGCCGTCTTGTTAACGACATTAATGCCCTTTCCCAGACAGACTGCAGTGATTTGTAGAAGTTTGTCTAGAACTAAGGATTGTAGCTCTTAAGGTTTTCATCACACTGCGTTTTGACCGCAGAAGGGGCTGAGAATCTAGAAAACAGGAAGTTCCCAGTGCTCACATGATGGGGGTGGGTAGGGTAGATCTTAACTGGGTGAAATCCAGAATGCAGGGACAGGGTGGTTTTGTGACCACTGTGGATTGACCCCAAGGTGGCATGAAGAGCACATTTACATTCAGAAGTCTTGATAAGTACCCCCAATAAGTACCCCAAAGCAGTGAGATAAACCCCAAGGGACCTGGATACCCTCACCTTAACCATGGGCCAGTTCCCAGGGGTCTAACACTTTGCAGAAGTACTTCATCACTGAAAGGTTATGGGGGAGTGTTCATACGTGATCTCCGAGCTACACCTGGGCAGTTGAGTGGGGTTCTTGGGCTACAGCCCAGAGACCCTAGCTCTGCCTGACGGTTTTGCATCTGCTACTCAAAGTGAGCTGGGTCCAGGAACGTCATCGGACCACTTAAGCTCAGGCATCGTTCCTGTCACTGCAACCTCACCTTCCTTTACCTGGGACCCAGGGAGCTCTTCTAATGATGTCAGGCTCCGGTGAAATGAGCAAAAGCCCTCAAACTTATAGGGCTCTTGCTGAGGTGGCCAGGTGTATGCCCCAAGCCAATACTGGGTGTAAGTCCAGCATGCTCTGGGGTGGTGGAACCATAGGAAAATGGGCTTCCAGAAAGGTGGAAGAAGGGTAGAATCACAAGAAAGGTGGTGGGGCTTCCCATCCATGGGAGGGGGAGTGGGGAGGTGAAGTGCCCCTGGTCAAGGTAGAGGACAAACCTGTTTTCCAAGGCCCAATAGGGATCTTCATGACCTTTGAGTATAGTGTGTATGTTAGTTGACTGGTCCAAATGTGATTCTCTGAGACGATGTTCCGGGGTCTCCGACATGTCCGTCAGGTTAAACTCGACAGTTTTCCTCTTCGTGTGACCTGATTCTGAGTGCTCTACGGAGGGCCCAGTACCCTCTGGGAGCAATTCAACACTGGTCTTTGTCCCAGGAGTCACGGGCTGTAGGCTTTGGTCTTTAACAGCGCCGTCTATACCTGAGACTCTGCGAAGGCTTGAGGGTGCTGACTGTCCAGGTGGAAAGACCATAGGTGTGTGGCTGAGGGGTGTCTGTGGGGCACTGTGGTAGCCTGACCTCCCATACAGTGCAGCAGTCTCGAAAGCATCCTCCTCCTTAATCTTCCAGGCCTTGCTCTCTTCCTGGTCCCTAGAGTTCTGCCTGGCACCCCCGAGTTTCCTGAGCTGGACCTCGTGAAGAAGGCCTTCTTTCTTGGGCCACAGTAGTTTGGTCTTTGAGTTTGTCCTGGGGGCATGGTGGTCATGGGACTGTAGCCCTAGGAAGCGGCCAATGATGCCAGTGTGAGTGCCCTCCTCTTCCTCCTCTGGGTTTGACTGAAACTCCATGTCTTCCTTATGCAGACTGCAAAGAAGCACAAGACTCAAGGTTGAGTAGGGGACAAAGGACAAAGCTGGACTGGAATTCTCTTTTTACCCCCCTCTTTTCGCTCCTTTTGGCCCAAAGCCAAGGACACACAGTGTTCCTCACAACGCCTGGACTCACCTCTCTCCTGACCCGTCCTGTACTGCACTGGCCTCTACTCCTTCCCAGCCCAGCTCACCTCACTGTTCTGTGACTCCCTCTTGCCCATGTGCACTAAACTCCCTAGCCTGGCACTTAAGGGCTTTCTCTTCGTCTTCTCTTTAACAATCCCTTCCTCCGAGCGACCTGAACTACTGGCCCCCGGGTGTAGCTGGTCAGATGAGGCCCAGGAGGGACTGGGTAGGCCGGGGGGTTGTGGTTCCAGCTGGGGAGCAGCATCCACAAAAAGAGAAGTGTGGCTTCCTGGGGGCCCAGAGTCTTCACTCTGCAGGAGAAAGCCCACTGTCCCAGGATGTGGCCTACCCTCGGCTGCGTCCACATTCTCCCCATGCTTCAAGGTGCAGCTCCGGGTCCCGCTGGAGGCC
Source organism: Ursus americanus (assembly GCF_024610735.1). Taxonomy (NCBI): domain Eukaryota; kingdom Metazoa; phylum Chordata; class Mammalia; order Carnivora; family Ursidae; genus Ursus; species Ursus americanus. Next base: position 38,072,882 of record NC_142150.1, on the reverse strand, counting down.
ACATCCCAGACCAGAGGTGGTCTCTGTTCTATGTTCTCTTTCCCAGGCATCTAGTACCTTGTACCTTGTGTCCAGAGTTTGGGCCTTGGGTTTGAAGCCCCTCACTAAATTGTGTGTTCTTTGGAGACAAAGTCTATAGTATTAGTATCCTCTGTCCCCCACCCAACGCTCAGCTGCTAGAGCACAGACAATATGGAATTGAAAAGCAACTTCCAGAAATGTTTCTGACCTAAGCAAGCCTCCATCCTTCATTTGATCACTTTTTCGAATCTTCCTCATACCCACTAGGGACTCTAGCTAATTCAAATTATGGCTTAATAGAGTATTTGGTTCTTAAAAGAAACAGTGCTTAATACTGCAGAAGAAAACCTGGATGGTATGGACCCTGATACACAGGGGACTCTCCAAAGTCCTCTCCACTATCCTGGGGAGAGAGGGCTGTCTGGGATGGCCCTTCAGGCCACTGTGGCCCAGCTGCAGCTCACAAGGGAATAGGACCGAATCAGGGAAACGGGACCCATGAGCAAGAAAGTTTGGCCGCTGTGGGTGACCTGAGGCCTGTACTCTAGCACAGAGTCTACCTGGAAGGTACCTGTGATGAATCAGCCTCTTGCTAGCACATACTTGCCCCGCCTCCATACCAGGGACCGGGACTCCCCACTTTCACTCCCCATCTAAACGCCCTGGTGTATCGGAAAACGTAGCTCTGGACCAGAGCTGGGAACTGGGCTCTGACAGTCCCAACTGCATCACTGATCACTGTCAGCCCTTGAGTAAGTCCTTTCTCTCTCTGGGCCTCAGTTTCCAACTCTGGACATGGTGGGGGGGGCTAGGCTGGAGGTACCTAAAAGTCCTTATAGCGTTAGGAGTTACTAAGCAGTACAAGGTAAGGAGTAAGGGCGTGGAGGTAGAAGCAGACATACCTGGTCCACATGCACTGCTTGCTAACTATGTGACCTTGGGCTGGGCAGCCTATTTAACCTCTCTGAACTTGGACTTAATCATCTGAAAACTGGAGATACCAAACCAGGGTTATTGGGAAGAAAAAGATAGTTTATATAAAGAGCTTAGCGGAGTTCCCAGCACTTGGCATACATCCAATATATACTAATTAGTGCTTTTCCGAGTTCCTGTTCGTGGGGTTTCCTACCCACCGAAGTGGTTCCCTGGCACTGCTCACCTGATGTTGAAGGTGGAGCCTAAAAAGGAGGCTCGCCGAGACTGGGCGGAAGCCGCTGTGTAGGGGGGTTGTGGTTCTGGCTCATTCCAGTACATATCCCGCTCCATCGGGGGCAAGTCCTGGTGCATCTCATCCACAGCCAACAGGGACACCTGGTTGCCAGGCACAGAAGGAGATGTCCAACAGAAAGCTCAGCCCAAGCAGGACTGTGATCTTGCTAGATGACCTAGAAAGGTCACTTCCCCCTCTCTGGGCCTCAGTTTCCCTACTTGTGCAATGGAGAGACTGATGCCTATCCGCAACCTCAAAAGTTGGGGTGAGACTCCTGTGAGTGAATGGTTGGCTGGGGGGTGGGGGGCAATTCACTGTGAGGCCTCCCTACAGAACTGTGGGGTCCCCTCCTTGGGTCCAGTTCAGGGAAGGTCCACAGGACAGGCTCCCTCTCTCCCCGAATACCTGCAGGCTCCTGTCGACAATCCAGTTGGTCTCAAAGTCGTCATCATCCTCTCCAAATGGGTTGATGAGCTGCTCTGCCACCTTGGGGAGAGGCAAGGCTCTGGAAGTCCTCAGGGAGACTCCCTGCAGCTCTGCTCCCTGCCCTGCAACTTTGGCTCCTGCTCTTTCCACGCCCCCCACGATGCCCCTCCTGCCTGACCACCCTCTCCAAAGCCAGTATGTGAGGGCTCCAGCCATCCCCGCTCATAGGCACCTGCACATAGTCCCCTTCCCTGCAGGACACTGAGCCCGAGCCCCTCTCCTGAGCCCATTGCTCCCTGAACACCTGGAGTTGTCCTTGAGCCTGTCACTCAGCAGAGTCACCACTGGTCCCTGCCCTCACGGTATCTTCCCTGGAGTTCCATAATTCTATGCATTCGTTCATTTACTCATTCAAGTCTTCAAACACTCATTTATTCATGATTTTCAAAGCAACAGAGAGAGATGTTGGAGGCTGTGCTCAATTAAAGGGTGGCCCAGGCAGGCCGAGTCCTGGCGCTAACCTCTGAAGTCCCCTGACAGATCTCCGCAGTACTGAGGGGCTGCACTAAGGGTTCGAGAGACATCCTGTAAGCCACTAGGGAATTTCAAGCAGAAAAATGGTGTGATTGGTTTGAGCTGTAGAAACTGAAGACGACTGCGGGGAAGAGGGTGCGGATAGGGAGGGAATATTTCACCCGCGTGAAACATGGATGAGAGGGCGGGAGGGGGCAACGTACCATCACCACCACTACTAAAAAAATAAAGAAAAAAAGGAAGAGACAGAGAATGGGTGAGAAACAGAGGAAAAATAAAGAGACTGAAACAGAACTGTGTTGTTCAGAACTCCTGTTAGGAAGAGCCCTGGATGTAGTGGGAGGAATACTTGGAAAAGCCACTTGGGGCGGGGATGGGACACTCCCCCAAGCCCAGCCCGCATCACAGATGGACATCCTGAGTAAGGAGAGGAGTTGCTCAACTGCCTTGAAAGAGTGGGGGCTGGGGTAGTTAGCATCAGGACTTTTGTTCTATGCGGAGGGGACAAATTTGGGACCAGAGCCTAATCGCTGGGGACAGCGAGGGGCTGCCTCACCCGCAGGGCCTGCCACTGCTCTTCCTATTCCAGGCATTTCCCTTCTTCTGGACAGACATTTGGGGAACATTCTCTGGAGGGGGCATATCAAATGGTTTGACAACTGAGGTTTCCCTGTATCTGTCCAGCCTGCTAAGTTCAAGGCCTCAGGTGAAGCGTTGGGATCAGACACTGGCCTCAAACGGGTCCCACTCCTCTCCGGGTCTCAGTTTCTTCATATGTAAAGACATGGGGAAGGAGTAAGACCAGAGGGTTGTGGTGGAGGCCCAGCACCCTACTTTCCACATTCGAAACTCTCCTTTCCTGGCCGGCCATGACCCTCCTAGCCATGACCACAGCCAGTTTGGTGGCAGGGAACCTCACCTTCAGCCAGCCGGCATAGAAGAAAAACTGCAGGAACGTGAAGACGGGTACAACAAGGTCCAGCTCGTGGCCAGGGTAGGCCTTGGCTGGGTTCAGGAACTGCCGCCCGACCAGGCAAGCCAGGAAGAAGCTGTATACAGCCACGGTCACCACCTGGGAAGGGAAAGGAGGTGGCAGCAGAAATGGGCTGGCTGGGGACCTGGGATCAGGAAGCTCCCTAGGCTGGGAGGACGAGGTCTTGCTCTGATTTGCACAGTGCAATGACCCTGGGTCTCCGCGATCTCTTTAAAACAGGGATAATCACATTCCCTCCACTGGGCTGAACCAGGCAGGAGCCTGGACTCTTCAAACCCGTCACCAGAGAGAACCTGCAAAGTCCAGACCTAACTCCCAGGGTGAACCTCTTAGCCCCTAAGTGAGCTCTTCCCATCACGGGCTGTTTCCTGAGTCCTCCCAGTCCCTGTTTCCCTAAGGGACAGCTTCACTAGCCTAGTCCTCACCTGCGTGTACACCAGCGGGATACTGATCCAGTCGTAGGCAAACAGGTGTCCACACTGAGTACGCAAGATGTTCATCTCCTGGGGAGCAGTAGGGAGGGTTGGGGTTCTGACCACCAGCTGCTCTCCCAGGCTCAACCCCAGCTCTTCCCTAGGTACCGGCGTCTGGAGCTCAAGGTCCAGCCCTGGCTGTGTGGTCATAGGCAGCTCACTTAACCTCTCTGGGCCTCAGCCTCCTCATCTATCAAAAAGGAGCCAGGATGGGCACCTGGGTGGCTCAGTTGGTTAAGCGACTGCCTTCGGCTCAGGTCATGATCCTGGAGTCCTGGGCTCCCTGCTCAGCGGGGAGTCTGCTTCTCCCTCTGACCCTCCCCCATGCTCACTCTCTCTCATTCTCTCTCCCAAATAAATAAATAAAATCTTAAAAAAAGAAAAAAAAAGGAGCCAGTGTCTCAGAGGCTCACTTTAGAGAGGAAGTAGGAGGGGAATTTGGGGGAGGGGCCACCGTGGGTTGTGGAATCCCGTTGGTCAAAATCCTATAATCCCAAGGCAGGTTCTAGAACGAGCCACAATCCTTCTCTTTGTAGGAAACTTTTCCACCTGGGGCACAACCGTCCCCACTCTGCATCAGCCCCATCTCTGCAGTGAGCTCACATCCAGCAGGCTCTGGAGCAGGACAGGGTCCCTGATTCGACCTCCAATCCACGCCTTCATTGACAGGTTGGCAAACCACACCCAGGGCACCCAGAACGTGTTGTGCGGCAAGCTCAACTTTTCCAAGTGCGTGCGTTCCGCGGGGGTCATAAAGCCTGCAGGGTGGAGTGAAGAAGGCAGTGGGTGGGGGAACCCGCAGAACGATGGCTGGCAGGGGTGGCCAGGCCTTGCCGAAGCCCAGGATTTTGGCCCAAGTTCATTGGGACCATGGAGCTCCTTTGCCATCCTCTTTCAACAAATAATTACTGGGTGCCCACTGTGTGCTGTTCTGGCCTGAGCACGTGAGAAGGGTCTGTCTTATTAATCAGGACCAGGTCAGGGAAGGTCAAAGACGGAGGTCACAGAAATGCAGACTGGAAACCCGCAGAACTGGACGGGAAAGGGCAGAGGGAGGCAGACGGGTACTTTCTCACCAGTTCCCAAGGCCCCGCCCCCGGCCTTCAGTCCCCGCTCTTCCCTCATCCCTCAAGGGTCCTTAACCCTATCTCAAACCCCGATCCTCACGCGCGGTTCCGAGCCTCGCTCACACGGATCTTCGCGCACCCGACTCCGCCCCGCCCCATCCGACGAGGTCTCAACCCCACCCGGCTCCTGGCCCCACCCAATCTTCAGTCCGGGGGCCTCTGGCTCCACCCATCGGCTCCGGCCCCGCCTATGCCCGCTCCTGGCCCCGCCCCGGGCCCCACCGGCCCCGCCCACCTGCTTTCACCAGGTGCTGGGAGCTGGGGAAGCGCTTGTAGACTGCGGCGCTGACGCTGCGCAAGATGAGCACATTGCCCAGGTTGGCGTAGCGGATGAGCGTGCGCCGCAGCAGCCGGCCTTGCTCGTCCTTGCCCTCCACCAAGCCCGACACCAGGTTCATAAGGCGGTCGGGCCACGGCAGGTTCTCGTACTGGTTCCACCAGCGGGTCACGACCAGCGTCACGTAGAAGCCTGGGCAGGAGAGGCGGGAGGGCGAGGGGCGAGGGCCCAGGCTGCGGCCAGAGCCAAGCGAGGGCGATGCCTCGGTTTCTCCATCTTTTTGATGGCAGCGGGCCCAGCCCCGACCCTCCTGGAAGGCGCTCAGGAGGGGAAGACCATCAGAGCCCCGCATGAAGGCGCAAGAGCCGGAGTTCTCTCTCCCAGGGGCCCCCTGCCTATCCCAAGAATCTGTCAGACCCCTCCCCTCCTGCTGGGAGGCTCCAGGGACCAGTTAGCTCTGCCCTCAGAAGCTGGGGTCTTGAGTGCTAACCTCAGGACGTCCTTCCTAACGTCTAACTTCAGTGCGTCTGGCTGCAGTTTCCCCATTTCCCTGAACTGTCGAGAGGGACTGACACACCACTGGCCTTCCCCAGCCAGTTCCTGGTAGTCCACCTGCGTGGAGCCGGGAGGTGCCACTGGGATCCCGACACGCCCAAGGGGGAGCTCACCCAGCACGAAGGAAATGGGGATGAGCTGGATGTAGCTGTCGCAATACAGACTCAGTTTCTCAAACATCACCTGCTGTTCCTCTGTGAGGGCCATCCTGGGGGGGGGGGTGAGGGGATGTGTAGACACTGGGGGGCTCCAGCCAGGCCTAGGGTAGGAGCGTGACTGCCTCTTTGCTACCCCACCACTTCCCTGTCCCTTTCACTGGCCCGAGCCAGGTCCCACTCCTTCCCTGGCAGCCCCAAACCCCAAGGGGGCCTTTGCTCCAAGGCTGGAAGAGGTTTCCTGTGAGATATAGGAAGGACGATCCTGCCGAAGGAGTTACTGTTAGGCACCACTGACCCTTTTAAAGGATCCAAACGAATAGTTTGAAAGCAGATTCAAACATAGGGTGTTTGGTCTTTAAAAAACCATGTGGTGGGGAGAGATGAATGGGTGAGCACAGAGGGTTTGGGGGCAGTGAAACTACTCTGTGTGATACTATCATGGTAGATACATGTCATCTGTCCAAACCCATAGAATGTAACAACACCAAGAGGGGACCTAGTGCAAACTGTGGGCTTTGGGTGATAATGGTGTGTCCGTGTGGGTTCATCTATTATGGCAAATGTGGCGTGTTGATAGTGGGGGCATCTGTGTGTGTTCGAGGGGTATATGGACACTCTCTACCTTCTGCTCAATTTTGCTGTCAACTTAAAACTCTAAAAAATAAAGTCTAATTTTTTAAAAAAGTATATTCATGCCGGAGTAACAACCAATGAAAACCAATGTGCTTTGTTATTGGTATTATAATTACGAATTCAAGCACTTCCTGTATTTAATAGTTTTTCAATCCATTTCAGTCAATGCTTTTCCCCTTCAAAATGTTTTCATACATTCTGTGATTATATCTGTCCTGTATTTTATTTAAGTACACGTTTTTCTTGGGGGAAAAAATATATGGTCTGGACCTGTGAGCTTGTGTGGGATTCAGGAAAACAGGCTGGCTGAGTAGGACCAGGTAAGGCCTGGGTTCCAGGGCCTCTCCCTGGGTTGGAGGAAAGACACTCCCAGCCTTCACGGAGCTGCCTCCCTTTACCTCCTCCTCAGACCCCAACCCCCAGCCCTCCCGCCCCCAGGGCTTGGCCAAGAGCTCAGGTCAGCCTTAGAGGTCTCTGGTACATGGGCCCCTGGCTGGCCGGCTGGCTGTTCCAAGCCCCAGCTGCGCCCCTCCCAGGCCCCAGCCCCAGGCTGTCCCGCGCACCTGTAAACAAAGCGGATGGCATAGTAGCTGAGCAGGAAGATGAGGAACTCCCCGTAGAGCAGCTTGTAGATGCTGCCTCGCCAGCACAGCAGGAGGCGGGAGAAGGAGCCTAAGCGGGCGTTCGCCACTTGGCTCGAGTAGGTGACGGTCATGGCCGGGCACTGGGCTGCCGCAAGTGGGCTTGGGTCCTGGTAGACAGACAGGGAGGGACACCGATGGCGGCCTTGGTCGGGCCTTGTCTGGGCCTCAGGAGCGATCTTAGCTGGGACTCTTCCCTGCGCTGGGCCTCAGCTTTCCTGTCGGGACACTGGGAGGGGAATGAGGTGGCCTCAAAGGCCCTTTCGGCTCTTCCTGTCTGTGGGACATGGGAAGCCAGGGAAGGGAGCCCAGAGCTGCCCACAGCTTTGGCAAGGAAGACAGATAGGTCTGTGCCCTTAAGTTGTATGGCAAAGGCAATGACAGCAGCAATAGCGAAGTCTGCCTACTGGGCTTGGTCCCCTAAGCCAGGCAGCGTTCTGAGCCCATTTTGTTCATTAGCTCCCAAGCACCTGCAACCACCTTGGAGCAAGACTGGTAAGGGGCCTGGTCAGTCTTGTCCACTGCCCTGTCCCCATTGCCCAGAACAGAGCCTGGCTGGTAGAGATGCTGAAATAACGTTTACTGAACAGTGACCCCAGGGCCCTTCCACTTGCTAATCCTTCCGCCTGGAGGATGCGCTTTCTCATCTAACGGTATGGCTCCTTCCCACTTCAGGTGCTCTGCCCAGAAAGGGTGTTCCAACTACTGTACCTGCAAATAGCATCCCAGTGCCACTGGTACTCTCTGCCCCCTCATCTTGTCGATTTCTCTACACAACATTTTATCTTGCTGTACTTGAAATTCTATTTTGCAGGACGTCTGCTTGTTTACTGACCATTCCCTCCTGAGAATGGAACCCCCCGCTGTGCTCTCGTAGGAGGTGCTCCATAAAAACTTCTCGAAGCAATGACTGACACCCACCCTCTCCCTGCTTGCTCTGATGGAGCGCGGGGGCTCCATGCCTTTGTGCCTCGTGCACGCCAAGCTCACTCCCACCTCGGAAGCTTTGCACAGACACACAGGTGCCCCCACACCCGCGTACATGCTGCCCGTGGGTGTCCATCACACGCACCCATGCAGGGACTGCCGTCCACCCCGTAGGCCCTCAAAGCCCCAGCCCAGCTGGCCTGGGCCCACCCCTACTCACAAGAGGGGCTCCAGTCTTCTCAGGCAATCCCACAACAGTTCTGGCCACTGGACCGGTGGGACTCTTGGGGGTCCTGTGGCCAGTGCCCCTACCCACACTTCGGGGCTGGCCCTGCCCATGCGTGAGTTAAGCGGTCACTTGACTCCCTAAGCCAGGGCCTCCACAAAGGAGCTTTGTTTGGACCCCTTCTCATAATCTGCGTATTAGCTGCAGCCAGCACGGCTGGTCAGGACCCAGGGCCCCTCTAATTCCTGCCGGTGCTGGCGGGTTGGGGGTGGGTGGGGACTAAGAGGAGGGCTAGAACTTAGGGCAACTCCCCTCCACCATGGGCCCAATCCTGCCATTTTCCCTGGGCCCTCAAATACAGAGATCAAAGGATCTGTTTCTGACCACTGAGGTCTTGCAGGCAGAGCTGTGGGGAGTGGGGCCAGGGCCCTGGTCTTTGTCTCCTGGGCCAGGAGCTACACAGAGAGAGGGGGCTGTCGGCCAGGCCCTATGGCGGCTTTGGCTGCACTGAGGGCAATGGAAAGACCACTGGACCACAGTCAGAACTCCTGGCTACTAGTCCTGGCTCTGCCCCTGTGTGCGGTGACCCTAGTGGGCCTCTGCTCCTTCCTGGACCTCAGTGTCCCTATCCAAAAAGGATGGTATTGCTTTAGACCTCATCACCTTTGTAAGAGTGACAGAGGTCTGCCTATGCCAGTGAGGAGCTCTGATTGGCTGATGGTGACATCATAGGTTATTCAGGCTGTGATTGGCTGGCAGAATCCAGTTAGTAGGTTGGTTCACAGTTATGGAAGAAGGGGGTGGGGTGCGGGGGTAGGAGGCTGCTGTGTGGGGGCTGGGCCTGGTGCCGGATGACACAGCAGCTCTGGTGTTTATGCTGGTGGCTTCCAGCCAGCCCAGGCAAAATGGGAATATGTCCCCGGGTCCCCAAGGGCAGCCGGTTAATATCTCAGCACCTGGTTCCAAACATTTTAATACATCAAGCTATCCCCGAGAGCCCTCCTAAGCCACTGGAAGTGATGGGTGTCCAGGCCAGGCTCCTCTTGTGAAAGCTTGAAGCCGCAGTGGCTGTTGGTCTTCACTGAGTGGCCATGAGAATGGTCTGTAATGTATATGAAATGGGCGGCTTCTCGGGATCTTTTTCCAGGGTCTGATTCTGCTTCGACCAGGTGGGAGGTGAGGGGGCCGGGGGGGGGGGCTGCATTTCTAATGAGCACCGCGGGGATTATGATGCCAGTGGTCTTCAGATCGGACTTTCTGAAGTCCTGATTTACAATATGACCCAGAGCCTTAAAATAAATCCACTCCTTCCCTCCCTTCCCCCTTCCTCCTCTCTCCAGCTCCTCCCTCCCCTCTTTCCCCCTCTCCCTGACCTACTCCTAAGTGTTAACAGTGCTGAGATTGCAGGTGACTTTTTTTGGGGGGGGGGGTAAGATTTTTCAGCTATTTATTTGACACAGAGAGAGCACAAGCTGGGGGAGCGGCAGGCAGAGGGAGAAGCAGGCCCCCAGCTGAGCAGGGAGCTGGATGCTGGGCTCCATCCCAGGACCCTGGGATCATGACCCCAGCCAAAGGCAGACACCTAACTGACAGCCACCCAGGCGCACCTGCAGGGGACTTTTGTGCACACCACCTCTGCCTTTGTAATTCTCTGCCTGGGGGAAAGGATTATTTCACAACCTTGGACACTTTTCTAATCACAGCTTAAAATAATGCCATTGCAGTTATGAGGGAGTCTCTTCAGAGATCAGGAACAGCCTTTTAGGAGTATTTGCTACACCCCTGCTGCCTGTGCTGTGGGAAACATCTTTCCCATCGCTGTCCTTAACTTGAGCCTTGGTCTCCTCATCCGGAAAATGGGACAATAACACCTACCTCAGCAATGAGGATGATGGGTAACAATTTAGTCAACTCTCCAAACCAGTGGTTCTCATGCCTGGCCGCCTGCCCCTGGCGCCTTTGCCCCACCCCTCCAGATTCGGTTGGGCTGGCGGATCCCAGACGTGGATGTCTTCTCAAGTTCCCCAGGCAAGTCCAAAAGACAGCGTGGGTGGAGAATCACTGATGTAATGGATAATTCCCTACCTTGTATTCCCTTTTCCTCCCACCAAAAAAAAATCAACACTCAAGAGAGAGCTTTTCGCTTAGCAGATGATCGATATATTTTTAATTAAAATTGAAACATGTGCCTGGCACCACGCTTGGCACGGGGAAGCTCACTCCATATCAACACCTCTTTCTGTGTCATCAGGTTCCTGCCTTCCCCATGGTGACCACTGGAGGGCGCCCTTGACTAGCTGGCTCTGGCCCTGGAAGCCCTGTTAGCTGGTCCCAATCTGTAGGGACCCTGGAGCTGACACTGGATGATGTCTCCTCATCTCCTTGACCCCGACCAGCAGCTGTAGAGCCATGAGAAGGAGCTGGAAGACACAGTGGCAACTGAAGTCCTCCCTCTCTTTTCCTTGAACCGCAGGTTTCTTGTCAATACCCCAAGTCTCACCAGGACCCCGCTGACAGTGCTGTACCAGCCCCCTTGCCCTCCCAGATGCCCCAGGATATCCGCAGACACACCCCATAAGAAGCCGCACCCCAGTGCTAAGACAGGTAGACCCCAGACATGAGCCAGGGTCTCTTCCGCTGGGTCTCGGCTGTGAAAATGTCCCCAGCCATCCAGGCGCATCTCAGGCATACAAACTGACCCACGCCATGCTTGGACAAAGGGCCCCAGGATTGACCCCTGCAAGGATGGGGTCCGACCCAGTCAGGGTCAGCCTCTTCTGCTTTCCATTCCACAAAGCAGTCATCCAACAAACCATTTCTGATGCCAGAAATAAGCCTAATCTGATTCCTGCTTCCAAAAATTCCTAGTCAGATAACAATGAAGGAAACACTTAAAGAACTTTAACACAAAATGGCAAAGCCTAATATCTGTGTCAAGCCCACAGAGCTCAGAGAGAAACATTTACAGAGAAGGGAGCATTTGAGCTGGGTCTTGAGGCATGGGTAGGAGTTTGCCTGAGCTGAGAAGGATGGAAGGGTATTACATAGAAGGGAAAGCCCACGCAAAGTCACAGAGGCATTCCTGAGCCACAGTTCAGTAGGGTTTCATCATCTACCTTTTACAGAGGAGGATGCTGAAGCTCGAGGCCTCTCTTGTCCAAGGTCACACAGCTCTAGAAGGCCAGGCTGGGACTGAAATCTGGGTCTTCTCATTTTGAACGCTGTGGCTTTTCCACAACTCACCATCACCTCTCCGGTGGCGGTCAGTTTCTGAGGGGTGGAGGCTTACTGTTAGGGTAGTGGTTTCTATTGGGGTTAAAGAGAGGTCCAAGAGATAGGGGGTGCACAGAAGACACGCTGACTGCTGCAGAGCCCGTGCTCTTGAGGCCACCAGCAAAGAGCCATCTCTAGAGACAGGCAAAACAGAGCTGGAAAGAGGGGTGGAAGTTCCAGGGACGGAATGCTACAGCCTTCTCATCTGGGATCACCATGGGGACAGGAGCATCACAGAGGGCCTGCTACGGTGTCCTTCCAGGCCCTCCCTCAGCTGGGCAGGAAGAAGCGGACCCAGCTCGGCTGGGGGCAGTAGACAGGGGGCCCTCGGGTAGGTCAACCAGCCCCGGATGCTGCCTCCAGGCTCTGTGTAGGGAGCCTGCCAGCCCACACCCCCTCTTGGGCCAATCACAGAAAAAACAGGGCAGAAGCCAAGAGGGAAAAGGAGGGGGCTTGGCATATCTGGTCAGGGGCGGGGGAGGATACTGCCAGCCTGGGACCTGGAAGCAACACAGATAACAGCACCTCTACCCTGGAGCCTGCAGCCCTGACCCCTAAAAGGCTGGCTAGACTCAACATCCCAAGAGATAAACCCATAAGCTCTGGCTCCTGCAGAAAGACCACAGGGACTGGGAGAGGCTGGGACGCACTGGGTCCAGCTTCACCAAGCCCAGTCCTGCCAATGACAATGGAATAGCATGGACTAGGCCAGAGCCAGCCCAAGCCGAGACAACAGGCGAGAGGATTCACCACAGCCTTGGGGAGAACACGGGGATCTCCGAGTTGCCCTGTCCCCATGGACTCCGCCCCACTGCGGCCAGCCAGGTGAGGCACAGACCCTGTCCACAATCCCCCTAACCCACCAGCTGGGTGATTGGTGATCATTTTGACTTAATTCCTTCCTTTTTTTTTTTAATATTGAGGAAAAAGTCATATACCATAAAATTCATCATTTTAACCATTTTGAGTGTACAATTCAGTGACTCTTACTTCATTCAACTATCACCACTCCTTCCAGAACATTCTTGTCACCCGAATGGAAACTCAGGACCCATCATGCAGTTGCTCCTCATTCACCCCTTTCTCCCAGCCCTGGTCACCGTCAATCTGCTTCTTCTATGTCTGTGGAGTTGCCCTTTCTTGACACTTCGTATAAATGGAATCGTGTGATCCTTGTCCTTTTATGTCTGGCTTCTTGCACTTGGCATCATCGTGTTTTCAAGGCTCATCCACGTAGCAGGGCTGCTTCCTTCCTTTCTGGGTGGAATGATATTCCATTGTATGGATAGATCCCAGTTTGTTATTCATTCCTCAGCTACGGACATCTGCATTGTTTCCATTTTTTTTTTTTTTTACTACTACGTATATATGTTGGCAAGGTTATCTCTAAATGTGTCTTCAGTTCTCGAGTATATACCTAGGAGTGGAGTTGCTGGGTCATAGGGTCATTCTATGGTTAACTTTTCAAGGAACTACCTACCCGTTTTGCACAGTGGCGGTACAATTTCATAGTCCCACCAGCACTGCATGAGGGGTTCCAGTTTCTCCATCTCCTCGCCAACACTTGTTATACCCCCATCCGGCAAAAAGCCAGCCTAGTGGGTGTGCAGTGGTATCTCATTGTGGTTCTGATTCGCATTTCCCTAATGACAAATGATGTTGGGCCTCTCATGTGCCTGTTGTTTATTTTCAGGTCTTCATTGGAGATATGTCTATCCAAGTCCTTTGCCCATTATCCTTTGCCCATATATTCTTATCGTGGAATTTTAAGAGTTCTTTATATACTGTGGATGCTAGATTTATAAGAAATATATGATTTACAAATATTTTTCCTCATTCTTTGGTCATCTTTCACCTTCTTGAGAATGTCCTTTGATGCACAGAAGTTTTTTGTTTTTTATTTTGATGAAGTTCAGTTTATTTTTTCTTTTGTTGTTTGTTCTTTGGCGTCATGTCTAAGAAATCATTACCAAATCCAAGGTCATAAAGATTTACTGTTAAGTTTTCTACAGTTTTATAGCTCCAGGTCTTACATGTAGGTCTTTGACCTAGTTTGAGTTAATTTTTGTATGTGGTGTGAGGTAAAGGTCCAACTTCATTTTTTTGCATGCCGATACCTACTTTTCCAAGCACTATTATTTGAAAAGATTATTCTTTCCCCATTGAATGGTCTTGGTGCTATTGTTGATAATCAACTGACAATAGATGTATGGGTTTATTTCTGGACTCTCAATTTTATCCCATTAATTTATATGTCTAGCCTTATGTCAGTACCACAGTGTTTTGGTTGTGTCACTTTTTACAAGTTTTGAAATCGGGAAGTGTTCTCCAATTTTGTTCTCTTTCAAGATTGTTTTGGCTACGTATGGTCCCTTACAATTCCATATGAATTTGAGGATCAACTTGCTCATTTCTGCAAAAAAGACAGTTGGAATTTTGGTGGAGATTGCATCGAATCTGTAGATCACTTTGCTTTCTTTACAATATTGTTTCCTTACAATCCATGAACATAGGATGTCTTTTCATTTACTTAGGTCTGCTGAAATTTCTTTTAACAATGTTTTGTAGTATGCAGTGTACAAGACTTATACCTCTTTGTTAGATTTATTCCTAAACATTTTGTTACTTTTGGTAATGTAAATGAAACTGTTTTTCTAAATTCCATTTTCAGATAATTCATTGCTAGTGTATAGAAATATAACTGATTTTTGCATACTGATCTTATATTCTGCACCTTTGCTGAATTCATTATTAGCTGTGATGGTTTTGTGTGGGTTCTTTAGGATTTCCTATATTCGATTACACCGTCTACAAATAGAGATAGTTTTACTACTTCCCTTCCAATTTGGACGCTTTTTATTTACTTTCTTGCCATGGTTAAAACTTCCAGTAAAGTGTTGAATAGAAGTGGCTAGACCAGATATCCTTATATTGTTTCTGATCTTAGGAGGAAAGCTTTCAGTATTTCTTTCTCTTTTATTAAAATATTTTATTTATTTATTTGAGAGAGAGGAGAGAGAGCACAAGCAGGGGGGACGGCAGAGGGAGAGGGGGAAGCAGGCTCCCTGCTCAGCAGGAAGTCCAACGTGGGGCTTGATCTCAGGACCCTGAGATCATGACCTGAGCCGATGGCAGAACTTAACTGACTGAGTGTCCAGCTTTCAGTCTTTCACCACTGAGTATGATATTAACTGTGGATTTTCTTTTTCTTTTTTTGGAGATTTTATTTATTTTTATTTGAGAGAGAGTGACTGACTGAGAGAGCACGAGCAGGGAGAGGGGCAGAAGGAGAGACAGAAGCAGGCTCCCTACTGAGCAGGGGCCTGACATGGGGCTTGATCTCAGGATCTCAGAATTATGACCTGAACCGAAAGCGGATGCTTAACTGACTGAGCCACTCAGGTGTCCCAACTGTGGATTGTCAACAGATCTCCTTTATCAAGCTAAGGAAGTTCCCTTCTAGTCCTACTTTTATGAGTGTTTTTATCATGCAAGGGTGTTAGGTGGGTTTTTCCCCACCTTTTTTTATTGTGGTACAATATACATAACACAAAGTTTACCATTTTAACCATTTCTAAGTGTACAATTCAGTGGTATCATATATATTCATGATGTTATACGGCCATCACCACCTTCTATCCCCATAACACTTTTGTCTTGTAAAACGGAAGCTCTATATACATCAAACAATAACTCCCACCCCCACCTCTTCCAGTCCCTGGTAACCACCATTCTACTTTTTTGTCTGTATGATTTTGGCTACTCTTAAGTATCTCATGTAAGTGGAATCATACAGGATTTGTCTTTTTGTGGCTGGTTTATGACACTTAGCGTAATATTTTCAAGGTTCATAAGGGTGTTGGGTTTTATAAAATTATTTTTCTGCATCAGTTGAGATGGTCATGTGGTTATTTTCCTCCATTCCATTAATATTGTATATTACATTGGTTAATTTTCATGTGTTGAACCATCTTTGCATTCTTGGGATAAATCCCAGTTGCCCATGCAGTATGATCATTTTAATATGTTGCTGGATTCAAATTTCTCAATAATCTGCTGAGCATTTTTGCATCTATATTCCTAAGGAATATTGGTCTATAGATTTCTTTCCTTATGACGTCTTTGTCTGGCTTTAATATCAAGGTAATCCTGGCATCGCGGAATGAGTTAGGAAGCACACTCTATTTTTTGGAAAAGTTTGAGAAAGATTGGTATTAATTCTTCTTTAAATGTTTGAGAGAATTTACCAGTGAAGCAATCTGGTCCTAGTCTTCTTTATTGGAAATTTTTTACTTATTTAATTTCTTGTTATGGGTCTATGCAGATTTCTGTTTCTTCTTGAGTCAGTCTGGGTAGTTCGTGTGTTTCTAGGAAATTTTCTTTTCATCTAGGTTATCTGGTTTGTTGATCTACAATTATTCATCATATTCTCTTATAATCCTTTTTGTATCTAGAAGATAGTAATGTCCTTACTTTCATCCCGATTTTAGTAATTTGAGTCTTTTATCTCCTTCTCACCTTTTTGTCATTCTAACTAAAAATTCATCAATTTTGTTACTCTTTTTTTATTTTTATTTATTTATTTATTTATTTATTTATTTATTTATTTATTTTTTAAAGATTTTATTTATTTATTCGACAGACAAAGAGACAGCCAGCGAGAGAGGGAACACAAGCAGGGGGAGTGGGAGAGGAAGAAGCAGGCTCATAGCAGAGGAGCCTGATGTGGGGCTCGATCCCACAACGCCGGGATCACGCCCTGAGCCGAAGGCAGACGCTCAACCGCTGTGCCACCCAGGCGCCCCTGTTACTCTTTTTTTTAAGAAGCGACTTTTGTTTTCATTGATTCTCTTTGTTTTCACTTCTGTATTTCATTTATTTCTGCTCTAATCTTTATTATTTCCTTCCTTCTGCTCACTTTCAGTTTAGTTTGTGTTTCTTTTTGTAAGCTCCTTAAGTTGAAGTTTAGGGCTGGTCTTGAGTGACAGTATGAGGTTGGAGACTATAACCATCTTGCTACCAAAAGGGAGCACCAGTCTGAGAAGCCAGTCAAACCAGGAAGAGGACAAGAGAGACACTGGATCTTGAGGACTATGCTTGAGCCCCTGAAACAGTCCATGTCTGCAGCAATCCTGCTTCTGGGCATTCAGTTACATGACTCAAAAATCTTCTTTGGGCCCATTAAAAAAAAGTTGGGAGTTTAAGTATTGAGTTGAGATCCTTTTCCTGTTTAATGTAGGTGTTTACAGCTATAAACTTCCCTCTGGTAACTGCTTTTATTGCATTCTGTTAAGTTTTGTTATGCTGAGTTTCTGTTTTCATTCATCTCATCTAATTTCCCTTTTTAATCCATTGAGCACTTACGAGTGTGCTGTTCAGTTTTCATGCTATTTGCAGAATTTTCAGTTTTCCTTCTTTTATTAATTTCTAGTTTCATGTCATTGTGGTCAGAGAAGATACTTCATATGCATTCAGTATTTTTACATGTATTGAGACTTGTTTTGTGGTATAGACATGGTCTATCCTGAGGAATATTCCATGCTTACTTGAGAAGAATGTGTATTCTGCTGTTGTTGAGTGGAGTTAGGTCTAGCTGGTTTATAGAGTCATTCAGTGCTTCTATTTCTTTGTTTATCTCGTGTGTTGTCATTCTATCCATTATTGAAAGTGAAATATTGAAGTCCTTATTATTGTTGGACTGTTCATTTCTCCCTTCAATATATGTTTATTATTGTTATATCTTCTTGATGAACTGAGCCTTTTATCATTATATAATGTCTCTCTTTGTCTTTTTAAATAATTTTTGCCTTAAAGTCTATTTTTTAAATAACAGTATGGCCACTTGATCTCTCTTTTTTGTTGATTTTTGGCATGGATTATCTCTTCATCCTTTTACTTTTAACCTATTTGAGTTTTTGAGCCAAAGAAAGACTCATGTAGACAGCATATCGTTGCATTATGTATCCTTTCTAATCCATTCTGTCCATCTCTGTCTTTTAATTAGAGAATTTAATCTATTTGTATTTAGTTGCAATTACGAAAGGAACTTACTTCTGCCACTGTATTAGTTTGCTATGTCTTGTATCTTTTGTTGTTATTATGGTTCTCAATTCCTCCTTTTGTGTTAGGTGTTTTCTAATGTCCCATTTTGATTCCCTTCTTGTTTCTATTACTAGATATTTTATTTTCTTCGTTGTTTTCCTGGGGATTACAATTAACATCTTAATTTAGGATAATCTAGTTCAACTTAATACCGGTTTAGTCAATAGTATACAAAACCTTTGTTCTTCTACAGCTTCATTCCCTGCCCTTTATGTTGTTAGCATCACAAATCACATCTTTATACATCAGGTTTCCATCAGTATAGATGTATAATTATTGTAACTGTCCTTTAAATCTATTAAAAAAAGAAGAATTATGTTCTAAAAATTCATCATTGCTGACTTTAAAATTTACCTATATCCGTGTTATCAGTGTTCATTTCTTCATGCGGATTTGAGTTACCTTCTCATGTCCTTTCATATCAGCCTGAAGCACTCTTCAACAATTCTTGTAAGGAAGGTCTACTAGTGACAAACTCTCTCAGTTTTTGCTAATCTGAAAATGTCTTGATTTCTCCTTAATTCCTGAAGGATAATTTTGCCAGATATAAAATTCCTGGTTGCCTTTTTTTTTTTTTCCTTTCAGAACTTTCAATACATTCTCCCACTGCCTTCTGGCCTCCAAGGTTTCTGATGAAAAATCAGCTTTTAATCTTATTGAGTTTCTCTTATACACGATTAGTCACTTTTCTCTTCCTGCTTCCAGGATTCTCTTTTTGTTTTTGGCCTTCTGCAGTTTGATTATGTCTTGGTATGGATCTCTGAGTTTATCTTACTTGAAGTTAATTAATCTTTCTGGAAGTGTAGATTATGTCTTGCATCAAATTTAGAAGTTTTCAGCCATTATATCTTCAAATATTCTTTCTTGTTTCTCTCCCTCCTCTCCTTCTGGGACTTCCACTATACATGTTAATATGCATGATGGTGTCTTATAAATCTCTTAGGTTCTGTTTATTTTCCTTCATTCTTTTTTTCTCTCTGCTCCACAGACTGGGTAATCTCAATTGACTTATCTTTAGGATGCTGATTCTTTCTTCTGCCTGCTCAAATCTGCCGTTGAACTCCTCCGGTGAAATTTTCATTTCAGTTAATTCTCTTCAAATCAGAATTTCTATCTGTTTCTGTGTTATAGCTTCTGTCTCCTAACTGATAGTTTCTGTCTGGTGAGATATGATTATCATGTTTTCCTTTAGTACTTTGCACATGGTTTTCTTTAGGTCTTTGAGTATATCTTAAATAGTTGATTTAAAGGCTTTGTCATGGGACACCCGGGTGGCTCAGTTGGTTAAGCATCTGCCTTCAGCTCAGGTCATGATCCCAGGGTCCTGGGATCGAGTCTTGCTTTGGGCTCCTTGCTCAGCGGGGAGTCCCTCTGCCTGCCACTCCCCCTGCTTGTGCTCACTCTCTCTCTGACAAATAAATAAATAAAATCTTCTTTAAAAATAAATAAGTAAAGTCTTTGTCTACTATATCTAATATCTGTGCTTCCTCAAGGACAATTTTTTCCCCATATATAGGCCATGCTCCCTCTGCATACTTCATAACTTTTTTTTTCTAAGCTGGACATTCTGAGTATTATAATACAACTCTGGAAATAGGATTTCCTACCATGCTTGGACTTGTTGCTGCTTGTAGTAAAAATTGTTCATTAGTTTAGTGACTTTCTGGAACTAATTCTGTAAAGTCTATTTTTTGTAGTCCATGGCTACTGAAGTCTCTGTTTCATTAGGTTGGTGGTCAGCTAGTCATTTGACAGAGATTTCCTTGAATGCCTAGAACAGCAAAAACAAAAACCTCCCAGTCTTTGCAGATGAGCTCTGTATGTGTGTTGGGAAATTCTTTTAACACTCAATGAAGTAATTTACAACTCAACTTTAGCCCTCATTTCCTGTTTGCAAGAGCCTGGTGATCAGCTAAAGGTAAGATCTTAGAGCCTTCTCAGATCTTTTCTGAGCATGTATCCAGCCCTGGGCATGCATGTGGACCTCTATTCCCAGGAATATGTAGGAACATTTCAAAGTCCTTATATCCTAAACTGTTTCATCCCCCAGCTTTTCTTCCTAAGCTTCTTTATTCATTTGTTGTTTTCTAAATGTGATCCCTTGTTCCAGATGGCAGCAGCTAATGTAATTGCCTTTATATATTTTCAACAAATGCCCCCCAGGTAACCACCTCAGCCTTGGGAGAGTTCTGAATTAGGCAAAATAAAAGCAAGCCCTTTGAGCCAGACATTCAGAGAGCCACCAGACAGTTCAAAACAAACAACCACAATGCTTTCAGTAGCAGGTCTGTTCTGCTCCTTCCAATACTAGGAACTTAGACCAAGAACATTGTCTTTAAGGCTTCCACAGAGCTGGATAGTGGGGAATGGCCAAGATAAGTGAAATTATCATGAAGTTTTCTTACTGAGATTCAGTGGTTTATTTCTTGATTAAGTGTTCACCTGGTTGATGTCAACTTTGAGTTGTTTCCAGAGTTCTGATATAGCTGATTCTGACAGTTTTGCCAGTTTATTAGCTGCTTTTGTGATGAGATGGATTCTTGGAGTTCCCTGCTCCATTTTCACTGATGTCCCCAGTTTTTTTTTAGCATAGAATTTTTAATTATCAAACAATTTATCAAATAATTATAATTAATTATCAAATAATTTATCAAATAATTATTTGATAAATTTATTTATTAAAAAATAATTTATTTATTAAAAAATTATCAAATAATTATTAAAATTATAATTTTATTAAATTAATATTAATTAAAATTATAATTAAAAATATTATTAAAAAATAATTTATTTATTAAAAAAAAACACCCACCATGGAGCCCAATGTGGGGCATGAACCCATAACCCTGAGATCAAGACCTGAACTGAGATCAAGAGTTAGATGCTGGGGCACCTGGGTGGCTCAGCCATTAAGCATCTGCCTTCAGCTCAGGTCATGATCCCAGGGTCCTGGGACCGAGCCCCGCATGGGGCTCCTTGCTCGGTGGGAAGCCTGCTTCTCCCTCTCCCACTCCCCTTGCTTGTGTTGCCTCTCTCACTGTCTTTCTCTGTCAAATAAATAAATCTTAAAAAAAAAAAAAGAGTTAGATGCTTAACTGACTGAGGCACCCTGGTGCCCCCACAAAGATTTGAAATTAAAAAATTTATGTACTGTTTTTACACTTGATGTTATACCATAAAATGTTCTATTTACCTATATTATTGTTCATATAAATATCCATTTTAGTAGTTCATTCGGCAAATATTTATTACCTGGGGGTTACTCTTCCAGGGACTGAGTATACAGTAATGAGTGAAACAAGGCCCCACTCTCATGGAACTTACATTGGAGTAGGGAGAGAAATAAGTGACATATAAATATTCATTCATTGTTACTGTTGTTTAATGTTCCATCATAAGGACACAACTATTATAGGATGAAAAGTGGCCCCCCCAATGGCATCAGATCCTAATCGTGGAAACCTGTAGATGTTACCTTATGTGAAAACAGGATGCTTGCAGCTGTATTAAGTTAAGGATCTCAGAGTGTGTGGATATTATCCTGGATGATCAGGATGGGCCCCAAGTTCAATCACAGGCCTCCATATAAGAGGGAGGAAGAAGGAGATTTCACACGGACAGGAGAGGAAAAGGCAATGTGACAATAGAAAGAAATTGGAGTGAAGCTAAGGAATGCCAGGAGCTGCCCGAAGCTGGGAGAAGCAAGGAATAGTCTCCCCTAGAGCCTCCAGAGGGAACTTGGACCTATGAACAACTTTTTTTTTTCCTTAACATTTTATTTATTTGAGAAAGAGAGAGAGCATGAGCAGGGGGGAGGGGCAGAAGGAGAGGGAGAAGCAGACTCCCCACTGAGCAGGGAGCCCGATAATGTGGGGCTCGATCCCAGGACCCTGAGAGCATGACCTGAGAAGGCAGACACTTAACCGACTGAGCCACCCAGGTGCTCTGGACCTACCGACATCTTGATTTGGTCACAGGGATAGTAAGTTTGGACTTTCGACATCCAGAATGGTGTGAGATAAGTTTCTGCAGCTCAAAGCCTTCTAGGTCGTGGTGCTTTGTTACCGTTACCAGAGCAAACTAACACAAATTCTACACATGGTTTTGGAATTGGGTAATGGGTAGATGCTGGAAGAATTTTGAGAAGCACAATAGAAGCACTTGTTATGTGATGAACTTGGATTTTAGCTGAGGTCATTTCCTAGCAGAATGTTAAAGATGTGGCCTGGTTTCTTCTTGCTGATCATTGTAAAACGGGAGAGGAAAAAGATACACTGGGAAAGAACTATTACACCAAAAGGAACCAACACATGATGATGGGGGAAAATTGCAGCCTATCCAGATTGTGAAATATGCTAAAATTAGGAGATTTACTGTTAGAAAAATGTGCTCTGGAGAGAAGGCCATGGGTGTGGTTGGACAGCCTTTTGCTAGTATTGAGAATATTAGGTGTGTGACTCATGGATCCACTCAACCATCTCAGCAGAAGCCAGCAATAGAGATAGCACCATCCAGGAAAGATCTGTGGAGGACCCTCTTGTTTAATGACGTGAATCTGTGACATACACAGGAGACCCACAAGATTTTCCAGAATTACATACACCAGCAGAAACACTGCCATCTTGAAGAGAAAGGGACAGAGACAAAATGGAATAAAGGAAGGCTGTTGGACTCCCACCATTCTAGAGGCAGGAAATAGGCTTATAAAACACTCAACTTCAAACAGGTGCCTACTGTTAAGAAAAAGGAAGCATGACAGAAGGCAATAGCCTCAGGCCCAGAGGGCAGAGCCTTGGACCTGAAGTCAGAACCACAGATGCGGAGGCTGAAACTGTGGGTGACAAAGGGTTAGTCCCAGACCTTGAAAAGTAGAGGAATTTGTCCTGCTGGATTTTGAAATTACTTGGGACCAGCAACCCCTTTCTCTCTTCCATTTTCTCCCTTTTGCAGTGGGATGTCTATAACTGTTACGCTATGCCTATCCCTCCATTGTATTTGGAGAACAGGTAACTTGTTAGTAGTTCCACAGTTCCAGAGACGGAGAGGAATTTTTTTCCCCAGAATGGATCAACCAATACAATATAGAGATGTTACCAAGCCGTGTTTAGATGGTGAGATTAGGGGGTTGGTGCTGATTATATTTAGATGAGGTTTGGGGCTTGAGTTGATATTACAATGGGTTAAGACTTTTAAAGATGTCGGGATGGAATCAGTGTATTTTGTGTGTGACAGACTGATAGCAGACGGTAGAAAACTGAAAAAAAAAAAAAAAGGCCATTTCCCCCTCCAAGATATCAACTTCTAATCCCTGATCTTATATAATACCTGTAAATCCTGCCTTATATAAAAACAGGGTCTTGCAAATCTGGTTAAGTTAAGCATCTTGACATGCGGCGATTATCCTGGATTTTCAGGGTGGGCTCTACATGCAATCACAAGTGTCCTTATAAGGGGGAACTAGAGGGGGATTTGTCACAAACAAAAGAGGAGAAGGCAGTGTGAAGATAATGGAGAAGTGGTGTGGCTACAAGCCAAGGAATGCCAGCTACCACCAGACACAGAAGAGGCAAGGAACGACTTCTACATTAGAGCCCCCAGAGGGAGCATGGACCAACCGACCTCTTCATTTAGGTCTTCATTTTGGACTTCTGGTCTCCAGAATGGTGGGAAAATACATTTCTGTTGTTTTAAGCCTCCTTGTTTATGGTAATTTGATACCATTTCTATAGGAAACTAACACAACAACAAAATGCATTTATCCAGTCCCTGCTTGTTAGACGTTTGGATTGCTGTTAAGAACAGTCTTGTACGGGTTTCCTGGGGCAAAAGTGCTAGACTTGCTGTAGCACAGAGACCTGGGAGGGGAACTGCTTGGTCATAGCATATGCAAATGTTCGATTCCACAAGGTAATGCCAAATTGTTTGCCAAAGGGTTACCGATTTACACTTCTACCAACGCTGTAGTTCTGTGGATACACGTTTTGTTCATCGCTTGGTGTTATCAGATGTTTTAACTTTCGCCAATCCTAGCAAATGTAAGATGGTGTCTCGTGATTTTACTTGAATTTCCCTGACAACCGATGTGATTAGGTTTGATCATCTTTTCAAACTCTTATTGGCCATTTGTAATGTTTCTTCTGTGAAATGCATGTTCATGTCTTTTGCCCATTTTTCTAAATTTTTAAGATAATTTTATTGACTTCTAGGAGTTCCTTTTATATTATAGATACTAAAACTTTGTTGGTTATGACACATCTTTTGACTTAGTTTTATGGTGTCAGTTGATGAAAAGAAGTTCTCAATTTTAATGTAGTTGGATTTATCAGTCTTTTCTTTGAAGGTTAGCACTTTTTATGTCTTTTTTTTTTTAATCCTTCCTTTCTGGCTCAGTCAGTGGCTCAGTCAGTGGAGCATGCGACTCTTGATCTTGGGGTTATGGGTTTGAGCCCCACGTCGGGTGTAGAGATTACTTAAAAATCCTTCCTTTCTCTGAAGTAAAAGTGATATTCTACAATTTATTCTAAGAGTTTTGCCTTCCATATTTATTTTATTTTTTTTTTAAAGATTTTATTTATTTATTTGACAGAGGGAGACAGCCAGCAAGAGAGGGAACACAAGCAGGGGGAGTGGGAGAGGAAGAAGCAGGCTCCTAGCGGAGAAGCCTGATGTGGGGCTCGATCCCAGAACGCTGGGATCACGCCCTGAGCTGAAGGCAGACACCTAACAACTGCGCCACCCAGGCGCCCCTGCCTTCCATATTTAAATTGGTAATCTATCTGGGATTACTTTTTCTGCATAGTGTGAGATAGGTTTCCAATTACTTTATCCACATAGGCTTGATCAGTTGTTCCTACGCAATATATCAATTGGTCCCTTCCTTTCCCCACCGATCAGCAAGACTGTATCTGAACATCAGAGATCCAGATACGTGTGGGTCTTTTTCTGGTTTCCTTATTTGGTTTTATCAGTCTATATATGTTCATTCTTTAGCTAATATCATACTGTTTTTATTACTACAGTTTTATAAGTCCTGATAGCTGGGGAGTAAGCAACTGCCTCATTCTTCTCCTTCAGGGATGTCTTAGATATTTTTACTCTTCTACATAAATTTTTTTATTATTTATTTATTTATTTATTTATTTATTTATTTATTTATTAAAGATTTTATTTATTTATTTGACAGAGATAGAGACAGCCAGTGAGAGAGGGAACACAAGCAGGGGGAGTGGGAGAGGAAGAAGCAGGCTCCTAGCAGAGGAGCCTGATGTGGGGCTCGATCCCATAACGCCGGGATCACGCCCTGAGCCGAAGGCAGATGCTTAACCGCTGTGCCACCCAGGTGCCCCTTCTACATAAATTTTAAAATCAGCATGTCATATTTAAGAAAATCCCTGTTAGAATTTTGATTGCAACTGCATTGAATCCAGATCAAATTGGAGAAAATTGACATTTTTGTGAAATATCTAATTTTATAATTTGCATCATTTTGATATTTTTATTATTAGAATAAATTAGATTATACAATTAATACTATAATGATTATAATTTTTAAATTTGTATCCAAAATTAAAACTTTCTCTATAATAAATCTTGCACATATTTTGTTAGATTTATTATAGATGCCTATCATTATTGCTATAATAAATAATGTATTTTTAAAAATTCTATTTGGCTAATTTTTACCAGTATACAGAACTGCAAATAATTTTTATATTGATATTATAGCCAACCTTTTCTCCAAGCCTTCTTATTATAAAAATTTAGCTATTGCAAATATCCAAATCCTTTGGATTTGCAATGTAGACAATCGTTTGTGAAAAACAACAGTTTTGGTTTTTCTTTCCAATCTTTGTCTTAAATTTCTTTTTTTTTTTTTAAGATTTTATTTATTTATTTGAGAGAGAGGGAGAGCACACGCAGGCAGAGGGACAGAGGGAGAGGGAGAAGCAGGGAGCCCAATGTGGGAATCAATCCCATGACCCTGAGAATTTGACCTGAGCCAAAGGCAGATACTTAACCGACTGAGCCATTCAGGTGCCCCTATGTCTTAAATTTCTTTTTCTAGTCTTATTGCACTGGCTACAATCACCAATACAGTATAGAGGCAATGATAGCAGCTATGCCTGTCTCATTCCTGATTTTAAAATAATGTTTCTAGCATTTCACCATTAAGAATAACATTTGCTGTGGGGTTTTGGTGGATACTCTTTATCAGTTTAATGAAATTCCCTTTTATTCTCAGATTTTTATGTATTTTTTAAAAATAAATTATGTCTTGTCCACAAATATCTTCTCAGCACCTGGCACAGGTGCTCATTACGGTTGCTTGAATAAATGAACGAATGAAGGAACGAACACGTTTATTGGGCTCCTGGTTGTTTTTTTTTTTTTCTTATTGATTTTTGTGAGTTCTTTATATATAAAAGATGTCAACACTTTGCCATTTGCTGGGAATATTTTCCCTAGGCTATTTGCCTTTTAATTTTGGTTATTTTTTGGTGGAAGGAGGAAGATGGAGAAGTTTTAAATTTTAATGTAAACAGATCTATTGATTTTTTCTTTTGAGGTCTCTTCAAATGCATCTAAGTTTAGAAAGCCTTTACCTCTCTGGATATTTGATAAGTGTTCATTTCTATTTTCTATGTACACTGCTGTCAATTTAATCTTCCCATAGCAGGGCTCTGATCACGTCACTCTCCTGCTCAAAAATGTTTAACTGTCTCCTTGGAGCCTTCAGAATAAAGTCCAAACTCTTTAACTTGGCCTCTAATGCTCCTTATGACTCATCCCAAGGCTGCCTGTCCAGGCTTTTCTCTAGTGTCCCCCAAATCAGCTTAAGCTTCAGCCAAAGGGAAGAGTTTGCTTCTATGTGCCCCGTTCTGTCCCATCTCCAAGGCTTTGGTCCTGATGTCCCTTGGCATAGAATGCCCATCCTCCATTCTATATATTTAAATCCTGCTTAGTCTTCAAGCCCTCCTTTCTCAAAAAAGCCTCCCCACACCCTTTGAGAGGGTGATGGGTGAAGGGATAATGACAGGAGCTTTTGGAGTCAGACAATGTAGATTAAAATCCTAATTCCTTCACTTGTTCCCTGTTGCCAAATGCTTTCAACTTTTCCTAGTCTTCATTCTTTTATCATTAAATGGGAACAGAAAGCAATGAAGGACCACACTGGGTGGTTTGAGGGTGAACTAAATCAATCAAATGGAAAGATCCTAGCACAGGCGCGCCTGGCTGGCTCAGTGAGAGAAGCATGCGACTCTTGGTCATGAGTTTGAGGTTGTGAGTTTGAGCCCCATGATGGGTGTAGAGTTTACTAAAAAAAATAAATTAAAAAAAAAAAGAGAAAGATCCTTGCACAGTCCCCATCTCACCCTGCCATTTTGGAAGGGAGTCACCAGCTGTGGGGTGGGGGCACACCCACCCCCCCTCTAGTCATATCTGCCTCTGAAGGTTTAGCTGGTTCTCAAATTCCCTTAGGTTTCTGAACTTTACCTCCCCAGGAGCTGGGAGTGGCCAAACAGGTTCCACCTCAAGGAATCCAGGGCCCCAGGCACCTTCATGCGCCTCCTATACCCGTCTGGGCTCAAAGGAGTCCCCTCCCTCCTCTCTTCGCAAGTGAGCTCCAATGGTTTTATTGCTAGGAAATATTTAAAGTCTCCAAAGGGGTCCACTGGAAGCTTCCACTCCTTGCCTTCAGCACGCACAATATGGCGGCGAGTCAAGTAGGGCAAAGACAATCCTCTCAGTTTTAAGGTGGGTAAACTGAGGCTCCAACTATCTTCCAGATAGTTGGGTGTAGAACTTGTGTGTCTACTCAGCCTTATTCAAGGGGCTCTGCGAGGCCTGAGCAGCTGTGTTGGGGACTCTGGGCAAGTTCTGGCCCCAGAGTCAGAGGTGGTGCAGAAATCCTGGCTACTGGGGGCCTCCACCCCTGTCCACAAGTGGGTTAGTGCTCTCAGAGGCTGGCAGCGAGCTTACTGTCTGTGCATTCTCTTTATGAAACTGGAGCCCCCCACTTACGTAGGTTCTTTTGTCTGTGTCTTCCGAGGAAGAGCAAGGATGATGATTCACTGGCTGGGGTGCGTGTGTCTCTGGGGCTGGAGGTGAGGGGGGAGCATCTGAATGATGAGAAGAACGAGCTTAGGATCTGGAGCCCTGGGTTCTAGCCCAGCTCTACACCCCGCATGCTGGGTCACCTGGGGTGATCTCCTACTCCCTCTGGACCCCAACTGTTCTCTCTGTGAAACAGAGATGGTGGTAGATGGACCGATCTCTGTGGTGGAGTCTTAGCTAGCAATCTTAATGTTCTCGAAGTGCTGTCCTGGGCCCTGCCCCGCCCCAAGCCCTGACTGTCTCCAGGGCCTGACGTCACCAGGTCAGCCCCACCAAATCTCTGACACCATTTGGCTGCCTCCACCCTCTGCCCTGTCCTCTCAGGGCCCAGAGTCTGATTCGAGCTCCCCACCACACTGGGGCTGGGCAGCCAGTGGTCTTGCTCAGGCCTGGGCAGGGAGTGGGAGGGGGGAGAGGGGGCGGGGAGTGGGCTCCAGACTCATGTTTGACCTCTTGAGCCTCTTTCCCTCTCCCCAGAGCCAGCATCCTTGCCCCACCCCTCCTGAAATCTGAGCTCAGGGATCCAGGGAGGACTGTAGCTGCAAAACATTCCATCCAGTTGTCCAAACACTCTGCACAGCTGGCGGAGGGAGGCGTGGCCAGAGCCCAGCTCTCAGGGAGCCCTTGTGATGTTGTTTTCATGGGAATGGTGGAGTCCTCCCACTGACGGCCAGGCCTGGATGCCCTGAGCTGCTTCATGGGGCTGAGGATAAAGGAAGAGCTCACAACAGGCACACTCCTGGCCTTGCCCCAGGCCTCCCCAGCGCCCGCCCCCGATGGGGAAGATCCAGGTCTGCCTGGCCAGGTGCTGAGGGTGGCCTTGTGAACATCCTCGTGACTGACTGGGCCCAGGGCTCCACGGTGGCGGTGGGGGGAAGGGCAGTGGGAATGCCGCTGAGATAGCAAGCCCGGGAAGTGACTTCTTCGGGGAGCCGCTTTTACTGGCAAGCAGTCCCAGGCCTGGCTGCCTCTTGGCTCTGACTCACCGGTGACCCTGGACGAGCCTCCAAGGCTCAGTTTCTTCATCTGCAGCTGGAGGGACTTGGGCCTCTTCTGGCTCTGATTTTTCTAAATCACAGCCAAGGACAAGAACAAGGCCCTTACAGCTCCCCACAAAGTCCCAGCTCTGCCTGAATGTCCAGAAAGGAGCAATTTTTTTCTATACAGTCCCCAGAGCAGCTCGAACTCCGTTTCCTCCCCGAGGGGCAGGCTGATGCTTGGCAGTGGGGGACACGCTGTCATACACTCTGTCATCAGCCAGGCTGAGCGCCTTCCCCTCCTGCCATGTCAGGGTGATGGGGAGACCCTCCCCCCTTTTCATACTTCCTGTTTTCCATTAATTGTTTCCAGGTGGGCCCAGAGGTTGCCCTGCAGAGGAAGGTGGGGGTACTGGAGAATTTCGCAGGGTATCAGTGAGGAGCAAAAACAGGAAGGGGGTGGGAGCAGGCCATGGAAAATTCACTGCCAGGAAAGGCAAGGCCAGCATCTGGTTTGCATTAGGCTGAGAGCTTCGAAGCCCAAAGCCTGAGTGGGAGATGCTGTTATCCGCAGGGCAGGGCTGGCGGGGTGTGACTGCTAGTCAGGAACCGGCAGCTTCTCCCCCGCGGGAAGTCCGAGGCTGACTGGAAAGAAGATGGAAGGTGAGACAGGAAAGCAGAGCACACTCACTTCAAGGATGGCGGACCTTTCACAGATGTCACCTGCTGGGTTGTTCCCAACTTCACTGGGGACAACTGTTCCCATTTTACAGATGAGGGCACTGAGTCCCAGAGACGTGAAGTGAGCTGCCTGAGGTCACACAGCCAGGGAACAGCAGAACTAGGTTTAGATTTCAAGCCAAATGGGACAGGGTGGAACCTTCCAACCACCCCGGCGGCCTGAGGCTGACCATGTCCCAGACAAGGGAGTACTGAGGATTTGGGGGTGAGTGCGGGCCAGCCTCTGCCCACGGGGTCACTCAGTTCTTGTGGGGGTGCCCGACAGTTCTATGTGTCATGGCACAAGGTGGACCCGTGCCCGAGGGCTTCACTCTCAGGAAAGCAATCCACAGGGGAAGGCTTCCTGGTGGAGGGCGTACAAGCAAAAGAGGATTAAGCAGCTGGGGGTAGGATGTGCTGCAGACGGTATTGTGTGAGGAAGGGGTGGTGCAGGGCATGTCTGGGCAGTAGCAGCTGGCTTGGAATGCCTTAGAGGGTGAGATTCCGTATTATGGTCAGGGAAACTGAGGCACAGAGAGACTAACATGCCCAAAGGCTCATAGTTTGGAATGGGGTTGAGTCCAGCCTGTCTGACACCGGGTCTGTGTTCTTCTTCTTTTTTTTTTTTTTTTAAAGATTTTATTTATTTATTTGACAGAGACAGCCAGTGAGAGAGGGAACACAAGCAGGGGGAGTGGGAGAGGAAGAAGCAGGCTCATAGCAGAGGAGCCTGATGTGGGGCTTGATCCCAGAACACCGGGATCACACCCTGAGCCAAAGGCAGACGCTTAACCACTGCACCCCTGGGCCTGTGTTCTTAACTGCTGCACTGAGTTGTGCCTTTTTGTTGGCGGTTACAAGTTTTAAGAGGATATTGAGGCCAAGGATGGGATGTGGGGCAGGCGGGGGTCCTTGCCCAAAGCCGCACAACCAACTAGTGATAGAGCCTGGGCTGGACAGGTCTTTCCAACTTGCCAGCCTGGGTGGGGAAGGGACAGGCAGCTCCTCCTTTGGGCCTAGCGGAAGCTGGGGCCTTGGGCTCGTAGAGGAAAGCTCCCACGACCCTTCACGGAGTCTTACCTTTCCTGGCCTAGAGCCCAGGAACGAGGGCCCCCATGCCTTCTGCTGCCCGCGGAGCCACAGGAGTTAATAATTACGGGGTTTCGGGAGATAGAGGCCTGCTGGGAGGGGCCTTCCTCCCGGCTGCTGCTCCTCAGAGATAGCAAAGGTTAGCGTGAGGCTCAGCCCGGGGGTGGGGGGTGGGGTGGGGAGAAGGCTTCTGCCACCCTCCTGCCTGGCAGTCTCCAGAGGGACCCTCAGGCTGGCCCTGGCATGGATGACCCCAAGGAGCACACCAGGTGTCCTGCCCGAGGAACATGCCCCGTGTTCCTGGCGCTCAGCTCAGGGGCTGTCCGCTACGCCCCATCAGTTCTGGGCCCTGCACTTGAGGGGAACTTTGGAGAGGAGCCCTGGGACACAGACAGGTGAGCCAGTGACCTCGGTCACCGTCACAGAGGTGGCGGGGGGGGGGGGGGGGAATCTTGCCACTCTGTAGCGGCACTGGGGGAGGAGGGAGGAGGAAGCCAGGCTCCTGACAGGGGACTGGCATGGAACTCTGAGGAATTTCATGAGCCTCCTACAAGGTCAGTGCCAAGGGGTGACCCTGGGTGTACAGACATAGAGTCTGAGGCTCAGGGAGGACAAGACAAACATTCTGGGTCACACGGTGAGCTGAGGAGAGACATAAGCCAGAATTGGGCCCCGGGTCATCCAGGCCGGCGGTTTCCTCTTCTTCATCTGCTTCCAGCCAAGGCTCTGTGGTCAAGGCTGCCAGGTGGGGATGGGGATGGTGGGGAGAGTGGGGAAGGACAGTGGTTGGAGGCCTTGACCTGAAAAACTTCTCCCTCCTCCACCTGCTGACCAGGCCCCTAGTAGGCTCCCCTTTTTGCCTGACTACACACAGCTGCAGCTTCTAGTGAGTTCTCTAGTTTCTGGGCTGTCTTTTCAGAAAACTGATGTAAGGGGTCACAGCCCCATCACCCCTGGCTATGTGACATGAGGTAGGTTCCTGAACTTTTCTCTGCCCAATCCTTTTCAGCTGAGGAGCAGAGCTCACTGGGCTGTGGAAGGAGCTAGTGAGGCCTGGCTGGCCTGGGCTGACATGGCCCCTGTGCCTTATCTCCTACCAGTCTGGGTTACCATGACTTAGACCAGCCTTATCTCCTGCCCAGGCTTGTGAAGTCTTGGAGGGTGAGGACCCTGTCCCGAGCTCCTTTTGACTTCTCCCCCTTCCCCTAAATAATGAACAGAGCCAAGGCCAGGGAGACAGCAGTTGCTCAAGACTTACTTGGTATAGGATTCAAGTCAACAAACATGATGACATCTGCTTTGGGCCAGACCCCGGACGAGGCTGGGGTAGGCAGAGAAACAGTGCACAGAGAAGGAGATGGGCCCTGCCCTTGGGAAACCACAGTCTTAGAAACAGTTGCCCTACAGAATGAAGGGCATTGGAGGTCTGGGCAGAATGATTCTGGTAAGTCAGAAGGGATGTCACAGTGGGCTGCCCAGGTTGTTCACTGCACAAGGTGCCAGCCAAGGGAGTAAGCGAGCAAGGCATGAAATCCAGCCTGCCCTTCACTCACCAAATCCTGTACCTTGGCATGGGCCGTGCCCATCTCGGAAGGCAGTACCATTTTCTACTTGTGACAAAGACACTGAGCACTTAGTAGAGCGTGCTCTGGGCGGTGGCCCTGGAAGTGGAGGTCCTTGTGAGTAATTCTGCCACCCCGCCATCTCCCTACCATATTGGAGCCTTAGCATGACAGAGCAGATGTCCATGCAGTTTCCCTTTGGATCCCCAGCCCTTGTATGGTCCGTAGTTTGTGTTCAGAAGGGATGGATGGATAAATGAATGAATGAACGAACAAACGGACGAATGAAAGAAATGTGCATGCCCCCAGACTGTAGACGCTGGGCAAAGGCAGGGAAGGGATGGGCAGGCAGTGTTCATAACGAGAGGGGAAGGCCCCTTTGCGGGGTGGGGGTGGTGTTGAAGACCTGGGCCAAAGACAAGCGCTCAGAGTAAACCCGAGAAAACTTGTTTTGGGGTCCAGCCCCTTTTCCACGCAGCAGGATGTTCCCCAGGAGGGGGCACAGAGCAGGGAGCCCAGGGAAGGGGAGTGCTCGCCCGCGGGCCGGCTTCGGGAGCCGGCTGTGGGCGCCGCAGGGTGTCGGCGGGCTCCGAGTGACGGTCCGCCAAGGTTCCTGAGCAGCGGCGGCCGAGGGCCCGGGCCGGGGCGGCGGGGGACAGGACACCAGCCAGCCGCGGGCTGCGGAGCGCTGCGGCGGCCGCAGGATGCGCCGGCCGCGGGCTCCTCCCCCCCCTCCCCCCGCTCCCGCCGTCGCACTGTCCCGGGGCGGGCGGGCGGCGGAGGGGCGGGGCCGGGCACGTGTCCTCGGGCCACCCCCTCGGCCACGTGACCCGCCGGGGCGGGGGTGGGGTGGGGGTCGGGGCGGGCTGGGCCGGGGGCTGCGGGCGGGACTGACAGGCGGCGGGCGGGGACGCGGCGCGGGGCGGCGCAGGGAGCTCGCGGCGGCGCCGGGATGTGGAGCGGGTAGGTCCGCGCGCGCTCGCCGCACCGCGCCGGCTCGGGCCGCGGCGGCCTCGGGGGCTGCGGGTCCCCGCCGCGTGTGCGCCCGGCCCGCGGCGGAGGGGCGCCCTGTAGCCCCGGGACGCGCGAGCCAACTCGCGGCGGAGGGGGAAGGACGCCCCGCGGGGAGGGGTCGGGGGGCTCTCTGTGGGTGCCGAGTGAGAAGGGTGGGCGGCAGACCTTCCCCGAGCCAACTCCTAGCTCATGTGGAGCGCGAGTGAGAAGTGGGCGGGCGGCGGGGGGGGCTTGCCAGCCAGAGTAAGGCTGGGGTACGCACCTGGAGGAGGGGCCCCCCTAGCCCGGATGAACCCTTGGAAAGCAGTGCAATTGGGAAAGGGGGCTGGGTCTCTGCCAAGGTCTCTAGTAAGTTGATGAACGTCGGTCTGGGGCTCCTGGATCCGGCCCGGCTCAGAGGTGTGGGGTAGGACCTCCCTGCAGTCTGAAAGAGGGCAGCGCAGCCCTGGGTCCTGGCTTAGTGGCCCCAGTCCCTATTACTATTGATTGGCTCTCAAGGGTGATCCCAGTCCCTTGGCCGACCTGGAGTGGGTCTCCTGCCCTGTTCGTGCAGGAAGGCTGTGGTCTTCTCAGGGACTTGGGCAAACACTTCCTCTTCCCCATGGCCTGGAAAGGCCAGGTCCTGGAAGAGCTGTGGCCAGTGTGGGGTGGGTTGTATTCCTGTAAAGAACTGGGCCAACTGGAGGGGGGGGGGGACGGTCCCAGGACAGGGCTCTTTCCCAGCCAGAGCTGGGGAGCGAGGAAAGGTCTTGGGGGGGGGGGGGCTGGCAGGCTGGAGAGGTTTCTGATGCAGGCTGGGTCTCCTTGACTCCATGGCCCCTAGCAAAGCTTGGGCTGAGATGCTGGGGAGTAGTGGGGCTTTGTCCCCAGTAGGGGGTGCTGAGAGAAAGGGCTCCTGGTAGGGGTGAGGTGTGGCGAGGCATGCCTCTTAAAGAATGAAGAGTGAAGCAGAGCATGTGTTCTTTGGAAATGTCCCACTCACCCCCCACCCCTGAAGAAGACTGAGTTCAGGGAGAAAGTGGTTGTATGGGAGCTGGTGGGGTTAGCACAGTCTTGCGTGGGGTTAACTGTTTAAGGGGCAGCCCAGTCTGGAAGAAGCTTATGAACCCATATGTTGGGGGCTCCCAGGCAAAACAAGTCACAGAGTTGCTATGTAATCTTGAGAGTATGGCCTTACTTCTCTGGGTCTCCAGGTTGTGGGGTGGAGGGTTGGGGGCTGATCCATGCCCAGGGTGCCCTTTGCCACGGCCAGACAACAGGGCTGGGAGCCATCAGTAGATAGATGTTCTCTTTAAGGACAGTGTCAAAAAGACGCAGGGTCCTGGAGAAGACCTCCCGTCCAGCCTCCCTGCCCTATTCCCAAGAGCCTTCTGGATGAACCAGGCTCTCAAGCTGACCCCTGCATGATCCTCAGTATAACTCATTTTTTTTAAAGATTTTATTTATTTATTTGAGAGAAAGAGAGAGAGGGAGCACAAGTGGGGGGTGGGGGGCAGACAGAGAGAGAGAGAGCAGACTCTGCTGGGCAGGGAGCCCATGCAATGTGGGGCTCAATCCCAGGACCCTGGGACCATGACCTGAGCTGAAGGCAGACACTTAACCCACTGAGCCACCCAGAGGCCCTATAACTCACTTCTTGCATGTACATTTAGATCCCCAAGGCCTAGCCTAACCCCAGGGCCTAGCCAGGTACAGAGCACCTAGTCGGTGCTTTATAAATGCAGATGGAAAGCATGAGGGGCGGAAGGAGGAGCTGGACTCCTAGGAGTGAGAGGCAGAGTTTTGGGGTTACCTTGAGCTCTGCGTTTTTATGGATCCCCCCCACACACACTTGGATATTAGAGGGAGGGATTGAAAGATCAGGGGCAAAGCTGCCAGCATCTACTGGGGGCCCAGTGTCCTAGGAGCTCGCCCATACCCCAGCAGGAGCCAGAAGGACCCTGCTTGGGGTCACACTTGTCCATGTAAGTCTAACTGAGCTGCTTGGGCTTGTGGCCCCCAGGGGCTCAGGACAGTTTGCGTAGGTGTATATTTGGGCCCTTCGTTCTAGAGTACGAGGAATCTGGGGTCAGGGGTCAGTGGCCCTGGCTAAGCTGTCGATGTCTCTGGGGCCTCTTTCCTCATATGTAGATGAAGGATGGTTGCTGTTAATGGCTAGACCCTGGTGCCGGTTCATCCCCTTGGCTCCGGACCCAAGGCTACTCCCCTGGGGTGGGTGGCAGTGGCAGGACTCTGCAGGAGCTCAGGTGGGCCCTCTTCCTTGGGACTCCTTGAGCAGGAGCCCTGAACTCTGAACCCAGAGACAGTTCCCCCCAAACTGGGATGCTGCCCTCTCCATCTCCCATAGTTTCTCGTGTCCGTAGTTGGGTGCCAAGCCTGCTGGGAGATGGGGTGAGGGCAGCATGTTGGGTATCTGCAGCTAATACAGGGCTGGGCACTCGGGGCTTGGTCAGCAAAGGTCAGAAATTGAGTTCTGGGTTAGTTGTCTCCCCTGGTCTCAGTTTCCCTGTCTGGTAGATGGGGCTCATCATGCCTATCGCTAGGGAGGGCCAGGCTCTGATGGACTGCCCAGGAATGAAATGAGATTCCCCCACCCTCCAGGGATGGAGGGCTGTGTCTTTGGAACAAGCAGGGTGCTGGGGAGCCCCAGGGCTGCAGATGGGCTGTGTGATCCTGAGCAGGTCACTTAACTGCTCTGGGGTTTGATTACCCTAAGGGGCTTGGACTTGCAAGCTCCTGCCTGTTGGGCCTAAGTCACAGGGGTCTGTAGGCTCAGGCTTCATCTGAAGTATGGCCTGGGGGCTCCGGGGGCAAGAAGGTGGGCCTCCTGCCTGGGAAGCAGTTGTGCACCTCTCCCAGCTGCTGCTTCCTGGAAACTCTCCATGGTCTAACTGCCCACCCTGCCCCTCAGCGGGTGAAGACAAGCTCCTGCGGTCCCTTACTCTGCGTGTGTGCGGAGCTCAGACCCTCATTAGAAACCTGCTTGGCCTAGACTCTTCCCAGGTCGGCCCAAGATTTGTGCCCAGCAGGGTGGTGGTGAGGGAGGGGCAGCAGAGTGGATTAGAATGCGGTCAGAAGGGGGCTCAGGGATGTTGCTGTGTGGTTATGCAGATTGGGTGGATTGGGGCCGATGGGGTGCCTAGCACACGATAGGTCCTCATTCTGTATGTGTGGGATTTTCGAGGTGTCGGATCCTTCTGGTAGGACTGAGCAGGCGGATGTGAGGCAGGTGCCGTGCTCCCTGCCTGGTACCAGCATGGATTGCGAGCCCCCGCCCTCCCAGGCCTGGTGCTGGCTCCCAGGGGAGACACAGGGCTGGATTCCCTGTCAGGGCTGGGCCGGCAGCCCCGGGGCTATGGCAAGGAGAGGCTGGCTTGGCCGGGTCCACCTGATTCAGGTGTTCCAACCTCCCTGCCTTCGTCCTGCACCTGTTCCTGACCTCTCCGCCGGCCTCCACCATGTTCTCCCACAAGGCACACACCCGTGTCCCCCTTGCTGGAGTGGTCCAGATTCACCTGCTTCTGCCCCCCAGGGTCCTGCTCTGCTCGCGAGCCTGAGCCTGATACTCTGTTCTCCTGTGTGACAGATATGACACCGTTGTCCCATTCTGGAACCTCCCTTCCCGCCCTGGTGATAACTGCTTCTCAGATCTCCAGGCTGGCTCTGTGGCCCTGGGCTCCTCTGTTTCCTCCCCCAGTGCAGGCTATGACTACAGCTGCTCCCTCTGGCCCGGTACCTCCCCTCGGCCCCCTTTACACCTATACAGGACGTGCCACTCCCCAGACGCCTCAGCCACCCCTTTCCCTCCCCCGAAAGCCCCCCCCCCCCCAGTTCCTTATTCCAGTCGCGGGCACCATTTCATTATGTCAGGTAATTACTGTAGTTTTGTTGCCTTTTTTTTTTTTTTTTTTCTGTCACCCTCTCCAGCCCCCGGTTCCTGCCACAATTCCCCTGTCAGAGGCTTTTGTGTCTCTGTCCCCTCTGCACATCCCTGCCTGGCTTATGCAACAGCCTTGGATGGAACTCCCCCCCATCCCACCACTACCCCCCCCACTCCCCCTCAGGCACTGGCTCAAACTTCCTCAAACCCCATCTGCATCCTGCCTCACTTCTCCAAAACCACCATTCATCCCCTTTCGTCCCGTCTGGATTTCTCTGGGTGACAGGTCACATGATGCAATAGAGCTGGGACTCTGGGTTCTGTTCCCACCCTGCCACTTCTTTGCTACATGGTCCGGTCAGGTCGCCATCCCTCTCTGAACCCCAGGCACCTCATTGTCCAGACCGGGCTGGGGAGAGCATCTCCCTTCAGCGGTATCGTGACGGTTTGGAGCTGAAGACACAACCCCTCTGTCCGCTTCACCTGGCTGGGCTTGCAGGCCTGGCTGGGAGCCAATGGGTGAAACCTTTCCTGGGACTCTCCGGGGGCCCCCGGACGGGAGTCAGTTGGCTGTCAGCCTCCATGCCCTCTGGGCTTACCAGAATGCCTGTGGGTGCAGGGGTGTGAGTCTGAACGGGGCCCCTGAGCCGTGGCACTGCCCCGTGGACCAGATGAGCTCCCCGGGCAGAGGGTAAGTGGTCCGCGTGCCCTCCCAGCCTCTCCTCCCCCCCCTCCGCTTCAGAGCTTCCCTAACTAGTTCCTTCCTTCTTCTCTAATGAACCCCTCGTGCCCGTTAGTACAGGGATCTTTAGTTCACAGAGGTGACCTGGGCGCTGGTCAGTGGACAGGGAGAGATGGAAGGGCAGAGAGAGCTCATGGCAGGCGGGTTGGGCTGGGAAGAGTGTGCTGGATCCTAGTCGGGCCCTCCTGGCCCCCGGAGTGGCCTCTGGACAGGCCCTCCTGGCCCAGTGGGGGTTGCTGAGTGACTGGGGATCATAGAATCCGCGGGTCCTCATTATCATTTTGCCATTTTTTAGGGATGGGGACAAAAGCCCTGCTGGCCCTCCTAGGTCAGGATTCGGGGGCGAGCATTGTGGTTGCTGCTCCCCCCCCGCCCCCCGCTGTGTGTTTCCTGGGGAAGTGACCCAGTGGGGCCTTTCCTGTTTAAACTGTCGTGGGCTCTAGGCAGCGGAGCCAGCTTCAGGATGGGGGACGCTGGACGCTCCCACTTTCCTCTGACCTTGACTCTTACCATCTCCTGTCTCTAACCTCTTCCCAGTGGCCCTGGGTCTTATTACAGGCCTTCCCTGTAGCATATTCTGGACTCTGGACTCTGTGCAGGGAGTGGGGGCTGAGAAGGTTCGAGTAGAGGGCCGTGGACCTGGACTGAAAGGCACGGATAGGGTGCGGTGCAGAAGAACTTAAGTGGTAGCCCATGCTTGCCAAGGAGTGAGTCCCCCAGCCCTGCGGGCATTCGCATCGAGGTTTTCCAGCCCCTGGCCTGGGATGCTGAAGTGTGTGAAGAGAGAGGATTCTGGCTTGGGCTGGACCGATGGGGCCTGGGGTCCCTCCTTCCTCTGAAATTTCCGAGTTGCCTCACCGTCCCGAAGTGTGAGGAGAGGGCCTGCAGATTCAAGCTTCCCTCCCAGTACAGGGAGAACCCCAGTCTTTCCTGAACCCCTGGCCCAGGCATTGGGCAGTTGGTAACTACCGGGCAGCCCTGCTCTTCCCGCACTTTCTGCCATCAGGATTTTCGAGTTGGGCTTTTACACTGGGGAGAGGGGAAGTGGAGAGGCCACCGTTTCCTCTGGCTGCACAATTGGGCCCCATCCTTCCCAGCCATGGGCTGAAGTGAGAGCCTGTTGGGAAAATGATGGGGGACAATCCGGCCATAACCCCAGCCCATGCCCTTGGGACCAACAGGACAGTTCGTGTCTTTCACTCTGGCCAGAGCCCCAGACCACACTGGTGGCCCTCGTGGGAGGGGCCGGAGGTCTTTTTCTCCTCAGCAGGGGTGCGGGTGATGTCTGGGGTGGTCCTCACAGAGGAGAAGACAGCAGGCTGGGTGTCTAAAACCTGGGATCCTGCCCTGTGTCCCGTGCCGTCCCTGCTGGTCACCCCCATCTGTGACCCACAGTTCTTGCACAGCCTGTTGAAGTGTGCAGCCCCTGGGTTGGGGTGTGCTGCCCTGTCAAGCCTGAGTGACGAGGGCCATCCTCTCTCACCTGAGGACATGGCCCTGGTCCCAGGCCTCCAGACTCTCAGTCAGAAGCCCTCTGCGAGGCCTGTGGTTTCAGCTGCAGGACCCAGAGCCCGGGCAGGCACGGTGGGGGTGTCTGCCACGTGTGGCCACAGATGGCTCAGTCTCTGCCTGGTGCCGTATCTGGTGACGTCTCCGTGGATTCTTAGTACACCTCCGCCAGGTGCCTTACCCCCGACCCACAGTGGGGAAGCAGCTTCGGACAGTTGTAGTCGGTCCCAGGGGCTGGTGCAGACCCCAGCTCGGAGCCTGGCGTGGACTCCGGCCTCTGCTCTCGGCCCCAGCTCCCCCGGCTCCGGCCCGCCGTCCTGGGAGGCAGTGTCTGGGCCCGAGCGGAAGCTGAGCTGTCCGTGGGGCCAGAATTGGGTCAGATTTCCCAGCCGTAGCCAAGGAGGAGTCTCCGGAGTCGGCCTGGGCCTCGCAGCCCTCAATCCTGAAGCAGCTGCCCTGATCCCACACGCACAGCCCCACCTCCCGGCCGGGGGGCCCTGGGGGCCTGGACCGAAGCCCTGGCTCCAGCACTGCCGCCCACCGGCCGTGGGAGCCTGGGCACGTTCTGTGCTTCTCTGAGAGCCCGTCCTGCATCGGTAGGATGGGGACAGTCCCACGAATGCTGTTGAGAGCTGTCACTGAGAGGACGTGCGCAGAGCAGCCTGGGTAGCCTCGGGCCCTGTGTGAGGCCCCTGGGCGCAGACCCCAGCCCAGGGCCACCACAGCACTGCGACAGCCCCTGCTCGCGCCTCAGGGACCCCTTGCCAATGAGGACCCCCCCCCCCACAAAGGTATCAGGAAGGATCCCCGTCTGGCGTAATCGCTGTCGATGGAGTGATAGATGTGTTTCCCCACTTCGTCCACCGGAGCCCCGGGTCCCTGCCAGGCGGGACCCAGCCAAGGAACCGTGAGGCCACACTCTGGACCGGTTCCAAAGCGGAGGGCAGGCTGGGCTGGGCGCAGGGACGGGACCATGTGAAGGGTTGGGAATGGGCTCATTGCCGGCTGCCCGTCCCTTCGTATTACCTGAGGGGAAACCAAAGCTCAGGGGCTGCTTGGTGACCGGC
Source organism: Ursus americanus (assembly GCF_024610735.1). NCBI lineage: Eukaryota > Metazoa > Chordata > Mammalia > Carnivora > Ursidae > Ursus > Ursus americanus. The sequence goes on along the minus strand of NC_142150.1, from coordinate 38,032,629 downwards.
TCAGGGTCCAGGTGACAGGGAGGAGGGACCCATCCCCAGTCTTGCCTTTCACACTTTCCCCTCGTAAGCCTGAGTCCCCTGACCCCTTGGCCTGTCTTCCCTCCCTCCTGTGTGGGCCCCTGGGAGCCCCCTGCCCTCTACGTCCCCCCCACTGCCAGCGGCCCAGCCCAGCCCCCCACCCGCAGCCCAGCCGCCGCCAGCCGCCGCCGCGGCTCTGAAGCTGCTGGGTCGGGACCGCCAGCTTTTGCTGAGTGAGCGAGTCCAGAGGTGCTGTCTTGGCACAAACGGCTGCCGGCCGCCCAGCCCTCTCCCTTCCTGCCTCCCTCCCTCCGCGGGCTCTGTTGCAAAGTGGGGGGTGTGGATGGACAGTGGGGGGCGGACCGAGGCTGCTGGCCGCGGTGCTATCTCGAGGGTCTTCAACCTCAGGGAGAGAAGGATCCTGAGGCCCAGACGGGGGTGTTTGCCTGAGGTCACAAGGCAGACCAGGACAGCCAGGACTGCTCCCCACAAGGTTCGGGGAGCAGGAAGACAGTCGGCCTGGCCGGGGCTGTTTGGCAGAATCTTCCTGCCTCCGCTCTGCCGGCCCTGGCTGGGTCCTTCCTCTCCTGCCCACCTTCTAAGTGGGGTATAATTTGCATAAAATTTGCATTAACAATAGCCTAGAAGGCAGTTCCCACTTAAGTGCCTCCTGTGTGCAAAGGTTTTTGCTTTAAGATTTTATTTATTTATTGGAGAAAGAAACCCTCCCCAGAGCATAAGTGGGGGGAGGGGCAGAGGAAGAGGGAGAGAAGCAGACCCGCCCCCCCCCGCTCCCCCCCCCCCCCCGCTAAGCAGGGAGCCAGAAGCGGGGCTCGATCCCAGGACCCCGAGATCATGGTCTGAGCCGAAGGCTGCTGATTCACCCACGGAGCCACCCAGGTGCCCCTGTGTGCAAGGTTTTATGCGTGTCAGATCCATTGGGTGGCCCTAGAGGTGGGGCCAAGGGGCTTGTGCCCGCTTTGTAAAGATGGAGACTCGGACTCTCAGCACGGACACATTCACAGTCATCTGCCGGACAGACAGCTGAGCACCCACTGTGTGCCAAGCCCAGCCCTGGACCCCAGGCTGGAGAGGGTGGTTGACAAAGATGAATGAGTCCTGTCCTGGCCCCCAAGAGACCCCGTGTTTGGTCCCTCTGCCCTCGGGACAACACAGTGATAGCCTCACGGGTAGTGTCCCTGTTTTACCTGGGCCCCAGAATAGGCCCAGAGTGGCAGACATGTGGCCCAGGGTGGGTCCCCCGGCTCAGCTCTGGGTCTCAGGACCCCACCCTGTATTTGCTGTTTGCCTCACAGCCAGCCCCACCCAGACAAAGGCCACCCACCGCCCCTCGAAGCTGTCCCAGTCCCCTGGAAGAGCGTGGACCCCTGCAAAAGCCCCAGGGAGTCCCCAGGAGGCCTGGCGGAGACCCCTGGAGGGGAGGAGGCCCAAGGTGAGGAGGGCCCTGCGGCAGGCCAGCTGGACGTGTTGCGGCTGCGAAGCTCTTCCATGGAGATCCGGGAGAAGGGCTCCGAGTTCCTGAAGGAGGAGCTGCACAAAGCCCAGAAGGTGGGGCTCCGAGGGTGGCGGGGACAAGGGGCCCACCCGGAGGTGCTGTGGGCCCTCCCTGAGCACCTGCGTGGAGGCCGGTGCTGGGTGCGACGGAAGCACAGAGGAGAAACCAGTTCTGGTGACTTTTGGAGGATTTTCTGAAAGCCTCTTCTAAGCTCTCGTAGACTGACGGTTGGGGTTTCGACATCGTGCTATAAGCTAAGTGGGAAACGCATCAGAAACTGTAGGGCAACAGAGGAAGGGAGGTTGGGGCTCAGAGGCCCACGGAAGAGGACCCTGGCAGTGAAGCCTGATCGGTGGGCCTGGTCCCCCATCCCCGCCCCATGCCAGGCCTGGGGCCCCGTGGGGCTGACAGCCACCCACCTTGAACCCCCCCAGGAGCTGAAGCTGAAGGACGAGGAGTGTGAGCGGCTGTCCAAGGTGCGGGAGCAGCTGGAACGGGAGCTGGAGGAGCTGACGGCCAGCCTGTTCGAGGTACCGTGGCCGGCCGGCCGGGGGGCAGGTTGGGGGAGGGTCTGCTGGAGGTGCGCCGGCTCCTCGCCGCTCATGCAGGGGCTGCCTTCCTCCCAGGAAGCCCACAAGATGGTGCGGGAAGCCAACATGAAACAGGCAGCGTCGGAAAAGCAGCTGAAAGAGGCGCGGGGCAAGGTGAGGCCCGGCCAGCTCCCAGACGGGGGCATCTAACGGAGCCTTGGCGCACAGGGTGACCTCGGGCAGGCCATGGGCATCTCTGAGCCTCAGTTTCCCTGTCTGTCAAATGGGTGTCTTGGTCCCCACCTCAAAGGCTGTTCCAGGGGCAAGGGGCAGGGGGCTGGTTGCCTCTGGGCCAGGCTGTCCTGAGCTGGGGCGGGAGGCGGTTGGTTAGCCCTGGACGGAGGTTGACGGCCCCCTCATCCCGGCCAGATCGACGTGCTGCAGGCGGAGGTGAGCGCCTTGAAGACACTGGTCCTCACGTCCACGCCAGCCTCTCCCAACCGCGAGCTCCACCCACAGCTGCTGAGCCCCACCAAGGCCGGACCCCGCAAGGGACACTTGCGTCACAAGAGCACCAGCAGCGCCCTCTGCCCCGCTGTGTGTCCCGCGGCCGGACATACCCTCACCCCGGACAAGGAGGGCAAAGAGGTGAGGCGTGGCGGGCGGGCAGAAGACATGGGAAAGGGAGATGGTGTCCAGCCTCGGCCAGGCTGTGGGGCCCAGTGGGGAGGCCTGCCGCCTCGCAGTGTGGCTTGGAGCCTGGCCTGCCATCTCCAGGCCTCTGTGTCCTCTGTTGGGGAGGACTGCGCGGGCTTTTTATGGTAGGAGGTTTGGCCCTGAGGCTCTGAGTGTACTGTGGGCACACCTCATGGGTACCGTGAGGGCCTCATCACCCCTCCACGCCCCTCCAAGCAGTAGGTGGTATTCTGGGCACGTGAGGCTGGCCTGGGGCCTGAGGGCCTGGGCTGGGGGGCGCTGGGGGAGTTCTTTGGGAAGACACCTTCCCTGGGCCTAAGGAGGTCACTGCTGGGCCTCTGGGGACAGGCTGCTTGGGCCCTGCATTCCCACAGCCCTGAGGTCCAGGACCAGCTTGTGACCTCCCTGGCCTCGAGGGTCCTCAGTGCCTTCTGGCTATGGTACCTAGACAAGCAGAGCCTTTGGGGGCTGTCTACCTCCCCCCTCAGCTGGGGTACTTGGTCTAGGCTGGGCAGTGGGCTGTGATGTCCTTGGCCGTGGGTCCTTGGGCAAGAGAAGGCACCTGCCAGGGCCTCAGCTTTCTCACGTAAGTAGGGCCTCCTGGGGCCATTGGGACTGACAAGACCTGGGTGTCAGGAGCTCAGCTCAGGGCCGCAGCCCGCGAGCCCTGCAAGGGCTACATGGGACTCGGGGTCCTGTGGTCTCTGACACCAAGGCAGCCCCCAGCTCCATCCTGCCCTGTGTCTCTGGGGCTTCCAGGGAGGGGACGCAGGCCAGGCCTCGCCCCCACTTCCAAGTTTTCAACTTCTGACCGAACACTAACATCTCCTTCCTCCTGTCTGTCTCTGTGCACCTGTCTGTCTGTCTGCCCCCCCCCCGCCCCCTAGCCCGGGCTGCCCCCTCTCCTCTCCCTACTCCTCTGCGTGGTCCCCAGCAAAGCTGTTCACCTCACCTACGAGCCAGCCTGGCAGCTCCTGCCTGGGGAGCCGCTCACAGCCCCCACCTCCGCTACCTCTCTCTCCTTTTCCCAACAGGTAATGGCTCGGGAGAGGGGCCGCCCCTCTGCCCCCACCCAGCCTCACTCACACTGCATGTGCCCCAGGGCGGCCAGCCAGTCATGTCTCCTGAGTAGGCAGCCCTGTGTGTGTTCCCTCTGTGTGCATGTGTCTGTGTGTGCGCGGGGGTGGGGGGGGGTACTCACAGGGCCCATCTTCAGCTTTTCCTCCTCCAGGAGGCAGAGAGGGTCTTCAGGACGAGGCCCTGGACCCAAGTCTGTAACGTAGAACCGGGAAGCGAAAAGCACGGCTAGCTATGACAGTTTGCGTTCCGAGGCCCTGGGTGCAAAGGGAAGGAGGCAGTTCTTGCTCGGCTCTGCTCCCTTGCTCGGCCACTGGGGACAGACCCGCTGGTAGGCTGGGCCTGCCCTGCCACCTCCCTGGCTCCCCACCTCCTTTGGCTCTGCTGTCCCTGCCGTGCTGGCCCCCCGGAGCCCTGACCACCCCCTCCGGCTCACCCTCCCCCACAGGTGGACACAACCCTGTTTGCAGAATTCCAGGCCTGGCGGGAGTCACCCACCCTGGACAAGACCTGCCCCTTCCTCGACAGGGTCTACCGGGAGGACGTGGGCCCCTGTCTGGACTTCACCATGCAGGAGGTGAGGCGGGGCCAAGGGCGGCCACCCCGGGGCCCAGCCCGTGAGCCGGAGGCCAGCCCCTCACCGCCCCGCCTGCCACCCTGCTTTGTCGCAGCTCTCGGCGCTGGTGCGCGCCGCCGTGGAGGACAACACGCTCACCATCGAGCCGGTGGCTTCGCAGACGCTGCCTGCGGTGAAGGTGGCCGCGGTTGCATGTGGCAGCACCAAGTAAGCGTGGCGCCCTTCCCCCTTTGCCGCCCGCTTGAGAACGCCGTGCCTAGCCTCGCGTTCTGCCGACGGGGGAGCCAGCGACCAGGCCTCAGGCCTGCCTCCGGGGGTCCTGGTGTGGAACCCAAGGGGGGCGGGAGTGTGGCGCAGAGGCCTGGCTGGGGAGGAGTGCAGGGGCGCGGTGGCCGACCCTAGGCAGGGCAAGGGGGCGTCTTTGGCACGAATTCCTGCCTCTAGTCCTAGATCCCCAGGCCCTGCCGGGAGTCTCCCTCTTCCTGGCTTGCCCGACAGGCAACCCTCTCCCACCCCCACCCTCTCTCCCACAGTGGGCTCTGGGCCCCGACTGACGTGTAAGTGATGTCGCTGTTGGCTGTCCTTGTGCTAATAAGTAACCAGACAGCCCTGGCATCTTGTCCTCCCTGCGGCTCAGCTGCCGTGGAGCAGGGCTCACACCAGATAGCCAGGGTGGAGTGGGGGGAGTGGTGGGGAGCACTTTCCCTCGGGAGCCCAGGATTTGACCTGCCAGGGAAGCCCCATGGGGGAGCCTTGTCATAGAGGGGCACATTTGAGCCAGGTTTTGAAGAGTGAATAGCAGTTTGCCAAGCAGGGAAGGGCCTTTCAGGCAGAAGGAACAAAATGAGTGAAGGTATGAGAAGCCGGTGTATTAATGGAAACATCACTGGGTTTGTGGGCAAGGCAGTGGGGTGGGTAAGGAGATGGGGCTGAGGATGTTTGGGGCCAGAGTATAAAGGGTCTCGAATGAGGTGTGGGCTTTGACCCACTAGGCCAGCATTTCACAATCATCGATAGATGTTTTCTAAAAAGAGGGCTGCCAACTCCAATCAGAGGCACAGTGAACCTGGAGGCAGCAAAGGCACTGATAAGTCCTGCAGCCAGGAGCCTAATTAACCACCTTCTGCTCCGGAGTCTCCATAATGGTTTTCTGGGCAGTAGGAAAGCAGCAGGGAAAGATGATGGGCTAGTTGTGGGCTTTTGGAGGAGCCCCTGGCTGTAATGTGGAGAAGGGGAGAGATAAGGCAAAGGGCTGGTTGGAGGAGCTGAGGGGATTCAAGCAAAAGGCCCTGCTGGCGTGACCTAGCCTGAGGACTCGGTGACCAAGTGGAGGAGAGCGTGGACTCCAGTTTAGTTGGGGAAGGCATGACTGAGTCCGAGGGCCCCAGTAAAGTAGGGGCTACGTTTGTAGGGGCTGCAGAGCGTGGAGCTTTGGTATACCTGTCATGAGGTGCACTGAGCTCTCCTGCCCACTGGGGGCAAGGTGAGGGGTTTAGGGGTGAGATCCAGCTTAGGTCAAAGGTCTATCCCAGGGACTTCTGGGGCTGCCCCCTCCTTGGCTTGGCGCCGGGTTCCTGGGGAAATTGGGGTCGAGGGAGAGAATGCCAGGCCCCGCCCCCAGGTCTGCTTGCCTCTCCCTCCCTCGGTTCATTCCTTCTGCCTGCTGCATCCTCCCTGCGTGAGCTGTGTGGGCGAGCCCCCGCCAGCCCCCACAGTCCCCTCTGCTTTCCTCCAGTACCTGTGCCCTGAGCGGGCTGGCTCGTGCCTGTCGCCACCGAATCCGGCTTGGGGACTCCGAGAGCCACTACTACATCTCGCCGTCCTCCCGGGCCAGGGTGAGTCGTCCAGTGGGAGGGTCACTGGGCTTCTTAGGGCCACGCTGGACTGGGACTCTGGGCCCCAGGCCTAGGAGCACAACCTTGATCGGCAGAGCAGGGCACGGGCTCAGAGAGGTACGGAGACTGACTCGGGCCACACAGCCAAGCCTGGTGAATTAGTTTGTCATCACTGCAGAACCAATTACCATAAACTTAGTGGCTTAAAAGAACCCGCATTTATTATCATGGTCTCCCTGGGGCAGGAGTCAGCACGGCGTCGCTGGATCTCCTGCTCAAGGGCCTAGGGGCTGCAGTCAGGGAGCAGGCTGGCCGCATCCTTTCTGGAGATAATGGTCCTCTTCTGAGCTCACATGGCTCTTGGCAGGACTCAGTCACTCAGGGGCAAAGGACTGAGGTACCTGTTCGGTTGCCGAAACTAATCATGGGAGTGACATTAGAATTCAGGTTAAAGTTCCAGGGTCCTGCCTCCCAGCTCAGGCTCTGGCCCCAGGCTTTTGAGAAGGTTCTGAGGCCTGTTACTCAAGCCTTGCAGTTATGGTGGGTGCCTCCAGGCCTCCGGGAATCCCAGCTTCCACCCTCACCTGCTGAGTGGCCCAGGCTGGGTCAGTGGCCTCAGTGAGCTGGGAGATGGAGGGGGTGGTCCCCACTCCTCTGTCCCCTCACAGACTATGAGTAGGATCGTAAGGAACAAAAGAGAATGTGTTAGAAGATTCTGAAGCTTGGTGCAAAGGTGACACTGTGGATGGGCCCTTTTGTAGGAACCATCGCCTGCCCTTGACCTACTAGAGGCTGCTCGTAGGGATCAAAGTGGACAGATGGCCCCGTTGCCTGGCAGCTTGTCTGGTCCTGACGTTGTCCTAATGTATCCCACAGCAGCGAGCTGAGCTCCTTTGCAGATGGGGAGTCTGTGCCTTAGAAAGGAGCCGTGTGACCTGGATCTGGGGCCTCCCCATTCTGAGCACAGTCCGCTTTCCCTGCAGCCTCCACCCCGAGCCTCTGTGCCCAGAGCCCTTTCCAGTGACCTTTTTCTGATCCCCACCGGGGCTCAACAGAAGGAGCCTCACCCAACCTTCTGTGCCTGACAAAACCAAATCTATAGATACAAAAACTAAAACCAACACTATAGATCCGTGTTTCTTCCAGGCCTGCATGTGTCTGCGTTGGGCAGAGCCGGGATGGGAGATGAGAACGGTGTGAAGTTTTAGAAGGAGGAGGTCCCCACCCTGAAGAGACCAAGGAATGTGGCATCCATAGGGAGAAGAGGTTTCCGTACCCAAAGCACAGCCCTGGGGAGAGAGCGCCACAGCTCCCTGCCACTCCTTGCTCACCAGCCTCCCGTGGGGCCCTCTGGCCCCCAGGAAGCACCGCGGCCTGGCACGCCCACTTGTACCGTGCCATCTCTGCCTGTCCTGAGCCACAGCAGTCAGTCCCCTCACCGGGGCACCCCCTCTCACACTCTCTGGGGCCGCCAGTCCCCGCACCCACTTTGTCCTCCTGGCAAGGACTCCTGTGTGTTTGAGGGCTCCCTCCCTGTGACTCTGGGCCCTGTGGGCCCCCACACACTTGGCGTCCTGTCCCTGGAGCGCTGGACGCTGAGTGGGCACTGTGGCGGGTACAGCTGCCTCCCGCCTTCTGCCCTGCCTTCGGTTGGGTTCCCTAGAAGCTGAGCCTGAGATGAGGATTTTATGCCATTCTTAGGAGGAGTGAGGGAAGCAGAATGCGGGGGGGGGGGGGGGCAAAGGAGGGTGTGGCATCAGCAACCTGATCCCTAGGGGCTCTGGAGCCCAGGGTGGGTTCCACCCTGAGGCAAGGGGGCTGGCCTTTTATACACCACATGCCAGCCAGTCATTGGCTGTGGTATGCCGGGCTAGGGGGTACGGAGGGGCACCAATGAGCCCTTGGTGGCCAACACTCTCAGCAGTGCGGAAAGAGCCCCACCCACCCTGGGGAAGGGGCCTGGGCAGGGTACCAGCAGCACCCTCTGTGCGGTAGGAGAGCCTTCGTGGAAGGGCCCACATCTGAGCCAGCTTGGGGTCCATGGTGCCCAGCACAGGGCCTGGCGTGGAGCAGGCTGCAGGCCAGGCCGGGGACTTCAGGCCGGGGACTTCAGGGCAGCCCTGGTGTGCAGCTTCTGATGCCCCTGCCTATCCTGGCATGAGGAGGAGCACCGGGCCAAGGCCTGGCTGGCCAGGGCCTCCAGCACCCAGAGCAGGCAGGCCCCTCAGGATGAGCGTGGATTCAGGGCAGGCCGCCTGGTTTCACCTTCTAGTCCAGCCACTTAGTGTGTCCGTGGCCTCTCTAATTGTTGCCCAGTAGCTTTGTTCTTGGGAGTGTCTGTTTTCCCCATGTTTAAGCGGGAATGAGCGTCTCCCTCGCTGGGTGCATGGGCTGGAGTAAATGCTAGTTGCTGTTATTGTTTTTATTGGGAGTAGAACTAATACCACTGTTGGTAATTAAATTTTATTTTATTGATATATTTTTTAAAGATTTTATTTACTTAGAGATTGAGGGGGGCGGGCAGAGGGAAGGGGAGAAGCAGACTCCCCCGTTGAGCGAGGATCCCGACGGAGGCTCGATCCTAGGACCTTGGGATCATGACCTGAGCCAAAGGCAGACACTTAACCGACTGAGCCGCCCAGGTGCCCGGGTGATTAAATTTTAGAGCTCAGCCCTGTTCAACTCTGGGAGCATTATCTGGCTCTGATGGGACGTGGGGTTTCCCGCTCTGGTCTCTGATCTGCCCTGGCTTTGGGGGGACCGCAAGCGCGAGGGCTGGCATGTCACAACCTCCCCGCTTCTGTCCCCAGATCACCGCAGTGTGCAACTTCTTCACTTACGTCCGCTACATCCAGCAAGGCCTGGTGCGGCAGGAAGGTGAGCGCCCCCTGGCGGCCGGCGCGGGTGGCCCGTGCGAGGGAGCGGGCGGGCCAGCAGCCGATGGGGTCAACCTTTGTGGTTTGTTTCCCCGACAGGGGGGAGGAGTCTGCCAGGCTCTGCCAGGTCCCGCTGCCTTCTCCCACCCAGAAACTTCTCCCAGGCCCCAGGGTTTGTGGGGACCGCACCCTGGTGCCGGCCTGGCATTGGAAGCCCTGCACGATGGGGTGTCCCTTGTGGATCTCCTCCCCACGGGGGGGTGGCCTCCTCATGGTCATTCGACACCAGCTGCCACCTCCCACTTCATGCTTGTCCACCCAGCAGACCCTCCATCCACCTGTCGTCCCCTCTCCCCTGTTCTGCAAGGCCTAGCGTTCCACTCCTCCACCAGACTTGTCAGTTTGGAGTCTGAGTCTCTCCTCCCCAGCTTGGGCGTCAAGACCTTGGAGGGGAACTTGAACTGATCCCGTGGCTCTGCTGACTGCTCAGGGTCTCTGAGACCCCGGGGAGATGGGGTTGGGCAGCATCTGTAGCCCGCTAAATGCGTGGCAGTGTGCTCGTGCGTGTGGGTGTCAGGTCGTGGGGGCGAGGCCACGTCTGCCGCCGGCATGCTGGTGCAGCGTGTGTTCAGCACTCGACAGTTTGCAAGGCCTTAGTGTGGAGCCTCGAAGAGGTCCGGCCACTCACTGAGGTCATCTGTGCTGGGGGCCTGGGGAGCCCTAGGTGCCTGCCAGCTGCCCTGCCCAAAGCCAGGGGAGAGGGGCCAGGCCATCTGCCTGAGGGGACCCTGTCCCTGAGCTGTCCACCTTCTTTCCGCCTGCAGCGGAGCCCATGTTTTGGGAGATCACGAGGCTGCGGAAGGAGATGTCGCTGGCCAAGCTCGGCTTCTTCCCCCAGGAGGCCTAGGGCATGGCCCGGGCCTAGACAGGGGCTCTGAGCAGCAGCCGACACCTGCCCCAGCACAGACAGACAGGAAGACAGGGTCCTGGAGCCAGTGCTGAGCCAGAAGCTGAGCAGATGGACAAATGGCCAGGCCGTGGACGCCTTGCTGAGCTGGTACCAAACCTTCATCCCAGGACAGACAGGACCTCATGAGCTGACCCCTCTCTCTTCACCAGTGGCACAACAGCCACCATGAGACTTTCAAGAAAGCACCAAAGACCAAGGAGCTTGGACTCATACTCAGGGGCTCAGCCCTTGGGAGGGGGTACCTGGGGCAGCACCCCCTTTGCAGGCCTGGGAGCTGCTGCTGCAGGTGCCTTGTTGCTGCCACGTCCTCAGAAAGGGGTCATGGTGGGTGGCCTGACTTCCAGGGTATCCCCCCCACCTCCGTTCCCAAGCCCTGGGCCACCAGCACCCCCTTGTGGCCATCCCTCGCCCATTCCCAGGCCGCCTCCCTGTCGGACCGGCCCCCAGCTGGCCAGCTGTCTCCAGTGTCCGAGGGGCGGTGGGGCCACAGCGGGCTGTCAGGGACTCGCACACCAACCTGTATCTGCTTGAGAACTGCCCCCAAACTGTTCTTAGGATGGATCAGGGCCCCTCCTCCGTGCACTTGACCTTCCCCCACCCCCACCTGAGCCCTGTGCTCCAGGAGGCCCTGCCCCCACCACCGCTGGAAGGATTAGGATACTCTTCTCCAGGTGCAGCACAGGCAGGGCCTCAGGGCCCGGGTCTATGTTCCGCTGTGGGTGGCCATTCAGACAGGGGGGCTGAAGCTGCAGAGCCCTGCACACACAGGACTGGGGTAGGGTGGGCAGGACCCAGGCCCTCCTCACCCCTCACAGCCCGCTTGGGACTGGGGTCCAACCTGGATACATCCCTCAGCACAGCTGATTTTCTCCTTTGAGTGGAATGTGACCCGATCTCTATTTAATAAAGGAAGGCTTTGTTGGTAGGGGTGGGCAGCCGCGCGCCTTCACTCAGGCGCCCTGGGGTCCGGGCCAAGGCGCGGGCATCTGAAGGAATGAAACCAAATCCTTCCCCAGCCCGCCCTCGTGCTTGGGATTAGGCCCAAATCCTGAAGGGATTGCTGTAGGGAGTACCACTCGAGCCCTCTCTAGTGGTCCTTGGGGATGTGGGTTATCAGGGCCGAGCCCGGCTTCCTCTCCCCTGCGGAGGGGCCTGCTGTGGGGAGAGAGCAGCCGTGCTGAGGCTGCCTCTCGCGCCGTCTCAGGGGCACCTTGGGCAGATCCCCCTCTGGCCTCCCTGTCTCTGTCTAAGGGGAGGTTAGAGTTCAGAATCAAAACCTTGAGGCTGCCTGGTGAGGGCAAGACGGTGCGGATCGATTGGTGATGTCTGCCAGCAGCACGGGCAGGGAGGGCAGGGATTTGACAGCTCAGGCCTTTCCAGACCTGCTCGCAGATGGATTCTTAGCAAGGGCCGGGCGTCCCAGGGTGGACCTGGGGAGGTATCCTGTGATTCCAGATCCCCTCCCCACCTGCAGGGGTGTGGGTCCAGGCCCATGGGGGTCCCGGAGAGGCGGGGAGCATAGCAGCTTCTGGGTCAGTGTGTACTGGGGCTGGTGAGGGGTTCCCTACCGGCCTCAGGCTGGCTGTGGGCTGGCCAGGACTCTGTCAAGGCCACCCAACCCTATCACTCCCTCCAGCCAGTAGCCCTTTCGCTGTTGGATTCCCCTTCTCTCCCCCCACTTCGTCTCCCCCTCTTCCCCTCCCATCTGTGACTTGAATCCCCTCCCTCTCCCCGCCCCTCAGATATCCACTGGTCAGGTCTCCTATGACAGACGTCCAGTGGCGTGACAAATGCGGGGCAGCGCCTCTGTGCCAGACACGGTCCCCGGTGCTGGGGGTGCTTGAGCTGAGCAGCTCGGCGGGGAGACTGGCAATACAAACAATGCCCAGGTAATATCTCCAGGGTGTCAGGGGTAGCTCGGAAATCGACGAGGGTGTCAGGGCAGGGTGTGTGCCGCCGTGTTACACGGGTGACCCCGACATCCTCTCCTGCATACCTGCCTCTTTCTGCCCTCCTCTCGGTCAGTCCTGGGTCAGCTGGGGGAGAAAGAGAACGAAGGTCTGGGCCCTGAAGCTTCTGGGGCCCTGGACAAGCCACCCCCAGGGCCGAGGAGACACCAGGCCACGTTTCAGAGCCCTGGCAGAGGGTCCCACAGCCCAGGCTTGCTCGGCCTGCCCCTGGGAGAGGATTTCCTGTGAGGCCTGGGTGGGGCTGCGGTGGGCCACCCACAGCGGAGATACTTGGGTGGGGTGCTTGCGAGGGACCCAGGGACACACAGTCTGGCCTCAGGACCTCCCGACGGTAGCTAATATCTGAGCGCTAACATCAGCCCCGGGGCTGCCTCCGCGCCCTTTAAGCAAACCCATACACTTCACCTCAGAGCCGTCCCAGGAGCTTCTACTATTTCCCCATTTTGCAGATGGATCCCCCGAGGCACAGAGAGGCCACACTCGGACAAAGGTGCCCCCAGGACAGGAATGCTTGAGCCCGGCTGCAAAGCCCCATCCAGGACTCCTTTCCCCAAACACCTGCCTTGCACCTGGCGCAGGACGGGGCTCTTCCCTGTTGCTCGGAGATGGAGAAACCAAGTCTCAGGCGGTTTTGGGCTGGATTTTCATCAGGCTTGCTTCCCACATTTTCCCCCCATTACATCTGCCCCCACCCCCACTCTTCAGGCTTCTGGGGGTGACTGGGGGCTCTCCGGAGGGAGGGGCTCAAGGCTTTGGCTCTTGGAGTTGGGAGAGGAGGGTTAACGGACATCAGCCGGACAGAAGTTCCTCTCAAGTGCATTTTCCAGATAACTCTCTAAGTGCTCCTGGCCGATGTGGTCATCTCTTAAAAGCTCGCTCCAATCGTGGCCGTTGAGCCTGAGCCCACGTGGGCCGTCCACGTTGCTCTGCTGTGTCACGTTTTACCATCTGCCGAGCCCGCTCTGATTGGATGTTGCCTTTGCTTTCAATTCCTGTGCGTTCCTCGGTAAATACCGAGAAGCGGGTTAGCCGCGTGATACGCTGTCGTTCTGTCCTGGATTCTCCGAGGAACCTCCCAGCCGTCTTTCGTAGAAGTGGTCCCATGTTACGATCCTGCCAACAGCACACTGGGGTTCTTGTTTCTCCACATCCTCGCCAACATGTGTCACGTTGGTGTTTTTCGGTAATTGCCATCCTAATGGCTGACGATATCTCACCGCGGTTTTGATGCGCATTTCTCCACGGCTAATGCCCTTGAGCGGCTCTTCCTATGCTCGTTGGCCACTTCCAAGCAGCTGCCTGGAACTAAGGGGTGTTCTGAGGAGTCCTACCGCGTACCCTAGTGTTGCCTCCGGGGGAGACTTTCGTGGCTGGTTGGGCCACGGCTCTTCTGTTATTCTGTGACCCCCGGCCCCCCCTCACACGGCAACAAGTTGTGTCCAGGGCCTAATAACCAAGCCCACAGTGTGGTGGGCTCAAAGCCAAGTTGCAAAGCTCTGACTCGAGTCTATTTCGTGTGTCCGTTGTAGAACACAGGCCTGGGCTTTAGGACTGCTCTTTCTGGTAGCCCAGAGCTTTCCCCCCACCCCCCAGCTGGGCTACTGCTAGCCCTCTGCCGCTTGCCCGAGCCCCGTGGGCCTGCGCAAGTATCACTCGGCTCCATGACCGTGGCTAGGGGTTCCACAGGGGGTGGAGACTTGAGTGTGTCCCACGAGAGGCCTGCGTGTCCGCTCCCGGGCAGGAGGAGCTCTGCAGGGGCTGGGCCAGGGGCCAGCCACGGGTTGGAGGGGCTCAACCTCGAGCAGGCACCCTCCCCCCCAAAATGCTCCAGCTAGCCAGACCCTCCCTTGCCTTTTGGCTAGTTCGCCCCTCCCCCTGCCTCAGCCCGGTGCCTGATGCCTGGCGGTGGCCCAATGGCAGCTCAGGAATGTCAAGTGCAGCCTCTCCCTTTCCAAGTGGTCTGAGCGGCCTCAATGCCCTGACAGGGAGGGTGTGGGGAGGGGGATAATAGAGTCTGAAGTTCTCCCAGAGCCTCTGATTTTAGAAGTTGTTGCAAGGGCCACTGGGTTGAAGCCTGGAGGGGTAGAGCCATCTATGGAAGGCCCCGAGGCCTGCAGAGAAATTGTGTGGGCGGCTGTTGGTTCTGCTCTGAGAAAGAGACACACAGTCCAGGCCTCACAGGCATCTGGAGAGCTCGACCACTGCTCTCTCCTTGGTGGGATCAAGTGGCTGGAGGGGCGGCACCGTGGTCCCCCAAGCCCTGTCCTTGCTTTACTTCCTGGGGGACCCTGTGCAGGCCTTCATCTTCCTCATCCGTCAGAGCAGCTGGGGGAAGTGTTGGTTCTGACACATTCCAGTCCCACAGGTGCCTTGCCCGTGGCTGAGACCAGGTCGGGGCCAGGGAAGGCGTCAGGGGCCAACCTCTGAACACTGAGGGCTGCTGAAGCTGGGGTGGGGGCCACGCCCCTTGTGGAGGGGCTGGAGATTGGGGCAGGAGTTTCGGTTCCTGCGAGAGCCTGCCCCCTATCCTTGTGCTCACCTGCGAACAGGGGGGCAGCAGGGGTATCTGCAGTCATCTCCCACCTCAGCCCCAGCCACACCACACCTCTACCGCCCCCTCCCCCCAACACACACACACATGCTCTGGGAGGGGGTTCAAGGACACCTCAGTGCTCAGGCAGCCCAGGGCCATGGTGACAGCAAGGCCTTACTGGTTGTCCTGGCAACCGAATAGAGGTCTCTTGGTACCAAGGAGAACCCAGAGGCCCCTTCAGCCTTTCTTGGCGCCCTGGCCCTCCTGCCCCACAAATACTAGCTATAATGATTTCCTACAAATTGTTAAACCAAGATAAAAGGTTGGCGTATCATAGAATCTACCTCGTGTGCTCCAAGAGCGTTCCCTGAACCAGCACAGCAGCATCACCACCTGTTCCAAATGCAATTCTCTGCCCCCAAACCAGCCCTGCTGAATCCCACCCTGGGGGTGAGCGCGGCGGTTCGGCTGCAGCAGGCTGTCCGGTGACGGTGCCGGCTCGAGTTTCACACCCGCTGCCGCCGCATAACCTTGGCCTGCTTGCTTTCCAGGCCGAGTGCGAGCGCTTCGCTTTTAGGAACAGGTGTCTTTATCTCAAAAACACAGAAAAAGTAGTTTGGGGAGCATCTTACACTCTCAAAAGGACTTGAATTTATTTAAGTAAAAAGGGGGGAGGGTGCTGTAACAAGCAAGCCACCCAGCAGAACCGCCAGTGAATGACAGCAACCCGCTACCGATTCCGGTGCCCCTGCCCCCCTCCACATGCCCACCCTGCAGCCCCCGCGGCAGAAAGACCACGGCCCCCGCAGACTGCCCCGCGCCGGGCTGGTTGGCGCGGCCGGTTGCTCAGCCCCGACGGCGGCCTCGCTGCGCAGACGCCGGGGGCCGATTGTTTAAAAGCTGTTTACAGTCACCCCGAGGCAGCGTTCCCACCTCCATGCGCTCGGGACTGAACGTTCCAGGACGCGTGGCTGGAAGCCCCGTGTGCACACCGTGGTTTCAAGCCCCGCCGGCGCAGACCCGGCCCCCGAGGGCACGGCAGCACTGGTCCAGGGTGTAAAGTCCCGTCCCTTCCCTGTGCCCCCCGCCCCGCCGGCCCTCCGGGCGGCGAGCCGCGAGCCTGGAGCCAGGGGCCGGGAGAGGACGGCGCCCGGGGCAGCGGTGAGCGTGGTGGCCGCGGCCCGGGCGGGCGGGGTGGGCCCGCCGGGAGCCGCCCTCGCCGGCCCGGAGCGCGGAGCAGCCAATGGAGGCCGAGGCGCCGCGCGGGGATTGGAGCGCGCGCGGGGCGGGCCGGCGGGGCCGGGCGAGGGGAGGAGGCGAGGCGGGCGCTGTCAGCGCGGTTATAAGGGAGGGAAAAGTTCCCTGCGCTGGGAGCCGGGCAGGCGCACGCTCGTACGGCGGCCGCAGCGGCAGGGCGGGGCCGCGGAGGAGCCGGTGGCGGCGGAGGACGCCCCTGGGGCCGCGACTCGCTCCCCTCGGGGACTCTGTCGGACCTCGTAGAGGTACCAGGGGCCGAGGGCTTTCGCACGCAGCCATGGGCGGCGTCGGGGAGCCCGGGCGGGGGCACGCGCAGCCGGGGGCGCCGCTGCCCACCTTCCGCTGGGAGCAGATCCGCCAGCACAACCTGCCGGGCGACAAGTGGCTGGTCATCGAGCGTCGCGTCTACGACATTAGCCGCTGGGCACAGCGGCACCCGGGGGGCAGCCGCCTCATTGGCCACCACGGCGCTGAGGACGCCACGGTAAGGAAGCCCACCGCTGGCCGGGTGAAGCCTGGCGCTGGCCGGGGCCTGGTCGTGGGCACTGGGACCCTCTCTACTTGCGGGGTCTGGCATCCTTTCTACTCTTCGCTGACCTTTGATCTCCTGGTCCGGGACCAGGATTGGGATGGACAAGCCAGGGCCTGATGTGGAGTAAGGAGGCCACGTCCCTGCATGGAGAACCTCCCCTCAGGGCCTTGGGGCAGGCCTGGGCAGGGCAGGGGAGGGTCTGTGCAGGAGTAAGGGGCTCTCAGAGGTGGGTGTGTCCTGGCCAACGAGCCCTCCGTGTGCCCTGAGCTTCTCCTCTCAGTTCTGGGTCCCCCAGGCCAGGTTCCTTTTGCTGAGTGCCAGGGGTAGGGTGGGGTCTGCCCCCCCCCCCCCCCGCTGGAGACTGGCAGGGATGTGCCACCAGAGCCTGGGGGCTGGGCAGCAAGGCTTGGGCAGGGCCCAGAGGTCTGTGGCTTTCCCAAGAGCCGCTGTAAACTGCTCTGAGGGGCAGTGACTCACCTCTCCTGGGCTGGCAGCTGCACGTGGGAGAACTTTGCCAGCCAGGCTGGGTGGGCCTCCTCGGGAAGCATGGTCACCCCAGGAATAGGCTGGCCCTGGGGGACCCCAACTTCCCCTTCCCAGCCCATGTCTAGACATGTCTTGCCAAGGAGGGACGTGGCCTGGTCCACTGGGACTGTCTGGCCGGAGTCCAGTGGTCGAGCAGGCTGTTGTGAGGAGACTCCTTTCTCATCGGCCCCTTCCTGGAGTCCAGCAGTCCCCCAGCCGGAGACAAGGTGTTGAGGCCATGATGCTCTGCCTTGCCCGTCTAACATTCTAGGTTGGCTGCCTGGGTGTCAGGAATCTTCAAGATGTCAGGAGATGAATCCCTAACTGGCAGAACTTTAAGCAGCAGAAGAAATTGGGTTCTGTCCCAGGAGCTCAGTGTCCCTATTTACCAGGGCTGCTGGCTTGGACAATCTCCATGGACTCTTTAAGGGAAAAGGTCTCTCTTCCCCACTTCCACCCTAAGAAGCTGAGGGTTTAGAGTCAGAAGCCTCCTGAAAGTCTAGAACCTGACAGAAAGCCTTGCCCGTGGGCCAGGTGGTGGCCATGGAGTTGAAGATGACTGGGGGCCAAGTGTGTGACCACGCACAAGCCTGTACGCGTGTGAGCCCTGTACGCATTTGTGTGCGTGGTCGTGCATGTGTGCATTTCTGCTGGGGCATGGAGGGGGTGAGGTGCCACGGCCCTGGCCACCCCTCAAGGCCACCCCAACCTTGGAGCTGAGGGGAAGGATGACGCAGGGCATTTCTCAATCACTTGTTCCAGCTTGGTGCCCAGGCTGGTGCTGGGGGCCTCCCACATGGCAACCCCATCATACCATTAGCGCTCGACCCCAAGACCGCCGTCTGACAGGTTTCGCGTTGGTTCATCGCCAATAAGGTCTCTTTCTCATTGCTAAAAAGCAGTCTGCTCCCTGGGGCTGGGTCCTGACTCTGCTGCTGGAGACTCAGAGTGACCCTGAATCAGGTGTTACTCCTCTGAGCCTCAGTTTCTTCATCTGTAAAGTGGGGAGAGCTGGGCCAGACAGTGAGCCAGCTGCGGGCAGGACCGTGCCTTCTCAACTTTGTGGCCCCAGGGCTGCCACGTAGTCTCTCCTGCTTGGTGCGTGTGGCTGGCTGGTGAGCGTGAGTGGGCCCTGCCAAGCACAGAGGGCGGTGGACCAGCCACGCCGTAGCCGCCCCTGGGCTGGGTGGCCTTGTCCGGTTCTAGCCATGGCTTTAATGGGAAGGAGTGGCATTGGGGCCATCTTAGCTTCCTCAGGGCTCCAAACATGGGTCCGGAGTTGCCAGCAATACCTGGGCTGTTCAGGCCAAAGGGGTTCTGAAGTGGCTGGGGATGGGGAACCCTAACGTTTGTCTCTGATGGGCCCACAGCACAGATGACAGATGCACCCAGCCCAGTGCTATGTGTGGCGGAGTCCGGGCCCCAGGCACCCCATCCCAGGCCCGAGGGCACAGGTAGGGGTGGGGCAGCTGTCATGCTAGGGCTGTGTTCCCCCAGCCACCTCTCTCTAGCCCCAGCCGCCCATCAGCTGTTCTCATGTCCAGGCAACAGAAACCTTCCTGCCGGGAAATTCCCAGAGTTCCTGTGCCATGAAGTCAGCCTGTGGCCATCCTGGGATACAAAGCTGGGTACCCTGGGGAGAGTGCTCTGGGCCCTGAGCCAGGTTTGCCGAAGAGTCAGAGGCGCCTGAGACTAGCGGAGCCAGCCGGGGAGGGTCGGGGCCTGGCTGCTGCCGGTCGGAATATACCGGGGCTGGGCATTGAGTACCTACTACGTGCCGGACTCCAAATTCCGCACTTGATTTATGGATACTCTGTTTTAGTCCTCAGGGTACCCCTCTGAGGCAGGTACTATTAGTGATTTTCGCACTTTACAGATGGGAAAACTGAGGCTCAAAAAGGGAAAGTGACTTGAAATTAAGTGGCGGGGGTCTGAGATGTGAATCCGTAGCCCGTCCTCTTGCTGTCCTGTGACGTACCTGTTTTTTTTCCATCCATTCATTCATTCTTCACTTACTGAATCATGAAACCCATCAGCAGATATTCAGTGAGCATATCGTATCCACCAAACTCTGTTCTAATCTCTGAAGATACAGCCCCGAGCAAAACATCGCAAGGACGAAGTTCCTTAGCAGAGGGTTGAGCTGGAGCAGAGGCTCAGAGGTGGGAAGGTACTCAAGGAACCGCAAGGATATCAGCAGGGCTGGAGTAGAGCAGTGGGGAGAAGGGCAGGCAGCGAGGTCCAGAAGTAACAGGAGCTGGTTCCCGCTGGGCTTCTGTGTCCCTGGAAGCAGGACTTTGGTTTTATTCTAAGGGGATCTTGGAGGGCAGAGCAGGGAAGCCAGGGCAATCTGAGATACATTTAAGGGGATCCCTACTGTGGAGCGGAAGGCAGAGCCCTCCAGAAGGGCAGGAGGCTAAGGGAAGAGATGGTGGGGGACCTGCCTTCTCCCAGGTAAGGTCCCTCAGAAGAGGTGGCCATTCACCTGGGCTCCTAAGGGCAGGCATGGCCAGGGCAGAAGGAGGGAGCTGCTGGGGGCCCAGGGGCACCGGGAGGGGCGGTATTAGGAGTTAGCTTCCAGGGGTGTTCGGACAGCAAGCCACTGAAGGCAGGTATGAGAGTTGGCCCATTTTGCAGGTGAGGAGACAGGCTGACTGTGGGTGACATGAAAGGACCTTCTTGGGGCCCTCAAGGGGCAGGGCTTTGGTCCTTGGGCTTGGAGGGTGGGGTCTGTGCCTGGGTCGGAGCTGGGGGAGGTGGGGCAGATGGCGGCTCTGGAGGGCGGGGGCCTTGGTGGGGGCTGGCCAGGAACGCGCAGGACCCCGCTCCAACCCCCCCCCCACTGCTCCCGCCCCCCAGGCTGGCTGCCTGGAAAGCCCTGCCGCCTGACACTCCCCATGGAGTGTGACTTCCCTAGGCTCCGTAGGTGGTTTCTGCAGGGTCCCCACCCACTCAGGCTCCTGCCCAGGGTAGTTGCAGTGCCCAGCTCCTGCCCTGGGGGAGTGCTGGGCAGGAACACAGTGCAGACGCAGGGACGCTAGTGGCCCGGGCGCCCTGGCAGCCCTCTGCTCTTCTCCCCGAGGGCACGCAAGCGTTGTGGTTTCCCACGCCCAGGGAGCTAGAGAGTGGTGGTGGCAGAGGGCCTGGCCCCTTTGGGGTGCCTGACGCTTGTGAAGCCAAGGGTGCTGGGTGGAGCCCTCAGGCGGGTGCGGGCCTGGCACTAGGGGCACCGGGAGCAGCTTTCTGGGAGGGTCTCTCACTGCACTGGGCGGGCCTGCACGGTGGGAGTTGGACGTGCTGTGTTCAGAGCTGTGTGCCCTTTGGCCTCCGTGTCCTCGTGTCCTCGTTTGTAAAATGGGGACCCTGATAGTACTTCCCCGCTGGCTCTGAGGAGGAGTGCTGGGGGTGGGGGATGGGAGGAGCACGCGTGCTGGACATGAGGGCCTCCTTTATCTTCCCACCTGGGAGAGGAAGGGACGGAGGGGTTCCTGGGGTATCCCCTGAGGCTTCCCCCCCACCCCGTCCCCCATCATTACAACCCACTTCTGCCTCCTCAACAGAGGCTTAAGGAGGCTGCAAGGACAGACGCAGACCCCCTGAGCCCCCGGCAGCCCTGCTCCATTCCCTTCCTGATCTGGAACATTCCTGATTCTTTGGGGAGTGAACAGGAATGCTCGCCTGTCCCCACTGTGTCCCTGTTCCCCAGCTTCAGGCTGGCTGGGACTTGACCGGCAGGGTACACTCCCCTCTCCTACCCCACACCCGCAGGTCCGCCCTTGGAGGCCGCTAAATCCCAGCGGACTCAGGAGAAGGGCACGTAGGGCCAGTGGGGGGGGAGCGGGGGGGCTCGGCCAGAGCTGGATGTCAGGCCCTTTGAAGTGCACTTTTCCTTGCGCTGACTCCGTCCTCCCTGCAGCCCCGTGAGATGGGCAGCAGCGGTTTCTGCAGCACTGATGAGGAAATACAAAGTGGAAGGGTGTGAGATCTTGTCTGGGGCTCTGCAGCTCAGCTCACCACGGCGGGCTGCTCAGAGGCCATCCCCCCAGCAGGCTGGCGCGGAGGCCCCCATGCCCGCCCGGTAGCTGGCTGCTACTTGGGGCTCACGAGGGGCTGTGGGGCAGGGCAGGAGCCCCTCCAGGGGCCAAGGCAGGGCTAGGAGGGCCATGGACATCACAGATCTACTTGGGTTCAAATCCCAGCTCTGATGTGACGAACTCTGACATGGGCAGGTGTCCCTACCACTCTGAGCCTCCGTGCCAGTAAAATGGTTCTTACCCCGGCCTTGTGGGCTGTGGACAGTTGGCTCTTGTCCATGTGTTCACACCTGCTATCCAGCCCCTGCTGTGCCAGGCTCTGGTGACAGCCCTGTGGACGGAGCCTGTCACTGCCACCAGCAGCTTCTGTGAGGGCCACCAGTGGTCTCACGCAGCTCTGTTCCAGGACCGCGGGAGAGACCTGCAGGGCCACCCTTGGTGCGTTAGGTGGGGGACGGTCGTAGGACGTTTCCGGGTGCACCAGGGGTGGGTGAGGGTGGGGTCCCCAGAAACTCAGGCAGTGCAGCTCAAGAAACACCAGGACCACCCTCCTGTCCCCCGCAGTCCAGCCTCCAAGCAGCCCGGTCCTTGGCTTTGTGGGATGGTGGCCAGCTTCGTGGTGAGGGCCACTCTCCACCCCACTGCCCTGCACCTGCTGCCCACGAGACCCGCTGGCTCCTCTCTGGCCCAGGAGTGGCCTCCCTGGGGCTAGTGCCACGTGGCCCCAAGCACGGTTTTCCGGTCAGACTGGATTCTGATCCCATCTCCATCAGATGGAGCTGCGTGACCTTTGCAAGTGGCTTAACCTCTCCGAGTCTTCTGCCCACAGCCCCTGGGCCCAGAGGGGATCTGGTCACATGGCCCCGCCAAGTGTTCCAGCAGAAGCTGTTTGCTGGGGCATCAGGTTTTGGTCTGAGGCCAGCGACGCACCTTGTTGGTAGTGAGAGCATGAGAACAGGCTGGGGGCGCCGGGGCGGCTCAGTTCATTGGGCGTCCGCCTCTTGGCTTCGGCTCAGGTCATGATATGGTTGTGGGATTGAGCCCTACATCGGGCTCCCAGCTCAGTGCGGAGTCGGCTTCAGATTCTTTCTCCTCTGCTTGCTCACGCTTGCTCTGTCTCTGTCTGTTTCTCTCTCTCCTTCTCTCAAATACATAAATCTTAAAAAAAAGAAAAAAGGAAGAACGGCTCAGTGGTGTCCCCCTGCTTTCCCAGGACCTGCCACAGCGTGCCCGGAGCTTTCAGCCGGAGCCTTGTCTGTGAGCTGTGGGATTTTCTCACCGGCCCTTCGGGGGCTCACACCTCCCCTTGTCACGCCAGTGGATAGACGTGGCTGGAAGTCCCTCGGGTGGCCCTCTCCCTCAGGGCATCCCCAGGCCTGGCCTGGGTGAGTCAGGGCCCAGGGAGAGTCCAGGAGGCGGGCCTGCTCCAGAGTGTGGCCCCGGAGCGTCTGGGGGTCTGCTGGGCGCCAGGGTGACCCCGGGACACACAGAGCATGGGGGGAGGGGGAGAAGAAGGGCTGGAAGAGCAGGGAAGAAATCCTGGGGCCGGAGCCATGTGCTGCCAGGGGACTTTCAGAGGAAGTAAGAGGGAGTCAGTCAGTGCTCGTCAGCCTTCGAAAGGAAGGAAATTCTGCCACCTGCTACACGATGAAGCTTGAGGACGTGATGCTGGGTGACAGGTTTGTCACAGAAAGACGAATATGTTCGATTCCTCTTATCAGAGGTGCCTAGAGTAGTCGAATTCGTAGAGATGGCAGAGTGGTGGCTGCTGGGGGCTGGGGGCAGTCAGTGTTTCATGGGGGCAGAGGTGAAAATTTGCGGGGCGGACGGTGGCTATGGTCGCCCGGCCGTGTGAACGCACTTGAGGCCACTTAACTATATACTTAACAATGGTTAACAGCGTAAAGTAAGAGAACAGAAAGGTTAATGCTCCCAGTCCAGAGCGAGAAAGGCGCTGGTGTCTTGCCCTCTTCTGCCTGGTCCCAGCAGGAGGACAGACTTCGCTCAAGGTCACAGTGAGTGTGGTCAGCCGAACCCCAGACCTGTCTTCCCTCCCAGTTCCCCAGGAGGCCCGGGCCAGGCAGCTTCCTGTGGGGCCGGCCTCCCTCCACATCCTCTCTCCCAAGTCTCCTCCTGGAGAGGCGGAGATCTGCACTACACAGCCCTGTCCCCTCTTAGAAGCTCAGGGACGGGCCCCAA
The DNA here is from genome assembly GCF_024610735.1 of Ursus americanus. NCBI lineage: Eukaryota > Metazoa > Chordata > Mammalia > Carnivora > Ursidae > Ursus > Ursus americanus. The sequence goes on along the minus strand of NC_142150.1, from coordinate 38,009,484 downwards.
GTCACCTTCCCCAGCGCCTAGGGTATTCCAGAAGCTGCACCTTCCCAGCCCCCCCCTTCTCTCCCAGTCTCTCGGCTGTCCCAGGCCAGCAAGAGAGCAGACAACAGGAAAAGGGACCCCTTGGGTGGGTCCCACAGGTGTGGCCTCTGAGGGGGGGCTGGAGGGGCCCGAAGTGCCTCCTCCCCACAGGACCACGTGGGATGTACAGTAGCAAGTACAGGGGCCCAGCTGTCCGTTTGGACGTCCCCCAGAAGGGGGAAGGCTTGCGAGCAAGAGAACAATAGGAGGCCCCGTTCTCAGCCTTCTTCAAAGCTGTTTCCTTTGGCCGCCAGCAGGCCCCTTCCCCAGGCCCGCGGGGACAGCACGGCTCCCCCCAGTCACTGCTCCTTCCTGTCCTGCAGGCAGCTGGGTGGCGAGGGCTGGTTCCTTCAGAGAGAGCCTCTGAAAGCTCAGGGATAAAGATCCGGTGAAGAGCTGGGAGCAAGCCCGTCGCCGCAGGACTCACTCCGCGAGACTAAGGAACCCCGTTGTACCGTTGCAGTTTGGCTAACCTTTCAGATCTGCCCGGGGCCGCCTTCCTCACTGGTCCCGGTCCCTGGCGCTTTGTTGCTTTGTCGGTCTGGCCCTCCAACCCCCCGTTGCATTGCACCCCCACCCTCACCCCCACCCCCAGCTGTTACAGAGAATCACGGGAACGTGCAGTATTTATTTCATTTGCTTTTTTTTTTTAAGTGATATTTTCCACTTCTGCTTTAAAAATCAAATGAGCTTTACTGTTTAAGTATCTTCCTTGCAAACCTAAGAACTCAGTCTGCGTGGCCATTGCCTGATTCTTGGAGAAGGGCCCCCTGCGCTGGGGCAAGCAGCTGGGGCCCAGCAGGTGCTGCGCTTCCAACAGGGCTCCCAGGGCCTGGGGGGCACCGGGCCGGGCCAGTGGGCAGGGCGGACCTGTTTGGCCCTGTTGATGTGACTGCTGAACAACCAGCAGATTCTCCATCCATCAGTGCCCCTCCCTTCCATCAGCGGTCCTCTCGCCTTGTCTCCATCTGCCATCTGTCTGTCCTCCTGACTGTCGGCTCTCCCCAGGATGCCTTCCGCGCCTTCCACCAGGACCTCAATTTCGTGCGCAAGTTTCTGCAGCCCCTGCTGATCGGAGAGCTGGCCCCCGAGGAGCCCAGCCACGATGGACCCCAGGACGTGAGTGGGGGCCCTGGTGGAGGCCAAGCCCCCAGTGGGGGTGTGTGTGGAAGGGGTGGGGGCCATCGCCAGCAGCAACTCCGTCCACATTCTCCCCAGGGGCCCCTCCCCGGGGCCAAGGCTGGGTTTGCCATCCCTTCCTGGGCAGGTAGCTGAAGGTGGAGCTGGAGGGACGCCTGCAGGAGCTGGGGGCCCCAAGGCTGGCTGGGCCCGCATTTGCTGTGTTTCCTGCTCTGGGCCCAGGATCCCCATCTACACTGAGGGTTTGGACGCACTGGGCTCTAAGGGTTTTCCCCGCCCTGGCTTTCTCGGCTTCTCATGCGCCCCACACCTTTTGTGGGGCGAGCCTTTGCCACCAGCCGGCTCCCCAGCTCAGACCCCAGGACGGTGCTCTCACCCCTCTGTCCCTCCGGCTGCACCCCCGGGGCCTGGCACTGGGACAGGGCTCCCGGGGACCACCGGGCCCTCGCTTCTGTAGCCGACCAGCCCTTCCACCGCGGCAGGCCCAGCTGGTCGAGGACTTCCGAGCCCTGCGCCAGGCGGCTGAGGACATGGAGCTGTTTGAGGCCAAGCCCGCCTTCTTCGCTCTCCTGCTGGGCCACATCCTGGCCATGGAGGTGCTCGCTTGGCTTGTCATCTACCTCTTCGGCCCGGGCTGGGTGCCCAGCGCCCTTGCCGCCCTTGTCCTGGCCACCTCCCAGGTGACTCCAGCACTGCTCTGCTGCCACCGAAACTGTCCAGTAGCACGGGGCCTGGCCCACGAGGACACTCTGGATGTATTTGCTGAGTGAATGAATAAATGAATGAATGAGCCGCAGAGGCCCCACAATGCGTGTATCTGGAGGTCAAGCTGCATTTTAAACGAGCTCCTTGACAGGCTTGCAAGCCCCTAGGCCTCCCGAAACTCGGTTGTCCTCATCTGTTAAAAAGAGGAAGGTGGCCCACAGGGTCTTAAAACACAGCATTAGCTGTGGGGGTGCCCTGGGAGCTGGGAGCCCCCCCAGTTCCCTCCCACCGGCTCCTGACCCTGCTTCTGTCCCTAGGCTCAGTCCTGGTGTCTGCAGCATGACCTGGGCCATACCTCGGTCTTCAGGAAGTCCCAGTGGAACCACGTGGCCCAGCAGTTTGTGATGGGGCAGCTGAAGGTGAGGGGGTGGGATGGGTGGTGGGGAGGCAGGGGCTGAGCTGGGGGTGTCTCGCCGGGTCTGCGCAAGTGTGCGGGCATGGGGTGGTGGACCGGGCCTGGCCCCAGCCCTGAGAGCCCCTCTCATCCCCTGCAGGGCTTCTCGGCCCACTGGTGGAACTTCCGTCATTTCCAGCACCATGCCAAGCCCAACATCTTCCACAAAGACCCAGATGTGACCGTGGCGCCCGTCTTCCTCCTGGGGGAGTCGTCCATTGAGGTGTGTGGGGAGCACATGGACTCTCTCGGCTGGGCCTGCCGCTCAGTGGGGGCGGGGGAGGGTGGCCCCCCGCTCTGACTCCAGGCTGAGCCCCTGCCCGAGGGGCACCCCTTCCCCGCTTGCCAGCCTGCCGGGGTGATGAACCCAATGGCTGGAACCTGGGGTTGCCTTGGCCGCCGTCAGCCCCCTGACCCCACCTGGGAGGAGGCGGGCCTGGCGGGCCGCTCTCCCCAGCCCCGCTGTCCCCACAGTACGGCAAGAAGAAGCGCCGCTACCTACCCTACAACCACCAGCACCTGTACTTCTTCCTGAGTGAGTGTCCGTCCGTCCGTCCTCCCGGAGCGGGGGCCACCGCGGGGCCCGGGACGGTGCCTGCCGCCCCTGGACAACTTCCGCCACCTCCCGGGGGAGGGGCCCACTTGTTAAAACTCCCTCAGTACAGCACCTGCAGGCCTCCCCGGGCCCCGGTCACCCCAGCCCGCAGCCGGGGCTGACTCTCCCCTCGCCAGAGGCAGCCACGGCCCTGGCCCTGCCCGGAGTTTTTGGAATTCCTTCCTGCATTCACATCAGAGGGGTTCGGAGCCCTCGAGCACTGGGGCAGTCGTTGGGGTGGCCAGAGTGAGGATTTAAGGGTGGGGACGTGGGAAGCTGGCCCCGGGCCCACAGAGGCTCGGATGCCAAGGGAAGACCGTGGACTAGGCCTTGTGGGTGATGGCGGGGTCACCCGGCCGGAGGGGACCAGCCTGAGGTCCCACAGGTATTCCCGGGATAACGGCACCTCGCTCCCTAACTCCCTCGGCCTCTCCTGCTTGGCACCCCAGCCCTGCTCCCCCTGAGTCCCCTCGCGCCCCCTTGCAGTCGGCCCACCGCTGCTCACCCTGGTGAACTTCGAAGTGGAGAATCTGGCCTACATGCTGGTGTGCATGCAGTGGACGGTGAGTGGGGGCTCGGCGCGGGTCTCCCTGGGAAGCCAGCTGTGGCGACGGGAGGTGGGGCACGACGGGGCAGCCCTACCCACGGATGCAAACAGGTGTGCAAGTGACGCTGTGATACACGTGTGTGCGTGTGCAAGTGTGCATGGGCATGCCGGGGGTCTCTCCCAGTCGGGGCGTCCTCCCTGGGGGTGGGGAGCCTCTGGGCTGTCTCCCAGGGAGGGATCCCCCCATGGCACCTTCCTCTCCAGAGTCAGCCCCATGAGGCTGGGAAGGCAAGGACCCTGTCCCTTTACCTTGCTGAGAAACAGGCCCGGAGAGGGGCAGGGCCCCGGCTGGGGCTCCGAGGCACAGCCCGCAGGAGAGGTGGATGATGCCGGCTCCTGTCCCGGCGGCCTCGGGGCCTCGGGGCTCCTGTCCCCTCCTCCGCAGGACCTGCTGTGGGCCGCCAGCTTCTACTCGCGCTTCCTCTTGTGCTACAGCCCCTTCTACGGCCTCCCCGGGGCTCTGCTCCTCTTTGTTGCTGTCAGGTAGGGCCAGCTTCCGACTGGCAGGGGATTGGACAGGCCACACGCAGGCAGCGGGGGCCCCTGGCCCCAGCCATGCACGCTCAGAACCTCCACGTCCCCGTCTGCAGTGTGGGGACGGCAGGGCTGCCTCCCTGGGGGGCTGAGGAACACGAGCGGCAGGATCGCAGGGGCGGCGGGTCTGGGGCCGTCGCCTGGCTTACAGGCAGCCCCGTGGATGTCACCCTCATGAGCAGGGCTACTCCGGGCTCCGCCGGGTTGTGGGCCCTGCTTTGCTCAGCCTCCTTAAACACCAGTGGGGGGAGGGGTTACCGCAGTCCATGGTGCAGAGGAGGAAGCCTAGGCCCAGGTCCGATCCAAGGGGGGAGCTGGACACGGGCAGTGCCTGAGCCTCCCCTCACAGGGTCCTGGAGAGCCACTGGTTCGTGTGGATCACACAGATGAACCACATCCCCAAGGAGATCGGCCACGAGAAGCACCGGGACTGGGCCAGCTCTCAGGTGGGCTGCAGGGCTGCGGCTGCTAGGGGGAATGGGGGCCGCATGCCCACCCGTCTCACCGGTGCCCCACCCGTTCCTGGCAGCTGGCAGCGACCTGCAACGTGGAGCCCTCGCTCTTCATTGACTGGTTCAGCGGGCACCTCAACTTCCAGATTGAGCACCAGTGAGTGTGGGCCCTGCAGGCCCCCCCGGGGGGGGGCGGGGAGTGAGTCCTGAGTCCCAGGGCTGACATGAGGCTAGGCTTATCCCCGGGGAGGCCTGGGAGGTGATGGCCGGGTGAGGGCTCCCTCCGGCCCGCCCTCGCCTCCGGTGCCAGCACCCGCTGTCCCCCTGTCCCTGCCAGCCTCTTCCCCACGATGCCGAGGCACAACTACCGCAAGGTGGCCCCGCTGGTGCAGGCGCTGTGTGCCAAGCACGGCCTCAGCTACGAGGTGAAGCCCTTCCTCACCGCCCTGGTGGACATCGTTGGGTAAGGGCCCCCGCGCGCAGTGGCTCTCCTGGGGCCCCTTCCCGGGCAGCTCTCTGAGCCCAAACGGGTCCCTCTCCAAGAGCTGGCGTGCGAGGCCTTTCTGATCAGCCTTTCTGTCCTCAGTCTGTGCCCTCCCTCCCTTCCCAGGGCTCTCTCACAGCGCCGGCTTTAGGGAGCACCTGTCGTGGGTCCAGACTCTGTCCTGAGGGCTCTCGGTGCGTCAGTATCTGTGAGCAGAGCAGGCCGAGGGCCCTGCCTTCCTGGAGCTGACAGCCTAGTAGGGGAGACAGAAAGCGGTTCAAATAAGTGCAGAAAATGTGGGAAGAGAAGATACGCTTTGGCAAAACAAAACCCACAAAACCTAAGAATGGGAGCGGGCGAGGGGATGGGAGTGCCAGGCAGGACTCGGATTTTAATAGGGGGGCAGGGTAGGTGGTATTCAGAAGGCGCCATGTGAGCAGAGACGGGCAAGAGGGGAGAGGGCTGGCGATGGGGACAGGTGTGAGGGTGGAGACCGTCTGGGGCAAGGGAACAGCAGTGCAAAGGCCCTGAGGCAAGAGTGTGCCGACGTGAGTGGAGGAGGGACGTGCAGGACTGGGATTCTGGAAAGACACCCTGACTGGGAATGCACCGACGGGGCTCGAGTCGAAGTAGAGCGGAGGTTCCTGTAGCTGTCCAGGCGAGGGATGGCGCCTTGGCAGTGGGAAACCGCGGTCAGATTCCGTAGCCCTACCTCTGTGCTTTGCCACATGCCGTTCCCTTCACTTGGAGGCCCTTCCTTCCCGGCCCCGGGCTCTGAGCCCCTGCCACTCGGCACGGCCCCATTAGAACCCTTGGCACTGAATTTTCCTTGCGAGTTGTGGATCCTTCTGGGCTCCTCTGCCTGTCGTCAGGCTCTTGGGGGGCAGGCTCCATGGCTTACATAGGGGTCCCAGGGTGGCATCGCCCAGCAGGAGACAAAAGAGAGAGCTGGGTGAAAGACGGACAGGCCATGCAGACTGCGGTCTGGACTGGGCCTTTGTGTTCCGTCTGCCCCCAGGCAAGGTCTAGATTCTACTCCAGTTAAGGAGAGAGTAGCTTCCTCTCCTGTTACCCTTGCGCTCCCCCACCCCCCACTGGAGCTGCCTGCCCCAGAGGAATGGGGACAAGTGCACGTACAAGTACACGTACCCTCACTGGCTTGGGGGCAGGGAGATAGTATCTTGCAGTCAACACACTCACCGCATCTCTGCCCTCTAGGTCCCTGAAGAAGTCTGGTGACGTCTGGCTGGAAGCCTACCTCCACCAGTGAGGGCAGCATCCAGGGCCCTGGCTGACACCAAGCTGGCCTAGGCCGGCCTGACACCTCCCCCTCTCCCCCCTCCCCACCTGGCCGAGGGGGCCCTGCCTACCCTTCTGGATCTGCTGTCTTCACCTCGGCCCCCTCACCTGTCTGCTTGGTGGCCCTGAGGCCATGGCTCTTGGCCAAACAGGACCAGGGCTAGGGGGATGGTGCATAAAGCCACACAGCATGGCATGTTTTCCCAGAGCAAGAATTTAGGGAAAACTCTTATTTTTATATAAAAACAAACCCAGATACATGATGGAGTAGAGTATTGAATCTGCAAGAATCTTGGGGCTGGAGTCTGCCCCAGACTTCCTGAGAGAATTCAGGCCCTGGGGCCATCGGGGTGCTGGGAGATGAAGGTGGGGACGGGGGTGGTGAATGGTGGCTTTCAGAGGTCCCCTCGGCCCTGGGTCGGGGAGCTGGCCGCTGCACCCGGCTCAGATCTCTCTGTGGGCCTGGACCCTCCCTTCCTGTTCTTTATCCAGTTGCCGCAAACCTTGGGCAGTCACCCTGGGCTCCCCTCACTTGACTTCTCTGCACAGCGGGACAGGGGCTGGTCCAGCAGACCAGGGCTCAGGGCAGAAGGCCATGTACGAGGTGTCCCCTGAGTGCAGAAAAAGGAAGTCAGTGTGGCCCGGACGTGCACTGGCCTCTTCCCGCAGCCTCCGTGGTGGGGGGGCCTCATCCCACAGCCTCTATAATGAGGGGCCTCCTAGGGCCACCTCACCGGTCCTGCACCTGGCCTCAGGCTGGTAGGGGTGCAGCTTGAGTGTGCTCGGTGGCCCACAGGAGGGGGCATCGGCTTTCTCGCATGGCTGCCCTGGGGGACCAGGTGTCTGCATGGTGTCAGCAGCTTACAGAAACCAAATGCAGAGCTAGGATTTCCCTGAGGGCCTTTCTGGAGGGGGAGCGGGAGTCTTGCCATCAGCTGCAGGATTGCCCCTCCCTTTGTCAGGGCTGCCATTGCCCCGGGCTGGGTTCTCTTCAGGAGGTGGAAGGGGCACACATGCTGGAGGTCTTACTCAGTCCTTTCCCAGGACCCCCGGCCCCACCCTGATCCATGCGGCTCCCACCCTCCCTTCTCTGGTCAGGTAAAGCAGGGGGGAGGTCATGCCTCTGCTGGGACTGGTGGCTGTATGACCTTGTGGGAAGTTACTCAACCTCTCTGAGTGGTAGTATGACCTCCTAGGGTGCTGGAAGGTAAAAGGTGGATGTTGTGTGGAAGGTTCTTTGCGTTGGGCTTGGCAACAGGGCTCAGAAATTTAAAAGAAATTCATGCACACGGTCCAACACCCCGGGGCCGCACCTGCTCGGACCTGGGACAAGCCCGTGGCTGTCTCTGACCCCATTTGCTCCCTGAAAGGTACTTCCTGCCTTGAAAGCAAACTCCTTCCATCTGGAGCAGATCCCACACTCAGGGTCCCTGCACGGCCGTTCCTCTGCTGCGAGACCCCTTTCCTGTGGCCACCTTTGGAAACCCTGCTGACTCTGGGTGCCACGTGGGCCCTGGGATGGCAGTCGCTCTATCTCATGTGCAGTCACTGCATTTCCTGCAGTCGCTCTGATGCACGTGCACTTATGGGAAATGTTAGCATTCTGTACTTGGAGGGCAGCACGTCCCCGCCGGCGGGAATGCTGAGCCTGCGGCGCCACCTAGGGGCATCCAGAGTATCTGCACCGTTGTGGGGCAGGCCACGCTCCGTGATGCCCCTGGTGGTGGCCTCTGGGAGTGCGCTCTCCTTCTGCAAATTGGTGGTTGCCTAATGACTTGCTCAGAGGACACGGAGAAGCCACCTGGCCTCAAGTAGCCCCCCACCCGACCTCGATCTCTCTTTATTGCCTGAATCCTTCACTGGCGGGTCATCTTTGCCCTTGACCCACTCTGTCCCCCATGCGGGCAGGTCATCACCCCTCTCCTGAGCTGAGCTCCCCTTCTCTATCAGGTCTCTTCAGAGTCCCGGAACAAAAACCTAGGGAGTGTGGGCCAGGTTTGTAAAAGGAAGGAAGGAAGGAAAGAAGGGCCTTGGCAGAGCCTCCAAGAAACCCCGTATCTCTCTGCTTTATGGTCTGCACACAGTCTTGGGTGCGGAGGAAAAGCAGCAGGACATGCTGATTTGTTCCCAGTCTACCAGCATTTACGGAGTCTCCCGTGGGCACCCGGGCAGATGGTGGGAAAGGAGATTCACAAGAACCAGACCTGCCTGTAGTGTTGGGAGTGGCTGGTCCAGGTTGTGAACCAACTCCTATGTGACAGGACAGGTCACAGATCTTTCATGGGTCTTTCCCCCCGCCCCCCTCAGGTCCGGGAGCGCCTGGCTGCTTCTTATGCCTGGCCGTTTCCGAGCTCTTGGGACCTGCCCCTAATTCTCCTGGATACTTGTTCTTGAACCAAGTGATTTGGAAGAAACAACTAAATGCCTTCAAAATCCAAAGAAACGTATTTATGATGGCAGAGGGCAGTGGAGACGTGGTCTTCAAATGCTAGCGTGCTAGGTGGCCGCTGGTTGTGTATGCTTGGGCCGGTCTGATTCGAAATGTCAAACGCAGCCAAGAGGGCCCCGGAGTTCCGGACCCGGGCCATGCCTTCCTCTCAGGCCGCAGTTTCTTCAGAAGTGGTTGTAGGCACTCCCTGGGATCCACGGCGTATCATTCCATGTCAGGTGTCAGACCAGGAGCTCTCTGAGAAGCTGCATCCTGTCCAGAGGGGGACACCTCTCCAGGGACGGTGCAGCTAGGACAGCTGAGGAGTCCTGTTTGGCCCAAGGCACGGTCTCCTGAACAGTTTTTGGTGACCCCAAAGACAGCTGGGGCCCAGGGCTGCCACCTCCACCCTGCCCCTTGTCACCAAAGGCCTCCTCTCTCCCCCCGAAGGACCAAGAGTTTTTCTGAGTGTCCCACGGGACGCCGAAGGAACTTGCCAGGGCACTGACCACCTCTGCAGCGCCAGGCCCACACACAGCCCAGGGAGCTGTGCCAAGCCCCCCTCCAGGCCTGGCACCCTGCACCTGCCCAGGCCACCCACCAAACTGAGCAGGCTCTCAGCTCCCCAAGGATTCCTTCCACCGTCTCCGCCCCTTCTGACCAGCTGCTGGGCCTCCTGGGAGTGGTCTGACATTTGACATGCTGGTGTGGGGGGACATCTTGTTCTGGGAAACAACCCTTCCCTTGAGGGAGCAAAGGAGATGGCGGGGCAGAGTGCTGGGTGAGGCACAGGGATCCAGCTGCTGCCCGTGCATGGCCTCTGGCCAGTCCTTTCCCTTCTGGACCCAGCCTCCCCCGTGACTGGAAGCTTCGTGTCTTGTGATGACTCAGGACCTCACATGTCAGGGCCTCATAACTTTCAGCTGGGGTGCGGGGGTGGGGACAGGAGAAACAATGAAGCAGAGAGCAGGTATGGGTGTCCCCAGCTCCTCGCCGCCAGGGTAATACTTGAGCGCAAGGACAGTGTGGTGGGAAAGAGCCACAGCGAAGATCCAAGCACCGCAGCAGAGCCAGGATAGCTGGTGCCTTCAGAGCCCCAGCGTCCAGCTAGCCCGTCGGTCCTCCCCGCCACTCTCCCCGTCCCCGGGAGCCTGCCTGGCACATGGAGAAGGACCCTAGGCTCACAGATGGTAGGGTGGCGGGGCCTTACTGTCCAATCCTGGGGGACGGGCTGCCACACCCAGCCCGGGTAGGAGGCGGAACACAGGCCCAGGTGAGAAGGATGGAAGGTGAGTTCCTCATGGCCTTTCAGCCTCGAAGGCCTCTAGTGGGCCTACTCCAGTAGGGCCAGGCCAGGGGCTCACAGGTGTGGAGAGTGACAATCACCGGAGCTCAGTGCCTTCGCTATATAAATGGTGGGACTGGCTCAGAGCCAGGGCAGCGGACTCACACAAGGCCACTCAGTGGGTCTCGGCCGCCTGGCTCAGGGCTCCTTCTGCAATCCTGGGTCCTATTGCAGGGTCCCTGCACCCACTGGGGAACCATCCAAACCCCGCCTGGGAAAGCCATCCCTGCCCGCAATACCGGGGTCACGGGGAAAGCAAGAAGGGCACGAGGGTCGACTCCGGCCCTCCCCAGCCCTGCTGGGAGGAGATGCAAGGCCAGGTGGGGGACCCCTGAGGTGCTGGCTAGGCCGAGCCTCTTGGCCCTTCCCCAGCACATCTAGCTTGACCTGCCGGCTGAGCCAGCCCGGAGGCAGGGAGCAGAGCAGCATGTGGGCTGCTGGCACAGTGGAGGGCAAACGGTACCAGTGCTCCTGGCACAGCCCTTTGAACTTTTTCCAGGCTTGGCTGTAGGACAGACCCAGGACTGTGTCTGTGCCGCCACCTGTGAACTGGTGACCCTGGGCCAAGATGGCATGGGCGTCTCCCCAGGGTATGGGGACCAAATGAGCCCCTGAGCAGGACACAGGGGCCACAAGATGGAAGCGTAGGTCTCTAGGACTTTCCAAAGCCCCTTCCGAGATTCTCTTTGCCCCCAGTGCTCTGTGCACTGACTAGAAAATGGGGGGATGGGAGTCTGGCAGAAGCCAGTCGACTGGTGAGGTTGTGAGCAGACAGCTGGTCCCAGGAGGAACTGGGGACAGAGACAGGGAATGGGGAGGTCAGGAAGGTGGCCTGTGCCAGCTCCTCCTTGCTGCCCTCCAGAGACCTTCCAGAATGCCTCCTTCGGCATGTTTGGAGTTGGGTTTGTGTGAACGCACTTCAGGGAAAGGGAGAGAAGTTCTCTCCTGAGCAGAGGCAGCAGGGGTTGAGAGTAGGGTGACCGCAGTGGGGGAGGGGACAGCAAAAAGCCTGCCTCTACCAGCATGGGTCTCCCCCCTGGTGCCCTGGCTGCAAAGCCCCTTCCTCCATCCCGACAGCCCGCCCAGCGTTAACGTGCAAGAAGCGAGAATAAAATTACTTTTATTTCCAAAAAATGTAGGGATGGGGAAGTGACATGGTAAAAATTAACATCATTTCCCTATGGATCCATTCTGTCTCCAGCAAAGGACAGCTCCTGGGGCCTGTGTTCTCAGTGGGAGGGCCTTGGGGGCCCACGTTGCCGTGGCAACCCGCAGGTCTGTCACGCTGGATGTATCCCCCCCACCCCCACTGGCCAAAGCTGGGGACTACAGCCCTCCCCCAAAGGCCTCCACTCTGAGCTTGTTTCTGCTCCCCTCCCCCGAAGCTAAATACTGGTTAGTGGGTTAGATTTCAAACGCAGCAGCCCTGGGTCCCTCCCTCCCACTCACTCCCCATCCCCTCGGCAGCCTGGCCTCCAGCCCCAAACTCCTTGTGGCAGTTTTCACTTGGCCCTCATCAGATCTCCCTCCCAAACCCCCAGATCCTCAGGGTCACCTCCTCTGCGACTGCCTCCCCCTGGGCCCCCACTGCCCTCTCGACAGCAGCGGCCCCAGCAGCCCCCACAGTCGGGGTCACTGTGGCCTCTGTGAGTGAGCCGGCCTCAGCCCACGGCAGGACCCGCAGAGGCAGGTGGTAAAGGTTGTGACAAGGCCCAGCCCTGTTGTTGCCCCCCGCCCCCCCGTCAGAATGTATCTATAACAAAAGGTTAAAAAACCAGAGGACAGGAGAGAGCAGAAGGCAGTGGGAGCACGTCCACACCAGCAGCCCCAGCACAGGGAGGGGCTGTGTGAGGCGTCCTCCTGCAGCCTGAAGGGCCCAAGGCCACTCGGCCAAGCAGCTAGAGACTGGTTGGCACTGCCTGGCAGGTAACGGAGCACTTTGGAGAAGGGTCCGATCGCTCCAGAATCTTAGGTCTCCCAGCCCCGACAAACATCTGAAGGGGATGTGGGGGCAGGGCTGAGCCGACTTGCCCGCTGATCCGCCAGCCTGGCCATGGCCTCGGCTAAGCCCACCTTCAGGATGGCCCCTCGGCCCCCAGGTCCCAGGCAGTGGAGCCTGCACAAGCCCTGGGTCAGAGGGCTCCCGTGGGGCGAGGACACTTGCCTGGGCCCTGAGTCTGAGCTGGCTACGCTGCGGGCAAAGGGAGCCGGGATCAGGGCCAGGACCCCGGACATCTGAAGACAAGTGGTGCCAGCAGGGGGGCCCCCAGCTCTGGCCCCAGTGTGGGCCGAGAGGGAGCCGGGTGAACCACACTCCCTAACACCAGGGCCGGGGCTGGGGGTGGGGGGCGGCCAGGCCTGCGGGCCAGGGAGCTGTGGGGACCAACTGGGTCTGAGGGAGACAAGGAGGTGTGAGGCCTAGAGGCCAGGCAGCAAGAGGGTGGTGTTGTGGGCAGTATTTGTGGACCTCTGATCTGGCAGAAGTTTAGGGGCAGAAGTTGGGGGCCGGGACAGAGCACCTCTCTGCGCTCCTGGGGGTGGGAGGTGGGAGAAGGGGAGGGGCCACCAGATAGAGGGGGGCAGCCCCATGAGGGAGGGTGTGGGAGAGAGAAGCAAAGAGAAATCGGAGAGGAAAACAGGAGAAAGACCAAAAAATGGGATCCCCAAGCCAGCATGTACCCCAGCCTCGCAGACACCCCTCAGAACAAAAGCCCACCCTTCCCTGTGGCCAGCACTCCCACCTGCTCCCCCTTCCCCGTGGGCGCCCCCAGGGCTGCTGCTTCATTTGTGGAGGTAGGCGTCCAGCCACAGCTTCCCGGACTTCCTCAGGGACCTGGGAAGAGGAGGGGTCCGTCAGGGCCCAGGAGTCGGGAGGCGGGGCCCAGGAGTGGGGGGGGGGCGCAGCTGGGGAGCCCCAGGGAGAGGGGTGCTGCGGAAGCTGTGCTGGGGGTGTTTTGCTTCCCAGCTCTCAGCGGGGCCGCAGGGTTGCCTGCTCAGGGCTCCCCAGGGAACCTTCCCCCCCGCCGGAGGAAGGACAAAGGGAGGGTCCCCATCCAGCCCAGAGCGAAGCCAGGTCATTCCTAGTAAGGGAGGTGGCCTGGTGGGGACACTTGTGCCAGCAGGGCTCGCCCCCTCTGATGGCTGTCAGTCTCCAACGTGGGCAGTCCCAGCTACGCGCCTCTCAGCCTCTTCCCTGGGCCCCAGGGACGTCAGGCTCGGACCCCCCTCCCCCTACCTGATGATGTCCTGCAGGGCCTGCAGCAGCGGCTTCTCCTGGTACTGGATGCCGTGCTTGGCGCACAGAGACTTCACGAGCGGCGCCACCTTGTGGAAGTTGTGCCGTGGCATGGTGGGGAAGAGGCTGGGGAGAGCGCGGACGGTGAGGATCGCCCGGCCTCCGCTCGCAGCCCGCACAGACGGCAGTCAGGGCTGGAGAGACCTGGTCCACAGCTCTCCCTGTGCGCCCCCCACCCCCAGGAGGCTGGCACATGGGGAGAGCTGGGCCTCAGTTTCCCTGTCAATAAAGGGATCGATCACCCCGCCCTGCTAGGCTTACAGGATCAAGGGAGACCGTTGGTTCCAGCTCTCTGTCCTTACAAAGCTTGGGCCACACCGTGAGGAGTGGCTGTCACTAGGGCCGTGTGAGCCCCTCGCCCTGACCTCAGTGGGCTGGCTGCAGAGCCACGCTCTGGAGGCCTGGCCAGGGTGGAGAGGGAGGCAGCCCCCATATGCCGCCCATGCCCAGATGGGGCTGGTGACCTCCTCCCTCCCCTGGTGCCACCCACCTTCCCAGCCGGCCCGCCCGCCCGCGCCCGCGCTCACTGGTGCTCGATCTGGAAGTTGAGGTGCCCACTGAACCAGTCGTTGAAGAAGGACTGCTCCACGTTGCAGGTGGCCGCCAGCTGCGAGGGGGCCGGGGGAGAGGCCAGGAAGAGAAGGCAGAATGAAGGGGTGGTTTGGTCTCCTTCCCGTGAGGCCCACCCCTCCCGATCATCCCGCCCCACCTAGAGACCTCGGCCCACCCAGACGCCCCGCCAGTCCCTCCCAGCGGAAGGCCACAGGCAGCCCCAGGGAAGCCCAGTACAGCCATGGGCCCACTAAGCAGCCAAGTGCTGGAGGCCGGGGAAATGGACCCGCGGGCTCCACGGGGCCCCAGTGACCAGCTCTGGCTGCCCTCACCTGGCTGCTGAACCAGTCGCGGAAGGGCTCGTGGTCTATCTCCATGACGATGTGGTTCATCTGTGTGACCCACACAAACCAGTGGCTTTCCAGGAACCTGGAGGAGAGAGAGCACAGCTCAGCTTGGGAGCTGTGGGAGTTGCCACGGGGCCCAGCCACGGTGGGAACAGACCCTCTCCCCCAGCCCCAGACCGCCTGGGCAGGCGTAGGGCGTGAGGCCCTGGGCAGGAAGTGGGGAGCTCGGAGCCCTTCTGCACGGGCCCTTGAGTCAAAGCCCTGTCAGGGCCAAGCTCGGGTACCTGATGAAGTTGAGGAAAATGACGGCCCCCAGGACGCCATAGAACGGGGCGTAGGTGACGAAGAACCGGGTATAGTAGCTCAGGGCCCAGGCCAAGTCCTGCAGAGAGAGCGAGCCTAGATACCGACAGCCGCCGCCCCGGCACCACGCCCTGACCACAGATACGCACGCAGCCCCCCGCGCCCCGCTAGGCAAAGGTGTCCAAGAACCCCCAACGGGCCTCGAGGAAGTTGGGCGCCAGGCCCACGGAGGACACGATGTTTGCCTGCACAGGGCTGGCCAGGTCTTTGTTTCCAGGCAAATGCTGAGTGAGCAGCAGGAGGGGGCTGGGTGCTTTACTTCGGAGAAACAGGGCAGGGACCAGCTGACAGCCAGGAGCAGCCTTCTCAGGGTCCCAGGGATTCTGAAGGTGCACAGACCCCCCGACAACTGCCCTTCTCTGGACATGTCCTTCTTACCCCTCAGTACCTGGGATCTCCTTCCTCGAAGGACAAAGGCCAGCGACCCCGTCCATCCTCTCCCTAGGGGCCCCCCAGCCCCCTCTGACATGCTGGCCCCCCTCCCGTCCCCTCTCCCTTCCTGGCCCTCACTGGGGTGGCCACGCGAGCCTGAGCTTGCGGATCTTCCCTCACCTGGACAAGGGCTCCCCTCGGCTGCCCCGGCTGCTCCACCCTCCACTGCAGCCCCGCAGGCCCACGCTCTGTGGAGGGGGTCCCTCTCTCCCCACCACCTCTCTGCGACCCGAGTCCGCGTGCCTCCACCGGGCCAGAGCAGGGGCCTCCCGTTGGTCTCCCACTCTCCCTCGGGTACCACGGCAGGCAGAGCCACCTGCTTACCCCACACAGAACCTGCCTTTCCCGCGGGGCGCGGGGGGCCAGGAACCACTCTCTATTTGGCCACCCTGTCCCAGCTGATTCCCGCCTCAGGGCCTTTGCACTGCTTCCTCTCCCCCCATCACTTTTCCTCCCCAGAGCCCCAGCAGGGTAGTGATCTGGGTCGGACTGCCCCTGTGAGTCCCAGCTCACCCGAGGGCTCTGGGTGGCTGTAGATGATGTACTCAGCCAGGCCTCCGTGCCCCCAGGTGCAGGATCGGGAGTGAGCCCCCCCCCCCCCGCCGAAGTTGTGCATGGGTTGACCACGCATTGCAACAGTGAGCGTAGCGTGCAAGGATAAGCTCCGAATGACTCTAATCCGGTCCCTTCGCACTTTTTCGCCATGGAGATCTTCCTAACATGGATCATGACACTGCCATCCTCAAAGCCCCCACTCGCCTCCTTCCCCACTAGGGGATACAGGATAAAATCCGGCCCCTGGGTAGGGCGCTTGGGCCCTCCGCATGCCTGTCCACTGACCTGGCCCCATGCAGCCAGTCACACCTGGGCCTCCTTTCCCCCTTGTCTGCTTGGCAAACTCATCCTCGAGTCTATTTGCAATTAAGCTCCAGAAACTCCGTGTATGCCTCCTCTCTGTCTGGAGGCTGAGCTGGGTGCTGGGAACCAAAGGAGATCCTTCAAGAGCCCTGCGTCTGGAAGGACAGACTGGACTGATAAAGAGATCCCTTCAGTCCGGTACGGAAGGTGACAGAAGCGAGGGGACCACAGGGGTGGCCCTGACACGACGGTCGGATTTAGGAAAGGCCTCCCTCGGGCGGTGCTGCCTGAGCTGGGCTGGGTGGGCTATGCCAGAGGTCAGCCGAGCCGAGAACTGTAGGAGACACGTGCAGGATGACGATACAGAAAAAAGCCCAGACAGGCAAGACAGCGGCGTGATGAGGGGAGGCGAGCAGGCAGGGGCTGGGTTCACGTGCAGATCCTGCGTCCCGTGGGCTCGCCAGGCGGTGGGAGATGGGGCCAGGCCCTGTCTGCCTCAGGACATTGACCTTTACTTCTCGGGCAGTGGAAGAAAACCACCAAGAGCTTTACACGTTGGAAGAACAGTCACATTCAAATCTTAAAATAGAGCCCTGGCAACTGGAGATGGAGGGATTAGGTGATTTCAGTCCCCCAGACATGAAATGATGGCGACCCAGAGCAGGGCCCGCAGCCCCAAGGAGGAGATACAGATTCCAGAAAGATCCAGGAGCCCAGGGCAGTTGCATCTGGGGATGGCTTAGTCGTGAGGAATCCAGGCTGGTCCCCGCACGGGTGCCATCAGCTGGGGGGGAGAGGCAGAGGGGAGCAGCTGGGAGGTCTGGGGGAAGGGAGAGTCTGGGGAGTGGGCAGTGGGCCCCAGGCATGACCTGGGACCCAACGAGGGATCTCCAAGGGGGTGGGAGAAGCAAGCATTCCAAGTTCCGCTCCTCCCTTCATCACGTTCGCCTTTGTTTCTTCTGCGTGTGTCCGTGGTACAGTAGGAAGTGCGTGTATATCCGTGGGGGGCGGTTGCTCGTTTCTCCTCGTGCAGAGCGACACACGACCACGGGACCACCAGTTTCAGGGGTAGGGTGTGAAGCAGGTGCGGGGGAGTAGAGAGGTGGAGGAGAACCAGCAGAGCTGGGACTGGGAAGCTGACAGGGAGAATTTCGGGAGAGAGTGGTTCGTGGTGTCGGACGCAGAGAACCTCCAGGGAGGGAGGCCGAGAGGCGTCTCCAGGGTAGGTCACCACCAGCACTGCCAGGGCTGTACAAACCCCCCTCCTTGAGGCTCTCAGAGTGGATCAACCCCTCTCCTCCTCATGACTGGCGTCTGGGCCTGGATAAGCCCTCACTGTGGGGGGCTGCGCCCTGCCTGACAGGGTTCCTGGCGGCATCCCCGGCTA
The DNA here is from genome assembly GCF_024610735.1 of Ursus americanus. Taxonomy (NCBI): domain Eukaryota; kingdom Metazoa; phylum Chordata; class Mammalia; order Carnivora; family Ursidae; genus Ursus; species Ursus americanus. Next base: position 37,992,129 of record NC_142150.1, on the reverse strand, counting down.
GATGCCCACCAGATGCCTGCTGCCAGTAGTACGCGATCTCCCTGCGTTGTGACAATCAGAAATGTCTCCAGATAGTGCCAACTGGCCCAAGAGAATCACTTCTGCGGAAGGCCGCGGCCCCAAGCCAGGGCTGCACCTGGCACGTAAGCTCGTTCTTACCATAAACCAGAAAAGCACAGCGCGGGACCCACCGCTGCCCCGCGCAGTCATGGACCCCTGCGGGCGAGGGCACCGGATCCTATCTACACTTCATCCCCAGCACCGAGCACTGACTGCAGTCAGCTGTTCCGTAGAAGGAGCCCAAGGCTGGAGGCATGTCCCTCCCACCCAGCTGGAGCCCTACTCCCCAGCAAGGGCAAGGGCCCTGAAAGACCTGAGGGGCCCTATCAAATTTCCCTGGGTCTGCCCTCTGATCCCATTTGGATACACAGTCTTATTTCCTTTCCTGCTGTCTTTACTGAGTGCTTTGTCTCTTGGGGAACAAGCACAATAAAAAAAAAAAAAAAAAGTCTATATTCAGGCAGGAGTCATCTACCATAAAAGCTGATTAAAATACGCCCAGCAGCACCACGAAACCCCACGTGGCAGGGCTCAAGCTCCTTTTCAGCTGTGTGACTCCTTCCAGGGCCCAGGAAGCCCAGTGGAAACAGAGTTACCATAGGCGAGAGATCTGGGTTCAAATTCCCACCGCGCAACTGACCCAGAAACTCCATCCCTCCGCCCGTGTCACTTCACTCATAAGCCAGGGTAAAGGGACATAACGTAGGTGGCCGTGCTGGGACAAAGTACGGATGAAACGCTCACTTCTGGAAAAATATCGTGTCCTACAAGTGGGTGGCAAAGGTTCCACCACCACAGGACTGGCAGAGACTTCCGGAGTCCGGCTACCTCGCTAACCAACCCCCCGACCCCCTGGCGCCTGAGTCCCAGTCCTGGACATCAGCAGAATCAACAGGCGTGGCCTCTATGCCCACAGTTCCGATGAGAGAGGCCAGGCAAAGTACTCGGAAGCCTGCAAAGGCTATAGAAATATGACGGATTGTTACTGGAGAGATTGGTGGCCGCAGTGGGGGGGACAGCACAGGGCACGGCCTAGGCTCTAAGTGCCCAACCCACCCCTTGGTGTCACCCTGGGCAAGTCCCGAACTCTCAGAATCTCAATATTTTCATTTATGAAACTGGATTAAAAAAAAAAGAACCATGATACCTAAGTGACCCTCCCCTCGGTCTCCAGGGCAGGGGGCCCTGTCCCTGTCCCCGCGAACCCCGCTCTGCCACAAGCAGGCTCTGCCCTTTGGTGACTACCCCACCCAGGTCATTCTGTCAACGTTTTAGGCCGAATCCCACCTGCGCATCCCCATAAAGCCAAGGACGGGGGCGTGCGCCATGCGCGCACTCTCTCTGGACACGGAATTGGGAGAATCCACCGAGCCTGGTGTCACAGGCTGGACTGTGTCCCCTAGAGTGCACACGTTGAAGCCCTCATCCCAGGCCTCGAGTGACCTTATTTGGAAATAGGGTGGTGGCAGGTGTAATTCACTAAGCTGGGGTCAACAGGGTGGTCTCTAGCTCACTGTGACTGGCGTTCTTAGGAAAGGGGACTCCGGACAGAGATGATGATGCCGAGACATGGGCCGCCCAACAGCCAAGGACACCGGCCCTGACCAGGTCCTGCGAAACCGCCCTCACAAGGACCTACGCCGACAACACCTCGTCCCGGACTCCCAGCCCCCAGAACTGAGTGCCACGTCTCTGTCGTGGAACAGAGCGTCCTCGCTGTGCAGCCTGAACAAACACGTCCACCTATCATCTCAGCCGCTGCCCAGCTGCTCTCCCTTTCCCACGTGGAGCACGTGTGCCCCGGCCCCGGGGTCTCAGGGCTGCAGGGGGATGCGGACACACGGGAGGCAGCGGCCGGAGCGGCAGACAGGCGGGTCCAGTTTGGCTCTCATCACATCACCTCCAGGAGCTTTCTGAGGGAGCTCTGCAAAGGCCGTGGCCACCCCTCCCCCGACCCCACGGTGTGTGGGTAGTGGGGGAATGTGTAGGGCCGTGGCCTCCCCGGCTCCCGGCAGCCCCAGAGCAAGTCCCTTCCTAAGAGTGAAGAGGCCACCCTCCCACCCTGGGGGGCAGGGAGCGGGGGCACTGTGCCGACCCCCGGGCCCACCTGCCCCTGCGCCCCCACGCCCAGGCCAGCTATACGCTTGACTCACCACCCAGTCTCGGCGAACGATCATGGCCGTGATGATCTGGTACTGGAAGTACACAGGGATGAGCAGCGGTGGCCCGACTGTGGGGGGAGCAGAGGCGCTTAGAGGCATCCTGTCCCGGCGCTCCCGGCCGCTCGGTCGGGGGGAGCCCGGCGAGCACTGAACGGGGGGCCCAGGCAGAGGCAGCGACCTGCGCCTGAGGAGGGGCTGGGAGCACACGTCCCCGTCCCCCTGGACCCCCGAGTGCGGGAGCCTGGGCCTCTGGGTCCCGTTGGCACCGTATGCCAGGAGCAGTTTGCTCAGAATGGCCGGCCCCTCCTGCTCCAACAGGCTTAGGGGCGATTCCTGGGTCTGAAGGGGCAGCAGGTGGGGGGGGGCAGATGGCCGTTCTGGGGTGTGGTTGGAGGGCAGCCCCCAGCACTCACCCAGGAAGAAGTACTCGTGCTGGTGGTTGTAAGGCAGGTACTTGAGCTTCTTCTTGCCGTACTGAGGAGACAGAAGAGAGGGTGAGCGCCCGGGGACCCCCGCTCGCCCTGCAGTCACCATTCCTATCCTGTCAGTCTGCACCCTGGGCCCCCAAGGCTGGGCCCTTCCGGCCCTCTGGCTCCTAGCTGCCCCGGCCAACATTGGCCACCATTTCCTCGGCCCCAGCTGAGGGCACCAACCCCGAGCTTCGTCCCAGGCCTGCCTCCGCTCACGCCCTCCCCCCAAAGCCCACAAGGCTGGGGCTTCTATAGTGAAGCTCAGGGTCGAATCGCTGCTCAAGGCCACAGGAGAAATGGGCCCAGCTGGGATCAGAACCCAGGAAAGCTCACTCAGAGCCCACACAACAGGCACTAAATAAATGCTTGTGGAGTGAACGCTCAACTGAACGAGTCATACGGGGTCCCACCGAAGGAGCTCCTTGGCCAGTCTCTACTCCTTCGAGAGTGAGAAAATCTCCCAGGGCACCCTGGGGAGCTCCCCAGAGCCTGCAGCCGCCAGGAGAACCCAGCTAAGGGCCTGGGGAACTGCTAACAGTCACCGGGCTGGGAACAGCTACCTCCCCAGAGCCTCCTGCAATTTTCCAAAGCTAATCACTTCTCCCAGGCAGGTAACTTTCCGTGGAGGATGCCGGCAGGCCGGGGACACCCCCAGGGTACCCTGATGCCCAGACAGTCAGAGCGAGGAAGGCCGTGCCGGGGCCTGGGCACCCTCACTGCACAAAGCCGCTCAGGCCATGCCAAGCACAAGCCTGTAGGGAAGCCACTGCCCCACGGGGTCCCTGGAGCCCTTGCATGCTAGGGTCCAGCCCTCTGCAGACCAGCCCACTTGTTCCTTGGGGACTGAGACCATAAGATGTTGTTCAAAGAGCGGTCCCTGCTCTTGCTTTCGGTGCCAAGATCTGCCAAGATCCCCTGCACAGATCACTTAGCCCCCGCACCCCTACCCCATTTGGCACCCAAATCACTGGTTGTTAAGAGGAGCCGATGAGAACACAGGAATAAACGCGGGGGGCTGGCCGCTGGGACACTGCCCCTCACTCGCCCTTCCCCGGATCCAGCCCTTTGAAGGTGCTTATTCCTACTTATTGCACTCGGGAGATGGAGGCACGTTACGGATGGACAGACCCCAGATGTCGGCTAAACTCATGCCCCCATCTGCAGGTGGGAGCAGAGAGGGAAAGGACCATCAAAATGGTAGGAAGGGCACACGATACCTGAAAGGAGACGCCCCGGGTGGGAAGGAAGACCAGCCTGCTCCCAGGGCCGGCATCTTGGCACCAGGGCCCATGGTCACGGCCCATCTGGCTGAAGCACAACTCAAACCGACCCCTTTATCCCATGTGGCCTCCTTTGCCTTGGCAGGGGTCTCACTCATCCCCAGAAAGTGTGGCCATTGGCACAAGGACGGTCACTAAGGCCAGGGTTGAGGCTGGCCTTGGAGAGGTCCCAGCCAAGGAGGCTTCAGAGGCAGCCTTGGGAGAGTTCTCAGAGGAGGGAGTAGAGGTGCACCCACCCCCTCGGCGGCCTGTCGGATGGGGAATGCTGTGGTCCGGGTTCCAGGGAGCATGTGGCCTACAGAACAGGCCCCTGGATCCTGCTCTAACCTCCTCCCAGAAGCCGGGAAACAGACCCATGGGTCCAGCCTCTGTCTGCAGGCTTCTCGGCCCCGAACAGGAGCCCTCCCTGCCACAGCTCTGCCCACGGGTCATCCCAGGAGGTAGCCCCGGGCCCCAATGACCCTCTTGGGCTGGTTAGACTCTTGGGAACAGAACACTAAGGGCAGCCCAGGCAGGTGGGCAGACCAGAGAGTCCCCAGAGAAGGACTCAGGCGTGGCTAAGCTGTCGGGGCAGGGGTGGGGGGCACAAGGGAATTCATTGAAGTTGTGTTTCCATGGTAAGCACGCTGTTTCTATTGATTTATGGTGACCTCTGGGGAGCGACAGATCACATGTGCTGACGCTCCCCCAGTTGCCCCGGGCCCCTGGGCATTCCTGGCTCCCACGTGTGCCCCTTCAGTGCTGCAGACAGTCCTGCAGGAGCGGCCGGGTCCCCACCCTCTCTGTCAGACCCTGGGGGCTCCTGGGCTCAGGGAGGCAGGGCCTTGCGATTCAGACACAATTCAGTGTTCGAGCGAATTGCTTCACACGCACACCCTGCTCTGCCCCCACCATGAGCTGTGGGCTCCCGACTCATCCTCTGCAGGTCCGAGGGGCACTCCCCGGGGCTGCTGAGGGACCGGCAGATGAGGTGGCTGTCACGGTCCTTTAGGAACAGAATGGCGAGCTGTGTGTGGGGACACACTGAGCCACCACGGCACATCTGTTCCCATCTTGGTGACCTCAGGTGGGGCCACTAACTGCAAGGCCACTTGTCGGGGTATGGCTGGCCCTCAGCACCAGTTTTCCTCAGAAAACCAGAGAGCACCCACTCGGTGTGACGATGTGTGGCTAACTTGCTGGCTCAGCTCTCTGCCAACGTCTGGTCTCTTAAGTCATGGATGCGGGGAGGGGTGGAAGAGGGGTTTAGAACGTACGGAGCTGGGGGGGTTGCTCCTGGCATCTCAATTCATCAGAAAGCTGGAATGACCCAACAAGCCAGTTCCCTAGGGTCCAGCAGGTGGTGGCCCCAGGCAGGTTCCGGCGGGACCTAGAGGCCCCGGCTTGGAGCAAGACAGCCTGGGTTTGGGCGGTGGCGCTGCCTTTTCCTGCTAGGACCTCAAGCAAGTTAGTTCATGTCTCTCGGCCTTAGCCCTTCCACCTCTGAAATGGGCGTGATGACAGCTCCCGCCTCATGGTTAAGCAAAGGTTGAGTGACGTCCTGCATGCCAGGGCCTGGCACCGTGCTGGGTATGCAGACTCTGGCAGAGTCTGCCCTCCTCCCCGCACCTCCTCTCCTATAGGACAGTCCTCATCACACAGGGAGAAAGCTTGGCTGGCAGGGCACCTCCTCTCCTATAGGACAGTCCTCATCACACAGGGAGAAAGCTTGGCTGGCAGGGCTGTCATAGGTGAGGCTCAGGGAAGACAGAGAGGGCTTTCACTCAGGTAAGGTGGCTTGTTGTGGTTGAGAGATGAAAATGGTAGCAGGCCGAGGGCTCCCCTTGATGCGTTCCCAAGCGGAGGCTCACAGGGATGCAAACCGGGGTGGAGGGAGGGGGAGCCCTGGCAGCCCTGGTGGCCTGGTTTCCCAGAGGTCTCTACCCCTCTGCCCAGGCGGGGCTGACCGTCCTGTGCTCAGTCTCTCCACAGACCCCGGGCCGGGTGTGGATTGCAGGCTGGGTGCACGCCAGGGGCGTGTGCAGGGGACATTTCAGCTTTGGAACAAAATGTCTGGGGGATGACAAGGGCCTTCCTTGTCCAGTCAGGGTTGGGGGAGGGGAGCTGTCGCAAAGCCCAGTCCCCGCCTCTGGGAGCCTGCAAAGTCACAGAGAGCAATGAGCTCCCTGGCCAGGCCGGGCATGCACAGAATGACAAGGCCCCGGGCCATGGGCCCTGAGAGGAGGTTGTTCCCAGGGAGGCCTGGTCCCTTGGCCTGTTCACAAAGGTCTGCCTGAAGCAGGAAGCCTGGAGGGGTGGCTACAGACAGGCGGTGGGGCAGGGAGGGCGTCCCAAATGGGTGGAAAGGCAGGCTCTCCGGTGGGGAGGCGCAAACACTCACCGCTTCCGAAAGCCCACCTCCAGTGCCATGGCGATAACGGCCTCCCGGTTCCCCTCTGGGATGTGGCAGATAGATAAAGGGAGGGGCGAAGCCTGCCGCTGACTTCACCTCTCCTTAATTCTGTTCTGGAAGCTCCAGAAGTAAGAGGGTGGAGCTATGAGAAAAAGCACCTTTTCATTATTTTCAAGGATGTAATTGTCTACCAAGGAAACTCGAAAGAACCAACTGAAAGACAGCTAGAATCACAGAGAGGCCTGAGTCGACACCGGCTGGACGTAAGCTTAACCATCAAGTATCAACAGCTTCCCGGAACCTTGGAGAAACATCGATCCCAATAACAGAAGTAGGAAAGATCCAGGATTGAACCGGAAAAGAAACACCCACGAGACATATAAAGTATAAAACTTTTCTAAGAGAAAGAAAAAGAGGCTTGAGGAACTGGAGAAAGGGGCCTTCCTGCGGGATGGAAAGACAGAGTGTGAAGACGGCGACTTGCTGGGAGGGCTGCGGCCAGTAATGAAAGGCCAGGGGTGGATGGAGGGCCGCCCGAGTCTCGCGGACGGTGCCCCGCGTGAGGCTGACCGCCCAGCCCAGGCGCGGGGCTCAGGGGGGGCACACTTCCCCGCATGGATGGGGCCATGAGCCCCAGTGGGGGTCCTGGGGAATCTGGCTGACTCCAGAGACGTGAAGGGTGGACACCAGCCTACCCACAGCCTGTTTGGCCAAAGTTAATTCAAAAGCGAAGCCACAAAGCACTGAAAATAATATGTAAGAAGAGCTTTCTTGGCGCGCCTGACTGGTTCAGTCAGTAGAACATGTGACTCTTGATCTCGAGGTTATCAGTTCAAGCCCCGTATTGGGTGTAGAGACTACTTAAAAATAAAATCTTAAAAAAAAAAAACCAAACAACTTTCTAAGCATGAAAGAAATTAAAGAAATCTGCAGGAGGGAAAAAAACAGTGAATACCTCTTGCTACATAAAACAAATAAAATCCTCCCAGAAGTCATAAATAAGACCAAAAGGCAGAGAACTCATGAGGAAAGGGGCTTCACTGTTGAGATCCCTCTATTTAATTTTTGCCTAGCCCTTTGGAGCAGTTTGTTTACCGGGGCCTGGAGATAAGAGGCCTGGTCTCCTTGCTCTGGAGGTCAGAAGCTGGCTCAACACCCCAAGGCCTGGCCACATGGGGCCAGGTGGGTGGCCCTGGTGTGATATGTGGTATGTGGGCCTGGCAGGAGACAAGGCCATCGGACCCGCTGTTGCCGGGGTCCCTCTGAGGGCAGCAGCATGGTCCTGTGGACGCCGGGGCACAGCTCTACCAGGAACCCGGCAAATATCTGGCCTTTTTCCCCCACACATGTGTAAGAGGAGAGGATTTCCGCAGGGCACTGTGGCCCCGGCCACGGTTTTTCAGATGCTACTAGCAACAGGGTAACCGGATTTCCAAAAACTGCCATTCCACCACCGGCCCAAAGCTGGCACCGAAGAGGTGTCTAGGGGGAGGAGGTGTTGGGAGAGGCTTCGCTGGCCACGGCACAGAGCGGAAAGGAAGCCTTCCTGCCAGCAGAGCTGGTGAGACTAGATTTCTGGTGTTAGGAACGCAGAGAACATCTGGCAGGAGAGCCAACAGCTCTCCAACATGAAGCCTCATGCAGAAAGGGAAGCCTTTGTCTTCACTCATCAGAAAGCCCCAAGTTAATCAGCTGTGATAACTGGACATCTTTAATCAAAGCTAGCAAACAGCTTCCTAGAAAAAAGAGGCAAGCAGCAGGTACTTTGGAAGAGAATATAATCCCTGCCTGGTCAGAGAGGCTGCTGGCTTCCCAAGTACTGAATGTTGGCCAATTTCCCCTGCAACGGACAGCGTCGCAGAAAACCCGTGTTTCTGCTCCGATATTCTCTTGGGTGGCACCGAGATGGAAGAGACAGGGTACAAACTAGAACTGGAGGAATAGGCTCTCTCCTCTCCTTGTTCCAAGCCTCGGATGCCAACATTGCCAGGAATACACCCCTGGTGGGACTCCAAGACCCTGTTCCTTCCTCAATGGTGCTCGCTCGACAGATGCTTACTGAGCGCCTCCTCTGTGCCCGGCACTGCGATGCTTACAAGCTGTACTAAAACCAACAGGATCCTCTAAACTTGGGCTAACCTCATCACCGTACGTCCCAAAGGCAAAGCATAGGTAGATTTTTTGGTAAATTAAGCCCTAACGTAGAGGCTGTCCCATAGGGGCTCTACTTTCTAAAAAAAATGTGTTAGAGGAGGGCATTCTTTAAAGGCATTGGGGTGCTTTTATTAAAAAGAAATTGAGAATTAGCAACAAGTTTCCTATCTTACAAAATAGCATGGGTTACATGATGGTATAGAAATACAACGGAGCACCGGACGGACCCAGGCAAAGGCCAGTGCACTTGGACTTCCAGAAAGAGGCCCGTGTTTGGTAAGGTGGCAAGTCGAAGAATAGGATGTCTAACTTTTAATTTTGGTTTTTATTTTTATTTATTTTTTTTTAAAGATTTTATTTATTTATTTGACAGAGAGAGCAAGAGAGCACAAGCAGGGGGAACAGCAGAGGGAGAGGGAGAAGCAGGCCAGGGAGCCCGATGCGGGGCTCGATCCCAGGACCCTGGGATCATGACCTGAGCCAAAGGCAGATGCTTAACCATCTGAGCCACCCAGGTGCCCCTAGTTCTGGTTTTTAAAATGAATACACGCTGGGGCACCTGGGTGGCTCAGTCAGTTAATCGTCTGCCTTTGGCTCAGGTCATGATCTCTAGGTCTTGGGATCAAGGCCCCCCCACCCTGCCCCAGTCGGGCTCCCTGATCAGCAGGGAGTCTGCTTCTCCCTCTCCCTCTGCCCCTCTCCCCTGCTCATTCTCTCTCTCTCTCTCAAATAAATAAGTAAAATCCTTAAAAACATATAAATAGTTCATAGCAGAAATCTCCACAATAGCTAAACTGCAGAAGGAGATGAGATGCCCTCAACAGACGAATGGATAAAGAGGATGTGGTCCATATATACAATGGAATATCACTCAGCCATCAGAAAGGATGAATACCCACCATTTGCATTGACATGGATGGGACTGGGGGGGATTACGCTAAGTGAAATAAGTCAAGCAGAGAAAGACAATTATCATATGGTTTCACTCATATGTGGAACATAAGGAATAGCATGGAGGACCAGAGGGGAAGGGAGGGAAAACTGAAGAGGGGATAATCAGAGAGAGACACAAACCATGAGAGACTATGGACCCCCGGGAAACTGAGGGTTTCAGAGGGGAGGGGGTATCCGGTGATGGGTACTGAGGAGGGCACATGTTGTGATGAGCACTGGGTGTTATACGCAACTAATGAATCATTGACCACTTCATCAGAAACTAATGATGTACTGTACAGTGGCCAACTGAACATAATGAAAAAAAAAAAGGATTTTCAATTAAAAGGGCTATTCTAATTCTTAGTAAAAAAAATAAAATAAATTGTTAAATAATATAAATAAATAAATAAATAAATAAATAAATAAATAAATAAATAAAAACAAATGTGTGCACATGAGTTTGCAGATAAAAGAAATCTGGAAGGACTTGTGTACTCTGTTGTCATCAGCGGCACGATATTTAGGGCAAAGGGGGATGATGGAGGTAACAGGAGATTCACTTTGTAATTTTGTGTATTTCTGTCATACTTAAATGCCTGCCACAGGTAAATCCTGTATTTATAATAGAAATTGAACCAACATAAACATAAGGCAGTGTGCTAGACTCTAGTCCAGACTAGAGAAGGAAATGACCTCACTGTCAGATCCGGGGCCTCATCCTTGGCTCGCCACTAAACTGTAGGGTCCTGAACACATCCCCTCGCTCTGTGGAGCCTCCCTTTGTCACGTCTGGTGATGCAGGTTGGACCAGACCATGCTGACGTCCCTCTCAGCATTGAGGACTGTGGCTCTCCCAATAAGGCTTCCTTGAGCTGGTCTCTGGGGACCACGCTCGAGCCCTGGACTTGTGTCTGCCTGCTGAACCGGGACCAGAGCTCCCGGCCCCCAGGAAGAAACGAGCCAGGAAGTGTTCTTCCCCAGCCCACGGGAGGGAGAGAGGCATCTATTGTTGATGCGGGGCTGGTGGTTCATTATTTACACACGAGGCCATTCTATCGACGTTCCAGCTTGAATAATTCAGGGCGTCCGGGAAGGGTTTCCAGATAAACAGCAGATGCAGTGCGTCTGGCTGACTCTCCAACCTACAGGACTCCTTCCCTGGTCCCTGCTCAGGCCAGACACTTCCCACGCCAACACAGACCCTCAGCGTACCTCAACAGGCTGCGATTCGCCCAGGACGAGCACATGCAGCATGTTCACATCGGGGTCCTTGTTGAAGATGTTGGGCTTGGCGTGATGCTGGAAGTGGCGATGGTTCCACCAGTTGGCGGAGGCACCCTGTGGAGGGGAACGGGGTGAGCAGTGCAGTTCTCTGGGGGACAGGTTCCCAGTACCGCCAATACTCAGGACTGACTGTGCCATCATACACACACAGGGCCTTGGGCCCCTGAGCCTCCGAATGCGGCCCTGTCAGTACTGAGTCCAGAGTGCTGGCCAGCTCTGAGGCCAGCACTTGGGAATGGAGCCAAGCCATGCCATCCCTCCGGGCCCGTTTCCCCAGCCACCACAGCAATGGCGGTCGAGGCCAGCTGGTGCCAGAGCGCATGGCGAGCGCCTTGGCCAGTGTGGGGTGGCCTCTGCCCTCTGCAAGTACCAGGTGAGAGCCTCCACACCCCTCAGCCTCTGCACGTCCCTTGAGAGCCGTGTGATACAAGGAGAAACACTTCCTGTTGCAGGAACGGTAAGAAGGGGTCTCTACCACGTGGCCCAGGATTCTACTCCGAGGTGTGTACCCAAGAGAAATGAAAACATGGCCACACAAAATCGTACGCCAATGTTCCCGTTATTCAAAATGACCAACAGGTGGAAACTGTTCGGCCATGCCATAGGAAGGTATGAATCAGCAGCTACAACGTGGACGGACCCTGGAAACACCTGCTGAGTGAACAAAGCCAGACACAAAGGACCGCATCCATGATTCCATGTATAGGAAATGTCCGGACTAGAGACTCTAGAGATAGAAAGATTAGCAGTTGCCTAGGGTTAGGGTTGGGGACACGTGGGAGCGATGAGGAGGTTGGGAGGTGGCAGCTAAGAGGTGTGAGGTTTCTTTTGGGGGTGATGAAGATGTTCTCAGATCGACTGTGACGATGGTTGCATAAATCTGTGAATATTCTATAAGCAGTTGCCAAGAGACCATCCAACAGCCAGATAGGTTGCTGCCCTGAGCGGTGAGGACTCTGTGAGGTCCCAGCCAGAAGGCCACAGGGAGGCTTATGGAAGAGCTCCCAGGTTCTAACATGAAAATACAAAACCGCGATTCTAGGAGACGGGAAGCATTCCCTGAGTATTTATTTCAAGGTCACAAAGTTCTGTTTCACCAACTCAAGCTCTTGACCCAGTTTGGAGGCACGCCTGCCCCCAGAGTTGCCCTGTGACCCGTAGAAGGAAATGGGACCCTATCGATCCTTCACTCTACTGGCGAACTACGGCTGGATCAATCAATGCTTGGGCCAAACATCTGACTAACTGCTAAAACAAACATTTTACTTGGAAGATAATTTGGCACAAACGCGGTCTCTGGACACGGAGAGGCACAGACGGGCACAGGTGTGGCCTTTGCCTGTAAGCCTGTGGTTCTCAAAACCCATCAGAGGAAAAAAAAAATGTCAGTGAGCGAGGGCTCAGAAGATGGAGGAATCAGATGACACATTCACCTTTCCAGCCAGAAGGAACCCCACTCCTGGGAAAGGTCACATGGAAAGTCCCCAGCACAAAGAAGTCGAGGAGCAAGCCACATCAGGAGTAGGCAGATGTTTAGAAAACACTGACCCAGGGATGTTTGTGGAATGAATGAAGGAAGGAAAGAGAGATGAGCTGTGAACGCCCCGGTGATGAGTCAGCGAGGGGAGGCCGTCTCGCTCTCTCGGGACAGAGCTAGTCCTCTGCTGGGATTCTCTTCCATTCTTCACTAGGCGGAGCCCTGCTTCGTCTCCCCATCCAGAAGCCCTGCATGTCCTGGGATGAGAGGCAGCCCTGGGAATGAAGCAGTGATCCCGAGGCAAGCCCTGGCCCGGAGAGGGAGAGAAGGGCACCCCAGCACAGGGAGATGGGGCCGGGGAAGACCAGCAAACCTGGGCGGGGTGGGGGGGCAGGCGGAGTGAGAGAGAGGGAAGAGGCCAGGTGAGGGCCTCGGGGGCCGGGGAAGGGGTGGTGTGGGCTGCTCCAGAAGCCAAAGGCCCCGTGGTTGGGCCAGAGACCCAGACCACAGCCGAAAGTCCTGGGCTGAGCCCTATCAGCACCTGCGGGAAAGTGAAAAATGCGTACCCCTGGCTTGACTGGTCACAACGGCATCAACAATAGTTTCCGAATTGACTTTTCGGTTTGTCTCATTTTCAAATGAGAGAAGTGCCAAGTTGGATGACTTTTCTCCACCAAGTGACAATCTTAATTTAAAAATTAAAAAAAAAAAAATTTTTTTTAGGGGGGAGGGGCAGAAGAAGAGAGAGAGAGAATCTCAAACAGACTCCCTGCCCAGCGTGGAGCCCAATGTGGGACTTGATCTCCCGACCCTGAGATCATGACCTGAGCCGAAACCAACAGTCAGATGCCCCAGGAGCCCCTTGAATAATTTTTAACTTAAACCAAAGTAAAATAATAATAAATTCTGTTTTGGTACAAATAATATACTTTCCCTTAATGTTGGAACATTTAATACATTCAACTTCCCAACTCTTAAATATTTCTCAACTACTTTAATGTTCTGAGGAAAAAAGACTAACCATTAAAAAAAGAATACCTACACACATGTATATAGGGTCACAGATTTTTCCTTTTGCCTCGGCTTCCAGTATGGCCCAGCACAGTCCTGATCTTTATCCAAAATGTTGCTCTTTTGTTCACTGTAGATTTTCTTTGGCATTAATTTTGTTTAAAAAATATATTAAAATGTTTTTCATCCTGATTCCTGAGTCTTTTGCTGTCCCCTTAACTTCTGTGCCCTAGGCTTCACCCTAGTCCTGGCCCTGGTGGCCCAAGAGGGTATAGTAAAAAGGCTGGCGGTCTCCTGGTTTCCGTCTTCAGACTTGGGGTGTGGACGGTGCCGGCCTTGCAGTGTACATTTTACCCTACTTGCAGTGCCGAACGGCTAAAGGGTTTTCAACAGAGGTGTGATGGCTCAGAACTCTTTGTACAAAATCGTCCTCTGGAAGAAATGTCTGTCGGAAGAGACTGGAAGATGGGATGGGGAGAGCCCACTCTGGAATCCCACAGTGGCTCAGGCTGCCAGTAGGAAGCAGGTCCCAGCCCCTCAAGGCTCCCGGTACCCCGTTCTCTGCTCCCCACCAGCTTGAGCTAAGATGCTCGAGGTGGCAGGGCACCTGGGGACCTTCCTGCAGCCAGCCTCCTTTGTTCCCAGCAGAGGGAACCAGGAGCCATGTGACTATGGGGTGCCGGAGCGGTTTCAGCCAGGCTGCGAGGCTCCTGGCTCTGGGGCACCCCCAGGGTGAGCTGCATGGCTGTGCCCCTGACCTTCGCACGGCAAGAAGGACACAGCAAAGCGGAGGAATGGCCAGCTATGAGTGCAACCCCCATCCCTGACCTCTAACCTCCAAGCCCAAGTACCCGTCTTCCCCGCATCCCAGAGTTCTGACGTCATAAACCCACGTTCTCCGTGGAGGCCAGTCCTCTGTCCTGGCCTCGTCCTCCGTCTGACACAAGAGCTGCACTCCAAGGTCCTGCAAAAGCTAAGGGCCATCAGGCAGGAAAGGCCCTCCCGGCTCCCACCCAGAATCTGGAAACAGGACACAACCCATCTTTGTTAAGCGGGCAGGGATAACGTGGGTCGCGAGTAAAATGTTACTTTCCAATACTGAGGAGGGTTTTATCCAGCAGACAAGAGTATAAAATGAAACAAAGCAGTCTACTATGCACACCCTCTCCCTTCACCCCCGAATTTCTGGAAAGAAACCAGGTTCTCAGGCCGCTTCAGGCTCAGGGCCAGGCAAGCTGCGAGGGAACTGCTTATTAGTTCAGTGCTAGTCCGCCCCCAACCAGATCCGCTGCCGGCAAGCCACCGGCTCTCCATGGTCTGCGTCGCGGGGGGTACGCTTAACCCAGGCAGGTAGCTCTTCCGGAGCCAGGGGGAGGGGGGAGGGGATTCTTTAGGACACAGCCCTTCTTAGGATCAGCTGGGTGCTGCTGGGAAAGGGCCGAGTGGGGGATGATCTGTTGCAGAACGAGCCGGCAAGGACTTAGTTCCAAAACCAAGGAGATAAGCCAATTGGAAGAGCACAAGGTCGCTGGCAAGTGCAGCCTGTCTTTTTACGAACTTGCCTCACGGTAACGCTTTGTGGGGCGACCTCCTGGGCGGCAGAGGGGGTGAGAAAGGAACTATTTCCCCATGAGCCTTAAACCACTCTGGTCCTGCGGCTGAGCTGATCATCGTGCCATCTGACTTCCGTGACAGTATCTCCCTTTCAGACTAAGAGGGCTTTATTAGATAAGTCTTTAGACAACGGGTAAATGATATAATCAGTATCATCCACTGAGTCGACATACAAAAGCAGCACATCCCTGTCCTCGTAACTAGCACGCTGCCTTTGCGGGTCTAATTCAATACGGAGACAGGGCTGGAAAGGTCAGAGGAGGGGAGGATTTGCCAAGTCCCAGAGCCCAGGGCAGCCCGGCAGGAAAGCCTGGCTTCCAAGCGGACCTGCCGTGTTACCGTGCGGTCATAGGCACTGACCCCAGAGGAGACTTGACCCGGGGCAAAGTCAGCCAGGGCCGTGCCAACCACTAACTGATGGGCAGATGACCAGCGCTGCTGGTATTTACCTTTAAGTGGCCGATGATGAACTTGTGGACGACATGGTTCCACGAGGACTTCTTGTAGACAGAGAGGTGGCCATAGTCGTGTTGCAACCATCCAGCTTGGGCCTGGGGACAGAGATGCTTTCACAGCGCCAGCTTTCACGCGTCCCCAGCCTCTGTGAGCTGGGGGGAGTGAGGGTGGGGGCTTCAGGCGTCCGGGGAGGGCGCCACGCCTCACCTGAGAGGTAGCGAGGACAAAGGCCGTGATGACGGTCGGAATCCAGCCATTGCCAAAGTAAAAGATGGTGAACCAGGCAATGCTTTCCATGACGAGGATGTGGGCCAGGAGGAGGAGGAAGAACAGGTGGTTGCTCTTGAATAGGTTCATGTCCTCGGCGGCCTTCCTCAGGGCCCGGAAGTCCTCGATGATCTGGGACTGTTGAGCAAGCGCACAGGGAAGGCGTCAGCCGCCTGGCTGCACTGGGGGAAACCAATGTGTTCTTGCTGGGAGAAGCAAGGGGCCGACCCACAAGCCTGTGGCCGGAGTGAGCCCGGCCACCGTGCACCACTCCCGCGACAGCTGCGTGGGCCTCCACAGACCCGATGACTGCGCGTTTGGTCCCAGCCAGGTAGGTGGCAGAGAAAGGATTCGACTCAAAAGCTGGTGTTTTGCACACCACATTCCCAGTGGCATGATTCCCAAGGCACCAGGCGGAAACCACCCAGGCATCCCTCACTGGGTGCACGGCTGAACAGAACGTGGTCTATCCACGCAACGGAATACTCTCCAGCCTCGAAGAGGAAGGAGAGTCTGACCCTCGCTACTGCAGGGATGGACCTTGCAGACCTCAGGCTCCGTGAAATCAAGCCAGACACGACAGACCAAACACCGTATGATTCCACATAACTGAGCTCCCTAGGGTAGGCAAATCACAGACAGAGAGTGGAGAAGCGTTTACCGGGGCTGCGGGGAGGGAGACTGTTCAATGGGGAGTTCATGTTTAATGGGCACAGTTATAATCTGGGGTGATGAAAACGTTCTAGAAGTGGATGGTGGTAAAAGTTGCCTAACAATGTGAATAGGCTCCAAAGTCACCGAACTGTGCATCCAAAACTGGCTAAATGGTAAAATTTATGCTATGGACACATATATATCACCACCCCCACACACAAGCTCGCACTTTCCCACGACCCACCCCCGCCCCCACCCCCAGAGTGCTCTGGGCACTCTGTCGAGTCTTGAGGGGTTGGGCTGGCGGAGACAAGACTGCAGGGCAACATCCTTGGCCCTAGAGAGTTCAGAGAGGTGGGACAACTGGGGGGGCCCTGGGGGTGTGGGGCCGGGGAGGCCAAGGTGGAGTCAGGGCTGGCTCTGGAACCATGAACATGGCATGGAGAAAGAAGGCAGCTAGGAGGCAGGGGTCGGGCAGGCAGGGGGAAGAGAGAGCTCTGACAGCGTAGATGGGGTGCCATGTGGGTGGAGGAAGCCAGGTTTGGGGGCCTGGGTGGTAAGTGGCAAAGGATCTGAAGAGTGGCTAACACCATTTAAGAAGGGAAAGCGGGGAAACCAAGTAGGGGCCAGAGAAGCAAGGGGTCAGGAAGGAGGGAGCCCACAGGACACGAAGAGAGGAGAGAAGCTGCCTGCCTGCAGGGGGGCTAGGGAGGGCAGAGGATGGAACCACGGGGGAAGAAACCAGGATGGAACCCCAGGTCAGCTCCAGGGAGGGGTGAAGACCATCTCCCCACTATCAGCCCTGGGGAGAAAGAGGAGGGGCAGAGACGGGAAGAGCCGGGGGAGCGGGAATGGGCTGGACTTCCCAGGGAAGGAGAGAGAAAATGGTGGGAGGACTGGACCAGAAGTGAAGACCCTGGGCCCAGCCTAACTCTATTGAGACCCGGGAGGTGAAGAGGCTGGGAACGAATCACTCGAAGGTAGGCGGCCAGCCCAGGCTGGGAGCAAGGGCAAAGGGCACGCCACGGAGTCTCGGAGTCCTGCTGACCCCAGGCATTGGACGGTGGCTCCCCTGGATAGGCAGAAAGCTCCCTTGGCCCACACCTGGCACTCTCTGTCTTTGGGCGGGCACACCCTCTGCCCGCAAACCCTCCCCTCCTTCCTTGGTCTGGGCACACTCACGTTCTTGCCATGGTCCTGGCTGGGCTCCTCCGGGGCCAGCTCTCCGATCAGCAGAGGCTTCATGAACTTGCGCACGAAATCAAGGTCACGGTGGAAGGCACGGAAGGCATCCTGGGGAGCAGGGCAGCAGGTGTTGGGTGGGAGACCTCAACCCACAGAGGACGGGGCTCACAAGCAGCTGCTCTCCGTGTCCCCACTTGGACACTGATCGACGCCTCCCAGGACCTGGCCCCAAATGCTCTCTCCAGCCTCATCTCAGCAGATCCCTCAGTGCCCGGCCGAACTGGCTCTACCCCTGGGTCTCCGCCCTGAGCTCACCAACGGTGTGTGCACGCATTCAGGATGCCTCCGGGTGAGTGAGAAAAATGCACCCCTGCAGGAAGATGCACAGGCTGGGCAGGGCCCAGGAGGGACGGCGTTTCCACTGGCACCCAGCAAACTACACCACCCGCCACCCCACGCACAGGGCTTACAGAGAAAAGCACAGGGCTGGGGCCCGCTCCAGCACGGAAAATGTGCTTGGGAGATCATGTCAAGCCAATAACAAATAAAGAACTAGTTAAAAACCATGTCTGAAAAAACCTTTTTCATAATTTGAAGAAGTATGACAATAATTACGAAAACGATGAAAAAAAACCTCTGGAGAAACCCTAAAACGGTTATGTGTTAAGGTGGTGGCATTATGCCTTGCTTTATTTCTTCTCAAACTTTCTCTAACACTGCTATCTTATTGCTTTTAAAATTTAAAAAATAGGGGCGCCTGGGTGGCTCAGTCGGTTAAGTGTCTGCCTTCAGCTCAGGTCATGATCCCGGGGTCCTGGGATAGAGTACCATGTCGGGGGCGGGGGGGGGGGGGCCCTGCTCAGCGGGGAGTCTGCTTCTCCCTCTGCTTCTCCCTCCTGCTCATGCTCGCTCTCGCTCTCTCTCTCGAATAAATAAAATATTTTTTAAAAATTTTAAAAATATTATATAATAATATTATTATTGTAATCCCAATTAAAAAGTGATAATGTGCACGATTTGGGCAAATTTAGAGACTGTACAGAAGAATAAAGAGGAAAATAAATACCACCCAGAGAGGGACCACTGTTGTGAATATTTTACCTTGTTTCCCTCTGGGTTCTTTTCTATATGCGCTATGTATATTATTACATAAATCGTCTCATAACAAACATGGCATCTCCATTAGGGATGAGCCTGGCATCATGGGCTATGATGTCCCAGTGGCAAACATTCACTGTGCAGTGAGCAAACTTGGACACATTGCAAGATAGAGGACAAAGTTAAATGACACCACGAGAAACCATGGAAAACATCAACGCAGTGCGGGGGAGAAGTGTGTGTGTGTGTGTTTTGGGAGGGGGTGTCTAGCTTTTCAAAAACTGAAAAAGAAACACAAAAAGATTATAAAAATGGCAATGCTTGATTTGAAAGGCTCCTATTTGGAAGGGGGTTAAAAAATAAAGACCCAGCCGTTTCGCAGGACATTTTTGGGGTTGAATGAGAAAATGTGAATATGGACTGGCTGTCTGGTCACATGAGGGACTTAGGATTCATTCTCTTAATCGCAACAAAGTTATGGTGACGATGTTAGAGAATGTTCCCGTTCTTTGGAGCAGGTGGTGACGAATATAAGGACGAGGTGGCATAACTGAGACAACTTGTTTTCACGGGACTCGGCAACAGAAAATCACACACACACACACACAGTCCCATACCCACAAAGAAGCGAATGAATGCAAACATGGCACAATGTTGAGATTACGGGTCTTGGTTGAGGAAATACAGGCGTTCACTTACTCTTTCAACAGTTCTGCATGTTTGGAAATTTTCACATTTTTTTAAAGGAGGGAAGAACCGGGCCCACAGCTCATAATAAGCATGTTTAAACTCCCCACTAAAGTTATCTCCCAACAGTGATCGCCAGGCCCCTCCCAATTCCCTACTGCATCCCTTGTACAGTTTAAAAAAAGGTCCGTGCCCCCCTACCTGAACAGAAAGGGAGAGGAGCAGAAGATCAGATCAAGTGTATTTTCAGAGAAGAGACGTGAGGCTCTTCTGGGGCCCCGGGCAGGCAGTGGGGAGGCCTGGTGGCCCGCGCTGACCAGCTTTGCCGCTCTGGGCCAGCCGCCCTCACCCCGCCTCAGCGCTCTCTGCGAAGTGAGGCCCCTCCCGGCACCGAGTCCAAAGGCCCCAGGGAAAAGCCCCCCAGCAGCTTCCAAAGCAGGGCCTGGGAGTCAGTGGTGCTGTGGTGAGCAAGACTGCCCTTTCATTGGTCCTTCTCACATCAGGCCACCGCTTTTGAGAAATGACAGGAAGTTTTTGGGAAGGCAGTTTCCTGCGGGCCAACTGCTGTGTTTGGTAACTAAACCACCACTCTCTACTCCTCACTGGGAGGTAAACTTCAAGTCTGCAAGAGACTCATTTCTCAACCAGCACCCATTGCCCGCCCCCCACCCCCACCCCCTGGGTCCAGGTCATGCCCTCAAGCCCCCACCTGGGCTGGGGAACTTGTGGGAGCAGATAGACAGACAGACTCCTGTCCTGACCCAGGCCATTCTTTGGCCATATCCAGAGGGCTCTCAGGTGGCCTCTCACCTCCCCACGTGACCGGGAGGAAGCCAGGAGCCTTGTTTACGTTCCCTCCCAGAAGGCTGAGTGCCCCGCTGTATAGATGAGACACCGGAGCGCGGGAGCGGACATCCTCTGCTCCAAGAGGCAGAGCCGGGATCAAATCCAGGTTCACCTGACTCAGGGACCACTGTACCACATGCCTCACGCCTCACGCCTCACGCCAGTTTAGGAAGCCACACGCTGTTAGATTATCTGGTCGTCCGTGGTAGGTCTGACGGCTTTCTGAGCAGGCCAGGTGAAGACCACCTACGAGCCCACCAAGCTCGTGCTCACGCCAGGGCCTTTGCACAGCACTTCCTTCTGCCCAGGAGCCCTGCTCCCATAGTGCCTGGGGCTGGCTTTTCCCAACCACCCTCCAGCCCCACGCACTCTCTTGGACATTGGCCTGTTATGCCTTCTTCATAACAGTTACCAAATTCACAAGCTGTGTCACTCACTTCCATGTATGCCATTCTTCCCCCTCTAGACCATGATGAACTCCACAAGGGAGGGGCCCCAGCCGTCTCGTTCACTGCAACCCCAGGGCCTACGCCGCCGCCTAAGAGGGGCTCACAAGTGAATGTGAGGACCCAGGACCTCACAGCTCTGCCCTCTCTAACCCCAGGAAACTTTCCCACTCTGCAATCATGTTCAGACCAGAACTCTTTACTTTCTCCAGATCTCACTCTGATAGTCGCAGTTACCACATGCTGGGACATGTAGGCTAGCCACCAGCTTATGTAAGCCGCTAATCTTTACCGAACTCTGAGGCAGGTTCTGTTTTAGAGACAAGAAAAGAGACTGAGGGAGGTGAAGCTGCTAGCCACAGCCACATTGTAGGTGTGCCTACTTCTAGAGGTTTCCAGGGCTAATACACATGCCTCAATCAAAACAAGCTTCCTCCTCGCTGAGAGTTGAGCACTTTTTGTGTCTTCCCCTTCAAAGTGTCACGGAGGGACCTTACACTCTTCCAGAAGGTTCCCAGTAACCGCTGGGTTATAGATGTGTCTGGCTGGTGCTAGGGAGGTCATGAGGCAAGGCAAGACGATGCCAATGCAAACGTTGACTTTGGAACAAGAACTGGAACCAGAATCTATCCTCGCTTTTCAGGAAGGCCTGGGACAAGAGTGAAGAGAATGGAGCAGCGAGAGCTTGAGAGCAAACAACTGTCTTCAGGAGGGCCGGTGTGTGTGCTGTGGGAGGAAGGGCCAAAAATTCCAAAATGGAAGACACCGTATGTGACACTTCCCACTTCCGCCACCACTCAGCACCGCCAGCCAGCCAACTTCTACACGAAGACACCTTCCCTGGCCCAACCCCACCCAGGGGAGAGCTGGCGGCTCCCACCACGCCGGGGGTCGGAGGCCATGGTTTCTTTCTGGCTGTGCCCACCTTCTCTGCAAAGCAAGCCTGGTCTCCAGTCCAGCCTTCTACATCTGGGCACTGAGCCTGGGACCTGGGACGGACGGGAGGGGCACACTCAGGGCAGCGGATGTTGCAGGTAGTGGCCCTGGGAACCAGGACCCTGCAGGCAGAACACGGGGTTAAAGAGGGAGAAGCAGAGGAAGTCCCCTGAGCTCTCATCTGGAGACAGAGGCCCTGGACCCTGCCCCAGCCCAGGGACAGCAGCAATGGCAGCCATGGGCAGAGCTCTGCAAGCAGAGCGCCCTTGGTGCAAGCATCCCGGCCGATGTTTGGCACACGCGAGACCCCAGGGCTGCGAAGGCCACGGACGCACAGAAAGCAGGTGCCCACGGAGGGAGCCCGCAGGACCTGAAGGGATTCTCACAAATAATAAGTCATGGGAGGATGCTGGGCAGGGTGTTTGCCTGAGGCTGCAGCCGGCAGGGATGGGACCACCCTGCCCAGGTCCGGCTCCAAAGGTACGGCTGCCCTCTGGGCACAAACAGAGGCGAGATCTCGTGTGTCGTCCTCACCTTTTCCTTTGGTGAAAATGGGGTCACTCGACTTTTCTTCACACTCTGTGTCCGATTTACTGACCTCCCTGCTCTGTGTGCTGGGAGCATGCACACACGTGCACACACGTGCGCAGGCGGCTAAGGGACACCCCGTAATGATCCCACAGCTGTAGCGCGTCCTGACGTTGAAAGAGCGAACTCATGCACAGCCCATTGGAGCCTGGCAGTAACCTCCCATTTCAGACCCGTGAAAGCCAAGTTCACAGGAAATGTCTTGCCTAGGAATTCATAAAGGTAGGGATGCAAACCTAGGTCCTCTGCCACCGAATCCCGTGACCCCCCTGCCCTGTATAAAGCAGGTGGAGGTCGGAGATTCATTCCATTTTCAGTAGGTTGCCTTTTCATAAGAACAACACAGGAGCAAGTTCACAGATGGAAAGAGCCCTGACCTCTTCTCGCCTTCCCTGGGTTCTAAGAGGCAACTGATGCAGATAGGGCAGGAAAAGCCGGAGGCAAGGCAGGAGTCGGGGAGCTGGTGCCTAGAAGGAGAGGGTCCAGCGTCAAGTGCCAGCCTAAGAGGAAGGAGGGAAGCAAACCCACCAGATGCGGTCACTGTCTGAGGTGTTCATCTTAACGCCCAGGGCCCCTCTCAGAGCCGCAGAGACACTGAATAAATGTGTGATCGGGGCGCCTGGGTGGCACAGCGGTTGAGCGTCTGCCTTCGGCTCAGGGCGTGATCCCGGTGTTGTGGGATCGAGCCCCACATCAGGCTCCTCTGCTATGAGCCTGCTTCTTCCTCTCCCACTCCCCCTGCTTGTGTTCCCTCTCTCGCTGGCTGTCTCTATCCTGTCGAATAAATAAATAAAATCTTTAAAAAAAAATGTGTGATGAATCGTAGCTGAAGGTTAAAAGCCCCAATTGGGGAAAGTTCTGCAGTGGTGGGCCCCTGCCTTGAAGAGCAGACATCCTTGGGACATGCAGGGTTCTTTCTGCCCTCAGCAAGGCGGAGAGCGGAGGAGCACCAGAGGGTAGGAGGGGTGGAACAGGCGAGGAGGAAGGGAGGGAGGAGGGAAGGCGGTCTGGAGGACTCTATCATGGTAGATCTGAGCTTAGGGCTGAGCGCCGCCACTGGAGCAAGGTTTTCAAACTTGAGCAAGGTTTTTAAACCTAAGAGCAACGAGAGATACCTACAGGCCTGATCTGAGGGCCAGCATGAATGTGCTCTGTGAGTTGCAAAAATTAAGCACCTATATTCTTACAAGCAAGGCCAAGTTGTTACTTCTGCAGAAGCACCAAATGACAACGGCCCTCGGCTAGGTCGCCCTTTTGGGGAAGAGGTAGTCTTGACTTCTGAGGCCTTTTCTTCAGAAACAGGAAAATCCCTTATCGAGGCCCTGAATTGTCCCAAGAATGGCTTCCTTGACTTTTGGCCTCTTAAGAGGATGTTACTGCCCTGTGACCAACTGAAAACAGTGTGCTGAGTGCTCCAGGGGATCGAACTCTTATCTGCTGATCGTTCCCTCCCCAACTTGCATGGCCCAACAACTCTGTCTGTCCCCAAGCTCTAAAGAAAAGTCCAGGCTCTGAGGGGCAAAGCCACCTACAGCCTAAGACCAAGGGTCTCTTGATTCCTAGCCTATTCCTGCTTCCCCGAGTCCTCTTCCCCTATGCCCCATGCTGCCCATGACCTTTTCCCACCCTGGTCCCAGACAGCAAAGAGAGGAGAATCCAGTTGCCCACCCCACCCCATGTTACACCACTATATCCCCAGTTAGCACATGCCAGGCCCTAAAAGCCTCATCTTAGAAGATGGTAAGCTTTGGGGGAGGGGGGGTAAGGGTTGTGTAATGTGTCGCTATAATACATAAAGCTGCAATAGTTTCAAAAAGTTTCAACTTTTTTCCACCCAATTCCTTGTTGCTTACTTTACATAATCCTCACCTTTTCGCACTTGCCTCACCAGCACAAGAAGAAATGTTTCTAGTGCTTACCCACAGCTTACGAAACCCTTTGCTGCACAGTATATATTTTTCTACATAAGAGAATATATTTACTAGTGGGAAGACCTCGACCAGGAGGCAAGTCTTTTCTCTGAGAATTGCCCTTACCCAGCTTCCACAAACAGCTGTGGGAAGGGCCACGTGATGTAACACAGATGGTCTGAAAACCTTATACCTGCCAAGTTACAATTAGCGGTACAGCCCCAGGGCTGAAACCATGTTCACAAGCAGGTAGAACCGGATGGACCCCAAAGCTGTAGGCACCATGTCCTGCTGACCACCTTCTCGACCTTGCATAGGCTCACCAAAGCCGCAAGCCATCCACAGCCCCGATTCTAACGGCCTGGTCTGCCTGCCGGGGTAGGCTCCTCAACCAAGGAGACTTGGAAGAGGTAGGAAGAGCAAAAGTTCCACGGATTGACAGGGGCCCACACAGCTAGGACAGCTAAAGCCCCCAACTGGTCAGCTAGGTGTCCAAGCGCCACGATCTAGGTATTTCTCCCATGGCCTCTCCCCTATTCACCCTTCCCAAGTGCCTTCCAACTTGCTGCCACCCAGAGGCCCCTTTCTTCCCTCCTTGACTCTCTTGGGTTCCCTCTCTCCCATCTGAGCCCCCTGGGCTCCAGCAGCACCTTAAAGAAACGCAAGGACTGCAAGGACTGCAGACTCGGCGATCAAAAGGGGCCAAAGGGGCAGAGCCACACTGCCGCTGTGGGTAAGACGGCTGCCCGGGCTCTGCACCCAATACCTTGGGCTCCCAATACCTTCAGGAGTGCAGAGGAGGGAAGGGCATTCCTGGCAGGATTTAGGAACAGAGGACCATTGAGTAGTTGAGAAATCCGAGAGTAACCCTGGCCCAGCTGGACCTGTTGCCAAGCCAGCCCAGCGCTGCTAAATCCGCACCGTAGCTCCAGGCCCCTCTGGACCTGGGCTTTGCAGACTCTCCTTCCATTTCCCCACCCCGGTGCCCAAGAACCGACCCTTGAGGGGTGGGTCCTGGTAGTCCTTGAGAGCGTGAGAACAGGAGCTCCCGGCCCATCTCTCCCTGGCAGCCATTGCGGACCTTCTCAATGCAGGAGCAAGCCCAGCCAGGCACAGGCCTTTTCTTTCTCCGCCCTTACTCTGACTAGAGAGTGAGGGACACGCGCTGAGTCCCACACCTGGCTCTTCTCCCGCTCCGTTTCACGGTGCCCAGGAGCGGCCATCTTCCACGCCGAGGGGGCAAACCCCTAGGGCCCGAGCGACCCCTTTGGGGAGTACCTGGCTCCCCGGCGGAAGGCTGGGAGGCGTGTGTCCTAGCGCGCGGTAGCCCGGGTTCCCCACCGCTTGGATCTATCTCCCCCACGCTGCTCTCTCCCCGGCTCCAAAATCCGACCCCCAGAGCCAGATGGCCCCGCTGTCCTAAAGGAGGAGGATTTGGGGCGGGGAACGAGCGCAGTAGGCACACTTTCTTTGCCTCCTGGACGCCCCACGCTCCATTCAGCATTGGAGGTCGGGTTTGGAGACCTGGCTCCTGACTCCCGCCTGCAGCAGAGAAGGGTAGCAGGAGAGTCCCCTCACCACACACACACCCTTACCGTAGCATCTTCCCCCGCGTAGTGCCCGATGACCCGTTGGCCCCCTGGGTGCCGGCTGGCCCATTTGGTGATGTTGTAGACCTTGCGGTCGATGACGAGCCACTTGTCCGTGCGTTGGTTGTGCTTCTCAATCTCCTCCCAGTAGAAGATGGGCATGGGCGCCTCTCGCTCTGTGGCCCCCTCGCCCTGGTTCCCCCCTTTCCCCATGCTGCCTGCCGACTGGGTATGCCCCGTGCACTGTGGCCTCCACACCCGCAGCTCGAGTGTGCGGCCCGGGCCCTCCTCGCTTTCGGCTTTTGTCTGCTCCTACTCCCCCTCCCGCTGAGCCCCCTCCCCCAGCCTCCTCGCCCGCGCTCAGTTGGCTCCCCAGCCTTCGCTCCGACTATCCCCGGCTTCCCAGTGCCCCCAAGCGGTTCTTTTCCTCCGCCCCGCCCTCCGCGCGTCAGCTCTCTGTGGACTTTTGCCTCCAGGAAAAACTCCGGGGTCGCTCAGGACCTGGCCACCTCCTCCGCCCGCCCCTCCGGCTCCGCCCGCCCCTCTGGCTCCCCCCGTCCGCGGCTCCGCATCCTCCCGCGCTCCCCGCTGCCCGGGTTTCCACAGTGATCAGCAGAGCGCCTGCACCAATCCGGGCGCGTCGCCCCGCCTGCCATTGGCCCAGGAGGATCTTTCGAAGGCCAGCGGGCTGGAGCGGCGGTCCCCGGCTCCCCCTCCCGCGCGCCCGTGCTGAGTTGAGCCCAGCCGCGAGGCCGCTACGTGTCCGACCTCCTCCCTCCCCCCGCTCCAGCCCCGGGGCGCCGGAGGAGAACCCAGAGCAGCAGGGCGGGCGAGCAGGGGCGGGTGCTGGGTACCGCGCGCTCCGGGGCGCCCAAGCCTCGCGCTCCCGGGCTCTGCACCTGACGCGGGCACACTAGCGTCCCCGGCCCCGGCCCGGCTCCGCTGGGTGACGCCCTTCCCCGGCCCGCCGGAATCCGGGCTCCGGTATCGCCGCATTGTCCGCACTCTGCACAGTGGCGCCTTGCGGCAGCCTCCTGGAAGAGACGAGCCGGCCTCGGACTCGTCCAGGGCTCCGAACCCTGTAATCAGACGCCCTCAGAAAAGAATTGCCGGACCTCTGCTCTGCTTCTTTGTGCTGGGCGCCATGGTGGTGGGGGGAGCGGGGGCGCGACCACCAAGCGGACACCGGCCTTGCCCTGTACTCAGGAAGCGCGCAGGCTAGCTGGGCGACGGAACAGGGAAGCAATACAGGACCACACACGAGTCACCGGACAGTAGTGCCGGACTGACGCCAGGGACTAAAGATGGAGGCATCAAAAGGCTAGGAGGAGACGCAGGCCCCCGGACTCCAGCTGGACGAAGCTTGCTTAGGATCGGAGCCCTGGATCCTGAAGGTGGACTGAGGATAAGTGGGAAGGAAGGATGAACAGAGGGAGGGGGCGGGGTGAGGACAGCCTTGGGAATCAGGGGTTCATATTTCAATGGGAAGATTTCTAGGTCCCTGAGGGCTGGCACATTCCGCTCAGTAGCTTCTCACCCCAACCCTGTAAGGCGAACGTGTAGCAGGACTAACTCCATCTTGAATTCATTTTGCCTTGAACACTTCTCCCTCCCTTGTTACTCCACAGTAGACCCATCTGAGTGTTGTAAGCCCATTGGGGGGAACTAACCAACTTTTAGGTTTTAATAGGAGCACTGGATTAAGACCTAACACATTGCACAAAATAATCAGCATGTTCCTGCCTGTTAGTCCCCCAGCACATGATAAGCATATGATAATCAGTTCTCTTTAGAGTTTCTTAGGGAACTTGAAGATCCTGGTCCGTGTTTATCAAAAACATCTGATTGATTGCTCAAACCCTGGTGGCACCTTAGCCAGTTTCTTTTTCCTGTTTCCCTCCCCCTTGAAAAACCCCGCATTGCACCGAGATGGGAAGATGGTTTTTCAGGACATTAGTCCACCGTCTTCTTAGTTAGCTGGCTTTCTCGAAGAAAGTTGCTTTTGTTGCCCCAATACCTTGTATTGTGGGGCAAGCAGAGCAGGCCTGTGTTCAATGACAAACAGGACCCATGTTGTTATATCGAACTACAACCTGGAGAGACTGAGGTTTAAGAAAGGTGAACTGGGCAGGTGCTTGCAGCTAGCAGACATTGCTCTGCCTCTCTCCTAATGAGGTCATTGGAAAGGAGCCATTGTAGAAAGCTTTGCTGGGGAGCAACCTGATGCGGGGGGGGGGGGGGTAGGAAGATCACTCCAACCAACAGGTGGGGAGGGGACAGGACAGTGGAGGCCACACAGGGTCCCCTTCGTGCCATTGTCACGGTGGTCAGCCTCCTCTGTGTCAGGCTGGTAGCAGTCCCGAGTGTACTTTGTTCATGTCACAGACTCTACCAGGAGGAGAACGAGGCGGCTCTGGCTTTAAAGTGTAGCAACCCACACCCAAACCAAAAAGCCCGGCTCACAGGCTAAGAGAGGATGAAGCAAGCCCCCCCCCCCCCCGGGAGGGGTACACTGACTTTTATGTCTGTTAAAGGAGAACTGAAACAGAAAGCATGATTGTGACTTTTTTTTCCAAAGGGGGATTATCACAAATACATAGATAACTTTAATGAAAAATTTTAAAAGGCTGGGGAGCCTCAGAAGGAGTGATAATCTGAACGGGAGAGCCAGGGACTCTCTCATGGAGGAGTCTCGAAGGCTAAGAATAGGCCATGAGAAGGCATCAAGGTCTAAAAGGTGGTGAGTGCACTGAGGATGGGCACGAAGTGGGGACCAGCCAGGGTGTGGCGTGCCCAGCAGTTGCCAGCGTAATGCCACCTAGAGTAGGCTCAGAAAGGCATCTGCTGAAGACATGAATGACTGCGTGCATGAATGAACAAATAAAGAACAGAAGGGAATAAAGAACAGCCACAGTTCTCATAAGACCTGCCAAAACTGGGAAAAGCCTCGCCGGCTTTGCCAAGGATGGAGGACTTTATCCTGGGGGAGGCGGGGAGATTCATAAAGCAGAAGTGTTGGCTATGCCCAGATCCAGGACAGACTTCGGGAGGCAAGCTCAGGCTGGGGTGGGATGTGGGAGGCCAGGGGGACCCTGTGGCAGTCCATAAGAGAGTGAAAGAGGCTGAAACCAGAGGGAGCCCACGGCCCTTATCTGCCGTTCTCCTGCTCCATTATTTACTGTTGTCACTACTCTGAAGGGCCTATGAGACGGAATCCTTAGAGAAATCCCCATAATACTCAGCTGACCTCATAGCCACTTAGGAAAAGGGGTGATCTCAGAGAGGGTCACGGTTCCCATGGTTTCCCCCTGCCCCACAGAATCCCTCCTCCCGAGGACTGCAGCTTCCTGGGGATTTTGCTGGGACCTCATTGTGATCACTGCACTTTGTCAGGAACAAAAGAGAAGAGCCTGGGTGGCTTGGAGCCCAGGTCCTCCCCACCAGCCAAGTGGGTGAAAGGCTGGGTGGGTGGGGGGCGGTACCTTAGGAGACAGGGCCTGAGGGCGGAGCCCATGCAGCCAGTCCCCACAGAACGGCTGGGGGGGCCTTTCGGTCTGTGCTCATAGGGGCTCTCTGAGGTCTGCTGCTGGACGGGGTGGGGTGGCAGGAGTGAAGAGACTAGTTAATCAGAGGGACAGTGAATGTGGAAAACACCTGCAGGGGCAGCCACGGCGAGGGGGGTGGTTTGGGGGGGGTGAAGAGAGGGAACAAGGTTCTGACATAAAGTCCCTCAGAGGCAGAGGGCCAGTGGCCGAAGCAGTACACTCCTCCTGACCCCTTTTGGCTCTTCCTTTCCCTGGTTGATAAAGATGGCCAAGGCATCACTAATTTTTTTTTTTTTTTTAACACACACACACAGAGAGAAAGAGAGAGCACAAGCGGGGGAGCTGGAGGGAGAGGGAGAAGCAGGCCCCCTGCTGAGCAAGGAGCCTGCCTACGCAGGGCTCAATCCCAGCACCCTGGAGTCATAATTTGAGACGAAGGCAGACGCTTCACTGACTGAACCACCCAGGCTCCCCAACACCACTAATCTTTAAAGCTATGGCTCTTATCTTTCACAGTCCGTGCGTTGTCAGGTTTTGTGAATGAGCAGTCGACCCTCTCTGGGTCTCCTTCCTGTCTCCCATTCATTTCTCTGATCATTATAATCTTCTCTGATTTTAATAGTGGTGGTAACGATCCCCCGTGTTGGCCTCTCATGTTAGGGTGTCCAAAGGACTCTCGCACGGTGGACTAAAGCACTTGGCACAATGCCCAGGACAAAGGAGGCATCCAAAGGGACTTACTGTTCCTCCTCTGGGTCTCGTTCCTCAAAACAAGACCAAAAGTGGGTCTTCTTACTCCGTCTTTGCCAATGTGGGCACGGGCACTCAGACTGAGTCCTAGAATGCAAACCTCAGATCCTGCTCCCATCAAACCTTCTAGAACCCTCTCTGAAAGGTCTCCAGTGAGTCCAATCGCCTTTTCTCAGACCTCTCAGAGACTTCTGGCAGGCTGACATCCTTTCCTCTTGCCATGCCATCCTCTCCTGGTTCCTTGGCAATACAACATCCTGATTCTACCGTTGGACCACCCCCTTTTTTATCTCCCATTTGCTTGTCTCCCTCCTCCTCCGCTCTAAATGTTCTTGACCCTTGGGTGGCCCAATATTTTCTCCTTTGGAGCCACATTTGGGATGTGACCACATCAGGGATGACTCTGGATCTCAAATCTACATCCACTTACTTCCTACACAGGCAAATCTGAATGTCCAGGTCGCACCACAGACTCAACCTAACCTCCCCGAGTCAAGAATTAGGTCTCAGCAGATGTGTCCTTTGGACCTAGTTGGGTCTCATCTTCACTGTTTTAGATGCAAAAGTCAATTTGTCATCTTCCCTTCCAAAAGTCAACGCTTCCTTTTAACTTCCTCCTTTCTATTAATGACACCACTTTGCTTCCTGTCACTCTGGCTCAGAATTTCAGATTGTCTTTTCTTCTTCTCTTGCCTCCCACCTTGGCAAAGAAAAGTCATTGTGTTCAACAGATTCTGCCTCCGACAGTGTCTCCCTTCTGCCCCTTTTATCCCATTTCCACTGCTGCCGTCCGGGGGGGAGGGTGCCCCACACTCAGCCACCGCATACCCTGCGGCAATGTCATTCGGCTGAGTGAAGACTCCTGCCCAGGGGTTCTCGCTGCCTAGTGAATTAAGCAGGGGTGGGGTGAGGAAAGAATGCACGTAAATATTAGCCATCTTCCCAGAAGGCATTGGCCTTGTCTGCAGCTCCAACCCAAATGGCTAAAAAGTCTGGGAGAGGACGCGAGGGGGATATCACTTTATTTTTGTGCAAAATCCTTGTTGGGAATGTCCCACACAGTTCTGATCACGAAGCCAACGAGTGACTAAGGAGAAGGACGTTGTTCATGCCGAAGGGTACTTCTCATCAATCTGCAGATTGAAAGGAGAAATAAGGAAGGATAAAGTGGGGGGAGTCAGACGTGTTCACGAAGTCCTAGAATACTGAATCAAGAGGGGTCACAATGATACATACAAAAAGAAGGCTCACTTCACGTAGCGGGAAAGCAGGGTAAGAATGAACGGGTGATGCCCTCTCGGGAATACTTACTTGGGTAACCCAGGCTGGGTGGGGTCTCTGATTCTCACAGCAGAGATCACTGTGTGCACTTTTCCAATGTGTCCCTCTGTGTCCCTGTCAGGGAAGGACGGTAGCCTGATGGACCACAAACCAGACCCCGGAGAATACGGGTATTAGAAGACCCGGATCCAGGGCACCCGGCTGGCTCAGTTGGTGGAATGTGCGACTCTTGAGCTCGAGATCATGAGTTCGAGCCCCGCGTTGGGCATAGAGATGACTTCATAAAAAAAATTTTTAAATAAAAAAGGGGAGGCCTGGATTCTAGTCCAAGCTCTGGCCCCTTCTGGCTGTATGACCTTCCTTGACCAAGTCACTATTTCACTGAGCCTCAGTCTCCTCATCTGTCAAACGGAGGTAATACCTACCTCATAGGATTATAAAGATAAAAATCAGATAAATACAATAAAAACTAAAACCACTTGACAGTTTATGAAGTGATATACCTGATATAAGGGATTTATTCTTTTTTTAAAAAAAGATTGCTATTTATTTGAGAGAGAGGGAGAGCACACAGAGGCAGAGGGAGAAGCAGACTCCCTGCTGAGCAGGGAGCCTGATGTGGGACTCGATCCCAGGACCCTGGGTTCATGACCTGAGCTGAAGGCAGATGCTTCACCGACTGAGCCACCCAGGTACCCCAGGGATTTATTCTTATTGCTATGGTTATTCTATCAGAAGTGGCAGGTTTTGGGGGCCACCGTCAGTATCTGTTTCTCTGGCTACCAGTGCTGATAATGAACGTTTCTTGAGCATTTACTATGCACTAAGCTCTGTGTTAAATCCCTTAAATCAAAGTCCCACAGCTTCTAAGCAGAGATGGGATTTGTCGATTCGTGGCTCTTGCTCTTTGCACCACATTGCACTGCCTTGATGACAGGAGTGTCCAAACGGTCAACAGTAAAACCTAAAACCATTGATTCGTTCATGCAACAGCTCTTTGCCCTGGCTGCCCGCTCCTGCCCTGGCTCAGAGTGAGCAGGCAAGCGTGTCCGTGGGCCGTGTAGTCGACCACCGAGAGGAAAAGTGGTGCTCGAGACCTTAGGTTCTGCTTTCAAGTGAGTAAGTTCAAGCACATTTGCTCATTTCATCATGTCATAGTCTTTAGAGCTGGAAGGACCTCATTATAGCAACAAAATGGCTAAGGACCAGAAAGGACAAGGCTCTGGCTCACCACACAGTTGGCTCTTATAGCTGGTGGACAAACATCGGGTGATTTAAAGGAGGGAACACACAGACACGTGGGTGTGATCTTACTGTCCCCATTTTATGGTTGAGGAAATCAAAACCCAGTAAAGTTAAGTAACTGGCATAACTGGGATTTGACTTTCAGGTCTAATTCCAAAGTACAAACTCTTTCCAAACTAGCATTACTTCAGGCAACTCGTTTAACCCTTTGATCCTCTGTGTTCCCATTTGTGCAAAAGTTACATACATACCCTGCTGACTTCAAAAGGCCGTTGGGACAATTGCTCGATACAATGGCTAGAAAAGCACTTTGAAATTGTTATAGATAGAGGTTAAATAATGCGGGTGCACGGCTATATATAGATACAGCGTTTACATACATCTCTAATGTTGGAGCTGGGGGTAACTTAGCATCTAATTTAGTTGTGTGAGGGCACCATGGCCGTTTGCAGAGCCAGGACTGGAGTTTGCCTTTTGGTTTCTATTTCAGGGCTCTAATACTGGTGGGGGGGAGGCCTTCAGCAGTCAGCAGAGCTGGGCGGAAATGTTGTCATCATGCTTCAATGGCTCTTCACCCATGTTCATTGTCAGGCAGGACAGGTGTCCTCAGAGTTCAGCCTGTGCATGGCCACCTTTGAGAGAAAGAGGAAGGACTGGCAGGGCGGGGGGTGGCCCAGGAGCAGAGCTGAGACACAGGGGGAGTGCAGCCACGGGAGCTCGGGCAGAACCCCGTTGGGGTACACAGCTGTAGGCCCAGATGGGACAGGGTCACGAGAATGCCGTCACTTGGGGTGGAGTGGAGCCTTGCAATGATCCGTTCTCACTTGGAGACAGAGAAACTGAGGCCCAGAGATTGGCTTGTCCAAAATCACCTGGCAGTTAGGAAATCTGAGAGGTTCCTGTTTCTAATGTGAGTTGTCTAGGCACCTGGATCCAGCCTCAATGAAATCCACTGGAAACCTCAGATAAAATGCAGTAGCCATGGATGGTCTCTGCCACACTAAGGCTCGTCAGTCCTCGGATGACCTGTCCCTGTGCTGACAGAGCAGCATGCCTCACGTGGGGTCATGACCCCGGGGAAATGGCACCCTGCCCTGGCATCCCCTTTTCCTCGGCGTCTCTATCTGGAGGCCAAGCAAGGCCAGGGACAACCAGGTGATAGACGTGCTCTAATAAGAACACCAAATGGGGGAAAAATAGAGCCAGGTTCATTCCCCTCACTCGGCACCTCTTGGCTCTCTCCTTTCTTATAAAGAACATGGTTTTTGAGTAGATAATCTCTAAATTTTACTTTCTCCAAGAGCAATAGGTTGCTCCAAGTTCGAGGTGCCACATTCCCTCGTTTCAAGGTAGCCGAGTTGAGGAGGAAGTTGGGCAGTAGGAGCAGGGGCCGGCCGGAGCCTGGAGCTAGCTTCTGGGAGGAACAGCTTGCCAAGTTTCTGAGTTGTCCGGGAGCCCTGTCTAAACTGGTTCTGGGAGGCTGGCAAAACACTCTGGGCCTTCGTGCCTGCTGAAGACATTGACTCTGAAGCAACAGAGGTTGCTGGTGCTGCCTGTGCTCACTTCGTGCCCTGGGCTATGACACCTGTGTGGCCCAAGGAAAGGCTTCCTTATCCTTGTTGGCTGCTGCTCGAAGGCCCCGAATTCAAGCCTACACCCTCGCCTGCCCTCTAAGAGATCCCACGTCTGCCAGCTGAGCTCCACCTCTGATTGTCTCTGCAGTGTATTTCCTCTTCCCTCCAGAAGGTACCATCCGAGTTTAGGTAGCCGTGTCTCTCCGCCAGGGAGAGACCTCCACGGCATGTCGGGCCCTGTGATCTGGCGCCTACATCCGTCTCCTAGGCTCCTTGCTCAACTCCAGTCGTCCTACTCTGCAGCCTTTGCGTCAGTCCTCTTGGCTTTCGGTCCACGCTCTTCTGGCCAGAGTGCCCTTGCTCACCTCATCTGCCTGCAACTCCCGCTGGACCTTCGGATTCGGTTTTTGAGTCACCTCAAAACAAGTCAGAGGTTCCCTGCTCTGTGCTCCCAAAACACTTCGTGGAGATGTAGTACCAACATCATCTGTGCACTTGTACGTCTCAGACCTGTAGGCTCCCCGGGGGGAGACGCTGGCTCAGAGCTGAACCCTGGGCGTGGGGCACACACTGCGCATGCTCACGGCACTTTTGTGCCAGCTCCAGGGGGAGCTTCGAGGGAAGAAGTCCGAGCAGTGCAGTGGGGCGTCCTGCCTTGTGGCCCCCTCACGGAGCTAAGCAGCGGGATCCTCTCTGCAGGTACGCATAGAGCCACGTCTTTGGGCTAGGAGACCACCACTCCCATTCCAGCTTCCTCTCTCAATTGCTTGCCGTGAGCCCTCGGGCAAGTCACTTCATTCTTTCGCTAAGCATTTATGGGCGTGGTGGTGGCTTTACTGTGTGTCGCCTTAGTCAAGCTGAACTACGTTTCACAGAATTGCCTTCTCTCTAGGGTCCTGGCCACGTTGGCATTGGCCACAGGAGAAACGTGTGCGAGATTTGGGAGGCTCAGGGGAAGCGTGGTTGCTTTGTGACACTCTGAACGTGGTGTAGGGCCGTCCCGCCAGCTCAGGAGCTCTCTGCTCAAACCCTGCTGGATGCTCTTTGACAGGCATCCTCCCAGGCACTGGAGACAGGAAATAAATAAATCCTCCTCCTTCTGGTTCTTGGATTCCCCGTCTGGAGGATGCGGATTTCATAATTAAATGAAATAAGACTCCCAGCTGCTCTGTCAAATGTCTTAGTGGACAAGCCTGCAGTGAAAGGCACATGGAGCCACTCATCGCAAACCCTGCGGGTTTAGGGAACCATTCCCCTGGGATGGGCTCAGGGAGACCCGGAGGCCCCAGGAGCCAGGTTTCGGTGACCTTGACGTGTGTCTGCTCAGGGCTAAAAAGAGAGACCTTTGGGCTCAGTCCACCAGTTAGTCCAGACAAACAGCCCCATGTTAGTCTTATTTCTTTAATCCTAAGGTCGAAGACCTTCCATGCCGTGTGTGAGAGACAGGAAGCACACAGCCTCTACCCTGTGCTTCTCAAACTATTGGTGGTGAAGGACCAGCTTTAAAAAAAAAAAAATCCCATCCATCACAGATCGACACCTTTGTAAAATACAATAAAAATGAGTCATTAGAAAAATCATTAGAAAAAAAGCACTAAAAAAATCATCCTCTATCCAAGGCCGGACTTTTTTATTATCAGAATTAGTAGGTGTAAAACTTTTCCATGGAATCCCTAGGAACACTTCCTAAAGCTTACTCTCAGTTCCCGTTCTGACTTCAGCATCGCCGGGTAACGATCTGTGGACAGATGCTGACGTGGGGACGGCACTTTGAGGAGGTCTGTGGCGCCTGAGGGACCAGGAGATGCCGTCCCACTGTGGCTGAGGCTCCTTGTTCTTCTGGGGCAGAACGAAGAAAACAGGCCTTGGAACCACTCACTCGGTGATCTTGCTTCTAGCCCAACCCTCTGGGGATCCTGGTTTCTCATCTGTAAAATGGGGTGCTGTCAGGGCCGTAAGGTGACACCTGTGAGCGAGGGCATGTTGTAAACGCTCCACCGCGTGGGGAAGACTGGTGGAGCCTAAGCTGGACGTGCTGGGTAAGCTGATCTGCAGCTGGGGAAAGGGCTCTCGAGGGCGCACAATTTGGGAGTCCTGGGGCGGACCCACAGGCACCACGGAGCTGGAGAGAGCGGCGTCTTGCTTAGCATGGCTGACGGTTTTCATGAGCTCGCTCTGAAACGAAGGGCACTTGGGCCTCGGGGTCCAGAAACATAGCAGGATACGGAGAGGGGAGGGGCACGAACCTCCTTCCCAAGACACCAGCAGGGTTTGCGACGATGGTGAGGTGCAGGGAAACCCGTGGGTTTAGCTCTCAAGACTTCTGCTGCTCTGAGTCTGGGAAGGTGACCTGGGGAAGCGCAGGGTTTTCCGCAGCACTTGCTGAGCAGGGGTGGGAGGCACCAAAGCCCTTTCTTCCAGGAAGCAGAAGTGGGCATGTTGATGGGGTGCCTGGGCGGCTCAGTCCGTCAAATGTCTGCCTTCAGCCTGGGCCATGGTCCGAGGGTCCTGGGATCGAGCCGCGCAACAGCCTCCCTGCTTAGCGGGGAGTCTGCTTCTCCCTCTCCCTCGGCCCCTGCTCGTGTGCTCTCTCTCTCTCTCTCTCTCAAATGAATAAATAAAATCTTAAAAAAAAAAAAGCGGACATGTTGGCAAGTCACGTGAGATGCCCTCTGTAGGCCCTGTAAGAGCCGGGGGGACTCGGATTTCCAGCATGCGTTCTTGGTGGGGCAGGATCACGTGAACCCGAGGTGGAAATATTGCTCCTTGGGGAAGGGGCGAAAAGAATCTTGCTCTTTTTTTTTTTTTTAAAGATTCTATTTATTTGTCAGAGAGAGAGAGAGCAAGACAGCATGAGCAGGAGCAGAGGGAGAGGGGGAAGCAGACTCCCTGCTGAGCAGGGAGCCCAATGCAGGACTCGATCCCAGGACTCTGGGATCATGACCTGAGCCGAAATCAGACGCTTCACCGAGGTGCCCAATCTTACTCTTTCTATATATAAACACAAATATACAGACAGTAGGTAATCAGCTATCTGTGGCATTCAACTTTTAAGAGGGGTTATGACTGGGGGGAGGACGATGTCTAAACTGGCTCCTAAGGGTTACAATAATGAAGACAGGGTTTGGGTCCAACACCCTGCTGTTATGTAGAAAGATGCAATGCGATGGTGAAATCCACCCATACCCAGGTTGTGTTTCTTGAAATGACAAACCCCAAACTCCTGAGCACCCTGCAGACAGGGACCTCACAGGCGCCTGCAGCCCTTCTAATGCCCGCCGTTCTTCAGCACGTCCCTCGGGCTGCCGAGGCGTGGTGCAGACCGCTTAGCTCCAATGAGCCAAGTGCTCCTATACCAGTTTCTGGAATGGTGCACAAGCCTGTCAGCTAAATAGGGGACCTCTTCCCTCCTCCCCCTGCATCCCGCCCCACAAAGAGCCGTCAGCACAGCACGGTTTCCAAACTTCCTCTCCCTCCGGGCACAGAGTCCCCTGACTCTCCCGACCCATTCAGCCCAGAGCGATCTTGAAATATTCATTGGATCCTGGCACGCCCCTGCTTAAAACCTTTCCCATGGTACTTAGAATAGCCCGAATGCCCCACTCCGCAACTGCTCTTTGGTTTTGAAAAGTCAAAACCAGACTTCTTTCCTGTGTCATGGCCTTGGCCCAAACTTCCGGCTTTGCCTAAAAATGTTCCTCTTCTCCCCCCTGCCCTCGTCTGGCTAAAGGTCATAGCTCAGAGAAGTCTTCTGTGACCACTACCACCGCCCCCCCAACCCCGCCATTCTCCAGTACGCAGCGTTCTTTCCTTCAGAGGCATTGTCACACTTTGTTGACCGGTTTATGGTCTTTCTTCCCGCTACTGTGGAAACTTCCTGAGGGCAGGGCCCGGGGTCCATTTGCCCACTGCTGTATACTCAATTCCTAGAAGAGAGCTGGGCACACGGCAGGCTTCAGTGATCACTTGTTGAGTGTGTGAATGCATGTCTGAGCCAACACCGGCTGTAAGAAGGAGCAGACTGGTATGAATACATATGGGAATGCACAAGGACCTAGATGACTGTTTGCCAGTGGGCCTCCAACCCCACACTCAAGCCTCAGCAATGCTATTAAGGATCCACTTGGGCAGGTGACAAGAAGGGGCTGAGGCCAGAGAGAGTGCTGCCCCATATTGTCTGGGGTATAACGCCTGAGCGACCCTGGGAGATGTCCCATTGGTAGCATCTGCAGGCAGGACCAGACAGACTGAGGCTGAGGGAGATACCAGTTGGAAAGCCACCGTAACCTGCAGCAGGATGGGGGTGGCAGGGACAGGAATCAGTGAAATCTGAATGACATGAGAAAAAGAATATTGGAGCAAGGGCGGGGTATAGAGAGGGCAATGGGGATCTTGAGTTTTTGTGACTTGGAGCCAGGAAGTAGGGGAACACTGGTCATTAAAGAATTCAGGAAAGGACCTGGTGTGTCCAGGAAGGTTAAGGTGAGTCTTAGACACAATGGATGATTCACTTGTAGAATATCTGAGCTGGAAGGGATTTGGTAATATAGTTCTCCCTCTTTGTTTCACGGAGGCCCAGAAAGGGGAAGGGGGAGGGTTTATAGACACACGGTGTGTAGAAAAACGAGGCTGGAGCTGGCATTTGGTCTTGTGAGGTTTTCATTCTCTGCCACCGAAACCGCTCTCATCTCACTTCATCCCCCACCAACACCACCCAATGCATCCCCGCTGGCTGAGAAACAGGTGTTACTTGCCTTTAGTAACATTGAATCCTGTCGAGTGAACACTTGCCCCATCGAGAATTACATAGTGGGTGTCTAAATATAAGCCAAGTGCCGATCGTGGATCCTTAGGACTTAAAGATGTAATCAGTTCTGCTGAAGACAATTCTGACCAGCCTTTCAGTGGATGATAACCTTGGTGGTTTTGGATACGTGGCTTCTCCGTGAGATCCTGGATGGCAAGCGCCCAGCACGGTTCCAGTACACGCTTGCTATCTGCTCTCTTCCTTCTCCAGAGCATGGCACAGATGACCAGGCTGGCTAATCACAGCAGTTGGTTGGCTGGGCCAGGGAGATCGAAGACATGAAAATCCCTTGAAAATTGAAACCCCCTGGCATAACTAATAACACAATGCATTAGCATGGCTGGATCACGTTGGCAGGTGGCGGTGGGGGGATTACTTTTCTTGGAAATCGTGACAGTGCCTTGAAAAGGAAAGAGCATACTTGTAGACACGGGTGTTGTTAATGTGCCTCAAATATGAGGTTGTGTAGGAGTGATGGCTAAGGGTCCCTTTCCCTCCTGTCCAGCCTTGGGGACAGAGTCACTGGAGCAGGTGGAAGAGGAATCATCCTTCCTACCAGCTCACTGAGTGGATCTCCCGGGGAGGAGGTAAGACTTTGAAACTTACCTCCTGAGTTAATTACCAATAGGCTTTGGGGATGATCAAGAATGAGACATCTCGGGGAGCCTGGGTGGCTCAGTTGGTTAAGCTTCTGCCTTCAGCTCAGCTTCTCCCTCCGGCTCAGCTTCTCCCTCTATCTGACCCCGCCCCCCGCTTGTTCTCTCTCTCTCCCTCTCTCTCTCTCTCTTAAAACAAAACAAAACAAAACAAAAGAATGGGACATCTCCTAGGGTCGCTCAGGCGTTATACCCCAGACAATATGGGGCAGCACTCTCTCTGGCCTCAGCCCCTTCTTGTCACCTGCCCAAGTGGATCCTTAATAGCATTGCTGAGGCTTGAGTGTGGGGTTGGAGGCCCACTGGCAAACAGTCGTCTAGGTCCTTGTGCATTCCCATATGTATTCATACCAGTCTGCTCCTTCTTACAGCCGGTGTTGGCTCAGACATGCATTCACACACTCAACAAGTGATCACTGAAGCCTGCTGTGTGCCCAGCTCTCTAGTCTCAACCCTTCAGTGACTCCCTCAAAGCTATGGTCCTGCCCTCCAAGCCCTCCACGGGTTGGTCCCAACCCAGACTTTTTGCCTCTTAACCAATCCTGCAGACGCATAACTTCTTGCGGCCTCTCTCCTCATCTATAAAATACAGAGATTGGATAAGGTCTTGCTCAAAGTCCTTTTCAGATCAAAAACACTCTCACTCCTCTAGAGCCAGACTGCTGTGTCTGCTGCCTTTGGGGTTTTCTGGCCCCCGAGCTGCCCACTACTATTCTGTTCGGATGCCTCGGGAGTCACTGAAGGTCTGACTCGGGGCGGGGGGGAGAGGAGGAGGGTGCAGGGCTGCGACCTGTACCAGCTCTGTGACACTCTTGGCATGCAGTTTCACTCCCCAAGCCTGCTCAGTTGCACAAACGGAAAAGTCCTTCTTTTCCTGCCTCCCTTAGAGTTTTTTTGAGAAGATCAAATAAAGAAATGACTCTGAAAACAACCCTCCCTTCCTCAAATAACAATCCTACGTGCCAGGCACTTCCCTAGGCATTGGGTACATTGTGGTAAACCAGATGGATTTGGCAGGGGGAATCTTACAGTGACCAGCATTGTCCAACAGCGCTTTCTGGGATGATGGAACCTTAGTCGCCACTGATCACATGTAGCTACTGAGCATTTGAAACCTAACCAGTGTGACCTAAGATCCAAATCTTGAACTTTATTTAATTTTAACTGATTTAAATGGAAACAACCACACAGGACTGGTGGCTACAGTGTTGGATGGCACAGGTATGGACATCTAGGGGTAAGGAAGACATCAAACACAAATTAAAGGTTCCCCAGAGAATTAACCATAGAATGGCCATATGACCCAGCAATTCACTCCTAGGTATACACCCCAAAGAATTGAAAATAGGTATTCAAGCAAATACTCACTCATGAATATTCAGTGCAACAAAAGGTGGAAGCAGCCCAAATGGCCAGGAACAGATGACAGAATGCAATATGTTCGCACAATGGGATATTATTCAGCCAGAATGGAAAATTCAGAGAGGCAGAAAGCAGGCTCCTGGTTGCCAGGGGCTCAAGGGGAACAGGGATGGGGATGGTGACTGCTTATTTGGGTATAGGGTTTCCTTTGGGGAAGATGGAAGTGTTTTGGAACTAGAGAGAGGTGATGGTGGCCCAACATTGTAAATGTACTAAATGACCCGAAATTGTACACTTTCCTATGGTTAGTAGCATGTCCTGTGAATGAGAGCTGACGGTGAGGAAGGGCCTCCATGGGAAGAGCAGGGAGAGGGTGCTCTGGAGGAGGCACCAGCTAGACAAGCCAGCCCGCTGTGTGGGGGACAGCCCACTCTGATGGCACTGGCAAGGCAGGTGAGGACCAGGCAAGGTGAATCCTGCAGGAACACGAAGTTTGCAGGAGAGCATGGCTCTTGCCCCCAAGGTGAACAGTTCCCTGAAGGGTGTGTTTGTCTATTTCTCTACCAGTTGCAGATATTGGCCCCTTGCCCTCCCCAAACCAAATCCTGAAGCAAGTCTTTGCTATAGGGTTCAGGTTGGGTTGGGGGCTTTCCCTCCCATCTGCTCTCCTTGCTCCTTTGTTTCTTATTGCCTAGACCTTGGAGCATGTCGCCTGGGGCCTCCACCCCCCTCCCCTTCTTGCTCTCTTTTCCCCAAATAAGCCTCTGTCCCCCACCCCCAGACATCCCCCGTTGGGTGGTTCTGACCACTTCCTCTCTGAGCTCCATTCTTCCCTAAAGAGCTCTGAAGTCCCAGTTGCTGGAGTTCCTTCCCCTGGCGAGACGGGTGGGGAGGAGTGCTCTGAAAATCAGTGACTCTCTACTTAGCTCACTTCCAGTGGGCCCAGTGGAGGGAAAAGTGAGCCATGGTCTTGGAATCTACTAGAATGGATGTCCAGGTTGCTGATTCCTGTGGCTACCTTGATGGGAAATTCCGTTCCTCGGGTAGAGAAGACTCTAGAAGCAGCAGAATTGGGAGGAAAGCATGAGTTCAGGTTTGATGTATTGGAGTTGAGAGCCCTGTACCCCTTTCTTATTTTCACAGTACCCTGCCTCTTATTGTCCGGTGCTCCACGTGGAGGGTCAACAAGAGCTAAGGCCCAGGAAGCCTGGCCAAGATGCCAGGGCAGGGGTGGGTAGACTGTGACTGGCAACAAGCCAGAGATGAGGGCAGAGGGGTTCCCTGCCATGAGGAGAGTGCTTCACGCCATGTTAACACATTTCCACTGACTTCACAAGCACCTGTGGGTTAGCCAGGCCAGCGGGTTTCCTCCTCATTTTACAAGATGAGCCGGAGACTGACCTGTTTCAAGGTCATCCGGCAAGGGTTGGGTCCCAGGTCTCCCGACTCCGTGGTTCCAAGATCTTTTTCCTGTTGCCTGTTCTCCGATGGCTCCTGGTGACCCCCTAAAAAGAAAACCCCTTCTCTTTCAAAGGGTGTTTTCCATTAATGTTAGGGTGGCGGTGGACAGGCAGGTGGCGTGACCACCTTCAGTTCTGGGAGCTTCCTAGATGATCAAAGCTGTCCTTGGAAAGACAAGATGTCAAAGTCCTCTGTGACAGATGCTTCCTGAACTAGTCTTTCTGAGTCATCAGCCAGGTGGTGGCCGGGCCTGCCTCTAGCCCCCAGCTGACATGCTCCTGCCACCCACGTGCCCACCAAGGGTCTTGACAAGGCCAGTGGTGCTTGATTCTGCTGAAAGGCCCCAGGGGCTGCTGCAGAGACCTGAACCATTCCCTGCAGCTCCTACTGCAAAGCTGCAGACAGAGCAAGCAAGGGGTTCTCCCAAGGACACTGGGCTCCCAGAAGGCAGTGCAGAGGGCAGCAAAATGGTGCCCATAAAGCAAAAACAGTCTTTGGCCTGAGATATCCCAGGCTTAGCCCGGATCCCTCGGAGCGAACCCTACAGCTGGGCCTTCCTCCCTGCTCTTACCTGGCACAGAGAATGCCAGTCTGGAAAAAGTGCCACCTGTTCCCCCTGTTTGCCTATCTGAATGTTCCCTAAATTTACCTTATGGGGTAAAAGGGATCAGAGATGAGAGTTCATGGTTTCATTGGTGAGAGGGTATATTGGGCCCATTTCCCCCCGCTATGGGGCCTCCCCCACAGGGAAGAATGTTCATCTCTCCCCAAGCCCTAACTTGTGCTGACCCTCTTCAGGGTCAGACTTGAGTTCAGTGTGGGAGTGATTTCCTGCAACCGGGCTCTGGCATTAATTTGCTATGTGACCTTAAGCAAGCCTTTTCTTCTGAGAATCTCCAGGTCCTATCTGAGCAATGAGGTCCCTAAGACCCTCGTTGTCTCTAGAATCCCGCAGCTCAGTGTTTCAGGAAAAGTCAGCATTGGGCCATCTGCCAGGTTCATAGAACTGGGAAGTACGTCAACATCTTGTGCTCTGAAGGAATGGTGTGCCCAGGCCTGGGCATTCATACTTCTGCATTTTTCACCATGGTAGGGGAGTAGACATGTTACTGGCCAGGCCTTGGTCCCAGATGCCCATACCTTCTCAGGTGACATTAGCAAAGTCCACCTGGTTTGGGTCACTAACCCACTCCCACCCCACCATGCCCCCTACGAATCATAACCACAGAGATCCCCTCCTGAGCCTTCACAATTAGCGTCGGCAAGGGGTCTCTAGCCCTGGGTCCGACTGCCATGGAAGTGGGGCCAACAAATACCTCCACCTACATGATCTCGCTTCCTCCCTCCATCAAAGCAGTTGGGGAGGTGTTACAGTCTCTTATTTTGATCAGATGAAGAACTGGAGATAAAAAGGAGCAGGAAGTAGCAGCCTGAGATCACACAGGTATCACTTGGTAGGTCTGGGTCTGTGGCTTAGCGCTTTACCTCCTGTCAGTGCTCTTTGCCCATCCCAATGGCTGACCAGTTCTTGGACCCATGCCAGGCTGGCCACACTAGGAACAAAGGATCTTGCTCCTGGAAACACTGATTCAAGAGCATGGGAGTCTATGGTTCAAGCTAACAAAGGGCTTCTCTTCTTTCCTCTTCTTGTGCAATGACTTGGAACCTGGCTCCCAATATTTTCCTCAGCT
The DNA here is from genome assembly GCF_024610735.1 of Ursus americanus. Classification (NCBI taxonomy): domain Eukaryota; kingdom Metazoa; phylum Chordata; class Mammalia; order Carnivora; family Ursidae; genus Ursus; species Ursus americanus. The sequence goes on along the minus strand of NC_142150.1, from coordinate 37,948,255 downwards.
CCCACCTTTGGCCATCACCAGTGGGTACTTTACGTCTGTGTTGACTTCCATCCCATGTGGTAGAGTCTTCGTCTTTCGCTGCCGGCCCTGGTGGACCACACCCACAGAGGTTTCTAGAGTTGCCAGAGTCCAGGTCCTCCTCCCTGAACACATTTTCACCCGTTGCTCCTGGCCTCTGCCCGTACTGCCCATGCCCAGCCTGCTCCACACTCATGAGGACCTCAGATAGACTGATTAACCCTGTCAGTCAGGTTGGGCCTTTTTTTTTTTTTAGATATTACTATCCATGTCTTATTTATGACTCTATAGAAAGAAAATTTACTCTCTCATAACAAGACAAATAAAGGCCTCCAGGTGGTTCTGACACCCAGGCAGGTTTGGGAAACTGCTGAAGGCTGCCATTCTCCCCCAGCCTCCCTCTCACAGCACAGCCCTGACTGCGATTTACCCCCTCTTTGTTGGAGACACATTGCCCCAGCCTCCTCTGTGCCCCCGTTCCTGCAGCCTGGGACCCTTCTGCGACAGACTGCTTCATTTTGTCTGTTTTCCCTGTATGTCCAGTGGCACAGCACGGTGGTTCAAACTGCAGGTCCTGGCCTCCCCTAACCCCAAGGGGAAGGAGGAAGCTGTGCTGGGTCGAAAAGCCTTTTGAGTGGGGTGACTAATCCCGGTCTGAGCTCACTCCTTGGAGCTCCACTGGCAGGTCTCTTCCCTCGCCTCTCAGACCGGCTTAGTGGCCCCTTTCCAAGGGCTGAGCGTCAGCAGGAGCAGCTGGATGCAGCCACCACACTCGCCTGGAACCCCTAGGGGTGTGGCTGAGAAGGAGCTTCTGGAGGGCCATGGCCTCGAGCAAGGGAACAAGGAGAGGGGACACAGGGTGAGAGGAGTAAGGGTCATTCGGTCGCACAGGCACTACACCGGGGCTCCATCTACATCCTGAGACGTTGTGCGGTCAGAGGGAAAGCTGAAAGTCTGGAACATCCCTGGACGCAACACTTCCTTTGTGTTCATTCACGCCGATGTCACCTCCTCCTGTCTGCAAACGGCTGGCAGGTACACTGGGGTGGCGGCGGTGATGAGGAAGAGGTGACTGTGCTCCTCAGGACTCACAGGCTAATGGAGAAGATAAAATGCTGTTGATTCTGCTCCGGCGAGATAGTGCCCCAGAGCCAGGGGGGCTTGGGAAGGCCGGCTCGCAGAGGAGGGTGAGAGAGGCGTCCGAGGAGATGCCATTGCAGTCGGCTCTCTGAGCAGGAATCTGTCAGCTAGAAAGGTGGGAGGAAAGGGTGCATTCTAGACAGTGCGCATGTCATGAGTGAGGTGCAGAAAACACCACAGGGCCCCAAAGCTACCCATGGACAGGAGCCCTGATGGAGGGAAAACTTTTGAAATCCATCTGAAATTATCTCACTGCATGGACAGCTCTCCAGTGGGTCCCGGGGGCAACAAAGAACAAACTAGTCTCTGCCCTAAAGGACATCCAGTCTGGCAGGGAAATCAGGAAAGGACAAATAATTGAGGATTATGGAATTTTAGCTATTGACAGAAACTTCCAGATGACCCGGACCAATTTCCTTTTTCTAGAGATGCAGAAACAAGAGGAGGGGTGACTCACCCTGGACAAAAAGCCAGCTGGAGAGAGAGCCAGGGTCAGACTCAGATCTTCAGATTTCCATTCCATGCTCATTTCCCTGCACCAGGCATGACACACACCACTGTGGAAAGCTTTGGATGGGCCGTCACAACTAGGAGGAGAGTGTGAGGACTTCCAGCTGGGGAAGGGTTGCTGGTGAGGCCCTGGAGCTGGGCCTTGAAAGCCAGGATGGCACAGAGCGTGTGCTCAGGAAACGGGGGTGTTCAGTGGCCCTGAGACAGCGGGACAGACAGGGCTTACCAGAGCCAAGGCTGGGACAGAAGGGCGGATCGGTCCTTGCACTGACCTAAGAAGTCTATACTTTTATTTCTGAAAAGTGAGGAAATAAGGAGCCATTGAGAGAGCTAGGATACCACAGCTGTGCTTTTGAGAGAACTCTGGGGTAGGGCGGTGCCAGATGATGGAGAGGGCAGAGGCCAGAAGGAGGGAGCCTGCTTCAGCCACACCGTGCGAGTGGCCTTTAGATAGTCCCAGCCACGCCCTGCATGGTCTTTCGGGCAGATGAAGAGTACATCTTTTACTTCCCCCTGTAGCGTGTAAGCTCCCAGACACCAGGGACCATTCAAGATGACAAGCGTGCTAGTTACTGAAGGGGATACGGAAATGATTGCCTCTGCCCAGCGGATGGGACCATCTCGCCCTGAGGTCACAAGGGGCTCTGGAGGCAGAGTGTCAGGGGTAGGGGAAGCAGAGAGTAGGTACAAACACCTAGGAGATTAGGACGACTACTACTATCAAGAACCAACCAAACAAACAAAAAAACCCCCAGAAAATCACGAGTATTGGCAAGGACATGGAGAAATTGAAACACTTGTTGGTGGGAACGCAAAATGGTGTCATTACTATGGAAGATCATAGAGCAGTTTCTCAAAAAGCTAAAAATAAAATACCATATGACCCGCCAATTCCACTTTTGGGTTAATGTCTGAAATAACTGAAAGCAGGGTCTCAGAGATATACTTTACAGCTCTGTTCGTAGCAGCATTATTCACGACGGTTAAAACACAGAAGCAACACACGAGTCCACTGACGGATGAATAGATGAACAAAATGTAGTCTGTTCACACAATGGAATATGTTTCAGCCTTACAAAGGGAGGAAAACCTAACCCGCGCTATATTGTGAATGAACCTTGAGGACATTATGCTAAGTGAAATAAGCTCAGCACAGGTGTGCGTGGGTGGCTCAGTCCATGAAGCGTCTGCCTTCAGCTCAGGTCATGATCCCAGGGTCTAGAATTGAGCCCTCCATCCGGCTCCTTGCTCGGTGGGGAGTCTGCTTCTCCCTCTGCCTCTGCCCCTCACCCCACTCATGCTCGCGCTCTCTCTCTTAAATAAAGAAATAAAAATCACAAAAAGATAACTACTGTGTGGTTCCACTTACATGAAGCTACTAGAAGAGTCAAGTTCATAGAGACAGAAAGTAGGAGGGTGGCTGCCGGGGGCTGGGGAGGAGCGGGCTGGGGGGTGTTAGCTCTGCTTCATAGAGACAGAGTTTCAGTTTGGGAAGATGCAGATGCTCTGGTGACCCACGGTGCTGAAGGTCCCATACAACAATACGTATTTAATACCCGGGACTGCACAGCTAAAGATGGTCACGATGATAAATGTTATGTCATGTGTATTTTACCACAATAAAAAAAGTTGAAAAAGAAAAAAAAATCCAATGAAGATTAGGGGTCAGTAAACTTTTCCTGTAGAGGGCGGGACGGTAAATATTTTCAGCTTTGCAGGTCATCCAATCTCTGTCACAACTACGAAAGTTTGGTGCAGAAGCCACCACAGGTAATAAATACACAAATGAGCGTGGCCGGCTTCCTTTAAAACTTGTAAAAACAAGGGCAGAGCCAGGTGTGGCCCGTGGGCTGTCGTCTGCTGACTCCTGATCTAGTGTCCACACCTGTATCTGACTTTCTGTTGAGGACTGATGGAAGGCTCTAGGTCTGTGAAGTTCCATGTTCACTTGTCACCTCTGGTCAGGCAGAGTGCAAATGATTTCCCTCAGGCAGAAGAGATCATTTCAAAGGTTAAGGATTTTTGCCCCGGAGGGCAATACCAATACCCCACCAAACTTATCAATGCTTATAAATACCTTGCTCTTCGAATTCGCCTGGGCGCCATCGTGACTGTCCTGCTGGTTCCCTCATGAATGAGTTAAATCAATTTCTGACGCATGTTCTTTCCTTAAACACAACACAAAACAAAAACGATCAGAGATCAGGTTCAAATTGCCAGGGCAATCGGGGAAGGCTTCTTGGAGGCAGCAGCATTGAGAAGGGCCTGGAAGGTGGAGAAGGCTGGCTGGCTTGGGGGACTGGTACGGGTCAGTGGAAGGCTGGAGAGGTGGCACGGGCCGGAACGGGGACCCTGCTGAGAAGCTCTCCCAGGGGGCATTGGCTCAGGAATCTCAGATCCGCTCGCAGGGCCTCACGTGGCCCCCTGCCCGAGTTAACCGCATCGGGATTGGGATCAATGCTGCTCAGGAGAGGCTGTGGAAACAGGTGCAACTTGGAGCAGGAGCCTGGCTCTCAAGCTGCTAAAGACCGTGCAATCCTGATTTCATTGCTTGACCTCTAACCATCAGTTTCTTCATCTACAAACAAAGATAATAATAACTGCGGATCTGGTAACCCTCTGACTCAAGGCCCTGAAGGGGACATCCTTTCCTGCCTGTTTCCCCACAACTCTGATCACACCTGTGCTCAGTGACCCTCTCTCCTCCCATGGGCTGAGGCAGGTGCCACAGTCACCGGCTCTCCGCTGGGGAAGGGGAGTGGGTGACGATGAGGCCAACATCACATCAATGATCATTCCCTCACTCTGACCATAAACAATCACTGATACCATATTTTATATTTACAGAGCCATAGCTACTCTTTCTGGTGAACGAAGTAACTCTGGGTGGACACAGGAACGGGAACTGTGAGCCCATCAGAGCCCTGAGCAAACTGTGGTTCCCAAGGGCAGCCACTGGTAGGGCTGGGGCATAGGCTCCACGGTCTGGCGCAATGGTGACTCCTGTCTCCCCCCCTTCTTCCTGCTGCCTTTGTATGAACCCCAGGGCCTGTGCTGCGGGCCCCGAGGTGGCGCTGGCGCTCTCAGACCGATGACGGTAAGTAAAATGGTTTCTGAAAGCCATTTCCAGGCAGACTCCAGTGACACTGCAACGTGTCTGGTTGTATGAAGTGCTCAGGAGGGCTGTAGGTATAGCTGGAGGCCCCGGGTGTCCCACGCTGAGCCCGGCTGGCTCGGAGATACGGGGCGTGGAAGGCTATCTGCATCTGCTCCCTCGGGAGAGTCCTGCCTCCTTTGCTTCCAGACTCTGATTTGCTGGCCCTGATGGTACCACAAGGTGAACGCCTCAGGAGCTCTGGTCCCGCTGGGACTGGGGCTGCTGATTTGTCCCCTGGCTTCCTGCTGATCAGGGCTCATTCCTGAAAACTCAAAGTCCTTCCCTAGGCAGGAACGGACCCTGGCCTGAGCCAGGTGAGCCTGTCTGCAGGTCCGAGGATGTGAACTCACCCCCCACAAATCAGTCCCTGAGCCGGGGGGCCGAGTCACAAAGCACAACAGATAAACAGCCAGGGGAGTCAGAGAAGCGCTGGCCTTGGAACGGGCCGCTCAGCCTTGCTCCTGGTGGCGGGGATTGGGCGAGATAACCCCTCTGCCGTCTTGGGGCTCTTTAGGTCAGCCTCTGGCTGCTGCTCCTTCCAGAGGGGGACGACCTCACCACTCCACGGTCTTCCTACAGCTCCTCCTGAGGCCTCGGCATCCATGGCCAGGGCAGAGCCCTGCAAATCCTTCTGAACATTTCCTTAGGAAACAAACCACAAGGGAGCAATTCTGCGGCTAGGGAGATCCACCAGAGAAACGAGCACATGTGCCCATCAAAACACACCTATAAGGGGCGCCTGGGTGGCTCGGTCTGTTAAGCCTCTGTCTTCGGCTCCAGGTCCTGGGATCGAGTCCTACATCGGGCTCCCTGCTCAGCGGGGAGTCTGCTTCTCCCTCTACCCCTCCCCCCCACTTGGGCCTGCTCACTCTGACTCTCTCTCTCTCATGCGCACGCACGCACAAATAAATAAATAAATAGTCTAAAAAAAAACCACATACAAGAACCAGCAGAATATTATTTATTCATAATAGCCCCAAACAGTAAGCACAACAAATGTCAGTCAATTGTATAAAGTGTAAAAAAATTGTGACGTAGTTCCGCAGTGGGATACCACTGAACGGTAAGAAGAATGGCCACTGCTATGTGCAACCACTTGGAGGAATTTCACAGGCACAATGATGATAAAAGAAGGCAGGCATAAAATACTGCACTCTGTCAGAGTCCATTTGGAAGGAATTCAAGAAGAGCCAGCACGAATGGTGATACAAGTCAGAATAGCGGTGACCTCAGGGTGGACGGACTGCCCGCTAAGGGACCTAGGGAAATTCCAGGGTATTAGAAATGTTCCTCATCTGGGTGGTGCTTGCATAGGGGTGTTTCTCTCTGTGTGTGTGTGCGCACACGTGTAAAAATCTTCAAATTGTATGCTTAAGATATGTGTGTTTTACTGTATGTATGGTGTACCGCAGTTAAAGCAATTAAATGACCAAATGCATTCAGAATTTGTCCTTTAAGGTGTAGATTCTGGCTCTTTCTCCACCGGTGGAAGCATCCCAGTCATACTGGCTCTCTTTGTCAGCTGGGTGCTGGGCTGGGCAGTTCCGGAAATGGCTCTTCAGGGGCTTCCTGCTCTGAAGCATGTGGTGCTTTGAACGGCTGCTTCCATGAACAGCCCAGAGAAGTAACTGCTCCTCTTTGCCTCCCGTCCCCTTAGCCTCTGTCTCCCCATATAAAGCACCAACGGGGAAACCAACAGGACAATCTGGGACCTGGGACATGAGAAGGCTGCATGAAGGGGTGAAAAGTTGAGCAGGACCATGGCAGAAAAAGAAAATCTGGGAGGATGCATGCTACTCAGGAAACTGTGGTTAACTCTGCAGAGAGAATGGCACAGGGAATGTTCACATTCTTCTCCACATTTTTCTGTGATGGTTGAAGTTTTTAAATGAACATGCATTTCTTCTATATTTTAGAATAAGAATAACATGCATTCACAAAACTTGTATAGTCCAAACTTCTCCGTTTGAGCAGGAGTGAAGGTAGGGGCAGGGGTGGCAATATTTTGCCCAAGGTCACAGGACTACCCTGTGGCAGGCCAGGGCTGGTCATCAGGCCCTCGGATCACCAGTGTCTTGCTCTTTGGAACTTGTTTTGTACAGGACCTGGCCTGGAATTACAGTTGAATGCTCTTGGTTGCTGATAATTTTGTTTGTTTTTCCTACTGAGATTTTCTTTCAGGATACATAATATATTAGCTCAGGGTGCCATAACAAAACACCGTAGACTGCGTGACTTAAACAGCAGAAATTTGTTTTCTCACGGTTCCGAAGACTGGAAGTCTGAGCTCAGGGTGCCAGCATGGTGGGATTGTGGTGAGGACTTCCTTCCTGGCTTGCTGATGGGGCCAACTTCTTGCTGTGTCTTCCATAGTAATTCCTGGGTCCGGGGGTGGGGGGAAGGAGTTTAAGCTCTCTGGCGTCTCTTCTTAAAAGGGCACTGATCCCCGGATGCCTGGGTGGTTCAGTCAGTTAAGCGTCTGCCTTCAGCTCGGGTCATGATCCTAGAGTCCTAGGATAGAGTCCTGCATCAGGCTCCTTGTTCAGCGGGGGGAGCCTGCTTCTCCTTCTGCCTGCTGCCTCCCCTGCTTGTACTCTCTCTCTCTCTCTCTCTCTCTCTCTGGAAAATGAATAAATAAAATCTTAAAACAAACAAAAAAAACCGGCCCTCATCCCATCAGACCAGGTCCCTACCCTCATGACTTGATTACCTCCCAAAGACCTCATTACAAATACCATAACATTGGGGTTAGGGCTTCAACATATGAATTGTAGGGGGAAGGGGGAACATAAATGTTAAGTCTATCACACATAATAATTCCTCCCAGATACATGACATGATTTTGAATCCCTCTTCCGTCTCCTACAGTTCTTCCCTGAACCTTATTTAGTTTAATCAACAAATATTTATTGAGCATTTACTGTGTTCTAAGATCTTAGGATACATCAGTGAACAAAAGGACAAAGATGCCTGCCCTCACCGAATTCTTTTTTAATGTTGCTGGGCCCCAGGGCTTAGTCCTTGGTTCCCCTTCTCTTGTTTTCATCTACTTCCATGCTCTTGGTGATCTCATCCAGTTTCACAGCTGGCTGTAGACAACATCCATAGGACAAAGACTCCCCCCTTTCAATTTCCAACCCTAGCTATCTCTCCCATCTCCCCTGTCTACTCAACATCCCCACTTGGTTTAACGAATATCTGTATTGGATGACATGGGATGCTGTCTGGATTTTTCCTCTCCAGGTCCAAGACACTCATTCCCCCAACTGCAGGGAGTGTTGTAGCTGAATCCTTCCCAAGGAACTGTCCTCACGTGAAGAGAGCTGACTCACCCAATCAAGTGTCTGGTAGCAAAACAAAGGCTCAGTCCTCTTGCTTCAATTCAAGTCAACTTTGGGGAGTCTTTCCCATTCGGGTACATGGTATATGGTCACTGATATGGCAAATAAGCTCTTTTCTGTCCTTTCTGGAGCGAAGATGGGAAGCTGTTCACATTCACAAGGGATGAACAACAGTATCCATTATGGTCTTGCCCCAGGGCTGTGTTAACTCTCTTTCCTCTGTCATGAAATAGACTGAAAGGATTTGGAAAATGTGGATATTCCGCAGAATACCTCATTGATCCACTGTATCAATGAACAAAGTGGAAAGTATATTGGAGTCTTGACAAGACATATTTGTTTCAAAGGATGGAAGATAAATCCTATGAAGAGTCAACATCCCAGTTAAAAACTTATGTCCACATGCACACACACACACACACACACACACACACAAACCAGGCACACAGATGTTCAAGCAACTTATTTCATAATTGCCCAAGATTAGAAGCAACAGGATGTCCTTCAGTAGGTGAATGGATAAGTAAACATCCAGACAATAGAATACTCTTCAGTGCTCAAAAGAAATGAGCTATCACGCCATGAAGACATGGAGGAATCTTAAAGGCATAGGACTCTGTGAAAGAAGCCAATCTGAAAAGGCGACCTCCAACTATACGACACTTGGAAAGGGCAAAACTATGGAGATGGTGAAAAGATCAGTAGGAAGGGAGGGATGAATAGGCGCTGGGTGGAGGGTTTTTCGGGCAGTGACACCCCTCTATGATACCACAATGGTGTATACCTGTCATTACACATTTGTCCAAATCTATTGCATATATAACACCAAGAGTAGAGCCTAATGTAAACTTATGGACTTTGGGTAATTATCATGTGTCAATATGGGTTCCTCAATTGTTAACAAATGTCCCACTCTGGCAGGGGATGTTAATATTGGGAAAGGCTGTTGTGCGTGTGTGAAGCCAGGGCTACATGGGAAATTTCTGTACCCTCTGTTCAATTTTATTGCGAACCTAAAACTTCTCTGAAAACTAAAGGCTATTAAAAAAAAAAGAATTAAAGGCCTACTATATCAGTGAAATTTGTAGGGATCTCACAGCATTTTAGGACATCCTTTCCAAAGTAAAAGACAAAATAAAGGATAAACTTCATCCCTCACTGGGACTCTCCCAGGTTCTGAAAGTTTCACATGCTACATTTGGGAATACTACTCTGACCCGTTTGCTGTGTGACATAGAAGGCAGGCTAGTTTTAAGTGGGGTTCAGAAGAGGGAAAAGTTTCCACAGTAGGTCCAGGCTGAAATGCAGGAAGCCCTACTGCTTGGGTCTTGTTTACCACCAGTCCTAGTGACCCAACTTGGGGAGTTTGTGGGTCCAAATCCTGGAACTCCGAGCAATGTGAGTTTAGAGGTCCTGGTTCCCAGAAGTAGAACAGTGCCACCAGAAGATTCAGCAGCAGTCCCATTAAAGTGCAAGCTGTGGTTTGTTCCTGATAACTTTGGGATATTCATGCCAATAGATAAGCAAGAAAATAAGTCACCATCCTGGCAGGGCTAACTGCCCCCATTCATCACAAAGAGATAGAGCTTAAAAAAAAATTTTATTTATTTATTTATTTATTTTGAGGGGGCACAGGGGGAGGGAGAGGCAGAGAATCTCAAGCAGATCCTCTCAGCATGGAGCCCAGTGCGGCGCTGGATCTCACAATCCTGAGATCATGACCTGAGCCAAAACTAAGAGGTAGTTGCCTAACCAACTGTGCCCCCCAGGCACCCCAAAAGATAGAACTTTTGTTACACAATAAGGGCAAGGAAAAATTCGGCACTCCTACTAAACACATTTGATAACCCTTTGCCAATTTCCTGTGTCCACTTCCTTGGGAGAAAATTTATGTGCAATAACGTTCACCATTTTTAAGCAAACAGTTTCATGTTTTGACAAATATATATGGTAATGTAACAACTACCATAATCATATTATGAAACATTTCCACATCTTCCCCAAAAGTTTCCCCAAGCCCTTTTTCAATCAAACCTCTCCTCCTACCCTCTGGCCTCGGCAACAACTATGTGCTTTCTATCACTGTCTTTCCTAGAATTTCCTATAAACACAATCATACACTATGTAGTTTTTTGTGTCTGACTTCTTTTGTTTAGCGTAACACTTTTGAGATTCACTCGTACTGTTGCCCAGTAGCAGTAGTTGGTTCCTTTTCACTGCTGAGTAGTATTCCATTGTATGGCAACTTCACACTTAGTTTCTCCACTCACCAGGTGCTAGACATTTGGATTGTTTCCAGTTTGGGTGTCTTGTCAATAACACCGCTATGAACATTCTATACAAGTCTTTATACGGACAAATGCTTTCTTCTCTCTTGGGCAAATGCCCAGGAATGCAATTGCTGGATCATATAGTAAATCTATGCTTAACTTAATAAGAACCTCCACGGGTGCCTGGGTGGCTCAGTCATTGGGCGTCTGCCTTCGGCTCAGGGCGTGATCCCACGGTCCTGGGATCGAGCCCCACATCAGGCTCCTCCGCGGGGAGCCTGCTTCTTCCTCTCCCACTCCCCCTGCCTGTGTTCCCTCTCTCTCTGGCTATTTCTCTCTCTGGTAAATAAATAAATAAAATCTTAAAAAAAAAAAAAAAGAACCTCCAAACTGCTTTCTGAAGTGGCTGGGCCATTTTGCATTCCCACCAGCAGTGCATAAGAGTTCCAGTTGTTCCACATTCTGCCAACACGTGGCATTGTTAGTCTTCAATTTTAGTCATCTCATTGTGGTTTTAATTTGCATTTTCTCAATGACTAATAATGCTATTTGCCACATATCTATAACCTTTGATGAAGTGCCTTGTGTGCCACCCAACTATATTATTTGGTGAAGTGTCTGTTGGAATATTTTGCCAACTTTTTATTGGGTTTTTGTCTTCCTATAAGTGAGTTGTAAGAGTTCTTTACATATTATGTGTATGGACAGATGTCACACAAACATCTTCCTTCAGTCTGTGACTCCACATCTCATTTTATTATCCGTGTCATTTGAAGAGGAAACATTTTTTTAAAGATTTATTTATTGGGGCACCTGGGTGGCTCAGTCAGTTAAGTGTCTGCCTTTGGCTCAGGTCATGATCCCGGGGTCTTGGGATCGAGCCCCTCGTCGGGCTCCCTGATCAGCAGGGAGTCTGCTTCTCCTTTTCCCTGTGTCCCTCCTCCCTCCTTGTGTTTTCTCTCTCTCAAATAAATAAATTATTTATTTATTTGAGAGAGAGAGCATGAGCAGGGAGAGGGGCAGAGGGAGAGAAAGAAGTCCATGCAGACTCTCTGCTGAGCACAGAGCCCTGCTCAGGGCTCTATCTCACAACCTGGAGACCATGACCTGAAGCAAAACCAGAAGTCCCACGTTCAACCCACTGTGGCACCCAGGAGCCCCTGAAAACATTTTTAATCTTATTGAAGTCCAATCTGTTAATTATTTTCTTTTAGAGTCCATGCCATCTTGTATAATCAAGAAATCTTTTCCTAACTCAGTCACTAGGATTTTCTCCTGTGTTTGTTCTAGATTTTCAGCCCTTTTTTTTTTTTTTTTTTTACATAGGAAACATTTCCTCATCTCCTATTTTCTGGAAGATTTTGTGTAGAATTGACAATATTTTCTCCTTAGATGTTAGGTAGAATTTACTAGTGAAGCCATTTGGGCCTAGAGTTTTGTTTTGGTTTGGTTTTGTAGGAAAGCTTTAAAACAAACAAAACAAAACAACAACAACAAAAAACGAAACTAAACTGAAATCCATACTTTATTCAGAATTCCTAGTTTTAACTTAATGCCCTTTTTCTGTTCAAGAATCTTGTCCAGGTGACCACATTACATTTAGTCATCATGTCTCCTTAGGCGCTTCTTGGCTGTGATGATTTCTCAGACTTTCCTTGTTTTTGATGACCTTGACAGTTTTGAGAAGTACTGGTCAGATATATATGTGTGTGTGTATGTGTGTGTGTGTGTGTGTGTGTGTGTGTGTGTGTGCTTTTTAAAATTAAGTAGGCTCCTCACTCAGCATGGAGCCAACATGGGGTTTGAACTCACAACCCTGAGATCGAGACCTGAGCAGTGATCAAGAGTCGGACACCTATTTGACTGAGCTAGTCAGGCACCCCCCGGACAGATATTTTGCAGAATGTCCCTCAACTGGGATTTATCTGATGATCTGATCTTATGGATTTTTGGGGGGTAGACCACATATATATCAGTTTTGGCCATGATTATCCATGATTTAAGTTCCCCTAATAGAAAGACAAAGACTCAAAATGCAGTAAAAATGAGAGTCAAACTATAGGTTGCTCACAGGAAACTCACCTAAAATGAAATGATCTCAAAAGGTTAAAAATTAATGGGATGGCAAATTCAAATACAAAATGAAAAAGGCTAATATTAAACAAAGCAGAAACCCTCATTCAATGTCAAAGATGCTGTCCTTTAGGCTGTATTGAAAACTGACCTCTCTGCCCTATGAGGCTAGAGCTGTTGGGGGAGGGAAGGATCTCAGGGGAACCTGCTAGAAAGGCTCCAGGCAGGACTGCCAGGGACCCAGGTCACCAGAGTATCTAGGACAGACTGCAACTTTCCCATGCCCCCAGGCCACAGATGATTAGAGTGGCATCTTACCAACTCTGGGGAACGTGGACACTGAAGAGATCCTCTCCCATTCTCCTCTGTGACTTCAATCACCTCTGGTGGCCCAGAGAGAGCCGGCTGGGTTAGAAGCTGGAGAGACTCTGTGGGGAGGCTTTGTCGGGCCTCGCTCACCATGCACGTCAGTCATGTCACCTCTCTCTAGACCTCAGTCTCCTTAACTGCAAAAAGAGTTTGGACCTTCTGACTGCCAAGTTTCACGTTAGCACTAAATCAAGGTTCTTCCTGCTCTTTTTCGTTCCCCTCTTCTGTTGCTATTTTAAAATTTTCGTTTCAACTGATGTTATTGGTCATGTGCTGAATCCACCAGGCTTGGGAGGTGTGGGCAGTCCAAGTCCCCCTGCCCTGGGGACACCGTGAGCCCACACTGCCCATCTGGTCAGCAGAGGGCACTGCAGGGGATGCCCCAGAGGGCTGCCCCCTACCATTCCCATTCTCCTCAGGGTGCACTAAGAGGGGAGGGCTGGGGTGTCCTCTTCTCATGCCCCCCCCCCTCACAGGAGAACCCCTTCTAACTCTGGCTCTACCCAGACTTCTTAGAGCCATGAACAAGGGGCTTGACCACTTCAGCCCTCAGTTCCTCTATCTGAAAAAGAACCTTACTGTTCCCTACCTTAGTTATATAAAGAAAATTCCAGATAAAGTTACTTTAAGATATAAAATTACTTTAAAAAATTTTTTTTAGCAAAGAAAGCTCTTCTGTAAATGTAACCCATGTTAATTTGAAGCAAATCCTCCTATTTCTACATGAAGTAACTACTGAGGTACAGGAAAGTTAACTGTCTTGCCCGAGGTATTCCACAGCAAATTAGAAAAAGAAAACCCACCTTCTTCTATGTCCCAGCCACTTACACACTGCCATCTCTTACTGATAATGTTTATTTAGGTGTGCAATAGTGGTCTTGATTTTTTATCTATAAGAGATACATAAAGAAATATTTACATACAATGACATTTTATGATGTTGGGGATTTGCTTTAGAATACTATAGAGAGGAAGAAAAAAATGGGGGAGGAGTAGGGGACCTTTTTTCAGCTGGTCCCCTGAATTGAACTGGATGTCTACCAGATCATCCTGAACACCCATAAAATCAGCCTGAGACGCAGGAAGATACATCTGGATCTCTACAAACGAACATCTCCGGCGCTGAGTATTGAGGTACGAAGTGGGGAGCCGTGAATCTGTGCACAGATATTGGAAGATAAACGGAACGGGGAGAGAGCCGCTGCGGTCGGGCGCCGGGAAGCAGTAGCCACCTGCACTGGGGAGGTGGCCGGACTCGTGGACAGGCACCTGCGAGAAAGCAGACTAAGACCGTGAGCCTGGGAATACGCGTGCGACCAGACTGAAAACCGGCGCTCCGGAGCGTGCGCAAACCACACTGAAACAGGGAGGTCAGGAGTGCGCGGGAACCGGGGGCGGCTGGCGGTGTTAGAAGCACAAAGGACAGAGACGTGCGGGCCCTGGAAGTGAGGGCTGGGAGAGTGGCTGTGGGGCACACAACCCGGGACGCTGTGGGGTTTTTAGCAGCACCGACAGAAACAGAGTTAAAGAGGCCAGGAGAGCTCAGTGAAGAGCGGACTGCAATCTCTTTGTTCTGAGACAGAGGCTAGGATACAGCCACTGCTGCTCTGACTCTCAGAAGAGGCACAGAAAACTGCCAGGGAAAGCTGCCAGAAAAGAAAAGCCCAGAAATATCAGCTCACATTGTGCCAATCCCCATCCCTCCTCGCAGGGCACCAGGCAACTCTACCCAAACAGGGTTGCCTCAGTATCAGTGCGGCAGGCCCCTCCCCCAGAAGGCAGGCTGAAAAATCAAGAAGCCCACGTCCCTAAGGTCCCTATAAAACAAGTGCACACTGCCTGGGTCCTGGTCAATAATTTAGGCTCTGTGCATCCCCGCAACCTCTCCTCATCAGAATGACAAGGAGCAGGAATCCCCAGCAAAGAATGGAGACAGATTGTGGCCTCTGCCATAGAACTGATGGATATGGATATAACCAAATTGTCAGAAATGGAGTTCAGAGTAACAATGGTCAAGATGATGTGTAGGCTTGAAAAAAATATTAACGAAAATATTAACGAGAATATAGAATCTCTAAGGGTGGAAATGAGAGCAAATCTGGCAGAAATAAAAAATGCTATGAATCAAATGCAGTCTAAACTGGATGCTCTGACAACCAGGGTAAATGAGGCAGAAGAATGAATTAGTGAATTGGAAGATGGGATGATAGAAAAAAGGAAAAAATGAGAACTTGGCTCAAAAAATCCAATCTCAAGAATGTAGATTACAGGAGATTACTGACTCAATGAAACATTCCAATGTCAGAATCATCAGCAGCCCCGAGGGGGTGGAGAGAGAGAGAGGTCTAGAAGAGATATTTGAACAAATTGTAGCTGAGAACTTCCCTAGTCTGGCAAAGGAAACAAGCATTCGTGTCCAAGAGGCAGAGAGGACCCCTCCCAAGATCAATGAGAACAGACCGACACCACGTCACATAATAGTACAACTTGCAAATGTTAGATCCAAGGATACAATCTTGAAAGCGTCCAGGGGGAAGAGAATCCTCACTTACAGAGGGAGGAACATCAGAATAACGTCTGATCTGTCTACAGAGACCTGGCAAGCCAAGAAAGGTTGGCAAGACATATTCAGAGCACTAAGTGAGAAGAACATGCAGCCAAGGATCCTTTATCCATCAAGGCTGTCATTCAGAATTGATGGAGAGACAAGGACCTTCCAAGACTGGCAGAAACTGAAAGAATGTGTGACCACCAAGCCAGCCCTACAAGAAATATTAAGGGGGGTTCTATAAAAGTAAAAAGACCCCAAGAGTGATACAGAACAGAAATTTACAGTCTATAGAAACAAAGACTTCACAGGCAACATGACATCATTAAAATCATATCTCTCAATAATCAGTCTCAATGTGAATGGCCTAAATGCTCCATAAAACGCCACAGGGTAGCAGATTGGATAAAAAGACATGACCCATCCATTTGCTGTCTACAAGAGACTCATCTTGAAACTAAAGATACATCCAGACTGAAAGTGAAGGGATGGAGAACCATTTTTCATTCCAATGGACCTCAAAAGAAAGCTGGGGTAGCAATTCTCATATCAGACAGATTAGATCTTAAACTAAAGACTGTAATTAGAGATACAGAAGGACACTATATAATTCTTAAAGGTTGTATCCAATGAGTGGATATGACAATTATAAATATCTACACCCCCAACAGGGGAGCAGCAAGATACACAAGCCAACTCTTAACCAGAATAAAGAGACATATAGATAAAAATACGTTAATATAGGGGACCTCAACACTCCACTATCAGCAATAGACAGATCACCTAAGCAGAAAATCAACAAATGAACAAGAGCTTTGAATGCTATAATAGACCAGATGGACCTCATAGATATACATAGAACACTACACCCCAGAACAACAGAATATTCATTCCTTTCGAATGCACATGGAACTTTCTCCAGAATAGACCATACACTGGGTCACAAAACAGGTCTCAACTGATACCAAAAGACTGAAATTATTCCCTGCATATTCTCATACCACAATGCTTTGAAATTGGAACTCAATCACAAGGAAAAATTTGAAAGAAACTCAAACACTTGGAAACTAAGAACCATCCTGCTCAAGAATGATTGGATAAACCAGGAAATAAAAAATCAATTTAAACAATTTACGGAGACCAACGAGAATGAAAACAAAATGGTCCAAAACCTATGGGACACTGCAAAGGCAGTCCTAAGGGGAAAATACATAGCCATCCAAGCCTCACTCAAAAGAATAGAAAAATCTAAAATGCAGTTTTTATATTCTCACCTCAAGAAGCTGGAGCTGGAACAGAAGAACAGGCCTAACCCACACACGAGAAAGCAGTCGATCAAGATTAGAGCAGAGATCAATGAATTAGAAACCAGGAGCACAGTAGGGCAGATCAACAGAACTAGAAGCTGGTTCTTTGAAAGAATAAATAAGATCTATAAGCCACTGGCCAGACTTATTCAAAAGAATAGAGAAAGCACCCAAATTAATAAAATTTTGAATGAAAAGGAAGAGGTCACAACCAACACCAATGAAATAGGAAGGATCATTAGAAACTTTTATCAACAGCTTTATGCCAATACATTAAACAACCTGGAAGAAATGGATGCCTTCCTGGAAACCTATAAATTACCAAGCCTGAAACAGGAAGAAATTGATTTTTTAAACAGACTGATTAATTATGAAGAGATTGAAGCAGTGATCAAAAACCTCCCCAAAACAAGAGTCCAGGGCCTGACGGATTCCCCAGGGAATTCTACCAAACATTCAAAGAAGAAATAATACCTATTCTCCTGAAGCTGTTTCAAAAAATAGAAACAGAAGGAAAACTACCAAACTCATTCTATGAGGCCAGTATTACCTTGATCCCCAAACTAGGCAAAGACCTCATCAAAAAGGAGAATTACAGACCGATATCCCTGATGAATATGGACGCCAAAATTCTCAACAAGATCCTAGCTAATAGAATCCAAAAGTACATTAAAAGGATTATCCATCACGACCAAGTGGGATTCATCCCTGGGATGCAAGGGTGGTTCAACATTCGCAAATAGATCAGTGTGATAGATCATACCAACAAGAAAAGAGTCAAGAACCATATGATCCTCTCAATAGATGCAGAAAAAGCATTTGACAAAATACAGCATCCTTTCCTGATTAAAACCCTTCAGAGTGTAGGGATAGAGGGTACATTCCTCAATTTCATAAAAACCATCTATGAAAAGCCTACAGTGAATATCATTCTCAATGGGGAAAAGCTGGAAGCCTTTCCCTTAAGATCAGGAACACGACAAGGATCCCACTCTTGCCACTATTATTCAACATAGTACTAGAAGTCCTTGCAACAGCAATCAGACAACAAAAAGGGATAAAAGGTATTCAAATCAGCAAAAAAGAAGTCAAACTGTCTCTCTTCGCAGATGACATGATACTCCATATGGAAAACCCAAAAGAGTCCACCCCCAAATTACTAGAACTTATAGAACAGTTCAGTAATGTGGCAGGATACAAAATCAATGCTAAGAAATCAGTTGCATTTCTATACACGAACAATGAGACTGAAGAAAGAGAAATTAGGGAATCCATCCCATTTACAATAGCACCAAAAATCATACAATATCTCAGAATTAACCAGAGAGGTAAAGGACCTATATTCTAGAAACTACAGATCACTCTTGAAAGACATTGAAGAAGACACAAAAAGATGGAAAAACATTCCATGCTCATGGATTGGAAGAATAAACACAGTTAAAATGTCTATGCTACCCAGAGCAACCTACACTTTGAATGCTATCCCGATCAAAATACCAATGACATTGTTCGAAGAACTGGAACAAACAGCTCTTAAATTTGTGTGGAACCAGAAAAGGCCCCGAATTGCCAAGGAATTGTTAAAAAGGAAAAACAAAGCTGGGGGCATCACGTTGCCGGATTACAAATTGTACTACAAAGCTGTGATCTCAAAGACAGCATGGTACTGGCACAAAAACAGACACATAGACCAATGGAACAGAAGAGAGACTCCAGAAACGGACCCTCGGGTCTTTGTGCAACTAATCTTTGACAAAGCAGGAAAAAACATCCAGTGGAAAAAAGACAGTCTCTTCAATAAGTGGTGCTGGGAAAATTAGACAGCTACATGCAAAAGAATGAAACTTGACCACTCTCTCACACCATACACAAAGATAAACTCCAAATGGATGAAAGACCTCGATGTGAGACAAGAATCCGTCAAAATCCTAGAGGAGAACATAGGATGCATCCTCTTTGACATCGGCCACAGCAACTTCTTTCGTGATACATCTCCAAAGGCAAGAGAAACAAAAGAAAAAATGAACTTGTGGGACTTCATCAAGATAAAAAGCTTCTGCACAGCCAAGGAAACAGTCAAAAAAACTAAGAGGCAGCCCATGGAATGGGAGAAGATATTTGCAAATGACACTACAGATAAAAGACTGGTATCCAAGATCTATAAAGAACTTATCAAACTCAATACATGCGAAACAAATAATCAAACCAAGAAATGGGCAGAAGATATGAACAGACACTTTTCCAATGAAGACACACAAACCAGGCTAACAGACACATGAAAAAATGTTCAAAATCATTAGCCATCAGGGAAATTCAAATCAAAACCACCTTGAGATACCACCTTACGCCAGTTAGAATGGCAGAAATGGACAAGGCAAGAAACAACTAATGTTGGAGAGGATGTGGAGAAAGGAGAACCCTCTTACACTGTTGGTGGGAATGCAAGTTGGTACAGCCACTTTGGAAAAGTGTGGAGGTCCCTCAAAGTTAAAAATAGAGCTACCCCCTGGGGTGCCTGGGTGGCTCAGTCGTTAAGCCTCTGCCTTCAGCTCAGGGCGTGATCCCGGAGTCCTGGGATCGAGCCCCGCATCATACTCCCTGCTCTACTGGGAGCCTGCCTCTTCCTCTCCCACTCCCCCTGCTTGTGTTACCTCTCTCGCTGGATGTCTCACTCTCTGTCAAATAAATAAATAAAATCTTTAAAAAAAATAGAGCTACCCTATGACCCAGCAACTGCACTACTGGGTATTTACCCCAAAGATACGGACATAGTGAAGAGAAGGGCCAAATGCACCCCAACGTTCATAGCAGCATTGTCCACAATAGCTAAATTGTGGAAGGAGCCGAGATGCCCTTCACCAGATGAATGGATAAAGAAGAATGGTCCAGGGGCGCCTGGGTGGCACAGCGGTTAAGCGTCTGCCTTCGGCTCAGGGCGTGATCCCGGCGTTATGGGATTGAGCCCCACATCAGGCTCCTCTGCTATGAGCCTGCTTCTTCCTCTCCCACTCCCCCTGCTTGTTCCCTCTCTCGCTGGCTGTCTCTATCTCTGTCAAATAAATAAATAAAATCTTTAAAAAAAAAAAAAAAGAAGAAGAATGGTCCATATATACAATGGAATATTACTCAGCCATCAGAAAGAACGATTACCCAACATTTGCAGCAACATGGATGGGACTGGAGGAGATAATGCTAAGTGAAATAAGTCAAGCAGAGAAAGACAATTATCATATGGTTTCACTCATTTATGGAACATAAGAAATAGCAGGGAGATCAGTAGGAGAAGGAAGGGAAGAATGAAGGGGGGGTAAACAGAAGAGGGAATGAACCACTAGAGACTATGGACTCTGGGAAACAAACTGAGGGCTTCAGAAGGGAGAGGGGTGAGGGATTGGGACAGCCCAGTGATGGGTATTAAGGAGGGCACATATTGCATGGAGCACTGGGTGTTATACGCAAATAATGAATCATGGAACACTATGTCAAAAACTAAGGATGTACTGTATTTGACTAACATAACATAATAAAAAATTTTAAAAAAAAAATTAAAAAGAAGAAAAGAATACTTGAGAAATATGGGGGATGAAACAAAGCTGGCTGTGGGGTGAAAACTGTTGAAGGTGGGGGATGGGCCTTTGAGGGTTCCTTATCTTATTGTCTCTACTACTGGCTCCTACTACGAGGCTTGACATCTTTTGTCACTAAACAATAAGGTGATCTTTTCTTTCCCTCTTCTTCCACATGCTAATCTCCGACAGATTTTCCCTCCAACACATTTGATGGCGTTTTCTGATAACAACTAATCTCAGTCTGTAATCCAAGCACTGAAGTCATAAAAAGACTGGGGGAAGGAGGGAGAGAAATGAAACTCATTGGAGATTGCAAAGTGGCAACAAGAGCACCTGACAGGTGACACCCATCACCTCCTGAGTCCTGGGAGAATAAAAACAATGAACATAAGGGTTCATTATGCTTTTTCCCCCACGTGGTGTAGGAGGTAGGGTCCAAGGGCCAGGGCTTTCCGGGAGGGCTGTGAGCACAGTTGGAGTTTCACTGGTACTTGGAACTTTGCTACTGGGACCTCGCCCTGATGACTGAACAGCACACATGTCTGCCAGTCTATCACAGAGAACTTGCCCAGCTAAGCCCAAGGCAAGCAAACTCAGAGTGCCTATTCGCCCCAGAAAAGGTTCAAAGACAACTCCCCCCCCCAGGAGGAAATAGCACAAAAGGCATGTTGGCTTTCTTCCCAACTGCAAAATCTGTGGACCCCAGTGAGGCTGACAGAAGAAGACAAGTATGGGTCAAGAGAAGAAGAGAAAAAAAATGAAAGATGGCGAAACTCTTGCAAGCCAGAAGGAGAGGTTGCCAAGATACTGTTGGGCTGAGCAAGACCATCAAGTTCTAGACCAAGCGTAAGAGAACAAAAGGGCTGCCCACAAAAAGATTTCCAACTTTGGTATGGAAAAGTAAAGGTAACTGACATACAACAAATTTACAGGTAAAAATATGTTACAATTAATATCCTTAGTAGAGAGTTCCTACAAATGAATGAGAAAAAAGACTATCATCCTGATAGAAAAATCGGCAATGGACATGAACAGGTAATTCAGGAAATAAAAATTGTCAGTGATGTAAGAAAAGATGCTCAACCTCATTAGTAACCGAAGAAATGCAATATAAAATAGCAACCGGTGGGGCGCCTGGGTGGCACAGCGGTTGTGGGATCGAGCCCCGCATCGGGCTCCTCCGCTATGAGCCTGCTTCTTCCTCTCCCACTCCCGCTGCTTGTGTTCCCTCTCTCGCTGGCTGTCTCTATCTCTGTCGAATAAATAAATAAAATCTTTTAAAAAATAAAATAAAATAAAATAAAATAAAATAAAATAATAAAATAAAATAAAATAGCAACGGGGGGGCGCGACATCTGGGTGGCTCAGTCAGTTAAGCGTCTGCCTTTGGTTCACGTCATGACACCTAGGTCTTGGGATCCAGCCCTGCATCGGGCTTTCTTCATGGGGGAGCCTGCTTCTTCCTCTCCCTCTGCCTGCCACCCCCCCCCGCTTGTGCTCCCTCTCTCTGTGTGTCAAATAAATAAAGTCTTAAAAAAAATAGCAACAAGAAATCTTTTTGGTCAATCATACTGGCAAAGATCTTAAAATAGATAATATTCAAAGTTTGTGAGAATGTCATTACCAATAAATAGTTGCCTAAATCAGTTTTGTGGAAGGCAATTTGATAATATATAATGAAATTTAAAATGTAATAGGTTTTGACCCAGTGGTTCCCCTTCTAGGATTTTATTCTAAGGACACTGCTGGACAAGGGCACAAGGATGTGCAGGACAGAAAGACAGAAGGACAGAAGGCTGTCTGTCCCATTATCAGAGCAGAACTGAAAACACTCAAACGTCCTCAATGGGGACTGGTCAACCTCCTGCTCTCTATTCCTTTCCATAAACATACAAACATGCTGACGTCTCTTGCATCCGTAACCCCTCCCCTCAACTCCATGCCCCCAAGTGAAGCCCTGTTGCCTTCACTTCACAGACCAACTTCCTAAAAGGCCCGCTTTTCTGCACTCCTTACTTCCCAGCTCCCTCTGTGCCACGCAGCTGCTCTCACCAAGACAACCGTGGTCCCAGACTGCAAAAGGCAACAGCCTGTTCACAGACTCTTAGAAGGTTCTAGTACTGGTGCCCACTTTCTCCTTTTGGAAATATGCTATTGCCCTGGCTGCCATGACCCCAGGCTCTCCTGCTTTTCCTCCTTCCTTTCTGGCTCCCCTTCCTTAGCCCAGCACCTGGCTGTAGAGCTGCCTCAGAGCTCCGTTCACTTGTCATGCTCTGTCCCTGAGGCAGCTCAGCTGCTCCTTGCCTTCTCCCACCACCCACATCTCTAACCAGACCTCGGTCTCCACCTGGCGAATGGACAGCCTTGCCCGGGTGTCAGAAGGTTTCTTGGACTCAGAATATCCAAACTGAAACTCCTCACAGGCCCTCAGCCTGCTCCTGCACCCCTCTCTTCCTTCTGCCAGCCAACAGCACCACTATTTGCCCAAGACAAAAAGTCACTATTGGTTTCTTTCTGCCTTGCCGAGTTCCGTCAACATTAAGGCCCGCCCATCCATGCTGTCCCTCTCCACCACCACCACCCCATCCAGACCGCCAGCCGTTCTCACACAGCAGCCAGAGGGGTTCTCCTCATGCCCCTCTGCCACTTAAAACTGTTCCTAATTTCTCATTTCCATTAGAAAAAGTCCAAATGTCTGGCCTTGGCTTACCGGTATGACTGGCTTCTTTCTTACCACTCCCATCTTGCCTCCAGCTGTTTCAGCTACCTGTCCTATTACACAGTGGGCAGGCTTCCTTTCTAAGTTCTTCGGCATCCTCCCCTTCTCCCACCCACATGGTGCTGGGTGCCTTACTTCACTGCCTCCTTGCTTCTGTCCCTCCCAGAAGATAAGGCTCATTACACAGAGGTACAGGGGAAACTACCAGAACAAATGTCAAGGCTGACCTATTCCTGGATGAACAAAAAAGCCTCATATTTCTCCAGAAGTCCATTGACAGGGAAGAGGAAGGTGGGGAGAGGGGACAAGAGAAAGGGAGAGAGAGTGAGAAAGAGAGAAACAAGTCCTCCTCATTAATAGAAGGTCTAGGGCCATTTTCTCCACACAGGTGGGCAAACCAAGGCTCATTGGTCATCAGGGCTGCTGGCTCCCCTTTCCTCCATTCCTTCCAGAGGGACTCTCCAGAGTTTAGCCCAAGGCTTGGGAAGGGTTTCCACAGTCACTGATGACATCCACCCCCTGCATTCATTCTGAAAGGCAAAAAGCCTTTCAGGAAGACTCATGAAGGTGCCTTATTGAAATTTCTGGCTAATCAGCCATCTGGGGGTCATGGCTTCCCTGCCAGAAAATAGCAAGGAGGTTAATACTGAATTCTGACAAGATTTAAGGGAACTCTAATGAAGGAGAACTCCAAAACTCACAGCGAAAATGCTCTGACCCTGGATCCAGTCAAGCCTGCCACCCCTTCAGCCCCTAAACCCATGCCTCTGCTCTCAGAGCCTCTGAAGTCCAGCAAATCATGTCTTCTGAATGGCACAGCTTCCTAACCCCTGAGACTTCCCCAGACCCCAGAAATCCACATCAGCATTACAGAAACAGGCTTCAGCTGAGCCCCACTCCTGGGACCTCTCCTCTTGCTAAAGCTTGCTTCAGCAGTTCGGGTTCTGTCTAACCACTGCTCTGGATGCACAATGCCAGACGCAGTCACTGCCAGGAGTTCAAGGGGCCCACAGCCGTGCCCAGAAGGGTCTTGAAGAGTTCTGCATTCACCCTGGGACTCTGGAGCTTGTTAAGACTGAGTTGCTAGGCCTTCTCCAAAGTTGCTCATCTGCCAAGGGCCCCAGAGCCCCTGTCAGATCCTCCAGCCAGGGATTCCAGAACCAGATTGTCCTCAAGCATACAGGGTTTGCAGACTACACCTCAGGGAAACGTGGAATCCGTGACCGGTAACGTGGTCATGCGAATGCCCACTGAGAGCGCCCTGAGGACATGGGAGGGAGTTTTCCCACATAGCAGGAGAGGGTGGGGAGCCCAGTGACTATTCCATAGCTGTGCCTCCTGGATGGGTTGTTGGGGGGGCACTACCTCTGTGGCTCTGCAGGCCACAGGAGAAGCTTGGCCCACGTGCAGGCTTTCCACTCATTCCCAGCCATCACAATGCTCCAGTGGAAGCATCTCAGAGGCAGAGAACTCCAAAAGGGTAGTGGTGCTTGCTAATCCTAAAAGGGAGGGGGAGGGGGCGAGGGAGAGAAAGAGAATCTTTTTTTTTTTTTTTAAGATTTTATTTATTTATTTGACAGAGATAGAGACAGCCAGCGAGAGAAGGAACACAAGCAGGGGGAGTGGGAGAGAGAGAAGCAGGCTCATAGCAGAAGAGCCTGACGTGGGGCTCGATCCCATATCGCCGGGATCACGCCCTGAGCAGAAGGCAGATGCTTAACCGCTGTGCCACCCAGGCACCACGAGAAAGAGAATCTTAAGCAGGCTCCATGCTCAGAACAGAGCCCAACTCAGAGCTTGTTCTCACAACTCTGTGATCATGACCTGAACGAAAATCTACAGTCAGATGCTTAACTGACTGAGCCACCCAGGTACCCCAGGAAAAAATATTCTTAATGCCAACCCTGGTACTTAGAAATCCTGTGCAAAACAGGGCTTCTTTCAGGGGCTTGGGATAAAGTGGGAGATGGGGAGTGGCTGCTTACTGGGTATTCAGTTTCCTTTTGGGGTGATGAAAACAGTTTGGCTTCAGAGGGGAGGGGGTGGGGGATTAGGATAGGCTGGTGATGGGTATTAAGGAGGGCATGTACTGCATGTGCACTGGGTGTTATACGCAACTAATGAAATATGGAACATTGTATCAAAAACAAGGGATGTACTGATGGTGACTAACATAACATAATAAAAAATTATAAAAAAAATGGTTTGAAACTAGAGGTGAGAGTTGCACAACCTTGGGAATGTATTAAGTGCCACTGCATTGTACGCGTTAAAGTGGTTAATTTTAAGTTATGTGAATTTTACCTCAATTTAAAAAAGAAATAAAATAAAATGGCTTCACCTTGAATAGGCTGGGCATGGTGGGTCCTCCCTTCCTTTTTATCAAGTCACTGATGCCCTTATGAGACAGCAAGAGATTTAGCCTTTTAGGACAGATAAATCCTTTGCTAATCTTCCTTAAAAATCTATCTCTAGCGGCGCCTGGGTGGCACAGCGGTTAAGCGTCTGCCTTCGGCTCAGGGCGTGATCCTGGCGTTCTGGGATCGAGTCCCACATCAGGCTCCTCCGCTAGGAGCCTGCTTCTTCCTCTCCACTCCCCCTGCTTGTGTTCCCTCTCTCGCTGGCTGTCTCTATCTCTGTCAAATAAATAAATAAAATCTTTAAAAAAAAAATCTATCTCTAGAAGTTTCTGACACATCAATCTGAAACCTTGGGCCCTAAGTCTTGGTGTTCCAGAGTATGTGGGGTGGCCTGGCCTCATATCACTGGTTCTACCATTGCTACAGAAAAAAAAGGAGGAAAAAAACCCATAAGACTCCTCTGGAGAGGTTTGTTTTAAAATATGATGTTTGGGTAGACTCAGGTGACTGAATTCCTTGGATTTTAGGGCAAATCAGAAAACCAGATTCCCTTGTGTTATTACAGAGGCAAAGGACCCCGAGTCAAAAGTCAGACTATGGGTTTTGGTTCAGGGAATAATTCCAGGACAGAGCTGCAGAGGAGACCCACTCAGACAGGGATTACCTAAAATGCCATTTTCTGTTGTTTTCTCTAAGCAATATAATTCTAGGTTAAAAAAACTTTCATGTGCCACAGGATCTCATTCCTGGAAACCCACACCCTCTTGCTGAAATAGGAAAGTGAGCAGACGATCATGGACAGCAAGAGCTATGTGCCAGGGGGCCAGGCCAAGATCTCTGAATAGGGGAGGGGAAGCAATACCATGGTTTCTATCCTAAACTTATCTGGACTAAGTCACAAGAAAGTCCCATGTTAGGTAGGAGGACTACACAGGGAACCAAAGGAGAACCTCCTCCACTCTCTGACTGAGAGTTGACCAGAACACACATGAGAGGAAGCCACTTGTCCAAGGAAAGAACCACCACAAAGCTGTAAGCCAAATAATTCCTGAATCACACAGCACTGGGAATGGTTCCAGGAGGTGAAAGAGGAGACTTCACAATGCCCAGGGTGGCACCTTAGTGGTGGAAATGATTAGCTCTAGATTAAAGGTTGCTATGGACCTACCCCAACAAAGTTTAAAAGCAAGCCTCAAAAGGACCAAACTGATTCCAAGTAACTGTGTGCCAGAACAAAGCTCAGCACTATATAAGTACAACAAAAATCCATCATTCATCAGTGTAAATTTGACAATGTCTGGCAGCCAATCAGATATCATTAGGCATGCAAAACAGCAGCAACCATGTCCCATAGCCTGGAGGAAAACAGATAGAGTATTGACAGAGATAACGGGATTAGCAGACAAGGATATGAAGGAGCTATCATAAATTTCATAAGTTTAAGAAACTAGAGGGGGACAGGAACAAGACGAGGAGATAAAAGAAAGACATAAAAAAGACCCATCTAGAGATGACAACTACAATATCTAAGTCAAAAACCACACTGGATGGGATAAACAGTCGATTGGACACTGCAGAAGAAAAGATCAGTGAACTTGAAGACATAGCCATAGACACTGTCCAAAAATGAGGACCAGAGAGAAAAAAGACTGACAAAACATGAGCAGAGCCCCTGTGAGCTGTGGAAATATCAACCATTCTCACATACATGTTATTGGAGTTGTGGAAGGAGAGACAGAAAAGGTAGAGGAAGGCATAATCAGGCCACTCTCTCAGTGAACACTGTGTGATAATTTTCCATGTACCTTAAAAGTGTCCGCACTCCTTATGTTGCCTTACAAGATTCTACCCATCTCCCTGCTCACCTCTCCAATATTAACTCCATCAACCTCTCCTTCACCCACTTCCCTCCAACCTTGTAGGATTTCTCAGCTCTGCAAACTTCCTTCCAGCCTGGGCTTTTCCACATGCTGTTCCCTCTGCCTGGAAGGCTCTCCCCACTCCCAACGGACTCCTACCCCTCCTTTTGAATCTTAGCCAAATATCACATCCTCAAAGAAACCCTCCCTGACCTCCCAACTGGTCACAGTCCCCTCAGCACGCAGAATATCTACACTGCTGCTTGGCAGCATTTTGTACACTTAAGATGAACCAGTTATGACTTTGATCTTTAATGTCTTCTTCCTTAGAGTTTTCCTCATCATGACATCTCCAGTGCTCGGATTAGTGCAGTGCCCGAGGCCCTCAGCTGGAAAGCAGCAGAGATGAGACTTTGGTGCTTACATTCATCTTGCTCTCAAACTATCTCTGTTGTGACAAAAAATTCTCTGGCTTGATTGCTGCCTCCATGGCATAGAATAACGGTCTCAACTTAGTCCATGGTTGCCCTCCTAGTATCTACCAGGAAATACCCATCCTTTCCATGAGTAAAATGGGCCAGGAGAGCCCTTGGAGAGGGTCAGAGATACCCACTGGATGAGTCAGAACTCTCCAAAGAAACAGAACAGAATGGGTGTGTATATACATATATAGAAAGAGATTATTTAAAAGTATTGTCTCATGTGATAATGGAGGCCAGCACCTTCAAAATCTGCAGAGTGGGCAGGCTGGAGACCCATTGTTGCAGTTCAAGTCTGAAGGCTATCTGTGGGCAGAATTCCCTTTTGCTTAGGGGAAGTTAGTCTTTTGTTTTATTAATAAGGCCTTCAGCTGACTGGGTGAGACCCATGCACATTATGGAGAGCAATGTGCCTCACTTCAAGTCCACTGATTTAAATGTTAATCTCACCCCAAAAACACCCTCACAGAAACATCCAGAATAGTGTTTAACCAAATATCTGGGCACCATGGCACAGCCAAATTGATACATAAAATTAACCATCTAAGAACCTTTCAAACACACCCTCTGTGAAGCCCTCCCCCTTCCCTACAAATATGAATGAGGGCTGATCTTACTCATTTCTGTGTCCCCCAAGAGGAGATGTATGTGCTTAATAAGTGTTTCCTCTCATTCCTTTATTTCCTCTTTCCCTGTTGTCCATCTCCTTCCTAAGAAGTCTGTTCCAGGACTGAATGAATGACCAACTTTGGCTCTCTGTACAGGAATGGTTTGTCTTTCTTTTCCATGCTCCTGGTCTTCTTCCTTGGTTGACATTTTACATGTATTAATGAAGGCAAGGTTGATTATCCTAGTAGCCAGTGGGTATTTCCTCTTCCCCCACAAAGCTTCTCTCCTAACCATCCATCTGTGTACCTTGGTAGGGCTTGTTGGTTTGCATGTGTTGCTTTGGGATGAGTGGTTATGCTTTGAGTTATGGGTAACCATGCAAGAATGGAGGGGGATTTCCTCTGGGGATCCAGCACTCACTTTAGCTGCATTTCATTCAGTTTCTTAAACATTCTCCTGGATTTTTGGCTAAAGCTAAATAGCTGACCATCTACTGGCACAGGAGTAGGAGGGAGAGGGTTCGGGAGTGCGAGTGGTTGGGTGATGGGTTTTCCTTAATCTTCGATGAGACCTTCCCATTTTGGTTCCACCTTCTTTCTGGAGGTTCCCCACTCTGGGGGATTTGGTTCAGCAGGTTGGCTATATCCTCCAGTGTTTATTCTTGGCTCCATTTCATCCATCAGGGCATTTCTAGCTCCTTAACATCTTTCAGGAATTCAGGGAAATCCTTTATCTGCTGAAAGCCCATCTTATTCTCCTCAGTTTTATGCATTTAGCTTTCTGTTTATTTTTCTAATTTTAACGGAATATCAGGATGGGATGAGGAGCGTGTGGAGACAGACATGTATTCAGTTTACTACACTGTAAGGGAAGTCGAGAGTAACCTCACAAAAGGCAAACCTTCTTCTTTTTGCAAGGTTTTAATCCACATCAAAGCTCAGATGTCCCAGGAGAGGTACTACTCACTCTTAGAAACATTTATGCCCTCGTTTATGTGAAGGCTGTGAGCACATCTGCTTGACAGGGCCATGGAGGTCTGTCTGGATGTCAACATTCACGAAGTATTGTCCATGTAAAGCTTGTTTACTCCACACGGAAATCTAATGATGGAGGTACTGAAAACCTCCACCTTAAATACAAGGCAACTGGGACTTGGAAAGGCAACCAACATTTGGAAATAGCCACTGTTTTCACTTATTCAATAAATATTTATCAAGGTCTCTCTATGGGTTGCTGTGCTGAGAGCCAGGGATACAGGAGTAAACAAGAGAAAGTCCCTGCCCTCCTAAACTAGGTGTAGGTGGATGACAAACAGATGGAAATATAGTATATTGGGTGGGGAGTATATTACCTGGAAGAATAAAGCTGGAAAGGGGGAGGAGCTAGGAGCTGAAGTGGAGTACTCCTTTATAGCTGTGGGAAGGCCTTCTGAAAAAGGTGTCATTTGAGACCTGAAGAACAATGCAAGCCCCCTCTTGGATAAAGGATAAGTTAAAAAATGAGATTTCTTTCAAGAGGGAATCAGCTCTAGTGAACTGGACACTACAAAGGAAATCCTTAGACCAAAAAGTACTTTGATTATTCAGACATTGTGAGTAATTCTGTGAGAAGATGACTTTCCAATCTTAGAGAACTATAAAAGGATCCTTGATTAGCTGAGCTTCCTACTATTTGACATAAAGAGAGAACTCTCTTGTCAAACTGGTTTTTTTTTTAAGTTTGTTTGCTTGTTTGTTTATTAAGTGATCTCTATACCCAAAATGGGGCTCAAACACACAACCCCAAGATCAAGAGTTGCATGCTCTTCTGACTGAGCCAGCCAGGTGCCATTCCTGTCAAATTGTTTGACTACAATCTGGCTTTACCACCTAAAATATAAACTTCCATTTTGATAGACAACAAGGTTTGTAAAACAGGTTTTAAATATTTGTGAAAACCCATATATCAGTACACTATCATTTATGTAAAAAATAATAAAAGTATACACATACATACTCACATATCCACTTATATTCACAAACATACCTATGATACACTGCAAAAAAAATACCACTAACCCTCCTCATACCTGAACGTTTACCCTGTTGCAAATGTGACTTTACAGCTCTTTCCTCCAAGATGTGGAGTCAACTTTTTCAGACCCCTTAAATCCAGTTTTGGCCATTTTCTTTGATTTAATGTGCTTTGGTCAAAGTTTCATCAGCCATTAGCAATCAGGATGGAAGCAGAGGCTTCAAAAGTGCTTGTGCATTGGAGCACACCCTCTTTCACTGCTGGGAGCACTTCTGTCATCACACGAGTGCCTGCATGATGGAAAGTGTGTACCAAACAGCCTGCCAACTGCCAGGCATGTGACCAGGGCCATTCTAGATCATCCACCCCACTGAGCAAGCCTGGATGAGAGCTGCCCTGTTGGTCCATAGAATCTTTTCTTTCTTTCTTTCTTTCTTTCTTTCTTTCTTTCTTTCTTTCTTTCTTTCTTTCTTTTTTTTTTTTTTTACATTTTATTTAAATTCAAGTTAGTTAATATATAGTGCATTATTAAATTCAGGGATAGAATTTAGTTGATTCATCAGTTGCATATAACATCCAGTGCTCCTTACATCAAGTGCCCTCCTTAATGCCCATCACCCAGTTACCCCACCTCCCCACCCACCTCTCCTCCAGCAATCCTCAGTATGTTCCCTACAGTTAAGAGCATCTCATGTTTTACCTCCCTCTCTGCTTTTATCTTACTTTATTTCTCCTTCCCTTCCCCTATGTTCATCTGTTTTGTTTCTTAAATTCCACATATGAGTAAAATCATATGGTATTTGTCTTTCTCTGACTGACTTATTTCACTTAGTATAATATACTCTAGTTCCATCCACGTCATTGCAAATGGCAAGGTTTCATTCTTTTTGATGGCTGAGTAATATTTCATTATATATTATATATTATTATATAATATATAACATATTATATATTATATTATTGTATAATATATATTATATACATTCATTATATATAATACACACACATCTTTTTTATCCATTCATCTGTCAATGGACATCTGGGCTCTTTCCATAGTTTGGCTATTGTGGACATTGCTGCTATAAACATTGGGGTGCATGTGCTCCCTCAAATCACTATTTTTATATCCTTTGGATAAATACCTCATAGTGCAATTGCTGGGTGGTAGGATAGCTCTATTTTCAAGATTTTATTATTTATTTGAGAGGGAGAGACAGAGAGCATGCACGTGAGAGAGAGCACGAGTCAGGGGAAGGGGCAGAGGGAGAAGGAGAAACAGACTCCCTGCTGAGCAGGGAGCCACACACAGAGATAGATCCCAGGGCCCTGGGATCATGACATGAGCTGAAGGCAGATGCTTAACCAGCTGAGCCACTCAGGCACCTCTATTTTTAATGTTTTAAGGACCCTCCATACTGTTCTTCAGAGTGGCTGCACCAGCTTGCATTCCCACTAACAGTTTAGGAGGGTTCCCCTTTCTCCACATCTTCGCCAACACCTGTCATTTCCTGACTTGTTAATTTTAGCCATTCTGATTGGCGTGAGGTGGTATCTCATTGTGGTTTTGATTTGTATTTCCCTGATGATGAGTGATGTTGAGCATTTTCTCATATGTCTGTTAGCCATTTGTATGTCTTCTTTGGAGAAATGTCTGTTCATGTCTTCTGACCATTTCTTAACTGGAATTTTTTGGGTTTTGGGTGTTGAGTTTGATAAGTTCTTTGTAGATTTTGGATACAAGCCCTTTATCTGATACGTCATTTGCAAATATCTCCTCCCATTCTGTAGGTTGCCTTTTAGTTTTGTTGACTGTTTCCTTTGCTGTGCAGAAACTTTTTATCTTGATGAAGTCCCAACAGTTCATCTTTGCTTTTGTTTCCCTTGCTTCTGGAGACATGTCTAGTAAGAAGTTGCTGTGATCGAGGTCAAAGAGGTTTCTGTCTGTGTTCTCCTCTAGGATTTTGATGCATTCCTGTCTCACACTGAGGTCTTTCATCCATTTTGAGTTTCTCTTTGTGTATGGTGTAAGAGAATGGTCTAGTTTCATTCTTTTGCATGTGGCTGTCCAATTTTCCCAGCACCATTTATTGAAGAGACTGTCTTTTTTTTCATTGGATATTCTTTCCTGCTTTGTTAAAGATTAGTTGACCATATATTTGAGGGTCCATTTCTGGGTTCTCTATTCTGTTCCATTCATTGATCTATGTGTCTGTTTTTGTGCCAGTACCATACTGTCTTGATGATCACAGCTTTGTAATAGAGCTTGATGTCCAGAATTGTGATGCCACCAGCTTTGGTTTTCTTTTTCAACATTACTTTGGCTATTCGGGGTCTTTTCTGGTTCCACACAAATTTTAGAATTATTTGTTCCAGCTCTGTGAAAAATGCTGGTGTTATTTTGATAATGATTGCATTGAATGTATAGATTGCTTTGGGTAGTATATACATTTTAATAGTATTTGTCCTTCTAACCCATGAGCATGGATTTCCATTTCTTTGTGTCTTCCTCAATTTCTTTCATAAGTGTTCTATAATTTTCAAAGTAAAGATCTCTTACCTCTTTGGTTATATTTATTCCTAGGTATCTTATGGTTTTGGGTGCAATTGTAAATGGGATTGATTCCTTGATTTCTCTTTCAGTTGCTTCATTACTGGTGTATAGAAATGCAACAGACTTCTCTCCATTGATTTATATCCAGCGACTTTGCTGAATTCCTGTAACAGTTCTAGCAATTTTTTTGGTGGAGTCTTTCAGGTTGTCTATATGGAGTATCATGTTGTCTGAGGAAAGTGAAAATTTGACTTCTTTGCTGATTTGGATGTCTTTTATTTCTTTTTGTCTGATTGCTGAGGCTAGGACTTCCAGTACTACACTGAACAATAGTGGTGAGAGTAGACATCCCTGTCGTGTTCCTGACCTCAGGGGAAAAGCTCTCAGTTTTTCCCCAATGAGGATGATATTTGCTGTGGGTCTTTCATATATGGCTTTTATGATGTTGAGGTATGTTCCTCCTAGCCCTACTTCTTGAGGGTTTTTATCAAGAAAGGATACTGTATTTTGTCAAATGCCTTTTCTGCATCTATTGACAGGATCATGATTCTTATCCTTTCTTTTATTAACGTGCTGTATCACAATGTTTGATTTGTGGATTTTGAACCACCCCTATATTCCAGGAATGAATCCCACCTGATTGAGGTGAATAATCCTTTTAATGTACTGTTGGATCCAATTTGTTAGTAACTTGGTGAGAATTTTTGAATCCATGTTCATCAGGGACATTGTCTATAATTCTCCTTTTTTGTGGGGTCTTTGGTTTTGGGATCAAGATAATGCTGGCCTCACAGAATGAGTTTGGAAGTTTTCCTTCCATTTCTATTTTTTTGAACAGTTTCAGAAGAATCGGTATTAATTCTTTTTAAATGTTTGGTAGAATTCCCCTGGGAAGCCATCAGGCCCTGGACTCTTGTTTGTTGGGAGATTTTTGATTACTGATTCAATTTCTTTGCTGGTTATGGGTCTGTTCAGATTTTCTATTTCTTCCTGTTTCAGTTTTGGTAGTTTATGTTTCTAGGAATGCATCCATTTCTTCCAGATTGCCTAATTTGTTGGCATATAATTGCTCATAATATTATCTTATAATTGTTTGTATTTCTACAGTGTTGGTTGTGATCTCTCCTCTTTCATTCATGATTTTATTTTGGGGGGTCCTTTCTCTTTTGTTTTTATAAGGCTGGTGAGGCATTTATCAATTTTGTTAATTCTTTCAAAGAAACAGCTCCTAGTTTCATTGATCTGTTCTACTGGATTTTTTTTTTTTTTAAGATTTTATTTATTTATTTGACAGAGATAGAGACAGCCAGCGAGAGAGGGAACACAAGCAGGGGGAGTGGGAGAGGAAGAAGCAGGCTCCTAGTGGAGGAGCCTGATGTGGGGCCCGATCCCATAACGCCGGGATCACGCCCTGAGCCAAAGGCAGACGCTTAACCGCTGTGCCACCCAGGCGCCCCTGTTCTACTGGATTTTTAAAAAATATTTAAAAAATATTTTATTTATTTATTTGGCAGAGATAGAGACAGCCAGCGAGAGAGGGAACACAAGCAGGGGGAGTGGGAGAGGAAGAAGCAGACTTCCAGTGGAGGAGCCTGATGTGGGGCTCGATCCCAGAATGCCGGGATCACACCCTGAGCTGAAGGCAGGCGCTTAATGACTGCGCCATCCAGGCACCCCTGTTCTACTGGGTTTTTAAAAAAATTTCTATATCATTGATTTCTGCTCTAACATTAATTATTTCCCTTCTCCTGCTGGATTTAGGCTTTATTCTTTTCCCAACTCCTTTAGGTATAAGGTTAGGTTGTGTATTTGAGACTTCTCTTGTTTCTTGAGAAAGGCCTGTGTTGCTATATACTTCCCCTTAGGACTGCCTTTGCTGCATCTCAAAGGTTTTGGACTGTCATGTTTTTATTTGCATTTGCTTCTATGTATTTTTTAATTCTTTAATTTCCTGGTTGACCCATTCATTCTTTACTAGGATATTCTTTAATCTCCATGTATTTGTGGTCTTTCCAAATTTTTTATTGTAGTTGACTTCTAGTTTCATAATATTGTGTTCTGAAAACATGCATGGTATGATCTTAATCTTTTTGTACAAGTGGAGGCCTGATTTGTGACCCAGTATGTGATCTTTTCTGGAGAATGTTCCATGTGCACTCAAAAAGAATGTGTATTTTGCTGTTTTAGGATAAAATGCTCTGAATATATCTGTTAAGTCAATCTGGTCCAGTGAGACATTTAAAACCCTTGTTTCCTTGTTGATCTTCTGCTTAGATGATCTGTCCATTGCTGTGAATAGGGTGTTAAAGCCCTCTACAATTATTGTACTATTATCAATGAGGTTCTTTAAGTTCATTATTGATTGATTTATGTATTTGGTTGCTCTCAAGTTAGGGGCATAAATATTTACAATTGTTAGATCTTCTGGTTGGATAGGCCCCTTTATTATGATATAGTGTCCTTCTTCATCTCTTATTACAGTCTTTGGTTTAAAATCTAGTTTTTTTCATATAAGTATGGCTACTTCAGCTTTCTTTTGATGTCCATTAGCATGATAAATGGTGCTCCACCCCATCACTCAATTTGGAAGTGTCTTTGGGCCGAAATGAGTCTCTTGTAAGCAGCATATCAATGAGTCTTGTTTTTTTTTTTAAAGGA
Organism: Ursus americanus; assembly: GCF_024610735.1. NCBI lineage: Eukaryota > Metazoa > Chordata > Mammalia > Carnivora > Ursidae > Ursus > Ursus americanus. Next base: position 37,912,705 of record NC_142150.1, on the reverse strand, counting down.
TTTTGTTTATTTATTCGACAGAGATAGAGACAGCCAGCGAGAGAGGGAACACAAGCAGGGGGAGTAGGAGAGGAAGAAGCAGGCTCATAGCAGAGGAGCCTGATGTGGGGCTCGATCCCAGAATGCCAGGATCACGCCCTGAGCCGAAGGCAGACGCTTAACCGCTGTGCCACCCAGGCGCCCCTTGAGTCTTGTTTTTTTATCCACTCTGATACCCTATGTCTTTTGATTGGAGCATTTAGTCCATTTACATTCAGAGTAATTATTGAAAGACATGAGTTTAGTGACATTGTGTTACCTGTAAAGTCACTGTGCCTATAGATTGTCTCTATTATTTTCTAGTCTCTATTACTTTTGGTTTCTCTTTCCCACTCAAAGGGTCCCCTTTAAGATTTCTTGCAGAGCTGGTTTAGTGCTCACAAACTCCTTTAGTTTTTGTTTATCTTGGAAATTCTTTATCTCTCCTATTCTGAATGACAGTCTTGCTGGATAAATTATTCTTGGCTGCATATTTTTCCCATTTAGCACATTGAATTTATCATGCCAGTCCTTTCTGGCCTGCCAGGTCTCTGTGGACACGTATGCTGCCAGCCTTATGTGTCCACCCTTGTAAAGAACTTTTTTTCCCAAGCTGCTTTCAGGATTCTCTCTTTATCTTTGTATTTTGCAAATTTCACTATATATCCTGGTGTTGACCTGTTTTTGTTGATTTTGAGTGGAGTTCTCTGTGCCTCTTGGACTTGAATGCCTGTTTCCTTTCCCAGATTAGGGAAGTTCTCAGCTGTAATTGTTCAAGTAAAACTTCTACCCCATTTTCCCCACTCTTCTTCTGGGACTCCTATGATACAGATATTATTTCACTTTTATGGAATCACTGAGTTCCCTAAGTCTACCTTCATGATCTAATAGTTTTCCCTCCCTCTTCTTTTCAGCTTCATTATTTTCCATAATTTTATCTTCTAACTGCATATTCTCTCCTCTGCTTCTTCAATCCTTGTTGTGATTATATCCAATCTGTTTTGCATCTCGGTTATAGCACTTTTGATTTCAGCCTGACTAGTTTTTAGGTCTTTTATCTCTGCAGCAAGGGCTTCTCTGGTGTTCTCTATGCTTTTTTTAAGTCCAGCTAGTAGTCTTATGACTGTTCATCTAAATTTTGCTCAGATATATTGTTTATATGTTTTGAGCAAGTCCCTGGCTGTGATATCTTCCTACTTTTTGGGGGAGAATTCCCCCATCTTCTCATTTTAGCTAAGTTTCTATCTTTTGTGTTATGAAAGCTTGTTATGTTTCCTACACCTCAGAGTAATGTTATATTAAAAAAGAGGTCATACACTGTCCAGTGGCCCATAGAATCTTGAGTAAATACAAATGCTTTAAGCTGTTAAGTTTTGGAGTGACTCTTTTGCTGTATATAGTAAATACAAATGTTTTAAGCTGTTAAGTTTTGGAGTGACTCTTTTGCTGTATATGCAGCAAAAGCCAACATATGCATGCAGAGGGTTATCTCTGGAAAGATTTCTTTACTGGTTACACTGGTTGCCTGGGGGGTAGGGAGGACTGGGTCAGGTGCAGGAACGAGAGGGAGAATTTCATTGTATTCCTTTTGGGATCTTTTGAATTTTGAACCATATGAATGTACATATGTTCTTTAAAAATAAATGGAATTGTAAAATGTTAGAATTATAAAACATGACTTCTGGAGAAGAGAGTGTCATTTTGTAAAATGTACTTTTTGTTATTACTTCAAAAGTAACTTAACTGAAGGTGCCTGGGTGGCTCAGTCGGTTAAGCATCTGCCTTTGATCCCAGGGTCCTGAGATTGTCCCTCATGCCGGGCTCCCTGCTCAGCAGGGAACCTGCTTTTCCCTCTCCCTCTGCCTGCCAATCCCCTGCTTGTGCTCTCTCTCTCTGTGTCAAATAAATAAACAAAATCTTAGAGAAAAAAAAAGTAGCTGAACTGAAAATGAACATACGGGACTTGTTTTGCTTTCCTTTCTCAAATAGATCTAAGACCTTTGTCCTCCAGCATAACAGCCTAAATGTACTATCTGGTGTTTGAGACAACAGCCCAGTCTCTTGTCCTTTCTGTGACGGCTTTTAACATAAGTGCATCCAACAGTTTCCAAAGCTCTCACACCATGAGGCATCGTTTTGTCCTCACCTTGCCAAGGATCTTTCTCTGAAGTTCACATTCTTTCCACTATAATATAGAGCTGTCTCCTTCCTGGGGCAGAAGGATGAGAGCTCTGGGATCTATGCTATATTGATTGTGTGACAAAACTTGAATGGGTTCAGAAAAAAAGAACAAATGTGTTGCCTCACTAAATTCAAGGAAAGGTGGAACAATCTAACTGTGGAAAGGTGGGGGCAGAGGGGGCTTGGGAACAAATGGATCTAGGGACTTGAAGGTTCCAGGTTTCCCCCTCCTGTTTCTAATTCATGTCATGTCATTCTCTCTCCTTGAAGACCAGTTTCTGGTGGATAAGGTGCAGAAAACCACCAGGTCTTAGATCTTATGGTTTACTGCATTGGACTGTAATGCCTTCTAATCTCTTGAAGTATAATCAAACCCATGAGGAAGGGCTCTGGCAGGCACGCCCTCTTTGGATCAAGTTCCAAGGAATCATGCATGATTGATGCATGAATCTTGCATGAATCTACTATGGCCTGGAGACTGATCTCAAGTAATTCACGTGTTGGAGTGGTGGAAGGAGCCATTTTTAAAAAGTGGTGTTGCCACCACTACCGTATGACTCAGAGCAGATTTTTCTGAGTCGCAGTTTTGTCACCTATAATATCTACCCTATAGAGTTGTTTTAAGTATTAGCAATAATATGCCTAGCATATATGGTGGGGGCAGGCTTCCATGCTGATAATTATTCTTCACTGTCTTGCTTAGGACCCACGCTGAAGATATCTACTGTGGACCTTTCTGCAGCACAAACTCTACTTGTGCATTAAGTCTCAGAATATTAGGGTTGGAAGATATTTAGTCAGTCCAAGTGCTGGTCCAGAGACTGGTACCAGATATGATAGAGTTTGCAGCAGTTAATGGAAAACTCAGAATAATAAGGGAAAATGTAGAGTTCTCCATAAAACTAAAGGTATTAAATTTCAATAATTGCCTATTATTTAAAAGTTACATCCTAAAAAAATAAATAAAAATTAAGCCCTAATTTTTTGTACTAAAATGATTTTTTATAATGAAATGGTAACAGTAGATGGAGTTTTAAAAAATATATTTATTTGACAAAATGAAGGGTGACAATGCCACACTGATTTCTATTTTTAATTTACTTCTTCATGAAAAACTCAAAAGCACAAGAACAGATCTCAGTCAATTCTTCATTTTCAAGTAGAACCAATATCAAGCCCTCTAGTGACTTGCTCAAAGCCCTAGAGTTAGAAAGTGGATACTACAGGTGTGCCTGGGTGGCTCTGTCAGTTAAGCATCCAACTCTTGATTTCAGCTCATGTCATGATCTCAGGGTTGTGGGATCGGGCCCCCTGTCAGGCTCTAAGCTGGGTGTGGAGTCTGCTTGGGATTCTCTCCCTCTCCCTCCCCCTCTGCCCCTCCCCCCACTCACACTGGCTCTCTCTCTAAAATAAATAAATAAATCTTTTAAAAAAAAAAGGTGGGTACTACAGGGGGAAAATGGGGGGGGGGGGGGACAGACCAAAAGAGACTCTTAACTGTCCAGAACAAACTGAGAGTTGATGGAGGAAGATGGGTAGGGAATGGGCTAAATGGGTGATGGGGATTACAGAGGGTGCTTGTTGTGATGAGCACTGGGTGTTGTATGCAAGTGATGAATCACTGAATTCTACTCCTGAAACCAATATTGTACTGTACATTAACTAAATAGAATTTAAATAAAATTTTGAAAAGAAAAAAAAAAGAAAGTGAATACTACAGAGATGGTTCAGGTTGGACCCCTGGTGGGGTTACCACTGCTATGGAACAGATGGGTTTTGATTTTTAAGTTCTCTCTCTATAGACTTTATTCTTCAGAGCAGTTTTAGGCTCACAGCAAAATTGAGCAGAAAGTACACATAGTTTTCACATAACCCCTGTCCCTACATGCACACAGCCTCCCCCACTATCAGCATCCCCCACCAGCGGTACATTTGTTACAACAGATTAACCTGTACTGACACATCATTATCACCCAAAGTCCATAGCTTAGGGTTCACTCTTAGGGTTGTAAATTCTATGGTTTGGACAAATATATGACATGTGTCTACCATCATGGTATCATACAGAATAGTTTCACTCCACAAAAATCCTCTGTGCCCCACCTATTCATCCCTCCCTGCCCCACTAAGCCCTGGAAACCACTGATCTTTTTACTGTCTCCATAATTTTGCCTTTTCCAGAATGTCATATAATTGGAATCATACACTATGCAATGGACTGAATCTTTGTTTCTCTCTTGAAATTCATTATGTTGGACTAATCGCAATGTGATGGTATTTGGAGATAAGGCCTTTGGGAGGTGACTAGGTCATAAGGGTGCAGCTCTCATAAATGGGATAGAAAAATGAGCGAGCCCTACAAAAGAAACACTCCACCCTACTGCCATGGAGATGAAAGCAGAAAGACAGCCATCTAGGAGGTGGACTCCCTCACTAGACACCCATTCTGTCAGCACCTTGATCTTGTACTTCCCAGCCTCCAGAACTATGAGAAATAAATTTCTGTTACTTAAAAGATACCCAGTCTGTGGTATTTCTGTTATATTAGCCTGAAGAGACTAAGACTTTCTTTCACTTAGCAATATACATTTAAGTTTCCTCCATGTCTTTTTGTGGACTGATACCTCATTTCTTTTTAGCACTTAAAAAAAAATAAGTCCATTGTCTGGATGAACCACGGTTTGTTTGTCCATTCACCTACTGAAGGACATCTTGGTCACTTCCAGGTTTTGGTAATTATGAATAAAGCCAAACATTGGTTTTAGTACTGTAAACACTGGTTGCCCATTTTTATATGCACAAAAGTTTTCAACTCAGTTGAGTAAATACCTATTAGTGCAATACCTGGATCGTGTGATAAGACTATGTTTAGTCTTACTAAACTGCCAAACTGTCTTTCAAAGTGGCTGTACCATTTTGCATTTCCACCAAACAATGAATAAGAATTCCTGTGGCTCTACATCATTGCCAGCATTTTGGTATTATCAGTGTTTGGGATTTTTGCCATTTGAATAGGTGTGTGATGATATCTCATTGTTTTAATTTGCAATTCTCTAACTACATTGATGTTGAGCATCTTTTCATATGCTAACTTGCCATCTGCATATCTTCTCTGGTGTCTGGTCAAGTCTTTTGCCCATTTTTAAATCAAGTTGTTTTCTTATTTTTTTCCAGCTTCATGGGGTATGTTTGACATATGATGTTGTACAAGTTCAAGATGTACAGATGACTTGATATACATATACACTGCAAAATGATTACCACAATAAGGTTGGTTAACACATCCATCACCTCACATAGGTACCTTTGTGTGTGTGTGTGTGTGTGTGTGTGTGTGTGTGGTGAGAACATTTAAGATCTACTTTTTTAGCAACTCTCAGGTATACAATACAGTATTGTTGACTGTAGTCACTATGCTGTACATTAGATTCCCAAAATTTATTCACCTTACAACTGGATGAATTTCTTACTCTTGACTACCATTACCCGTTTTCCCCATCGTCCCACCAAACTACTTTCTGTTTCTATGAGTTTGGTTTTTTTAGATTCCACATATAAGTGAGATCATACAGCATTTGTCTTTCTCTGTCTGACTTATTTCACTTAGAATAATGCCCTCAAGGTCCATCCATATTGTTGCAAATGGCAGGATTTCCTTCTTTTTTGTGGCTGAATAACATTATATTGTGTATACTACATTTTTTATCCATTCATCCATCAACATACACTTAGGTTATTTCCATATCTTGGTTATTGTGAATAATGCTGCATGAACATTGGTGTGCAGATTTATCTCTTCAAGATAGTGATTTCATTTCCTCTGGACATATACCCAAAGTGGGATTGCTGGATCATATGGTAGTTTTATTTTTAATTTTTTGAAAAACCTCCACATTGGTTCCCCTAGTGGCTGTACCAATTTACATTCTCACCAACAGAGCATGAGGGATCCTCTTCACATCCTCATCAACACTTGTTATGTCTTGTCTTTTTGATAACAGACATCCCAACAGGTGAAGCAGTATTTCATTGTGGTTTTGATATGCATTTCCCTGATGACTAGTGATGTTGAGCACCTGTTCACATACCTGTTGGCTATTTGTGTATCTTCTTTAGAAAAATGTCTATTCAGGTCCTTTGCCCATTTTTAAATTGGATTATATGCTTTTTTGCTCTTGAGTTGTATGAGTTCCTTACATATTTTGGATAATAACTGCTTATCATATATATGGTTTACAAATATTTTCTTCCATTCGTTTTTAAAATTTTTGAGGTCTAAGATTTCTCTGTATATTTTATTTTTTAAAAGATTGATTGATTAATTTTAGAGATAGAGAGCACTCACACACGTGTGAGCAGGGGCAGGAACAGAAGGAGAGGGACAAGCAGACTCTGTGCTGTGTGTGGAGCCTGATGAGGGGCTTCATCTCACCACCCTGAGATCATGACCTGAGCCAAAATCAAGAGTCAGATGCTTAACTGACTGAGCCACCCAGGTGCCCCTCTGTATATTTTAGATACTAGTCCTCTATCGGATGTGTCTTTTGTAAACACTTTCTCCCAGTTTGTGGCTTGTCTTCTCATTTTCTCGACAGTGTCTTTTACAGAGCATAAGTTTTTAATTTTACTAAAGTTCAGTTTATCAGTTATTTCTTTCATGGATCATGCCTTTGGTGATATAAATGCCATCACCAAACCTAAAATCACCTAGATTTTCTTCTATGTTATTTTCTAGGATTTTATAGTTCTGTATTTCACATTTAAGTCTATAATCCATTTTAAGTTAATTTTTGTGAAGGGTCTAAGGTCTGTGTCTAGATTCATTTTTTTGGTATATTGATGTCCAGTCGTACCAATACCATTTGTTGAGAACTATCTTTTCTCCATTATATGCCTTTGCTCCTCTGTCAAAAGCTAGTGACTATATTTGTGTGGGTCTATTTCTAGACTCTATTGTGTTCCATTGATCTAATTTGTCTATAATTTTGCCAATACTACACTGTTGTAATTACTGTAGCTTTATAGTTAAGTTTTGAAATTGTGTTATTAGTAGTATAACAAGCAATGTTCATCTTAAAAATCAGAAAATATAGATAAGCATTTTAAAACATTAAAAAAAATCTATTCTGCCTACCTAGGAGCAATCTCACTAGCACTGTGAACATTCTTCAAGATTCATGTGTGTGTGTGTATTAACATATGTATAATTAAATGGAATAGCCCTAGTCTCATGGAGATCCCAGTATGGAGGAGACACATCACTACACAACAGTCACAAGATAGTGAGTTAAAGCCTGAGTGTTAAGAAGAGATACAGGTTCTAGAGTGACCTGAGAGCCATGAAGTTTGTGTGGAGTTAGGTGAAAAGGGACTGAGGAGTGATAGCAAAATGTTTCTAGAAGTGAGAAGACACTAAGGTGAGAGAGAATTGAGAAGAGACAGAAGTGAGAGAGAACTTGGCAGTTATGAAGATCTGAAAGAAGTTCAGTAGGTCTGGAGCACAGAGACCAGTCAAGGGCTGGAGGAGTGAAAGGGAGAATTTCAGGCAAGAAGAGCGAGAGATGGGGCTGGAGGGGCAAGAAGGAATAGCTCACAAAGAGCCTTACAAGTTATGTTAAGGAGTTAGGCTTTATCTCAAAGCACTGAACAGCCAGGAGGTTGACTGGCCATGGGAGAAAGGGAATTAGAGAGTGGCAAGACAGGATGTAGGAGGTAACCACTCATTCATTCCACAAATATTTATTGAATACCTACTATATGGCAGGCACTGTTCTACATGTCAGAAGTACAGCTGTGTATGAGAAAGAAAAAAAGTCTCACTTTCATGGTCTTTATATTTTAGTTGGTGAGACAGAAAACAAACAAATTACTAACTTCAGAGAGAAATAAGTGCTGTGAAGAACCAAAAATCAGGTAATAACAACTGACAGAGGGTAGGAAGAGATAGGATGCCAGAGGGAGACAGGTTATGTGCAGTGTTAGAGAGCTGGAAGCAAAGATGTGGTTCATTCCCTAGATGAGGATACAGTCTTGCTGGTACAGAATATGGTTAAGAACTAGCAGACCCAATGTGTATAAAGATGCCCTTAAATGGAAACAGACAGATTGTTAGTGTAGTCTTCCCACTTGGTGATGTAAGCCTGAGTTTAAAAAAGCAGTGATGTGGCAAGAATCTGGTTTCCTTCTCAATTCTGCAAGGACCCTCCTTGTGTAGAGGGATCAGGGAGCAAGTGAAAAGTTGAGACAGATGGGATCTCCACTCTATAGCTATATCATGCCCTACAAATACTTACCATAGGCTAAATAAATTAGCAGTTTAAAGTAGGAATGTATGTCTCTGTGCATATGTGTGCATGTGTGTTCTCTTCTTGCCAATCTCTCATCTAATCTGGAACATTGCAAGAAGGCAAGGAAGACCTTTTTGAGATAAGCACATTTATTTAAGCTAAGAACTGAATAAGAAGGAGTCACATTTATAAAATGTTGAGGGGGAGAGCATTCCAAGAACAAAGAACAAAGGGTGGTGAATTCAGAGTGTCTGAGTTACAAAAAGAACCGTGTGGCTGGAATATACAGTGCCTGCATGGGAACCCGCTGTAAATGGGGTTTGAGAGGGAAGCAGTGCCCAGAACACTCAAGATCTTAAAAGTCTTGGCAAGTGTTTATATTTCAAGTACACTGAGAAATGATTGGACGGTTTCAAGCAGGGGAGAGGAATGATCTGGCATTTTTAAAAAGATTACTTTGGCCTATGTGTAAAGAATGGATTATAAAGGGGCAAGATTGGAAACACGGAGCCCAAATAAGACACTATTGGAGAACTACAGGCAGAAGATAGAAGTGGCTTTAATAAGGGCAGAAGTGATGAAGATGTAGGGAAGTGGATAAATTCAAAATCTTCTAGAGGTACAATTAAGACCTACAAATGAATTGGATGTACCAGGAAAGGGGTGGTGGTGGTGATGATGAAAGAATAAGAGAAATTGAGAAAGACCCCTGGCCTTTGGCTTAAGAACAAGGTAGATAATGATACCATTTATCAAGATGGGGGAGTGGAGCAGATGTAGGTTTGAAAAATCAAAATTCCATTTTTTAAAAGATGTATTATTTATTTTAGAGGGGGGAGGGGCAGAGGAGAGGGAGAGAGCATCTCGAGCAGACTCCCTGCTGAGTGCAGAGCCCAAAGTAGGGCTTGACTTGGGGCTCAAATTCATGACTTTGAGATTATGACCTGAGCCGAAAACAATAGTTGGATGTTCAACAGACTGAGCCACCCAGGTGCCCCCAAAATTCCATTTCTAACATTCGGTTTGAAATACCTATTAGACATTCACATGGTGCTGTCAAATAGCTTTCATTATAAAGACTCTGTAAATCTCTTGTTAAACTATATCCTTAAATATTTCACATATTTGCTGCTACTGTAAATATTAGTTTTAAATTTCAATTTCCATTTTTCCACTGCTAGTGTATAGAAATGCAATTGATTTTTTAAATATTATTTATTTATTTATTTATTTATTTGAGAGAGAGAGAGAGAGCACAGATGGGGGAGGGGCAGAGGGACAAGCAGACTCCCTGCTGAGCAGGAGCCCGACATGGGGCTCGAGCTCAGAACCCTGAGATCATGACCTGAGCACGGTCAGAATCTTGACCAACTGAGTCACTCAGGTGCCTCAAAATACAATTGATTTTTATATATTGACCATGTATCCTGTGACCTTGTTGAATTATTAGTTCTAGTGGCAGGGTTTTTTTGGGGGGGGGTTGTTTCTGCAGATTCCCATAGTTTCCTACATACACATCACCTTGTCTGTAAGTAATAAGTTTCACTTTTTCCTTTCCAATCTGTATATCTTTCATTTCTTTTTCTTGCCTATGTGACTGGCTAGGCTGTCCAGTACAATGTTGAACAGAAGTAGTGAGAACAGACATTCTTGCTTTCTTTTCTATCTTAGAGAGAGAGAGAGAGCATTTAGTCTTTCACCTTTACGTATGATGTTAGCTGTAGGTTTTTGTCATAGACGTCCTTTATCAGATTGAGGGAGTTCCCTTCTATTCCTAGGTTTTTGGGTGTTTCAATGATGAAGCGTGTTGAATTCTGTCAAATGCTTTTGCTAGTATCTATTTGGTTTTTCTCATTTGGTTTTTCTCCGTTATTCTTTTTTTTTTTTAAGATTTTATTTATTTATTTGACAGAGAGAGACAGCCAGTGAGAGAGGGAACACAAGCAGGGGGAGTGGGAGAGGAAGAAGCAGGCTCATAACGGAGGAGCCTGATGTGGGGCTCGATCCCATTCGCCAGGATCACGCCCTGAGCCAAAGGCAGACACTTAAATGTCTGTGCCACCCAGGGGCCCCTCTCCTTTATTCTGATAATGTGTTGCACTGCCTTGATTTTCAAATTTTAAGCCAGCTTTGCATTTTTGAGATAAACTCCATTTCTTTATATTCTTTTTATATATTACTGATTTGATTTCCTAATATTTTAATAGAAAATTTTATGCTTATGTTTGTAAGAGATATTGGTCTGAAATTTCAACTTCTTGTCATGTCTTTGTGAGATTTTGGTCAGGATTACATTGACTTTGTAAAATGATATCCCCTTCTCTATTATTTGAGAACATTCATGTAAGATTGCTATTACTTCCTTCTTAAACATTTGATAATCTTAACCATCAAAGAATCTGGGCTTAGAATATTATGAGAGGATTACAAATTTGATTTCTTTGATATGGGGATATTTAGATTTTAAAATCTCTGATGTCAGTTTTATTAAGTTGTGTATTTGATGGAATTTGTCCATTTTATCTAAGCTGTTCATTTATTAACAAAGTTATTCATGGTATGCCCTTATTATTTTTTAAGTCTGTAAGATCTATAGTAATGTCTCCTTTTTCATTTTTAATTTTGGTAATTTGTGTTTTCTTTTTCTTTCCTCATTCCTGGTAGAGATTTATCAATTTTGCTTCATTTTTTTCAAAAAACTAATTTTTGTATTGGTTTTCCCCACTTGTATTTTATAGTTCATTGATTTTATACATTCTTTTCCAAAATAAGTATTTAAAGCTATAATTTTCCTTGAAGCACAGCTTTAGATGTATCCCACAAATTTTCATATGTTGTGTTTTCACTATCATTCAGATCAAAATATTTTCTTTTTTTTTTTTTATTAATAATGATTTTTTATTATATTATGTTAGTCACCATACAGTACATCCCCGGTTTTCGATGTAAGGCTCGATGATTCATTAGTTGTGTATAACACCCAGTGCACCATGCAATATGTGCCCTCCTCACTACCCATCACCGGTCTATCCCATTCCCCCACCCCCCTCCCCTCTGTAGCCCTCAGTTTGTTTCTCATAGTCCACAGTCTCTCATGTTTCATTCCCCCTTCTGATTACCCCCCCTTTCTTTATCCCTTTCTTCCCCTACTGATCATTCTAGTTCTTATGTTCCATAGATGAGAGAAATCATATGATAGTTGTCTTTCTCTGCTTGACTTATTTCACTAAGCATTATCTCCTCCAGTGCCGTCCATGTTGTAGCAAATGTTGAGAACTCATTCTTTCTGATTGCTGAGTAATATTCCATTGTATATATGGACCACAACTTCTTAATCCAGTCATCTGTTGCAGGGCATCTCGGCTCCTTCCACGATTTAGCTACTGTGGACATTGCTGCTATGAACATTGGGGTGCATATGGCCCTTCTCTTCACTACGTCTGTATCTTTGGGGTAAACACCCAGTAGTGCAATGGCTGGATCATAGGGTAGCTCAATTTTTAACTTTTTAAGGGACCTCCACACGGTTTTCCAGAGAGGCTGTACCAACTTGCATTCCCACCAACAATGTAGGAGGGATCCCCTTTCTCCACATCCTCTCCAACAATTGTTGTTTCTTGCCTTGTCTATTTTTGCCATTCTAACTGGCGTAAGGTGGTATCTCAGTGTGGTTTTGATTTGAATTTCCTTGATGGCTAATGATTTTGAACATTTTTTCATGTGTCTGTTAGCCATTTGTATGTCTTCATTGGAAAAGTGTCTGTTCATATCTTCTGCCCATTTTTTGATTTGTTTATTTGTTTCTCATGTATTGAGTTTGAGAAGTTGTTTGTAGATCTTGGATACCAGTCCTTTATCTGTAGTGTCATTTGCAAATATATTCTCCCATTCCGTGGGCTGCCTCTTAGTTTTTCTGACTGTTTCCTTGGATGTGCAGAAACTTTTAATCTTGATGAAGTCCCATAAATTCATTTTATCTTTTGTTTCTCTTGCCTTTGGGGATGTGTCATGAAAAAGGTTGCTTTGGCTGATGTCGTAGAGGTTGCTGCCTATGTTCTCCTCTTGAATTTTGATGGATTCCTGTCTCACATCGAGGTCTTTCATCCATTTGGAGTTTATTTTTGTGTATGGTGTGAGATAGTGGTCAAGTTTCATTCTTTTGCATGTAGCTGTCCAATTTTCCCAGCACCATTTATTGAAGAGACTGTCTTTTTCCCACCGGATGTTTTTTCCTGCTTTATCAAATATTAGTTGCCCAAAGAGCTGAGGGTCCATTTCTGGGCTCTCTATTCTGTTCCATTGGTCTATGTGTCTGTTTTTGTGCCAGTACCATGCTGTCTTTGTGATCACAGCTTTGTAGTACAGCTCGAAATCCGGCATTGTGATGCCCCCAGCTTTGTTTTTCCTTTTCAACAGTTCCTTGGAGATTCGGGGTCTTTTCTGGTTCCATACAAATTTAAGGACTATTTGTTCCAGTTCTTTGAAAAACGTTCTCGGTATTCAGATCAAAATATTTTCTAATTCCTTGTGATTTGACTTATGAGTTATCTGGTAATATGTTATTTCCACATATTTGGGGATTTTCTGGACATTTTATTGTACTCAACTCCTAATTTAACACTGCTGTGGTAAAAAAATATATATACTCTGTAAGATTTTAGCCCTTCAGCAATTAGTGATATATATTTATTTTGTGGCACAGCATATAGTCTATCTTGAAGAATGTTCAATGTGCTCTTGAAAAGAATGTGTATGTAGTAGTTCAAAGCAGTGTTTGATAAATGTCAATAGGTCAAGGTGGTTAATGGTATTGGTCAAATATTCTATGTCTTTACTAATTTTTTTTTGTGTGTTCTATAAATTACTAAGGAAGTACTAAAACCTCCAACTACAGTTATGGGTTTGTCTACTCCCTTTAGTTCTGTCAGTTTTTGCTTCATGTCTTTTAAACCTGTTATTAAGTGCATATAAATTTCGGATATTTATTTCTTCTTGATGAATTGTTTATTAAGAGAATCCCTCTAGCAATACTCCTAATTTCAGAGTCTATTTTATCTGATATCAGTTAATATAGCCACTCCAGCTTTTTTATGATTAGAATTTGCATGGTGTATCTTTTTCTATTCCTTTACATATCTGTGTCAGTATATTCAAAATGCAACTCTTTTTTTTTTTTTTTATTAATAATGATTTTTTATTATATTATGTTAGTCACCATACAGTACATCCCCGGTTTTCGATGTAAGGCTTGATGATTCATTAGTTGTGCATAACACCCAGTGCACCATGCAATATGTGCCCTCCTTACTACCCATCACCGGTCTATCCCATTCCCCCACCCCCCTCCCCTCTGTAGCCCTCAGTTTGTTTCTCATAGTCCACAGTCTCTCATGTTTCATTCCCCCTTCTGATTACCCCCCCTTTCTTTATCCCTTTCTTCCCCTACTGATCATTCTAGTTCTTATGTTCCATAGATGAGAGAAATCATATGATAGTTGTCTTTCTCTGCTTGACTTATTTCACTAAGCATTATCTCCTCCAGTGCCGTCCATGTTGTAGCAAATGTTGAGAACTCATTCTTTCTGATTGCTGAGTAATATTCCATTGTATATATGGACCACAACTTCTTAATCCAGTCATCTGTTGCAGGGCATCTCGGCTCCTTCCACGATTTAGCTACTGTGGACATTGCTGCTATGAACATTGGGGTGCATATGGCCCTTCTCTTCACTACGTCTGTATCTTTGGGGTAAACACCCAGTAGTGCAATGGCTGGATCATAGGGTAGCTCAATTTTTAACTTTTTAAGGGACCTCCACACGGTTTTCCAGAGAGGCTGTACCAACTTGCATTCCCACCAACAATGTAGGAGGGATCCCCTTTCTCCACATCCTCTCCAACAATTGTTGTTTCTTGCCTTGTCTATTTTTGCCATTCTAACTGGCGTAAGGTGGTATCTCAGTGTGGTTTTGATTTGAATTTCCTTGATGGCTAATGATTTTGAACATTTTTTCATGTGTCTGTTAGCCATTTGTATGTCTTCATTGGAAAAGTGTCTGTTCATATCTTCTGCCCATTTTTTGATTTGTTTATTTGTTTCTCATGTATTGAGTTTGAGAAGTTGTTTGTAGATCTTGGATACCAGTCCTTTATCTGTAGTGTCATTTGCAAATATATTCTCCCATTCCGTGGGCTGCCTCTTAGTTTTTCTGACTGTTTCCTTGGATGTGCAGAAACTTTTAATCTTGATGAAGTCCCATAAATTCATTTTATCTTTTGTTTCTCTTGCCTTTGGGGATGTGTCATGAAAAAGGTTGCTTTGGCTGATGTCGTAGAGGTTGCTGCCTATGTTCTCCTCTTGAATTTTGATGGATTCCTGTCTCACATCGAGGTCTTTCATCCATTTGGAGTTTATTTTTGTGTATGGTGTGAGATAGTGGTCAAGTTTCATTCTTTTGCATGTAGCTGTCCAATTTTCCCAGCACCATTTATTGAAGAGACTGTCTTTTTCCCACCGGATGTTTTTTCCTGCTTTATCAAATATTAGTTGCCCAAAGAGCTGAGGGTCCATTTCTGGGCTCTCTATTCTGTTCCATTGGTCTATGTGTCTGTTTTTGTGCCAGTACCATGCTGTCTTTGTGATCACAGCTTTGTAGTACAGCTCGAAATCCGGCATTGTGATGCCCCCAGCTTTGTTTTTCCTTTTCAACAGTTCCTTGGAGATTCGGGGTCTTTTCTGGTTCCATACAAATTTAAGGACTATTTGTTCCAGTTCTTTGAAAAACGTTCTCGGTATTCAGATCAAAATATTTTCTAATTCCTTGTGATTTGACTTATGAGTTATCTGGTAATATGTTATTTCCACATATTTGGGGATTTTCTGGACATTTTATTGTACTCAACTCCTAATTTAACACTGCTGTGGTAAAAAAATATATATACTCTGTAAGATTTTAGCCCTTCAGCAATTAGTGATATATATTTATTTTGTGGCACAGCATATAGTCTATCTTGAAGAATGTTCAATGTGCTCTTGAAAAGAATGTGTATGTAGTAGTTCAAAGCAGTGTTTGATAAATGTCAATAGGTCAAGGTGGTTAATGGTATTGGTCAAATATTCTATGTCTTTACTAATTTTTTTTTGTGTGTTCTATAAATTACTAAGGAAGTACTAAAACCTCCAACTACAGTTATGGGTTTGTCTACTCCCTTTAGTTCTGTCAGTTTTTGCTTCATGTCTTTTAAACCTGTTATTAAGTGCATATAAATTTCGGATATTTATTTCTTCTTGATGAATTGTTTATTAAGAGAATCCCTCTAGCAATACTCCTAATTTCAGAGTCTATTTTATCTGATATCAGTTAATATAGCCACTCCAGCTTTTTTATGATTAGAATTTGCATGGTGTATCTTTTTCTATTCCTTTACATATCTGTGTCAGTATATTCAAAATGCAACTCTTGTACATAACTTGAGTCTTGCTCTTTTATTCACTTTGATGATCTGGAATATACGGGCCATTTACATGTAGTGTAATTATTGATATGACTGATTTAAGTCTATCATTTTGCTATTTGTTTTCTCTTTGTCTCTTCTATACTTTGTTCCTTTATCCCTTTTTTCTTGCTTTTTTTTTCCTTTTGTATTTCATTTTATCTCCTCCACTAGCTTTTTAGATATACTTCTTTCTTTTAAAAGGTGCTTCAAGAAATACAATATACATTCATAACTTAGCAGTCTATCATGAATTAATATTATATCACTTCACATGTAATGCAAGAATCTTACATTATGCCATAAACTTCACAATATAGTAATATATATATATATATTTTTTTTTCTTTGAACAGTAATTTTTTGAAAGAAACTTAATAAATGAGAAAAAATTTTATTTACCCACACATGCGCCATTTCTGGTGCCTTATATTCCCTGGTATAAACCCCCATTTCCATCTTGCACCCTTTTCTTTCAACCTGAAGAACCTACTTTACCACTTTATTTCTTGTAATGCAGTCCTACTGGTGAATTTTCTCATTTCTCAACCTTTTTGCCTGAAAATATTTTTATTTTGTCTTCATTTTTTAATACACTATTTGTAGAGTAGTTTTATGTTCACAGCAAATTGAGTGAAAAGTAGAGAGTTTCCTTATATCCCCTAAACACCCCCACAACCACCACCACTATTGGTCTTCATTTTTCAAAAATATTTTCACTGGATATAGATTCCTAGGTTAACAGTACTTTTGCCAATGTCCTCTGGGTAGCATTATTTCTGGTGAAAAATCAGTGATAATTCTTGTTGTTCTCCTATCTGTAATATATATTTTCTCCTCTAGGTACCTTCAGGATTTTATTTTTTACTTTTAGCAATTTGACTAGGTTGTTGCCTGGGTGTGATTTTCTTTGTACTTTTTCCTGCTTGGTATTCATTGAGCTTGTAGGATCTGTGAATTGTTATTTTTCTTCAAATTTGGAAACATTTTAGCCATTATTTCTTTAACTATTTTCTTCTACCTTAATCTTTGTCTCATTTTAGGACTGCAATTATATACGTTAGACCATTTGATACTGTCCGATGGTTATTGTCCTTTTCTCTTTTTCCTAGTTTTTCCCCTCTGTGAACACCACTTGGGATAATTCCTATGTTCCTATCTTCAATTTCACTGATATTTCCTTCTGTAGTTTCTCTCTGCTATTAATTCTACCCATTGAATTTATATTTCAAATGTTATATTTCTCAGTTCTCAAATTTCTATTTCTTTTCCATCTGCTTACCCAGTATGGAAATCTTCTCCTTTAAGTCCTTAAGTATATTTATAGTAGCTGTTTAAAAGTTCTTGTCTTCTGTTAACAACATTTGTCATCTATGGGTCAATTTCTATTGTCCTTTTTTAAAGCCTGGTTATGGGTCATATTTTTCTGACTTTTTCATGTCCAGAAATTTTCCATTTTATGCTGGAAATTGTGGATGCTAAATTTTTTTAGTGTCAGGATTTAGCCTTCCTTTAAAAGATGTTGTGTCTTGCTCTATTTTTCTTTAATTTTTTTTTTTTTAAGTAGGCTCCATGCCCAATGTGGGGCTTGAACTCACGAAGAGTCTCACGTTCTACTGACAGACCCAGCCAGGCACCCCTGTTGTGTCTTCTCCTAATCAACAGTTAATTAACTGGCAGGTAAGCCTCATTTTTTTGAGGCTTATTTTTAAACTTTATTGGAGGGGCACCTAGGTGGCTCAGTCAGTTAAGCATCTGCCTTCAGCTTGGGTCATGGTCTTGTTGTCCTGGGATTGAGCTCTGCGTCAGGCTCTCTGCTCAGTGGCAAGTCTGCTTTTCTCTCTGCCTCTCCCCTGTGATCTCTCTCACTTTTGCTCTCTCTCAAATAAATAAATAAATAAAATCTTTCTTAAAAAAACTTTATTGGAAAGGACTAGAATGACACATAGTCTAGGGCTAGAGTGGTGCTACTCCTAATGCATGGCCTTTCTGGGTCCTTAGCTGAATGCATGGAATATTTAGGGAGGTCTCCTGATTCTGGCTATTAGGAACTCCTATGTCCCCCAGTACTGTGAGACCAAGTAGCTGTTCTCTGCCAGACTTGTGAAGTCTCACCCTGTACATTAAGTCTTTAGTATTTGCCTAAAAACTTAAGAAGACCCATATGCAGATTTCTGAATTCTCTCTAATAGCATGACCCATAAATCCCTGTTGTCTCAAGTTTCAAATGTTAAAATAAGTCTCTGCTGTGTTCTGCTTGGATTCCACCACACCACAGCATCAGAAAGTATCATCAGACAGAAAGCCAGAGAGACAGTGCAGTCCACTTTGTATATCTCCTTTCACTTGGGGATCATAATCTTGTACTGCCTATTGTATAATGTCCAAAAACAATCACGTCATATATTTTGTGCAGCTTTATGGTTGTTTATGGTGGGAGGGCCATACAGTGTAGAATTTCAAGTACCATATTTATGTAACTTGTTCCCTACTTTGATAGACATTTAGGTTGTTTGAAATGATAGTGTAGCATTAATGATCAAATGTGCAGCTCTAGGTTAAATTCCTAGTTCTGCCACTACTGGCTGTGGGTCCTTGGGGGAATCTACCAGCTAATTTCCCCACTTAAAAAATGGGATATAATGATAACAACCATTTCATAGAGTTATATGAGATACTATATGTGAGATGCTTAGAACAGTTCCTGGAACACAGCAAGTACTCAAAAATATCAGTTATAATTCTTCCATATTCTTACTATTACCAAAAAATTTTAAAAAGCTACAATGAATACTCTGTAACATTTTAATTGCGTTCTATGCAAGTCTATCTCTATTATTTCTGGGTCAACAGACATACGCCTTTATGATCTGATGGATATTGCCAAATGCTTTCTAAAAACACTGCACTAATTTACCATCTCATAATATGTTTTTTCAAACTCTTACCAAATCTAAGATATATGCCAAACCTCTAAATTTTGCCCATCTGATACATGAAAAGTGCACCCCCTTTTAATTATGGAACAGAGTTTGAGCATCCTTTCATGTTTATTGGCGCTCTATACATTTTTTCTTATGACCTCCTGTTGGCATCACTCATTTTGGTTTATTTTTTTCTTACTGATTTTATTCATTCATCCAACAAATACAATAATTGTACCCAATAATTGTATTGGGTACATATTAGGGATACTACAGTGAGCAAGACAAAGCCTCTCCCTCATGAAGTTTATAATCCAGTCAGGGGGACAGAAAATTGGCAAAGAAAGAATAAAATATTGCAAATCTGGGAGCACCTGGGTGGCTCAGTTGGTTGAGTGTCCAACTCTTGATCTCAGCTCAGGTCTTGGTCTCAGGGTCATGAGTTCAAGCCCCATGTTGGGCTCTGCATGGGGCATGGAGCCTACTTAAAAATTAAATAAATAAGGGCATCTGGGTGGCTCAGGTGGTTGAGTGTCTGACTCTTGGTTTCACCTTGGGTCCTGATCTCAGGGTCATGGGATCTAGCCCCGAGTTGGGCTCCTAGCTTGGCATGGAGTCTGCTTAAAGATTCTCTCCCTTTGCCCTCCCTGCCCCACCTACTCAGTTCTCTCTCTCTAAAATAAATAAATTTTTAAAAAATTAAATAAATTAGGGGTACCTGGGTGGCTCAGTTTAGTTAAGCATCTGCCTTCAGCTTGTGTGGTGACCCTGGGATCCTGGGGTCAAGCCCTGGGTAGCACTCCCTGTTTAGCATGGCATCTGCTTGAGATTCTCTCTCCCTCTCCCTCGGCCCCTCCCCTGCTCTCTGGCACTCTCTCTGTCTCTCTCAAATAAATAAATAAATAAATAAATAAATAAATAAATAAAATCTTAAATAAATTAAAAATGTTTAAATAAAAAAAATTACAAGTCCTATGAGAAGAAAACAGATGATGTTAAAGTCATGAGAAAGCAGCATTATGCAGAATGGGGGAGCACCTCCCTTAAGAGTTATGGAAGGAGCATTTGGAGAAATGAAATTTATGTTGGGAATAGATGGTTGAGGAGATAATCCTGTGAGGAACAGGGGGTCACATTTCAGGCAGAAGGAACATCCATATGCAAAAGCTCTAATACGGGAATGAGCTTAGCATGTTTCAGAAAGAGAAAAGCCACTATGGCTGTAGAGTACGTGGTGAGGGAAGAAAGCCATCAGATGAGACTGGAGAACGAGGAAGGGGGCCAGAGGAGTAGGAATTTTATTTCAAGTGCTATGGGAAACCAATGGCAGGTTTTAAGCAGGAAACTGACATGATCTTAAATTCTTAAAGATCACTCAAGCTGTTCTGTGAATGGATAGGAGGGAGTCAAATCTGGATAAAGCAGGAAGGCTAGTTAGGAGACTACTGTAGGAATCCAAGCAAGGGACAGTAGTTTGGATAAAGTGGAGACCCTGGAGACTGAGGAAAGGGAGGAGATTTATGATATTTCTGGAGGTATGGCTGACAGGACTTGGGATGGATCAATCATGGGGGCTCATGGGGAGTGAAGTTTCAAAAATGAGTCCCAGGGGCGCCTGGGTGGCACAGCGGTTAAGCGTTTGCCTTCGGCTCAGGGCATGATCCCGGCATTATGGGATCGAGTCCCACATCAGGCTCCTCCGCTATGAGCCTGCTTCTTCCTCTCCCACTCCACCTGCTTGTGTTCCCTCTCTCGCTGGCTGTCTCTATCTCTGTCAAATAAATAAATAAAATCTTTTTAAAAAGAATTCTAGAATAGCCTTAAAAAAAATGAGTCCCAGGTCTTTAGCTTGTTCACCGAGTCAGCAGAGCATTTACAATGATTGGGAAGACAGGTTTGGTAGGTGAAGTGGGAAATGGAAAGTTTGGGCTTGGACATTTTAATTTGGATATGACGGTATGACAACCCAGCGGAAGTGGAAAGAAGGCAATAGATATGTGAGTAGAAGCTCCAAAGAGTGGTCTGGACTACACATATAAATTTATTTTAATTTTTTTAAGATTTTACTTATTTGCCAGAAAGAGCAAGAGAGGTAGAGGGAGAAGCAGGCTCCCCGCTAAGCAAGAGGCCTGATGCGGGATTCGATCCCAGGACCCTGAGATCATGACCTGAGCTGAAAGCAGATGCTTAACTGACTGGGTCACCCAGGAGCCCAACACATATAAACTTAATGAGAAATGCTCTTCGTTGGGTGCTTGGCTGACTCAGTCAATTGAGTGTTTGCCTTTGGCTCAGGTCATGATGCCAAGGTCCTGGGATTGAGCCCTGCATTGGGCTTCCTGTTCAGCAGGGAACCTGCTTCTCCAGCTCCCTCTGTTGTTCTCCCTGCTTGTGCTCTGGCTTTTTCTTTCTCTGTCAAATAAATAAATAAAATCTTTTAAAAAGAAAGAAAGAAGGAAGAAAGGAAGTAATTGGTGGGGGGGAGAGGGAGAGAAAGAAAAGAAAAGAAAAGAAAAGAAAAGAAAAGAAAAGAAAAGAAAAGAAAAGAAAAGAAATGCTCTTTGTGTTTTCAACATAAAGCCTGAAAGTAATTAAATTTAATGATGTGAACATTTAGAGTTTTGCTATTTTTTTTAAAGATTGTATTTATTCATTTGACAGAGAGAGCACAAGCGGGGGGGCGGGCAGCAGGCAGAGGGAGAGGGAGAAGCAGGCTCCCGCTGAGCAGGGGGCCAGACATAGGGCTCGATCCCAGGACCCTGAGATCATGACCCAAGCGGAACGCAGATGCTTAACCAACTGAGCCACCCGATGCCCCTAGAGTTCTGCAATCTAAAATGATATAGCTGTTAGCTAGACTCACTGTGGTCATTTTGCAATACATACAAATATGAAATCATTATATTGTATACCTGACACTATTAATAATGTTATATGTCAATTACACGTCAATAAAAAGAAGAGCAATGGGTTAGAAATGTTTACGAAATGATTTAGCAACGGGAAGACTTTGCATCATATGGGCCCTTTCCCTCAAAAACGCAATGCAAGCTGAGTCGGAATGGCTGGTAAGAATGAGGAAGCCTTACAACTGGGAGGAAGCAGAGGAAGGACTGGCCCCACTAGTATAGAAAGGCAGGCCAAGTCTGGAGCCCTGCCCCACAGCAAAGTACCCTCCCCTGCCAGGGCTCAATCGCTTGGCCACATTTTTATAAAAACTCTAACTCAGTTCTTTAAAAAAAAGATAGTTTAGATGCCATAGTACTTGGTGAAGGGGGTCTCTCTTTTCTGGGTTTCCATATTTAGGCTTGCTGGATGAAAACTTTTGTTTTGGTTCAGTAGATAAAATGAAGTGTTGAGCACATTTTAAGTGTTCAACTCAATGACTCGCTGCTATTATTACATTAGAAAAAAAGGCCCCTGGCCTGAGAGCCAGAGGGTTGGGGCTCATTTCTTTAGTCCCTTATACTAGTATAGAAGGAAAGAAAGAAATGTACTGTCTCACCTAGCCTGGAAGACTAGCCAGATACGGCACAGAACGAAACAGCTCCGGAAACCACGGCCTATGGAAGCAGCACTTTGACACTTTCTAACATCTCTGCTTTTCTTCCCCTGTTGGCCAGATTCTCTCTTACTGCAGAAAGATCTTTCCCACGTGACAGAAAACTCGGCTGCGCCTGCCGAGCAATCCTAGCAGAAAGAATGCTCCCCACCCCCTGCTTCCATGAATTAATCCCAGGGAACGACTCTCATGGGCTGGAGGTCACATGTCCAACCCTTCGGCCAATTACTGCTGTCAGAGGAATGAGTCCGTCAGCCAGCCCTCCATCACAAATCCAGCCGTGGATTGGGGCGGAGGGGGACAGGCCCTGTTCCTCCTTGTGGGAAGTCACAAATCAAAAGCAATCAGAGCGCACGTTAGTATTCCTACCCCGTCACTTCACTGCAGGCTGCTGGGTCTCCTGGCCGCTCTGACCCATGGTTTCCTCATGATAAAATGGAGATTTCTGACTGACCTGCCTCTTTTTTTTTTTTTTTCTTTAAATGAGGGTCAGGGCAACCCTTTTGGGTCCCCTCCCTCCTCGAGAGCTTTGTACCACCACTTTGCTATGGCACGATAAACCTTGCTTTGCTGCCCACCAAAAATAAATAAATAAGTCAATTAATCAATTAAATGAAATAAAAATTAAAAAAGGACACATGGCATGTACAAATACCACACACCTATAATCTTAGCGAATAATATCAGTCAGGCCAAACTACTTGAACCAAGCTCACTGGAAAACGATTTGTTAACTTGTGGTGAAAGTCAGAACTGTTTTTTAAAACATTCAATAATTTTGAGAATAAAAAATGGTAGAATGATAAGGCTGTCAAATTTAGTTGCCGTATATGACTGGATGGGGACTCCATCTAAGAAGCAGCATTATCAAAGGCATTGTCTTTAGGTGACTACCAGAGATACGGGGTCTTGAGTAAAACTTTCAGCAAAAAAGCATAGACTGCTAGAGCTGGAAGGCATCTGGCTTCTTCACTTTAGACAAGGAATGTCAAGACCAGAGAGGCTGACATGACGTCCAACATTACACAGCAGTAGGTGGAGTGGGGGACGAGGTCTGAGGTCTTTCCAACAGCAATCTTTATCTTTTCTATTCTACCTTTGCCTCCCTTCCTGGCTACATCCTATTGGAACTTAATGGATTCTTGTCTAACTCGGAAATGCATTTAGAACAAAATTGGATTATAGTTTGATATTACCATTATTCGGATAGATGGTGAGGGGATTGGGAGACTCCCGGGGGAGACCAGGTTGGTCGTACTTCATTCCTGTACATCAGGAGCTCACAGGATTGGTGGGGAGGCAGCTCGCCAGAGAGCAGTGCCTTTCCTGTTCTGTGGATGACAGCAGCAGCGAAACTAAAGAACACGCAGTAAGTTCTCGATAAACAGACTTTGCTGACAAACCATCTGACAATAGGAAGAGCCTTAAAATGTTCTTTATCATGTGATCTACTAATTGCACATGGAACTTATCCTGACGCTCATCACATAAACAAATACCTTAGGTTTTTAAACAAAAGTTCATCGCTCGAGTATTTATACAAGCCACAACTTCTAAACTAATGTCCAGTAATAGGGAAAAGACTAAATATATTCCGGTGTATGTATATGATGGCTTGCTACCCTGCCCCGGACAATCTTGTCATCATCATAATGATTCTAAGCTTAGCCTTTCTCTTTTATTTTAAAGATTTTATTTATTTATTTGTTTATTTGACACAGAGAGAGAGCAGCAGTGGAGGGAAAGGGAGAAGCAGGCTCCCCGCTGAGCAGGGAGCCCAAAGCTGGACTTGATTCCAAGAACCGGGATCAAGACCTGAGCCAAAGGCAGATGCTTAACCAGCTG
Source organism: Ursus americanus (assembly GCF_024610735.1). Classification (NCBI taxonomy): domain Eukaryota; kingdom Metazoa; phylum Chordata; class Mammalia; order Carnivora; family Ursidae; genus Ursus; species Ursus americanus. Next base: position 37,888,394 of record NC_142150.1, on the reverse strand, counting down.
AGCCACCCAGGCAGTCCTATTCTTTTACTTTTAAATAGAGATCCTTTGTACTGTAAAGTGTGGCATTAAAAGACTAGCCCGGGGCAGTGTAGACCAATTCCCTGGGGGAAATCTGAAGGTATGGGGCCTACCAGTTTAGACCTGAATTCTCCCATTTCACAAAGGCAAGCCTGAGGGCCTGTGAGGTAGAACAAGCCCCAGCCAAGCAAGGACAACGCAGGCTGACCCTGCCACATCTTCTCTGAACCAGGGTGGCTTTATATCAAACACATTCACTGAACCTACCATTTAGGAACTAAAGTTATAATTAGGTCTAGGGGTAAATTCCAGCTCGAGATCTCCTATTTTTTGTGTTTGGCTGCAACTCTTTGGATCTCAATCACTGTATCTATAAAACAGTGGGTTTAACATACCTGTCTGTAAGGTGCTTATACTCTAGACAGTCATAAGATCCCATGAAGAAAGTTCCGTGAGTTCATCCTCCATGGGCCCCTTGCCCCCCAACTCCCGTGTTCTTAGAATATGGTAAACCGAAAGAATACTCTTTCTAGTCATCCCTGTGCCTCTAATAAGAGCGTGATCTTGAGACTCTTTGTCTTTAGGTCTAGCCCTATATATCATGATTACTCTTTACTAATATAATACTTGACATAACTTAGAGCGCTATTACAAATGATTTTTCGCAACACAAGGACTGATTTCAGTTCACCTTAACATCTAATGTGAGTAAGGTATTGTATTCACTGTGTCCCCACGAATTACCTAATTTCACAGCAGCCCAGCCACGAAGAGGATGGCTTTGATCTGTAATGGTCTGAGGCACCGTCAAAATGACAACAGGCTGTGGCAGAAGCCAAGCTCCGCCAACACTCTTCCTCCTCTACTTGTTGACTTTGTGAAGGATTCAGTCCATTGTCTATGACATCTGCGATTCTTGACATCAGAATCTGAACTCACATCTCAGGTTGTTCCAATGGCCTTTTGCAGTCCCGTTACGGAAACATGATCTGATGAGAACTGGTATTAGGGTCTTCGGCTGATTTCTCCATTCCCTTAGTAATTTTAGCCGCAATAGTTAGAGGAGTATTCATAAGTCCCAATCCAGAAATACGCATAGGATTCATTTCCTGGATAAGGCAAGTTAATGGGATCAGCAGAGCTCAAGAGGCAAAGGAATTGCCCAGTTGGCCCCTGGGTCAGGCCTGGGAATGGATTTTTTACAATCTACGTGATTATGTATGTAGGAGCGCAGGGAAACAAGAGGGCACTAGGGTATCTGTCTGGTGGCCTATCTGGCTGCTAACCTGCATTTCTTTTCAGGCTGAAATGATCAGTTATTTCAACAAATGTATTGATTCCACACCGAACCCCAAACTAGGGTACGCTGAATATACCAGGTAGAATGAAACAGAATTTATAGTCGCTGTCCCTGATGATAATCTAGTTAAGGAGGCAGCCAAAACACTGCACCAGCACAAGAGCATTTGCAAAGGAAAAAACACGAAGGCAAATCCACGTCACACAAACTTCTTAAATGTTGAGAATTAGAAAAAGGAGTATTTGCATCTATCCTCTCCACCTCTAATCACGAATTTGTCTTTCTTCTCCAGTGGCCTTAAACTAGGTATGACCCATTTGATATTGGACTTTGTATTCCCAGCACCTATTAAACTAACTGACAAAGAGCAGACACTCCATAAAAGTTAACAAACACTTGATGAATGGTTTCAGGAAGGTGGGGTTAATCAGAATCATCCTGCAAGTGGCATTTTAAAACAGTAAATGTTTTTTCTGAAGGTAAAAGTAATACAAGCACATCATAAAACATTCAGAAAGTATTAAAGAAAATAGAAGTGACCTTGTCCCACTCATCCAGAAATAGTTATCATTTCCTTCTAGTCTTCTTCTAGAGCGATGATTATCTCCTCAGCCCGTAAAATTTCAGCACATTATTTTTAACATCTGCTTAATATTGCACTGATGGGCATTTAGGTGGTTGCCATTTTTTGCTATCATAAATACTGCTTCAGTGAGTATTTTTTGGTTATAAATATTTTTCCCAAAAGCTTTCCTTAGCGCAGAATCAGACCTATAAATAAAGAGGACAAACTGGTGGTTGCCAGAGAGGAGGAGGCAGGGCAGGGGGGGCGTAAAATGGACAAAAGGGCAAGTGGGGAGATAGGCTTCAAGTTATGGAATGCCTAAGTCCTGGGAATAAAAAGCACAGCACAAGGGGGAAAAGAATTTCCTTGGGCTATATCCCGAAACAGGAAATTATTAGAAACATTTCTAAGGTTCTAAATAAAGTTGCCAAACTAGCTTTCCAGAAAGTCTCATCAATTTACATTCCCACTAGAAGTATAAGAGACCTCACTACAGGCATAATGGTTGCAGCAAGCTCCTTCTCCTTCTTCAGTGAGATGAAGCAACTTTACAGAAAAATAATGTTAAACTGTGAAATGTTTTAACCGTGACAGAGTCTCTTGTTATTTAATACCTATGCGATTCTTACATATGTTTAATCAGTGAGTACATACTACTCTGGCTTCTGCTCTTTTCACTGCAAAGTACTTTCTACCTATAAATATAATTCACATCGTGGTCATTTTTAATCATTCTGTAATTCCTCATTGCCCTAATATATCCCAGTGAGCCTGAGGGTTCTCTGTCAGGCTTTGTAGCTGTCTCTAGTCTTTACTATTAAATTAGCAATAAACACCTTTGTAGTTTCCCACTCCTCGCTTTTCCGAGAATGAAATTACTTCATCAAAGAGTACAAATCAGGGGCGCCTGGGTGGCTCAGTTGTTAAGTGTCTGCTTTCAGCTCAGGGCATGATCCTGGCGTTCTGGGATTGAGCCCCTCATCAGGCTCCTCTGCTGGGAGACTGCTTCTTCCTCTCCCGCTCCCCCTGCTTGTGTTCCCTCTCTCGGTGCCTCTCTCTCTCTCTGTCAAATAAATAAATAAATAAAATCTTTAAAAAACAAAACAAAGGGTACAAATCATTTTATAGCTGGTTACAAGCTGCCAAGTTGCTAGGCAAGTTTGTTTTTTAAAAATGAAAACTGGCATACAGAGAGGCAGCTGTCTATCACTTGGGAAGAAGGTGCAGGGTTCCGGAATCTTTAATTTTTTTTTTTTAAGATTTTATTTATTTGACAGACAAAGAGACAGCCAGCTAGAGAGGGAACACAAGAAGGGGGAGTGGGAGAGAAAGAAGCAGGCTCATAGCAGAGGAGCCTGATGTGGGGCTCGATCCCATAACACCAGGATCACGCCCTGAGCCGAAGGCAGACGCTTAACCGATGTGCCACCCAGGCGCCCCAAGGGCTCTGGAATCTTAACCAGAAGCCAGGACACCTGAGCTTCCTCTCAGACAATGGGGACGTCCCTTCCCCCATTCTGAAACTCAATTCTCTTATCTATAAAACGAGATAATTGGATTGAACAAATTAAGGTCCTTTTCTACCAGAAATCCAGCCATACTTTTCCCAGTCTGTTCTGTATGCCCCTCTCCTTATTCCTAGGAGCTCAGACTCTCTAGCTCGGTGCTTGGGACAAGGCTCTGCTTCCTTTCTCTTGGCAGCAGAGTCCCATCAAAGTACCCAAATACTAGTGTCCTCAGAGGAGAGACAGCAGAGCCTAGGGGTTCAAAGCACAGGCTGGTTTGAATATCGGCCCTGGGACTTACTAGCTGTGTGACAAAACTCGTAAGGTCTCCTCTGTCTGTAAGGTTAATACTAGTTTCTACCTCAGTGGGTTGTTGTGAGAATTACAGGAATTAATGTTTGTAAGACACTAAGAACAGTGCCTGGAACATAGTAAGTGCTTTATAGTGTGCTTGTTGAATAAATAAACGAAAATTTAGCTGTAAACTCTGGCTCTCTTCACACTGCAACAGCTTCTTGGTCGGCACCCCCAGCCTCTGGGTGCTTCCTCACTCCCTCTTGAGCCCCCAATCCCTCTACTTAAAGACCTCCTATGGCTCCAGGGCGCCTCAGCTTGAAGACCCAGGCTCTCCACACACAACCCCCCTGAGGTCAGGGGATGCTGAAGACCACTTCCTTTTATTTAAGGATCCCAGTTAATTCAAAATAGACCAAAAATTAAGACAAAAAAAGTAAACGGGTACAAAAATTGTGGGGCATTTTTAACGTTATTTTGGGCAAAATAAAGCATTAACATGCTCCAAACCCAATTAACTATAAATACGCCGCTCACAAGGTAACCGCCGAGGGTTCTCACACGGTTATTTCAGGCCCCACAACGATGGGCGCCGTCGCAAGGACTCGAGGGTTCATCACATGGATCTGCCTTGGGTCGGCGCCCGTGGCCTAAGGACCATTCCCCTGGGGCAGCCTCGACCCTCAGAAGCGTCTGCAGAGACTGCAATCCAGCCCACGGGGCCCCCGGGAGCCACAGCCGCGAGTCAGGGAAACTGAACCCCGAAGCTAACCCTCCGCCGAGCCCGCGAGGCAGCGCGCCCGCCCTAATCCTCCCCCGCGGGGCGCCGAGGGAAGGCGGGGGCTCGCTCCCCGCGCCACGCGGCTCGACCAATGGGAGCGCGCGCATCAGGGCTCCGCGGTCCGCGCCGCGGGTGCTGAAAACCCGGCGCGCGCAAGCGGGTCCATTCCCCGAGCACGCAAAGCTGGCGCGTGCTACCCCACCTGCCCGGAGCGCGCGCCTGATCGCTCCTTCCCAGATGGACTCCGAGACCCCTACCCAGGCGCCGACCCAGCGCTACTTCACGTGGGACGAGGTGGCGCAGCGCTCCGGGCACGAGGAGCGGTGGCTCGTGATCGACCGGAAGGTGTACAACATCAGCGAGTTCCACCGCCGGCACCCCGGGGGCTCCCGGGTCATTAGCCACTACGCGGGGCAGGATGCTACGGTAAGCGCTGCCCTACCGCGGCAAGGGAGTGGGCGGGGCCGGGTGGCTGCGGCCGGAGGTTGAGTGCGCGAGGCAGGAAGTTTGGCACTCATGGACGAATTCCCAACTAATTCGGGGGAAGAGCCAGCAGGCGCCGAGCATTACCCGTTGCCCACGACTTAGCACGGGATGCAAGGGCAGGAGAATGGCTGTGAAACTGGAATCAGGAGAGTGGGGATGGCGGCCGGCAACGTGCCCACACAAACAAAGGACTGCGCAGCCCTTGTGCGTGCGTTCCATCTGTGGCCCCGTCTTTGGTCCCCAGACGTAGGCAGACCCCAGAGCAGGACAAGCTCGGGAGAAAAGCCAGGATGCAGGGTGCCGGGGACCGCGGTGCGGCTGAGGCCGAGGGAGGAGGGGTCGGTGGCAGGAAGACGGAGTCTCGACCTGTCCCGGTGGGTGGGAAGGGAAAAAGCGGACGTCGAGACTGTGCGTGCCGGCTTGGGAGCGGGAGCGGGAAGCTTTCTCGGGTATAAGGGCCGAGGCGGGAAGCCACCTGGTGCCCGCTGCCGTGGGAACCCCCGTACAGGGTGAAGGAGAGGCCTCACCGGCCGGAAAGGACTAACAACTGCTGGTGCACAGTGGGTCATGGAGCGGCGTGCAGTAGGTGGGGGAGCCTGCGTCAGCTTACACTTACGAGAAAACCCGAATCATGGTGGAAGGTCACTCGGCCGCAGGCCAGCGGGGTCTCCAGCTATTCGCCGCAGCGGACAGCTGTTTGCACTCCCGGGCTGTGGTTCGCATCCTTTCTAGCCTCGCTGTGGGGGTCAGCGCACCACCCAGCCCCAGTCCCACTCTTCCCCTTTTAGACCACTGCTCTTGGAGGTAAGGCAACCGGCGCCTCCTACCATGATTGGAAAGCCGGCGATCACCTCGTGAGACCCTGTAGACTGCTCCGCCGCGTCCCCTCCTCCTTCATCTTTCCCCAGCCCTCGCCCAGCGGCATGACCCCTTCCGCTGTCCCTACCCTCTACCCTTGCGGTCCGGAAGGGTGCCCGGGCCCATGAGAGTACCCGTTATGTCGCAACGGAGCATCGATGTATTGGCCTGAGGACCCGGCCCTCCCTGTGAGGCGGCCGGGCGGGGGGGGGGGAAGGGCAAGCAAGGCCTGAGCTTACAGTGGTCACCCCGAGCGACTGGGAAGCGGGGACTGCCGAGCAGAGCGAGGACGTGGGCTGGCGCATGCGCCGACGAAGGAGGCGCCACGCCGGGTCTTCCCGCAGTGTGATTTCGGGCCGGGGCTGGGGCCTGCCGCAACGAGGTTAGCGATTGGTCCAGATGTGTGGTGCCACCGGCCGCTGGCTCCGCCCCGCCTCCCACCTCTAGTACCGCCTCCGGATAAAGCCTGGGGCCGCCTGACCTACTCCCCCTAGCAAAACCAAAATTAGCCACTCTCTGTCAGGGGATAGTCAGAGTCTTAGGAGAAATATGGAACCCTACCAGGAACAGCGGCAGAAAGAAGGGGGAGAAATGCAAAAGTTCCCAGTCCGGAGGTAGGGAATCACATTTTATGAAGAACGCTGGCTCAGAAAGGGTCTGTTAAAAGTCCCTTAGGTAAAAACAGAAGACTTATAGCCCCATTCATCCCTTCTAGTTGTTTCTCACCAAGTTCTTAAATTCTTGTGCAAAAGCTGTCCCTAGACACGCCTAGAGGACAGACCAGACCAAAGAGGTCTTTCTGTGGTCCCCCTACCCACACTTCCTATTCCTTGCTGTGGTGCCCTTTTCACTAGAACACATGCTGGGTGTTCCTGAGCTGTGCACACCTGGGAAAGATCTAAGCATCCTCAATGGGCAGCTGACTGGAGGGAAGTGGTGTCTCTTCATACTTGGATACAGCCTCCTTGCTGGATCAAGAGGATGGCCTCTGATGTGAGCCCTCTAGGAGCCCCAGGGGGCCCGGGCTGGGTTCCTAACTGCTCTGTCTTCTCCCTGTCCTTGCAGGATCCCTTTATGGCATTCCACATCAACAAGGGCCTTGTGAGGAAGTATATGAACTCTCTCCTGATTGGAGAACTGTCTCCAGAGCAGCCCAGCTTTGAGCCCACTAAAAATGTGAGACTGTTTGGAGACACTGGTTGTTGAAGGGCAGGGGGGAGAAGGAAGGCCTAGATAACATCACAGTTGATCAGTCAGTCCTTTTTTTGTTTGTTTTTGTTTTTGTTTAAGATTTATTTGGGAGAGAGAGAGAGCATAGTGGGATGAGGGGCAGAGAGAGAAGTAGATTCCCTGATGAGCAGGGAGCCTGATGCAGGGCCCGATCCTGGGACTCTGGGACCATGACCTGAGCTGAAGGCAGACACTTAACCGACTGAGCCACCCAGGTGCTCCCACAGTCAATATTCTTGTGAAATCTGGAGGTCCCTGTTTCTCCCACAGTCACTGGACACAGGCATAAGGGATCAGGGCTTTGAAACCTGTGGCTCTCACAAGGCTACCACTACCACCACCACCACCACCACCACCACTACCCTCATCAAGACCTATTAAGCACTACTCTGTGTCGCCATAACCCCATATATCCCTCACACATTTACAGAAGAGAAAACTGAGGCTCAGAGAGGGTGAGCCACGTGGCCAAGAATCACACAGTTAGTAAATGGCAGAGCAGGGGCTTGAATCAAGCCTGTTTAACTCCAAAGACCACATGCTCTTAGGCATGATCCCACAGCACCTGTCATCTTTCCTCAGTGCTGTGGTAGATTGACTAGGATTATGGACATCCAGAACACAGCTATCTGGGGGTGGGGGCCTAAGAGGGCCCTTGTCTCCAGCAGTGTTGGGTTACAGCTGGGAAGAATAACAGCCCCTCCTTCTCTACTCTTCCACAGAAAGAGCTGATTGATGAGTTCCGAGAGCTGCGGGCCACAGTGGAGCGGATGGGGCTCATGAAGGCCAACCATGTCTTCTTCCTGTTGCACCTACTGCACATCCTGCTGCTGGACGTTGCTGCCTGGCTCACTCTTTGGGTCTTTGGGACGTCCCTTGTGCCATTCCTCCTCTGTGCAGTGCTGCTCAGCACGGTTCAAGTGAGAGCTCTTGGCTAGTCAAGAGCACAGCCGTGCTTAGCATCCTTGTATCCTTGGGAAAGCTCTTTGTATGCCTCAGAAGGCCCAGGAGCCCGGCCCTATGACCGGGGCAGCTCTGAGGATGTGGGGGAGAGTTAGTGCACAAAGACATTTTACCCTCTGTGCCTTTTACCTGCTCCTTAGCCACGTGTGCACCTTCATTCTGTTCATCCAAGTGTAGCCCAATGTGCGAAGAACCAAGATTCTGATTTCTCAGAAAAGCTTGGCTTTCTCCTCACCACCACATTGCCTAACCTGCTAAGAAGGCTTGGGTCCTAATATCAGAACCCATTTGCCAAGCCTGCTACTCCCTCTTGAGTTTGTCACTCTGTCTTTTTCTGTAGTCTGGATATTCACTCCATCATAAGTCTTAGAACTCCAGAGAGTTCTATCGGAACTCTCCTAGGGAAACTGAAGAACAGGGAAAGGAGAGTGATTTGCCCCAACTCTCGCATGAGTTAGCGGCAGAGCCAGAGTTAGGACCCAGGCTTCCTGACTCCTTTCCTGACATGCTCGAGGTACTGCGGCAATTGCAGGGCTAGGCAGACGAAGGAAGGGGGTGAGGCAGAGGAGCCACTGAGGTCATTGAGAGGGAGCCTGAGCTGGCGGGCTGCTCTCAGCGCTAACCTTTCTCACTCAGGCCCAGGCTGGCTGGCTACAGCATGACTTTGGGCACTTGTCTGTCTTCAGCACCTCTACCTGGAACCACCTGCTACATCATTTCGTGATTGGCCACCTGAAGGTAAATGGGCTAGGGAGGGGCTCTTGAAACTCCAGTCAATGAAAGGTTTCCTTGGGGGGTGGGGGAATGCTAGGTTTTCATACTCATGTCCCTGCTTTTCTGTAGGGGGCCCCTGCCAGTTGGTGGAACCACATGCACTTCCAGCACCATGCCAAACCCAACTGTTTCGGCAAAGACCCAGACATCAACATGCACCCCCTCTTCTTTGCCTTGGGGAAGATCCTCTCTGTGGAGGTGAGCAGAAATATCAGTGGAAAGGTCTTGGGAGAATGGGAGCCAGCCAGAAGAGAGGGCTCTGGGGAAAATGCTCAAATGCTGGCAGTGTGGGTGAGACTGGGGCCAGGCTGGCTCACTGGCAGTCATGGGAGGCAACAGGCAGTAAATAAGCTGTCCAGGACAGAATTACCTGTTCTCCCTGGTAAGTGCAAGCCAGTACTTCCTGCGTAAAGGCACCTTGTGCTGCAAACGATACAAATGATGACCAGATTACTGTGCAAATCTCTGTAAACCAAATTATGGTCCTCCTTGGGGATGCTTTTTAGACATTCCTACCCCAGGCAGTCACCTGCCCCCCACAACTTTGATATCCTACTGTGTGCAGTCTTCCCCATCAAGGGCTGGACTGTCTTACTCTTCTTTGATGCCCAGTGCCTGGAACACTCATTCGCTGAGTAATTCTTCCCACCCATCTGACCCCGGCCTGACTTCCAGGCTGGTCAGTGTTGGGTTTGAGTTATCACTTGAGGTTATGAGCAAAAAGGGTGATGCAGCTGCTAAGGATGAGTGCGTGAGGGTGGAGATCTGGAGAGCTAAGTGAACATAAGGCGACAGGAGGCTTTGAACGGCCAGCAGAGCTGTCTGTAAAGTTACTTTAACACCCTTTGTGCCAAGGCTCCAGGCTGCAGTCAGAGTCCTGCCAGACCCCCCCCCCCCACTGTAGGATACTTCAGCATGCCAAGAATTCAGCTGTTCAGGACCATCCCATTCCAGGCATGAGTGAGTGGAAGGCAGCCTGGCTGTCCTCCCCCTCTGGCCAGGAGAAGGACTCCATGGAAAGGCTTTTACAGCATTGCCTGTCCTGGCACCAGGAGCCCTTTGTTTGAGGTTTATGCCCCGCCTGTCCATAATGTCCTAATTTTTCTACCTCCTAAGCAAGGACTTGGCTTGCTGCACGTCCAACACCGTGTTACGGTCAACAGTGTGCGGATGATGAATCAGCCCTGGCCCCACCCGTGTGGGTGATTTGTTAGGCAGAGCACAGAGCTCTTGGTAGCACTTCTACTATCACTATAGACAGTTGAAAAAAAAAAAAGTGGGAGTTTAAGTGGAAGAGAACTTTCTCACCACTGCCTTTATTGCTTCTTGGTACTAGGGTTTTCAAGAAACTCCCATTGGCAGACACTAAAAACAGAAAGTGATCTCGGATCAATAGGCACTTTTCTGTCTGGTTATGAGCCTGAGGATGGGCTGCCTGTTAGAAATGTCTTGGCTGCAGGCTGCTTGGCCTTTGCTTCAGCCCCTCTGGGTGCTGATCCCCATGCTGGCCCCGGGGCATCCACCTTAGCGCCTCCCGGCCTCCCGAGTCCCCTGGAGAACAAGAAAATGCAGGGGACCTCACCCTAAATACAAACTTTCTGGCTCTGTCCAAGAGTTGAAACACAATAGGGCAGAGATTAGGATCATAATAGCATCTGATTGCCATTCAGGGAGGCAGCAGTGGCTAGGGCTCCCTTCCATAGCAGTTCCAAAATAGGCCAGTGTTCTTCCCGCTCACCCCCACCAACAAGGCAGGTGCTCCTCTTCTGGTTTTCCCCTTGGTTAATGTTTCTAGGGATGGGGTGAACTTCACCCCAGCAGCCAGTTTATCAGCAGGCCTTGTTAATACTGTCTCCAAAACATCCCTAATCCACTGACTTCTCCCATCTCCACTGCTTCCCATCCTCCACCCCATCCATCTTGGAGCCTGATTCCTGCTCCAACACTTCACTAGTCTCCCTGCAACTCTCCCTCCACCCTGCAGGTCATTCTCTCCTCCTGCAGGCAGAGTGAGCCTTCCAAAGTGCAAAGCCGAACATGCTACACCTGTTGAAAGCCCTCCAGTGGCTTCCCATCACCAATGGAATAAAACCCAGGCTCCCTACCAGGGTCTTCCCAGGGCTCTTCTAAGGTCCACTGTGAATTGGCCTTCCCTAGTTTTCCAGCCTATCGGCCCTTCTGCCCTGTTGCTTACTGCCCCAGCCGCACTGCCCCTTCTGTCCCATAAACAGCCTGAGCTTTTGCAGTAGCTGTTCCCTCTGCATTAAATGCTCTTCCCCTGAATTTTTGCTTTGCTGGCTCCTTATCATTCAGATCTCAGTTCAGATGTCAACACCTCAGAGAGACCATATCTGGCCACCAGAGCCAAAACACTGCCTCCCACACTTTGTCCTATTTTCCTGTTTTTAAGCTGTAATTACCTTGAGTTCCGTTCACACGTTTTGTCACCAACTTCCTCCCCTCAAATTATAAGCTCCATGAGAGTAGGAATTTTTGTGTTGTTCCCCCTCTGTCTCTTTAGCACCTGAAACAGTGCCTGGAACATAATAGGTGCTCAGTAAATACTTGTTGAATCGAATCAGTTAATAAAGAAAGAATGCTTCATTTAGCAGAAATGCCTTGCACAGGCAATAAGCTCTCAATAAATAATAATAAATGTTATTGTCAAAAACAGCGGGGGGATGCACAGAAGAGAGAGGAGCTAGCATTCTAGTAGGCAGTTGAGTGCCTCCTGTGCTCTGGGCTCTCCAGTTGCCAGAACTAACTGGGGCAAGAGGGGCAGAAGGAGCCATCAGGAGAGACAGCAGAGCTTTGCTGTCATGATTTTGTGCGGCCACGCTAGGCGTTCAGGCTACCTGACCTGACAGCATTGGCCCGTCTCTTCAGCAGCCGGGCTTACAAAATAATCACTACCCTCGGGAAAAGCCGTGCCAGAATCTTCAGATTGCCAAGTTGTTCTGTTCCTTCCCGCAGATATTTGCCAAACTTCACTTAGCATTCAAGGGATTTTATAAAGTTCATGTTGTAGTCAAGAGACCAAAAGAGGGTCTGGATGGATGGATGTAGAGGGAATACTGGCCTCTGTAAGGGTACGAATGGTTGTCTATGGTCCAAAAAGTACCAGATGGATGGGGTGCCTCAGTGGCTCAAGTGTCCGACTCTTGATTTCAGCTCAGGTCATGACCTCGGGGTCCTGGGATCAAGCCCCCTGTCAGGCTCTGTGCTCGGTGGGGAGTCTGCTTGGGATTCTCTCCCTCTCCCCCGTCCCCACTCTCTAAAATAAGAAAACAAATCTTAAAAAAAAAAAAAAAAGTACTAGATGGGGAAAAAGGGGGAGGATGCGGAGGGGCCTGGAACCCCGAGGTGTCTTTGGATGAACACGAGCAGTCCTGAGGACCTGCACACTACTGTGCTCAGACCTCGTGTGGGCAGGGGCCACGGAGCTGTATGCCACGGTGCATGCAGCTGGCCAATCACCGCCCAGGCCTTCATGTGCCGGGTGCTAGAGGTAAGGCCAGGCCTGCTGGAGCATTCTGACAGCACCAACGAGCTCAGCTGACAGCCCCTTGAGTAGGCCTCAACTCCTGAGCTGGGAAAAGCCAAGGTCACAGCGGGAGGGGAAGGGGCTGACTGGTCTGTGGTATTGACTTGTGTTTGCTTTTCTTCACAGCTTGGGAAACGGAAGAAAAAGTACATGCCATACAACCACCAGCACAAATACTTCTTCCTGAGTGAGTGTCCTCATCCAGCACAGGGGGACTCTCTGGGGATGGGGGTGTGGAAGGGATGTGAGGAAGAAATGACTTTCTGAAGGATTATGGTATTTTAAGTAAAGGCTGGAGGAAGTACCCTGTCTCCGACTGGTTACTCCCTGCACGGGAGCAGACTACCATCTCCACTGAGCAAAATTTAATAGGCTAATGTTTGGTCAAGGGTCATGTGTATCGGGGGCAAACGAGTTCCTCTGGTTCCACCCTGGCTTCCACAAGAGCACTTAGCGCTCAGGTGCATCTTGATTATACCATAAACCTTGGGAAACGGACTTGGGCCAAGATGACTATGTGGGGCCGTCCCACACCCAGGGGGGTAAAGGCAGACATGGCTGTGGGAGGACTGGACTCAAAAAGGAAGTGGAGAGGCTGTTAGAGCTGAAAAGGAGGACATTTCTGTGGTTGTCTTAAGCTCTCTCTGGAAACTACTGTATATTCCTTGCTTTTAAAATCTTCATAATGCCTAAAATTTGAGTTTTCTAATTCCTAAAAATTTGGAAAGGAGGATTCCACTGATCCCATTTTAGTTCAAAGGAATTTATGCTAACTGCCTATTATGAACCATCATTACTGGAGAAAGGGGGATGGGGTAGAAGGGTAGAGCAGAAATGTCTGGAAGAATTTTAGAATCCGTGGCACATCAGGACAGAGGAGCCACAGGTGAGCACGGTCATGCAGGGGGTTATAGGAGCATCAGGGCCCTGCAGAGAAGGGATACAGAAAAGGAAATGGGACAGCATTAGGACGGGACCACTTCTTCAACTACCAGTTTTCAGAGAAGCCCCTCCGCCCCTTCCCACACCTGCCCTTCAGGGCTTCAGGTTGGGCGGTACAAGCTTACTTCCCTAGTCCGAAGAAGTAAGCTTTCAGTGTATGAAGCATCAGCAGCACCACCCCCCCAGCCCACACAGACTTTCCTGTTCCTTTCCCTTCATCTGCATGGCAGAGCCACCAGGAACACAGGGCAGGGGACTGCAAGGACAGGCAGGGGCAGGCCTGCGGCCAGGGAACACAGGGAGCATTAGCAGTACCCTTCTAAAGGCACGGCAGCAAAGCAGGTTCCATGTGCGGAGCTCGAGTTTGCCCAGCTGCCTTCTTCCGTGGGAAAAGACTGCCACTCCCACCCTCACCCTCCTTGCAGCCTCTTGGGAGCTTTAGCCTTCTTCAGACTTGCATTCATGCCCACCTTCGGTGCCTGCCGCTTCCAGTGGAGTGAGGAATGCCAAGGCAGCTTGGAAGGGGCCACGGGAAGAGATGGCGGGGGGTAGCCCCATGCCAGAGGCCACCTCTCAGGCACTGAACTGCCCTCATGCTGCTCACACCCCCTCCCTGTCTCCATTTCCTTCGCAGTTGGGCCCCCAGCCTTGCTGCCTCTCTACTTCCAGTGGTATATTTTCTATTTTGCTATCCATCGGAAGAAGTGGGTGGTGAGTATCCATGGCCCCCAACTCCCATATCCTTTGTCTTCAGAATCCTGAGGGAGGGGAATGGGGGTTCTCCAGAGGAAGGCTGAGATTTCCTCCAGGCCTAATTTAGAGCAAAGTTAATAAAACTGAATATAGACCTTCCTTGTCTCCAGATGGGATGATCTGGACTCAGCAGACAGCCTGACTCCCAATGCCCTATTTCTTTCTATTTATTTATTCATTCATTATTTATGAGAGAAAGAGTGAGCACGCACGCGTGCACAGGCAGGGGAAAGGGCAGAGGGAGAGAATCTCTCAAGTAGACTTGGTGCTGAGCACAGAGCGCCAGGCTCAGTCCCACGACCCTGAGATCATGACCTGAGCCAAAACCAAGAGTTGGATGCTCAACTGACGAGGCCCCCAGGTGCGCACCACCCCCACTAGTGGCCTATTTCATTCAGCTAGTCCCTCCTGAGGCTCTTGTGCTTGGCATAAAGGCAGGAGCCAGGCTTTGGGGTGGGGAAGAGGTAGATGCAGAAGGTTCTGGGATTCCAAAATGGCCCTGCCTGCCTCTGGGTGGATGAGAGGTATCAGAAAAGGCTTTGTGAAGTCACTTTTGTAGCTGCCCTTGGCGGATGGGCAGAGGTGGGGTGGGGGGAGGATGGACTCTGAGCAGGGAAGCTGGGAAGGGAGGGGCAATTGTGGCCACTTGGACAGGTTGTGGACTCGTGGCACGGGAGAACTGTGGTATGATCAGGGCCCTGGCACAGACCGAGCCACTGTCCTGGAAGATTCCTCTGGCAGCATGAGCATCCCCTTTATGGATAAAGAACTTCTATGGGTTGGGAGGAGCTGGAGGCAGGGAGACCCTGGAGGCCTTGGCACCCATGAAGGAAACGGTCAAGGAAGACTGGGGGCTGCCACCAGGAACGGAAGGAAGGAGTGGTGGCACAAGATACTGCGGGACTGGGCAATGAAGAGAAGCTGCCAGTGACAAAGTGTTCCAGTCTGGGTCCCTGGCAGAGTGGCTGTACCATGCCAATAGGTGAAACGGAAGGAAGAGGAAGAAGTGCTTTTGTGCCAGTCGTCATGCTCTCTGCCTCTCAATGCAGGACTTGGCCTGGATGATCACCTTCTACGTCCGCCTCTTCCTCACCTACCAGCCGTTGTTGGGACTGAAAGGCATCCTGGGCCTTTTCTTCGTGGTCAGGTAGTATTTGATGGGGAAGGAGGGATAGCAAAGAAAAGCAGATGTTCAGGAATAACGAGTCTGGTCTGGGGGCTGTGCTGGGGCTTTAGGCGGCAGGGGGTGTCTCAGGTGTTGGCTTGGGAAGATGGCCAGGCCAGAGCTGTTATCTGAGGGAGAAGAACTCTAACTTGTACTGTTTTTGTCTGTGTGCCATATTCACCAGGTTCCTGGAAAGCCACTGGTTTGTGTGGGTCACACAGATGAACCATATCCCCATGCACATTGATCGTGACCGGAACATGGACTGGGTCTCCATCCAGGTAAGGGATGGTCACTTGGAAGACCTGGGGATAACCCAACTAATGAAAAAGGTGGGTGGGCCCATGCAGGCTAGGGGGTGGGGGCAGTAACAACAAAAGTCCCCAAACAGCACTGCCTCATTAGCTTGAAGCTTCTCTCCTGCCACCATGTGGACCACCAGGGACTGTCCCACACCCCTTCCTCTTAGCCAGCTTTGCCTGGAGAAGGCTGGGTTGGCCTTTCCATCTGGCACCCAGAGCCACGCTCTTCCCTGCCCTCTTCCTCCAGCTCCACGCAACATGCAATGTCCACAAGTCTGCCTTCAATGACTGGTTCAGTGGACATCTCAACTTCCAGATTGAGCACCAGTAAGTAGGGAGACCTGAGAAGCAGGGTCCTTGGGAGGGTCTCTGTGGGGAAAGCGGGGAGGTGGAAACAGCGGAGTAGGAGCCACTGACTGTCCCATTCTCCCTGAAGTCTTTTCCCCACAATGCCTCGACACAATTACCATAAAGTGGCTCCCCTGGTGCAGTCCCTGTGTGCCAAGTATGGCATAGAGTACCAGTCCAAGCCCCTGCTCTCAGCCTTCGCCGACATCGTCTAGTGAGTACCTGAGCCTCGGAAGATGGCTGGTAGGGTGGGAAGAGGGCAGGCAATGGGGTTGGTGATGTGTGGGGTGGGAGCAACAGGCAGGTTTCCCAGTCCTCCGGAATAGAGGCCAAGACAAAGGCAGGGTGCTCTACTGGTCTTGCGGCCACGTCAGGCCTTTTTCCCAGTGCCATGGCCCAAGCTATTTCTCAGAAGCAAAGGGAGGAAAGGGGCTGTATGCTGTGGAGATCGG
Organism: Ursus americanus; assembly: GCF_024610735.1. Lineage (NCBI taxonomy): Eukaryota > Metazoa > Chordata > Mammalia > Carnivora > Ursidae > Ursus > Ursus americanus. The sequence continues at coordinate 37,872,114 of NC_142150.1, read as the reverse complement.
CCTCCATTCTTCCGTAAAAACCTCACTCCTCTAAGTCTGTAGGGTGGTTTGGCTTTTGGGCCTGGTTTTGCTCGCCCTCTCTCACTCACTTCCTGCTCCCATCTTGCCCCCACAGTTCACTGAAGGAGTCTGGGCAGCTCTGGCTAGATGCCTATCTTCACCAGTAACAACAGCAACCCCCCCCCCCCAATCTGGAAGAGATGCCTGTCTTCACTAATAATACCAGCCCATCTGGAAGAGGAGTTTCTGGCACCAAAGCAGAGGGGAGCTCGAGGGACAATGCCACTATAATTATGATATTCAGAGGGGGTGGGTTTGAGGAGATAAAGGCTCAATTCAAACCCCTCCCCTTCATCTTCCAGGCACAGACCTAAGACCCAAAGGGCTAGGGGGACATGCATGCCCCCTGGAGGGGAGGGATGGAGCTATTGGGGCAGAGATGTGAGTTTACTTTCCTTTTTTTTAGTTTGGCAGATACTGATGCTTGGTGAGCAAAGAGGGAGTCAGAGGGTGTTGGAAGAATAGGGAGGAAGGACTACTAAGCCCAAAAATCAGTAAGAAATTTAGCATTAAAATTCTAGCCAGGAATGGGGTGAGCCCATCTCCTGGTCGGCCTCTCAGTGCCTTCTCCACTCTCTACTATCTGAGGAGATAGAGTGGCTGAACCTTCTGAGCAAGATTTAGATTTGAGGCCTGGCATAGTGCACTGCCTGGGAGGCTCTGCTCACTCTAGGGCTAGGCAGGACCTAGGTTCCTGGAGAAGCAATTTTCCCACTTGTAGAAGCAGGCAGAGCAAAGCCAGGACTGTGGTGCTGGAGACATCTGACTTTGAAGGATCCTGGCATTATCAATTTTGAGCTTATGTTCCATCCAGGGCACCCAGGGAGCATTAGGTCCTAGGTCTTGCCAAAACAGCAAGGAGAGTTAACTGGCCATTCAAAATCCCTTTCACCTTGGGATCACCTCTTGTAACCACCACCACCCAAGGAACAAGACATTGCTAGGATGGAGAGTCCACTTCTTGATTCTTCATCCACAAACAAGCAAACAGATGGGGCAACTTCATGTTCTCCTCCCTAGAAACAAATGGGGGTTCCCAGTGGTTTCCCTTTGTCTTCCTACCTGTAATTCCAAGTTTAACAAAATAGCACAAGTGACCACATTGGGAGACCCTGAATTACCAGTCATGAGGAAAACACAAAATTCAGTCCTAAAGAATACAGGGGTTGTTAAGAAATTTTCTACAACCTAAATGATGTTACAGTATTACTTCTGAGTAGGAGCAGTGAATTAAATATTATCACTTCATAGTTCTAAACCAGAGATAGGAAGATAAAAACACAGTTTGTGAACTATCAACTCTTCAAGCATCTTCTCAGCCGGACACCAGGTAGGAATTTAGGATAATCTCTTACAAAGCCTATCCGTCTAATACTGAAATACAGTTTTTTAAAAAATCTCCATCTCTAAAGCAAACAAAGGAATGTGCCCAGGAGTCTTGCCTTAACCCCCAGGGCTTGTCATCAGCATTCACACCCTCTTCTCACCCCATGGCCTTCAGGCCTTCCGCACAGCCACAGCCTTCCTGTGCAGGTGAGGGGGGATTTGCCTGTTCAACAGCACCTACTCTAAGCATACTGAGCATTTTGGAAATGGAGAGGAGGAAACTCAAACTAGAAGGAAAAAGCAGAGCCGTAGGAGAGTCCACATTTAGTTGTAGGAGAGAATGAAGGTCTTCTGAAAGCGAGCTGCGATGGGATTAGAAGTACCACCTGTGGAAAGGCTGTTGGAATGACTCAGAGGTTTGTCAAAAACAAAGATTAAAGAGACAACAACGACAGGGCCGGACAGGTGGCAGAAGAGTTCGGCTCTTCTCCATTTGGGCCGAACCTGGTTTGAAACAGCCTGGGTAGAAAGACTAGAAACAGGATTGAAAAGTTCTTCTTTCACTCCAGAATAGATGCTGATCCTGCCCCATCACTCTGGTCCCTACTACCCAGGGTTTAGGTGTCCTATCACCAGCCTGTCAAGCCATCTGGATGCCAATCTGAGCAAACCCAGCAAGGCTTACTGAGCCACGTCCAAGTCCTCAAAGCACTTCAACCACTGTGGCCTTCTCTCCTCAACCTAGACCAGTGCGGTCTCGCAAGGCCACAGAGGGACACGCCAGTGACAAAATGGCTCAGACTGTTTCAACAGTGTGATGAGTGATTTCAAATCCAAGCAAGGACATGAGAAAACAAGCTTAAAGAGGACAAGTCACCTCCATTCACAGATTGTGGCAAAACTAGTATTTGAACTCTGTGTTTTAGAATCCCAACCTACATGTTTACCTTTGTTACTCTCATCTTCCCACCACTTTACTGGAAGCACTTTCTTTAATTAGGCCCCACATCTGTATCCTTTTTGTGTGTGCCAATTTTATTACCAAATCCAGATGAGGTAAAGCTGAAAAATAAAGTTAATTTCGACCAAACGAAGGCTATTCACTTGTAATCCACGATTTTCTTCTGCACAGGTTGATGGGACTCCCCGTGCTTGTGCTGTAAGTTACCACCTACCTCTATGGCTGGAACTTTCTGACTTTTTGAGTTCCCTAATAGACTCTCCTTTGCACAAAGCCTTTGGGCAGAGGAACATAAGGATCCTCCAAAAGAATACCAAGGCACAGGCAGACTACGGCAAGGAAAAGGAAAGCCAACCCCTTCTCATGACCCCCATATGTTCAAGTGCTAGACTGCCCGGATACGCTAGCCAGGTGTGCATGCGTCTCCTATCAGGAGGCAATACCTTCACCCTTTTGACCTTGTTTCTAGTCTCCATGCAGGTAGTCCCTAGAAGTCTCTTGTTTTGCCTGAATCTTTCCCTGCAGGCGCAATGTTTCAGAGCAGGATTGCAAAGCAATGCCTTTTTAACCTCAGTCCTGCTACAACAGCTCCCTTTGAGCAAGAACATTAGAACATGCTAGGTAAAAATTTGCAGAACTGGTTTTCCCTGCAGTGTGCTGTGAGTGGTTAATAAACTAGAAAAAACTCAATTGGAAAAAACAAGAGGAGGGGCGCCTGGGTGATTCAGTTGGTTAAACATCTGCCTTTGGCTCAGGTCAGGTCATGATCCAAGTCCTGGGATTGACCCCCAGGTCAGACTCCATGCCCAGTAAGCAGTCTGCTTCTCCCTCTGCCCTCCTCCACCTTGCTCGTACACACACGCCCACTCTCTCCGAAATAAAATCTTTTAAAAAATAAAAAACCAGAAGAAAACCACTCTACATGTCTGACTACCACAGGGTACGAGCCCTTAACTAAAGCTACAGCACTGAGGCCATCACTCCCTAAGACATCTTTCCGCCTCTGGGCCCCATCATCATTACCACAGACTTAGAATCAGATTACTTGGCACTCCCAAAAGTAGTGTGGCTTGGGCCAATCTGAGAAAACCTGTTCCATTCAACTAATGGATACAGCAGTGAACACAACCAAAATCCCTGCCCTCGAATAGAACTTTCTGTCTACACCAGTGGGAGTTCCCTAGGTACGAGGGCACTGCTGGGGAGACTATGTCCCACTCCTGCTTCAACCAGAGAAACTCATATCCTGAGGTTCCACACAAGATTTCACTTGAAAAATAGGTTACTCCGTTAGCAATTTTGAAAACCACCAGCCTTCAGTCTTCTACCTGCTTAATCTGTTAGAATATTGGCAGTTTAAATTTCAGATTGCTTACGTGTTGCCTGTTAACTTCAAACAGCACTGACAGTAATGCTAAAAAATTAGAAACTCCCCACCAAGGTTTATCAGGATTATAAAACTTTTAGAACATTCCATCTCTAAGGGAAACGGCAACCTGAATTTGATGTCACAAAAGGAACAGGAAAGTAATTTCTGGACAGTTTTTTCACAATTTATAAACTGGTAAGGTAAATGTTCGTACACTATAAAGTAGTTGATCAAAACTGTGAGGCTTTCTCAAAGGAGTCCCTTAATCTCACACAGTAGGTGGGAAACTAGAAACCCATTCAATCTATTAAAACTTCTTTCCTAGTTAAGTTAAACTAGGCATCCTCCTCCAAATGGCTTAAGTACCGCCAAAGCTGCTTTAGCCATTCTATGGAGTGTGGTGCCATCTTGTGGCCACTCTCAAACTTCTTGTAACGGTACAATTCTGGGGTGTTCTCCTCCAGGGGTGGAAAAGAACATTATGATACTGCCTGAAGCCTGGGGACAGTTGAGATGTTTTCAAATGTTTTCAGAGAACATGACATTCTGGTTACTTTTATAATTTTATTGACTCTTTTCTCATACCTTTAAAACAAAAACAGCACATGAAAATAGCATCTTATCCCAAAGTCAACTCATTTGACTGCCTCAGAGAGGACATTAGGATTTCTCCAACTTACGTCTCTAAATAACCACTGTGAAGACTCAAGTTACATAACAAGTTCAAGTTTCTGCCCACCCCAGGACACATAACCAGTAATCGGACCCTTCTTGCCAACTCCAGGGACTCCAGTTCTCCCTGCCTGTCTTAGTTCTCAGCAGCTCTCCCCATCTGTTAAGACTCGGTCTTCCTGATGGCTGTCCCACAGGGCAGGTCAAGGCTGAGCCAGAGAGAAGTGCAGTCTGCTTCCACCACCACTCCGGTCAGCTAGGGAATCATTTTTGTCCAGTCTGCTGTCTCTACCATTTATCTCCCACTCCCTCTTCAAAACTTGCTAGCACTTTCATTTAACAATAGATTCAGTGTCCGTTAAATTGCCTGAGAGGTGTTTTGAGCCTGACATACTTTCCTGAGCTAAAAAAGAAGAAAACAAAGTAGCTCTGTGGCCTTCTTGCCATAAGATCAAGTACAAAAGGGAAAAGCACTACTGAGAAGGGTAGAGCTAGAGAAGCAATGCAATCCCCTCCCCGCCCCCAGAACTTTCTCTAGTGCTAGCTCTTGCAGGTACGATAAAACAGATATTCTGGGGTCAAGGAGTGTGAGGGGAAACTCGTTCATTTTCCCCTTTTGAACTTCCCTGCTGCCCCAGTCTTTGCCTTCTTCTTAGCAGATCCCTTGGGCTCTGGCTCCTTGCGCTTAGCTGAAGAGAGCGAGCCAGTCACCTTGAAGAAATCATCCAGGCGGCCCTGGGTGCTACCTTGGCGGCTCTTGCTCAGTCGCCTGACCCCACTGCGGATTCGCTCCTCAGAGAACTGCTTTTCACCACACATGAACTTGACAAGCTCTTCTTCATTGGGCTCGCTCCACTTCAGCTCCACAGACTCTGGGTCAAGCACCTCGGGCTCCAGGAAGAGCTGCTGGGCCTCCTTGTGGAGCCAATTTTCTGGCACGGGGTACTTGTTGGGGTCAAGCCGACGCACAATCTCCTCGATGCTCTTGTGCTTCTGGATGAGATCCACCGCCCGCTTGGGCCCAATGCCCCGAATGCTCTCACAGTAGTCACTGCCCAGCAGGATGCACAGATCTACAAACTGCTCCTGGTTCAGGCCCAGCTCCTGCAGAATCCGGCTCAGGTGGAATTCCTGGATGGGCAGCTTCTTGGCCTCACTGGCAGTCAGGTGCCGCATTAGCACGGGGCTGCCAAAGGTCAGGCAATCCATGTCCTCGGTGGCCGCGGCATAGACTTTGCCAGCCTTCACTAGGGCAGCACAGCTGGCCTCGGCCTCACTGGGCGCATCAAGGTACGGGACGCCCATGAGGCTCAGGAGATGCTTGCACTCATCATTATGTTGCTTGGTGACCTTTACCAGCCTCTTAGTAAACTTTTCCACCTCCTCCTCGTCCCCGGCGGCCTGAGCCTGCTGCAGCTGCTTCTCTGCCTCAGCCCGCCGCTCACCGCGTTTGGCCAGCTCACCTGACTTGAGCTGTGGCGGCTTGCCATCAAAGACATACACGGGCTTGATGCCGTTCTCCATCATGCGGATGGTGCGGTAGAACATGCCCATCAGGTGGCTGGTAGTCTCCCCCTCCTCATTCTGCAGCACATCCCCACCCTGGCGAACAGCAATCAGGAACTGATAAATGCTCATAGATGCATCAATAGCCACCTTGCGGCCAAAGTAGCTCTTGATGTCATTCTCCCGGATGGCACCAGGGGCCACATCAGCAATCAGTTTGGCCAGGCCTTGAATTCCCATAGCAATGCAGAGGAGCGACAGCTAAAAAAGGAAGGAGGAAAATAAGAAGAGGAGGATCAAGGGTTGTAACTGGTGCTATCTCACCAACTTCATGCCTTCAACTGAACAAACTGAGCACAACAAAAAGGACGCCAATTTGGGACCACAGAGGATGAAAAGATGAACAAGACAAAGTCGCCATTCGCAAAAAAACTTACCGTCTAGCAAGGGAGTCCCCTCAATTAATACTAAGGCTTCCTGAGTATTGGGGGGAAAATTGGGTGTCAAGAGGAATAAGATCCTGCTGATGTCGACGGATTTACGGTTTCGTGGATAAGGCAGCAACAGGGCTTGCACGCGGTAAGGCCTACAAACTGACTGGGATCAAGGACCCTGCAAGTCCAGAGGAGAGTGCCTGGCCTGGCCTGAGGAGCCCAGGGATCGTAATGACAGAACCAATCCCTGAAGGACAAGCAAATACTGGCTGAACAAAGATGACAACGAGATGACACAGGTACAAAAGCAACCATAATACAAGGCTGAATGTGCACAGTGGCAAAATAAACACGAGTTATCTATCTTCTTGCCAGTTCGTTGACAACTCATACGTTCCTCCTCTGTACTTTTTTGCCAGTCACCGAACATCCCCAAACTCATTTCTCTGGCTCCCCGCCTCTTAGCAGCTGTGATGGTCAGTTTTATGTGCCAACTTGGCTAGGCTAAGGCACCCGGTTATTTACTCTTAACACTAACCCAGGTGTTGCTGTGAAAGTTATTTTCTGACATCTATCACCAGTTAGCTTTATGCAAAGGAGATTACCCTCCATCATACGGGTGGGCCTCATTCACTCAGTTGGAAGGCCTTGGAAGCAAAAACTGAGGTTTCCCAAAGAAATTCTGCCTGAAGACCGCAGCATCAACTCCTGCATGAGTTTCTAAACCGAGCATTTCCAACCTTGCCAACCTCTACAATCACCTGAGCCAACTCCTTAAAATAAATCTTATATATGTCCATATCCTGTATCTTGTTTCCCTGGAGAATCCTGACTCATACAGTAGCCCTGAAGAAGGACTGGCAAAGAACAACATATCTGAACGGGAGTTATGTGGCTTTCTCGTAACTGCTGCTGCTCGAGTCTCCCTTCAGTATCCCTCTCACCATTGACACTTCTACCATGATGTTGCTAGGAATTTTTAGTCTTTCCCTTTGTATCTTGTCTCCAACACTAAGTCTGAAATGTGAACTCCATGGCTCCTACCTGACCCTAGGTCCTGATCTAGGAGCCTGGCAGGCTATAGGCGCTCAGCACCATACTGCACTTCTGTGGTTCAGGCCCCTCCACGAGCACTTCCCAGGGCAGTGTTTCCCCAAACTACGGTCAGATCCAAACGACCCTCACAATTTTTTGCCACTTTCATCTAAAACCTGTACTTTCATTCACTATTTTCTTTAAATGAACACCATTGCTTTAAAAACTAAGGTAGGCTGAAAAAGAGAACTCCTCTTAAGCAGTAATGTCCGTGTCACATCCGTTATAAATGTGTTAAATGTGACTATTAAAAGGGATTTTTTGGGTGCCATTTAAAGTCATCGTGTGCCCGCTGGTGGTACGTGTCCAACACTTCAAGAACTATTACACTAGACATTTTTTTTTTAAGACCTTTTCGTTGCTCCCACTTTTCACAGGCTTCGAAGGCATAAGTGATCCTGCTACATGTCCCCTTCTACTTAAGTCCAAACACCTCAACCTGGCGTCAAGATCTTCCGTGCTTTGCCTCCCAACCTACCTTCAGTCTGGGGGCCAATGCCAAGGCTGGGACAAGGCCTGCCCTTTCTCACTGCTGCTCAGCCATGCCCTCCTCTCGCCATCCCCTAGCTCCTGCCATACACTGGGTCCTCGGAACCGTTCCTCCCGCAGAAGCCATTCGATCCTCTGGGTCCGGCCTCAGGCTGGCTGCTTTGCTAAAAGGCTTACCGAGGGCTCAGTGTCTGCTGGCCGGCCAGCCTCCCACAGCCCCCAACAGAGGGAGGTGGGAAAGGGGTCTAAACTAGTGAAGTCTCCAAAATGTTTCCCATCCAGGATCTTGGTCGAAATACACAACGGCCCCCTAAGGTGGAAGCTATTTTCCTCCTTCCACAAATGAACCAAGACTCTCGGAGGTTAGGCGACCGGTCCAAGCGGAAAGGTGGCGGGCCCGCGCTCTGGTCTGCGCCCCGCGCGCGGCAGACGGTCCCCCACAGCAACCAGCGCGAGGCGGACCCCGCCGCCCTCGGAGACGCTTCCTTCCCATGGGGTCTCACCTGGCCTTTGCGGCGCGAGGCCTCGACAGCTAGCGCTCGTCCGGTGCTACCCAGGACTGTGCTCAACCCCGCACCCTCCTCAGCTCAGCCGCGGATCCCGTCCCGCTCCGCCGCCTTCCAAAGCCCGCGCTCCCGTTACGTGACCCGACGCCGCGCACAGCCTCCTGGGAAGTGTGGTGCAGGCCCCGACCCCCTCGGCCAGTTCCCCTTGTGGCAAACAGTCCCGCCGGGGAGAACGAGCCCTCTCAGCGGCTCTGCCCTACCCTTCTCCATCGCTTGTCCCAGCCCCACATTATGCGCCCACAGGTCCCAGCCCCCGTTACCCCTGAACCCACAGGACTACAAATCCCACAATGCCACTCGCGCGGGCGCACTTCCTCTTCCGGCCGAACAGGGCCCCTGCTCCTGCCGACGTGTTATTCCGGTGGCGGATCGGCGGATGACCCTGTGCCTGACAAAATGGTGAGGGGGTTGAGGGGCGGTCCGGACAGGCCTGTGGGGCGCCCTTGGGGCCCGTTCCACACCCCCTTTCTCTCGCGAAGGCCTCAGACGCCCGAGATCCAGACAGCTGGAGGCTCCTGTATCTTCTGGCTTGGGCTAAGGGGTGGGAAGGGAAGCCCCTTGCCCTGGACTCGTTCGGCTGAGGTTTTGATCTCGCGACTTTTAAGGGGTGAGGCGTGTGAGGTGCATTTTTAATACCTTGAGCTTTTATCTCTGTTACCTGTGATTAAGGTGTTATCTCTGTTTGGAAAGTTCTACCTCCTGCTGAACTCCTACTCATCCTGCAAGGCCCAGGGCGGATGTCACCTTCTTGGTGAAGCACATCCAAGTCTCTCAGGCACTTGGCCGCTCTCTCCTGGGAGCTCCCACAACCTCTGTACAGACCTCTTGCCACATGTCATGGACTTCTTTGTTATCTGCCACGCCTCCTAGTGACCACCGTCTGACGCGCATCTAGCTCTGGGATGATGTCTATTCATCTTTGTATTCCCAGCGCCAAACACAGGGCCTGCAATTGGAGGCCGAATAAATGGCAGCGATTGTCTTTCTCATTTGGGGGGGGGGGGCATACATGTTTACTGAATTGAATTCCAGTGTCTCTTAGAACAATGGGGTCAATTTATTTCTCTAGAGTTGTTATGTTCTGGACTTTAGGAGCGTTGGCTAGTGAGTGACAATGGAAGTCAACATTTGTACAGAACTTTAGGTTTACGGCCCTGCTTCACAAGCATTATCTCATAATCTTCCCTGTAAGCTTGGGAAGGAAACAAACACCTTTTGAAGGACTACTCTATGCCAGGAAGTGAGCTAGATGCTTTGACGTTGGTCATCTTTCTTAAATCATATATCAACTCTGTGAGTGGTGTTATTATAACTACTTTACTGAGAGTCCTGTTATTCAGTAGAGCCAGATTATTAACTGAAGTCTTTGGCCAGTAGATTCTGTAATAGCATAGTGTGAAGAATACAGATAGAGTAGTTGAATTTGGGTCCTGGCCCAGGCTCTGAATTACAGCAGGATTCTGAGCTTGGTGTCTACAGACGTGGCTCCTAAAATTATAGGCAAACTTTTTCTTGCCTGTGGTTTACCCTGGGGAGGATCCATACTTTTTATCACATTTTTTTCATAGTCATCAGTGGTCTCAAAAAATGTTAGGGGCCACTGGTCGATAGCTAATCAGTCACCTTCTGTGTCAGCCTCAGACTCTCAGCTGCCCTTCTTGTCTCATGTTGAAAAAGCAAAGCATCACCTTAGTTTAAAATGTCATTGTTGTCACTTCCAAATGGAATCGCTTGATGCTGGAAATACAGACTTCCATATTTCCCAGGCTGAAACAGACCTTTAACAGTCCTAGAAGAAGGGGGCTCCTTGATGACCTCACACCCTCCCTCAGGTTGAAGTCCTGCGATTCTTTGATAGCTCTGATCTCATGCCCTCCCCTAGGAGCTCGAGGCCATGAGCAGATACACCAGCCCAGTGAACCCTGCTGTCTTCCCCCATCTGACCGTGGTGCTCTTGGCAATTGGCATGTTCTTTACTGCCTGGTTCTTCGTGTATCCTTTTACTGAGCAGCCAGTGGGCCAGAGTTAGCAATGTGGGAAACCGAGGGAGAAACCATGCTGGGTACATGCACCCTGCCGGTTTTGCTCTGGTGTGGGGGTAGGGGGAAGGTAAGGAGGTTGAAGAAAAGCTGTTGATGTCCAAGGTCAGGCCTTATTTCCCAAGTTCAGGGGAGCTCAGTTTGCTCTTCAGATTTCCAGGATAGTGAACAGAAGGCCTGGCTGGACTGGAGGTTGGGGATAGGGGATCTGAAGTTGGAAAAGTGGTAAAAGAAGGGTCTGCTCAGGCGACAGGAGATCTGAGGGCTAGTGCCAGTTCCACTGTTCACTAGCTGTGTGACCTGGAACAAATGACCTAACCCCTCTGGGCCTGATTTTCTTCACGGGCGATTGAGGGCTGGTATGGAGCAACAGAGTCCAGGGCATCTCTCCAGCTGCTCTTCCTGGCGACACTTAGCCAGGCAAGCTTTCTAGAAAGCCCTCACCCTGTACCTTTTTCCCAGAGCTGCACTGGCCAGGCTTCCTGTCCTATGCAGTCCATCCCTTTGCTTCTCCTTAATCACCCTCCAGTTATGAGGTTACCTCCACCAAGTACACTCGGGATATCTACAAAGAGCTCCTCATCTCCTTGGTGGCCTCGCTCTTCATGGGCTTTGGAGTCCTCTTCCTCCTGCTCTGGGTTGGCATCTACGTATGAGCTTCCAAAGGGTAAGAGCTGTGACAGGGTGGGCACTAGAGAAGCTTCCCGCATCCCCATCAGCAGGGTCCTCAGGCCTGTGCAACACTTTGGTTAGTGGTGACAGACTCAGCAGAGTGGAGAGGGACACCAGACACGTGTGGGGATCTGTGACCTACATTGTCATTCTAAGTTCTGCACACTGCCCAGGGCCTTGATCGGGCTCTGGGATATACTTCATAGGGCTGTGGGCGCAGTCTTCCCATGTTCTACATTTGCGTTCTTACACACCATACACCACTGACCTAGAGTGGCCGCTGCGGAATGAATTAGAAGGGGGTCAGAATCTGGGACTTAGAACTTGCTGCAAGCCATACCATCGTGGTTAGTTTGACTGTTTGCAGTCATTAAAATCTTGACAGTGATGAAGAAAAACCCGGAAACCCTTGCTGCAGATAATCCACTGAACAGGTCACTGAGAATCGGTTTTGGTGGCTCAGCTTCAGAGTAGTGTGCCCCTCAGCCCTTGCCCCAGGAGCACAGGGTCCAGTGAGAAAAGGGGGTGGAAAGAAGGGTCATCGGTCTCATTTTGATACCCCCTCTCCTCTTTCAGGTTCCAACCAGGCGGCTTCTCTGAATTCCTGCTTTTGTAAATTAATTTTTTTTACTGTTGCTGGAGTGTCCCACCTGCTGCTACCAATAAAGGCAGACGCGTGACGCTCCCGTCTGGCGCCCATTCCGCAGGGGTGGGGTGGTGGTGGAATGGCGCCGGGACCTATGTGACTTCCCTGGTCCCACCCCTTCCCATTTTTCTTCTGCCTTTCAGATCGTTCCTGCTGCCGGGAAGCCCTACTCTCTCTCTACCTGTGAGGGGTGAGGCGGGTATGCGAGGGGTGTCTGTCCTTGGAATTTAAAGCTCTGGGGATAGGAGGGGGCCAGGCCTATCCTCTTCTGTGTTTTTTAGAGCAGACTTCTCTGGGAACCCACACCAATCAAGTCTGCCCTGAGCCAGTCCCATCCTCTAAGTGTGGCCACCATTCTGTGTGCTGGGGACCTTCACAAGGCTCAGCTTGTCCCCAGAGGAGGTTTACCCTAGGGTGACTCCTTTAACCCAGGTGGGGCCGCAGTAGGTCCATGGGATGTGGCTCGGGGAGGGGGCTGCTGATCCTGTTCCCAAGCCTAGCACGAAGCTAAGGAGGGTAATGGGATACAAGGCATCCATCTGGCTCAGGAACCCCAGAGACTCCAGTTGGTCTCAGCCCCACAGGCGACTCATCTCCCACCACAACAGTCTCAAGAAGAGATGGGGAGGCAAGGTCAGATACAAAGCCATATTTTTACATTTATTTATATACGTATATTTACTTCAGAAGAAAAGAACAGGGACAGGAAGCAAGCAGGCCCAGGGCTGCTTCCCTCGGCCCACTCCAGAGTCAGAGTTGGTACACGATAAATACGAGTCAGCACTCAGGGACAGGAACTGGGAGTTAACTGGGAGGGAGGGGCGCTCTATGCACATGCAGGCTTTTACTGGGGGGGGGTACAATATGGGCAGAGGGACTTGTGCATTGAGAGGCCCTATGTACAGCTTGAAGCTTGGGGGAGATTAGCCCAGTGGCTATAGGAATAAATGCCAAAGGGGAGAGAGGAAGGGAGGGATGGCTGCTGGACCCCACGGAGGGAATGGAGCCAAGACACCCACTTACCAGTGCCAGCCGGGCAGCTGTCAGCCTCCAGCAGGTGACCCACTCCCCTTCCCTGAAGCCCTTTTACCTTCATGGGCTTAAGGCAACTTTGGTCCAAGGTTGACCCCCCACCCTGCCCAAGCAGCTTGGAGCCCCAGCTTGGCCCCAATCCTTGCACCGAGGACCCCTCCTCAGGCATGGAAACAGCCAGCTGCTAACCAGATTGGGGCTATGCTGTGTCCAGAAGGACTCCAGGGGGCAGTGGAGGGTCACTTTCCAGTTAAGGACTGAGGGGCCACAGTCCAAGGACAGGCACCCTCACTGAGGAAGCCCCAGTGGGGCTCAGCAGTTTTAAGGCATTTCGGGAGAGTTCCCCCCAGTTTTGGGGGGGGAGAGAACAGAGTAGTCCTAAGTAAGGCCTGGCCCCCTGCATGGTGTGGGGAGCCATGTAATTCCTACCTCAGAAGGAGGGAGTGGAGCCACACTGGGGAGAGAGCTGGGAGACGGGGTATCCCTATCCCCCAATTCCCCTGAGGATAAGTGCTTTGAGACCCAGGGCAGAAGGGGGCCCGCACTTCACAGGCTTCTTCAGGATTTCAGCTCCCCACAGAAAGGCCTCCCATTCACAGCTGAGAATGATAGGTCAGAGAGGGGTAAGGCCTGGTGTCCAGAGAGGTGGCAGAGTACCACAGGGCAGGGATGGCAATTCCTGTCCCCCTTATGAACCCGTGTAGACGTGGCTCAATGATTTCCACGCTCCTTCCGTGAGCCTGAGTGTGGCCTCAGAACGCTCCAGGCTCCCACTAAGAACCGTTACTTTCACATTGGCACTTGGGTTAAGACTTCTTGGGTAACACAAGCCCACTGCTCCACCTCTGGGAGGAGAGGGCGGAGATGGAGCCTCCTGCCTGGCGTCGGTCTGTCCAGCTGGCTAGCTGAGCCCAACATGGGAACCCTTGATTTGGGGAGACAAGGTCGCTGGCAGACAAGGGAGGAGGGAGAAGCCAGAGTCTTAGTGGTCGGGAGTGGGATGGGTGTCTCAAGCCTCCCTAGGATGGAGCCAGGGCCCTGTCTCTAAGTGTCTCCCCAGGGCTCTGCACTTCTCTGGCCTTTCCACCTCCAGCCTTCCACCCCTGCCCTGGCTTAAGTGCATTTTAGTAATTACTTCATTAATAACAGCAAAAGCTATTTGTCTCCACGCACCAGCCAAGACCAGCCTGCTGCCCTGCAGGGATTCCTGCTCCTCTGCTCAGAGAATGAGGGGTCACCGATACCGTTGCAAGCCCTGGAGCTCCCAGAAGCCCAGGCCATGGGGCCACAACACCCATGGGGGGGGGGGGCAGGTCACGGGGAACCTCCCTTCCAGGATACTCCAGGTTCAAGGGTCCAAGGCTGACCCGGCCCCCTGGCCCCCCGACTGGTTCGGCCAGGCACTAAGTGTACAGAAGGCACAGGTCTGTCCAACCCATCCAGGGCTGGCTTCAGCGGCCCTGGGAGCTCTTGGGAGCCAGTGCTCCCAGGGAGAAGAGACCTCCTGGACCACACTTAAAGCTTAAAAGTCCCAAGTCCAGCGTAACAGTCAAACCCCAAAGAGTCCACCACTTTGCCACCCCCCAGCCAGCAGCTTCGAGGGGGAGGGCTGGGTACTCGCCGCTGACTCGTGGATCCAGCCAAGTCTTTTAGGGCTCCAGCCAAGTCCCTGGCTGACATCAAAGGCAGCAGGTCCCCACTCCAAAAGAGAGGTGGCTCGCAGTCTCAAAAGGGGAGAGTGGTGGGAGCATAGGCTCTGGACAATCACAGGCTTACCCTTGCCTCCAGGGCTCCTGCAGCCAGCCCTCCAACCGCCGTATCTGGACAGATACGAAGTGGTCCTGTCCTGGCCCCCGGCGGTCTCCCTGGCTCCCCCTGTGGTGTGTGAGGGGCAGCCGGCAGGAACAGCAACTCCAGTGTGAGGACTTCCAGTTTCCCCAGTCGTGGGGAGGGCCAAGCCCCGTTCAGTCTCTCCAAGGGAGTGCCAGTGAACAAGAGAGCTGGCGGGTGGCAGGCTCCAGTGTAACACCACCGCGTCCAGTGTGGAAGGGGCACGCGGGGCCCCGGGCCTGGCTGTGGTGCCGCCTCGGGGAAGGCAGCTCAGTCACACAGGCGGTAGAAATGGAAGTAGTAGTCTGTGGCCAGCCGGACCGGGGCCTCCGCGCTGCAGTTGGCCTGACCCTGGGTCGGGGGTGGGGTCAGCAGGAACAGGTGAGGTGGCTCTGGGGGCACAGGGCAGGAAGCACTCCCCCTCCCCCCGCCACATCACCTGACACTGCACCACAGGTCTTGCCATATGCTCTGGGAGCCCCCCCCACATACTTTCCCCAAGCCCCACACTTGAGATGCAGGTGCCCGGACCTCTGGGGACAGACGGGGTGCCTGTACTCACCAGGAGTGCCACCCGGAAGTGGTAGGTGAATTCTCGGAAAGACAGGATAGTTACTGGCCACTGGTGGGAAGTGCCCTGGAGAGAGAGGAGAGGGTGGGGTGAAGACAGCCCCCTGGCCCTATCCCAACCAGCAGCCCTGAGCAGGGTCATTGCAGCCCTGGGCTCCAAGGCAGGTGTTCTGGAGGCTAAAGTCGGAGCTGGGAAGAGAGAAGGGAGGGAGCATGTTCTGCTTTGGGGAGCGGTGGCCGCCACCCTTTACACAGACTCTGAGCCAGGCACCCACAAGTCCCCAGCCATCCTCCCCTGGTCCCTGCCTTGCTGTCTCTTGCTGCTTTTCCTCCCCGTTATACTCCAGGCACATTGGAGTATCTCATGAACCCCATCCTCACTCCAACCCGATGAGGCCATGCGGCTTATAAATGAGGGAGCTGAGCTGTTGCCTGAAATCGCGGGGCAGAGCGGGGATGGACACACAGGGCCCCCTGCTGTGGTGCTCTCTCCCTTGCAGGGGAGCCTGAGGCCCACCTTCAGACGGCTTCCCATGTCCCAGCTGAGGCTCTGGCTTGGCCTCCCTCTCTGAGCTCCACATGCTGTGAGCAGCTGGCTGGGCTCTCCCTCTACTCCCGTGCTCACCCACTCGGCCTCCTCTCAGGTTATTTTCTGCACATCTTTTCTCCCCAGCTAGCAAGTGCATGTTCCAAGGCCTGGGTCCACCCCCCCCCATCTCCCCACAGCTGGGCCCAGCACAGGGCCTGGGACAGAGGGACCCCCATATGTTTTTGTTGAATAAAATGAATTGGTGAGAAGAAACTCCCTTCACTTGGGCGGAGAGTCACAACTCTGGGTCCCATGGGGGTCATGTGGCCAGTGAGGAACAGGACAAGGAAAGGTGATGGTCATTTGGTTGTCAGAGCAGGAGGCAGGCCTCTACAGGGCAGGCTGAGGGAGCTTCCAAACTGGAGGACCGATCATGCCGCCGCGCCGCCCCACATGAGTTTGAGGACCCGGCTCCTTCCTGGTTCCCGACTCCTAGCCGCCTGCCACGTGTCCAGCTCTGCCAGGAGGCCACGCGTTCCCTGGCCTCCAAACCCGTGCACGTGCTGTTCTACTCCCGGGACACTGTCCTGTCCAGCTGACCCCAATCCTGCTGCAGGTTTCGTCTTCATTCAACAGGACTTTAGGGTGGCTTTTCTGACCCCGAGCACACAGAAGGTTAGCTCTCCCTGCCAAGGACTCCTAGAATGCCCTCCACATCCCCACCACTGCGTTCATCCCAGGATAGTCCTGGTGGGACGGTTTTCTTCCCAGGGGCTCTTGGCAGGGCAGGGCCAGGGATGGGACGGAGCAAGGACAGGGCCCGGAGACACTCTGCAGTGAGCCCAGAGGCCCAGGGCCTAAAGGGTCCCTTGTGGAGATGCCTTCACTGACTCCCAGCTCCTTCTCTTCACTTGTTTGGGGGTCCAGCTGTGCCAGGGAAGCAGCAGCTCTGGGGTCTGACTGGCCCACAGCTTCCCAGTCGCCTCCTACCTGGGTGTCCTGGTAGGTGTGCAGGCTCTGTGGGAGGCCCCCCTCCTCACACGGCTCCTCCTTTGACACCAGGCTGCACAGCGCCACAGACACGGGAGACGAAGAGCTGGGGGGAGGCCCAATTAACGCAGAAATGGGGTTCCGAGTTCCTCCACCCCACCCTGCCCCCCGCCAGCCCTCCACAAGACCCCCCACCCCGCTGAAATAAGCCACAATTCCTCACACAGCCTGAAAATGACGCCTACTAGTCAGGCCCTAGACAGCCCTTTCCCATCTACCGTCCCACATGCTCTTCACACCCAGGAGGCAACAGCAGTTTCTAGATAAGGAGCTGAAGCCCAGAGACTGCCAGGGTTGCCCAGCCAGTCAAGCACAGAGCAAGGGATACAGCTAGCGTCCCCCCTCAGACCCCTTCCCCCAGCTGCCGAGGACCGCTGTGTCTGTCCATGCCCCCGTGCCACACTCACTTCATCTGCAGGGTCAAGCTGAGGTGCAGCGGGGTGCTGCTGCTGACAGGGATGTGGTAGGTGAAGTTGCCAGGCCTGAAAGGGCAAAAGTGGCTCCTTAGCCCAAGGCAACCCTGCTGAAGCCCCTTGCCTGGACACCCCCGCCCCCAGTCTGTACTGGAGCCTGTGGAAAGGGGCTGCCCCCCCTTGGGGTGGGGGGAGGGTGACGACATCTGGGCATCTTACTGCTTGGGCTCATGTCACCCGAGGGGATCTGTCTTTGGGGTGAAGGGAGGGAGCCAGGCCCACCTGCAGGCACCCCCTGGAGCGCAGTACTGGGAAGTGATGGGCATTGAAGTCTCCAGCACCTGGATGGAGGTCAGGGAGGGCACTGGGTCTGCAAGGAGAGAAGCTGTGGGGGCAGGGAGGAGGGTGACAAGGCAGGATACAAATAAGAAGCAGCCAAGCCGCTCCTTGCAAGGCTCGCATTCAGTCACTCACACCTTAGTATAAATAAGTTTCAGATTACTCTTTCCAGACCCCCATAATGGTCAGGGTCACACCACCCTCTTCCCCAGCAGCACTACGGAGAGCCGCTTCCCATGAGCCTGAGGTCTGCCTCCTTGACAGAACCTGAACACCAGGAGCTGGGATGGGTCTTCCATATCCCTTGCTAGGGGCTTCTAGTAGCCCACAAGCAGTTCTTTGTTCCTGACTGCACACATCTCTTCTCCACATTCAGTTCAGCGGCATCAACTTGGTAGCTTGAAGTCGGCCATGGTGGGAGTATTCACAAATCAGGGCCTTTTTTTCCCCCAAGGGCCAATTGTTAGACACCTACCAGCACCCCACTCGTGAGGGCTTGTGGCTTTCTGTGTTTGAACCCACCACAGACTGACTGGCTGGGTAGGGGTGGGACTGAAGTGTGACATGGCAGCCCTTCCTGGTCATCTACGGGCTGGCTAGCGCCTGACCCCCCCCCCGCCCCCACCTAGGAAGCGGAAGCTGGGGCCATGGAACATCTGCTGGACCTGGCACATTTTCAGCTCCATGAGGCACAACCCAGGCACACAAGGACCCCCGGAGGACCCCATGTCCTTGGGGTCACGGACAGATACCAGATACAGACAAGATGGAAGGTACCCTTCTCATATCTCTTCTGGGCAAACTCCAGTGGTCGTTCAGAGACTCAGCTCCAATGTCACCTCCTCCAGAGAGGCCTTCCTGATCACCTCCCCACCTCAGCCTGGACGAAGTGCCCTCCCCAGTCACCAGGCTGCCTGCACATCTCCTCAGAGCCCCATCACGCTACCACACTGCTGTGTTCTCAGGTCTCTGAGCAACTCGGAGTTAGACCGTGCCCGTCTTCGTCACCCCCAGTACCCTGTGCAGAGCCAGCCACAGAGCAGCAGCCCCGGAAACCGCTGGCCAGTGAGCAGCTGCCCTGTGGGGTTTCCCTATCACTTTGAACTTCAACCTCAGCAAGTCACGGTTTCTAAGCTTTTTTTTTTCAGCCGCAAAACCCATCAAATGAAAGCTGGTAAGGAGGCCCAGAATCTAGGGCAGAGCCACTTGGCTGAAGCCCTGAAGGCTCCTGGCCTCCTCGGCGAGCTCTGGGGCCCTGGCATCAGGCAGACGTGGAATGGAATTCCAGCTCTGCCACTGCCCGGCCACACGACCCGTCTCCGTCTCCCCATCTGAACTACGGGAATGGTCCCTTCCCGTAGAAAGTGTGAGCACTGACTGAGGCGAGCGACATAAGGCTGCTGGCCTGACGGCCGGGACTTCACAATGCCCAGCAGAGGTCTGTGGACTGAAGGTCCTGCACCAGGCCTTCCGGTGACTGGGCTGAGATGCACCCTGGCCAGCGAGCCTTGCTGGCTGAGAAGTTGGGGGGCGGGTAGGGCAAGTACCTGGCTGGCCCCGGGCCTGAGTGGGCTGAGCAGGGCTCAGGCCAGGCTGGGCGGCCCCTCGGCGGGTCCGGCCATGGAGACCAAGGCTGGGGCTGTTCTTGGCTTTGCCCTGCCCTCCGGGGAAGGGGACCGCAGGGCTGGCCAGAGGCTCTGAGCTCTTTGGATGCTTGGAGTGGCCAATCCCATTGGCTGACAGGCTCCAGGACTTGGCTCTGATGTTGGTGACGGGCAGCAAGGCCATCTGGCTGGGCCCTGTAGCATGAGGAATAGGCTGAGAAGAGGGAACTGGCTGCCTCCTGTCCAGCTCTCTCTAGGACTTCACCAGACTCTGGGTGACCCCCCTCTGTCTCTTTGTCCCCTCAGGGAGACCCACCAATCTTTCTCCAGAGCCTCATTCTAGGCTCCGGGATACCCTCCCCCCAAAGAGTCTTTGGGGCCTTTCTCTGGACTCACATAAAATCCCTGGACCCGAGATAGCCATACCTGAGCGGTTGGTGGAGGGGCTGGGACTGGGGCTGAGGCCGTGGCCAGGGTTAAAGCTGGGGCCAAGACTAGGGGCAGCGGTAGGGCTGGGGGTAGGTGAGGAGCAGCAGACGACAGGGCAAGGGTGGCTGGAGCACAGGTCCAAGGTGGGGATGACTGGACCTGGGGCCGAGCTGGTCAGGCCGGTGGTCACTGAGGAAGCCAGAGGCTGCGTGAGCTAGAGGCGGGCAGCTGAGCCCCCTCCCAGAACACAGTCCCCTTCCCCCCATGCCCACCCTCCAGACCCACTGCAGGCACGCACCCAGCAGCAAAGAGGGCGGTGTGCCTGGCAGCCCAGTGGTCACGGGGGACTGTCGGAGCTGGGTGGTCCCGAAGCTCTGGCTGGACCTGCTGGGGAGGGGTGGGCTGAGCTCAGAGGGACTGCGACAGCCTGGACAGGGAGGCCGGGAGTCCCAGAGAAGCGGGAGGGACAGGAGGAGGTGGACCGGGATGGCGGAAAAGAGGCAGGGAGCAGGGTGGCAGGAGCCAGAGGTAGGAGGGAGGGGGCTTGGTCCAGACACGTACCATGGGCACATGGCCTCACTCCCCCCAGGGTGTTGGGGCCGGAGCAGGGCCAGAAGACAGGAAGTGGACACACCAAAAGAGCTAAGGGGCGGCAGAGAGGAAAAGGAGGGGGGACAGGTGCAGGGGAGGAGAGAGAGAAAAGACACGGTCAGAGATAGCCCCGGAGCTGAGGTGACAGTGGGCAGACAGAGCCCAGGGTCCCACCCTGGCCCCTCTCCCCGATTCCCCATTCCATCCTGGGCCCCTCAGATGCCCCCTGACTCACAGAGGCCCAGCTACCTCAAGGAGCACCGAGTAGAAACATGGGCTTCAGCGGGGACTGCGAACTGGCTACCCCTCCTCCAGGGAGACCTCCCCACCCACCCCTGCAAGCCTGGGCAAGCTGAAAGCCTAAGGCGCGGTCCCCTTTGGAGGAAGCAGCTTCCACACTCTTCTGCCCCTGGGCTGCCCACCAAAGCCCCGCCTGTCCTGGCAGCTTGGCTGGCAGCCAGGCCTCCAGGGACATACCCATCAGTTTCTACCAGGTCCTCCTCGGTGCGCAGGCTCAGCACGTACAGTGTGGACATGGACACCACGCTGGGAGCCACAAAAAAGGGCCACTATTAGAGCTGGAGCCACGGTCCTGGCCCTCTCTCTAGGGAAGGGTCCGTGGCCCTTGGCTCCAGGGGCCGGGCTTGCGAATGAATGATGCCTCTCAATGGGTCTCCCCAGCCCCAGGGGCCTGGGACAGAAGGAGGCAGCCCACTTCCTTCCCCGAGACCTCAGCCAGGTCTCATCTCCCAGCCACATCTTCCTCTTCCTCCAGGCCTGGGCCCAAGGGCAGCTCCACTTCCTCAGCCAGCCTCCCCTGGAGCCCGGGGCACAAGTTACCTGAAGGCCATGACCACCACCAGGGCAATGATGGTTCCCTGCAGGAAGCGCTGGCTGATGCAGGCCTGGTCTGGGACCACAGAGGACGACTGAGGACCGAGAGGAAAAGGGGAAGAAGCAGAAAAGGGCCAGACTTAGGGAACCCACGGTGTCACTTGGTGTGGGCTCTGCTGGAGGTAGGGGTGCTAAGGTCTACTCATCCCTACAGTGGGGGGCAGAGGGGTGGATAGAGGGAGAGGAAGGAGAAACGGGGCCAGAGAGCTAGAGAGCTGGGGGGAGAGAGGAGCCCTCGCAGTCAAGAGAGCCTGGAGAGGGAGGGCCCAGTCCACCCTGCCTCCCACCCGTGTCCACCCTCACCTTGCTGGCCACCTTGGGGGGCCTCTTCTTGTGGGGGACACTGCCCGCCCGGCTGAACTGGCTCCCTGCATGGCTGCAGCAAGAAGGCCAGGGTCAGAGGTGCCTCTGGGAAGGGGGTCTTGCCCCTGCCTGGCCCACACCCCCACCTGAAGGCGCCCGAGCTGCCCGTGGACTTGAGGCTGTCCAGCCGCCGCAGTTTGGCCAGCTTGTGGCTCCAGCGCTCCAGCTCGTCAATGCGCGTCTCCAGGTTGTCCGTCAACTTGCACAGCTCCTTCACGGCACCCACGTTCTCCATGAAGATGCGCTCCTGCCGCGGGCGATGGGCACCGTCAGCCCCCAGGAGCCCTGGGCTACGGAGAGCAGCAGGGGAGCCCCACGACCCACGGCCACATGCAGGCCCTCCAAGCTTCCCTCCCCAGGCCGGCCCCAGCTCCGCCCCCAACTCCCTGTGCCTGCCTGCGAACAGCACCCCCACCTCTGCACCGCTGCTCCGGCCAGAAAGGCCCTTCCCACCCCTGTCAGAACACCGTCTCTCAGAGGCTCCCAGCCTCTCATCTGAGGAACGTGGTGTCTCACGCTTTGCTCCTTACTATTCAGCCGAGACCAAAACATATAGCTTCATCCTCACCATAAGCCATGTTTGAGCCTTGCCACTGCCACCTGAGAAGGGCTTGGCAGTGACTATCTTTAGCCCCCTTTCTAAGGGGAGGACAATGACCCCCAGTGGGCTTCCTCTCACTGTGGACCACGCAGCCGAGTCCCCAGCTGGCCCTTGAACGCTCACACCCTTCCCTGGGGGGTGGGGAGGGGGCTCTGGACGCTGCATGAGAGAAGACTGGGCTGCCCCCACCCCCTGCACTCAGCGCTCTCAGTCTCGAAGTGGGAGATGAACTCCCTCCAGCTGGCCCACCCCCTGCGTTTGGGCTCCCCCAGTCCTCCCACCCTGCAGACCTTGTTCACCACCAAGAAGTTCTCTATGGTTTTCCCATTGGCAAAGACCACATCTCCAGTGTCCTTCACGGCCTCGGGCAGGATCTCCTTCACTTCCTGGGCGATGACACCTGGGAAGTTGGGTGGGGAAGTGGGGTGGAGAACGCCCACAGCACCATCATGTAAGGAGGCGGCCGGTTTGAGGAGGGTGAAATTCTGGGGGCTAGAGATTTGGGATCCAAGGCGTCCTGCACCAGGGGGCTCCGAGGGACAAGTGTTCAGAAGGTTGCAATTCTGGGGCTCAGGTGTGGGGTTCCCCCGCCTGGGGCAAGGATGGATTCCTGGGAGGAAGGATCCCAGTGGAAGCGGGCAGAGATAAAGGCAGGATTCACCTAAGTAGCCAAGGATCCCCGGACCACAATTCCCGGACTTCCAGTGTCAAGGGGGGACCCACCCGGCACCGGGGAGGCCCGATTTTCCAAGGGCTGAGGGGTGGGGCTTCTAGAGGGCAGGATTCCTTGGGTAGGAGTTCCAGGAGTCAAGGAGAGGGGTTCCTGGGAGTGGGGTTTCCAGCGATCTGGGACGGGGGCGGGGTGACTGAGGACCGAGGTTGTCGGGTTCCCGGGCCCCAGCCCCAGTCCGCGCAGGCGGGTCCCTACCCGTCTCTGGCGCCGTGGCCTCGATGCCCGCCGTGGCTGCAAACTCCGGCTTGTATCTGTAGTGCACCAGCCGCATGCGCGAGATCCTCTTCAGCTGCTCCGTGGTGTCCACCTGCACCGGAACCAGCACCGAGACTGAACCCCTCCCCTCCCGGGCCCATCCGAGGTGAACCCCGGAGCTCAAGAGGGCGGCAGCCCAGGCTCTGCAGCGTGGTGGGGAGACCCGGCAGCACCAGGGTCGAGCGATGCACGAATCTAGGGCCTGCCTCCC
The DNA here is from genome assembly GCF_024610735.1 of Ursus americanus. Taxonomy (NCBI): domain Eukaryota; kingdom Metazoa; phylum Chordata; class Mammalia; order Carnivora; family Ursidae; genus Ursus; species Ursus americanus. Next base: position 37,848,835 of record NC_142150.1, on the reverse strand, counting down.
TCACCTCCTTCCCCTGCCACCAGGCCCTTCCACCTGGCCCCGCCCCCCCACGAGCCCCGCCCCCACAAGCCATCCGCCCCTCGCGGCCCCACCCGGCCACCCGCGCTTCTCGCGGGTAAGTCAGCTCTCCCCGCCCCACGGTCCCGCCCAGAGCCCAGAGCCCCGCCCCCACCTCCTGCACGTGCTCCTTGGCCCGCAGGTCCGAGGGGTGCATGAGCGAGCCCATGACCTTGACGTTGCCGTGCACCACCAGCGCCTCGTCAGGCCGGTCCGTGTTGATGCCCACACGGCCATGGTGGAAGACCGTGTCGGGCACCTGCGCCCGCTGCCACAGCACGTCGCTGTCACTCTCAAACTGGCCCGGGTTGGAAGCCTAGCACAAGTTGGGGGGAAGGGGTTGGATCAGTCTCAGGGGACGGGGGACCTGCAGTGCCCTGGCCAAAGGGGAAACCCTGCAGCCACCCCTCCAGCTCCAGGCAGGGATCCTCACCCCACCATGCCCAACTTCAACTGTCCCTCCCACTGTGGCCCCTTTCAGTCACTTGTGGGATCTCAGAAGGCTACCCAGGTCTTGTCCACCTCCACCCCTGTGAAGGAGACACTGGCTCAGAGGGTGGGAACTTCCCAAAGCCACCCAGCTAGGGCCTAGCAGGATCAGCACTCTAGCTCCTGACTCCCCAGAACCCCAGTATTTTTCCTGGCTGCTGTTTCTCCCAGCTCTGGGGAGGACTCTTGATCCCTTGGGAGGAGGTAGCCCTCACCCTCACGATGATGCGCTCTGAGATCTGGGCAGCCAGCGTGTAGTTCTGGTTCTGCGCATGGGCCTGGAGGGCCACCACCAGCATGAAGTACCTGGGGCGCACAGGGGTTTAGAGGCACCCAGGGTCCTGCCCCACCTGCCCCTGCCCGCCGGTCCCCCTTCCCATGTCCCATGTACACCCACCAGGCTCCCAGCACCCCCCGCGGCAAGAGGGCACGCACACCTCATCCTACAGAGGAGGAACCCGAGTCTCCACTAGGGGGCAGAAATTCCCCGGGGCCCACAGCTGGGACACCACAGAGCGGCTTATCTAGAAGCCGGGCTTCTGCTCTCTCAACCCTAAACCCAATAGCCTTAGGTGTGAGGCTCAGGTCTCTCTTCTGTAAAATGGGTCCGTGTGCAGCGGGTGCTGTCTTCCTGCCCCTCCTCCTCAGAAATGGAGGGCCCGCCGGGGCTGGGGTCCAGCCTGCTCACCTCTGGTCAGGGTTGGGTTTGCCCTTCTTGCGCATGTTGTTGGCTGTGGTCTCGCTGAAGTGCAGGCGCCCCACAGTCACCTTCGTGACCTGCTCAGGGGGCAGATTGACCCTGCAGAGGAGAGGCAGGGGACTCAGGAGGCAGGGAGGGGCCTCGAAGGGCCAGGGGCACAGTCGGGAATGTGCAGGAGGCAGATATGGTGGGTGCCTGCCTGGCCCCCTCAGCTCCCAAGCCAGCTCCAGGTCCAGCCCTCCCAGGAACCTCCCCCCGCCAGGGTCAGACACTTACGTGACAGGGTTAAAGGGCCGCTTGCTCCGGTCTGACTGTGACTGCTCGATGTTGATGGACTGGTTCAGGGCCTCCAGCTGGGGAGAAGCAGAGGCCGGTGACCCGTCAGGGCCGAGGTCCCTGGCTGGGTCTGCCTCCCTTTAGCCGCTCAGCCCCAGACTGGCCCAGCCAGAGCTCCCCTAGAAGTGGAGGCGTGGCCCTCCCCCTCAATGAGGGCATAGTCACATCACTCTCCCAGCTCCGCATGCACCCACTCACGCATTCCGCGGACACACGGCCCCCACATTCCCACCCACACACACCCCCGCCTCCGCACACATCTCCCAAGCTGACCTCCATAAACACCCACTCCCACCCACACCCACGTCCCCGCGGCCCCTCCGTGAGCAGCAGCTGACCCATGCCGAGGCACCAGGCCCAACTCCCCGCACCGAAGGAAACACACCCAGCCGCGCCACCAGGGAGCTCACAGGCTCCAAATCAACCTCTCTCCCCCAGGGGAAGAGCCTCAGGACAGGTGTCCCCAAGGACCCAGGACTGTAGCAGAGTCAACTCGAAGGCCCCGGAGCAGTTTGCCAGGAGAGGAGGGTTGGAATGGGCATTCTCGGGTGTCCCAGAGCAAGGGAGCTGCCTCTGGAAAGCGGGGGCTGGGGATGGGCACAACTGGTCTGGGGCACAACAAATGGCAGGCCTGGAGGGAAGGGCTGGGTCCCAAAGGCCTCTGTGGGCTAAGCTCAGAAGTCAAGGCTTTGCTGGGAGGGCACCAGGAGCTCTGGAAGAATGACGATTGTCATGTCCACTGGTGTCTCAGGGAAAGCATGAGCTGGCGGCCGGCGTGGAAGTACTGTGGTCACTTAGATGAGGCGGGGGTATGGTCTGGTCCAGGGAGAGGCAGAAGGGAGAAGAGAGGGGAGAGGAACCGGGTGGGCAGTGCTCTAGGGGAACAGCCAGGCCTGGTGCATGATGAGGTGAGGGCAAGTGAACCCCTGGATTTATGGCTTAGGTAACCAGGGCCCTGGAGCCCTACTCCCTGAGTGGGGGGCCCCGGAGGAGGGGAAGGTTGACAGGGGGTTCATTTGGGGATGGTGAACTAAGGCAGCCGACAGAAGGGTCAGGAGAAGGGTGTGGGCTGGGGGTGTAGACTTGGGGTCCCCTGGCAAAGAAGGAATCAGGAAGCACAGCTGAGAAAGGGGCTGAGGAGGCTGACGGTTAGGGTGCAGGAACACTCACTTTGCCTTGGGGTCTTTCCTCTCCCCACACGTTCCTGGCTTTCCTCCCCTCCCCTCCTCGCTGAGCCCCCAAACCTGCCTTCACTCCGTGCAGTTTCAGGTAGAAGCAGTCGAGTGGCTTGAGGCCTTCGGGCGTCTTGACGTACTTGGGCTCGCCCAGCATGCCGATGTACACTGTGACCTGGAAGTGGTTCTTCTTCTGGCACACGAACGCGTCGTCGCCCACCGAGAAGTTGAAGCCCTTGTCGGCGTCCACGCGGTAGGTGAGCATGGGCCTGGGGGCAGGTGAGGGTACTCACCAGAGGCCCCCCCACCAAAGCCAGGCCTGGAATGTCCCTCCCCCATGCCTGCGTTCCAAAGCGATGTCCTATCCGGTACCGCCCAGGATCCTCAGACCACTCATGGGGCTGCCCCCCACTTGTCAGAAATGGAAACAGAGTTCCCGGAAGGATTTGAGCTCAGGTCTGTCAACTCTTCAGCCAATATTCTTTCCTCTACGTGGCTAGGCCAGGTCCAGCCTGGCGATGGGGGAGGCAGGGCAAGACCCCTGAGGCCCACCAGAGGGGAGTGAACGCCTGAGGAGGGGGCTCGACCGCCCCTCATCACACTTGGCTCCTTCCCAGAGTGCTGCCTGAAGCCCCCTCCCTCACAGGAGATGCGGTGAGAGGGGGTGCGTCTGCAGAGCTTCACTGGCCTGACAGCTGGTTGCCATGGAAACGGTGGAACCAGGCGCCGGCTCGGCACTGGCCCAGCCCTGGCCCACTGGCTTGCTCAAGCCCCCAGAGTCGTCATTCCGACTCCTCCATCTGCCCAGGTGGGGAGAGGGGCACTCTGGGCAGTGCAGACTCAGCCACAGTTTACCCATCTGTTGCTTTGGGCAAGGATTCCAAGTATGGATCCTTTGGGGGACCTCCAGGTGGTGGGAAAGGGGGCAACTGTTGGCCCATGTTCACCCAGGTCCCCAGGCACAAGCAATGCCCCTGATGCCCAGGGCCTGCCTGGAGGAAGATGGGCAGAGAATGATTCCAAACTTGAGGGAAGGACTTGGGGGCCTGGCTAACATCTACAGGAAGGCCTGGGGCTCCACCCACCTGCCTGCCCCAGGGGAACACCCAGGAAGTACATGGGCCACACTGGGGGCCTCAGCGGCCAGCTTCCCGGCCCTAGGGCCTGAGATGGCAGGGCTGGCCTGGAAAGCACGGTAGTAAGAGGGGGGGGGGGGTCCTCATCAGGCCATAAGGGTGGGATCCCCAAAGACCTCTCCTCCCATCCTGACAGGGCCTGAAGGGATCCTTTAGCCACTAACAGTAGCTGGAAACCCCGAGCCCCAAGGGCTTCTGGCTAAGAAGCCCACACAGCCTGGGGCGCCCAAGTGAAGCCCACACAGCCTGGGGCGCCCAAGTCCAGGAGGCTATCCTCAGCCACCCTGCCCAGGCCTGGCAGTGTCCAAAGGGAGTCGGTGAGCCACGCTCTCACCCCCACTGGACTTCTGCAGGAGTTAGGGCAGTGGTCCCGGAGTGTCCTGGCCTGGTCCCAGGAAGCTGAATCCACATGGGTGGGTGCTGAGGGAGAGCTAGGAATGCCTGGACAGCCTGTCCTCCCCCACCCCCTCGGCCCTCCCTTCCAGGGAGGGGGCTGCTGGAAGGGCCCTGCCAACACAGCTTCCTGCTACCTTCCTGGAATGCAGAAGGAGTGGGGGAGGAGGAGCCAGAAAACACCCATCCACCCACTTCTCCGGCCTTGGCTCCCACTGGCCCCTCCCTGACAGACACCACCTCCTTAAGGAGGCCTCGGGCGGGCCCACAAGTCGGGAACCCCAAGGGCCTGTCCTGCTTCCGCCCTGAGCCTGCTGCTCTCCTGTAACCCGGGCCCTTGTGGTGCCCAGTGTGCTCTCAGGCCCTGCTCTGGGGCCATGATGCCAGGGCTGGGAAGCCCTGGATGCGGTGGCAGGAGGGGTAGGGTGGCGCCCAGGGCACTCACAGCTCCTTGTAGTTCGCGTCATACAGCGTGGCCCACTTGTTCTGCTGATGCGGTTGCCACTTGATGGACTGGTAGTTGGGGTCCAGGTAGGAGCCACTGAGGCTATCATTGTCCTGCAGGAGACCTGGAGGGAAGACCACGTGGGCTGTGGGCCCCACTCCCCATCCTCAAGGGTTGGCCCCCTGTGAGCTCCAGCAGGCCAGGCACATACCTGGTGAGGGTGCCCCTGGCGGGTGCCAAGGTGGTGTCTGGACCCGGGCGATGCTGAGGGGCAAGGAGCCGGGCCCAGGTGAGAGGGGGCCCTGGGGAGGCCAGGGTGGGGATGGGGCTCGAGCTGGGTGTGTGGGCAGGGTCGTTGCGGTTCCGGGCTCCTGTTTGATCATTCCGTTCAGCATCTGGGCATTGAGGGTGCTGGGAGGTGATTCGGAGTGCTTCCTCTTCTTGGAGGGGTGTGTGGGGAGCCTGGGGGCGACACAGAGTCATGCCATGACTCCAGGGGGCAGAGCCTTCTGCCCTCTTCCTGAGCCCCCTTCCCCTCTTCACTCCGTTTCCACAGGATATGCCCAATCCAGAGGACACCTCCTCCAAAAAGCTGCTGGGCTTTTCCTCCTCAGTGCTCCCCCATCGCTCTGTAATGTCATTCTCTGCTTCTGTCGCTCCTCTCTACCCCCCAGGTCATGGAACCAGGAGGGCAGGAGCCACACCTGACTTGTCTGTGTGTCCCCATCAGGCCAGCCATGGGCCTGGCGCACAGAGTCCCCCAAATCATTTGTGGAATGAACAAGCCGGTCCCTTCCTTGGGGTGTCCTTCTCAGGGCCACTCTTTATCATGGGGGCTCCACGGAGAGCAGCCTCCGAGGCCGGAAACAAGCCCCAGGGAGCACGGGCCACCAAGGCTGGGATGGAGAGTTCCTTGGGGAGGGGGATGTGGAGCCTTGCCTTGAACTAAACCTTTCATGACACCTCGATGTGTCAAACAAACAGATAAAAGGACAATTCCACTGGTTGGAGTCAGAGCGGGAGCTTGGGTCCGTGGCTAGAACTTCCTCCAGAGCCCCGGACAACCTGAGAAGGCTGCAAAGTCACTGGTGTCTGGGGAAAGGCACAGCCTGAGGTTTAAGTGCCGGCTCTGCCCCTTCCTAGTTCCATGACCCAGACAAGCATTTCCTCCCCCTGGGAGCCCCAGTTTACCTATCTGGGCAATGGGGGTGGCCAAGCTCACCAAATAAGGTAGTCCGAAGCACCTGGCCACGGCTATAGGGCTGCTGGGTGGGCACATCCATATACACGTGCTGACCCCCTTCTCCGGGGGGCAGAGCCTTCTGCCCTCCCAGCTCACCCCTGTCCCCACCTCCATCTCCGTCCCGCCTGCTGCTGCTGCCCTGGCCCCCCCGCCCCCGAGCCCACCTGCCCCAGCCTTACTCAGCTCCATGCTGCTGGAGCAGCTGGTGTAGCATCTGGGACTGCTGCGTGTGGTGGAGCTCGCTGGGCACCAGCCCCTGCCCCATGGCAGCATAGGGGGGCATCGGGGGCTCGGCCTTCATGTACAGGTCCCGCTGCAGGACAGGATAGTGAGGTGGCGGGGGCGGGGGCGGCGGGGGGCCTGGAAGGTGGGCCGGAGGTGGAGGCGGGTGCTCTAGGCGGGAGGGCACTCCCACGTGGCACAGGGTCTCGGGGGTTATGGTGCGCAGGAGATGGGGGTCTGCGGGAGAGATGGTGGGGGGTGGGCATCAGAGACCTACATCACTCGTTTCGGGGGCACAGGGTTTCCCGTTTCCCACCTTCTCCTGAGACAAGCCGCGGGGGCTGCCCTCCCACCAACCCCACTTGGGAGGAGGGCTGGACGGCCTGAGGCTGGCCACTAGAGGCCCCAGCAGGGAGACAAGCCCCTGGGGGGGGGGCAGGCAGCTTCCCCCGCCCCCCCCCCCCCGCTGTCCTAAACGGCTCCTTCCCCCCAGGCCTGGCCGCCCAGCTTCTCCAGGGAAGGCGCAGCATCCCAACGTCCTCCCCCAGCCCCGCTCAGGCCTGACCCTCCTCTGGGCTTCAGGAAGGAGTCTCTCAGGGACCCCCAGCACAGTCCTGCGGCGGCCCTCCTCCATCCGGCAGCCCCTCTAGCGGGCTCCCAGGGGCCAGCCCCCCAGCTCCCTTTGTTCCCCAGAAGGCATTCCAGAAATGTTTTTGGTAAGATAAACAGAACTCTTGACCCCTCTCTGGGCTGTGGGGAGACGGCTGCCCGAGATCCTTCTGCTTTTGGCCACCTGGGGGCCCGCTGCCCCCCTGGCACCCCCCACCAGGGGAGGTGGGCCCAGGAGGCCAGCAAGGCCTGTCCTCAGGCTGCACCCACAGCCTTCCCCAGCCGTCCACTTACCACTGAAGGGCGCGTCCATGATGGCGCAGGCGGGCAGGCGGGTGGCATCACGGGCAGGGACACTTGCTCAGAGGCAGGGCCAGGCTCCCCACCCGCCCGTGGGGAAACAATAGCCAGCGCCGGGGAGTATTTGACCAGCGATAATCTGGGCCTGTTGGGCGGCCGCTGGCCCCCTCCCTCCCTCGCTCCCTCCCTCCCGATAAGGCCGCCCCAACCACTTGCCCAAACCCCAGAGGGGGAGGGCGGTGCCCGCTGGACTCACCATTCACCTGCTGGGGGGAGTAGGCCTCGGAGCCCGAGTCTGGGGGAGAATCTGGCAGTGTGCTGCGGGAGCAGGAGGAAAGGTCTGTTGGGGGGCAGCTCTTCTGTGGGGCCGGGGCCTGGAGACCCCAGACATTGCAGGCCCTGAGGTCCTCTCACTCCCCCCCCACCAGGGAAATTTCTCTGTACGAGCCACCTTGGGGTGCCAGGCAGGGCCTGGGGCTGAGTCGTAGGTGGGGGGCCTTGGGCTCCTGCCCAGCATCCCCTCAGACCTACTGGGCACTTGGGGACCAGGAGCCAGTGTCCCTGATGATGGCACAGACCTGGGCCCTGCTCCTCGATTCCCACACCCATTGAAGCGTGCCCACTTTCTAGAAACCCTAGGGGAGAGCTCTTGGGGGCTCTAGGGGGCTGGGCTGCCCCAGCACGGGCAGGGATGGCCTGGGCAGGGAGCCAGCCCACCAGGTCTGGGTGGATTTTTTTCTTGCAGGTTTTGTTTTATCAGCGGTTCAGGCAAAAGAACAAACTCAACCCTGAGAGATCAGCACGTCCTGCGCAAACCCTGCATTCGCCCGGTGAGGGGAGGCTATGGCCAAGCGGGCACCCAGCTCTCTGGCTGTCCTGGTCCCCACATCTGGAGAGATGGCCCACCACTGTGCCCAGGCGGCGGCCTGAGGCAGCCGAGCCCTCGCGGACACAGCCCTGGGCTGATTCCAGAGTCCTCACCGCCCCTGGATGAGCCACACAGCCAGCCCCGCAGGCTGGGTGAGGATGACAGAAAAGGTCACGGCCCGACCCTCTGCAGCTTCAAGGCCCCCGAGGGCTGCCTGGGGCCTCTGCCCTGCGCCCACCATCTCCTGCCTGCTCCCTGTGCAGTGGCCGTTGGGTTTGCTGGTGTGTAAAGGTCCCTCACACCCTCTGGTCCCATCTCCAGCCCGTGGGACCTCGTGTTCTTTCCCCACTACTCCTCGTGTTGCTCATTAGTTCTCGATTTGGTGATTTATTGATTTGTAAGTCCCTCCCCAACTGGCCTGCAGGATCCAGCGTGGGAGGGATGTGTTTGTCTCGCTGGGCGCCTAGAACGGGACCAGGCAGGCACAGGGACAGTGAAGGGCCACTCCGTGTGGTTCTGGGCAAGCCCCTTGTCTCCTTGAGACATGGTCTCGGTGACCATTCGAATCCTGCCGGGGGGCAGCACGGCTTTGCTTGCAGGCCAGCTGGTTCTGGGTTCTCCCAAGAAGGAGCTGGTTACTGGAGAGGCTCCATGAGCAGACGCAGAGCCACAGGGCACAGCAGCAGGCACCCAGCAGGTGCTTCTCCTGGGTTCGTGCTCTTCCCGCAGTCTCTGCCCTTCGGGGTCTGGGCTCAGGGACAGCCTCTTGGCCGGATGTCTGCCTCCCGCAGCAAAAGCTCACCTCTAACGTCCCAGCTAGCCCCCGCGGCCCTCCCCCAGTAAGCCAGGAGCCACCTCCGTGCCCCCCGCACTTGCTCTGGGCTTCCTCCCCTTTATTTCCACAGTCCTGGAGGGGAAAGCATTTTGAGCTCCCTCTACAGCCGCAGATGCTAAGGCCCTGACCGAGGCTGTGGGTTAGCATGCCGGGGCCGGGGGGGGCGGGGGGAGGTCTGCAAATGCTGGAGCTGGAGGTAGAGCCAGGCTGTGTAGATAGGGTCATGCCCCTAGCACTCTATTACTCTTCTAGCCAAAGACAGGGTCCCCTGCTCCTGCCCCACACTGGGGAACCCACAACCTTCTTCGAGCCCCTCTGCTGAACCCAGCAGACCCATGTTCCTGTCTATCCTCGTTAGCACAGGTCTGTGGGCGGCCCTGGAGTCTGGCTGGGCATCCTGTGGTTACGGCCGGGCCCCTGGTGGGGACTCGTCGGAGAGAGGAAAGGGCCTGGGAGGCTAGCATGGGTAGTGGGAGCTTCAGGAAAGGGCTCCCTGTGGCCACTGCAAAGAGCTAGATGCAGGAGTGGATGGGCCTGGGGCAGTAAGGGGACCTGGTGTGACCGGTGTGTGTACACGTGTGTGCATGTGTGTATTAGTGTAGGTACGTAGCCGTGTCCCTAGGCTCATGCCCTCCCATCCCCTCTTTACACAGCTGATGGAGAATTTTTTAGCACTTATGTCAGCCCTCATCGCGCCCCTGCTCAGCATCCTCAGGGGCGGCCCACGGCCTCGGAACAAAGCCATGAGTCCCTCCTCAGCCACCTTACCTACCGGCAGGGCAGCCCTGTCACCACTGCCAGGTGCATGGCCACTGCCCCCACCCCCCACGCCTGCCCCCCCCACTCCCTGCCCTCACTCACCCTGGGGCGTAGGGAGCCTTGGGCTCTGCCTTGATGGGGGGCCCGGAGCCCCCCAGGAAGGGCTTGGGAGCGCAGGCCATAGCATTGTTGTTGCAGTTGAGCGGGGCGCTGTAGCTCGGGGCGGGGAGGGAGCCGTGGCGCCCCGGAGACGGTCCGCCCCCAGGGGGGCTCAGGTGGTGGCCCCCGCTGGAGCCGGGGAGCGCCTGCGGCCCATGCGGATAGGAGGCTGCGCCAGCTGGCGCAGAGATGTCAGGGAAGCAGCTGTGGAGAGAGAAGCTCAGGGCCAGCCCGGACCCCAGCCCCTCCCAGGCCCCCACCTGCAGGGCGGCAGGAGACAGCAGAGGAGTCCACGTGGGGAGAGGTGGGGAGCCACTTGCAGGCTGGGCCGCAGCACACCTTCCAGGTGAGAGGCGGAGGCCAGAGGCCGTGGGGGCGGGGACACTCACAGGTCCGAGGCGTCCTCCTTGCTGATGTACTCCTCCAGGATGCTGGTGTCTATGTTGGAGGGCTCCAGGGCACCGTTGATGTCGTGGCCTGCAGGGGAGGGGCACATGTGAGCCACCCCGAGGCCTCTGGGCCCTGCCCTGTGGCTCTCCCCAGGCCGGGTCCCCCAGAACAGATGCCCCCGGGGCTCCTCCATGTCTGCACATCCATGTCCCCCGGAGATGTCAACTGACGCCCCCGCCCTGCGATGGTGCTTCCATGGCCCGCCAGCCTTCCCCGCAGTCTCTGAGAAGGGGAGGAGCCCAGAGCACAGATCGGGGACATGAGCAAGTTCTTCCTCCTGTCTGTAAAATGGGGTAATCGTTCCAAAGTTTTATGGGGGGCTGTGAGGAGTAAATGAGGTACTTTCCTGAACTGCGTGCCCAGTGGAATGCCCACCACCCTTGAATGCTGGACCCAGACTTGATGACCCTCTCCTGCCTCCTTCCAGACGGCCCAGCTGCTGGGCACCCAGGAACCCGATGCCGGGCTGGGCCGAATCACACAACCTGGGGGGCCCACGTGGGCGGGGGAGCCTCCCGCACCCTGGCCCCAGCTGCAGATGGCGAGGGAATGGGGGCTGGAATCAGAAGTGCCCAGCTCAGCCTATGCATAGCTCATCACCCCCATAAAGGGGGCTGGGGTGCCCAGCGCTGGTATTCCAGAGGAGGAACCGGGCTTGTGGGGGGCTTCACAGCAGGGAATGATGGCCGCCCAAGCTCTGCTCCTCCACCGCCCTCTCCTGGGCCCTCCCTCCTGGCCCCAGCCCCACAAAGGGGAGGGACTCACAGAAAAGGCACCCAGGGCTCTTGGGCATAAGCATGGGAGGAGAGGGGGAGGCGCTGGCCTTTCCCCTCCCAGGGTCACCTTGCAGGGGGGGAGCAGGAGGGCGGGGTGATAAGGGGGCTGACGTAGGAGATGCGTCAGCCCCGATAATGGAGGACGGCCCCACCCACACTGCTGACCTGGGCTGACCAGCCCCACTGAGGCAGGGGGTACCCGTCCCACAGGACCCTGGAGCCGTGAGCCTGGGGTCTCAGCCTCATGCCTTCTCCCAGGTGAGCCCTGGGAACAGCTCAAGAAGATCCAGGAACAAGTTCTGGCTCACCTACTCCTGGCTATGTGACCTTGAGCGGATCACATACCCTCTCTGAGCCTCAGTCTCCTCATTAGTAAAATGGGGACATGAACAGCTAACACTTTACGGGGCTGACTATGAAACAAGTTAAGGTATGTACGGTGCCTGGCATATAATGGGTGCTCAGCAAATGGAGTGGCTGTCCTCACTTCACAGTCCCAGAGCCCTGGGGTCCCTAGGAGCCCCTGGCAAAGGCCCCTCCCTGGCCCCAGCCGGCATTTCAAGAATGCTGAGCCCCGCTTAGGTGATTAATGAGTGGCTAAGCCCTCCTAGGAGTCACGCGCGCTGCCTGGGACAGGCCCTCCTGCTGGCCCCCACCCCTGGATCACCCAGCCGGGAACCAGGGACACCCACCGAGCCCTGCCAGTGTCCGTCCAGAGCCCTGTGTGGCCGGGGCTCGAGAAGCTTCTCAAGCTGGGAATGACTGGTCTGCACATCAAGGTTCTAGGATTCCCATCTACGCTCTGGCCCCCACCCCATCCTTCCGTGTTAGCCGAAGATCCTGTTTATCGAATGCCTACTGTATGCCAGGCACTTTGGGAGCCAAAAGCATTAACAATCACAGGAGTTTATTATATGCCAGGCGTCCCGTGCGTTCTTCACGTCAGTGTGACACTTAATCCTCCCAGTCCAGAGCGGTGATGATGACAAGAGGACAACGATAGTGACGGCCTGCCTACCAGGTCCCGGCACTATTCTCAGGGCTTCACAGGATTATCTCCCAATTATTAGCATCATGCCCTTCATTCAGAGAGGTCAAGTCTCTTGCCCAAAGTAACACAGCAAGGAAGATTCAAATCCAGGCACAGGGGCCTGACTCCAAGGGGGAAGGTGTGGTTGGTGGTTGATGAGACTTCCTGGCCATTCTGGGCTGCCCCACCTTATGGGCTGTGGCGGTGGGGGGGGCGGCGCTCAGGGGATAGGGAGGGAGGGAGCACTGGAGCATTAACAGCCAGCCCCCCAACCCCCGCCCCCCTGCTGCTGAAGCCGCAGGTTTTTGAGACTGAACTTGGAATCTATGGTGAATGATGGGGTGATGGAGTCATGGTGTTGCTATTTATAATAGGCCAGGCCCCCTCCTCCCTTCCTTCCCCTCCTCTGGCCAGGAGCACTCCTAATCACCCCTAATCCTCCTGCCCACCTCCCTTGGGATAGGGGGGCCTCAGGCAGAGGCATCCTGGGAGACCCTAACGAGAACCAGATGTGGTTTAGGGGAGGAGAGACCCTCCCGTGCCAGGGGCCGGGAGGACGGGAGGACAGCGGAGGGAGGAGGGAACCACTGGGGCGGGGTGGGGAAGATGTCTGAGGTTTGGGGAGTTGGTGGGCCTCTTGAGGAACACAGAGCCCACATCTTCTCCTCTTCTGGGACCCCACAAGTCCTGCCTGATGTTCTCCCCACGCGGCTCAGCCTAAGGGGTCCGGCCACCAGGCAGATGCCCCCAGACTGTCCCAGAAAACACACTGGAAACTTCTAATCAAACATTCGGGAGGACAGGGTGGGGGTGGGGGCTTGCCGGAGCCCAGAGATTCCTGAGGCTGGGGCAGAGCCCCCAGGAACCCAGGAGGAAGGCATCAGCACACTTTTGGGGGTCCCTTCTCACCGACTGCTCCCAGAAAGAGCTCTGGAACGTCCTTGAGCCAACAACAGATACCTTCCAGGCAGGAAGCTGAGCCTCCAAGATCTCCCTGAGCGGTGGGGAGGCTGCCCAAGGTCCCACAGTCAGAAAGTGGCACCACCAGGTCACAAACCACCATCCCAGCCCTCCCCCCACAAACCCTTCCACAACTTCCCGTTGCTCAGGATAACCACAACCCTCCTGGAGGTCCACGGCAGCCCCCCGGCCCACCTCCTCCAGCCTCCTCTCCTAACCCGTTCCCTCCCCGCAACTCTCCCCATCCTGGAGCCTTTGCATATGCTGTTCCCTCTGCTGGAGGAAGCCCATCCCTATTCGCTGGGCTTACAGGTAAGTTTCTCAGAGAGGCGCCCTCTGACTCCCATTCCCGTGACTGGCGGCCTCCTTTCTACTTTCTCATCCGGTTACTTACGCGGCTGCCCAGCACAGACCTCACAGGTGGGTGGAGGGTCTGTCCACTGCCCACCCACTGCCCACAGCTCACTCACTGAGTAGTCACTCTGTACCAACATTTATATGGCCCATATTTAACTCCCATAACAACAAACAACAACCCTACAGGAGAGGTGGTCTGCTCGTTCCCCATTTTACAGAAGGAGCAGGCTCAGGAAGGATAAATGCCTTGCCCAAAGTTTACACGTGTGGGGCCCGGGATAGGAGTCCGGCCCTGTTCTGCCTCTCCGGGGTATAAGCATTTAAGCATACAGTAGGCACACAATAAATGTTCACGGAACGAATAAGCAAAGTGGCACGCAGAACACTAGAACCAGGCCTGCCTGGGTCTGGGGACCTCCCTCTGGCTGTGTTATGGTCAGGGTCCAGGGCTAGACAGGGCCCCTCCAGGTACCGCCCCTGCCCTGCTGGGCTATGCGCCCCAGCTGCTCCTCATTAATTAGGGCCTTTATTACCTGTTTTTAACAGGAGCCAGACACTGTCTTGTCCCAGGCAGGATGGGATGGGGGCTACGGAGAGGAAGCCCCCTCCCCTCTTCTCTCCTCCTCCCTTTAAGGCCACCCAGCTGGGCAGAAGAAGAACCAAAGGGATACAAGCCAGGTGCAGGATGAGGGCGGGTGGGGGCCCAGGTGGTCCTCCACCCTGGACCCCTCCCTTCCCCCTCCTCATGCTCATGACCACCCCCCCCACCAGCTGTGGCCGCTGGCTGAGTCTGGGCCATTGTCCCAGGGAACGGGGGAGGGTGGGGACCCGGCACAGTGGGAGGCTTGTGCCCTGCCCACACCTCCCCCCTACCCGTCAATGGGGCACTTGTCAATTCATGTCCCAAACATGGCGGAAATCCCGTCGGCCACGTGGCTGTGGGCAGGGGAGGCCAGGGCCTAAGGATGCTGGCCAGGCCTAGCTGATCAGAACCTGGGGCTGACAGGGTCCAGGGCCCAAGCCTGTTCCCCCATTCTGCCCTGGGGGTCCACCCCAGGCATCTGACTCTGAGGGCACCCTGGCTCCAGGCCATGGTCAGGGGACTGCCCACCCTAGCACCCCCATGATGCCCTCAGGGACTCCTAGGGTCAAGAGGCCTAGCAACGGATGTGGCCCCCCCCATTGCTATGTGACCCTTGGCAAGTGACCTGACCTCCCTGCGCCTCAGCTTCCTTCTCTGTCAAGTGAAGCAGGGATCCCTCCATCACGGAGCGGTCGTGAGTCTTCAGTGAGATGGCAGGAAAGCTCCTCACCCCCAGAGGCCATTCCTCAAATAACATTCATTGCTGTTTCCAGCTCTCTTGGGGCTCCCCTCTCCTCTCCTGCCCAGGCTGTACCCCTCTCCCCCATGCCTCTCCATCTGACTGCATATCTGCTCCAGAGAGCCTCTGAGGGGGCCTCCGGTCTTCTCCTGAGTCCCTCTGATGCATGACCGGCGCCATGCTAATATCCTGGCACACACACAGCAAAGTCCGGCCTCCAGGCCTTGGCTATCGCCCCCCCACGCCAGCGGGTAAGCCTGTGACTACCTCCCCGCTCTGGCAGCCCCTCCTCGATCTCCTCAATCAAGTGGGCCCCCAGTGCCGTCGCTTATTTCCCAAAATTGCCTGAGCTACTCGACATGCTCCAAGCTAGTCCACTCTGGGACAGGGCACAATATGGCTCCCACCTCCTTTGGCTTGAACTTTCTATCTTTATTAATATGATCTGTGATTAATGTAGTAACTGCTAGCCGTCCCCGCTTCAGGCTTCAACTTGTGACCAGACTTTCTCATTCAAAACACTTTCTGGTCAGACCCTTGACTTTGCAAGCTATCCTCTGCATCTCTGCATCAAGTCCCCAGTTAGCCTGGGGCTGAATGACAAGGATATGGCTCCTAAGTCATTGCCATCAGGTCCTTAAATCAGACCCACGGTTGCCTTTATTCCCTCTCAATTTCTTGCCCAAAACGCAAAAGAACCCCATCTCCTCCAGGGGACCTGGAGTCTTCGGCCACCCCTGGGCTATAGCTATGCCCTCCCCTAGACCCCACACAGCTATCTGTCCTCGGGTCGACACAAGGCTGAAGTCACAGCCCCAAGAGGCTCCAAGTCAGGTCCAACAGAACAGCCCAGAAGCCGCAACGTGTTCTGTGGGGACCCACACTAGTCCCCAGCCCTGACTCTACGCCTACCCGATGGCCGCATCCCTCTTGTGCAGGGACCAGGGCAGGCAGGCTGCAGAAGGTCCTCCCCACAGGGGCAGAGTAGAGACCCTGCAGCTTGGGGTGGGCGCGTCCCTACCAGGGTTACCCACGTCCGACGTCCGTCTGTATTCACACACCAGCATGTCCCCCTGACACGTGCGCGTACACAAGGGCACAATTCCACTGACAAACACATGATCGTGCACGTACACACACACAGGACACTGACACGTGTCCTCATTCATGTACTCATTCATTCGAGCAATTACTGAACATATGCCATGTGTCAGGCACGATGCTTGGCTCTGGATCTATTGTAATGAACAAAACAAAACCTCCTGCCCATGAGGAGTTGACGTTCTGGAGGCAGAGTCCGGTGACAAGATAGAGGGGGAAAACCCCAGATTGAGAAGGTAACAAATGCTATGGAGAAAGCAGAGAGAGGGGGCGGGGGTGGCAGGAGAGCAGGGATGAGTTGCAGTTTAATAGGATAGTCAGGGAGGGTCTCACTGAGAAGAGATGGGAAGGCGGTGAGCCACAGGAATATCTGGGAAGAGCATTCCAGGCAGCGGGGAGCCAGTGCAAAGGCCCTGAGGTATGAGCATGCCTGTGCTTGTTCCCATGTTCCCATGTTCCCATATTCCCATGTCGTTACACCGCCCAGACTTGAACGCTCACTGAGCCAACGGCAGGCCCAGCCCAACCGCCCTTTTGATGATCGGGTCTAATTGGAGCCAGCTCCAATACCCAACTCAGTGTCGCAGACCCCCAGCTACCCCCACCCCAGGCTGCAGACCCCACAAGGGAGAACCACAGAGGGAGAAGAGAGCTCAGGGACTGAGATGGTGAAGAGGAGAGTGAGGGAAGACCCCGAGGGAGCAAGCGTCCCCAAATTCCACAGACGGACAGAGGCTATGGCTGTACCTTTTGAGGGCTGGAGGGACCCAGGTCAGAGGCAGGCAGGGCTCTCCCACTGATGCGGCCCGGAGACAGGCGGAGGACAGGATGCCCTGGGGCCTCCAAAGGCCAGGCCAGTGGAGCCTCTGGACCCAACTGCACCCCCCCCCAAGCCGGAGTTTTGCCCTTCCCTCCCCTCCTCCTCCAGCCCTTGGCACTCCAGGGGTCTCACAGCTCACATCACACAGCCCACAGCCTTGACCATCTGAGTGAGGACTCTGAGGCCCGGAGAGGTCAAGGGGCTGAATGGAAGTCACCCAGGCCAGCCATCCGTGGTGGATCGGGACCCTCGGCACTCGAGAGGCCCTGTCCCTGCCCTACTCTAGGCTGGCACCCAACTGTGACAGGAGCCCCAGGGTCCCACTCCGGCCCTGCTGTGGCAGCCCTGAGTGAGCCGGACACATCACCTCCCTCTCCTGCCTCAGCACTTCCCTCTTGGAAATGAGACACCACCGGGACTTCACAGAGCCCCGAGACTCCCAGGAGGCAACTTCTGCAAAAACCTCTGGCCTGGGTGTGGCAAAGACAAAGGACAGTCAGCCCCTTCCCCCCTGCTGCCAGCCCGAGGCAGAGTTCCCCAGCTGGAAGCAGCAGGACCGCAGGAAGCTGGGTCCCTGCCTCCAGAGCGCAGCCCATAAGGCTCTTGGTTTCCCCCCATCCTTGGCATAAGCGGCCCAGAGAGTGTGAGGGGCTTTTCCAAAGCACACAGCACCAGCCACAGGCCCCAGCCCGAGGTGGGGCACTGACCTACCCCGTGGATCAATACAACCTCAAAGTGGGGGGCAGCATACCAGCGGCGAGCCTGGCGAACTAGGCTGTGCGTGCCCCGCGGGACAATAATCACCGTCCAGGCGGACAGTTCTGGACCGTCACCGTACCAGGCACTTTCCAGGCCTTCCAACACCCAGTTTACGCAATCCCCGCAGAAACCCTGAGAAGTGGGTACTAGCTACAACTGTATTCCCACTTCAAGGATGAGAAAGTGGAGGCACGAAGAAGCGCAGAGATCCGCCCAAGAGAGGGGCCGTGGGCAGGCAGCAGGGCTCACACTCCGGCGAGTGCACAGGCCCTGACACATCCCACACCTGCCCCCAACCCAGGGGGGCAACGCACACCCAGTGGCAGCAGGGGCTGAAGACTTTCACCAAGGAGAGGAGCCCCCCCCATACGCACACAGCCAGGCTGTGAGGGAAACTGAGGCCCAAAAGAGGGGACAGTGAGGAGGAAGAAGGCGGGAAGGAAGGGCAGGCAGCCTGGGTAGGGCAGGGCCACCCCTGGTTAATGATCCAGTTAATGATTTCTGCTCCCCGTTCTTATCAGAGGGCAAAGTCCAAGGGTAGCAGCCAATCAGCAGCCCTGCTGGGCTCTTACCCAGCAGCCTCAGCTGCCAGGGCCCCCCCAGTCCTGTAAGCCCTTGAGAGTCAGAGAGTGGGGGCCAGGTCCCCGGGAGGAGGCCATTCTGCCCAGAGCGACCTACCTGTCTTTCCCCCAAATACCCGGCTTGGCCCTGCCCAAGACCCCAGGGGGCACTCTGCCAAGGCCCCCAGACTCAGGAGAGGCGCTGAGGCAAGCAGGTTGGAGAGAGCCTGCTCCTCCCCCCCACCCCCCACCCCCGCACTGACCCCAGGCCCTCCCAGAGAGTTGGCTTCCTCGGGTGCACCCCCACCCCGCCTTTGTTCCCATAGCCATTGTTGCCTCCAGTGACCCTGAGAACGTTTCCTGCCCCCCCCAGCCCCATGCCTCCCTGTGCCCTGTGCTGGGTGTTGGGGACATGGGGATGAGTCAGACCCCCCACTACTATTTCCCCTCCGGCTGGACTCAGGACCCGGGGAGGAAGAGCTGGGACAGGACCCCTCCAGAAGGCACCCCATCTCATCTTCTCGACAGTCAGGGGTCCAGCTGCCTCCCTCATCCTCCTCCTTGGTGCACCACAGACAGACAGACAGACAGACAGGCTGCCATGGGGCACGGTGCCATGGAATCACACACCCCAACTCAGCCCCAGACCAGGGTGGGCATCCCCTCCCAAGAATCGTTAGGTGGCCTCCCCCTGTGGCCTCCTCCTGCCCCCCGGCTCCCCCAGGCCACTCTTCCTCCCCCAAGGCCCTGGTGGCAGAGGACAGAGCTGGGGGCTTGGTGGCAGCTCTGGCTAACGCTGGCTAACTCCCTTCTCTCGGAGTCGTGGCCCCTGGGAAAGGGGGCCAGTGCCGGCCCTTCCCTCAAGTGGCTTTCAAATCAGGATCCCAGTGCTCTGGGGGCTGTGGGGAGCCCTGCCGCCCCACCCCCTGTGTATCAGGAGGCCATGAGTTTGCCTTTCTTTGGTGGCTACAAAAAATCTCATTGGAAGCCCCTGGTCTGGTCCAATCCACCGGCCTACCCCAGGAGGGGAAATGAGGCCAAAGCAGGGAAGTCACCAGCCCAAGCCACCCACCAGGTCTGGAAAGAGTGAACGCCCTGGTGAGGCTCCAGAGGCCAAGCGGAGATCCCCCCACCTCTCAGTGGCCTTTTCACCACCTGCTGGAAGCCCAGGTCCCCTAGGTCTCTAAGGCTTCCCCCACAACAGCTGCTTTCTTGGGGGAAGAGGGGCGCACTGCTCACTCAAGCCCCAGGTACCCCTGGAACCAGGGGTCAGTACCTGCCACCTCCCATGCTCTAAAACGGCCCTTGTTCCCAGGGCTGGGAGACAAGGCTCTCAAATCCGAAGGCACCATCAAGACCTTCTCTGCCACCCCCTCCTGTCTCACAAGTAAGGAAAAGGGGTTCAGAGAGGGTGACAGCTCAGCACAGGGTCACAAAGCTCTCGGCGGCAGGACCCGAGCCTGCACCGGAACCTCTAAGGTTCTGTCGGGCTCCTCTGATGCCGTCTTGCCCCTGTCCCTGACCGGGCTCCGGGAATCCAAGGCCCCAGCCAATCAAGATGCTGAGGAGTGTAGCTGCCACCACGACCCTGTTACCTGCTGGGAGCCAGTGCATCCTGCCTGGAGGGTCCCCTCTCTGCAGGCCCTGTGCCCGCAGATCCAGGCGGCCGGAGCCTCCTTCTAGGGGATTAGCAGGGCGGTCACGGGGGCCCGGCTGTACCAGCCTCGAGGGGGCCGCCCTGTCCCAGCCTCCCACCCGAGGCCCAAAGCGCCTTAGCCCCCAGCCCACCACCCCGGGGTGGGGCCCAGGCTGGCCCACTGCACAAGCAGGACCCAGGACATAGGCCTGGTGTTCCTAGAGAGTGGGCCATGGCAGACAAAGGGTCCTGACCGCCCCTGCCCTTCAGCAAAGCCTTTTTCCATCTCCAGCCCAGAGCTGAAGGCATAGACCCTGCCCCAGTCCCCCCTGTCCACGGGGAGTGACCAAGGCCAAGTGAGGACCAGAATGAGAACTCAGGTTCCAGCCCCAAGCGCTAAGAGTTCAGGAACAACATAGCCACTTGCACAACACTCACTTGCTTTCACACTTACACTCATGAGCACACTGAGGCCTGGCCCTGAGGTCCCCCCCACACCACTGCACACCTGCTCCCCGCCAGGCTCTCCCCTCCCAAGTGGCCCCAGAGACTCCTAGCCCTCAGCGCCAGTCCACTTTCCCGCTCATCTCAGGCTCTGGGAACACTTCTCCAGCCCCTGGCTCCCTCCACCCGCCTCAGCGGGCAGCCCCACACCCCCCCCTGCTCCCCACAGACATTCTTGAGTCTCCTCTTATCTCTCTGGAGGGAGCAGCACAGCCTCCCCGCCAGGCCAGCCGCATGGCTGAGCTGTGGCGTCAGCCCCCACCCCCCACCCACGGCCAGGAGGGAAAGTTTGGCTCAGGAGATGGGGAGCATGGGCCAGCCAGGCCCACCGCTCTGCCTGAGGTGAAGGGTCCTGGGGGAGGACGCAGGGGGACATCTGCAGGAAGCAAGGGGGGCCTGGCCCATAGGTCGTCCTGGGTATCTAGTGGGCTCAGGGCAGCCCCAAAATAGTACCCTTTCCCTCCTTCCCAGGGGCCCCCAGCCCCCATAAGGCCCCTGGAGGGTTCGTAAAGGATGAACAGTGTCGAGGGAGAACCAGAGCACCTGGGACTGATGGGGGGACTGCCTAAGATCCTCACATGGCCCAACTACCTAGGAATCAACCATTTAATTTAGTCCAAGCCTGATTTCTTGGGGTCTGGATCTGCTGGGGTGTCCAGAATCCCAAAGTGAGGAGGCCTGAGGCTAGAAGATGCCCTTACCTATTCAGCAAGCAGGAGCAGACACAGGCGGCTACCGCCCAAGTCACAGAAAGGGAGACACTGAGGCAAAGGAAGGCCTTCCTCTCTCCCTCCTGGACTCCAAAGGCATCTGGGTCTTACGCTTGAAACTGGGGCCGTGATCCACCGCCCGGAGCCCAACAGCCCCAGCAGAGGGGTGCCCCATGGATCACCCCGTCCCCAGGGGCAGGTTCACACTGAGGAGTAGGCTGTGGGCTTAGGGCCTGGGGAAAGAGGGTGGGGACAGAGGCTTGGCTACCCAAGCTGGTGGACAGAAGCACAAGAGGGGCCAGAGGGGCTGGCGAGATGTTCTAGGGAGGCTCTGAGAAGCAGAGTGGGCTGGGAGATGTCAGCCTGCGCCTCTGCCTCCCCTTCCCACGCTCTGTCCCATTCCTCCAGAATCCAGCACCCTGGAGGAGGGGGAAAGACCTGGAGGAGGGGCAGGGCTACCCAGGAAAAGGGGAGGGGAGTCTGCGGGATGTAGGAGCGGACCTCCAAAACCACAGTGCGTGTGTTGGGGGGTGGGGAGCAGGGGTAGAAGAAAACACTATAGATTGTGTGTAGATGTCTAGATCCCAACCCTGGGCAGGGTCCTGTCAGGGTTGAGGTAAGGGGGTGAGGTCACTCCTGGTGTAGGGGGCAACAGCCAGAGGGGGCATAGCTCCAGGCACAGGTGTGGGTGGAATAGCCCTGAGGAGACTCAGAGGGCTAGCAGGATGCAGGTCACCACTTTCGGAGGGTCTCAGAGTATGGAGCTGGCTGGCAGCAGGGATGCTGACTTTGAGAAGGTTCTAGCCCAGGGAAAGCATTTCAGGGTGGGGGGGAATCCAGCCCATGGAGGAATGCTGGGGAGGGGTTCCAAGGCCTGAGTGAGGGAGAGGTAGCTGCTTCAAGGGGAATTTCAGCCTTGGGGGAGGGAGCAGCCTTGCAGGAGGTGGGTGACAATCTTGAAGGGGGTCCTAGTCTCAGGCAAGCACAGTGGGGAGGTTTCAGGCAAGCACAGCTCCTAGGAGTCAGGCTGGGGGTAGGGTGTCTACCTGAAAAAGTCTGCCTGAGTCTTTAGGCAAGGGGCCCGACCTCTGGAAGGCATGCTGGGGGGCTGGGGAGCCAGACTAAGAGGCATGGAAGACTGTAGAAGGCATGCTGGGGTCCCGGCCTCAAAGGAGGTCCGGGAGTCTGGGTCTGTATGAGGTCCCAGGGAAGCAGAGCAGAGGGTCCCCAAACTCCCGAAGTGCACTAGGAGTGGGAGGCGTCAGGTTTTAAGGGAGACTTTAGGTCCTGGAAGGCATGACGAAGGAGCAGGCATGGAAGGGGAGCCAGCTCCAAGGAAGCTGTGTGGCGGGGGGAAGGGGAGGGGGTGCCCAACTTTGGCAGAGGGGGGCAGTAACCTCCAGGAGACTCTCAGCCCTGGGAGCCAGCCGGGAGGCCAGAGGAAGCTTTCTGAGGAGCCCCAGCGTGGTCGAGGCACAGTTGGGGGTCCCAGTCCCCGGGGAGATCGGCTGGGGGTCCCCAGCACAGGGGGGGTCGCCGCCGCCCCCCCGCCCCCGGCCGGCCCGCGGTCCCTCACCTTCGAAGAAGCGCTGCAGCGCCTCGGTCTCGTCCACCACCTCCATGTCCGGCCTGCCCGGCGCGCGCTCCGCCGCGGCCCGCTACAGCCCGGCCCGGGGGCGCGGCATCGCTGGCGCGGCCCGCGCCACAGTCCCGGCTCGGCTCCGGCTACGGTCGCGCCCGGCCCGCCGGCGCGCTCGCCCCTCGCGCGGCGCTGGCCCGGCCCCCGCCCGCCCCCCGAGCCCCGCCCGCCGCGCCCAGCGCCCCCTGCCGGCCCGGCCCGCGCTGCCGCTCCTTCAGGCGGCGCTGGGCGCGGGGCGACTTCCCGGGCGGGGGGGGGGGGGGGCGCGGGGGGGGGGGTCACCGTGGGGTTGGGGCCGGGGTCCGCGGCCACGCCCGGCCCCGCGGTCCTCGCCCTCCCGTTGGGCAGGGGAGGGTCAGCAGGCTTCTGAATCAGCTTCTCGGGCCAAACCTCAGAAGACACCCCCCATTTCCTCCCTCGGCCCCCCGACCTCAGCAAGAATAGCAGCCCACATCTGGTGAACAGCCTGGCACTGAGGACTTCACAGTGTTACGTCATCTAACCCTGGCAGGTAGCCCACCGAAGACGTACTACTACTACTACGTGCATTTTGTTCTGAAGCAGGCGGCTCGGGCTCCGCGATGAGCAGTCCTGTCTGACGGAGGGCTGTCCGGTAACTTTCCCTGATGACGGGAGTGTTCTCTGGGCGACTGGGTGATCCAGGAGGGCAGCCACTAGCCACACGTGGCTATCGAGCACTTGAAATGGGGCTGGTGAGGCTGAGGAACTGACTTTTCAATTTTATTTCATTTTCAGTAGTTCAAGTGTATACAGCCACGTGCTGCTACGATATTGGACAGCACAGGTCGAAGGCTTTCAAGGTAATCGGGGTCAAAGCCAGCCTTCAGAGCCAGATCCTGGCGGACCCGGAAAAGCAGCCTCTCGGTCACCGTCTCCCTGTGTGGTAGTGTGAGGCCCACTGGTTCTACTTCCTATCCTAGTGTGTCCGGACTAAACCCACCATCCCCGTCCCTCTGTCTCTACCTGGGGAGCGCCTCCTCGTCTCTGTTTCTCCAACTGCACTGCCTCTGTCCTCACTGATGGCCTCTAGAACTTCCCAAATCACTCTTTTCTTTTCTTTTTCAAGATTTTATTTGTTTGAGAAAGAGGGGTAGATGGAGAGGGAGAAGCAGACTCCCCTCGGAGCAGGGAGCCCGACATGGGGCTCAAACCCAGGACCCTGAGATCATGACCTGAGCCTAAGGCAGATGCTTAACCAGCTGAGCCACCCAGGTGCCCCTCAAATCACTCTTTTTAAAACGTCAAGCGGATCACGTCATTCCTTTGCTAAAACCAGTAGTTTCCTGTCGTGTTCAAAACAAGATCTAAACCTCTTGTCCTGGTTTCCGAGGCCTTCTATGATCTGCCCCTGCCCGTACCACTGACTTCAGCTCCTCCTCTTCTCTCCACTGCTCACTAAGTCACAGCCCCCAAGGCCTCCCTGCCCTCACTCAAACACGCCAGGTGTACATCGGCCACCTACCCTTCCATCTGTCTACAGTGCTTGTCCCCGCAGGCCAGGTTCCTTCTCACTCATCACCTCTCTGACCACCCTACCTGAAGCAATTCCCCCTACCTGCCCTTCTTTCTCACCACGTAAAAGATTTTTACTTAGTGTTTGTGATTCTCCTTCTCGCACTCGATTGGAAGCCCTGTGAGGGTGAGAGATTTTTTTCAGGCCTGGTCGTTGCCGCGGCTTTGACACCAAGAACACTAGCTGGGACACAGTACGTTCTCAGTAAATATACATGGAATGAATGGACAATGGCATCTTCACATGGCAGAATCCTAGATCTCTGAAACTGTGGAAGCAGAGAGTTCTGGAATCTCTGACCTGGTGAATCATCTCACTTCGGACTGGTGCTGCTCCCAGCCTCTCCGGATCCTCAGACACAGCCAGTCAGAACTGGAACACTGATCCCACCCGACCACTGTTTAACAGATGATGAGACTGGGACTGAGACCCCAGGCCCGGAGGGGCGGGAGGACCACCCCCGCCAGCTGAGAGGGAGCCACGCTGCCCGCCAGTGGCCCCCTGAGGAGAGCGTGAGGGGCGAGCCGGGCTGCTCAGTGGGCATGGGGGTGAGAGCCTGCGAAGCTGCTCCCACCCAGGCAGCCCTCCCCTTCCTCGGGGGCCAGCCACGGGGGAGGGGCGGCCGGGGCCTGAGCCCCAGATGTGGCCCAGTCAGCAGGCCCACGGTGGCCCACCGAGGAGGGTCAATGCCACAACAGTTCTGGGGCTGGGGGAGGGGGCGCCCAGGCCGGCGGGCGCCTCACAATGAGGTTCTGTCCCTCCAGGGGCCGCTCTCGGAGCTGTTGCTCCTAGATATATAGAATGGGGTTTTGCTGGAGGCCCCAGCTGTGTGTGCGGACGGTGCTCCCCCCGCAGGGGCCGGGCTGAGAAGGGGGGAGAGGGCCACACTGAGATGCCTATTCTTTTCCAGCTGATACACCCCAGAGGTTTTTTTGCCCTCTGCAGCCTCCCTTAAGACAATTGTTATTCTCTGCTCTGCCCCCTCCCCCACCCGGTCAGGCCTGCCTGCGGACAAAGTAGACACCCGCCTACGCCATGTGATTTTTTAAAATGAATTTATTTTAGGAGTTGCCTGGGACCAGCTGGAAAACTAGCTCCTTTATAAGCCTCCACCTACCCACAGGTCTTTCCACCATATTCCACATGGTGCTGAAATGTCCACCATCTGAGGGCCATCGTGATGAGCTCAGCATTGTCCTTGTATGGGTCATCAAAGGAGTGAGATATGCATAGTTTGTCCCCAACACCCCAACTCCTCAAGTTGGATCATTACGCCTCTGGGGTGGCCTTGAACTTGGATGGGGTGGGATGTAGCTTCTTGTTCATCCTGCGGGAGCTGGCCTGGCTAAGGGGGTTCTGGCCCTACCATCTCCCCTGGTCCCCTAGGCCACTGACCAAAGAAGCAACTGCCCCAGAGGTTCCTATCCCTGGGCCGGGGGAGAGGAGTGGCTAAAGCCCCAGACTCGGGGGCTCAGCCAAAAGTCGATGCTGCCACCCCCAAAGTCTGTAATGAAGCCTGTCTGGGACAGGGCGGCGGCTAGGACTGGTAAGGGAGCCCAAGGGAACCTTGCATAATCAGGACTTCAAGGGAGCCATCCGTAGAGGGGAGCCCGCCCCACCTGCACCCCCTGCCCCCACCAAGCCATAATGAGCGAGCAAGTTCATTCCTGGCCCAGCAGACGCAGCTGTTCCTGTGGTCATCTCAACCATCCTCCAGGGCCTGCCTAGGAGGACTCATCTGCAAATCAGCCTATTATTCCCGCCTTGCCTCTCGGGGCAGGTAAAATGTCACAAAGTGCTCAATAAATGCTGCTTGCTTCTATTCCAGACAGTTCCTGGTGCTCAGCATTGGCTGGTGAGTGACCGCAGGGCCAGAAGGAGGCAGCGCTGGGGAGAGGGAGGCAGGGACTGAGGGTAACTGGAGGAACAGAGTACCCAGCAGGAGCCCAGGCCCAGAGAGGGTGGGACCCATCAGCTGGCCAGATGGCCAGGCCTACCTGCTGCGGGACTTCTGACCCCCCATGGGCTCATACAGCCCCGGCACCCGCCCCTTTTGCAGAGGAAGGGAGGAAGGCCCAAGGGGTGGTGAGTGGGAACCCAGCATCGGTGAGGCTTCCCCAGACTTGGGTGAGAGGGGTGGGGGGAGGACAACCTCCCTCCCACCGTCCTCCCGACGGAGGTGGGCAGGGCCATCCACAGGGCCTGAGTGGGGATGGGAGGCACAGCTCTGCTCCAGCCCTTCCCAGAGTTGCCCCTCCTGAGAGCCCTTCCCCACACATTCTGACTGTGTGACCTTGGGCAAGTCACAGAACCTCTCTGGCCCCAGGTTGCTTCTGCTCCGCTAATTGGGCAGGATAGTTTGCAAACTCAGTGAGACCGAGTTTCTGAGGAAGACCCTTGGAAAACCAGAAAGCGAAGGTGGAGGCCAGAGTCCTCAGCTAGCAGGCTGGGATTCTGTCCCCACAGCCTGAGTCACCTTAAGCGGGTCTTTGCCTTTTGGAGCCTCTTCTGTTCCGAGAGGCTGGGGGAGCCAGGCACTGTTCTATCACCTTCCCCCAAAATCCACCAGGTGGGGTCCCTCCAGACTCAGGGCTGAGAAGGTGGGCAGTGTAGGGAATTGGAGGGTCAAGGTCAGGTCAAAGCTTGGCTGGCTCAGTGCCTGGGCCCCTCCGCTGGCACCCTGGGACTGGCTAGAGGAACAGCGCCACCTGCTGCGTGGAGGGAGTGGGCCTGCCCGGCGCTGACAGGTGCCCAACAAACCTGCCGCTCACCCCAAGTCCCGCAGCCGTCCCCCAGGCCTCACTGTCCTGGAGCCTGCATGCACTGGGGTCCCTGGGGTGGCCTGGCCAGCTATTTTGTACCCTCCTGAAAAGGCACTCAGCAAAGGTTTCCAGTGGCCCTCGCAGTTCAGTGCTACCCCACTGGGGGGCTTTAGCGGAGTCCTTCCCCCTCTGCTGTAGTTCCAAGTATTGGGGGGGAAGGGGTGGGAACTGTCAGACCAGTCTGGTACCTCACAAGCTGGCTCTGTGGTCTTGGGAAGCTTACTTACCCTCTCTGTGCCCCAGACCCCGCAGGGAGGAGAAAGGGACAGACAAGTCCCATCTTTTAAGGCCCTGATGAGGACATGAACACGGATGCCCCCCCCCCCCTGCTGTTCATCTGTCACAGGGGCAGGGCTCAACAAGGGACTGCCCCCATTGGTGTGGGGCTCTGAGGGTCTTCTCATCCCTCACTGTGGCTCAGAGTGTGGTCCTAGCAGCGCCAGCCAGTCTCCGAGGGCCCCTCCCACGCCTGGCCTCAGTAGCAGGCCCCCAGGCCCTCCCACCAGCTGGGAAGAGAGGTCACTCAAGGCGGCCAGCGTGGTTCTACGTCCAGTTTATACACAGCTCTATACAATATACAGAAACCTTTATATACAGATATATTTATAGAATAAGCTATATTAATTTGTCTCTCCTTTTTACAGCAATATTAGTTTGGATCTTTCATACAGGAAGTACAAAAAGTCACGGGAGAATGGCACGGACTGTGCCTGAGTGTCTGTGGGGCCCAGCTGCTCGCTACCGATTGCATATGGAGGTCGCCCAGGCCCCTGGGAGAAACGGGCCAGCTCACGGCTGGGAGTTTGTGCTGCGGTCTGGGGGATAGAGTGGGGGTGGGTCCGAGCCTAGCTGGGCTGAGGGGGGTGGCTCAGACCCCCCCAAGTGTGGTGTGGGGAGGAAGGGAGAGATGCTCAGCAGGCCCATTCCTGCAGGGGTGTGGCGGGGAGGGGGCAGGAAGGGGCGGGCTGACCCTGGGGCATCCAGGGCTGAGTCCGAGCCTGCCCCAGCCCCAAGTCTGTAACCCTGTGTGGCTGCAGCCTTGGGGGTGGGGAGTCTGTCCCTGATGGCTCAGTCCTGGGCATGGGTGGGTACCACACCCCCTCAGAGGTCCCAGGGCCCACCCTGGCGGAGGCGGAATTAAAAGGCCAGACACCAAGTCTTTCCCTGCAATTGGCTGAGGTGCTTGTTGGAACTTTACTCTGATTTACGATTTGTTTTTTTTTTAAACTCTAAGAGCCACTGATTCCATCTTGCTTCTGCTGGGTCCAGGCTCTGCCAGCCGTGGACCCCTCAGCAGGGGCGTCCTGGAGTCTTGCAAGGAGCGGGTGTCAGAGAGGGAGGGAGGCCCAGCTCCCCGGTCTCTGTCTCCATCTGTCAGGGGGGGCAGGGGTCCCAGAGCAGCATCCAGCCCAGTCCCAGCTGTGTGGGCCGGAGGTCAGGACACAGGCCCCAGATATCAGTGATCATGAGATTGGGGGGGGTGTCTTGGTCAGGGGAGTCTAGGAGCCCCGGAGAGGCCGTGGCGGGGGGGCCAGCATGGGGGAGTCTGCCTCCGAGGAGACGAAGGCACAAGCGGGCGGTCAGTGCCTGGGCACACACCAGTTTTCCAAACCCCGGGGTCAGAACAGCAGGTAGGACAAGGGGGATGGTAACGTCTGGAACTGAGCTCTTCCTATGCCCCCCCCCCCCCGCAGGCCTCCATCCTAGTCTGTTTCTGGGCGGGCTGGGAGGGGCAGCAAGCAGGAGGGGCAGGTAGGGCGGGGTGGGTGCCTCCGCAGCCCTGTCCTGGGGAGCGGCACACACTCATGCACATGCACACACGCCCCCCCCCAGGCCAGCATGCACAACCTCCCCACCCGGCTGCAGGGATGGGCGGCGCTCTCCAGCTCCCCCTTGCGTCCCCCACCCGGCAGGGAAGGAACCCTTCCGGCGTGGGCTGGGGAGGCCTCCAACTAAACGGGGATAGCCCCAGAGCCCCTGGCCCTCCTGCTCCCCCTTTAGCTGGGTCCCCCAATACCCCACGCTTGGTTCCACTTCCTGCCCACAGGACATTGCGGGTGGGAGGGAAGAGAAGCCCGCTGCCAGGAGAGCGCTCAGGCCAGTGAGGAGGGGGAACTGAGGGGAGCGGAGGCATGTTTGGTTTCAGATCCCAGGGCCCCCGAGAGGCTGCCCAGGTGTGCGACCGAGGTGATATAAAGGGGTTACGTGGGGCCCTCAAAGGAAGGGGGGTTTGGGGGTCCTCCTTCCCAGGGCACTGACTGCAGCCAGGGGTGGTCACATCCGTGCCTTCTGCCCTTCAAGTGGCCAGGATCCCTGGGGGTAGAAGGCAAGCCAGGAAGAAACAGGCAGATGCGGCAGGCCAGGGTGCCCAGGACCCACTGCCAAGGGATCGGCATGAGGGACACCAAGCAGAGAAGGGGTAGTCTTGACCCCACCCTCCTCCAGGCCCGTCCAGGCCCCCTCTAGGCCCGTGGCTGCCTTGGGCTCTGTGGAGATGGGCCCCCTCCTCTCCCTGCTCCGAACACATGATGCGGCTGGGGAGGGGGGCTTGGAAGCCCAGGAAACGTCCCGAGCTCAGCCCAGCGGCATCTGTAAACACACACAGTGCTGTGGGCCACCTTGGTGTGGGGTCACCCCAGGGGGCTGGCCACTAGGCACCAGATCTGGGGGGTGGCCAGGGCAGATGGCAGCCTGGACCACAGATGTGAGTATGTGGGGAGAGGGCTGCTCTCCATCTCGGCCCTGGGAGAGCAGCCAGACGGCTGTGCTGGGGAGTCGGCATGCCCACTGCCCATCCTGCGGGGGACAGTCAGGCTGAGAGGGCGCAGTGCTGCCCTGCCCACCTGGCAGGCTGCCCCAGGCTCCTCCCTGCTTCACACCCCTCCCCCATCTAGAGGACCTAGATCCCGGCCACCCGGCCACCCGGTGGTCCTAAGCTGAGGTAGGGCTGCGGACCCCCAGCTCAGCAGCAGTGCCCCATGCCTGAGGCTGAACTGGCCCCTCGGTGGGGGCCTCTCCTCAAAGCGGCCTGGCCCTGGGGGCAGCCACCAGGAGCCCGAGGGGCCACCTGCTCCAGCCTGGGCCTCAGCCGGCAGCCACTCCTGGGGTGCTAGCGCGCCGAGATGACCAGGTCGTCCTGCTTGGCCGGGCTGGCCCCGTGGCCGGTGGGGGTAGAAGTCCGGATCTTGTCCACTGCCAGGCACTCCTGGCTGCCGAGACCCGTGGGTGTCAGGTCCATGAGCTCGCCCGAGGAGCTGAGCGGGAAGGAGGGCGAGAGCGAGATCCCCGAGGAGGGGTCAGCTGAGCCGGCGAAGAGCCTTGGGGGCTTGGGCACCAGGTTGGGCTCAAACTGGGCGCGCAGCAGGATCTCTTGCTGGCTGGGGGACTTGGGGCCCTCGGCATAGTCGCTGGTGGGGCTCTCGGGCACCACCATGCAGTAGAGGTCCTGGAAGGAGCTGCTCTTACTGTCGAGGTTGAAGAGGCTGTCGATGAACTCGGCGAACTCCAGCACCTGAGGGCTGGGCGAGTCCCCCAGGCGCCCGTTGTGCAGGGCCAGCTCTCCCCCTGGGGCCGCCCCGCCGCCGCCGCCACCCCCCTCCTCCTCGTCCTCGTTGGCCGTGGCACTGGGGGGCCGCTCGGGGGTGACGCCCCCGCTGCCCAGGGCCGCCTCCAGGGGCTGCGTGTCCTGGGAGTGCTTGGACAGGCTGTCGGCCGCCAGCAGCTCGGTGCGCGAGCTCAGGGACGGGTTCTCCTCGGGAATGGCGGGGTCGATGTAGAAGAGGTGGCCCTCGTCCCGCTCCAGCACGGCGTGGAGGCTGGGCGAGCCGCGGATGCTGCGGAAGCCTGACGAGCGCCGGGAGTCGAAGCTGTACAGGGACTCGGTGTCCGACAGGCTCTCCATAGTGGCCAGCGGTGCCCGCCGGGCCTGCAGCTCCGCCGCCAGCCGCTCCTGGGTGGACAGCAGCAGCAGCTCCACGGGGTCCTGGCGGGCCGCTGTGGCCGCCGCCACCGGCGACAGCAGCCGCCCCTCCGAAAAGCCCTCCAGGCTCATCTCAGACTGGGACTTGCTCCTACAGAGGGCAGGGCAGGGGGGCGCCAGACTCAGGAGGGGCAGAGACTCTGGGGTGGGTCCCTCCCGCTCCTGGGGTGCAGGGAACTTGGGGAAGGGAGGAAGGGAGAGGTAATTTAGCGGGTTGTTCAACAAGGTGAGGCAGGGGCCCTCATTTTTAAAAAACAAGTCACAAGACCCCAAGCTAGAAGGCAAAAGGGCTGATGCTGTGGGGGGGGCACTGAAGGCCTAAGGCCCCGCTGGGAGCCCTAGGGTGCCCGGAGCGCTGCTGGGGCACTTGGCACCCACGGGAGCCTGGGACCCAGAGAGATGGACTGCCCCAGGTCACTCATGAGGCAATGGTGGGAAGGGAGAGAGGAGACGGGGGAGGGAGAAAGGGAGAGAGCACTGCCCAGAGCTGCCCCCACTGGTTCTCTCGCACCCTCAGGACCAGCTTCGCAGCCTCTCCTGGGACCACTTCCTTCCTCCCACTGTGGTTCCTCCCGCCTCTGCCATGGGTTAGAGCCCCCTCTGCTGGACTGACGGGGGAGTGGCAGGGGCGGGGCGGGGGGGGTTGCAGTTCCTCTGAACAGACATGGTCATGCAGCTGCCACAGGAAATGCACAAATGGTAGGGAGAGATGTCCAGGTGTCCCCACCAAGGGCCAGGAAGCGGCGACCACCCTTCGGAGCAGCCTCCTGTCCAAATCTGTGACCTGGCCCGGAAGTGTCCCAGAGAGGCAAGGAGATTCCCAGCCACCCTTTCAGAGCCAACCCCTGTAAGAGTGTGTGGGGCTCGGTCAGGGCGCAGGTGTGCTCACACACCCACCTGCACGGCTGCCCATCCTAGCAGCCCTTCCGTACGCGTGGCTCAGCGTCTGACTTGCTGTATGTCCTACACGTGAGTATGTCTGTGGGGCTCTCTGTGCGCTTGCAGTTACTGCTAGTGAACACGTATGCGTGTGCACGTGTGAGCATCACTACGGATACACCTGTGTGCGCGCGTGTAAGTGCACGGTATCCGTCTGTTTGGGCTAAATGGCTATGAGTGAATCTCTGTGCTTGTGGCCCCGGGTCTGCACATCCCTAGACGACCACTGTCCCAAGTGGGCTTCAGTGATGGCCAGCTAGGGGGCCACGGGAGCAGACCAGGAGACCCCGAGCGGAGGAGCAAGTTGGAGCCCTCCTGCGCATGTGAACACCTGTAGGCCCCATGCGTGGGGTACGCAGGCGCACAAGCATTCATGTGCTGGAACGCACTTGCGGCGCCCTCACGGACGCTCTGGGGCAGTGGGGCTGAGCAGGCAGGACTCACCTGACGCTGTTGTGGTGGTCTGGGGCGGGCAGCTCCAGGGCGAGGCCCGCAGGCATGGGTGGCCCCGTGGGCAGCGGCTGCTGTTGGAAGATGAGCTCGGGAGTCAAGTCCACCTCGGTGGGGCTCACCATGACCTTAGCAGCAGAGAGCAGGGCCGTCTTCCCCTTGTTGTAGTTCTCCAGCACCTGGGGACAGGTCGGGCAAGCTGGTGGCGGTGGTGGAGGAGTGACCATCACATGTGGGGGCGGGGCAGCAGGCCAGGCCTCTCAGGCCAGAGCCTCGTGGGGTTGGCCGGGCCCCACTCCTGCTCCCCCCCACCCCCAGCCCAGGTCCCTGCTCCACCAGGAAGGCCTGGGACTGGCCCTGCAATCACGCCTTGCCCCACAGAGGGGCCAGGCTGGCTCTCTCTTTCCCTATGGCCAGCCTTTCCACGGCCAGGTGACGGCTGAGGGTGCCCCCGCTCGGCTGTATGTCTGTAACGGGCCAGGTCCCTGGGAGTCTCCCAGACCCCTCCCCACCATGGGGCCCACATGACCGCGGGGACAGCAGGGGTGTGGAGACCAGAACAGGAGCTCTGACTCACTTCTCCGAGCGTCCGCACCCTTGCCTGTCATACGGGGACGGAGACCCAGGCCGCAGAGCACTGCGGGGCTCTGATGAGGCGTCATTGCCCAGGCTGCCCGGGGGCTCACCTTGTTGAGCCCCTCCATGACCACATAGGGGAGGTGCTCATGCAGCATGGCCGGTGAGATGATCACTTCATTGAAGGCCTTGTTGTCACCCCAGATGGCAAAGTACGTGGGCTCCTCTTGCTCACAGCAGCTGGGGGGCATGGGGGCCGGACGAAGCTGAGGGTGGGTGGCAGCCTGGCTCCGGCCTCCAGGTCCCTGGGCTCCCTGCTCGGGCCTCACCTGGAGCCCTTACCCTCCCCTCTCCCCCAGCCAGGAATGTGTATGCCAAATGGGCCTCAGCCACAGTCCCTACACAGCCTGCTACCTGCTCACGGCCTGGGGCACACCCGCTCAGCCCTGCGCCCCGCGCAAGGCCCTGCTCACAAGCCTTTTGTCACTGGGACGGAGGGTTCAGCCCCACCCTCTGAAAGAGCATGAAGTGGAAGAAGTCTACGTACTGCTGGCCCACTCCTCTCTCCCCCACTGCCCCACCCCTGCTCACAACTGCTGCCAACTAATCCCAGAGGGGATGCCACACAACTGAGGTGTGAGCTGGCCAGGGCCTCAGGGTGACCCCCCAAAGCATCCGCTTTTAAATGGACCACAAGTGGGGAGAACTACCCTGGGGGACACCAGGAAAGGCCTGACACTGGGAACAGAGGCTTGCACCATCAATAGAGGAGCCTGGGGTCCTGCTCTGGACTGTCTTTTGTTCCACTGCCAGGGCCCAAGACTAGGGCAACCCCCACCAGGAGTATCCTGGGCCACCATCTCCCTGCCTCTGCCCCCAGTCCCAGGGGCTGACTACGTCAAGTCAGCCCCATCCCCCATGTCCCTGGCCACTGCCACCCCCCAGCTGCCCCAGGGTCGCAGGCAGCACCTACCAGCACTGCTCTGCTGGGTGGTTGTGGACCACGTGGATGATGCGGCCGGGTGGGTAGAGAGGGGTGCTGGCTGACAGGGCGATGGTCAGGTCGCTGGGGTGGGTCCAGAGCCGTGTGCTGGCGAGGGTGGCCACCTCAACCTCCTCAGGCAGCTCCGACTTGGGGATACATTTGGTGGCCCCCACAATAATTCGCCACTGTGCAGGGGAGATGGGGACAGAGCTGAGCAGGGTTGGCTGGTGGGCAGCGGCAGAAGGGGCCACAGAAGGGCTCAGAAGGGGGCTCAGAGGTGACAGTGGGAGCTGCGATGGCCATGGGGCAGAGGCCTGAACAGTGCCCACCTAAAGAGGCAGTGGCTGAGGCATATGGTGGCCACGATGGCCAAAAAGATGCCAAGGAGAGATGACGTGACAGTATTAAATTTCAGGGCTAGAAAGGGGCTGGAAGGCTAGTCGACTGCTTATCCAGAGGATGGGGAAACAGCCCAGCAAAGGAAGGGACTTGTTCTAGGTCATGTCCCCAGTCAGAGACAGAGCAGACCCCGAAGTTCACTCCAGCTGCATCTAAGAGGCCTGGCCACATCTGGGTTGGCCCCCAGCCACCTGCCTCCTGGGCCTGACGAATGCGCAGGCCTGGGTCCGAGAGGAGCAGTTCTGCCTCCCAGGACCAGGCTCCTCCAGGCAGACATGGCCCCCTAAGGCTTTGCTGCCCTGCCCACCCTTGCCCCCTGGTGCCTGGCCCAGGGCCCTGCCTGCCAGAAGGTCATGGGCACCAAGGCTGGAACAGTCCAAACCGGGCAGAGATGATGAGCACGGTGGGCCCAGGGGTCAGAGAGGACATGCTGGTCCAGGTTGGCCCCTTCCTGCCTGTCTCGGGGTACCTGGCCACGGCACCCATGCCCGCCTGGCACGCTGAGGCCAGCTTGACACAGGACGAGCCCCCAGCGTGCTCGGACACCTGACAGGGATGAGGCAGGGCTGAGCCTCTCCTTAGCCCCAATGGAGCATCAGAACAAACTGCACCCAGACGCTCTCCGGTGGTGGCATCTGGACTCGTGAAGCCTGGGGAACCGCAGCAGGCTCGGCAGAGGCCTTCCTGTCACAAACTTGAAGCACCGAACCTCGGGCCTGCTTTTTCCTGACTTTAGGCAGCTCTGGCTGACGGGGCCAGAACTCAGGAGCCCTTGGTCCCAGTCCTGACAGCTTGCGTGAGCAAAAACAAGTCCCTTACCCACTCTGGGCCTCAGTTTCCCCCTCTGTACAAGGACAGGCCATGGGGGAGATGAGATGAGTGTGGAGGTGCTGAGAGTTTGATGGCCCAGGGTTCCCATGACACCAGCCGCAACTGGCCTGGCCTCACATGGCTGAGCCCTCTGGTGCTTTGTGCCAAGGGTCAGGCAGGTGCCCAGGGCCCAGCATGCCCAAGTCGGGGGTGGGGAGGGGCTCACTTTGGGCTTGGTGCTTCGCTGTAGGACGTCTAGGAGCTGTCTGCGGAAGCCTTCCAGCTGGGAGAGGCCGATCCTGGGGAAGGAAGCAAGCCGGGTATCAGCCTGGCCGGGCCAGGGACTGGGAGGGGTGTGGGGTGTGGGGGCAGAGGGGCAGGCACACGACAGCCGCAGGAAGGAGAACACCACGCCATCAGGATCATGGGGTGGGAGGGTGGGCAGGGGTGAGTCTGCAGCTCAGCAGGGCCTAGCCGGGGAAGGGAGGTCAGGCAGGGTGGGGCCACCTGTCCTCTCACTCTGGGGGCTCTGGGATTCCCGGGGGAGATGGGCATCTGAGGGAGAGGCCCCAAGGAGGCAGGAACAGCTGGCCAGGACAGTGGTGACAGGGAGCGACTTGTGACTTGCGACTCGCCTGGGGACAAGATCTTTGCCCAGAACCACAGCCGTCACAAATTCCTTGGAGTACTCCATGGCGTCCTCGCTGCAAAGGAAGCCAGGGGGTGCTAAGGCAGGGGTGGTGAGGGGGCCCTGCTCCAGCATTCCTGGGGTTAGTGTTTTGATACAAGGCCCTCCGGGGGGCCAAGCTGGGCTGCCTGCTCCCGGTCGTACCTTTCCTGCCAGTGAGGCTTTGCCAGGCCTAGATCCTGGGTCCGCCTGGCATTTAACCCAGCACCCCTCCCTCCACTTACCAGGCCATTTGCAGGCCTCCACGTGACCAGAAGCCAGACTGCCCAGGCCAGCTCCCAAGAGTTTAGCCCCCATCAACCCAAGCCAGCTCTCAGGCCCCAGGCTGCTCACCTCAGCAGGCCGCCTGGTGGGGAGTAGGCAAAGCACTTGAGGGTAGGGTACTGGGGGCGCAGCAAGAAGGAGAGGATGGCGGCGGTGCCTGCACCCAGGGAGTGGCCCACCACAATCAGGCCGTAGTGTTTGGTTCCTCGGCCCTGAAAACCGAGAGAATTCTGAGAACCCTGCCGCATGGACTGTCTGGACTAGCTAATACCAGGCAGGGAGAGGAAGAGCCAAGCTAGACTCACACAGAGCAACTCCTTGGGGAGACTCTTCTAATAAACTCCTACTCATCCTTCAAAACCTTGTTCAGAGTACCTCCTTGGAGAAGCCCTCCCTGATTTTCCGGGAGAGGCTTACTCCCTCCTAGACACCACATCTCTACTCACGAAGACCTTTATATATGGTGCTTACACTCTACTGTCATAGTGAACATTCTATGGAGAGTATCCTCTAGAATACCCATTTGTTCACCTGCCCCCGTTTCTGTGCCCCAACAAGTAGACGGGGTCTCCTGAGGCCAGGGACTGCTTGGCTTTGGGAAGGGTGGTTGGCCGCACCTTGGGGCTGCCTCCCCACGGAGCAGGCAGTGGGTAGGATCCAGATCACCCCCCCACAGCAACACCCTTCCTACGGACTCTAATTATTTTTCTTTGTTGTCTATTCTATATTTTGAAGCCCCTGCCCAGAACCATCTTTGTGCCTCCAGTGCCTGGCACAGAGCAGGTGCTCATAAGGGGGGGGGGCTAAGCAGGGAAGCCCAAGAAACGCTGGTACAAGAGAGGAAGAGGTCAGAGGGGGTGGGAGGGACCGAGCGAGTGAGGAGGGGGCTGGGAATCAGGCATCAAAGGAGAGTGTAGGAGCCTGACTTGTGGGGCGTAGGGGGGGGCTCCACCGTGCACACACCCTGCCCCCAGTGTTGCCTTGGGGGAGGCAGAGCTGGCACGGCCAGGGCCCAGGGGCAGGGAAAGTGCCTCACCAGGTCTCGCCCAAAGGCCTGGGATAGGACCATCTCCTGCTCCAGCTTCTTCTTGATGTATTCAGCCGAGAGGACCATTCCCTGGGTAAGGAGGAACAGAGGTGGGTGTCACGGGGTGGTAGGTCTTTTATCTTTTTTTTTTAAGATTTATTTATTTATTTTGAGAGAGAAAGAGAGAGTGAGCACGCAGTGGGGAGGGGCAGAAGGAGAGGGAGAGAGAGTCTTAAGCAGACTCTGTGCTGAGTGTGGAGCTAGACACAGGGCTTGGTCTCACAACCCTGAGATCACAACCTGAGCTGAAACCAAAAATCAGATGCTTGGGGCGCCTGGGTGGCTCAGTTGTTAAGCGTCTGCCTTCGGCTCAGGTCATGATTCCATGATCCCGGGGTTCTGGGATCGAGCCCCGTGTCCGGTTCCCTACTCAGTGGAGAGCCTTCCTGTCCCTCTCCCTTTGCCCCTCCCCCCTGTTCATGTGCGTGCTCTTTCTCTCTCTCTCTCAAATAAATAACAGCTTTAAAAAAAAAAAAAGGTTAAAAAAAACAATCAGAGCCTTAACCGACTGTACCACCTAGGCGTCCCAGGGGGGAGGTCTTTTAGAGACCAGCCCAACTGGTGACTGGAAACTCACCAATCCTGTCCCAACCATTTCCCCTTTGGCCCTCCTAACCACCCGGCTGTGGGGGCTGGTGGAGACTTTACCACATCACTTCCATTTCACAGACGACAAAACTGTGGCTCAGAAGAGTTGTATGTCTTATAGAAACCAATCCCTTCCCAGCTGCCTCTTCAGGCTCTTCTGGGACAGGATCTGTACCAGGAAGGACTGTGGGGCTCCCGGTGGGTAGGCCACAGTGGACCTTCTAGATGAATCCACGCTCCTCTGACCCATGTCTCCCCGGGGGCCCAGCAAGGAAGGGAGAGCCCCCACCCCAACAGCAGGACAGGTGTGTGTGCTGGTAGGGGAGGAGAGAAAGCAAGGGGCCTCAGCGCTCAGAAGGAAGAGTACCTTGTGTCCCAGCCAGGTGCCGTGGTGCCCCTCCACGGGGAGGCGCTCAGCGTCCCCAGTCAGGTCTGTCAGGGCATCCTTGTGGAGAGAGAGGACAGGTGAGGGCTGGGGGAGGACAGGGAGGGGGAGGTGGGCACCGCTCAGGGGCTGTAAGGGGTGGGCTGGGAGCCGCAGGCAGCCTACCTTGGGGGAAAGGGTTCCCCGGATACTGATGACCACCTTCTTCTTGTCATGGTCTACGGCCACGTAGAAGGGGGTCTCATAGACCTAGGATAAGGGGGGCTCATGAGCCAAATGGCCCTGGGATGGGGACAGACTCAGGGAGTGACCTAAGCAGGTCTCCTGGACAAGGAACCAGCTCCCTGGGCCCCCGCATGGCTGCCGGGGCTCCCTCCAGGCTCCCCCCAGCTCAGGCAGCCTGAGTGCTGCTGTCCTGCCAGCAGAGTCTAGAGCGACCGCTGTCCCCTCCCCAGGGCCTCGCAGCTGAGTCCCTCCATCCCTTCCCCCAGGGGGCTGAGCCAAGAGGCCCCAGCGCTGGGTGTGGGGTTGGGGCCCACTTCCTAGCCCCAGAGGGGGTGCGGGCCAGGCTGCAGGGCGGGGAGAGGGTCCAGCTGGGGGGGCAGGCCCAGCCCCGCCTGTCACTGCAGCCCGCTGAGGACAGAGGCTGGGGGGGACGCTGCGCACGGGCCCAGCGTGGCTGCTCACCGCATCGTGGCAGGACGTGTACACGATGTCCACCGCGGTCATGTTCTCGTCCAGGAAGTGGCGCCGGATGGCAATGGCATTGCAGCCACAGCAGTTGTCCTCCTCGATGGTGACTCCTGGGGCAAAGCGGGGCCGCGCGGGACACAGGCAGCACCTGGCGGGGGGTAGCCGGGGGCTCAGAGACCCGGAGAGCGACTGTCCCTGCCAGCCTCTCCGGTACCTCCCTCGGGCACTCCCATGGTCCTCACCGTACTCGGCCTCAGGGCGGCAGGGGCCCCGGTGGGCCTCTCCCTCTCCCCGCAATGCTCTCCCTGCCTCACCCCTAGGTTGCTCTTCCCTCACTGGCAGCCTCCCTGGGCTCGGCCTCGGCCGTAGCTACGCTCTTCTTGCTAGCTCCTCACCCGTCTCCGGTGTTCAACGCCGCCTCTGAGCTGCCGGCCTGGGCACTCAGGGGGGATCCTCAGTCCCACCCTTCCGGGCCCCAGGCCCCGCGAGCTCACGTGCTTCCTGAGTCCCCCACGCCCGGCTGCTCCTTGCCCAACCCCCTACTTGGAGCTGGCCTCAGGTCCCCTCCCCACCTCACGTCCCGCAGCCTGTCACTCGGCACATCAGCTCACTCTGGCTTCAAATGACAGCAGACTCCGACCACTTTCCCTCGTGCCTTCCACCCCTTCCACCATTATCTCTGCCTCAAAACGTCATGGTGGCCTCCTGACCGGTCTCCCTCATCTACTCTTGCCCTCGACATTCTCAGTCGGCAGCCAAAGTGACCCTCTAAGACGTAAGTCGAGCCATGTCGCTTCACACAAAACCCTACGCTGAGGCCCTTCCTGTGCAGTGTAAGAGCTGGAGTCCTTGCCAGGGTCCACGGCGCTGCCCCATCGGGCCTCGGTTCTCTGGCTCGCTGCCTCCGACTTCCCTTAGGCCACACTGCCTGCCCTCGGATGCACTGGCCAGACTGCACCACAGGACTTCTCACTTCCTTCCGGCTTCTGCTCAAATGTATGTCACGGTGAGGTCCACCCTGGTCACCTCCTCTAGCACAGCCAGCCCCCTGCCGCCGTTCCCCGGCCTGACAACACCTCCCCAGGGTTCTCCCCAGCGTCCCTCTGCTCCTACAGGCTCCGCGTCCTTGTGTGTGTACTGTCCGCACCTCCCCCCAGGAAACGGCTCCACAGGGCCGGGTTTGCTCTGCCTGTGTACAGCCGCGACCCCCGTACCAGGCACACAGCCCGCGTCCCCCAGATGAACAGCAGAGGGCCGGAGGGGTGCAGCGGCTCCTCGGGCCGCCAGAGGGAGCCAGCAGCCAACAGATGGGCCCGAGTGGGCTCGCTGTCACGAGAGGACAATTGAGATTTTATCAAGAATCCTGAATTTCTTGGGACAAACCCAGAGGTTTGTCCTCACCTAAGCAGCACCTAAGGGACTGTTACCTACTTCCTAATGAGGCGAGGCCTCGCTGGGAAAACTCAGGTCCAGCCGAGTCTGGGAAGCTTCGGGGCCTGGGGTGGGTGACTACCTCAAGGCATGTGGGGGGGCCTCCACCAACTGTAGGGCCAAGTGGGGGCCAGCCCGGGCCTGGGGGCCAGACTCTTGTTCCCAGGCAGCTGCCTCCTCTCTCCAGCCTCAGCCAGCATGTGGCCACCACAGTGCGGCCTTCAGGGACAGACCCTTGGGCTCGAGGGCGGTCTTCTTTCCCCTTGCAGGCCCGAGAAGCCAAGAAATCGCAGCAACCCTCCTGTCTGAGGATCCCCTGAGTGCCCAGCCCGTCAGCCACTCCCTGGCTTCTGAAGTACCCCATGGGCAGGCGGGACGGGCACTGCCCGCACCGACAATGTCCCCACCCTGCCAGTGAGTAACGGAGCAGGGCCTGTCAGAGCCGGGGTCTCGAGACTCCTGGTCTGGAGCTCATTTTGAGAAGCTTCTCAGCAGTGGCAGGGATTCCTAAGGACGCTGGGAGGAACGCCAGCTGTGGGAGGGGGCGTGGGGTGCCTGGTCCACTCACTCTGTCACTGGGGGATGGGGAGAAAGGGGTCCCAAGAGCCACCCAGCTTTCTGTAGAAAGGAAGGGCCCCGCAGGAGGGGGTGTGGCTGCCCCAAGGGCAGGGGAGTCACAGAATGCCAGCCTTTCCAGACCAGGGAGCCAGGGAGCTGTCCTCCTTCTGTCTGGGCTGGGCTAAGGTTGGAGACACCGAGGACGGGGAAGGGCCCCTCCCGGAGCTGTGCCCTTCTCTGGCCCAGTGAGGAAAGCACAGTGTCTGCCCAGCCCCCAGAGGTGGGCTGTGGGCAGGTCTGGGGCAGGTGCCTTGCCAAATCCCTGTGAAGAGGGTCAAAGTCTTTCACTAAAGGGCCTTTTTGATGCCCTTCCAGAGGCCTCCATGGACTGGGTCTCTACTTTCAGAAAGACAGGGCACAGGACAGGAGCAGGAGAAAGAAAGATGTAGGTAGAGGGGAGGGGAGAGGAGAGGCGGAGCAGGGCAGAGAGGGATGGGAGGGGAAGGGAGCCAGCAGTGTCAGAGGCTAGGCAACACTCATTCAATCCTCTCAAAACAACTCCAGGAGGAATGTATTGCCATCCCCACTTTCCAGGTGAAGAAACTGAGCCTTGCAAAGGTAGGCCGACTTGCCCAAGGCTACAAGTGACAAAATCTGGATTCAAACCAAATACTGTGTGATTCCAAAGCCCACGGTCTTCCTCGCCTCAGGATAACGCGCCACTAGAGAGGTCGAGGCCCAGAGGCGGTGAGGAAGAGAAGCCATGCAGGCCACAGACCACAGCGGAGATGGGAACAGGCACAGTCTGTTTGGGGAGAGTCTCCCACCGGCTGGCCCAGCCTCAGGACCTCTGCCGGAAGGACGGGACGGGGGTACTCACGAGCAGGACCGTGCCAGCTGGCAGAGGCCGCAGGCCGGCTTCCGCATCAGGTACATGGGCCACCCGTAGGCGGCCAGGGCGAAGAGCATGTAGTAGCAGACGTCCTTATAGCGGAGCATCTCTTGCTGGAAGAGAGGAGGCGGAGGCGGTCACCTCTTGCCCTTCCGGCCTGCAGCTTCTAGGCCCAAGGGGCTTCCCTGGATGGGGGAGGGAGCTGCCCTCCTGGCCTCCCCAAGGACCGCAGGCCCACCCTGCTCCCGTCCTGGAGGAAGGACCGCTCGTCCAGATGATAATTGCATTTCCCTAATTATCTCCATGCAACCAGGGCACGAAGCCTCCTGGGACCTGTTCTGCTGCTCCAGCCTCAGAATTAATGATTTGGGGACAGAAAAACACTCGGAGCACTGGATCGATTTCCTTGTCCGTTTTCCAGAGAAGGGAAGCAAGGGGGAGGTATGAAGGGCAACCACCCCGCCTTGGGAATCCGGCCTGGGAAGGGAAGTTTAACCCTGAGACGCCCTGGGCTGGGGGTGTCCGGGCCCTCAGCTGGGGGTGTCCGGGTCTGGAGCAGCAGGGCCGGCCCTGGAGACACTGGGTGACCTGACAAGTCATCAACACTGTCTCAGCCTGCAAGTTCTTTGTCCGCAAATATGGGGAGACTCCAGTTTGACTGGGCAAGTCATGGGCTCCGCAGGGATGTCTGGAGCAGATTGGGATCTCTGTGGAGAAAGGTGCCAGTTTGAAACCCAGCGTCTAAGGCCAGTGGCTACTATCAGCCCGCTGGACTGGAAGGATCCGGGAAGCACAGGTGTCCCAGCAAAGCGGCATCCAGTGTCCCGGGTGTGCCAGGCGCCAGAGGGCTACTGCACTTAGGGGGAATTAGTCACCTTGTAAAAGTTAAAGAGGGTGATTAGTCATCTTCTGAAGAGAAACAGGTAGCACCTTAATAAGGGCCCAGAGGGGTGGAACCATCCCCGGGCCAGCTCTGTCTGCTCTTTAGGAATGAGCTAGAGAAGGTAATTATCCTCTCCGTGTGTCGTGTGTCGGAGCTCGGCTCCGGCTGGAGGGCGGGGTGCTGGCAGGCTCTGCCACGTGGGGGGCAGGGACCCCAGCACCTCAAGGCTCTGCGGCCCGCCTCTGGCCCCTCCTCCTTCACATGGTGAGAGAGCCCAGGGCAACCCGGGTAAGCGAGGCTGGGCCCCTGCTGCGAGCGGGCCGTTTTCAGAGGGGATGCACACGCCTACTTTGGGCAGTGGGGACAGACAGAGACTGGAGGCTTTTCTAGGGGATTTAGATACGAGGGAGGAATCCTTTCTAGTAGGTCCCGACTGGGAACCGGACTCAGAATGGCTCCTTCCCTCCCCACTAGAGCTCTGGGTGGCAGGTGTGCCCAGGTCCATTATGCATACAGGAACAGGCTCAGAGGGGAGGGAGGACTTGCTCAAGGCCACAGCGACAGCGGCAGAGCTGAAGCGCCCCTCAGTTTGCTCCTGAGGCCGCTGGCTGCAGTTTCAGCTGGGGGAACACAGTGCCCTTGTGGGGGGAGGGGTTCCCTGGCCACAGGATTGGTCCCACCTTTATCTGTGAAATACTGGGTTTCTTGCGAAGAGGTTGCGCTGCTCAAAAAAGCTTGAAACCAGTGAGGCACGTCGTGCTGCCTCTTAGGACAGCAACAGCAATCGGATAAGCAGCTCACCCCCGTGAAGCCATGACCTCAAGAGGCCGGGGCCAAACATTCTGAGTGTGGTGAAGCTGATTCCAGGGTTTTGACTGTGGGACCAGCATGATGGGGGCGGTCCTCAGGAAGAAGGGTGGGAACTAGGAGGGAGGCTGCATGGAGAGCTGCAGGGGGACCCACAGAGGAGCAGGTGCAGCCCATGCTGTGGGGGCAGCAGGCAGGTGGTCTGCTCAGGCCGCCTCGGCAGAGGGGAGGGACCTGGAGTGGGGTGGGATGGGACGTGGCTCTGACTCACCGAGTTCTTGAGGTCGAGATACTTGGTGTTTCTGGTCACTGGCATCCCAGACAGGAAGGTCAAAATGTCATTGTTCGCCTGTAAAACCAGGGTGTGAAAGCGACTGTCCCAGGTCCAGGGGGCATGGCTGAGAAAGGGGTCCAGGCCCCCCAGACTCTGACTGCTTCCCAGGGGCCTGAACGTCCAAAGGAGTGTGTGGTTTCTAGCCCTTCCACGAACCAGCCAGTCTTCCCAAATCAGAGGTCTTCTCACATGTCCAGCTGCTCCCTTTCCACCAAAAGCATCAAACACCACTCCCCACCCCCGCCCCCGGGGACATTTCTGCCCAAGCTGAGGGTAACATGCTTTGTAGGGGATGCCGGGAGATCCCAGCTGGGATCAGGGTTTGGGGGGGGGGGTGGAATGGAAGCAAGTGCGGAGGCCCGAAGCACTGAGCATCACTCATGAGGGCCTCGTGGTTAGAAGTCTCTGGCGGCTGGCCCAGCAGAGGGAAGTCACTCAAGCCAGAGCCAGGAGGAGAGGTGGCATCAGGGGGTGACCGGGGGGACCCCGGGGAGCGGGCACAGCAGCAGCAGGGCAGCGGGGAGAGGCCCGGAGGATGGCGGGTGCTCACCTCGTCCAGCACGGCGTTGCGCTTGGCCCGCTGCCGCTGCCGGAGCAGCACCAGACCAGCGATGATGTCGGATGGCACGATGTCGAGGTCGCGGAAAAACTCGGCGAAGAGGTAGGCGATTTCTGAGTAGGCATCCTGTGAGGTCCAGGGGGGGCGGGAGGCAGGGGCAGGGGAGCGGGAGAGAGGGCAAGAGACCGGGCATGAATCCCCCCAGGCTGGGGCTCTGCTCTGGGCCCAGTGCCAGCTTGCCCCCGGCACCTGCTCTGCACC
Organism: Ursus americanus; assembly: GCF_024610735.1. Classification (NCBI taxonomy): domain Eukaryota; kingdom Metazoa; phylum Chordata; class Mammalia; order Carnivora; family Ursidae; genus Ursus; species Ursus americanus. The sequence goes on along the minus strand of NC_142150.1, from coordinate 37,804,561 downwards.
GGCCGGGCCCAACCCCGCATGGCCCTCTGCAGCCGTGACCCCGAGGGCCCTAGCCTGGGCTCTGGGCCCCCGCAGACCTGGCCAGAGCTGTCTGCGACAGCCACTGAACCTTGTCCGTCCTCCACCTCCCAGCCCTCTTCTGTCCTCAGAGCTCCTACAGCACTCACCATCACCGCCTACCACGCACAGATGCCAACGTGAGCCATTTCCTGTTCTTTCCCCAGCCACTAGGAATCAAGGCCTGCTCGGCCCGGCTTGTTTCTCCTCCGCCTTTCTCTCTAGCAGAGAAGCCAAAACTGAGCTCCTGGCTACTGCCTCCCCACACTGAGTTTCTTCCCACCTCCCATTAGCTGTGACCTTGAAGGGCCTCCTAAGGACTGAGCCTCCAGGGTGTCAGGCCCCCTCCCCCACCTGCCCACAGCTGCAGGCTCAGGGACCCTCATGATGTGCCTGGAGAAGGCTGCGACGCCGGGCCAGTGGCCCCTCTACGGTCTCCGCTAGCCTGGTCCTCGGGCCAGCCTGAGCCCAGGGCAGAAGGCAGGAGGCACACCCGTCAGTGGGCTCCGCATCCTCCCCACCTCCGTCCAAGTGGAAGTTGGGAACCTCTTCCCTAACCTGCTGGGGGGAGCAAACTCATGGCAAGTGATTCTCTCTCGCTGGGTTTCACCCTTGAGTGCCTGGCACTCGTAAGAGAACAAAAATCAGGGGTTGCAAACTCAAAGGCCTAATGAGGCCTAATGAGGCCAAACGGCGCGAGCTACTACTCGCTCTGGCTGACTGCCCTGCGAGGGGCCCGCGCTGCCACATCTAGAAATACGAAACTGTACATGAATGCCCTGATTTTTCACATTGGCACTCAGTTCAAATTTTAAGCCACCCAGCACAGAGTGATCAAAATGTGCTCTGGGCTGGGCCTGGTCCCCAGGGTTCGATGGGACCCAGATCCTGGGCCACCCGTCCCCGCCGCGCCCTAACATCAGCCCCAACTCTGCCATGTGCCCAGGAGGGGTGGGTGTGTTCCCCTGACCCTCCAGAGAGGCCCGTGGGGTGATCCCCACCCACCAGGGAACCTCCAGGAAGAGAGGGGCTTTCTTATATCTGATTACTCACTCTACAGCTCCCCAGGGGCTGCTGGTGGAAAGGAGCCACTCAGGCTTCCAGTGGCTTCCATGGAGGGCACTTGCTGTCTGGCTCAGGGAGGAGTGGTCTCCCGACCTCACTGGCTCTGCCACTAACTAGCTGTGGGACGCTGAGCAAGTCACACCACCTCTCTGGGCCTCAGCTCTCTGATCTGCAAAATGAGGGGTGGGGGGTGGGGGAACACTAGATGGTCTCTAAGGGTCCTGCCAGCACGGGGGGGGGGTCTGCCTCAAGGACCCCAAGGGCCCTACCTCCCCCCCAGGGGCTGCCCTCTGCTGAGCCGGCCTTCCTTCAGCAGCACTGGGCCCCTCCAGCGGCTTCTCCGAGCACCAGGTATGGAGGGCTGGCTGTGAGCGTCTGGGGCTCGGCACCTGACAGCTCCGACAGATCTCCCAGAGGCCTTTGCAGCTGGTGACACGTTGCTTTTCTTTGCTTTCAGGTCACCCTGATTTTTTAGTATCTCCTCTCCTAAACTATTCAAAGTTCCAAGGGCGTAGATGAAAGGTCTTGAAACCTTGCTGTCCCCTTGACGAAGCAAGGGATTGGCTGCTTCACACGCCGGAGGGAGTGAGTAGGTCAGTGGATAACAGGTCCTCACCTTGCTCCTGCTTAAAACTCAGCGCCCTTCCAGCAGCCCTGCCCCACCCGGCTCTGCCAAGGAGTGACGGCCCCTAAGTGGCTGCCAGCAGGATGTGAGCCAGAGGGAAGTGACCTCCCAGTACTTACTGACTGGGAGTCCTTGGTCCGAGTGCAGCAGAGGAACACTTTGAGCCGGCGCGACCAGCTGGTGGCCTGACCCTCCTCTAAGCGGTGCCTGCAAAGGGAGAGAGTTGGTATGTGTGAGGTCAGGACACGGGACCAGAAGAGCCATGACCCAGATGTGATGGGAACAGGGCGGCCTGTTCCCAGGATCCCACCAAAGGGCTCTCCAGCAGAGGGTCTAGGAAAGAACAAGCCTGGGCCTGGCCAAAGCTGGGTAGCCAGTGAGCTGGTGACATGTCAGCCAGCATGACCCTCCCTGGGGGGGACCCCTGCTGGCCTAAGATGCCATATGGTTGGCCATGCTCCCAGCTCCTGGCAGACTGAATACCAGCATGTCCCGGGGGGCTTTAGAGGTGGGAGCCCAAACTGGGCACTGCTCTGTGGCTCAGGTGTCCAACAGCTCAAACTAAGAGCCCTGGGACACCGAAGCAGGGTGCTGGGCCTCTTAGCCAACTCACTGCAGCAGACCTGTTGGACGGACTTGCTTCCCTTTGGAAAGGATTTCAGAAACCCAACACACTTCGTATTTGGGCGAAGTTTAAGGGGTGCATAAGGCTCTGCATCTCCCAGCTCCTTGGATCTGTTACATTAGAGGGGACGAGGGCCCCCACCTTTCATCTCCATGGCTGGCGCCTGTCCATTCCCTCCCCCAGCCCCAGCCCCAGCCCCAGTGTGTCTAGCTGCTCTGATGGGGAGTCAGGGTATCCAGTAGGCTGCAACCAAAGGCAGGGCAGCTGGCCAATTATCCACAGAGACCCTTCCAATGCTGGATGCCCAGACATCAGTGTAGTTTTTTTGTTTGTTTTATTTTTAAAGATTCTATTTATTTTTATTTGAGAGAGAGAGCGAGAGCACGCAAGCAGGCGCAAAGGGAGAGGAAGAGGGAGAAGCAGACTCCCCTGCTGAGCAGGGAGCCCGATGCGGGGCTCGATCCCAGGACCTTGAGATAATGACCTGAGCTGAAGGCAGACGCTTAACCGACTAAGCCACTCAGGCACCCCGAAATCGGTGTTTTGAGCATAAATTTAAGAGACCCAACATTAAATATGTAAGCTTCCAGACTAAGCAAGAAGAGGCTGGTTTGCATTTGTGACATGTGCCCCACCCCCCGTCCCTGTAGATGCTGATGCTTGATGGTCAGTAGGGGAAGGTGCGGGTGGCCCCATATGCCTGCAAGGCACTTAGTATCCATCAGGAGTGACAGGCCAGGCCCTCTTTCCCGAGCCCTTTGGCTTCCCTCTGCAGCAAAGGGCTGCTTCCTGCAGCCCTGGTTCCATAAGGCAGTGGGCCACAAGGACAGGGAACGCCACAGGGCTTTCGAGGGCTAGAGGAGGGGTTAGGAAAGGGTACGAGGGGTACAAGGGAATTGCTGCTTCTGGAATCTACCAGCTCGAAGGGATTTGGGCAGCCTTACATCATAAAGCAACATCCCCCTGCCAGGGGCTTCGTGAAGGGACAGCATGCTGGCAAGCCAGAGCATCACATTCTTTGACCTTTTCTAATCTAATGGGCTTTTAAACATTCAAAGCGTATTTCTTACGGGGCCTCTGGCTGATAGAAATGCTGAAGTGTATGCTTTACTGCACTACCCCTTATGCCCACCAGGAGGCAGATGGAACCACTGGCAGGTTTGGCCTGATGCATCAGTTAGGCTGCAGAGACCAACACAGGCAGAGAAATACTGAATCCGGACAGCAAGTTCATGGACCGAGCACCCCCTCTGGGAGTGCAGACACCCCTGCAAAGATCCAAGGTCTTCCCAGCACTCCTCCCTGGGAGCAACCCATCTCCTCACCCCTACCAGATTTCACTGGAAGGAGAGAGGGCCCAGGACTTAAACAGCTTCCTGACCTCCGGATGTTAAAATAACCTGTCAGTGTGGCACGGGGTGGGGGGTGGGGGGGGGGCTTGTGTGCATCCCCAAACCTGGAAGTGGATGAAAGGCAGGCAGGCTTGAAAATGTCTTTGTGAGAAAAACTGTTGATTTCAGAGCTGAGGGAGGGCCAGTGGAGACCAGCCTGAGAGGCGGTCACATTAACCAAGCCGCAGCCTAGGCTGCCCTCCCGACCCCTGCAGAGAGCTGGAGAAGATGCAACAGGTCAGAGCCCGTGAGCTCTGAGGCCTCTTACCCCCACAGCGCCCGAAACTGCAGGACAACTTTCTAATTAAAACGACTGCCCCCAACTGCAAAGGCGTTGGCTTCCCTGGGCCCCAAAGGCAATTACCCAGAGTCAGGGACGGGAGATTTTTTCCCAGGGCCCCAGAAGCCCAGAAACCAGGTCAGGTGGGGGCGTATGCCCAGAATGAGCAAAATGGAACGGGTGGTGGTGGCCTGCTACGCCGGGAGGGAGAACGGGCTCTGGGGCCTTGGCTCTAAGACCTGGTATTTTGGGCTGGGAAGTGGCCAGCCCAGGCACGGGTGTGGCTTTGGCTGCTATTCCGAGCTGACGTGGAGGGCCTGAGGGGAGCCGAAAGCAGAGGCGCAGGAGGGTGGGGTGAGGAGAATTCCCACCGGGCCTGGGGGCCTGGGCAACCCGCTGGTCTGGCCGAGGGCTCCTGACTCCCCTGCCCTGGAGATGGAGTGCCGGCTCTGGTCCCCATCAGCAGGACCTGGGGCAAGTGACCTGCCCTCTCGGGAACTTGGGCTCCTCATCCGTAGAATGGGTCTCCTAAGGGTACCAGGGTCGGCAAAAGGACTGAGTGGACTGATGGTGGGAAAGGGCTCATGGCAGGGCCTCTAAGCCATAGTAGCAGCTCCACGCCACGCCCCGGAAGCCCCAGCCCCCCCGCCCATCTTTTTCTTTCACTAAACAGGAATTACTGTGACCCTGGATTCCCTCTCTCATTTTGTTTTACCATGGCACAGCATTCCCGTTTCTTCAAAACACCATGCAAAACTTACCCCCTCCAGGAGGCCTTCCTTGATTAACCTCCTCCAGCCCCCTTAATCCTAGAGGCAGCCCAGCCTAGCGGCTAGGAGCAAGGGCCCTAAAGCCAGACCCCCTGGGCTGGAGCATAGCCCCACCATAACCCAGCTGTGTCACTCGGGCGAGTCACACGACTTCTCCGCATCCCAGCTCTGTCTGTATTACAGGGATGATGCTAACAGCCCCCTCGTGGAGCTTCTGTCAGTGTGTGTGCTGCCTGGCCTGCTTTGGGTGTGACGTGCTTCCTGCCATGATGACCGCTGTGGTTAACAGCACTGAAGATGGGGCCAATGGTCGCGATGGCCCCATTGACTGGGCACGTACCAAATGTGTGAGCAGAGCATCAACCGCTTTGCCCTTATTTGATTTAAATCTCACGGCAGCAGTCTGAGGCAGGAGCTGTCATGACTCCCGCTTTACAGACCTGGAAACTGAGGCAGGGAGAGGCTAAGACTGTAACCCACGCCCACGGCTGCCGCAAGCTGATATGGGTCTGGGGAGGCACGGGGCCCGCTCTGCCCACTCACCGGAGGTTGTAGGTCCGGAGGTTGCGCTGCCGCCTCTTGGTGGCTCTCAGCTTGACAAAGGTGCGGCCCGTGGGGTCGAAGACGCAGAGGACAGTGATGCAGACACTGAGGATGACCACCCAGTTGCAGACGACCATCCCTGCAGGGCAGCAGTGGGAAGCACGAGGTGGACGTGTTGGGGGGACCTCCCTGGCTCACCAGCTCCGAGGAAAGGGGTGCTGGCACCTCCCCATCATCACCTGCTTCTGGGGCCCCAGAGCAAGGCTCAGAAGCCCTTGGCCCCAGCTGCCGGCCACCTGGTCATCCGTGCTGAGCCACGACCTCACGGCCCACCCTTGGTACAGAGCAGGCAGCTCGGGGGGTTTCCAGCGAGGAGCCGAGGGGCCCTCCACTGTTGCCCACCCCTCCACGCCAGGTCCCCCCGAGGGTGGACGGCCGAGCTCGGGAAGAAGCCCACAGCCTCGGCCCCCACCCTGCCCGGCGTCTCACAGCAACCGTTTCCCTTGGGAGGTGCCTGGACTTCATCCTCTCTAAACTGCCCCGGTCCCTTCCACCCCGGGGCTGGCTGACATACCGAGGGTGACGTTCTTGGCAGTGAGGTCGTTGCAGGAGGTGTAGTACTGAGTGAGCCAGACGATGCCCACGATGGCGTAGATGAACTCGATCACCAGGATGGCTGCAAGGGGAGCAGGGAGCGCGCTGAAGGACCGCACCGTCTGCCTGCCCGGGAAGGGCCCCGGGGCCTCCGCCTGGCCCCTCTGCAGCAGCGGCACCGGACCCCGCCCCCCGGCACGGGCCTCGCAGCGGAGAGGGCCCAGGGAGCGAGGCTGTCCCACCGGCGCTCCGTCCTGCTGCGACGCGCCCAACCTGTTCTAGTCAAGTGCCCTCAGGCCCCGACGCCTCCCTGAGAGGGTGACTGGAAAGGCGGGTGATGAAGAGGCATTTCTGCTCTTTCAGGATTTTAGACTTAGGTCCGTGAACTCTGGTATCGGGCGTATCTCAGGCAAGTTACCTAATCTCCCTGGGCCTCCGCTTCCTCATCTGTAAAATGGGGTGACAACGTCTGCGTTACAGGACTGCGGAGAATTAGATGAGAGAGTGTTCATCTCACGGAGGCTGCTAGTTCCCTGGAGGAGGCTCCAGCACTCGGGGCAGGAGGAGGGAGGCACCCCGGCAGGCGGCGGCTGCTGCGCAAGCCGGGGGTGGGGGCACCGGGCAGCCTTGGAGGCCCCAGCTCCAGAGGCAGCACCCGTGGCAGCTGAGCGTGCGGGCTTGGGAGACAGACGACCTGGGTTCAAATCTCAGCTCTGGCACACGCACACTAGCCATGTGACCTCCCCGGGGCCCCAGAGTCCTCATCCGTAAAGGGAGCCAATAATGGCTCCTCCCTCAGCTAACACGGGGAAGGCCTGGAAGCATGAGAGAAGTGTCCGCTAGGAAAGATGGGGAGGAGCGGCTGGAACCCAAGCCCAGAAAGAGGACACAAGCAGGCCCCCCAGGGAGCTGATCCGGACCGTTGAGGGGCTTCCGGGGAAGGGGGGGGGCGCTCTTTGGGGGAGGATTTCAAAGCAGCAGAAGAGAGGCACTTGGCCTAGAACAGGGGCCAACAAACTTCTCCTGTTAGGGCCAGAGTAAATATTTTAGACTTTGTGGGTCTATTCTCTGTCCCGACTTCTCAGCTCTGCTGCAGCCGTGCACAAGGAGCCAGAGACAGTGAGCACATCAACGGATGAGTGTGGCGGGGTTCCAATAAAACTTTATTTACAAAAACAGACGGCAGGCTGGCTGTGGCCCTCGGGCTGCAGTCTGCCCGCCCCTGGTCTAGAACGCAAGCCCAGTACGTCTGCTGGTTCGCGGCTGGCCCCTGGTGCTGGCCCAGGGCCTGGCCCAGCGCCCGTGCCCCACGCCTGTCGGCCGGCTGAACGGCGGAGCACAGGAGGAGGGTGGAGGTGGGGGTGGTCTGGAGCAGCCCCACCCACGGCGGGTGGCCCTTACCCAGGCGCACGTAGAGCACGTACTGCATGGATTCGCGGGGCTCCGTGTACAGGATGCCCCCGCGCATGCTCAGCCAGATGATGGCCATCTCGGCGATCATGCAGCTCAGCAGGATGCCCAGGTAGCCGCGGCCGTGGTCCACCAGGTTCAGGGAGCAGGCCTCGTTGGGGTTGTAGACCAGGCCGAAGAGCACCACAGACAGGATCACAAACCTGGGGAGACGCACAGTGAGACGGGGCAGGGCAGTCTGCGCACCTTCCGCGGTCCCTGGCCAGCCGGGGCTCGGCGGGTGGACGGCCTCACTGCCTCGGGCTCAGGACCACTGTCCACCTGGCCTCTGCGGACACAGGCGGCCAGGGACAGGGAAGCGAGAGCAGGGAGCCCAGCTGCCAGCCGTGGGCGGACGGCAGTGCAGCCCTGCCCGGCGATGGTGCTGGGTCCAGTGGCAGGGTCTCTGGGCTCCACGTGGGTATCTCCCTAAGCAGTGGGTGTTAGACACCAACTCCTAGGAGCCGGGAGCATGACAGGGTCGGGACGGACGGCTAGAAAGCCTTCTTCCAGGCCTGTGGCGTGGCCCGAAGACTCACCAGGTGGTGTGCAGGAGGAAGAGGAAGATGGCTGGCAGGACGAGGTCATCACTGCCCACAGACCAGCGCCGCCGGAACACCACGATCCCGGGCATGGCTGGCAGCTCTGCAGAGGCTCAGCGGGCCTGGTGCTCACCTCCTGAAAGACAGCAGAGGACCCTGTGGCTGCCTGGGCTGCGGCAGCACCGGGGCCACCACGCTCCTGGCCAGGTGTGCCCAGAGCACAAGCATCTCTCCCAGGCCCCACGGGCCAGGTGCTCCCAAGGCCGTTGGAAATGCTAATCCGTGCCTGGGCAGGACCCACCTCCAGCCCTATCCACCCCCCAGAGCCACTATAAAGGACCTCAGCAGCCAGAGACAGGCTGCGGCCTTACCCCTGAGGACTCTCTTGCCCCCAAGGGGATCGGCTCTCCCTGGGGTTACTGTAACAGTAAGTGCTCAGTTCCATTAAAGACCTGGGCTCATCCCTGCCTCCCCTGACATGGGATGACGGGAACCCCCAGCTCCCCTGTTGCCTTTTCTCAAGGAGACCTGGCCCAGTGTGTGTAGTCCTTGGGGGTGGGGTGGGGGCTTCCCAGACCAAGCGTGGGCCTGTCCCTCAGCACAAACCCAACAAGCCAGGTGGAAGGCTGAAGCCCTTGGGGAGCGTGGGGGGAAGGGCATGCATGGATCTAGCAAGTATGGGGGCAGGAGAGCGCCCAGCACATAGCAGGTGCTCAGTAAATATGGGCTGAACGAGGTCTTCAGTTTCTTGCTTTGCGGAACCCCCGGGAGTACGCTCTATGACTTGATTTCACACTCTTCGGACAGAATGCCCAACTACAACTATGCCTCTCGGTAAGGAGGAACATAGCTGGCATCCAGGGTCAGGGGCGTGACTGCGGCCTCCCAGCCCCTCTGCTGGAAGGGCAGTGAGAGAGTCCCATCCTCCTGGCAACCACACCTCCCATGCCCAGCCTGAGCCATGCAGGCTTCACTGCCCAGTTCGAAACTCTCTGAAGCTGATTTCAAATCAACCGCAGGCCAGCTGCAGGGAGGAGTACCCAGGAATCCAGGGCCCCCACGCCCTAGAGCCCCAGGAGCAAGGGGAGCTCTGCAGGCCAGGAGGCTCCCCACGTGGGGGGTTTGGCCTGGGAGATACTGGTGAGGGGCTCCAGGGTAGCCCTGTGCTGAACTGTGCAGAGGAACCCCTGCCGTGGGGGTGGGCGCCCTGCTGGTGGGCAGCTGCCCCCAGGCCCAAAGGCTTACATGGCACCTGGTCCAGAGGCGGGCGGCAAGTCCTCCTCTCCCCGGTGACGGCTCCGGGGAAAGCAAGTGTCCTCAGAGACCAGCATCACTCGGGAAGCAAGTGCCCGAGTATCCCCCGGCCGGTGGGCACAGCCCTCAGGTTGGACGAGGGGCCATGCGGCCGGGTGGCCAGCGGGCATGTCCAGGCTGGCCCGTCTCTGCCCCTCTCTCTCCCGAGCAGCCACTTCAGCCAGCCGCTGCCAAGCTGCTCCCTGCGAGCTGGCGGCCTGGCGGGCTAGCCTGTCGGGGTCGTGCCTACTCCTCCCCCCCTCAGGAAGTGATGTCATCCCACTCTCTCCAAGGAGGAGTCAGAGCGCGGATTCTGGGAAGTGGGGAGAAGGATGAAGAGCACGGAGCCGTGTGGTGGGGTGGCCGGGCGGGGGCGGGGGGCCTGGGGCCCCAGCAGGGTATGTCCCTGACAAGCAGCTGATGGCCCAGGGACGGGAGGGGCTGGGACACTGTGGGTTGGGAGCCGGGCTGGGGCAGGGCAGAGCTGCCAACAGCTGGTGTTTCAGCCCCCCCGTTTCTCTACAGCCCCTCCCTATCTCCAGGTGGCTTGCCTTAAAAATACTGGGCTCAGGGGGCCCCCTCACATGAATGGGATGACGAGGCCGGCGGGGGGGGGGGGGCGTCCCAGCAGGTGCGGCAGCTCCCAATCCCCTCTAAGCACTAATCCAATCGACCCCTCCAGTGGTGGCTGAAGGGGAGTGCCTTCCCAGGGGGCTGGAGGGTGAGGGTCCCGCCCAGAACATCTTGTTCTCAGGTGGGCCCTGCGGAAGGCCCTCTCCCCAGTCACCTCGGGGGGCACCCGCCTCTCATCCCTACCCTTCACTTCTGGGAGTCTAGACTGGCTAACGCTCCTTCAACTCACACGTGCCATTCACCTCACACCTGCCAACACACACACAGCCCCACCTGTGCACACGGCCCTGCCCTCTCTGCTCTCTGGAGGGAAGGTGGGGAAAGCCTGGCTCCCGGCCCTGCAGGCATAGCCCAAGACGTGTCAAGACACCGGAGAGGTACGGCAGTGGCAGCCTCTGCCCAGGCTCAGGGGGCGACCAGCCTGAGGCCAGCAGCCGTGGTCAGTGCCAGTGCCCACCTAGATCATGTGGCAGGGCTCCTTCGGGCTGACCCCCTGGGTGCCCTGGTATAGGCCTGGGCATCATACCCTGCCCCTCCAGCCCGTCCCCATGGCCAGAGCACCACGGCAGAGTCCTAGGTGTGGGGCTGGTTGCCCTGGCTGCCTGGCTTCGAACCTGGGCCCCACCACCCACTGGCCGTGTGACTTACTAGCTGTGCCTCAGTTTCCTCACCTGTAAAATGTCATTCGACCCCACCTGCTAAAGTTCTGGTGAGGACCACAGGGGAGAACGTCTGCAGAGGCCCCAGACATGCTTGATAATGCCAGGGACGGGCCCAGTGAGCGGGTGAGGCAGAGCCTGAGAGCCCCGGTGGATCAGCCGCCCCTCCCCCGCCTGGGCTAGCGGATACTCCAGCTGGTCAACGACAGGTCACGGGTGTGTGGGATGGGGGGTGACAGGGCCCATGCTGCTGGGAGAGGATGGGCCACTCCATTCCATGCGGACTCATCAATGTCAGGGCTGCTATTTTTAAGGGCCTGAAAGGCACCCTTTCTCTGAGACCCCAGCCCTTTACAATGGGGGCCTGTTCCCCTGCTGGGTGTGATTTCATCTGGAGGAAATGTCTCAGGAGGGGGAGGGCAGAGGCTCTTCCTGGTCTGGGGCTGCCACAAAGCCCCTCCTCTGGCTCTCCTCCCTTGGGGCACAGGGTCAACGCCCTCCAACAACTGCATTTGTGACGCACAGCCTCGCCTCCCTACCCCAGACCAGGGCACCTCCAGGGCGGGAGTGGTGACAGGGGAGAACAGAGGCACTTCTGGGGGCTTCCCATATTCCCTGGCTAGGCCCCCAGCTCAGGCTGGTCTGAATGGGGTGCCAAGACCCTCTGCACGGGGATAGTTTGACTTGAATGGCCTTTGAGAGTCTTTCTGCCCCCATCCACAAAGCCCCATTTCCCTGCTGCTGATTCAGGCCCCTAAGTTAAGTATTAACCATTTTGGGAGTTCCTCTTTCTAAAGATACAAAACCCTTTTTTAAAAAATGCACACGCTATCTCCTACTTTAAAAGCCTTCCATAGCCCCCTATGCCTGCAGGATAAAGTCCAAGCCCCTCAGGCAGTGGCGAAGGGTCTTAGTCTCTGGCTGGCAGGCTGTGCAACCTTGTGCGGGTGCCTTGCCCTCTCTGAGTCCTGGGCCAGAAAGATACTCTCCAACCTCTGGGGATTCAGGACACAGTCAGCTACAAGCACAGAACCTGCCTTCAGACAGCTAGTTCCTTCTGGAAGGGGAGGCACTCCATCCCCTTTGCACATTGCCCCACCTTCCTTTCCCAACTCCCCGCAAAACTTTTGTTTCCCTAAAAACACTTCAGTGGAAGCTTCCACGCTTACTCCAGGCGAAATCCTACTCATCTTTCCAGGCTAGCCAAAAGTCATGGCCTCTTTGAAACCATCCCTGACAGCACCCACCCCCAGCCCCACTCTTCTCGGGCAAAGCAGGCTGCTCCCTTATGGGATCCCCAGACTTCTCATCCCAAAGCAGCCCTGGGCACAGCGTCTTATAGTAAACTTGCCAAGTCCTCGCTGCCTATCCCCACCCCAGCTCAACCAGAGTCCCTAAGGGCTGGGGTCTTGCAGCGTTGTCCCAAACACATCTTACCTCAAACCAGCCCCTCTCCTCCTGAGCAGCCTCAGAGCCCTAAACCACCGCTCCATGCCCCGAAGCTGCTGCAACAGCTCCCCTCCAGCCACAAGGGCCACAGACATGGCTCCTTTCCCTCTTCGCGCATATCCTTGGCTTTTTGGGAAATGTCCCACCCCAGTGCCTCCCCTGACCACTGAGGGAGAACCATCTTCCCCCTCCTAGGGCTCTCTTAACAGTCTGGGGCTTTAGTTTCTTTGTCAGCAACCCGGGTATAAAGGCACCCCTCAGAGGGCTGCAGTGAGAACTGGCTGGGATGATGTCGCTGAGGGCTTGCACAGGGCCGGGCAGACGCCAAGCGTCTATTCGTGGGGCTGTCATAATCGAGCTCCTGAGGGGCTCTCCGGGGACTAGTTGGCAGGGTGATCTGTGACTGGGTGTTGGGGTCTGGGCAGGTCCTGCTGACACCCATGGTTGGCTCCAGCTGGTGAGAAAGGGCTGGACCGAACAGGTATAAGCTTGGACAGGCTAACCTGCCTTCACCACGGGCCTTGGAGGATGGCTGGTTAAAGTACCACAGGCTGGGCCTCATCCTCTGATCCTAAGGTCTCCTTGGGGGTGGCCCTGGGAGCAGGTTTTGGGGAGAAGAGCCCCTTCACAGTGGGTGCTAGGCAGCAGGGTGCCGAGAGCCCCCAGGTGAGGGAGGAGGAGGGCACGGCTGCTGGGTCTATCCTCCGGATGGCCCAGAGCTGGCGGGAGCCTCGAGCGGGGCCAGGTCACTGGAGCCGGGCTGAGCCCAGCCCCCCAGGAGACAGGATGCCATGCTGTGGGAGGCCCGTCGAGGGCCACCTCCAGCTTCCAGGTCAGCCCGTGAGATCTCCCACCTGGCCCGAGGTGGTCGTGGGCCTCCAGGATAGGCTGGGGGTTGAGCTGGAAGAAAGGGATAACGACCAGGTCCAGACCACAGGTCCTGCCACCAGGTGAGCACCTCCTATGCCTCAAGTTCTGGGCTAATCACCTCCCACCCTCGCGGCAGGGATGCAGGGTGACACGAGCACTCAGTCCACAGGCTCTAAAAACAGACCATGCCTGAAAGCTGGCTCTGTACTGACTGGCTGTGTGACCTTGGACAAGTTACTTACCTCTCTGTGCCTCAGCTCCTCATTTCTAAAATGGGCTAAGAACAGTACCTACCTCAGAACTGTCACAGGGTTAGATGGGCCATACGCCGAAGACAGCGGCTGTCACACAGGAAGCGGCCAGCCAACGCTCCTCCAAGAGCACTACTCCCGAAGGAGGCCGTGCGGCTCAGAGACCCCCCGGCTCCCTCCGGGGAGCAGGAGCTCTGCAACAGGAGACACAGGCCATACCTGCTGCCACCCAGGGCTTGCACCTAATGCAGCAATGTCAGGTAGAAGGGGCTCAGAAAGTCTCGTCACCCCCTTTTATGGGCGAGGAAGCAGGTTCAGAAAGATACCTGGGACTCCCGGCTTCCCTCGCGGTGTCATGACCAGGGGCTGGACACACAGTCCCAGAGTCCCGGAGCTGGCCCCCGCCCTTGTTCCTCATGCACGCCCCACTTCAACTTCCCCCAAGAGAGCTCCTGACATGTGACCCTCTTGGAAGCTGGCCGGTCCACGTGAGATCCGTCCCCAAGAAGGCATCAACCACTTATACGGTTTTAAGCAGAGTCGTCCGTGGCTGGCTCTCCACCTCCCACGGCAGGGTCCCCACTACTCTGCAGCTCAGCTGGCAAAAGACAGGAGACCTCAGACCCAAGCCCCCCTTCCCGGGCGCCTCCGTGCACCCCAGCCTGCCGAGGCTGGCAACGGGGCCGGGCCTAGCCTCATTTAGAGCTGCCAGTCCCGGACCGAGAGCAGAGTCCCCAGGCCAGACTGCCACTGCCCCTCCAGACCTGTTTCCTCTTCTGGAGAATGAGGAGCCTGGGCCACCGATGGGAGGCTTGTGGTTTTGTACTTCTGTTCGTAATTACTTGATTTCACAACAAACGGCAGCGGGTGCCTTATAGGAACCAGAAACAATGAAGAGATGGAGTATGAATTTAAGAACACACACACTTCAGCACAAAAACTAAGGCAATTAAAGTAGAAGGTGGGGGGAATCGGTTGCACCCGGGTAAGAAGACATAGACGCTCTCATAGGAACCACGTGTTAAACTATTATTAGACTCCATGTTTCCCGGCGGCCAAAGTGAAAAAGGAAACTGGGTAGTCTGTAAAGTCTCTTTGAGCTCTGCAGGCTGTTTTGATCCATGGTTCCCTGAGCGGAGGGCCCAGGACTCCCTCCCTACCCCACAATGAATGGGATTCCCCATTTGGAAGGGCTTTGAAATGGGAAGGTGCTCCAAACAAGGTGAGGGGGCAGGCGCCTGCTGCCTAGGCTCTCTGGGTCTGATCCAGACTGTTCCTGTGTTGGATACTGGAGCTCGTCTAGCCTCGTTGGGGAAGGGCGTCTGACCTGGGGGATGACTGCAGTGTGGCTGGGCCCCAGGCAGCCCGCAGGGTGAGTGGTGGCCCCCAGGGGTTCCACGGCTAGTAAGAGAGCTAGTTAACCTCCCTGCTCACTCACGTGGCATCCACGAGAGTACGTGCAGAGGGAGGGGATCAACCCACAGTACCTGGTTCTGATTTCCTGAAACCTTAGGGCAGTTCCAGGGTGGTCTGGATGGTGGGGAGACAGCCCACCGGTAAGGTGGGGACCCAGTCATTTCGTTTCCTCTAGCGTTTGTCAGTTGCCTACCACGTCTTGGGCCTGGTCTAAGCCCTTGGCACACATAACTCAGTCCTCAGAACAACGCTGGGAGGCAGGTACTGCTACTGCCTGTATTTTACAGATGAGGTGAAGTGACTTGCCCAGGGTCACACAGTCTAATTCCAGAGCCCATGTCTTAACCGCGACACGCCGCTTCTGAGGAGCGGGCCTCGACCAAATGCCCGCTTCTGAACCCAGAAGCTGGCTTCAAGGCTCCCCTCACAGCATGAGGAGGCAGGGTCCTGGAAACCATAAAGAAGTCTCCGGGTCTCCGTGTAGCTGCAGACTCACGGTCACACCGTCACATGCGAGAGAGAGGGTATCGGCCTATTGAGCAGAAGAGGAAGACTGAGCGCCTGGCTGGAGGTGAGCAGGCTATGGGACCTGGAGAGGGCACAGAGCCAACGCCGTGAATGTGGTGTCATTCCAGCCTCATCAGGCTGTTAGCCCAGCTCCACTGACGAAGAAACCACGGCTCAGGGAGGTGCAACATTTGCCCAAAGATCCCACGACAAGGCGCTGGGATTTCAGTCTCCTTGAGTGACTTGCAAGAGAGAAAAAAAAATATCTCGGCCTCCTTCCGTCCGACTCCTCATTCCCACACACAGACACTAAGACCCACACATTCCTGCCACCCTGAATGCCCCTTCTCCTTCCCAGGTCTGTGGCCCCACACGGAGGCTGGGCTCTGGAAGGCACGGGAAGGGGGAAGGAGCCGAAGCAGGCGACAGGGAGAAAGCGCGCGTGGGCTGGGGGCCGCATGCGCCAGCAGCCTGGGCCCGGGTGTGTGCTACCCAAGTTAGGGGCCCAAAAGCTGTTGCTTTTCACGCCTCAGCTGTGCCCGAGCGGAAGGCAGCGCCGAGCCTGCCCGGGGCTGGGCTTCAGCACGAGCCGGGCCCTCACACGCTCAGGCCCGGGGACTAACACGGCGTGCCCGGTGCGGTGGGGAGCACAAGGGGCACGCCACTGCCACTTGTGGATTTTATTTATTTATTCGACAGAGATAGAGACAGCCAGCGAGAGGGGGAACACAAGCAGGGGGAGTGGGAGAGGAAGAAGCAGGCTCATAGCGGAAGAGCCTGATGTGGGGCTCGATCCCATAACACCGGGATCACGCCCTGAGCCGAAGGCAGACGCTTAACCGCTGTGCCACCCAGGCGCCCCATGTCCCCAGAGTCTTAGACTAACAAGCACCTCCCCTCCCTCCCCACCAGGATGGCCTTGACGGGGAGGCGCCCCCTCTGCCCCTCACTGCGGCCCTGGGGGCGGGGCTGTTCTCCTGTCACCTGAGGGGAGACTGAGGCTCCAGGAGGTGAAATCAGCTGATGAGGGAGGGGCCAAGTCAGGCTGTGAGGCCACATCCTCCTGCTTGCTGACCAGAGCCCTTCCCGCAGAGAAGAAATCTGGGGTCGGGCACGGAGTTCAGGGAAGAGAATGAAAAGGAGGAGCCCCAGCTGCCGGGGGCCTCGACGGCTAGCCATCCTGGGCTGGGCCCAGAAACAGCCCCAGCAATTATTTTAACACTTGTTTGTTTGTTTTTAAGATTTATTTATTTATTTGAGAGAGCATGCGGGGGGGGGGGGCAGAGAGCAGAGAGAGAGAGAGAATCTGAAGCAGACTCCTTGCTGAACAAGGAGCCTGAGATCAGGACCTGAGCCAAAACCGAGAGTCGGACGCTTAACCGACTGAGTCACCCAGGCGCCCCAACACCTGCTTATTTATTTTTTTTAAACCTTATATAGCACTTAGTACATGCCAGGTACCGCAGCAAGGAGTTCAGAGACACTGCCTCCTTTAATTTTATCTTTTCAACAACCCTATGAGGTAAGTGCTCGGATGAGGGAACTGAGGCCCAGAGAAGTTAAGTAACTTGCCCAAGGTCACTCAGGAAGTGGCGGAGCCGGGCCGGAAGCTGCGGGCCGGGCTCCCAGGCGTCTTGAGGAGCCCTCCTCAGGGCTCCATTTATCACAGAGGCTCCAGCTTCTCTTTCTGACGCTAATTATTTTCCCCTCCTCTACAACAAACAGGATTTGCCATTTGCTACCGGCCCTGTCACTGACACCAGCCAGCTCCCTGGGAATCAACTGGGGCCTCTGGTCTCCTGCTAGTTGCTCCAGGAGGGCAACTGGCTGCTGAGGAATGAGGAGGGAGGCCCGGGCCCTCCACCCACCCCACAGCCCTCCCCCGCTCCTCCCTCCCTTCTGGAGGTTAACACTAGGGCCCACTCGGTCCTGGGCCCAAGGGACCTGTTTCCAACAGTGAAAGGGGTCCCCCAGGTTCTGGCCAGGCCAGGTTTTGTTTCTGAATTCTTCCTCAGGCTGTTTATTTTCCTGAAATTAGGAAAGGGCCCTTGAACCACACTCATTCTTGTGCCTGGGGCAAAGGTACCCAGCAGTGGCCCGGGGAGGCAGCCTCTCCGGCCTTCTGATGGTGCTGCCTGGCTGTCTCCGAGCCCCAGGCCAGTTCCTCCTGCCTGTCTGGGGGTGTGTGGGGGGGACAGGCTGGCAGGCTTTGGTCCCAGGCTTGTTTCCACCCAGGGGGAGTCCTTTCCCTACCGCCCCTGTGGTCCTCCCACATTCTCTAACACACCCTTCCCCAGCTGTCCCCTGGAACCCTCCCCCCCTCAATGCATGGACCTGGAGGGTGATAGCCAGCCAATGAGCCCACGGCTGCCTCCCCTCCAGCCCTGGAAGGAATCTTGATTCCATCCCTTCTAGTTGTCTGTGACCTTTGCTTCTCTGAGCCTCAGACTCCTCATCTGCACAATGGGACAGTGAAGGTACCTGCTTCAAAGGAAATCACAAGGAGTAAAGTCACAAAGTACTCGGCTCGTAGAAAGTACTAGTTGCCACTACTGTTGTGAGTCGTGTTTCCTGAGTGCTCAGACCTTTCCTCGCCGCACCAAGCCCCTACCCCCGGACGTGTGGCAGGGCTGCTAATTTCTCTGCCAGCTAAGACAACCCTCCTACAGAAAGGCCCAGCTCTCTATCTCTGGCTACCAGGCTGACCCACGCCTGCCCTCACCCTTGCCAACCCACATGATGCCCTGACCTACCTCTCCTGGGAGCCCCACCTGCTCACGCTGGGGCTTCACTGGCCCTGCCTCCTTTCACCCGTAAAGAGCCCATGCGATGGGAATCACCATCCAGTGGGTCAGCCTGTACCACGGAGCTCCATCCAAGCCCATGCTTGTGCTCTGGCTAGAATTCCCTACGTCTGTGTCTGCAGTTTCAAGACGTCGCACTGCTCACACTCAGGATGCCCTACGGGGTAGAGGCCCACTATTCATGCCCACCTGCCCCGCCCAGCAGCCTAGTCACCCTACCCCCTGCCCCTCCCTCTCCAGCCTCCCGCAGGGCCTGTGTGAAAGCTCCTTGCTGGGAGCCCTGCTCACGGCCCCCTCTACCAGGCAGTTCAGTGCACGGCCTGGTCTGGCTTCGCAGAGCTTCCCAGAGAGGAGATTCCCTGTCCCGGGTGCTGGCAACACCTCGGAGAGGAATTAGCACCTTCCACTTCATTAGAGGTCCCCTAGTGAGGCTGTTAATGAGAATGCTAAGTGGGCCACACCCAGCCTGCCACCTCGCCCCATGCCCTGCATACCCTGTGCAGGCAGCCATGGTCCTGGTGCGCCTCCTCAGGCTGTGGGCTGGGTCTTGGAGTCTGGCCTGCACCGGGGAAAATGCCTCCCTGAGTCTGCATGGGCCCCGGATCCATGAAGGGGCCAGCTCCATGGGTGGCATGGCCATCTAGGGCACAGGCCGGCCGCCTGAGCTATTGGGTTTCACTTCTACCATTCCCTGGGCATCAAGGAAGCAGGCAGGCATCGAGTGACAACGTAACACTAGCTCCTTCCCAGGGGAGGAGATCTGCAGAATTCCCGTATGTAACAGCAAGAGCCAACGTCCTCTACCCCACCGAACATGGATGGAAGGAGCATGGGGGGCTTTCAACTGCACACAGGCCTGGGCCCAGCCCCCCCCCCCATGGGGCCCTCCTCTCCTGTGTCCAATGAAGGGATGTCAATACTCTTCAAAGTGGGGTTCTGGAAACCCTGAGGGACCCCCAGATAAGGGTAAGTGGCCATAGCAGGCAGGGCTGGAGCTTCCTGGGGCTTGTGTGCCATGTCAGTCCGAGTCGACGTTAGCGGCTTTACATATGGGGGTTCCTTGTAACCTTTTATTACAACAAAACAGTCTCGGTGCTTAAAAGCATCTGAGAGGCACTGGGCAGGATGACCTCTCAAGTCCACTCTGGCCTTGACTTTTAGAATTCTACCTGGTTTTGACGAGGAGAGGGCCCTGGGGTTCCAGGCAGGAACCCAAACTAGTTCCACAGGCCACAGAGTCTGTCTGGCCGGAGCCCTGAGGGCAAAAGGGGGTCACAGGAAACACTGGGAGCTCTGCCTGGGGCCTGGGGCTGACTCTGCTCCCCTTCGGACACCCCTCCCCCACAACCACTCCCTCCCACCTTCCTGGGCACGACAAAGCTGGACCCAAGCCCAAGCTACCCCGGGCTTCCAGGGAGGGACAGGGGCTCAGAAGGTCCTCTTCTCTGGATGGAGGGCAGGGCTAGACCTGCCAGTGTCCCCTCCTCACTCAGATGTCCACTGAGCTACGACCTTCAGAGCGTAGGACGTCCCCGGGCAAATCAACTACAGACCCACCGCTTCCTCCTCTGTAAACGGGGATGGTGATGACAGTGCCTCCCTCTTGGGGCTGCTGTGAGGCCAAAGTGAGTTCAAAGCTGTGAAGTGCTGAGCGCAGGGGCTGGCAGAGAGGAGGTGCTCGGGAGCATTAGCTACGGATACACACAGTTTACGGGTTTAATTAAATCAACCCCCTCCTCAAAAGCATATTATGGCTCTGAAATGCCCTTTAAATAAGATCAAAACTGCCAACCACTGGCTATAAAGCTCTCCACCAACCGCCCCCCCTTCCGCCCCTGCCCATCGGACAAGCCCATTTCCTGCTCCTGACTATGTCTCTCATCCGCCCAGAACTGAGCAAGCCCAGGGGTTTCCTCCTCTCCAGATGGCCCACTCACTGCAGGGGCCCCTCCCTAGTGAAGCTCAGGGCCCCTCCCCGGTTGGCCGTAAGCCCTTGCCTTGCTTGATCAGCCTGCGACGGGCCAGGGGAGCCGGGGCCCGCGATCCAGCAGGCTTTCAACAAAGAGCTGACAGCACCAAGAGGGACCAGCAGGGCCGGGCACCGAGTGCTAACAGGATGCCCACCTGGGACCATGGAGACAGACAAGGTCCCAGCCAGACTGGCAGAGGCCGAGGCTCCTGCCAGGCAGAAAGTGGCACCTCATCTCCTCCAGGGCTTGGGGAGGCAGCGTGACAATGCCTGCTCTCGCAGCAGGCCCAGCCCTTCACCGCTTGTCCCAGAAAGGCTCCGGAGTGGGGGGGTGGCAGTGACGGAGTCAGGGAGAGCTAGGGGACCTGAAGGGGGGTGGCCTGCGTCACAGAGCCTGCTGACTTCCCCACCCTTGGTGGCCACTGGCTGCTATAAATACCACTCCTGCCTCTGGATGTTGCAGGAGGTGACCTAGAATCGTGGGCTCTGGGGCCTCCTGGGTGCCCCCGCCCTGCCAGGGTTAGACCAAGGTTGTCTGACTAGAACATCCTTGCAGCCTGGGAGCCCACCGACACCAAGCAGGGCCCTGGCCGGGAACGGGAAAGCCCCAACACTGAGGGAGACAGCTATGGCTTCCAGCCCCGAGCCTCCTATGCCCAGCATTTCTACCATTTTATGGCAAGCGTTGAGGACACCGGGTCCCTGGAGAACAAAGGCCTGGCCAGCCTGCAAAGGAGATGCAGTGCCCAAGGCTGCCAGCTCGGCCCCGAGACCACCCACCTCTGGCCTCAAGCTCAGGGGGGAAGGCTCCCAAACCATCCGATCCTGGGCCCCCTTCCCCCCTTCCTTGGTCCCACTGTGACACCGAGGTTCCACCTGGTTTCCCAACTTCTCGTCACCCTGGAAGCCTCCCAGAGTGGCCGACAGTGCTATTAGAACGAGTGGCACTCGTTCGTTCTTCTGGCCGCCAGCATGCTTCTGAGAGAGCCCTTTTCTCCACGATAGACCCGACAGGCCCAGGCCCCAAGCCCCCCGCTTGGCCGGCCCAGGAGCACAGGACAAGAGGTGGCCCCCGGCCCAGCAGCTGTGTGGACCCGCAACTCTCCCACAGGGCCAGGGTTGGGTTCCAGGCTCCCTGGCTTGGGACAGGGGAGGATGTGAGAGGAAGAAGGACTGGGAACAGCTCCAGGGGTGGGCTCCGGGTAGTGCGAACACAGGTGAAAGCTAGTTATAATGAAATGCGGGCATGAGGCCATTCTCCACCCATCCAGCAAGTCATCAGAGTACCTGCCACATGCCAGGGGCTGACGTGGGGCCAGGCTTCACAGAGCCCACAGGCCAGAAAATGTAAAGACCTGAAGCTAATCTTCACATACAGCCAGGGAAAATTCCATGATGCGTGCTCCGAGGGGGCGACCCGTCAGAGCCTGAGTAAGGAGGTGAGGACCGGCTGCCTTAAGAACTGGGAGCAGGGGCTGAGGTCTGGAGAACAAGCCAGAGGAAAGAGGCCACAAGGGGAGGGCATCACAGAGGACGCCCCTCAGCAGGAAGGCCCACATAGGAGGACCAGGAAGGACTGAGCAGAGACCAGATGAACGGGATAGAAGCAAAAAGGAGGCCTGAGGTGGAAAGGCTGGTGGGCCCAGTGGGTCTGAGCTTTATCCCGAGAACAGCGGGCAACCACGGGCCATAGCAGGCATGAGGCTGGAGAGAAGTGGGGGCCCACACTGAGGTTCAGCAGGCAGTGGTGACAGACGGGACGGGGCAGTAAGGGAGAGGGTGCTGTCAAGGATGCCCCAGCCAGATGGTCCGTGTAACTGGACAAACACCAAATGGTCCTGGCTCCAGGGGCCATGATACTCCGGGAGCCTCTCTCTCCTTGCAGAAAGGGAAGGATGGATGGTGCTCTGGTTTCCTCTGTCCCTGAAGGAGCGCCATTCAAACCCAGGCCTGGGGCAGCCTGCCCCACCCCAACATCTACGTCCTCTCCTGGACATCCAGTTCAGCCGGGTCCAGCCCTCAGGTGGGCGGCAGGCCCAGGTGTCCGGCCGGCCCGCACCCGCTCAAGGGGAGTCACTAGGCTCTGCTCCCACTGCTCAGGGTGGAAGTGCTGAGCTGGAGGTTGCAGGTACTTCCTGTGAACATTCAACTCCTCACTATTCCTGCCACCAAGCTCTGACCACAAATACAACCACGGGGAGGGGCCCTAATCTGGGGGGGACATCTCAGAGCTGATGCCAACATCACATAAGAGGGGAAACAGAGGCTCAGAGAGAGGACGGTTGTCTGCTGGTCAACCCCCCCCCCCCACCATTTCCAGCCTCCCCACTTAGAAAATGAAGACAGAGATTCCTCTGTGGGCCTGCCTGCCCTCATCTGCTCCCGGGCCGCCCTCGCAGATCACCCCCCAGCGCTCGGGCCTTCTCTCTGTCCCTCACACAGCCAAGTGTGTCCTGTCTCAACGTTCAGGCCTTCAGGCCTCCCCTCACCTGGACATGCCCCCTACCGCCTTCCATCTCTGCATGGCTGGCTCTGTCCTGTCACTCAGTTCCTAGCTCAAACCTTGCTCCTCTGACCTGCCTGCCCAATATCAGGGGTGCCCATCCCTGTCTCTCTCCATCACCTCTCTGTGTCTCCTGAATTTTCCTCTGGGCACTCACCAGCATCTAGCACTCTTGGCCTTATCGTCTGTCATCCTGTTTACTACCTGCCCCCCCCCCCCCGCCCCACCAGGGTGCGGCTCCTAGGGCAGGGGCCCTGCAGGAGGCAGGAACCCACCAAGTCCCTGCTGCTGGAGGAGGAGGAGCTATGCCCAAGCCCCGGCTGAGGGAGCCTGTGTAGAGCCCAGCCCAGAACCCAGGGCTCCTGCCTTCCAGCCCCAGGCCCTCTCCACACCTTCCGCTGGCCCCATCTGCTGGATCCAAGCTCCATCCCGAACCGCCCTCCCACAGCAGCAAGTGCGCCCTGGCCTCCCTGGCAGCCGACGACCTCACCACGGGACCCGGGAAGAAAGGTGGCGTCTTCGTTTCGCGGCTGCAGAGAACTGTGGCAGGAAGGGGGTGTTGGGTGGTTTGCCTGAGGGGACACAGAGAGCGGCAGAGCAATGACCAGGGCCTGCTGCCTGAGGGGCTCCTCTGCGCCTCAAGCCCCGCTCTCCCTGCCTGTCCGCGGGAGGGTGACGTGGGGTGCCCCGCTCTGCAAAGCACATGGCGGGGAGGAAGGGGGCACCTCCATGGGTGCTCAAGGCCTCTCCCAGCGCCAGGGCTCCCCGTGGGACCCTCGTGGCCTGCAGCCCAGATCCAGCCTGCGGATCTGGCTTCCTCTCTTAGAGCCTCAGCATCTCCATCCGAAAACAAGGTGAGGGACCAGATCATTTCCAATTTCCCCAGGACTCGCTTGTTGAGTCCCCTGAATGCTCTTCAATCTCTGGTTCGGGAGTGCGATCCCTTAGAAGGCTCAGAGGTATGGACAGGAGCACCTCACCGCGCCCGGGGAGGGAGACGGGCCGGAATGGCCACACTACAGCCCAGCAGTTTAAGGGCACCAGCCTGTGAGGTCAGCCAGAACGAAGTTCACAGCCGCTGACTTGCCCGTGACCGTGTGACCGCAGGAAGTCTCTCCGCCTGGGTTCCTCTCCAGACAATGCAGACAAGAGCGGGGCTGCCTCCTGGGCCTCTGGGGGAACAGATGCCCTACAGGTCCTCATTCTGCCTCCCTCCCTGTGACCCTCATCTGCTCTCTGCCAGCTTCCTAGGAGTGTGAGAACAGACAGGAAGTAGCAGGGGCCTCTTGGAAGGAAAACTCTATAAAAAGCCTCGGCAATGGGATGACTTCCCTTGAAGACAGAGCCCTGGGCCCCTACATCCCTGCCCCCCGTGGGCCTTATGCCAGGGTCTCTCCTCCTGGCTACGCAGGCACAACCCCAGAGGGACCAGAGGCAGGGGCAGCCCGGATGGTGAGGGGGCTACTTTCTTGACCCGCGGCCCCCTGTGCCAGCTCTACCACCCCACTCCGCACAGAACCTCCTTTCACCTCTTCTGGGCCCCGGGAGGATGCATGAGATCACGTCTGGGAAGTGCTCAGAGCTCCCCGGAGAGAAAAGAACGGAGGGATCCAAGGTGGGATTAATTACGTATCAATGTGCTCGTTTATTAGCGCGTCGATTTACTGCAGGGCCCAGAGTGGGACACGCGTGGAGCCTGGTATCCGAGAATCCAGGCTTGGTCCTGGGCCCAGCCATGAATACATGTGGGCAAGTCGCAGCCCCTCAGATCCCGGTTCCGGTAAAAGGGGGATAACTAACATCTGAGCGATGTGGGGTACAGCACGACACAGACAGGTGTTTCCTTCCCCGCAAACAGGGTCGCCAGGTATGAGACCCACAGCGTTGCCGTGAGGAGCGACAGTCGGGTGCTGGGCACGACACACATTAGGGGTCGTTACTGCCGCTGCAGGAGTGGCATGTGGGGTACGAGGACTGTCCATCGTGGGGCGGGCACCCATCCCTGACCTGTTGGAGGGAAGGCTGCGCAGGGCCTGGCGGCCACAGTGACTTAAACTAATTACTAGAGGCCGACACTGCCCTTCCTCCGCACCTGTCCTCCTCCCCAGCTAAGAGGTGGTGGCGGAGGGACCTGGGCTCCCCACAGCCAGGAGCCAGACGCACTCAGCCAGCTCCCCAAAGGCCAGGATGGGAGTGACCAGGCAACCTCCAGCAAGCTGTGCCCACCTGGGAAGGCTGTCCCCAAGCTTGAGTAATGACACTCTCTGGGCCGTCCTCTGTTTACAGAGCTCTTTACCCATGGAGGGGGCCGTGCAGCCTCTTGGTGTCAGCCCGCTTGTCCTCACAGCTTGTCTGACAGGTACCAAGTGGTGGGGAGACCACGGGCCAGAGCAGTGGGTTTGCTAAAGACCACAGTGCAAAGCAGGGTGGACCCCCCATGGCAGGCCGAGGTTCCTCACCCTCGCAGGACCAGAGCCACTCTGTAGGCTGGTCATAGGCAGGACGGCGAGGAGGGAGGTGCTGGCTCCCTATCCAGCTAATGCAGGCCTCTCCCTGGGGCCCCAGCTGCAGTGAAGAAAGGGCCTCTTCCCCGGGATGCCTGACCCACCCTGCCTCTGTGTGCCTCATGGATTCCCATCAACCGCGAGAACCAGGCCCGTGGCCTCAAGAAGACAGCAGCACGTCCCCTGGTCAGTGACTGCCCGTGTAGCAGACTCAGACCAGACAGAGGATGCTGGAAGCCTGCTGTCAGGAGGACAAGCGGAGAGGCAGGCCCAGGGCGCAAGAAGAAATCATCAAGTTTCTGGGGCTGATTCATCGGAAAAGGGGTGAAGGGCAGGGCAGGGCGGGGACTGGCGGAGTCCAGGCAAGCACTCCTCCCTGGGAGGAAGGGTGGGGCCGCGGGCAGCCACAGCGCCAGGAGGGAAGGGGGCAGATGTGCCTGTGCGGGAGGCTCCCGGCTTGGGCCCCGCGCTCCGGCCCCGGGCACACAAAAGTCCCGTTGACGCCGCCCCTTGCCCCCACACTCCGAGGCCAGTGCCCCACATAAGAGCTCTGGGGACCTCTTCTGCTCCTTGTCGCCCGTCCAGCTGCCACTGCCACTGCCACCCTGGCATGCCAGGCATGCCAGGCCCCAGCACTGCCGAGTCACATGCTCCGCGCGGGCGAGGCCAGGTCCTGCTGGGGCAGCGGTGGGCCTGGAGGGCATGGCACTTACGGGCAGTGGGGACCTCCTCAGTCATGCAGAAAAGCTGGAAACCTGGAAGCAGCGGACCACCTGCCTGCCACCCTCGCCCAGCCTCACCCCACCCCATCTTCCAGGAGGGCAAATCCTTGGGCAAACAGTGAGCCAGGTGTAAGCGACACAGCAAACGCAGGGCTGGGAAAAGCAAACACCGCAGGCCACCACTCTGCTGGGCCTGCTGCCCTACAGGCTGGCACTCGGCTGCTCACAGTGGCCTTGCCCGCAGCTGCTGCTGAGGCCCTGGGAGGAACCTGAGTGGGAGGGGCAGGGGAGGCGGTGGCAGGTGCAAACGGGCAGGGCACAAGTCCTCAGGACGCCGGGCTTACCATGCTGGGGTGCTGCCCCCCAGGCACCATGAGCCTTCTCTAGGGGACAGGCCAGCAATCCAGAAGGAGGTATGCCAAGGAGGGTCAGGCTGACCTGGGCCTGGACCTTCCGCTTGGCCATATCCTGGCTGTGGCCCTGCACAATTCTCAGGACCTTGGGGCTAGCAGCACCCAAGTTGGTGGCCCTTGGGAAGGTTAAATGGGGTCTGGAAAACACTTCGAGCACAGTTTGGCACCGATGAGGGTCTCAGTATATGGGTGCTGTGCCCAGCGTCACACGGCTGTCGGGTAGAGCAGGTCACAGAACATGGGGTGGCACTCTGGAGGCCTGCGCACCTCACCCTCCAAGGGCATCCTCACTCATGACCCCCGTGACCCCTGGCCTCAGCCTCCAGGGCAGACATCTCCAGGGAAGGCTGCTCCAGCAGCAGGGGGCTGCTCTTGTGGGCCCCAAACTCAGGGCAGCCACGGGCCAGGTCCCAGGGCAAGGCGAGGCCTGTGCCACCCCTGTTCCCCATACAGGGCTTCTGCCTCAGCTGACCCCACCCCACGAGCAGCCAGGGGAGTGAGGTTCCCCCTGCAGACCCCACCCTGGGGTTGAACCACACGTGCTGATGAGGCCGCTTGCCCTTCATCCGCTCTGCTTTTTGCCACAGCCAAGCATTCTGCGGGGTCAGAGCTCTTCATGCCTCCGTGCCTTTGCACAGAATGCCTTTTCTAATCCTGCTCGCCTGGGAACTCCTCAGCCTTTCAGGGCTTAGCCCAAATACCACAGCCTCTGTGAAGCCTCCCAAAGCCTGCGAACCCCGAAGCAGACCTGATCAGTGTCCCTCCATTCCTCCCCAGAGCACCCTGGCTCCTCACTATGCTGGGAGCTCCCAGAGGGCAGCACTGCACCCTCTGCCTGGGTCCCTGGCACCCAGCTCAGGGCCTGGTGGTCAGCAGCTGCTGGAGAAATGTCAGACCAGGCCCTGGGCCTGCTCCCTCGTTCCTCTGACATCGTGCTGCTGCCTGTTCGGCCAAAGAGACTCAGCATGCAGGAAGCAGGGCAAGACTGAGCGTCCCGGACAAGCAGATGGGGGCCCAAGATTTCCTCTCCTTTGGAGACGGTCCATGATCTGAACCCCTAGCCTCACCCACAGTCACAGGTGGCTTTGGGGGTTTGCAGGCTGCCTCCCCAATTTGGAAAGCAGACACCAAAGTTAACAGGAGGGGTGAGCAAAGGGACGGGAAATGCAACCAGCCCTGCAGGGAGATAGGAGCTGCGGCTGCCATCTGCTGTGAACAAGATGTCTGGGGACACGCACTCCTCAGTGCTGAGGTCTCCCGCCAACTCGTGGAGGGTGGGCCGCCCCTCTGCAGATGGGAGCCGGCGGCTTGGCCAAGCCCGAGAAGGTGCCAGGGCCCCCCTCCTGCCCACCTGGAGCCGCCGGCTTCCCCCCTCTGCCCTCTTGCTACTTACTCAACCTGACCATGGGGCCAGGAAGCCAGCCTGGGACACAAGCCACACTGGCTCTTCCAGGGAGCCCCCCTCCAGGCTGTAGGGAGCCAACACCACAAGAATAGTGATAATAAGGGTACAATCCCAGCGTGACCAGCTGCTGGAAGGCCCTGCACTGGCAACTCTGGGTCATCACCTCACTTGCCCCAACACCCCGGAGAGGAAGGAGGAGGAGACAGAGTCCAGGGGTGGGGGGATCCCTGTCTTTCCCCTCATTGCATAAGTACCTGGCCAACTAGGTTCTGGGGCTCCTTTGTTCTCTAATGCTGGGGACTTAGTGAAGGACAGGAGAACATCTGGGTGTGAAGGAACCTTCTGGGCCCCTGAGTCACATACAATCATTTTAGGAAGGAGGGTGAGGGCCAAGGATGCAGATCGCCCGCCCCAGGCAACACTGAGGTCAGCCGTAGGCCAGGCGCAGAACCTGGAACCCTGTGCCACCGCCCAGTTCCCAGGCCCTTGGCAGGCTCCTGGGCAGGGCTGTCCTCTGTCCTTCAAAGAGCGCTGCCCTTCGAGGGCCAGCCCTGCCTTAAGAGCCCATGGTGGTTCAGGCCAGGCCTTGCCTGCACCCAGCCTGTCCGCGCTGCCTGCGCAGGACTCACAGCTGCCCTGCCCTCCTGGCTGGGACCCCAGCCCTGTCACTCAGGAGGCGGGGCCCGCAGGCCACATTCCTTCCCTGGGCCACCCTGCCCTGTGCCTGCTCGTAGAGGGAGTAGTGTGGCCAAAGGAGCCAGACGTGCTTGCAGGGGTTTAAATGGCCTGCTTGTTGGACACCCTGGGGCTGCCCCGTGGCACCCAGCCAACAGAAATGGCTCCACTTCTCACCATGCCAGGCATGGGTAGGGGGCTGAGAAGTCTGTCCGCTGAGACTGAGCTGTGCCAGGGTCCCAAACGCCACCCTGTGAACTTCGGCCCTGCCAGCCCCCACTATTCCAGCCTGGAGAGGTCAGGGGGTGACTCTTCCCCCCACCAAGAAGAGGAAGGCAGGGACTCTGGGGCAACCATTCAGAACTGTACCTCCCATCCCACCCCCAGCCCAGCCCGCCCCATGCGGCTCTGCTGCCACCACCCCCACGGGCCTGCTCACAAGGCGCACACTCCACATTTCTGTCTGCACGGTCCCCCCCCAGTCCCCCACACACCGTAGCTGTGACACCTCCACCCGCTGCCAGCTCTCAGCTGAGGGCGGCACTGGCAGCTGGGGCCGAGGAGGGCCCCAAGATGTGCTCTAGGGCATCTGTGGGCCTGGAAACCTCTCGCAGACTCATGTGAATTCTTCTGGGGGGGGACAGCCTACAATCTTCTCCCTTTCTCCAAGGGTCCTTGGCCCCTGGCTGGGTCACTGTGCTGGCCCCACTTCCTGCCTCCCACAGTCCCCCCCCCCCCCGCCCCCAGGCGCCTGTCTGTGAAGTGCCTGGGGATCAAGGGACTCAATGGCTTCTCTATTCTCTGGAGGGAAGGCATTTCACCCTGGGGGGGCTCCTGCAGGGAGGCAGGGAGCAGCCCTGCCGGTGCTCAAGGCCCAAGATGCCTCACCACTCGTCCGTGTTGGGAAGTGCGGCTGTGAGCCTGGTGGAGAGCTTAGGGTCTTCCGCTCTGCTGGGGGGCCCGCCCACAGCCAGCCCCAGGGACCTGCTCCCCTATTCCCGGGACTCGCTCCGTGCGAGTTGCTGCAGCTCCTCAGACACCTTCACAAGTCACTCCTGCCTAGGCTGCGGCACAGCCAGGCCGGGGTGAGTCAGCCAGGGAAATCCCAGCCCGGCGCCCGCCGCTGGGTGACAGTTCCGCTGACACCTACGGAGTGGGGCGCCCGGCCCCTCCCGGCAGAGGGCGAGAGGAACACCCGGGCTCCCCCACCCCCATTTCCTGCTCCTTGAGAGGGGAGCCTGGCGGTGGCGGTGGCGGCAGGAAGGAGTCACAGTGCCAAGGAGCCCTGCCACAAGGCTCTGGTCCTACACGTTGCTCTGTGGCCTCCTCAGGCCCCCGCTCCCTTATCCTTGGCATGGCAGTAGGGGAGGAGGTGGGACAATGGTCTCCATGGCCCCTGGCAGCTCCTGCCTGGGACCTGTCCCCCCAACCACTGGGTATGCTGCTGCCAGGGCCTCAGCACCCCCAGGGTCCCGCTGGGCCAGGGTCACGGACACACCCACCTCATTCCTGGGAGGCCTCCAACTCCTGCCCGGGTACCCCCATCACATGCTGCCCTGCACCTCAAGGACAGGGACAAGAGAGCGAGGAAGAGAACAGGCCAGGAGAGGACCAGCCTGAGAGCCTGAAAGGGAAAGGCCAGAAAGGACAGGCACAAAGGCTGCTCCCGGCAGGACATCCTGTCCCTCAGGAAACCAGGCCAGGTCCCCACAAACCAGCCAGACCGGTTGGTGTTAGCGGGCACTTCACTGCTGCGGGCTGTCTGAGCATGTAGGGGAAGGGGTCTGCGAGATCCCGCCTAGGGCAGCTGCAGGCCGGGTCTGTCCTGTGGCAGATTCGGGCCAGTGCCTCACTGTGCACCCCATTACCCCATCACCCCATTCCCTTCCAGCTGGACTCCTGCCCAAATAGGGCTCCCTTCCCAGCATAAGAGAGGAGAGTGTGGGGAGGGTGATGTTCTGAGCACGCCTGCCCCCCTACCACTGCCTCAGTGGGCTCCAAGACCAGGGCAGGAGACCAGACCTAGGGCCTGGGAGTGCCAGCTGGGGCTTCAGATGTACTCAATGGGACCTTAGGAAGGAGCTTCTGGGAGGCGCCTGGGGGGCTCAGTCAGTTGGGCATCCAACTCTTGGTTTCATCTCCGTCATGATCTCAGGGTTGTGGGATGGAGTCCCACATTTGGCTCTGTGCTCAGCATGGGGTCTGCTTGTCCCTCTCCCTCTGCTCCTCCCCCCACTCGTGCACGTGCTCTTTCTCTCCCAAATAAATTAAAAATCTAAAAAAAAAAAAAAAGGAGGAAGAAGAAGAAGGAGCTTCTGGGGATCAGAACACGGAGGTGGCAAGCCCTATCCCCAAGCAGCTCACAGTGCAGAAGGAAACCCACATGCAGGCCAGAGGCCATGAAGCTATGATGCTGGGGACCCCACAGTGGGGACACCTGTCAGCCCAAGGTGGACAGAGAGGGCTTCTTACAAGTGCGGGAGGCTGAACAGATCACTGTTGATAGGGAAGAAAAAGCCAGGAAAGTAAGACTTGCTTGTTCTCTCCTGCCCCATAGAAAGCCTCCCAGAACCCCAGAGGCAAATGCACCTTGTTCCTGGGCCAGACCCCAGCCAGCACAGAGCCCTGCCTCCCTCACCTCTGCCCTTGTAGGGCTCTGTGCTGAGCACCACCATTAGCTCCCAACTCCTGCCTCTGGGTTGCTGGCAAAGCTGATTTCTACGGGCTCCCTGGGCCAGGAAAAACACACTCGGGAGTGCACAAAGGGCAGGTGAGCCCTTGGTGTTACCTGGACGGGAGCCCCTCCACAGGTGGGGAAATGAAGCTCAAGTTCAGGTTGCCCCTGCCTCCCCACCCCCCACCCCTTTGGTCTTCCCACCCTGGCAGGATTCCTCCTGAA
The DNA here is from genome assembly GCF_024610735.1 of Ursus americanus. Lineage (NCBI taxonomy): Eukaryota > Metazoa > Chordata > Mammalia > Carnivora > Ursidae > Ursus > Ursus americanus. Next base: position 37,773,648 of record NC_142150.1, on the reverse strand, counting down.
GCCTGGGCCTCTTGCCCTTGCCGGGCAGGGAAGCCAGTGGTGGGAGAGGCCCAGAAAACCATCCATTTCTTTGAAAGAAGACTGAAAAGACATGGCCACACAAATCCCATGGGTTTACTTAAATGTCTTTAAAACAAATGGCTTGAATGGATTTCTCCCACCCTCCCTGAGCCACTCACTGGAAAACAGCAGCTGAAAGGGCCAGAGACTCGGGGCTGCTGGGGCCTGACGGAAGCGGGGTCTCAGCTGTCAAGCCAGGCAGGGGGCACTGGGATAAAGGCAGCTCTGGCCAGGAGCAGCTGGACAGCTGACACCTCACCCGCAGGCAGCACAGAGGCTACCCGGGGCTCGCGAGAGGCCGGTCTCACATTCAGGACTGTCCGGTGCTCCCTGGCACTGGGGCCTACTCTGTTTCCCAGCACCGCAGGCCCCCTCCCCCCCCCCACCCTTGTCTGGAGGCCCAGCCCCGTGCAGCTGCTTCTGCACACACTCTCACGGGCCAGCTGGGACAGACAGGTGCCATCTTCTTGGGCAGCAGAGCTTGCTTAAAAAACCAGGCGAGGGGGCAGGAGTGGGAAGGTATGTGACTCCCTACAGGTTGGGGCTGGAAGGGCCTGGGGGGAGGCAAAGCTCAAGCCTCCACAAATCTCAGAGACATCTAAGCCCAGAGAAGCATGCTGGCGTGCCCCAGGTCAGCACAGCTATGCGTCTCGTCCAGTCCCCCGCTGCATCCAAACCTCCATTCAACCATGACTTCCCAAACCCATCCTAGGTGCTAGACTCTGGAACGGAGGTTTAGGCACATGCCTAGGTGACCCCCCGCTCCCCTCCCGGCCTACCTTGTGTGAAGTGGAGAAGTGCCCCCGCCATTGCCAGAGAAGATTCAAAGCAGAGACGAAGTAAAAAAAAAAAAAAAAAAGTGGGAGAAACTGTGTGAAGGACCAGGGCAGGGGTGAGGTCACAGCCTGGAGGTGATGGGGACCCAGGAGGTAGGTCAAGTGGGAGGAGCACTGTCTTGGGACTCTGGGGCTCTCACTGGCAAAGGAGACCCGAGGACCCTGGGCCACCCATGCTTATCTGTGTCTACTTTTTTCTTCTTATTACCAAGTAGATGTTTTCTATAGAACACAGAAACAAAAAATAGACGGAAAGAAATAGAAGTCGCCATGACCCTCCTAGGAAAATGATTAACTATTAACATCTGTCTAGTCTTTCCTCTGTCCAAATATGGGATCATTCTGTACCTACGGCTTTTTCCCACTGAGTAGAGAAGGTGAACATTTCTCCTCATTAAACATTGTTCTGGCCTAATCTTCCCTCATTGCTGTAGACCAGGCCACGTGCCTGGTGTATGTGAGTTCATTCGACCAATTCCCTACCGGTGGCTGTTCCCCCCTCCTCACGTGAGAAAACCCCCACAGCTGGGTCCAAGGCAGAGCAGCTCCAGCCCCCCAGGTGGGACGGTGCTGGAGCCCAGGGCTCCTGGCCCCCACCTAGAGCTCCTTCTCCTCCCCCCCTGGAAGAGGCGAAGCCTCCTATACAAGGTGGGGAGGGTTGGGGGGGGGCTGCTCTTCTCTACAGCGAGTTCCAGTGACTCTGAGCTGGAATGGCAGGGGGAGATGGAGAAATGCAGATTCCCAGGCCCCACCCAAGAATTCTGAATCCATTGGTCCGGGGTAGGACCTAGGGACCTATATTTGGAGCAAGTCCCACCATGGCCAACCCTGGGTGATTCTGAGCCTCGGATGAACCAGCCTGCACTCAGAGAAGCCCTGTTCTAGAGGCCCAGCAGTGCCTCCCTGACTGCAGCGAACACAGGAGCACCCCAGAGCTGGTTAAACCACAGGTCCCCGGGCCCCACACCCAGAGATTCTGAGTTGCGGGTGGGGGGACACAGATTCTGTATCGCTAACCTGCTCCCAGGTGCTGCTGGCCCATGGGCCACACCCAGGATCACTGAACTAAACCCAAGAGGACAGCAGGTGCAGGCGACAGGCCCCTTGCCTGGGTAGATAACTCCAGCTAGCTCTCACGAAGCACTTCTAGGGGTCAAACACCATGTCCCGGCCACTCAAGCTGTGGTCGGTGAGCCACATCACTAGGAGCAGATCTGGGACCCCAGCCAGCCTCCAGGGGATCTGCATTTGCAAGCTTTCCAGGTGATCCGTGTGCCGGTGAAAGAAGCACCACGCTGAGTAGTTAACAAGCAGCATCCCACATCATCCTCCTGACACTCCTCGGAAGTAGGTCACTGAGTCCCCTGATTTTACAGGTGCAGCTGAGAGGTTAAATGACTTGGTTAAGGTCTCACAGGCACCACGAGCCAGAGCCGCAGCCGGAAGGAGACGGCCCAGCTTCAGAGCCTGAGCTCCTAACCCCGCATCCCAACACTCCGGGGGGGGGCTCCCTGGTCGAAAACCCACCACCCAGGTGGGCTTGAAGTCTCCACTTTACGGATGGGACCCGGGAGACAGGGGAAGTCACTCTGTAGCTCCCGCTCCCTGGGAAACGGTGAACCCGGGGCCCACGCCGTGCCAGTGTTCACTTCGTCCCAGCTCATTCTGTCTGTGGCACTGAGCCAGAGCACAGGGCCGGGGTGGGGGTCCCGCCTCCAAAGTCCACAGGCTCTGCAGACACAGTCGGGGGGCAGGAAATGGGAAGTGGGGCGGAGGAACCAGGAACTCGGTTTGGTCTGAGGATGTTCTTTTTTCACAGCCAGACTCTGGTTCTGTGTGCCTTTTGAAAGGATGTAGAGAACAGCTGTGCTCAGCCCAGCGAGGCCGGTCTCTTTCAACCTTCCAGTTGCTGCCATTTCCAATTACAACTTCAGAGGGCTCCTATAATTTATACATCCCAGGATGCACTGCTCCAGCTGCTTTATGATGGGAGTTCGTTACACCATTAAGGTTAAACTTTTATAAAGTACGGAGCAGGTGGTGGGCTGGGTGCCCGGCTTAGTTACCGTTGCCGGAAGCCTGCTGAATGGGGTTCACCTGGGGAAGGGAGGGAGCCAGGCTCTCGAAAGGGGCCAAGAAGTAGAGAAGGCGGCTCCAGAGAGCAGGGGCCCTCCATCAGCCCCTTTATCAAACTGTGCGGCTGAGCAGGCGGGTGGCGCGGAGAACAATCTGCAAGAGCTCAACATTACTGGCAGGGGGCACGCGGGGTGAGAGGAACAATCCTGTGTGCGCCTGAAAGCCGCCTGCCAAGGCCAGAGAGGTGCGGGGTCTGAGGACGCAGTGGCTACAAGCCACCAGCGGCCTACGCATGGGGAATGACCCGGCTTCCAGGCGGCGGGAGAGGCCGCTCTCCCAGCAATAGGGTGGTCGAAGGGAGCCTTCCTTTTTAGGAACCGGCTCTTCCCATGGCTCAGAAGGTCCCCAAGCCCGATGCGAGGTGGGAGAACCAGAAGGAACACCCCTAGAGCAGGGCCCAGCCAGATGCGGGTCTGAGTCCCAATCTGCCAGTGGCAAATTTATGGTCTTAAGCGGGTCCCTTCAATTCTCCAAAGGAGCTGAGGTCTTTGATCTGCCCCTCTGCTGTAAAATACGAGGGCCTCCCTCCTCGGGGCGGGTCGGCACTGCCCTGAGCGCAGAGCCCTGCGCTGGGCGAGTGCCCACCATGGCTGTTCTCTGCACTCATGAACTCCGACTCCACGTATAGCACTCAGTACCGCGGCCGGCGGGAGGACCGGCCGGGAAGTGTGGGCTCACGTTGCCGTTGCTACATCTGTCCTGTCTGCCATAGCTCAGTCCCCAACCTGGGAACTCCCCGAGGGCGAGGTGACAAATTTCCTTATGCTCAGCTCCGGGCACAAGCTTGGCATGCTGCAGGTGCTTGAGAAATGTCCCGGAAAGAACCGGGTGGACAGAGGTGGAAAACCATTCTCCACAGCCTGGCCCCCGTCCCAGGGAAGGAGGCGGAGGAAGACCAAGTTCTTTCCAAAGGTATGAAACTGAAGCAACCTCTTGAGACAAATTCCGTGACTTCCCCGAAGGAAAGAGACTCCAGATGCGGCTGGTTTTCTGGCTCTTGGAAACGGGGGCTGTCTCTGGCCTTCTTCTGCGTGTCCTTAGAACTGAAGAGGATCTGCTGTGACTGGAAGCTCCAGCCTTGGTTGGGGCCCCCGGATTGTGGGTTCACCATGGCTGCCAGCCCACTCCCCGTGGCAGCAGTGGCCTCCTTCTGCAGTCCCTGGGGTGGCTGTCCGCCCGGCGGGCTCCCAAGCCTGGAGGTCGACGCTACGGGAGTCTGCATTTGTCAGGGGTTGCCAGTGTTCTTGGCTGAGGAGCGAGTCGTGACCCCCACTCTCAGGATGCACAATCTGACCCCCAGGCCAGCTTCCCACAGCCGAGTGCAACTGGAGGGGCTGAGAGGGTCTCCGAGGAAAGACACTGGCTTCCTCCAAAGGCCTCGGGGGAGGAAAAGATGTACAAAGAAAAGGAGCCGGAAGGAAGAGGTGCCAAGGGGAAGGAAACCAACCAGGAGAGGAACCAAAAGGAAGGGGGAGGGGGAGGGAGATGCGGGCCAGCCTAAAAGAGGGTTGGGGCAGGAACAGGGTACGATGCCAAAGGGAAGGTGGGACACTGCCAGCCCTGAGAAGTGGCCCAGAAGCGGGAGGGGAGAGGAGGAAGCCCAAGGGGCCGGCCTGCATCGCAGGAGCAGTGCTGGGGTTGCCTGGCTGCAGAGGAGAACGGGAGCAGCCTCAGGAAAGGGAGGGTCCTCTCAGCTTAGCGCCCACCTGGGTTGACCGAGAAGAGCTGAAATAATCATGGTAATTAATAATAGCACATAACATTTATTGAGTACCGATGATGTTCTTGGCACTGGGCAGAACTTCCAAGGTGGTATCTCATTGGATCCTGACAGCAGCCCCATGTGCCTTATTCCATCAGAGCCCCCATTTTCGAGATGAAGAAACTGAGGCTCAGAGGTCCAGTGACCTGCCCAAGCAATAGTGGACTCGAATAAAGCTCCATCTTTATGCCAAAGTCCAAGCTTGCAGGCCTAGGCTATGCTAAATTTAAAGAGAGAGAAAGAGGACGAATCAGAGGTGAATAATCAAAGCAATCAAAGGGTGGCATGGTCTTGGAGACCAGTGGTCCTGAAGGGTGAGGCGGTCAGGTGCAGAGGGAGACCACCCCTGCGGGGTGGCTGGTGCCTGCTGCTGAGCTGGGCCAGGCCAGGCCAGTCCCCTCCACTGCTGGGCCCAGGGCTGCCCCAAGGCTGCAGCGGGACAGCTGTCCCAGGGCAGCGTGGGCGCCGGGATGAGGTGGGAGTTGGCTGAAGGGCGAGCCCGGGGAGCCTGATGTAATCCCGGCGACCAGAGTCTGAAACGGGAAGTGCAGCGGAACGTCACCTCACAGCAGCCCCGCCACAGACTTCCAACAGCCATGCCAGGCCTGCCTCACCCCAACCCACGGTCTCAGACCTCTGCCCGCCTCTCCAGGCCTGGGGGCCCTGGCAGCCTGCGCCGTGTTCCCCAGGGCTGATGAGAAAGCAGCGGACTCCTAGCCAACGCCCTGGGAACCCTGCCATCGGGAGGCGGACAGCCTCACCGCTTTCCGGAACAGACGCGGGGCTCACCTCTTCACCAGGCTTTCCGCATATTTTGAGGGGTGAGGGGAGGTCCAGGCAGCTACTTGGCAAGCTATCCTCCTTCCTCACTAAACCTAGCCTGAATCAACCTAGTCAGGCTGCCCGGAGGAGAGGGGTAGTGGGGCCCAGAACCCCAGGAGGGCTCCATGCACTTGCACACAACCCAAGGACCCAGTGCGAGAGGGACCACCTCCAGGGACCCAGGGACTACTCAGCCAACCACAACACCAGGCTGCGGCCTGGCACCCACTCTAGGGACCTCCTGCCCAGCTCTTGGCCACACAGGGTCCAAGTCCTTGCCAGCTGGCAAGCCATGGACTGCATCAGCCCATTCAGGGCGGCTCAGAAGGTGGGTACAGATCCCCCGGCCTGGGTTTCTGCGTCCAGCCTTAAGCACTCCTGGCCTTTATGCCAGTGCTTAGAACTCATGCACAAGCAAGCCCCTGATCAGTACAGTGTCTTTCCTATCCCTCATCACCTTTGACCATGGGCACAGCCAGAGAGCGAGAAAATAAATACCACCGTTGCTAACATATAAACAGGGCCACTGAGGTTCAGAGAGGCTGAATGACTCATCTGAAGTTGCCCAGCTGGGCCAGGGGCAGAATGCAGGCCCAGTGCCCTCCACCAGCCTTGCTGTCTCCCTAAAATCACCTATCCCATGTGAGTGGGCACTCCTGGTCCCCAAAGCAAAGGAGGGGGGCCCCGTGCAGGCCAACACTTCAGGCCAGACACGAGGAGGAGGATGTGGCCACTGGATAAACATACAGACATCTGATAAACAAACAGGTCTAAGGAGATGGAGAGAGAGGGAATGCAGGGAGAGAATCAGTAAGCGCCCTGTATCTCAAGGCTGCCGGGGTCTAAATCCTGGTTCTGCCATCTATTAGCCGAGTGGAGTGCCGGGAGCACATTTCTAAACCTCCTCTACAGAATGGGTTCACATCACCTGCCCCTTGGGGTGGTTCTGAGGATTACATGAGCTAATGCCCGAAAAGTGCTTAGCACAGCGCCTGGCATCTTTGCTCCGGAAGTGCTATCGGGCCCTTATTTGTTAGTCTTCACTGAGGCTGTGGATTAGGGAGGGGGACAAGCCACCAACATTTCACAACATACTCTCAGAAGGGCCGGGACTACAGGCCCTCCTGTTAGCTAGGCCAGCGCTGGAGTCCAGGGGGGCAGGAGAAAGGCTTCATAGGGGAACGGCCCACGTGGGGCCCGAAGGAGAGGCAGGGCTTGGAGAGGGGAGGCGAGGGTCCTGGGCTCACACCTGGCTCCCCATCTACCTGCCATATGTCCTCCCAAAGCCTCCTGTAAGCCAGCGGTCGTCAGAGAGACAGACGAAAGAGTGAGCAAGAATGCACCGTGCTGGGTTAGTTCCCCCATGCTCACAAAACGGAAACCATTATTATTACTATTATGGTGTGGCTGAGACGGAAGCCCTGGGGTCTGCTCGGACCCCCAACCTGAGAAAGTCTGACAAAAGCCGAGTGCAGGGCTCTGTCCCCGTGGGCGAGGTCGGGGGGTGAGGGCCAGAGAAGCAGCCCCACAGGGCTCACCCCACTGTGGGGCCTGCCCAGCAGGTGCGGCCATGTGCTCAAAAGGACAGGGTGAATTGTATATAAGGAAGGCACATCAATAATAAATGAACCTCAAGTAAGTCCAGGAACATCAATCATAAATTAATTAAATGGCTCCAGGAGAGGCAACGACAAGGGGCTTTTTCGGGATGAATCAAAAGCAGCATCCTGCCTCCCCCTCCACAGCCTCGCCCGTCCTTCCCCAGACCCCTGCCCGGCAGGCTCCGTGGCCAGGACCATCTCCAGGTACTGAAACCGGCGGCCCCCAAAACACAGGTGAAGAGAAACCCTGTTCTCCTCCCACCTGCCCCCCCCAGCTCAGAGAACTCTCAAACGCTGCAAGGGTTTTGATGAAACTTCCCAGAATAGTAACCTCCTGGGCTGAACTCAGGCAGGCGAAATTTCAAGGGGTAATTTGGTGAGAAAATGATCAAACGCCTGGAAATAAATGCCAGAAACACTGGCACCCCCTCGATGGGTCCTCGGGGATGAGAACAGCCTTGCAGGCAGAACAAGCAGCCTCACGGGGGTCCCTGAAAGCCTCTCCTCGGGCTGCAACAGACAGGAATCAAGACCACAGAAAGGCACGTGTGGGAAATGCATGCCGGGCCAAGACTCTGGGGCTCAGCTCTGATCCTGGGCCTGGCCTCCGGGTCCTTCCCGGGGCCCACCCCTTACTGACCAAACTGACAAATCTCTTGGCTTCTACCTCCCCTCCATAATCAGGCAGGCTGGTCTCTCCCCTTTCCTCCCCCGGGCCTCTGTACCTGGGCACTGCCCTAGCCGCCAGCCGGCCTCCCTACTCCCGGCACCTGCTGCCAGATGCCTATGGCGGGGGGGGCTGCCCCTGCCCTCATGCTCAGAACACTTCGGTGGCTGCCCATGTCTTCCAAAGACCCAACCCGCAGCCCTGCTGTCATGCTCCCGGGGACCCAGGTCCAAGTCACTTTGTCAAGCCTAGCCTTCGCTGTTTCCGTTCCGTGCACCCTGCGCTCAAGCCAGACCACAACCTGCCAGCACCAAACGTTCCCGGCCACATCCCCCATTGCTGCCACTTCCTCTACCATCACCTGGATGGCCCAGATGAAAGGCCATCACCACCCAAGTCTCTGCTGACCTCTCTCGTTCAAGTTCCTCAATCTCCTTTGGCCTCTAGTGACCCCTCTCCTGGAATTGTGGCACAGACCTTTATGTCCGTCACGTATCTTCTGGAGAGACTTTGAATTCCTGGAGGGCAGAGTCTGCACCTCGTAGGCTCAGGTATGCCCAATGCATCTCCATGGCCTCACCGAGCCCAGACCACTGTAGGTGCTCAAGAAAGGACTACTGACAAATCCCAAGTGACAACTGTCCCCAGGGGTCAAGACATTATTCCTGTGTTCGATTCTGTTGACAGATAAGCACGATTCCATCCATGCCAAGGGTAGGGTGGAGCTAACTTCTCCTTATCAGGAAAAAGGTCATGACCTATGCCATCTTCCTTGGTACACACTAACATTCGTAGATCATGATGTAACTGCTTTTCTGTAGAAAACATTCTGACTATAAAAGCAAAAACACCTCTGTGTGTGTGTGTGTGTGTGTGTGCATGTGTGTGTGTTTGCTTTCATCATGACCTTTACACTCACCAGACATTATTAGGTCGTGGAATTCTTAAAATCAATCACCCTGGTCGGAGGTTTTACCAGCCCCACCTTAAGATGACGAAACTGAGGTAGAGAGAGGTACCAGGATTCAAATCTGGGTCTGTCTGACCGCAGAGCCCCAAGTCTTCATGCCCATGGCCGCCACGCTATCTTCTGCCGTCCCAGGGGACTGTCCCCCGCTGACCCGCAGGGGGCTTGAGGAGGAGCACAGAAGCAGGCGTGAGTGAGCATATGGGCGCTGGAGAGCCACACCTCCAGCCTGGGCTTCCTTCTAAGGAATACCGAGAAAGCAGAAAGGCTCCTTCCGTAGGAATCACAACCGGAGACATTACCCACCCCCCCAGCTGGAAGGCTCCCCCCTCCCCGGCTCCCACTGTTCTCTCCTGCTCCGTGGAGCCCAGCAACGCCCTGCTCCTCACACCCACTGACACCGGGCCAGCCAGACCCAGGAGCCCACAAGTTCCCACACCACCAGGCGCTCCACACCCCCTCAGCCCTCACTTCCCACAGAAAGCTAGGGGCACACGCGGCTACACACACGTGCAATCCCCGGGCGGTCCTGCCTCGGAAACAGCCCCACCCCTGCTCATCTCAACCACCAGCAGTGGGGAGGGCTTGGCTGTCCCTGCTGAACACCCTCACCTGCGGCCACAGCACTCCCCTCCGCCTCATCTCCTGGACCGCTCCCTCCACAGCCAAGGTCTCCAGGGGTCCGGGGATCTCCTGGGTCTTCCTCACCTACACGTACACTCACACTCCGGGCGTCTGCCCCAGAGACATCCAGCCCAGCCAAAGTCGGCATCAGAGAGGAAAAAAGGAAAATCAAGATGAACAGTTTTCAGCCTTGCCCGCTGGGGAGGTAACCACATCCTGCCATGTCCCGGGCTCCGCGGTTCTAGAAGATTTATCTTCCTCTGACCGCAGGCTCATTGATGTTTCCCCCAGCGCTACTTGCTCGGGCCACTAGCACGTAATGTAAAGCGGTTCCAGTGAGAAGCTGAACTCAGGTGGAGCGCTGGGCCAACAGGTGATCAGACCCCGAGGTCGCCCTCTGGTCCCTGGAGGAAGGGCTGGGGGAGGAGTGGCTTCCAGAGACAGGCTGTGCCTTCGGGCATGGGCGGCTGGCCTGGCACTCTCAGCTCTGGTCCAGAATCCTCTGTCCAGAGATGCCCGATTCCCTGGCACCCCTGCAGCAGAGCAGCCGGGCACCATGATTTACGGGGCAGCTGAGGAGCGACGGTTGCCAGGAGCTGACTTCAGCAACTTCTGGAGAAACATGGACAAAGCCATAGGAATAGGACTGACAACCAGAGTTGAAAACATCTCGGCTCCAGAGAGCTGCTTGCCCTCGATGTCCACGCCTAGGTGACTAGTCCCCCTGCCCCAGCTGGCATCTGCTCAAAAGCAGCGTCCGTGCCCAAGGACAACGGGTGGTGACCTGGCCAGGCTCCCTACTGGCTCAAACCCTGAAGACTCGCAAGAAAGCTCAGCTCTGCTTTTGGGGAACGGAGGCCAACTCCTCCTCGGTGTCTCCTATCTGTCCCACCTGCCACCCAGCCCTGCTGTGCAGAGTCCCAGCACCCCCAGCAGATGGCAAGGAGCGGCTGCAATGGGGTCCCAAAGCCCAAGACCTTAAGGCTGAGCCACAAAGCAGAACCAACGGGGCTGAGGTGTGGAGGGTGAGCTAAGGGGACGAAACGCTGAATATTCACAACGGGGAGGCTCCGGACTGCCTCTTAACAGGCTTACACTGTAGAGAGCTCTCCGACAGGAGCCGAAGTGTGGGCAACTCCCAGGGGAGGCAGAGAAGGGCGCTGCCGGGAGCGTGGGGGACAGGCCTCGGACCCCTCCCACCAATCCAGGAAGCTCTTGCCGGTGTCCAGGCAGCAGCCACTGGGGCCGGGCGAGTCCCACAGCATGGAAAAGTCAGCTCACCACCCTGGGTCTGGGGAGCTGTGTCCTTCTTCTACTCACGAAGCTTGACACCGCAGCCTGGACTTGCAGCGAAAACCTTCTGCCTCGGGGAGCAGGCCTGTAGAATGGGTTACTGGCTAAAACAGACACTCACACGGAGTGTTTGAGAAGTGGGCTGGAGCTCATGGGGTCTGTAATTCAGCCCACTGTCAGGCACTAGGCCCCTGGAGGCAGAAAGCAAAGCAATTTGCAGCCGCCCTCATCTTTCCCACGTGGGAAGGCCCTTCAGACAGAAGTGGGGCTGAGTCGGGGGAGACGTCCCGGGGAATCTGTGCCACACCCATCCGCCCTCGGAGGACCCCTCGGAGGGTGCCCATCGCCCCTTCTCCTTGTCCCGGTATCTGCGGGCACCCCCCCACTGCCCCCGGACCTCCTGTCACACAGCCCCAGCCTCTCCGGCAGGACCCCCCAGCCCTGCATCCACTCTGGTGGCTCTGACCCACTTTGCTTTCTTCAGGCCACAGCCCCAAAAACGCTGATGCGACGCTCCCCACCCCCATGCTCAGAACCTGGAGCCAAAGGAAATTCTCAAGAGAACACACACACTTCCAAGTCTCTCCGCCACACGGGTCCCCCAGATGTGTCAGCTACAGACACCCCCAGCCCTGCGTGACCATGAGGCGTGTCTGTAGCGCAAGCGAGGGCTTCCTCTTGCTCGGGCCGCTCCTGCAGGACAGCACAGTTACTGCGGCCATGCGCTCGGGACCGTCCTCGGGAGACCTGGGGCCTGGTTCCAGCCCAGCAGCTGACTCACAGTGTCAACAGATCCCACTTTTCCCCCACCAGGAGCCTTTACACTCAGGGCCTCTAATTCCCTGTGACAGGCCCTCGACCTTCCCGCAGCCTTCCTCCCCAGTCACATTCCAGGCCTCTACTACTATCGCCTCCCACCCTGGTCTCTCTACCTGATGAGAATCTCTGACCTTTGCACAGCCTGTCACTGTTTACAGAGGGTTTCCACGTGCACTGTCTCCTTTCCTCCTCCATGACCACTTGGTGACAGGCATCTGAGAGGTAGAGTCACCTGCCCAAGGTCACACAGCTAAGACTCGAGTGTAAGTCTTCTGGCTCCCTGTGCACCGGATGACACGCCGGCTTTAAGGAATCTCAGCGGCATCTCCAAGCACCCACCTTGGAGAATGAGCGGGACCCACCACCCTAGCCTCTCATACCCTCCACAGCGTTCTTCTGGACTCCTAAAGGCCTTCCCCAGGCCCAGCCCAAGTTCACCCCATTTATTCTTCTCTCCCGTTTCCACTGCCCCCAGAGATCTATAAAGTCCTAAAGATGTCCCCCACATCCAAAGACTTCCCTGGAGCTCTGTAAATCGCCCCTCTGAGAGGTAGACACCACGTGATGCTGAGTGAGACCCTCACCCAAAGCTTCCCAAAAGACTGGTGGGAGCAGACACAATCCTGGCACACTCCCAGTGGCTGCAGACATCTTTCAAGTAATCCCCCCCCCCTCCGCAAATGATCCTCTGGACCCAAAGGCTTCCAAGCATCAAAGAAGAGAGGCAGCTCCCAGATACCCCGGAATGAACCATCAACCCAAAGTGAAGACAGGGCCAGAGAGTACAGACAGACAGTGCACCACCTCTCCCAGTGCTCTGATACGGGTCACCTCTCAGTCCTGTACATTTCTCGTGACACATGTTCAAGTATAGTGATCACGGCTGAGAACCATCCCCCCCCTTCCTCCTTCTCCAAAGCTGGATGAATACATGAGCCCAGGACAATGCCAGTACCTGGTGAGGTTTCCATCTGGGTCACCGTTAGGTTCCTTGTGGTAGAAGCATGTCCTGGCATCTCTCTTTCATGTCCATTATAAAGGATACCAACCTCCTCCCAGCCTTTCTCCTTCCTCAGTCCGGTGTACCCAAGAGGCATTAAAAGTGGGCCCCAGTGACAGAGGCCATGCCCCTCATCATCACCAGAGTGGGAGGTTGGACATATACCCTTCCCATCCACCAGGGTCTGGGAGCCACGGAGTCTCCCCGGCCAGGACCAAGCAGCTCCCCGCACCACGCAGTGCCAAGGCCATTTCTCGCAGTCACACCAGGAACTCCTGTCATGCTGTGGACACCAATCCTTCAAGTCCAAGTGCCATCATTCCAGACCATGTCAGGCCAGAACCATCCAACACCCTAGCAATGGCAGCACTTCCTCACACCCATGCCAGGGGCACCGCCACGCGCCTACGAACTGGCCACTGACACCCTGAACCAGTCCTAGTGCTGAGCCCACCACCTACCTGCACAGAGGGCTGCACCCGCCTCACACCTGGGCGGCCACCACCACACCAGGGTGGGGGTGACTCTTCTGACACCCGTGCCAGGGAAACCACGCTGCCTGTGCCAGCCCCACGCTGCCCACGCCCGTGCCACGGGTGTCACCATTCCCACACCGGTGCCAGGAGCTCCACGGATCTCACACCTGCCACCGGCGCTTGTGGCAGCCGCACCTCTGCCAGCGGACCCGTCGGGCCGGCCACCGAGCGCCCTGGACACTGCCCAGCCCGTCGCGCCGCTCGCACCGCGCCCGCGCCCGGGGCCCGGCCCGCCGCGCCCGCGGCCCCCCTTACCTCCCGCCCTCCGCAGGGCTCGGCCCGCCGCCGCCGCCGCGACCGCCACCTCCATCCTGGGCTCCCCAAGGCCCCGATTCACTAACGCCGCTTCCGCAGGGCGCCGGCGCCGGCGCGAAAGCCGCCTCCGCCCCCCGGGGGACGCTGCGTCCTTTACGTAAACCCCACTCCGCCGCCAGCGGTGACCATGGCGACGGGCGTGGGGCGGCAGCGCCCCCTGGTGCCAGGGAGGGGAGCGGCGCCGAGGCCGGGGCCAGCCGAGCCTTCCGCAGGCGCGGGCCCGCTGCGTGGGGGCGGTGGGCGCAGGGTTCCGGCCGCGGCCGGGGCTCCGTAGGCGGCCGGGAGGGGCAGGACCCGCCAAGCGGCACACGGGGAAGGGAGGGAGCGCCTGGGTCCACCTCCTTCGGGCCCCGCGTGACCGGGTTTAGCGTGGGAGAGTTAAAAAAGCAAGTAGGATCACTGGAGAACTGGTTCATTTAGGGGGAGGAAAGAGAGAGATGGGTTCCACCTCCTCGAGGTGACTGAGTGGTCCGTGAGGGGTCGGAACACTCCATCATTTGTGTCCTGCCCCCATTTCCCGTCCCCCCAGTGCCCAGCATTGTGCCTGGCATCTAAAATGGCCCCTGGTCAATTGTAAATTCCTGGTAAATGAAGAAGATCTCCCCTCCTATTTGGCTTCACACACATACACACACACACACACACACACACACACACACACACGCCCATTCATTCAAGCTGTAAATCACTTAACACACCTTCCCTGAGAGCTGCTCTTGAGCTGGGAACGCTACTGTCCCCATGCATTGTGCTAATAAGGGTGGAGAGTGGGGAGAGCGAGTGGGCACAGAGAGAAGCAGAAGCCAGGCCCTGCCCTCAGGGAGCTCAGTCTTCAAGGGAGTGGACCACCGCAATTCAGGGTGGTTAAGTGCAGGAGCTAAGCAGAGAGGGCTCCTTACAAGGGGCACTTGTAAGCAAGCCCCAGGGGAGGGAGTTGGGTCTGGGAGACTGGTTGACCCAGTTGGGTCTCAAAGGTCCAGTAGAAATTCTTCAGAGGCAAAAAGGAGAGTAGTGTGTTTCTGCCTGGGAAAGGCCTCTAAAATGTTTCCTGGGTCATCTCAGGAAAACAGGGTGATCGGCCGTGGCTCTGCAAAGGGGAGCCCAGTGGAGCATAAGAAGCTCTGTGTAAGGGGATCTGACGCGGAGCCTCAGCCTGAAAATTGCCTTTGAAGTGAGACTGAGTCCAGAGCCTCTCTGCGGAAGCTGGTGGAAGCTACCTCTAGGAGGAATTCTGTGTCACTTGTGTTATTTTAAAGGCCAACTCTAGCTTAGGTTAAAAAAAAAAGAACAGAAAATGGGATGGGTGTGGGAACAAATAGTGGGGTGGGATGGCTGAGAGGATTCAAGGAAATGTTGCACCCTCCTAGCCTCAGGAAGGGCAGGGGTCAGGGAGGCTCTAAGGACTGACTGCAGCATTAACAGTTTACAGACCTTTACCAGATCCTTGTAATTAGTCAGAATCAAAACTGCCAAATCTAAGGTCTTTTGGTTCCAAGTTCTAGATTCCCAGAAGAAAGAATCTTCTTGGTCCAGCTTGGGCCATGGTTGATCGTAGTAACTATATTCCACCCCTTAGCTGCCCCGTGCACACAAATTCACATGTATACACACACACACACACACACACACACGCACGCACGCGCGCGCGCGCGCGCCCTCCTTCCATTCATCCAAACCAGTTCCAATATTCCATGGTCATGCCCCTCCAGACTTGATGTCATGGTTAAGACCCAAGTCCAAGACTTTCAAGGCGATGTCCATTTCTCCTCAAGTCTACTCTCCTCAAGTGAGTCCATCTGGGCATCTAACAACCGAATTAAAGGGTACATTTAACCATCACCAACGTGTCTTTTAAGTTTTCCTGATTGAAGCCTATCCCTGACACCATCGGGCGTGGGTTATAAATGCAGAATCTCAGCCCCAGGGATCTCGGCAGGTTAAGATCCCCAGACAATTTGTGTGCACATTAAAGTTTGATATAAATATAACTTTGACTTAACTGTTGTAATAAAAATTGGGGGGGAAGGAAAAGGAAAGATATGAAAAACGGTTTTTCATTGCCATCATTCCTATTTAAAAAGGAAAGGAGGGCATCTCCAGTAACCAGCAAGAAAACACAAGGAGGGGCTGAACTCTTTATTTTTGCAACAGTTGCAAACTCCTAAAAGGTGTTTATGACTTCCGTCCTCTGACTCCTTACTTCACGTTCCACTGGCCTCCCACCTGCGTCTCCTCTGGTCAGAATTCTTCTCCTGGTAGACTGACCTGTCTTCATCCTTGCGGGCCTGAGCCACTGTTGATCCCCGGTGTAAAGCATCACAACAAGCTTCCATCTGCATTTACCACTGGGCAGGATGATGTCAGAGGTACTCCTTGGGGACCCTTGGTTCTACCCGTACACCCTCTCCGTGTGTGTGTGTGTGTGTGTGTGTGTGTGTGTGTGTGTGTGTGTGGTGAAGATCCCCAAAAGGCCAGGTGGCAGTCTCAATTTCCAATTCAATGGAGCCATGATTGTGCCTCCTGGTGGAATTGTTCCTTCCTTCAGTTCTAAAGACAATCAAGGGGCGCCTGGGTGGCACAGCGGTTAAGCGTCTGCCTTCGGCTCAGGGCGTGATCCCGGCATTATGGGATCGAGCCCCACATCAGGCTCTTCTGCTATGAGCCTGCTTCTTCCTCTCCCACTCCCCCTGCTTGTGTTCCCTCTCTCACTGGCTGTCTCTATCTCTGTCAAATAAATAAATAAAATCTTTAAAAAAAAAAAAATAAAGACAATCAAAACCCAGAGTTGTCTGAACAGGAAGTAGACAGAAGACATTCGGATGACGGCGGGAGGCACTACCATCATTCCCACCCCCACTTCTGAAACCTTTGGGAAAAAGCCCGCTGGAATAGGAGTCTGATTCAGACCCTGTATTTCCTAGGGGCCTGGCCGGTCCAGCTACCAGGCGGAACTTTCTCTGCTCCAATGCCCTGCTTGCCCTTTCCTGGGAGTGCCTTCGGGCCCAATCCTGACAGTTTGGCCAGGTGTCTTTGGAGATAGCCACCAGCGCTGTGAGCAGACTGAAGCTGGGGGGTGGGGGGTGGGGGGGGGGGAGGACAACAGTGCGGCTGCCAGAAGGGGCCATAAGCCACAGACTGGTCCTGGTCCAGCTGCCAGGCTGTGTGCTCTCAGCTCGGTGTCAAATTCCCACTCTGGCCTCAGTTTCCCTCTGGGTCCCAGTGGGGATAATAACATGGCTCCTCCTCCCGGGGGGCTGCACAGATTAACTAATTAATGAGTGTGACATCGTCTGCTTCCACAAAGGGGCTGATTAAATGCTGAGTGTTGTTATTAGAGCCATGGAGGGTGTGTGACAGGCAGAGTTGACTGGAGACCGATCTGCTCCCCTCGCCTCCTTCCCACCCCCTTCCTCCGTCTGCCCCGTGCTCTGCAAGCTGAACATTTTGCAAGACAAAACCAAGATGATTTTTGGCACCCCAAAGACAGTGTATAACTTTTGCACATTTCCCCTGTACTGGAATGTGAGTCATGGCCGAGCTTCATAGCGTAATCTGTCTCCGACAGCTGGCACAGCTGTGCCCTGCCCCAGACTCTCAGCTCCCAGCAGCTGCATAATGGGAGGGCTGGGCCAGTGATTGCATCAGGGTAGAGCTGCCTGCAGAGGGAAACTGCAGAATTCCAGAGCTGGACACCAACCCCCTGATTGTACTGCCCCGTGGCATGGGGGATTCAGTGACCAGGTTTCCTCACAGCCTGAGGGAGGGAGGGCCAACACAGCACAGGGGCTTAAGGTTGGGGGAACTCAGAGCATGCAGGGTTTTAAAGTATCGAGTATCTGCTCATGGCTGTGGAAGATCCAATGACTCTATTTTAGCTTAGATGCAGGGTATAGGATAACTGGATGAAATCACAGCTCTGGGGCATGGTCACTTTAGTTCTAGCTTGTTCCCAGGTACAAAAGTCCAGAGAGGCCCCTGAGTGAAGTCGTGAATGTGACCGTCCCAGTAGCTGTGGTGAGAGGCCGAGTGCCCTTCCTTGAGTGTTATTGGGTGCTGGCTCCCACCCTGAGTCCCAGTACCTGTGTTGGGGTGGGAAAGAATCACTCGGTCCCATCACCAGGTAAATAGGCCTGCATCTGACAACCAAGGGGAATATTGTTTACCCAAATAGCACAAACTCAGCCTGCCTGGGGAGGTGAGAGAAACCCTCAGGAGGCTGAGCTGTCAGACTCCCACAGGGAGAGAAATGAGCCAGTTGTGAGGACTAGGGAATGCGTGTGAATTGGGGTTTAGGGCACCTGAAGCCGGCTTTGGATTACCCAGGGCACCTACTGGAAGGATTTCAGCTCTTGTTCCCTCTGAAAACTGCTGCCCTCCCTGCTTTCTTGTTCCTCCTGCTTTGAGATACAGGAATGGGTCATGGGGGCAAATAGCCTGGAAGTGGGGGCTGGACCACCAAGGGATTAAAAGGCCAGCCACCACTGGGATGTGCTTGAGGTTCTGTGCAAGAAGCAAGTTGTAAAAAAAAGAGGAGGAGGAGGAGGAAGAGGAAGAGGAAGAAAGTTGTTCCTGCCCTGCAGAAGGGAGCCTACAAGCCCATACCTCTTACCTGAGCGAAAGCAATTTAGAGTCTCAACAAATCCATACACTGATGGGGTGATCATGGGGTGGAAATGCTGAAGGAGGCGATGGTGAAGGTGGTATGGGTGGCGGGTGTGATAGGAGGACTCATGGCTTCCAAGGGGAAGGACTGGGAGGCTTTTCTATTCCTGCCTCATCCTCCGTTCACTTGGGTATCACCAGCATTTTGACTGTAATGCTCAGAGGATTGGGGGATCCTTGCATCTCATTAAACCAGCCTATTTGTAAGTGTCTGCTCCCTGATGGGTATTGTAGTAACTAGTTTTTCTCCTTGAGGCACTGGGGAACCACAGGAGTGTAAACACAGATATCTCAGGGGAAAGCTTGCGTGCTTACTGACTAGCACGACTCATCTGCACTTTCTGGACACAAATAACAAGAGAAGAGAGTCTGTCCTCTTGAGGAAGTTGATCCATACACCAATTCACCCGGCCACTCCTTGCCCCACCTGCCTCTTTGCCCATCCATCTTGCCACCCACCTATTCATCCACTCACACTCTCTTCTACCCAGTCTGTGCATTACCCACCTACCTACGCATCCATCCATCCATCCATCCATCCATCCATCCATCCATCCACCCATCCATCCGTCCACCCACCCATCCATCCATCCATCGATCCACCCACTCCACTATCCACCCACCCAATCCATCTACTCATCCGTCCATCCACTCATCCACACATCTGTCCATCAACGCTTTCATACGTCTGCCCATCCATTTATCCAACTATACCCTAAATCATGTCTTACTGATTCTTCCTTCTGTCTTTGAAACTACGCATTTCCATCCATTTCTACCAGTACCCGCCCAATCCAGGACACCTTTGTCTCTCTTCAGGGCAACTCCAACAGACTCCTCTCTGCTCTGACGGCTCATCTATTTTCTATCTGATAAATAGAGTGACCTTTTATAAATGGACATCAGATTATGTCATGTCATTGCTTAAAATCTTGCTGTGGTTTCCTATTGCTCTTAAAATACAGACCCTATTTTTTTGAGTATACAATGAAGTGTGCAACTTGCAGAAGATACAGAACATTTCCAGTTCCTGGTGCAGTCAATACCCACCCACACCCCTCAGAAATAATCACTATTCGGACTTCTATGTCATACACTGGTTTTGTCTGTTCCCGAACTTCTTACAAATGGAAGGAATCATTTTTTAAAAGACTTCTTTATTTATTTGAGAGAGAGAGTGGGGAAGAGAGGGACAGAGGGAGAGAGAATTTCAAGCAGACTCCATGCTGAGCACAGAGCTGGATACGGGGCTTAATCTCACTAACCTGAGATCACGACCCAAGCCAAAACCAAGAGTCAGGAGCTCAACCAGCTGCACCACCCAGGCCCCCCCTACAAATGGAATCATATACAGATGGTCCCCAACTTACCGTGATGCAACTTAAGATTGTTCGACTTATGATGGTGCGAAAGCAATGCACATTCAGTAGAAACCATACTTCAGGGTTTGAATCGTGACCTTTCTCCAAGCCAGCAGCATGCAGTACGATCCTCTCTTGGGAAGCTAGGCGGCAGCGGCCAGCTTCAGCTCCCAGTCAGCCACAGAGTCACAGGGTTCAGCCACCGATATGCTCACGGCCGGTCTGTCTTCCACTGTCAGTACAGTATTCAATAAATTACACGAGAAAGGCAACACTCTATTATAAAATAGGCTTTGCATGAGATGATTTTGCCCAACTGGGAGCTAATGTAAGTGTTCTGAGCACAGTTAAGGGAGGCAAAGCTAACCTATGATGTTCTATAGGTTAGGTATATGAAATGCATCTTCGACTTAATGATATTTTCCATTTATGATGGGTTTATGGGGGATGTAACTGCACCGTAAGTCAAGGAAGATCGGTAGTACGTACTCTTTCATGTCTGGCTTCTTTCGCTCAACATTAAGTCTGTAAGATTAATCCATGTTATTGTGTATCAGAAGCTCATTCTGTTTTGATTACTGTGTAGTATTTCATTGGGTGAATATACTATGATATGTTTGTCTCTTAGGCTGTCGATGGATCTGTGGTCTCCTCCAGTTTGGGACTCGAAAGAGTAAGGCTGCTTACGCATATTCTTGTCCAAGTCTTTTGGTGGACGTTATGCCTATTTCTCTTGGATAGTGTGATACGTTGAGTTATGGCCCTCTGGTGATGTCGCATCCTCACCCCCAGAGCCTGTGAATGTGTTACTTTACAGGGCAAAGGGGGAATTAAGGCTGTGGATGGAATTAAATTTGCTAATCAGCTGACCTTGAGATGGGGAGATTATCCTGGATTATCTGGGTGGGGCTACTGTAATTACAAGGGTGTCCTTGTAAGTAGAAAAGGGAAGCCCAGTGAGTGAACCAGCGAGAGGGCAGTGAGAGAAAGACTCCAACAGCTGGCTTTGAAGATGAACCAGGGAATGAGGATGGCCTCTAAGAGCTGGGAAAGGCAAGGAAACGGATCATCCCCTAGAGCATCCAGAATGAACACAGTTCTGCCAACACCCTGATTTTAGCCCAGCGAGACCCATTTTGGACTTCTGACCTTCAGAGCTATAGGATAATAGATTTGTTTTTGTTTTAAGGCACCAAGTTTGTAGCGATGTGTTGTAGCAGCGATGGGAAATCCGTACAGGCGGAGGGGTAGGCATGAAATTGCTAGGTCCTGGGATGGGCTAACGACTCAAATTCCTCTCATGGTCCCCGCCACCTGGCATTTCTGGCCCTGCCAGCAGGTGCACCCCCAACCCGAGCCACTCTGTGCTCTGTCCTCCACTCTCTGGCCACAGGAGGCACACCAGCCACGCTGTTCCCCAGAGGTCTCTCTGCACAGGCCGTTCCTGCTGCTGGGTGCACCCCTCCCCGACTCTTTAGATACCAGTGCCCAGGATATGTCCTCAAGGAGGGAGATCAGTTTCCTTAATGGGTGTGTTCTTTTTCTCCAGGGCCCTGTCAAGGTTTGCCACAGCATGTTCCTTTAAGTGATCGAGTCTTGCCTCCATCCTCCCTGCCCCCCGCCCCTGGCCCAAAGCTCCGTGTGGGCAGACTCGGTCACCACGGTGTCTACAGCACGTTGTCCAGTGCCTCATGCACAGTAGGCCCATGGTAGTCGCCTGCTCAATGTTGAATGAACACTTTCTGTTTGAGAGGCAAGGCGAATGGATGCAGGGAGGAAGTCAGAGAGGAGGAGGAGGGGAGAGGAAAGAAGACAGGAGGGGAGAGAGAGAGAAGCATACACTCCGCAGATACCACCAGTCCATGTTCTGCCCTCTTCTGCGGTCTCGGTTCGCCAGCATCCCCAGGGCAAGAAGACTCTTGAAAAACTTTTCCTGGGAATCAGACCCCCGGGAGGGAAATGATCTCTTAGTGAGAAAGGCCCTGTGTTCCTTTACAGACAGCTCGATGCCTTTCGGGGGACCGTTGGCCAGGCCCCGAGGCAGGAGGGATTTATAAGTAGGTGAGGTGACCAAGACTGGGAGAGGGACAGTGAGTTGCCCAAGCCTCCCCCTCCCTCACATGTTAGAATCAGAGCTGAGACCCGAAACAGGGCTCTCTGAAGCAGGTCAGTGGTGGGGTGGGGTGGGGTTGCCAGATTTAGCAAATAAAAAAACCAGATGCCCAATTACATTTGAATTTCCGGTGAACAACAAATAATTTTTTAAAACAAGTATGTCCCAAACATTGCACGGACATACTTATACTAAACAATTATTGCTATTTATCTGAAATCCAAATTTAACTGGGCATCCTGTATTTTATCTGGCAACCCTAGGTGGGGGTCAGTGTTAGGACAGGGCTGAGAGTGAGGTGGGGATTAATTGCTGCCCCACCACCGAGCAGGCCTTTCTGGGCACCCGCATTCCCATGCTGCTCAGAGCACACAGCCTGCTTGTTCCCTGGACACCCTCTGACCTCTTTGGCCTCCTTGAATCGCCTTCCGTGGCCTCTGAGCAGACTCCAGCCTTCTGCCAGGTCACTGGTCCTCAGCTTAGCTCGTTAGACTCATCTGCCCAGGCTACCCCCACCCCGGCCCCCGACACCCAGGCCAGTTACAGCAGAATCTCGGGGGGTGAGACTCAACGTCAGCAGTTTTTAAAGCTCTCTGGGCGATCCCAGCATGCAGTGGAGTTTGAGAGCCACGGTGCCAGCAGGACCCACCTCTGTTCTGCCCTGGCCTCCTGGAAGACCAATGGGGACCCCACCGGTCTCTGCCGCTCCCTTTTGCAAGCCGCTCTGTGCCAGGCGCTTCGGCCCTCACTCCTCTCAGTCCTTTCCGGTCGATTGTGAGGAGTTTCCGTTTCCGAGAAAGATGGCTTCTGTCTCTTCCCAGGCTCCTCAGGAAAGCAGGGGTAGGAGCCCCCCATTTGGGATCCCTGTGCCCCTGATGTGCTGCCCATAGGCGATGGGGTCTGGAGCACTCGGGGGAGCCACTTGGGGTCCCAGGATGAAGCCCAGGCAGAAAGCAGGGTGTTCTTTGAGCTGATTTCTTTGTTCTTGGAGCCTGATCCTTGAGGTGGGCTTGGATCTATTGGCTGTGGGTCTCTGCAGCCCCCCATGGCTCTCCCCCAGGGCACACAGAGTGCTTGTGATTACTTACCAGTGTCTATCTTCCCCACTAGACCCAACCCAAGGAGGGTAGGGGACCCGTCTGTCTTCTGTGTCCCCAAAGCTTGGCTGCTGGCCAGACCAGGGTCTCAATTCATATTGGGGTAATTGGTGGATGAACCCTTAGGAATCATGAACTCCAACCCCACCCTTGTACAGATAAAGAAACAGAGGCACAGGAAGGATAGGGGACCCGCCCTGGTTGCACAGCATGATGGAGGCTATTAGGACTAAAACTCGAGGCTCTAATTTCCATTCCAGGGCTCCATCCACTTGGTACCACTAGGCTCCCCTCACCCCCCATCCCTCCTGCCCCCCCCCAGTCAGCCTGCTCTGAGCTGTCAGGATCACCCCCATCCCTCCCCCCCCCCACAACACACACACATGCACTCTCTCTCTTCTCAAGCCTTTCCTTCTTGGGAAGGGTCAAGCTGACCCTGGCAGTGGTTGGGGAGACGGGCAAAGGCAGGAGGAGAGCTATATTCTGTGGGAGACACCGGAAGTCCCTCTAGCCAGAAGCCTCCTCTACCAGACAGACTTCTGGATGAAGAAGCCCTGCAGGGTATGGGAAGAGCTGGGACTTCTATTTTGATAGGCCTCCACAAGTGGACTTTGCCCTCTCTCCTGCCTCCTCTGAGAAAGTACTTCTTGGCTACTAAGCTCCCAGAACCCACTTCCCCCAGGCCAGGCCTGAAGTGGAAATGTCAACAAGCAGGCTTTGGTGCCAACGAAGCCGGCTCTAAAGTCCAACCTCCCCCCCACCCCCAATTCTGGCTGTGAGACCCTCTTTGAGGCTCCAGTTTCCCAGTCAAGAAAATGGGTCTAATCATATTGCCCTGGTAGGGCAGTGATAAGGGTTCCAGCCTTGGCGTGCTTGACACAGTAGGTGCTCAGCCAAGGGGCTTTCGCTTTGCCCTGGGCCTTCAGTGACAAACGTGAGCGTAGTCAGCAGAAACTCCACGCTGATACCTGGATCAGACAGACTGATGTCACACATCCCCTCCTGAGGTGTGAGGCAGAAGGTGACCTTTTTAGTAAATTTATGACTGACGGTGGCTTCCTAATGGGCTCCAAAGTCTCTTTCAGAGACTTCCCTGCCTTTTGAAGTCGGTGTCCGGGGGGTAAGCAAGTTTTTGCACCGTAGGGCACTAGAGGCAGGCTTGCCATGGGTCTCCCCAGGAGAGCAGGTATCAGAGGGGACAGAACCAGCCAGGCTGTAGCCGGTGGGGCCAACCGAGGAACCGCAGGGCTGGCCTTGGATCGCAGACACCCTCTCCTTCGTAGTTTTTAAAACAATTTTTTAGGGGCGCCTGGGTGGCTCAGTTGGTTAAAGCAGCCCACGCTTGATTTCAGCTCAGGTCATGATCTTAGGGTCGTGAGATTGAGCCCTGTATGGGGCTGAGCATGAAGTCTGATTAAGATTCTCTATCTCCCTCTTCCTCTGCCCCTCTCCCCTTTCTCTCTCTTTCTCCCTCTCTAATAAAAGAAAAAAAAATGTATGTATAGACACACAATGTTACATTAGTTTCAGGTGTGCAGCATAGTGATTTGACAAGTTTATACATTATGCTGTGCTCACCGCAAGTGTAGCTACCATCTGTCACCATCCAAAGCTATTACAATATCACTGACTATGTTCCCTATGCTGAGGCTT
Source organism: Ursus americanus (assembly GCF_024610735.1). Classification (NCBI taxonomy): domain Eukaryota; kingdom Metazoa; phylum Chordata; class Mammalia; order Carnivora; family Ursidae; genus Ursus; species Ursus americanus. The sequence continues at coordinate 37,749,324 of NC_142150.1, read as the reverse complement.
CCAGTCCCGTCACTTATTCGTTCCATGACTGCAAGCCTGTATCTTCCACTCCCCCTCACCCATTTTGCCCATCCTCCCACCCCTTCCTAGCCATTAAAAAAATTGTGTGTGTGTGTGTGTGTGTGTGCACGCTAAAATATACATAACATAAAATTAACCATTTAAGTGGACAGTTCAGTGGCATTAAGTACATTCACATTGCTGGGCAACGATTTCAAGAACATTTTCGTCAGCCCATCCTGAAACGCTATAACCATTAAACAAGGAGTCTCCATTCCCACCTTCCTCTGGCCCCCCATGACCACCATTCTGCTTTCTGTCTGTATGAAATTGACTACTTACTCTAGGGACCGCCTAGCAGTAGAATCCTACAATATTATGTGCTTTTATGACTGGCTCATTTCACTTAGCATAATGTCTTCAAGGTCATCCTTATTTTTTTAAGTTATTTTTCTTTTTCTTTTTGGGGGGGGGTGGTGGGGCAAAGGGAGAGGGAAAATCTTAAGCAGGCTCCACACCTAGCGAGGAGCCTGACATAGGGCTCGATCTCACAACCCTGAAATCATGACTTGAGCCAAAATCAAGAGTCAGACACTTCACTGACTGAGCCACCCAGGTGCCCCAAGGTCATCCTTATTGTAGCAGGTGTCAGAACTGCATCTTGGGGCACTGGATTCAGTGGCTGGCTCAGTTGGTAGAGCACGCAGCTCTTGGTCTAGGGGTCCTGAATTTGAGCCCCACATTGGGTGTAGAGATGCTTAAATACATAAACTTAAAAAAAAAAGAATTGCATCTCTTTTTAAGGCTGAGTAACATTCCATTGTATGTATAAGCCACATTTTACCCATTGGTTGGCATTTAGGTTGTTTCTACATTTTGGCAATAATAACAAGAATGATATAACATGGGTGTGCAAATACCTGGGTATGTATTTATGGTAAAAGAGAAACTGAGGCATGTTAAAATTTTTGAGTTTGAGCAAAAATTGATTTGAATCAGGCAGCATCCAATCTAGCAGATAGAAAGGAGCTCTAAGGAGCTGTCCAAAATAAAAGACTTTAGGGGCGCCTCGGTGGCTCAGTCCATTAAGCGTCTGCCTTCAGCTCAGGTCATGATCCCAGGGGCCTGGGATCGAGCCCCACGTGGGGCTCCCTCCTCAGCAGGGAGCCTGTTTCTCCCTCTCCCTCTGCTGCTCCCCCTGCTTGTGTTCTTTCTCTCTCTGTGTCAAATAAATAAATAAAATCTTAAAAAAAAATGAAAGACTTTTCTAGGCAGAAGGGAGTGGGAACAAGGAAAAGTAGGTTGTTTACTGCTAAGTTACTTTCCTTTAGAGGGTGGCCGGGGGTTATCAAGCAGATTACTAATGAGTGCTGGCCAGGTGATTCCTTTTTTTTTTTTTTTAATTTAATTTAGCGAACATACAATGCAGCACCAATTTCAGGAGCAGAATCCAGTGATTCATCACCCACCAGGTGATTCCTGATTGACTGGCTTAAGACTTTATTTCTGGGAGAGCCAAAAGCATCATGAAGTAAAGCCTCGGTTTGGTCGTTGGGGCTTGGCATAAGCTATTCCATTTTCAGCCTGTCAGCTTGTTTTTAATACTCAGAAGTGGCATTGCTGAATCCTGTGATAATTTCATGTTTAATTTTTTTAAGATTGTATTTATTTATTTGACAGAGAAAGAGAGAGAGAGAGCGCGCGCGTGTGTGCACAAGCAGGGGGAGCAAAGGGAGAGAGAGAAGCAGGCTCTCGACTGAGCAGAGAGCCCGATGTGGGACTCAATCCCGGGACCCTGGGATCATGACCTGAGCCAAAGGCTGATGCTTAACCAACTGAGCTACCCAGGCGCCCCTCATGTTTAATTTTTTTGAGGAACTGCCACACTGTTCTTCATAGTGGCTGCCTATTTTACATTCCCACTAGTAATACGCTTCCAGTTTCTCCACATCCACGCCAACACTTGTTATTTTCTGTTTGTTTGTTTTTATAATGGCCATCGTAATGGGTATAAAATGACACCTCATGGTGGTTTTGATGTGTATTTCCCTGATGATGAGTGATATTGAGCATCTTGTCATGTGCTTCTTGGGCCATTTTTAAGGTTGTTTTTGTTGTTTTGTTTTGCTTTGTTTTTACTTTTTCATTGAGATAAAAGTTACATACTAATCTTAAGTCTGTACAGCTTGATTAACTTATTAATCAACCAGGGAACCATTGCCTACATCCAAATTATAACATTCCAGCATCCTGGAAGAGTCCTTGACGCCCCCTTCCAGTCAGTACTCCCTGAAGGAAACCACCATTCTGACTTCTGTCACCACGGATAATGTTACCTGTTCTAGAACGTCAAAGAAATGGAGCCATAGAGTATGTTTGTTTTTGTGATTGGCCTCTTTCATTCATTGTTGTATCTTGAGATGTACCCAATCGTTTCTGGTAGCAGTGACTTATTCTTTTTCATTGCTGTGTGGTATTCCATGGCATAAATACGCCAAAGCTATGAGGATTAATCAAATGAAATTGCTAACCTCCAACCATTTCATCTATCAAAAATGAGGCCACTTCATAAAGCTCAACCTAATATTGATTCATTCTATAATTGACGGATATTTTCTGCTATGAGCATTTGTGTATACGTCTTGGTGAATGTATGCATGCACCCATTGCTGTTGAGTATATTCCTAGGGATAGATTGCTGGGTCATAGGATATATGTTTGTCAGGTTTGGTCAATTCTTCCACTGTTACAAAGTGATTTTACCAATTTTCACTCTCATTCACTGAATATGAGAGTTCCAGTTGCTCCACATTCTTGCCAACATCTGGTATGGTCAACTCCTTTCAGTTTTAGCTGATTTTCCAGCCACCTTTTGAGGAATGGGTCTCCCATTTGTTCCCTTCCCCATCCACTGCAGTGGCTCCCTCTGTCAGAGGCAATTGCCCTGGCCTGGCCCCCACTCTGAAGACAACTGTGTATGGGCTAGACAGGTCAGCCTACCCCCTGGTGGGAGCTGGTCTAAGCTTCACCCCACTGAGCAGCTCCATAGTGAGTGCGTGGTGTTGTGATTCCTAACAAATATATGTTCAGTCATTCTGATGACCAAAATATGTTTCTTATAGATATTTGGCCTTCATCCATGGTTCCTGGTTCACGCCTCTCAAAACCTTTGAAATTTCCTGAGCAAAAGAGCCTCGGGAGCATCTTTTGTTATAATATTTGGCCTCTTGTCCTTTGCTCCTGAAATCCCTCCAGAGACGTAAAGGTGAAATGGGTGTCTTGTCATTCATAACAAGCCCCTTTCCACCATACCTGTGTTTATGTTAATGAGGTAACTTTCAGAAAGCACCTAAGGATGGGGGACAGTTGCCAGGGGAGCCAACCATACCCACCCCCTAATTTCCAGGGAAGGGAGAAGGACTGGAGGTCAAATCAATCACCAATAGACAAAGAGTTCATCAATCATGCCTATGTAAAGAAGCCTCCATAAAAACCCAAAAGCAGAGTTTAAAGAGCTGCAAGGTTGGAGAACCAGAATGCTTCCATGTGTCACAATACCAGGCCCCAAATTCCATGAGGACAGAACTTGCCCTACATGTCGCTTCATCTGACTGTTGATTTGTATCTTCCACATCGTTTGTAATGAACTGGGAATCTAGCGAGTATATGGGTTTCCTGAGTTCTGTGAGCCACTCTAGAAAATTAATGGAATCCAAGGAGGGGGATGTGGGAACCTCTCATATATAGCCAGTTGGTCAGAAGCTGAGGGAACAGCCTGGACTTGCAATTGGCACCTGAAGTGGAGCCCAGTCTTACGGGACTGAGCCCTTCACCTGGGGGATCTTATGCTCCCTCCAGGTAGACCGTCTTAGAATTGAGTTGAACTCTTGAATACCCCGCTGATGTAGGAGAATTGCTTGTTGATGTGAGGAACCCCCTTCCTCCTTCCCCCACACATTGGAATTGGGCCAAGGAACCCAAAGTCCTGTGGCATCAGGACCACCCAGTCAAAGCCTGTCTTCGGGGTTTATACCAGCAGGGAGGAGGTGACATGCATCGGGACTGTCATGGTGACCCAGAGACTCCCCAGGGCTATGCTCTGGGGCCTGGGGGATTGATGGCTGACACGTCAACTGCCTTTCCCAGTTCCCACCAGTTTCCCAAGCATGGCAGCTGGAAAGCATTCGGCTTCCGCATACGTAACGTTTTCCAAATGCATGTGGATGCCATTGTGATTAATTAACTTTCAAATTCACTAAAAGCTTTTCTGAATTCACAGCGGTCTTTTGTGTTATATTTTCTCAGCCAACAAATACATAAAAATACGGTTATTAGCAAATGGGGTGGGAATAGGTAAAATGGCGGACGTCTAAGTGTACAGAAAACAAAAGTGTTCACATGGGCCCTGGCTGTAAGCTCGTGCTGCCGTTTTGTGCTTCTCAGAATGGGGTGGGGAGGGTGTGATGGAACACTTGGTTCTTCCACCTCCCTGGAGTCAGCCCTCCCTGAAAGACCCAGTTGAACGGTTTGCCTTCCTCTTCTTTGTACCGGGGGAAATCTAGCTTCCTTCTCCGTGTCTCTGAGAGTCTCTGAGGGATGCTTGTGATCAGTCTCCTGTTACCTTTCCGTGCAGCTCTCTGCCCCCCTCTCCTTGCTCCGCACCTGCGGATGCCGTTTCCCTCCATGGTGCTTCACCAGGACACAGCCCAGGCTTGCTGATGGGGTGATCGAGCAGGACCACAGAGCCAGACTGCCAGGGTTCAAGGTCCAGCTTTGCCATCGACAGGCTAGCTGACCCCAGGCAAGTTACTCTCTCTCCTCTGGCTTGGGTTTTCTCATTATAAAACTGGAACAAGTGGGCTGATCGAAGTTCACAGGAGTTGATGCGGGTAAAGCACCCAGTGTCTGGCAGTTACGGCTCATGAGCCCTCATTTTTAAAAAAGATTTTATTTATTTAATTATCTCTTTATTTATTTAAGAGAGAGAGGAGGGGAGGGAGAGAGCATCTTTTTAAAAATATTTTATTTATTTATTTGAGAGAGAGAGAGATCACGAGCAGGGGGAAAGGGTAGAGGGAGAAGCAGCAGACTTCCCCCGCTGAGCATGGAGCCAGATGTTGGGGCTTGATCCCAGGACCCCGGGATCATGACCTGAGCCAAAGGCAGAGGTTTAACCCACTGAGCCACCCAGATGCCCCAACCCTCATTTTTACTTATTCAGAAGGTTTGGGGAAGGGGGATGGGGTGGGGATTACAGCTTCAGAACAACTTACAACTGAACCACAGATCTTGCCCCGTTACCATGTCCATCCCCATCACAGTAAATGTCTCACCAGCCAGAGGTGTCATCTGGCTCAGGGCTGATGCCATTTCTTGGGCCCTGCTCACCAGCCCCCTCTCTGGACCTTCCTCCCAGTTCCACAGCCTCCCACCCCCCTCAGCCACCAGGAGTAGATGCAAAGTTGATTTTGCACAGTATACATTTGGGTCTCAAGTACAGTCAATATCTAGGACAATGATGCTCAGTGAGGCCGAGACAGCCCCCTTAGTAGGAGTCTGGGAAATCTGTAAGGGCACTTCCTTTGTCAGAATGTGTGTGTGTGTGTGTGTGTGTGTGTGTGTGTGTGTGTAACCTGCTTGTATATAAACACGAAATTATTTTTGCATGCTTTTAATATACACAGAATTTTCTAGGAATGCGACTGTTATGTACACGGAGAGAGAAGATTGTCCTTTGTTTTGTTTGGAATTTTGCCAAGACCTGTTGCCCATTTCTCATCAGCTCTGCTCGTGGTGTCTGAGTCATTGGAAACACCTGGGTCTGTCTGCCTCTGTGGCTGTGGTGTTCCCAGTGGCCCCACTTCTAGGAGCAAGCGTGGGGCCACGTCATCCCATCTCCTGCGGCAGTCGGCTTGCGAATTTTCATCCTGCAATTACTTTATTAAAAATTACTCTCCTTTTATTTCTCCTTCATATTATAGTTAGGATATTACATTGGTTTTTTTAAAGCATGTGTGATTATTTATGAATTTCATTTCGGCTTGGTGAAGGGCACATCACAAAATATTTGTCATCCAAAGGGGGCTCGGGTCTGAGGCGGTTGAGAACCACCGCCCAAGGGCTCCCCTTGGCATAATTTAGGAAACCCACTTCTGAGCCCCTGCCAACCAGGAGTGATTTGTTCCTGAGACGAAGTTCTCAGTTCCCCTGAATGTGGAGGCTGCTGCCATTTATTATTTTAAATGGCTCTTTTTCCTTTTTCTGTAAATGTTCAGAGTTAACGATCCCACTGCTGGTCTCCCTGCTCCTAGGGAGCGGCCCCAAGAGATGTTCCAAATATACGAAGGTGACAGTGTTACATCTCGACTTAAAACCCTTCCCTGGCCCCGGGTGCCCCATGGCTCAAGTCGGAGCCCCTCAGCCTGGCCCGTAGAGCCCCCACGAGCCGTGTACAAGGCACAACCTCATCTCAGCTCCTCATTCCCTCTCATTGGGCCACCAGCCTCTGCCTTTGCCCCGCCCCCTAGTCTCCTCTGTCTGGATGCCCAGTCCCCACCATCCGTACCTCCACTTCCGGTTGTAGCCAGGGACTTCCTATTCTTCTCCTCTGCAGTAGAGACTCAATCCTGAGGTTGAACCTCTAGACAATGTCTCTAAAAGATCGCCTTCCACCAGGCCCTAGAGGTGAGCAGGGGGTGTGGAGGTCACGGCAGGAGAGCAACAGGTTGGGTTTTAGAGAATCGAGTAAAGGACACTCTTCTTCCCCATCCAAGTTTGGAACCAACTGAGAAAGACAGACACACAACAGCCAGGCAGATAAAGATCAAAATATTTCCCTATGGCTGTGACCTCAGAGTCATGGCCAAGGGGCTACCCATCATCTCAACTTTGAACGTGACAGTTCCTTACTGAAACCACCCAGTCCCTGGCCCAAAGTGGGGACACAGGAGGCTCTTGGCTGCCCAGCGGACGCAGACCAGTAAGGGCTTCCAAAAGAGCTCCTCCCAGCCTGGGCCATCAGATAAGTCACTTTTATGCAAGGGTGGAGGAGGGAGAGGAGCCAGAGGGTTACTGTAATTCAGTGGACACTCCTCCAAGGAGACACGATGGGAGGGAGGGAAGGAGGCTGTGGCCCCAGACTTCAGTGCTCATCCGTCGTGTGGATGGTGTCACAGATGGGGCGGGAGCTGGGAGACGTGGCTGAGGCCAGGAGAAACCAGCAGAGTTAGGGACTGAGTAGAGAACTTCTTTAACTTAATTAACTTTTAATAATCACCAAAGCTGTGTCTGTATATTGTAGGAAGTTGGAACACACCGATTAGCAAACATAAGCAAACACATCCCCTCTATTCCTACCGTCTGGGCGTATCACTTACCATGCCTTATTGTCTGTCCTCCCAGATCTTTTTATGCATATATAACTTTTTTTTTTAATCAAAACAAGATCATAGTGTCCGTGTTGCATTGCAATCAGCTTTTTGGTTTTTCCAGTTAGCAATCTCGACCTCTCCCTGCCAAGACGTTTTTATTTGTCCGTGCACAGCTGTATTTAAATGCCCTCATTGTCCCCTAACCGTCCTTTAGGCTGACTCCTGCGAGCCAGGGTGAGTCAGGACCCTCTGGTCGGATGTCCTCTGGGCTCCCTTGGTCTGGCCGATCCCTTCCTTATGACAATGACATGGGAAGATTTGACCCCTTGTCTTGCAAAATGTGTCACCTTCAGTATTTGTCTCCGTGTTTCCCTTCTTGTCTTGTTAAGTGCATTCCTTCCTCTCCTGTATTTCCATTAAAATTGCTGGACTCAGGCAATGAGACATTTGGGTGAGGACCAATCATGGGTGATGCTGGCACTTCACGGTGCATCACAGAGAAGCCACAGGACATGTGTGACGCTGAGTTGGGGTGTTGATTTCTTACCAGGCTGGGCTGGAGTGCTTCCCCTTTGAGCTCCTTGCTCTCGTTTCAGACATGGAAACTGAGTCCTAGAGCACTAGCTCTGGCAGTGAGGGCCTGGATGAGGCTGTGCCTTGTGCACAGCTCAGGGGGCTCTGAGGGCCAGGCTGAGGGGCTCCGACTTGAGCCACGGGGCACCCGGGGCCACAGAAGGGTTTTAAGTCAAATGTAACACTCTCACCTTCGTATATTTTGAACAGAGGGTCTTCTTCCTCCCGGGTCGTCCTTTGGAACTTCTGCCAAGTTCTGAGATGTAGGAATTATGATTCCATTTCAAAGAAACTGAGGGTCTGTGGGGCTAAGTGGCCAGAGCGAAGACCTGATCCCTGCCTCTGGGTCCTTTCTCTTTCCCTAGGCCGGGCCACGGGGCTCTGCCTGCCCTTCTCCAAGAGGAGAGGCCTGGGCATATCTGGCCCTGGAGCGCTCTGGGCCCAGCCTGTGGGTCAAGCCCAGGGCACACTGCTGCCCTGAGGGGGCACCTGTCCTTGCCTTTTGGACTGACAGGCCTTCACTCTGGGCTGGGAGACAGTGGGACACAGAGATCTGGACCCTGGAATGTGCCAACTCAGCCGGGCTCAGGTTTCCCTCTGGGAAGGAGGGAGCCTTTTTGCAGGTGGCAGAGGACAGACATGAGGCTCTGGGGCTCTGGAAGTAGTCCCGGCCTTGCTGTCCTGCTGCTCCCTGGCCCTCCTTCCTGCAGGACCATGCTTTGACTTGGGAGTAAACTGAGTCTCAGAGGGTTTGGAATGTAGATGGCCCTGGGACACACAGCCAAACGTGCCAGAGTCAGGACTTGAATGCGGGGCCCTGCCTCCCAACCCAGGGTAGCTGCCATCGTACCCCACTCCCCACAAACCATCCCAGTGGAGGTCCCCACTCACCAGCCAGTCCCCAGCCCAGTGAAAAGCCAGATGAACTAAAGAGAGCACTGGATAAGGAGTCCTAGTCACCGTCCAGCCTGTTTTCCACCTTGCCATGCTGTTTGTTCATTCATTGGCATTTATTGTTGCCTGACGCACACCAAGCTCACATGAAATGCAGGGAATATGTAGACAACAAAATGTTTTGGAATCAGATGGGATTGTTTTCATACCTTGGCTCCGTGACTCGCACACTGTGTAACCTTGGACAAGTCAGCTGACCTCTCTTAACCTCAGTTCCTTATCCACAAAATGACGATAAGATGCTCTGGTTGCTTTGTTAAGAGAGTGAAAAGCATGGAGAGTGCTTCAATAAAGAGCTCACACTTACAGGGCGTTAACCACTATGTGCCAGGCACACTCGGGGCATTTTCCACAAGCTGATTTGCTGAATCTGTGGGATAGAGGTTAGTAGTATTATTCTCACCCTCATTTTACGGAGGAGGTACCCCAGACCCAGAGAAGTTTAGTGACCTGTCCAAGGTCACACAGCCCATAAGTGGTGGTGCTGGGCTTCCAACCCAGCGGGCAGTCCGGCTCCAAATTAACCTATGCTTGGAATCACTGTATTTCGACTAAGGCCTGGCTACAACTCTCATAAACACTAGATGCTATCGCCGGGTCCCAGGAGGAGAACATTGTTGTGCTGGGCCCCTAATGGCCTCTGAGGCCAAGAGAGCTTGGGGCTGGTATGTGTGCCCACAGCCCAGTCTGCCAAGGTGCAGTAGGCAATGCAGACTGCAATACTGTTGCATAACTCCAGGGGTTAAAAAACTCCAGGGGTTAAAAAGACAATCGCATGTTCCCCCACTCATGGGTCTGCAGCCTGGTGGGGCTTGGCTAGATGGCTCGACTGCAGACAGCAGGTCTGGCTCAGCCCAGATGCGTGGCTCATCCTGGGGCGAGACAGAAGGGGCAGCAGCCATCTGGGACATGTTCTTCCAGTGGCTTTGGCGGAAGCGCAAAGGGGCAAGCTTAGCCATAAAAGCACATTTCAAGCCTCTGCTCCTCTCATAGCCCACTGGTCAAAGCAAGTCACATGATCAAGTTCAATGTCAAGAGCAAGGGGTACATCCAACCACCATGAGGCCGTGGTGAAGTGCTACCGCGAAATGCAACTACAGGACGATGACAAACTGGGGTCAAAAACACAACTTTCCACCCCGGGAAGGGTCCAGAACCCGGTGAGCCGGCCTGTGGCTGGATATCAGGTTGGGAATCTCTCAGAAGAGGAGGGGGGCCTGGGCCAGCTCCGGGTTTGGAAGCTCCCAGCTTGTATAAAAAAACCAAAGACAGGCTAACAAAGCTTGCAATAATCGTGGCATATTTTAGATGTTTACATTGAACAAATTAATGCTTTTAGCACACACACAAATTGCCAAGCAATATAATTATGCTATTCACAAGAAAATTATAGGACTTATTAAAATTATTAATTGCTGGTATACTGCGGGCAGCGGGCAGGGTCCAGCAATGGGTGCAGGTGGGAATTTTCCTGGTTCGGTCAAGCCAGCTCTCTGTCACTGGACAGATGACTTCCTTGGGAGACAATGTCGAAAGCCTGACCCCGAGGCCCTTACCATGCATTAGAAATACCTAAGAAGCTTTTATAAAATGCTGGTCCTTTGGGTCCCACTCACAAAGTTTCTGATTTAACAGGACTGGAGTAGTGTCTGGGCACCAAGTAATTTTTCAACCCCCCCCAACCCCGTGCATCCCCAGGGTTGAGAACCGCTGCATTATGGGATGGACAGGTCTAAGCCAATTTCTGCTAATTAGATGGGAGGTGAGGCTTGCTTGCAGCTTCTAGGAAAGACTCTTCCTTATTCTTGAGACAGAGTGCTGGGAATCTTAGTCTCCCTTCTGCTGGACATAGACAAGGAAACATACTGGCCCTGCTGCTATGGTGGCTGTGTCTCAGCCACGAGGGAAGCCAGCACGAGCATCAAGAAGATACAGAGGATGATGGAGAAATAACCAGAGCCTTGATCTCATCATACCTGAAGCCTACCAACCTTCAGTTGTACGGGCCAATAAAATGTCCTCTAGGGGCGCCTGGGTGGCACAGCGGTTAAGCGTCTGCCTTCGGCTCAGGGCGTGATCCCGGCGTTCTGGGATCGAGCCCCACATCGGGCTCCTCTGCTATGAGCCTGCTTCTTCCTCTCCCACTCCCCCTGCTTGTGTTCCCTCTCTCACTGGCTGTCTCTATCTCTGTCAAATAAATAAATAAAATCTTTAAAAAAAAAATAAATAAATAAAATGTCCTCTAGTTTAAGTGCGTCTGAGTCAGGTTCACGACCCTTGTGCCTACAGGCCATGAATAACGAAAGCACTTTTCCACGCAGGATTATTGCAAAGACCAAAGACCAAGAGATATGGTGCACGCCAAGGAGTGCTCAGCATAGAGCTTTACATGTGTGAGGGCTCCATAAATGTTAGCTACGGCGAATCTCCCCTGCAGAGGGGCTACGGAGAATGGGATGCCCCTGGAGAGGAAGTCCAATGGCATGCCACCTTGTCGCATCTAGGCCCGGGGCCTGCATATGGCACATATGTGATAAATGTCTACTCAATGGGATGGAAACTTTAGGCTTTCATTTCCCTTTCTGTAATGCCCTGGTCTCGGCCAGATGCAAGGGAAGGGAGTAATCTGATTATCTGATTAAAGTAATATGGTCCCATGTACCAGCAACTCAACGGCTTAAGCCGCTGGGGCCGGTCTGTGTAAGAGGCTTACCACCCCACGGTGAACTAATCAGGCTGGTGAGGGAGCAATTAATTAAGCCAATGAGTAACAAGAGCCTACTATGTGCTGGCACTGTGCCAAGCCAAGGTAGCTGAAGCAGCCCCAGGCTCCTGGTCCCCAGTGGAAAGCTTGAGAGGTCCTTGAGGAGGAAAGGAACACCCCTGCCCTTACAACTGTGCCATCTTCTGCACACCTGGGCCAATACAACGGAGGTGACGTCCCAGAGACGGTCTGAGGCTTCACCCCCGCGCTGTAGCACCAGACAGACTGACGGTGCGGCCCCAAGGGGGTTGTCCCCAACACCCAGAGTTCGCCACATTCCCCCAAGCCCTCTTCTCCCCAGGCCGTCCCCGTGCCCCCGAGGTGGGTAGGGGGAGCAGGGACTGGAAGCCACCATCTTGTGTGTGGTATTTTTAAAAATTATCATTTTTTGGACCAGGCAATACAATCTTACAGTTCAAAAATGAACACGATCTAAAAAGGCAGATACTGGGAACTGCAATTCTCACCCCTGCCCTGTTCACCCCATTTTCCTGTTTCCACAGGCTGCCACTTGTTCGGTTTCTTGGGTGTCTCTCCTGCCGTGGTTATAGGGCCGGCTATCATCTGTTCTATATGGGACGGGATGTGAAATATTTTGATTATCGCTCTGCTGTTCCAGCACCTCTTGGGGAAAGTCCAAGCAGATACAAAATATTCTTTCTCCCTTCTCTTCTTTCCGGACACAGAAGGAACATTATGAATGCGCCGTTCTGAATCATGCCCTTTTCATTAACAAGATTCCAGTGCTCTTTCCCTAGCGGTATAGGACACTTCCTTGCTTTTTTTTTTTTTTTTTTTTTACGGTTGTATATTATTCCTTTCAGAGTTGATTTAACCAAATCCCTTTAAATGCATGCTTAAGTGGCTTCCGCTCTTCTGCTGTCCTCAGCAAAGCCGCAGTGAGTAACCTCAGACAACGTCCGTGCACAGCTCGACCTATAGGATAAAACGTAGACTCAGGATTGCTGAGTCAACAGAGAAAGGCATCTGCAGCTTCGAGAAATACTGCAAAATTGCCCTCAGCTGGGGGTACCCCAGGCTGTTCCCCGCCAGCAAAGCATGCAAGTCGTTTATTTTTTTAAAAGTGAGCCAAATAAAATACTCCTCTTCCCGAGAACAAAAACATGCTCCTCGTAGAAAACTGGGAAAATACAATCACGAAGCAGAAAGTAAACATTACACCTATTGCAAATGGGCAGAGAGCTTCCCTGTTTGCAGTTGGGCCTATTTCCTTCAAGTCTTGATTCCTATTTCGCATACCCTGCCATAACCCGACCCCTTTGCCGAGCCAATATTTTGTGACTGGTTCTCACGTCGGTAAACATCGTTCCTACCCTCGGGGAGGAAGTACAGCAGAAACATTGAGCAAGTGGATCCTGATTCAGATCTCAGCACTGTCACGTCTAGCTGTAACGCATTGAACAAGACCCTTAGCTGCTCCCTGCTTCTGTGTCCTCCTTTAAATTGGGAATCCTCCCCGGGTCGCTCCGAGGGTTGGGTGAGCCAGCACGTGTGACATGCGCACACGGGCTTGGCATCATAAGCATACTCAAAGTTGGCTGAGAGCGCGTCCTTTTTGACTCCGTGGTATTCCCTTGGATCGACATGACGGCTTGTTCAACAAATTCTTTACGGTCAGACGTTGAAGTTATCTCTGTTTTCCACTGTTCGGCCATGCCTTGATGATGCAGCTTCCGGGATCCAGCTTTGCCCAGGTCCCTGCTGATCTCCACTGAAAGACGTGGGGGGACAGGGGTGCTCAGGGGTGCCCACTGTGCCCCTGGGAGGTCTTCGGGGTTGATTTTCACAACCCTGCTCCGCTGGGTTTTCCTTTAAGCAGGCTCCAGAGGCAGTGTCCGGACTCCCCGGGGCCTCTCCTGGCCCCTCCACCTGGGTAAATCAAGTCACGTCTCTTGGCCAAGAGAACGTGAGAGCCTTAAAACTGTCTGTTAAGCGATGGATGGGTTTTCAAACGTGGTACATCCATACAAGAGAATATTATTTGTCAATATGGGACATGCTACAACATGGATGAACCTTGAAAATATGGTGTGGGGCGCCTGGCTGGCTCAGGCGAAAGAGCACGCGACTCTTGATCTCGGGGTCACGAGTTTGAGCCCCATGTTGGGTGTAGAGATTGCTTTAAAAAGAAAAAAAGCAAGCAAGAAAGTATGGTAAATGAAAGAAGCTGGACACAAAAGGCCACGTATGATTGTATGATTCCATTTATGTGAACGGTCCAGAATAGGGCAAATCTGTAGGGTGAGAGAGCAGATCAGTGATTGCGAGGGGCTGGATGGAGGGAAAATGAGGAGTGACTGCTAGCGGGTGTAGGGTTGCTTTTTGGGCTGATTTAAATGTAGCAGGGATGGTTGCACAACCATGTGGATATACTGTAGCCCACCGAACCATACACTTCAAAGGGGCAAATCTTATCTAATAAATAAGGAATGAAAGGTAATTAAGATGACCTGGGCCCAGGGGAAGGGAGGGAAGCTCCCCAGGCTTCATACCTAGCAGAATAAAGTCTAATCGCTATACCTGGGCCTGGAAGGTCCTTCTCAACCCTCGATGCACATGCGAACGACTGGAGAAGTTTAAAAATCCCAGTGCCTGGGACGTACTCAGAGCAAGTGAACCCAGCGCTGTGCAGCAGCGGCTGGGAACCAGCCAGCGCCCACAACAAACAAAAAAGCAAAGCATCTGGCCTGACCAAGAGGAGCTCTGAAGCCCAGGGAGGAGAGTAAATTTGCTTGGCAAGGCACGGGCAGCTTCTAGGCAGATAGACTGCCTTATGCACCAGAGCGTGGGCTCGGGAGCCAGGTAGCTTAGGTTCAAATCCCCACTCCACCTACTCACCTGAACCTCCCTGAGCACCGGCTTCCTTATCCACGGGCTGGAGACCAGTGAGATGCCACCTGCAAAGGGCTTCTTCCAGTGCCTGGCACATCGTGAGTGCTGTTTCAAGCAAGTATCTAGCACTTTGCAACGTGTTTCGAGAGGAGCAAAGGAGTGAGACCCCTGGCTCCAAGCATCTGCCTTTTTGTACTTCTAATATCATAAGTTGTAAATTCTTGCTCGTTCCAGGGGCTCTATGGGACACCACTCCCATGAGACAGATGTGGAGAGCAAGACACAGGAGATGGGGTGTCTTGCCAGCAGGCTTCTCACTGATTCCTGTGCTCTTTGTGACTGTATGTGGGGGTAGGAGTGGGGTAGCCCAGCCTCTGCAACTCTGGGGTGGGGATCACCTCCTCTCTGCCACCGCAGAACCTAGCATGAGCCCTGTCACTTAGCAGAAGCTCAGGAAACGGTTTCTAAGCCTCAAGGGAAAGTCCCGGGGTGGTGGGGGGAGCAGCCCCTGACCTGGTGGGAGGCTTTGGGCGGAGAGGTGCAATCTCCCATGAGGCCACTAGGGGTCTCCACGCTCCGTCAAATGGCTGCTCCAGGGTCCCTCCAAAGGCTCTGCTCCCAGGGGCTAACTTGGAGAAGGAGGAGGAGGAGGGCCCGTTCCCCCCCAACCCCCCAGCCCCAGCGGGACGGTGACAGGCCCGAATGCCCTGGCCTAGCCTGTGGATGCCACCGGCTCCCCCCTGGGGTCAGGTCACAGACCAGAGTGAGGACCCGCTTCTGAAACTGTCAGGAATTATGTCAGTGTTGGGGGGAGGGGGCAGTTGAGAGCTGTTGAACACCTACTATGTGCTAACTCTTTGTGGGGGCTTCCTTTCTTTAATCCCCGCAGCTACAAGCTGTGAAGCAGACGTTGTTTCCTTTGTTTTATTAAAGAAGAAACCAGCTCCAACGGGGCAATGAAACAGGGCCATTGGCGGGCTGGGGTTCCTGCCTTGGGACTCCTTCTAGAGGGGCCGCCAGTCCCCCCACCTCACACACTCGCACCCTCACACACAATCGCACCATATACACACACTGGCACGCGCACGCACACCCAGCCCCCATCCGGAATCTCAGAGCCCCTTCTCAACTGCAAAGCCGGTTCACACTGAGGGCTGAGCCGCGAGGACTTATTACAACCTCTGTTGTTCTCATCTCACTATTGCTGTATTCCTAATTGTCTTCCCTCTGAATACACTTTGTAGCAAGGGTCTGTCTTCTTGGTTCCTTTGAGAACGCTGCTTTTCCTTAAATGAAGGTTCGGTTATGATATTTTCCTCTTATTACAAAAGCAATTTGTACAAAAGCAATTGCAGAAAACGCAGAGAAGCCAAGAGAACAGAAACTCCCTCACATCCCCCTCCGGGGACAGCACAGGCTGACCTATGGGCCGATTCCTTCCTTAGCCCACCCTTCTCCCACCGCGGAACCTGGCATCCGCTGCTGTGCCTGAGCCAGTTCTGAGAGCCGGAACTCCTAGGCTGGGGGTCCAAGGCGGGGTCTTTCTCCCATCCTGCCGCTGGGGTCCTGTGCTTCCTTGGGCAGAGCCTTCCTGTCCTGGGGGGGAGGGGTTGCGCATGGAGATGATCTCGAAGTGCCCTGACACGCAAGGATTCTGGGGCTGTTGGGAAGGGTTCAAAGCCCAGGGCACGGACTCAAGTGCTTCTGTCATGCAGGACAAGCAAATCTGGAGCTGGGCCACAGGAGGGGGCTGTCAGGAGCTCCCCACCACATTATTCCCCTGGAATAATCTGGAGACCAGGGGAGGCAGGAGTGGAGAAACCTGCAGCTCTGAGCGGGCGGGCAGCCCTCCCCAGGGCAGACAGCTGTGCAGCGGTAAGGGACCCCAGTGTCCTGTGTCCCGTGCCCTGGTCAGGGCCAGCTCCCCAGTGCAACAAAGCAGTCACCCAGGGCCGCGTGCTTGGTCCGCTGCTCTGTTGTTGCTGTCTTACAATTCTTAATAATTGCTTTTAAAGCCCTCCCCCCATTTTTATTTTGCACTGGGCTCTGCAAATTACGTAGCCAGCCCTGCTCCTGATAATAATACCTATTACTGACATGGAGCTTGCTGTATGCCAGGCCCTCCATGCTTTCCCAGTTTATAATTTGTCTGTGCCCTCACAGCAGCCAGGTGTAAATTGCCTCTGTTGGACTTGAGCAGCCCCCGTGATGATGTCGACTGGGTGTCGGCACCTGATACACGTTCTTAAGGCTCTCCGCAATGCCAGAGGTGCTATTACCAGTCACAGTTCTTAAACGAGGAGCCGAGGCCCAGAGAGGTCGAGCAAGCCCCTACACACCCTGCCCTCTTATGGGGAGCCAGCTCGAAGCCACTGCCCTTCCTGCCTGGCCAGCCAGGGGTGGCCCCGGGGAGCTCTGCAGCCCCGCCCTGCCGCAGCCTCTGCCCCAGCCTCCGCCCCGGCTGCGGTGGGTGCCCAGCGGTGCCCGGGGGAAGGAGGGGTGAGCTGTCAGTTTCCGTTCCCGCCGCCTCCTGACCCGCTGACAGCTGCTGAGCTCCGCCACCGCTGGTGCCCAGGTGTGCGAGCCGCTCTGCCGCTCGGGCGCCCAGCCGTGGGGCTGGCAAGTGTCACTTTCCATTTCTCCCCGCGGTGCTGAGCTCCCCACACATTCTGGGCTGCAGCTGTGGCTCCGGGAGCCCCGGCCGCCAGTGTCGTGATCGCTAAGATGACAGCGCAGGCGGAGGGCTCTGATGGCAGGGGTGAGCACAGGCAGCTGGAAATGGGATGGACGGTCCCAGCGCTCGGGAGAGTCGCACGGCTCAGCTTCGGAGTCTCAGCTTCCACATCTGTAAGACGGGGTAAAGAAAGCCGGCTTGGGGTGCCTGGGTGGCTCAGTCGGTGAAGCGTCTGCCTTCAGCTCGGGTCATGATCTCGGGGTCCTGGGATCAAGCCCCGCATCAGGCCCCCTGCTCAGCGGGGAGCCTGCTTCTCCCTCTTCCTTGCCCTCTGCCTGCCGCTCCCCCTGCTTGTGCTCTCTGGCTCTCTCTATCTCTGTTTCAAATAAATAAATAAAATCTTAAAAAGAAAGAAAGAAAGCTGGCTCGCCAGTTAAGAATTCAGGGCCTGGCCGACACAGTCTTGAGTTCAAGACCCTGGTCCGGGACTTACCAGGGAAGACTCAGACAGGTTATAAAACTGAATTTCAGTGTCCCGCCTCTATAAAAGGACAGCAAGGACGGAGACATCTCCGTTAAGCACTCAGACCTGACAGGCTGACTTCAATTCAGATCCCGACGCCAGCACTTAGTAATTATGGGGCAGTGCCAAATCACTTCACCTTCCTGAGCCTCCATTACCTCATCTGTCAAATATGAAACATTCCTGTGGCGTCCTCGTGGGGTCCTGGGAGGACCCAGGCTTTCCCCAGTGGCTGCTGCTTCATAAGCTCACAGGAAGCCACCATCCTAAGTACGTCCTCTCTGGGTCATCGTGAGGACCAGATGGGGTTGCTGGCATGTTGCGAGAGCAGGTGCCGTGCTGGAAGGGTCTGGATCAGGCCAAGCGCAGGGCCATCCTGCCCCAGACAGGCTGCAAAGGACACAACGGCTTTCCCAGGCAGAAGCCAAAGGCCTAGGAGTTTGCTGCTAAGGCTTGGGGGAGCTGACCATGAGGCAGGTTACTGAGGGCCAGGGGCTAAGCCTGCGGGGGTTGCCCTGGTGCAATGGTCTTTGACAGGTATGTAGGGACAGCCTCATTCAAAGGTGAGTGGCAGAGGGTGGCAGAGACAAAACCAGGCCCACTTCAGTCTGGGCCACCTCCCTAGCCTGTCAACTACCCCTCCTTGGGAGCGGGGAGCTCAGGGATCAAGCCTCCTTCCTCTAGCCCCCAGCAGACCTCACTCTGTAAACCCTAAACTGGGCTTCCCAGTCCATATTTCTCACCAGTTCCCAGGGATGCTGATGCTGCTGGCTTGGGACCAGACTGGAGTAGCCAAGATCCAAAACATTATATAAACACAGGGTATGAAAAGTAAATATAAGCATTTGGGGTGTTGACTTATTAGCTGGCCTGACTTCCGTAGACTACAAGGGCCTGTAGGGAAGAAAATTCTCCCCCGAGGTCATTGGGAACACCTACTCGAGGTCAGAGGTCCTAGGATCTGATTTTTGCTGCTAAGAGTGGAGTGACAGAGAGGGGGCACCTTCCGGCTTGCGTAACATGGACAGTGGTTTCCAAACTCCAGGTCACGCCCCAGCCACATCAGAACTACTAGAGGAATCTAGAAAATACAGATCCTGGGGAAAAAATTACAGATTCTGAGTCACGAAAAGGCAAATATTGGTTGATTCCACTTATATAAGGAATCTAGGGAGGTGAACTTCATAGAACCAGGAAGGAGAATGGAGGTTGCCAGGAGCTGGGGGGCCTGGAAGGGAGCTGCTTACTGGGTGTAGAACTTCAGATGTGCAAGATGGAAGGAGGTCGGATCTTGGCTTTGCAACAAGGTGAACGTGCTTAACACTACTGAACTGTACGCTTAAAAACGGTTAAGATTTTTATGATGTTTTTTACTACTGTAAAAAAGTGCAGATTCTGATACTGACCCCTGAGATCCTATTGAGGTGTACGTGGGGTAGAGCTTAGGAATTTCCTTCTTTCTTTCTTTCTTCTTTCTTTTTTAAATTTCCCCCAAGGGATCCAGTGTACAGCCAAGCGTGGGGAATACCGGTTGTGGGGAGGTTGTACCCTGAATATCTTGACTCTGCCCATCTCCCCACCTGCCCGCCCCTCCCATGCTCCCTCTCCCTGCCTCCTGCTGCCCCGGTGACCTTTCTAAATCACAAATCTGATCCTTGCCTAGCTCGGTTAAAAGTGTTGCGTGGCTTCCTGGTGCCCTTGGTACAAACCAGAAAAAGCACAATCTTCTCAGTGGGGTCAGGGAGTCAGGTGCGTTCCTGGAGCATTCCATCAGGAAGGCTTCAGAGCAAGGTCCCAGCAAGGGCCCGGGAGCGCCAGGAGGCAGAGATTAGTTTTGTCTCAGGGAGGGGTGGCAGGAAAGCTGCTCAGAGGAGGTGTGATGTGGGGCCTTGGAGGGTGAGCTGGCGTTCGTTGTGGACAGGGGTAAAGGCAAAGGGGGGCACAGTAAGAGGGGGCAGGCCAGGGACACGTGGACAAAGGCAACGAGGGTATTGCCCCAGAGAGGGGAAGGGAGGGGAGGGGAGAGCTGGGATCAGAACTGGCAGCCAGAGAGGTTGGTGAGGGGTTAGCAGGGAGGAGGTAAAGGCCTATTCAGCTGGGGTACCAGGGGGAGGTGGGGGTGAGGGCCTCCTGGAGCCATCCGATCTCCAGCGTGGCCTTCCGGGCTTTGGCTCAGGTTACCAGCTTCAGCCCTGGTGAGCTGGATTGTCGTGGGGATCAGGACAAGGTGATCTGGCCGGGAGGGGGCACAGCTTCCTTTGCTTGGAACCCCCATGGCTTCTCCCACTATCTGTTCACACCACTAGCTCTCAGCCCACTCCCCAAGACCCTGCCTGCCCCTTAGACCCTGCTCCTTTCCTTTCGCCTGTGTGTGTGTGTGTGTGTGTGTGTGTGTGTGTGTTTGTGTGGCTGTATGTGTGTGTGAATCTCTCCCGGGTTGTGCGGCCCCGCAGTCCCTGTCTTTGCCCTGGGTCTGTGTATTCGAGGAAGTTTCGTAGAAGCTAGCCGTGTCACAGCACGCGTGGGTGTATGAGTGCGGGCCCTTCAGATTCTAGCGAAGCCCGGGGCCTTCCCGGGCTATAAGAAAGGATTCTGGGGCGGCATCGAGAGGGACCCAGTGCAAGGGAGCCGGGAGAGCTCCAGCCGCTCTGGGTATGCCCCAGCTGCTCTACAACCACACCTGGCTGGCCCAGTTTCCCTCCAGTCAGTTGCTCCGTGCCCCAGATTCATCCCCAACACCACCCAAGAGGAATTGGAATTCGGGAGTGGCTGTTACTCAGGCTCCCTCTCACTCCATGACAGATCAAATAAACTGGTCCTCTGGGCTGGAGCTCTGGGCTCCCCTTTTGCATTCCCCTTCTCCCCTGAGGAGGTCTCTTCCCTCTACCTCCCACAATACACACACACACACACACACACACACACACACTCTCTCTCTCTCTCTCTCTCTCTCTCTCTCGCACAGGTCCTGACCTGGCACAGTAACAAGACCCCACCACCAGGGCCGTGGGGGCTGGCCGAGCAGGTCAGCCTTGCTTCCTGGCAGAGGACCCGAGGCGCCCCAGCTGGAGGGACATCACAGCCACCTCCAGGCTCACGCAAGCCTTCTGTCTTTGGGGAAAGAGATGGGAACAGAGATGGCCCTGCAAGTGCTGGGAAAGAAATCACTGTTGGCAGGGAGGCTAATTGGATGCGGCCATAAGCTAGTTCCTGGGACAGGTGTGTTAATAGCACTAAAACATCTGAAAACACCCAGAGCCACAGGGAGGAATTACTAGGCCCAGGGAGACCAAGGTCTCATTGAACAGCACCCAGGAGTGGAAGGATCACTGTACCAGGACGCTGAACCCCTGGATCCTCACCCCGGCTCAGCCACCAGCTCACTGCAGCCCTAGAGCAAGGCCCAGCCTCTCCGGACCTTGGAAAACAGTACAGGGGGCAAGGCGGGGCTGCCCGGCCCCCCAGACAGGAGCCTCGCTGTGGTCCTGTGTGCTAGTGGTGTGATTATCATCTCTGTTTTGTGGATGAGGCAACTGAGGTTCCCCGGTGAGGGTCGCTTTTGCCACAGCCGGCAGTGATGGGGGCGTACTGGACCCGGCCTCCAAACTGAGAGCCATACTTAAGGGGCTGGACCAGAAACCCTTAATTGCCCTCCGCCAGGGTAGACATTTTCTTGGTGTCCACTAGGAGGCGCCCTAGACTGTTTCTCCTCCTTGGCACCAGCGCCTAGATCCAGGCAGGCCTGTGGTCTCCCCCACCCACCCAGTGGTTTCTAAGCTAGGTGGAGACGGAGGCCAGCTCCCTGGGAAAGGTCCGAAGGCACCCTAGTCCTCCCTCTCCCTTCTAACTTATTCCCATGGAGGAAGGAGTCTCTTGTCCTGATCTTCCCAGGGTGAGGGAGGGAAGAGAGGGGTCTCAAACTGCAGGAAGGTAAGGGCCCGTTGGTCCCTTGGGAGCCCCATGAGCCAGACTGGAATCGGCTCAGAGAGGGTTAGTAACTTGCCAGAGGTCACACAGCGAGGCCTGTCTGATTCTAAATGCTGGATCCCAGTCCTTGTTCAGGTGAGGCTCGAGATAGGTACGCCGGACTCAGCCTGCTGTGTAGCCCATAGCAAGGAGGAAGGTCCTGGTCAGCTGGGACTGTGAGCCTCAGTGGTGACACAGAGGCTGAGTCTTCCATGGAGTGTACCTCCAGTCATTCAAGGGTCAAGGGCTCAGTCCAGGAGGTCAGGGCCAGGTATGGGGGCTCACAAAAGGGCAGGGGGAGGCCCTCTGCTGGCAGGCGGGACGTATCCTTGGCATTGGCGTCACTGTCTTTCTCTGAAAGTGGGTGTGTAGGTGGGGGGTGGGGGTGGGGTCACTCTGACTCAGAATTCAGATTCGTCAGTGTATTGGAGAAATGGGGGCGGAGCCACTGGGGAGCAGGGGTGGGGAGAGGCCTTTAAGGATGAGGGTGGGAAGCCTGCGATCTGGGGATGGGGGTGAGCAATGGCTCGGGCAGGGCAAAGGATCCAGTGTGGGTCGGTGTCGAGCTGACTAAGAGGTACTGTGGAAACCAGGAAGGGCTGGGCTGGCTGAGGGGAGGTGACAGTGACGTGCAGTGTGGGTCTGCAGGACCCTTCTCTCCCTGCTTGACTTCCTGGAGGGTCGGTGTCTCTCCACCGTCCATGGCAGGCGGCCCGAACCAGCCAGGCAAGCAGGGGGGAAGCTGAGCGTCCACGAAGAGCACCCCCTTGACTCCCCGAAGTTACAGCCAGCCCTGCCTTCTCACCCAGGTAGGCCCTTTCTGGCTGGGACCCTCCCCAGCAGAGACATCTAACCCCACCCACATTACTCAGGTCTGTACACAGTGATGGAGGCGGGGCCAGGCTGGGCTCAGGTGTAGGAGTCAGAGACCGGCGCGGCCAGGCCCCAGGGCACATGGCAACCGCCCCCAGTCAGCAATGGTGAGGTTGCTCCGGGGGTGAATGAAGGGACCTCAGGCCACAGGAGTTGTCCTGGAAAATCCCAGCCCTTCTCCCAGGCAGGTCACAGAACCTGCTCTCCCAGCCTGGGCCCCTTCCCTCCCTCCCAGCAATGTGTCCAGGGGCACCTGACTTGAAGGGCTATAAATAGAGGGATGACGGAAGGCTCCGGAAGCCCGAGGGAGGGTTGGAGAAAGGGATTCTGGTTCTCCTGAGAGGGGCCCGGTGAGGCTGCCCTGATAAGGCAACAGTTTCCTGAGGTTGAACAGGAGTGCCCTGGCAGAGGAGGTCCAGAAGGGGGCATTCAGGCAGAGGGCACAGTCTGGTGAAGCAAGAAATGGAGCCGGCAGGTAGCTCGGAGTAGTTGGGCAAAGGCTGCCTGCGGTTGTGGTGGGTGAGGAAACCCAATGGCCAAGGGCCTTGAACATCGGAATAAGGGCTCTGGGTGTTGCACTCAGGGTGGTTCTGGTTTTGTGATAGGGACTTAAGAGTAGCAGTAACAAGTCAACGGCAGTCCCAGGCTACCTGAGGCATAGGGACAGAAAGTACATAGCCATTCTTCCCCAGTGAGTTGTACCCTTTATGCCTCTTCTTCCTCTCTGCTGGCTGGAATATGCCTGTGATTGCCAGAGCTGGAGCAGCCATCTTGGATCGTAAGGTACCGAGCAACCAAGAGGTGATCTGGGTTCTGATATTTCTGGAGCTGCCGCAACAGTCCTGGACTGGATTTTGCCAAACGTTGTTTACTTGGGAGAAAAAATAACATCTGTATCGTCTGACGCACTATTTCTTTGGGCTTTTCTATCTCCTTCAGCTGAAAATAAGCCTGAACCACATCCCAGGTCAGCAGGGAGCCTCAAGAGCCCTTATGCACCATTGTTCCACCCCTGAAATCCATAAAGGAAAATAAGAACGGAAAACCCCAGGGGTATTTACACCTCTTCAGCCGTGACAGCAGGCATGCGACAGACAATTCTACCGCAGGTACAGTCCCCTGCTCACCGGACCCTTCCAGAGTCTTCCTTCCCTGCAGTTTCAATAGGATGTTTAGAGATGTGCTCAAAGGAGGAAGGAAGGAAGGAAGGAAGGAAGGAAGGAAGGAAGGAAGGAAGGAAGGAAGGAAGGAAGGAAGGAAGGGAGGGAGGAAACGTGCTTTTTGTTGCAGATAACATGCAACATCAGCATCGTGAGAGAGCTTGGCTCCCTCTGCCAGGCGCCCCCATCCAGACACGCCTGGTTTTCTGGATGCCATGACTCAGGGACCCCATCTCCCGGCCTGAGACCCATGGGCTCCCAGAGGCACCAGACATATGAGCCACTCCCAGTTGGAGGAGTTGATAGTGTTCCTGAGAGAAACTTGAGTTAACACCCTGGTGGGTGTAACATTCCCAGGTGGGTCGTTTCCCAACACACAAGGTCGTACGGCCTTCTCTCTGCCATGGTGACCTAATAATAATACCAATAAAGTTGCCGTGTAATGAAGACCTTGTAGGGCTCACCTCTGTGAGAGGACCGGACAAGCACCCCTCTCTGCTCCCTGGCTGAGATGGAGACAGAGGAGGATACAGCCGCTGGCTAAGGATTTAATGGAGCCCTTTACGGGAACAAGTCCCTCCGTGCATAAATGAGGGAGCAATCCTTCAAGGCCTGGGCACTGCTCTGCGTGGTCAGGCCACTTACTGGATCCAGGGCGGGAGCGGTGTCGAGAAAGGGAGGCAGCTAGGAAAACATTTCCCTCCTCACCGGGCTCAGCTCAGGCCATTCTGTGTCTGAGCCCGGTGTTTGTTTGCCTTCCGTAGAGGCTTCTGGGGCTCCCAGAGCCAGTTGGCCAGGCCACTCCTGAGGAGGGAGGACGGGGGCGGGGTTGGGGGTGGGGGACAGCTGGGGCATCTGCCAGGATCATCCCTCCTCCCCACGCTGAGGGTGGCTGCCTCAGCCACTCCTCCTTATCCTGGGAAGGCCTTCCTGGTTCTGGGGGAAACAAGGGTTCCCAGCATGGGGGGAGAGGAGATGGGGTGGCAGAAGGAGGCAGGGGGCCGAGAGGTTCAGAGGGCACGGTGCGGAGGAATGCCGGGAGCCCGCTGCCTGGGTTTGATCCCAGCTCTGGGGGTCACCTGAGAACTAACCTCTCTGAGCCTGGGTTTCCTCGTCCAGACGAGGACATGCACAATACCTTCCTCTTAGGGCTGCTGTGTGCATGAGACGACTTAGCACGTGGGAAGGGTTAGGACGGTGGCCCGGTGCACAAAAGGGGCTGGAAGAATATTAGCTGTTAGTTGTTTTATGATTATTACTACAGGGGGGAGGAATCATAGGGGAGAAGCCCCCAAGTCAACGAGCCCCTTCAGTGAGGGCAACTTCCAGTGAAGGATCGAACCTTCGAAGCGCTCCTTCAGAAACGCCGTCTCCAGCGCACACCCTGAGGCCCCTCCCGCGTTGTGAAGCTGTCTACTGACTGCAGCCCATCAGGGACAGGGTCTCATCAGGGGAGGCAGAGGAGTGTGGTGGTTCCGACTGCCTGGGTCGGAATCCAAGTTCTGTCTTTCCAGAACATTCCTTAACCCCTCTATGCCCAGGTTTCCTCACTTGAGGCATGGGATGATGAAAGGGCCTTATTAGTGAGGTAATGAAAGCTGGGGAGGCCTGATGACAGCCTGGCACTGATGGTGTGGGGGGACCGCTGCCCCCACCGCCCCAAACCCATGCCTCTGAGGGACTGTGCCTGCAAGATCCAGCGTGGCCAAGAAGCAGAGACGCTGTGTACCTGTGTGTGTGTGTGTGTGTGTGTGTGTGTGTGTGTGTGTGTGTGTGTGAGAGAGAGAGAGAGAGAGAGAGAGAGAGAGAGAGAGAGAGCTGTGCCTGAGGATGCTGTCCAGGCAGAATGGTCATACCCGAGTGGCTGCCCCAGAAGGAACGGGAGATTCAGGCTCTGTCCAGCTGTGACACTGGGCTGAAGGCCACGAGGGGCACAGGACTGGGACACACTCCCATCTCTCCATCCTCTCTCCACCCCTAGGAGGCCTGCATTTACTGCCCCATTCTGCAGATGAGAAACTGAAGCCCAGAGACCCAGAACTGAGGGTATCCATCCCAGACTTGACTGACTCTGACCCCAGCCCTGACCAGGACTGCCTGGCCTCCTGGCTCTGGGGTGAGCCCCTGTCGCCCGTCTCTGGGGTGCACACTTTCCCACACCTGACACCCCCTCCGGGCCCAACCTTCTGCCCCAACTCAATTTCTCTTCCCACCTGCTGGTTCTCCTTTGTCTCTTTACCCCAAAGAGCAGAGACTCGTAGCGCACACCGACTCTGTCCTACAACCTCAGAGACTCAGGGAAGCAACAAGCAAGGCCTCTTGTTCTAGAATTTGTCCTGAAGCCTGGGAGTGGGTCACACTCTGCAGGAGACACACTTTGCCCCAGAGAACAAGGAGGGACATGCATTAGAGCCAGCCAGGAGGGCTTCCTGGAAGGAGTGGGCCTGGGGACGAACTTTGAAGAGGTGAAGCCCCTCTGTCAATGCAAAGCACAGAAGGGCATAGCTGCTGAGGGCTCTGGCGCCAGCAGGCCTGGGTTCGAATCCCAGCCTTGTAGTCAACTAGCTGGGTTTGCCTTAGGGCCTGTTAACTCACTTCTTTCTGCCTCAGTGTCCTTCTCTGAAGCAGAGGCGTGCAGCGTCACCGGTGAAGGAGGGGGGTGAGTCCAGAGGCGTGGGGGGCCACTCCACATGTCAAGCGACTTCGATACCAACAGGGGCTGAGTCTGTTGGGCGCTCGTTTGATGCTCCGTGCTTTGCTGGTATCATCTCATTGCGATTTCCTGACCACCTTACTTGGGACATCCTACGATTGTCCCCATTTTTCAGATGAGGAAACACACCCAGAGAGGTTGGATGATTTGCCCAATGCTGGCAGGTGGTAGAGTGAAAACTGAGAACCCAGGGCTGTCTGACTTCGGAGCCTGTGTCCCTAACATTCTGGCCGCTTTCTCTGACCACCCCCCCACCCCCGCCGGCTTCCCCATCATCACAAAGGGCAGGGGGGTCGGCAAGTGGCATTCTCCTGCATCATGCATTACAGCTCCGACTGCTCAAGGAAGGGTCCCTCCTGGAGTCTAGCACGTCCCTGGCCCTCTCGGAGATGTCCCTGACCCCCACCTCCCCAGGGTAGTAAGAACAGGTGCTGGGCGAGAAGCCCTGTCCTGGGACTCATCTTCCTGCCTCTGCTGAGGTTGGGGCGTTGGTGGGGGAAGGAGCTGGGTCCCCAGTGCCCAGGCTCCGCTGGCTAAATTTAGGCGCTGGGATATAGAAGGAACAAAGGTAATTAAGGGGTGTTGTATCACTTTCCAGCTGCTTCTCACGTCCTCTGGGCAGTCACACGCCACTCGGGAAGGGGTGAGGAAGCGTGGGTGACACAGAGGGGAGGAGAGGGGAGGAGCGGGTGGACAATCAGGGCTGGAGGAGGACGGGGAGCCCACAGCCTTCACCCCAGACTCGAGACCTCAAGGAGCAACGTCTACTTGGGCCTGCATACTGCCCCTGTTGCCATGGGACCCTGGGAGGCCATTTTCAGCCAAACATCCCAAGGGCTTGCTCCAGTGAACACCGTCTGTACATGAAAAGTCCTGCCCTAAGAGTAGAGACCCCCACGTCATCAGAAGTGCTCTGCCTGGGGGTGAGGGGTGTCTGCCACGTATTGATCGGGGACAGTATGCCATAGGCTTTGCCCGGATGTTCTTAGCAATCCTTCCAAGAACTCTCTCAGGAAGGCATTAGCATTCCCATTGTAGAGAGGAGGAAACAGCAGTTAGAGCTCAGATCTGCACAGTGAGGCACGGCAGAGGATGGGCGTGAACCGGGCAGCCCGGCTCCCAAGCCCATGTCCCCAGCCATGGGCTGTAGCTGACTCGGGGCACCATGGCCAGTCGCCACTCTGTGACGGAAGAAGGATTACCAAGAAAGCTTTGCTGAAGAGGTGAAAAGAGCAGGCATCCTAGGGGATCGGAACTGCCTCTGCAAAGATGAAAGTGTGAAGTCTGCCCACCCCAAAGGGGCTGGTGCAGAAGCAGGCGTGAGGCTTCGTGTTGGGGTCGTCATGATTGTCGCCACATCCCTATACGTATTAAAAACCAGACCTGAATCACCCAATTACAAAGTCGGCATGGATGTGAATAAGCATTTCTCCCTAGAAGATATGCAAATGGCCATAAGCACATAAGGATGCTCAACTTCATTAGTCATCAGGGAAATGCAAATCCGAACCACCACGAGCTACCACTTCACACCCACGAGGACGGTTATAATCAAACAGACAGACAACAGCAAGTGCTGACAAGGAGGTGAAGAAATCAGACCCCTCGTGCCGAGCCGGTGGGAATGCAAAACGGGGCAGCCGCCTCGCAAAACATTTTGACAGTTCCGCGGAAAGTTAAACACGGAGTCCCCATATGGCCCAGCAATTCCACTCCTAGGTATGTGACCAGGCGAACTGAAAACATATGTCCACAAAAAAATTATACACAAAGGTTCACAGCAGCACGATTTGTAAGAGCCAAAAAGTGCAAACGGTCTAAATGCCCGTTGGCTGATGAAGGGGTGATCGAGGGGTGGTCTATCCAGATCACGGAATAGTACTCAGCTTTTGGAAAGGATGCGGGCAGTCCTGACACCTGCTACAACATGGAGGAACCCTGAAGACAGGACGGCAAATGAGACGAGCCAGACGCAAAACATTGCACATTATATGACTCCGTTTATATAAAGTGTCCA
The DNA here is from genome assembly GCF_024610735.1 of Ursus americanus. Lineage (NCBI taxonomy): Eukaryota > Metazoa > Chordata > Mammalia > Carnivora > Ursidae > Ursus > Ursus americanus. Next base: position 37,720,884 of record NC_142150.1, on the reverse strand, counting down.
GAATTGGCAAGGTTATAGGAAAAGAAAGTAGACTAGTGATTCCCAGGGGCTGGGGAGAGGGGAGGGTGGGAAGTGGCAGCTAATGGATGCAGGGTTTCAAGGGGGAGGGGGCGATGATGTGAATGTTCTGGAATTAGGTGGTGGTAGTCAATGTATAACTTTATAAATACACTGAAACCCACTGAGTTGTCTACTTTAAAAGGGTGAACTTTTTTTTAAAAGATTTTATTTATTTGAGAAAGAGATATTGAGAGAACGAGTGGGAGGAGGAGCAGAGGGAGAAGCAGACTCCCTGCTGAGCAGTGAGCCTGGCGCGGGGCTCGATCCTGGAACCCTGGGATCATGACCTGAGCCCAAGGCAGAGGCTTCACCGACTGAGCCACCCAGGTGCCCCTAAAAGGGTGAGCTTTATGGCATACGAACTATCAATCAATAAAGCTGTTATTTGAAAAGAGAGCTCTGCCTCTAATATTTGCAGGAGAACAAACAGAGACCCACATACCATATGCCTAAATATTTAAAAATCAAGCAAACAAACTGCGGAATAAAATATGTTCCTGTCTCTTACCTTGACAAATACAGCTCCATAGTGGTGAAGTGGGAAAGTACGTATAAAGCTCTGGTTTTTATATGCTCGAAAGCTGGTGTGTTGGGTGTTCTGTTGATGGGCTGGCTGTGTGTGGACAAGCAGTAAAATAGAGATATACATAATTCATAAATTATTATGGTTTTGTTCCATAAAAATGTTCATGCCTTTATTTCACCAAATTTACTAATTTGTGTTCCAGTAACAGGCATAATCTAAAAAGGCTAAAGAAATAAAATACAGTTTTCATCCAAAAGATAAATTATGGTAAATGTAAAATTTTAAAAATGTTTTTCAAAAAGATGTTTTTCTAAAATAGTCAAAATTGGGGGCTCCTGGGTGACTCAGTCAGTTAGGTATCTGCCTTGAGCTCAGGTCGTGATCCCAGGGTCCTGGGATCGAGCCCCGTGTCAGGCTCTCTGCTCATCGGAGAGTCTGCTTCTTCCTCTCCCTCTGCCCCTCCCCTTGCTCGTGCTCTCTCTCTCTCAAATAAATAAGTAAATAAAATCTTCAAAATAAAATAGTCAAACTTGATGGAAACGAAGAGACAAAATACAATTATGATTAATATAACATTTAAAATAAAATCTGAATTTTTATTAATTCTTCTGAAATTTTAATGAAATATTATTAAACGTTTTGGAAAAAAATAACACTATTGGCAACTCCAGTGTTCAAAGCCCATCTCGTGGGTAATGTAAAGAATCAGCATCACACTCCATGCACGTTAGAGTCAAATTTAGGTACACAAATTGAAGAGTAATATGAGTTGCTTAAACATCGCAACATAAACGTTCCTCAGTCGCCAGGGGCATCATTGTGGGTGTCGCATTAATTCCCAAGAATTGCTGGAACCCAGAGTTAGTACCTGAAGGATGGCAAGAAAACAGACCCTCGCCCAGCCCGACCCCATCATCCCAGAGTAGGACTGGGGGAAATTGCAGACCTCCCCTGGCTGGCCCATCCCAGGGGGCTAATTCTCAAGAATGGTCGACCTTGGGGTGGCCGCCATTTTGCGTAGCCTTTGAAGCTCGGGCCTCAGAGACTCAGAACAGGGAACCCAGGAGAGACCTGAGGGATGTTCCAAATGTGAACCCAATGGCCATCCCCTTCTGGAGTGAGCAATGGGATCTGTGCGGCCCTGGCCCCACCCTCCATGACCCCCACTCCTCCACCAAACACCACAAGGCTTCTCAAGCCCCAGGGACCTGCCCCTTTCTCCTCCTTTGGTTTTGGCTCTCACCTTTCCCCGGCCTTCCTCCTCGGGGATAGGTGCCCCTCCGGGTACTCTCTCGGCGCTCTGGGCTTACCTAGAGTCTAAGCTCATGGAGGGCAGACACCTGCCGCCTTGCTCCGGCTCCGGCCCCGTCCTGGTCCCAGAACAGGGCCTCGGCCAAGCTGCCTGAGCAAGGGGGTGCCTCCGTGTCAGGGGTCAGGAGAAGGGCTTCCTCCACAGCCTTTCCTCTGTGCTTGGTATCTTTGAGGAATAAGTGGGGCCCTCCCAGAAGAGTCTGAGGAACAGCTGAGGCCAGGGGTGGCACCTCATGTTCCCCTCACACTTACCTATGACAGCTGAGATTCAGGGAGCCACGGGGCCACACTGCCTAGCAAGGCCGCTCTCCCCCCTCGACTGTTCTTTGGCCAAAAGACAAAATGATCAAGCCTGTTCTCCAGACCTGAGGGTGTAAAGTGAGGGGAATAGAAGGTGTGTACTGGAGCCCACACACCTGGGCCAAACTCTAGCCTCACGACCGACCAGCCGTGTGACCCCTTCTGAGCCTCAGTTTTCCTCATGTGTAAAATGGGGACAGTTCAGATTCTACTTCATAGCATTGCTGGGAGGGTTAAATGAGGTAATACTTCATATAGAGTAGGGTAGAACAAGTCCTTGATACTTGGGATAATAATACTGACAGGAATGATAAGAGTTATTATCATGATTATTAACTTAGAAAAACTTGATCTTACTATTCAGTCAGCAGTTATGTTATAGTGCCCCTGAGCAAGGCGCCCAATATGCTGAAGTGGCCTACAGCAATGGACACATCCCCCAAACAGATACTAATCTGCATCTGTGAGGAACACCTTTGGTCACAAGTCAAAGAAAACCTGAAAACGGTGGCTTAAACATTTTAGGGTGTCCTCTCCCCACATAACAAGGAATCTACAGGCAAGCTGCCTGGGCTGGTTTGCTGGCCTGATGATGTCTTCCACCATCCTTAGATGTTGGCTTTCAATCTTATGGTGCCACAATGGCTGCCACACCTCCGGGCATCACGTCTAGGTTCCTGTCAGGAAAGAAGGAAGTTAGAGTCAAAAGGAACACTACCAGCCCTGTCTGCTCCTTGTTTAAACAAATAAAAAGCTCTCCTGAAACTCCACACAGTCAGCTTCTATGTGTGCCTCATTGGTCAGAAATTGGAGGCTGGGAAATTGGGGAGCATGATTATCTGGGACTAGCCCTGACCCATCCACAGGGATGGGAGACAAGGCAACCCCAAACAAAGTTGAGTGTGGTTAGCAAAGGGGGGATGGGCACTCAGCCGGTTTGGCCAGAGTCACAGGATGGAGCGGCTTAGAGCGCATCGTTTCTCATTTGTATATTAGGGCATACTGTACATCATGTTGCTTATCAGGGTTTTTTAATGATTTATTTATTTATTTGAGAGACAGAGCATGTGTGTGTGTGTGTGTGAGAGGGAGGGAGAGAGAGAGAGAGAGATCAGAGCAGAGGGGGAGGGGCAGAGGGAGACGCCGACTCCCTGCTGAGCAGGGAGTCTGATGCGGGACTCAAGCCCAGGACCCCAGGATCATGACCCGAGCTGAAGGCAGATGCTTAACTGACTGAGCCACCCAGGCACCTTATCTGGTTATTTTTTAATGTTTTTTTTCAAATATTTTATTTATTTATTAGACAGAGAGAGAGAGAGCACAAACACAGGGAGTGGCAGGCGGAGGGGGAGGGAGAAGTGGGTTCCTTGCTGAGCAGGGAGCCCAAAGTGGGGCTCAATCCCAGGACCCCGGGATCATGACCTGAGCCGAAGGCAGATGCTTAACTGACTGAGCCACCCAGGCACCCTCTGTTTATCAGGTTTAGAGAGGGGCATTGACTTGCCCAAGGTCACAAAGCCAAAAAGGGGTGGACTGGAGCCCAGGCCTTCTAAGACCACAGGCAGAACTTTTTCCACTTCTCTGTAACATGATAAGACTCCTTGATTGCCAAGCCCCCTTTAGAGGGACTCAGGAGCTGGGGACTCCCAAGGCTCCAGCATCCAAAATTCTTCAGGAGTAAGGGAGACATTGACCACAGTGGGAGGTGAAAGAGGCCTTTCCTACTGTCACGAACTCCCAGGGGCAGAGCTGGCTCCTCAGAGTGGCTAGCTGGCAGGCAGCTAATTACCCTTGTCACCCACTTTCTTCTGGGAAAGGCAGCCATATAATCTGCACATCAACTGGAGAGAGGAGAGGCCCCTGTTCTCTCCCCCCACCCCAGCTGAGGCTGACACTTGGCAAGGGAGGATGTCAGGACAGCCGGTGGTGAGGAAAGGGTGATGGGGGACAGCTGGTAGGCAAATGGACAAGTGAGAGAAGACAGTGGGGACCAGAAGCAGAGCGAGGATGCCAGGTGCCACAGCACTGCCAGGATGGGTAAACTGAGGCAAGACAAAGTTAGGCTCCTGCTTCAGGGATGGAGTGAGCTAACGTGTAGGACTTCTCTCAAGAGAAGTGAGGGGTAGTGGGGGGCCCAGTGAGGGGTGGGGGAACCCCAGTGAGGGGTGGAGGGGCCCATGGAGGGGCAGTGGGGGCCCAGGGTTCGGGGGAGGACAATTATGCAGGGCCTGCCATGAGTGGCTGCTTTTCCCTCTTTCATGAGCCCCTCCAGCAACCATGGGGTCGTCTTCCCATTGCCACCTTACAGGTGAAGGGGCTGAGGCTCAGAAGTCCCAGGGCTAGTAAGCAGCAGAGCTGGATTCAGATTCTCGCTCGGGTCAGCCTTGCACCCCAGTCGGCGCTCTGAGCCTCTGTGAGCATCTGCTTCCTGCAGTTGGGAGGGTGGGCGAGGAGCCAAGTGCCGAGCCTGGACTTTGAAAAACCGGATACACTGAAGGTCCCACCAGAGGAGGGTGACCTGGTCCCATTTATATTGAAAAGGATCCTTAGTTCTCTTTCTAGATGGTTCCCCAGCCCCTGCTCCTTTATTTTCCTGTTTGCTTCCTCCATCCCAGCACAGAGTAGCGGCTAAGCCTGTGGGATCCAGAGCCACACTGGCCGGTTCAATTTCCCTCCCTGTCCTATTCCTGCTGTGTGACCTCAGGCAGGTTGCTCAACCTTCCTGTCTCTGTTTCCTCGTCTGTGAGACAGACCTCATGAGAGCTGCTTCACAGACTCGGTGTGGGGATGAAAAGAGGTATATAAAAAGCCTCATAACAGTGCCAGGCAGGTAGCAAACACTTAATAAAGGTCAGCTACTATTTCCCGAGTGCCATGTCTTGTGACTACACATTCACTTGTTAACTTGCTTCCCGGGGCCTGTCTCCCTTGCTGCACCGTGAGCTCCGGCCACCCAGGACCACGTCACTCGCTGTTCCGGCTCCTGCCGTCACCAATCCCACCAGCCAGGTGCCCTACAACCAAACTGGATGGTCTACAGCTCTGGAGGCCAGGAGTCCGAAATCAAGGCATCAGCAGGGCGTGCTCCCTCCAAAACCTGTAGGGGACAATCCCCCCTTGCCTCTCAGTTGCCAGCAATCCTCGGTGTCTCGCAAATCCCTCTCTCCAGTCCCCGCCTCTGTTGTCACATGGCCCTCTCTTGGCGTCTGTGTCTTCCCATGGCCATCCTCCCTCCAAGAAGGATACCAGTCCTATTGGATTAAGGGCCACCCTCAGAATGACCACATCGTAACTCGATGACATCTACAATGATCTTATTTCCAAATCAGGTCATACTCCGAGGTACTGGGGGTTACAACTTCAACATGCCCTCTGGGGGACACGATTCAACCCATAACATTCATCAAAGCATCTCCAGCATCTGGCTCAAGAGATATCAGTGGGATGGACACTAAAAATTCGTAAATGGGGTCTTCTGATTGTGAGCTGCCAGGGGCGTGACTCAGGGTCCCCATCTCTGTGCTCCTGGGACCCGGGGCAGAGCCCGCGCTCCTGGAGAGTCTGTAGATGGACTTCAGATGCATCTTAGGGAATCTGCCCAGCCAGCTGGCTGACCAAGCCACCCGTGACAAGAGTCCTCGGGGACCTGGAGGGGGTAGGGGTGGGCTGAGGAGGGGTTTCCACCCTTCGAGGGGCAGTCCTGACTGCTGAGCCTGGAAAAGCTGACAGTGCGCTCAGCATTGCTGTCACTCGGCAGAGATGGGGCACTCCCTGGGGAGATGTCACAGGCAGCTGGGGGTGACTGATATCTCAATGTCACTGCTAATCTGGGGGCTCAGGCTGTCCATGCGTCAGGCAATGACTCGCACCGGGGGGTGGAAGGGATCCTGGCTCAGGGTGAGGGACAGCGGATGCTGAGTCAGGGGACTGTGGGCTCCCCCTGCCTGGTCAAGAGGGAAGGGCAAACTGGTTTCTGCAGAACCCACCTCCAGGGCCCCTTCCCCTTAGGCCCCAGGAGCCGCCAGCCCCCCTCCCCGTCCCTCTCCTGCTGTTCTAAAAGGCTCCAGCATCTAATGGCCAACCAGGCTGAGCCTGGCGGACTAGCAGGGGAAGAAGGACCCAGGCAGCAACTGTAAAGGTCAGCGGCCCTTGGGGCCAGGAGCATCCATGATGCAAATGTGGAATTTACATTCCCAGAGTGCCCGCTGGCCAACCTGCCTGCCTGTCTGGATGCCAGCCAGCTGCGTGGGCAAGACGGGCACAGCAGAGTCCCAGGCCCTCTCTGGAATGGTAGCTCTGTGACTCCCCACTGCTGAGGGCACCTTCCCAAAGAGGGCCCTGAGCTATGCCTGGGCGAAGGGGCCTCAGAGGGGAATGGGCAGGGCTGCTCTGGCTGGCTCGGTGGGGCCCATCCTGCTGGACCAGGGCTCTCTGCCTGGGATTTCCATCATCAGCTCTTTTGGCTCCGTAGCTGAAAGATCCCGGGGGCCGGACATGGGACTGGACACCCACCAGTCCTCTTTTCCTTTTATGTGACTTCACCCAGGGCCCGTGCCATTCAGTGAGACTTTACTGATCTTCCCATGCACCCGGTGAGGGAAAGGCGAGGCAGAATCACGCAGGCTGGCTATGGGCCCTGGGTTTTCCTTTAAACCTCCTCACAGCTGCTATTCTCAACCAGCTGTCCCAGGAGAAGAAACTGAGGCTCGGAGAAGAAAGTCCCCAGGCAAGGCCGTGCACCCAAAGCCTGGCAGAGCCGGGACTCAAACCCTTGTCTCCCGCATCTCCTCCATTGCAGGGAGCAGGACTCGAATCTTCACTCAACCTCACGGTTCCTGGCCACCTTCCCTCGAATTGCTAGCTCAGCAGACTGGGAAAGATGTCCTCCACACCTTGCACGAGGCACCAAGGGTGTGTGTGTGTGTGTGTGTGTGTGTGTACGCACACACTCGCCGCGCAGTGAATGTATGGTCATGTGCGGGAGCACCGGGCTCAAGACCAGATTTTTGCCTGGCCTGTTGAGTGACCTTGAGACCTTGCCCCAGCCTCTCTGGGCCTCAGACTCATCAGTGACCAAGGGTGTGGATCTTTCTAAGTCGGAGCCCCTCCTGCTCCTCTGTGTGTCCTCAGACCCCAGCTCCCACCTTCCGGCTCCCACCTGCCCCCAGCGACCAGTGCGGAGCTTGACGCCCCGTGGGTGCTTGATACAGCTCATCCTTCCTGAGTGACAACGCTGCCACTTGGAGTCCCTGAGGACACCGTCCACAGCCTCCTCAGAAGGCTTCTCGGGGCTCAATCTTCATTTGCAAACTTATTCTCTCTCTCTCCCACAGGCGCAGATACACCCAACCCCCCCAACACTCACGCACGCGCGCGCACACACACACACACACGCACGCACGCACGCGCACGCGCACACACGCGCACATACGCATGCGCACCTTGGCCCCGGGAGCCCTTCCGCACTGTCCATCACATCGCAGCACGTCGCACTCAGCTACTGGAGTCTCGGAGCCTTTAATCCTATTGACATTCAGTTAACGAGTTTCTGCTGCTGTTGACAGAACCTTCTGCCCCACCCATGCTGGACAGGCGGGGATCAGAGTTCAGAGTCCTCAGGCCATTCGCAGCCTGGGGGAGGGGAGCAGGGGGAAAAGGCCCTAGAAGTGGAAGCCTCAAAGTCTCCTGGAGGGTGGGGTAAGGGGGAGCAGCTCCTCCTGTCAGCCAGAGCGTCCTCGGCCTCCCTTGGACTAGAGGCCAGCCCTGGGAGAGCTGGCAGATCTGGGAGCACTTGTCGGTTTGCAGTGGCAAAGGCACTGTCCCAGGGCCACACAGTGCTGAGGGGGACTCCTGAGTCTTGGCTCAGCGCCCTCCTTCCCGCACCTCTGGCCCAGGCAGGGGAGAACGCAGAGACACTCACCAGTTGGTTATCTTTTGTGCCAGAGGGATCTAGGGGGCCACAGACTCAGAGAGCAGAGGGGCCAGGCCTGAGGGGCCCAGCACCCAAAGGCTGACAGGCCGCTGGGGCTGTGGGTTGCCTGGGGAAGGCAGCGGGTACGGCTCCGGAAAGGGAGGGGGGGGCAGCCTCCGGAAGTTGCTGCCAGGAAACGAACCTCCATGAGGGCCAAGGGTGCTGGTGTTGGCTCTGCCCTCTGGGGATGCCAACCTGCCTGGTGCTTAGGACCAGTGGAGCCTACCTCTTGCTGAGCCTCAGTCCTGGGAGGGCAGAGCTGGGGCTCTGAGAGTCCTTCTCGGGGCAGGCCCCACCCCCAGGCAGGACTGTGGGACCAAGCCTGCTCCATCACCCACTCCTGGGAAGCAACAGCCCTGGGTGGGCCCAGAGCCCCGACAGGGCTGGGGAGGGGTAGTCCCCAGTCCCCCTCTGCCTCTTCAAGGCTGTGGGACCTTAGGAAAGTACCTAACCTCTCTGGGCCTCGGTTTTCTCCTGTGTAAAATGGGACCCCTGCTCTCTACGTCCAATGGTTCCTTGTAAGAAGTGAGGTAATGTCACATGCAACTTGCTTGGCATGGTGCCTTCCTGCTCAGTAAACAGCCACCAATATAATTGCTGTTTTAAAATTTCTAACCACACCGATACATCATTATTCAAAGATCAGATTGGCGAAGCTTGCAACGTCTGATGCAACGCTGTGCCAGCAAAGCTACGAGAGAACAGGCAAAGACAGACCTGGCTGGTGGGAGTCTAGCAACCAGGAGAGGACCACGTGACCCTCTCCACCCCTTTCCAGCTGCTCGTGCCCCCGTGGACACGCCCAACCCAACTGTTCCCCTGTTCTACCCCTGCGTTGCGTTTCCACAGGTTTGCTAGCGAGCGCTGGAAGTGGCCCGCATACAAGGTTCTTCATTGCAACATTTAATGTAATTGCCAAAGACTGGAAATAAGGTAAATGTGCTCCAGTCAGAGTTGGTTAAATAACTCGCGGTCCCTCCATACGATGAAGTAATATGCAGCCATAAAATAAGAATGAGGAATGGTTTTGCAACTGACGTAAAACAATAAACCAAGATATGTTTTTAAGGGGAGACAGCCAGGTACAGAGTGTGATGTGTATGCATTTTCAAAGGCTAACAAATGAGGGGTGCCTGGGTGGCTCAGTTGGTTGAGCGTCGGACTCTTGATTTGGACTCAGGTCACGATCTCGGGGTCTTGAGTTCAAGCCCTGTTTCAGGCTCCAGGGTCAGGGAGGAGTCTGAGAGTCTCTCTCTCTGCCCCCCCCCCACCCTGCCCGTGCACTCTTTCTCTCTTTCTCTAAAAATAAATAAATAAATCTTTTTTAAAAGACTAACAAATGAAACAGGTATGAAGGTGATGATGGTTCATCTACTGAAATCTCTGGAATAACACACAAGACTGACGTCAATGCTCCTGTCTGGAGAGGGGAATGGGAGGGGCAGGGCCCAGCGGAGGAATGACTTTTCACGGTATGTCCTTTTTGAAGTTTAAATTTTGAATCATGTGAATGCATTATCCGTTCAAAATATAAATGTAAGTTATTTTTTAAGTTTGTATTTATAAATTATTTTTTAAATATCCATTTCTTATTAGGCCTTCCTGGTTGAGACTGAGCTTCAGATGAGCATTTAGCTTTGCGTTTCTGGGGAGGGGCGGGTGGAGGGAATGGTGTCAAGGTACCCTCAGAAGCTGGGGCCCAGCAGTCCGGGCAGTGAGGTGGGACCCCTGTGAGCTGGGGTGGGAGGGCAGGCCTGGGACCTCAAGCCCACCCCAAACACAGGAGAAGGCTGGAACCGAGGAGCTGTATCAGGTCCATCAACCATGGCCCCAAAGCTGGTGTGAAGTTTTACAAGTCAGGTCTGCCTTCCTTGCCTTGGCCCCCATACAGCTGAGACTGGCGTGGGGTAGGTGCATGGAGGGGGCAGTGGGTGGAAGTGAACAGGTGCAGGAGTGTCCTGGGGTCGACGTCACCACTGCCCCTCTTGCGAGGAAAGGTTGAACATTTATATCCTTCCAACAGCCACTGTCAAGTGCCCACCCCACCCCTGGGGATTCTGGCTCTGCTGGCATCCAAAGGGGGAAGCTTTGCCCCCTCACTGAGCACCTGCTGTGTACCTGTGCCTGGTGTTTTCTTTCATGATGGCACGAACTGGGGGCAGCCAGGACCACTGTCTCACCTGCCCAAACTCCCTGGTGGTGGGGGGGGCATGCTGGCACCTGCCTCCTGACAAGTAGGCACCTGAGCCTGGCTGTTTCCAGCCTCCCTGGCTGGACCCCCTGCCCACTCCCAGGATCTAGTGAGCCCAGATGCCGGAGCACCTGTGCCCCCGGGCGTGGTGGCATCACAGACACCCATGCAGGGCGGGCAGTGGGGACTCTGCTGCCAGGAGACCGTCTCCCTGGATTCAGACTCCTTGAGGCGGCAGCGCTGTGGAGGAAGGAGGATGCCGCCCACCCCTTCCTGGAGCAGAGATGGCTGGTGCTGGGCTCCTAGAGATGGGGGGCCGGTGCTCTGCCAGGACTGGCCGCTGGGGGCTGCCTGGTGTACAGCAACTTTTTCCTGGCCCTGTTCTTAGTGATGGGACCAAAGCAGAGAGGCACTGAGGGTGGGTGTCTTCCTAGGGACAAAGGCCTCGGCGATGGCTTTCCCTGCATTGCCCACACCGGGGGCAGGGAGGTCCTTCTCTGGACATCACAAATGGAGCAGGGGCTTCCCGACATCTGTCACAGCAGGTGGTGATGGACCTACTGTGGGCTGGGACCTTCCCACACATAATGGTGAAACCTGAGAAGCTAGGATGAATTTTCCTGCGTATTCCTTTTGCAAAAACAGGCTCAGAGAGATAGTGACTTGTCCTGAGGTCACATACCTGCCCCCAGAGCCCCCGCTCTCCTTTCTGCGCCACCCCCCCCCCCGTCTCCTCCCACTGTGCTGCTGCAGGTGCCTGTTTGTCCTGGTCAGCTCGGGCACACAGGCCAAGTAGCACCGGAGCCGGTAGAATCTATGGGAAGGAGCAGTGCAGGAAGAGGGCACAGCCCTTGTGAAAGCACGGAGGTGGGACTGTTCTGAAAGTGGCCAGCAAGTGTGAGATATGAGCTGAGTCTCCACAATGTGGAGGACAAGCCGAGCATGAGTAATGGAGGGAGGCTAGAGGCTAGCCAGGAAGGATGGGGGTTTGAGGACTTTCTCATGGGGGGACAGGCATGATGAGAAGTGTCTTTCCAGAGCTGATTCCCCCAGGAGATGAGCAGGGTTACAGGCAGAGAGGCTTGGGGGCAGTGACAAGCAGAATGTGGTGGTTGAAGAGAGGGTTCTGGAGAAAGGAGGTGGGACAGAAGCCCAGCTGTACTGCTCACAAGCTGTGTGACCTTGAGGCAGTTACTTAACCCCTCTGGGCCTAAATCATCTCATCTAATAATGGGGCTGATGATAATACACCTCATAGGGCTGTCGTGAAGACAAAGAGAATTCAAACACGTCCCACCCTTAGAGCAATGCCTGTTCGAACATCATAAGCACTAAGTCTCAGCACTGTCACCCTGGTACTCAGTAAGCTATGGGACATGTTGGTTCTGTGTTCCTGCTGCAGGAGGAAGCCGATAGAAAGACATGAAGCCCAGTGGGAAAGGAGGAACTGCCCTGGCTGCGGACCAGGGTGTCCCTGGCCCAGAACTAGGTAGCCCTCCGTGCGTTCAGACCCCTGGTAGGTGACCAGACAGGCAAGGATGGGCCCTGGTGGCTGGGTCCCTGCCACACCCTGTCCAGTTCCAGGGGGAGGTGGACAGGGGGATTTTTATACCAGTTTCCCTGGGCAAGGATGACTGCGCCCCCTTATCAAGCCTCCAAGTCAGGCTCCAGGGCCCCTCCTGCCAAGCCCAGGAGAAGGGGGGAGAGGGGTGATATCTAGGAAGCGCCAGGTGGGCATGCCCAGGAGGCTCTAATGAGGCATGTGAAGGCCACCTAAGCTGCCGGGAGGTGAGGTCGCCGGGAGGGCAGGAGCGAGGCGGGACTGGCATGACAGTGGGGACAGCCGCGTGTGAGCAGCCCTTGCCGGCGGTTGCTCTGGTGAGCGAGTGCGTGCCCAGCCATTCGGCTGTAATGACTCTAATCCGCTCATTACCACCGCTGGGCTGAAGGGTGACTCAGGTCTGAGCTGCCAAGGGTCCCTGCCTTTCTTACCCACCCCACCCCCCACCGTCTCCCCCGCCCCGCCCCCCCTCCCCCGCCGCAGGCTCACATCTATGCAACAGCTGGGCTCCAGGACAGACACTTCTTGGCAGGCCCAGCACCATCTGCTTCCCCCGGGGGAGTCGGGCACCACAGAGGGTGTGCCCAGGGTGGCTTGGCCGCCTGGAAGGGCAGGGTGGAGCGAAGATCCACCTGGCCTGGTATTAGGGTACTCTGAGCCTCACTGCTCTCCACGAATGAAGCAGGGGTCCAGGCTGGGGCTCAGAAGGCCTGGGGTCTCTCCCTGGCCCCGATGGATGCTGAAGGACTTGTTTCCTTGACACTTGTACCTCCGTATTGCCATCTGCATGATGGAATGGTTGTCTGGCTCCCTCCCTGCTTCTCCAGCCAAGCAGACCTAGAGCATGACGGTTTTTCTCTCCCGAGGCCTGCGTGTGTACTGGGGTGGGGGTATCGGAGGAGAGTTGAGCTGCTGACTTCTTTGGGGTATGGATGGGATACAGTGGCGAGGGGTGAGGGGCCGAGGCACCACCTCCCAGCACCATCTACCTCCACCCAAACCCGGGCTCCCTACCAATTTGGGGGTCTTCCATCTCCTCTCCTCCTCTTGCCTGGATTGTGGGACTTTTTCTCTAGGGCTGCCCCTTCCCAGAACTGGAGGGAGCTGTCAGGACCCTCAGGAATACTAATAGCAACCAAAGCTTGTGCAGCTCCCGCCATGCACTTCCAAAGCCTTCATGCGAGCCGGTCCCACGGGCGGGGTGATTCTCCTCTCCCCAGTCCACAGACAAGGGACACGAGGCACAAATGGGTGGGTAAGATCACATGGCTAGCGAGGGTGAACCCCAGCTTGTGTGACTCTGGAACCTTCCCCCAGAGCCATAGAGCCACACGCGGCCCCGGCATGGGATCTGGAATCAGGAGCCCCCCTTCTACAGACGGAACTCACTGAGGCTGGGAAACCTGGCTGTCTCCTCTGCCTTGATACCCACCTGGCATGAAGTGGGCACTGAGTAATTGTTTGGCGCATGAGGGAATCATCAGACCGGCTGCTCAAAGCAGAGCTGCTCTGACCAAAGGAGTCCTGTGGGAAAATGGTAATGTGCTTCTCTTCCTGCCTCTCATCTTTAGAGTAAGACTGAAGTCAAGAGAGGAAGAGGCAGACCCAGGGTCACCCACCAAGTTGGTGGCAGAGTCAAGACTAAACCCATGTGGCAGGACTTCCTCAGGGGACCAAGGAGATGGCCCCAGCATCTTTCTCCCCTCCCAGAGGGGGATAGCCACTCCCTCTACCCCTTTCCCTAGGCAGAGCCAGAGGCTGGGGAGGAGGGCTGGAGACCCAGCCTGGACTGCATTCTCCAAGCACTTCCATTAATGGGCATATGGCGCCCCAAGGGCTCTGCCAGCCAGTGCCCTGCCTGGCGCTCTAGGGGAGGGGCTCCAGGGAAAGCCCATGTGTGTGCAGGTCAGGGCCACCTCACTCCCTGCTGCTGGCACAGCTGACTCCCTTATTCCATCAGCAAACACTGGGTCTGGACAGACAGTCTAATTGGCTGGTGGTGTCCTACTCCAGGTTCCCCTCCTTGCCTAAACAGACAGCCCTGTTTGTCCTGCCTGCCCAGCCACCGGGACCTCACTGTCGCCCAGAGCCCCACCCTGTCAGTAACTCACCTGCGCATGCTCCCACAGAACTGCTGTCAGACCTGGCGAGGCCCACGGAAAACGTTTAGGAGAATCCCTAGCCATGTACCCAAGCAACACCACCTCCACTTTCTCAGACGGAACCATGGGAGAGGGGTGGGCGTGGTCCGCAGTCAGAAAGCAGGAGGGCAGGGCCAGCATCCGAACTTTCCCTGCTGTCTGAGCCCGGCCTCTGTGTCTTCGTGTGTGCTGTTCCTTTCGCCAGGAAAGGTCTTCCTCAAACAAAGTCTGAATGCATGACAGCCTCATCTGCACTCCCATACCACCCCTCAGCTACACCCCTAACGTTATAACCCCTAACACCCACTACCCTCTATATCAACCTGTAAGCTCCTAAAGGCCAAGACGGGGACTGATGCATCTCGGGTCCCCCAGCTCCCAGTCTGGGGCGCCCAGAGGGAGGCCTGGATCAACGGTTGGCAACAAAAGAAGCAACGAGAGTGAGCCCGAACAGAACTTCCCCACCCTGGCCCGGCTGTCTTTGGCCCCTCAACTCCCCAGGCCTGCTCCCCTGGGCCAGGACTATTCCAGAAGGCCTTTGGCCCCTCTGCCCTTGTTCGAGGACCCCAGAGGGCTTTTAAGACCATGGTCTCCCTTGCTCCCCCATGCCTGGGCCCAGCCTGGGCAGAGCCTTCTCCGGGCTGTTGTGCGTGAGTCACGGGCAGACAGTAAACAACTCCACCGAACATCGGCTGTACCACCCAGGCCCTGGCACTCAGCCTCACCGTGCTGGGGGCGATCTAAAAGAAGACATGGCTAGCTCCCACGCACCCACTATGGAAAGGAGAAGGTGGACTAGAAACAGGGGAGGCTTCCAGATTTGCATATCAACACGTGCCTATCAGTCTGCAATGCAGCCCCTAGGAGGGGACTAAACAGATGAGGGGCCGTTATTAATCAGGAGGGGACCTGCAGGGGGGAAGTTGGGTGCATGCTGGGAGTTTAATAGCCCCCGGTATTTACTGAGCACCTACTATCTGCAGGCGCGATTGCAGCTGCTGGGATACCTCAGTGAACAAAACAAAGACCCCAAGCTGCAGAAAACAGGGAAAGGAGAGTAAGGGAGGCAGTGGGGCGGCTGTCTTACTCATCATTTGTAAGATATTGTAGAAGGATGGAATCTTACATCAGTTTCCAGCCACTTGGCAGATGGGGAAACTGAGGTCCAGGAGGGCTGAGGATGTGCCTGAGATGGAACAGGTGGAGGCAGGCTCCAAGGCCAGCTCTGAGGTTGGCCCCAATGTGGCCCATGTGGGGCATCATTTCCATGGCCCTGTGAAGGGTGGTGCTGAATAAGGGCAGGACCCCTTGGTCCTTACCCTCATGGGTAAGACAGGCTCTGGAGCCAATCAATGGTGGGTCCCCATGTCCAACCTCCTGTCTCCCCATCTGTACATGCACAGCTCTGACTCCGTGCTCCTGCATGGCCTCTCCAGGACCCAGAAAGTTCCCTGTGTGCAGCCAGCTGGGGCCACCAGGATGGGCTGGCAGCTGAAAACTCTCTCACCTACACCACAGAGCCCAGCACAGAGCTCTAGGAACGCAGAAGGACTCCGTTTCCCTCTGCTTCAAAAGCTTTGGCCACTGCAGGGTCAGACCGCGAGCGCTGACATTTCAGAGGCTCACGCTCCGCTAAGTGAACATGAGACACAGATTACTTAGCCTCTGAAATCTGCGGCTGCCTCCTACCAGCTGTTTGATAAGCTTTTATTGTTACCTCCCTCTGGCGCTGCGTCCCCGGGGCCTGGGACAGCTTGTGTGCCCAAAGCCAGGAGGCTGCCAAGTAGGGGGTGGGCGCAGCAGATGGCCCAGAGCCCTGGCGAGGAGCTGGGTCTGACTGTGTTACCTTGAGCATGATGCTTGCCCTTTCTGGTCTCCATAACACTGTGACCCAGCTTCCCTGTCCAGTGACCCCCTTCACCAGTCCTCTCCTGAGTGCAGTCCCAGGCTTGGGACAAAGCAACCTATTCTGGGGTCACTAAGCCAGCACCCCCACGCTGTCACTGTTGATCCAAACTCTCTGTCATTTAGGCCCCCTGTACCTTTTCCCAGAGCTTCCTAGGATCCTTTCTCCAATGCTACCCCTCCCTCACTTCTCTGAGTTCCCAGCACACCCTGTCCAGGTCCACTCTGGACAGTGTCCTGGACCACTGTGCATGTGGGTGCGCCACAGGGCTAGGGCTGGTTTTTCTTTACCATTGAACCCCTTCATAGGCCTGGGACATAGCTGATCTCTATAGATGGTCATTCAGTCATTCAGTCATTCAACAAATAGCTCTTGGAGTAAATTGTGTACCCTGCTCCATGCTGGGTAGAGGGATCCCGATGTTAGAGGCTAACAAGGCATAACCTTGCCCTCAAAGAGCTGCCAGTCTAAGGAGAGGAAACATAGCTGCATGGCAGGCAATTAGTGTTCTGGGCGGAGAAGCCCAGGGAGCAATGAAGCACACATCCGGGCTACTTGACTCTGGGGGAAATCAGGGTGAGCTCCCTGGAGGAGGAAACATCTAATTATGAGTTGGAGGGTCCGAAGGAGTTAATCAGGCAGAGGAAAGTGTTCTAGGAAGAGGCAACAGCCCCGGCAGAGGTCTGAAATGTAGAGGAAGCATGGTGAATTCTGGGAATTCTCAATAGTTGGGCTAGCCTCTGCTCTTCCCTATTGCCTGGCTCTTTCCCCTCTCTCTACCAAGAGGAGGGGGGATCATTCCCTCCCAATGGGTAAGCTTTCCAAACCCCTATCCCTGCCTGAAGAGGACAGAGAGCTCCCGGGAGGCTGGCCGCTTGACCCCACGGCCGCTGAGCTGCCAGTCATCTCTCAGCTGCCTCATCGGGGAGATGGGTGGGGTACGGCACCCGAGCCCACAAGACCTGAGGGAGAGGACTGGGGCCTGGGTCTGCAGGGGGGACGGAAGGTCCCCTGGGTGCTAGTACCCACCAGTCTGAGTCTAGGCCATAGAGCCCTGTCTCTCATCTCAGGAGTCTCTTCTCCTGGGCCCCCCTCCCTCCCAGCCACTTTGGATGGGGATAAAAAAAGAAAAAGAAATGGTCCTCCCACCACCTGGCAGGCGTGCCCGCGATGAGAAATGCCTTTCTGCTGAGCCTTGTCTCTGTGGAGCCCTTGCTACCACCCAGCCCCACCTGTCGTGACCCTCTGGTTGCCCGCCTCCCGTCTTCTCTACCCCATGACTGGCTAGAGGAGGAGGCATCCCTGACTCAGACCCCGGTGTGGGCGAGGAGGACGGAGGGGTGACAGGGAAGCCCTAGGACCAGTTTGAGGCAGGTCCTTCTTCCCTTTCTGGTTTATGGGGAGAGCATGGGGCAGGAGTAGACTTCACGGCCAGTGGACCAGGCCGGGGCTGACTTCATTCCCAGAAAGGTCTGGGCCCCCATGAAGGGCTCAACAGGCTTTTAGAATCAGATTGGCAAAGTCAGGGGCACATCAGAAATGGTTTCATCCAGTAAATGTGGAAACTAGGCCTACAGAGAGGCCTGGGCTTCCCCGAGATAATGTATCAAGTTAGAGGAGGCAGAGTCTGGGCTGGGACCAGCAGTGGGGATGGAAAACAGGATCACCTTGAGAACTGTGGCAAAGGCAGGCCAGGCTAGGCTGCTGTGAGGTCAGGGTCCAAGCCTGACTGAGGCTTCTAGTCCTCCCCTATGCTGCAAAGGTTTGTTCATGGCTGAGCTGGGTCCCTCACCTCCCACCTGGGGTACAATGTTGGGGAGAAAAGGAATTCCTGCCTGAATCTTCTGGCCAGACAGACTGCTAGGTCTTTCTGACATTTCAGAATTGCAGAAATACTGGAACGAACTTTCTGGATCACCTGTGGATGAGGGAACTGAGGCCCAGGGAGGGGAAGACTGTCCCAAAGCCCAGACCCCAGGGAGTGGCCAGTACACATCATCTGACTCCCAGTTCGGGCTCTTCCTGCCTTAACAGTGGGGAAGAGATCTGGCTGCAGACGTAGTCTGACAGACCTGGGCTCGAATCCCTGCTCAGCCACTTATTGGCCATGGGACCTCACTTCACTCCCTATCTCTGAGCCTCAGTTTCTCCACCTGTAAATACTGAGCACATGGGGTGATATGAGGGTTGAATGCAGTACTAGGAGCCCTACGAGGGTAGATTTGGCCTCACGGACCACAGTGTTGCTAGCCCCCAGCACTGCCTGACACACGGCAGGCCCTCCATAAAAGGGAATGGTCCCATCACCGTGCCATGCTCCTTCTGGCTCAGCGTCACTGGTAGGAGAAGAAAGGGGTGACTTCTTTCATTCTATAGTCCCCTGAGGGGCAGCAGGGGACTCTGACTGTTGCAGAGGGAGGCAGCTAGTATCCCAGAAAGAACGGCTGTGCATCCTCAGGCACGTCCCAGGCCCTTTCTGTTTGGTTTCTCCAGGCAGTACAGGGAGGACATTGCTAAGTGATGACTGAAGTCCCCCAGCTCCAGGGACTCCTCCTGGACCCTGTGACACGGTCCTACCTGGGAACACCGACCTTTCCCCTCCAGGGTACCCAGAGGGAGGGGCTGAGGGGTGGGGCTGGCCACGAGGCATGGGAAGGGGGCAGCAGCCAGTTTCGGGGAGGCTCCGGGAGCATGGGCTCCATCAGGCTGCCTGCTTGTGGAACACATGCATGAGCAGGGCAGCCGGACCCAAGAACCAAGCTGATGGCGGGCGCTGGCCAGTTCATGAAGGCACGGAAGGCAGGGCTAGGGCCTTGCTGAGCACTTCATCAGCCGCCGCCCCCACTCCAGCCTTAACACCACCTGGCACTTAACAGCCCCTCCCCACTCCTCCCCACCAGGCATTTGGGGATGGTAAGGAACACTGCAGCTCTCGTAACAGTCTACAGAGCCCATTCTGGCCATTAGTGCTTGCCCCTGGCAGGCCCCCTCTAAGGGAGTCTTTATTGCTACCTCCAGGTTGTAGGGGGTGGGGGATGGGGGAAATTCCAGGAGCAGGAGGCCTCCGCTAGGCACGGCAGAGAAGGTACCCAGGCCAGGGCTGTGAGCCCCTCCTAGGGATGCCAGCTCCCATTCCATGGTCTTTCCGTGGTGTGTTGCCAGCCCATTGGAGGAATGCAAGACCACACTGGCCCCCATGAATCCTCCTATCTCCTTCAGAAACACATATACACACACTATATGTCCGCAGCGGAGCCCCTGGCATCAAGGCCTCCGGGAAGAGACTAGCCAGCAGACAATTATCTAGGGGGTCCCAAAGGCCCAGATCTGGAAGTCTGCAAGCCCAGAAAGCTCTGGGATCTGGAGAGAGAAAGCAACATCCTGTCATGACTCCTTGGAGGAAATGGCCACCGGGGGCCAGGGAGGAAAACAGGAAGGGCCAGGCTGAGGAGGAAGTCCCGAGGGTGGGGTTGGGGAAAGAGGTGCCAACTCCAGCCCTCTCTCCCTCCCCGCCCTGGTGGGCCATGCTGAGACAAGGCCAATGTGAGGTCCTGGACTTGGGCTGAGTTAGGGACTGGCCTGGGCTGCACTGGTGGATCTGTTCCCAGCTGGCCATTGCCTACCCGAGAGCTATGGCAGGGCCCCCAGCTGCATGTCCCCCTGGGCGGACAGAGTCTTCCATCAGGCAGGACATAGATCTGACACTAGCCCTCTTCAGCCCACCCCTCCATGCCAGGGGCCCTGAGCAAACTCCTCTCCCTCCATCCACACCTCCTCGCTTGTTTCCCGAGCCCTCATCTCTGCCAGGCAACAGGTACAGAACAGCAGCAGCACAGAGGGCATACTCCTACCCTGTCCCTAGTTCACAAAGGAGGAAACTGAGGCACAGGGACATTAAAACACTTGCCCAAGGTTCCCCAGCAACTGAGTCACGGTGAATTCAAACGCTGGCTGCCCGACTGGTAACAGAAATGCTGAAAGAAAGAAGAGGCCCTCTTTTGGGGCAAACAGAGCAGTGAACGCCTGGAGTCCAGCCGAGTGCGGGAGCCCGGAGAGCTGGAGAGGTAGGCGGTTGACCAGACCCCTTCGCGGCCACCGCCCTGTTCCCCTGTTCGTGGGTGACTACTTCTCACGATCTCACCGCCCCCCCATGCCTCCCCCACCCTCGCTCTCAGCTGTTGACCTTGTTTCCCACACTCCCGAACACAATCCAATCTCTCAGAAGTGCTTCTGGATTCGCGGGCACATCCGCCCCCAGTAGCATCTGCACCCACATGCACTGCCTCCCTTGTCCTCCGAGGCATGACTGCCCACGCTCCCACGTCCACCGTGGGCCGGGCACGGGCGCCGGAGTCCAGCCCTCCGCTCCGCTCAAGGACACCCCTCCAGCAGGTCTCCCCATGCTTCCTCACCCTCCACAGCATCACCTGCTCCCTCCACCCGAGCACCCCCATCAGCCAACGAGCTTGCCGCCAGCTCTTCTACCCGTTTAGCACAAACCTGTTGTGATCCCACCTCCCCTGCTCCCACCCATTCCCTGTTCCCCTCTGCAGGGACGCTCCCCTCCGCCTGTTCCGCTGAAACCACTCCAATCTGGCTTTCACCCCCTCCTCCCACTCCATCACAAGTGCCCATCCACATCTCCCGTGGCCTCCACGGGGCTCAGGCTACCACCACGGGCCCTCCCCACCGCACTGGACACAGTTCGGCACCCCCCACCCCCTAAACAACTTTCTGGTTTGCTTCCAGGCTTGTTGCGCTCAGTTGGTTCCCTCCAACCTCTCCGCTGCTTCCTTCTCTCCTCCTAGCCCCCAGCCTGGTCCTGGTCCCTGTCCGTACTCACTCCCCTAGCCATCTCTGGTCTTGCCGCTTTAAGCACCAGCTGTGTGCCAAGGACGTATGCCAAACCCATACCTCCAGCCTGGACCTCCAACTGTGGCTTCGACACCTCCTCCCTGGAACAGACAGCTCGAATCCAATGACCAGTGTGAACCTGAGCTCCTTGCTTGCTGGAACCATCCATTCTCCACAGGCAGCCATCTCCCTGGGGGAGGGAAGGGGGGAAATTGGCTCTTGGGGAGCAAAAACTCTTGGATGCTGCAATGGTTTGTGACTCTCCAAAGGGCCAGAGTCCACAAACATATATGCATTATAGTATTATAATATTATAACTTAAATTCCGGTATTAAAATTTCATAGACGATAACTGCAGAAAAAAAGTCTAAAAAGGCTCTTTCTGGGTGGGGAATAATAAAAAGAAGACAGAAACAGTGCTGCTGGAATGCCAGCTGGCCCTTCCAGTCGATGGCAATCCTATCCCTCCATTGCTCCGGCCCAAACCTGGGAGGTGATGCTGCCTCCTCCCTTTTTCTCACGGCCCACAACCAGTCCATCAAGAATCCTGTTGGTTCTACCTTCAAAATAGATCCAGAATCCACCACTCCCCACCACCCCCTGGTCTGAGCTGCCATGGCTTCTCATGTGGATCAATGCAGCCGCCTGCTAACTGGCCTCGCTGCCCCAGCTCCCTCAACACACAGCCAGCTTACTCCTTTGATAGTGTAAGTCAGCTCACATCCCTCCACCTCACAAGACACTCCAGAAACTTCCCATCTCCCACAGTTCCTACAGTGACCAACCCTCCCCACTCCCCCTTTTTCTCTGGACCTCCTCTCCTATTCCTTTCTGCGTCACTCACTCTGCTCCAGCCCCACAAACCTCCTGGCTCTTCTTCAAACTCTCTAAGCACAATTGCACCCCAGGGCCTTTGCACTGGCAATTCCCAATTCTTGGTATACTGCTACCCAGATAGCCACAGGCCTAAATCCCTCACCTCCCTCAAGCCTGTGCCCAGATGTCACCTCCTCAATCCATCTCCAGCATGCCAGATAACCCTTGCTTCTCCTGACCCTTTGTTTTCCTACCATACTCATCATCCCCTAACATACTAGGACATTCACTTACCATTGCCTCTCTCCCCCTGCTAGATGCCAGCTCCCCGATGGGATCTTTGTTTTGGTCACTGCTGGAGACCCAGCGTGGGAACAGTGCCTGGCACACAGTAGGTGTGTCTGATACCCCTGGCCACCCTCCCCAGTCAGGTTTCTGAGTTTTCCCACACCAGGCTCCATCACCTCTCCCATCATCGTACTCGCCCTGCCCTCTCTCTGAAAGGTGTCCCCAACACCATCCTTTCCCCAGCTCTTGTGCCTAGATGTGCATGGGACAGTGGATGGGAGGGGAGGCAGCTGGAGGCAGAGGAGGGGGGCCAGGGAGAAAGCTGGTGAGACAAAAGAGGGCCTGGGGGAGGGCAGGGGTGTTGAGAAGGACTGGAGAGATAGCCAGGAGGGGAAAGGCCAGGGCTTGTCCCCAGTTATGTGTGCCGGGTAAGGAGAAGAGAGGAGGCAGGGACATGGCCAAGGTTCTGCTTTATGGGAAGGGGTGGGGCAAATGCTAGTTAAGTGCAGTGAATGAGCAGGGAACACACAGGTGAGGGGGTAAAGGAGGTTTTTGGTAGAAGCTTCTCTCTCCCCCTACTCCAGACTCCATCCCCATTCACTGGGAACATTATGTACCCCAACACTTCTGGCCATAAAGGGAGACGCCCATTGGGCTTTGGAGAAGGACAGGTGCTTCCCAGGGGAACCCAGGCTCCAGATCTGAATGGAGGGGAGGAGCCCACACAGGGGGGCTTTTCAAAATTCAGGCCTGCGTCCTCTACCCCACAATTTACAGGGGAGCTTCCAGCCGAAAAGTCCACACTTGCCTCCCTTTCTGTGTGCCCTTGTTTGCCCAGAAAGATAAACAAGACGGGGAGCGGCTTTTGTGACGTCACCCGGACTCCCGTGCTCAGCCCAGGGTGTGTTGGGCAGGAGAAGACAGAGGGCCACTCCTGGGCAGGCACAGCTGTCCCACAGAGCCACTCCCCAGAGGAGCCAGAGACATTCAGGACTGCCTCATCCCACATCCTCATGTTGCAGATGAGGAAACTGAGGCCCAGAGAGAGAATCAAGTTGTCATAGGGTACACCTGATTTTCTGAGGGGGAAACAGACTTCTCAGAAAGAACAACTTACTGTTCTGATGGGAATAGACTAATAATGTCAGTGATATATACAAACATATACATATATACGTATATACGTATATACATGTGCGTGCGTGTGTGTGTGTGTATACACTTTCTTCCCAAGAGTTCAGAGCACTGCACACTCATGATCTCATTCATCCACAAGCCATCCCTCTGGGGTGGGTGGCAGACGTGACAATGCTCTGTCATTGCCCTCCCCTCCATAACCTTTCCTTCTTCAGCCTCTATTATATCCCCTCCTCCCCACCTAATTTAATTCAGCGAAGATTTAAGAGGCTCCCACTTGGTGCAAGTCCTGGGCATTGGGGAAGCTTCTGGATTTTCCCGGGGCCAAAGTCATTATTCCGTCTTCTATGGTTTCATAGCACTCTATTCAGATCCACATTGTACACGGATCATATTGTTTCTATGTATCTACAATCCTGGAGGGCAGGGCTTGGTTTTACTCCAGCTCCTATTCTCCCTTAGTACCTCGGCCAGAGCCTGGCATTCGGGAGCCTGGAGAAATGCTTTTGCAGGGCAAAGTTATCCCTGAATGTGCCCTGAGCATCCATCCATTAGTGCCCTTGTCCCATTGTATGCCAGTTACCCAGAGGTGGAGCACAGAGCAGAGATCCTGTATTTGCAGTACCCAGCACACAGTAACTACTCAGTGTTTGCTAAATGGATCAATTTAAAAAAATGAATGAAGATGAGAATAGTAATGGACCACCTTCGCCTTTAAAGGAGTTCCCAAGCCATCACATAGGTGTGAGAGGTGGGCAGAGAGCAGGATTGGAGAGATATACAAACATGACTGAAGTGGATAATTCCATCGGGGCTGAGGCTACAGAAGAGGAGAGTTCAAAACTCCCCTGGGAGAATCAGGGATGGCTCCTTGGAAGAAGCGGCATTTGAGATGGAGCTTTGAAGGGTGGAAACACACGGCAGAAATTCAGGAATGGTTTTTAACTGAAGGCAGGGCATTGGACAGAACAAGGAGGGCCGGGTCCACATACGGGGGAGGACTCTGTTTCAGGCCAAGTTTCCTGTATCTGACTCCACAGGCTGTGGGGAGGCGATCAAAGCCTTGGGTTGGGGGGAGGTGGCCAGAGAGCTGGGGAGCAGCACGAGGGAGCGAGGGAGGGCACTGGGTTGGAATGGAGGAGGGAGGCGACTGGTTTGGAGCTGGTGCGGAGGCGGAGGGCTGTGAGTGTCTAACTGAGGGAGGCAACTGCCAAGGTTAGGATGTGGGTGTGAGAGGGTCCACAGAGAAAGGGTCTGAAGGATCTGAAACTGATCCAATGTAGGGGAGGAGCCGTAGGAGGCTCTGGGGACCCCATCTGGAGCTTGGGAGAGGGATGGGGCCGGAACAGGCACGGTGTGGTCCCAGGGAGGAGCTGCTCTAAGGCAGATAATGAATTTACTCCACTGGGGGAGGGGGAATGCTTCACCAAGGCAGATCCCAGCCTGGGAGGGAGGTCAGGGCCCCACGACAGAGGTGGGAGTTAGGCTGGCGGTGGGAGCACATGAACTCACATGGGAGAGAGTGTGGGGTGAGAAAGATGATGACAGCTGAGGACAAAGCCTTCGGGGACACCCACAGTTGGGGGGCAGGAAGAGAGAGGATCCAGGAGGAAATGGAACAGCAGGAGAGGGGGATGGTCCCCCTCTTTTCCAGGGCTGCCCCACCTCTGTTCCCCCCACTTTTCTCCCATCAGCTGGGCCAAACTGGGCTGAAGGGCAGAAGCTGGGCCTGCCCAGCCTCCTAAAAGCTCCAAGGTGAAGAAAGTAAGCAAAGCCCAGGGGTTGAAGGCTTAGACTCTAGAACTAGTCAGAGGTGTCTAGGACTCCCAGCTGCCCCCATCCCTCATCTCTCTTGGCTTTGTGACCTCAGGCAAGCCATACCCCCTCTGATCCTCAGCCTCTTCACCTTCAGGTGGGGATCACAACCAGACTTCTTCATGGGGCTGCTGTGACTACCAAGTGGGATAATGCTTGTTATGCACTTGGCACTTGGGCCTGTCAAGCCCTCAGAGTTCAATAAATGTTGGCCACTGCTATTATAATTATTGCAAGGCCAGGATTGGATTCTGGTGCTTGGTCTGGGCGGCCCAAGGAACCCAGGACCCCAAGGAGCCTTTAAGAGAGACGGGGCCAACTGACCTGAACTCGCCCAGATCCCAGAGTGCTGCGCCCCTCCTATTATCCTCCCAAGTGCAGAGCCAGGCATCCTGGACTGGGGGTAGTCACAGCTCTCTCGGTGCTGATAACCCTTTCACCTGCTGAGAAATAGGACCCCACCCCCACTGCAGTCTTCAACTCCAGGTGGGGCACCAGGATGGGGCCTCAGTCCAGTTTGGGGCTCCTTCGGGGCATGTTGCGGCCCCCACCTAGGTGCTGGGTGCACCGGCGCCGCCTCCTCCCGGGCGGGGGCTGACGCGTCCTCTTCTGCACACAGTAATTCACCAGCTCACGCGGGCTCCGCGGCGCCCCCTCCGCGCACGCGCATCTCCGCCCCGGGCCCCCGCCCCGCGGGAGACTCCGGGCGCTATGGGTGGGTCCGTCCAAGTTGGCGAGAAGGGCAGCCGCGCCCGTCGCGGGGCAGTGGCGGCCGGGAGTCCAATGCCTCGTCCCCCGCCCCCCACGGATTCTGCAGTTGGGGCCCACCCCAGGCTGCCGCGCGGCCCTGCAGGAGCAGGAGCGAGGGGGGCAGAGTGACGCCGGCTGTTATGGGGGCTTGCGGAGCGGGCGAAGGTCTTGAGTCGGTGGGTGCCGGCTCCTGTCCCTCATACACCAACGCCTGTACCCGGGACTTCTCAAAGCCTCAGTTTCCCCTGCTTAGCCTCAGGCTAAGGGATCACATTTACTGGACCCTGGAAACAGGTTAATTGATGCCGTGGGCCGCATGCCCGTCTGTGCAGCCTAAGTTGGGCCGGGAAGAAGAGACGTGTTTCCCCAGGGTCTGGGGGACACCCCGACCCCATCTTACCCGGACCCGGGGCGGGGGCTCCCTGGGAGGAGCGGGGCTTTACTGAAGCAGACCCTCTACCAGCTGGCCTTAGGTCTGGGGTCGCACAGCTGCAGGCTGGAGCCTCTAGCTCTGGGAGGCCCCTATTAACTAGGCCACCGCTGGGGTGGGCGGTGGCGGCTGGAGCTGACCGGCTTGGGTCTCTGGGGGAGGTGGCCACAAGGGCCAGGGCTTTGAACAAACCACAGAAGGCTTCTGCAATATCAAAAGAGCTCTTAGTCACTAATATATGGGGGAAGGGGGCCGTTGGTGAAAGAGCCTCGGCTTGGTTTCCATCAGCGGAGGATCAAAAAGCATTTGGTCAAAGAACCTTTAAATACCTTGAAAGGCAGGTGAAGCCTGTTCGGTAGCCTCCAAGAGGTACTGAAACTGGTCTGAGCTGCTGGCAAGCTGGCTCCCACTACAGCAAGCGCTGGGGGAGGGGGCCGCTGAGCAGGGAGGGAGAAATGGTGGGGACCCACCGCCAGCCCACCTCTACCTGGACCCAAGAATCACTGTGGGGAGGTGAGTAGGGCCGAGAACTGGGCACAGACTGTCATAGTTGGAAGCAACCCTGTAGGCCTCTGAACCAGGGATTTTAATGTGAAACCTGTAGGACCCCCTCCCACCCAATTATGGGCAAAACGTTGTATCTGTATTTGAATATGCATTTTTCTAGGGAGGGGGAGGTCCATGGAGTTCATTAGATTTCCAAAGGAGTCCAAGGTGGAATCGAGATTAAAAACCAACATCTTTGTAGTACAGACTGGTAAACTGAGGCTCAGAAGGATCTAGTGATTTACCCCAGGTCACTCAGCTTGTAATTGGCAAGCCAAGGTGCTTCTACGGTGCATCCTGAAAAGGGCATCTCGCTGGCTCCCATGGCTCTCAACCTATGTCAGGGTCCCAGAGTTGCCCAAGACTCAGAGGTAGGGGGTATCTCAAAACAGAGGCCTAAGGCCAAGCTTCTGACTGAGTCTGGGGCTATCCCACGCAGCAGCTGGCAAGGAGAAGGGGCACCAGCTTTCATCTTTTGGAATTTGAGGGGCTGAGCCAAGCACATGGGGAAGGGGTGGGTGGCAGGGTGACAATGGAGAGAGAGGAGGTTTCAGGGAGAAAGGATGTGGGTGGGGTTGGGAGTGCAGAAGGGGCTTCTGGCCCTGAAGCATGACCTGAAGATACAGAATGGGGACCCAGGGCTATGGAAGGTCAGCTTGGGGCAGAGACCTTGGTGCCCGGGAGGGGTCAGGTGCCTTGGTGCAAGGGAGCCATGAAAGACACCCAGCCCTTGTCTTGCTATCTCCCCAGCATATTCTCCATCCCCACGTGATGCTATTACAGCCCTATTTTATGATGAGAAAACTGAGATGTCAAGTCACTGGCCAAAGCCAAACAGCTAGATGGTGGCAGAGGCAAGACCAGAGTTTAAATCTAGGATTCTTTCCTGGATGCCGGCTCCCTCTTTAGTATCAGGTCTCCAAAGCAGGGGCTGGCAGAAGTGTGACAAGTGTGCCGGGGCCTTGGGTAAGCCTCTGAGATTCAGCGGTCACTGGGTCTGGGGAGAAGAGGCAATTGACCAGCAAGCATTGATTGGCTCTCCATTGGGACGAGGTGGGCATAGGAATGGCCAGGGCTGCCTTCTTGGACTTTGTTGTTGTGTCCTTCCTGGGGAGCTGATGTCTGTTCATTTTATGCTTCTGCCTTCCCCAGACTTTTGCCCCGTGCCGAGGCGGAAGGGGAGGGCGAGCTGCAAGGACTGGGTCGCAGAGCACATCCTCGCTGCTAGTCTGGCTCACCAGCGGGCTCTCCTGGTGCCCTTCAAAGCTGCCTTCTGGCTGGTCTCCGCCTGCCCCTCCTGGATCAAGGAAATGCTTAGCCTGAGCCTCTCGCCACATGGATGGTGATGAGGAGAGAGGTGTGCTTGTTCTGTCATGTGAGCTGCACAAACAGCTTCCTCAGCGTTTTTATTAATAATTCAGCCCGTGGGGGGGGGGGTAGGGGACAGGAGCTGTGGGGAAACAGCGGCATTGGAGACTATGCCAGGTAGAGGCCGGAGGGGGAACCCAGGAGCCCTGCCTCCGGCCGTGGCCTAGCAACGGAGCCAGGCAGCCTCAGGGGCCCTGCTCACAAGAGTGCGGGCCTGGTCTTTGCTCCAGAGGGACAGAACGTCCGTCCCTCCCTGCTCTGTTCCTCCAGAAGCCGACCCAGGACACCTGGGCCCTAATGACCGCCCCAGATAGGAAACAGGCCTGAGGGGCCCACAGTACTCAGTGGGGCATTCCTTGGGGAACCAGGTGCTGCCAGCATTTCCTGCCACGTCATGGAACCCAGGACAAAGAAGCTGGCAGCGTCACAAAACGAGAAGCTTTCTCTGGGCCCCCCTCTACGGTGGGTGGGAAGGGGAGGGGCAGAACACCAAAGGCCCGGGTCGTCACCTTAGAGGGCCATGATCTGCAGTCAGGACAGGGGTGATTCCCTCCCTCTGATCTCTTTTCTCAGAGGACCTGCTCACTTCCGCACCCTTCATTTCCTGCCTGTGCCCGGTCCTCCATGAGTGCTCAGAAGACAGGGACTCACAGTTGGCTTGGCTCTTGTTGATGCTCCTGCAGGAGAGAGTAGCCTCCAGATGCAGCAGAATGGTTCGAGGTCAGACATCTAGAAGAACTTCCTTGAGAGGCAAAACATGGTAACGAGGGGTATGTTCGAGATCAATCAGGAATAAGTTCTATGTTCCAAGTATCATTTTAGGTGCCTTACTGGTATCATCTTGTTTACTCTTTATAATAGTCAAATAGGTGGTATTTTTGTATGGATGAGGACTGAGGCCCAGTGATGTCAAGTAGTCTGCCTGGGGTCACACAGCTATGCATGGCAGGGCGACGTAAATCTGTAATCTTTTCTCTTCCCGGTGATTCTGCAACCCCTAGACAAAGTGAATGAGGCCCAGAGAAAGGGTGTCTTCAAAGGTTTTCCTGTGTCAATGATGCAGTCAGGAAGTAAAACCCACTGAGGTTCCCAATGCCCCAAGAGCCTCAGTCTCTACAGCGACATCTCATGGGATTTATCTAGTATGTCTGAGGGACTGTCCATCTCTGACGTTCTGGAACCATGGCTGTCTACTGCCTCCTGGGAGTGAGTGAGTTTGGGATTTTTATGTTTGAAAGGGAAAGGCTGTAAGCTCTCTGATGAGGGCGAGCACTGGGTCCGTTCATGAATCTGGTTGGCAAAGGCTGGAGCCAAGACCAAGGGTCTCCTCCTGATTCTCTTCCCAGCTCTCCGTGCTGCTAGCTCTGGGGTCCTGAGCTCCCTGGCCAGTTCTTTCCCCCTATAGAGGCCTTGTCTTCACCATCTGTCACCCGAGTGGTGGCCTCTCAGAGGTCCTCTCCCCACCAACTCTGAAAAGCTCCATGATTCTAAATGCTCATAAAGATCTCTTGAGTTGCCATGATGAATTCTGCTGTCCCCATCTGGACTCTTGGGTTGATAGATGGGGAGATTCCTGAGCAGGGAACCTTTCTGTGTGGAGCCCATTGATGACATGAGGTAGGGGTGGGAAGGGGTGGACTATTTGGTCTTTCCTAGCTGGGCACTGAGAGGGGGAGCTGGGGATGGGAGCAGGAACACGTCAAGACCAAAGACCCTGGAGTCCCAGCCTTTTGGCTTGGCTTCCTGGGGTTTGCCAAAAAGTGGTATATGGATATACCCTGGATTCTTGGCTGCATATGGGTGAGGATGGCCGCAGGGTATACGAAACATAATGGCCCTTGACCAAGGGATGAGGGCTGAGATTTCTGGCCAGGGACTAATTATGGGCTGGAATCTACGGCTGCCTTTTTTTTTTTTTCTTCCATTTTTAATTAGAACATTCAATCCAAGGAAATCTGTTCTCCACCGGAACACTCTTCATGGAGGTTTGCTTGGGGGAATTTCCTTATCTGTTTCTCAACTGAAAAGCTGGGGGTGGAGGTGAGTGTGTGACTGCGTACACGAGTGTGTGTGTGTGTGTGTGTGTAATAGTTCAAGTGTATAGGGTGTGTGCCTGTGCGAGTGAGTGAGTGAGTGAGTGAGTACTGGGGGAGACTTGAGACAGGCTGTGGGTGCTGGCGGCCTCCTGTGTTGGGGGAAGGTGGAGGTGTGGTTGGGTGTGAGCTGTGCGGTATAGTCAGTTAAGTGGATTTCTCCGGGTGGGATCAGGAATCCTTGATTTTACAAAGCCTGCTCACCTTCCAACTTCATTCTCAGTGGAGGGGAGGGCAGGATGCTACGCGGGGCTAGGGGCTTTGCCCTCCTGCCCACCCCCTTCAGTTTAGGGTAGGGCAGGTCCCTTGCTGAGCAGTACTCCAGTGTGCATGTATCTTGGGATTGTGTGCCCGTGTATGTGCGCGTAGCGGGCGGTGGTGGTGTAGTTGATAAGGTATGTAGGTGTCTGCTGGGAGGTCTCCTACCTGAAACCACCAAGAATTCATTCAGTTCCAGGCTTTGAAAATTTGGGGGAGAAGGGCCCCTTCTCCTCCCTGCCCCAGAATCAAACACTTCCAATTCTAGGGTTCACCTGATTTGGGCTGTGCAGACCTGGCAGAGTGGCTGAGAGAGCCAAGAGAGCCCTGGGGTTGGAAGAAGGAGGGATTTCTTTCTCACCCACTGAAGTGCTGGGGTCAAGGAAAAGGCATTGGGGGGTGAAGTGGAGGAGCGGTGAGGAGAGGGATGAACAGAGGCCGAAAGGTTTGTTTTCTTTCTGGCGACTGAGTTAAGTGAGGAGGGTCACTAGGCCTCATCCCTCACTGAGGGTGGCGATTCTGATCCTCTCTGCTCCAGCTGTGTTCAAATTTGGGGGACGGCCAGAGTGACGGACCCAGGCTCAGCTCTGGCAAAAAAATCCACTCCTGGTTTTTGCACACACCAGCCCGACTTCCCCGAACCGCCACCTTGTCGAGTCCCGAGCTGACGCCCTCGAGCCGCCACCAAGCGGAAAACCCGGAGTGGGTTTCCACGCCTCTTGGAACGGAGTCAAAGGGCACCTCGGAGGAGGTGGCCAGCCACCCCTCCGCGCCCGGTTCGAAGCTGCTGCCATCAGGGGCGCCCCGGTCGGGCTGGTCGCGCGGTGCGGCAGGACCCGCAAGCTCGCAGGGCCCACCCGAGCGCTCCGTGCCCTCCCCGCGGGGGCTGCGGGCGGGGCGCGCGCGGGGCGGCGTTGGTGCCCTCGGGGCGGCTCCGGGCCGCGGCGGGCGCAGGCTGCAGTGCGGCGCGCTGCCGGCAGCGGGCAGCAGCGGGCGCAGGCGGCAGCGGTGGCTGTGGCAGCGGCGCTCGGCAGCGGGCGGGCGGCGCCGGCGGTGCCCCGGGCGCGCTCACACACGCGCTCACACACACACACATACACACGGCCTCGTACACACTCACACACGCTCCGGCGCGCACACGCGGCGCGCAGGCCGGAGGGAGGAGGCTCGGCGCGGCTCGGCGGCGGCGGCAGCGGCAGCGTGCTCGGCGGGCGGGCGGGAGGGCTGGCGGGCGGCCCCCGCTCCCCGGCTCCGCGGCTCGGTGCAGCCCGCGCGGCCCCCGCCCTCGGACCCGCCCCCGGGGGTCGCCCGGCCCCATGTCCTGCAGCGGCGGCGGAGCAGCGCGCGGCCGCGGGCGGCTCTGAGGAGCCCGGAGGGAGCCGGCGACGAGGGGACCATGTACCGGGACCCGGAGGCGGCCAGCCCAGGTAAGCGCGGCCCCGAGCGGGCTGGGGCGCCCCGCACCGGCAGGCAGGACGGCGGCAGCGCCGGGCGCCGTCTCAGAGCTCCAGCCCGGGGCTGCTGTCCGCCGGAGCCGCACAGACTACCCCCGGGGTCGTCGCAGCCCCGGGGGCGCGGGCTGGAGTGACAGTGGCTCGGACCCCGGCCCCCGCAGTCCGGGCGCTGCCAGGCTTGATGCCCGGCGCCGGCTTCGCAGTGTCCCCACAAGGACCTCCTCCCCCCCCCCCCCAGCAGCCCAAGGACAACGTGTGTGGCGGAGCGAGGAGCCACTGCCCCCGCGGGAACCGGGCAGTGCCCTTAGAGGCACCCCCCGGGTCCCCAGCACCAGTGCCCTCGGATGCCAGCTCTGGGGGACCCCAGGGCAAGGATCCCAGGCAGCTTT
This sequence comes from Ursus americanus, assembly GCF_024610735.1. NCBI lineage: Eukaryota > Metazoa > Chordata > Mammalia > Carnivora > Ursidae > Ursus > Ursus americanus. The sequence continues at coordinate 37,688,719 of NC_142150.1, read as the reverse complement.
GGGCCAAGGTTGTGGGCACCGGGTAGCAGAGTGACATCGGCGGTGCCGACTGTGAATTGAGAGGGTGCCAAGGGGCAAGTGGGAATCTGGTGCTGCAGCAGGGGAGGGGGGCTTCGGAGAGGGAGGGTGGGGAACCGCAGGAGCGGTGACGAGCGAGACAGGAGTACCTGAAGGGAAAGAGAGCAGAGATTGTTGAGAATGGGGGTGCCAGGGGAATGTGCTCCTGGGTTTGGGGAGGGGGAAAGCAAAGATCCCCAAACTCACTCCAGTCCTGTCGGGGGAGGGGGGGAGGGGCCGGCTCCTTTGCATCTCTCCCCAGGGAGCCGGGGAGTGGCCCGGGAGCCCAGTCTGCTTGCCATCCTCCAAGCCCAGCCAAGGAATCTTTCCTCCTTCCTCGGGAAATTGCTCTGCCATTTCCTCCTTGGCTCCTGATGCCTCCTCAAACAGTGCCCACCTGTAGGCAGGTCCCCTGCAGCTCATGCCCAGTCTGTCTCAGCTCCCACCTGGGATGCCCCACCCCAGACCCAGCACTCCCCATTCTGCCAGTTCTGGCAGCGGGGTCTCTGCTTCTGGGTTTCTCGGTGATGCCAAAAGCAAGGCACCCCAGGCTGAGGACTTGCTCCCAAAAAGAGCCTCCAGGCGTGCTGCTGCTGACCTCCCAGGGTTGGGGATGCTGGGGGAAGGGACAGCTCTAAGGCCCTCTGCAGAAGGGACCTTGAGCCCCAAGGATTTTGAGGGCAGTCCAGTGGACACCAGCTTTGTCCACTCTTGTCCCAGCCCCACATTTGTTCTCCCTCTAGGGGCAGCGTCAGCCTTTCCCTACCTCCTGAGGAGTCGGGGCCTCACCCCCATCAAATCCTTGCAGCCTACTGAGTCCACTGAGGAGGACCTACTGGGTACCAGGCATTGCACCCACTCAGTGCTTGGGGATAAGGGTGAGAGAGACTCGGTCTCCCTCTCCGGAACCTCCTCTAGGTGATGGCTGAGGGGACATTGCCTTTGGAGATGCCTCCCTTCATCTGTCTGAACCCAGGTCGCCGACCCTGGCGTCTTCCCCCATGAGGCTGCCAGCTTCCAGCACTCAGACCGAGGGCAGAGGCAGTCTCTGGCTTGGATCGCCCTCTCAGAAACCAGTCGCTTAGTTCAGAGGCCAGCTCTAGGGTATGAGGTTGGAAGGGGTAATGCAGTGAGGACACTCCCTTTCCCCCTGCCCTGCCAGGCTGACAGCCTCCCTTTTCCTGTTAGCCTAATGGCCTGGGTCCGTGCCCTCATCCCCTCTCCCTCCCTCCTCTTTCCTCCCACGCCTGGGCACCATGACATCACTGCTTCCCCGAGCACCTCTGCCCTCTCCATGGAGGCCAACTTGACATGCTTGGCATCTTCTGGGCAAAGGGCCTGCAACCCAGTGCTGCCTCTGGCATCCAGGCACTGCCCGGGGCATTTCCCTCTTCCCCCCTCCAAATAGGCCTCCCCCTGGGGTGGAGACCTGTCTTGCCCAGTTGCTGTTGCAGGGCCCACCAGGTGCCAGGGGCAGGTGTAGCACTGACCAACCTGACCAGGAACAGGCCGGGCCTGGCGTTCACTTCCCTCTAGTGTGGCCACTGGACTGGATGGGGTCAGAAATAGGCTGGAGAGGACAGAGTCTGCCTTTGGTTCTGGGTCCCCTGGGGCTCTCTGAGGGCCCAGAATCATCAATCTGGCCTCCGTACCCCAGTCCCCTGTATCCCTGCCCACCTCCTAGAACCCCTAGAGCTCCAGGCCAGACTACACACTCCCTCCAACCACAGCTCCCCTCAGGCCCCCCTAGACTCTGCTCCCCCAGGCAGAGCTGTGTGTACCCCCCATTTCTGTCCCCCACCTCCCCTTCGGCTTGCACCTAGTAGGGGTGAGATGTGCAAATTAATTCCTGTGTGATTCGGCCCCTCCTTCTGGTCCCCCAGGGGCCAGTAGTTGTCTGTCCTAATCCCCTCCTCATCCCACTCCCAGGAACACCTGTGGCCCTATCCTTTTTACGATTTTCCTATTTTCCGTCTCCTGTGTTCTCCTGCTCTTCCACATCCCAGGCTGGTTCCAGAGTGTCCCTGAGTACCCCCTCCCTCAGCCCACTCACCCTGGTCTCCACAGGGTTCAGCCTGCTGGCTAAGACCCTGTCCACAGTTCCCTACCCACTTGGGCCCACGGCCCTGAGGCACTTCTGGAATCTAGCTCAGCTGAGGAAGGCACTGTGGGAAAAAGCCAGAGCCCAGTGAAGAGCAAAGACCAGCCCCCCTCCCATACACCCCCATGGGCTTCTACTCCAAACTCTGTTCGGCCTCCGCAGCCTTGCCTGCAACTTCTCTCTGTCCCTTCCCTGAGGCAGGTGGCCCTCTCCCTGTCCTCAACTCTCATCCTGTGTTCATCCTGAAACTGGCCTGGTCAGGCCTCCCTGTGTCCCTTGCACCCAGGGCCCGGGCCGGGCAGGGCCTCAGCAGGCCTGCAGGGGTCAGCGTTGCAGTGGGCAGGCAAGACAGCTTCGGGGAGGGAGGAAGGGAGAGAGAGGTGACCTTGCAGTGAGTGAGGGAGCAAGGCCAGAGAGGGAAAGTCTGGACCAGTGCAGCAGTGCTGGGAGAGAGGTCAGGTCCTGAGGCTGCCTGCCCTGCCCCAGCCCTCTGTGAGCTTGTCCCTAGGGGTAGCAGTGCTTGGAGTCTTGTCTGTCCCACCTGTTAGTGGGCTCTACCCTCTACAGCGACTCTGACAGAAAGGTCATTCTCAGGGAGCACAGGGGACACACTGCATGGGGCGGGGGGGCTTGGCACAGTGGATCTCCTCTCTCAAGGCAGAAGGAACCGTGAAATTGTCCAGGCCAACCCTCCACCAGCTGGGCACAAGTTAAGGACAGAGGCCATTGGGTGATGTGTGGGGCAGGAGTTAAGGGGTATGGCTGAAAGGGCCACCAGGATTAGGGATGAGGACTGGAGTGTGGGAAGGTCCGATGAGGCTTGACTCTCTGACCAGTTGGTTCACCGTCAAACTCTCCCCCCCCCTCCCATCTACCCCTCCACCTCCCCCCCCCCCCCGCCCCATCTGCCCAGGCCCAGACCTCCCTGGCTTGCATCTCAGGCTTGGGTCCCAGTCTAGGGTTGAAGAGCCAACAATCTCCCAACAGGCCATGGCCAGGACTGGGGCAGGGGATCAGCTGGGGCTGGGCAGGCCTGAAACCCTGGGTGGGAGGGATGGCTTCTGTGGGCTTGTGCCAAGGTAGCTAGTGCCCCAAGCTGTGTGTTACTGTGGAGACAGGACCCTCCTAGGCCTTGGGTCATGCTCTTGGGTGGCTTTGTGGGAACAGCTTGACCAACAGGTTCGGTGCCCAAGGACTGGGAGATGGTGGAGAGGGAGATAGCCTCGAAGCCCCTCCTGGTGGGGGAAGAGAGGCCAGAGCAGGCTGGATTGGGGTGGGAACATGCAGGCCAGCAGGTGACAGGTGAGGGACAGCTGGAAGGCGGGGGAACAGGTGGGTGTCAGGCCCTGGGCAGCTGGGCCCTGCCCCTGGCTGACTCCAAGCTCAGGCCCAAGGGGCGCTGAAGGCATTATAGCCTAGCAGCAAAGGGCTGTCCCCTCTCTCGCACCCCTCCCCCCAGCCCAGCTGTTACAGGAGGCCTTGAGGGAAAGGCAGGGGAGGAGTGGGTGGTTGTTCCCTCTTGCACCCCTCCTTTCCTCCCACCCCCACTCCCCGCCCACCCTCTAGTCTCTGAGGGACTTTGAATCCTTATTGAATCTGATGGACCGTTTTCAATAACTGCTTCCCCCAGGGGAGCAAGGCTGTGAACGGCAGGGAGGGAGAGGAGCAGTGAGGGGGGCCTTGTGGGGGGGGTGGGAGGCCGAGTCCTGAGCCAGGGACGCTTGGCTGGAAGGGCAGTCACTAGGACACTCTCCTCAGAGGCCCCAGTGCATTCCCGGTGGGCACAGGCAGCTCTGCGTGGACCCAGCTCCTGGCTCCGTGGGCAGTGCCCAGCAGGTGGGACGTGAGGCTGGTGAGGTCGGCTCTCTCTGTTGTGGCGGTCACTGGTCTGGCCAGGTGCCGGAGCCAGCCTGTGCCAGGCCCAGCCTGGGTACCCGCCTGCCTTGCAAAGGGAAGCCCAGCTGGTGGTGCCAGGAGGGTTGTGCCAGTTCCGTGGACATGGAGGTGCCTGACCTTCCAGGCAGTAGGGGCAGCCTGGCTGGGCCGTGTCCAACTTGTGTCTGGAGGGCAGGGCTTTGGTCTCACCCAGCAGCATTCCCTGAGGGCTGGAACGGAGTTGGCAGACAATGGCATGGGACCTGTGGAAGGGGCTGGACGGTGCCCAGAGCCTGCGCCAGGAATTCCAGACCCAGTTGGTTTGGGAGGTGGGCTGGCATGTTGGCCTGCCCTGGGGGCTCTGTAGCTTCCATCTGGAGGGCCCCTTGGAAGAGGTGTGTCTCCTGGGGCCCGGGGCTGGGCCGGGAGCTGACTTGTATGGTGAGCCGGGCTGTTTGGGGAACTGATGTATTCTTGTCATTGAATGTGAGGGCTGGGGCACCGGTGCAGAGGGAGGGCGGGGCTCGCGGGGGAAAGCTCCGTGTGCGGGGACGGGTGCCAGCTGGACTCGGGCAGAGCCGCACGCGCGTCTGAGTGCCGGCTGTAAACAGCAGCTAATGAGTGTATTTGTAGTTAGGTGCTTCGAGGTGCGCGGGGAGCTGTGACGGGAAGCAGCGGGGAGGGCACCTCCCCTGGCCTGATCCCCAGCCAGGCCGGGCCTACGCCCTCCAGGGGCCCTGCCTGCCCCCCCTGCCACACCCTCCCACCTGCCGGTTGGGCTGCCTCGGAGGCTTCCATCTGCTGGGAGCAGGGAGGGCCTCACCTGGCTGTGCGGGGTGCATAGGTGTGGACGGGAGGGAGTTGGAGCTTTGGTGTATACAGATCCGGGCATTTCTGAGACAGCGTGTGGGTCTGTTGGCGTGCGCGTGTTTGTGTGTGCGTAGTATGTCTGATTCTGTGCGTGTGTGTACCCCTCCTCCAGAGCCCTGAGGAGAGGACCGCCCTCACCCCCATCTTGGTAGTGGTCCTGCTCCTTTGATGCCCTTCTCAGAGTGCAGGAAGCTGGGGGCTCTCAGCAGGCTGGTAGGGGGGAAGGGGGAGACCTGTTCTGCCCATCTGAGGAGATAGGAGGGAGAGGTCTGAGCCCAGCCCCAGGGGGAGCCTGTAGTTGCTACTTGCATCAGAGAAAGGGGAGAACTTGGTGCCTGTAGAGCCCAGCCAGCTCTCGGGTTCTAGAGCCCTCAGGAGCCCCTGGAATGAGAGAGCAGGTCTGCCGGGGTGGGGGAGGGGGGAGGGTCAGCCCTAGTAGGTGGGGGTCTCATGGTGCTGGTTGGTGAAGTACGGTGTACCCTGCCTCCAGCCAGGATGGGGTAGCGTGGGGTGTGGGCGGCCACAAGGGGTGCCTGCGTGAGGCCCTGCATGAGGGGAGCAGAGAGGAGAGCTCTGTGGCTAATGTGTCCAATTAAATTACTTCAAACCCTGTGGCGGCAGCTGCTCCCGGCGGGGCCCTGGGTACAAATTGGATCCGTCTCATTACCACGGGTGGTGTCAGCGGGGCCGGAGAGTGGTGGCCAGCTCAGCGGCACACGGCCGGCCTTCTCCCCCTTGCTCAACCTGGGCCCGCTCCAGCCCCCCCCTCCCCCGCGCCTTCGCTCACTCCAGTACCCCTCAGGTTTGCCGGGCCCTGCGCGCCTCCTGACCGTCCTGACCCCTGCCTGCAGCAGCCCGAGGGCCCCTCCCAGCCCTCACTCTCTTTCTCCAGTAATGGGGGTTTCATGCTCTGTAGGGGGTCCAGTCTCAGGAAGCCCCTCTCAGGTCACCCAGCAGAACGTGTTCCCTCCCTTGATAACACGAGCGCCCTAATAACAGCAGGTTCTTGCTTGGGGAGCACTCAGGATGTGCTCAGCTCTTCCCGTATGTGCTACAGGGGGTGGCTTGCTTAAGCTAGGCCTCTGGGGTCACACAGCTAGCCGTCTGTTTGAACCTTGGCAGACACACTTGCTGCTCTGTCCCAGGAGCAAGTCCCTCCATTCTTCTGCCTTCAGTTTCTTTCTCGGTTAAATGGGTCTGATGATGGTTCTTATTTCACAGGGTTGGAGGATGAGGCGAGGTAAGGCGGGAAACATCTTTAGCAGAGAGCCCAGCACATAGTATAGTAAACACTCAGCCAGTGACAGCTGTTATCAACATTATCCTGCACCAAGTGATTGATGTCTGGCATGGGAGTTCCGGAAGCTCCAAGGAGGACGTGCCGGCTTCCGCCGTGGAGGAGGAGTCAGGGAGGGCTTCACTGAGGCGGTGTCAGTCAGTTACCTTCGGAAGAGCAAACATGTGTTGAGCGGATCCCTCCGTGCCAGGTGCTGTTCTAAGCACGTGACAGACGTTAGCCCTCCCATCCTCCCACCAACCTGGGAAGGGGGACCTTGCAGTGAGCTGTCGGCCTGGGGTTCCAGCAAACACCAGCAGACTCAAGAGCATGAGCTTGGAGTCCAGGGCCTTGGGTTTTGAAGGAAGAATAAGAGCTTGCCACATGACCAGCAGGGGTGAGGCGTTCGGTACGGCGAGGACAGCACATGCCGTGGCCCAGAAGCTGGGTCTTGTCCTGTTGGAGCAGCCATGGGTGCTTGAATGGGGCGAGAAGAGAGAGGTCTTTGGGGGGCAGTAGCAGGAGATGAGGCTTGGAAAAGGTGGGTTGGGCCAGATGATGAAGTTCTTGACGTTCGGAAACAGGAACACTGGATTTTTTTTTTTTTTTTTTTTAGAGCCATGGAGAGCCGTGGATGATTTTTAAGCAGATCTCTATAGAGAACTTTAACTTCGTAGCAGTGTGGAGGGTAGGAAGCCCGGAGGCAGGCAGGTACACGGAGCTGGAGTCCCATCTGTTCCCACCTTTGCCCAGCCCCTCCTGGGTCTCTCCCCTGCACAGGGCTGAGTCTGAGGCACCACACCAGGCCGCCAGCAGTGCTCAGCTGGACTGGGGCCCTGCTCTCAGAAAGTTGTGGCAGGTCATGGGCAGACAGGGAGGCAGCAGGTGAAGATAGGTGTGGATGGACACCCCCAGGGGGCTTACCTAGGGACATGGGGTATCAGAAACAGCCTTCCGGAGAAGGCTACAGCACCCAGGTGGGCAGGTCCAGGGCTCAGTGGACACAACCCGTGCTCCTGGGGATTGGATCTGCACCCCACCCACACCATGGACATCAGGGCCAGGCCCTGGGGAAGCCACACAACTCATGCTTCTACTGGGCGGGAGCTCCAGAGCCCCTCCACAGCCAACCTGTCTCCGTGGCAACTGGGCAGGCCCCTCCCTCTCCATGCCCACAGCCCCGGGGCACAGGGGCCCATTGCCAGCACGGCTTGAGTACATCTTCCCACTTCCCTGGGGGCTCGTCCCAGGGCAAATGCCCTCACCCCCAGGCGCCGGCAGCACACACACGTGTTGGTATTTGGGTCCCTGTGCACACATGATGTGGATGTCCGCAGGAAGCAGGGAGGCTGGGATGGTCTACCTCGCCCGCCCACCTTAACCAAGGATTCGTTCCCCTACGGATTTGGGTCAGACAGGCCCTAAAGAGCATAACGCCAGAGTGAAGCATCGGCCCCTGCCTCAGGGATTAGGGTAAGGAAGGCAGCCCAGAGAAGGCGTGGTTAGGAGGGAACGGCAGGTCTGGGGAGGTGGCGGGGAGAATCTCCTCCTAGCAGGGCCTGGCAGGCCCTTCACGTTCAGCAGTTCATCTCTTCTTCACGGCAGCCTTACGAGGGAGGTATCGCCCCCGCTGCGGTACAGGTGAGAAGCCCAAGGCCCAGAGAGGTAGAGTGTTTCACCGGGTCACTCAGCAGAGCAGGGATGAGATTGCAAAGCAGCCTAACTCCATAGCCTGGGTCTTAACCACCAGGCTCTACTGCCTGGTGCCTCCCTAATCCCACTGGGATCTGAGCCAGCCTGTCTCTCGGCCCATCACTTGGAAGGAATTGGTACTGGCTGCAGAGCTGGACTCAGAGGGTGTCCCCAGTGCCTCCCTTAGTGCTTGAGGCATCCCCTAAAGCCTTTGTTCTCAGGTCCCTGGAGTGGGGTGGAGCTCCCTTCCCACTCTGACTCCTCTCCCTCTCTGCAGGCTCAGTGGAAGGTTCCTCTCAGTCAAGGGGAGGAACCCCTCACTCCCTGCTTGGCACCTGCCAGCCCCGGAGGAGCCTGATGAATCGGCTGAGTGTGGCCCCCCCAGCCCCGTTCCTCCCTCTCCAGCCCCCGCCTGGTTGGGGAGGTGCGAAGGAAGCGATTTCACAGCCTGTCAGCTGAGGTCTAAAAATACCCAGAACTCCGAGATGCTTGGGCAGGGGGAGGAGAGAGCAGGGACCAGGATGGGGTGCTGGGGGGGGTGCGGTGCTAACTTGGCCAGAGAAGCCCTCACGGCTCTATGGTCCGACACAGACGTGATGGGCAGCGATTCCCTCGATCTCCCATCTGACCCCATTTCTGGGTCTCAAGAGCTCTGGCCCTCCGACCTAAGGGAGGGCTTCGTGTCAGACAGGAACTGTGGAACCCAGGCCCTTCAGAGCCTCCGGTCGATGGCTCTTCCTCCCTCTCCACCCCTGAGTTGGCTGGCATCTTGAGGCTGTGGGAGCCAGGCTGGGCGTGTGCCTGCTTCCTTCCTGGAGAAGGTGCCCGCTTCTGCGAGGGGAGAGGCGTGAGGAAGGCAGCGTGGATGGGGGTGCTGGCAGGTGTGTGATGGGATGTGTGAGCCACCCAGGCACTAGAGGGGGGCAGAGGAGAAGGGGTGTGGTGGCCCACGTCACCGCCACGTGGCCGTGCGCTAACACTTGGCACAGGGCCCCCCACGAGTCCGCCAGCGCCCAGGAAAGGGGACCTGTGCGTGCACGCATGGGGACCTGCTGGAGTTGGCCTGTTCTGGGTGCCAAAAAGCTTGCGGAGCTGGAGGACCGGGTGAGGGCAGCTGTTCCAGGCAGAAACTGGGTGAAGGCGCAGGGACAGGTGTAGCAGCATAAACCAATGGATGTTGGGTCACACAGACACATGATGGTCATGTGTGCGTCCCCTGTGGAAATGTGAAGGCGTGTGTGCCCGTGCGGAGGGGCAGGGGAAGACCTCTCCAGGGCACCAAGCCGGGTCCCTTAAGAGACTCATTAGGGAAATAATGCAGAGTGGCAGCCAGAGCATGGGCTCTGGATCAAAAGTAATGGAGTTCCTGGGGCAGTCCAGAGAGGGCAAATGACCTGCTCAAAGTCACACAGTCAGTTAGTGGAAGAGCCAGGACTAGAAGCCAGGCTCCACTGCCTTAAGACGGGGCTTGTTCAAATGTAGCACTGCCCCCACTTTGGACCACAAGAAGGCCCTGCAACACAGGACTGTAACCCCATTGGCATCTGGGGCCTCAATTCTGCCAGAGCTGGGCTGGGCTCATGGGAACTTGGGGATCTGAGCATCTTCAGATAACGCTGGGTGGATGGGTCCTCGGGGCAGTGGTCAGTAGTCTGAATTAGAAACATGCCACCAATTAGCCTGTAGACTTGGCCAATGATTCGACCTTCCTGAGTCTCAGTTTCTTCCCTATAATGGAATTCCAGTAATACATACTTTATAGGGTTATCATGAGGACTCAGTGAGATCGTGCATGCAGTGTCTGAAGTGGCTGGAACACTGTACCTAGTAAATGCTCAATTATGTTATCTGCAATTAGAGCTCATGCAGAATCCTCCTACCCAGTGCTCCATAAACAGTCACTTCCCTTGCTTCCCCTTCAGCCCCTGGCTGCCCTTACTCCCTTAGATTGATCAGGGACTGACCTGCTAGGAACCAATACCTATCTTTGTCTCCTGTTATTGGCTTTGCCCAGGAAGGACCAGGACCCAGGTGTGGGACTTAGACCCTGAACCCTCTACATCTGGCCTCATCACTCAGTTGGTATAGGAACTTGGATAAGCACCATTTCCTCTCGGGTCCTTGGTCCTCCCTCTATAAAGTAGAGGGGCTGGACCCTGTAGTCCCAGAGCCTCCTGGTCATGTTGCTGTGTGACCTCAGAGGGTCCCTGGCTCAGGCGACTGGAAGGGGTGTCAGGTTGACAGGAAGAGGGGTCAGCTGGCTGCCCCGGGTGAGTGGAGCATCTGGGGCCTGAGCTGACTGGTGGCCTGCCATCATGCTGGCCTGCACCTGTGGCTGCGTAGGAGGGCATGCAGGCCTGACCGGCTGGGCACTGACATTGGGGGAGGCTCAAGGACGATGACTAGAGAGAGAGCCCTTCTTGGGGCCCTGGGAGCTGCCATTCCAGCCGTCCTCCCCCCGCTCTCCTGCCCTCCTCCCCAGGGCTCTCCTTCAGCAATTCCTCCTTCCTTCCTGTCCTTCCTCTCTCCTTCCCCTTCTTGGAGTCTCCCCGTGCCTCCCTCTCTCTGCCTCTTGCACTTCAGTAATTTTGACCATTTTCCAGGGCGCCTTCTTCCTTCCTCTCCCTCTGCAGACGAGAGAGCTCTTCCCCCTCCTCTGTCTCTCTGCTTCCTGACATTCCTTCTCTTTCCTTCCTACAACAGGGAACAAATGTCCCTGCTTCTCTGGATCTTCCCGGCTCCCCCTGCTGCTTCTGAGCTGAGGTTTCTTTCTTACTCTGCATGGGCATGTCTAGGCTCCTTCATTTCTTGTCCCCTGGCTCCCTCCCTCCCTCCCCAGTGTCCCCACCTCCACCTCCACTCTTCCAGTTCCTTGGCACCCCTTACTCCTCCCCCGGGTTCCCCTGCCCTCAGAGTTTCCCTGCCTCCTTCAGATGGTGGGGCTGATGGGGCCGAGCCAGGCAGTTTCTGTGCCTGGTGCCGCTCTTCAGTACCTCAACACCCCCCCACCCGCGTGAGTTGAGAAAGGGGGTCAGCCCAGGGCCCAGGGACTGGCAGCCTTGCCTCCTAATTAGTAGGAAGTAATTGCCTGGAAAAAAAATTTCATTTAGAATGAGACTCTGAGACTTCAAGGTAGAGCTGAGCCAACTGATGGCCCCTGGGGACCAGGAGGAGGGAAGCAGCCCAGGTCAGGGTCTCAGGAAGCCCCTGGACCCCCCTCTGTGGCTTACTGTCAGGACCCCAGCCTTACGGAAGTACAGAGAGAGACAGCACTGGGCTGGGAGTACCACCGTCTTCGTTTGAGATTTGGTTCCGCTACTCACTGTGTGACTTGGGGCAAGCCGCTTATTTCTTTGTGCCTTGGGTTTCTGCCCTGTCAAATCAGAAGAATGCCTCGGTATCATGAGGGTTGTTTCGGACAATGGCTATGAAAGCACTTTGCAGGCTGTAAGGGCTGTGGGAGTGAGGTGTTACTGTGTTCCTCCAGTGTGCTCTCCAATGAGATGTGAGGATGTGGAGGGGTGGGGCAGCGAGGCTTCCAGAACATGGAAGGAGGAGGTGGTGGGTCCTGCTGAGCTGTAAGATTAAGGGCAGACAGATGTTGTTTCCAGCTCCCGCTGCGCCACCCTGAGTGTTCATCTCCCTTTTCTGGACCCCGCTTTCCTCATCTGTAGAATGCTGGCCATCATGCTTCCTCCCAGGGGAGGGGTTGTAGTTTTCAATGAGAAAATGTTTGCAGAGCTCTTAGCAGTTCTTGGCCTATAGTAAGTGCTCAATAAATTATATTATCAGTATCTACTGTAAAGACTCTTATCTTTACTCCCTACCTGGATCCAGAGAAGCAGTGATTTGGCGCGTTGTCTTCAGGTGGTTTTATTTGCTCTTATGTTTGTTTTTGGAAAGAGGGAAATTTCCACACCCCATGAGGCTAATATGAAGCAGTCGTAGAAACACCAAGCAGATCTGCTTTTCAAAGAACCCCCATCTGGCGAGCAGGGAACAGGAGTGGGCAGAAACCGTGGCTTTCTCCCCTGACTCCCACTTTTTCCTAGAGAGGAGCTGTGGACAAGTTTCTTGTCTGGGTGGATGTGAGGTGGGGGGCCTTTGCCATCAGGGAGGCCCTATTACAAGCCTTTGTGCTCATTCTGATAGGACTCACCCTACAGCTGGAGGAAAAGTTGTGTTAGAGGGAGCAAGAACTTTTTCCCTTGCCCCGGATTGACCACTGGGTTGAGTCTTCCCTGTGAAGCAGGCAGCATGGTGTTTCAGGGCGGTCGCAGGGCAGTTGGACTGCCTGAAACGTGCAGGTTATTGGGCACGGCCGCAAGCTCAGAGCGCCGTATTTTTCCGGTACGGATGAGGGGGCGGTGGCGGGGAACTGTAGGCCACTCCTTCCCCACCCGCCCAACGCCACGCCACCGCTGGGGACCTTATGTGTCTCTGCTCTAAGCGCAATACCATCACCAGCCGCCAGGAGGCAGTTCGGCGGGCTCCACTTGAGGGAATGGGAGGCGGCATTTACATTAACGGGAGGCTTTTTTTCGGCCTGAGTAGGAGTGCTGACTGGGTTCTCAGAACCTGAGGACCTCACGGGGGAAAGGGAGCTCTTGAAGTTGTCTGGTCGCCGCCATGGCTTCAGCTCGTGGCTGATGAGGGAGGAATTGGCAGAGGAAAGTGGGATTGCTGTGCTGCAGTTCTGAAAACATCTCCAGTCCTTTGGATCCTGCTCGTTAGGGGCAATGCAAACAGCGGCCTAGAGGAGGAAGCAGTCCCAGCACTGAAAAGGATTTCAGCACCAAGGACAGGAGTACCGCGCCGTCCACCTGTTTCAGCACCATGGACAGATCCCAGGGCAGCCCTCTAAAGCGGCTCCCTCCAAGAATTTGTGGTGCAAATGATACCCCAGAATATGGTAGAATGGCACCTCCCAGAAGGAATCTCAGTCCCCCACCCCATGTTCTAACGAGGATACCTAGGCCCAGAGAGTTGAGTTAGTTGCCTAAGGCTACACACCCACAGCGGCAAATTGGGTGGCAGAACTGGATTCAGATCCCCAGTGGTCTCTCTCCAGCCATTACTCCCCACCTGGATTTCTACTAGTTCTCTCCCTCCTCCCTAAACATCCCTGGGAGCAGCTTCACATTTTATTCTATCCCTGAGAGCCCTTGAGCTGGCAAAGATTAAGTGTACCCTTTCCCCCACCAAAACACCAATCAAGAATCTGAATCTCAGGATGGAAGATTCCTAGCCCCTAAGGCTTTTTCATGGCTCCAAGCATCAGGTGGGAGGGTGTCAGGGCAGGACAGGTGCCCTGGTCTGTAAGGAAGCCTGTGACTTGGGGAGCTAGAGTTGAGTCATCAGCATGAGAAACTCTTAAGTGCTCTGAGATCCTTGAATAAAATAGAGCACACTATTCCAACCTCTGCTTCTTTGCAGCCGTGTATTATTAATAACAATAAGATGCTGACTTAGGCCAAGGCACAACAATGCATTATTCATAGGAGTAACTAGTGGTCAAGGCCTGCACTTAATCATCACACGTTCCTGATCCCGCCCCTGCTCCCCACTCCTGGTGGAGAAGCCCTCCAGCTGAGCTCCTGCTTTCCTGGCTCCTGCTGCTCTGATGGACACGATCATTTTTAGGGGTGCCCAGGTGGCTCATTGGCTTTGGGATCAGGGTGGCTGGGGAGGGTGGCGATTCCCAGCTAACTCAGGCTGGGATGGCTTTGACCCTCATGACTTCCAGACCCAGCAACTCTCTGGAGTCTGCAGATGGTCTCACTCCCCCCCCCACCATCTTTTGAGGCTAAAGACTGAAGCCAGATGTACCAGGCTTCCCTAAGCCAGGAATTGTGCTGTGGTGATGGTGGTAGTGGGTCACCAGGCAGAAGATACTCCAACGCCATTAAGTATGGCAAGAGATATGAAACTGTAGGTAAACTCTGGAGTACTTTGTGAACTCTTCTGCACTGAACAAACGTGGGCCGTTATTACCAAGGCCATGCTCTCTGCTAGAAAAGAGAGCCAAGGTAGAGAAGGCATAGAGAACGCATGGATGAGGCCTTTGTAGCTCACCAGGCCCTGGTCCCCTGATGAGGAGTCGAAGTGCTGGTGGATCCTGACATGTCCCCGTCCAGTTTCTTGCTGGAACGGCTCCTGGCCCATCCGGACAATCCTTCATTCGCTGTTTACTCACTTGGCATCTCCTCTGAATTCTAAACCGTCTGCATCCAGCCGGCCTCTGCGGCCCCTGCCAGCGCTCTCTCCCTAGCTCACTCACGCATTATCTGTTTTTATTACAGTCAAGGTTGAGGAAGCTTGCTCGTGCTAAGCCCCTATTTTCAGCTACTTGTAACTTTCCAAAACAATTCCCCCAGGGCCTCCTCTTTCACCAGCCTTGCGCCCGCCCTGGGTGAAGCCTGAGGGGTTGTGGGCGTCTCCTTGGCTTTCTGAAGGACACTCAGGGAGACTATCCAGGGGGCATGAGGGGAAGGTAGAGGCCCAGCTTTTCTGGGAAATGAATGCCAGGCTGTCTTTCCCCTCCCTTCTATCTACCCATTCTTATTTTCTATTTCCCAAGGTGGGTAGCTTGGAGGGGGAGTTTTAGAGTAGAGAGAGGGCAGAAAATTCAGCATGACAGGAGGCCCAGAACTTTCCCTGGCTGTGTAGGGTTCAGAGTTTTGCTCATTGGCTTTCTGTTGCTTTCTCCCCAATTCTGCCTTTTTCTGGCTTTGGTGCATGTGTTGGGTCGGGAGGAGGAAGGAAGGTAGAATAGTTACCAAAAATGTCCCCCCCCCCATGCCCAAATAGCCCTAGGGCTGGTAGGCTCTGCACTTGTAAATGCCCTCCCACCTTCCGCCCATTTCCATCTGCTCAGCATGCACGTGGAGGGGTGCTTCCTTTGGAAACCTGTGACTCTAGCTTTCACTGCTTTCCACCTTGAACGTCATCATGCAGCCACCAAAGGATAGGGGGGAGGCGCTGGGGCATGATGTGTCGTAAGTAGTGCAGAATCAGGTGGGAGGAGGCAGGATTAGGATAGGAAGGTGCTGGCAGACGTAGCCCCAACCACCCCCGACATCACTCTGCTTTATCTCCGGAATAGTGGTTGTGCCCTAGGCGGTACCAGAGACAGGGCCCTGGGCAAATCCTGGGCTACCCCACCGTCTCCGTTTCTTGCTCACCCTTGTCTAACCCCAGGGGCCCAACCCCCCAGCCCGTTCGGGGACCTTCTCTCTAATGAGGGTGCTTTACTGAGGCTGAGGGCTGGGCCAGTGGAGGGAGGAAGGATCCCTGGGAATGGTGTGTGTGAGAGGAATTTCTGAAGCACTTGGAGTAACTCGGGCATGGCTCTTGTTGGTAAAATTGGGGGGGGAATTCCTCTCCCCGACTGCCTTTTATTTTGTGTTCTCTCCATTTCTTTCTTCTCTTGGCTATCCTCGGAGTGACTTGGTTCAAGGCTCAACTCCCCTTGGGTGGAACAAGAGAGAGAGAGCTGTAGGGTTTGAGGTTTACAGACTCCAGGTGCAATCCTGGCTTTACTTCTCTTCTGCTCATGGGCAAGTATTTAACCCTTCTGAGCCTCCGTTTGTTTTTTTGTAAAACAAGTACGAGAGTATTTCCCCTCTAGAAGGATGCTGAAGACCGCGAATATGATTCAGTGAGGAGCGTACACGAGTTACCATGATGAAAGGTATTTGGTAAGGAGAGCAAGGGCCTGGGATCTGGGGATCCCAAAAGAGGGAAGCAGTCTAGGTTAGGAGGGTGTGGGGGTGATGGGACAACTTTGGAAGGCCTGGATATGGAGAGTGTGTGTGTCACCAGCCGAGAGTGCAAGAGCAGGCGAAATCTGGGGGAAAGAGTCTGTGTGCACAGATTTCCAGCATGTCTAGCAGCTTCTCTGTCTCGTATCCTGGGCTGTGGGCTGTGGGCTGTGGGCTGTGGGCTGTGGGAGAGCCCAAGCGAGGGGGAGACAAGATCTTACCCCACTGGCTCTGCTTGGGAGAAAAGCCTACCCCCAAGAAAAGGGTGCTGGACAGAAGGTCAGCTAATTCAAACTTGGAGAATGAAGAGACTGCTATGAGCACTTGTCATCAGGAAGGGCTTCCTGGAAGAGGCAGGCTTACCTGGGGGCCTTGAATAACTTCATGCATTTGTTTAGCACTTACTTATCCAGCCTCTCCTAGGTACCAGACCTGGGGCTACAGAGATGAGGAATCTAGGGTCTTGGCCCTCCAGGGGTTCCCAGTGGGGGAAAGACAGAAAGACAGAAAGGCAGTGGGGTAAGTGCTAATTATTAACCCACAATGATGAATTGCCATAGTTACAGAGGAGGCAGAAAGGAATGTGCAGGGAATGAAGACCATCTCCTCTCGTAGAAGATAGGAAGAAGGCATTCCAGGCAGAGGGAAGATCTTGTGCCAAAGTGGGAAAGAGGTTAGCTTTCTTGAAGGCGGGAGGAAAGTGAGGTGTGGCTGGGTCACGCAGTGGAGCCCATAATGGAGCACTGGTACACCCTTCCGCTCAGAGGGAGGCGGCCGGAGCTGCGGTGAAGGGCAGGCTTGCGTCCTTAGTCTGCCATGCCCGTCTCTTCCTCTGTGAAATGGGGATGATCCTGGTACCCGGTTGTGGAGATCAAATGGAAACTTCCTGGCACAGCGTCCGCCCCTAAATGGGAGTACTCAGTTGATGCGAGCTATTATTTTATCTTGACAGAACCCCAGCAGGGGACGTCAGGGGCTGCTCTCTTGCTTGAAGGTGAACCACTGAGGCCCAGAAGGGGCCTTATCCGGGGTCACTGGCCAGGGCCAGAGGTGTGACTTGAATCCAGGCCATCTGCCCCCAGGTCTACTTCCTGTGCCAATGCTCTGCCTCAGAAGGACAGCCAGAACTTGAGTAGAGTAATAACGGGCATGGGAGAGGATTCCAGGCCAGAGCGTGTGCGTGAACACCTAGATCTCGTGGACGGCGGAGTGGGCGGGGCATCTACTGGTGGCCGTGGCCATGGGCATATTTGTGTGTGTGAGTGTGAGCAGTGTCCGTGCACAGCATGAGTCTCCATGGCTCGTGCGTGTGTGTGAATTTGTGTGTACATGGGTATCTGTGCCTCGTGTTTATGTATGTGTGTGAATAAGCGTGGGTGTCTGTGCAAGGGGTGGGTCTCTGGGGCTGTGTGTGTGTGTGTGTGTGTGTACACACACCTGCATGCACATGTGTGGGGTGTGGGCCGCATGGTTGCCTGTGCCAAGAGTGAGTCTCTGTGGTGTGTGACCGTGTGTGTACAAGCCATGGGTGTCCATGTCTGTGACCCGTGTGTGTGTTACCTCCCCCCCTCTGGCTCCCTCCCGTTCTTCTCCACCCCCCCCCCGGGGCAGCTGGTGAGCGTGCCCTCAGAAGTCCATTCCCTCTCCAGCAGCTCCCCAGGGCATCCCAGCAGCTAGCAGTCCTGTTTGATTCTGTTCATCCATAAATTATGGCTTGCTGAGGAGATGAGAAGGAGTTGGGAGTGGGGGCAGAGCCTGGCAAGGGACGGGCTCGGGTCTGCAGTTCACACCTGAAGCCCAGCCTGGCTTCCCGCTGTTGCCCCCCACACCCCCTTGCCCCAGCTCTTCCCCATTCCCGGCCACAGGCTTTCACTGATGCTCTTGGTCTCGGTCAAGCCCCGGGGCAAGGATCCGGCTGCACAAAATTGGGTAAGATAGGACCCCTGGCCTCTGCTGTCTGGTGGGGAAGAACTAGATGCGTATCTCATTCAGTGTTTTATTCAACACTCATTGAGCGCCAGTGCCTTGCCGCAGATGTCTCTAACACAGGGCGGACGTGGTAGTACTATGATAATAGCTAGCATTTACTGCCTGCTTATTTTGCGGTGCTAAGCACATTATATGTGCTAATTCCTTTAAACCTCACAATTGTCCTATGAGACCTGTACCATTATCAGCCCCCATTTACAGATGGGGACACAAAGGCACGCAAACCTTAGGTTACATGTCTTGGAAGAATAAGAGCCAGAATTTGAACCCAGAGAGTCCGGTTCCAGAGCCCTGGCACTTAATCACGGCACCCTAAAAGAAGGGTGCAGGCTCAGTGTGACGGGCGCTCCAAAGCAGGAGAAATTCATTCCCACTGTGGATCGTACGGAAGGCTTCCTGGAGGAAGTGCTTCTCATCGGGGTCTAGAAAAATCAGGAATTGTCAGGCAAAGATGGCATGGTAAAGATTAAAAGGGTCCTGGTGTGTGTGTAAAAGAGAGGCTCAAACTCTGTCACGGCAGCCTCTCCCATCTCTTCCCTCCCATCTCGTTTGGGTGACAAACAGGATAACATGCAAGCACTGAGGATTTCACAATATTACACCTCCCAAGCGTCAGCCTGTCGCAAAATACCCGGAGCGAGCAAAGCAGATACAGCCCTTGCCTTCATGGACCCTGGAGTCTGGTACACAGGAGGTGCTTAATTATTATTATTATTATTATTATTATATTATTATTATTATTATTATTATATAATTATTATTCTAATTATTCCTAGAGGCCCGGGGCTTCCTGCTCACTCATTTTTTTCAGCAAGCTTTTGTCAAGCACCTGCTGTATGCACAGCTCCCTCCTTGGTCCTGGGAAGACAGTGGTGAACAGAGAGCGAGCCCTGACCTCACTGAGTGGACATTCTGGAGGGGAAGACTGGATGAGCATGTCATCCACCCGCAGAGGTGGGCTCCCTCCTCCAACACGCAGGCTTTACCCCGAGAGCCGCTTGGCTGCTGGCGTGGTCAGGAGCACCGGACCCCTCTGGATCATCGTTAACCCTGAGCTCTGGCCAGCTGACGTGCCTGCCATGGGCTTGGGCAGAGGGACAGCCCCATGCCCGATCTTGCGCCCCACTCCTGGACACCCCAGGGATCGGACCCGGGAGGTCTGGCTCCCCTTGCCGCCCAGGCCTCCCCAGTGTCATCCATCTGCCCTTGTCTGTGTCTCACCCCCGGGACCCAGGATGTCTCCTCTGCCCAAGGATAGGCTGTGGAACCCGGCCCTGTCAAAGGCTGATGAGGGCTGCAATACTTCTTTCCCCAAATGTTAATATGCTGACGCTAAGGGGACTTGAAACCATGTGTGTCATCGGAGGGAGGGTTAGAAGGACCAGGGCGGCTACGCCTGGAGAAGACTGGAAGGGGACATGAGAGCTGTCAGCAAGGATTTAGAGGCCTGTCATGTGGCAGAGGGAGCCAGCGTGTTCCCAGCAGCTCCAGAGGGCAAGCTTGGGAGCGAGGGGGGACTGGGGGGGGAGTTCTAGGGAGACAGACCTCGATCAGCATGGGGCACAGCAGCCCTCCCTAACCATGCCTGTTGGTAGAGGGCCTGCCTGCTGTGGAATCGGCTTCTTGTCACTGACAGGGCTGCCCAGAGTGCATCGCTGGGGCCGGACTCCATGACGGCAGAGGTCCCTTCCAGCCCAGAATAATAGTGATCCGTGCTCTGGGAATGGGGTCACTCTGGCTGGCGGGGAAGAACACATGGCTGCACCCCTTGATGGCAAGAACGCTTGCTGGCTGAGGACACCGTGTCACTTTCGGTCACCGCATCAATGCAATTTGCAGTGACAGGCCTTTGTTTCACCCCGGCTTCAAGGGCTGTGGGTGGGCGGCCGGGGGCTTGGGGGGAGGGGTCGGACTCCTTGTCTGTGAGAGGACAGCAGCAGACCCTGGGTGCCCTAATCGGATCCTGGGTTCGACCTGCCTTAGCAACACAGCTCTTTCTTCAAATGGAACTTTCTACAAAAGCCCAAGATGTGAAACAGGGAAATGCTGCTGCTTTTTTGAAGAGAGCTTGAGGGACTGCAGCCTCACTTACCTGGCATCCACCTCGGTAACCCCTGAGAAATTCCCGGGAACCCTAACCGTTCCAGAGAGCACACAAAGCAGAAGAGAGCCAACTTGGAGCCAAACTGCCTGAGTTTGAACCCTGGCTCCGCTACCTACTACCGGAATGACTTTGAACAAGGTTCTTGACCCCCTTGTGTCTCTGTTTCCCCATCTGCAAAATGGGGACAATCGTAATGCTTACTTCAGTTGCTGTTGTGAGGACTGAGTTGTTACCTCGTGGGGAGCACCTGGGACACCTGGCTTCTCATCAGAGGAGGGGTCAGCTCTCCCACAGATGAGGGCGCTGACATCCGAGAGGCCAAGCGCCTTGCTCATGGCCACATAGCTGGTTAGTGGCCAGAACAGGGCCTTAGCCTAGTTTTCTAGACTCCAAGCCCAGTGCTCATTCTGCCTGCCCTCAGAATGCTACTTGCTTCAGATGGGCACTCCCTGGATCTCTGGGGGCCGTTCTTAGCATGCCCACTGGCTTCTGGAATTGACAGGCTCTGTCCTCAGGGGCCCTCTACCTACAGCAGTGGTGGCCGAACAGTTTTGAGAAAGACTTCTCTTGGCAAGGAGAGGGGTAGACCCGTTGGAGAATCATCCCACGGCCAAGATGTATGTGGAGAGGAAGGTGTGCGGAGAGGATGTTAGGGCAGGGGAACCCAGCTGGAGCATGGCCTCCTACCACAGCACCGCAGCCACCAGAGCAAGAGCTTGCTAACACCCCCTATGGTCCTGCTCCTTCCCCACTCAAACACCTTCCATGGCTCCCATGTCCTACAAAACACAGCAAGCCCCTCAACCTGATAGACAAGCCCCTTCCCCATCAGGCCCCACTCTGTTCCCAGCCTGTCCTCCCCCACTTCACACCCACTAACCTAGACCGGCTCCTCAAACAATGTGCCTGACCCTCCCCCCTCCCCCACCCCCCTTCTTGCCTTTTCTCTTGCTGTTCCCTGTGCCCGGAGTATCTCACCCTCACCTCATAGTCATCCCCCAGACCACACCAGATACCACCTCTTCAGGGAAGCCTTCCCAGATAGCCCTCTAGTCCAGCAGTCATTTCTTCATTGGTGTTCCCAGAGCCCCCTGTTTAGGGCTGAGAGAAAACGAACACCACCAACTTTAATCATAATACATATACATCGAGCGCTAACAGTAACCCCATGGGGTGGGTGCCACCGTTGTCTCTACTGGAAGACACTGAGTGGTTAAGGCACTCATCCAAGGCCACTCAGCTATGAAGAGGCAGAAGCTGCACTCACACTCGGGTCTTTTCTTGGGTATTTTGGAGTCTGGAGCCCCAGGCTGGGTGTTCTGCCGCTCCCTGGCTCGGGGGCACCTGACATGCTAAGAAATAATTAGCTGAAATCTTGCCTCTTGCCTGTTCTGTGTGCCTCATGCTAGATTCTTAATGGACAGTGGTTGAAGAAAGCTCAGACCAAAAATGGAATGTATTTTATTTACAAGTGAGTTCAACAGAGGAAGGCGTGAGATCACGTGCTTTTCCAGCCCACAGAGCACCCCCCTCCCAGAATCTTCCAGTGGGGGCAGGGGCGTTCCTGTGGAGACAGCTGGAAGAAGTGCAAGTCCCCTTCCTGGGAGGTGTGTTTGCCCCTCTCTCTACCACAGACTTGAGTCTTGAGGCGCTGGTGGCGTGACCTGGGGTGTTCTGGCCCCACTTGTCTTGCCCCCTGCCCTCAGAAGCCTGGAGGTTAAAGATGGAGGCCTCCCATGTGGCAGATGTGGCCTCTCCAGCCTTGCAGAGCTCCCCCCCAGGGGGGGAAGGGCAGGACCAGGTCCTTGGTGTCTGCTCTCTGTCCAGGTCAGAGCTCCTGGGGGCTGTGGGCCCCGACGTTGATAGTGAACTGAGTGCAAGGCTGGGCCGGGGGCAGGGGGAGCTGCAGACTCAGGACAGGAGGAAGCTTAGTTGGCCCGGCACTTGGGCTGCTGGGGACCAGGCGAAGGTGGCCTTTTCCCACAGCTGGGAGGCTCAGGAAGTTGGGAAGGGAGAGGTGGGGCCCAAGCAGGACTCGAGGGAGAGCAGATGGTGAACTGGCTGCCCAGAGCAGTAGAATGGTGGTAGGAGGGAGCCCCAAGGGCCCCGAGAGCTGGGCTAACCGCTGGGCCCTTCTCCACGAGGCCCCATAGCCAAGCAAGAGAGACTGGGAGCCCAGAGGCTAAAACCGCAGGGACCAGGACCAGACAGATATCGTCAACTCTTCATTACCACCCTCACTGGCCCCGAAAAGCCCACACAGTCTCCTCTGTAAATAAACAGCGTCTACTTGCCTTTAGGACGCATCCTAGTGCACACATACTTCCCGTACACGTGTGATCTACGCTGCTCTCGCTCGACTCACTCCCCCACGTGAGAATCTCGGTGACACTGTGCCTGCCTTGCGTTTGGTTTGGGCTCATGTTTGCGACCGCCTGGGAGAAGGCAGGGAGAAAACTGAGTGGTTTCGTCCAGAGCCACAGCAAGCAAGTGGTGGGATTTGCACAGAAACCTGGCATTTTTGTCCCGGGGCAGGTCTGTCAATATTACCACTCCTGAAGTAGAAGACCCCTGAGCTCTTGGAACGGAAGCTACCGGTGCCCCGCCCCCCGTGCCCCCAGCAATTAAGACATTGCAGGTGGCGTAGGTGGGGCTGGAGCCAATGGGGTGGGAGCACCAGAGGCAAGCTCGGGGCTGAGGGTTGGGAGGGCAGGGTGTACAGAGCCCACTTGGGTGGGCTTCCAGCCCAAGGGAAGCTGAGCTGAAGGGGGTGAGGGGTGGTCAGAGGGTTCCAGAAATTCCCTTTTGGACTACACATGTCGCCGTTGAGTTGGGGCCAGACACTTCCAAGGGTCTGTCAGTGCCCATGGGGCAAATGTCCTCAGACATAGTGCCCTTCGGGCAAATGGGGCTGGAGTTGTGGCTCAGAGTATTGGAGTGGATGGAAGGGTGCTGGCAGGAAGGTTGTGAAGAAGCAGTGGCTTTTTTAGGGGGAGTAGAAATGTCCACCAAGGCCTGACTAGGCGGGGGACACACTTGGCCTCTTCCTTTGAAGTGTCAAGTTTGGGTGATGGTGCGGATCCTCTGGACTCAGAGCCCATGCAGGGAGGCCATGGGAGGAACCTCAACCTGCAGTTCCCCCATTTTACAGATGAGGAAACTGAGTCCCAGAGAAAGGAAGGCACTTCCCAAGGTCAGTCAGCAAGCGTAGCTGGGAGTGGAACTTGAGGCTCAGAGCTCCCAGTGTAGGGGCCAGACGGAAGGGGAGGGTAATTGCTCTGAGGGGGGCTCTGGGCTGAGGGAGGGTGGCCGACCCTGGCCAGTGAGGGTCTGACCTGCGCGTGTCCTCTCCAGGGGCGCCCACCCGCGATGTCCTGCTGGTCTCTGCCATCATCACCGTCAGCCTTAGCGTCACCGTCGTCCTCTGCGGCCTCTGCCACTGGTGTCAGCGCAAACTGGTGAGGCTCCTGAGGGCCCCGGGGGCGGGGCCTGGCCCTGCACCGCCCCCCCCACAATTACTGGCCCCTGAACCGTCTCAAGGGCGAGCGCAGATGACCCACCTGCTCACGTAGTCAGGCCCATTTCCGTAGGAATTCACACGCATACACGCACTGCGTTTGCAGGGGTCTCGGCCCCAAGTGTCAGTATGTACACCCAGAGCCACACACCTAGGGACACATTTGGGGACAGACGTGAGTCTCACAGGCATTCGCACGCTCGCAACTACACGCGCACACGCCCCACCTCCCGTAGAAAGAACCGTAATTGCAGCCTGAGAATCGCAGCCCGCTCCCACCCCAGGGCCTGGCGCCCGGCTCCCGGCCGCCCACTGCTCCCCGCCAGGGCTGGGCGTGGCCGAACAGGGTCTCCTGGCCAATGAGGAGGCGCCGCCCGCCCCGCCCCACCCCCAGCGCCCGCACATCCATCCTGGTTCTTGGGGTTTGTACAAGCACAAAAGGCTTCTTTTCATTTTTAACGAGGACTGGGGAATTAACGAGCAGGATTAGGCCATCAATAAGTAACGAGACCATCAGGAGGGGCATTCATCACCCGAAGGCCTGGGAGGGGAAGCCGGGCTGAGCCGTTTACCCCTCCTGCAGTCCGCAGCTCCCCGAGAGGGGCCAGCTGCAAAACTAGACCCCCACCCCGATTCCCCCCACCCCCCCACCCCCAGTCCTGCAGCCCCAGCCCAGAAGTGCAGTGGGGACTTTGGGGGCTGCAGTGGGGCACCCCCAAAGGTGGAGGTGTCCCAGATGTCGGGCCTTCCCTGGGTTTAGGTGAAGAAGGGTCCCTGACAGACACCTCCACCCCTTAGATTGAGAAAGGTCCGAGTGGGGGCCAGGTGCCACATCTGGGACCCCCATTCCCTCCCTGCCCTGACATAGAGGGGCCTTAAGGACGAGGGGGGAGGGCCATGGCCGTAGGCACCATTTGGCTGGGGGTGTCCAGCCCCAGTCCTATGGAGGAGAAGGGGCAGATAGCTCTGGGAAGGACCCAAGAGGCCCATAGCCCAGCCTGTCTCCTTCAGGCAAGGCAAACTCAGAACTGGGAAAATGGCTCTCCATCCTGGGACATTCAGCTTCTGGGAGTTTCTTCCCCTGGGGCGGAGCCATGGAGAAGGCCAGCTCTGCCTGCATGGGCTGAGTGTGAGTGCATGTGTAACCTGGGCCCATTCCAGGGGTGCAGGTGCGCTTGGAGCCAGGCTGGCCGCCCTGCGTTGTTGCTGGATCCCCGGTGTCTGGTGTCTGCCTCGGAATTTCAGGGGAGGCCGAGAGGGGTCTCGGCCACGTGCCTGTGTGTGCGAGTGTCCTCAGAGGCTGTGGGAGGGGCTGAGCATACCCGCACCGCAACCCTGGGCGTCTAGTTGCAGGGTCTGTTCGGTTGTCTGTCTGTATGCAAGCCGGCAGTGGAAGGCCGAGGAAGGTGTGTGAGCAGGCACTGCTGGTGACCTTGAGTGGGGGTCTGTGTGCTGAGTGTGCCCGCTCTGAGGGTGTTGGTGCAGTGTGTGTCTGTTCACCGCTGCAAGGTGGGATGGGCTTCATCTCATCAGATCTCCACCCGAGGGAGCTGACACTTGCTTCATCCCCACTGTCCTGGCCTCTCCTGGTAAGCACTGCAGTGTGTGTATGTGTGTGTGTGTGTGTGTGTGTGTGTGTGTGTGTGTGTGTGTTGTGGTGGGAGCTTCCCCCCCACCCCACTCACTTGGGGACCAGTGTTCAAAGATGACAGCTTTTGTAGCAGGTGGGGGGCCCACAGTGCGGAAGGCACCTCCCCTGGCCCCAGCCCCTCCCCCCAGCCTCCAGCCAGGAACTTTCCCAGGGGTCCCAGCCGCAGTCCTCTATCCCAGGCGACTTTCTCCCCTGAGCTGCCCAGCCCCCCAGCCCTGCCACAACTCCTCCCCCACCCCCCCACCCCCCCCACATCGGAGGAGCCTTCTGCCTGGGCTCTCTCTGTGCTTTTCCTGGAGGGGCTTTCACATGCCCCTTACACAGTTCCTGGGCTCTCCCGGCCCACCTGTCCCCTCAGCAGCAGTGATGTGATACCCCGACAGCCCAGATCCCATTTCCAAACATTAATAACTTCCTTAATCTCCAGCTGGCTTTTTCCGGATCAGCCTAACCAACCCCCTCCCTGAGAAGCAGGCTGGTGATATTGGGCTCCCTTAGAGCTGCCCAGTGTCTCCTGGACCCTGCGTGGGTTTGCTGTCATTGCCCCCTTAACTCTTCCCCACCCCCAGTCTAGGCCTGCCCTGGCTCCTGTCCCCCACAGCACCACAGCTCCTGCTGCAGAGTGATCACTGCAGCCAGAGGGGAAGGTTCTCTGAGCTATGGAAGGAAGAGGGGCAGGCCCCGGATGAACTGGGGACAGCCCACCCAGCCATGCCTGGCCTCGGGGAAGAGGCAGCTGACCCACCTTAGAAGAAAGTGCTGCCCGGGGCAAGTTCTCCTGCCAAGACTAGGGAGGGGGTTGGGAGGCCCTCAGCAGGGTCCTCCCAGCCCCACACTGCCTGAAGTGGGGGAGAATAGGGAGGGAATGGTGGGAGTGGGGCTCCTCCCTGTGTCCTGCCCAGAGAAGGATCCTCGGCCAGGGCCAGCGTGGGGCAGCTCCAGGCCGTGATCTTCCAGTCCGGACTAGGCATTAGTGGGGATTTGAACTTCTGGGTACTGATGGGAGAGAGCAGAGCTGGAGCTGAGAGAGGGCAGGTCCTGTGTTTTCACGCTTAAAGTTTTGGTTCAGAGGCAACAGCCTGGGGCTGAGACCGGGGAGGTGAGGGGAGCACTCAGCCTGGGGCTGAGACCGGGGAGGTGAGGGGAGCCATCCATTCTGCGAACTGCTGGGTACCAGCTTCCGCACCACGTCCTAGAGACCAAACAGTCCCTGCCCTTTTGGGCTGCTTCCCCCCAGGGGCCTGGTGGGGGGGGCTGAAGTGAGTCAGGAGAGAACTAGTAATATCTGTGATGAGATCCTGGAAGGGTGAGGGAGCTGGGGCTCATCCGGTGACAACACCCCTTTTTGGAAAGGAGGAAGAGAAGGTCAGAGAGGACAAGGGACTTGACCAGGGTGACATGGGGAGGGTGCAGTGTTGCTGGGACCTGAGATGTGGGGGCGCTGAAGGTGGAGTGAGGACTCTGCCCCTCCCCCCACTCTGCCCCCGCTCCCCTCCGCCACCTCTGCTGCGCTCCCTCAGTGGGCGGCCCCTGGGGCCTGGAAGGGGCTGCCACTGGCAGGGGTGTCAGGGACATGGCCGTGTGGCTCTTCTTTTGCTTCAGGGCGGGTGGACTAATTGGCTGTGGTGGCTGTGGTGTTGGAGCACATGACGGGATGTTGGGGAAACGTGTGCCTGTGTCCTGTGTCGGGGTGTGTGTGTGTGTGTGTGTGTGTGTGTGTCTGGGCTGCCACCGCCCCACTGCCTGCGTCGCCCCGGGCCTGGCCCAAGCCCATGGCCCGTGGGTGCGCGTGAGGACGCTTGGTGGCAGCCAGGAATGTTAATGGTGCCCAGCTCTGCATGAGCTAAATTTAGAAACCCAAACCCAGAAGGTGAATGGTGCTCACCTTCCCAGCAGCAGGCCTGGTCCCCACTGCAGCTACGACCCTTCCTCTAGCCAGGGGACCTGGAGCCCCCCCGCCCGCCCTGCTGTGCCCTTTCCCCGGCGCCTGCTGGTGTGAGGAACTCTGGGGTGCGGGCCAGGCTGCCCCAGCCTCTGAGCCAGTGGGCAGCCTCTTCCTAAGGCTGCCTTCCTATAAAGAAGAGTGCTCGGGCCTGGCGCTGCCTCACTGCCCAGGGCAGGAGGACCCCAGGGAGCCCCCAGACAGTGCTGGACACGGTCCTTGGCCGGACTGGGCACAGCGCCCTCTCCCTGCCCCCACCACTCACGTCACTGGCCACTGCCAACCTTGCCCCTGCAGGATGCCACCCCCACCATCTGGGGGTGGTGACGTGGCCAGTGTGACGTGGCCAGGCGCCTGAGAGCCGTCTGTCCGTGGCAGAGGGAGATGTGTTTCTGGGAGCTGGGCCAGAGCCCCAGGAGACAGGCAGACAGGAGGGGCCCCGTCCCTGGGGGTCAGGGATGGGGTGCCCTTCGAGGGGCGGAGTCAGGCCTCGAGCCTTATGGGGCCAAGGCGCTATCAGCCAGGGAAGAGATAGCAGCAGAGCTGGCCCCCCGCGGCAGTGACGCCTTCACAAGTGGGCCCCGGACCTTGTGGCCAAGGCTGGACCCCAGCCTACTCCCCTCCCCTGGCCCGTGCTGGGGAGGCAGGGCGGGTGCAGTGCCGTCTCCCGGGAGTGACCCTGGTGCATTCTCCACAGGGCAAACGCTACAAGAACTCCTTGGAGACCGTGGGCACGCCAGACTCAGGGCGTGGGCGCAGTGAGAAGAAGGCCATCAAGTAGGTGCCAGGCTTCGAGTACGGGGTGGGAGCACGCAGGCACCCCCAAGTGGGAGGAGCCTCCCCCTCCCCTGAGCTGGCCACACACCCATTCAGGTTCCCCCTCACACCTTGGTACCGTTCTCTCTCCCTGCCCCCCACCCCCCTACACACATACTCCCAGTGCCTCAGGGTGGCGCCGGGGCTCCACCTTTTCTGCCTGTGCCCCCCCCCCCAGGCCCTCAAACTGTTCCAAGGACCCCAGCTCCATTTCCTGGCAACTGTCACCTCCAGCACTGTCTGCCTCCTCCCTCGCTCCTCCATCCACCCTCATCTCACAGGCCATCTCTAACACCCTCCTAGCTCCCCTGCATATCCGAGCTCCTCCCCCAGCCCCTGCCCCATGCCCCTGCCCCGGGATTGAGATCCCCTCTGGGGGGGAGGGGGTCAGTCTCCTCTCTAAGACCCCACCAGTGTCTTGAGGGTGACTTGGCAGGTGGGCAGACCTCACTACTGGGCCACTTGGGAAACGGAGCAATGGGAACCCTTCCCTTGCCTGTCACTCCAGGTCCCCAGGGCCTGTCTTGCTGCCTCTGACTCACCCAGGCTCCCCGCTTTTGCTCTGAGATCCCTCTTCAAGGAGGCAGGTTTGCCTTCCACAGACCACCTTGGCCTGCCCACAGCAAACGGTCGCTGGGACACACCCAGGGCAGCCCCCCCTCCAACCAGCCCACCTGGCTGGAGGCTCTGGGAATGAGGGGTCTCTCTGCAGGGCTCCTCTCTGTTGAACCCAGGCCTTCGCTGGGAGGCCATCAGGCTGAAGTAGGGCTGCCAGGGCCAAGCTTGCCAGCAAGGGGCTTTGCCTGAAGGGAAGGCCCCCCAGCTTGCCCTGACCCCCACTTCCTTCCTTTAACTCAAGGCCGGCACCATCCCTGCCCCACACCTTCCCTTCTGCCCCCTTCCCAAGGCCTAGTCTGTCCCCCCTTTTTCTCGACCATCTGTGTTCTCCCTTCTCCCTCTCCCCTGCTCCTGAGGGCTCCCTCCCTGCTCCCCCTCTGTTTTCATCTCTTGCTCTGACCCTGTTTGGGGCCTTCATAGAAGCTTCCAGTGTGTGCCTTGGTAGGGGGGCGGGCAAGTGGAGGGGTGGGCCTGCCAAGGTTGGGGGTGGGACGAGGCTCGAGGCTCGGGAGGCCTTGGGGAGCCTTTGAAGCTGGGTTTGGTTGCAGTCTCTTTTGTCTTCAAAGCTGAGAGCTGGTAGGTCTCAGGGGCTGATGCAGAGCCCAGGCCCCAGGCTTTCTGACGGCAGACAGGGACCACGTGGGGCCAGCCCAGCACCTGTGCCGCCTCCGGACCAGGCCCCTAACCCAGTTTGTAGCTGGGCCAGGGGGCCTGTGTCTGCCAAGTGACCATAACCCGGGGAGGTATATGTTGTGGGTAGTCGTGGAGAGGCCCGTGAGAGGAGATGGGGTGACCAGCAAGAAGGAAGGCAGGAGGCACGGTGGGCGACAGGTTCCGCAGGCCGGGACGGCACCCACGAATGCTCCCTCAGACAAAGTGAGGGCAGCAGTGGCTCTCCCCTCTTCTCTATAGCCCTGCAGCCACTGCCCCCTCCCACCCTGCGGAGCTGTCAGAGCCTCTGTCTCAGGGCAAGGAAGCCACCCTTCGAGTCGACATGCCCCTAGGTGCCTAGGCCTTTACCTCTTGCCAGGGCCCAAAGCCAGCTGAGTGGCAGGAAGGAGGGCTTACCCACTGCACAAACTCCACATGGGCTTAGGACCTCCTCTGAGCGGATCTTTTGTCAAGGATTCGGGGAATCTGCATTCTTTAGCAGTGGTTCCCAAACTGTGTTCCTCAAAGCACTCCATAAATGATTAATAGTCATTCCATGAATCACTGAGGTTTCATGGTTTCCATGACCAACTAAGTTTGGGAAACACTGCACACTCTATCTCCCTCTTGATATGGGTATTTGTTGACCCCCATTAAAGGCTCTGAGAAGTCCTGCAGTAAAGGAACCTGTGTTTTCCTAACTTTTAAAATTAAAGATGGTCTTTTCCAGTACTGCAACAGACAGCATGAAGGACCCAGGAGCTCCTTGGAATAGAGGGAGGGAGACCAGCCTGGCAGTGATGACCCTGGTGGCTCTTTCTCTCCGGGACCTAGGATTGGATGACACTTGATTTTAGAGATCTGGCGGGGGGGCAGGGGGACAGAGGCCTTCCAACCGGTTCCACCTCTCTGTTACACTGCAGGACTAAGGTCTTCTGTTGAGGGAGCCTCCCCAGGGAGGGGCCCCCCAGTGCTGAGGGCCTGTCCTGCCTCTCCCACCTCAGCCTCCACTGCGCCACTCACAGACTGGCTCAGGACTCTGGCTTCAAACCCTGTGTACGGAGTCCCTGTGGGACATTTCTGAAGCACAGTCTGGACAGACAGACGCTGTCCACACCCCCTTGGGCTGGGACCACCATCTCCTCTGGGCCTGTGGTGGCTGATCAGCTTCTCTCCTTTGTTCCCAAGTCTGAGGCTGAGAACCAAGGTCAGGGTCAAGCTCTGGTGTGGGGTTGCAGGGGAGAGAAACAGGTCCCCCAAGAACACGTTTGCTCCATCTTCAGGGGGTGCACCTCCCCCACGGTGGCCTCCCCAACAACAGGGCCCTCACCTTGGTCTTGAGCAGTGGCACAGCTTCAGCACAGGCCAGGCCCACCCCCAACAGGGCCCCTTCCCCTAGATGCGTTTCTGAGGGCTCAGGCATGGTTCCCTTCTAGAATGTTCCTTTGGCCTGTTTCTTATGCCTTTCCTCTCCCTGTGCTCCCAGGCCTGCTCCTCAGGGCCTCAGGAGCCTGACAAGCTGATGGAGACCCTTGTCTTTGGCTCCTGGGATTTCCAGGTTGTGCCTTCTGCCGGCTGAGGCTTCTGCAGCCAGCCCCCAGAGGAGGTCCCCACATTCTCTGTGCTTCCAGACTAACTGCTTCATTGGTATGACTTGTCTCAGAGCAGGAGGGGATGGGAAGACTGGGACAGAGGGTCCCTTCCAGGCCGAGCAGCCACCTTGGAAAGGATCAGGGGCACAGGGAGAGACTACCCTGGCTGGCAGGTCAGGTACAGGTCAAGGGCCTGGGGCTGCGTCTGCCCATCAACCCCCACAGAGAAGGGCAGGCTCCCTCCACATAGGCCCCAAAACATTGGACCTGAAGGGAGTCCGGGAGACTCTGGTCACACTCCCAGCAAGGTCAGAGGCCTGGAGACGCTTCTCTTTTCTGGGGGGCCATCTGCAATGAGTGGAGAATGTCTTCAGCTCAGCTGAGATCCCACCAAGCTCACACAAAGGCTGTGTCCTAGGAGGGGAGAGAACAGAGGAAGCTGGGGGACCTCGGGGAGGAGGAGAAGGATGGGCAGGGAGCTGGGCCTGCCCCAGGAGTGGCTCAGTGGAGGCAGATGGAAGAGGGGAGAACCTTGGGTCTCCACTGTGGGAGAGCTGACAGCCCAGAGGGTACAGCCAACCTTCTGGTTTGGCAGGCAGAGAGACTGAGGCCAGGAGCGGTGGGCCCCTGCCCCCTGCCCCCCCCCACAAGTTGGTAGCAGGGTCTGATCTACCTTTCAGCTCTTTCCAGCCAGAAACCAGCACCCTCTCCTTCTCCCACTCCCCATGCCATCCTCCCCGAGGCCTGTCCCCAGCCCCCCTCCTCCCCTCCCTTCTCACCATCTTTCTCTCTCCCACCAGCTTCCCGGGTGCGAGGCTCCAGTGCGCCCACCTGCAGCTCGCCTCCTCTCTGTGTGGCTTCTCCTGGCCCTCGAGTGTGTGAGCCTGTGCGGGCACGTGTGAGTGTGTGTGTGTGTGTGTGTGTGTGTGTGTGCGCACGCGTGCTCTCGCGTGGGGCGCAGCTGCCGCTCTCTTCCTCCCGCAGGAGCAGACCCCGGCCCTCTCCGCTCTCTGTGTGCGCGGCCCCCGGGGCCCCTGTCCCCTCTGCCCCCGCAGGACTTGCGGTTCTTGTTTCTTCTTGTATCTCCCTGTTTTCTCCCCTCTCTCTCTGCCCCTCCAGCGATCTAGACAGAGACTTTTGGAATAACAATGAGAGCACAGTGCAGCAGAAATGGAGCTCCTATCCTCCCAAGGAGTTTATTCTAAACATTTCACCCTACGCCCCTTATGGCGACCCACGACTGTCCCTCAAGTGAGTGACTTTACCTGGTTTGATCCTCTGTACTGAGTATCCGCGCACGCCCTCCTTCCCCTCCTGGACCTCAATTCCCCTCCTGCTCCTGTCCCCCGACTTCCCCACCGGTGCACCCATGGGCAGGCCGACCATGGAGACGAGCAACCCCTCCTGCCTCCCCTCTCCTGTCCCCTCCGCCAGGGCCAGCCGAGCAGGAGAGCCCCCTCCGCAGCCACACTCAGCCCCCAGCGGGTCCCTCCGCGGCCCCCACTCCCCTCTCTGTGCAGTCAGGATGGGGTTGCCCGTTTGGTCCCTCCCTCTCGGTGTGGCTCGCTTTCTCTTCCCTGCTGTGTGCTGCTGCCCTGGCTGCTCGGTGGTGGTGGTCGGTGGTCGGTGGTCGGTGGTCTTGGTGGCGGTGGTCGGTGATGGCGGTGATGGTGGTGGTGGTGATGAACTCTGACTAACACGGCTTTCTCTTTCTCCCTGCCTTGGGGCCTCCTGGCCTGGACAGCCCGCTCTTCCTCCGTCGTTAACCCTTCGTTGTCCTGTGGGATAGAGTTGGAGGTGGCTGCCCTCCCCCCACCCCCGCCGCCCCTGCCCCAGGCGGTGGGGAGGGGCCGCCCCTCCGTTGTCGTGGTGCGTTGTACTCCGACCCCAGCCCGCCCGGCCCCCTCTCTCCTCTCTGCAGGCTCTGCTGTTAACCCACTAGCAGTGCTGATGTCTCTCTCTCTCTCTCTGTCTGTCTCTTGTCCGTCTGTCTCTCTCCTCCTCTCTCACTGTCTCTTTCTTCCTTTTATCTGTCATTGTTTTTCTCCCTCTCCCACCCCCACCCCCACGTGTGGCCCGCCCTCTCCCCCCCACCGCCACCCCCGGCGCCCCTCTGGCCCGGCTGCCTCCCGCGTGCCTCCAGTGGCACCCTCCTGTCGGGCGCCAAGGTGGCCGCCGCGGCGGGGCTGGCGGTGGAGCGGGAAGGCCGGCCGGGGGAGAAGCCAGCGCTGGTGCCGCCACCCGGAGAGGACGCCTTGAGAAGCGGCGGGGCTGCCCCCAGCGAGCCGGGCAGCGGTGGCAAGGCGGGGAGAGGCCGCTGGCGGATGGTGCAGAGCCACCTGGCCGCAGGGAAGCTCAACTTGTCCAAGTGAGTCATGGCCCTGTGGCCGCCGGAGCTGTGAGCTTGGGCCGGCCCCCGCCACGGGGGACAGCGGGACCCCCCGGCATGCCCGCTGCTGCCCCCAGAGGTGCCGTCCTCGGCCCCTGGCTCATTCCATCCCTTCATGAGACGCGCATCATCCTTGCCATCGGGCGCAGCTAACAGCCTTACGGTGTCGCATCTCAGCCTCCGGCTGCTGCCCCCATCAGTCTTTCCTTGCCAGTGACCAAGTCATTCCATTTTCTGCCCCCAAGGCGGCTTCATTTCAATCCTCAGGTCATCCCATCCTCTTTGACTGGCTGCCCCATCCCAGCCGTCAGGTCATCCCTCTGTGGGCCACCCGTGATTGTTCAGCCATCAGACCATCCCACCCCTGGGGAGCTGGACCGCTCTCAGCCTGTGTTCGATGCCACTCAACTGCCACTGGGCCTTCCCTCTTACAGCCAGCAGATGGCTCTAGACCCAGAGCCTGAGCCATGCCATTCTTGACCATCAGGCGCCTCCATCGGCTTGTCCCACTCTCGCTTGCACCATCCCCCCCCACCACCACTGTCTGTCCTGCAGGCCCACCGTGAGCAGCTGGGCTGTCACCATGAGTCCATCCTCATCTCAGCCATCCCCATTGGCTGTCCCAGTCTTGGGCAGCGAGCTGTCACACTGTCAGCTGGTGGGTGGTGTGTTCTTGGCGGTTGGGTTGTTGAGCCCCCCAGCTAGCTTCTCTTTTCTGATGAGGGTGGTCTGGACGTCAGACAGAAGAGCCGTTTCCTTTTTAAAAGCTCTCTGAGCTTGCCCAACAAGACAGTCCCTCTCTTGGGCCATGGGCATAGGGCTGGCCCCTGTTCCCAGCAGAAAGTGTGTTCTCTTCTTCCCCACCATGGGGCTGCCTTATTCTCATCTTGGCTTTTAGAAACTTTCATTTCCCCACAGCTGAGCCCTTCCAGGCTCTAAATCCTTTGAACTATGACCAGGGTCCTATGGGACGTAGGTTCCATTTTCAACTATGAGAACTGCCTCATTCCCAGCTAAGGGAGAAGCCTGTCACTTAGAAGACCAGCAGCCCTAACCCCTTCTTGGTTGGGGGCTGTCCCGGTTGCCTCCATTCAGCACCCCCCCCCCAGTTCTCTTTAGAAGGCCTATGATTCCTGCCTTTGGGACCATGGAAGGCCACTGCGCTGAGACGTTATTGCTTGTTGGACTGAAGGCACACAGGCCGATTTCTGCCCTGACGTCGAGCCTCAGGAAGGACTCGGAGGGGAGCCCCACACCCCCTCGGAGAGCCAGGCCCAGCACCCCGCCCTCCCCAGGCTGCTCCAGCCACAGACTCAGGCTTGCTGAAGCCTCCGTGCCATCCACTGGCTCCAGGCCTGGAGGCACCAACTTTAGTTTCCTGTGACTGAGAGGTTGTAAATTGGACTAATTTTGGATGTGATGGGAAACCAAAATGAGGTCAGCAAGGAGGAGGAGGAGAAGGCCATCCAAGTGTCATCCTCCCCTGCCTTGGCCTGCCCCCAGGGAGCTGAGGGCCTACCTGCCCGGCCAGGCCTGAGCCTGCCCCTGGTGGTAGCCCGGCTCCAGGCCGGAGCTAGGCAAGGCTGCTGCCCCCTCCAGGACCTCAGCTCCCAGCTAAAGCCGTGTTTTGCCTCTCTCTCTCTCTCTCTCTCTCTCCTCTCTCTCTTGTTCTCTCTCTCTCATTCTCTCTTTACTGTTCTCTGACTTTCTCTCCCTCTTTTGCTCTCACTCTTTCTCTCTCTCTAGCCCACAGGGGCAGCCTAACTGTTGTCCTTTGGTTCCCAGGGTAGGCTCAGGGGGAGCAACGCTGAGGTCTGGTTGCAGTGGTGAAAGCGGCCCCAAGGGCCCTGCCCCCCCACCCCCGCAGGCAGCCCGGGGTGGGGGGTACATGGCTGCCCTGTGGTCCTAGACCAGGAGTTGGCCAGCTTTCTCTCTAAAGGGTCAGATAGGAAATATTTAGGCTCTACAAGTCCTATAGTCTCTTTTATGCCAACTCCAGCCTGTCACAGCCATAGACGGGATATAAATTAGTGTGTTCCAGTAAAAATACAAAGACAGGTGGTAGACCAGATTTGGCCCACAGGCCATAGTTTGCCAACCCCTGCCCTCGACCACTGGATCGGGAAACGGAGGGAGGGGACAGAGGAGGAGATTGGGACTTTGGGGTTCTGGCCCTGCCTGAGGGATGCGCTGACCGCTCTGGCCGGGGGAACGAAGCAGGCAGGTTGCGTGGGGAAGCCAGGGGTCTCTGACTCTTCCTACCTCCGTTTCCTGAGACATTTGCAGGTACCACTGGCATGGGGGACTGCTAGCTAATACACATGTCCCCAGGCCAGACCTCATTAGGTCCTCATGGCAACCTTGGGACAGAGGCAGCTCAGGGATGATTTTTCACCTGGGTTTTATGAAGACACTCAGATGAAGAAACTGAGGGGTGGGCTCACTTCTCCAAAGTCCCACGGTTCAGAAACAGCAGAGCTGAGGCTTGAACCCGGGTCCCTCTGACCTCATACTGCCTCTGATGAGCCCTGTCCTGCTTCCTGTCTGTCCCTGCCCCCACACCAGCATTTTTCAGGGATGCCGGTGGGCCTGCTAGGAGGGTCACCCTGTTTTCCATCAGAATGGGGGCACAGAGGCCAGACAAGTGGTTCCTGGGGCTCCTACCTCATCTGCTCCTTTCCCGGGGCCCCTCCTCTGACTGGGAGTCATTCCCAAGAAATCAGGAAGGGACACTGCACCTCAGAAACAAGGAACCCCAGAAGAAGGGCAAAGCTCTGCACCAGAGCCTGAACCCCAAGGCAGCCCTGGCCACAAGGCAGAGGTCGGAGGACAGAGGGTGTCCAAGCACAGTCCCCAGCCTCCGTGGCCCAAGCCTAAGAATCACCGGCTTTCCCTGCCTCGCCACACGTTACTAGGCCAGCTTGGCACTGGCCTGGATTTCCTCGTGTCTCCAAAGGCCGGTTGTCCTTAGATCACAGAGGCAGACTTTCCTGGGGTCCCCCCCCCCCGCCGCGAAACCGCGGGAGGGAGCGGCAGCAGCTCCCTCCACCCCCTGCCGTTCCAGCACCAGGCCCAGGGCCCCGGGGACGCCTTCACCACACAGCCTCCCCAGCTCCCGCGGCCACTCAGACAGGAGGCGTTCGGGCACCAGGCGAGCCAAGGCCAGCGGGTGGGCTGCGCAGGGCCAGCCGGGGGCAGGGGGAGGCGGGCTCTGGGTGGGCGCGGGGTCTGGCGGCCTCCTGGGTGAGGTGGTGGCAGCTCCAGCGCAGCGGCGACAACGGGGATGGAGGCCCGGCGAGGTCCGGCAGAGCACGCCCTGCCCTGGGCTCTCCTAGTCCTGCCCCTCGGCTTCTTTCTCCTCCACTGTGATCCCTTCACCTGCTTCTCCTTTCTCTCCTCTCCTCCACCCGCCCCAAGTTTCGAGGACTCCACCCTGTCCACGGCCACTACCCTTGAGTCTATCCCCAGCTCCGCGGGAGAGCCGAAATGCCAGCGACCCCGCACCCTGATGCGGCAGCAGAGCCTGCAGCAGCCGCTGAGCCAGCACCAGCGGGGCCGGCCGCCCAGCCAGCCCACCACCAGCCAGAGCCTGGGCCAGCTGCAGGCCCACGCGGCCTCGGCGCCGGGCCCCAACCCCCGGGCCTATGGCCGGGGCCAGGCTCGGCAGGGCGCCTCGGCCGGCTCCAAGTACCGGCCGGCCGGCGGCCGCAGCCGCTCCAACCCGGGCAGCTGGGACCACGTGGTGGGGCAGATTCGAAACCGAGGCTTGGACATGAAATCCTTCCTGTAAGTCCCCCCCTCGAGCGGGCCGGCCCCCCCCCTCCCGCCCCAGCCTCTCTCCCCTCATCTCCTGGGGAGCGGCTGGCCCTGCACGGCTCCTGGCCCTCCATCTCTATGGCAGGGCGCCCAGCAGACTCGGCCGACCCCTCCCCAGCCCTCTGTGGCTCGAGGCTTGTGCCTGAAGCCCCCCCCCCCAAGGATTCTTATCTGAGCCACCCCTCAGAGGACCCCGGCTCCCCGCCTTTGTCTTTGGTGCCTCCCAGGGTTTGGAGAAGGTCCCTCCCCCACCACTAAAAAATCAGTGGTGACACTGGACAATGCCCTGCGGCCGCCAGGTCCCCCTCCTCTTCCTCCTCTTCCCACCAGTCCCAGGCTGCTCCTGGCTTCCCTGCCGGCCTCCTCCCCTCCTCCCAAACCTGGGCTCCGGGCCCTGCTTCCAACTCTCCAGATCACCTCTTCCCTGTAACCCGACTCTGCTCACCTTCCTGCCCCGCACTTCCTCACTCCCTCTCACTTCCCCTGTTCCCGCCGTCAGCCCTGTCCTCTGCCTCTCTGACCTTCTACAGCCACCTGTCCTCCAGCTCCCAGAATGACCCATCCCCTGAGGACAAACGTCAGATGTTCCCCCCAAAGCTTTAGAAAATGTTCTTTCTAAATCAGAGGTTTCTTTCAAGTGTACAGGTCTGAGAAGTAACCACACACCATGGGTATCGAGCTGTAGCCATTCCTCATTCCCCCAGTCACATGCTGCCCCGCCCCCGCCGCCCTCTACCAGGTAGGGGCCTCACCCAGGGCACCCCCTCTCTCTGGCATCACTCTGGGCATCTGCACTGACTCTCGGAGCCCAGGGCAGACCTAGGCTTTTGTCCCTGATATCACGCACCTCCTCCGGCCTAACGTGACCTTCCTTCCAGGCTCTGGGGATTATTCCCATCGCCCAGGTCTTCCCTGGGAGCACTTTTCACGGAGCAAGAGACCAGCACTAAGCCTGGGAGAGGAGAAAGGGAGGAGGAAGGGGAAGGCTAAGATCAAGGCCCAGCTCATTGTCAAGATGTGGGGATCCTGAAGGCAAGCAGGTCCCTCCAAGCTTCCTACCTCTCCAGCTGAGACCCCAGCCCAGGCTTCCGGGGCAGACAGGAGCGCTGCCCCTGGCAGAGGCCCCTCAACAGAAGCTTGCCACGCCAGCTTCCCACATCCGTGCAAGTGGCCCATGGCCCTGGCATGGCAGCCCATGCTGCCCATGTCTCTACTTGGCACATCTGGGCATCACATCTGCCGGGGCTCACCCCCACCCAAGGACCCTTGGGAATCCAGCTGGTGCCCACATGAGACAAGATGCCCAGCAGAGCCTCCTGGCTTCCAGGTGGCGGTTTGTTTGGGGACGGATACAGTGACACTGGTGTGGATTAGGAGAGTCGAGGGAATTGGTTCTTCTGTGGCTTGAACAGAATGGGGAGCCGGGGGCCCCTGCACCCCTCTGCCCCTCCTGCCTTCAGGCTGCTCTTTGCACAACTGTCACCCTGCTTCCTGTTCTAGCAGCCATCAGACTGGGGCAGGGGCCGTCCCCAGGCCCTGTGAAGAAGGGAGCAGGCTGCAGGAAAGCCTCTGTGTACTGACTCTTCCCTGTCTTCCCTGCCCACTGCACCCTGGCTTAACTGGGATTTGAGGAGCTGCGCTCCTGTGCCAGCATCCTGGGTCCACACTGCTGCGCCCACCACGGCTTTACGGGCCCCTCGCCCGCTGGCCACCGCTAGAGATCACCCAGCCCCCCACCTCTTCCACTTGTCGTTCTTCACAGCAGGGGTCGGCAAATTTTTTTTCTGTAAAGGGCCAGATTATAAATATTTTAGGCTTTGTGGGACACGTGGTCTCAATGACATTTTTTTAAAGCAATGCTTTCAACACGCACAAGCCATTCTTAGCTTGTGGGCTGTAGAAAGACAGGCCACCAGCTGTACTTTGCCCACCTCTGACCCCCGCCTTACAGTTTAGCTGGTGTGCTTCTGAGGCCCTTCTCTTGCCCCAAATCCTGCTGGTCCATGGAGAGAGCCAGGGCGGGAGGGCTAGCCAGGCCTCCTAGGACCCCACCCCCTCTTGCGGGGAGGATGGCGTTCCTCCTGCTTCATGGGTGTGACACCCCTCCCCCCAATACCAGCAGCTTCTCCCAGACTCTCCTCTTGCCCCTCCTTCTCACCCTTGCAGCCTGTGTTGCTGGAGAGAATGACAAATTGGGAATTTATGCAGAGGAGCCGTTTTGTTTTTAAGAAGAGCAAAAGGAGTATCTGAAAAATGCATTAACCAGGGAAAAACATGTTGTTTTCGTTGGGTTCTCCTTCCCCCAGCTCAACCAAGCTCCCAAGCAGCCAAATGGAATTTTACCAACTCTGAAACAGTACCGGTGGGCAGAGAACAAAGAAAACGAGGATTTGTCCTGAGGGAAGGGGGAGTTGTTACCCAAAAGTTAGATGCCAGAATGAGTGTCAGCCTGGAGTAATGTGCCCAGGACAAAGATGCATGACATAGAAGGCAGGCAGTTCAACCACTTACCTTCCTCCCTGCCCTGGGGCCCCATTGCTGTCTCCCATTTTCCCTGCACCCCGCCCCCTGCCTCAGGTGCCACATCTCACCTGCTTGACTTCCCTTTCTGACAACCTCTCTAGGAAATAACCAGAGCCACCTCTTCCTGTCTAAACCTTGCCCTCCTGGACAATGGTTGAAGGGCAGACTTCCCAAAGGAGGATCCCCCTCTAGGGAACATTCCATCAGGCTTACCATCCTTCCCTTGGCCCTTCCTGAGACATGTTTCCTGCCTGCCCCATCTGAAATCCCCCTCTTCCTTTGTTCCATGAGAGACCCAGTGTTGGATGAGCTCCACAAATACCCAGAAAATGCCCATGAACTCTGATGATTTTGAGGGGCAGCAGGTCACTTTTTGTCCTTGGAAAACGCAGGGTGACCCTGCAGTTGTTCAGGGGTTCTTTGAGAATGCCACCTATGAAAAACGTCACACCTTGACCTCTGGTCCCTCACTGCTGCCCACATGCCAGCTCCTTGTCCACCTGGACCGAGCCTCCCCCAAAGCAGGGTGACTCCAGCCTCTTCCAGATCTTCCTCACTGCGGAAACAGGCTCCCTCCAGTCCTGCCAGGATTCCTCCAGATCTTGCCAGGCTCCTGCGCTTTCTCTCTCTTCACCTTTGCTTTTTGGTGACTTCTGGACTGCTCCAAGGAAAGGCCCCTGAACTGCACCCAAAAGCCTTGGTGGTTCTTCCCTGGATCTCCAGGAAGGGGGACTCAAGAGAAGGCCCGTGATGGCCAGCACACCATAAGCCAGAAGGGACTTCCTTTCTCCTCTGATGGGCTGTGTGTTCAGGGACCCCTCCTGGTGTCAAGGACATCTGGCTGCCCCTGACCCAGAGATGTCTTTACGAGGAGCTTCCTTAAGCACAGGGTGCAGTGCCCACCGGATTTCCAAACTTTCTAAGAGCCTCCCACCTGGGAGCCCAAACCTGCCTGCACAGTTCCAAAGCAAGATGGCGATGGAGCCCCTCCCTCTTCTCCCAGGGGCCTACATGGCCAGAGCGAGTAGCCTCTGGCCTTTGTTCAGCTGGAGATGAGTTCACCTCGGAAGTCTGTGTACCCCAGGGCCTCCGCACCAACCCACAGCCTTCCCCCCAAGCCTTCCTCGGCAGAGTTTTCCTCGGCAGAGTCCCGGGCACATGCCAGTTCAGTGGGCCTCTGGCCAGCCCCTTCCCCAAATCTCTCCAGAGCACCTTGTCCCTGGCCCCGAGGCAGGCTGGGTCTCAGGCCGAGAACACCTTCCCTCCTTCCCTCCCTCCCCGCCTCCACTCGACTCTGCTCTACAACTGTTGACAGTGCTAAAGTGTGTGGTTTCTCTCCTGCAGGGCCAGTTTCTTACGCTTTTTTCTTCTCTCTCTTTGTCTCTGTCTCTGTCTCTCTCTTTCCCCTCCCCGCCCCTGCCCGTGGGGCCTCCTCGTTTCCTCCCGGCCGGTGGGCTGCCCACCTCTGGCAGGGAAGGCAGGATGGTGGTGCTATCCTTGGTCTTAGGGCTTTCGGAACAGGATGACTTTGCCAATATCCCTGACCTGCAAAACCCAGGAACCCAGCAGAACCAGAACGCTCAGGGGGACAAGAGGTACGAGCACAGGCGAGGGCCTGCGGCGGCAGCGGCAGAGACGGAGGCGTGGAGAAGCTGCCAGCCTCCACCAGCCCTGGCCCGGCTGCTGGATGAGGCGGCGGTGCCCTCAGCGATCCTGGAGCGGGAGGACTGCCTCCTCCCCAGC
The DNA here is from genome assembly GCF_024610735.1 of Ursus americanus. Taxonomy (NCBI): domain Eukaryota; kingdom Metazoa; phylum Chordata; class Mammalia; order Carnivora; family Ursidae; genus Ursus; species Ursus americanus. The sequence goes on along the minus strand of NC_142150.1, from coordinate 37,647,734 downwards.
TGGTGCCCTCACACACGCCACCCCGGGGTGTCCCTTGGGTCCGAGGCCAGTGTGGCCGTCCTGGGACCATTCTGGATCAAGCCTGCTCCCCAGGCATGCTTGCCCTCGCCCGGAGCAAGCCAGCCTTTCTGCCCCATCTCCCTGCTTGGCTCCCCCCACCCCTTGCTGCCCCTCATCTTTCATCTCTGCCCCACCCCTGACCCTGAAATCCCAGTTTCTCTGGTGGTTGGTGGGCGGGGGGGATGTAGGGAAGGCCCATCAGCCTGTTCTCCCTCATCCCTGCCACCTCAACCTCCCTCTTGCCTGGAGGTCCTGCTGGGGTGACGGTAGCACCCCCTCACCGAAGGGGTGCTGCACAGGTGTGGCTGAGCTGCTTGGCTGATTGAAGAGGAGCCCCTGGTGGGGAGGGTGTGGGGCACGGGACAGGCCTGGTGACCAGAAAGAACCGAGAGGCAGCCCTGAACCTGAGGTACCAGGAGGAGGGACTAGGGGGAGGGGCCGAGAGCAGGCCTCTGTTTGCAGAGGCCGAGCAGAGGGCTGGGCATTTAGCCATAGTCTTGGCCATCAGGAACTCAGGGAAGCACCTCCTGGTGCCTCCCGTCTCAGGGAGGGTATGGAGCACTCGTGGGGAAAGAGACGGGAAAAGATTGGAGGGCAGGGGGCTTGGGCAGCGTCGCAAATGTGGGGTGATCCTGCCCTTGGTGTGGCTGCCTCCTGTCACCTGGCCTTGGGCTGGGCCAGCCACCTACCTGTAGTCACAGAGGGAGGGCTCCTCACCTCAGTCAGGTCTGCTTCTCGTCAGACCCAAGGCCTACCAGAGAGCATGTGGGCTGATGGCCAGGATGCTGGCCTTCTCTCTCTGGTCATGCCAGAGACCCGCTCTGTAGACATGGGCGAGTCACTGCCCCTCTCTGAGTCTCTGCTTCCTTGTCTGTCGAATGAAGGATTGGAGAGGGTGACCCCTTCCAGCTTGGGCATGCTAAGCTTCTCATGAGGGCATAGACCCTCAGGCCAGGTGCCTGTCAGAGCCTGTGAACGGGGCAGGGATCCTGACATTCCCTGAGGCCCTTAAGGCAGGAAGGGGCTGTCCCGGGCCGCCACCGGGGGCCTGTGGGTTATGGAAGGGTAGGCCAAGAGTTAGACAGCTGACTGCCTGTCCCTCCAGCGGTTTCTCGCACTTTCTTCCTATTCCAAGTTCACAGTTGCATGTCTATGGTGGACACAGGCAGAAACCCCCAGAGAGTGGGCGGGAAGAGCGGGACCGGTTCTCTCTGGCACAGATGGTGTCAGACCCTGAGCCCGTGTCCTGGGGGGTGGGAGGAACAGAGCCTGCCACCTCCAGCCCACCTGGTGCCCCAGAAGTCCCGGACTGGGCCCCCAGGCAGACCCAAGTGCCGTGGGGAGGGGGCCAGGGGCCATGGGGGGGGAAGAGGCAGCAGGAGGGGGCTGGAGGCCTCTGGAAACCTGCTGAGAACCCGAGCTCCTTGCCGGGGGAAAGGTGTGAAGTGTGCGGGAGCAGACGCAGGCTGGAAACGAGATTTCACATCACCCATGTGTTCATTAGCTGGCTCCATTTCCACCCACAGCCTATTTTTACCTCTGCCATGTAGGTCTCCCGCCCGTATTCTAACACGCCCATCCCTTCCGACCATTACATCAGCTGTCCTGCCTTCCTGGGAAAGGTGGGTGTGGAGGTGGAGGCCGTGGGCCCTCGCCCCCACCCTGCCTGACTCTCCAGGTGGACACATGCCATTCCCACCTGGTCACACCCACCCCATCCATCTCATGGCTCTGGGGTGTTTCCCAGGCGACTGGGCACTGCGAGGTTGTCCTGCACTGAGGGCTTCCTTCCCGGCCCTCTCCCCAGTCCCAAGCTTGGCATCGGCACTTGCACCACCCCACCAGGCTCCCGGGCACCTTAGGGCTCCATTCCTCTGGGTTCCTGGCTCTTTGGACCTTGGGATGGTGGGCTTGGGTCAGCTGTCCCTTTCTCTTCCGTTTCTGCCTCCAGACCCAGAGTCTGCGCTTCTGCCCCGATCCCCACCCCCTCCCATCCAGCTGACCCCTTGGCTGTCCTTGGGGAGGACTTTCAGCCCCTGAGATCTGTCAGCGGCAGGTCCCTGGGTGACAGGAGGGCCCCGGGAGGAGGAGCAGCCATTCCAATTCCCAAACAAGGTAGGGGTGCATCTAGCAAGTGACATGGAGATGGGAAGGTCCATCACTACCTCTCTCCCAGGATCCTTGGTGGCCTGGAAGCCCCCCATCCAGGATCTCCCAGTCCCTGAGCCTCAGTACTATGGGCCCCAAGAACGGAATGCTGTTGGACCCAGGAGGGAGGAAGGAAGGAGGCCAAGACCCCCCTGACCCCCATGCCCCGCTGCCTTCACCCATCCTGCCCTGCCTCCATTCCCATGTCATGCTCCCTGCCATCCCTTCCATCGCTCCTTGGGATCCGAATGGTGTCCACCGTGGCCCCACCCCCACCCGAGTGGGGCACGGGGAATGGCGGGGACCTGGCCACCCCCATCGCTCTCCTCGCCCCAAAACCACCATGTTTCCTCCGTCCTGGTGTGTGTCCCTGCCTCCTCTCTGCCTCTCCTCTCGGCCGCCTTGCTCGTCCCCTTGTCCACCCTGCAGCCTTCTTCACTAGTCTCCAACTAACCTCTCTTGGCCTCTCTCTCTCTCCCCCTCTCCTTCCTCCCATCTGCTCCTCACAGGGATGTCCCTGGGCCAGTGACGGGGCCCCTCCGCCTCTCCCTCTGCCTCTCTGTGCACTTGTCTCTCTGTCTCTCTCTGTCCTGTGACCTCCGGTGGCTTCAGTGGCGCTGACCATCTTCCCAGGCTGCTTTGCAGCTGCACTGATGCTGTGGTGTGGTCAAACTAACTCCAACTTTCTCATGCCTTCAGCAGTCGATCTGGCGCGCTCCTCCTGTCCCACTCTATTTTTAACCTGACTTTACCTCTCCAGCTATTTCAGTGTCCTCTTCCTCCCTGTGCCTGTCTGCGTAAGCACGTGTCCACGAGCGTGTGTCCCTGTGTGTGCGCACGCATGTGTGCATTGTTGTGGCCACACCTCTGTGAGGGACCCCGGGGTGGCCCCGGGCAGGGCGGGGTGTTCTGGGCTGTCTAGGCAGGGCTGGGCCCTCACGGCAGGTGCGTGTGCGTCTGATTCTCAGGGTGTCTCACCCCAACACGGCTGCTTGCTTTTGTCTGTTTCAGTCGGTCTGGTTCACATGCACACCGCGGCATGCCTGGGTCTCCCTGGATGTCTCCTCTCGGGATCATCGCTGTGTGTGTGTCATTTCACTGCTCTGGTCGACCTGCCTTGTTGCTGTGCCATTGTCTACCTGGTCCCCCCTGGGTGTCCGTCGGGCTTGTGTGCACTCGTGTGTGTGTGTGTGTGTGTGTGTACACATGTGTGCACGCACACGTATACACGTTGTTGTTGGGTCCTGGTATCTCCCCTCCAGGGCCTGGCAGATTCTGTGCATGTCTGTCTGCCTGTCGTGTGGCCACCTGTGTGCTGGCGGCTGGTCCGTACCAAGGGTGTGTGTCTAGCCCGTGTGTGTCTCCAAGTCTGTGGCTCTGAACTCTCAGAGCTCTTCTCTTGTAGCCTGTCCCAAGCCCCATGCTGCCAGTCTTCCTGTCTTTTCCTCGCTGCCTGCCCCACCTTTCCTCCTCATGAGATGTTCCAGGCTGGTCCCTGGGCAGGCTTTTAGTGCCCCCTTCCTGAACCCCAGCTGGACGGAGCCTGGGCTCATCACCCAGCTGCTGGGCCAGAGAGCCCAGCTTCTCGGGAGCAGCATGGAGTCGGGGTGCACACAGGGCCTGGCATGGAATGGTCAGATCCGGGGCTCCTCGGTGGTGCCCCGTCTCTCTCTGACCCTGGGTGAGAGCCTTATGCCACACGCAGTCCTCAGAGTGGGAGGTGGGTGGGGACTGGGGAGCAAGGGCAGTGTAGACTCGTCCTATCCCACAGGTGGCTGTTTAAATCTAAATTAGTTTTAGTCGAACAAAACGAAATATTCTGTCTTCAGTCGCACTGGCCACTTCAAATGCTTAGTAGCCACATGTGGACAGCACAGACATAGCACACTGCTGTCATCATAGAAAGTTCTACCGGCCAGAGCTGTGTGGACAGTGGTCCTGACCTCACCTGGTCAGTCTCGGGGCTGAAGGGCACCTGTATTCTCAGGCTGAACAAACACAGGTGGGGCCTCTGGGAGATAGCACGCCGGGCGTGTTTGCAGAGGGTAATGACGCAGAGGGGTGACCGGGACATGTCACCTGGGGAGCCTCCCCTGCCAGGTTGGAGCAAGCAGGGGTGCTGGGGCCTTGGGATGGGGGCACGCTCAGAGCCCACCATGCAGGCAGTGACTGGATGGTGGGGTATTTTCTGGGCAACAGGAGGAGAGGGAATACCCACCAAAACCCCACGCACAGGGGCAGCCTAGCTGGATCGTGCTAAGGTGAGGGGGATGGGCCCTGAGCTCCGCTTTAGGGGAAAACCAGTCCTCCCCGTGGACAAGAGCAGAGCTCCAGCTGGCCTGCAGGAGGCGGTGGCTGCTTGGGTCTCAGAGAAGGTGCTGCCGCCACCCCGGCCAAGGTGCCCAGCCCAGCCCACCTCCCGATCCGTGCTCATTCGGATTCCCCCCCACCTCCAGGTTGCCTGCAGGAGGGAAGGCAGTGAACACAGCCCCAGTGCCGGGCCAGACACCCCATGATGAGTCTGACCGCCGGACCGAGCCGCGCTCCTCCGTCTCGGACCTCGTCAACTCCCTCACCAGTGAGATGCTCATGGTGAGAAGCGCAGGACGCCGGGGCCCCAGGCAGGAGCTGGACTGGGAGGCCGGGGGTAGGGAGGGGACATGTGTGACAATTGGTGACAGCGTGGGAGTTGTCCACTCGGGAAGGGCAACAAGCACAGTGACCGAGGGAGCAAGGCTTGGGTTCTTTTCTCAGCTTTTCCCCCAGAACAGGCTCTCTGTGCCTCAGTTTCCTCATTTGTCAAGTGAGACTAAGAATGCCCGTCTTCCTCCAGTCTCTTTCTGGGTTGAGGGGGGTTCCAAGCAACCCTACTCATGGGAGGTGTTTTTAGGATTGTAGGAGGAAAGGCTTGGGGCAGAATACGTCCCCACTCCTGGAGTGGCGTCCCACTGAGGGGAGGTCTGAGGTGGAGCTCCCAGTGGAGCAAGTCTCATGTCCCCCTCTCAGGGACCTCCCCTAACCCCCCATTGCTGGGGGTCAGCTGAGACCCAAAGATAAAAGGAGAGTAGGAACCCCCCCCGCCCCGGGCCGGGGTCCTGATTCCTGGCAGGAACAACGGGGCTGAGGGTCTTCAGGGCACACCCTACTCCACGGGGCTCCCAGCCCTGTGGCTCTTGGGTGTTTCCACCAAGAGAGGGGTTGAGACTCCATGTCCCCCCCCCCTCCCAGTGGCACAGCCATGTACCTCACCTGAGCTGGGGGAGGAAGGGGGGAGGGGCCCAGGGCGAGGACCCCGTGATGGGGCAGCTGGAGGTTTGCAGGCCACAGTCGGAGCTTTAACAGCTCACAAGTCCCAAGGAGGCTTAGGGTATGAGGTTGGGAACCTGGTGTCTGCTGTGTTCCTACCAGATGTGACTGGGGACAAGTCCTTTCTGCTCCCTGGACCTGGGTCCCCTCCCCAGTCTCTCTTATAGAGCCAGGGAAGCAGGCCTGTGGGCTCTCAAGACCTTGCCAGTCATGACATCGTTCAGGTCAGAGTTCCCTTGCCCAGGCCCTGGCACGGCAGCTGCCACGCTCCCTGGGGCCCCAGAGCCCCCCCCCCCCGCCCCCCTTCTGCCGGTTAGGGTCCCAGCCAGCTCAGCCATCCACCCTCACTGCCCCTTTCTATACCAGAGCATCTCCTTAAGATGCGGATTCCCATGGGGTGTCTGGCTGGTTTCAGTTGGAAGGGCCCACAACTCCTGATCTTGAGGTCATGAGTTCGAGCCCCGTGTTGAGTATAGAGATGACTTAGATGCATAAAAGTTTTTTTAAAAATGCAGATTCCCAGTCAGCAGGCCTGAGTTGGGCCCTAGGATCTGCATTTCTCTTGGATCCAAATTAGGGCATCAGATTTTCCCTGTTCTGGAGCTGGTCTCCCCTGGGCCTCTACCCCCCCCCCCCACCGTAGGCCCCTGTGCGCCTGTCCCTCCACTGCCCTCTTGTCCATCTTCCCCACCCATATAGGTGGGCCCAGCCATACTGTCCTCTGGACGGACCATGCCACAGCCTGTCCTGCCTCCCTGCCCAGCCTCTTCATTGGCTATAGCTTCCGGGTAGCTAGGTTCCAAGAAGGAATAGTCCATTCCCAGCCAGCTGGCTGGCCGCTTGCTGCCCCCAGGGAGGAACTGACAGCCTCAGGCAGAGGAAGGAAGTGTAGGCCCCAGGGCCCACTCTCAGTGGAGGTGGGCAGGCAAGGTCTAATTGCCCTGCCCCAGGCCAAAGCTGGGTCATTGTCATTAATGGTGATGAGGAAGACAAGCAGGCCCCAGACTGTCAGAAGCTGGGGTTCAGGGGTCAGGCACCCGCAGCTGGCCAGAGGAAGGGACTGAGGGAAAGGGGTCAGAGAGGAGGCCACACCCCCATCTGAGTCACCCCAGCCCTGGCATGCTTTTTGATACTTGATTCTACCCGAGCAGGGGCTCCCGGCAGCACCTCCCCTGGGGCCCTGGTAGGGGTGGCCAGTCTGGTTGCCATGGAAACAACTCCTCAAGCTGCCCCGGCTGCTTAATTAGGGCTTGGGACTGTGGTTTGCGAAAGCTGGTAACAGGCCCAGAGCCAGGCCCAGCTTGGGCCTCTCATCGCCCAGACCACCCGTTTTGGGAACCAAGAGCCAAGTGACCAGAGGGCCCTCAGACGGGGCTGGGGTCCGCGGGGCTCCAGTCACCAGGGAATCCATCCAGACTACAGAAGGAACAGGAGGGGCAAGTGGTCTTCGCTGGCATTGCCTACTCATGCATGCCCCAGGCTCCCGGTCCCATGGCCAGCAGTGGCAGGGCCAGGCCGCAGAGGGGCGGGAGCCCATTTACATCATCCCAGGAACCTTGCAAGATGGGTCTTACGGTCCCGTTCCGCAGATGCAGAATCTAAGATGCACAGGAGTGAGCTTGGAACCAGCAGCGGGCAGGAGCACAGGGGAAAGCTTCCCGGGGTGGAAGCCACATTCTCAGTAGGCCTGGAGGGGACTTGCAGGGTTGCCTGGATCCGGCCAAGGGGTAGGAGCCGGAGGCACCCTCTTCCACTGTGAGGAAGAGCAGGGGAGCCAGCTCAGCGCCCCGTTCCAGCTCCAGGCAGGACCAGGGTGTGGCTGATGAAGCCCCAGATGCTGGAGCTGAGTGTCAGGGTGAGGGGAGCCCAAAGGACACCCATGACGGCTGGGCACTGATCTGGCCTCGAGTTTCAACTCACTGTTCCCTGATGTGTGACTTGAGGCAAGGTAATCACGTCTCTGCGCTCCCAACCCAACTGGTACATGGTAGTGCCTGCCTCATCCAGACATCGGAGAGAGCCAAAGAGCGCAAAGCACAGGGCGCAGGGCGAGACCAGGCCTGGTCGTTACTGTTCTTAGTGTGATTTGAATCTTCTCACCTGGGGCAGGTGAGTTCTTGCTGGCTTGGGGGGCTGTCTCAAAATTGCCCAGGGATGTGAGCCTGCTTTGGTAGAAAGAGTGGGCTTTCAAGTCAGAGAGGGTCCATAATGCTGTGCAATCTTGGCTGTGTGACTTAACCTCTCTGAGCCAGTCTCCTCAGCTAGGGAGTGGTGATAACTGCCTCGCCCAGCTGTTGTCAGGATTCAGTCAGAAGGTGATGTAAGAGTCTTCCGCCATGGTAGGTGCACCCTATATATATTCTTCTTATCTGTATTATGTAGTATTTCAGAGCCCGGGGCCGCTTCCTAGGAGGAAGGAGGGGTCACAGGGAAGCCTCCTGCAGGGGAAGTGGGGAGAGAAACTGGGCCAGCAGTGTCGTCCTAAATGTGGTACCACGAGTCCCTACTCGGGCTCTCATCCAGTCCCCCGAGGAGCTTTCCGAGAGAGGGACGCTGCCTGGGCCACTTGGACCCCTGGGTCTGGGGTGGGGCCCAGGCAGCCGGGAGAATTCCCAGGTATTCCCATGAGCGGCCACAGCTGAGATTTGGCTGGAAGACCCTCCCCCAAATTAACTCCCCTGAGTTTTTCAGCATCAGCTTGGGAAGGGGACACCCACACCACCCTCCACGTGTATGTCCTATGCGGGAACATACAGGTTCCCAGGGCTTGCCGCTGGGAGGTGGGGGCTGAATGCAGGCGGGGGCCCTTCCTCCCGGCAGTCCTCAGCCCAGGCCCGGTGCGCTGCAGAGTGAGCTCAGGCGCTTTCTGAACAATTCTGTTGCCAGGCCCTCTCCAATCAGGCTCTCTGGGGACCGGGCCTGGGAACCTGTATTTTTAGCATCCCCGCGTGAATTTATGCCTTACACAAATTAGATGTTGCTGCTGAAAACTCGCCTCTCTCATTTCGTAAATCACATCCTCCTCGGAACCCCAGAGAGTCACTTGCCAAAGAAATATCCTGGTAAACTCTTTGGAGATGCGAACAATCTCCCTCATCTGTTCTGGAGCCGGGGCTGTTACGATTTCACAGTGAGCCCCGCTGGGCTGCGGAAGGCAGGAAAGCAGGAGGGGGAGCTCAGGACCTGGGTACACCGATGCAGCCAGGCGGGGGCAAAGCAGTGTGGGGTGGAGCTTGGGGCATGGTCAGTGGGCAGACCCAGGGCTTCCAGGAGAGACTGGGGAGTAGGGTGCACACTGCTGTGGGTTTGGGGGGACAGGAGCTGTCCTGTATCTGCCCCTCCTGTGGGACCTGACGATGCTCGCCCAGATGTGAGTGTGAGTGAGATGGGCCACAACCAGCCCCATGCGGTGACCAGAGGGAGAGCGTGCTCTCAGCGGCTGGACTTGGCTTCAGGCCCAGGGAGGCTTCCTAAGTGTGCTGGGCTGTGGTGGGGGCCCCCCAGAACCCGCCCCAACCCTGCCGGCCTCTCCCCCACCCCCAGCTCTCCCCAGGCTCCGAGGAGGACGAGGCCCACGAGGGCTGCAGCCGGGAGAACCTGGGCCGGATCCAGTTCAGCGTGGGCTACAACTTCCAGGAGTCCACGCTCACCGTGAAGATCATGAAGGCCCAGGAGCTGCCAGCCAAGGACTTCAGCGGCACCAGCGACCCCTTCGTCAAGATCTACCTGCTGCCAGACAAGAAGCACAAGCTGGAGACCAAGGTGAAGCGGAAGAACCTGAACCCGCACTGGAACGAGACCTTCCTCTTCGAAGGTGAGGCCGGTGCTGCCCCCGCCCCGCCCCCAGAGTCCCGTCTCCGCCCCCCCCCCGCCCCTGCCCAGGGGCACACGTGGGTACACGCGCCAACACACACACACACACGCGCGCACACACACACACACACGCGCGCACACACACACACACGCGTGGCTGCTGGCACTCACCCACACAGGCCGTGTCTGCGCCCAGCTAACCTGAAGCATTTTCTGTCTGGCTGGGATCAGGTGACAGGGCCTACTGGAGCGGGACCAGAGCCAGAGGCCGAGGAGCCAAGCGAGGTGGCCCCTGGGGCTTCAGCTCAGAGGCAGGACTCCCCCTGAGGAGGGCAGGCAGGCAGGCGGGGAGGGAGGCGTGTGCAGAACCCGGAGGCGGAGCGCCGGGACTAGTGCAGTGGTATGGCCCAGGCTGTCGGTTCGAAACCCAGCTCCGCCCCTTTCCGGCTGTGTGACCAGGGCAAGTTCCTGAACTTCTCTAGGCCGTGGTTTCTTCATCTGTAAAACAAAGAGAGTAATAGCAAGGACAACTAAATCAGTAAATTGTGAAAGCACTTAAAATACCCAGAAAACCCTTTATATCAGTTTGTTCAATACGCTCGGTCTGTTCCCCCCACACCGCCTCCCCCACATCCAGACACATGGGAACAGCAGCTCTGAACCATGCCCCCGGTTCCTAGAGGCCACGGAGGCAGGTGCCCTTCTTCTTTCCTGCAGAACCCCTCTGAAGGCCATCTTTATCTCTTATCTCTGAGGAGCCAAGGTAACCAGGAAGCTGGCTGTGTTCAGGGAGCCATTTCTGTCCCAAGCCTTTTTGGTGCCTGGACTCCACTTAGAGAAGCCATTATCCTTTCCTCACACGTTTCAGCCAGTGAGAATAAATTCCTACGACTCCAACCGCCAGCTGCCTCGGTGCTCCAGAATTTTCAGTGTGCACCCCAGGGAATCTTCCCCACCTGGTGTCCCAGTCATTTGAAACCCCACCCCTTCTGCAAGGTGACAGCCAGCTCACCTCAGATGAATCGTGGAGGGTGAGCTAGTGCGTGCTTGTGCGTGGGGAGGGGAGGACCCTTCTCCTTCCCAGTTCAGTGTGGCGGCCAGTTTAGAGTTGGGGCAATCAGGGCGAGGCGAGGCTCTCTGGAGGGCTCTGAGGCCAGCTGGTGGGGCGAGATTTATGGGCAGACCTTCAAACCCCTGGTCTCTTCTGCAGACATTTATCCAGCACCAACGATGGGCTAGGCACTGTCCTGGGTACTGGGGGTGCAGAAAAGACCAAGGCACCATTTGGCCCTCAAGGCATTCCTGATCGAATGGAGGACATAGGTGTGTAGATAACCAAGCCATACTCTGCATGGCAGATGCTGTGGGAACCCACTATCCGCGCCCCTTGATGGTGCTGGGAAATATTCCCCAGCATAGGGGCCATTCAGGATGGGTTCCGACGGATGAATAGGCGTTTGCCAAATAAGAGACTCCCTTCTCTGCTGTTGAAGAGAGCTGACTCTGGGGTAGGGACCTCTTGGAGCCTCCAACGTTTCCAGAACCATTTCACCTGAGTCGATGGCAAAGGTCACCTGGGCGGGTCCCTGGGGGGGACTCCGAGATGAGCAAGATGTAGCCCCCTTGGGTGGGAGGAGGAAGCCCTGAAGGAATTCAGGGGCTGGGGGTTTGGGGACCACAGGACTTACTCTTCCAACACACCTGCTCCTGTCAGAAGCAGTTGTGCTTCTAGAGTCTGGCTGAAAGTGCTAGAACCCTCCAGAGCTCTTCCTCTCCCCGCATCTTCTCCACCAGCCAGGCTAAGGCGTTGGGTGTCCTCTCTCTTTCGTGATCACACCGTGGTTCAGGATCTCACCACCTCAGGCCTCCAGGCTGACCTGCACCCCCTGCACCTCCCAGGCTGGCCCCCCCCCGACCAAGCCTCCCCAGGCCCAATGACTCTGGCTTCAGCCCTTCCTCGGGCTCCCTCCCCTGGCTCCCCCTCACCTCTGCCCGCCCCAGCACACTCTTGCTGCTCCATCAGGCCATTTGCCTACCATTTATTCATCCTTTCAAGTATTGATTCACTTAAACAAGTATTTATCGAGTGCCTACTACGTGCCAGAAACAGTGTTGGATGCTGGGATCCAGTGCATGAGGACAGAAATGCCTTGCTGGAAATCCCAGGCTGGTGGGAGTCAGGCCCAAGGAAACAGATGCGTCTCTGTTACATGCATGATGTGAAAAGAAAGTGCTGGAATCTAGAACAGGGGATCTGACCCCACTGGGGATGTCAGGGAGGAAAGCTGAGACCTGTTTCGGCCAAGGCAGGGGACGGAGGTGCCACTGGGCAGGAGACACCGGGTGCTGGAACGCAGGGAAGGAAGCTGGTGTGGCTGGAGCCCATCACTGAGTGGAGAGCGCTCGCAGAGGGGGTCAGGAAAGGACAGCGGGCCAGATTGTACTGAAGGACTCGAAGCCAAGGCAGGGCACGCGGCTTTTACTCTAAGTGCACTGGGAGCCACTGAAAGGCTTTAAGCAGGAGAGTGTCGTGATGCAATTTCTATTTTTAAGGGATCACTCTGCTGTGTTGACAATGGACGGTCGGAGAAGGCGTGCAAGCAGGGGGGTGGTTTGGAAACTCTGGTGACGGTCTAGGTAGAATGCGCCAGCGGCTGGAATGAGGGAGGCGGCCATGGAGGAGGGAACAGCTTTCAGGATCCGTTGAAGAACAGGGAGGACAGGCTGATCACTGCAGGGGGAAGCGTGGTGTCTGGGGACACGCGTCCACCCCAGTTCTGTGTCTTTGCCCCTCCCCTCCACCCGAGGCCTCCTGGGGCTGGCTTTCTGGTGGCCAGACCCAGCCTGCCCTGTGCTTCCCCTCTGTCCCGCTCCTCTCCCGTGATGTCTGTCCGCCAGGCTTCCCCTACGAGAAGCCCCTCTGCCTGGCTCCTCACCCCTGCTGTCTGTCCGCCAGGCTTCCCCTACGAGAAGGTGGTGCAGAGGACCCTCTACCTCCAGGTCCTGGACTACGACCGCTTCAGCCGCAATGACCCCATTGGGGAGGTGTCCATCCCTCTCAACAAGGTGGACCTGACCCAGATGCAGACCTTCTGGAAGGATCTGAAGCCATGCAGCGATGGGAGTGTAAGGCCCCACTTGTGGGTCCCTGGCTCGGGGGTGCTGGCAGGTCAGGGCCGGCAGATCTGGTCTAGTCCCCCTGCAAGCTTGGGAACGTCAGGAGGGTGGTGGGGAAAGGGCAGATGTGCACTTGGGGGAGCAGAGTGCCCACCCTTGGTCTCGCACCAGTGCTTGGCCCCTGGGGGGAGCTGCCTGAGCTGTGGTAAAGGACCTGGCATCTGTTTGGAGAGCAGGGGACCCAAAGGGGGGGGCGGTGCACAGAACTGCCAGGTGAGGGGACACCTGGTGCGACAGAGGTGACAGATGGGGGTGGATGAGCACCAGGCCGGGGCAGGGAGGGCCCTGAAGCAGTGGGGCCAGCCAGAGAGCTCTCTTAACTGTCCCTTCTCCCTTAGTCCCCACACCGCTCCTGTTCTCCCTCCCAGGGGAGCCGAGGCAAGTGGGGGGGACACCTCTCCCCACAGCCCAGGCTCACTCCCAACCTTTCCTTCCCAGGGGAGCCGAGGGGAGCTGCTCTTGTCTCTCTGCTACAACCCCTCGGCCAACTCCATCATCGTGAACATCATCAAAGCCCGGAACCTCAAAGCCATGGACATCGGGGGCACATCAGGTGCTGGGGCTTCTCAACACAAGGGTGGATGGACCGGGGAGGTTCTGGGAACACAACGGTCACGCTGGGTGTGGAGAGCAGGGTTTGAGCTGCAGCACTCGCCCCTGACCCTCTCACCCCACCTCTGGTTTCAACTCTGCTACCCTAGAGCCCTAGGTGGCCCCCCCCTTTGGAGCACCCTCAGGGTCTGATTCATCTTGGACTCTGTCCTGACCAGAATCAGGGAGAAGGGGAGCACTGTGGTGGGAGACCTGGGCTCCAGCACCAGCTCGGACACTTCTTGTCCGTGACCTCGGGCAATACCTGGCCTCTGTGGGTCTCAGTTTCCTTATTTGTGTTCATAATCGGGCACTAGGTGATGGCCAAGGTCCCTTCCAGTTCATCCATCCACTGGTCCCCCGGATCCCTCTCGTTGTTTGGGGCTTTCCTCACCCTCTGGGGAAAGCATACAGCCCCTCCCGCCCCAGCTGCCACTCCTGCAGCGGGAAGGGGATCCTGGGGAGCCCCCGCACTGACCCTTCTTCTACCCATCCCCCAGACCCCTACGTGAAGGTGTGGCTGATGTACAAGGACAAGCGGGTAGAGAAGAAGAAGACAGTGACGATGAAGAGGAACCTGAACCCCATCTTCAACGAGTCTTTTGCCTTTGATATCCCCACGGAGAAGCTGAGGGAGACCACCATCATCATCACTGTCATGGACAAGGACAAGCTTAGCCGCAACGACGTTATTGGCAAGGTAGGGGCCTGGTGGGTGGGGAGACACGCCTGTCCTCTCAAGCAGCAGCAGGGGTAGTGGGTGAGCTCAGGGCTGGGCCAGTCCCCTCCCCTCTCTGGGCTTCCATTTCAGCTAAACATGAGGCGATAGTACAAAATCTTCCCTAAGTGTCCTACTGTGGGTTGGTCAGCTCAGGACAGACCACTGGAAGGGCAGGGAAAAGAGAAAGTGGGAGAAAGATGTGGCTTGGGTCCCCAAAAGGGAGTGTTCTGGACAGGACCCTCAGGCAGGGTAAGGACCTCAGAGCAATGTCACCCAGGTCCCATCTTCAGAGGATGAGCTCTGTGGAGCAGAGTCGGGAGCCACAGTCATACTCCAAAGACCTGGCTTCAGTTCCCACCTCCTGTGCTGCTAAGTAGCTGTGTGACCTCGGGCAAGTCACTCATCTCTCTGACCTCCAGTGTCCCCGTTGGTAAAATGGAGCTAATAGTACCAACCCTACAGCCCTTCACAGGGTAGTGTGAGAACTGCCTGAGATCTGTGGATGTTCTCCTTGTAGAAAGTAACCTCTTCTCATCATAGACTCACCAAAACAATCCATGCCTGGCCTTGAGTTTTTCCAGGATGTGATTCTGTGACATAAACCCTTCAGTTTCTCTACTTTGAAATGTCTATCCCTGTGTTCGTTTATGGTTTTGTTTTGAGAGTTTGGGCTTGGGAATCGGATGGCCTGGGCCCAGCCCCACTCTTGACAGCCATGACCTATCTGAGCCCCATTTCATTTCCACAATGGAAGTAAGACAGTCCTAACCTCACAGTGTGCTGAGATGAAATAAGACAACATGGGCGAGATGCTTAGCACAGTGCTTACAGTGTATGTGTTAGCCGCCATTATAATAAACGTTATTTTTGAAGCTTTCCTACGAAGGGCATGTTTGTCCATCGGAGCGCAGAGCTTTGACCAGGAGCAGTGCAGGAAGCCAGTGATGAGGGCAGGTGGAGGGGAAGGGCAGATGCCAGGAGCACGGGAGGAAAGAATATGCATCACCGAGGGCACAGGCCTGTATGGGGTAAATGAGGAGTGACCTGGGCCCCTAAGGGAAGCAGCTGACCTCAAAGCAAGGCCCCGGGGACATCGCCAGCCAACCTGTGGCCACCAGTGGCACTGTTCCGCAGGGCAGCGTCACCCAGATCCTAGCAGGACCCTGTGTTCCGAGCAGGCCTGCGGCCTCCTGAGCCCCCTCCTTGACGAGCTCAGGCCAAGTAACCGTATCTAATTCGAAGCGCCTTGGAAGCTTAGCCTTTTGGAGTTGGGCGTTCTTGAGAAACAATTATAGCTCCTGCTGAAACCTTCCTACCTTCTGCTGACTGAGCCAAGGTGAAGGAGGATTGGTTTTCACTTCGGCCTGGGTCGCTTAGGGAGCCCGAGGCGTCTAACCAGCCTCCAGTCACACGGCTGGGGTCCAAGCACACAGCTCCACGGGGCCGCGAAGCCGCTAAAGCAGAAGCCAGCAGGGTCGGGCTGGTAGTACAGAGCCGGAAAGGCCTAGATGTACATTCCCCTGTGCCACTTATAAATTCCATGACTCTGGGTGAGTCTCTTCGCCCTCTGCACCTTTGTATCTCCGTCTGTAAAATGGGGATAGCATACCTGCCCATGGGTAAGGATTTGGTGACCCGTGGGTATGAAGCCCTGACCTCCGTGCTTGGTGTGCAGTAAGTGACGAGGAGGTAGGAGCTATCAAAAGTGAGAAGAGGTGGACAGTAGCCAACAGGGCAGGGAAGGGCAGGGGACCAACGGCCTCCACCCCCACCGCAAAACAGGTCAGGAGTCTGATTGGGAAGGGCCAGGCATGCCCAGGCTCCCAGAGGGAGGCACGGCGAGGAAAATAGGTCAGGCTGGCGGGGAGGAAGGAGGGGGAGCCTCTGAGGGTAGGCTGTCACTGTAGGTGGAGGCCCCTTGGTCCCCAGGATCATGACCTTAGGGCGCCACTGAGGAGACGGAGCGTCACCCCCTGGTGGGGGCAGGGGACGAGGCCTCCAAGAGTGTCACTGATGCGGTGCTCTTCCCTCTCTCCTCAGATCTACCTGTCCTGGAAGAGCGGGCCCGGGGAGGTGAAGCACTGGAAGGACATGATTGCCCGTCCCCGGCAGCCGGTGGCCCAGTGGCACCAGCTGAAGGCCTAAGGGCAGCCATGGGAGGCCCAGGGGGCCGAGGGCCCGGGTCCCCATCATGCCCTCACCACTTTATGCACAATGCCCGGCCTGGCCCCCCGCCATAGGTGAGGGGAGGACCCTGAGGGCTTGGCCAGGGAGGGGTCCCAGGAGTCAGTTGGGCCCCGTTTCTAGGAAGTACCAGCCTCATCCTCCACCGGTCCAGCTCTGGGGGAGGGGCTCTGGGAGCCATTTTCCTGCTTTGCCCCTTTCCTTCCTGACTTGCTGATACTAAAGAAGTAGGGGAGAGCGTGAAGGCCGGACAGGCAGACGGGCAGATCCCTCCAGAGACCCGCCAGGTGGGCACGGTCCCCCGTTTTCTTTAAGGCAGTGCCTGGAGTGGAGAGAAGCCGCCCTCTCCCCAGCTCCCAATGTGGGCCCAGGAGAGGGAAGGCCGAGGCGTTTGGCCCCGGCCCAGCCAGGAGAGGCCCATCCGGGAGCAGTTTCAGGTGCCGGCTGGGCCCTGAATGCCAAGGATAGTATATAGCCCGCTCCAGGGTCCTGGAGCTGCAGCCCGTGTACTTGGCGTCACGTCCACCGTGTGTGCGTGTGTGCGTGCGTGCGTGTGTGTATGGGGGTGGGGGCACTCTCACCCTGTCCCTCTGGGGCCGGCCGTGCAGAGAGGGCAGGCTTTCATAAAGTGAGGTAGGGCAGGAGGCCGAGAGAGGTCAAGGCACAGAGCCGGGGGTGGGCAAGGAGAGGCAGATGAGGGGTGAGAGGGAAAATGTGGGGTGGGGGAGAAAAGAGCAGACACGAGAGCCAGGCTGAGAACTGGGCTACCTCCTGCCGCCCCCACCCCTGGCCCTGCTCTGCTCAGAGTTCTCCAGGAGCTCCTTGCTGAGCGACTTCATCTCTGGAACATCATTTCACACCTTTTAGGCACCTACTGCGTGTATCACATTCCACCAGACTCCCCTCCCTTCCTTCTCCAGGGTCGCAAGCTCCCACTAGCTCTCTTCCCATCACCCAGACACCTGCAGCCTTCCCAGATCTCAGATCCCAGCCAAGCTGGCAATATTCTCCATGCTTCCCAGGTTCCTTCCCTGTCTGTGCAGACCTCTGTTACCCCTCTATCCCCAAGCTCGTAGACCTTCCCTTCCATTCAAGGTCGGAGTCTCCGGCCCAGCCTTCTTTCCCCACCGCTCCCAGTCCCTCAGAGCAGCCCTTTCTGCCCCTTTCAGTCCAGGCAGAGGAAGCAGGGAAAAGTTCAGATCCTGAAAGCTCTGAGATTGCCCCACAAAGCAGCTGTGGCTTCTCTGCCTCAGCTGCTGCAGAGACTAGAACTGGCCTCCCCTTGGAGACAGCAGATTCCGGGATGATTCCCGCTTAAGCCTGCTCAGCCCCGCGAGGGTCCTGATACAAGACAGCTGCGGACAGTCTCAAGTCCAGGGGTCCGCCAGCCTGGGCCTGACATTCCCAGCACAGGCCGCCAGGTGGCGCCCGGACACCACGCCTGTGGTGGCGTCCTGGGACCACAGTTCTACCCCGAGAGGGACCTGACCCCAAAGGGGGACTCTGGGTAGGGTCCCCACTTACAGAGCATGGCAAAAGCATGGGAATTGGGGAGCCATTTTCCTTCAGTAGGCTGCCCCTTGAGCTGCCCGTATCAAAATTTATTACATTGGATCTCACACCCCTGCCCCCATCCCCTCCCCCAGGATCTGGAGGAATATCATACTGAGTAGGTGAATCAGTTTGTACGTCGAGGAGTGCTCTTGTAAAGCAAATAGTCACCCACATTTCTTGTAAATCCCAGTTTTTCTGTATTGTAGCTTTGCTTAAAATTGGGGGCCTGCCCCAACTTCAGGGTCCTTGTTGGGCGGGCTGGGGACCAGCCCCCGGTGGTGGGACGGGAGGGCAGCAACTCCGAAGGAAGTGATCAGAGGGTTTTGTGGGAAGCCTTGAAAGGCGAGGGATCTGTCCTCCTCCAACCCTCCCTCAGATCCTGTACCCCTCCTCCACGTGGTGCCAGCCCCGCCCCCGTGTCCCCTTCCTGTTGCGGAGCCTTCCGGGATCAAACCAACCTGCAATGAGTGGGCGGGGCAACTGCGTCGTTTTTTCCCCGGGCCCCACCCACGGGGCTCTTAGCCAATCGTATGCAGAGAGCATCTTGGGGCGGAGTCTGTTCCCAATCTGACCCACCCAGGCATACTAGCGAACCCTGCCTGGGTTTTCCCAATCCCCGAATACGCAGCAGGGAGGCCGGGGAGGGTTGGCAAGTGGTGAGCCAAGGGTCCAGTGGGCTGGCACAGGAGGAGGCACGTGGCATGCGGTGAGGGCAGGGGTGAGCTAGGGCTAGAGGAGAACAAACAGGGAATGGGGGAACGTGAGGATGGGGGGGAGGGCACAGAAGCCCCACCACCATCCCAGGACCTTGGGCAGATCACCCACACTCCCGGGGCCTCAGTTTCCCCATCTGTAAAATGATGGTAATAATACTTCACCTACCTCATCGGGGAGGTTGTGAGGCCACCGTCGCCTGACCTGGGGCTGAGGCAGAAGGACTGTGAGGGTGCTACCCGGGAGCAAAGTATTATTACTGTAGCCTGAAAGCAAGGCCCGCCTGCCCCTCCCCCTGTAGAGTCTCCAGGATAGCCGAGGCCGGCCTGGGCCCATCTATCTCTTCTCTACTGTGTCCCAGGTCCCTTCATGAGCGTCATCTGCCATCTTTGTGGGCACCCTAGACTTAGTTGTTATCTTGTTCAGGTATCGTCTCTTGTGACCCTCTCCCTACGTAACCGCTGTACAAATCCCACCTGCCACAGGACCCCGCACCTGCCCCCTGGCGCCAGACGCCAGGGAAGGGACAAGGAAAACAGCCACAAAAAAAAAAGCCGAGGGGGCCCCCAGAGCCCCCTGCCCAGCTGGGGCCCCAGGGGTGGGGTTGGTGGCCACTGTTTGTATTGTATTGGAGTCCTTGAGTGCAAGTGTTTTATTTAATAAAAAAAAAAAAGAGAGAGGGAGACAGACAGACAGAAACCCACTATCACAAGAAAAAAAATTGCAGCAAAGAGAAGTGAAGAAAAACTGAAGGAAAAAAAAAAGGAAAAAAGAACCATCCAAAATTTTTCCACTACACGCACCCTCTAAGCCAGCAAGATTTCCTCTTTGCAAAATCATATTTTTGTGGGAATGGGCCCTGCTTTCTGTGGCAGGGCCCGTTCTGATAAATAAAGGATCGTGACAAAGTAGGGCCTCGGCTGTTTCCTCCGTGGGTCCCAGCCCTACCTCACCTCCCAGGGGAAGAGGCAGCAGGGCGAGGGGGTTGGGGAGCCTGGGTTTGAGTCTCCCCTTGTCACCTTTGGGATTTGGCTTCACTGGTGATGAGGCTCTCCCTGAGCTTCCAGCCCCTCCTCAGATCTAAACTATGAACCCACCAGCTGCCCAGAAAGCAGGAGAGCAGCCATACTTCCCGCTGAAGCGAGGCTCGTCGGGAGTGGAGTCTCCTTGAGACCCTCTAGCTCAGCCAGCCCAGCATTACCTCCTTCGGTTCCCAGGGGACCGTCACCACCCTCCAAGGCGGGTCAGACAATCCAAAGCGGGATCTTCCACCTTGCCTACCACCCCCTGAATGCTGGCTGGCCCGTCATGGTTTCGGACCAGCGTCTTCTTCCTGGTCCTTGCGGGGACCGGGAAAGAGCTCCAGGTCTGTTGGCTGGATCTTTGGCCTCTCTCCACCCTTTTCCGATTTAGTCCTTTAGGATTACAAGAGTCTTTCCAACTCAAAAGAGGCCATGGCCAGTCCCAGTCTGAGGAAACTGGGCCCTAGTGTCTTTCTTCTCCAGCCACCGTGGTCCCCGGGCAAGTGACTTCCTTCCCCA
Organism: Ursus americanus; assembly: GCF_024610735.1. NCBI lineage: Eukaryota > Metazoa > Chordata > Mammalia > Carnivora > Ursidae > Ursus > Ursus americanus. The sequence goes on along the minus strand of NC_142150.1, from coordinate 37,627,925 downwards.
GGACCAGTGTCCTTAGTTCACAAAAGAGCAATAACCATCCCAGCCCATTCCCTTCCCTCCACACACACAGCCCGGGGGAAGCCGAGGCCTGGCCGCTCTCAGGGTACTTCAGAAGGAAGGTGCTGCCTCTGGAACAAGAGCGCCTCTGTTAGCGTGTGTCCACCCGCTGGCCTTGCCCCCCTCCTGAGTGAAGGGGGCCACCGCGTCCCTGTACCCCAGCACCAGGGGTGGGCAACTGCTTCCCTGCGCGACACCAAGAAGCCACCTAAAGCTGCCTGCCCTGCCCCCTTCCGCCCCCTGAATTTCTGCCTACCTGACTTCAGTGTCCCATTAGAAAAGCTGATTTTCTTCTTTTGGCTTCTGATCTCTGTCCCAGAGATTAGAGGGACCCCTAAGGTCAGGTAAGTAGCCTGCAGAGCATGCCTTGCCAGAACTTCTGTTCAAGATCTCTCTGGAAAGCTGGGCCCGAAAGCAGGACCCCTCAGCCTGGCAGACGCGGCAGACCCTTGCGCGGAGCTCAGGGGCTCCTCCTGGACTTTTTGCCTGGTTAGCCCGCCTTCACCTTGTTGGCTCTCCCCACATCCTTGCCTTCACCAAGAGATTTGCCCGTCTCTCCCCGCGCCCGGGACCCCTGTCCTCTGGTGTGCTCTTCCCCACGCAAGTCCCTCCCGGACGCTACTGCTTTCCTGAAGGCCATCCTGGGCCACGTCCTGCTCTCTTCTCCCTCCCCCACAAAGACAACGAAAGGACAACGCTTGAACATGCTGTGCGCCCCAGCCCGTGGCTCCCCTGACCATCCGTGTCCCATGAAGATGCCCCGCTCCTTGTGTCTGTGTCCTGTGTATGTGTGTATGTGTGTGTGCGTTGTGTCTTGTTTAGATTGTAAGCCCCCCCTGGGCAGGGACCCCTGTCTGGAATACATGTTTTGTGTGGCACGCCCAGGTGTGCTAATAAATGTCCATCCTCAGAACCAGAGTGCCCGGGTGTCTTCAGGAAGCTTTGGGACAGGTGGCTGAGCAAGCCAGTGTGGTGGCATTGGAGGCAGGGAGGTGCTTCTGGGCAGGGCCCCCAGTTCCCAAGCACTGTGTTCTGCTCTCCCAAGCTCTAGAGGGTGGGTGGGAAGCAGGGGATGACGGTAACAACGTTTAAAAAGGGCACACTCGTGTGCATGCGTGCATGCACACACACGCGCATGCATCTCTGCCGCTCTGCTGGCCAGGTCTGGCTACAGGGAGGCTCTGGGAGAGGACAGGGTCCCACCCATTCCACACAGAGACATGACCATCTGCTTAGAACAGTGGGGATCTCCTGTGGTGTGGATTCAGCACTGGGTTAGGGGCCCGAGCCCCAGGGATGAGGCTTGACCCTTAGCCCTCCATGCCCTTTGCTCACTTGTCATCACGGTCACCACTGCCTGGCCTCCGGCTCGGATCCCTGACCCCTTGGCACATATACAGCTCTTGGAGAGCTTCCTTGGTGTGCTCCCCTCAAGGCTCACCCACCGCTGACAGCCCCGCACCAGCCAGGGCGCTGCAGACATGGCCGCTGTTACAAAGGCCCCTCCAAAGTCTTCTCCCCTCCCCCCTGCTCCCCCAAGGCCAAGGGAGAAGTCACAGGCAATTAGGTGGGGGGTGAGCTAGGACTCCCAATACCGTGCTCTCTTCAGCACTGAGGGGATCTGTGATGCCCAGCTGCCCTTGGCAATGGCCCCCTTCCTACCCTGGTCTCTCCATTTCCAGATGGAGACCCAGACCCTTGCTAGTGCTCTCAAGGCAAGAATCCGCACCCACTTTAACCAAACTGTCTCATTTCCCAAGAGGAACTGGTTCCTGGTGGTGGAGGAAGCTAGTAGCAAAGCCAAGAACTGGGCTCCAACAGGTTCTTCCTCTCCCTGGAGAGAAACTCAGCCTTGGCAGCCCCTGCTTGGCTGGTGAGTGGCCATGGAGAAGGGTGCCATGTTTGACGGTGTAGAAAGGCAGGGGGCCCTCTATGCCTGGACACGGCCCCGGGGGTACACATGGGGCATTCGCCTCACCTCGAGTTCTCAGGCAGGTGCAGCAGGGGAAGAGGTGCAGGGAAACACACTAATGAGAGGAAGGAAATCTGGGCTATGGGGGCCATCGGTTATTCCAGGGTGACCGTGTCTCCTCCCACACCCCAACTTCCCCTACGTCTAAGATTTGCACGAAGGAAGGTAGAGAAACAGGGGGTTGCATGGAATTCTGAGCTGTAACATCGCATCCAAATAAACCCCACACCGTGTGTGCAGATGGGGAAACCAAGGCCCAGGGGACCACGACGTGCTCCAACTCACTTGGCCAATAGCAGAACTAGGACTGGAACCCATGCCTTCTGATTCTGGCCCCAGGGCTGTTTCCTGTATGACCTGGTCTGAATCATGGAGCAAGAGGACAGTCTCTGGTCGGCTGTGGTTCCTACCTCGAGTGGTCTTGAGATTTCAAATTCCTTCCTCCAAGTTCCCAGACACCAGAAAGGCCCACTTCAGAGCTTCAACCAGGGGAGCAGGGGCAGCCAAGCCCCAGACCCCTCATCCTTCTGGAGCAGCAGGCAGCCTCCAATCTTCCCCACCCACCCGCTCCTTCTGTCCATTCAAGGCCTTCTCTCTCACTTACAAGACGACGGCTCCCAGATCCATCCCAAGCCTCCCTCTAACCCAGGCCCAGCCCAGTGACCAACAGAGCTGCTGGGCCGGACCTGACCTTTGGGCCTTGTATGCCATCAGCCCTGTTGCCACGGTGATAGTGGCCTGGCAGCATCTTCTCATGGGAGATGGGTCTCTAGGCTTGAGGCTTTATGAGGTTCTCTTTAAATCTTTCCTTTTTTTCCTGAACAATGAGGGGAGAAAGTAATACCATGACTGAGTAAAAAAGAGATAAAGAGGGAGAGAGCAAGAAAAAGGAAAACGGAGTGAGGGATATGGAAGGAGGGAAGAATAGATACATGGGGAGGGGGGTTAGTACCAGTGAAAGAAGAGAGAAAGGTCAGCCAAGCTTGAGGGGGATTCAAATTATATTAAGAGCCGGGACCTACAGAGCAAGCTGGAAAGGACAGAAGATGGGGTGAGAGGGGTTCCTGGCGGGCAGAGTGAGCGAGAGCAAGACAGGAGCCCAGCCTCGAGCAGCCAAAGCCATTTGTAACAGAGGACGGCACTTGGTCCCCAGACAGGACACAACTGTGGGCCACAGCCTGCCTAACGCAGGGCTGGCGCACATGCACAAGACCACAGGGCCAGAGGGAGCCCGGGTTCCCCGCGGCCATGGGACCCAGCGCTCCCAGGGCTTATAAATAAACAGGCATGTGGGAAATGCACATTCTTTCTCCAAGAAATATAATTTATGTTTACAGCCAGGTTTTTTTTTTTCTTCCTAAAGAAAACACTACCATATGGGGCCCCTGCCCCTGATGGTGTCCCTGAGTGTCCCCGGCCCTGGCCCCCTCCTTCCGTTATTGCTTGGATGGGAAAGATCTGGCCCTGGGAATCGCAGAGCGACACCCCACTCCTCACCCCCTGAGGCCGTCCCTGGTGGCGGAGTGGAGGCACACAGTGCTTGTCCCATGCCCCACGCCGTGCCAGCTACCCTGGCTGTGCCCATTTAAGGGAATGGAGAGTGCAGGCAGTGGGAGAGGCTCTGGAGCGGCCTCCCAGGGCAGAGAGCCTCTCTCCTCCGTGCAGGAGGCCCTAGAGGCACAGTGGCTTCTTTTCAAACTGGACAGCTGGAAGGCTCAGGCTGTGGGGAAGGGAGAGAGAGCTCTCTTCTCCCAGCGAGATTCCAGGCACAAGCCGAGAGAACAGAACAGAATCAAAGGCGGGGGTGGAGACCCTGCCTTCTAAGCGCCCCCTCCCCCATGCAAGTTTTAGGGGGGCCTGGGGAGGGAGGTATGTGCGATGGGCCCCAGTGGAGGGGCAAGGGCAGCTTCGGTGTTAGGGCCCCAATCCCACTTTCCCACTTCTGTCCTGGGCACTGGCGCATGGCCCAGGCCCTCCTCCAAGGACAGTTCCGGCTCCCATAGGCGTGTGGTCCACCCCAGAGGTAGCAGCTCCTGCACCAGGAAGGGTGGGTCTAGGAGATCGAAACTCCAGGAGGAGGAGGGCTGGTGTGGCACCCGGGGCATCCAGACTCAGCCAGAGGTGGTGATTCCGTGCACAGAGCATCTCCCCTGTGCTGTCAGTGACTCTGTCGGGCTGGACAGAGCCAGAGGGGACTAGACTGAGCCAGGACTTCCCCGTCTGAGGACTGCCCAGAGACCAGGCAGGTGGCAGGTTGCTTACCAACCAGGAGTATGTGCAGATGGCCCCCAGGCCTGCCTGTCCCTACAGCTCGCCCAAAGTGCCCCCCCCCCCACTGCCCCAAGGTAGGGGTCTGCCGTTCCCACAGACCTTCCCAGAGCCTCTCCTCCCGGAATGGCCGAAGTCCATCACCCAGAGCTTAGGCTCAGGTACCCAGTCCTGGAGCGGCTTCCAGGGCGGGGAGGCTGCCCCCGGGGGGCCCCAGAGCCCGGGGGCCACCGCCCCCTATGAGTAGGTCTTCTTCCTCCTCATCCTCAAAGGCCCGAGCTGGGCGCCGGGGCGGCGGCCGGGGCGTGGGCTCGTCGCGCTCGGCCATGCGCTCGACGGCGCCCTCGCCCACGAGGAAGACGGTGTCGGCGACGCGCGGGGGCCCAGTGACCGGGTTGTGGTCGTAGGAGAAGACGCGCAGCGCGCGCAGCGGGTGCAGGTCGGGGAAGCCGCCCAGGCGGTTGCGGTCCAGGTCGAGGATGTGCAGGCGGCCCATGCGCAGCAGCGCGGGCGGGAACTCCTCGAAGCGGTTGCCGTAGAGCCACAGGCCGCGCAGGCCCGTCATGCGCGGCAGCTCGGCGGGCAGCGCGCGCAGCCGGTTGTCGCCCATCTGCAGCGACTGCAGCGCCACCAGGCGCAGCAGCGGCCGCGGGAAGCGCCGCAGGAAGTTGCCCTCGATCCAGAGGCAGCGCAGGCTCTGCAGCTGCGCGAAGTCCGCGGGCAGCGCCAGCAGCCGGTTGCCGCCCAGGTAGAGGCGCGTGAGGCGCGGCAGGCGACACAGGCCGTCGGGCAGGCGCTCGAGCTTGTTGAAGTCGAGCGCCAGGATGCGCAGCTCGCGCAGCTCCTCGATCTCCTCGGGCAGCTCGCGCAGCCCGGTGCCGCTCACGTAGAGCTTCTGCAGGCGGCTCAGCGCGCACACAGCGCTGGGCAGCCGCCGTAGCCGCCTCCCGCTCAGCTCCAGTTGCTGCTCGCCGCTGCGCAACTGCTCCTCCGCGTCCGACGGCAGCTCGTCCGGCGTGGACTCGGCGATGCCCATGGTCACGGGCCCCGGCCGGGGCCGCCGCCGCCGCCGCCGCCACCGCCGCCTCCGCCTCCCGGCATCGCCCCGCCCTGGCCGCCCCCGGGCCTCCCCGACGGGGCCGAGGCCGCGCCGGCTCCGGGGCCCCCCGCCCCGGCCTGTCCCTGCGCGGGGAGGGGGGCCGGGCCGGGCCGGGAGGAGGCGCCCGCTCGGGGCCCCGCCGCCGCGCGCCGCCGCCCGCCCTCCGGCCTCCCCCGCTCCCTCCGCCGGAGGCCGACTGGCTCGGGTTCGCGCTGACTTGCGGCTCCGAGACCCGTCGCCCTGGCAACCCCCGACGCGTGTGCTGCTGCCAATGAGGCGGAGGGGGGGCGGGGCGGGGCGGGGCCGAGGTGCCACCCGAGCGGGGTCCCGGCGCCCGGGCCCGCCCCCCGCCGGCCCAGGCGACCCGCCCCGGGAGCCGGCGCACGCCGAGGGAACCCAAGATCCGCGCCCCGAAAGCCGGATATGGTGCCAACACCGACTCGACGTCCGACGCTGTCTACACCTCCAGCACTACGAGCCGTTTGGTGAGCGGTTGTGTGGACCCGAAGCAGCAAATCAGAAGGAACCGAGGACCTAGAAAACCTGGCTCCCGACCTGGGACTCTGGCCGAGTGGCTCTCGGGGAGGGACTGAGGGGCGCGGTCAATGCCGGCTATTCATCGCCGCCGGCTATTCATCGCCAACGGCTTGCGCCCGTTCTCACTTTAGGATGGTAACTTGGAGCTGTGTTACTTTCTGGCACTTCAGGGCGGGTCACATCTGAGGCTTTGTGGGCACCGGGACTTGGCTCCGCCCCCATCCCCCGCCCCCATTGCCCTACAGGTTCCTTGTTGGTGCGCTCACGCTCCAGTCTCCTGCCTTGTCCCTCCAGCTACGTTCGAGGTCTGTGTGTGGCTGCGGTGGGCAGAGGACCGGGACACGTGAGACCCTTTGAGCACCACCAGGGATGACCACTGTCCTTCTGTAACTCTCTTGCGCATGCTCCCACCAACAGCTGTGTGCCCCTGCCTTCTTCCCTCCCATTCAGAGCCCTCCTGCCAGAGCTCTTGGCAGAAACACTCGCTCCCATTTACTCCGAGCCTGCCATGTGCCCAGCGCTAGACTAAGAGCATTGCCCTGAATCCTTGCAACACGTCTGAGGTTGCTACCCTCATTACCCCAGAGTTACAGGTGGAGAAACTGAGGCTCTGAGGGGTTTGACTTGAGCAGGGTAACTTGCCCAGGGTCCCCGCGTTGGTGAGTGGCTGGGATTTGTGCTCTGAATCGTGTGCCACACCAATATATAGAAACAATGAATTTTCTCACCACGGAGCCTCTAATTCTGCTGTGAAAACTGCAAGCATCATTAGTCCCCATGTGAAAGATGAGGAAAGTGGCCTGAGAGGGGTTAGGGAACCAGATTAGGGTCACGCAGCGAGTAGAAGTTACATCCAGGCAGCAGCGTCTACAGGCTGGATGCCTCCTCTTGAACCTGGCTGGTGTGGACCTGTCACTCACCCTGTGCCCCCCTGCCCACACACCCTGATCTTTGACCCACCGTCCCCAACCCCACTGCAGGCAGAGAGGGAGGCCAGCCCAGGGGCAGAGAGCAGTGGCCAATGCCAGGAGAGCATGAGAACCACTCGTATGCTGGAATGGCAGCTCCCGGGGCAGACAGGTTTATCTCCTTCCCTGCAGGCACCATGTCTGGCACATAGTAGGTATTCGATGAAAAAATTCAACACTTTTACAATGGAAACAAACCTTACATACCATGAAATGCTGAGATGGTAAGTACACAGTTTGATAAGTTTTGACAAATGTAAACAGCCATGTAATATTTCCATCACTCAGAGTTCCCCTGAGCCTCTTTCAGTCAATCCCCCGCCTCCCAGAGGCAACCATGAGTGTGACCTGTATCATCACGGATCAGTTTTGCCTGTACTTGAATTTCATATAAATGAGATTACTCAGTGCCTACTTTTTTTTTTCTTTTTTTGCTCCTGGTTTCTTTTGCTCAGATGCGCAATATATGTTTGTCAGATAGAGGGATGAAAAGGCGTGGGCTGAACAGGTGATGGGAGTCAGAGGCAGGTATCTCTGTGAGCCGGGAACCCAGCCACGGACCCCTGTCCTGGGAGGGGCCCTCACAAAACGAAGGCTGTCCTCTGAGCCGAGGCAGGGCACTCAGGCAGCAAGTAAGTGGGGTCCGCACAGAAGACCTGGGGTGTAAGAGGGTTCTGATCTCCTTCTGGACTTCATCTAAGCTCCAATCCAACTCTCTCTAATACTCATTTGGGAGAACTTTTTGGAAGAGACCAAAAAGCTGGAGAAAACCCAGCCAGGCTGCCGGGGAAGAAGATGAGCACCTCCCCCTCACCCCCCTGCTGCCCCCCAAACAGTTTCCCCAAGGGAACATTCGCTGTAGAGGAGGAAGCCCCGCCACTGCCCCCACCCCCCGCCTCATGCTCCAGCACCAGGCAGCCCCCTTGGGCTCTGCGGGCATGGCAGGAGCCTCAGGAGCCCCTGCAGATCCAGCACCCGCCTGGCAGAGCTCCCTGGGTTCAAGGGCACAGGGGACCAGCCCTCTTTTCCCTCGGAGTCTTTTTCTTGCTCTGGGTAGATCATGTACCTTCACCTCCCACCAGGCCCTTCTCAGTGGGTAAAGGTAGAATGTGCTGGCGTTCGGGGCCCACGCAGGCTGGGAGCGGGGCAATCATGCCGATGAATCACGCGGGCACTGCAGGCGCCCGGTCCTTGCCGAGCGTCACTAATGAATTAGCTTCACCCCCAGCACGGGGCCTCTCAGCCTTTCCCTACTCCCCAGGAAGGCAGGAAACTGAGACCTGGGAAGGGGGAGCAGGGGGGCGGGAAGAAAGGGCTCCGACAGCTCCGGGGATGGGCTCAGACCCGGGGCGTCCCCTCTGCCCACACACCCACACACACACCGGGAAAATGCCTAAAAGTGCGGGTCCCTCAGGCCTCCAGAATTGGCTTCTCTATGCCTCATCACGAGCTCTAACTGCCCCGCCCACCCCCAACTCTGTGGGGTTTTTTTTTAAATAAATTTTTGAAATACAGAAAAAGTACAAAGCTCTCCGTGATAAACAGCCCTGTGCCCAGTACCCAGCGTTGACAATTGTTCACATTTTGTCATACTTGCCATACATCTATGTTCTTCTAAATAAAAAGACGAAGGCAGCACGTGTAGTAATACAAAAATCTCCTTTGTGCCCTCCGGTGTCCTTCCCCACCGCGCTGACCCTGCCAAGGTCCCCTCTGGCTCCCATTCCCCTCTCTGGGGCCAGGACCACTGGGGCTGCTGTGACTGGAGGAAGGTCATGGAATGTCAGCGTCGTAGGTTCTTAGCAAGGATTTGAGACTATTAGATCCAACCATGAAACACGGAGCAGGGACGACGCTGAGCTCTGTTAAATGTCTGCGAGAAGTTAGGGACCCTCATCCCACAACAATGCGTGGTGGCAGGAACTCACCATTAATGTGTGCAATTCCCAGGGGTTCATGATCTCCTGGGGTCTAGTCCAGCTCCCTCATTTGGAGAAAAAGGACATTGAGCATGTGTCCTTCACGGCTCACTCCCCTGACCTCTCCTCCCCCCGCTTGAGTCCTTGCCTCCATTCAGGTATTCATTCAACAAAGAAGAAGCCCCTACTTGTATGCGTGGGCACTGGGGTTTGCTGTGATTGTGAACATTATAGACTGAACCTCCTGACTTTCTAGAACTTCTAACCCTGAGAGTGGAGATAATCCACAAAATGCATATGCATGGTCTGTCAGGGGCTAGTCAGGCTATGCAGGACATGAAGCAAGGGAGAGAGAGGAGGATGGAGGACTCCATTTAAAACAGACTGGCAGTGGAGACCTTGACAGGATGGCCTTGGAGAAAAGATGGGAAGGAGGGCAAACCATGCAGACAGAGGTCAAGGGGAAATGCATTCCCGGCAGAGGGCGAGGCGGTGCCATGACCCTGGGGCAGGAGTGGGGTGGGGAAGGGGGGGAGCAGCAAGGAGCCTGGGGAGCAAGGGGGGAGCGTGGTTACAGACGAGGCCAGAGACAGCTAGTGAGGAGGGGCAGACCTCAGCAGGGCTGTGGTCTTTGTGGAGGGTTTGGCTTTGGCTTTGGCTTTGGCTTTGGCTTTGGCTTTGGCTTTGGCTTTGGCTCTGGGTGAGAGGTCATTGGGAGACTTTGGGCAGAGGAGTGGCAAACAATCTGACACATATTTGGACAGGATCCCTTTGGCTGCTGCTGCAAGAAAGTGTGTGTGTGTGTGTGTGTGTGTGTGTGTGTGTGTGTGTCGGGGTGTTGGGGAAGGAATTTGTGCAACTCGTACCCCTCTCACCTTGGTTCTCTTCCACAGGAAAATGTTGGTTATCACTCACTAGCACCTGTAGATTATCTCCTCCACCTGGCACAGTCTTGCCAGGGAGATACTAAATCCGCCTTCTTTGACTGATGAGAAAACAGATCCAGCGAAACAGCTCAATCAAGGTTGCCCAGCTGGGAATTGGCAAAGCCAGGCCATCCAATTGCAACGTCTGGGCTTCTCCTACTACGTCTCATTGTCTCTCTTGGCTGGGGGAAATTAGAGAAACCACTCAGGTTGTCTAAATGCTTGCCCCCATCCTGCAAACAGCAAAAAGGTTTCTAGGACTGCCCTACTTGGAGATTTTGATCCCAGGCCCCAGGGCTCAGCGTGTTTGGCCAACTGGCGGCATCCTAGAACCTACAGGACAAATCTAGGACCCTCAAACAGATTCAAGAAGGCAGAGCAAAAAGGTCCCCAAATCCAGGGGCACCCCAGGGCTGTAATCTGGGCTCAGGGTTTGCCTATTAGTGAATTCCTGGCAGTCTCTGACCCATGATTCGCCAGGGCCCTTCACTAGGTAGCCAAATTCATGAGGCTAGCTCAGCCACTGCCCACCTGCCCCCCAGACCCTTTCGAAACGAGAGCCTAGACATGCCCTGAGGATCACATTGCCCTGGAACCTGAGCCCCGAGAGTGACCTGCCAGGTCTGTTGAAAGGTGAGTCTTCTCCCTTGTCCCTTCCAGGGACATCAGAGCTGGAGCAAAAGAAGCCAAAAGAGTGAAGGCCCCACCTCCATGCCATAGACAAGAACCTGACCATTCGAATGGGTTCTGGGCATGACAGCTCCTTCTCCCAGGAAGGAACCACAGTGCTCATGGCTAGCAGCTGCTCTTACATGAATACATTCCTCCATCTGTGGGCAAGGACAGGCCGGATCCTCTGCTCAGACACTACAGACCCAGGTCTCGACCATGACCGCCAAACACTGGCCTGGCCTGGTCCCCTTCCCTGAGACAGGGGCTGCTGAGGGTCACAACTTCTTCTTCCTGAGCAGTCAGCTCAACTCCTTCTCCTAGGCCGATGGAGTGGAACCCGGATTGAGCACCGGCCCGTGGAGGCGGACAGAAGTGGTCCACACCCACACACAATCTTCTACTCTTTGATTTTCTGAAGTATTAAAGGTGGAAAAACCCCGATCCCCACGTCACCACTTCGAGATGAGTGACCTGACCCACATGAAACGGTGAGGTGAATGAGAAATACAATTTTTTGAAAGATTTTATTTATTTATGTGAGAGAGAGACAGAGCGAACACCAGCGGGGGGAGCAGCAAAGGGAGAGGGACAAGCAGTCTCCCCCCTGCCCCCAAGCAGGGACCCTGACGTGTGGCTCCATCCCAGGACCCTGAGATCATGACCTGAGCCGAAGGCAGATGCTTAACCGACAGAGCCAGCCAGGCGCCCCGAGAATTACATTTTTAGTATGTTTAGCCATTTAGACTTAAGGGCTGTTTGTTACAGAATCAGCCTGGACCGACTAGCACACTTGCTCTCCGCTTCTCCAATGTGCCAGCTTCTCTCTATTCCAGGACCTCTAGACCCATGCTGGGTTCTCCTCTTCCTTCCCTACTTGGCTCGCATTCCTCATCTTTAAGGTTTCAGCTCAAACTTTCCTCTCTCAGAGCATCCTTCCAGAATCCTCCAGGGCACATCAAGCCGCCATACTATAGCTTCTCAAGCTGCCACATTTCTCCTTCGAAGTGCTTATTCCAGTTCCAATTAAAGAAATAATTACCTGTGAATTCCTTGATTGAAAACTGTTTCCCCTGTTATAAGACACGAGCTCTATGGGGATAGGGACCTTGTCCGCTGAAATTTAAGGGAGTGCCAAAAAAACCCAAAACAAAACAAAAAAACACCTCAGTAATCAAGATAAGTAACAGTTTAATGCAATATTTTTAAACCCAAATTAATGCAAAAAGTCTATGATGAACAAAATATTAAAATTGTAAACGAAGATAGGATCAGCGATCAGTGCTATGATGAACCACAGTGAAGCCTTTGGCAAAAGGAAAAATCAGCAGTACTCAACCTGTCTGTACTTAAAATGTTCGTATTTTGCTCATTGTGAATTTTTTGCATTCACTTTTATTTTCTTTTAAGTAATGGGGTTCAACTATTGTGTCTTGATTGCTGAGTTTTTCGGCACTTCTCTGAATTTTGTGCCTAGGAAAAGGCTTCCCTTCCTTCGCCTTCGTCCCAGCCCTGAAATGGGTGCAGGCAGCCTCTCTTGAAGAATGATCAGGCAGTCTCAGTGCGTAATACGGGACCTGGGGATTGTCATTCTGAGATATTGACCGATGCTCCACTGGAGACAATTTTCAACATACCCATTCCCATAAGCTGGCTTCCTATATTCCCCCTGCTCTACAAGGGAAACTCAGAACAAAGAGTCAAATCCTTGGCTTTGAGTTGCAAAAGAGGCTTTGAAACCCAGAGTTCGGCCTACAGCCGTGCAAGACCTGGGTTTAGAGAGAGAAATATTTTTTGAAGGTCCAAAAGCTTGGCTTTGAACTTGGAGAGAAGGGAGCTGATGATGTAAGCCCTGGAGCGGGAAAGCGTGTGTCATCACAGAAGCCGAGATCCCACCCAAAAAGAGATAAAGCCTCAAGCAGTAGGTGGGAGAGAAGGGGCAGAGCAGAGCACCTTACAGATGGATGACCTGCAAAGGAGTCAGGCGCCACCTGCCCGGGGCCGAGGCCGAGGGCAGCATGAAAAACATCCCAGGTACATATAGGGGACAGCAGGATGGAGGGAACCTGTCCCTTCCACATGTGGCCTAAGAATGCAAGAAGCCTCCCACAAGCCCCCCTGCCGGTATGGAGAAGCTTCAATAGAGTAGAAATCGAGGGGAGCTAGTTCCTCCTCTGAATTCTCTACACACCCCTGTATCACAAGGGAGAACATCTAGAAGTTTCTGTCCCTCTGAGATGGACTTGGTGAGCTGACAGCAGCTGATCAACCTGGAGGGGCTCCATGTGTGGTCCAGCTGGAGGGCTGTTTGAGTCACCCTGGCAACCAGAGGTCAGAAGGTCGTAGTTGCTTCTGGGAAGACACGTGTGGATTGACCAAAATCCATGAAGATCACACATCTCAGGGGGAGTCCACATAGATAGATGTCTCTCCCGCAAGAGCAAGCTCCGCACCCGCCTGGGGAGAAGGACGTAAGAGGGAGGAGGGGCAGAACTCCTGACTTGATTGGATTTGAGTCTGGAATGAACAATTTAAAGTCAAAGAGGTTGAAGAAGTTGGACCGGAAAGCGATGGGTGAATGTCTTTGCTAAGTTCAGTTACAGATACACCAGCTCCTGACTATGTGGCTGGGAAATGCACACCTGCTGTGCTCACAGGGGAGCAGGGGGTGCCGTGCCCAGTGGAACCCCACCTTAGGGGCCCCATCTGCATCAGGGACCTGGCAGATTGGTGTACTGTTAGGGAAGTTGAGGAAGGGCATCTGTTCCCCATGTCTCACAGAGGGTCCTTAAAGGCTGGGAGCATCCCCACCAGGTGTAGAAGGCCCTGCACGAATGCTCATTCCCTTCGTCTGGATGGTAACCTGGTCGTGAAGGACATCTGAAGTCCTTGAGCCTCTCAGCATCGTCCTATGTGGGACAATCCCAACTGCCCTACAGAACAGAACCCGTGCATCCTACCGTGCAGGGTGAAAATGTTGGGAGCTCACGTTCCCAGCTTCCTTTGCAAGCTGGGTACAGGTATGGGACCTGGGAGCCACCCATCAGAAGCCCCCACCCCCATTTGGAATCGGAAATGAGGGACGCAGAGCAGAACGGACTGCGCAGAATCCCTTCCAAGGCTGGGGGGCGGGGGCAGGGACAGCAGCGTCCAGTGCCCAGCGATGGGGGAGACAGGCCGTTGCCATGGGCCCAGGCTCATGGGACAAATTTGGCCCCCCATTTTTGACTGGGTAGCCTCTAAGCTTTGTTCTCAAGTCCACCTGAAGATTCTGTGAGCTCTGAATTCCTTTTAATAAATTCCTCTTCTGCTTACATTGGCTAACATCAGTTTCTGTTGCTTGCAAAGAGCTCTGACCCCTATGGCACGTGATCAGACGTCAGCCTGTGAGCGCTAAGGGAACCCCATGATCACTGTGGAGGGTCCACTGTCCCAGGTCTTCACTGTGGTACCCACACTGCCAGGGCCCTTGTATATGCTCGGGAACCAGTTTGCCCGAGTTCTTCAAAGCCAGCCTCCTGCCCCCGGGGCCAGAGCCCTCCAGGAGAACGCGTCTCTGCTGCAAGGCTCTTATCATAGGGACCACACCTTGTCACTGGGGCCACGGTAAGGATGCTGGGCTCCAGAGTCCCATCAAGTCTTTCCTGAACACCAGCTCTGTCGGCATCTCACCCAGTCTTTCTCAGGATCTGTGGGCTAGACCGATGCCCTTCTGACCTGTCCCTTTACCTGGGGACCTCAGAAGACATACGCTCACACTCACACACACTCACATATCCCTTCTTCAGCCCCATGTTTGGCTTCAGCCCCATGTTTGGCTGGCTGCAAATGCGATGACCCGGCTCTCTTAGGAAGCTTCTAGGCCCCCACTTCTGCCTACCTGAGAGGCCCATTTCAGAGATGTGACGGGAAAGGCCTTGTGTTCAGAGCACAGACAGCGGAGGGTGGGCTCACTAAGCTGTGTGCCTCTGGAGGCCGCTTCCTCGCTGGCCCAGATTAACTGGTTATCACAACAGTGTTTCCAGGAGTGAAGCTTATGATGCCAGAAACTTCCTTGGCAGAGCCCTGTCTGGAGCAGCATCTCATGAGAAGCACGGAGAGACCTGGCAGGCTGTCTTCTGACCTTGAACCGAGCCCCTCGTGGGGGAGGGGCGGTTCCTGGCTCTGACTCCTCCTCCACCCTTGCATAGTTGGCTGTTCAGAAAATTTCCTGGAGAATGGGTGGCCCTCCAGATGGTCAGAGAGGAAGGCGGGGGTCGGATTCTCATTTTCAGGCCCTCCATCTGTCTGGGTGCAGCAAACCCACCGTCCTCCCCACGCAGGCTTCCTGCTCCCCTCCCGGGGGGCCTCCAGGTCCGCAGACAGATGCCTCTTCCCAGCTGGCCAGCTGTCAAGCCCGTGAGCCGGTGGCTCTGCATGTCACCATGTGACCCGGGCCAGATGGTACCTGTCACCATCAGCGGCCACAGCGCTGTGACGGGCAGCAGCCTCACACGCGTCCCCGTGCGTCCGAGGTGGGGCCCGAGAGCGTGGCATCCGGCACTGCTCCCCATCCTGCTGTCCCATCAGCCCTCGGGGCTGCACACCCCCACACCACGGCTGTCAGCGCAGCACCCACCTGTGTCCCCAAACTTCCCCCGGAGGGAGGCCCCTCAGTGTTCTCGCTGAAAGGATGAAGGCCCACGGAATATTCCCCGCACCCCGCAGGCTGTGGGGGCTTCACAAAGCTAATCGTTGTCAGGGCACACCTCACAACAGTTTCTGAAGCGTCTGTGGGGAGAGGAAGGAAGCTTTCGGTAGCAGCTGCCAAAGCCTGGTTTCCGGGGGAGGGGAGAGCGGGCTGCCTCCAGGACAGCCTGGCAGACGTTGGCCTTGGGGACACGACAGGGACAGCCTAGGCCTCCAGACCAAGCTGTCCAGTGGATCACCTGACGCAAGAAGGGGCTGCTCCTGCAGAAGGGCCTGTCCAGGGCCAAGCAGGAGGAGACAGAGGCCAGAGCCTGTGACTATCTCAAGTCCCCACTCCCAGCTGGGCCTGTGTTCCCTGTGCGCCAAGGCAGCTACCCGTCACCGGCTAAGCCCTTTATACCCGCCATCTTGTGTAGCCCACAGCCTGGGGACTGCTACTCGCGGCTGCTCAGAGCGGTCAGGCGGCCTCCACAGACGGTGGCAGGAGGCAGCCTTGGGTGGGGAGAGCCGGGAAGGAACCCAGGCAGTTGGACTCCAGAGCTCAGGCCCCGCCCGGGAGATAAAAGGGTGCTGGGCTGATGCTGGCGGGGGCCAGACAGAGGACTCAAGTCTCAGAGGGGCGAGGGGACGGGGACTCCCCCCAAAAGGAAGCCACAGGATCGGCTCCCACACTCACCTGACAGCAAAGGGGGGAGTGACAGGGTAAAGGCCTCCACTTCAATGGGGGGTTCAGTAACCTGAGTAGCCATGGGGGGCGGGGAGTAGCCACCCTTCCTGCCCTGGGGACACAGGGTCCCATAACTGAGGAGGAGGACGGAGAAGGGCTCCTTAGTATGGTAGTTAAAACCCCTGAAACCTAATCAACCTGCCCTGCCCATGGGGTTGCCCACCTCACAGCCTCACACTCCCCTCCCCCGCCTGACCCCCTGCCAGGCCTTGACCTGGCCCCTGTGCTGTGTCCTCGCCCACAGCCTTACGTCCTTCAGCCCCTACCACTGGCCATGCTGCCCATTTCAAGGTCCAGCTCACACGTGCCCTCCCCCAAGGGGCCTGCCCTGAGTAACCCAATGGGGTGGGCAGACGTCAGGAAGGACTTGGAGTCAACTCACACCCCTCCCAGGCAGCCGCCACTCTGGGCTCCCACTCCAGCCCTTACCAACGGACGCCCACCCACAGTCCTTGCTGCTGTGTGTCCTGGGGTGAGTGGCTCCGCCTCTCTGCGTCTGTCTCCTCATCTAGACGTTGGGGAAATCCACGCTCCGTACCACGCAGGAGTTCCAGAACCACCTAAGCTAGGTGTCGGCCGTTGTTGGCCCACCTTCCTGTTACCACATGCCCTGGGTCGACCTGTCCTTACACAGTTCTTTGGGCTGGGGCCCAGGATCCAAATGGGGAGGCTGGGATGGACTGCTGGAGACAGGCGGAAGGGGGTGAAGGCAGGGGCTAAAGGAAAGAGAGGGGTGATGCTCAAACCCCCTTCCCTCGGGTGGGGTCCAGAGCTCTAGCTCGGGAAACATCATGGGGTGGCCCCAGCTCACATGGCCTGGAAACGGGGTGCAGGACAATGGGAGGGGACCCAGAAAGGGCATAATGAGGCTCCAGTGTCCCCGACACCATATCCCCTACTGAGCCAGATGGAGGAGGGGTGAGCAGGGAACATGAGCTGTAAAAGGACACCACCGGTGGGGAAGGACATGGAGACGTGAAGTGGTGTATGTGCGTGTGTGCGTGCGTGTGTGTGTGTGTGTCTGCATGTACAAGCATTTGGGTGTCTATGTGAAGATCTGTGCATTTGTGTATGTTTCCATCGGTCTCTGGGTGCGCTTGTGTTAGTCTGTACGTACTTGTCTGTTGGCATTTACGTGTCTGTACGTGTTAGTGTGTGCGCGTCTCCAGGGGTCTGTGTGTGTGTGACTGTGGGCTGGAGGGCCCGGCTGAGCCCCTTCCCTCTCCCCCACCTCATCATGGCCAGGCCACAGTTGGGACCCAGCCCAGCTGGCAAATCTCTGATTTGGTAACGCACCCCCCATGCTGGAGGCCATGGACCAGCAGGCCCCACCCACAGCCTGTGGGGCTGTCACTGGGTCCGGAGTCTGGCTGGGTTTGTAGCCGAGAGACTCTGTGTCACCTCCTCCCCTCCTCCAGTGCTGGAGCCAGCTGGAGCCACCCACACCCCACATGGAGTCCCAGCCAGGCCCAGCGAGGACAGCCCCCGGGCCTGCCGTTCAAGACGGCTGGTACACCCAGGCCCCCCGGGGCCAGCCGTGCTGCTCCACAGACGCCCACAGAGAGCGGGGAGGGTGGGGGCAGCTGCTAGACCACCGAGTGTACCCCTCTGCGTGCAGGCCGGCCTGGAAGGTGCTGGAGACATCCTGGCCTTGGGCTGCCGGTGCCTCTTTACCCGTATGACCTTAAGCAACTCATGTACTCTTTCTGGGTCCAGGGTCCCCTTTATAAAATGAGGAGCTGGTGCTGGCAGGAACCCAGCGTACCGTTGTGTAGTTGTGCACTGTGCAAATGCGCCTGGTGGAGGTGAGGGAAGGCACTGAGAGGTAGGCCGGGTTCTGCCCCACACGCTGAGGCTTCCGTGTCAGGCGGCAGCATCTGGAGGAAGGGATGCGTTCTTCCCACAGGAAGTTTGCTCTTTAGGGACTGTGCTTGGGGCTGGGGTGGGGGGAGCCTCGCTCTAATTCTCACAGAAGGGCTGTCCTGAGGCACCAGCCTTTTCAACCAGCCCCTGCCCCTCCCTGTGTCAGTGTCCAGGTGTCCTTCCTTCGCAGGCCCTTGTCTGTCTGTCTCTGGAGTGGGATCTCTATGACTGCCTGCCCCTCTGCCCTCCCTTCTCCTTCAAACCATCCAGTGTGGGACCCAGAAGGGCCCTGGAAGTCCTGCTCTGGTCTAACTGCCCCATTTGACAGACTAGCAAACCAAGGCCCTTCTGCCCTCCCCTGTCCCCCTCTGCCCCCTCTGCCTCTCCCTACTCCATCCCACCTGCTCCCTGCGAGGGCTCCCAGCCTTCAGCACAGACTGCAGGAGACCCCCTGACAGGAGAGGAATCTGTGTCCTTGTCCCTAGTGTCACCAAAGCTGACCCCACCCCTCCACTCCTGCCTTCTTGCCCCGCTGCACCCCACCCCATCCTTTTCCCAGCTCCCCTGCCAGTGACTGGACACACGGGCTTGCTTCGCTGCTCTTTATTTCATTAGGAAAGTAGCCAGGGGAGTCCCGGCAGGGAGGGGGTGGGGGCAGGGAGAGTAGCCGGCTCCAGTCCTGTCTGTTGGGTTGGCAAACCTGTGGGGAACAGAGATGAGGCCCGAGGGGCTGGTGGGGGGGTGGTTCGTGCACTCCCCCACCCCTGAGAGCGCCCCCCCCCCCCCGTCTCCCACCCCTCACTGAGGCTGGGTCCCCAGCAGGGCTTGCTTGACCCAGGGCTGCGATCTGGGGCTGGCCCCCGCAGGGAGCCGCTTACCAGCCTCGGGCTCAGTTGGGTGTCATGAAGCGGCCGCTGTGAGGCGATGCTCGGTAGAAGGGGTCCGCGGAGATCAGGGTTCTGCAGGGAGGAGAGGGGTGCAGGTGAGAGGGATGTGGGACAAGGTGGGACCTTCTCTTCTGCCTGCCCCTCCCCTGGAGCTGCCCGCAGCTAGGTCAGCCAAGCCACAGACATTCTTCGCCTGCCAACTCTGGGCCATTGTCTTAGAAACGTAATTTTTGAGGAATTGAATTGAGCCCGAAAGGAGTCATTGTGAGGCAGAACCACAGTCCATTCAGCTCTGTCCCCACGCCCCCTGAAGCCTGGCAGGGGGCAGGTGTGGAGCTGACCTCTGGGATGGGAACCAGGGGGTGAGGGGGCAGCCATGCAGGAGGAGGGGTCGCTGGTTGTGGAGGGGGGGAGGAGAAGCAGGAAAAGCAGTGAACAAGCCAGAGAGAGGGAATGGGCCTCTCAGACAGACAGACAGACAGATGGAAAGAGGGAAGAAGCTGGGAAAAGGCCTGGATGCTGCAAAGGACAGAGCAGGAGGGAGTGCTGGCTACCTTCCCACGTGGGGGTGCAGGCGCCGCAAGCTCTCCGTGGGGTTGGGGGTGGCCTCCATGTGGGTGACTGGCTGGTTGAGGGCATAGCCTCCAGGCTTCTGCGGCTGGATGCCACCTCGAGTCCAGCCTTCTCGGTCCAGACCCTTGGGGATATTCTCGAAGTACCTGAAGCGTGGAGGGTTGGGGGGGAGGGTTGCGGGCGGTAAGCTGGCCTCCGCCACTTCTGCGGCCTCTCTGCCCCTCTTGGAGAGGAATCTTGGCTCCAGCAGAGCACAAAGGGCCTCAGATCCCTCCAGCCTCCTTGCTTTTGCTCATGCTGTTCCCTCTGCCAGGCACTCCCTGCGCCCGTGTCCACTTGGGGAGCGCTCACTCGGGAAGCCTGCTTGGCTTTGCCCCGAGCCGATGGCCCTCCATTGCGCAGCCCCGATGCCGCGCCAGCACTTGGAGCATAAAGGACTGTCTGCATGCCGCCTCCTGCCCTGGCCTGTGACCTTCTCAGGGGTGGGGAGTGGAGACCCCAACTCGTTCGTTTCTCTCTAGGCATTCCACTTCGCTTCCACTTTGCAGAACCTGGGCCAGGTTCTGAGTAAGATGTGGGCCCCGCCCTTGAGCTTAGGAAGGGGGGGTGCAGAGAGATAAATGAGAAAATCAGTGATTACAACCCCTGGGGAAGGAGGCACGTGCCTGACACCCAGCAGGAGCTCGGGAAAGCCGGACGGGCAGGCGGAGAAGGACCCCGTAGACATGACTGGGGCTGAGGGTCTGCGCCAGGAGGAGGGCGTTTGCCTAGGAAGGTGCAGGGACACTGCTGTCCCCCGACACCCACTGTGAGTCTCTGCCCCTCCCCTTCGCCCTCTGTGGGAAGCGGAACAGCCACCTGTGTCACAGATCTGCAACGCGGCTCGGGCGCCACTTCTCCCATCTGAGCCTCAAGGTCCCCATCCCAAAGAGGGGGGCCAGCCCGAAAGATGGGAAGCAACTGGGGAGACCAAAGAGATGGGAGCCAGTGTGGACACAGGTGACACCTGCTGACACAGATGGCAGATGCTGTGCAAGGAGGCTTTTGTCCACGGAATTAGACCTCCTTTATCCCACTCCTGTAATGCCCTCCCCATCCAGTCCTGGCCCTGGGAGTCCTCCCCATGGCTCTCGGGCCACTTCCTCCCAGAAGCCCTCTGAGATGTTCAGCAAAGAGCTTAATTTCTGGGGAGCCCAGAGCCCACCCACCCTGGACTGGACATAGTATCTTAGCAGATGCCATGTTGCTCCACCCGGACCCCTTTCAGCCCCTTTTTTCTTCCCCTGCCCACCAGCCTGGGCATCAGTGGCGGGCACGGCATCAGAGAGAAGCGCAGAGGAAGGCTGCCCTTGGGCTGCTGGGGCTTACTTTGCCTGTAGCAAAGAGGTGCCTGGGATTTTTAGCATGGTCCCTGGGGACAGCCCTTAACTACTGATCGATGGATATGGGGATATCAGTACCCCAGCTCTCTCCCCGCTTGGCTGGGATCATTCTGAGTTGTATGTTTGCACTGTTTTCTAGAGCCCTCCCACGGCATATCTGGTTAATAACACACTGGCTTTGGGCTGCCTTCCTTTCTCCCCACAGCTTCCCAGCTCCCCCACACTCCCCAGTAAGAGACTTGCGCTCAAATCCTTGGCTCAGGGGCTGCTGCTGGGGGAACCCACATGAATTCAGTGTTGGTCTACTTGACAGGCTGTGAGCTCATCATTTGTCCCAGTGTCTGTCTGTGAAATGCGTGCCAGGTTTCACAGCCCTGGATTTGGACAGGGAAGGGGGTGCTCACCCTTGGTTGTAGGTGGTCAGGTACCGATTATCCATGTCCGGGTCATAGGGGTTCCGGAAGTAGCTGGCGTTGTTAAGGCTGAACCCCGTGGGCTCCTGCACCAGAGGTATGGAGGGGACTTGTCAGGTCAGGAGAGGTTGGAGATTTGGGAGTGGAGCTGGGCACCCCGGCCTCACCTTGTTCCCCACTGTCTCCCGGCCCAGCAAGGCAACGTTGGTCTGCTGCACCCGCTGCGGGGGCTGGAACTGCCGGTGGCTCATGCTGCTAGGTTCTGGGCCAGGAGGGGGCACCTGCAGGGGACGGAGCCACAAGAAAGGTAGTGGGTGGCCAGGGTGAGGCGGCAAGGACAGAGGGTCCTAACTTGCCCCCAGCCCCAGGACCTTGTCCTTCCCCCTCCAGGCACAGGGAATTCCCTGGTTCAAAGACACCCTCACTTTTCCAGTTCCTAGGCCTTTGCCCCTCCCCTGCAGGGTCCAAATATCCTGATTCTTCCCATCCTTCGGTGCTCAAATGCCTCTGCGGCCAAGGAACCTCCCTGTCCCCCCACCCCAGAATGCTCCTGCTCTGAGGAGCCCCCCTGCCCCGAAGGCCACTCACTCTGGGGTTCAGCATCCTCTCGGTCACTCGGTTGTAGCCCGTTTCCCTCTCGGAGCCTCTGGCCAGCACAGGCAGGAACTCGTCCCCCTAAGGCAGCAGAGGAGCCCCTGGTGCCACAGTATGGCTGCTCCTCCAGGTACTGTCTTAAGGGCCCCGCGGAAGGACCCCAGGCTGTGGGGTCAGCCAGCCTTCCACCCCCACTGGCTCTGCTTACATGAGGGTGGGTCATGGGGAGGAAGTCGGACCTGGTGACACTCCGGCCAGGGAGGAGGACCTGGAAAGAGGCCCGCAGAGGCGCGTCAGCCGGGCAGAGGCAGGTGCCCCCCTGTCCTGAGCGCAGAGGAGGGCTCACAACACGCGCGTGTGTTTGGGGTAATGGAGGAAAGGGAAGAGGTTGGGGAGAAACTAGGCTGAGTGAGAACCAGCAGGCCCGGGCTCTCGTGTGAACTCTGCGTAACATTGGCTCTGCCTCTTCTCCTCTCTAGACCTCAGTCTTCTCATCCACAAACTGGGGGAGCTGGACCAAAGCAGTGGTTTCTGCCCACACTCATTCATCTCATGTTTGAACACAGGGTTTTGCAGTTCACATCTTGAAAAAAGCTAGAAGTCACCTGAGATTCTAGCGGGCACCGGCCTGACTTACCGGGTCCCCAGGGAGGGCCTGGGAGGGCGGCTGGAAAACAATGGGGTTCTTGGTGGACTCTTCAGTGAAGCCAGTCTCTTCCTTGGCGCCAATTGATTTCTTCTGCAAGAGATCTGCAAAAGACATCCCCCCTGTGCTGCCCCCCACCCTGGCCACCGGCCCCAGCTGCATGGCTCAGTGTCCCAGCCAGTGGGGAGGGAGCTGGCTCCAAGGATCTGGATGCCGGAGCTATAGGGTCCTGGGCACCAGGAAGACTCCAGAGTCCAGGACAGAGAACGAGACAGGAGAGGAGAAGAGGAGAGATGCAGGAAGGGCAGGTGCCGACAGGCTGGGAGGCGGCTGGGGTCAGGATTCACAGCCCTCCTAAGCCAGTGAGTTGTCCTTTCAGGGGTCGGCACTAAGGCACAGGTCCCCCAGGCTGCCTCTGTATCCTTCTTTCTTCCGCGGGTGCCTTCTTTGTGCTACGCCAGCTCCATCTGCCCCCCACCCCCGTGTCTCTCCCTGCGGCCAGGGGGAGGGAAGTGTCGTGGGAGGGAGGCATGAGCTCAGACATGTGCTACCTGGCTGGTTTGAAGGCTCCTTGAGGTACTTGGAATTGTACTCCGAGGTCATGAAGCGCGGGCCCTGGAAGACAGGGGAGAGCACTGGGGCCCGCGAGGTGGACCAGGGCCCAGGGGAGGTTGGTGGCAGTGGTGGCTCTTCAGTGCTCCCAGTAGCCTGTGCGGTGTAGTCCGCGAAGGGAAGGCCAGGACGGCAGCCCCTGCACAAACCCGTCTCTGACGGGGCAGCAGAGCGCCATACCCTCCACCGTGAGTTCCCCTGTGACAACGAAGCCCATCCCATGCTGGACTCCCAGGAATGAACAGGGGACCCAGGGACCCAGACGAAGAGAGAGGCTAAGAGAATAAAGGGGGTGCTCCCATCACACTTCACTGCCCGGAGCTCGGGGAGTCTGGATAGGCGCGGGGAAAGAAGGGGCCTCTGGGGTTAAGTCCTAAGACCCGAGTGAGGAAGCCCGTGATGACCGCGTTGATGCTCTCTTGGAAATACCAAATATCCTTGGCTCTCCCAGTTTTTCTAGGTACCCTGAGCCCACATTTTGTTGGCTTTTGGGAGAGTCAGAGCAGTGCCGGTCTCCAGAAGGGGAAGGAGGTGGGTCTGGCCCCTCTGCCCACTCACATGCCGGGCATTCTCCCACTCCAGCGAGCCCTTGCCCTGAGGCTGGTGGAGCAGGGGCACGTCCTTGGGCTCCAGCCCTGTGATGGCCTGCGCCCCATAGTCCTGGGTGTCAAAATGGACCTTCCTGACCTGGGAGGGAGGAAGTGGCCAGTCATACTCCAGGCGAGGGGATGGCAGTCACGTCTTAACTCTGCTTCTGCCCTTGACCCCTACAGAGTATCTGTAGCCTTAGGGGTCCCTTTACAACAAAGTCCAGTCATGTACCTCCTCTGCTCGGAGCCCTGCAATCATCCCATTGCACTAGGAGTAGATCCCCATGGCCTGACAGAGACCCACAAGGACCCCAGTTCCTCGCTTGGCTCCAGCCACCTGCCTCCTTGCTGTTCTTTGTCGCATCAGATCCTCGCACCTCAGGGCCTTTGCACTTGCTGTCTGCACTGCCTGGAACTCTCTCTCACATCACTGCATCATTTAGAGGACACTTAACGTCTCTTGAGTCTTTGACTCATGTCTCCACAGCAAGCTCTTTCCCCGCCCTCCTGGTTTGCAGTTGCATACCCTTCACTACTGCTTCACCCCTTGCCTCTTCCCTGTTGCGTTTCCCCCCCAGCACTTAGCACCTTCGTATATAGAAGAGATGTTCGAACGTATCTGTTGAATGAATGAATGACTTAGTATTCTACTGCTGGGGACAGGTTGATGATCATAATGACGATTAAAGAAGATGGGGACGATGATGACAAAAGCCAATGTGACTGGTGGTGAGGACGGTCATGTGGCCTTGGAGATGTGGAGGGGATGGTGGAGACCATGGGGTGGGGATGGGGATGGGGGTGGCAGAGGTGATGGCAGTGACAGGGACGGGGATGGAGGTGGAGGGGAGGTGATGGTGCAGTCGGGAATGGGGACAAAGGTGACACAGGTGAGCAGACTCCCAGCCCGCCTATGGCTCCTCGGTACCCAGGCCTCTCAGCCTTGACCAACTCTTGGCAGAGCAGTCCCACCCTGCTGGAGGGATCCTCACTCTCTCCACCCCTCAGCCCTTCCTCCACCCCAGCCTCGGGGTCCCCCTGCTTCCTGGCCCTAGCCCAGCACTGACCTCCTTAGTGGGGGTTGCTGCATTGGGCTTCTCCCGAGAGTAGCCAGAGCTGGTCTGATGCACATTCCAGGGCAGTGGGTATTTGCCATCAGGCACCTCCGGGGGGCGGTAGCTCTGGGTGGTCACTGACTGGAAATTGTGGCGGACTTGTTCCCTAAGAGCCAAGCGGGAGCGGGAGCTATTATCAGGGCCACCTGGAGGCCGCAGCACTTATCTCTGGAAACTGCCCACTTCCTCCAAACCTCCCACAGTGGCCTCAGGAGGCCGCCTCTGTTGGGGCCCCAGGACCCCAGACCTAGGCCAGGCAAGGTTCAGGGTCTCCACGCATGCCGCCCTAGTGGGTCCAGTGTGCTCCAATGGCCCTGAGCGCTAAGGCTCAGCGGGGCAGGGAGGGAGAAGGGGCTACACAGACCGTACCCCATGGCTGGGTTGTCCAGGGCATCGAGGTTGGCGTGGTAGGAGACCACGGGCCGGTAATTTGATCTGTAGCCTGTGCCTTCGTGGCTGCCCATGCGGGGCCTGAAGTCCTCCCGACCTGCCAGCAGGGAAGCCAGGAGACGGGACAGGCCCATGAGACAGGCCCAAGGGGCAGGAGAGTGAAAGGGGAGTGAGCAGGGCTTCCCAGGCAGGGCCAGCAAACGCCCGCCCCCCGACCCCACCCAGGGCCCAGGGGTCCTTGGGATGGAGAAGGCATAGAGCCGTGAAGGCCTGGCCCTTCGAGATCGTGGCAGCAGGGAAGGGAAAGGATAGGGTAGAGGCAAGGTCAATGTGGCCGAATCACAGAATGCCCTCGGGGGAGGGGCAGCGGGGCAAAGCCAGCCTGACCCAACAGGCGCGGACACATCCTTGGGGGGCTCAGGGGGTGGATTGGTTCAGCGTGCTGGGGCCCCTCTGAGAGTGTGAGGGCCACAGGGGCTGCTCCTCTCACAGCGGGAGGGCCCCCCCACATCGTGCCCGCGTCCTGGCGTGGCTCCTGCACAAACCGGGCCTCACCATAGGCTGTACAGTAGCTGGTAGCATAGAATTTCAGGGGGTCCACGCAGCCTCCCGAACTCATCTTCACGTACGGGGAGACAACCCCCAAGGGGAGTTTCCCCATCATGGTGCTGTGGGGCAGGGCCCCGGGGGCACCTGGGGAGGAAGTGCAAGGAGCCCCGGCATTTCAGCAGCCCAAAGACCCCGAGCCTGCCTCAGGTCCAGGCTGCAGAGGCCCCGGAGGTGAGCTCGAGCCCCCCAGCCAGTGCCTTCCCCTCGGCCAGTCCCTCTGCACCGACACCCACGCCCCAAACTGAAGTCAGGACTGGTCATGGTCAACACGTGATCGTGTACACTCATTCCTCCTTCCCCGCACCTTATTATCTCCCCAGTTCACAGCCGGAAACAAAGACTCCAAGTGATGAAGGGTGAGCTCATAATGGGTGGGGGAGCCAGGGTTCAGGCCCCGGGGTACCTGACTCCGTGCCCCCGATCTTAATCCACCCGTGGATTAAGTCCCCCCTGGGGACTGAATGGACAGACACTCTCCCACCCCAGCTCCGCCCCTCACTCGCAGCCCCGGGTTCTTGTCCCTCCCTCGGCTCGCTTCTGGGTCTTGCCGAGGGAAGTGGGCTCGGCCCTCCTGGGGCCCAACCACAGCTGGCCCCACCCTCACCTGCCCTCTGTTCTGGCTCTGAGGTCTGGTGAGAGGCTGCAGGAGGCAGGAGCTGCTCCAGAGAAGCCCAGGCCCTCTGGGAGGCGGCCAGGCCAGGAGAAACAGTGTGTCGCCTAGCAACCGGTGCCTAGCAACAGCGTCCCCACGCTTCTGAAGCCCTTCTAGGGCCAGGGCCCATGAGAGGCTGACCTGGCCCGGATGAGGGCAGCTGCCCAGCCAAGGTCCTGCCGCCTCGGCCCCCCCGCCCCTGCCCCAATCACCGGCTTCCCAGGACAGGCCTGGGTAGAGGTGCTCTCTTCTGAGTGACAAGAAATAAAGATAATCGTGAACAACCACTCCCGCTTATTAAGTATGCACTTCTCAGCAGACACTTTAGATCCTTTATGGCCAGTCTTCTGAGTGGCTCCTCCAGGTGGCTATTATTATCCCTCTTTTCACGTGGGGAAAATGAGACTTCGACAAGCTGTGTCTTGACTGGCCAGAGATCTTGAAAACATAAGGAGAGAGAAGAGTTCGGACTCAAACGTGGGTGGGCCCAGATCCCACTTGTAAGCCTCTCGGGGAATTATCCTGTTTCCTGTGTCCTGCTAGAGCCAGATCGGTGCCAAGCTCTTCCACACACATATTTTTTTAAAAAAGGATTTTATTTATTTATTTGTCAGAGAGAGAGCGCGCGCGAGAGAGCAAAGCAGGGGGAGCAGCAGGCTGCGGGAGAAGCAGGCTCCCTGCCAGGACCCTGGGATCATGACCTGAGCTCCCTGCCAGGACCCTGGGATCATGACCTGAGCTCCCTGACAGGACCCTGGGATCATGACCTGAGCCAAAGGCAGAGGATTAACTGAGCCATCCAGGCATCCCTTCCACACACAGTATTACCTCGGACAATCCCCCGAACCACCCTGTGGCCGGGGTACTATGATTACAGGGCCGACAAGCCCAGCAGCCAGGAGTGTGGCCGAAACCCAATGTGTCATCTCTGACGAGGGCCCTGTCCTCTTACCGCCCCCGATTCCTCCTCTTCACCGAGGGCCGCAACCGGACCGCCTCATGGGGCTGTGGGCAGATTTCCTGAGGGCATGGCTTCAGCTCTTCAGTTTTGCAAAGCTGCTGTTCTCAACCTATTTTGCAGATGGGAAAGGTGAGGCCCAAGGGCACTGGCCAGGCCTCAGAGTCGGTGAAGGATTACAATGGGAGTGAGTCAACTCTGTGGCCCTGCTCCCTTTGGGCTGGCCCATTTGCCCCATGGGTGCTTTGAGGCTTGTAACTGTTTAACTGGATCTCTGGGGATGGGGTGGGAGTGGGGTGCCCCGACATGTAGCATTTGCCACATTTCTGGGGTGTAAATACTCCTATCATGGCTGCTCTCAAACGACCAAGGCAAGGTCACAGAGCAGCGAGTTGGGAAGTCAGGCCCAGGCCCCTATGCAGCTGCCACTATGTAGAATTTGTCCTGTATGGCTCCAACAGACAGAAGTGACCTCGAGACCGTGAATGACAGACAAATGTAGTAATATAATAAGGGGGTGATGACTTTGAAGTATTTATTACCTTTGGGTTTTTTTTAAAGATTTAATTTATTTATTTGACAGATTGAGAGGGGGAGGGAGAGAGAGCACAAGTAGGGGGAGCAGCAGGCAGAGGGAGAAGCAGACTCCCCGCTGAGCAGGGAGCCCGACAACGAAGTGGCGCTTGACCCCAGGGCCCTGGGATCATGACCTGAGCCGAAGGCAGACGCTTTACCGACTGAGCCACCCAGGCGCCCCTATTATCTTCATTCTTAATATAATTGATGAAATCGTAAGTTTTTATAATTTGATTTGTAACCACGGCAGAGTTCAACAACCTGCTCACGAATTTCCTGGAGGTTTTGCCATCAACTCTCAGGAGCTGGTATGACCGGCTCCAGAGCCTCCCGACTCATAGGGGAACGAAAAGGATGCCAAGGGAAAGGGGGCTGCCCCACCCAGGAGATGCCCTTGCTGCACTCGGCCTGGCGTGCCTGGCCTGCCAGGGTCGGAGCTTGCGACCACGCCTGGCCCCCCCAATGAGGCCCTGGACTCAGAGGTGACCGGGGCCATGGGGAGACCCACCAGAGCAAGGAGTCTGTTCGGGGATCGGAAGCTGCAAGGCCAGCAGTGAATGCGCACAGTCCTGCTCTCCCCGTCTACTGACAGAGGCTCAGTGAGCCCCTCCCATGACACGCAAGAGAGAGTAAGCCCTGCCTGGGTGGCTGGGACGGAGGGACAGAGTGGCCCTGCACAAAGTGTGCGAGAGCTCAGACTCTGAAGCCGGATGGCATAAGCCCTGGCTCTACCACTTAATAACTAAGACTCGATGCGTGTTACTTGTGCCTCAGTTTCCCTTTCTGGAAAACGGTGCCTCCCTGTGGGGTTGTGGTACACAGAAAGCACTCGAAATACTCTGCGCACAGTGTCTAGCAGGTGGCAGGCCTGCACCAGGTGGAGGTGAGGGAGGGCTCCCCACCTGGAGGGCCCTGCCAGGGCAAAGGTGGGTAGCGCTGGCAGGCTGGGGGTGGTGATGGGTCCCAGGTGGCCGGAGCACTGTGTGGGGAGGCGCTCAGCTGGGAGAGGCTGTGCCAGGTTTTCCCTTCAGCAGCTGGCAGGGCAAAGGAAGTGGTGAAAGGTTTGACATCGTCAGTAGCACTGTGACGGAAACTCTGGAGCTGCTGGGGACAGCCTGGCCTGCAGCCCACAGAGAATGGGGGGGGGGGAATTTTGGGAGATGTTTGCTCCCAGACTGAACTCCCATTAGGTCTGGGCTCCCGGTGGCCTGTCGCTTTTTGTTGGGTTTTTTTTTTTTTTTTTTTTGGTTTTGTTTTTGTTTTTGTTTTTTGCTGTGTGGCGACACCCAGCGGCTGTCCCTTGGAACTGCAAGCGATGCCGCAGGTGCTGCCCTCCTAAGGCTGGGGGGCTCCCGGAGGGAACTGAGGAGGGGCAGAGCCACTATCCTCCCCCAGCCACAGACCACCCTGCCTCACCAGCTATCCAGATCCCAAGGGGCCGACCTGGCAAGAAGTGTTCCAGGAGGGCAAGGGCTGGAACCTACAAGGAACAGGAGCCTAGGGTCTGCTCACTGGGTGCTGGTCCAGGCGGTAGCCAAATTGCTGTGTGACTTTTGGACCTCTTGGCTCGAGGCCTGTTTTTCTATCAAAAATGAAGCAACAGACTAAATGATCCTTCCAGATTGTAAGTGGGAAATCCAGGGCCCACCTCAGCCCCTCTTCCCATAACTGTTCCCATTGATTAAGCATTTTCCATGCAGGGGCAGAGCTGTGCTAACTCTTCACTCTTCATTCCAGACCTACAAGCAGAGATTGTTGTTACTGCCCCCATTTCACACACGAGGAAACTGCCTAGGCCTCACGGGCAGGAAGGGGTAAAGCCAGCTCTGACTCCAGAATCCACGCCCAGCCTGCTAGAACGTGCTGGCAAATTTGCTGTAAAGTGCTGGGACTGTAGCAGTAGGCTCTAACACCATTTGGTGGAGCTCAGAGATTTTCCAAAGGGACAGACTGCGCTGGCCAGGTGGGTGACCACTTTCTCCTTTCTAAACCTGCCCCGTCCTGAGCAGTAAGATTCAGCCCTATTTCCCTCCTGCGAGAAGGAGCTGGGCTGGCCCCAGACACCAGCAGCTGCCTCGCCTCTGAAGCCTGGAAGGTTGAGGCTCAGGAACCAGCTAGAGGATTTGGGGGCCCTGGTGCACAGAACTCCGTAGCTGGGACTGATGGGGGAGGGCCCGGCGGGCGTCCGGGGCTAGCGTGCACCACTCTTTGACTGCTGAGTCCTGAACGGGGACAGACATCTGCACTCTGGGCTCTGGGCTGCGAGCTCTGGGTCCCCAGAGGAAGATCAACTTGGGCAAATGAGGCAGCACACCACTGAGCAGGTGCCGTTTGACTTTGATTGAAGTGTGTCTTCATGGCAGGCCTTGGAGGGCAGGGCCAACTTTGTCAGGAAGAGAGGTTCAAGGAGGGAAAAGCTTCCTAAAACACCCAACCTTCTAACTGGGGAATAGGGTGCCTGGTGGGGAGTGAGCTCGCCATCCCAGAAGGCATTCAAACAGAAGTTTGAATTCACTTGAATGTGGATGACAATAATAGCAAGCTCTCTCTCGGGCTGTATTTGGTACCAGGCACTGTTCTAAGTGCTTCACGTGTGTTTACACATTCACACCTCTGGGGCACCTGGGTGGCTCAGTCGTTAAGCGTCTGCCTTCGGCTCAGGGCATGATCCCGGCGTTATGGGATTTAGCCCCGCATCAGGCTCCTCCACTGGGAGCCTGCTTCTTCCTCTCCCACTCCCCCTGCTTGTGTTCCGTCTCTCGCTGGCTGTCTCTCTCTCTGTCAAATAATAATAAAAAAAAAACATTCAAACCTCACCACCCAGTGAGGTGTGCTCCTGGGGGGGGGGGTAGCGTCAGCACCTGCATTTTACAAATGAAGAAACTGAGGCACAGAGAGGCTGTTTCACTCATCTGAGGTCACACAGTGAATGGGGGAGGAGTCATTATTTGAATCCAGGCAGGCTGGCCCCGAGGGGCAAGCTGGTGGCTGTTTTGATGTTGCCTCATGGGTTGAACTAGAAGGTTCTCCAAGCTATTTTCAGAATCTGAGCTTTGATGGCAGTTTTCTTTTTTGAAACTTGTGCCTCCCTTGCCCTCTCCCGCACTCAGCTCCTTGGTCAGTGCGGGAGCCTCAGGGAGAAAATCCACAGAAAGTCTAAAATCATCCAACTCGGCCAAGATGACTAAGAAGCAGAAAGTGGGCCTCTGGGGTGCAGCTGAGCGGGAGGCTGGGGGTGCCACACAGAGAGGGGACTTGGTTCTCCTTGCTTTAAAATTGTGGTAAACACATGTAACATAAAATTTACCATTTCAACCATTTTAAAGTGTGCAGTTCTGTGGCATTGAATACATTCACGATATTGCACAACTGGTGATAGCCCAGAACTTTGTCATTTTCCCAAATTGAAACTGTCCAGGAAACACTCCCCATGCTCTCGTCCCCCCCAGACCCCAGCAACCACGTGCTACTTTCTGTCTCTCTGAATTGGCCTGCTCGCGGGACCGCCTGTCAGAGGGATCATACAGTGTGTGTCCTTTTGTGTCTGGTCTATTTCACTCAGCAGCATGTCCTCAAGCTTTCTCCCCAATGTAGCCTGTGTCAAAATTTCCTTTTTAAAAAAAAAAGGCTGCACAGTGTTCCATTGTGTGGCTAAACCGTATGCTGGTTAACCAGTCAGCCGTGCGTGGACCCTTGGGTTGTTTCCACTTTGGGTTATTGTGAATAACACTGCTATGCACATGGGTCCCTTTGAGTGCCTGCTCGAATTTCTTTGGGGTGTATCCCACTTGGTGGGAGAGGAAAGGGCAGGAGGGCTCCTGTCTTGAGTGAGACCAGGTCACATTCCTGCTCCTTTCTGAGCCTCTTCTGGAACTTGGCTTCGATGTCCACCTCCGGCACAAATAGGGCTGTGTGACCTTCCTTAATCAACCCCCCCTCTCTGGTCCTGGCGGCCTGTGAAAAGAGGGGGCTGGGCCAGAACAGAAGGTTTGGCTTGTTTGTTTGAAGTTTGAGATGTGGTGTTTGTTTTGGCCTCAGGGCCTTGGAAGTGTTTCTTCAAACAGACCTGGAAATGATGCTTGGCTCCCCCCCCCCCCCATCATCTGGGCCAGAGCGGTTGCCCAGCTCATTCTCTCTCGAGGTCCTTCTGTTCCATCAGAAACTGAAATAGCCCAAGGCTGATGGCCTAAGTCCACTCTCCCTCTGTCTCTCTTTTGCTAAAAGGCCACAATTCCCTTGATGACCTGAGCACGCTCTCTGCACGTCCCGCCATGCCTGCACAACTTCTTCGGGTTCACCCCCCCCACCCCCCCGCAGGTGGACATTTCCTGGAAGAACTCCGGTGCTTATTTGATGGCTGTTCTGTTTCTGCCTGTTCTTGTTCTTTTACTGTCTCCTCTGGGTGAACTGGTTGATCTTGCACGAGGTTTAAAAATTCATGACTCCCGGGGAAGCTGAAATGAGACGGAGCAGAAAATAAGAACCCAGTCCCGGGGCTCCAGTGGGATGAAGATATTCTCAGCAGTGATCAGCAAGGAACTCAGTGCAGGGGGCCCAGAGCAGGGGTTCTGGATACACGGAGACCCGGGTTCAAATCTCCAGCGCTGTCTTTATGTGGGCTGTTCTGTTGGATGCCCTTAACTTCTCCAAGGCTGTTCCCTTAGCTGAGTGATGAGATCGCAGCGGTGAGGTCCCACAGCAGAACTCACGCACTTAGGGGCCGAGGGATTCAGAAGAGACACATTTAAGTGCTTAGCACACAGCCTGGCACAGAGAAAGCACTCAGGACGTGTTTGGGATGATTTTATATTCCCCAGCCTCCCCCGCGGTTCAATAAACACAGTGGGGCCCGTTCTGGGGGATTGAGAACCGCCACTCCCAGCCGGAGGGAGTCAGAAGAGGCTGGGGGTGGAGCCCCCGTGTTGGCACAGAAGAGCAAAAGATGGGAGCGGCGTGGGTCGCCGAGTCGCCGCACAGAGGCCAGCGACATGGAGAGCTGCGGTGCTCTGTCCGGCGTCCCTGGGACCTGCAGTGCTCCAAGTGAGAGAAATAAACTTGGCTTTGTGAAGCCACTGGGGTTGGGAGGCTTATTTATGAGCGTAGTCTAGCTGACCAGGGGCCCCTCGGCTCCAGCCTCACCATGAGGTTTCGAGACTTCTACAAACATGCCCTGCATTCTGTCCAGGGCTCATTTACCCCCGCAGTTCCCCTCTGCCTGGAGTGCCTTGCCCCGCCCCGGTGGTCTTCCTAAAGCCCGGCTCTACGTAAGCCACTTCTCTGTTAAGATCGCTCAAGGAGATCATTCCCAAGCTGAACGAGACAGCTCCGTCGTCAGAGATGAAGGCCATGTCATCCAGCGGTGTCAGGAGTTAACCCTGGACAGCGAGGCCAGTGTGGTACAGGTGGGGATTGCCTGCGTGGCAGGACATGGATTCAGGGTGCTTTGGCTGCTGCGCCCCCAGCAGTGGCCTCCAAGAGGTACAGGCAGTGGGCACCCAAGGATCAGCGTGGGGCTCCCAGAGGGGACACACTCCCTGATGTTTTAGGACGGATGGAGACAGACAGGTTTTTAACAATTTATGAACCGACATCACCGAGTAACGGGAACAGTGCCTACAGGCAGCGTGCCAAGCTCTTTTCTTACGAGAAGGCAAACCTGCAGAGGGCTTAGGAGGACAGGCATGGAGCCGGGCAGCCCGGCTTGACGTGCGACCTCCCCAGCTCCCCAGCTGAGTGACCTTGGGCAGGTGGCGTGGCTTTTCGGCACCGCTGGCTCCCAGTAAAGGTGGGATGACCAGGGTGCTTCTGCCTTGCTCTAGAAGGAGTAAGGGAGCTAAATGAGAAGTGTGCCTCCCATGATAAGCACATCTCGCTATTATTAGTCTCAGGATAAAGCTAAAAGCAGCGTGGTCTTGGCTGTCCTCCTGACACTAACCAGGACGCCGACCACGCGACCATGTGACCCTCCTGCCACACCGATGACGGGCACTGTAGGTGATGGGGGTCACTGGTGTGGCTTTCCAAGCACTGAATGTATACACGCGTCACCACAACAAACCCTCCTGGACACTGACAACCATTTTTTTAATGTGACAAACGGATAAATAATTGTATCAGAAAGACAGTTAACATCTTTTGCTCCCTCCACCTACATACATATGGGCTGTTGGCATTCTCAAAGCTGGTTAATATCACAGTCTAAAAAGAGAATTGCTTTTTGATGGAGAACTTGATTTTCATTTTCGATATAAACGATACTGGGAAGCCAAGAAATCTTTTATGATAAACCAGTCTTCGCCAGTCCCATTTTTCTCAGGGAGGAACTAGCTTTTTTTTTTTTTTAGGAACTTATTTTTAAATATGAATTTTTGTAATTCAATTATTACTTTCAGCTGCATTTTTCATTTGAACATTTTATTTAAAAAATTTAAAAATTCAATAATGTGGTTTTATTTTCACAGTGACAGACAGGATTTTTGACAAAGATGTCACAGCAAGCCAATAGGACAGGAAGTCTTTTTAATAAATGATGTTGGAATAACTGGGTATCTCTACGGAAAGAGAAAAGAGCCTCAAACCTTACCTCATGGTGTATCTAAAAATTCTTTCAAGATATAAATGTACCTTTGTGACCCAGGGAGGGGCAAAGGTTTCTGAAACAAGTCACAAAAAGCGATAACACCATCAAAGGAAAAGCTGGTAAACTGGACTTCATCAAAATGTAAAACTTTGGCTCTTCAAAGAAAGTGTGAAGAAAATGAATAGACAACTCCCAGACTAGGTAAAAAAAAATTTGCGAACATACATCGGCAAAGGACTGGTATGCACGATGTATAAAGAATTCCTACAACTCAATAATAAAATGACAACAACCAAATTCAAAAGCGGGCAAGAGGCTTGAACTGGCACCCCACGAAAGAAGACACATAAATGGCCCATAAGCACGTGAAAAAAAATATTCCACATCATCCATCATCAGGGAACTGCACATGAAAACCAAAGGGAAGTGCCAGTTCCTACCCACGAGGATGGCGAAGTTTTGACGGACTGACACCAAATGCTGGCAGGCTTGTAGGGCAGCTGGCTGTCTCACACATTGTCCGTGAGAGTGTAAAATGGTATGTCTGCTTTGGAGAACGTGCTGGCCCTCGTTTTTCAATCAGACATACACCTACCTGTGACCTAGCCATTCTACCTCTAGATATATACTGAGAAGTAAAAACATTCGATCACAAAGAGAATTGTCTGGAGCCCAATACCGGAAGGAGCTCAGGTACCCATCAACGGAATGGATACACTAAATTGGGTAGAGTCGTCCGATGAGATACATTTGACTCAACAAAAACCAGGACAAATACCGCTGTGGGCAGTGCCAAAAACATCATGCTGACCGAAAGCAGACACATACAGAAGAGTACATACCGTCTGATCCCATCTTTATGAAATTCTAGAACAGACAAAATTAATCTATGGAGAAAGAAAAAGTCAGAGGTGGTTGCCTGGGGTGTGGGGAGGTGTGCTGTGGGGACTGACTGGGGTGGAGCATGAGAGAACTTTCTAGGGTGACGGTAACTCCTGTTTCCTGATAGGAGTCTGGTGTGGGCATCTGCCAGAACGCAGCAAATGTGCACTTAAGATTTGGGCATTTCACTGGATGTAAATTTTACAGCAAAAGAAAACTACTTAAAATAAATGTGTAAGTCTAGTTAATGATACGTGTTCTGAAATATTTTGGGGAAGCATTCTGAGATCTATAATTTTGTTTGAAATGAATCAAAAAGTAGATGGATTAGGGGCGCCTGAGTGGCACAGCGGTTAAGCATCTGCCTTCGGCTCAGGGCGTGATCCCGGTGATCTGGGATCGAGCCCCACATCAGGCTCTTCCACTATGAGCCTGCTTCTTCCTCTCCCACTGCCCCTGCTTGTGTTCCCTCTCTCGCTGGCTGTCTCTATCACTGTCGAATAAATAAATAAAATCTTTAAAAAAAAAAAAAGTAGATGGATTAATGGGTGGAGAGGGATGGAAAGATGGGCAGATAGGCAATGAATCAAGTAAGGAAAAAGTTAATGGCAGAATCTAAGTGGTGGATAGGACATACAGTCATTTGCTGCAAAACTCTTCTTGGCATTGCTGTATATATATGAATTTTTTTATAATGCAATGTTAGAAAAATTCCACAACATTTTATGGATTTAAAAAAAATTTTTTAAAAGTAGACTCCACACCCAACGTGGGGCTCGAACTCATGACCCTGAGATTAAGAGTCACGTGCTCTACACACGGGAGCCAGGGGTGTGCGGGAGGTTGGGCAACTCATCTCTGTACCCAGAAATGGGGTTTGCGTGGCCTTCCTGACCAGCCATGTCCAGCTCCCAGACCCAGCCTCCAACTCAGAGGGAAAGGACAGATAGTGACAGGAAGATCCAGAAAGCTCCACACCTCTTCTCTGCTGTTCAAGGATAAAACCCTTGACACAGCGCAGATGGAGCCCTGCCCTCTGACCGCCCCCCAAATCCAGTGTCTCTCAACTCCACACCATCCTCTCTCTGGAGGTGGCCCCGGTCCTGCTTGGAGGGCTCAGGAGGTTAAGGCCGGAGCTGCTGAGGCCATGCTGTCCTGTCTGCAAGAGCCAGGGCCCCGGGGTCCTGGGGGAACCAAGGGAGGGTTTCTGCAAAGTCCGCACAGCAGTCTTCCCCCGGCCGAGATGAGACCCAGGACCAGAAGCCAGGAGCAGGGGGTGCTGGCGACAGCGCTCCTGCTTGGAGGCCGGGTAGCCTACGGGGCCCACCCGAGGCCTGGCTTCGGATGCTGGCTCTACTGCTTCCCCTCTGTGACCTGGAGCGAGCAGCTTCCTCTCACCCGCCTCACTTTTCTCATCTGTGGGAGGGGACTGACAACCGTGCCTCTCCCCTACGTCACCATGAGCATTCAGCCAGAGTGCAGGTGGGGCTCTCAGCAGCGCTGGGCCCGCCATCAGCACAGAGCACCGTTGCTAGGACTACCTAGCAACCGTGTTGCCAAGGTGCCAGGTCCCGGGCTAGGCGCCTTACATGCATGACCTCATTTGGTCCTAACACCCACACGTGCGGGGAGGTTCTTTTTTTTTCCGTTTTACAAAAAAAGACACAGAGCTGTGCAGAGGTTCGATGAACGCGCCCACCTTGCTGAGGAATGGGAGATGGGCAGGCTCCCTTCGGTCTGATTCTCCAGCGGCTGCCTCAACTGCCCTGCTCTGTCTGCCCTAACCGTGTCCCAGGGCATCGCCAAGGGGGCGCATTTCACTCGATACAAACTAAGTCACCTGAAATCCACTGGCAAACAAAATGCCCATCTTAACATCACCGTTTGCTTTAAAACTACAGGCTCTGATGTGTCCTTATGTAAGATGTGTTCACGGTGCCCTTTTTAAGGAGAATATCAACATCCTCCTCTTCGGCGGGAGTATCCGGATTCAGGCAGGACCTGGGACCCAGTAAAAGACAGACTCTTCTCCTGTGATTATAGGTTACAAGGTGCTGGATTTCTTCTCCGCACGTCTTTCCCTTTCAAGCCCTCTTATCTCGGATAGCTTCCACTTTTCGGTAATCCACCCTAAAATGTCACAGTGCTGACAGACAGGTGTTTCTTAAAGCTGCAAGAGCACCCCTTGCCTCAGGCCACCTGTCCCACCAATGCCATTTTAGCCAACTGGGGATGATCTGGCACCCCTCCTCGCTCCCAGGGGGCTCCCTGGGAAACTCAAGTGTCCCGAGGTCGCTTCACTGGAAGCTGATCAGCACCATTTACTTGAGAGCTGCAGGGTGGCAGGCCCACCCCCTCGGACACCGCCGGCTGTCAGCTGTGGGGAGGAGGGGGCTGTCGGCTTCGAAGTCTCCCAGACCTGCTGGCCCCTTAAGCCTGCACGGCTTCTGTATCGTGAACCCTTCCTCTTCCTCAACCCACAGCAGTGTGGTGGACGGATGGACAGATAAATGTGAGACCCTCCACTCTGCCAGCGGAATCTCTTTTCCTGGTGATGTTTAAAACCACGAACCAGGTTTTGAGTGTGCCACCCTGGCTGGAGCTACGGGACAGACCAGATAACCAGATATGCCCAAAGCCAGAGCAAGGCACCTTTGCAATGACCCCAACAGATCCACTCCAAGGCACGGAGCTCGGGCAAAGGGGTTTGGCTGGTGCATTCTCAAGACTCGAAATGATTAAGAGAGGCAAGCATGGGAAGAGAACAGCCTTTGTGAGCCAGTGTGACGGGTCACGAGGCAGCCTGGGCGGCAGGACTCACGAGACCACTTCAGACGGGGCAGTGCAGGGCCAGACGCTCATCTGCCCGGCCCCGGCTCGGAATGAGGTCACTGAGCAGTGATGTGTCCGACTGAGAGCGACGGGGCCGGCTCCTGTTCCCCACAGATCCTTAGGGGGCTGCTGGCCCTTGCTATATGTTTATTAATTTTTAAAAATGCGCTGTGGCCAGCCTAGTTTTAGTTAATGCCTAATAAAGGGAAAAACTGTTTACATAGCACCCCTGGGTCTGACACTGAGCAGCTGAAGTTAGCAAGATCCTTCACTTTCCAAGATGACACAAGCCAGCAGCCCGGGAGGAAAACAATTCTTCAGAAGCACGCCAGTCCCAGGTGACGGTGGCAACAGTTGAACATTATGTTAAATGAGACAAAATCAGGGTCAGGAGACCTCGAACCCCCGGCGGGGGGAAGGCTCACACTGCCCACCAGGCCGTCAGGTGGGCTGCAGGAGCGCCCAGAGTAGATGGGCAAGTCGCTCCCCGGTTCGTGTGCACATCTTACAGTCCAGCCCCATCTCGCTCACGAGCTCTCCCGCTGCCTAACGTCCTCCGCCCAGCACATCAAATGAGGCCCCAAGTGGCCAGAGTCTGCGGGAAGCCTCAGGGGACGTCCTCCCGTCCTCTCAAGGGCCCTGCTTCTGCCTCCCAGCTGTCACGCCCACGCCTGCTTCTCACCCCCAGGGGCTCTTCCATCTTCCCCGACAGCCCCGCGGTTCTCCAATGTGCTTGGCTTTCCCACCTGCACAGAAGACTGCCCCGCACGAGCTCTGGTGACCTCAGTGACATGCCAGGCAACTGGCGTTAGGAGACTGCTTTTAAGTCTCGGGCTGAGGTCACGACCAAGAGCTGACACCTAGTATCTACCGAGAGCTGAGTGTGCTGGGGGCCGGGTGAGAGCTCTGTGAGTTTTCTCTTCTCATCTGAAATAGTCAGGTACGATAAGGACCGTCATCGCCCCTGTCTTACGGATGAGGAAATGGGGGCTCAGGCCGATGCAGTCAGCCGGCAAATGAGCAGCAGAACCAGGCCCTGAACTTGAAACCAGTGCCGACGCTGCTTCCTCACTCACGCGAGCTGCCCTGGGGAGCCACGGGCTTTGGGAGGCATCTGGCGGCCACCTGCCCCCTTCGTGACACACAGGTTCGCCGTCTCAGAATGATCTTTGCCCTAACTTTGCAAAGCACGAATTCCTACTAAGTTTCCTACTAAAGAAGAGTGGTCTAGTAGAAAGTTCATTTGCTTTGGAGGCAGAACGAACGGAGACTGTCACTTTCTGACTAAATAGCTACTCGACCTTGGACAAACTGCTCTCTGAGCGCACTTTCTCATCTACAAAATCAGCGTAACAGCCCTTGTCCGCAGGAGTACCGTGAGGCCCTCACAGGGTCATGTAAGTAAAGGCTGGTTCTCTTCTCTTCTCTCCTTAGCCGGGGACACCAGAGGCAGGAAGGACCAGGAGGCGGCTCTCCGGGAACCCCTCAGCTCCAGAACGCTGGAGGCAGGCACTTTCTCTCTGCGTGCATTTCCTGTGCTCACCACCCTGTGCTTATCCACCCCCTGGCCTGCCTTCCAAGGTCCACACCGTCAGATGGTCCCGGCCCGGGTGACGACAGCCCTGACTGGGTTACAGGTCTGAGGGCAAAATCCCTCCAGGGAGACCACTGCTAGCCACACATTAGTCTTCCGGGCCCAGAGCTCAGCACTTCCAACTGATTCATTTTAAGATGTTACTGCTTATGTTGTCAGTTCGTCAACTGCAATGACTGGGAAGACTGCAGAAATACAGAAGTTTGCCGTCATGCCATGTGGGAATAAACCCCGTGACTGTCACCTCGTATCACTCCAGAGACAAATGACTATGGATTATATGAGGACAGACAGAATTAAAATAATTGTGTGAGGGCCGGGAACTGTGATTTTTCCTTCATAAAATATTCTTTAATATTTAATTATCTTTCCGTTTACAGAGTGAACGTTTTAGAGAAGATCTCATGAGGAGGATGTGGACTCATCAGCAGCATGCCCACACATCCCTGCTGGCTGCCCTCGTTCTGCCTGCCGTGTCTCGGAAAGATTCAGCTCAGGGGGCTAGGGTCCGCTGCCCTGGCAGGAGGGACCCTAGCGGGTGGGGAAGCGGGGAGGGATTTCACTTGAACAAAGCCCTGGGCTGCTCGGGGAAGCTCACCACACAGCCCCGCAGCTGGCTGCCTCTCTTCACGGAGCACACGTTTCTGGTTAAAGCAATGAGCCAGCACCATGGCCTCCCCAACACTGCCCTCCTGTGGCCGAGCCCGCCTCCGGGGACAGGAGCCAGGGAAAGAGGCCAGAGGGCCGGCAACACCAGCAAGCGCTTTTAGGCTTAAAACTGAACCAAAAAAGTGTCAGAATGAGTCACGGCCAGTACTGACATGTCCT
The DNA here is from genome assembly GCF_024610735.1 of Ursus americanus. Lineage (NCBI taxonomy): Eukaryota > Metazoa > Chordata > Mammalia > Carnivora > Ursidae > Ursus > Ursus americanus. Next base: position 37,587,518 of record NC_142150.1, on the reverse strand, counting down.
GAGAGATGGGTCCATCATTTGCAGCAAGATCAACGGTCTGGGTGGGCTGAGTGGCTCCGGAGAAGCAGGAAGTCAAGGTCAGCGTCCATCCTAAGTTCGAGTCCGTGGACTGAGCCCCCAGGGCAGGCGATGGGACACAGCTCAGTGTGGCTTTTCGAAGAGGTATTCCAGATCCGGGGCGCGTAGTCTCTGCTCTTTGTTTTTGTTTTTAGCGAAGTCTCTCAGCAATGCCATGACCTCGTTTTCAAATATTTCTGGGGCTGGTTTTGCTTCTGCAAGAGAGGAATGGGCAGAGAAAATTCAGAGGGACCCTGAAACTTGAAACTCTGGCCTTTGAAAGGAACCAACAGATTGTCTCCAAATACACACGGCAGCCTATAGTGGGAGCCGGCGGAGCGCGGCGGCCGCGCGTCACCCCTGTCGGAGCAGGTGCCCCCATCTGTTCACATACTGTCCCGCTGCTTTCGCACTAGGACGGCAGCGATGAGTAGCTGCGACAGAGGCTGTATGGCCACAAGACTAAAATATTTACCGTCTGGCCTTTTATGAACAAGCCTACTGGCCCCTGGCCTGTCCAAGCTCGGGGGCACTGTTTTGCTCTGCACTCGGTATTTCGGTGTTTTCTGGGTACTGCGTTTCCCCTTCCAGCCTATACACTTCCCGAGGCAGAAGTCCTCGGTGTACATGGCAAACAAGTAGCTCTACCAACTTCAGCAAAAAGGAATTCATTAGAAGGCTATCAGAGGCGCACAAAATGGACATGAACCTGGAAAACCAGATGTGGAGGGACAGGCCACAATGGCACGGAGAGCAAAGCCACAAGAGTGTCGTCGTCTTGGGGGTGGGCGAGGGGGCCCCAGTATGCTTGCTTACCTCCCACCTCCTCTTCACCTGGAGACACCTGCTTAAGATGCCAATTACAAGCAAAGCCTCCCACGGGGGAAGCTTAGGGAACGTCCTATCAAGACTACAATGCTGGGAGGGAGAATTCCTCAAACAAAACTTAACTTCCCCTCACTGAGCACAGAAGCCCAGCATCTAGTGGGCTCGGCATCTGTTTTTTTTCTGTGATCATCGAAATAAAGCCCAGGCGGTTTAGGCTTCCCCCAAGGACGGTGCAGACTGGAAAGAACACCGTGCTCATCCTAACAAGAAAAGCCAGAAAATCTACAAACAGCATGACTTTCCGTGAAGTCATGCGAGAAGCGAGGTCACGGGGCAACCAAGCAGAATAAAATCTAAGGGAAGAGAAGCCCCCCAAAGGAGAAAGTGCACATGAGCACCTGCTCGCCCGAGACAGGGCTCAGGAAGAAGAGACACTGGACGCCATCCAAACAGGTAAGAAGAGTTCAGCTAAGATTTTTAACAACTGCTACAAGCCAAGCGTGGGCTAGCCACAGACACCGGGGGAGTGCACGCCCTCCAGGCTGTTCGCAGCAAACCTCCAGAGCGTGCTGCTGACCAAGACTAGGTTCAGAGCAAGAGGCAGGAGACCGCATCCCTGAGTGGTGCAGGCCAGGAGCGGCGGAGCAGCCAAGACCGCAAAAAAGCTTAGAGCCCAGCCTGCCCTTCTTTGCGAAATAAAAGCCTTAAGAGACTGGGGGTAGGTCTGCAAATCCCATCTCCTACTTGGAACGTGTGAGGACCCATCTGGGATGGTGAAGACAGAAAAGAAAAAAAAAAAAATCTTCTCATCCTGTGGGACAGTCAGGGCCACAGAGAAAGCCCACCCCTGAGACCTGGGGCCACAGGGACTGAAGGTGAACCAGGATAACGGAGAATGCCTTCCCAACCTCCGTCCCCCAAGTGGGAAGCAACAGGAATCTGTTGCTGGGGAAGGGCAAGAGCATAGAAAGATTCCCTCTGAGGCACAGAAATAGGAGGAAGGCTGAAAGCTGAGGGAAGAACAGGAACATTGAGAAATACCCTCCGGAAACTCAGCCCCTACTCTATGCAGATGGCAGCAACAGAGGCTTGTGGCACAGTGAAGGCAAGCACAGCAGTAACAGAATCTACAAGAGCTGAACTCCTAACTAGACTGACTTGATCCCCATACTAACAGCCTACTGGAAGCACGCCCATTTCTAGGCATAAATACTATTTACTTTGCTCTTTACTGTCTTCCTCACAATGTCTAACACTCAATCAAAAATTATGAGACACACATGCACACAAAAGAAGAAAAACACAACACACTGTGAAGGGACAAAGCAAACAGAAAAAGCCTCGGAGATGACCCAGATGTTAGAACTGTTACAGAATTTAGAATAACTAATATGTTAGGGCACCTGCAGTAAAATATAACTTGAAAGGAGACTGAGTAATTAAGGATGTATCTTGTAAAGCCTACGGCAATCATAAAAAAATGATAACAGGAAGTATAAACAATAAACCAACAATGGAGGTCATATGAAATTTTAAATACTTAATTTGAAAAAACATGGAAATAGAGGGGAAAAGGAAAAAAGAACACATGGAAAAAACAGGAAACAAAAAGACAGATTTTAATTCAACCACACTGTTCACTGAATATATGCAAATGACCAAAACACACCAATGAAAAGACAGAAACTGTAAGACTGAATAAAAAAGAGACTACATATGCTATCTATAAGAAGCTCGATCTAAATATAAAGACAAAGATAGGTCAAAAGTAAAGGAATGGTGTGGGAGGCAGACTTCTAAGTTGGCCCTCAGTACTTCCCACTCCCCTGGCATACAAGCCCTGCATACTTCTCAGGACTGTGAACATGAAGATTTTCACTGCCATGAGTAAGTTATGTTAGATGGCACAGCCGCCTCAGGACAGGGAAATTATCCAGGTGGTTCGGACCTAATCACATGTGCTCTTTATTTTATTTATTTTTTTAAGGGGGAAGGGGGAGGAAAGGAAAAGAGAGAAGCTTAAGTAGGCTCCACACCCAGCACAGAGCTCCATCTCACAACTCTGAGGTCATGACCTGAGCCGAAATCAAGAGTCAGATGCTTAAGTGACTGAGCCACCCAGGCGTCCCACATGTGCTCTTTAAAAGCAGTGCTCTCCAGCTGGTGGCAGAAGGAAAGTCAGAGAGATCTGAAGTGTTGAGAGGGACGCCATGTGATGAAGAATCTCTTTGCTGGGATGGAAGGAACCTTGTAGCAAGGACCTGCAAGTGGCTTCCAGGAGCTTTAAGAGATCGACAGGTAGCAAGACACGCAGGACCTCAATCCTACAACTGTAAGGAAATGAATTCTGAGAACCTGAATGAGCTTCCAGACAGGAATGGAGAACAGCAAACAGCAATTTCAGACTGAGTTCTAGGCTTACAGAACTTCTCACCTACAGAACTATGAATATATGTGTAAATCTGTGTAACTATGTTATCTAAAATCACTAAGTTTCTAGTAATTTATTATGTAGCATAGAAAACTAACACAGATGGAAAAAACACATACCATGCAAACACTAATCGAAAGAAAGCTGGTGTGGCTAAATTACTAGCAGACACTTCAGAATAAAGAATATTATCAGCAATAAAGACAGACATTATATAGAATGGTAAAGGAGTCAATTCATCAAGAAGATACAACAACCCTGAATGTGTTTTCACAAAATAGAGCTTCAAAACTTATGAAGGAAAAACAGGGAATTGAAAGGAGTAATAGACAAATCCACAATTATAATTGGAGGTTTCAGCACTCTTCTCTTATTAATCAACAAACAATTACAGAGTAAACAAGTCAGAATATAGAGAACATGAAGAACGGCATCAACAAAGTTGCCCTAGTTGACATTTACAGCACACTTCATCCACAGGTGCAGACGGCACATTATGTTCAAATAAGTGCAAACGAGACATTTATCAAGTATATAGCCATAGTTCAGGCCATAAAACAAATTTCAAGAAACAAAAGAACTGAAACTACACAATGTAAGTTCTATGGTCATAATGCAATCAGTAACAGAAAAATATCTGGATATATTTTAAATGAAACTTCTAGGGGCACCTGGGTGGCTCAGTTGAGCATCTGCCTTCAGCTCAGGTCACGATCCCAGGGTACTGGGATTGAGCCCCGTGTCAGGTTCCCTGCTCAGCAGGGAGTCTACTCATCTTTCTCCCTCTGCTGTTCCCCCTTCGTGTGTTCTCTCGCTGTCAAATAAATAAATTAAATCTTAAAAAAAAAAAAGAAACTTCTAAACAACTCATGGGTCAAAGCGGAAGTCAGAAGGGAAATTAGGAATTGAATGAAAATGATAACAGAAATTTGCACCATGAAACTAAAGCAGTGCTTAGAGGGAAATTCATAGTACTAAATGCTTACAATGGAAAAAGAGGTCTCAAATCAATGAGCTCAACTTCCACCTTACGAAACTAAAAAAGTAAGAGCAAATTAAGCCCAACACAAGCAGAAAAAAAGGAAATAAAGATCAGAAATCAATGAAAAAGAAAAATAGAGAAAAAACTATAAATAAATTGAAAGCTGGTTATCTGAAAAAATAAATAAAACTGATAAACTTTTAGCCAGACTGATCAAGAAAAAACGAAAAAAACCCACAAATCACCAATATTAGAAATAAAGGAGGGACCTCACTACAGCTCTTCAGACAATCAAAGAAAAAGGGAATATGACCACAACTTTATATCCATAGACTTAACAGCTTATATGATGTGGCCAAATTTATTAAAGACACACTAACAAACCTCATCTAAGAAGAAAGAGATAACTCGAATTGTTCTATAGCTATTAAAAAAAATTAGACTTTACAGTTAAAAACTTCCAACAGAGAAAACCTCAGATCCAGAAGACTTCCCCAGGAAATTCTACCAAATACTTAATAAAGAAATAACACCGACTCCATATATTCTTCCAGAAAATGAAAGAGAACACTTCACAACTCATTTTATGAAGCCAGCATTACCCTGATCAAAACCAGATAACATTACAAGAAAACCAATACCCCCATGAAGACAGATACAAAGATCTCCAAAATATTAGCAAATCAAATCAAGCAATACATAAAGACCAGGTGAGGTTTATCATGGGAATGCAAGGTTGGCTCAAAATGTAAAAAATCAATGAAAAATTCACCATATCAATAAACTAAGGGGGAAAAAAAATCATACGACCAAACAAATGATCGTCTCTAGAGAAATGCCTAGAAAGCACCTGACAAGATTCAACATTTATTTATGAAAAAACGCTCAATACACAAATGGAAAGAAATTTTCTCAATCTGATAAAAGGCATTTACGACTCACCTAGAGCTAACTGTATATTAACAGTGAAAGACTGAATACTTTCCCCCAACACTGGGAACAAGACAAGGATGCTCCTCTCACTGCTACTATTCAGCGTTACACTGGAGATCCCAGATAGTGCAATAAAGCAAATTAAAGATATAAAGGGCATACAGATTGGAAAAGAAAACCTTCTCTGTTCACAGATGACACAGCGGTCTACACAGAAAATCCCAAAGAATCTACAAAACAGCTTCTAGATCTGAGTGCGCTCAGCAAGGTCACAGTGTACAAAAATCAACTGTATTTCTACATTCTACGAACAATGAGAAAGTGAAAATGTCTCTTCAAGTACCACTTATTAATAGCACCAAAATACATGAAATACCTAGGTATAAATCCAGCAGAATATGTCCAAAATATGCTGAAAACTACAAAACATGGATTGTAGCAGTCAGACTTCTAGGATGGCCTCCAATGATCTCCACCTCCAGGTATCATGCTCTTGCGTGATTCTCACCCCTAACCCGACACAGGCTGGACCTAAAGACTTGATTCTAACCAACAGAATATGGCAAGGGTAACACAATGTCATTTCCGTGATTAGGTTATAAAACACTGAGACTTCCATCTTGCTAGCAGATTCCTCTCTTGTCTTCTCGGCTTACGTGCTTTGAAGAACCAAGCTTCACAAGTAGGAGAGGCCCTTGTGACAAGGAACAGAAGGCAGCCTCTAGACGACAGCCAGCAAGGAACTTAGGCCTGCAGGTGGGGAACCTGTGAGGAACTTAATTGTGCCAACACCAGAGAGAACTTAAAGCAGATCCTACCCTAACTGAGCCTCCAGATGAAACCCCAGGCCCTAAGCTGACACCTTGATTATAACTTCATGACAGACGAAAGCACAGCACCCAACTACGCCATGTCTGGATTCCAGATCCACAGAAAGGTTGAGATAATAAAGGTGGGTTTGTTTAAAGCCAGTAAGTTTTGGGGTAATTTGTGATATAACGACAAATAATATACTGATAAAGAAGTCAAAGACCAAAGGGCTCAGTTGGTCAAGTGTCTGCCTTTGGCTCAGGTCATGAGTCCTGGGATCGAGCACCATGTGAGGCTCCACGTCAGGCTCCCTGCTCTTTAAAAGGAAGTCTGCGTCTCCCTCGCTCCCTGTCCCTCTCCCCAGCTCGTGCACTCACTATCTCAAATAAACAAATTTTTTTAAATAATAAATAAATGTTAAAAAAAAAAAGTCAAAGACCTAAATAAATGGAGATACCGCAAGTTCATAGATTAGACAAAAGATTTTCCCAAACTGATCTACTGATCCAAAACAACTCCCAATTTTTTGAGAAACTGAACAGGTGATTCTAAAACTATAAAGTTCCTGGAAGAAAACAGAGAAAATCTTTGTGACTTCAGATAAGGCAGATTCTTAGACACAGTATCAAAAGCACAACCCGCTAACTCACCAAATAAAACACTGTCCTTCGCCAAAATTAAAAACTGCTCTTTGAAAGACAATGTTAAGAATACGCAGACAAACCATAAGCAAGGAGAAAGAAATTTGCAAGACACAGATCTAACAAGGGATTTGAACCTGACATAAATAAAGAACACTCAAAACTCAATTAGAAAACGAACCCAATTAAGAAAAAAACAAAGGTGGGATAAGATTTGGAGAGACATATTAGCAAAGATGTAAGAATGGCAAAGATCCACTTAAAGAAGATCCTCAATACCCTTAATCACCAGAGCCACGATAATTCACTACAGTGAATATCACTGCCTATTTCTTAGAATGGCTAAAAACAAAAACAAATAAAATCCTGATAATACCAAGTGCTGGTAAGGATGGGGGACTTCACATTCAGTCCCTGACAACTGCTAGTTTGTTTTCTGCCCCTATAGTTTTGCCCTTCCCAGAATATCATAAAAACGGCATCATACGGTATATATGGCCGGACTTTGAGTCTGGCCTCTTTCACTTAGCCTAGGAGTCAGCAAACTATGGCCTGCTGCCTGTTTTTGTATGGCCAGTACATTAAAAATGACTTTTAAATGGTTGAGGAAAAAAGTTAAAAGGATTTTTTGTGACAATGAAAATTATATGAAATTCAAAGTTCAGTGTCTGTCAATAAAATTTCATTGCAACACCGTAGCACGCATTTACCTACTGTCCAGTGGCAGTCTGTATGCTCCAATGGCAGGGGTGGAAGACTCAAGACAAAGACTGTATGCTCTGCAAAGCCTAAAATATTTACTCCCTGCCCTACTACAGAAAAAGTTTGTCATAACTCTTACCATGTGACTCAGTGACCCTTCTCCTGGGTATTTACCCAAGAAAAACTACTACCTACATCCACAAAAAGCAATATGCAAACGTTTATAGTTTGCATATTTATAGTGGCTTTCCTCATAATCGCCTAAAACTGGAAACACCCTGATGTCCCTCAACTGGTCAACAGATAAAAAACCGTGGAGTACAGTCACATGATGGGATTTTACTCAACAGCACTAAAGGACCAGAGGGTAAATATTTTACACTTCGTGGGCTTTCCAATGTTTACATAAACCTCAAGACTCTGTATTATCACACTTTATACTCATAACCTACAGAACGGTTTCTACTTTATGACTCAAATCTGGACTGGGAACATAAAACCAGAAGACCCAGAGTGTGACGAAAATGGATGAGACGTCCCCTAATATCCATTCTCCCATTTTTCCTTGACAACAGAACTCCCAATGTAACTGGACGCACAAAATGGACTATATCATTTTCTCATCATGACTAGGCGTTGCCATGTGACTGAACTGTGGCCAATGGAAAACTAGTGAAGTGTGGTGCAGGTATTCTCCTGAGAAGGAGTCATAAAAAATAAGGGGAATTTCACTTCTACACATTTTCTCCTGACTGAAACAGAAACATGACAGACACAGCCGCAGCAACCACGAGGTAGACGGCACGTGCTACGGAGGAAGGAGCACATCGAGGGGAATCTGGGCATCATGACTCCTCTATGGAAGGCCTACCTCTGGACTGCTGTTATAAGAGAGAAATATAATCCTGATTTGTTTAAGCTAGTATTGCTTTTTTTTTTTTTTTTTAACTCACGGCCAAAGCTAATCCTAATTATACACAGTGAAAACTGTTATTCCCAAAGGCAGTGCTGGAGTGAGACTATTGAGGAACACTTGCTATGCAGCATTCTAGGGCTGTCAGGTTCCACACCATTCCCAGCCTGGTTTTCCTAACTCTGCTCTTCCACACCATTCCACTAAACTCCCCTTTTGCTTATATTAAACAGGATTCTACTGCTTGCAAAACAAAGAACTTTAATAAAAAAATTTTGCACACTTTGAAAAATTTGGAGCATGCGGGGGTTGCATGTCGACTGCATGAACAAAAGAAACAAATTGCCTAGGACACAATTCCAGACTCAAATCGGCACGAGTCATCCTATTTTTCACATCATGCTGCATGCTGATCATGCCCAGTACCTGTGGCCCAGTAGTAAATATCCCAGTCATTACTGGGCTCGTTAATCAGACGATCATAGAGGTTCAGCTGTTTCTCAGTCATGTGGTGCAGATATTCTTTAGCAAAGAGGCTAAAAGGAGAAAGAGAGAGAACAAAGTTGAAAAAGCTATATCCAGTAAAAGAGAAAGTGACACCAAGTCTCTTATTTCCCTACCTAAGCAGAATACAGTTTTCCAACATGCCCCTCTTTCTGCTCTCATAGAGCAGCCGGGCTCTTTTGGTTTCTATGGACTCATCAGTTCGCTCTTGCCATGGAGGCAAAGGGATTTCAATCATGTCTTTCTGGGAATCTGTTGGGCTGTCACCTCTGTAGAAACGGCTGAATGATGGTGTGCTGAGCAAAGGAGACGCTAGGTGGCGCCTTGACAGAGGAAGCATCTGAAATAAACCACAAACATCTTTATAAGGACTACCATCACTGTCATTCACTCAACACTTACTAGGTGCTAAATGCATTCAATCTCATTTAGTTCTTAAGAAATTATGTTGATACTGTCCCCACTTTATCGCATAGGAAGCTGAGGCTCAGAGAGGTTAAATAACTTACCAAGTCACCCAAATAGTAAGTGCAGTTAGGACTGGAACCCAGCCCTAACTGCAAATGTGCTCTTAACTAGTACCATTCCAGAAATTCTCTAGCAGAAATGTTTTCTCCTTCCTTTATATTCCCTTAAAATTATTATGGAATGGTATGTATTTTAGTCACTTGCTTGTGTTAAAATCTGAGCATACAGTGATGGCATGGTCCCTAATCCCCCAAAGGCTCCCAATACAGAGAAGGGCAAAACCTATCAAGATGCAATGAGAAGGTAGTGACACCAGCAAGATGATGAAACAGGAAGTCCCACACTCTCCTTCTCTCACAGAGACACCAGCTCAACCATACATGGACCAATTCCCTTTATGAGAAATCCAGAAACCAGGTAAGACTCTCCCAAAAAAAGAAGCCAGCAAATCCTTCCAACTGGGAATTTACATGCACAAGCCTAAAGAAGAACTATTCACACAAAAAGTCTGAGAGGCTCCCAGAATCTTTAGCCAAGCTGACTGGTGAAGGTCTTTCCTTGTACAAAGCCAGTCCAAAAAGACTGGTAGAGGTGACTGTTTTTTCGAAAGTGTGGATCCAACATAAAGTTGCAAGGGACATGAAGAAAGAGGAATACATGGCCCAATCAAAGGAACAAAATAAATCTCTAGAAGCCAACCCTAGAGAAACAAAGGCATATGAATTACCTGACAAAGAATTAAAAACAACTGTCATCAAGATGTTCAATTAGCTCAAGAAAACAATGTATGAACAGGATATCAACAGAAAGAAATATTAAAAAGAACAAAACAAATTTTGGAACTGAAGAATACAATAACCAAATGAAAAAAATTCACTATGGGGTTTAACTGGCAGACTTGATCAAGCAGATGAAAGAATCAGTGAACTCAAACACAGGTCATTTGAAATTTCCCAATCAGAGGAAGGAAAAAAAAAAAAAAGATTGAAATGCGCCCAGGGGACTTATAAGACATCAACAAGCAGACCACTATAAATATTATGGGAAGCCAGAAGAAGAGAAAGGGGCAGAAAGCTTATTTAAAGAAATGGCCAGGGGCAGCTGGCTGGCTCAGTAGAGCAGGCAACTCTTGATCTCAGGGTCATGAGTTCAAGCCTCATGTTGGGTGCATAGCTTACTTAAATAAAACATTAACACAAAGAAATGGTCAAAAACTTCCCAAATCTGGGGAAAGAAATGAACATCCAAATTCAAGAAGCCCAAAGGACCCAAAGGACAACAGAGAGCAACACAAAAGCATGTGAAAGCATAAAGATCACTGGTAAAAATAAATATAACAAATACAAGATACTATAATAGTGGTACATAAATCACTTTTAATTCTGGTATATAAGTTAAAATAGAAAAACATGAGCTAATGGATATATAACATAAAAATTTGTAATTGTGGGGGTGCCTGGGTGGCGCAGTTGGTTAATGGTCCGACTCTTGGTTTCTGCTTGGGTCGTGATCTCAGGGTCCTGAGATCCAACCCTGCACTGGGGCTCTGTGCTCAGTGTGGAGTCCACTTGGAATGCTCTCCCTCTGCCTCTTCCTCCCCAACCCCCAACCCCCTGCTCTGCACACATGCACACTCTCAAATAAATAAATCTTTTTAAAAATAAATATATAATTATGACATCAATAATGTAAACTGGAAGAAGTAAAAGGGTAGGTTTTCTGGTACGTGATTGAAGTTAAATTGTTATCGGCTTAAAATAGATGATTATGTTTTATGTAAGCCCCATGGTAACCAAGAAGAAAACATCCACAGAAGATATACAATAGAAAACGAGAAAGGGATTAAAGCTTGTCTCTACAAAAACAAAAAACAAAAAACAAAAAACAAAAAACAAAACAATGAAACACAAAGGATAACAAGGAGGGGATAAAAGGGACACAAAAGCTGTAAGACAGATAGAAAACAATTAACAAAATGGCAATAATAACATCTTGATCAGTAATTATTTCACATGTAAATGAACTAAGATCTCCAACCAAAACACTAGACTAGCTAAATGGATTAAAAAACAGGATTGGACTACATGCTTTTACTAGACTCCTTTTAGATGTAAGAATACATAGGTTGAGGGGCGCCTGGGTGGCATAGCGGTTTAAAGTGTCTGCCTTCTGCTCAGGGCGTGGTCCCGGCGTTATGGGATCGAGCCCCACATCAGGCTCCTCTGCTGTGAGCCTGCTTCTTCCTCTCCCACTCCCCTGCTGTGTTCCCTCTCTCGCTGGCTGTCTCTATCTCTGTCGAATAAATATATAAAATCTTAAAAAAAAAAAAGAATACAAGGTTGAAAGCGAAAGGATGAAAAAAGATATTCCATGCAAATGGTAACCAAAGATTTAAGATGGCCCTACTTATGTCAATCAAAACAGGCGTTAAGTCAAAAACTGTCACGAGATATATGAGACATTATTATATAATAACAGGGTAAATGCACCAGGAATATAAAACAATTATAAATATATATGCAACCAACATCAGAGCACCCAAACATAGGAAGCAAACTGACAGAACTGAAGGGAGAAATAAACAGCAATACAATAAAAATAGATTTCAATATTCCACATTCAGTAAGGGACAGAACATCCAGACAGAAGATCAATAAAAAGAAGATATGAACAACACTATAGGCCAAATGGACCAAAACGGACCTGTACAGAATATTTCACCCAACAGCAGCAGAATACATTATTTTCAAGCACATCTGGATGGGAACACTCTCCAAGATAGATCACCTTAGGTTGCAAAACAAGTCTTACCAAATTAAAAAAGATTAAAATGATATAAGTGACCACAGTGAAATGAACTAGAGATCAACAGCAGAAGGAAAACTGGAAAATTCACAAATACGTGCAAATTAAACACACTCCAGCTCATGAATAACCCATAGTTCAAATGGGTCAAAGAAATCAAAAGAGGAATTCGAAAATATCTTGAGACAAACGAAAACGCAACTTACAAAAAATGAAGAGAAGCAGCAAAAAAAGTACTGAGAGAAGTTTACAGTGTGAAAAGCCTACAACAAAAAAAAATGATCTTAAGATGTGAAATCGTGACAGGTATTAGACAAAAAAACAGACTTAAGAACACGCAGAAGCGGCGCACAGAGGGAGTGCAGCCAGCTACACCTGGGAAACAGGTAAAATCTGAACTGGGTCTCGGACGAGACAGGCACACAGTGGGCTCAGAAAAGAGTGGATGTGACCTGAATCTCCTATGTTGCAAGGCCGATCTCTCCTTGGTTCCGCCCTTGCCCTGGGCTATCAGGCAGCCGGATGCTCCTCGCAGTCTCCATGACTGCGTTGGAATACGAAACTCAGTCCCCACTATGGCTTGCCCAAGACCCTAAAACCTCCACTCTCCTCACCCGTACTAGACCCGGGAATATGGTGCCCACCGCCATTCTTCCCGACGCACACCGGAAGCCTACGGCCCGGCCACTTCCGGGAACTTCCGGACGCTTGAAGTGCGGACTTCAGCGCTGAAGTGCCTGAGCCGGAAGATGCCTCCTTGCGCATGGCGGAAGTGGCTGTGCGTGTGACGCCAGCGGCGGGGGGGCGGGACCTGGGGCCGAGAGCGGTTCGCGCGCTTCGGGCCTAGTCCGGACTCGCCGCCGCCGCCGCCATATTCCCGGTAACGGGGGCGCGCGGCCCGGGGCCGGCTGGGCCGGAAGAGGGCTCGGGGTCAGCGCTGAGACTGGGAGGGGGTCGGTTGAGTTTCGGGCAGCCGGAGTCGGCGGGCGGGGGGAGGTGCGGGCCTTTGAGGGAGGAGGCCGAGGGCGCCGGGCCGAGTCTGTGGGGAGGGAGTGGGGCGGGCCTAGTTGGGGGCGAGGACTAGGCCTGGGTGGGGAGCGGAGGCGGCTGGAGCTCCACGACCCGCGGGGACTCTAGCCGGGGCCGCTTTGGGGCCTAGGCAGGTGCGGCGGGCTAGGGCCGCAGGCTTCGCCGCGGTCGTTCTTCGCAGCGCCGTCTCGGGGCCCCTAGGAGCAGAGGCCTAGACTTTGCCGTCGCGCCACGGGCAGCTGCGGCGCAACTCGGGTCGGGCCCGAGGGTGATGGGCAGCGAGCCCCGCGAGCCCCGGCGGCCTGGGAGAGCGAGGGGCGGCGCGAGGCCGGGGGCGGGGCGGAGTGGAGCGGGTGGGACCGAGCTTGGGCTGTCGGGATGCTGCGTCTCTGGAGACGGGAGGTTGGCTACCATTGCTCTCCTCCCAGCCCGGGACCCTCACGCCTTCTAATTCTTGCCTCTTTCAGGATACCGCAGTGGCATCTTCCTTACTTTGTCCGTTCTCTGGACTCGTGATCTTCCTTCCGGAGCCATGTCAGAAGGAGTGGACTTGATTGATATATATGCTGACGAGGAGTTCAATCAGGTGAGGGGTCATCGGGAGCATTGGGATTTTCCTGGATCTGCTGAAGAATCACTTTCACCAAACTTGCAGTGGTTCCAAGCTATTGCAGTACTTGCTAGGCCTGAACATCCCTCTATCGGGTCTAAAATTTTACTCTATCACAGACTTTCAAGACGTCTGATCATTCCGCTTTATGTTAATTTTAAGTTCCCAAGGCTTAATTTTACAAGCCTTAAGAGCAAATAAAAATCAGGTTTAATAGAATGGTGAATCAACCTGTGGAACTTGCTCCCCCAGGAGGCCAAACTTGGGTGTCAGTCTTCAAAGACTAACCACACTTAGAAATCACACTTATGTTTGCTGTAGTATTCATGACGACAGTGTTCATACCTGTTCCTTTGCGGTTCTTTTTTTTTTTTTTTCTTGGAGAGGGGGAAACGGAGAGAGGGAGAGAGAATCTTAAGCGCTCCATGCCCAGTGCAGAACTGAGATCGCAACCCTAAGATCATGACCTATGCTGAAATCAAGAGTCAGAGGCTTAATGCAGAGCCACCCAGGCGCCCCCCTTTGCAGTGCTTTGAAAGGGCAGCTGGAGAATGTAGTCCCCTTCTCTATAAGGCAGTGCAAAAACACAGTATAAAAGATATTTTAGCATTTAATCGCAGCTTCATTCTAACTGTTCTGGATTTTCCTTCCTTCCCGCTGTAAGTAGTTTGACTCTAGTCTTGAGAGGTACATAGACATTTTAGTGTAATACATTTTGTTGATGAATCTAGTTGTTTTGAGGGAAGAGGTAAAAGTGTTGGACAAACCAGTTAAAAAGCATGTATAGACCCCCTCATATACCCTGGATTTGTTGATCGCTTTATGTTATGTTAAGGAACATTACTATGTAGGGGCGCCTGGGTGGCGCAGTCGTTAAGCGTCTGCCTTCAGCTCAGGGTGTGATCCCAGCGTTCTGGGATCGAGTCCCACATCAGGCTCCTCCACTAGGAGCCTGCTTCTTCCTCTCCCACTCCCCCTGCTTGTGTTCCCTCTCTCACTGGCTCTCTCTCTCTGTCAAATAAATAAAATCTTAAAAAAAAAAAAAAAGGAACATTACTATGTAGTGATGTCTCTTGAAACAATAATCTAACATACTGAAGTCAATTTCAAGAATGTTCCATAGTCTCTATCTAAAACTTAGTAATATCTTGCCCAGATTGTTTTCAGCACCATTTCACTTGAGTAAACTGGTCTTCCCACTAGGATCTTTCAGTGAGTACACATAAGGACCTGGAAAGAGGAAAAAAAGAACAGATTAGAGAAAGAAGGTGCCCTGGTTGGAGCTGACTTTTATACGAAGCAACAGAGGTTTTTATACATGTCATTTTCTTGGCACAAGTTTACATTTAAAAAATGTTTTAACACGTTGTGCCGTTTTAACAAGAACACAAAAGTAGAATAGTATAGTGAGTTTGTACCCATCAGCTTCACCAGTCAGACTGCTTAATAGTCATTTTCCCATGTCTCCTCAGGTAAACTGGAGTCATCTACATGTGGCTGCCGATTGCCCTAAATACATGAAAGAAATTTTTTAAGCTCAAGTCAAATAATTACGGATGAAAAGAAAGTTTTAGTGTATTAGTTTAGTTCCACATCATTGTTTTCTGTATAACTTTGAATCAGACCTTTACTGCTCTTTACAAGTTGTGGTTTGTCTTTGTTTCATTTTTAATACAAGACAGGAAGAAAAGGTTCTCGTAGTTCTTTACTAATAAAACCCCTTTTTCCCCCTTAATTTCCTTCTCTGTGGGTTGATAACAATGCTGCTGACTCACTTTGAGAAATGGGCAGAACAGGGCAGGTCTAGCCACATTTGGTCTGAGAAAATGGAAATCCGTAATTTCTTAAGCAGTATAACTGGGAAGTTCCAGACAAGGCATAGGCCTTGGCCAGTGGTCGCTGCTTTGTGAGGGTAGAAGTCATTCGCCTCAATTTGTTTTCCTATCTCTTTAGTTAGAAAAGACTTTTTTTATGGGTTTAAGATAGGCCAAAGATGGTATGTGGAATCTAGTAGACATTTATACCAAGCAGATAATATTTAATGGTTGGCAAGTTGAAAGAAGTATAGATTTTGAATGTTTTATGTCCATTTGTGGAAGGTGCAGGGAGAGGTGCTGCCCACTGCCCTCCCCTTGCCCCCATCATGAGTTAATTTTTGGTAAAGGTGGGTTTAGTGTAATTTGGAGGCTGCTAAAGAAATGACTAAAGTTCTGTTTGGCAAGGTTTGTTAAAAGCAAGGTTAGACTGAAGACAGCCATTACAGATTGTACAGATTTTAGAATGTTTTAGTAATATTAAAGATTCATCCCAAGTTGACCTGTGCACAAGAACCCTGTCACAGGTACTTTGCTCCCCAAGCAAAATGAACACGTTCCTGGATGGAACCCTACGGTACTAACTCCCTAATCTCTTAGGACATGTGCTGTAAAAGCCTCTTTCAGAGCCACTTGACTCCTATCACACTGGGAGTCGAAATTCATAGCTGCTCTCTTGGACTGGGGAGAGGTACTCTGGAAAAGTGAGAGCTGCCACTTTGCTGAGTGTTTGGCCTCTGTTCCTTGTGCTAAGCAAGGCGCTTTGCACGTTGCCCAATTCTGTTTGCTACTTCCGTCAACAAGTACTTATTGAGCAATTTCTATTTGCTAGGCACAGTGTCAGGACTAGTGAGGGAACAGGGAAGAAATGGATCCCTGTGTTTAGAAGAGGTTCCATTCCTGGTGGTTGAGGGCAGTGGACAATGGCAGGGAAGGAGGGTATAAGGTGAGGACTTAGATATAGTCATTTTAAAGCCAAAAACTTAGAACTGTAGTTACAGTTAAAAGAACAATGGTATCGAGTAGGTGGCTTTGAGAACAATGAATTCTAGCCTTTCTTACTTTCCTCAGATATCAGGAAAAGGGGGTTGGAGGGTAGAAACACTGAGCATATAGGTGGAGAAGTTCTTATTTAAATTCAAAATCATGCAAGTTCTTTTTTACCTAACAAGCTTCAGAGATAGTCCTTCCTATGCTATTAAACACAAAATTCTATTTGAGATCTTCATTCAGTTTTAAATACATACTTACTTTTTAATCTCCCTGGAATGAAACCTTCAGCATCAGTGCACATAAAACATTGTACTTTCCACTTAATCTGTAGAATTAGATTTTGCTTTAACCTAATCCATCACTGCATAAATCACCAGCTCATTTGGTAATCAGAAAAACCTCAGGCCCTTACCTGTTTTTCTGCTTTACCAGCTGAAGAAGTTAGAATGAATTGGTGTTGCTGTAGAGTTAAATCCGAACAGAACTTGATACGTTGTTTCTCCAACAGACTCCTCAACAGGCCTGCTCTGTGCATCAGAACAGTTCCCACCACCTTTCTTGACCCGAGGTTCTATGGCCCAGAGAAACCATTTGAATCTTGTGACAATTTTGGATTCATTGAATCCTTTTGTGCTTCTTAAAGTGGTAAGGTAACCCATATACAAGGTTTTTCAGGACTTGAGTCTGTTGTGCTCTCTGAGGGTCCCTGAAAGAGTAGATTGTTGGCCTAGGCTTGCAGTGTGGGAGATTTCCGGGTGACATGTGTGGTCTCTGATCTGCGTGTTAGTTCACTATCCAATTATCAGTGGTAATTTTTGTATTAAAAATTTTGGACACGCATCTCTGAATCACAGACACTGTCTAGAAGGAATTCCAGGTTGGTTCCACTGAGTATCCAAGATGATGTGTTTCCTCATACCCCTTTAGGTTCTACTTCAGAATCCTTGGTTTAAATTTAAAAAGCACCCTGGTGTGAAGTAGTGCTCTCTAAGGATTAGAACATTGGAGAGGATCTAGTGGTTTCCATCTTCTTTTACCTTGAACCATAAGGGCATATCCCCATACCTACTACATGAATAAGTAAATAAATGATTTTGTTTATTGTTGCAGTTCTTCAAGACATAAGGGCTAAGAAGTGTTTTACGCCCATTATGTTTGTCAAGTTTTTGCACTTCACTTTACTCAATTTATTATCCACCCCGTGCTGGCCAGTGTTTGCTTCTCTTCCTATTCTTTACAGTCTTTTTATGCAAGATGCTTATTTATTTATAAGTTTGACTACCTAGAACAGTCCACCTGTGCTTATTTGTCTTCATTGATTCCTTTTCTTGTTTGATTTTTTAAGATTTTAGGTATTTAATTTTAGAGGGAGAGAGCAAGCGAGTGGGGGAGGGGCAGAGGGAGAGGGAGACAACGTTAAATAGACTCCGCATTGATTGTAGAGCCTGACGTGGGGCTCAGTCCCACGACCCTGAGATCACAACCTGAGCGGAAACCAGGAATCTGACTCTTAACCAACTGAGCCACCTGGGTACCCCCCCTTTCTTGTTTTCAAATTCTCTTTTGCCATTCTCTGATATTTTTATAAGGTATAAACTCCTCTCGTGAGTTTTTTAATAGAGTATTTGTAGTATTTGAAATTACTTATATGCCTCAGGAAGTAGAATCCTTTCCCCTTCATTATCAGAACAGTCCAATAATGCTGTCTTTGTGTGCCTGTTCTTCCATTGTACTTCAGATGAACTGAGAAACTAAAAGATGGTTTCCAGAAGTTTGTGATGGTATGTAGGTCTAGGAATGAATTTTGTAGGGAGTCCCCTCTCTAGTCTCACTGTAGAATCCGTAGTTCTTATGACGGCATTTAACAGAGAGAGTTAGCGGAGCTTCCTGCCCTGAGTTGCATTAGAGGAAATGCTCTCTTTCTTCAGGGAACTAGACAAGTTACCTAACATAGGTTCTTCCTTTATTCCCCTTTTAAAAACACAGCAATGACGTGAATGAGCTGTAGTTCTCTTAAAACACTGAACTTCTTTCTCTCTTTCATTTCAGCAGCATCCTCTTTAGCACTGTTGGTATATCTTAGAATATTATCTGAAAAAATACTGTGTGATCCTTAACATAAAAATATTTCTTTGAGATAACATTGCAAATCTGAGACATTAAGATTTCCTGGTAGCAGTTCTTGTGGTTTTAGGGTTTTGAGTATATAGCGTTAATTTGGCTGCTGTAACAAAACACCAAAAACAAGTTTATTTCTCACAGTTCGGGAGACCGGGAGGTTGAAGCTAGGTTTGGGTGCTGGTGAGGGCCCTTTTGCAGGTTGCAGAATGCCAGCTTGTAATCCTGTTCATGAGGGTTCCACCCTCAAAACCTGGTCTAATTGTAATTATGTCCCAAAGACCCCACTTCCTGGTACCATCACACTGGGGAGTAGGATATGCATTTTGGGGGGACAGACACGTTCAATCCATAACAGCAATAAACAAGTAAACATACCACATAAAAAATATATTTCACATTATGTTTTGGAGTACACGTTCACATTGTAAGTACTTACTGTGATATAGCTTACGGTGTGGGTGCTTGTCCTGTTTTCTGACCCTTAGCTTTGAGAGAACTTCACTGTTTTTGTGTATCATTGAACCATCTCTGGTGTTGCTCCCGAAAGTCTCTCATATATATATATATATATATATATAAGCGTCACGGTAATGTATTGGAGCTGCATTGTCATCTGAGAAATAGTAAGGGAAAATCTCCCAGAGGTATTCTTTTCCCTTTTTAATTTTTTTTTCTTATTTTATTTTTTTAAAGATTTATTTATTTATTTGACAGACAGGGAGAGAGGGAACACAAGCAGGGGGAGTAGGAGGGGGAGAATCAGGCTTCCCGCTGAGCAGGGAGCCCAGCTTGGGGCTCGATCCCAGGACCCTGGATCATGACCTGAGCCAAAGGCAGACGCTTAACAACTGAGCCACCCAGGCACCCCTCTTTTCCCTTTTTTAAAAATGTTTCTTTGATGGTTACTAAAAGATGGGATTGAGTACTATGAGTTTTAGAGCTTCTCTGAATCATTTGCGTAAATCTAAAAGTTTAAACCAGTAACTCTTAATTCCTTTTTGCATTCTGGATTCCCACTTTAATTTGCTTTTCCCCTGCTTTTTATTTCTAAATGAATATACTGCTCTCTTTTTTATTAAGTAGAGTAGTAAGTTTTGTGAAACTCTTGGTTTTGGAAATAGCATAAGTTATGGAAAATGAGTTTTCGTTCCTCTGTCTTAGGTGTGGTCTTTAGAAGCTGACCTCATTGACATCAGTAGCAGGTGCATCTTTACGTGTTCTCAGTTTGCTTGTGTAATCATAACGTGCCTTTGGATTCTTACAGTTGGCTGAAGCTGGAAACATTGCAGACTACTAACAGGGTCTTGAGAGAAAAACCTACAGAAGCATAATTCAGTGAAATGGTTTTAAGTAAAAAATTATTCTTACCTAGCTTCTTAGAGTAGAACGGGGAAGTTTTGTACGTTCTTTTATGAAGTATTTGACTGTGGATTCTAAGTAAAGTAGAATGAGAATGAACCCAGTGGAAGGTCTGCAAACCTACCTTTGCCAACCCCTCATCTCTTAGGACCCGGAGTTCAACAATACAGATCAGATTGACCTGTATGATGACGTGTTGACAGCCACCTCACAGCCCTCAGATGACAGAAGCAGTAGCACTGAGCCGCCGCCTCCTGTTCGCCAGGAGCCGTCTCCTAAGCCCAATAACAAGAGTCCTGCGATCCTGTACACGTACAGTGGCCTCCGCAATAGGCGAGCTGCTGTCTACGTGGGCAGCTTCTCCTGGGTGAGCATGGGGAACCGAAAAGCCGCCTGGGTAGGCTGGAGGGAGAGCGCTGGGAGGTGATGGCATTTTCAAAAACCACTGTTGCACTGTTTTGTGCTCTGATGGGGTTGGATTTCTTTTTCCTGGGATCAGGTTGGATTGATCTCTGAAAGAGAACTATCCTGAGGACGTACTGGTGCCGAAGAAAGCAATAAGTGGGTAGTTGCTTTTTCTGCCATCTTGTTAATGCCCCTGACCCTGGGGCTTTATGTCTAGCAGGGTCATCTGTGGGATGAGATTTCAGAGTGAACACCTTGAACTCTGGTGGTCATTCGATGGTCCTTTGATATCGATGGGTGACAGGGATCAAAGACCTTGATAGTTCTAGTACACTCAGAGTAGGTGGTGATTGTTGTTCTGCAAAAGTTCTTGTGTGACAGACATGTTGGGGGGCTGGTGGAGGGAGGGTCCAAATTAGGAAATGTACATACTGAGGGAAAAGTTCCTGACAGTGGTCAAACTATAGCCTGTCAGGTCTGTAATTAAAAGCTAGTAGTAATCATCTTTTGAACTGATAACCAGCCAGCCCAAATGGCAGTCAAAGTTAAAATAGGTTTTAATTTTTTATCTCAAAAGTAGGGATTGGGTAGGGGTGGGGGGTTTTAGAATTCTGGATGGGTGAGGATAATAAGAAAAGCCTGCATTAATTGAAATGTTGATGGGCTCTTGGGTTTCTGTGGGAGGTCATGGTTGTGACTAGAATCCTAGGTTTGGGGAAAGGGTTTGGGACATTCTTAGGTGGGGAGGGGGTGTAGCTCTTGACATTTCTTCCTTTTCCATCTTGCCGGCCCCAGTGGACCACAGACCAGCAGCTGATCCAGGTTATTCGCTCTATAGGAGTCTATGATGTGGTGGAGTTGAAATTTGCAGAGAATCGAGCAAATGGCCAGTCCAAAGGGTGAGGTCTGGATTTGAGAAGCCCCTTTTAGTTTGTCATCATTAGGATAACAGATCTACACTGTATTTTGGCCCTGGATTTTAATCCCTCTGACCCCCGGCCCAGTTATTGCCTTGGTTTTGGCAGACCGCCTTAGAATGGAGACCTAGCTGCAGTGGAACAATGTCCATCTGTTGAGGGGCAAAAGGAGCTGATTTCTGATTCCAAATAAGTAGGAAGATTATAGGCTGACACCTTTTTATTGATGGTAGTTTTGTGTACGTTGTATTAGCAAGGCATCTTTTGCTTTACCCATTTTCATTAAAAATGGAAGAGTTTCTTTGTTTGTCTCTTGGTTGGCTGGTAGATCTCACTCATTTTTAATTTTTCTTCCCCAAGGTATGCTGAGGTGGTGGTAGCCTCTGAAAACTCTGTCCACAAATTGTTGGAACTCCTTCCAGGAAAAGTTCTTAATGGAGAAAAAGTGGACGTGAGGCCGGCCACCCGGCAAAACCTGTCACAGTTTGAGGCTCAGGCTCGGAAACGTGAGTGCGTCCGAGTCCCAAGAGGGGGTACGTGGAGACCATCTGTATGAAGGGGGGCAAGTTTGTGGGTTTGTTGTCTGTGGCGTAGGCTGTGCCTACAATGCGGGGGTGTTGGGAGGAGGGTGGTGGTGGTTATGGGTGGTGGCATGGTCGATTAGTAGACCCCAAAATGAGGCTGTGTACAAAAAAGAGCACAGTGATGAGAGTCAGGTAGGTTCCGGTTATAGTCTGGTTCTGCCACTGACTCATTGGTGACCTTGGGCAAGTCACTCTACTGCTGAGGGCCTCGTCCCCTCTCTGAAGTAGATACATGATGTTTAAAGTTTCTGTCAACTCTAAATTATGTGGTTTTATCTAAAAAATCAGTGTATGGCGAATGGACTTAATTGTAACACGTGCTCTTTATAAATTAACAAGCAGCCGCCCTAACGTGCAGGTAATGTTTGTAAAGATGGCTCTAATCTTGTCATGAACATGTGCTGGAAGGGTGCTCTCTAAGGAATCAACCAAAAGGAGTGCTGGAAAAGAAGAGTTTAACAATGTTCTCCAGCATTGTACAGGGGAGAGGGTGCCCTTTCAATGACCTGATATTTTAGTCTGCTTGGCAAGTATTTCCCACTAATAAAGCTGGATCATGCTACCTTAGCTTGATGGTAGTGTCCCTTGAGTTCACCTTACTCCCTTTGTTCTGATTCTGTACTCACCAAGCCACCTTCTGATACTAATTTGGTTTCCCAACTAGGCTCTCCTACTGGGAAGAGAATGCGCTGACCAGCCGACACAAGTATTCCGGTCTGCTTGGCAGTTATATTTCTCATTGTAAATTAATAAATTGGCATTCTGGTTTATGAATCAGTCTCTTGTGAGTTTGGTTAGCGTGAATCAATTTCCTAGGGTACAATCACCCCTGGGTGAACTGTTAAAAGTCGAGTTTCTGAACCTGCGAAACCTGAGGACCAGACCTTGGATTGTCCTGACCTCACAAGGTGCAGCCACCCTGCAAGGCTTTGCCTGAAGCAGCCAACTGCCTTTATTTTTCTTTTATGACAGTGGGGGCATGGGGTGGGGGTGGTGGGAAAGTGTCATCACCTGCGTTCTGTCATTTCTTAGGTCCTGCTCTCAAAATAGTGCCTTGTATTGATTGGGTGGTCCACTGGGACCTTGTATTGATTGATTGAAGGTGGAGATATGGCCACTTCTCTCTTGCATAGGAACAACTGTTCTTTTAACTAGATTGAGAGCCTAGATGGGTATAGTGTGAACTCCCATTGCTCTGGGTTAAAAGGTACACACTTTTCTTCTTTGACAACTTGAATTTCCAAGTTCCTCTGTTTTGGAGCCTTTGTATAATTCAGCCCTCTTCTGGCTTTCCCAAGCTGCATAAATGTACAGTTGCATTAGGGATAACATTCCTACTTCCGTTTAGCTGTTTACTCCTCAGTGTTCCCTTTTCTTTGCTGAAATGATGGTGGTGACTGAGTGGTGTTTTTCTGCTCTGTCACATTGACAGACTTGGGTTCTGTTAATTCAGTAAGTACAGCTGGTGGACGTCCTCTGCTTAAAAATGGTTGCTCCTCTTGGGATTGTAGCCATAGATACAAAACAGAACTGGAGAAGTGGGAAGAGTAGCTGGGAGATGGCTAACTTTCAGAGGATCTCACTTGCTAATACCTCTTTCTTTGGTGTGAGAGAACTCAGGGAAGAAACAAGTTGCCATGTGAATGAGACATGAAGCACAAGTGTGCCGTGATTGGCACGGGTGGTAGACTACAATGGAGAAAGCAAGGTGG
Source organism: Ursus americanus (assembly GCF_024610735.1). Lineage (NCBI taxonomy): Eukaryota > Metazoa > Chordata > Mammalia > Carnivora > Ursidae > Ursus > Ursus americanus. The sequence continues at coordinate 37,563,900 of NC_142150.1, read as the reverse complement.
TTGCTAAGTTGATGGGTCCCCCCGTGCTTGAAACCAGAGTTGGGTTTACCAGCAAGTCTTAGTTTAAGGAGCACTCACCTTTCTGTCCACATTTGACTGATAACAGCATCTCTCTGCCTCCAAGACTCCTAAGGCTATGGGGTCATGTTCTGTTGGATTCCACATTAACCAGGCTTGGAGTAGACTATTAAATTGGAGAGAGGGAACAAGTTTAACTGAGTGACTTGACAATGGATAGCCACGTTCCCAGCTGTAAACAAGCATGTGTGAGCCCCTGTTGTGCACAACACCATACCAAGGTGCTATGGTGATGTTCCTGTGGGGTGCAGTGTTTGGGCCATTAAAATACAGTGGGAGTTCCCCAGATCTGAGGCTTGTTTTTTATTACGCTTCTACTAGGAGTCCCTCCTGTCAGCTGTGCCACATGCTCATTCTGTGGGCACATCTTGTCTTACCTCCCATTTTCTCTCTACTTCTCACTTGACCTCTAGTCTTCTGTGGTGTATGTCTCTCCCCCATCCCAGTGACCAGTGTTGGTATGTGGATGGAGGAAGTATCTATCCCCTGCCCTTCCCTCACTCGTCCCAAATTCCCTGGCCAAAGTGCCATTGCAGAGAGAACATTTCAGGTGCACGGTGGCATAGTACTGGTTTCAGGTCAGCTAGTGCTGGTCTCAGAAGAAAGGCCCTGAACCTCTTAATCAGGAAGGGGTGATTTCACGTCTGTGTGAATCCAGCAATCAATGTACTTCTCAACAGCGTCATTTTCTCATGGGTTAATTAGGATCCTACATTTAGAAATAGAAAACAAATCTAAGGATAAATTAAGTGTGAAGCACAAAGAGTTCTAGATAAAGAGCGTTCTTCGACGTGGAATTGGGGTGATGCTGCTTTCTCGGTTTATGACTTAACTAACTTGCCTCTGCCCTTTTTTTCTGAGACCAAAGAAAAGGGAGTAGATGATTTTACCTTCTTTCTCAGCTGCCTGTCGTCTTCTTCAGTACGGTGTCAGAGGAGACTCTTGCTGAACGATGATCTGGTCCCATGGGTACGTGTAAAGCCTTGGGCAGTAATGGTAGTTCTGTTTTGCTTCATAGGAATACCTCCACGGGCCCATTCCCGGGATTCTAGTGATTCTGCTGATGGACGGGCCACACCCTCTGAGAACCTTGTACCCTCATCTGCCCGTGTGGATAAGCCCCCCAGTGTGCTGCCCTACTTCAATCGCCCTCCTTCAGCCCTCCCCCTGATGGGTCTGCCCCCACCTCCAATTCCACCCCCTCCTCCTCTCTCCTCAAGCTTTGGGGTCCCTCCTCCTCCTCCTGGCATCCACTACCAGCATCTCATGCCCCCTCCTCCTCGATTACCTCCTCATCTGGCTGTACCTCCCCCTGGGGCCATCCCACCTGCCCTTCACCTCAATCCAGCCTTCTTCCCCCCACCAAATGCTACAGTGGGGCCTCCACCAGATACTTACATGAAGGCCTCAGCACCCTATAACCACCATGGCAGGTAAGAACCATCTTGTTCCTTTCAGATCTGAGCCAGGTATAGTAGGGTACAACATGTGTTAAGCATTTTGTTCTCCCTGAGAAAGTGAGTGAGTGTGAATTCTTGTGTGCTCCCTTGTGGAAACTCTGTTGTCATAGTGTTGAGTCCTGGGAAATAGTTAACCATCTGTTAGATAATGTTTTTTATTTGGTGTTTCATTTGCATCTAAGTCTCTTGACCCAAACCATGTCTTTCACATCCCTTTTTAAGGAACTTGATTAAATTGAGTGCCATATGTGGCTGTTAGGGATGCTGTGAATGTCTAGTGCTATTGGGTCACGCCAGAATTACAAAAGAATGTGTTGTAAATCCTGTCCTTGCAGAGAGTGTGAGCACATAAAACGTCAACAGGCTGAGAACCATTTAAGACATTATATAGGAGAGCATGATTAAGTAGGACTGTACAGTAGGCTATGGTAAAGATGATAAGAGGTGTGGGCAATCAGAAATGGTGTTATTTCTGTGCAGCCGAGATTCGGGCCCTCCGCCCTCTACAGTGAGTGAAGCAGAATTTGAAGAGATCATGAAGCGAAATAGAGCAATTTCCAGCAGTGCCATTTCCAAAGCGGTATCTGGAGCCAGTGCAGGTAACTGACCCTTACCTTTGCTGTCTTCTCCTTACCTTCAGTTTTTCCGTGTTTTGTCGTTTCCATTGGCCAGCAGCTCAGCAGGGTACAGTTGGAGCACTATTAGAGTCTCAGGAGTGGCACGTTTTGAATAGTGTACAACCTGATTTTATGGCTTTGGGGAAGCTCCAGTGGTGTTATTTAGCCTGTATCCAGACCTGCCCCGTGAAAACAAACTTAGTGACTAGATTAGAAATACCTAATAGTATCTTACTGTAGTGTTTACTGTAGAATGAGATTCCTGGCGTTTTGGAGATCTCAGTAGTGGATCAGGGCGTCTGGTGTCTATGTAGTGCCTAGTGTAGGTCCCAGGTTTTTTAGGATTGATGCCCCAACTAGATGTGGTTTGCTATGAAATCTCTTTACATTTGGGGGTCTAGACAGAACTGCTGGCCTCCCCATAGCCTGTCCTAGAAAGAAGCAAGTCTTTTGGGTGTCATTGTAAGACATAATATGCCCTTACAGCTAACTTTTGCCCTGCTGTCAGTATTGAGTGGGCAGAACAGAAGCTGTGACTCTTGAGAGCCCTGGCCTGGAATCTTTGGTTCTCTGTAGGGTTCTGGTCCAGGTTTCACATTATGGTATGAGTCATAGTCGCTTCCTTCTTGCGAGTTTCCCACATTAATGTAAATGTAGACTGTCAGATCTCCTAAGAAATAAGTTAACACTAAATATTACCATCTGTTTTCTGTAATTTCTCATCTTTGGCTGCAAAATTTGAATCCACAGAGTAGGTTAAAGACAGGAAATACATGTATTCTCTCTCTCTCTTTTTTTTTCCTCCAGAAAACTTTCATTGACATCTGAAGGATTTTTTAATTAGAAAGTAATCTGTGCTCATTTTAACAAGTCCAATATACAGAGGAGTATAAAGGAAAGAGTCATTGTCCTTCCTTACCAACTCCTTCACTTTGAGATGATCAGTAACTGAATCTCTGTCTCCCTTCCTTTTTGTTGTTCTCATTCCAGTCATTCAAACCACAAATACTTAATTGAATGCTTACAAAATAAGCAAAAACTCCCACCCTGGTAGAGCTGACCTCCTGGTGTTCCCGGTCTGCAGAATCACAGTTCCTCCACAGTTTCCGTTCTGTTCTTAATGCCGTGCACAGAGGAAGCTGCCAGTCCTCATCACTGGACCCCTGTCTGGTTTCATGCTTTCCTTGCATTATCTTCTGTCTGTAATGTGCTTGATGTAGCTTGGAAAAGCATTGTGCAAGGACCCAGCCCCTGACAACAATCCCTGAGCCGGGCATTGCTCACATTTGGTGAATGAAGGGGATAGTTCTTGATGGCAGCGTAATTTAAAATACATATATAAATACACTCCATCTATAGATGTGTTAGATACACGTTACATATATGTGTATACACATCTGATTATAGATTTAAAATAATTCAGACTTAGAAATGTGCAGTGGTAATTAATAAAAGTCCTCTATATAAGGACCACCACCAAGACCACCTTCTATAATTTAGTGTCTACCCCTCAGATTTTTTTTTTCTGTGCATATGATAACATACATATATATATATATATAGTTTTTGTTCTTTTTACAAAAGTGGAATACTGTTTTTGCAACTTTTTAGAAATTAATATATTCTGGACATCTGTCAATATATAATACCTAACATTTATTGAGCCCTTACTGTGTGCCTGGCACTGTGCTAAGCGCTTTACGTGGATTACTTTGTTTACCTACAGATTTATCGTGTGCTTCTTAACAACTATGTAGTATTTTGTAAAACCAACGCCCCATAATTTATATAGCACCCGACTGAAGGAACTTTAAGTTGTGTCTAATTTTTTGATAAAATAATGCTGAAACGTAACACTATTAAGCATACATACTCATGAACAGAAGTAGAACATTCTTAGAATTGCTGGGTCAAAAAGTATGCACCTTGTTTATTATAATGGATATTATCAGATCGCCCTCAGACCACCCTGCCTCAGTTTGTACATCCACTAGCAACATCTGAGAACTTCTGTCTGATTGCAGACTGTCGGAATTTAGGTGCCGTCGGCTTTTCTACTTGCCACTTAGGCCTCATCCGTCTTACCATGGTTCTGTGGGACAACTAGTTACTCTTGCTTTGTGTCCTCCTGAATTCTCCTTTTGGTCCAGTTAGTTTACTGCCTCTGCTCATCCTTGGCCTTTCCCATCCGTCCCCCGTCAGGGGATTACAGTGACGCGATTGAGACGCTGCTCACAGCCATTGCTGTTATCAAACAGTCCCGGGTCGCCAATGATGAGCGTTGCCGTGTCCTCATCTCCTCTCTTAAGGACTGTCTTCATGGTATTGAAGCCAAGTCCTACAGTGTGGGTGCCAGCGGGAGCTCGTCCAGGTGAGTTGTTGGTTGCTTCAGTGGCCTACCAGCCCCAAGCAGCACTCTTCCAGGGATTGGCAGGGGGAGGAAGACAGCCCAGGGGATCTGGCAAGGCCCTGGCTGGAAGAGCAGGCCTAGCCCTGATGTCTTTAAGGGGAAGGAATTAATCAAGCATCTGCATTAACAAATGTAATGTCTGCAATCCGTGTTGGGTGAGGCAATGGGCTATTTAGGAATAAAGATAGACTGGTGTAGTTAAGAACATGGGCTTTGAAGCCATATGTGCTTGGATTTGAATCCCAATTCTGTTTCTAAGTACTTCTATGGCTTTGAGTATAGCAGTCACTCAGTTTTCTAAGCCTTATTTTTCTCATTTTTAAAAAAGGGACAATAGTTGTAATTCTCTTATAGATCTGTTGTAGAGATTAGGTGAGATAAGCATGTAAAGCTCCTAGCACTGTGCCTGATACATTAGTAAGATCTCAACACATTTGACTGTTACTATTTTTCCAAAAAAGACTAGTCCTCAAAGAGCTAACATTCTCAGACATCGGGCCCATAATAGAAAAGTGGTTCAAATAATACTGGAAGACACCAAAAACACAACACTCTGGGAAGGCATGTGGTAGGCCCTGTGAGTGAGGCTGAAGGATCTTTCTAATAGGAAAAGACACCGGTCCCGAGAGAGGTCACCTAGCCGGTCCCGGGAGAGCAGCAGGAGGCATCGGGACCTGCTTCATAATGAAGATCGGCATGATGACTATTTCCAAGAAAGGAACCGGGAGCACGAGAGACACCGGGATAGAGAACGGGACCGGCACCACTGAGAAAGGTGGGACGAAGCCCCACGCCCGGCTGTGGGTGATCTTTATAAAAGAAAAAATACCGATCGTGAAGATTCTGCTCTCTCTTTTTAAAGTGAAGAAAGGGAAAGGGAGGACTTTTGACTGAGGTCACAGAACATTGAGGAGGGCAGATTTCCTGCTCTTCCTGCTCATTTGGAGAAGTCTCGCCCTGACATGAACCTGAGATTGAGCTGGTTTTGTTTTTGTCTTGTCTGCCTTGACTTGGTATCTGAGAGCAGCGTGGCATCTGGGCTGAGAGCACAGTGTCTGCAGGCCGTATTACTTTGTTCCTCAGTTTCCTCATTTGTAAATGAGGACAGTAAAAGCAGCTGTCTAGCTGAATTCAGTGAGACAGTCCGTCCAGAGCATTTAGCACTCATGGTACTCGTCACATACCAAGTTCTCAGTAGACAGTAGCCAACTATATTTTCACCCCATCAAACTTTCAGGATTCTTTTCAGGAAATTGACTAAGACAAAAAAGTAAGACCATTGCCTACTTGTTTTTGAGGTGCAACATTGATGATTTTAAGAATTAATATCTATTAAAAGGATTTTGAAACTCAGGATACTTTAGGAGAAAGCTGATCTGAAAAAAAAAGCCATATTTAATAATGTAGAGACTGTGTGGAGGATACATCAGTGGAAGGCTGTGTTTGTTTTGGGAACAAAAAACTTACAGTGATTATTTGGTTTGGGTTTTTTTGTTTGTTTTTTGTTTTCCAAAATAAAAGCAGAAGAGTTGTGAGGAGAACTGTATTTATGGAGAAGTTGAGTTAGGCTTGGCTGGATCCAGGGGCCCCAGCTGTGTCCTCAGGACTTAAGCCCTCCGTATCCCTCAGCTCTGCTTTTTCTCTGTCTTCATCCTTAGACAGGCCTCAGCGGTTGGGGTAGGGGAGGGGTGGGAGAAGGCGACAGCAGCCCCATCGTTACATCCCACCAATTTAGCTATCCCAACTGAAAGAAAGCTTCCAGCAAAGATTGTTTCTAGTATAGGAGTAAGCAAGAGTGGTTTTGATTCTGTTTCTCTGGAGACCTTTAGAAGTAGTCTGGACTCTGGCTAGGATGATTTGTTTATGGTTCCTGGAAGCTACTGCATTACCTAGATGACTTTCGGGTCTCTTCTTGACTTTGGTTTCACATCAGGTGTGTTATGAAGATGTCCTCCTTTTTTGTTTTTTAGTGTGCCAGTTTGGTTGGTCTGAAGTAATGGTAACTGAACAAGAGAGTGAGGATTAGGAATGGCTCTTGGCTGTGTCTTTGGGGTGGCTAGATGGGTGACTGGATGAGGATGGGAAAAGAGACCCTCCCACTGCCTAGGAATGCCTATAGTTCACCAGCAGTAGCTGGACCGTAAACAGTCGGAAAGTGCAGTATTTGGCCTACTGACGGCCTACTAACAAGAAAGGAGTTCTGTTATATTTGGCTACCGCTCTCTACTTTGTTTGACATTATCTGCCATTAATATAAGCAGTTATAGCTGGAAATTTCTTTTGTCTTCTTCAGGATGCGAATGAGTGGGAAAATGAAAAGTTAACTAACATTTTTTTACCTGCTTCCCTTCTCTGTTCTTAAACCATTCATTTATTTAACAAAATTTCAGAGTGCTTGACGTCACTGAAATCTAAGATAATCATATAAAATCAACAGTTAGGCTGTGGGTTCTAGATACTTCTTTCTAGATTTTGCAACAGGTTGAGTTTGGGGAGGTACCCATATATCTCAGGACTCTAGGGGAGGTGGAACTCACAAATAGCTTTGGCCTCATTTGGCCTCAGAGTGGGCAGGAGGGTGGGCGTTAGGGTAGACCTTGTTCTGTCCCATGCCTTCTGTGGCAGTCACAGCATCTCCCTGCTCTTGTTTGAGCTAGCACAGTTGCTAGTGTTGCTGTGGGTCAGTGCCACCCCTTCCCTAATCCTGCTCCTCACAGTGTGGGTCCTTCAGAGTGGAAAAGACTAGAAGAGTGACCAGGGAGGTACTTGTCCATGCAGAGCATGAATTACAGTCTCTGGAGCCACATTCCCTTCAGCAGTTAGAACGTAACAACTGCAGGGGCACCTGGGTGGCGCAGTCGTTAAGCGTCTGCCTTCGGCTCAGGGCGTGATCCCAGCGTTCTGGGATCGAGCCCCACATCAGGCTCCTCTGCTGGGAGCCTACTTCTTCCTCTCCCACTCCCCCTACTTGTGTTCCCTCTCTCACTGGCTGTCTCTCTGTCAAATAAATAAAATCTTAAAAACAAAAACCAAAAAACCATACAACTGCATGTCACCGTTCCTGGTGGCTTCGCCTCTAACAGCCTTCTGACAGAGAAATTGTGAGATCCACTGATAATTAGTATTTTGGGAATTGAACATCTGAACCTGAAACATTAGCTGTCATTTTGCTTCATTTCTTCCACCTAGAAAATGGGCCTGTTTTTCCATTATGAGGGTGATGCAGTTTGGATAACTCTGAAGAACCTATAACCCAGTAGTTCCCAGAAAACCGTCATTTGGCTGGTGTGGGCCTATGACAGGAGGAGGATCTGAGGTTTTCCAGGTCCCCATTTTTGATCCCTTAGATATGTTGGTTATTCTACCCAAATAACTAGTCCAGAAGAATCGAATCAGCCATCCCAAAAATGTTGGTTTCTCACATCCTCATCTTAAGGACTCCGCATTCTGTCTGCAGTCACCAAGTCGTGAAGTAGGAGGTCTCATTTTGGGGAGATGGTACGTGGGCCTGTTTAGCTGAACTGTGTGAGTTCTGTGTACGACACGTTTCAGTTAGAATATACTAGTGTTCATACTGTATGGACAGTGTTCCCTGAGAGCCAAAAGGTGTGTGCCGTCTAGAGGCAGCAATACAAACAGCAAGCTTTTCTGTCCGTTCTTCCTCACGGTGGGCACCACCACGGGCACAAAGTCTCATCGGCCACTTTGGCTTCTGCCTGCATCCAAACATCACCACCCTGTGTAACCACAGGCTCTAAGAATTGGGTGCTGTAGTTGACTTTTCTTAATGCACTAGTTATCCTTTGTTGTTTTGTTTTGAATGGACAGTTCCCGAATTACATCTCTTTCAGAGTATATGTGTGCATGCTTTGGAATTTGAGGATATCCTTAGGTAACGCGCAGCTTTGGCTTCAACTTGTAGTTCTCAGCTCTTATTTGAGGATATTATCCTACTTAAGATATAGTCATTCTCACCTCATTCCTTTCCTTGTGGTCCAGTGAAAACTAAACATTCTGTTCAATTTTGATCCAGTGCAAAGATTCAGAAACCCAAATGGTGTGAAGTGGAGAGGCACCGAGAGCTTCAGTTTTCCCTCATAGAAAACGAGACAAACGGCTGCCAGCCCAGGTCTTTAGAGACACCACTGGAAGGCAGAGCCTCTGTACAGATTCTGAGGATCCCCAGCTTTCTGAAATCGTGCCATTTCAGAATGTTGAAGCATCGGGCAGCTTGTGGATGTGGTTTTTTCTTGGATAGCTCCTCCGGGTTACAGAAGAGCGTACATAAAGAGTGAGCATTTGTGTGTAGGCTATGTTGTGGGTTTGGCCATTAGTAGAAGTCCTAAGCCTGAATTTAATCTTCCTTTTTCCTGTTAGCTATTAATTCTATTTTATGCGGTCAGGTTGACCAGGCTGCTGCCCTGCTTAGTGATGCTGCAATACTGGAAAAGGGCTGGGCGTACTAGGGACTTTAAGTTGGTAGAGATGGGGTGAGTGGCTTAACAGTGCCTTACTGTTCAGCAGAAGTTCTTAATTGTGCTTTTAGGTTTCTTGAACGGTGACTGCTGATTCTTTCATTTCCGTGCTTGCTTTCTTTCGGGCCTGGCCAGATAACTCTTGCTTGGTATTAGGCTGTTTCTTGGTCCCTCACACAAAGCTGTTGTCTGGGGAAAGACTTAAGATCCCTTGAGTTTTAGTACAGGGTGGAACATCCCCAGCTCTTTGTGTGTGTGCACGCACACATACTCGTAAGGACACTGTTTGGAATCTGTTTTAAACAGGGCTTCTTGAACAGAAAAATTTAGGAGTTTCCTGTGTAAGTACCTGCTCCCTGCTAGGGCCTCTTGGGTATTTGGGGGTTACTGGGTTTGGTTATGTGTACACTTGTTTTCTTACCATTGTACCTCCCATTTCCAGATTTTTACCCCTCCCCTTAAGGTAAGCTCTGACTTGCTCAGAATAGATTTTCTGAAACGGTATTTCAACTCCCCATATTTCCTTACCGCAACTCTTTTTGGATTGTTGTAGTTTCCATACTTTCCAGCCAAAGTCTCCTTTTCAGTCAAACTGCTTTGAGACTTTGTTTCATCGTCTGTTTCCCCCTAACCTTAAAGTGAGATATCACTGCTTTTTTCTCTCTACTCACTGTAGCTCCTGCAGTCATTCCCTCACTACGCACAGTGCCAGACACCCCCAGACAATCCTGCTTTCTTTCCTTCACTTTCCCAGGCTTGCATTCTGTCTGTGTATATACCCTTCTTCATACATTGTAACTTTAGACAATGCCAGTGTAATTAGTGTAAGCCCATCAATCAGAAGGTAACCTCTAACGTGTGTTTTCTTTTTCTTCTGATGTTTTCATTGCAGGAGTCTGGTTGGAAGCAAATGTTTTTTTAATGGACTTGCATCTCCTCACCTTGATCAGGACTAAAGGACGGAGGCCACTCCACCCCTCCCCCTTCCTCCAAACCCCTAACCCCCTTCAGACACCCAGGGAATACCCTCTGCCCTACAGGATTGAAGATTGCCTGGCAGCCCTCCCCATCCCACACCTCCTGTTTGTCAGGGGAAGGAACCTAAAGACTTTGTGTGGTTGGGAGGGGTGGCAGACAGGAAGAAAATATGTCCAGGCCCCTGGTCTCCATAGAGAATGGTGCTTTGTCCAAGGAAACGTAGGAGTTTCTGATTCTCCAGGAGCAGTTCAGTGGTGAGGTTGATGGGAAGACTTTCTTCCCAAAGAAAATGGATCCTCCGTGCAGGATCTAGGAGAGTGACTGGGTGTGCCAAAATATGCCCAGGGTCCTGCCCTCAGCACTAGGTTTGATGGGGCCAAGAGGGTCCAAACCCCTTGCTAACATACCACTTCTTTGTTTAACTCCTTTACCTTCCCAGCCCTTTGAGGAGGGACCCTGAGAACAGAAATTCCCTTATGAGAAGCTTCTCCTGTTCTTGCTTTTCCCTCTTACATATTGACGGTTCGTTTCCCTGACCCCCCCCAGAGGGCTGAACCTTTCTACTTCCCTGCTGCTCAGCCGCCTCAGTGGACTTGCCCCTCCTAGGCAGAGAAGGCCCATGAGGTTGCTGCTGGGGAGCCTGGCAGAGCCAGTTACCACCCTCTGCTGCTTCGTGCTTGGTTGCCTCTTGCAATAACCAGCTGTACTAGGTGTTCCCTTCCCTGGGGCTTTTCCATTTCACACACGGAGCCCCTCACCCAAGAAGGCTGCTTCCTTGTTTTAGAGGAGGCTACTGCCCTTGGGAGACGGGGACGTCGGACCTCAGCAATGAAGAACCCTTGTGAACTACCAGGAGGGGATGGGGAACGAGGCAGGTTGGGCAGGCTGTGGCCTACTTCCATAGAGGCTTTTCTTTTTTCAAGCTCGATGTGAGCATGGGCTTGCATCCCCCAGGTACATACTTTTACTTACTGTGGGAGAACCTGGCACTAGTAGGCAGGTGAAGTCACAGATTTGGTGTCTTTCCACCTTTTGACTATTGATGTATTAATAGTTCCCCTCGCTCTATGTGGAGGTGCTTCCCTCCTCTGATGAGGAGCGAGGAGGAAGTGGAGCCAGACTCACATGAGCTCAGCTCAGAGTTCTAAGGACCACCACTCTGGGGGCCATTTTCTACACAGGCAAATGGAATTGCTTTTCCCATAACATCCAAGTTGTGTGGTTGCTGTTGACAGCGGCGGCAGCAACAGGGTCGTGCGGTACCCGTGGGGCGATGGCTGCTGCTTCTGCATGCATGTACAGGGCGTGTGACATCTAGCAGGAGAAGAGACGTGGCATGTGAGACGAGACGTGGCATTGAGACGTAGGGTCACTGGAGACCCTTCTGGCTCAGAGGGGAGAGACTGAGTTGGACTGAACCCTTCCTCTGTTCCCTGCACGTTTCAGACATAGCCCTCAGTCAGTGAGTGAGGGGTCCCCCCAGGGTTGGAGAGGCACATTCCCTTGGGACAGAGGCTACACGTTTGTAGCTTTTTTTTCCCCTGTCCCCAACCCCATCCCCACCTCCACTTCAGAACATGGCCCCCCGCCCAGCTGGCCAAGTGTTAAGTGATGTGCTTATCCTCGAGAGCAGCTCCGGGTGTCTTTTTAAAATGTAGAGAAAACCGAGTAAGGTGACAGTTTAAGGAAAAAAATATATAGAATACCAGAAAAGCCGTTTACCCGGAGAATTTTTTCTCCCCATTTTTGTTTTGTTTTTACTCAATGACACAAATTTTAGTTTTATTTCCTGATAGCAAAAGGAAAAAAACCCAGCCCTCAAAAAGGCCAAGGCCCCGTCCCCCTGTTGTCGGTGATTTGTTTGTCTTTCTGATAGGTTGAAAATTGTGTAATAAACTTGATGACGCTGTCAATCTTTTATACTGCATTGTATTTTTTTCCTTTTGTAACAAAATATTTTTAAATAATAAATGGGGTGTGAGCTGTTTTATGGATTCTGCATTGAATAGCTTTGTTGAGGTGTCTGGGACATGGGCTGGGGCTGATGTGTAGAGCCTGGGGGATGTCACTGAGCCCCGAGTTCGGAGCTGGAATCACAGGGCGGGCATGTGGCGGCCTGTAGGACGCTAGGGGGCTTCTAGTGCAGATCTCTGGAAGTGCCCCTTGAGGGGTTAGCTTGCTTCCTTAGCCATCTGAACTAAGGGAAGAAAAATTCCAAGTTGTCCTTTGTCCTTCAAGGTTCCTAAGATTCACTCTCCGAGTAAATGTCCTCCCCTTACAGTTCAGGTCTAATGTTCTCAAGGTCAGGAAGGGAAGACTCCTCTGCTCGGAGTCTGGAAGTCTACTTGCCAGTGCCTCCTCCCACCGTCTGCGGACAGCAGCATCACCTCACTGAGCTGAGCAGTAGCTATTCTGCCTTTCACACACTGGGGTTTTAAGAATCCGAGAGAGCAAATATGAACATGTTTTGGAAACTGGATTGCTGTCTAAACATCGGGAAGTACAGATTAGAAAGTTTAGCAGAGTGTTGTGGGTGAGCTCCTTGGAATTCCAGAAAGCTTCTGGCTTTTCAAAAAGCCAGGTAAACCAAGAGGAGATTTACATGTATAAAAAGATGAACCAGAGACCAGGTGATACATAATGTGTATTGGGACCTGCAAAGGCAAGATCAGCATAAAAACAAGCAACCTTCCGGGGTAGGGAGAGCCCCAGGAGCTCTCTGACCATGCACAGCATGAGTGAAATAGGAGTGGGCTCTTAAGGCAAGTTCCGTGGTCCCCTGCATCTCGGTTATGTGCTATGCTTGCTAAGTAAAATGCCTGTTCTTGGGCTGCATCCACTTCTACGTGAGGTCTAGAAAAATACTTTCTATGTCCCAGATGACTTGCATGTAAACTAAAGTGTGAGGACTGGTAGTTTAGAGAAGTCAACACATTTCTTCATCAAAGCACTACCATGGTGGAACAGAAAGGGAATGATCTTTGGGTTACTCTTGGTTCAAATCCCAACTCTCACTTTTTAAGCTAAATGCCCTCAGACACGAAGTGACTTAACATTCGAGTTGATTTTCTTCTGCCTCAAAGGATCAAGGCGTGGATTAAATCTACTCTGCCAGGCACGGGATGACTATTAGTCTCATATACATTGTTGTCGTGGTATGCAGCCAGAAACCCGAATCTGTGTGTCTCAAGTGCTTCCTGAACTGGGCCAGACCTCAGCCTCCAGAGATTGCCACTGCAGTCACTTGACAAGTTCTAGCCATGAGTGTGCACATCTGAGCAGGTCTCTACCGGCCCGTGTGACCAAGGCCTACACCTTCACTCAGCTCCTCTCCACTGTTGCAGAAAGTTGATCCTTCAGGTCTAGGTGGGCGGTAAAGTGACTTTCCTTGGCATTCGAGTATAGCGTCTGCCCCCATGAACCCTGAAAGACTGGCTATGCTCATTCCCATTCCCTGCTGCCTCAGTTTCTGTTGATGACATTCTGTTCTGGTGTGACTACACCCGCGCGTGTGGCTCCGGCAAGCACCAGGAAGAATGAACATCTGGAGCCATCCACAGGAAGCACGATGCATTAAGCTCCCGGAGAACCATGAAGTACATGAGAGGACTTCCTGCTCTAATCCTATCCCCATTTCCAACTTCTCATTCTCCTCAGGTGGTACCTGTTGAGGAGTGGAATTTACTTGATCTAGACTGAGACTCCTAAGGCAAGATTTCTAGATCCAACTGTTAGTAACCAGTTGTGTGATGCTTGGCTGTTCCTTTCTCATCTCTAAGCCTGCAAAGTGGGGAATTAGATTCCTTTCTAAGGTCCCTTTTAGTTATAAACCACCTCTAAACGTCCAACTGAGCCTTTCATTCATTTATCTGTGTTGCCAGGAGAGTGACCTTAACCACTGAACCTCCAAAAGAAAGAGGGAGGCCGTGGAGAACGAGTCCTGTCTAGCTTGATGCCAGCAACTTCTTCACAGCTAGAGAAAGCAACAGCATGAGCAGCAGAAAGTCAGGGAATTAGTGGGGGTTGTGACTGAAATATCAAGGAGGTTCCAAGTGGATTTCTGTTACCGTTTCATGGTGGATTAGGCCTGTCTACTACAGTTTTTGGACAGACTCCAAAGGCAACCAGGAGGCAAGGACACAGAAGGGGTAGGAAACAAGAAAAATGATCAGTGCTTTGGACAGTGGGGACCTGCACAGGATGAGCACGAGCTCGATCACAGGAAATAAGCAGAATTAAAAGCCAGCATGGAAATGCTTAAAGACCAATTAACAAGAGCAGATATTCTCGAATTCATCTGACAGCAGAGGGGCTATATGGCTCAAGGTTTTCTAAAGTGGATTCTGTCATGGCTCCTGGTGGATTCTTGAGGGGAAAGAAAAAAAGCCCCTACTGAGTAAGATGAGAAAGTTTTAAAGACGGTTACTTGGAAAAGGGAATGATATACTCATGTAGGGCAACATTTCTGCAGCTTAAAAAAAAAAGAAAAGAAAAAAGAAAAATATGTATCCTTTTACGTTAACTTGAAATTTTAAAATAAACGACCAAAAAATACTGGCAAGTTTTGAATATGCTTCTTCCAAGTACTCATGCCTCACTCTGGAAAGAAGCTGACAATTATCTGTAAGAGGAATGAGAGACCAGATGCTGGCTTTGGGGCAGAGGTGAAGAATATAAGCCATCTTTCACAGGATGACAGGCCTGAAGAAGATACAGAAGTCGGCAGTGCCTTTAGGCATGAATTTAGGCTAGAGCTGGGGGAAGAAAATCATCACTGCCTTTGTGTCCACACAGGATCGCTAAGCACAGCCTGAGAACGAACCGCTGGGATGGTCCCTACCTTCCCTTGGAGTGGATGAAGTTCCAGGGACAGGTGCCACAGGAAAAGGCTGCAACTCCCATGACAGAAAATACACGTTTATTATAAAATAATGTTTGTTTCATGATGAGAGTAGAAAAATAACACTATGAGCCGCTAAAAAAGTTCTGGAGCCCAGTCTCTGAGGAACGAGGTGAGAGGCTTGTGCGTCACCCTGGGAGCAGACGGCCCTGAGGCTCTCTGTGCTCGTGTGCTGGGGGGCACAGCACATGCAGGAGTATGTGGCTCCGGTCCTGCTGGAAGCGCAAGGAGCCTACGTGGTCCACGCAAGATGCTCTGGCCACGAGGATCAAGGAGAACTGGAGCTCAGCAGGGAGCTGGTTCGGAGAAGGGCCAGGATGGGACAGCCTTGCCCCTCCCTACACTGGAGTGTAGAACAGTCTCTTGGGCTAATGGTCCTGGTTTAGAAGATGATGCCCAGTGGCCTCATGCTCAATTTGCTGCCCAAATGTCTGTGTTGAGGAAAAGCTGCAACCCTTCCCAGGACAACTTGACCCACCAACTCTCACTGGTGTAGCCAAAGACCAGAAGAATCTGTGGTCTCAGCCCACAAGGGCTGCTGGCTGAAATGTCTGTACTTCAAATCCTGTCCACACTGATGGCAGAAAGAGAGAAAGAAAGAAAATGTTAAAAGACCAGTGAACAAGAGGAGTTGGCCTGAACTGTTGCATATTCCAAGCCTCTTGGCACCAAAGAACAAGAATGTCTTCTGTGAGTAACTGTCTACCCTGAATAGGAAAAGCAATCCCATAGGCACCCCTTTTCCCCTTGAAAGACCTTCAGATCCCTCAGGCTTCAGAAGAACAATGAATCCCTCCCTAGGATGAGATGGGAACCCAACCCTCAGGTGACAGGAAATGGTCCCTCAGCAGCGGTACCTGGAGAAAGCAGTCAGGGTGAGCACCTCAAGCAGCAGCTCCGAACCACAGAAGAAGAGCAAGATGCCGTTCATGATGGCTTCCAGGCGGAGCACGTAGGTCTGCAGCAGCAGGTAATAGGAGGCCATCATGGCAGATGGGAAGGTCAAGGCCACGCTAATACCAAGTGGCATCTTTCGTTGGCAGAGGTTTCCCTTTGTACCTGTCAGACACAGCCCACGGGGTCACCTCTAAGTGGCCTGCTTTCCCTGGGCTCAGAGAAAAGGTTGGGGGGACAGGATGGGATGGACTGGCAAGGCAGAGAAAAATGATCCTGAATGCAGATGGGCAGATTTGTAAATGGGGCCCCACTGGGCTAAAGGTGAGGGCTTTGGAGGTGCCACAGGATGGAGTCATTCACTCCAAAGGTCCTGCTTCAAGTGTGGCTCCCACTCAAGGGACAGTGACTTCTTTACTTGGGGGAAATATCTTTTTAATTACCATATATAATCACTGAAAGCTTTTCAACCAATATAAATACAGAAAATAATTTTAGAAAATACGGAAACTCAAAGGCCCCATGACTCCCCACTAGAGATAGCCATTATTACAGCACGATGTGTATTGCTTCAGATTTGTTTATGTGTGTATATTTACATATTACTAGTTATTATTATAAAAACAGAATCATACTCTACATACTGTTTTCAACTTATTTTTCCCCATTTAATGTAAGTTAGACATCTTTCCACAGATAACTATCTTATTCTTTTTTTAATGGCTATGAATGATTTCATTGAAGCAAATACATAATTTAACTAATCTTGTATTGACAGATGTTTAAGTTGTTTCCCTTTTTTTTTTTTTTTTTAAGATTTTATTTATTTATTTGGGAGAGAGAGAGCATGAGCAGGGGGAGGGGCAGAGGGAGAGGGAGAAGCAGACTCCCCACTGAGTAGGGAGCCTGACATGGGGCTCGATCCCAGGACCGTGAGATCATGACCTGACCTGAAGTCAGACACTTAACCAACTGAGCTGAGCCACCCAGATGTCCCTCTAATTTTTTTTTTTTTTTAAGATTTTACTTTTTAAAGTAATCTCTACACCCAATGTAGGGCTTGGATTTATTTACAGCCCAGAGATCAAGAGTTGCATGCTCCACGACGGAGCCAGCCAGGGGCCCCTCTAATGTTTTGATGTTACAAAATACGTGGCTATAAGCTTTCTCCTATAGGTACCTTTGCATATCTGTGGAAGTGTTTGTTTTTTTCAACCAGCTTTAGATGTGTAATTATCAGGACTAAGAATATGAATTTCAGGGGTGCCTGGGTGACTCAGTCATTTGACTGTATGACTCTTGATTTCGGCTCAGGTTATGATCTCAGAGTTGTGAGATCGAGCCCTGCATCAGGCTCTATGCTCCATGGGGAGTCTGCTTGAGATTCTCTTCCTCTCCCTCTGTCCCTCAACCCCACTCATGCCCTCTCTCTCTCAAATAAATAAATAAATAAATAAATAAATAAAATCTTAAGAAAAAAAAAAAGAATACAAATTTTACATGGCAAAACTATTAGCAAAACAGTTGTTCTAATTTATATTCCCAAACAGTGTGGGAATAGAGACCTGGTCCTCACACCCATTCCAATACTGGGTATTTGGAAATCTGTTTAATCTGATGGATGAAATAGTTACTATGTTGCTTCAATTGCTTTTTATTAATGAGTTTGGGCACTTTATCATGATTACTGATCCTCTGTAATTATTCTTATGTGAACAGTCTATTAGTGTCCCTTACCGATTTTTAAAAATTAGGTAATCTTTTATGATGGTGACTCATGTAAGCCTTCTTTATCCTTTGTTACATGTGTTGCAAAAACTATTTCTTCTCAGCTTGTGTTTTAACACTGTTTTCTGGGATGAGATATTCTAACTAATAAGGAATTTGCTCTGCATCTTTGAGGATAAAAAACTTATCCTGGGGGTGCCTGAGTGGCTCAGTTGGTTACGCATCTGCCTTCGGCTCAGGTCATGATCTCAGGGTCCTGAGAATCGAGCCCAGCATCGGGCTCCCTGCTAAGCGGGAGCCTGCTTCTCTCTCTCCCTCTGCTGCTCCCTCTGCTTGTGTTCTCTCTCTCTCTTGCTCCGTCAAATAAAATCTCAAACAAAACAAAACAAACAAACAAAAACAACTTGTCCTAAAGAAATCCCTGTTCAGAGAGTGGAGAGGACCTTAGTGCTAACTTATGTGACATATACCGCTCTGAACATAGAGTTACAGTCAGATCTATTCTCCCAAGCAAGCCAGTGAGAGGAACCAGGCTCTCGTAACACTTAGGATATTAGGAAGAAACTACTTAAATCTCATGCTACTGCCCACTTCTGGCCCTACAGAGCAACAAACAAGTAAAGCTTGACCCAAAATATGAAGCAGCTTGAAACTTGAGAGAGGGAGTAATGGGACATTCCACCAGATCCGGTCTCTTATTGTGAGACTAGGTTATGTACTTGTTAATCAAGTTACAGATAGCAGTCTGTCTGAGAAGGAATGGAAAATACTCTCTGGATAACACTCACCGAAAAACAGTCGAATTACTTCAATTCCAAGGTAAAGGAGAAGCATCACCACATCCAGTACTAGGTTGGCTGTTGGATATGGTAGCAGGAGAGCTGCTGACACAAAAGCCAGAGTTTGCAAACATGTAACGGCACCCACAAGAACTCCCCCACACCTGGGGATAGAGAGGGCATGCGTCTTATCAACTTTCCATGAACTAGTTAGTGAGATGTGGGCCAGGTCTGTTAACCTGCTGCAGGACACGTTCACTCACAGTGTGACTGTGTCTGTTGGAGGCAGGTTCACTATTAGGGGATTTCATCCCTAACTTCAAGTCTGAGGCCGCCACTCTCCAAAATGATTGGATCTAATGAGTACACTGGCCACTGAATAGCTTCTGAGGGTCACCAATGAGCTTAAAGTGCAGCTTAGCAAAGAGGTGGCGAGGGAGAGTAAGGACAGAGAAGCCCACATTTTCCAAACTGAGGAAATTCTTGCTGAGGGGCTTCCTAGTGAATCATTCTCAAAGAAACCATATGATGAAGAAGTGAAGAGGAGCTACAGAGAAGGATGAAAAATAAGAAGGCTCCTGATGGGAGTTGGCTCTGGGCTGAAGTGGGGAAGGGATGTTGGGGCAAGGGTAGTCAAGCCTCAGGCCTTACCTTTATACAGAAATATGAAGAGTTCCAGCAGGAAATAGGTAGCATAATACCACCCGTTGAGAAAGAACAGGATTTCCAGGGGGGTGGAGGACAGCCGTTTACCTGAAAAGATGAGCACAAATAAGAGAGATGGGCGGGACGGCACCTCAAGCTCTGTTTTTTGAATGGTTCTGTGCCTAACTTGAAGAAAACACGAGGTCGCAGCTAGTGGGAAACTCCACTTGGGGTACTTCTTACTGCTGATAATGAAAGGGTGTGTGTGTGTGTGTGTGTGTGTGTGTGTGCGTGTGCGCGCACGCGCGTGTGTGTAGGGGGCTTCCTTCAATCTCCTCCTTCCCCCGGAATCACCGTCAAACCCGACTCTTATCTTGGGGGTGAAAGTCAAGGCCGCTCTAAGATCTAACCCCGTCACTATTTGGGCAATTGGGGCGCAAAGGCCAGCACTGGCCTGTTCGAGGTCACACAGCAAATTCGTAACTGAGCCGGCCTAGAATAGGCCCAGCCCAGGATCTGGGGGTTTCTGAGACCTGCACCTCGAGACCTTCAGGCACTCGGGATGGGGTCGCTGCGAAACCCCACTCTAGACAGGTGAGGAGCGAGGTCCCTAACACCCGAGAATGAAGAGTTTAGGTGGAGCTCTAACGGGGGAGACAGGGACACTGAAGGCATCAGGACCAGAGACTCACACACCTCCGGAATCTCACCTCGCGGCGCCATCTTCAGTCCCCATGGAAACTGCGTACGCCGCTACAGCCGCTCCCAGAGCAGCGAGGCGCGGCCGGAAGCGGGGGATGGAGCGACCCCGGCTTCTGGCCCCTCTGTCCGCCCGCGGCACTCTATGGTTTCGAGGGCCCGGGGCCGGCGAGAGGCCGGCCACGCGTGCGCGGGGAGGAGCGCTGGCGGAGACCGCCTTCGCTGGGACTTCGGCGCTCTGAGCCTAGGGGAGCAGTGGCAGGGGGCGAGTTGGTCGTTCGCGGGGCCCCGGGGCAGGGGCAGTTCTCGGGTTCCCCCAACCCCAGGTGACAGTGCATTGGCCGACGTGGTCAGTTGTAGCCGCGTGACCACAGGATTAGTAAATAGGCCCTGGCCCCACGATTCTCTTTTCTAACAACGGCGTAACAGTGAGAAACGGTTTGAGCGACCGTTAGTGCTCTGCGAATGCCGGGTGGGGCTTAGCATCGGTCTTTTATGTACCAGGTAGTTAGCGGACACGAAAGTGAGTCAGAACTAGAGGCTCCCTCCAAGAAGCACAGAGAAGACACAAAGATGAAAAGTGATGACCACGTGACCCAGAACGTGCAGGGGAATTGAGAGGACAAAGTACTCCTGGGTGGGAACTGAAAGAACTTCCCAAGGGAATGGCCTGTGAACTGGGTTTTGAAGCCTGAATACTATTTAGAGTAGTACAAGTGTGTCACTTCTCGCAAGGGGGTGGAAAGAAAAACAGTTTTCAGTGGACCCAGGCTGACAAGCCTGTTAACCTGCAGTTGGTCCTGGCAGGGCAGGAAACAGGTAATTTGAATCAAGTGACTAACTTTAATTCCACTGCTGCTACACAATGGAGGCAAGGAAGACTAGGTCTAGAACCCAGATGATTCTCTGGGGCTACCTCTCAGTACATCCATGCTCCCCCAAAAGCAGGGCAATTAAGGACTAAGATCTTTTAGAATGAGGGTTTAGGTCACTGTACCAGGTAAAGAGCCCAGAGCAGCAGAATCTCAGTTGAGGACAAGGGAAATACAGACTGGGTAGCTGAAGAAGGAAGTCATGGATATCAGCTCTGACCTTGTGACCAGTTACAAAAATGACCAATTACAAAAACAAGGGCTGTAGTAGCTTTGCATGTGTTTCTTTGATTCGTGTATGTTTATCTGTATATACTGATCATTTTCTCCTTTTTGCTTCCCTTTTTATGTACAAATTGTGAGAGGTCAGCTTTATAATTTAATCTTTAGGTAATAGACTATTTCGTGGAACCATGACGAAAATTGTGGAGTAATTACTATAGCCAGCTCTGGATATAGTGACTGTTACGACTGTGACTTCTCATTTGGAAGAAGGGTGAGAACATCACTTTTAAGGATAGATGTATCTTATTGGTAGGAATATAACTGATAGGCAAGTTCAAGTATGTGTAGAAGGGCACATCTGGATTCCGAGTGGCCAAGAAGATGGATTCTGTTATCTATTTTCTGCCTCTTGGTTCCAGATTCACCCTTTAGTACCTGTTCTTTGATAATGGACTGGACTCAGCACTTCTTCCTTACAGTGAGCCTGAGGTTGGCTTTGTCAGTAGAGGGCACTGGAGGGACACTGGAGGAAGGAAAGGACTTGTCTTCTTGGCTGCAGGGAGCTCTGGCTTGCTTTTCCTTGCTCCTGTGCCAAGGTCTATGAGCAGTGCATGTGCATGGGGACGGCGGGGACTGGTGGGGGGGCAGGCACTCCCTCGGCAACCTTGCAGACCGGGTGCAGCCCCAGTGACTACCTTGCGGTGGCGCTCCGGGCAGGGATGCTGCGTGCTCCAGGCCTTGCACCTGTGCCAACTCCCGAACTCTGCACCTGCACCCTCAGCCTTTGTTACCTCTGCCCTGGACCATTTTTCCCAGAGCCCCCAGGCATGGGCACCACATACCCCACAGCAGTGCCCCGACTCCCTCTGCACATCTGCTCACCAACTTTAGCTCTGCTCCCAGGAGGCCTGATTCGCATGGCCCTCCAGGCCTTGTGTGGAGGTCATGCACTCCAGGCCTCGTGCACAGGGGACACGCTTAGCCCCTTTGGTCACCATCCCAACAGTCTTGGCTCACCTGTGGCCTGGAAGGTCGTTTCCTGGGATCTTCCCATTGTGGGTACTGCATGCTCAGGGCCTGGGGCCTGCAGGTGGTGTCCTTACGCTCCCTGTGCACCTGCTCACCAGCCTCACTCACCTGCGTCCTGGAGGACGGTGTGTTGCCTGGCAGCGCGAAGCACCTCTGGCCTGGGCAAACCCGTGAACTTGTCTGCCGCCCAGTGGGCTGCAGTGAGGTCTGAACCTCCGTCTTGGGGTGGGGGGACCCTGCCACGTTTGTCCTTTCTTGGGTACTCTCCCTCAGCTCTCAGGCACTTGTTTAGAATTCTCTTTACATCTTTATATTCTTTTGCCATAATTTTTGCCATTACTTTATAATTAATTTATTAATGTAGTTATTAATTAATTTGTAGTAAACTTGTCGTGTATAAATTACCGTATGTTTTCTGTCTCCTGATTGGACCTAGACTGAGCCACCTAGCTATCTTGTTACTGATTTCTAGCTCAATCCCATTATTGTCAAAGAACATACTCTTTATACTTTAAAATTCATTGAAAATTGTTTTATGCCCAATTGTTTTATGGTATATACTCGTCAATATTCTGTGTCCTTGAAAAAATTTGCATTCTACACTCATGTATGTTATAAAGAAATTAATAGGAAAAAAGACGTAAGTAAAAAGTCCTCCTATTTAACTGGGCACTATTTCTGAGGCGCTCCATTCCCTTCTGAGAATCTGAGTTTCCATCTGTTACCGTTTCCTTCAGGCCAGAGAATTCCTGTAGCGTTTCTTGTACGCTGGATTGTTGGCGGCTCATTCCCTGAGTTTTCTTTGATCTGAAAATGTCTTTTATTTCAACGTCATTCTTGGAGGTCTATTTTTGGTAAATGCTGAATTCTGACTTGACTTTTTGTTTTGTTTTGTTTTGTTTTTTAGCATCTTAGAGATGTTGTGTTCTCTTCTCCTGGCTTCCAATTTCTAGTAAGAAGCCAGCCGTCAATTGTTATTCTTCTCTATGCAGTGTGTTGTTTTCTCTTGATGTTTTCAAGACTTGCTTTTCATCTTTCGCTTTCAGTGATTTGACTAGGATGTCCCAGCGGAGGCCTTTCTGTGTTCTCAAGGTGGGTTTGTGCGGTATCTTAAATCTATAAATCTGTCTTTCATCAAATTAGGGAAATTTTTGGCTATTGCTTCCCTAAATATTTTTTCTGCTGTTCCTTTGCTTTGTCTTCTAGGACTCCAATGACATATATGTCAGACTGTCTGATATGATATAACTAGTCTATGGAGGGTTTTTTTTTTTAAAGATTTTATTTATTTATTCGACAGAGATAGAGACAGCCAGCGAGAGAGGGAACACAAGCAGGGGGAGTGGGAGAGGAAGAAGCAGGCTCATAGCGGAAGAGCCTGATGTGGGGCTCGATCCCATAACGCCGGGATCACGCCCTGAGCCGAAGGCAGACGCTTAACCGCTGTGCCACCCAGGCGCCCCTATGGAGGTTTTTTTTTTAATCTTTTTTCCCCTCTGTTTTTCAGCTTGGGTAATTTCTACTGGTCTGTCTTCTAGTTCACTGACTCATTGTTATCTCCACTTTTGCTGTTAAATCCATCCATTTAATTCAAAAATTCCCAGTTACTGTCATTTTTATTTCCAGAATTTCTGTTTTTCAAAAATCATTTGTTTCTGTGCTGAGGTCACCTATCATTTTGCTGAGAATGTATTTTCATTGCTGCTTTAATATCCTTGTCTGTTAATTCCAATACCTGATTCATCTCAATGTCCATGTGTGTGTTTTTTTTTAAAGATTTTATTTATTTGCGAATGAGAGAGCATAAGCAGGGGGAGCAGCAGGCAGAGGGAGAGGGAGAAGCAGGCTCCCCGCTGAGCAGGGAGCCCAACGCTGGGCTCGATTGCAGGACCCTGGGATCATGACCTGAGCCCAAGGCAGACGCTCAACCGACTGAGCCACCCAGGTACCCCTCTGTGTCTGTTTTGAATGGTAAAGAGTGGAGACTCTGGTTTCTTCAATCTTTGGTTGCATCAGGTAATCAGCCTGGCTGGATACACACTGGAGGCCACACTTGCTGAGTGGCAGCTCCAATCTCAGTCTAGATCTTCTGTCATTAGCTGAGTTGCCATGAGTCTGCATTGTGCATGCACGGTATGGGGCTTGGGCAGATGTGGGCAGACAGAATCTGGGGATTCCCGCCTCCCTGGCTCCTTCCTTTCTGAGATTCTCATCTTTCTCTCCCATGCCTTCAGTTGCCCCAGCTCAGGACTCTGGTATTGGGATTTTCCACCAGCATATGCACATGCCACTTAGCCTCCTGCCAAGTCACAAGCAGCAAAAATAGGGAAGTTTCTCTGCATAATTCTCCTCTTTTGAGTGTGGACTGCCCATCAAACTTTCCCTTCATTCTCCAGTATCTTCAAGGAGCTGTTTTTCATATTATGTCCAGACTTTACAGTAATCTGTGGAGGGGTCATTTCCATAGGATCTCAGCCATTATTAGAAGTCCCTAGGTATAGTTTAAATATTTTATCTATTTCCTCCATGTTTTCCTCTGTTTCATGAGTTTATCAATCATAGTTTAAACTCCTTGTCTCCTTTCTCCAATATGTGGATCACCTGTTTCTATATTTTTTACTTTTACTCTGGTTTTAAATAATACGAATCTATCTCTTGACTTGCCAGTAATTATTACTAGATCCAGAATTTGTGTATAAAAAATATAGTGGCTCTAGATGTTTTTTCTTCCACTCTTCTCTGAAAGACAGATAGAAGGGGACTGCTACCTTAACTTACTCAGGAACTAGATGGTTTGAGGCTGCACTGCGATTTTGATAAGCGTCAGTTTACCTGTTACATCTTGTTTCTAGTAAGGAGTCCTGAGGCTTTTATCTGTTCACCAGTTCCCTCCCGCTGGCGGGTCCTGAATTCTAATTATCAGCACCATAAATCTGCCAAAACTTCTGTTCTGCTCTTCAGAGCTTTGAGGCTTAGCTTCTGATAGCCTCTGGCCCTAAGATCTGGTAAATATCTTGAGGAGGTAATTGTTTTGTGTTTAAGCCTCCTCCAGCCGTGTTTTGTTTCTCCAGTGTTGTAAGACAACCTGGCTCAGCCGGCTTGTCTCCTGGCTGGAACCCTCCATCTAGGCAATGCCAGGATTCTTAGCTTCTTGCTCAAACCCAGAATCAGCAAATGCCCCCAGGGGAAAACCTGCTGCAAACTGTCAGCTTACTTCTCTATGAATCTCCCTACTTTAGAATTTTAGGTCCCCCACTCCTCTTTCCTTCAGTAATTCTCTGAGGCCCTTTAAAAAGATGATTTTTATGTTTTATCTGTTTTTTCTAGTTACTAACTGGAGCACTGGTCAGCACAGAAGCAACTCTCTCCTACTAAAACTCTCTAAGCATTTGTAAAATGCTTTTCTTTCCTCTGAACGCTGACTGTCCCCAGGGAGTTAATTTAACATCTCATCTTAAATCCACATTCCTGCTGCTAAGGGGGGGGGCAGGGAGAAGCAAACTGTTTTTTTTTTTTTTTTAATATTTTATTTATTTATTTGACAGAGATAGAGACAGCCAGCGAGAGAGGGAACACAAGCAGGGGGAGTGGGAGAGGAAGAAGCAGGCTCACAGCGGAGGAGCCTGATGTGGGGCTCGATCCCATAACACTGGGATCACGCCCTGAGCCGAAGGCAGACGCTTAACCGCTGTGCCACCCAGGCGCCCCGAAGCAAACTGTTTTATGGCATATTCCCCATAATCACAGCTGCATATAAAATATATACACATACTGTCAAAGATTTGAAATAAATGACTGGGAGAGGATTGTGGCAAACTGTATGTTTGTCTATTTTTGGTAAAAATGTTTCTGAGATGTTACACTGTCTGTAAGAAGTGTACAGGTAAATGCAGATTCTCAGTGAGGGGATGGAAAAGGAACTCGGTGGCCGAGATACAGCAGTAGGAAGATTCATCACATAAACCTTTTTGTAACTTGAATTTTGTGTCACTTGAGTATATTAACTATTAAGGAAAGTAAACACACACACACACACACCCCAGAACTCACAGGGCCCCGAAGTGCCACACATATTTTGAGGAAACAGGCATTTGATTGTACTCACTAGCTGCAAAGACCACAGAGAACAATCTAGGCTGGATTCATTCTGGGGCACAAAAATTTTGCATCTTTCAGGAGTCGTTGTGAGCAAAGGGGAATGTAGTATTCCTATACAAGCCTTTGTGAAAAGTTCAAAACTGGGCTATTTGTTTTATAGATGACGGTAGAGTAAGTACAGATGATGGCTGCTTTGTTAGGTCTTTTTAGAGGACTTGTTCCAGTTATAGGACATGGGGCCTTACACGGTTTCACACTGTACCTTTTCTTTTTTAATAACTGTTAAAATCTTGACAGCTGATTACCTATATAGTCTCTCTTCCCCCAGAACTGTACTCCAGCCCTCTAAACCAGGGCTCAGTATACTATGGCCTGGGGCAAATCCAGCCTGTTTTTGCACAGCCCTTGAGCTAAGAACAGCTTTACATTTTTACATGGTTAAAAAAAGTCTAAAGAAAAATATTTTGTGACGCACGAATATGCCATGAGATTCAAACCTGTGTCCTTGGCTTTATTAGAACACAGCCGCGCTCATTCGCTGACGTAGCATCTCCGGCTGCTTTCACGCTGTGATGCCCAAGTGGCGTCCGGGCAGGCCTGAGATGTCGCAGGTTTGCTTCCCGAATACCGCAGTCAAGAAATACCGCAATAAAGCAAGTCGAATGAATTTTCTGGTTTCCTAGTGTACCTAGAAGTCGTGTTTACACCACATTACAGTCCACTAAGTGTTCACCAGCTTTATGTCTAAAAAAACCCTACCTATGTGCCTAATTAAAAATAATTGCTGGGGCGCCTGGGTGGCTGAGTTGGCTGAGCATCTGACTCTTGGTTTCAGCTCAGGTCATGATCTCAGGGTGGTGGGATCCAGTCCCGTGTTGCGTCAGGCTCCACACTCAGCGCGGAGTTGGCTTGAGATTCTCTCCCTCTGCCCCACCCCACCTCTAAAAAAAAAATAAATCCTCTAAAAAATAAAATGAACTTAAAAACAATTTAAAAATTGCTAAAAAATGCTAACCATCATCTGAGCTTTGAGTGAGTTGTAATCTTTTTTCTTTTTAAGATTATTTATTTGACACAGAGCTCAAGCGAGCACAAACAGGGGGAATGGAAGGCAGAGGGAGACTGACTCCCCGCTGAGCAGGGAGCCTGATTTGGGGCTCGATTCCAGGACCCCAGGGTCATGACCTGAGCCAAAGGCAGACGCTTCACCGACTGAGCCACCCGGGTGTCCTGAGTCGTGATCTGTTTGCTGGCAGAGGGTCCTGCCTCGGTGTCGCTGCAGCGGCTTCACCCCGCACTTGCATGTTACGGAGACGGCTTCCTTCCTTACACCTCAGGAACCAACCTCCTCTAGTTTCGGACTTTTCTTGGGCAGCTTGCTCACCTCTCTCAGCCTTCAGAGAATTGAAGAGTTTGGGCCTTGCTGTGGGTTAGGCTTGGGCTTACAGGAATGTTGAGGCTGGTTTGGTCTTCTATCCAAACCACTCAAATTTTCTCCGTATCAGCAATGAGGCTGCTTTGTTTTTTTGTGTGAACACCAGAGCAGCACTTCTAATTTCCTTCGAGAACTTTCCACTGCATTCACAACTTGGCCGTTTGGCCCAAGAGGCCTAGCTTTCAGCCCATCTTGGCTTTTGACAGGTCTTCCTCAGTAAGCTTAGTCATTCCAGCTTTTGATTTTAAGTGAGAGACACGCAGCTCTTCCTTTCCCTTGAACATTCAGAGACCATTGTCGGGTTATTCACTGGCCTAAATTCAATACTGTGGTGTCTCAGGGAATACGGAGGCCAGAGCAGAGGGAGAGAGATGGGGAGGGCCAGTCGATGGAGCAGTCACGACATGCTGAACATCTATGGCCTAAGTTTGCTATCAACACGGGCGCGGTTCATTGTGCCCCCGATAATTACAACAGCAACATCAAACATCGCTGATCACAGAGCACCGTAACAAATCTAATCACAATGGAAAAGTTGGAAATGTTGCGAGAATTACCAAAATGTGACACAGAGACATGACACGTGCAAATGTTTTGAAAAAACTGGTGCCGACAGACTGGCTTAACACGAGGTGGCCACCAACCTTCTATTTGTAAGAAACACAGTATCTGTGAAGCACAATGAAGCAAGGTACGTTTATGGTTGCAACAAAGACCATACGGCCCTCAAAATCTAAAATATTTACCATCTAGAGCTTCACGGAAAAAGTTTGCCAACCCCTGCGCTAAAATGCCCCCGAATGATGAGTTTCACAGAGCAGCTTTGTGACGTGGTTAGACTGAATTAATGGCCCTCCCTGCAGCCGTGCCTTTAACCAGGACACTTTGTAGTGCTTTCCCACCTGGGCTCTGGGCTCAGTTGTATGCCTTGCTTTGACCAATGGGAGTCCAAGAGACACAATATAAGCAGAGGCTTGAAGGAAGATTGCACAATGGGGCTCATTCTTCTGCTCCTCTGCCACTGTAGTCATGTGAATAGACCCAAGCTAGTCCTCTGGAGGCTGACTCATGAGAACTGATCAGCCCAGTCTTTCCAGCTGAGACCAGCCTAGGTTAGCCCAGCACCCCAAATCCCAAGATCA
This sequence comes from Ursus americanus, assembly GCF_024610735.1. Lineage (NCBI taxonomy): Eukaryota > Metazoa > Chordata > Mammalia > Carnivora > Ursidae > Ursus > Ursus americanus. Next base: position 37,535,436 of record NC_142150.1, on the reverse strand, counting down.
TCACAGCTGCCTGGCTGACCCACAGATGACCACAGACACATGAGCAAAAACAGCAGAAATCACCTGAACTAGCCCAATCAGCCTGAACCCCAGGGCTCAAGAGCCATGTAACTATTTATCGGTACTTGCTGCTGAAGTCTGGTGGTGGTCTGTCACACGTTATTTTGGCAAAAGAAAACAGATACCACGGGCATGTGAATTTTAAAAATTTCTTTTGCCAAAACAGGCTAAGAATTTTTATTCTTCTGAGGGCAGTTTAGGGCCCTGAAGGAGGGGAGAGTCTGAATAAAGCACAGAAGTTCAGGTGCATCTGGGTGGCTCAGCTGGTTAAGCATCCAACTCTTGGCTCCGGCTCAGGTCATGATCTCAAGGTCCTGAGATAGAGCCCCATGTGGGGCTCCCTGCTCAGCGCAGACTTTGCTTGTCCTCCCTCATCCCCGCCCCCCCCCCCCGCACCGTCCCCAGGCACCCGTTCTCTCTCATGTAAGTAAGTAAATAAATAAATATTAAAAAAAAAAAAAGGCACGGAAGTCTGGAACTCCAAGGGTTGAAGTGGGACATGAGATTGCATCTTGAATTTCTACAAAAATAGCTTGTACTCATAATGGCACTCGATAAATATCTTTATTTGTTCTGTGGCTCAAGCTGCTCCCTGCGTCAAGTACACGCTAAGGCCAGGACTTGACATGCCTCTTATCTGCCAAGAGATCTAGCTACACAAACATACTCCACCATTTACGGAAAAAGAATTCAATTTATTTCCCATTTATAAAATGTAAAAAAAATCCCTTGGGTATAAAATCTAAATGTCTATGGTGTGATCAGTCAGGAGCTCAGAAATGTCCCTCTTTGCATCCATTAATTATGTTTGGCGCAAAGAAAGCAGGTGCCAGGAGCCCCTCCTGCACCAGGCTAAGTGATAGCTTCCCAAGGACCAAGCCCCACAGCCCTCTGTGAGAAGAGGGGTAGAGAGCAAGAAAGGAAAAGGGGCAGAACTGAGGTAGGAGGCCAGGGAGGGTTATGTACTGAAGCCTGTATTGGGAAACACTTTAATTTACAAGAGGAAAGATCCTCCTTCTTGACTGCTGAACACGAGTGGCCTGAGCCTGTCCTAGGAAAGTCAAGGTGTTTCCTGTGCATAGGGCCAACCCCCACCCCACAGGGCCACAAATACAGTCTCCGTCAGGAAGGAAAGGCATCCACCCATCAGTGTGACAAGAAGCGGTCACCTCTGGACTTGTGTGAACTCCTTGCGCAGCCATAAAGAGTCCTGGTAGAAGCGAGGATCGCCCAGCCTCACAGCTGTCCGTTTGTAGAAGTAACAGTATAACACTGCCACTGTGGACAATAAGTAGGAAAGAAGCTTCAGGGATGCTCCCGAACATTCGTTTCAGGCTAAGAACACAACCTAACAAGGCGGAGGGGCCCTGCCTCATGATTTCCCAATGACTCCCAGCAAGGGCAGTGGGCCGTCATCTCTCCTGTTCTTGTCATGGCTGTTTCACTCATCCCATGCTGGCAGTGATGGACTGGGAAAGCCAGGATCACAGCCCTTAGTTGCCTGAGCCATTGGTGGGACCGAAGTGAGGCCTGAGGTTGCTCTGGTCCTTACCTAGTCTCTGGAATACAAATAGCGTTTGAAGTCCATCTGTCCAGACAAAGCGGTTGGAGTTTTTCCAGCGTAAGTTCTGAAGGAGACATGAGTAGACAGAGAAAGGTTAGAGACCAGATGAGGCCCTAGCATCTCCGAGTTGGTGAGTTGCAGAAATGACCCTTGGTTTTAAATCAGGCTAATCTCACCCTCCTTCTTTCTTCCCACAACCCCAAGGAGTGTTTCTCAAAGGAGCTTCAAACTCCCTTTTCTGTGCAAAGGAAGCATTCTTTGACGCTGAAGGAGGAAGTCTGAACTAAGCTATTTATTCCCTTTCATTCCATTGCCTTTTCCAAGGAGAAGTGATATACATTATCTCAGGAGTTCCGTGTGGTCACTGTCTTGCCTTCAAGATCTCTGGCTCAGTTCCGGTCAGATAAAGGCTTAGTGCACTCAGGGTTTAATCAGATTAACAGCTTTATAGTACAAAGTACAAAGCCAGGACCTATTTTGGTCCCAAGAACCAGAGCCGAGACAATCCTCTTCAGGAAGCACCTAGAGACTCGGGCACTGCTATTTCTCTCCTGTGAGCTCTACTTCTCTCCGTGGAATAACAAGGGCAGCTTAACAGAAGGTTCAGTCTAGGCAGGCGGCTTTGGTAGAGAAGTGACTAGAAAACCCTGAGGTTTTAATGTGTCCTATCAAAATGAGTACTTGAGAAACACAGGTGATACCCAAAGAGATGGAACAGTTCGTGAAGCAGGAGAAATCTGGAACCGTGAAAACTGGGATCTGCTATAAGGCCGTGTCGGCACCTTGGAGATGAGTCCTTCTGGTGTGATGGGGACAGAGCAGAGGACATGAAGCGCTAAAGGGCAAGTGGCACTCTTGACCTGGCCATTTCCCATCAGACACCGATGTCTAAGAATACCTTGTCCCAACACCCACCTGCCCAGACAGCTAAGGATGAAACACAGTCACCTTCCTGTTTTACCTTTGGCAGAACTGTTTGGGGCAAAGGTGAAGAGAGTATTCCCGAAGTGTCCCCTGACTCTTGGATAAGGCAGTTCTTTAACACCAAAGGTTGGGCAGAAGGGCCTTATGCAACTTGCACATGCCCGAGCCCAGGCGGCACCACAAACATCCACACCTGTTTCCTGTCAAGGATTCTGTGAGATGGACAAAAATGATGCTGGGTTCCTAGAGAAAAGATACTTCTAGCCCCTTAAGGATTCAGGAACGCAGAGTTCCGCTCTTACCATGACCCAGACATGAAGGGAGATGCTGAGGGCGAAGTACACAGCTGTGAGGATGATGGTCCCTTTGAATTTGTGGAACAGGAGGTTGACCAGGCCAGCCTGGAAGACGAAGGTGTTGAAGAACATGAGGAAAATGATGATGATGTTGAAGAGGATTGCGATATCCTGGATGCTGCAGACATCAAACAGAACACAGCCAAATGGAGGTCTGTGTGACGACCCAAGAGCTGGCCCTAAGTTCTAAGGGACGCCATGAAGTCTGGCCTTCCCTGTGCTGTAGGCCTCTGAAACCACCCACCCGCCAACCAGGTGGCATGGGCCTTGGGTCCCAAATGACATGAGGCTCAAACTACCTGCTGGCCCCATCAGTGAGGTGCAGCCCATAGACAAGACTTTCCTGCTCTGGTGCTCTTAACCTTCTAGATGCTTGGGAGGAGAAGCTGCTTTCTTTCCTATATCCAGAAAAACCCAGCCCTGTCTGTCACATAACCTGGGCCTGCCAGACATTTCCATCTAGAGAGCCGGCAATGCCTTTCCCTTGATCTTTCCACGGCCGGTGTCTTAGGGCCCTTCAAGTCTCAGTTCTAATGTCTCCTCTTCCGAAACCCTCCTTTATCCCCACTGCCTCAAGGAGCCCTCCCCTCTCCGCCCCACCCGCCTTCCATCCACTGTACAATATTTGTTAGTATTCAAAACTATCTTTAAAAAGAATGTATTCATTGTCTCTTTCCACTTGAGTGGAAATCCTGAGAAAGCAGGAAATTGTCAGCTTTACCCCTGCACCCAGAACCTTGTCTGGCAGGCCAATGAACACTTGCTGAATGAAGGACGACAGTGTCGAAGACTGGTTTTCTGTTGATAACTTGCCTCGTGGAGTCTATAAATCATTGTGGAAGAAAAATGCCAATAGCTTCCGTCCCAAATATATAACTGATATGACTGCCCTTTCAGCCCGCCGTTCTGCAATCCTCTTCCACGGCAATGTAAGACAATACTTCTACTCACAGATGGAGAAAATGACCGTCTGACTGCTCCCTGGATCCCAGACCCTTGTTAGAAGCGTATAAATATGGGACCCGTGACATGTCTGTGGAGTATCCAAGACATGCGAAATTTTATTTTCCCTGAGATTTCTCTATTAATAACTTTAAAAAGCTAAATCACAATTGTCAGGGCCTTCAAACTGCTTGGGTTCAGCTGTCCAGTGCCACCCACTGAACTCACATGAAAAGCACCAGCTGGATGACAGGAGCCATCCGGAGCAGCTCCGAGAAGGAATTGACAAAGAGGTCATAGGACAGCAGCAGGAACTGCAGAGAGAGCACCAGGCTGTAGTTACTGGTCTGGAGCATCTTCCTTCTGCTTTACTGGGCCCCCAGGCGCACATTCCACAGTTCCCCAGAAGACAGCTCCTGGCTTTCTCCCCAGCACTGGTGGAGAAGCACTAATTCCTCAAATTGGAGCTGCTTTCCTTGCTCTAAGACAAGGGCCTGTTGAGGCAAAAAGGAAAGAGAGAGAGAGAGAGAGAGAGAGAGAGAGAGATGGTTAGAAATCCATTAAAACAGTAATTACTGAGGGCCTACTACACACCAGGCACCATTCTAGGGGCTTGGGATACATCAGTGACCAAAACCACTACCACCTCTCAAAAAACCCAACTAGTCACTCCTAGGGACCGTCACCCTCAAACTTTCTCCATGCCTGGAAACTTCTAAATGCAGAGCTCTTTCTTTTTTTAAGTTTTAATGTATTCATTTTAAGTAATCTCTACACCCAACGTGGGGCTCGAAGTCATGACCAAGAGTCACATGCTCCTCCAACTGAGCCAGCCAGGCGCCCCAACGCAGAGCTCTTTCTAACCACTTTTGAGTTCAAAGGAATCTAGGAGCACTACAAAGAGTGACTGTCTGGTCGTGCAGTTAATACTAATTCTAATACTAACTGCAGCAGCAAACCTTTACATATCACTCACAATATGCCAGGGACTATTTTTTTTTTTTTTAAGTAATCTCTACACCCAACATGGGGCTCAAACTCATGACCCTGATCCCTAATATCAAGTCACATGCTCCACTGACTGAGCCAGCCAGGCCTCCCTTGCCAGGGACTATTCTAAGCACTAAAATTCTGTAACTCTCACAATAACCCCATGAAGTCTATAGAAGACACACTATAATCACTCTACCCTTTACACAGATAGGACAACTGAGGCTCAGACAGGTAAAATGAGTTGCTCTACGTCACATTTCTCGTAGCAGTGGCACAGCTGGGATTGGGATTCAGGCAGCCTAGGTCCAGCGTCTGTGCTTTTAAACACTGGGCAAAGCTGCCTCTCCTATAACAGACGGGCTGATACGTAACTAGGTGTGAAAGATGTTGGCGCATAAGTGGGAAGTGGTGCAGGCAGTGCAGAGGAAACGGCGCTCTCCTGCAAAACTCTATATTTAAGGTGGTAGCAACACAGTGGCACCGGGTAAGGGGAGCTGGGCCTTTACTTTCATACATTCCAAGGCCCAGAAGTCGCTCTGCAGGTGTCCTGTGACCCCTCCAGCTGGGTCAAATCTATAAACAAATTTCAAAATGCTCTGAGGTGTAAGAGGGTGAGATCAAATTAACGTCTGCAAAAGGTTTTACAATTTACAAACTCTTTTTATATTCATCGGGTTACTTAATCCTACACCCATCTTGAGAAGCTGCCGTTAGGATGAATATAATCCCCAGATCACACGGAGGCTCTGAGAGGTTAAGCGACCGCATCCAGCTCACCTGGCCGAGAAGTCCCAGCCTAGTGGCTGCATGATGGCACTTTCCCTGAGCGGAGATTCCGCATTCGCCAAATAATACCGATAGCTATCACCTACTACCAGCACCGTGAGAAACGGGGCGACCAGGACAATTTCCTTTAACCCTCGCAACTACTCTGCAAGGTGGGAAAGAATGAGCCCGCCCCCCCCGTTTTACAGGCAAGAACACAGGGTCAGAGTTCAAGTCGTGCCTCCGGGTCGCAGGGGAGCAGAGCCAGGCTTCACAGCGGAGGCGGGGGGCCCACGCTCTAAACCACGACTTCACGGGCCGCCGCGGCGGGCGGTCGTGAGGATCCGTGACAGAGAACCTCCCGCCGCCAACTCTACGGGAAGGAGGCCCGTCCCCTCCGCTTTAGGGCAGCAGAGATTCGCGAGGTAACGAAGCCGTCTTCGGTCTGTCCACCGCTCCCTGCCGCGTTCCTTTTGTCCCCAGGGCAGTCTTCCTCCCAATCCTTCCCAATCCACCTCAAAATGCGGCTTCCTTGGCAAAAAAAAAAAAAAAAACCCATAAAAAACCAAAAAACAAACCACCCAAAACAGTAACAACAAAAATTCCGACTTTGGTCACCTCACCCACTCTCACCTCAAAGACCCAACGTCGGTTGTCATGGGGACGCCGTCCTGGCTTCCGGAAATCGGTTTTAAATCCCGGAAGTAGATGGCGGACGCGGGCTCCGTCGGTATCTTGTTACCCACCGGTCCGGTGCTCTCCCTCCGCGCTCTGCGGCCAACCCGGCTGCCATGTTTGGCTACCGCTTTTTTGGGCCCGCTCTTCTCCCGCCCTCCCGGCGTCGCCGCGCCCAGCTCTTGACCTTCCCAGCCGCTGCCCGCGGCCTTGCTGAGGGCCAGCCCCCGGCGAGAGGCTTCGCGTCCGCCCGAACACGAGATGGGGGTGAGGGACCGGGCGGAGCCGCGACTGCGCTCCCTGGGGATGAAACGCCGGCAGAGGAACTGGACTTGGGAGTCTGCAACCTCGGACTTCATTTCCCAGGCGGCCCCGCGCGCGCCCGAAAGTGCTGTGAGCCTATAAGTGAGTAGGGGCGGCCCGGGTCATTGACACTGGGGCTGCAGCGCGGGCTGCGTGCGTGGTCGCGTGCCTGCCAGACAGTCCGTGATTCCATCAGCTTGGAGTCCTGGTAGCTGCGGCGCCGGGTGGCGAGAGGCGGGTCTCGGAGACCCCTGCGACCCACTGTGGTTCGGGGGTGAGAAAGCTCGGATGGGGAGTTCAGGGATCTGGGTTCGAGTGCTGGCTCCGCTACTACCTTTCTTCGCGCTGTCTCTACCCCTCACTCGGCCCTAGCTTTCGCTTGTAGGGAATGGACACCGTTGTCCGCGCCGTTCCTTCTACTGGCGTGGTGTGGTGGTACAGGCACGAAAGCGCTTCGGAAGCCGCAGTCAGCAGGCGGAGCCCCTCGCCCTAATTGTCACCGAAGGTTAGCTAGGACCAGCAGACCTTCATCCCCGCAGAAGAGTCGGGGTTGGGGCTCCGGGTTCCTGGAACGGTTCTCCAGACACCTGAGCCAGACCGAGGCAGTCTGGAAGGTCGGGTCTGTAATCACTGTGGCGCTAAGGAACGCCTTGCCTGTCTACCTCCTGACTGCAATTTAGGGGTCCTCACTCCTGATCCCTGACTTTACAGAAGCCACGTTTGAACGTGAGGAGTCCTTGGACCTGAGGGAAGCGAACCCGGGTTCCTGTACCAGCTTTGCCACTCAACGTGGCCAAGTCGCTTTCCTTCTTTGGGTCACAGTGGTTTTGATCTGTAAGAGAAGAGTTTAGGACTTGAACACGAAGTCTGATTCTCAGGATTTCCAAATCCCCACCATTTATCCTGGAAGTGGGGGCAACAAATTGACTTTCTGTTCTTTCATCTATTTGTACTTCTAAATTATAAAAGTAATATTGTAAGAGTTTGGAATAGAGCTTTTTCCTAAGATCAAGGGCTGAATGGAAACTTACCCATTTCTTACACTGGGGCCTGATCTCTTTTACTGCAGCCAGGGAGAATCCTTTTTGTCAAGTGACTGAGGAGAATATTAGGTTGGAGAGTACATTTCTTAGATCATGGTCGACAAACTATGACACACTGCCTGCATGGTTTTTACATTTTTAAAAGATTAACAGAAATGAAAAGGATAATATTTTCTGATATGTAAAAATGATATGAACCTGAAATTTCAGTGCCCATAAATAAAGTTTTTTGGGAACATGGCTGTGTTCATTTGTGAAGGTACTATCTATGACTGCTTTTGCACTACATCAGAAGACTCGATGACATAGTTGGGAGACAGGCTATGGCCTGCAAAGCCTAAAATATTTACCAGCCTGGCCCTCATAGAAGGCCATGCTGACTTCTGCCTTAGCATGGGGCTCTGCAAAGTGAGGGCAGAATCAGAGACCAAACAATGGTGAGCACATCCTGAAATCATAGCACAACCTACTTTTCTTGGAATCAATGAGAGAATATTCTCAGTGTTAAGGTTGCAATTTTCACTGCATTCTTCTTTATTCTTTTGCACTCTTGCGCAGAGGAAGGGGTCATCTGTGTCCTGTGAGCAGTATAACATTGCAGCCCTTTGTCAGAAGAGTGTCCCCATTATGAACTCTAAGTCTGTCCCAGAGCAGTAATCCAGGACCTCTTTAGAAGGGTGGACACAGCCCTTTTGGATTATATTTACTTCTGTTTTTTTTCTCCTCCAAAGGAAAAGGAAGTCATGAAAGATAATTGTCTGATGGATGGAGCCTGCTGACCAAGTGCTTCATGCTGACTTCACTGGGGGGTGACTGAACATCTGGTGACCTGAAACTTTTCTCTGCTCTTATGGGGACTAAGGGGACACCTCTGAGGCTGGGTAGCAAATCTCTGAGCTTGGTAGTTGAGTCATGAAACTTCTAGGAAATGGTGGCATTATTTTCCCTCAGCCTTATGGAAGCTTGTTTCTCCCCCAGCCCCTCGGATCTTCCTTTCTCAGTGATTACCGCCAACTTGGGTCACATTGTGAGAGTTCAGTGTCTGTTTCTGGTTAGGAGGACACCTGCCATGGGAGAGTTCTCATGGCATAGTATCAGGGCCACCAAGAGGCCTGGGCTGGCATGAGGGCCACGAGCTTCAGGCTGCAGTTTGTAGGTAGGATGAACTGATGTCACAACACTAAGACAAGTAGAATACTTTGCTCTCACAGCGTCCTTATGGACATTTTCTCACTTACCCTTCCGACAGCCTATGGTCAAGGAAAAAACAGGAGCCTTGAAGCCAAACAGACAAGGGGTTGAAACTTCCTGCCCATTTCCTGGGTCCTAATGCTGCTAGTTAATCTTCCTAAGCCTTGGTTTCCTAATCTATAAGATGGGGATGATAACTCCTCCCAGGAGCAAGTGGGATCATGTGTTCATGGGTTCTAGCGGGTGTCTGCTCATAGCTGCTTTTCAGTATATTCTTATTACTGTGCCTTTCTTTCAGATGAGATGACCGAGTCCTACAAGTGCTAAGTGATTTGCTTAAGGTGCCCCACTTCATAAGAGCTGGAGCCTCAGCCGCCACTCTGTCAGTTTGCCACTAAGTCTATAGGTGAGGAATCAAGTGTTTTATCTCCATGGGCGTTCTTGGCTGTTTCAGGAACTTCCTTTTCTCTCTGTTAGCTGGTTCAGATTGAGGGATCGTAACTGCAGGATGCCACAGTGTCCCCTCCTTGGCGTGAGTCCGGGGGACAGGGAGACTACCTTGAGAGCTGGGCCCGTGCTGCCTACATGTCAGCTGAAAGCAGAGGTGGTCCTGTGGTTTTGTATGTTTGCGTGCCAGCCCTCCTGCCCAGTTGCCTGGTTTGTATGAGCAGCTGCGCAGGGCCCTAGACATTTGTCTGAAACCAGAGTTGGTTTCTGAGTTTATCAAGGACGTAGAGAAATCTCAAAATAAACTTGGTTTCTAGACCATGAGTTCTTGGTTCCTCTTTTCTCTTCTAAACTTTCCTCAGAGGAAGAGAAAGCAGAAGTCTCAGGCCTAGGGACATCTGAGGGCTGCCGTCCAATTCAAGGTGTGAAGCGTGGGGACTCCAGAGCGAAGGCCTGACCTTACTTCCTCAGTGGGAGGATTGGCCCCACAGAGTTCACCATCTGGCGAAGAACTTTTCTGTAGGAGTAGGACTTCCTCTCAGCTGGCCTTATAGCGGTGTGTTGGTTCCTTGCAGATGATAATTTTGCCTCCTTCTGTTAGAACTGAGGGCTAGGCCTTTGTGTGATCTCACCTGGATTTGAATTCTTGTCCCTTTTTTTGTGGGGTATGGTGGGGTGGATTCTTTACCTTTTGGTCCTGTGAACGGAGGCTGATCCCAGGGTTTTGGGCCGAGAGCCTTGACGTCCAGCCCCTGTCCAGAGCCGACCCCAGGCCCAAGCTGGCTGCATTGTGTGCTGCCAGGTACTGGGGTGGGGCCATCCTTACTGTCCATAACCCCAGGCCAGGCCTACCCAGTACTCCAGGTCTCACGGGGCGGTGCCCAGGCTGGTGGCCGGAGAGCTAAAGTGAAAAGCGTCCACGCTTCCAGCAAGAGCGAGCTCGGTGTTCCCTCCTTTAGTCGGTATGTGGGGCGCACTCAAGCCAGCAGAGCCAGCAGGGACGTGTGACCTCTGCTTCTTCCAGGAGCGCCCGATCAGAATGGCTGTGCGATGGTTCTACTTGTCTTTCTACGCGCTGTGGTTCCTGGGCTTGATGTCCATCATCCTTACCATCTATTGGATGCAGTTGTGGCACGGTGGCTTCGCCTGGGATGGCACCGTGCTCATGTTCAACTATCACCCAGTGCTCATGGTTGTCGGCCTGGTGGTACTCTACAGTGCTGGTAAGTGCGAGCTCACGGGAGACGTACTGTGACCCGGGCCTGGCTGGGGCAGAGCTCTCCCTGGCCGGAGCTGGCCTTTGTCAGTCTTGGCTTTGGGGCTCTGCGAGTGGGGTAAGTCGGGCTGTCTCTGGGCCCCGGGGTCATTTGCAGGAAGAAGTAGTGAGAATGGGGGCATCTGAGGAAGGGAGCTTTACAGATACTCTAGGGCAGGGGTTGGCCGACTTTTTCCTTTTTTCCGTAAAGGGCAAGGTGGCAAAGGCTTTGCAAGCCATATGACCTGTGTCGCAACTGCTTGTCTCTGTTGTTGTATTGTGAGTAGCCATAGATAACCCCAAAACATGTACGTGGCTGTGTTCCAATAAAACTTTACTTACAAAAATGTGTGGCAATGCTGGATCTGGCCCGTGAGCTGTAGTTTGCCAACTTCTGCTTTAGGGAGCACAAGACTGAAGCCTCTCATGCCCTAGTCGGGTCCTTACACGAGGAAGCCGCTTACTCCTGCCAGACCCATCTTTGCTCCATGCATTCAGAGCTGGGCCTTGGGGCCCAGGTGAACCTCATTTCCCCACCTGTAAAATGGGAGCGATGACGACATCGATCATACCTCATCCTGTGTACCTCGGATACCTCATCCCATTTTGTTCTTCCGAGAAGCCTGTGAGATGGGTTCTGCCGTTATCCCCATTTTCCAGATGAGGAAACTGAGATTTGGAAACAAGATGCCAAATAGCCTAGAGGCAGAGGCCGGATGTGGACATAGGTCATCTAACCTTGCTGAAAGCCTGCGTTCGTGACCGATAACGTCGGTTGTGAGAATTCACTTAAAAGAAATATCGAACGTGACGTTTCTTTTTCACCTGCAGAACTGCACACGAGTGTGTGTATGACGCCATGGCAGACTGGCAGATCCCAGAAACCCGCTCCTCCCTCTTAATCACTGTGTTTTCTCCCCGCCATCACGGCTGGCTGCTACCCCAGCAATGACTCAGGGACAGGAGACGCTGGGAGGGGGTGCCGTGTGCGAGCGTTTCCCCCTCCTCTGGTTGGGAGGCAATGTTAGTGCCCCTAACGTTTGGGGGAGCGTGAGGGGAAGAGACCAGGCCCTGGGACGTTCTCTCCCACAGCCTCGCTGCTGTACCGCCTGCCGCAGTCCTGGACGGGGCCCAAGCTGCCATGGAAGATCGGCCACGCGGCCCTGCACCTGCTGGCCTTCGTCCTGACCGTGCTGGGGCTGGTCGCCGTCTTTCAGCTCCACCGCCGCTCCAAGATCACCAACCTCTACTCCCTGCACAGCTGGCTGGGCATCGTCACCGTCTTCCTTTTTGCCTGCCAGGTGCGTTCTGTCCCTCGGGGTCCCACTACCGGCTGGTGGCCGCGGGCTGTGGTCGGGGCTTCCCTTGCACCCACATCACACACTCCGTCTGCTCACCACCCAGACACGGCCCCTCAGGGCACATCCCATAGCATCGGCAGCTTAAATGTCCGTAGGAGACTGCTGGTTCCCACACCCGTCTGTTCCTGCCCTTACCCGTCACGCTGCCCCTCTGTCGTCCCAGAGCACACTGAGCTGACTCGATCAAGCACATACCATGCTGACTCTAGGCCATCTTCGCCACCTTCCCCGTTCCCACCTTTCTCTGAGCCAGAAGCAATTCTGGAAGTGGTTTCCGCATTCTGACGTCTGCCCCGTACAAGCAAGGAGTTTTATGGGCCAGGACTGGAAGGAAGCAGACACATACAAGGATGGCTGGGCTTTTGGGAGACTGGGCTTGTAGCTAAGCATTTCATGGAACATTCTGGTTTGGCTAAGAAAACGACCACAGTGCAGAAGCCGGGGGTGGCACCTGGTGGGAGGTGTGAGCTGGGAAAGAAGGGTGAGGGGCCACTGTAAGGTAGGAGGCCCCGGCGGGGCAGGATGGCCCACCGCCCCTCTGGACCCAGCACAGGGCACTCAGGTACTTCCTCCGTGTCCACAGTGGTTCCTGGGCTTTGTCGTCTTCCTGCTGCCCTGGGCGTCCGTGTGGCTGCGCAGCCTTCTTAAGCCCATCCACCTCTTCTTCGGAGTCATCATCCTCTCTCTGTCCATCGCATCTGTCATTTCCGGCATTAATGAGAAGCTTTTCTTCAGTTTGTGAGTGGGATGGGGCCCCAACTCTAACATGGAGGGGAAAGCATAGGGTCTTCAAAAGATGTACCCTGTGATCACAGGACCTAGCCAAGGGAGGGGAGCTTTTGGGGTTGGATTTGTTCCTGATCTGGAGGGTTATGGAGGCTTTAGGTTGACATCGGTAAATTGGTCAGCAAACATTTCTGTACCATCAAATTGACTTGGTAGCTACTGTGTGTCAGAAACTCTTCTAAGCACCTTAAATTTAATCCGTTAATCACTTTACGACATAGATACTGTTGTCCCTGCCATTTACAAATAAGGGAACTGAGGCACAGAGAGGTTAAGTAACTTACCTAAGGGCACACAGCCAGTAAGTGGCAGAGCTGGGGTTTGAGTTAAGATTACAGCCTGCATACCTAACCACTACCGTCCCCCATTCTTTTAAGGCAGGTGAAAAGCAAATAAGCTATGAGGTCACATTGGGGTTCAGGTCTTGGCTATGCCATTTACTAGTTCTCTGACTCTGGGTAAGCTCATTCCGCCTCTTTGAGCTTCAGTTCCCTCTGAGGTAGAAAGCAGTCTCCAGATATTTGCTGTGGTGGTAGGGACTGGGTATGTTAACCTTCCAGGTCACAGATGGTCTTTGGAAGCTTCTCTCACCATCTGCTAATGGTGTTGGGCAAAAACAGAAAGTCTCTCGAGGGTCCATATTGTTTTGTCATCTTCAGGAACAATGCCACCCAGCCATACTCCAGTCTGCCTGGTGAGGCTATCTTTGCCAACAGCCTTGGGATGCTGGTGGTGGTCTTCGGGCTCCTGGTGCTCTATATCCTCCTGGTTTCGTCTTGGAAACGCCCAGAGCCAGGGATCCTGACTGAAGGACAGGTATGGGGTCCTGGCCTCCCATTCCAGGTTGGGGTAGGGCCAGGTCTCGAGAGGGGTCACCCAGGAAAGGCTTGGGCCTTGCCAGGAAGACCACTCAATGACGTGGTGGGAAACCAAGTAGCTTGAAGGTGGGGGCAGGTTGGCTGATGGGGAGCACTGGTATCAAAGCAGGACACCCCAGCCATTGTGGCAAATGCAGCTGCTCGGGCAGAGGGCCTCCAGGGGCTCGTCTCTTGGGAGAGGACAGGTAACCAGTTATGCCCCTCCCCAAATTCCTGTGGTTTCACGAGGGGAAAGTGTGGCCTTCTCTCCCCCACAGAAGGGCTTGGGCATGATGAAAGGGTGTCGTAATTTCTCTTTTTCCAGACTTGGGGCTAGTGTTGGGGGGCGGGAACTTATCTAGCAGGTGCTTGCCGAAGGATTGAGTGCTTGGAGTAGGTTTTGCCTGTTCTTGGCCACTCAGGCACCTGAAGGATGTGAGATGGCGTGTGTATCAGGCTGAGGGGCTCTGGGGCTTCCCTGAAAGATGTGGTGGCTTGGGTGGGGACCGCTCTGCAGGTTGGGGGGTCTATCTGAACAGCTCGGGCCGGTGGGACTCCTGCACGTTAGGGGCTATTCTGATGCGATGCCGTTAACCCCCGTGCCTCTGCCTGTCTTTCCAGCCCCTGTTGCGTGATGGGGAGTGAAGCAGGAAGGGGTACCCACAAGCTGGTGGAGGTGCTTCCCCCCAGAAGCTCTGCTCTGCCTGGGGCTCCTGTCTGGTTTCAGCAACAGACTTGCCTTGGGCTCCGGGCCCAAACTTCTTGCCTCCATGTGGGGCCTGCTCCCTCCACCAGTGGGCCGCCCGCCCGCTTTGCTTGGTGGCTTCGGCTTCTGTACTCCTTCCTGGCCTCAACTTCTCGGTTCTTCATTTACATACGGCCCCCCTGCCCCCACCACAGCTGCTCCTGCTGTCTGTGTGAAGTCAAGCTGATTTCCCCTTTAGACTCCTAAGGGTATGGTAGAAAATCTCGACAGCTCAGATGAGCCAGGACCCAAGTGCAATCCGCATGTGAACAGAGAGGGAGGCCGCGGTGTCCAGCAGCTTTCCCTTTAAAGGCATGCATTTCCTTTGGGCCGCCCGCACTGTGGGGTGGGCACCATCCGCCGTTAACCTCCAGGCAGCCCACCCAGACGTGCGGCTGGGCAGGAACCTCGAGGTGATGGAAGGGGAAGGAGAGCGGGGAGAACAGCAGCAGAGCAGCTCCTGCACAGAGCGGAGGGGCTGACTGCCCTTTGCCGTTCTGTGTCATGTCGCCGCATTCCCCGTCTGCCTGCATCGGGACGGTGTGCCTCCCTTTCCGCGGGGACAGGCAGGCAGAGCTCCAGCCCAACTGGTTTTCACTCTCTAGCTCACCACGAACCAAGCCAGAGTTGTGGTGCACTGTGCTCAGCAGATCCCTGGGGCCGCGGCCACTTTCCAGGGTGCTCCCTGCTGAGTGTCAGGCTGCCTCATTTCCCCCTCGGGTGGCTTGCGTGGCCAATCCCAGTCTCCTGTTAGGCCAGAGGGTGAGCAGCTGCTCGCCTCTCGAGGAGAAGCTGGGGTTGGGGTACTGGGAGAAGCTGGGGTTCTTGCTCCTCGCTTCCGTGATGGCGCTGTGGCTTTTCCCGCCCTCTCCAAATGAGCCCTGCTGGGTTCCAGGCACCATACTGCCATCCTCAGTGACAAGCAGCAGGACACCGGGGGTCGGAGTGCACTTGCCCCTGGCAGGTGGCGATGAGGCCAACTGTCCACCCCAACCCCACATGCCCCGATGGCAGGACTGTGAGTGGATTTCCTGAGGGGATGGAGCCTTTAAAGCCATTGGGATGACTGCCAGACACCTCAGTCAACATGACCAGCGCCCCTTCTTTCCATGTGGGTGGGCCTATAACCTGAAGCTTGATTTTCATTTATCATGTTTTTAAGAATCAAAGCCTTCCCTACTCTACTGACATTGTGGTTACATGAGCTCTGAGAAACTTATTAAATCCTCTGGACAGTTCTGACCCTCAGCCTGGGAAGGAACAAACCAAAAGGCACCAAAGATCCCGTGACTATCCTCCTGGAATCGTATGTGACTCGTGGTCTGTGTGGGTGTCCTTAATAATGAAAAGCTCTTGAGTATTGGGTTATCTCACAAGGAAGGAACTGTTTCCAGTTTTATAATCCAGAACTCAGAAAGGATATGTGACTTGGTCACTGGTGACTGAGGTCCCTCGGCCAGGAAATGGTAGAGTCGGGATCCACAGGCCAGATGTTTATGCCAGTCTCCTTCCCAGCTGTGCACTGATAACCGTACCTAGTGATCCGGGACTCGTGGTGCACACCCATGGGGGACAGGGGACCCCGGCCCAGGGATTGAGGGAGCCTGAGGCCAAGTTTGGGCAAAGTGTGTGCTGGAAAGCCCCCTTGCCATGGTGACCAGCTGTGGACACCTGGCAGTGGAGCAGACGGCCCAGGAGTTGGGTGTGGACACTGGTGATGATAGTGACCCTCGGTCAGTACGCACCTGGACTGTACGGGGGCTTCACCTAACTCAGTTCAGTTCAGTGCTTATCCACGTCCCCAGGAGATGGGTGCTGTTCTGACTCCACAGCTTCCAAGAGGCTAAATAGTGGACCCGAGTTTACGTAGCTGATTCGAAGCAGAATCAGGATTTAGTCCTTGTTCGAGTCCATGCCAGTGCCTTTCGCTGCGCCCCTGCACCGAGGATGGGCCAGTTGTGTGCTGTACGGTCTCCACCGTGTACCAGACTCCGCAGCCCCTCCCTGCTTGCCCTCATGCCATCTATGATGGCTCTCGAGAGGCCTGGGGTTTGGCTTGGGTGCGGTTTCTGTTCCACCGCTGAGCTTTAGAATGTGGTGGTTTCTTCGGGTGTCCCATATTTTGCCCATTTGATTCCCGAAGAATACGTGAATTCTGTTAGTTTAGTGCTGAGAAAAGCACACCTATCAGGTGTGGTGTGTGTACTGGAAAACAGGAATGGGGCTCCCAGTGGAGCCAGCCCAGCGGCGCAGACCCTGCCCTTGGGTCTCAGGTGGTAAGCGGTGGGTCATGATCATTTCAACCAGGGGCTGAGGCTTTAGTGCCTGGGGCTTTAGTGGGCCCCCTGGTTCACACCCCTGGAAAAACGTCCCTCAGCAGAAGCAGCAGCTCTAGCTTCAATGTGGTTTTTTATTCGCTTGCTTTTCTACACTCGCTCAAGGTCAAAAGGCCTTTCACAAGGAACCTTAAAACCGAATTAGCATGGCCAGTTAAAAGCCATGTTGCCACCCAAGGAAAATGCCTATCGTGGAGCCCCTGAAGTGGCTGGGGGCAGAGCGGGGTGACCCCAGAATTCCACCTCCCTGAAGAGGGAAAAGGCCGGGCCAAAGTTGTACACAACCCACTTGGCCTATGGTGTCTGTAGGAATTCTGGAGGCTGGTAGAGGTTCCCTGCTGAACTCAGGACAGGCCCTGGGGGCAAGAGGTGAGGGAGGGTAACAGCTGGAAGACAGGAGGAAGCGACAGTGGCCACCTCTGCACAGTGGTGAGAGAGGCACCAAGGCCCAGGAGGCGCTCACACAGCCGGGCTCTGCAAGGCCTCCAGGATGGCGCGGAGGACGGCCGCGGCTGCCACTGCCCCGGGGTCCGGCTGATCCAGCCGCGCAGAGCTGATGTAACTGGCTCGTCCGGCTCCAGCTTCCATGTTCTTGGTGGCCTCAGCTGCAGCTTCTGCACTCTGAGTGGGTGGGAGCATGACAGCAGATTCAAGGACAAGCCAGCAGGCCTCCTTCCTCCCATGGACCCTACACCCTCCTGTCCCAGCCCTTCCAGCACCCTAAGTACTGTTACCCGGGTGGAGAGGTCACCTCTCGCCTACCTCTAGCAGGGCAAGAGGCTACCATCTACTGAGGGCTTGCTATGTCCTAGACGCCCTGGGGCTCCATATATCTCAAGCCTTACAGCAACCCTCTGAGCCCAGTAATGCTCTCCAGGTTTGCAGGAGGAAACAGGGACAGGAAAAACATTAACTTGCTCAAGGTCACACAGACATAGGAGCCTGGTGACTCCAAGCCTGTCTTCCTGGGTCACTGGGTCCAGCCTCACTCACCTGGACTGCTTTGGTCAAAACTTGGAACAGATTGGCTCCTGGGCTCTTCCAGGCTTGGAGCACCTGTCTGGCTGCCCATAGGGAATCCAGCTGGACAAGGTGAGGGAGAGGGGAGTAAAGACAGGCCCTGCCACTGAGGGTGGCCTTCAAGGATTCTGTACTCCAAAGAGGGAATGGCTGGGCTGAATACACACCATAGTCCTGTCCCCTGGAGTAGCCTTCCCGTACCTGGCAGGGAAAGAGGATGAGTAAGACTCCCTGCAGGGACTCCCTTTAGGGTGGGGGATGGGGCCTGGCTGGGAGCAGGTGACACTGTCCACTGCCCCCAGCCCACCCTTGGTCTAAGGCATGGGGCTCTGGCTCACTTCTGCATGGCCTCCAGGCCGGCATCCATGGCAGCAGACCAGGCTGGCAGGTCTGTCTTGTCCTTGAGTGGCTGGGCCGCTGCAGTCAGGAACAGGCCATAGAGCTGGGGAGGACCAGAACGCTGAGCGCATGGGGCTGGCCTGGGCCTCAGCCAATCCCAGGATCCCTCTGTGTTAGCCCTTTGGTCCCAGGGGCTACTGGCACTCACCGCCCCAGAGGAGCCTCCCATCTTCTCCAGGAGCATAAGGGACAATTTGGAGAGTAGCTGGGCAGGGCTGGCAGGGGGTGGGCCCTCCTTCAGCCACCCCTGGATGGCTGCAGGCAGAGAAAAAGGAATAATTCAGTGATCCTCCCTCCCATCTGCTTGTGCCCCAACCAAGCACCCAGGCCTCACTGCAGGTGGAAGGCATGGCCCCTGGCCGAGGCTGAGGGGACCAACCTAGGCGATTCCCAAAGCTCCCTTTCTACATCCTGGGTGCGGTCTAGGGAGGGGTGGGAAATGGGGACTGACAGGAACCTTGGCCTTCACCCAGAAGGTGAGGCCTGCCCCGGACACCCTCAACCTGACCTACCATGCCTCGCTTCCCGGCTTCATTTCTCCTCAGCCCTGCGCACCGCCATCCTCTGTCTTTTACTGATGGTCCCTGTTGACTGTGTGCCTCCCCCACCCGAAAATAAGCCACAAGCCACGGGGGCCGGGAGTTTTATCTGCTTTGCTCACTGTTGTATTCAGAGCAAAGAGCGGTGCCAGGCCCAGGGTAGCCCCGATTCTTGACAGAACTATGCGGGATAATTAAGAGCTTTTCATTAGTCTCCGTTAAGCTGAGAAAAATAAGGACAACTGTAGGAGTTTCCCTTGAACCTGAAGTTACTGTTCATTGTAAAACATTACATTTTGAGGCATCTGGCTGGCTCAGGAGAACACGCAACTCTTTGATTTTTGGGGTACATACATACGCACGTAGATACCTATGTAAATACATAATTTTTTTAAAAAAAGATTACATTTGGGGCACCTGGGCGGTGCGGTCGGTTAAGCATCCGACTCTTGGTTTCAGATCAGGTCACGATCTCAGGGCTGGGGGATGGAGCCCTGTGTCGGGCTCCACTCTCAGTGTGGAGTCTGCTTGGGATTCTCTCTCTCCTTCTGCCCGCCCCCGCCCCCGTTCTCTCTCTCCCTCTCTCAAAATAAATCTTTAAAAAAAAATTAAAAAGATTACTTTTTTTTTTTTTTTTTTTGCAACAACCACCCTTCTACGTTCGTAGTATTAGGAGAGCCTTTCCTTAGCAAAAAAGAGGAAAGAGGGGCCCGGTTTGTGAATGATCTCTCTTCGCAAAATAAATGTTGGCCTTTCCATGTAAGCACTCCCCCCATGCTTTTGAAGTTGTTCCGGTTCATGAAATGCCAAAATCTCAGGACCCATATTCCTGACCCCAGAGGGACCCTGGCACCCACCTCTGGCAGCGCGGCTGTGGGTGGTACCACAGTCCCCATCGCCGGCAGCACGGTCCAGGGCATTCAGATGCTCCTCCAGGCCCAGGAGGGTGGCGCACACCCGCTCCAGCACGAGCGCCACTTGCTTCGAGGTCAAACCTGGAGACGGGGCACAGTGGGGCAGAGGCCCACCCGGCCTTTTCACAACCCACCTTGACCGGTGTGGGAGGTGTGGGTACAAGAGCTCCCGCCCACTGCACACCCTTCAGAGCACAAGCCACAGCCCCGGGCCACCTTCCCCAACAGCGGGGCTTGGTACCTCCCGCAGTGGTGGAATCAGGGGCCTCCAGAGGCTCAGCAGGGGCTGGCCGGCTCCGCTTCCGCCCAGTCACAGAGACCTTGGCCATGTTAGGCCAGGCCGACGCGGTGGTTTCAGCATCTAGGGGACAGCAGGATATCTCATAAACACATGTCAGCCAGTCAGGGATTAAGTGGGACCTGGACTCCCCACCTGGTGTCTGGCTCCCACCCTATCAACAAGCAAGTACCGAGTGCCTACTGTCTATAAGGGAAGCGTGGAGAGTCCCTGGGGAGGACCCTAATACCAAGTCCTCAAGTGAGAGCTGAAGGCTGGAGAAGCCATGAAGGGTGTCTCTACAGAAGTCATGGTCAGCCCTAATGGGGTCTCTCCAAGTCCCCCATGGTTGTGGCCTGGCTTGGATGACCCCAGCTTCCAGGTCTCACCGATCAGTTTCAGGAGAGGCTCATCCACCAGCAGAAGGGTGAGAGAGATGCCAGGCATTTCCAGGGCTGACATGAAGGTGCCCACCAGGGCACGGGTGATCTTCACCCCGCGGCCCTCTGCAATACCAGAGCATAGAAGTCCATGAGGGAAGGAGCGGAGGATGGGCACTTGTCCTCAGCATGAGAGAGAGAAACAGGAAGAGGAACACAAGGACTTTGGAAGCTAGGACCCTGAGGTTAGTAGGGAGATGGCCAGATCCCCTCTGGCCATCCCTCAAGGATGCCCCGAATTACCATATTCCCTGGAAGTGCCCCCTTTATAGGTAGGTAGGTAGGTAATCAGAAGTCTCCTTTTCTGAGTTCTTACTGGGTGCCAGGCCCCACGCTAAGTGTGATACGTTGTTTAATCTCATGTAATCCCCACGATACCCCTAAAAGGCAGGAACTACTGTTGCCCCCTCTTCACAGACAAGGAAAGAGGCTCAAGGTCCCCAGGTATCAGCGGGCACAGGGATGGTCTGACCTGGGCTCGTCTGCCCACATAGCCCCTGCTCTGGGCCATCATAAGACCCCACTGTGGCTGCTTCTCTTTTGTCCAGCTTCAAAGGGCTGCAGGGAAAGGAGCCCCAGGGGTTAGGGCAGTCCCCTTCTGGTGTGAGGCTCACCCAGAGCACGGACGGCGGCGTCGGCTACGGTGCCCAGTTCCAGGAACGACAAGCCACCGAGGTTGTTGACCATCAACACCACTGAGGAGCCTGTGGGCAGGAAGGATACCCACGTGAGACTCTCCAGGCCCTCTGCCCAGAGTAGGAGGAAAGGCTGGGAGACAGTGGGACAGCCTCTCACCCGACTGCACAGGCACACGGGACACATTGGAGGAAGCCGTCATGTGGTCCAGCATGAGTGTCACAATCTCGTCGGCGCTTGCCATCTGCCAGAGCCAGAGCCAGGAGTGAGCTGTGCTGGAAGGCCTTGGTCTAAGACCAGCCTGGGCCAGGGAGTCCACTTACCTTTATCCGGCGCACACCAGCTTCCCCGTGGATCCCTGTGGACAGACTCAGTCACTGCTGACCCACTCAGGGCCAGGGGATTCACTCATCGTGTTTTTCTCAAGGATTTACAAAGTGCTCAGCACTAGCTAAGCGCTGTGGATGTGAGCAGTGTGGGGGACAATGCACAGAATGATGAAAAATACACAGTCTCCACTCTCTGGGAGCTTATGGCTGGGTGGTGGAGACAGCCAGAGCCTTAACTACTTAACTTTTAACGAGTTAAGTAGCTTCAACTAGAAGCAATCACAGCGAGGCCACATGAGGCCTCTGCCCATCGCTTTGGAAGCATGGGGGGAGGAAGAAGGGAGCTGGGTAGCCTCTGAACCGCCTTTGAAAGAAGGGCTGCATTTTGGCAGGGGCCCAGGGGCCCAGAAAGGGTGTGAGCAAAGGCAAGGAGGTAGGTGGGGCACACAGCCCATGGCCAGAGCCCTGGGTACGGACGGCAAAGCAGGTTAAGAGACCAGACAGGCTGGGCCAGAAGAGCCTCAAATGCCCACTTAAAAATACTAACACTGGGACGTCTGGCTGGCTCAGCAGAAGAGCATGTGACTCTTGATCTCAGGGTTGTGAGTTTGAGCCCCACATTGGGTGTACAGATTACTTAAATACAGAAACTTAAAAAAAAAAGCCTAAAAAAAACCTACTAAGGCTACTTTGGCACCAGCTCCAAGGGCATAAGATGTGGGCAAAAGCCAGGGCACAGGCAGGGCCAGGACAGGGGCCCCCAAACTTACCCAGGCCCAGCTCTACCTCATCTGGTGAGAGCTCAAAGGTGGGTTTGGAGCCAGGGACGCTGCAGGAGGACAAGCTCACTCCCAGGGTCCCTACGGGAAGTGACGTGGAAAGGGTGACTGTTTTGTTCTTGGCGTCAGGCTTCAGGCAGCAGCCATGCCTCGGGGCCCTGCCCAGTGCACCGTCTTCACTGAGCCAGGCTGCCACACTTGTCACCTCAGTGGTGAAGGAGAAACCCAGCCTGGGGACCCAAGGCTGCCAGCCCCTAGGAACTCCCCCAGGGAGACCTTCCCTCAGGCCCTGGGGAATCACCTGGAAAGTCCTCCTATGCAGCCCCAGGGAACCTGCGCCTAGTCAGTCCCAAGGCCAGCCTCAACCTCCCGCCTTCCCCTTCCAAATCCCTGGGCCGGCACTCACCCATGGCCTTGGCGACCGCGCTCACCCGATCTGTGATTTCCTCCAGCCCCACACCTGCCTCCGCCAGGGCACCTGCCACCTGCACCCACACAGATAAGAGGAAGGAGTCAGTGTACAGCTTGAGGGGAGGAGAGGGGCCAGGGCTGAGTTTCTAGCTGGGAAGACGGCATCTCAGGACTGCCACATCAGCCTGGCCCACCACATTTAGGGCAGAACAACGCACTCTCTGCGTTCATAGGGCAATTGCCTGGAATCTTCAAGAACCCCAATCTGTGGGAGCCAGAAGGGACTTCACAAATGGAGAAATGGGCTCCAAGAAGGGAGGTGACTTGTCCAATGTCACACAGCTAGGCGGTGGCCAGTTTCCTGATTACTAGCCTAGAATTGGTTCTCTGTGGCATATACACTGTGGCTGTCTCTGTCTACTCACACACCCGGCCAACCACCCACCCACTTTTTGCCAAGCATTTAATGTGTGCTAAGAAGGAAAAAAGGTGAATAAGTGACAGTCCCTACCTCGGAGGAATCGGAATCTAGGCTGGGGTCGGGCAAACACACACAAACCGAACACTAAGTGTGAGGTCCATCACAACATGATGTCATGGGAGCACCGAGGAGGGAAGTCTCCCCACAGGAGGGACATGGAGGTGGGCCCTTACGGGACTGTAGGAGGTAGCCAGGCCCAAGTGGGGCTGGACAGGGAAAGGATTTTCACAGCCTTATATGAAGCATCAGTAAAGCCCCGGAAGGGAGCTGTAGCCCAGGCATGCAGTGCACTGGTGTTAATGGAGCCTAAGAGGGATGAACTTAGAAAGTCGGGGAGGAGGGGCAAGAGTGTGGTGGGTGCCTGACCAAGGAGCCTAGGTTGACTCTTGGAACCCTAGAGCGCTTTCGGCAGGCGAACAACCTGGTCAGATATGCATTTTTGAAAGGCACCTCTGGGGCAGCATGGGGAACATACTGGAGGGGTAGGCAGGAAGCAGGCGGGGAGCCCTGTGAGAAGCAGCGGCAGCCGGCTGGGCATGAGCACATGGGCACTGAACCAAGGCTGGGACAGGAAGAGCAGGGCTCGGAGAGGCACGTGCATTGTAGGGGCAGTTCGGGAGCTGGATCCTAAAGACAAAGCAACTGGCTGCGTGTGGAGGAAGGGTCTGGGAAAATGCTTAGATTCTGGGCTTAGAGAGTTGAGGGCATGGTGGGCCTTCCTGGATCAGGGAGCACTGGGGAAGGAGTAGCTTCTGGGGAGGTGGGGGGTGGGGTGCTGGCTAGAAAGGTCCAGGTCCCGGATGCTGCCTGGAAAGAGAAGGCTGGGGGTGGGGGGCGCCGGCCAGCCAGTGTCCCGGGTGGGAAATCTCACCTTGTGTATGAGCACTGTGCCGCAGAGCCCCCGCCTGCCTGCCTTCTTCAAGACGGTGAAAGCACTGTCGTCCCCAATGACCACCATCTCCACGGGGATGCCCTCCGCCCGGGCCTGCTCCCGGGCTAGGCCGAAGTTGAGCCGATCCCCAGTGTAGTTCTTCACGATGAGGAGGGTCCCCACTGCAGGAGCAGCCAGCAGGGCCCCATCAGTGCTTGCCCTCCCCACAGAAGCCCCTCCCGCCTGCCAGGTTTACCTGTGCCCGCCTGGGCCACTGCCCTGATGGCTGCCAGGATGCTGCCCACTGCTGGGGAAGTGAACACAGCTCCCGCGATGACCCCCGTCAGCATCCCCTTCCC
The DNA here is from genome assembly GCF_024610735.1 of Ursus americanus. Lineage (NCBI taxonomy): Eukaryota > Metazoa > Chordata > Mammalia > Carnivora > Ursidae > Ursus > Ursus americanus. The sequence goes on along the minus strand of NC_142150.1, from coordinate 37,511,378 downwards.
TATGAAACCTGGAGACGGAGCAGATGCTGGCTGGGGACCCGTGCCTGCAGTCCCTAGGCCTTCCCACGCTGCTGGGCTTCACAGTTTGGTGAACCCTGCTGTGTGCTTGGTGCTGAAAGAGCACCGGGGTCACCCTCCACAGACCTTTCCTCGGGAGCGGTCTCCTTGGAGAGGCCTTCCATGCCCTCCCAGCGGAGGCAGTCATCACCCCGTCCCCAGTGACTCCCTGTTCCTTTTCCCTGCTCTCTTGTCTTTGCTACTTCACTTAACACGCTCTGGTGAACACTCTCTTTCACTTACGTGTTTACCTGGTTACAGTCACCCTGGAGAACAGAAGCTCTGTGAGGGCAGGCATCTTGTCTTTCTGGTTCACTGTTATAGCCCTCGTGCCCCAAACAGTGCCAGGTGACGACAGGTACTCATGAAGGGTGCTTGTGGACGGATGGATTTGCCGAGGGAGACAGGAAAGGTACAGAGGATACAAAGCCTGATCCCCGCCCCCCAGGAGTTCTCGAGGACAGTTCAGGTGCCTGGCACTGAGCAGGAAACAATCCAGGGCTGTCCGTGATGTATGTGAAAATGCAGGGTGGGAATTCAGAAGAGGGATACTACTCTAGGTTAGAAAAGTCAGGAAGGCTTCACGGAGGAGGGGGAGGACTCAGGGGGGCCTGGAAAGCCAGGATTCACAAAATCACTGACTCTCAGAGCTGGAAGGGCCTGAGAGATCCTTTGGCCCAACCTTGTGTTTTTAAAGACGTAGAGACTGAGGCCCAGAGAAAGGCCATGACTGGCCCCAGATCACAGCCTGAGAGATTTTGACAGCGGGAACCAGGACCCGACCTGGGCTCTCTCCTAAACCTCCTGGCAGCTTGCAGGATCTCCCAGGAGCCCCCATCCACTGTGCCTCCCACCTCTGTCCCAGACTACTCACCGGCATGGGCAGGCTCATGGCCAGAGCCCCCACCCGACAGCAGCGCCACCCGGCCCTTGAGGCTGTCCAGGTCGGAACGGAGGGCCACACGGTGGCCCTGCAGGAGCTGCAGGCTGGGGTTGCAGGCCACCAGACCAGCCAGGGCATCGTCGGCACAGCCTGCCACCGTGTTCAGCAGCTTCTTGGAGGTCTGCAAGAGAGGAGGTGGGAGGAAGTCCCCGGTGTGGTTGGTGGGGACGCTCCCATCCTGCCCAGCCACACTGCTATGGTGGAGAGCCCTTAGCCATAAGGACCCCAGGGAAGTTTCTGTGAGTTCTCTTAATTTGGGACTGTTGATTGAGGGCAAAATTTATGAAATGTTTTGGACTATGGCTTACATTCATCTGGACAAGTGGCTTCAATATAGATAAAAGAAGGGAACCAGAGTCCTGAGTCTAGAAAAATTTAATAAAATTAGGACCCAACAGCCTTCTTCTGTCAAAGGAGGAGAAGGTCCCAGGCTGAGGCTCCTGTCCCAGGAGAAGGCGGCAGACAGGCCCCGCACTCTTTTGCTATTCCAACTGGGCCTCTGATGCTCGACAAACATTTCCTGAGCCTCACAGTGTGCCTGGCGCTAGTCCAGACAGAATGCTGCTCCTGCCCTTGACGGACACACAAAGCGATCATCTCCACGTGCTGGGGGAAGGGCTACACAAGAGGAACGCACCTGTATCATCTCCTCAGTGGATCCTGGAAGTCTTCGTGAAGGAGAAGTAGGAGCTAGCGAAGCAAAGGGCATGAAGGGCCCGGGGACAGGGACAAAGGACAAGGACGGTCCAGGCAGAGGGAAAGTACACACCAGGGTCTGGGTGTGTGAAATCGTACGGTGGCTGGGCCAGGAAGCAAGTTAGGATGACTTGAGCAACCAGTGACCACCAGGAAGAGGTGGGCAGGTCCTCACAAGCGGAAGGTGGAACCCGGCCACAGGGAACCTCGGTGGGAGGGTCTCGGGCAGCTGGCCTGAGGGTAGAGCTGAGCTGACACGGGGTGCAGGCAGAAGGAGACAGCGTGGGGGCTAGAGTAGCAAACGCTTTGGGTTCTGCGGTCACAGTCATGAGCTCTTGGGCTCAAATTCCCTGTCTGCCTCTCACCAGCTGTGAGAACTCAGGGAAGACACCTTGTTGTTCTGACCTTTGTCTTCCTCAGTGAATCGGGGACTTAATAAACTAGAGTTTCTTCCTATTGTAGAGTAAGAACTGAATAAAAGGCAGTCATTCCCTTTCTCAAACAGGCTCCGAAGAGCTGGTGCTAGCTGAACGAGGTTTGCAGACGAGGCGGCATTTTCTGCCTCTGTCACAAAGCGAGAGGGACCAGTAGGACCCAATAAGGGCCCAGAGGGCAGGCTCCCAGCGCCGCCTGGTGGCCCAGGGCAGCTGCAGCTGAGTCAGAGCCTGTCAAGGTGCATTTCCCAGAGGCTCCTATCCCAAACCTGCAGGCACCTGGTTCCCTGGAGCAAATTCTGGCCTTCCCTGGGCCTTGCGGGAGCTCTCCAAGGAGAGCAGCCGAGGTCAGCAGGAAGCGAGCAGAATAACAACTCTGTTATCACTGGCTCTGTTCCCAAGTAGTGACTGAGAGCCAGGCCCAGGGTCTAAGTGCTTTTTGAGCATGTTTCACGCAATATTCCCAATAACCCCATGGAGGAAAGATTAGCCTGGAGAGGAAACTAAGGCATAGTTCAATGACTTTTCCCAGGGTCACACAGCAAGCAGGTGTCCGGGTCAGTCTGGCTCCAAAGATGGTTCCACTATAGCCTTATCATGCTGCTTTTCCCAGGAGGCTGAGCCTGGCAGAGGGCTCGCCCTAGTAAGGGCATGGGCTTGTGGCTCTCGGAGCCCTCCAGGGACTGAAATATGCAAAGAAATTATGAGTTGGTCTCAACTTCAAGCCTGGCCTCCAGCGCCACCACCCTCCAAGAATGTACCCCCCGCCCCCACCCCACCCCCGCCATCCCTGACAGTCAGTCCTGCCTGAGATTTGCAACCACTTCTGAACCAGAGCCAGAGGAGGGGTCGGAACCAGTGCCAACCCTGGCTCCCAGTGGCCTGAGAGGATAGAAAAGGAAAGGAAGTTGATTAGGCACTGAGTGAGGCCCCCAGGATTCTGGTCTGATTAACAGACACTCGGATGTTGGGCCTTTATCTGCCTCACATTGCAGACGAGAGGGAAAAAAAGCTCAGAGAGATCAAGTCTCTTATAAGAAGGTCTCTGGTTGGTGATAGGCTGAAATTTGAACCCAGGTCTGTCCAAAACCTGCTTTGGTTCAGATTGAGCCTAGAGTGGGCCTGCAGTGATGCCCCCAGGGGCATGCTGAGCCTCCCACAGTGCAGATCCCACCTCTGGGACCAGCCCACACTTGTCCCAGGCTCAGGAAAAGGCATCAGAACCCTCGTGGCTCCTTCTGTGACTGGTACAGTGTCTATTACAGAGTAGGTAACTAATAATGTTCTACTCTAAATGTACAACCGAGACCAGGGCCACATGGGCCCTGCAGGGACTCAGGGACTGCAGCCCCGGGCCCGGGTGGGACCAGCTGGGAAATGGAAAGAAGCAATGATCCGGCCCTGAGAGGAAGGATGACCCTCTCTCTTAACCTCTCTGAACCTCAGGAGGCAGCAGCATGTCTTCGTCAGGGTGTAAGGAACTCCAGCACTCCTAGGGCTGGCACCCCCATTGCTCCAAGACCACGGTATCCTTCCTCTGCCCTGGCTCTCATGGGACTCACCATGGTGAGGAGGCTCTGAAGCACGCGGAGTTCACACCTTCACACTGAGGCGCCGGAGGACGGGCAATTCTGTGGCTGCTATGGAGGTCTCAGCACAGTGAAGGTGGCAGCAGCGCCTGCAGAAGAGGGGAACAGTATGAGCTGCTGGAGGCACTGGCAGCCTACTGGCACAATCACGCTTCCAGAGCCCTGGTAATGAGGGAGCTGCCCCAGACTTTGATCCAAGTCCAAACTCTAGTACGTGCACTGGGGATGGAGAAGAGCATGGGGCTGACCAAGGTTCACACCTGCACTTGGCTGCCAGAAGACAGATCGATCCATGTTGGGCACAGGGCTGCCTTTATGCCCAGGAACAGCACCCCACCTCATCATGAAGGGGCAGGTACCCACAGAGTAACTTCATCTCTTACGTGGGCATCACATGCAGGGAATTAAGTTTACGAAGATCTTCACACACTTGGTCTTGGCACCATACCAGGAAGGAGGCAGCTGAGTCTGTGACCCCATTTTACTTCTGGGAACGACTCAGAGAGCTCTAGTGCCTTGTCCAAGGTCACACTGGTAAGAGCCAAAGCTTAAACCCACACCCAGTCTTTCTATAAAGCCTGTGTTCTTTCTACTGGTAAATTCAGTGCCTCCGAAGTCAGGCAGAGTCCTTGGTGTGGGAAACCACACAGGTAAACTACAATGACATTTTAGCTCCCCGCAGTTCAGCCTTGTTCAGAGGTCTCTTAGGGTCATCCAAGGGCTTATGCTGTGACCAATTCCCTTGAACCTCAGCTTCCCCATCGGTAAAATGGGGATTGCCTTCTCTGTGGCGTTCTGAAGGTACTCCAAGCCACGTGGTTTTCCCTTACTCCTTGCAAAGCCTCTCTGGTGTGGAGTGGCCTGGAAACTGCGGGGCTGACTGCTTTCTTGGGCCATTAAGGGTCTCACCCAGCAACTTCTGGTTTTGTGTTTGAGGTCATAATTTGTACAGCAACAGGGGCACGAATAATGCTGGGGAAGTGGCCCAGTGGGCCCTTCAAAGTCTGAAAAATGAAACATAGTTAGGAAGAGGAGGTGAGGCGGGGTGATCAACCATTACAGGGCCAGGTGAGAGTACCGGCTGAGTTTGGATGAACTGGGGGTGCTAAGGAGAGGGAGGTCCAGACTTCGGTTCTAGTCTGGGAGGCGCACAAATTGCTGTCACCCCCTTCCCCTTCTAGACCTCTGCAGTACTTCCGGTTCCAAAAAGGAGAACAGCCCCGAGACCTCCCGGGGCAATGGAAGGGGGAAGAGGACTGCGTCTGTGGATTGGCGAAGGGCGCGAACTGGGGCTGAGGGCGGCGGGTCGGCTCCGAAAGCGGAGGGGGTGTCCGCGCACCTCCCCCACCCGCTCACACCCGCACCAGCCACCTCCGTAGCCGCTGCCGCTTCACAACGACCCCCGACGGCGCGCCCTCATCCGGGTACTCCGGGCTCTGGCGGTAAGAGACGGGGCGGGGCCTCTGGAGGGCGGGGCCTCCTTTGGTTGGCCGCCTAGGGCGCCGTGAGTCCTCCAAGAGGCCAGGTGAGGCCGTCCCGTGATGCCCCGCGCCCCGGCCGCTCTGGCCTGCAACGTGTCTGTGGGGCGGAGGCAGCGGCAGTGGAGTTCGCCGCGCGCGGGTGGGGGCCCCTGTCTCTTCGCCTGTGTCCATTTCTCTATCGTTGCGCTCGAGTGCCGACGGGCCGTCCCAGACCTCGACATGTCGTACAACTACGTGGTAACGGCACAGAAGCCCACCGCCGTGAACGGCTGCGTGACCGGTGAGGCTGCCAGGGCAGGAGACCCCGCGAGGGAGGGAGCTGGGGGGAACCGAGGCCTAGGGAGGCCCGTGGCTCCTGGGGCGGCCGGGCGGGACCGAGTCCCGGGAATGGAAGGTGCTGGCGGCCGACGGAGCTCCCCCCAGCCCACGACTTTAAAGAAGCAGTCTTCAGCACGCGCCTTTTGGGGAGCAGAAGCTGCGCTCGAGGGTCCCCTTTCGTCCTGGGAGGTCACTTGGCCTCGGGGACAGGGACGGGCCCACTGGGACAGAGAGCGAAGTGTGAATTGATTGTGCGGTGGTGCTTGGACCCCGAGATTGGCCTCGTGCGGTTAGGGGAAGGGGCCGTGGTGGTGGCGACTTGGAGGGTCAGAATTTTCTTGTGGGAGAGCCTGGGACGTGCAGGAGGTGGAGGGATGTGAGGAATGTACGCACTCACCCAAAGGAGAGGAGTTCTCTTTGCCCTGCCCGGGGCTGTTGTTTACTCGAGGGAGCTGCTGGAGAAGAGGGTTTGGATGGCCCAGCCCAGTGCTGGGTTTGCCTTGTTGACTATGCAAGGATTACAAAGGGCACAGATGTCCAGAACCCGGGAATAATCATCTTGATCCACGTTCTCAGCAGAACATGAAGACCTCAAATTTGTATGTTTATGTAAATCCTAATCATGATTCCAAAACAAAACTCTGTTGTTTGTGAAGTGGAAAGCTCTGAAGGCGTGTGAACCGGGGTATTGGTAGACTGCGGGGAAGGCAAGAGATGTGGACAAAGCAATGTTTTCATATAAAGCTTTGAGAATTTGCATTCGTTCTGCTCTGTTTGGTAAAGAGTTTGTGAAAATTTAGAGAAGTGCCGAATGGAGATGTACGCTTTTTCCAGCATCCCTTAATGACATAAGTCTGCCACTGCAGTAGGAAAAGTCAAATTTGAGGGCACAGAGCCATCTGAAAGGTTTTCACAGTCATTGTCAGTTGAAGGACATGCTGCTCTTAGGCCCAGTCCAGTTTTCTTAGTCTGATTAAGGAAGTAGCTTTCTTGAATGTATGAAGTGAGACTTTTTGAGGTGCTGGATTTGGCAAGAAGGAAGTGAATGGAGGGAGCCAGAGAAATACGTGAAGTAAATGAGAATTCTGGAGGTATTTAAGTAGAAGTGAGGATTATTTAGATCCTGCTCTGGCTTCAAAAGTTAGAGGATCTGTTCCTTTCAGGACACTTTACTTCAGCTGAAGACTTGAACCTGTTGATTGCCAAAAACACGAGATTAGAGATCTATGTGGTCACTGCTGAGGGGCTTCGGCCCGTCAAAGAGGTGGGCATGTATGGGAAGATTGCGGTCATGGAGCTTTTCAGGCCCAAGGTAAGTGCTCTGGGTTGGGCCCAGCAACGAGAACTTAGATGGTTTTACATACATTGTTTTACACTTTTGCTTGGGGTGGGTGGAATGAGGTTTAGGAGAGAAAGTCTCTTTCTTTTGAGTGGTGGGTTTCAAATTTATTCTTTTTTTTTTTTTTTAAGATTTTATTTATTTATTTATTTGACAGAGAAAGCGCGCGTGCATAAGCAGAGGGAAAGCAGGCAGAGGGAGAAGCTGGCCTCCCGCTGAGCAAGGAGCCTGATGCAGGACTTGATTCCAGAGCCCTGGGATCATGACCTGAGCCAAAGGCAGTTGCTTAACCGACTAAGCCATTGAGGCATCCCTCAATTGATATTCTTGAACAAACTTCCTAGAGGCAGAAGAGTCACTAGGGAAAAAATTGATCGAGTTGACTTCTTTAGAAGGGGAAATTAAAGTAGATTGAAATGTGGGTCACCATACTGATTCAGAGAGTAGGCTCTAGATTAGGGCAGTTCTGGCTTTATTCCGTATTAATTTTAACTTTGGGTACCACCTAACTTTTCAGAGCCTTATTTGCCTGTCTGCAAAATGGGGATAACAGTATAACATCTCTGGGTTATTACAAAGATGAAATGTTTAATAACACAGGAGCTATTACATAGCAAACATTTGCTGTTAACTGTTTTCACAGTATTATCATCATTATTATAATTCAGATGTTTTCATCCATATTGCTTCATTACATTCTAATTGAATCTGACAAGAAAGCAGTGGATTCAAAATTTTAATTGTAACCTTTGAACAAAATATTTACTGTTTTGGGGTCTCTGTTAAGAAGTAGGTAAGACTTTGTAGGTCCATTTTAGTTTCCATTGTTATTCATGTTTTTTTCTTTCTTCCAATAGTTGGAGAGGATTAGAGGAGGCATTACATTCATCTTTCAGAATTTGAATGGAATGAGTGAGATTAGCTTGAGATGGAAATAGACAAGACGTTATTGTAGGGAGGGCAAAGAGCTGCATAGTCATCAAAGTGCAGACTAGATGTTTACCAGCTTCAGTTCTGGCCTTTTGCACAAACCCTCAGGGTGTGTTACCTACTCACTATGGATTTTTCTCTTCAGGGAGAAAAGAAAGTTCTTAAAGAATTTAGCATGCTTAAAGAAAGATGCTTAGAGGCTGGATAGGTATTCTTGTTTCAAAAAGAACTTCTGTTGATGTTATTACCTTGGTTTCCAGGGGGAGAGCAAGGACCTGCTGTTTATCCTGACAGCTAAATACAATGCCTGCATCCTGGAATATAAGCAGAGTGGCGAGAGCATTGATATCATAACGCGAGCCCATGGCAATGTCCAGGTGAGGTGGCTGCTTCAGGCTGATGAGAGTTTTTTGGATAGAGCTGTCATGATGTGATAAAGAAAATTGAATTGCTGGGGGCAGCTCTCTCTGTGATCAGAGAAACAGGGAGAAAACACTAAGGGTTTAAGCTTTTATAGGAAAGGAAGAGTCCAAGGGACAGGGTACTAATTCATTAAGAATCAGCGTTTTGCAAGAAGGTACACACTGACATTTGGGCTCCCTGGAGTGTTAGTTGGATGTCACTAGTTTTATTACCATCCCTAAAATCATCTTGGGGAAAAGGTGCCTGGTGACCTCTGTTCCTCTGAGTGTTGAGATTCTTCCCTAACCCCAGTTTTACTTCTCAGGACCGGATTGGCCGCCCCTCAGAGACTGGCATTATTGGCATCATCGACCCTGAGTGCAGGATGATTGGCCTGCGACTCTATGATGGCCTTTTCAAGGTTATTCCGCTAGACCGGGACAATAAAGAGCTCAAGGCCTTTAACATCCGCCTCGAGGAGCTGCATGTCATCGATGTCAAGTTCCTATATGGTTGCCAAGCACCTACCATCTGCTTTGTCTACCAGGTACTGAAGCCAGAGGAGAGAGGGAAAAGCTATGTGGTTTCACATTGTGGGAGTTGATTTTCACTAATTGGACTGGATTTGGTAGCGTAGGCAGAGAGTTTAATGTATTTGTCCTGAGATGCTTTGTATGGCATAATTAATATGGGTCAGATTTCGGTTGCAGTAGTACTTAATGAGGCAGGAAGCTCTCTGGCGCTGGTAGCAGGTTTTAATCCTGAGATTACATTCTTGTGGACCTTGGAGATTTTATAGGGTGACCCAGTTTATACTTTGTCTGAGTCTCTTAACGGCATGCTAGGGGATTATTAAAACTTAGCTGTAGAGAAATGATCTAGAAATTGCCCTTATAAGCAAAGAAAAAACGTCTTGGTGATGTTTACTTACTTATGTCTTCTAAGAAGGAGTTTGCATTTTGTCCAGCACTCACTCTCTGGTGACTTGTTGGCTGTTGACTTCTATTTTAGTCTATGCCTAAAACTTCAGCAGAGCTGATCCTGGGCAGCTGTTCTCTGAGCCAGATTTGTTAAGTGGGGGTGGGGTGGCAGAGCATCATACTAACTTGCTGTATCTTGGTTAAATCTCAGCCTTTTAACAAAGAGCCATACAGCACGAGGTCATTTCACTTGCGTATGGTTGAATAAATGGTGGAAGGAAACATAGTCTGGGTCCAAGTGCTATGTGTGGGCACATTTGGTATCTGTGTTAAAGTATTGGAAACACTAATGTATTTTTGTGTGTTTCTTAGTGTCACCCTAAGTGCTAGAGTTCAGAGGCTGGTTGGAATGAAGTTCAGTTGTATAAGGTTGAAAGTACTTCAGGGGATTTTGTTTGATCTTGCTCACTGTGCTTTACTGAAATAAAAACTTAGAATTTCTTTCCCTTCTTCAGTTTTGTAAATACCAGGTCATTAAAACACTGATGTTGGTTATTTAAGGCTGACTCTGTCTGTTCCTAGTCTCAGGGCTGCCAGTTATGAACGATCTTCATTCGTGTGTGTGTGTGTGTGTGTGTGTGTGTGTGTCTGTCTGTCTGTCTGTCTGTCTGTCTCAGGGGCCCAAGTCAGACCCCCAGCTTGAACTTCTCGTGAAGTTCAGTCTTACCCCTGGTCATTGATGGGAAGATCTTTCATCAACTAAAAATGACTATCTCCTGTTTTGTGCCCAAAATTCAAATATTGTTGTGAATATTTAGGGACTTACAATGTGAAAGGTAGTCATTCTAAGTGTGTCAGGAGCTATTAACAGTGATTAAGCTTTGGCCCCTGCCTCCAAACAGTGTTGAATTCTTTCCATAACTTCTTTGACTTTCATCTGGTCTTTGTTGAGGCCGTCTCCCACTGGCTGATTGTATCCTCCCCGTCCCTGCTCTTTTAGTCTCTCAGGGGTGACTTTGACAGCCTCATGACTGATTCGAGGCATGATTCAAAAGAAGGAGGAGAAGATGGCAGATCCTTAACTGACTGAGCCACCCAGGTGCCCCAAACAAAAAAATTTTTAAGTAATCTCTAGACCCAACATGGGGCTCAAACTCATGACCCCCGAGATCAAGAGTTGCTTGCCAGGCACCCCCTCAAACAAAAAAAAAAATTTTTTTTTTAAGATTTTATTTATTTATTTGACAGAGAGAGAGAGACAGCCAGCAAGAGAGGGAACAGAAGCAGGGGGAGTGGGAGAGGAAGAAGCAGGCTCCCAGCAGAGCAGGGAGCCCGATGCGGGGCTCGATCCTAGGACTCCGGGATCACGCTCTGAGCCGAAGGCAGACGCTTAACGACTGAGCCACCCAGGCGCCCCTCAAACAAATTTTTTAAATCTCTTAGATGTATATTTGGCTTCTCAATGTATGGTTGTTTTTGGCTTTTTTTTAAAAAGCTGTTTCATAAGTTCCTTGAGGCCATAGAAAAAATATATATAAGTACCAGCGAATGTACCTGTATATGTTGTATCTCTTATGGTGATTAGTATGGCATGTCAGATTGGCTTTTCTAATTCTTAAGCCTTTCTTGATTGGTTGCATTGTGAGAAAACAGTAGGCCTGAGTCTCAGTCTACCCAGTCACAGGCTTAGTTGGTGGCTGTCAACGTACTCATGGGTCAGGATAGTAAGACCAACGTGACAGGGTGGTCAGATGCTGGGTGGTCGTGGCCTGTCCCTTTCAGGACTCCTTTCCAGTCCAAGCTTCACCTGTCCTAAGGGCTAACCACTCCCACCTTTCCCCACCTAGGACCCTCAGGGGCGGCACGTGAAAACCTATGAGGTGTCTCTCCGAGAGAAGGAGTTCAATAAGGGCCCTTGGAAACAGGAGAATGTAGAAGCTGAAGCTTCCATGGTGATTGCAGGTTGGTTGGGGTTTGGGATTTGTCCCCCTACCCCAGGGCTGGGCCCGTTCCTTACTCGTTCCTGCCTTACCTCTGCTCCTTCAGTTCGGTGCTCAGGTGCTATTATGCACACTCATTACTCAGCAGCCCTGAGGTCTCCTGTTTCTAAATGTGCTTTTCTTTGCTTTTCCCATTTCTGTCTTTGGGATTATCTCTTTTTTTACTCCTTCCAAAAAGTACAACTTTCCTTTATTTGGGGGTGGAGGGGTTAACTATGAACCGCTGAGATTGATTTGCCAAGTGGCGTGCAGAAATTCTTCTCATTTTACTGTTGGGCATAACATTTAAAAACTGCGAGGGACCTATAGAGTTTATCTAATCTGACTGTTTCACAGATGAGGAAGCCTGGCTTGAGGGGTTTGCCCGTGCCTGTGCCTCACTGACAAAGCCTTGGCCGGACTCCAGGCCTCTTTGCTCCTTCTCCTGTATCCTCCCCACGACATTGTGTCGAGTGTCTCATCTAGGAGAGAAATTTTAAAACTCCCAAGTGAGAATTGGCTTTTCTAAATGGTGGCCCTGATAATGGGGGAAATTAAGCTAAGGAACAAGGAAAAAAAAAAAGCCTTGAGTTAGGAAGGACCAAAGCTTAGGAGAAAAGGGGAGGAATGCAGGCAGAAGAACACAAGAGAAGACTCCCCACCCTTAGGAACTCAGAAACACCAGAAGAGTGACAATAAAAATATCACCAGGGTTAGATAATGCCAGCCTGAAATTTCTCAGACAGCAGTCTCAATTAAAGGCGATCATGCTCCCTGGACTCTGATGTCTTTTTAAAAAAGAATGATTATCTTAAGGTTTGCCTCAGAGATGGCTGGATCGGTGCCCTTGCTGCTGCAGGCTTGGCAGGTCCAAAGTGCTGAGCATTCTAACGCTGCGCTCTCTCCTGCAGTCCCAGAGCCCTTCGGAGGGGCCATCATCATTGGACAGGAATCAATCACCTATCACAACGGTGACAAATACCTGGCAATTGCCCCTCCTATTATCAAGGTGAGCAGCGGTCTTTTACTTTTCCCTCCCGTTTTTTGCCTTTGTTCGTACCCTGCTCTTGTCTTTCTCCCTGTTTGTCAAAGGGACAGACATTTACAGATGTCTGTTGTCCTGTTTACTGTGTACATAAGATACTGTGTTGGTTATTGGGAATACAAAGACCGGCCTGGTTTTGCTTACTGAGAGCTTGCTTACTAACTAAGAAAGAAGTAGTAATCAAAGTAGGTTTACCCTTTCCATCGACTGGGGCAACTTTAAGAAGGGAAGGATTTTCCATTTTATTGAATGTTTTCAGAGCTCAGGTCATGTGAAGGTGACATAGCAATCAGTTATATAGACTTAAAAACTAGTCCTAAAAGTTTCAAACCTTAATGTTTCAAGTCATAAGAATTAATACAAAATTAAGTTAAAGAGTAAATAACAAAATCTATGGTAGCATTAGCAGTGGGAGGTAATTAGTGATAGGAGAAATAACCAAACTTGTGGTAGTATCCATAGTCCAGCGAATACTTAGAGCTGCTTCCTACTTTCTGTATGTTTCCATGTTCCAGTGTAAATAACCATTTAAGGTATATTGAGTTCCTCAGAAAATTGTCTTCAGAATAAAAGTGTCCCCATGTTCACTCACACATGTAGTTTTAGCTAAGTGGATTCCTTGCTCGTGAAATGGCTGTATTTGCTAAAGGGAGTGGTTCGCAAAGGTTTGCTCTTTGATTATGGGAGACCCTTAATCTCTAATGACCATGTCTTCCCTCTTGGCAGCAAAGCACGATTGTCTGTCACAATCGTGTGGACCCCAATGGTTCCCGCTATCTGCTGGGAGACATGGAAGGACGGCTCTTCATGCTGCTTTTGGAGAAGGAGGAACAGATGGACGGCACTGTCACCCTCAAAGATCTCCGTGTGGAGCTCCTTGGAGAGGTAGGGCTTGTCCCTGCTCTGCCGCGTTCTCCTAGGGGTATAGCGAGTGTGGGAATGTGGCTCAGTGTGAGCAGTGTGAGATTTGTAGTCCTTAGCACCCAGCCACGAATGGTCAGTCCTGCTGTGGAAGTTGGTTTTTGAGTAAGTGAGATGTCAGAGAATCTCACAGACAGCTGGGCACTACCTCAAGCATAAAAAGGAAGAGGAAAATGATGCCATTCAGAATTAAAGATTAGTTTAATGCTGATACTCAATTCCAGGAAGAGATTCCCTAAAAAGTTTAAGAATTATGCAGTAAATTTTAGAGGTTTTAATTATTTTGAGGAGATCGGAGCCATTGGGATTAAAATGATTTGGAGCAGACACCCGCAAGAGAAAGTGTAGTTTTTTCTGACTGTAAGGATGTGATAAATGGAGTCACAAGCTTCAGAGATTTAGGAACATTTGCTTAGTGTGACCTGGGGATTTGAAATGGAGAATTGTTTCAGGACTCATGGCTGCAGCTGTTCATTTTCTTAGCAGATGTCAAGGAGGGGGTAGGACATGTCAGTCTCCCATGGGGTGTTCGTTCTGACGTCTCTCATGCCATTGACTCTCTTCTAGACCTCTATTGCTGAATGCTTGACATACCTCGATAACGGTGTTGTGTTCGTTGGGTCTCGCCTTGGGGACTCTCAGCTTGTGAAGGTGAGAAGACACTTTCTTCTTTCTGGGTGCTTCTTTGCCATCTTTACTGCTTCTTCATCAGGGTTCTTCTGTGTTTGGAGCCTCACAGAATTTCTTCATTTCATCCATGTCCGTACTATGCAGCTTTCTCCTTGGCTGAGTTCACATCCTACCCTCACCAGCTCTTTGTGTTAAAGGTTCATTCTGTAGATGTGCCAGCAAGGTGCTGGGCGCAGTGGATACAATTATGAACAAGACCCAGCTGCTACCTTCAAATATGTCATAATCTAATGTGCCGGACCCCCTCTAGAAGACAAAAACTTTGGACCTTCTCTGCAGAAAAATGCATGCAAGCATTTTGCATTCATTTCCAAACTGTTGCTTTGCAGTCCATCCGCGGGACTCACAGATTAGAAATTCCTGACTGATTAGTGGGTCGCCTGTAGGCCAACCATGTTCCTTAGTCAGCAGTCCCCTTCTAGAAGCATGCAGTGAAGCACAAGAAGGGCAGATCTAATAGGACTGAGAGTTTCTTTTGGACGATAACCATCTCGTTAGGGTGGATCTCTTAGGAGCATTCCAGGACTGACTGTTTTTTTCTTCTTAGCTCAATGTTGACAGCAATGAACAAGGCTCCTATGTAGTGGCCATGGAAACCTTTACCAATTTAGGACCCATTGTGGACATGTGCGTGGTGGACCTGGAGAGGCAGGGGCAGGGACAGGTAAGGGGGTCATCCCAGAAATGGATAGTTGATATACCCGCCCACTCAAACCGTGTCCTCCTAGGCTTGTCTGTTCGGAGTGAGGAGTGCCCACTGAAGATAACTTTTAAGAGCCTCACTCACTAATCCCAGTGATGCAAGGACAGCTACCATCTTTTGGTCTGTGATACAGATCTGCATCATCTGTGATCACATGAGCACCCTAATTAGATAGGAATTCTTGACCATTTCAGAAGTGAGGAGGCTTGGGACTGGGAAGGATCAAGTAACTTGTCCAAGGTCACGTAACCTCCAACTCACAGGTGTGTCTGACTCCAGAGCCTGTGCTCTTTCTAGTAAACTAGGTTCTAAGGATGGAAGCCAGCTTGCTAGGAGCAGTGGTAGTTACCTTTGGATCTTGGACAGAACATCCTGTCTGCTTGGTAAACTTGGGGGCTTGGAAATCAGCCCCTGTTAAGTCTGCTTCCTCAAACCTACCTCCACTGAAAGGGTCCTTGGGATTAGATATGGCTTGTTTATTTTCTGGGCATCGGTATGATGGCCCCAGGCTCTGGAGGGAGTTACTTAGAAACCTTTTCTCTGCTTGCAGCTGGTTACTTGCTCTGGGGCTTTTAAGGAAGGTTCCTTGCGGATCATCCGGAACGGAATTGGAATCCATGAGCATGCCAGCATTGACTTACCAGGCATTAAAGGTAACCTTTTGGTAGACATAGGATGCAAATCTTATTTGAGTGACCTTGGCCTTTGGCCTCATTATGTGTTGTGAAGGCACGTGGATGGGAGCTAGAGGAAAGCAGGTCAGATGAAGAGTAAAAAAAAAAAAGTCATAATGACAAATAAGTGGTAGGAGCTTAAACATATTTAAAAGTACCAAAGTAAGCTTGAAAATATATATTATTGGTATAATTGGATAATGGAGTAGAGAAATGGAAAGGAAAAGTTTGTAAGTTAAGTTTAACGTTTTTATAAAGGAATTGATAGAATTCCTGAAAAAAAGAGGAGACTGAGACTATCATACGAAGGTATAAGTGTAAAGGTAGTAACTTGTAGAACAAAAATACAAAGCTAAATTCCAGGAGAACTGTAGTAATCGAAAAGATCAAAGAAAGAGTACATGGTGAAAGGCTTTTATGGGGCGCCTGGCTGGCTCAGTTGTTAAGCGGCTGCCTTTGGCTCAGGGCGTGATCCCAGCGTTCTGGGATCTAGCCTTGCATCAGGCTCCTCCGCTGGGAGCCTGCTTCTTCCTCTCCCACTCCCCCTTGCTTGTGTTCCCTCTCTCGCTGGCTGTCTCTCTCTCTGTCAGATGAATAAATAAAATCTTAAAAAAAAAAAAAAAGGCTTTTATGATATTATGAGTAGTAGACGTGACTCAGAATGATAGGACATGTGCACAAGGGTCCGATATATCTGACATGTCATATCAGTAAATGTGAATGGGCTAAACTCACCTGTTCCAAGAAAAAGATGATCCGATTGAATCATAAAGCGAAACATAGGTATAAATAGAAGGCACATCAGAAATAAAAGGTTATTTAGACTATCAGGAGATGAGAGAGCATGGGAGCAGATAAATAGAGATTTATGAATTAGAAAGAAAGAGATTCTGAAAGTTTAAAGTCCAGGAGAATCGACTGAAAACTAGACAATGAGAGTTCATTAAGGCAGTAGGATATAAAATTAATGTACTGAAATCAATAGCGTTCATGTGAAAACGGAGTCCATTTGAAGGATAGTGGAGGAAAGGAGCTAATTTACGTTAGTAATAAAAAGGCAAAACATCAAAGAATAAATTTTTTTAAGAAGATTTTTATTTGTGAGAGCGTGCGCACAAAAGCAGGAGGAGTGTCAGGCAGAGGGAGAAGCAGGGGAGCCCGATGCAGGGCTTCATCCCAGGATCATGACCTGAGCCGAAGGCAGACGATTAACCTCCTGACCATCCAGGTGCCCCTCTTTGACTTATTTATTTTTGTATTTAATGTACTTCAATAAAAATGTCGAGGTTTTTTTCTTTTTTTCTCTTTCTTTTTTTTTTTTTTTTAAAGATTTTATTTATTTATTTGACAGACATAGAGACAGCCAGAGAGAGAGGGAACACAGGCAGGGGGAGTGGGAGAGGAAGAAACAGGCTTCCAGCGGAGGAGCCTGATGGGGGGCTCGAACCCAGAATGCCGGGATCACGCCCTGAGCGGAAGGCAGACGCTTAACGACTGAGCCAGTCAGGCGCCCCGAGGTTTTTTTCTTGACCTAGATAAGCCAGAGTCCAAATGGAAAAAGGAAGAAGCAAGAAAAGCCAGGAAGACTTAAAAAGGATCAGTGACACAGGACTAGCTTTACCAGATATTAAAACGTACCATTAAACTGTAGCAAATAAAAGTGTGGTTTTGGTGCACTGATAGGCAGAGTTCCTTGAGCAGACTCAGAAATCCAGAAATTAAGAAAAGAAAAAAAAAGTCCTGGGTCCCTGGGTGGCTCAGTTGGTTAAGCATCTGCCTTCGGCTTGGGTCATGATCCCGGGATCGAGTCCCACGTTGGGAGAATCTCTGCGGGGAGCCTGCTTCTCTCTCTCTTCCTCTGCTTCTACCCCTGCTCCTGCTTACTCGTGCGCGCGCTCGCTCACTCTCTCTCTCTCTCTCAAAAACAAAAAGTCCAGAAAGAGACACAGTTGCATGTAGCAATTTAGTGTATGATGGTGGTGGTATCTCAGTTCAGTGAGATAAAGATGACTTTTTAAAATAAATGGTCTTTAATAAATGGTGTTCCCAGTTATCAACAGGGAAAGACAAGTTTGGATCCATACTGTACATACCGTACTTTGTATACCTTGCTAGAACCCAGATGGATCAGACTTAATGTAAAAAGAAAGTCATACAAAAGTTAAAAGAAAAAGTTGTCAAAATTCCTTTCTGACTTTAGAGTGGGGAAGGCCTTTTAAACTTTGACTCGTGCAGAAGCGAAGGGAAAGATTGGTTAATGCAACAACATGAAACACTTCTGCATGGCAAAAACAAAACACTGTAAGCTAAGTTCTAAGAAATGCCATTCAGATAAAAACGTTTGTAGTTCATCTTACAGACAAAGGCCTCATCTACCTAATTTATTGAAACATTTCTACAAAGAAGGTTACCGAAATTCTTGCCCCCAAATTGGCAAAAGACATGCGGGGACAGGTAACAGGCCTCACTTATACTAAGGGAGATGCAAATCAAAACCGACTAGTGATACCATTCTTTACCAGGTGGCCAGAATCCAAAAGTTTAACAACCCAGTGTTGGTGAGGCCGAGAGGAAATAAGCATGCTCGTTGTAACATCTGCCAAAACTTCACCTGCATTAATTTAGTGATTTATGGACAAGCCTAATTCTAAGCATCTACCCCCAGACCTTCATACAGACAGAGTGATGTAAATACAAGATCATTTGTTGTGGTACTGTATGCAAAATACTGAAAAAGTGTCTGTGCTTCAGTCGTGACTTAAAACTGGTACATCTATGTCATTAAATGCTGTGTAGCTTTTGAAAACAAAGTACTGTTCCGTTGTGATAAGGGCTTTAATTTAAAATGGAAAAGCATAGTGCATAAGAATGAATGATAGGCTGTTTGATATATATATGTGTGTGTATGTGTAACTTTCTTTTAAGTTTTATTTTTAAATAAGCTGTACACCCAACGCGGGGTTTGAACCCCCAACCCTGAGATCAAGAGTTGCACACTCCACCGACTGAGCCAGCCAGGTGCCCCTATATTAGTATTTGTTTATAAAACAGTGACTACCGAATTCCTTAAATTAAAAAAAAAAAAATTTTTTTTTTTTTTAAATGAATGAGACTATTGATTTATTTGGGGGATAGGTTTCAGGGAGAGGTATAGGAGTGAAACTTCTGTATACACATTTTAAAGATAAAATTTGGTTTTGAGTCATAGAAATGTATCATCCTATCCAAAATCAAAGGAAAGACTTTAAGATATTAGGCTCAAAACAGTTTTAAAAATAACTTCTTCAGGGTCTTAAAGCCAGGAAAGAACAGGGTGGCTATTTCAGCTTCAGGACGGACTCCATAAAGTTCCTGCTCCTCCTGGAGGCCCGCCGGCCTTCCCTTAGACGTGGGGAGCCGCGTGTTGGGCTGCGCTCTGCATCTTCATCCTTGATCTTTGTTTTAGGTCTGTGGCCGCTGCGGTCTGACCCTAACCGGGAGACTGATGACACGCTCGTGCTCTCTTTTGTGGGCCAGACAAGGTAAGGGTGAGTCTGGCGCCTGCTTGGGGTGCTCTTGTGAGCTGGGGGAGCTGGTCTGGCTGACCCAGGCCTTCCCTTCCCCCGCAGAGTTCTCATGTTAAACGGAGAAGAGGTGGAAGAAACCGAACTGATGGGTTTCGTGGATGATCAGCAGACCTTCTTCTGTGGCAACGTGGCTCATCAGCAACTCATCCAGGTAATAACTCAGAAAGGGGCAAGCCCCGTTGCCTTGAACTTGATTTCCAGTGCAGTGTAGAGCACTGCAGGATTTTGCAGCAGTCCATTTTTATGGTTCTCAGAGTAACAAATCCTAGAAAAAAATTAAAATGACCCGATAACCCACCACTCAGAGAAAACAACTTAACAGCTCCTAACTTTGGGGTTACTCCTTTCAGCTTTATTTTTCTTCTGTAAATATATGTAGTATTCATTCGCATTCTCTTTTACGGACTGGGATCATAGTATTTTTATGGTTTGGATGTCATTCGCACTAATTATGCCCTATTTTCTGAGGCACGTGTTTTCACTTGTTGTAGTAATACATACCTAATTAGTTCTAGTGCTCCCATCCATATATGACTGTTGGTAGCACTTTCCACATTAATTATTAGAACCAGAGCTCTTACTCTGTTCTGGTTTTTAAAAATCTATATGCGTGATGGGGTCAGATATCCCTTTGGCTCTTGTTAGCCACTAGAGTCTGATTTCTTTTTTTCTTTTTCTTTTTTTTTTTTTTAAGATTTTATTTATTAATTTGATAGAGAGACAGCCAGCGAGAGAGGGAACACAAGCAGGGGGAGTGGGAGAGGAAGAAGCAGGCTCCCAGTGGAGGAGCCTGATGTGGGGCTCGATCCCAGAACGCTGGAATCATTCCCTGAGCCGAAGGCAGACGCTTAACGACTGTGCCACCCAGGCACCCCCTAGAGTCTGATTTCTGAGCACCTGCCCATCCCCTGGTTGTTTCTAGTTCAGAGTGACCCCTGGCAGTCTTCACTTTTTGCACATCTTCTTCAACCTTTGGAACTTCTCTTAACTGTGGCCGGAGTCAGTGTTTGCGTGTCGGGTGTGGCACTTGTGTGCCTGAGGATTAATGAATCCTCTCCATCTTTTTATCCACGTGGGTCTTCCTTTTAGCCAACAGGCAATTGTGGATTTGGTAAAAGCCAGAGGGAAGATTCTGTTGGTTTGTGGACCAAGTGTGGGAGGTGCCCAGATACTGATTCATTGCTTTGTCTGTTTTTTCTAACTAGTGGCCCAAAGACTGGCACCAGCTCATGTATCTGTTGTGAAAGGATTTTCCTCTTTAAATAGGAGCTGAGCTTTGATAGAGTAGGATGAATTGACATGTATGTTACAGTGTCATCGACCTGCTTTTTGTTTTATTTCAGTGATGAAATTGATTAAGCATATTTCAAGATAATTTCATAGCCTTTACTAAAGAATTTTATTTTTGGGGGTACCTGGGTGGCTCATTTGGTTGAACGTTTGCCTTCAGCTCAGGTCATGATCCCAGGGTCCTAGGTTGGAGCCCCGTGTTGTTGGGCTCTCTGCTCAGCGGGGAGTCTGCTTCTCCCTCTCCCTCTGCTTGTACTCAGTCTCTCTCTCTGTCAAATAAATAAAATCTTGAAAAAAAAGAATTTTATTTTTTTAAGGTTTTATTTTTAAATAATCACCACACCCAATGTGGGGCTTGAACTCACGACCCTGAGATTAAGAGTCACACACTCAAACCACTGACCAAGCCAGCTGGACACCCACAAAGTTTAAGTAATTTTCATGGTTCATGCACAGTAAAGAACTTGGCTATTTTAGAGGACTGATTTTTGGGTTGAGAAAAACTGCTAGACTGTAGTCACAGGTCTTCCTCCATCGATACCTCTCCCAGGACTTCATCCGAATGAAGCAGGTTGCCTTTTTTTCTGTTTGCAGGTAGGTACGGTGGCAGCGGCTTTAAGCCAGTCTTCAGGGCTTCAGCGCACAAGGGCATCTGTGAGAACTGATCACCGCAGGAGTTTGGGGGAAATACCCAGGGCAGAGAGGATGTCGGTGGTTTATTTTTACGGCTACACCAGGGCGGCTTTCACCACCTGTTCCCGCGGTGTTTGGATCCCAGCAGGTGCTTGGAGACCTTTCTCTTCTTTTTCTAGATCACTTCAGCATCTGTGAGGTTGGTCTCTCAGGAACCCAAAGCCCTGGTCAGCGAGTGGAAGGAGCCTCAGGGCAAGAACATCAGCGTGGCCTCCTGCAACAGCAGCCAGGTGGTGGTGGCGGTGGGGAGGGCCCTCTACTACCTGCAGATCCACCCTCAGGAGCTCCGGCAGATCAGGTGTGTGCCCGCCTGTCCGCTCCCCCCCTCCCCCGTTCCCCGGGACTTCTTTCATCCTTGGCGTCCTTCCTCTGCCATATTCCTCTTTGTTCAGCCACACAGAGATGGAACATGAAGTGGCCTGCTTGGACATCACCCCACTGGGGGACAGCAACGGGCTGTCCCCTCTTTGTGCCATTGGCCTCTGGACAGACATCTCAGCGCGTATCCTGAAGCTGCCCTCTTTTGAGCTACTGCACAAAGAGATGCTGGGTGGAGGTAGGTGTCCCGTAAGGACCTTTGAAAGGTTGGGATCAGAGTCAGAACATGGAACAAGATCTTAAGTGCTCCTCTCCCACAGAGATCATTCCTCGTTCCATCCTGATGACCACATTTGAGAGTAGCCACTACCTCCTTTGTGCCTTGGGAGATGGGGCGCTTTTCTACTTCGGGCTCAACATTGAGACAGGTGAGAATAACCCTGTGAACGGAGGGCTCTCGGAGAAACAAGGAGTGTGGCAGCCTCAGGGTACTGCTTTTGAGCCTTCACGACCCAGCTGTTTGTCCTGCAGCCTTTCCTTCCTACTTTCTCCTAATGCCGTTCTTTCTGTAGGCCTGTTGAGCGACCGTAAAAAGGTGACTCTGGGCACCCAGCCCACGGTATTGAGGACTTTCCGTTCTCTTTCTACCACCAACGTCTTTGCTTGCTCCGACCGCCCCACCGTCATCTACAGCAGCAACCACAAATTGGTCTTCTCCAATGTCAACCTCAAGGAAGTCAACTACATGTGTCCCCTCAACTCTGATGGCTATCCTGACAGGTGAGCCTCTTTTTCTTTTCAGCAAGAGCCATTGATTGAGGGCAGCATGATGTTTTCCTCGAACCCTTCCGCAGTGTCGAATCAGTATAAATAGCTGAGATGGGAAGTGTAGAGCAGAGGTTCTCCCAGCTGGGCTGCCCATTCGAAATCCCTGGGACACTTAAAAAGAACGGATTTTTTTGAATCCTTCTCAGATTCTGATTCGGTAGATCTGGGGTTTGGGCCATAGAATCTGTATTTTCAGGAAAACCTTCCAAGTGATTCAAATGATTAGTCAAGTTTCAGAACCCCTGATTTAGAGATCATTCTGTATTCCTAGAGCAGGGTCCCCCACCAGCAGCCACCAAACTAGCTGGGAACTCATTAGAAGTGTAAACTCTCAGGCCTTCAGGGGAAGGGGGGGCACTGAAACTGTGGGGGTGGGGCCCAGCAGTCTGCTTCAACAAGCACTCCTGCCGATTCTGATGCAAACGATGATTTGAGAATCACCAGTTCTAGATTCTAATGCCACAATTAGCATTAAACAGAAAGCAGTTAAAAAACATACCTCAGTTGAGGCTCACCCAGACCTGTTAAATAAGTTGGGGGGGGGGGTGGCAGTGGGACCAGGCATCAGAGCAGGTCACATCTCCCCAGCTGGTTTTTAGCTTGGAGTCGGAGTTGAGAGCCACTGCCTGGAGGAAGCTGGTGTAATTCTGCCTTGTTTTTCTTCCCCTTACGGAGTTGCCTCGTAGAATCCTTTCCTTCCTTGGGTCTACTCAGTCTAAACCCAGACCCTTCTTTCCAGCCTGGCCCTGGCCAACAACAGCACCCTCACCATCGGCACCATCGACGAGATCCAGAAGCTGCATATCCGCACAGTTCCGCTCTACGAGTCTCCCAGGTGAGCGCCGGGGAACAGGGCTGCGGAGCAGGGCTGCGGAGCGTGGTGATGGGCGCGGGTGTGGGGCGCGTCCCCTCTCAGACCTGTCCTGAGAGGCACTGTTCACACTTGGTCCCCAGGAAGATCTGCTATCAGGAAGTGTCCCAGTGCTTCGGGGTCCTCTCCAGCCGGATCGAAGTCCAGGACACGAGTGGTGGCACAACGGCCCTGAGGCCCAGTGCCAGCACCCAGGTGAGGGCACAGACAAAGATGGCGTTCGAGCAGGGCTGGCAAACTGTTCTGGAAAGGATCATATAATAGGTATGGCTTTGTCAGCCATTGGGAAACAACTCCGGTTGGCCATTACAAAAGCAGCCATAGACAACAGGTGGGATAGTTGGGTTCCAGTCATACTTTATTTGTAAACACAGGCAGCGAGTTGGCTTCGGCCCGCCTTTGGAGAGTTGGGAAGAATTTGGGATAAGTGTGGCAGCCAATGATTGCTACTTTGTAGCCTTGCAGGAGAATAATTCTCTTTCATCATCAGTTTGGACACTTTGTAGGGTATGTGTAATTGGGACAGCATAGCCTTATAGGTTAAGAGGTGGGATTTGGAGTCTGACAACTGGCCTCAAGGTTAGTCGCTAGCTGTGTGACCTTGGGCAAATCTAAACTTCTTTCCCTAATCCAGAATATACAGTCTTTACACTTCGCTTTTTATTTCATGTGCTCCCCGTGCTTCCCGTTGAGAGAGATGGAGTCTGTCCCCTTCTGAGGCTGCCTTTGTCCCTCGTTAGCTTTGTTTGATTGACTTGGCGTCATTGCTTTAATGGTCATTAGTAGCCCTTAGAGTCTTCTGTCTTGGACTGCTGCGTCAATTTGTATGCAGATTTTGGCTCTTCATGCTCAGTCTACTATCCTCCAGAACTCTCTTGAGGCTCTGCTTGAGCTGCCAACCTTGAGCTTTCCTCATTCAGACTCGGCTTTTGTTCCCCGATTGTGGCTGAGCCCTTCACCCAGAGGCTCCCAGCAGCTGGTCTGCTTTTGAGAGGGGGTGTGTGTGTTCTCTGTGCCCAGGCCCTGTCCAGCAGCGTCAGCTCTAGCAAGCTGTTCTCCAGCAGCACGGCGCCACATGAGACCTCCTTTGGGGAAGAGGTGGAGGTGCACAATCTCCTCATCATTGACCAGCACACCTTCGAAGGTGCAGATGAGCTCTTTCTGTCGTTTTCGTGCCCACGTCCTCCCTGAACTAGCCTGTTCTGGGCTCTGATAAATTCCACAGTTTGATAGACCTTGTGACAGACCATCCTGGGAGGAGTCGAAGGGAGGGGTGGGACCTCAGGGTCGGCCAGGAGTCCAGCGTGCTGGGCCGCCTCCTGGTAGCGCGGGCTGGTGAGGGCCGGACAGGTGAGGAGACAAAGAGCAGGGCTCCACCGGGCTTGGACCTGGGCTGGGGGCCCCCCGGAGAGCAGGGTTACACGTGTGTGTGTGTGTGTGTGTGTGTGTGTGTGTGTGTGCGCGCGCGCGCGCGCGCGTGCGCGCATGGGGGTCAGCAGCCAGTCACACCTCCGGCTCTCCTTCCAGTGCTTCATGCCCACCAGTTTCTTCAGAATGAGTATGCCCTCAGCCTGGTCTCCTGCAAGTTGGGCAAAGACCCCAACACGTACTTCATCGTGGGCACGGCCATGGTGTATCCTGAAGAGGCGGAGCCCAAGCAGGGTCGAATCGTGGTCTTTCAGTATTCTGACGGTAAGTGGGCACAGCCCCAGCTTTGGAGAGATTTGAAATTCTGGGTAACTAACAGATCTTTTTAGTTTCAGAGCTTTCGTTAAGCGGTGGAAGAGCTTGGGTTAATTGCCGTGACACGGGACTCTCTGTTCCTTCCGCTCAAGCTGCTGACGGTCTCAATGAGTTCTGGGGGAGGGGAGCGAGCAGACACACAAGTAAACTCTGGCTTGTGTTTCTTGCTTTTCTACTCTTTGAAAGGAAGACGAGGGGAGAGGTGAACTATGGGTTGGAGAATCTAGTGGCCAGGATCAGAGGAATCCTAGATTTGCTTCCCACTTGGTTGCTCAGCGATGTAGGTCCTGTTTCCAGCTTGAGCACTTCGTGTTCATATCCGTCTCTTCTCATTTCCCCTGTGCAAAATGGTTCTGAAGACTCACTGGCAGCCCCCAAATCTCCGCTCAGATGGCTGAGACGGAATCCGGTCTCCAGCTTGAGAGTTGGAGCCGCAGTCTGGGGGGAGGCAGACCTTGGACACAGTCTGCAGTCCCTGCATGTTCTGGTGGGGCTTGTGGTTGTGGTGGTGGTTAATCCCAGTAGACACGGACTCTTTCCTGCATTCAGATGGGTGGATTGGGAGCAGGATTCAAGCCAGAGGGGAAATCAGGCTTCTTTTGATGAGTGAAAGTGTGGGCTTATAAAGGAGACTCAGAGACTGTCTTTCTCCCCTCAGGAAAACTACAGACCGTGGCTGAGAAGGAAGTGAAAGGAGCCGTGTACTCTATGGTGGAATTTAATGGGAAGCTATTAGCCAGCATCAACAGCACGGTGAGGCCTGCACCACTTGGTGTCGCGCCCTAGGTTGCACACCATTGTTTACAGAGCATGTCTCCTTTGTTTCCTGAGGCCACGTATGTGTCAGATTTTAAGAATGACAGTGGTGGGAATGGAGGGTGGAGCTGGGAGTCCGGGGAGCTCAGGTTGGCCCAGGTGTTAGCCTTGGTTATGGAAGACCCTCCCCTGCAAACCCGATCCTAAGTACTGTGGGTATTGAGGAAAGGGTGAGAGCCACGTCCCCTGTACTCCTGAGTGTGTCATGGCGGGGGACTGCTTCATCCATATGGAACGAGGTGGGCCAAACCACTTGTCCTAAGTATATCCCTGAAACACTGGTCCCAGGAAAGTCTGCTTCTCTTCTGCCGTGATTCCTCCTCCCTTGCAAAAAAGTTTTAAAAAGTTTCGTAGTCAAATACGTTTAGGAAATAGCGTGTCCTCCATTCCCTCTTGGCGGTCCCCAGCACATCGTGGGATGTTCAAAGTGCTGAGAGGTCTGGGAGTAAGCAAGCATCAGTTAAGTACTCTAAATCGAGGCTTTTCATTAGTTGTGTTTGTTTACAACCAATTCATTGAACACTCGTATGCCGGGTGCTGTTTAGGTGTTGAGACATGAGTGTGGAAAAAATGGACAAAAAGCTGCGCTCCGGGGCTTAGGAGCAAATAGCACACGTATGTTCTCAAGATGGTGAGAAATAAAAATGGGGCAGGGACTGGAGGAGTGTCACGAGGAGTGCAGGGTGGGGATGGCTGTTCCGTCACAGGGTCAGGGCGTCCTGCTGATACCATGACTTCTGGGCAGGTTCCTGAGGGAAGGGAGGGAGACGCCAAGGGCGAGGAGTCGGAAGTGGGACGGTCCTGCTGTCTGCGTGGGAGCGAGCTGGAGGGTGCAGGGAGGTGGTCAGGGGCAGCCAGGGGACTGAATGTACCAGCTGTTTAAGGACTTTGAGTTTTAATTCTGAGGATGATGGAAACTTCTGGAGGGTTTGAGCAAATGTTTGGCTGTGATTGGACTTCAGTCTTGGAAAGATCACTTTACACCTTGGAATGGCTGGAGGGGCCAAAGGACAGAAGTGTGACATCGGTGAGGCTCTGGTGGTAACACAGACAGCAGCCTCTGGGCGCTGGGAACATGGTGCTGCTGGAGGAGGTGAGGCGCAGTCCGCTTCTGTGCATATGAGCACGGAGAGGCTTTGTGCTGCACAGATGAGGGGTGAGGGGGGGAATAAAGGGCCAAGAGTTTGGCCTGAGCAGCAGGAAGGGAGTTTTGGCCTTTTACTGATGGGGTAAGACTGAGTAGAGCAAGTTTGGAAGGTAAAGGGAAACGTTTCTTTGCTCAAAACACTTGTGACACGGCATGTGTGGGGTTTTTGTCCCCACACCAACCAGTTTTCTGATTCCTGACACCAACTGGGTGTGCTCGAATTTAATTCGGTTCTGACCCTGGCTACCTGGAGTTGGTGGCAGATGTCGCAGGTTAAGTGCTCAGTCCCACAAGACTGTCCTCACCTCAGACGTCACCCCAAGCAGTGGGGCTCCAGGGTACCCAGACTGCTGTCCAACATGGCTACAAAGTTGGGTTCCCACAGCCCCCTCTCAGGTTTGATAACTTGCTAAAACAACTCACGAACTCAAGGAAACGTTTACTTACATTTACTGACTTATCGTAAAGGGTACACACGAATAGCCAGATGAACATCGAGTGAGGTCCACAGGGGTCCTGAGTGCGGGGGCTTCTGTCCTCGTGGAGTTGAGGCATGCCATCCTCCCAGCGTGTGGGTGTCTTCACCAACCCGAGAGCTCTCTGAACCTGAACTCGAGGGATTTTTATGGAGGCTCTGTCAACACAGGCCTGATCGAGCATTAACTGAATCTCTGGCCTCTCCCTTCCCCGGAGGATGGGGGAGGAGGGGACAGGTCCAGGCTTCTAATCATGGTGACCAGCCCACATCCTGCACTATCGAGGAACCACCAAGAGCCACCTCATCAGAACAGAGGACTGCTATCACCCAGGGAATTCCAGGGGATTGCAATAGGAGCTCTGGGTTAGGAACTGGGGGCAGAGGGGCGCCTGGGTGGCACAGCGGTTAAGCGTCTGCCTTCGGCTCAGGGCGTGATCCCGGCATTCCGGGATCGAGCCCCGCATCAGGCTCCTCTGCTATGAGCCTGCTTCTTCCTCTCCCACTCCCCCTGCTTGTGTTCCCTCTCTCGCTGGCTGTCTCTCTCTGTCGAATAAATAAATAAAATCTTTAAAAAAAAAAGGAACTGGGGGCAGAGACCAAATGTATCTTTCTTAGTAGGTCCCAGGGGGGAAACCAGAGGCCTGATTTTGGACACGGTGTCGGTCGTTTCAGTGTGTCATGTTTCAGTAGTGGGGGTGAGTGAAGATGTCAAGGTGGTCCCTGGATGAGAGCATTGGAATCCAGGCAAGGGTTGGGCTGGGGACTGGCAGGCCGGCTGTTACAACATAACGTTTAATGCCAGCGGTCTGGGTGGGGTGGCCTAAGCTCACCCGTGCGCTGAGAGCGGGTAGAGGAGAGATGGGAAGGCTGAGCCCTGGGACCCTCCCGCTTTTAAAAGTTGGAGTGATGAGGAAGATTGTGCCAAACGGAGAAGGGGTGACGAGTGAAGTAGGAGAGGAACCAAGAGAGAAAACTTCTGGGAGCTACAGGAAGAAGGCATTTCAGGTAGGAGGGAGTTGGTAAGTGGCAGGTGCTGCCCGAAGTCAGGTAACGTAAGGCAGCGGGGAAGGTGTGCTGCCCTTGGCCAGAGCCCCTTTGCGCGAGTGGTGGGGTGGAAAGCTGATAGAAGGGGGTTTGATCAGGACTGGGAGGAGAGGACCACTAGCATTAGAAAACATTCTCGGGGAGTTTTGCGGTGAAGGAGGAGAGAGGTATGGGGTGACTACAGGGGGTGGCAGGACAAGAGAGTTGTTAGCTTTTCAAGCGTGGACACACAGCTGCCTGTTTCTGTGCCAATGAGAATGGTCCCTCAGAGAGGAGGTGCCAGAGCCGTGGTTTTTTTTTTTTTTTTTTAAGATTTATTTATTTATTCATTAGACAGAGACAGCGAGCAAGAGAGAGAACACAAGCAGGGGGAGTGGGAGAGGAAGAAGCAGGCTCCTAGTGGAGGAGCCTGATGTGGGGCTCGATCCCAGAACGCCGGGATCACTCCCTGAGCCGAAGGCAGGTACTTAACGACTGTGCCACCCAGGCACCCCTCAGAGCCATGTTTTTGAACAGACTGATGGGAGGTGGGACCCAGTACTCCGTGTGGGCCTCTGACGGCAGAAGCCCTGGAGGTCCTCTCCTGGTTGTGTCTGCCCTCTGTGAAGGAGCTGAGAGGAAGGGTGGAAGCGGAGGTGGTAGAGATCTGAGGAGGTATGGCTCCTTGTTTCAGGACCTGGAGTGTAACGGACCGGGAAAGTATCCAGTTACTGGGAAGTCCAGGGAGCTCACTGTCGTGAGTGGTCTCGAAGGTCAAGCTATCCATTGTGTTTCTTCAGCTTTCATTAAAGACTAGATTCATGCCAGAGTCTGCTTATGTCTGGTGAGCAGGATCAAGACAGAGAGGGCAGTGGGGTTGAGAATCTGCGAGGCTTATGGTGAGGGACTCGGAGCATCTGAGAAACAGTGAAACTGAGGACACAAGATTCTGGGGTTATTTTTAATGACAGGCTCTGATAGGTGACGGCTGGATGGACAAGATAACGCGGGGGTAAAGGGGGTCAAGAAAGGAAAGAGGTTGGTAGTGGGTCTTCTCTTTGAATGTAGAAGTCACCAAGAATAACAGGAAGGTTGTGGGGGAGAACGTGGCAGGGTGGGGGTGTGCATGGCTGCTCTGGGGCTTGCGGGGCTGGCAGAGTCTGGTAGGGCGAGCTTCGGGACTGGCATATTAGTGAAGAAGGCAAGATGGAAGTGGGAAAGGGCTGGCAAGAAGTGCACGGAGGGCTGTCTTTCTTCTAGTCCTAGCTGTACAGGGACAGTGGCAGGGAGAAGCTGAGGGGGCCTGGGGTCCTTGTGAAAGAGTCACGCTTGGGTTAGAGAACGGGGATGGCCAGAGCAGAGGATGCCAGTGACTGTGCTCCAGCAGGGGCAGAGCCCGTGCTCAGGAGTTGGGAGGGTTGGGCGCGAGGTTGGGTAGGGAGGTGTCTAGGCCATTGCTGTCTAATGGAAACACCATAGGAGCCACAGGTGTGATTTTAGTCTTTCTTGTCGCCATGCGAATAAAAGGGAAAGGCAGATGAGATTGACTTTAGGAATGTATTTTATTTAACGCAGTAAAGCTAACTATTATTTCCGGGGCGCCTGGGGGGCACAGCGGTTGGGCGTCTGCCTTCGGCTCAGGGCGTGATCCCAGCATTGTGGGATCGAGCCCCACATCGGGCTCCTCCGCTATGAGCCTGCTTCTTCCTCTCCCAGTCCCCCTGCTTGTGTCCCCTCTCTCGCTGGCTGTCTCTATCTCTGTCAAATAAATAAATAAAATCTTAAAAAAAAAAAAAAGCTAACTATTATTTCAACATGTGATCAATACAAAAATTATTAGGAGATGTTTTGTAGGTATATTTCATACCAAGACTTCAAAATCTGATTTATATTTTATACTCACAGCATGTCTCAGTTTGGGCTAGCCACATTTCAGGTGTGTTTTTTGCTTTCTCGTTTTTTTTAAAGCTTCATTTATTTGAGAGAGAGAGAGAGCGCGCACTTGGGCATGCACAAGCAGAAAAGGGCAGAGGGAGAGAGAGAATCCCAAGGACTCTCTGTGCCGAGTGTGGGGCCCGACATGGGGCTCAATCCCAGGATCCTGAGATTGCAACCTGAGCCGAAACCGAGAGTTGAATGCTCTACTGACTGTGCGAGCCAGGCGCCCCTTTTTATTTATTTATTTTAAAGATGTATATGAGAGAGAACGTGCATGTGAGCTGGGGGAGGGGCAGAGGGAGAGGGAAGGGGGGGGAGAGAGAATCTCAAGCAGACTCCCTGCTGAGCACAGAGCCTGAAGCCGGGCTCCATCCCATGACCTGAGATCGTGACCTGAGCGGAAATCAAGAGCTGGATGCTTAACTGGCTGAGCCACCCAAGCGCCCACCATTCAGGTGTTCTGTAGCCACGTGTGGCTGGTGGCTGCCATATTAGGCAGCAGAGATGTAGAGTCTGTTGGGTTAAGAGTGGGCATCTTAGGTTTTTGGTAGTGTCTTACCTTGGCCTTGACTGTCTCCATAGCAGATAGGCTGAGAGTGTGGAGTGGAGGGGTAGTGGGTGTAGCCAATAGCACATGGAACATTTGGCCCCATTTTCACTCCACTCTTAGGCTGGGCTTAACAAACATGGGGGGCTCTGGACACCCTTGACCCTGCCAGTGGAGGTGTGGTAGCCAATGTAATTGTCATGCATAATTCTTGGAGGACACCCCTTTGGAGCTCGGGTTCTTTACACAACCCTGAGAAATCATGGCTTGATACATTCTGCCCAGGAGTTCCTGTGTGTGCGGAAGCCATGGGTGGGACCACCGGGATCCTGAAGGGTCTGCCAGGGCAGGCTTCTCCAGGGAGTTGAGTCTGTCTTCCTCTGACTGGATATCTGTCTATCTGCTGATTGTAAAGCATCTTCGTTCGTTTGGAGGTGTGGTCGTAACTGAAGAAACATTCAGAGGAGAAGACAGAAAGGGGGGAGAACCCTTTGCTAGAGGGGTGGCCACCAACTCTAGTGCTTGAAGAGTCCTTTAGTTATTTAACGATGTTTCTGTTGGAATTTCCATTCCATTTTCTCTACTTATTGGGTTCACGTCAGAATGTTCTGGAAGTGTAGCTTTTGAGAAGGGCTCAGAAAAGATGGTTCATTGGGAGGTGATCTTGTTCCTTTCTGATCAGGAAACTGGAGATGGATCTTCTTTTCTGAGAAATATTTCTCTAGGTCAGTTATCAGCCTTCAGTCATGAGAAATCCATCTTTTGTTGTGTCCTTAGTATTATTTGCGTCCCTGTCTGTTAATATTTTTACACTGACTCGTTTTTTATGTAAAGGGAAACTTTGTGTTACCAGTTTGATGTGCTTGCTCTATTTTCATATTTCATAAATATATCATGCCAAAATAATGCAGATACCACAGCAAACCACGTCACATCCCGTGCTGCACTTTGGGAAATGGTGCTGCAGATGAAGGATGGAGGAGGGGGACAGCGGTCAGTCCGAGAGGATCTGGCCGCTCGGGTTGAGAGAAACGAGATGTCCTTCCCAGGTGCGGCTCTATGAGTGGACAACAGAAAAGGAGCTGCGCACCGAGTGCAATCACTACAACAACATCATGGCGCTCTACCTGAAGACCAAGGGCGACTTCATCCTGGTGGGCGACCTGATGCGCTCAGTGCTGCTGCTTGCCTACAAGCCCATGGAGGGGAACTTTGAAGAGGTAGTCGGGGGGACGGGGGCAGACTTCTCACTTAGGATGTGGCCCTGCAAGTGTTTCTCTGGTGGTGAGGGGCAGTCGAGCCCAGTGGGGGCAGCAGGTTTTCCCTGGAGCACACATTCTGCACTGATGAGCTATTTTCAGAGACCCCTGTCCCCCAGCTTGAATCTGAGTAGGCCCCATTTTTGGCCAACTGCAGCCAAATGGGATGTGGGCCAGAGATCGGGGGATAGACTCCCTGTGGAGTGGCGGTTGTGAAACACGGGGCTGCGTCTTCCTCAGGGCAGGCTCTCGACTTCCGACCCAAGGCCAGTCCCAGACCTGGCTTCCGGGCAACTGCTAATTATATTTTCTTGTCGTACCTTATCCATTTTAAGATCGCTCGAGATTTTAATCCCAACTGGATGAGTGCTGTGGAAATCTTGGATGATGACAATTTCCTGGGGGCCGAAAATGCCTTTAACTTGTTTGTGTGTCAGAAGGATAGGTGAGTGGCGGTGCGGCGGGGGCAGGGCCCTGGGTCTGGTGACGAGGGCCTTGGGTCCTCTCTCAGGCAGGGGTGCTCCTCTTCACGGAGGTGGAGTTCTCTCACGAGGGAGTCCAGGCCACAACAGTCAGCCTCTCAGACCGGCCCCGCCGCTCTGGGCTCACCAGGGAGGCTGAGCACGTGGCGTCCAGTGCATTCCGGCCCTTGCGGGGCCTCGTGGGGGGCCAGGAGGTGCGGGGCATGAGTTTCTCACACTGCCTTTCAGTGCCGCCACCACCGACGAGGAGCGGCAGCACCTCCAGGAGGTGGGTCTCTTCCACCTGGGCGAATTCGTCAACGTCTTTTGCCACGGCTCTCTGGTCATGCAGAATCTGGGCGAGACCTCCACCCCCACACAGGGCTCGGTGCTCTTCGGCACGGTCAACGGCATGATTGGTAAGGCTAGCCCCTGCGGGGCGCCCTCCCACCCAGGCCCCTTTCCTCAGCCCACCGTCCTAGGGGACAGGGGAGAGCAGCTGGAACCACCTTGGAGTTCGCTAGCAGAGGCTCCGCGGAGGTCCCTCCCCGCACTGCTTGCCCAGCCTGCCCTTGGCAGAGGGCGCGTGCCGGGGGCCGCGCTGCAGCTGTCTGCAGCTCCTGGCTCCCTTTGCTGCCTCAGGGCTGGTGACCTCGCTGTCCGAGAGCTGGTACAACCTCCTGTTGGACATGCAGAATCGACTCAATAAAGTCATCAAGAGTGTGGGCAAGATCGAGCACTCCTTATATCCTTCCCAGAGGCACGTCCCAGCACAGGTAGACCGCCGTGTTACCCTAAGCTGCTTCTGGAAACTGCGGTCCGTTTAGGTAGTGTCTTGACTAGCTTCTTGTGGGGAACAGGCTTTTGTGCTGTTTTTTGTTTTTTATTTTATTTTTTAAAGATTTTATTTATTTATTGGACAGAGAAAGACACAGCGAGAGAAGGAACCCCAGCAGGGGCGTTGGGAGAGGGAGAAGCAGGCTTCCCACTGAGCAGGGAGCCTAATGCGGGGCTCAATCCCAGGACTCTGAGATCATGACCTGAGCCAAAGGCAGACACTTAACGACTGAGCCACCCAGGCGCCCCTGTGCTGTTTCTTAAATACACTTTTTCTCATGGAAAAATTCAAACACACGCTAGTGGAGAGAATAATACAGTGAATCCCCATGTACCGTCACCCAGCTTACCTGGTTCATCTGGGAGATGTAGGCTTGTGTTCTTGAAACGGTCTACCTCTGGTCTTTCTGGCCTTATGTGTCAAACAGGAAGTTTAGATGACCACGGTAGGAACATACTTTCGGAGATCTTGGGGATAGCAGGGTCTGAGAACCCTCAGAGAGAGGCTAGCGGAAGAGGAGGGGAAAAGTGAAGAAGCCCGAAACTCCAGAAGCCCAGGGATCAGCCCCCTGGGAAACCCGGGATCCAAGTATTTCTGGACATCTGCTTGTCCCAGAAGACGGAAAGGGTCCTCCCCAGGCAGGAGGTGGGAGGCTAAGCAGTGTCTGATCTGTAGTTCTAAAACCATTGTCTTGAAGATCATCCCAGTTGAGAATCATTAGATTGGGTAATAATTCTATCTAATAATGTCTTTCAGTTCCAAAACTGTCCAAAAAGCAATGTGATTTTTAGTTGAAAATGTGTCCTGTTCTCATCCTGATGATTGCTTTAGACTGTGGTCTGTGCAGAGGTGGGGGGGACCGAGAGTAAGGCTGTTTGCAGATATCACACATTCCTTGACTCACTTGTCCACCTGGAGATCTTTTCATACTGAACGAAAGACAGAACCAGCCACGGGCTTCATCGATGGAGACTTGATTGAGAGTTTCCTGGACATCAGCAGGCCCAAGATGCAGGAGGTTGTGGCAAACCTACAGGTGAGCTGTGCAGTGTTTGGCCCTGGGCTTGTGACCCGAGTCCACGGCGGGGCCGGGTGTGCTGGAGAGCTTCGGAGCGCCGGGTGCCTCCCGCCTCGATCCCCAAGTCCTGGTGGCCCTTCTTAAGTAGTTTCCTTCCCCTGTGGGAAGGTGGAGTCTGAGGGCAAGGGGATGTAGCTGAGGGCATGGCGCTGTACTAGGAGCTTTGCCCGTGGGACCTCTGTGCTGCAGCAGCGAGGCCATGTGTGGGACCTCTGGCAGCCCATGGATGGCAGGCACAGGGATCAGGTCAGGATCCTGCAGGGAAGAGAAGTGTCCACAGTGTGGAGTTTTGGGGTATTGCTCGCTGGAGATGGTGCCTCTGGGGAACATCCTGGAAGGGAGAGAGATGTATGCCAGGTGGTGGCCTCCGAACCAGCTCTGCCATCAGTAGACCTTGCTGACTTGGACCTTTCAGGAGAGGGGTGTGGGTTTCTGATGAGACCTTCCTCCTTGCCATGGCAGTCGTCGGGCCAGGTGCCTCTTGCTGTGACTGTCCCCTTCCTCTGGGGAGGGAGAGCGCCCTCGTGGCCCTCACAGCCCTCCCCCTTCCTCCTTGCAGTATGATGATGGCAGCGGGATGAAGCGAGAGGCCACGGCAGACGACCTCATCAAGGTTGTGGAGGAGCTGACGCGGATCCATTAGTCCAGGGCTGGGAGCCCCTTTTCCAGGCCCTCCCCGAAGGCTTTGCTCTCCTGCCCTGCTCCCCTCCCCCACCATTGTCTTCTTGGCCATGGGAAGCCTTTCCCTAAGCCAGCTGTCCCAGAAGCCACAGTCTACCTGTGTGGAAATGGGGATCTCTTTGAACTAAAACCAGTTCACTGGAGACCTGGGAATGGGGTGAAGGTGGAATATTTTCTCCCTGGATTTTTACCAGTCCCAGAAGATTCCAACCATCACTCTGGACACCAGGCCTTGATTGGTGTTGCCAGTTGTCCTCCTTCCAGGGAGGGATTTTGCAGCTCTTGGGCTGAAAGGAAGCTCTGTGTGTGTGCTGTGTGTGTGTGTATGTGTGTGTGTGTGTGTGTGTGTGTGTATCTCACACTCATGCATTGTCTTCTGCTATCTTTTTATTTAGGTTGGGGGTGCGGGAGGCTGTGGGTAGGGGGGAAGAGGGGCGGGACGGGTTCATTGTCTCTGAAGTGAGAGCTTCCTTTTGCTTTCTCTGTTGCCTGAGAGCTTTGGGTCTGGAGGCCTGACCACCAGGCTGTGAGGTGCCCGAGTCTAAAACCTGGAGATGGTGGGTGATACCCAAGCCACCACAGCCTTTTTGTCTCTGAGGAACTGCCGCCTTCAGAGAGAAGGAGGTGGGGGGCCGTGAATTGGTTGTTAGTTTCTGAGTTTTACCAAATAAAGTAGAATCTAAGAAGAAAGATCCATTTGCCTCTGCTTTCCTTCCTTTCTGCGCAGCTCCCCAGCATCCGGGTCACACGGCGCCCCCCCCAGGGCACAGTTGTCTCTGTCCTTTAGGGCAGTGGCTGCCGCCACAGCTCCTCTCAAGTAGTGAAATGACATGTGTGTCTCTCCTTTGCCATGCGATCGTTTTTGGTGGGATCCTGAGGATCACGAGTGTTGGGTTTTCAAAATTCAGTGGCCTTTGGTTCTTGACTCTGTAGCCACCATGTGATTCCCAGTTGCCTCTGTTAGTAACCTGCCAAGCCTGGGAGTTCCTTGGGCTGCCTTTCCTGATGTCATTTTAGATGTGTGTCCAGCGCCCGGCTGGCCAGCCCCCAGGCACCGCTCCTGGGCCAGGGCAAGTAGCTCGTCATGCGCCTCCAAGCTTCCTGTTGCCACATGCCCTTTGGAGGCTGATTTTATTTCCTCTGGTTAATCAAGTAAACCTTTGGCGCCTTTGGTTTGAAAATACAGGAGTAGGACACATTTGGGGTTCAACCTTCTGTCCAGCAAACAGAGCCTGTCTTCTTTCAGCTCAGTGGGTCAGAGTGCCTGGGCCCACATTTCCACCAGTGATCCAGTGGGAATAAAGGCTGCTCTGTCCCAACAGTGGGGAGTAGGGTTGATCCTAGGCATATTGGCAGGCTCCTTTAAGACCAGCCTTTGATACAGTGTCAGGAAAATTGTGGTTTCAAGTTCAAACTGTGGTTTTGAGAGATTCGAGCTTAAAAGAGAAAGGGCAAGGAAGCATCTCTGCTTTGGGGGTCTTCTGGAGTAAGTTTCTTTCCTTGGAGGCATTCCTTGTGTTTCATTACTGTTCTTTTCCCCTTCCTCTTCTGGGATTTCTGAGGGTGGGGGATAAGGGTCTCAAAGGGAAAAAATCATCAGCATCTCTCAAAAACCACAGTTTGAACTTGAAACTCAACACTGTGATTTGAATTCTTCAAGTCATGGTTTGAATTGAAAAGGCCTGCCCCCCTGCCAGAGACCAGCTTTAATGGGGCAGGCAAGCAACGGGCTCCAGATTGTGATTATTTTAAAATGTTAATCCTGGATGGAGGATTGCCTATAAGGTGCTAAGATCAGAAAGAGAAGGTGGTGGGCTGATTATTCTGGTCCTTTTCCGTGGTCTGACCCGCACCACGGAGACCTGCTACGTGGACTAGAAGGTTATTACTTACCAGTGGCTTCAGTCTTGACTTAGGGAGTTGTGGGGTCCTTGTAGGTTTTTTGTTTGTTTCCTATAATCTTGGGTATATTCACTCAGGATTGAATTCCAGCAATCCTTTGGAAACTGACATTCTCCTGCCACACTCCCACATCCCCTCTTAGAAACCATTAATCACCTCTCCAGGGGTGAAAGGTTGCCCTTGGAGCTTTGCTGCAGCCAGCTGGAATGGCTCCTTTCCATGTAGGCGCTGGTGAGCTGCTCACTCCAGGCCTCTGCACGAATGGACCTTTGGGAGAATAATAGAAACACTGACTCATCACATGACCATTTGGAAGGGTCACAAGCCAGAGGCCGCCTTTCTGCAGCCAACAACAACTTGGATCCTCCGCCCTCAGTGGAGGGTCCCTTTTGTTAACGGAGAAGCCACAGGCCACAGAAGTGGGAAGGAGACACGGAGGAGCTGTAACCAGGGGATATGCCTAAAGCAGTCTTTGAAGATGAACAGTATTGAGTTAGAGTCAGAGCTCAAGCTTTGCGAAGCCTCGAGGTCTAACACACCAAAAGACAAGAAAAAAAAAAAAAAAAGCAGACAGGGAGCAACCTGATGGCGAGAAGAGCAAGGTGAATGCCCTAAGGTCAAAAGGACCCAGGGGAAGGAAAGAAATGCCAGGGGCTATTTAGGAAGGCCGTGGTGTCTTTTGAAATTCACCAGTAGGCATTTACTAAGCCTTAAATACCCTGAGCTCCTCTTGAGGGAAAATGAGGATTTTCTTCAAGCACAAAGTTGCGTCTCAACTAAGGCCCCTGCTCACTGACCAATATGGAGCGAACCCTGCCATTGTCTGGAGAGCAGGAGGCAGGGATGGGGGGGGGGCGGCAAAGAGCAGCAGAGTTCAGGGAGGAGGGAGCCGGGGTGTGCTGGAGTGTGGGAGAGGATGGCACGAGGTGGGACAGGTGTGTAAAAGGGAATTTTTGTCCAGCGTAATTGTGTTGAGCATTAGTGGGTGGCTTCTAGGAAGGACCCAGGACCCGTTTGGCGTTGAGTGGTGGCCTGGGTAGCGAAGATGAAGGGCCGTAGTTCGGTGGAGTTTGCGGGCTCAAGTAAAGGAAGGACTTTGTGTTTTTCCCTATTTTTGTATACATCAGGGCTAGGTTCCCGATGATATGGACATTGAAACACTTTTTTTTGGGTAAAGATTTTATTTATTCATTTGAGACAGAGACAGCACAAGCAGGGGGGAGAGGGAGAAACAGGTTCCCCACTAGCTGGGAGCCCGATGTAGGGACTCGATCCCAGGACCCTGGGACCGCGACCTGAGCCTAAGGCAGATGTTTAACTGACTGAGCCACGCAGGCGCCCAGACACCCAAACACTTTAAGTAACAGTGAGGAAAGCAGCATGAGCGGGGCAGGGAGAAAGTGAACCTTTGGATGTTTAAGGCGTAAAAGAAAGATACTGTAGGATCCTGATGGTCCGTAGGACTCAGGATGACATACATCTGAAAGTTGCACTCTTCTTACAATACAGAATATTTTGGTGACCGACTTACTGAGAATGTGTTGCTTAAATTAGAAGATGGACCAGGACTAACAAGGTGAGATAATGGGCCTAAATCTGAACATCTGGGAAAACTCAAGCACACAGGTTCAGGTGGGGAGATTGGCTTAGCAGCTTGTGTTTAGGAAACAACAGCAAAGGCATAAAAGCATGACAGCGAAACACCTCCAGCGGGAACTGTGTTATGAACCGCCAGCATCATGTGCTTGCCAGAAAAGCCAAGTCCTGTTAGGCTGTGTTAATAAAAGCATGGTATCTGGAAGGAAGGAGACTAGAGTCCAGACCATTGTTGGCACCCCGTGGCCATTTGTGGTCACCGGTGTTAAGGAGCTCAGTGACAGCCCAAGGTAGCCCGTGGGAGGGCAGCTGCAGAGGCAGAACCAGGGAACTGGGATTATTTAGCTGAGAAATAAAAGCACTTCCTAATAAGTGTCGTTATTCAAAACTGGCTTGGGCTGCCTTTTGCCAGGTAGTGAGTTCCTTATCCCTGGAAGTGTTTAAGCAAAAGCTTGACTCACTGGATCTGGGCACCTAGGGAGGCTTCCTACACAAGGCAGGGGGTCCTCCTTCCCGCTTCCTCCCACTGGCTGATCCTGATTTTCCTTCATCACCTGTTCACCATCTCCCCGCCTACCAGTCTCTGTGACCTGGGGCAGCTGCCGAAGGGGGCAAAGAGGAGTCTCTGGCTTCACGACCCGCTAGTGCCCCCTGGCCAGGGAGCAGGTGGATCCACTGACCCGCACACCCAGGACTGGTGTGCAGACCTGCTGGCAGGCAGGGAGCTGGCCTACAACTGCCCGGCAGCGAAAGGACCCAGCGTCCCACCTTCTCCGGACAACACTGGCAACTCCGGCTCCCCCGAGACCAGCAATGCCCCAGGCGCACGGCCTCCAGCGCCAGCCTTGCTGCGGGAGTCTCTTTCCTCCCCGGGCCTCAGTCTGACGCCCACAGCCCTTCGCAGGAAGCCGACTCCCAAACCCGGGCAGGGGGTGTGGGCCGGAGCTGAAACCCCGCCCCCAGGGGTCCCTGATCTTTGCCCCCGCCCCGGGCTCCGCGCCTCCCCGAGAGGCCACTGGCCGGCGGGCGGCGCTGCCTTTTGTGTGTTTCGCTCCGAGGTGGCAGAGACCCCTCAGCCGTCCCGCGCGTCCCCTCGCGGCCCCCGGCCCCTCCTCTCCGAGTCCCCAGCCCCCCTGCTCGGCTCCGCGTGCCAGCTCGGGGCTCGCTGGTTCGCTCCCCGCGGCGCCAGGAGGAGGGGCGAGGGCCGGCAGCCCCCTCCCCCGCGCGCGGCGCCGGAGCCCAGCGGAGCCGGGGGGACCCGCCGCCGCCGGTCATGTGGGCCGGACTGCTCCTCCGGGCCGCCTGCGTCGCGCTCCTCCTGCCGGGGGCCCCGGCCCGCGGCTACACCGGGAGGAAGCCGCCCGGGCATTTCGCCGCCGAGAGGTAAGCGCCTCGCGCCCCTCCTCTGTCCCGCCGCGGGGGCTCTCCCGGCGTGGGGCAGAGGGGCTCCCGGGAGCCGCCGGCAGCCGCGGGTCGGGGCTCCCCTCCGCGGCGCTGTCCGCGCGCGGGCGCAGCCCAGGGGGTCTGGACAAAGGGACAGCAGCCTGTTCTCTGGGCGGGAGCCAGTCCTGCGCCCCTGGAGGGGGCTGTCCTGGCAAGGACCGGGGGTGGGGTGGGGAGGGAGATCCAGGCGCTGGGTGAGCCCCTCTGAGTCTGCCCTGGGGCGCGGAC
The DNA here is from genome assembly GCF_024610735.1 of Ursus americanus. Classification (NCBI taxonomy): domain Eukaryota; kingdom Metazoa; phylum Chordata; class Mammalia; order Carnivora; family Ursidae; genus Ursus; species Ursus americanus. Next base: position 37,471,513 of record NC_142150.1, on the reverse strand, counting down.
CCCTGGCGAGGGCAGCCCGGGACGTGCCACCTGGTCTCCGGAGTGGCTGGCCGTCGCTGGCGAACGGGCCTCCCCGGCCGCGCCGGCCGCTCTGGGGCTGGGGGCTTCCCCTGCTTCCAGGCTGCACGCTCGCCGTGGACCTTGGAACCGCCGGGCTCTCCCCGGGTTACGTTTCGGTTTCCGCCTGTGTGTGCGCGCGCGGGCGGGGGTGGGGTTTTTGCCCCTTTGCTCTCTCCCGATTGATGCCACCCTCCCCTCGAGTCTCCTCCTGGCCTCCGGGCCGCCGCGGGCTGAGCGCGTGTGTGCGTGATGCTCCGAGCGAGGGAACACGGTGTCAGCGGGCGGTCTGGCCCGCGGCCACCGCCTCGGGGGGCGCGCAGGGGGGCGGCCCCGCCAGGCTCGCAGCTCGCACGTGCGTTCCGCAGCCACCGCCAGTTCCTGCCCAGATGGGCCCGGCCCCGCGGCGCTCCACAGCCTTCCAGCCACCTGTCTCCCCGTCACCGCCCGCCCGAGGAGGCTCCTGGGGGCGCTCGGCCCCCGCCCACCTGAGGGTGCGGCTCCACCAGCCTCCGGGACATCCTTCCGTCTGCCGCTTTGGGGGCCCCCCAGTCCCTTTCAGAGCCCCGGCTGAGGAGCAGGAGCTGCCGGCTCCTCTTTCCCGGGCTGCTGCCATAATCGCTCTCTGGCTGGGGCAGCGGGTGAGACAGCCCTGCCAGCACCTCCCACCCCCCAGGGTCCCGCTTCTTTGCTTCTTCTGTGATGACTTCAGAGAAGGAAAAGTCTCTGAGGCTCCAGGCCCAGTTTGCTGCAGATGGTTCCGTGCTGCCATGTGCCCGGAGTTCTCTTTCCAGAGTACTTGTCCCGTTTGACAGCTCTCCCCACGTGGAGTGAGTCTGCCTTTGCCATCCTTGTCCTCCAGTGCCTGCTGCCGCCCTGGCACCTGGGGGGTGCTCCGTACACGGCCTGACCTGACCAGCAGAATGTTCCCCGCAGCCTCTGAGCAGGGCGAGAGCACGACTGGGGAGGGTTTTCTTGTCCCTCTCCCGTTGTGCCAGGATTCCCAGTTGAAACCGGGCTGGACAGCCCATCACCGAACTAGGTCACCGTCCCCGACCCCCTCCGGGACCCTGCACCTGCTGCTCCCTCTGCCTGGAGCATCCTCTCCCCTCCTCCACTCCCACAGCTTGCTCCTTCTCTTGCCTGTCTCAGCCTAGACCCTGGCCTTCCAGGAAATCTCCCCGGACCCTCCTCGGGACTCCAAGGCCTGTCCCATGGTGGCACTGGTCACACTATTTTGTTATCACCTGGTTCTTTGCCCAGCGTCCCTAGAAGGTGGGGAAAGTGGCTCCTTCATGGCCGTACTGCCACGCCTCACCCAGTGGCAGGCACACTGGCTCCCCTTTACTGGCACCCCCCCCCCCCAACCACAGCGAGGTCACCTGCGGAATGACATCTCTGGCTCCTCTAGGGCTGCCCTCCTCCTTTGTCTCTTCTGCTGGCTTCCTTTCTCAACCTTTCCCTCAAAGCCCTTTAGTGAGCACCTACTATGTGCCAGGGATTGCTCTTGACACTGGGGGGGGGGCCAAAAAAGATGAAGCCCTGGTCCTCAGAGAATGAGAGGGGAGACAGACAATGAACGAATCAACAAATAGATAATTTAATATCCTAAGAAGTCAGTGTTAAGAACAAGAATAAAGCAAGATAAGGGTGGGTAAGGTGGATCTCTCTGCGAAGGTGCAAGCAGAGAGAGATCTGGGTAAAGGAGGGAGTGAGCTGGGTACGTTTCTGAGGAAGGACCTTCCTGATAGAGGGAACTGCAAGTGCAAAGGCCCTGTGGCAGCCGTGCCTGGGGCTCTTCATCCATTGCCGTCTTTCCCCCTCAGTGCTGAGGCCCCTCTGAGGTTCCCCCCCACTCCTCCAGCCACTCTGCTCTGAGTTCATGTGGCAGGTCTCTGTAGGAGGCTGTTGTCTGTTCTCTCACACCTTTGTCTTTGTCCTGCCTCCAGGGGGAACTGGGTCATTTTTCTTTGGGAACTTCCCACTGCCCCTCTGGTGGGTTTCAAGAACTGTTTGTTGACTGACTTACTGACTGGCTGGGAGGCTTGCACTGCATGGCAGACCAGTCCCTCGCCCAGAGCAGAAATGTGGAAAGTGCGCTCTGCTCTCTTCTAGACGCCGGCTGGGCCCCCACGTCTGCCTCTCAGGCTTCGGGAGTGGCTGCTGCCCTGGCTGGGCCCCCTCCATGGGCAGTGGGCACTGCACCCTGCGTAAGTGCCTGTCCCCGTGCCCCAGACACCCTCCCCAGCAGGGCACTCGCTCCCTGGGCTGGCCTAAGTAGGGCGGATTGGGGGCCCCAGCCCCCACTCCCTCACCTGCATTTCTCCTCTCAGCCCTCTGCTCCTTTGGCTGCGGGAGTGGCATCTGCATTGCTCCCAACGTCTGCTCCTGCCAGGACGGAGAGCAAGGAGCCACCTGCCCAGGTAACCGGGGGTGGACCACAGCTGATGGGAAGAATTCTTTCAGCACTGAGACTATGTGCCAGGCTCGGGGCTTGTGTCTTACTTAGAATATCATCTTCCAGTAACCCATTTAGGTATGCCTTCTCATCCCCAGTTTACAGATGAGGAAACTGAGGCACAGAAGTTAGTGGCTCGCCCAGGGTTACCTGGCTAGGAAGGGGCAGAGCTGGATTTAAGCTCCAGCCTCTTTGCCTCCAGAGCCACTTTCCCAACAGAATTTAGGAGGAGCCCCGGTGAGCGGGGGGGCAGCCGGCACTGCGGTGTGCTGTGTGTTCACGGGTGTGGTGCCTGTTCTAGAAGCCCACGGACCCTGTGGAGAGTACGGCTGTGACCTCACCTGTAACCATGGTGGCTGTCAGGAGGTGGCCCGAGTGTGCCCTGTGGGCTTCTCCATGACAGAGACGGCTGTCGGCATCAGGTGTACAGGTGAGAGAACTGGGCGAATTGGGGGGCGGGGGGGGGGAATTCTGTCTCCTCGGTCCTTCCTGCCAGGAAGTCTCCAGAGAGATGCAGGCCAGGCCCAGCAAGGCCGAGGCAAATACGAGAAATGGGTCCCTTCTGCTATGAGCACCTCTTATGGGCCAGGCATTGAGCCTAGGGGCTGCAGTGACGAGTGGTGGCTTGGTCCCTGCTTCTGAACAGGGGAAGGGGAGACAAGTCAGGATAACCACGGTCCCATCCAAGTGCCCCGAACCGGGCCCACAGAGGCGGGTTAACCACGGAAGTCTTCCTTGGGATCGTGCTGTTTGAAAAATGAGGAAAGCCAACCTCAATAACTATTTTGTAAAAGTGCTATGTGTGTGTGATTCTAAAAAGTTCTTACAGGCAAAGTCTGTTCCCTTCCTCAGAGACAGCCACTGGGACCAGTTTCTTGCGTATCTTTCCACAGAGCTGAAAGAAAGCCTTTTTTTTTTTTTTTTTTTTGAGTTTTGGCTTTGTAAAAATGGTGTTTCTTCCCCAAATATGAAAGTAAAAAAGAACTTATTTTGGAACATTTGGAAAGTAAAAGAAGGGTAGAAGATGAAAACAAACATGTCCCCAAAGTCCCCACCCAGAGATATTTGTTACTAAAAATGATGTTTCTTCTGCCCTTTTCCCTGGAAGCGCATGTGTTTGTGTGTGTACCTGTGTGTGTGTGTGTGTGTGTTAGGTGTGCATATCTGTGTGTTTTGCAAATTGGCCTCATACCTCATGTCGCGTTTCTGTTCATTCTCTTTCTCACTGCGTACCGTGGGTGGGGAATAGTCCTTACAACAGGATTTCTAGCGGCCGCGTCTGTGGCCGCGGTAACGCGCTGTCCCCCTCACATAGGTGGTCCGCAGTGTTTCACTACCGTAAGTCACGCGGCAGTAAAGAGGCTTCTCGTTGGCCTCTCATTATTCGCAGAAGGAGAACCATTGGGTCAAGGGTCTCCCTGAGGAGTTTTGGTGCTCGGGGCTCATTGCAACACCCTCTTCGGGAAGGCTGAAGCAATTCATCCTCCCTTGAATGTTTCCTGGAGAGCACTTTCTGCACACACTTCTCGTTGCGGAGGCAAACCGGAACTCGGAGCAGCCAGAGAACAGTGTCAAAGCTAGCACCGGGCAGGGGGGCACGGGCCACCACCACAAGGGATCCCGGTGGGATGGGGTGAGTCAGGGTGGGCTTCCTGGAGGCAGCGGATGTGGTCCCGACTGTGGGGAGAGCAAGTAGGGAAAATGGAGGTATCCAGCGGCCACAGGGTCAGGGGGCGGGAGACTGGAATGCAGACTGCAGTGGGCAGCCCAGATCATGTAGGTCCTCGAGAGCTGCCGTGGTTCTTAGAGAAGGGATGCCCCGAAGCCAGGGTGGGGAGTTCTGTCCCCCCAGTGCCCCTCACCCCACAGGCCTGAACTTCCCCAAAGGACGACTTGGATCCAGTCACCCTGCCCTGGGCAGGAGCCTCAACCCACTGCTCCAGCCTCCCGTTGCCCCGGCTGGAACCTGAGCTCCCGGCCAGCCTAAGCTCCTCAGGCTGTCTCTGCTCATGGCCCTCCTCCTCCTGCTGCCTCCTGGTCCTCTGCCCATCTGTCCTCCAGGCATTCCCTGGTGGGGCACGTATCCCCCAGCCGGGCGCTGGCCTCGTGGGCATGGGGTGGCATGGCTTTCAATGTCACCGGCTGGAGAGTCTGTGCCATGTCTTCGCCACCTTTGTGTCCGCAGCGGCCCGCCTTCCAGATCTGCTGCATACAGGCGGTGCTCAATAAGCACATAATGGAATTGAATCAGCCTTCCTGCTCACTCTCCCCTGCTCTGTTAGGGTGGCCCTGTGGTGGGGCCATTGGAGATGGTTCTGTCACAGCCATCCTCTCTGTCCTCTGGTCTGCGTGGGTCACCAAGAAGGAACCTGGCCCCTCGGCTTCTGCTCTCTGGTGGTTCCCTCTTGGCCGATGACTTTCCTGGTGGTACCTGGTCTTTCTTCCTCCGGTGTGTCGGGTTGGGGGGTGGGGAGGTGGTTTCCACCCTGCTGAGGGCAGGGGACAGCATCCCCGTGGGACCGATTTTTTCCCCTGCACCCGACCAACGTGCAGAGTGGTCTGTGCAAGCAGGTTTTCTCTCTTCCAGACATCGATGAGTGCCTCAGCTCCTCTTGCGAGGGCCAGTGCGTGAACACGGAAGGCGGGTTTGTGTGCGAGTGTGGGCCAGGCATGCAGCTGGCTGCCGACCGCCACAGCTGCCAAGGTGAGCGGCCCAGGGACAGGGAATGATGAGGCTGTTGCCACTGCGGCCGGGCTCTGAGTCGAAGGCTAACCCTGGTACCCCCCCCCCCCCCGCCCCCAGCTCAATGTGTGCGCTCAGGGTGTTACTGCATTTCATGGTCCCCTGAAGGAGGCCCAGTTATCATCCCTGCTGTACGGATGGGGAAATTGAGGCTCACCCAAGGCCATTCCAGCAGGAGGCGCTGGAGTCAGCTCGAATCCTGGCATGTCTAGGGCCCCTGCGCTGAACTGGCTTTGCAGGGAGGTGGATAGTTCTGGAGACACCTAAGGGAGAGCCAGGGGCAGGACGGAGGAAGCCACTGAGTGAGGGAGGGCCGTGGAGAGGCCTGCCTGCTGTGGGCCTTCACCCACTGCTTTCATTAGCTCCACCTGCCCTGGTGGATGGCGCCCCGGCTGCCCTATCTGGTGGGGAGGGGCAGAAGGAGGTTGGGGTGAGGGTTAAGGGCTGGGGGAGCCTGGGGAAGAGAAGGAGTCTGCTCCTGAGTGAGCAGGATGAGGGAGATCTTTTAACATAATTCCCCTTCCTTGAAGATGCTTTTAGTTACAGAAGGAAGCGTTCTGTCTTAAGCAAGGCAGCTAAGGCAAAAGACCCCCTGTGACACTGTGGTATTATTTTCTACTGTTTGAAGTGGTCATAAATTGTAAAATAAGTTTTCGAAGTTGCTACCTGCAGAGCCTCTCTGCCACTCCTGCACTCTGCTCTCCCTCGGGAATAGCCCTGATGTCTTAGTCTGCTCGGGCTGCTGTAACAAAATCCCCCGGACTGGGCCATTTATGCAACAGAATCTATTCTCAGGGTTCTGGAGGCCGGGAAGCCCGAGGTCAAGGTGCCAGCCCGTTCACTTTCGGGTGAGGGCCCTTCCTGGCTTGTAGACAGTCTCCTTGCTGTCTGCTCCCGGGGACAGAGAGCAAGCTCTGATGGCCGTTCTTATAAGGGCACAGCTCCCATCATGAGGGAACCCCCTTCACGACCTCATCTAAACCCAATCACCACCCGAAGGCCTCACCTCCAAATCCCACCACATTAGGGGTTAGGACTTGAACCCGTGCATCTGGGGGAACACAGCTCACCCGAGCACCTGGTTATTGCTCTGAAGGGTGCCCTCCGGGCCTGTCCCCACGACGTGCACGGAGATAGCATGAGCGGCTAACAGGTGCAGAGCTGGATTCCAGCCTCACGCTGAACGCTTGACATGCATTTTCTCATTTCTTTCTCATAATGATCCTGTGAGGCTGGCACTGTTTATTTGCATTTTCCTGATAGGAACACTGAGGCTTAAAGAAATTAAGTAACTTGCCCGAGATCATGTTAGCGCTGAGATTTGAGCCTCTGCTTGCTTGTTCCTCTCGGCAATCTGTCTTGAAGATCTCTCCACGTCAGGGTAAATGCACCCGCCTTGCTTTTTTTAACTGCCGCCTGGGGCTCTGCAGGGCCACCCTCCCACAGGGGACTGACTCTTCTCTTATTGATGGACATATACATGATTTCCAGTTTTTCCCGATTTCAAACAATGGCACGGGGAAGCTTTGATAGAGGAGGTGCTATAGAAGCTGAGTTTTGAGGTATGAGTAGGAGTTTTCCCCCAGACAAGATGGACGGGGGTTCCAGGCAGACAGAAGAACATGGGAAAGAGGGAGGCCCATAAGAACATGGTGCATCTGGAAGGTGGCAGAACAAAGGCGAGGGACAGGGAAGGAGGTGGGAAAGGCCACCCAGGGCTTGTGAGCTGTGATGCGGCATCGGTGCCCATGGGAGCAGGGAGTGGCCCGGATGTTTGGTCAGAATATCCCGGACACTGTAGCAGAAGGCTTGGGAGGAGCACAGGGAGACGCACCAGGCCATTGCTCTTCTCCAGACCAGAGGCAAAGGTGGCCCAGGCTGGGGCAGGGCAGTGAGGATGGAGAGAAGAGGGCTGGTCCAGGGAGGATGTCGTTGACAGGCTGAATGTGGGTGGTGAGAAAGAGAGGGGTTAGGGCGGTCTCCCAGGGCCCTGAGTGGGGGAGGGAAGGACAATGGGAGAGGAAGAGGGGAGCACACAGTTCTGACACTCCACGGGGAAATGAGCTGCAGCCTTGCCCTGGTCCCTTGCAGACACTGACGAATGCCTCGGGACCCCCTGTCAGCAGAGGTGCAAAAACAGCATAGGCAGCTACAGGTGTTCCTGTAGACCCGGCTTCCATCTCCATGGCAACCGGCACTCCTGTGTAGGTAAGGTGGGGGGACCCTGTCGTCTTCACACTTAGGCTGCCCATCAGGAAGATGGACAGGGCGAGCCTAGGGACAGGGAAAGGCCAGCGGTCCCGACCTCCTGGCCGCCCGGAGCCTGTAAGCACTTGAGCCTTTGCTCAGAGCCTGCCTTTCCCTGGGGTTGGCGTGGCTCCTCATGGAAGACCCCGTCTTGGACTTTCCCTGGCCACATGCCACTTTCATCCTGTTATGTTTCTCTTCCACCCTTCTCCCAGATACACCCCAAGGATTCCTCTCTGCTCACCCATTTTCTTGGCTGCCTTTGCTCCCCTTGGTAAATAAAGCATGTTATGTCTTGGTTCCTCTGGTTTAGAAGGAGACCCCTGTTTTCTCAGCCCATTAGCAGAAATTTCCAGAAAGGGATTGGCATGTTTGGCTTAAGCTTGGCTCATGGGTTGAAGGTGGGGTCCCATGGGCCTGAAAACAGACCTTGTTCTGGTGGAGTTGGTATTTGTCCCAAAGCCTACCTTGAGCAGTGCCATAATTCCTGAGACTCTTTTTCAGAAGGGGCCACACCATCCCCCACCCACACGTGGGAAGGTAGAAGGTTTGGAGATGAGATTCCCAGCGGGGCTCATCCCCACTAGCCAGGGCGGAACCATCGCTGCGTAGTGCTGGGGGATGAGTCACTGGTGCATCCATTAAATGCCAACCGGATGTATGAACCTTCCTAGGGGACTAGCAGTAGATTTCAGCCCCACTCCTAGACATCTGAGTCACGTCCCTCACCCTGAGGCAGGGATGGACCCTATAAGAACACAGCAAGGGGACTGCCCCAGCCTTCTGGGCTCAGGGTTGGAGGAAGAAGGGGTCAGTCGCCCCCACAAGGCAGCTGTTGGCAGCGAGGCTCTCCTACAGATGTAAACGAGTGTCGGAGGCCACTGGAGAGGCGAGTCTGTCACCACTCCTGCCATAACACCGTGGGCAGCTTCCTGTGCACATGCCGACCTGGCTTCAGGCTGCGAGCTGACCGCGTGTCCTGTGAAGGTGAGCAGTGAGCCACCAGCCCTGCCGTCGGGGACCCGGGCCCCGCCCTAACACTCGGCCCCACCCCGTCCCCCCGTTCACCCAGACCCCCACCCCTTCCCCACCCAGATGCCATTCTCGGCACGCCAAGGCCCCGCCCCTTCACCATCCAGGCCCCGCCCCCGCCCGGCCCCGCCCCCGCCCTCCTGGTCTTGGGCCTTCTTCCTTTTCCATCTACTCTTTTTCAGTTCATCTTGTTATTTCCAACTCTTCACTTTCTTTCTCACTTACCTTTTCCACTTCTCATCCATTTGTCCCTTGTCATTTTACTGTTTGCCTAACCCCTTTTGTTTTCTTGCAAGTGGTAAAAGGGAAAAACAAGTGATAGAGGAGCCTGTGACAGGAGTCCCAGGACCCTGGGCTCCCAGGGTCACTTTGGGCAATGTGCTGTCAGCTCACTCTGCCTTACTTCAGCAGTGTGCTTGTCAGCATGCGTGTAAGGTCATCTGAGTACGGAGCATGCTCTCTCTAGCCCACGGCCAGCTCTCCCTGCGTTGTTCCTGCATCCCGAGCCTCAGCATCCCGTCCTGGGAAGCCACATCTCGGTGGGGGAGCAGGGGACCCAGCCCCAACCTGTCACTTGGGCCTGCTCCTTCCATCCACCTCGGGTGATCATCGCTGCAGCCCCCAGGGTCTTGGGTCGAACTGGTGGTATTAGACTTGTTTTGCTGATGAAGAAACTGGTCCAGAGACGTTCCGTGACTGGTGGTCGGGGAGCTGCATTCAAGTCCCCCAATCTTGCCTTCTGCCCCCCACTGCCTTCCTCAAGAGACCTTGTGCTTCCGTTTCAGCCTACCCGAAAGCCGTGCTGGCCCCGTCCGCCATCCTGCAGCCCCTGCAGCACCCGCCCAAGATGCTACTGCGGCTCCCGGAGGCGGGTCGGCCTGCCCTCTCCCCCGGACACAGTCCTCCGTCTGGGGCCCCGGGGCTCCCCACTGGGGTCAGGACCACCAGCCTGCCATCTCCCACCCCTGTACCAGCCACATCCTTGCCCTCTGCCCCAACTCGGCTGCTGGCCACCCTGGTGGCTACCCCTGTGCCTAGTGCCTCCCTCTTGGGGACGCTTGGACCTCCCACACAACTACAGGAGGTGACCCCGTCCTTGCCCAGGGGCCCAGTGGCCACACAGATGGCACCAGGGTCCCCTGCCTGCTGGCACCGGGGAGCCATGTATGAATCAGGGAGCCGCTGGACAGAGCCTGGGTGTTCCCAGTGCTGGTGCCAGGTAGGTGGGAGGGATCCTGGGGGCTGCCCCGGTCTGGTGTCCGGGGCCTTGTGATGGCTGGAACTCCTGCTTCTGCTTCCAGAGTGGGGAGGTGACCTGTGAAAAGGTGACGTGTGAAGCTGCTTGTTCCCACCCGATTCCCTCCGAAGATGGGGGGTGCTGCCCATCGTGTACAGGTGGGAGCTGGTCTGGGGAAGGCTGTGAGTTCCCCACATGGGCCTACTTCTGCCCTTCCCCAGCCCTTCTGCAGCTGAAAGGCTGTTCTCCAACTTTGGGTTACATTAGAATCACTTGAAGGGTAATTCCTGGGTCTCATTTATCAGGTGTGGGCGGGGCCTGGGAATTTGCTTTTCTAACCAGATCCAGGGTTATGCTGCTGGACCGGAAACCACACTTTGCGAACCACTGGTCTCTGCTGTGGTAGCCCTCAGGGGGAGATTTTCCTCTTCTGGGGATCCTTTTTGAGCATTCATTCATTCATTCATTCATTCAGTGAGTTTCTCCAGATCTACCCAGTAGTCCCCCTCCCCTGCCCCAGCTCCCCTCCTACAGCCAGAGGAGTAATCCTTTGTAAATTCTGTCCCCTTTCCAATTTACTCCCATAACCTGCTTACAGTTTTTTATTTGCCTCCCCTTGTTGTTAGGATACAGACCCTAAATCTTCACGAGTCCTTTGACAGAGCTTCTCAAAACTCACTCTGCATGGGGATCCCTGGGGTCTTGTTAAAACACAGCTTCTCATTCCGTAGATCTGGGGAGGGGCCTGAACTTCCGTGTTCCTTGAAGTTCTGGCAATGAGATGCTGGGGCTGCGGCGCTTGGAGCAGCGGGCAAGACATCTTCCGGAGGGTTAGAATGAGAATAGACTTAGCGGTTTCTTCCTGATAATCGTGACCTTTTACCATGTTCCTGCTGTACACGGAGCCCTGAATGTGAATGGCTGAGCACCTTATATGAGAGGCTGTGGATCCTTCCAGGCCCCTGCAGGGCACATGGTGGTGTCCCCATTTTACAGTAAAGACAACCGAGTCCATAGAGGTTAAGTGACATATCCACAGTCACTTAGGTAACTGAACTGACAGACCCAGTTTTTGAACCCAGGGCTGCCTGGCTGCCTCTCCTGCCTTACAGGAATAAAATGCCATGTTCTCAATAGAGTTGGGGTTTACAGACATGAATGGAACCCTCCTGGGCCATCTCCTGTGGGTGTCTCCTGCTTACTTCTCCAGGGGTCCTAGGACCGCCCAGTTCTGGGTACCTGGATCTGCCACTCCTGGGGCATCCTGGCCGGTGAGAGAAGGTTCCAGGTACATTACGCCTGGAAAAGTAATGAGACCTCAAGCTTCCTCCACTTTGAAGAGGTCTGATGCCTCCACTCCTGTTTGTCTTTCAAAGGCTGTTTTCACAGTGGCGTCATCCGAGCCGAAGGGGAGGTGTTTTCGCCTCCCAGCGAGAACTGCACTGTCTGTGTCTGCCTGGTGAGCACCACAAGGGCCCCAAAGCCTCGTGGCTGTTTTCCTAACCTTTGGGGGTTTTAGAGGAAGAGGGAAAGATCGGATGTTAAAGGGTGAGCTTGTCAAACGGAGGAAGAGGTCCCAGGGTGTGGATTTTGGTCAGAACCTGTCGAATATCAAGGCGCGGGGGTCTGTGGGGTCGAGGAGCCTTCTGCTGAGCCAGCAGGCAAACAGGGTCCATCTGTCTAGGAAGGGGAGGGGATGGAACTCCCTCGGAAACTTCCCACCAGGGAGGCTGTTTTCCTCTCCAGGCAAAATATTTGCCAGTACAATAAAGGTATCCGCATTTGGGAAGGAGGAGGCGTACTACCAGACGCGGCTTGCTAGGAGTATTATTTTGCTGTAGGCCAATGCGCTTCTCTAAGAATAGTTATTAAGCACCTACTGTGTTCTGGAAACAGCCAGGTGCTGTCACACAGATTTGATTAAGAGCACTCCGTGCGTACCAGGCTCGGGGCTTGGGGCTCTTCTGTCGCCTCACCCAAGGCTCCTGGCAGCTCGTCTGTCCCTGTTCTACAGATGAAAAGACCGAGGCATGAGCTGGGATTTGAGCCTAAGTCCCGCCGTGTCCATGGCCTGGGCTCTGCCCACCGCCCCTCACTGCCACCCTCTGACCATCACTGGCCTGGCGGTGAAGGGTGGCGGCCACCGTGGAAGGGGGGCGGGGCATGGAGACAGCTAGCGCCACCAGCTGCCCCTGTGTGCCACGCACCTGCAGTGGCCGAGCACTTTTGTGGACATATTGTGGCACGAATCCTCAGAATCCCGGATGCAGGTGCCATTTCCAGCTCATCTCACAGGCAGGGAGACCGAGGCTCAGCGGGCTGATGTAGGTTGGCCAAAGTCACGTGGCTCATTCGTGGAGGAGCAAACACTACCTACTTCTCAGCTCCGGCTGGCTCCAGAGGCGGATTTTTGTTTTTGTTTCTGTTCTTTGCCTTAACTTCAAATTTTGAAGTTTTAAGTTAATTCTTTCAGTTAATCCTCAAGTTTTAAGTTAATTCTTTGAATCGCTGGTAGAGTCACCTGGTTCAAAACTCACGTGCACAGAAGGTCTCTCTGGGGGTGTAACCCCTGTTTGCCTCTTCTTGGCATCCTTCCAGAGCTTCTGTATGCTGTGGGAGGATGTCCTCGGCACACCCTAGTAAACGCCAGAACCTGGGTCCCCGCACGCTGTCCCTGTTGTCACCGTGGTGGCATTCAGAGGTCTTGGATGGCTTACTATAGGAGGCTTTGGTGTTAGACAGGGGTGGCATGAAATAGGGAGTGAGCTGGGGGCTCCAGGGTCTGGTCCTTCTCCTCTCTGCCCCCACCCAGCACCCTCTCTCCCCTCCTCAGGCTGGAAATGTGTCCTGCATCTCCCCCGAGTGTCCTCCTGGCCCCTGTCAGACCTCCCTGAAGTCAGACTGCTGTACTTGCGTTCCAGGTCAGTGACTCTTTGGGGATCGGGTGTGGGAGGGTTAGCTTTTTTGTGTGTTTTTGGGAGCAGGGTGAGTGGAGCAGAGGACGGAGATTGATTTTGGCTTCAGAAACTCAGATCAAGTGGAGCACTTCACAGTGCCGGTTTAATTGGGGACCTACTATGTGCACAGTGGTTCGCATGCTAGACTGGGCTCCCCGCCCAGCTGGCCCCTTACCTCAGGAGGCGCCTTCAAGACAGCCAGGAAAGGGTGTGAGTCCACACTTGGCATGGCTCTGTCTTGAGACTGGGAGGGCGTCTCCCCTTCCCCACTAATGAGTTGGTCCTTTGTTAAAAATGTGGTTCTCTTTTCCTGGGATGACCTCATCATCATCACGAATGTTCCCTGACGGCTCTGTGCTGTTGCTTGCCAGCCCTTGATCTCATTGAATCCGTGTGTCTCAGCCTTGAGGGAGTACTATTCATAGCCCCATTTTATAGATGACAAAACCGAGGCTCACCAAGGTCATCACTGCCCAGAGAAATATAACCACTTAATACAAGAACAGAACTGGAAATCAAGCCTACCTGATTGCAAAGCTGGTGTTCTTTAAAAAAATGTTTTTCTTTACTTTTAAGTATTGGTTTTAGTTAAGACATTTTTGAATAGGTATACTGCCTATGAAGTAGTAACCGTTACCATCTTTTATCAACCCCATTCTGCAGATGGGAAGACTGAGGCTTAGAGAAATTAAGGAAGTTGCCCCAAATCCCTCCCTAGTGAGTTGCATAGCTGGGATTTGAATCCAGGGCAGTCTGACTAAGCCACGTGAGCCTGGGCCAGCTTGCGGGCTGTTTTATTGGTGGGGGGATCCTCAAATGAGAGGTTTTCATGGACTCCTCCTGGTCTCTAGGGGATGGCTTCGGTCCCAGACCTGGTCTTAGGTATCTGGGGCAGTCTCTTTTCATTTCTGCTCTTCCGTTACTCTTTAGTGATTCAGGGAGTCCCCTCCCTTTTTGGTTAAGGATCCTAGTTTACATGTGATTCATTCTCATTCTCCATCAGTTTTTAAGCAACAGCTTAGTTTTTGTCAAGGTTTAGAGGGGAGTGGTTGCTCCCTGAGCGTGGCGTGTGCTATGGAGCTTGGTGTGAGTGTGTTAGCTTCCCGAGGTCCCCCCGACCCACTGTTGCCCTTTCTCTTTAGCTGCCCCAGCCCAAAGACCTTGAGCTGCCTCTCCCTTTCTCCTCTGCAGCGAGATGCTATTTCCACGGCCGGTGGTACGCAGACGGGGCTGTGTTCAGTGGGGGTGGTGACGAGTGTACCACCTGCGTCTGCCAGGTAGGTGGGTGCGGGAGAGAGGGCCGGCCACAGGGCTTCCCTGGCATGCCTTGACTGGGAGAATAGGAGCTGCCGTGCAGCAAAAGGGACACTGAGGCAGCAAAGGCATGATGGGCACCTGCATTCACCGAGGGCTCCCCACAGTCTCCTTGAAGCTCACCCTTCAATAGAGCTCTTTATAGAGCACCTGCTGTGTGCCTGGAGCAATGCTGAGTGCTGGGGACACAGCTAAGCACAGGACAGCCCCCGTCCCCTCCTTCAGGGGGCCCACAGCCTAGGTGGGCCTTGGGCAGGTGACTAGGGCTCCTGACCGGAGGGGAAGGCTTCTTGGAGGGAGGGGTGAGGTCTGAGGGGTGAGGGACGAATCAGAAGAGGATCCAACGCAGATGTGGCTGGCAGAGGGCCCTGCCTGAGCAGATGGCAGGAGGCGAGAGCGCACGGCCTGTTGTCGGGGCCTGAAGATGTCCCTTCTGGCTGGGGTGCAGAATGTGGGAGACTGGAGTCAGGCAGGAGAAGAGGCTGCAGACAGGGATGGTGCTTGGGTTGGGGTCCAGTCTGAGAAGCGGAGCCTGGGGCAGGATTCTTGCGTAAGCGATTTTCCGAAGATTCTCAGGAGAAGCCAGCCAGGGAAGCAGGACAGGCAGGGGAAGGAGCCAGGTGACCACTGGGTCTCATGCTGATCCCTCGCTGGGTATCGGTCATGGTATGCATTCTTTCGGCTCCCGGGGAGTGGAGTGGAGAGGTACCTGGAGGGCCCGTCCCCTGTCAGCCAAGGGCAGTACTTAGGGGAAGGGGTCTTGGGGAGGAGGGGGCCCCATGGCCTCTGCCTCAGACTCAGTCATGAAGGGCTTTGCCAGCCAGGCTGAGGGCTCTGGGCTTGGCAGTGCTGTTGATGGGTTTTAGTTTTGGAGCCATGCGATCCCATTGGTGCACGAGAACTTTCTCTGGCCGCAGAGTGAGGGCAGACTGGAGTGAGAGCAGCAGGCTGTTGCTGAAGTGAGGGGAAGAGGTGCTGGGGCTGCAGCCGGGGCAGGCAGGGACCCCCAGCCCAATAGCCAGGACATCCCAGAACACGCTCCCAGCCTCCCCCTACACTTCCTGCCCCCCTCCCCCCAACTCTCCCTCCTCCTACTCCTCCCACTCCTCCCACTCCTTGGAGATTCTTTGTCACTTTTAGGAGGTTGACAACAGCCTGCCAGCCTCCTCTGTAGCTTTCAGGTGGCCCAAGGCTGGGGAGCTGCCATCACTGGCCTGTGCCCTTGGTTCTCTTCCAGAATGGGGAGGTGGAATGTTCCTTCACACCCTGTCCAGAGCTGGACTGCCCCCGAGAGGAGTGGTGGCTGGGCCCTGGACAGTGCTGTTTCACCTGCCGGGAGCCCACACCCATGACAGGTGAGGGCCCCCAGCCCTGCATGCCCGCGTTCTGCCCCACATGGGGGCCTGGATGCCCTGCAGGCCTGAGACTGCGCCTCACCTGCCGAGACCGTGTGTGTGTGCGAGTGTGCCTGTGTGTGAGCGTACATCCACGCGTGTGTGAGGCATCTGCGCGTGTAGGTCTCTGTGAGTGTGCGTGCTTGTGCGAGCGTGCCTGTGTGTGAGTGTGTGCATTTACGGGTTCGGGGGTAAGCGTCTGTTTGCATGAGGCTGCCCGTGCGGACCAGGCACGTGTTTGGAGGGAAAACCCACTGAACGAGGGAGCTGGACTGGCAGCTGCGGGCAGCCGCTGGGTCCAGCAGGTGGTGGAATGGACACTCGGGGGGACCGTCTGCGCGGCACGAGTGAGCGGAGGCGTCTGTCCTTGGGTGGGGGGCACGCTGTAGGTCGGGCAGGCGTTCAGGGCCCTCCTTGGGGCTCGTGCCCACCCGTGCTTTCTCCCTCGCTGTCTCCTGTCCAGGCTGCTCTCTCGACGACAACGGGGTCGAGTTTCCGATCGGACAGATCTGGTCTCCCGGTGACCCCTGTGAGTTATGCATCTGCCAGGTGAATGGCCACCTGCACGCCTTCAGCTGCTCCCCCGGCTGCCCCTGCCTCGCCCCGAGCAGCCCCCTCGGCCCTGCCCCGGCCCTCCTGGCCAGGCTTCCCTGCCGCTCCGTAGCTGGGCCACCTCAGCCCACCCTCTGTCCCCCTCCTGTGCCGGCAGCTTCCATGTGTGCAGAATGGGGGTATGGCCTGCTGCCTGGGAGGAGGCCGGGGTCCCAGGAGCAGGATTTCCCGGGCACAGATAACCGAAGAAGGGGGATGGCCTGAGGCTTCATGGTTCGGGCCTTTCCTGCGAAACTGCAGGGTTTCCTTCTCGAACCTAAATCTCTGACCTCGGCTGGTCGGAAACAGATAAGGAGAAGGTGCGAGAGTCTTAGAGTCAGATCAGCCCAGAGGCAGACAAACACTCTCGTTTCGGCTCATTCTTTAAGCTCACGTTGGCTTTCCTTTCTGCCTTAGAGGAGCTTGTAGTCCCTGGGAGCTTAGAGCTTAATTTCTCAAAAATGAGGCCCATGCCCCAGTGGTGCGTGTGACACACGCAGAGTCTCCGGGCTGCTCAGACCTCTGGATTCAGAATCTGCATTTTAATCCCCTGGTTTCTGGTGTGCGCGCTGGCGTGTGAGAGACACAGCCTTCAAGTGTCTCGGACGCATGGTTAGGGAAAAAGCCTTAGACCCTTGCAAAACTTGGAAACATTCCATCGGAATTACAGTGGGGAGGAGGACACATCCGCTGCCTTTCCCCTTTATGACGGATCCAGGGCACTCGTCGTATGAGAAAGCAACACAAAAGCTTCATCAACATTCAGGGTCTTAGAGGGGAAAAAAAAAAGAAACCATATGTGGCGCTTTTGTCTTCTGAAATAGACATTTCCGGTGGAATAGTTTTCTATAAAAATAGGATTTTATTGTACTCCATAGGTTTGGGGTGAGCGAGGGTTCCAGGGAAAAGCTGAGAGAAGAATTTGGATGGGGTGGTGGTGAGCTTTGGCTGCGGCTGGAGAGGGACAGGAAGCCACGGACACCAAAGCCCCTCTCTGACCTTCCTCCTCCTTAGATCGGGAAGGCTCACACCCCCTTTCCCCAGTAGCCGGTCCTCTTTGTGGGGGACCTGCCACCTCCCAGCGGCATCGGGGTGCCCTTTGGGCAAGCCTCGGCCAGTTTGCAGCACTGCCCTTCCTTGGGGGACTGGCGGTGCTGGGAGGGTGGAGCGGGGCGGGGAGGCGGGGCCCGGTGTTACAGGTGGGGTCTTGGTGAAGTCCTTCCTTCCTTCAGGCAGACGGCTCAGTGAGCTGCAAGAGGACGGACTGCGTGGACTCCTGCCCTCACCCAATTCGGATCCCTGGACAGTGCTGCCCGGACTGTTCTGCAGGTAATTTCCTGCTTGGGGGGCTACACAGCACCCCCTGCTCCCCTTGGCGGGGTCCTTGACTCCCGCCCCCTGCATCTGGGCTCACCCTGCACCAGGTTCCTCCTGACAAAGGACGGACCGCGTGGGCTCCATGCCCGCGGCCGCACGGGGCAAGCCCATTGCACAGATGAGGGACCCGGGCTTCGGAGGCACAAAGCAGTCTGCCCGAGGCAGGCCCTGTGTGGGTGCTGGAAGCAGATAGATATGCTGAGCTTACAGCCTGGATGGGGTGACCAAGGAAACACACCTATGAAACAATTAGGGAACAGTGAGAGAACATACCGATGCTACTTAATTTTTTTTATATTGATGTGCCCCTTTTGCATGATTTCAAAAGTAATATTTTATTGAAGTACATATGGAAAGCAAAAATAAAAACAATTAAAAAGGGCCCCTTCTCACTTTTAGCCTCATGGTTTTGTTTTTCTAATCTCTTTTCATGAAGTAAGTCTCTATGTCCCATGTCTGTAACATGTATCTATATCTAACATTTCCCTGTTGTCCTCTCACCTGTTTTCATACTTCCTAGGATGTGATAAATGTCATCAAGGCGGCAGCACTCAGATCGGGCCTGAGCGGGCTTGGGGAAGCCAAGGGGAGAGGTGTGGGGGAATGTTCTGGAAGGTGGGGACTGGCTGAGTGGGTTGGGGGGGAAGAGCAGAGAGGATGGCTGTGGTGCCTGGGCCAGTCCCTCTGGCCTGATCCTGCCCAGAGAGGGGCAGAGGAGGAGACGCTCCCTTCCCTGGAAGTGGAGACACTCTGATCCCTCTGCTAAATCTAGTGCAGAAAAAAAGAGGCCGCACCCAATCCAGACCTGTGTCTTATCCCTTCCCCAGACCCCAGGGTGACTGCCTGGGGAGGCAATTGGCCTGACCTTTGCTACCCAGAAAACTCTCGGACCTTCGCCCTTGGCAGGAGCCCGGTTGCCGGCCACACGCCCGGCCGGCGCTCACCCCCGCGCTCTCTCTGGTAGGCTGTACGTACACGGGCAGAAGCTTCTACAACAACCAGACCTTCCCGTCCGTGCTGGACCCGTGTCTGAGCTGCATCTGCCTGGTACGGACCACCCGGCCCTGACCCCCCGTCTGTGGAAACTCCCCAGGGACTGACACACCAGCTCCTGGACCTTGGAGGCACCATCCAGAGCCTTCCATGAGAAAGGTCACTCTGGGTCACGGTGAAAGGTGGCTCCCTCCAGCCCTACCCAGGGCCAGAGAAATCTTTTTAAGCCTGCCCGGCGAACAGTCCTCTGCTTCTGGGTGACCAGGGGGCGTCTGGGGGGCTCCTTAGAGTATAACGCGTGGGCGCTCCCTGAGGGCGCAGGGGAGGGACTCGACCCGGACGCTCGGAGCTGCGGTCTTCCATAGACTCCCGTTACGGAGCTCTTGCTGTGTGCCCGTCTGGCTCTCGGCCCTCTCCTTGCATGAGCCCAATTAAATCTCCGGGAGAACCTGGTGAGGTGGGAACACCGTCATCGCCATCTGTGGGTCAGAAAAATGAGGCACAGAGAGACGAAGTCCTTCTTCCCTCAAGCTCCTACGGGAGTCAGCCCAAGTGGCAAGAGTCGGATCCCGGTTTTCTGAGTCTCTGCCCCAGGAAGTGCGCTTTGCCCCCAAGCCAGACTGCCTCAGTCTGAAAAAGCGTGTGGGATTGTTCGTGTCATGTAGGGTTGGGAGGATGGGGGGAAGGCCTTCCTGCTCGTGCTGCTGGAAACGTTCGACACCAGTGACGCTCCTTTGCTGGCAGTGGGTGAGGGCGCGGCGTGGAAAGGGACAGGGTCTGCAGGATCAGAGGAACGCAGGGCGAACATCTCGGCCTCTGAGAGGCCCTGCTCATTCACGTGCTTCGCGGAGCTCCGGGCTTCTGGGTCCTTCTCTCTCCTTGGTTTTTGGTGCTCCCCTTTCCTGGGTACTTCGTGGGTTCGTTCTGCTGGGGCCTGTTGACAGAGGGGCTGCGTGAACGAGGCCAGGCCCTTGGCTTTGTGGGGCTTGCGTTCTGTCAGGAAGACAGACTCTGACTGAGTGAATGAACCTCTCCCCGCGCCACGGGGCTCCGATGGGCACTCGGGGGCTCTGTGGCCGTCCTTCCCAAGGGTCCCGGCGGCCGAGAACAAAGGGCCTCGTGTGTTTTCTGTGTCGTGCAGCTGGGCTCCGTGGCCTGCTCCCCCGTGGACTGCCCCATCACCTGCACCTACCCTTTCCACCCCGACGGGGAGTGCTGCCCGGTGTGCAGAGGTGAGTGGGGGAGCCCCCGCCACACGTCCGAGGCTCCCGGGGAGGGCTTGGCTCTCACGCCCGGTCTCCTCTGTCCCTGCAGACTGTAACTACGAGGGAAGGAAGGTGGTGAACGGCCAGGTGTTCACCTTGGACGATGAGCCCTGTACCCAGTGCACGTGCCAGGTAAGCTGGGCCTGGGGACTCAGGAGCGTCCCAGCCAGGGGACTGCTGTTTGCCTTTTGTCCCTTTGCGAAACTCCGAGGCCCCTGAACCCACGGGAGCCCATCTTCCTCCTGCCTTCCCAACTTTAAATAGCAGCCGGAATACCTTGGATTTGATGGTATCCTCCCTCTTTGTGGGCTCCTGAAAGCGGCCTGGCGCGTCAGCCTCTGTCCCAGAGTCTCTTTGTGGGTGGAGGAGGCATGTGGGGGCGCTGTTCTGGGAGGGGAGATGATCTGGCCTTCCTCACGTGTGTCCTTGTGCTTCCCCAGCTGGGAGAGGTGAGCTGTGAGGAGGTCCCCTGCCCGCCGGCCTGCTCCGACCCCTCTGGGCCCCCCGGGGACTGCTGTTCCTCTTGCTCAGGTAAGCGGGCCTCTGCATCCTGCCGCTTCTCCACTGTCTTTCTGCCCTTTGTCCTTCTTCCCAGAAACCTAGAACTTGGAAAGGGCTGGATGTGCGAAGTCCAGGCTCAGAGAGGGAATGTGTCTTGCCTGAGGTCACACAGCCAGCATGTGGCGAGGACAAGCCTGTTCCCCGGACTTGCTCAGCCTCACCCAGCGTTCCTTATGCCGCACCGTGACCTGTGTGTTGTTTCGCTGTTCCTTTCCCTTATTACCTCCTTTCCTGATCTCTTCTGCTTTTTTCCTTTTTTTAAAAAAATTGCAATTTAGGAAGTGAATGACTTTGTGGAAGAGTAATGGCTAATTTGAGGTGAATACTCCTTAGGCGCTGGGCTCCTTTTCACAAGGAGCTAAGTGGAGATAAGTCCCGTTATCATCTCTGTCTTCCCGGTGAGGAAACGGAGGCACAGAGAGGTGAAGTGAGGTGGTCAAGGTCACACAGCTGATGGGCAGTAGAGCCGGGATTTGAGCCCCGAGCTGGTGCCTTTTGCTCCTTCATCGTCTCGACCCCTGACCATCATCTTCATCTTGTCTTTCTCCATCGTGAGTGTCCATCCATCCGTGAATCTTTTGGCAAAGGTAGAAATAGGACGCGGACAACCTGCTGGGACGTGTGGTTTCGAAGTACTGACGTGGTCCACGGCTGGCCGTTGTCAAAAGCTTCCGGACAGCCTGGTTCGCTCACCGCTGACTTTCACGCTGACATTTAGGCAGTTTCTTGCTTCTTCTTCTTTTTCTTTCCACCCATCATGGATCTACCGTGAGAAATCTTGGGTCAGACAACTTATTTTTCAATTTTTGTGGGTTGTGTTGGGGCCCTGTGGTTAGCAGGTGGCGTACTGGGTTGTGGGGCGTTGGGAGCCCTGTGGGACCTCCTGCGGCAGGACAGCACGTCACCAGATGGGGGTCCTCACCCAACAGGGGTCCTCGAGAAACAGGAAACTCACCATGATGCGGCTGCCTTCCCCCAGTCCCACCAACTCTACGTTCTGTGTCTTGAATTCAATTTTTCTGATTGAACATGGCCATAAAGTGACTTCAATGTGGCTACTTTATGCTTCTTTTTTTTTTTAAAGATTTTATTTATTTATTTGAGAGAGAGGGAGAGAGAGAGCACAAGCAGGGGGAGGGGCAGGGGGAGAGGGGGAAGCAGGCTCCCCGCTGAGCAGGGAGCCCGACTTGGGACTCGATCCCAGGACCCCAGGATCATGACCTGAGCTGAAGTCAGACACTTAACCAACTGAGCCACCCAGGTTCCCCTACTTTATGTTTTTTAAACTTCGAAGAAGACAGTGAATTTTTCTACTGATTTGTGGCCTGGATTTCCTCTTGGATAAAATACATGTTTAACTCCTTCGGCCTTGGGCAGGGGATCCTCCATATTTAGGGTCACTCTTCGGGTCCGAGGCCGAAGAAGAGCTGCCGTCAGGGCTGGTGGGGCTGGAAGCCGCCTGAGCCCCTACAGCCCTGTTGTCGAGAATCGTCGAGCCCTTTGTAGATGTTGCTTCACTCAAACCACCACAAACTCCTCAGCAGACCATTATTCCCCCTGCTGTCCGGAGAGTAATCGTTAGCTAAGATGGCCGCGTACGGAGCATGTGACCTGGGTGACCTCATTTATTTGCTCCCGGGAATGTGGGAGTGTGGCTGATCAGATCTCCATTCTGCAGACGGGCAAACGGAGGCTCAGGCAAGTTCGGTTTCTCTTAAGGCTGCGCTCGAGTTGGTGGCTCTGGGCTCAGCCCAGGTCTCTCTGATCCCTTCCCCCCGGGCTCTGCGGCCTCCAGATGGGGCAACGGAGGCCCAGGAGGTGAGGCGCAGAGCCCGGCCCCTTCTCCTGGAACACACTGCTTCTGCGACGTTCGCCACGCGCCTCTTCCTAACAAGAGCTCCATACAAGGAGAAACCACTTCTTGTTGCAGTGGAATATGAATTGGTTCCTTTTGATCCTTCATAAAAGTCACAGTTTCCGTGCGGTGTAATTCACATACCGGACAAGTCACACAGCCAAGCGTACAATCCAGTCCCCTCAGGCTTCTCAGAGTTGTGTGACCGTCCTCCCGGCGATTTTCTAAATACAGTCATTCCAGGCTTTTGGGCCTGGCAGCACCTGTCTCTCCTGAGCATAGCTTTCTCCAGCGTTCTTCCTTCTTGTGCTCCTTCCTGCCCCGTGTTCTCTTTGCCTACCCTCTTCCTTCGCTTGTTCTCCTTCCATATACCAAGCCCTTATGATGTGCCGGGCTCCAGGCTGAGATTTTTAAAAAAAGTTTTTTTTCAATAGACTTTATTTTTTTAGAGCAGTTCTAGGTTCCCAGCAAAACTGAGCGGAGATAGAGCCTCCCCATCTCGACGGCCTACGCCAGACGGTACATCTGGTACCGTCAATGCGCCTCCCGCCCTCACACGTGGTTATCAGCTGCCGTCCGTGGTTGACATCTGGGTTTGGGCTGGGATTTCTCACGCACCGTTCATTCCGTCCTCAGAGTGGCCCTGTAAGTCGTTCGGAGGCCCATTTTACAGAAGCCCCATGGAGTTACGGGCCTTGTACAAGGTCACACAGCCAGTGCCTGGCAGAGTGACTTTGGCGGACTGCCTCCCTCTGCTCGTGGTTCCTGTTTGGTCTCCCCCTGGAGGCAGCGCCCAGCGGGGCCTTCCCAGGAGTGAGAGGCCTCTGTGCCCCGCACGGCTCGTCCCAGAGCCGCCTCGGCCGTCTGGGAGAACCACAGTGCATCTTGTTTCCTCCACCTCTCTCTAGATGGCGCAGAGAGGAAGGCAGTGGAGGTCGGCAAGGTGGCTCGGAGCCCCCGTGGAGATGCTGAGGCCCCCGTGAACTGTAGTTCCTGTCCAGACCCCCCGGCAGCGTGGCCTCGGAAGCCTGCGCCCCATGTCCTCCAGCGCCTCCTCAGAACGAACCTGTCTTACATGCAGACTTTACCTGCGAGCCCCTCGGGAGCGCAGGCCTCACCCTCACCCCCTTTGGGGCCTGGGGGCACATTCCCAGGGGAGCCCGGGGCCTCCCAGCGCTCAGCAGGGCCTCCGATCCCTCCAGGAGCCTCCACTCTACCTCCAGTCTCTCCCGGAGCTCCTGGGCCTCCTGTTACTCCAGAGCCCTCAGCCTCAGCCTCTCGGGCCCAGACAGCGACCAGAAGGCCTTCTTCACCTGCCATCGTCCTGACTGAAGCTTCAGCCCATTCTATGACGGCCCCCGGCCCCTCAGAGACCCCCGCCACCCTCCTCAGGCCTCGCAGACTCTCTCCCGCCACCTCCAGACTTGCTGCAGCCCTCGCAGCCTTGGCCAGCTCCAGCCCCCAGGGGCCCGCTGCGGGGACCTCGAAGGAGGAAGAGTCCACTGGGTAAGCAGGCCTCCAGGTCAGGGCCGTGCCCGGGAGACGCCCGACAGAGAAAACAGCCAGCGGCCCTGGGCGCTGGCAGGGAGGCTCTGGGGCGAATGAGGCTGGTGACGTCGACCCTCACTTCTGTAGGGCTCCTGGAGGACTGGAAAGTCCTCAGGGCCCCAGGCAGCCTTGTCCCCAAGAAGCATGTGGAATGTGCTGTGAGAACAGGTAGTCGGCACTCTCCATGGTCAGTATCCTCCTTGGACGCCACAGCCGGCCTGTCTTCTGCGGAAGGTTGGGGCTGCTGAGCTCCCCGCTCTGGAGAAGAGTCGGAGAGAGCCCAGGATTCCCCTGGGCTTGTGCCACCAGCGGTCCCGCATCCCTCCCTGAGGTCTCCTGATTAAAGGCTGTCTCCGTCTCCCCCAGACTGCCCTGCTCCTTCACTTCTCGCCTTTGGAAAGGTGGGGAGACGTCACTCCAAGCCCACAGGTGGTAAGCTAACACCCCACCTCAACCTTCCAGCTGGGGAGAAAAACCAGCATCAAGCTGGGGGGGCGTCTTGTGGAAACACCTGCTGCCTTTGCCGCTGGGGGCCTCCTCCAGTGAAAAGGGGAAAGACGACAGAGGAGGTTTTGCAGGTTGGGTTCCCTGGGTGGGAGCCTCAGCGATGGACCGGGAGTGGGCAGTTCCCAAGGGGCCCTCTCAAGCAGCGGCACCGGGCAGGAGGCAGGGAGGGCAGCAGTGAGGGAAGAGTCCCAGGCCTTGGCCAACCCCCCCTGAGGCTAGGATGGCCCTTCAGAGTTGTCCTGAGTCAGCGCCAGGAGCCAGGGCTCTGTGCCCCCCACCCCCGGGTTGACCAGTCATTCTAACTGGGCTGCCCCAGGAAAGGGGGTGACCTTGGCAGGGGGGCTCCCTTCGGCCCAGGCAGTTCCCTAAGAGGGCCGATGGCCGAGAACTATTAGCCGACAACCTTCCCAGCAGCTGGGGGAATAAATCGTCAGTCCTGAAGGGGGATCTAGGCAGTGGAGGCCAGTTCACACGACAGGTGGAGAGAAGACAGTGCTATCGTTAATGGGGGCGGGATGGAGGCGGAAGACAGGGAGCTCTGCTGTCACCGGGTCACCAGCTTGCTATCATGGAAATCCGTTCATTCTGCAAACCCCAGGGCACAGATCCTACCCACATTTTCGGGGCACCACACCCCCTCCCCCCCGGCTCCTCTCTGTCCTGCTGCTCAGCACACGTCCCAGGGTGAAGCATTTGCAGTGGCGCTGGCTGCAAGGCCATCTGGGGCATCCAGCCAGACACCGGTGTGGCCGTGAGGTCCTAATCCAGCGCCGTGGCAGGAATAGTGGATTTCTAGTTAGGAGCGTGGACACCCAAGGCTTGAGAGATGCAAAGGCCTTAGGGACCTTCTTGTCCAGTAAGACCTGAGGCATGTGATGGAGAGTGAGGTCTGGGATGCCCTGGTCAGCTGTGACCCACCCAGGGACCTTCGGTCGGGCTCCCTCACCAATGTAATGTCCCACGGAGCTGTGACAATGGCACGCGTGAACGCCTCCGTACCTCGCGGTGGTTTGTGCTTGCACCCCGGGGCAGCCGGCCAACTTCACAATGGCCCCTGGGATCTAATTTCAGGAAGAACGTGTAGCACGCTGGCTGCCTCCACATTGCCACTTCTGGAATAATCCAGCTGTCAACGTGGTAATGGCTGAGAGTCCGTGCCAATTTTCTCATCACTATTCAATAAAGTGTGCAGTTTGAGTTTGAATACCAGCTTCCCCTCCATAGAGCTCAAGTAAATTGTGTTTAGTTTGAATGTTAGGGAGAAAAAAATAAATGGGCGAGAGGATAGCTGTAAACATTTTCCCCAAGGTGGTCCAATTAAAAAAAAAAAACAAAACGCTTCTCTGGACTCTGTTTCCCCATTTATAGCGGGGACCACAGAGGCCCAGAGAGGTGTCCTGAGGTTGCATGGATTGTGACGTCTGAGCAGGGAGGAGGCCCCTGCTTCTCTGACTCCCAGGCTGGGCTTTGTCCCTTCGCATCACACCTGGCTGGATTCTTCTGGTGGGGTTTCAGAGACAGTTTGTGGAGGGTGCTGTGATTACCCTATTTTGGTTTGGGCTCCCCAGGAGCAGACCTAGAGAGAAATATTTGGGGGAGAATCATTGAGCTGGGGGGGTGTAATCCCAGGAAGCAGGGTGAGGGAGGTGGCGGTAAGACAGAGACGGGAAGAAAACCAATCACCATGCAGTACAGAGCAGGCCACAGCTATGGGCGATGGGCACCCAGTCCTTCTGCAGACCCTCCGGGAGACCGTGTGGCACGTGCCTCAGCATTGTCCTCCCGAGGGCGTGAGGATGCCACTCTTGTCCCTCTCTTGCTCCCAGGTTGTTGGCTTTCCAGCAGGTCCAGCCAGCTGGGCCCAAGGCTGCAGCCTGCCTCCTTTCCACTGGCTCCCAGGCACACGCAGGTGCTCGGGGAAAAGGCGAGGGAGCTGTCTGCAGAGGGCCTTCGGGCTGGCCAGGATTCTCACTACCTTACCCGGTGGTCAGCATAGTCCCTTCCCAGGACCCCTGGGGGGCTCAGCGCTGTCCTTCATCAGGTAGTGTTGACGGGACATGTTGGAAGGCCCCAGCGGGATCCAACTTGCTAAGAACTTGTTCTGCCCGAGAGAAGCCTCAGGACGCTTGGGCCCCGTCCAGGGCTGTCTGGCTCCAGCAGGCCGGAGGACGGCCTTCAAGACTCCAGATGGGTGAGGACTGCTTTTAACAAATGGGAGGAGCTGGTCGGAATTCTCAGACTCCAGCGCTCAGGGGGAGTTTGGTTTTGGGTGAACACACCCTTCAGTGTCCCTTACCCAGATTCTACATTTCGTGAATCTTTTGAGAAGCCGTAGAGGATGCGGAAGAGGGGATGCCGGAAGCCTGGTCCATGGTCTCAGTTTCCCTGGACCTAGGGAGTTCCCAAAGGGCCAAATGGTCAGACCCAGTTCAAGAGACCAATTTGGTTGGGGTGCCTGGGTAGCGCAGTCGTTAAAGCGTCTGCCTTCGGCTCAGGGCATGATCCCGGCGTACCGGGATCGAGTCCCACATCGGGCTCCTCCGCTATGAGCCTGCTTCTTCCTCTCCCACTCCCCCTGCTGTGTTCCCTCTCTCGCTGGCTGTCTCTCTGTCACATAAATAAATAAAATCTTAAAAAAAAAAAAAAAAGACCGATTTGGAGGTTTTCAGATCAACAAGCTCAAGGATAAACATAGCAGGTTTCAAATGAGGATAACTCAGGGGCGCCTGGGTGGCTCAGTCAGTTAAGCATCTGCCTTCGGCTCGGGTCATGATCCCAGAGCCCCGGGATCGAGTCCTGAGTCGGGCTTCCTGCTCAGGTGGGAGTCTGCTTCTCCCTCTCCCACTCCCCCTTGTGTTCCCACTCTCGCTGTCTCTCTCTCTGTCAAATAAATAAAATCTTTTAAAAAAGAAAAAGAATAGGTTAAAAAACAATCTTTTTAAAGATTTCATTTATTTGACAGAGAGAGCGAGCACAAGCAGGGAGAGCGGCAGGCAGAGGGAGAGAGAGAAGCAATGCGGAGCTCAGTCCCAGGACCCTGAGATCATGACCTGAGATGAAGGCAGATGCTCAACCGACTGAGCCACCCGGTGCCCTGTTTTTTGTGTGTGTGTGTGTATTTTTTTTTTTTTTTAGAGACAGAGAGTGGGGGAGGGGACAGAGGGAGAGAGAGAGAGACCCTTTTTTTTTTTTTTAAAGATTTTTTATTTATTTATTCGACAGAGATAGAGACAGCCAGCGAGAGAGGGAACACAGGCAGTGGGAGTGGGAGAGGAAGAAGCAGGCTCATAGCGGAGGAGCCTGATGTGGGGGTCGATCCCACAACGCCGGGATCACGCCCTGAGCCAAAGGCAGACGCCCAACTGCTGTGCCACCCAGGCACCCCAGAGAGAGAGACACTTAAGCAGGCTCCACGCTCAGTGTAGAGCCTGACATGAGGCTTGATCTCATGACCCTGAGATCATGACCTGAGCCCAAACCAAGTCAGAGGCTTAACCGACTGAGCCACCCAGGCACCCTCCCTTAACTTATTTCTAATGTGTAATATGTTCACATCATTAGATATAAAACTGTGTGAAATTGTATTCAGTGGGATGTCTCCGTCATCCCACGTCTACCCTGCTCCCCCTCTCCTTCCTTTTACGGTTTCTGATTCTGGGTGTCCTTTCTCGGTTCCTGTACGTAAGCGCAAGCAGATCGTATTTTCTTTCTTTGTAACCCACAGATAGCGTGGTATAAGCCTGGTCGTCATCTGTTTTTGTGCATGTGTTTGCTTCACCTAATGATCTCTTCTCAAGATCTTCCCCAGAATCTAGTGAGCATACTCGTTTTTAACGTTTTCACAGCTGCCGAGCGGCTCCTTGCGCGCACCATAGCCTGCTTAACCGTCCCCCCCATGGGTGGACATTTGGGTCGTTTCAAATCTTGCTTTTACAAAAGATGCTACAAAGAATAACCTCGTACTTACATCATTCTGCACGTGTGCAAGTGTATGTCTTAAAGATAAATTCCCAGAAGGGAAGTTACTGGGCCAGAAGGTATACACATTTCTCATTTTGATAGACGTTGCCAAATGGAGCTCCGTAGGGGCTGTACCAGTTTCTGCTCCCATAGGCACTGCATGAGACCCCGCGTCCGGGAGGGTGTGGATTCCACAGATGAGTGGAGCAGAGCCCTAGGAGATGAAAATATACTCCTGGACAAGTGGGAAAGGGAAGGATAGATGGAGCCGTGCTTAGACCCCCGAGGCCTGCAGAGAATGGAGACAGATGAACGGAGGAGAAGCCTGAGACAGGAATGTGAATCTGTATTATCTCGTGGGGCAAAGTGGAAAGAGTCAGATCAGACATGTCAGCTCCGGGTTTCCCAGTCCAACTGGTCTGTTTAAAGGGGAGTCTTTTTAGATTCTGTCTGGATCCAGGAATCCCAGGGCGAGCAAACGGAAGAGGGGTGGGGAGGGAGGGGCTGAGCTGCAGCTGCGGGGGCCAGGAGCAGAACAGGAAGGGTCCAGGAAGACGGGTCCGTATCCCCAGAGCCTGCACGCTGCCTGGCCCATAGGAGGTGCTCGGGAAATGCCAGAAACACAAACACAGCAAAGGAGCCAGGACAGTGTGAAATTCCTCCCCAGAAACATGAGAAGTCCACCTGTTTGTCTCAGGACCAAATAGGACTGGGACAGAACGTTGGTGGGGGTGGGAGTGGACCCATCTGCTGTTGTAAGCATGCCCTCAGTGAAAGCAAATCCATTTCCTTGTTGTTTCCTTTCCAGAAGTCATCTTGAATTCATCACTCAGTCTGCAAATATGTATTGAGCACCTGCGATGTGCCAGGCCCTGCTCTTGAGGCTGGGGCTTCAGCAGTGCCTGCCCTCGTGTATCGAAAACAAGCACTCGTATAAATGCATGATTGCTGGGCCCCGAGTGCCCTAACAGAGGGGAGGGCCATTCTCCGTGAGAGGGTGGTCTGGGAAGGTTTCGCAGGGAGGTGCTGTGTAAGCCGAGATCTGCAGGATGCTTGGCGGTCGCAGGTCCGAGAAAGGGAGCAGCAATGCAGGCAAAGGGCACAGTGTGTACAGAGATCAAGAGGTAGGGAAGACGGTTGGGTATTCGTGGAGGTGGCAGAAGGCCAGGGTGGGTGGGGGCTTAGGGTGGGGAGGGGTCAAGATGAGGCAGGGAAGGTACTCAGGGACCAGAGCATGCAGAGCGTGGAAGATGTATTATCTTATTCCAAGTGTAAGTGCAAGGCGTTAATTAAAGATTTTAAGCAAGGGAGAGAGGTGATCAAGATTTCTGTTTCAAAAAGATTGTTCATCTCTGGAAAATGGGCTAAGGAGGGGATCTGTGACATTAGGGAGACCTGGGGCATCCTAGGGCCCAACAACTTACATTTGTGAGAGTGACAAACAACAAACTGGAGGAGGATGTGACAAGAGAGTTTCCCAAGACATCCCATTCTGGGCACCCCAAAGTCACTCCCTCCCCGCAGGGAGGCCCAGCGCCAGCCTGGAATCCAGCTCTCCAGCTGTGGGAGTTTCCCAGCAGTCCAGCCAAGGAGCACAGGACTGCAAAAGGTTTGCTAGCAAGAGAGGCACTGGCATCAGGCTGAGCTGGGTCAAGGTCAAGCAGATGACTTTGTGGGAGCATTTCACAGAGCCTTTGGGAAACGGGCCTCTTGCACCTCCAGGAAGGGTCTAGAATGCTACATGTTGCATGCTTATTCTGTAACTTTGTTTTTCACTGGACCTTTTGCTACCAAACCCACCGGGAGAAATGCTGCTCTAAGTATTTTCTGTTTGCAGGCGAGGGTGTATT
The DNA here is from genome assembly GCF_024610735.1 of Ursus americanus. Lineage (NCBI taxonomy): Eukaryota > Metazoa > Chordata > Mammalia > Carnivora > Ursidae > Ursus > Ursus americanus. Next base: position 37,441,567 of record NC_142150.1, on the reverse strand, counting down.
TGTTAATGGGCACACCCACTGCTTTCTCACAACCTCTGCCCCCGCCCACTGCCCCTCCACCCCCAGGAACTGGAAAAGCATCAGATCAGTTCGGTGTCCTGCACCCAGGGCATGGAGGGGTCTTCAAGTGTTAGTCTGGATCAACCGGCTAATCCCAGAGAGCAGCCCGTTAGATGTGGGGGTGTCAGATCTGGTCACCCTTCTACCCCCCCGGCCCAGCCTGCTTAGGAATATCCCTATCAGTGGAATGCTCCCTCCCTCCCCCTGATCTCTTTCCTTTTCTATCTCTTACTGCCTTTGGGAGAAATAAGAAGTTGACTCCCTCACCAAGAACCTAGGAGCCCTATTCCGTGAGGAGTCAACAGGCCTGGTATTTCTGGTGCCCGTTTTTCTCTGATGCTCCCAGCCGGACCTGATGAGGGCCGATCACCTTCCTGGCTCTAATACAGGGTGTGTACCCCTGTCACTGTTTGGTGTCGTCCAAGTGGACGTGGTCATCTTGTCCCCCTGCCCCGGTGTTCCGACCCTGGTGGTGTAGGGAGAAACACACAGCACATTTTTTCAGGAGGGAAGGTTTTTATTCTACATTATTGGTATGACAGGGGAGGGGACCAAGCTTCCACCTCCACAGTCCCATAGGAAGAACAACCAGGAGAATTATAGACATCTAGAGCGGGCGACTAAGGCTAGGTCTTCCTGGGACGCGGCGGGAGAGATGCCGGCTCAGGCCACGGGGGCCAGGCCGACCTGGTTGTTGGCCCTGTCGAAGACCGCGAAGTATTGGCGGATGAAGACATCACCCAGGATCCAGAGATCTCCGGAGGCGGTGGGGAGGTTCATGCCCTGGAAGCCGCTGACACAGCTCTCCTGGTTCTGGAGGAAAGGAGAAGAAAGCTGGAGACGGGGCACAGACCCAGCGGTGACAGGGCGCCGGGGACGAAGCATCAAGGTCCCCGGGCCACTGCGCGGCACGTGCAAGGGAGGAATTTCCTGGCTCGTGCCCGGGGACTTGACTCTTCTTGGCCGGGGGTCTGCCTGTATAAGCTGTTCGCTCTGCTGTCGGTTTCCAGGGATTACTAGACATGATCCAGGGTTTCTGGCGGATGCACAAACCCTGACATCAGCATCCGAGCTAAGAGGTTTAGGGAGAAGTCAGCCGCCGTGAAGGATTTTGGAAGCCCTGGTGACACAGCCTTTTCTCGTTCTGACCCCATCGGGTGGCAAAGCAGATCAGCCATTAGCCCTTTTCAGTTACTAGGGCCCCAGGCCACCACCTTGACTGCCTGGGGAGCTGGGGAGCTTTGGAACCACCCCCTCCCTGCTTAGGCCACGCCCCCTCCTATTCATCAGCATCCCTGGGGGGAGCGTCCTGGCCGTCTGTCATTACTTCTTGCTCAGTGACATCAACCCCCGGAGCAGATCTGGATTTCCACCTGGCATTGTGATAGTCGGTGAACCGTTGGCCTGTGGTCAGACTCTACCAAGTAAGGATTTGTTACTTGGTGAGACAGTAAGAGCATCACAAGCCCTGACCCTACGGAAGGTACGGTTTCCGTTTGCTCAACTCTTTGTAGCTTCGATGTGGTTGATCCCACTCGATTACCCTACCCACAGTCTAGGGGTGGGGAATGCTGACGTCTCTAGTTTCTAGACCAGGACACTGAGAGCCGGGAGAGGCTGCAACTGGCTCAGAAACAATGAGCTAGTCATGGAGACTCAGGGCTTGGACTCAGGTGTCCAACCGGAAGTCCTCTTTTCCTGCCACCGGCCTTCGCCTCACTTTTCCCCTTGGGGGGGGGCGCTGCATCCACATTTTCATTCATGCATTGATTTTAAAAGTCTTCTTTTTCTCTGGAGGCTGTCCAGAGCAGATGTCGGCTTCAGCCTGTGGAAGAGCACTTGGCCTTGTGCAAAGGCCGGGGGGTGGGGGTGCGGTGGTGGTGACCACATTTGCGGCAGGCACCTGTAGACGACTGGCCCAGAGCCCGCTTACCTGCAGGATATAGGCACTGGGAGGCAGAGGGTACTGGATGCCGTTGATGGTGAAGATGATGTCGGGCAGGTCGTTGATAGCTGAGCAGCTGATCGCCATCTGGAAAGAGTGAGGGTTAGGAGACTTCCGTTTCTCCTGCATGGCAGACCCACCACTTGGGTCTAGAACAGGGCAATCAGGGCTGGACTCACCTCGCCATTCGAGTCCTCGCTGGCCCCGATGTAGCTCTGGATGTTGGCAATGGAGGTGGTTGGGCCAGCCAGCAGAGAGGTGCCTGTGTCGACAATGGCCTGGCAGCCCTGACTACAAGCGATGGCCTGTCCGTTCATGGTGACGCTAAGGACGAGACACAAGTAAGGGTCTCCTGAGTCCCCAGTGGGTGTATCTCCCCCAGGAGGAACCAGGTGGCCACATATGGTCCCCCTCCCATCCATTGGCCAATACATAAAATTCCAGCTTCTCTCATTCATTCATGCATTCCACAAATATCGATTGAGTGTGGGCTCTGCGCTAGGCACGGGAGATGCAAACCCAGACAGCCGCATGGCTCCCGTCTGCAGGGAGAGCCTGGTCTGGCTGGAAAGATAGGTTATGATCGAGCAAGAGCAGGGGGAGCAGGACACATGGCCAGGGAACAGAAGCGTAATCCAGGGGGAGGGTGGGGTGCCAGGGAAGGCTTCTCAGGCAGGCAGACACCCAAGGTTGCTAAGGAGGAGCAGAGCTGGAGGAGGACATCACAGGCAGGGAGTGATGGAGATACGGAGCACGGGCAGGAGGCGGAAGACGTGATGAAGTTTTAGCAGGCCTGGGGCAGACGCAAGGTGACCAGTACGTGCCAGTTTGTTTAGGACCGTCCTGGTTTTAGCACTGCGAGTCCAGCATCCCTGGAAACTGCTCATTCCTGGGCGAACCTGGGCAACTGGTCACCCTGGCAGGCCAGCTGAGCGGCAAACAGCTGGGGAACAAGGCTGCTTGGGGCAGGGGTGGGCCCCGAAGGGGAGAGTGGAAAGGAAGGACCTGAAACAAGGCAGCCCCTTCGCTCTAGGGTGGGAGGGACGTGTGCTAGTTCAAGGTCCCCTAAGTGCTGGGATGCGTGGACACGTAAGCTGGTAAATTGTCCTGCCTGTTTGACCAGAAGGAAAGTGGCTCTCCTCCTTTCTTGGGGTCTCTCTGGCTTGGCCAACTTCCATGTTCTCCCCCTGGGGTACATTTCCCTGTGCTGGCTGTTCCAGGGGGATTCCAGAAAGCTTAGTTACCTAGGAGTCTATATGGGGGCCCACGGCAGGATGTTGGCCATCCACAGAGCTCTCACCTGTCCACGGTGATCTGCCAGTAACCCTCGACAGAAACAGGCACCCAGTTCAGGCTTCCAGTGTAGTAAGAAGAATCAATGCCACCAAACATCACCACACTGCCACTCTGGTCATCGCTGTGGGAAATGGGGGGAGAGACAGGCATTCATTCATTCAATCATTCATTCATTCATTCGCCTGAACATCGACTATGCGCGTCCTAAGAGCTACCCTTGATTGGGCAAGTGGATGACAGACAGGTCACTATTTTTATTTCCACTGTACAGTGAGGCTCAAAGACACGAGGAAACTCGCCCAAGGTCACACGGCCAGGGAGTGCCCAGGTCCTTCTGGTTCCAAGGCGTGTGGTTTCTACCCTATGTTCACTCTCATTGCTGCGAGGAGCTCAAGAGAAGCGAATGCATGGCAGTGGCCGCTCGTAAGGACCTGATCATGTAGTTCCCCGGCTCTCAGCCACGGGCGGTTTCCAATTTGCCAACGTCTGGGATATTTTTTGATTGTTGTGATTCGGAAGGGGTGAGGGGGTGCTACTGAAAGCTAGTGGACAGGCCAGGGAAGCCGCTAACCGTCCCGCAATGCACAGGACAGCCCCCAACGGCAAATAATTCTCTGGTCTAAAACGTCCCGAGTGCTGTGATGGAGAAAAACCCTGATCGGCTGGAGAAATAAGAGAAATACCGAAAAGCCGTAAAGAAAAGCCGTAAAGCCGTAAAGACAGGTTACGTGTGCGAGCTGACTAGAATATTAAGTGGCCAAGAGGAGAAACGGATGAATGGCTCCTCCCACTGTAAATTACAGGAGTCCTTGTTACTGGGAGCTTCACTTTCTAAATCTCTGCAGTTTGGGGTCAGATAGGGAAGCAAAGGTGGGCGATGGTAGGAAATTAGCCATGGAAAAACTGGCCACGGATAAAACGATCCCTACTCCCCTAACCCCACCCCATCTCCCTGCAAACATCGAACCGTGCAATGCGACCCACTGAGATTACAGCAGAACAGTCAGCAACTCAAGAAAAATACCGAGCACGACAAATCACTTGGAGAGAGAAGGATGTGGCAGAGGAAAGCTGACTGTCTCGAGAGAATTGATGACACCTTCTGATGTTCTTGCATAAACATTTACTCAACCAAACCAGCCCTTGGCTTGTTCTTTATTCATTCTTCCAATTAACTCAGAGTCACATACGGAACCTAGGTTTTGTTAACTAACAGAAGAAACTTGCTTTCATCAGTTAAACGTTCCCTTGTTCAAGACATAAAGCCCTATTTTCATTTTTTTGCTGCGGAATTTTGGCCCCCATTTTAAGTGGATTCACTTAATCCACTCCTGAGGGCCAGCAGCAAGGGGACTGGTGCTGGGGAGCAAATGGCTAACGACATTTGATTGTGTAAGTCAAGGCGACAAAAGTCACACTGGTGAAACAAGACGAAGGAAGGCGGTTCGTCAAGGAGGGACTGGGCACCATTGTCTCCAAGATTTACCTCTTGAGACTTAGACCTTGCCCTTTCAAATCCTTGCTTGCCAAGACCCTGTCCATCCCACCCAGCCCTGGACAGCCCCCTGCTGGGCCAGGTGGCCGTGACCTCCCGGCCCAACTTACCTGCTTAGGTAGACAGAGAAGAGGTCCTGGGAAACCAGCCCCTGGTTCCACATGTTGTCAAAGACAGGAGTAGCCCCGGAAGATGAAATCTGGGGGTAGGCCAGACCCAGGATGCCATCGAAGGGAGCGTAGTACAGGAAGGAGCCGGGCTCAGTCTCGCTCAGGCCGAAGATCTGGTTGGTGTCTGAGATGCCTCCAACCTGAATTGGGGGAAACCAAGACGTTCTCCATCAGCACGTGTTGACCGAGCACTGTGGGGTGCCAGCCCTGGGCCGGAGCATCCCTGCCTCATTTCGAGGAGGACTCGGCTTCCAGGGCGGCAGGCTGGAAGGAAGGGGGAAGGACTGGCCCCGCAATGCTTGTTAATTCTGCTGGAAGTAACCATTGCCACTGATCTCCAGATGGCCACGGTCTGCGACGCAGAGTGAGAATTTGCTGCAGAGCAGATGGTCACAGTGTGTGTGTGTGTGTGTGTGTGTGTGTGTGTGTGTTTCCGATGACTGGATACAAGGCAGACCCCAGGCAAGTCAGAGCCCTTGACCCCTGCTGCTCCCTGTGGGGGCGGGGGTGGAGCTTGTGGCCTTCTGACTCAGGGGGGCTGCAGGTGGGGGTGTGAAAAGGGGGAGGAGGTGCTGAAAGAGAGCTGAACCTTTTTGCCTTCTGCTCCTTGTCCCCTACCTAACATTCAACTTGGGGGTGCTGAGGTTGGCTTATGGTTCCTGGCACCCCATCCCCTTACCCACTACTGCCCCACCTAGAGATGTCTGTGTCATCTTTGCCACTTTCCCCTCCTGCGTCCCCTCTCAGGTTACTTTTGTGGTCACTGAGACCCGCATTGCTGGAATAAGCTCTCTCTAGGGGGTGCACTGCGGTTCCCTGGGTCCTGGGAAGATGGCTCCAGGGCTGGGCGGGATGAGGTGGCCAGCCAGCAAGTGCTTACCTGGACAGTGTCATAGCCCAGGATGCCTGTCATGCTGCCAGTGCCATAGGCGATGGAGACTGTCTGGCTGGTGCCCTCGTAGGTGGAGGACTGCTGAGGGTTGAAGCGGTTGTGGTTGGCTGCCAGGGCAAGAAGGAACAACGTCAAACTCAAAGAGCCGAGTGAGAGTCATGGGCTGGGAGTGTCTTCCTAGTGTGGATGCCTTGGTTCGGGGGGGGGGGGTGCTTTGGAGGAGAAAAGTAATCTTTTCCCCAAACTTTAGAGCCTAAGCATTCCCAGTTTCCACTTCTGTCTAGTAGGGCCAGTTGGGACCATGTCCCCGATGGGAGGTCCCTAGTGGACTCCAGAGTCCTCCCAAGGACCCCCTGGTCTCCCTTCTCCTGGAAGTCATCCCTGATTGCTCCCCTGAGCAGAGCAAGCTCATGGCCGTCCATGGTGCTAAGCACCTTCACACTTCTCTCTGCTGAGAGCATGGACCGTGCGTGATTCACCCCATTATCCCTGGGCACCTAAGCCCAGTGCTTGGCACATAGTAGGTGTTCAGTAAATGCTTGCAGACTGAATCCCCGAGTGCCTCCTCCAGGCTTGAAATGGACCTCTTTGAAGCCCTGGGGGTTCTGGGCTCCCAGGTGGCTTGGTGCCGGGGAGCCCGGGCAGGCGGGGCCCAGCACTCACAGCAGGCGGGACTGGAGCAGTAGACAGAGGGCACCCACAGGTTGGAGGAGCCGGTGTCGAAGATGACGGTGAACTCCTGAGGGGGGGTGCCGATGCCGATGGTGCCGAAGTACTCCATCTGTCAGGACGCGGTGGGGGGGCACGGTTCACTGAGCGCACCATTCCCTGGGACTCCCCGGCCCGGCCTCCCCGGGGACCGTGTCTGAGGGGGCCCCTCAGCCCACCTCCCGCCTTTCCCTTCACTGTTCTCCTGGCCCTTCTCTCCCTGTCCAATACATCCATCCTTCAAGGCCCAGCGGGTCTCCCCCCCACCTGGAAGTCTTCCCTGATTGCTCCCCTGTTACCCTCTGACTATTCTCTTCTAAGCACCATGAACACCCAATAATAATCTGCTGTCCCCTCTTCAGCTCTTGTCTTGTGTGTCTTCGTCTCGTCGTCCTAGGGAATGCACGGTCTCGGAAAGGGGTGAAACCTGACAGCAGCTCTCAGAGTATATGCTGAAATGCTTTCTCAGTAAATTGTCGATGAAGAGAGAAACGCGTCACCTAACGATGGGAACCCCTGGAGAGGTCTGATTCCTAAACCTCGGTGTGATAGCAGGTTCAACAAAGGACACGAAAGGACAGAGTCAGGACTGTTCTTCTCAGTGGCAACACTTTCTCCTTCGCCAGCTCTGTTCCAGCCCCCCTGGTCTGGCAATTCTTCAATGATGACAAGCTCATTCCCCTCCCAGGGCCTTTGTACTTGCTATTTCTTGTGCTAGGGAAATGTTTATTCTAGATCTTTCCTTGGCTGGCTCTGACTCATCACTCATTTGGAGTGCCAGTCAAACGTCGCCGCCAAGCATCCCTCCCTTTATCTACATTTGCCCCTCCCCCATTTTTCTTCTTCCCCTTACTTGATTTTTTTCTTTGTGACCCTTGTCCTTCCCTGAAATTATCTTACATATTTATTTGTCTCTCTTATTTGTCTTTCCCTCTAGAATATAAGCTCCAGGAACTTAACTTCTTCACCACTGTTTCCTTAGCTCCTTGCACAGAGCCTCCGGCACGTAGTAGGCACTTCATAAATATTTGTTGAGTGAACAGGTGGGCTGGCTTTACCGAGCTCTTACCAGGGGCCAGGCCCCGTGCTAGGCACTCCGAAAAGCACCATTGCCTCCGTTACTTGCAACAACACCCTGATGGTAGATATTAGTGGTTCCGTTTTACAGACGAGGAAGCTGAGGCTTACTTGGAATGTAAATGACTTGCCCAAGGTCACGTGGCTCGCAAGTATGAGAGCCGAGCTCGGCACCAGGGCTGGCAGATTTCACAGGCTAAGCCCTTAGGGACGGGCAACCTGGTCTCCTACCCTTGGCCCAGGGCCATTCACAGTAGGGACACAATATCTACGGAAGGGCAGGGTGTTGTCATGGGGTCCCAAATGGGAGAGCCGCAGTGAGCTTCCTAAAGCCCCAATCGGGTCATGTCAGCCCTCCTGGTTAAGACAGCTCCGTGGCAGTTAGGCCGCAGACCCTCCTGAGGCTCTGATTTGGCTCCACTCACCGACCCCTCAGGCCTCGCTGTGCCTCTCTCCCTCGCTCTCTGCTCTCCATGAGCACGGGCCTCCTGTCCTCAGATGCACTCTGTCTGCCACCGTCACGGGGTCTGGCATGAGCCATCACCCCCCTGGGACGCTCTCCCGTCCCCTGGAAACCCCGGCTTTTTCTTCGCTGCTTGCCCTGGCCGCACCCTCCAAGCATGAGACCTTTACTGTGCAGCCCTCGGCCTGGTTGTCCTTTTCCTGGTTTGTGAATCTCCCTGATTTCTGTCTGTCTCTCTCTCCTAGACCGTGAGCTGCATGAGGGCTGGGGCCGGGCCTGGTTTTGCTCGTGGCTGCTGCCCCTGGGCCCAGCACGGTGCCTGGCACAGAAGGGGGGCCCTCTGTGTGCAAAGACACTGGATGAATGAACAAAAGAACAAAGGAGAGCGACGGCTCTGATGGTGAGTTTTCCTGTACCCCCTGTGCCTCTGAGAGCCTGGGAGCAGCCCCCTGGGTTCCTGCCTGGGGGCCCTGGCCCATCCTCCAAGACCCCCGGGAGCCCTTCTCTCCTCCAGGGCCTTCCCCGGGCACTCACGTCCATGTAGTTCTCCAGGGGCTGCGTGGCCATCACGGCGGCCTCCTGGGGGAAGTACTTGCTGGCTGGGTTGGGGCTGTGCTTTTTCAGGAAGTCCTTTAGGAGCCCATGCTCCTTCAGGTTCTTTCTCAGGGACTTCTTCTTGACCAGGGGAACCCTGTGGCACAGCATTTGCAAACAGGTGGTTTGGAGGAGGCAGAGTACGGAGGCAAGGAGTCTGCTCGTGGGGTGCCGTGGAAGCCTCAGAAGGAAAAGGAAGCTGGTCCAAGAGGGGAAGAAGGAGGGGGTAACCAAGCGGGGAGACGCTTCTCTTTTTGGCACACTGAGCCAAAGAGGTTGAGTGGTTGCCCAGAGTCACCCGGCCCGGTTCCTGGAGCTGGGAACCCAGCCCCAGCAGGACTCGAGCCCCACGTGGGCAGCGCCGGCTCCCCTAAAGGGCAGAGGGAGACGAGAAGGGAGGCCGGAGGCAGCGGAGCAGAGCGGAGTTGGACGAGGGAAGAAGGAAGAAAAATGTGAGGGGAAAGGAAGGAATGTGACAGGCAGCAGAAAGAATCGGCCCTGGGAAGCTGGTCCTGGGCCTGCGTGTCCCCAGACTCACTTGATGATAAAGCACTCGGAGAGCGCCACCAAGCTGATCAGCAGAAGCCACTTCATGGTTCTTCTCGGTCCGGTCTCCAGAGAAGGGTGGAAGGCTGAGAAGTGTCCAGCAGCAAGCAAGAGCTGCTCCTTATATACAGTCCAAGGGCTTGGGGATCGGTCTTATCAGCCTCCAAATATCACCCATTCTCGTAACCCCAAACAGAACAGTTCCTGATAAGGTTGTCCCCGCCCCTCAGCTCTGTCCTGGGAAGTTTCCAATCAAGTAGATTTCCATTGCGACCGTACCCTGCCGTAGGGATGGAGCTGCAGGGGGCACGCTACGGAGCGGGGGCTGATGTCTTAAATAATGGAATTCGTTAGAACCCGACAAGCTGCATGTTTTGACAAAATTGGTCAAAGTGTGCTTAACATTGAACAGATGTCAAGGGGGCTCATTGTACCCCCGATCTGCCCCTGTGGGATGCCCCTGCGAGAACAGTTCCCCACCCAGCGATGGATCGTGTCCCTGTAGTTGCTATCCCCAAAGCACATTCCTAGGTCGATGGTTCGGGACTCAGGACACATTTTCACATAGAAGTGTCCTCCTATGGGATGGTTGGGTGTCGAACTAGCCTACAGGTTTGTCATGGCAGTTGGGCTGACTCTTGGGAAAGTGGTACGTGCAGCACAGAGGAAGAGGAAGGAGGGGAGCAAGTGGGAGAATACTGCCTTCCTTTGCTGGAGGAAGCAAACTTGCACCGGGCTGGGTTAGTCATTGGAATCTGTGCCTTTCTCATTCTGCACCCCTTCTCTCCCTACTGCTCCTCTCTTACCCTCTCAGGTTGCTGGAAGCCTCCACCTTGAAGATCCCACCAGAGTCTGACTCTCCCAGCTGCTCCATGCTTAAAACATGGCCAGATCAGCTACAGCGGAGCAAAGCTATCTGGGCAAATTCATACTAGCATGTGAATGACTTCAAAGGGGATCCTCTTAAACAAAAAAAAGAGGATCTTCTTCTTAGAAGAGGATGCTTACTAACCCACAGGGTTCTCTACTTTGTGGGATTTATTCAGTGGACAAAGAGGAATGAAAACGGATTCAGAAATTGTGGGGGATGGAGATATGCAGGTGGGAGGTCGCCAGTCAGTAGCGAGCCATATCTGTGGGACTTGTTTTGAAATCAGATTCCCTGGGCCACCGCTGGTTTTTCCAGCATCAGGAGACACAGATTCTATGAAAGCTCCAAATTTCGCCCAGTGTCTCTGGGTGAGTGTGGAGGGGTGGAGAGTGTGAACCAAGGTTGGGACTAGGGGTGGTTAGTACATAGCACATTTGCATTTCAGACTTACCCCTTAAGACCTCTTTGTACCCCAAATGTGGATCCTTGCACCGTATTTTCCAGCTTCGTATATTTTGGTACCTGCTTCCTCTCCTCTCTTCTTCCCCCTCCAGCCTTTCTCACTCTGACCTGTGGGCTGATCTCGGCCCTTATACGGTGGAGCTGACGGTCCTACGGATGCTTGCCGAAATTCTGAGAGCACCAGACAAAACCGTGGCTCAAAGCTGCCACGGGGCGGGAGGGAGTGTGTGGGGGTGTGTAGGGTCTGCTCGTCAGGGCTTCAAATCAAAGGTAACTGGGGTCTTATGCTGGGGGCGGGTACCTGGCTGCTCATCATTATTTTTTTATACTTTATGTAGTCTGCTATGTGTATCTGAAACCATTCATCATAATTGAAAAAAAAAAGAAAGAAAGAAAAAGAAGGACCAGTCTTCTGTGCTTGCTTCTCAACTTGGAAATGAAGGGAAACGTGGGTGGGGAGCAGGGAGTCAGGGAGCCCTCAGGACTGAGGTGTGGGCAATGAACCACGAAGATCATCATACGTGTTTTATTCATCGTTCATTTCCCTCCATGGATTATAAGGTGCCCGGGAGTGTTCAGCACCCTGTTTTGAGTAACCCCAGGCACGCTGGGCTTAGTTAAGAGCAGGCTGCGAACGTGGCTCCGAGTGGGGTCATGATTCCCTAATTAGCCGTTCTGCTCATTTACCTGGAGCGGCATCGTCCGTGTGCTTCTCTCCCTTGGCAGTTAGAGGAGACAGGGGAGCTTAGATTTACTGACCTCTTACTCTTAGCTCACTATGGTAAGTAATATTATGATCCCCATGTGATGGATGAGGAGACCGAGGTGCAGAGAAGTTGCGCCACTTGCCTGGGGGAGCTTGACTCCAGGCCTCTCTCTGTGGCTCCCTGTGCCTTCTGCCTCAGTCCCCTGAGCGGAGTTTACTGCAGGCCATGGAGGAATCTTCTGAAGAGTTCTGGATCCAGGGTCTGGGTTAGAATCCCAGCCCTGCTTGGAATGTCTATAGGACCCAGGGCTAGTGATCCAGTCTCTCTGAGACTCAGTTTCCTCATCTGTCAAATGGGGATAATAGTCCCACCAATGTCATGGGATCGTTGTGAGGATTAAATATGGAGAGCTAGCCAGCTGCACACTTTTTTTCTTTTTAAAGATTTATTTATTTATTTGAGAGAGGGCGAGAGCACGAGCGGGGGGAGCAGAGGGGGAGGGAGAGAGACTCTCAAGTGCATTCCACGCTGAGTGCGAAGCCCGACTTGGGGCTCGATCCCACGACCGTGAGATCACGACCTGAGCCAAAACCAAGAGTCGGATGCCTAACTGCGCCACCCAGGCGCCCCTAACCAGCCACACACTTACAGTGGCTACCATGGAAACAACTGTCGAACCCCAAGTGCTGGTGGGCCTGCCGGGCCGCCGCTGCAGGTTGGCACGCGAGAGGTCCACCCCTTTGGAGAACGGCTTAGCAGTTTCGTATAAAGGAAACATGCACTTACCATTTGACCCCGCCACCCCCCTCCTGGGTATTTAGGGAAAAGAAATGAAAACCATATGTCCACACCACGACCTGTACACAGATGTTTAGAACAGCTTTTTTTCCTAATTGTCAACAACTGGAGACAACTTGGAAGTCCTTCAGCTGTTCCCTGGATACGCCAGTGGTGGTGTCGTCACCTGACAGAGCCGCGCTCCACGACAGAGACAAACCAGCTGCTGAATGAGTCGCACATGCATTATTCAGAGTGAAGGTGGCCAGACTCCAAAGGCCACCTGTGTAAGATTCGGTGTATATGACATTCTGGGAAAGGCAAACTAGTGGGAACAGAACACAGGTGAGAGGCCAGGGGAAGAACATGACTCTGGGGAGATGGAAATACTCTCTCTCTAGATCGTGCACTCGGAAATGTATGTTTCACTCTAGGGCAGTGGACGCAGTGCACCTGACTTTAGGACAGATGACGCGTTTGGCCAGTGACAGCCACAGGAGGGAGGGGGTGAAGGGAAATTGGGCACGAGGTTCTGCCTGGAGGGAGGGGACACACAGGATTCATTTCCAATAAGATGTTGTAATACTGTCAAAGGAGATGCAAAAGAAAAGAATGATGCACGCATCATCCCGGCTTCCGTTTCGGTCCTTTGGAACCACGAGTAAAATGTCACAGTCTGCTTTTCTCCTCCACATCGAATGGCAGTAGTGATGAAGCTGGCCTGCCATGGTGAAGCCCTGAGCGCCCGAGGGGGGACCACAGCCCTCCTGGGGGCTACTGGCTGGTGGGCTCCTTCACCTCATGCTGGGGGTGAGTGTGGGGTGGCGGGGGTCCTTCTAGGGGGCACCCATAGTGTCCGGGCTCCCCTGGAGGGTTGCAGGGTTTCGAGTCTGAAGATGGGCGTCTATTTGGAGGCACAGCTTGTCTGCGAACTTCGGACAGAGGAGAGATATGTCTGGGAAGCAGAAGGAAGGCTCCTCAGGCAGGAACCTGAAGGAGCCATTTACACATTTGTTCAGTACCTTTTTATCATGCACCTGTTACATGCTGGGTAGGCATGTTCCAGGGGCTGGGGGTACATCCAAGAGCAAAGTGGAGATACACCAAGACTTCAAGGCGTTTGCGGTCAAGTCAAGAGAGGGTGGATGGTGGGTGGCTCTTTCCTTCCCAACTGGGTAGGTCTTTGGATCACTCTAATGGGAAGATAATCGAGTCTTCCCATATTAGAGATTTTAACACCCTGAGGGAGGCTGAAATGCTTGGTGGCACCAATTCTCAGCTTATGGCAGAGTCTATGATGACCTCAAGCATCCTTGGCTTCTGGTGTCCATGCCCTTGAACTCACCCCACCTCCTTGACTGTGTGCAGGACCCATGACTTGCTTCTAACCCATAGGATGTGACACAGCAGTTGAGATGTCACGTTTGTGATGACATTACATGGGATCATCACTTCTGTCTTGCCAGTGGACTCCTTGTCTAGATGTTGTCCCTCGCTCACTCTGATGAGACAAGCTGCCCCATGGAGAGCCCCAAACAGCGAAGAACAGAGGGTGGTCTCCAGCCAATAGCCAGCAATGAACTGAGGCCCCCAGTCTGACAACCCACAAGGAGCTGAATCCTGCCAACAACCGCAGGAGCTGGAACGCAGACCCTTCTCCAGTCAAACCCCAGATGAGACCACATCCCTGGCTGATACCCCGACCACAGCTTTGTGAGAGACACTGAAACAAGGACCAGTTAGACTGAGCCTGGATGCCTGACCCACAGAAGCCGTGAGATAATAAATGTGAGTTGTTTCAAGTTGCTAAATTTGTGTTAATTTGTCACCAGCAGTAGAAACTAGTACAATAGAAACCCCCTCGAAAATTTCACAAAGATCGATGTAGCTGCCTCTGCTCATCCCCATTCGGGGCCATTCCAGAGCTCAGCAAGGCAGTTTCCTGTCCAGGCAACGTGAACGATATGACAAGGAGGGAGTTGGCATGCGAGTCTCCATCCATACCATACAACTTGTGTTTCCGTGGCTCTCTAAACTTTCTCGGTGCTTTGAGATACATGAGCTTTTAAAAATTGTTATCATCCCTGCATTATCCCTACTGACACAGTCCGGGAGGTTTCAGTGGTCAACATAGGTCCATATAACTAAATAGTGACACTATTTAGGGACTAGAACCCGTGTCACAGAAGGCTCTGGTCTTGGGAGACCGTTGCCCTGGCCCAGGCTCTGTGCCTACGCCCACCCACCTGGCTCCTGCCCATAGGTTAGAGCGTCAGGTGGACATTCCATGACGGACACAGCCTCCCTCCTGGGGACACTCAAGGAAGCCACTCTGCCCAGTCCCCACAGGAACTCCTGGGAGGGAAAGTGGACCCCCGACTCCAGGACCACGTGTCCTCCATGAGCAGGTCTGATCGTCAGCCAGAGCCGCTCCCTGGCTGCCAGGAGTGGGACGCCAGGTAATCTCATCGTGCCAGACTGGCCTGGCAGAAAGATTAGACAACACTGTGTACTTTGCCATTAGCCCTGCCTGGCACTTGGCTTTGAGGGGCCCCAGGAACAGCATCCCCAAGGCAGGGCACCCCCTGCCAAGGGCACAGGTGTTCAGAAATTTTCCGCGAACATATCAAATCAATCAATGGAATGAGATCTAAAGAACCCAATCCTGGCAAGACTGAAGTGGAGCGTTTAAGCACGATAAGTGTTATCGAGCTGGTGTGATAGGCATTGGGCCGGCTGGTCCCCTAGGGGCTTTCAATCAAGGCCTCGCCCCAGGCACACAATCTTCTGACAACACCCACCACACACTTCCACTCCCCAGTCCCAGACCTGTGGAGTTGCTTTAGGGATGGGCACAGGTTTTAAAATTAAATTTATAATAACATTTTTTGGGCCCAGGTCTACAAATAATACATGCTTCTTGTAGATTACTTACAGGCAAATAAAACTTCTAAAGTGACTCAACCCCACCCAGAACGATCCACCATTAATGTTGCAAATGAATATATTTATTTCTTACAAAAACGGGGCCAGATAGTCCAATACACACTGTTTTGCAGCCTGCTTTTAAAAGAAAAATGAGGGGCGCCTGGGTGGCTCAGTCGGTGAAGCTTCTGCCTTTGTCTCAGGTCATGATCCCAGGGTCCTGGGTTTGAGTTCTTCATAGGGCTTCTTGCTCAGTGGGGAGCCTGCTTCTCCCTCTTCCTCTGCCTGCCGCTCCCCAGCTTGTGCTCTCTCTCTCTCTCTCTGGCAAATAATTAAATAAAACCTGAAAAGAAGAAAAGAAAAGAAAAATGAAATGTCTGTGTATTTTCCAGGTGGTATCTTGTCAGTGTATGCCATCATTTTAAAAGCTTTTCTTAACGTGTAAGGTGCACGCGGAAAGGTGTGTGCCATAGGGAATAGTTTGATGCAATTTCATAAATCGAACAAAACCACTACCCAGATCAAGGGACAGAACATTACAAGGACCCACAGAGCCCCCTCAGACCCCCTTCCAGATCCAACCCCCCCCATCCCAAACCAAGCGTAATCACCGCCCTAATGTCGAACAGCAAAGACTCATTTGGCTTGTTTCTGTATTTTAGGGAAATGGCACCATCTAACATGCACGCTCTGGGTCTAGCTTCTTGGCTCCAAATTACGTCTGTGAGATTCACTGCAGTGTCGTGGGCAGCTGAAAACTGGTGATTTTCACTGCTGTGTGTTATTCCATTGTGTAAATATACATTTTCTGGACCTCTTCTGTGGTCAATGGGCTTTTGGGTAGCTTCCAGAGTGGGGGTTCTTAGGAACAGTGGTGCAATGAACACTCCAGTACGCAGCTTTTGGTGAATATATGTATGCATTTCTGTTGGACCCAGGAGTGGACTTGCTGGATCATAGGGTAGGTTCAGCTCTAGTCGAAGCTGCTAAACAGTTTTCCGAGTGGTTGTACCATTTTGTGCTCCCGCCAACAGCGGACGGGTGTTCCAGTTGCTCCACGTTCCGGTCAACACTTGGTATGTTGGCCATTTAATGTTAGCTACTCTAGTGGGGGTAGGGGGTTCCTTCTTGAGGTTTTAATCTGCATTTCCTGAACGGTAACACTATGTACCTTTTCATGGGCTTATTGGCTGTTTGTGTCTGCTTAAGTCTTTGGCTCATTTATTTATTAATTTATTATTATTTTTTTATAGTTTTGCAAACCCGTTTTATACATTTATTTTTGAAGTTTTTTGCTCTTTTAAAAAACAATTAGGTTGCTTGTCTTTCATTACAACTTGTAGGAGTTTTACATCAGTAATTTAATTGTCTAGGGACAAAATACCTTTATAAAATCTTCCATGCATGTGAAGCCATTATAGGAAAAGGAGAACAGCTGAGTTGCCTGGGCAGCAGAGGGGATGGAGACCCACCAACCCCACAAGATATTTCTATGGAACTCCTGGGAATCGAAGGTACACAGTTTGAAGAACTGTGAAACAGAGGCTCTTCTCATCCTTACCTCTTGGGTGTCTATCTCATTTGTGGATTTGGAGTTTGGGGGGAGCAGAGGTGAGGGTCCTCCTAGAAATCTCCCCTAGAAAACCTCCCCCCGACGGCTGTCCCCACTCACGTTAGTAAAAGTAATTGTCTGCAGTTGTCGAGCACTCACCTGTGTGGGGCCGGGGACCCACATGCCCGCATGAGATCTCCCAGGGAAAGGGATCCAGGACTATATGGCCCCATTTCACAGATTTATAGCTGGTAAACTGAGGCTCAGAGAGGTCCAGCAGCTTGCTTAGAGTGCAGAGCAGTGGAAGGAGGAGCTGGCATCCTTGACTCCTCTGCTCAGAGGGTCTGCTGCCGACTGCCTGCCCTGCTGGGCCTGAGATTCTTGGGATAGCAGAGGGGCAAATTCTCTTGGATGGAGAGAATGTGAGAGGCTTCTGGGGGCTGGCGTGTTCCATTTCTTGGCCTGCGTGGGGTCACTTAAGTGTTTCATGATAATGTGTTAAATCGTGTATTTATGCCTGAAGCCTGTTTACGTGTTGGTTATGCTTCACAATTGAAAAAAAAAAATGAAAAAGCAGGTAGTCCCTTCATTCTGGCTCTGGATCCTCTTTATCCACTAAGGAAAGTGAATTTCTAAGTGGTTCTGTTTGGTTTCCAGACCTCCGAGGGCTGCCAAATGGCTCATGGGAGAGAGGACACTCGTCCCGTCACAGTCCATCTCCCTGGGGCGGGTGGGACAAAAGCCCCACCCCCAGGCCAACCCCAGGGACGAGGTGGCAAATCATTGCCAGTGACAGTAAGGCATGGATGCCTGTGAGCATGATAATGACCGACAGGCGTAAAGGTGAAATGTGTGACGCAACGAAGTCTCGTTTCAACAACCCTATGCGGAAGGGCTCCCCCCTCCTCGTGTTTTATTGGTAGGAGGCAGAGAGGTTCAGTGACTGGTTCAAGGTTACACAGGTTCACAGTTGGCAGGGGGCAGAGCTGGGGTTCAAACCCAGGCTGTCTGGAGCCTGAGGCCACACGTGTAAGCATTTACTACCACTTTCCTGGGAAGACACACACCCAGACACACACCCAATTTCAGAACTCCCAACGTTCGTCTCTAGGGCCCAGGCAGGGGGAGAAGTTCTGCGCAAGCAGATGGAGTCGTTGACCATGGATAAGGCAACATAGAGGTAGTGAGCTCTGCCCCATGGGAGGTATGTAAGCAGAAGCTGGGACGCCATCCGGCAGTTGGTGCAGAAACGACATTCCGTATAGATTAAGTGCATGAACGCGTGAACGAGTGAGTGACTTGGCCCAGGGCAGCAGGAGCCTGCTGTCCTTCAGGGGCCGGGAGCATGGGGGCCCTGACTGCCCCAACTTGGTGGCCCTTGAGCAGTGAGGGCACTGGGCACGGTGGTCCGGGCTCCCGAGCACAGTCAGGAAGCAGAAAGGAGGCCGTGGTTCCTGGGGGTAGGGGTGTGCGCGTGCAGAATCCCCCAGGCAGAAGCATGGTCCAGATCCTTCCTGCCCTGCTTCGGGTAAAATGCAAGAGAAGGGCTCGGGGGGGACAGGCATTTGGAAGTGGGCAGAACAAGGGTTAACTGGAAGCAGACAAGGAAATGTTTGGAACCTGGGAGTGGGCTGGCAGAGGATGGAGATATTACCCAGGGTATGGAAAATTCTCGGGAACTGGGGCATAACCAAGGAGTTGGCCTCAAGTCCCACAGCAGGACAAAGGGATTCTCAGAAAGCCCCTCTGCCCCTCACAGCCCCCCGCTCCTCCTCAGGGTGCCTCCCCAGGAGCTGGATCTGCCTGGTGGCCTGGTGTGAACTCCTGTTGGGGACAGAGGTCAAGGTCGCTGATAATGAGTCCTGCCCCACGGGGCACCAGCTCTTTTATCCTCCTAATGCCACATTACTCCCTGGTGAGCACGCTTCTGGACCTGGTCCTCTGTCTGTTCTGATCCAATCTGATCTGATCAAGGCCGTGTTCTTTCTGGCGGTGACCTGGGTCCTGGCTTCTGACCTGTGACTTTATCATGTTTGGTTACAGTGGAGGGAGCTGGGAAAGTGGCCGGAGGGTATTTAAAACCCTTGACCTGGGCCTCAGGCTCCAGATGAAAAAAGCCGTTCTTGTAGCAGTGGGTGCATCCAGCCGGGGACCTGCTGCAGGACACACGGGGCTTCTGGCCTTGGCCTGTGGTGGGCGGGGAGGCCACGACTGCACGCGGAAGCCTCTGCCACCCTCCCAGACCCTCTTACTCCTTTGCGTCACCCGCCTTGGACTGGTTCCTGAGCACCCGGATTCCCCATGAGTCCTTTGGACCCTCTCCCCATTTATTCATTCATTTATTCATTCATTCCACGTGCTGGGCAATAGGCCTGTTAGAGACAAACTAGCTGCGAATTTTGCCTTCATTGGGTTCACGTCTGTGTGGGAGGCATAAGACCCAGACTTAAGTCACTATAATAACCAGCAGAAAATGATCGTAATAGTTAACTAGAGCGGGATACTGAAAGGAGACAAGGTGCCATAGGTCATTTAGAAAAAAGAGCTCACTGCCAGGGAACATCTGGGAGGTCGTCATGGATGAGGAGGCATTTGAGCTGTCTTAATGAGAGTAGCATAAGAGTGTGTTTTCCCCTTCCCAGGGGAATCAACTTTTTACAGGTGTTTGAAACGGGCACAGAGTAGATGTTGGGTGAATGGTTAAGCACCTCGACAGAGCCTCTGGAAGGAGTTTGTGATCACTAGGCCAGGGAGAGGAGGCTTCGGGCTCTGGCGGGAGGCTTGAAAGTCACGCTGCTGGTGTGCCTGCAGCACCGGTCACCCTTCTCAGCTGGAGGCGTGCCTGTGTGGGAAGGCAGTGGAACCCCCACCTGTTCTCTCTGTCCGGGGCTGGCTCAGGTAAGACACCATCCCTTCCCCCGCCGTCCTGGGACTGTCTCACCCCTGGCACCAAGCAAGAAACCATTTTTTAATTTTGAAACTTTTTATTTTAAAATATTTCAAATTTCCAGAAAAATTGCCAGGCTAGTGCCATAAGCTCCCATGTATATTTCACCCGGGTTCACCCATTTGTGACATTTTGCCATTTTGCTCTGTCTACACACACACACACACACACACACACACACACACACACACACACAGAGTATTATTTCGGTTGAATAATCTGAGCCAGTTGCAGACATCAGGACCCTTTACTCCTGAATCTTTAGTGCGTATCTCCAAAGAGCAAAGACATCGGCTTGCAGAACCACAGCACAGTGACCGCACTGAGGACGGTTAACATTGACACAATACTATACACAACCTTCCACACGGCATGTATTCAGATTCACCAGCTGTCCTAAGATTGTCCCTCTCGGTGATTTTTTTTTTCCTGACCCAGGATGCAATCCAGGGTCATGCGTTCTTTTTGGCTGCCTGGTCTCTTCACTCCCCTTCGGTCTGGCACGGCCCCTTAGCCTGCCTGTGCTGCGCTTGACGTGGGCAGTTTTGAAGAGGCCGGGCTGGTTCTGCAGCACGTACCTGGATTTGATTTGTTTGAGGTATTCTTACTTTTTCGATTCAGGTTATGCGTTTTTGTTTTGTTGGTTTTTTTTGGTTTTGTTTTTTGTTTTGTTTTGTTTTGTTTTGTTTTTTTGCAGGAATGTCACAGGAGGCGGCAGTGTTGATCTGTCCCATTCTGGGTGCAGCTGACTTTGGTGACTTGGGTGAGGTGGCCCCGGCTGCCCAGATCGTCCACCGCGGTTCTCGCGCTGGGATCACTACGGTGTTCTGTGGGGAGGTGCTCTGAGACTGTGCAAAGAGGCTGTTCCCCACGAGACCTTCACCCAAGTTGAAGCATCCCTTGAGGATTCATGCCGGAATCAATCATTAAAGTGCTGGCTGCAGAGTGATAATTTTCATTTACATTTTTCAATTGGCAGCCGGTGGTGAGGACTAGCTGTCGTTTCACCCTATGTATTTATTTATCTGTTTGTATTTATTGAACAGGATGGACTCATAGATTCTTGTTTTATTCAGTGAGTTAGAATCCGGTATTATTATTCTTACTTTTCATGCCCTAGATTGTCCTGGGTTTGGCCCCTGGAACCCCTTTCAGCGGACTCCCGTATTCTTTTGACATATCCTGGCAGTTTTTGTGTTTATCTGTGTAATGGGCTGAATGATTTTCCCCTTCCCCAGTGTTTTCATACATTGAAGTCCTAACCCCCAGAATCTCTGAATGTGACTGTATTTGGAGACAGGGTCCTTGAAGAAATGATTAAGATGAAATGAGGTCCTATGGGTGGCCCTCATCCAATCTGACCAGTGTCCTTATGAAAAGAGGAGTTTACGGGCGCCTGGGTGGCTCAGCTGGTGTAGCGTCCAGCTCTTGGTTTCGGTTCAGATTATGATCTCAGGGTTGTGAGATCGAGCCCCGCGTTGGGCTCTGCTCAGCGGGGAGTCTGCTTGGGATCCTCTCTCTTTCCCCCTTTGCCCCTCGCCCCGCTCATGTTCTCTTTCTCAAATAAATAAACAAATCTAAAAAAAAAAAAAAAAGAGGACATTAAGACATAGACACACACAGAGGAAAGACCATGTGAAGACACCAAATAAGGCAGCCACCTACAAGCCAAGCAGAGAGGCCTCGGAAGAAGCAACCCTGCCAATACCTTCACCTCAGACTTCCAGCCTCCAGGACTGTGAGAAAATGAATTTCCGTGGTGTAAGTCCCCCAGCCCCCAGTCCATGGTATTTGTCATAGCAGCCCGAGCAAACGGATGACAGTGGGCAATGTCCACACGTCTTGCTTTTGCAGAGTTGTGCTCAGTGTGAACCGATGATGTAGTTTTCTTAATATTGGTTTCATGTAACATTCATCCCCAGAATATATCATATTGCAGGCCCTAACTTAGGCACTGGGGATCTATCGAGAAACAAGACAGACAGACCCAAATCGCTCCCTCGAGAATTTCCACTCCAGGGAAGGTGACAGATAATCACAGGAGAAATAAATATCTTATTTATCAGACCATGCGTGTGACAGGGTGACGGTGGAGGGAAGTGAAGGCAAGGAAGGGGATGGGGAGTGCCGGCGAGGGTTGACATTGTAGAGACAGGTGCCAGTGAAGTTCTCCCCCCTCCCCAGGAGGGGCCATTGGAGTACACACCTGAAGGCTGAGGGAGGGAGTGACCCACGATTCCGGCTGCACGTGTCTCCACGCGCCACTTGCCAAATTTTATTAGTATAGCTTCCCTGGGGAAGTATGTATAGCTAATAAATAAGTTTTAACTAAATATATATATTTGGAATATATTTGTCTAAGTCTGAACAGGGATTAGCAGGTCTGAAGATGGGAGAGCGGATGTGACAATGGTTTCATGTTGCCAAATAGCCATTCAAGTAGAAGGAACCAAGGGGCAGGTCCGCCCGTGGACTGGGAAGAGCGCGTGTGCAATATCTACTTTGGCCACTAGGTGTCAGCACATCACAGTCTGATTCCGGGTGGCTTTCCTATGGGAATGGATTTATTTGTTCCGGCGCAACCCCAGCGTCTCCTCGCTGTTGGAAGACTTTCTCTTTCATAGAATAATGCTTAGCTTCCCACTCCTCATCTTATTTTAACCATAAATCATCTCTAAAAAGATGGTACCAATTTACATTCTTATAAGAAGGGTTCAAAGGCTATCTTTTTCCCTTTTCCCTACGTTCTCTCACCAAAGGCTAAATAATCCCTTTGGGATGCAGCTGGTAAAGGATCAAAGTAGAGGACTGGGGGGGGGGTGGTTCAGGGGATCTTTGCTTTGAAGATCAGAATTAATGCCCATGTTGGTGGCACAGGCTACACACACAGAGCCTCAAGGAAAGTTTGGTTCATTAAAAGGCACCAGCTCCAGCCTTGAGCTTGGCTCATTCAGGGGAACAAAGCCCGACCTTTTAGAGTTGTGATCTTGGCAGTAAGCCACGCTGATACCACACAGGTCTCCCGCCATGGATGCAGCAGTACGGGCTAGTGGGAGCGCTAACTAATTCATCTATTCATTTAGTCAACGTGTATTTCTTGAGAGCCTATTATGTGTCTGTCACTGGGAGCTGGAGCCAGGAGCTGGGACACCTCCCTCATCTGTACAATCAGGGCAACATTTCCTGCCTCGCAGGGGTCATGGGGAGACAGTGAGCATAGGCAATTCACTGCACCCATTATTCTTGCTCTTGTGGGTGGCTTCTGACCAAGAGAGAAGTTGCCTGCGGTTCCATGAAGACCCACTTGGAGAATGAGTTTACAAACTGTACATAACTGAGTCTTCGTTAAGTTTCTGAATTTTATTTTTGGTTTGAAAACATTCCCGATTCTGGTCTCACCCTCCATCAGCTCTGCATCTAGTCCTCTTTGGCTTCCCCTCACGTGATCGTAACCCTCTGCCATCCCGAAGGGGCTGGGGTAACTGTGGACACACAGCGCATCTCACACGGATGTTTACTGTAGGGCTTGGGCTTATGTTTCAGGCTGGGGCGGCAAGACTGAGGTCAACGCCAACCCCCCCAACCTTTCCCTGGCTCCCCAAGAGAAAGCCCGTCCATCCTCTGGCCTCCTGCTAACACCTCTGTTGTCTTCCCCACCCGGCCCCCACGGGTGGGTGTTCTCATTTGTCTCTATCTTTCCTCTCGCCTTCTATCCCAGGGGCCCACCACAGGGCCTGGCACATAGTAGGTGCTCAGCAAATATGTGGCAATGAAAGGTCGCAGGAGGAAGAAACGTCACTGTCACTGCTGTTTGTCCCACGGGAGTAATGGCAGCACGGTGCACTGGGACAAGATGTTGTTTTCCACCTTCGTACTCCTTCTTCCGTACTCCCTCCCTCCGCCTTATGACTCCTGCTGCCCCCATCCTGGGCCTCCACCTGGGGTCTCCAGGGGAGAGCAAGTGACGCCTTCATCCCAAACTTCCCAAACCATGGCAGCTCACACCAAACGGCGTCATGGCTGTGCGCCTGGAGGAAGCTCAGGGAGGCTTTGTGCACCCTGGGTCCCTTTTACGTGGGGTCAGTCTCCCCAAGACAGTCTCACAGGCCCAGGGAAGGGCCCTGCTGAGCCTCCGAGGGGCGGGGGGGGGGGGAAGGGCTCAGGCATCCACATGGGCCTGTGACTTGGGAAGCAGGACCGGAAAGGACACGGTAGGTGTGGGTGGCAGCGAGTTGGTGGCTGGGGTCCTTTGCCTGCTTTGCTGTGGGCGGCCAGAGTGGACCCGTCCGAGTTTGAAGGGCCTCACTCAGAGACCTTCTGGAGCTGAAGGCCACTGCCAACGGGTCTTTTGCGGTCAGAAGCATAGATCTGTTTTTACGACCCTGTACCATCCCTCTGAATGTGGAGGTGGTGCCTATTGGGAACGGGGTCACGAATCGGCCCATTTGTCTAGAACACACCTCTGCCGCTTCTCGCGGACTGTTTCTTCTCAGCTCACGCGGCCAGGTGGTTGTGTAAGAAGCTGTCAATCACGCCCACAGCCCGGGTGAGGCCATGTGACCAAGTAGAGCCAGTCAGAGTGCCCAAAGTCCGGGCCATAGTGGTTGGTCCAGGGCTGGACACATGACCTGAGGTGGACCAATCAGAGCCCTGCCTGGTACTAAGCTTCTTTCTAGGGTCTGCATCCCTTAAGGCTAGAAAGCCCTGAGGCGGGCAGCAGCAAGGTCCCTCAACGCTGGTGGAAGACTGAGGAATGAGGACAGAAACTTGCCAGGCAAGGAGGATCAAAGATGAGAGAAGGGAAAGAGGGAGGGAGAGAAAGAATGAGCTGACGGCTTTTGATTTCATGGGTCACCGGGCCCTTTGGATCTGCTGTGGTTCCTGGTTCCTGGGTCCCCAGGAGCCTTCCAGTAGTTTCCCTCTTCGTTGAAGCCAGCAGGCGTTGGGCTTCTCTCACGGAGGGGGGGGGGGGGTTCCATACTCGATTCTGGAGTCCTGCCTGATTCTGATGCACCTCCCCCGATCCAAAGAGAGGCGCTTGTTCATTTCAGCACCATGGAAAATGAGGTCTTTTATTCTCCACCGAGAGCCGGGCTTCACAGAGCCCCAGAGTTCAGGCTGGCCCCTGAGCGGGAGTGCCTCAAGTGAGTGTGTGTGTGTGTGTGTGTGTGTGTGTGTGTGTGTGTGTGTTTGGAGTGGGCGTGTCGTTGCGTTCTGAAGCAGCTCCGGCGTTTACACTGCTGGAGCCAGGCCAATCGTGTTGTTCGCTCGATCGAAGACGGTAAAATACAACCTCAGGAAGACATCGCCCAGAATCCAGAAGTCGGAGAGGAACGAGCCGCCTCTGCCTTCATCAAAGTTGCTGTAGCAGGTACCCTGATGACCCTGGGGGAGACAGAAACTCACCAGTCAGCCCGAGCCCTCACCCGCAGCCCCCCCCCCCCCCAACAGCCAGCCCTTCTCCGCTGGATCGCCCTCCTTTCCCGTGAGCCAGGTGGCTCTCTGAGCAGCTGCAGAAGTGGGCTGCCCATCCAGGAACCAGAACTGCCTGCGGCTCTCCTCACACTCTGCTGTGTCCTTCCTGTGACTCACGCTCCGGCTGTTCCCTCTGCAGAGAATGCCTTTCCTTCTCTCCTCATCGCCCCGGGCTCCTTAAGACTGAGCTCTGCCTTCTCTAGACAGCCTTCCCGCTCTAGGCCAGCCCTGCGTGGCCACCCTGCAGCATCTGCAATGGTGTGGCTTAGCCTCCAGGGGGCCTCCTCCTCCCGGGTGCTATCCCACATTCCTGCAAGTCCCAGATTTGAGCACCAGGCCCCAGGGTTGAGTCGTCACCTCCCGGATGTAGGCACTGGCTGGCACTGGGTAGTTGATGCCATTGATGGTGAAGACGATGTCAGGCAGAGTGTTGACTCCGTCACAGTCAATTATGTACTGTCAGAGAAAGAGGGAAAGAGGTTGACCCAGCTGATCCTTCTATGTATGGAGAGCCCCAGAGTGTCCCCGCAGCATGACCCATCACCTCGCCACTGTAGGACTGGTTGGCATTGATGATCTTCTGGATGTTGAAGACAATGTCAGATGGGCCAATCAGCAATGAGGTTCCAGTATCAATAATGGCCTCGCAGCCACCATCACAAGCAATAACCACCCCGTTCATGGAGATGCTGAGAGACAGGGAGATAAAGCAGGTACCGGGATCACATTGGGGGCTCCCTTCACTACCACCCCCTCCCTGGCTGTCTCCAGAACAGCCCTTCAACTCATGCCTGCCAGCTGTTTCCCTTTCTTCTGATCATACTGACCTTCTTTGACTTCCTTCAGTTCTTGAATGGCCCAAGTTCTCTTGTGCCTCAAGGTCTTTGCATATGCCGGTACGCCTTTCTAGAACCATCCCCGCTCCCTTTGTCTGGCTAATTCCTCCTCATCTTTCAGGTTCCAGCTTCACTTTCACTTTTTTAGGGAAGTCTTGCCCCCAGACTCAATCAGCCTCCTCTCTTGGTCACCTCGGCGTACTTTTACTCATTTCTGGCATGTATCAAAGTGGTAATTCACTATTTGTGTGACTTGTTTCATGTACATCGGCCCTGTTAGGGAGTGAGCTCTGTAAGAGCAATTTCTACCCTCAGTTCCTCCTTCAAGTGTCCAGCACAGCACATGCTGAACATATGTTTGTTGAATGAATGAATGAACCAGTAAGTGAGGGAGGGACAAGAGACCTGTATCTGGTATCTGGCTTATTAGGGGACCCATGCAGTGAAGCTGGAGTTCTCCTGGGCAGCAGGTACTCAGAATGGCAGGAAGGGGACCACAGGCTGCTCTCCACCAGCTTCCAGCTCAGATGCCAGGGCCCCCGGCCAGACAATGCCTGAGCTAGCCCAGGGGCCAAGACACGGGCTATGGAAGCTTCCAAAGGACATTTTAAGCTTTTGTCTGCTGGTATCACACAGAATCCCATTAGTTATTGCCTCCTTGTGCTCAGGTCGATTGCCAGCTTTCTGATTATCTCTGTCAGGGCCTCTGCCCCACCGTGTACCCCGGCTAAGGTGGGGGGGTGGGGTGGGATCTTTGCATGATTTGCTTTCAGGCCTCCGGAATGAAGCTGACCTCTCTCCACTGCTGGGTAGCTTCTCTCTAGGGTGACCAGCCATCTTGGCTTGCCCAGGACTTTCCTTGCTTTCAAACCGACAGTCCAGTGTGCTAGGGACCCCGTCAGATTGGTAGAATTCTCCCTGATCCCCCTTTTCACTTAGCCTTCCCCCAGCAGGTGGGTGCAGACCTCTGTCTGCTGCCTCTTCCCAGAGAGAATTCAGTTCCCCAGACCTGTACGCCTCCCCTCCCCTCTCCTCATGCTCCAAGAGCCAAGCCTGAGCCCTCTTCCCTGGTCAGGACCTTGTCAGGGGGCGTGGGGCTATTAGAACCTGCGGGTGGTGTGCGTGTGCCCATGTGTCTGTGTGAGTGTGCGCACGCGTACGTGTGTGTGTGCGCGTGCGTGTGTGGGCACCACCTGGGGCTGTCCTTAGAGGACGGGCTTACCTGTCCATGGATAACTGCCAGTAGAAGGGTCTGGACACAGGCACCCAGTTGAGGTCTCCGCTATAGTAGGAGTGGTCCACACCGCCAAACATCACCACACTGCCCTCCTCCTCCTTTCTGAGGGGGGAAGGGGAGGAAGGGCTCATTGTGAGGGGAAGGGGGGGTTTGCTTTTCTCAAGCTCAGCACCACACCAGGCACCGTCTAAGGGCGCGCTTCTCATGGCTCACTTGTCCACATGTCACAAAGCCCCGTGGAGTTGGCACTCCTCTGCTCGCCATTCTACAGATAGGAAGGTTGAGGCACGGAGGGGTTGAGGCCTGGCTAATGGACCATGAAACCGAGATTGAACCTGGACAGTCTGGCTGCAGGGCGGGCTCTGACCACCACCTCTGCCAGTCCCCTTCAGTGATCGTGCATTTGGCTATGCAGTTGGAGGCCACGCCAGCCAGAGAGGTCTGGCCTGTCCTCTTTCAGAAAAGCTCACACAGGGTGCGGGCTGCAGGGCCCCATGCTCAGCAAGGTCCTACCTCTCTGCTGTCCCTGTCCTGAAATTCCTAATATTTGTAAAACAAGGGGCCTCCTATTTTCATGTTGCGCTGTTCTCGCAAATTACGTTAGTAGGTCCTGGGAGCATGCAAGATGTTAGTGAGGGGGGACACGTCTCTGCCGACCCCTCTCCTTCCTTCCAGAGCAAATCTATGGGCAAATCTTCTTCCAACATATATCCTGACTCTACATTGTTCTTCCTCTTCCCTCCACCTCCCTGGACCAAGCTGCCACCCTCTCTCTCCTAAAGAGGCTGTTGTAGCCTCTTCTCTGGCCTCCCTGCCTCCACTCCACTGCATCATTCTCCAGTGCACAACCAGGGTGAGCTTTCAAAACTGGAATTTGGATCATGTCTCTTCCCTGCCTCACCCCTGCCAGAGGCCTCCACTTCCACATGGCGCAGAACCCCAGGGGAACCTTGCCCCTGCCTCCCTGCCAGGCTCCATTCCCACCCCCTCCTCCCCCAGTGCTCCAGCCACACTGGCTCCCTCGCTGGGCCTTGGGTGCTCCTTCAGACCATCGCATGGGTTTTTCCCTCTACCTGGGACTTGGCCTCCGAAGCCTGGCTCTCTCCCATCACAGAGGCCTCAGCTCAGAGAGGCCTTTGCTGCAGCCTGTCTGTGGCCACCTGCCTGGGCAATCTTGTGCAAAGCTCCCTTCTGAGACTCAGTTCCCCCCGGTCAAATGAGGGACTTGGACTACAGGGGTCAGCAGAGTTTCCCTGTAAAGGGCCAGGTCACCATGATTTTAGGCTTGGCAGCCTGCGTGATAGTTTCTGACTGCTCCATGCTGCCGCTGTAGAGCCATGGCAGCCACAGACGAGATGGAAACAAATGAGCATGCTTGTGTCTCAATAAAACTTTATTTACAAAAACAGGTGGTGGGCCAAATAGGGCCCCCAGGCCATAGTTTGCTGACCCTGGACGAGGCTATCTCTCAAGAAACCTCAGGATCAAGTAGTCTGCAATTTTTCATGTAACTGGAAGCATTTAACAGCTGATTTGGACAAATCGTGCAACCCAGACTTACTTGCTCAAGTAGAAGGCAAAGAGCTCCTCGGAAATGAGACCTTGTCTCCACAGGTTGTCGAAGACGGGGATGGTCCCTCCGAGGCCGAGGCTGGGGTAGCCCAGGCCCAGGATGCCGTCGAAGACTGCATATTCCATGAACTTGCCGGGTTCCCTCAGACTCAGGCCAAAGGCCTGGGACTCGTCGACAAGGCCCCCGAACTGTGGGAGAAGAGGGTGTTGCTAAGGAGAGGTTTGGAAAGTGGGGCTGGGCTGGGAGATGCCACTAACAGCACAGAGAAAAACCGAGGTGTGGCTGTGCCCTCGGGTCCTCAGCTGCCTGTGACAAGCCAGAGATATGGGTGCTGTCTGCGTGGACCCTGTGGATTTTAACCAACACCTGCTTTTCCTGCTGATGTCATCCCTTTTTTACAGGTGAGGAAACAGACTCACAGTGCGACCAAATTGTTTCCACTTGAGGACAAAAGGAATAGAGAGGAGGATGGTCTTCTTTTGGGCATGACTATGCTCTGATGACAGAAATGGAGTGAATTCATTGCAATTCATTGTGGATTCTATGTCCGCTCAAGGAGGGAAGCCTGTTACACCACATGCCATCAGAGCTCTTATGAAAATTCTGCCTGGAAAGTATGCTTTTGTGTGTGTGTGTGTGTGTGTATGTGTGTGTGTGTGTGTGTGTGTGTGTGTGTGTGTTCAGGCACTTTAGGGGAGACAGCCCATAGTTTTTATTAGAGTCTCAGAGGCCCCCAGGGGTAAGGACCCATTTTTCAGCCCCCCCCCCACTTCTGTGGCCCCTGCTTCTTTGCCTGAGTGCCTGGAGCCCCCAGAGACCTCATATCAGTTCTGCCCTTTCCCCTAAGACATCCCCCATCTGTGTGAGTCCTGCTTCGCATCCCAGCTCTGCCACTTAACAGGCGCATGACCTTGGGAAAGGCACTCAGTCTCCCTCAGGTCACCCATCTGCCTGATGGCGGTAACAGTGCCCGCCACGTAGGGCTGGTGTGGGATCAAACAAGTTCTCACAACGAAAGCACCCAGCACCGTGCTTGGCACAGTCTGAGAATATAAAAGTGGGCGGTTGGGGCGCCTGGGTGGTTCAGTCAGTTAAGTGTCTGCCTTCAACTCAGGTCATGATCCCAGGGTCCTGGGATCGAGCACCGCGTCGGGCTCCCTGCTTAGCGGGGAGCCTGCTTCTCTCTCTCCCTCTGCCTGCTGCTCTCCCTGCTTGTGCTCTCTCTGTGTCCAATAAATACATAAAATCTTAAAAAAAAAAAAAAAGTGGGCAGTTTTCCTGCACCTCTCCCTGTTCCCAGGAAAATCAGTCTTGAGCTAACCAAGGGGAAAGGAGCTGCAAATCCACGCCCCCAGCCCCGCCAGCACGATGATCCATCCTCTGGGTTAGCTACTCTAGGAGTCCCTGTGTCAGCGGGAGGCACTATCTCCCTAGGGATACAGCCCCACAGGCAGTCAGCCAGCTGCTGGGGGACTTTGGGAAAGACAGGTGTTCCCAGCTGACCCTACATTTGGTCCTATATAAGTTGTCATTGTTCCCCGGGCCAGCCTTCCTCAGACTCTGGTTTCCACGTTACCCGAACGGTGTCATAGGCGAGAAATCCTGACATCCTCCCGGAGCCGTACTGGAGGTGGATGGGCCGGCCCGAGATCCGGAAGGTGGAGGACAGCAGAGGGTTGAAGACGTTGTGATTAGCTGCAGACACAGGAGGTGAGCATCTGTTAGCCTGCCAAGGGCAGAGGACAGGGTGGGGGCACGGGACGGGGGTGCAGGCACTCACTGCAGGCTGGGCTGGAGCAGTAGATGGAAGGGACCCACAAGTCAGTCGAGCCCGTGTCAAAGATGACCTTGAACTCCTGTGGGGGCGTTCCAATGCTGATGGTGCCGACGTAGGCCAGCTGCAGGGGCCGGGAAGGGATGGTTAAGGCGGGTTGCCCGAGTCCTCCCTGACCCCCAGGGTGCCTGGCTCCATCGGGTGTCTCGTGTCTCCTGAAATCAGCTTTCAACCACTCTACCTTATAGTCTCTACTCAGGCCAGTGCCTCCATTTGAAAAGCTCTTCAGTGTCCCCCTGCTGCTCACTAAATCTTTTCCACCCTTCAAGGCCCAGCTTGAGTGCTTCCTCCTCTCGGCAGCCCCCCTGGGTCACCCCAGACCACTTCCTCTAAACTCAAAACATAATATTAATACCATGCAGTTGGCCCTTTTACTTGACATTCATTTGCTTTCTGCTTGTCTCTCAGGCTGGGCTATGCATTCTTGGAGAAGAGACGAGACCTTGTGTTAACAATAATGATAACTGTGGGCGCTCAATAGCTTTTTTACTGGTGTCATTCTTGGGGCGGTGGAGGCTGAACTTCCTCTGTGTGGGGTGTCAAAAGTGGGCTTTGTCGTTGGAGCAGACATGGCTCACCCTCCCACTGTAACTCAGCGATTTGCTTAGTTCAGAAAGAACAAAATCCCTCAAGCCAAGTGCCGGGGCGCACAGGAGCCCACTGACGTATCGTTGATGCTAAAGTGGATGCTTACCTGCCACCTGCTCGTCGTTGGACCTGGTCACCGCAGACCAGGAGTTGAGGGTGGCGGTGCCTTCTCCTCTGGGGATGGGGTCCCCGTTCCCGTGTCTCTTCCTGCAGGAGCCCCAGCACCCCTGCTCACACCCACAGATGAACCCCAGCACTATGCTCTGGAGAACCCCCCCCCCCAGCACTTACATCCAGGTAGTTCCTCATGGGTTCATAATGTATCCCCGGGTCCGGGTCTCCAGACTCAAGAAACTTGTAGGCCAGGTTGTAAGGATGCTTCTCCAGGTAATCTTTCAGCCTGTCTTTCTCCCTGAGGTTTTCTCGGATGGACTTGATCCTTGTCAGGGGGATTCTTTAAGCCAGCATTGGGAAAGAGAAACAGATGAGAGACAGTGAGCTCGCCTGCCCCGTGTTACAATGTAACTGCTACATCCTACCGCGTATTTTCCAAACATTTTTATGATGTCATCTTATCATCGGGACAGGCCGCCCATCACAATGGAAAGACTACGGTAATAAACTTAGGTTTGAATACCGGTTCTGTTGTGTCATCTTGGGTAAGCCATGTGGACTTTCTGTGCCTCAGTTTCCCCACCTGTAAAAAGGCGGTATGAGAAGAACCCCCTCATGTAGAACGTTTGGGGTGTGAAGCAAAATGACGGCTATCATGCACCTGACCTATAAGAGGTCTTGACAATGGCAGTTGTCACTATTGCTACTGTCATCTTACTGTGTCTTTCTCAAAGAAGCCCTGGGAGGGAGGTAGAATGGAAATCATCATCCTGTTTTTATAGGGAGTTGGTGACTTGGCTATGGTCACACTGCTTGTTAGAGGCAAAACTGGGCCTGCCAGTTGTCCTCTTGATCTTTTTCCAGGGTTCAACCAGAAGAGAGGGGTTATGAAGGAAGTGAGGTGATGGGGAATAAATTAGAGAAATTAAGAGGGCAGAGAAAAAAAGAGTTTTGCATGCAGAGAGACATCCAAAGGGACAGAGACATATACATAGGAAAATGGAGTGACAGCAGAGAGGAGACCTAGAAACAAATGCGGGAGAAATGCTGTTCCTAGATAGGACCATCCCTACAGTTGCAAAGGTTGTGCACTGCACAATTCCAAGGGGCACCATTTCATAAGGCTCCTGATATGATTGGCACTCCTGGAGCTGAACAACCCTGCAGGCCTGCCTCAAGACACCTGGACCCCACAGTGCACGTAGTAAGCTACTGATCAATAAATGGAAACTTGAACTTTAAGAGTCTGGGAATGATTATAGTCTCTTCTCTACCCATGAATGAGCAGAAGAATAAGAAGGCAAGAAGGAGCCCAGAAAGAGAGCTGATGCCACCTGCAGTCCCTGTACTTACGTGACTAAGCATTCTGAGAGGGCCACCAGCGCGAGGACCCCAAACCACTTCATGCTGTCTTCTTGGGTTCTGAGCATGCAATGGCCAGCATGAGTGGCTTGTTATATGTGCTCCGACCTGCCTTAGCTGTGCCCCTGAGGGCTGCTAAATGGACCTGATAAGACATATGACCCTCTCTGATAAGATCTCTACCCCCGTCAGTGTTTGTGAGGAGGGGATTTAGAAAATTCACAGAATACAGAGATTTCTATTGTGATCTCTTCCTTGGGGCTTGGCTGAAAAAAAAAAAAAAAGCCTAACCAAACAAATAATCCTCAACCATAAATTCTAACGAAGAGTGGGGAGACTCTTCCTATCTTGGAGATAAGGGTGCTGCTAATAACGTGCTAAAAATAAGTGGCAGGTGCTATGCTTGACTTTCCTGATCTCGTGTGCTCTTCCCAGGGCCCGTGAGGGATGCATTGCTATCGTCATTTGGAGAGGAGATTGCTAGGAGGAAGGGGGGGAGGTGTCAAATGTCGCCGTAAAGACACCGAGGACAGCACACGGGCATACAGGCGACTTTAGGCGGTGCGATGGCACAGACCAGGGGCACCCATGATGCTGCTTTGCACAGTTGCATAATTTTAATGTTAGAAGAGATGTGACGCGTGCATCCGAGAGACCTGTTATTCATACAACAAACACTTACTGGGGACCCACTGTGTGCTGAGGCCTGGGCTGGATGCTGCAAAGTCAAGGTCTGATAAGACACAAGTGGTCCTCGGGATGCCTGGCTCGCTCAGTTGGAAGAGCAGGCAACGCTTGATCTTGGGGGGTTGTAAGTTTGATCTCCACGGTGGGTGTAGAGATTACAAAAACAAACAAACAAACCCCCAAAAAGACACTAGTGGTCTTTGCCTTCAGGAAGCTTGCAGTCGAGGGCAGGACTCACAAACTCATGATCCAGGAGGTGAGGGAGATGACTGGAACGGCTGGACGGCATCATGGACACGGGGAGGCTCACGCCCCACCACAAGGAGGCAGTTTCTTTTTTTTTTTTTCTTTTATAATGATTTTTTATTATATTATGTTAGTCACCATACAGTACATCCCTGGTTTCCGATGTAAGGCTTGATGATTCATTAGTTGCGTATAACACCCAGTGCGCCATGCAATACGTGCCCTCCTTACCACCCATCACCGGCCTATCCCATTCCCCGACCCCCCTCCCCTCTGTGGCCCTCAGTTTGTTTCTCATAGTCCATAGTCAAGGAGGCAGTTTCTATCCTGCTCCTGCCAGCAGTTGCCATGTCTGGCTGGTGATGCCAGACGGGCAATGTTTTCAAGAGATGTTAGAGTCTGGATATTTATGTGAAATCCTTATCTTCAAATGTAAGCAACTACTTTCTTAAAAAACAAAAACAAAGACAAAAGCAAAAAACAGACCCCCAAACATAGCATGAGCCAGACCTCAAGCAACGTGGGCTGGAATCAACATGTAGGCTGTATAGGGTTTTATTTCTGGAGGAGAGCTCAGAGTGAGGGGGAGTTCAGTTCACGCCGGTTGGACGAATAAGAGACTGAATGCATCCTAGCCACACGAGCTTTCCTTGCATTGGTAAAGAAAGACCACCAGGGTCAGATCAACCAACAAACTTACCAGTAAACTCCATTTGCTGAGCACCTGACATAGCTCTCCCATGGGATCCATACCTTGAACGATTTTGGCTGCCAAACCAAATGCAGAAAGGAATAATTAATTTTTAAGGCTGTCAATCAAAGAAGGTTAAAAAAAAAAAGAGTATCCAGAGCTGCTGCTCAGCCTGAGGTGAACAGGGCTGCCCGTTCAACTGGTATCATTCCAGCCAAAGTGAGGAGAATGGCATTTTACGGCTCCTTCCGGGGCTGCTGGGGACCCTGGTGTTCCTCTGCGAGATCTGTCCCGGCCTGACCCTTGAGAACACGCTGGCCTGGTCCCCAGGCCTGGGTGGCGGATGGAAGGGGGGGGCTGCATCTTACCCCTCAATTCTCCACTTTGTTAAAATTTAGCTTTGGTGGTCCAACCTCATGGAAGGGATTTGACGGCATCTAGCAAATGACACACACACACACACGCACACACGCGCGCGCACACACATGCACGCACACGCACACACATGCACACACGCACACACGCACGCGCACACACACGCACACGCACGCACACGCCCCTTTTCAATGTAGCGATTCTACTTCTAGGATTCTAATCCAAAGATACATTTTGAGAAAAATAGAAAACTACTGTTAGATAATTCAACCAAGTAAATCTTAAAGATCTAATTGGCTTTAGTAGACAATTTATGGCTTGGGCAGCATCCTCTCTAGCAAACAGAGGGGAAGTCCCGAGGCGTTGGCACAATGTGGAAACTATTCATGGAAGGAGGGTGGGGCAAGAAAGTTACCAGCAAAAGAAAAAGATTTTCCAGATGAGGCTGCTTTCCCTTGGGGTGGGAAACCAAGCGGTCTTATCACGCAGATCACCTCGTCTTCCTTTAGGGGATGGAGATGGCCCATTTGGCAGACTCACTGGCGCGGGTAGAAAAATTCCTGACTGACCAGTTAAGATTACATTTCTGGGGGAGGTTGAAACTGCAGTTAGATGATGTATTAAGCTTGGCCTGGGGACTTGGCCGAAGTGATGCCATTTTGAGCCTGTGATTTTTTTTAAAGGATGCACACACCAGCTCTGCCCTGCAACGTTATTTGCAAAAGCAAAAAATTAGCAGCGTGCCCGAGGCGACCGACAACCGGGGACATCAGTCAGGTAAGCTGCAGTGCGGGCCGCACAACTGGGTATAATGTAGGTGGGAAAAACAAGGAGATGGTTGAGGTCTCCAGGGTATATTGTTTGTTTAAAAAAAAAGGAGGGGGCAGAAGAGTACAGTATTTGTAGCTTGCTGCTTTTACCTACAACGACATACATGTTCTTAATAAGAATCAGAGCAAGGAGAAACCCAGGACTAATAAGACTAGGTATTAATGGGGAAAGGCAGGGATAGAAGCGAGACCTTCCTTGTTTTCTAGTTTGACTTTGCAGCCAGGTAAGTGTTTTACGGAATCCATTGATCAAAAAGACATCCCTCGAAATTGAGAACTAAAATAAATGAACCTGGCGTGTCTAGGTGACACAGTCAGTTAAGCGTCTGCCTTCAGCTCAGGTCATGATCTCAGGGTCTTGGGACTGAGCCCTGCATGGGGCTCTCTGCTCATTAAAAAAATAAAATAAAATAGGGGCACCTGGGTGGTGCAGTCGTTAGGGGTCTGCCTTTGGTTCAGGGCGTGATCCCAGCATTCTGGGATCGAGCCCCACATCAGGCTCCTTCGCTGGGAGCCTGCTTTTTCCTCTCCCACTCCCCCTGCTTGTGTTCCCTCTCTCGCTGGCTGTCTCTCTCTGTCAAATAAATAAATAAAATCTTTAAAATAAAATAAAATAAAACAAATGAACCCAATGGTTATCAAGTTGGTGACATAGCCACACAGAGCAAAATATGGCCTCAAGTGGCTTTATTTATTTTTTTAAAGATTTTATATATTTATTTGACTCAGAGAGAGAGCGCAAGCAGGGGGAGTGCCGGTAGAGGGAGAAGCAGGGTCCCCACTGAGCGGAGAGCCTGACACGGCTTGATCCCAGGACCCTGGGATCATGATCGGAGCCCAAGCCAGGCGCTTCACCGACTAAGCCACCCAGGCGCCCCTCAAGTGGCTTTAAAATGCCGAATTTTGACTCCACGTTCACAGAGTGGGGGGTACTTTCCAAGGATAAACAACAATGACAACAAGGAAAAAACCAAGAAATCTGGAACTGCATCTAGTAACCTTATTATTGGTGATGTTGCCACTGTTATTTTGAAACCCCGAAGTGAGAGGTTAAAGCCAGTAAGGAGGTAATTATGCCAGTGTTGTCCTGATGCAAGGCTTTCAGTGGAAGAAGAAAGAGACGTAAGTCCACAACAAAAAGTTAAATAAAACTCCCGCGGTCTTAAAACTTGAACTGGAAGTCTAAGTTTGTACTGATTATTTTTCTCTTTCTAACAAAATATGTAGAGTTGACTGTGGAATAATGTGGGGTTTACGAGCACTGACCCCCTCTCCCCAGGCTGCCAAAAATCCCCATATAACTTTTGACTCCGCTAAAACTTCACTGCTAACAGTCTGCTGTTGGCCAGAAGCCTTACCGATGACATAAAAAGTCGATTAACACATACTGTGTATGGTATGTGTATTATGTCCTGTATTCTTACAATAAGGTGGGGAGAGAAAAGAAAATGTTATTCAGAAGTTCATGAGGAAGGGAAAAATCCATTGGTAGCGCTGCACCGTATGTACTGGAAAGATTCCATGTGTACACGGACCCGCATAGCTCAGACCCGTGCTGTTCACGAGTTGACTCTATCTCTTGGCTCTGGCAGCCGAAAAACCTAGAAGCCATGATAATATGATAGCATGGAGTACCCTGAGGCCCAGCTTGTGGCCTCTAGATACCATTTACCACTAGAGGATTGGGGATTCGGGAAGAGATGACAGATTCCAGCGCTGGGCCAAGAAATGTGCAGGAGGGGCCGAGGATGTCTCGAAGGTGCAGAAAGTTGGGAGCCTCCAAAGATCACTGGAGTCCTTGCAAAGGCTCGGGAATCAGTAGGAAGAGGCTTCCAGTGGCCACAAGTGGGACAATTTGAGCATCACATCAACTCAATTGAAACAGATTAAATATACAGAAAGCCACGAGCTCCGTACATTATACAGTGTCTCCTTTGCTGTCGTGGAGGATTGCTAGGGCACCAAGTCGTGATTCTGATCATGGATAGAGAAAGGGAAATAATCATCAATATTTATGCTGTTTTTGTCTGAGCGAATATTTCAGGTATATTTCAGGTAACTACAAATAATGCTGAAGGAAAGTTCTTCTTTATTGAAGAGTTCTAGCAAGTAAACCCAGAAGGAATGGCAGAATGAAGAAATCACTGTTTCGCAGTTTCTAATAAAACAAAGGATCTAGGGGAAGAGGCTCAGTGGATATTGGACCCATACGATGAGAGGTCGAAGGGCGAAGTCCAACAGATGAAGTTGATCACATTAGGACCCACTGATCGACCCTAGCATCTATCAATTATGTGCCTATTGAAATGATGTGGTAAGAGATCCGTGGAACTGTAAAAGTTTTTCAGCTTAAGTCTGAATCTAACTAGCAGTCTTTAGGAAGTACGTAGATAAAGGAACAAGGAAGCATCATCTGCACCCAACACTTGGGACATTCTATAAGATAAGTGACCCCCACCCACTCCCACTTTTTAAAGATTTATTTGTTTATTTTATAGAGAGAGCAGGGGAAGGGGGGAGGGAGAAAAGCAGACTCCCTGTTGAGTGCGGAGCCCGACACGGGGCTCGATCTCACAACCCTGGGGTTATGACCTGAGCCGAAATCAATGGATGCTCAACCCACTGAGCCACCCAGGCACCCCTCACTCCCACTCTTTAAGCAAAAAAAAAAAAAAAAAGAAAAAAACATAAAAAGTCTTAATAAACAACAACCAAACACAACACATGTCTATATTCTTAAGATCCTCATCCCTAATTCAAATCAATAAACCATTAAAAGGCTTCTTGAGAGAATTACAGAAATTTGAACATGGACTGGACGTGAGATGATATTAAAGTTATTGGTAATTTTGTTTGGGGTACAATAGCATTGTGGCTACATATATTTTTAAAATCCTTACCTCTTGGAGATGTACAATAAAGTCTTAAAATGAAATGGTAATCTGTGCCTTAAAATGCACCAGCAAAAATTAATGAATAAGAACTTTTTTTTAAATGGGGGTCTAGATAAAACAAAGATTTGTGTAATTGCTGTGGACTGAGTTGTCTCCCTCCCTGCCCCCCAATTCATATGTTGAAGCCTAACTCCCAATACGATGGTATTTAGAGGTGGGCTGGTGGGGAGGGAGTTGGGTTTAGCTGAGGCCGTGAGAGTGGGCCCTCGTGATGGCATTAGTGCCTTTAAAGCAGAGACCCCAGAGAGCTGTCCTCAATCTCCCCACCATGTGGGGTCACAGTGAGAAGGCGGCTGTCTGCGGGCCAAGAAGGGGGCTCTCACCAGGAATGGAATTGGCCGGCGCTTTGGTCTTGGTCTCCAGCCTCCAGTGTGTGGTCTTTCATTACGGTGAGGTCATAATGAAACACTCGGAAGTGGTGTTGTAATTCTTGACGCCGAGTGATGGTACTGTGGGGTTCGTGACACTATCCTTTTTTACTTTTGTTAGGTTTGAAATATTTTGTGTGATCAGAAGTTTGAAAACTTGCATTTTGAAGTTTCTGCCTTTAGTGTTACCCCAAGGGGCCCAAGAAGAGCAGATGTGGATGGGCCCTCTCTGACTGAGTCACTGGAAGGTTCTGCCGCGTATCCCTCCAGCTCTCCCCCGAGAACTGCCCCCTTCCCTCTTACCCGGGGCTGCTTGACCATCCAGCTTGAGACTTTGAGGAACCATGCCAGGGCCTGGATGTGGAAGGGATGAAGACCTTTTTAGGAAAAACCCAACTGGGCACCCCCCTCCCTGGACCCCTCTTCTTTGGTGCCATCTGCAGGGTGAGGGAAAGGCCAGGGTAGGGAGGGAGTCTGGGGGTGCAGCGGTGGGAGTGGGGGGAGATTTGGAAAGGAAGGGGGGGAGGGAGTAACAGAGAGGGGCCGGCTTGTGCAGGACCCAGGAGGGACGTGGAAGAAGCCCTGGAGAAAGAAAGGTATCGACCAGGGGTCCAGCCCCCCTGGGTCTCCCAGTAAATGCTGGAGGTGGTGTCCTGCCCTGCTGGAGTGAGTTACGGGGAAGAGGGACAGCCACACTCGGTGGCCCTGCAATTAGTCCCTTGCTGACGGCATCCTCTCAAGCTGGACAGCAAGAGGGCTGGTCATCCAAAACATTTAAAATATTGTCTGATTAGCGACCTTCCTGTCGCATCTTGTCCCCAGAGTCCTTTTCCTGGCATTCATTCCTTTAGGAGAGGTGATTCATCAGCCTGACCTGGGTTTCTGTTGAAGCATCCACAACCTTCCCGTCAGTAACATCTGCTTTTAACTACCTGATTTCAGCCCACAGATTCCGAGGGGCAGAATGTTCCACAGGATGGGGCCCAGAGGCCCTCCAGCTCATGGGTTTCAGTTACAGGGCACCTGCTCTGCCCCTCCCACCCCGAGTGCAGGGCAGACACCGCCAGGCAATCTGGGCGCCCGATGTGGCCTCGAGGTCCGAGCAACGTGCACCCCCAGCCACTTGTCACTCTAACCAGTGTTGGCACGCAGTCTGGACTGGCTGCTTCCCTGGAACAAGTCCAGTGCCCTCATTCTAGAGAGGAAGAAATGGGAGGCCGGGAAGTGTCACTTACCAAAAAGTTGCAAGGGAAGTTAGCGAAGCGTTGGGGCTCCCGGTGTCCGGTCGTCCGGCTGGGAGGGCTCTGAGCCGGGACAGCTCGGAGAAGGCTCGCTGCTGCCCGCCTCCGTGGGCAACGCTCAGAGGCCCGCAGGTCCGAGCTGAGGTCCTTCCTCTTCCTCCTTGAGTCTGGCCGGCTTCTGTCACCAGCCCTGCCTCTTGGGGCAGCAGGAAAGTGACGTGGGGAGCTGGCTCTCCCAGGTGCCAGGCACAGTGGGCCCAGCCCCAGCTGGAGCGGCACCAGGAAGCCGTCTTGACACCTGACTCAATCCAGCTCAGCAGCACCACGGCTCCCCCTCCTCGTGCATGCGACACTGGCCCTGCTGGATTGCACACACGGGCCTGAATTCAGAGCGATGAACCATTTCTGCTCAGCCTTTGGCAACTTCGGCCCAATGTCTTATTCGCTCTTCAGGGAATACGTTGCCAAGTCCGGAGGCTCCGACAAGCCTGTGGCCAAGGACCTTGTCTGATGCTCAGGAAAGACCTTGGAGCTTTGAGGGCCCTGATGGGGGATGGAACCGCTCATGCTCTGTGGGACTGTGCTGTGTGGATCTGTTTGGAGGACAGGGCAGACCCATAAGGACAGGCTGGGCATTACCTCGGTTCCAACGCTTGCGAGTTGAGTTCCAGCCAGTAGGCCTCGGGGGCGGGTGCTGATGCTGATGCCCCATGGCCGCCTTCGGAGAAGGAATAGAGGACCTGGATTCTGCCCAGGGAGTGGCTACCTCTGGAGGCCCTATGATCACACGGGGGAAGATTAGACAAGAGCGTTTACTTTCCTCGTGGCCCTATCAGTGTGCTAGAAGTTCCACCCGGGAGGCCAAGCAAACTGAGACTCAGAGCCTCTGCTGGTGGCAGTGACATCCCCTGAGCCCCCAGTGATAGCCAGCGTATCCACACGGCCCGGGGCCTAGAGCCCACTTGGCAGTACCGCCCTGATCTTCCCGCCTCCGCCTGCGGCAGCCCCTTGCTGGTAACGCGCAGGTGAAGTATGCGACGAGGTCATGCTGGGTGCCATGTGGCCTAGATGCCCCTGGTGGGCTGTGGGACATCCAGGTGTGGGAGGAAGACTGGAGGTGGAAAAGTGGCCATTTATGGAATTCGGTTACCCTGGGCTTTTGCAAGGGCTCTTCCCTGTTTGGAATATTCTTCTCCCAGCCTTTTGCATGACCGGCTCCTTCTCCACATTTCAGCTGTCATCTCCGCTGTCCCCTCCTCAGCAAGGCCTTCTGTGGCCACTCTACTCTCCCAGTCCCCAAGCCTGACTCATTCAAGGAGTCCCGTAGATGCTAGATACCCTCTCCCATGTGCTTCCCATGGACACCTTATGAGGTCGAGATTGTTCCCAATTTACAAATGGGGAAACTGAGGCTCGGAGGACTCAAGCACTCCCTTGAGGAGATATGGCTCCTAGTGAGTGGTAGAGTCGTGATTTGAACCCAGGTCTGCCCGACTGCAAATTCCACGCTCTTGACTATTCTGCTGCCAATTCATGCTGGGCATGGGGGTCAGGAAACAATGCAGGGGACAGGCGGGGAGGGATGGGAGATGGAGGGCATAATTATTAGATATGTTAGAGACTCTTCTTTTCAGTGAACACTGCCCTGTTTAGAGCGAGAGAGAGCACACACGGGAGAGCAGGCAGGGAGGAGCAGAGAATCTCAAGCAGACTCTGTGCTAAGCGTGGAGCCTGACGCAGGGCTTGATCTCACGACCCTGAGATCATGACCTGAGCTGAAATCAAGAGTCAGAAGCTTAACCTACTGAGCCACCTGGGCGCCCTGGCATATTATTTTAAATAGAAGTTACTTAACAGATGGTCTGTGCAAGAAGGACACTCACCCTCCTCTGTCCCCGTGAAAGCAGAAAAGAGATCTCCCTTGTGAGAGGTACCTGTCCTGTACTAGGAGCTAAAGAGAGCCTCATCGCCGGCGATGGGAAATTTAGATCCAAGAAGGCTGTCTAAATGAGCCTTGTTACTTTTTACTAATTTACCCCGAGCCCAAATCCTGTTTAGAATTCCTAATCAAAGCTCCCGAAGTTAAGTTTTCTTTGTCCTGTCAATTCCTCACAGATTTATTGTTTCTTTGTCTAAAAAGTATAAAAACTGCCTGCCTGGGTCATTTCTTTGGATGCCAATTTCATTATTTGGCCTCTGAGTGCATGTAATAAATCTTTAGGATTTTTTTTCTCCTGTTAGTCTATCTCATGTAAGTTGAATTCCTAGTCCGTCTAGAAGACCTTGAGGGTAGAGAAGAATTTTTCCTTCCCTTCAGCTGACTTGGGTGGAAAGTTAGGAAGGCTTCCCGGTAGAAGTGACAACTGTACTGAGTCTCAACGGATCAGAGGATTTTGCTGAGTGGGCATGGGGAGCAGAGAATGGCAGTCAACAAGGGCAGCCTCGGCATCCCTGTGAACCCAAGCAGTGGTCGGTAGCCAGGCAAGGTGGAATTGCAAAGGTCATAGGTCCAAGAGACACATTATATCAGTCAGAATGGGCAGGAACAAACAACCCCCCCGTTTAAAAATAATGTTTCTTTCTTGGTCTTCCTGTGTGTCCATTACAGAGCATGTGGGGCTGTGATTGGAGACGCCCCCACTCGGGGACGCAGACCGATGGAGACTTCGCCATCAGCAAGTGCCACTGGTGGGGGCAGGGCATGCGCCAGCTCGCACGCTGGCTGTCACAGCACTTGCCCGGAGTGACACGTGCCACTACTGCTCGAATTTCATTGGTCTGAACAAGTCACACGGCCACAAGGGACTATGGCAGTGTAATCCAGCATGTATTGAGAATGAAGACTAGAAAAATCTGGGAGGATAGCACTAATGACCCACTTGGGAAAGGAGAGCAAAGACCAGGCCACAGGTGGGCCTTGAACGCCACATTCAAGAGCGTGGAATTTATCAGGCGTGATGGGGAGCGCCGCATAGGTGAGGGAGATGTCAGACCGCGGAGAGCGAAGGAGGCCTGACCAGGAGAAGCTGCAAGAGCAGGAAGAGGTTAAGAGGAAGGGAGTACCTAAGACAGAGCAGGGGGGCTGTGGAAGCGGGTGGGGGAGTGTGCGGACAGGTTGCGGCTCTGGAGGGAGGGGACGACGGGGAAGAGGGAGAGGACACAGACGTCCCGGGGGGCTGTTGACCCTGGAAACTCAAGACTTCCGTGAGGTGGAAGGACCAATCTCAAATCCAAAAGGTTTTCACCAAAACGAGGGACTAGACTTTACTCTATGGCGAATATTCTCAGTGGAACGGGACCAAGTTTAAACTGTGGGAAGACAGATTTAACTTGAATTTTGTAACACCTTCTGTTATCAACTTCTCCTGTTACTTGAACTATTTGCCAAGCACTTTGCACGGAAAGGAGCGTGTGTGTAATATTTGGAAATGTTAATTTCCTTCCTGTTCTCACAGCAGCAGGAGAGAAGGAAGGACAGCTTTGCCCTGTTGCAGAGCCATCCCGAAGAAAACTCCCGCCCCAGCCCCGGTTTGGGAGAGGAAGTTAGACGAGAGCGCCCGCTGGTGGGTGGGTGGGCACAGGAGAAGATGCCAGGATGGAAAGGAGGGGGAGGCCCTCTCTAGGGGACACAGGGGCTGGTGGCTTCCGTGCAGGGCCGAGGCCGGTTCTGCACCCGCTCAGCTCTGCAGAGAGAGACAGTGATTGTAGGTAGGTGGGTGCTAAGCGGGTGGCCTTCCGAGGAGCTGGTGGGACCCCTGAGGGCTGGCCCTGGGAGGGGCACCTGTGTGACCTGGCCAGAGACAGAGGGCATTGGCATGTCACCGTCCATCGCTGGGGGAGCTCTAACTGTAAGGGTGATCCCCATGTCGTCTGGACCCCACCCCCATTTGTTCCTGACCCCACAATAGTCTGCAAATCTCACTGGATTCTGTGGCTGGGAAGGGAGACAAGATTGCACTTGCGCTAGGGAAATGAAACGTTGCTTACAGAAGGAGGGAGCAGAGCGGTTAGGAGCACAGTGCTAGAGGCCAGATGGACTGCGTTCACATCCTAGCCTGGCCTTGACTCGCTGCGTGAACTTGGACAAGTTGCTTCCTCTCTCTGTGCCTCCTGTTCACGATCTTTATTTATTTTATTTTATTTTATTTTTATTTTATTTTATTTATCTTATTTATTTGTTTATTTTTAAGTAGGCTCTATGCCCACCGTGGGGCTCGAATTCAGGACCCTGAGATCCAGAGTCCCTTGT
The DNA here is from genome assembly GCF_024610735.1 of Ursus americanus. NCBI lineage: Eukaryota > Metazoa > Chordata > Mammalia > Carnivora > Ursidae > Ursus > Ursus americanus. The sequence goes on along the minus strand of NC_142150.1, from coordinate 37,397,420 downwards.
TCTACCGAACCAGGCACCTGTCACCATCTTTAAAGAGGAAATAGGGGCACCTGAGTGGCTCAGTCGTTAAACGTCTGCCTTCGGCTCAGGGCGTGATCCCAGAGTCCTAGGATCGAGCCCCATATCGGGCTCCTCCGCTGGGAGCCTGCTTCTTCCTCTCCCACTCCCCCTGCTTGTGTTCCCTCTCTCGCTGGCTGTCTCTCTCTCTGTCAAATAAATAAATAAAATCTTGAATAAATAAATAAATAAATAAATAGGAAATAAAAACAGGACCTCATGCGTTCACATGTGTAGGGTGCTTCAACTCTTGGTAGGTGTTACGTGAATATTACATAAAGTTGATCATGTATTTTGGACTTAAGTTCATACTTGTTAGACTGCTGTATGTGGGAAGCCTGTCCAAGACTTAGGGGTTAAGAGGGAGCTGTCTCTTAGCGCAATGTCATGACTGAGGGGCCATCTGGTTCCATCTCTGGCTTTACAGATGAGAAATCAAGGCCCAGAGAACAGAAAGGACTTGGCCAAGGTCACCCCGGACCAAGGCCACTAAGTGACAAAACGGACTGGAGCTCAGAGGCAGGGTGAGGCCCACGTCTGAGGCCTAGTCGATCTCTCCCTGACTTGGGCCTCTCCCCACCATTCCCTGTGATGTTGGCTCTGGGGAGCTGTCCGGCCTGGGGCGAACGGGTTGAGTTGTGGGCCTCTAGCCGGAACCTGCCTGACCTCCCCTCCCCTGGTGGGGTCTGCCTGGGCCCTGCTGCCTGGAGGAGAGGCTGTCGGCTGTCCTTTCATTCTGACACCAGCTGGCCCTCAGACCTGGGGAGCTGTGTTTGACCGGGGCTTATCATGGCCCATCCTAAGGCTGGTGAGGATGGAAGTGGGGGGAGCTGCAAGAAGACCAAGGCTTGAAGTTCCTGGGGGCCCAAGCTGGAGCCTGAGCCTGGCTTGCTGAGCGCTTCATCAGCTATCATACCATGCCTCCTTCTTGCTCTTAAAAAACTGGTGTGTGTGTGTGTGTGTGTGTGTGTGAACATGGGGGTGGGGGTGGGGGGATTTAAACACTGGGGTGATAAGCACTCCTTTTTTTTTTTTTAAGATTTTATTTATTTATTCGACAGAGAGAGAGACAGCCAGCGAGAGAGGGAACACAAGCAGGGGGAGTGGGAGAGGAAGAAGCAGGCTCCCAGCGGAGGAGCCTGATGTGGGGCTCGATCCTAGGACTCTGGGATCACGCCCTGAGCCGAAGGCAGATGCTTAACGACTTGAGCCACCCAGGCGCCCCGGTGATAAGCACCCCTGCTCCAGCTGATGGCCCCTCCCTAGTTCGCCAGAACGGCTCACTCTAGAGTCTAGAAGAGGCTCTTCCCCTTGGTGGGATTCTTGAGCCGACGCTGGTGAGAGCAGGGGGTATATGACACGTCGACGTTACCTGAGGTTGCATGTCCCCGGCTCTGGTGTGCTTTTGTTTCTAGTAGCACCTGTGACCTGTCTTGGGAGGATCTACTCCAATGGCCCCGTGGGCACAGGGCAGCTCTCAGAGGAGCTTGTGGCCACGTGACAGCCCAGCTCCCCTGCCTTGGCCAGATTTACCTTCCAGCACCCCCTGTGGGAGCAGGCTGAGCTTCCCGCCACGGGACTTGTGCAGAACCCAGGCTTCGCTTGGTCCCTTCCGGGTCCTTCTTTCCCTGCCCCTCACTGGTTTCTCTGAGAGCAACTTTGAAATAAGAGCACCTTGAAGTTTTCTCTGCCATGTGGCTTTGCCCTTGCTTGATTTTCTGAAACCCCCGCTAGACCACATGTTCTGGAGGGCCAGGATTTCACTTGACTCATTCCTAAGTCCATGGAAGGACATTTGGTTTCTAAAAGATTTTATTTATTCATTTGAGAGAGAGAGAGCGAGCAAGAGAGAGCATACAAGCTAGTGGGGGGGGGGGGTGCAGGGGATGAAAGAGGGGGAGGCCGAGGGAGACAGAATCTGAAGCAGACTCCATGGTCAGTGTGGAGCCTGATGCAGGGCTTGATCTCACAACCACGAGATCATGACCTGAGCCAAAACCAAGAGTCAGAATTAACCAACTGAGCCACCCAGGCGCCCCAGGAGATATGGTTTTTATTCTCCACACTCTAATTGTCAAAACAAGGCTAACACATGGGTTGGGTATTAGGTTACAGGCTCAGCTTCTGTAACCAAAGCCTAAATAACCGAGGCTTAAATAAAATACAATTTCATTTCTCTCTCATGTAATACTCCAGGTGGCTCCCTAGTGAAGGGGACTCAAATTTTTTCTTGCTGCTTTGCCATCTTCAACATATGATATTTGTCTCTTGGTCTAGTGTGGCTGCTCCAGCTCCTGCCATTGCATCTGCATTCCAGCCAGCAGGAAGTAGAGAAGGGGAAGCAGGATATACCCCATTTCTTAAAGGACATAGCCAGAAGTTGTAAATATTATTTCCACTTATATCTTATTTTCTCTAATGAAGTCACAGGAGTACTTTTAGGTGAAAGAGAGACTAGGAAATGTACTTGTTAGTTGGGTGGCCCTAGACTAGGAGTTTGATTACTAAAGGAAGAAGGAGACAATTAACATCCCCTGTTACGCTCTCCTAGTTCAGTGCAGATCAGCTGTTACACTGTGAAGACATACAACCCCCAGATCTCAGTGGGTCAACACAACTCAGATTTATTGCTCACTCACATCTGACATGGCCTGGCAGGGGGCCCTGCTCATCACAGTCATGCAGGGAGAAAAGCTGATGGATGTGCCCTCTCGATGAAAGGGAAAGGGATGGGTGGCAAATTGGACTCTGGTTTGTGAAGGTTTCTACCTGGAAGTGACACATAGTAACCTCTGTGCACATTGCAGTGGCTGAAGTAAATTCCACAGTCATGCAATCCTGGGGCGGGGGCTGGACAGCGGTGGGGAAGTGTGATCCAGCTAGAATATTTATGGCAAGCAATAATGGTCTCCACCTTCATTCACATGCCTATACTTTACTTTTCTTTGCTTCTCCCCACCCTGCCCCTCAGCCTCTTTCAGTCAGTAGATTCAGATTTGGATGAGATTATATGAGAGGACATACACTAGGCTGTTAATAAGTAGGGAAATCCTGGGCAAAAAAATGAAAAGAAAAAAATCCAAAAGCTATACTTTAAGAAAGCATGTATGTTTATAATCACAATTTTGCATTGACAAAAGAGAGTGTGTGTGGTTTCTGTGTAAATTTAATAAAATAATAAAGGAAAGAAATTTGTAAAATATAAATTCATTTACCAAACCCAACCAAATAATAATAAAGTAGTACCATATTAACCATAACCATATCAGGTTTAAGTTTGGATACATTACGAAAAACCTAAAGTAACCGTAAAAAGATAAAACTTGATTCCCCCCCTCCCACTTAAATCGGTCTGAGGGTAGGCTATCCAGAGCTTGAATGGTTTCTACTTTCTAGGTCACCTCATGGTCCAATATAGCTGCAGGAGTTCCAGCCATCACATCTGAAATTGAAGCAGCAGCTAAGAAGAAGGTGAGGAAGGCAAAAGGACTCACCTCCCAGCTGACTCAGCTCCTTTAAACAGCCTTCCAAGTAACTCTTCTCAATCCTTCTGCTTATATCACAAAGTCACCCAGTTTTTATTTATTTACTTACTTACTTAGCAGGCTCTAATCCCAGTGGGATCCTGCTGCAGGGCTTGAACTCATGACCCTGAGATCAAAATCTGAGCTGAGCTCAAGAGTCAGATGCTTAACCAACCGAGTACCCCTAGTCACCCAGTCATTACTAACAGCAAAGGAGGTTGAGAAATGCAGGGTTTTTTTTTTTTTTTAGCTACTGGGCACATTGCTGTAAAATAAAATATACTCTATTTTTTAAGGAAAGCCAGAGAGTGGATAACTTTGTTGGCAGCTACCAGCCCCTGCCTCAGTGGCACAATTTCTTCTGGGTCATACAGGCAGAACTGCTGAGCATAGAGGGGGAGCCAGGAGGAAGGAGCCCCAGTGAAAACCAGCCAGACCAATCTGACTTGCAAGTCCAGAAAAAAATAAGACAAAGTCTTCACTAAAGATCTCCTGAAGACTGAATTGGGGGTCCTGTGTACCACAGGGCGACACTTCCTTTAAAAACTGCTTTTCCAACCAGTTCCCAAATCCTCACCCCCCAATACCTCAGCTGCTCAAATATCTTCTTTGTTCCACCTCAAACTCTGACCTACTTGTCTGGCGCTCCTCACTTCCGTGGACATGACTTCTCCATCCAATGAACGGGCATAACAAGACCCAGTGCTGAGGAGTTAAACAAACAAACAACAAACACTTTGTAGAAGGGGGTAGAGAGGAAACACAATGAATATTTCAATTTGCAGTTTTTTTGTTCTTGATCATCTGAAGGACTGAGAAATCTTGGGGAACGCAGATCTCCTGTGTCCTCTCCAGTTCCAACCAAGAATGTAACTTCCCTGAGGCTGGAGATGGTGTCTGTTCACCTTGGTATCTGTAGTTCTTGGCAGTGAATGAATGGGGAATGAACGAATGAGAGAAGAATAAGGAGCTGTCTTGTCTTGCTCTCGCTCTCTCTCCTCTTTTGTGTGTATCAGGGTCGCTCTGAAATGTGAATGAAGTTGGGTATAACTGAGGCACGGTATAGGGACGTAAGTGTCAATGACAGGACGCCAGGACCAAAGGGGGTGGGCTAGAGCCCGGGGGAGCCGAAAAGAGCCAGGAGTGGAAAAATGGCGGAAACAAAGTAGGAAGGGCACCCTCTTCCAGTGCCAGCTGCCTCAGATGACTCGAATTTCCTGCCCCTTTTTCCTCCCTCCCTCCCTCCCTCCTTTGCCCTAATTTTCCATCTTTGGTTATTCAAGAGGGCCAGCCCCGCCCCCACCCCCCAAACCCAGATGACTTGGCAATGACCCGTTTGACTAGGAAAGTATGCAGCAGTCAGTTTGTCATTTCCCCTCAACACCCTGGGTGGAATCATTGCGTCTGTCACCTTCACAAGTTATTACTGTCATTGTTTTAGGAGTTTCTAGCATTTGCAGAAAATGGTGTATAAAATAGGTTCTGCCTGTCCTTATGGAAATTACTATCCAGGGGGAGTGCATGGTCAGCTACACAAAAATGTAGTAAATGCTAAGAAAAGAAGAAGTGTGGGGTGTTTAAAGAACAGACAAGGGGGCACTTACCCAGTCTTGGGGGTACAAGAGGGGCCTTCTGGAAGTAGAGTCTAACACCTAAAGGGCACCAGTGACAGAAAACCCCAAACAAGCGTGGCTTACCCAAGGTGGTTTATTTCCCTCTCTCGTGAAAGTCTGGAGGTGAGCATCCAGCAGCCTGGCGATGGATGTCAGGGCTCAGCCTCCTTCTGTTTTGTCCTGCCTCCAGGTATGGCCTCCAACCCATGGTCAATTCACAGGTCAAGATGACCACTCTCGCTCCAAGCATCACGTGCCTATTTCACCTGCCAACACAGTACCAGTGAGTGAAGGATTGCAGAATATAAACTCAAGTTAGTCCATCAGTAGTATTTTTTCTTTTCTTTTCTTTCTTTTTTTTTTTAGAGAGAGAGTGCACATGCATGTGTGCATGAGCGAAGGGGGGAGGAGCAGAGGAAGAGGGGAGAGAATTCCAAGCAGGCTCCTTGCCCAGCGCTGAGCCGGATGCAGGGCTCGATCTCTCTCTCTCTCTCTCTCTCTCTCTCTCTCTCTCGATCTCTATCTCGCAGTTGAGATCACGATCTCTCACGACCCTGAGATCACCACCTGAGCTGAAATCAAGAGTTGGATGTTCAACTGTCTGAGCCCTGTGTTTTCTAATTTTTTATGACCAAAGTAACATACGCACAGATTAAAAATTATATAGCACAGAAAGTTTATGACACAAAATGAAGGTCATCCGCTCTCGTCCGGACCCCTCAGAAACAGTTTCACCCAGCTTTCTGACAGCTGCTCTGAACTGGAGCCGCTCTGACGCTATATTCAGAGTGAGATGATTGCAAAAACCAACCATGATATCCCTCAGGTAAGTCAGTAGCTGAGACTGCCTTCCTCATGATCCCTTCTGCGCTCTAGGAGTGATCACTGACCTTGCCCAAGGGTCATTGATCCAAGGCTACCTGGCAGCCAGGAGGCAGCAAGAAAGAGGAAGCTTCGCCCAATAGGGGCAGTGGTGATCACCATAGCCAATCAGATCCATTCTCTCCAGATTTGAAATAGAAATTTTGAGACTATCTGCTGAAAGGAATTTTGATGTCACAAAAGGAAGGGCAGAGTCAAATAAGGAGGATGAGGCCTTGAATACTGCTGTGCTACCACCCGCCTCCCAGGACTTTATGGTTTTGTGACCCAATAATTTCCGATCTGCAAAAGTTGGTTTGAGTTGGGTTTCTGTCCCTAGCAATGATGGCCTTAATTCAACACCTAATAAGATTGAGAATTTTGGGTGGTACGGTTTCCTTGATCTAAGAAGCTCTCCTCCTGGGATCCCACTTTTGCAAAGCTGCTATCACGGACCCTGCTGAGAGGCAAAACAGGGACTGGGATTCGCCTGGCTGCCCAGGGAAGAGAGCGCTGGCTGGCATCAGGGCCCTTCTTCCCAGGTCATCGGTCTCGTGATTCCGGGCAAGGAAGGATGTATAAGGACCTCTGTCAAGCACTACCTACACAGAATGGACTAAAAGTGCAATCTAGGGCCTCGAGAAACCACACAGAGTTGTTTTGAGGAACCAGCCAGCCAGTTCCAGACGGACAGGCGCTTCTCTCTGCCAGGGAAGGACACAGATCCGTGGTCACTCCCGTCCTGGCGCCATATGGTTGACGTGGAGGCTCCTCAGCCTGAGCTCAGACCACCTAGGGCGTTCCCGAGGTGCTGGGATTCCATTCGTTTCTTCTCGGCCCCTTTTGGTCCGCTTTTAACAGCTTCCCCAAAGCCGAGCCGGATAAAACAGACCTACCCCGTGCTCGCCCCACAGAGAACCCGGGGTCGTCCGCGCAGGCGCACTCGCTCAGGGCGGTCGCGTCTCCGCCCAATGGGCGGTGCCCCCCAGGGGCGGGGCGGAGGCCTTTAGGGGGCGGGGCCCACCCCGGCGTCCGCCGCTCGCGGGAGGGTCTCGTGGGGCCTCCCGTGGGTGTGGCCCAGGGGGGCTGCGAGTGTGTGTGGTGGGGGGGGTGCAGGGGGAAGCAGTGTCGTGGTGACTCGGACCCGCGGGCCGCCCAGCGTAGCACGGGACGAGCGGCGCGGGACCCGCTCCCAGTCCCGGACGTTGGAGGGGTGTCACATCCGGCGGGAGGGGGCGGGCCTGCGGGCCCCGGAAGTGTGGGCGCGGGCCGTGGTTTAACCCGCGGCGGCGGTGGCGGCAGCGGTGGCGGCGCGGCGGCCGGGGCAGGTGAGCGGGACCCGGGGAGGGGCGAGGACGGGGAAGGGGGTGGCGCTGGCAGTGGCTCCCGGCGCGCCCCCGCCTGTCGGCCTCATCCTGGCAGAGGCCGGTGATTGGGTGCGAGGGGCGCGTGACTGCCGCCGGCGCCTCTGCCCCTCGCCGCCGGAGGGAGGGAGGCCGGCGCCCCTGCCCCTAGCGCCCTCCCGTCCCTTCCCCGTCCAGGTGGCGCCTCAGGCCCCGCCCCACCCCTCAGCGCCACTCTCCACCCCCCACCCCCACCCCATAGTTGAGCATCTTGCTGGGCAGAAGTCTAGTGACATTAGTTTTTACCCATTGTACGGATGGGAAAGCAGGCCTAAGAGTGGGAGCCAGAGGTCACACGGGAGGCCTGTGGCAGAGTAGGGTCACAGGGACTCTGGTCTCTGACTCTCTGCCTGTGCCCTTTCCCCAGGACAGTGAAAGAAAGGGGCTTTCAGCCTCGGCTCTGTTCTCCTTTTTTCTGTACCCAGACTAGGAGCGCCCAGCGTCCCTGAACAAACCCTACCCCTGGAGCGGCTGGGTACAAAGGGCATTGGTGTGTGTGTGTGTGTGTGTGTGTGTGTGTGTGTGTGTGTGTGTATCTGTATATAGTTGTCTCTCTCTCCAGTATGTGTTCGGTTTCTCTTGGGTACAAAGGGCAGTGGGGCATATGTGTGTCTGTGTATCTCCCATAGGTGCCTGGTTCCTCCTCATTTCTTCCCCACAGCCAATAAGATGCTTATTTCCCCACTTTATGGATGGGAGAAGTTACCTGGGGCTGTGCTGTGAGTTACTCGCAGAGTTGACCCTGCATCTTGGGGTTTCAGCCCCTGAGACAGTGCTTTCTCAGTACACAGTGTCTGGCCTCACCCACCCTAGAAATGTCTCCTTTAGCCCTGGAAACTTCACAGACTCCTTCCCTTCACTCAGTAATACTGTTGCTGACTCAGGCCTTTTCCACTCCCTTCATTGGCTCCTTGCCTCTTTCCTAGGCTCCTGTTTACTACTGGTGTACCCAGGATGCTGCCACCTGACTCTCAGGACTGTCGGCCCTAGAGCTGGAGGTGGCAGTGACAGAGGGATCTGGGGAGGAAGGACTCTCTGGCTGTTGTGCAAAGCTGCAGCCTTGCCCAGGCCTGGACCTTGTGGTTCTGGGTGGGAGGAAGGGCTTGGGTGAACTATTGGCTGCTGAAGTGAAAGTCTTTGTTCTTGGTGGTCATAGTGCCCAGAAAGGCTTTTTTTCCTCGATTATCTTGGAAACTGGCTTGGTGCCTTTGTAATTTCCATTAGGTAGAACATTTCATTTTAGATTTCTTCATCTGGGCAGCTTCTGCTGGCTGGTTTTGAGGTAGCAGTAGCTCTGATTTCTTGCCTGACTGTCATGTGCTCTTGGCACTGTTTTAGGGGCTTTCTGAACATAGTGAATTCTGAGAACACTTCGAGGTAGGTGGTGATCCCATTTTACAGATAGAAAGGGAGCTGCAGAGATGTTACATAATTTGGTCACATGTCCAGGAAGTGCCCAGTCAGGATTTTTAACCCCTTTGTCTCATTTCACAGCTAATGTTCATGCTGGACCTTAGGAATCCTCTGTGATGCTTAGGGAAGCCTGAGTGGCTCAGTAGGCTGGGCAGCTGGTTCTTGGTTTCAGCTCTGGTCATGGTCTTGGGGTCCTGGGATCAAGCCCTGTGTTGGGCTCTGCACTCAGAGAGTCTGCTTGGGGATTCTCTTTCTCTCTCTCCCTTGCCCCTCCCCTCTCTTGCTCTCTCTGTCTCTCTCTAAAATAAATAAATAAGTCTTAAAAAAGAAAAAAAAGAATCATCTGTGATGGTGGTTAAAAATACGGAGCCAGACCCCTGGAGATTGTCTGGAGGGGTCCCAGGAATCAGTATTTTTTACATATGCACTGCATGATTCATTTTGAGAGTCAAATTTGGGAAGCACCACCTTAAGGAGTTTGTAGATTTTCTGTACTTGGAAGTGAGATTATTTCTAAGGATTCTTGTTTTCTTTTTACTTATTTCTGTGACTTGAGCTAATCTGGCATAAATCTGCCATTGAAAGGGCATTGGGGTAGCTGGCCATGTGGATCATTTCCAGATACTTTTGGCCAGTACCAGTAGGGTTTTTCCACGCTGACATAATCAGGTCATCGAAGACCTTCTTTTAATCCCACTGGATCTCTATTGTTCTGAAATTCTTTTAGTTTCTGTTCGGTGTCTAGAGTTTTTATAAGGTTCTGGTTTGTTCCCGGATACTTGCCCTGTAACACAGAGATCTCTGTGGTGGCGATGTCTCTGAGGATTTGGGTGCTTTATAAGGCATGTTTACTTTGCAGGTGCTCCTTCTGCATTTCTCTTCCCCTTGCTGGTTTCTGTGAGAGACTTGAGCAAATACCAAACAGGTTTGTCGTGATTTAGGTGGTGCTGACAAGTGGGGCCCCTGGGGCTTAGGATGGGCTGGAGAGGAGAGAGAAGGAGAGATTCAACCATGAACACGTTATCAAACAGATAGCCCAGGTCAGGTATGCCTAGCATTGAAGACATTTAAGTATTTTCAGTCCCACTGCCAATGTATCCACTCCCCCCTTGGCAGGTTTACAAGCAGTAGAAGACACAAAGTCAGCATTATACTATGACTTTATTCTCTTTCTGTCCAGTAAACATTGATTTCCAACTTAATTTCTTTGTAAACAAAGGATGTACTTTGTATGATTTGAAATGTTTTAATTTACTGAGACTTGTTTTATGGCCCAGGATATGGTGTTCTCTGATAAATGTTCTGTGAACACTTGGGGAAAATGTGTTTCCTGCTTTGTTGAGTGGAGTGTTGTATAAATGTCAGTTAGGTTGGTTGGTAGTGCTGTTCAAGTCTTAACTGCTTACTGCTTTTCTGTCTACTTGTTCTATCAGCTTGTGAAAAAGGGTCATTGAAACTTACGACTATAATGGTTGATTTGTCCATTTCTCCTTATAGTCTTATCAGTTTTTGCTTCATGTATTTTGAAGCTCTGTTATTAAGTACATAAACATTTTGGAGTGTCGTTTGTTTGATGAATTGGCCCTTTTAACCCCTGGTAATGAAATCTACTTCATCTCGTAGTAATATAGCCAATCCAGCTTTTAAAAAATTATTGGATTGATATCCAGAATATATACAGTACTACAACTCAAAATGAAAAAGAAATGATGTGATTAAAATAGGCAAAGGACTTGAGTAGACATTTCTCCGAAGAAGATATATAAATGACCAGTAAGCACAGGAAGATATTCACTGTCACTGGTCATTAGAGAAATGCGGATCAAAATGACAATGAGATACCACTTCACACCCATTAAGATGGCTGTTACCCAAAAAACCGGAAGTACTGGCAAGAGGATGTAGAGAGATTGGAACCCTTAGTATTGCTGGTGGGAATATCAGATGTACAGCTGCTGTGGAAAACAGTATGGCAATGCCTCAAAAAATTAAATACACAATTACCCTACGATCCAGCCATTCCATAATGGGTATATGCCCTAAAGAAGTAAAAGCAGAGACTCAACCAATATATTTGTACACCAGTGTTCATGGCAGCATTATTCACATTGGCCAAAAGGTAGAAGCAACCCAAGTGTTCATTGACAGATGAATGGCCAAACAAAATGTGGCACATACATAGAACATCATCTAGCTTTGAAAAGGAAGGAAATTTTGACACGTGCTACGACATGGATGAAACTTGAAGAAATAATGCAAAGCGAAACAGCCAATCACAGAGGGACAAATATTGCATGATTCCTCTTATGTAAGGTTCCTAGAGTAGTTACGTTCACAGAGTCAGAAAGAAGAATGGTGGTTGCCAGGGGCTCAGGAGGGAAGAATGGAGAATTAGTGTTTAATGGGTATAGAGTTTCAGTTTGGGATGATAAAAAAATTCTGAACGTAGTTAATGCCATAAAACTGTACATTTTAAAATGGTTTGAGTGGTAAATTTTATGTTATATATGTTTTATCACAATTTAAAAATGGGTAGTGTTTAAAAAATCAGTGTTTGCTTGGTGTATTTCTTTATATCCTTTTACTTTTAAATTATGTGTCTTTAAGTGGGTTCTTGTAGGAAATATATAGATAGGTTTTACATTTTGTAAAATTCAATTTTATAATCTTTGCCTTTTAGTTGGGATATTTAGAACATTTACGTTTAATATGATTATTAGTATTGTTGGGCTTAACTATTATCTTGCTGTTTGTTATCAGTTTGTCCAATATTCTTTCTTCCCATTTCCTTTTTTTTTTTTTTCCTGATCTCTTTGGGGTTGAGTAATTTTTTATGATTTTATTTTGTTTCCTATGCTAGTTTATTAGCTACAACTTTTTTGTTTGTTTTTTAGCAGTTGCCTTACAATTCATAGTATGCATTTTTAACTTGTCACAGTCTATCATCAAATGATATTATACCATTTTGTATACATTTATTTCTTCCCTGCTGGACTTTGTATTGTTGTCACACATTTCAGTTGTACATATGTTATAAATCCCACAAAATATTATTGTTATTTTTGCTGTAAACAATTATTTTGTAAAGAGATCAAAAAGAAAAGATATTTTATATTTATTTACATGTTTATTATTTCTGGTGTTCTTCATTCTTCTGGGTAGACCCATTTTGTTTCACGTTCTTTCTGACTTGAGGACTTCCTTTAATATTTCTTGCAGGTGATGAATTCTGGATGTCTAAGAAAGTCTTTATTTTGCCTTTGTTATTGAAAGGTATTTTCCCTGGGTATAGAAATTTAAGTTGCTTCTTTTAATTTCAACATTTTAAGATGTGGTTCCAGTGTCTTCCGGCTTGCATTGTTTCATATGAATAATCAGTTGTCCTTTTTATTTTTTGTTCTTCCATTTCCAGTGTGCCGTTTTTCTTTCTGCTTTTCTTTTATCACTCTTTTTTTTTTTTTTAAAGATCTTATTTATTTATTTGAGAGAGAGAGAGAGTGATTGAGAAAGAGCACAAGCAGGGGGGAGGGGCAGATGGAGAGGGAAAAGCAGACTCCTCGCTGAGCAAGGAGCCCATTGCGGGGCTTGATCCCAGGGATCATGACCTGGAATCATGACCTGAGCTGAAGGCAGATGCTTAACTGACTGAGCCACCCAGGTGCCGCCTTTTATCACTGGTTTTAAACAATTTAATCATCATGATAGATGGTATAGTTTTCTTCATGTTTATTGTGCTTGGGTTAGTTGAGTTTTTTGAATCTGTGGGTTTATAGCTTTCAAAAAATTTGGAAAGTTTTCACACTGTTAATTCTTCAGATAGTTTCTCTATTTTCCTTTCTCTCTTTTCTTTGGGGACTCCAATTACAAGTATATTAGGATGCCTGAAGTTGTTCCACAGCTCTCTGATGCTTCATTCATTTTATCCCCCGGTCTTTATTTTTCTCTCTGTGATTTGTTTTGGGTAGTTTGTATTGTTATTTCTTCAAATTCACCAATCTTTTCTTCTGTAGGGCCTACTCTGTTGTTACTTCCAGCATACTTTTTATCTCAATATTAGAGTTTCTGTCTCTGCAAGTTCCATTTGGGTCTTTTTTTATATTTTCCATGTCTCTACTTAACATGCTCAGTTTTTACTTTAGCTTCTTGAACATGTGGAATATGGTTGTAGTGACCATTTTAATGTCCTTTTATGCTAATTCTGTTATCTGTATTTCTGAGTCTGTTTCTGCTGATTGATTTTTCCCTCGTTATGGATTCCATTTTCTTGCTTCTTTGTATGTGTGGTAATTTTTTTTTTTAAAGATTTTATTTATTTATTTGACAGAGAGATAGCCAGTGAGAGAGGGAACACAAGCAGGGGGAGTGGGAGAGGAAGAAGCAGGCTCCTAGTGGAAGAGCCTGATGTGGGGCTCGATCCCAGAACGCCGGGATCACGCCCTGAGCCAAAGGCAGACGCTTAACTGCTGTGCCACCCAGGCGCCCCTGTATGTGTGGTAATTTTTGATCAATGTCAGACGGTGCAAATTTTATCCCATTGGGTGCTGGGTATTTTTGTGTATCTATGTATATTCTTGGCATCGTTCTGAGACACTGGTAAGTTACTTGGAAACAGTTTCATCCTTTAAAGGCTTGCTCTTCAGTTTTGTTACCTGGGATCAGAACAATCTTTAGATCAGGGTTAATTTTTCCCCACTGACAACACAGTACCTTCTTCAGTGCTCCACGGATGCCCTGTGGATTACTAGGTTTTTCTATGCTGGCTCAGATACAAATTATTCTTCGCTCAACTTGAGGTCCAAGGAGTTTTCCCCCTAATCCTGGTCTGTACTGTCAGCACTCAGCCGAAAAATGGAGGGGGACCCTTTGCAGATTTCCAGAGTCCTCTCTTTATGTCACTATCTCCTCTCTGGTATAGACCCTGTAAAGTCTGCCTGCCTTGGCCTCCAAGGTCTCCCAACTTCCTTTCCCCAACCTGGGGAGACTGGTGGCCTCCGAGACTGTCAGGCTTTGCCTAGGCACTCTGTCCCTGTATCATGGCCTGGAACTTCTTTCTGGGCAGTGAGCTGGGGGCAATCATTTGTTCTCCCCTCTCAAGAATCACTTGCCTGCAATGCCTAATGTCCAGTGTCTGAAAACTGTTGTTCTATTTATTCTGTCTGGTTTTTCGGTTGGTTGAGGCAGGAGAGAAATCTGGTCCCTGTTCTTCTATGTCGGCCCAGAGTGGGTGTCCCTGTCCAGTCAGCAGTCATTGAGTGCCTTCTGTGTGCCACTAGGCATTGACCTAGTGCTGGGATGCAGACCTGAGCGACACAGCTCACAGTCTGACTGGAGAAACATGCCAATTCCTATATAATAATGCCGGGTAGTACTTACAGAGCACCGTGGGAGGGTAGGATGAAGTCTTTGGGAGAAGGAACTGACATTTGAAGATGGGCAGGCATTTTCAAGCCAGAGAAGGCATAGGAAAGAGTATTCCAGGAGGAGGGAACAGTAGGAGTAAAGGTTGGGTGGCAGAGCTGGTGACTCCTGTGGGCAGGATCCCTGTAGGTGCAGAATTTTTGTCAAGCCATTGGAAGCATGTTGCTTGTTCTGGGAATAGTAGGTAGAACAGAAAGTTGGGGTGGAGTGAGCAGCCTCTGAGGGAGTGGAAGGAGATCTAGCTGAAAAGGGAGGTTTGGGGTCAGCTGATACAGGGCATTGTATGCCAAGCCCAGGAGCACAAGGTTTTGAGTGTAATACCAAAGCACTGGGGAGGTATGGAAGGTTCTCAGCAGGGATGTGAGAGCTCTGATTGGCTGTGTTCTCTAGAGATTCCTGGGGTAGGTGGGAGAGGGCTGGAGAGGGTGGAGTCTGTTAGAACCAGGCGGGTAGCTGCTGGAGAGGCTCAGATGAGGCCTCTGCCAGACGGTAAAACTGAGTCCAGAGCCCGGTGTAGTTGCTGATATGGTGTCGCCTGTTTGATAATGGCCTTTGCAGGTTTGATAATGGCCTTCATGGATCCCTGCTTGAGTCAAGAGCAGATACGAGGAGGCTGTGGCCTAGTTTCTCTTTTTTTCTCTGGCTCCATTGTTGCCCTCAGCACGCCTGCCTGTGGGGGATTCAGAAGTTCCTAGCGTCAGACCTCACTGGCAGGGAGAGGGTCTACAGGTGCCCCACCTTCTACCAGCCTAGGATGGCCCTGAATCAGTGAGAACAGTGGTCTCGTTGTCCTGGCTTTTGAACAGACAGACCTTGAGTGACTTCCTACAGACTCCCGGGTGTTTGCCTTGACCTTAATCCTGATCCCTCCTAAAGGGATGGTCGAACCTGCTTAGCTCAGCTTGCCCTGCGCCGGTTAGGAAGAGGGGGGTGGGGGGAGGCTGACAGCTGCAGCCTGAGGTCCTTTCTGAGTCATCGGAACGGTTGGGCAAAGGGAAAACAAGTGGCCACTGGGTGTGGGGTAGCTTAGGATGGTTTTCTTTTCACTGAGCCGCGGGCCACAAGAGGAGGAGGCTTTGCAGTGTCCCGCTTGTGTTTTACTGTCAGGAAGTTTCACGGATGGGCTACTTATTAAATAACCTGTTTCTTGGCCATCGTATTGACTGCTGTGGAGCGTTACTGATGTGTGTTACATCCGGCCCCCGGATTTCCGTGGCACGGTTGATGGATGCTGTCTCTGGAGGAATCTTTAGTTCTTTGTCCTCCGCATCTGCAGAGGGGATAGGCCGGGTGGGAGCTCAGCCGTGCTGATGAAGAAGGGCCCAACCATTTGTTGAGTCCGGCCTGAGCGCCGGGCTTTGGACTTCCCAGGCGCTAGTTCATTTCAGCCCTGTAAAAGCCCCGTGTGAGAGGAGAAACCGAGGTCCAAAGGGAAGGAGTAGCCCGCACAAGCTCCCCAGCCAGTAGTGACCGAGGGTGTGGGGCTGTCTGTCTCCCAGAGCTTTTGGCGGCTGGGCTTTCCCTGCAGGGCCACAGCCCGAAGGAGGCGCTGTTTCTGGCGCCGTTGGGAGCTCTGGGGCCCTGGGGCGCTGTGTGGCCAGCCCCCATGCTTTAGAAGTCTGATGGAAAGATGTCAGCAGGAATGACCGCGTTATAAGTTTGTCCCCAGAGCTGGGCGCAGTGTCGCAAGGGCGCACACTTGACTAAGGGGTGGCGTGGTGCCCTGGTGAAGGGTATAGGCCCCAGGGACCAGACCACCGCAATGAAATTTGGGTTCTGCCATTTCCTCGTCGTGAGACTGGGATCAGGTACAAGTCTTCTCTTCGACCCAGGTTTCTCATCTGTAAAATGAGGAAAGCCGAAGGTGACACAGCCACGAGGACCCGGTGTGAGGATCACACGAGCTGCTGCGGACAGAGCGCCTAGGACACTGCTCGGTACATTGTAAGTGCTCTGCACGTGATGCGTGGCGACCCGTCATCGTGTCTCTCTCACTGGTGGCCCAGCGAGGCTTGCAGAGGGAGCTGAGTGGTGGCGGTAAAGCCTGGTTCGACTCCTGTCCTGCAAGCCATTCCCAGCCGTAGCACCCAGGCTTTGCTCTTGCCTCCCGTCTGCCTGGAATACTCTGCCCTGTGCCTTCCCCATCCTGAAAATGCCTGCCTGACCTTCACATGTCAGCTGCTCTGGGACGTGTCCCTTGCTCTTTCTGCTGGAGACTTCAGCCAGCCCCCGCAGGGCTCTGGAAGTGCACAGTAGCACCCTCTCTCTCTGTGCTGTGCTGGTGAGATCTCACAGCTGAAAGAGAATGGAGGAGGGGGACTTGGGCGGTTGGGGGGGTAAGGGCAGTGGTTTTCAATCTGTGCTCTGGGAAGGTGGCCTGGGGACCCCCTTAAGGCCTTGGGGGAGACTGAGCTGGAAGAGCAGGGCTCCCTCCATCCCCACCCCATGCCTGGCGTCTGTTCTGTGCTCTGGGGGCTTGGGGTAACATTTTAAAGGAGACCTCCTTTAGAAAACTGGAAAACTTGGAAAACAACAGGACACACCAGACGAGTGGGTAGAGAGGGTGGAGGTGAAGGTCCTGACAGCTGGAGGGATGGGGACGAGGGAAGGAGAGGAGATGGCTGGCTGCAGGGAAGGCGGAGGGAGCTGGAAGCAGTGTTTTCAAAAATGAATCCAGAGGTGCCTGGAGCACCTGGAGCAGAACTTGAACTGCTCCCGCTGGAGCAATGACTAGATGAAACCTGGCGATTGGACAGGAGAGGCGTCGGGGTGGCCTGGAGGATTGGGAGTGAGGGCGTGAAGCTGAGGGGGTCAGGTGGGGAAGGTGGTTTGGGGAAAGAGAAAGGTGGGTGAGTTGAGTGGAGTCACCCCTGGAATGCAGGTGAGGGGTGGAGGTTCAGCAGGCTTGGGAGGGGCCCTTTAGGGGCTGGGCTGGGCCATCCAAGGACTGTAAGTAGCCAGGGGCCCCACGCCCTGCCAGCCCTGCCCTCTGGCTCCACTCCGATCCTCAGGTGTCCTCTGGTGATGGACCGCCCCAGCCTGGCCAGCAGCCCACAGCCCACGGAGTAGGGAAAGCAGTTTGCCCCAGTCTTGCACCACTCCCGAGTGTCCCCGTGTTCGGTACAGGAAAGGGGCTCATCCTTCTTGGGTCTTCTCACTTAGTGGCTTGCCTCTGGGGGGATGGGGGGGGTGTCAGACGGAGTTCTTCAGTGGGCCTGAGGAGCATGTGGTTGTTACGTAAATATTTAGGTAAAGATGACAGTTGCCTTCAAAAAGCCTTGTCCTGGGAGCTTACATACTCTCCAGCCCCCCGCCCCGCCCCCATGTGTTGGCGTACTTACATTCGAGGATTTCTATTCAGATTGGTTTGGAGCCTGTTTCAGAAAGCTACACCCTTTGCCTTCCTGAGGACCTGCCCTCCGTCCCGAGCCTAGCTGGGTGCCTGGCCAGGTCCGGCAGCATTTTGCCACGGTGGTAAGGTGTGAGTGTGAGAATTAATGCTCCCCAGCGCCTGGTTTTTCTAGCACCTCTAGAGGTTATCTCGCTTACCTCTCTGAGTCCTTACAACGGCCCACGACGTTGGTAGTGTTAGCCTTATTTTACCAGTGAGCAACAGAGTAAGAAGGGTGGTATAATTTGCCCAAGGTCACAGAGCTAGTAAAAGGTCATCCACGAATAGTTGGCTCTTAAGCCCTGAACTCTTTCCGCTTCCCTTCCTGCTGTCTTAACTGTTCAGCACTGGGGGGTGGGGAGGAATTCCCTGCCCCAATCCCAGAAATACCTTGGAGAGAAAACTTAAGAAGGCTTCCTTCTGGCGCTTACACACCAGCTTTTCAAATTGAAGGGAGGGAAGGTCAGGTCCATGGTGCTTTGGACCAGGTGAGGAGTACATGATGGTTTGATTTGTTTTTATTAACTCCTGTGGGAAGTCAGGTGACTGAACGGTCTGATACTTCGGTGCACGGCCAGACTCATTCTAGGGAAAGAAAACTAGATCAGGTCAACAATTCTGTTCTCATTAAGCAGTAGGATAGGAAGGTTTCTAAGGCAACCGCAGGTGTTTTTGACAGGAGGGATAGGATGGCGCCAGGTCTCTCTAACTCAGGCACACTGAACTGTGCAAGTTGCTACGGTAACTACTTCTTAGCTGCCATAAGTGGATGTGGGAAATTTACAAGAAGCCCAACTTTGCAACTCTGCTTGCAGTGTGACTTTGGGCTTAAAGTAGCTGGCGGGTCGGTGTGGTCTCCTAACGGTGAGGAGGGGAGTGATCAGAACCTGTGCTTTGTCTGCCAGGGGGAGCCGGGGAAGCAGAGGCACCCTGCTCAGTCCCAGTTCTTCTGATTCAGTAATAGCAGTCACATTTGCTTGACTCAATATCGAGCCCCAGGGGTGTCAAGAATTTCCCCTAATCATCGGATTACCCCCAGGAGGCAGAATAATTAGTATTTGTTCAGTGCTCAGGAGCTTGCAAAGCCCTCTCCAGGGCCATTCGCTCCTCACAACCCCTAAGGCACACAACCCCTAAGGCGGGGTTACCGTCATGGTGCCCATTTTCCAGATAAGGAAACTGCTGAGATTAAGAGACTTGATCAAGGTCACACAGCTAAAGGGTTGTGGAGCCAAAGCACAAACCCAGAGTATCAGTCCACATTCTGTGCTTTTCTCTGCATCCTATTGGGGGAGAGCTGGCACTGATTGTTCAGACAGACGCAAGGGGCCCCAGGCATCACAAGCCATCTCCAAGGCTGGCACACCTTACTCTGATCTGAGCTTAGAAAAGACTGCATTTTGCTTTCTGCCTTTACTTTTTTTTTTTTTTTTTTAATTTATTCTTGTAAAGGATCTGATGTCAGTTGAGACCATTTGATTTTGAGCTAAACAGTCCTGGCAAAGTTCCACATCGAGCAAGCACCATCCCTACAAGTTGGTCCCCCCCGCCCCCATTAAAGGCAGATCTGGAAGACGGCCCAGAGTTTGAACCCTTCCCAGTGTCCCCTCTCCACAGCGACATTCTCAGCCCCCTCCACTTCACCCCAGGGAGTGGTGGGAAAGGTCACTGCCTCTGGCCTAAGTCCCCTGGGGTGTAGTGGAGTTGCCTTTGGGCCTGCTATCTTCATCATGTTCCCTATGGTCCAGGCATGTGAGATCGATGGAGTCAAGATACCAAGTGGTAGAAAGAAGTTGGGACTGTGAGCTGCGGGGCCTGTGGCCCGGGGCTTCATTTCCTGTCCTAGTGTGAGCGCCACAGAGGCCCAGCGGCCGCACCCCCAAGCCTGCCCCCTTGGTTCTGCTTGCTGCTACTCCAGCTTTGTCTGACCCCATACGCAGGCCTTGGTGGCAGGAGGTGAGCTCCAGGATGCCTGGGAAAGCTCTTTGTCACCTCGTGGCCGCCCCCGCCCCGCCTCCTTTGCTATGGAATCTGTCCTCCAGGCACGTGTCTAGGGAGCAGTATTGACAAACCACACTCCGCCCAGTTGTTGTTTTTTACAACTTTTGAATTGGCTACTAAAACTTAAAGGTGGAGAGGTGTCACATGGATCTGGATTTCTGGCCAAGCCCGGCCACCCCCTCCCCCTGCAGGATATACTCGAGCTGGGCTGAGCCCCCGCTTTCCAGAGGGACACACTCTGTACCCAGCGACTTGGCCTTGGTCGCAAGTGCCTGCCCAGCCCTTGTAGGTGCCCAGGTCTGTGACCTCTGCTGTAGGGGAAAGCTGCAGAGGAGCCCAAAGAGAAAGAAAGGAAGGTTTCTTTCCTTCTTGGGTTATTGATAGGGAAACAGATTTTCTCTTCCTGCAGAGGGCACACAGATGAACACACGTGTCGCCTTTCCCACTTTGTTCCCTGTCTGATCTTTGAGTCGATGGTATCACCCCGCTAAGAGAGGTGTTGTTCCGTTGCACCTGTGAGGTCTGTGTAGCCATGTGCCCGCCTCAGCAGCGTCCCGTTCCCCTTCTCCCAGCCATGTGGATCTGCAGCGGCTCCTGCCAGGGCCCCGCTGTCTCCTGCCCCTGGCCCTCTGACTCCTGTCCCCGTGAGGCCTGGCAGGCTTCTCACACCCCAGCCCTCAGAGCCGGCCGCCTCCCCGCTCCTTGTTCCACTGGCCCCCACCTGTGTTACATCCCCTCGTACCCGTACTTGCTGTGAGTGGTGGTGAAGTTTTGCTTTTTAAAAACAGAATTGAGCTGGGGGGAGTTAGCATGTTTGGGTGTACTACGGGCACGTAGTAAGAACTCGGTGTTATTTACACCCCTCCGTCCTCATTCATCCTGCTCCTTTGAAGTGGGGTCTGGTGCAGTTCTTGGCATGTCGTAATGGCTCCATAAATGTTTACTCAATGAAGGCATGGAGAAATGAAGGAGGGTGTGAAAAAGGGGAAGGAGCCCTGTTCTCGCACCTCCATGTCTTGTCTGACTCGTCTGCCAGCTGACCGGCCTGTTCTCTCCGTCCCTGCCTCAGTCTCTCCCTCCCTGCCTTGGTCCATCTTTTTGCAAGCACTGCTGTGAGCTGTCAGCAGGTCAGAGGCTGGGCCAGGCGCTGGGAAGGCAGAGGTAAACAAGACCATCTCCCTGCCTTCAACGGGCTCGTGTCTTCCCTCCTGTCCCCTCCCTCAAGCCGTACTCTCCAGACACCACCTGAGAAGTACCCAGCATCCTCCTGGGCACCTGGGTAAGCAGAAGAGGGTGCAGGTCAGGGCCTGGGGTGCTGAGGGGCCCGGTAATTGTATTTGTCAACCCCTTTAGAAACAGAGCCCCTGGACCCTGGATCCCCAAGTAACTTCTCAGTAATGTCCCAGTTCTCTGCATGGTGACATCCCTGGCGGTTGTGGCCAGTTTGAGAGGTGCCGGTTTTTATTTTTTCAGCACATCGGGTGACCGGGAGGCAGAACACTGCTGGCAGCGGGTGCCCAGGCTTCAGGGGCACCTGCTTTGTGGGCTTCAGGCAGAATGTCCTGTGCTCCCCCGCCGTTTCAGAATTGCGAACCCAGAGAAGTGTATGCTGTGTTCAGCCTCACTGGGTGGCCCTAAGGATCAGGAGAGGTCTCTGTGACTTCTGAAAGAAAGGCATCGGTCACTTCCAGGGGTGGGCGATGCCGCAGTAAAGCCCAGGCCCGGAACTGTTGTCAGAGGGCGAGGACGTGAACCACCTCCACGCCGGGGGCAGGGACCGAAGATGGGCCTGGGTAACCAGCGTGCTCGCGTGGGATCGTAAGCTCTGCACCTTGGAGAAGCTTATAACTAAACTAGCTTCGTGGCTGTCCTGTGACGGGCAGAGCCGGGGGGCAAAGATGCTTGTGTTGTTAAAACACCAGGGATGGAAGGGGACTTGGATCTCCAGTGGTCTGACCCCCAACAGCTTACAGGACCTTGAGCAATACCTTTATTATTTGTTTCTGGGCTTCATTTCATCTCTGAAATTGGGGTAATTAAGCCTGTATTTGCTTTAGTTCCTGGAGCAATTATATAAATTAATGGGGAAGTTTGCAAAGGGCTTTGATCTCAGAAGAAAGGAGCCACGTGACTGGCAGGGATTGTTTACCCATTTCCCAGGTAAGGAAAGTTGACTCCCTAAAAGGAATGGGTGGCACATTTGGGTGTGGGATCCCGAGCACACCTCCTTCTGGAAGAAGTGGGAATGCGTGGCTTACACGTGCCCGCCGTGCCCGTGAGGCAGCGTGAGGAGACCAGGGCACAGAGGAGGTGGGGAGACTGGTGGAAGGAGCAGCAGGCCAGGGTCAGACTCCTAGGCCAGGTGTCCCCTCTTCTGTCAGCACAGGCAAGCTATATGCCACTCGGCCTCAGTGTCACCACCTGTGAAATGGGCGTGGTAGAAGCAGGAGGGTTGTTGAGTTAGGGACCAGAGAAGGCAGAGTTGGAAGTGCTGTGGCACCCATCCCGTTCCTGCTTGCTGTGTGCAGGGGGCCTACTTTCCATCGCATCCGGGATGCCAGAATATACAGGCTGCCCTAGAGAGTTCCATCTAAGGGGGTTGACCTGCTGGAACATGGAGGTGTTTCAGACTGGAAATTCTCAAGTGTTAAAATGTGTGTGGCCTGTTCTGAAGTCTGCCACGAAAGGGGATTGACACAGGAGAGAGGTCTTTTGCAACCACGGGGCTGCAATGTTTCTTTTCTGAATATGGGGGTGGTCATCTTTCCCAATCAGGGAGTGGCAGAGGGAGTCATCACAGACAGGAGCTAGAACATTCTCCCGTCCCTTTGATCTTCCGAGTTCAAGCAGGTGCATACCAGACCTCCTAGGGAAGTGGGGGTGACCTTAGCACTGGGGATGGGATTCCCCCACCAGGGACGCGTGCTGGGGAAGGAAGGTCTCAGTAGGAGAGCTGTGTGCTTCATGCATTGCCCACTTTGGGGAGAATTCCCGCTGTCTGAAGACGGTGATTATTCGGATCACCAGCTACATGTCCCAGGGATCCGTGTCTCTGGGATTTCAAGGCCATCAAACAGAGCCAGGTATGGGGCTCTAGACTGGAGAGGAGGACTCTCGTCTGGGACGGTGGGTGGAGGGGCCGTGCACTTCAGTGCGCCCCAGAATTATCTGGGGAGCACACTTACTTATTTCTGATTGGCCACCACTCTTCCACCCAGCAAAGTCCCCTTTCTGGCTAAATGTCTACAGTTACTGCCAAGCTTTGATGACAAGTGACATGCTTGGTGCTGTTGCCGTCCCTGTCCTTCTCGAAAGCAGCGGCAGCCCCACGCCGGTTGTAGGGACATCGGGCCCCTCTTTTTGTGACCCGGGGCGGGGGGACTTGCTTCCACAGACATCCATCGAGCGCCCACACGCACTGCCGGTTCCGGGACGGACGCACACGGTAGACCCACAGCGGTATCAGTGACAGCCTTCTGTCAGCCCCCGTGAGAAAACAGCATACTTGAATGTTCTACAGAGATTTTATCTTGGTGACTTTCCTCTAATGAAAACATTTCCCTGTCTGGGGGGTGGGGGAAGAAAGTGGCTGGTGAAGGCGAGCCCGTCAGGGAAGCCAGTCTTCGGTTGGTGGCAGGGTGGGTTCTGCGTCAGTGCCTTCCAGTCAGGCCAGCTCCCGGGGCCCCCGGTGCCTTGTGGGCCTCGAGCCCAGCGCAGACCCTCCCCATGGACTTCCCCTGACTTGGCCTCTGGGTCGCGCGGGTCTGCTGGCCTGTAGAAGCCTGGCGGTGTCGCAGGCGTGCTCTTCGTGGCTGTCCCCACGGAGCTGGCCAGGGCGTGCGCTGTGTTCTCGGGAGCTGTAGCCTCGACGCCCTGCTGGGCGCTCTTGACGCTGCGCTGGGCCGCCTCCGACACTGCCTCGCCTGGGCCCTGCCATGGGCTGCAGACCGGGAGCTTCGGTCCTGGAGGGGGAGACCCCCCTCCCATGCCCGGTCCCCCCGCCTACAGGAGGCAAGCCACAGGCACCCGACGGAAGTGCGTTCGGGGTCCTGGCAGAGGAGAAACACTCTCCCCTGTTTCTCACTCCGGAGAAACAACACATCGAGCCCCGCCTTCGCACCCTGCCTCTGCATGGACTGCTTGACGAACCCCTCCTCTCTGGGGTCTTTGCTTTTCCTCTGTCAGGGGAAGCTGAGTTCCCTCAGAGTGTGGGACGAAAGGGAAAGAAAAGCCACAGATGCCACGCACATTTGGCCCTGGGTAGCTTAGTTAAAATGAAAACTGCGTTAAAAGTCATATGAAGAGTCCTGGAGAGTTCCGGGTCTGGAGGAGGACTCGGGACTCTGGTGATTTCGAGGGGCATGCTGCGAACCCCCCCCCCCCGCCTGGGGAGGGGCCTGCCACTGCCCAGCTGTGTGACCGTGGGCAGGTGACTTCCCCTGCCTGAGCCGCCTCTGTGAGGTCAGGTTGGCAGTTCTTGCTGCATAAGCCGGTGGTGAGGGTCATTGTAATGCAAGGACTTAACGCAGTGCTCGCTGTGTTCCGGGCACGGCTGTTCGAACAGACGGAGGAACTAAGGCACAAAGAAGTTTAACAACAGGGCTCGTGAGTGACAGGGAGGGATTCAAACCCAGGCAGTCTGGCTGCAGAGTCCATTCTCCTAGCCTCGAGGCCAGTGGTTCTCAAAGTGTGCTCCCAGGAGCCCTGGGTGGTGTTGGGGTCTTTGAGACTCTTTCAGGTGCCTGTGAGGTCAGAATCATTCTCGTAATCTAAGGTGTTATTTTCCTTTTTACTGTTTCTTGCATGAGTATACGGTGGGCTTTTCGGAGGGCACATGGCACGCGATTACATCATCCTTCTGGTGGCTTCTGGCACATGGGTGCGCGCAGAGTCTTGTATTTTAAAAATGTCTCCCCGTGGCAACCGCGAGCATGTTTTCCATCTCGACAACCTTCTCATCTTAAGAAGGTTATATAAAAAGAATGCTATGTTATATAAGCAGAATGTTCTATAAATGATTTTTCACTCAGAAAAATTCCCTTGAGATCCATTCAAGTTGCAGACATGGATTTCTTCCTTCTTCCTGGAGAGCCGTGCATCACCATACAGCTGTAGCACAGCTTGTGACACTCTTGACTAATTGGAGATCTTTTGGGTTGTTTCCAATTCCAGGCTATTCCACTGAAAGCTGCTATGAACATTCAAAGAAAATAAATTTAAAAAAATCTTCTCACTTTTAGTATCGAATACAGTCAGTACTAATACCTAAAATCCACATAAGGGAAACCTCTTTGGGTTCCTCAGTAATGTTAGGGGTGAAAGGTGTCCTGAGACCAGAAAGTGTGTGATCCACGGCTTACCGAGCACGGACAGTGACCCCCGCCGTGGGTCACCATGTGTGGGAGTGTACCTGCCCCGGGCTTCCGCAGACACCTTGCCGACCGCGCCGGGGGCATGTGGTCAGCCAGCTGCCTGGGCCCCGGGCTCTCTGCGCGCAGTCCTGACTGCAGGAGCCAGCGGACACCCCGTTCTGTGCTGGAGCCCGGCTCGGTGCCGGATCTGGGCCTTGCTGGAGGCCGTAGTAATAAGTAATTTCTGTGGTGTCGGGGTCCTTCGCCAGGGTTTGTTATAAGCCTGCACTGGGTTGGCCTCATTTCACTGAACCTTACACTAGCCCATTTTGCTGATGGAGAACCTGAGGCTCAGGGAGGTCCCAGTTGTGGGAGGTCCCTTGGCTGGGAAGTAGCAGGGCCGGGACTCAGACCAGGTCTGTCTTTAGAGCGCTGCTCCACTTGTCCTGTTTGCCCTGCTGGTCCTGTTCATGGTGGACCCACTCGGTATGCCAGGGGGGAAGCAGCATGCCCCCCGAGTTCTGCTCTTTCCCAGGGCCTGTTCAGGCTGCCAGCTTTCAGACCAAGGGTTTCTGGAGTGGCAGGGTGAGATGGGGACAGAAGGGAGGTTTGGATTTTCACTCCCCTTTACAAACCTTTCTGATCCCTACCTGTAAAGGCACAGTTGCTGCTCCCCCCCCCCCCCGGCTGGATCAGGAGAGACCACATGTGCAAAACTCTTGGCATTCCTTGCCTTAGAGGTTGGGGACCACGTTCAACCCTCGGGAGATAAGGGGCGGTGGTGACAGCTCTGTTTGGCTAGCTCTTTCTCAGTAGGGTGACCCTATAATTTGTTGTCGAAACTAGTTTTGAGCACGGAAAGGGGGCACCGTTAACAGCCGTGCTGGCATGTGAGGAGTAAACCAGCACCTTGCTGGCCAATGGGAGGCTGTCCCTGTTGATCAGTTTCTCCTTTCATCTTTCCGATGACCTGGGAGAGGCCATTCCCTTCTGTTCCAGACGGGGAAACTAGGAGCCGGAGGTCACTTCTGGCCACACAAGTGTTGTGCTGGTCCTTGATCCCAGAGCAGCGCGGGCTCCTGCCGGTTGAGCACTGGTGCGCGGGAGGACGGGGGCCCCCCGGTCTCGGTCCCTCTGGACCCTGGGATCTTTTGAAAACGAACATCACTTTTGACATGAGAAAGCTCGACATCAGGGCTGGAGGGTTCAGGTCTAGAAAAGGTAACGGAGGACGCTGTCAGCAGAAAGGAAGAGTGGCCTGGCTCTGTCGGTGCTTCCTCCTCTTGGTCCCCGGAGCTCCCTCCCGGGGCTTGGCTGTGACCCCCCTGTCTGTCACACAGACAGTCGATGTCCCTGTTGGCAGAGTGACAGAGGAGGGGGAGGACCGCTGAGACCAGCTCTTCTGTCCAAGCAGGTGTTCTGTTGGGGTCAGTCAGTTTTCTTTTCCTTCTGAGCGCCTTGAGGGCCAGTGTGATGAGTTTTGTTGTTGTTCTTCTCCGAGGAGGCCCTGCACCGTCCGTTTTTGCAGCGCGTGGAGAGGACTGCGGTCGCCAAACCCCTCGAGGGAAACGGGTTGTTGGGGCACTAAGCGTAACAAACAGCGATGCCCTTGAGCCTGGGATGCTGAAGCCGCACAGCCCCCGCGTGTGAAGTTTGGGTGTGTTTCTGGGTCGGGCAGAAATAGACGCTTACCAGCGGGCCTGCTGGCATCGGGGTTCACAGGCGGCCTTGAGCCCATCTTCGTCTCTGTCCCCGGCTGCCTGGCTTCTCCTCCCACCCTTCCCTGTGTGCTCCTTGGGCAGCTTTATCTAGCACTCCAAGGAGTCGTGGTGTTGCCTCTGGCTGCCGAGGGCTATCACACATCCTGCTGTTCATGGTTTGGTGGAAGGACTGGCTCCCTGGTCTCCCTGGGAACAGGGGATGGCAAGGTGGCCGGGATGTGTTTGGTGGGACCCTAGCTCCTCCCTGAGGCTTCCTGCCAAGTGGAAGCATTGTGGGAAACTGTAGTGTGTCTTTCCCTCCGTTCTGTGTTCGCAGGGAAGATGGAGACCCTGAAAGACAAGACCTTGGAGGAGCTGGAGGAGATGCAGAATGACCCGGAGGCCATTCACCGGCTGGCCCAGGAGGCCCCCGAGGTAGAGCAAGGCTGTCCTGGGGCCCGAGGAAGGCAGATGGGGCTGCGGCCTTGCTTCGGGACGCTGGCGTGGTGGGAGTTGGGGCCATGTTCTTCTCCCTTTTCTGTGGCCTTCCCCCTGGTTGGGACCAAGCCAGAGGAATCCCTGAGATCTGAGTGCAGCTCCTGGGCTCTCTGGCAGTTCTGGGGGACAGTGCTGGGGCGTCCGGGGCCCCTCTGTGAGTTCCCACGTATTGTTCCAGCCTGACCCTAGAGGTGGTTTCTAAAAGTACTCGTACCGTTTTGTGGCCGCCTTTCCCCAAGGGCCTTGTCTGGCCCTGCATCTCTGGGAGGAGCCATGCTTGGCCTGTGGTGTGGGCTCATCTCCTGTGTGATCCCGCTTCCCGTCAAAACCGGCACCTAACCATCCTAGCTTGTCACAGTCCCCGTGGGAATAAAATAAGCCTTCTGAATGTGTAGAGCTTTATACTTCATAAAGGCCTTCCTGTCTCCTTGACCCTGTGACCCCTGTGAGGGTCACGGATGTGGCCAAGAGCTGGGTATACCCGCAGTCCCGCCCTCAGTGACTGCAGCCTGTCCCCTGCTCTGGAAGCTACCTTGGCTGCCCCTCATGCTGGGGACAGACACAAGTACAAGCAACGCCAAGCTCATTGGATTAGCGTTCGGAATAGATTTTTATTTTCACTGATGAACAGGTATGTTGTGTCTCTGCTGAGGATTCGCGGTGTGTTCTCAACCCAAGGGAAGCCACGCCGTCCAGCTTCTCCCTGCTTTCCGTAAGGGGTGCCCAGCGAGGCCGTGTTCTCGTGCCCTTTCCTAGCTTGTGCTCTGGCTGTTCCCACCTGCCCCTCCACCCAAATGAGCAGTCTTTGCTGGGGGCAGGGGATGGAGTAGAGGGCAGGGTGTGAGGACAGGTAGGGGGACTCGGTGTGCACATTCTGCTGCCTTGAGCCTCGCTCAGCAAGGACTGGAAGCAAAGCCTGTGTTGGGTAAGCCCCAAGCCCGCCTCAGTGGCCAGTCAGGCCATGACGCGGCCAGGCTCTGGCTCAGCCGGCACCGTGCCGGACTCCTCGTCCTCCGTTTGTCTGTCACGAATGAAGCACCACGTGTTTCTTCTCCGCTGTGAGCACGGCGTTCTAGGAATTCCAAGGCCTGCTCTAAAGCGCTTGACACTTGGCAGAAGCGAGCCTTCACGTAAGCAGCGTGCATTGACTTCCGAGCTGAGCAGGCTGGTAGACTCGATGCCGACGCGCAGAACGTCTGGGGCTGGAGGCAACTGGCATTTTGGGGCGTGCGGCCAGCCCGACCAGCCCGTTTGCGTTCTCGGAGGGGAAGAGCACTTCTGGGATCGGGGGAAGCGAAGTAGGGCGCGCTACTTAGATTTGCAAAACCCCTTGGACGAGGTTTCCACCATGGTCCGTCCAAGATAATTTTACACACCCTCGTCGCTGCATGGCTGTGCAGAGAGACGGGAGCTGGTTCGGTGTGGGGTGCGGACGTTGCTTGGAGAGAAGAAAGCTAGCTGGTAGGGGCCTCTCTCCACAGAGGGCAGTGAATGGTGGGGTCCACACAGGCTGGTGAGCTCTTTTGGGCCGGGTGCTAGGACTGTCTGATTGATCTCTTCTAAATGACTGGCGGAGGGCTTCATAGTGAGCCCCCTGTGGTGAAAGATTTGGGGGAGGCTGTGGGAGAACAGGCAGGAACGTGTAGGACAAAGTGCAGGGCTGAATGGCACAGCTTAGATTTATTGGTTGAGACCCAGGGAGGAGACCGTGGACACCTAGGAGGGCCAGTGGGGCCCCCTCAGGGGCAGCCGAGCTGAGGGCTTCAGGCCTCCCACTCTGGAGCTCTCGAATGGCTCCGAAAGGGGTTTGTGGCAGCAAGCCAGGCAGCCCAGATGTGGGGGCAGCTTGCTGTGGTGGGGAGACTGGGGAGACCACAGGCAGGCCCCATCCCTGGGCCCCAGCGGCCGCATGGTGGAGGGAGGGAGGTGTGGCGTTCCTCTGTCAGGCCTGCCCCGGAGCTCGGAGCTCAAGGCCCCGTGGCTCGGCGTCAGCAGGAGGGCAGGCGTCCGGGATAGCCCTGGCCTGTGGGGGACGAGCTGGTCTGTCCATCACGTGCTGACCGTGGTGGCCCCCGCGTGGCAGCCGCCCTCGCGTAGCCGTGCCCTGAGCCCCCTGCGGGCCTTTGAGCGCCCTCTTCTCGTGCCGCACAGGGCTCCCAGCGGACTGTCCCTGTCTTGGGGTGGTAGGTCCGACTCTCCGCCCTCCTCCCTGGCACAGGGATGGAGCTTCAGGCCGGAGCAGGTCTGTGAAGGGCTCCCGGGCGTCGCCTCACTTGCTAATCTGGCTGAGGGCAAGGCGCTGCTTTGCTTGGGGACATGCTTTCAGGGGGGCACGGCCAGGGCCAGAGGTTGGCCTGAGGGCCTCAGGTCGCCCGTGTCGGTGGGGGGCCCCTGCTGGCTCTGAGGCCCCTCCAGTTCTCGGGGGCCCCGCCATTAGCTCATCTGCACGCAGTTTCTCTGTGGGACCTGCCTGTGGCCTGGGAAGCAAGGACAAGTCTCCCCTGAACCAGTGTCGTGGTCTGGCCCTGCCTTCCTCACCCCTCGGCGTAACTTTCTGGGGCCTCATCCGTGGCCGGCCTGTGGTCTGACTCGGGCCGCCTTCGTGCACCTCACTGGAGGCCTCCTGCCTCCGAATCTTGGGGAGAAGTAGTTGGGGATTTTGGCCCCTTCCCTCCTAGAAAGCCTCTGACTCGGTCATATTACCGGTCCACCTGCTTGCAGGCGCGCTGCGGGGCCGTGGCGGCTGCAGTGCGGGGCCATGGCGGGCCCGCCTCCCGCTCCTCACGTGGCCCTGGGCAAGCTGCGGACCTTCAGCATGTCCCGCCTGTGTCCACCGCATGGGGTGTTAGATTAGCGATTCAGGGAGGTGCCCGGGTCAGAGCGCTTGGCTCAGGGTTTGAACCCAGGTCCATCAGACCCTAGTTGGGGTATTACCCCCTTCCCCCCCCCCCCCGGGAGCGATGAGTCCCAGAAGCCCCAGGTGCAGCCTGCTGCTAGGTGAGCGGTGGTGATGGTGGTGATGGTTCTTACGGTCAACGTCCTGTTATTTTAGGTCCAGGACCTGCAGCTGGAACGAGAGATGGCATTGGCCACCAACCGGAGCCTGGCGGAGCGGAACCTGGAGTTTCAGGGCCCCCTGGAGATCAGCCGCTCAAACCTCTCGGACAAGTACCAGGAGCTCCGGAAGCTCGTGGAGCGGTGCCAGGAGCAGAAGGCGAAGCTGGGTAGGGGCGGCCTGGGAGCATGCTCTAAGGTGCTCCTCTGTTAACTTAGAGGTCCATTCAAGGTTGGCCTGGGAAGAGCTCCTGGAATAGTGTGGAAGGACAGGTTTCCTCTCCCTTCCCCGGGACAGGACAGGGTCAGGTGTGAGGATGACCCCGTGTCGGCCCCGTGCTGAGTGCTTTACATCCATTTTTTCACAACAGCCTGGAAGGGGAGGTACTGATGTTCTTGTTTCATAGATGAGAAGATGAGGCTCCGAGAGGGTCAGGAACATGGCCAGGCTTCTATGGCTAGATGCGGGATTTGAGTCTGGAGAGCCTGCCTCCTGCACTGTTGCTGGCCGGCACGGCCCGCTCAGCCTCTGCGCTTTACAGAGTTGGGCTGGGCTCTCCGTCTCCCGGGACCTGCCGTCTGGGAGGGGAAGGCTGTCCTGGTCTTGACCGTGAAGAGGTGTGGTGCTCAGAGGGTGCAGTAACTTCCCTGCTGTGGGGCAGCACAGGGCTGGGGCTGCTCGGTGGGCTCTGACGCGGGAGTCCTCCTTGCCGCTGGCATGGGGAAGGCTGGCTAGCCAAGGTCTGGGCTGGGCCTGGTAGAGCCCCTCTCTGCTCAGGAAGGTGACCTCAGGGAACTGGGCTCCATGGGGCTCCGCAGCAGACCCCCCGAGCCATGGCTGGGCCTCGGAGCGCACAGAGGGCACTCTGAGGGTCTTTGTGGAAGGCTCAGCCTCTAACACTGAATCGAAAGGCACTTGTAGAATGTTGATCTTTCCGCCCTCCCTTCCAGAGAAATTTTCTTCAGCACTGCAGCCGGAGACCTTGTTAGACCTTCTGCAGATCGAAGGCATGAAGATCGAAGAAGAGTCTGAGGTAAGATGGCCGTGGTCACGCCCTCTTCTGTGGGTAGCGTCAGGCCCTGGAGCGGGAGCCTTTGGAAGGAGCACCGGGTGTCTGCAAAGTTGGGATGCCAGCAAAGGCGGATGACACGGTTAGTCCCTGTGGAGGCCCTGTTGGCGCCCAGCCCCACCCCGGCTGCCTGGCCTCCCTGTTCTGCTTCCCTGGCCATCTCTTCAGTCTGTGGGCAGACGGGCTCCCCCCAGTTCTCCGTGCCCTGGGTGGAGGAAGCTGCCAGGTCCTCCCAGCCTAGGGCCCGCCCGCGCTAGTGTTCATCCATTTATTCATCACGGACATGCAGGAGTCGGGGGGTGGGGGGGACAGCAGTGGCCACCACAGCCCCTGCCCTC
The DNA here is from genome assembly GCF_024610735.1 of Ursus americanus. Lineage (NCBI taxonomy): Eukaryota > Metazoa > Chordata > Mammalia > Carnivora > Ursidae > Ursus > Ursus americanus. The sequence continues at coordinate 37,365,728 of NC_142150.1, read as the reverse complement.
CAGGAGCTGCCATTCTTGTGAGGGAGACAGCACACCCCAGCGAGTGCAGGTAGAATGTGTCAGCAGTGATCCGGGCCAGAAGGAGAAAGTCCCAAGTGGGGGCCAGAGAAGACAGGGAGTGTCTGCAGCGGGCTGAGCAGGGGTGGGGGCACACAGCTGGCCTTTGCTCCCGGGCAACACGGGCAGCCTTGATCTCCGGCAGGCCCCTGTTGTCACCAGACCTCATGTCTTCCAGGCCATGGCCGAGAAGTTCCTGGAGGGCGAGGTGCCCTTGGAAACGTTTCTGGAGAACTTTTCCTCCATGAGGATGCTGTCCCATCTGCGAAGGGTGCGCGTGGAGAAGCTCCAGGATGTGATGAGGAAGCCCAGAGTTTCCCAGGAGCCGGCCGGCGACGCCCCTCCTCCACGCCCGCCGCCCCCGCCTCGCCCGGCCCCCCAGGCGACACCCCCTGTAGCCGAAGAGCCGCCCCCACCACCATCAGTACTGCCTCCTTACCCTTTGCCCTACAGCCCATCTCCTGGCATACCCATGGGCCCCACCGCCCAGGGTGCGCTCCAGCCGGCCCCCTTCCCCGTGGTGTCCCAGCCCTCCTTTCCCTACAGGGGGCCTCTGGGCCCCCCTTACCCGTCAGCCCACCCGGGACCCCGGGGTGCTGCGGGCTACTCCTGGTCCCCGCAGAGGAGCACACACCCCCGGCCAGGCTATCCCGCGGCCCCCACTGCTGCCTCCGGCCCCGGGTACCCCTTGGCGGGGAGCCGGGCCCCCAGTCCTGGTTATCCTCAGCAGGCCTCCTACCTCTCGCCAGGAGGACGACCTCCGTACCCAACGCAGTCCCCGCTCCCGAGCTTCCCGGGCCAGCCCCAGCCCTCAGGCCCCCCTCAGCCACCCTACCCCCCTGGGCCCGCCCCGCCCTATGGGTTTCCACCACCTCAGGGTCCTACCTGGCCTGGGTATTAGACACCGTCCAGGCCCTCGGCCCTTCTCTATTTGCACCTGTACCACAGCCCTTGGCCTGTCTGCCGCTGAGATTCGAGGTTCAATTGGAAGTGGACTTGTGTCAGCACACGGGGGCCTTGGGGGGGACCTTGGTGGGAGTGTGCGGGCCTGGAAGGCACCAGGCAGTGTGACTGGCTTGCCCGCGCCTGTGGTCACAAGCACTTCCTGGCCTCCCCAGGGGAAGGGAGCGCCTTCTTCCGGTGCGTGGCTTCAGCTTCTCTGGTGCTAGCCAGGTGGGGAGTTCGGTCCCTCGTCGCGGGTGTCTGTGCGAGTGAGCGGGTGCACGTGTTGGTGGCCGTCTACTTGCGCCTGCGCTCATGGATGCTGGAACCAAGTGCAGTGATCTCAGTGATGAGGGGGCTCGTCCCCGGCCCCTGCTCACCCCGACCCCTCTCTCCTGGGATCTGGCACGTTCAGCCTGGTGCCCGCAGCCAGGGATACAACTGTGCGTCTGTCTGTCAGGGATGGCCTGCCCCACGCACCACGGCTGGAGTCGCATCAGGGGGAGGGCACGGTTAGGAAAAACACTTGCTGATTTTTAAGTCCCATAAAGCCATAACTGAACTGTGATAGGCTGGTGTCAGAGAAGCGTGTCCTGTGAGCTGGCTTGAATGGCGGCAGCGGAACCAGAGCAGCGAGGACGCTGGGGATTGTGAAGGTGGACCCCAGACCTTGCTCGCACTGGTTGGAGAATGGGGGGGTGGTGGTTTGCCTTGGCTGGAGGGGAGGGAGCAGCTCTGGCCCAGGAGATAGTGGTCACACCGGACTCATTTAGGAGTGGAGGGCTGGGTCACCTCCCCAGCCACCCTCTCTTCTCTGGGGCCCTCCACTTCCGGTTGACTTGTGGGGTTCCCCACCCCCACATCCATCCACTCCTCTAGTGCCTTGAATCTCATCCACAGCAGCCCCCCCTTCATCTCTGTCCTCTGGCTCCCTGGCATTACTCCCACCCCCCAAGCACCCCTTCTCAGACAGACATCGGAGGACGCCCGAACAGTGACTTCCCACCTGGTGCTTTCGCAGACACCATCGCTCTGTCGGACGGAGTTCTTTTCTTTGCTCCTCTCTCATCTTCAGAATGTACAGGGCAGGGATGTGACTCCGTGCCATGCGCAGCCCCCGGCACACGGGGGGCTTTAAGCACGTTCAGTAATAACAAAGGCAATAGACCAAAGGGGTGTGATGACCGAAGCATTAACTTGATTGTTGGGGTGTGAACCCAGTCTCAAGGGTAGGCTCTGGAGCTGCTGTCAGCCAGGAAGTCACACGTGCCTTGAAATGTCCACTACTTGAGTACCCAGCATCTGGTGGGCCTGGGGTGCTGGGGGCCCACGAGGAAACTCAACCTTCTGGTGCCTGCCCCCCCCCCGGCCTGCGCGCCATCAGTGGGTATTCGCCAGGAGACGCTCCATTCGCGCTGTTGGTTGCTTGCCAATCGTGCTTGCTTGTAAGTTATTTATAAAGAGAAATCACTAATGGACTCGACTGGTTCGGGAGCTTCTGAACTGGGTGAACGATCGCTGGTATGTTTGTACAATTGCCATAATAAACTGATGAGTTCCACGTCGTGCGTGCGGTGGCTGTGGTGGGTTTGCAAAGTGAAGGTGGGGGCGGGGGGGTTGGAGGGCTGGGGGTGTCGGGCATGGAAGTCAGCATCACGCTCAGCTGAAAGGCCTCTTTGATCCTCATGTCCACAAAGCCTCATCTATCTGGATATCCTCTCTCCTGCGGCTGCCCTCCCTGGCTCTTCGGCCCCCGGGGCCTGGCTCTTACGGCCTTTTCCTTTCTTCTACACTTTGATTTTCCATCTTAGGCCTTTTCACGCTGGGCCTGCGGATTTGCCTCTCCTTGGGCCGAGCTTGGGCCGTGCCAGGCCACAGGCCCCCGCCAGGGGGCGTGCGGGGCTCAGCCTAGCGGGGGCGGCGCCACATTCCAGCCACCTGCCATCAGCCCGTCCAGTTTGTAAATGGATAGAGAGGAGCCACGACACTGGCTGTGAGCCACGTGGTCTTCAGCCGCCGCCTAGCCTGCCCCTCTCCAGCCCACCCTGAGCTCAGCTGGTTCTGTCCTGAGGTTGGGAGGGCGTCTTCTGCTTTCAGCGGTAAGGGCAGCTTCGGAGCCGTCAGGAGACCAGGCTTCCGATGGACCCTCCAGTCAACCCTTCAGCTTTTCCTTCCAGGCAGTGACAGGGACAGGCTGCCTGTGGACGACGTGCGGAGCTGCTGTGGATCGTCAGTACTGAATATGCAACAGGGCCACCCGACATACATACGTTATCTCGCTGGGTCCTTTCAACAGCCCTTTGATCCCCAGTTTTAAGTAAGGGAGGAGACTGCAGGGTGGGTGGGTCAGGATGCGGTCACATAGCCTGGAGGGGCGGGGGCCGGGCTGGCACCTGGCTGGCTGACCTGCTCTGCCACCATGCCATGCCTTTGTGGTGTCAGAAGTGGTCCACCCTCCAGAGGCCACCGTCCTGAAGAAAGTGTGTGGAATCTAAGCCCACGTTGAGAATCCCTGGGCTTTAGTCAAATTTTTCCTGCCTTTTTCCCCCTCCTGAACTCTGGTTGCACCTTGCACGTGTCCAGGGTTAAGGGCACAGGACACTGGGGAGAGTTAGAAGACGACTTGGCTTTGTAGGAAGAAGCTGAGAAATCGCATTCTGGCAACACAGTCCAGTCGCTGGCTTTGTTTCGGGTCCTAGTGGTGGCAGGGGGATGGGGGGTCAGGGGGGCACAGAGGGGCCGACGGGAGGAAGTACCACTTTCTATGAAAGGGCTTGATGGAGAGATGCTTCAGCTGGTCCCCCATGCACAGGCACCCCTGCTGCTCCTTGCTATCCCTTCTCCCCAGGCCCTCCCCACGCCTCTCCCCCCGCCCTGCCCCTGCCCTATGAAATCCCCAGGCGCCCTCCCCAGACCGTGGTGGGCCACTTGCTTGCAGAGCCAGCTGCCCGAGGACATGCCCTAAGTGCCAAGTTTAGATTCCTAGCTTAGTGAGAACGACACTTTGTTGAGTCAGCTGGGGTGAGGCCACTTGAAATGTCCCTTCGGCTGTCATGTTGGTCCCCTTCAGTACTCCCAGCGTCTAGCGGCATAAGGACCTCGAAGCTAGGCTTGTTACTGGGTACTCAAAGTGAGCTTTCCTTCGGGGTCCTCAGTCTCCTTGACTCAACAGGAGGAGAATGTGCTGGAATCAGGCCACACGCTCACAAGGGCTGGACACACAGTGACAACTACCCTCTCTGGCTCCGGGGCAGCCCCTGCTCGGCTCTGGCAGCTTGCTGTAAGGCAAGAGGGTGGGCCCGAGGGGGCCCCAGGCCTCAGCACGGCCCCCTCTGCAGGGAGGAAGGCGGCCCACATGTGGCTCGCTGGGGGGAGCAGCGCCCACCCCAGGCCTGTGGGCTGAGTCTTCCTGCTAAGGCCGGAGTCTGACAAAAGGCACCTCCAAGGCCCAGATGGTTCCTATTCAACTGTTAACCAAACACATCTTCGTGGGGTGCCCCACCCAGGTCTGCCATCACTTGGGAAACCATTTTCTAAAGAGACTGACACCTCCGTGCAGCTCCTTTCTTTGCGGGGGGTGGGGTGGAGGTTAAGTGGGCCGTGGTTGTGGTGAGGCCATGCACGGTGGCCATGCTGGAGGGTAGAGAGCTTTTATCAGGAAAGGTGCCAGCAGGCGACATTGGGTCACAGTCTCTGCCCTGCAGGGGCTGGGGCGTGCCTCCCCAAGAGGGGCCACTTGGCTCGTGGACTCTTTTGAGCTGAAGGCAATCAAGACTCCGAGGGCTCACGAGAAACTGTTGCCCCTCCTTTAACTACATAGAAGAATCTAAATTGGAGGTCTTTCCAGAGTGTTATTACCAGAGATAAATTTTATCTGAGTGGCCCGTCTGTATGGCAGGGCAAACATCTAATTACCCCACATCTGCTCTTCTTACTGCCCTGTGAAGAGCATTCCTTCCCTTTGAAGACCCGGAGCCCTCCCCTTCTCCTTTGTTCAAAACGACACGTAGACCTCATTCGGCCTGTCTTCGCAATTTCCACGTCTGTGTGGATTCCCCGTACACACTCCTATTAAATTTGATTTTCTCCCGTTACTTCGTCTCACGTCAATTTGATTCTTAGTCCAGCTAGTAGGACTTCTTGGGGGGGGGGGGGGGACGACGACACAGGAATTCTTGCTCGCCAACAGCTCTCCCTAAAAGCCACGTCTCAGTTCCCTCTCGAGGAGCCCCTCACCCCTGCCACGTGTAGGAAGGTGACTGGGTGCCCCTGTTTCCAGATCCCTAGCATGGTTGGGGCAGATCCGAGACCTGGCTTGGCCCCTGGGCTCTGCCAGGACTCTGGGTCCTGAGCAGGGGAGGCCGGGAGGCCGGGTTGGAGGGTGTTGGCAGAGTGCTGACCAGACACTTGTAACACGCTAATGCCCCCGGATCCCCTGATTCTGTGAGCACCCCTCCCCCATATCCTTCTAGTAATTCCCCGTGGTTCTTCCAGTGTTGGCTTCTGTGGCTTGGGCTGTGAGGAGCTCTTGCTCCCAGTGGAGACAGTGGCAGAGTGTGTGGAGGAAGGCCCCAGATCCAAGATACCTCCTTAGGGGACTGGTGCCCAAGGGCTTACTGGGGCCTGGTCCAGTCTCTGCCTTTTCTAGATCTTCAAGCTCCCAGGGAGACGTTCCCCTCTCGCTCGTCCTCCCTTCCTCGCTAAGGAAACCCGGGCTCTGCAGGGTACCGTGTGTGTGTCTAGACACCCTGACTGGCAGAGACAGTTTCCGCTGAGGGAATGAATTATTTAACTTCCAGGAATGTCCAGCCCCAGTCTCAGACTCTCGGCTTAGAAGTTTGCTGTGATGGGCTGAAAGCACTTTAGCTTTGAACTTTAAACTGCTGGGTGAAACAAAACCCCACATCGTCTAGGATGTACCAGGCACCCTCTTGGTGCCAGGCCCTGGGGTGGAACGGTGCCCTTGGGCTTGGCAGCCAGCGGTCCCAGAGATCCAGTGCTGTCTGTTCTAGAAGGCGTCTTGGGGCGAGGGGCTGAGAGGTAGCCATAGAATCAAGGTGGTGACGGGGCTCCGCGTCAGGGGACAGCTGCCTTTGAGCCACTCCGTTTTCAGGTGTGCAGCCCTCTGGCCACGACGGCTGTACCACTGTCCCCAGAGGGGTCCAGGGGCTGGACCGTGGACTGACGAGGGGAGGCCCTCTAGTTCACAGGAAGTAGAAGAAGTATTATTTACAAAGAACATATTAAAAAGACACTAGAGACCTGAGCCCCCCCACCCATGCCCCAGAGGGGAGCTTCCTTCCTCACTGGGGTCAGAGTCTGAGGAGAGAACCAATTCCTCTGGGTGCTGCTCCCCATGTGTCTGCTTGGGGGGGGGGGTCTGGTTTCTGGGCTGTGCCTCTCACGTCTCCCACACGCGGAGGGGCAGCCCAGCTGTGTGTGGGGTCTTCCCCGGGCCAGGCTCCAGCAGCCCGTCGCTGCAGGGACAGGGGACGTAGCTGAAGGCCCCCTTGCCTCAGTCCATGTTCTGGCTGGGGCAGAAATTACTTCTCGGCGGCGAACGCAGAGTGTTCTCAGGAGACAGGTCTGGCTCTTGGTGTTTCCTGCCTGGGGCCTGGTTCTGTGCAGAGAGAAAGAAACAGGTCAGAGGAGGAGACCTCACACCCCAGAGATCATTCAGCGAGGTGGGGGACAGGCCCCCAGCCCCCGGTTTGATGTCAGGGACAGAGGCTGTCCCTCTGGGTCATGGGCTGCTTCTTTCCACTGGCAGCTCTATAGGGGTGTAAGTCCATCGGGAAACTCTCCGGGGCTCTTTTGGGTGGCCTTCTAAGATGGACTTTGGGAGCAGGTGTGAAGATTGACAGTCCTTCTCCTATAATTGCCAAATCATCACCTGTCACCTGAATTGCTCATGCTTATTCTGTTCACAAGAATCGAGATGTGGGGCGCCTGGGGGGCTCAGTCAGTTCAGTGTCTGCCTTCAGCTCAGGTCATGATCCCAGGGTCCTGGGATGGAGCCCCGTGTCTGGCTCTCTACTCAGCGGGGAGCCTGCTTCTCCCTCCGCCCCTCCTCCAGCTTGTGCTCGCTCTCTCACTCACTCTCTCAAATAAATAAATAAAATCTTAAAAAAGAAAGAGTCAAGACGTGCAAAGCCCCCCCCCCCCCATTCTGCACGGGCAGGATGGGCAGGAGATGAGGAACTGAGGGTCTGGTTCCCATTTGCAGGGCTGTTCAGGGATCCCAGGGGGCCAGGGAACCGGGCTCACCTTTCACAGCCTCTGAGCCCCATGCAAATCGTAGTCACTATCGGAAGAGTTATCAGGCTGGGTGGAAACACGATGCAGGGCCCCTTCCAGAGCTGCAGAAAGAAAAGAGGCCATTTGCAGCAGGCTTACCCCACCAGGCTAGAGAGAGCCCCACAGACCCAGGACCCCGCGGGTGTCTGAAGATCACAGGGGCTGTATGAGCTGGTGGCTTGACAGTCCTGTATCTGTTTTGATCAAATCAGCCAGTGTTCACTAATGATACTGAACTCCAGGCTCCCTGGGGCTTAATTGTTCGTGCCAGTCAGGGAGCATTCAGTACAGGGCTTCTGCAGGCCCCCGCTAGCTCTGTTCTGCCTGGAAGGAATCCAAGGGGCCTCATTTACCATCCGGCCCACAAGGCCCTGCGGAGAAACAGGCCTGTTAGGTCACAGCAGTGCTGTGGTTAATGGCATCTCTGCGTATTCTTCTCTGGCTGAGTGGCTCACGGTCTCGGGGGGGGGGGGGCAAGCTGAGGCCCGTTAAGGCTGGATCTGTTCCATACCCTGCTGTGACCACTGTCAAAGGGCAGTGAGAGCCCCCTCTCCCCTGGGGCATCCCTTCTCTGGGCAATCACGAGCCCTGTGCTCTCTGCCGCTTTCCTACCTGGAAGCGTGGGCTGCCGCTTACCTGCATAAGCAGAGACGTGGGAGTTCCTGGGCGGCTGACTGTATTCATTCTCCACATGTGAGACGGAGGTGTTCTCAACCTGGGACCGGACGGTCGCCGTGTGGTTGCGATGGAAAGACACTGAGCAGAGGCAGGAGAGAGTGTCATTAGCCTTGCTGTTCTGTCCTCCTCCTCCTTCCCAACAGGGCCACGGAATTTAAATCTCTTGTTCCCCCTGGGTGATGGGGGAGAGGGCAAGGGCACCCACAGCTCCTTCAGTGCATCCCTCTGTCCTTTCTTCCTGGGCAGGTTCCTTCTTGCAGGGGCCAGACTTTTAGAGCAGCTTAGGGTCGGCCAGCAATCTGATTGGACGGGCGGGCCTTCGCCGGTCAGTTAGTCATTCATCAAGCATTTATTAAGCAGAGAATTGGAACTCAAGTGAAGGGCAGATATCGTCCCTGCCCTCCTGCAGCTGAGGGGCTTTATATTGTAAAAGAGACTTCACAACGCACCTTGACTTGCAAAAGGAAAGGAAGAATGTGGAGTGGGAAGTGGGAGGAGGGCCATGGTTCTATCCATCAGGGTGGTCTGGCTGTGGCTAGAGGGAGAGAGGATGAAGAACTAGGGTGCGGGGTGGGCTAGCTGCTTCAAACGGTTTTAATGTTTTAGAACTGGCCTTTTTAAGTTGTTCCGTGAGAAAAGGCTCGGACGACCCTTCTTGCAAAAATACCAATTAAGGTTCTGATAAGTCCTGAAATAAAGAACCAAGTCTAATGTTACTTAACTCACTGATTTCTGAATCTATGTGATCATGGAGTCCTCTTTCAGGTACCACCTAGTAACAATTGTTGACCACAGTCCCACCTTAGATGACCATGGTGGAGATCAGAGGTCTCAAGTAGCTGCTGGCTCTGATGATGGTCTGCTGTGAGCTGTGACCCCCGTGGATACTGGATGGGGCTGAGGGAGGACCTTGCCTCCCGGGACACTTACTGTTCTGGTTCATTCCTGTGGGGCCAATCCACTGGCGCTGTTTCTTCTGGCGGACTGGGAGATAGACAGGAAAGGCACATGAGGACAGGGGTGGGCAGGGATCATGGGAGGGAAGGATGGGGAGATGGGGGGGGGGGAGGCAGGAGGCGGCAGGTGCCGCTGAAGGAGGGACTGCTGGACTTCGCCCCCTGAAGTCCTTCGGGGCTCAGTTTTCTGACTTGCCCAGGAGGTAACTGGACCCATCTAGGGCTAAAGGAATGTGCTGAGCGCTGCTTCTTCAGAAGAAACAACCGCGGGGCGTTAGAACCAGAATAAAGCCTCGGAGGGCGCTAGGGACCTGGCTGACACTGTGCGTCTCCAGGCCTTCTCTTATCAGCCTCTCTAATCCACTTCCTGTCTCTGGATAATTTTTTCCAGAGTTCTGCAAGCCAAGGATACCGGCCTCTTAGATTCACAACGTGTGCAAACGCCCATCAGGCAGATAAAGAAACTGAGGCTCAGAGAGGAAGTGGCTCAATCAGCATCCTGCGTAGTCGCCAGGGGGTGGAGTCAGGCCTGGAACCCAGAACCAGAGGCTGGGGGCGTGCCCTAGTTTGAAAATGACCACGCCCCCTTGGCCTGCGGGTAAGTCGCAGCGGAGGGGCTGGGGGCGGGGGCTCGGGTGTGGGCCATCAGCGCTTACTACGTTCCTGACTTTCTCTTTCTGTTCTTAAGGGCAGGAGAGGGGCGGGGCCGGGTGGCAAAGCAGAGGTGCCCTCCTCCGCCCTTCCTGGCTCCCATCACAGGGGTTTGAAAGGGAGGGGATTTGGGGCACCCACACCTACATTTCTTCACCAGCTTCCTGTAGGCGTGAGGGCCGCACACGACCAGCAGCAGTGCCAGGAGCACAAGAGCCAGGACGATGCTCACCACGGTGCCTGCGCCCAGGCCTGCTGGGTTTGGGTCCTGGCCTGGGGGAGGCAGAGAGGTCAGGGCGGTCCTGCCTGGGGCATCAGAACTGTCGGATCAGAGGGAGGCTGCTGGCGGCCCCCTCCCCCACCCGACCTTGCTCCTTGCAGTAATTCACCAGCGTGGTTGGAACGCAGTTACACACCTGCCTCTACCCGTCTCTCGAATTCTCTGCTACCGGTTCATCTGGCCACCACCTATCATCCAGCAATCATTGGCCACTCTTGTTACCAACTATTTAACGTTCTACACTTTGCCAGTTGCTTATAAGTGATAACCTTGCCATCATATGCTAATAACCAGCCATCCATCCACCCATCCATCCGTCCATCCATCCATCCGTCCATCCATCCCTCTTTCATGCGTTATTCGATTACCGTTTCTCCCTTGCTTTTTTATCTTCCATCCTGGAAGACTAGAAGGTAGACTGAAAGCTCTCTCATCCATTACGGCCAGTCTCCTCTTTATGGCTCATGCTCATTGCTGTCTGAGCACCGTTGCCATCCCCATTTGCCACCTCTCCATCTTTTCCTAGGGCTCCGCAGCTCTCTGTCTAGTCCTGCAGCCTGTCCTTCAGAAACACGCTCACTGATTAGGTCCTAGAGGGAAAATTCGCAACTGTCCTCTGCCCCCCGGGGGCCGTGGTCAACTCACACTTGACAAACACCCTCTTGCAGTGGGCTTTTTTCTCTTGAAGCTGGTGGCACTGGGACAGCTTCTCCTGGGGACAGGAGAGGCCGCGGGTGGTCTTCTCGGTGGCATCCAGCACCCGGTAGGAGTTGACTTTGCCGCACTGCTGCTCCTGGCACACCTCCTCCCACCGCGCTGTGCTCTTGGCCCAGGGAACGTCGCACAGGACTTCCCACCGCTTGCCCTGGCGCACCTCCACAGAGCCTTCACACAAGCCGCCGCCCCCCACCAGGCGGCTCTGCACCTTGGGCTGGAAACCTGGAGAGGGGAAGCAATGGAGGGCAGGTGGCAGGTTTGGAGGGAGCTCCCTTGGCCCCTAGCCTATGTGCCTGGCCACTGGGGCCCCGTGTCGCTGGCCAAGAGGGGGCCCTGGCAGAGCCCAGCTTGTTGTGGGGGGGCTGGGATGACCTTCCTTTCTGTCCTTCCCTCCTTCTGGCATCTTCTGGCATTTCCCCCATCGACCTCTTTCCCTGGCATGTGTGGGCAGCTGCTGGTAGCTATCCTGAGATGTGACATCATGGGCGCTTTCAGGGAAGAAGCTGGCAGAGTGGCGATGCCCGTGGCAGCCACGGGAGGGAGTTGGCCCCCCGGCAGGTGAAGGTGAGAGAAGAGCAGTGAGGAACAGGCTCTGGGTCCCTGGGTCCACGTCCCTCTGAGAACCATCCTCTGATTTGCCTGCTGCTCCTTGGCAGGCGGGAGGGCTTTTCAGAAAGGTGAAACTGAGGCCCGGGGATGGGAAACACCTCCTGCTCCGGGTCCTGGCAGTTCAGGGGTGGGACAGACCCCAGGCATCCTGCTGCCCAGCCTCCAGGGGTGGGCTTTCATGGAAGGACTGGCTCCGTCTCTGCTTGTCAGGGTGGGGCCTGGGCTGCATGCCTGAGGCACACCTGTGCTCAGGTTAGAGGGAGTTCTGATCTCAGCAGCTTGGCCAGTTTCCATAGCGACGTCCATCTAAAAGGCCCTAGTAAATTTTCTACTTAGAAAGGAATTTCAAAGGCAAGCCCTCCCTGTCTGGTTTCACAGGTTGTAGACTGCAGGAGGGCATGGCAGGCGGGGCTGGGAGCCAGACCATCTCCCCTCATCAGGCGGAGAGACCCTGGGGGCCGCTTCTACCTGGAAGGGGTGGTGTCTCACTAACCACACCAGGTATCCACGGGGCTGGGGGGTGGTTGGGGGGTGGGGGCGGGTGTGCCAGCAGGATAGCCCAGTGGTCCAGAGCAAGGCTTCCCAGATGTGTGCACACACACTGCTAGGACCTTGCCGAGAGGCAGATCTGACTCAGTAGGTCTGGGGTGGGGCCTGGGCATCTGCATTTCTAACCAGTCCGATGTAGCCGGTGCCGCTGGTCCGGGACCATGCTTTTGGTAGCTAAGGCTCGGACAGCAGCAGGTCCGACTTCTTACAGTCTGGACTGGTGATGGGAGCCCACTCCCTCCCGAGGCATGCTATGATCAGTCTTACTTTGACCTGTGGTCTCGTCCTCCTCTGTTTCCCCAGTGATCCTGGTTCTGGGGTCCCCAAGACCATCCTCTTTGCTCTCCTCCCCTCAGCCACACCGGATTCACCAGTCTTCCTGTCATTGTACAAGAACCTCCGTGGGGAACTCTCTGGGGACCTGCTCTGGTCTCCCTCTGCCTGCTGTGCCCTGGGGGACCTCCCACTTGTCACCACTGCTCTAGCCTCATCTGTCTCTGGGATTTACAGACTTCCCTCCTGCCAGGCTGGTCCCCTCCCCCTGCCCCACCTGCTCTGATCCTTGGCACAAGCCACAATTCCCACCTAAAAAGCCTTCTCTCCTCTGTTCCACCAAAGCCACGCTCCTCTCCTCCTTCCAGACCCCTGAGGAGACCTTGCCTCGTTCTGGAAGTCCTGCTGGTCCCATCTTCCTGAGCGGCAGCCAGTTCGGCAGCGCCCCGGCTCTGTGTTACTTCGCGGAGATTTCTAGGGCGTTGGGTGTGAGTGTAGCCTCCCCACCCCACCTGGCCCTCTGTTTCCCTCCCGTTCTCCATGGTGCCCAGGGCCCTGTGCTCCACGCAGGGGTTTCGGCGAACAGGTGTTGACAGACCATCTGGGGGAGCTCCGTGGGTCCTCGCGGGGTCTGACTCACCAGAACAGACGAGGGCCAGAGCTTGGCCGCCCTCGTAGGGGGGTACTTTTCCGAAGCACTGCTCCAGGGAGGTGCAGCTCGCGTTCTGGATCTTCCATCGAATCGGCAAGGCCTTGCTCTCCCCTGGATCTTGTGTCCTGGTCGTCTCGGCCTCTGGCAGGTGCCTCAGGAAGGAGCCGCACTGGAGGGCCGCACACATGCGGTTCTTCAGGTCCTGGGTCCCGTCCTGCTCCTGCGCCTCGTAGCTGATGGCCCCCCCGAGGCTGCCTTGGTAGAACTCGACCACGCCGGCACACCGCAGGCCGCCAGTCCCGGCCACCAGCAGCAGCCTGGGAGGGGCTGCGGAGGGAGAGAGCAGGGAGCGGGCCTGAGTGTGGTGGCTGGCCCTGGGGGGCCTTGCTTGCTGCCGGCTCTCTGGCTCCAACACACGGATGAAGGAAAGACTGGCCGACAGCCGTGGGAGGTGGTGAGCCCCCAAACGTTGCCCAGGACCTACTTACACTAAACTTTTTCATATCCACCTGCAATTCCAATGGCACAGGGCATCCCATGTTTTTATTTGCTAAATCCCACACCCTGCCCCCAGGAACCTCAGAATTCTCTTACCTGTGGGCTCTGGAGTGGTGGTGGGTGGGGGGCTCGTGGGAGGAGGTGTTGTCTTCGGTGGCTCTGCAATGAGAGACTCCGGTGAGGGATGGGCAGGAGTCCTGGGAGGTTGGGGGGAAAGCATGCAGGGTCGGGGGAAGGCTGGGGGTACCAGACAGTTTGGAGAAAGACCTAGAACTCATGATGGAAGTGCCACTTGCCCCATTAGGCCCACTTGAGCCACACATTGTCTCTAAGTGTCCTGGGTGGGGTGGGCAGCACCAGCCCATTTTACTGTTGGTAAAGTGAAGGTGAAGAGGAGACAGTAACGTTAGCAATGGCAGAACCAGGTTTTCGACCTCTTCCATCCCACCAGACAACCCCTCAGCCTTTCCCCTGCAGTTCCCCACCAGTGTGTGTTTCTGGGGAGGCTTTGTTGTAGATCAGGACCCCCCTTCCACCTGCCGGCTCGGGCCCCAGATCCCAGGCCCTGGGCAGCCTCCCCCGGGGCTGGTGTGCACGCCCAGGGGACCCGTGCGGCCGGCTCGTCACCCACCTAGGCAGATCAGGCCCAGAGGGCTCCTCTGTTTGGGCTCACTGGTGTTGCAGTTGGAGAAGGACCCCAGGTGTCCGTAGCAGGTGACTGAGTTGTAGGGACTGTTGAAGTCAGGGATATGGGCCAAGACCAAGGCGTCCCCGCATGAGAGCCTCTGGCAGAGCTTCGAGGCCTGCTTGGGGTCCTCCCAGCGGCTCGGGCTCCGGCTCCGGCTCCGGCTCCAGCTCGAGTTAGACACTGTGTGCCACTTGTGCCCGAAGTGGACCTCCAGCTGGCCCTGGCACGGCGAGTTGGAGCCTGTCAGTTTCACTGGGTTCCCTGGGGGTCAAAGAGGTGTGTGTGTGGGGGGGGTTCCCTCCGTGGGAACCCTCCTCACTGCCCTCTCCCAGCCAGGATCCCATCCAACCAGGCTGCCTTCTGCCCCACGGGCTGCCTTTCTGGCTCCTGTGAGCTTTGTCCTCGGGGACATGGCTGGGGGGCGGGGGGGCTTCCCAGACACTCAGGTGGTCCCCCGAAGCCGGACCCGAGGGGATGGGGCTGGAGACCTCAGAGCTGAGGGGACCTGAGAGCAGCGGGCAAGGGGGTGCTCAACACCCCACTGTCCAGCAGGCTTGCCCACTCTGCAAATTCTGCGTCCATAGAAATAGGGCCTGTTGCCTGTTTATATGTTTCGCTTTCTGACTTCTCAGATCAGTGTCGTTGGGGGACGATGTAGACACAAGCGCTGTGAGAATGCTCCTTCAGGGGAACTTGACCAATGCATGCACGTCTGGAGCTACCCCCACGCTGGAGACGTAGGACATGCCCGTCCTCAGCTGGAAAGTTCCCTCACACCCAGGTGTGGCCGATTCCCCTGCCTCCAGCCTCAGGCGCCCACCGATCGGCTTTCCGTCGCTAGAGATGGTTTTGCCTCCTTTCAGATGTTACGTACATGGAATCATGCCGCGTGTTTGTGTTTCTGTTGTGCTGTTTTTCTCATCTGACCCCCTGCCCTCGGCCTTTGGGGTTTTTCTGCGTCGTTGCATTCACCGCATTCCTTTTTGTGGAATAAGGTCTCGCGGTGTGGCTATGCCACGGTTCTTTACTTAGCTACCGTTTGGCTGCTGTGAACAAGGCCGCATGGAACGTTCGTGAACTGATGTCTGTCCGTGTGGGCACGTGTTCCGTTTCTCTTGGGTAAATACTGAGGAGTGGAATTGTTGGATCGTAGGGAGGAAAGGGACTAGTGTGATTTTATAAAGCTCCGTGAAGTAAAAAAGAAGGATATGTATCTGTATCTGCATAGACAAGGAGAGACGAGACAGGAGTCCGTGTGGTTGTTACCTGGGGTGTGGGTGGGGGAAGGACTGGGCAGATGGGGGACAGAAATGGAAATGAGATTCTTCACTGTAGGTCTTTTCATATTTTTAAAGTTTTAAGCCAGGCCACTGTATTACCTATGCAAGAATCTTGTATTTATTTATTTTTAAATGTAAAAGGTTTTTCCAAATGATTGGGAGGTGGAGGTTTTTCCCTGGTTGGAAACTTCTAGACAGGCTACCTTTTTCTTCTGGGCTTGGAGCCCAGAGCGCAGGGTTAGTTCAAGACAAAGGGGGCTCGTCCAACCCCTGACATTGGCAGGATGTCCTGCAGCTTTCTCTCCAGTGACCAGACTCACTGAATCCTCTCCAGGGAACAGATGTTCTCCCCATTTAATAGGTGGGGAAACTGAGGCTTAGAGAGGACAAACCTCTTGCTAGAGCTCAGAGCTAGGATGCCACCGCAGGGCTCCAGGTTCTGGAAAGGCCCCTCCACGGCCCCTCCAGCTCCTTCTGGTTGCACGTGGCTTCATGAGACCCTCTAGCCACATTTCTTCCAAAACACATTCAGCGTGATGTTATCTCAGGAAATGTGAAAGAGTGAGGTCTGGGGTGAAATGAGTCTGAGAACTGCTGAGTTAAAAAATATTGAACGGGTTTCTTCATTGCAGGACTTCTCAGAGCCTTTTCCAGGCCTGTATACACAGTCTCCAGTGAGTGACGATGTTGCCTACTTTTTATGCAACATGTTCCATGAGCCCTGTTTGGGAGACACTAGCCTCTTTAAGTCCAACTTTGAAGGCAGGGCGTTCAACATACTTTACAGTCTGGTGCGGCCTCTCTCTACAGCCTCAGCTGCAAATGCATTTGACCAGGGAGACTTGGCAGGACCAAGTAGGGAACAGGACTTTGCAGGGTACATTATGGGCCAGTATGTTTTCTGTGCGTGGTGAGTGGGTCATAATAATTATCCTGAAACTAGCATTCAGGCGGTGCTTTATGACCATCTGTCGGCACATGGGTGTCTTTCGGCACACGGGCGTCTAAATGTATATGTGGGTGTACGTGTCTGTGCGTGCTGGGGCTCTCTCTCTCTGGGGTGGGATTCATCTGGCAGGACCCCCTACTGCCCGATGGAATTGCAGCCCTCTCCCCCCATCACCCCCTGCTCCAAGCCTCTGTATGGCTCTTCCTTACCTGAGTCCTCCCAGTAGGGCCCCCCGAGGCAGGAAGTGACTGCAGAAAGGAGAGAGGAGGGTCAGGAAGTGGAGCGTCCCTCCTGCCCCCCACCCACCTCACACCCACCCACAGCCTGAGCGGTGGCCTCTTCTGCACCCCCCCCAATATGGGATTCAGGGTTTCATATTACGCATCAGAACCCCTAGGTGGGTCATGGAACCAATTCAGTGGGTTGCAACTATCAATTTTTCCCCCATTTTAAAACTTCACTTTTTCAATGAACATCAGTAAAATGGATTTTCCTTGGTGCACAAATCGATGAACGCTCACACATGCAGGGGTCTGGGTGATCACCATGACAGCCAAGGTAACAGTCCCATCACACCCAACATTTCTGCGTGCTCTCCCTTTGCAAGGATAGGTGGCCTGGCAACCATTAATTTTGACAAATTATGTCATCATGCAACCGTCCCGTTTTTTACAAAATGAAACGGACCGGAATAGAGAACGTCAGAGTACACGGTTGGTTGTGAGGATACGGATCCCTTTCTGTGCGTTCGGCTGCGGCGTAAACCCTCGTGAGCGTTGCTTTCAACCTATAAGAGCTTGAACTGCCGTTGTACAGAAGCAGAGGAATGACCTAGAATGGGAACCCCAGGCATCATTCGCTACTGTCTCGTATCCCCGAGGCGGGATAGGGATGCCAGCAATTTATCTTCAACAGCTCAGTTTCTAGAGGAGGAAATCGAAGCCCGGAGAGATGGCGGGGGGGGGGGGGGGCTGAGATAGCACAGCCAGGCGGCACAAAGGAGTCAGGACCAGAGCCCCAGTGGATGGGGCTCTTGGGGAGCTGGCCTCCCATCTGGTGTGGCTCCTGCCCAGGCCCGTTCAAAAGCAACGGGGTCCGTTTGGGAAGTCCCGTCTGACTCTGGAGCGGGGGGGGGGGGGGGGGGCAAACTGGCCCATTGCGGGGACCCTCACGGAGCAGCCTGTGGCCAGCTCATCTGTGGCTGGGGTGAAGGTTGGATTTGGGTGGGCCTAGGGTGGGGGGTGGAACGCTCCTATGGGCTCAGAGCACCCCCTCCACGTTTGCTCCTCAGCTCTCTCTTGAAGTAAGTGCTCTGATTTCCACCTGTGGGACCCCTGGGCTTTGCAATTGGGAGCCAGGACCGTCAGGGTGACGGCTTTGGAGCGTAAATGGTTCCACTGAAATTGCTTTTGAGAAATTGGTGTTGTGTGTTAAAAAAAAAAAAAAAGTGTGTTTTAAAAAGCCTGTTCTGGCCTGAGTGTTCTGGAGCTGGTGGTAGAATTGTAAGGGAAGACAGGCCCCAGCCAACCGGCCCTCTCCCTGCAGCCAAGGCTCCCGGGTGTCTGCGATCGGTACTCAGAGCTGGGGGCACTCAGGGCCTGGGGCAGGTGCGGGGAGAACGGCCGGGGAGCTCTGCCGGCCGGAGATAGGCCTAGAGCCAGACAAGAGGGCTCGCCACTTCTCTTCCCCACTCGAGACCTTCCTACTCCACAGGTCACCACAGTCAGCATTCATTATCAACAGCAGCTACCAATTATTGAGCACCTACTGTCTACTCAGCACTCAGGTGCCTCCTGACAGGGATCACTGTTACTCTCCACACGGCTCCATGACGGGAGTTGAATATATGCATGGTGTAGACGTTGGGAGAGGGAGGATGCCCTGTCCAGGGGGACACTGCCAGCAACTGCCAGGGCCTGGATTCAAACCGTGAGTCTGCCTTCCCAACCCGTGCTCACTGCCACCTAGTTGTGCCTCCAGAGTGCCAAGTTTGGGGGTGCAGACATGAACGCAGCCTAGACCCTGTCCCCTAGGGGCTTGAGCCTCCTGACATTGGAGCCCCTGGGGGCAGGGGCCGGACCAGACCATTCTCGCAGATCTCACACGGGATGGCCCAGGCCCCACTCAGAGAACATGCTTGGGAAAGACTGAACAAAATGCCATGTAGAGGAAGGGGGTCTGGGTATCCCAGGGCTTTGCCGCCCTCTGGGTGCCTCATGTCCTCGGCAGAGCAGGATTTCCTGGCTCGTCCCTCCTTCCCCATCACCGTCACTATCACTGTCACCATCATCACTGTCACCAGCATCACCATGACTACCATCACCATCACTGTCACCATCACTACCACCATCAGCCTCCCCATCACCATCACCACCACCATCACCATCACCATGACTACCATCACCATCACCGTCACTACCTCCATCAGCCTCACCATCACCACCATCACCATTACCATTACTAGCATCATCACCATCACTACCACCATTAGCTTCACCATCACCACCATCACCATGACTACCATCACCATCACCATCACTACAACCACCAACCTCGCCGTCACCACCATCACCATGACTATCATTACCACCACTACCTCCATCAGCCTCCCCGTCACCACCACCATCACCATGACTACCATCACCATCACCGTCACTACCTCCATCAGCCTCACCATCACCACCACCATCACCATCACTACCTCCATCAGTCTCCCTCACCATCGCTCTATGAAGTAGATACTATTGTTTTTTTTAAAGATTTATTTATTTATTTTAGAGAGAGAGGAGAGAGCACATGTGAGCAAGAGAAGGGGCGGAGGGAGAGGGAAAGAGAATCTCAAGCAGACTCCCCATCCAGCACGGAGCCCGACGTGGGGCTCGATCACACCACCCTGAGATCACAACCTGAGCCAAAACCGAGAGCCGGATGCTTAACCGACTGAGCCACACCGGTGCCCCAGTAGGCACTTTTATTTTGATCCCCATTTTATAGCTGAAGAAGTAGGGAAGGATGAACTAGGTGGCTAAGCAGAGGTCACGCTGGGGCTGGGACTCGAAGCCAAGCCATCTGTCACAGACTCTGTGCTCTTGACCGCTGGGCCAAGCTGCCTCCCCTCCCTTCGCCAACGCCCTGCACGATCGCGGCACGCAGACGTGATGAGCAGGCATGAACTTGGAATTCCGTTCAGTTAGTGAACCACGCCATGGGGAGACTTTTCCACGAACTTGCTCTGTGATCTTGGCAAGTCACTCAGCCTCTCTGGACTTGGTTTCCTCACCTGTAAAATGAGGAAGTCAGATGCCACGATCCCTCACCTTCCTCTCTGCTCAGACTTCTCTGATGTTTACCCTTTAGTTCCTGATGTGTCTCAGTGGCTGGCAGGGGCCGGGCAGAAGTGGACGGTGCGATGTGTGACTGACTCGGAGCCTTCTGGGTGCTTCTTCTTTCTGTCTGTCCAGAGATATGCTCGGGTTTTCATTGTCCGCGACATATTTTCATTCTCATAGCTGCTCCTCACAGGGGTGCGACCGACAGCCTCCTTCCCTGGAACCCTGCCGACCACACTCAGGTTCTCTGTGAGCCCCCCTGGGGCTGCAGCTCAGCCGGCCCCACGTGCAGCCTGAGGCCCATGGCTCTGCTGCTGCAGGAGCTTCAAACAGAGGCCTGGAGACCCTGGGGACCGTGAGGGATGTGAGACTCGGATGCATTGTGCCATTTCCTAATCCGCCATCCACAACTGGGGCCGAGCCCCTGGGGCCAGGAACGAGAATCTTCCAAAGGCCCCTCCTCTCCCCTGCCAGCCTCCTCTTGGAGCCCCCCAGTTTCGGGCTTGGAGTGGCCGATCCCACGCAAACAAAGCGCAGGGCCCAGAAAGCCAGAGAGTTAGAAGGCATCTTGGCTCTCCTGGCCTCTCTCTTCAGCCCCCCATTTACAGAGACTCAGCCATTCTGAACCTGCTGCACGGGCGGGGTCTCCGTGAGGCGTGCATGCATTCCTCAAGGCAGCCCGAGACTGTCCCACCCTCACCCCCACCCCCTGTCCTCTTGCCTCCCCAGCATTCCCGGTGAGTCTTGCTCTGGTTCGCAGTGCAGCAACACGGTAGGTAGGCAGTCTCAGGCCCTGGATGGGTTTTATTTGCTCTGTGTGGGGCTTAACATTTTTTTCAGTCAATTAAAAAAAAAAAGTGCTTCTTTCTGTTTTGCTTGGCTTAAAAAAAAAATCCCAAGAGCCAGATGTTTTTGAAAAATAGGATGCTCTGGCCCCATCGGGCTGTATCCCCGTGAGTCCCAGGTGGCGACCTGTCCGATCTGGTTGGCCGGCGCCTCCGAGGGACCTTACTGTCACCCTGTGTCTGGAGATCCAGCTTCAAACTCGTGATACTTTCTGCAGCGAAACGTATGAATTTTCACACTATGTGGGATGCACAGGATTATAAATAGCCTGCCATTCGTTCAGGTCAGGATTTGCACCGAAGGCGTTTTCCCGAGATCCGCAGATGCTGTTGGGTTTGGGAATCGCTGGTGCGTGTTCCGGGTTAGCGGTTCCCCTTTGCAGTACCAAGCAGAGCCAGAACTTGCCCAGGCTGGCCGGCCCCAGGCTCACTCACAGAGCGTGCTGGGACCCACGGACATCGGCCCTTGCAGCCGCCACGCGCTGGGAAGTGGAGGCAAGGCAGCGGGGGCCCGGGGAGGAGCTGGGTTGCGACTGGTAGGAACAGTGATAGTGAGCGTTCATGGCCCTCTTACCGCGTGCAGACCCCAGGGCGAGCTCTCTGCGCGGGAGACCCTACCTTCTCCCAACAGCGTTACTGAAGGGGGCTCCTATCACCCTGTTTCCCAGATCAGGAAACGGAAAGACTTAGCCCGGTTTGGAAGTCAGATGTTCCATCTTTTCCAAAAACAAGGAGCCCCCTCTAATAGTCCACAAATGTCTCATGAATTCACAGCAAACACCACACGTCGGACTGCCTTTTGGGGCGTTCTGGATTTTTCTTCCTTTCGTCCTCTGATGAGGGGCTGACCTGGAAGTTCAGAAATCCCGCTTTTCTGACGCGACACTGGTCAGCGGAGCGGTGTCTACTCCATGTCTGTAGCAAGGCTCTAGGGAAACAAAGATCACAAAGGCCCCACGTTCTGTTTCCCGGTGGAGTACCAGATGAAGTGGCTGGTTTTTGATCAAGAGTCTTTTTATGTGCAAGACACGCTGAGAGTCACACCGAGCTAACGCCAGGAGAGGCCTGGGGCCTGGCGCCCGCAGAAGGAACAGCAGATGCGGGCCTCTAATCCGGCTCACGGGGCCTGTGCCCACCCCTGGATGTGAGCCGATCGCGGGCACGATGGCCGTCACAGTCTGAACCGTGACCGCTCTCTCGCCGGTGGCCCGCTGCGTCCAGTGGAATTTGCATGAATTTCATGCCACATATGCGTCTCCACTGTGACAGTGACAAGCCCTCTGTTTTGTTCAGAGTTTCACATATCCCAAACTTTTTTCCACCCACGGCCCCGCGAAGAAGGGCCCACACTCATTCTCATTTTCAGATCGGCAAACTGAGGTTCAGAGAGGCCAAGCGACTTGCCCAAGATCACACAGCTTTGCTGACGGTAGAGTCAGGACAAGAAACCCCATCACCATCACCTGACAGGGCCCTTCGGGAATCTACCACTGGAAAAACCTGGAACCTGCTCGCCCGAGGGTACAGGTAGGGGAAACTGAGGCCAAGGAGGGAAGGGCTTACCCTGGATATCTCCATGGGAGTCTGTGGTGGCACAGGGCCGCCAACCACCACCGATTTCCTATCCTGTTCCCACCACCTCTGTCCCAGCTGTGCCCCAAGGGAAAAGCGAGTTTCAGGATTCCTGTGGGAACCGGACGTGATGATGGTGGTGGTAGTATCATCATGGAGGAAATGATCTGGGGCCATATTCCCTCATCTGCAACTCAAAACCCAAAACCATATGTCTTTTCTGGTGCACTCGGAGGGAGGGTATTCGCAGCCTTTATGGGTCTCTCCTAGGGTGCGATGTCCTGTTTCACTGAACGGGAATGTGTTTGATTGGGGGTGTTGCCCGAGACCTCAAGGGTGGGTGATGAGCACACAGCCCATACACAGTATGACCCACAATCTGGAAAATTCTGAATTCCCAAACATGTCTAGCCCGAGGTTTGGGATTAGGGTGTGTGGACGTGGAAAGGTGTGGGGACGTTCCTTTCGAGGGCACTCATCACACTTCCTCCTCTGCTCTGTCCCTCTGCCTGGATCGTCCTGCTGGGGCCCACACGGTGTGCTCACTCGCTTCCTACAAGCATTTGCCCAAACATTGGCTTCTCGTGAGACCTGCCGCACCCTCCCTGGGTAAGCGTGGCCCCCAGCACTGCCAACCCCCCAACCCCACCCCACTCATGACCTCCCAGTACCCATGCCATCACTGTCCGTCTCCCCATCACACCCCGACTCTTATGTTGGATCGGCCAGGGCGGGGATCTCGATGGTTCTGCTGGGTCCCCAGCACTGAGAACGGAGGCTAGCACGTAGTAGGCGCTCAATAAACGCTTGCTGTCTGAATGAGTGAATGAACCAGATTTACAATCGCCTTGTCCTTGAGTGTGGGCGCAGTGGTCACCCCCATGTGACAGATGAGAAGGCTGAGATTCTGAGAAGTGTCCTTGTCATTTGTGAGGGGCCCAACAGAAATCAAACCCCTATGTGCGCGACTCCAAAACCCCACAAGCCTTCACACGCATGCGTGCACACGCCAACACCCATGCACACAAGGACACACACCGCAGGTACACACGGCACGCACACATGTGCTCACACGTGTACCTACACGCATGCACACACGTGCACGCACGGACGAGGGGTGCAGTCAGTTTTACCAGGTGGAGCTGAAATCCCTCCTTGGTCTCTGCGGGGAGCACCTCTGAGGAGCTGGAGCTGGATGGAGTGACCGGAAGGGCCGGTGCCAGTGCCCGAGCCCCCGCTTCCTCTGTTCCCCCCTGGAGGTGGGGAGCTCGGGCTGCTGGATTCTTTGCGCCCAGAGCCAGCAAGGGCCTCAGTCTCTGTGCACTGGAACAGCAGACTGGGGCAGCCTGCTCGAAGCTAGAGCCCCTGTGCCCCCGTGGCCTGGGAATGCCCAGCCCCTCTTGGGCCTGTCCTGCCCGTTGTATTGGCCCTTGCCAACCCCCATAGGACACTTCCTTCTTTCCTCTGCTTGTCTGGCCCCTTCCCTGCATCCGGGTCTCAGAAGAAACGCCACCTCCTCCGAGAGGCCCTCCCCTTGGACGGGGCCCGTTCCTCAGGGAACTTGGCCACAGAGTCCCGGCCGCTGTTGTGTTCTGCACTGCACTTCCCACAATATTTAGGAACTGTAACGATTTTGGGTGCTCCGTCCAGGAGGGGAAGGACTCCCGTCTTGTGTGCTGGGGGATCCCTGGTGCTTTGTTCAGCGCTGGGCACGAGCAGCTGTTCCATACAGATTTGTAGACGGAGAAATGAAGGCGGGAATAGACTCTCCGCCGCGTCCCACCTCACTCGTTCCCTGCTGACTCCGGCCCTGGTGATGATGACAGTACTAAGTGCTATGGCCATCGGTGCTTACTGAGCCCTTCCTACCCTCGAACTGGCATTCCTACTCCGAGCTCTGCATTCATCCATTCGTTTAATCCTCACAAATCTCTACGAGACACATACTCTTCTTATTCCTGTGTTTGCAGAGGAGGAAACTGAAGCTTACAGAATGGTCCAAGGTCGCCCAGCTGGCAAGCGGCAGCCCAGAATCCAAACTGCAGAGCCCAGGACTTTGGGCACGGCCCAGTGCTGGCTTCCGCAGTCCTGGTGGCCGGGCCCTCACCAGCAGGTGAGCCCCAGGCAGGCTGGGGCTAAAGGCAACGACAGAGGGGACCAGCTGTCACTACCACTCCAGGTGGACCGTGGGCATCTTCATGCCCCAAAGGTCCCCAAGTCACAACCTGGATGGCCAGTCAGGAGACACGGCATCCCCAGGGCTCTGGTGGTGAGGTGTCTTTTCCCGGAATGGCTCAAAGGGTAGGCGCGCTGTTGGCCCCCAGCCCCAGCCCTGGCCCTGGGTGTCCCCTGCCGTCAGCATCCCCTGCCCTCGGTGGGGTCATGTCTGCTCGAGGGAGTTGTGACCTGCAGCCATTTTCCTACTTGGGGGAGTGGCTTTGGTGTGTCTTACGGTACAGGGGGCTCCGGGAGCGCGGGAGTGCTGGGCGGGGGTCGGCCCTGCTTCTCCCTAGCTGCTGTGTCCTGGGCTTTGCTTCTCGGCTTTTCTTGAACTCTGGTTTCCCAACTATAAAATGGGGGCCACGGGCCCACCTACCTCAAAGGCTGCTGTGAAGCTTACAGAAGAAAACGGCTTTAAAGGTATTTTGTAAGCTGTGACCCAGGGAACAATGGGAATGTTTATTATCCGCCATTTCACACACACACACACACACACACACACACACACACACACACCCCGGAAAGCATGAGCTCCTGGGATTCTGGATGGTTCCATACTCCGGGGGAATGTGCTGCCTCCCAGTCTCTGTGACTCTGGGCTCTGCTGGCCTCGGGGAGCAGCCTGACCCTGCCAGGAGCCTGGCCCCATGATGGGCTTCAGATGGGAGGCCCAGCGAGCAGGACCCCGTCCCCATCCCCAGCTGGGAGCCTGGCTAGCCTCCCTGCCCCAGTAGCGTCAGAGGCCACAGGTCAGGGCAGGAGGGGCTTAAAGCCCCCGTCCTAGGAACCCCCAGGCCCAAGGAGGCCACAGCAGCTCCGTGGGAGGGTGCCATCTCTAGGCCTCTGCCCTGGGGACAGAAGGCATTTTGTATGTCTTGTGGTTCATGTGAGAAGAGCTGTGCGAACATGTCTGCACCTGGGCCATCATCACACGAACGGGCAGAAGGTAAACCTACATTTGGAGACGTGTCTGGCCCATGAACACACACACACACTTCTCATACACAGATTCACACAGACACAAACACACACATGCATCCTCACACACACATTCACACCTGCTCACGCATACCGACTCACACGGCACACCAGCCTCTCTAGGACGGACTGAGGCTCCCTGAGCAGGCAGGCAAAGGCCCCTGGGTCCTGTCCCTCCAAACTGGGAAGCCGTAACGCCCCCCTGTTCCCACCTGGCCTGCGGTCAAACATCTTTCTCACCCACAGTACCCTCCAAACCCTTCAGAAGTGGCCAGACCTCATCCAGTTCACCCCCTGCCTTTCATAAATGGGGAGACTGCCAGCTTCCATCAACTCCCTCCCAGCAAACAGGAGGCCCCAGGCTCACCCACCTCTAACCTTACCCCCGGCCGGCTTCTCAGAGGCCCCAGATTGCTTCCACACTGGCCCCGGGGGCCCAGGTTCTGAAGCCCCTCCGCTGGGCCTGGAGTGAGAGCAGACCCAGTGTGCGCTCACACCCTGGCTGGCCGGCCTGGCTGGGGTCCTCTGGGACAGAGTCAGGAGGACTTGGAACTAAGGGAGCGTCTTTGACACATGCTCAGCTGTGTTCTTAGAGGCAGCCCCTGCCCTGCCGCAGCCCACCGTGCTCAGAGCACCATCAGAACTGCCCAGGAGACAGTGGGTGCCCTGTACCTGGGGGCATCTAGGTAAAGATCGGACATCAGGTAGGTGGGGGGAGCTGCAGAGGAAGCTCGCACTAGATGGGGGCCGGATGACTTGATTTCTAGACTGAGAGTCTGATTTTACATGGGTCCCACCTGGAAGGGTGCAGGAGGACCCCCACAGTGCAAGAACGAAGCAGAGCTGGGACAGGTGGTAAAGGGATGGGGGGACAAGCAGGGCAGCCCCAACCCTCCGTGATGCTCCAGAGAGGGGACATGTGGGCCTGTGTCAGACCAGGGCAAGAGCTGGCATCTCCCCCCCTGCACCCCGAGTCCCAGTAGCCTGGTGTGTGTCCCGGTACTCACCCAGCACCCCCAGCAGGTATAGGGCGGCGAGCGGCGGTTGCTGAAACCCCATGAGCGCGGCCTCCTCCTGCCTCAGTCTTGGCAAGCTCGGCGCCCGTGGGTGAAAGGTGTCTGGTCCCGGGTCTCCCACTCAGGGAGGAGGGGGTGGGGCGGGCGGGCGCAGGCAGGGGTAGGACAGGGGAGCAGGAGGCAGTGTGGGGCCTGCGTCACCCGTGTTTGAAGTTGAACTGTCAACTTCCTCCCGGTAAAACCATCCGCCCCAGTTCGAATGGCGGCCCTGGCCTCTGCCAGCTTCCTGCCTGAGGTGTCCGGGGCTGGGGCAGTGCCCCCGGCCACACCACACGGGGACGGGGCCACGCGCGGGGCAGCTCTGGGCCTGGCTGCCGGGAGGGAGGAGGCCTGGCCCCACGGAGGGCAGGCCTGGGGGGCGGAGGACAAGCTCCCCAGGCAGGGGTCTCACTGAAATGGCACTGAGCTGTGTCAGGAGGTGACAAGTGGGGGTGGGGTGCCACACCTGTTCTTGCCGAAGGCGCAGTGATGGCAAACCAGAAGGAAACCTCTGTCTCGCCTTCGCGAGGATGAGCTGGGAATTTGAGGTGACTCCCCACAGATGGACAGACGAGGGCTCCTCTATGAATGCTGGGCTTGCGTGTGCGTGCGTGTGTCTGTGTGCGATCTCCACGTCAGTCTGTGTGACTTCTATGCCGGTGTGTGTGATCTCCCTGCAATGTTGCTCCCACAAGGGCTGGAATCGACCTCTGGCCTGTCGAGGAAGAGGCAGGGTGGCTGGCTTTCTGCAAATTCGCTGGGGGAGGGGGTACCTAGCACGGGGGAAGGGCTGCGGTCCCTGGGCCCGGGGCCGGGTTCAGTCCCTCTGCACTCCAGGACGGGGCAGACCCAGACCTGGGCTCCTTGGGGCTTCTTAGAATCTGAGCCACGCCAGGAGGCATGAAATGGTTCAGAGACAGAGTTGACTGTGAACAGCGTGAAGCGTGAAGTGCATGTGAAGGCCTCCCTGCCACAGCCTTCAGCGGCTCCAGCTCCTAGGCCCCTGGCTCCCCAGCATTCCACACTGCCCCGTCTCCCCTTGGGGGTTCCAGGTGCTGCATCCACCACCAGAGGCAAGAATGGAGGCCGGATTAAAGACGGAGGACCCCCATGACAGCTGTGATTGGGGGCACACTGACCACCTCGTACAGGAGTCAGAAGTGCCTCTTCCCCTCCTCAGAGCTGACGCTGCCCCTGCCCTCACATCCATGCCTCCAGTCCTGGGACTCTGGAAATCCCAGATTTCAAAAAAAAAAATTTTTTTTTTTTTTTGAGAGAGAGTACACACACATGTGCGAACAGGGGTGGGGAGGGGCTGAAGGAGGGAGAGGGAGGGAGAGAATCTTGAGCAGGCTCCACGCCCAGCATGGAGCCCAACTCTGAGATCATGACCTGAGCCAAAATAGAGAGTTGGACGCTTAACCGACTGAGCCACCCAGGTGCCCCGAAATCCCAGACTTTTTATCGATTAATTCACTCATTCATTCTTTCAACAGAATTTTGCCCCATGCTAACCACCGGGGCTGCAGAGATGAAGGAGACAGACATGGGCCCCGCTCTGCCTACCCTCGGAGGGCTCCTCTGGATAATTTCTCTCTTAAAGCCTTGGCTTCGAGCAAGCTCGTGTTTGTCACACGAGCCCCGCGCCGTAAGTGGCCCTTCACAGGCCCCGGTGACCCTTGGTTTACAGCGCTGCGCTGTGAAAGGGAGAGGGCATTTTACTGAGTACCTCGGTGAGCCTGGGGTGGGGTCTCTTTTATTTTTCCCAAGCATCACGGGAAGGGGGTGGTTTCCCATTTCACAGACAAGGATATGGAGGCTCAGAAAGCAATGCATTTGGCCTCAGGAGGCCAAAACTAAGATTTGAGCGCAGGTTTCTCCCTCTTCAAAACCCCTGCCACTCCCCCCGCCCCCACAGACCCAAAGCAAAGAAAGCAAACAGAAAACTTGGCTTTTTATGTGATCCCGAGTCTTCCTCACAGACAAAGGCAGGGTTTCTAATCCTTTCTGTTTTTGGAAAACGGAAGGCAGCTCAGGGCCTGGGGGCTCAGTCCCTGCCCCATCCCTCCCTGGGCCTGGTGGGCTCCCTCCTCTTCAGCCCCCCCTCTGGGTGCCCATCTTGCACGAGTTACCCCTCCCACCTCTAGGTTCGCTGTCCTGTCCTCGAGCTCAGACCCCAGATCCCAGGCGGGAGTTTCCTGTTCTCATCACCATACTTTCCATGACACAAGAGGAAGTCAGCTGAGCTGAGGCTGGGTTTTCCAAGCAGCCGGGCAGGCGTGGGGCCAAAGGTGGGGGGCAGGGAGGGGGTGAGCAGCCCCCAGGGCCCCGGGCGTCAGTCCCTCTTCGGCCTCTGCCAGAGAGGCGCCTGCCTGCGCTGTCCTGGGCCCACTCCAGGTAACCCCGGGTGTGCACGCGTCTGTCAGCCGGTCAGTCAGCCCCTCTGCGCTCTGTGACTCCCCAGCGCCCCCAGAATTTGCCTTCTTGCCAGTGCAAAGGGGCCACGGGGACGCAGGGGGAAGGGGAGGAGCCGAGCACGGGGAGGCAGGGAGGAGTGTCGGGAGGAGAAGAAGGAGGCCTAGTAGGAGAGGAGGTGCCTAGTAGGACCTCAGTGTTTGTCGAATGAATGAATGAATGAATCTATGGGATGGCCTGGTGGCTAGAGGAGATGATTCTGCTCTGGGACGGGGGGCGGGGCAAAGAGCTCTGCAAGTATTTGTCAAATGACTCAGTGACCTGAATCCTTGAAAAGCTGTACTTGGCAGCTTGGAGAGGGAGGCCCACTGAGGGGAGCAGGCTTGGCAGAAGCACCCCGCCCCCGCTCCGTGTCAGGAAGTGCGTCCCTTCCCCCAGCTTGGCTCCCGCTCAGTGAGATCACTGGTGGGGGTGCGATGGGGGGAGGAGGGAGAAAGTGGGATGTTAAGATGGGATTCTGGTTCTGGATGGATGCTGAGGGGCATGCAGGTATGGGCCAGGCAGGCACCCGCGCACGAGTCCAGCCCTGCCCGGTTGTCAGGCAGATGCCCAGGGCCTCGTGACTTGTCTGTAAAATGTGGGGCTGGGTGATCCCGAGGGCAGTTCTCTTATTCTAGGACCCTCTGGGGCTGTACCAGTTAGTTCTCTGTTCTGGGACCCGAAGGGTTTGGCTCTTTCTCTTGTGTGAGAGGGCGTCGAGTACCGGCTTTTGGCGAAGGGCAGAGGCTAGAGGATTGGAGGTTGTGCGGATAGGGGTGTGCTGGCTCTGTGAGGTGATGCGCTGTGTGCATCTCCCCCTGTCCCAGGTAGGTGGGGCTGCCCTCAAGGCCCTGTCCAGCCCGCAGGACAGGTCAGGGTACCTTCCTCCCAGGCTTTTTTTTTTTTTTTAAGATTTTATTTATTTATTTGTCACAGAGAGAGAGCACGTGCGTACAAGCAGGGGGAGCAGCAGGCAGAGGGAGAAGCAGGCTCCCCGCTGAGCAGGGAGCCCGGTGTGGGACTCGATCCCAGGACCACCCCCCCCCCCCAGCATAAGGCTTACCTGACGGAGCCACACCGCCCCCCTCAGTCTTTCCCAGCCCCTCCTGGGAGCCAGGTTTTGCTCTCTGCTAATACTGGCCTCACTTCCTGGTGGTGAAACCTTGGGGATATGACTCAAGCAAGTTTCCGAGACTCCTCATGTATAGATCGTGATGTTTTGAAGATGAAGCAGAATAATCCGTGTAAGCAAAACACAGTCCTGGCTCCTAATCAGGGCTCTGGAGCCTTGATTATATTGTGATGAACATTTCAGGGTGGGGAGTAGAGGCTTTGGGGACCTTCCTGGAAGCTGGCTTTCCCTTCTGGCTAGATGGGTGAACTTGGGCAGGCTATTTTCCCTTTTGGAGTAGGGAATGATCCCTGAATTGCAGGGCTTCTGGAAGTTTCTGTCGTAATGACAGCAAGGGTTTGTAAACCTTCGTGTGTTCCCCTGAGTGTGAGGGCCGGTCAGCTGAGGCCTTGGCTACCCTGGCCAGCCCCAGGGCCTCTCCACACTTCCTCACTGGGCCTGTGTGCCTGGCAGCCCGGCAGATGCCCTTGAATGAACTGACCTGCCCTTTCACCCCGACCCCCACCCCGTACCCCCGGACCTGCTGCAGGCCTCCCCACGGGGGGTGTGGAAGAAACACGTTCCTAGCCCAGGGCCCCATGGTGGGTGTGAATCACGTATCTCAAGGACTCAGCGTTCACGGTTTCTCTTCGGTTGCTCCGTAAGACTGGACTTGTTACACTGTGGGGCACGCGTGCGGATTGAGAAAATTCGGCCACTAGTAGAGAGAGTAGGACAAGTGTTAACCAAGCCCATTTTTCAGATGAAGTAACTGAGGATCAGAGAGGCATGGCGAATTCCCCAAGGCACACAGCCAACTGGCAGCGAGGTTTGACCTGGAGCCCCAGGTCTCCTGGGCTGCGGGCCACCCTTCCCCAGCACAGCCTTCCTGGCATCTTGGGCTGGGACGTCCCCTGCCCTCTGAGGATCCCACTGTGTTAGAGTGGAGACCGTGGGGGCATGGGGGGCCGGCAGGCCAGCTGTAGGTGTCACTGGCCCACAGCCTCTGCTCTCAGAGCCTCCCTTCTCTGAAGTGTGTGGAGCAGATCCTGCCCAGAGGCTAGCCAAGGACTGGCCAAGCGCATTCATGGAAAAGGCACACAGTGGGTGGTTAGTGTAGTAGGCTTTGCCCCAGGGGGCAGCGCTCAGCCTTCTGAAGTCCCTGGCACCTGTCGGAAGCTCTCCTGTCTCTTTTATTCTCCGACCCAAGCCTTCTCTCCCCAGCATCAAGCACCCGGCACAATGCGATTTCTTGAACAGATGAAGGAATGAATGACAGGGAGACTTTCAGCAAGGGCACCTGAGACAGAGTGGCAAGCAACCCCCCAGCCCTGAGCTTCCGGTGTAGAGGGGACACGACCTGACTGGCAGCTGGGACAGAGCAGGGAGCTATATGGGAGGAGGAGATATGTCCACTCCAGCCTCTGGGAAAGTCAAGAAAGGCTTCCTGGAGGGGGTGACATCCAGGCTGATACCCGAAGGGAGAGTAGATGTTTGCCAGTTTGGCCGTAGGATCTGTTTTTCAGGCTGAGGGCAAAGGCTTCTGGGTCATGTTAGCAAAATAACCGTGTAACTACAAGTGGGAAGGGTCGAGAAGTTGGGGGACCTGGGGGTCAGTCCTGACTCAGCCCCTCGCTGGCTCTGTGTCTGGGGTGGAGTGTTCCCCCAGGCCTCAATTTATGAAATAAAGGGGTTGCACCAGTTGGTCCCTGAGATTTCTTAATCTGTGAGTTAAGACTTGAGATCTTACTTCAAGGATGCCGTTGATCAGAATCGAAAAAATCGATACAGCCTTTTTTTTTTTTTGAAAGCGTAGCAAAAGCCACAACATTAAAAAAAAAAAAAACAAAAAACCCTCATACACAGTGTTATTTTTAGAGAGCTTCTATGCTTCTATCCCCTAGACAATATACATAAGAGTGTTTAGGTCACTTCGGGGTGATGAAAACACGGCAAAGCAGGGCGCAGGGCAAATAAATTCCACCGAAGTCCACTCTGGAATAGGATAGAGCCTTCGAGGAAGGGCACATAGACCACAGGGAACCCACTCGGAGAGACGGCCGTTCTGCTCAGTCAAAAGGCTCATTTCAGGACAGTCTGCATGCTGCGATCTTATTTTCATAAAATAAAAATACGAGTGAACTGAATAGCTGGACAAAATGTTCCTACGTTAACAGAAAACGGTTTTACAGGCTATTCATCAAAATAATGATACCAGAGATTAATGGTTGCGGACGGGATTCGGGAGAGATGGGGGAAAGGCTGGGTTGGGCTTTCGTTTTTATTTTATGCACTTCCGTATTGTTGAGATATTTTCCAAAGAATGTATATTATGATTTTATGAGAAATTAAAAAATAATGTAAAGGGATTTGCAGAAAAGTTTTTAAAGAACAAAGTCCCACGTGTGGTCATATATTACATATCACATTTTAATATCATTTTCTATTTCCCTTAAAAATAAAAATAATGCATGTTTATTGACAAAAATCAGCAAGTACAATAGAGTATAAAGAAAAAATAAAACCACCTGTAATTTTACCGTCCAATAGGACCACTGTTAATGTATTAGAGCCTATATTTATATTATTTTTTCTATTTATAATTATAATAATTATACTGTATTTCAGGATTAGTATCATATATGATAAATATTTTACATATATAAAAGATATGTATGTATGTACATATTAAGATACATACACACAAAGATATACATATATAAATATATGTACATACAAAAACATATGTATATGTTCGTAACCTGCTTTTTCTCTTATAGTATATTTTGAGTGTCTTCTCATGTCATATACTTATATAACATGATTTTTTTTTAAAGATTTTATTTATTTATTTGACAGAGAGAGAGACAGCCAGCGAGAGAGGGAACACAAGCAGGGGGAGTGGGAGAGGAAGAAGCAGGCTCACAGCAGAGGAGCCTGATGTGGGGCTAGATCCAACGCCAGGATCACGCCCTGAGCCAAAGGCAGACGCTTAACCGCTGTGCCACCCAGGCGCCCCCTATATAACATGATTTTTTTAAATGGTCTACAATAGCCAATGTATAAAAGTCTTGATGCTTGTTTAACTAATCTCTGTTAACTGGACATTTGTCTTGTTTACTTTTTTTTTTTTTTACTATCAAAAATAATTCTGTGATGAATATTTCTGTACAAGAATCTTTAAGAAATATCCTTATTTCCTTTAAGTAGAATTATTTGAATCAAAGATTATGGCCATTTTATTTTATTTATTTTTTATTTAATTGTTTTTAAATTCAATTAATTAGCATACAGCATACTATTAGTTTCAGAGGCAGAGGTCAGTGATTCATCAGTTGCATACAACACCCAGTGCTCATTACATCAGCTGCCCTTTTTAATGCCCATCGCCCACCCCCTCCCTTCCAGCAACCCTGTTTGTTGCCTAGAGTGAAGAGTCTCTTCTGATTTGTCTTCCTCTCTGATTTCATCTTGTTTTATTTTTCCCCTCCCTTCGATTATGGCCATTTTAAGTACCAAAAGCCTTTTAAAAAAATTAAATTAGCGACGTCCCCCCCTCCAGCTTAACTCTCGTAAATTTGGATGCTCATTGGCTGCATTTACTTAACAAGCGCCACACCCAAATAGGTAGGAGAACCCTTGCAGGGGCAGGGTTTCCCTACTCTGCGAGCGGGCGCTCTGGGTACCTGCTGACAGTGTGAGGGAGGGGTGCGGACACATCCCAGAGGGTGAATGTCAAATAATATTGGCACATTTTGAATGATTTACTGAGTGTCCAGAGCTCTCCCATGATGACTTCTGTGTGTCTAGTGATCTGGGCCCATTGGTGGCCGGTTCGGAGGAGCTGGCTGTGTTGTAGAGGTGAGGAGAGTGAGCTGAAGGATGAGGGGTCAGGCCCAGGTGCCGTCAGCCTTGGCCTGCAGGAAGAGATAGGTCAATACAGGCCTCTGGGGAGAGACTGGCTCTGGCCTGGCACGGAGGGTGGGAGGGTACGGCCCAGTGTCCTCCATCCAGTCTGTACCCACATGGAGTCCTTACCTGGATGTGCATCCCAGCAGATCCCAACACTTCAAAATGGGTCTGTGTCCTGAGTTCTTCAAGCTCTGATGAGGCCAGGGCCATGTTGAGCTGGCCCCATGAGATGGTCTGGAAGCAAGTATTTACTGATTCCGTGCGTGGTGATAATGACGATGGTGATGGTGATGACGATGGGGGCAATGGTGTCAGTAATGCTGCTGCTGCTGCTGCTGATGGTCATGATGCTGGTGATGATGCTGGTGATGCTGGTGATGATGTTGGTCATGATGGTGATGGTGTTAGTGGTGATGGTGATGCTGGTGATGATGGTGATGATGTTGGTGATGCTGATGGTGATGCTGGTGATGATGGTGATGATGTTGGTGATGCTGATGGTGATGATGGTGAAGATGATGGTGATGATGGTGATGGTGTTGGTGTTGTTGGTCATGATGGTGGTGATGATGGTGAAGATGTTGGTGATGATGGCGATGGTGTTGGTAATGATGGTGATGGTGTTGGTGTTGTTGGTCATGATGCTGGTGATGATGTTGGTGATGCTGGTGATGGTGTTAGTGGTGATGGTGATGCTGGTGATGATGGTGATGATGTTGGTGATGCTGATGATGGTGAAGATGATGGTGATGATGGTGATGGTGTTGGTGATGTTGGTCATGATGGTGGTGATGATGGTGAAGATGTTGGTGAAGATGTTGATGATGATGGCGATGGTGCTGGTGATGATGGCGATGGTGTTGGTGATGATGGTGATGGCGTTGGTGATGTTGGTCATGATGGTGGTGATGATGGTTACCACTTGCTAAGGGCCCGCACAGTGCTAGGAGCTCTGAGTAACCCATTATCTTGGTTCTTCCCAGTGTGAGTATGCAACCATCACTGATATGGAGGATAAATTGAGGTGACTCACAGATGACCATTTTTATCTTAATAGTTGTGTGTTTAACATATATCAACTGAATAAAGTAGGAAGTGGATAGTTAGCATACCAAATCCATGATTTATGAGAGCGATATAAAATTTCATTTTTAGGTTATTTAGCAAACACTGCTGAGTTGATTTAAAGAGAAAATATTAGTACATGGTGCTGGGATAAGGTCAATACGAAGGTGGAACTTAAATAGTCGACATTTGGGACCACTAGAGGCAGAAACCATTATTATCCCTATTTTGCCGAGGTCAGAGTGGAGAGAGTTTAACTGGCTGAAGGTCATGCAATATGCAAATGGTAGAGCTGGGTCTTGGCCCCAGATGCCAAATTTGGAAAATACTTTATTTAAATAAAGGTACACACAGAAAAGCGTGTGTATCATACAGGGATAGCTTCAATGACTGCACAAATTGGACACCCAGAAGCCCCCCTCCCATGCGTGCCCCCAGCCCCTCACCACCTGCTCCCCAGGTAACCAACACCCGGACCTCCAGCATCACAGATTGCTTATGTCTGCCCTTGAACTTTATCTAACCGGTATCACACGGTTTGTACTTTTTTGCGTCTGGCGTTATTTTAGCCAACACTGTGCTCGGAAGTGTCATCCGTGCTATGACGTGACAGCAGCTGGGTCTTCTTCCTCGCCATCTAGTATTCCACAGCGTGCTGCTATCACAGTTTATTTACCCATTCTCCCGCGATGGCCACTGAGGTTGTGCAAAGTCTGAAGATCTGCTGCCCCCCACAGATACCTGCGCACCGCACGGTAAACAGGACTTTCTCCGAGGGTGTGAAACACACAAACCCACAGTTACAGAACAGGTGCTTTCCTCAGCGCTGAGTGGCCTTGAGGTGGCCGGCGTGGTGAGTGGTTTGGACGATCTCACTGCTTGTCTTGTGGCATTGTACTTTATAAAGCACTTTTCCCAGCAGCACCTCACAGCCCTGTCCGGTGGCGGGTGCCTTGTCCCCCTGCTGTAAATGAGGAAGGGGAGGCCAACAGAAGTGATTCCACCACCACGTGGGGAAAAGGAAACAGAGCCCGGATCTGAGCTCAGATCTCCTGCCACTAGATCCTTGGTTATTTGCACCTCCTCCCAGCTGCCTGGTACATCTTGGGCGGGGTTGGGGGACCTTGCGAGGCCAGGGAGACCCCCGTGGCCAGGGCATTCCAGCTGCTTTCTGAGAGGGACCTAAAGCCAAACCGGGTCCCTGGCTCTTTGGAGTGAGAAGCTGCCTTCCTTCCTTTGAACCCGACTTTATTTCATTTGCAAAACAGGGGGAGGGTCCCTGCCCCCTCCCTGGGGAGGGTTGTGGTCACCAGGACTGACAACGCCTACCTGTGCCCCTTACTGAGCAGAGCGGTGAACTTTCACATTCATTGTTGTAGTGGATCTCACCACCCTGGGAGGAAGGTGGCGCACATCGCGTCTGCCCCTTGTTTCCGAGAGATGAAGTGACTCGCCCATAGGCACAGGGCCCAGTAGGGAGACAACAGGGACCCAGGGCCCAGGGGGATACTCCCTTCTCTGCTATACTGGGCCGTGTCCTCTAGGGGAGCCCTGCTTTTAGGACATAGCCCACACTGGGGTCATGGGGCCTGCAACACAGGACGTGGGGGCCCAACGAGGTGGGGGACGCACTATAAGAAGGGTCAGGCCAGCTGAGAGCCCAAGACTCCTGCATCCCACCGCCTGCAGGATGGGGCATGAGCGTCAGCAGAGAACCCCAAGACAGATTGGGTCTAGGGCAGCCTCCTGGTGAGGATAAGGGTTAAACGAGCTTCTAAAGCCCCTTTGTTATTACCTGGAAAGCTCTGCTGGCTGAGTAAGGTCTGTAAGATGAGAATACTACAAGTATTTTCTGGGTGGTCGTGAGGATTAAATGAGGCAAAGCCCAGACCCGGCTGCAGCACGGAGTGCCCCCTATCCATCCCCCCCCACCCCGCTGCTGATGAGGGCAGCTCAGGATGAACATGGCTTTGGGGAAAGGCGAACCAGCACAAACCATCCCCAAGGTTCCAAAAGGGAAGGGGTTTGTGACTGTCATGAACGGATGTACCCAGAGCCTAAACGGTGACCATCAAGTGTCCCTTGATTCTGTGACAAGGCCACTCTGCTAGGTTTCCAAGAGGCTGGAAAGGAAAATGTGCTCTCATGGCATGTAAACCACACCCCGCCTGGGGGTTGGACCAGGGGAGGCCGTGTCAGGGAAGCCCCTCTTCTGGGCTGCCTGTGTCTCTGGGGCCTAGGGCCCGCCCTTGAGGGGGCCACTCTCAAGGCCTGCCCTCTGTGCCCCTGTGAGGTTGGGCTGATCGATGTGCAGGGCTGGCCTAGGCCCTTGATGAGACAGGCACTGGGGAGGAAGGGCCGGGCTCCGCGCTGGGGCAATGCACCCGGGGGTGAGGTCTGGGCGGGGCGTGGGAAGGAGTGTGGGGGGCGGAAGGAAGCTGGAGCTGGGCCTACCCCCACTTTCCCCTCTGAAAGTCCCCACTTGCAGCCAGGCCTGGGCCCAAGGCTTCACCCCCAGGAAGCCCTCCTTGGTTCCCCCTCTGCAGGGAGGCGTGGCCTGCCTCATCACCCTCCATCTTCTTTTCTCCTCTCAGCTCCCTTCCGACTTCCCTCTCTAATAAAGGGGTTGGAGAGAAGAGCTAAATGTCTAAAATTCTGTGACTGTGCGAGCTCACTTCTTCCCAGGCTCTGCTAAAGGCGCGGCCAGTGTGGCCACAGGACGGACCGCGAAGTTCTGGGTCAACTCCGGATCGAGTTGGTGGAGAGAATGGCACATTTAAAACACAAATGAGGATTTTTCTCAAGGGCTCCACTGTCAACTGGGTGTCCTCCCGTGCCTGGTGCCTGGGTCTCTGAAGAGGGAGGCTGCGGGCGGGAGGGGTGGGGCCGGGGGGGCACATTAGGGAGCAGAGGGGCTTCCCACCGTGTCGAGGTCCAGAATGGTGCAGGACCCAGAGCTGATACGTCTGGAGGTGGGGTCTTTCAGCCCAAGATTTTGGGGATCCGGTTACCCACTGATTTCTAGCTGTAAGTGGATCTAAAGGGGGGCTTTGGGGGCCAGCTGAGGAACTCCCCTCTTCTGCCCCAGGGTTTGGGGGCCCTGGGAGAGGGGATGAACCAGTGTGGGCGGTCAGGGCCCAGAGGTAGGGTTGAAGCTCTCGGCCCAGGCACATCGCGGACAGCTGCTGGGCCTCCAGCCTGGTGTCTGCCTCCTGGGGGGGGGGCACCCCAGGCTGGGGAGATTGTCTAGGGTGCCCCTAAGCCCAGGGTGGGCGGGGGTCCTGACCAGGGGGCCCAGGTTTGCGCTTCAAGTTTCTACAAGCCACCCAGTGTCATGGGTGTGCATTCGCACATTTTGTTCTGGGGTAAGGGCCGTACCTTGAGCCTTTGTGCCTCCCTCGCACCTTAAAAGGTCCCAGAGCCTCTGGTCAGGACCAGCCGTGCACCATGGAAGTGTGGTTTCGTGTTCTGTTGGTTTGCTGGCTTTTGCTGCAGACAATGTACCTTCCCCACTTGGCAAACCACTGCTTGGGGACACAGGCTTTGAGCTTTTCGTCTCTACTGCCGCTCTCTGGGTACAATTGTTCCGCCCGAGATGACAGCTCAGCTCTGCGTGCAGTTCTTCACCTCCCTGAGGCCGGCCCCGAGGAGCCTTTGGCAATGGTTCTGGCTGCTGGGGCCTGGAGGTGAAATGAACCCCGCTGCACAGAGAAGGAAACTGAGGCCCCCACGGTCAGGTGGCAGGCACCGATGCACCCAGCCAGTCTGGAATGGCAGCTAGGACTTCCTCTTCTGAGTCCTGGGTCCTGTCATCCCATTATTTCCCAACCTCACTGCCTTCCACGTTGCCATGGCAACAAGAGACCAGGGGCCGAGGGAGTTAATATTTACTAGTACTTTCCACGCATCCGCCGCTCCCCACAAGCCTGCAAGCAGCCCGGGATCTTGTCTCCACTTTGTAGTCACTGCCCGGCCTGGATGGCTTGATGACCAGGGTTCAGTCTTGTTGTCCGGCCCCAGAACCACTGTGAGTCCCACAAAACCGAGCTGCTGCTTTGCACTTTGGTGACCTCCTCTTGCACCAGCACGGGTCGCTCACGCTCCCATTGGCGGCCCACTCGTTTCAAGCAAAATTCTACGTTCAGTGCCTCGGCAGCGTGCGGGCTGAGCAGATCCGACACCAAGCCCAGCACTCCCAGCTCCCGGTTGATTAAAAGCCTTCCCCCACTTTGTCGCAGGCCCTGTGGGATTTTGGGGAGCTGGGGGGTCAGGAGCTGGAATCACACACCAGAACTCTGCCTGGTAGAGATGGAGTGGCCAAACCCTACGTGGGGAGAAGGGGGTCATCCCCGTTCCCATCATGGCCCTTTTGGAAGTTAAAAGGGCTTTTTTCCTTGTTTTGGTTTTTTTTTTTTTTTTTCCTCTTTACGTGTGTGGCCTGCAACCTGTGGGTTTGGCGCTTGGAATGACTGGGCCCAGCTCTTGGGGGGTCACGGGGGGGCAGGGTGGGGATGGCCACTCCCAGGAGCTCAGGGGAAAAACGCTAAGGGAGAGAAATGGGGTAGATCTGTTGTCAGCTACGTAGACCGTGATATAGACATTGCTTTTTCACTCGCTCCCGCAGGGAAAAACCTCACAGATGTCTCGTGGGGAGCTGAGGAGATAAAAAGGGATCCCTTCCAGTCCCCAGTACCTGGCCTCACCACCTGGGTGTGTTTGCACTGTGCTGTGTTCCAGTGTAGACGGGAGGACGGGGTCCAGCCCCCAGCCTCAGGCCCAGCCGTCCCTGTGAACCGTCCTCCCAACACTCAGTCCCACCCCCTCAGTACCTGTCTCTGTCTGACTCAGTTTCCTTCCCTAATCGGGGTCAGGGAGCCTGGTTTTCTTTTTAACTACCTTTTTGTGTGTGTGTGATTAGAAGAATTACGACTTATTCAACAGGCACATGAAATACACAGAAAACAAATTTAAATCACCTCCCAGAATCCCGTCACCCAGAACGCGGCTTAAACCTGACCGCCTGAGCGCAGTCGGTTAAACTTACGTATTTCAGTGTCGGCTTTTTGTTTTTAAAGCATTTTTATTATGTAAAGTTTGCACCCTCACTGAGGAGAATTTGGGAAACGCAGAAAAAGGAGTTTTTTTTTTTTTTTTTTTCTTCTTTAGCAAAGAAAGGAAACTCATAATCCCACGGCCCCGACGTGACCACTTTTCACTTAGAATAGATCCTTCTCATCTTCTTGGACGTTTTGTAGAGTGTATGTCCAAAGCGTATGTTTCCGCACTTGCGAGAGTGTTATATAGAGGATTCTGGGTCCTGGTCTGTCCTGCGATAGTGTGAACAACCATTTCCCATGTTAATAAAAATAGTGGCTTGTACGCTCTGTTGTGTGCTGACTTCGCCCAGCACTTTGCAGGCAACAGCTCGCTTAATTTTCTCATGACCTTTTGAGGCGGGGGCTGTTGTTAATTTCGGAGGAGGAAACTGAGGTGACCTTGTCTGAGGCTGGAGAGCTAGCCCTCCTGCCCCGAGGTCTGTGTTCTCAATCACTCCATTATGTCGTCTCTTCTGAATTTTTTTTTTTTAAAGATTTTATTCATTTATTTGACAGAGAGAGACAGCCAGCGAGAGAGGGAACACAGGCAGGGGGAGTGGGAGAGGAAGAAGCAGGTTCATAGCGGAGGAGCCAGATGTGGGGCTCGATCCCAGGACCCTGGGATCAGGCCCTGAGCCGAAGGCAGGTGCTTAACGACTGAGCCACCCAGGCGCCCCATCCTCTTCTGAATTTTTAATAATGTTTCTAGTTCCATAGAAAAGCAGCACATGATCATCGTTAACCATTCAGAAATCTCTGAACAGCATAAAAACCCTGCAGAACCCCATTGCACTGTCATGTTCTTCTGACCTCTGAGAGCATTTTGTGCGTATATCATCCCCGTATTTTTATAGTGGATGTTATCCTAGCTGGCTAGTTTTGAATGATTTTTTTAAAAAAATCTTATATCTTAGGCATTTCCCAAGTCATCAGACCCTCTCAGAAAAAGCAGATTTTTATTGATGATCGATTGGTTCATCAAGTGGGGGGTCTGTCGTAGGTGTAATCACTTCCTTCTCTTTCTGTATTTATAGAGAGACCAGAGATAACTAACTTTCTGCATGAAACTGTTTCTGTATATCTATTTTTTTTTAGGATATATTCCCAGGAACTGAATTAGCGGGCCGAGGGTTTTAATTGCTCTTAATTTCTATGCCAAATTATTTTGCAGATGGCTGGTAACTCTGGTCTTCAATTAGCAACATCCACTTTACTCCTGGATAGATGAATATAAAATATTACCTTGGTTTAATTTGCATTCCTTTTATTCCTAATGAAGTTGAATTTTTTAATGTGCTTGTATATCTTCTTTTGTGAATTGTCTAAGTGCTTTGCAATCAAAGTTTTAATGAGGATAGAAATGGTCTGTAGCTACAGTGCCCAACAGCTTAACCACCAGCCAAACGTGGCTATTCAGCCCTTGAGATGTGGCTAGCTTGACCGAGAAACTGAATTTTCAATTTAATTGAATCTAAATATAGATTTAATATAGTTTAAGGATTTCATTTAAATCTAAATTAATTTAAATCTAAATTTAAATAACCACTTGTGGCTGTTGGCTCCCATATTGGACAGCACAGGTCTAAGCCTTTCCCCCATTTTATACTGGAGTCTCAGTGGATGATTTGTATTGATTTGTGCGAGCTCTTTATATATTACAGCCATTAATTGTACATTACAGCTATTAATCTTTCGTTGTATCTGTTACAGATAATTTCCCCAGGTTGCTACTTGACCTTTACTTTTTTGTTCACGTTGTTTACAGAGTATCAAAATTAGGTAGCCAAATCTCGTGCTCTTTTCTTTTGTGGTTTCTACCATCGCTTTAGGCTTAGAAAGTCCTCCCCTTCACCAAGGTTTGATAAATTCTCTCATCAACTTTATTCGAGTCTTTCTGTGATTTTTTTTCCCCTTTAGCTCTTTAATCCACCCAGAATAATTTTGCCGTGTGTTATGTGGTATGGTATGTCTTAGTCATCTCTGTGCCTGATACAGAATATATAGTTAATACGGTTTATCTCAGATGGGACGCTTGGA
The DNA here is from genome assembly GCF_024610735.1 of Ursus americanus. Taxonomy (NCBI): domain Eukaryota; kingdom Metazoa; phylum Chordata; class Mammalia; order Carnivora; family Ursidae; genus Ursus; species Ursus americanus. The sequence goes on along the minus strand of NC_142150.1, from coordinate 37,323,978 downwards.
TGCCTGTGGGTTAGGTTGGGTGGGGGGTAGGTAAGCAGAGTGAAATTAAGTAGTGAATAAAATACCATTACTTAAAGCACGGATATGTTTTAAAATTGTGATGCTTATGAAGGTGTTAATGATATAAGAAAAGGCCTCTGATACAATGTTATTTTCAAGGAAAGATATAAAATCAGACCTATAATGTACTATCAACTCTGTTTTAAAAAGGCAGTGAACATATTGGAAGAAATATTCCAAACTATTAATAGTAATTACTGGTAGTTGGTATTTCCCCCCTGCTACTTAGCAGTTCTATACCAAGTACTGACTCCAATACTTGAATGATCAGAAATGTTAAATACAGCGCTTGGAGAAGCAGCGGGCCCCACTTGCTCTGACAGCCGCGGTCCGCCAAGACAAAATTGACACGGCCTCGCTGTGGTCCAGGACGGGCGGGCTGTGGTGGGAAAGGGTCCTCCCTGGCTTTCCGTTCAGGCTAGCTGAGACGGAGCTCCTTCTTAGCTTTCACAGCATGTGAGTGTCTCCTGCAAGTGACATAACCCGGGGCTGTTGTCTCATCTCCAAAATAAAAGTAATAGCGATTTTGTGTGGGGGGCTGTGAGGATACACTGTTTCGTTGTTAATTTCTCTCTCTCTCTCGCTCTCTTTCACACACACACACACACACACACACACACACACACACGGTATACATATGTGCAAAGTCACACGTATCACTGCAACATTCAAAGAACCCCAGCATAAGTTTTTTAAAAGCAACATTCTCTCATCTCTCACCTGTCTCATTCTCCACCAAGCCCGCTGCCCACGTGTAACCGGGGCTAAAAGTTTGGTCTGAGTCTTGATTCATTTGTTTATTCTAAAAATGGGATCATAATCTACTTATTACTATAAAATTGCTTTCCCCTTTCCTCCCGGTGAATTGTGCGTGACTTTCCACAGCAGGATATGTGGATTATGTCATTCTTTGTAACACTTCCCCATCATCCACGATATGAATGTGCCCTGATTTCTCTTATCCTTCTCTTCGTCAAAACGTATCTGGTCCCCTGTTACAAAGAGAGCACAGCAAACATGTCTTTGAGCAGATGTGTTTAGTTATCTTTAGGATGTGTTTCCAGAGGTGGTGTTGCTTCGTACAGGAGTATTTGCAATTTTGAAAGATGATGCCAAATGGTTCTTTTAAGACAGCTGAACAGGTGGACATGACCACTGTCCAGGTAGGAACTCTCCTTGTCCCCGATGTCCTCAATTGTGGGTGCTGTTGGTAATTTTAATTTTTATCACTGTGATAAGTGTAAAATATCTTACTGTGTTTTAAATGTTAATTTCTTTATCAGGGAAGGTGAATCCTTTTTCATATGTTTTGTGGACATTTATATTTCTTCATTGGTTACCTCCTTATTCATATTCTTTGCCTGATTTTCTTTGGGGTCGTCTGTCTCTTACTTGTTGATTCATAGACGCTCTTTAATAGAATGGATATGAATTTTTTTTCTATTACGCGTGTTGCGAATATTTTGTTCCAGCCTGCTCTTTTGTTTGCCACAATTTATTTTTATGGTGTCTTTCACTATTCATACGTTTTAAATTTGTATGTGGTCAGAATTCTTTTTCTTTCTCTTTATGGTGTCTGGTTTTTCTATCATGCTTAGAAAGAGCTTTTCCACACTGAAATTATAAAAATTTTCCTATTTCCTTCCAGTATTTTTGTTGTTTTGTTTTCTTATCAGAATCTTTAACCACCTACATGGTTTTTGAGTATGCTGCGAGATGTGACCCGTTTTAACTATTTAAAATTGTCTTTAAAGATTTTACTTTTTAATTTTTTTCTCCCAAAAGGAGAGCATTTGCTTCAACACGACTGTTTGAGAACTGCACTCCCCCCGCCCCCGATTAGAAACACTACCACGCTATTGAATTTTCTTATAAGTTTGGGCCTTTTAATTTTTTTGGATTCTTTCTTATTTCCCATGAAATGATACATATAGTTTAAGTTCCTATAAATCTGTAGACTTAACTATTCTCTTGATAGGTGGAAGGACATTTTTCTTCTTCTCAAACATTTCTTTATTCTCGCTCATTTTCAAATAAATTTGCCAAATCTCCCACCCCTGAAAGATCCCACTAGGTTTAAATCTCAGTGAATGTGCGGATTGATTTGAAGTAGAATTAGCGTGATTATAATATGGAACCTGCCCAGTCGGGGTTCTGGTGTTAGATTAAATAAGAGTTATGCGCTGGGCCTCAGTTTCCCCATTTGTAGAGAGAAGACTGGATTAGATGGGAAGTGTCCTTCAGGTTCTAGAATTGAAAACAACAGCAATACTAGCATTATAGAGCCGAATGCACCATGCTGGGCACTAGGGCACAGAGATGGAGGGGACAAAATCCTGATTCTCCAGGGGCTTTTCATCTAAGGGGAGAAGCAGCACGTGCAAGAAATTATGGCCAGAAGGCCCAATTGATGTGTTCTAGATTCATGGACAAAAGTCAATAAAGGAATAAAAAATAAATACACAGATGGAGGGAGCTGTCCTCGTCCACTGGCCAACAGCATCTTTGGCAATGTTTTGCCCGTGGCACAAATGTTCACTATCTTTAGTGAAATTTCAGGTGAAAACATTAACAATGGTGCCTGTATCTGAATTTCCGGACCACTGCCCACCTTCTGGGGGCACCTTTCTGCTTTTGGTAACCAGCTGGTTTGTGAGTGGTGGTTTTTCTCTGACTTAGTCAGAGTGGGTCCAGGCTTGGCCACTCAGGGCTGCTCAGGGTCAGATGGAACCCCGAGAGCCCAAAATCTTGATCGCGTTGAACAGGAAAATGAGTCCCAGAGAGGGAAAGGGACCTGCCCGCGGTCACACAGCGAGTTGGAGCCAGGAGAATTTGGGGTGCAGTTGATCCTCTTTCCCTCGGGGCCCTGGGGCTCGAGGGCACAACCCCCCTCAGTGCAAGGCAGCTGCAGCCCTGCACCCCCACTCCAGGCTGGTAGTCGGAGAAGCCGTGAGCTGATGGCTGTGTGAGCAGGGAGGGGTGCCGAGTGGGGGTTGCTCCCCATGCTACTGACTCAGGCCTCTTGGGAAGCCCTGACTTTTATCTAGAAAACTCCCCAGGGCCTCTGGGGTGCTGGCTTCTGATCCCAGATGGGATTCTGACTTCAAGTCTCTCTGGGGGCGGCAGAATGAGCAGCCAGAGCTGAGGGTTCTGGAAGCCCCACCGCCAGGGCTGTCTCTCTGTGTCCTTTAGCTTCTCCACCACAGGTCGGGTCTGCGGCTCCGGGTATCCCTTCTGCTGCTCTGAGGGCGATCACAGCCCGACTGTGTGTGCTGGGGGATGACGGTGGGCAGCGGACGAAGTAGGTGCCGGTGTGTTGGGGGTGGGGCAGGTTGTGACCGCCTCACGCCCACACTCACAGAGAAGCCATCTTGATGTGCCAAGTGACCCATCTCCCCGTGTGCACCAAGCTCTCTGGAATCTGCTTCTCTGGTTCCCAGCGCAGGGAAAGACCACCTGTGCTCAATCCCTGTCCCCTTCCGCCCCAGGCAAGGGCCCACGGAAAGCTTGAAAGCCCCCACCCCCAAGCCTGGGCAGAAGAGCCCAGAACCTTCATTAGGTGGGTGGACGCCTACAGAGAATGAGGCTTGGGCCTCATTATCCTGAGCCCATGTGGACTGGCCCTCACCCACTAAAGGCAGGAAGCTGAGGCCCAGCTCTGTCATTGTCACCTCCCTCCTCTGGGACTGCCCCAGGTGAGGCCCCACTTCTTCCCAGAAGCTGACTCCCCCTCCCCTTCCACGGGGGGGGGGGGGTAGGTGCCGTCCTCTGGCCCCGTTTCTGCAACAGGGCCCCATGACTCCAGGTTTGGGCTCTTAACTTTCCTCTGTCTTTCAAAAGAGCTTTTTTTCCTCAGGACATAGAGGCACTTCCAGCCCTGAGAAGCTCATGAACTGAGATGCTTATTTTCAAAGCAGTGTTGTGGCTCGTCTTTGTGAATGGCTCATTCGGTTCATTCATACCTTCATTGAACACGTGTGCACTAAGCCCCGCATGCACGAAGCCCCGGGCCTGTGTTGGGCACCCGCCTCCAGAGATGGATAGAACACAGTCAAATTCACCAATTCTGATCCCCCTGGGATGAATACCTTTCCCTGGGTGGTGGCCGTAGGGGGTGGGGTCAGTTTCCCCCAGGCTGCTGGGCACAAGCCCAAGCGTTCCTTGGAGTTGGACAGGACCCCACTGGGGGCTCTGATGCAGGAGTGGCTTGGGAGACCCGCGGAGCTTCCATTCTTGTGGCCGTGTGCTCGCTCTGGCTTCAGACCCTATTCCCTACCACAGGACCAGGCTCAGGGTCCCCGCGGGGCCCGCAGGGCTGGTGGGCCCACCTCGCCTGTGACCTGGTCGGCCTGTGGTCGACCCTGGCTTCAGACCCTATTCCCTACCACAGGACCAGGCTCAGGGTCCCCGCGGGGCCCGCAGGGCTGCTGGGCCCACCTCGCCTGTGACCTGGTCGGCCTGTGGTCGACCCTGGCCCCAGTGAGGGCCACGCTGCCCCGTGAGTCACGGTGGCCCCCAGAGTTGGAGTCCCCACTGGCTAAGCGAGCCTCTGGTTCTCACCTAAGGTGGGCAACTCTCCTCCCCCCGGAGCTGCCTCGCTCCCCAGCTCTGCAGGAAGTGGTTCTTTTCTCTCTGCTTCCCCCTCTTCAGTCACACACAGGGGCTTGACGCCACGGGGAGGAGAGGCTGTGCGGGCCAGGGGCTCTGCCTCGATTGCTCTGCAGGGTGGGTGCCGAGGTCTGGCAGCAGAAGTGACCCTGGGCCCTTGGGAAAGCCTTCGGGGTGTTTAGTGTTTTTTCCCTAAAAAAGACACTTCTGTCTTATCTACTACGAACAGTGGTATGTGCTCGTTGTAAATTAGTCATGACATGCAGAAAAGAATTTAAAAAAGAGTAGGTCCCCCCCGGCTCACTAACTACAGACCACCACTGTGGTCTGATACACGTCTTTCTAGACACTTTTCTGTGCCACGTTCATGCCTTTTTTAGAAAACAAGGATGGGCTCACCCAGCACGTGGCTTCATGTCACGGCCGTCTCCCTGAGTTAGGAGATGGTCTCCGGGAAGTCAAGATTTATGGCTCCAGTACCCCTGCTGTGGACCCTTGGACGGTTCCCATTGTTCTGTCTTTCCAGCACTGCTCGGACGGACACCCCTGCCCAGCCCCCGGGCGACAGCCTTGCAGCAAATCTCTAGCTGTGGGATGACAGGCCCACAGGGACGCACAATTAAAAGGCCGGGGTATGGCTCCCGGCGTCTGGACCAGCCTCTGCTTTAGGTTGGGGGAAAACCAGTTCCCTGGCGTCCTCCAGGCCTGCCTGAGCCCCCTACTCCCTTCTGCATCCCCCTTGCAGGTGCCGGTCTCCTGGCTTCTGGCTGACTCATTCTTCCCCTGTGGCCAGAGCTGGTTTGCCTGTCCTCTGCCCAGCACGGCCTCTGTCCTCCCCGGCTGTCGCCCTGGCTGCTCAGGAGGAAGCAGGGGGCAGACAGGGCAACCAAGGGAGGGCCAACCTGGGTGTCGGGATGAGGGGTCCTCCTACCTTCTCCGATGTGTGTTGTTGGACCTGGGCCTCCTGGCCCGTGCTACAGGGATGCTCGGGGTTTTTGTGTGGGTTCAGCTGACACCATGAGGACGAAGTTCTTTGTAAGTTGCAAAAGGCAGGACAGATGTGAGGGGACAAGGAGGCAAGGGGTATCTTGGAGGTTGAATGAGGGCAGTGGGGAGAGCCATGGGAACTGAGGGGACATGGGAACCTGCTGGAGACACACTATATACCAGGGCGTGCCCTGAGTGTGGGTAGTGAGGGGCCAAGGGGAAGGGAAGGCTTCGCAGCCGAGGCTGTGGCCCCAGAGGGAGGTCGCTGAGCCTGGACTCATTCATTTATCCAACAAATTTTTGAGTGCCCTCTGTGGGCTAGACACTGTTGTTGGGGTTGGGGTTACTGCCATGAACAAATGGAACAAAAGCATCCCTGCCCTCATGCTTCCAACATTCTCATTTGGGGAGACAGACAACACACAAAATAAATAAAAACTTGTGTGTCAGATGGTGATTAATGCGGTGGAGGGGAATTGGGAGGGTGGCAGTTTTAAGTAGGGTTGCCAGGGATGGCCACACCTAAGATGAGAGGGGGAGCCCTGCGGATATCAGGGAGAAGAACTTTTCCAGCCAGAGGGATCGGGCAGTGCAAAGGCCCTGAGACAGGGGTTGTCTTGGATTTGATGGCAGGAAGGCCATGTGGTGGAAACAGTGCGAGCAGGGTAGAGAAGAAGGATTGAGATTGGAGAGGTGATGGGGCCTCGTTATAGGATCACTCGGGATGCCGTGTGGAGCATGCACTGAAGGGGGAAAGGGCAGGAAGTGGGGACCCAGTGAGGAGGTGAGACATGATGGCAGCTCGGACCAGCCTTGTCGCCATGGGGGTGATGAAAGTGGTCAGAGTTTGGCTACTTGTTGAACTTGGAAGTGGCAGGATGTCTGGGTGGCTCGTGTGTGGGAGGTGAGAGGAAGAGGAGCCAGGGATGACACCGTGGTTTTTGGCCAGGGTTCCTGGAAGGCTGGAGGAGCCCTGTCCTGAGACGGGGACTCTTTGGGGTTTGCTTTCTGTCCTATGCCTCTTGAGATGCCATGGGGCCTCCAAACAGCGTTGCTGCGTGGGCAGTGGGAAATGGGGGTATGAGTCTGGGCCCTAAGAGAGGTCCATGCGGTGGACGTACTGGTGTCATTGCTGTGGACGTGGGAGGAGGAAGGGCAGCGGTCATGCGAAGTCATGGCCCGGGCTTTTTCCTGCCCCTCCTTTGCGCCTTGGAGAACAGAGCCCGAAGTTCCACCTGGAGCCTGCCTGGCTTTGCCCATCAGCCACTCCCCACCCACACTTCTTCTTCTGCGGGCACCTGCTGTCTCTGTGTGGGTGGTGGAAGGGTTGCTATTTTGGGCTCCCTCCACCTCCACTGAACAGAGGAAAGAGCTTTGGAGGACATCCAGGCCAGACCCAGCTTGCTTCAAAACTAGGTCACTCTGGAGCCCAGGGCCTCCACGCCATGTCTGTCACTGATCCGAGACTCGTGTGGCCCTGCTCCCAGCAGGTGCATCTGGGCCGAACACGGCTCTGGTCACCTGGCTGGAGCTCAGAAAGCAGGTTCCAAGCATCAGCCAGGGAAAGGGTCCTTGTGTTCATTGCATTTCTGCGGCCACGTGGCCAGACTTGCTCCCCGCAGAAGAGCTGTGCGTGGCTATCGCCGGGGACACACAAATGGGGTGGCAGAGTCCCTGGTCTCCTATTTCACAGGAAGGATCCAGACTCAGCAAAACTGTCTCTGGCTGAGGCTTTTCATCTTTTGATCAAGCATATAGCAGACACAGGGTTAGCTCTGAAACAGAGGGGTCAGCAGACACTGTTAACAATTTTAAAGAAAGCTTACAGTGGGCATCACACAGACACACAACTCACACGCACACGCACCCACGATGCCACTGCCCCGCTGGGGAGAGACAGCGTTTCCGACCCTCCTTGGAAGGCTGCTCAGTGCCTCTGGCCCACAGTGGCTCCCTCCCACCAGGAACGCAGCCCTGTCCCGACTTCCGTCACTAACACCGAGTTTTGCTTCCCCTGGAGCTTCGTGGAAATGGAACCAGAGAATGCGGTCTCCTGTCTGGTTTCCTTCCCTCATCATCCCGCCTGTGGAATCCATCCATGGCTTCCAGGGCCGTGGCGGCTGCGCTCACGCGTGGCTGTGTGGTCGGCCAGTGGACGACACCGGTTTTGTTTAGTGTTAGTGACTGTGCGCTAAGCACCGTGGAGCCCTAGACGCTGTGTCGCTTTCAGCGCTGTGGCCACAGAGCCCGGCACGAGCCCGGCACAAAGTGTGTCCGATAAACGAATGAATCATCCTTCTCCAGTGGACGTTAGCCAGGACTGGACTCAAGGTGCGTGGTCACCTCCTCTGTGGACGGCCTCACAGCCACGCTGGCTTATCTACCAAGGACCAGGCAGTTGCTCAGGAAAACCTTGGGGGAGGACCCAGTGTCCACAGTCCTTGTCCCTCCCCCCTACTCTGCTGAGGGCATGTCCTCTCGTCCATCAAGGCCATAGCAGACCACCACCTTGTTACAATCCTGGTTCTGGGGTTGTGGGAGCCCCTGAGGTGACCCCTTGGTCCCCGCCTTGGGGACAGGGGTGGGGACATCCCTATATCAAGGGGTGACATGCCCGAGCCAGGGTGTAGAGACTGGCAGCTAGAGCCTTGCTGTGTGACTGGGGCCACACGACTACCCTCTCTGGGCCTTGCTTCCCTCATCCGTACAGGTAGCCTGGTTTTGTCCCATTCCGGGCTTTCTCGGGGCTTCTGTCCCCTGTTGCCACACTTGGCTGTGGGAGCAATCAACGTTTCAGAGTGTTCCTTTTCTGTTGGTTGCTGGGGTCCAAAGCTGCCCTCCCAGAACCCCTCTCCAGGTGGAAAGCTGTTTCTCAGCCGGGCATGCTGCCGATAAGACCGCTCCCCCAGCCCTGCCCTGGCCCTCGTCTTTGATGGTGAAATGTGAAATCAGGAAGCGGCGAGCTCTTGAGTGAAGTTGTATCGAAATGAATCCATCAAGGGAAATGGGATCTTGGTTTTTTTCTGTTCCGTGGTCGCCGTTTCCTGAATGGAAACACAAAAGATGACAGGGTGCTTTCATTAGCAAACAAAGTGAGATGGATGATGGAGTCAATACTGGGTGGGACGCGAGGACCAGGCTCTCTGGGGAGGAGGGCTCCTCCAGCAGGCCCGGCATCCTCTACCTTCCTGCGCGAGCCTGGGGCTGCACATCGGGGGAGCCCGCGTGAAGAGGCTGGATATTCTGAGCACAGGGTAGCAAAAGCACGACCCACGTGCGACCGCTGCAGAAATGGGGGACCTAGGGTCTGGGGACATCAGAGGTGGGAACCTCGAGAAGGGAGAGGAGGAAAGATGGAGGGTTTGGCCCTCTTGCCTCACTTCTTTTGAGCTGGAGCCAGCCGGGGTTCACAAACAGACGAGAACCGACGGCGACAACAACACGACAGCACCACGCGTCTCCGGTCCGTCGTTGCTTTACAGTTTACGAAGGGCTCTCCCGGAGACTTCCAACGTGCTCCTCCCGCCCTGAAAACTGTCACTGTCCTCGTTTTATTTTATTTTAATTTTTTAAAGATTTTATTTATTTATCTGAGCGAGAGCGAGACAGAAAGAGAGCGAGCACAAGCAAGGGGAAGGGCCCAGGCAGAGGGAGGAGCAGACTCCCTGCTGAGCAAGGAGCCTGATGCCGGACTCGATCCCAGGACCCCGGGATCATGACCTGAGCCGGAGGTGGACGTTTAATCAACTGAACCACCCAGGCACCCCTCGTTGTCCTCATTTTAAAGGTGAGGAAACAGACACAGAGTTCAGTGATGTACACAGGGCCACACAGCTAAGAATGGCCCAGATGGTCCCGTATGACCCCCACGACCCTCCCACTGCCAAGGCAAATGTCCTCATTGATCCCCCAGGTCTCGAATTCCTTTTCTACTTCTTACCTGACCACACTGTCAGCATGTCTGCCTGCTGCCCGGCTGCTGACTGTGTTCTGAATTGAGCTCCTTCATGGCATGTGTAAAATGGAGATATATTTTGGATATCAGCCCTTTATCTGATAAGACATTTGCAAACATAGGAAACAAACTGAGGGTTGCTGGAGGGAGGGGGGATGGGGTGACGGGCATTAAGGAGGGCACTTGTGATGAGAACTGCTTGTTGCATGCAACCGATGAATCACTGAACTTTACCCCTGAAACTAATAATACACTATATGTTAATTAATTGGATTTAAGTTTAAAAAAAAAGAAAAAGAAGAGAAAATGGAGGTATCGTCTGTCTTTCTCACTGGCCCCTCTGTGGGGCTCGGCACCATCCCCTCTCCTTGAGGGAAATGGCTTTGGGTCTTCCCCTCTGTTCCCCCCCCCACCTCCGGCCTTCCTGACGTTGCTCCCTTGGTTACACGCTGCTTCACCTTAAGAACAGCAGGCAGGAGAGGTTTGCGGGCTTGGGAGTGAAGTTAGGCCCGGGTTGACCTGGCCTCTGCAGTTGGTTTGCTTTAGCCCCGAGTGGAGTCGCCTTCCTTAATGCTGCAGGGCCTTCGAGTTAACTCCTGAGAGCACCTTCCTTATTTTCCCCTTTGACAGCAAGTTATTTTGGTAGGTGCTCTGTGGATCAGGCTTCCATTGGGGAATATATTGCTTTCAAAGTGAGACTTACATCCTGAGCCCCCAGGGAGAAAATAGAGAAAAGATTCTCTGCAAATCCAATCCCCAGAGAAGTTCAGTAGAGGGGCAGGGCCCCTCTTTACACCTCTCCCAATCGGGATCCCTCATGGGGTACCGGGCTCCAAATCGGCTGCCCACTCTCCATCACGTGCCCCGTCCTCCCTCTTCCCCACAGCCACCGAGTGCTTTCTGAGCAAAGAAATCTGGTCAGGCCAGCTTTGCCCTCCCCCCACTTAAACCCTTGATTCTAGGCATTCGGCCCCTCCCCCAGCTTGCAGGTAATGCCAGGCAGGGGAGACCCCAGGGAGCAGGGGGCACTGCAGTGAACTGGGACAAGGAGGGTGCACCCCATCTAAGCAGAACTATCCCAGCCCTCTTGCCATAGAAGAATATAGGCTCCAAGTTCTCAGGCCCTGATTTTTCAACACAACCTGGGAAATCTGGATTTTTATATGATCTCCCCCTGGCTTTTTTTTAAAAGTAGGCTCCCTGCCCAGCATGGAGCCCAACCCGGAACTTGAACTCATGACCCTGAGATCAAGACCTAAGCTGAGATCAAAAGTCAGACACCTAACCAACTCAGCCACCGGGCACCCCTGAAGTCTAATTTTCAAATGTTGGTTTATACTTTTTAAAAGGTGCCACATGGGCCACCAACAAAGCATTTCTGTGGGCCAGATATCCACATGTTGTGACCTTTGCCCTATGCCGTATGTTCACAAGATGTTGGCGGCTCTCCCTAAACACCATGTTCTTTCATCTCTGTGACTTCCCAAGTCCTGCTGGGTATGCTGTCGTGGTAGGTCAACTTGTCCTCTTGTTGTCCGCGTGCCAGCTGGGTGACTTCGGGCCACTTCCTTAACATCTTGGTGCCTCTGTTTCCTCTTCCATAAAGTGAAAGTATCATGGAAGTTATCTCAGAGGTTGACGGGGAAGACTGCATGAGTCAATGAACATGAGGGTATATCATAGGTGCGAAGCCAGTGTCAGCTAACGTTCTCACTGTCGTTAACCTATGATCCTTCTTCTCTTGGTTGTCACCTCCTCTGAGGCGTCTTCATAGACTCCTTGAGATCAGACATTCCCGCTGCCCTGGATCCTGCAGCACCCATACGCCCCATCCCCGCCCCCATCTCTGCATTGACTGTCTGTTGGCTTGTCCGTCTTCTCCAGACTGTGAGCCCCTTGAGCGGACGAACTGTCTTTCTTTCCAACTCCTGGCAACTCTCGGCCCGGCCGGAAGAGGCCTCGGGAGAGACTGACTGAATGGATGGTCCTGGAATGAGTAGCGGGCTGGACTCCTGAAACCACTTGATATTTCAAGCCTGACTAGGGCTGCGTTTCTTCTAGAGCAGGTGGGCTGGCCCGGCCCCGCCGGGGTGTGACATCCATCCCTCCCAGCAGCTCCTCTCCCTGGTGGGAGGAAGCCAGGAGGCAGGAAGTGAAATTGACAGACACTGACCAACTCGGTTTCACTTTGGTGTGAATGAGAGGAACTGAGCCCCCGGCGGTGGGGGTCAGGGGGTTGGGACGGGGAGTCATGGTGTGTCATCGAGATTCTTTGGATGCGTCTTTCAGTTTCAAGAACGTGAAGCACTCTTACCATGGGTTGAGAACTTGGAGAGCCAGATGACTGTGTCCCAAACAGGACGTTGCTATCTGTGTCTGGTAAAGTACCTGGGAGTTTTCACTGCTCCGTGGGGCCTTACCGTGATGTTATGGTCCCATACAGTGGCGTTCCTGAACCTCTGAGCCCTGACTAATTCTTCTGCCCTTGAGCTGGTTTTTTTTAAAAAAAAAAAAAAACAACAAAAGCCCTCTGTGGTCGCAACCAAGATGTGATGATAGACTTTGAGCCCCGAGAGTCTCGCCCAGCCCACTCTGGCACGTTTCGGGGATGCTGTGAAACTCAGCCGAGCTGCCTGTCATCACTAGAGAAGCAAGCGAGTGGGGGTAAGACATTCAGATCAGCACGAGTTCTGTTTCTCTCTGCTCGAACAAACAGGCACTTGCCGGAAGCTGCCTCAGTGGGAACGAGGTGGAGCTCTGGGAGGGCGCGGTCAAGTCTTTGCTGGGAATGATGGAGGTTTTTCCATTTTCTCATTTTCCATTACTCTAATACAGTTATGACCTGGGACTTTTTGTGTGTGGGGTCCTGGCTGAATGTTTGTGATAGTCAGGAGTTCTGGGAGGAGTCGGCTGAGGTGTGGACTGGGTGAACCTGAAACTTGCCCCAAATTTGTGTTCCATTCATCACTGCCAATTACCCACATCATGTGGGAAGCGTGTGTTCAACGACGTGTGGCGCGGCTGAAAGAATGTGGGATGCGGAGTCTGGTTTTTCAGGAACAACTTGGTGGGACAAGTTCCTCTCCCTCTCAGAGCCCGAGTCTGTGTCTTTAATAATGCATTTGTGATATAGGACCGGTGGGAAGAAATTCGAGGGCCAATGTGCAGACAGGTCCTGGGGCAGAGACGGTGTCCTTCCGCCCCTCCCCACGCTTCAGATGGGTCATCCTGGAAGCTTGAGGTCAGCCTTAGGGCTGCTCACTTGCCAGGATTCTTCCACGGCCCTTTATCTAATTTTATTTGTGTCCTATTGGATCCTTTTCAAAGAAGACCCCCCCCCCCAATGCCTCGACTCTATAAGCTACAGGCTCACAAGGCCCGGGTCCATCCCTGATCGTGCATCATGAATAATGAACTAGATCCGTTGACTGCATGTTAGAGTCTCGGCTTCGTCTGTAGATAGGATCCATCTATTGACGTATTTGTTCATCGTGTTTGTTGTCATTGTGAAAAGTATTTACTTAATACCCCAAATGAGAATCAGACCTCTGAGACCAGTCAGCCTGTGTAGATAAGAACTATGGATAGCCCTTGCTGGAAATGAAAGGTGGGACGTGATACTCCTTTGAATTAGCTTGGTGGTAGGAAGGGAAGTAAGTGTGAAGGGCTTGGTTCTCCTTGAGGACTTTCTCAGCTGACAGGGACTATTAACACGGACGTGGTCCCTGCAAGATCTCACAGGTAGGGTTCCGGTGGGCTGTGAGGTGGGCAGGACAGGGGTCATTATCCCCTTTGAGCAGGTGCACAGACACGAAGGGGTCAAGGAGCTCAGCCAAGGTCACACTGCCCCTGAGAGGCACAGCCGGGATTCAAATTCGTTATGGAAACTCCAAGTTCCGTGCTTTCAACGGCTGCCATGTTGCTTTGGCAAAAGGCTTCACACGGGAATGACCAGGGTGGATTTGCTCTTTGTAGAGAGTGGCCCCACTTTAACTCTACCTACTGTGGGTGGGTGAGGGTGGAAGTGACCGGAGGGGCTGGCGGGCTGAGTTCTGTGCCCAGTGAAGTCATCAAGGCCTCTCCGTCCAGCCACGTGCATGTCACTCTCTGGAGTTTTCGAAACAGGAGACCGAAGGTAAAAGATTTCCTCTCCCCACCTCCTGTCCCCAGTTGTCAGGTTCAAGGTTAACCTGAAGAGGTTGGCCGTGGTTTAAGTGGTGGAAAACCAACACGCCCACTTGAGACATGATGACCCTTTGATTTTGTGACTCTACTTTTCCCAGCTGACAGTTGACTTAACCACTTGGTATGGTGTGAAGGGTGATTTTCTTGTGTCTGGATTAATGCTGCACATGACCCCCCTAATAGGTCAATGGTGGACATTCACTGCACCTCCCCTGCCCACAGAGCTTCCACTGGAATATATATCAGTGCTAGAGACCCAGGTGGGGATGGGCCCTAGAGTGTCAGGACTGGAAGGGGCTTCTGGATACATCTAGTCTAGGGGTTGCAAACTCAGATGCCCACTGGGGCTGGGCAGGTGACCATGCCATGTGAACCAGGCCAGGCATAAGCCAACGGGGAGCAGCAGGGCTGTGGCTCTCACATGCAAACATGTCAACACTCTGTGCTGACCAAACAAAACTGTCAGACCGAGCAAACATCGCCCATGTGCCGTCGGTGTGCAACTCGAATGGTCAGGCCTCCTCACTACACCACAGAGGAACGGAGGTCCTGAGTGGCAGTGATTTCCCAACACCGTCCACGAGCCTCAGCGTTGTCATTAGAAATTAAAAAACCCAGCACCTTCCTGCACATAAGGTTTTAGAGTTTATGAAGTGTGGTCACACGTGATTTCAGTGGGTCCTTATAATAACCTCACTCTAACTATGAGGAGACGGAGGTCCCATGACCGTTAAGTCCTGCTTGCCCGGGACAGTCCTGATTTTTACCAACTGTCCCACTGTCGTTATTAATGGCCCCTTTAAGTCCCCAAGGTGCCCTGACTTGGGGGCTAAATCACACATTAGCTAGAAGGTCCCAGAGGGTTCTGGACTCGGCTGTCTTCCCTGACCTTCCGAGGCAGTGTGGCCAGCAGCTGGCCGAGTGGTTCTGCCTCCCGTCTGGAGCTCTCCCCTCCGCCGTCTCCTCAGGGGAAGGACAGCCACATGGGTGCTCGTGTGAACCCCGGGGGAGAGATGGGACCGTGCAGCTGGAAAGAAGGGCACAGGCTCTGGTGTCTATCTGATCCAGGTTCGAATCCAGACTCTGCCACTTACCTGCCCAAGTTTCCGTATCTGTAAAACTCGGCTAATAATAGCAGCGATGTCATAGCCTAGGGTTGAGGATTGACCGTCAGAATGCATGGAAACCGCGCAGCACACGGCTTGCATCGACATCGGTCATGACCACGGGGCTGTCGATGAGCGTTCGAGGCAGTTCACGGCCGATACCATCACTCCCCAGGGGTGATGAGTAACGGGCTGACCCACTTTCAGGGCCTGAAACCCTGAGTTGACCCGCACGCTTGGGAGTGGGGGTGCCACGTGCCTCGGCCAAGTGGGAGCTGGGTGCCGTGGGGGTGGGGAGGGCCCCACTGCAGATCCTTGTGACTCTGTGCCGGTCTCATGAAGGAGGTGGGTTTGGACTTGCGTTGCCAGAGCGGGAGGTGGTGAGTTGACTGGGGCGCGCCCTGGGATCCAGCTATAACGTGTTTTCCCAAGAACTGCTGTGGCTGTCAGGGTACAGACGGGACAGGGGGCAAGGAAGGTTTGAAGCAGGTGAGCTTGCCGGGGCCACAGAAAGCCGTGGGACATGTGGGTTTGAGGGCGTTCTCCAAACAGTCCAGGGAAAAGCACCCAGAACGTGGCTGAGCCACGAAGGAGCAGGAAATCCAGCCTGGCTTCCTTTAGGGCTCCCTTGGAAATCCCCTGGGGAGCTTAAAAAAATCCCTCTGTCCAGGCTGCACCCCAGACCAGCTAAGTCAGGATTCTTGCGGTGACCAGAGACATCGGGCTCAGTTCTGAGCTCTGAGCTCAGCTCCCATTCTGTAAATTAGGGTCAAACCCATTTGTCACGGGGACTATGAATTCTTACTGGGAGCAAACGGGGATAATGCTGGAAAAGCACTGTGTAAGCCATCAGGGGCCGTGCGGGCATAAGGTCAACCCGTCAGACAGGTGCCGGGACCTTAGGGCAGCACTCTGCTGACAGATGAGTCCCACCGGCACCCTGCCTCCTTATTTACCCTTCAGAGAGCTTGTGCCCCCATGTCTGGTCACACACGGGGGTAATGGAACATTGATGAGATGAGGAAAAGCACTTTTGGGGTCTTCATGATGCTGGTCTGGGGTTTGGGGTTTGCACTGACTCGAGCTTGCAGCCAATGGGGTGATGACTGGCTTCGTGTGGTCCACAGCTCTGGGTTGGCGGGCCAGGTCTGTCAGCCGCCAGCCACGTGACTTCCCCACTCCAGGCCTCAGTTTCCTCCTTTGCGCTTGGGGATCTGTGTGCCTGCCAGCAGAGGGTTGCTGGGAGGAGCTGGGGCAAGGCTTCCGCTCTACGATGCACTTTGCAGCAACTGAGCTGCGCGTTTGAAACCCCAGCATCAGGCTGGGGCTTCTCAGTTTTCATGACCTTGGACACAGAGAACCCGTAAGGATCTGCTGACAGCTGGACGTCGTCATTTCTCTGTTTGCATTTCTATTTGCATTTCTGTTTCCCTGTATTATGTGGGGCTGGTGGTTCTCAGACTTCTTCAGAATTACCTGGGTATACGTTTTAAAATGCGGGTTCCCCATTTCAGCTAGTTGGGGGTGGGGAGGGCCCAGGAACCTGCATGTTCACCCGTATTCTCTGAGTGATTTCTATAGCTCAGTGTAGATGGGGGAGGTGAGCAGAGCCTCCTTCCCTCCTTCCCTTCCTTTCCTAGCTGTCCCCACCCCCTTCACTTGGCCATCTCTTTGGGGCACCTGTACTTGGCCTTCGGTAGAAACAGAGCAGGTTTGACTCCTGCCCTGCTGCATACTATTGCGAGACATAGGACAGGGTGTCCCGTCCCTCTGAACCTCGGTTCTCTTGACTATAAAGCAGGGTGACCACTCAGGCACAGCTTGCACTGGCCAATGTCAATTGCTTTGTGCCTTCCTGGGCTCTGGGCCGCTCAACCTGTGGCTTCTCCCTGGTCTTGGACCAGCGTCTGCCCCCAGCCCCTTCCTAGGGCCCCCTTCCTTCTCCCCAGGGGTCTTTGAGGCTGACCTCCCATGGCCAGTGCTTGGGGAACGGGAAGCATCCCTGTGATGGGCAGAGCCTGGTTCTGGGCTGGTGCGCGGCTGTGAGGAAGCTCAGGATGAACGACCGAGTCTAATCCAAAGTCCGAGGGACTGGACAGACGGCCAGGAGCTGCAGAAGGGACACTGTGGGGAAGGGGACTGTCTCTAGCTCTGTTCTTGGGGGGCTCCTCCGAGCCGCTGGGATAGTGGTAGCTAGGATGAGGTAGCGATGAGAGGTGGGTTACTGAGCACACAGCCATTTGCGAGGCACGTACTAGGCGACTTTCATCTTCACCTCATTTCATCTCTGCATCAGCCCCGTGAAACCGTTCCTCTCCCCGTTCTAGAGATGAAGGAGCGGAGGCCCAGCCCGTGAGCACCAGTGCTGGGTCCCGGTCGGCCTGTGGTTGCACACAGTCTGCTGTGGTCTGGTTAATAATAGGACTGGCATCTCCGGAGCACATTACGCTGTTCAAAACACTTTTGTTCACGGTTTCTGACTCGAATCTTTACCATCGAATGCTATTCTCCAGGTACTTTTTAAAAACAGCTTTATTGACGTGTTATTAACATAGCATAAAATTCACTCGTGTTAATTGCACAATTGAATGATCTTCGGGGAATTTAACAAAGCTGTACCACCATCACCACGATCCACTTTCATGATGTTACCATCACCCCCAAAAGATCCCTTGTGTCCCCCTGTAGCCTCCACTCCTACCTCAGCTCCAGGCCACCACCAGTCCAATCTTGCCAGCAGGTGCTCGGGCTGTTACGGTGACGTTTCACAGCAGAAGGAACGGAGTGCCAAGAGTTGTGACTGTCCCAATCTTACAGCTGAAATCTTGCTGGTTAACCTGCTAGGAAGTGTCAGAGCGGGTCTCGAACCCACCAGCCCAATCCCAAACCCATTCCATGGTCCCCTAAAGCCCCTCCTTTCAGCAGGAGGCCTGGACAGCTTTTTTCCCATTTGATTTTCAAAGTCCTTCCTCCTCTTCCCTTCCCCCTCCCCCCTCCTCCCCTCCTCCTCTCTTCCTGCTCCTCCTCCCCTCCTCCTGCTCCAGCTTTGCCTCAAGGGACGGCATGCATGGCCAGGCCAGCCATTTCCTGAGGTTGCTGAGGCCTGGGAATCAATTTCCATTGCCTAGTGGCTCCCTCCCTCCAGAGAGACAGAGCTC
Organism: Ursus americanus; assembly: GCF_024610735.1. NCBI lineage: Eukaryota > Metazoa > Chordata > Mammalia > Carnivora > Ursidae > Ursus > Ursus americanus. The sequence goes on along the minus strand of NC_142150.1, from coordinate 37,305,919 downwards.
ATTTCCTGCGGAGGGAAGGCGGACAGTGATGTGGGGCTGGGGCCTGACCCGGCTTCCCCAGGTAGGAGACTAGAAGTGCATGGAACACTGCAGCTCTTTGGTGTTCGTTTGTAAAGCTCTTAGGTGCCAAGAAACTAAACCCAAAAGCCAGCCATTCTAGGGCATACAGACCGGCATTTTCTGGTCTCTGTTTCCCCTTCCGTGGTGTTGGGGAGATAGTGCTGGCCATGCTGGGGACTGACTGTTCATGCTAGTACCGCACCTGAAACATCTACCTACCCAGCTCTCTGGCCCCCAGGGCAGGACCCCTTTAGGCTGGGGAGATGGGGCAAGACAAGCGTCCCCATCTTTGGGTCCACCACTCAGCCCAGATCCCTGTGGTCATGGGGCACAAAGACTAGACTCACCTTAACCCTCCAGGTTTGGAAGATCTGTTCCAGGGAGGCGGGGCTGGGTGGCAAGAGGGACCTGACTGGAGCCACGCCAGGATGATACATGGTGCGATGCGGGGTTCAGGTTGGCATGTGGGAGTACTGGGTTTTCTGGCCTTGGGTGGGAGGGCCCTGGTCAGGATTGGAAGGGTGATGAGGGTCCCAACCCCTGACCTCCAGGGGCAGGCTGCACTGAGCTCCTGTCTCAGAGCTGCTCTCTTGGGAGGACATGTATCTCGTCATGGGGCAGGGAGGGCACTGGACAGGGACCTGGTCAGACCTGGTGGGATCCTGGCTCTGGCAGTGTCTGTGTGACCCTGGTCCGAGCACTTCCTCTTTCCCAACCTCAGAGTCCACACCTGTAGAATGGACACCAACAGCTGCCCTGCTTCCTGCTGAGCGTGTTTTTCAGACACCCTGCAGCTCAAGCCTGAGAGGTCCCGTGGCTGCCGCGTGGCCTGCTCAGGCCTCTCATTTTGGGGGGCTCCTTCCCAGGCCCTAGGAAAGGTGGGTGCCTGCAGGGCCTGGAGCAGGAGGCAGATAGTTCTGTCTAAGCACTTGGAGTTGAAATGTTTGCTATTTCCTCTAGGGATGACTTGTTCCTTTTAGCTGGTGATTTTAAATCAAAGGCCCAAATGTGCAGAAAGCCACTCTCCTAAAGATTTTAATGAGGCCGAAGGGAGCCTGGGTGGGCAACGGCTTTTTTTAGGGGCTGGAACAAGGGATCTCAGTGATTCCTCCTACCCTGGCTGTATCTTCATGGCATCGAGAGGAACGATGAGTTCTGTCAAAATAAAAGATCTCGTGGAGTGACGATTATGTCGCCGTTAAAAACCATGCGACAGCCCGTAACGATGGGACCCACTGCTGACACAGTGCCAAGTGACACTCTCAAGCTAGGCCTGCGGATTTACGGCGTAAACATGGATGTGTCATATATTTTAAGTTGTAATTTATAACTGTATTTTGAATTTATAAAGTACTGAGTATATAACATATGCATAGAATTTTAATTTTTAAAATATCGACTACTCATTATTCACTAAAATGAACATTTATACTTAAGTAGTTCCCACCTACTGGGCCCTCCCTGTGTGCCAGGTGCTGTAAAAGTCTTATCTTATAGAATCTTCACAACCTTGTGAGGCAAACCTCCTCTTCTCCCCATTTCACAGATGAGATAAATGAGGTTTAAGAAGGTTGAACGATATCCCAGGTCGCATGGCTAGGAGGTGCAGGAGCCAGGGTGGTACCCGGGTCTTTGTGACTCCAACTCCCCTGATCTTTGCGTTGTTCTGTAGCTATGTGCTGACCCGGAGAGGGGAAAGGCAGGCTAGAAAATCCATGCCTGAGTGGGAGCACTGATTGTCTCAGGGATGGAGAGGTTCCTTATGGGCAAATAATTTTTGTTTTAGATGTTTGTACATTTTCTAAAATGTCAACATATTACTATGTAGGGAGGTAAAAAACAAAAAAACAAAGGCTTTACCCTCTCAAGTGCAGTGCTGGGGGCATGTGAATCAAACTGCTAAAAGAAAGTCTAATGGGAGAAAAAGTTTATTTTGCATGACTATGAGGGCTTCACAGGAAAGAAATGAAAACCCTAAGAAGTTAGACTCGGGAGCTAATACACCATTGTGGCAAAAGGTGATCAATCGTGGAGCAGTAACTAGACCAAGAAAGGGGAGCTGGACTTCTAGGGGAGGTCGCTTGTGGGAAGGCAAGTATGCGAGGGAAGCTCACGGAAGTGAAGGGTTATTTGGTAAGGTCTGTGATCTGGGTCAAGTTGGTGCCCTTGCCGTCGATGAGAATCAGCGCCAGGGATTACGAGGTGTCCTCCTCTTCCCTGTCTGGGAGACGGAGACACGTTTACCGATGAGAATTTATGTTACATTTACAGCAGGAAATGTGTGCCCTGCTTCCGATGGAAAAGTAGAGGGCACAGAGCGAATGGCTTTCAGTTCAAAACAATCCTTACGCCAAAGGGGCCTACTTTGGGGTGGTGCGCTCCGATTTCCCTTAACTATATATATATTTCAAATTTTTATTTAAATTCTAGTTGGCTAACGTACAATGTTGGCTTCAGGAGTGGAATTCCCTTAACTCTATATTACATTTAAATCAGGATACATGCGGTTACATTTCTTGTCTTAAATGGCCTCACTTTAAGGATTCAATCTAAGGCAGAGAGATCTGTATGTTTAAATGTCCGCTGGGGACTTGCGTGCTGGTTGGGAAACCCATGTGTCACCTCACGCGGAACTAAGGGAAGACCCAAAGAGCCGCTCAAATTGAGTGGCCGTTGAAAGGGACTGGCTGGGGGCATCTGGAGGCTCAGTCCCTGGAGCACCTGACTCTTGGTTTCAGCTCAGGTCATGGTCTCGGGGTCGTGAGATGGAGCCCCGTGTCGGGCTCCATGCTCAGCGGGGAGTCTGCTTGTCCCTCTCCCTCTGCTCCTCCCCCCACTTGTGCTCTTTCTCTTTCTCTCAAATAAATAAATAAATAAGATCTTAAAACAAACGGCTGGCAGGGAGGTGGTAGAGTTGCCCGGGGTGGTTCTGGGATGTGATGGGAGGTGACACAAGGCAGAACCGAGTGAGGCCGTGTGGGGAAACAGAGTCAGGCGGAGGACCAGAGGGGCCAGGCTCAGGGCCCAGCGGCCTGCTGGGGGACCCAGAACTGGCTCCGGATGGCCTCTCTCTGCTTTGGTCTCCCCACCGTGGTCTAACGTGGGGAACCTCAGTCTGTTCATTTTGAAAAGGACAACAGCAAATCCAATCACACGAATGATTTTCCTTCACGGAGTCTCGTTTCGTGACCAAACGAAGAGAAGAGAAAAGCCAAGCATCATCTTCCCCCGGGGAGGGGGGAACCGGTGCGGCAAAGGGGCTGTGACAGCAGCACATGTGGAAAGCAGGTGTCAAGGGCTTTGAAGACTTAGAAGTTGAGGCAAGCCCGAAGCACCAGCAGCTCGGGTGTCCTGGGCGCATACTGTCTGCCGGCCGCTGAGCTGCGGTACCCACAGAGATGGCCGCACTGTCACACTCATTTGATGGTGACGAGGATCGGAACTGTACCGTCGTCCGTGGTGGGCGTGTGCTGTTCGAAGGCCTCTCCCGCCTTAGCTCGCTTAGCATCGCCGTCGCCCCGGGAGACGGGAAAGCCCACAGCCAAGGGCAGTCCACAGCCCGTCAGTCCCGTGGGCTGGGCGCCCTGATCCCCGGCGGTTCAGGGGAAGACGTCAGGAGCCGAAGCCGACCTGAGCTCAAGGTCAGAGGTGCCGGAACAGCAACGTCAGTGGAATGAGTCAATGACCGTGCTGCTGGGTACGCGGGGTGCACACAGGAGCCTTTCTTTAGAAACACTGTTGTGTGATGCTTGGCGGGCTAGTGGGGTCTCCCTTCCTTTGGGCCCCGGGTAGACCCTGGGGGGTGGAGAATTTACCATCTCTCTTTGCCAAGGCCCGGGTCTTCAGGACAGCGTTGAAATTTAGTTACAAAGGAAAGGCTGTAACCAGCCAACCAGGCAGCTTTCTGTGATGTCACTTCAAACCCTGCTGGCATTTTAAGATCCGGCAGTGGCTTGGGTTCCAAATAAGGGATGCCTCCCCCCACCCCCAACCTCCCCGGCCTGGAGGTGGGGGTGGGGAGCAGAGGTGCGAGGGAGGTGAAGTTCTTGCCTGTGTCTCTGCAACAAACAAGGGAGCTTTAGAGGGTGAAAGGTTTTGTTGCTTCTGCTTTGTGTTTTTAACCTAGACTTTTTCTCAGTCACCTTAGAACCAGGTAGGGCGCTAAGGAGCTCTGGATTCCTGGGCGGGGAGGGGGGAGCGCTATCAAGGGCCATTTTAATTTCCTAACTTTGTTGCTTTACCTGGTGGGTGAGGAGAACAGGTCTGTTTTGATGGTTGACGATGTGGAAAGAGGACGGTGATGTGCTTTGCTCTGAAGTTAGGGACTAGAGGTGACTCAGACCCGCCTGTGACAGATCAAGGTGACTCCTGTTCCTGGGATGTGGGGAAGGGGCTGGAGTCCTCAGTCCCATCTCTGACTTCTGACATTCAGTTACTTCCCTTGTTGTTTCGCCAAGGATATGAGGCAGCAGTGGATAAAAGGGAAGAGGATTAAAAAATGAGAAAAATCTGCATGAGAGGAAAATAAGGATAGAATATAAGAGGAATTTGGTGGGAAGGCTGTCCACGTGATGCATCGTGCCAAAGCGTCTGTCCATTGATACGTGGTGAAACCCTGATTTGTTTCTGAGTTACCTGGTGGCCAAAGCAAAGAGGTAAACCCAGGAGACTGAGAACACTCTCTTCTGTCCTGAGAGACATTCTCGTCGTCAATATGGGCATTCAACATCAAGTTTCATGGGGCTTTTCTTATGAAATCCCTCAATGCCTAAGTTTGCTCCAAAGCACAATTCAGTGAAAGCAGTTCTTGAGGGACCAAAGCAAATTAATTCCTGTGGAAGAGGACTTAATTATGGTCCCAGCAAAGATTTACATGTTAGATAGAGGATTGGATGTTTCTAAGCCTGGCTTCTACCGTCAGAAACGCTGTGTAAAGCTGGGATTCTTTTTTAATTTAAAGATTTATTTATTTATTTGAGAGGGTGGGCGAAGGGCAGAGGGGGAGGGAGAGAGACTCTCAAGCAGAGCATGGAGCTGAGCATGGAGCCCCGCACGGGATTCAATCTCATGACCCTGAGATCATGACCTGAGCCAAAATCAAGCGTTGGACGCCCAACCGACTGAGCCACCCTGGCGCTTCTGAAGCTGGGATTCTTGATGAAGGTTTTCCCTAAGTGCCCCAGGAACTGCCCAGGCCTCAGCAATCAAGTGCTGCCTGAGATGTGCTTATAACAGTGTCTAGCACGTAGTAGGTGTTCAGTGGGGTTGCATTGCGGTTCCCGTTGGGTCAGTGTCATCGTGTCCCGTGAAAGGCCACTCTCGTGCTGACTACACAGCATGAAAAGCTCTTTGCAAAAGCGAGGCCTGTTTCGGGCGCATCTGCTGTCGCTCGTAGGGGGATCCTTGGGAGATTTGCTGCAGAGCAAACACAGAACTCACAGCATTTTTGAGGCTCAAGGAAAGATGCGGGGAAGAAGGGCGGGACTGAGGGCTCTGTGTCGGTGGCCGGGTGGGCGGCAGGGCACTGCATCACCCCTGCACCGCTCCCAGTGATACTGGCCTGGTTGAAGACAGAGCTGCCTTCCCAAGGGTTTCTGGCCCCAGATGGCACTGGAAGTCCCTTTCCAGCCACTCTCCAGATCAGGAAGCAAGCCTGGCGGGCATCTGGGGCCTTTCACAGTATCATTTGACAGAAGAGCTCTATCTGTAGCTGTGCCATTTACTCTGAATTGCACTGAGCACTTCATGTTCTAGAAAAATCAGCTGCCTCCTCAAGAAATCAGGGATTGCTGCAGCTGGAGGCATCTCAGAGTTCACGTGACACCCTCCACGTCCTCATCTTACAAAGGAGGAGACAGAGGACATGATGGGAGTAGCGAATGAACGGTAGAAATGACAACTAGCTGGGAGGCTGACTCCCGGTCCGGCTCACTTACTGATGACGTTAATCACCGAGTGAAACATTGCAAACAAGCTCAGTGCGCATCAATAGGGGATTAGTTAAATAAATAATGGAAATATGGTAATGCAGACCATTAAAAAAGAGTGAGGTCAATTGACTTTTATTGATATGGAAGGATGTCCATGACGTATTAATGAATGAAGGAAGCCATTTGCAAAACAGCATTTGTGTGTGTGTGTGTGTGTGTGTGTGTGTGTGTGTAATATCTGTCTGCCTATCTATCCAGCCATCTGTCCATCTTTTATCTGTCTCGTTATTGTACAACAAGATGTTAGAGGTGAATCTCTCCAGGTGGTAGGATCTTAGATTATTTCAATTTTCTTCTATAAGTTTTGAGCAGCATTTAGCCTTTTTTCTTGCAGAGTATGGATTTGTTATAATGAAAATGTATTAATTTTGAAAACCATTAATGGCTCATTTAAAATAGGTTTTAAGAACCATCAAAGAAATATGTACTCCTAGTAGAGAACTATATATTTTTTTTAATAGAAAAAAGAATCCCGTCCAGCCCAACCACCATTGTTTGTTTGCTGGAGCTTATAAAAAGAGTCACTTCTGAAAACGGCCTCAAATTCTCCCTGATCCACATTCCAGAATTGACTGAATGGTTTTGCTAGCTGCCGGGCACCCATTCCTAGCTTTTCCTTGTGCTGCAGATGCTAACGGACACGCTTGTGCACAGATGTTCATCCATTCTGTTCTTAGCAGGTCCCGAACCTGGGTCTCCTGATCAGAAGCACAGGCATTGCTCGCCTCAGCAAATGTTTTCCAATTGCTTTAAAAAGCAGTCTATCAATTTACATTCCAATGCGGCGACTGTCTTTTCAAAATATTTGCCAAATGAATCCATCATCTTGAAGCCCTTCGAGGTGCGTCAGGTGGAAAATCGGGAGGCTGGTGCAGAGCTCTGGGGTGCCATGGGTGTCACCTACCTTGGGCTTCATGACCTCTCACATCCCTTCCAATTCAAGCCAACAGACATCCAAAGGACGTGAAGGGGGGTTGGTACAAAGGCATCCTGACATATCGGATGGAAAGACCAAATATCATAACTTAGAAGTTAAAGGCCATTCTCCCCAAACCCAAATGGTATTGATGTGTGCGTGGTGGGCGGGAGGGTGGATGTAAGTAATTTTCGGGCTCCCCTAAAGGGTAAACTGATGAGAATTACCAGGAGGTTTTTGAAAAATGGGAGTGGTAAAAGAAAGCTTGCCTTTCCAGTTATTAAAATTTTAGTGTTTTATGAAAACAGAAGTAGAGGCTAATACAGGCCTATGTTTATCTGATGGAAGGATGAAGAAAAGACTAAACACCCAATAATGAAAAAAAAATACGGAAGGAAAACGGAAGGAGATTTTAAAGTTCTGCAGGGAAATAAGCATCACAAGAATAAATGTAAGCTAGTTGATACCTAAGCACATGCTCACAACATCTAATGGGAATACAGACTGGCGTAGTCCCGATGGCGGACAGCGTGGAGTTCCTCAAAAAATTAACAATAGAAATAGCCTATGATCCAGCAATCCCACTTTTGGGTATATATCCGAAGAAAATGAAAACACTATATATATATATATATATAAAAGATACTTGAACCCCCATGTTCATTGCAGGATTATTTGCAGTAGCCAAGATGTGGAAACAATCGAGGTGTCATCAGTGGATGAACAGATAAAGAAATGGTGAGAGATATATATATATACACACAGACACACACCTGCAGTGGTATATTGTATTATTCAACCGTAAAAGAGTTGAAATCTGGCCATTTGTGATAACATGGATGGACCTTGAGGGCATTGCGCTAAACTGAGTCAGATAGAAAAAGACAAATACCATAGGATCTCACGCGTTGGTGGAATCTAAAAAAAAAAAAGAGAAGAAAAAAGAAAAAACCCTAAAATTATAAATACAGAGAACAGATTGGCGGTTGCCAGAGGAGGGGGTGGGGCAGGGTGAGGGTGGGGGTGGGGTGAAACAGGCAAGGGGAATCAAAAAAAGAAAAAACAGTAGGAGGAGGCATTCTGTACAACAGTCTTATACTTTCATAGATGAAAAAATTTCGATTAAAATAGGATTTCTCCATACAGTCTCATCCAATCACTATTTAAAAAAATTGACGTAGAACTAATTATGTGTCAGACATTGTGCTAGAAAGAGGGGTGCAATGATAATAAAAAACCGCTATACGCTGTACTGAAGTTAATAGTAAGGACACCTGGGTGGCACTCAGTCGAGTGTCTGACTCTTGGTTTTGGCTTGGGTCATGATCTCACGGTTGTGGGATCGAGCCCTGTATCAGGCTCCACACTCAGCAGGGAGTCTGCCTGAGATTGTCTCCTTCTCCCTCTGCCCCTCCCCCTGCTCTCTCTCAAAATAAATAAATAAATCTTTTAAAAAAGTAATACTGCACCCATGTTTTTCTACTGTTTACAATGTATCCTGGTGATCCAAGAGGCTATTAATGGGGAAAGCGTATGAAGGGCCCACAGGAACTCAATTCTGAAAACTGTCTATCTCTTTCAAAATGAAAAAGGTAATGTCAACAAAGTATATGTTTAAAAAGCATCATGAGCAATAATGTAAGCCATTTGATAACTAAGAGCACATATTTGCAACATGTAGGAAAAAGGATGAATGTCTCTAGGATTTATTCATTCCCTTAACATTTATTAAGTGCTGTGATGTTTGAGACACAGTTATAAATGCTGGGTATTCACAAATATATTAAATACTTTTATATTTCCATAAGAAAAAGATAAGGATTTTCCTTAATGGAAAAACAGGTGGACATCATAGCAATTTGCAAATGGAAGGATAGGCCTGGCCAATAAGCATATTTTAAAAATCCCACCTCTCTAATAATCATGAACATGCAAGTTAAGTCAACAATGCTGGGGGTGGGGGTCTGGGTGGCTCAGTCAGTTAAGCGTCTACTTTTGGCTCAGGTCATGATCCCAGGGTCCTGGGATCAAGCCCCATATCAGGCTCCCTGCTCAGCTGGGAGCCTGCTTCTCCCTCTCCCTTTGCCTGTCCCCCCTGGCTTGTGCTCTCTCCCTTGCTCACTCTTTCTCAAATAAAGAAATAAAATGTTTACCAAAAAAAGGGTTTTGTCTGAAGTGCTCAACATTTGATTAATGGTTGAATAAATTAAGGTACATTTATACATGGACTACTAAGTAGACATTAAAAACCTTGTTTTCCAAGGAATGTTAATGACATATTACTAGGTGAAAAAAATGTAGGATGTAAAATCCTATGAATTTTTAAATTATATGTGTTTAAAAGCACGTAGTGTCCTTACCCGTGTAAGCATGGAAAGGGCTGAACAGAAGTGGCAAATTTTCGCAAAATGCACAGCAGCTTGTTGACTTTGAGGAAGTCCTCTTATTTCTATTTTAAAACCAATATTCTATTTTTGAATTTTTGCTAGGAGGAAGTAATGCTTTTGTAAATAAGGAGCTATGTTAGGAAGTTAACAAAGTGCAATTAGCATCATGAAACACACACAGTCGTCCAGCAGAACACACAGGAAGGATTCCAGCATGTTGACGATTAGAATTTTGAACGATACTTTTATTCTTTTGTATATTTTCTGAATTTTCTACAAAATAAGGGTAGCTCTCATGGCCAGGAAGTAAACCACAGTCTAAAACGTCCAGTGACCCCCCACCCCGCCAAGTCATTTTTGCACGCTTGGGGTGTTCAAAATCTCAGGAAACAGTATAAGCTTACTGTAAACCAATGTTTACGTTGGTTACATTTCCAATCTGTTTTCTTCAACCTCTAGATACTTTTTCACATGAAAGACCTCTAAATTTGAAGCAATGCATCCAATATTTAATCTGAAAAAAGCGCAATAAATAATTGCCGTTTCACATGCATTTCTAGACTTTCTGGACACTCTGTTGCACTGGAGGATGAAGAAAAACACCGAACATGGTATTTGAAAATTTAACGTGCTGTTTAAAAATGAGTTTAGCAGGTGGAAATATAAACATGGTACAACCACTTTGGAAAATGGTTTGATCGTATCTTGTACAGTTAAACGTGCATCTACCATACAACACGATAATTCCACTTCTAGGTATTTACCCCAGAGAAATGAAAGCATATGTCCGGACACAGCCTATACACGAATGTTCAAGGCAGCAATGCTCATAATAGCTCCACACTGGAAACTTCCCAGATCCCCATCAGCAGGTAGAGGGACAGACTGTGGTATATCCATACACCATCACAACGATAAAAAAGCACAAATAATAACACAACTGCATGACGGACCTCAGAACAGGGCACTGCGGGAAGAAGCCAGAGCAGGAGGGCATACTGCACAATTCTGGTTTTGTAGAAGTCTGGAAAGGACCAAGTCAGCTATAGTGCCAGAAAGCCCGACTGTGGTTGCCTGGGGCTGGGATGGGAGGAGCGTGACTGGGAGGAGCAGGAGGGAACATTCTGGGGTGATGGGGATGCTCTCTGTCGTGATTGTGGTGGTGGTGACACGGATAGAACGTTTGTGAAAATTTGCTCAACTGGCCACTTAAAATGGATGCACTTTGTTGTATGTAAATTATGCCTTGATGAAGTTGACTTTTTAAAAAAGATTTTATTTATTTATTTTAGAGAGAGAGAGAAAGAGCAGGGAGAGGGAGAGGGGGAAGGAGAGGAAGAAAAAATCCGAAGCAGACTCCACACTGAGCTTGGAGCCCGATGCAGGGCTCGATCCCACAACCATGAGATCATGACCAGAACCAAAACCGAGAGTCGGACACGTAACCGACTGAGCCACCCAGGTACGCCTGATTTTTTTTTAAGCCCCAACACAAGGCTTGAACTCACCACCCTGAGAGCAACACCTGAGCTGAGATTGACAGTTGGACGCTTCACTGACTGAGCCACCCAGGCGCCGCATTGACTTTTTTTTAAGTGAGTTTATTCTATGCAGAGCCAACTACATAATTAAGAATCACGAAGCCGGTGGCAGAGTATTAAAGCACGCACAGCGCCCTTCTGAGTGTGGGGCTCTGCACAGGTCCTGCACCCATGAACTTGACCTTGCTTCTGTTTCCTGACTATTCAGATACCTTCAGATACTCTCGTGTGTGTGTGTGTGTGTGTGTGTGTGTGTGTGTGTGTGTGTGTGATACTACTTTACATAAGTGGGATCTCACTACAAAATGCTGTTTTTAAATTCATTTTTTTCCCTCAAAGATATGCTGAGGTCTTCTCTCTAAACCAGTAAATCCAGCTGTACATCATTCTCCAGAGAACATTCCACAGTGGGCTGTGTGCTTTAAATGAGTAAGCAGTCTCCTTTTGATAGCGTTTAGGATGTTTTCTGTTTTTCACCGGTACCAGCACCCACCCCCACTGTATGGGGCTCTGTGCACAGACATTTCTAGGCCCTTTCCCAGCAGCCTGGGCCCCTCCCCGCCAAGGCACCATCTCTGATGTGCCTAAAGATTGTTTCCCTTTCACATTTCCCTTCCCGCTTTCTTTTTCTCTTGAGCTTTAAATAGAGTGGGTAGGTCTCTATAATCAACTTTAGCTCAGAGGCTCCTGCCAGCACTCTCCCTCCAGGGGACCGTGGCACCTGAACCCTCGAACCCGGATTATGTCTGTCACTCCAGAGGCCACCAAGGAGGGCCACAAGGCTAGACGTTGTGCAACTGGGGCCCCTCAAGGTCAAGCAGTCCATGGCCCTGTGCACAGGGTCCTCACTAACCGTCCCCTCGGAAATGCACTGAGCCTCAGGATTTCCAGAGTCTACCATGAGAGGATAGCCTTGTATTCTCACAGGGGAGGGACCCTGCCACATTTCAAAAGAAGGGAAGTGTCAACTTACATTTTTACCATATACAGCTCGATGTTGGCTTTCCACGCCCAGAACAGTCTCTCGGGCCTCCCGCTGCTGGCTCAGAGTGGGCCGAGGTTCACCGCGGTGCGCAGGGTGAGGGACTCGGAGCCGCCCTCCGACAGTTAGGCAAACATTTATTTGGCACATGTCATGTGTCAGGCCACGTAGCACCATTTACAACCTTCAGGGTTGTTCGAAATGGAAAAGCGTGGTGGCCTCTGACTAGCTCTGTGGCCTCGGGAACGTCGCCTGGTCCCCTCCGCTTCCACTTTCGCTTGACAATGTGATCTTGGCCCTAGACGATCGTTCATAGGTCTTTAGGGTTTCTTCCAGGCCCCAAATGTGAGGGTCCTGTCTCTCCCCCTCCAGACAGAAGTCACTTTTCTCGGCCTGGAAGGACTGCGCTGTGTTCTCTCTGAAGGACTCCCCAGAGGACCAGCAAATCACTCCTCTGCTAACAGAGGACAGGCCCGGGGAGGAGGCGGGCCTCCAGGGGGTGAGGGCAGCCACCCGGCAAAGCCTGCTGCTTTCTCTGGGCTGGACGGGCTGATCCGTGTCCTGCGTCAGTGAGGGCCCTGAGTGCGCCTGACAAGGGCTCCCAGGCCCCATCTGGCCTCGGCTCCCCCTGGGGAAGAACACTGTAGCCCGTCAGTAGTTTTGCTGCAGGGAGGGGATATGCTAACTCCTAGACCCGGGAGGAGAGTGTAGTGTCCCCTGAGCTCAACTGCCATTCACACAGGGCGACCGGGTCATCTGAAGAGGGGATGAGGGTGTCGTGAGAGGCAGCAAGGGGTGGGGGGGCTGGAGCAGAGCCAGGAAGTGAAAAATGACAAAGAGCAGGTGAGAGGTTTGGTGACTGTCAACGTGATCAGGTCACCCAGTGTCTGCTGAGTGGCATTCATCAAAATTAGGGTTCTACCTTGAGACAGGGAGCCAGAGGCCCCGTCCCTGCTGACAATTACATTCAAAGGAATGGCTCTCAGGTCCTTGAGAGAGACACCCCTGGCTGGAAGGAGATATGTGTACAGCTCAGAGACAGAGAAAAGGGTTACACTTTTAAGTTTTTTTTTTTCAATAAATGCTCCGTGGAAAAGGAGCCAGCCTCGAGTGTTTTCTGGAACAAACGGTAAATTCTTTTGGCCACTCCGAGCTTTTGCAGATGGGAGCTCAAGGGGGCTGGGTCACCCCAGGGATGTGGCCTTAGGCTGCTAGGAGCCGTGAGCTTGGTCAATCCCCTAGTGCAGGGGCCTGGACTGGAAAGTTCATGCCGAGGGTTTCTGCCGCTCTCGGCACAGGGGATCTGCCTTTCTTCATCTTTGCACCACGCTGCTGGTCTTCAGATGGGAAGGGGCCCTGGGAGCCTTCGGGGGTTCTATTTCCAGTGACCTCTGTACTCCTCCCAGACCACGTCCTTTCGTGCTGTTTCATAATTTTCTCTCTTCCCCTTACTAAAACTGTGCAGACCTAACCCGCCCCCTAACAAACTGCTGGGACACCCACGAAGGGACGATTTGAAGTGTCGGCCCTGGTGACAAGGAGTTAAATGTCTCCAAGAGAACAAATCCTTTTACAAGTGGGATGGGTTCTGGTTTTTATCTTCAACGGAATCTTGAAAATCAAGAAGTAATTTGATGCTAGATTACTTTGTGGGGTTTGGCGTCTAAATGGGACACAGTTGAAAAAATGAAGTGCCATCACTATAGAAAACAGTCCCTTCCAGTGTCCCTGGCCAGCCTGCGCATTTATAAAATGAAAAACAGGATGCTAGTACCTATCTTGTTTTAGCAACAAATAATATCCATCCACAGATACATTAACGAAATGGGGGGGGGAAGATCTTAACACCTGATTAAGGGAGAGACACATTGCCAATAAAATGTGACCTTTTGTAGCTAATAATCACTTATCAAAATTATAACACCCATGTTATTTTTATTCGTGGGCTAAGAATAATTGTAATGACAATTGTGGTCGAGGGGGGAAGTTTTACCAGAGCCTTCTGACCACAGGAAATGGTAAAGTTTTAATGTTTTATTGTATATATATATTTTTGTTTCAAAACACGATAGGATGATTATTATGAGATGTGAAAGCATGAAAATACAGGAGAATAACATTATATGGAAGGAGTAGAACAAGTGTCCAAGGAGGAAAAGGAATGACGTGGAAATACTAACTGGTAAAGAAGAGCTTCTTAGAAACAATTGACTCTTGCACACGTGGGTTTGGACTGAGTGTATCCACTTACACACGGATTTTTTCCTATCAAGATATGTACAGTACTGTAAATGTATTTTCTCTTTCTTATGGTTTTCTTAGAAATATTTTCTTTGTTCTAGCTTACTTTATTGCAAGAATACGGTATATAATACATATAACATAGAAAATATGGGTTGATTGTATGTTATTGGCAAACCTTCTGGTCCACAGGAGGCTACTGGTCATTAAATGTGGGGGGAGTCCAAAGCCAAATGTGGATTTTTGACTGTGAGAGGGCGAGGAGGGGAGGTGGGCACCCCTAGCCCCCTGGTTGTGCAAAGGTCAACTGTATTTTTAAAACAGATGATGGTTGTACGCTGGGCGGGAGGCAGTTTTTTGTTGTTGTTGTTTTGAGATTTTATTTTTAAGTAATCCCTACACCCACCGTGGGGCTTGAACCCACAACCCCAAAATCAAGACTGAGCCAGGAGAGGCAAATTTTTACCTCTACTCTCTTAGGTTTCTGGGTGGGCCTGACAAGCTGACATAAAATGGATTCATTAGAGGGAGAAAAGCCCCACATTTACAAAAGTGATACATGCTCGGCAGCCCTCGTGAAGCCCCAAGGACACGGTGAAACTTGCCCGGTTCTATAGCGGGTCGAACAAAGAGGAGCGATTGTGGGGAAGAAACTAAACCGTAGGAGAGGCTGAAGGAAGATGAGAATGATTTTAACAAAGTCTCTTCGTACAGAATTTTCTCAGTCTCAACTTCTGGTCCTTGATGATAAGAATGCCACTTTGCTTCTGGGTGTTAGGGAAGACATCTTTCCTATGGGGATTTCCTCTCCTGCTTTCAAGAAAAAGAACGAAGGCCAGAGTGTGTTTCTTGTCTTTGCTGTTTTCCAAGTGTCTTTCACTCAACATAATCCTTAGGCCAGAGCGGCGCGTCCTGCCACCCCTCCCTGGTCCTGGCAGCACTATTCGCCACAGCGAAAATGAGGAAGCAACCCTTTGACCGATGTGAATGGATAAGCAAAATGTGGCGTGTACTTCCTTGTGATTCAGCCTCAAAGGCTGAGTACAAAGGAAGGATTTCTGACACCTGCGACGTGGACGGACCTGAAGGACATTGCGCAAAGTGCAATGAGCCAGTCACAAGAAATTAAATCCTGCATCTTCCACTCGTGTGAGGTACTTAGAGGGGTCGAAATCATAGAGACAGAGAGTAGAATGGGGGCTGCTGGGGGCGGGGGGAAGTGCGTGTTTAGCACGGGGGCAGAGTTTCAGTTTTACAAGAAGGGACAGGCTATGGGGATGGACGGTGGGGAGGGCTGCAGGTGACGAATGTGTTTAATGCACTGACCTGTGTACTTAAACATGGCTAAGATGGTCAATTTGTGTTGTATGTATTTTATCACAGCAAAAATATTTGGAAGGAGAAAAGGGTGATGGTGGGTATCAAAGTTCTATTCCACTAGTTCCTTTAAAAGGACGATGGTAACAGCGTTCTTTCAAAATGTCGGTATTTAAAATAGGACAGTGAGTAAGAAATGCGAATCACATCCTGCTTTATCAGACTCTTCATGCAACATTGTAGAAAACAAGCAAAGAAGGTACGAGGGCGTGTGATGCAGCTTTCTTGAAACCCTTCCCTAGACCAGGAGCAAGCCAACTCTTGCCCTTGGGCCGTCCGTCAGGTCTGGGGCTTGGTTGCGGATGGCCAGCCAAGTAAGAATGGTTTTTACATTCTTAAATAAAATAAGGACAAGGAAGAGTATTTTGTGACACATAAAAATTGCATGAAATTCAAATTTCCCTGCCCATAAATAGAGTTTGGTTGGAACACCGCCAACCTCATTCATTCACGTCTTGTCTCTGGCTGCTTTCCCAGCCCTCTGGAAGAACTGAGTGGTTGTGACATGGACCATATGGCCAGCAAAGCCTGGAGTATTCACTATCGGGCCCTTCGCAGAAGATGTTTGCCTACCACAGACTGAGGCAAACCACCTCGTGGCTCTGGCTCTGCTCCTTACCGTGGACCAAGCCATTGCACCTTTCTGGAACTCAGGCTTCTTGTCCGAAAAAATGTGCTGCTTGGACAAAGTGGTGTTTGAGATCTCCACCATCTCCAAAAATCTGGCAAGTCTGGGAAAGCAGTTCATACTCGGGTACTAATAGCCAATACCTCCCAGGAGTACTCACCTTTAAAAATGACCCCCGTGGGGATGCCCCGTGGCTCCGTTGGTTGACTGTCCGACTCTTGATTTTGGCTCAGGTCCTGATCTCAGGGTCCTGGGATCAAGTCCCGCGTCGGGCTCCCACGCTCAGCACGGAGTCTGCTTGTCCCTCTCCCTCTGCTCCTCCCCATCCCTCCCCAGTTCTCTCTCTCTCTCAAATAAATAAAATCCAAAATAAATAAATAAATAAAAATAAATAAGTAAATACATAAAAGTGAAAATGACCTCTGAAGAGGTAACCCCTTAACCCAAAGGGGTGGAGTGGTGATGACAGGGTTCCGGGCACTGGCCTGGGTTGGTGGCCGGCAATTTTGGTGAAGGGGCTCTTCCCAGCGTCATTCAATCTCAGGGTTTGGGGTGAGCAAAGGTTTGAACAAACTGTCCAGTGGCCAACCTCCACCAGCTTCCCTAGAGGCCACAGACTTCCCGTGGCCGCCTCAGGGAAGGCCAGGCACAGAACAGCCCTGACGCAGCTCTGAGCTCAAGCAGGACGGGGCCGGGGGTTTTCTCCCCCACTGTCTCCGTCTGTGGAGAGCCCCCCTTTCGTGACGGGCTCGCAGGGAGTGCAGTCGCACCCTGTGAGTTACAGGGATCAGGGACAGGCTCTGCTGCCCCAGGTCCCCTGGAAGGATTCTGTGCAATGCCCCGCTCACTCCGGGGGGCTGTGCCCTGAGGGCCCGGAGGGAAGCACAAGAAAGAGAAAGAAGGGAGGGCTGGGCCTTCAGGGTCCCTTCGGACTTGCCCCGGCTTCCCCAGCCAGGGTACCTGCACGCTCTGCTTCCCCATGGGTCCAACGTGGCCCAGCTGGCTTTCGTGGAGGGGCAGTCTGAGGAGTGGGGTGGGGGTGACAAACCCACTGCCAACAGGGTCCTGGCCTGGGTGACAAGGAGCCCTTCCCATCTCAAGAGGTCTCCTCTCTGGCCTCAATAAGCACGTCGATAGGTCACATTCGGGCTCCAGGCTGTAGGATTGAGGTGTTGGAGGGGGGAGGGCCTGAAGCCTGGACTCGGGAGCCAGGACATGCCTCCGCGCTGGCGCTGCCCGTGTGGCCAGGGGCCCTGTCATTTGAGGTCCCCAGAATATCAATTTCCTCATCTCCCAGGTGGGATCCTTGCCCCCCACATCGCAAGTGTCCTCACGAATGTCCCGCCTTTCGGGACTCAGAAACTGGCAGCGTCTCCTGATGACCAGAGAAATGAAGTTGGGGCTGGTTATCTGGTGGGGTGGAGCTGCTGCCCACCGCTGCATTTCTGGATGCTTCTGGAAGGGCGGGCGGGACTTACCCGGGTAACTGCTTCACCCTGCTCCTTCAGGCACTGCCTTGCGGCCCCTCCACCCACCCGAGGAAGCCTCTCAGACAGGAGATGCTTAGGTCCCACTGATCGCGACCCTGGGGAGGGGGCGGCGCTCAGATGGCTCTGATAATATTGTTGCCTCGTGCCACTGTTTTCCGGTTTTCGTGTGGGCGTTTTCCCCTTACAGGAAGATTAGAGATGGGTCCACCATGTCTTCCCCGCCACGGGCACCGTGACGGTGGCCGTGATCGTGGCCGTGATCGTGACCGGCATGAGGCCGTCCTCACAGGGTGCAGCCCCTGGTGCGGCCGGTCAGGGAGGGGGCAGCCCGTCGGCCCTCCGCCCCACGGATCTGGCTTTGAATGCCGCCCGCTGCCAGTCCTGTGCAGTTCCATCCGTACAAAGGAGAGATGGGAACCGTGGCTGTGGACAGAGGGCTGTCAGGGTCGCTCAGGCCCCCCAGGCGCCCGGTGCAGAGCAAACACACGAGCCTCTGGAGGAAGAGCAGCTGCGGATGGAATGAAACCAAATGGAATGAGCGAGGAGGAACGTTTGTTCTAAACCCCAGCTACGCAAGAATTCTTTCTCTCTGCTTTTGGTGCATTCTGATGGCCACCACCGTGGCCCACGGGCGTGTTCTCTAATTCTGTTTCATCTTTCCGTCTTGCTTAATTAAGGAGTAATATACCCAGGGACTTTGGTGTTCAGAGGCGGTGCTCACGGTTCATGCCGGCTCCATGCCTGCGTGAGGGGGTCTTCTAGCCTCCCTCCGAGGTGGGGCCTGGGCTCCTACAGCATGGGGCTCAGTGGCAGCGAAGAACAACCCTGGGGTGGGTCAGCGTGTCCCACGGAGGGTGGCATGATGGGGGGGTGGCAAGGGAGCAGGAGAGGAGTAAGGCTGAGCCCCTTCATTGTTTTAAATTGAGGCAGAAATGAGGCATGACAGTGACAACCATTGACAACTTAAAAAAAAAACCCTTTTGGGGACACAGATGTTCAGCTTGCAGCTCTATCTATTTATAGAAACACATGTAAAAGGAACCAGCAAGCTTACTTCTCAGATGGAGAGACCATGAACCAGAGACCTTCCGATGCTGGGTAAAGCTATAGAATCTCTTTCTCGGAGGGCTTGTGTACCCATTGGGCCTGACTCACGGTCCAGTCAGGACATCTTCGTCCCGTCCTTTCCCAGCCACAGGGAGAAATCGCGACATGGGCTGGCAACGGGGACCTCAGGGCCAATTGTAAGGGTTTTCCTGAGAGCTTCTCAGAGCCAGCGGGCAGAGGGTTCTTCCTTGGCCTAACTGTACTGGATTTCTGACACGGGCGCTTCTTCTCGCTGCGTCCAAGCCCTTTCCGGGTCCCATTCATTTGATGGAATGATGCTTATAACCTATCAAAATAAGGGCACAAGCAAACCACCGGGAGGGGGGGGGCAGGCAGTAAGAGCTCCAACGCTCATTCATCCGCTGATAGGAGTGACATCAGGTGCAAAACGAAGGAGATGTTTAGACGTGTCTGTGTGTGAGCAGCCCACGTGCAAGGGTCTGAAAGGTAGTCAGACAATCGTTGAGGACTGCCCCCCCTTTTCTCCTTCCATCATTCCCTCCCTCCTATTCTCCTCCCCCCCTTCTCTCCCTCCCTCTCTCCCTCCTTCCCTTCCTCAAACATTTATTTTGCATCTGCTATCTGCCAGAGTCCGCGCTGGGTGCTGCGGATACAGCAGTAAACACAGGAGGCAAAAATCCCCGCCTGCACGAGCTGAGGGTCCATCCATCTCTCCTTTTCCCATGATCCTCTACTTGGGATCTGGAAGTCTCGCCGTGCCGGGCAGGAGCCAAGATCTTTCGTTTAATGTTCAATGAGTATTTATTGGCAATAGGAGCAAGTGGAGTCAGCACCACGTCCTACTCATCCTTGCATCCCTGGAGAGGAGCAGAGAAAATGGCTCATCGTAGACACTCGCAAACATACTCGTGATATTGTTTTTGCTTGAGGACATTCAGCTAGACATTGGTGTAGGGGGGAGGGGACAGAAAACAAACAACAACATAATGCTCAGCCTTTGCCCTTGAGGAATGTATAGTCTTCATGGAGAAAATGTGAAAAATCTAAGAAGGGAAAATAACATATAGACTCAAATAATAACGGAAATGGCTTCACGGGTGCGGGAGCCAGCATCCCACTGCTGGCGGGAGGAAAGGGTTTGAATGACCCGATGGTGCTGGACTAAAGTTGGGGGCATCTGTAGGAGCTCATGTTTATGTTCACGCATAGACAGGTGACTGTGTTGGAGGCATTCACGGACTTGCAGACGCACACAGGTGAGCGCACGTACCATGTATTTTTTGCTCTGTCCCCTGAGAGGACATAGAAACAGCCATGCCGTATTTCTGACGTGGGGGCTGTACACGGAGACTCCCTTCCAGAGAGTATGGCGTAGAAAGAGGGAAAGAAGGACTGTAGGGTGGGGAAAAGTGCCAGGCACTGCCTCGGCCAGCTCCCCATGGTCAATGGTGAGTCGTGTTCATAGACGTATCATTCATTGATGGTATCGGGTGAGAAGGACATGTCACCTCTGGTCTTCTTCCCGCAGACCTGTAACCCCAGTCTAAGGTCAAGACAAGCAACAAATTGTAAACAGGGGTCATTTTACAACATACCTAACCGGTACTTATCAAAACTATCATTCTTATCAAAAATAAAGTCTGAGAAACTGTGATAGCCAAGAGGGATCTAAGGGGACTCGTAAGGTAATGTGGCATCCTGGGTGGGACGCTGGGACAGAAAAGGACATTAGGGAGAGATTAAAGAAATCCAAAGAGCATGTGGACGTTAGTTCATATTAACGTATAAACACCGGCTCTTTAATTGTGATCAATACGCCATCGTAAGGTAAGGTGTTAGTAACAGGGGGATTTGGTATGGGGTGTAGAACTCTATGCTGTGTATGCAATTTTTTTCTGTAAATCTAAAAAACAGAAAGCTACTTCTTAAAAGTAAGATATGTCCTAAGAAAAGTGGGGGGAAAGTCTCCCTTGCCCTCTGAGCGGGGAGCAGCGTGGGTGCGGGGTAACGGGGGATCAAAACAAGACACCAAACACTGAGTCGACTTAGACTGCTCTGTCTTCCTGGGTGTGATGGGCTGCGGGGGTGGGTCCCGCCACCTTGTTTCTCACATGCTGGTGATCTCTTTTCTTCCCCAGCTCCCAGTGGCTGCTGCTGGGTGCCCGCTCCCTGGGCACCTGCTAGCCCCCGGGGTTGCCATCTTTGGATTCTGGGGACTTCAGGATGCTGGATTCGGAAAAGTGAGCTCTACCGGGACCCCTTTCCATCCTAGTACTGCCTCTAATTGTCTCTGCTCGGGACCCTGTCCTCTCTCTGTGCCAGGGCTCCCCAACGAGCTGGCATGGAGGGTGCCCATTAAACTGTCATGAAATGAATGTCCCTGAGCTCACAGCCATAAGACAGGACTCTATCATCAGATCACAGAGTGAGAAAGCGACGCCCTTGTCAGCCCTCTGCCAGCCTTTCTCTGAAAGCAAGAACGCCTCAGGCCAGAGTGGTGAGGATGTGAGAATACCCTCCCTCCCATCCCCACATGTAACCAAGAACGGGCGGGCCGATCTTAGGGTCACACTCAGCCCACTACTGTATTTATAGCAAGAGCGTTGCTTTGAAAGAATTACCTTCAATTTGTAACAAGTGATACTGGTTTTCCCCTTAGAACGACAACATCATGTTTCCTTTGAACGTGTGCCCGCTCCCTGGGCTCCCTTTATCTGTGTTTTAAATTTTAACAACCTCAGACTTAGAGAAAAGTTTCAAGAATAATATAAAGAATCCCTGGATACCACTCATTTCTGGATATCCCCCAGGGTTACTATTTTATGAGGCCCCTACCCAACCCCCTCCCCCAAGCAGAGATTATTTTTTTTTCTGAACCATTTATTTTATTTTTTTTTAAGATTTATTTATTTATTTATTTATTTATTTATTTATTTATTTAACAGAAAGATAGAGGCA
The DNA here is from genome assembly GCF_024610735.1 of Ursus americanus. Classification (NCBI taxonomy): domain Eukaryota; kingdom Metazoa; phylum Chordata; class Mammalia; order Carnivora; family Ursidae; genus Ursus; species Ursus americanus. Next base: position 37,284,281 of record NC_142150.1, on the reverse strand, counting down.
GCCAGTGAGAGAGGGAACACAGCAGGGGGAGTGGGAGAGGAAGAAGCAGGCTCCCAGCAGTGGAGCCCGATGTGGGGCTCGATCCCGGAACTCTGGGATCATGCCCTGAGCCGAAGGCAGACGCTCAACGACTGAGCCGCCCAGGCGCCCCTTTTCTGAACCATTTAAAAGTAGGTTGTCCCTTTACTTCTAAATCCTTCAATACTTTCATGTGCATTTCCTAAAAGCTAGAATATTTTCCTATATAATAGAGTTCACGTATCAACATCAGGGAGTTAACACTGATACAACCCTACTATCTAATCTGCAGACCTCATTCGCATTTCACCATTGGCCCCAGGAATGTCCTTTATAGCAAAAGGAAATCCCAGGTCACACCTCGTGTTCAGTTGCCAGATCTCCTTAGCTCCTTTGGTCTGAAATAGTTCCTGGGTCTTTACAGTTTGTGATACTAGCATTTTTGAAAAGCACATGCTAGATATTTTGTAAAGTGGCTAAATATTTCTTTTGCAATATACTTAGGTTAAAAAAATATGAATCCATCCATAGAAAAGCTACAGGTGTACCTAGGCTTTATCGTAGGTTTATTCCAGACCACCGCCATGAAGTGAATATTGAAATAAAGTGAGTCAAATGAGGTTTTTGGTTTCCTGTATATGTAAAAGTTATGTCTCTGCTATGTAGTCAGTTAAGGGAGCCACAGCATGATGTTTAAAAAAAAATGTGTACATACCTTAAATCATATGCTAACCGCCATCTGAGCTTTCGGTGAGTTATCATTTCTCCTGCTGGGGGGTCTTGCCTCGATGTTGGTGGCTGCTGACTGGTCAGGATGGTGGGCTCTGAAAGTTGGGGTCACTCTGGCAAATTGTTAAAATGAGACAATGATAAAGTTTGCTGCATTGATTGACCCTGCCTCTCTAGAACACTTCCGGGCCACTGGGGGCTTGTTAATTGCCCTCATTTCAATATTGTCATGTGTCTCAGGGAACAGGGAGGCCCGAGGAGAGGGAGAAAGATGGAAAGGGGCTGGTCGGTGAAGCGGTCAGAGCACACACAACACGAATGAATAAGGTCCGCCGTCTTAGGTGGGAGCAGGTCTTGGCGCCCCAAACCATTCCCATGGTCACGTCAAAGGTCACTGATCATAGATCACCATAGCAACGATCACAATAATGAAATATTGTGAGCATTCCCAACACGCGACGCAGAGATACGAAGGGAGCAAATGCTGTTTTCCACGTGGCACCGAGGGACTTTGTCGATGCAGGGTGGCCACGAGGCTTCGATTTGTAAGAAACGCGGGATCTACACAGCACGATAAGCAAAGCGCAATAAAATGAGGTAAGCCCGGATTCAGTAACCCAGGAAGAAATGCTCCGCTGATAGAGCGAAACCACGAAGACACACGGAAAACTGAGGTTTGAGAAATGTTGGTTTAAATCAACTTCATTCTGCCCCTGGCTCTTCATCCCACTGGGTTAGAGACTGTGGATCAAGTGGTGGGGTAGAGGCTGTTCTGGATCGCTGGGTGGAAATCAGCCTGGGGGGGGGCGGGGCATGGGGCGCGGGGCTCCCTCCTGGGGGCTGGTCAGCAGCTGAGAGGAAGGCGTGCTTTGATGTGGGCAGATCTCAGCTGCACGCGTCACTGAAGGAACAGCCTGTAACATTGAGAATGGAGGAAAAAAGCCCAACAAAGCAGCCAGAAGACCTGAGTATGGATAGGAGAGATGAGTTTTCTGGAACCAGAGGGAAGGTGGCTCGGGATTTTTACCGGGCAGCTTCAGAGTCAAAGCTGCTACATCAGCCCACACTCTGGAGTGTTCCCCAGCAGCCAGGGGAGCAGGGTCTGGCTCCCTGGGCCTGGCTACCTTGGTCCCACACTAATCCCTGGGGACAGAAGGTCATGATGGCCTTGCATGGTCCGAGACCCCACAGGGGGCCTTCTCCAGGGATGGGCGGTTCTGCCAGAGAGGGAGTGTGGGTGCGAGCCCGGCTGGTCCTGCAGATTCCCAGAAAGGGGGAGGCTTGACGGTGAGGGCAAGAAATGGAGCAAGCTGCGGGAAGTTGGGGTGCTGGTGCGGAAGGGGCCACGGGCTTGAGGGAGAAGAAGGAGGCTGTCATAGACGTGTGACAAAGGTATCACTGTGTCTCGGTCACTCAGAAGGGTTGGGGGTGCTGACCCTAGTTACGTTTGCAGCTCTTCCTCAGAGAAGAGCAGCTCCCACCTGCCTTCACGCCAGGCCCGGGTGTCTGGGCGAGGCCCACGGGCGGGGTGGCCGCGCCTCGAAGGGGAGGCTTTGGAGGGAAGTAGGACTCCTGCTCATGTATTCCAGAGGGACAGTGGAGTGCGACTCACAGACCCGTGGGGCGAATGTGTTAGTGAGTGCAGGCAGATATGGACCATTTTCCTCTCCCTGCTTTGAGAGACTGGAGGGGGACGAGGTGGGCCCTGCTCAGCGGTGGGGGAGGACCGGCAGGAGACCCCCATAGGTAGAAGGGGTTGCTCAGAAGGCAATGAAGGCCCTGGAGTATGACTCCTCCTCTCTCCTTCTGCACTTGAGGGACGGATGGGTGGGAGGAGCCAGGAAGGGGCACCTGCCTTCAGCCAGGATAGGCCTGGGGTCCCGTTGGTGGGGGGCAATCCCACAGTAAGAAGGGATGCTTGCTGATCCTCCCTGGGCCTCTATCCTGTCCCGTCTCAGTCTCCAGCCTTCACCTTGCCCATCTTCTTCCCTTTTCTCCTTCCTGCCTGTGTGCGGCAGCCCCTACTGATAGGTCCCTCCATCCGGGTCCTAGTTGGGTGGCCTTGAACAAGTTCCATGATTTCTCTGGGCTTCACCTTTCTTCGCTGGAGGACAACGGAGGTAGGAATATCTTGCTGCCCTGAGAGCCTTGAGGCTTAAGTGACACCGCATAGGTAAGGGACTCAGGGCAGTGGCCAGCTCGGGGTGGGGGGTGGATAGAGGGGGTTTTGTCTGGCCTTGCCGTCTCTCCCACTGTCTGTGCAACACCACACTGCCTCCCGCTTACCTTCCTCCCTGTCTCATCACGCACCCCCTCTCTCCTCCCTGCCTCTGTCTCCCTCCTCTTTGTCTTCCTCTGCTGCTATTTCGGTCCTTCCTCGATGATGCTGGTGAGGGGTGAGCCTCTTTTCATGTCAGGATGCCAGAGCCGCGTCAAACTGGTAAACAGCTGAAGGATGTGGTGGGAGATGAACTTTCCACTGAGGCTACTTTGAACTCATCCCTTCTTCGACGGGTCTCCCCTGTTCCTCCCCATTTTGGAGACTCCATCCCATCTTTACAAAGCCAGAACCAGGGTCTGGGGCCATGGCCAAGGGCGGCCCACTCCGAGCAGTCACGCGGGGCTCTGGCCACCTCTGGCCACCTCTGGGACCCTGGGGAGGGTCTCAGGGAAGAGTGGAAGTGGAAACCGCAGATGGGGCGGCAGCCGGGGATGGGAACCTGAGCAGGGCTTGGCACGTGTGCCTTGCAGGTGAGGTTTCCAGTGGAAAAGGTCGGGTACCCACAGGCAATGCCCGGCCAGGGCAGGGGAGCCCGAGCCCGTGACCCCGGGAGGGCCTCAGAGCCCCCAGCAGCAGCCCAGGGAGCAGACCGGAGATGGGCCCCTGGGAGGAGAATCGTGCCCAAGCCTCCTCCTGGCCTCCTACCTCGGGCTCTCCCAGATGTCTGGAGGATGCCAATGAGCTGTGAGGCCTGAAGTGTAAAGGGTATGGCGCTCCCAGCTGGGCACTGAGATCAGTAAGCACAGACACCAGCCGCATCGCGACCAGTTGCCAGCCCTGGCAAAAATTCTGAATCTGGGGCGCCTGGGTGGCACAGCGGTTAAGCGCCTGCCTTCGGCTCAGGGAGTGATCCCGGTGTTATGGGATCGAGCCCCACATCAGGCTCCTCTGCTATGAGCCTGCTTCTTCCTCTCCCACTCCCCCTGCTTGTGTTCCCTCTCTCACTGGCTGTCTCTATCTCTGTCAAATAAATAAATAAAATCTTAAAAAAAAAAAAATTCTGAATCTTCCCGAAGCCTTGGTATCCTTAGCTGTGAGATGGAGGTAATGCTCACGGGGCCACTGTGAGCATAAATGTGTCCGTACCTGGAATATTCCCAGAACAGCACCTGACCCATAGTAAGTACTAGGGAATGGGAGCTGTTTTAATGTCACTGTCATATTATCACTGTGGCTGGAGGCTGCCCTGTTAGAAAGTCATATCCCGTGTATGTGGTCACCCTCCACCTCCTGGGATCCTTCTCCACCCCCCACCCCAGTCCTGGCCATCAACGCTCGGTGACCACCCCCAACTGGTCTCCCTCCAACCCACCTCCACCTCACAGCAGTGATCTTTCTAGAACATCCGTCTCACCCAATCACTTCCCTGCCTTAGAAATTCCTCAGGACTCTAGTGCCTGGAGAAGGATGACCTAACCCTTGGCTGAGGTTTTAGACCCTCTGAGATGCTCCCCAGTGTTTTTTCCCACGTGTGGACTCCCTGCCCCCCACCCCCAGGCTTTGGCCAACAAGCACCATGCTTGCCCATGTTGTCTCTGGGAACGCCCTTCACTCTTTCCTGTCCAGCGAACTCCTACTCATCCTTCAAAGGCCGACTCCTTTGTTCTCTCTTCTGTCCTGCTCTCCCCAGCACACTCCGTCAGAGCCAGTGGCTTCTTCCGCTCTGTCCACAGAGCCCTCTGGGGCACAGTGTCAGAGCTGCACGCGAAGGAAAGGTTGTGAGCTCGGCTAGCTCGTGGGACAAAACTCGAACATGGGCAGCAGTACTTTCTAAAATCCCTCAGGACAATTCTCTGGCATCCCTTGAGAAGTGAGAAGAAGCAAGGAGCCGAGGAGTGTGGGTAGAATGCCCCTCCCTTTTTTTTTTTTTTTTTTTTTTTAGCAAGCAGGGGCTGGGGAAGCTAGAGATACTGGTATCTGCTGGTGTTTGCATCAGAGAAACAATACTGTTGACCCGGGGAGGGGAGGAGCGGGGGGAGGGGGCAGATGGGTGGGTAACAAGATTTTGACGCTCTGCTGCTCTGCGTTGGGGTTTGGAGTTTTGAACCACATGACTGTTGACTATTGGAAAGAAAGAAGAGGAAAGGAGGACAAAAAGAAAGGAATGAAGGAAGGAGAGGGTCGAGGGAGGGTGGGAAAGAAAAAGCCAGCTCCTTAGGAAGGCTCCCACATCTGAGCCCGTCCCGCGGGCCTCCAACCGAGGCGTTTCTCCCTCCAAGGCCGGCTCGTCCAGGTGAAGCGGCGGGTTTGTGCTCAGGCCCACCACATATGAAAAAGTTTAGCTGTTAGAGACTGAAGTGGCTCGATGCCCAGGCGGTGCAGTTCTCAGGGGCTAAGTGAACAGAGGGCCCCCCAGCTCCCACTTCCCTCCTCCCTCCGGGGTTTGTTCACTAAGGGGGACTGTGGGCTCCATTGTTCCTTTTCTTTCTCTTTTGCTGCCGAGCAGATACACTGAAGTGCATGTGGGTTAAATGTGCCTGTGATGCGCCCCCCTGCCCCGCCCCCGTGCAGCGCAGCGGTTTCACACGGGGCTTCGGAGTTACGTAGAAAACTTGGTACTACCTGCCCAGCTGTGTGGCCTTGGGTTTGTCACTTAACCTCTCCGGGCCTCATGTCCTTATTTATAGATGAGGGAGGACAGTAGCTTCTCCAAGAGCTCTTAGGAGGATTATGGGAAATGACGTCTGCCTGGCACACAGTGAGGGCCGCTCACCGCTATCGTCACTGCCACCACTGTGCCCACATGTACTGCACTTGCCGAAGTCTGTGTCTCCCCAAGGGAAGGGCTCGGTTTCCCTCCTCTCATGCTCCAGGGCCAGATAGAGCATGGCTCCTTACAGGTGCCCGGATAGTGAGTGAGTCTCCATCCCTGAGCCCCGAATCCCCGTGGCCAGCAGGTGCCTGTGCTGTCGGTGGACAGACAGGCTGGTGTCTCCGGATCGCAGAGCTAGGCTGGGGCCCTGGCTGTGCCCAGCAGTATGGCTCCGGTCGGCACAGGGACAGGAACAGGTTTCCACTGGAAGCGCCATGGTTAATGCTCAGACACTGAGGCTAGACAGCACGAAAAAGCTGCCGCTTTTTAGCTGTGTGACTTGGGCATTGTACTTAACCTCTCTGGGCCTCCATTTTCTTACCTACAAAACAGAGCTGGTATGAGAACTGACTGCCCTCAGCCTCTTCTCTAATCAGGCTGGACCCTGCTTTACCCTATGAGCTACCTGGCTGCTTGTGCTGTCTTTGCTTGTGCCCCCCCCCCCCATTGACTTGGAATGCCCTTTCCTCTCCGCTCCTAGAGAGCAAACTCCTATTCATCCTTTACAACCCAGCTCAGGCATCATGCCCCCCCCCCCCCCCCCGCCAAAAGGTCTTTCCAGATGGCCTCCCTCTAGCTGGGTCAGGGGCTCTCCTGGGCTCCATTCCCTGTGCTCATTCTCTCATCGGCTTGCAGAGCCATGAAGTTCCTACATGGCCACCCTGCTCAGAGGTAGCCCCTCCCCCCATATCGATGTTTCTGAAATCGATTCAGCTGCCACATCCATTTAACATCTTGGGTGTTTCTCTCCCAGATCCTGGAGGCTAATTGTAATGCCTGGTCTTGTAAGAGTGCAGGGTGAGCGTACCTGCTCACGTCTGGGATTTCCCTGCCACGCTCCCGTTCCCTCCCTCCTTCGAATCAAAGCCGGATGTCCTTGATCTCTGCCTCTCCACCTCCAGCAGAGTCTGGCTCCATCAGCAATGGTCTGAGAGCCCTGACGGTGTAGAGATGGTCTGGAAAGGCCCTGCCTGTGAGCGGCCCCCATCACCCAGCGTGGGAAACTGGCTCTGGCAGCAGGCCTTAGGGCTCTGGACGGCAGTCGTCAGAAAGCCCCCCCTGACTTGTGTGACCCTGGTGCTGCCAGGCTGCAAAGAGGCAAGGGAGACATCATCTCAGAGGTTCCCAATTTCTCAAAGACTGGTGTGTGCAGGTGGAGAGGGGGCCAAGGATGGGGAGGTGGCTCGAGGGAGAGATGAGAGAGGGCTCAGAGGGTGTCACCATCTCCCTGGGGGATGAGGGCGGGGAGAGGACGGGGAGGAGGGGGAGGGCTGAATTGTGACTAGGCTATTAACTCTGAGTGACCTTGGACAAGTCCTTTGCCTCCTGGGACCTCACGTCCTCATCTGGAAAGTGGGAGTGGGACAAGATGCTCCCCGTGCCTTTGCCAGCCCCACTGCACAGAGACCCCGGGGATCGCTGGCTGTCCTTTCGCCTCCTCTCCTTTCTCCCTTCAAGGAGCTCTCTCCCCTCTGTTTATTGCTAAGCCTCTACCCCTTGCTACCAGCTATGTGGTGTCTGCTACCCCCATGCCCGCCTCACAGACAAACCTCACAGCCAAGCCTCAGAGACGTTGAGTGGCTTGCTACTGGCCGCACCGGGAGGAGATGGGATTTGAACCCAGGCTGTCTGACAGACAAAGCTTGCACAAACCACCCTGGGACCCTGTCCCTGCCCACCCCAGCACTGGCTCCTCCCCTAGGAATCCCCCGCTGGCTGGGGAGGGCGCAGAGGGCCAGGAGGGGGCCATCACGGGCAACCACATCCTGTGACAGTTGCCCTGGGGAGGGGAGGTCTAGCTCAGTCTCCGCCTCTGGGACAGGTGAACGGAAAATGGGCCTTGCTCAGCCCTGCAGGCGCGATCCAGAGCCCAGCCTCCTTCAACACCTGCCTGCTCTGCGAGCCCCAGAGGAATCCGACCCCCGGCCCGCACCCAGAAGGCAGAGCTGGGCATCGGCCCTTGGACCGGGCTACAGTCCCGCCTCCGAGCAGATGGAACACACAACCGCAGCCCATCCCCAGCGAATACACGCCCGCCTCACCTCCAGCTCCTCCCTCCCCGCCCGGGCCGGGCCGTTCTCGGCCAGGGGCCTCTGAGCATAACATGCCCTGGCATCACCCTGTCTCTGAAACTCTCGGAGCCACTGAGCCAGGGCCTGAGTGGGGCAGAGAAGAGAGGGAAGCGGCCCGCTGAACCCAAAGTCGTGTCTGTGGCCTCCTCCTCCGGGAAGGCAGGGCACGTGTCCCCAGCATTTTTCATGGTGCTGGGCCAGGGGAGGTTTCCAGGTCCCTGGCATTTCCACCGTGATGGATAGAGCTGCCCCCACCCGACACACACAGACACACACACAGAGACGCACACACACACAGACACACAGACACACAGAGACAGACAGACACACACAGACACACACACACACACACAGACACACAGAGACAGACACACAGACACACACAGACACACACAGACACACACAGGCACACAGACACATAGACACACACACAGACACACAGAGACAGACACACAAACACACACACACACAGACACACACACAGGCACACAGACACATAGACACACACACACAGACGCACACAGAGACACACAAGCACAGACACACACAGACACACACACAGAGATGCACACACACACACAGACATACACAGATACACAGAGGCACACACACAGAGGCACACACACACAGGCACAGACACACACACACAGATACACACACACAAGCACACAGACACACACATAGAGGCACAAACACACAGACACACACGCACACAGACACACACGCACAGAGGCTGGGCACTGTAACAGCTCAAGGACTTGTCACTCTACGCCCCGGTCTTATTCAGCAATGACTTTAATCTCAGGATACTCAGAACAGGACCCCAGCAGCTGGCGCTGAGCCTGCAGGCCTCTCTCTGGAGGCTTCCTGGACGGATCGTATCCCTGGCTCGGGTGAGGCTGCCTGGACGGATCGTATCCGTGGCTCGGGTGAGGCTGTATATTCATGCGTTCCCTGGGGAAGCTCCCAGCAATCCAAGAAGACAGATGGGCACGCAGGGCTTCGTGCAGCTTCTGGGCCCCTCCTGGCAGAGAGCTCTGTGCTTCTGCTCCCACGGGGCCCGGGGCCCAACTCTGAGTCTTTGGGGGAGCTGAGCCAGGGCCACCTTTGTCCAGGGTCTTCTGCCCAGGGACAGTCCCTGCAGAACAGGGCTGTGCCCTGGTGGGCTCCCAGGATCTCTAGAGGCAGGGCTAGCCGAGGCCCCAGCCCCTTGGTTGCGGGGGAAGGGCAGTCCTCCTGCTTGTGGTCAGCTGGCTGCTCCCAGGAACACTGGACTCCGTGCCCAGTTGGCCACCAGCCTGGTTTGGCGGGTGTGTCACCCCCAGCCCCAGAATCCACCTGTCAAAGCAACAGCAGCCCAGCCACCCCCACAAGTGGGAGGCACTGGGATGGGGCCCCTCTCTGCTCTCTCAGTACCTCCGGGCCCTGAGCCATCTGAGATTCAGGGAACCAAAGCAGAGACACCCAAGGATCTTCTGGGGCCTCAGAAGTCATTCAGCTCAACACCCCCACCCCCGCAGCCTGCTGAAAGGTGGCCCAGGCTGCTTGCTCACGCCTGAGACAGAGCGCTCACTACCTCTCAGAGGCAGCACCCCCCACCTTGGGGCTGTCTGGGGCTGAGGGGGTCTGTGCCAGTAGCTTCTATCTTATGGACGGAGACTGAGCGGTGAGTGCAGGGTGAGGGCTTTCCCTGCGTCTCTCCGGGGAAGGCCTGTCAGCCCCCTGGGGGACCGTGTGGGAGGGCGGGGTGTGGGAGGGTGGGCAGGGACAGCAGGAGTCCAGCAGAAGGGAGCCAGCCACCTGGGGCCTCAGCCAGGCCCAGCCTAGGCAGCTCCGATGTCATCGTACTCCTCGCTGTCCATGGAATCAGGCTGCAGGGTGGGGGCCCCTGTGTGGTGGGAGACTTGGGTCAGTGGGAGGCTGGTCACCACCCTTCCTGCCCCATGAGACAGAGCTGAAGGGGTCTGAGACCGCACCCCTCCCCGGTGATGCCGAGTGGGGTGCAGTGACCAGACTCCTATCACGTCGTCTTGCTCACTACCATCTTCCTTGCTAGAATGTCAGCCCAGAAAGCAGAGCCTCGTCTGTGCAGTTTAGGGCCATAGTCCCCAGGCTTGCACAGGAAATGATGGGTGACTTGACTGTTGGCACACCCCCCGCTACCACAGTCTCCCCTAAGGGGCCACCGGCTACCGCTGCTTGAATGCGTCCACTAATGGGGAGCTCACTTCCTCTCAAGGCATTCTTTGGATCTTTCTCTGTTCCATCTGCAGTCATTTTCCCCACCTCCTCATATTCTTGTTTGCTTAAAAGAATCCCTTTCCTTCTCTTCTTTTCCTCTTGGGCTCATGAATCCAATGAATCCAGAGTTCCCCCACTTATCCATCCCCTGCTTCCTGTCAGCCCCCTCTTCCAGGACCACCTCCCTTCCCACTGGCACCTGGACATTCCAGCTGCTCCGTCGAGGGCGGCTGGGGCGGCGGCTGGAAGTTCTGGTACCACTCCCCAGACGAGGTGCTGGAGCTGTCATCGGCCGATGGCCCTGCTGGAACCCCCCAGAGCCGATCACTGTCTGCCTGGAGACAGCCAGCTCGCAAGCTGCCGGAGCTGGGAGGCCCTCAGGACTCCCAAGAGTCAAGTTCCTGGCTTGACCATGAATGAAGAAATGAAGGCCCAGAGAGGGGTGGAGCCTTGTCCCAGGTCACCCAGCAAGTGGTACCAGAGCTGGGGCTAGAATCCCGAACTCAGCCTGGCTGGGGGCTTCCGGCTTTATGCTTCCTCCAGCCAGGTCGGCTGTGGGATGGGAGGCCGGGGCACGCACGGAATCCTCCTGGGCCCAGCTTACCTGAAAAGGTACCTTGGGAGCCAGCCAGCTCCAAGTTCGGGGGCTGCTCCAAGAGGGGGCTCCTCTCTGTAGAAAACACCGGAGGGGCCCACGGAGCTGGCCCGCTGCTGGGCCTATTGCAGTAATCTTCCCCAGACGAGGTGCTGGACCCACTGCTGCTCCTTGGGTGGTGCTGGGAGCCCAGGAGGGGGGTGTCCGCCGTGTAGTGTCCAGCGCCGACGGGTGGGATCTGGGAAGCACGCGTCTCTTCAAGTCCTGGCCCAGGAAAGGGAGGACGGTGAGGAAAGAAGCAGCAGTGCACCGAGAGGGCGTTAAATGAGACTCAAGAAAGAACTAACTGCCAAGAGAAACTGTTGCAATCAGGAAGGACCTGCGAAGGGGGGTCCTCAGGCTGAGCTGAGGCGCTCAGTCGGGAGTCAGGGCTGACATCGCTGTCACTGCCCCCATGCACCTGCCCAGCCCGACTCACCTTCCTCCAGGGGAGGCATCGGACCTTCCTCCAGGGGCATCTGGAACCTGTTCTGCCGGATCTCCTCCTCCGTGAGGCGGTGCCGCTGAGAATCTGCAGGCAGAGGGGTGGTGAGGAGGGGGGCAGGTCCACCTGCTCGGCCCGGAGCCTGGAGGAGGGGTCGTTGTGCCTTGGGACTCGGGAGGGTGCCCTGAGGCTGAACAGTGTGGGAGGTCCACCCCAGGGGTACAGAGGGGCTTCGCATTTCCCATCAGATCCCAGGCTCTTGTCCTAGTCCAGCTGGACCCTGAACCACAGTCTCTAACCAGCACGGGATCAGGCTGCTTCCGCCAGAAACCCTAGTGCCTTGGCCCTTGCTGCTCTCCAGCCGCCCCTTCTTCTGCGTAAGGAAGCAGGGTGAGTCCTGGGCTCTCTCCTTGCGCCCTGGAGCCTCTGGGCAGAAGGTGTCCCATCGAGGAGACTTCCCAGAGCAGAAGCTGGAAGGCCTGGAATCCTTGCCTCCCGGGCTTTGGGGCACCTTCGCTTCGGAACCGGAGAGGGGACAAGGATTTGTGGAGTCTTAAGACTTGAGGGTCTGGGATCTTGGAGTCGGCTCTCTCGAACCCGGTACCACTGAATCTGAGTCACGATGTTGTAGGACTTTGCACTCTCGGTCCTGCATCTTACACGCCTGGGCGCAGAATCTCAGGTTCTAGGGACGCCCCCTCCCCCAGGTGGGTCGCCAAAGTGGCTTTGCGGCATGACCGCAGTGGAAGCACCCGCCTCCCACCCCAGAGGCCCTGGCTCAGCAGCTGGGGCACAGACGGCTAGCTGTCCCTCACTGTCCCTCATATCCATGCTCCCCTCCTGCAGGAGGAGACCCTCTGGCCTTTATCTGGACACACAGCTGCTCAGGACAGAGACTTCATCTGCCGGCCTCTCTTGCTGCTGGTGGCCTTAAGCTCGGGCCGGGGTGTGTGTGTGTGTGTGTGGCTGTGAGTGGGAGTGATGTGGGCGTCTCTGGCATCCTGCCTTTCAGGGTAGGGCCTGCCCCACCTTCCCTTCCCCTCCTGCTGCCCGGGATGTGGGCACGGTCGTGAGCCATTCTGGACCATGTGGATGAGGGCAAGATCTTAGGGACCGCACAGCAGCAAGAAAGCAGAAGCCTGGGCCCCTGCCAACGGCTCAGGGCACTGTCGTTTGGGGGCCTCGGTCACACACAGTCAAACTCCCATCCTAACCTATATGGTGGGTCCCGGCGGGAGCTGAGGAGTGTTTGACGAGCTCCCAAGGGAGTCCACCACAGGCACGGGATTCTCTGCTCTAACGTCCAGCGCTGCCCAGGGCCTGCCTTAAGCACTGTCTTCCCCCCTCCTATCCCCAGCAGGCAGGGAGCGGAGCTGGAAAAGCCGGCTAAGAGGTTCAAGCTGGGCTCCTCATGAAGGGAGGGGACGGGGTGAGGAGGATGGGCAGGGTGGGACACAGACGGGGTGCGAGCGTGTGAGAAGCCATCCGAGTGTGTCTCCCGCCTGGACTTCCTTGCCTAACACAGACACAGCCACCTTTCGGTGAAGGTCAAGGGGCGGGTCTTAAGACCCCGTGCGGCCAGAGACAAAGGTGGGAAAGAAGGAGGCTGGGGACACGGAGCTGTCTCTGAGGTCACAAAGCGCTTTGAAAGCTTCGGTCAGTCCGGGGGGTGTGCAGGGGTGATTAGGTGGACCCCCCTGACGGTCCCCAGCCAACTGGGCCCTCTCCCTGGTTGGGGCAGGTGGGCCCCCCGGGGAGCCCAGGCCCAGGCACTCACTGTAGAAGGTGGTCAGGGCCACGGGAGGCTGGGCGCTGAAGTCATAGTGCTCGTAGTCTGAGTCCGAGCTGGAGTCCGAGTCCTTGGGGGCTGGGGTCTGGACCTGGATGGGCAGCTTGGGAACTGGGGAGAGAGCAGAGTTGGGGGCGTGGCCAAGGCGGGGCAGAAAGGCGCAGGGAGAGGCAGCGGAGAGCAGAACGTGGATGGTGGGGACCAGAGACAGAGGGGCAGGGAGAGCGCCGGGTAGCCCGTCTTGTATAAGACCCTCCAGCCTGGGTTTTCCAAGCCCCCCCCCATTTCAAACACGGGGAACTAATAACATCTGTTTATTTCACAAACGGGGAGCAGTCACCGCATGCCTGGCTCTGTTCAGACATGTAAGAAATGATCTCATTGGGAATCTCGTAACGACTCTGTGGGGTAGGTACCTCCGTGTTCCCATTTTACAGCTGAAGGAACTAAGGCACAGCGAGGGAACTCGCCCAGAGAAGCAGGCAGTGTGGCTCTTAGCCGCTAGCCCACAATAGTCAGTGAGCAAATGCTCCGAGCTTAACTTGGGGGCTAGGTTGTGTATTCATATTCTTTCCTTGAATGCGTGGATACCGTGTACGGAGAATATTTATATTATTTGGCTGAGTTTTGTATTGGTTTTCCTGTCATCGAATGCTTTCAAATAAAGGTGATTTAATATAGTCACGATTAAGCTTGAGTTCCTTTGCAAGACTTTCAAGAAGTATAAACCCATATGTTGTAAAAGATGGATGACCGATTCAATTTTTCTTTCATTCAGAAAATACTAAATAAATGATGTTCCAGAAAAATCTTGATGGGGCTCTGCAGGAAGACTGATGGAGCAGGCCATTGGAAGAGGCCATAATATCCCAAACCTACCGGCCAAGTAGCAGGGCTGAACTGTCCTCTGAGAAATTCCCTAAGCCGGTATTGTTCCAGAACTCCAAAGCCTAGCCTAGAATGACTACCCTGGAAGGCCATCTGCCCATCAGGGCCCAGATTGAGACATGCCATGCTCAAGGTCCCACAGGCCCCAGTGGGCTGGCTGAGGTCTCCTCTCCAGCCAGGGCACTGCTTTGACCTAAACAGACTGACCCTCCAGAAAGGATACCCTTCCTGTCCTCCCCAGCCCTCCCCACCCCCACGGTGGGTGACATTCTACCTTCTTCTTTGGGAATGGTGATGGGAACATCTTGATAGCTATTGATCCCTTCTGGGGTGGTGGTGTGCAGGTGCTGGTCGTTCACCGTCGCAGGGAGGGCTGAGGGAGGGGAGGCAGAGATTCTACGAGTCATTTTTTGCTCTCTCCCAGTCAGCGTGGTCCTATTCTCATTGAGGCACCTTCCTCCTCACCCCCTGCCCCAAACACACATGCATGTACACATAGGGTCTGGTCGGTCCTTCCTTGCATGGACCACTTCTGCTGGGCATGCTGGGAAAATCCTTCCCATCGGGAGGTGCCCCCCGGGGCCAGGGCTGGGTGGCCATTGCTGGATCACTGCCACTCCTGCTGGAGTCCCGCAAGGCCCACGTCCCCCTGAGAGGGTCACACCTCAGGCCTGCTTCTTTCCCTCTCTGGGCCTTTCCCGTGGCTCCCAGAACTCTGTACGTACCGTATTTTCCTTTAACTTTCAAGAGGATGACGGCTACGAAGATGAGTAAGCCAAGGACGAGAATCCCCAGAATGACGCAGAGGATGAGGAACACCAGTTCCCGTGATTTCCAGTCCTCCGTTTCCACAGTCACAGAAGATTCTGGAAGCAAGAACCCCAAATCAGGGAGAAAAAGGGATGGACATAGACTTCTCCTTGCCCTTCTTGCCTCTCCAGCCTCCCTGCAGCTCTCCCACTTCCCTTTTGGACCTATCTTCCTCCCCTCTTATTTTTTTTAAATTTACCCATTTGCTTTCAAGTGCCTTGTATTTAGTAGGTAGGTGCTCAAGAGATGCATATTGAATGGATAATTGACTGAAGGAAACTTTCCCCTGGACACCAGCCCACAGGGATCTCTCTCTCTCCGCTCAACAATTATTGAGTGCCCACTGTGTGCCCGCTAAGCCCTAAGGATACAAATATGACATCAGCATCACAGGCCTTGAGGGAGCTGCCTAGTGGAGGGATCGATACGTTGGCTCAATCCAATATGGTGTCATGCTTGCTGGGATGGAGGTGTGGGCAGGTATGAGGCCCTACAAGGGACACCAAGGCTGGCTTCCCAGAGAAGGTGTCTTGGGCCATCAGGAGAGCAAGATCTCCACTTTCCTCCGGTAGGAAGCAGGGGACGGCGTAGAGCCCGTGAAGCTGGGCCAGCCCCTGTGGCTCTCCTGGGGCTGCCAAGGGGCTCCATGCCTGTCCTCAATAATCGCGAGAATAACTCGTGCTCAAACACTGCTTACTGTGGATTCTGCCCTGTTCCAAGTGCTTTAGAAAAATTAATTCCCTGGAGACTCACAGCAGCGCCAGGAGAAAGCTGCCATGAGTATCACCCCCATTTGACAGTCAAGGGATCTGAGGCTCAGAGAGGAGCTGACAGGAGAGTGGGCTCCTGTCCCTGACATACCAGGATTCGGGGAGCCGGGGAGCTGACATGGCAGGGAGGGAAGGCGAGAGGAGCAAAAGCACCCACAGAACAGAGCGGTGGGACAGGGTGGGGGTGGAGGGAGAGGCCAGTCCATTGTCTGGAGGTGGGGGAAGGGGATCAGCCCTCCGGCCCCTCCCAGGGGCGCATGCGCGTTCACGCACTTACGTCTCTGAGAAACCGTGAACCGAGTGACACTCACCTACAGTGACTGGCTGAACACTTGCAGGGACTTCAGGAGTGGACAGATTGAGCAGACTCCGGGAGCCTGTCGGAAAGCACCGTGCATGGCCTCAACACATATAACTGAGCACCTACTGTGTGCCAGTCCTCGTGTTAGACACTGACCGAGACAGACACGGGGGCTGGAGTGAGGGGCGTAGTCATGGGAAGCGGGGCGGGGGGCAGATGGTTAAGGACACCTGCTTTTTCCACCCCCCCACAATAAGGAAGATCTCATGGAGTCAATGCTGGGAACCTTCTCTGGTTAGAATAAGAGGCTAATAAAAAGAAAGTATCTCTTCTTTCGGTAAAAATCTGCTACGACCACAGATCCCTTTCTCTGTTAAGTCCTGGGTTCACTTAACATTGGCCTTGGGAGTGGAGAAGTTGACCCGATGATTATTATCCTAATCATTCGACAGGTAAGGGATGGAGCTGACAAAGTCCCTTGGTGGATAGTTCCTGATTTCCCAGCGACCCTGCGAAGTGGCTAGGGTCAGCATGCACATATCCGCGGACCTGCAGCCTCCCAGTGCATGAGCGGCCGAGCTGGAGTTCATAGCCAGGTGCCTGAACTCCATAGGGACGTTAATACCACGTGTCCTTGGGTCTAATGCTCTGGCTTTTTCGCATTTTAGCCCCTCTGAAATTGCTACAATCGATGACATGTCGTGAGTTTATTCTGGCCGCATTTATGTCCTTTATGGCACGTAAACTAATAATAGTGTGACATATCGAATGCCACCTTAGATTCGGTGAAATATGGTAGAACCCAATTCATTGCGTGGACATGAGGCTTAGCTGAAAGAAGAGGTATCAAGTGCTCCCCAAGGTCTGCCCCATGATCGGGCACAGAGCCTGTCTCCCAATATTATTTTCCTATGACCACCTATGATCACAAGCCCTGGGGTGGCAGCTGGTTTCACCTCCTGAGCCAATTCCAGTCAACAGGGACCACTGCTTAGCATACAGTAAGGCCTTCATAACTATCTGGGGGCTGAGTCGAGGCTCCCTGGGCAAGAATGCCCTGATTCATCAGCCCTGTCTGCCTGGACATGGTGAGTAAGGGCGATGGTCCCTCTAATGCCAGCGGTTGTCATTCCTGACCTAGTCCAAGGTCTTAGGCTTCGGAGTCAGGCGGAATTCCTGGTGCAGATCTGGGGGAGGGGGGCAGGGAGGGTACCTGAGCAGAGGACTCTGGCTGCACTGGACTGGCTGCAAAGGTTGGAGTTGTTGAACCGCCAGGAGCAGTCGGCGAGTGTGGGCTCGTCTCCTGTGCACGAGTAGTACATTCTGCCCGGCAGGGAGTGGGGCAGCCCGCTGGGTGTTCCGACCATGGTCCCACAGCCCAAGGCCCGGCAGAGCACATGGGCCTCCGGGGCGTACCACTCGCTGTTACACACTGTGCTCCAGACCCCACGGAACTGCACCTCCACCTGCCCCTCGCAGGAGTCACGGCCCCCAGTCAGCCGCCAGGACTGGTGCTCTGCAGGGGAGAGGTGGGGCGGGGGCAGAATCAGGTCGGGATCCTTCGAGCTGAAACCCCCACCAGACCAGACTCAGGAATGCGAACACCCTACAGGCAATCAGTCTCCAGATCCTGTGTGCTTTCCCTCCTACATCGGCACCCCACCTCATCTCGGCCACCAGCTCTGGCTGGCACTGCATGCCTGCTACCCAGACTGTGGTCCGCGGACTTGCGGCATCAGCATGGCATGGAATCTTGTTAGAAATGCAGCATCTCAAGTTCTGCCCAGACCTACTGAATCAGAATCTATCTTCACCGAGACCCCCACCCCCCATTCCTGTGCACAGTAAGGAGAAGGCCTGGCTGGACCAGGACTTCATGGGCTCCTCCTCCGGACTGCTGACGGCCTCCTCAGGGGCCTCCCTGCCTCCGTCTCCCCTTGCTGCTCTGAACCAGGTGACCAACTCCCTACTGGGAAAAACTCTCCTTTCTGATGTGGTTTCCTCCAGGAGGTGGGCAGGCTTGTCCCTCCAACTCTGGGTGGCTGGCTCCCCCTAATCGCCCCCTGGCTTCCTTTCCTAGGGCTTTTATCGCTTGCCTGGGTCTTACCTTCCCTAGTGCACCTGACCTCGCACCGGCAGGGGCCACCCTTCCCTGCACCCTGGCCGCCGGTAAGGGCTGGGGCTCAGCTGCCGCCTGCTGACCTGAACACACGACGCCGGCGTCCTCCTTGTGGCCGCAGTAGCCGTCTCCTGGCAGCCCCGGGCAGTCCCACAGGTAGCTCTCGGCCCCGGAGCAGTTCACCTGGTCCCGGTAGATGGGTCCTCGGCCAGGGGCGAAGTGCAAGCCGGGCAGGGCCTGAACCGCCCAGCCGCAGTTCAGTTGCCGGCACACCACGTGGGAATCCTCCAGGTCCCACGTGTCGTCGCACACCGAGCCCCACTGGCCGTACTCTAACACTTCCACGCGGCCAGCGCACCGACTGCTACCACCCACCAACCGCACGGCGCGGTTCTCTGTGGAAGGAAGGAAGGGAAAGGGTTTGTGGGTGGTCGAGGAAGAGAGGGCTAGGAGGGTAGTGGCGGCTGTGGATCCAATGAGAGAAGCTGGTAATTCAGTGGGCAGGACTGGGGAACCCTGTTTGGACTGGGGCCTAGTGGGCAGAGGTAGGGGACTCAGGACTTGGGACATGGGGGCGGGGCTGGATACTTGTGGGTGGGCTATGGAGCCGGTGGGAGGGGCTAGTAACCTGGTGGGCGGGACAGAGGAAGCCTCAAGGCTGAAGGCTTTGGGGCAGGGTGGTGGGCGGGGCTAGAGACCTGGTGGGCGGGGCCTCAAGAGCAGGTTGGGGGCTGGAAAGTGACAATGCTAAGGGACACTGGGGAACCTGGCATATTTATGTACAGGGAGGTAGGGGCAGAGATAGAGGTCCTAAGTGAGAGAAGGCACAGGACCAGTAAGTAAGGGCCAGAGACCCAGTTAGGATTGGGGACCCAAGTGGTCAAACTGGAGATCTAGTAGGGAGAGAGGTTTGGGGGCCAAATCAGAGGCTTTGCTCAGAGCTGGAAATGAGGCAGTGCTGCTGTCCTCCAGTGTGGAAACCAGCTGTGTTTGCGATGGGGGCGGGGCGGGGGGTTGGGAAGTCCAGAGGGTAAGGCTTGGGTCCAGCGTCGAGGACTGGGGAGGGGAGTGAGCAGCAATGGCTGAAGGCCGGAGGGTAGGGCAGGCCAGGCACGGGTGGTGGGCCGTACCTGCACAGGTGACCTTGGCCGGCGTCTCGTTCCTGTCGCACGCGTGCTCCACCACTTTGCAGAGCTGCCACTCGGCACTTGTGCATCGGACGGCGGGCGCCAGGGTCAGTGTGGCATTCGTGGCCTCGCTGGTGTTCCCCGCGCCTGGCCCAGGCGGCGGCTCCAGGGACGGCAAGGTGGGCGGGGTGGCTTCCCAGGCCCCGCCACAGCCCAGCGCGCGGCACACGGCCTCAGAGGCCCAGCTGTCCCAGAAGGCCCCGCAGGCCGGCTCCCAGGACAGCCCGAGCCAGACCTCCACCGTCCCGCCGCAGTGGCTGCTCCCATTCACTAGGCGGACCCCGAGCTGCTGTCCTGGAATTGCCAGACGCCAGCTGAGGCCTCCACCCCGCGGGAGGACAGGTCTCAGGGGTGGGAGTGGGGACCGCCGGCTGCCAGGGACCCCACTGCCTTATCGTGGACAGTATCCCACTGGGCTCTGGGTCTCAGCCTTACAGTCTGCAAAATGGGGCTGGGCTGGTTCGTCCCTGAGCCCTCTCTGAGGCCTGACCTGGTTCTCCTTAGAGTCAGGAGAAGGGGGCTGAGGGCGACTAGAGAGGTTAGGATGCCTTCATTAAGTCTGGGGAGAACCAGGGGTCCAGTCTCCACAAACCTCCCTCTCTTGCCGCTGTCTCCAGGGCACCCTTGTGTGAAAGAAGGGCAGAATTCTGGGTTCAGGGGCTCTCCTTGGTACTGTGGGTGCCACGCTTCCCCCTCCCAGGCCCCTCTGCCTAGGTGCCACCGCAACCTGGAAGCCCTGGAGGATGGAGACGGGGTCGGCGATGGGGTTGAAGGCAGGCTGCTTGGGATGGTGGTTCTCCCTTCCCCAGACGCCCTCCTTGGGGAGCCACCCCCCCCATTTTTGCCCAGGACTACACCCCCAGGGTGGCACAGAGCTCTGCACAGAGGAGGTGTTTAATAACTATCTGCTGAGTTAATCAAGGACCCACTTGATGGAACCCTGCCACCCCCACCAAGCTCGTTCTCAACAAATCCCCTTACAATGCTCACTGAACATTCTGCCCATGCATATGTGACATTTGATCAGTGGCCTTTCGAAGATGCTAGTTCTGAGCTCTCAGAATGAAGGGAATGCTGGCACTTCGGGCATTGAGCCAGGAAGAAGGGTTGTCTGACGTGTTGTCTGAAGTTAGGGAATGTCAGGAGGGAGGAAGGGAAAAGAAAAAGGAAAACGTCCATTTCCCTTCCCCATCACCCGGGACACCACCGGCTTGGTCTGAGAAAGCTGGCTGTGGGCCCCCAGAAGGAGTCTTCCCTCACCTGGCTCCAAGGGCGGGCTCTCTGCATAGCTGGTGTTGGACTGGTCAGATGGAGCTGGAGACGGGTGACCTGGAACCAACCAACAGCAGCCGCGGTGGGTGAGTGAGCTCAGGAGGAGACGGCACAGAGGTGCCTTGAAGGTCGGGGGCCACTTTCGGGAGCCGGGGCCTCATGGGGATTTTGAAACTCCACGGTCTTGGGCCTTGGATGCCTCTGTTCAGGTTGGGGAAATTCTCCAGCTCTGCTCCTGCCACAGCGACTTCATCTTTGAATTGTACGAACGCGCTCAGAAATCAGAGGAGAGCAGGAAGGAACGACTGTGGGCTTTGGGGCCAGACCTGCTTCCTGGCCGAGTGACCAGGGATGGGTTACCAACCTCTCTCGGCCAGAGTCCCAGTTTGTGGGCCACAGCCCCTAGGGAAGCAGTGTTGGGCCAGAAGGAGTCACTGTCTGTAACGTACTTGACATACAGAAGAAGCTCAAACGTGGGAGTTACTGTTAGGAAAAACATTTTCTTGTGGAAAATCTGTTTGAGAAATTCATAGCAGACTTCAGGGCACCGGTGCACCCTGGGGTGAGACCATCCAACTGTAAACGCTTTCTGCAAAACTCACATTTGCCAGGGGCCGAACATATGCCGGCATATATTATTCGCATATTTTATTCCATTTCCCTTCAAGCACACTGGGAGGGAGATATTAACATTCACTTTTTACGAACTCAGAAAGCAAGGCCCGAAGATAGAAATCCGTCTCCTGTTCCCCTCGTCCCCTTCGTCCCTCCAGAGCCGCTGTCCACTGGGCCCTGGTGGGCCGATTAGTTTGGACTACATCAGCCTCTTCCTGGGCCCTTGAGCTTCTGTTTGGCTCAGCCAGTAGGGAGCCACAGCAGACAGAGGAGGGAGGGGGGAGAGTGGTGTGGAGTAGCTTATTCCCCTCACTCCTCCTCTGCGAGCTCCCCCACCTGGAAGGGATGGCTCCTCTCCTTGACTCTCTCCTTCTGGTCTCCTGACCGCTCCCTGCTCTTGCCTCCTTGGGCCCCGGGTACAAACAGCTCTGCCTCCATCTCTTGCTTACCTTACTCTTTGTAAATAAGCCCCTTCAAACGCTCCTATTCTGAGAGTGCCACCCATTTCCTGTTGGGTCCCTGACTGATCCACGGCCTGAGGCCACCCAGCTCAGCGAGAAGCAGAACCTGGACTCAGCTGTCTGCAAGGACTTGGCTCTATGCCGGGCGGGGGTATTGCAGCTTGCGGAAGCACAGAGGGAGGACTGTGGCAGAGAACCCCGTGCTCCCATAAGAGCTCGGCTGCACTCAGGTCTCCTACTTAGGCTGGGCCATTGCTGCCCAGGAAGAAAGACGAGCCAACATAGGTAAGAGGCAGTGAGCGTTCTCGTGTCTTTTTTCTCTGTTGTGCCAGTATCTGAGGCCCTGATGCCAC
This sequence comes from Ursus americanus, assembly GCF_024610735.1. Taxonomy (NCBI): domain Eukaryota; kingdom Metazoa; phylum Chordata; class Mammalia; order Carnivora; family Ursidae; genus Ursus; species Ursus americanus. Next base: position 37,262,484 of record NC_142150.1, on the reverse strand, counting down.
CGCAAGATAGAAGGGGATGCTGACCCCATTAGAATTTTGTGTAAGAAGTAAACCTGCATTCCCGTTAAGATCCGGGTGACCCCTCAAAACAAAAACAAAAACAAAAAAACCCCCACACAAACAAAAAACCCCCAAAAATAAAAAACAAAAACAAAAAAAACTCAAAAAAAAACCCCAAACCAGAAGCAAACCTTTATTGGGTTAAGCCATGACAATTTCAGCCTGTGTTTGTTACCCGAGCCCAGCCCGGCCTGGCCTGACTGATAGGAGCCGCAGACTCCCACGGCGGCTACACAGTCTCACCCTCCCCTGAGCAGATTCTGGGGACTTGCACCCAGACGTGCACGCACGCGCCCCCACACCCGCGCCTGCAGACACAGCTCTCCTACAAGCATCCAACTGGGCCACTCCATCACTCAGACAGAAAGTAATCAGGCCTAGAATTGCCTGTCCTCACCAACTCCCTGGTTGGCTGCCCAGCCTGACCCCCTGGAGCAGACTCGGAATTCAGAGCACAGACTCCATGGCTAATGTAATATTCAGAACAAGAATTCAGAGGCCCACGAATTAGGATGGCAAAATCCCGGTTCCCATAGCAACGGCCCCAGTGCCCCAGAGTAGTTTTCAATATGTGGGCTGGGGCCCGGGGGAGACTGGGGTGCTGGCCGCGTGTGTTTGTGTATGTGTGTGGGATTGTGGTGGGCGTGTGAGTGTGTGGCTGTGACCATTTGTGTGTGTGTCTTCGTGTGTCTGTGTGCGTGTGACCGGGCGTGTGTATGTGGAAGCCTCTCTGGGTCTGGGAAACCACTTTCTCATGTGTGAGAGCACGCACGCTTTCTGCTAGACCAGAAAACCCCGGAGAGCAGGACCCAAGGCTGAACCAGTCCTGCGTCCCCCAGGGTGTGCACCTCAGTGGTTGTTGACTGACTGACTGACGGAAGAGTGCACAGGAACTGCGGGGTGCAAGGCCAGAGATCGCCAAGGCAGTTTGTTTCCTGTGTCACAGGCATTTCCCTGTCCTCTACCCCAAGAAGGGATCCTGGCGTTTGCGTGCTCTGAGCCCTGTGCCTATAAGAACAAAAGCAGAATTTACCTCCCCCTCCTTCCATCCAGGCTTCTGTTCACGGAGGGCCCAATGTAGGAGGGGTGCTCCCCTGGCACACCTTTGCCTGCTCGCCTGCTTCACAATTTTCTTTAAATTGATTTACTTTTTGCTGCAGTAAATTTATTTGAAAAAGAACCTTTAACTTTTCCTGGGAATTTGCTTTACAGCATTAAGATACTCAAATATAAAAGCATTCATTGCAGGGGCGCCTGGGGGGTCGGTTAAGTGTCTGATGCTTGATTTCGGCTCAGGTCATGATCTCAGGGTCGTGAGATCGAGCCCCGTGTCGGGGGCTCCATGCTCAGCCCAGAGTCTACTTGAGATTCTCTCTCCTTCTCCCTTCGCCCCTCCCCATCCTAAATAAATACAATCTTTTTTTTTTAAAGTGTTCATTGCAGTTTCTTGGATAATTAATCATTGGAAACAGAGTGAACGCTCGTCCATTGGGGAAACGGAATGAATTATGGTCCATTTACGGCGCGTCCTCTCAGGCAGCCTTTATAAAGAGTGAACTGGACTCACACCAGTTGGAGGGATTTCCATGCTGTGTTGAGGAATGAAGCAAGATACAGAGAAGAAAATGTAATATGTTACAACTCTTATAAAGCAATGGCCAAAAAACGGAACCAACTAAGCCACCAGGCGTCCCTAAATGTTTTTCTTCCCATGCGGCTCCGTGTTATTAGGTACCAAGTTCATCTACTAAGCTCAGTTATGCTGTGTGCCCCAGAAAATCATCTTGAGTTGTGCTCCCCATTCTGCAAAGGATAAGGGATGGAGGGGAGGGTGTCCGAGCGGGAGAAGAAAAAGCTCCCCCCCCCCAGCCCAGGGAGACGGCCGCTTTTCAGGGCAGCCCCAAGCAGAACAGGACAGGACCTCAGATGGGGTAGCCTGGGGAAGATGCCAAGGGGACATGAAATGAAGGGGACTGAGGACAGGAAAAATGAAGAGTCACCTTGCCTGGAGCCTGAGAAAATGGGACATTCGTTCTCTTTTGTCACTCAGGACTGTGGGATTCCTGGAGGCTTTGAGAGCTGGGGGACATGGAAAGGGAGGAGGCCTTGACATTGAAGGAGAGGCCAGGCCCCCTCTGGCTGCCCGGTGTCAGAGCAAGCTGGGGGGGGGAGCTCTCAGGTCCCGTCAAGGGCTCAGCAGAACGCTGCCCTGGGCACCCAGCACGGCCATCAGGGGTGAGAGTAGCACCTGCCGCGCCCTGGCTCGGACAGACATGCTCAGGAAAGCATAGTAAATGCTTGCCGAGTGGCTGATGGGGGAGAGATGCTGCCGGGTTGCGGTTGGGGGGCAAGGCAGGGAGGACAGGACAGGCTTAGAGCCATGGGGAGGGAGGACCCCGCAGAGGGAACCAGCGTGCGGAGCGTGGCAGGCATCCCTGGCCACAGAGCGCATTGATTTCTTTTTCACACCCGTGTGAAGTGTCGTGAGCCCATATGGCAACAGCCAAAGAACAGCAGCAACAAACCAAGCCCGTCCGACCCAGTATTTTCACTTCTGGGAGCCTACCCTGGATTACTATTCAGAGATTCGAGTCCACGTGTCAGAGCTGGAAAGTTCTAGATTCCTTTCTCCAGCTGGGCCCCTTTCAAACTGTGTGACTCAGGCAGATCCTTTAACTTCTGCCTCGGGCACTCGCTCTGCACCGGGAACAATAGGACGCCCCCTTGCAGCTCATTATGAACACGAAATGAGAAGACCCCCGGGACCCTTCTTGCAGCCAGGTCTTAGAGATGCTGCGTGGTTGACAGTCTTTCCCTGTGTCATTTCTAGTAGGAAAAACATTAAATATTCCCCAAGCTGGAGACAAGGGAATTGTCTGAAAGCAACTGGGGGATGGGTTAGGAAGATCCACGTTAAAAATATTTTCAAAAAATATTCACAAAGAGGGACGTCTGAGTGGCTCAGTCCGTTAAGCAATCTGCCGTCAGCTCAGGTCAATCCCACGACCCTGGGGTCAAGTACAGCGTTGGGCTCCTTGCTCAGCGGGGAGCCTGCTTCTCCCTCTGCCTGCAGCTCCCCCTGATTGTGTTCTCTCTCCTGACAAATAAATAAAATTTTTAAAAAATATATTCAAAAAGAGTTTTTAATGATGTGGGGAAAGCTATAAATTTGGTTGTGTTCTCTCATCCAGCCTCCCCCCACCGCCCCAGTCTGCTTTCAAGCTTCTGAAGGTCTTCTAGGACCCAGAGGGAGCCCAAGTTCGGTCCCGCATTCTGTCCTCTCCCTGAATCCTGGGACCCCTTTCCCCTGTGGCCCCGCCACATACAATTACAGTGCTTATGGGGATGAGCTGTTGACTGCCATCAGTCCCGCTGGATTCTCAGGGTCAAGGGAACAGGGACTGTTTCTATTTGGTTCACTCCCATATCCCTGGCACCTGGCACAGTACCTTGCCCAGAAGAGCTGCTAAAAGGATACAAATAAGTGAAATTCAATCTCCACTACAGAAAAAAAAATAGGAAAAATACAAACACTAGCAAGAAATATACCCATACGGCGAGCTTTGTTGTTTTCTCTTTCCTTTTGTTGCTCTAAACTTTAAAAAATCTTCTACGACAAAATAAAAAAGGTCTCCAAAGAAACAAACAGGCCTTTTTTTCCTGGGGGAACATGTGGCTAGCTCACAGTATTAATACAGTGAGTTTTAAGCCAACTGTCCTCTCCTTCTGCCCCCTGAGCCTGCGGAGAGGGCCTGGCTGATGGTGTGGCCGTGTCAGCCAGAGCCATACTTGCTCCTGGGGGTGAAATGAAGAGCCCGTGTGCTCAGTGGGTCTAGAAGTTTCCTCTCCTGTAAATGTCAACGTCCTCACTGATGTGATGAGCACAGTGGAGGGGTCACTGGGCTGAGCTTTAAGGAAACGGGTCCCTGCTGATTTCTATCATTAGCTTTCTGTGGGATCCTGGTTGGGTCTTTTATACTCCCCGGACCTGTTTTCTCACTTGCAAGACAATTGGTTGATAGCTTTCTGATCTCTTCTATTCCTTCCATCCTTCTATTATAATTAGATAAAATATAAAATGAAAGACAATATTGAGCACTCAGTGTATGCCCCAGATGATAACATTGTGCTTTATCCTCACGTAGTAGCTATTTGAATCCTCATAACTACTCAATGAGGTGGGTACTATTAGCATCCTTGGGTCATCACAGAGAAAACTGCAACACAGAGAGGTTAAGTAAGTCACCCAAGGTCACCTAGCTGGTCAGTATTAGAGGCAAGACTAGAACCTGGGCAGTCTGGCTCTAGAAGCCACTCTTTTAAACCAGTACATTGTACAACTTTCAACACCCTATCAAGATAGATCGGAAATCTGTCCTATCGTCTCAGTCTATCGTTTCAGGGCAGGGTTCATCATATGCAAAGAGTTCTTATGTACAAATACAGCAGAGGAGTAGAAATCTGGACATGTTAGAGATAATTTTGTCCGAAATGGAGAATTGTGTAGTGCTATGCTGTCCAATATGGTTAAATTTTTCATTTTATTCAGTTTAATTCATTTAAATCTAATTTTAAAAACTGATATTCGATCCAGTCATTGGAAAACTCCAAAGAAATGTTCGAGCAACATAGACCTGCAAATCTACCTTTTCCATAGTAAATTTTATGAAATCGAGATACAGATTAAATCCTGCTGATGAAACCTTACTGTCTGGATTGAGGTGGGCTTTAAGCGCCAAGCACAAACCGTGTGTCAAAGACTTGGTAAGAAAAAAGAACAACACGGGGGTGCCTGGGTGGCTCAGTTGTTAAGCCTCTGTGCCTTTGGCTCAGGTCATGATCCCAGGGTCTTGGGATCGAGCCCCTCATCGAGCTCCCTGCTCGGTGGGAAGCTTGCTTCTTCCTCCCCCACTCACCCTGCTTGTGTTCCCTCTCTCGCTGTCTCTCTCTCTCTGTCAAATAAATAAATAAAATCTTTAAAAAAGAAAAAAAGAACAGCACAAAGACTATAAAACAGCTCATTGATAACTTTCTATATTGTCAGCATGTTGAAATGATATTTTGGACAACTGGGTTAAATAAAATATATCATTATGTTAACTTCATCTGTTCGTTTTTACTTTTAGAAATGTGGCTCCTGGAAAATTTAAAAGGACAAACGCAGCTCTCATCATATTTACATCAGACAGCATGGTGCGGGTGAGGACATGGGCCTTGCACCCATGGGCTTGGGCAGGAGTCCCAGCCCGGCCCTCATTAACTACCCAGGAGTCATTTAGACATGTAAGCCTTACTCTCCCTGCCATACACTGGAGTTCACAATGCTTCTCTCAGAAGGCTTTTAGTGAGTGAGTGTTTTGTAAGCTGTTGAGACCACGCAGACGTAATTATTATTACTGCCCAAGCCTATGATTTCATTGAATTGATACAAAATCTGTGGCCCCAGGGTGGGGAGGTGTACCCCAAAGCCCACGGTGAGTCAGACTCTCAGGACAGTGGTCTTTTTCTAATCCTTGAGATGGCCTAATTTAGTTTAATTCTCACAGCCAGCCCACAAATGGGGAAACTGAGGCACAAAGCCATTTAGTAATTTGCCCAAGGTGACACAGTGAGAAAAACTCAGAGCTGGGATTTGAGCCCAGGCTATCTGGCTCCAGAGACTACACTCTTAACCGCTCTACTCCACAAGTTGGAATCCAGCGTCCTGGCTTTTGCTTCGGTGACCATGCCGGGGGTGGGGGGCGGGAGCTCTGACAAGCCAGGGGGGGTCTTCCAAACTCCTTCCAACTCTATACTGCTCAGCAAGCCCTGAACATAGAAATGATAGCCCAGCCCCCAGTAGCGATAGGGCTCAGCACTCAAGCCCCAGGGACTAATTTCCGAAAGGGGTCCTGACTCCAAGGATGAGCCTCAATGAGGAGACCTTTCTCCCCCGGGCAGGGGCCCCTGGGAGTTTGTCCCACTGCCCTCGGCACTTGGAGAAGATGAGCCTGCCAGCTTAGCCTCGAGCTGCCCCGCCCCTTCCGCACCCGTTCTCCAACACAGGCTGGCTCTGGCACCTTCGGAAGCCCGTTTCAACTCTGAGGACAAAGGGACAATTAGAAGAGAACCAACCATCAACAGAACCAGAGGGTTTCAGGGAAGGAGCCCTGACGGGGAGGGGGCCGGGACTGTGTGAATGTCTTTGTTTCAAGAACTTTCCTTGATGGGGTGCCTGGGTGGCTCAGTCGTTAAGCGTCTGCCTTCGGCTCAGGGCGTGATCCCAGAGTCCCGGGATCGAGTCCCGCATCGGGCTCCCTGCTCCGCTGGGAGCCTGCTTCTTCTTCTCCTGCTCCCCCTGCTTGTGTTCCCTCTCTCACTGGCTGTCTCTTTCTCTGTCAAATAAATAAATAAAATCTTAAAAAAAAAAAAAAAGAACTTTCCTTGAGGTTGTTTGTGGGGAGCGATCCATAGTACTGGAAAGAAAAAGGAACAGCCTGTAATTCCATTAAAATTGGAAAGAAGCATGGCGCTGGCTCGCATGAGTAACTCTGAACTTGACTCAGAGCAGCTCGGGGTGTTCTGTCTTTGAAGGAACTTGGAGGGGTTGTGACACCCAGTTGGGCTGAGTTTACTCTGTCACAGAGACTGAGGCTGGCCGGGAGGCTTGGTTGGACAGCGTGGCCCTCACTCACAGAGGTGACCGGTGTTGGGCGGCTGTGGGGAATAGACCGGGCTGCACCTGCTGGGAATCTCCAAGCCCGGGAAGGTCGGGGTGGCCTCTCTCCCCTTGGAATCTAAAGGCAAGTCAGTGACTTGGTGTTTTCCCCCTAGTTTACTTGGACAGTTTTTGTTTTCTCCTCTCTATCTAGGAAAAGCTTGGGGACATAAAGGAAACTCAATGGGCACGCTCTGAACTGGATATTTGTGCCCCCCCCCCAATCCATATATTGAAACCCTACTCTCCAGTGTGATGGGACTGGGGGCGGGGGCTTTGGGAGGGAAGCAGGGCTAGATGTCACAAAAATCCTGCCTTTTTACCTTTCTTGGGTCACCCTGTCACATGACAGAGGCTGTTTGCCGCACGGCATCCTCCCTGCACGCTCAGGTGGAATTCCCACCCCCTCCACCACCAAATCCCAGGGGAGGTCAAGGACAACAACAACAACTCATAACCTTCACTGAAAGAGAAGCTCCACCATAGGAATAATGCAACATAACCGCTCTGGGGTCTGTGAGATTCTGGAACTCCCCCATTCTCTCTCTTGCTCAAGAAAGTGAGGGGGTGTGAGTGACATTATGCTGGGAGCCAAGAAATGAGAGTCTGGCTGGCCTGCGTTCAATTCCATTAACACCCGCTGACCGCTCAGCATGGGCGTGACAGGAGCAGGTGCCGAGGAGATGAGCAAGGCTGGGAAGAGCCTGGGAGGGGGAGGGTCCCACGCACCAATGCGTCTCTCCGGAAACCCTTTTTTTCATAATTCAGAATGCATATTTTGGGGACAGGCAGAATAGTGACCCAAACCCTCTCTGCTGATCACTGGCTGTGTGACCTTGGGAGGGTCTTCAGTTTGAAGCTGGCACCGTACATGATGCTGGGACCGCAGCGCGTTGCTTTGAGGGCTGCGTGAAGAGCGTATGTGAGATGAGTAGCGTGCACGTGGTGTATGGCCGCTGTCATTATTATCCCTCATCCTGAGGCTTTGGCCTACTTTCTCTTGTCCGGTCCTGAGTGGACAGGGGAGGGCATCTGGCCATTGATTACATATTCCGTCCCAGGCATAAAGATGACTCTGAGGGCCCTTCAGCCTTCTCCTCTGCAAAGGGACTACTCCAGTTCCCCAAAGACTGCCTTCTTCCCTCCTTCCTCCCCATCTTTCTTATGAAGCCTAGGAGAGCTGCCCCACACTCACATCTTGCTGCCCCCTTCCCTGGCTCTACAAGCATCTACAGCGTTCCTGGAGAGGAGAAGTGGCCTGCGGTTGCCATGGTAACAAGAGTGCCTCCGAAAAGCAAAGCCTTCTGTGGTTCTGACCCCAAGGCTTGCTAAGGCTCCTGTGCCAAACTATACCTTCTTTGCACGTACCAGGTGATAAGACAAGACACCCCTGAGCATAGAGACTCATGAGCAGCTCAATTTAAATCCCAAGAGATAACAGGAAGAATGGGGTTCCCAGAGAGCCCAGCGGGCCGGAGACACTGGCCTTTCACGGGCGGGTCTGCTTCATCCCCCGTAGATTTCAGACCACTGAGTGCAGGAGGGGGATGTCAGGTCCCTCCTCTAGAACTCTGACTCAGTAGGTCTTGCGTGGGGTGCTTGAATCAAACTTGCCTGGGTTCGAAACCCAGCTCACTCCACGCTATGGGATGTTGCACAAATCTCACTATATGCCGGGCTTGCTTCCCCCACTTCACAGGTGTAAAACCCTCCCAGGACTGAAGTCCCATCACAAGAAAGACCCAGCAGCTGGCCCACAGTGAGGACCCAAGATCTTGCCGAGTCAATGAGTACAAAAGCGTGTATGTGACGGATGCGTGGGCGCACATACATGTAGTAGGTGGATAAAGCAGATTATTAGATAAAATCTTTAAAAAAAATAAAAGGGACACCTGGCTGGCTCAGTCGGTTAAGCGTCTGTCTTCAGCTCAGGTCATGATCCCAGGGTCCTGGGATCGAGTCCCGCATCGGCTGCTTGCTCAGTGGGGAGGCTGCTTCTCTCTCTCCCTCTGCCTGCTGCTCCCCCTGCTTGTGCTCCCTCTCTCTCTGACAAATAAATAAATAAAATCGTTCATAAATGTAAACATTTCTTGTTTTTTTTTTTTTAATGTAAACGTTTCTTAAATGAGGGTTGTGGGGAGGCCTAGGGATTCTTAAAACACTCTCAATGCATCTCTATATGTGTGTAACATTTCTCTCTAACAAAGTATCTGGAAGATTCTATAACAGGGTAGTAACAACAGTTACCAGTAACATGACTGGTGTGTTTTTTCTCTTTATTTTCTAAATTATTTTCTAAATTCTGTAGCTTTTGTTTTATATATAACTTCAGTGATGAAAATAAAAACAACAGTTTGTTTTTTAATGACAAGATAGGGTGAAAAACTCTTTATAAATTGCTCGAGTCTTATCAATGCCACTTGCGAATGATTCCTGAGTGCTTACATGGTTTTTAATAGTGGTCAATTCTGTCTTCTCCTTCATAATGCTCAGACAAAGGTATTCTTACTGTCCCCATTTTACAGACAGGAAAATTTAGGGTCTAAGAGGTTAAGGAAATTTCCAGAACGACAGGGCCCATAAGAGGCAAAGCAGGATTTGAACCCAAACAGAGGGTTTCTGGGCTGCCTTAATTGTCAGGACATATAGTAAATACTCAACAAATCTTAGTTACCATTATTTTTAAAAGAAGTCTCTATAGCTCACCTCACCTCCACCAACATTACCGGGATGGTGCCATGACTAGACCCTCCCTGGGCTCTGCTGCAGGAAGGTGGAGGTAAGGGAGCCCCCAGGTGGCCTGCAGCCCAGAGCCTGAAGCCCAGAGCTCAACTCCTATCTCTCTGGAGGCATGAAGGGCGTCCTCAAGGAACACAGAGGAGAGAGAGTCCGGGAAGTGACTGCAGGGGAGGGGACCTTGGGGCCAGGCCTTGATGGTCAAGGAGTGTTCCACAGGGGCAGGAGGAGCTGACCCCAACTACCAAGGATTTCCTCTGTGCCAAGTGTTTTATCGACATTGTGTACAGAACCCTGACAGCCCTGTGAGAGGGTATTACCGTGAAACCCATTTTCCTGACAAAGAGGCTCTGAGAAATGAAGTTACCAGCCCAAGGTCGCAAAGCTGGGGCTTGACAGTCCCAGAATTCAAATCCAAGTTTGTTCCCCATACTCACACTTTCCCCCACTGCAGGCAGCCTCAGGGAGAGGAGGCAGAAGGGCATTCTGGGTAGGGACTGCAGCACGAGCAGAGGCCTGGAGGCAGGACAGGAACTCGTGTGCTAAGCTGGAGTGAAATTCAAGAATAAAATCCCCCCAGAGCTTGGCGCCCCCTGTGCAGGGGGCAGGGCTGGGTTTCTGGGTTTCGGTGGAAGCTGAAACCCTGCTGGGTCACACAGGGTTTTCCAGGGGGCCTGTCCCCACCCACTGGCTCTCAGGAGGGACTCTGGTTCGAGTCTCCGAGACCTGCTGTAGCAGCAGTTTCTGGGTGAACGAAGCTCGAGTGTGGGCACGGGATGAAAATCCCCCCAACTCCTGGGGGTGGGGCTAACACCTTTCAGAGGTGGCCTAAAGCCCCCTTAAGACAAGGGCCCCCTGACGTCAGGCACTCAGAGCTGCTGGAAGTCATCAGCTTCCCTATGAGGAAGGAACCAGGGCCCTTCCCAAGCAGGTGACCTCAGGCTGGGACCAGAACATCTTGGGGGGCGGGGGGTAGAGTATGATTTCAGGTCCAAGTCCAAGCCCACATTCTTAGCTGCCAGGCCTCAGGTTGCCCCATGCTCCCCTTCACAAGCCACACACAGGGTGTTTTTGAGGTGGCTCGAAAGTCCTTCCACATTTCTGCCTATCTTAACCTTAGCCAAGAAGGTGCATTCATTCATTCCTTCCTTCATTCTTCACTCTCGGCCAGGCTCCGTACCAGGCCCCACGCCATGGAGGAGGACACAGATATACTCATGGCTGATTATAGTCGGGTCTCATGGTTATCCCTGGGCAGAGCAAAGGGCTCTGGGAAAAGTAGAGGTGAGAGGGAATAACTTTGAGTCCAAAGAGCAAGGGACAATTGGAAGGGGTCTTAGAGGATGAGTAGGAATTCTCAGGGATGAGAAAGTGATGGAGAGAAAGAGCTAGCCAAGCCTTAGAAACCTGGGAGACCTAACCTGCATCTTTCCAGAGGTGAGCGGACCAGGAGGAGAGATCGCCAAGGGCAGCAGTGACCCACCACTCTCTGTATACCCCTCGTTCTCCCTGCCAGGGGCCTAGCATCACAGGGCTTCCCCATCATTCTCTGCAAAGGTGCTCGAGCCCTGATTTAAATACTGGAAGACTTGTTGCTTTCTCAGCCCCTACCCCAGTGATGGCTAAGATCTCTGGTCACTGCCTCTCCCCATGGTGTCCAGCCTTTAGGCTTCAATCTGGGGTGAGTAGAGGCCTGGCTCAATGTTTGATCAGTACCAAAGTATGATGGGCACTTGGGAAGTTTTGCAGAGGTTGGAGGTGAGTTCCCAGGCTCTGGCCACCAGCACCCACTGCTTGGGGCTGAGGGTCTGGCTTGGCCAACTGACCTCGCACTTACTCACTTCCAGCTGCAATCTGCCCTCCCAATCCATTCCTCTGGCTTGTGACTCTGTTTCCAAACTCCAGAGTCCTGGGGAACAGAGAAGCCAAGAAGTCACCCCCATAGTGTTGGGGGCAGCACGGCAACGTTGAAAGTGTGTGAGCTTTGGAGTCGGACTGATGTGGGTCCCGTCTCTTCCTCTTCATACCAGGATCTGGATTTCTTAACCTCTCCGAGCTTCCATGATCCTTCTCTATGTAAATGGTGATGGTAATATCACCTTCATGGAGCAGTGAAGGGATTAGCAGAGAAAGGGGCCACAAGTTTGCATGCATAATCCCTTACTGCAATTCGAAAGCCCCAGAGACCCCCAAACGAAAAGTGTTTTCAGAACTCTGTTGGTGGCAACACCTGACCTGAACTAATGCAAGGTGTTCATAGTCTTTGTTTATTCCACATGGTGTGGAAAATCATACATTTTGCTGCAGAAACATTAACGTATTTGATTCCAACAGCTGACCAGGCCCCGGCTGTGACATTACAAAGTATACAAAAGGGCACCATGTCCCCTTTCTGAAATCCAAACATTGTCGATTCTGAATTGTCCCTGGCCCCATGGGTTCCAGAAAGAGACGGAGGACCCGATGTGGCTTTCTGTTTCTCCCCTGACAGAGTAACTGTGCGGACCAGTCCTCCAAATTGAAGGCCAGAAAAGTTGCCCTAACTTCCCCAGCCTCTTCCCCTCTCCTCACCTTTCTTAACGGAAACCCTCCTCCAAAAAGAAGCTTCTGTATAAATCAATAAGGAAAAGGCAAACAATAGAAAAATGGGCAAAGAGCAAGAATGGGCATTTCAGGGAAGAGGAAACACACAAGACCCATAAACTTATAGAAAGTATCCAACCTCACAGTCATCGGCAAATGCAAAGCAAGGCCCCAGGGAGATACTATCTTACACCCACTACATTGTCTACAGTTAGGAAGTGGGGCAATACTGACTGTTGAGAATAGAGGTCAACAGGGATTCTGCACGTTGCTGGGGGGGGGAGCAAAGTCGGGACAAGAACTTTAGAAAACATTTCCATAGTCATGCATGACCCAGAAATTCCACCCCCAAGCCACAGACACACACACAGACACACAGACACACACACACACACACACTGCTAGGGGTTGAATTGTGTCTCACAAAAAAAGATATGTTGGAGTCTTAACCTCAGTTCCTAAGAATGTGACTTTATTTGGAGACAGGGTCTTCACAGAGGTAATCCACTTAAAATAAGGTCATTAGGGTGGGCTCTAGCCCAATAGGACTGGTGTCCTCATGAAAAGGGGGAATGTGGACACAGGCGTGGGCACAGAGGAAGAATGCCGTGTTAAGATGAAGGCAGAGACAGGAATGGAGCTTCTACAAGCCAAGGAGTGGCCAAGAACGCTAGCAAATCACCAGGAGCTAGCAGAGAGGCCCGGAACAGACGCTCCCTTACAGCCTGAGAAGGAACCAACCCTGCTGACACCCTGGTCTTCGACTTCCAGCCTCCAGAGCTCGAGACAATACATTTCTGTTGCTCACACACCAATCTGTGGTACTGAGTTAGGGAAGCTCTAGGAAACGAAGTCATGCATACTTGTAACAAAGGTTGCCTGCAAGAAGCAGGGGCTGGGGAGAGCCCATGGAAGCTTCTAGGGAATTCTGGAAGGGAGAAGAGGGGAACTCGCAAGATGCATACATGAGCCCCTCCTTCACTTCCAGAACCCCCAGGTGCTGCCTGGGACCATTTCACGGCTTATGCTGACATGGCTGGACCCGAGGCCGTCCGCACACGGGCTGGTGGCTGGAAAGGGTCTGTAAGGAACCTCAGGGAGGGCGTAAAGTCCATCTAGAGGATAAGAATGGAGGAGCTGGTATTCGGGTGTACCTGGTTTCCCTTAGGAGGGTTCAGGAACTTGCCCAGGGCCACACAGGAGGTGCGGGAGCCTGGAATCAAACCCTCGCCTCCCAGACCCCAGAGTCCACATGCTCACAGCCACCCTGACAAATACGGATCGTAGCCAGTGCGATGCCCATCCGCACACCCACCCCCATGCTGACGAGACTAAACACTTGCATTGCTCCAGGGACTTGCAAACTCCCTCCTTCCAGAATGAAAGGCCGAGTTGTCTGAGGGTGCTGGGTGAGATTTCTTTTCATGTGGTTGTGAGAATGTTTTTACAACGAGGATGACGAATGTGTACGGCGGGTGTGAATTTTCAGCTGGAATCAGGTGGGAGTGACAAGGAAAATGGTAGAATTGACATCAGCCATTATTAGGACCTTGGGTACGGCCCTGCCCCTTTTGGGGGCCTCAGTTTCTCCGTGCTAACATGGGCCGGCTGGGCCGGCTGGGGTCTGACTGCGGAGTGGGAGGCAGCTGTCCGGCCTCTGACTGCTCCTGGTTTGGGGGTGCTCCGCAGACTGCCCTTCCCTCCTTCACAGCACAGCCCCCTCCTGCCCCCGCTGCCCCCACCCACCTGACCCTGCCACCGGCGCATTGTTTCCCAAACCAGACAATTTAAGATCGGTTATCAAATAATGCTGAATCCCACAGCCAGCGGATTCGTCCTTTGGCAGCCCGTCGGGGCTGGGGATTACAGGTCTGGGTGGTGCTGCTCAGCCTTGAACACTCCACACTCTGCACGAGGGGAGGGGGGCCCAGGCGTGTGTAGCAGGCTCTTTAATGTGTTTTCAGTGTTTTGTTTATACGGACATTCTATTTACTGAAGTAATATTTGTTGGAGATGTACGATGTTGATGGAAGATTTCTAGGTTTAAATAAACTGACTTAGGTTTAAATATGGAGTTGATCATAGACAAGGTTGTTAAATAATTGTATATGCATAAAGGCGAACCAGATCACGTCCTTTGATACCCAAAACTCTCCGATGATTTCCCATTTCCCTTGGGTTCATTCCAAGCCCCTATGTGATCGGTGTTTGCCGACACCTGCAGCCTGTCCACCTCCATCTCCTCCGCTCTCTCTCCCCCTCGGCTTTCGCCTCCAGCACGTCCATCAACCGTTCCACCTCAGAGCCTTCACGCCTGTGTTCCCTCCACCCGGAAGGTCCTCCTCCCTGCTCTCGATCTCTCGGGATTCCAGGCTAATCTCAGCATTCACATCTCTGCTCAAATGCCTCCAGAGGCCTTACCGGGACCCCCATCCCACTCACTCTCGGTCTGCCTTGCTTGGCTTTATTTCCCTTGCTGCATGTACTCCTCTCTGATATGATACTCTTCTAAAACATGCTTGCTCATTTCTCTATGTTCCCCACTAGAATAGAAGCTCCTTGAAGTCTAGGGCTTTGTCCCCTATCCGCAGTGGCTGAGAGTGCTGGCCAGCCTGGAGCTGGAGCTCAACAAATGAATGGCAGAAATTGTAGGTAGGGACAGAGGGGGCCCTGAGAGTAGAGACGAGCGAACCAAGTTCCAATGTCTAGGCCGGGCAAGATGGCGGCTGCCAGAGGCTCGACCTGAGGGGCTCACGAACACCTTTTGCCTCATCAGCTCCAGCCTTCCAGGCACTGAGCCACTGGGCTCCTACCCTCCGAACCAGCAAAGAAAGCCAAGTCAGCGACTAAACTTGTCGAAGGAGTGATAGAGTCATAACATCACCATCCAGAAGCGGTGGTGATAATAACCAGCTCAGGCCAGAACCCCGAATCATGTTACAACTGGTGGGCAAAAGTTTGAGGGGGACTAACATTTTTACACAGCCTCAAAGAATCTGCCCACAAGACACATATTAGTTACAAAGGAGAAAAGAGTCACTTTACCTAGCAGACATCACCTTAGCCAAGCAATCAGAATGAGAACACCAAGATGGGACAAACTGACTCCAGTGCCTCTTGATACGATGCACTGAGAAGAAGAGCAAACATTTCTATGCTGTTCCTGCCACAGGAGGCACGACTAACCATGAGGAACCGTCAAACCAACCATGACTAGAGACATTACACAGAATAACTGGACTGTCGGGGTGCCTGGGTGGCTCCGTCGGTGAAGCGTCTGCCTTTGGCTCAGGTCAGGATCCCAGGGTCCTGGGATTGAGCCCCGCATCGGGCTCCTTGCTCAGTGGGGAGCCCGCTTCTCCCTCTGCTTCCCCACCCCTCACTCCCACTTATACTCTCTCTCTCAAATAAATAAATTCTTAAAAAAAAATAATAGCTGGACTAGACTCTTCAAAAGGATCAATGTCATGAAAAAGAAAGAAAATCTGAGAAAATGTTCTAGATCAAAGGAAAATTAAGCATGGCACACCAACTAGAATTTTCTTTTGCCTTAAAGGACATTATTGGAACAATTGGCAAAATCTGAAAAAGGTCTGTGGATTATTTATTAATGTTGTCTTGACGTCAACTACCCCAGTTTGACATGTGTATTGTGGCTGGATGAGAGAATGTCCTTTAAAAAAAAAAAAAAAAGACAGACTGAAGTATTTAGGAGAAAGGGACCTTATGTCTGCAACCTACTCTCAAATAATTTAGGCCAAAAGGAAGAGATAGACCAAAAAATGGGTAGGCTGAGAAAATGTAAAGCAATTGTGGTAAAATGTTAACAGTTGGGGAATCTGAGTGAAGAGCATATGGAACTTGCAACTACTCAGCCAGCCTGAAATTCTGTTGAAATAAAATGTTGGGGAGAAAAGAAAAACCGGAGAGAAAAAGAAGGCCGAGGCTGAGGACAGGGCAACCATTGAGGTGTGCAGGCAGAGTGGGTGCAGGAAGCCAGCTCCTCGCCTCGCCAAGCTGACATCTCAGAGCCCGGGTCACCTGTGCTCACCTCAGACCACGGCGGACTACAGCCACGTGTGTGAGAGCACAGGACCCCCACTACTGCCCCTGCCCAGCGGGCTGCCCACCCCGGCACCGGCTCCATGACCTTGGGCACGTCACCCCCCACACTGCACCTTGGTTTTCTCCTCTAACAAACAGGAGCAGATGACTGGCAGCCCTCTGGGGTTTCTTCCAGCCCAGATGCTGTCATGATATTTCTAGAATCCTATCTGGAAAGCATGGCACATTTCTCCAAGGAGCTTAATTCATTTGGAGAGGGCCTTTACTTCAGTTTAGCTGATGAAAGGAAGGGAAAGTGAATCTCCCTGAGCAGAGTGGGGGATGGACCGCCCCCTGTCCAGGGCATGGTTTCCCACCTCTGTCCCCCGCCCAGCCCAGCTCCCACGCACTCCTCCCAGGCAAGGTGAACACCCTACCAAAATTTATACTAAAGCACAGATAAAATAGATAAAATCCTTCCCCTAAGTCCAGCTTGGCCATGATGGAGTGGTTGGGGAGGCCTGGAAATATAGGGTGGACCTCCTAGTACCCCACCACCTCCTAACACAGGTGGAGGCCCAGGAGAAAGCAAGGGGATCACTTTCCCATTATGGGAGCCCAGTCTGTGTCTCCCCAGGGCCCTGCAGCTTCTCCCTCAGCCCCTCCGTGCTGCCTCTCTACTGAGGCTAGCCTCTCGGAGGCTCCCTTGGCGGCCATTTTCTGGCAGAAGGCAGTCAGGCCACAGGAATCTACAAAATGGTGGGCGGAAATTGGGGCTTCCCTCTCTTCTTTCTCTGCTGCCCCTGTGAGCTCCCATGGCCCCAGGCCCAGCAGCAGTTATGGCCGTGGGGCTCTTCAGCACCCCCAGGGAGCCCCAGATTTCTCTAAGTACTTCATAGCCAACATCTCATGGAGACTCATCCCAGACCTGGGTTCTGGAGGTTACCATCAACCCTGCTTTACAGCCGGGGAAACTGAGGCTCAGAGTGGATATTCATGCAGGAAGTGACTTCTGACTCACAAGTAGCTTCAAGGTTTGGGGTTTTTTTTACCCAGTTTCCACGACAGCCTAGCCGACAGTGGGTAAGATGAAGTCTCCAGGGAATCAGGAAACCTTTCCTGAGAAATCTCGAGATGAATGGGGTCTGTGGCCCAAACCCTGCCTATTTTCCAGGGCTGGGAAAGAACATGGATTAGGAGTCATAAGCTTAAGTTAACGATCTACCAGCTGTGCACCTATTAGCTGTGTGATCTAGAAGTCCCTTCACCTCTCTGAGCGTCAGCGACTTCACCGCTAAAATGGAGGTAATAACTCACACGTAGTAGGGCTGCAGTGAGAAGACAGACTTACGAATTTACAGTGTGGCCCGGGAGGCCGTTACCCCTTTGATTGCCCAGCTATCCTTGGCCAGCTAACCTCTTGAAATACACGGTTTATGTGTGTAATTTCTGTGTGCCAGTCACCGCGCTCGTCGTCGCATCCTCCTCTCACAGCAGAACAGGTGAGTCAGGAGGAAGAAAACAGGACCTACAGGTCCAGCAGGGCCAGCCGTCAGCCCCTCCCTGCCGCTAGCCCCTTTGCATTTTCGCCTTGCCGGTCTGACCTCCAGGCTTCTGCTCAAATCAGTCCTTCCACGTGGAATGCTACCCCCCCCCCCCCGCCTTTAACTTTTTATCTTGAAATCACAGACTCACAAGAAGTTGCAAAACAGCACAGAGAAGGCCCATGCAGCTATCGCCCAGCTTCCCCGATAGTGACATATTCGGTAACTAACTAGAGTAAATTACCAAAACCAGGAAGTTGATATTGATGTAACACAACTAACCTATATACACTTTACTCAGACTGCAGCAGTTTTTGCATGCACTCATTTTTAAAAATGTCTTTGTGCCATCCTTCTGTCTGTCTAGCCCCCTGAGACATCCGTGTTCCCCTGTCAGGGAAGCCACCCTGTCTCCAGGAGGCCGGAGCTCTCCCTCCTTGGACTCCCAGCTCCTGGAGGCAGTGTAGCCCGGTGATGGAGAATGCGGGTTTTGAAGACCGATAGACCTGGATTTAAACTCCGCATCAGCCACCAGCCTGGGACAAAATACATAATTTTCTGAGCCTTAGTTGACCCACCTGTAAAATGGGGAGATTGCTCCAATGTCAGGGCGGGGCGGGAGCAGCTTAGCTGCTGCTCAGAGAACGGTAAGTCCCCTGCAGTGGGTGGTGGTTATGGCTGTCATCGGAATGCACCTGTCATCACACCTATCCCAGGTTGACTCTTGTGTGTTTTTATCATCTGCCCCACAACACTTCAAGTGTTCAAGGGCAAACCTTCATATCTCACATCACGCTGTCCTACAGGGCCTGGCACACAGCAGGTGCTCAATAAATGGAACTAGATGGAGCTTCCTGCCAAGCAGGCTTTCCCTAGGCTCATGGCACCTCTCTAGCTTCACCCTCATTCATTTCTGGCCCAGGTAGGCAGGTAAGTTCACAGCAGACCCCGCGAGGGCTGGGCCTTGGTGAGAGCAGCCCCATTTGACCCCATTTGTCCCTGAGAAGGCTTCCAGGGGACCCCGGACCTTCAGAGGTCCCTCTGGCTGCAAGGGGGGGTGTCGTAGCCAGGGAAGATGCCTCGTATTTGCGTGAAGCCCCAAGGGCAGCCAGCTGGGAGACAAGCCAGGCCACTCCTCCCTAGGGAAGAGTCAGAGCGACTAGTCGGGACACCTAAGCTGAAGTCCTGGCACTTACTAGCTACAGACTTCGGGCCAATCTCTCAGCCTCGATAACCCCTGCTTTCCTCATCTATACATGGGGTTGTCATGTGGGTAAATGAGCTTGCTGTGCAAACTGCGTGTTAACCACCAAATCCTGTATTCACATATACAAGATCTTTCTCCTCGCTCTGTAACATTTATAAGCTAGCATTTTAAAGCACTGCTATGTTCAGGCACTTCCCTTTCCAATGCATTATCTAAATTAACTTCCATCCTGTGGTGAGGGGCAGAGGGAGAGGGAGAAGCAGACTCCGTGTTGAACAGGGAGCCCCACACGGGGCTCGATCCCAGGATCCTGAGATCATGACCTGAGCTGAAGGCAGACACTTAACCGACTGAGCCGCCCAGGGCCCCCCTGGGCTGGTTTCTAACAACTGGACCTCAGATGTGTGGCTGCCCCACTCTACAAACAGTAAAAGCCTTGAGGCACAGACATAGAGTACAAAGATGTTTCGGCTGGGTCTTTAGTGTTCAATTTGCTCATTTTTCCAGTGAAGGAACTTGGGACAGAGAAAGGAATGAGCCTGCCCAAGATGACCCAGCAATCGAGAGCCAGAGTGAGTTCTAAGAATCCACCCCCACTTCACCCCTCCTCCAGGTTCCTTCTCCCGGTGGCTCAATTCCCAGCTAAATTGTGCGGCGTGAATCTGGGCACCGTCCCCGATTTCAAGGCTCACCAGGAATCCAGGGACTGTCCAGGGGGCCCCTGGGAAGGTGAGCAGAAGGCTTCCCCAGGCTGTGTCCAGTAAGGGGAACAGATTATCTGTCCTCATTGTCCTTTCTCTGGATCAGTGCTTCCAAAGAGTGAGACACATACCCAAAGGTTTGAAAACTGGTTTAGGTGGTCACTGACATGGTCTTACATTAGCTAGGTAAAGGAAATTTCCCTTTCTGCCTTTCTGATGACTTGGAGGAGAAAATCTCCCAGGGCGCTTGTCCTTACTGCCTGACATCTAGAAACCCTCCCTTTGAGCAAAGAGAAAGCAGCCACACATCTGAATTTAGTAACATTGTTTTGTTTCCATGATGGTTATTTTCACCATTACTACGATTAAGGTGATTTACAATGGCTCTATCTTTAAGGAAGCAACATAAAGATTTTTGTAAAAATGAAAGTATTTATACTTTAAAACATCATTTGAGAGTATTAAGTAGATTGTCAGATAGATGGCAGCTTTCTCAAACACTGGGAAGGGGCAGGAACGAGGGCCCCCAGGAAGTGCTGCCTGAGTAACTCTGGTCGCCCTGGCCCCAGTGGCCAAGGGGTGGGGGGTGGGGTGGGAGCAGTGCCGAGGGTGGGCTGGAGGGTCTGGAGGACACAGTGAGTAGAGAGGAGGTGGGCCTGGGGATTCTAGGCCCACCAGGGTCTGCTCAGGGCAGAGCTGGGCATCAGTACGGGTGGTGGTTGGTGGTTTCATGGCTGTCGAGCCGGCGTGGTCTTTTCCTCCAAGGCCCTGTCCCAAAGCCTCAGTTGGGACCACCTGCTTAATCCCTCCCTGCCCTCAGGAAGAGAGCTGATTCTTCAGCCTTGGAATCAACAGCTGGGGGCCCAATTTAATTCCTGAATCTTCCTATCAGAAAGTGAGGCTAGCTCAGAACGGGCCTCGATAAATACAGACCGAAAGAGGGAGACTGTGGACAGTGTTTCTTACTCATTCTAGAACTGTCTGTAATAACCCACGTTATCCTGGGAGCTGCCTGGTGCCACATCACCGCTGTGGTGACCGCCACGCTAAAGCCCCCACCAGTCATTGACCTGTGATCAGAGAGCCAGACGGAGCCGGGAGAAATATACAAATGCCGGTCATACATTATTTATACATCTGTCGGTTGCAGTCTTGCCAGCAGGGAAAGAAGAAGAGAATCGGAAACACATTTGTTTCATTTGATCCAATCAAGTGCTGAAGCCCCCTGGGCTGAGACAGGGGTGACCTTGAGAATTGTTTGTAGACCTTGGGTCTTGAAGTCATTTATGGGTCGAGGGACCCGCGGGAGCAGAGGGCAGAGGCTATGCAAAAGCACACGGCGTACCCATCAGCAACACAGGACAATCATATCTTACATTTCGGCAAAACAATAAAAGAGCTGACCTCATTTCAGTCCCTAAGACAGAGACACTCCCCTCTACGGGGTATCATCCAGGTTACCTGCTATGGGACAATCCTCTTCTCCTCGGTAAGTGGCTTTGAAGCCCCAGAAGATTCGAATTTTAAAAAGGAAGATGGTGGAAGTACATGAAAACCCATAGCAACGATACAGTTATGCTAAGTGTCAGTTGGGTCAATTGCTGTGTGTTGATGCATAAAGGCCTGGATCTGTGATGTTCTAAGAACACTTGGCTGCTAGCATTGCTCACGTGTGTGACCGAGTCATCGACTTTAGTTGAAATTTTAAGTGAAAAATTTCAGAGAATTTGGCAATGTCTGTAAACATTATTAGAATATTTAAGAGAACTTAATTGTCACCCTGTTTAAACGTTTGTTTTTTAGAGTGGAGAGTATTCTCTGAAATCCTTGGAAAAGGCTTGTTTCTTGGAGGTATTTGGAGCATTTATAAGAGAACCAGATTCATTAAATTTGTAGAAGCCGTTTAGATCATCTCAGGCAGTGCTACCCGGTAGAAACAACACAAGCCACAGAGGTCATTTACGATTTTCTAGTGGCCACATTTTTTTACAAGTTGAAAAGGAATAGACAAGCTTTATTGTTACAATAAAATGTATTTAACTCAACCTATGCAAAATATCGTTTCAACATGTAATTCACAAATTATTAATGAGATACTTTATGTTCTTTTTCTGAACCCATCTTCAAAATCTGCTCTGTATGTTACCTTTCCAACACTTGTCCACTCAAACTACCAGGTTTCAAATGCATATTTCGGTGGTCGCTGTCTGGGCTATCACAGATCCAAGGGCACTTAATTAAAAGCTGCATTTGTGAGTGGTATTTATTATTTAAGAAAGCTGACTGCGTTCGACCTGATCTGATGAAATATTAATCAAAGGATCCCTGAGAGTCACAGTTAAAAATTCCTGGACTTATAAAAAAAATGAGTTCTGGATATTGAATTTACAAGAGAAGCAAAAAAACCCAGATTTTTAGAAATTGGCTCATTTAAGAAACTTTTTTTTTAGAGCAGCCACAAATGGCCTTTCTGGTGCCCAATGGCAGCCCCCGGACCTCACCGACCGCGGTCCAGATGGAATTCGAGTCACCGACCTCGGCAAAGCCCTTGGGGGAAAGGTCTGGTTATTTGTTACTATTTTGTACACAGAATGTCAGATCTGACCGAGCCCTTAGGGGTTTTCTGCCCAAAGCGCCCCATTTCACTGGTGCAAAACCAGATCAGAGAAGCACGCATGGTGAATTAGAGGCCGGGCCCAGGCAATACCCCGGTCTCCTGACCCCACCTTGTCCTCCCCAACCAAGGGCTTCAAGTTCATTCTCTCTACCTCTTTGTCCCCAGTTGGCTGATCAGGAAACTGAGGCACAAAACTGGAGGGTAAGGGGACGAACTGGTCCCGGACCCAGGCCTCCAGGGAGCACAAGCAGAATTGGAAAGTGTGGTCCCCGCTCTGGTCATTCAACAGCACGCACCCAGGCCTGAGGAGAGAACAGCCCAGAATCAAGGCCGGGCTGGCCAGAGAAATAGCTGGGTGAGGCCCAGGATGGAGCCTGGTGCTAGGACTGCAAAGGAGAGCAGGCGAGGGGAGGCCGTGGCCGGGCCTGCCAGGGCCCAGGAGGGCCAGCCTCCACCCGCCTGTGACCCCAGGGCACAGCCTGATGACCCTCGCAGCTCTCGGGGAACTCCCTCATGGGCTTCAGTCTCCTAGCTCCCTTTCCTCCCTCTTCTCTGTTGTTTTTCTTTCTTTCCTTTTCTTTCTCTCCTGGGAGGCCCTCACTTCCTTTCCCCAACCCGCTCTGCCCAACACACCAATTTCGCCAAGGAGAACCCCACAAGCAGATCTGGGTCCATTTTGCCTGCCTCGGGCTGGGTTCTGCCCGGGTCGGGGCCTGCCGGACCTGGGTGGAGGGGAAGGACCGCTCTGCAGGCCGGGGGAGCAGCCGCCCCACATCAGCTCACTCTGGCCTTCCCCTCCCACTCCCGGGGCTTTCGAGCAGTTTCCTCTGCGATGCCCTCGCTGCCAGGCCATACTTCTCAGCAGGAGGACACGCACCGCCAGGAACCTTCGAGGCTTTAAGGAAGCAGCATTTAGTGCTATGAAATCTCATGGCAGGGAAGCTAGTCCCTGCTCCGGGGGCTCTCAGTCCCCCTGGAAAGTCAAGAAGAGAATGCCAGTTTGGGGGCAGGGTGTCTGTATCACCATCCCACCTCTCCCCTTCAACAGAGAGCGCAGCTGTGGGCTTCAGGCTCCAAGGTCTTCGCCTCCTTTTAACTTTTTGCTAGCGTGTGATAGAAATTGGTTTATTTTTATGTTTACCTTCACCTTTCATGTATGACACATGCTGTCAGTTTTCCACTTACAATAGTGACATAAAGTTTCCTTTCAAAACTAAACTAGTATTAGTAACAAGTGGGGCCCTTGCCTATAAACGCAGTTTCAGGAACATGAAGTAAATATCTGTACTGGGAGTGGAGTGGGCCAGACAGGAGCGTCAGGAGGGGACGAAAAGGACTCGGGTGGAGGGACTTTGGCTCCAGGAGCCCCTTCATCTCACCCTCCTGAGCTCTGCTGGGGCCCTGGGTTCCCACCTGCTGTCAGGCACCACTCGAGCCCAGGTCCCCGGGGCCCCGGGGCCGGCCAGCAGACCTCTCTGTCCCACACTTCATTCCAAGCTGAGGCTGGCGGCTGGGCCTCATGGAAAAGGACAGAGGGTGGCGGTGATGGAGATGGGGAAGGAGGGACGCCCCTCCAACCATCTGTCTGTCTTAGCTCAGGGGCAGAAGGTGGCCGAGCTCCAGGTGCTCTTGGCAGAGCGGGAGAAGCCAGGCCGCTCCACGCGGAGCCGAAGGCACACCTGTTCCCGCTCCCAGAGCCACATGGCTTTCCCTGAACCAGGGTGGGGTCAGGAGCACGTGCCTCTAGATAGAGGCAGAGAGAAGAGCTGCCGCCACCCCAAACACTCCCCAGTTCTCCTAGTCGGCTTGGATGCCCCTCCCGATGGGACCTCTCTGGTCTCTTTCTGAAAGCAAAGTGAAAGAAAGCACTTGATATCGCCACTGCCAGGGGGGCCTAGACTCCCTGGCCCAGAATTCTGTTTCCATGCATCTCCCCATCCCCAAAATGTGAGGTCCCAACAGTTCCTGCCAGCTTGCACCCCACGTGCAGCAGAGGCCAACAGCATCCGAAGGGCACAGCCAGGCCCCAAGCTTTCTGGCTACCTGATGCCCCAGCCCAGGTCTCGAAGGGCCTTGGCACCCAGGGGGAGCTCAGGATGGGGGGAAGAGCTTGCCCATTCATTTGTGCCCCAAACTACCCCTACTGGCTGCACCGGAGCCAACGGCTATCCTCAACGCCCATTGGCTTCCCCAAGTTCTGTTTCTGGACAGTTCTACCGTGAACGGTAGAAGCCTAGTGAGTCCAGAGCCTCAGCTTCGGGGTTGAGAATACAATCACCAGTGGTCCTACCTTTCTGAAAGGCAGTCCGCTCCCTACTGAGAGTTGCCAAGAAATAGGGCTGGGGAGTTCCCGAACCTATGGTGGGAGGCGTCTCCCTCCTCAGACCCTGGGAGCCTGCTGAGGAGACACCACGCCTGCTGCCCACATCATCTCATGCCCAGGAGTCTTCTAGCAACATCCAAGTATACCCCGGCCCTTCCAGGGAGTTCCTGGACCCTTTCCAGGTCCCGGTCGCCATTACCAGAGCTGGGGCCTCCCAGGACAGTCTTGCCTAGAAGGCTTTAGAAAGGTGAGTAAGAAAATGACCAGCAAGGGGGCCAAGAGGCCAGGACCCGGGTCCTCCAGCACGAGTGGCAGGAGGTGGGAAAGGGGTCCTACCTGAGAGGGCTGCTGTCAGCAATCCGACGATCGCAGAGAAGAGCCACATGTTTGGCGTCATCTCTGACCGTTATGAGTGTCCGCCAGCGGGAAGGGCCATCCTGGGGCCAGGAGGGGATGTGGCTGCTATGTGCTCCTCGCACCCGCTCGGACCTTTGCTGCTCCTGCTTATAACTTTCTCTCTGCAAGAAAGAGAGCACTCCTTTGCACGCATGCGACCAAACCCAGCCTGTGAGTGTCTCTCACGCCTCTGTGCTCTACTTGTGGTTTTGGTCTCCAGGAAGCCAGGCTGGTATCACAGGGGCTGAGACAGAGAGCCCAGCTGCCTCTGCTGGGAGCCCACCCAGCCTGGCTGAACCCCAAAAGTCACAGAGTAGGACATACACACACACACATACACACTTCCTCCAAGTGTCTCCTAAGGAAGAGGGAAGTGAGGGTCTGCTTCCTTTCTGGAGACCTGAGACATAGGAGATGCCGTCAGTACATGCAGGAAGAGTGGACGCATGACCCAGTTCACGGAGATCCAGCTCTTCTGGGATAAAATCCCAAGACTCGCTTTGTTCTCGGGTGTGTTGATGGCTGGGAAGGAGAGTGTGGTCTTGCACTTTTGAGAGAAGAAAGGCTCAGATTCCCTTCAGAGAATTATAAGTGGAGAAAGGCCTGAGAGATGGTTTGTCCCCCATCTCCTTACAGGCTAGGGATGTCCCCTGAGATGGCACAGGAAGCTACAGGACCCCCACGTTCAGGCACTGGGCTGGGTGTTCATTCCTCAGGGAGAGTCAGGCATGGGAGCTGGTCCAGCAAGAATAAGCAGGATTTCAACAGGCAGAGATGGTGGAAGGCCTCTGGAAGGGCCAGAAAGAACAGCAGGAGCAAAAGGCCAGGGCTCCTTGGGAAACGCTGAGTTGTTCAGCTGGTCTGCAGTGGACCCTGTGTGGGTTTTTATTTTTTAAAGGAGGCAGGGACCTAGTGTGGGTTTTTATTTTTTAAAGATTTTGTTTATTTATTGTAGAGGGGAGTGGGGAAAAGCATGAGTGGGGGGAGGGGCAGAAGGAGAGGGAGAGAATCCCAAGCAGACTCTGCACTGAGCCCAGAGCCCGAGTCAGAGCGCCATCTCACAACCCTGAGATCATGACCTGGGCCGAAACCAAGAGTCGGACGCTCAACAGACTGAGCCACCCAGGCGCCCGTGTGTTTAACTCACCACTGCACTCCCTGTGGGGCACACCGTAGGTGCCGAATGAATGTTGTTGGGTGAATGAAGGAACAGAAAACTTAATTTGGTTGTGTAAGCAGAATCCTCGAAGACACTGAGTCCAGAGGAGACTGGTTCCGTCCTGGCCCTTCCCCATATGACCTCATCTCAGATTTATCTGTCCTGGCCTGACACTTCCTTCCTTCCTGTTTGACTTCATTTCTCCATCTGTGGAATGGGGAGGATTTCTCCACTATGTCCAGCCCAAGGGGGCATCTGACGTTGCCCCTTTGGGAGCCACAGAGAGCCAGGCCCCTCCACCGTAAACCCTGCCCAGACCCGTGGGGTAGATCTGACTCCAGCACCGGCGGAGGCTGCCCTCTTGTGGAAGGTCCCTGGTAGCACAGGCAGCGGATGGGGGCTTCCATCCCCTGGGTTCACTTCTGTTGAACTGACACTTAGGAAGGCTTTGGTGTGGGGAGCTCTGGAATGGGCTCTGTGGAAGGCAAAGACAGGAAACCATATTCCTGCCCTCAAGGAGCACGGAGTTCCCAAACTACAGGCCAGGGTAGGATGAACACAAGGAGAGCCTCATCCTAAGAGAAACGCGGCTGAATGGGCTGGCGAGGTTGGCTAGATCTCCATTTCTGACAACATGATAAACGGCAGAGACTGTAAATTCTCCTGATACAAAACACACACAAAAGGGGGGGATAAAAATATTTGGAAAAATCTTTAGAAATGCCAAGTTGAGGTGGCAAGAAAGTAAGGATAATTATCAGAGCCCAAAATGACAAGAAAGGGCAAATTCAAAGAGATCATTGAGAGCGGAAGCAGGGGTTGCTCTGAGGGACCTGCTGATCCCAGGAGGCCAAGAACTTCAGTTTAATAGGACAAAACCTAGAGCCTGAGCAAATGAGAAATAAAATCAGAAACCACCCCCCCTACAGCAAAACAAGGAAAAAACGACACCCACAGTGAATGAACTAAGAAAGAAAAAAACCTCTCAAAGGGACCTGACAGACAGTGTGCTTGGCTCAGCACTGACTCTGAGTGGAAGAAAAAGAAATGCTAACCCAAAATGCTCTTAACCACAAGTCCACCTGCAAGTGGGTCCGAGAGGGAATTCCCACTACCTGTGAGGCAAAAACACCACCACTGCAAACAAGTAAAGAACAACAGGAGAATTTAAAGCAGATAGTTGTTCCCGGGGCACTTTGTGGAAGCAAATCCAAAAATCCTCTCTGAAGTAAAGTAACTCATCTTAAACTGAAGCCTCAAAGAATTCCCACAGAAAAGCTCCTGGGAAAGTCAGCTCACATGCACAAAAAGAAAGAAAGAAACAAAGAAACGAAGAAAGAATAAAACACAGGACCCAAGTGTATTCATCAGGGTTTTCCAGAGAAACAGAATTAATGGAATTTATATAAGATTTTTTAAAAAGATTTATTTATTTGAGAGAGAGAGAGAGAGAAAGTAGGGGAGGGATAGGGGGAGAGAATCTTCAAGAAGACCCCCCACTGTGCATGGAGTCCGATGTGGGGCTTGATCCCAAGACCCATGAGATCATGACCTGAGCCAAAACCAAGAGCTGGGTGCTCAACCAAATGGGCCACCCAGGAGCCCTTATATGAAAAAAATAAAGTAAGGAATTGTCTCAAGTGATTTTGGAAACAAAGTCCTAAGATCTCAGTCGGCAAGCTGGAAACTCAGGAGAGCTGGGAGTATCATTTCAGTACAGGTCCAAAGGCCCGAGAACCAGGGAAGCCAACGATGTAAGTTTCAGTCAGAGGCTGAGTCAAAAGGTAGGGGGGAGACTGGTGTCCTAACCTGAACACAGGCAGAGAGAGACAATTCTTTCTTACTGCTTTTTATTCTATCCAGGCCTTCAATGCACAAAACCCATCCACAGTGGGGAGGGCAATCTGCTTTACCCAGCTGATTGACCCAAGGCTAATCTCATCTAGAAACACCCTCACTAACACACCCAGAATAATGTTTAACCAGATATCTGGGACCCCTATGGATCAATCAAGCGGACACATAAAAGTAACCATCACAAGGAACTGTAAGTGAGAACTGCACACAAAGCAGTAAGCAACAGACCCAGGCCTTCAAACACTTTAGCTATGGGCCTTACGGTACACATAATATAAAACAAGGATGTCTCATATGCTTAAAAAAGTAGAGTTGGTAATGGAGGCTGTAGATAAGGAATAAGAGACTATAGATAAGGAACTAAGTGACCAGGAAGATTTGAAAAAAAAAAAAACAGTACTTCTATAAATGAAAAATATAATCTTCTAAACTAGCAATCTAATGGACAGATTAAGCAGCAGATTAACATAGCAAAAGAGAACACTAGTGAGCTGGACAGCAGGTCTGGAGAGCTTACCCAGAATGCTGCACAAAGAAGTCTCCAAGAGAAGACTATGAAACAGAAGTTAAGAGACAGAGGATGGAACGAGGTGAATAGGTCAAATCCAGAATTGATGAAATACATAGCCCTCCAGATTCCAGAAGCTTCCTCAACCCCCTCCTGTTAAATAAAAAGAAATCTCTCTTGATAAAACTGGGGGGGGGGTGTAGAAATAACAATAAAGAGAATAAAAATGTTTTCATACACACATCAGTCAATAGATCTACACCAATCAGTTGTGGTAACAAAATTGCTACTTCCTGGAAAGACCAACTACAAAGTAGACTTACGGCTAACTTTTTCATGTTAGCAATAGAAGCTGGAAGACAATGGAATACCATCTCAAAGTGCTAAGAAAATAACAGTCGACCTTGAACATGTTCCAAGAATGAGATTGAACAATATACAGAAAGGGAGAATAGATTTGCAAATCATATGTCTGATGAGGGGTTAATAGCCATAATATGTAAAGAACTCATACAATTCAATAGCAAAAAAATTTTTTTGATTAAAAAATGGGCAGAGGATTTGAAAAGACGGTTTTCCAAAGAAGACATATAGATGGCCAACAGGCATAGGAAAAGATGCCCAACATCACTAATCATCAGGAAGATGCAAATTAAAACCACGACGGGGTATTACCTCGCACCTGTCAGAATGGCTATTATCAAAAGGACAAAATATAACAAATGCTGGCGAGGACGTAGAGAAAAGGGAATCCTTGTACACTGTTGCTGGGAATGGAAATTGGTGCAGCCGCTACAGAAAACAGTATGGAGTTTCTTCAAATAATTACAAAGAGAAATGCCATATGATCTGGCAATTCCATTTTGGAGTATTAATCTGAAGAAAAGGAAAACACTAACTCAAAAAGATATATGTGGCTCCATATTCTTTGCAGCCTTATTTACCAAAGCCAAGATACGGAAACACCTGAATGTCCATCTATGGAGGAACAGATAAAGAAATTGTGGTGGACATGTGCAATGGGTTATTACTCATCCATAAAAAAGAATGAGATCTTGCCATTTGCAACAACATGGATGGACCTAGAGGGTGTTATGCTAAGTGAGATAAGTCAGACAGAGAAAGACAAATACCATGTGATCTCACTGATATGTGGAATCGAAAAGCCAAAACAAACAAAACAAAACTCGTGGATATGGAGAACAGAGCGGTGGCTGCTGGGTTGGGGGAGGCAGGGGTGGGCAAACTGCATGAAGGGGGTCGGGCGGTATAGACTCCAGCTGAGAAATGCACAGGTCATAGGGATGTGGTGTGCAGCAGGGTGACCCGAGTCAGGGTAACGTGGCGCAGACATGAAGGTTGCCAGGAGGGTGGAGCTTGGACATTCTCATCACAAGGAAAATAAAAAACATTTTGTAGCTTGTTACGGTGTGAATGGCGGCTCGCTTCCCGTGGTGATCCCTTTGCACAGCGTCTGAGTGTCAGATCCTTAGCGTGTGTGCCTGAAACGAACAGGATGTATCAATTATGCCTCAATCAAAACACACGCACACACCAGAATGGCTTTGTTATAGACTCGGAAAAAAAAAAAAGAATGAGGTTGTAGAGAATGATTTGCAGATAAAAATGGAGAGCATTTACAACCAGCAGACCCTCACCTAAGGAAATTTTAAAGGATATTCTTCAGGAACAAGGAAAATAATCCCAGAAGGGAAGTATAAGATTCAAGTAGGAACGGTGAGCAAAGAAATATGTCATCATGGAGGTGAATTACATAAGCGATGATGACAATAATGTCTAATTTGTAGGGCTAGAAAAAAAAAACAAGATAAAAATAAGGAACCAGAAGACGATGACACGAATTACTAAGGAGTGAGCAGAGTTGGAAAGGTCTATTATTTGTCAGAAGCGTAAAACGTTGACTAGCTTCTGACTTTGTTCAATTAAATGTGTATGATAAACCAGCAGAACGATCAAACGGAATGGGTTGAAAAGCCACAAGAAGGGACACCTGGGTGGCTCAGTCCGTTAAGCATCTGCTTTCAGCTCAGGTCATGATCTCAGGGTCCTGGGATCGAGCCTCGCATCGGGCTCCTTGCTCATTGGGGAGCCTGCTTCTCCCTCTACCTCTCTCTCTCTGGCAAATAAATAAAATCTTAAAAAAAAAAAAAAGCCACAAGAAGTCAGGACAGGAAAGGAAAAGAAATGAAGGACAAAGAGAACGATGCTAGGTTTCCTGGCAGAGGGCACAGGGTAACTCGAGGCAGGACAGCATGGGGGAGTGTCCCTGGGAACTGATGTGACACACCTCAGTCACCCATGTTTCATGGATTTGAAGCTCTGAACAGGAAGCTGGAAGATCCCCCCCGGGTGGGTACCCAACTCAATGAGAAGAGGGGGCGGGAGGGAGACAGAGGGAGAGGGAGAGAGAGACTCTTAAGTCTTAAGCAGGCTCCATGCCCATCATGGAGTCCAATGAGGGGCTCAATCTCACAACCCTGAGATCATGACCTGAGCCGAAATCAAGAGTCGGGTGCTCAACTGACTGAGCCACCCAGGCGCCCCTTAATGAGCTCATTTTTATTTATAACTCTTTGGAGCCAAGACCTTTTTTTTTTTTTTAAGATTTTTTTTTAAGTGAACTCTATGCCCAACGTGGGGCTTGAACTTACAACCCCAAGATCAAGAGTCCCATGCTCTACCGACTGAGCCAGCCAGGCGTTCCAGAGCCAAGCCCTTCTGAACTCAATTTGCAAGGACACTTGGTTCTCCCCCAACCTGTGGGGAGCCCAGGCATCTTTCATCCAGACTGTGTCTCTCTCCTGACATTGGCCCAGCAAAGTGGAGTGATGTAAGTCTACCTCTATGGCCAGAGGGAAGGGGAGCCCCAGGACTGCCTCCCCCAACGTGCGGCACAGGGGAAAGCCTCGTGCTGACAGTGAGCGCACCCTACTGTGCCCCACGCTTTGTGTGGGGTCCGCCCCGATTCTCGGAGCAGCGCAAGCAAACAGGTGCTGTCCCTAACACGCCCATGCAGATCAGGAAACTGAAGTTAGGTGATTTGCTCAAGGTCCCACCGCCAAGACGTGGAGTAGAGCAAGGCTCCGAACTCAGGTGTGTCCACCCAAAGGCCCCAAGCTCTTAACCATAGCATGTTCGGCCTTTGGCACGAATGCTTTGTCTGAACCACGGCCTCTCTGGCAGGAAGGTTCTGGCTCTATGGGGCTCTGAATCTTGGACCAGCCCTGCCCCAGCTCGAGTCAAGCCCAACTCCTGTCTCCAGAGTCCTGAAACAGTCCCCAGCAGCCACAGCCAGCTCCTTGTCTTCCTTGAGGTCCAGAGCCTCAATGTACATCCATTAACCGTTGTCACTTGGTCACTCATTCAACACAGATGTCATGTGTTCTAGGTGCCGGGGACACAGCACTGAACAAAACAGACAATGTTGCTGTCCTTGGCGGGAGAGTCACATCACAAACAATAGACACAACAAATATTTAAATTATATAAGTAAAGAAGTAGAGTTGGGTCCCAGGTACTAGGAGAGCCAAGGAGACGTCACACTGGTAAACAGGGGCTCCGCCTGCCCCTCTCAGAAGAGCCTTGCTTGCAGATGGGTCACCAGGGAATGCCATCCCAGGGAACAGAGAGGAACACGGAGGGGTGACAAAGGAGGAGAAGGACAGTCAGTAAAAGGGCACATCCCTGTGTTGGCCCCACTCTAGCGAGTAGTACTCGATGTCAGACTTACGAGATAGTTCTCAGTACGGTCCTCCCCAGGGACAGCCCCCGTTCCTGCCTCCCGCTGCCCTGACACCCACAGGAAAGGCAGCCCGCCCACTCCTGGCTGGAGCCTCCCGTGGGCGGAGCTTCTCTGCCGGGCATCAACATAAGACAGAGAGTTGGGTGCGTGGTGCCCAGGCCTTGCCCAGGGGCTCGTGCACAACCATGCCTTCAGCCCCTCTTCCTTCCCCAGGCAGCAGGTGACCTAAGGTACTTTCACACCTCTGCCCCCCGCCCCGGGAGGACTTCCGTCTCCAGTGAGGAATTGCTTACTGAGCTGTCCCATTTGAGAACCAGGCCTCACGTTTTCCTCCTCCATCAATGACGGCTCCATGGAAGCCAGAGGTATGTGTTCGAAGAGAAACATGAACGCGACAGAGGTCAAGACCCTCTGTTCTTATCATTTCTTTGCACCTTCTGGGCCTGTCGGGGCCTGACGCTGTGGTGTCCAGTGAGTCCCTTACAACCCAGCGTGGGGGATAATACCCAGCTTATGAACAGCCCTCAGGTGGCTAGTCCTGGGTGACTGGCCATCAGGCACCAGTCTCTCTCAGGGCCTGGTGGCGCGCAGCAGGAGATGGTTTCCGAATGACAAGTGGTTCTTTGCTGCAGGAATTATAGATTTGCTCCAGGGCTCTAGAGGCTTGTGCTGCAAATTCTCCCCCTTTAGAACCTTCCAGAGACTCCACACAGCATCCTTATCCATCTTGGCATCTCTGGCATGATGGGACTGTCCACGTCTCACGGCCACGTTGGGAGAGCGGCCTGCACCACTGCCCGGAATGGCCACAGACCCTTCCACTCTGGGCCCCACTCAGAACTGGCAGCCCCTCGATCACAGGATCAATGGGTCAGAACAGAATTGCTAAGGATTGTCCATGCTCCGAATTCGAAACAGGCCCACTGCGTACTGTGTCCTGTTCTTGGTGGGAGAGGATGCAAGGTGCAAAGTCTTGCTCTTTGCCACTGAGGCCGTGTCCTGGCATGCCCCAGACCTTTGGATACTGAAAATCTTCTCCAATATCACAGCCACTGAAATCTCTGCGGGGCGTGTCTCCCCACTTCCAGCACACAGAGAGAGCAACAGTTCTCAGCCTCGTTAGTCTTAAGCCTCCCTTATATTCTTAAACATTATCAAGGGCCCAAAAAACTTTTCTTTATGTGGGTTGTATCTATTGGTACTAACCATATTAGAAATTAAACCAATGAATTTTAAACATCTATTTAGTTCATTTGAAAATAGCAACAGTTGGGGCATCTGGGTGGCTCAGTCGGTTAAGTATCTGCCTTCGGCTCAGATACGTATGAGGATCCCAGGAGCCTGGGATCGAGCCCTGAGTCAGGCTCCCTGCTCAGCCGGGAATCTGCTTCTCCTTCTCCCCATCCGCCCCACCGCCCCACCGCCCCGCCCGTGCTTTCTATCACTCTCTCACAAATAATCTCACAAATAAAAAATCTTTAAGAAATAAAAATAAAAATAGCAACAATGAACTCATCACATGTCAATGTAAATAACACTTTTAATGAAAAACTACTATATATTCCGAACCAAAAAATATTACTGGGAAGAGTAGCGTGGCTTTACAGGTTTTCAAATCTCCTTAATGTTTGGTTTTATAGAAGACGCTTGGATTCTCACATCAGCCTCTTCATTCAATCTGTCGAGATGTGTTGTTTTGGTCAAAGTATATGGAAAAAAATCTGGCCTCATAATATGAAGTTGGAAAAGGAGGAGTATTTTTTTAAAGATTTTATTTATTTATTAGAGAGACAGAGAGAGCATGAGCGGGGAGGGAGAGGAGCTGAGGGAGAAGCAGGCTCCCTGCTGAGCAAGGAGCCCAATGCGGGACTTGATCCCAGGACACTGAGACCATGACCTGAGCCAAAGACAGATGCCCAACTGACTAAGCAACCCAGGAGCCCAAGGAGGAGTATTTTTATACCCTTTTTAGATAATTTCAGATATTCTTCTTTGATACTGCAACAAAATTTGACAAGGGATGGTTTCTAAAGGTTAGCTGCCGTATGAGATCTGAAACTGTATCAATAAACTTTAATCCACCATTAAATTAAAATCCATTGGCCTTTCTTGCATTTTGAATGGATCTTTTACCCACGCATGGTTCTGTAATAACATGTGTCAGTCGTTCTGGAACATACTGGCTCACAAAAGTTATGCAGATCTTCCAAATGTTGACCTATTTCATTACATGATATAAAAAAAAATCATATTCATTAATATCATCTGTGAGCTCATCAGAAAACTTTAAGTCCTGGGAAGCTGTCAAGAGCATGGTGGCAGAGAAGAGTTTTTCTAAAATTCGAATTTTCACTTAAAAGCTCCAATTTCATCACTGGCAGCAAATACTGTCATGTGTTTCTTTTGAAATGACAGGTTTCCTTTGCTCGGTTTCAAAAAATTATCTGCCAAATTCTCCAGTCTGAATAACCATAGTTTTCAAGTAAAGATGGTGTTCCATGAAAAAAAAAGAAAAGAAAACCAATGGCCCAGCTAGCTCGCCGGCAAATCAGAGAGCAGCATAGGAATTCTGCCCGGTGGTGACGGCTGCACTTCGGAACTCAGCCGAAGATCTATGCGTATTCTCATCCTGTCACATCGGATACTAAAAAATTGTGCACGCAAAGGTTGCGACCATAATGTTAACGACTGGAACTGCTTCGTGGAGGACATCCTTAAGTAAAACTAGCCATTTCTTTCCTGCGTGTGCTCTGAGCAGAGGGTTGAAGAATTCAGTGGACAGTTTTATGCCACTGCAGTTTTACCCATCATGGCTTTTGTACCCGCACATATGTCAGTGAAAATGCAAACGATGTCTTCAGATTTGTACGAAAGCAGTTTTGACCTCCTAGATTCCAGAAATGGTCTCGGGGACCCATCGGGTGCCCATGGACCCGACTTTGAAAGGGCTGTGGGGCTCAGAGCTGAAACCTCGAGCACCCTGAAATCCTAGTTCTTCTCAGAAGCATTGCCTGAGACACAGAATCCCTCTTCAAGGGGCACCTGGATGGCACAGTCGGTCGAGCATCTGGCTCTTGGTGTCTGCTCAGGTCTAGATCTCAGGGTGGCAGGATCGAGCCCTGCGTCAGGCTCTGGCTCAGTGCAGAGTCTGCTGGAGATTCTCTCCCTCTCCCTCTGCCCCTCCCCCCTGCTCGCTCTCTCTCAAATAAATAAATCTTTAAAAAAAAAAAAACCCTCTTCGACCTTTGCGTAACAAAGCCTTAGAACTACATCAGAGCAACTCTGGAAATTTAGGAACAGAAACAAATCATTATAATCTCATCACGTTGACAACCACTGTTCTGTTGTGGCCTCAGGTGGCCCAAACAATGTTGAGTCATCCTGAATCTGTTGATGAAATCCCCAAGGTTTTTTTTTTTTTTTTTGTCTTGCTACCACTAAGCCACGTCATCCTGGCCCTTTCCGTGTGGGACTGAGTGTGCCATCAAGAGAGCCTGACGTTCGCTTCTGTCCACTGCCCTACGGACATCTTCTGGGGTCTGGAGTCCACTGGCCAAAGTTGTTCTTGTTTTGTTTTTTGCTAACTTTGCCAGCTTCGTGTGATCTGCAAATGAGATCACTGTCTTCCAACATCAGCGACCACTTCCATAAATTCTCCTACGGCAACGTGACCCTTGCGTTAGAACGCTGGATGTTGAAACCCACTCACTGATGACATGTGTCTTCCCGAGTAGTTTCCCGTGGCTGGGGTTAACAAGTGCCACAAATCTGGGGACGGACGGCAGAAATGGATCCTTTCACAGTTCAGGAGGCCAGAAGCCTGACGTTAAGATGTCAGTAGGGACACACTCCCTGCAGAAGCCCTCACAAAATCTGTCCCTTCCCCCCCCACCCCATGTGTCATGGCGACCTGAGTTCCTTGGCATTCCTGGAATTGTAGCTGCAACATCTGCTCTCAGCCTCTGTCCTCCCAGCGCCTTCTCTTCTGGGCTGCTCTGTCTCTTCTCCCTCTGCCTCGCTGGTATGAGATCGCTTGTTGATGGCATTTAGAGCCCACCGGAATAATCCAGAAAAAGCACCTCCTTTCAAGATCCTTAATTTAGGGGCGCCTGGGTGGCTCAGTTGGTTAAGCATCTGTCTTCAGCTCAGGTCACGATCCCAGGGTCCTAGGATCAGGTCCCACATCAGGGTCCCTGCTCAGTGGGGACCCTGCTCAGCTCCCTCTGCCTGCTGCTCTCCCTGCTTGTGTGCTTTCTCTCCCACTGTCAAATAAATAAATCAATCTATCTTTAAATAATAAAAAAATTAATTTAATGGCATCTTTCATCATATCAGATAATAGTCATAGGTTCCTGGGATTAGGATGTGGACGTATCTTTTTGGGGCCACCATTCAGCTCACTGCACCCTTCCCCAGCGGACATGTATGTATAAGCAGTTTTCTGCCCCCAGGAGACGTGTGGCCATGTCCGGACACATTTCGACTGTTACAACGGAGGGAGAGGAGTTCAGCTAGCGTCTTGTTCACAGAGGCCAGGGATGCCACTAGCTAGCTACCCTACGATGACAGGGCAGCCCCTGCACCAGAGAAGCATCTGGTCCAAAGTGTCCATAGCGCCAAGCTTGAGAATGTCTGATTTATAATAGATTATGATTACATGATACCCTATCTAAAAGGCCAGCAAGAATATGGAGCAACAGGAACTCTCATTCATTGCCAAGGAGAATGCAAATGCTACAGCCACTTTGGAAGACAGTTTGCTCGTTTCTCGCAAGACGAAACATACTCTTACCGTATGACCCAGCAATCATGCTCTTTGGTATTTACCCAAAGGAGTTGAAAGATTACACGCACGCAAAAACCTGCACAAGGAAGCTGATAGCAGCTTTATTTGTAATTGGCAAAACTTGAAACCGTCCAAGATGTGCTTCAATGGGTGAATGGATCCCTTGTGGTCCGTCCAGACAATTGTTCAAAAGAAAAGAGGTACAGAGCCGTGGAAAGACATGGAGCCGTGTATTACTAAATGAAAGAAGACAAGCTGTAAAGCCTACCCACTGCACGATTCCAGCTATATGACATTCTGGAAAACACAAAAATGGAGACAGTAAACTCAGTGGTAGCCTGCGGTTGGCAGTGGCGGGGGAGTGGGGAGCGGGCATGTAAGTAGGCAGTGAAAATACTCTATATGATATTATAATGCACGTGTCATACAGTTGTCCATAGCATGTACAAGAGTGAACCCTAAGGTAAACTAGAGACTTTGGGTGATTCTCCTGTGTCAGTGTCCGTTCATCCTTGGAAACAATGTATCATTCTGGCGAGGGATGGTAATAATGCGGAAGACTCCATGTGTGGGGCAGGGGCTGTATGACAATCTCTGTACCTCCCTCTCAATTTGGTTGTAAACCTAAAACTGCTCTAAAAAAGATTAATTCTTATTTTTTAAAGACTTTATTTCTTTATTTCAGGGAGAACAAGAGCAAGAGAGATCACAGAGGGAGAGGGAGAAGCAGACAGGCCACTGAGCAGAGAGCCTGATGTGGGGCTTGAGTCCAGGACCCCGGGATTATACCCTGAGCGAAAGGCAGACGCTTAACCCACTGGGCCAGCCAGGCGCCCCTAAAAAAGATTAATTCTTAAAAAAAAAAAAAAAAGTGGTGGGGCGCCTGGGTAGTGCAGTCGTTAAAGCGTCTGCCTTCGGCTCAGGGCGTGATCCCGGCGTTCCGGGATCGAGTCCCACATCGGGCTCCTCTGCTGGGACCCTGCTTCTTCCTCTCTCACTCCCCTGCTGTGTTCCCTCTCTCGCTGGCTGTCTCTCTGTCACATAAATAAATAAAATCTTAAAAAAAAAAAAAGTGGAACTTCTGTTCTGTTGGGGAAGACAATAAACCGGTAATCGGATGAGTATTATATGCTCTGAAGACATGAAGACAAGATCGAGTGGCAGAGGGAGGGTGCTGGAAACCAGCGCGCAACTACTTAGGACCACCGGGAAGGGCTCTATGAAGAGGAGATATTTTGGCTGAAATCTGAATAAAGAGAAGAGACCAGCCATGCAGAGCTCCGGAGGAACTGCGATTCTGGTAGAGGGCAGAGCTCACAGTCAGGG
This sequence comes from Ursus americanus, assembly GCF_024610735.1. Lineage (NCBI taxonomy): Eukaryota > Metazoa > Chordata > Mammalia > Carnivora > Ursidae > Ursus > Ursus americanus. The sequence goes on along the minus strand of NC_142150.1, from coordinate 37,224,177 downwards.
GAACAGAAAGAAGGTTCCCAGGGCTGGACTTGAGTAGCTATGGGGCTGTTGTGAGGTTGGAGAAGGGCAGGGGTCAGAGGCGCACTGCAGGGCTCTGAGGAGGGGCTGCTGACGCCCAGTTTGGATGAAGTCTGTGATCCGGGCGGCTCCCAATCTCGACTCACTTGTGGGCCCTCTATGGTGCCACATGCTTCCTGAAGGTGACCCTGCTTCCTTCCTCCCACAGCAGTTACACAATCTGAATTGCATTCGGAGAGCTTCCCCTGTCACCCAAGAGCCCCAGCGGTGCTGCACCCCCAGCTGAGTTATCATGAACAGTCATCCCCACTCTCCCTTTCTACAGGTCCTCTGGGCTTCAGTCCCTGCATCTGTAAAGCCGGCGGGACGGGGAGGGGGAAACAAAAGATGCAAATGGCATTTCCAGTTCTGTTGCTGTAGCTTTGGACTGTGATTGGAAGAGGATGCAGCCAAAATGGGATCCAGGGAAGAAATGAAAGTGAAAGATGGAAACTATTCTTCCAGGCTCGGGGGCGGGCGGGGGGGGGGTCGGAAGAGTGGGGCGGGGGGGGGGAGAAGGGAGGTTTTTAGGAAGCTGGGCGGGTAGAGACCCTGTGACCCACCAGGCTTTCATTTCTCCTAAGCACCCCACAGCACCATGTGACGCAGCCCCGCCAGAGAAAGGGGAAGCCAGGAGAGCCCAGACTTTCTCAAGAAGCAGAAAGCTGGACAGAGGCTGAACCCAACGGAGAGCCAGACGGGCCGGGGAGGAGGGGAGGCCGGAGAGGCAGAGGAGGCAGTGGGGGGGGGGGGGGGAGGCGGACAAGGAGGCAGTGGAGCAGACAGCCAGGCGGGTGGGGGCAGAGAGAACCCTGTGGGAGGGCCCCCTCCCCAGGGCGTATGCCAGGTGTCACAGGGGGAAGGGAAGACACTAGCTGGGGCGACCAACCGGGGAGAGCAACAGGAAAGGAGGGGGAGGGGCGGAGAAGCGGGACGGAGAAGGGTCGGCAGCGGGGGCGGTGGGGTTGAGAGGAGGAGGAGAAAGAGTGGGGGTCGACAGAGTCAGGGGTGGGTGGAGGAGACAGGGCAGAGTTGAAGGTTAGGGACAGGGAGGTAGAGACTGCGTAGCCACTGAGGCCAGAGGGGGGAGAGAAAGACAGGCAGAGGGGACGGGAAGGCAGAGGGGGAGAACGGGAGAGCCACCCGCGGTGAGAAAGGAGGGCGGCCCGTTTGGGGGCGCGGGGAGGGGCGCGGGGCCGCAGGGCAAGGCCGCAGGCGGAGGATGCCCGCGCCGGGCACCGGGGAGGAGCGCCGGCCGCTGCTGGCGCGCAGGCCGCGGGCGCCCCGACGGTGGCGGCGGACGGCGGCGGCCGCCGTGCTGCTGGTGGAGACGCTGGAGCGCGCCGCCTTCTTCGGCGTCTCGGCCAACCTGGTGCTCTACCTCAACAGCGCCAGCTTCCAGTGGGACGGCCAGCAGGCGTCCCGCGCCGCGCTCGTCTTCCTGGGCGCCTCCTACCTGCTGGCGCCCGTGGGCGGCTGGCTGGCCGACGCGTACCTGGGCCGCTACCGCGCCGTGGCCGTCAGCCTGCTGCTCTACCTGCTCGCCTCCAGCCTGCTGCCCGCCACCGCCTTCGCGGACGGCCGCCGCTCCTTCTGCGGCGAGGTGCCCACGTCGACGCTGGGGCCCGCCTGCCCGACGGCCGACTGCACGCGCCTCTCGCCCACCCCGTACTGCGCGCCCACCATCTACTGCGGGCTGCTGCTGCTCGCCCTGGCCGCCAGCTCCATCAGGAGCAACCTCACCTCCTTCGGGGCGGACCAGGTGAGTGGCCGGGGCCGCCCCCGCGCCCAGCGAGGCCCAGGGAGGGTGCGGGGCCCGCAAGCCTCGTGGGGCTGAGACGGAGGAGAGCCGGCAGCGACCTGAGACAAACCGCTTCCCCTCTCTGCTCCCGGTTTCCTTACTGGAAAGAAGAGGGGGCGCTAACTCTAGCAACAGTAGCGATGGCCACGATGGTAATAACCGCAGTGGGTTTTCTTGGACCATGTGCTGCTTGCAAAGTTTTAACTCCCTTAATCCTGGTAACCACCCAGGAGGTAGGTGGTATTATTATGTCCACGTCACAGACACTGAGGTTTCAGGCTATGAATCAACCTGTCCAAGGTCCCATAGAGAGCAGGTCAACAAGAGGGAAGGATAGCTGGACTTCAGGCCCCACCACGAGCCCCATCTTTATGTGTGGTAGGGATCTGGGGGCTAGGGAAGGAGTAAGCCCCTTCCTAACCAGGAGTGCCAGAGGTAGGGTCTCGCAGACTTTTTCGGATCCCAGCTCTGCCACTCACATGCTCTTGGGCAAATATCTCACCTTCGGAGCCTTTCTCTGTGTGCTTTTGGACAGCACGTGGCACACAGGAGAAATTCAATAAATATTTACCAAAGGAATGAGTGAATGCCTAAGGATATGGCTACATTTTGACGCTTTACTCAGTGGGATATTAGACAGTGATTTTAAGTGATATATAATATGATTTAAACAAGCACACGTGGTGTTAGCAAAAGCGAGGCGGAACTGAGTACAGAGTGTGATTACAGCCCCCTGAAGAGGCTAGGAGTCAGCTAAAAGGAGAAGCCGGAAAAGACTGTAGCAACAGTCACAGGACTGACTGTACTTCTCCCTTATTGCCTCTGTTTTTCAAATGTTCTTTAATTGTATGTATTCACCACCATGAAGCAGGCATTTTAAAAGAATCATTGCATCTGGGTGGCCCCCGCAGTTCAGCAGCCTACACAGTTTCCAGTGTCCTTGCCAAGGACTTACTCATCCAGCCTGTTTGGGTTCCTTTGATGATGGGGGACTTGGTGCCCCCAGGGTGGCCTGTCCATTCCTTGGCTACTGTTGACCTTCCTTCAGACTAGGAGACCCCTAACATCTGCCAACAAGAATCTTTCTTCTTCCCTTCATTCTACTCTTTCCTTGGCATCCACTACACCCCCAGGTGCCCTAGGCTGCCCGAGGGGGTCTGAACCTGACCCATGGAACAGGTTGGAAACACTGAAATGATTTCAGGCGGGGGTGGACATCCCTGGATTTGAGTTCTTTAAAAGTGTCTCTGGCTACAGTGGAGAGTGGGTGGGGGTAACGGGAGTGGGAACACCAAAGCAGTGAGGGGCCCCTGCAGAATTCAGGGGAGCAGTCAGATGGAGGGGTGTGTGGGTGGGAAGGGTTGGCACCAACTGGCAGACAGCCATACCCAGAAGCCATGTTTTTAACACACTTGCTCATTTCAGAAGGGGCCATCCATCATTCCTGACAAAGTGCTCATTTGGGGAGAGCTCACATGTAGCCTGAACGGGTTGCCTGGTCTTCCCCTTAGAGTTGCGATTGTCATACTCATTTACATCCAATTAATAAATGGAAGGACCTGCACATAATGGGACTTATTCAATTTTCTGCTTGAAAGTCTACAGCAAAAATTCTCATTGCGTGGATATGGTCCTCCCCCTCTAATGCCTAGAGGAACCCTCAGAATCTCTAAGGGCATGCGTTGGTATGGACTATAATTTTACTTTTTGAAAAGGAAAAAAAAAAAAAAAAAAAAAAACCTTTTCCCCCAATGCAATCACAGAAAGTGAAGCCTGACAAAAAGGAGAACAGTGGATTTTGAAATGCATTGGTTTGTTGAAAGGGTGATGGGTGTAACAGCATACAGAATCACCTTGAAAACTGACCTCTAGTCTTCACTGCTTTTTAGAAATGCAGATGCCTGGGCCCTGCCCCAGACCTGCTGGGTCAGAATCTGGGACCAGGGTCTGGGAGGTGGGATCAGCCAGGGCAACTGACCCGAGCCAGCAGACCGGAAGGGGGCCTGGGGCCTGACTGTTGCAGATTGATCCAAATCCTGGGTAAAGATTTTCAGTCTTTCTGCCCTTGCTGGGGGCCTGATTTTTTTTTTTTTTCATCAGGCCAAAACCCGCTCTTAGAGCTGTGTCCGAGACCACCTCTGTTTTCCCTGATATGCCAACCTTGTTTGACTGGGCATATATCAGAGGGAGCAAGTGGAGGGGAAGGGATGGGCCACAGTAGAAAACTCTGCATCTCCAAATTGCAGAGGAAATTCTCATTTAGGCTTTTAACTGTTCTCTCAGTAATACACATATATCATACTTAATAATGTGAAAAAGACTTGATCTTTATTGGCTTTCTTCTGATTAGAAAGGTGATGCATAGGTTTTCAGTCAATGACAAAGAAATAAATCAACGAGAAATGAACAAAATGGCATGAGAGACATCTGTTGTGTGCACTCCTTGGTGAAAATAAAAAAGCACTGTGTGCCATGGGCATGAGCCAACAGCTGTGCCCAACTGTCTTGATCGTTAACAAGTGATTCCCAGGGGAAAGGTTTATTCATTCAATCAACCGCTATTTATTGAGTGTCTATTTAGTGATCAGGGATCAGGAAAGTGCTGGAATGTCTGCCCGTTGACCCAGGAAGTGCCTCTGTGGGAAGGGGGTGCAGGTCCATCGTGGCAGGGTGCCCCTGGGCCTCCCTTACTGTCACCCTTCCCCCGCAGGTGATGGATCTTGGCCGCCATGCCAGCCGCCGCTTCTTCAACTGGCTTTACTGGAGTATCAACGTGGGTGCCGTGCTGTCGCTGCTGGTGGTGGCCTTTATCCAACAGAACATCAACTTCCTGCTGGGCTACAGCATCACCGTGGGCTGCGTGGGCCTGGCCTTCTTCATCTTCCTCTTTGCCACCCCCATCTTCGTCACCAAGCCCCCCACAGGCAGCCAGGTGTCCTCCATGCTTAAACTTGCTCTCCAAAACTGCTGTCCCCGGCTGTGGCACCGACACCCTGCCAGGTAAGAAAGGGGCTCTTGGTGAAGGGGGCCACGGAGCCTGGAAACGTGCCATCTCCTCCTGGGGAGGCATGGTCCAGTTGGAAGAACGTTCTGGGTCAGCTCCCGTGGAAGCCCTTTATGACAACCTGCTGTGCCAGGGCCAGCACTGCCCGCTGTGACTGAGGATGGTGATGGAGGTCCAGGTGGTGGTGCCAGTGTTGTTGCTGATGGACTAACTGTAGAAAGTGGGAGGCCACTCATGGGCTTGACAGTGACTATCGAGGTAGCGGTGGGGTGTTGGTTAGCAGCTGCAGTGAAGATAAGTTGGTGGTGACTGGTTGATGGTGGAGATGATGGTACCAGCAAAGGCTGTTGGGATAGAATATAAATAATCCAACGCCACGTTGGTATGAAGTATAAGAAAGTCTAAGAGGGCGCCTGAGTGGCTCAGTCAGTTAAGCGTCTGCCTTCGTGCGGCTCAGGTCATGATCTCAGGATCCTGGGATCAAGCCCTGCATCGGGTTCCCTGCTCAGCGGGGAGTCTGCTTTTCCCTCTCCCTTTGCTTCTCCCCCCACAGCCCCGTGCTCTGTCTTGTTCACTCTCTCTCTCAAATAAATAAATAAAATCTTAAAAAAAAAAAAAAGAAAAAGAAAAGAAAGAAAGTCTAAGAAACCAGTCAAACTTGCCCCCCCTCCATCAGACGGCATCCCAGGGCAGAAGGTTCTGAACAGCCTTGCTCACGCACACCGGCTTCCTTTGGCCTCTGTCCTTCCTAAAGTTAGTTGACTACTTATGCTAAGCAAACCTGTGTCTGGACTTGGAGCCGGTTACAGATCTTGTCAGTAGGATGTAGATGGAAAAGGGGCAGGACATGTTTGTCCAAGCTGGTGCATTGCTGTGGGGTTTGGTTTTAATGATCCAGCACAGCCCAATAAACTGTCCTGGAACTCTGTGGCTTAAGCAACCACGTTTTCTTACCTGTCACGATTCTGTGGGTGACTGGGCTCAGCCGGACAGTTCTTCTCCTTCTTGCGATGTCACTTGGGGTGGGGGGAGCTGCAGTCATCTGGAGACCCGAAGGGGTTAGAACGTCCAAGATGGCTCACTTACGTGGCTGGCAGTCCACATCAGGTCCCCCATCATGTGGCCTCACGCCTGTGGGTGGAACTCCTCACGGCAAGGTGTGTGGGTTGCAAGAGGAGGGAGCTCTCCCAGAGTGAACGTTCTGAAGGGAAGGAGGCAGAAGCCGTGGGGCCTTTACGGGGCTTGAAGTCCCAGAGCCACCACTTCTGCTCACTCCATGGTTCAGCCACAAGGCCGGCCCACATTCCAGGGCAGGGGAGCGAATCGCCCATGGGCGGAGCAGTGACATCACTGCTGGAGAAGCTGGTAGCGGCCATCTTTGGAAATGACCATGCTGGTGTTATCCGTTTCAGCATCTCAAAGGATGAAGCAAGGCTCTAGAGCAAGAAGGGATTAGAAACCTGTCAGGACAAAGGGCAAAGGGGGAAGGTCACAGCAGTGGTTGATCTATCCTGTTTCCTGATCATTTCCCTGGCACCCTTATCTCTCCGCTGCCTCCTTCCTCTTCAGGTAGGGAGAGGGCTGTACTGTTGTCTGTGGAGGAAGATGGACTTGGAGACAGCAAGTGGGGGTGCTGTGGGGTACATCAGACCCGGGCCGACCCCTGTCTCTGAGTCAGGCCTGGACTGGGACTTCCCTGCTTCCCACGGCACGTTGATGCTGTGAGGCCAAAAATCCCCCAACACTCCGCTCGCCACAGTCCCTGGTCTACTTCCCCCAGGACCGCTGGGCCTCAGCTCCGGGGTGGGAGGGGTCTTGATCAGCCACCTGTGTGAGAAAAGAGGGGACAGTGAGGACAGTGACAAGGAGTGTAATGAACAGTCGGTGGGAGGCTGGCTTTGGGGAGTGATCGCCTCACTAACAATGATGACGGTGAGGATGGTGATGATGGTGATGATGGAGAAGGTGATGCCCATGGTGGAGGGAGGAGATGGGTGATTTCGGAGGTGACGGTTGTGGTCATTGGCGATAGGGGAGCAAGATTAAATTAGGGGATAATGGTGGCCGTGGGGGTGGCGATGGCTGCTATTTTATCTGCTGCCCCCCATGGCCCCACAGAGACCCTCCAGGCACCCAAACTCTGCCCGACCAGAGGTCTCCCCAGCCTGGCCCTTCCCCGCAAGAGGACATTGCCAACTTCCGGGTGCTGGTGAAGATCTTGCCCGTCATGGTGACCCTGGTGCCCTACTGGGTGGTGTATTTCCAGGTGAGCACACAGCCCTTTCGCTCTGGGGACACGGGCTCCCCGGTCCCCTGCTGGGCCTCAGCTCTCACCGTAGAAGCCCAGAGCACGTGGAAAGGGAGGCAGGGGTTCACAGCGTGACCTGGAGCTATGTGGGGCCTGGCACAAAGCCATCCCGATAATGAATAGCATGAGGAACTCTGGAGATGCGTATGAGGCCCAGTGCCTCGAATGTCACCCCGTCTGTCTGGACCTCATGTGTAAAACGGGTGGCTTGGAGGCTCTCACGACTCTAGAGCATTCAGATTCTCTGACGCGGCAACTGAGGCCCAGAGTCGCCCAGTGCCCCACGGCCAGTTAGGGGCCAGCTCAGCACGTTGAATACTTCGCAGCAGTGATTCCCCACCTGGGCTGTGTCTCAGAACCACCTGGGTGGTGGGGGGAAGTCTCTAGAGTGATAAACTTCTCAGGTGATGGGGCGCCTGGGTGGCACAGCGGTTAAGCGTCTGCCTTCGGCTCAGGGCGTGATCCCGGCGTTGTGGGATCGAGCCCCACGTCAGGCTCCTCTGCTATGAGCCTGCTTCTTCCTCTCCCACTCCCCCTGCTTGTGTTCCCTCTCTCGCTGGCTGTCTCTATCTCTGTCTAATAAATAAATAAATAAAATCTTTAAAAAAAAACACAAAACTTCTCAGGTGAGACTGGTACTCAGCCAGGTCTGAGAGCTGCTGCTTCCCACCATTTCCTGAAGGGAAGGTTAGTCGGGTGTGTGTGTGTGTGTGTAGGGTGGGCAGTCGCCTAACCCCAACTTCTAACCCCCAGACGACAAGGTCTTTGCCTTCCACACCCCCTTCCCAGGAAACTTGTTTTGTGTTACAGAAGATGGGGGTCATTTGGGCCAGCCTGCCACTTACGGTGCACAGAGGCGAGGGGACAGGGACACAGGGGGGGTGTGTGTGTGTCCGTGGCTGATTCTCAGTCACACTGACTGTCAGAATACTGACATCCTCACACACCAGGTGGTCAGTAGCTGCTGTCCTGAGCAACCTGAGTGCCCTCCCCTGCCCCGGATCCCCCTGCATTGTAGGGCAGCGAAAGGGGTGACACCTGGTGTGGCAGTGGGCCCCCTGGACCTTGCCCCTGCAGCTCTGCCCAGAGACATTCTGGTGGGCTGGAGTCTATGCAGGGCCTCTGCTGTGTCAGCCCGTGGGGCGCAGCTTGGCCTCGGTGTCAAATGAGAGCTCCCTGTGGGGACGGCCATGTCATTATCGTCCTCATGTCAACAAACGTTTATCCACGCCTCCTCTGTGCCAGGCCCTGGAGACACCAAATCTGAGTCAGACCAGCCGTGCCCAGGCTCCGGGCTAAGGCTGCACACACAGCTCACGGGCCTAGGAGCCGAGCGAAGGAAGCTTCCTGACCCAGCCTGGCTCCTGAGGAGGGAGCACAGTAGGGAGGTCACATCCCCTGAGGCTGGGCGAGGGGACAGCTGCCCAGTGGCCCCGTGCTCCTTCTGAAGAATGCTCATCTAGGAGCTGGCGGTCTCCTGGGCTGGAGGTGCGGCGGCCAGCTCTGTTCCAGCCCATCTGGGAGCTGGCGGTCTCCTGGGCTGGAGGCGCGGCCGCCAGCTCTGTTCCAGCCACGGCTCCGTCTCTCTTGGCAGATGCAGTCCACGTATGTCCTGCAGGGTCTTCACCTCCGCATCCCGAACATTTTCCCAGACTACCCTGCCAACAGCTCCGTGGCTCTGAGAGCCCAGCCGAGGGGCTACAAGGTAAGAGGCCAGGTGGGCGTTCAGCCCCCACTGCAGGCGATGCTGGGTGCCTCCTCTGCAAACAGGAGGAAGTGAAGCTGTTTCCTCACCCAGGCGCAGGGGGTCCTCAGGGAGCAGGAGGATGGGTAAACTTGTGCCCCAACCCAGGCATCCTGCTAAGACACTCAACCACCCCGAAGGATTCAGGCCAGCTTTGCTCACACCCACTGTTGCTCTGAGGCCTAACCGCCTGCTAGGTGCACCTGGGTCCCTCAATTCTACCTTGACTTCCCTCATTCTCTGGGAGCCCTGAATGCCCAGATGTCTGTCTTTCCCCAGAACTTTCCAAATCAGGTCCTTGGCATTTCAAAGTCTTAAAACATCAAAGACCCTCAGAGCTGGCAGAGAAATGACATTTGCCACTACACCTTCATTCCTTGCCCAGGGCAGACCTCACTGATCCATCTTGACGTGTTTTCATGCTGAGCCCGAGAATGTTCCAGGCAGCCACTATCAACTGATAGAGGCCAGAGGAACCGATCTGCCATCTCTGATTTATTCCCATCCCTGACTTACCCCGCTGAGGAAGGTGCATTCCAGAGAGGGGAAAGGGCTGACCCTGGGTCACCCAGGGACAGTCTGGAGGCCAGTGCTCCCAACTCCTGCCCAGAGCTCCTTCCGCTCTCCCAGCCTGCCTTGCTTGGCCCCCTCTTGCCCAGATCCCAGAAGCCTGGCTCCTCCTGGCCAACGTCGTGGTGGTACTGATCCTGGTGCCTGTGAAGGACCACCTGCTCGACCCTTTACTGCTGCGCTGCAGGCTGCTCCCCTCGGCCCTGCAGAAGATGGCCCTGGGGATGTTCTTCGGCTTTGCCTCCGTCCTTGTGGCAGGTGTGTGGGCCCGAGTGGAGGGACCAGGGGGCGGAGGCTGGGTCCACTTCCGGCTGATGCCGGAACCTTGTGCCTGGACCACGTACACCCTCCTGCCCTGGGCGTCAGCCTTGGCTTCCCAGAGGGTGTGAGCTGAAGGGGACCCTCCTCCTCTAGTCCGGCCTCCCCTCGTCTTGACTGATGGGGCAACTCAGGCCAAGAGAAGGAAAAAGATTTTCCCCAGTGGGTTGTAAGCTCCCTGAAGACAGGATTTTTTTTTCTTTTTCATTCACTGCTATGAATAATGCATGTGGGCAGTCAGTGTGTTGAAGAATTTTTCAGACACTCGGCCACTTAAAAAAAAAAAGAATTTATCATTTATTCTCTTCCTTCTAGTTCAAAAGGATTTGAAGCCATTTGTTACAAAGGGGCTCGGGTAAAGAAGCCTTTCATGCTACTGCACAAACCTCCATCCCTTTCACTTGGTAACTTAATGATTTTGAAGTTACTTAGCGTTTTTGAGCCCTGTCTTTGCCATGGGGATAGTAATTCATTCAGCCCCGGTGCAGGACCCGGGTTCTGCCCTCATGGAATGTAGCCTAGCAGGAGCGTTGTAAGGATTAAAAAAGGCGAAGTCTGCAAGACACTCAGCTCCGTGCCTGGATCACGATGAGCCAGCGGAATGAAAGCCCAGAAACCAGCATTGTGCTGCAAGGACAAAAACCAAACTAGGTCCTTTTTCAGCTCTGCGTTAATGCACTTTGTCCTAGTTCATCCTCACAACAATCCTGGGATCTTTATTCCTCCTTCTTGCGTAAGAGCACTGGGTCTCAGAGAGGTTAAGTGATTTGCCCAAGGTCACACAGCGAACCAGTGGCAGGGCTCAGGGTTGGAACCTACGTCACCTCCCACCACATCCAGTGTTCGGGCAACAACAGCACAGCCGTCTCCAAAGCAACGAAGGGCAAGGAGATAAAAGTAAGCTTGAAAGCCAGGTTAGAAACCCTTCTGGATGCTGCAGTAGAGAAATCACATGATATCTCTGTCTCTATCCCTGGAAATGGGGCCAGCTGTGAAATCAGACACATGGGGGCTCTAACCCAGCCCCAACTACTCATCAGCTTGGGTGACCCTGGGCTGGTTGCTTAACCTCAATTTGTCTTTCTCCATTTGCAAGAAGGCATATTAAATGCCCGGGTCATAACAGGCTCTCAACGAATGCAAACTGTTCCTATTCATGAGTGCAAAACCTCATTCTGAGCTTCCTAGCAGCCAAGGCAAAAATCAAAGAGTTGAAACTCACATCTTGGGCCTCCACCCGGCCCCGGGCCCATGTTCATCTCCTTTCCCGCTGCTTGGTCACTGGCAACCTAGTGAATACCCACCACGTGCCAAGCTCTGCCCTGGGCTAAGCTGCGGATGGTGGGCCTGGCCATTTATCGTCCCCCTCTCCCCCCCACCAGGAGGCCTGGAGATGGAGCGCTTGCAGTACATCCACAGCAACCAGACGGTGTCCCAGCAGATCGGGAAGGACATGTACTACGCAGCCCCGCTGTCCATCTGGTGGCAGATCCCTCAGTACCTGCTCATCGGGATCAGTGAGATTTTCGCCAGTATCCCAGGTAGCCTGGACCCCGCCTCTGCTCTCGCACCAGAGATGGGCTCTGCCTCGTGCTACCTCGAAGTCAGAGCTCCACGGCACAGCTTCTGGAGTCTGTGGGTGTGGAGGAAGGCCAGGTTGTCTGAGCGGGGCCGCGTTTCCCCGGTGGAGACTTACTGGCACCTGCTTCGTGCCAGGCACCGGGATAGGCACTGGCAATGTGCGGGTGGTTAAGACACTCCCTACGGACTTCCCCCATCATCCCTGGTGTCATGTTCGTCATTCCCCGGGTCTCAGATTCAAAGTGAACTCCTCTTTCCCCTTCACTGCCGAGCCTAATGCCAACGCCTCCGTAAAGCCCTGTCCGAGGCCCCTGGGCAGAGGGAGTCCTTCTATCCTCCTCTTGTTCATCTCGGAATGATGCAGTATGACTCTCTCCCCCGCCGCAGGGCTGTGAGCCAGAGCTGTGGGGTGGAGGTGGGCTCCTCATGCAGCTGAGGCTAGGCTCTGGTGGGACTCACTCAGCACTGGGGGACCGTCATGCAGTCACGCAGACAGTAAACCCAGGGGAGGGCTGCAGTGGTGACTCTAGGGTGTAGGGAAAGCCCCTGGGAAGAGGCGGGGAGGAGGCGGGTGGGCAGGGAAGGCTGAACTCAGCGGGCAGCAGGCAGGGGGAGCTGCAGATGCACAGAGCTAAGCCTTGTGGTGAGTGTGCAGAAGGCTGGGGAGGTTCGGGCCACACCTGGATGGATGTTGAAGTCTCTCCTGAGGGCAGTAGCGCCCCCCACCCACCCCCACCATGGGGATTCTGGCAGGGAAAGGATCCCATTAGAGATTTTTTTAGACAGACCCATCTGGCTGTGTGAGGAGGAAGACAGGAAGCAGGGGGATGGTCTAAGACGCGTTTGCAGGCGCTGGGCAGTAAATGACCAGGGCCGTGCTTTGGGCCAGGGCAGAGAGAACAGAGAGGAGGGCACATGAGAGTTCTGAGGTTAAATCAAAAAGATTTGGGGATGATGTTGAAGGCAGGCAGAGAGGGTAGGGGAGAGAGAGGTGCAGTCCCTGAAACGGGAGACCCAGGAGGACGAGGAGGAGGAGGGGAGACAGAGCAATGTGGGGGCATCCAGGTGGAGGTGTTCAGCCAGGGGAACAGAGGAGCAGGGCAGAGGCAAGGGGTCACAGCGGTGTCGTCCTAGCCACAGGGTGGGTAGTCATGCAGGGGAGGCCAGGATGGAGGCTGGGTGGGCCTCATTCCTGCTCCTCCACCGGCCGCTTGGGTCTCCCCCTCCCCCTGCAGGCCTGGAGTTTGCGTACTCCGAGGCTCCGCGCTCCATGCAGGGTGCCATCATGGGCATCTTCTTCTGCCTGTCGGGAGTGGGCTCGCTGTTGGGCTCCAGCCTCGTGGCCCTACTGTCCCTGCCCGGGGGCTGGCTGTACTGCCCCAAGGACTTTGGTGAGTGTGGGGCCCTCCGTGGGAGTGGGACATGGGTGGTGGGAGGCTTGGCAAGGAGGTGGCAGCTCCTGAGTGCTGTGACCCCAGGCAGAGTGAAACAGCAGGCTGGACTCAGGAGACCCGGGTTCCAGCCCGAACCTGGCCAGTCGCCCACAACGTGGCCTCCCTGCCTGGGGCCTCAGTTTCCCTAACTGGCGAAAAGGAATCTGTGAACTTGGCAGATCTCCAAGCCAGTCTGTCATTCTGGCTGAAGGGCCACCTTTCTCTGGGGTCTTCTGGAGTAGCCAACAGGGACTTGCAGGCAGCACAGGAAACCCTGGGGACCGCCCGTGCCCACACTGCTGCAGCCGCCAGTCCCGGGGAGCCCTGCCCGACCCAAACGCCAAGCCCTTCTCTCCCCAGGGAACATCAACAATTGCCGGTTGGACCTCTACTTCTTCCTGCTGGCCAGCATTCAGGCCGCCACGGCCCTCCTGTTCATCTGGATCGCCGGCCGCTATGAGAGGGTAGCCCGGGGCCCAACCCCCCAGAGCTGTCCCAGCAGGGATAGGGGCTGAACACCCCCCACCCCGCGCTTCTCTCCCCAGGACACAGACAGCGGCAGCCCCGGTGGGGGTTCCTTGAGTTTATTCTGTACCCAACGTTAGGATGAAATGGTTCTCATAAATAAGGGGCATAAGCCCTTCCTCACGAGCATGGTCCATGATGGGGGAGGGGGCGAGGCAGAGGGGGGCCTGGGTGGGCGTCCGTTTGAGAGCCCAGGCAGGGGACTTGGATCGGCAAGCACCAGAGGGTGAGCAGGCGGCTGCCCGGGGTGGAGGCCGACAGCGCCGGGCCAGGCAGGCCGGGGAGGGTCAGGAGCTGCCCCGGATCCTCTCCATGTAGCTGCGCAGCTCCTCGGGGTCCTTCAGTCCCATGTCCTCACACACCCAGCGGATGTCCTCCTCGCCCGCCACCAGGATGGACTGCACGGCAGGGGCCCCTACAGGTTCCTCAGACAGCTGGGCCGGGGGGGCTGGCGCAAACGTCACGAACTCCACACGCTTTCGCCGCCCCCCGGCCTCCTTCCGGGCCAGGGTGCTCGAGGAGCTGGTGGTGCCCCCCGCGGGTGCCTGGGCCACGGTCAAGGCCTCCCCTCTGCCCCCAGTCTCGCAGGGGCAGCCCCCCTCCCCCTTGGGCAGGCCAGGGGACTGCCGGTCCAGCTGGCGGCTCAGTTCCTCCTGGTCAGTGCCCAGCCAGACCCAGTTGTGCGGCTGGGGGGAGGCGGGGTCGGTGGCACTGTCGGGGGGCTCCTTGCGCTGGTAGCGCAGCACGAAGACCACACCATTGACCAGGAAGATGAGGATGGCCAGACAGAAGATGCCCAGCAGAGCATACATGCCCAGCTCTAGGTCGGTGACCCGCTGAGGGGCGGGGACCATCTCCTCCTCTTCCTCCTCCTCCTCCTCCTCTCCAGCCTCTGCCTCCTTCCCAGCCTCCTCCTCTGCCCGCTCAAACTTGCCCCTCACACCCCCACTCCCCCCAACACCACCTGCCTCCCATCGTTTACCACCCATGCTGGCCTCCGTGGCCGGTGAGCTCCGGGCAGGGGTGGATGGGAGGGCAGGGGCCAGGGTGGGGGCAGGGGGCAGCCCTAGCCAGGCAGTGCCAGAGGCCAGGGGCACACGGTGGCGGCCCCGGCGGCAGGGCTCAGGCGGGTGCAGAGCCACGTGCAGGGGCAGCCCCTCGGCACCCGCCCCACTCACCACCACCCCGAGCTGGGCACCCCGCTCCTCGGCTGGCAGGACGGCACCGGGCTCCTCAGCTGAGACAGACAGTCCCAGGTCATGGTGGTCGTAGAGCTCAGCAGGGGCCAGGGTGTGGTCAGAGAAGGACAGCCAAAGGGAGAGGGCCACCTCCTGTGGGGTACACGGACACAGGCAGAGACATGCGAGGGCACGCACGCATGCACACAGAGACCACTCCCACAGAGACAGGCCACACGGAGGAGGAGAGATCAGAGAGAAAACAGACACGGGCAGATGGACAAAACACAGGGAGAGAGGGGACGTGCGTCAATCACCTGTCTGCCACTCAGCCCTGGGGTCTGAATCATCGGGAGGGTCCTCAGAGCCATCTAACCAACCTCCCACTGCCACACTCCAGCCAGCCAGTGCTTGATCACCTCCAGCCGCAGAGAGCTCACTACCTCACAGGGCAGTCAGTCCTCATTCTGAAAACCCTACGGTGAGGGGTCCAGGTGCTTCCCATCCCCCTGTCATTAGCCCCCACCTGGAGATGTTGACCTCATCCCCCTGACTCCCGGCTGTCACCTGCTTTGGGGCGGGAAAGGCTGACTGTGCCCAGCATGTGGCTGTGACCTCCCCGGGGTGGGCAGTGCCCCGGCTCAGGGCCAGTGAGATGCCCATCACCGGCTGCACCCGCAGCTCCAGCACCGAGACCTTGTCATCCGTCACGGCCAATGCCTGCTCCCCCAGAATGGAGTCAGACAGTGGGGAATGCACCTGAGGGTGAGAGGGAGCTGCAAGTTATGGGGGGGCAGGTACACAGACAGCCTCTCCCCTCTGAGCCCCATCATCGCACGTGCCGCTTTTCCCCACCCTTTGCACTCCATACGACCTATACACACAAGGACCCCAATCCCATGCCTAGGGAACAGTTCCCCTTCTCTCTCAAGACCTGGGTCCCACATACCCAACCCCAGCCCTTCATGCTTTGAGGGTGTCCCCATTACACGGGCCATCCTAGTCTCACCCAATCTCCAATTCCACTGGGCTCGTACCTGCCCTGGTACACCCTGGGCCCGTTCTGACACTCTTCACACTTGCCCATGAACATTCTGAGGGCCACCTACGCCCTTAGGAGGTCTACCCACCTCGATAGAGGTGACGCCAGGCTCCCGGCCCACCAGGACGCGGCCGCCCTCCAGCGAGGCGACGCGTGGGTCCTGCACGCGTGCGTGCGGCGCCACGAGGTGGGACACGTCCAGCAGCCAGTCGGGGCCGAGCAGGTGGGTGAGGCGGCGGCCGCCGTCCAGCGGGTGGGCCGCGAAGGGGACAAGGAAGCGCACGCCGGCTCGCTGGTACTGCAGGCGGCAGCCTCGGGCTCGCCGCTCCGCTGCCTCCTCCGCCAGCGCCGCAGCCTCGGGTTCTGGCACCCTGGGGGGGGCCGAGACGGACAGGCCAGGGGGCGGGGCGTCAGCTCGGGCTCCGCCCCCAGTCGCTGAAGGCCCCGCCCCCTGGAGACTCCGCTTCCCGAGGGGCACGCATTCTTCAAACTTCTGCCCCTCTGCGTGTTGGCATGGCACCACTGCTCCGTTCCTAATTCGTGCCTATGCCAGTCTATCCAGCTGCTCTGGCCCTCCTCT
Source organism: Ursus americanus (assembly GCF_024610735.1). NCBI lineage: Eukaryota > Metazoa > Chordata > Mammalia > Carnivora > Ursidae > Ursus > Ursus americanus. The sequence goes on along the minus strand of NC_142150.1, from coordinate 37,208,036 downwards.
ATCGCTTCACCTGAATTCTTGGCTCTTGGGGAAGCAGGGAGACCCTCTCCAACAGGGAGACCTTGGCGAGCTCACTGTCTAGAGGGCCTCGCTCAGATTCCTGAGGCCACCTCACCCTTGGGCTCTGGTGGGACTTTCTCGATATTTACTGAGCTAGGTGCCACCTTAGGCTTTGAGGACGCAGCAGTGAACAGAACAGACAAAACCCCTCGCCTTCAAGGTCTTACTTTCTCAGGGAGGAGAGTGAAGGCGGTGGGCAGAAACAAGCAAGAAGAATCAGGCTATCCAGGAATTAGGAAGTGATCTGCACTTGGGAGAAGCGCGGCATGCAAGGGGGAGAGGGAGTGTGCAGGTCAGCGTTTACAAATAAAGTGGCCAGAGGCTGGGTGGTGACAAGCAGGTGGGTAGGAGGAACCGGAAGCAATGGGGCAGTTTTTTAGACCCCAGCCTGAGCCCACGGCCGTGTTCCCCGCACCACCTCTTGGGTCCCAGAGCGACTTTGCTAAGGCCTCCACTCACCCTTCAGCTGGGCCAGGGACCCTCCAGCCTCGGACCTGCTCCAGGGTGGCGTCGGTCAGCTCGATGCGCAGGGGCAGCAGTGGGGCCCACACCGTCAGCCGCAGCGCGGCCCTCAGCCGGCGCCACCAGAAGTCCACCCGCACCCCGCGGGCCCCCCGGCTCTCCTTGCCAGACACAAACACAGCATCACAGGTCTCGGACACCTGTGGGAGGGCAGGAGCTGGGCTAAGCCTTGGAAGACAGGTATGGAACACAGGGGGCTGCCCTGAGCCCTCACCATTAGGGGCAGGGCTGAAATTCGTTCTGCATTTTACTGGCAGGTCTTAAGAGTAAGAAGATTTCACCAAGGGGCACCTGGGTGGCTCAGTCTGCCTTTGGCTCAGGTCATGGTCTCAGGTCCTGAGATCGAGCACGGCATGGCTCCCTTCTCCCTCTCCCTTTGCCCGTCTATCCCGCTCGTGCTCCCTCTCTCTCAAATAAATAAAATCTTTAAAAAAAAAGTTTCACCATGCATCCAAGATCCATTCTGGAGGAACCAGCCATTCCAAGTTCACCTGGGGCTCAGGTGGGGAAACTGGCTATTTACGTCCAACAACATCGCTCTCCTGGTAGTGGAGAGTTCGAACCCACACATTTGGCTCCTCGTTATCTGACTTTTGTGCTGGACACCTCGCAACCGACTACAGGGAGGTGGGCAGAGGCCAGACAGATCTACCCACTCGAGAGCCCTCAGGAGGGAACCACTCACACAGGGACAGAGCGCCATCATAAGTGGCAAGACACCTTTTCCAGTCAGGCAGCCAGGATTTAGGAAATGCAGGCTCTGGGCTTCCCCTCTTAGAACTTCAAATGGAGAAAGTTGACCTGCTCCCCCCCTTTTAATCTCATGGATCATGACAATGCTCTAATAATTATCATTTCAGCACCCCATAAGTATTACATTGTATTAAAAGCTGCTGTTGCTTCAGCTCCTGCTCTCTGCTGGTCGAATGTCTTACGATGCTTTTAATTCACTTTTTTTCTTTTAAGAGAGGAAGGGAGTAGGGGAGGGAGAGAAGGAAAGGGAGAATCTTAAGCAGGCTCCATGCCCAGCATGGAGCCAGACGTGGGGCTCAATCTCCTAACCCTGAGATCATGACATGAGCCAAAATCAAGAGGTGGATGCTTCGCCGACTAAACCACGCAGGCACCCCTGGGTGCTTTTAAATCTTACAACAGTCTATGATATTCCCATATTAAAGCTTAGAAAACCAAGGCTCAGAGAGGTGAAGAGACTCGTCCATGATCACACAGCTAAATAAAGTTGGGTTTCAAACTAAAATTTGTGGGTCCCAACATACATGCTTTTTTTTTTTTTAGTAGGCTCTAGCTCTATGTCCAATGTGTGGCTTGAACTCGTGACCCTGAGAGCAAGAGTCACATGCCCTATTCACTGAGCCCGTCACGTGCCCCAGAGTATATGCTCTTGACTCTCCCACGTCAGTTCATTTGTCAACACAGTAAAGGACGGGGATGTGCCTAAGCTGGCACAGCTCCCACCCGACTGTGGAGAGAGGTGGTGGCGATAAGCGAAGTTGAACCTGTGGGTCCCCCCACGAGGTTTCTGGTGTCAAGAAGAAGCTGTTCTCTCGGGGACCTGAGCGGGGAAGGGGTCCGTGCATCCCTGTGCGCACGTGCACATACTCACGCGGGGCTGGCACGTGCCACTCACCTGCAGGACCTGTGTGTTGGCCGACTCACAGCCGATCTGCTCTGTCACCTCCACCAGAGCCCCCCCGCTGTCCACGGTGACCAGGCGCACGGGCACACGCCGCGGCTCTCCAGTCAATGGAGCCGTGTTCACCAGCTCCTCAGCCTGGGGGGTGGGGGGTGCAGGAGGAGCTCAGCCCCCAGCTCTTCGCCTCGCTCGGCCGCATGCCTGGCCAGGCGCAGGTGAAGACTCCTTACCTTGGCCAGTGGAACAAGGGCTCTTATGTCCCGCTCCGACACCAGGATCTCCCACACCATTTTGTCCTTCTCTGCCTCGGGGGCCTGGCCTGCGTACTCCAGCTGCCACGTGACAGGGCGAGTGACCGCCACGCCCCCACTCGTGCCATTCTCCACCAAAAAGTCCACCCATAGGAACTCAGATAGTTCGAGGGGGCTGCTGGTCAGAAGAGAGAGAGGGACTGAGTGCTTACTAGCGGCCAGGCGCTATTGTCAGCATTTCCTAGATTCGTGAGCTGGGTCTTATGATAACCCCCAATTTGCAGGGGAGAAAACGGAGGGACAGAAGTCACATAACCTGCCCAAAGTTACAGAGTGAAAGGTGGCAGGGCTGGGATTAAACTCGAGCGCCCCGGCTCCAGAGCCCCAGCCCTTACACACCCTTGGCCTCTAGAAGATCCATGTAGCCACTTCACCACCCCCCTGGAAAGCCTGCTTGCCCTTCTGCCTTCCTAGTCCCCCTCCACTCAGACTCCCACCCTCCACAGCCATGGGGGGCGGGCAAAAATACCTGGGGTCAATTTCTACCCAGGAGCAAGAGTCACTTCAAAGCCCCAGGACTGGCCCTCGACCCCCTGAATCATAACTCTCGCGGGTTCCTTTGATCAAGCCCTGGCTGGGTGCTTGCTATATAGTATTTTATTTTCACAAACCCTAGGGGGTGTATTATTATCCCCACTTTACGGGTGAGGAAACTGAGTCTCTGGTCGGGGGCGGGGGGGGATTGGGGGAAGTTAACCAGCTTGCCCATGGTTATTCATCCACAAGTGTCAGAACCAGAACTCCAACTGGAGCTGCGACACTCATGGCCTTGGCCCAGGCTCAGAGCATAAATAAGAGTTCATAAAGGTTAACTGCAGCTGAGCTGTTTCTGAAATATGAATGGCTCAGAAAAAGGGACCCATCTGGTGCCCGCGGGAGGCAGGGTGGTGGCTGTGAGGGCTGTCCCTGAGTAGCCAGGATAGGCTGGCCTCACCTGGAGCAAGACTCACAGACACTCGCTGTACCTGCCATGCACCTGGGGATGGATAAATGGTAACCGAATGAATCAATGTCTGCTTTGTGCTATTTCCTTGAAGGAGTTTTCTGTGCCTGCTCACGTCTGCTCACTCCTTTCTCTGCCCCCCGGGGAAAGGAGTTACCTACCTAGAGTCTGGCCCTGGGGGTCCCACGCGGTGGCACGTGATGACGGTTGTGTGGTGCTTGGAGCCCTTGAAGCGGTCCAGCTTGGCCGTCCAGAGGCTGGGCTGGGCTGGGCGGGCAGCCGTCACGTGCAGCCCCTTCTTCACCTTGATCCTGGGGAGAGGACATAGGCCCAGTGTGTCAAGGTGGGTGCTGAACTAGGGACTGAATGAGGAGGGACACAGGGGCGAAAGGCATCGGCCTGCTGTCTGGCCTCCCCACCTCCAGGCTGACTCTTCTGCTTCAGCACCCTCCGATCCAGAAGGACCCCATCTCAGTGCAGGTCAGGTCACACAGCCCTCCCCAACTCAAAGACCCACCGCCCACAGGGTCAGGTCTAATCCTGGCATCGAGGCCCTGCAGGATCTGGTCTAGTTCGTCTTTAGCTGAGACACCCCTCCATCACTCTGCTTCAGCTACAAAGAACATTCTTCCCGCACACACAGCTCATTGACGCCTCTGAGTCTTGGCTCGGGCTGTGCCTTCAGCCCGGCCTGCCCTTCCTTTTATCATCTGCTCATTCTTCAAGCCTCCAGCAACTCAAATACCGCTTCCTTTAGAAGGCTCTTCCTGTGCAGAATGAATTTCCCCTCTCCTCCAGCCCTCACCCAGGCCCCCACCACACCCCGTACCTCCCCGAGCATATAATCCAGTGCCTGCTGTACAGCTCCTTTCCCTAGCACTGGGGCCCCTTAGCACCAGATGGGGACCCGGCCTTGCTCCTCTCTGTAACCCTAGAGTGGAGACACAGGGCTGGGCATGCTTCAAGTGTCTGGGAAAGATCTAATGAGTGTGCGAGTAGGCATAGGGGGGTGTGAGAGACAGGGGGACAGGACAGGCGCCTGAGACACACAGGGACAGGACACACACACAAACCCAAAGGTGGGAGAGGCGAGTCATACTCTACAAATCCTTGTCAGTGGAATTGGGTTGGGGGGCTACTTTGGGAGAACTTCCTGAAGGGTGGGACACAAAAAGGAGGGCCTTCCTGTGGGGAGGAGCGGGCTCTGTCCAGAGGTGAGGGACCTGCAGCCAGGGACCAGGCAGGAGAACATGCAGATGAACTTGACTGGAGCAAACACCGGTCCTGGGGCATTAGAGCATTAAGCACCCCCAGGCACTGCACTTGGCAATTTCTAAGCCCTCTCCTGTTTTCCCTCCCTGGAGCCTCACAGCTGCCCTGTGCAGCAGGCAATGTTAGCCCCACTGGGCAGGGAGTCTCAGGGAGGTGCCAGGGGAAGGGGAGCTTCCCGCTTCTGATTCCAAGTTCAGGGCTATGCCCGTGGCCAGGACTTGCCTGACCTGGAGGGAGTGTGGTGGGCCCGTGTTTGCAGAGATCAAGGATTCCAGTAAGGACCCCAAAAGGAAAAGGCACCCGCCCAGTCTTCCCGCAGAGGTTCCTGCCTCCAACCCCATCCCCCCACCCCCAGGAGCCCAGGACTCACCGCAGGGTCAGGACACTGGCTGTGAAGTTGTGCCGAAGCAGAAGGGTGGCACTGAAGACCTGGCCGGGCCGCACGGGCACATCAGGCACCCGCAGAGTCACCGCCTCGTCCAGGGGCACCTCCTGGTACTGCGGGGGGTCTGCTGGGCGCAGCTCCACGCCACCCACCGGAAGGGCCTGTTCCTTGGGGTCCTCCTCTCCGCCGGGGCCGCAGCCCCCAGGGCCCTCGGCTGCGGGCTCCAGCGTGTAGGCCAGCTCGGCCCGCGTGGTGGAGCCCTGGGAGAACCAGTGGGAGGGAAACTCCAGCTCCACCACACAGGCGCCTAGGGAGGGCTGCAAACACACAACGGGCATCGTTGGTGCAGCAGGAGATGGGGTTCCAGCACCCACGGCAGGAAACGCAGAGCAGGAGGGGTCCATGAAAGGCAGGACCAGCACGGGCCAGAGACATGTCCCAGGTGACACAATGAGTGACATGACCGGGGCTGGGTCTCCGAACTTGTCCAAAAGCCACACTTCGACTTTGGGGAACAGTCTCATTCCAAAGCGAGCCAATCCCCATGCCTCCCCCTAACGATGCCCCAGGACCACCCTGACTACACCTCAGCCTTCAAAGAATCCCAAAGCCTGCAAAATACCGCTCGCTGGTGGATTCCTGTGCTCGATTTCAAAACAGTGCCACTTGAGATTATAAAAGTAATACTAACAATAACGCCAACACTTGCTGAGGGATTACTCCACGCCAGGCATTGGCATCATGCTAAAAGCTACTGCATTCATTTCATTTATTCCTTATTCCAGCTCCATATGCGGTAGGAATTATCATTACCCCATTTTATAGATGGGGAAGCTGAGTCCCACAAAAATTAAGCTACTTGCCCAAAGTCATATACAATGGACTGACTTCCTAAGGGGCCCTAAATAACCCTTTCAAAGGGTCCCCATGAAAGCTGGCAGAGCAGGAACGGAGTCAGCTTGTCTGGGACTCCCGAACCACCCAGAAGCGGTAAGCCCTTTCTTCCCTGCCCCGGGACTACCCTCGGGCTGGCACAGCAGGTAGGGCCGGCCTAGGTAGGGCCTGCCCACTCACCTGGAAGTGGCAGGCTCGGTGAGCAGTGCCTGCAGGGTGTGTGGCGTGGAGCCGGGCGCAGGGCAGGCTGCCAGGCCCTGGCGGCCAATCCTGCCCTTTGAGGTGGAAGAGGACTCGGGCATGGGGCTCCGCCGGGGTCACGGCCGCTTCCACCGACACAGCCCGCACATCCCACGGCACTGGCCGTTGGTGGGGCTCAGTGACTCGTGGCGGGACCACCTGGAGGGAGAATGGGGGTGCTCAACAAAGCAGGAGGTTGGGGGGAAGCAAGATCCGGAAAGATGGGACACCAGGCTTCCAGGCCCCGTGTGGCAGGAGAGAACATTTACAGGCCTCAGTTTCCCCTCTGGAAAACGTGGAGCACAGCTGGGGCTGGGGGAGACCTCTGAGCCAGGCACAAGCAGACCTCGGCTCTGAGTCCTGTTAGCCTGGGAGTCAGTCGCTGGTGCTCTCTCCTTACCTGCTGAGTGGCAAAGGGTGGGTAGGAGGCCCGGAGAAGTGGCTGGGCCCTGGGCCACGGCTGCAGGAGCAGAAAGGTCTCAGATCGGGAGCCCAGAGAGGAGTTGGTGGGTGGATAGCGGCCCACTTGCTGCACACGGAAGTATTCAGGGGCATCAAGGAGCTCCAGGGCTGCGGGCAGGTAGACGGGGTCCAGGGGGTCCTGGTCACAGCCCACTGAAGGAGAAGGGGTAGAGATGATGACAGCTCCAGAGCTGGCCAGGGCTGAACTGAGCTCCAGCCTGGGGCACAGTGGGGGTGGGCAGTGGAGGAAGAAAAGGTTAGAAATGTCCCATCCCCCCAGGACGGAGAGGAAGGCGTTCCATTTCACAGATGGGGAGGCAGGAGGTGGCACATGGCAGGACCAGGATTTGAATGTACACCCTGGGCTGGATGCCAGCTTCCAAACCTTTCCTTCTTCTACCTTCCATAGACTCGGGCCTTCCTCCCCTGAAGAGAACCTTCTCAACGTCTCTCCCCATTCCTGCCCTCTACCTACTCGCCTCTCGTATCGAGGCATCTGTGGGGCACAGTTTTCTCCAGACAGGGTCTGTGCAGATAGATGGTGATGAAGTGAGCTTTGTAGAAGCAGAGAACCTTTCTCTGTCACCGGGTCCTTGGCCAGACTTGCCGGGAGACCCACCCTTTCTCCCATTATTATCACCATGGCAAGCCCACATTGGTTTCCTAAACTTGCTCCCTTTTTCCCTGTCCCAACTGGGTACCAAAAGTGGGATTGGGGTTGGGGGGGGGGGACCATAAGCCTGGGGAGAGAGCCAAAATATTCAATGAGTAGAACAGCAAAGGACCTCTAAGACCATACTTGGTTTGCACCAACTATTAGCTAGCCCTAGTAATAATAAACACTTTCGAACACTAACTATATGCAGACTACTGTGTAAGACGTTTTACATGTATTAACTCTTTAACTTATGTAATAACTCTGAGAACTAGCTTCTCTTGCTATTAATTCCATCTTGGGGACGTAGAAGTTGAGGCTGAGGTTAAGGGACTTGCCTGGGGTCCCGCAGCAGGAGAGAGGTGAAGCTGGAGTCAGAGCTCAGGCATTATACCCAGAGGGATACCCTGCCTCACCTCCCGACGCTGTTGGCAAGGGTAAGCATGTCCAGCTTCACTCCCTGGACTCTGGGTCTCTCCCACAGCCCTTAAAGTCATGTTGCCTCCTTAAGGAAGCCCTTCTTGATTGCTGGCCTTCCCACCAGTCCCCTAGTTGCCTCATCTGAATTGATTGTCTTCCTGTCTATCGACAGGGGAGCTTGTTCTACTCATTCCTGAATTCCCCAAACGGGGCAGCTCTCCCTGGAGAGGATGTTCTGGGAGCCTGGAGGACTGCGTTTACGTCTTAATTCTCCCTCAACAAAGCTGGGGCCAGTCATTCAACATCTCGTGGAGCCTGAGTCCTCACCGGTAGAGTGAGCGTTTAGTGACAACTGTGAACAGGGGAGGGCTTTGGTCAAGTGTGGCGGGCAGTCTGGAGGAGGGGTTATTGCTACTGAATAATGGATGTGACAAGGCTTCCCTCATCTCTCTGTATAAGAGGTTATCAGGGCTCCTGCTGGGTCCCATGGGGAGGGGAGCAGGTGGCTGAAAGCAGCCCTAGAGCCAGCTCTCTCTCTGCCCCATCCTGGGCTGGGGGACATGAAGGTTTCAACCTCCTTCGAGGCCCTCCCCACCAATGAGCTTGTGTCTGAGAGGCTCCACACATCCTGCTCCCAAGTGTAACAGGTGAGTGACTATGGCTTCCTGGGGGCAGCCCCTGACCTCCCGTCCTCCTCCGGTTCTACTGCTTGGATAATTACCAGATGCCCTAAAGCCTGACTCCCACGGACTCCCAGCACCCAGAGCTCAGCTCTCGCCCTAAGGGTGAGGGGGCTAGAGAATGCCTCATTATCCCCCACCCTTCCCCAACACCCCCCTCCCCGTTCTGTGGTGTCATCCACCTAGCAGCCACAGCCCTGCCAAGGGCAGTCGGACCCCCACCCTGGGCACAGAGGAATCGCTGCCCCTTCCTCCAATGACGGGGATCCCCACAGAATTCAGGAAGGCACGGATGGGGCAATCCCCCGGAGACTCCAAGGTCAGATTTCTCCTTGGGGCAGAGGGAGGGCGACTGCGCACCTCTAAGGTTCCAGGCAAAAGGGCTGCCTCCCATGCCCGTGGGGCTGGGTCGATGGTGGGTGAGTGGGGGGGGCAGGCTAGGAGCCACTTGGGTGCTGCTCTGTGGATCGCAGATTAGGGAGCTGCTGCGCCTGGGCCAGGGCAGCCGGGTTAAATGCCCGGGCGGGAGGGGGAGCTCGCGGAAGGCGTGGGGGCTAGCGGTGAGAGCCCGGGACCCGGCTGGTCCTGGATCGGGAAGAGTTGCCGGGTTCTGGAAGTGAGGGAAGCAACAGAGGAGCGCGGCTGGAGGGAAGATCTGGGGGGTGAGACCTCCGGTCCTCAGGGCACGCTGCGGGGCGACCCGGCTCCGGGCTCAATCCGAGAACCCGCAGCTCCCGGCTCGCCGCATCCCTTCAGCCCGGCCCCCGCCGGGCCCCAGCCGCCCCTCGCCCCGCCCACCGCCCCCCCCCCCTCGCTGACCTCTCACGACGTCCAGGGCCAGGGCCACCAGGAGGCAGAGCCAGGGGCCGCAGGGCCCCCGGGGAACCGCTGCCGCGCGCCCCGCCATCCCGGCGCACATCCTTCCCGCGGAGGGCGGGGACTAGGCGGGCGGCTCAGGTGGCCCCCGCGCGCCCGGCATCTCCCGCGCCCGCTCCGCGCCGCCCCGACCCGGCCGGCTGGATCCCCGCCGCCGCCCGCCCGGCCGCCTGCCCGCGGCCGCAGCTCCCAGACAATGGAGCGGGAGCCGGAGCAGGAGGGTGGGAGGGAGCGAGCGCGGCACAGGGGCAGCCCCTCCGCCCCGCCGGGTCCTAGTGCCCTACGGATCGCAAGCCCCGAGCGCCCCCGTGCTTGAGGTCTGGAAGAAGGCCGCTTCCCCGGGGACTGACCCGCCTAAGAGAGCCTCCAGGCGTTCTGCTGGCTCCCTCTCGGAAGCTACTGCCCAGGGAGGACACAGCCACTTCCTCTGCCTCACGCCCGCCCCACAAGCAACTCACCTGTAAAGGCATCTGACGCCTGAATCGGAACTGGAATTCGGGGATATGGGGAAATGAACCGCAGGGGCGGAAAGGGGAAGAAAGGGCCCAGAAAGGGCCAGGTGACAATCACCTGGGCCTGCCCTGACAGAGCTCTGGGCCACTCCTGTGGAGGAAGGTCTCAGGTGCAGACAGCTCGAGTTTCATGCCCAGCCCCGTCCCTGGGAGAGACCCATGGGCCTAGGAAAGGTGACGGCCCCTCTGCTCCTGAGGGAAGTCCTGCCACCCAGGTCCTGGCCTCCTGGCCCAGCCTTGCCTACCACGCAGTTCCAGAGGTCAAAACTGGGGCACCTGGCTGCGAATTAGCATCTCGGTGGCAATTCAAAAAGAAAACAAAACCTACACCTGGGCCCCTCTACGAAACAACTGATATAACCTATTGGCCGGATTGAGAACCATAGTGCAGGAAACTCCCATCTGTTGAGGGAAGGAGGGAGGGCAGGCAAACCTCCTGGCTGACCACGGGCCAGCCTTTCATACTTTCGCACACAATGGGGGAAGGGGTACCTTCCTTGCTCCCCTCCACAGACACACTACTCCAACAGTGCGGGTCAGTTCTGGGAGTTTTGTAAAGGGGGCATGATTTCCTCATTCCTCACGCTCCAGGAGGGAAGGGTACCTGGTGCCAGCCTTCTGTTTTGCTTCCCCCTCCTCCCTCCCTTTCTACCAGCTTCACATTGCCCCTGCAGGGAGAAGTCAAGAAAACTGAGCCGCTCCGCAGAAATGGATTTAGCTGCGGGGAGAAATGAAAGCCATCCAGACTTTGAGTAAATACATTTTATATGGAACGAGATAATAAAATAGCGTGCATTTTATTTAAAACCAACCAAGCGCTGATAAAAATATATATCACTGCAGCTGTGATTCCACATCAAACCTTAACAGTAAGAACTGGGCATTAAATTCATTCTTCACATCGGGAGCTGGGCCTGGCAGAGGGCGCCCACCTGCACCAGAGCCTCAGAGGAAGAATGAGACCCCTGGTGGAGAGGGCTCAGGTGGCAGGCACCCCGCCCCGCCCCTCTCAGAGCTTGGGAGGGGCAGGGGCCCCAGTGCGCAGCTCCCGCTTGTCTGCACTCCCCCTGGGCCACTGGGGTGGACCCTGATCAGCAAGTCCTTAGTGGCGGTGAGTGGAGGGAGAGGGCTGGAGAACCGTCCGGAGCGCGGCGTCCTTTCTCCTTCAGTGTCCCTGAAATCCCCACAGGGGATCTCATGGCCACTGCAGGGTCCTACCTGCAGGCACAAGCCTATGAAGCAGGCACCTTTTGCTTTGGCTGAAGGGGAATCAAGATTCCGAGAGGGAAAACTCTCTTCTTGACACAAAGCAGCCACAGTGCACTTTCCTACATACAGTACAGCGGCGGGCAAGCAGAGGGCCCTGCTGGCTCGGATTAAGGCACTTGTAACAGACTCAATGTACATCCTCATTCCCAGCGCCCTGTGGGAACCCCTCCCCCGCAGCCCTGCCCCTCAGGTCCCATATGCCCTGCCTCTTCCCCACAGCTAGGCAATGAGGAGGACAGGAACATGCCTTGAGGGACTGCGGCTGGGGTGGAGTGCAGGGCTAGAAGGAGACAAACAGGAAGGAAGCTGGGGATCTGGCAGAGGAGGAACTCCAGGACAGGAGAGCAAGAGCATCAGGAGGAGGACAAGGCAGCAGCAGAGGGGAGCCGGCTGAGTCACGGGAGACCAAGGGCAGTGATGTCCACAGAGAGCAGATGCACAAGCCACAGGGGTGGCCCTTCCAGCCTGGCCTGACGGAGTCAGGCTGGGAGCAGAGAGAGGGTCAAGACGACCAATCCCAGACAGAGAACGTCCGAAGACAGGGCCCCTGGGGACCAGCATGGGGCATGGTCTTCCTCTTTCTCAGCTAGGGGGTCTGGTGCAGGGACACAGGCTGTGACAGTTCAGAGGCAGGGCAAGAAAGGGGCGGGGGCTGGAAGGAGGGCTGTGCCATCAGGAAGCAGTGCAGCTCTTTGGTATGACGAAGGTGGCCTTGTCCGGCGGTCTTCTCACTCCTCCTCCACGCTCCGGGGCCCCTTGGCCGCCCGCCTCTGCCGCCAGCGCAGCTCTTCCACCTGGCGCTCCAGCCCCCGAACCTTGGCCTCCAGTTGGGCCCCCGAGGCCCGGGTGCCAGTGAGCCGGCTCAGCAAGGCGTAGAGGGTCAGCAGGGCCAGAAGGAGCAAGGCTCGGGTGGAGGGGTCGGGCACGGACCTCACCAGGGCCACAAAGCCGGCCAGGAAGAGGACAAGCTTCAGGCCCCACAGGATCCGCCCCAGCAAGGCCAAGACCAAGCCAAGGAGCAGGGACAGAAGCCAATAGACGACAAGGGCCCCTGCTCCCCACAGCAGGAACGTCTGAACCTGGCTGGGGCTGAGCTTCAGGCCCTGGGTGAGGTGGTCTCCTGGAAGAGGGAGAGTCAGAATCAGCCAACCTGGAGTGGTCAGGGCACAGGGGGCAAGAACCAATGGGGAGGGTGGGGAGGGAGAGCTAAACCCCCTTGCAAAGGAAAAATCCTTTCCTACAGGGTCACAAAGATAGGAGCCTGAATCTGAGCTGCCGCTCTTGCTGGCCGGCGGAGAGATTACTTCCCTTGGTTGAACCGGTTCCTCTGCAAAACGGGAGAGATTCTCTGGGCTGTGGGTAACAGTTAAATGAGATACTATGGCTTCAATGCTCTGCCTGATGTGCAGCGAATGCCTGGTAGGCGGTGGCAGTCATTAGTCTGCTCTTAGGCCTGCCTCTGGGGAAACCTGGCAGGTGTCAAGCAGCTAGGGAAAAGTCTGGGCCCTGAAAAGATGAAGTCCCACCAACAGATAGTGACAGGCTAAGCTCCAGGAGACCCAACCAGTACTCGCGCTCACCATCTAGTCCCAAGGCATTCAGCAGCTGTGTGGCGATCCCAGACAGCGCGAAGAAGGCCACCGAGATGGCTGAAGAGATGGCCCACAGCACCTGAGACAAGGTCTGTGGAGAGAGCAGGCCAGCAGATGAGTCCACAATCAATCATGCTCTTTCTCCTTTAGGCCTCTAACCCCTTCCCTGGGCAAGGCCCAGAATGAACGTGTCCCACCTCCTTCTCAGCAGAGGTTTGCCCACCAAGCCTGGACAGCAGGCCATGTGTCCTTCCTGAACTGGAACTCGGGACATCTGAACCCTCATTCAACTGATTTGCTAGAATACTTTGGTGATGGTAGTAGGCGAATATGTGGGGAAATCATCAAATCTCTACAGTAGTCACCCTGTGAAACTGGGGTCCTCCCGGGGAATCATGAAGTTGTGTGAAGCAACATCTATGAAGGGCTAGAATGTTCCAATGAAAAAGGAGTCAATCAGCTCTACTAGATGATGGATTTTATAAAGGATCATCTCGACTATATAGAATGACCTATGGAAAGTATGGGATGCCATGGCTGGGATGCCCTTATGTGGAAGAGACAGCCGTGCCTTAAGCCCCCGAGTCGGACCTACATCTGCCTCTACCGGGGAAGGAATGGATTCGGGTCTTGATATTTTGCCAATTTAAGACTTTAGGTCAGATTTAGACCAAAGTCAGACTCTATCGTCATCCAGTGACATGGGTTTACAAAGACTGGCTCATTTCCCAGTCTTTCTGACAAGAAAGGGCAGGAGTAAGGGAAAGAGCTAAAGGCCCCAGGGCAGGAATCAAACAATGGGATTGCAAAAAGCAGGGACTGTCTGGCTTTATCTTGTGGAATGTGGGGCTCTCGGCACCAGAGATTATGACACACAGCATGTGGAGCCAAGATGGGGTGACCATGAACAACATCTCCTCCTTTATCTCTTTTCAGTGTGTGTGGTCACAGGAGGGACCAATGTCCTTACCTCGGAAACCAGGCGCATGGTCTCTGGCCCAAGCCAGGCATCCAGTGTTCCCCGTGCAGAGCGACCTATCTGGCTCAAGAGATCAACTGGGGCCTCCTTCTTCTGCTGGCCTGGTGGCACAAAGTCTGCGTGGGACTGGGATGATGCTGAGTGGAGGAGGACGAGGGCCACTAGGACCATCAGGATGACTTTGAACACATGCTTGCCCCATGGTGACCTGCTGCCTGGGCCTGCCATGGCTGGGTCTGCCAGGAGAGAAGCACAGGGTGAGCACGGAGCCAGAACTGGCATGGACACCCACTGTCCCAGCTATGACCTGCCCCCACACCCTCCTCCACCTCTACCCTGTTAGCTGAGAAAGGCAGAACTGGGCCTTCAACTGAAGCTGGGCATGACCGTCTGATTCAGGGGTTCATCCTTCACATTCTTTACCACTTATATATTAATTAACCAGCAAGTATTCTTCAGAGCCTCCGGGTGGATGAGAAGATCTAGGATTATTCCAGTTCTAAAAATCCAAAGGCCCATCTCTGGGTCTTAGTGGTGCTACGAGCATTAAAAAAGTGTAAGACTGTAAGGCTTTGTCCCCAGGGAGGTTATAATCTACTTAAGATAAAGCTGATATAAAAAAAAAAAAAACAACTTAAAAAATAGCACACAAATACGATTACTGCTGTGTAATGATGTAAAGGGAAGCCCTCAGGTACAAGCAAGAACGGCTCCGCAGGGCCAGCGTACGAGGTGGCTATTAGCCCCCTCGCCCTCCCGGTAACAAATGAGAAGAAACTGAGACTTAGGAGTTAGGCATTTGCCCAAGGTCACTGGGCTAAGTAGAAAGGTCAGGATTTGAACCTGAGCTTCTGCTTCCAAGCTGCACACTCACTGGGAGTGAAGGTAACACAGTGGATCTCACCTGCGGCTGCTCATTGGAATCACCCGGGAGCTTCCAAACTACTGATGCCTCTGTCCGGAGCCCAGAGGTCCTGGTGTCACTGGGGGTGACTTAGGCTTAGACCTGCAAACGCTCCCCGGGTGATTCCACTGCGCCAAGCTGAGATGCGCTGACAGGCAATGATCTCGACTCCCCAGCCTCCAAGGTAGGCAAAGGGTTAAAGCACAACCTTTAGGGAAAGATATTATTAATAAAAAGCGAACCATGAGCCACCTGTCTCGTACCATCGCCGCCATCAGGTAGGCCTTGTTACTTTCCTACATTTTTACTGATGAAGAAACTGAGCTGGGAGAAGCAGTAAGTGGGGAAACCAGGATTTGAACCCAGGTGCATGGGATACCAGACCCCTCACGCATGCTGCCCAGCCATGTCATCTCCAAAGTCAGTCTCAAAAGTGATTTAGAAAGTCACACGATAGATTATTCATGAGCTAAAATAAACTTGGCATCTACCAGGCATCTCCGAGAATTACGGATGACAACTCAGTTAACCACTTTGTGCTTTGCGCTCGGAGCTCGCCTAACGTGATGCTACAGGCAAGTTAAGACCCAGCGGGTACCGACTCACTGAAGCAGGTGTGGATCAGCCAAAAAAAATGTTGGCCAAGTCTACCTTCCATTTGCCACCATGCTTGAGAAACGTCAAACAGCACCAGCGAATCCCCTGTTCTCTTCCAGGCTCAGAAACGAACCTGTAGCTCCAGGGAGTTGCCATGCTTCAGACCCGACGATCCGAGGCTAAGCCATGCCCCTGACGCAGGAGCAGCCAGGTATCTGACGTGTTTGCAGTTACCAGATCACTCAGGGAGTTGGCCAGAAATGGGAGCCACCAGGATGAAGGAGAGGGAAGGTGTTCCCATTCTTACTTAGCGGAAAGGAGAAGAGTCCAAGAAAGAGTTATAAAAATATCATATCCAAGCACTTTCTGGCCCAGAAACAGCTGCTCTAAGTTCCTCTTGAGGTCTGTGGAATCAAGCAGGGCTGCAAAACACGCATGCATGGGGAGCGACTTCAGGCCGGGAAGCCTTTTATTCTACTCTCTTTGGCATAAATCAAGAACCAGATGGTTCCTGCCTGCCAGTGGTCAGACATGAGGGAAGCACAGGTCAGTTCCGGAGCTATCTGGGTCATAACCACCCTGTGAACTGAAAGAGCAGGGTTGCTATCTTGGGTTGGGTCCTATATCCAAGGACCTCCACCAGGAGGGATCAGATGTCGTCTCCTCTGTTCTAGAAGGTCAGGGTGACGTGAGCTGCTCCCCCCATGGCAGCCTCCTGCATTCTGTGCTAGCCTCAACTTTCAGGCAGCCATCTGCCTCAGTCAACAGGAGCTAGGGGACCTTGGAATAAACCCTCCCCCGTGAGGCCAACATTGCCATGCCAGCTGACCTTTTGGAAGTGCACCAGAAACCAAATCTAGCAGGATTCTAGTGTGTGCCCTTTGCAGATAAGGGTGCAGATCACTGGCCAGTCTGTTTCTTCCAATTGTGTTATTTAACAGGATTCCTTCTCGTTTCTTCTAGGTCATTTCTAGGCAGCAAGAATCGGACTCACTGTCATTACAGCTCCTCACTGCAGCCCAATCAAATACTTTTAATAAAGAGAAGCCGTGTCAGTCAAGAGTCAATGCAGTCTTGAGCTCTGAGAGGAACTTAGGTCTTAAACATCATCTCCTGTAACACCTGGCCCAAATGGTAGGCATTCAACAACAACAAGTTGTATGTGTGTGTATTTATATTTATATACACTAGCGGCCATCTGCCCCAGTTGAGTGTGTCTGTATATTGTTAAGTGTGTGTTTATGTGTGTGAGTGTGGTGCTTTATAATTTACAAAGTGCTGGTCTCTTCACCATTTAATTCTTGCACCAATCTGATAAGGTTCTGCAATTTTACATTTTATTCAGAAAACTATGGCTTAGGGAGGTCAAGTGACTTGTTCAAGCTCACACAAAAGAACGGGCCTTGCCTCTAGAACCCAGGATCTAAATCTTGCCTCTTTGCTTGTTCCACACCCCTACGCTGCCTCAGAAAGACACGGTTCCTGCCCTCAAGGCACTGAAAGTTCCACCAAATAGCAACAAGCTCAAAGTGAGAGGGCATCCAGATTCCCACTGGGAGATGACCCACCTGCTGGATTTATAGGTCATGGTTTTGTACCAAGAGGTATGAGGATGGCAAAAGATTGGGGTGAGACCTGCCACTTCTGTCCAGGTATCTGTAAGATGGCTCAGGCAGGGTAAGGAGAACCCGGCTCAGCTGGGAAACTGCTTCACTTAACTATGGTAGCGAGGAGGCACTATTATGTTTAGCTGTGGTTTGCCAAGAGGGCAGGGTGGGGCAGTCCACACACCCCCTGCCAAGGCTCCTTCCTCCGGTTAGCTTCCTTTCACACCATGAGTCACTACGTGGCAGGAGGGGCAGCTGATGTAGTGCCCTCTGCTGGCCCTGATTTTCCCCATCATTGCTCAGAGCAGCCCTGGTGGAGCAGTGGTTCTCAGCTCTGGTGGCCCATCAGACAGGTCTGTGGAGCCTGTTCAAGCAAGGACGTCTACCCCACGAGGCTCCACCTTAGACTCTCCCAAAGAAGGGCTCAGGATTTCGTTTTTAGAGCCCCTCGAGGATTTCTGACGCATAACCAGACAGCTGCCACAAGCGATCAGCAGCGCCGGAAGTCTATTCTAGGCAAAGCCTCCAAAGCGTGGCAGTAGACAAAGGAACCGAGACTTGCATCCCAGACTCAGTTCTGCCACAAACTAGAAGCCACTACCTTATGCCTAGTTCTTAATCTGAGTTTCAATCTCCTCAGTGCAAAATGGGGTTAAGCAGGGTTAAGAACTACTACATGTTTCTGCAAGAGCTTTGTAGACCTTAAGGGTCAACAGAAATGTTGCAGTACACAGACTGCCAATACACCACTCATTACATTGTAGCATAATTTAGCAGTTTATAGGCCAGCCTCCCCCATTAGACTTTGAGCGCCTCCAGTTAGATTTGACAACTTTTTTTTTTTTGGAATCCTCAGTGCCTAGCACAGAACAATGACTAATAGACACTTGTGAAATGAATATTAGAAGCCCGCCAAGAAGCTGTGAGAGTAGCAAGGGAGAGGTGGGGAGAGAAGGCTTATTTTAAGTTGATCCAAACAGGCAGCGGCCACCGGAGAAGCACAGCTGCGTTGAAAGGAAGCTCCTTGACGGGGTGGGGGGGGGGGGTGAAGCTGCCACTGAGGAAAGTGAAGTCAGCGTCCCGGCAGGTGGGGGCAGCCCCCGCTAAACCTCTGACAGCTGCTGCCCAGCAACTGTTTGGGGGCAGGGCCACGCGCAAAGGGGCAGCTTCCTCCCCAGGGCCCAGCCTCCCCCAGGCAGGGTGTCAGTGGCATGTGCTATTTCGAACAGCAAGTCCCCTGCCAAGCCGGTCTGGGTGGCGTCGCTGGCAAGGGACGCAGCGCGGCCCATGGGCTCGGGGTACCCCAAGGGGCTCGCGGTACCCCGAGGGGCTCAAAGAAAGGCCGCGGGAAGCTAGGCCTTGGGGCGGGGTCGAGGGGCTCAGCGCTAGCCTCCTACCCCAGCCTAGCAGCCGCCCCGCCTCAGCCGGACCTCTCAGCAGCGGTCCGAACCCTCTTCACCCCGGAAACGCGTGCCTCCCTGTTACCTAGTAACGACGCCCCCTGTTGCATAGCAACCAGGATCCGGGTCCCCAGTTTGTTTCCCCCGCCGGGCGCCGTCGGACCCCTCCCCACGCGTGTCCGCCAGGCCTCGAGGCCCCGCCTTGCTCCCACCTGCAGCGGCTGCCGCCTGCCCGACCCGCGTTCTGCCCCTGAGCCTCGGTCTCCGCTGGCACTCACCCGGCTCCGGCCACCACTGGCCTTCACGTGCGACTTCGCTAAAACGCGCCACCAAACCCGCGCCTCAACTCCGGGGCGTTGGTTTATCGTCTGCGCACGCGCAAGGCGGGATGAGCCCGAGGACCGACCGGTCCCCCTCCCAGCCCAAACCCTGTGCCGTGGGCGCATGCGCCCTACCCTCTTGATCATGTTTGCCGCACCGCCCCCCCCCCCCAAGCATTCCCACCGAAAAAGAGTAGGATCGGAAATTCGAGCTGGGAACGGAAGTTTCTGGCAGGAAAGGGGGAAGAAGTGACTATATCTGGGCTGTGGAGTAAATAAACTGGATCTTTGAAATTCGGAGTCGAAGCCTATCCGCCTCTTCAATACCTCAGCATTCCGGGCAATGTAGTTTCGGGCGAGGCAGTGCCTCCTGGGGCATTGTGGGAAATGTAGTTCTAGTCAAGAGGCACCTGGTCTTTTGAGGCAATTTCGCGCTAAAAAGGCACAAAGGGAAAAGGTGTTAGAGGAGCAGCAAGAGGCACTAGCGCTGGGAAGTTGCATCCGCCCCTCTGAGAGCAGTTACACACCCGAACCCTAGAGGTGGCTCCCAAATGTTCACTCAATTTTAGAGAAGGAAAAGGACCAACTCCCAGACCCCATTTCCACAAAAAAAGTCAAGATTGTGAGGGCAAACAACCGGGGGTTTGCGATGAGGTGACCCCTTGCCTGCTTTGTGATTCTAGGCACGTTGCTTCATCCCTCTTGACCTCAGCTTTTCAACTTTCCTATACAGTCCTAAAAATACCACTTCACTTCCCAGAAGGGTGTGGAGATTCAATCAAGTAAGGAGAGTGAATATTAAAAAAAAAACTCCAAGTTGCTGTCTGAATACCTCTCTCACATTGGCTGCCTTAGGAAAGCTCCCCTTAGATGTTAAAACAGTTCCTGAGCTCAACACTCTAAAACAGAACTCTTTTTTCCCAGCCTCCCTGGATCAGCCTTGTAATTGTGCCTTCTTCCCAGACTACACAATTCAGCAGCATCGAGCCCATCACCTCCTCCAGTTGTTTCTTTCCTTCAGATGTTTCTCAGCTGCATCCATCCTCCTGCCTAAGCTAAGGGTCTCCTTCTTCCAGAACAGGCTCTGGTAGCATCCTGGGCCTCACCTTCTAGTTTTTCTAAGAGTTGCAAATTTACATTTGTTTGTGAGATGTTTCTAATTTGTAGAACTACCAATCTCGGGTCACAGACTCCTGTTGAAGAAATGTAACTCTCCACCCCGCACCCCCCACTCCCCCCCCCCCATGACAAGTGACTTTCTTTTCAGCTCTTTTCCATGTGAGTAGTAGAAACAATCTCAGACAGTTTGGGGTTCTTTCCACCTTGGATTTCAGAGAGTACACAGTGATTAGAAAATTAACATGGGGCCAAAGTGTCACTAATCCTGTCAGTTGAGCTGCATTGTCTTGCCTACTCTGCTGTCACTTGTCCACACAGGTTGCCACTAAATCTACCTGGGAAATGGAGCTTCCTCTGGGTTACGGGCCAACATGTCCCATTAGTTCCCAAGTAGCAGCAGCCTTGGCTGGGGTGAGCAAGGCAGAGCTCCTTCCTCAGGGTGCTACCTACAACTATGCATAAATCCCTTTTTTATTATGTCTTCCTTCCCTGCCTCGGGGATCTTTAGCTCCTCTATGGGAGTTTGAGACGGGGGGGGGGGGGGGGTGAGTGGGGAGGACTCTGAGATCAAGTTCTTATCTGTAATATTTACTCCAAAATTGATTTCCCTATATCCTTTCTATCCCTGAGGGGCTGGCTTTTGAAATTCACAAGCCTTGAAAGGACTCCCTGTTTTCTCCATTCTTCAGTCATGACCCTAAGCTCCCCAATATAGGGACACCTCTGCTTTTGCTCACAGTATTATCCCTAATGCCCAGGACAGTACCTGACTGGCACACAGTGGGTACTCAATAAGAATTTGTCCAACAGATGAATTCCTGTCTCTCCTCCTCTAGTCTGTCCTCCTCCAAGCCATCCAGGAAGTGTCTTCCAGAGGAATCTTTTGGAAGTGTAGCTATCACTCCACAGCTCAGCTGCTGTTC
The DNA here is from genome assembly GCF_024610735.1 of Ursus americanus. Taxonomy (NCBI): domain Eukaryota; kingdom Metazoa; phylum Chordata; class Mammalia; order Carnivora; family Ursidae; genus Ursus; species Ursus americanus. The sequence continues at coordinate 37,187,440 of NC_142150.1, read as the reverse complement.
TGCGGCCAGCCCCATCAAGTCTAATTAGCCTCTGGTTCCAGGCTCTGACTAAATGGATTCATTTTATTTCCTATCACATCCAAATATTCAAGATGCTTGGCCTGTTGGGCAGCCTCAACCAACAACCGCTATGAAGTTCCTGCTGTGGGTCAGGCGCTGTGTTAGGCTCTGAGGAGCAACAGTGACCAGAACGACGGTGGTTCCTGTTATCAGAGAGTTTACAGTCTAGTGGAGAACACAGGTATCAAACAGACGCTTGTAAGCAATTAAATAATTAAATGATTATAGCTACCAGAATGGCTTGAAGGAGAATTACGGGGTGTTGTGGGGTCTAGACTTCAGTCAGGGGTCAAGAAAAAGGCCCCAGAGGAAGTGCCATTTAAGATGAGATTGAAGTTTACTTTGGAGGGAATAAGAGGGGAGGACAGAGGAGGCTTGCCAGGCACAAGTAGTGGAACCAGCCAGAGGGGCTAAGTTTGAGAACTTGAAAGGCCAGTGTGGCCGGAGGGAAGATGAGATGTGGTGGTGGAGGTCAGTAAGGGCTAGATGGTGCAGGACTTGGGGGCAAGTTTTCTCTGCCAGAAACACTATCCCTCATTCAGGTCTCAGCAAAAATGTCACCTCCTCAGAGCTACCCTCCCTGAATACCCTGCTTCAAGCAGCCCATCTCTCCCATCCATACCACCTCCCATCCATCTTTCTCTGATTTGTTTTATTCTTAGCACTTACCACTCTCTGGAATTTTCTTCTGATGTGTTGATTGTCTCTGCCACCCCGCTGCCTCACCCGCCCCCCCAAAAAGAATGTAAGCTCCAAGAGAGCAGAACCCTTGTTCACCATTCATATCTCCAGTTATCAGAGCAGAGTCTGGCACTGAGGAGGAGCCCAATCAATTTGTTGGATGAATGGAAAGCCTAGAGAGTAGCAGGAATAGATTTTTCAGGGAAAGTGGATCACAGGCTGTTCTGTAAAAAGTGGATTAGAAGGCTAGGCTGGAAGCAAGACCAATTAGGATGCTATTTTACTGCTGCAGGGGAGACATAATAGTAGTTTGGACAATCTTGCTTGGATTCAAGGATAATGATAAACACAAATATGGATATCTTACTATTTGCCAGGCAACTTCCAAAGCACTTTTTATTTTATTTTATCTTATTTCATTTTATTTTATTTTATTTTATTTATTTTAACTAGGCTAGAAGCGGGGCTTGAACTCACAATCCTGAGATCAAGACCTCAGCTGAGATCAAGAGGATGCTTAACTGACTGAGCCACCCCAGCACCCCCCAAAGCACTTTTTAAGTATTAACTCCTCACAACAACCCTATGAGCTAGTTTAACCTTTGTTATCATTCCCCCTATTTTACAGATAAAGAAATTAAGGCAGAGAAGTTCACACAGTTTACTAGCTGGGTGGGCTGGGATTAGAGCACACACAATCTGACTTTAGACTGCTTTTGGCTACTATGCTATACTATCCTTCATACGTGCAACTTTTATTCTTCTCTCCAAGACTTTGCTCACACTCTTCCTCATCTTGGGATGCCTTCTGTTCTCCCCTTCTATCTGAATATTGCCTACCTGTAAAAATCCAGCTCACTCACCCCTCTTCAGCCAAGACTTTACTGATCACACCTGTCTGTCCTGCTTTGCCTACATCCTTTATAGCCCACACCACGAGTTCTGTACATGATTCCTTAGAGCCTCTTATAGATAGCCACTTAGAACCCGACAGATCTGAGCTGGAAGGGGCCTGGCAGTCATGTCGGAAGGGCAGAGAAGGCGATGACTTGCTCACGATCACAGCGCAAATTGGTAGTAGAGGCAGGTCTACCCATCTGCCTCTGCGCTTTCTTCACGGCTCACCTAGCAGTGTCTCTCAAAGGGTAGTCGGAGATACACCTGCCTCAGAATCACGTGGGGGCACACACTGAAAATGCAGACTTTCTAAGGCAGACCCCAGGAAGATGCATTTTAGAAAGTTGGTTAGGAAATTCTCATACGCTCCAAAGTTTTCAAGGCGACGGTCCCATGGACCAGCGCAGCACAGGTCTCAAGAAAGTGTTGCTCAATGCATTGGCTTTAAATTCCCACTGCATTGTGGGAAATGTAGTTTGGAACCTCCTCGGTCCCGGCCCCGGGAGCGCTTTACGGACGGCGCCGAGTCGGTCCGGAAATGGCCGAAGGTTCCCTGGCGGGCCCTTTCCTGCCCGGTTGCATTCTGGGAAAGGGCAGTTTCCGTTAGGTGCTGGAGGCTGAGGCGCGCGACCGGCCGCAGCCCCACGTGAAGCGCTACGCGAGCATCGCTCGGCGGGGTCGCTCCCCGCTGGCCGCGGAGCGTCCCGGAAGCAGCGGGGAACCGGAAGCGGCCCGCGGCGGCGCAGAAGCGAATCCCGGAGCCAGGTGTGAGGTGCTTCGGAGCGCAGCGACGGCGCCATGTCCCTGATCTGCTCGAGTGAGTGTCGGCTGCGGCCGATCGCGGGTCGCAGGGGGCCGGAGCGCGGAGCGGGAGGAGCTGCGGTCCGCTGCGGCGCCGGGGTCGGGGCGGAGGCGAAAACAGGGCTCCCTGGGGGCAGGGCGGCGGCCTGTCAGCGCGGCGGTCCTCCTCCTCCTCGGCGTGGGGTGCATTTGCGCAGCGCTTCACAGTTTACATAACGCCTCAAGTTTATTGTCGCAGACGTCACTGATGCCAAGCACCTCGTTTACGCAGTGAACTGAGGCCTGGATGGAGTGAGCTGGTGCAGGGAAACAACTGTGGTGTAGGAATCGGGCTTGTGCAGGATCTCCCCTCGGATTGGCTTTGTGATCTGGCGCAGGCTCTGGGCCTCAGTTTCCACATCTGCAAAAAGAGGGCATTGCACTGCATGACGTCTGAGGTCCCGCTCGGGTAGTCAGAGATTCTGCAGTTTGCGAAGGTCACACAGCGAGTTAGAGGCAGTGACAGGGCTGGAATCCAGGCCCCTGGCTCCCAGCCTCACCCTGTATGACTACCAGACACAGCGCACATTTATAAAGCCTTTGACGCGGCGCTTCCAAGTCCGTGATCTCATTTTATCCTCACAAGAATTCTCCAAAGCAGAAACGAAGATGGGGGTTTTACAGATGAGGATGTAAGGCTCCAGGAGACTGTGGCGGGGCTGGGTGGTGGAGGTAGTTTCTCCCACCCCAGATCCAGGCTTTTTCCCCCCTGCCTTGTACGGTCTTTCCTTTTGGTATTTTAATGCGGCACTCAGATGTTTTCCATTCTCACTGTGTCATCAGGTTACTAGAACATCCCTTTCTCGGTTTGCTTCCAGCTCGTAAGCCCTGTGCTCTTCTCAGAACCTCTCCATGCATCCAAAAGAAGGGAGGAAGGAAGGAAGGGAAATGAGGGCCAGAAAAAGGAATCTTTCATAGTGAAGAAATTACAGTTTGCAAAATATTTTCACATTCATTGTTTTCTTTCAGTCTTGAGGAAGATTTTTTTTCTATATTTCTAGCACATCCTTTCATTTGGTCGTGTTTAGGTGTTTTTGTTAGATGTTTACTGGATGCCTGCTGGGCATCTGCACTGTGCTTGGAAGTCAGACCAGCTATAATCCCTATCCTCAAGGGTGCGTGGTCTACTGAGGCAGGAGTGTCAATGTTACCTCTGTTGGGGGTTGTTGTGAGGATGAGTCATCTGTGGAAAATGTTTACAATCATGCTTGGCACCTGATGAACGCCATGTAAGTGTTTCTTCTTAATGTAACACTTGTCACGATGCTTTGTAATTTCTTTGTCTGATAATCCGTCTGGGCTGTAGACTGAGATTTGAGTGGCCGTGTGTATCTCCGTGTCCTAGAGTATAATGGGTGCCTGAGCATCTTTGTTCCCAAAGGAGGTGGGTGGGGATTATTGACTGCTCCGTAGGTATGGGGCATGTGGTAGTCATGCAGTGATTGTTGGTTGACTACCTGTCAGGAGAGTGATGGAGAAGCTAGTTACGTAGCTGAAAAGATGCTGGGGACATTACAAAACTAGTGTCATGTCCTGCTTTCTGTTGAATGTGGGGATGTGAGGCTTTGTTGGGGCCAGTTGCCTGTGAGGCATCCCGTTGTCCCAGGGTCCCTTTCAGCATCCCAAGCTCACTGCCTGCCTTTTCTCCACAGTCTCCAATGAAGTGCCCGAGCACCCGTGCGTGTCCCCTGTCTCTAATCATGTTTACGAGCGGCGGCTCATTGAGAAGTATATTGCAGAGAATGGCACAGACCCCATCAACAACCAGCCTCTGTCCGAGGAGCAGCTCATCGACATCAAAGGTGCCTGGAGGCTGGCCTCGGTCCAGGGCTGTTTTAGCTCAGAGCTTCAGAGGTTGGGAGGTGGTGCCAGCGCACTGGAGGAGGAGATGGTGTTCTGTTAATGCAGGCTAAAGGGGAAAGAGGTAGGGGGGAGGAAGAGTCCCCGGGTTATGGTTCTTCATACCCACTCTCCCTCTCTTGGCAGTTGCTCACCCAATCCGGCCCAAGCCCCCCTCCGCTACCAGCATCCCAGCCATTCTGAAAGCCTTGCAGGATGAGTGGGTGAGTCGCTGGAAGAGAACCAATGTCTCTCTACTTGAAGAGAGGGTGTCACTGCACTAGGACTTGGGGTGGGAAGGATGGAGCTTTTGTTTTTTTTTTAATGAGGGGCAGCATGATAGTGGAGGAAGAGCCTGGTTGTTGAGGTCATACAGATCTGGGTTCCACACTTAACTCGCTTGCTCACTTGCCATATGACCTTGGGCAAATTGCTCACATGTGAGTCCCGGTTTTCCTGACTCTAGGACAGGGATTTGTGCCGATCTGTCAGGGTTCGGGGGAGAATTAGAATAAGGTTAGAATATAAACCTCGTGACATCAGAGATTTGTTTTATTCGTCAGTATATCCCTAGCACCAAGAGCCGCACCGTATGTAGTAGGCTCTCTAAAAGATGAATGAGTGAATACATCTCGAGCGACTGTCTTGCACAGTACCTGACACGATGAGGGCAGTCGATAAATGGCAGCGGCAGCATTATTCTTCCTTTGTGGGGAGGTGACGGCATGACATCGAGATTTGCCAGTAAATTGGAGACGGGGGTGGGGAAGAGCGTGCTCCCACTCCTCGCTGTGCCCAGTGTCTGGTGTGGGGCAGCAGCTCCAGGGTGGCTGCCAGCGCATTCCTGGTCCCTTGTGTATCGCTTAGGTTACTGATACTGGTCCGGGCTGTGGGAATACGGGGCAGCGTCCTCTTGATCAAGGCCTGACCCTTCTATTGGGTGCTCCCTTCCCCCCTCCACCCCCTCACGGTGGCGTTTCCCTTCCCCAGGATGCAGTCATGCTGCACAGCTTCACTCTGCGCCAGCAGCTGCAGACAACCCGCCAAGAGCTGTCTCACGCTCTGTACCAGCACGATGCCGCCTGCCGTGTCATAGCCCGTCTGACCAAGGAAGTTACAGCTGCCCGAGAAGGTGCAGCCTCTGCCCCGCCATCCCCCACCCTGGGCTGGTCCTGCTTTGTAATACCCTATTGCTAATCTCTTCTTCTGTCTCAGCTCTGGCCACCCTGAAGCCACAGGCTGGTCTCATCGTGCCGCAGGCCGTGCCAAGCTCACAGCCGAGTGTTGCGGTGAGTGTGCCGCCCCCTCACCCCCCATCAGCAGCCCCTTTGTGCGGTGTCGCACATGACTGTCCTGCAAGTGTCTTTGGCTTTCTGTGCCTCCCTCACCTTTAACTTTCTTGTCTTCAGGGTGCAGGCGAGCCGATGGATTTGGGCGAACTGGTGGGAATGACCCCTGAGATTATCCAGAAGGTAAGTTGTGGGAAGTCACTGGGTGGGAATGCTGGTGGGCCCTCACTTCTCACCCTCTGCCTTGAGCCCAGTACTGACTAGAAATCCCATCCATGTGGGACTCAAGCAGAGAGGTGCAGAGCACAGACTGAGGCCCGTATTCATGCTTTGTTATCACCTCTTAGAAGCTTTATGACCTTGGGCTGACTTAACCAACTTTGTATCTCATTTTCCTTGTTTCTAAACTGTTCTAAACTTGTTTCTACCAGTGTCTACTTTGTAGACTTGTGAGAATTTAAAAGATTGTAATTACTGATAAGTGCAACTTGTAGCTTTTACTGTCATTGGGGGTTCTTTGCAGATTGTAAAGCACTTTGTTACACGTTCTTATATGTTTTCTCTGAGGGAGATAGAATGGGGATTACCATTTTTAGTTTACAGATAAAGAACCGGAGACTAAGATTCAAAGGCACAGCTCACAAGAGGCAGAGCGGGCCAGATTCCAGGGCCAGTGCCCTGTCGTATTCACAGAACTCGCCTGTAGGAGTTGATCGTTTGTGTCTTGTGTGTGCTCACCTTGCATCTTCACTCTCTTGGTGGTGTAGACTTGGTCTGGGAGCTCTGCAGAGCTGGTTCAGGTGCTCGCTCTGCCATTTGTCACCTCTGAGGCCTTGGGGACGTGACCTCACTCCTCTGAGGCTCAGTGTCCTCCTCTGTGAAGTAAGGTCAACAGCACCCCCTCATTAGGTTGGGGTGAGAGTAAGAAGAGGGAATGCACATAAGCCCTTAGCACAGAACCCGGCAGATCACGAGTGCAGGTGACACTTGGGGATGTGACCAGTGTCCAGCATGCCTCTGTCCTGGCAAGATAACTTGTCTCACGTTGCACCTGTTCCTCCCTCTCACCCAGCTTCAAGACAAGGCCACTGTGCTCACCACGGAGCGTAAGAAGGTGAGTCTTCCCGGAGCCGGGGAGCCAGGGGAGAGCTGGCCAGTGGAGGCGGCTGCCGCCCTCGGGGGAAGGGCGATCGCTGCATCCTCCACTCACTGATGCTCTTGTTGGGGGTTTTGCTTTTTCTCAGAGAGGGAAGACGGTGCCGGAGGAGCTGGTGAAGCCAGAGGAGCTGAGCAAATACCGGCAGGTGGCATCCCATGTGGTGAGTGGCCAGGTCCCTGCTACCTGGGAGGCGGGGTGTCCCCGTGGCATCTGGGCCGGGCATCCAGCGTAGGGAGCAGTGGCCTAGAGCTGTGCTCGGGCCTGGCTCCGGCTTTTCCCCCAGCTGTGGAGTTCTCAGGGCTTCTCTCCTTGCCTGGTGGTGGCTTTCCCAGTAATGCCGTGATGGCGGTGCTGTGTCCGGGCAGGAGGCCAAGCGCAGGGGATGAGGAGCAGAAGTCACTCTTGTTCCCCGGGGTTGGGGAATGGAATTGGGGGAGTTGTGTGGCTTTATGGCCGGCCTGGATTCGGCCATGACTGGGTTTGATGTCGTGCCCTCTGCTTAGGGCTTGCACAGTGCCAGCATTCCTGGGATCCTCGCACTGGACCTCTGCCCTGCCGACACCAACAAGATCCTTACTGGTGAGAGCCGGCCAGGCCCGGCAGGCCAAGGCAGGGAGGGTGGTGGAGAGGGTGCATGCTTCTGTCCTCTGCACGTTCCGGGCACAAAAGTACCTTCTTCAGCAGAGGGACCCTGGTGGGCGTGACTCATTTTTGGATCTTATCTGGGTCCTTTCTAGGTGGGGCGGATAAAAATGTTGTCGTCTTCGACAAGAGTTCTGAGCAAATCTTGGCCACCCTCAAAGGCCATACCAAGAAAGTCACCAGTGTGGTGTTTCATCCTTCCCAGGTAAAGGGTTCTGCCAGTCACCCTGGGTTCTTCATTCCTGAGCCCTGTGTGCAGTGGTTTCGGGTTGCGGCCCAGTTACCCAGTGCCCTGCTGTGTCCTTGTTGAAGTGAATCGGGCCTGAGGAAGAGCGCTGAGCCTTCCGAGTGGGCCCTAGGCCTTTGTTTGCAGTCACAGGGTTGCCCTGTACTCTGTAGGACTTAAAACAGTGGCCTTCAGACCAGGGGAAGAGAGGAAGTGGAGAGCTCGAATAAGCATATTCACAGACCTATGTTACTTTAGGAAAAGGAAAAACCCTACACCATCTATAATACAAACATGGAAAACAAAGCTCAGGAAAATCTTGATTCAGCATATCTGGGAAGGACAGGTTTGTCCACTTTCCCATGGTCCTTCAGGGTTTAGGGGGGACTTGTTGACTATTGAAAGTGACGTGGGCTGAAGTAGATGGAGAGGTGCTGGTGTAGAGGGCAGAGACAGCTCCTTAGACGAGATTACTTACCTACAGGATTTGAGTCTTGAGGTCGGGGACAGTTTGGGTCTGAGGCTAGGAGAGTGGCTAAGTCTGTGCTTCCCAGATGATCAATCTTTTCCCTGTCCCTTAATGAAATTAGAAATAGATGAATGATGTGAATTTTTCATGGAACTAAATGTATTTACCTATATTCATTTATTCATTTTAAGTTTTATTTATTTAAGTAATCTTTATGCCCAATGTGGGGCTTGAACTCCTGACCCCGAGATCAAGGGTCACATGTTCCCCAGACTGAGCTAGCCAGGCACCCCAAAACTAAATGTATTTCAGATGGAAAGCACTCCTTTCTTGTTGACTGGGTGTTAATATGTTATTTTTCTTATGAAATTGTGTTGACGAAATAGGGTAGTTGGTTCTACCTTACAATTTTTAATGTCCTAACCCAAATAATCGGTAGCTGACACTATGTAAGTTGTCTCTGCCCCAAATTTTTCTGAGAATGAACTTGCGCCTGCAGAGCTGAAGTGTGGGAGGCACCGGAACGCGGAACTCGCCCTTGCAGCCCCTCCCAGACCCAGTGCTGCTCGGACCCGCGCTATCCCTGCCAGTCGCCATTAGCTACATGTGTCTATTTAAACAAAGTAAAAAAAACTAAAACAAAAAAATTCACTTCTTCAATTGCACTAGCCACATTGCTCTTTCTGGTCCTAGAAAGAGGGCATGGGAAATTGCTCTCTGGTACAGCTGTCCTTCTTACTGCTGGATAGATAGGCTTCCTCACGTAGGCCATGCTGTTTGATTTGCCGTTTTAAATAGCATTTACCGTTGGCTCTCTTAGGCATCATTGCGTGGATGGATGTCTGTAGGCAGGACAGGGCTGAAAGAGTAGCAGTTGTTGGGGTTATGGCCGTCCCCAGCCCCCTTTTGTAAGATTGTTATGGTCCTTCTCTTCCGCTCTCCTTTCAGGAGCTGGTGTTTTCTGCCTCTCCAGATGCTACTATCAGGATTTGGTCGGTCCCGAATGCCTCTTGTGTGCAGGTTGTTCGGGCCCACGAGAGCGCCGTGACAGGCCTCAGCCTGCATGCCACTGGGGACTATCTCCTGAGCTCCTCTGATGACCAGGTGTGGGCCCAGCCTGGACGCTGCAGAGGCCTGTTGGTCTCTGAGCTTGAAAATCCTGGGAGGAGGGAACATCTTACCAACACCAGCTGCTTCCCCAGAACCCCAGAGGAGAATGTTCCTCTGCTCAGAGGGGCTAGCTTTGCCAGGGCTTGCTGAATGAGGGTCCCTGCCTTCCTGAAGGGCACCCACTTTCTTACTGGTTCCATTGTTTCTGTTTTTTCAGTACTGGGCCTTCTCTGACATCCAGACAGGGCGTGTGCTCACCAAGGTGACGGATGAGACCTCTGGCTGCTGTAAGTTGCTTCAGAGGCGCTGGGCTCTGTCTTTTGTTGCCTACCACTTATTTTTATGTTTTATTTAGTCACCTGCTCACTTGTTCTTAAAATACATTTGCTGCCAGCACCTGCCGGGTGCCAGGCATTGTCCTGGGCACAGTGAGCAGCTTGAAGAACGAGGAACCTTTCGCTGTGCTTGTCTCTCCCGTGGGCTCTGAGCACAGCTCTGTCTTCCTCTCTTGCAGCTCTTACCTGTGCACAGTTCCACCCTGATGGACTCATTTTTGGGACAGGCACCATGGACTCGCAGATCAAGATCTGGGACTTGAAGGTAGGACATAGCAGCCTCCATCCGAGGCCGAGGTTCTGAGCTCTTGACTATGCAGCGTTGATTAAATGCTTATGGCTCCTGGTCCTTGGGGTGTCCCTAGGATGGAGAGACTGTGGCCGCCCATGCGTGTGCGTGTGTGTGGTGTGGTAGGTGTGGTCCGGGGTTCCTGGACTGGGCCATCTGCTTCTGCCGTTCCTGCTAGTGGTCCTTCCCTGAAGGATAGAGGAGGACGGCTCAGAGGTCGGCATTTGGTGAACTCCATCTTCTCCCTCTTGTGACCAGTGGGTGATGTTGTGCTCCTCATCCCCAAACCATAGGAGCGCACCAACGTGGCCAACTTCCCCGGCCACTCGGGCCCCATCACCAGCATTGCCTTCTCGGAGAACGGTTACTACTTGGCTACAGCGGCTGACGACTCCTCTGTCAAGCTCTGGGATCTGCGCAAGCTTAAAAACTTCAAGACGCTGCAGCTGGATAACAACTTTGAGGTGTGCCCCCTCTCTCCCCTGCTCTGTCGGTTGCGGCTCCTCAGTTGTCAGTTATTCACTGAATTAATCTAACTTCTGTTTATCCCTCACTGCCCCATAGTTTCTGTTCTCCTGTGACCTCTCTCCTGATTCTGGCAGGTGAAGTCACTGATCTTTGACCAGAGCGGTACCTACCTGGCCCTCGGGGGCACGGATGTCCAGATCTACATCTGCAAGCAGTGGACAGAGATTCTTCACTTCACAGGTAGGGTCTGACTCTGGGACCCCAAGGGTGCCCTGGCCCAGAATGAAGAGGGCTGATACCACTGGCCTAGGAGTTTCTAGGGGCAGGCATGAGTTTGCCTAGGCAGCTTTTCATCACTACCTAAGACGAGTTGAGTGGCTAAGAAAATGAACTCGAGTCAGACTGCTGGGCTTTAAATGCCAGCTCTACCACTTCAAGTCCGCTTCAAGCTGTGTGACATTGGACAAGTCGCCTAGTGTCTCAGGGGAATGCTAACAGTGCATACTTCACGGGGTGGTGGTGAGGCTTAGATGAGTTTGTATCTGTATGAAGTTATTTGTTTCTGTGCGTACACAGACGTACAAACAGGAGAAGTAGCTGTGTACATGACGTGCATACGTGTGTCGCACACGTACATACATAGAACAGTGTCTGGCACGTGGTAGGATTTGCCGCTGTTCAGCATTGCGTCTTTGTCTGATGTGGGATGGAGCCGTAACTGAGATCCAGGCCTCGCACTGATGGAATTCCAGTCGGCTTAGGAAGGCACACGTGGAACGAGTTCACAAATAATCACTTGATTGCGGTCGTGAAAGGTGGAGAAGGAAAGTAGCAAGTGAGGGGACAGTGGCTAATGGGGCTGCAAGCCTCCTCTAGTAGTTGTGCGGGCCCTGGGTCCAGGACTTACCCTCTCAGAGCCGTAGCTTCTTAAAATGGTCATACTGGCCCTGCTTTGCATATTGTGCCAGCCGGGGATACAGAAGTGGCACGCACAGTGACAGAGTGCCTGCTGCACGCTGGGGTGCTAGCGAATGGCAGTTGTTTGCTGTCTTTGTCGATGAAATTCTCCTCCTTGTCAGCAGGGCGTGGGTGGGCCCCAGGGTGCTTCTCCTGCCCCGTCACGTTCCGCTGAGCCCTGCTCAGTGCGTGTGCTGCAGGGGTGTGCAGGCCTGACCGTGACCCTTCACTGGGCTCTGGGCTTTGGAGTTGAGTGGGGTAGAGTAGTGGGCTGGAAGCACAGCCTGGGCTCTGTGGTCATGGCTCCAGGTGTTACTCTAAACCTAGAAGGAATTTGCTTTGCTGCTCATGAACTGCCTGAATCCGGGGCAGTGTGTCACCCAGCCTCTTCTGCCCGTGGCCCAGCCCTGCTCTGGGTTGGGGCTCCGGGGTCCCTACGTCAGAACTCCCTGAGCTGGAACATGCTAACGGACTGTCCAGTGATAAGCAAGGAGTTAGAACTAACTACATACTATAAACGTATATCAGCCAACTGAGCAGTGAGGTTTTAAACCGAAGTGAAAACTCAGTAAATTTGTAAAACTAAGGTTGTGATAAGGGGAAGCATGTCTGCTTGGTCTGTCGCGCCCTCTTGCCAGTTCCCAGTCAATTCTAACAAACTTGGGACTGAGCAGAATTGCAGTTGCCCCAAAAGCTCAGGTAGGGGCGCTGATGTTCCTCTGTTCACTCAGCCCACAACAAGAACTCAGTGCCTGCTGTGTGCCAGGTGTCACGTAAGGCCCTGGGGACGGGTGGTGTGCAGGTCGGACTGGCACCCTGCCCTTGGGGGTGCAGAGGTAACTGGGGAAAGAGTACGTGAGCCCTGACCCGGGAAGCACTGGATGAATTGGGAGCGCATCCTCAGGGTCAGCGCTCAGCCCTGAGGGGGAGAAGCCTCACCACTGTCTCCTGTTTTTCTCCTCAGAGCATAGTGGCCTGACCACAGGGGTGGCCTTTGGGCACCACGCCAAGTTCATCGCTTCAACGGGCATGGACAGGAGCCTCAAATTCTACAGCCTGTAGGCCCTGGCCCTTCGGATCTGGGAGCTGGGCCTCATCTCAGTAGAGGGGTAGAATTAGGGTGGGGGGTGGGGGGAGGAAGGGGAGAGACTACTGGGGGGGCGGGGGGGTCTCTGGGGCGGGGCAGTCACATCATTTCACTCTGGTCCGGGTGGTGACCTGAGAGCCATGGCGGCGGGGACCACCCTCATCCATGCCACCTCCAGCCTGACAGGAAGGATCATGGGAGGTAGAACTGTCACCCTGTGAAGGCTCAGGTCGGAGCCCAGGGCCTCTCCCCTCATGGCGTTCACTGAGTTTCACTTCCTGGGAGATGGGGAGAGGCTGAGCCAAGGGAAGTGTGAAGGGGATGGGCGTGAGGGCTCTTGCAGGTTTTTGTAAGCAGTGATTTAGTTTCATTAAAAAAAGAAAACAATAAACATAGCACCTCCCTGTGTGTGTATGTAAAAGGAAGCCCAAGCTGGGAAGGTCGGGGAGGGAGCACATTTGCCAGAAAGACTCTTTCACGGCCCTTCACGGCCCCGCAGCCCCCGACCTTGTGTTTCAGAGGGTCTCGTGTCACTCTCGTGCCGCCACCTTGTGGGGTTACCTTCCACAGCAACCGAGAAAGGAGGGGGCGTGAGGGAAGAACAGCCTTTTCTTGCTGGTGAGGAGGTGTGAACGAATCAGGAAGGAGTCTTCTGCTGTGGGTGCTGCAAAACAGGTCCCGGCCGGCTTAAATCCAAAAGATTTTCTAGACTCTGGCTTTTGCACATTGAAAGTGGAGCAGGTTGCACGCCAGTAGAGTAAATAAGCATAGAAGATCAGATTGCAAGTGGAACGCCTCTTCTGGGAGTGAAAGTAGGGCTCCTTGGCTACTGAAGGTGGGGTGGCCTCTTTCCCGTGATAATGAAGCTGAAGTCTTGGTGCGTATTTGCTAAAAGGGAGGAGGGGTGTTGCTGGCAGGGGAAGTTTCTAAGGGGGAATGATCAAGGTGTGTGGAGGGGAAGGAAGGAGGCCAGAGTGTTTGTGCGTGTCCGGGGTGGCCCCGGGAGGTCTCAGGACCCTGGACAAGAGCAGTCTAGGTGCGAGTTGGGCTGGAAGCTTGATGGGAGCAGGTAAGGGGGTAAGAGAATGTGAGGTGAGACTGGAGGGGGGGGAGCCCTGACTGTTGGGGAGGTGGTGTGCTGGGGCTGGGGGCAGTGCGGCAAAGCACAGGAGTCCCCGTTGGTGCCACAGAAGAGCTCCACGTGTGTGCTGCTGGGTCAGCGTTCCACGGTCAAGAAAGCTCGGGCGCGCTGTTCTCTCGGTCGGAGGCTCACAACGCTCACTAGTTAGTAAGGCCTTTGAAAACTGCAAAAAAGAAACCTTTTCACTTTCTGACCCAGTTTTCACAGATGTTTGACTAGGACAGCCTTTGTGTGTGTCTGTGATCGTCCGTGGAACTCTCCTTTGCGACACACACTGGAGTTGTCGCTGCTGGCAGACAGCACTGCAGTGCGCGTCTCCGAGCTCCAGCCCCGTGTCAGTTCGGGTCAGTTCTCGCTGGAGACTCCCAGGACGGGAGTGACCGGGCGGCGTTTGAACACCTAGAGGTTTTCCAGCGTATGCCAATCAGAGGCCGGTTTTGGGTATTCTGGTTTGAAAAGTGTGGGGTTGTCCCCTTTTAAGAAAAGAGCCGTCATGCAGATCTTCTGATGCTGGACACATTTCAAAAGGGGGAAGGGATGGAGCCAAGGTTTGCAGGTGGTAGAGCCCCAGGTCAAGGTGGGTAAGGGCGGAGCTGGGCCTCCGCTAGCCCAGCACTAAGCCATTGGTCAGGTCCTGGCTAGGTGGGAGTAGGCTTTGTTAAGGTTAGCTTCGTTTCCAGGAAAGCCGTTTAAGAGAGAAAGGAAGGTTCTCGGGGGATTCTGGGGTCAGGAGGGGCGCTGTGGTGTGAAGCACGTGTTGTGTCCATGCTCATGTTCGTTTTTTGGTGGGGGAGGGGCTTCTGATACATCTCAGAGGATCTCAGAGGGACTGTAGCCCCACCCCCACCCTGCTCCAGACCGCTGCCCTAGAACTGGGGCCTGGCCCTGCTCTCCTGGCTTTGGGAGCTGCATGTTTGGATTAGAAGTCCCGAAATGCTTTCATCTCCATCCGCCGTCTGTCCCCTCCTATCAGCCGTGTGCTGGACACAATACATACGTTCTCTCATTTTATTCTTGAAACAACCTGGCTTTTAGCTGTCCAGCCGAGCAGCTTCCCTGCACCCCCATGGAGCCTCAGGCCTCCTTTGCAGTCCAGGGTACGAGGTTGCAGCTCAGAATCCCAGCTGTGGCACTTAGGAGGGTGGGACCCTTGGCCAGATGATTTGACTTCTCTCTGTTGCAGTTGCTCAGAAGTTGGGGATGTTGTATTTATTTAGGGACTTCGTAAAGCTTAAGTGAATTAGAATGTAGAGAAGTTTGTAGAATGGTGGGTGCATGGGACACATGCTGTGTATATTGTGCCTGCTGCTGTCACTCCAGTTGCTGCCTGCCCCTACTGCCGCCCCTCCCCCTACTGCTGCTCCCCCACTGCCGCCCCTCCCCCTGTTGCCACCCCACCTGCTACTGCTGCTCCTGCTGCTGCTCCTGCCATTGCTGTGCTAGTCCTAGCACTCCCGCTCTGACCACCTCCTACCCCCACTCCTGCTACTGCCATGGAGGCTGCCGCCACGTCTGCTGGCTCTCCTCCCACGGCTACTCGTCCCGCTGCTACCGCGACGACTTTCACTACCACTGCAGCTGACCCTTGAACAACTCAGGTTGGAACTGTGCGGGTCCGCTTACACACAGGTGTTTTTCAGTAAACACGGTACAGTACTGTGAGTGTATTTTCTGCTCTGATTTTCTGAATGACGCTTTCTTTTCCGGAGGTGGCTGGATTGTCGAAATATAATAGACAGGACATATCCACATACGTCTTGATCACCTGTTGATGTTATCGGTGAGGCTTCTGGTCAATGGGCTATTGGTAGTTAAATTTGGGGGAAGTCAGAAGTTGTACACAGATTTGCAACTGCTGGGGGTGGTACCCGTACCCTCTGCGTCATTCGAGGCCAGCGGTACCGTGCCCACCACTCCTGCCAGCACCGCCGTCAGCACCGTGACTGTTTCTGCCAGCACTTCTGCTGCTGCACTGCCGCCTTGCCTTTACCCTGACGGCTATTTCCGTCCTCCACCATCTGCTCTCCCCGGAGGCTCCCTCCGCACAGTCGGGCTCCCTCCAGGAAGCCTCTGCTGCCCAGCCCTGGCCCCGCAGGTGAGTGACCTCGCTTGGCCATGCTTCCCGGCTCTGGCACAGCTCTGTGATCGTGGAGGTGTTTATGCATTTGTCTCTCTCGGCTAGATTTTCATTTCGAGGGCGGGGCCCTGTACTCAGTGTTGTTGTTCCCCCTTTTACCTTATGTCAGGTGCTGCTAAGGGGCAGACTGAGAGGTTCAACCCTGGGGCTCAGTCCAGAGCCTGGTCTCTGATTGTCCTCGGAAGACAAAAGCAGGGGGATGACAGACTTGGTTATTTTGGACAAAATGGAATGGAGAGCTGCCACCCCTGCCGCATCTCTCAGACGGGGCTCAGCTGCCTTGTAGGCAAACCTTTTGGCAGTAGGTCTCAGCTGGGGGATTCTCGGAGGGCTCACCTTTTCTGGACCCGTATTGTCAGGCTCATGCGTTTTGTATTTAGGGTCCAGGAGCAGTTGGTTCTAGGTATGTGAAGGGAAATCGTTTGGTGGTGTCATCAGTGCCTCTTGCATCCTACATGAACTTGAGCCCTTTGACGGTCCACGCATGGGCTTGTGTCTGGGGTCAAGGGTCCAGACTCCTTGTCCCTTCTGCTGTTGAAGGTTGCTTGGCCTTAGAGCGCTGACCAGGGCAGCCGCCTGGGGGCACTGTGGCTACATTAGTCTCTCCAGGAACACTGGCGCCAGGACAGCTCGCCACCAGGGGACAGCAGGCAGGTTCTGTTATCCCCGTTCTAGTTCTGCAGACGGCAAGCAAGCTCAGAGTGCCTTGGCTTCAGGCCACCCAGTAAGTAATGGAGCTGGGACTTTAAGCCATCCAATTTCAGAGACCAAGCTGACAGCCCTGTCTTCTATGGAGACAACAGGCAGCTGACAACCTGCTCCACAGTTTTCTGGGAGTGTAGAGTTGTGACTAAGTGTGGGCTCTGGAGTCAGAAGCTGAGTTTGGATCCCAAGTCAACAGATCTCTTTGACCGTGTCAGTGTCTCGGTTTCCGAAACCCTGACCATCCGGTGCCTCTTCACAGGGTTGCTGGGGGTTAAGTGAGCGAACACAGGCAGAGAGCACACAGCGTTGGCTGCGGCTTCCCTGCTTCTGTCGGCACTGGCATCTAGTGACACTCTAGGGGTCACGGTGGCCCCTGATGCTCGACACCTACCTGTGTTATGAAGATGAAGGCTCTGGAACCTGGGTCAGTGAGGGGGGTGGCAGCGTATGGACGGCTAGGACCACAGGATGACTTCCGAGAGGTGCAGCTGGGCAGGAGGGGGCGTGCAGCTGTCCCGCACATCAGGGAGGTCTGGGGAGGGGTGACAATTCACTAGGTGGACCAAGAGCAGAGAGCAGAGTAGGGGTGGCTGGTGAAGGAGGGGACGTTGCAGCCCGCCTGCCCTGGCTGCAGGAGGAGGGCCGGGAAGGGAGAACGGACCATGGGGACGGTGGGGGGCAAGAAGGCTGGAGAACTGCCCAGCAGACTGTATGTAGGAGAGGAAGTTTACAGTCTCAACCAGCAGCGTGAAGTCAAAGATCTCACCCGAAGACTTTCAGCAGTGGGAACAGGTCTTTAACAAAATTTTTAAAATTTCTTATTGTGAAACATTGGTTCAAAAGTGTCTCAAACATACCTTTGCCATTTAAAGAATAATAAACACCCTATATCCAGCACCCAGCTTAAGAAGAACAGTATGGGGGCTCTCTGTGTTCTTCCATGAATGCAGAGGAAGCCACTACCCTGAGAGAGGGGTGGGTCATTCCTTTGCTTTTCTTTTGAATTTTACCGCTGTATTATGTGTGTGTGTGGGGGGTGGTTGCTTATTTTTGAACTTTATGTACATGAAATCATTCAGCTTGCTTTCTTTGATTTCATTTCCTCAGTATTGTTCTTGAGATGTACCTGTGTTGACACATGTGGTTATGGTTCATTCACTGTCGTGCAAAGGCAGCGGCCGCACGAAATTCCCACCAGGCTGCTGGAACAGTGCTCCTTGGAGATGGAAGCCGTCCCCTCCCATGCGGGTCCCGCGTGGCCCACTCCTTGCAGGGCAGGGGTGCCCGCCATGGCGCTGCGGTGCATCAAGCTGCAGAAGCATGAGGCACAGCTCCGCCATCGTCACCCGGGGAAGGGACACAGTAAATATGTGGCTGAACCTTGGTTCCAGCCCTAATCTGCCAGATCGTTCACTTGGGAATGCTGCCCCCCGATACAGTCCTGGGTCCATGGTCCAGACTGTGCTCTCATAGCTGTTGGACACAGCCAGCCAGTGGCAGGACTTACTGCATTGCGTCCTTGCTCGGAGAAGCAGCAGCCCCTTCTGACCTCATTAGGGGGCTGGGGTCCGAGCTTTGTAATTGATTGGTGCCTTAGGCACTTGGCAATGGCTGGACTCCATGGAGCCTTGGAAGAGGCCAGCTCCGTGTTCGGGGAGGCCAGCCTGCAAGTGACAAACTCAAACAGGTTACCCCTTCCCTGTGGTTCATTGTGGAATTCCATCATTGGAGTACAGCCCAATGCACGGGTAGGTCCTGCTGATAACAGACACACGGGGTGTTGCTAATTTTTCCATTATAAACAATGTTTCTGTGAATATTCCGGAGCAAGGGTTTTTCCTAGGATATTAACTGAGGAGGGGGTTTATTAGATAATACTATAGCTAATGACAAGCTCTTTATCAACATGGTTGTATCAGTTTGCGCTGTGATTTACCACGTGGATGAGCGTTCCTGGCCTCATACTCTTCACCAACCCTTAGTATTTGCTCAACTCTTAAATTTTTGCTAGTCTGGTGGGTGTATAATGCCGCCTTGAAGTTCAATTTTCACATCCATGATGACTAGTGAGGTTAAGCATCTCCACCCACATCCAGGCCATCTAGCTTTTACAAAGTGCCTGTTCTGCGATTTAGCTTGTCATCGTCTGATTTATAGCTTTATTCATACAGATATGTACACTTCTTTAATACTAACCCTTTGCCCAGGTGTTGCAGCCGTCTTCCCAGTGTGTGCCTTTGCCTTCTCACTCTATAACATCTTGTGATTTTGGTTTGCAAAATGCTCATTTTATTGTGACCATGAGAATTCCTTGAGACTGGCTGGAATCACATTTTTTTTCCAGACAGGATGTGCATTTGCTCCTGTCCGAAGCTCAGGGATCACTTTAAACGCAGCCCCACCCCTGCCCCAGTCTACGAATTTGGACCGCACACACTAGAGAAGAGGGAATCGTAATTCTCAGGGGAGTATTTTTTTTTTTTAAGATTTTATTTGACAGAGACAGAGACAGCCAGCGAGAGAGGGAACACAAGCAGGGGGAGTGGGAGAGGAAGAAGCAGGCTCACAGCGGAGGAGCCTGATGTGGGGCTCGATCTCATAACACTGGGATCACGCCCTGAGCTGAAGGCAGACGCCCAACCGCTGTGCCACCCAGGTGCCCCACTTTTTTTTTTCTCTCAATCTATCCAGCATGGAGATCATGATAGGCAAGACCCCCTGCTGCACTTCTCTGTGCAGTGGGCTTGTTTCTCCTTCGCTCCCGTCCTGAGGATGAAGCCCTGTGAAGCCCCAGTTTCTGTCGGAGGCCTGGAGAGGGACTCCCCATCTTTGGCAGGCTCTGAGCTTGACCTGTAGTCCCCAGTACTCATTCAAGCAGAACGTCGAGGTCACCAGGGTTCCACAGAAGCCCCAGAATAGAAGCTGGTTTTACTTCTCAGACTTTTTGCTTTTATTTTTGGCCCACGTGCATGTTTTTACCCCTCTCGTGTTGCTCAGCAATGATTTATTTATTTATTTATTTATTTTTTAAAATATTTTATTTATTTATTTGACAGAGATAGAGACAGCCAGCGAGAGAGGGAACACAAGCAGGGGGAGTGGGAGAGGAAGAAGCAGGCTCGTAGCAGAAGAGCCTGATGTGGGGCTCGATCCCAGATCGCCAGGATCACGCCCTGAGCCGAAGGCAGACGCTTAACCGCTATGCCACCCAGGCGCCCCTCAGCAATGATTTAAACATGTTTTTAAAGTGTGTATACAATCTGGCATTTTAGTTGTTTACTTCCAAAGGTTGATCCGGGCACGTAGTCTCCCTGCTGCTGGGACAGAAGTGGCACTTTTATAGAAAATGCCCTGACAGAGATGCCCGGGCCTGTGGCCACACTTTGTGACTTCAGCTCTAGTAAAATGTGACACCCCAGACTGTGGAGTATTCTCCCCACTCCTTGCAGGCAAAGCACGTGGACTTGATCCCGTCATAGTGGAAGTGTCGCAGAGCCCGGGGGAGGTGGAGAGGTGGAGAGATGGGCGAGTCCCCCGGGCCTTACCTCGCTGCAGCCACAGCCCTTACCCCCCTCCCCAGAAGGGCAGGAAGACAGCAAACCTGAGAGGCCCCCGAGCGGCTCTGCTTCCGGCTCCAGGTCAGCACAAGCGGTTTGTTATCAGCCCCATCGGGCCTGACCCAACTGCCCAGGTTCCTGCTCGCGCTAGAAGGCGGCTGAGGGGAGGGAAGAAGTTTTGCATTGGGCAAAGTTCGGACTAGATTTTGAGATCCAGGAAAGTCAAAGCTGAGATTGCCCCT
Organism: Ursus americanus; assembly: GCF_024610735.1. Classification (NCBI taxonomy): domain Eukaryota; kingdom Metazoa; phylum Chordata; class Mammalia; order Carnivora; family Ursidae; genus Ursus; species Ursus americanus. Next base: position 37,167,310 of record NC_142150.1, on the reverse strand, counting down.
CTCCAGGGAGAGCAAGGGAACCTGGTGCAGCAGTGACCCTCGCCGTTCATACATTTTGGCCGTTTGTTTCGGTCAACAGAACCCTGGGACATAGAAGTATTGACAAAATCTGTATGAGGACTGATGGCCAAAGTTATCAAAATTCTTGTACCTGTGTACCCTTGACAGGAAGGAAACACCTGAATTGCCTCGTCAGTTATCACAAAAAAGCCAACGGATACTTTTATGATTACGTAGGGTAAGGCAGTGTTTGCCCTAGTCACAGAGAAAGAGGGGAGGGGAAAATTGTAGTTACCCAATCCTCTGGAAGCACCAGCTGGAAGAGCTCCACCGAGGAAGAGGGCAGAGGCCGACTCGGTGGGGAAGCTGCCCCTGACTTGGGAGAGCTTTCCCCAGAGAAGCCGTTCAGGAGAGCGGATAAGAGACACAAAGAGGCAGTTTATAAGACACAAGTGGCTCTAAAGATGCTTGGCTGCTCATCAAAGAGATACGTCTAAAAAATTTTGAGAAAGATTATTTTAAGACTTTAAGTAGTGGGGCTCGAACGCCTACTCCTGCGATCGAGTCACACGCTCCAGAGACCGAGCCGGCCAGGCGCCCCCGAGAGGCCAGTTTACATCAGCAGGGCTGCTTGGCTGAGGGTGCTCGGGTGGCAAAGCTCCACCCCGATCCTGATCTGTGGTGGCAAGGTTGTGGGGGGACCGGCCCCCCGTGTTCCCACAGAGCCAGACAGAACTGCCCGAGCCAGAGCTGTGCCCTTCTGACTTCTGAGAAAATAATATACGAAGAATGACGTGCTTCAGGGAGGATAGCCAGCGTGCAGCACTGGTGATAGATCTGGTTTCCATCAAAAGGAGAAGAAACTGTGATGCATTTCACCACAACATGGAAGACAAGGCGCGTATTAAAAGTGATAGGAAGTAATAGAAGATGTCTACCTTTGTGGTAAAAAATACCCTGGAAAGATAAGTCAGTTACATAATGGGATTCCATTCGGTATCTAGAGAGTCAGGCTTCTTTAAACCCAGCATCGGTGCGATTCACAGCACCGCCCTTCCGTGTAGTTTGAAATGCTTCCTTGAGCTTCGATGCTGATGGCAGCGGTGAGGAGGAAGAGTTGGCGGCGGGTAGAGGAACCCGCTCCCCGACCCCTGAAGAGCCAGCCAGCCTGGCTCCTCCAACCAAAACCAAGCCAAGAATCCTCACACGTCCACACTGGCCCCGAGTACGTGCTGTAGCCCCTGGCCAGGCCAGGAAGGTGGGCAGGACCGGCCATCCCCAGTCAAGGATGGGAAGACGGGCCCAGAGAAGGGAAGCTACGCAGCTAACTTCCACAGTGAGTGTCTGGACCCTCTGGCCTGCGTGTTCTAGTCCTCCGCCTCCAGCTAGAGAAGCCTGAGGGGCAGCATTTCCCCATAGCCCCCCCTCATCTGGACTATAAACTCACCTTCATATAAAACAAAAACAAAACCATGAAGTTTGGGGCAGGGGAAAGAATTCTAGTAACAGCAACACTGACTGAACACTAGGTACCATTTTAAGGATTCTTATCTGTTAGGTTATTTAACACCCCTGTGGGGATGGGTATTCTCCCCATTTTACAGATGAGGAAACAGGCCTAGAAAAGTTCAGTAACTCAACAGCACACAGCTAGTAAGAGCCAGAACCAGGGTTGTAATGAAGCAGCCCGGCTTGGGAGTCTCTGTAGAGATGGAAAAGAGGGAGTAGGCCAGAACGGAGGGGCGCCCGCACAGTGTCAAGGCCGCTGGCCTGACTCGAGCACCCCAGCTTCCTCTCACAGCTCATGCCCACCGAAGCCCTTCAGAAAAAGTCAAAGGCCAGATTTTGACCCCCTACCAGATTATTCTCTTTTCACCAGAGGCTGAACCCTACTCCTACCCCTCACCCCTTCCCATTGCTACCCCTTCCCAGCCTAGATGTACAGTTTGGTCTGGAAAGGTCTTTGCACCAAGTCCGAGGTGAAGGCCCAGGTCCTACACGGGCAGACGAAGGGCGGCAGCACCGCCAGTGCCAGGACTGACCCTCTGGTGGCCGTGCCCACTGTGCCAGCCAGCCTGGGCGGGGCCTAGTCCCGGGGGACCAGGGGAGGGAGAGGCTGGCGCTGAGAGCAGCAGCCCCGCATCCTTTAGTGGGAAGCTGGGAGGCTCAGAGCAAGACTGAGGAGCTCTTTGAAGTTGGGCTCAGCTCTTTTGGCCCCAGGAAATCCGGGCTCCCCTGAGCCCCAAGGGCAGCTGAGCAGCGTGCCTGGAGGGCGCCCGGTCAGAAGCCCCGTGTCCGGGGCTGGGGCCCCACCCTCTCAGTTCCCCTTTCCTAACCCGTGCTGCTCGGACTAGGCCAGGGTTTTACCGTGCGCAACCTTCACTTGTCTGGTCTCTGTCTGGAACACCAGCTGGCCTCGCTGAGGGGCAAAGTCTCCCAAATTCAGTCTTGGGAGACACCGGACTCTACCCCGGGTGCAGCCCATGTTACCCGTAGAAGAGGCCACACTTCTGAAAGGACAGAAGGATGCTAAGGATCACCCTTCTAGGAAGAAATCATCCTAGTCGCCGCAAACAGCTTTCCACACGCGCTTGGTAGGCCTGAGACGGCGGTTTATTGAGCCCCTTCACCCTCTGTTGTCTTCCTGGAGCTTCTGCGCTTGGCTTGGGTAAGGCCCGCGAAAACACCGACCCCGAGGACCAGGGCCACAGCCACCAGCAGAAGGACCACCCAGAGCAGAGGCCTCTGGTCAGTGTTCCTGGGGGACCCTGCCGGAGAGAAGGGGTTTGAAGCCTTGCAGGGCTGAGCGAGGCCCCTCCAAGCGGTCTCCGCCCCCCGGACCTTTGTGATCACACCGGGCAGAGCTGAAGCTGCCCGTCTCCTGCCTGCACGGTGGCCGAGCGTCCCCTGGCAGCACAGGGGGCCAAGGCCTGAGGGTCAGTCCACAGCCCTGGTACCTGTGGTCCTCGGCAGAGGCTCCTGCCTGTAAAAGCCCTCGAAGCCCACGGGCCCTGGAGAGCTCACGAGGTTCTGGCGCTCGGCAGCTTTGCTGTGGGGGGTGTAGGCTCGTCGCTGTCCTGGGCAGGGGGGGAGGGGCGTACAGCCTGGTCTCCAGCCCCTGGTTGCCCAGGAGCCAGAACAGGCCTGCGGACGTGAGAATGAAGCCCCCAGCCCCCACGGTGTCCCAGCCCAGACTCACTCGCAGGCCCAGAGCTGCATGTCGTGGAGCACGTCTCCAACTCCGAAGGGGAGCAGGCGGAGGCGCTGCAGAAGAAGTAAACCTGGCGGGAAAAGAGAAGGTCAGGGCGCGGGGCCGGCTCAGACCCACAGTAGCAAGCACGAGGGCGGGGACGCAGGGACCCAGGGCCCAGGACCCAGGCCACATTTGCTGCCAGGCAGGCAGGCAGAGGGAGGTCTGGCCGGGTGGACCAGGACCAAGCCTGCAGCCTCTCCTGCTGAGGCTCAGAGCCATAGGTGTGGCTTCCCCATTCGAAGCTGTGCCTTCCTCCTTCACCATGGCCAAGCCCGCAGGGGAGTTCCTTGCAGGCCGGCAACACCGCACGTGACCGAGCCCCAGCCCTTGGCTGCTCACCAGTGCTCCCCTGACTACAGAGTCCCCACCCCCCGCCCCACCGGGACTGGATTCTGAGGAGGGGCCGCTTCACCAGACCGCAGGGCCCATGCCCCAGTGACTGGGGACCAAGTGGGGGACAGGTTACCCCTGCTTCCAGAAACAAGGCCAGGGGCAGCTCCCAGAGGGAGTAGAAACAAGAGGAGCGGGTGGAGCTGCACCAGCCCCTGGAGGCCCAACCAACGGATACGCCTTCGTCCCGCAGGTGAGGGTCACGGCCCCAGGAGAGGCTCACGGTAGAGACAGAATTAAGGCACCCTACACAGGGCTAACCAGTGGAGCCTGTCCACGCCTGGTGTAATAACTTGCAGCTACTTACAGAGAGGTAGGGATTGTTCAGAACAAGTCATAGGGTAGCTTGTGGCCTATGGGGGCCACTTGTGTGTTCTGTAGAAAACACAAGTATATACCCAAAGTTTATTCATTTACCCACCGGAGAAGCTGCTTGGTTATCAACTTTCAAAGCAGATTTACGTGGAACACACGGCTTCCAGAGTCAGAAGCAAAGGCACTCTAGAACATCGTGACCAGGTTCAGATCCAGGGTTGCTGCCATCCACTTTCCTTCCTCCCTCTTGAAGGCTTCGTGGGTCGCCTCTGACTGCCCCCCTCCACGCAGCCCCGAGCGGGACGTCTGCTATAGCTCGCAGGGTGCTGGAGGGCTCCGGGGACCGGCTTACATGGAACAGACAGGGAAGCAGGCAGGAAGAGGCGTGGGACGCTTCTTACCCATCCCCCGAGGGCCCTCCGGGAGCCAGGGTCCAGGAGGGCGAAGGTGGCAACGGTGAAACGCCGGTAGTGGGATGGGAAGGACAGCTCTGCCCCGTCCAAGGCTACCAATTGGGTCCTGTAGTTGTCTCCATCGAAAGGACACCTGGGAAGGAAAGAAGTCGAGGAGGCCACAGAGGGATGGGGTGTCAGGGGGAGGAGGAGCCCCGGGACCAGCGGAGCACCCTCTACCACTCACCCGTCGGACAGGATGGGCCACTGAGGCTGCTGGAAGGGGCTGGCACCGGGAGTGGCCCAGCACTGGTGCAGCAGCAGGACCAGACCGGGGTCTGCCCTCTGCAGGAGCCGGACCTCCACCGGGACAGGCTCGCGGAGCAGCCTCACGATGGGGTAGTCCCCGGCCTCATAGTAGGAGCGGAAAGTCTCATCTGCGGGGCGAGGGGCTCGTGAGCCTCAGTGGGCTATGGGGGGGGGGCGGGCAGGAAGAGGAGGCCCAGGGACCCCATACCCTGGGCAATCCGCAGCTGGAGCCGCAGGGGCCCGGACTGGGTCACGGGCGCTGGCGAGGGCCATGGGGAGATGGACGCGCGGAGTGGCAGGAAGTCACTGGCGTTGAAGACGCAGCGCACGTGAAGCCTGAGGCCGGGGGCAAGAGCATGCGGGGGAGGGGACACGGCGTCAGGGAGGCCAGCGCGCGTGGCAAGCCAGCCTCCAGCCACGTGGGTGCAACGAGCAGGGCGAGGTCCAGCAGGGCAGCTGGATGCCACCTAGCACGCGCCGGGGGACCGGAGCCCTGCCTGCCTCATCAGCCCCGCACAGCTCAAGCAGGTCCCAGACAGCCCCCAGCGTTGTCACGGGCCTCACAGCGTTAGGCATTGTGCCACTGGGACTGGGGTCTCTCACCAGCCTAAGCGACACCATACTCTTAGTGGGGGGCCCATGCCCGGCACCCCATGTTCTGCAAGGAAAGCTGACCCCATCCACCTTTACCTCCAGCTCCTAAGGGCTCTCCCTTTACCTCTGGGAGGGAGCTTTCCAGCCTGGGCCGGGTGCCCCAGGAAGACGTGCTGCAGCCGGAGACCGGGCCTGGCACAAGCCAGGTGCTAACAGGCATCAGGGATTCCCGCCTGAGCTCAAGGCCTTGTCTGAGGAGCCGCCCACTTGCTCCTAGGGGCTCCAGCTGGTTCCCCTCCCAGCTCCCTTCCTCTGGGAATCCCTGGAGCCCTGCTGAATTCTGGCTAGCTCCCCCAGCTCCTAAATTCCAGGGCCTAAAGCACAGCGGACCTAGCTTCCACCCCCTGGCCTGCAGGTACTTAGGATTTTAAAGCAAAAGATGTTTGGACCCCCACATGAGCAGCCGGCTCAGCCCTCTTGGCAGGTAAGGTGGGGGGGCGGGGGGGAGACGCCTGGGCATCCAGTCGGTGCCAAGCACAGGATCTTAAATACAAGCATGTCAGCTCTGACAGGGTGACCAGGCGGAGGCTGGTACGAGGGCCCCTGCCCTTCAAAGGCAGGTGAGACAAGCACAGGTGCCCTCGGGGGGGCCCCCCCACTGGCACCCTAGGCACCTAGGGCGGTTCAGCCACTGCAGCCCCCGGGCCCAGAGGCCCCTCTCCACCGGAGGTCCTCCCTCAGCTCCTGCCTCCAGCACACCCTCAGAGAGCTTCCGCCCCCAGGTATCTTCTGCCTTATCTGTGGCTTCGTGACCTCTGAAAGGAAGAGGCAGCAACAGCCACACTCACGGCCTCTGCTTTTTCCAGGGGCCTCGGCGGGGATGCTTGTGGCTTCGTTTCTGAGTTTAGTTCTTGGAGGGATAAGGGCCCGTGCTCCTGAGGACCCCGGCCTGCTCACGCACTGCCGTGGCCTCTACCTGTCAGGTTTGGGCAGACCCCACGTCATGCTCCCATCAGCACTGACTGAGGGCCATCCCCCCTGCCTGGCAGGGGGGGCCGGGAAGAGCCCAGAGGCTCTGCGATCACACAGCAGGTAACAGTCTGGACATGAGCCCTGATGGCTCCAAAGCCTGTCCTAAGCTCACCTGTGCTCCCTTCACACCCAAGCCCACAGCCCGGCCTGTTCCAGAAAGGCTCCCCCTCACCGGAAGGTGCCGTCCCGCGTGATGGAGCCCTGTGGCCCCGTTCGGGCCTCGATTTCAGACACCAGCTGATTCTCATAGATGAGCTGGTTGCCAGCCACCTGTGTGGGGGTGTGGACAGCTGGGTGAGGACCTCCCAGGGGGCGGTCCTGGGTGCCTGTCCGCGGCCCTGCGCTTACCTGAACTGTGGTCCCACAGTGGGAGAAAGGGAAGCGGAAGACCACGAAGGACCTGGTCTCCTGGGTCGGGGAGCAGCTGGTGGGGGCATAGGCCAAGTGGATGTTGGCCAGCGTGATCCCGTGCGCCAAGGCTGTTTCCCGGGACACCACCAGGACAAAGTGGCCATTTCTGAAGCACTGGACAGTTGCTGGGACAAAGGTGGATTAAAGAGGCCAGTCAGGCCCCTGAGGTTAGTGTCCATGCAGCATGGACATGGTGGGGGGGTGCTGGGTGACAGTATTTAAGTGTTGCCCTGGGACTCAGGAGACCTGGATTCTCTCTGTGTCAGTGTTAGCTCGAGTAACCCCTGGACAGACCCAGATTTTCTCCTGCATGGGAACTAGAGAATAGGAGCACCACTGAGTTTATCTCTAAGCTGGGCTGTTCCAGGGTGCTGGGCTGGCTCAGTCGGAAGAACATGGAACTCTTGATCTTGGGGTCGTGAGTTCAAGCCCCACATTGGGTGTAAAGATTACTAAGAAAAAATAAACTTAAACCGGGATGTTCTCGATCAAAAGGTAGGGGGACATGTAAAGATAGACCTATTAAGGGGCAGCTGGGTGGCTCAAGTCGGTTTAATGTCTGCCTTCGGCTCAGGTCATGATCTCAGGGTCCTGGGATGGAGCTCAGCAGGGAGTCTGCTTCTCCCTCTCGCCCCCTTCTTGTGCTCTCTCTCAAATAAATAAAATCTTGAGCACTATTACTAGTTCCCTGGGACGACGGTTATCAGCAAGCTGGGATGTACGGGCACCCCATCTAAAGGTCCCTTCAGCAGTCATTCTGGGGCTCAGGCTCTCCTAGGAACAGGGTGGGATGCAGCATGGGGGTGGGGGGGCAGGGGAAGAAGCCCTCCTAGCACTTCAGGGTTCAGGTGTGGACAGCTGTACCTGTGTTGCCATAGTAACAGGGGACCTCTCTGCTGTTGTCATAGCAGCAGCCAGCCCGCTGACAGGCCTCCTTCGAACCTCTTCTCACTCCACAGGGGATGGGCCCGGAGGGCACCTGGCACTGCTCCCGAGGCAGATGTGCACCTGGGGACAGACAGAGTGGGGAAGGCATGAGAAAGGGCCATGCCGGGCAGCAGACTTCCAGGGCAGTAGAGGGAGTTGGCTTCCTGAGCCTAGTCAAGGGCCATCAGGCCACTCGCTGCTCCAGAAGGCCCAGCCACAGAAGTCCTACATACCTGGGTAAGGTGGCTCAGAACCCCCCCAGTGTTCCAGGGTGCCCCACTGGGGTGGAGCCTGGGTGGGATGGGTGGTGGGTCCAGGTCTGAGGGACGGCAAGGTAGGGGTTGCGCGGACAAGGCCATGCTCTGGGGTGGGGTGGAGGGGCCGGGCCTGCGGGGTGGGAAGGGAGAAGCCCGTGTGTGGAGCCAGGTGGGCGTCCGGAGTCCAGGTGTGGCCAGGTTTAGGACAGATCAGAGTGACGTCTCGTGTTGCATCAACTCGACCGTCGGGCAGCACGGCTTCGATGAACACCCTCAGGTGGGAGCGCCCATCCTGCACGTGAGAGGGAGACAGGGGAGCAGGGAGGGGGGCGCCCAGCATCCCAGGCAGAGGAGGGGGGTCAGGCAGGGAGCTGGATTTGTGGGTTGGTCCCGGGACAGTCCCCTCACCTACCACCCGCCAGCACAAGGGCAGGTGTGACAAGCCCAGCGATGGATTGCGAGCTCCCCCTCCATCCTGAGGCTGTGCGAGGTCCAGCTGGCTCCCAGCTGTGGGGCTTGCCCCCCAGAGCATGAGCGGTCCCTACCTTCTCCAGCACGTGGCAGCCTTTGTAACCAGCAGAGAAGACAGCAGGTCCCAGGGGCTTGGTGGTGACCCAGTGGTAGCAAGCAGAGCAGTTGTTTACCTCAAATTGGTTCCCAAATTCATCTGGGGCAGGGGAGGGAAAGATGGAAGGGAAGCGTCAGAAAGATCTCAAGGTGAGGGGCACCTGGGTGGCTCATCGGTTAAGCGTCTGCCTTTGGCTCAGGTCATGATCCCAGGGTCCTGGGATCGAGTCCTCCACGGGCTCTCTACTCAGCTGGGAGTCTGCTTCTCCCTCTGCCTGCCTCCTCCCCCTGCTTGTGTTCTCTGTGTCAAATAAATAAAATCTTAAAAAAAAAAATATGTTCAGGGGTGAAGCCAGAAGCTGTTGGCATCTGCCGAGAAAACCGCACTCGGGAGCGGGAGGCCGCAGCTTCAGCCCTGGCTTTGCTACCAGCGTGCTGTGTGTTCTCGGACGAGCCCCTTCCTCTCTGGTCTCTTTCCATCTGTAAGGGGGTGGCTTTACTGGTCTGATCTTTCACAGCCACGGCTCCCGGTTAACAGCACACAACAGCAAGCAGGAATGAAGATATGGGGAGCAAAGGTCAGTACGGTCTCAGGCACGAGCTGGGTGTCATACGCCCGTTCTTGTAAGCTCGGCTCTCTGCGTTCCGCAGATGGGCTGCTGAGGCTCGGAGTGGGAGCTTTCCCAGGTGCACACAGTGAGCGGTGGAATGATGGGGAACTGGGATTTCACGGCCGGCCGGTCTGCCGGGTTAACTGGCTGCGGCAGTCATCGGGGGACACGGGCTAGGTGTGTGCCCGCCCTTGTCAGCCCCATGCACCAGGGCGTTCTCTGGGTGCAGGCATGCCCCCTGAACTCCTGCTCAGTGCACGTGGCAAGGTGGGGGTCAGCTTTCCCATCTTACAGATAAGGAAATGGGTTCAGAGAGGTCAGGTCAGTTGTTCAAGAACACAGAGCTTAGAAGCTGCGGATTCAAATACTCCTTTGAAACCCACCCCTCTTTCCTCTGCACCCGGCCAGGCCCAGCAAGGCCCTGCCAGTCAGAGCACTCTGGGGGCCAGTAGCCTGGGCGTCAGCTGAGAGCGGTCGCCGATGCAGAGCCCGGGCCCCCCTGACTCAAGACCCGCAGCTCAGCATGATGGCCCGTGCACACTTCCCTGGGCGACCGGGAAAACTGAGGCTGGCAACTCCCCTTCCTCCCTCCCCCTCCCCAGCGTGGGAGGGAGTGGGGGCCGAGAGACCTCTCCTCTTCTTGTTCCTGCTGCAGGAAAAGGGTCCCAGCCCCCCACTGCAGCCCAGGAAGTGGGGACCACGGTTCAGCCACACTCACCTACCACCTTGAAGCGGATCGTCTGGCCTGGCTGGGGGAACACCCGTAGCTGCATGCCCTTGACCCCACAGTCATAGTGGTGCCACAGGCCTGTGAGACCAGGCTCGGGGTGTGGCCGCTGCCCCAGCCCCAGAGCAGCCAGCAGCAGCAGCGCCATGCAGCGACCCCAGACCCCAGCTGAAGCTCCTGCCATCAGACACACCATGGCAACCACAGCAGTCCCCACGTGAGGCCCAGGACTTATATGGGGGAGGTGGCAAGTGGGAACTTCGAGGGCCAAAGGGCGCCCACCTGGAAGAGCCCTGCCTGGCCGCCGGGGGCTCTGGTGAAATTCCGGCCCTGAAGGCCAGGGAAGGCGTCCTCCAGTCAGGAGCCCTGACGGGCTGCCCCGAAAGCTGCCCCCCACCCTGACTTCCTGCCTTACAGCTGGGGCTTGAGGCTGTCTCAGGGCAGCTCAGCCAGGTGATCCTGGCTGGGAGGCGGGGAGGAGGGAAGCTTCTGGTACAAGGGAGGCTGCAGGTGGGTGGAAGGGCTGGTTCCAAGTCCCTCGTCATCTGCTCCCTGCGCAGGCGGCTCTCTAGGGCCTCCTGCAGGTATAGGGGCTTCTGGGCCACGAGAAGCTGCAGGGGCCGTGGGGGTGGGCAGCGGGCCCCTGGTTAGGTTACGAACAGGGCTTTTGGGGCAGCTGGGCAGGCCCCCTGAGAACGGGCAGACGGATGGGGGTGACAGGCCAGTAGACAGGCCGGTAGCCCCTCACTGGGCCCTCCTGACAATCAGGACGTTTAACGGGGCCATGGCTCTTACTAGTGAAAAATCACAAGAACGGACAAGAAATGTACCGTGGCCTCCCAGATGGAATCCTGGAGCAGAACAGGGACCATAGGTAAAAGCTAAGAATCGGACTTAGGTTTGTAACAGTGGATCAAGAGTGGTTCATTAACTGTAATCCACGTCCTGCCCGAATGTGAGCCGGTCCTCCTGCAGGACACTGGGTGCGGGACGCGTGGGACCTCTGTGCTAATGGACCGGTTCTGAGAAATAAAGTCTATTAACCACCACAAGAAGGCTGGCTCATAGGTGGCAGCGCTTCCCGTGGGCCAGGCAGCCCCAAGGCCTCACCCAAGGTCTCGTCACCGCCCTCCTCATTTGGGGGGGGCACCGCGCCCGGGGGCCCAGCAGAGTCCGGCTCCGCCAGTGACCACTGAGTGTGAGTAAGCAGCAGCAGCTGGGCGGCCTGTGGCTTGGTTGGCAAGGGTCTGGCTCCAACCCGGCCCCTCGCTGTGGCCGGGACACATCACTTTCTGGGATTCACTTTCCTGCTTGTGAACTGGGGAGGAGAAGGCTTACCTCGCAGCGTGGACAGAAAGAAGGACAGTGAAGAATGGGGGAGGGGGCAAGTTCTCGTGGTAATGCTTTAGCACTTGGGGCCGGGAGGGGTGGCAGAAGCGTGAGGGGCACAGGGAGTGGAGGTGGGGGTGTCGTGTTGAGGCAGACGGAATTTGGGGTGATAAGGGCCTAGGGCTGCAAACGGTGGATTTCAGGCTGACAGGGGTCCCTGGAGGGGGAAAGGCGTGTGAGGTGGGCTTTTCCTAAAAGAAAGGGAAGGCTTTAAACTTTTTCTTTTGAAATAATTTCAGACTTACTGAAAAGAATTTCCATATACCCTTCAGCCAGATCCCTCGAATATTAACTGTTGTGAAAAACAAGACAACAGGCCCCAAAATAGCATCACTTACACTAAGCCCCACGTCAGTAAGCCAAGACTTAATTACAGTTTTGGCTCTCCCAGGAACGGAATCTTAAACCAGCCAAAAAAAAAAAAAAAAAAAGGAACGGCCTTATTAGCCTTAGCTAGTAATCTGACCAACAGACCCCTGCCATCGTCTAAAGGAAAATGACCTTGCAATGAACCAACCTCCATTTTTGCTAGTATCAGTTCCTTGTTCCCCCTCTCTTCTGCCTATAAAAGTCTTTCTGGATCGCTCCTCCGAGCACCTTTCTATCCCCTAGACCTGATGCTGCTGATTCATGAATGGTTGTGTAAAGCCAGTAGGATGTTTAAAATGTACTCAATTGAATTTTGTTTTCTAAGTGTCTTTTTACATGTGTTTTCGCTCTTTCGCTCTCGTATGCACACAGACGCCCACAGCCACCCTTTCTCCCATAACGTTTGAGAGCTGTTCGCAGATGGCTCTCCTTTTCCCCCTGAATACTCCAGTGTGCACTTCCTAAAATACAAGTAAAAGGATCAAAACCAGGAAATCAGCGTTGGTATAACACAGATGCCCAATTTACAAACCTTATTCAATTTGCCAACGGTCCAAGGAGAAAAGTGTTTTTTTCCTAGACCAGAATCCGATGTGAGACCAAGATCAGGCTTCCGCAGCTCCTCCCGCCTGGGGCCGTCTCTCTCTCAGTCTTCGTTCCTCGTGCCCTTGACGTTTTGAGGAGTGGAGGCCTGTTGACAGAACGGCCCTCACTCGGGTTTACCTGGTGTTTCTTCCTGATTAGATCCAGGTCATGCCCTTTGGGCAGGTGCATTCATTCGCGAGGGCCGCCCAACCAAAATGGCGTAGCCCACAGGGGCTTCCACAACAGAAATTGATGTTCTCGCCGCTCTGGAGGCTGCAGTCCAAGGTCAAGGGGTCAGCAGGTTTGGTCTCTTCTGCGGCCGCTCTCCTTGGCTTGAGATGGCCACCTTCTCCCTGTGTCCCCACGTGGCCTGTACGCACGCCTCCCTCGTGGCTCTGTGGGTCCATATTTTCTCTTGTCAGGACATCGACCAGCTTGGATTAGAGCCCATCCTTGTAGGCTCGTTGAACCTGATCACCCCTTAAAGCCCCTGCCTCCAGATACAGCCACATTCTGGGGTGCTGGGGGTTCGGGCTTTCGGGTAGGAATGGGGGGCACAATTCAGCCCAGAAGTGACACTGCGTCCTTCTCAGGGTTTCTCTCAGGAGGTGGCTCCTCTTAGTTTGTCCTAGGACTGCAGATATGAATGTGAACACTTGGGTGAGACGGGCTCTGCTGGGTGCCTCCGATGCTAAGCTCCTGTTTCTCTTCGGGCACGGGAAGGACTTGACGGGGCGACTCTTGGAGACGCCTGTGTGCGACGGTCCTGCTCCTCGGCAAGCCTTCACCCAGGTGTGGTGGTTTCCCTCTCCATCATTCCCTCCGCGTGTGTTTGCTTCCTGCTGTAACAGAGCGCTCTCCCTGGGGGGAGGGGGGGACGGCTCAGGGGGCAGACAGAGCCCCAGCCAGAGGAGCTGAGAGCCTGGATTCTATCCTGCACCTGCTGCTCGGGAGTGAAGGGACCGCCCCCCTCTGTAAAGTAGGAATGGAAGGATGATGGTGGGGATGGAATTAGCTACACAGAAAGGTCCATAGGCATGAGGGCAGGGTGTCTCCCAAGGCCCTGGACAGGCAGGAAAAGAGTAAGGGAACTTCCTCATGGCTAAGGGCAGAAGGATGCCTTTGAGAAAAGTTGTGTTAAACTGTCCTGGGGATGGGGAGCTCCAGACCCTTGGCTATGATTCCAATTCTTGCAAAAGCCCATGGGCACCAGAGCTCACCAGCCTGGGCAGCCTGGGAAGGACACCAGCTCTTCTGTTCCACCACCAGAGACCTTAGAAAAATCACTTACTCACTCACTGACTCGATTTTCTCCTCTGTATAATGGGGCCAGTAACAGTGCCTCACCTGTAGGCTTGCTGGGAAGATGAAATAGGAGGACCCGCGGACCACACAGAGAGCACAGTCTGCATTGCTTAGACGCAAGAGCAATAATTAAAGCCACCATTGTTTTTACCGCTGAGGGAAGAAGGTCAGATCAGAGCGACCTGTTGGGGTCTTGGCTTCCCACGTGGCCTCTTTCTTTTTTTTTTTTTTTTTAAAGATTTTATTTATTTAACAGAGAGAGAGACAGCCAGCGAGAGAGGGAACACAAGCAGGGGGAGTGGGAGAGGAAGAAGCAGGCTCCCAGCAGAGGAGCCTGATGTGGGGCTCGATCCCATAATGCCGGGATCACGCCCTGAGCTGAAGGCAGACGCTTAACAACTGAGCCACCCAGGCGCCCCAACGTGGCCTCTTTCTAAACCTGTTCGTTCATCTCTTACCTTTTGAGTTTCATTTTTATCTTTTTAAAATGGGGCTTCAATTTCTTAATCTATAGAATGGAATTAAGAACAAGACCAGCCTAGCTGGGGTGCCGTGAGCCTGAAGGCCTGGGGTACCGTGAGTTCTCCGCCCTGCCTCGCCTGCTCATGAGAGCCAAACAGCAGAAGGAGGGTGCCACGGCGGGACAGGGCCTCTCCCGGCTGGAAAGACAAGGGCGTCACATTGCTTCTCTGATGCTTGTGGGCATCGTCGGGGCTTCCTGAGGGCTGGCGGATTCTAGGGCACGTCCTACCTGCTTCCTGCTGTGCGTCTCGCTTCCTCTTTGATTAACTTCTGCAAAAAGGTCAGAAAGGAAAATGGAAACCTACTTCCTAAGGCAGGAGCAGAGGGAGAAAGCTGGGGAGAAACTGGAGAAAAGCTGGGGGATACATTCCCTTGGGGCCCAGTGCTTGGACCGCTGTTTAAACACACGTGACGTCCTAAGCATCCTCTTAGGAGCCCATGACACTCAGGGCCTGCAGGATGGGCAGGTGAGGGGGAAAGGGCATTCCAGGCAGCGGCCATGCAAAGGCACTGGGGTAGGTGGAGAGGATGGGGAAGCTGGGGACCAGGGGGAAGGTGCAGGCACTCATGGGCGGTGTGCTGGATCCGAGTGTGGGTCTGCACGGCTTCCACAGGCCTCAGAGACCTAGCGGTGGTCGGCTAGGCTGAGATTTGTCTCCCTGCCTGTGGTAGCTGAGGTTGACACGGAGAGGGACCTGACTTCTGCTCTTGCTGGCGGGGACAGCGAGTTCCTGCTCACAGAGAAGCTTGGGCTTCAGGGACCGGCCCGAGCCAGGTGTGGGGGGCGGGGCACCAGCCATTTACCCCAGTGCTCAGAGCAGCCCGGCTGGTGTCCCTGTGGGCCACTCTTCAGGTGGGGACACGAGCCTCTCTGGGCCTGAGGCTCCTTAATGTCTAAACCCCGCAGGTGGGCCCCCGAGGCGCCGCCCTATGACGAAGCCTCTCCCCTCCCTGGGCTCCCGCACCTCCAGTCCAGCAAGGCGCAGCCCCACTAAGGTCTGCATCAGCATCATGGTGGACCGCGACGAGTCATAAACCCACTTGAACCCTGCAGAGCAGGGGGCTCGACATTTCTTTCACAGGCGATCTGTGCTTCACCTCTTACGGGAGGCCTTCGTGGGCTTCCAAAATAAGGGTTCTGGCAAATATGCGAGTGGAAAAGGCAAATGTAACATCTGGAGTCAGGAAAAGGTTGACATGGAAACACAGGGCACTAAAAATAGCTAAATAAGAGGCAGCTGGCTTTTGCGTCATCCCTCAGTGGCCGGCTCTGAGCGGAGCGCTGGGCTCACCATCGCCTCGGACCCCCACGGCGGGGATGGGGACAGGAGGCATTCGGGGAAGCCCCTCGGCTAAGCGCTCCCTCCCAGGTAGAGCTGCTCTTCCCTGCTCCCAGCACCCCAGGCCCAAGGACCCCGACTCTCCTTTCCAGGGGGTCAGCGTTCTCTGGTGCCCCCAGAACCGGCAGCCCCGGGATCTGCCGGGGAAACTGACGGAAATGCAAACGCCCAGGCTGTACCCCAGACCCACTGGGGGAGAGACCCAGCCCCTTGGGAGGTCCCGCTGTGCACTCGGCTGAGAATCGCTGCTCTGTATGGTTGTAAGCCCTTCCCAAAGGCCCCCGGTCACCCTCCCCCCGACTCTCCCCTCCGTGAAGGCCCATCGGCAGTCGTGGCATCCTCCTGGCGACACCGGCCTGACACTGTGGAGGGCTCCACAAGGGTTCTCTGATTGGGTTCTCTCCTTTCTAAACTCGGCCTGAGCTCCTGACGCCTGATCACTGGAGGCACCTGTCCTCTGCTTCCGGCCATCGAGCCCCACCTCAGGCTCCTTCTGCTCCTGTCTACCCCCAAGGCTCTCTCTGAGGGGCAGATGCTGGCTCCTGGTTCCTGACACTCTTGCCTCCCGCCCCATCGTCCTACGCTGCGGGGCCTAGGGACGGTGGCACTGGGGAATACGTGCGGAGAGGTCCGTCTCCACCGTGGGAGTGCAGTCGAGCCCCCCCCGCCCCGCAAGAACAAACGTCACTGCCTTCTTCTTTAGAAAATGTCTTAGGGCCCTGCCCATCTGGACTACTTTTTTGTTTGTTTTAGCAACTTTTCATAAATTGTCCTCAGGGAGGGCTGGGTGGAGCCACCACAGTGACTACAGGACTGGAAACAGGGGTTGGAGGAAAGGTCTGAGGAGTGAGGGTTTCAGGTAAGAAGCCCCTTAGCAGGGCTGCCATGAGAGGTTGTGCAGGATGTTCACTGCACAAGCGTACCTGCTACAGAAGGCACAGGAGGGCTGAGGTCCCGAGGGAGGGGCTCAAGCCCGATGCTCCCCTGCCAACATATGTCTACAGGAAGGAAGTGGGGGGGATTCTTTCTTAGCCCCAGGAGCAGTCTGTGTACCAATCCTTGCACTTTGAGGCAGGGGCTGTGCAGGAGTCCCTGTTAAAAATCCTGTTTCCTGCTGTGAAGTTACTTGCCCAAGGTCACGGAGCTAGGGAGTGGCAGTGCCGGGTCAAAATGCAGGCAGCCTGGCTGCAGAGTCCCTGAGCTCACCCACCATACTACCCTGCCCGCATGCCCTCGGAGGATGGCCATGGGCCAGCAAGTTGGGGTTGGGGGGCGGGTGGGGATGGGGGACTTTCCCCAAAGCAGACGGAAACATCTGTCTGTTTTCTAGGGAGGGCTGCAGACACTAGTCTTTGGAAGACCAGGCCCTCCATGACCTACAGGGACGGTGACTACCCCGCGCTAATATTTTGGATAATCGAGTCACTTGCTGATCTCTCGTCTTGGTCTGCAGTGAAAAATATCCCATCACAAGGTCACTTAGACATTCTTCACTCGGGATCGCAGGCCCCACAAGTTTCTGAAGCGCCTGTGTCTGAATGGAAGATTCCTGTAGAGTCAATCCTGTGGGAGGGCGTGCCCCTGCCTCGATATGGGAGTTTTTACACATGTTCCACTGGGCACTTCCTAGGTGCTGGGACACTGAGTTTGCAGGAATGGTACCCGGCCTTGGGAGGCTCGGTCAGCAAAGACTTGGGGAACCATTAAATAAAAACTCATATAGTTCGTTGGCTCATCTTAGGACTCTGTGTCCATTTTAAATAAAAGCTGTATTGCCCTTGCCCTACAGTCTCTACCCATGTCCCCCCGGAAGAGAAAAGGACTGATTTCTACAAGCGCCTACTGTGTGCCTGGCACTCTGTGAAGGAAGGCACGGTGCTGCCAAGCCTCTGGGGCTCCATTCGCAGATGGCAAAACCAGGGGGCGTGGCTTACCTCCCTGCTAGGGCTGCAGGGCTGGTGGGGGGGGGGGGGGGGCTCTGCTCTTCCCACTGCTGGCGCCCTGCCTTCCTGGGGATTATGGGGTCAGGAGAGGGCAGCCCAGGACAGTGGAACCATGCACGAGATGTCCTCTCCCTCAGGGACTTCTCCACAGTCCCGGAGGCATGCTCCCATTCCCTCACCTGCCATTGCAGGGCCCCGGGGCTCCTGCAAAATCTCTGGGAGAAGGAGAGGGGGGCAGGCAGGGGCTGCCAGCAGTTTTGTCCCTTTCTCATTGATGGAGACGAATGTTACTGGAATACTCACCCTCCAGCTGCCCCGCCTCCCCGAACCCCACCCCTAAACACACACACACACACACACACTCTGGGGTGGATAGCCATTTCCTCCCTCAGCCTCACTCCCCTGCCTCCGCCTGCCGGGTGCTGTGCCGTGCCGCAGTGCCTCCTCGGCGGGCTGCCCCCCGGGAGCTGACTGTCTCCAGGCCAGGAAACCTGTGCTCCTTCTGTGCCCAGGTAAGGAGCAATAGCCCAGGGGCTGGGCAGCCTCAGTGCCCTCTCCGGACCCACAAAGGAAGGCGCACTTTTACCAGGGGAGAGGCTCCAAACAACTAGGCAGAGGGGTGGGTTTACCAAGACTGGAGGGGACGAGCTGCTCGCAGAAGGGAAGGCACTAGAAGCCAGGCACAGAGGTAAACCACAGAAGCCTCTCTCCATACGCATAAGCAGTCTGGGGGGGAGGGAGGATTGCAGGAGCAGTTTTAGGGTAACTGACCCTAAAAGCTTGCGCCCTCTACCCCTAACCCCCACCAGAGTGGGACCTAGCTGCTGGGCTCCCTGGGAATCCTGGGAGGCTGGGCGCCGGCTCCATGCAGCCAGGAAGACCAAACCGGACGGGCTCCCAGGGTGCAGCAGGATCGCGCTCTCTGAGCATCCCCACGGGACCTGGCCAAGGGGCTGCCGGACTGATGGCAACATCTCAGGGCAGAGCGGGGATGGCACTCATCTACCTGCTGGGTGGAGTCCCAGCGGCAGCACTGCAGCTGAGCGACGCTGGGCACGTAGTTATGCTTCTCTGAGCCTCAGTTTCCTCTTCTGAAAAATGGGGTCTCATGGGGTCACAGTGAGTGCAATTACTCTGCAAACTCTAAAGTTTAGGAAGCATGAGCATTCTCGGGGAGCACAGGCCCCACTGCTCCCCACCCACCTACCTGCGATCCCCAGCTCTAGGGGATCGTGTGCCTGGAAAAGTCTAGTCTTTGATGTCCTGGGGCTTCACCTCACAAAGGACTGGGGTACCTGGAGGAGAGTGTGGATTTTCTCAGCCTGGCCAACAGTGTTTCCCCTGGAAATCTGAGTGCTGAAGACCACCCCCCACTTCCCGGGCTTCGTCATCCATCAACCCTTGCTTACAGCAGAGAATGGGCCGAGCGCTAAACTCCTGGCAGCTCCGCTTGTCGGTGTTACGTGGGTGGCTTGGGCCTCAGTTTCCTCCCCTGTAAAAAGGGATGGAGTGAAGTTCTAGTGCCTTTCTTCTTGAGTCCTGAGCAAGAGAGCACCTATGTAAAGGGCTATCGGGGTCTCGGGCACATAGTGGGGCCCCAGGACAATCTGAGTACCCCAGCCTTGCTCCCCATCCCCTACCCCCTGCCGCAGTCTCCCACCCCTCCCCCGCAGCGCTCGGATCTCAACCAGCTTCACATCAGGTGGTCTCGGGTTTTCGATAAAGCTGTGGGTGTGCACATCTGGGGCGACTGCACATCTGCCCCAGGCTGGCTTCTCACCGGAGAAGTTGCTCAGTAACTACCTGCCGAATGAGTGTGTCACTGAGCAAATAAGTGAGCAGGCTGGGTGTCCCCGGGTGGGCAGGTGGGCTTGGCTGCCCCCCGGGCAGGGGAACAGTCCTCCAACCCCCTTGGGCCTCCAGGGCCCCAGCCGGGTAGTTCCTCATGCCCAGCTCTCTCCTTGCTCTTATCATATTTCCTCTCCAACTACCAGAGGAGGGGCCGGCTCCACAGTTCAAGGTCAACACACCCAACCTGTCACTGCTGTGGGAGCAAAGGGCCACCTAAAGAGATGCAGAGGCAGGATCTGAAGGAGCTGTGGGTGCGGAGGGCACATCCCTTAAAGGCAAACTTCTCCCACTCCCCAGGCCAGCCGACCCCTCCTTCCCTTTAGGGGGGAACCTCGTTCCTGCCCCAGGGCTCCGGGCATGGGGAAAAGGAGTCCTGCGTGGCCTCGCCTTGTTTCTGTTTCTCCACGTGACCTCTGGGGACCTGCAGGATGATAATCACACCACCGCGTGGTCTTCCTGCACAGCCCGGGCTCTGCTCTAAATGTTTCTATCTGTAAACTCACTGAACACTCCCAGCAGCCCCAGGAGCCAGTCCTGTGACGACTGACATCCATGTCACAGGGGAGGAAACGGGTTCAGGAAGGCTAAATGGCTCGCCGAAGGCGGCAGCGAGCAGGGGTGCAGCCGGGATGTGAATCCCCCCACCTCACTGTCTCTGCTCAGCTCATGCCCCGGGGCCTCATCCCTACACTGGTGATTCAGATTCCGATGTCCTGGGGAGGCTCCCCTGCTGCCCCTGCCCGGGCCCACCTCAGCGCCCCCCCTTCCCCGCAGAGCTCACCATGTCGGCCAACGTCAGCCTGAAGCCGCTCTGCCCGGTCCTGGAGCAGATGAGCCGCATCCAAAGCCACAGCAACTCCAGCATCCGCTACATGGACCACGCATCCGTGCTGCTGCACGGGCTGGCCTCCCTGCTGGGCCTGCTGGAGAACGGACTCATCCTCTTCGTGGTGGGCTGCCGCATGCGCCAGACCGTGGTCACCACCTGGGTGCTGCACCTGGCGCTGTCAGACCTGCTGGCCGCCGCCACCCTGCCCTTCTTCACTTACTTCCTGGCCGTGGGCCACTCGTGGGAGCTGGGCACGGCCTTCTGCAAGCTGCACTCCTCCATCTTCTTCCTCAACATGTTCGCCAGCGGCTTCCTGCTCAGCGCCATCAGCCTGGACCGCTGCCTGCAGGTGGCGCGGCCCGTGTGGGCGCAGAACCACCGCACAGTGGCCGCAGCGCACAGGGTCTGCCTGGCGCTCTGGGCCCTGGCTGTGCTCAACACCGTGCCCTACTTCGTGTTCCGGGACACCATCCCGCGGCGGGACGGCCGCATCATGTGCTACTACAACGTGCTGCTCCTGAACCCCGGGCCTGACCGCGACGCCACGTGCAACTCGCGCCAGGCGGCCCTGGCCGTCAGCAAGTTCCTGCTGGCTTTCGTCGTGCCGCTGGCCGTCATCGCCTCGAGCCACGCGGTCGTGAGCGTGCAGCTGCGCCACCGCGGCCGCCGGCGGCCCAGCCGCTTTGTGCGCCTGGTGGCGGCCGTGGTGGCGGCCTTCGCGCTCTGCTGGGGGCCCTACCACGTGTTCAGTCTGCTGGAGGCGCGCGCGCACGCCGACCCCGCGCTGCGGCCGCTCGTGTGGCGCGGCCTGCCCTTCGTCACCAGCCTGGCCTTCATCAACAGCGTGGTCAACCCGCTGCTCTACGTGTTCACCTGCCCAGACGTGCTGCACAAGCTGCGGCGCTCGCTGCGCAGTGTGCTGGAGAGCGTGCTGCTGGACGACAGCGAGCTGGGCGGCCTGAGCAGCGGCCGCCGCCGGCGCGCCTCCGGCCCCCGCCCAGTGCCCGCCGCCCGCCAGCCGCCCGCGTCCGGGCCCGCACGCCTGCTCGCCTGGCTGCGGGGCGTCCGCCCGGCGTCCGCGCAGAGGGCCAGCGCCCGGTCCCAGGACGAGAGGGGCCCCCTGAACCGGGCGCTGAGCTCCACGTCAGGCTAGAGGGCGTCCCGGGCCTTCTCCCCCGGGGGGGTCAGGGCAGGTGGCGATCAGGCGCGAGAGCGTCCCGGGGCGGAGTCAGGCTGGGACCCAGGGATCTGCATTTTAAAGCGTCTCCCGTGGCTCAGTTCCCTTCAGAACTGTCAGCAGGCAGGGCGGGCGCCCAGAAGCTGCATTTCCATCAAACTTCCAGGAGGCGAAGTCAGGACTGCTGGTCAGCGGACCCCGTGTGGACCAAGGCGGGGTTAAAACCACAAGATTTCTCAAACTAGGGTACAGGGGATGCACCTTCCTGGAGCTCAGCTTTACCAGATGGTAGGACGGGGAAGGGAGGGAAGTATTTTTACATGAAACCAGTGGTGTGGTCTGGAGTAGGAAACAGAGAGAGGTAAGGTTTGGGAAGCATTGGTCTGGTCTAACTCTTCATGTAGTCACCTAGCCAACGTTTATTGAGCTAGATGCTTGATCCCGCAATCTTGAGGGACAGGTCCTATGAGCCCCAACTTCCACCCATGATCCAACCGAGGTACATGGAGATGAATCCACCCGCCCCAAGTATAGCGTCTGCACACTCACCGTTAAGCACCATGCGGTTCCATGACCACTTAGTAAGTGAAAGGACACCCCCTCCCCAGCCCCAACATACCCGACGCTGAAGGTCTTGGCTGCAAGAGGCCCCATCTCTACCCTACTGACCCAGCACCAACCAAGGGGTTTATAAGGTGGAAAGAGCAAGGGGCTCCATGGCCAGTCTGGACTAATCCAAGTGCAGTGGGGATCTCTGCTGAAGGTCGTCTTAGTGCTTCAATGTGCACAGCAGCCTCTGAGACCATAGCACGTGACATTTCCTCACAAATCTGACATCTATGCAGGACTGGTATTTCATGGGGCACCCCGTGGGCCATGCTGGTAATCCCCAGATCTTTCCAACGCCCATCTCCCAACCACATGGCGGCGGCGGCTGTCCCACTTTGCAGCAGTGAGGGCTAACTCGGACCTCCTTAGAGCACATCCATACCCACCACGTGCTAGAGGACAAAGACCACTGCACTTGGGTCTGTCCCAGGGCCAGGCGCACAGCGGTGGCCAGTAACTGTTTGGTGGGTGAAACATGAGTGGAAGGGTGGAGAGAGAAACTCTCTTGGGATCTTGGTCCACTGCTGCGGGTGCCGCTCCTGGCTGGGGTCCCGAAGGCTGGGCTGGCCGGCTCACTGCTTACCACTGTGCTGGGCCTTGCCCACAGCAGAGGCTCAGTAGACGGACGGACCATAGATGGGCAGCTGACCGAACCGACGTCCACCTTCACACCTCCCCATGTTCCCTGCTACCCTCCCCTGCTTCATTCGTAGCACCTCCCACTGTCTAACACAATACTGTTTCCCTGTTTATTACGTTTTTTTCCATCAGAACAAAAGCTCCTTGTGGGCAGGCCTCTGTCTGTATTCTGATACCTAGAATTATGCCTGTACACAACGGGTGTTCAATAAATATCTGTTACAGACTGGATAGTGTGAGTGAATCAGATCTGTGGGGCTTCTGCAGAGCCAGGCGAGAGGGAGTTGGGGGGTGGGGGGTACTCACTCCCTGCCACCTCCTTAATCTTTCAGTGTTGAAAAGTTGGGGAAGCCGGGTTCTGTTGGCCCGGCGACAGGGCCAGCGGGCTGCAGAGACACCCCAAGCAGCCTTTCGGATGGTGAGGGGAGCTGGTTCCTGACTGCAGCGGCCTGGCCTGGGTCGGACCCACGACCTTGAGACAGAGATTCACCCTCCAGTTGTCAGCTCCCAAGGAACCAGAGAATTTACCCTTCTTGGTTGCAAGGCACTTGATGGAGGAGGAGAGATGAAGAAGGAGGCGGGGGTGGGGCTGAACCTCTTCCCTCCTCCAGGATCCCTCTGGGCCTGCGAGCCCTCGAAGGCTCGAGCCCCTCTGGGGTGGGCTGGGGTGGCGCGAGCGCTGAAGTGCCGCGTCCCGCAGAGGCATGTGACCAGCGGCCCGACAAGTGCGAGTGTGACACAGCGGCTGGCCGCAGAAGGCCTCTGGGCTGTCCTGAGCTCAGATCTTGGCTGCTGGCCACTGGGGCGGCTGCTTCTGCAGCAACGCCAGCGTGTCTCGCTTCTCAATGGAGCGAAGCTGCTTCTTCTTTGCCCGCTTGAGCTTGGCGGGGTTTCGGATCTGGGGGTGGTGTGAGGAGAGGGCATTAGCGTGGCTGTCGTCTCTGCCCTGTGCCCCGGGGAAAGGGAGGCTACCCCGCAGAGGGGCCGAGGCACTTCGAGCACAGCGCCCAGCCCGGCCGTGGTTCAGATCCCCTGAGCGAGACAACACTCACCACTTGGACAACCTCTGCCCTCCGCTCATTCTCTAGGCGACGTTTCAGGTTCTCAGCCCGGCGCTGTTTCTTCTCCTAGAACACAGAGGGGATGGGGATTTGACGCTGGGAGCTGGGGTAGCCCTGGTCTCTTAGGCCTCAGAGGAGCGAGAGCTGGCTGAGTTCCCAAAGAGAGGAAAGACCCTCTCACCCCGGCTCGATTGTTGCTGGTGGTGTGTGTGGGGGGCGGGCCAGCAAGGAGCTATGCCCGTGCCCGTGGGACCAGAGGCCCACCGTGGTGGGAAGCTCCTGACTGCAGCTGAGAAGGTGGGCACCTGGCTGTGCAGCTCAGATAGGGGGAGAGGTAAGACACAGGTGGCTCCCCACATGCACAATGGCCCCTACACCATCCCCCCCATCAACTACCAGGGGGGAGGGGATGGGCTGGCCCTTTCACTCATTCCCACTCTCTCAGGGTCTCCTAAGGTTCATCCAGGCGTGGGGCTGGGAAGGGTGGAGGCCAAGGGGAAGAGGCTCCCAAGCTATCTGGCCCCGGTTCAAATCCTGACTCTGCTGCTTCCAAATGGGTGACCTCGGTCAAGTGGCTTGACCTCTCTGTGCCTCCAGGCCCCACCTTGACAGTGAAGAGGATTACACAGGATTGTCCCGAGGAATAAATGAATGTGTGCATGCATGCACCGGCTTCAGAGGGGTACCCCGCCCGGTGGGAACACTTCAAAGGTGGATCTAGTTGGAGTCTGTCTCAGGGATGGGGAGTCTAGTGCCTTCTGGCTATGCTGACTGCTGTCCCAGGTGGGGACCGAGGGCATGTCAGCTCTGAGGCCACTGCATGGTCAGGGGCCTCTCCTGGCTTTGATGACTCAGGGGAGCAGGCGTGGCCTGGGCCCCCAGGGAGGAGAAAGGAGAAGTGAGATTTGGGCTCCTGTCAGGGGAAGGGCTGGGCTGGGGGCACTCCCGGGGGGGGGGGCGGTGACCAGAAGTCTGTCTTGCCCAAGAAGTAGTCAGGGCCACACAGGAAGTAAGATAAGGACTCAGCACATAGCAGCAGAAACGCAGTCTGCAGGGCCTCGGCCACAGCTGCACTGCGGTGACTCAAAGCAGGGGCGAGATGACTGAGGTGACTGGCCCAGCCTTGGGGGGAGGTGTTTGACTCCTCCTGTGCCCCTGGGATCACGAGGCAAGTGACAGCCTTCTGATAATCCCAGTCCTGGAGCGGTGGTTGCAGACCTCATAGTCTCTGTGTGCTGCCTGCTGGTGCTTCCTGGAGCCCGAGGGGGGCCTCTAAGGGGGCATTTCCGGCCTGGGGATGAGCGGCAAGGAGAGAGCCGGAGGAGAGTGTGGGATAGCCACTTTACTGATGCGTGGTAGCTGTCTCTTGGAGAATGACGGCAACAGTCCCAGGGATAAGGCTCCTACCTGAGCGAGGACCCTGAAGCCCATCTCACCAAATGCTTCTATCAGCAGTGAGAGCCACTGCGGGGAGGTTCGTCCCGGGCTCCTCCCCATCCTTGAGTCTCTTGCAGAGTCCTGGGCTAACCTGGGCGCTGCCCTGGGCTTCCCCACCCTGTGGTCCCAGACCACACTTCTGCTCCTGGCCAGGCTCCCCCTGCCCTGCCCCCCAGGGCTATTCCAGCAGTCACCGGCTCAGCCCCCAGAGCTCCAGCCTCCGCCTGGCTGGCCAGCCCCTCACCTGCCGGCGTTTCTCCTTCTCCTCCTCTAGATGCCGGGCGAAGTCCTTGGCCAGCTTCCTCTCCTGCCGTTCCTTCATCTTCCGCTGCCACGATGTGCGCAGGGGCTTGTCCTGCACCATTTGGGAGAACCTGGATGGGAGACAATGGGCGCTCGTGTCGTCTGTGGGGGGCGCCCAGGCCCACACTCCCCTCAGCTCCCAGCTCCGGGCCATCCTCCCCAGAGCCCAGGCAGAATTACATCCCCCCCCCACCTGTTTGCCAGGCAGTCACCCCTCCGGGTCTGCAGAAACGGGCCCCCCATCGTGCCAGCTGCCATTTCTTAAGCCCTAGTTACGCGTCCCTGAGATGGGTACTCTTGTTCTTCCCATTTTAAAGACGAGGAAACCAAGGCTCAAAGAGGTTAAATAACTGCCCCAGATCACCTTGTACCCAAACGGCTGTCAAGACTGAAACCTGTCTGTGACCAGAGTCCAGACCGCAGAGCCTTTCCATAAGGTTCTGCTGCTCCCACGAAGCAAACTCAGCTTGGTGCTCAAGCTTCTGGAGGGAGGGCTCGTTCCAACAGTGCGGGTGTGTGTGTGTGTGTGTGTGTGTGTGTGTGTGTGTGTGTGTGTGAAAATGTAGTGGGCATGAGAGGATATCGGGGACGTCCTGATTTTCCTGTGTGATAGTGGCATTACGGTCCCAAGAGAAATGGGACTATCTCGGGAAGAAAGCACACTGCAAGCACATATGGGTGGAATGATCTATCTACGACGTGCTGGAAAATATTCCAGGAAAAAAAAGGAAAGAAAGGGATGTCAAGGGGCAAGATGAAGCTGGACCAGTAAGACTGTGAGTGCTGCTGAGCACACGAGGAGAACGGGGGTCACAAACCACGCTCTCCCCTTTTCTGTAGGTCTTTCTCCTTGAGCCATCTGAAGCCTCTCTGGCTGTCCCGTGGGCCTTTTCCCCTTAGCAGATCTTCTCATAGTGGCCTTTTTGCCTCCTCCACCGATTTCTTGACTTCTGAAAGAGCTCTTCATCCACTTCCATTATACGGTGCCCCAAATGGTCACAGCAGGTCAGCGGGCTTGCCCCAGTTCCTGAAGCCTGTGGGGCACACAGGGCAGAGCCCACTCCCCTCCACGGGAAAGGGTCAATACTGCTCTTCCGGGTCTTCCTCTCCCCTTCCTGTTCCACAGGAGTCTGGTACACACAGCCTGGACCTTGACCCCAGGCCTGTCCATCTTCAGCCTGGTTCTGATCCCAGAACAGCCCTCGACGGCTCCCTCCCTCTGCCCAAGGACTTCCTGCTGAAGACCGGGCATCCTAAGCCCAGAAGGATGGGGCTGCAGCACAGACTTCCTCCCACCCCAGTGACGAGAAACCCAAAGGGACAAGGCCGTGGGGACCTGGACACACACAGAGCCACAGGACACAATGCTGGATCCTTCTAGAGCAGCACTGCCAAGCACAACTTCCTGTAATGGTGGAAAGGCTCGATATTTCCGTTGTCTGGTAAGGCAGCCACTGGTCACACTGGCAGCCGAGCACTGGAGATGTGGTTGGTGTGATGGAGGAATTGAATTTTTAAGTTTTTAAATTTTCATCAGCCTAAACTGAAATTGCCACATGTGCCCGCGGCTACGCTTCTGGGACAACGCAGTTCTGGGGCACCGGTTTTACCTGGAGGTTGAAGACAGACAGGCCTGGGTCTCAAGGCCAGGATCTGCCTGCTACTACTTGGACGACCTTGGGCAAGGTAGCCAGAGTCCCAGCGACTTCCCACGTTAGAGACCAGAATGGTTTCTGTTTCAAAGGATGGTGGGAGGATTGAGACAAGGCTGGAGAAGCCCTTAGCACAATGCCCTGCACACGGCAGGTGCTCAGTAAACACTGTCCTTCAGAGAAGGGAGACTGGCACACCCAAGGAGCGCTGTGCACGTGGCATCTGGCCTGAGCACGGAAGGGGGGCTGCAGCCGGGCCTTCCCAGCCCACCGCCGCCCTCCACATCCCTCGTTTTGCTGGGACGCCTCCTGCTGCAGGCGCTGCGTCCACTGTCTCCGGGCTCTGCTCACATCAATTCACTGGCCCTTCGGCCCTTACCCACAAGACCACCTACAGCTTCCGAACGTGTTTTAGTTCTACGACAACCGCGTCCTCACTGGTCTCCCTGCTTTCACCCTGACGTCCTGTGGTCTGATAACCCTCCGATGTCTCCGCACAGCCTCGAGTTCCCCATATGTAAAATGAGAATCATAACACCAGCGGCTTCATAGTGCTGCGTGCAGATTAAAGACCGTGAGGCATGCTGGTCCCTCTGCTTAGCAGTGTTCTACAGGCTCACGGCTCCATAATACTTTTTAACACAAGGGCAAATAACTGTAACAGATACTAGCTGGTGAAGACCTCACAGCTTTTTATCAACTAACGGCTGGCTTACTTGCTTCTGCTTCCCTCACTGGAAAACGGGCAGACAGAGGTAATGCTTGTTGAATGAATACACAAATGAGGTGTTCTCCGAGAGGTACACAGGTACTCTGAGGAGGAAAGCATCACAGAAATAACCTTTGAGGGTATGGTCTCACCCTCCCTGGGATCCCAGAGCATTTTACCACATTCTGATTATAATTATCTGTTTGTGAGACCCCCAAAATGTGAGCTCTCTCCATCCCTGGGCCTGTCTCCAGGCTTGCACGGGTCCCCCAACTTCACCTTTTCTTGGAGCGGTCCTTCCACACCCGCCCCGATTTGGGCTTTCCTTTAGGGATTACAGGAACTTCCTCCCCCTCCTTCAACTTCTTGGACGCTGGGGCGTGGGCTGAAGAACTTTTCCGCTTCTTCGCCCCGGGGCAGCTTCTCACCGTCTCCACGGCCGGAGGAGGCTTGCTCGGCTCGTGCTGACCCCGGGTGGAGCCGGGTGACTGGGCTGTCGGCTCCTGCAGTGGCCGCGAGGGCTCCGGACCCGGCGCCTGCTGACCCGGGTAAGGCTCAGGGGATCCTGGGCCCAGCGGCACTTGATGTCTGGGAGATCCTGGGGCCAGCTCCTTCTTACTTAGAGCCAACTCCGAGTCCGGTTCTTCTTGGGCCTGGGAGAACTTTGCTGATTCCCCACTTGGCTTTGGCTGAAATCCGGGGGATTCTGGACCCGACTCCGGAAGTGTCTGGGGCGACTCCAGACCTGGATCCTGCTGGCGCTCGAGGGACCCTAGGTCCGGCTCCAGCTCCCTTCCGGGGGACCCCAAACCTGCACCCTGCCGTAGAATAGGTGATCCCGGGCTTGGCTCCGGCTGATGTCGGGGGGACTCCAGGCCGGGCTGCCGCGCACTTGGCGACCCGGGCTCCCTCGTTTCTTCTGGGTCCGACTTGACCTCCACAAGGGCCCGTCTCGCCCGCAAAACTGAGCTGGGGGTCTCGGGGGATTCAGGGTTTAGGCCTTCCAGCCGCCGGCTGCGCCTCAGCGGCGTATCCATGGTTGGGCCTGAAAGTTTCAAATTTCAGCCCACGTGCAGCCTCCACTGTGTCTGGGACCAACGGCGCGGTCCTATGACGTCAGCAGCCGCCATATCTGCGCCAGGCAGGAGGGGCTGTTGCCGGGGAGACCATGCTGGTGACGGGTGGAGAGGCGGGGCCCATGGCCCGGGCGGCTGGGCTTATAAGGCGCGTGCGCAAAGCGCTTTGGCTCTTTTACTCCCTAGGGAGATCTAGCTTTAGGTCTGTGTTTGGCTTTGGGCAAACTTTCTCCCTGGTGAAAAGAGTGTGCAGGAGGAGAAGGGAAGGGACTGGGGGACCCATTTCCGGAGAGAAGAAGATTGGCACAAGGTCCAGGGTGCCCGTAGGCAAGCCTTGATGGAAACTTTGCCGCTAACTCCCTCCTGTGGAACAGGGGTCCCACTCTCTTCCGGCCATGTGGGTGATTTTGCCCGAGCTTAGTGTATCGAAAATGATCCTGTGGGAGTACTCAGAACTGGAATCCTGGAAGCGGGAAATCTCTTGAGTTACATGTTAAATATAACCCTTTCCTGCCTTTCTCCCATTCTGTGGTTAAGTATAAAAACTATAGCTCTTCCTTTTCAACATTTTCACATTCATGCGTGAAGTTGAGGTGCTTGCCCCTTGGTTAGATGCACTACCTGTGTGTCCTGGACCTTCAGCCCCAGTTCTGGAAACAGCGATCAGATCATCACTGACCTTTTCAGCCAAGACAGAGTTCCTTGCCCCAGCGTGTGAGCCTGTCTTCTCTACTTCTCTGCATGAGACTCAAGAGGAAGTTTTGATTTACTCACAGCGTGTATCTGATGATAGAATGTCTTGGAAGCTGCCCAACTGTATCCCCCCTCTTTTCAGTGTTTCCTTAGAACTGCCTGGGGATGGCCCTCAGGGATCCCAGGACCCCTGTCCAGCTCTCCCAGTGGCTTCTTTTACAAAGCAGTTTCTCCAGCTGAGGGGTTATGAGAGGGCCTGGGAAGCTTTCCAAGGGTGTTCAGGGGACAGAAAGAAGGCGGGGCAGACATCAGGGCCCTCAGCTTGGAGCACTGCCCCCACCTGCTGAGTCATTCTACGGACACTGGAGCAGGAGTGAGCATCAGATTGGGCCCAGGGTGTCTTGAGTGCTGATCGAGGAGGAGGTGAGGAGAAGGAAAACCCAGGCAAAGCTTCCAGGAGGATGGAAAAGGGAACTGAGAACCCTTAATACCTCCCGCCCCTTGGCTGGTGCCACAGCATCCAAAATGCCTCCTGATGAGTTCAGCCTGTTGAAATCACCTGCCTGAGGGTAAGGCGATGGCACGGCTTCCCCTCTGTCCCTTCATGTGGTCAGAAAGAGTTGCACCCTTGTGTAGTAATCACGTGTCAGCCTCTAACATCCTGGCTCTTCTCCGAGGCTCCGTCTTTAGGCTCAGTGCCCTCCTGTTCCTTAGCGGTGGAAGACCCGGCAGTGCCCCTGTCCAGCAGCTGAGCTCCCCACTGCAGAAGCAGCTAGATCCCTCCTCCCTCAGCCCCCAACTCTGGGTTCCTTAAATTCTCTGCTCCAGCCTGGAGGCCTGAATGGCTTGCCACTCAGAGCCAAGCCCCGTGTGCATTACCGGGGTGTCTGGAGGAGACTATGCACCCCGCACTGTGGCTGCGCTGCTCCAGGCTAGTGTCCACTCCCTGCTTCCTGACCTCCCGTCCTCAGCGGGAGGGGTTGCTCACAAAGGCCAGTTGGATTGCATCCCAGCTTAAAATACTTAAGAGGGTGGTCTCAGATCCCTGCCGGGGTGGTGTGAGGAAGGGAGGTGTTTTATAGGCATTTTAAAAAAAGATTTTATTTATTCATCTGAAAGGGAGAGAGACAGAGCACAAGCAGGGGCAGAGGCAGAGGGAGAAGCAGACTCCATGCTGAGCTGGGAGCCCGGCGTGGGGCTCGAGATCCAGGACCCGGAGATCATAACCTGAGCCGAAGGCAGATCCTTAACCATCTGAGCCACCCAGGAGCCCCTATAGACATTTTTTGAATCTGTGTGGAGACATCAAGTGAATTCTGGCCTCGAACCCTCTACTCCCTCCTGAGCTCCGTTTGTCAGTATCATTATCAGGGGTGTTTAAGGGCCCAGGGGAGATGCCTGAATTTTTCAGAAAAGCCCAATGTGACAGTCACTGCTGGGACTCCTTTGCTTTCTACTGCAACCGTCCCTGCCTCCTTGCCCTTGGGGGTGGGGAAAGGTTGCTGAAGGGTTCTCTACCCTCCGAAGAGGCTCCCAGTAGGACCAAGCCCCAGTTGTCTGCGAAGGCAACCTGGTCATTCATGCACCCTTTTTTGGCTTCTTCCCCGTCCCTGCCTCACTTTCCCGCTCTTGCTGGTGCTTGCTGGAGTCATTTTCTGAACAGACTATGTGCATGTAAGCCCTTTCTTGCAGTCGGCTGTGGAGGAACCTCGCCTAAAACACTGGGATGAGCAATTTTAGGCCAAGCATTCTTTCAAGGGCTCTCTCTCTCTCCAAACCCATTCAATCCTCATCACAACCCTGTGAGGCAGATGCTGTTGATATTACTCCCATTTCACAGATAAAGATACTGAGGAATAGAGAGGCTGGGACGCTTGCAAAGGTCACACAGCAAATAAGTGGGGGAGGGGCGATCCACACCAGCTGTCTGACCGCAGAGCCACAACTCTTAAGAGTAAGTCTCCCTATTATCTGGCTGAGGAAATCGAGGCACAGAAAGGCTAAGGTGCTTGCCTAAAGTCACATAGCTGCACGTTGAGGTGCTAGGATTACAGTAACAGAGCTGGGACCCTTAGCTGCCTTGCCCGCCTGTTCCTCACGCTGATCCTGGTCTGGGCCCTCACTGGGAGGTGCTGGGTGCCGCGTTGCCCCGTGGGCCGCCTGTTTACCACACACAGCGGTTCTGTGTAGCAAGCACAGCGGGCAGAGCCT
This sequence comes from Ursus americanus, assembly GCF_024610735.1. Classification (NCBI taxonomy): domain Eukaryota; kingdom Metazoa; phylum Chordata; class Mammalia; order Carnivora; family Ursidae; genus Ursus; species Ursus americanus. The sequence continues at coordinate 37,135,825 of NC_142150.1, read as the reverse complement.
GCCAAATCAGTGCTACCCAGCTCACTTATGTAACGTGAGATCTGCTGACTGGAGAAAACCACGCACCCACGAAGATATGCCTCAGGTGTTCTTCTCTGAGCCATTGGTCCTCCATCCTGCCAGCGGTTCTGCAGCTGGAGGGGGTGGCCGTCTCTGGATGTTGGGGGCCTGTATCTGTATGGTCCTCCGCTCAGCGTGGAGATCGGAGACGGCCAGGGAACGGGTCCTTGGGTGGCCAGGGGCACTAACCGGCAGTCACTAAGTGCCAGGCCCTCTCCTGGGGTTTTGGGGGCAGGGGATATCACTGGCTGCTGCTCTTGGCTTGTCACCACTTGCTGAACGAGGGAGCGAGGGAAGGGATGCCTCCTTGCAGGGTGTGGGCTGGAGAATGAACACCTGTGCCAGGTGAGAGGCAAACATCCCCGTTTTCCTAACAGGGAAATCGGAGGCTGGGAGAGGTTGTGATCTGGCGCAGGGTGACACAAGGGGAGAGTGACACGGGTGCAAGGACAGGACTGGGATTTGGGGCTTCCTGACGCCACACCCACACTCTTGCTCTCCCATCACTAAGCCAGTATTGGAAGCAGGGGGAGCTGAGGGGTGTGGAAGGACGGGGGGGTGGGTAGCTGGCAACGGGATGTCGCTGGGTGTGGCTAAGTGAGGACAGGGCCCCCATGAGACGGAGGTGTTGCCCGGCTGGGCTGCCCTCCGCTGGGCCCCACAAGTCCAGGCTGCCCTCTCTTCCACTCGGAGGTCTCTTACGTATTTGAAGACAGATTTCCTGTAGCTTCCCCAGAACTGTCTTGTATCCAGGCTGAACATCTCCCTCCTCCCGCTGTCCCTCTCACGACAACACAGCAAACCTTGAAAGACAGCAGTAGTTCTCTACAACCCTTCCAGAATGTGCTGTCCAGAGCTCCTCAGGCACCCAGGGCTGACTGCCCCACAGAGAGCTGAGGGCATTTGTCACCTGCCTACTCCATGATTCCTATCAGTGTGGCCAGGTCCCCGTCCTCTTCCCAAGGGCCAGCCATCAGTCGAAGTCCTCAGTCTGCTTCCCCCTGCCATCCCCTGGATCCTGGACACGGGCTCTTGGTTTTCCTGGACAGGTGCAGGCTTTGTCACTTGGCCTGGTTGCATTTGGCTTTGACCTCCTGGAGATCCAGCTCTCCTCCTTCAATACCTGCTCCCCTCCCCCTTTGCGTGTGTGAACTGCTGCTTCTAAGAACCTCGGACCAGACCCTACTGAGAATGTGCAACAGGACAAGGGTTATCGCGTCAGTTCTTATCATGAGCACTTATCTCAGAGGTTCATCTCTTCTCTGTGTTCCCAACAGCTCGCACAACTTGCAGGTCCTCAGGAGGAGGGGGGGCAGAAGGGGGCAGAGGGGTGTGGGGGGAGGGGGGAGGTGGCACTTGGGACCCTTGGTGTGAGCCCTCCCAGCTGTCCCATGGGGCATTGCCAGGGGGCAGAGAAGCTGGCTGGATTGGGAAGGGGCCTCTTAGCAGAGTTCTCACGAACCTGCAAAGCTTATCTCCTGATCCCTCACGGCATCTGCAGGTTTTGATAAAACAGGAAGGGGCAGACCAGCTCCCCACTAAAAAAACAAGCCCTCCTCCCTCAGCCAGCCTCCGCAGCATGTTCTCCTGGCCCAGGCAGGTCAAGGAAGGGGTGGGGGGTGGGTTGGGGGGATGAACATCTGTGCCAGGTGGGAGGGAGAGGCCCGGGGGAGGGGGCCATGGCAGCTCATACCCCATCTCTCACTCTCCCCCCTGGGTGAACTTTGGGGAGCATCGGAATCATACGGAGAGCGTGTTGAAACACGGTCTGGGCCCTGACCCCAGAAATTACAACTTGGTAGCCTGGGGTAGGCCTGCATTTCTGTAAGCTCCCAGGGGCTGCTGCCGCTGGTCCTTGGGCCGAGGTTTGAGGAGCACGGTCCTGCAGGGGGGAATCAGTGTTGCAGGAAGAGCTTTCCTGCTTCACTTTCCCAGAAAGGGCAGGGCCAAGGTCACCATCACCCTGTCATTTATTTACCCACCAAATATTTATTGAACGTTTACTCTGTGGCTGGAGCTCGGAGTAGTATCGCAGGGAACCGGGCCATTGTGGTCCCTGCCCGAGGGCGCATGCGCTGTCCTGGGGCACAGATAGTAAACGCTTGAATCTCAAAACTTCCCTTCGAGGAAGGCTGAGCAGAAGTCATTTTCCCTATTTTTCGGGTGAGGAAATAGTATTGCGGAGAGGTCACATGACTTGCAGAACGGATGTGGCAGACCGGGGGCTTCATCCTCATGTGTGGAAGGAGAGCTTGACAGATAGACAGACACTCCCATGCCCACACCCACGACTCTCAGTTCCCAAGACCTGCATAACTGCAGAGTTTCACAGTGAGTCACTTCCCCTCCCTTCCTCTCTGTTCACGAATTCCTCTCCTCCCATTTCCCCTGAAGTGTGTTCTTTCTAGGCTCTGGCCCTTCCTTAGTGTGGAAGGGATCTGCTCCAGTGAGGGATGGTTCCCCCAACCAAGATGGCAGCCTCATCTCCATGGCAACCCCGGAGACTCTGCCTTGGAGACCAAGCTGCAAATTATGAGGCCCCTTTCCTGAAGCATGGGCCAGCAAGGTCCCTGCTTGAGGGTGGGATCTGTGGGCCCCACGGCCGGGAAATCTCGGCTGGCTCCACGGCTGCACACTGTAGCCGGGCACCACAGCCGTCCCCGATCCGAGTGAGCTGGCTCGCCGAATGCCAGCTTGGTGACAGGGGGTTTCCCCTGAGTCAACAGTCTTGCGTCCCTGTTCTTCTCATGCACCTTCCAGAAGAACCTCAAGCTCTCTAGGGGCAAGACGGAGCAGCTGGCCCTGACCCCCACGGGATCAGCCAGGCTCCTTTCCTTGGATCTCACGTCCCAGGCTTGCTCTACCCAAGGACCGTTGTAGAAACAAACAGATCTGCTCCCCCTAAAAGACCCTTTATATGTTTACAGGTTTAAACGCATATCATTTATGGTAAATTTTAAGGACACAAAAATTCTGGCGATGTTGGGGCAACTGGGTGGCACAGTCGTTAAACGTCTGCCTTCGGCTCAGGGTGTGATCCCAGCGTTCAGGGATCGAGCCCCACATCAGGCTTCTCCGCTGGGAGCCTGCTTCTTCCTCTTCCACTCCCCCTGCTTGTGTTCCCTCTCTCGCTGGCTGTCTCTATGTCAAATAAATAAATAAAAATCTTAAAAAAAAAAAAAAAGAGAGAGAAGACCAGGGGGTGCCTGGGTGGCTCAGTTGGCTAAGCATCTATCTTTGGCTTAGGTCATGATCCCAGGTACCTGGGATTGAGCCCCATGTCTGCTCAGCAGGGAGTCTGCTTCTCCTTCTCCCTCTGCCTCCCACTACCCCTGCTTGTGCTCTCTCTCTGTGTCATATAAATAAATAAATAAAATCTTTTAAAAAAAATTCTGGCGATGTTGATGGCAAGTTACTTTATTGCAGTGGATGGTAAATACACAAAACCATAGCAATTTCCTGGGAAGTTCGGATGGTAGACACTCTGTCCAAAGTGGTGACCAAGCACGAGGGTGTGGCTGGGATTATCTCGTGGAATTCTCACAGCTGCTCCCTGGGGACGTTGCTCCTGCCGCCCTGGTTTTCAGAGAAGGAAACTGTCCAGGAACAGGCAGCTGGCAACAAAAGGCAGAGACAGGATTTGAACGCAGGACTCTGCCCCCGAAGTGTGTGTGCCTTCACCCACACCTCCCTGCCTCTGTTCTCGCCATTTGACCTACATCAAGAATAAGCCCCGAAGCAGAAATTTCAGGTCATTAATAAAGTGTGTGCCTTCCATACAGTGCAGGAGCCGATCCATCAGAGTTACTCCCCTGCTCTTTTACTTTCTGCTCAAAATAAAATGCTACACAGCACTCAGATATTATCACTCTTTGCCCGAGTGGTTTTTGCCTTCTACCTGCAAGGTGGCTCTGGGCAGACCTAGGTATCCTGCCTTTTTTTTTTTTTTTTTTCTGAGATGAGACACAGAAAGAGGTAGAAGATTGCATTTTCTAAAGTTGCCTGCAACAGTCTCTACCATCCACATCGTCTTCTTCCAATGTGACCTTGACACCCCTTCCCTTGAGGAGTGGGGTCTATGTCTCTCCCACGTCCAAACCTGGAAAGGCCTTTGTGATTGCCTTGGCCAAAAGAGAATGGCGGAACTGTCGCTCTAGGACTTCTGAGGCCCGATGACAAGACTGTCACGCGCTCCCTCCAGGCTCTCATGGCACGCTCACTCTTGGAACTCGGCTGCCGTCCCGTGAGGAAGCCTACATCGCCGTGTGCGGAAACCGCAGGGAGAGGCCAGCGAAGGTGTTCCAGCTGACCACTGCACCATCTGCCAAGCACGAGCCAGGATGCCTCCGATGCTTCTCGCCCCCACCTGTCAGGTCACTCTCAACTGTGCAGCTTCCCAGCAGAGGTCCCCGAGATCATGGAGCAGAGACAACGTTCCCTGCTTTGCCCTGTTCAGGTTCTGCACGGCAGGACCTGTGAGCATCATAAAGTGGGTGTTTTATGTCCCTGGGCTTTGGGGTTCTTTGTTATGCAGCAGTGGTAACTGGAACAGAAGGTATTGGCTTGCACTCAGAGGCTTATCTCAAGGAGGAAAGTCTTATGGCCTTTACTGTGCCCTCTCTTGGAGCAGGTGTGATTGGCAGGGATGGCGCCCGGTCAGCCCCATTCATTGGAGGCAGGTTGGGGGGACAAGCCCTTCCTTGTCCTTTAGTTACAATAAATTAACATATTTTACTTGCTTACTTGTTTATTATTTCCCATTGGTTAGAATGTTGGTGTCCTGTGGATGGGACTTTTTCCCTGTTGTGTTAGTTTCTGCATTCCCAGAGTCCAGACCAAAACTTGGTACTTCGTAGTTGCCCAATAAATAATTATCGAATGAATGGGTTAATGAAGATGAAGCAACAAGTGGGCACAATTTTTGATCATGATTCCTCAGGAGGGTTTTTTCACTTTCCACAGGCTAGTTGTTATGATAATGTGACATTATTTTTCTGGGCACTATCTAGCTTACGCTGTGGCGGGAATTTCTTGAGAATCGTAGTAGAGAATAGACTAGAGATGAGAACAGAGAATAGTTAACAGAATTCAGGGTTAATAGTGAAGAATAGGTAAGAGTCCCAACATTTTCTCAAAGTTAAAAAAAAATCGTTAAACGTCTATGAGTGGTAGGGGGGCTATAGGTGTAGACTAAGGAGTTTGTTGAAGATGTTTCAGGACATTCTCTAAAGGGTTGTAGATTCAGTCAATGAGTAAGAATTGATTCAAGCAAACTTTGTTGCCTGGCATGTTCTGGGTGTCAGGGGTCCACAAGCAAGTGTAAGGTGGGGACACTGTCCTCGAGACAGCATCGAGTGCTGTGTTGAGTCCTGCTGAAGCCTGTGAGGCAGCCAACCCAGGTAGGCAAGTGAGGTCCAGGGGTAAAACCGATCGGGTTTCAGGAGCTGAGTTTCCTGAGGATGAGAGAAATATCAAGGAGGACTTCTTGGAGGAGGCAGGTCCAGGCAGGGAGCTCCCCCAGGCACTGACTCTGAAGAACACTGAAACCCCATAGGGATTTATCAGAAATCTGCCTCTTAATTCGAGTTTCCACCTGTAGATTCTCACAGAGCTGGTGGAAAGGAAATCAGTGTCCCTTTTGTCAAAATACTCGTAAACAGATAATTAAGTACTTAGGTAATACCCTTAAATAGAAAGCCTTCTCCTCCCTAGCATCGGCACATGTCCTGGGGTGGGGGGCGGTGAGCGATGGGGAGTAATTTTGGGATGTGCATTGCAAGTTGCTGTGTCCACTGGCCCGTCTGGCCGTGCGACCAGCTGACTGGCAGTGCCTGGACTGGGCGTTGCCGGTCATTCCAGATTCTATAACCAACTAATGCACAGCGAAGGGCTGTTCACCAAGATTGGAGCTGCAAGCCTTTAAATGTCTCCTAAAAAGTCGTTTGGTTGCAAAAGAACCTACAGAGAGAACAACAATACAGAGTAAAGCATGACCACCTGAACACAAGGGGTAACTCTATTTCGAGAGAGACTTGTTTGCTCCCCCAGCAAGGCACTCCGCCGTTGGCGACTGAGTGATGCTCGCTGGTTCTGTATTACATGCCCTAGAGAAGAACCAGGAGAGGAAAGACCATTCCAAAGAAACTAGAGTTCTGTTTGCTGCATGAAATACGACTCCATTTTTATTTATGGGAAAAGGATTTCTTCCCATCCTAAGTTAACATTAAACAAATACTGGAAGATAATCAGTTTGAAGCATGCCAAGAGCTTCTCGTCCGCACTCCGGGCAGGACGATCTCTGCCAGGTTGTTGTCCTGTTGGTAAGCCTAATAAAACATGGGGGATAACTTTAGAACCTCCCAGAGGCAGTGATTAGTGCTGTGGTCAGGGGGAAGAGTGGGTGTCAGTGTGTGTCCTGGAAGAGCCCAGGAAGTCACCAGCCTGGTGTCTCTGTCCTGTGGTTTTCCTGGCTGTTCCTTCTTTGACTAATCCTGTTCCATTGTGCACATAAGTATCTTTGTGAGTGCAGCCTGGAGCAGAGCTGATCCACTGGGACCAGCCACCTCAGGGGCTGCCCAAGCTCCGTGCTTGGTGCCACACCACCTCCTGGTGGCCGATCGTCGTATGTCTCTGGGGCTTTCCATATGTCGAGCGCAACTTTCCCAGGGGCTACTGTGAACTGATAATTTATCATCCAAATGGGAGCCTTTGTCCAGGTGGGACACCAGGAAGACAGGTGCAAGCTACACCTGTCCCAAGGACACGTGGTCCCTCTACCTTGGCACCTTCCAGGTACGGGGCTGTGCGTTGTGTAACCTGCTGTCACATGACAGAGGTAGGAGCCCAGAAGCGATACTCTTCTGAATGTCAACAGTACCTTCTCCGCCAGGGTGAAGCATCTGGTTCATGCCAGTTCGCCACCAGTCTTAGATCCTTTGGCATCAGAGATACACTGAGTGTTCGTGTTGCCAGCTGTGGAGTCTGGAGGTCTCAGCTCTCTGCTCCCAGGCTGTGTGGTTGGGGGGCAGTTACTTCACCTCCCCAAGCCTTAGTTTCCTCTAGTGTGAAATGGGGTGCAGATTGACACCTCTGTCACAAGTGTGTTGGGAGGAGGGACTGAGATTTGCTGGTAGAGACTTGGGACGGAGCCTGGCGCCCCGTCATTGCTGGGGCAGGATGCTGCTAATCTTATGGATGACGTCACTGGGTCCATCAGAAGCCCTGACATCAGACACACCCCCTTTACTCACACTGTTTTCAGAGGCAAACCAGGGAGAGGAACAAACTTGGGCTCTGTTTTTTGGAAGGATTTGGGGAGTGAATATTTAGGGCAAGAGCTAGCCTCCACCTCTCTCACTTATCCTCTGATTTGACTACGTGATCTCCCACGAGCCCTCAGCACAGGTTTCTCTCCCTCTGAAGGACCCCCGTTTCCCTTTGCCTGGGGGGCTTCTAGTCCTTCCCCAGACGCCAGCTTCAGGGTCACTTCCTCTGTGCTTCTGTTCCATTCTGGAATCCCCCGAGTGCTGGGAGTGGCTAAGTTCCTGGTGGTCTCAGCTAGATGCCGAGCTCTGTTGGGGGAGACCACCCTGCCTGGCCCTCCCCTGTCTCCCCACCACCTGCATGGGGCTCTGGCACAGAGTGGGTGTGCCTACATTTTGTCCATGAGAATTTGCTCCACAAGGATTCTTCTTGAGCAAATCTGTCAGAGAACGTGGATTTTACCTCCCGAGACTTCTCCTGGCTTCTTCTGTGGAGAGTGGGATATAGGATCACAGGAAGCAGGATGCCTTGGCCGGGGGTCAGTGGGTATTGTGATGATTAATGTTATGTGTCAACTTGGCCCAGATATTTGGTCAAATGTTTTTCTGGATATTTCTTCAGAGGTGTTTTTGGGGAAGTGATTAACATTTAATCAATAGATTGCCCTCCATAATGTGGGTGGGCCTCATCCAATCAGGCGAAGGCCTGAACAGAACAAAGACTGACTTTCCTCCAGCGAGTGGGCAATCTGCTGGCAGATTGGACCGGAACGGCAACTCCTCCTGAGTCTCCAGCCTGCTGGCCCTATCCTCTCAGATTTTAGACTCACCAAGCTTCCATAATCACATGAAATCAGTAAAGATGTTGAAGAAGAAATCTCAAGAGGGACTACCTTTCTCCTTCTCCACCCACCATCCATCTGAAACTCTTTCCTTCCTTGGGAAGTATAATGAAACAATTATACTTTTTTAAATATTTATATTCAGGGCTTGCTATCTATACGCTTGTCTTCACTGGGCGTTTTTTTGAGAGTTGCCTAGTGTCCTCGGCAGCAGATGGGTGGAATGTATCGTACATTTCCCACTCATGTTCGTGAAAATATTTTACTTAATGGCTCTTCATGTAGCAGCAGGGGCTTAAGAAACAAATTGGTCACCAAGTGAGGAATGGGCAGATAATCGCACCCGCGTGTCTGTCTGTGCATGTGGACGCGCTATGCCCAGGGTCCCCAGACACACACACACGGACAAGAGACGCAACTTTAGTCACTACAGCCACACAGATGTGACCCCAGCTGAATGTCAACCTTTTATTGGTAACAAAGCAGCGATGCTGGGGGATGTTTCCAAGACACTGAGGGTGGGCCTGTCTCCATGCCAGTGTGTGTGCACGTCTGTGTATAGCTGGCGGAGTGATCTGTGGAGCTGGGAGGTCCGATCCCACAGAGACAGGAATGGAGAGACAGCAGAGCCTCGGAGAGCCTGGGCTCTGGAGGAGTCCTCTCGGGCCACGTGGAGCTCAGCTCCCAGGAAGAGCAGGTGCTTTGGGCTCAGGGAGCGGCTGGGGGTGCTGCACCTGCTGTGCTGGGCTTTCGGGAAGGGCTGCTGTAGCCACAGGCACGTCCTCAGCTGGGTCCACGTACTGAAGTTGGGAGAGGAAGGGAGAGCCAGGCTACTCGTCTTCAGTTTGCCCTGAAGCCCCTGCGATCCCATATTCCTTTCAGATCCTTCCAAGCCTGCTGCCCTTTGACCCAGGCTTCCCCCTTGGCAGGCCAGGCAGCGGTTGCCTGATCCCCAGACCATGGGCTTTGGGCTGAGTTCTGCTTATAGCCATGGCATCCCCTGGAAAGAAGGCTGCCCAGCAGTCCCATCTGGATTCTGGAGCTGGCTGTGACCTCAGACTCTCTGAGCCTCACTCTCATCTGTCACATGGGCATCACAATCCCTTTCCTGCCCCTGGAGGCCTGTCGGGGGGCCAGAGGAGTGGGCTGTTGTAGCCATCCTCCACAGCACGGACGGCTTCCCAGAAGCATCACCCTGGCAGAGCAGCACCCCCAGCAGAGATCCAGAGGGACTCTCCCTGGCCACTGAGCAGAGCCCCCCAGTGTAGACCAGTGGGGCCCAATCTGGCCTTGCACAAAGCCCCCCAGTATAGATCCAGAGGGGCTCACCCTGGCCCCTGTACACTGGGTACAGGGGAGAAGCTTCTGTACCCTCCTCCCACCCCAATGTTCTTGTTGTCCCTCCTCCCTTTGCTCACCCCATCCAGGCTCTGGGGACAGGGTGAAGGTGCTCCTGTCCTGTCCCGCGGGGATCTCACTGACCATAGGTAGCAGAGGGTGGCTCGGAAGCCCAGGAAGGTGGTCAAGGAAGTGATGCCCAGCCCCAGGACAGAGGAGAGCAGCAGCAGCACCAGGAGACTCTTCTGGGGCGCCTGGGAAACCAGCAGCAGGAAGTCTGTACCCCTGGGAGTTAGTCAGCAGATCTGACCACAAAAACACGTACTAGGTACTGGGCTGAATACTGGTATGGGGGTGGGTAAAGGAAGAGATGCTTCCAAGGAGGGGGCAGTCATCGGCCACCGAGTGAGCACATGCTACGTGCTCATTTAAACCACAGTCACTTTCTTAGGTAGGTGCTATTATTAGCCCCATTCCACCGAGGGTGAAAGAGAGGTTCAGAACAACAGCCACACACTTGCTAGGAAGAGCTTCAGGTATAGTACGTAAGTGATGCATCACTGAATTCTACTCCTGAAGCCAATATTACACTACATGTTAACTAACTAGAATTTAAATACAAATTTGAAGAAAAAAGTAATCAAAAAGACAAAAAAAAAAAAGATGGAAAGAAAGAAGGAAGGAAGGAAAGAAGGAAGGAAAGAAAAAAACCACACAAGTGAAAGCTGTTCCAAATCCCACGTGATCAGCCACTCAGACTTCCCACAGTAAAAAGTACGGAGAGGTCAAGTAAGGAAACACACAGAAGAGTGTCCCCAGAGTAACTAGCATTAGATCGCTGGTGACCTCCACCCCAGAGCTGGGGAGCGGACGGGAGGTGAGGAGTGTAGACAGATTCTTTTTTTTTTTTTTTAAAGATTTTATTTATTTATGTGACAGAGAGACAGCCAGCGAGAGAGGGAACACAGCAGGGGGAGTGGGAGAGGAAGAAGCAGGCTCACAGCAGAAGAGCCTGATGTGGGACTCGATCAGAAGAGCCTGATGTGGGACTCGATCCCGGATCGCCAGGATCACGCCCTGAGCCGAAGGCAGACGCTTTAACGACTGCGCCACCCAGGCGCCCCATGGAGTGTAGACAGATTCTTGGCTGTGAAAGGGGAGAGAGGGACGAGCGCAGTCAGAGCTGAGGGGTCTCGGAGCTTAGGAAGACGGGAAGGATGAGGGAGAGAGGGGAAGGTGGACGCAATGCACGAGGGTCTGGGGCAGGGTGTAAGAGGAACAATTTGTACTCTTCTGGCAAGGAAAGCATGGATGGGGCCATGTGAAGATTCAGGTATACTTGAGGTCACAGGCAGGAAGGGGAGTCCTGGGGCTGTGGGGGAGGGTCTGGGGTTGTGGGCAGTAGGGTCAGGACAGGACAGCAGCCGATGGCGTGTCTCCGCCCTCCCGTGCCCGTGTGGTGTGTTGGACACCACTGTGAAGAGTGGCCTGGTCCTCCTGGTCCTTCCCTAGGACATAAGCAGACAGGACTCCAACCAGTGTTCCCACCCCGTTCTTGCCACATGGGGGGGCCACGGTGGTGACTGCACGATGTATTTGTGGGTCATCCTGCAGATCTGCCCTGGACCCCAGTCAGGAGAAGGCGACACTCACTGGTGAAGCCCAGTTACCTGGGTAAAGCCTGGAGCGAACAGATCTCGGTCGAGTTCTGCCTCACGCACTCCGTAGGTATGTGACCTTGAGCTTATGGGTAAAGCAATCAATCCCATTCCCTAGGTCTGGCTCAGTAAGTGGGGAGGGGTAAGACATCTCTGGGGACTTGTTTCCAGGATTCGGTGGTGCACAAAAAGCCAGGTGCCCGTTCTCCTGCCCCTCTGCTGGCTCTGCCTTTTGGGGTGGGGACACTCACCGGGCTGTCCCTGCTGCTGGCCGTCAGCTCCACCGTGAAGGCGCATATCCCAAGGCTGGCGCATAGCAAGCTGACCAGGTTCGTCCCTGTGCTGACCTTCATCTGCCCAGGAGAGCAGAGCATCATCGGTCACCCCCCAGCCAGCAGGGGAGGGTGCTGGCCTCACGTGCCGTATATCGCAGGCTGCCTTCACGGCCTCTTGATCTGGGGAGAACTGTGGACCTGCCCCTGGGGGACTAGGAGCTGATTACTAGAGGCGAGAAGGACATCTCTGCTCTGACTGTGGAACCCCATGGGCCACAGACACCAAGAGCTGCTGGCGGCCCTGGAGGCTAAGCCAGCCTGAACAGCCAAGGGCCGCTCAGTGCCCATGGCTCACACACGGCCCCTCTTTCCTGTGCCACGGCAGACAACACTAACCCGTCCTTGTGACCCACCAGAGCTGGCGGGGCTGTAAAAGCTACCTGCCCCCTGTTGCGGGTCTGTGTCCTCCAAAAAGAGAGGTTGAATGCGTATGAACGTGATGGGGACCTATTTGGAAATAGGGTCTCTGCAGATGTAATCAGGTTAAAATGAGGTCAGACTGGATGAGAGTGAGCCCTTAATCCAGTACAGACTATTGTCTTTATGGGAGAGGAGGAGACAGCCCAGAACTTCCTATGATGAAGGAGGCAGAGGGGAAGTACGGCTACCACAAACCAAGGAATGTCAGGGAGAGCCAGCCACCCCTGGAAGGATTCTCCCCCAGAGCCTCAGAGAGAACGTGAGCCTGCCACCACCTTGATTTGGGGTGTCTGGCCTCTGGATTTGCAGGCTATGAATTTCTGTCGTGTTTCAAGCCCCCTAGTCAGTGCTAGTCTGTTCCAGTGGCCCTAGACTCAAAATCACGGCTCTGGGGCTGCTCAGCAGACAGCGTTCCTCCAAAGCTCCGACCCAGCAGGCCCAACGGGGTTGATGTCCTACGGGTCTGCATTCCACCGGTCCCGTCAGGGGCACCTTGTGGCCGTGGTGAGAGCAGGGCTGTTCCGGGGGGGCGTGGAGGACTGGCACGTGTCCCCAACAGGCACAGGGAGGTCATCGGGCGTTCACAGAAGGCAGGCAGCTTTGGGGGCCACCCTTCCCACCATCCACAAAGGTTCCCACGAGGATCCACCTTCCTAGGAGGGTTTCCAGGACGAGTCACGCCCGGAGGTAGAGACAGGGGCTGAGACACTCACCCGAGGAACCGTGCAGTTTGCCGTGGCGATCAGTGTGGCCGCTCCTGTAATGAGGAACTGCAGAGAGGTGGGAGGACTCGTGGCCCCCGAGGAGCTGGGGCGGCTCCGCCTCCCAGTAAGACCCTTGTGCTAGAAGTTTCCCTGGGGAGTTTGCCAACTGTGAAGGACCTACCCCGAGGGTGGACATCCATGGCTCATGACAATGTGGCCAATTTAACAGGGAGGGACAGGGTTATGGCAACAGAGAAGGGCACGTGGTCTCCCACCGGGCTCTGCAGATGGTTGGACAGAATTCTAGAAGGTGACCACTAAAGACTCCCAGGTACCCCACCCACTATTTCTCAAATGATCTGAGCATACAAGTAGCCTAGGCACTTGTTAAAACGCAGACTGATTCAGTCCGTCTGGGGTGGGGCTGAGACTCTGCTTTTCTTTTCTTTTTCTTAAGATTTTAATTATTTATTTGACGGAGAGGGAAAGAGAGAGAGCACAAGCAGGAGGAGCAGCAGGCAGAGGGAGAGGGAGAAGCAGGCTTCCTGCTGAGCAAGGAGCCTGACACGGGGCTTGATCCCGGGACCCCAGGATCATGACCTGAGCTGAAGGCAGCTGCTTAACCAACTGAGCCACCCAGGCGCCCTGACACTCTGCATGTCTAACAGGCTGCCAGGGGAGGCCTGGTCCGGGGACCACACTTTCAGGAAGGACCAGTCTCTTAGTATGACGATGGAGAGACTAGGGCAGCTTCTTCCCTTGTCTCAGCCTACGTCATGGGGCTGAGAGGGATAGATCTGGGTCTAGGAAGCAGGTGTCTGACTTGAAGTCATGGGGTGGGAGCTTTTCCACAGCAGGGGCTTTATTTCTTGACTTGTGTGCCAAATGTGGGACCCCCAACCCCCACCCCATGAATCTTGCCTTACTTCCTTGGGCTAAACCTAATGAGTAGGGGCCCTTTTCCACAGTTTGCTTCCTCCCTCACCCACGTGCAGAGAAGCACTGCAGCCCCTGGCCGACCACCCCGCAGCCCAGCTACCGGCCTTGAGTCACCCAGCCCTGCATGGGTGTGTGAGGCGGGGTGAATGAGAGCTTCCCCTGGAGCCCAGGACAATTCCATGTCCTGCCTCCTCACCCCCATTTCAGACTCAAACTCTTCCCCAAGGGCCCAGGGAGGGAGCAGAGCTCCCAGGTCCCCGTAGCCCTCCCTGGCTCCACAGAAAGCCTGCCTCTGGCCATCCCCGGGCGGGGTCTCTGGGGTACTCTCACCAGTGCTCCACCGGCCAGCAGGTACCAGTAAGGGGTGGGAAAATCCACGAACTTCGGGGCAGCAGCCAGGATTCCCCCACCGCTGATATGAAGCAAGCCAATAAGGATCTGCAGGGCCTGTGAGGTGGGGGCGGGGATAAACTAAAGCCCTGGTGGTCCCTGGAAGAGCTCTTTCCAGGACTCAAATGGTGGAGCTGAGCAAATCTTGGTTCCGATGTCACTGCCCAAAGTGACATCCTTCTTCATCCACCTCCTGACTTGGCACTGGAGAGAATGAGTGCCTTGCCAAGATCACCCCGCCACTTAGGGGCAGACCCAGGGTCCCCCAACCCAGCTGGGCACCACCGGTTTGCAGAATTCTTGAAGCCTTGGCTTAAGACCATCTTGGGCATCCAGCCTGGTCCTCCATCGTGAGATTCTATCAATTAGTATGTTGGTTGCCTCCAAGGTGCCAGGCTCCGAGTGTGCTAAGCTCTCTCTATGCATCCGACCATGTAGCTATCAGAACCTGCGAGGCAGGCACCCTTGTCCCTGTGATTCAGATGGAAGGGAGTCCCTTGCCTGAGGTCTCCAAGCTGGCATCCGAGCCCAAGCACGAAGTTGTGCTCCTTGCTCGCTATGTATGGCATCTATGTAAGCTTCCTGGGTTGTTTCAACCTCGCCTTCCAGAATGCTGGGTTGACTCAGCCTAGGCTGATTGCCCCAAATTTGTGGTCATTTGTTCCAAGCTGTGACCAGCCCCTCCTAGGCTTCTTTGACCCTGAGAGCAGCACTGTGACTTTGCCTTGGGGCATGCTGCGTCTCTGAGTGTCACCCGAGAGGGGTAGCTTCTCCCGGGTTCCCTCTGCTCTTTCTATCCTCCACTTTGGAAACAGGCTCAGAGCCCCAACTGGTGACCGCATGATTTGGGATTCACTACTCTGACATCCGAGCCAGACAGACATCCTCGGCTCACACTTGCTGACCCCTGAACAAGACCCAGTCACCCGTGGCAGGGAGAGCCACAGGCAGGTGTGGGACATCAGAAAAAGGAAAGTCAGGGAGAACCAGAGGGAAGCTGACTTCTTACCCCAGAGTGGCCCGAGGAGGATGTCACCCTGCTCACTCTGGGTTCAAGCAGCCACCCTGCAGGACAGGGTGGCAGCTCCAGCTTTTCCTAGTTTTCTGAGCTGGAGGTCATGCACGGACAGCCCTGCAGATCTGTCTTGTTTTCCTGTTGCTTTAACTTTCCCACTGGGATAGGACTTTGGTCCCATAAATCCTGCCCACTACATAGCTGCTGGGGTTGGTGGTGGCTGTTTCGGGTCTACCTCGGAGGGAGGAGGGTCTGTGGGGACTGAGTGGTCCACTTACTCCCAAGGTGGTTGGCTGTCCCTGGAAGAAGAGGTCCTCCCTGCTTGGCTGGGCAGTCTCCGGGGTCTGGGGCAGCAGGGAGGGCTCCTCTGGGCTCCGCCACAGCACCCCTGGGGTCCCGGGGGCAGGGGAGATCACTGGCTGCTGCTCCCGGCTTGTCACCACTTCCGAGGGCAGCTGGGCTTGGGGCTGGGCTGCCCCCAGCTTGCCGGAGGGAGCTGGAGCTGGGGTCCTGGAGCCTGCCGTCTCGGACATCCTCTCCACGGAGCCCCTGGGCACACACAGGTCATCTGAGGATGAGGCAAAACATGCCCGAGCAGCTCCCCATTCCTGGGTCCCAGTTTCCCCAGCTGAAAAGTAAAGCATTGGTCACACATGGGTGAATGTGTCATTTGTAGCAATTAAAAGCAAAGGACTACATGTCTGCAGAGAGCAATAGGTATGCGTCTTAAACAGGGCTGAGTAGGAACTAAAAGTCAGAAACAGAATGAGACGTCACAGTGCCATCTGTGTAAATCAAACATTGGACGCGGAACAGTACACACACTAAAACATGCCGAAGTCCCTGCCCGGGGCTGGGGGATGAGGGCCGGGGCACAGGAACAGGTGGGAACAGGGTGTGGCCTGGGTGACCGCCCGCGCTGGGCTCCCGCTTACCAGTGAGCATTTACGGTTTGACAAGCCCAATCCCCATTTCAGGAGATGGAACCAGCTTGCCTGGAGCACACGGTTACTAAAGATGGCGGGAGCTGGCCTCCGAATCAGGCCAGCTGGCTACCGACCCTGAGCTCTTCCGCTTTGGGGCAGGGCTCCCATGACCTTCCACGCCGGCCCTCACCTTCCTGCTTGGCGGGCTAGTTAATAACACCCCAGCTCCACCGCGTACAGCTGTGTCCACAGCTCGTTGAGCGCTTACGCCGCGCCTTCAGGTGGGTTCCCTGCTTAATTACTAAGCATCCCTCGAGTTGTGTGGGGCTGGGGGTATCACATCCACTCTGCTCAGGTCAGCGGACATAAATAGGGGGGTCTACACTTGCACCCATGCCTTCTGACCCCCCACATCCTGTGTTCAGCCCACTGCCTCATGCTGCCTCCCTTAGCAAAAATGGGGAACGTTATAAAAAAATAGCAGAAACCCAGAACACCTTGAATTACAGGTGAGCTCAGGAAAGAGAGCTGGGAGGCCCCTGGAGTCCCAAGTCCTGCAGCTCTGAGCCTATACCCGACCGTGGGACCCTCCATCAGCAGCCGGGGTGCCTCCTCACCGCACCTCCCCCCAACTTGGCCCCTTCTCTGCCCCAGCCTGCAGCCTCCCAGTGCCTGGATCCGGCTCAAGCCGCATCGACAGCCCGCTCCCACGCACTGCAGCCCAGTCTTGCTCGATCACAGCAATCAGCTTGGTGCTTGCTAAAAATCACTGGCACTTGGGCCTCCCTGCTGGCCAGGCCTCCTGAATCAGCCTCTCCTGGGGGGGCTCCTGGGAATCTCAGCCTTGAGTAACCACCCCCCTCCACCCCTGCAGGTGATCCCTCCACTCAGGCCAGTTTGCAGAACGCCGGCCCATCCAACCCTGCCGTCCTCTGGCCCCTGCTGCGTTGCTGAGGACCAATGGAGTCCCCTGGCTGTGAGCCTCGGCACTGATGTCTCAGCTTCCACATCTGAGCCGATCAGTTGTCCCCTCTGCTTGCTCATCTCAAAAATGGAGGGAAATATCTGTCCCTGAGGATCCTGTGGGATGACACGTCATGCTAAATGCACAGCGCCTAGCAGTTTCCAGCTGCAAGCGTGTGCTCCTTCTTCCTGCCAGATGCAGCCTTCTAAGCCTTCGTGAGGCTTGGAAGTGTAGTCAGCCCCTGGGTCCCATAGACCTGCCTCAGGTGGCCTCCCCAGATGCCCATCTGTCCTGTGGAAATGGCTGCATCCCCTATAAAAGCCTGTTTCCTTTTATAAACATATAAAAGTTTCCTTTTATAAACAGATCGTCTGCCAGCCTCATATCTGCTCAAGGCCATGTCTGGACCTCGCAGGTGATGGTCAGGCCGGCATCCCCTCACCCCTCCGCCTCCAGAGCCCCAGGTTCACGGTCTCACCAAGTGCATTGAAAGCACCATGGTGGCCCCCCCACCAAAGGTCAACCCGGGTTCCACTTCCTTCTCTCGCTGCCACCTTCACTCTTTCTGGGTCTTTTTTGGGGGGAGGGGGAGGGATTATTTTCCTAGACTTTCTTCACCACCTCTGTGGGCCATGACCATGGAGGAGCTGTGTGGGGTGGAGGGCAGGGGTTGGAGCGGGCGGAAGGGAACATACCACGACTTCAGTGGGAGTTGGCAGGTGACGTCGAAGGAGCACTGTTGGGAGAAGGGGGGAACTGGCTTCCTCTTCGACTAAAGGTACCGACTTGCTGTTTGAGGGCAAGACCCTTCCCCTCGTGGGCCTCAGTTTCCCCATCTGGCAAATGGAGATGTTGGATGGGATAATGAGCTCCAAGGCCACTTCCAATTCTGACATTCTTAGTCCGAAGTATACATTCCTAGCATAATAGTTATTGACACAGGAAAAAATGTGTCCATTGTCCAGGTGTGTGTGACTTCCGTGTCGAATGTTCCCTTTTTTTTTTAAAAGATTTATTTATTTATTTTAGAGAAAGCGTGCAAGCAGGGGGAGGGGCAGAGGGAGAGAGAGAGAGAGAGAGAAGCCGCCTCCCCGCTGAGCGCGGAGTCGACTCGGGGCTTGATCTCATGACCCCAAGATCACGACCTGAGCCGAAATCAAGAGTCCAGCTACTCAAACGACTGCGCCATCCAAGCGCCCCATGTCTGAGGTCCTGCCTGCATTCTGCCAATAATTCCACAGAATCTAAGTGCCATAAACCGAATGTTCGTGTCTCCCCAAAATTCATGTGTTGAAACCTGACCCCCAATGTGATGGTATTTGGAAGTGGGGCCTTTGGGAAGTGCTCTGCCCTCACGAATGGGATTAGTGCCCTTATGAGAGAGTCCCCAGCAAGCTCCCTCTCTCCTTTTGCTGAGGACACAGCAGAAGACAGTCTACGAACCATATAGAGGGCTCTTACCAGACACGGAACTGTCCAGCCCCTTGATCTTGGACTTCCAGCCTCCAGAACGGGGAGAAATAAATGTCAGTGGTTTAAGCCACTCAATCTATGGTATTTCTGTCATCGCAGACATAAACTTTCAGCAGGACTGAGGGGCTCACCTGAGTGAGCCAGTGAGCATTCTAAAAGCCACACAGGGGTTCCAATAAATATGCTCCCTGGTGACCGGGAATGTCACCCCTCTCATGCTTGGCTTCCTCATTTGTGTGCCTGGAGGGTATCGTCATGCCCGGCCCCCGTGGGTGCTGAATCAGATCCGGCCGTCTCCCCTCTGCCCATCCAACTTGGGGAGGGGGTCCAAGCCAAACTCCAGCCACGTGGCTGTTCCCTCCATCTGGCCTCCCCAGACATCTGCCGAGAGGAGGACAAAGTCAGCAGATGTCACTTGAATTCCAACATATTTATCAAGTGCCAGGGATACAAAGTTGGAAAAATCCCAATAGGTCCCAGTCCAGCAGAGTTAGCACCGACAAAACAGCAACTGCCCTGGTTCAGTTTAAAATCGAAGAGATTGGCCAATCTTCTTAGAAAAGGATTGGCCCCCAAAGGTGATTAATAAATGGCATAGAGGATCCAGGAGGATCTCAGGGCAGGAGGAGGTACCATGTGAGCACCAAGTGTCTGTCGTAAGGAAAGGGACAAAGACGGAGTGTTTCGGGAACCCGAGGGATGCTGACAAAGGTTCACAGAGAGGAGGAGTTTGCTGGGATTTCCTTCCTGTGCTATCTCGGGAAGAACCACGGAGACATAAGCCCCCGTGTCTGGTCCCCAGGAGCTTGGTGGAGGAAAATAATGAGTTCAAGTTCGATAATGAAGTTCAAGTCGGCTCTGCTGCTAACACTTACTTGGCTCCTGAACAGCTGTGAGTTTGAGACCCTTAAAAACGAAGGGCCACTGTGAGAGTCAGTGTGCGGTCGGGGACGAGGAGCGTGTGTAGGTTGGGTGGGGGGTAGGCTCGTGGACGAGTATGTGGGCCTGGGAGCTTTCCAGGCAGAAGAACCAGACAGCACAGTGGAGACACAGGACATTTTGGAGGGATGCCAGATGTGGCTGGAGCGAGACAGTTCTGGAAAGGAGAGGAGGCGGGTGGGATTCTCTAACAGCCATGGCTGCAAAGAACACCCCTGGAGGGCTGATGGGTATCAGACACGCTCCCCCAGTCTTTTGCCCTCTCCTCCAGAAAGCAGCCACTCCTCTGGGGCTGTTCAGCTGTCCTCTGGAATCAGAGGTGAGAGGGCCCTGGGTCAATGTGGCTGCTGGGGAACCCTCTGTTCCCTTCCTCCTCCCTTCCCTCTCCTCAGAGCCCCCTCAGCCATGTCCGCCTGGATGAGACAGAGGGTCTGGCCCTGGGAACTTCTCTGAAGGAGTCTTTCCAGGGTTTGGAATGGAAGCGAGAACGTGGTACAGGAAGCAAGTAGGAGCGGCCACAGGACGCAGACAGGGGACAGGCCTGACCACAGGGAGGGCAGTAGGAGGGAGGAGTCAGCGGGGTTGGGGCTGGAGGGTGTCGCTCTGCCCACGGCTGCCAGACAGGGACCTGACACAGCCCCGTCACACTCGTGGGCCTCAGTTTCTCCTCTGTGGCACTGGAACAAAGGGGATACTGAACTTAGGGCTCGCAGCCCTGACCCTGCACCTTGCTGTCTGAAGGCCACGGGCAGGGGCCAGGGCTTCCCCACGGACAACATGGAGAGGGAGAGGCAGAGTGGACTGCTTCTAATGCCAGGTGGACGGGGCAGGATGACCTGAGGGAGAGACGGACTGTCCCCTCTATCCTCCAGACAGCATCCTCATTCCTTCCTCCTCCCGGAAAGGACAGACACATCTTCCGAGAGGTCCAGAGAGAGGTCCAGGCTCTTCTCTCTGAGGGAGTGAAGAGAGAACAGGGGCCGTAACAGCATCTTTGAGTTTCAAGCGCTGCCCTGAACGTGCTTCCATGCGGATCTGGGGGCAGGTCTGACCCATCAGAAATGAAGATTGGAACTGTCCAAAGGGGCCTGGAGGGGAGAGGGAGAGGTGGGTGCCTGGCTCGGAAATTCCAGTGGCCCTTCCTGGGGGAGGGGGCAGGTCTGGGGATAAGGGAGGTGGTGTAAGGGTTCAAGGACGGTGGTTACCCAGGAACAGATCCCCAGCACCCCAGCATGCAGGGCGGTGGGGGGAGAGGCTCGTGGGTCAAGCCTGCCCCATGCCGAGGGTGTAAGGGGCATCTCGGGGGTCTGCAGCAGCCTTGGACACTTGGGCAGCTGCCACTATTCCAAGGATGAATTCCAGAACTTTTTACAGGACCCAGTGAAGCTGAGCAGAACCCCAGTCCTGACTGATAGACAGTGTCCGATCTTTCACTACCAGCCAGATTTCACACAAGACAAGTTGGAAAAAAAAAAAAAAAGAATACTAACTGCGCGTTCACAGCCCTCTTGGGAGCTTTCCCACGTGCAAGAGCAGCAGGAGACCCAAGAAAGAGGCAGCCTGCTCCAGGCTGGTGGGTGACAGTTTTAACACCGGCACAGGGAACTTACAGAGGAGGCTTGCCCTGGGCGGCACACCGACCCTCCAAATCTTGGAGGTTTATCAGGAGGCCCTAACTGGACTCGGTCACGTACACCGTGCAGGTGTTCTCATCACTTCGCATCTCAAGGCTGTGGCCTTGGAGCAGCCTCTGGGGGCAGGAAGGTCAAATGGAACCCGCATTCCAAGGACAGGGGCGGGCTGAGGAGCCTCCTCGTGCCGGCGTCCAGCTCCTGGGTCATTGGCGGTCATGTCTGTTTAGATCACGTTCCCTAACGCTTGCCCACGGTGCCCCTTTAAGTCCGCGGGGGAGGGTCACGTGGGTCAGCCCAGGTGCTTTCCCTGGAATCGTTCAGAGGAAGTTACTGTATTTGCGTAGGCGCACGCCAACCCGGCTTGGCACGGAGAGGGGCGGCGACAGGGCAAGGCACCCCCCCCCACACACACACCAGACACTCAGACACACTCTTCTTGGGCCTTTTTGCCCTCCTGCTGTTGGAGTCTTCAGCCCACAGCTGCTCTTGCTCCCCGCAGGTGCCCCTCCTCCTCTGCGCACCCAGTGGCCCCCCTGCCTTGTTCTTCTCCCGGCTCTCTGCCCTGTGTGTCACCTTCCCGCCTTCCCATGGAGCTGCACGCTCCCACCTGTGCAGGCGGGCTGGCCCCGGCTTTGCCGGCCCGTGAGGCTCCGGCTCAGCGTCTGAGGTCTCACCCGCCTCAGTCCGACCCTGCTCTGCCTCATACCTGCTGTGCCACCTTGGGCAAGTCGCTTAACCTCTCTGAGCAAGGCTGTAGGCTGTGGGGAGGGTCCTGACGCACCCTTCGGCAGGATTGAACAGGCAAGCAGCTCCCAATTAGCAAGCCTCAAGGGACAGGCACCGGGGCCCACAACTGAGGGCATGAGCCAGAGGCATGGTTGCTGGCTCCCACTGAGGCGGGAAATCCTCCAGACGTTGCCTACGATGGCCTCAGAGAGATCTTTCCAGAACATAAACCCATGGCTTCCTATGGCCTCCAGCACACTCTCGAAGCCCACGCCTCATTCTAGCACGGTTTCCCAACCTTGGCAATACTGGCCTCATGGGCTGGATAATTGCTTGTTGGGGGTTGTGGGGCTGTCCTGGGCATTGTGGGTGTCTAGCAGCACCCCCAGCCTCCACTCGCAAATGCCAGTAGCAGCCTCCACAACCAAAAATGTCTGCAGACATTGCTGATGAGAGCACCTGCTGTCCGGCAGCTCAGTGCGAGTCACTGGAGGTAGGGCATAGGGGGAGGTCTGCGGATTTTAAAGGCTCCACGTGGTTCCCATCCAAGTCAGACCTCTGAGCTGCACCCCCCGCGTGTCCCCTCCCTGCCAGTCACACCCAAGGTGACATTTAACCTCAGGGTCGACTGTTCACCCCTGCCCTGCTCCAAGAGTTGGGGGAGAGGAAAGTTAGGATTTCAATAGCTAAGGGGTCCCATCACCTTCCTCCCCGTGAGCGGATGCCCCAGAGCGAGCCTCCCTGGGATGGAATGTGCTGGTCTGTTTTGTATTATTGAACTTGTTGACCCCTTGACTAAGACCGTCTTAGTCTGCTCAGTGCTGGGTGGTCCCACAGCAAACATTTATCTCTCGTGGCTCTGGAGGCTGGCCGTCCGAGGGCAGGGTGCTGGCGTGGTTGGATTCTGGGGAGGGCCCCCTTCCTGGCCTGCCCGTGGCTGCTTCTCATAGAATCTTCACGTGGCAGGGAGTCGGGACAGGAGCGAGCTCTCCCCTGCCTCTTCCAAGGGCACCAATCCCAGTGGCGAGGACCTGACCCTTGGGGCCCAATTTCCTCCCAAAGGCCCCACCTCCCAACACCCCCACAGCGAGGATCAACACAGAGAGGGTTTCAACATAGGAATCTGGGGGTGCGTGGGGGGGGCACAGACATTCAGTCCGTAGCAATGATTTTTATCTTACCTGCTGACAGTGGATGCTGACCCCTGTGTGCAGGGGGTTCCTGTATTTGGAAATTCCCTTTGTAATTGCACAACTGCTTCCTGCTTCCCTCACCCCATGCCATCTTGCCCGGGCTGTTCCCGCCACCAGGAGCACTGTTCCTCCCTCTGAGGCCCAGCGCGACAGACAGCCCGTCCTCCTACAGCACCTCCTGACTGCCCTGTCCGGCTGATCCCACGACACCGGCCCTATTGTCCCGAGGTCACTGTGTAGTCCCGTATTTACTTTCACTGCCAGAGCCACCCCGCAGGGGGCGCCTCTTCACCTCTGTTTCAAGGTCGCATATCCAGACCGCAGTCTAGATGTTGCTGGGGAGGTGTTTCCTAGATGTGACTGAACCCATAACCGATGGACTGTAAGTAAGGGAGAGGGTCCTAGCCGGTCTGGGTGGGCCCGACTCAGTCAGTGCAAGGCTGGACGCACAGAAGTGAAGCTTCCCTCATGGGGAGGAAACTCCCACCGTGGACGGCAGCTGCAGACAGCACCCCGGAGCCCCAGCGTGGCCCACCGACCACCGGCTCTGTGCTTGCCTGCCCAGCCCCCATAACCGTGGAAGCCAGTTCCTCGCGGTCAGTCTCCATGTGTGTCTCGCACCAGTCCTGACTGTCTGGCCGAGTGCTGACAGGTAACAGTGTCCAGCTCCAGCTCATAGTAGGCAATTTGCTGCTGAATGTGTGCGAGGCAGCAGGAGTGCTGGGAAGGCAGTGGGGAGGCAGGGAGGAAGGGGTGGCTGCTGGGGTGGGGGGGGGAGAGCTGAGCGGTGGCTAAAGGCCATGGCCTGGGGAGAGCCCTGGTCAGCTGGGACCCCGGTGCCTCAGGCCTCAGCATGCCCTTCCCCGGGTCCGCGCTGGGCAGCCTTCAGGCCTCCGCTAAGACAACCTCCAAAGGACAGGACCGATGCCCCATATTCCCGATCGGGTCCCCATCAGTCCTCACAGCACTTCCACCAGTGACACGTTTATTGGTGTGATCCTTAGTGCCTGTGGGACCCGCTAGAGCCCAGCGACAGAGAGCCTGGGGGCTGGGCTCTGGCTGCTTGAATCTCTGTGGATTCATCTCCACCTGCAGCAGGAAAGAAGGAAGGAAGGGAGGGAGGAAGGAAGGAAAGAAGGGAGGGAGGGAGGGAGGGAGGAAGGAAGGAAGGAAAGAAGGGAGGGAGGGAGGGAGGAAGGAAGGAAGGAAGGGAGGGAGGGAGGAAGGAAGGAAAGAAGGGAGGGAGGGAGGGAGGGAGGAAGGAAGGAAGGAAAGAAGGGAGGGAGGGAGGGAGGAAGGAAGGAAGGAAGGGAGGGAGGGAGGAAGGAAGGAAGGAAGGGTGAGCACAACGCTTTCACGCCTCCATGACCTGCCTTGAGCACAGGGTGTGGCGGGGGTGGGGTGGGGGGAGGAAGGACGGGGCTTTGAGGCTTCTCCTGATGCTCCCAGGGTAGGGATGGGGTAAGAGTTCGAGGGATTGTCCTCTAGATGGGAGGACACTGTAGGTTGGGGGAACTTGGGGCGGCGGCGTCCAGTTGGATGCAGACAGCTGCTGGCCTCATCCCCCAGCCTCCCAGGGAAGGAGGGGGAGCATGTCATGGCAGTGGGGCAATGGCTCCAGACCTGGGCTCCAGCCTGACCTCAGTCTAGGCCCTGCTGAATGACCTTTCATACACCTGGGCCTCAGTTTCTCCATCTGTCGCATAAGGGGTTAGGGAGATCATCCATAAAGATTCTTCTGGTATGAAAGTTCTATGAGACCCAGAGGTAGAATCCCAGGTTCCAGGGCCCAGGTGAACTTTCAGCTCAACCACACAGTGGAAACCTGCTTCTTCCTTGTCACTGCGGTGGGGTGAGGGTTTCCAGTTGCCTTGCTTCCCAGACTTCAATCATTCAAGCCTCACCCTCACAATTTGTATATATCTACCTGTCTTGTACCATTATTTATTTATTGGGTTTCTTTAAATGGACCTTCTTTTTAAAACATTTTTTTTCAATTCAATGATTTTTATATATGCACAGAGTTGTGCAATGATCACTACAATTTCAGAGCATTTTCGTCTCCGCTTGCAAAAAACCCAGGCCCATCATTTCTTTGTTTTAACTCGCGCACGTCTTCTAACAGCGCACGTGTCACGATCTTAATTGGGAAGCTAGCGTCACTTGCTGTAAGTAGAAGACAGCCATAACACTGGACCCAGGACAAGGAGCAGCGTGGTTAAGTTCTGGCCTGATGCCGTGCCCGCTGCTCTCGGTGGAGAGACAGCAGCTGGCAAGAGAGAGGTGTTAAAGATATGACAGTCCCAAATGGAGACTTTCTCCCTAAAGAAATCCAAGAGATTGACGGGAATTGAAGAGGAGTTACCCCCCCACATACGTACTGATATCACTTGTTACCATGTTCTCACATCCTATATCGTTCACCGCATGTCTACGCTTCAGGGAACATGGAGTCAATACTTTCACATCCGTGGTCTTCTCTGACCCTCACAACCACTCCGTGAGTCAGGAACGACCACTCCCATTCTGCAGATGGGAAATGGAGGCTCATTTCTACAATGAGTCAAAGGTACAGGAAGTTTTTAGCCCAATGACCTTCCAGTCCCCTCTCCCCCACCCTGACCAGGACCCTCTGGGTGTGCTCATTTCTCGGCCAGGACCCTCTGGGTGTGCTCATTTCTCGGGAGTCCACCGCCCACAAAGCTGGTCCCTCCCCAGGCTTGGGGGTAGTCAGTGGTGTCCTCACCGGGGACAGAAAGGCCTATCTATGGGGACCCGGGGGACTGAACACTCTGGTTTATTTGCCCCAAGGCCACCTGGGCACCAGCATCTTGAGGCCAGATGTGGGCTGTGACCCCTTGCTCCTGTTGGCTCATTGTCGCAGAAACCTAGCCCACTGGACCGCACTGGGAACCTGAGAGGGATCGAGGCAGCGTCCCCCAGTCCCTGAGCCCATGGATCCCTTTACGGGCTTGGTCACCCTATGACCCCTGGCAATGTTTCCAGTTACTCTTCACTTATGCGTGCATACGACAAAGAAGAAACTTCAAGTAAAAAAAAAACTGAGTTTACATCATTGTCTTCAACATAGCACATCAAATTCGTGTTCACTGTACTTGGGATTTACATCTCCGCGTTCAGCTCTTGCAGAAACACCAATTTTGACATTTTCCTATTTAATAAGTGATGTGAACTGTTCTGTTTTCGTTTTTAAAAAAAAGGTTTTATTTATTTATTTGAGAGAGTGAGAGAGAGCGAGCAGGACAAGCAGACTCCCTGGGGCTCGATCCCACGACCCTGAGATCATGACCTGAGCCAAAATCAAGAGTCGATGCTTACACCAACTGAGCCACCCGGGGGCCCCTGTTTTTTTTTCTTTTTCTTAAAACAACAACAACAACATTTGTAAGAAAAGGCAGGTATAAAGACTGACGGAAACAGTGATAAGCCGTGACAGTGACCCCCATGTCTGGAATTACTACTGAGGGACAAGCGGGGCCCGGGGTCCGAGACGTGACGCGGTGAGAAGGCCCCAGCACCGCCGTCGGGCAGTTCTCCCCAGCGTTCACCCTGTGTTGAACCAAGCCTCAGGGTCACTGCCAGGTGACAGGAAAGAGGAGAAGGGGGGCAAGTAAAGGGTACCGAGAGGAAACAAGCAGACATTCCACAGACAACTGTTCTTTTCACAAGAAAAAGGTGGGAGGATTGTTCTAGATTAAAAGAAAGCAAAGTGATGTGACAATCAAAGGTAATGCATGAAACTGGATTGGATCTGGGTTAAACCGAAAATACAGTAAAGGACATTTTTGGTCCCATGGGAGAAATTTGAATATGGACAGCATATTAGTATTACAGAATTATTTTTAATTTTCTTGGTGCCATGATACTTTTGTGACTATGTAGAATGCCCATGTTCTTAGAAAAAATGCAGGTGGGAGAATATGGGGATGAAGGGTCATGGTATCTGCAACTTACCTTTACCCGGTTCAACAAACTAGCGTATATACGGATGTACGTGTGTGTATGCGCGTGCACGTGACAGGTACGGATGGAGAAAGGAAGCAAGTGTGCAAACTTGACACCTGTCTCATCACTGTACTATCCTTTTCATTGATTGATTATCCAAGCAAATCACCACCCTAGTACAACGTCCTATTTTACAAATGAGGAAACTGAGACCCAGTGAGGCATGGGGCTGAGCCAAGGTCACCGAGTAACTGACGACCAAGCTGGAATTTGCACCCAGGTCTCCAGACAGCCAAGCTGAAGTTCTTTCCTTCATGTCCCTTGTCCTAAACATTGGTCCTAAACATTGGTGTGGCTTTTGGCTCCCCGAGGCTCCCTCCGAGCCTAGCGGCTTCTACTCTGTGTTCTGCTCCAAGGCCAGCTGCAGCCTGCAGGACTAATAGACCAGAAGCAGAGAGAAGGGGCTACGGACAAGCCAGTGATCGAAACCAGAGGTGACAGCCAGGAGTGGCGACAAGGGAGGAGACAATAGGAGAATTCAGACCACCTCGAACCCTGGGGATATTCAGAGTGCCCTTGATCGGGAGGGCATCTCTACACACAGGGATTGTCGAGGGCTGCCAGCCCGTACAACCGTGAACCCAGGCTACCACATGGCAAACAGCCTGTCTGGGAGGACGGGGTGCCCATGAGCTTGAGGGCTGACTCTGCCATGCAGACCGTGTGTAGTGCTCGGACGGGGGCAGGTCTCATCTGACCAGTGAGAGCCCAGCCCCCGCAGAGCAGGCCTATCCTATAACCATATCGGGTGCTGTCCGGAGGCAAGAACTTCAGTTTGGAGCCAGAGTGCTCAGGTCCAAATTCTGGCTCTGCCACTAACCAGCTGGGTGCCTTGAGGCAACTTGCTTAACTTCTCTGAGCCTGCGTGAAATGGGGAGTAACAGAACCTATATCACAGACGGATGGGAGGGCCAATGACGCCAGCATTGGGCCAGAGCCAGTAGCCCAATAAAGATTCACAGAGCGAGGGCTGCTATGCCCCAGGGAAGAGAGTCCGGGCAGAGGAAGAGCAAGGGGATGGCTCAGCGGCAGGGGTGGGCCTACAGGGTCTGTAGAACCTCAGGGAAGCCAGGGCGTCTGGAGCAGATAAGCGAGAGGCTGACGTCACAGCAGCAGGTGGCAAGTGGGTGTTGTTTTCACCGTGTTTATACTGGTTTTGTGCGTAGCTTCTTTTTATGGAAAGTTATTGGCTTCCTGTTTATTGCAGATACAAAGTACCCCTCCAAAGTGATACACTGTGAAAAAAAAATCCATTTATGGAAACACAAGAGGAATGGAGCACAGTGCACAAATAACAGAGACGGCAGACTGTCCTGGGAGCAGTGCCTGCAGGAAGGAGAAAGGCAACCTTCCGCTCTTGACTTATCGGCAGGAGCCGCCGTGGACTGGAGCCTGCAGGTTCACAACAGCGAATCCTGAACTTGACTCTATCTCAGAGGAGGGCAGATGGCTTCATCCACATGCCCCCTCTTGGTACAGATGGAAACACTGAGGCCCAGGGAGGCAGGGAGATGCGTTCACAGTTTGCTGGGAAGAACTGGTCCCAGTTTTTGTCTGACTCAATGCCCCAGCTGCTCCCCCACCCGGAATCCAGGGATTCGGACCCAGACTCCCCTCTGAGTCCACACGCTCCCCGTGTGCCCACCACTGACTGGAGAAAGCAGACCGGGAGGGGAGAGGGTGTGGAGTGGGGGCCTGGGGTCCTTCCTGTGCCTGAGGGGGTGGGGACCATCCCCACCTGGGCCACCAGCATGGGGCAGACCATTCTAGCAACAGCACCGTCTGCCCCTTTCTGGCAGCTGCCCCCTCGGACCTGGTCCATGTCTGCGCAAGAAGGGGCCAGGGGGTGAACTCTGACAGTCTGGGGAGCCCAGGGCTTCCATACCTCTGCTTTTGCTCGTCTCACATGCCACCTCGAGTCACGTCCTCATAAGATGGGGGAGGACTCGTCGACCACAGCCTGAATCCCCCTGGAGCCTCAGCAACAAGGGACAATTCGTCCTTCTGCAAAAAAGGAGCCCCCGCCCCTGCTGGTCACATTTGTGGAGCAAGTGGCCACTTACAAAGCACTGACCCATTGGCTCCCTTGTCGGCTCTCAAGGTTCCCATGGAGATGGGGAACCGGAGGCTCAAGGAGGGACTTTCAGAAGGCCGCCGTGGGCCTCTCCACCTCCTGTCCCTGAGGAGGGAGCGGGGGAGAGGCTGCCCGGGGGACGGTGGACCCGCCCTCGTTCTGGGGCTGCCACCAGTATGCAGGGCACACTGCCCCCCCAACCCCCCATTGGATTCCTTGACGGGGTTGGGCCAGGGGCTTGGCCGGGGTCCCTCCTAGCCAGAGCACACTCTAGGGGCTTGCTCCCCATGTCCCCAGGGACTGCTACCCTGTCCTTATCCTGGTTTGTGATGAGGCGGCTGCAAGGCCCATCACCGGCACTGTTCTCTCAGACAGAGGAGGCCACAGAGGCCTTCGGGGGAGGCCCGGCTTGGCCCCTCCCTGCTCTTGTGACCGTGGGATGTCACGCAACCCTGCTGAGCCTCCTTCTTCCTGCTCAAAATGGGAAAGCAGAACCTGCCTCCCTGCCTCCCAGAGTGGCCGCGAGGTTCCGGGAGGTCCGAGCCAGGGTGGTAGGGCCCCCAGGGATGTCTGTGTCCTCGTCCCCCACCCCGTGAATACGGCAGGCCATGGCAGAGCAGACTTAAGGCTGCTAATCAGTGAAGGTTGAGATGGGAGATTATCCTGGATTCTCTGGGTGGGCACGCGGACCCTCCTGTGGAGCCTCCGGCTGGAGAGCAGCCCCGCCAGCAAGGCTGGACGATGTTAGCCCCGCAAGACCCACTCAAAGTGCCGGCGTCCAGAACCGTAAGACCACACAGCTGTGTCTTTTTAAGCTGCCAAACTTGTGATCATTTGTTACCACGGCAACGGGAAGCCTCGACAGCCTCCCCGCAGCGTTCAGCGCAGTGCCTGGAGGACAGCAGATGCTAGGAAGTGAGAGCAGCTCTTGCTAATTCCTGCAGCGGGTGGGGGGCCTCGGTCTCCCCATCCTGAGCAGTGGGAATGGCCATGGGGACTCAAGGCCTCTTCCAGCTCTCTGACGTCTTAACGAGAAGATGTCCTGCCAGACAGCCAGGCCCTGACAAGGACACCCAGCTCGGGGCCACCGCTCCTATGTGTGCCGTGCAATCTTGTGGACGGACGGCACCGACTCGAAACCAACAGGAGCATCGAACTCGCAGGATCATGGGGAGTTTGGAGCCCGTGTTTTTATAGTGCTCTCAAGGTCAGATTCTAATAGGAACTTTTCTCTTTTACAGAAATGAGCTGAGAAAATCACATCTGGTCAGGGTCACTGGTGTGGGGAGAGGCTAGTCTATTCCAGAACACATCTGGCCCCCGCCTGCCGTTCTGCCAACCCCACGGGCGGACGGGCCTGGCCGTGGGTTAGACACACCTTGGACTGAGTCCTGGATTTCCTTACGGGCTGACTGGCCTTGGGAAGGGATGGGACCTGTCTAAGCCTCAGTGTACTTATCTGTAGGATGCGGAAGTAAGTACCCACCTTGAAGGCCTGTTGAGACAATTAAGCTAAATCAAGTTATGGGGTGGGTGGGTTGGTTGTTATTGTTGTTGTTTTTCAAGTTATATTTTTCAAAAGTGCTCCTCAGCAGGAATGCCCCATAAGCCTGAAATGCTCTGTCCCTTATGACCCCCTTCACTTGCTTCCATCACAGCCAAACCCCACAACACACCATAGCTCTCCGGGCCTTCCCTGTCCCGTCCCCAAGCCATTGTCCATGACCTTGCGTCTGCTGGAAGTCACTTCTCCCATCCTGTCTGCAGGTCGGAATCCTGCCTGGGGCATCCACCCCGCGAGAGCTCTGGGGGCCTCAGGGCCAGAGAGCGGGCGGGGGGGGGGGGGGGGGGGGGGAGGGGCTGCTGTTCCGAGCGCCTGGGGCATTTTCTCTTGAGTGGCTCTGCAATTTCCACCTTGAATCGGCTTTCCCTCCCCTGGGCCTTGTCTCCCTTACCGCCCCCCCCCCCCCCCCCCCCCCGTCTGTGGCCCCACTGAGTAAATGCTCACCACACCACAAAGGAGTGAGGGACTCGCTCCTCACGTGCCCCCACCTGCCATCTCCCTTCCCGAGCCCCGTGTCCCCACCCATCTCTCGAGGGCTGGTGGCTCCAGTAGGGCCTCACCTCTGCAGATGCGCAGTCATTCCGGCACACTGCGACAGTCGTGGAGCCCAGCAGGAAGAACTCCAGGACCGTAAAGCAGAGCAGGGCCACCTCCAGCCTCTGGATGTGGACCTGGAGGGGGTGGGGGAGACGGAGACAGGGCGAGGCCTCACTGGGTATCTGCACCCTTCAGGTGGGCACAGCAGGAGTCCGACCCAGCCAGCAGGGGGTGGTGGGGGCTTCAGCTGCAGGTGTGCACTGGGGAGGGCAGGGTGGGACTCTGTGGGTCTGGGACCAGGTCTTTCTCAGTCGCTGCTCTACACCCCCTGCCTGGCACCCCTGGTTCCTCAGTGAGTATTTGGAGGGCTGGAGAACCTCGTGGGTCTCTGGTAAAATTGCAGGTGGCCTTCAGTGTCGTCTCAGCCAGCCCCACTTAGATGGGGACACTGAGGCTCAGAGAGAAGGAGCATCTTTTGTAGCTGGGGAGGAGCTGGGCTTAGGACCACCCTGCAGTGGGGCCATCTCACACGGCCACACATGTGTGCGTGTGCGTGGTGGAGGCTGAGAAGGAATAACCACCCATCATGGTCAGGAACCTGGCCCAGGGACCCGCAGCCGCCCGCAGAGTGTCTCGCTCCACCTCTGCTGAAAAGGCACTGGGCTCGGAGTCGCAGGCCCGGCTTTGCGTCTTCACTGCACCCTTGACTTGCTGTGTGGCCTTGGTCTATTAATGTAGCCTCTCTGGACCTCAGTGCTCACCCTTAACATGGTGGTAACAGAGTAGACTTGGCCCAGTCTGCAAGGCTGCTGTGAGGCTCGCCCGTGATGGGGTCACTGGGGCTACGATGTTTAAAGAGACTCGAACAGTTCTAGATTGTGGTGCTGAATTTGCTGCCATCTTGCCGCTCAACCCCAAACAGGCCCTTCTTCCTCTCTGGTCCTCAGTTTCCCATCTATAAAAGTGGGACTGGGCTCACTGACTCTAGGCCTCGCCCAGCGCCCTAACGCTGACCAGCGAGACGCCAGCACCCCCTCTGCACTGTGCCTCAGGAGAGACGGGGTGGGAACAGACTGCCTGGGGGTCCTGGCATCTGTGCCTGGGCTCTGGAAGGTTTCCCGAGAGCCAGAAATGTCCTCTTGGCCAAGCCCCAGGCAACACCTTCCTGAGAGCGAGAGGACCCTCGGGGCGGGGGCACTCACCGTGCTGCTGGGGTACGGTGTCCAGATCGGGAAGTCAAAGGGACTCTCCAGAAAGAGATCTTTGGCAATGACAAAGAGGCCAGCTAGCACGCAGAAGCAGCTGAGGGCATGTGCTATCAGGCAAAGTGTCTTCTACAAGCAAAAGTAACAGTCACAACCATTGTCCAAAAGTTAGAGACCCAGACCCAGGTCCTGTGTCTAGGCCTGCCAGGTGCTTGCTCTGTGACCTCAGGAAAGACTCTGCCTGTCTCTGGGCCTCAGGCTCCTCATTCAAACATGACTTAATCATCCTGGCATCAACTATGTCACCTGGTCAGGGACCGGACCCCCAAATGGCGCCTCACCCCTTCCCTTCCCTACAGCCCTGAAGGTGCCCCATCCTCACACACTCGGCCTCCTTCCCCACCCACCACGTCCCTGAAATGCCTCCCTTCATCACCATCTTGGGTTAAGCATTAGTCCGAGGGCCTCTCACCAAGAGCGAACCCTTGTAACGGGGAAAATCTCTGACATACGGAACCTCTACCAGAGCGGACCTCTCGGCTGCGAGGACGTCCCATGATCAGGCACAGGGAGGGAGAGGCTTCTGGCTGTGAACGGGGCCCAGCCCAGGAGGAATGGGCAGGTCTTGGCACCCCCTGCCTCTGCTGGGCAAATGGCACAATGCCGTCTTGCTCTCTACTCCTCCCCAGAAGGCCGGGGACAGCCAGAGCCCAGCCCAGCCTGAGGGGCACAACTGTGGGCCAGGCCAGGCCTTCCGGGGCAGAGGGCGGGCCGAGGCCGTGAGGTAGGAGGGGTAAGGATGTTCCGTCTGGCCAGTCTTGTGTTGGTGTCCACTTGGGCCTACCCGGGCCGCCCGGGGCCGCTCCAGCCCGCCTGAGCTAGAAATGCTCTGACACCAGAGTGTATGGGAGAGAGACGAGGAGATGGGTAAGCCGTGGGGACAATCCTGGGGACGCAGAGGCCAGCTGTGGCAGGTCAGGAAACACTGCCAGGAGGACGGGCGTGTCTGCCGAGTTCTGAAGAATGATCAGGTGTAAATCAAAGCCGGGAGAGAAAGTGCATCCAGGAGTGGGCAGGGTGCTTGGGCCGGGGACAGCACAGAGCAGGGTTGTGTCCTTCAGAGATAAGAAGCACATGGAAACCCAGCTGCGGGCCATGCCGACCTGCTGATGCTGAACATGAGGACAGAACGGGGGCCCAGGAAGGGCAGGGGGTGAGGGGCAGACCTCGAGGACCTGGGGACCCTTCTGCTTGGATGCCCTCTGCTGTCCAGAAGACTCGTGCCTGCTCCCAGCCAATCCTGGAGAAGTGCCTTCCGAATCCCCACCCCACAGGCACAGATGCCTGTCACAAAGCTGACCCGGGCTTGGGATGGAAGGGAGTGACCTCAGTGCCCCAACTTACCAGATAAGTCTTCGAAAACAGCTCTACCACGATCACCAAGATCCCCGAAATGAGGAACTGCAGGCCAGATTTGAAACAGTCGTTAAGAGAGGGCAGGGTTCCTTGAAACCCACAAGTTTGCTTTCTTCTGCCTACTCTCTAAGAAAACCAAAGCCCTGGTGGCTGGCTGGTGGCAGGGCACCACTCCTCCAACGAAGGAGCTCCCCCTGACTGCCCCAGGGCCCACCCCGGCCCGCTCTGGCCATGCTGGTCTTCCCCGTGCGCACAAACCCTACACTTGGGATTCTGCTGCGCCCTGCACTGGATGCCCTCCCGGCCCCTCCCCCAGCCCCAGTTTGCTGGAAACAATCCCTCTGGGATCAGCTACCCTATCTTCTCCACTCCCACCCTCTCTCCAGTCCCGAAGCCTGCAGTTTGGACCTTCATTCTGAGGTCCCTGGTGTATTTCTGCTATGATTCCTTCAGCCGTTAGAGGAGTGGCCGCTGGGTGCCAGTCCCTGGGGACCACAGGAGGAGCCGACACTGCATGTGGAGACAGGCCCATCACTGCGCACCGAAAGCTCGGAGCTGGGGACCGTGGACTGAAGTGACAGCGGGGGGGTCAGGACAACTGCCCGAGAGGGCGCCGTGGGAGCTGGGACTCGGTGTGCGTGCAGGACTCCGGGGGACCCAGGGTTGGGAGCCTTCAGGAAACCGTGTGCTCTGCTCTCCTGGCATCTCCCATCCTGGCAATGGCCTGGAGAGGAGCCACACCTCACACGCCTGTGTTCCCGCAGACCCAGCCTGACAGTCTTAGGCACCAGCGACGGGTGGCTGGATCCACAGGCAGCCTGGCTGCCCGGATGCCCAAGCAAGATGGAGTCGGCCCGGCTCCTGCTGGCCCTCCACCTGCTGGGTGCCCCTGCTGGATTAGGGGAGTGTGCAGAGAGCCCGGGAGTGCTCCCCTGGGATGCAGACCCCAAGGGGCCTCCTGGGAAGGACTGAGGACACAGAAGCAGAGGCGGGGGGACTGGAGAATGGGGCTTCCCTCCTAGTAGCTCATTCTGACCCACCTGCCTCTGGCACCAAATGCCAGGGTGCCCCAGGCCTGCCTGCTGACTCCCACATCCGGCCCACGTTTTGGCCCCTACTCACAGAGGCAGCCCCCCAGAATGGATACCAAGACTTCAGCACCACCAGGTGAAGACTCTTGACGGTGGAGACGAGGCAACCCCCAAAGAGTGAGCACAGCAGAGCAATGACGACATGGAAGGCCTGGGGCGGGAAGGGAACAGGGAGCCAGTGCTGGGGGCTGGGCGTCGGGGAGGAGCCTGGTCTGCTTCCCCGCTTCCAAGGGATCCTGGTGGGTCTGCAAGGAAGGACTGGCTCCTTGGAAAGGGGGTCAAGTGATTGCCCCTTCCCCTGGGGTCCTGCCCGGGCCTCCTGGGGTTGGTGGGGGGGGGGGTGGCGGAGGGAAGAGGAGGAAAGGGGAGGGACTTGTGTTGAGGACTTCCTATGAGTGACATGGAGCCAGGTCTGGTGCAGGTGTAGACAGCCTCTCCCACCCCTCACGGCTTTTTCAATTCTAGCAGGAGCGGTAACCCCAGCCCTCCCTCTCCAGGCTCCACCCCTGGGGTCCCAGGAAATGGGTACTCACGCCCAGCAACTTGAGAAGGCTCTGTCTCTTCCTGGGCCGCTTCTGGTACCAGGCCGGAGGCGGGAAGGCAGGCAGGCTCAGCTGCGGGGGCAGGCTTATCTGGCCAGGCTGGGTGGGGTCCTGGGCCTGCCATGGTGGGAGCTCCTGGGCCTGCCATGGTGGGAGCTCCTGGGCCTGCCATGGTGGGAGCTCCCTCACTTCCGGTCTGGGAATCACGCCGGCTGCTCCATAGGCTTCTGCTGTCAGGAAGTGGGCCAGGGACCTTGGCTGTAGGAGAAAGAGAGAGGCTGGGTCAGAGCCCATCCCATTTCTGGGGCTCGTGCCTGGGTGAGACTCAGTGACTGTCGCCTCTTCTCCCTGAGCCACGGCCTTCCAGGACAGGCTGCCCTGTCCAGTAACCCCTGAACCTGATTTGACGTAGAATAACCTGGCTTCTGGGCATGGGGTGAATTGGCTACTCGAGGCCTCTGTGGCATTGCGGGGACCTCATTCTGTCTGGGGAAGAAAAAACGGTCAAACTTCCCAGCCACTGCGAGACAGAAGACATCCAAACTGGCGAATATGGTGCCTCCTGGGTTTGGGCTGTTGGGGAAGAGGAAGGAGGGAAACTTCTGTGGAGGACCCGCCATGAGCCAACGCTGAGCCCGGAAGTCCATATTTACCAGTGAGTCAACATTTACACGCATTCTCTCTCTTCTTGGCAGTGGGATAAGCATTTTACATTATCTGATGTTACCCTCCTCCCAAATATCTGAGGTGACTACTGTGCTTGCTTCCATTTTGCAGATGAGGCCCAGAGAGGTTAAGCCACTTGCCCAAGGTCACACAGCCAGGAAATGACTGGGCTGGGACTCAAGCCTGGCAGACTGGCTCTGGGGTGTGTGGGCTTACGTCCTCCAGGCACTGCTGCCTCAGTGAATGAAAGGAAATGTTCTGGATGTTTTAACAGGCATGAGAAAGAGGTTGAGGGAAAACTTTGCAGGGGACAGAAAGCCCCACTTGCTGAGGGGCCTGGTCACTATGTTGTACACTGAACTGGGGCACATAGAGCTTGGGGGCTGCCTGGTGACTTCTAGTGAGAAAAGCTGACCTTTCCCAGGGGAATCGAGGTGGGATGGGGTTGGGAGAATAGGGGAGCCCGTTTATGGAAATCGAGGTAGGAGACAGTTCTCCATGGGGATGGGGTTCATGAGCAAAGTGAGTGGGCTGTCCTTACCTTTCCTGGTAAAAAGAAAGGGGGAGCACATTCCCCTCAGTTTGAATTCCAACTGTATGAATTCAGGAGGTCCCATGTGAACACTCCCGTTTTGCAGTTTTCCTGCATGGAGGAGGTGACAGTAGCAGGCAAAAGAGCTTCAGGAGCCTGGGAGGGACAGGCGGCGTGCATAGTTAAAACCCAGACAAGGAGGAAAGGAGGGGACAGGGTCCGAGGGCCAAAGGGCCAGACAGGGCCTCACATCTCGTGAGCACTGGCTCTGAGCTAGGCTGACCTCCCTCAATCCCCGGGAAGTTGGCTCCATTCTTTAGAAGAGGAAGTGGAGGTCCAGTGAGGTCCAGGGCCTTGACCAAAGTCACACGGCCAGAAGGGGCCTGGGATTTGGGACTGTGTGTGGTCTGACAAGCTGCTGGGCCCTCTGCTAAATGTCTCCACTGGCCGTAGTGACAGTCCCGATCTAGTGGGGAGGGAGGCAGAGGGGCTCCAGCAGCTGAGCCCAGAGACACATTGGTGCACGACTCTCTTTTCTGTGACATGGCCCGGCTGTGCTTGGAAGTCTGTCCTCTTAATTCCCAGCATTTCAGGGCCCCTCTGACATAGCCGCTGGACCCACGGATGCAGTTAGAGGCAGAGGCCTAACCAGGTAGCCACTGGCTGCAGCTAGCCTTCTCTGGTGCCCCTGGAAGGACAGAGCCCGCCCCTGAGCCTCGACACCACCAGAAAGCACGACAGAAGGAAGACTTGTGAGCAGAGGGGTCTTAGACGGACTAGGTTATCCAGGGAGATAGT
Source organism: Ursus americanus (assembly GCF_024610735.1). Classification (NCBI taxonomy): domain Eukaryota; kingdom Metazoa; phylum Chordata; class Mammalia; order Carnivora; family Ursidae; genus Ursus; species Ursus americanus. Next base: position 37,098,556 of record NC_142150.1, on the reverse strand, counting down.
GAGCACTTGGTCACTGGAGGTGTGCCATGGGCCTGGGCTTTCACTTTCCAGAATGTGACAGCAGGAAGCATTTAAATATCCACTGTAGTCAAGAATGCAGAGTAACCTTTCTCAAAGTGTGTTCCACGGAACACGGGTCCCAACAGATCAGCCGCAGAAGGGTTCCGTAGTCAAATAAGTTTGGGAAAACCTGGATATCAACCCCCCCCCCACCACTCTTTAGCATAGTAAAGGTCCTGAGAATTCCTGCAGAGGAGTACTCTATTTTAATATTAAGGGCATTTCCCAAACTTAATAGGCTGTGGAAGCTTTTTTCTGTTGCTTCTACAGTTGTTCTGTGGGGAACACTTTTGGGCACAGTGGCCTTAAACGAACAAACTTCTGGTTCCAGGGGTTTTTTGGCCTTCTTTGCCCTCCCTTTGGCCTTCTTTGCATATGGTGGTGGGGGTAGGGATTGGACTGTGATCTCCAGAGGCCACGTCCAACTTTAAACAACTCTCTCAGGGGACAGGGAGCTGCTGCAGAGCTGTCCTGCCACCAGGAGGGAGGGGTGCTGAGGGCGGGGCTTGGAGAAACAGAGGGACAGCCTGTCTGCCGTGAGGTTCCCATCTTCCAAGGAGGGCGTGAGCTCCAAGTCCTTAGAAGACATACCCTGTTGCCCCCGCCCTCTGTTCCTCCAGAGCCCCGGGTAGAGCTGTGTGGGGTGGAGGTGCGCTGACCCCCGGGGCGGGTGGCCAGAGACCAAGGACAGTGGGAGGACTGCTCTTAGCCTTGGCCCCTCCCCCATCCCTCAGCCAGCCTGGTATCCCCAGGGAAACCAGCCAGGGCCCAGATTCCCTTTGGTCCGTCAGCTCCTGGAAGGCAGGGCCAACAGGGACTGAGCTGGGGGGCCCCCTCCAGCCCCCAGCAGAGTGGACACGTCATGAGCGTTGGACACGGGCAAGGCTGGCTCAGATCCTGGCTGCGTTCCCGGGAGCTTGGACCTTGGGCAGGTTGATGATATCTCACTATCTCCTTGTCACATGGGGGGTGGGGTACTAGTGTCTCTCCTGGGCACAGGGGAGAGGGTGGGGTGTTATAAGGATTGAGTGCGATAAGGTCTGCAATGTGCAGGGCCTGGCAGGTAGCAAACACCCAGCAGACATCAGCCTGCCACAGGCCTGCAATCCCCCACCCAGCCGCCACTTGGTCCTCACTCATTCCTCCCTTAAGACTTGACCCATCCTGGGCGCCTGGGTGGCTCAGTCGGTTAAGCCTTTGGCTCAGGTCAAGATTCAAGATCCTAGAGTCTTGGGATCGAGTCCCACATCGGGCTCCCTGCACAGTGGGGAGTCTGCTTCTCTGCCCCTCCCCTGGCTCAGGCTCTCTCTCTCTTTCCTCTCGCTCACTCTCTCTCCAATAAATTAATAAAATCTTTTTTTTTTTTTTTAATACTTGACCCATCCTGTCCTCATTGCCCTCAGGGGTGATCATGGGGGGGAAGGGGTGTGAGAGTTCGGGGCTCCTGGGGACGGAGGGAAGGTGTGGCAAGGGAGGGAGAGGACCGGGTGTACTGAGCGTACTGGCTGGTCTGAGATTCATCCGTGGAGTCTCAGCTGAACGCCACAGGGACCCCAGCAACAGTGAGATCTGACAATGGAGGTTTGTGGTCGAGCAGATAGAGGAAACGTGAGGCCCTGATCAGTCTGTGCTGGGGAAGCCTAGAGGACAGGGCAGCTTCTGAGGGTGTGTGTGCATGCATGTGTGCGTATGTGTGTATGTGTGCATGTATATATGCGTGCACATGTGTACATGTGCATATGTGTACACGCACGCGTGTACTGTATGTACATGTGAATGTGTGCATGTGTGCATGCGTACGTATGTGTACATACGTGCATGTGCGCATACATGTGCATGTGTGCAGATGTGTACATGCGTGCACATGTGCATATGTGTGCATATGTGTAGACGTGTATTCATGTGCATACACCAGTGTGCATGTGTGTATATGCACGCATATGTATATATTTGTGTGCACGCACTGGTGTGCATGTGTATATGCGTGCACACGTATGTACACGTATGTACACGTGTATGTGTATTCGTGTGCATGCACTGCTGTGCATGTGTGTATATGCACCCATGTGTGTATGTGTGCATGTGTGTGTGCATGTGTGTATTCATGTGCACGCACTGGTGTGCATGTGTGTATTTGCATGCATGTGTGTGTGCATGTGTGTCAAACAGAGACAGGCAGGAATTGAGAGATACTGAGTCACACAATGTGACAAGGGGCTGGTGGGAGGCTGGGGGTCATCCCTAGAGGATCGGGTTTTAGTGGCTGCCAGTTAGAAAATAGGGGAGTGTGCCCCCCCCGCCCTCCAGGGGCCAGCAGGAAACAGAGGCCGCGCTCTGGGGTGGAGTCAGGAGGCCTGGACCCTGCGTGGTCCTGGGCAAGTCCTTTCCCCTCTTTGGGGCCTTGCTCCCGTGTGTGTGTGTGTGTGTGTGTGTGTGTGTGTGTGTGTGTGTCTGAGTTTCTGGGATTGGAGATTGGAATGGAAATCGCTGTGACCCCCTCCCAGCTGGCAGCAGATGGGCTCTAGGTAGTGTGTTACTCCCTGGGGTAGATGCTCCTGCTGCCCCCCACTTCCCATTTACTGGGGGGTGGGGTGCCCATTGCCAGCTGCTGTAATCCTTGGTGATAAGGGCTCCTAACTGCTCCGTCCTGGGGGTTTAGTTACAGCCCCTCCCCCCCAGCCTGCAGCCAATCACCGACTGGCACAGGGCACGAAAGGACAGCCCCCTGGCTGCCAGATGGGACCCAGCCTGTGCTACTGAGCACTGGCTGTGGCTGCCCGTGGGATCAGCAAAAGCTGGCGTCAGCTGAAACCATCTCTGTCCTTCCTGTCCTGCTTCGCGCTGTTTTTCTCTTGAGAGCACTCCCTCGCAAGCCAGTTGCCCACCACCCTCCTCTCAGGCTCTGCTCTGATAGAATCTGACCGAAGACACGCGCCTCCTGGTTCCTGCTGTGGGGGACCACTCACCTGGCCCTGGGACCTCCACTCGGAGCTTGCAGCCATGCTCTGGCCCCGGGTCCCACCTCAGCCCCACAGACGCGCACCGAAGATCACAACATCCTTTGACGCTCGACTTTGGATCTTTTCCCTCCTGGCCCCGCCTTCTGCTTCAGGCCCAGCAGCCTGTGAGCTGAGCGGTCAGCATCTTCCCCACCCCCCAAGCCAGGCAGGTGGAAATCTTTGCACCCACTTTACAGCAGCAAATTTCCTTGGACAAACCACACCTGTCGACAATTCCATCTGTTTACAGCACGGGACAGATGATGTGAAGATGATTGCAAATCTTTCGTAGACTCCCAGGTTGTCTTTTAAAGTATCTTTCTAATTTTGCGTCATTTCTGACATCTCCAAAAGTAGAGAGAATGGTCCAGTGAATGCCCGTGTACTTCCCCCCGGGGCTGCAGTGGTCAGGGGCTCGCAGGGGACGTTGCCCGTCAGCTCCCACCCCTCCCCCATCGGGAGCGATACTCTGGCATCCCATGGTTTGTAAACATTGTGGTATTTATCTCTAAAAGATAAGGACTCTTTAAAAAGACCATGATCAGGGGCACCGGGGTGGGTCGGTTGGTTAAGCGTCTGCCTTCGGCTCAGGTCATGATCCCAGGGTCCTGAGAATTGAGCCCAGCATTGGGCTCCCTGCTCAGTGGGGATTCTGCTTCTCCCTCTGTCTCCGCTTGTGCTCTCTCTCTCTCTGTCAAATAAATAAAATCTTAAAAAAAGAAAAAAGACTCTGATCATGTCACAATTGCACGAAGCGCGTGGAGTTCTGGTGGCCCCCAGGGGCACTGACGCTCAGCAGGGTGCCCTGCGTGCTTACGTAACTGCTCCTCTGTGGGTAGAAATGTCTCCTGCCCGCGGCTGCCACCTGCGAGGCTTCAGATACCTGGTCAGTGATCAGGTTTCTCCGATGGTCTCAGGAGCACCTTGTTACGGTTGATGTGTGGGACTCAGGATCCAGGCCCACAAATTGTGTCAGCCGATCAGATGCAACCCGGGTACCCTGCCCCCGCTCTGCCCCAGCACGGCGCTGCACTCTTGGGGTGTTCGGATCCTGAGGAGGTGGCTCTGGTGGCTCCCGCCTGGGGCTCCTTGCCTATCTGGCTATGCCGAGGGCGGGCTGAGACGCGGCCGAGCCCGGCGGCCGCTCCCGATGACCACCCTGCCCACGCCATCGCTTGCTGAGCACAGCCGTGCACTTCGGGGCCGATGCTGGGTCCGGGCTGCGTGAGTGCACACCTCGATTCTACCGCTTTGTGGTTGTGAGACTTGGGGTGCATTATTGGACCTCTCAGCCTCAGTTTTCCCCTCTGCAAAGTGGGGCTAACAATACATCTGCGGGGAGTTGCTAGAGGGTTCCATGAGTTAGAATATTAAAATGCTTACAGCAGTGCCTGGCCTGTGTCAGCTGCTGTAAGTATTATTGTCACCGTGCACTCACGGGGGTCCCTCATGCCCAGCAGTCATGCCTGTCCCAGGTCACACACACAGCCACGTGCACAGCAACTGCCCTACACTCACTCAGCTGTCACACTCACTGCAAGGTCACTCACCTTCTCTCAGGCCTGCCGGGCTGGGCAGCCCTTCTGTGAATAGTGCGGCCGGGCCCTCAGCCGCTCTGGAAGGCCCCCTTCCACTGGCAGCCCCCCGCCCCCCACTGCAGTCTCCAGGCTGGCTCGTGCCCGGTGACCTCCCGTGGGGTGTGCACTTGTCAGCAGGTGCTTTGCCCTATTCATCACGCACACCTTTAGCTCTTTAATGGTGGGATGACCATTTTTCTAGAAGCTGTGGCTTTTCACTGGGTTAGAGGCTTCTGCTTCGCCACTCAGTCGCATACAACATATAACACACACGCACACACACACGCACTCACGCACGCACCACCCTGCACCCTCGTTCGTTAACGGGCTCCCTCGTTCACAGAAGCTTTCCTGAGCACTTAGGACAGGCCAGGCATGCTGCTATGTGGGGAGGTCCAGGAGTGGGGGAGAGACTGCTCTGCCATTGAGGAGCTCGGACACTGTGACAGGCAGAATAATGGTCCCCAGCGATGGGTACCGTCCTAGTCCTGGAAACTGCGACTTGTTACCTTCCATAGTCAAAGGACTGGCAGGCGTGATTCATTGAAGGATCCCGAGACGGGGAGATTATCCTGGCCTACTCAGTGGCCCCCCTGTAATCACAGGGTCCCCTCCGCGCCCAGGGAGGCAGGGGAAGCAGAGTCAGTGAGAGTGACCGGAAGGGGCAGGGCTGCTGGCTTGGAGGAGGGAGGACAGGGTCACACGGCAACGGATGCTGAGGTCCCTGCAGGCTGGAAAAGCAAGGAAACAGCTTCTCCCCTAGAGCTTCCAACAGGAACGCCGCCCTGCCAATACCTTGATTTTAGGACTTTCGACCTCCAGAACTGTAAGCTGATAAACGCGTTGTTGAAAACACGAAATTTGTAGTCATAACAGGAAATGGAGAGAGTCCAGCGGGGAAGATGGTCAGGGAGGCAGGCAACTGTGTGGTGGAGAAGTGACATGACCCTGGATAGGGGGGTGTGGGAACAGCCCAGCAGAGGCCACCTCACCTAGACAGTGGGGAGAAGGATGAGGATAGGGAAGGCTTCCTGGAGGAAGTGACATCTACACTGAGGTCTGAAGGCGGCTGGGAGTTCAGTGGGACAGACAGGAGAAGGGGGGCCAGGGAGGGGACTGCGCTCTAGGGAGAAGGATTTCCTAGGTTCGGCATGGCTGCAGGTCAAGCGCAGAAGGAGGCTGGGAAGAGACAAGAGAGGTCAGCGGGCGCTGTCTCTGGGGCTTTGTAAACCTTGCGGAACCTGTGGACTTTAGCCCCAGGGCAAAGGAGAGCCGGGAGGGGCCGTGTTGGAGCAGTAGCGCCAGGGCTTTTGTGCCTGAGATAATTCCTTCTGGCTGTTATCTAGCCTAGAGCTGGGCAGGGCCAGCTGACAGCTGGGGACACAGGCTAGGTCAGCAGGCTGATGTCACGACACAGGGGAGAAGTGACAGTGGTTCAAAGGTGCTGGGAGGAGGCTGGAGAGAGTGGATCGAGTTGAGAAGAGCGAGGAGAACCAGTGGGGCTGATTACTTGGGAGGTCGAGGGTGGGGGACCAGGATTGGCCCTCGGATTCTGTTTTGGGCACTGACGGACGTAGGGAGGGAAAATGGTTTGAGTTGGAACAGAGGCTCTGAATTTCTTTTCAGTGGGACATGAGAACAGATGCTGAAGCAGGAGAGGTCCAGGTGGGGGCAGATTCGGGAGCTGTCAGGGTGGTGACAGATGACCGCCGTGAGCTCCAGGAGAGCAGGGACTTTGGCTCATGCCCAGCGTCCGCAGAGCCTAGACAGCCGGCGGACGCTCCATCAGCACCTGCTACAGAGCGTGGAGCGCACGGACGAGGCCAGGGTAGGTGAACTCGAGGGACAGATGGAGCTGTTAGGATTCACACAAAGCTTTTTAAAAGCCCATTGATCTTGGTGACGATGAGGTCAAGGGCAGCAGCCCTGGAGAGAAAGATTTTGGCAGAGTGAGCTGGAGGGGAGGAAGCGGCCTCCATCACGAGGAGAAAAGTAAGCCCTGGTGGAAGGGCTTTCTGGGGTCAAGACTGACCTTGGAAGCTGGGAGGGAGTGGAACACACTGCATTTTCACACTCACAAAATTTAATGGGACAGAACTGTCAGCTCCAAGTCCTCCAATCTCGTCTATTGCTGTCGAGAGCTGAGGCTGGCTTGTGACCCCACTCCAGCTCCGTGCCTGCACCACCTGGGAACCAGGCCTTCCTTAAAGGGGGCAGGTGGCTGAATGGCGCTAGCCAACCACCTGCCCTTGGGAAGACCTCACAGAAAGGACAACATTAAAATAGGGTTTTGAAGGAGGAGCAGGAGTTTGTTAGATGAAGAAGTGGGGGTGCTGAGAAATGCAGCCCCATCCCAGTCTTTGGGATGAAGAAGCAGGAGGAAGGAGGGGAACGGGTTGGTGGAAAGTGCTTGGTTTTGGACCTGGGGAGCCGTGGGGTGAGACACAGACTCTGACGTTAGCTGGAGCTGAGTTCAAATCCCAGCATGGCCTGTTACTAGCTCAGTGGCCTTGGGTACTTGATTTGACCTCTTCAAGCTCCCGTGTCCTCAGTTGTAGAATGGGGTTATGGATGCCTGCTTGTTTGGGCTCAGGTGGGGACCGACCAAGTGCCAGATCACACCACACAGACCCCAGCTCCCAGAGAAGCCCCCTTTTGGTGACAGTGGGGCCCAGGTCTTCTGATCCATACTGGGCAAGCCTTCAAAACCCCTGAGGTTAAAAAGAAAAAGTCATTGCAACGGGACCAGCTCAAACTGTAGGCCACACTGTTTATTTCCCTCTGTGGAGTGGAGGAGACGACCATCCACCAGGACCTCTGACATCAGGTAGAAGTGTCCCCTTTGCCCCAGACCCAGCCCGGCTGATGGTGACCTGAAGGGGCAGCTCTGCTCCCCAGGCTGGGGGGAGGGGCCGCCACGGCTGTGCCTCTGTGGATGCTGACTGGGGTGCCCCGGACTGGCTTCAGCCGTCCTTGAAACCTCCCGAATCCTGGGAGATGGGCAGCGCTGGAGCCAATACTGACTCTATTTTATAGATAAGGAAAACGAGCTTTTCCAGGGCATGGGGGGATATCACCTGACTTAGAACAGGACTTCGGGGAGGTCTGGGGAGCTGGAAGGTCTTAAATGCCATCTAGTTAATGCTTCAGTTTCCAGGGAAACTGAGGCTCATGGCATGGCAGCAGATGACAAAGCACAGAGCTGGTCCTGGGACCTGGAGACCCGAGGTCAGGCCACGGCAGGCCGTGTGGCCTCAGCACTGACTCAGTACCCTTTTTCTGGAGGATTCTGGGCTCCTGAGCTTAATGATCTTCCCAAGGCCTGAGGGCAGCCATTGAACCTATAAGCCAATGAGGCCACAGCTGCCCCCGAATGAGCAGAGAGAAATGCAGAACAGCACGCGGGGACATTCCCAGAAGGGCGACAGGGCCCAGGAAGCTGAGGGACACACACCCTTGACATCAACTAGTTCTCTTAGGGAAGAAGCCACCGAGGGAGATGTGTGGGACAGACGTCCCCGGGAAACTTCACTTGGGTGCCACAATGTGCGAGGCTGGGGTGGGGGGAGGGGCTGCCCCCAGATTAACGCGGTGGGGGCAGGGAGAGGCTGGGCCCACACGGTAAAGGCTGGCTTCCAACCCGCGGAGTGACCTCTACTCGGATGACTCCCTGGGCATATATGCCACATTGTCATAGGCGGGGGGCGGAGAGGCTGCGGGGCTGGGGATGTTGAAGTCAGTGCTGAAGGCGCTGGGCAGGAAAATCACAGGCTGCAAAGAGAAGAGAATCCCGGACCATCGTGGAGGGCGCCGGCGCCTCCGGGCGGTGTTGCAACAGTGCCCCCCTGTGGGCATTCTGAGAACAGCGCCCTAGTAATGAATCCCGTAAGTGAATTGGCCGACTCACCGGTTCGACTAATATTTCAAAAATATTTACGGGGGGCCAACTATGACCCAGGCGTTGCGAGTACAGCAGTGAACAAAACGGAGAGAAGTCGCATTTCTCTAGGAGCTAAAGGTCTGGAGTTCTTTCTCGCTGGGCTGCCTCAGCCCTTAAGGCGACCCCTCTGGACTGGTTTCGCTCCCTGTGAGCACGCAGGGCTCCGCACAAAGCCTTTCAGTGGCCTCACCTCCAGTTTGCAGAAAGTCACCTCCCGCGCAGCACCCATACCTTATGGCCTGCATTTCCTGCCTGAGGCCGCCTTTACTCCCCAATGCCCTCCTCCGCCTTTCTGTCTTCACCGTTCTCCAGATTTGGGGAAACTAAGCTAATTCCCCCCTGAGTTGCGCTGCCCTTTGTGCTGCCCCTGTCTGCTTCAAGGCCTGCGAACTCCTGGAGGGTCCCGCTGCTCTGTGTACAGCACTGCGCCTGGTCCCTTGCGCCCCCGCCTCCCGGCCTCCCGAGGCTCTGCATCCAGGCTCTCAGAGCGGCTGCCCTCTTGGTGCTGGCGCCCCCCTGTGGCCGCGAGGAGAATAGTTCCATCTTCCCCAAAGACCTCAGGAGGTCTCCCGATGTATGAGTGTGGGGAGCGCGTCGCAGCGCAGTCCCTCCCAACTGCTGGCCCTAGGGAAGAAGCAAGAGGCTGGAAGAAGAGCCCTCCAGCCAACAGCCTTTCTCAGGGGTCCTGGTTGGGGCGGACGTGGGGAGGGGGCGGGCGGTACTCACCGTGCTGGCTTGAGCGCGGGTGGCTTGGCACCCAAAGTGGGTGGCAATGACCGCGATGAAGAACTCGAGGATGGTGAAGATGGTAAGCACGGCCAGATAGCCCCTGCCCACATCCTGGGGACACACCCAGAGTCAAGGCAAGCCCAGCGCTCTAGCGCGCGGGAGGGAAGAGCCCCAGAGGGGCAGTAACTTGCCCGAGGTCACTCAGCCACCTGTTGCCCGCCCGTGCCCTTCCCTCTTCTGGGCTGCCGCTCCGGTCCCCCGGGCCCGTTCTTGGGGTAGGTCAGGGGGTCCATATCCGCACCGGGTCTATCAGGACTGACAAGCCCCGCCCACACCCAGGGCCCGCGGCTCCCCGCGCTGCACGCCCCCACCTCCCCCCACCTCCTGGATGTGGCTCTAACATGCTCTGGGTGTTCCCACTCCTGGGGGCGTCTGACAACACACCCAGTTAGTGACACCAAAATCCATGAGCAGAATGGCTGTCCCCGCGAAGGCCGCCATGGCACTGAGAATGTTTGTCCCCAGGCTGCTCCTTACCTGCAGGAGGGAGACAGGCAGGAGGGAAAGGAGCAGACGGAAGAGGCCAGGAGGAGACAGGAGAGAGGAAGGAGGCAGCAGCCCTCCCTGCCATGGCGACCCGTGGCCAGGGTTCAGGGCCCACTGCGGTGTGTGTGGTGTGCTTCCTGACCCTTCTCCCTTCTCCCCTGGTGTCTGGGGGGGAGGGGGCGGCCCTGCAGTGGCCCTTGCCTCTGTCATCTGGGAAGCTGCTGAGAGAGGGCAGATCTCCGTGGCCTCTCCGGAGGGACGCGGTTTGCCCCAGGCTCCTGGCCCTTGCTTACCTCGCACACCCCCCGGTCGAGCGCCCTGCAGGTGCAGCTGCTCTGGGCAGGAATGGGGGGGGGGCTCTGTTGTGGACACTGAGGCCCAGCTGGGAGAGGGGACAGGGTCATTTCCATGAGGTGTCAGGTAGGGGTGGGCAGAACAAGGTGCCGCAGACCCTGAGGGGCCCGGGGCAGGGGACAGACCGGAGGCAGGTGCAGGGGGCCCTGAGGCCAAGGCGGGACAGACCCTCACGGGGAGGCCTAGGGCCTCAGGGCAAGGGGATCTCTGGGTGGTCCAGGCGACCACTCAGGGCTCACTCTCCCTTCGCAGCCAGAACCTAGTGCACTTTTGATCCAGTAGCAGGAACCTGTGGCCAGGGGACCACTCGTTGGGGCTGGGACTGCAGGGCCCGCTCAAGTTCAAAGATCCCTGACACCTCTTTTCTTTTCTTTTCTTTTCTTTTCTTTTCTTTTCTTTTCTTTTCTTTTCTTTTCTTTTCTTTTCTTTTCTTTCTTTTCTTTTTTTTTTTCTTTCTTTCCTCTTTCCTTTCCTTTCTTTCTTTAAAATGACATCGAGGAAGTCATGGAGACCAGAGCCAGCAAAGTGGTATTGAGTCGCTGCTGCAGCCAGGCATTGTCCCAGGTGCTGTGAGCATGGGGACAAGTTGGGTCCCTGCACTCCTGGACTTCACAGCCTGGGGGTCCCGAGTCCAGTCCTGCCCAGTTATGATCCATTCTCCACCCGGTGCCCAGCACCGGACAGCTCCCAAGAATGCAAGTAGGACAAGGAAACTCTGCTTCTGTTCTCAGTGGTCTCCCTTAAATATCCCTTAAAAGAAATTCTGAAGTCCCCTCTAGGCCCTGACTCCTCTCCCTCCCTTCTCCCTCTCAGCTGTGTCCTCCCTGTCTGCCTCCTTCTGTCTCCATGCCCAGGCTCTTCCCTATGTTGTCTTCCTGCCTGGGATGCTGGTCCCCAGGCTCTTCTGTGACTGTCCCCTCTGAACAGCGAGCTTGGTGGCACCCGTCCCGGGAACTCAAACTGATCTTGCCGAGCTGAAGGACTCTCACATTACCCTGCATGCTTCCCTTGGGGCACGTTTCACGCTCTGTAACTAGTTCGTTAGTTGGTTCTGGGTGTCTTACCAGACCCCGGAGTGCAAGCTCCAGGAGGGCAGGAACTTGACTGTCATATCTGTGTTCTCTGAGCCTGGAGCGTGCTGAATGCGCTCCCATTCAAAGCCCCCATGGCCTCCCATTGCCCACAGAGGGGTCCGAGCCTCCACCACACGGACCCCATGCATTTCTCCACTTGCCTCCCCAGACCCCTGCCCTGGTCACATGGAGCTGCACATGGTTTCCGCAGCAACCCTGCCCTTGACCCCTACTTGCCTTCTTGTGCTTGTCCCTCTGTATTTATAAATCCTACCCACCCACCCAGGCCCAGCTTAGCCATCTTCTCTCCCAAGAGAAATTTTTGATCTTTCCTTTCTCTGAATGACCATGAGTGCTCGGTCTGTGGACCCTCCCTTTCTGCCCTGTACTGCAAAGTGCGTTTTGGTTCCTCCTGTCCCATGTCAGGGCTGTCTGGGTGTCCTTTGGCACCTGTCATTCAGCAGGCCCCCAGGAAAGTTTGTTGAATGAGTGAATACAGGAGGGGTAGAGTAGAGGGGAATCAGTTGTGGCCCCGGGCCCCTCATTCAGACTTACCAGGCAGCTGGTGTGGCTCTTCTCAGCTGCCACTGAGAGCGACCCAGAGATGACAAACTGTGTGAGGAAGAGGGGACCCTGGTGAGGCTTTGGCAGGGACACTGGGCAGGCCACGCCATGCCTGGCCTCTGTCGAGACCAGGGAGAGGGCAGCAGCCTTTTGGCTGTCACCTCTCCTGCCTTCTGGGGTCTCTCTGTAAGGGTGTCCCCTGCTTACAAGGGGCCTGTCCAGGGAACTAGGGCCATAGCCGGCAAGGTGCATGTTCTCAGTGACACCATTCATATGTCACGCGTAACAGTTCCCCTAGAGAGGGAAAGTGATCGTCACCTTTTGCTGCAGAATCAAGGGTTGGTAACCAGCGCCCACATGCATTAGCTTTTGATTTCCTCAAACTCTGGAGTAGGTAGGGCCAGGACAATGCCTTTTAGATGAGGAAGCCGAGGCTGGACACTGCCTAACTTTCCCAAGGGACTCCATGGTGACACGCAGTGGCAGTGAAGCTGGGATTCAAACACCACTGGCCTCACTCCCAAACCTGTGCTCTCCTGGGGCAGCTGGGAGACGCAGGTGCAGACGGGGCTGTGTGAACGCCCGAAGCGCTCTCTCTCGATGTAGGAGATTTACCACTAACCATGTGCTCCCTGATTCTGCTGCAGGGGTCGGCGGTGGGGGGGGGGGGGCTGGCCAAGCTGGCCAGGGTATGGGCAGAGGAATGGACTGGGGGGCTTCAGAGCTGGTCAGACTCCCAGAGGACAGAGCTCTTGCGGGGCTGGGACCCACGAGGGGGAGTTGAGGGGTTTCTGCAGGCTGGGGTTTGGATGAGGGGTGAGTTTAGTATCCAGGTAATACAGGTGGTTAGTGTCCCCTGCCCTCCTCCCCAGCATCCCATCCTTTTTGGAGACTTCTCTGTGCCAGGCTCTTTGCTGGGAGACTTTCCCAGGCAGGAGTGGTGCCTGGCTTAGGTTTATGATTAGGGTTTGCAGTTAGGAGTTAGATTTAGACTCAGGTCCCTGCCTGGGCAGTGGGGGGGGGGGTGTGTCTGTGCCCAAAAGAATGTAGGGGGGCCGGCGCAGAGGGGAGAGGTGAGCCTTAGATGGCCCCGGCACTCACGCAGGCTCCTCCCCAGAAGGGGACGCCGCCTTCGATGAAGAGCATCCCCACGTGGCCGCGGCGGACCATGAGCAGCACGCTGCCGAAACCCAGGTGGATGAGGCCGATGAGGATCTGGACGGTCTGCGGGAGCGCGGCACCGCTCAGCCAGGCTGGCGGGCCGGCGCCACACCGCCCCCTGCCGGCCGCGGGGGAAACTCCCCGCCCCTCGGAAATAAACTCGATTCTGCTCTTTTGAGGAGACATCCTCACAGCAACCCTGAAAGACTGTTTTAAGAAGGAAAGCGGCTCCCACATTCGCGAGACACCCCCACACCCCCGCCTATTTCCACGTCTCTAAGAGTCTGCATGTACTTTGTGCTCTGACTCAAGGATCCCAAGCCTCGCTCTGAGTTGCTACCAGGTTTTCTTAGCTCTCGTTTCAGTCACACAGCAGTCCCTGCACTGAATGCCTCACCTCCCCGCCCCCCCCCCCCCAGCTCCCTGCAGCCTGCAGCGAATGTCCCGTTGAGCAGGTTGCTTACTTGAGCGTCTGTCTATCGCTGATGCATGCCAGCCAGCCGTGCGCTGGAGCTGTCTCCTACCGAGCTGACATCTGGGCTGCATTTCCTTTTAGACGTGGTTTACCAGCACCCCACCGATCCATTCTAGAAGTAGGAGGGTTTTCCCAAGGAAGGAGACATGTGTGCTTCTGGTAAGTTCTGCCACGTGTTTTTCATGTGTTTTTGGTAATGGTTGAATTCTAGAACTGAGTGGCACATTGGAGGCCCCCACATTCATCCTCTGCCTACCCCAAAAGCCCTTTCCAGCTCCTGACTTCTTAGCAGGCCCCCTAGGTGGGGAGGTGCTCACCACCACTCAAGCCATCGTGGCCCATCTCTGGGCAGTTGTGACGGTAAACGGCTGGAATGGTTTTCTTGGGGTCACATGGAAGATGCATGTCTTTCCAGCACGAGTGCCGATATTTATGGCCATGACCACCCTGAATCTTCTCTCCCATTCTCTCTTGACCTGCTCATCTTTCATCTTTCCGGCTTGCTCATGTGGCGTGGCGTCCCAGACGCCAGCACCGCTCCCCTCTGCAGGCTTGTCTCCTGCTCCTGAACACGCCCACCGCAGCGAGCACGGCTCACGGCTGCCTCCGCCTGCACGCCTGTCTACACCGAGCAACGTGTACCTCCTTTAATCCTAACGTGATGAAGTAGGTATTATCATTCTGATTTGGAGACAAGGAAACCCAGACTCAGAGATGTTCAGTAACTTGCCCATGGTCTCCCAGCGATGGAGTGGCAGGCCAGCCAACTCTAGAGATGCTGTTCCTTTACTGGGTGACACCCCCAAACACCTGTTTATAGTTCCCACTTTCTGTGTTTTCCAGCAGTTTATACGTGTCTTGTCAAAGCCCTTTGGAGATCATGGGTTCCGTGGTCTGCTCTGATGGGGACCGATGACCCCATCTCTGTTTTCTGTCTCTAGTCCCTTCATGCACCAGGGACGTGGTGCTGCCTTTAGTGTGGAATCTTGAATTCCAGCGAGTTCAAGCCAGAGCTCCTGGATGCTGCAGAGCAGTGGGATTGAAAGTGGAACTGCACAGTCAGGCCATCCTGGGGTGCAGGATGCCACCTGTTCCCTAATCTGTCCAGTGGGAACTGTGGTCCCTGTCTCCCAAGGTGGTGATGAGCTGTAAGGAGCCAGTGTGTGCACATTCCATGGCGCTGTGCGTGCCCCTCTTGGGGGTGCCCAACAGATGACAGCTGTTGTCACCACCATCATCATCACCATCACCATCACCACAGCCTAAGCTATGTTTACGTCTTCCATTTAGAGAAACAGGCCAAGGGACAAACTGAAGACACTATATATGTATGTATGAGGATGCATATGTGTCTGTCTGTCTACCCGCCTATTTGATATTTTCTTTCCGCCCAGAAACCCATATCTCAGCCATCTGAGATTGGCAGAGACCTCACGCGACATCTTTCACGGACCTGCAGGAGCTGGCCCCTGCCCACCACTCCAACTTCATCTCACCTCCCTCCTTCTTTTGCTCATCACATTCCAGCCGTGTTAACCTTCCATTTCGTCCTTGAACAAGCCGCACTCATTCCCACCTCAAGGCCTTTGCACTCGCTGTTCCTCCACCTGTTGAGCCCTTCCCCCCAGCTCCCCATCTACCCTTGGCTTCCACATCCAGGTTTTAGCCTAAATGTCACCTCCCCACGGAGACCTGTCTGTCCACCCTTGCTCGCGTTGCCCTTCCCACGTCCATCGTGTTCGACCTCACTACCCTGTTTGGGGTCATCTTAGTCTCTGCCAGCCCCGCGGGGGATGGGTCCGTGTGTCTGGTACACAGCGGGATGCTCAAGTCCTCGCTAAGCATTTAGGGACCGCCTGCCCCCTCTCCAAGGTGTGCGTGAGTGCTCCCGTGCTGGGGCGCTCCCTCCCCGCCCAGCACCCCTGCACACATGCATGCCTCAGGTGGTCTGGGGAGGCTCTTCTTACCCCTAAAGCTTTGGGCTCTCCGGTCAGGAATGTCTCCATGGGCCGCAGGTCGGGCGGCTGGGCGGCCCTCGGCGTCTGCGCCCCCAGCGGCGGCTCCTCGAACTGCAGCACCCCGGGAGGCTGGCACATGGAGGTGGGCGGGATGGCTGGAGGCTGGCGGAGGCCGCTGGCGTTGCTGGGCGGCATGACGACAAACACCCCATTGCTGGCGGGAGCTGCGGACATGGTGCTCGGAGGGCCTGGGAGACAAAGGCTCAGACGATGCCGCGGCTGCTTACACATTCGCATAGGGCCTTTTAGTTTCTCAACAACATGCCTGGGTAGCCCTGCTCACTGCAGTCCAGGAGCACGGCGCCCAAATCCCTGATTGTCGTGGGGCAGCTTTACGCGGAGCAGTGAGGGATGTCCTAGATCAAGGGCCTCTATTGGAACTCACCTGCCATCTCCTGTCCCTCAGCCCTTCTGAGGAGCTGGTGTCGTAATGCCCTGGGGTCATTTCTGGCTGTGGAGGCTTTCTCTTTGGTCACTCAAACAATTCTATTAACGTAGCCGAGAAATGCATGGATTATGGGAGCGCCGTGTGTGGCTGGCGCGAGCAAACACCTTGGGGAAAGGCACCCAGTTAGCAGAAGATGAGCTGACTAGGACAGAGAAGAAGGACGAATGAATCTGCCAGATCAGACAGTTAATGGGTTCAGTGCAGGCTGTGGAGATGGAAGTCAGCATTTGAATGCTGGCCCCTCTTGCTACTGTGAGATACGGGACAAGACGCCCACCTCCCCTTGCCTCAGTTTCCTTACTTATGAACTGGGGATAATGACACTGCTACCAATCTCATAGGGCCTGGCGTGAATTAGATCAAGAGAAGACACACGAACTTGATAAAAGCCAGTCTTCAGAGTGTGATTTGTTCTAATGCTACTTGCCTAAAAAGTTTTCTTAAAAGTAATGTGTATAAACCAGTCACGACGAGCAGTTCATTTTTTAACTGTTTAACAGTGCATGTCCCCCTGAGCTCCGACAGCTGTCATACCTGCTTCTCGGGGGAGAGTCAGCTCGCAGACCACGCAGCAAATTCTCTGTGGGTCTGCAGAGCCTCTCAGCCGACCAGGGCTCGAGCCCCCCTGTTCTGGGGAGACGATGCTCACAACACGCATGTCTTCCGGGGAGCCCCCGAGCCATTTATTTGTGTTGTGTCTGACCTACATCGGAGGATAGAGTGTTGGACTTGCTGCAAAGAAACAGAGCCAAGAGCACCCACAGGCTGTTACGCAAGTTTTCTACACCCAGGACTCAGCTGCGGGAACACAGGGTAAAAATGGGATGGTGTTTAGGGGGTGATAGACAGCATCTGTCATTTTGAAGGGCTTCCTAACATGGCTCCCCACAGCCTGGGAGGAGTGACAACGTGCAGGGCGGAGGACGGATCTGCACACGGATTATGCTAGGACTTCCCCATAAAGCGCCCACTCTGTTGGGGCTCTCATTTCTAGAAACTCACACAAAATGATTATTCCTAGACGTGAAAACAGCTTGGAACAGGAGCGGCAAACTTCGTCTGTGAGGAGTCAGGTAGTAGGTATTGGGTTCTTCTGTGGCAACTACGAGCCCTCGATAGCAGCTCGAGGCAGACACAGGTAACACCCCCAGGGCGTACCGCTGTGCCTGTCCGGCTGCGGTTACAGAGACAACACGCGGGCTGGATCGGATCCTCGGGCTGTCGTTCGCTGACCCTGTTCTTAGAACACTGCCTGGCATGGAGCTCGGCATAGGAAATGCTCAGTAAATCTTGCCTTAGAGCCTCAGATATTGTTTATACTGATTGTTGGCTGCAGTTTCAGGCAGAGTGTGAAACGGCACTGAGCCAGTCTACGTTCCCATAAAACAAGGATGATGATGGCTGTGCACTTGCCTCAGTTTTAGGGCGAGGTTGAAATGGGAACATGGATGAGAAAGTCCTGGAAGCTGGCCAAGTGCTGTGGGAGTGTTGGGGGTCCCTTTAGGGTTCCAGTTTCAAAGCAATGTTGGTATGATCCCATCTCATCATGAACTTCTCTGGAACTTTCTAAACAAGTTCACAGTGACTGAGTCCCACCCTGCTTCATGCTGCCAGGTACCAGGTTAACAAGGGCTTATAATAGACTTTTTCTTTTCTTTCTTTTTTTTTTTTGAGGACTTTCTCTTTTCCAGGCACTTCAAATATGTTATTTCTTATCCTCACAAGGATGCTTTAATAATTGCTGAAGGTTTATTTTATGGATGAGACAAACGAGGCTCTGAGCAGCCGAGGGATTGCTTGGGGTGACATGGCTGCTAGTTGGTGGAGCCAGGGTTCAAGTCCAGGTTAGCCCATCTCCAAAGCCTGCCTGGGTCCCCCTGTTGCCGCCCCAGGGGTTGCTATTTGCCCATTGTTCCAGCTCTTACATTCTGGGTGCCTTAACATTTGCGATGGACACTTGACTTGTTTTTGCTAAATAAATGTGATTGGAAGGAAATACACAGCTTCTGGGTGGAGGTAGTTAGTTGTCAGAGAACCCAGACAACACAATGATCTTTTTCTCTTTGTCCCAGTGACTCGCAATGTCCTAGACGGAGGCTGCTCCGTCCGCCTGGGTCCCTGAGTGAGGACGATGTGGAGAAGAGCTCCCAGGGCGCATGAACACGAGGAGGAGATTAACCTTCACCGTGTTAAGTCACAGAGCTGTTTGTGACGGCAGCATAACCTAGCTGCTCCTGACTGTGACACTCCCCAAAAACGATGTAAATAGGGGTCGGACACAAGAGTCCGTGTCCTCAAGGAGCCTAGAGGCTAACGGGGGAGCAAGAGAAGTTTGCCATTCAGTCCGACAGACGACTACTGAGCATCTCTGAGGAGCACCAAGTGTAGGGGCTGAGAATACAGAAGCGAATTAAGACCCACGTCGCGCCCTCCCCGCCCCTCACCAGGGGGAGCAGGGCCAGTGCTGGGAGAGGTCTGCAGAGCGAGGGGGAGGGATCTGACCCCGACTGGGGATCTCAGGGATGTCCCCAAGGAGGACATGGACCTAAGACAGGGGTCCTCGGAGGCGCTGCTTCTCTACTGTCACCTCCCTCACCCCAGGCCAATTGCTGTTCTCTTTCTCTGCTTCAGTCTCCTCGTCCCCACGCCTTGGCCTCCCCCGCCCTGCCAGGCATGTTTGGGAAGCAGACAGAGTTGCTGAGGACACTGCCAATGACGTTGTGGCCCGAAAGCCCAAGGCGACGGGAGAGGGAGTGAGATAGCAGGAAGACGGGGAGTTTGGGCAGAGGAGGACCCCCTGCCCCACAGGTCCTTGCCGAGTGGGCTGTGAACCCCGGATACTGAAGCCCTCTTCTTGCTCTAAGGGAGAGACAGGACAGGGCTATTAGCTGTACTTACAGATGAGGAAACAGTTTCAGAAAGGGTGAGGGTGTCTCCAATGGTCCCACAGCACCTCAGTGGAAGAACTGGGCTGCGTCCTGGACTCCTGCCTCCCGGGAGGAGGAGGGGGAGTGCTGACTTTAAGGACCTCACTCACTCTTGGGTTTGAACCCTGCCTTTGTCAGAGGGAGCGGGCCAGCGCTTGTGCCCCACTCCTGGGAGTAAGGGTTCTAAAACACTCGGAGTCAGCAGAACAGCACTGAATGTGTCTGCCGACTTTCCACCTCCTCCGGGAAGTTCATTTAAAGAGATCACTGGTGCCCTCACCGGCATCCAGAAAGAATATGTAACACCCGAGAGGGAAGAGGGACAGAATTTTAGAGTAAAAGGACAAAGGATTTCAATGGAACAAGTGTAACATGGAGAAAACCTCACTGCCTTGCCTGTAGAGCTGTCACTTCGCAGGGGGATGGGTGGAAACTGCCCGACACCCAGGGCAGGTTGTGGCGAGTTGCTGAGCCTTCCCTGGGGTCCATCCTGGATGTGGAGCAGCCCTGGAGGGGAGCGGTTGGAATTCGCAACATCTCTCCCGGGCAGGAGGTGAAAACGCACTGAAACCGAGACCTCGCTCTCCTCCCGAGAAGAGAAAACACCTATAAAAATAGGCTCTCTGCTGCTAAGGCGGGCTGGGCGGCAGCCCTGAGCACGACAGTGTGACATAGCTCCTGAGACCCACAATCTCCCCTCTCCACCCACCCCGGCAGCCAAGACAGCACCATGGCACCCTCGGGCCGGGACCACCCCTCTGTCGCATTCTGGGGGCCATTTGGCCCATGCCGCCGGCTCTGTGACACTCGGAAAGCAAACTCTTTTTTTCCTTACCAACCAATCAGCTAAACACTAAGGCATGTGAGCCAGAGTCAGGCAGGTGGGAAAGGTGGGAAGTCATGGTCCCCTGCCTCCAAGAGTTTATAGGGCACCCACCGGCAGACTAGCTGTGACAGACGCAGAAGGCACCCAGACACCAAGATAGGCATGGCCGAATGAGCAAGGGTGGTGCTGGCTCCTCATATGCACAGCGCTTTACAGTTTGTAAAGAACTGTCATCTGTATGGGAACCATGGACCTTACAACAGCCCTGTGAAGCAGGTGTTATTCAGCCCATTTTGCAGACCAGTAAAGTGAGGGTTAGAAATAGCAGTGTGGATCCTAAAACTTGTATGGAACCACAAAAGACCCCCAATAGCCAAAGCAATTCAGAAAAAGTAAAACAAAGCCAGAGGCATCACGATTTTTGATTTCAAGCTGTATTACAAAGCTGTAATCATTAAGACGGTATGGTACTGGCACAAAAACAGACACCTAGATCAATGGAACAGAATAGAAGACCCAGAAATGGACCCTCAATTAAATGGTCAACTAATCTTCGACAAAGCAGGAAAGAACATCCAATGGAAAAAAGACAGTCTCTTCGACACATGATGTTGGGACAACCAGACGGTGACATGCAGAAGAATGAAACTGAACCACTTTCTTACACCATACACAAAAATAAATGCGAAACGGATCAACGACCTAAATGTGAGATAGGAAACCATCAAAATCCTAGGGGAGAACACAGAAACCTCTTTGACTTTGGCGGCAGCAACTTCTTATTAGATATGTTGCTGGAAGCAATGGAAGCAAAAGCAAAAATGAACTATTGGGACTTCATCAAGATAAAAATCTTCTGACAGCAAAGGAAACAATCAACAAAACTAAAAGGCGGCCTATGGCATGGAGAAGATATTTGCAAACAACATATCTGATAAAGGGTTAGTATCCAAAATCTATAAAGAACTTACCAAACTCAACACCTGAAAAAGAAATAATCCAGTTAAGAAATGGGCAGAAGCCATGAACAGATACTTCTCCGAAGAAGACATAGAGATGCCAACAGTCACAGGAAGAGGTGCTCAACATCACAGGCATCAGGGAAACGCAAATCAAAACTGTGATGAGACAGCACCTCACACCTGTCAGAAAGGCTCAAATTAACAACACAAGAAACAACAGGTGTTGGCGAGGATGTGGAGAAAGGGGAACCCTCTTACGCTGTTGGAGGGAATGCAAACTGGTGCAGCCCCTCTGGAGAACAGTTTGGAATTTCCTCAAAAAGTTAAAAATAGAGCTACCCTAAGATCCAGCAATTGCAGCACTAGGTATTTACCCAAAGGATACACAAATACAGATTCAAAGGGGTACTATGGAGAGAGCCCAAATGTCCACTGACTGATGATAAAGAAGATGTGGGGTGTGTGTGTGTGTGTGTGTGTGTGTGTGTGTGTATACACATCCTGCGTCAGGCTTCTTGCTCAGCAGGGAGTCTGCTTGCGGATTCTCTCCCTCTGACCCTCCCCCCTCTCTAAAACAAATAAATCTTAAAAAAACCCAACAAAACAGAGGTCTCTGCTGAGATGATGCTAGGGTGAGCTATGCCACCAATGGGCTGGGGTGAGGGGGGACTTGCAAAGCAGGGGGCTGAGGACCTACTACGTAATTTGACACCCTCATCTGCAGGGTGGGGCGTGGAGATTGAGAGAGGGTTTGGGAGGGAACATTTAGAGGGATCTGGGCACTGTGCGTGTAAGGGAGGGGACACATCGCTATTTGTGAGTCAAGACAGAGAGCTGGCTTCAGGGAGGCTTGGAGAGACTGACAGGCATCCCCTGCATTTTGGACCCGAGGGTGGAGCTGTGGGGTTTCCCAGGAGATGGGGGTGTCTCCATAGATCCCGTAGGAGCCCTCTGCAGAGAGTGGGTCTGAGCACTGGCGACCTCAAGGAGGGTGAAAGCAGCTTCCTGGGGCAGGGGTCAGGTGCCTGTCTCCCTGCCCTCGCACCTCCTTCCCATTAACCAGAAACCGAGTTACACAGCTGGGGGGAGGCTGGAGGAGGGGAAACTGGCGGGCCAACCAGGGGAGGCCCACCAAATCCCTTGTTCCCTGCCCTGTGCTGGGCTGAGCACCAGTGTCCCCTAAATCTCGCCGTGACTTGACACAGGATTGGCCGCTCGGGTGAGTGAACTGGGGCTGCTCCTCTTGCCTGAGAGCCTCCGGGAAAGCCCTGATCCCCCCGCCCCACCCCGCCATAGTCGCTGTGAGTTTAAAAGAGAGAGTGCCCACCTAGCGCCTGGCACGGTGCCGGGCACACAGGCCATGCCGTCCAGCTTCCGCTGCTGTTAACAACCTTTCGAGGTGGGTACTATCATTCTTCCCATCTTGCTGGTCGGGAAACTGAGCTCAGAGACATTAAGTGAGGTCAAGTCACTTGGGGCAAGTCACTTATTCTTCAAGAGTCTCAGCTTCCCTGCCTGTAAAATGGGGCAGAGGGGTGGTCCCAGTGGGTCCCTAAATCCCCTGCCAGCTCTTGGACTCTGCTGCTCTGGAGCTTGAGGTGAGGTGAACTGTGTGCCCTTCCTGGGGGCTGTTTCCCAGGACCCTCCTGGACACGCAGGGGCACAGTGGCTCAGCACACTCCCTGTCAGCAGGGGACTTGCCCAGGGTCGCACGGTCAGGATGAGGCACAGAGCTGGGACACAAACCCAGGTCCTCTGACTCCACCCTTTGCTCTTCCCTTAACTTCCCACAGCCCCTCTGATCTGGGGTCACACTGTTGGGACAAAGGGGCTGCCCTGGATGGCTTCAGTGAGCTCCAGGGCACTGACTGCACTGGCTTCCCTGGGCTGACCGAGGTCCCCCAGTCTTTGACTGCGCTAACTCATGGACCTCATGCTGGGCTGAGCCCCCAGCAGCCAGGACTTGTCTTGTGAGCATCTCAGGGCATCATCTTTATTCACAAGGAGCCAGAAGCAGGTTTGCTCATTCACAGTTGGAACAGTGTGGGGAGGTGTTACCAGCTGGAGGAGAGAGGCTCTAAGGAGGAGGTCTTGGATAAAGTGTGCAGGATCACATCGGGGGTGGGGGTGGGGGTGGGGGGGCTGCACAACCAGGAGGAGGCAGCTTTGCTTCGTGGTTAAGATCATGGGTCCCAGGGTTAGCCTGGGAAGAATGCACCTGATCACTCTATGAGCTTAATCAGCGGCATGACCTTGGGCAAGTTGCTTAACCTTTCTGGGTCTCAGTTTCCCCATCTGTCAAATGGGTGGCTCTGATGTTGGTGGCACGTGAGGTGCTATAGGCCTTCAGGGATGCCCCGTCCACTTGCCCTGTCTACCAGCCATGCTTCCTGACCCCGACACTATGGACCAGGCAGGAATGTGCTCCTTCTAAGTCTCACCCTGTGACACTGAGCTGCCAGGAACCTGTCCCGGATCCTCCAATCCCAGCCCTCCAGGGCGGCTCAGACCTGCCCCACTGGTCTGCAAAGGATGCCAACAGACGCACAACACACGATGGAGGGGGGCAGGCCTCCCTCCCCGCTCGTCATACCCTCCAGCCTGGCCTATGCCCACTGCTTGGTCCCTCAGCAGGGTTCCACTCTGCTCTGCTGCCCACACCTCCCTGAGGTCCTGCGGGCCAGGGCAGCCCCTTCCCCTTGCTGGGCCTCCCTTTCCCCATCTATGAATGGGGGTCCAGACAATATTTTCCCCTCAACCCCTTTCCGGCTCAGTATCCCTGCACACCTGTCTCTTTCCCTTGGAGAAGCAAAAGGGCAAGGTGCCTACATCTGGGACGGAATCACCTTTCTGCCCCTACTTGGGGTCGGGGTCTGGGCAGAAAGGAAGACTCCGTTTCCCTGGGAGGATGATTAGGGTCCCAGGATCTCTAGAGGATACCGAGTCATCCCAGACTAGCTTTGCGGAGAGAAGACAGACGCCCCTCCTTCTCCCACCACTGGTGGGTTCTGAGCCGGCAGGTGCCTCTCAGTGGGTGGTCCTGGGAGCTGTCCTCCCCGCTCTTAGTGCCAGGTGGGGCGAGACCCCCAAGCCCCAGCATTCTTGGCCCAGTGGCCTCGTCCTCCATCCCTGCCGGATCCGATGCCCCTGTCCCCTGTCCCAGCACGCCCCAGGGACTGGAAGGGCAGTGGGTACTCACCGGGCTGCCTCTGCCGCTGTGCCCGTGCCGCCTGCTCCCCGCTGCCTCTGCTCGCCCACAGCTGCCTCCCCTGAGTTCACACATATTCATGTGAAAGCCTTCCTATTCGTGTGGGGCTTGGAAATCCACTCTGCAGGAGCGGCTGCCTCTGGGAAGTTCGCGAGCCCCTCCTGGCTCTGAGGCCTCCACCCACCTGGCCCAGCCGAGGGGCTGAGGCAGACGCTGGTGGAATTGCCCAGGAGAGCACTGAGCTCCTTCCTTCAGCACACAGAAGGGGAAACCGAGGCCCAGAGAAGCAAGTGGCCTGCTGGGGTCCCACCGTTAAGCACCAGAGCTGCGAGCGGAGTCCGCACTGGCCTTTGCCTCCCTGCGGCAGAGGGACGCTCTGACGGTGACCAGGAGGCTGCCTGACTTCCTCCCACTGATCTTGCCCCACATTAGAGGAGAGGGGCCCGGTGCACAGCTTTCCAACGGCGGGCAGCACGTGTGTGAGTGTAGGAGTGAGTGTGTGTGCAGGTGTGGGCTTGGAAGTGTGAGTGTGAGGCCATGTGCGTGCGTGCGTGCCGGTGAGAGAACAGTGGATGTGTGTGAGGGTGCGTATGTGTGAGTATGTCAGAAGCATGTGTGTGAACGTGTGTGAGTGTGAGCACGCGTGGCATGCATGAGGGTATGTGTGCGAGTGTGAGCGCATGTGATGTGTGCGTGTGAACGGGCAGAAGTGACTGCATTTGAATGTGGGTGTGAGTGCGGGAATGGATGGGTGCGTGAGTGGGTGTGAGTGTCCGTGGATGTATGTGAGCACCTGTGAGTGTGTTAGAGTGTGTATGTGCACGAACGGTGGTATTCAAGTAGCACACGCACAGACCACCCGTGCCTCCGTGTCCAGATTCAGGTTTGCACCACTACCAGCTCGGAGGCCTCTGCCAGGGCAGGAGGACGACACGGGACTTGCGGGCTCAGGCAGGCACAGGAGGTGGTTGGAGGGGCCCAGGCGGCGCCAGCTCTTGTCTAAACCAGCGACAGACCAGTGAAAAATGGCCCCAGTTCTCTACCCCTTCATGCACCCACGGTGATTCTAGATCTGGAGTCTGTGTCCCCAGGCCCTTGAGTCTGGGCTGCCTGGGGACATCGTTTGCCAGCAGAATGAGGCAGAAGCACCCTGGTGCCGGGTCTGACCTGAGGCCTCAGGAGGCCTTGGCTGCTTCTGTTCTGTCCTGGAAATCCGCAATGGACACAGAATGTGTCCAGGCTAGCCTGCTGGAGGACCAGACACGCTGTCCCCACCGAGGGCCCGTGCGCGTGAGACACGGTGTCGCCGAGGCAGGCAGGGCCATCTCGCTGACCCTCCACTGAACGCAAACGCACGCGGGAGTCCGGCCAAGCCCAGGTCTGATGAGAACTGCCCAGCCGACCCGAGTCCCGGAGCAAAGTCCGTGCTCCTTGTGATCCGCCCCTGACGTTTCAGCGCTGTTTGTAGGGCAGTCCTGTTGTGAGGGCAGCGGACTGAAGCCATCTGTGCCTGTTCCTGTCTCACATCAGCGACCAGAGGCCAGGGACCGAGCAAGCTGACCCTCTGAGAACTAGGAACAGCAGGGAAAATGGCAAGTCCAGGCTGAGCCGGCCGAAGCCGCAGCCAGTCCTTTCCCACGGCTCCCTGCTGTCACCCCTGCTGCCCACCTGTTTCCCTTCCTGACTGGGCCGCTCTGGACAGACCACAGTGATTCCTGTCCTTGCCTTTCCTTTCTCAAATGCTCGATTCTGTTAGTTGCCAGTTTTTAGAACAGTGGGTGCGGCTTTTGGCAACCTCTAACAGGTGACCGGTTTTTAAAAATATCTCGATGAGGCCACGAGTTTCCGCTCAGCTGAAATTGTTTTGTGAAGCTGATTGCTTTGTCCTTATCCTTGATGAGCAAACTGTGCCTTTCCTGGCCCGTGGGAGCCCCTTCAAACCGGCTCCAGCGTCCTTCTGAGCTGGGCCCCGTGGCCCCTGGAGGTTTCCTCTTTCCGGCACACTGTGCTCCTACACTAGGTCTGTTCTCCGAGGAGCCCGGCTTCTTTTTAGCAGGAAATACTTAGCGACTGCAACCTGGGCATCAGGCATATTCATCAAAACGAGTTCTTACTGTTTCTAGTGCATATTGAGAGGAAAGAGCTGTTTTTTCTTTTTAGAAGGAGAAAAATAAAATACGCTTTTGTATTTCTAATTCAAAATTTGTTTAATATTAGAAGACAGGCTCCTTTTGAGTATTTATGCTTTCCCAGTGTTGAACCCCATTTTGGGGGTGTATAGTTGTATGTAATGGGATCACATGTGTGCATTCCTGTCCCCGTCACCACGGTCAGGACACAGAACTGTCCCACTGCCAGGAAGAAGCTCCTGCATGTTGCCCTTTACCCCTCACAGCCTCTTTCTCACCCTAACCCCTGACAACCACTTATCTCTTCTCCATCTGCAGTCTCGTCACTTCCAGAGCGTCATAGAAAGGGACTCCTATAGGATGCACCCCTTCGGATGGGCTTTTCCCATTCATGATATGCATTCGAGACCCAAGTTGTGCGTGTCCGTGGCTTGCCCCTTTCCCTTGCTGGGAGGTATTCCATGGGACGGACATGCCACAGAAACTCCAGGGTTCCTCCGAGGGGGCACATGTGCATCGTTTCCGGTTTTTGGTTCTTCCAAATAGAGCTGCTATGAACGTGTGTGTACAGGTGTGAAAGTAGGATAAATACCCAGGAGAGAGATGGCCGAGACACAGAGTAAGCGTCCGTGTAACTTTGGGATAATGGAACAGACTGTTTTCTGGAGGGTCAGTGCCCTTTACATTCCCGCCAGCGAGGCGTGGCATTTCCAGGGGCTCGGCCCCGACATCCTGCACCTGGGCCTGCATCCCAGCGCTGTGTTCAGTAGCGGAGGGTGGGGCTGGTCTTTGATGGTAAACGACTTCTGGCAGCCTTTGGACTGGCCCTGGGGGGTGTCCTTTACAGAGTTTTATTGGCCTCTTACCTGGGCAAAGTCTAATCTTGTTGCTTCTGCCTTCATTGCCCTGGCATCTATTGACTCCTGGTTGCCAATTTAAATTTATGAGACATGAAATGTATACTTGAGGGCCCCTGGGTGGCTCAGTCGGTTTAATGTCTGCCTTCGGCTTAGGTCATGATCCCAGGGTCCTGGGATGGAGCCCCGCAGTGGGCTCTCTGATCTGCAGGGAGCCTGCTTCTCCCTCTCCCTCTGCTGGTCCCTGACAAATACATACATAAAATCTTTAAAAAAAGTGTGCTTGACTGTAGCCTCACCTGGGTGGGAAGTGGGGGGAAGAGGTGGCCAAAGGGAATGTGAGGGACTTGGGCCTATGGGAGGCTTTGGCAGGAAATAGACGGGCTGGGACTGGGTCTTAGCCAGCACTCTGTACTCAACTCCAAAGGGCCACCCTTTTACCTTCCAGGTGATAACTCAGGGGAGTGTCTTACCGGAATTTCTACTCACACATAGTTCATTTTCGGGCGGAGCTTCTCAACAGAGGTGTCTGAGGATGGCGTGGGCGGCCTTTGGAGACACCCGCATAACAGACACCACCATATAAAGTGCTCAAAATGAGAAGGAAAAATCATTTGAGAAGATTCTGTTGAGCATTCTCAAACTTGACTGAGTATCAGAATCACCTGGCAACCTTGCTAAAACACAGACTGCTTGGCCCTGCCCTCAGAGTGCCTAATTAAGCAGGTCTGGGGTAGGGCCAATAGGCTCCCGGGGGATGCCGATATTACACATATAGGGGCAATGATGGAGGGTATTCAAGCATCAAATGGAGGTTATCTTCAAGTTCTTGGCCACCTCCGGAATGGTATGCTCCTATAAGCTTTTGAGGACAATATTACTGAAATTTGGGTTTTCTCCTGAAGCTTTTTCTGATGCCAGCCTTCCCATTCCAGTAAATGGCTGTTCACCCTGTTACTTAAGGGAGAAACCTTGGCATTGCCCTCAATTTCCCCGTCTTCCTCCACCACCCCACACAGTGCATGAACCCTAGAGATCTCCCTGCCAAGCCATGTCTCAAACCCGCTTCTGGTCTCCACTGTCACTACCTAGTCCGGGCATTCAGTGGATTGTTAATGGGAACCTATCTCCCCGTGCACTTCCCCTAACTGTGGTCATGTGCTTACAGCTCCCATCTTAACTGATTTCATTGGAAGAGTCTAATTACTAAGGGCAAGAGAAGGTAAGTGGGTCGTAGCCAAATCTTTCCCACCGTGAGTGAATAGCTTGGAACATCGTGATTCCGGTACACAAAGGACAATAACTGTATCATCATCACCACCACCACCATCGTCGTCATCATCTATCTCTAGGGTCAGCACACTTCTCTGCCAAGGACCAGATGGCAAGTATTTTAGGCTTTTCAGGCTGTATGGTCTCTGTCCTGCTACTGAACCCTGCTGTTGTAGCACAGAAGCCACCAGGAAACAAATGGGCCCGGCCGTGTTTCAATAAAACTTTATTTACAAAAACAAGTGGTGGGCAAGATATGGCCGGCCCACCAGCCTTAGTTTGCCAGCCCCTGTCCTGGAGTATCACTAAATCTCCTCTGGGGCCCCCTGCTTCCTGCCTTCACCCTTCTCCTGTCCCTTCCCTACAAAGCAGACAGAATGATCTTTCAAACTGTAAACTGCATTACATCACTCTCCTGCATAAAGCCACCAAATGACTTTTAGCCCTAGAATAAAATCCAACGCCCTCTGTGGCCCCTGCCTGCTTTTCCAGCCCCTTCTTGAGACAGTCTCCATCTCCCTCACTAGATTCCAGCTGCACTGGCTTTCTTTCCAGTTCCCTGGACACTCCAAGCTCTTTCCCACATGGATGGCTTTGCACGGCTTCTTCACTCTGCCTCGTTTGTTTTTTACTGCATTTTCTGTGTGGCTAGTTATTCTTATTCTTCACATCTTCTTTTTAGAGGGGTCTTCCATTCAGAAACTCTGCCCTCTTCCCCTTCACTTTCATCACTTAACTGATCCTGTGACTCGCCTGTCACGCACTCAGGCATGAGCTCTCCAGGACGGCAGGAACTGCATCTGCTCCGATCACCACCGTGCACCCAGCACCTGGCATACAATAGGTACTTCCTATCACTGGATGATTGAGTGAGCCGGTATGTAAAGGATTCTTTTCTGGAAGCAAGAGGATACTTTTCATTCTAGGAAGTGTTCAGTGACAGCTGCTATGTGGTAAGTCTTATCCTGAGCCTGGCAAGAGAGCTAGGAGCTGTTGAAGATGGGTCTGTACCCAGGAAGACCGACTCCGTATGAAGGCTGTAAACTGTGGGCAGTAGGAGTCCTGGGAAGGAAAAGTCAGGGAAGTATGGGTTATAGCATGACACTGGGGCCGGGGTCCTGGGAAACAGGTCTTTCCTCGACACGACACACCTACTGACATTGTAATGCCCCTTCCAAAGGCTGAGCATCCCTCCCGAATGGAATGTCCCAAAGTTCTTAGGGAGGTCGGAGGAGGTGTAAGTGGTGCAAGTGTGAAGTCGCTACTGGCACACATAGCCACACTTCTATTTCTTTTTCAAGTATAACACAAAAATCAGATTTTTTTTCAGTCAAGATCCCTCAAGGTTAAACCCTGAACATCATCACTGCCAGGTCACATCGTACACTTCCCTCTTGCTCCACCACAGGCCTGCTTTTCCTTGGATGCTTCTGGCCATGGGAACCTAAGACAGCTTCCCTGTGGAAGTGGCAATCGAACTTGCCAATGGGGGAGATGGGGGCAGGCATATCAACTAGGAAATAGAATGACCTTTTTCATAAGAAATCCCCAACTGGGGAATGATGAACTGTGGGACTCAAGGCCTGACTGGAAAGCAGTATAAACACTTTATACCACTTTCATGCACTGATCGGCATATTTGAATCTCCATCTCCCTTGAGATTTGAATCTCAGGTTCCCAGGAGATGAGCTTGAGTACCTGGGCTGAGAAAAGGGGCTGAGGGCAGTGCCATATTGGAGAGCAATGCTCAAGGCCGAAGAGGAGAGAGAGGAACTCATCCAGGAGAATGAGGAGGGCATCTGGAGAAGCTGGTGCAGAACTAGCCTACTGTTGTTTTTTTTTTAAAGATTTTATTTATTCATTTGACAGAGAGAGAGAGAGAGCCAGTGAGAGAGGGAACACAAGCAGGGGGAGTGGGAGAGGAAGAAGCAGGCTTCCAGCAGAGGAGCCTGACGTGGGGCTCGATCCCATAACGCCGGGATCATGCCCTGAGCCGAAGGCAGACGCTCAACGACTGAGCCACCCAGGCGCCCCAGAACTAGCCTACTGTTTTAAGGAGACAGTGGTTTGTTGGGTTAAATCCTACAGAGGTCAAGTAAGATAAGGATGGAAACAGGAGGGTATTGGTGATTTGGGGGACAGCAAAATCGTCATTGGATAGGGGAGTTGGGGGAGAAAGCCAGGAGTGTGGTGGCAGCTCAGGAGGCAGGTACAGTGTCTCTGACTGTAATCACCCTATTTTCCTCTGATGTGTCCCTGCTTCCGCAAAGAGCCTTGGACGGGCCATCTGGGTTCTGGTTCCAGTCCTGCTTGGGCTCCTGGCTGTGATGGTGCTAAACCTCCAAGGTCTTTTCCAGCGTCTATGCCCCACTGTTTCGGGGAGGCTGGGAGTGAGCGGAGTCGTGCAGATGACCAGCTTGTGCAATGGTGCAGAGCAAGGACAAACCTTGCTGCCCACAGGAGGCCGTGAGCTGTCACTTCGGGCTGGTGAAGGGGCCATCTGGAACGAGCGGTCTAGCACCCAGGACTGATAGGGCAGGTGGTGGGATAGGAAAGGAACTCTGTTCCAACAAGCCCCCGAGTGATTTCAGGTGGCAAGGCAGTGGCAGGTGCCACCTATCCAGTGAAGCACCAGGTGTGCAAGAAGATGCACTCTCCAAGATGACCTGCACTGTGGGAGGTGAGACCCATCAGGAGTGTCTGCGCTAACTCACAGGTTGGAGAAGTCGGGAAGGAGACTGTGAGAACCAAGTGGGAGATCATAGTCGAGGGTTTGAGTTCTGTGGAGTGAGAAGGTATGGAATCAGATGGAGCAGTGAGACGCAGCAGGAAGGAAGAGGGTGGAAGGAAGGTCAGACTTGCTCTGCCCATCCAGACCTTCGAGAGTGGTCCAACCAGGTCAGTCCCTTTTGCGGAGCCCAATGGACTAACATCTCAGCTTACAGAACAGATGGGTGAAGGGCTGGTCTGAAGCCAGGATATGACATGCCCCATATTACATTTTTATTGTCCATGATTTCTTTCCTAAGACCTGTTCAGTTCTAGCAAATGAAAACCCACCCGCGGTCTTGGAGCCTCAGCCATTCCTGAGTTGTTGGTGCGCGTCCATAGGACCCCCGGTCAGAGAAGATGCAGGTGCAGGAGATGGAACTCTAAACTGCAAGCCATTTAGAAGAAACTTTCTGGATAAAGTCAGAGGCTAAAAATATTTCCAAGATGTTCCAATCATATTCTGTATTTAGCGACAACAACAGCAACAACAATCCTTGCAGGGCTTCTGTAGCAAAGGGAAATTTCATGGCAAGTGGATGCCAGAGATCACTGCTGTTATCTGCAGGGATACAACCTTTTCAAAGCCAACTGCCGTTATGTGTAACTATTTAAATTACTGTGGGTAGATCTAGAAGTTACAGATATTGTCATTTCTCTTTGAATTAGTCTCTATTCTTTTATGAATAAAGATATGTTAGCCTCATAACTCTGGGAGGTACCTTGTCTGAAGACAACGTTTATTCACAAGTACTGCTGCGTCAGTGGTAACAGCATATAAAAGGATTAATCATGGTAGTGGATGACTCACTCTTTTCCCAAGATCTCTCCAACAGTGTGGTTCCTTATGGCACTAAAAAACCCTCTTTAACGCCCCACTCAAATGTTGCTTCCTCAACCAGCCTTGTTCTCTGCTTTCCCCATCACTGCCAGAATAAATCACGGCCCTCTTTGTTCTCTCTCTGTGAGTCCCCACATTCTGCCCCGTGTGAGAGAAGATTGCTTGCGTAATTGTTCTGTGAGGCCAGAAGCTCCTTGAGGTCAGGAACTTTGTTTGTGTTCCCCAATGTTAACCTTTCTTGAACATATCAAATGTTCAGTACATATTTAATCAATGAATGAATGATTGAAAGAATGAGCACTGGGTGTTATACGCAACTAACGAATCATTGAACGCTACATCAAAAACTAAAGATGTACTATATGTTGGTTAAATGAGCTTAATAAAAGCAAAGCAAAACAAAACAAAACAAAAAAACCAGCCAAAAAAAAAAAAAAAAAAGACAGAATGAAGGTTGGGTTATCTAGACATTGGCTCTTCCAACCCATGAGCTCACACAGGTAAGCACACAAGGCCCCAGGCGTGAATGTCCTAGGGAGGATCTCTTTGTTAAAAACCACTTTAAATTTCTGCCTCCTTTTTAAAAGAGGAACCGCACAATTTACCATGCTGAACTGAATGAAGTCAGGATGCATGCAGTTAGAGAAACATTTCCCTTAGATTGTCAAGCAAGGGGGATCCTGGGTTTCAGAAGCCCAGAAAGGGGAGGTCTTCTTTTGGTCTCTTTGAAAGATGCTTCTAGAAGCTTTGGCTTTGCTTATCTGGAGTCCTGAACCTCGTTGGAATAAGTTGGTGGCAAGTTCACTGGTTCTGGGATGACCCCTGGGTTTGCCACACAGACATTCGGG
The DNA here is from genome assembly GCF_024610735.1 of Ursus americanus. NCBI lineage: Eukaryota > Metazoa > Chordata > Mammalia > Carnivora > Ursidae > Ursus > Ursus americanus. The sequence continues at coordinate 37,065,972 of NC_142150.1, read as the reverse complement.
GGGACCACGCCCACCTGGGAAACACGGGTGCACGGGAGGTGCACTAGTAAGGGTACAAGTAGGACCAGCCAGGCATGGAGGCCTTTACACCCTGCGAGACTTCTCCCGCTCCTGAGAAGGAAAGGAAGCATGGAGACCCCTCTAGTTTCCACCCTCTTTGGGGCATCTTCCCACCCACGGAGGAGCCCCTGGACTCACGTAGTTGTGTGGACAGCAGACCAGTTGACAGCCAAAGTGGGGAGATGCGCATGCCATACAGAACTCTGGGAGGCAGAAGACGAGCAGCACGCCGGAAGTAGCCAGGCCAGGGGGCTGCAACCAGAGAGGGCGGGACGGCAGGGGTGCTGGTCCAGGCGTCCGAGGTCTGGCTCCGAGTGTGGCTCTGCAGTGGACTGTCTCTATGACTTTGAGGAAGTCCCCCAACCTTGTCTTACCGGGTTTTTGTGAGGGTCAAGTAGGTTTGCAAAAGAATTGTTACTTTTTTAACGACTCTTTTTTTAAATACTAACATTTTTTTATTATATTATGTTAGTCACCATACAGTGAATTGTTACTTTAACACTTGCTGCGGGTACGCCTCCAAGGGGAAGGGTAGTCATCCTTTAGGAAAACATCTTGATCACGTGATTGGGAATGAGAGGATGGGCTGCCGGGCAGATGGAGGGACCGAGTCTACAAGGACTTGTCTGTAGCTCCACTCACTTGTCAGTGCCAGAGTCGCGAGTCTCATGTGGCTGTTGGGCGTTTGGGAGGTGGCTAGTCCCAAAGCGAGATGTGCATGATGCATGCCGGATTTCAAAGACCGAGTACCCCAGATTATCAAACTGATAATTTTTTTTACACGGATTACATGTTGAAATGAGATTTTGGATATATTGGGTTAAATAAAATATATTATTAAAATCAATTTCACTTGTTTCTTTTTCTTTTTTTTTTTTAAAGTGGTGACTAGAAAATTTAAAATCAGACATGCAACTCACATTATATTTCTATTGGTCAGCACAGGTTGGTACATTATGGTCCATGGGCCAAATCCTGGCTGCAGCCTATTTTTGTAAATAAAGCTTTATCAGAACACAGCCATGCTCATTGCTTATGTATTTTCGATGGCTGCTTTCCCACTACAGGATAGGTTGAGTAGTTGCAACAGAAACCAGAGGGACTGCAAAGCCTTGAATATTTATTTTCTGGCCATTTACAGAAAACCTTTGCTGACCCCTTCTCCATAGTCACAGGCAGGAAGGTGAGAATGTGAGCAGGGGTGCAGCTGGAGGCAGCTGTGTGTTATAATTGCATTTAATTCTGCCAATAACGTCAAAAGGTAGGTACTGTTTTATAAAGGTAGAAACTAAGAAAAGTCACATGCTTAAAGTAACACAGCAGTAAAGCTATAGGTCAGGGACTTTACACACTGTTCTGATTCTTTCCTACAGTGCTGGGTGAAGAAGCTTGGTTTTGGGCCTTCTAACAATTTTGTAAACCTAGCTAAATCAGAACTCAGAGGAGCATTGGTTCAGAGGGGTACTCACCACACCCCGATAGATAGAATTGGCATAAGTGGGGGCAAGACTCATATCCATGATGAAGAGTATGATTCCAACCGCAGAACAGATTGCACTGACGATGGTCAAGCCCAAGCTGCCATTCAGCTGAAGAAGACACAGAGGGTCAGGGTGGGAGAGGGAAATTATTGTGGCTGAGATGAACAGAGATTCAACAAGTGCTTCTTAATGTGAATCCCTAGAACCTTTGTTCTGTAGCAAGGAAAGAGGTGTTCTGTGCAAAAAAGTGTGCGGGTAAATCAACTTTGAGAAAAAGCTGGGCTGAACAAAGTTAAATAGGTCTTTGCTATACGACTTGTCAGAGCCTTTCACAAGGATTATGGATCTTCCAGAGAGAAGACTACTAAATAGAGGTTTCCCCAAGTTTACCTACTCATCTTCACAGAGTATCTTATGGGACAAGTGTCCCTAGGACGAATCTTCGGGAAACACTCAATCAACCTGCTTATCCCATATGAGATAGGTAGGAAGCGCTGCCCCTGTGTCTTGGGGTATGACAAGCTCTGATCCTCCATGATTCTGGGCCATGTGCAGAAAGACTGTGCAGAATTTTGAGCTTCCTTTTGGAGATTTTCCAATAGATCTCATGTGATATAGGGACCTGGCCATCCTGAGGCCCTTCACCTTAGACAACCTGCTTGTGAGAGAAACAAAGGTACTTTCTTCGTCTATTGCTAGGGAATCTTGTTCATGTGATTGGCAGAGCTCACCTGGTTGGAGTCCTTAGGGAAGCAGGTGGCTTCCCTGCAGAACTGGCTGGAGGCCTGCTCTGTGTGCCACAGGCACTGTCAATAACTGCTCTGCTGGAGTGGAGCCTGGGCCCCCAGGAGCTTTGTGTCTCCTCCTGTAGGCACCTCTTAGGGACACTGTTCTGACTCTGCCTTAACTCAGGTGGCTGCATTGCCCTTCCCTCCCCAGAATCCTCTGGACTCCTTCCTACCATGACTCTGGCCAGGTGCACGTGGTCCTGCATGTGAGTATGAGTGAGCGCGTGTGTCAGCGCCCCGCGTCTGGTTAGATGTACGTGCACGGGTGAGGGAGGGGTTGTGTGCTAACCCTCTTTTCCCCAGAGAGTGTCTCCTATAGGTCTCTGCTGGCAGAACCTGTGTCAGGAGGTGACTTACCAGGCAAGAAGACTTTGGCTGATTTTCTGCTGACACTGAGAGGGATCCTGAAACGATGAACTGACACAGAAGAGAGGGGATTTAGAAAGAGGCCCCCGGTTAGGGTCCCATCTTCCAGCTTCCAAGATTCTGGTCACACACATTCTCTCATACACACTAGGTTCCTGTGCTGGGGCCTCCAAGTCAACATGGGAGGAAGGAAGGAAGGAAGGAAGGAAGGAAGGGAGGGAGGGAGGGAGGGAGGAAGGAAGGGAGGGTAAAAGGGAGGGAAAGAAAAGAGGAAGGAAAGGGGAGGTAGAAGCAGACTGCCTGCTGAGGAGGGAGCCCAATGTGGGGCTAGATCCCAGGATGCTGAGATCATGACCTGAGCTGAAGGCAGACGCTTAACCGACTGACCCACCCAGGCACCCCCAGACCCTATGTTCCTAATCTTTACCCCACACACCCTCCCACTCAGGGTAGATGCATGTGCCATGGGGGGGGGAAATGGTTTATAGTGAAAAGTTACTCTAGCTTCCTATGCCTTTAAAGGGAATGGTACTTTTTCCTATATATGGAAAAATAAATCTCATTCTTACACCCTTCTGTTTATAGAGATGGGGAGGGAAGGGAACAATGGGCTGGCCTTCTGAGGTCCCTTTGGGTCCTTTTAAGGTGCCAAAGGAGATAGGCCTTTGTTTTGGAAGAGGACATTAATGATCTTTAGGAAATACATAGTCCTGGAGTCAAAAAGGCAACCAAGAACAAAACTGCCCTGCAGATATAAAGGAGGGGGTGTGGTCATGAGAGCTGATCAACCTGGTAGAAGGGAAGATACCAGGGCAATTGTCAGGCCCTTAAAAGTACTCAGTAGCATCATTGCTCAATAGCAAGCCATTCTGTGGCCATGGTGTTAGCCTCTCCATTGCCCCAAACTCCATTAAAGTGGGTTTTACAGACGCAAGGCTGGGGGAGAGGAATAGGGGCTGAGTTCCAAGTCTGGGTCCATGCAAAGCAGAGAGCGGACCACAGCCTCAGAAAATGAGACCCAGATGGATACAAGAAAGAGCAGGTACTCAGAGAAAGATCCTCCAAAGAACATGAGCCCTGCCATTTTGCAGGTGTTGTGTGGGTATGAGGGTGGGGGATAACACTAGGCGATTTTATTTAAATGTCATGGCATAAGGGCGGACTTTGCTTATCTAGGTTCCTCTAGAGTTTTGCAATTTGTGAGAAAAGTTGCATTTGAATCATAGATAGGTGCGTGAGTCCAGAGACAAAGACTGTGTAATAGCAGAGAGGAAAAGGAGGTGGGAGGGAGGACAGGGAAGAGAAGGAAGGAGTATGTGTGTGTGTGTGTGTGTGTGTGTGTGTGTGTAGCTGAGAGGATGCTAGGGAGAACGCAAAAGAATCAAAAAGGCAGTAAATTGGGGGCACCTGGGTGGCACAGCGGTTAAGCGTCTGCCTTCGGCTCAGGGTGTGATCCCGGCGTTCTGGGATCGAGCCCCACATCAGGCTCTTCTGCTAGGAGCCTGCTTCTTCCTCTCCCACTCCCCCTGCTTGTGTTCCCTCTCTCGCTGGCTGTCTTTATCTTTGTCGAATAAATAAATAAAATCTTAAAAAAAAAAGGCAGTAAATTGGAGAAGAGAAAGGATCTGTGGTTTTTAACCTTTTATGGAGTCACAGATCACTCCGAGAATCTATGAAAGCTATGGACTTTTCCAGGAAAACGAATACACATCTATCATACCAAATATTTTGCCAAAATGGGGACTCTGAAACCCATCTGTGGACCCCAGGTTGCGTGCCCGTTGCTTAATGACTGTTCTGTGTCTGGGCAGCTACTCTCAACCATTGGTGGAAGTGTTCTCCTGGAGCTTAGGCCGTGGGCATATGTTGAACAACACTTGAAGGCTATTACCAATATACCTTTTTACACATCGGCATTGTCGTATGAACTGGAAAAAGGGGCCACCCCTGGGTTGATGAGTGAGAAGAGAGTTCCCTGACCTGTGGGGTGAGCCAATTAGAAAATGTGCCCCCTCTGGTGAATGGCACCTTGTAGGGCTCTCACTTGGTGTTATGGCTGAATTGTGTCCCCTCAAAATTCATCTTTTGAAGTCCTAACCCCCCAGTACCTCAGAATGTGACTCTATTTGGAGATGGGGCCTTTAAAGAGGTGACTAAGTCTCAGTGAGATCATTAGGGTGGCCCTAATCCAACATGACTGGTGTCCTTATGGGAAGAGGGGATTGGGACACAGACACATTGAGACCATGTGAAGACACAGGGAGAAGGCGGCCATCTGCAAGCCAAGGAGAGAGGCCTCAGAAGAAACAACCCTGGTGACACCTTGATCTTGGACTTTCAGCCTCCGAACGGTGAGAGAATGCATTTACGTTGGGTAGGCCACCTAGTCTGTGCTGTTTGTCGCAGCAGACCTAGCAAACTAACATGCCTGGTAAGCAAGCCCTGGGTGGGATTCACACCCCGCGTATTCCCTTAGCTGGGAACCTGCTGCAGGGTGCAAGCCACACAACCTGACAAGGTGGCCCTGAGTGTGCTGGCACTTTCTGAGAACTCGCTTGTGGGGTGGGGTGACTCACATGACTTACCCAGATGCCTCCCCAGAAGGGAAAGCCTCCATAGAGTGAGACAGCTATATAGTTCCCGGAGAGGACGGTGGCCATGATGGAACCGAGGCCGATGTGTATCAGGCCAAAATCAGGATCTGGATGCCCTGTCAGGAGAGCCACAAGCTGAAGCCTTTGTTTCTGAGGCTGGATCCTGCCTCCCCTTTGTGCCTCCTTTTTATTTGAATAAATCTTTTGTGTTCCTGGTCTAAAAAGTAATATGAAAATATAAAAATGAAATGAAAACTTCCCACAGTTACCTTCTACTCAGAGAAAGCATCCCACTTACATTTTGATGTATAACCTTCCATTATTCTTTTCAAGTGTATGTATCAATAACACAAGATGGTTCTGGGAGGGAGAGGGAGAGGGAAGATGGAAAAGTGGGGGACCTGTGTTTCATCTCCTGTGAATTCAGCTAGACATCTATCGAATCATTCTGAACCTGTGAATTCGACCTGAGATCTAAGAAAAGAATTGCTTCAATTCTACAAATAGAAAAGCGACCACTTTTTGCAAGGTAGGAGGTGCAGAGAAGTGAATCTGAGGGGATCTACCAGAAGATAAACCACGGGAGGAGGAAGCCTGTGTAAACTGGATATGGGAAAGCGATATTGCAGTGGAACACAGAATCAGAACTTTTAGAAGTCTGCTTCTGTGAGGGACATCCCTGCCTGAAAGGTGCTCAAGTGACAAAGCAGGGCAGCATCCGAGGTGGGACAGTGTGGTCTCAGGATCCCCAGGGTCACAGAAAGAGTGGGGGTACCTGAGTGTGGCAGAGTTCCCAAGCATTGCAGCGGGAAGCTGGCTACAATCAGCGAGGCCCCGAATGGCCTCTCAGCTCGTGTTGCCATAAACCTCGAACCACGGCCTGATTGGGCAACTGCTCTCCACGCCTGGGCCCAGAAAGCAGCAGGGCCCCAGTGAGACGCCCTCCCTCCCCTAGGAGGATTGGTGCAGGTGTGCTCTGCAGGAGTCTATGGAGCTTGGCACACACAAAAGGGCCTGACTGTTTTTCACTGAGGTTGCCCCGAAGAGTGAGGCAGTGATCGTTCAGCTTCAGGGCTGGAGATTGGGGCACTGCCACTTTTACTTTTTTTTTCATCCTCTAAAGCAGCATGAAAAACCTTCAGGGAACAAAAGCCACATAGAGCAACCTCAAGCAGCTTACACTGAGCCCGGGCCCCTGGCAAGGGGTGGTGCAACTCTGCCCAGGTGAAGACGCCTGAGAGTCAGTGCACAGGCCCCGCCCCCAGAACACCAGCAGGATCTCCGGGGAATACCAAGTTTATGGAACACACAGAACGGAAAAACTCCTGTGCTAGGGGAGAATAGTATATAAAATTTGAGGGTTTTTTTCCCTCATGAGTCTTTAGTCTTTCAGTTTAAAATGTTCTTTTTCTTTTGGCCTGTTTTCTTTTTCAACTAGATTCTAATTCTATCGACTCTTTGTTTTTAAGTCTTTAATTTTCATTTCTACATTTACATTTTATAGATATATTCTTCATTTTTGGCTTTCTTTCACTGTATTCAATTTTATTTTTGTATATATATAAGTTTTGCTTTCTTTACAATTTTGGGATTTAGTGTCTTCTAACAGACCAACATACACCCAGGACCAAGTAGATCACCCTGTTTTGTCCAGCTGTGAGATTATATTCTCTCCTCCCCTTTTTTCTTTTCTTTTTTGGTTTCTGACCTCTATGTCTAGTGTGTATTTCACTGGGGTCATGGTTGATATTTTTAATTTTGTTCCCTTGTTCATCTATTCTTCTCTGGACAAATTCCTACAGGGAGAAATTCACAATAACAGAAAGAACCGGAGGTAATACTCTGCCACAAAAGAAAAGATTGGCATTATTCCCTGCGTATTTTCAGACCACAATGCTTCGAAATTTGAATTCAATCACAAGAGGAAATTTAGAAGGAACGCACATATTTGGAGGTTAAAGAGCATCCTACTAAAGAATGAATGGGTCAACCAGGAAATTAAAGAATTAAAAAAATTCATGGAAACAAATGGAAATGAAAACACAATTGTTCAAAACCTTTGGGATGCAGCAAAGGCAGTCCTAAGAGGGAAGTATATAGCAATGCAAGTCTTTCTCAAGAAATTAGAAAAGTCTTAAATACACAAGCTAATCTTACACCTAAAGGAGCTGGAGAAAGAACAGCAAAGAAAGCCTAAACCAAGCAGGAGAATAGAAATAATAAAGATAAGAGCAGAAATCAATGAAATAGAAACCAAAAGAACAGTGGATCAGATCAATGAAACTAGAAGCTGATTCTTTGAAAGAATTAATAAGATCAATAAACCCATAGCCAGACTTATCAAAAAGAAAAGAGAAAGGACCCAAATTAATAAAATCATGAATGAAAGAGGAGAGATCGCGACCAACACCAAGGAAATACAAACAATTATAAGAACATACTATGAGCAACTACATGCCAACAAATTAGGCAATCTGGAAGAAATGGATGAATTCCTAGAAACCTATAAACTACCAAAACTGAAACAGGAAGAAATAGAAAACCTGAACAGACCCATAAGAAGTAAAGAAATTGAGTCAGTAATCAAAACTCTCCCACCATACAAGAGTCCAGGGGTGGAAGTCTTCCTAGGGGAATTCTACCAAATATTTAAAGAATAACTAATACCTATTCTTCTGAAGCTGTTTGAAAACATAGAAATGGAAGGAAAACTTCCAAACTCATTCTATGGGGCCAACATTACCTTGATCCCTAAACAAAACCCCCCTAAAAAGGATAATTACAGACCAATATCCCTGATGAACATGGATGCCAAAATTCTCACCAAGATACTAGCCGATAGGATCCAGCAGTGCTTTAAAAGGATTATTCACCACGACCAAGTGGGATTTATTCCTGGGCTGCAAGGCTGGTTCAACATCTGCATATCAATCAACGTGATACATCACATTAAGAAAAGAAAGGACAAGAACCATACGATCCTCTCGATGCAGAAAAAGCATTTGACAAAATATAGCATCCTTTCTTGATTAAAACTCTCCACAGTGTAGGCATAGGGGGAACATACCTCAATAACAAAAAAGCCATCTATGAAAAGCCCACAGAAAATATCTTCCTCAATGGGGAAAAACTGAGAGTTTCTCCCCTAAGGTCAGGAACAGGACAGGGATGCCCATTCTCACCACTATTGTTCAACATAGTACTAGAAGTCCCAACCTCAGCAATCAGACAACAAAAAGAAATAAAACATATTTGAATTGACAAAGAAGAAGTCAATCACTCTGCTTTATGTGGAAAACCCAAAAGACTCCACCCCAGAATTGCTAGAACTCATACAGGAATTCAGCAAAGTCACAGGATATAAAATCAATGCACAGAAGTCAGCTGCACTTCTATACACTAACAATGTGACTAAAGAAAGAGAAATTAAGGAATCAATCCAATTTATAGTTGTACCACAGACCATAAGATACCTAGGAATAAACCAAACCAAAGAGGTAAAGGATCTATAGTCTAGAAACTATAGAACACTTAGGAAAGAAAATGAGGAAGACACAAAGAGATGGAAAAACATTCCACGCTCATGGATTGGAAGAATAAACATTGTTAAAATGTCTATGCTACCCAGAGCAATCTACACTTTCAATGCCATCCCTATCAAAATACCATCGACATTTTTCACAGAGCTGGAGCAAACAATCCTAAAATTTGTATGGAAACGGAAAAGACCCCCAATAGCCAGGGGAATGTTGAAAAAGAAAACCAAAGCTGGTGGCAACACAATGACAGACTTCAAGCTGTATTACGAAGCTGTGATCCTCAGTTATATAACATCCAGTGCTTATCAGAACACGTGTCCTCCTTAATACCCTCACCCATTTACCCCAACTAAGGAATCGTTGAACACTACATCAAAAACTAATGATGTACTATATGTTGGCTAATTGAACATAATAATAAAAAATAAAAAATTGAAAAAAACCAAACCTAACCAAACAAAACACAAAGCTGTAATCCTCAAGACAGTATGGTACTGGCACAAAAACAGACACACAGATCAATGCAACAGAATAGAGAACCCGGAAATGGGCCCTCAACTCTGTGGTCAACTAATCTTTGACAAAGCAGGAAAGAATATTTAGTGGAAAAAGGATAGTCTCTTTAACAGATGGTGCTGGGAAAATTGGACAGCCACACGTAGAAGAATGAAACTGGACCATTTTGTTACACCACACACAAAAATAAACTCAAAATGGATGAAAGACCTAAATGTGAGACAGGAATCCATCAAAATCCTAGAGGAGAACACGGACAGCAACCTCTTTGACCTTGCCCACAGCAACTTCTTGCTAGACACCTCTCCAAAGGCAAGGGAAACAAAAGCAAAAGCAAACTATTGGGACTTCATTAAAATAAAAAGCTTCTGCACAGCTAAGGAAACAGTCAAAAAACTAAAAGGCAACCTACTGAATGGGAGGAGACATTTGCAAATGACATATCAGATAAAGGGCTAGCATCCAAGATCTATAAGGAACTTCTCAAACCCAACACCCAAAATACCAAATAATCCTGTCAAGAAATGGGCAGAAGACATGAGCAGACATTTCTTCAAAGAAGACATCCAAATGGCCAATAGAGACATGAAAAAATGTGCCACGTCACTTGGCGTCAGGGAAATACAAATTGAAACCACAATGAGATACCACCTCTCACTGGTCAGAAAGGCTAAAATTAATACGTCAGGAGATGACAGATGTTGGCGAGGATGTGGAGAAGGGGGAACCCTTCTACATTGTTGGTGGGAATGCAAGCTGGTACAGCCACTCTGGAAAACAGTATGGAGTTTCCTCAAGAAGTTAAAAATAGAACTACTGTATGACCCAGTAATAGCCCTACTAGGTTTTTACCCCAAAGATACAAATGTAGTGATCTGAAGGGGCACTTGCACCCCAATGTTTAAAGCAGCAATGTTCACAATAGCCAAACTATGGAAACAGCCCAGATGTCCATCGACACATGAATGGATAAAGAAGATATGTTATATACACACACACACGCACACACACACGCACACACACACAATGGACTATTACTCAGCCATCAGAAAGGATGAAATCTTACCATTTGCACTGAAGTGGATGGAACTGCAGGGTATCATGTTGAGCGAAATAAGTCAATCAGAGAAAGACAATTATCATATGGTTTCACTTGTATGAGGAATATCAGAAACAGCACAGACGATCATAGGGGAAGGGAGGGAAAAAAGGAATGGGAAGTCATCAGAAAGGAAGATAAACCATGAGAGACTCTTAACTATAGGAAAGAAACTGAGGGCTGCTGGAGGGGAGGTGGGTGGGGGGATGGGGCAACTGGGCGACAGGCATTAAGGAGGGTACGTGATGTGATGAGCACTGGGTGTTATACGTAACTGATGTATTATTGAACTCTACGTCTGAAACTAATGATGTTGACTAATTGAATTAAAAAAAATAAATGGGGGATGAAATGGCCACTGGGGTGGGATGGAACACAAGCTGGTTCTGTATATTTAACTTAATATTTTATCAGGTACACATCCCCATGGTATTAAGTGTTCTTCAAACACATTTTTAAAGGCTGCCTGATTCCATCATGTGATGTTTTGTGGAGTAGTTGGAACAGAGATACTGAACAGCTAAGATTGTTTTTGTGTTTTCATATTATAAATAATACTGTAATGAACATGCTTGTGGATAAATCTTTGTGTTCATCTATTATTTCTTTAGCATATTTTTATGGATTGAATTGTGTCTGCCCCTTCCCCACCAAATTAACATATTGAAATTCTAAGCCCCAGTACCTGATAATCTGACCTTATTTGGAAATAGGGTTGTTTCAGTTGTAATTAGGTACTAGAGGTATTACCGGAGTAGGGAGGGTCCCTAATCCTATATGACACTGTCCCTTCAAAAGAATGACATGAAGAGACACACAAGCACACAGGGGAATTCCATGTGTACCAAGATTGGGGTTGTGCTGCCACAAGACAAGGAGATACCAGAAGTTGGAAGAAAGGCCTGGAACAGACCTTCCCCTAGTGCCTTCACCGGGAGCACGGCCTTGCGGACAACTTCATTGTGAACTTTTGGCCTCCAGAACTGTGAGATAATTTCTGTTGTTGTAAAGCCACCCAGTTTGTGGTACTTTGTTATGACAGTCCTAGGAAACTAACACAGATATACTCTTGCACAAAGGGTATGTATACATATACATAGATGTATTAGGTATGTGTATATACACGTGTTATATGCACAAACATGGCAGCAAATGCAAATGTATTATTTCCTTAAATTTGTACAAATGGTAACAGACTGTGCACAGTGTCTGCCCCTCTTTTCTTCTTTCCATCAAAGATATGTCTTGGGCTATGTCCATAGCATCACACAAAGATACCTTGTTCTCTTTAGAGCTGTCCTACATTCTGTCCTTGGAAAAATACATTGATTTAGCCAGTATTATATGGGTGGGTACTTTGTTTCCATTCTGTTGTCATCACAAAGCCTGCTGCAGTAAATAAGCTCGTATACATCACAGTTCTCGTGTGCACAGGCCTATCGGCAGGACAGAGGCTCAGAAATGGAATTAGTGGGTTTTTGCAAATTTGAAAGATACAAATTGCCCTCCTTACAGTCTGGATGCAATGACACTCCCATGAGCATTAAGTCGGGGTGGAGCTAGGATCTGAGCTTAGGCTGTCTGGGTCGGAATCTGTGATTGTCATCTTTCAGCGATGCAATGGAATGGGTCTCTCTTGGTCCTGTCCAGGACAGCCTGTCAGGGGAAAACCACCGTGAACTGTTATTTCGTTGGTTGTCTAAGATGCTTTTTCCCCCTAATGGCCAAAGATTCCATTCAAGCACGCTGGGTTTAGACTCCACCTTGAAGTTTGGTATGCCCCCTTTTTTCCAGAGGCCACATGGATCAACATGGACACTGGCGACAGGACCAACATTCAAAACAGATGAACGTAGAGGAAGGGAAGGAAAAATAAAGTCAGATGAAAAAAGAGAGGGAGACAAACCATAAGAGGTGCTTAACTCTAGGGAACAAACTGAGGGTCGCTGGAGGGGAGTGGTGGGGGAAGGGATAGTTGGGTGATGGGCATTAAGGGGGCAGGTGATGTCATGAGCACTGGGTGTGATATGCAACTGGTGAATCTCTAAACTCTACTCCTGAAACTAATAATACAGCATATGTTAACTAAATTGAATTTAAATAAAGAATAAAAAAATGTAACCCCATGCCCTTTACCTCTCACCCTCCCCCCATTCAGTCTCCCCTTGACACCCCCACCCCCAACCGTTAATCTACTTTCTCTTTGTGTGGACTTATCTATTCTGATGATTTAATTTAAATAGAATAAAAAAAAAGGACCAACATTCAAGTTTACCACTTTTTTTTGGTTGTTGTTGCTGCTTTTCTTCCTCTTTCTTTAAATGCCTAAGGCGGAAGATAAAAGGCCCCCTACCGAGACCCTGGTGATGTTGCACAGCTGAGATTTCTGGTGGTCCTGATTTGGCAAGGCTGGGTCAGCTCCAACCCTGCTCGCTGGATTTGGAGTTGCTGTATTTCCAAGGTCCCCCCCCTCCCCCCGCCCCGTCTGACTCCAGCCAGTGACCCCTGGCCTGCAGAGTGAAAGCTCCCTTACCCCCAAGGCTTTGCCTTCCTTCAAGGCTCTCCGGACAGGTTGCTCACTCACAGATGGCTTCAAACCCGGTGGGTTCACAGGAAGTTGGTGTACTTGGGGCTGGTTGCTTGGATACAGGGCCACCTGACACATGCCTTCTTGGGTCGCAGGATAGCTGTTGTGGGGTGCCACTACAAACACGGAATTGTCCAGGGGTCCTGCTGGATCCATCGGATTCATGGTGCTAAAACACAAAAGTGATAGACTCATCTCTCCCATAGGCACTGATGTTTACATGGAGAAAGGACTTCTGCCTCCAGTAGCTCATTTGAGCATCTTAACCACTTATGCATTTATTAATCCCATTTTAGAGATACTGTCATGTACCAGTTATGGGACACTTATGAAGTGCCAGGCAGTCAGTGCTTTACAAACACATCTCCTTTCATCTTCACACCGGACCAGCTTTACAGGTGAGAAAACAAAGGCTCGAAGAAGCTAAACTCTGCCAGAAGGCAAAGTCTGTGTCTTTCTCATTTTTGAATCCCTCAGAGTGCTTAGCATGGTACTTTGCATATAGTAATACCATCTGATTACAGAACTTCAGATATGGAAAAGCTCTTGGGGTGCATTGAGTCCGGTTCTCTCAATTTCTAGAAAACGAAGCAGAGGCTGGGAGAGTGGACATGAATTCCTCCAGGTCCCAGTCACATAAATACTAGTTGAATGGAGATCACCCTCCTCAGGAGAAGCCTGGTCGCTAGTGCAGGGTATATTCACTGGGTGTCCAATCTTCTAGGCTACTGATGAATTCTGACCCAGTTTTTAAAATTTTTATTTTTTGGAGCAGACACTTAAAAAGTTTGTACAATAAACCCTGCCACGTGCTCCACCCCATACCCAGATTCATCATGTCTCATTTGGCAGAAAAATCTTACCACCCTCCCTCTATTATTCATAGAAAACATTACACTGTACATACTCACTTTGCTCTGCCAGCGACTAAGGCTTTCTTGCTCCTGTTCCCAATTCTTTGTTGTAGGTAACCTGATTTCCTGAAAGAATGAACAAACTAGGCTCGGTTGGCTGATATGTTCAGAAAGATCCAAAGTCCTTTTCGCTTTTCTCCTAGGTGCAGGCCAGGTCACCAACTGCTTAGAGCTCAGTTTCCCCACCTATATTTGCTTCCTGTTTTGGCCAAGGAGCCAATTAAATGCAACTCAACTGGGCAAGTGTTTAATGGCATCTATGTGGAGAAGAAAGGGTTGTGCTTGATGCTCTGGGAGACACGGAATGAACCGGGCACTCTGGGGTAATGTAGATGGCTGTAGCACAAGACAGGATGATATAAATGCTGCAGTTAGAGAAACAAGGGGCCCCAAAGAAGAAGAGAAACTGATTTACTGGATTTGAAGAAAACAGGGAAGACTTTGAACAGAAGGTGGAATTTTGAAATCAAAAAACTGCAGGAGAAAAAGAGAGTCAGAGCATGTGAAGTGAGTGTTGCAATGAACTTAAGTCTATTTTTATCTATGCCAGAGCCTATAGAAAATCAGAAAGCACCTGTGATGTATCCAGGTGTATTTCATGTGAATTGCACAGGCAAAATGAAAAGGAACTGCTGCAGGAGGCGGTGAGTATCTTGATGGACTAGCCCATCACATTCACCTTTGTATTCCTACTGGCATATAATAGGCATTCAACGAGGCTTTTTGAATGAACAAATGAAGTCCGTGAGATGGCTAGAACTCTGTAAAATAGTCAACAGAAAGGACATTATTGCAGGCAGAGGGTATGGAGGGCAAAGGATGGAGGAGAGAGGTGGAGGACATATTTTGGGTATGGCTGAGAGTGGCAGAGCATTTTGTGGGAGAAGGGCTTTGAAAGTTATAAGGAGGAAAAGCCGATCTGCATGTCTTTTCCCATTTTTCTATCAGATTTCTGGACCTTTGTCTTTCAATTTTCAAGAGTCCTTTATATATTAGGGATATTAGCGAAAACACTAATGTGAAAAGATATGTGCACTTTTACGTTTACTGTAGCATTATTTTACAATAGCCAAACTATGGATGCAGCCCAGTTGTCCGTCCATAGGTGGATGGATGAAGATGTGGTATATATATGCAATGGAATATTACTCATAAAAAGGAATGAAATCTTGCCATTTGCAACAACGTGGATAGGATCTAGGGGTATAAATACTAAGTGAAATAAGTCAGTCAGAGAAAGACAAATACTATATGATTTCACTCACATGTGCAATTTAAGAAAGAAAACAAAGGAACGAATACAAATATAGAGAACTAGTGGTTGCCAGAAGGGAAGCAGCTCCGGGGTGGGGGGTGGGTGGGTGAAACAGGTGAAGGGGATGAAGAGTATACTCATCATCATGAGCACTAAGTAATGTATAGAATTGTTGAATCACTATCTTGTATACCTGAAACTAGTATAGAATTATATTAAGTATATTTATATTAAGTATACTGGAATTAAAAAAATAAAAAGATGAAAGATTCAGTCTCCTTACACTGATCCTACCCATTCTGGGTATGCTGATGGCTTATGTGTATCTTTGTTCATACTTTTGTGCCTTGTTGTACCATATGGGGTCTCAAAAGAAAACAAAAGGCAATCTTAAAGTGTTTAATTGTGTATTAATGAAGGGACTACTTACAGAAGTGCGGGCAGAGTTATGGGAGCCAAAGAGAATGCTGACGCAATCGGGAAGCTGTTGGTGTAGCAGTTCACCACCTTGAATGCCATTCTCATTTGGAAACACCCTTGCAAAACACCCAGCAGGGATGCTTAACCAGATAAACATCATTTGGCCTCCCGTGGCCCACTCAAGTGGACACATAAAATTCACCACCACAGATGGCAGTAATATGAACCAATTTGAGAACAACCTTTGTTATTTTTTAAAAATAATTAAACGAAATTAAATTAGCTCCCTGTACTTCATGTGTTTTTTCCAATTCGATGATTCATTTTATGTTAAATATGTCTTAGATCTCTTCTGTGACATGTTTGCATGAGACAGTTAGAAATGTAGGCTGATACAGGTGTGTCCTACTGGTGGCTTAAACGCCACAGGTGGCCTGGCCTTTTCTTCTATTATTTCACGTGGTCAGTCACTCTTCGTGAAGTCCCAAGTAAAACAAAGTACATGGCGGCTCCATTCCTGGGAACTTTGACATAGGATAAAGCCTGAAAGGTATTAAGTTCTGGGCTTAGATAATTATAAATAAGTTTATCTTCTTCATGAATGTCTGGTGGGACATTCAAAAGCCATGAGAGACAATTCATCATTGTCTGGGACTGTCTTGAACACGACAGACAATCTGGCATTCCTGGATATCTTTTCTAAATGTTTTTATTGACTTGTCATCTCCTTCACTCACTGTGACAAAAAATGACATGCTCAAAATTTTGCAGAAATCCCACTATGGGATGGTACTTCCTTGGCCCAAGATGGCTATGGTGTGCCTTTCCCAGGATGAGGGAAGCATGCCCACAGGCAGGAACTAACATTATGACATGCAGCAAAACACTTCTGAAAGTCTATCCTAGGTTTGGACTACCCTTTTCTGTTAATAGTAATCGAGGCACACGCTTTATAGGAAGATGCTAAGGGAAGATTATAAAACTGCAGAAACTCGTGAATGCTTTCAACAGTGCACGCCATCCAGGATCAGTGCGGGCAGAAAAGCATGCAAATGGAGTTAAAAAAAACAAACAAACCAGAGTGTGAGCAGAACGTGAGCTAAAATGAGGCTCTGCCCTCACCCTTACTAACTTGAGATAGGTGGCAAACACTACACTTAAATTCTTCCCACATGAAATGTTAATGAGCAGGCCTGGTGGCTGCTGATTCGGAGGTCACCAACGTATTCCCCATTTTTTAGGAATACCTATTTATGTGAGGGGAGAACTCACGAAAGGGCGGAGAATCGTGACCATGCAAGGTGGTGCGAAGGCCGGGCAGTGGGGCCCGGAAAGGGCACTCAGATTCATACGTTAGAATCCATGAGGATTTCTTAGAGTGAGTGGAGGCCACTGGATGGGACTCCCATTTTAGTGTTTCAGTTCTGGTTATTAAAACATCCTCATTTAAACTCTTAAGTCTCTGAATCGATGATTTTAAACCTTCAATTTCACATCTGAGTCCAAGTTTGCCCTCTGCCCTAAGGAAGATGGGCCAGTCTTTTGGCTCCGATGGCTTGTAGGATGGTTGCTGGGAAGGCTGAGGACCACCCTTTCCCCCATCTCATTTTTCTATTTGTAGTGGGCACCCAGGAGATACTGAACCATGGCTGCTCATGGAGAGGTGACCGTCTTTCCTACTTCCTATGCATATAGTCCCACGTCAGGATATGGTCCTCTTTCTGGAGGTTCTATCTTCAATCTAGGTGGATACATGAAGGCTTCTACTGTCTACAATAACAAGGCATTCAGTTCTGAGCAGCTCTTTTAGGGGGAGGTGGCCTCTCTTGCAGCTTGTCTTCACCTTCTTGCTGACGTCAGCGGCAGCGTTTTATGGAAGGGCTTTGATAGGTATTGTTCTCCATGCTGCAGCAACTGTCGGGAGATCTGGGGCTTCTGGTCTCCTCTCTCTCCAGGGTCTCCATGCTGGGGGGCCTGCCGGCAAGTGGTGGAGTCCTTTCTGCCTTTGCCTTTGAACTCAGGGTCTGGCCCATGGCCCTCGGCTTGCTTACGTAGGTGTGCCTTTCCTTAACATGGCTGACTCTGGCCCCAGGCGTTCTGGAACAGCTCAGCCAATCCCATCCAGGTCTCAAAGACTCTCAGCAGGGAAAGGGATTCTTCCTGTGGACACCCACAAACCTTACAGCTGCCTCTCTGCTCCCTCAGCTTCACAGAGTAGAGCCCTGCAAATGCCACACTCCTACTGTGGGATGCCTAGGTGAGGGTGTTCCTAACCCTAACACCCTCTAGGGAGTGGGGGCAATATAGTGCTCACTACAGTGAAAAGGCACCTGTGCTAGTTTTCTAGGCTAGTGTAACAAAGCACCACAAAGCCAGTGGCTTAGAACAACAGAAATTTATTGTCTCCTTCTTCTGGAGGCCAGACATCCAAAAACAGGACGTCGACAGGGTCGTGCTCCCCCTGAAACCTTTAGGAAAGGATCCATCCTTGCCTCTTCCTCACTTCTGGTGATTTCCAGCCATTTGGCATTTCTGGGTTTGTAGATGCAGACATCACTCCAATCCTCTTATTTTCTCATGATGTTTCCCCGAATCTTCACACTGTCTTCCCGGTGTGTATGCGTGCCTCTGTGTCCTAATTTCCCCTTTCCCTAAGGACACCAGTCATTAGAATAGGACCCACCCTGATGGTCTCATTTTAACTTGATTACCTCTACAAAGACCCCATTTCTGAATAAGGTCACATTCCGAAGTACTGGGGACTGGGACTCCAACCTATCTTTTTGGGGGGCACAATGTGGCCCACAACAGCACACCCCAGCAAGCTCTCCAGTGGTTTTTTGGACTTAGAATGTT
Source organism: Ursus americanus (assembly GCF_024610735.1). Lineage (NCBI taxonomy): Eukaryota > Metazoa > Chordata > Mammalia > Carnivora > Ursidae > Ursus > Ursus americanus. Next base: position 37,047,497 of record NC_142150.1, on the reverse strand, counting down.
GGGCACATCTTCTGCTTTCACAGGAGGACTTTTGTCACTAATTCTTAGAAAACAAAAATTCCATCCAGCCTCCTATATCATTGTGCAACAGATATAATAATAAGAGCTAATAAATGACAAATAATAATAATGTATTGAGGGAGTAGCATGAACTAGGAGCTCTTCTAAGTCCTTTAATGATGTATTATCATTTAGTATTTGCATCTACTCTGTGGGCTAGGTACTATTATTTCTGCTTTACAGGTGAGGAAATCAAAGCACAGTGAAATCACGAGTCTTGCAGTTGCTACATTGACGTCATGCCTGCCTCCGAAGTCAGAGTGTTTCCTTCTCTCGGATGAAGGAGTCCGTTCACTCAGGCTGATCTCCTCCACCCGGAGATAAAGTGGGCTGTATTCAGCCTTTACTTTCCCATGTCCCCTGGATGGGCTGTATTCGTCTGTGTTAACTCAGATTGTTTTTAAGAAGGGTGAAATCAACCTTCAAATCGCATCCTTTATTGAAGTAGGGAGAAGGTATACCAGAAAAGACTTCATTAGCATGTCTTTTCCATGAGGCCTCTTGAAAAAAATTACAGTTCTTCACTAATTCAGTTTACGTTTTGTTCATGACTGGAGTCGCTCTGGTTCTTTGACTGGAGACCCTGGATTCCGACAGTGAAGGACCTGTGGTGAATGGGTGAGAGCACACTGGTCACCATTGTATCAGAAAATAAGAGCCTCGCCCTGAGTCACTGAGTCAAAACAAGACAAAACAACAGCGACCACAAACAAACACATATGTAAACCTGGAATGTGACCAGGTGAAGCCACCACTCAGTCCTGGGGGAGAGGCAGAGGTGCAAGAGACCTCTGGCCCATCGGCGTTTCGATGAATTACAACCACCGCATTAAACTAAAATACTCCTCTTCAGAAAATGACTTTGACATTCAGCTGTCCTGTGGTGAGTGCTAAGACTCTTCTTGGGTCCTCTACTTCATATTCTAGGTCAGAAGGAGAAAGAGCCGAACAACCCATGGAGGGGAGAACTGTCTGGCTTAGACTACCGGATTTGGGGAGTCCCTGCAGAAGGCATTCTAATGGGAACAGCCTTTGTGAGGAGATGAAGAGAGGTGAACAGAATAGGCATCGTGAGGTAGCGTTAGGTTACTACTGACCTTCGACCGTCCATCAGAAGGAGGGTCATCTGCTTTCAGACATGGTTGACTGAGGGTAATTGAAACCTTAGAAAATGAAACAAAAAAAATAAAATAAGGGGGGAACTACTGTATATAGCCATAAAGTTTGACCAAGAAACCCTGTTGCTAGAAACCCTTTAGTAGCACCCCGGTACTTACAGGCTAAATTCCAAATTCTTTAGTAGGGTGGATGAGCCCCACTAGGATCTGGCCTCAGTTTGCCTCTCCAGCTTCATTTTCCTTCACTTTCCTCTAAATACTATCCTACAGGAATTCTGCAAACCTGCCCTGCCGGCTCCAGGCAGAGTTTTAGGCTGACTACCCATATGCAGGTTTTGTGGGGGATTTAATGGCCTATTTTGGAAGAACTTAGACAAACTCCATAGGTAAGGAGATAGGATTGTCATTACAATCAACCTCCTTCCATCACTATTTAGTGATTGTTCCCATCCTTTATTCTATTCGTGTAGTGTATTATATCGATGGATTTTTTCCAATTAAAAAACTGTGTTAAAATACACATAATATTGATCATTTTAACAATTTTTAAACACCCAGTTCAGTGGTAGTAAATACACATATGATGTTGTGTGACCATCACCACCACATCCATCTTCATAGTTCTTTACATCTTGTAAAACTGAAACGCTAGACCCGTTAAACAGTGACTCCCTACTCCCACATCTCCAGCCCCTGGCAACCCTCATTCTCTTTTCTGTCTCTAGGATTTTGACCACTCTAACTCTCTCACATGGAATGGAATCGCAGTGTTTGCCTTTTTGTGATGGCTTTATTTCATTTCGCATGATGTCCTCAAGGTTTATCTGTGCTGTTGCATATGTCAGATTTTTCTTCCTTTTTAAGGCTAATATTCTATTGTATGGCTATACCACCTTTTGCTTATCCATTCATCTATTGATGGACACTTGGCTTGCCACATTTTAGCTATTGTGAATAAAGCCACTATAAACATGGGTGTACAAATACTCTTTGAGACCCTGCTTTCAATTCTTCAGTCCTTTTGAGGAACAACCATATTGTTTTCCATAGCAGCTGTACCATTTTACGTTCTCACCAAGAGTGCCCAAGTGTTCTAATTTTTCCACATTCTAGCCAATACTTGTTATTTTCTAGTTTTTTATTTTTTGATAGTAGCCATCTTAATGGGTGTAAGATGGTATCTCATTGTGGTTCTGAGTTGCATTTCCCTGATAATCGGTGGTGTTGAACATTTTTGCTTATTGGTTATTTGTATACTTTATTTGGAGAAGTGTCTATTCAAGTCCTTTGCCCATTTTTGAATTGTTAATTTCCGTTGTTCTCTCTGTATGCTGGGTATTAACCCCTTGTTAATTTCCGTTGTTCTCTCTATATGCTGGGTATTAACCCCTTGTTAATTTCCGTTGTTCTCTCTATATGCTGGGTATTAACCCCTTATCAGATACATGTTTTACAAATATTTATCTGATTTCATGTGTTGCCTTTTTACTCTGTGGGTATTGTCTTTTGAAGCACAAAATTTTAATTTTCCTGAAGTCCAATTTGTCTGTTTTTACTTTCGTTGCCTGTGCTTTTGGTATCATATCCAAAAAATCATTGCCAAATCCAATGTCATGGAGTTTTGCCCCATGTTCTTCTAAGAGATTTATTATTTTAGGTCTTACATTTGAGCCTTTGATCAAGTTTTTGTTAATTTTTGAATATGGTATGAGGTAGGGATCCAAATTCATTCTCTTGCATGTGAAGATACAGTTTTCCCAGTACTATCTGTTGAAAAGTCTGTGCTTATACTGTTTTGATTATTGTAGCTTTGTAGAGCAAGACTAACATTTGGAATCTGAAAATGTTAGTCTTCCAGCTTTGTTCTTCTTTTTCGAGGTTGTTTTGGCTATTTGAGATCACTTGAGATTCCATATGAATTTTAGGATGGGTTTTTCTATTTCTGCATAAAAGGCATTGAGATTTTGATAGGGATTGCGTTGAATCTGTAGATTGCTTTGAGTAGTATTGACATCTTAACAACATTAATTCTTCCCATCATGAATGTGGGATACGTTTCCATTTACTTATGTCTTCTTAAACTTTTTTCAGTAGTGTTTTTTAGTTTTCATTGTATAAGTCTTTCACCTACTTGGTTAAGTTAATTCCCAAGTATTTTATTATTTTTGATGCTATTGTAAATGGAATTGTTTTTGTAATTTCCTCTAAAGGTTTATTCAGGATATATTTCTGGACTCTTGATTCTACTGCGCTGATTTTTATATCTATCCTTATGCCAGTACTACAATGTCTTGATTACTATAACTTTGTAGTAACTTTTGAAATTGGGAAGCATGAGTATTCCAACTTTGTTTTCTTTTTCTTTCTTTCTTTCTCTCTCTCTTTTTTTTTTTTGTAGAACAGTTTTAGGTTTGCAGCAAAATTGAGAAGAAGGTACAGAGAATTCCCATATATCCCTTGTCCCCACACATTGTTGACATGAATCACCAGAGAGGTACATTTTTTTTTTTTTTTACCAAGGATTAATCAGCATTGACATATCATAATCATCCAAAGTTCATAGTTTACCTTAGGGTTAACTCTTGGTGTTGTATATTCTATGGGTTTGGACAAATGTATAATGACATATATCCATCATTATAATATAGAGAGTATTTTCACTGCATTAAAAATCTCTGTGCTCTGTCTGTTTATGTCCCCTGCCCCTTGGCAACCAGTGATCTTTTTACTCCATAAAAAGTAAACATATCCATAGTTTTGCCTTTTCCAGATGTTGTATGTTTGGAATGATACAGTATGTATACTTTTCAAATTGGCTTCTTCCACTTAGCAATATGCATGTCTTTTCATGGCTTGATAACTGATTTATTGTTAGCACTGAATAGTATTTCATTGTCTGGATTGACCACAGTTTATTTGTCCATTCACCTACTGATGGACATCTTGGTTGCTTCCAAGTTTTGGCAATTATGAATAAAGTTTCAGTAAACATCTGTGTGCAGGTTTTTGTGTGGACATAATTTTCAACTCTTTTGGGTAAACACCAAGGGTCATGATTGCTAGATTGCGTGGTAGTATGTTTAGTTTTGTAACAAACCATCAAAACTGCTGCCTTCCAAAGTGGTTTACCATTTTGCATTCCTAGCAATGCAATGTGCGAGAGTTCCTGTTGCTCCATATTCCCACCAGTATTTGGTGTTGTCAGTGTTCCAGATTTTGGTCTTTTTAATATGTGTGTAGTGGTTTGTTTTCTTTTTTAAAGATTGGTTTGGCTATTTTGTGTCCTTTCCATTTTCATGTGAATATTAGGATAAGCTTATAAAAAAATCAGCCGAGAATTTGGTAGGGATTGTGTTGAATTACAGATTTAATTTAGGGAGTATTACCATCTTAATATTAAATCTTCTGATTCATGAACACAGGATCTTTCCATTAGTTTAAATCTTCTTCTTTCAATAATGTGTTCTAGTTTGTGGTGGACAGGTCTTACACTCCTCTTGTTTAATTTATCCCTGAATATACATTATATAAGCATTTTATTTTTTGATGTTATTGTAATTGTGCTTTCATGTATAGAAATAACAACTAATTTTCTTATATAGAGATCTTATATCCTACCAACTTGTTGAACTTGTTTATTGGTTCTACTAGATTTTTTTGGTGTGAATTTCTTAGCATTTTATATACACAGGATCATATTAGCTACAAAGAGAGTTAGTTTTACTTTTTCCTTACCAATCAACCTGATACTTTCATTTTTCTTTTATTGCCTAATTTACCTGGCTAGAACCTCTAGTACAATGTTGAATATAAATGGCAAAAGCAGACATCCTTATCTTGTTCCAGATCTTATAGCAAAAGGATTCAGTATCTCAACATCAAGTATGATGTTAATTGTGGATTTTCCCCCCACCACTAAATGCGCTTTTCAAGTTTAGAAAATTCCCTTCCATTCCTAGTTCACTGAATTTTTTTTTTAATCATGAAAGGGTGTTGGCTTTTGTTAAATGCTTTTTCTATGTCTATTGAGATAGTCATGTGCTTTTTGGTCTCTTATTTTATCAGCATGGTGTTTATCAGCATGTATTATATTTGATTTTCATGTTAAACCAGCTCTGAATTCCTAAGATAAATCCTAATTGGTTGTGATGTATGATACTTTTGTTATGTTGATGGATTCCATTTGCTAGCATTTTTTTCTTTGAGGTTTACACATTTATACTTGTAATGGATCCTGGTCTATACTCTCCTTTTGTTGGATATATTTGTCTGGTTTTAGTATCAGGGTAAAACTAGCCTCATAGAATGAGTCAGGAAGTATTCGCTCCTCTTCTTTTCTGGAACAATTTGTAAAAGATTAGTGTTAATTCTTCAAATGTTTAGTAGAGGGGTGCCTGGGTGGCTCAGGTCATGATCTCAGGGTCTTGAGATTGAGCCCCATGTTGGGCTCTGCACTGAGGATGGAGACTGCTTAAGATTCTCTCCCTCCCTCCCTTCTGCCCCTTCCCCCACCGCACCCCACTTGCACACATGTGCACTCTCTCTCAAAAAAAAAGTAGAGTTTACAATGTAGCCACCTGGGATTGGGCTTTTCTTTATGAGAAATTTTTTGCTTATTAATTCAGACTTTTAACATGTAATGAATCTATTCAGATTTTTATTATCTCTTTATTTAAATTTAAATTCAATTAGCCTACATATAGTACATCATTAGTTTTTGGTGTAGTATTCAATGACTCATTAGTTGGGTATAACACTGGGTGCTCATCACATCAAGTACCCTCCTTAATGCCCATCACCCACTTACCCCATCCCCCCACTCACCTCCCTCCACAACCTTCCATTTGTTTCTAGGAGTCAAGAGTCTCTCATGGTTGTCTCCCTCTCTGATTTCTTCCCATTCAGTTTTTCCTCCCTTCCCCTATGACCTTCTCCTCTATTTCTTATCTTCCACATATGAGTGAAACCATATGATAATTGTCTTTCTCTGATTGACTTATTTCACTTAGCATAATCTTCTCCAGTCCCATCCATGTTGATGTAAATAGTAGGTATTCATCCTTACCGATAGCTGAGTAATATTCCATTGTATATATGTACCACATCTTCTTTATCCATTCATCTGTTGAAGGACATCTCAGCTCCTTCCACAGTTTGGCTATTGTGGACATTGCTGTTATGAACATTGGGGTGCAGGTGCCCCTTCTTTTCACTACATCTGTATCTTTGGGGTAAATACCTAGTAGTGCAATTGCTGGGTCATAGGATAGCTCTATTTTTAACTTCTTGAGGAACCTCCATACTATTTTCCAGAGTGGATGTACCAGCTTGCATTGCCATCAACAGTATAAGAGGGTTCCATTTTCTCCACATCCTCACCAACATTTGTTGTTCCCTGTCTTGTTAATTTTAGCCATTCTAACTGGTGTAAGGTGGTATCTCAATATGGTTTTGATTTGTATTTCCCTGATGCCTAGTGATGTTGAGCATTTTATCATGTGTCTGTTGGCCATTTGTATGTCTTCTTTGGACAAGTGTCTGTTTATGTCTTCTGCCCATTTCTTGACTGGATTATTTATTTTTTTGGGTGTTGAGTTTGAGAAGTTCTTTATAGATCTTGGATACCAGCCCTTTATCTGTAATGTCATATGCAAATATCTCCTCCCATTCAGTAGGTTGCCTTTTAGTTTTTTTACTCTTTCCTTTGTTGTGCAGAAGTTTTTTATCTTGATGAAGTCCCAATAGTTCATTTTTGTCTTTGTTTCCCTTGCCTTTAGAGATGTGTCTTACAAGAAGTTGCTGCAGCCCAGGTCGAAGAAGTTGCTGCCTGTGTTCTCCTCTAGGATTTTGATGGATTCCTGTCTCACATTTAGGTCTGTCATCCATTCTGAGTTTATCTTTGTGTGTGGTGTAAGAGAATGGTCCAGTCTCATTCTTGAACATGTGGTTGTCAAATTTTCCCAGCACCATTTATTGAAGAGACTGTCTTTTTTCCATTGGATATTCTTTCCTGCTTTGTTCAAGATTAGTTGACCATAGAGTTGAGGGTCCACTTGTGGGTTCTCTATGCTGTTCCATTGATCTGTGTGTCTGTTTTCGTGCCAGTACCATGTTGTCTTGATGATAACAGCTTTGTAACATAGCTTGAAGCCAGGCATTGGGGGCTTCAAAGCCCCCAGCTTTGGTTTTCTTTTTCAACATTCCCCTGGCTATTCAGGTTTTTTTCTCTTTCCATACAAATTTTAGGATTGTTTGTTCCAGCTCTGTGAAAAATGTTGATGGTATTTTGATAGGGATGGCATTGAAAGTGTAGATTGCTCTGGGTAGCATAGACATTTTAACAATGTTTATTCTTCCAGTGCATGAGCATGGAATGTTCTTCCATCTCTTTGTGTCTTCCTCATTTTCTTGCATAAGTGTTCTGTGGTTTCCAGACTACAGATCCTTTGGCTCTTTGGTTCGGTTTATTCCTAGGTATCTCATGGTCTGTGGTACAACTATAAATGGGATCGGTTCCTTAATTTCTTCCTTTAGTCACATTGTTAGTGTATAGAAGTTCAGCTGACTCTTCTGTGCATTGATTTCATATCCTGCAACTTTGCTGAATTCCTGTATGAGTTCTAGCAATTCTGGGGTGGAGTCTTTTGGGTTTTCCACATAAAGTATCATATCATTTGCAAAGAGTGAGAGTTTGACTTCTTCTTTGCCAATTTGAATACCTTTTATTTCTTTTTGTTGTCTGATTGCTGAGGTTAGGACTTCTAGTACTATGTTGAACAACAGTGGTGAAAGTGGGCATCCCTGTTTGTTCCTGTGCTTAAGGGAGAAGCTCTCAGTTTTTCTTCATTGAGAATATCTCTGTGGGCTTTTTGTGGATGGCTTTTATGATATTGAGGTATGTTCCCTCTAGGCCTATACTTTAAAGAGTTTTAATCAAGAAAGGATGCTGTATTTTGTCAAATGTTTTTTTCTGCATCAGTTGAGAGAATCATATGGTTCTTGTCTTTTCTTTCATTAGTGTGATCTGTCACGTTGATTGATTTGTGAATGTTGAACCACACTTGCATCCCAGGAATAAATCCCACCTGGTCGTGGTGAATAATCTTTTTAATGTACTGTTGGATCCTATTGGCTAGTGTCTTGGTGAGTATTTTGGCATTCATGTTCATTAGGGATATTGGTCTGTGATTCTCCTTTTTGATGGGGGCTTTGTCTGGTTTTGGGATCAGAGCCATAACCAGCAAGGAAATCGAAGCAGTAATCAAAAACCTCCCAAAAGCCAGAGTCAAGGGTCAGATGGCTTCCCAGGGGAATTCTACCAAACATTTAAAGAAGAATTAGTACCTATTCTACTGAAGCTGTTTCAGAAAATAGAAATGGAAGGAAATCTTCCAAACTCGTTTGATGAGGTCAGATTTTTATTACCTCTTGACACAGTTTCAGTAGTTTGTATTTTTGTAGGAATTTGTCCATTTCATGTAGGTTAACTAAATTGTTGGCATGTCATTATTCACAGTATCCTCTTTTAGTCTGTTTTATTTCCTTAGGGTTGTTAGTCATATTCCTCCTTTCATTCATGATTTCTGTAGCTGAATTCTAATCTCTTTTTTCCTTGGTCAGCATTGCTAAAGATCTGTCTTTTGGGGGTGGGGGTTCTTTTGAAAGAATCAACTTTTGGTTTAATTGTTTTTCTCTGTCATTGTACTATTCTTTATTTCATTTTCCCCCCATCATAGTCTTGATTATCATTTCCAGTCTTCCTCTCACTTTGGGGTTAGTTTCTCTTCTCTTCTAGTTTACTTTTTAAATATTTATAAGTTTTAATTTAAATTCCAGTATAGTTAACATACAGTGTTATATTAGTTTCAAGCGTACATTACAGTGATTCAGCAATTCTGTACATCACTCAGGGCTTGTCATGATGGCTATACTCTTTAATGCCCTTCACCTATGTCACCTATCTCCCCAACACCATTCTAGTGTCTGTAGGTGGAAAGTTAGGTTTTTGATTTGAGACTTTTATCCTTTTTAAAAATATAGTATTTATAGCTATAAATTTCCCTCTAAGCATCTTTAGATGCATCAAATACGTCATGGTATGTTGTATATTTGTTTTATTCGTCTCAAAATGTTTTCTATATTTCCTTTTGATTTCTTCTTTCACCTTTTGGTAATTTAGGAATGTGTTGCTTCATTTCCACATATTGGTGATATTTTAAAACCTCCTTCTTTTACTGATTTCTAATTTAATTCCATTATAATCAGAGAGCATATTTTGTATGATTTCCATCCTTTTAATTTATTGACACCTATTTTACAAACTAAAATATGGTCTATCCTGGAGAATAATCTATGCGCACCTGAATAATCTATGCGAACCTGAAAAGAACACGTACTCTGAGTCATTGGGTGAAATACTGTACAGATTTCTATTAGGTCTAGTCGGTTAACAGTGTCATTTGATTTCTCCTATAGCCTTTTCCTTCTGCACAATTTTCCTGTAAATTATTGAATATGGGGTATTGAAGTTGCCAACTGTTGTTTTTAAAATTTTGTGTTTCTCCTGTCAAATCTGCCAGTTTTTGCTCCATGTATTTCAGGACTCTGTTGTTAGTGCATATGTGCTTACAATTGCTATGTGCTCCTGGTGGACTGAACTTAAAAACCATTATAAAAATGTCCTTCTTCATCTCTAGTAACAACTTTTGTCTTAATGTCTATTTTGTCTGACGTTACTATAGCTGCTCCATCTCTCTTTTGGTTTCTGTTTATATGGCATATATTTTTACATACTACGTTCAACCTATTTGTGTCTTTGAATCTAAGGTGTGTCTATTGTACATAGCATTTAATTGGAATACAACTTAAACATCCATTTTGCCAATCTCTGTCTTGTGATTAGTGTCCAATCCATATACATTCAATGTAGTTACAAATAAGATGGGGTTCACACCTGCTATTTTGCCGTTTTCTATATTGTATGTCTTTGTTATTCTATTTGTCCATTACTGCTCGCTTTTATGTTACATGAATGTGTTCTTTCATGCCATTTTATTTAATTATTTTTCTTTTATACCACTTTAATTCAATTTTTATTTTTTATTATTTTGAGTTATTTTTAATTTATTATCAATATTATTTTATTATTAATATTGTTATTATATTACATATAATTCTTGGTTGATGGTATTTTACTTTCAGTGCTCTGAAGATGTCAACCCACTTGCTGTCTTCTGGCCTTTATGGTTTCTGATGAGGAATTTTATTGAAGATTCCCTTTTCAGGATGAATTCCTTGTCTTTGGCTGATTTCAAGATTTTTTCTTGGTCTTTGCCTTTTGGCATTTTGTTAGTGATGTGTCTAGGTTTGGATCTTTTTTAGTTTATCCTTTTTGGATGTGTAGAGGAATGTTTTTCATCAAATTTTTGAAGTTTTTATCCAATATATTTTCAAATTTTTTTTGTGTAGCTTTCTCTTTCTCTACCTCTTCCCCTTATGTGACTTCCATTCTGCACATTTTGGTATGACTGATGGTGTTCAAAAGGGTCTGAAGCTCTGTTCATTTTTCTTCACTTGTTATCATTTTGTTCCACAGAGAAGATAATTTCAATTAACCTATCTTTAAGTTTGTGGATCATTTCTTCTATCAGATCAAATATTCTGTTGAGACCTTGAGTGATATTTTCATTTTAGTTATTATGTGTTTTTCTGCTTTGGAATTTCTACTTGATTCTTTTTAATAGTTTCTATGTCTTTATTGATATTCTTTCTCATGAAACATTGTTCCCATATTTTCCTTTAGATTTTTTTAGGCATGGTTTCTTCAGTTCTTTGAGCATACTTACAGTAGCTGATTTAAAGTCCCCCCCCACCCCGCCGCCCCGGGGCGCCTGGGTGGTGCAGTGGTTAAGCGTCTGCCTTCGGCTCAGGGCGTGATCCCGGCGTTCTGGGATCGAGCCCCACATCAGGCTCCTCCGCTAGGAGTCTGCTTCTTCCTCTCCCACTCCCCCTGCTTGTGTTCCCTCTCTCGCTGGCTGTCTCTCTCTGTCAAATAAATAAATAAAATCTTAAAAAAAAAATAAAGTCCCCCCCCAGTAAGTTCAATATCTAGGCTTCCTTCGATACCACTTTTATTGCTTCCCCCCCTCCCCCAGCGTTTAGGTCACATTTTTCTGTTTCTTTGCATATCTCACTATTCTGCTTATTTAATATAATATGATGTTGCAATGTTGGAAATCAGATCCTCCCAGAGGTTGCTTTTTGTTGTTGTTTTTGTTACTCTGTTGGGTGGCTTTCCTGAACGAACTGTGTAGAGTATTCATGTTTGTCCTGTGTGAGCACGGACGTCTCTGCTCTGTTAGCTTAGTGGTCGTTAAATGATTGGACATAGATTTCCTTAACTGTTTTGAACCAAGAAACTTCTCAGTTTTTGTTGAGAAGCTCTGCGTGTGTGTGTGTGTGTGTGTGTATGTGTGTGTGTGTGTTTAAAGCCTCGGAAGACCGGTTGCCACTCTGGCGTAGCTACCACTTACAGCTTGCGGACAGCTTCGGCTCAGCCAGAGGTGGGAGATTGGAGTACTGACAGGGCTTTCCTTGGCAGACACACATCTCTGCATATGCACATGGTCTTCTTTATTTCCAGGTACTGCCATAGTTTCAGGGTCCCCAGTGGACATCTTACTCTTCAGTTTTTTCTATTAAGTTTTCTGGTAAGCCTCTTGTTTTCCCCAACTGTTATCACTGCTTTAGACAAAGGCAATGGTAAATGCCACCGATTGTTCTGACAAACATCTCAGAAAAACTTTTCAGTTACTGAGCTTGGAGGTCAATAAGGAGGGCCTTGCCGGTGGGCATCTCCAGGGAGCTGCCAGACAAATCGATAACGATGCTCTGGGAATGGGGCTTTTTTGGGGAACTCCAATCTCAGGTTTCCTCCTCTTGTGGTTGTGAGGTTGGTGTTTCTCACAGGTACTGTGGTTGCAAGGTTATTTCATTTAAAGGCTACTGTGGAGATAGAGCAGGGTGGATGGGAACAGGAAAAATTATAACCGGAACGCCGGGATCACGCCCTGAGCCGAAGGCAGACGCCTAACCGCTGTGCCACCCAGGCGCCCCTCCTCTAGGATTTTGATCGTTTCCCTGTAGAGACAGTCCTTAACAGAAGTTTTTTATCCTGATCAGCCAACCAGAAGCAAAATTACTCACTCGTTTCACTGTACTCTGGATGACTCAATGCTACTGCAATCCATCTGATAGTTAGGCATGCACAGATTATTTCCGTGATGGTGGTGAAGAGCAAATATTGTAAAAGCATACTGCCAGCCAACTGAGTTAAAAAGAAAAGAAACATTTCCCATATTGATTCACCATTTAAAAATTATACAAGAACAATACTTAGTAAGAGGGAATAAATACCATTCACCATGGCAGTCTCACACGACCATGATTATGTATTTTTCATAAGAACAAAATATGTTTTAAATTTATCAAGTACTTATATATGTACCTTGTATTCTGTTAAGTACTACTTTTAGCAACAACCCGACAAGTTGGGGGCTTTTATTTCTCTTCTACACATGACAGGACTGAAAAGCAGAGAGCTTACCCTAGTACCACGGGCTGGGTGGAGTTCTTCAGGGTTTGGCACTGAATGCCCATCTTTATACTTTATCTTTTGGTAAGACTGACTGCATGATTTGTGTTTTATGCTTTTCCATTTAGTGCCCATATAATTTGCGTGTTCTAGTTTCTTTTGACCCCTGTGTCGTAAGCATTATTACATGTATGAGGTGGAGCCATTCTCCCTCCCTTCCCACATTTCTACCTTGGCCTGAAGTAGAAGTTTCTGCTTGAAGAGTGGCTTCTGGTGTGTCTCAATGCTCCTTCCTTAGAATTCCCCATTGGAGAAGCCGAGATTTATCTAATTGGTGATTTCACCTTCCTGGGTTCTTTCTTCAGAATCATTTGTCTTTATGACCCCAAATTCTGAGAATTATCTGGTCCCAGCACAGGGAGACCTTATCATTTATTTGTAACTAGGTAGATAAGTTTAATTCATGGAAGCAGGCTCATTTGGTCAAAGATTTAAAACTTGTTCTCCAACTATAATAATTACAATGAAACCGATAGTTTCTCCTACATCTGCTTGACTCTCGTATCTTATCTCAGTTGGTTCGGAACATGAAAGGAGAAAAGTGGGTGGCTATTTACTGGCTTCTATACTAGTTTCCCAGGGCTGCTGTAATAATGTATCACATCCACGAGAGACTGTGGACTCTGGGAAACAAACTGAGGGCTTCAGAGGGGAGGGAGGGAGGATCGGGATAGGCTGGTGATGGGTATTAAGGAGGGCACATATTGCATGGAGCACTGGGTGTTATATGCAAACATGAATCATGGAACACTACATCAAAAACTAGGGATATACTGTATGGTGACTAACATAACATAATTATTATTAAAAAAAATAAAGCATCACATCTGTGTGGCTCAACATGACTGAAATGTATTGTCTCACAGTTCTGGGGGGTAAGAGTCCAGAAAGAATGCATTGGCGTTGGCAAGAGAATTCTCCTTCCAAAGTCTTTAGGGGAGGACTCTTCCTTGCCTCTTTTGGCTTCTGGGAACTTCAAGTGTTCTTGGCTTGTAGCAGCATAAATACAGCCCCTTCTGCCAAGTTTATATGGCCAGCTTCCTTCCATGTCTGTGTCCACATTTCTTTCTTCTTATAAGCACACTAGTTATATTGGATCAATGGCCCACTCTACTCTTGTATGACGTCATCTGAACGAATTACATCTGCAAAGACCCTGTTCTCAAATAATATCATTTTCTGAGGTACTGTGGGTTAGGACATATCTTTTTGGGGGATGCAATTCAACCCATGACAATCTGTCTCTGCCTTGCCTCTAAGTTCCTGTCCCTCCCATGGACAAAATAATTCACCTGATCCCAATATCTCCAGAAGTTTTGACCCATTTCGACATCAACTCCGATGACCTGAATGTCATCAGATCAGAAAGCCCCAAGTCTCATCTAAATTATCTTCATTAGTTATGGATGAGACTCATAGTATTGTTCATTTCAGGGTAAAATTCTTCTCTAGCTGTGGACCTGTGAAACCCAGAAACGAGTTATCTGCTTCTAAGACATAACCGGTGGGACAGGTATAGGGTAGATATTCCCATTCCAAAAGGGAGCTATAAAAGAGGAAAAAAGGGGTCAAGGGCCACAAGCAAGACCCAAACCCAACAGGGCGATTGCTTAGCTTTTAAGGCTTGAGAATAATCTGTGCGGTGCCATGCTCTGTCCTCAGGGCCTGCCGAGGAGGTGGCCCCGCCCTCACGGTGGTCCCTTTCTTTAGACTATTCTTATCTCAGTCTGTAGCATATTGAAGATGTAAATATTCATGACATGAATTGTGTTTCTTTTTCCTTTTTAGTTTTTGGTTTTCTTTTTTATTTATTAATTTTTTTAAAAGAATATATTTACTTATTTGAGAGCAAGCGAGCAAGTGAGAGAACACAAAGGGCGGAGAGGGGCAGAGCGAGAAGGAGAAGCAGACTCCCCGCTGGGCAGGGAGCCCAGGACCCTCGGATCACGACCCCAGCCAAGCAAAGGCAGACGCTTAACAGATTGAGCCACCCAGGCACCCCTCTTGGTTTTCTTTTTTTGCTGTTGTAACTGATGTACTAATTCTATACTTTATGTCATTTTCCAGTGGTTTTTATGCTTATTTATTTATTACAGTCATTCATTTAATCTGTGATTTCTTTTTGCCCATTGGGCAGGTAGAGCCCATTACTATTTTCTTTGAAATGGAGAGCTCACTGATTTAAATTTACTTTATTAAATTTTGCCTTTTCCATATATATGCATATGTATACATATATATATATATATTTTGATTTCCTTCCTTCTTTTTTTTTATTATGATACGTTAGTCACCATACAGTACATCATTAGTTTTTGATGTGTTCCATGACTCATTGTTTGCGTATAACAACCAGTGTTTCATACCCATCACCAGGCTAGCCCCTCCTCCACCCCCCCTCCCCTCTGAAGCCCTCAGTTTGTTTCCTGGAGTCCATAGTCTCTCGTGGTTCATCTCCCCCTCTGCTTTCCCCCCTTCACTTCCCCCTTCCTTCTCCTAACGATCTCCCTGCTATTCCTTGTTCCACAAATGAGTGAAACCACATAATAATTGTCTTTCTCTGCTTGACTTATTTCACTTAGCATAATCTCCTCTAGTCCCATCCATATCGATGCAAATGTTGGGTAATCATTCTTTCTGATGGCTGAGTAATATTCCATTGTATATATGGACCACATCTTTATCCATTCATCTGTTGAAGGGTATCTTGGCTCCTTCCACAGTTGGCTATTGTGGACATTGCTGCTATGAACATTGGGGTGCATATGGCCCTTCTCTTCACTACGTCTGTATCTTTGGGGTAAATGCCCAGTAGTGCAATTGCTGGGTCATAGGGTAGCTCTTTTTTTAACTTTTTGAGGAACCTCCACACCTTTTCCATATTGACTGGTAAAGTAATCTCCCATAAAATAATATTTTTTGCCTATACTAGGATTTATTTCTCAACTCTCTGTTCTTCAATCAATTTTCCTTTTAGTGTATAAATACTACACCATTTTTATTATAATAGCCTAATCACATATTTTCATATCTGGTGCAGCAGATTATGTGGCTTCCAGACTTCCTTGGCACTTTTCTCACAATATTTTTTCCATCCATACACATTTTACAGGAGTTTTATTGCATCCCCTCCCAAAACTTTGTAGGGATTCTAAACGGAATTGTGTCACATTAATGTATTAATTTGCAGAATTTTGCAATTTTATGATATTGTGAATTTGCGTTCAAGAATGTAGTTTCTTGGGGCACCTGGGTGGCTCAGTTCTTAAGTGTCTGCCTTCGGCTCAGGTCATGATCCCAGCATTCTGGGATCGAGCCCCGCATCGGGCTCCCTTCTCAGCAGGAAGCCTGCTTCTCTCTTTCCCATCCCCCCTGCTTGTGTTCCCTCTCTCGCTGCCTCTCTCTCTGTCAAATAAATAAATAAAATCTTAAAGAAAAAAAAAGAATGTAGTTTCTCAACGTATTCAGTTCCTTTTTACAGTTCTCATATTTTTATAGCTATCTTGTTATTTTGATTGGGTTATTTATTGTTTTTTCTACTTCAATATCTAAGTGGTGATTTCTAGTAGAAAGAAAATATATTGGAAGCCTGGATGGCTCAGTTGGTTAAGTGTCTGACTCTTGATTTCAGCTCAGGTCATGATCTCAGGGTCGTGAGATCAAGCCCCACTTTGGGCTTTCCACTGGGCATGGAGTCTGCTTAAGATTCTCTCTCTCCCCCTCCCTTTCTAAAAAAATGTATTAATTGTCTACATTTTTCTTTTGGCCAGATACTTTCCTAAACTGTTTTGTTTCAGTAGTTTTTTAGCTGAATCTTTGGAGTTTTCTAGGTATCCTATCACTTTATCTTCACATAATGATAGCTCCGATCTCTCTCTGATGTGTCTAGTGTTTCTTTAGTTAGACTGGAAATGATTTTTAAATATTCCCATGGCAAAAATTTGGAGAAGATACAGTTTGTTTTTATATTTCTATGCCAAAGGTGCTTGTCAAATTTGGTTGCCTTTTCCATACCTTGCCCACTGCAACGTACATCATTTACCATAGTTTTTTCATTTGTATCTAAAACTTGGATCCAGTTGTTATTAAACTTGGTACTTACATGTGTCCAAATGTATTCGTTGGTGTCTGCATGATAGGTGAAACACGCAATACTTAACACTATTGCACCAAGTACAGAAAAGCAGACAGCTAAGATGTTCATAACAAGGCTAGAAATAAGCTGCAAAAGACAAACAAAGAAAACTGGTCATGGGCAGTATAAACAGGTTTTGATGAAGCAATCAGTCTGTTGTCCGTTCTAGGACATTCAAGTTGGAATTTTTTTATCTGATTCTCTGGAATCTTACTGTGGTTGATATCAGGACTCTGACTCAAATTCGTCTGGAACCCAACAGGATAAAAAAAATTTTTTTCCGATGAGGGGTTTATTTATTCAACAAATAATTAAACAGCGCCTGCAACATGCTAAATGTGCTGGGGATAAACTCAGCCTTCTACGCAAGCATCTCACAATCAAATGGGGGAGACAAGATGACAAACAGTTTCATTTAGTAAAATTTCATAAACGTCATGCTATGAATTAGCCTCAGGTCCAGGATTTGCCAGTGTCATTCCTACCCCAGTAAGGTGACCTTACTGCTTAATACCTTTCTATAGTTCCCAGCTTCCCTCAAGATAGCATCCATTCTCTTTAGAATGGCACTGTGGACCTTGCATGACTTGTGAAGAGAAACTGCCCCTTTGAGAAGGGACTCCATGGGTTTTGTATGTATGCATAAGGGACAGTTACATTTTAAAGAGGATTTTTTTTTTTTAATAATGGGAAGAAGGAGGTGATTTGATGCTGGACAACCAAAGAAAGAACTTAAGTGGGCATAATCCAGGTGCTCTCCTCATTGGGTTAGTCTTTTTCTTAAATTTAAATTCAATTAGCCAACATATAGTACATCATTAGTTTTTGAGGTATGTTCAATGATTCATTATTTGCATTTAACACCCAGTGCTCCTTACATCAAGGTTTAGTCTTTATGAAAGAAGTTTAAGAGACTTTACTATGACAGCCAGAAGAGGAAAGACCTACCTCCCTTTCTTTGATCTCTAGGAGGCGGAACCAGGGCATTGCCAATGAAATTCTCCTCCTAAGCGTTGTGAATCTTGAGCAAGTAACTTAAAGATGAACAAAAGACTGGAATTCATTCCTGGAACTGCAGTTGGGATGTCATCCAGTGGGGGCAGTGGGACCCTTGGGTGCTAGACAGAAGGTATGCTGTCTAGTAAAGGTAACAGCATGGCCAGATTCTCCTTGCTAAAAGACATAGCTATTGTACCTCTGGGCTTCCTGTTTCTGGCCTCTGGAACTTTCTCAGATCCTATGTATTTTCTTTTTTTTTTTTATAATAATTTTTTATTCTGTTATGTTAGTCACCATACAGTATATCCTTAGTTTCTAATGTAGTGTTCCATGATTCATTATTCATGTATAACACCCAGTGCACCATGCAATAATGTGCCCTCCTTAATACCCATCACTGGCCTATTCCATCCCCCAACCCCCTCCCCTCTGAAGCCCTCAGTTTGTTTCCCAGAGTCCACAGTCTCTCATGGTTCATTCCCCTTTCTGTTTACCCCCTCTTCATTCTTCTCTTCCTTCTCCTACCAATCTTTCTGCTATTTCTTATGTTCCATAAATGAGTGAAACCATATGATAATTGTCTTTCTTTGCTTGACTTATTTCCCTTAGCAGAGAACTTCTCAAACTCAATACACGAGAAGCAAATAATCAAATAAAAAAATAGGCAGAAGATATGAACAATTTTCCAATGAAGACATACAAATGGCTAACAGACACATGAAAACATATTCAAAATCATTAGCCATCAGGGAAATTCAAATCAAAACCACATTGAGATACCATCTTACACCAGTGAGAATGGCAAAAATTGACAAGGCAGGAAACAACAAATCTTGGAGAGGATGTGGAGAAAGGGGATCCCTGTTACACTGTTGGTGGGAATGCAAGTTGGTACAGCCACTTTGGAAAACAGTGTGGAGGTCCCTTAAAAAGTTAAAAATTGAGCTACCTTATAATCCAGCAATTGCACTACTGGGTATTTACCCCAAAGATCCTATGTATTTTCTAAGCTCGGTCCTTCACCTCCTAGATGCTATGACCCTGGCTTCTTTCCAGTAGATCCTATCTTTCCTTGATATAGCCAGATTCAGTTCACAGTGGTGGACAAAATTGAGAAAATGTATTATGGAAGAGACAACAGTGTATACGAAATTTCAGAAGCATGGGAAAGGAGGTCTTCAGGAAAATGAAGCTTTTGGTGTGGCTGGAATGCAGGGCATGAAGGGGAGCTGGTAAAATGTGGCTGGAGAAGTGGGTGGAGGATGGATTATGAGGACTCTAGCACGCTGTGCTAAGGATTTCAATTCTCTCTTTTTGAAGGGTAGAGCTATACTGCTGAGTGTGTCGGCTAGAAAGCCTCTTCCTTAGAACAAAGCCAGGTTGCGGTATGCTCCAGCGAACGCACACTTACCATGCTTCTGTACACTTACCCTGTGACCACTTATGAGGTCAGAGAGGCTTATGAACCAGGGTCACCTCTAGAAAGACATCTATGTTCCAAAAATATCCTAATCAAGCATTTTTTTTCATTTTTTAAATTTAAATTCAATTGGCCGACATACAGTACATCATTAGTTCCAGAGGTGGAGTTCGACAATTCATCAGTTGTATGTAACAGTGCTCATCACATCACGTGCCCTCCTTCATGCCCATCGCCAGTTACTCCATCTCCCACGCACCTCCCCTCCAGCAGCTCTGAGTTTGTTTCCTGTAGTTGAGAGTCTCTCATGGTTTGTCTCCCTCTCTGACGACTTCCCATTCAGTTTTCCCTTCTGTCCCCTATGATCCTTGGCACTGTTTCTTATATTTCAAATATGAGTCAGCATTTGAATTAAATATACAACGTTATTATTGTGAAGCATTCTGCTTTTGTCACGAGAGTGTGAGGAACTCCATGGATCAACTCCTCAGCCAAACTTGTGAAAATTACTAAAAAAACACCCCAACGTTTAAAATCTCTGAAAACAGTCCTTACGGCCTATGACAAATGAAGAAACATTTATTCAAGAAAATCTACTAAAGCTCCATCAAAACTGTAGGGGTCTGTGGTATCTGAACCAAGATCCACGCCCACTTGCCCCCTTCCCAGTGAGCAAGGCCAGTGTGGGTTGGTGTGGGATCCTTTCCCATCAGATCCCACTCAGAGAGCTAGCTAGTGCTGTCTCCCTTGGAGGAGGAGGTAATCTAATGAGCATTTCTAAACCTGCTTTCAGCTACTTGAAACTGAGGCTAAGTTGCAGTGAGTGCAGCCAAGAGAAGTGGACTCTCTTCTTTTGCCTAGCCCCCACTTGTGGGATGAGGGCTTGGTCTTGGTTGCAGTGCCAGCGAGAGTACTAGGCCTTGACCACACTTGCCCTTGTTTATGGGGTAGGGGTTCCACATCATGAGAGGCAAACAGAAACCTGGGGCAGCTCAGCTCTCAGCTATTAAAGTAGGGATGTCAGGGGCACCTGGGTGGCACAGCGGTTAAGCGTCTCCCTGCAGCTCAGGGCGTGATCCGGGCCTTATGGGATCGAGCCCCACATCAGGCTCCTCTGCTGTGAGCCTGCTTCTTCCTCTCCCACTCCCCCTGCTGTGTTCCCTCTCTCGCTGGCTGTCTCTATCTGTCAAATAAATAAATAAAATCTTAAAAAAAAAATAAAGTAGGGATGTCACTCAGAGAGAAGCACTCCATTGTCCCCATGCGCCCCCCTCCCCCCCAATCCTAGCACCAGAGCGTTGGCTCAGAGATTTTATCTGGGGGAGAAGTAGGTATCCTAGGGTGACTGTCGATATACCTAAAGCTGCACCCACCCCTGAGGAGCAATCTAACACTGAGGGGGAGAAAGAGACTTCACTACATTATTTCGGCCAGCTCTTAAAAAAAAAATCAAATAACAATAACAAGCCCTAGGGACACCTGGGGGGGCTCAGTCAGTCAAGCACCTGCCTTTTGCTCAGGTCAGGAACTCAGGGGCCTGGGATCGAGCCTTGCATTGGGCTCCCTGCTCAGTGAGGAGCCTGCTTTCCCCTCTGCCCCTCCCCCCTGCTCGCGCTCCCTCTCCCTCTCTCGCAAATTAATAAAATCTTTTAAACAAGAAAAAACAATAACAAGCCGTAGGGTTGAGAATGAGTGCCCAAAGTTGCAACAATATATTATTTAAAATGCCTAGTTTCCAACACCAAAAAGTTTATGAGACAGGCAGAGAAACAAAAGTGTATATACAGCTATACACTTTGACCTATAAACCAGGAAAAAAAGCAGGTAACAGAAACTGTGAGAGTGGCCGGATGTAATCTTTATTAGACAAAGATTTCAAAGGAGCATTATAAAGACGGCCAGAGAACTAAAGTAAATGATCAAACAAGTAAAGGAAGGTCTGTGGGCGATGTTGACTATGGACAGCTTAATGGCAACAAGTTAAATAACCCACAAGAAATGGACAAATTCCTAGCAACGGGTCAACCACTGCAACTGACTCAAGAAGAAAGAGAAAATCTAGGGGCGCCTGGGTGGCACAGCAGTTAAGCGTCTGCCTTCGGCTCAGAGCGTGATCCCGGTGATCTGGGATCGAGCCCCACATCAGGCTCTTCTGCTGGGAGCCTGCTTCTTCCTCTCCCACTCCCCCTGCTTGTGTTCCCTCTCTCGCTGGCTGTCTCTATCTCTGTCGAATAAATAAATAAAATATCTTTAAAAAAAAAAAAGAAGAAATAGAAAATCTGAATAGATCTATAACAAATCAAAAATTTGAATTAATTAAAAAAAAACCTTCTGTGAAGAAAAGGCCCAGTTGCAGGGGTACCTGGGTGGCTCAGTCAGTTAAGTGTCTGCCTTCGGCTCAGGTCATGATCTCAGGGTCCTGGGATTGAGCCCCGCATCGGGTTCCCTGCCCAGCAGGGCGTCTGCTTCTCCTTCTCCCTCTGCCTCTCCCCTCACTCGTGCTCGCTCTCTCTCATCTAAATAAATAAAATTTAAAAAAAAAAGAAAAGGAAAAAGTCCAGTTCCAGATATAGTTACCTAAGCGGCTACAGATTTTTTCCAGATTATAATGAAAATACATAGGTATGTTTTCATAAAATAAAAGTTGTTAAACTCAAATATCTGGACCGGAGTAAGGGGGCCATGTTTTGCATTTCATTTTTTAAAAATAATTTTCAAAATGTTCGTGCAGAAGACATATACCCCACATTCTTTTTCTGCTTTAAATTGGAAGGATACACATGAATAAAATATAAGTAACATTGTATTCTTTAGGAAATGACATTAAACTAAGACATTTTCTACTAAAAATATCATTTTCTCCTCTTCTTAGTCTTCAGGTTGGAATGCCCTCGGGCTCGGTCCTGTTTCTTGTTTCTTCTTTGCTATGCCCTCCATTGGAGACCTTGACAAGTCTCATCGTCTTAAATATTATTTCATACCTAAGATTCCCAATTCCATCCTTCCAATTGCTCAAGACAAAAGCTTTGCTTTAGTCCCTGATGCCTCTCTTTTTCTCTCACACCCTACACCCATCAGGAAATCCTGCTGGCTTCACCTTCAAATACATCCAGTAGCCAAGCACGTTTATCATCCCCTCCACTTGATCTACTCTGTCCAACCACTGTCCTCTTTTCCCCAGCGGATTGCAAGAGCCCTGTAACCAGCCTCCCTGCCTCTACCCTGGTGCCTCTTGCACACCGCCGTCAGAGAATTTCGGTAGGAATGATCCTTTCGAGACACAATCTTATCATGTCACTGCTCAGAATACTCTAGTCTCTCCATGTTTTCCTCGGGGTGAAAGCTTGTGTAAGAGGCCCTACAGGATCAGGGCCCTATACCCTGAGCTATGCAGCTGAGGCCTCACTGGCCTCCTCGCCAGAACATACCAGACTTGCTTGCACTCTATGGCTTTTCCAATGGCTGATCCCTGTGCTGGGAATGCTGTTCCATCTGCTATCTGCATGGCTAACTTTCTCCCTCAGGCTTAGCTCCAATGCCTCCTACTTAATAATGATTCCTACTTGGATCATCTTACTTCAACAGCCCCCAGTGGCAGCCCCTTTCATCTTTTCTTCTTTCCCCATGCTAGTTATCACCTTGTGAAGCACACTGTTATTTCCTTACTTGTCATGTTTATTGTCTTTATTCCCCTATTAGGATATAAGCTCCAGGGGGGTGATCAATCTTTGTCTGTGTGTTCACTGATACATCCCCCACACCCAGAACATGCCCGCAACTCGGAAAATATTTTGGATTGAATTATTGGAATTTGAGCACCCGATACGAGGTGTGTGGGGTGCATTTTGGTACTAAGTATAACAGACTGTTGTGCTGCCACTGGAACAGGTTTTCCAAAAAAGCATTTTTTTTCATGACTTGATAAATAATAATTTGATTTCTCCTTGTGAAGTTAAGCCACATTAGCTTGGGAATTTCCTGGACAAGTATCCCTGAGATAGAGGAGTCAAGTGCTTCTAGAGAAGGAAATAGAATTGCTCTATGTGAGACACGAAGAGGAGTTCATTTTTGCTTCCTGAAGTGGAGTGAGGAGAGGGGAAGGGAGGGCAGAAAACAGAGCAATGCTAGAGGTTGGGGGGCAAATTACAGGGGGAGCCAGATCATGGCTAGAACTTAGAAACTGGAGTTATAAGCTTACCCCACCATCCCTCCAATAAAAACAAAACAAAACAAAAACAAACCCAAAAAATTTTTTGTGAGGTTTTGGGAAAACCAAGCAAGTGGCCAATTTTGTTCACACTTGTTTTGTTTGTTTTGATGTCGTGGAGAAAAACTGGGGCAGTACGCACAAATACGGAAACCAAAGCCTGAGAGTGCTAGTTCCAGGGATTTGCAAAATCCCAAGGGCACTTCATGGGCTCTGAGGTCAACTGTACTTATATCCCCGGGTAACATCTGGGTCACATGTACACCCTGGAAGTACATCGAAAAGCTTAGGAAAGGCGTAGGATAAAAACCGATGTTAACAGTGGTAGACGTTAAAAAAAAAAGGGTATAAAAACTTAATGCCTATAGTTATGGCCACCAAGCTGCTGCTGAGCAAAAGAGCCTCTTGCGTCTCCTTGAGTCCATCCTTTTGGGAGGTGGGGGGAAAGTAGGCAGACCTTTCACTGAATTATGAAACAACATTTCTTCAGTTTCTTCTTTTCCCAGTCCCTGAGTCCCTGAAAGAACCGTCTTTTGGCTAGCAGAGCTAACACTTATGGAGTGCTCACTGTGTGTCGGGGGGCTGCTGCTTATTTGCTCATTTAATCCTCCCCACAATCCTTCGAGGTGGGGGTGGGGTGGGGAGGAGCCACTTGTTTTTCAGAAGCACAGAGCAAAAAGTCACTTGCCCGAGTTCACACAGTCAGTGGTAGGGTAGTCAGAATTTGAATTCAGGCAATGGGCCTCTAGAACTGTGATCCTAACCACCATGGGAGAAGTTCTAAAGGAAAACGTGACTCCTTCGTCAGCTCTATTTTAATAATACCCGATCTGTAGTCTGGGTTTGCTGAAGGCAATTCTCTTTTCACACATTATTTTGTCTTATGCCCTTATCCCTAATGAAACACTGATATCCTAAGCTTGCCCACCTGCTTTTCCTTCCTTCTCAGGTTTGACCCCAGGTTAGTTTTGTTTGGTTATATAAACCCCTTTAGATAGCTTGAAATGATTTATTCCATCAAAATCCTCACATCTGACACCTTATAAACCTTGTTTTCACACTGTACCCTCCACAATACCCACACTTAAACGTGCATTGGAGTGCATCCTTGCAAAAATTAAATGACTTCTTTCCTATCCAAACATTTGGAAAAGTTTTAAGCCCCCCCAAAACTGCTTCAGAAGTAATATTTTCTTCTCTTCAGTTTATGCTGGGTAATCTCTTTATCTTTGGCATTGCTCCAAACCGTTTCAACATACCTTGTACTTTGTGGGATGCTTCTGTGCTCCTACGCTGGTGGATCCCGAGGAGATGAACTGGGGATAGAAACAGGCATCTGTAAACACCCACGCCTGCTGATAGTCCCCTAAACAAGTACTTTTGTAATGCCAGAGACATCTTGAGATCTACAGTGCCTTCTCAGAGGAAGGAGGTTTTAACTACTTCTGCTCTGTGATGACCACAAGTAGACACTCCACAAAATGGAGTCACCGTTTCTCTGCTACAGGTGTCACAGAGATGAGAAGACATTTTTAACCTCTCTGGTCGTTAAGGAGCTTTTGTGTTGGTGATGGGACTCCGCGATCTCACAATGACTTTAGGAGGCATGAGGAGTAGGCAGTTCGTTTCCTTGGACTGTCATTTATTAAGCTCATGATATAAACTACTGCTTAGATCAGTAATCCCTACTGGCCAGTGGGGCGCGGCTCTCACTTGCCAGAACTTTCCCCACTAACAATGTAGAAGGAAGATTTCATCAATAGGAAATAGTTTCAGAAAGCATTTGCTCTGAAGAGTGACAGGTTGTCTTCCACAAACGTCATGTCCTGAACGCGAACATCCCCTTCCTGGCAGCAGTTGAAAGAATTGTTGTTTCTGATATAACAAGAATTTAATTATTTGCCCCGATGGTAGACCTTATACCTGCCTTCAGTCTGCCCGTGGCACTAACAGAGATGACTCATCTGAAGGGGGCTGGGAATCTCGCAGTCCAGGAAAATGAGTTCCTGTCATGGAAGCAGAGGCACCTTAGCCTGGCGCTTCACTTCTGGGTCACTTGGTAGAAGTTACATACATTTTCTAAGTCTCAGTTTCCTAATTTGTAAAATGGGGATCAATAAGAGCGATCATGGAGTTGCCGCGGCAATGTATAAAGCAGACCTGAAGCGCTTTCGGAAGGTGCCCGATACACACTAGTATGAAATTGAATAATTATTATTTGTGGCTAATTTCTGCTGTTAGCCTCTTTTCTAGATCGTGGACTTAGGATCCTTTCTCGGTGCCTCGTAATGGGTGATTCATTGTACTCTTTCAGCTTAAAGCATTTCTCTTTATGACATACAATTCTTTCCAGAATTGGTAAATGCCCTCAACTTGAGGACTCATGATTTAGGAAAGCTTCTAAGGAAATGTCTCCCATCCAGAGCCCTTATTACTATGTGTCAGAACCCTTTCACAAAAAGTTATTCATATCTTCTCTCCCTTGAAGCCCTGTTTTTGGTTGAGGAGTGCAAAAGGGTGGGTAAGGAACTAATAAAACTCTTTCTCCTCCAAGGGGAAATTTGGCTTTGGGTTAACTTTCTAGCTCTGTTCAGTTGGTCACTTGATACAATTGCAGTATCAGTTGTGTCACTAGGTCACGTTGCTAATACATATAGTGACCCCTGATGGATAATTTGCTTCTGGATTGGATGTAACTGTGAGCAAATAATAACTTGTGGAGAGCCATGGCTTTGGGCTTCCCTGAGTGTAGTGCCTTATAATTGGGCATGTCCCTATTGGGCACCTCAGCAACGATGACTATGGAATTATTACAGTGTCCTTACTTGAAATACCCACTTTAGAAATCTTGGTTTCATTTCCCCAAATTCCTGTTTGCCCTCTCATGTCTTTTCTTTTTTCTTTATGTAGCCTCTCTAAAAATCACTACTAAAGCCCCAGACTTTAAGTTCAGTCAGGCCTCTGGATTTTCACTCCGAAAAAAAAAACAACAACAACAACAAAAAACCAAACCAAACCAAAAAAACCCTTGTAGTTATCTGGAGAGCCACTCTCTTTGTTGCTCTTCAAGCATACTCTCTCAAAATCTCTTCTGGATGCACACCTTACCTCCTCAAGGAACCCATCAAAACATGCAACAAACATAAACAGACTCTTCCTACGTATATACTCTCCACCCCCACCATTTTGTTAAGGCTGTTTCCATAGTAAAATGAGCTCTATGGAGTCAGCCGCTGGGTTTTTACCCATTGCTTGATCTCTTGAGTAATTTACTGGACAAATTAGAAAACAATATAAATTAAAATCGGTAGCACCATGGTTTACTCACAAATGGCGATGACCAAAATACGTAAATTAGTGTAACAATGACAGGGATAGAACCAGTATTTTTTCTGTCCTCTTCTTCGAGAAATAATGCGTAACAGAGAAACCCCAACGCATAGTAAAGCAGGCCGTTCATGATTTGCACAGCCTGTGAGAAGAGAGAGTCATCATTATTACTCAAGTAAAATCTATCACGGATGATTACAGTATGGTGACTGAAATGTCATGGCAATACCCAGCTTATCCTGGTATTTCTCAAGCAGTGATGAAAGAACTACGTGTCGGGGAAGGACCAAGATGGATAAAGAAAGGACAGCCACAAATGGATGGTGAGGTCTCCATGTTTATTTAAATAGGGAATATGTGCTTTTGTTTCATAGACGTCTTCAGAGATATTTAATATCTAATTTTCTAGTTGGCTCTGCTTAAATAAAAAGCAGGGGCCTATTTGTCTGTTTGGTTCAGGAGGACACGTGACCCAAAGACAGGGCTATTGGCCTTGAGGATCACTCAGGCTCTGCCTCGACATCCCTCTCCTTTGTACCGTTGGAGCTGTGAGATCAACTCTGGCTGGCAGGCAAGTTCTCGTTCTCTACCACCAACCCAAAAGGGTACTTTTGGATCTTGCCTTCATTCTTCATCCTCTCTTGTCTGAGACTTGAGCTTCGGTTTCCTTTTGCTCTGCCCACTCTCATTCTCTGTGCTGACTTTTGTAACTACACTCTGGACCAGAGCCCTAGGCTTTGTTCAAAAAAAAAAAACATGAAGGAAGACTCTCCAATGACCCCTGACTTTTCATAATTCTTATGTGAAGTCTTCTCGGGGGCTTGGTGTGGAGTTGGGCCTTATTCTCCAGATGGAGTAGAGCCATGGTCACACACCAGTGACAAGGGTGCCTGCAACTGCCGAAGCAGGCAGGGTGAAGGTTAGTCTTTTGTTCTAGCCAGGCCTTCACCTGATTGGATGAGGCACATCCACATTATGGAAGGCAATCTGCCTTACTCAAAGTTCACTGATTTAAATGTTAACCTCCTCTAAAAACACCTTCACAGGAGTGGGTGGGGAAATGGGCAAAATGGACCAAAGGGAGTGGGAGACACAGGCTTCCAGTTATGGATGAATAAGTCACAGGAATAAAAGGTACAGCATAAGGAATATAGTCAGTGGTATTATAATAGTGTTGCAGGGTGACAGGTGGTAGCTCCATTTGCAGTGAGAATAGCATAAGGTCTAGACTTGTCCAGTCACCATGTTGTACACTTGAGACTAATGTAGCATTGTGTGTCAACTGCATGTCAATAAAAATAAATAAATAAATAAATAAATAAATAAATAAATAAATAAATAAATAAAATAAAGACGTATTCACAAAAACACCCCAAATAATGTGACCAATGATCTGGGCACCCTATGGCCCAAGTAAGTTGACACATAAAATTAATTGTCACAGAAAGTCAAGAAGTGGCTATTGGGTGATGAGTTTCCTCTCCCTTAAAGTTTACACTGAGACAACACAAAAGCATGCATTTATTGGTTACTCATGCCTTGATCTGGCACATTTTTGATGGCCATTGGGATGGGATCAAAGGACTTGCCCACTATTGTCACACTCTTCAGAATCAAGCCCTTTCTGGGCCATGAATCCACTGACTTACTCTGAGTTCAGTGGAGGACTCAGGAGGATTTCGTAGGAGGAACTCAGTAGAAGATCCTGAACCCTTCATCCTCTTTGAGGTGGTGGATCTCACTGGTAGGCCAGCGATGGCCAGTGACAGGCCTACCCCTTCTCACACACATTGCCATGACTGCCGTGCAGGCCAGATAAAGAGACAAGGAACAAGCAATCCAGCTGTAAACCCCATGGCGATGGGGGATGAGGTAGAGAAAGCCCGGTGTCCTGCCCCTGCTCTACGTGAGGCTCTGCTGCATCAGGTCGTGCCTTGCATTCTAGCAGTGGGCCAAATAGCTCCCAGCCAGATGGAGGTAATCATAGATTTGTTATATTGGAAATTTTCCAAGGACAAGTTTAATTTTGCTGGCTTATACTGAAGTGTGCTTCAAGCCCCCACAAATATTAGTGGTGAATACGAAAGGGTACAGCATTCTAAGGTTGAGGAGAGGTGAGAGGGAGAACATCGATATGGAATATGACCTCAGACCTAAATATAAGGGGAGCGTGTTTTAAGCCTAATGTTATGAAATGGCCAGTGGCTACAGAGCCCCAGCATCTCCAGCCCCTTCTGGTTTTGTGTCCATTGCCTGAGCCTGACCATCCCATTTATGATCTAGAAGCTTGTTTCTAACTGTTTAGAAACAAAGGCAAAATGGACCTTCTCATTGCTTACAAGATTCATAATGAATCTCAGAGTGTATTTGTTAAAATCCTGGGTAGACTGTGATGCTTTTGAACTATTCAGAAATGGTTTGTGGATCCATAATTTGTGTCCAATTAGCTACGGCCTCAGAATACTTTAACCACTTTCCTTCCTTTGGGGAGCTCATTGTAGATGTGGGCAATGTCTTCCCTTTTATGTTAGGAAGATGCAACACTCATCATTTATTAACCTAAATAGCACTTAGTTCTTACCCCCAATGCTCTGGTCTCCAATCTTAGGGTATAACTTCTTGGCATTTTAATTAAGATATGGTATAGAAATTGTAGAGAATGAATGGACTCCTTTTCTGTAGACAAATACAGAGAAAAGGTAAACTATTATATTTTAGATAAGACACTTCATATTGCAGCCTCTGGTTTTCTACTACTTTCCTTGAAAAAAGATTTGAGTCAACTCATTGATATTAGTCTCTGTTACATACCTAATAACCAAGAGATACTTCTCAGCTTTCATGTTGTCATCATGGTCTTTAAATGAGACTGAGAAGTTTATCTTTTGATATAAGTGCCCCACTCCCATTATTTTCACCTTTTCTAAGAATTACCTCCTCCCATAAATCCCTAGGGTCACCCAAGTTTGGGATCCTGGTTGCCACGTTTGGTCTTCACAAGAATATCTCTCAATCTAGTCACAATTGCTTCGATAAGTTGTGGACATCTTACTGTAATTGAGCCAATCATAGCTCCCTTCCCAGGAAATTATATTTAGCACTAAGGGAATATAGTCCCAACCTGGGCTTGGAAAGAAGAGTGAAGGAACCCCTAGAGTAAAGAGATGGAGGGAGAGTATTACCTAAAGATTCTGATGGTTCTCACTTCCCCGATTCTGGTTGCTTTTTTAGACCGATGTATGAGCCACCTCTGCCTGCATCTTTAAGACAAATTCCTCTTTATTTTAGTTAAAACTAGTGTAAGAGGATGTACATCAAGTGAGAATTTTCCACAATGTTCCAGAAAAATGGCTAGGTACTAAAAAAACTTGGGACAACAGGCAGTATTTTGCATCTTAGGTTGATTAAATTGCCAGAGGTTGTGCCTAGTAGCTTTCTCCAAGGGCTTATTGGTAGGTGATGGTTCAGAGAAGTAGCTACAGTCAATTGAATTATTGTCCCTAATTATTGTTTCCCTTTTCTCTGTTACAGAGTCCTACACCTTCACATGCTGCCTTGTAATTTGCAGTGTCCACCCTCCACTCCATGGAAGGAATATATCTCTATATTTTGCTGATATTGGATGTGACCCTGGACCATGTTTTGACCATGCTGATCCAGTGTGAGGAACATGACACATGCCAAGCTTGAGCCAAAAATCTGCTGAGGTATTGTAAGTTTCTATCATTTCCCTCTGTTGTGAGGTTAACATTTCCGAGGATTTTGCTGTATTTTCGTGTAGATCCCAGAATGAAGACACATGGAGGCAGGCCCACAGCTGACCTGCAGCATCGAACAAAACCCCAGGAAGTGAAAAATTAACATTTGTTCTTATAAGCCTGAAATTATGTGGTTATTATATCTACAACCCTGGCACCAACCAACACCTCTGGTTTGATAAGAGGAGGAGAGGGGAGAGAAGACAGAATTTTGGGAAATGAAGTGTTGGTAAAGCTTCACATTCAGAATAGGGGGTCTTTCAAGATTGTGAGACTAGCTTTAACTTCTCTGTTGGTGTCTGTTTTCCAGGAGATGCAGTGGCTTGCCCTTGTGTTGGCTAAACAAAGGAAGAGAGAACTGGAGAGAAATTACACAGAGGGAGTGACTGCTTAAAAAGAGAAGACCGGGGGTGCCTGGGTGGCTCAGCTGGCTAAGCGGCTATCTTTGGCTTA
Organism: Ursus americanus; assembly: GCF_024610735.1. Classification (NCBI taxonomy): domain Eukaryota; kingdom Metazoa; phylum Chordata; class Mammalia; order Carnivora; family Ursidae; genus Ursus; species Ursus americanus. The sequence continues at coordinate 37,016,364 of NC_142150.1, read as the reverse complement.
GGTCATGATCCCAGGTACCTGGGATTGAGCCCCATGTCTGCTCAGCAGGAAGTCTGCTTCTCCTTCTCCCTCTGCCTGCCACTACCCCTGCTTGTGCTCTCTCTCTCTGTCAAATAAATAAATTAAATCTTAAAAAAAAAAAAAAAAAAGAAGGCCAGGACCAAGCCATCCCTCTACAATGCAGTTGCAGGCATAAAGTTTTAGGTGAAAGATCTCTCTGGTGGCCCTGGGCTGACATGAGATTGGGGCTACAATTTTGCAGAGAATACTGTTAGTATGAGGGGGAAGGATGGCTGGCAAAGACAACAAAAGAGGGGCTCACTTCCAGGGAATGTGGCGGGATTCCATGAATTTAGATGTAATTAATAGGGTAGAGAGTTTTGATAGTTAATAAAGTCTAAACCATAAGAATACATATGAACTCAGACCCCTCCAAAATAAATGTTTCTAGCCCTGTTCCCCAAATTTGCCCAACAGAAGAAGTAGAGCTTTTGTTCACTGTTTAATCTCCTGTGTAACCCTAGCGCTCATGCTCGGTTCTCTAATTGTCTTTTCTTTCACAAGGAATCAGGAGGGTAGTTACTGCAGAAAAGCATAATGTGTATGGACATCCTCTCTTGAAAGAGAACAAGGATGCTGTTGAGAATGTTAGAGACAGTGCACAAAGGACAAAGAAACCAGGTTAATGGGGCCTTCACTGGCTGAGTTGAGACAATTTGAACAACCAAAGAAGAATAAAAATCATGACCATTTAAAATGATCTGTCTGCAAAAGGCCATGAATTCATCATGATACACAAAAGGGAATTTGAGGTGTTAATAAAGGTGATTATAATGCCTACGAAATGTGAACATGTTAGGATGTATTTCATTTTTCATTGATTTGAGGGGTAGGAAGGTGTACATATGCACATGCGTATTTCATTTCTTCCTTTAAGGGGATATCCATTCGTAAAGCACAAATGAGTGTATATAGATATAGATATTTACATGAATAAATAGGAAAGATAGACTCGAATATTATAAGCTCTATGGTCCACTGGTGGCTATTTCTGGTATAAGGGGCAGCCAAGAGTTGATTAACACCACAGGTTTCCTTCATTTCCCAGGTAGAAAAGATGGGCAGTGATTACCACTGAATGTTATTTGCAAATGATCGCTAATTTAAAGATAGGTCCACACTACATTTCAAGATGATCAATTAGCCAAACGTCCCATAGAAGAGAATTAACTGCTCAGACTCAGTCTGCCATCGCTTATTCAATGTAAACCCCATTACACTGAAAGTTTAAGGGAGCACTCATGCATTGTGATAAACACTGATCATACAAAACAGCTGAAGTCCAGACTCAAGAATATCTCGTGCGGAGATTTGAAGCATTAGGATAAAAAGAGAAAACAAACGGTTTCAAATGGGAACCCAGATCGGGTGGATGCTGAGAACTGCAGGTCTGGGTTTATAACGGTGCTGCAACTCACAAGGTCATCTCTCCCTCCGGCGATTACTTACTTCAGCGATACAAGGTTCTCCCAGGCAATGCTTGGTAAGCCACCTAGCCGTCCGAATGGGGCTGAAACGCGTAGGATGAGCATGGATCTTCTCAACTCAAGTATTGTTACCGGTAAAACATTCCTAGCGATGGGAGAACCCAGGACGAGGCAGTCCAGGGAGCCAGGGCCTGGCAACCTCTGCTTCAGCGTGACCGGGTCTGAGTCCTAGAGGCAACCCGGCCAAGGCTCCCTACGTGGATGTCATGCCCTGATCACAGGGCCAGAGGAGCGTGATCCTACAGGGGGCGCCCTCAATTCGGGGCCTTCCAGCCCGGGGAGCCGGGTGGGCGCTGCTTCCTCGGTTGTGGCCCTCATCCCCTGCCTCGTGAGTGTGGTTCCAACGCTGCGGTTGTGGCCAAGAGCGCGGCTGCGGGGGCGGAGGGCGTTGCGCGAGGAGCCCCGCGAGGACCCCCCGGGGGCGTGGTGAGACCCCCGCAGTTCCGTGGAGCCCGCAAGCTCCCATGATGAGGGTGGGGCAGTGAATGAGCTAAGAGCGATGCCACCCTTAACTGGTTGTGTCAGCATCATACTTTGTCCTCCGGCTTGGGAACACCCAGGGGGAGGAGGCCATGCTGGACTTCACCCTCTGGCTGGGTAACTCTGCAGAGACACCCCTGTGAAGAGGCGACATCATGGAAGCTCCCGGACACCAAGAATCTTCTACATCCCTCCTTCCCCCTAACCCTTGGCAATCAGCTGTTACCAGAGTACAGCGCTGTGTCTAGCATGTAGTAAGAATGAATGAATGAATGAATGAATGAATGAATGAATGAACCATAGAACCATCCGTTTATTTAAATATTCTCTTTTATACTTGGGCTCTGCCTAAAAAGTTTAAATGGCTTGCATGGGAGGACTATTAAAAACACGGGTAGGAGTAAGGATTTGTTGTGCTTTGCATATTAATGAGTTAATTAACAGGTATTTATATGTACCTACATGTGTTGATACGGTCCTTGATACTGGGAATGCAGCAGTAAGAAAATATATAAAGACCCCTGAGCTCAGTTGAACTTACATTCTAGAGGCAGTGGACTGATGAAAATAAACAAGACCTACGAGTGAAATATGTAGTACGTGACCAAAGAAAAGTGCTATGATGGACAATAAAATAAGAAAAATAGGGAGGCTGGGAGTGTGTGGTTGCATTTGTAAATGATGCTGGTAGGGGAGGCCTCATTGCAGATGTGATATTTGAGCAAAAACCTGAAGGAGATAGTGGTTAGAGCATTTCAGAAATCCGGAAAAAACAAGCATCAGGCACAGGGCAGAACTAATGAAGACACAGCTTCACAGGTCTTTTGAAATCAAAGAGGGCTCTGGGAGCGATACAACTGACAAGAACTTTTCAGAAATAAAACCATAAATCCATTGAAAGCTTTGCCTTTAAGGAATTGAAAATACAAGAGATGACAAAATCCGCTAACAAGAGAGGGGAATGTCATTGTGGGAGGTAATAAGGATACAGGTGGTCTTCATGGGTTGGGGGGACTTGCAGCACATTTTGAAATGAAGGAAGGATTTTGAAATGAACCAGTGGAGACTCTGGAATTGCTACATGGGAGGCGCTCGCAGAGACAGACTGGTACAAAAAGATTGGAGAAAGAGGGGTGTGGGCAGGCTCCTGGTAGAGCTGTCCTGAGGCTCGTTTGCTTATCAACACCTTGATTAACTGATCAGAACGCGATCCACTTAGTGCTTCTGCCCAAGCTCTGTGACTGGTCTAAGAATGGGCATATCCAAGAACCCTTTCTGGAATCTAGGAGTTTAATGGAAAACGGCCTTAGACGTTGCACATTCTTAGAAACCCTGGGGTGGATGCAGGGGGGAAAGAGTATAGATTATTTTGGGGTGGGACAGACTCCCTAATGCATGATTTTCCAAGAAAAGAAAGGACAGAACGAATGCATGCCGGTAAAGCACTTACCTAGCACAGAGTTAATGCCCAATAAGGGGTGTATACACGCATATTTTAATTATTAAACTGAAGAAGTACATGTGCAAGACTTGCAAGTTTGGACTCTGGAAAAATAATGGCATCACAGTAGCCTAGTGTGAAATACAGGACGACGTCCTTCTTATCAGTCTCATCTCTCTGCTTTTAGTGAGTCTGTTCACTGAAAACGTGTAAGACTGCAACAATCTGTATTGGCAGGACTTCGGGGAACATGTGTGGGAAGGGGTTCTAAGTTCACCCATGGTGCCTCCGATATTTAAGGGCCGGCATCAGCCCTCTGCCACTTTGGGATCTCATCATTCCCACTGAGATCAGGGTACGTGAGCCTGTTGCTGCACTGCCCACTGCTGTCTCTGGCTTAGGAACGACAGCCACCTCAACACTCTTCAGTAGGCCACTGCTTTTTCACCAGGGCATGACTTACTGCCCGGGTGAAGGTGGTGCCTTCTGGAACCTCCTAGAGGAAGTCATTAGGATGGTTTGTTGTATATAATAGTTTCATTGCATGTCCCCATTTTCCTGAATCTTCAGACTCCTTTTTCTAACATATACAAAGGAAGTTCTAATATGTCAGATGCCATTGGCTCGCAAGCCAGCCTCCAGTTAATAAATGACGGACTAGTAAGTCAGTCCCAGGTGTGTGAGCTAACACATTATTTTAACTCAGGGATAAGTGCACCCCTTGCCGATGAAGTTGACTTAATAAATTCCTATATTTCTGGAATGTTCTCCAGACCCTTGCCAAAACATGTCTTTGCAGTCTAAAGGAAACTTCTTTAACAGTGAAGAACACAATCTAAATTTACACCAAATATTATACAATATGGGGAAACTTGAGGTTTATTTCCTTCAAGATTGGGAGAATCCAAGGATGTCCACTATTACGTTATTTATTACTGTACTGGCCAATGCTAAAAGATAAGTATATTAAGTAGTGAAGTTCGGGATGAAAATGATTAAATGATATGAAGGATATGATCATTTACTTTAAAAAGTCAATGGTATCTGCCGAAAAGACTATTAGAGCTAAGAAAATTGTTTATCTGGGTTTTCAGACCCAAAACAAGCCTAGAAAAACCATTATCATTTTTCTACACCACTAATAGCCAACTACAAAATGTAATAAGAATAAAACAACATTTATAATAATAAAAGGTATAAAGTTTCCAGGGATTAATTTAACCAAGTATATATAAAATCTTGATGAAGAAAACTTTAAAACTCCAGTAACAGACACAGAAGATGATTAAGATGATCTGAATGAAAGGAGAGACAGTCCACGCTCTTGGATGGGATGACTCAATATTACGCAGATGTCAATTCTTCCAAAATTAACATATTAATTTGATGAAAAATTTTAGTTCACTTTTTTGAGAAACTTGATAAATTAACTCCAAACTTTGTATAAGGAGTAAAGGCTCATGAGTACTAAATTAACCTTTAAAAAGTGGAATAGGGTCATTTGTTTTGTTTCTTAAATTTGACATATGAGTGAAATCATACAGCATTTGTCTTTCTCTGACTTGCTTAGCATTACGCTCTCTAGCTCCATCTGTGTTGTTGGAAATGGCAAGATTTCATTCACAAAACAAATGAACAAAGGAAAAAACACAAAGGGAGAGAGAGAGACAAACCAAGAAACAGAACTTTTTTTTAAAAAACATTTATTTATTTGAGAGCGACAGAGAGAGTGATTGAGAGCATGAGCAGGGGAGGCAGAGGTAGAAGCAGACTCACTGCTGAGCAGGGAGCCCCATACGGGGCTCGATTCTAGGACCCTGAGGTTATGACCTGAGCCAAAGGCAGACGTTTAACCGACTGAGCCCCCAGGCGTCCCAAGAAAGACTCTTAATTATAGAGAACAGATGGTTTACCAGAGGGGAGGTGGGTGGGGGGATGGGGGAAATAGGTGAAGGGGATTAAGAGTACACTTATCATGGGGCACCTGGATGGCGCAGTCGTTAGGCGTCTGCCTTCGGCTCAGGGCGTGATCCCAGCATTCTGGGATCGAGCCCCACATCAGGCTCCTCCGCTAGGAGCCTGCTTCTTCCTCTCCCACTCCTCCTGCTTGTGTTCTCTCTCTCTCACTGGCTGTCTCTGTCAAATAAATAAATAAAATCTTCAAAAAAAAAAAAAAAAGAGTACACTTACCATGATGAGCACTGAGTAAGGTATGGAATTGTTGAATCACTATAATGTATACCTGAAACTATACTATTTAACACTGTATGTTAACTATACTGAAATGAAAATACAAAACCTAATTAAAAAATGAAAAAAAGTAGAATAAGAAAGGGTGGGCTTGCTGTATTGGTTATTAATGTGTATATGTGAGAGCTTAATGTATGACCAAGATAATGACAAAAATCAATGGTAAGGGAGGACTTGTTTAGTAGATATTGTTGGGAAAACCGTCCTGCTACACAGAGAGAAATAAAACTAGATCACTCCCTATCATCACATATTAGATGGATTCTAGAGAGATGAGAGATCTAAATGCACAAGATAACACTCTAAAGTTCATAGAAAGAAATGTAGACTATCACGTTCCTAGATGTATAGAAGGGCTTCTAAAACAAAACCGGAAAATTTTAACCTTATGGCAAGTAATCAGAATTTGAGTCCATTAAAATATGAGAAAAGTGAAAAAGTTAATCACATGAAGAAATGGTCAAAATTCTTGATACTCAGAGAAATTCAAATTGTAAAGTACTGAGACACAACCCTTTAGGCCTCTTAGACTGCCCAAAATTGTAGAGGTGGGTGGTTGTGTTAAAGAGCATGTGGAGTTTAGGATTGCTCATGCTCGGCTTGTGGCAGTGTACACTCTATCAGCTTTTCTGGAAGAGCCCTGTTGCACTACTCAAGTAAACTAAACGTATGTAAACTATCAAACCTACCCTTTCGCTCACAGAATTTTCCATAAGAGAAGAATGGATGAATATACAGTGTAGGGTTGTTCTAGGGGGCCGGGCATCGGAAGTACCTGGGGGTTCATCCCTGAGCACGTGAATACTTAAAGGTGCATTTCACGGAGTAGCATGCACTCTAGCTGTTCTATTGGCAGCATGGATGGATTTTTAAAATATAGTGCCAGGTAAGAGAAGGACACCCGTCTGTGCACAAGCACACATGTGTGCCTGCACACACGCTATACCACGGACACGATTTAAATGTATGCACACAGAAGAACACCATGGTTTTAAAAATGCTTACAAACAAAAAGCTTCTGCATTAAACCGAAGGCAGTGGTTCTTCATGAGGGGAGACAACTGAGAGTGGAGTGTAGAGATGAAAGAAAATATTTAATAAAAATACGGTAAGAATTATCTAGTGATATAATTACAGTAAAATGTTTTATAAGGTTCATATTGTGAGCAAAGTATATGGCACCCTGATTTATAGTTAGGGTATTAGGCATAAAGGATACCGTAACTTAAAGAGGCCATAACTTCATGGACCTTCTGGAAAACTAAAGGCTACACTGTTGTTAAGAGGAGGTTTGGTGTTAATCCAGTGGGCACTAATTTATACAATCTCAGTAAAGATATGGATAATTGAAACATGCCTTCTCCCTAGTAGTAAGCTGGGCAAATTTCAGGTGTTCATTGAGGAGAAATCACATGGAAATAATGTATTTAGAATACAATATGTTTAGCACTATTGTGGACCCCAAAAAAGACTACTCAGGCTATGGATGCTTATACTTTATGCTAAGTTTACTCTTAATAATGAAATAATGATTTCCTTAAGTCAGGATTTAAAATATTACCCCATCAACATTGTCCTTCCTCCCTGTCTCAATCTTGTTATGATTAAGCCTACTTTGGAGAATTTATCCCTATCCCTATCTCCTTCCTTCCTTCCTTCCTTCCTTCCTTCCTTCCTTCCTTCCTTCCTTCCTTCCTCCCTCCCTCCCTCCCTCCCTCCCTCCCTCCCTCCCTCCTTCTCTCCCTCCCTCCACCTCTCTTTCCTTCCCTCCCTCTCTCCCTCATTTCCTCCCTCCCTTCTCCCCCCCCCTTTTTTCATGTGGAATTTGAGCACACGTTATTACTCCATATTCAGGCAAGCCTCATTGTAATAATTCCTCTGTCTGAGGTTTAAGAACTTTATTTCTTTACAACTTATTTCTGGAAAACAGAGTAAGGTACTGCTAGCCCTAGGTTTTCATTCTGACCTGGTGTTTGCAGAAGCCACCGTGTGTGAGCCACTAAAGCATTGGTATTGTTGCCACCTTCTTTCCAGCCTGAAGAAAGTCTTTTCAAGGGGATGGGCTATATCAGTGCTTTTTCCCCCCAGTCCCTCGGGTCATGAGTGTGTGTGACACTTGGGATCACCAGTGGATCTATAAATTCCTGAATACTAAGTAAAACAGACTCTGGACTCTTTCCATAGGCAGCACAACCCACAGGAAGGAAAATGTTTCTTTGCCCCCCCCAGTTGGAGAAAAACCATTGTTTCCTGTACTGATTTTCATAACCATAAACGAGAGAAGTGCTACTAAGATTCTCTTCCTGTTTGGAGATCAGTGTGTCTTTAAGCTCTGAAACTTCTTTTTCTGTATCATGGTTTAAGCACAGATTCTCCACAACTCAGATTTGCAACTTGTAAAATACAATTCTGTTAATTGATCCTTTTGCTTAAGGGATGTTAGATATGACCTTGGGGTTTTGGGAAGATATTGGCAAGACAGGACTGGCCCCTCCCATAGTGTATATTAGTCTAAGAAGAGAAGGGTGATTTAATAAGGTAAATGCCTACGAAGCATTAAATTCACATCCATATTAAACATGAACACGCTCAATACTCTACTGGGGGAATGACTTCAAGCTAGAGGTTTTTGTTCCAAATGTTTATTTTCCTCCAAATTCATGGTGTTCTCTGTAATGTGGTGAAAAGTCTTTGTTTCCCTTTTCCCAAGTGTTAAGATTCAAAAAGCCAACCCTCAACCATAGACTAATCTTCATCTCTTCAATGTCTTATATGTCAATTTAGTTTTGTATGTATTTATATTAATGTTCCTCAGATGTTTACATTTTTTTATCTTCATTTTATCACTTGAAGATCCAGCTGTGTGTTTTATACAACTGTGTTGTGGTCAAGATTATCTGCAAGAGCAAGTGGGTTTCTGGAGAAATCTTGTTTGGTGGGTGAAGGATCCGTTGAGGGTTTCTCATGAGTTTTTTTTAAACCTGTATTCTGATCCATTAAACCTAAACTTGGAAATGGAAAAGCTTTGATGTCACCACCAGCCACAGGGACTACAGAAATCTTCACTGGTTGCATTCCCATTTTTCTTTTAAAGAGCTTTTTAAGGAGCTGAGAAAGCCCCCTTTCTGGTCTTACCTGGGGTTTTGATTGCTGAAAGATATTCGTTCACTTTCTCTTTCTTCCTCTGGACAGAATCTGGTGGGGTCTTCTAAATGCATCTCTTCCAAACAGGTCTGCTTTTCTCTTTGGGACTCCTGTTGGGGGAAGGTCCTGGGCACACCTTGGGCAGCGGCCCCTTGGGTTTTCTTGAAATAAAGAAGTAAAATAATTCCTTAACTCAAGACAACCAGATCCAAATGGAGAAAACTTTGCACTCAATGTCCCCCATACAGAAAATATAACCAGAGTCATTCATTTTAATTTTTATTTACAGAACTGGGAAAAAGAAACATTGGGACAAACTTTACTAAAATGTGTTTCTAGAAAGTTGCTTGAACAAAATGATGATGCTCTTCCTTCATTCACCATTAAAATTTTTCATTCTGGGCTGAGGCCATGATGGTTCTGTTCTTTAATATGTAATAAAAGGATTCTCTTGTATCATGAACCTGAGATAAGTGGAGTGTTAGTAAATTGATCATTAATGCATTTTAAAAAGTGGTCTTATTCTATGTCATTGAATTTTTCTACCAAATGACTTTCCAAAATCTTCCCAATTAAAGACCTACTCTGACTTGGTAGATGGACTCAGAGACATAGCGTGCAGGGACTCCGAAAAAGGACACAATCAGGCTGAAATAAACATTACTCATTTTGGCATATTTTCTTCTCTACTCTTCTCTCAGGTTATTCTTATTTTTTTAAAAGATTTTATTTATTTATTTGAGAGAGAGAGAGAGAGAGATGGGGGTGGGGAGAGCACAGAGGGAGAGGGAGAAGCAGGCTCCTTGCTGAGCAAGGAGCCCAACATGGGGCTTGATCCCAGGAACTTGAGATCATGACCCAAGGAGAAGTCAGCCACTTAACCGGCTGAGCCACCCAGATGCCCCTCTCAGGTTATTCTTGAATGAGAATATTAATTCTTGGACTCTGAGAAACACCACACCTCTTCTTGAGTCATCTCTTCTCTGGGCAGACAAGTCATATCTGAAAAACTGATCAAAGAGGACTGTCTATGTCAGACCACAGGATTTTTAGTGGACATTTTGGAAGGGATGTTAATAGGAATATTCTCACCATTCAGGACCCTCCTCCCACTACTTCTTCCCCCCAGGAATCAACAACACATTTGCTTTTGGTGTTTTCTTTCTTTTTCTTTTTTTTTAGTTTAGAAACTAATGACCATGCTTCATAAACACTAAACACCTAGACTAAACACACATGAATGCTTAGTTTTCTAGTGAAACTAATAAAATTAATTAATTAATGCTATGCTTAATGGTTATTATGTGATGAAAGAATTTAGTATACGTTTAAAGCAGGTTATTACCTCATTATAGTTAACATAAAACTGTATTTTATCCAGTGTCACTTGTTATGGTGTAACTGTAAGTGAGACACAAAACACAGTTTCATGTTCAAAGTTTTCTTGACGCCTCTCTTGTCCCTCATTTCCCACATCCCATTCTCTATTGGTCCTCTCCTTCCAGAAGGTCAACCCTTCAGCAAAGGGTCAAGACAGAGGGCCAAGGGGGTGCCTGGGTGGCTCAGTCGTTAAGTGTCTGCCTTCGGCTCAGGGCGTGATCCCGGCGTTCTGGGATCGAGCCCCACATCAGGCTCCTCTGCTGGAGCCTGCTTCTTCCTCTCCCACTCCCCCTGCTTGTGTTCCCTCTCTCGCTGGCTGTCTCTCTCTGTCAAATAAATAAGTAAATAAATCTTAAAAAAAAAAAAAAAAAGACAGAGGGTCAAGACTAAAATTACCTGGCAGACTTGGGCATTTGTTGTTGCTGTGTATATGCTGTTTGTTTTGGTTTTGGCAAGAGCACAATTTCTGTCTTTGACTGTTTGAGTGATGATTATAGAGACTACCTTTTAATTATTCCAGCCACAAAAAAGAAAAGATAATTATGTGATATGAAATAGAGGTGCTAATTTTTGCTTCAATGGCAATCATATTACAGCACCTAAATATATTAAATCAACATGTTGTACACCTACATTTACAAAATGTTATATGTCAAACATGTTTTAATTAAAAGAAAGAGCACCATCACCCATCACTTGATTTCTCTGGCCAGGGAGTTGAAAGTTACTTTCAAATTGAAATGACCAGAGAATCCTTTTGATACAATATCCTAAACATTTTTCAATTCTGTCTTCTCTTTCACTATTCCCCTCCCCCCCCCCCCCCCCAGTCTAGTTGAGGCAGGTTATCATGGCTAGTGTGAGAGCCTGGTAACATGTGGCTACTCAGACTCATTTCCTCTCACTCATTCCCTCCAAACACTGGGATTCGGCCTCAACAAGCTCCTTACCTGGTTTAGATTTTCATCTCCTCATCAACACTTTAAAAATTAAATCATTTCCATCTTGAATTAACCTGATATATTTGGTAAATGTAGGTAGGGAAATAAAATGATCAGATGTTAACATTTGTTTCTTGGGTAGGGACTCAGCTATTTCCCCCTTTTCCTTGAGGTTTGGAGGCCTTATCTTCACTTACATAGTGAAAAATACTTTCTCATCTCAGAATGCGTGGATTGAATTTCATTCCAGAGAACATGGAGCTTTAAGATCCAAGATCTCTTGCTCACTGATGGCTTTTAAATTGTTACCTAAATCTTTATCCTCATTGTTAATAATTTTTACAGTCTTATGCTAAGTGTCCCTTTGAGAGGTTTTCCTTTCTATCAGATTATTTTAATATGCATCAGTCAGAGTCCAGAGGTCTTGGGTGGGTTTGGTAAATGATGAGAACCCAGAGTTTACTCCTGCTTTTCCAGCCACCTGTACACACCTCTGACCTAAGTCTCCCTGCACTTCTCTCATTTCATCACCCAATTTCAGTTCTTTATTTCCATTCCTTCTCTCCTCTCAGATCAAAAGTTAGCCTACTTTCGGGGCGCCTGGGTGGCACAGCGGTTAAGCGTCTGCCTTCGGCTCAGGGCGTGATCCCGGCATTATGGGATCGAGCCCCACATCAGGCTCTTCTGCTATGAGCCTGCTTCTTCCTCTCCCACTCCCCCTGCTTGTGTTCCCTCTCTCGCTGGCTGTCTCTATCTCTGTCGAATAAATAAATAAAATCTTAAAAAAAAAAAGTTAACCTACTTTCAGTCAGTTGTGAGTGAGCTTCAATGCTAAGGCTGCTATTGGCCTATTTCCCAGGACATGCTTGGAAAATTATTTGGGCATCACTAATTTCCAGGACCAGTGGTGTTTGATAATAGGACCTGTCATGACCCATTTCTCCTTCCTCCCAACATGCTTGATCTTCCTGCTGCTCCAAGGCTCCTAGATCTGAGGGACCTAAGCTTTACTTGGTAACTAGAGGCCAGAGATCTAGTGAATTGATTTCCATAGGATTATCCTTCAAATGACATAGATCCGAGCTGGAAAATGATATATCTCCTACTGTATTTTCTCATGAGGATATGGACACATACCCCTTTAATCCTAAAATTTTATCTTGAGAGAATTATCTACATTTGCACATAGGCATATGCTGTCTAGACTGTTTGAGCTCATATTCAGGGTGTAGAGGCAACACTAAAAGCAATTACTACTGAAACTTTAATCTCTTTAGCAGGGGTTCATAACAGAAGCCAATACGGTACTTCCTAATTTATCAGAGAAATGAAATACTTACATTATATGCGATTATTGCCATGATAAAATGCTTGGTTCCCCCAACTGATCACTGTATTTGCCAGGAAGAACTCCAACATGGAGAATATCCACAAATACATAGAAAGCATCATTCCACTTTGCTAAATACAAAAAGAAAATCTACATTCTTCACAGATCTTTATACTTCTAAAATTTTTAGCATCATAAAGATCATATAAAATTGCAAACTGTTTAGAAAATAGAAAACTTTATCTATAATATCCGATTATCTTAATAATACAATTGTGATGATTTTTACTTGTTTACATGATAATAATTGTAACAACAGACATTTAGTGAGCACTTACTACATGGCTAGGCATCTGTGCTAAATGTTTTATATACATTATCTTATTGAGTCCACTCAACGACATTTTGTGGCAGGTGGCATTCTTTTTTTTTTTTTTTAGATTTATTCGACCGAGATAGAGACAGCCAGCGAGAGAGGGAACACAAGCAGGGGGAGTGGGAGAGGAAGAAGCAGGCTCATAGCAGAGGAGCCTGATGTGGGACTCGATCCCATAACACCGGGATCACGCCCTGAGCCGAAGGCAGAGGCTTAACCGCTGTGCCACCCAGGCACCCCAGCAGGTGGCATTCTTATTCTTATCTCAGAGCAGAGGAAAATGTACTTGGGAGGGTAAAAATAACAAAGTTAGTATTATTAACGTTAGAGTTGCTCAGAACTTGCTTCCAGGTCCCCCTTCTTCTCTTACCCCACTCTTGGTCTTGGACTCTTGGGGGTCTTCCATTTGAGTTCTGACAGTCTCCCAGCTTCATGATCTCTGTTTTCCCCATATGTGTTTCTATAATACTGTTATATTTGTAAAAGGTATACTCTATTCATCTCATTTAAAATCAAGTGTAATTTTACATTTATATATAATCTTTATAATTATAATAATGTCTACATAATATTTAAGTGGAAATATAATTTATTTAAATTTGCTACACAGTCTTGTTTCATATAACTCTATCTTTTCTGGAAATGGGTTTCCAGAAACCTGGCTTGTGGTAAATACTACCAAATTGTTTTCCACGGGTATTTCTCATGCCACTCTGTTAGTATTAACATTGAAGAGAATTAGTTATGGTTTCTTTTCTTTCTCTGTGAATTGGAGCAAATATGGATTACACTACATGTATTTATCATAATTAGTGATTCTAATGAAAAATTTTCATTTGAATATGAGGATAAGGATGAGCAGAAATTGATCTTCTGACAGATAATCAAGATCTGATACAGAGTGGCATAAAATGGGCTGTGTATAGTCTCTCTTGGGTTTTAAATGATATTCTAATTGGAATACCTTCTGGAAGATCTTCAGGCATACTTTGCCTAGAGCAGAGGACAGGTATTCTCTTAAACGCAAATGACATTGTTTAATTATTACAAAGTAAGAGTGGCCTCCCTAGATAACTAGTTGTGTTAAAAAACAGCTACCACTGGGGCGCCTGGGTGGCCCAGCGGTTAAGCGTCTGCCTTCGGCTCAGGGCGTGATCCCGGCGTTGTGGGCTTGAGCCCCCACATTAGGCTCCTCCGCTATGAGCCTGCTTCTTCCTCTCCCGCTCCCCCTGCTCGTGTTTCCTCTCTCGCTGGCTGTCTCTAACTCTGTCAAATAAATAAATAAAATCTTAAAAAAAAAAAAACAATTACCACTAAGCATACTTGATATAAATTATTTTAAAACAAGAGGATTAATTTGGGTAAATGTCCTTCAATTCATTGTTTTTATTTAATAATCTCATAACATTTCCTAAGTATCAGTTTCTTTAGTTACTGTCTTTTAGTATATATGCTGCTGAAATGAGCACTCTCTAGTTAAATTTAGATTAATTTTTGATTAATTTGATTAATTTTGATTAATTAACAATCAATTTTCCCAGTGAGATGACTAGTAAGTTATGACACTTAAATTACGAAATTTTTAAAAATAGTGTTATTATTTCCTTAAGATTGGTTTGGGCAAAATAATTTTCCTCTAAATATTCCAGTTAAAATATTTTCAAACAGGAGTGTAAAAAACTTAAGAGTGTAAAATATTTGGAATCTGATTTATGTGCTGGAGTAGACTTAAAAAAAAAAGAAGTCTCAGCTATAACTGTAACTATTTCAGGGTGAATGAGGGCTGACCATTCATCTGTGTGAAAAACTTGGTCTTCAAATAGGATTAAAGACTATAACACTTAGTATCTGCTTATTTAATTTGTACAGTCTTCATGCTGTTACAAATATCTTCAAGTTTCAGTAATTCCTGAATAACATATACCTGAGAATGGTCTGATAGCCAATTCTTTTTTTTTTTTAAAGATTTTTATTTATTTATTCGACAGAGAGAGAGACAGCCAGCGAGAGAGGGAACACAAGCAGGGGGAGTGGGAGAGGAAGAAGGAGGCTCCCAGCGGAGGAGCCTGATGTGGGGCTCGATCCCACATCACGCCCTGAGCCGAAGGCAGACGCTTAACGACTGGGCCACCTAGGCGCCCTGTGATAGCCAATTCTTATCAATGACCCAAGATTTATTTATGAAGCATTGTTTGGTGTATACCATCTCATTAATCCCCTAGGTCTATAGCCTGTATCTCTTGATTAAACAAGACCACTAACAAGCACCATTCTTGGTTCAAAATTTCTTGGCTCTTTACAGAAATGGTTCTTAACAGAGTTTCCCTAGTATTTCCTTAAAAGTCTTTTTTTTTTTTTGAATAAGAAATAGCTTTCTGGAAGTTGCTCTAGGCTTTCCTGTAGGAATGCTGACTATTCACAACTAGTGTACAGTTAACATATGTATAACGAGTGCCTCTTCTGTACCAAGTCCTGTCCCAGATGCTGGGGAAGCAGCATTATCTGAGACAAATACCGTTACAGCCTCCACGAAGTTTACCTGCTAGTTCACTTCATGACATAGTGTCGATTATACTTAACTCCAGTATATTATACCAAACTCTACACAAGCAGTTGATTTCAGAGCGAAGTACTATTCTAGGAATCACTTTATCTATGACACGCTGAAACATTTCTGCCTGATAGATCATTATAATCATATAATGATTGAGTTTCCTTTTTGCTTTGCTCATTAGAAAGATTAGAGCAGGGGCGCCTGGGTGGCACAGCGGTTAAGCGTCTGCCTTCGGCTCAGGGCGTGATCCCGGCGTTATGGGATCGAGCCCCACATCAGGCTCCTCCGCTATGAGCCTGCTTCTTCCTCTCCCACTCCCCCTGCTTGTGTTCCCTCTCTCGCTGGCTGTCTCTATCTCTGTTGGATAAATAAATAAAATCTAAAAAAAAAAAAAAAGGAAAGATTAGAGCAAAAATTGTGGCTCAATTTTGGTAATACAGAGGATCCTAAAACCTACATATTTACATTATCATTTTCCTAATGAGTTCACAATGAGCATATTCCAAATTGCATATGTTGGAATAGCTTAATATAGTTGATTGAGCCATATGAAATTGACATTTTTGCAGATCATAAACCGTCTAATATCAACAATTTTATATAGTTCAAACTAATATATATGACTATACTACATAGTTAGAGCAATGTAGGCTAATGCATATTTCTTTAATACTCATTTTAAACTTGTTTTAATTACATTACTACACATATGATTTAAGTGCTTTCAAATCCTATGTGGAATAAGGCCAAATATTAAAAAGTAAGTAATTCATTTATAATTTATTACATATATTAAATATATTATTATATACACATCTTCAGTCAAATTTAGTATAAAAATACGTAGCTGTGTGCCTATGGAGAAAGAAAAGAAACTGAAACTTTTTATCAAGATAAGCTGCTGCCCTTTCCTTGTCTAGAAAGATTCAGTAAGTTCCTGATATTTTCTGATTCTTTGTTGGAACACATTTCTTTAGGAGATTAAGTGCAGAGTGCCTCACAAATTTGC
Organism: Ursus americanus; assembly: GCF_024610735.1. NCBI lineage: Eukaryota > Metazoa > Chordata > Mammalia > Carnivora > Ursidae > Ursus > Ursus americanus. Next base: position 36,999,912 of record NC_142150.1, on the reverse strand, counting down.
TTGTTTTGGTAGCTTTTAGTAAGCCTAGTTGGTTGCTGGGGATAATGCGGGCGAATTTTCATAAGGAAGCCTCCTGGGAGAAAAGGAAAGGCGACCCTGTAGTTTCCAAATTGGTCTGCCATAGGGGAAAGGCTGCGGTGGCCCTAGCCTCAGAGCTAGCTAGTCTGCCACACCAGCCCTGTACAACGTACTTACTAAGTCTGAGACTTCTGGCATTTGGAAATGAACCTATTATGCACAAAATGGTGACGCTAGCAACTGAGAACACACAGTATGACCTCCAGTATGGCATGTTCCTCTATCAGTCATGAAAGAAGGCTTTCAGGGGTAAACATTTGACAACTCGTACTAGAGGTTTTCTTATGCCCTGTCTGCCCCTACAGGGTTTCAGTTCTTACAACTCTATAATAGTTTCAGGCGTGAAAAGCCACCAGACCTCAAAACATTCTTGTCTTTAATTTTCTTGGTAGGGTTTGTGCACAATGACTAACATAATGGACTTCCAGGGCGGGTGGCGGGCTGACCTCTGAGTGTATCGCGGTGGACACTTTTGCTCCATATCTTCTGCACTTGTGCGCATTCAAGCGGTACCTTCTAAGACCTACCAGTCAGGTGCTCAATCATGTATTCTAAAATATTCTTATTTATTCCTATTATCTATAAAAACAGAACCTCCGTGTATGCACCGAACTGACATATATGTCAGCAGGACACGAAAAAAGAAATATAAACACTTGATAAGCCCCAGGTAGACTTCTTAAGGACTTGCTCCTACTCCTTAAGGCATGCGATACACATGGTGTCATCAAATCAAGCCCTAAGATGACAAAAATGCTAACAATGTTTATGATAGTAAGAATACTGGACTGTGTCTATTTGTCCTGACTATCCTGTCATTTTGAAAATTTGCTGAAAAAGAATCAGACTTCTTTTTTTGGTCCTAATTTCACCAGGTCTTTGAAATCCTGTAGCGCTGGCGTGCTAATACAAATACTTCCATAACCTTAAGAAACTGGCAATCTGAAGCAAATTTAACCAATGATCAGTATGTTGGCTTTTCTTCCATTTCAACTTACATATCCATTATATTTAATAGTTTAAAATCAAATGGTTAGTGCTGTGTCAAGAAAATTCGGTGAATTTATGGCATATTCAGGGGACTTAGGACTTATCTGATTATTGTGTCCAAAGAATTTCTGGTTATCAGGTCTCAGGAATGTTTTATATGGTAATCTGGAATACTATCAGAGGAATGTTTTATAAAGAACATTCATTCAATTAACATTTATTAGACATCTATTAATTTCCAGGAATTGTAATAGGCACTGGGGAGACATAGATATCTAGGATGAGTCAATGAGCCTATCAATCTCAGATCTATCCTTAAAAGATATCTACTTATTTAAGGTCTTCTTGTCTTCACCAGGATCCTTCATCTGAATCTTATTAATGTAGATATTAGTTATTTTATGTAATGCCCTTTATTCGATTTCTTGAAATTTTGGTGGTCACAGGTTTAGAGACCTATTCAGTGATTTGAATTCATTTTTGTGGTCATGCCAAATGTGAATAATTTCTACCACCTCCACATTTGTCCAAAATCAAAATATTCTCAGCTCATTTACAAACAAAATTAATGTGTAAGTCTGTAATTGTGAAAAAATTATAAAATCTTGTACTCACCTCTACCCATACAATTTTTTCTTGTTTTGTTAAAAAGAATATAACTTCAAATGCAATTAGAAATAGGCCAGTTACTGCCAGGACAGAACTGTAGGTACTTGTCCTTATGGTGCACTTCAACTGGAATAGATACAAAATGTCAACCAGTCATATGTGGAACAAACAAGTTGGAATGAAGTTAGTTTGCCTTACTGCCAAGTATGTTAAAGTGGATGATTTATTTTAATTTCTAACCTTTCCAGAATCTTAGGTTACTCTATGGGTTCCCTAATCTCCAAAGTTACCAGGATCCAAATAAGACTCAATGTTTTTTTGATGTTGCATTCATGCATTTCAATACACTCCTCCAATACAAAATTCTTAAATGTTAAAGCATAATAGTGATTGGTAATTTAATATTTGTCTAGACAATGCAAAGGCCTTAGACCATTTCCCTCTACCTCTATTTCAGTGTTTTTCAATGTCTTTGTATATTTTGGAAATAACAAAATGCCTATTTTTAGTATTGTATGGAGTCCTTCCTTATTCATGTATATATACCTATCTGACAATTTCTTTTATTTTTGTCATCAATGACAAAACATTTAAGTAAATTAAACCTGGGAACTTGTGATGAGCACTGGGTGTTGTATGTAAATGATGAATCACTAAATTCTACTTCTGAACTGAATATTAAAGTGTATGTTAACTAACTGGAATTTAAATAAAAACTTGAAACAAACAAAAACCAATATACTTCTGTAATAGGAAAAGCAAAATTAATTAATTAAATAAGCCCATAAATGTAAAATGACTTTTTTTTTTTTTTTTTAAGTAGGCCCATGCCTAGTGTGGAGCCCAATGCAGGGTTTGAACTTACGACCCTGAGATCAAGACCTGAGCTGAAATCAAGAATCAGATGTTTAACTGGCTGAGCCACCCAGGTGCTCCAAATGAAATTTTTAAAATCCTGTAAAGATTTCCATTTCTGGCAATGAGGTAAATTTTGAACTTTAAAAATTTATACAGTGTGTAAAGTGTGTACTGTATAAATTTTTAAATATAATTATAATTAATTATACATGCATAATACAATGTGTATTAATTATTTTCTTTTTGGGTTCATTCATTCAACATTGTCAGATTCATTCTTATTGTAGTGTAGTCACTATTGTTTGTTCCTTTTTATTGCAACACAGCAGTCTTGTATTTATATGTCACAATTTAATAAGTCGTATAACATTTACCTTTAGAAAGAAGAGAGGGTAAAGTTTCTGAAAGAAGACATGAAGGGGGCTTCTGATACGTTTGATTTCAAAGGGAGTTCCTTACGCATTCACTCTGATAAGTCATTGATATGGATATTTATGTTTTGTATGTTTTCTGTACTTGTGGTAAATTTCAATTTAACAGTTTGAAAACAAAAAATAAATTACTGGACTTTGGGAAACACTGGTTGGTCAACAAAGTAATATTTTTGGGAAAAATTACTTTGGAAATTGTAAAATATTTTAGCTGAATAATGCTGCAATAACCAAATAGTAAATTTTGAGAGATGCAACAAATCTGATGATGTTATAAAAATAGCAAACAAAATCCAGAGAAAATAGAGAAGGAAATACAAAGGCAAAAATAGAAAGTAATGCCATAGAAAACAAATATACATGAGAGAGGACTAAAAAACCCAAAATGTGGTTATTTGAGATAATATACTTAATGTAACCATTGTATGATTGGCTAAGAAAAAGAGAGGACAAAATAATCAATATTGGAAATATAAAAAAAATAAGATTCTATGGACCTCAAAACATTGTGGAGATTTATGCTTTGGTATGATCAAAAAGCTATGGCAGACTAATGTTCCTTCTGACGACAGCTAGAAAAACAGGTTATAATACCACCAGTATTTCATCTACGTAATAGCATGAGAAAAGCATCAGTGCTGAAGCACTGAGGAATACACAGGGGCCAAGAATGCTGAGAAAGAAGACCACAGAGAGGTGAGCAGATGTTCTACACCTAATTTTTCCTTGGGAGCATTGGTTAGGGCAAGAAGCTGAGGTTTCAGATTTTGCCTAAGCAGAAGGTTATTGCTAGGGGAGAGAGCAATCATCATAGCTTTTGGTGTTCTTGCAGGGCTGGAAAGATAAAATTGTAAACCTGAGGAGACAAGTTCTATGGGAAAGAGAGGGCCAAAGAAATGAGCCAGCCCTATGACCAATTATTCTATTAAGATGCTAGTCAGATTTTGAAGTTTTGTGGGTCAGTAGGCTAAGTAAGAAGAAAGCATCTGAAAAGCAGAAAAGAATTTTTGGCCATGTCATTGTGCTGTGGAAACATGAATCGGACTTCTAGGGGAAAGTTTCTTGTAAACATATCAGGTTCTCAACTGCAAGGCCTGGAGGGCTCTATGTCATAAGTAGAAGGTGCATGAAAGGTATATGTATTCTTATTCATACTACCATCCAGCCTTAGTCCTGGTTTATCAGCTGAGGGGAGGAATGGGTGAACCCTTTCTGGAAGAACTGAACACCAGCTGACATTGCTATGCTTTTCTAAACACAATTTCTGGCACTCAATCAAAAATTACTAGATAAGTTAAAAGAAAAGATCACATTCTTTTAAAAAGACTAGGAAAAGCCAATAGAAATAGTCTCATAAGTAATCCAGTTATTGGGATTATTGATATAATTTTTAAAATAAATATTAATATGTTCAAGAAAATAGGAACGAATGGAGGAGAGAGGAGTTTCTCAGCCAGAGGGAAGGGAATTCCAAACTGAAATGCTGAAGTGCAAGAAGAAATGAAAAGAAACAAAAGGTAGATAAGTGAATCTGTCTCAATAAATAGCATGTTTACTCTACTTTGTTTGACTGGGTTCATGGAATGCTTGCATACTATCTTATTCTAAGTCAGGACTTGCTGCTCACCCTCTCTCTTCTGACTTTTCCCCCTAGGCTTCGTAGCCTAAGCATTTGTTCCTCTTGTCATATCCTCTAAGCAATTTTAGATTCTGAGCTAAGCTGTCTGGGTTCAAAGTTCAACTCTATCATGTACAATGTACATTGAAATTAGGTCTTTAAGAGACAATCTACAGGAGCAGAGACTTTGCAGGTAATACATGGCATTAAATTCATATCTCCCAATAATTACTCTGAATGTAAATGGACTAAATGCTCCAATCAAAAGACACAGGGTATCAGAATGGATAAATTAAAAAAGAAATAAGACCTGTCAATATGCTGCTTATAAGAGACTCATTTTAGACCCAAAGACACCTCCGGATTGAAAGTGAGGGGGTAAAGAACAATTCGTCATGCTAATAGACATTAAAACAAAGCTGGAGTTGCCATCCTTGTATCAGACAAGCTAGATTTTAAACCAAAGACTGTAATAAGAGATGAAGAAGGACACTATATCATAATAAAAGGGTTTATCCAACAAGATCTAAAACTTGTAAATATTTATGCCTCTATCTTGGGAGCAGCCAAATATATAACCAATTAATAAAAAATTAAAGAAATACATTGATAATAATACAGTAATAACAGGGAACTTTAACATCCTACTCACAGCAATGGGCAGATCATCTCAGCAGAAGATCAAGAAGGAAGCAAAGACTTTGAATGACACACTGGATCAGATGGACTTAACAGATATATTAAAAGCATTCCATCCTAAAACAGCAAAATTCACATACTTCTCGAGTGCATATGGAACATTCTCCAGAACAGATCACGTACTAGGTCACAAATCAGGTCTCAACCAGCACAAAAATATTGAGATCTTACCATGCATAGTGTCAGACCACAATGCTATGAACCTTGAAGTCAACCTCAAGAAAAAATTTGGAAGGACCACAAATACATGGAAGTTAAAGAACATCTTACTAAAGGATGAATTGGTCAACCAGGAAATTAAAGGAGAATTAAAAAAATACATGGAAGTAAATGAAAATGAAAACACGACAGTTCAGAACCTTTGGGATGCAGCAAAGGTAGTTCTAAGAGAGAAGTATATAGCAATACAGGTCTTCCTCAAGAAGCAAGGAAAGTCTCGGATACACAACCTCATCTTACACCTAAAGGAGCTGGAAAAAGAATAGCAAGTAAAGCCTAAATCCAATAGGAGGAGAGAAATAAAGATCAGAACAGAAATCAATGATATAGAAATAAAAAAAAACCCAGTAGGACAGATCAATGAAATTAGAAGCTGGTTCTTTGAAAGAATTAATAAGACTGATAACCCCCTAGCCAGAATTATCAAAAAGAAAAGAGAAAGGGCTCAAATAAAATCATGAATGAAAGAGCAGAGATCACAACCAGCACTGAAGAAATACAAATAATTAAGAGAACATTATGAGCAATTATATGCCAAAAAAGTAGGCAATCTGAAAGAAACGGATAAATTCCTAGATCCATAAACTCCAAACCCAAAACAGGAAGAAATAGAAAAATTGAACAGAACCATAACTAGCAAAGAAAATGAAGCAGTAATCAAGAATCTCTCACCAAACAGGAGTCTAGGGCCAGAGGGCTTCCCAGGGGAATTCTACCAAACATTTAAAAAAGAATTAATACCTATTCTTCTGAAAATGTTTCAAAACACAGAAGTGGAAGGAAAACTTCCAAAGTCTTTCTATGAGGCCAGCATAACCTCGATCCCAAAATCCAGACAAAGACCCCACTAAAGAGGAGAATTATAGACCAATATCCCTGATAAACATGGATGCCAAAATTCTCACCAAGATACTAGCTAATAGGATCCAATAGTACATTAAAAGGATTTTTCACCATGACCAAGTGGGATTTATTCCTGGGCTGCAGGGGTGGTTCAACCTCTGCAAATCAATCAACGTGATACATCACATTAACAAAAGAAAGGACAGGAACCATATGATCCTCCCAATGGATGCAGAAAATGCACTTGACAAAATACAGCGTTCTTACCTGATAAAAACTCTCTGCTATGTAGGGATAGAGGAAACATACCTCAATATCATAAAAGCTATATACGAAAGACCATAGCAAATATCACTCTCAACAGGGAAAAACGGCGAGCTTTTCCCCTAAGGTCAGGAACATGACAGCGATGTCCACGCTCCCCACTCTTCTTCAACATAGTACTGGAAGTTGTAGCCTCAACAATCAGACAACAAAAAGAAATAAAAGGCATCCAAATCAGCAAAGAAGTCAAACTTCACTCTTCACAGATGACAGGATACTCTATGTAGAAAACCTGAGAAGACTCCACTGAAAAAGTGCTAGAACTGATATAGGAGTTCAGTAAAGTTGCAGGATATAAAATCAATGCCCAGAAATCAGTTGCATTTCTTTTTTTTTATTTTAATGTTTTTTATTATGTTATGTTAGTCACCATACAGTACATCCCTGGCTTCTGATGTAAAGTTCGATGATTAGTTGCATTTCTATACATGAACAGTGAAGCAGGAGAAAGAAATCAAGGAATCAGTCCCATTTACAGTAGCACCAGAAAACTATAAGATACCTAGGAATAAGCCTAATCAAAGAGGTAAAGGATCTGTACTCTGAAAACCATAGAACACTTACGAAAGAAATTGAGGAAGACACAAAGAAATGGAAAAACATTCCATGCTCATGGATTGGAAGAACAAATAATTTAAAATGTTTATGTTACCGAATGCAATCTACACATTCACTGCAATACCTATCAAAATACCATCACCATTTTTCACAGAGCTGGAACAAACAATCCTAAAATTTGTATGGAACCAGAAAAGACCCCCAACGGCCACAGTAATGTTGAAAAAGAAAACCAAAACTGGAGGTTTCACTATTCCAGACTTCAAGCTGGATTACGAATCTGTAATCATCAAGACATCATGGTACTGGCACAAAAACAGACACATAGATCAATGGAACAGAATAGAGAATCCAGAAATGGCCCCTCAACTCTATGGTCAACTAATCTTTAACAAAGCTGGAAAGAATATCCAAAGGAAAAAAGACAGTCTCTTCAACAAATGGCATTGGGAATATCGGATAGTCACATGCAGGAAGAATGAAACTGGACCACTTTCTTACACCATACACAAAAATAATCTCAAAATGGATGAAAGACTTAAATGTGGGACTGGAGTCGATCAAAATCCTAGAGGAGAACACAAGCAGCAACCTCTTCGACCTTGGCTACAGCAACTTCTTGCTAGACACCTCTCCAAAGGCGAGGGAAACAAAAGCAAAAATGAAGTATTGGGACCTCATCAGGATAAAAAGCTCTTGCACAGCAAAGGAAACAGCCAACAAAACTAAAAGTCAACCTAGATGCATTTAAAGAGCACTGAGTGTTATATGAAATTGATGAATCACTGAACTCTACCTCTGAAACTAATAATGTAGTATATGTTAACTGCATTTAAATAAAAAATTAAAAAAAGAAATCTAGATCTTCAAAGATTGTTGTTGATACTCTTGGTATATAATATTATCCACCCTGATAGCTTTTGTTGTGAGGTAATAGACAAAAACTCTGAGTGAGGCATCTGGCACAAAGAAGCCATTTAAAAAATCTTAACTTATTGTTATAATCACATTTTTTTCTCTCTCACTGCTTCAAGGTATCCACTTACATGTTTTCTATCATATTTGACAATTAATTTGGAATAAATGACATATCCTATTTAAATTTCCACCTCTGATTTCCTGGTTTGCTTCATACATTCTCTGTTACTTCAGTATTTTATGAAATTAACAAAGAATTTTGTTGGAGTACATCCATTTAAAAATATTGTAAAGTATTTAAAGCAATATTTTAAATTTTAGTATTTTGAATAAATTTCTACTGTTTAAGAGGCAATGACACCCCTCCTTACTGGTATCCTTGTTTTTTTTTTTTTTTTTTTAAAGATTTTTATTTATTTATTTGACAGAGATAGAGACAGCCAGCGAGAGAGGGAACACAAGCAGGGGGAGCGGGAGAGGAAGAAGCAGGCTCATAGCAGAAGAGCCTGATGTGGGGCTCGATCCCAGATCGCCGGGATCACGCCCTGAGCCGAAGGCAGACGCTTAACCGCTATGCCACCCAGGCGCCCCATGGTATCCTTGTTTTTGACAAGTTAAATTCTTATCCTTGAAATTGCCTCAATTATTCTTACCAATTTTGGGGACCGTGTCTTCTCTGCTTCTATTGCAAAAATTCCTGATATGACAAACTGAGAACAAAAAGAGGCACGCATAAGTATCTTTTTTATCACCCAAGAAATTCCTCTGTAACTTCAGTAACATTTAAAAAAAATTAATAAAATGTAACATCATGTCAACTTCATTAACTGCTAAATTTAGAATCCATAACAACTTTATTACGTTTGAAAATAATTCATAAGTTAGATTTTTTTCACTTCTTGGGATTTCCCCAGTATCCACAATGATTGCTGAGAAGGTATAATGAATAACAAATTAAATGAGTTATTTGTAGATAATTTTCCAAAAACAGAATCATAAGAAGCCTTTTAATTTTTCAAAGCAAAATGGTATTTAATATGAGGATATGAGACCATTTAACTATGTTTGATGGGGTGTGAGATGAAATCCCTGAATTTCTAAAATTCCTAAAAGTTTCCTGTGCCTCCAGCTCCTTCACTTCCCTGGCAGTGTCCTGGTCGTCTCTGCTTTGAGTGTAATGCAGTTTTAATGCCAACTACCGAGTCAGCTCAGACTTCACAGGGTAAAGGCACAGTTCCCAATAAGACTGCATTCACTTCAGACACCAGCCACAAGCTTGGGGATTTCCAGACCACCTGGACTTCTGACCAACTGGCTACAAATATAAGCTTTCCCAGTATCCATCTCAGGTTTGATAATTTGCTAGAGTGACTCATAGAACCCAGAAAAGTCCTATACTTACAATTTTATCAGAAAAGATACAAATCAGGGCCAGTCAAATGAAGAGATGCAGAGGGTGAGGTCTAGAGTGGTCTGAAGCACTGAAGCATGAAGCTTCCATGTCCTCAGCATGCATCACCCTCCTGGCATATCAATGTATATCACCAACCAGGAAACCTACCTGAGCCTCAGTTTCCACAGTTTCATTATGGGGTTTTGTTATGTATCTGTGTTTGGTCATTCTGGCACGACCAGCTCCTGAACACTCAGCTATGAAGGGGCCCAGGAATAACAAAGACACTCTTATCACTTGGGAAATTTCCCAGGAACCAGGGAGTCAAAGCCAGCCAAATTACCTATTATACATCAGAGAGCTATGGATGTCACACTCATTGAAATAAGTTAGGGCTCTCTCCCCACTTTCGTCCCAATTATTTTTTAGATTCCTCAAAGAGTAATGTAGCTTTTAATATTTCTTAAAAGTCCTCTTTCTTGAGGAAACTGAGCTAATTTCTTTCTCTTTTTTTCTTTTCCTTTCCTTCCTTCATTTTTTTTTTCCTTCTCATCCAAAGAGCAATTGAAGTTTGAAAAGAATTTGGTTGAAACACCAAAATTCCTATTGTAGTTCTATGGTAGCCTCTGGAAAAATCACCTAGTAATAAATCCATGGTTTTCTATTAAAGAGATGGAGGGAATGGTTATTGGATTGTTATACTTGTATTTAGGATGGAATAAAGGAATACTTTTTAACATGATTTATGGCATGGAGGATAGATACAATTTTATTGGTTTCATGTAAGAACTTGTTGATTTCTTTTAAAAATCTTTTTATTTAAATTCAACTTAGTTAACATTTACTGTATTATTAGTTTCAGGGGTAGAATTTAGTGGTTCATCAGTTGCTGTAACACCCAATGCTCACTACATCAAGTGCCCTCCTTAATGCCCATCACCCAGTTACCCCATCCTTCCACCCCCACACCCCTCCAGCAACCCTCAGTTTGTTCCCTATAGTTAAGAGTCTCTTATGGTTTTCCTCCTTCTCTGTTTTCATCTTATTTTATTTTTCTTTCCCTTCACCTATGTTTATTTTGTTTCTTGAATTCCATGTATGAATGAAATCATATGGTATTTGTCTTTGTCTGACTGACTTATTTCACTTAGCATAATGCCGTCTAGTTCCATCCAGGTCGTTGCAAGTTACTGTATTTTTAAGAGTCCTTGTCTTTTAGAGATGCATGCTGAAATGTTTACAAATAAAATTATGTGATGTCTAAGAATTGCTTCAAAATAATCTGAGTAAAATAAGGAAAGTGAATGGAAGAATGGATGAAGCAAGACTAAATATGAGTTGATAATTGTCTAAACTAGGTAATGGATACCAAGGGGTCAATATACGATTCTGCTTTTCAGTGTTTGAAATTTTCCATAATAAAAGTCTTCGCATGCTAAAAAAAAAATAAAGGAACTTCTTGTGGAGTGCATGAGCTTTTATTACTAGAAAATACATACTGTTATAGTGAGTCCACCCACATGAATGTTTAATAGAATGCTATTGAAAACTATTTTATTAGCAGAAAATAGAATTGTTGAATCATTATATTGTGCACCTGAAACTAATAGAACACTGTATGTTAATTATTTATACTTGAATTAAAAATAAATGAATAAATATTTTAAAAAGATAGTTGTGCATAGTTGTGCATCAAGAATGGATTTCTCTTCCATTGGCATAAACTGCTGTATGCATCAACCTTTCTAAGAAAAGACTATCCACATCTGAAATGAGGGCAGCAGAGCATGTTCCTTCCTCAGAAACACAGGGCCTTTGACCAACAGAAATGTTCATGTCTTATCAAAACATGAAGAAAATAAAATGGTATGATATGATAGAGGATAACTTGGGGGTGAATTTTAAGAGGTTTTTCAAAAAGGTCTCTCAGAGAAGGTGACATTTAAGCTGACAATAAGCATCAAAACTTGGGGGATGAGCGTCTCCAGGAGAAGAAACTGTTACTGTGAAGGACCTAAGCCTAGTGCAAGTGCACTTCCCTCTGGGAAGCCTTCCTCATCTTTCCCAGTTGTTAATGGCCAGCTGCTGTACGTACCTATGGTCCATGTTTCCATAACTCTCAAATATGTTGAAAAAAATTACACACATGTTCGTCTGCCTGTTTACTTATTTAAACCCCCTTAGTTCAAAATTGAATTTAGATAACTTGCATAAATGCATACATTAGATTTAAAAATTAATAAAAATAATTGGTAGGTAAAGACACTAAGGATAAAAAGAGTACGTAATCAGCTGAGGCCAGGGGTAATTTTAGTCCAGTGAAACTGTAGTATGGGTCACTGAACAATCAAAGGACTGGACAGAACTTGTCTTCACTTTGACTCTGAGGTTAGTGGTGGCTTTCTCACTGGATGGTAACATAATAATAGGGCATGTAAGTATATGAAACTCAAGTGTGGCTCACCACATTGGGAGACAATGGTTTCAACCTCCTATTGGATTGCCACCGAACTCTGAGGACAGACTCAGTTAATCACTCACTGTGTCAGAACGAAAACATACACTGCACTTGCTCTGTCAGCTAACACCACATTATTTTTCTTTTTTTTAGGAAAACTCTATGAAAGTGTTCTCTAAACTTGCTCTGTCTTCTGATTCTTTTAGAAAATCATTTCAATCAGGTTTTCAGCTCCACCTGACAATGAACCTCTTCTTGTCAAGATCACTTGTGACCTCAGTGTTACAAAAGCCAATGGAAATTTTAGGTCTTATCTCATCTAACTTGACTTATCTATAGTCATTGAGAGTTGACTGCTCCCTCCTTGACTGTGCCTTCTTCAGCTGGCTTCCATGATAGTATACTCTCTTCTCTTGTTTTATTCCTCAATTTTCTTTGCTTGCCCCTCTTCTTCAATCTGAATTCCTAATACTGGAGATGCCCCAGAACTCAGGCCTTAGTCCTCCTCTCTACAAATGAAATAACTTCTTGCTAATTTCATCTTGTCTCATTGCATTAAATACCATCAGTATGCCAATGACCTCACATTTATACTTTTCCCCCCAAACTCCAGACTCATATGTAAAAGCAGGATACTTGGTATCTCTAATGTCTAAGACATCTTTGATGTCTAAAAGGGATTTCAAACCCAACATGCCCTAAATTGAACACCTGAAATTCCACCTCCTTTAAACTCACAGCCTTACCCATTTCAGTCAATGATAAACCCATTCTTTTAATGGCTTGACCCACTAGTTTGAAGTCTCCTTTACTTCCTTCCCCCCACCTCACATCCCATATCCAAGCCATTGGAAATCTTTGGGGCTTTAATATAAAAATATATCCAGAATTAACTTTTCCTTTTATTACCTCTGTGGTTTGAGCCACTATACTCTCTCACCTGCATAATTATAATCAGATTTTTTAAAAGGCTCCTTGCTTGAACATTTGCTCCTTTATAATCTTTTAATGGTTCTTTAATACTTAAGTTGGATCATGTCATTCCTCTGTTCAACACCTTGCAATGGCTCTCAGTTTTATTTGGAGTAATAGTACATCTAATGACTGCAAGTCCTTAGATTATCATACTTCCTATCATATAGCTGACCTCTTTTCCTCCTGATTTCTCTTAGCCCAATTTGCTCCATCCAAACTGGCCATTTGTTCAGTAAATGGTCCACACTTGCTCTCAGCCTAGCGTTTGCTCTCCTTGTACACTCTTTCTTCAGATATCCCTTGTGGTTTATCACTTCAACTCCTTCAAGTCTTTGTTCAAGTGTCTTTTCTCAATGAAGCTTGAATATCCTATAAAAATTACAACCTGATACCTTTTTATCCTCCTCTACATCATTTTTTCCCACAGTCTATTTCATCTTTTAACACATTATCTTTCACTAGAAGGCAAGCTTTACACAGGTAGGGATCTTGTCTTCTTTTGTTCACTACTGTAACTGAAATACTTAGAACAGAGCCTGGCCCCAACTAAGTATTGAATATTTGCCAAGTGAATGAAAAATATTTTTGTGAGATAGGCAGATATTTTTGAGAAGTCTGTGGGAAAATGGAAGGAGGTGGAATATTTTACCCCATGCTATAAGACAATATACATCCCTTAGGAAATCCTTGTTGAATTCTTCCAAATTCCTCTTGGGTCAACAGCTCCCTGCTCTTTCTTCTTTTCTCTTTTGCCAAACTACTTTTCAAAGTCCCTTCTATCACCCCAACCATTAAGCTCTGGCTCTCAGCTTGCCTATATTATTGGCAAATGAATCTTAAGTAAACATTTACTACTTATCTAAAATGCCCTTTGAGAAACTTACCATTCCTTGTCCCTAACATTCATTCAACTAAATAGAATCTTTGTATGGAAGAATTTTATAAATAAATTTATCATCTTAAAATAGCTTGAATAGATATGAGAATGAATTTCTTGACAGCAGGAATTGTATCTTTTCACCTGTGGTATCTCTATGTTACTGGCTGGCCACAGAAACTGGCACAAATACATTGAATAAATGAATGCGTGATCATCAGTGAGATAATTTACTCACAAACAAGAATGCCCAAAATGGGTATCCTGATATCAAGGTTATAGGCAGGTAATTTATTGAAATTGAATCAAATTCTCTGATATATAAGTGTATCCAGAAATATCCCAGAGAACAGTGGATCAGACCAACCATTACTTGGGCAGCCTGTAAGAAAAGAATGTCATAATCAATTACCCAGGTATATAAAATTTCAAGAGAGTTACAAATTGAGTGATAGAAGGGGCATGGGGGGAGTACAGCTTCTGTGTTCTGAATCATAGGGGTCTCTGCCACTACTCTTGTTCAGTACTAGAAATTATCAAAACCGGGGAGAAGCCAAGGTGATGGAGGAAGGTAGCAGCCATAGAAGCACTTGGAATCTCTACATGTACCTCATACAGGGGGTATTCATGAGGATTTCCCAGCAATTTGTAGAGGTGTCATTGCTCTTAAGTAAATGAAGGTGTCTAGGGACTTACTTATGGATGAGGATACTTAGCATCCTCTAGTTCTGAGAGAAGAACTGTAGTCTCTGCAGGCCCTTCTGCCTCTTCCTCTTGCCTGTACTCTCAGTGCCAGTTCTTTTCTCTGATACACTTCTACCATCTCCATCCCCCTCAACCAGTTAATGGGACAATGATTTTCTTCTGTTAGTAATTCTGACTTTTGGTACCATGAGGAAGAGAGGATCACTTGCAACCACACCTGCTGAATCCTAAGACCCTGGTCCCAATGGTCTTAGGCATTTTCCTAAACCAAGATTTATCTTACAGTTCTGGTTTTTAACCTGACTCAAGAGCCCACTAATTAGGGTATATGATAGAGAAAGATGTAGCATGCTAGGTTTGATTGGGGTGGAGGAATAGGAATAGTGTTCCAGAATATCACCTTCCCCAATATAAACGTACAAGAAGTATGCTGAGAACACAATGCTGTGAGATGATCAATGTCTACAAAGCCCTGTGATCTAGATTATCTCTTGAATATACTCCTGACCTCATCATCTTCTTTAAGACCCACAGTCTCAGATTTACTTTAAATCATAAACATACATTGACAAAAGAAAATAATAGGGGTAGGATTGCTGGGACTCATTCCATCAATTCTCTTTCATTAGGATGTTGAGACAGAGGAGTCACTGTCTTCTTTTAAAAATATTTGGAACTTGCAATATCAAGGTAATTTATCCACTCAAGTAGCACTTAGTCCTTACCCCCAACATTCTGGTTTCTTTTTTCAACACAAAGCGGGATGATGTCATATAACCTAAAATATAGCATAAACATTAGAGAGAATGAATGGAATATATTTTTAGAACAAAATGTAAAAGAATAAAAATGATTTTGTCAGATAAGACACTTAAAAGTTATTGAGAAATTTATTCTTGCATTTTCTAATTTTTCAAAATGAAACAATTCTCTGAAATAATCTAAAATAAACCCATTGATATACTCTCTTTTTTTTTTTTAAAGATTTTTTTTTTATTCGACAGAGATAGAGACAGCCAGCGAGAGAGAGGGAACACAAGCAGGGGGAGTGGGAGAGGAAGAAGCAGGCTCATAGCAGAGGAGCCTGACGTGGGGCTCGATCCCACAACGCCGGGATCACGCCCTGAGCCGAAGGCAGATGCTTAACCGCTGTGCCACCCAGGCGCCCCCATTGATATACTCTCTTGAACATAGCTGATGACCTCTTAAAAACTCTAATGGTCCTATTAGATTTTATTCGTCTTTTATGAACTTAAAGACACCCTGTGAGTGTCTTAGGATTCTTAGGGGCAGACAACAGAATTTAATCTGGCTGGTTTAAACAAAACAGGATATTAGTGAGCTCAAAGAATCATTGGTAAGGTTAAGTTTGTAGGCCAATGCCCAGAGGCAAACCACTGATCTAGATTGAGAGGGTGTCTTTGCTACTTCCCACCCCAGAACTCTGCTGCAGATGGCCAAACCTTCCTTGCCTCCCTGGACCATCATCTGTGTAAGCAAAATTGCAGTTCAGTGTAGGGTCTATTTTGTTGTTTTCTTCTAAATCAAACTCCAGTGCAAGAGTATGTGATTTGCAGAACGAGAGCACATGACCACCCTCTGACTGCAGGGGAGGCTGGGGAACATAATTTTTTTGGATTCAACTTTGAAAAGGTAGCTTTCACAACTTAGCAAATAATAATAATAATAATAATAATAATAATAATAATAAAAGGATGTTCAAAGGTATGGCACTCATCTCTTGAGTTTAGTACAGGTCAGCATGAATTTACTCCTAGGTTACTTCAGCCGCAACTCTGAATTTGGAAGTGTGCTTCCAAATTAATCCGACTCACAGAAAGATGTCTAGAAACTACTACTTGTCAAATACTGTAGTGGCTTCTGCCATCTTTATGGCTCCATCAGGCTGGGAGACTGAGCTTTGTCTGCCTGCATCTGCCTTACAACTTGTGCAGGTGCTTCTCTTGAGCCCTCAGTGCAATTGTAGCAGCTTCATGACCCCCATTTGTCTAATGGTCAACGTTGGAAATGCCCCTAATTATAACTTGCTAAAGGATAAAAAAAATACAAAACAATAATCCAATAATCACAGCTAAGGAACGTAAATCCTTCAATCCAGTCTCTATTCTATGACCACAATGACATTTCTGAACTGAGAATCAAATGTGGAAATCACCTGCTCAGAATCTTTCACTGGCTCCTTGTTGCCTTCAGGCCTCAGTGAATGTTCTTTACGTGGCACATTAGAGTTGGGTAGGATTTGACCTCAACTTCCTTCTCCCCACATACTACACCATCTATTCCTGACCACTGACATTATTATCACGTGGATTTAACTCATGTTTTTAAAGTACCTTCCCATATACATCTTCGCTGCTGTAAGACCTCACAGTGTCAAAATGTCTGGCTCTAGCAATGTATGTTTAAATTGTTGGCACTTGATAGTTGCTTGCTAAATCAATCTGACAATAAAATTAAATTTCTATCTATTGATCAACCATACAACCATATTATGTATAAGTGAATAGATTTGTTTACATCAGTCATGTATCATATGTTTGGGAAGGTCAGCCTTAAAGCATAGATTCTCTGGCATTTATTGAGTTAATTTTGGATAGACCCGGAGGTATCACAAAAATAGAGTCATTCATCAGAGCATGTGAATCCAAGAGAAAAAGAACAGGCTGATCAGGACATGTGGACCTTGGGTAAGGACAATGAGCTCTGGTTTTGACGTTGAGAGTCAGACTGAATTTCTAGAGGCAGGCCGTAGGAATTGCAGGAAGTGATTCCCAGAAGAGTCACTTCTCACATGGAGAACTCTCTGCGTTTTGCTCCAGGTGAGCAAAGGAAGAATTTACTTATTTAATCGGGTTAAAGATTCTCCCAAGTAATACTTGCCAACCCAGCTAGGAAAGAATACACAAGCAGAGAAACTCTTAACTCACAGTTCTTGGAAATCAACCATTCCTATCATCAAGAATGTGGTGTTTATATATTTTCTGTTGCACAATCTAATGCACGTCTTCTACTAAACTACCAAAAATATGGGAATATGATCAAAAGGTGGGCGGTGGGAGTCAGTATTGCCACTACTTGCTCCATGACCCTGGGATCCCCAAGTCACTACACTCTATGTTCTCCTTCTGTAAATTAGCCAACCTACCTTCATCTGAGAGGATGCTGTGTGTATAAAACAGGTTATTGGAAACACATCGTGGAAGAGGGGATATTGAAAGGAATAAATAAAAAATAGGATGATGTATTAATTGGGGTTCTTCCCAACTGTGTTTGGGAAGCACTCTGGCTAGGGGGTCGTTGAGAATACCTGCCCCCTAGGGTAGTTTCTTAGCAGCAGTGACAATCTGGTTAAGGCTCTCTACACTCACGTGCAGGCCTATTCGTTCGTTTTCTCTCACGTGGTGCTCTTGGTTCAGGGCCTTGCAGCTCCGATATCTGGACGGGCGCTGCTTCCTCGGTTGTGGCCCTCATCCTTCCTCGCGTGATTCCAACTCTGCGGTTGTGGCTGAGAGCGCGGCGTCATGGGCCGCTGCGCGAGGAGTCCCGCGTGGACTCCCACAGCGTGGCGAGATCCCTGCAGTTTCACGAAGCCGCAAGTTCCCACAATGAGGGCGGGGTAGCGGGCTGACAGCAACGCCGCTCCTAATCGGTGGTGTCAACATCATACCCTGTCTTTGGAGACTGTGGTCGACGCTACCTGCAGGTTGATTACATGGTGGTCCTATCCCTAACTGCAGAGATCCCTCCTTGGAAGAAGCCTCGTCTTCAGAAGCCCCCTGCAACCAAGAATCTTCTATAAGATGTGGTGCATACAATTTCTATGGTGCTCAGGTCATTCCTTTGTAAAGTGGAGATGATACCAGCACAGCTACCTCACAGGCTCATCACAGAGAATGTTGAAGACTAAGTTGTTTCACGAACATATTTCATTGTTACAAACATATATAATGTGTGTGTGTGTGTGTGTGTATACCTTCATTTTGGATCCGACAGATTACTATCTATGCTCAGTGTTTAACAACTGTCCCAACACAATAAGAACAAATGAATGACTACCAAGCCTGGCCTAAATTGCTAAATTATTTGCATCACATGGCTAATTATGAATAGTAGAGGGGACTAATGTTCGTTGAATTCCTTTATGTTTGTGTTTTACCAGTTAGTTAATTCAAGAAAGTTTCACTGAGCATTGGTATGTGCCAGGCACTGTTCTCAATGTTGGGGATACAGCAGTGAAGAAAACAGATGAAGTACCCTGTCCTATTGGGGGCTTGTACTGAGAAGGGGGAAACCAATAATAAGCAAGATCCATAAGGAAAATTTCTACTGTAAAAGTGACACAAGCTAAAGAGAACAATTAAGTACAGAGGGAAATACAGTATGTGTATGGATGGAAATGTAAAGGAGGGCATTCACAAAAGTCCTCCTTACAAACAGGACATTTGATCAAAAGCCCTAAGAAAGTGAAGGAGAGAAACTTGTAAATATCTGGAAAGAGAAGGTGCCCAGTATAAGGAATGGCAATAGGACAGTGTCTGAAGCTGCTCAAGGAAGAGCGTATGGCTAGAGTAGGGAGAAGAGGAAGCCAGATCATACAGGGCCTTGTTAGGACTTCGGCTGTACCTGTGAGTAGGATGAGATGCTACTGAAAGTTTTACATTTAACATTTTATCATGGAAAATTTCAAATATGCAGAAAAAAATATGATAGATTTCACAGAGCCATCATCCAGCCTCAACAATTATACTTTGCAACCTTCTTTTTCATCAATTACCCTTCTTGTTTATTTTTTCTGGTCCAGGCAACATATAATTTCACCTTTAAATATTTCAGTGTGTGTTCTAATAGTCAAGAGTTTTTTTTAAAAAATATCATTATTAAACCCAATAAAATTATCAATAGTTTCTTGATCTTATCTAATATCTAATTCATACTAAAATTCACTGATTATCTTAAAAATGTCTTTTTATAGTTGGTTAGTTTGAATCACTATTCAAATAAGGTCCATTTACTGCACCTGGTTGCTTTATGTCTTAAGTTTTTTAAAAACTTGCGGTTTTCCTCCTTTTTAAAATGCTGTATGTTTACTGGAAAAAGTAAATAGATCATCTGTCCTTTATAATTTCCCGTATTCTAAACTTATCTAATTGCTTCTATGTGGTGTCATTTAACTTGTTTCTCTATTCTTCATATTTACTATAAACTCATAGTCATATATAGAGGCTTCATTAGATTTAGGTTCAGATTTTCTGGCAAAATGCTGGATAGTTGGAGCTATGTACTTCCTTTGCATCACCATGGAAGACAGTTGATTGACTGGTTGCCTTGCTTTAGTCATAAAAGTTGAACAGTGCAATTAGGTTTTGTCTTGATTTTCCCACTACACATTTGCTCACCAATTTTTCTGTAATGAATTTTAGAATCTATTGATGGTATTTGCTTAGATCCATACCATTGGGGATTCCAAAATCATGGTTTTCTTAATCCTGTTGTTTTTCTTAATTTATTGTCTGATATTCTTCTGCAAAGAGTAAATTCCCTTGAGGAATTATTTGATTCTCCAAAAATAGTTTGTATAAGAAAGTCAAAGGTCAAAGGCATTCTGGAATGGCATAGTAAGGACCTCCAAAAATCTGCTTCTCCATAAAAGCAACGAAGACATTGAAAAAAAAATGGTCAAAATCAACTTTTAAGAATTCTGGAAATTAATCAAAGGCTTGCAACAATCTAGGAAGTGTTTATTCAAGAAAACTGGTTGACTTTTGGTAAAAACCTTTGTGGTGTTTTAACTTGTCCTATTTCCACTCTCATCCTCTTGGTATCCTCTAAAAACACAGTTTCAAAATGATGGTAACTGTGAAAACCAGCAGCCAAACAGCCATTGGAGAGGGTAGAACAGATTCAGAATTCTCCCAAAAGCACTCCTCCCATAGAATTGCCACTATTTGATCAATATGGCAGCTCCTTAGAAAAGCCCTGTTCATAGTGCTTATCTTTATTTGATCTGACCCAGAGCTTGTTCAATGAGAAAAGCCCTATTCCAGGGTGTTTGTGAAACCAATAGCTGGCTTTTTAAAAACTGCCAATGCCAGCCATCTGGAAGCAATACAAGTAATAATATCAGCAAAACAGACTGGATGAAAAACTTAAAAGTGAAAGTCTAGGACACTGTAAAGCTCTGACATATTCCTTCACATCTAGTAGGCCTCATGCATGTGCAGGGTGTGCACATGCCAAGAAAAGACTGAAGAAGCCTCTAATCTCTGGCTGACCTTGAGGCTGTGTGTGAACAAGAAGTGAAGGCTAAGGCAGAGTTTTAAGCTCCCAAAATATTGAAGGCATTCTCTGACAACATACGGATCCCTTCAGTAAGGAGTGGGAAACCCGTAGCCTCAAGCAACTTAAGTATATGTCACTCCAATCATCAGCTGACAACTAAGGTAATCAGGCAGAAATTCAGTGATTACACATGACAAATACAGACTTTACAAAATTAGCCCTGGAAAGCCACTAAACAAACAGCAACAACAAATACTAGAACTCTGATAAAAACTCTCAGGATCTGATTTCCCAAGTTTCTCATTATATTGTTTAGTATGTCCAGTTTTCAACAAAAAACTATGATACATACAAAGAAACTGGAAAATATGGGCCATAGGGGGAAAAAAGGCAATAATAGAAAGTGTTCCCAAGGATAATAAGCCTAATAGACAAAGACTTAAATCAACTATTGTGACTATATTCAAAGAGCTAAAGAAAACTATATCTAAAGAATAAAAGGAAAAGTATGAGAACAGTATCTCACAAAATATAGAGAATATCAATAAAGAAACTGAAATTATAAAAATAGAACCAAATAGAAACTCTGGAGTGGAAAAGTACAATAATTGAAATGAAAAATCCCTGGAGAAGCTCAACAGCAAATTTGAGTGGGCAGAAGAAAGAATTAGAAAACTTGATGCTAGGTTAATTGAAATTATTCAGTCTGATGAAGAGAAACTAAAAGAATAAAGAAAAATGAACAGAGTCTCAGTGATCTGTATACCATCCTGCATACCAATATAGGCACAATGGGAAAGTGAGAAGAGAGAGAGAAAGGGGTATAAAGAATAGTTGAAAACATAATAGCCAAAAATTTCCCAAGTTTGATGAAAAAAAATTTGTCCAAGAAGCACAAATTCCAAGTAGAGTAAACTCAAGGGGATCCATATCTAGACACATCAAAGACAAAATGTTGAAAGCCATCACAGAAAATCTTGAAAGTAGCAAGAGAAAAAGCAAGTTATGTTCAAGAAATTCTCAGTGAGATTAACATCTGATTTATCATAAAAAAAAAAACAATGAACAAAAACATCTGACTTATAAACCATGGAGGTCAGCAGACAATGGAATGGTACCTTCAAAGTCCTGAAAGAAAAGGAATATCAAAATGAATTCTATATCCAGCAAAAGTAAAAGTAACTTTTAAAAATTCCCAGGCATATCTTGAAAGAAGTTGCTGTGGCCGATGTCGAAGAGGTTACTGCCTATGCTGTCCTCTAGGATTTTGATGGATTCCTGTCTCACATTGAGGTCTTTCATCCATTTAGAGTTTATCTTTGTGTATGGTGTAAGAGAATGGTCAAGTTTCATTCTTCTGTAGATAGCTGTCCAATTTTCCCAGCATCATTCATTGAAGGGATTGCCTTTTTTCCACCAGATATTTTTTCCTGCTTTGTCAAAGATTAGTTGACCATAGTGTTGATGGTCCATATCTGGACTCTCTATTCTGTTCCATTGATCAATGTGTCTGTTTTTGTGCCAATACCATGCTGTCTTGGTGATCACAGGTTTGTAATATGGCTTGAAATCAGGCAACGTGATGCCCCCAGCTTTGTTTTTCTTTTTCAGCATTTCCTTGGTGATTCGGGTCTTTTTTGGTTCCATGCAAATTTTAGGATTGTTTGTTCCAGCTCTTTGAAAAATGCCATTGATATTTTGATTGGGATGGTGTTGAAAGTATAGATTGCTCTGGGCAGCATAGACATTTTAACAATGTTTATTCTTCCAATCCATGAGCACGGAATGTCTTTCCACCCTTTTGTGTCTTCTTCAATTTCTTTCATAAGTGTTCTGTAGTTTCTAGGGCATAGATCCTTTACCTCTTGTTTAGGTTTATTCCAATGCATCTTATGGTTTTTGGTGCTATTGTAAATGGAATTGATTTCCTCATTTCTCTTTCTATAATTACATTGTTAGTTTATAGAAAAGCAACTGATTTCTGTGCATTGATTTTCTATCCTGCCACATTACTGAATTGCCCACCATTTACATTGACATGGATGGAATTAGAGGGGATTATGCTAAGTGAAATAAGTCAAGCAAAGAAAGACAATTATCATATGGTTTCACTTACATGTGGAACATAAGGAATAGCATGGAGGACGTTAGGAGAAGGAAGGGAAAAATGAAGGGGGGAATTCAGAGTGGGAGACGAACTATGAGAGACCATGGACTCCAGGAAACAAACTGAGGGTTTCAGATGGGAAGGGGTTAGGGGGAGGGGTTAGCCGGTGATGGGTATTAAGGAGGGCATGTATTGCAATGAGCACTGGGTGTTATATGCAAACAATGAATCATGGAACACTACATCAAAAACCAGTGAAGTACTGTATGGTGACTAACATAACATAATTAAAAAAATTAAAAAAACAGTAAAAAATAAATAAATAAAAAACAAATAAAAAATTCCCAGACATATAAAGCTAAAAGAATTCATTGTTACCAGACCTTCCTTACAAGAAACACTAAAGGGAGTCCTTCATGCTGAAAGAAAAGACACTAGATATTAAGTCAACTCTATATGAGGAAACAAAAAGCATTTATAAAGGTAACTAGATGAGTAAATATAAAAGCCAATGTAAATATATTTTTGTTTGTAACTCTTTTTTTTTTTTAATAATGATTTTTTATTATATTATGTTAGTCACCATACAGTACATCCCCGGTTTTCTATGTAAGGCTCGATGATTCATTAGTTGTGTATAACACCCTTTGTTTGTAACTCTTATTCTCCTGTTTTATTTAAAAGACAATTGTATAGAGCAATAATTAAGAGAAGGGAGAAAATCCCAACTCATTCTGTAAAGCCAGTATTATCCTGATACTAAAACCAGACAAAGACAACACACACACACACACACACACACACACACACACACAAAAGAAAACTAAAGACCAATATGCCTTAGAAATATATACACAAATCCTCAACAAAACAAATTCAGCAACATGTAGAGAGGATTATATACTATGACCAAGCAGGTTTTATTCTAGAAATGCAAGGTTGGTTTGATGTCTGAAAATCAATCAGTATAATACACTTGTTAATTGAAAAAGCACACAAAGCAAATGATCATCTTAACAGATAAAAAAAGATTTTGAAACAAACAAATAAACATTCTTTCATAATAAAAATACTAAATAATATAGGGATAGAAGAAAAACTCAACTCGATGAAAGTCATCTATGAAAAATCCACAACTAACATCACACAATGGAGAAAGACTGAATTATTTTTCTGTAAGGGCTGGAACAAGACAGGGATGGTTATTCTCCCCTCTTCTATTCAATGTCATACTGAAGGTTCTAGCCAGGGAAATTAGGCAATAGAAAGAAACAAAAAGCATCAGATTAACCAAGAAAGAAGTAAAACTACCTTTGTTCACAGACGGCATTATAATATATATAGAAAATTCTGAAACACAAAAATGATTAAATCTAATAAGCTCAGCAAGTTGGCAGGAAACACAATCAATACAGAAAATCAATTACATTTCTATACATACATCATGGATCAGAAGACTTAATATTATGTAATATAGTAATCCTCACATTGATCTGTAAAGTCAACATAATCCTTATCAAAATCTCAACTAATTTTCCTGCAGAAATTGACAAGTCAATCCCAAATTAGGGAAATACAAGGGACACAGACAGCTTAAATGATTTTGAAAAAAAGAAAAACATTGGAAGGTTCATAGTCTTCTTGATTTCAGTACTTACTACAAAGCTACAGTAATCAAGACAGTGTGATATTGGCACGAAGACAGACGTAAAAATCCATGGTACAGAATTGAGATTCCAGAAAAAAAACCCTTACATTTCTGGCTGATCAATTTTTGACAATGGTGTTCAGACGATTCAATGGGAGAAAGTATAACCTTTTCAACAAATGGTGCTGGGAAAACTGGATATCCACATGTAAAAGAATGAAGTTTGATTCTTATCTCATAACATATATAAAGTTAACTCAAAATTTATCAAGGACCTAAATGGAAGAGCTAAAACTCTAAAATGCCTAGAATAAAGCATAGGTGCAAATATCCATGACCCTGAATTGGGTAACAGAGTCTTAGATATGATACTAAATGCACAAGTGATAAAAGAAAAAATAGATAAATTTGACTTCATCAAAATTGAGAATGTTTATGTAGAAAAGGACACCATGAAGAGAGCAAAAAGCAGTCCACCTAATGGAAGAAAATATTTGCAAATCATATATCAGATAAGGGACTTGTATTGAGAATATGTAAAGAACTCCTACAACAATAAAAAAGAAAATCTAATTAAAAATTTGGCAAAGGTACATGAAAAGGTGCTCAACATCACTAATCAGCAGGGAAATACCTATCAAGACCACAGTGAGATACCAGCTCATAACCGTTAGAATGACTGTTATTGAAAAGATAAGAAATAACAAGTGTTGGTGAGGGTGTAGAGGAAAGGGAACCCTTGCACACTGTTAGTGGGAGTGTAAGTGGGCATAGCTACTTTGGAATACAGTATGAATTCTCCACGAAAAATTAAAAAACCAAACAAATGAACAAATGAAGAAAAAAGAGACAAACTAAAACCAGACTCTTAAATACAGAGAACAAACTGGAGGTTGCCAAAAGGGAGGTGGTGGGGGGGTGGGTGAAATAAAGGGAATTAAGAATATATTTATCTTGATGAGCACTGAGAAATGTATGGAATTGCTGAATCATTATATTGTATACCTGAAATTAATATAACACTATATATATAAATATATATATATACACACACACACACATATATATTACATATATATGTATATATATGTATATACATTAATACATATATGTGTGTGTGTATAAATATAATTAATTATACTTGAATTTAAAAATTGAAAATAGAACTACCATGTGATTCAGCAATTTCACTGCTGGGCATTTATCTGAAAGATATGAAATCACTATCTTAAAAAAATATCTGCACCCCATGTTCATTGCAGTAATATTTACAATAGCCAACATAAGGAAATGATCTAAGTGTCCACTGGCAGATGAATGGATAACAAAAGTGTCACACACACACACACACACACACACACACAGGGAGGAATATTATTCACCCATAAAAAAGAAGGAAATCGTGACATTTGTAACAACATGGATGGCCCTTGAGGCATTATGCTAAGTGAAATAAGTCAGAAAGAAAAAGGCAAATACTGTATGATATGACTTATATGCAGAATTTAAAACAAACAAACAAAGAGACAAAAAAAAATCCCTCATAGATACAAAGAACAGAGTGGTGGTTGCCAAAGATAGGGGCTGGGGCTTGGGAAAAATGGGTGAAGGTGGTCAAAAGGTACAAACTTCCAGTCATAAGATAAATAAGTCCTGGGGATGTAATGTATAACATAGTGACCACAGTTAACAATACTGTATCATGTATTTGAAAGTTCCTAACAGAGTAGATCTTAAAAGTTCTCGTCACACACACACACACACACACACACACACACACACACACACACACACACATTTATAACTATGTGTGGAGATGGATGTTAATTAAACTTATTGTGGCAATCATTTCACCCATATATACATATATATCAAAGCGTTATGTTGTTCACCTAAAACTAATACAATGTTATATTTGAATTATATCCCAGTTTTTAAAAATTGGCAAAAGATTGGAATTGACCGTCTCCCACAGAAGATACACAAATGGCCAGTAAGCATGTAAAAGGTGCTCAACCTCATTAGTCATCAGATAAACGCAGATTGAAACCACAATGAGATACCACTTCACACCCACTAGGATGGCCACGATTCAAAATCCAGGTAATGAGTGTTGGTGAGGATGTGAAGAAATTGGAACCTACAAACACTGCTGATGGAAATGTAAAATCATTCAGCTCCTTTGGAAAAGTTAAGCAGTTTTTTAAAAATGTTAAACACAGAGTTCCCAAATGACCTAGAAATTACACTCCTGGGTGTATACCCAAGAATTGAAAACACAAATCTATACAAAAATTGTACACAATGTTTATACCAATGTTTATACAATGTTTAAACCCATGTTATCCAAAATAGCCAAAAAATGGAAACAACCCAAATGTCCATCAGCTGATGAGTGAATAAACAGTATGTGGTATATCCATAAAATGAAGTATTTGGCAATGAAACAGAACAAACTGCTGATTCATTCTATAACATGGACAAGCCTTGAAAATATTAAACTCAGTGAGAAAAGCCAGTCACAAAAGATGTCCATATGAAATAACCCAAATAGCAAACCCACAAAAATAGAAAGCAGATTAGTATTATCCTGGGGTTGGGGTGAGTAGGTCAAGAATTGTTAAAATGACTAATAGATTTGGGATTACTCTTTTGAATGATAAAAATGGTACAATGTTAGGTAGTGGTGTATTGGCACAACTCTGTGAATATCCTAAAAACTACTGAACTATATACTTTAAATAAGCGAATTTTATGATATATGAATTATCTCTCAGTGAATTTTTTTTTTCTTTAAAGCAGGATGCATGCTTGATTTTCTTTCTTTAGTTATGAAGTTTGGGATGAGCACCCTCCAAAGATGACCAGTGATTCTTTCTTCTTTTTTGGAGGTGGGGGGGGGGGAGCAGGACTGGCTGTTTAAATTTTTACATGTTTGATTTGCTGACCAGAGTGTGACCCAAATAGTGCTGCTGTCTTCCTTTCCCTAGAATACAAGCTCCATGAGGAAGCGGTCTTGACTCTTTTGTTTACATCTGTGCTCCCAGAAGCAAGAATTATGTCTGGGTCATAGTAGGTAGTCAATGAGTAGTTTTTGATAAATGAATGAATTAGTGACCCTGTAGTTTCTGACCACTTGAAGCTAATTTTCTCTGGTTTCTTAATTCTAGTATCTTGCTCTGTGATCACAAGCAACCATTCTCTAGTTTTCACATATTATGACTTTGTCTAGAGCTACTCTTTGTGTTAATCTAGACCAGACTGTGCAGCTGGGGCCTTGTGCTAGGGTGCAGGTCAGTGAGGGCAAAAACTGAGGCTGAAATCCCACCTGGGCTCCACGTGCAGAGCTGACTCCCCTGGTGCTGAAGTTGATCGGCCAGGAGAAAGGGGCCTCGATTCCTCATTTTACTGTGCAGAGGGGTACTTATCTTCTAATTCAACCCAGAGGGCTTGCCATTGAGCAATTCGACCTCTTTCTGGAAGCGGTGCTTTTTCCTAATTCCTACAAAGGCATCTTACGTGCTGGTAAGCCATGTTTGTAACTATTGGCCCCCTGAACCCTACATTCTTCCAAAATTATTGGCTCTTCCCTGGCATCACATCCTTCCTCATTCATGTGGGATCCCACAGATCCAATTAATTACCTTCTTATTAGAACTAACAAATGCAAGTTTCCCACACTGTAATTCTACTATCTCTGTGTGGAATATTGTAGGAAAACCTTCACAGTCACATGGTCAGGCAGCACAACAAATACATGGTCTCGAATCTCACTGGCTTCATCTGTGCTTTTCATCAATTCTTTGACTATGATTTGATCATTTCTGTATCTGATTCCTATCCTATAACTCTTTTTTTTAATGATTTTTTATTATATTATGTTAGTCACCATACAGTACATCCCCGGTTTCCGATATAAAGTTCGATGATTCATTAGTTGCATATAACACCCAGTGCACGTGCCCTCCTTACTACCCATCACCGGTCTATCCCATTCCCCCACCCCCCTCCCCTCTGAGGCCCTCAGTTTGTTTCTCATAGTCCATAGTCTCTCATGTTTCATTCCCCCTCCTGATTACCCCCCTTTCTTTATCCCTTTCTTCCCCTACCGATCATCCTATTTCTTATGTTCCACAGATGAGAGAAATCATATGATATTTGTCTTTCTCTGCTTGACTTATTTCACTTAGCATTATCTCCTCCAGTGTCGTCCATGTTGCAGCACATGTTGAGAATTCGTTCTTTCTGATAGCTGAGTAATATTCCATTGTATATATGGACCACAACTTCTTAATCCAGTCATCTGTTGACCACGATTTAGCTATCCTATAACTCTTAATCCAAACAAGTACTTTACTAACTACCACCTTTCTCTCTTAGATGACTGCCTCACCACATTTTTTTGAAGGGAAAATAAAGTCTATCATTTCTTCCCTTATCTTTCCCTAATATATGTATTTACATGACAATTATTCCCTGTTTACTTGCTGAGAATTAGGTGTCCTTCCTCTGTTCTAAAGTGTATATCTATATGTCCCTGTGCTATGAACTTCACTTCCTTTCATGGCTCATGATCCTTATTCCATCAACTACCTCTTTCTTCCCAATATGTTCAAACCTAACTCCCTATTTTACATTTCCTCTTAATCTATGCATGTATTCAAGTTTCTCTTACAGTTGTAGTTTCTAGTTCATGAGGGTTGACTAAACAGAGGCTACTTCTCCCTCATACCAACTCCAATAAAAAAAACCGCCTTGCTACAATGGAAAATAGGAAGTGACATTATTGTTGAACCAGAATATTTGAATCCCTAAGGAGCAAAAAGTATAGAGACTATACTGAAGAAAGAGTGCCTAAACTAAAGGACCTGCAACAGAGGACTGTTCTAAATGGTGGAAATTCTTGCACTTCATGAGCAAATGACATATACATAGAGCACACAGATATTCCATTCCTGAATTCATTTCCCAAAGAAATTATATTCAAGCAGTAAAGAATGGTAGGCAACCTAGATGTCTATTTAGGGGGGAGTGAATGTGTAAAATGTTCTGGATGCATGCCGTAGAGTACTGGGCGGCGTTTAAAATCAATTGATGTACTGATAAGCAATGTACATGGATCTTAAAAACATACTACTGAGAGAAAAAAAGTACGTGTGCATGTATGTGTGCATATAATCTACATGAATTACAAACACATGCCTACAGTACAATGCCATGCATTGTCTGGAGATACTTAAAAATACGCACA
The DNA here is from genome assembly GCF_024610735.1 of Ursus americanus. Taxonomy (NCBI): domain Eukaryota; kingdom Metazoa; phylum Chordata; class Mammalia; order Carnivora; family Ursidae; genus Ursus; species Ursus americanus. The sequence goes on along the minus strand of NC_142150.1, from coordinate 36,970,053 downwards.
TTATATACAATGGAACAGTTGCTCATGGAGGGAGGGAAGTGGGAGTGGGGTATGGGATATGGGGTATGGTATTTTTTAAAAATAGAGGAGTTCTTACAGACATAAAAATTTCTAACAAGATAATGTACCTAAAATGTTTATAAAATTCAAAGTGTGATCAAACTAAAGTAAACTTCTGGACAAAAAGATGTAATATTTTGGGAATTGGACTTCCGAGAAAAACTAAAATCCAGGAGACATTCATTTGTGTAGCTTCAATAACATAAAGAGATTTTAAATCATAATATACTTTTCTCTACTCTAGGTAGGCTATGCAAATTTTAATAACATCTGGTAAGAAAGAATCAGAATTTGTGTTTCAAGCTAATCTGTTGAGAGACCTTCATAGGCAATAGGGCAACTTTTTATAATTTAAGCTAATTTCCTTTTCGCAATGAAATGATTTCCTTGAGTCAGCATTTAGCATATCATCCTATAATATTAGATCTAAATTCCACTCCAGAAACATGTAACCATTTTTAGAATTTCTCTTGTATGGGAGAATCTCCGACCAGATTCAACTTGAGATAAATTTATGCTCACCACCCCACACAGAAGAAAAACCATACTTACCAATTTAAATTTTTATTAATGAAATGGGGGAAAGAAAATACTGAGGTGGACTTAATTAAAATGAATTTTTCCAAGAAGCCTCTTGAACAAAATGAAGTTCTTCCATTCACCACTAAACTTTTCTCCTTGACTGAGGTCATAATGGTTCTTTAATATGTAGGAAAAGGATCCCCTTCTGCCATGTACCTGAGGTAAGTTGGATGTTAGTAAATGGAATCATTAATATACTCCAAAATAAAGAACTTCAGGACTTGAGTAGAATTTGGAAAGAATGCTCATTGGAAAGTTCTTATCCTTGAGTTTTAAAAATTAAACCATGTGCTTTTGCTGCTTAAAAAAAATTTCCTTCCTCCCTTCTTCTTCCCTTCCTCCCTCTTTACCTTTCTCCTACTCTTTCTTTACTTTCTTCCTTCCTTCCTTTTTGTTTCTTTAGGATGATAGCCAAAAACAATGCTATATGAATAGATAGATCCCTAAATACAGATTGATCATGTAAGAACATATAGCTTTCTACTCAAACTAAATTGCATTATTTAGTGTACTGTTGAATACCTATCAGTTTAAATTCTGAGTAGAAAATTATACATTCTTATGTGTTCAATTTATACTTTTTCTCTTTCAATCTATTCATAGAATTATGAATTTGATATGTGTGTGTGTGTGTGTGTGTGTGTGTGTGTGTGTGTTCATGCGGATGTGGCTATTTACCTTCCTTTTGGCTAGAACCATAATTTCTTTTTCAATTTCTTAGTTTGAATCGTTTTTGATATAACTAGAGGCATTCCCATTTTACTGCTCCCCATTTTACAGCTTCCCATTTTACTACTTGGCCATCATTTTCTAGTCTCACAAACTTGACCTTTACCTTGGCTTTTTTTTTTTTTTTTGAAGATTTTATTTATTTATTTGACAGAGATAGAGGCAGCCAGCGAGAGAGGGAACACAAGCAGGGGGAGTGGGAGAGGAAGAAGCAGGCTCCTAGCGGAGGAGCCTGATGTGGGGCTCGATCCCATAATGCCGGGATCACACCCTGAGCCAAAGGCAGACGCTTAAACGCTATGCCACCCAGGCGCCCCTTACCTTGGCTTTTTACCTGGGCCTTAATCTCCTTAGGCTCCTATTCTGTCCCTTAACTCTTCCAGCTATACCTCTACAGTTTCTCCATGGGCAACACCATTTATACCTACAGCTTGGTCAACCACATAAATTTACAGCAATCCTAATGCTGAATCTTTATCTCAGACCACTCTAGTTCTAGGCTTATATTTCCAGCTTCTTACTAGAGGTTTCAACCTAGATGATCCCAAAGCCCTTCAAATAAATATATTTCAAACTGAACTTGTCATCTTACCCACAAAATTATTTCTTTGTCTTTTTTCCGTTTAAGAGCACAACCATCACCTAACTGCCCTGGCCGGGTTGCTGAAAAGCTCTCTCAAATGGAAAAAAAAATCTGACAGTCCTTTTGATATGATATAAATATATGTATGTCCTCCTTTTCTCCATCTCCCAAAATTAAAATTTAGGCAGGCAACACTTACAGCATGAGAGTTTGATATTATAGCACAACATTCATTTCGGCAATAATTTAGACTTAATCCACTTTCTTGACTCCCATTTCCCACAACTGACCCCCACAAAGATTGTGTTCCATTAATTTACTTACCATTCCATAAATATGCCTCGTTTAGTTTACCATCTTAATCTGCAGATTGCTTTGCTGAAATAATCTCTATTTTGAATTAATCTGATAAAACTATTAGGCATAGCAATGGGATTATCAGCAAAAATTTTTCCCTTTAGATTTTCCACTCTCTCGATACTCAGAGGCTACATCTCCATTTGTACTGCAAAAGGCAGTTCCTCTTGAGAATATGTGAGTAAGATGTCATTCCATAGCAATTAGGGTATCGGAAGCCTGACATCTGGGTCGCTGATTGCCTTTCAATAAATTTTCTGTAAAGTTTCCCTCCCCATTGCTAGTTTTTGATATCCTAAGAAACACGTTGCTTGAGAAAGTTTTCCCACATTCTGGTGTTCTATAATTTCCATCATCATACATTCCACACATGACACTTTCACTAGGAATAAAAGCCAATAGTCTTGGGTATCGCTTTCAAAGCTGGGATTTACCCATATCATTCTTCCTCACCTCATAGCTTTGATCAAAGGTCTCCTTGGGCTTTTTCCACTTTTTTCACATATTTGGGCAATTTGTATTTCCATACTCCTATAAGAGCAATGGTTGACTTGATATCAGTCATTTGTACTTTAGTATGATTGTTTCAAATGCCTATCCTTAGCAGATGATTGAAGTGGGGTGATATTATCTGGGTATTAATGGCCTCATTCAAGTACCTATGAAGTTTTAGAACCAGGAATATTTGAAAACAGGAGCTGTAAGGATCTCCTTCCCTCTTTTCTCTCTGATATGTTTTTCCTACATCTGCTCTAAGACCCCCAGGTCCTGGGCATTCTGATTCTTACTTGTCATTTCCTAAATCTCCCTATGTATCTGGTCTAGAATTTAGGGACAAACCACTCTCTCCTCCACATTAACTTTGTGCTCCTTCTGAATTGTTCTTATAATTGCATTGATCCTTAAGCCTGGGCCTTTGCTATGGGCACTGGGGAGGAAAGGGCAGATATATCTTTTACTAAAGTTCTCAGATACAGTGATGTTGAGGTCAGTTGGAGATAAAGTTTGTCTTTAGCCCTGAAGTAGCCAATGTGGAGGAAGTAGAAGAATGGCTCTTACTAAAAATGGCGTTTTTACCATCTTTTGCAACTTCTCAGTTACTTCAAAATCATGGTTTCTGAAAACATTAAAGGTTCTGCACTTGGATACGCAACATGTTCTCTCAAACTTTGAAAATTGTGAGACTTAAGCATCCCAAATCCCTGCACCTGGTCACAGCCTCCACAAAGCTTGTTTTTGTTTCCAGTGGAAATGTTTGTCAGACTAAACAGACTCAAGCCAGCAAATCACATATCTTCTAATCCTATTCTCTCACAAGGTGTGAACATAAAAAATATGTAATATGACACACCTTTGGCTAGGGCAAATTATTTGTCCTCAATTATAGAGAAACCCGTGTAGTACACAGGAGTGCAGAGTGTTTTCAGCTACCTATAACACAGCTTAGAGAGGACACTAAATTCTTATCAAAACCTTAGTTCAGTTCTTCAAACAGGGTTCATAACAGAAGCCAATATCTTCTAATTCACCAAGGAAGAAACGAGATACTCACCACATCTTTATTATGTGTGATATTTTGCTTTGTATCCCCAGTGGGTCACTGTACACGTCAAAAACAACTCGAGGAAGGTGAATAGGAACAGATATTCTGAAAGAATTTTACCATTTCTCTGTTTCCAAAAATAAAATATACAATTCTTACAGATCTTTATATATTAACATGTTAGAAATAATAAAGGAATTGTACAATAGCAAGAAGATGAAAAATAAAAGAGAAAAACTACCCAATATATCCCCATCCCCTAAAGCCATGGGTATTTATATGTAGTTTTCTTGGTCACAATGATAACTGGTCATTATTGAGGATGAGTATAAGTTGACAAATTTCTGCCAAATGGCTAAGGAGAATCATCGATTGTGTTTTCCTGTGTGCTGTTGTGGATAAGGTCAGCGCATTTTCACTGAGGCCAATGAGCCTCTGGAGAAGATGGAACCGGGACACTTTTGAGGTTGAGTGCGACAGAACTTATTTAACAGAGAGATGTTCAGAATTAGGCCTCTTGTGGGAAAGTGCCCTATAGAGGAACTTACAGTGGAGGAAAAAAAGATTTGGGTTTGTGACCCAGACTCAGCAGAAGGGCTTATGCGTCCTGTGGGGAGGTGGTTTCCTCCTGGGATTGTGCCCCTGACTATAAGGACCAATAGACCTATATCCTTGCAGGATAGTTGGATATCTGCAGGACAGAATACTGGAAGTCTGAAGCACACAAAGCACTTTTGTGACAAGGCCACCATGGGCTACTGGGGCCAGTTTTCAATCCTGATACCATTTAATACTAACCGAAGCCATGGCAGTGAAATTATGGGTATGCTGATAGACTACTGAGATGCTCTGAGATTCTATCAACTAGAAGTCTGGAGTCCATACAGAATCTTTGGTTCTCAGTGTTCTTGAATAACTCGAGAGGGTCAACAGGAAAGGGACCTCAGGAGGAAGATCTTGGATTTCTTGCTAATATGAACATTGGTGGTTCAAGAGATGAATTGGAAAAACGAAAGAATCAAGATTATAATTACACTCCAATCCAGTAAAATGAGACATTCTTGTTATGCAAATATAATCTTAAGCAATATCTGGAGGTTTATATTTATTTAAGATTTTACTTTAAGGTATCCTTCAGGATATGTGTCCTAAAATATAAGCATTTCCTGCAGCAGTAAGATGGCTCTTTGATGTGTCATTTAACTGATTTCTGCTAGAGCTCAATTTTGTGTGGTGAAGTAACTTGAAATTTAGACCATTTTTTATTAGAATGAATGTTCTGCAAATAAATAGCTCTAAACCCTGAGCAAGTAGCTTAACGTTTCTTAGCTTATTTCTTTAATTGATTCAGAGACACAAATAATTCCTTGAGGAAGTTTATAATCCCACTTGGTATAAAATCACTTTCAAAGCTATGTAGAAATAAGAAAAATCAGCAAAATGCAAAACAACATATACTTTGGAACAAGCTGATTAACCAAGAGTTTGGGATGTCGAAGTAAGGAGAGCTTGCTGTATTAGGCTAAGAATTTAAAAAGAGGCAACATCCAATGGGCTCAATTAGAAACTGAGAAAGAAAGTTGGTTTCTAGGTCTTGGTCAAAGGCCCAGCTCTTTTGACCTCTGTCAAGCTCTGGGTAGGATAGAACAGAAAGACAGGAATCCACAGAAAAGGCTTTAGAATTTATGGTTTTAATTTCTACCCGACTTGCTCAGCACTGATTCTCATCTCATCTCCTTGACCTCCTAGCTTCTTCTCCCCTCCACATGAACAAACCTATATAGTTAAGTGCACAGATATCCACAGTCCCACATGGACAGAAACACAGAAATACACACAGATACTGAAACACAAGCACGGACACACTTAAACAGATTCCCATAGACAGGCAGACTGACAGACACAAAGCAGGCATTTAAAAAATGTCCGTATAGTCATGTGCATACAGAACTGAATATACATACATTCCAAATTACATACTTCTATAGAGTACAGATTTATTCTGTCTGATGATTACATCCCTGATGAACATAAGTTCCTGGGCCTCACAAGTACATAAGGTTGTTATTTCCTTCTTTGAAAATCAAATCTCGCTATAATAAACTTGATCATTTAAGGCCTAGGAAAACTGACCTCAGAGATGCAGGTACCACGAAAGAACTAAGCTGCCTTTTGTAAAAATATCTTGGATACCAGGTGGGACCAGAATTGAATATAATGCTAGATCACTGAAAATATATCTATTAATATTTATAGTACAGTCCATTTGCTTACTTGAGGATTTGGGTGATCCTAGGTTTAGAAATGTAACCTGTAGTTTGAACCACATTTGTAAGTATGTACATACACCAGAGTAAACTAATGGTAAAGGTCACTGTCATAGCTTACATAATACTTAAATACTTTGATTACTCACCAAAGAATTTAAACGTAATTCTAAATTTGTGATGAGATTTTCGTAGAAACCTGGTACTTACCTCTGGCCAAATAGGAGTTCGTGTACTCAAAGTATATATGATAAACTCAAGTGATAGTAAAAGCAGACCGAGCACGGCAATGCAGGCGCTCAGAATGTTCACTATTATGGTATAGGATAACTAAAATAGATAACAAAAGTCACCGGGTCACTGGAAGTTATCCATATACACCACTGTCAAGTATATTTAAGTAGAAGATTTACATACATTCTGATCTTTTCTGAATAGTAAGGTCATTAAAAGGACTGTCAGAACTGCAGATTTGTCAGGATCCCAATAGAACTGAACAATCTTGGAAAAAATAAAACTTTTGATGTAGCATGCTTATATTTATTCCTTCGCTGACAAATAATTATTGAATGTTAGTTCTGTAGCATGCGACCTATTGCCTGTCTTACTAGATAAAGAGAGAGAAAAGAAGTGGTCTCTGCACTCAAGGAAGACTATTGGGGAAGACTAGCGAGTGCATATTAAATATGACTAGAATGTAAAAACATGCTAACACAACAAACAAACAAAAATGCTAACAATATAGGCAAATTCATAGCGCCATACAGGGTCAGGTTACCAGAGACCCAATATTCCAGGAGTTTGCCATGGTTCATTTGACAGTGCAAGAAGGTGAGTCACAGGGAATTTTGTTGGAGAGATAGGTGCTATCTAGATAGATATTTAGGATTTTATCTTGAAGATAGTGGGGAATGACATCACTGAAGGTGCCTACTCTGTGTTTAGGCCACACTCCTGTCAGGCTACGTACTCGGGACAATACATATATATGTAATGTTGCTGCATAATTACACCTTGTCCATATATTAGGGCAGAGAGGTGATAAGCCCTATGATACTGCTTTGGGGGACATCCTTCTCTTTTACTTATTTCCTTGTTCTCATTTGCACCAGTAGAATTCTTTCTATCTTATATAAATTAGATAATTAATAAGAAAACTTAAACTGGATTCTGAAACCTATTTCACTGGATAAATCATATGTTTGTCTATATGCTATTCATTGTTGTACAGTGATCTTAATTTATTCTTTTGGAATAAATCTCCCTTAAAGAGAAATAATCACATTAAAATAAAATGTTTATTAACTCATTTTTACCACCTAAACACCTAACATTATTGGTTAGTAAATTGTAGTATGTAAATGTAATTTCATCTTTAAAGTGAAATATTTTATGAATTTTTAATTAGATGAACAAATGGTTATGACACCATAATATTATATAGAAAAGGAGCCACCCTTATTGAGGAAATGCATTGATAAGGCCACATGGAACAGGTGTTCTGTGCAGCATGGGGTTTTACAGGCAAAAATTGAAGAATTAAAAGGAGAAATAGAAAAATCCACAATCATAATAGATTTTGACATGTCTAAGTAATTGATAAAACAAGTGGACAAAAACTAGGAGTAGAAAATTGAAACATTTGATCTTGTTAACCTTTGTAGATGTATGTACATGTATATACATATTTATATATTCCAGTGTGTGTGTGTATATATATATATATATATATCCCTGTGTACAAGCTGGATTAAATACACACGTGCACACATACATGCAGTAATATTGTCTTGATTGTGGTAGCTATATAAGTCTTAAAATCAAGTAGTATTAGTTTTATACTTTCTTCCCAGGATTTTGGCTATTTCCATATAGATTTTGAAATCAGCTTATCAATACTGAGAAAAAAATCCTTTTAAAGTTTTGATTGGGATTACATTGAGTCTATAAAATGATTTGAGGAAAAACTGACATCTTAAAAATGTTTGTCTTTCCATCCATGAACATACCCATTTATTTAGATACTGTTCAGTTTCTCTCTGCAATGTTTTGCTGTTCTCTATGTAGAGGTCTTAACAATATTTCATTAATGCTTAGGGAAAATAACTTCTAAGTGTTTTATTTTTGAGTGTGATTGTAAAGGTGTTTCTACAGATTTCATCTCCAATACATAGAAATGCAATGAATTTTTTATATGAGTTTGTATTCCTCAATGTTGATAAATTCTTATTAGTTGAATTTTTTTTCATAGAGATCTTAGGATGTATAAGGGCGTCTATGATTAAAGCAGGTATTACTGTTAACTTTTTAAACCTTATGCCTTTTAGTTCTTGACTTATTGGACTGGACAAGAACTCCTGCACAATAGCTCTCTCTCTCTCTCTGACAAATAAATAAAAAAAAATTCTTAAAAAAAGAAAAACAAAAACCTCCTGCACAATATTAAACAAATTTGGTGAAATGGTAATTTCTTGCAACACTTCTGATCCAAAAGGAAACCATTTAGTCTTTCACCATTAAGTATAATACTAGCTATAGTTGTTGTTGTTGTTGTTTGTAGGTGCCCTATAGCAGTTTGAAGATGTTCTCTTCTATTAATAGTTCAATAAGAGCTTTTCAAAAACATTTTTTTAAAAGGTTTATTTATTTATTTGAGAGAGAGGGAGAGAGAGAGAGCGGGGGAGGGGTAGAGGAAGAGGTAGAGAGAATCCCAAGCAGGCTCCATGCCCAGCTTGGAGCCCAATGCAGGGCTCGATCCCACGACCCCAAGATCACCACCTGAGCCAACACTAAGAGTCAGACGCTTAACCGACTGTGTCACCCAGGTGTCCCTAAAAAAAACCCAAACACACCCAAATATTTCAAATGATTTTCCTTTGTCTCTTTAATTACCCTAATATATTGAATCACATGGGTTGTTTTCTGAATGTTGAGCTAAGCTTGCATTCCTGGAATAATTTCCACTCCATTATGCTTTTAAAAATATACAACTGAACATGATTTATGATATTTTAAGCATTTTGACATCAGCATTCATTACGGATAGTGATCTCCTATTTTTTTTTTCTTTTAAGTAAGGTTCTTGCTAATTTTTGGTGTCGGGATTATGCTGGACTCCAAAAAATCAGTTGGGGATATTCCTTCTTCTTTGTTTTCTGACATATTTTGTGTACCATGTGATATCATTTGTTTATTAAATCCTTGGTAAATGTATTATTTAACATGTGTGTCTAGAATTTTCTTCATGGAAAGATTTTTAATGATTAATACAATTCCTTTAACAAGTGCAGAGATTATTATGTTTTCCATTACTTCTTGTTTCTGTTTTGGTAAGTTGAATCTTTCACAATTTCTTAATATAGTGTCATTTGTAGCATTTCCTTGTTATTTCTTACCATCTTTAGTATCTGTAGTGATATTTCATTTTCATTCCTGATACAGTAATTTGTATTTGATTGTTTTCTTGATCAGTCTTATCAGAGGTTTATCAATTTTATTAATATTTTCAAAGAATAAATTTTCAGCTTTGCTAGTTTCTTTATTGCTTATCTATTTTCTATTTTATCGACATCTGCTCTTTATTGTTTCTTACTTGCTATTTACTTTGTTTTAAATATGCACATTCTATTCTAGCTTTTTAAGTTGGAAATTTAGATAACTGGATTTTAAGCCCTTCATCTTTTCTAATATATACTTTTATTTATTTATTTTTTAAAGATTCATCCATGCATTTTAGAGAGAGAGAGAGAGAGAGAGAGCATGTGTGCACATGTGTGCGGGGGCTGGGGGCAAAGGGAGAGGGAGAGAGTCCTAAGCAGACTCTGCCCTGAGCACAGAGCCCAACACAGGGCTCAATCTCACCACCATGAGATCATGACCTGGGCTGAAGCCAAGAATTGGACGCTCAACTGACCATGCCACCCAGGAGCCCCTCTAATATATACTTTCAATGTGGTAAATTTCCTTCAAGCATTGCTTTATTTATCTCAAAAATATTGATATGTAGTGTTTCCATCATTCAGTTCAAAATATTTTCTAACTTTTGTGATTTCTTTTTATCCATGGGCTATTCATTAAATGTGTTGTATAATTGCCAAATATTTGGATTATTTCTTGGACATGTAATAATTGATTTTTAATTTAATTCTATTTCCTCTGAAGTTATTTCTATTTCCATTCAGCGGGTTGTCTATAGTAAGACTAGTAAACCTATTCTATAATATTTCATTCAATCTTGTGAAATTTGTTACTTTTTTTTCTGGTTCAGTGTATGCTGTATCTTGATGAATATTCTATGTACAGTTTATTTTTTTTTTTAAAGATTTTATTTATTTATTTGACAGAGACAGAGACAGCCAGCGAGAGAGGGAACACAAGCAGGGGGAGTGGGAGAGGAAGAAGCAGGCTCATAGCGGAGGAGCCTGACGTGGGGCTCGATCCCAGAACGCCAGGATCACGCCCTGAGCCCAAGGCAGACGCTTAACCGCTGTGCCACCCAGGCGCCCCTCTATGTACAGTTTAAAAGAGCACCGCCAAGACCAATGTCAAGGAGCTTATGGCCTATGTTTCCTTCTAGAAGTTTTATGTTTTTGGGTCTTATATTCAAGTCTTTAATCCATTTTGAATTATTTTTTTTTAAGATTTTATTTATTTATTTGACAGAGAGAGACAGCCAGCGAGAGAGGGAAGACAAGCAGGGGGAGTGGGAGAGGAAGAAGCAGGCTCCTAGCAGAGGAGCCTGATGTGGGGCTTGATACCAGAACGCCAGGATCACGCCCTGAGCCGAAGGCAGACGCTTAATGACTGCGCCACCCAGGCGCCCCTGAATTAATTTTTTGTACGGTGTTAAGATAGTAGTCTAGTTTCATTTCTTTGCATATGGCTGTCCAGTTTTCTTAATGTCATTTATTAAAGAGTCTGTCCTTTTCCCATTTTATATTCTTGGCTTCTTTGTCATAAAATAGCTGACCATATATGTCTGGCTTTATTTCTGGGCAGTATATTCTGTTCCATTGATTGATGTGTCTATTTTTATGCCATTATCATGCTGTTTTGATTACTATAACTTTGTAATATAGTTTGAAATTAAAGATCACAATGCCTCCAGCTTTGTTCTTCTTTCTCAAGATTGCCTTTGGCTATTCAGGGGTAAATTTCTTGCTTTTAGTAGTGAGTAAAGATACTAAGAAATAAAAACCACAATATTTTACCTTTGCCCATATGTGGTAGGCTAAAAAATGGTTCCATCATAGATACCCAGAAACTGTGAATATGGAAATATGTGGCAAAAGGGAATCTGCAATTAAGTTAAAGATCTTGAGATGGGGAGATTATTCTGAAATATCTGGTTTGGCCTAATGTAATCACAAGGGTCCCTTAGTAAGAGGGAGGAGAGAGGATAGTAAAGAAAAGACAATGTGTTTATGGAAGCAGAGGAGAGGAGATTAGAATGGTATGGTTCCAGCCAAGGAATGTGGCAGCCTCCAGGAGCCAAAAAAGGCAAGGAACAAAATCTTCTCAATAGATTCTGGAGGAAAGTAGTTCTGTCAACATCTTGATTTCGAGATTTTTGATCTCCAAAACTGTAAGATAATACACTTATATCGTTTTAAGCCAATAAGCTTATGGTAACTTATTGCAGCAGCAATAGTGGACAAACAGACCATGTATTTATCATTTCTGGTATTCTTTATTTTTTCTTGTGTGTCCAGATTTCCAAATATGTTATCATTTCCCTTCACCCTGAAGAACTTTAGCTTTCTTTGGTAGTGTAGATCTGATAATAGAAATTTTATTCAGCTTTTGTTTATATGAAAAGGAATTTATTTTACCATTGATATTGAAGGATATTTTCAGTGGATATGGAATTCTAGTTGACAGTTTTTTCCCAGTGCTTTAAAAATCCCATTATATTGTTTTCTTGTGTCTTTTTCAGAAGATATGTCTTGCATATATTTTGGTATATTTGTTTCTAGGAGTCTTAACAATTTTAATATTAATGTAAATGGTATTTTAACATTAGTTTATCCATTAGTTTCTGCAAGCATATAGAAAGATAACTGATTCGGATTTTATATGTTGAAAAATATTCATAAAATTCACTATTTCTTGAAGTTTGTCACCTAAAAATATTTTTTCTTCTTTCCAATCTTTATATAATATATATCCTTTTTCTTTGACTTACAGCAATGGATAGGACACCTTAAATAAAATACTGAAGAAACATGATGATAGCTTATATGCTTCTCTTGCAAAAAGGTAGCAAAATATTAGAGGAAATGTTAAAATTTTCACCATTAAGCATGATGTTATTTCTCCCTCTCTCTTTTGATAGGGTTCTTTTATTGATTTTATCATTTTTTGCATTCATTGAGTTGATCATTTAGTTTTTATGTTTTTAATGTGGTGGATCACATTGGTCTTGCCCTTCCTTCCTTCCTTCCTTCCTTCCTTCCTTCCTTCCTTCCTTCCTTCCTTCCTTTCTCTCTTCCAAGAGGGAGAGAGGGGGAGAGAGGCAGAGAGAGAGGGAGAATCTTAAGCAGTCTCCACACCTAGCGCAGAGCCCAACACAGGGCTCAATCTCACAACCTTGAGATCATGACCTGAGCCAAAACCAAGAGTCAGATATTTAGCTGAATGAGCCACCCAGGTGCCCCCACATTGATTTATTTTCAAATGTTAATCTAACTTTGCATTTCTGGAATTAGACATGATGTATCATTCTTTGTATTTTTCACAATAGTCTATATTTTATTTTATATCTATATTTAAAGATTTTTACATCTATGGTCATGAGAGATTTTGGTCTGTAATTTTCTTTTCTCATAAGATCCTGGTAGAGTTTTAGGATCAATGATATACTATCCTCATAATGGGTTTGGAGGTATTACCTTCTTTTTTTCTATTCTCTGGTTTGAAGGTATTACCTTCTTTTTTCTATTCTCTGGTAGAAACTTGCATAACATTTCCAAACATGATTGTACATTTCTTTTTCTTTTTAATTGTGTCAATTTTTATTGTCTTATGTTGAAGCTACATTAATACATGAATAGATATTTAGGATTATTATACATTATGTTGAACTAAACCTTTTATTATTTGCAATGTCCCTTTCTAATAAAAATCTTTGATAATTTTTGCTTTAAAGCCTACTCTGTATAATATTAATATAGTCTTCTTTTGGTTGGTATTCACAAGAAATATCTTTTTTCCAACTTCTTCTTAGACCTGTCTGTCTTTATTTAAAGTGTGTTTTTAAAATAAGTAACAGTGGTATAAGATGGCGATCCAATTTTATTGTTCTGCATGTTGTGTATCTGGTTTTCCTAGCACCATTCGTTGGAAAGATACCCTTTCCCGATTGGGTATTCTTGAGTCGCTTGTTGAATATTGGGTGACTGTAAATGCAGTGATTAATTCTCGATTCTGTTCCATGGGTCTGTGTCTATTTTATGCCAGTACCATACAGTTTCGATTACTATAGTTTTCAAGTATAGTTTGATATCAGGAGGTGTGATGCCTCGAGCTTTGTTCTTTTTCAAGTGACTCAGAGACAATGTTACCTCCTTACTGACCCTCTTTCTTTTGGCAAATAAAACTGTTATCTCTAGAGTTACTACAAACATTCTGACTTACCAAGAACGTTGAACGCCTCCTCTCTACTATTATTGCAAAGATTCCTGAGAAGATAAACTGGAAACAAAAATCATGTTTATTAATACCCAGTCATTAAGTTTATATATAAAGAGTAAGAGAATTCTGGAATGCTATAACATGAAGAATAACATCTTAATTCTTTAGTGGGACCATTGTGAAAATCATTCAAAAAATAATTCAAAGGTTCTATAGTAGAGATGGGGAAGGCACGAAGTCTCTGTTCAGTAATGTAACACATGCATTGGAAATGGAAGTAGGGGCACCTCAAGTTGACTTCAGAGGGCAAAAGGAGTGTCAAATTTTACTTAGATCTTTGTCAGTAATAATTTATTGATCCCATAAGGTGAATTACAAGAAAATATATCCAGTTAATGAATTTACTAATAGACGATGTTATATCTTGGTGATTTCACATGCAAGTACTTTTAATACAATGTTTAAAACATTTTAGTAATGGAAAATATAATTCAGAAAATATTTAAGTTTCATTCTACATATTTAAATGTAAGATCACATAATGTCTTCCATGAGTTGCTTGTTCTGAAACCTTCCATCATTTCCTAAAACTTGTTAGAAACATGACAGGGGTATCAGAAATTTATTTTTTTCATTGATGCAACTTTATGCATGCATGGAAACTTCCCACAGATTTAAAAAATTAACTATTCAGTTAGTAGTAAAGGGAAGGAATGTGCTTTCCCCAGAAAAATGGGGCCACTAACATGTCAATACTATGTAGCCTTTTGGGGTCTGGAGGATCTGAATTTGAATTCTTTGCACTTTGCTGTCTATGTGACTCAGTAGGAATTACCCACCCTATCATTAGTTTTGCTCTTTTCATTGGTAAGATGGGGATTTGTATTTTATATCTTTCTGTGTTACTGTGTTGTTGTTGTAATAGTTACATATAGAAGAATTTGCTGAATTATTTATAGCCAGCTTGGTCCTACTAGCTTGCACCTAAGGCTCAGAACTATATTTTCCAGAATTCCTTTCCTTAAGTGGTCCTTGGAAGTATTACAGTCCTCCAAACTGGAAGCAACCTTAATGTCCATCCATTAGATTACTTAAACATGGTAGAGTAATATAATGAAATGTTAATCAGCAATAATAATGAATGTCTGACAGCTGTATCAATAACAAGGATGGGACTCAATCCTAAATTGAGCAAAAAAGCCAGATACAAAATAATACATACTATTTGATTCTACTTATATAAAGTTTAAAAACACTTAAAAGGAATATATAATATCTGAAGTGAGCTTAATGCTTAGGGTAGGAGGGAGAAAGAAGGGACATGAGAGAGACTTCTGAGATGCTAGAATTTTGCTAAAAAATCTTTTTGACCTGGGTGTTGATACACTGATATATTAATTTTGCGATAACTGAGATGTACAATTATGATTTTAGGTTTTTGCGTATGTTTTATTTATACGTTAAAAAAGTTAAAAACAAGGTAACAAACAATAGCACCTAACTCACAAACATTCTCTCCAACAGCCTTAGATAATTAAGAGAATTAATATAGATGTTAATGTACCAAATCTGATTCACTGGCAGCAATTTTCTTTTGGAATATCATCCACTGAGTGGCAAAACTTAGAGTTTTTTCTCTCATTGAAATTTTGATTCAATGTTTTAATAACTCCGTGCAAGTAGTAGTGATCTAACGTTTTCATGGTTGTAATATTATTTGAGATATTAATACAATTGACTCTTCACTTAGAACTTACATATTTGGTACTTTTAAAATTGAATAAAGGCTCTCATTTTTGTTATGTGAACTAGGGTGGCCTCCTAGCTTTCTCACATCTAATCTCTTACTACTCATAGAATGACGACAGTAAAACAATCTAACCATGGCACTGGCTTCAGTCAGAATACTCTTGTCCAGCGCTGCCCAATAGAAATATGATGCAAGGAATACATGTAATTTTAAGTTTTCTAGTACACACTAAGAAAAGTAAAAAGAAATAAGCAAGTGTTGGCAAAGATGTGGGGAAAAGGGAATCTTTGTGCACTGTTAGTATGAACGTAAATTGGTACAGCCACTGTGGACAATAGCATGGATGTTTCTCAAAAAAATAAAAATTAGAAATATCATAGAACACAGTAATTCCACTACTAAGTATTTACTCATAGAAAACAAAAACACCAATTCAAAAAGACATAGGCACCCCTATGTTTACTGCAGCATTATTTACAATAGCCAAGATATGAAAGCAACCCGAGTATTCATTGATACGTGAATAAAGAAGAAGTGATGTGTGTGTGCACTGGTGTGTGCATGTGTGCACGCACACACACCCACTCACGCACACACACTGGAATATTACTCAGCCATAAAAAAGAATGAAATTTTGCCATTTATGACAAGATGGATGGATATAGAGGGTATTATGCTAAGTGAAATAAGTCATACTGAGAATGAAAAATAGAAATGATTATACTTATATGTGGAATCTAAAAAAGAAACAAGCAAAAAAACAAACCGACTCTTAATACAGAGAACAAACTGGTGGTTGCCAGAGGAGAGTTGGGTGGGGGGTGGGCAAAATAGATGAAGGGGATTAAAAAGCACAAACTTCCAGTTATAAAATAAGCCACAAAGATGAAAAGTGCAGCATAGGGAATATAGCCAATAATACTGTAAGGATGTCGCATGGTGACAGATGGTGACTACACTTATGGTGAGCACTGAGTAATGTATAGAATTGTCAAATCAGTATGCTGTACACACAAAACTAATATAACACTGTATGTCAATTATACCTCACTAATAAAAAAAATAAGGAGATTTACAGAAGTGTAAAAAATTGCAATAAAATGATTATGTTCATTTTTAATTTTAATGTTCAGGTTTAATTTTACACAAATATACCAAGAAATAAAAGTAAAATTAAAAAAGTAAATATAAACATGTGAAATTTATTTTAATAATTTGTTTTATATAACCCTACAGATCCAAAATATTATCATTTCAACATAGAATCCGTTCAAAATTATGTTATATTTTACATTCTTTTTATGCATATTAAGTTTTTGAACTCTGGTGTATATTTTATATTACAGCACTTCTCAGTGTGGTTTAGCACCATTCTGAGTGCTCAGTAGTTACACGTGCCCCGTGGCTGCTGTACTGGACAGTGTAACTCTAGTCCTGGGTCATCTTCTCTATTTTCACCCACTTCCTTGGTGATCTCAACCAGTTTTATGGGTTTCAAACACCTACCTGCCAGTGACTCCCAAGCTCATATCTGAGGCCTAGCTCTTTTGTCTGAACTCTAGATTCCATATCTAACAAGCTACTCAAGATCTCCAGTTGAATATTAAGTACATATTTTAAACTCAACACGTTCAAAACAAACTCATTATCTTCCCTGAAAACCAGCTCTACCCACAGTCTTCCCCATATCAGTTGATGACAATCCATTCCTTCCATTAGCTTAAACCCAAACTTGAGCATTCCCCTTTACTTCTTTCTCTTATATTCCACACCAATCCATCAGGATATTCAATTAACTCTTAAAAGTATGTTATTTTTAACCACCCTCACTACTACCAACCCTGTCTGAGTCTCATCTGGATTTCTTCAGTAGCTTTCTAAAAGGTCTCCTTGGCCCCCTTCATTATCTTTTCAACATAGCAGCCAAAGTGATCCTTTTAAAACTTGAACCAGATTATTTAACTCAGCTCATCAAACACTACGGCAAGTCCAATTTCACATACACTAAAAAGCCAAAGTCTTACAATGGCTCTTGGAGTCTGTTATTTGGCCCCCATTATTTTTCTGACCTTTCTTTTGCTACTCTTGTTCTTTCTCACTCAGCTTCGGTAATCCTGGCCATACTCTTTTTTAGGAGCATTGTAGGCACATCAGTCATTGAAGACTTTGTCCTAGCTGTTTCCTGTCCTAGAATGTTCTTCACATTTGGCAAAAACTCACTTTTTCAAATATTTGCTCAAATATCACTGTGGTATTTTGAATTCTTGGCCACAATTCTTTACTTCCAGGTAGTTAACATATTTCCATACTCTTGCCATGGTCTCATGGTGGTTGGACTATGTTTTCTGTCCCTCAACTTACAACTTGGTCATTTTATTTGCTTTGGTTGAGGTGTTAGCAGATATGAGCTGAGCCAGGACTAGAAATGTTCTTATATGATTAGGCTTGTCCTCTTGTGTTCCTTCATTTTAGTGTGAGAAGAATATGCCTTCAGTAGACAGCAGTCTAAGGAGAATGAGATACAGGTGAAACAGATCCGTATTTGGCCTGTAGCTTGAGCCAAACCTGATTGGTACCAGCCTAGATCACCTGAATTTCTGCCAGCTTACAGATGCAAGAGCAAGAAACAGATACAATTGGGGTGCCTGGTGGCTCAGTTGGTTAAGCATCTGACTCTTGATTTTGGCTCAGGTCATGATCTCAGGGTCCTGAGATCGAGCCCCGTGTTGGGCTCCACACTCATGAGGAGTCTGCTTGAGATTCTCTCACTCCCCCTCCCTCTGCCTCTCCCCCCTCCGTGCTCTCTCTCTCTAAAATAATAAATAAATCTTTAAAAAAAATCTTAAAAAAAATAAATATAGTTGACCCTTGAACAAGATGGGTTTGAACTGTGCAGGTCCACTTAGATGTGGATTTTTTTGGATAAGTACAGTACAGTACTGTAAAAATAGTTTCTCTTCCTTATTATTTTCTTAATATTTTCTTTTCTCTAGCTTACTCTATTGAAAGAATACAGTATATGATACATATACAAAGTACATGTTAATTGATTGTTTATGTTACTGGTAAGTCTTCTGGTTAACAGTAAGCTATTAGTAGTTTAGTTTTGGGGGAGTCAAAAGTTATACAAAAAAAGAAAAATATTTTCTTTTTTATTTTCTTTGAGTATAGTTGACACACAATGTTACATTAGTTTCAGGTGTACGACGTAATGATTTGATAAGTCTATACAATATGCTATGTTCACCACAAGTCGTAGCTACCATCTGTCACCATACATCTCTACTACAGTGTCACTGACTATATTCCTTATGCTGTGCCTTTTAGTCCCATTATTTATTCATCCCATAACTGGAAGCCCGTATCTCCCACTCCCCTTCACCCTACCTTCCCCGCCCCCACCAGCACTCTCTCCTCTGGCAGCTATCAGTTTGTTCCCTGTATTTATAGGTCTGAGCCTGTTTTTTGTTTGTTTATTCACTTTTTTTTAGATTCCACTAATGAGTGAAATCATATGGTATTTGTCTTTCTCAGTCTGACTTATCTCACTTAGCATTATACCCTCTAGGTCCATCCATGTTGTCTTATATGGCACGATTTCATTTCTTTTTATGGTTGCATAATATTTCTATGTGTGTGTGTGTGTGTGTGTGTGTGTGTACCACATCTTCCTTATCCATTCATCTACTGATGGGCACTTAAGTTGCTTCCATAGCTTGGCTATTATAAATAATGCTTCAGTAAACATAGGGGTGCTTATATCTTTTTGGATCAGTGTATTTGCTTTCTTTGGGTAAATACCCAATAGTGGAATTATTGGATCATATGGTATTTCTATTTTTAATTTTTTGAGGGACCTCCATATTATTTTCCACAGTGGCTGTACCAATTTACAATGCAACAACAATGCACAAGGGTTCCTTTTTCTCCACATCCTTGTTAACACTTGTTATTTCCTGTCTTCTTTATTTTAGCCATTATAACAGCTATAAGGTGATATCTCATTGTGGCTTTGATTTGTATTTACCTGATGATTAGTAATGTTGACCATTTTTTTCATGTGTCTGTTGGCCATGTGTATGGCGTCTTCGGGCAAATTTTTATTCAAGTCCTCCACCCAATTTGTTATCAAATTGCTTATTTGTTGGTGTTAGGTTGTGTAAGTTCTTTATATATTTTGGATATTAACCCCTATCTGATATATCATTTGCAAATATCTTCTCCCATTCAGTAGGTTGTCTTTTAGTTTTGTTGATGGTTTCCTTTGCTGTGAAAAACTTCTTATTTTCATATAGTCTGAATAATTTATTTTTGTTTTTGTTTCCCTTGCCTTAAAAGACATATCTAGAAAAATGTTGCTATAGCCAATGTCAGAGAAATTACTGCCTGTGCTCTCCTCTAGGATTTTTATGGTTTCAGGTCTCACATTTAGGCTTTTAATCCATTTTGAGTTTATTTTTAAAAAATGGTCCAGTTTCGTTCTTCTACATGTAGCTGTCTAGTTTTTCCAGCACCATTTATTAAACAGACTGTCTTCTCCTCATTGTATATTCTTGCCTCCTTTGCCACAGATTAATTGACCATACAATCATGGGTTTATTTCTTGGCTCTCCATTCTGTTTCATTGATCTATGTGTCAAAACAGTATCATACTGTTTTGATTACTACAGCTTTGTAGTACATCTGGAAATCTGGAATTGTGATACCTCCAGCTTTGTTTTTCTTTCTCAGGATTGCTTTGGATCTTCAAGGTCTTTTGTGATCCCATGCAAATATTAGTACTACTTGTTTCTAGTTTTGTAAAAAATGCTGTTGGTATTTTGATAGGGATTGAATTGAATCTCTAGATTACATCAAATCTATAGACAACTTGACAATTTTAATTCTTCCAATCCATGAGCATGGTATATCTTTCCATTTGTTTGTGTAGTCTTCAATTTCTTTCATCAATGCTTTAAAGTTTTCAGAGTACAGGTCTTTCACCTCTTTTGTTGAGTTTATTCCTGTTGTTTTTTTGGGGTCCAATTGTAAATGGTGTTGTTTTCTTCATTTCTCTTTCTGCTACTTTGTTATTAGTATATAGAAATGCTATTGACTTCTGGGTATTAACTTTGTATTCTGTAAGTGTACTGAATTCATTTGTTACTTCTAGTAGTTTTTGGTGGAGTCTAAAACTTTCTATGTATAGGATCATGTCATCTGCAAATAGTGACAGTTTAACTTCATATTTACCAATATGAATGTCTCTTATTTCTTTTTCTTGTCTGGTTGCTGTGGCAGACTGGAAGTCTCCAGTACTATGTTGAATAATGTATACAGATTTCCAATGCACAGGGGGTCAGTGTTCCTAACCTCCACATTATTCAAGGGTCAACTGTACTTTTGGTTGTGTGCCACTGGGTTTTGTCATGGTTTGTTATATAACAATGGATTACTAATAGTAATTTTTTCAATGAGGAGAACCTCTGCTCTCCAGTTTAAAACAATAACCTATATCCTTTTGCTACTTTCCCAGAACCTTCATTCCCTCTTACTCTACTTTTTATTTTTTACTTCTATAGCCTTATCATCTTCTAACACACTACCCCTGCTAGAATAAAGCTCTCTAAAATCTGGGATCTGTTTTGTTTGCTGATATATTTCAGGCACCAAGAACAGGACCTGACACATAGTGGGTACTCAGTAAGTACTGGTTGACTGGCCAACTTTCAAGTATATTATTGTTATTATTATTAAGATTTTCACTCAGGATTTTGTGGGGACAATGTTGCATCATCCATCATACTGTCAGACACAATAAAATTTTCTTTAGAGATTTCTTTTCAATTCTGCCAAATTCTTCTTGGACCAACAGAACAAAAAGATTTCATTTTTCTTTCCCTACATAAATTCTATATGTCCTACATTTCCTTAGCAATTATACTCTCTCATCTTACTTGCCCCACTGGCAAAATAAATGACCTATGGTAGTGGAACATTCATCAACCATTTTCTATTTTCCCCGAATGCCCCTTGTGCATCTTCTTATTATTCCCCTTATCCAAGGAGCATGTAAAAAGTGTTCCTTTAACAAAGACATACTCTTTTTTTTTTTTTTAAAGATTTATTTATTTATTTAACAGAGATAGAGACAGCCAGCGAGAGAGGGAACACAAGCAGGGGGAGTGGGAGAGGAAGAAGCAGGCTCCCAGCAGAAGAGCCTGATGTGGGGCTCGATCCCAGAACGCTGGGATCACGCCCTGAGCCGGAGGCAGATGCTCAACCGCTGTGCCACCCAGGCGCCCCATCAAAGACATACTCTTATTATAAAAGAATATTACTGGTCAGAATCTAGGTTTTTTTCATACTGATATATTCCTTTTCAACTAGATATAAGAACTCATTCATTGAGAATAAGGATTGTGAATTTTTTGTGTTCTATCTCTGACACACTGCTTGGTTCAGAAACAGTTATTAAATGTGATGAATAAATTAATGAATAACAACGAGGGATTAGATTATTCACTTACACATGCAGATGACCAATATGGGTATCCTGTTGCTGCTGAGAGGGGAAGATAGGATTTTCCAAATGCAGAAGGTTGTGAGAGAAACAAATATGTCCAGATCAATCCCACGCCATGAATATTCAGACCAGTCATTATTTGCACGGCCTGGAGAAAAGAATACCACTAATTACTTACTGTTATTCTGGTCCAACCTTTGAAAGGAACAAACATCAAGGAAAAGTAAAGATGGAGAAGGAAGATGACAACCTAACATGATTTTAGGATTCTCAACATTTAATTCAAATGAGGAGGCTTTGTTATCATTTCAGAGCAGTTTTCGACCATTTACATGCCCCATAAAACTGTAGTAGGAGCTTGTTTATTTACTTGGTTCAAGAGATCACATGGTATGAGCCCTGGAACACTGGAAGAATTGATCTCTCTCAATATTCATCAGTCGCTGTGCAGCCAACAATCCATATCTGCAGATACACCTCTTATGTTCTATACGCTACCAGGCTTAGTATTTCTGACCTTACCTGCCCTTCTCTCATCCTCCCCAAATTGGGATTTGAACCCTTGGGATTTCTGGTTTCTTATAACTCTCCCTAGGAACCATTACCAGGTGTGGAGTTTGAGGAGGATCTCTTCCCACTGAAGCCAGACCAGCTGTGATAGTTTCTGAGTCAAAGGAGGAGGAATATTTGAAGCTTACTACATAGAGCCACAACTCATTGTATTGGTTTTCATATAGATGTTTCTCAGGCATGCTTCCTTCTGGCACAGCTGAATAGACCACCCCTCCCTACATCCCTACCAACCAAACACAGGAGTTAAGCCTGAAAAAAAACCTGAAGTAGTTATACGGTAGTTCGGAAACTAGCATCTCTTGCCTTACTCATATTTCGATGATGCCTGGGGACACTGACATCTTTTTTCTCATAGATCCTCTTAAACAGGATAACTTTAACTTGAAGTTTGCAATAAACTTCTGTTCTGGTGTGTGATCATGAAGCAAGCCAAGAAGTGGCTAGTTGGTGGGGATATTTCTCTCATTTGGAGAGTACTCTGCCTTCCAGGCAACACACAACTATGCATTTAGTGCCACTTCTGACAGGTTGTGGCATGGGAAGGAAACAAGGGGACATTGGGGTAGATAGGTGGTACATAGTTTCATAGAATACAGTGAATTTGTTTGAAGTCTGAGTTTAGTGAAGGATATAGGATCTTTAAAAACTTTTATTTTTAAATATTATAAATTCACAGGAATTTGCAAAAATAATACAGAGAGGTCCTGTGCACCCTGAACCTGGATTCTCCCAATAGTTACATCTTACGTAACTTATAGTACAATATCACAATGAGGAATTAGACTTTGGTATAATGTCTGCCTCAGGGAGAAACATGTTTCCTACCCTCCCAAAATCACTGTCAATAGACTGGGATGACACAACAAACTCTTAGTAGAAAATATAGAGGAGAATGCTTCATGACATTGGATTTGGCAATGATTTTTGGAAAAATGAATGAATTGAAGTATGTCAAAATCTAAAACTTCTGTGCATCAAAGGACACAATCAGCCGGGTAAAAAAGCAACCCACAAAATGGTAGAAAAATTTGTGAATCATATCTGACAAGGAGTAAATATCCAGAAAATATAAAGAAACTTCTACTGCTCAACAGCAATAACAAAAACATACACTCCGATGAAGAAATGGGCAAAGGACTTGACATTTCTCTAAAGAAGATACACAAATGGCCAACAAGGACATGAAAAGATGCTCAACATCCTAACTAATCATTAGGGAAATGCTAATCAAAACCACAGTAAGGTACACGTTTTAACCATTAGGATGGCTGTCATCAGAAAAGAATACAAGCCTTGAAGAGGATGTGAAGAAATTGGACCCTTTGTGCAGTGTTGATGGGGATGTAACATGCTACTACTGCTATGGAAAGTTTCTCAAAGGTTAAACATAGAGCTATATGACCCAGCATTTCCATTCCTAGGTGTATATATATAAAAGAACTGAAAGCAGGGACTCAAAGAGATATTGAGTTCGAACACCTATGTTCGTAGCAGCATTATTCATATTAGCCAAGTGTCTACTGATGGATGAATGGATAAACAAAGTGTAGTTATACATACAATGGAGTATTATTCAGCCTTGGAAAGGAAGGAAATTCGGACATAAACTACATCATGGATGAACCTGGGAGACATTATACTAAGTGAAATAAGCTAATCACAAAAGAACAAGTGCTACATGATTCCACGAATCTGAGGTACTAGAGCAGTCAAATTCATAGAGAAGGAAAGTAGAATTGTTACTGCTAGGGGCTATGGAGAGGGAGAGGGAATGGGGGAGTTATTGTTTAGCACCTATAGAGTTTTAGTTTTGCAAGATGAAAAAAGTTCTGTGGAGGGACGGTAGTGATGGTTGCCCAACAGTGTTCATGTACTTAATGCCCACTTAAAAATGGGTTTGATGGTAAATTTTATGTTTATGTATTTTATTACAGTTTAAAATACGTATCACTTAAATGTTTTGCTTCAGCAAATCTTCTCCTGTACTGTGTTGTCAAGGACATGGGGGCATGGCTTGTTACTGCTAGGTGGGAGTCTGATACCCTATTCTGCCTCTATTGACACTGTGGGGGAGAGGGGCACCTTAGGGCTCCCTACTAAGCTTCCGCTGATATCACCATGGCTGGTTGGGGTAGGGTCACCACATTATTGCTTCCCCATGTGGCCTCTACTGACATTGGGGAGGCTGGGGTAGAGGGCTCATTCCTGCTGAGGGATGATGAGGGTCTTAGCCTCCCACTGAGCTGCCTCCTGACACCACCCTGAAGAAGGGGGGACTTGTTATAGTCAGGTGATGGGGTGATGGTGGAAATCTAGGTTCCTGAATGGCCTTTGTTTATGGAGGTAAGGGTGGGGCTATAGTTTTCTCCTATGGTGTCTTTGGCTAGAGTAGGGCAGTTATTGCCTAAAAGCTTTTCTGCTTTTCTAGGCTGTCCCTTTCTTCAATCTATGATAGGCTTTTTTTAAAGCCTGTGCTTATTAGTGTTTCTGGTTATAGGCTTCTTGAGCACTCAGTTTTGGATAAAGCAAAAAACCAAAAACCAACTAAACAAACAAACAAACAAAAATCACAAAAAAACCCACCATGTCATTCCTTGGATTCCAAGGTCTCTAGCTCTTCTGCCTCCTCTGTACCTTTCAGAGTCATCTTTTAATGCCCAAAGTTTTAGCTGTAATTAGTGACAGAAATAGGGAGAAGCGCGTCTACTCCCTCTTGTCCAGAACTGGAAGTTGGAATGTTTTATGGAATGAAATCAGACCTGAACCCTTGGATAATGGTAGATCTCATTAGAAGAGTGGTAATGTGGTAAGTAACAGACCTATTTATTCTCAGACACACTTCATTTCTTCTCAATACCCAGACCAGATAAGTGGGCAAGGGGGTTAGGAATCAAAATCTTTAATATCATAATATTGGGAACGAGGAGAGAAAATTTTGGGTTCATTGCTTGCTTTAATGTAAAATTTAGTTCAATTCTAGCAGGGGATTGGGTAGATCTTAAATAAGTGAAGGCAATAATAGACTTGAGATGTTGGGAATATCCTTGGACCAAGCTTTAATCCTGTTGGTTGGTTCCTAATCTGGCTCTAACACCCAGCAATACAGGTAGATAAAGCAAAAGGATATAACCTGCTACATTTGATGGGAGTTGATTGGGAAAACAGTGGCATGTCTGGGGGATGAAGTCAAGAACATAATGACATTTTGATCACTGTCCACAAAGCCTTATGTCTGCAGGTTCTGAATATAGTTTCAACAATCTGACCATCTCATTTGGGACCGTGTTATCATTAGCTTAGTGTAAAATAATTTATAGATACCCAAAAGGATTTTCTACCCATTTCCAGACTCAGAGTATATTTTCTGGGAGTATGATGAGGTTGTGATGGGTTGGGGTTATTTAAATGTAGTTGATAGATTAATAAGCTCTGCTTTATTTAACTGTAGCCTGATATACAGCTTATCTGATCAGGCTGCATGTGGAAATGCAGGTATGACATAACTCTTAACTCTCTTCCATTTGGAAAGGTCATAATAGAGGTGATTAAAGTCTTCTCATTAGTCTGTAGTCATTTACTTGCTCAAGTAGCATTTAGTTCTTACCCCCAACAATCTTGTTTCCTCTCTTATCCACAGACGACGTCTTGGCATTTTTCACTAAAGATACAGAAGAGAAATGAAAGGATAAATATGTTTCTCTTCTGTAAGAAAATATGAGGACAAATTAATATTAATGATTTTCTTGGGTAAGATGCTTAAAATCAAGAGGAAAATCTATTTCTAGAGCTGCTAATTTTTCACTGTTTTGTAGTCTCCTAAGAGATGTTTTTCATCAAACCATCACGTTGGCTATCTTGAAAAAAATCCAATAATTATTTGATATTATTTGCCATCCTTGAATTGGACTTTAGCAAATTGTATGGGGTGGCTGCTCCGATCCATCAATCCCTCTAGAAAATACCCATATCCCTGCATTCATGGGGTCTGGGAAATTGGATTTTTGTTTGCTCTGCTTTCTTCTCTTACTCCATGCTATTTCTTTCCAAATTATCTCTGGCGCCGGGGCACCCAACTGACAGAATCCATTCACATGCCTATATCGGCTGGGAGGGAAGCTGAGAAATAAAGTGTTATATATTCTACTTTGGAAAGGTGGCTTCACAAGGTAGGGACCTACAAAAATGTAGGAGAGGTGTTCATAGGCAAGCCAATTAAAACTCATAGATATCTATAATTAAAGTTGTGGATAACCTTTAAGATTTCTGGAATCCTATCAGTCCTCCCTAGAATGGACATTTAATATCCATGAGAATTTTTCCTGATTGGGTGTAAGGTGAACATCTAACTCAGACTGGGTCCATAACATACTCTTTCCCGGGTTGTTTGAGCTGGTCTAATGAGAAGATCTAAAACCTTGGGAGCAATGGTTTGTCATACTCCACCCAAATGGACAAAATGGTAGAGAAGATGCATTTTGAGTGTGAGATGAATGGAAATGACACTCAAAGACACGAAGACAGAGAGAAGGAGCAGAATTTCCTGAGTTTCTGATGGCTTTCAATTTTCTCCTTCCTTTTGGAAAACCAGCTGACTTCTTGCCCTTACATTATGTACACATATCTGTTCATATATTACAATAGTTATATCTTCATTTTGCTGGAACTAGTAAGAGATAGTTTCCAATTCTTGCAATGCAAGTCTTTTTATTTTTATTTTTTTTAATGGCTGTGTCTCCTAACTTTCCTCACATGGCTTTGAGAATCTGCTCTCCAGAATCCCTCATGTCTTATGGCTCTTCTTTTTTTCTTCAACCTCTTATCTATAGCCATACCTTAAGGCTAAGACCTGTCTTCAAATTTCTCACTCACAAACTTTTCCTTCCATTTACATAAACCAGCAAATCTTACAGTTTGAGTTGAGTCCCTGAGATGGACTATTGACGCCTGAAACTCAGAAAATGTAGAAAGGTAGAGTGGAAAGAAACGGAACTTCAAATTTTGTCCTTAACCAGTTACTACGTGGCCTTGCCCGTATTATTTATTCTTTCAAAGGTTGTTTTCTCAGCAGCAAAAACAAAACAAAACAACCAAAACCCCAAAACCAAATCAAAACAACAACAACAACAAAAAAATTCCAAGCCAAAAAACCCTGTAGGATTGCGTTGGGGAGCAAGAAAGAGAAACTGGCACAGCACTGAAACTCACACAAGAACCAGCACTGGCAGCGCCTGCTTCAGAGTGGTCCTCACCGACCAGCCCGGACCCCCGCGGTCCCTGGATCAC
The DNA here is from genome assembly GCF_024610735.1 of Ursus americanus. Taxonomy (NCBI): domain Eukaryota; kingdom Metazoa; phylum Chordata; class Mammalia; order Carnivora; family Ursidae; genus Ursus; species Ursus americanus. The sequence continues at coordinate 36,942,189 of NC_142150.1, read as the reverse complement.
AAGGCTAGAGGGGCGGGATCTCACAAGTGGTGCCCTCAGTGCCCTACCTCTCGGGCTCCTCCCGGAGGCCCGGCAGCAGCGCTTGCCCAGCGGGCGCGGCTTCTTCAGCGGCGCCCCTCATCCCCCTCGCGCGGTTCCAACGCCGCGGTTGCGGTGGGAGCGCGGCTGGGCGGCGCAGCGCGAGGAGCCTCGCGCGGCCAGGGGCGCGGTGCGGACGTCCCAGTTCTGCGGAGCGCGGGCTCCCACAATACTGGCTGGCATGAGATGGGGAGCGGAGGGGAGGCTGACACAGACTCAGCCTGTCCCGGCCGTGTTAGCACGGCGCTCCGAAGACGGGTCTGGGCTGCTCCTGCTTTCCCCGGCTGCCTCGGCAGAGATCTCGCCATCAAACAAATACCCTCCTCTCCACTCTAGTGCTGGGTCAGCGTCAGCAAAAGTCCTTTCTACCTTTAATTTCCACACAGCGTAGAGGAAAGAGTACTGGTCAGCAAACCTGGGCTGTGGTCCTTAACGCTCCTTCTTTAGATACGTGAATGCCTGGGAAGAATATTTCTCTTCCCCGTTCTTTAGATTGTTTCTCTGCACAATGAGATAATCTGTGTTCCCTGTACTTCCCACATTCACCATTTACTCTGAAAACCAAAATCAGGTCATACAAGCTCAAAATTTGCCGTAATCAGTTCCCGACAACTAAGATGTTAGAGTCCTAACTTGAGTGCCATCTCCGTGAGGCCAGGTATCATTTAGAAACTTTTTTTTTTTTTAAACAAACAAATCACTGAACACTCAGGTAAGGGCACTCTGGCACATAGTAGAAATGAATAAATGAATCAAACGTCATCCGCTCAAATTCCCTTGTTTATACCTAGTCCCAGTTTACCAGAATAAACGCTTTGCTTTAACTAAAGACAACCTTATGACAAGGACAGGAACTAACATTTGTTGAGGCTTTAAGTGTCAGCTGTCTTACATGTTGCATACTTTATTGAGTAAATTATTCGTTAAGCAACACTTTGTGTCAGGTATGTTCCACATATTGGGGCTAAGTCCTGAAGAAAATACATGTATGTCCCCGAACCTCATGGAGCTTACCTTGGAGGTAGGTATGGATGGAGGAGACAAGTGCCTACCTTGGACGTAGGTATGGATGGAGGAGACAAGTGCCTAACTTTTATGCCAGTGTTAGGAGGTCAGGGAAATGAATACGACTCAGCATAGGAGATGAAAAGCATGGCCACAAAAGGACCTGAGGAGTTCTGCAATCTAAGAAAGAAAGTGCAAAATTATGGTAAAGCCTTCTGGATGGTCAACTAAGATGAGCACTGAGCATTGGTCATTAGATTTTGCAATATGAAGGTCACTGTTGTCATTGACAAGAGTAATTTTAGGGGAAAGGTGGAGGCCAAACTAACTGGAATGGATTAGAGAGAGAGTAAGAGGAGATAATTGGGGAATAGTTAATACAGACAGTTCTTTTGAGTTTTGTTTTTAAGGGAAGGAAAGAAGTGGGGTCATAGTGAGGCAGAAAGGATCAAGAGATTTCTGTTTTGTTTTGTTTTACATAAGAGAAAGAATTACACATTTATATGTTGGTAGGGGTCATCCAGAAGAGAGGGAAAAACTGAAGTCATCAGCTGAGATGAGGGCGGAGTGGGAAGTCTTTCGACTGTGTCCTCCGGAACCTGCTTTCTAGTGCACACAGACTCCTGTACATTTCTCCACCACTTTCTTTTTTATTTATTTATTTTTTAATTATAATAATATTTTTTATTATATTATGTTAGTTACCATACCGTACATCTCTGGTTTTTGATGTAAAGTTCCATGATTCATTAGTTGCGTATAACACCCAGTACACCATGCAATACGTGCCCTCCTTACTATCCATCACCAGTCTATCCCATTCCCCCACCTCCCTCCCCTCTGAAGCCCTCAGTTTGTTTCTCAGAGTCCATAGTCTCTCATGCTTCATTCCCCCTTCTGATTACCCCCCCTTTCTTTATCCCTTCCTTCTCCTACCGATCTTCCTAGTTCTTATGTTCCATAGATGAGAGAAACCATATGATAATTGTCTTTCTCTGCTTGACTTATTTCACTTAGCATTATCTCCTCCAGTGCCGTCCATGTTACAGCAAATGTTGAGAAACCGTTCTTTTTGATAGCTGAGTAATATTCCATTGTATATATGGACCACAACTTCTTAATCCAGTCATCTGTTGAAGGGCATCTTGGCTCCTTCCACAATGTAGCTATTGTGGACAATGCTGCTATGAACATTGGGGTGCATATGGCCCTTCTCTTCACTACATCTGTATCTTTGGGGTAAATACCCAGTAGTGCAATGGCTGGATCATAGGGTAGCTCAATTTTTAACTTTTTAAGGGAACTCCACACTGTTTTCCAGAGTGGCTGTACCAACTTGCATTCCCACCAACAGTATAAGAGGGTTCCCCTTTCTCCATATCCTCTCCAACAACTGTTGTTTCTTGCCTTGTCAATTTTTGCCATTCTAACTGGCGTAAGGTATCTTAGTGTGGTTTTGATTTGAATTTCCCTGATGGCTAATGATTTTGAACATTTTTTCATGTGTCTGTTAGCCATTCGTATGTCTTCATTGGAAAAGTGTCTGTTCATATCTTCTGCCCATTTTATGATTTGTTTATTTGTTTCTCGTGTATTGAGTTTGAGAAGTTCTTTGTAGATCTTGGATACCAGTCTTTTATCTATAGTATCTTTTCCAAATATATTCTCCCATTCCGTGGGCTGCCTCTTAGTTTTTTTGACTGTTTCCTTGGCTGTGCAGAAGCTTTTTATCTTGATGAAGTCCCACAAGTTCATTTTATCTTTTGTTTCTCTTGCCTTTGGAGATGTGTCATGAAAAAGGTTGCTGTGGCCGATGTCGTAGAGGTTGCTGCCTATCTTCTCCTCTAGGATTTTGATGGATTCCTGTCTCACATTGAGGTCTTTCATCCATTTAGAGTTTATCTTTGTGTATGGTGTGAGAGAGTGGTCAAGTTTCATTCTTTTGCATGTAGCTGTCCAATTGTCCCAGCACCATTTATTGAAGAGACTGTCTTTTTTCCACTGGATGTTTTTTCCTGCTTTATCAAAGATTAATTGCTCAAAGAGCCAAGGGTCCATTTCTGGGTTCTCTATTCTATTCCATTGGTCTATGTGTCTATTTTTGTGCCAGTACCATGCTGTCTTTGTGATCACAGCTTTGTAGTACAGCTTGAAATCCGGCATTGTGATGCCCCCAGCTTTGTTTTTCCTTTTCAACAATTCCTTGGTGATTTGGGGCCTTTTCTGATTCCACACAAATTTAAGGGCTGTTTGTTCCAGTTCTTTGAAAAATGTCATTGGTATTTTGATCGGGATAGCATTGAAAGTGTAGATTGCTCTGGGTAGCATGGACATTTTAACTATGTTAATTCTTCTGATCCATGAACATGGAATATTTTTCCATCTTTTTGTGTCTTCAATGTCTTTCGAGAGTGATTTGTAATTTCTAGAATATAGATCCTTTACGTCTCTAGTTAAGTTAATTCCAAGATAACGTATGATTTTTGGTGCTATTGTAAATGGGATGGATTCCCTAATTTCTCTTTCTTCAGTCTCATTGTTCGTGTATAGAAATGCAACTGATTTCTGAGCATTGATTTTGTATCCCGCCACATTACTGAATTGCTCTGTAACTTCTAGTAGTTTGGGAGTGGATACTTTTGGGTTTTCCATATAGAGTATCATGTCATCTGCGAAGAGAGACATTTTGACTTCTTCTTTGCCGATTTGAATACCTTTGATCCCTTTTTGTTGTCTGATTGCTGTTGCAAGGACTTCTAGTACTATGTTGAATAATAATGGGCATCCTTGTCGTGTTCCTGATCTTAAGGGAAAGGCTTCCAGCTTTTCCCCATTGAGAATGATATTTGCCGTAGGCTTTTCATAGATGGTTTTTATGAGATTGAGGAACGTACCCTCTATCCCTACACTCTGAAGGGTTTTAATCAGGAAAGGATGCTGTATTTTGTCAAATGCTTTTTCTGCATCTATTGAGAGGATCATTTGATTTTTGGCTTTTTTCTTGTTGATAAAATCTATGACACTGATAGATTTGCGAATGTTGAACCACCCTTGCATCCCAGGGATGAATCCCATTTGGTCATGATGGAAAATCCTTTTAATGTACTGTTGGATTCTATTAGCAAGGATCTTGTTGAGAATTTTGGCATCCATATTCATTAGGGAAATCGGTCTGTAATTCTCCTTTTTGATGGGGTCTTTGCCTGGTTTGGGGATCAAGGTAATATTGGCCTCATAGAATGACTTTGGTAGCTTTCCTTCTGTTTCTATTTTTTTAAATAGCTTTAGGAGAATAGGTATTATTTCTTCTTTGAATGTTTGGTAGAATTCCCCGGGAAATCCATCAGGGCCTGGTGTTTTATTTTTTTGGAAGGTTTTTAATCACTGTCTCAATCTCTTCATAATTAATTGGTCTGTTTAAAAAAATCAATTTCTTCCTGTTTCAGTCTTGGTAGTTTATAGGTTTCCAGGAAGGCCTCCATCTCCTCCAGATTGCTTAATTTATTGGCATAAAGCTGTTGATAAAAGTTTCTAATAATCCTTCCAATTTCATTGGTGTTGGTTGTGACCTCTCCTTTTTCATTCATAATTTTATTAATTTGGGTCCTTTCGCTATTCTTTTGGATAAGTCTTGCCAGTGGTTTGTCAATTTTATTTATTCTTTCAAAGAACCAGCTTCTAGTTCTGTTGATCTGCTCTGCTGTGCTTCTGGTTTCTAATTCATTGATCTTTGCTCTAATCTTGATCAACTGCTTTCTCATGCGTAGATTAGGCCTGTTCCTCTGTTGCTGTTTCAGCTTCTTGAGGTGAGAATATAAAAACTGCATTTTAGATTTTTCTATTCTTTTGAGTGAGGCTTAGATGGCTACGTATTTTCCCCTTAGGACTGCCTTTGCAGTGTCCCATAGGTTTTGGACCGTTGTGTTTTCATTCTCGTTGGTCTCCATAAATTATTTAAATTGATTTTTGATTTCCTGGTTTATCGAGTCATTCCTGAGCAGGATGGTTCTTAGTCTCCAAGTGTTTGAGTTTCTTCCAAATTTTTCCTTGTGGTTGAGCTCCAATTTCAAAGCATTGTGGTCTGAGAATACACAAGGAATAATTTCAGTCTTTTGGTATTGGTTGAGACCTGTTTTGTGACCCAGAACATGGTCTATTCTTGAGAATGTTCCAGGGGCATTAGAATAGAATGAATATTCTTTGGTTCTGGGGTGTAGTGTTCAATATATATCTATGAGGTCCAACTCATCTAGTATGGCATTCAAAGCTCTTGTTTCTTTGTTGATTTTCTGCTTAGGTGATCTGTCTATTGCTGATAGTGGAGTGTTGAGGTCCCCTACTATTAACGTATTTTTATCTATATGTCTCTTTATTCTGGTTAAGAGTTGACTTGTGTATCTTGCTGCTCCCCTGTTGGGGACATATATATTTATAATTGTCATCTCCACTTGTTGGATACATACTTTAAGAATAATATAGTGCCCTTCTGTATCTCTAACTATAGTCTTTAGTTTAAAATCCAATCTGTCTGATATGAGAATTGCTACCCCAGCTTTCTTTTGAGGTCCATTGGCATGAAAGATGGTATTCCATCCCTTTACTTTCAGTCTGGATGTATCTTTAGGTTCAAAATGAGTCTCTTGTAGACAGCAAATGGATGGGTCATGTCTTTTTATCCAATCTGCAACCCTGTGGCGTTTTATGGGAGCATTTAGGCCATTTACGTTGAGACTAATTATTGAGAGATATGATTTTAATGATGCCATGTTGCCTGTAAGGTCTTTGTTTCTATAGATTGTGACTTTCTGTTCTGTATCACTCTTGGGGCCTTATTACTTTTATAGAACCCCCCTTAATATCTCCTGTAGGGCTGGTTTTGTGGTTACAAGATTGGTCAGTGGCGATTCTGGAAGGTCTTTATCTCTCCATCAATTCTGAATGACAGCCTTGCTGGATAAAGGATCCTTGGCTGCATGTTTTTCTCTGAAAGAGCTTTAAAAATGCTCCCCCAACCCTTTTTCGCATTCCAGGTCTGTGTAGACAGGTCTGACATAATTCTGATACCTTTGCCTTGGTACGTGAGAAATTTCTTTGCCCTGGCTGCTTTCAATACTGTATCCTTGGATCTAATATTCGGGAATTGTACTATGATGTGATGTGGTGTAGGTTTGTCGTGGTTGAGCTTGGGAGGGGTCCTCTCTGCCTCTTGGACACGAATGCTTGTTTCCTTTGCTAGATTAGGGAAGTTTTCAGCTACAATTTGTTCAAATATCTCTTCTAGACCTCTGTTTTTCTCCACCCCCTCAGGGATGCCGATGATCTGACATTGGAACGTTTCATTGAGTCAGTAATCTCCTGTAACCTACATTCTTGAGATTGGATTTTTTTGAGCCAAGTTTCTATTTTAGCTTTGTCTTCTACTAACCCATCCTCCAATTCACTGATACGTTCTTCTGCCTCATTCACACTGGCCGTCAGAGCATCTAGTTTTGACTGCATTTGATTCATAGAATTTTTAATTTCTGCCAGATTCGCTCTCATTTCCTCCCTTAGAGATTCTATATTCTGGTTAATATTTTCATTAATATTTTTTTCAAGTCTACACATCATCTTGACCATTGTTACTCTGAACTCCATTTCTGATAATTTGGTTATATCCATATCCATTTGTTCTGTGGCAGAGGCCACAGACTCATTGTCTTTTTTTCCTGGGGGGGAATTTCTCTTTCTCGTCATTCTGATGAGGAGAGGTTGCGGGGTTGTCCAGAGCCCAAATTATTGACCAGGACCCAGGCAGTGTGCACTTGTTTTATAGGGACCTTAGGGATATGGGCTTCTTGATTTTTCAGCCTGCCTTCTGGGGGAGGGGCCTGCCGCGCCCATACTCAGGCAACCCTGTTTGGGTAGAGTCTCGGTGTCCCCTCCGAGGGGGGGATGGGGGTGGGCACGCTGTGAGCTGGTGTTTCCAGGCTTTTGTTCTCTGGCGGCTTTCCCTGGCGGTTTGCTGTGCCTCTTCTGAGAGTCAGAGCAGCAGCGGCCGAATCTCAGCCTCTGTCTCAGAACAGAGGGATCGCGGACCGTTCTCCACTGATGTTCTGGCCACTTTAACTCTGTTTCTGTTTTTGCTGCTCAACCCTGCAGCATCCCAGGATGTGCGCCCCACAGCCAGTGTCCCAGCCCTCACTTCCAGGGCTGGCACGTCTCTGTCCTTTGTGTTTCTAACACTGCCAGCCGCCCCCGCACGCTCCGGAGCTCCGTTTCAGTGTGGTTTGTACACTCCGGAGCTCCGGCCCTCAGACTGGTCACGCGCGGTCCCCGGCTCACGGTCTCAGTCTGCTCTCTCGTGGGTGCGGTCCACGAGACCGCCTGCTCCCCCGTGCATGTGGCTACCGCTTCCCGGCGCCCCAACGCGGCGGCTCCCTCCCCCTTCTGTTTATCTTCCGATATCTGTGCGTGGTTTCACGGCTTCCCACTTCGCACCTCAATACTCAGCACTGGAGATGTTCATTTGTAGAAATCCAGATGTATCTTCCTGTGTCTCAGGCTGATTCCGTGGATGTTCAGGATGGTCTGGTACCTATCCAGCTCGACTCAGGGGACTGGCTGAAAAAGGGGTCCCCTACTCCTCCGCCATCTTAACTCCTCTCGAGCTCTCCACCACTTTCTATACCTTCTTGGCCTGAAACCTAGTTTTCCTTTGAGGGTAATACTTTTTTTTAAACACTTGCTCACTCTCTAGAGCCACAAATCCTTGGGTAGTGAGAAGGAGGAATGCGTTTTCTATGAATTCTGCTGAAACTTCAAGACCCATACTGTCCAGTGCAGCAACCATTAGCTACATGTGGCAATTAGACATTTCAAAGGTAACCTGAGTTGACGTGTTTTAAGTGTAAAATGCACAGCAAAATTTGAAGGCTTGATATGCTAAAAAGAATGTCAAAAGGCTATGTATTTTTGACATATTGAGCTAATGAAATTTATTATTAAAATTAATTTCACTTGTTTCTGTTTATTTTCTTAGTGTGGCTACTGGAAAATTTTAAATTACACACATGGCTCATATTATATTTCTTCTGGATAGCGCTGTTCTAGACCTTTTTTTTAAATGATTTTTTATTATATTATGTTAGTCACCATACAGTACATCCCCGGTTTCCGATGTAAGCCTCGATGATTCATTAGTTGCGTATGTTCTAGACTTTCTTACTGTCTTACAAACCTCTTCCCTCTTTCAGCTCTTCTCATCTTCTTATGTCTTTTCTTTACATTTATGTAAAATCCTAACTTAACAAGGCCAAAGAAGTACTATGTGAGCTGGCTCTGTCTATCCTTCCAACTCCATTCTTAATCACCTTCCTTTTTGGTCAATGAGTTCTAGCCACACCATCCTCTCAAATTAGCCGATCCCTTCCCCTCCTCAGGACTTCTTCTATTTCCTCTGCTTGGAGCACTTGTCTTCTGACTTTAAAAATGTTTGGCTTCACTTTTTCTTGCTGGTTTCAACCTAAAAGTCACATTCTTAGAAAAGCATTTATTTCTTATCTAAAATAGCACTCACTGTACACCCCACCTCTCTTCCTATCATCCTGCTGATTTCTTAAGAAGCATTTCCTAAAATTCTCTTTCTCTTTTTTAAAACTTATGTATCATTTATCTTCTTTATTTTTTTATTTTTATTTTTTAAGATTTTATTTATTTATTTGACAGAGAGAGGGAGAGCGCACAAGTAGGGGGGGGGGAGGGAGAAGCAGGCTCCCCTGCTGAGCAGGGAGCTGGATGTGGGACTCCATCCCAGGACCCTGGGATCATGACCTGAGCCAAAGGCAGATGCTTAGCCAACTGAGCCACCCAGGTGCTCCTCATTTATTTTCTTTAGTTCCGTTAGAGTAGGGGTCTTGTTTACACCCAGTGTCTAAAACAAGGGTGGATGCCTAAACCTATGCTAAATGAACAAAAGCAATAACAATGGGTTATATGTATGATAACATAGGAATATTTAATTTTTTAGTCAAAATAGTACAGATGTGGCTTGGTAGTATTAGAAACTATGTTTAAGTGTTAATTGTAGGGACTAGAAATTAGTGATTAACAGTTATTTTAATTTAAGTTACAGTTATTATTGTTAAAACAACTGTGGGGTTTTTTGTTTGTTTGTTTGTTTACCACTGTCTGTCTCTTCTTTAATTTCCAGCATTTGGTTTGCTCTAACATTTGGTTCTCTTTGGACTCCTGTGGATTCCTTTCCATGGCCTTATATTTTGGTCTTAAATGATATTCTTCCCTAGGTCCCTTCTTTTTTCATTTTCTTCAGAAATCACAGTTAGAAAGATATTGAACTGAACTTAACAATTTAGTTTACAAACTTTAACAGGTTTTGGTTGTTTGACTAATTCTGTGATTTGGTTTTTTAACCCTGATTTTGAGGGCCTTTACGGGGGGCTTGGGATCTCTAAGATATCATCTGGCCTGTACTTTGTACAGTTTTATGCCTGGTTTATTGTGGACACTTGGATTGCTGGACCTGGGGTTCTCGATGGGACATACCATTTGCATATGCAGAGTGTACTACAATCGTATAAACAACTTCCAAAGCTAAACTTTCATCTTAGAATTCTCCCCTGAGTTCTTAGTCTCATATTTCCAACTTCCTATGATATGTTTCTACATATATTCAAAGCAACTAGGATCCGATCTAAATTCATCAGTTGCCTATAAAGAGTTTCTTTTTCCTTGGTGTCAGTTAACAGCATTGCTATCCAGCTAAGTGCCCACACCTGAGCACTGGAGTCACTTGCAAATCTAAATAATCTCCAAATCCTTTTGATTTTATCTTTCACATACGGTTTAAATTTTTCCTCCCTGTCTTTGTCTCCCACAGTTCTAGTGGAAGCATGCATCATTCCTCCCCTGGAAAATGGTAGTAATCTTCTAGTCTAGATAACCCGCTGTTAGTAATAACAGCTGTGTTAGTTCCGTCCTCCACATTCCAGCTACAAGGAACTAACCAAAATTCTAAACATAATTTCATTTATTATGTTTCCACAGTACTCCTTCACTTACAGACTGAAATCACAATGCCTTAGTGTGTCGTTCAAGTTGAAGGACATCTGTCCCCTGTCTACCAATACGCCCTCATTTACCACTTTCTCTCTGCAGGCACTGTGGTTCACCTTCATCAAGTTACTTGCCATTCTGCAAATACGCCGTGCTTTTTTCCCTTGTTCAGAGCAGGTCAAGTTGTCTTTGCCATATTAAGTCATTCTGATTAAATCTCTATTTCTGAATGAATCTGACGAAGTTGGGTAAGTCGAGAGATACCATTATCATTAGGCATTAGAACATTTTTTGTGTGGGTAGAATTTATCTATTTTCCTTTTTTTTTTCCATTCAATCTCAGAATCTGGATCTTAATTTATAATGGCTGAAAAGATTTTTTTCTTAAAATTGTGTGGGTTTTATGTCAGTCCAACAGTTTGAGTTCTTGAAAATTTGGTTAATTAATAAAACTGAGGCATTATTGTCAAATCATCTCTTTGTTTTTTTCTTCCCCCTTACTGTTTTTACCATAGAATTGTCCCTTTGGGAAGTTTTTTCATATTTCAGTTACTATAATCTATATTGTTGGGTATTCCCTATTACCTGATATTTGCTATGAGTAAAACCCAAAAGTCTTAGGCCTAAATTTGATAAATGAGTGTGTTTATTGATATCCTATTCTGCCAGCCTAAAATGTGTACTGAAAACTCCCTTGTAATTTTATTTCTTCACATAATTTGAACTCTTTGTTTTTATTCCCTCTCTTCTATCAATTATTTGTACTTTAATATGAGTGAATTTCAAAGTTGGAGTTGCTATTAGTCTATTCCCATGAGAACCTGGGATTAGAACAAAAGGATTTTCTTAGTATCTCTGATTTTACACAAACATATATGCAGTATCTGAAAACAGGCTCTGTTACCATCTGGTTCCTAATCCCCTCCTGCCTCCCAAGTCCCAACCTTCAGCACTTCCCCTACGCCAAATCTCATTCACTTCTAATACTCCCAGGTGTCAGAATCTGTTCCCATAAATTCCCGACTCTCCGTATTCTTTTGGAGCAAGAGCCCCCATTATTGAAACCTAGTATTGTCTTTGAATTGTTCCTTAAGTCTGGGCCTGTGATATGAGTTTTAAAAACAGTTGGCATGGATGGGGCGCCTGGGTGGCTCAGTCGTTAAGCGTTTGCCTTTGGCTCAGGTCATGATCCCAGTGTTCTGGGATCCAGCCCTGCATTGGGCTCTCCGCTCAGCGGGAAGCCTGATTCTCCCTCTCCCGCTCCCCTTGCTTGTGTCCCCTCTCTTGCTGCCTCTCTCTCTGTCAAATAAATAAATAAAATCTTAAAAAAAAAAACAAAATAGTCGGCATGGAAGTATGTGCCTTTGACAAGAGTTCTCTGAGTGAGTAATAAATGAAACAAGTTGAAGATAAATTTTTTTCTTCCAGATTTGGAGTGGTAAATGTGGAGAGAGTAGAACTATATACAGCTTTACTTCTGCACCAACTTTTCTTGGGATAATAGCTGATGTTCTAACTCTCTAGCTCTAAAACATCTGATTTTTGAAAACATTAGAATATCTTGAATTTTTATATACAGCAAATTATAAAATACAGGGACCACAGATTTCTGTTTTTTAACATTTTATTTATTTGAGGGAGAGAGAGAGAGAGAGAGCAAGCGAGCAGGGGGAGGGGCAAAGGGAGAAGGAGAGAGAGAATCTCAAGCAGACTCCACGCTGAGCATGGAGCCTGATGTGGGGCTCAATCTCACAACCCTGAGATCACGATCTGAGCGGAAATCAAGAGTCGGACACTTAACCGCTTAACTGAATGAGCCATCCAGGTGCCCAGGACCACAGATTTCAATGTGCCTTTAATCCTGTGCCTGGTGATGGTGTGCCAAATGTCCTTGGTCCCAGGGGAATATATATCAACTAAAGCAGCTCTGAGGCAGATAATCATGCCTACCTATCTCTATTGTCTAGGGAGAGTGAAGATATAGAAAAGAAACTTCTAATTTATTCACAGTTTTGTATGGGGGGGTGGGTTTTTTTTGGGGGGAGGGTTGTTTTTTTACATTCAATTACAAGCCAAACAAGCAAACAAATAAAACAATGAAGTACACATTTATCTCGGGATTTTTCAACTTTCTAGGAAAACTCTGTAGAGGGAACATTTTCAGTTTTCCAATTCTATGAATATATTAGCCCTTCATAGTGGGTTTATGTCTTGATTTACCAGAGAGAAATGAAATACTACTCTAGCAGTCATAGATGATTAAAATGTTGCTTTTTATGTCCAGTAAAACTTTGTGCTCACTCCAAGAGGCTGAATTGGAATAAAATACTGTTCCATAGCTTGAAAAGAAAAATGTATTATGTATATAAGTACATAAAAATACCGGGGCGCCTGGATGGCTCAGTTGGTTAAGCGTCTGACTCTTGGTTTTAGCTCAGGTCATGACCTCGTGGGTTCTGAGATTGAGCCCCAAGTAAGGCTCCATGCTCAGCAGGGAGTCTGCTTGCAGATTCTCTCCCTCTGCTCCTTCCCCCACGTGCATGCACTCTCTCTCTCAATTAAATAAATCTTTTATATATATATACTTAAAGTATACAATAATGTAAAATTATAGGAAGTTTATAAAAGAGAAAAAAACACCCATAATAGCATGATGATTTTATGAATTATTCATATCAGTATCTTTAGTCAGTTAAATTTTATTATTTTTTCTTTTTTTCAAAAGATTTTATTTATTTTAGAGAGAGAGAGAGAGAGAGAGAGAGAGAGAGAGACTGTAAGTAGGGGGAGGAGCTGAAGGAAGAGGGACAAGCAGACTCTGCCTGAGCACAGATCCTGACTTGGGGCTTGATCCCACAACCCTGAGATCATGACCTGTGCTGAAATCAAGAGTCAGATGATTAACCAACTCAGCCACTCAGGTGCCCCAGTTAAAATTTGTTATTAATAGGTATTATATATTATGTGAGACTTAAACTTAAAAGTATGCCACATGTGTATGTTTGGTGTATCAGACTTGAAAATAATTTTCAGCAGAGTGAGCTGTTGGCCATTTCTCTGTGTAAGTGGATACAAAATATTATTTTGGAGTGTTATCTTTTTGGATTCTTCTCTGACCCCATATGTGGTTCTACAGATTTCAGGAAATTGGCATCTAATGGACACAGGGAAAAACATAACAGAACTTTTTTTGCGGGGGGCATAGAGAAGACTTGACAAAAGATGCCTTTCTAGTATTTATTGGGATGTAGAGGTGGCTGTTGAGCAGATAAAGTGAGAGAATTTGTATAGGGGGCAAGGGGTATCTGACAAGAAAGGAACTGAGATGGTGACACGCTCCCTTTGAATCACAGCGACTAGAACCTCCCTGGTGGACTGACATGGTCCCAAATTAACTGTGCTCTCAGGAAAGGGCATGATAGGGAACTCACCAGGAAGGAAGGTATCTGGATGGTGTCTTTGGGCTCAACGGAAAGGTGCAAGCATTCTTGGAGGCCTCCCTGTACGACGTGGGACTAGTTTTTCAGATTTACCAATTGACTCCATAGGTTGACATTTGCCATCTTCAATCAGAGGGACTGAAATTTAAAAATTAACATTAAAATGTATGAAAAATTCATGAAGCTAAATGTGAAATAAATTTGAATAACTAAATACTAAAATGATTTGTTAAGTTTGCACTTCTGAAGTTACCTAAGCTTAAAGCTACCTTTTAGGACACTATATAAATTGAAATAACCTTTTCCTAGTCTGGCTTGCCTTTCCATTTTTTAAATAGTGTACTTCGTTGAACAGATGTTCCTAATTTTAATGTATACCATTTTTTAAAAAGATTTTATTTATTTATTTGACAGAGAGAGACAGCCAGCGAGAGAGGGAACACAAGCAGGGGGAGTGGGAGAGGAAGAAGCGGGCTCCCAGCAGAGAAGCCTGATGTGGGGCTCAGTCCCAGGATGCTGGAATCACGCCCTGAGCCGAAGGCAGATGCTTAATGACTGTGCCACCCAAGTGCCCCTAATGTATGTCATTTTATCAATATTTTTCCCATGCTCAGTGCTTTCTATATCTATTTAAGAAATCTCTACTTGCCTCAAGATCATAAGGATATTCACCTATATTAAAATATAAAAGCTTGTTGTACTATCTTTAAAAATTGTGGTAAAATATATAAACATGAGATTTATCAGTTAACCATTTGTAAGGGTACAATTCAGTGGCATTAAATACATTCACAATGCTATATACACATCACCACTTCCTATAAGCCTAAACTTTTTCATCATAAACTCTGTATCCATTAATAAAATATAACTTCCCATCTTTTCTCCTTGTAGTACCTGGTAACTTCTATTCAGCTTTCTGCCTTTATGATTTTGACTATGCTAGGTACCTCATGTAATTGGAATCATACATTATTTAACCTTCTATGTCTGGCTTATTAACTGTGTATTATGTTCTCAAGGTTCATCCATGCTGTAGCATGAATCAGAATTTCATTCCTTTGTAAAACTAAATGCTATTTCATTGAATGTACAGATCACATTTTGTCTAACCATTCATCTGTTGATAAATATTTAGGTTGTTCCCACCTTTTGCCTATTGTGAATAATGTTCTTGTGAACATTGGTTTACAAGTATCTATTCAAGCCCTTGTATTCAATGCCTTGGGATATACACCTAGAAGTGGAGTTGCTGGAATGTGTGGTAAGGCTATGTTTAACTCTGTTTAATTCCACTGCTTTCCAGAGACTACATTTTATATTCCCACCAACAAAGCACAAGAGTTCTAACTTTCTACATACTCATCAACATTTGTGATTGATTGATTGATTTTAATAATAGCCATCCTGGTGGGTGTGAAGTGATATCTCATTGTGGTTTGGCTTTGCATTTTCCTAATGATTAATGGTGTTAAGCATAGTTGCATATGCTTATTGGCCATTTGTGCCTCTTTGGAGAAATGTTTATTCGAATCCTTTGCCCATTTTTGAATGTCTCATTTAGTTGGAGTTTTTATACATTCTGGATATTAATCCCTTGTCACCTATATGATCAGCAAATATTTTCTCCCATTCTGTAGGTTGTTTTTTCAGTTTTTGACAGTGCCTTTTCATGCACAAATCTTTTAATTTTGATGAAGTTCAATTTATCTACTTTTTCTTTTGTTGCCTATGCTTTTGGTGTCATACCCACAAAATCGTTGAAAATCCAATATCATGAAAATTTTCCACAATTTTTTTCCCTAAGAATTTTATAGTTTTAGCTCTTAAGCTTAGGTCTTTAGTCTATCTTGAGTTAATTTTTGTGTATGTATATGAAGTAAGGGTCCAATTTCATTCTTTTTCATGTGAATATCCAGCTTTTTCCCAGCACCATTTGTTGAAAAACCTGTCCTTTCCCCATTGGATGGTCTTGGCACCTTTGTCAAAAATCGATTGGCCAAATATGTGAAGATTTATTTCTGGTCATCCTGTTCTATTCCATCAATCTATGTCTATCTTTGTGCAAGTACCACATTGTTTTAATTCCTAAGCTGAAATGGCACAAAACAAAGAAGCAATTACCATTCACTTATGCGGGACAAATTTTGAACGTTCTCAGACCCCAAAAATAACCTCTTAGGCTTTTCTGATACCTTAGGATACATCTTGCTAATGGATGCACAGAACAAATTGAGATAAAGCACAGATGCTCAAAGACACAATTCAAAGTTATGGCAGCTCGATGCTGAGACGCTGAGTATAGTTCTCTAGGGAAGGAGCTTGGCAGAGCTATGTCTGCTGCTCAGGATGCATAATACCTCTATAATGGCTCACTGCAAAACAAATGCTAAACATTATTTTCATTTTTTGTCCTTTTTTGTTAAAGCAAAAATCTTTGGATTTCTTTCAGGCACTAATGTAGGTCTTTTTTCTTCTTTCTTTTTCTAGGTCTTTTGTAAAAGTGAAGTGACACAATATGGACTTCTGAAAAGTGTGTGTGGGGGGAATACGTGTATAATTTTGTAAAATAATTTAAAATCAGGAAGTGTGATGACTCCACTCTGTTACTTTTTCTCAAGATTGCTTTGGCTATTTGTGGTCTTTTGTGGTTCCATACAAATTTTAAGATTTTTTTTTCTATTTCTTAGAAAAATACCAGGAATTTTGATGGCTTGCACTGAATCTGTAGATCCCTTTAAATATTATGGATATTTAAACACTATTAATTCTTCCTTCCAGGAACATGGGGTATCTTTTCATTTATTTGCACCTTCTTCAATTTATTTCATCAATGTGCTCAAGTATTCAGGGTACAAATCTTTCACCACCTTGGTTAAATTTCTTCCTAAGTATTTTATTGTCTTTGATGCTATTGTAAAGGGTATTCTTTTATTTCTCTTTCAGTTAGTTCATTGTTAGTATGTAAAAACGTAATGATTTTTATGTTGGTTTTGTATCCTTCAACTTTAGTAAATTCATTTATTAGTTCTAAGAGATTTTGTGGAAAATTTAGGGTTTTCTGCTTATAATACCATGTCATATGCAAACATGATTTTACTTCTTTTCTAATTTGGATGTCTTTTATTTCTTTTTCTTGCCTAATTGCTCAGGCTAGGATTTGCAGTACTGTGTTCAATGGAAATGGCAAGAGTGAGCATCCTTTATTGTTTTTTATCTTAGAGGGAAAGATTTCAGCTTTTCAACATTTGAGTGTGATGTTAACTGTGGGTTTGTCATATACAGCTTTTATTATTTTAGGGCACATTCTTTCTATTCCTAATTTTTGAGGTTTTTTTTTTTATCATGAAGGTTATTAAATTTGGTCAAATGCTTTTACCTCAACTATTGAAGTGATTATATGATTTTTATCCTTCATTATGTTTATGTGTTATATCACATTTATTTATTTGGGTATGTTGAACCATCCTTGCATCCCAGGGATAATCCCATTTGATCATGATGTATGATCCTTTTAATGTATTGCTGAATTCAGTTTGCTATTTTGTTGAGGATTTTTTTTAAAGATTTTATTTATTTATTTATTTGAGAGAGAGAGAGAGAGCATGAGAGGGGAGGGGGTCAGAGGGAGAAGCAGACTCCTTGCCGAGCTGGGATTCTGATGCAGGACTTGGTCCTGGGACTCCGGGATTAAGACCTGAGCCAAAGGCTGTTGCTTAAGCAACTGAGGCACCCAGGCATCCTTTGTTGAGGATTTTTGTATCTATGTTCAGTAGGCATATTGGCCTGCAATTCCTTTTTTTTTTTTTTTTTTTTTGTAATGCACTTGTCTGGCTTTGGTGTCAGGGTAATGTTGGCCTTGTAAAATAAGTTTGAAAGTGTTCCTTCTTCAATTTTTTTGAAGAGTTTGAGAAAAATTGGTATTAATTATTTAAATGTTTGGTAGAATTCAGTGAAGCCATCTGGTCCTGGGCTTTTGTTGTTTGGGAGTTTACTAATTCAATATCCTTGCTTATTATTGGTCTGTTCAAATTTTCTATTACTTCATGATTCAGTCTTTGTAAGTTGTAGTTTCTAGGAATGTATCCATTTCTTCTAAGTTATCCTGAACTATGTAATATTTTGTGTGTGATATTTTTGTTCAACATTAATCCATTCTATTACTGATGAGCATTTGGATGTGGAATTTTAGATTTTTTTCATTTGGGGTTTGAAATACTGATTCTGTGACTGATTCTATGGATATCTTATGTTAAACATATGTACTAATTTTTAGGCTATAAACCTAGGAATGGAGTTTCTAATATTGGATATTCTCAAACTGTTATATCAAGTCGTTTTAACAATTTATATATTTCTACATGCTGGGCATGTAAGTTACAGGTTCTCTACATGATCCAAAAGAGTTGATATTATCATTCTTTAAATTTTTTAAATTTTTAAATTTTTATTGTTGCCATTCAGGCGGATGGGTAGTGTTATGTTTTATTCAACTTATACTCTGATTTTTTTGTCTGTTCCATCAAGTAAGAAAAATTGTTAAAATTTTCCCAGTATAATGGATGGTCTATTCATCATTTTAGTTCTTTCCACCTTTGCTTTATGTATTTTAATGATATGCCAGTATTTACATACAAATGTAGAATTATATCTTCCTGGTGGATTGACACTTTTGATGAAATTTCCTCTTCATCTCAAGAATTTTTCTTGCTTTAATATTTAGCCTAGTACTAGTTTGTCTACTTCTGTTCTATTTTTCTTTCCTTTCTTGCTCTCTTTTGGATTTCTCATATTTCAGTTTTATAAACTATTAGGTTGTTATACAGTCTTTTATTATTCTTTCAGTGATCACCTTTGAGATTACAGCATGTACCCTCCCTCAACTTATTAATGGCTATTATAAATCAGTTAAGGCAAGGATCCTAGAACACTTTAACTCCATTTATCACCTGTCTTGTGCTATTTCAGTTCTCTTTTAAATATGTTTTAATATGCCTAGAAGTTATTGTTTATATGGGCACATTCATTTATCTTTACTCAGATATTTATCCTATTTCATTTTTTTCCTTCTTCAAATTTCCATGTGTGATCCTTCCCCTTTTATCTTAAGAACACTTACTGAACTTTTCAATTCAATGCTAATGACTTTTGGCATTTATTGTTTTTGTTAACAAATCAGCTGCCATTCTCTTTTATCACTGTTCCTTGAAGGTAAAATATCTTTTCTCCTTGTTCACTTTTAAGACTGTTCTCTCTCTGGCTGGTTTTATGCAGTTTTACTATGACGTGTCCTTAGATGTGGATTTCTTTGTATTTGCTTAGTTTAGGATTATAACCCTTCTTGAATCTATGATTTGTTATTTTTTAATCAACTTGGAAAAATTCCCAGGATATAATTTCTTTGATTATTACTTATTTGTTTTTATCTCTACTCTCCTGAAATTTCAAATACGTGGTATTAGAACTTTTCATCAAGGCCATATGTATCTTATTCCTTTCATACTCCACATTGCATTTTTAATCATTTTCTCAATGTTTGAGTCTTATTTTTCCTTTTTGTTTTACCTCACTGATTGCCTCATCAGTTATGTCTAGTAGCTGTTATATTCATATATTTAGATTTTAATTTGTTATCTGAGTTCTCATTTCCATTTGATTCATCTTTATAATTTCCATTTCTCTGCTAAAATCTTGTCATTTAAGATTTTATAATTCTGTTATTTGGATCTATTGTAGGCCTGTGGTTTCTCTTGGATTTCAATTAATTTTTTTTCTTTAAAATCTTGTTTTGAATAAATCCCAGACACTGTGAATGAAAAACTGTAGCAATAACTTGATGTTCAGGATAATGCTATCTTCCTCTAAAAATTTTTACTTTGATAGAATATCAGATTTGGAGAAGCTCACTTTAGTACAATCTGTAATCAAGGTGTTTGGGGTCTAAGTATCAATCTGTGAGAGGGAAGACCCATTTTTGCTTACCTTTACCATTAGGATATAGCCCTTGTAGGGAACGCCACAGAAAATTCTGGGTGTTTATGAGCTTCTCACACTTCAGTGAGCCTGAGTTCCAATTAATTGTCTTTACAATCCAAAAGAACACCGGAAGCTCTTTTCAGCTTCTTAACCTCTCATTTGCTGTATGTGATTCAGAAAGTGCATCTGGGAGAAAATCTATGTCAAAAGCCTGGATTGTATCTTATCTTCAACTCTGGAATCTTGGCTCCTTAAGTCCTAGCTCCCTTAAATCCTAAATCTCAGATACCCTCGAACAGATGGTGTTTTAAAATTTTGGCTTGCTTTTGTTGTGTTCTTTCCAAGAAAATAGTCCTTGTTGAAAATGGAAACTCATTTCCGTATTTTACTACCACCAAATCAATCAACATATAGCTAACTTTTGTTCAACCCCCCGGTATTTTCAACTGCCTAATAGATATCTCTATTTTAATGTCTCATTATGATCTCAAATTCAATTTATCCAAAACAGAACTTATCAGTTCATTCAATCCTGCTGTGACTTCTACATTTTCTATCACTGTGGGTATCACTCAATTCAGAAACTGGGGAGTTAAATTCTTTTGTTTTCCTTAATAACTTATGTCTAATCAGTCATCATAGCTAAAACTCACCCTTTTTCACTGCTTGTCTGAATCATTGTAATACTTATCTTTTACTCTCTCCCACATTCTAGGTGTTCTAGATGGAAACGCACTTCCACCTAATTAATATTTTTTCCTCAAGGTAAATCCAAGCCTGTCATTCCCTATTTAAAAACTCAAGGACTTCCCACTATCTGCAAGATATGGTTCAGTACAATACAGTCATCAGTCCATCAATCTTTGATGATTTGACTTAGCCTTCTGTCTTTTTACTTCTCTTGACCTATTTCTTTGTGTCATTGTGTTTTAATGATATATATTTATTTTAGCTACTGGAATATACTATGATCTTTTTCACATTTTGGTGTTTGCATGAGCTAATTTCATTTGAAATGTCTTCCCACTTCCTGTCTGCTTTGTAAACTAGGATTAATCCCTTGCTGAGAGGCTGTGTCCATCATAAAGCTTTATTCCCTCTCCCTCTTATTTTCCAACAAAAGGATTGTTAACTTTTCTGTGTTACTTCAATTTATTTTCATACTTCTGTTAATATATGTATGACACTGCATAGTCTTGATTTGTTACCATTTGTTTCTTCCCCTAAGACAAGAACTCTTTGTGGTGAGGTCCCTTATTAATCTTTGATACTCCTGAGTTTAATATAGTCATTGGCACACAGGAGACACTCAGTATGTGTTGAACTGATGGACCTACGCTGAACACTGAAATTCTTAGACCCATGAAATCTTTTTATAACAGTAGAGAACAACTGATGAAACCTCTTGAGAGACAAGGCAGAAAATAACAAAACAGCAGCACATTTAAAAGAGAGCTATATGAACTCAGTGGCAGGGTTAATACTGCTGAGCAAGGTTGTTTGAAGTTCTGTTCCCTGTTAGAAGAGATGGGGAATCTGAATTCAGAACAGATTTTTGGGAAATTCTCCTTATTATGGAAAAGGACCTTGTTTGCTTTGAAAAGCAATTGAACAGATGATCCAAGCAATGATAAGAAATAAGAAGCAAGGGAAATGAAGGGGGAAGAAAGACAGCAGAGACTTTCAGGGCAGAAAGGAACTTTAATGAGGAGAGGAGCAGTCAAAGAGGAACAATGAAGGGATTATGAGTTGGATGACTTCTGATTCATACTTTGTTCAGGTAGAAACTAGTTCAGGTAGAAGAACTCATACTGGAATGTACTCTTCACTTGTAGGCGCATAAATTATTTAAAGTTTTCCTGAGAATTACACAGTATCCTGCTCCGAGTCTTTATAGCCTGCACTCTGGAGACAATCACAAATCTTTATGGTCTCTTACAAAAGCTCTATTAGGGAGAGTTGACAGCTTCAGAGTTAGACACAGTTGACAGGTTCAGAGTACCTAGAAAATAAATTTTTCCTTGTAATAATATATTTAAATAGGGAAAAGCTTTCTACTTGGAGCCTACAAAAATATGTGCAGGGAAATTTCTTGAATACTGAGAAGAAAAACCCAACTTGTTTGTATTTTCTTTTGCACAAAATCTGTGGGCCTTGTAGCAGCCTTGTTATACAGAGATATCATTAGGGCCCACATCAGGTATGAGCACAGGAAAAATCTCCTATTTCTAAGGTTTTTAAAAAGAGCTCTCAGCTTCCTCTGTAACAGCTGTGAGAGTATCTTCATTATGATGACGACTCTGAAAAAAAAAATTAACCTCTTATAAATCATATCATGCTTCCTAAGATTATACATGTAACAAATACTTAGTTTAAAAAAATAAGCAGTACTGATGTTTATAGAATAAAATGTTAAAGTGCCATGTGTCTCAACTCTACTTCGACCCACTCTCTTAATTCCTACTAGACATTTGTAACTTTTTTTTTAAGTAGGCTCCACACCCAATGTGGAGCCCAATGTTGGACTTGAACTCATACCCTGAGATCAAGACCCGGCCAGAAATCAACAGTTGGATGTTTAACCAACTGAGCTACCCAGGTACCCCAGGCACTTGTGACTTTTTGGCATACTTCCAAACTTTAACAACAACAAAAAATTCTTCTTGAACATGAACAGATGCCAGCACCCCAAAAGATACCTTGTCATGATATTTCCCAATTATTACCCATTTCTTCCTTCCAAAAGTAACTTGTCATTTTGACTTTTAGGTAATTAATTTTTTCTTTTCTTTCCAGTTTTACTAGCTTGCATCCCTCTGTAAACATTATAGTTCAGCTTTAGTTTTGCCTGGTTTCAAACTTCATCTGAATGGAATCATAAAGTATGCATTCTTTGGGTCTGACTTTCTTTCTTTCTTTTTTTTTTTTAAAGATTTTATTTATTTATTTGACAGAGACAGACAGCGCAAGAGAGAACACAAGCAGGGGGAGTGGGAGAGGAAGAAGCAGGCTCCTAGCGGAGGAGCCTAATGTGGGGCTCGATTCCAGAATGCTGGGATCACGCCTTGAGCCAAAGGCAGACGCTTAATGACTGCGCCACCCAGGTGCCCCTGGGTCTGACTTCCTATATTTTACCATTATGTATGTGAGAGTCATCCATGTTGTTAATTATAGGTATAGTTCATTTTAATTACTATGTATAATTTTATTAGAGTAATGTACTTCAATATATTCACCATTCACCCATTTGCATTGTTTCCACTTTGGGACTATTATGAATAATATTGGTATTTTCTTGGAAGTGTATCTTAGTCCATCGCTCTCACATTTCTGTTGGGTATATACAAAAAACTAAAATTACTGACAGGGTATGCACATCTTAACTTTCCATAATAATGCGTTTTCAAAGTTGTTGTAATAATTTATATTCCAAGTAGGAGTGAGAGAGTTCTTTTGTCCATTGGCATTATCATCACTTAGAATTGTATTTTGAAACTTAATCATTCTGTTAGGAAATGAATATCTCAGTGCAGTTTTATTTTAATGTTATTATTGAAATGGTTGGATTTTTGTCTAACACCTTGCCATGAGTTTCCTATAGGTCTTGTCTTTTATGTTCCTTCTTTGCCTATTAATACTTTCTGTATATTATCTTAATTTCTTTGTTATCTTATTATAATTTTTGAGTATTCTTAGTTATTAGTCTAGGAATTAGAACGTGCATCTTAATTTATCACAAACTGCTTCAGGTGCATGCCACTTTAATATATATGTGTATATATATATATACACACACACACATACTTTAAAATATAGAAACTTCATTCTCATGTAGCTCTATTCCTTCCACCTTGCTTTGTGCTATTATTGTCATGTATATTACACCTACATGTTATATACTCAACAATATAGTGTTATAATTTTTAATTTTATAATCTTATCTCTTAAAATTTCAGGGGAAAAAGGAGAGAATATATATCTATAGAACAGGGCTTAGCAAACTCTGGAATATGGACCCAATCTGGCCCACTACCTGTTTTGGAAAGTTTAACTGGAACAAAGCCATATCCATTCATTTATATATTGTCTGTGGCTGCTTTCATGCTGTAAGGTAGAGTTGAGGAATTGTGATAGATGGAATTAAGGCTGATAATAACATGACTTTAAAATAAGGAGATTATTTTGGATTATCTGAGTGGGCCCAATGCAATTTATGCAATTGTCTTTTCCATCAGTTAAGAGAAGCACAAAAGTTATACTTATATTGTTTTTTTATAGTCATCTGCAATAATTACCTTTATTGATGCTCTTTATTTCTTCATGTGTTTTTGAGCTCCATCTCATATACCTTCTTTTCAGACTAAAAAAACTTCCTTTGGTGTTTCTTGTAAGGCAGTTCTCCTAGCCACACATTCTCTGTCTGCTCATCTGTGTGTGTCTTTATTTCCCCTCCGCGTCTGAATGGTTAGTTATAGGATACAGAATTCAGGCTTGACCGTTTTCCTCCAACACTTTGATGTGCCATCTCATTGACTTCAGGCCTCTGTTGTTTCTGATGAGAAGTCAGCTGTTAATCTTCCTGTGGTTCTATTGTATAGGAAATCATTTTTCTCTTGCTGCTCGAAAGATTTTCTCTCTTTTTTTAGTTCAGTTTGGATCTCAGATGTCTAGGAGTGAATCTGTTTGTGATTATTCTAATTGGAGGTTACTGAACTTCTTACATATGTAGAAGAATATTTTTCATCAAATTTAGGAAAATTTTGGCCATTATTTCTTAAGTATTTTTCCTGTTCCCTCATTTTCTGGGATTCTTATTATGTATACGTTGGTGTACTGGATGGTGTCCCAAAGGTCTCTGACATAATATTAATTTTTCTTCTCTTTATTCCCCGTTCTTCAGATTGGATGATCTATATCATTTTATCATGTTTGCTAATTTTGTCTTCTGTCAGCACAAATCTGCTATTCAGCCCCTCTGATGAGTATTTCATTTCAGTAACTGTATTTTTAAACTAAAGAATTTCCATTTGGTTCTTTTTAATAATTTATATTTTTTATATAAATTATATAAAATATAGTAATATTTTAAAAATATTTTAAAAAATATAAAATATTATAGAAAATATAAAAATATGTTAAATATTTTAAAATACATAAAATATATTTATATTTTATTTATATTATTTATTAAAAATTAATAGCTTTATTGAGATATAACTGATATACAAAGAACTGTACGTATTTAATGGGTGCAATTAGACAAATTTAAACATACGCAAACACCATGATACCATCACCACAATCAAGGTAATAGACATTCATACTCTGATGAATCATTATTATCATTTTTAATGTTAACGTTAATTAACATTAATATTTTAACATTTTTTCTTTAGTTCTTTAAAGTCTTTCTTTGTGAAGCCCAACATTTGTCATTCTCTTCCCCCCAAAACCTGTAGCTACTGACTGTTTTCAAGTGTATATGTCATCATTTCCTGTTCTTTGCACATCATATTTTTGTTGTTGTTGAAAGATGGACATTTTAGACAATATATTGTAGTGACTCTGGATTCTGATTCCCTTATCTTCCCCCCAGAGTGGTTGTTATTACCACCTTTTGTGACTTGCCTGTACTAATTTTGTGGAGTCTGTGTCCCTTGACTGTGTGGCCTTTGATATATCTACTTATGTTTCTCATTTATTTAAATTCATGTTTTTGTTTTTAAGACTGGTTTAATGGGGTTCTCCCCTGGTCAGCGTAAGTAGTCAGCCAATGACTGGTCAGAGGTTGTGATTAAACACCATGTTAAGGGCTGCACCGTGTCCCCCTAAATTCATATATGTTAAAGTCCTCACTCCCAGTACCTCAGAATCTCACTGTATTTGGAGATAGAGTCTTTAAAACAGTAACAAAGTCATAATAAAGTCATTAGGGTGGGCTTTCATCCAATCCAAATATTTACTAGTCTTACATATAAAGATCATTGTTTATAATTTATATACACATAAATATCTATATAGATATAGATCTATATTTGTTAATTGTCCACAATTTGTTAATTGTCTCCTCCACTGAAAAGAAAACTTCCTGATGGCAGGGATGTTGTCTTGTTAATCATTGCATCCTTATGCCTATTACAATGCCTAGTAAATAGTAGGCCCTCCATAAATATTTGTGAAAGAATGAATGAGTCTAGGTATCTAGTTTCTTTCTTTTTTTTTTTCTTGAGAGAAAAAGAGCACAGCACACAAGAATGGGGTAGAGATGAGCAGAGAAAGTGAGAGAGAGAATCCATGCCCAGTGTGAAGCCCTACATAGGCTTTGATCTCATGACCCTGAGATTATGACCTTATCAGAAATCAAAAGTTGGATGTTTAACCAACTGAGCAACCCAGGAACCCTGATACCTAGTTTTTTTTTTAAGCTTGTGATAAAATAATCATTCTCATAAGCTTTTGTAGTACTGTGGATTATTACAGCATTTAGGGATGTTATCAAACTTGTCATTACACTTCTAGGAATCAACTACCTACAGAAATACTAGTCTTACATGTAAAGATTGTTGTTTATAATTAAAAAAAAATGGAAAAAAGCTAAATATGCAGCAAGAAAAAAATGTCAAAAGAAATACTAAGGAAAAGTATGACGCTACTAAAAGCCATTGTTTTGTTTTATAATGAAAAGATGTTTATGATAGTTGAGAAAAATCATGTGACAAATATGAATATGATCACACGAGTAGTAAACAAGGAAACTGTGTGTGTGTCTATGTCTTTTTTGTTTACACGTGGATGTGTGGGTATGATGAGGACTACAGTAAGAGGACAATAACTTTTTACTCTATAATTTTACTTTATAGTTTCATGTATTATGTTGTAACTTTATAAACAATAAAAGGGAAGATTTTAAAGGAAATATTGTGACATATTCCATTTTCTGAGTTCTAACATATTATATCATCTCTTTATAGACTGTATGTGCTAGAAATCAGCATCTTTTGATTTGCTAGAAGAGATAAACACTTACCAAACCAACACAGCCAAAGATTGAGTATGCTAATGCAATAGAAAATTCCAAGGGGTAAGATATCAGTAAAATCCGTGAAACTTCCCTTCCAAGTTTCTGAAACCAGAAAACAAGGAGAAATCTTGCATTATTATCTTTAATAAGTGTAAATATGTTCATATCAGGAGCTCCTACCATGAGTCTCAAGGAAAACAGGAAAAATAAATAAGCTTTCACCATTCGACTTCGTCATCTCTACTACTTTGCCTTCCGCTCTACTTTTCCCACCCTTAATTCCCCCTGCTCATTAGCTTCAGCTTTCACTGGTGGTCTTCATCACTCAGCATTCTTGTCTCACTTCTTACAAGTTTTCATTCTCATTATTCTCTTCATGACAGAGTCTCTATCTGTTGGGGTTAATGTAGAGCATGAAATCGTCCATGATTCCTGGCTTGCTAAAATGTAACACAGAGGTCGCTGGGGGTAAGGGAAGGTTTTGAAGAAGGGCGTAGGCCTTTGGAATGCTGAGGCCTGCGTGACCACTCTGCGGTGGGAATGCTGCAGGGAGCTGCCTTCCCAAAGTTTTCTTGGCCCAATTCTCCCAAACAGCCGCCCTGTGATTTAAGAGATG
The DNA here is from genome assembly GCF_024610735.1 of Ursus americanus. Taxonomy (NCBI): domain Eukaryota; kingdom Metazoa; phylum Chordata; class Mammalia; order Carnivora; family Ursidae; genus Ursus; species Ursus americanus. The sequence continues at coordinate 36,914,999 of NC_142150.1, read as the reverse complement.
CGTGCATTGTCCCCTAGGCTATGTTTAGTAGAACTAGTAGAACATGCAGATTAGCATATTGTATCTTCCCCATAAACAGATCCTCCTAGTTCCAGTAAGATCCCTTGTCACACATCACATGTTTGAGAAACAGTGATAAAGATTTATGATTATCTTGAAGGACCAATAAAGGCGGGGGCAAAGAAGGACAAAGGGTCTTTGTCTCTGAGCGTTGACCGCCTTGCCTTCTCCCCTCTTTCAGGGCAAAGTTTGGAGTAATCTTTCATCTGTCGGTACAGGGATTGCTGGCCATTTCCGGCATCTATCCAAGCTCTTCAGTCCATAAGATTTGACTCTCTGTCTCCAGTGATAAGATGGCTACTAAAAGAGTTTATCAAGCAATTCTCATATATTAAAACAACTGTTATTAATTACAGACTTACTTAAATTTGTATGTGCGGTGATAAAAATCTCACATAGAAATTACTGTAACGTGATGTGGAGGGATGAGTAAAACCTCAACCAACAACATCTCACTTGGAAGTATACAGTGATTATGATTTTGCTGGGATAATAAAGCAGATCTGTTGTGATCAGAAAGATATTTTCAACTACATATCAGGATGAATGATGTTGGTCCTAATCCTGAAAATAAATGTAGCTTTGTGCTGGCTGTAGAAAGACAAGAATGATATCCAGACCTGGAAAGAATAACTTTACAATCTCTCTCCTTCAAATCTTTCTCTTTCTCTGTTTTTGTTGGGCTTACTTAATATCTTTTATGCAAGAAACTATTAGGTGGTAGGGAGTAGATGGTAAGAATGAAATGACAAAAAATTCCTACTTTCTCAAGGTTTATATTCAAGTAGAAAAGACAAAAAGATAATATAAGGTAACATATAATAAGGTTAAATATGTCAGAATGGATAAAAACTTGCTCAGGAATTTTAGAGGACAGGAGATTTGCCCTAAGCCTTTGATATCCAGGAATGCTTCATAAAGAGGTAAGACATTGCGAAGAAGAGTAAGACTGAGAAAAATGAAGGAGGGAAGCAACATTCTAGGCAGCTTTAAATTTTCATTTACTGTTTTTTTTGTGGCTTATCCTGTTCCAGTAAAAATGTAATAGCATACATTGAAAGTGTGACAAAATAATTAAGAAATGGAGACATAAAATAAAAACAGTAATAAAGCTAAAATACATATCACATGACCTATGGTTTGATAATGTGAGCAAAAAAATGAATGCAAGAATGAACATGTTTTAAGAAAATGATAAAGCGAGTTTAACTCAGGTATGGGAGTGTATGATAGTAACAGGAGGATAAAGAAAAGACTTTAGAGGGTTTGAAATATCGTTACTTTATCAGAATTCTGATTTAATTTTGTTGTCAGAAACACAATTGTAGCATTTTAGCTGAGAAGTACTGGTGACCTCTTTGTTGCCAAGATTGTAAAATCTGTCCACAAAAAGATTTGTTGCCAAGATTGTAAAGATTTGTCCACATTCCTTAACTTGTATATGTTAGTGTTATTCTCAGACAAATTCTGCCCCTGAAAATAGCAAGATATCCATCTGCCAGAGAAGTTCAAACAGGCAAACAACACAGTGACTGAGTTCTCCACAGGCGACTTAAGCCTTTGATTCTAGCATAAGTCATTAAGTGTCCTTTTCTTGCTTAAGTCAATTTGGGTTGTATTTCCTGTGACAACTAAGAGAGCCCTAGTTAATAAAAATTAAAATAAATAATAAACAATACTTGGTAATTGGGAAGATAATGGAGAGAGAAGGGTGAAGGATTACATCAAGGTTTTCAGCTTTAGAGGCTGAAATAAGGGAGTCTTGCAGCACAGTACTCTTGAGGAGGCAGAAGCTTTCCATTTTCTATCTGTTGAATTTGAGATGGTGACAACAGAAGCATATCGAAGCGGAAACCTCAAGCTGGCCATTAGAATAACAGGCCTGGAGTCTGGGAGACAAACAGTTTAACAGGTATGTGTTAGCACTTTCTCTGTTGAAACAAAGAAGTTAAGAAACTTGTCCACAGGGTCACACACAGAGTACTGAAGACAGCGTTTGAATAAAGTCAGTCTGGTTCTGGATTTAGACTATCAACCATTTTGCTATAAGAGAAGTATGTTTCAGAGGCATGCACTTTTTGGGATAGCCGAACGTACCTGGGAACACTGATAACTCGAAGAGTTTTTGGGTTTAGCCAAGCAGCTTGCTTATATTAGAAAAGCTGGCATGTGGAAAATCTTGTAAAATGTTGGCTGCCTTAGGAAATGTAGGAATAGGATTCTATAATGCCTCTAAGAGAAGATTGTGGGTTAGAGATGTAGGTCTAATATATAAATTCACTCATGTAATTAATCACCACAAACAAAACTGAAACTTCTGCATTTGGGAGATTGTGAAATTGATCATTAATACTGAGTTCAGATAAATACAGTCTACAGTGGTTTGTAATACTGCTTGCAAAAGGGGAGTCCTGGAAATTATGCCATTATTATCTTAAACTAATCATTATAAGCTTATGAGTAAGAGTGGTCAGCTAAATAATTTGATACAATCCTCCACTTAACCTAATTCTTCCTCCTTATCTCTGCCACCAAAATTAGAATTGAAGATTCCCAGAATGAATTTCCAGAGAAAATGGAGAATTTTCTTACAATGTATAGGGAAAATCTGATGCGTATTTATTTAAATCAATCCATCGTTCATTACACACAATCCATTTTGGGGTACTACTGCATCTTCTCTCATCCTTTCATTGTCCTCCAGGCTTTTGTTCTTCATGCTAGGATTCCTTCCACTGATGGTCCCTTTATAATATGGTGCAGGTATAGAGAGAGGAAAGTTGAGGTAGGGGAGCAGGAAGTTTATGCCTCATCTACGATGATTCTTCTCTATAGAATTATTTTTGAATTAAAATTTCCAAGTTGTTATTTTTTGTTTTGCTGTTCAACAATAAAGAGGAGCTCTACTCTAATATAACATATTCTCATTTGAAAGTCTTCTGCAGCACTAATATTCTGTAATTCTGAGTTTAAAGCCAACACAATTGAAATAAATCAGTTGTGATATCAGTAGAGATATTCACATTTACTGGAGAATGTTACTATCTTAAGAAGAAATACAGTTATTTCTCTGGTACAAAGTATGTAATTGGATATTCCATTAAACAGAAACAAGACAGATTCACGCACACTTAGCATTTGAGCACATAAAGCTTTTCATGTGAGACACAAAAGTAAGCTGTTTATGGGGACGCCTGGGTGGCTCAGTTGGTTGAGCATCTGACTCTTGATATCGGCTCAGGTCATGATCTTAGGGTCTCAGGATGGAGTCCCACATTGGGCTCCACACTCAGCGGACAGTCTGCTTGAGGACTCTCTCCCTCTGCCTCTCCCCCCACTTGCACTCTCTCTCTTTCTTTCTAAAATAAATAATTAAATCTTAAAAAAAAAATAGGCTATGTATGAAAAGCTCTGTGTTAAGCCAGAAACTACCAGGTGTCTACAATTCCAAATACATGCATCAGTAGCAGAATTCTTCTGTTGATTTTAGGAATGGTTTTAAGGTCTAGGATTATACTTTTCTTTCATTAACAGAATCATCAGGGACCCCATGCCTAATGCATATACACTTATCACTGAAGCTTTCACATTATCTACTTGCTTTACTTTAATTGGGCATGTCAGGAATTCAAACATTCTATTAATATTTACCAAAAAAATCATGTTAGGATTACTTTTGAATGGAAACTTTCGATCAAGAGCTTACTACTTAAAGCAAAGAATTTCATGAAGACTAATAAAAGCCTTATTTCACCTCCAAAGGCTTTAAAACCTTGGAAGACAATTGTTTGAAATTAAGATGTTCCTAAAGAATTGGTCACTTACTGCTTGTCCATAATTCCTATATGACACGGAATTAAAAGAAGACAACTCAATTGTTGTTAGAATTGATGCAATAACTGCAACAATTATGCAGAAGATGTTCATGATCAAAGCAAACGTAATCTGTAAAGAAGACACATGGTAAGCTTGTTATAGTCTGAATAAACAGCTTAAACAGTTTGTATTGCTGAAAAAAAATCATTTCGTCAAAACTCTGATCTAGTTTCTGAAGCTTTAGAGGTGCTGGAATGTGTGCCGTTAGAATAAAATATTTTTCTTGTTTACATGAAACCCAGTTAATCTGGAGGGAACAGGGAAATATCACACCAATAAGCATCGGTCTTCCATTTGGGCTAAAGAATGTTGTATTTTACAATCTTCTGAATCATTTGGAAGAGAGTTTGTTAAGATAGGATTTGAACAAAAGGAGATCCACTGTAAAATGGAAAAAGAAACAAAAAAGGATGGAAAATGACTGCTTGTAGAAATAAGCCAAATAAGATTCAATGATTTTTAATTCAGGATTTTTACTCTCTAGGGAAATCCATCAATATTGTTGGATATGTTTTTATCTGTACAATTGTGAGATCAGACTCACTGATTTCTTAGCTCTAAGAGACTAAGATTTTTTTCTTTTCAGTATCTTACCTATACCATAGATGGATCTTCTCGACAGATCCTCTATTTTATTACAAGATATAATCCTGTTCCCAAACTAGATAGATAGGAAAATGAAGTTTTACAGTAATATTTTGTCTATATATAAAGGCATTATTAGGTCCTATTGAATTTTTTCTACTAGTGAAGTTCATACAATGTTAAAATAAGGTAGAACACCAAATAAAAAAAACCCCTGCATTTAAATTTAGAACCTTTATAATGATTCTAATTAATATAGAAAGTTTGTCTACATTAAGTTATGTGCTCCTACCTTTTCACTTAATTCTTTATTTTACAAGTAAGGGAGATTCCTTCATTGTTTAGATACTCACTAAAACCTACTTAGCTTGTGACAAGTGATTTCTAGGATACCTGAAGCACTCCACTTACCACGCCTTGAGTTGGATGCCTTGCTGCTCTTATCATGGAGACTCCTGCAACGATAAACTGGATATAAAAACATATTTATAAATACTCATTGACAATGCTCATCAACTTAAGTTGTATTTTTAACAACTCCCTCTTCCAGGTCAAATATTTTTAGAATACCAAGAGTAACAAAACATAAAGATGTTTCATAGAGGGGGTCAGGGCAAATTTCCATCATATAGTAATGAACTGAAAGCTAATAGCCGGGTCACTAATCATAGAAACACAGGGGACAGTGGGCCAAATTCAGGTTGTGGTATATGCCAAAGATGACTTAAAGAGTCCTGAATCAGGGGCCAAGTTTGCTTATATCTGTGCATGCTTTCTGAACTCATTTGATTATGATTTCAAATGCTATCTTTCCTAATAAAACGAAGCTTCTGATTTCAATTACTGTATACATATCCAAATGTGAAAAAAGTGGTTCATGAGTCTATTCCAAATTGAGTTTGTACAAAATATATCTCTTGAGGCTGTGGCCATTATTAAAGTAACAACTATAATTCATGTTTTTGCCTTTTTTTTTTTTTTAAGAGTTTCCACTATTTCATACCAGGTTACTTTGTCTATTCCCGGAAGTGTAAACTTATGCCATGTTATTTGAAGGTGAGCTACATAATTCCCTTGGAACATTCCTTTTGTCTTATCTGTTTTAGTGGCTTTTACAAAGATCGAAGTCAAAGGATAATCTGTGGAAAACCAGCACTCATGCTATACCATCTATAGGAAGGCCAAACCTTAAAGCTTACTAACTCCTCCGGAATAACTTAAATTTACACACACAGCACTTCATTCTGTAATAAAAGCTGAGATTTCTAAGGAGGTACACCGTGAAAGGAAGAACTAATATAAAGATGAATTATGACCTGGAGTGCTCTGTAGCTAGATTACCAAACCAGGTGCTTCACAAAATGCCTGTCAAAGTTTATGACAGTTTTGTATTGGATTAAATTTAACTGAAATTTTAGATAACTTATTCTAGGAGCTACACATGCTATTTCTATAACATATACAATTAAACACTGAGGGACAGGAATCATTTATCTGGATTTTGTCTGCAAATTCACTATTGTTTTCTAAAGCAATGCTTTGACACTTGTGAGCCAATGTATAAAGGTAGGCCTTTATGCAGCCCTCTCAAGTTGTGCCCATTTTCTCTTTTAGCCCTTATAACACTGTTTCTAAGTGTGGGATAATGGTCTCCTTGCTCCTTATTACTTCCAATGCTTCTCTCTCCTCCAGCTTTGAATCAAGTGTCCTCAGATTCTATCACCCACTATCCATCCTGGTTGAAGTCATCAATTGATGACTTGGTCACTCTACTCTTGGTGATTTTAATTCCTGTCTCACTCTCTCTCTAACACCTCTTTATTTTTTTATTTTAAAGGTTTTTATTTATTTGTCAGAGAGAGAGAGAGAGAGAGCGCGTGCACACAAGCACAAGCAGGCGGAGCAGCAGGCAGAGGGAGAGAAGTCTCCCCGCTGAGCAAGGAGCCCGATGCAGGACTCCATCACAGGACTCTGGGATCATGACCTAAGTGGAAAGCAGACACTTAACCAACTGAGCCAGCCAGGCGTCCCACTCTAACACTTCCTGAACCTTGGTCATATATATATGAGCCTTCTAATACCTTGGTCGTATGGTTCTTTGAATTTCTCTTCTCTAATCTTCTGACCCCATCTTATCTCAGTCACTCACACCCATATTCATTCTCCTGTGCTTGTTTCTGCCTGTAAGTGTAACAGCTTTCAAATCTCAATTCCAGGTATCCCACTATGACCACCAGCTTCTATCTTTCTACATCATGTCCTGTAGTATCACAACACTAACAAACCTTAGAACCCATCTGGATCTATAACCAAGCTCCGCATCTCCCTGTTTTACTCTCTCCTTCACCAGCTTAAATTCCATGGTTAACTATTACACTCACTTATATACACTTTCAACTCCTTTGCACTGTTCTTGTTTGATCACAGATGCATGGTTAAATCCAAATCCTGGTTAAATGCGTATTCCTTCTCATTGAATGCCTGAACCCATGCAGCCAAATAGGACCTGAGAAAGACACACAACCATCTTGACCCATATCTCACTCCACAAATCCTGTTCCTAAAGCTTAAGTGAGCTCTCTTCAAACAACCAATCCATTATTCCATTCTCATTCTCAGCTCATGATCTGGCTTCCTAATTCACTGAGATATTTGAAGCCATCAGAAGAAAAGTTCCACAATCTCCCAATATCCCATCTACTTACCTATCAAAATTTGTCCTTTCTCTTTGTCCTCTACTTCTCCATCCTGTTACCCACTTTGGCACTATTTACATTAAAGATGGCTAATTCTTTCTTATGAGGGCTATCCTATACTTTGTGGGGTATTTAGCCATATCCTTGGCTTCTGCCTACTAGATGCCCACCCCAACTGTGAAAACCATAAATGTCTCCAGACATCACCAAATGTCCTCTGAGAGGCAAAACCACCTCTCATTGAGAACCACTGCTAGAGATGAACTGTCCATGAACCTAAGTATTTGTGTATTAAAAGTCATCATCTCTTGCCTACCCCAGTACAGGATTCTAACAATGCCTCCTTCCCTCCATTTATTCATATTGATTTTCTCTCTTTTGGTTCAGTCCCCTCAGTAAAAAACATACTTCCAACTTACTGAAACAAATAAGCGAACCTTGTTTTCACCCAAACTTCCTCCTGCTACTACCTCATTTCTCAATGCCACATTACACCACAGTCCTTAAAGAAGTTTTATTTGCTGTCTCTATAGTTCTTCTCCTTCCATTATTTCTTAAACCAACTTCAGTCAGGTTTTGCCTCACCATTCCACTGAAACTACTTGTCAAGTTTATTGATGACTCCCATCTTGCTAATTCTCAGCCCTATTTGGCAAAATAACAGAATTTAATATAGTTTATCTTTCCCCATTTGTTCACTCAGCTTTGAGGATGCCATACTCTTCAAATCTTCCTCTACTTTATGGCTGTCTAGAAACCACAGAAGAATGCAAGTAATGACAAATTTAGAAAGTGTGTGAGTATAGACTCATTTGTGTGAAGAAGGTAAGGACCCTAAATTTGAAAATTCATCATGCTAATGGATATTATGCTTAAGGTTCTTTGTCTTTCACATATCTAAAGACAATCCAACCTATGGTTGTCATTGTGTATTCACTCCTGTAGCCACATCTCTTGTAACAGTACTGGTAAGTCGAAGGTACTAAAAAAACATGTGTTGAAAAAAGGAATTTGATTTTGAATAAATTACCAACATGGGATTTACTTACATAATTCTCCTGAAATCTCTGTTAAAAGACTGTTCCCTATCTTCCACTAGTGGCATGAACAGTATTTACTGAGTGATTAAATTATATAAATATATTCTACTCACAATAACTCCCCATAAAGAACATCCTGTTTTGTAAGTTATAGGTTCATATGTCCCAAAGACTCCTTTAATTTGTCCCATATACAAAATCAATAGGAAATACCACATGAAAACATGAAATATGCCAATCATAATCTGGACAGCCTGTAAGAAGAGAATGATATTAGTAACGAAACCATGTAATTTATAACATAATTCCAATAAGTGTTAACTATAAGAAATATTCGATACTTTTATGAAAGATAAAAGTTAAATAGCAATGCACTTACCATGTATTTTCTGGACTGGTTAGGCCCAAAAGAAAGTCCTAACCAGGAAGTACTGAGGTTTACCAAATAGGAATCAGCCATTTTTGGAGTACCAGACTGCTCAGTAATAATTCTAGTCAATTCTCCCATAAAAAAAGTTGACAGTCTGACTCTTACTACTGGCAATCCTCCCTACCTATCAAGTAATGGCATAAGAGGAGAATACTGAAGGTATTTGGGGGAAAATATGGTTATTAATCTATTTGGATACAGGAAGCCATGTATTCAATATATTCTTGCATATTAGTTTCTTGCATCTTTTAAAGGTCTACTTTTGCCTTTAAGGCATACTTGTTATGTATATTTATCACAAGCATGCTGGGGTGAGGTACAGTCCAACACATAGATACAAAGAATATCCAATGCAGACTTGCTTGTACAAGGTCTTCCTATTGGGTAGGAGATGTGTTGGTAGAGGGGAGAATTGTTACTCAACTTTAATTTGTAAGAAGATAATTATAATCTAAGTAAACATGTGCCAGTAAATTTATTTTTCAATTTATATGTGAACTGATATTTCCTATACTGAATCATATTTTTAATTGCTCTAAAAGTTTCAGAGGATTGGGGCACCTGGCTGGCTCAGTCAGGAAAGCATGTGATGCTTGATCTGAAGATCATGAGTTCAAGCCCCACATTGGGTGTGGAGCCTACTTAATTAAAAAAAAAAAGTAAAAATTTCAGAGGATACATTATTTTAACTATAATATAAACTTTAATAGGAGGCTATTTAATGCTTTAACTCTAATAGTTCTAGCCCTTTGTAAAGCAAGTAGTCTAAAAACACATAAATGCAATTAGCTAATATTAAAGATACATTTTAGAGAATTCTCTTTTATAGAAAGACCACTTTTTCAGGAACAATCTTATGCATTTTTATAGGTTTAGAATTTTAGATTTCCTCTGCATCATATTTGGAAGAATAGCATTATCTTTAGAGATTCTTTGGATTTGATTGGGAGAAAACCCCCTACAAGATAGCAAAATCCTTAAGAGCCTGGACTTTATAGTTGTCTCGCTATTGTCACCCAGTAAATATCTCCTGAATAAGCACATCAGAATGAAGGAAATTAACTCCACATGACTTTGCCAACTCTTAAGTGGGTTTGAAAAATAGTGTCTCCCTTTATAATTGGCAGTTGTCCTATATAATACTATGAAATATCTAAGTAACCAAAGCTTGAAAAGAACTCCATAAGAAAGCAAGGCTGCTAGTGTGTGGAGAAGAACAAGATAGGTTTTCTTATTTAAAAATGGTTCTTAACCTAGAGCCAACGAATGGGATTTTAGGAGGTCATAGGCCTCTTGCCCATACACAAAAATATGAGTGCAAAGGATTACAATAGATACATGAAGCTGGGGAGAAGATTCAGAGCTTTCTTCCTATGTCCGAAGGGGTCTGTGACTCCAAAGAGATTAAGAATCTCTGCTGAACAGTCAGGTGGGAGACAATCTACACAGTGGCCAAGTTCAAAGGAAAAGTTCACATCCAGTGGAAAAGTTCTTTCTCTTTCAGATGTGAAAGAAAATGATCTTCATAATTCCTTGGTGTTTATTAAGAGATAGCTAAGCTCTGTTTATAACTGAAGAGACAAATTAGTAATTATTCTATTGCATAGACATCAATACAGTAATTGAAAGAGATCAGCAAGAGATCCCTCTCCCAGTTTAAAAAACAACAACAACTTCTTTTATTCCTTTTTGGGATTTATCTGTTACCCTATGTATGTTGGTTTAGTCAGTATGCTTATATCTAAGCACATATTTGTTTATGAAGAGACATGAGATCAGTCAAAATTTGTAGAAGACAATCAGTATTAAAAAAACATTTTTGGGTGAAGGGGAGTGGGAAATACAGGGAGATTCAAGTTATGGAATGAATAAGTCACAGGAATAAAAGGTACAGCACAAGGAATATAGTCAATGATACTGTTACAGAGTTGTATGGTGAGAGATGGTAGCTATGCTTGTGGCAAGTGTAGCACAATGTACGGAGATGTCAAATCACTATGTTGTGTACCTGAAACTGATATAACATTGTGTGTCAACTATACTCAAAAAAAATTTTTTTAAACCCATTTTCACCCATTTGACTTAACCAAATACACCCGCTCCAGATTCAAGAATAACCGTTAGTAAATTGAAATATTGCATATTCCTGAATTTAGTTAAAGTGAAGTCTTACTTACCCCTAAAACGAGACTATCTGCTGTAGAGATTTTTGAACACCTACAGGGAGCCATACTACCCGCATTTCCTCTAGATGATTACGCTTCTAATCTTTGGTGATATTTTTTATTAGCCAACTTCTACAAAACAATACAAAACACGTATACACACTTTGCTCAAAAGAAAATACTTAAGTTTGATTCTTTCCCTACTGTTTTATAACCACCTCCCCAAACTCTGAAGCAGTTGCTTTCTTCTTTCTGTACCTAACTTTGTAAAGGCATCAGCTTGCATCTCCCTGTTCTGAAAAACAGCCTCCATAAGTGAAAAGCCTCTCTCTATGACTGAAAAATATAGGCATATTACAGTTATTTTCTCTGAGTAGTAAACAGTGACTCTGGATGATAAACTATGAAGAACACTTGGGGAGCAGTGTTAGAGAATTTTCAGTAAAGCTTTTAACAACTTATTTGCAATTCATAATCAGTTCAGTGCAATTCATAATGCTACGTTTGTATGTCAAAACTAAGTTCGTGTACTTAAATTCATCATGGGCTCATGATTTTTTTTTCTGTCACATACTTGAGATCTAGTTCTTTATATAAAAGAACTTTTTCTGCCATCAGACAACTTACCAAAGTTGCTTCCACAATCCTAAAGGCTTCTCCTAGGAATTCTTTTGTTGTTATTGTCCCCCCCCCCCCATTATTCCTGCATTTCTCCCTGGTGTTCAGAAAACCTGGCTAATCACTGTATCCTTTGCGGTTCTGATATTACATTGTTCTACACCTTCTAACATGTCATATTCAGGTCAATAACATGAATCATGCTTCTTAAACCTTCAATCTTGATCCTTTCCAAAGGAGGGTTTGAGTAAATAACCTCTCATTCCCTGCACTCTTAAAATCTCATGATTTGATTATTTTAATGAGTCTTCGGTTGCTAAAATTGATTTTCTGAATGTCTCTTAATTCTATAAAGTACGGAGACAGAAAAAAGCTAGGTAAGAATACAAGAGCTATTGACAGTACAGAAAACAATATGTTAATAACTTAAGTATAAATAATAAGTTTCATATATTAAACAGCACCTTTGAGAAACACCACAGAAAGGGTACAGGCCTAAAGGCAACCAAGATTAATCATTCTGTCATGATTAAATAAAAGACACAGAATTACAGAATTCATATATAAAGTAATGAGGAAGTCATATCTAGATTGCTATCATCACTTTTAAGAAAAAAGAAAAATAATAAAAAATAATTAGCCCTTTTGTATATGTACAAAAATTCTTCTCACAGTTGATAGTGGAAGCACCACAAGTGACTTGGGGAGAATATTTAGCATCCTATAGTCTCCATCAGGCCCCCACTGAAACCACCCCAGGAGAAGTATGCATTAAAGTACCAAGAAAAAACAGGTTGTGTGTGTTTAAAGTTCTTTAGCGTAATTGACGGAAGGAAGAAAATAAGAATTTCTGCAATATTATTTCTGGAATAAATGATGGTTAGAATTTTTTAGAAAGACATTCTACATTCAGTTACTCTATAACCCAGTTAAGTATCTTATTTTGTTAAAAAAAAGATAAATAAATAAAATAAAAAATAAAAATTAATAATTTGTTTTTATTCTCTGGTGATCTCATCACTAATCCAAAAGGCAGCTGCAGAACAAGCCCTTGGCCCTTATTCCCAACCCTATCCTCATCCCCTACACTTGCCTTTAAGACACAGAAATTCTGGAACAGTCACAGAGAACTCATGTCTAAAACCACTTCTCCATCTTTAGCAGGGATGAGACTCCTGTCTTCAGAATAAAGTTCAAACCCTTCGGCAGGGCCGAGAAAACCCTTCATGAACTGTTCCCCGCCCACCTTCTCGGCCTCATCCCAGCCCCTCTGTGGATTTCGGCCCCAATAGCAACCTTCTATTAGTACTCCTCTCCTTGCTCCCCTACACGACATCACAGCGCTGTCTAACTTGGGATCAGGACCGGCTCCCAAGGCAGCGTGAGCTCCCGGAAGCCGAGGAATTCCTTTCTCCATGTCCAGGGCCAGTCCTAGGCTGCGACCGAGGGACTCACACTTGATGAAGTGGACTGGGCTGGGCGCGCAGGGGGTGGCTGAGGCCCAGTACCTGCACAAGGCTGGACGGGGCAGAGGAGGGAAAGTGGGGGGCTCGGAATTCTATCTCTGCCTCCCTTTTCAGCTTTTAACACTTAAGAAATACCGTAAGTAAAGCGACATCATTACCCTTCATTTTACTTGTTCAAGGTCCTAAGGATCGAGTTTCGCCCTCTCAGGCCCAGGCCCAGGCTAAGGGGGCGGAGACCCCACGTGGGCCGGTCCCCTCGCCCAGGAGCGCTCCTCCAGCACCCCGTCCGGGTCCTCCTGCCAGCGCCCAAGCCCAGGTCAAGAGGCAGATCTCCGCGGGCCGCGCCCTCAGGGCCAGGTCCCCAGACGCTGCCAGGCAAGCATCACTGAAGCAGCAAGGAGCCCAGGACCCAGCAGGCCCTCAGGCTCCTCAAGGCACGCGAGCCTCCAACGGCAGCGGCTGAGGCAGCGCCCCCGAGCGCCTGCGCACTCACTCCTGGTACGTGACGGGGGTGGAGGAGAGCGTGTGCGCAGACTCACTAGGGCTTTGCGGACCACGTGGTCAGACTCGCGGGAACTACCGCGCGGTGTCTGGAGAAATGGTTTCTCCAAACTTCCATTTCTGATATGGGCTCTTCTCGTGCCTTCTCTGCCGAGCGACCAGGATCACTGATGAACAGTCACTCACCTTCTCTGTCCTCGGAGGAAAATTATAGCGCAAATGCATTTTAGGAGGTGTAAATATTGAAAAAACGGTTGAGTCAGTGACTACCCTCCACCTTTTTAAAAAAAATGTAAGAAGCCAAAGAAGGAAATTAATGAAGAGACTATTTGGCAAGACACCAGAATGACTTTTTCGTCCACCTGCTGAGGTGAGTTTACGTTTCAGGTTATACCTGGTATCAGTTTTCTATTTGATGTGGAGAGTCGTTAAAACAATGTGTGTGAAAAGATGTGTAAGGAGTAGAGGTAGAAGCTGGAAGATAAATTAACTTGTCAGTTAATTTAATATCACGGTTTTTGCTTGAGGTTCACCCCCCGACTTCCTCATCCGCCTCATCTACCACATCGGACCCTTGTCTTACACCCTTGTGTAGGTCCAATGTGGTAGATGAGGTGGATGAGGAAGTCGGGGGGTGAACCTCAAGCAAAAACCGTGATATTAAATTAACTGACAAGTACAGCTACTCCGGTTACGCAGCTTTCATGATTTACGGAGATAGTGAAGTACCTGGAAAGCAGATATTCCTGCAGCTACTGAATGTTACGAAGTTTCGTTTGTTCCAGGAAAATGTATATTGGTATTTTGGGAAAATTAAAATTCAAGCTTGTGATGTAAATATTTAGTAAATAATAGTGAGTAAAACATTCGGGAACAGAGACTCATTTTTCTTTTAAAAGAAATTGACTAAATGCCACTAACACCCCCCCTTTTTTTTTTGCCAAAGCCAAATTACAATTATATCTTCAAGCCACCAAGAACTTTATGATCATTTATAGCTCAAAAATCAGTTATAAGCTCAATAACTTTATTATTAGCCTCACAGCTAGCTAGCTTCCTTACATTGTGACTCTGCAGCCCCCTCAATTAAAAGAAAAAAAATATGTACAGGCTGTTCTAATGCCTTTACATTTTGTATTGGTCAGTGTATCACTGACGTTATCAGTTTTAGTTGTAAGTAAGAAGGCAATTTAGTTTCTGACATTAGAATTGTTCTTTTGTGCTTTACCTGTCTGTGAGCAGAGAGTGATCTGACAATACTAAGCGTTCTATGTGTGTAGAAGAACTCACTTGAATGTGTTTTCAGTGTCAAGATTATGGATTTAGTAGAAATGAGAATCAGGTCTGATGAGATGACTCCCTATTGGAACTTGCTGCCCTGATTGATTGATTGTGAGAGAAGAGAGCTATCTTTTCATCTAAGGTTTACCCAACAGTCTGTGGAAATTAGCTTGGATTTGATGATTTTCTTGGATGGGGGATGAAATATGTATTTGTATTCAGTGAATACAAATACATATTCATTTGTGTTCAGTGTGAACATAGGCAAGAGTAGATTAAGAAGTCAAACCGTGGGATAGGCAAAGTTCCTTGGTACTTCTTAATTCCTTTGATAACCAGTTTTGCTTTTCTCTGTCCTTATAAACTGGGTTTCGAAATTTAGAATTAATTTCATTCTAATTTTTGTCACTTAGTTCTCAAAACTGCTTCCTTCAGCAATGAAGAGGCAGTCGGTCATGGTATGACATCCAATATGGCTTACTTTTTTTTTTTTTTTTTGAGTTTTAATTTTTGTCATTTAAAATATTTTCCCATGCAGGTTGTGTTGTTAATTTCCCTTGAAGTGGTCAACAAAGACATTATGAGGATAACAAAGACATTACAAGGAAATTTGCTGAGACCACTATGCTTGATACGTTGTTAAGACCATTGTTGGGGGATCATTATAAGGACTCCATGGGCTTTAAGCCCTCATAAAATATTTTGTCCAAATTGCTATGAGGAATTGCATTTTACTTATGCAAGGGACGAAACAGATACTTCCTCTGTGTAAACCTCAGGTTATTCTAGTAAGAAAAATGGAAATAAATCTGTGTAACACTGGGGAAACTAAGCAGTTGAGTTTACTGTAGATGTGCAATATATGTATATATGCATATAAAATATGGTATATATGTATACGGACACATATACTTGCACACATAAACATGTATGTAGTAGATTTTCATTTCCATATAGTTAGCAATATTACATAAATACAGTTCTTTAAGGAAATGCTTAAAAATTATTTTGCCTTTTTTTTCTTTTTGTATTTACTGTCCAGGCAAAATGTTATGTGCTTTACATGTGTTTAAAGATAGACTGAGATACATCAAAAATTTGAAGAGTTTGAGCAAACATTGATTTGAATTGGGCAACACCAAACTGAAAATGGTTGGGAACACCTCATCAGCAGGAGCTGGGGGGAAGGTTTTTATCTAGAAGATGTGGAAGCAAAGCAAGGAAATTATTTGATCAGCTATGATTTAGACAGCTGCCTTATTTGAGAGAGCTTAGTTAGCTGTGGTTAGTTCTTAAGTTTAATTTTCTCAGGTTGGAGTGCATTGATTCTGGCTGGGGTTTTGATTTGCCTATGTAGGCTGTCAAAGCATTAGAGCCACTCTGGTCTAATGGCCTCCTTGTTTAGCTGCTTTAGCACATTGGCTTATCTTACTTAAACTGCACCATTTTTATTATTTTAACTGGTGAAAATACTGAGGCTTGGGGAGGTTAGGGATCTTGTTCATAGTCACACAGCTTACAAATGTGCAAGTTGCAGTTCTAACTCCAGCAATCTAGCTCCAGAATCTGTACGCGTTTGCTTTCTCAGGCCTCCTTCAGGAAGAGCTGTGCCATATGACTGTTGCAGAATTGTGTTAAGGAATACTGTTGGTGAAATCAGAAGGTCTAGGGATGGTTCTCAGCTCCAATTCTGGCTGTGTGTACTACTCTTTGACTTTGTTTTCTCCTCTTACAGTGTAAGTCTCTGACATTAAGCTTTTGATTGCCAGTGCATCCAATTCAAACACACTCCTCTCAAGTAAATGAATTGCCAGCTGTATGACACAGCTACTGGCAAAACAACTAGAGAAAAAGTAGGCTATGCACCCCAAAGACTCCCTTTTAGAAAGCTCTCTCTGGGGCACCTGGGTGGCTCAGTTGGTTAAACGGCTGCCTTTGGCTCAGGTCATGATCCTAGGGTTCTGATATCGAGCCCCATGTCAGGCTCCCTCCTCGCAGGGAACCTGCTTCTCCCTCTCCTCCCTACTCATTCTCTCTCTCTCTCTCCCTCTCTCTCTCTCTGTCTCTATCTCAAATAAATAAATTAAAAAAAAAAAAGCTCTCTCTGGTTAACATAGATAACTAACCACTTGAATGACCTTGCTTTTCCCTTCCCTGCCCTAATTCCTGCTCTTATGTCTTAAATTCACCCATAAAGAGTGTACCCAAGAAACTGTAGGTACTCTACATTCAGCCCTAATAAAGGCAGAACCCCAGGTTTGTGCTTTCTCTCTCTCCCTTGCTACATGGCCCTTGGGGCATGCTGTGTACCTTCCAGGACTTGTGAGTAGTAAGTCCTGTCCTTCAAAGTTTCCTGATGGTTGCTGCTGAGGTGCATCCTGCAATTACAGTAAGAACCACAAGGATCAATCCAGCCATAGCGCTTATTCCAGTAGGGGAAACGTCTGTGGGGGCCGCCATGAGTAGTAAGGCTTAGGCAAGGGCCTTATGTATTCAGGTCGATAGCATCACTATCAATAGGCTGAGACCACAGAACTAGACATTGCAGCCAGCATTCCCTGACTATATGAAGTGATATTTGGCCAAAAAGTCTGTACCAGATTGTAAGTGTTGCTAAGTTCTTAGGTGAGTGTCAGGAATTGTGAAAACAAGGTCAAATTGTGTGTGAGCTTTAAATTGGGTAGTCACCACGAGTGGAGAAAGAGATTGGTGCAGTCCACTGAATACCAGTGAGCCAGCCAGTAGAATTGAATAAAAGGGTACCCATTTTTATTTTTTTAATTATTTATTTATTTTTAAAAAAGATTTTATTTATTTGAGAGAGAAATACTTATATTCCTTGAGTGAAGTCTTTGTACTCAAACCCAGCATTTATTTATTACTTGTAAATAATAAGTACCTGCTTGGGGGGACGGGCTAAGGGAGAGGGAGAAGCAGACACCCTGCTGAGCCGGGAGCCCGTTGTCAGTGGTCATCGCAGGACAAGGGATATCCATTTTTAGAGTGAAGTCAGGGAACTGAGGAGTGGAGCAGAGGTGGGTTTGGGGAGAAGAGTAAACATTTCAAAAATATAGATTACCTTGTTGAGAATAGTCTGGAGAGGGGAAGGCTTTGTTTGTTTTAATTGGACAACGAAGGGAGAAAGGAAAAAATTAGCCAGTTTTAGGAAAATGCAGATGTCCAAATCCTCTCCATCCCGTGGGAATTAGGACACACTGGCCTCATTTGCCTGGCTTGCCTCCCCATCTGCTCAAGCACACCTCAGTTCTCTGCAAATCCCTACTTCCAGAGTACTTCTGGGAGTCCCCAGAATTTTCACATTGTTCTGTAGCACAGCAGCCACTTTCCATCTTCATCTTTGTCTTCCCAGGCCATGCAGCTACCTTTTTTGAGAAGGCCACTTTGCCCTGGGTGCTGTCCCCCAGTGCTTCCCAAGCTCCAGGGCCCTGGGGTCCAGCAGCCTTGCATTTTCTTCAGGCCTCCTCACAGAGCAGGAGCTTTGTTATAGTTCATGTGCGAATGAGAGCACCTCTTTCTCCATGGGGATCAAACCCGGTTTGGCCCAGGCTGTGAACTGGACTCCATGTCCTGTTCTTTCAGCTTGAGCTCCAGATACTGAACTCCAAGCTTCCTGCAGGAGCTTTTCCCCTGATTCAATTCACTCCTACAAATAGATGCCTGGGGTCCCTGGGCACCTCCCTCCCAGTCACCCAAATTGAGGATAGTTTGGCCAGCATCTGCTCCATGGGACAAGGGAACAGTTGTGACTGATTGATTTTTAGAGGGATTTAACAAATGCTGCAAAATATACTCTGGAAAAAGCTTTCAGAAATGTTGTGTAGGCCAGGCATGAATCAATGATGTATATATATCTGTGATGTATTTGTAGATTCTGGAAAGATAACTTTGAACCCATGCATTTCATGAAATCTTGACCAAAGTCTTAGAATTTAGAATTGGTTGATGCCCTGGAGCCCTAGAAATCTAATAATAAGCTGTGTTTTTCTGAGGAGGGAAGACAGTAAATATAGGATACACTTGGGTTTTCCTTGTATAGCTTTAGTTATATTTCTTGAGCGAAGTGTTGGTACTCAAACCCACCATTTATTACTTTTACGTGAAAAAAGCATGTGTATACTGGCATTAAGATAAAGCCTGCTCTATCCTGTTTTGTATTACCCCACATAAAAAGTATGTAAACCTTAATTTTGTGTAATAGCTTAGCACAGTGTTTGGTCACAAAGTAGTAATATAATATATTTTTTTGAGCAAGTGAATGAATAAATGAGTAAGTTTTTAGATAATCCAGAATGAAAATCCATAAGGTCTTTAGTAATTTAGAGTTAGTATTATAAGTAATTCCGTATTTTAGCAATTTAGTATTAGTAATAGGCATATGACTTCTGTGCTGGGATATAATATTTCTACTCCAGTCACTTTCTCAGGTCTTAGGTCACAGGTGCATTTTTAGAAAGCTTAGAAGATTTAAAACTTAAAGTTAAACTTTGATTTTATTTTTCACAGGAAGTCTAACACTTAGATGACATAAGTATCCAAGGAACAGAATCTTTGTTTTTCTCAAGTGCAACAGTGCCCCGTACAGAGTAGGCACTCAATTAATTTTGATTAGTGAATGAATGAGTACTTTCCCTAGTTGCATAAAAACACGATTGCATTGTTTAAAATGAATCCACCATATAAGAATTTTATGCTTACAACATAGTTAAAATTGCAGAAGTAGGCAGTCTTGTTTTTTATACTGTAACAAGCCTCAATTTAAAATACAAATTTTAGATGGTTGAAACCCACATCTATTAGCATCCTTTGACTCTCCAGCAAAAAGAGGAGTTAGGGAGGCAAATCAAATGACATTCTAGATACCAAGTTAAGGGACACTCAGTTGTGATTAAAAGTAAAAGGGTAACTTTCAGGAGACAAGTGCTGAAACTAGTAGTATTATATGACTGCACCCCTTGTCTCCCATTAGAGAGGTAGGTAGCTCCTTCCACATGCACTACAGGTTGACTATAGAGAAACATGGTTGTTTGTTTGCTTGTTTTGGAGCTACAAATCTCTGAGTCTACCCCAGACAATAAGAATGGGAGTAATGGTTAGGAGCACTGCCTGAGCTTGCGGGCCAGATTGCCTGGGTTCAGATTCATGCTTCAGTTTTTGCTGACTGCATGTCTTAATGGCAGATTTCTAATCTCTCTGCTATAGTTTTCTCATCTGGAAATGATGTTGATTATAGTACTTGTTTCACAGGGGTGTTGTGAGCATTAAGTGTATTAATTTATGTAAGGGTTTGGGGATGTGTCCAGCACATAGAGGGGGCTAAATATTTGCTATTATCATTATTACTACTACTAAAGTAAAATGAAAAATAGAATATGTTTGACGGAAATTTATTTCAAAAATCAACTTTGCTAGAAATGCTTCTCTTCCATGAAGTCTTACTTTTTAAGTCGTTTATATAGATTTACAGTATGCCACTCCTACAGCCATTTTGGGGGCACTATTTAGTTCCTAGACCCTCAGACCATGGGGTATATGTCTTTACTTTCACTTAGCTGCTGAGCTTCATGGTGAAGGACGCAGCATTCCTGATCACTCAAATTGCTAAATAGTTGGGACCAAGGGAGACCAGGAAATTTGGAACTATGTCATATTCACCTGACATAATATATCTGCTTTCCCAGATAGAGAAATTCCATTCTTCTCATCTGCCTCTTCCTTGATTTTGATTTCTCTACCTACCCTTTCCCTATATGTTTTGTCCCATTTGGCTTGTAAAAATAATTCTGAAGCTTCAAAAATGGGTAATACTTTGCTGTTTCCAAACCGTTTTCACATAATGTTGTCTTATTTGATTTTTACAACAGCTCTACTAAAAAAGGCAGATAACAAGTTTTGATCACTCTATCTGTCCTTTTTATTTTCTTCTCTCCTTAATCCAGTTTAGATTCATAGTCTATCATTGCCGTAATACTTTTGGCAATATAGCAAACTTTTTTGCACCTTTGGTATTTTATCATCCCCTCTTGCAAAATCCTAATCCTGGATGAAATGAAATAGTGCTTTATCTGGATTCACATCTGAGCAACGAAGTCTTGCCGAAGAAATCAGTTTGTGCTATAAATTTGTGACCACTCCTTCAGATGTGCCCTCGGTACAGCCTGCCAGTCCTCTTCTGTTTCTCTGATCAGTTTATTCTCTATTTCCATGACTTTTCTAACACTATCCTTTCTGTTCAATATTCTGATTCTACACATGGCCCCCACCTTGGGCATGACCTCACTTCTGCTTTGATGGGGATGACATGAGCCATCGTAATGGAACCTCCTACATACTCTGTACCATCCCTGCAAACCTAGTGATATCTGCAACAATGACATCTTCCTTTCTTTCTGTTATGTGGGTAAACCACCTTTCCTCATGACTTAGGCCATGCCTTCCATATACACATTTGATTTCTTGATACTTACACTGCAATCATCCCTTTTCTCTAATATATTCAATAGCTTTCTGTCTTATCTAGATTGTTCCCATTAGCTTTTAAACATGCCCATGTTATCCCCGTTTCAGAAACAAAATAGCCATAACCCAAATAAAACTCCCTCAGTGTACCATCCTTGGCCTGCTCTTGCCCCATTGCAAAAGAGTTTAATGTACATGAAAATACTCTGTAAATAGCAAATGTAGCTATCCAGGAGTCAGGGTTTGATGAAATTAATGTACAAAATACTGTGAGCCATTTTCAGTCTTCTGGTCATCTGCCTTGGCAGCATGGTAGTGGTATGTAGGAAGAAACAGTGGCAGGGAAATGCATGCAGTTATCATTAGTGACAAACTAAGAAAGATCTCAAACACAGTCTTGGAAGATGAGCAACCATCGTGGACAGTAGAGGCCAGCTTCTGAAGAAGTTCTCAAAGAGCAGTTTAACCTCATGAGATTGCATGGTGCTCCTTTTTGTTTTTAACCAACTTCTTTTTAAAGATTTATTTATTTATTTATTTGTTTATTTGTTTATTTATTTATTTATTTATGGGAGAGGGGAGCATGCATGCACATGAGTGGGAGGGGCAGAAGGAGAGGGAGAGAGAATCTGAAACTGTCCACATTGAGCGCGAAGCCTGACGCGGGGGCCTCATCCCAGGATCACAACCTGAGTGGAAACCAAGAGTCGATGCACAACCGACTGTGCCACCCAGGCACCACTCCTTTTTTTTTTTTTTTTTTAATAATGATTTTTTATTATATTATGTTAGTCACCATACAGTACATCCCCGGTTTTCGATGTAAGGCTCGATGATTCATTAGTTGTGTATAACACCCAGTGCACCATGCAATATGAGGCACCACTCCTTTTTAAGTGGCATAAGTGAAGTAGCCATCCTTTCTGGGAGGAGCTTAAGAAAATCCTGGTGCCAAGGGGCTGGCTGCGTACATGTTGGGAATAACCAGGACAGGCTGGAATGAATAAAACAAGCGGTATTGTTACTACAATCCTATTGTGTTCTGTGCCCCACCCTGCTCCCCGCCTCATGACTCGAGGACAAAGTGCACTCTGGTTAACCCACGGTGGGACTTAGCTGACACTTGTCTGTATTTCTCCAGCACATACTCAACAGTATTTTACAGAAAAGACGCCCAGCTCACCCTGTTGTTTTTGGTGATTGCTTGTTTGGCAAAATGGGCTGTAGTACAATTTGTGCAGAACTCCAAGAGGGAGAAGATAATCAGCATGGCTGCAATTCCTTTCCCAGACAGCTGAAATCAGGAAAAAACACACCAAGATGTTGATTAATCAAGAAGTCTTCACAAAGGCTTGAGAAGGTTATTGACTCATCAAATGTGCCATTGCTCTTACTCAACTTACTCCATGATTGTTTCTCTGTTATCCTCAAATGCTTATTACAGGGGAATGTGAATTAATTTTGAATTTTCTTTAAGATGCCAGAAGACTTTCCTTTTCTCCAGACTATTTAGAAACATTAGAAAGGAAGTATATATATATTTTTTTCTTTCAATGGCTTTCTTGTTTTTATAAAAATGTTACCTACTTATTAAAAAAAAATCAAGCTATATAGAAAACAGTCAGTCATCCCTAATGTCACTGCCTGGAAATAAGGAAAATTGAAATTTGATGCCTGTTATTCTAGATCTCTATGTAGAGGCCAAAAGGCAGATAGAGAAATGGATGCATGGAGAGACAGCAAGAGAGGAAGCACAACAAGAGAGAGGATGAGAGAGAGCAAGAGTTAGAAACACCGTTCTTGAAGAATGGAATGGTTTCGTACTTACTATTTTGAAGTGAAAGTATTACTTGATTTTTAAAAGAATAGAAATAAGTAAATTAAGTCTGCAAAAATTTAAAAGTTTAGGGAACCCATGAAGAAGTTGAAGTAACTTTAAACTGACAAGTTTCAATTTTAGACAGTATGAAATGATTGCTATGAAAAATGAGCCAAGTGGCGTTCTCATTTGACATCTCTCTCATCTTCCCTCTCTTCACCCCCCAGTTTTTGGTGATTATGTCATTTTTCATGTTTTTATTTTTTGGGGGGTAAACATTAAAAGCTTTATATTCACTTCTATAGCTGTCATTTCTCCAGTTGTTCAGTCTCACAGTTTTAGATGAATATTTAAATGGTTTAGTGCTCTTCACTCATCTTACACAGCTTCTCCCTGCCCTTCTGAATCTTGATTTAATTTACCTTCTGTGTGGTAGAATATTCCTTTTTTTTTTTTTAAGCACCAGTGTGTTATCTTTGTTTACTGAGAGTATCTTCCTTTTGCTCTTATACTTGTACAAGAATTTTATTGGATGTGTTATTCTTTTTTCTTTTTTTTAAAGATTTTATTTATTTATTCGACAGAGATAGAGACAGCCAGCGAGAGAGGGAACACAAGCAGGGGGAGTGGGAGAGGAAGAAGCAGGCTCCTAGCGGAGGAGCCTGATGTGGGGCTCGATCCCATAACGCCGGGATCACGCCCTGAGCCGAAGGCAGACGCCCAACCGCTGTGCCACCCAGGCGCCCCTGTCATTTTATTTTCTTATCAATGATTTTCAATAGTATAAAATGCTCATGGGGAATCTTCTGTAGATAGTTGGGTAATGTTTCTTCCATATTTTTTTTTTTTAAATCTGTACGACTGACATGCTATGGTTATAACATGGCTTGACCTGCTACTTGGAAATTACTTTTGTTGTCTCTGGGTTAGATTGAAAAATGTATACCTAGGATTGAATTGAATACCAACTCCTGAAACCCAAGTGCTATGTCTGGGTCATGTGGTAATCACAGACTGGAGTCACTGTTTCAGAGGATAGGAATTTGAGCTAAAATTTGAGGTTGTGGCTTTGCAGATTAGTAAGGAATCTAACCACGAGAATGAGGAAACTCATTGTATTCCCGATTTATGTGACTCGCATCCCCATCAAACCATGGCATATCTTGTGAGGAAGCGGGAGGGCACATGTGTTTGCATCCATTTTATTGTCTGATATATCTTTTATTCCAATCAGTTAATTGTATCTTTTGCTGAAAATAAATAATAGACATCAGAGTGTTTCTGCTGACCCCCTAACCCACGGGAATCTTAAGTCTTCTTTCCTTTTTCCTTCCTTTTTTCCTTTCATTTCTTCCTTTAATCACTCTAATGTATTTGGATAGTTTCTCTACCATTTTTTTTTTCAATTTTCTCATTCTTAAAGTGAACAACTGTATACAGGCTTTATGATTGTTTGGATATGGTGTAGGCGACTTTTCCTTGATTATATTTCTACTTAACTGCATCCACTTTGTCTTCCTTGTTTCCAGCTTCAATTTCAGGGCCACATATTGTTTTATGTTCATTTTAATGAGTGCTAACCATGCAGCTGTAGAAGTGAAAGAAATGGTTTAGCTGGCACTGAGCACAATTCTTGCTAGTGAATGTAGACTTTGCTTTCGCTTTCTTTTGAGAAATGTCTATACTCAGACCTGCCCCAAGGTGAGAGGTATATTTTGTTCCTGTGGATTTCTGCTCATTCCTCCACATTATCAAGGTGCACTGGAAGATGTTAATTCTGGTGCCCTTTCCTACTTTTCTTGAGGTTTTGGGGTGCTACACAGGGGCTTTTACCATTCAGGATTTGCTCGCTCCTTTCCTTCCTTCCTTCCTTCCTTCCTTCCTTCCTTCCTCCCTCCCTCCCTCCCTCCCTCCCTCCCTCCCTCCCTCCCTCTCTCCCTTTTCTTTTCTTTTCTTTTCTTTTCTTTTCTTTTCTTTTCTTTTCTTTTCTTTCTTTCTGATTTTATTAGCGAGAGAGAGAGTGAGTGCACAAGCAGGGGGAGGGGAGAGGGAGAGGGACAACCAGACTTCCCGCTGAGTGGTGAGCTGGATGCAGGACTCGATCCCAGGACCCTGAGATCATGACCTGAGCTGAAGTCAGATGCTTAACTGACTGAGCCACCCAGGTGCCCCTGCTTTATACTTTCTTAGAATTGACTGCTGTCCACCTAAATCTTCTTAACTCCAGATGGGAGAGCATTAGTGAGACTTGTCCATATTTTTTGGTGTCCTGCTTTTCTTAGTTTTATTTCTGGGGAGTAAAAGACAGGATCGGGAGCTGTACTTTCTTCTTCCACCTTGAGACACAGCAGAATCATTTGGTTTTTCACTTGGATGCCAATTTAAAAGGTAGTTTTTGAGTAATTTTTGTTTTTCAATTTGGTATTATAGAGGATACATTTTGTGTTCTTGCTTCTATCCACCTCACTTACCAGAAGTTCCCTCATATTCTTTCCTACTTAAAACTGCTTCTGTACACTTTCTCTGCTCTTGGGGTAATTGTCAGAGTCCATGCTTTGCTTAATATGATTGATAATGGATGATTCTGTTTTGGGAACATTCAGAAGCATGTGTTTCATTTTGAAGTTGCTTCATTCTTTGAGTTTCTCTAATAAAGTGAAATGTCCTTATGGCAGCCAGTCTCCCCTCATCCCATTCTTACTCTAACATAAAACTACTCAGTAACTTGACTGTCTTATTTACATAGAATTTAAAGTCTTTGGAAAATTCTATCTGGGTATCTTTAGTGTCTTTAGGTGTTTTCCCCATTGTTCACGTGGTTAACAGTGAGACCAATAAAGGATGTCCTTTCTGCCCCAGTTCCTCTGTAGAGGTAGCTCTCCCACTTTATTTTGCAGTCCTGGAGATCACGTGACCAGGAGTAGGGCTGGAATAGAAAAAAGGATTTTCCACTAGGGCTACTGTACAGTCATAAGAGATAAAAAATAGACCTGCTGTGTGAGAGTGGAGAGGAGGCCCGTGGTAGATCATGTGATACTTACAACTGCCCAGTAGTCTTGGTTGGGTAGGCCATTGATGCTCACGTCCACCAGCAGCAGAATCACTCCAATGAAGGCAAAGCAAGCACTGACAATGTTCATTCCTAGGCTGCTTTTGATCTAATGGAGATGACAGGAAAAATCATATATAGGAGAAAAAAATTAAATGAAGTAAGAATCAGTTACATGTAATGGTTCTTAATCTTTGAAATCTTGAAAAAATTTTTGAAGCTGAAATGACTTTTTTTCCTCTCTTTTTTGAGTTTTCATGAAAACTATTTTGTATGCAGCCTAAATGTAGTGTACTTCTGAAATCTGTAGAAAAATGTAAATAATACAGAGCAGAAGCTCATCTATTAGGCTTGCCTAAAAGCCTCATGCACAGTAACAATTATATTCCCTTTTTAAAGAAATAAAACAACAAATAAACCATTAATGAACATTTTTCTGTGACAGGCACTGTGTTAAATTATTTAAATACAATATCTTACAACCACTGTATGAGGTAATACTACATAGCATCCAATTTTATAGGTGGAAAAGCATGTATGCAAAAGCATCTTTGCTGATAAATTTAGAAATTGATGAAAACCCTGAAGTCTTTCTAGGGACTAGATAAAAAAACCCCAGATTTAGAATGAGGAACTCAGTGGGTTTTTGTGGGTAGAAGTGTATGGGTAGAGTACAAAACTTTCCTGTTTCTACAAGAAGATTTTGACATTAGCAGACTAATTGGGAAGTCAAGTCTGCAGCTGACTTGCCAGCAGTGGCTGAGTTCTTTAGAATGCATGATTGCTTCAGCATTGCTTAGGGTCCCCTGGAGGCCTTTAAAAGGCTGCTGGAAAAAATTGCTTCAGGTACCATTTTAGTAGTTGTCTTCTCCAAATGGACAGCTTCTGTGCTGAGACAACCCCAGTTAGAGGGAAGGATCCATAAATGGTGCAGAGAAAGGGTGTTCTACTTTCTTTTTTTGATTACAACAGAAGTGGTTAATTGGGATTAGGCTGATTTAGTTTAGTTCAGTTTAGTTTAGCCTACTCTTTAGTCTAGTCTCTAGTTTAGTGTTTAGTGTCTAGTTTAGTGTCTGTTATAGCCTGTAGTCTAGTCTCTGGTTTCTAGGAGAACATGAGCAGCATGGTTCTGTGTTCCCATTTTTCCATTCTTTCCTCTTGTGCTGAATTAAATATAATCTTGAAACCACCTCTGCTCTAGTTGTCGCTATTTCTTGGCAAATCATTTTCTTTCTCCTGTTTCAAAAGTAGACCAGAAAATTGCAAAAGGTGGAGAGCTGTGACCAAGAGAATTGAAAGACCTGTCTCAGTGATTATTTTTATAAACTCTTTTTGCGTACCCAGTTGGTGATTTTAGTGATGATTTAACACAGTGTAAAACAAAAGTAAAATCTGAGTAAAAATAGGAGATATGTGCAAATAAAACATAAAAATACAAGGCAAGGCAGAACTGAGAAATGGCAAATGAATAATAGAGCCTTTGATAGTGAGGTGGCAGGTGGGTATTTCCTGACTCCTATATTCTGCTTTGGACTTCCCCTAATGCAGTGTGACCCAGCTGAGCCAGGTAACCTTTAGGATAAGCTAAACAACCTTATCTATACCACTTCTCACTTTTGTGATTAAAGAGTCAGAAGGTGGGGCTCTTCCATTTCTGAGTGGCGAATTGTGTGGACCGTGCTGGGGCACACATACCATAGAGGCAATCTATAGAAATATTTTTGGGAAAAAGCGCTCCCCTTTGCATTTGCTGAATCCACTTTCTCAGTTTTCCTTTCCAAATCGATTAAATGAATCTTCAAAAGAGTTTAAAAAGTAGAAATATCCTGACTTACCAGACTAGGGGAAAGCTTCTTGGATGCCAGTATAGAGAGAGTACCAGTAGTAATGAACTGTAGAAACAGACACATTTATTTATGAAAGATGGGTTCTTCAGTCCTGGGAGCTTCTCTCTTTGTAGGAAAGATTGGTCTATTTGTGTTCATCTAGTTTCCCTCTCAAAAATTCCTCTCCTACTTCTCCATTTTTCTGGAGTAACCTTCAGAGATTGTTTCCATTTGACTTCTCCCCCCCTTTTTTTTCTTTCCTTAGTTTTTCTGCATGATAGGAGCTTATTATTTTGTGAGCTTACCTTGTTCTGATGACCTCCAAGCTCACAGCTCAGTCTCTTGTCATTATCACTTGCATAGTTTTAATCATGCTTCCTGTCACCTCCTTTTGCCTCTCTCCACCCAGTGTATACATTTCCATTTAAAACGTAATTGGGAACTAAAACTTTGACTTGTTGGTTACTTGAACAGAGTAAACTTGAGGGTATGAGTTTAAGCTGCAGGTTAAAATGGAGAACAGAATCTTTCCCTTATTTACCCAACCAGAGCTGTTATTTCTCAATTTTCCAGCTGATCAGATGCGGGGCTTATCAGCAAATGACTTGTGCATAGGCTGGGGGTAGCTGTCCTCGATAAACTGAGAAGGAGAGGCATTCTAGCAGTCTACTCACAGAGATGCCACCCCAGAATGGATATCCACTAATAAGAGCAAAGGAAGCAAATCCCAAAACTTGTCCATAAACGACGTTCATGAAACCTAAAATAATTCCGAAACCAATGTGCATCAATCCAATCATGATCTGGATTGCCTGAAAAAAGAAAACAGGCATTTTAAAGTTGCTTCTTCATTTACAGGCACTAATGAAACATTTACTGACATTGCTGCTGCTGCTTATTTATTGTCCCCTCTGTCAAGCTCCACGAGTGTCCTTTAGGCATGCTACCTGTACAGCGAGGTGGACCATGAAGATTTTGGCATACACTGGAGCCAGGCCCTCAGTGTAGGCCTTGTCTGAGGTATTTGGGTGGCTTTAAGGGCGGCGCAAGGGGAGTTCTTCAGAAGGTGCTGCACGCATTGGTGTCCCCTGAGAGCCTCTAAAAGACTGAAAAAAATGCTTTAACTATGACTTTTATGGCTATTTCAAATGGACCTATTCTCTATTTGGAAGATCCTAGTTATGGGGAAAACATCCATGAAGGAAGTATCAATGAATTTATGGGCCGTTGACTGCATATTTGATAATATTCTAAACACTTCACATTTACTGTTTCGTATACTCTTCCCAGCGACTGGTTGGAGACACAGAAGTGTCTGTTTTAGTCTTCTCAGGCTGCTATAAGAAATGTGGTGCTACCGTCAGAGTAGCTTCTAAACAACAGAAATATATTGCTCACAGTTCTGGAGGCTGGGAGGTTCCAAGTTCATGAAGGTTCTTCTGGTGAGGGCTCTCTCCCTGGTTGCTAATGGTATCCCCTCACTGGGTCCTCACGTAGTGGAAAAGGCTCATGATCTCTGAGGATCCTCTTTCATTAGCCCATGCATGAGGGCTCCACCTTCCCGAACTAAGAAGTACCTCCTAAAGGCCCACATCCTAATACTATCATTGTAAGGGTTAGGATTTCAACATAGGAGTTTTGGGACATCGTTCAGACCATAGCAGTGTCCACACAATTACTGAGCAGCAGATCTGGAAAGTTAATACAGCAAATTGATTCCAGCACCCATGTCTTTAACTATTGAATATGGCCTCCCCTCAGGCTTAGCTCCAGCTCTTCCATGAAGTTATCTTGATTATATTAGTCAATTTAAGCTATCTTTTTTCTTTCTAAATTTCTTTTTTTTTTTAAAGATTTTATTTATTTATTTGACACAGATAGACAGCCAGCGAGAGAGGGAACACAAGCAAGGGGGAGTGGGAGAGGAAGAAGCAGACTCATAGCGGAGGAGCCTGATGTGGGGCTCGATCCCAGAACGCCAAGATCACGCTCTGAACTGAAGGCAGATGCTTAATGACTGAGCCACCCAGGCGCCCCCCCCCCCTTTTTTTAAGGATGTAAATTTCTGTTTTACCTGTAAATTATACATCTTATTACTTGGTTTTGTACTCATTTATATTGTTCTTTTTTTAAATTGCGGGTATGCAAACATTTTCTTTTTGGCCAAGACATATTCTCAAAGACAGGGGGTACATCTTTGTACCTCTTAGAGCAAAACTTTCCTTCATCCTGAATAAACAAATTTGTGAGAAATAGGCGCTTCTAGTTTTGGCCAGAAGCTAACTCTAGATTTACCATTTGTTTCTTCCCAAGCTTACATCTTATCTGTCCAAGGAGACTGCAAATACAAAGATTGCTATGTTTATTTCTTTAATAACTTGCTATTGAATACGGTTAAGTTATTGAGTTGGAACAGAATTGGAAAAAAATCACAGCTTCCTAAATAATGCTAAGAGATTAGTATTTTCTTTGACTAATGAATTTCTTTGAGAATCATAAAAGCTATGACTCTTCTCCTTGAAAGACTATTCCTACACATCCATCCATACACACACCACACTTTTGCATGTGACTTCAGCGGTGTCATGGGCTAAAACCAGTCATGGATCTCAGTTGAAGAACTCCTGCATTAGGCATTATAACTGGTTGTTACAAGCTCTTCCTTAGAGAACAATTCACTTGTCTGGCCACAAACTTCTTATTCTCCTCCTTGCCGTCATCTTGATGGCAGGTAGATATTGGATTAATACTGGCTTACTTTTCTCCCAGTGTAACGCTGGCTCTACCGTTTACTGACCAAACTTGCCTACGGGCCAGACCGTAATGTGGTCATTTAACTCACTCTGGAGTTTTGGCCACAGAACTCTTTGCGTTCTGAGTCAGTTGGGGCAGACGTTGCACGTCCTACCACCTGAGGCCCCTGCATTGCTGTGGTGGCTGGGAGCTGGTAATAGCGTGAGTGTATAGTCTTCAGGGAGACGAAGTAGCTTTTGCCAGCTGCAGCTTTTAAAAACAAAATGGCATCCGTCACTTTAAAGTACTTTTCTTGTGTACCCGTTTGTTCAAAAGCAGAATGCGCCAGTGTTTCCCCACTCCACTTGGAGTACAAGCCAGAGCCCCTGTCCTCCAGGCCTCCCAGGGTCTGGCCCCCACCCCTCCTCTGCCCTCCTTGAGATGATGGTCTCCCTCCATCATACTGTTCTACTTTACTGGCCTCCTCCCCATTCTTCAAACACAGCACTCACATTTTCCTCTAAAGACCTTTCCAACTTGACCTGGAAGCTCTTACCCTGATATCTGCGTGGCTTGCTCCTCCCTTCATGTCTTTGCTCAAATGTCATCTTCTAAGGAAAGCCTACTCTGATCAACTTGAAATTGTGACCCATACACTTCACTGCCTGGTACTGATTATCCCTTTTACACTTCTTTATTCTGTCCATATCATTTATCACCTTCTAACACATCATGTACTTTAGTTCTTTTTTATGTGTGTAGTCTGAGGTCTGTGATTCTAATCTATATGAGGGCAGAGATTATGTCTGTTTTGTTCTCTGTAGTATTCCCCACACCTTTGTGGGGCTGGCTTTGTGGGGTGCTAGTTTGTCCCTTTGCTCAGTGGGAGCAGGAAATTTCCTTTCTCTACCAGGAGGAGGAGATGAGGGGCCACCCCCACAGCCTAGACCTGCCTGCTAGAGGGGGCAATGCTCATTTCTACTTTTCTAAAGTGGTGAAACTTGAAATAGGTAGTGAGATGGCTAGACAAGTTTCTGGTACATAATGGGCACTAGTATAACATACTGAGTGCTCCAGCAGAGAATTGAGAACTGCACACAGGGAGAGGCAGTATTGTGTGGTGGAATCGTTAGTGGCATGTATGAGGTACCTGGAAAGCACAGCAAAAACTAGCAATTCTGTCTCTGCAGGTGGAATCTTCACAAGCATGTCTTACAGTGCTTACATAAACAAGATTATGAGCGTTCGAAGCGCCGTTTGTAGAAGTAACATGGCAGTTAAGTGATAACGCCTGCACAGGCCCTGAGTGAAAGGCACAGCAGAGGGAATGGCCATGAATTTTTCTACACCCAGTTTCCCCAGACTGCCCATTTATAGTTGCTTCTGTTTTTAAGGCAGCCGTCAGTGTTCATTTTAATGTGAATTCACCTATATACAAATACCGGGCTTGCGACTAATCTGAGACAGGATTGAGGGTGCCCAAAATGTCTTTTACAGAAGTGATATCAAGCTAGAAGTAGTGCTGTTCCCATAATGTCAGTGTTACTGAATCATCCTGCTAGGAAGAGTCCTTTGTCACCTGTTAGAGTCTTGCTTGAATCTAAAATAAAGTGAACTCAGGGTAAAGTCTATATGCAGATGAATTATTTCTTCCTTAAAGGGACACGGTTTCCAGAGTAACAGAACTTTTTAATGATTGGATGTAGGTCATGAGATCAAAAACGTCTCTCCACCTATAACTTAGAAGTACAATATAACCTTGCAAGTTCAAAATTAAAATTCTCATAGTAAGTAGACTTACCCCTAATATCTTTGCGTCTTCTCTGAAGTTTGTGGTTTCTGTTCCTGTAGCTGGGTTTACCACCTGTGTATTTACTGGGCCTTGCTGACTGTTGGTGATGATTCCTGGAGACCCGAAGAAGGGAGGCTGACCACTCTGAGCTTGGTTTCCCAGGTGTATGAAACTCACAGGTTGTTGAGACCCAGGAGCCATGATGTGGCTTCGTGGATAAGGATTGAGTATGGTTTCATACATTCGGGGCTGGGTTGTTGGCTGGGATGACATCATTGTGTCCTAAGTACTACAAAACACATCAAACAGATCAATTTACCCACAAAAAAAGTTAAAGAAAATCTTGTCAAATGTCAAATTTCTATGTAAATACTATAGAGCAAGTGAGCAAGTAATGGGTAATGACAACCAATGTGAACATGATCCTCATTTGACTTTGGAATCTATACACCCTATAGTTCAAAGGAAGTCAAGGAGGGGAAGATAGGAGTAATTTTATTTTCCAATTCCTATTTGATTTTGTAAAGTATTTGTATATATTAACCTTCCCTGAGTTCATTGCATCTGAAGGACAACAGAGGGAGGGAGTTTGTTTTGTTACTCATGAAAGAAATTGAGGAAGACACAAAGAAGTGGAAAAATATTCCATGCTCATAGATTGGAAGAACAAATAGTTTAAAATGTTTATGTTACCGAATGCTATCTACACGTTCAATGCAATACCTATTAAAATACCATCACCATTTTTCACAGAGCTGGAACAATCCTAAAATTTGTATGGAACCAGAAAAGTCCCCAAATAGCCAAAGTAATGTTGAAAAAGAAAACCAGAACTGGAGGTTTCACTATTCCAGACTTCAAGCTGGATTATGAAGCTGTAATCATCAAGACATCATGGTACTGGCACAAAAACAGACATATAGATCAATGGAACAGAATAGAGAATCCAGAAATGGCCCCTCAACTCTATGGTCAACTAATCTTTAACAAAGCTGCAAAGAATATCCAAAGGATAAAAGACAGTCTCTTCAACAAATAGCATTGGGAATATTGGATAGTCACATGCAGGAAGAATGAAACTGGACCACTTTCTTACACCATACACAAAAATAAACTCAAAATGGATGAAAGACTTAACTGTGAGGCAAGAGTTGATCAAAATCCTAGAGAAGAACACAAGCAGCAACCTCTTCGACCTTGGCTACAGCAACTTCTTGCTAGACACCTCTCCAAAGACGAGGGAAACAAAAGCAAAAATGAAGTATTGGGACCTCATCAGGATAAAAAGCTCTTGCACAGCAAAGGAAACAGTCAACAAAACTAAAAGGCAACCTACTGAATGGGAGAAGATATTTGCAAATGACATATCAGATAAAGGGCTCGTATCCAAAATCTATAAAGAACTTATCAGGCTCAACGCCCCAAAGAAACCAAATAATCCAGTCAAGAAATGGGCAGAAGACAGGAATAGACAGTTCTCTAAAAAAGATATACAAACAGCTAATAGACACATGAAAAAGTGATCAACATCACTCGGCATCAGAGAAATACAAATCAAATGCACAGTGAGACACCACCTCACACCAGTCAGAATGGCTAAAATGAACAAGTCAGGAAATAATAGATGTTGGTGAGGATGGGGAAGAAGGGGAACCCTCTTATACTGTTGGTGGGAATGCAAACTGGAGCAGCCACTGTGGAAAACAATATGGAGTTTCCTCAAAAAGTAAAAAATAGGGCTACCCATTGACCCAGCAATTGCACTACTAGGTATTTATCCAAAGGATACAAGCAAAGTAATTTGAAGGGTCACATGTACACCGATGTTTATAGCAGCAATGTCCACAATAGCTCAAATATGGAAAGAGCCGAGATGTCCATTGGTAGATGAATGGATAAAGAAGACGTGGTATATGTATATGATGGAATATTACTTGGCCGTCAAAAAGAATGAAATCTTGGCCTTTTGCACTGACATGGATGGAAATAGAAGGTATTATGCTAAGCAAAATAAGTCAGAGAAAGACGAATACAATATGATTTTATTCACATGTGGAATTTAAGGAACGAAACGGAGGATACTGGGGGAAAGGAACAAAAAATATGATAAAAACAGAGGGAGGCAGACCATGAGAGACTCTTAACTATAGGAAACAAACAGGGTTACTGGAGGGGAGGTGGGTGAGGGGATGGGGTAACTGGATGATGGACTTTAAGGAGGGCACTTGAAGGAATGAGCACTGGGTGTTAATATGCAACTGAAGAATCACTAAATTCTACCCCTGAAACTAATAATAATAAGTATATGTTAACTAAATTGAATTTAAGTAAATTACAAAAAAACTCAAAGTGGCTGGTATGAAGATCAAGTAATCCTAATACTTAGTAAGCTGTTGAAGCTGCCCAGCCTATAGCAAGCACTCGATAAAAGGTAGCTATCCTGTTATCAGAGCCCAAAGGCTAGGTTTCAGAAGTGGATGTAGGCATATGAAAAGTTTATAATGGAGATTGGACTCAAAAGGTCAATGCCAACACCAAGGAGATAGGAGATGAGAGCTCAGGATGCAGAAATTAATCAGAGTAAGATTTTTTCTTGATTTTTTTTAAGTATTAAAGCAATTAAATAATTTCTACGTGTATGTGATCTCATTACCTCCTTCCTTTCCTGTTATTGTCAGTTTTGTTTGTTTCATTGAGAAATGTAATATGAAACCTAAGTCTTCTCATTTATTTATCAACATTTTTAAATTTAGTATCTGCTGTTTACTTTCTGGACTAAGCCCTATTCTATGAGTTCTATATAGAATCCAGATTACTAATGGTTTATAATGATTATGCTAGTCTCAGAAGCATTCTTACAGGGTCAAGTTCTGGTTTTATAAAAAGAATTAAAGAGTTGAGCCAGTCTCAATCCTTTGACTTTACACCAAAATGACTTAATGTGTAAACAGCTCTACTGGTTACATAGTTTGGTACAAAAGGAAGGAAAAATGCTTGCAGAAATAACTAAGTAATTACGCAGTCGAAATGAGGATAATCCTGAAAATGATGTAAGAAAAGGGAAACCAATAATAGACTATTTTCATTGATTGAACCTATCATGGAATTTTTTTCTTGACTATTAGTAAAGTACTATCAGTTGTCTTTTCATCTAAAAATTAGACCAACTGTAGTTATTTGTAAACTCAAGAAACACATCAAAAAATAGGTCTGACAAGATTAAAAGGACAGGTCCGTCACAAATAAAAATTGGAATAATTTACTTTATTCTAGTTTCTTCCTCCCTTCCATATGAATTTCACTTTTAACATTATAGGGTGAAGATGACTGCTAAGTTTGATAAAAGGTTGTAGCATACAGTGGAGCATAACACCAGATCATTTCTACTGTGTCATCCAAGTACATACATAAATAAAAATACTGACTTAGTGAAAATTAGTGATATTCCCCACCTATTTTTGTTTTTTTCCCCCATAAAAAAGCACCTTAATTAAAATATGTTACAAAAGCAGTGCTACAGTGTTTTTGCTGGGCTGTGTAGTCCTGTGGTAGCCATGTTATCGTCTGATTTCTCACACTGGGACATTGCTTCCCCTTGTTGATTAATAGTCATGGAATGGCATACATTTGAACCTCCTATGTGTCCCCTCTCTTAGCATGAACTTTTGATTTTTTTAAAAGATTTTATTTATTTATTTGACAGCAAGACAGCACAAGCAGGGGGAGCAGCCGAGGGAGCGGGAGAAGCAGGCTTCCCGCTGAGCAGGGAGCCTGATGTGGGGCTCGATCCCAGGACCCTGGGATGATAACCTGAGCCGAAGGCAGAGGCTTAACCAACTGAGCCACCCAGGTGCCTCTGAATTTTTTATTTTTTTTTCTTGAAGTATCTTTTACCTGTGTTACAGCAACTGACATTCCTTTTTTATTTCTGTCCTGTTTTTCATTTTTCCCTATTTCATTTCCTGTTCATCCCTCTCATAACTTCTTTTCCCTTGTTTATCTTCTTGGCCTAAGTTAAGAGTCAAAGAGTTGGCTTCATCCCTCTAACCTAGAGGGTGGGATGCTGCAGAGA
This sequence comes from Ursus americanus, assembly GCF_024610735.1. NCBI lineage: Eukaryota > Metazoa > Chordata > Mammalia > Carnivora > Ursidae > Ursus > Ursus americanus. Next base: position 36,878,513 of record NC_142150.1, on the reverse strand, counting down.
ACCCACACAGACCAGCCCTCCTGTTTATGCCCATTGATTTGGGTGAAGAGATAGATAAATAAGTCAATGGACTTACTCTGTTCCTTTGGCACCTGTCTGCTTTCTCTTTCTCCAAGTTCTGTGCCAGCTGGAAATGTTTATCTGGGTATTATAGGAACTTTTTACTTCCTCGTGTCAATCCAACCTGTCTCCTATCTTTATTTAATTCCAAAGTCCTTCTATCCTTGATGCTCTTCCACCCCAAGTGGATACATAGTCCCAGTTATAAACTTTGTAATATGCTTGCTCTGCTTTCACAGTTTCATCCCCTTTGTCCTGGGAAGCCTTTTCTGGCACACCCAAACACTTACGTGCTCGTTCTCTCCAGCCCCTTTGTACTTTCTGATGCTCATTAGTGCAACATCATATTGCATTTCAATGCCTTTTAAGTTAGATGAACAAAATTGGAAAATGTAGATAATAAAAAAGAAGAGAAAGTATAAAAGCATCCATACTCCCACCAGCCACGCATAAGCAATGATAATAGTTTCATTTAGATTTTTATTTTATTATTTTATTATTTTTTAAGCTTTTATTCATTTATCTGAGAGAGGGAGACAGAGCACAAGCAGGAGAGGGACAGAGGGAAAGGGACAAGCAGACTCTCCGCTGAGCTAGAGCCCAACATCGGGCTCGATCCCAGGACTCTGAAATCATAACCTGAGTCAAAGTCAGATGCTTAACTGACTGAGCCACCCAGGTGCCCCTCATTTAGATTTTTAATCTTTTGCTTGGAAATATGTATTTTACAGAGAGACATTTATGATTTTGTAAAATCACCAAATTAGGATCATCTTGTATATACGTTTTATAACCTGCTTTTGTAGCTTCATGTTTTAAGACAGCTTTTCATGTCAACGAACACCTAAGTATTGTTATTCTTAATAGTGGCATGCTATTCCATTTTGGGAAGTGTCTTACTACATTTCAGTTATTTCTCTTCAGGCCTGTCTCACAGATACAACTGAACACCTTAAGGGCAGAGGCCAATGTCCCTTCCCTAGCGCTGTGTATTATATAGTGTCTTAACCATGATAAGATCTGTTTAATATATGTTGAATGAGTCAGTGGAGTGAATACAGATTCTTCTTCCATGTTCTTTTTTTCCTCCTATATATACTTTTGAAGATTTTCTTTCTCTTGTGGTTTTATATTTTTATGTACTCTTCTAAAAGGGAAAAATAGGTACTGAAGATTTATTAATGCTGTGAGCTTAGGAAAGTGACAATTTCAGACAATAACATTGCTCAAAGGCTGAAAGTGAGTGAAGGAACAAGAAATCAGCATTGTTTTAGAAAGACCACAGAGTCATAGTAACTGGCTGGCAAGTATCTCATGATTAACATGATTCGTATTATCCAGACAGCAGAAGAAGAAAGGTGAAAATAAACAGTGTTTTTTAAACCTAGAATGCCCTCCCTTCTCTTGTGACCTTGCAGACCCAGCTCCACGCAGTAAATCTTACTTCGTAAGACTTCTGCGTTGTTCTTGTTCCTTGCTGGTCTCCGAAGTGTGTGGTTGGTGCTGCTGGTGATGATTCTTCATGTATTATTTTGATTCCTATTTCTCAGCCAGTCTCTAACTTCTAAGAGGGCAGGAGATAGAGCATCATTTCATAATCTCTTGTGTGTGACTAGCTTAGAAACATTTTTGTAAAACTGAGTTTAACTTTAAAGAAAGGTGACATGTTACTAGTTAAACGTTAATTTTTGAAATAAACTGCTTGCTTTGTTTTTATAAAGGGAAGAGAAAACTTCTTTCAGAGCTCCGAAATAAGGGCTACCAGGAAGTAAAAGTATTCTAGAACATGAGGTTTCTACCTTCAGTGATCTTATCCAACAGCTGAGAGAAAGTTGTGCCCATGGTGGCCTCCTGTGGGACTGCAGTTCTATGACCTACAACTGAAAGGATTTCCAGAGAAAGTATGGGAATTATATCAGTAGATAATGAAAACCAACAGAAGAAGGGATATTTGATACTAGTTGCTATTATTATGATAGTGTAGCTAACAGTCATTAAAAGCTTATGCTTTGATGTGCCTCATTCTAAGCGTTTTTCATAGGTTAACTTTATAAAACTGAGTTATGAGTAACTTGCCCAGGATCATACAGTTAGTAAATGCTGAAAATTAAGACCCCGCAAATACCACTTTTACATGTATTGTAAAACCTGACTTTCATTGCAAAGTTGGAATGCTCTCTGTCCATAGTAATTTCTGTAGGAAACTGAGCATCAGCCCTTTGAAGCATGCAAATGTTTTCCTTTCAGCACAAATGGGTGGAATTCTTTCAATAGGTTCCCTGCCTTAGGGGTACTTCCTGGGGTAAGCAGGTCATAATCTAAATTTCTTTTGTCTGTTGTTTTCTTGATCACATCCTGTTGTTTCACAGAAGGAAATTAAGATGCTGATGTATGAATTGCTGAGTTATATTTTGTTAACATTCATTCTCAAATCAAAGGCTAACACACCTAATTAAAGAATTACTTCTCTTTTACCAACAAGATAATACCCTTGCTGTTTTTCTATGGATTTTCAGCATGATTTCAAGTATTCTCATGTCATTTATATCAACTATATTAATTTCTTGGTCAACTAAAAGTACACCCCTACTCCATTTCTCTAAAAAGTGGACAGTATTGCCTTTTTTTTTTAAAAAAAGATTTTATATATTTATTCGACAGGATAGAGACAGCCAGCGAGAGAGGGAACACAAGCAGGGGGAGTGGGAGAGGAAGAAGCAGGCTCATAGCGGAGGAGCCTAATGTGGGGCTCGATTCCATAACGCTGGGATCACGCCCTGAGCCGAAGGCAGACGCTTAACTGCTGTGCCACCCAGGCGCCCCTGGACAGTATTGCCTTTAATTTTTCTTGCCAAATCACTCTTGCAAGTTAATAGCCCATTTCACTGACTTTATGTTGTCACTGGATTGTCATTTTAGAAGTACCTTAATCTGTGCCTGCTCAATTTCTCGAAAACCGGAAACAGAGGAGGGGTACGGCCCTTGTGAGAGAATGCCATGCATTCACAGGTATAGTGTCTGTCTTCTTTCTTGTACAGCATCTGAGAAATGCAGGCTAGCTATTAAGGTGGCTTCTTTGTCCTGCAGACTGGTTAGCTGTCTACTGTTTTCTCCTGTTTGTTTCTATGTAAAGGCACATTGTCCTGTATTAAGAGAAATTGCTGGTCAGTTTTTTAAATTGCGTACATCCCAGTCTTCTAAGCTTTGCACATGTAACTGAATGATCTTCTCTGGCAAAAATATTATGAAGCAAATGATTTGTTCTTTCAGTGAAATTTTTCTGTGTGTATACTTATTAGAACTCTACTGGAGTTCTGTTATTACAACGTAAATACAATGAAAACACTTCTCTAGTTAGCTTTTCTAATAAATAAGTCATTATTTTAGAAAGTTTCAAGTCTGGGGAAATTGTGAAGCTGGATTCCTAAGAAATTAATCGACAGTCCAAATTTTAGACAAGATCCAGGGAGGCATGGCCCGAGCTTGATTTTGTGCGGGTGTGAGGCTCCCCCCTGGTTCCACAGGTGGGGTGGAGGAACAGGCCAGGGACACAGCCCTCCAGCTCAGTGCTTCACAAACTAGCTGTGAAGAAAGACCATTAAAATTTTTTTCTTCTCAATGCATTGGGAGCTAAACAGTTTTGGAAAATATGGAAAAAAATTATTTACCAGGAAAAAATTTAAAAAACTTTTCAAGTCCAGTTCTTTTGTTAGAGTCAGTAGGCATAAAATTATAATAAATATAGTCTCAGGAGACATAACAGGAAAATAGTAAACAGTCACGTATTTGAAACCATTGATTCATAAGCAATTAATATTATATTGCACATAACTTTTTGTCTTTTCAAAATTGTAGCTAAATGAAAAGTTACAAAGGAAATCATGAGTTCCCATGTTAAAAGTCTATACTCATGCTTAGAATGAACATTGTGTAAGCTTATAGTGAAAAGTTTAAAGTTCCACATTTAAATGAGTTTGTTTCTTATTATTTGGTTATTCTAAATTGCATTGAGGGCAACGCTACTTGCAGAGGATAATGTATTTTTAAATTGTTTCTGTGTTTTGTTTTAATAATACTCAAGAGTAGAGAAACCAATCACACAGTGAGTGGTATGTTGATAGGAAAAGGAGAAATTTTAGAATATTTTCAGCAAACGCCAGATATTCATTTTAACATTTTATTCATCATAAGGTAAGTGATGCCGTATTGTCACATTACACTTTCAGCCTATCAGTAGTCAGTTCCAGCAATTTATCCTGTAAAGTTATAGAGTAACTTTTTTTCTTTTGATTAAAAAAATGGATTCTGGAGAGGTTAACTTTTGATTTATGGAGCTTTTTTTTTTTTTTTAAAGATTTTTTTATTTAAGTGAGAGAAAGAGATAGAGCACAGGAGTGAGGGGCAGAGGAAGAGGGAGAGAGAGACTCAAGCAGACTGTGTGCTGAGCACAAAGCCAGACGCAGGTCTCATGACCCTGAGATCAGACCTGAGTCAGACGCTCAACCGACTGCACCACCCAGGCACCTCTGGACCTTCTTTGACGGGATATAAAATTCAGAAGGTGATTGGTCATGGCTTTTTGAAGATATGTTAATATCAAAATCATCCAGCATTTCCTTGCTAGTTGTTCGATTACCTGCCATCATTGTTTGTAATCTGTTTTTCTAACTTTTTGGCGTTTGCTTTTGCCCTTTTATCATTTCATTGTAAAACAGTCCTCTTGGCATAGAAATATTCAGAGTATTCCCTTGCAGGGAGCTGGGTCTGACTGAGTCTTAGATCCCTACGAGCCAACCAGGAGGAGGGCAGTCAGACAGACGCAGAGTGCACTCTTGAATGGATGCATGCGGGTTCCAAGGTTGTGGCTTTTTACAAGGCTTAGAAACTGTGTTTGTGTGGTTTCTGAGCCTGAATTGTGGCCTCAAATGACAAGGGTGGTATGAAGAAGTAATTTGACATAATGGTGACAGAATTCACCACCAGATGTCCTTCGTGGTTAATCTTTTTTTTTTTTTTATTTCACTTTTAATTTTTTTTCTGGAATATCAGGAAATTAGTTAGCTTGGAACCTTGGGAGGCAAGAAAACATGTCTTTGTGCTTCTCCCCTGACATTGTGTGATCCTAGAAAGTTATAACAGTTGGGAATCTTAGAACAGTGCTTGCACCGTGTATCTTTGGGTCAAATACCTTGAACCTAAAGAAAGTATTTGTCTACTAAAGGCCTTGAATTCTACTAGGTATGGATTAATTGGTTTTGTGTCACTGGTCAACACTAGGAAAGTGCAGAAGAACAGAGGATGTTTTAAAATTCACTAGCTATTTACTGAGGTCTAGTTCAGTGCCAGGTACTGCCTTATGTTCTGATGAGTGAACAAGACAGAAAGTACTTTCACACCCTTAGGGGCTGTGTCTTTTAGGGGCTCCTCTTCCTCCTGTTCTGCATGAAAGCTTCAACTGAGCCGGCAGGCCCAAGTTTCCTAAAATAGGATCCTCTCATCAGAGCCCTCCAGTTCATGACATAGGTAAGGGTAAAGGCTACAGACATTGTCAGTTACTTATATCCTGTTCATGAAAGGGTGGGGGATGTTTCTGACATATTAGTACCTTCCATTTCACCAGTGGGAACCCATTTCTAATATGCCACTGATGTAGTTTTGAAAGTTAGGAAGAATTCTTGAGACCTCTTTGGTGCAAAAAGGTGATTTTATTACAGCAAGGGGACAGAAAGCTGCTACCCTGGGGTTGTGAGGAATGGCTAACTACATATTTGGGAGTTGGGGGAGATAAGAAAAAAGGGAGGTGTCCAAAAGGACTTTCATGTGGTAAAGAAGACCCTTCTGGTTACTGGAGGCCTGACTATTATCAAGATAAGGTGGTTTTTCCCTCTAGCAAAGCATTAACATTAAGATAGTTGGAAGTTTCCTGGAGGAATGTGCCACGTATCCCACCCAGGAGTTGGGGTGGGGGGGGTTACGGAATGTCAGTTTGTGCTTTGTCCCCAGCTTGCCTTCTGCTCCCTCAACACCAGTGCTATGTCAGAAGCCACCCATGTGCGAGACAAATTATGACATTTATTGCTGTAATTAGCAAAGTGTCTAACGTCAATAGTTACAATTAATTGCCTCGGGAGAATGGGTTTCATAATTAGAATGCTAGTTAACCATCACCATTTCTAATTTACATGGTAGTAGCTACATTGGTTTCTAGCTTAATGCTGCTAAAAAGTAACCATTATTACACTGCACTGTAGTGTTTGAATTATGGATATTGTAACCCTAGGTCTTACCCACAGCTACTCAGACTGAATGGATCTGTAATGGGGTTCAGAATTTTTAATAATCATTCCCAGTTGAAGGGAGCCACCATGTTTTGAGAATCTCTGGATTATTGTAGTAGAGGAATATAGGAAGCTAGAAAAAGCTATAGAGGCAGGAAAGCAAGCTGAATAGTTTTCATTCAATGAATACTATTTAGTAATAAAGAGTAATGAACTGTTGATGCATACAACAACTGCTAGATCTCAGAGGTATTATGTTGAGTGAAAAAAGACAATCTCAGAAGGTTACATACTATATGATTCTACTTATAGTATAATCTTAAAATAACAAAATATATGTGATGGTGGACAGATGGCTTCCGGCGTTGGCAATGAGGGTGTGCCTCTGAAGGGATAACATGGGGGAGTTTGTGGTTATGGAAGGGTCTGTATTCTCAAGGAGTGTTTTTGGGATGGTAGAACCATTCTGAATTTTGACCGTGGTGGTCATTACATGAATCTATACACATGATAAATGAACTATATACACATAAAAATATTGTATGTAAAAGCTGGTGAAATAAGTTCTAAGGTTTATTAGTTAGTAGTATACAAATGTCAGTTCCCTGGTTTTGGTAATTATACTATGATTATGGAAGGGGTGAGCATGGGGGGAAGCTGGGAGATAAGTACCCCAGGAGCTTTCATACTATTTTAGCAACCTGTTTGTGAATCTAAAATGATTTCAAGATGAAAAGTAGAAACAAACAACAAAACAAACCTAGGTGGACGTGAAGTTATAAATGTAAATGTTGAAGATGGTGTTTGAAAAGAGAAAAAGAAGGCCCAGCCTAAGGTGGGATCTAATTCACATACCCTGGGTTCAGATTCCTATTTTTGCTCTTGCTAGTTGTGGCCCTGGGCAAGTTAGCCTCTCTGTGCTTCAGTCAGCTCATCACTGAAAAGGGGACATCGCGGTCAGTATCGATGCCAAAGGCTCATTGTGCCGGTGAAATGAATACGTATACAAAACACTCTGTATAGTGTTGGATACACAGCAAAGACTCAGAGACTTTCCTTATTTGCTTAGAGAAGTTGGGAAAGAACCATCAGGATGGGGGTTAGAGTGGCTGTGGGGACAAGGGCAAGTGCAGGACTCCAGAAATGCCCTGCAGGGCCGGGGGAGGAGGACAGCCCTGCCCGCCTGCGGAACCCATAGGAGTACACAGTGGGGACTCACCTGTTGGCTCAGAAGTTACAGACAATAGAATTAACTACAGTAGTGCTTTGAACTACCTCTCTCCTCTCTCAGAAAGTTTGAGCCAAGAGAATAAGAGCTGAAGTACTTGGAACTAATGTTTGGGGGATATTTGGAGGAAAGGAAAGTTGTGTAGAGGATACAGACACATTTACTTTCGTTCTAATCCAAGTGCCTTGAGAAGTTAGTGCTGCTGATGGAAGTTATGTCAGAGGTGATTTCACTAGGTTCTTAAAGAATAAGGTCTAACGTAATTATTCAGAAAGGATTGACTGAGCAGGAACTGGGGATGCTGAGGAGAGTAGAAAAGCTGATATCCTAATGAGAGAGTCAATGAATGAAAATCAAAGAAATACGCAGTTACTCTGCAATCCAATCAGTTCATAAGAGAAGAATTTACAGTGCTTGGTGGGGAAGGATTTCCGCAAGTCATCCTTGAGCCTGCCTTTGAGCAGGACTTCCTCTGAGATAAGCAGTCTGTGGGATCTTTGGGGCTGAGAAGCAGTCGTTGGTTTAAAAGCAGTGGCCTGAGAATGTCATTTTGGCTAATACTGGGATCCGTTAGTGGCCTCTCAATCCTGTCTTATTGACTCTCCTCCCAAAAAAATCAATTAAAAAGAGTGAGTGGCCATGTTTGGTGGTCACCTTTCATATTCTCCCATGAATTTTTGAGTGGGAGAAATGCAGCCCACTCTCTCCCTGTGTTAGGAAACGGGTAGGGATGTGGGGAAACACAGGACTGGCCAGCTCCTCTCTCCATGTCCAGATGGACATCCTGTTCACTTCACCTTCTTCCCGCTCCTCCCCATGACTTACTGCCTTCTGGCATGAGAGATGAAGGAAGTGCACTGCGGGCCTGATCTCTTGATTATGGGGGGAAGGCCCTGAGTTTTCTCCTCCATGATCCTTCTCTGATTTTACAGGATACCCCCTGCCCTCCAAGCACACCTTAGCTTTTGCATTGTTAATAAAAGATTCTTTTTGTGGGTATAGTCTATCACAAAATGTTCATTTTTTTTTTTTTCAGACAAAGCAAAAGAGCTTCTGTAGAAAATGATTTCTGCCAGTTATTGGAAGGTAGACTATTTCAGGGAGAAGAGCCATCATTTAAGTGTAAAGAACATAGCCAAACAGGGGTGCCTGAGTGGCTCAGTCGTTAAGTATCTACCTTCGGCTCAGGGCGTGATCCCAGGGTCCTGGGATCGAGCCCCACATGGGGTTCCCTGCTCCGCTGGAGCCTGCTTCTTCCTCTTCCACTCCCCTTGCTTGTGTTCCCTCTCTCGCTGGCTGTCTCTCTCTGTCAAATAAATAAATAAATAAAATCTTTATTAAAAAAAAAAAAGAACATAGCCAAACACAGAAGCCACCACTTAGAAATTTTCTCTTCCAGATACCTGCCATCCATCCAAGGGTGAATATCCAAATCTAAACTTCTTTTTTTATTTTTAACACTATCTCTGCCAGAAGTTCTATCTGGAGCCAGTCATATATCTAATTTCACTAAATCTGTCACATCATTGTTGGTAGGATGCACAGTTATTTTATAAAACACTAAGAAAGTAAAGTGGTATCACTTAACCTGTAACACTGTGCAATTTCAAAGATGTTATAATGTGAAAAAAAGGGTGAAATGTAGAATGGATAGAAGATGGTGCATCTTTAAAAGGAAGACAGAGGTTTTCCTTCATAGCCTTAAGAGAGACGGTAGGAGGAAGGATGAGGAGTTTGTCGTTAGACTGATTTGTGAATCGCAGTGGCCCTCTTCCTGGCCCTGTGACTTTGAGAAGTGACATTTCTTTAAACTCCCATTTCTTCATCTGTAAGATGCAATCACACCCACTGCAATTGGGTGGAGGTGAGGAATAAATGATTTACTGGTTGTAATGCTTCTACCCTAATGCCTGTTACATGGCGTATATTTAACAAAAAGCAGTTTCTCTTCCCCTTATTTAAACCAATATATTTCTTGTATTAATTTAAATCCATTTCCTCGTTTCGGTCCTCTCATAGTTCTAAATCGAGATGCCTTACGGAAGCAGTCTTCGTTCCAGCAGAGCATCGCTCTTTCTTGCCATTGCTGTCCCTTTGCTCTTCATCCTCATTCCTGCTCTGCCGGTTGGAATGCAGACCTCAGTGATTCATTACCTGACTCATTCATTACCTGAGCTGCTTTGCATCTAGACATAAGCAAGAGGAGCTCATCTGCTTCTGGATGTCTCATCTAGTTCTTGGTTTTACCTCCTCTTGTTAATACTTTTTGCTTCTTTCGTAATCTCTGAATGCCTCATTCTCTGCTGAATATCCAAAAAGAGCAATTCTCATTACTTCAATGATGAACAGTAGCTTGGCTCAGCAGGGTTATCCCCCTATTCAGTGTCTTCCTCTTTCTTAGGTAATGCTATAGAATGCTGTTAAATATTGCCTTCCCGTTTTCTCTTTTTTCTCTGATAACATTCTACTCCTATCTTCTTTACTCATTGTATCTTTTCTGTCACCAACTCTACTCTTTATTAAATTATCTCTTCATTATCTTTTTTATTTCATTTATTCACAAATTATAGCATCCACCTTCTTTAAAGGTGCCCCCTCCAAAAAAAAAGCACCCCAAGAAAAACAGAGAAGAAAAAAGAAGAAAAGAAAAAGAGAGGTAGAGAGAGAAAAAAGGAACAGAGCTTTATTCCACACTATTTGGGTCTTGTGGTTTGTTGTGTCTTGCATTTCCACTGTGTTTTAAGTATTTGATATTACTAATTTACTAAAACCATAAGCAAAGGTGAAACAGTTTAGCAGGCCAATAAAATGAAAAAGGGAAATTCAATTAATATATTAGAATGCTATTTCATTTCACTAGCAATAAGAAATTATCAAGATGACATACAAATTTTCTGCTTCATGAATTAATAAGGAAGAGGGTGTGTGAGACAGAGAGTGGTAATTTATTAAAATTATACATCTGTCTTTTAGGGGGACAGTACATCTTATCTACAAACTATAGAACAAATTGTCACATGTGAAAAAATATTGAAATCCCTTTGATTCACTATTTCACTGACTTCTAATGTAAATTTCTTTAATAAATGGATAAAAGAAGAATAAAACTGAACATATTTTGGTAGTTAAATGAGAAAACAGATACCTAGATATTTGGACAGCTAGATAGAGTGTATAGCCAGAGTCAGCTGGAGTGCTCACCAACAGGATAGTTGGGTAAAATAATTCTGGCATTTCTAGTGATGGACTATTACGTAGCCATTAAAATAAGTATATGGAAAGATAAAAATACATACATGAAACCCATTATAGGGACGCCTGGGTGGCCCAATCTGTTAAGCATCTGCCTTCAGCTCAGGTCATCATCTCGGGGTCCTGGGATCAAGCCCTGCATCAGGCTCCTTGCTCACAGGGGAGCCTGCTTCTCCCTCTGCCTCTGCCTCTCCCCCTGCTCGTGAATCTCTCTCTCAAATAAATAAAGTCTTTTTTTTTTTTTTTAAAGAAACCCATTATAAATGTTACATAGAGAAAAGAGTATGTCTCTTGATTAATATGAATATAAGTAACCATATAAGGAACTGCTTTTCAGCCATCATTATTTTATAAATATTATTTGAGGACCTTCTCTGTATCACACACTCTTACGTGCTGGAGGTTCAGTGAAGAACACTGCAGTCAAGTCCCAGCTCTCAGGCACTTGTGTTTTTGGAAGGAGAAATGAACAAATAAAGGAACATCAGATTGTGTCAAACGAGTGCCAGGCAGAGAATTACAATGAAGTGGAAGTATCTAGAGAACAAGGTGAAAATTGGTCAGAAAGACCATTAAATTTTATGTTGTCTTTTTTCCCTATCATTTCTTCAAAATTCTTGAAATAATGTCTTTAGGATGCAAAAGTGTATTTTAAGAACTGCTTAAAGTGATAAGAAGTTAGCTAAATTCTTTTATCTTAATTTGGATTCCACAGAAGGGATTTAGACTAGTGGTCCTCAAACCAAAGCACCTTAGAATCACGTGAGAGTTTTTAAAATTTCAACTTTAAAAGAAAAAAAATGCATGTGTCTGCTTCGTGTAATAAGTTTCAATAAAATTTTCTACCATCTTGTGACTTGGATTGTTCCTGCCATACACTTAGATTCGCTGCAGCTGTTTCCTGCAAACGTAAAAGCATAACTTTAACAGGTTTCATTTCCTACGAAGACGAAAGCACAGAGTGGCGGCTGGATCTTTCCGCGGCTCTTTTACTGCAGGAGCTGTTGAAAAATGGTGCCAGAGTTATTTACACGATGAGAGCTTCTAGGGCCAGCGACTTCTCTCTTCCTTCATCTCACCTGGTTCGCCGAGAGCTACTGCTCTTGTCGCTGATGCTGCAGCCCACGGATTTGTTCCGACAGCGCTGCATATTCCTTGCTCCTATCAAAGCTGAGAATATACTGGTTTGAAGATCAGGGACACTGTGAAAGCCACCCACAGCTGTTAAGTTGTCAGAGTGTAAGTTTGAAGTGATACAACTGAACCCTGGCTTAAGTGTCCACACTTGGCCACAACCTCTTCACCACTCACTAGTGACAGCAGGTAAATGCATCTGAATGACGTGAACCCCACAAGGGCAGGAATTTTTGTCTGTGTTGTTCACTGCTTACATCCTCATCACTTAGAACAGTACAAACAAAGCACATGGTAGGTGCTCAAAAAATACTTGAATTCGTTAAATGAATGTAGCCTCATACTTCTGTGCCTGCAGATTTTAGGCTGCCTAGCATTCTGGGTAATTCCCTCCCTGCTTCTCTCTCAAACCACTGAATCATCTCTCTGTTTCCCTTAAGGACTATACATCCCAAAGCAGATGCTCTTACGGTTTAAATGTTTTCCTGCCACATTCACTTTTTGGTGAATCGCAGTGTGTCTTCTTTCCTGAACACCCCTCTACGATTGTTTCTCCTAATGCTGCCAGTGACTGCCTGATTCCTGAACCCAGTGGCCTCTACTGAGTCCTCGTGCTTGAGGATTGCTCAGCAGCACTGCTCTGCTGCCTCCTTGCCCTTTGAGACACATGTCTCAGCGTCCAAGACAGGATACTCAAGAAAGTCCCTCTCCTACTTCCCTGGACATCCTCAATTTCCTCCTTACTAATTTCACTGTCTGTGGCAGCAGCTAAGTGTGGGCATTCTTTACAAAGTGTCACCCTGCCCTGGAAACTCCCATTCATCAGCTCTGTCAGTGTTAAGTGAATCCTTCCGGCAATTCCATATTCAGTCCTGTTCTGCCATCTGATTTCCGAACTTGGATTTGCAGGTAGGTGTCTGCGTATCAGAATGAATCTTTAGTCTATAATGTGAAATCCTAGAACCAGTCCAGTCTGAACTCATGATCCAGTTCCTGTGCCTGCAGTTTCTCAGCTTCTCATCTCTCTCCGTTAGCATCATCCCCATCTCATGCCCTTCCCACCCCTGTCATCCAGGGTCAAAGCAGAGAGAGATCTTGGATTTCTTCCCTTTTATAGCTAATAAAGTCCTTCACATCCATTAAGTTCTGCCTGCTCCAGAATATCTTTAAATACACGCTCCGTTTTTTCTAGTTTTTAATTCAGGTCTACTTTCTTATTTATTCCTGTTGTCTCACTTTTTTTCTGAACAACTAATTGTAATTTCTTGTTTACCCACTCAAACACTTCCAGTGATTTCCTAATGCTTAAGAATCTGAGTCCAGATGCGGTAGGCATTGAAGATTCTGCATACTGTGGTCCCAGCCTTTTTCTATTGCCTTGGGTCTAACTACCCACTAATTTAACCAAAGCCCATTTAGGTGATTCTGTTATTGCCCCTGAGCACAACTAGAATGTTTCCGTTTTCATCCTGTATAGGTATTGCCCCACCTACCTGGAATATTTTTCCTTATTCTCTTACTATAGAATTTCTACCTATTCTCAATTCAATTCAGATCTTTCCTATTCCATGAGATTTTCTTGCAATAGTCTAAGCCCTCATAGAGCTCACTCATTTCCTTAACACTGTTGAGAACTATTTTGCACTATACACTAGGCATTTTACTGTTATTTAGTCCTTCCCGGCCATCTTCTCTTTTTTTTTTTTTTTTTTGAAGATTTTATTTATTTATTCGACAGAGATAGAGACAGCCAGTGAGAAAGGGAACACAAGCAGGGGGAGTGGGAGAGGAAGAAGCAGGCTCATATCAGAAAAGCCTGATGTGGGACTCGATCCCATAACACCAGGATCACGCCCTGAGCCGAAGGCAGATGCTTAACCGCTGTGCCACCCAGGCGCCCCCCGGCCATCTTCTATCTCTTTTAAAATTATTTTTATTGGAATACATTCACACACCAAAAACCCACCCATTTTAAGCATTTTTAAATATATTCTCAAAGTTTTGTAACCATCACCACTATAAATTCCAGAATATTTTCATCACCTCTGAAGGAAACCTGAATTAATTAGCAGTCACTGACCCTTTTTCCCCACTCCCAGCCTCTGGCAACCACTGACCTTGGTTCTGTTTCTATCAATTTGCCTGTTGACAGGCATTTTGTATAAATAGAATCATAAATTTGTGGCTTCTTGTTTCTGGCTTCCTGTACTTAATTAGATGTTTCCAAGATTCATCCATGTTGTGACATGTACCAGAATATCGTTCCTTTTGATGGCCAATAATGTTTTATTATATGGATACACCACATTTTCTTTATTCATCAGTTAATAATAGACATTTGGGCTGTTTCTGCTTTTTGTATACAAGAACATTTGTGTACAAGTTTCTGTGTGATCGTATGTTTTCGGTTCTGTTGAGGATACACCTATCAGTGTACTACTGGATTTTTTAGTAACTTACATTTAGCTTTGTGAAGAACTGCCAAATATATTTTTCAAGGAGTTACACCATTTTATATTACCACTAGTAATAGTATATGAGGGTTCCAATTTCTTCAAATACTTGGCAACTCTTGTTACTTTCCTTTTGATTACAGCCATCCCCGTGGGGGTGACGTAGTTTCTCATTGTGGTTTCGATTTGCATTTCCCTAGTGACTAATGATGCTGAGCATCTTTTCATGTGCTTATTGGCAATTTGTATGTTTTCCTTGGAGAAATATGTACTCAAATCCTTTGCCACTTTTTAAATTGGGTATTTGTCCTTTTAATTGTTGAGTTGTAAGCTTTCTTTATACATTCTGAATACTAGGCTCTTATCAGATATATGATTTACAAATATTTTCTCCCCTTTGGTGGGCTGTATTTTCACTTTCTTTATTGTGCCGTTTGAAGCACAAAAGTTTTTTTTTTTTTTTGAAGCACAAAAGTTTTTAATTTCTATGATGTCCAATTTATTTTTTCCTTGTTCCTTGTGCTTCTGATGTCATTCCTAAGAAACCTTTTCCTAATCCAACGTTGTGAAGTTTCCACCCTTGTTTTCTTCTAAGAGTTTTCTAGTTTGAGCTCTTACATTTAGGCCTCGGCTCCATTTTGAGATAATTTTGTGTGTGGTGTGAGGTAAGTGTGCAATTTCATTTTCATGTGTCTTATCAGTTTTTCCACCACAATTTATTGAAAAGATTATTCTTTTCCTATCAAATTTTCCTAAACCTCTACTGGTTTCCTTTTATTTTTCCAATAAAATAAAATTTTGTTGTATGTTTTTATTGAAGTAAAGCTAACATACAATATCCTGTTAGTTTCAGGTGTATGTATAATCTTTCAGTGTTTTTATGCATTATGAAATGACCTCAAATTAGTGACCATTAGTCACCATATAAAGTTATTACAGCATTATTGACTATACTCCATTTCCTGTGCTATATATTATATCCCCATGACTTATTTATTTTATACCTGAAAGTTTGTACCTCTTAACTTTCTTCACTGATTTTGCTCCCCCCTCCCCCTGCAATGCCTCCCCTCTCTGGTAACCAACAGTTTGTTTCTTGTATCTGTGAATCTGTTTGTGTCTTGTTTATTCGTTCATTTTGTCTTTTAGATTTCACATGTAAGTGAAACCATTTGGTATTTGTCTTTCTTTGTCTGACTTATTGCATGTAGCATAATGCCCTCCATGTCTGTCCATGTTATCTCAAATGGCAAGATTTCATTATTTTTTATGGTTGAGTAATATTCCACCACACACACACACACACACACACACACACACACACACACACACACACTTCACATCCTTCTCCATTCATCTATCATTGGATACTTAGGTTGCTTCCATATCTTGGCTATTATAAATAATGCTTCAGTGAACATAGAGTTGCATATCTCTTTGAATTGGTGTTTTTATTTTCTTTGGATTCTAAGAAGTAGAATTGCTGGAGGGTATTATAGTTCTTTTTTTTTAATTATTTTATTTTAACTAGGCTCCATGCCCAGCATGGAGCCCATTGTGGGGCTTGAACTCATGGCCCTGAGATCAAGACCTGAGCTGAGATCAAGAGGCAGATGCTTAACTGACTGAGCCACCTAGGTGCCCCCATAGTTCTATTTTTGGTTTTTGAGGAAACCCTGTGCTGTTTTCCATAGTGGCTCTACCAGTTTACATTCCCACCAACAGTGTATAAGGGTTCCCTTTTCTCCCCCTCACCAATACTTGTTTTTTTTTGTGTGTGTGTCTTTTTTATAATAGCCAATCTGCCCTGTGTGAAGTGATATCTCATGTGGTTTCCATTTGCATTTCCCTGATAATTAGTGATGTTGAGCATCTTTTCTGTTGTCTACCTGTATGTCTTCTTTGGAAAAATGTCTATTCACGTCCATTTTTTAATTGGGTTTTTTAAAATATGAAATTGTGTGAGTTCTTTATATATTTTGGATATTAACCCCTTATTGCATATATGATTTGCAAACCCATTTTTTAATTGGGTTTTTTAAAATATGAAATTGTGTGAGTTCTTTATATATTTTGGATATTAACCCCTTATTGCATATATGATTTGCAAATATCTTCTCCCATTCAGTAGTTTACCTTTCTGTTTTATTGTTGGTTTCCTTTGCTGTGCAAAAGCTTTTTAGTTTGATATAAACCCATTCGTGTATTTAAGCTTTTATTGTGTTTGCCTGAGGAGACTGGTACAAAAAAATATTGCTAAGATTGATGTCAAAGTTTACTGCCTATGTTTTCTTCTAGTAGTTTTATGGTTTCAGGTCTTACATTTAAGTCTTTAATCCATTTTGAATTTATTTTTGTATATGGTGTAAGATAGTGGACCAGTTTCATTCTTTTGCATGTTAGCTGTCCAGTTTACCCAATTCCATTTATTGAAGAAACTGTCTTTTCCCCATTGTATGTTCTTGCCCCCTTTATCATAGATTAATTGCCTATATAAGAGTGGGTTTATTTCTGGGCTTTCTATTCTATTCCATTGATATTATGTATGTTTTTGTGCCAGTACTATATTGTTTTGATTACTATAGCTTTGTAGTAATGTTTGAAATCAAGGAGTGTGACAACCTCTGGTTTTTTCTTTCTCAACATTGCTTTGGCTCTTTTGGGTTTTTCCGTGGTTCCATACAAATTTTAGGATTCTCTGTTCTAGGTCTGTGAAAAATGCTTTTGGTATTTTGAATCTGTAGATTACTTTGGGTAGTATGGACATTTTAACAATATTGATTCTTCCAGTTCATGAGCATTGTGTATCTTTTCATTTATTTGTGTCACTTCAATTTCTTTCATCAGTGTCTTACAGTTTTCAGAGTGCAAGTCTTTTATTTCCTTGGTTAAATTTATTCCTAGGTATTTTATTCTTTTTCATGCAATTGCAAATGGGATTGTTTTCATTAATTTCTCTTTCTGATAGCTCATTATTAGTGTATAGAAATGCAACTGATATCTATATGTTAAGTTTGTATCCTGTGACTTACTTCATTTATGAGCTCTACAGTTTTTGGTAGAGTTTTTAGGGTTTTCTATATCTAGTGTCATGTCATCTGTAAATAGTGACAGTTTTACTTCTTTCTTTCCAGCTTGGGTGACTTTATTTCTTTTTCTTGCCTAATTTCTGTGGCCAGGACTTCCAATACCATGTTGAATAAAAGTGGTTAGACTGGGCATCCTTATTCCTGATCCTAGAGGGAAAGCTTTCATTTTTCATTGTTGAGTATGATTTTAGCTGTGGATTTGTCATATGTAGCCTTTATTATGTTGAGGTACATATCTTTCGTACTAACTTTGTTGAGAGTTTGCTTATCTTTTAATATGTACCTTTTTAAATTACCTCTGAATCACCTCTAAAATCTTTGAAGGCTGGGAGCTTCTCTTATCTTTAGGTATACCCATCTGTACTTAACACTATGCCTTACCCATACTAGGTGCCTGGTGGATATTTTGCTAATGTCTCTTTCTCCAACCAGATAGTAAACTCTAAGAGGAGAGATCTCTGCTCATTTTTGCTCACCAGTAGGCTGAGATCAATAGATATTTTTGGATGAATGAATGAATGATTTCCCAATGATTAGTTTGTGTCTTACTTTAAAATTTTTGTTCTTTCTTGCAGCAGAATGCATACAAGGTAAGAGTAGTTTTCTTACAGTAAGGGGAGAGGTGAGTAAAGGGCAAACATGATTCCAGAGGAAAATCTTAAGTTAGCTTTGATTTTGCCACCATATGATCCTACCATATTCATTTTATATTACTTGGTCCTCTTTAGTTCAGAACATATAATCAAGTATTGAATTAAAAGAAACCCCTTTAAGAACTGTAGACTTGGGGTGCCTGGCTGTCTTGGTCAGAAGAGCACACAGCTCTTGATCTCAGGGTTATGAGTTTGAGCCCCACAATGGGTATAGCAATTACTTAAATAAATAAAAATAAAAAAGAAAAAGAATTTTAGACTTAGGAAAATTTCCAATTTCAACCTTCCCCATCAATGTTTTAGATTTTGCACCAAGAATTTAAAACATATCAAATCTGTGAATGAATTTGTGCTAAATCAATCTGAAGCTACCATTTCTATGTATTGAATCTTTGACTATTCTCTTGTCAAAGTGTAAAATTAATTTCCTGGCTTGATGTCATTACTTCCTACTTTGACAATGCTTGAAGTGCAAAGCCACATTTTGAATAATGAGAAGAGGAAATGTATATCTTGCTCATGTTTTCTGCAGCTCCAAACATGATTTCAAAAAAAAAAAGGCCCTTCATACCCAATTGTAGAGAAATATTGAATTATTCTATATTGACTCAATGAAGTACTAAGTTGCAACTAAAGATAACTTATGAAAATTATATGCCAATAAGGAAAAATATGATATAATGTTAAGTATAAAAAGCAGATTAAAAGACAGCATGGTACTGGTGCAAAAACAGACACATAGACCAGTGGAACAGAATAGAGAACCCAGAAATGGACCCTCGGCTCTTTGGGCAACTAATTTTTGACAAAGCAGGAAAAAACATCCAGTGGAAAAAAGACAGTCTCTTCAATAAATGGTGCTGGGAAAATTGGACAGCTACATGTAAAAGAATGAAACTTGACCACTTTCTCACACCGCACACAAAGATAAACTCTAAATGGATGAAAGACCTCGATGTGAGACAGGAATCCATCAAAATCCTAGAGGAGAGCATAGGCAGCAACCTCTGCGACATTGGCCACAGCAACCTTTTTCATGGCACATCTCCAAAAGCAAGAGAAACAAAAGATAAAATGAACTTGTGGGACTTCATCAAGATAAAAAGCTTCTGCACAGCCAAGGAAACAGTCAAAAAAACTAAGAGGCAGCCCGTGGAATGGGAGAAGATATTTGCAAACGATACTACAGATAGAAGACTGGTATCCAAGATCTACAAAGAACCTCTCAAACTCAATACACAAGAAACAAATAAACAAATCATAAAATGGGCAGAAGATATGAACAGACACTTTTCCAATGAAGACATACAAATGGCTAACAGACACATGAAAAAATGTTCAAAATCATTAGCCATCAGGGAAATTCAAATCAAAACCACACTAAGATACCACCTTACGCCAGTTAGAATGGCAAAAATTGACAAGGCAAGAAACAACAATTGTTGGAGAGGATGTGGAGAAAGGGGATCCCTCCTACGTTGTTGGTGGGAATGCAAGTTGGTACAACCACTCTGGAAAACGGTGCAGAGGTTCCTCAAGAAGTTAAAAATAGAGTTACCCTATGACCCAGCAATTGCACTACTATGTATTTACCCCAAAGATAAGGATGTAGTGAAAAGAAGGGGCACCTGCACCCCAATGTTCATAGCATCAATGTCCACAATAGCCAAACTGTGGAAGGAGCTGAGATGTCCTTCAACAGATGAATGGATAAAGAAGATGTGGTCTATATATACAATGGAATATTACTCAGCTATCAAAAGAACAATTTCTTAACATTTGCTGTAACATGGACGGCACTGGAGGAGATAATGCTAAGTGAAATAAGTCAAGCAGAGAAAGACAATTATCATATGGTTTCTCTCATCTATGGAACGTAAGAACTAGGAAGATCGGTAGGAGAAGAAAGGGATAAAGAAAGGGGGGGTAATCAGAAGGGGGAATGAAGCATGAGAGACTATGGACTGTGAGAAACAAACTGAGGGTTTCAGAGGGGAAGGAGGTGGGGGAATGGGATAGGCTGGTGATGGGTAGTAAGGAGGGCACGTATTGCATGGTGCACTGGGTGTTTATGCAACTAATGAATCATCGAACTTTACATCAAAAACCAGGGATGTACTGTATGGTGACTAACATAATAAAAAAATATTGAAAAAAAAAGCAGATTATATAGTGATTACAACTAGGTACAATTATGTATTGCTGTGAACTGGGGTGACCAACCATCCTGGTTTGGCTCTGGCTATCTGGGTTTTAGCACAGAAAGTTCTGCATCTCAGGAAGTCCTTCGGTCCCAGATAGACTGGGATGGTTGGTCACCTCATTAGGAATAAATTGCCAAAGGGATAACTGGGGAGAAATCATAGCAATTACCTTCATTCTTCTTTAACACTAGACGTTAGTGCTGTCTCATGAGTTACATGAGGTCAGTAAAAACTAACTTGAGATCATAAAAATGAATAAAATAACTAATATAACACAGTATGCTAATTACACTTGAATAAAAAATATATATAAAATAAAATTCTTAAAGACACAAGGGATTCAGAGAGGGATCCTCTATATATTCCAGAAGTGGAGAAAATAAGATAGAGGTGAGATCTTTTCTTCCTTGAAGGTTTTGTCATTAATTTTTTCCCTCTGGTTTGCCACTGCTCTTGTCCCTTTCCTCTAGTTCAAGGCAAGAGTGCCTGCCTCATATTTTAGCCACATTCTGGAGTGCTAACTGGGAGAAATCTGTTTCTCAATTATTAAATTTTCCATGAAAATTTTCCTTGGGGCTCTGTGTGTGTAAGAATACACTGGCGGGGCGCCTGGGTGGCACAGCGGTTGGGCGTCTGCCTTCGGCTCAGGGCGTGATCCCGGCGTTATGGGATCGAGCCCCACATCAGGCTTCTCCGCTAGGAGCCTGCTTCTTCCTCTCCCACTCCCCCTGCTTGTGTTCCCTCTCTCGCTGGCTGTCTCTGTCTCTGTCAAATAAATAAATAAAATCTTTAAAAAAAAAAATACACTGGCATATATAGTTACGTCCAAACATCACACAGTTCAAACCCAGATTGAGCTTAGGTGAATATGAGTTTAAGGCTATGGGAGCTTCCCTCGTGGGCTGACATCACAAGCACAGAGAAGGCTGGGCAAACACCATGTTGGAATCACCGGTTTCAGACAAGAACACAAATATAGTTTTATTCATTTAAAGCTAATTTTGAGGACTTTACATAAACAGAGAAATGTCTTATCTCTTTTTTTTCTAATCACAGAAAATACCTTCTATTGGTTGTCCCTAACAAAGTAGAAATATCACAGGGAGTGAAAATTACTTAACATATAGAAAATGCTTAAATGTAATTGATAGATTATAGTAACGTTCTTTCTATGTAGGGTACTAGTATGTCTGAATAGAAACAGGAATTGAGATGTAAGGTAGCTATTACCTGAGATCTGGCATCGTAACTAATCATATTATTTTCAAGCATGATCTTTTTTGAGAATGTCCATAGCACTTAGTGTCTGGATTATGTAATCTAACAGCTAAGTATATATTAATGATGTAGGTAGTTTTCCAAATATTGTGAATTTCTAAGTCTTTTTATCCCCAAGGAGTAAAATTTGATTCCTGACTCTTGTGTCTCTCAATACCCATTTCATGCTGGTCAGAGAGCAGGTGCTTACTAACATCTGTCGACTTTGCTCAAGTAGTTTATGCAGGCAGTTTGATTATTTCAAACATTATAGGATTTGAGTAAGAAGATCTGGGTATGAAATAAGGCTCTCAAAATTACTAGCTGTGACCATTGACAAATTACCTTTACTTATTTATAAATTACTTAGCCTCTTTGAATCATTTGTAAAATATGGATAGGTTTTTTTTTTCTTGTTTATGGAAGATCAAATGTAGTTATTTGATAAACTACTTTGGGAACTAGAAATTACAAATACAACTGTTGATTATCATTTAAGATTTGGGTACTCATTATGGCATTTTCTTTGATTCTTTCTTCTCTTGCCTAAAGGCTAAAAGTAGGTAGACAGTGCAACCAAGAGCCTAGAGCAGGAGTTAGGAAGAGTTAAGACAGATACAGATATGTCCATTTATAAGCTGTGCTGTTTGTGCAAAGAAAGGGTTGGGTATTGGCCACTTAGAGCTTCCCTGATGGGGTGTGATGTTCTAAGAATGTACCACAGTGTCAGCCCCATAGAAAGATAGCTGGAATAGTTCCTTATTGCACCTCATTATTACTATTTTTTACCTTCCTTAAGACAGGGGTGCAAAAGAGACTCCACAAAATACGTAGATGTGGAAGGAATTAAAGATAGTTTCGGGATGGCCTGGAGCCCACATTTATATTTCTCATCGGGGGCAGAGATGGAATTGCCACTCTGACCACTACTACAAAGCCTTATCCAAGGAAAAGGCTAGTGAGAAATCATGTGGGGCAGCACCTAGTCTGTCTTGTTGTAACGTAAGCAAGCTGCCCCAAACAGGAAGCATGCCGACATAGTTGACTCAATGGCTGTATTCTCTGCATGAAAGAGAGAGAGAATGCGAGCGTGAGCGAGCTGTGGTCACTCCATGCAAAGGTCAGAGGGACACATGGAGGATACTTGCAGAGGGCCTCAGGAAATGGCAGTGGATATGTCTCTTGGCAGCTATGAACACTAGTTTCTAATGCCTAAGAAAAGGAAACAGAAAGGAAAAAATTCATCTAAGGAATGCTGTCATTTTCTATTGGTGAAGATTCCTGATCCTGGGGAGGTTCTGGAAAGTTTACTTCCATTTCCTCTTCTTCTTCTTGGACTGGAATAATTTCAATCTCTTCTTCATTTTTTGGCTGGGAAGATAGTTCAGTCAGCTCAACCATTTCTTCTGTTGTTTCAATAGGCTGTTCTTTTTTTTCTTCAGCAGCTAACAGGACAACTACATCCTAGGACACAAAATTAAACAATTTTGTTTGTGACATTAGCACATTTGTCAACAAACTCTATGAATATTTATCAAATACCTCCTGGTTTTTATGTTGTTTATATTATTTCCTATATGCCTCCAAATACCAGGATTGATTTCCCAACGGAGCAAATCACTTATCAAAGCTCATCTTCAAGGTCAGCAGATATTTGCCACTTTGCCTGGAAGGATCACACAGTATTTGGGAAAGAACACTGCAGTAATAGAGGAATTTAGATTCTAGTTTTGATTTGCCTTTATTGGATATAACCTTGAGAAGGTCGTTTTCTCTCGAATCCTGTTTTTCTCATCTGTGAAATGAAGGAACTATGATGATTTCTAAATTTGAATCTAACATTCTGTGGTTCAAAGTAGTTGATAATCGATCTGTCACTGGGATATTCGTATCTCCCAATTGTGGAGCCTCTTTGAACCTATTGTGGAAGTGGGATTTGATGAAAAGGTGCAGTTTGCGGGGGGGGGAATACTGAGAAATGAGGTGGAAGAGCTAGTGCTTTTATCAGCCTTCGACCTTCAGCCATCCCGCTCTTACACATTAAGTGTGGAATCATGAAATCAAGACGGGCACGTGGAGTGAAGTGGAACTCAAGGTTAGTAAGTGCACATACTAGAGGGCTGTACCCTCTGTCTAACCTTTAGACTTATTTCAAATTTGAAGATACTTTTGCCTCATTAGGTATTTTCTGCTTTCCAGAAATCTGCCAAGACCATTTTTCATGAAGCTCCTAGTCTCAAAGTTATATTAAATTCCATTCTCCGTAAATGATTTTTTGTAGACAGGATTTCCTAGATCGGGTGAGTAGACGGAGTGGCTACTACTTACAGATTTAGGTTTGGAGCACAGTTTTTTCCATTCATTCTCAACAATGCCAGCTGTCACAAGTTTCTGGAAGAAGGTAAAGATCACCATCACGGCAAAAATGCCCTGAAGAACAACGGAAAAAACGAGGGCAGAAATATAATAATGGCTCAAAGAATATGGTAGGTGCTCAGTCAGTGAGTGTTGGCTAACATTAAATGATTAAAAGGTCAACTCTGTAGGTGAGGAATGACCAACTGTAAGAGCTGCTCCACCACAGATGGTTAATGCATGCTGCCGATAGAGGATAAGGCAGCAGTAATTAGTTGAAGAATCAATTCTGTGTCGGAAAAATTAACCGCTGAATCCCAAATTAAGTTGTGTCCAGCTCCAGGTGGTATGGTATCACAGCTAAGAAAACCTGTCTATACTTGGAAGATGCATTTTCCCCCTTCAAACTGTACCCTAAAAACTCATTGAGGCAAAAGATGTTCATGATAACTTAGGTACTTCTTCAGTGTTCATCTTAATCATACTAATAAATATTAACCAGTAATAATAACAATAATAATAATAATGCTAAAGCAAACACATAGCACTTTCTGTGTACCAGTTCTAAGTGTTTCGCATCTGTTAACTTATCACTCAAAACAGCCCTACGAGATAAGTACTGTTAATTCCCCCATTTTACAGCTGAAGAAACTGAGGCAGAATGTGGTTAAAATTCTTGCCCAAAAGCCATATAGGCAGTAAGTAGCAGGTATCTTGATCCAGAGTTGACACTCATAATAAAAGTGCTAAACTTCTCCCCTGAAAAGAAACCTGATTTCACACTTACCAAGAAAACAGATCGTATGCTATCACAATATTGTATAGACAGAGAGTTTTTCTCAGCGGGGTTAGCCGGTTCACAGTTGTGTATGTTAATATATGGCGTGGAAACTTTAATAAGATTTAAATTCTCCATTTTAAAAAAATGGGAAATGGTAATATTAAATATGTCCATGATCAAAAAAATTATTCCAGAAATAGCAGCAAAGAGGCTCAATGAGTTCATTATCATCTTCCCTTTGATCTGAAATGGAGACATGAAGATTTGTTAATGGGGTTTGATTTCATTTGGGGAATCTGAGCTAGGAAGGAATTCCAGATCCCATTTCTCTGACTCACAAGGGCGCTACACCAAAATCATACTAAATTACACTTCTCTTAGTGGTTTTAGTGTCCTTGTCACTGTAATGTGACAACCTTCATCTCTAACTCACGTTCCTTCCTCAGTCTTCCCTATCTCATTTTACCCCTTCACATCCAATCAGTTTATCAAGAAAAAATTCTAGGAGTCATCCTAAATTCTTCTATTTTTACCCTTGCACTTCCTTTCATTGCCACTGCCACACCCTGGTCGGCATTCAGTAAATATTGGTTGAGTAAGTGAATATAAATACTGTTCAGATTGTATCTGTCTGCAAAGGAAGGGAGAGGGAAGAGAGAGAAGGAGGTCCTTCCATCACAATGAAGTGAAATGGTACTGTGGGTGTAGGGAGGGAAGGCACAGAAGGAACCCTCTGGGTCTGTACCATCAAGTGGAAACAAACAGTGGCAAGAACACCACCACCTACTCCCTGTTGACACAGGTTGCATTCAGCCTCAGTCTACCATCTTTAAAAATGTCTTTAGGGCTGATGTCTCCGGGTAGCATAGGTAAAGGTTGTCAGAGTGAGTGTTCTACTTGTAGGAATGATCAAGGGTCGAAACAGGAAAATATATATGACAAGTACCTAATAGTTTAGGTTATTGATTATTTTAAAACATAACATAGTTCTTCCCTGGCTATAAGACCTAGAGACGGCAAGTCAGTAGGACTGGCTATATCTGGAGAATAAAACAACTTGTTTTTTTCCCCCCAAAACTGAGTCTGTCAGACCACCTCTAGAGAGGAGCCATTTCTATCCACTCAGTCCCTCACTGACTTTGCAAATGACACACATTAGTAATAACTTATTAGTAAGTATAAAAAACTTGGGGGAAGAACTTGCTGGTAAGTTCAGGACCCTGGGTGTAAATGTGTTGTGGGATTATACAGTAAGTCCCTCCGTAGCTCCTTAAATTCTCTGAAGCACTTGCATGTATATCGGCCCATTTCATCCTCTTGACAATGTGGTAGCACCATTCACAGAGGTACATAGAGGTAAACTGACTTGCTCAAAATTAACGAGGATTGAATTCATCACAGTATTGATTAGAGTTTTCCTAAATGCTGGTCTAAGAGAAATGACACAGCTCTCAAAGAGATCTGTTAGTCTCACACAACATTCAACATTCCTAAGACCATAAGCATGTTGCTGTTCCTGGCTCTGCCTTTAGTTGTGTTTCCATGGACATAATTAGGTAGGTCTCATTTCCAAGTTTATCATGAATAACATCACACCAGCTTTGTAGAGAATCTTTTGCATTTGGGGATTGAGAGATAACTCAGTGCGACTGTGATCCCAAAGGTCTTTAAAGGTTTTTGTTTTCAACTGAGAAAGTAGATATTTCTCTGATGTGGGGAAAAAAGGACATATGATTACTTGCCAAACTCTTTCTGGGGTCTTTGTCCGCTGCTGCCAGGAGTGATCCAGAAATGATATACTGTGAAAAAAGAGGTGGTGGGTGGAGAAGGTGTGGGGGACATGGGAGAAGAGGCAGAGAGGGAGGTCACTTTTCACATTGAGAACTGGTTGTAAAAAAGCTATCCACATTTCCAACCACTTTCACTGAAGTGTCCAGCCATTTTTACAGTCCTCATTCATTTTTCAGCAGTCATATTTCTCCTTTATTCATGCTCAACTATGTTCAGTCTATGCCTTTTATTCAACTAACTGGGGAGCTGTGACTAAGAATATAGTAAGACCAGAAGCAGAACTCATGTTTTAAGGTCAATGAATACTAACAACTGTGAATTTCAAAGTTTTCTTTTTCTTTTTTAAACTTATGGAATTTCTCTTTGGAGTTCACAGTGATTTCAGTGACTTTGATGCCAGTGAAGAGTGATCAGTGTGGAAGGAAATCCTTGGCCTGAAGGCCATAGGCGCTCCACCAAAATTTTGGCTGCTACAGGAAATGATGGCAATTATTTCTCATCTTCCTTGTCTACCGTTCAGGCCACAAAAGAGAGGAAACTCTTGTTTTAATCCATCTCTCTTTGTTCTGAAAATTTCAGTGCTGGGCACATCTTTATAGTAGCAGCTATGGAAGTGTAGCGATGGTATAAACACAGCTGCCCCATACCACACCCAGACAAGGTTACAAGCTTGGAAAACATAGTAGATGAAACAGCCATAAGGATTGCTGCTCTGCAGATATGCCAGAAGAGATTCATTTGGGATGGGACTGATTTTACCACTTGTGACAATAGCTACACAGAATTGTAGGAGGAAGGACCAGGTGGGAGGGAATGGGATGCTCCTGTGGCTTCCTGTTTCTGAAACACCATGCCGTACAGTCCAAATGTTTAGTGCCCTTTTCCCCCCTCTCCACAATGACTTTGCAGAGGTCCCACTTTGGACAATCTTCCTTCCCTGTGTAGATTCCTGGCCAGGTAGGGCATCTCTCTGAATTCACATGAAGCATGACCACTGACTTTCAAGGGGATTCATGCTCAATTTAGTCAACCTCTCTCTCCCACTAAATTACTTTAACCTCATAACCTATTTCCCAGCCATATACTTTCCTCAGCGTTTTTGTCTGCATCATTTCCCAAATGGTTGTTAGTTTTTACTCACCATAATGCCTCCCCAGAGAGGGTACCACACAGTTATACAGATGGGTGCATAGACATCCATGTGAATCATCAGGAGGCCACCGAGGGCAGTGTGGAAGAGCCCATTCATAATCTGGACAGCCTGGAGAGAGAATGAGGGCACTGATGATGAGCTGAAGTCATCATAAAGTCAGAAAACAAAGGTAAGGCTGGAAGCCCTGGCTCCTGACTTGGGGGTGCGTAAATTGCCTAAAGGACATGGCGAAGGTGCCAAGACCTTTTTTTGTTCAGACCCATTTTCCCCACCGCCTGGGGCATTTCCAAGGCAGACGTGCCTGAGATGCTGGTGGGAGACCCCTAAATATGCAAATCACAAAATCAAAAGGAGATAGATCACTGTAGTAACTTCTCAGCCCATCCCTCATTTGGCGCATTGTGTCAGACACAAAGAACACCTCGGGTTGGATCAGATACCTTCTAGTTGGATTGCATTCTGTGCCTGGCCTATGGCATTTGCTTCTGTAGGCCAGAGAGTCTCTAGGATACAGAATGGAGTGCAGCTGACTTACCCCCAATGCCTTAGATTCCCTCATGAAGAAGTTTTGTGTAGGGCCCACCACTGAAGGCATCCTTTTGGGAATTATTTTTTGAACAGGATGCATGGCAGTAGGGCCTTTCACAGGATCTGCTTGGAAAGTTCCACTCATTGAATTTCTGGGTGTCGTCATTTCACCCTCAGAACTCCTAAAAATAAAACAAATAATAAAATGGGGGGAGAGAGCAAGAATAGGATTTTCAGCAGTCTTTTGACTCATGCATCTGAATACTTTTCTCCGTATTCTTTCCATGAGTGTCATTGAGGGTAGACAATGGCCTCTCCCCAGTGGCTTTGGGTCTGAGGCAAACCCTACTGCTGTGTTTAAAGACAGGATCTGAAGGGGGCATCTCAGTCAAGGACCTATAGGCCCAGGGATCCCTGCCAGGATTCTTGACAACAATGGGGCACACTTTATCATTGTAGAGAAATCCATGCTTGTCTGTCTGCATGTCCTGGGTGTCTCTCATCCCTGGATGCCTTTCTTACACTCTCATATTGGAAAATGTATTTTGACTTGTCCTCATCCTTTTGCTTATCGGCTTTTGTCCATTGTGCTGGGCCAGAGGCATCATGAAGGAGTATGGTGAGGAGCTGGTTCTAGTCTTCCTCTACCATCAACTCTGCAACCTCGAGGAAATCAGTTTAAGGAGGCTCTCTGAGGTTGTATGTAAGACTATGGCCTCCTGAGACAGGTTGCCTAGGTTCAGATTGCGATTATTCTGTTTGCTGTGAAACTACGGGCAAGTTCTTTAAATTCTCTGGGCCTCAAGTTTTTCAACTGTAAAATGGTAATAATAATTCTTGCCTTATAGTGTAGGGTTTCTGTAAGACTTAAAGGGACTGACGGGCTGTACATGGCTGCTGTCTTTTCATTCAGGTGTAGCTCAAACGTCAGCTTCTCAGAAAAGCCTTGCCCGAATCCTCAGTCCACAGTGATCCCTCTTTCATAGTACCCCAGTTTTTTTGCTTCGTGGCACTTAGCACTATGGGAAATTACCTTGATTACTTGCTTGCTTGTTTATTGGCAATCTCTCCCTACTAGAATGTAAATTCCACCAAAGTAGAGACCTGTCAATCTTGCTCAGTATCTAAATTATGTGGATTGAGTAGTTTCTTAACACTGCTGAGGAAATAAATGTATGTAAAGCACCAGTGTCTGTATAATTATTACCTGTTTTTGTTGTTCTTTAAGTTCTTAATATTATTACCTTTAGGAGCATTAGTTTCTGTTTTTGCCATTGGAAAAATGAGACCAGTACCCCTGTCACAGACACGTTGTGAGAAATAAGTAAATTCACATATGGAAGTGCCTCGTACGTGGGGAGAAAGTAGGAAGTGCTATCTGTTCTTAGCATTCATGATTTATTCATTTCTCAAGTTAGACAGTGATTATTACCAAGACCCTTCCCAGTTCTCATGTTGTAAGACTGCTCAACTTTCTTCATCTTGTTTTTCCTTTTGGCATTTATTTGTTTACGTCAATTACTTACATGGATTCCATTGGGTCTTTCCTGGGCCCTGGAAATCTCTCTTTAGGGACATGTATTTGGTCTCGTCTTTGTCAGCTGTAAGTCATGTAAGGGGCCTTGGAGACCACGACTGTCCATCCAGCTTGCCTTTCCTATTGAAGTCACACCAAGCCGGGTGCCTGCAGAAGTGCTGTGGGACAGGGCTTGGGAGTCGCCCAGGCCTCATGTTTGCACCCACTTTATAATGACAAAGAGATTTCACATCTGGAGTTCATATAAGCCTCACAGAGTGGACAAGGGATGAATTGTTCCTTCTGTTTTGTAGAAGAGGTGACACGGGCACGGAATAGTTAGGTCACTTGTTCTCAGTTACATGATGACTGGAGATTGAAAGTGAGGGCTTGGACCTATCTAATAAGGTATCTGGCTGCTTTGGGCCCTGGGCAGCATAGGGGTTCAGCCCTTCAGTTATGATCTTCTCCCCTCTTCAGATGGATGTGCTATTTGGATGACCAGAAAGCAACTGAAAACACTATTTTTCAGGTCTGTGGGCTGAAGGGAAGAGGGGAGTCTTCGACTGGGTGCTTTGCACTGGATTTTGCTCCACCTTTCAATGATCAGGTGTCATGTGGTCTTGGAGGTTTTGGTGCTTTGCACCACAAACCAACCAACAAGATCACTGACGAAAAGGAATGTATCATAATATAGCCCACAAAGGAGTTTACAGACCGATTGTTATCACCAGGCAGAATTTTTGGAGCTGGTTAGAACCTCAGAAACCATTCTGTTCATTTGACAAAGAGGAAGCTGCAGCCCAGGGGTGGGCTGTGGCTCGTTACAGACCTTGCACTCAGTGACAGCCGAGCCAGAAGGCGGTCACCGCAGCCCTGAGGCTGGTGCTTTTTCCGCTGCCTCACGGCCAGACCACGTAGTTCAGTTGTTTACCTAGCACCCTCTGCATGCCTGGGATGTCATGCATCCAGTGCCAAGCCTGACGCCTGCCTTACTAAGTAGGCATTTTATCTCTTTTGCAGATATGGAAGTGAAGGCCCAGAGAGGTAAATTTTCCCATTGGTGGGAAGGGAATGAGCTGGGGTCCCCACACTCCTCTCCAGAGGGCTTTTCTTAGTGAGGACATCTTAAAGAGCAATTCTCTGGATAAAGGAGATGAGTTGACTGGTATTGTTTTAATTTCTCCTTATTTTTCAACTGCCTGAGGCTGTGTCTATTTTTGGTGAGATAAACCTCCTGTATAAGCAGTTTCTACTGGGGTCGTGCCTGCAATGGCTAGTGGCAGTAATGACCATCGGGGAGAAATACTTTATTTCGCTATTAAAATTGATGTCTCACAATGGCAACTCTATTTCTATGAAGTACTTTCAACACATATTATTGTAACATAGTAGTTTATAAACATACCCATTTCAGTATGCTACTTGATTTTTTTATGGAAATAATCTCTCTAAATGCCAGGGCATTGTAGACTAGGTAATGAAATTTTTCTTGTATGGGAATATATAAAATTAGAGCACGTACTCCTAAGGATAGCATAGGTTCCTGCAGCTTTGCCTCTCATTGTTTTTTAATTATTCACAATGACTTAAACAGTGCCCAACACACAGCCGTGCTCAAAGCCTCGTTGGTACTTGAGCGGGGGTTACTGGGCACGTTGGTGATCGCAATGGGATTTTGTTTTCACTAAACTATATTACCATCAGGGCTCAGTCGATCAGACACTGCTGCATCTTATTATAGTGACTTCTGCAAATCTCTTTTGGTTTTTAAAAGGCGCCACTGTTTCTCTGTGCATCCGCTGCAGAAAATCTCACAGCCTTTATGGGTTTTGGTTCAAATAATGACTTTTAGGTCCAGTGATTACATCATTTAATGAGAAGTTCAAAGCTGCCTAGCTTTTGTTACCTCAACTTCCTCCTTTGCCACTCAAAATAGTTCTGCATTTTTATCCTTTCTGGCCTCATGCACGTATTATTTCTGAGGAAGGGTGTTCTGACTTCCTTTGCCTCTGCCTGTCTCCTCAGCCCATCTCCTTCCACCGGGATGTAGGTCCTTCAGAGCAAGTGGGTCTTGTATCCTCAGTCTTTATTTGCGGTGCTGCACTGCAGAACATGCTAGCCTGGCTCTGCTGCTTGCCACTTCTGCCCTCTCACCATTCAAAGTAGTGTTTGAGAACGTGAGATGATTTGCAATTCATAATGTACTAAACACTCAAACAGTAATAGTTACTGGACCTTTTTATGATTAAAATATGTTGCAGTGCCCCCATTCCCAAAGCCCCTTCCTTCGATATGGCAATGTTCCCAGCCGCTGCCAAGTGTCTCTTCTCTTAGGGCCAGGTTCTTCCAGGCTTGTCGTTCCAGTCCGTTCCTCCACTTCCTCACCACCCACTCACCCTCCATGCTTCGCTGCCGCTGGCGGCCGGAGCCGCTCAGCTGAGGCTGCGCTGTCCAAGGACCGTGCTGCAGAGTCAGTGGTCTTTCCTCAGGCGTGACCGCTCCCATTGCTTTATTTCTGTTTCCCTGTGCCCCGGGTTTAAAAAGAAGGAGCCACGTTTCTCTCCAGCTCCTTCACCTCCCTGTTCGGTCAGGGGCCAAGTCATGCCGTTCTTCCTCTGTAAGGTATCTCATCCTGTGTGTGGACCATTTTCTACTTCCAGTGTCACGCCATGAGTTTGATTCTCATTTCCTCTCCTGGTTTAGCACAAAAATCCTGCTCTTCTGCCTTCGGTCTTCCTCTTGTCTAATCCATCCTCTGCAGGACTGCTAGATCAGGCCCTGAATCACCGATTCAAGGCCTGCTCGTCCCGAGCTTGAGAGCTTGAACTCTGTCTGGGCTGTCATTGCCTCCGGCAAAAACCTGCACCTGGCCCCCCATGGCCTTCACAGTGCAGCTCTCTGTCCCTTCTGAAGCTGCACCCCCCTGCTCCCCACTGAAGCCACTGATCTGGACACATCGCCTGCTTTCTTTGGAAACATGTCTACATTGAAATGCTTCCCTCCCTCCCCCTTCGCTGCCAGACTCCTCATTAGACACTCCTGTCATCTGAGACTGTCCGTCGTGGCTTCTTCAAAGCCCCCAGCTCTCTGCATTCCTTCCTTGTCACCCAACTATTTTTTTTCTCATGAAGTAATACCGTAACTCCTCTAATGGGGTGTACATTTCTTAAGGGATGTCCTGCTAGGGTTACATAGAGAACCTATTTTCTACTTGTACTATGAACTCAATAAATGTTAAACTGAACTTCTTCCTCAGGGAATATTTACACATAAATGCTGAGGATGTTGGACCAAAAGGTGATCGTTTCACCTCACTTGATGACCAGTGAGATCAAGCCGTTTTGTGGGAAACGGGAAAGGTAATCACATTATATACTGGTTTTAGGAAACAGTTATGACGTGGCTAAAACTCATCTTTGTGGCCCTTCCTTAAATCTTCCTAGTCTGCAGCGTCCACTCTCACTGTAGGCTTCTGTGATAGATTTGAGGCAGGATTTTGTGCTCAGTGTGATGTCCTCCCAGTCCCCTCCAGAAAATGGTAGCCTGTGATGTTTAACAACATCTCAGGGTATTCACATCTAGCAGGATATCTTTGGAGAAAAAGCATTCAAAACAAGAGAAGTCGAAATATTTTCATGATAGCCGTGGCTGATCATTTTCTTCTTTGGAACCGGGTGGTTCTAGGAGCTTTAGGATTTAAGCTCATTTAATCTTATAAGGCAGTGGGTAATACCATTGCTCCCATCTTATAGGTGAGCAAACTGAGGAACGTAGAGGTTTGGTAATTTGCCTGTAGACTTGTAGGTGGTGGAGCTCCAGTTTGAGCCCAGGAGCTTGGTAACCACGCTCTTGTCTACATTTTGCAATCTGCTGCTTTTGTAGAATGGCAGCAGGCTCTCTCTTGAGAGAGGGAGTGGTTAAGGGAGGGGGTGGGCAGCAAGCCCTGGTACCCCTCCTCAAATTGTGACAATACCAGAAAACCTGACCGGGGAAACCCTTGAGTGAATGGCTGTCTCCCAAACCATCCAACGCTTTACCCACCGCTCCCTTTTAGTTGCTTAAAGAAAGCAAACTGGCTCCTTACCTGAGTGTCCAAGGCCTCCGGGCGCGTGGCTGATTTGGATGCTTGCTGCTGAGTTCACTTCCACTGCTGGTGTCTCACGTACACAGGGGTGAGTGACATAAGGCAGGTCTGGGGCCTCTCATAGATACCAGGTGACAGGAAATCAGTGGCTTCTGCTACCTTGGCCTTTGCCCCAATCACTTTGGTTTAATGCACACTTACCAGAGCCAAAGGATATACAAAAAAGTTTCTGCCTTACCAGGAGGTTTCACTTCTTGAAAAGGACCCCAGGGGACTGCCTGGCGTACTTTACGCTACCTTAATTAGAAGAACTTTGCAGCCCCCACCCTGTAAGCAGGTGTGGATGGTGGGTCCCCAAGGGCAAGAAGGGCTCTAGAAATTCTCTAAAGATGGGCTGTTAGGACTTTTACCTTTTTACTTCACTTTTAGGAGTGAGTAGGTGGGAAGAAGGCATCCAAGCGGAGAGATTCAGGAATCATTAAGCCCGGTCATTTGGGAATGTTGTAGGTATCCCTCTCCAAATATTGTCCACGTTTACCCATCTTAGGGTTCTAGTGGGACCATGTATGTGTTGTGTGGGATTTACTAGAAATGGCCTAAAAGTATACTTTAGTGCTGTAGAATATGTCCTAAGAAGCTTGAGGTAAGAGTTCCATGTTTTGGGATACAAACAGAAGTAGCCCTTTTACCTACAGCCCCCCCCCCCTTTTTCTTCCATCTGCTCATTCCCTTGTGTCCCCTCTCTTTTCAGTCTGGCCTGGAGCTATGCCACTGCTAGATCAAGTGAGGGAATGGAGGAAGCCGGTAGCCAGGAAAGTGTAAATATTTGGGAAAGGAATCAAATAAAATTTTGTCCAAAGGTATTATTTCCCCTGCCCCCACCATATACAACTTTTATGTTCGTATGTTGGATTTTTCTTGCTTTTAATTTCCTTGTATGTTGCCTTATTTTATTAGAGACCCAGGGCTGTAGTAGGTAGTTTGCCTAATCTAGAAGGCTGGAATATGTCAGCTCTCCTGCCAAATTTGAGGTTAATTTCTACCTTCCCTCTGTCTCTCCTTCTCCCCCTCTCCCTTCCTCCCTCTCTCTTCCCACCTTTCTCTCTCCCTGACCTCCTTCCTTTGTTTTCTGTTTCTCTCTCTGCCTCTCTCTACACGGTTTGGATCAGAGGGTTAGAGCCTATAGGTAGGAGTAGTTCTGGAGTGGCTGATTTTGGGGCAACATCAAAACAAATCCTATCTCCCCACCGTGGAAACAGTTCATTAGTGAAACAGGCTACCATTTGAATAGAGAACTTGCTGTCATCAGGTATACACGAGTAAAAGGCATGCAGTCACCTCTCATAAATCTTACAGAGAGAAGAGGAGCGGAAACACAAGATCTGCCATCTATTTAAGCTTCTGGTTATAGGTCTGATGATCTGCTGGAGTGCTTGAATGTTGGTGAGGGATAATAATTACAGGAGATGTGAACTGTGGGTTATTGTGAGGCCTGAGGTTGGAGTCCAGGACGGTGGGTGGTTACCGGAATGTGCCTTCATGTTAGTTGGCATGGAAATTTGGCAAATGCCTGGCATCAGTGAGGCTTGGACTGGGCTCACACAACCTGAATTTTCATGTCCTTTTCTCTGTATAGGCCCTGTTTTCCGAGTCTGTCTTAGAGTGTTTGCTACTCTGTTTTTTGTGACCAGTGGGATCAGTTGGGCGGCTCTTATGTGATTCCTCCTGAATAAACTTGAATTTGAATGTATATAAACAAACTAACTTTCACTTTGTCTTTGCTGGTTTGGATTGATTGACTTTTCAGTGCTTGAGTGTGTTGAAGTCCCCACTATAGTCTGGATTTGTCAGTAGTACTTCTGTGTTCAGTAATTTTTATTTTTCTCTGTAATGTTTGAGGTTATTAGGTCAAACATTTACACATTTAGAATCGCTCCTCCTCTTGTCATTACCTAGTGGCCCTCTTGCTTCCAGATGATGGTCTCTTCCTTAAGGTCTGCACAAAAGTTTATTAACTAAACTTGAATTTAATTCGTATTTCCCTTCTTTTTATTTCCGCTAACTCCTAACACTCTTTTTTTTTTTTTTTTTGTCCTTGGAACATTTTGCCTCTCCTACAGAAATTACATCATAATTACTTGTGTCCTTGCCTTACTCAGCCATTGAAAGTCTCTATGTCCCTTGGAAGTGGGGCCATTTTTTCTGATTGCTGTGAGACATTGTGATTCTGCTTTGGTTCTTTCTCCCAGCCAGATGATTATCACAGTGCTATCCAGTATCAGGAGAGCTTTGTAGTTTATGAGGTCTTCCTTCTGTTCTGAGGGACTGCTTTATATTTTTAACAGGCAGATAACATGAGTTGAGCACCTACTTATAGGCCCAGCACTGTCCATGTAACACCTATAGTATTGGTTCCATTTTATAATTGTGGGGACTAACAATCAGGAAATGAGGGAAACTGGCTCAAAGCCACAGATGTGATAAAAAGTGATGCCTAGAAAGCAAGAAAACCTCAATTATAAATTTAAAAGAAAACCTATCATTTACCGTGTGATTTTTAAGTTCCAGGCACTGATTAAATTAGATCACATTTCATTTAAAGCTCA
Source organism: Ursus americanus (assembly GCF_024610735.1). Taxonomy (NCBI): domain Eukaryota; kingdom Metazoa; phylum Chordata; class Mammalia; order Carnivora; family Ursidae; genus Ursus; species Ursus americanus. Next base: position 36,842,088 of record NC_142150.1, on the reverse strand, counting down.
TGGTAAACCCATTAGGTATTATTATTGCATTTTAGCCTAGGAATTTAAATCTCACAAAGGTTAAATAACTTGTTCAAGCTTTAAATTGCAAAACTGACATTTAGACCTTGGGTCTGACTGAAGAGCCCTTACTTTAGGTGATGGGGAGTCTCACCCTTAAATGTATGTCACATACCCACACATCTCAGCCTCACTCAGGCGCCAGATATTTTTCATCAGAACATGACTCCACTGGGAATAAATTTTTTAAACAAATATTTTTTCATTAGAATCTCACTCCCCTGCCTCCTGCCCTCACATACGTACCCATAGGCCTTTCTCCTTCCAGCTTACGTCAGCAATGGAAACCTGATAGTTTATCTCTTTGCACATGCTAAGTGTTTTCTATACCAAAAGAAGCATCGGATAATGAGATTTGGAGTTAGGCATCTTGACTCAAATCCTGGTTCCAAAACCTACTCACTTTTGTGGTCTCAGAAAAATCAACCACGTTGAGCTTCAGTTTTCATGCCTGTGACACAGGCTAGATGTACCTACCTCAGAGGGCTGTCGTGACAGCTGGGATGACAGAAAGAAGATTCCCTAATGCTTAGCAGGTGTTCAGTCAGCGGAAGGAAACATAATGTAAGGCAGCCGTCTCCCTGTGCGGCCTGGGAAACTCCCGGAGTCCTTGAGGCTCTTGTAGGGTGTCTGTGACCTCAAAACAGCTTTCATTATAATACCAAGACTTCAGTTCCCCTTTCCACAAGTTTATAGCAGTCATCTCCGCAGGCTGCAGCACATGAGGTACCACATCAGACTGAACGCAGAAGCGGTTACTGGAATCCAGTTGCCTTCCATTAAGCTAGAGAGAACCTCTGCATTGGAATCACCTAGAAAGCTTTAAAAACTATTGATGCCAGGCTCTCGCCACATTCTGACTTAATTGCTATGGGGTGATATCTGGTGCATTTGGGGACGGGGGGGCACATTATTAAAGTTCCTCTGGTGATTTGAATGTGCAGTAAAGTTAAATTGGCCTTTGTTTTCCAGTGGGTATAAAGTTTTTGTTATGCAAGATACGTTCTAGAGATTTACTGTACAACAGAGTACTTAGTTACTAATACAGAATTGTACACTTTAAAATACGTTAAGAAGATACATCTCATGCTAAGTGTTCTCATCAAAAAACAAAGAAACAAAACCCCACAACAGAGCACAAGAAAATTTTGGAGCTGATGGATATGCTTAGTACCTCAGTTATGGTGATGGCATCAGGGGAGTACATAGACATGAAATGTGTGCATTTGTTTGTAAATAAACTATAACTAAAAACAACTAAAAATAAAAATAAAAAAATGTTAAGTAAGCTGAAAAAGGAGATCTGTAAAACTATCAATGCCACTCTTCACACTCATTTTTTTTCTATTTTGGAAAATAACAGTTATGTTAATAAAAGGTTATTTGTATTAATGTGTAATGAGTCTTCAGAATTTTTTTCAGAGTGTAAAGGGGTTCTGAGACCAAGAGTCTAAGAGGCGTTGGTATGTTGGTGCAGGGATTGAGCCCCCGGGCTCTGCAGCCAGACTGCCTGTTGATATCATGGCTCTGCCATTGCAGGCTTTGGCATCTGGCGCACTTTGCTTACCTTCTTTAGGCTTCAGCTTCCTTGTCCATGAACTGTGTATAATAATAAAATTTGCCTCTTAGACTTTTTGTGAGGTTAAATGAGTAATACACAAAAAACCTGGGCACAGTGTCTGGAACGTTATAGTAGCTTTCACCAATCTATGCCCTCCTTGTTACTATTCTAATTGTTATGAGCGGCTAACATTGATGATCTTGCAGTATCAATGCAAACTCTGTGGGCCAAGCCATTCTTCCAACCAACTCATTTTTTCCACACAACCATGGAGAAGGAGCCACGAGGTAGCCTTTTGGAGAAATGACCAGGAGATGTCGTAGACCTGGTCACTCCACACCGTGGGCTTTGGGTCATTTCTTTGTACAGTTTCAACACTACATTGCTGTCCTTCGGTTCAGTGAATGCATGACTAACAGAGGAGGTGGCATCAAGATGATCATGTGATTTGGGGAGAGGAAGAGATGGCATTGCAAAGATGCAGGATGTGTTTTATTAGCCAAAATGTTCCCAGTCCCCACTCCCTTAAGTCACTCCCCTTTACTTCCGACAGTTGCCAGCCTTAAGATCCTGTGTTCCTTCTGGCTTTTTCTCACAAACATAATTCACCTCTTGATGATATTATAACACATCTTTATTCCCACGGTGATATTCAGCACCATTAGTCACAACAATAAAAGGGTTTCCTCAAAACTGAGAAAGACAGAGAGATGAATAATTCAATAATGCTGAAGGCCATCAACATAATCAAAATTCCCTGTAACAGAAGAAAAAAAAAAGAATCATGGTATTAGCACAATAATGGTTTTTCTGATACCAATGAGGTAGCAATGCCCAGTTAAGAAAAGCTGTCCCACATGTCTCAAGTGTGTCTGATGCTCAGGAAGTAAAATAGTGGAGGATCATGAGAGCGTACAGCTGTTTCAGCACAGGAAAGCACAGCACGGCAAGGGACAGCACAGTATTTTCTCAGAGAAAGTCATACAAAACAATCCACTTTCTATATCATATGCCGGATATGCTCCATTTCATAAGTATATACAATACAAAGAAATAATGTCAAAACATGGTGTGTTGAAGGAGAAAGAAAGGTTAAGAAATAGGAAAAAAAATAGAAGCAAATAGAAAAGGAAAGAAAAAGAGGGGAAAAACCCTAAGGGCACAGACAAAAGAGGAACATGTAGAAAAAGAAAGCATTGGCAAATAGTACCATCTCCTGTTCATTGTATCACCCCTAGAGACCATTTTCAAACGCTTTGTAGCTTGGCAACAGAGAGCAGGAACGGGATACACACCTTGTGAGGAGCCCAGAGGCTGGACACACAAGTGTTTTGCCAGTGAAAGTTTGTGAAGGTCGATATGGTTAACATTCTGTTCTGCAACTGTATCTATCTACATGTTTTAAGCATAGGTCTAAATATTGTTTATTTTAGAGTCACATGGTTTTTAATGGCCACATGATAATATCTCATGGTATAGTTGCCGTAATTCATTTATTCTGTAGTGACAGTGGAAATCATTTATTTCCTTTTCCTCCTCTTCTATTGTGTTTGTTCACTCTTAAAGCTCTGAATACAATGCTTCAATAAGCGTTCTTGTACACGTGCCCTTATATGTAGGTGTCTAATTGCCATGGAGAGAGCTACCGTGGTATCTTTCATTGAAATAAATGCCTCCTTGCTTTCCAAAATGGTAGTAACATTTCAGATTTCTGCCACGGATACTCAGGAACATCCTTTTCGCCATTTCCCTACCTGTGATAATTTTTATAACTTTAATTTTTGCCAATCTAGTGGATGTATTTTAGTCCACTATTAACTTAATTGGCATTTCCCTGGCTACGAGTGAATTCGAGCATTGCTGTGAATATATTTGGCCACCACATTTGCATTTTTGTAAATTCCTTCCTCATATTCTTGTCCATTTTTTTACATTGTGTTCTTGACTTTTTGTATGTAAAAACATTGAAACTGCTGTTATCTGCTTTAAAAATATTTTCCACTTCTTTTACCATACCAGATTTTAATATGTAAATATATATTTTACCCTTTTTTGATTCCAAATCAACATATATTATACACTCCCATCACCCCAGTAAGTTCACTTGTGACCCTTCCCAGTCAGTCCCCCGACTCCATCTAGAGGCAACCACTATTCTGATTTCTAACACCATTTAATAACTTTGCCTGTTCGTTTTTGTATGTGAATTTGTTTGTTCAGTATAATGGACTGAGATTCATGCATGCTGTTGCATGTATCAGTAGTCTGTTTCTTTCTTGTTGCTAAGTAGTATTCTGTTGTTTGAATAATCAGTTTCTCTAGCCACTCTGTTGTTGATAGGCATTTGAATTGTTTCTAGTTTTTAAGTTATGAATAGGTTTTATGTAAACAGTCTTGTATATATTGCTGACACGTAAAATACGCCTGGTTAATTTTAATAGAAACTACCAAATAGTTTTCCAATGTGGTTGAGCCATTTTACATTCCCACCAAAAATGTATAAGAATTCCATTTGCTTCACATTCCTGCCATCATTTGGTTTTGCCAGTCCTTTTCATTAAAGTCATACTGGTGTGCATATGAACATTGTGATTTTGAATTTGCATTTCTCTGGTAACTAATAATGTTGAGCACATTTGTACATGCTTACTGACTGTTGGCATATCTTTTATTGTGAAGTGCTTGTTCAAGTCCTACTCATTTTTTTGGTCTTTTTATTATTGATATTTGGAAGTGCTTAATATATTCTGGATATGGGTCTCCAGTCAGATATATGCATTGAGGAGATTATCTCCCATTCTGTTCCTTGCCTTTCCCTTTTTTTTTAATGGAGATATAATTGACATATAACATTGTGTAAGTTTGCATTCAGTGTGTTGATCTGAAGCATTTATATGTTGCAATGTGATTACCATTGTGGCATTAACTAACACTTCTCTCATGTCACATAATCATCATTTCACTTTTTGTAATGGGAACAATTTAAGATCTAATCTCTTTGCGACATTGAAGTATATAATACAATATTGTTAACAATAAGTACAATGCTGTGCATTTTATCTCCAGAACTTTTTCATCTTCTAATTGGAAGTTTGTACTCTTTGACAAACATCTGTCCAAATTCTCCACCCCACAGCCCCTGGTAACAACCATTCCACTCTGTTTTTATAAATATGGCTTTTTAAGATTCCACATGTAAGTTATATTGTACAGTATTTGTTTTCCTACATCTAGTCAGATGGAGATCTAATTTAGCATAGTATCTTCAAAGTCCATTCACGTTGTTGCAAATGGTAGGATTTCCTTCTTTCTTGTTGTTGAATAATATTCCATTGTAAATGTACCACATATACATCCATTGATGTTTCCATGTTTTGGCTATTGTAAATAATGCTGCAATGAATATGAAGAAGTTCATATCTTTTTGAGTTAGTGTTTTCTTTTCTTTCTGATAAATAGAAGTGGAATTGCTGGATTATATAGTAGTTTTCTTTTTAATTTTTTGAGGACCCTCCATATTGGTTTCCATAGTGGCTGCACCAATTTTCATTCCCACCACTAGTGCACAAGGGTTCCCTTTCCTCCACCACCTCACCAACACTTGTTATTCATAATAACCTTCTAACAGATGTGAGGTGGTATTTCATTGTGGTTGTGATTTGCATTTTCTTGATGACTCATGATACTGAGCATCTTTCCATGTACCTGTTAGCCATCTGTTACGTCTTCTTTAGAAAAATGTCTATTCAGATCCTCTCCCCATTTTTTAATTGGGTTTTTTTTTTTTGGCTATTGAGTTGTACAAATTTTTTATATATTTTGCTTATTAGATATGTGATTTGTAAAATTTTTTCCTATTCCATAGGCTTCATTTTCATTTTAATTGATGATTTCCTTTGTTGTGCAGAAGCTTTTTCAAGTTTGATGTAGCCCCACTTGTTTATTTTGCTTTTGCTTTGGGTGTCAAATCCAAGAAATCATTGCCAGGACAGATATCAAATAGTTTGCTACCTATGTTTTCTTCTGGGAGTTTTATGGTTTTAGTCTTACATTCAAGTCTTTAATCTATTTTGAATTGATTTTTTGTATGGTGTAAGATGGTAGTCTAGTTTCATTTCTTTGTATGTGGCTGTTTAATTTTCCTAATACCATTTATTGAAGAGACTGTCCTTTCCCTGTCATATATTCTTGGCTCCTTTCTTGTAAATTAATTGACCATATATGCATGGGCTTATTTCTGGACTCTCTACTCGTTCCACTGATCTGTGTGTCTATTTGTATACTAATACCACGCTATTTTGATAACCATAGCTTTGTAGTGTAGTTTGAAAATCAGGAAATGTGATGGCTTCAGCTTTGTTTTTCTTTCTTTCTCAAGATTGCTGGTGCTATTTGGGGTCTTTTATGGTTCCATAAAATTTTAGGACTGTTTTCTATTTCTGAGAGAAATGTCCTTGGCATTTTGATGGGGATTGCATTAAATCTGTATATTGCTTTGGGCAATATGGACATTTTAACACTATTAATCCTTCCAATCGTGAACAGGGGATATCTTCCCATTTATTTGTGTCTTCAATTCTTTCATCAATATCTTAAAGTTTTCAGTGTACAGATCTTTCACCTCCTTGATTAAATTTATTTCCAGATACTTTATCTTTTTTGGTACAATTGCAAATGTGATTGTTTTCTTAATTTCTTTCTCATAGCTCTTTATTAGTATATAGAAAGGCAATGATTTTTGTATATTGATTTTTATATACCCTCAATCTTATTGGATTTATTAGTTCTACTAGTTTTTTGGTGGAGTCTTTAGGGCTTTTTAGGTATAATATGTCCTCTGAAAACAGAGATATTTCTGCTTCTTCCTTTCTGATTTGGATGCTTTTTCTTTGTTCTCTTCTCTTCCCTTCCCTTTTCTTTCTTTCTTCCGCCAGTTGTTCTGGCTAGGACTTCTTGTACTATGTTGAATAGAGATTATGAGACTAGGCATCCTTGTCTTGTTCCTGATTTTAGAGGAAAAGCTTTTGGCTTTTCACTGTTTAGTATCATATTAGCTATGGGTTTGTCATATATGGCCTTTATTATGTTGAGGTATGCTCCTTTATCTCAGTGTGTTGAGAATTTAAAATTTTTCATATTGAATTTTGTCAGATTCTTTTTCTACATCTATTGAGATGGTTATTTGATTTTCATCCTTCATTGTGTTAATGTGGTATATCACATTTATTGATTTGTGTATGTTGAACTATCCTTGCATCTGGAATAAATACCACTTGATAATAGTGTATGAGACTTTTAATATACTATTGAATTCAGTTTGCTAACAATGTGTTGAGGATTTTTGCATCTGTGTTCATCAGGGATGTTGGCTTGCAATTTTCTTTTCTTGTAGTGTAGTTGTCTGGTTTTGGTGTAGTTAATCCTGGGCTTAAAAATTGAATTTGGATCCTTCTTTTCTCTCTCTCTCTCTCTCTCTTTCTCTTTTTTTTAAGAGTTTAAGGATTGGTGTTAATTCTTCTCTAAGTTCCTAGTTGAATTCACCAGTGAAGCCATCTGGTTCTGGACTTTTCTCTTTTGGGAGGTTTGATTCCTGGTTCAGTATTCTTACTAGTAATTACTGTGTTCAGGACTAATTTGCCAATACCAATTGTTTTCAGTTTTTGTTAGTCTGATATCTTTACTTCAACTTTACTTTTGAAGAACATTGTCACCGGACACAGAATTCTGGAATTTTGGCAGTTTAAAACATCATTCCACTGTTTTCTGGCCTCTGTCAGAGCTCCAGATGAAAAGTCAGTTGAAAGTTTACCTTTGTTTCTTTGAATGTAGTGTACTCACGCCCACCCCCAACCCCACCCCCAGCTTCGGTTTAGGTTTTGCTGTTTAGACTTTTTCCCCCCAGAAATTTGAGTACCTTGTGCTTTATGTAGTTTTCCTCGTATTTTCCTGTTTGTGGTTCATGTCTTCTCTTTTTTTTCCTCATTTTCTTGATAGTCTCCTTTATCACTTTATTGAATTATGAGGATAATCTTCTTTCTTTTCTATTTATATCTTTTTTATTATGTTATGTTAGTCCCCTTACAGTACACCCCTAGTTTTTGATGTAATGTTCCATGATTCATTACTTGGGTATAACACCCAGTGCACCATGCAATACATGTCTTCTCTTTGATTCCTTTACAAAATCATCAGCCATTCTCTCTGTAAGCATTAGTCCTGTGCTACATTTTCATTTTCTCTCTTGTGGTTCTTCAGTTGTATATAAGGCACATTTTTCTGTTCTGCTCTATATGTCCCCTAAGTTTATTCTTTTTAATATTTTATATCATTTTCCTCTCTCCAGGCATTAGCCTTCATATTTTACACTGATTCTCTTCCTGTGCGCTTCTGATGTGTCTAATATGCTGTTCGCCCCATCTGCTGAGTGCTTAGTTTCAGTTACCATAGCTTTCAGTTCTTTAAATTCCAATGACTTCTTTCTAATAGGTGTCATCTCCTGTAATATTCTCCGACTTGTTCTCTTCTCTCTTGGACATAACAGCCATGTTTATTGCCAAGTTTATATCTGATGACCCTACCATATGGGTCACCTCTGGGTGGTTTCTATCATTGATTATTTTTTTTTAAAGATTTATTTATCTATCTTAGAGAGTGAGAGAGAGAGAGAGTGGGGGAAGGGGCAGAGAGAGAAGGAAAGAGAGAATCCTGAAGCAGACTCCCGGCTGAGTACAGAGCCCAATGTGGAGCTCGATCCCAGGACCCTGAGATCATGACCTGAGCCAAAGGCAGACACTTAACCGACTGAGCCACCCAGGCACCCTGATAATTTTGTTTTTGTTTTTCAGATGTTCAGTCCTATCTTCTGGTATGACTAGTTTTTTTTTTGTTTGTTTTGTTTTACACTTAATAATAAATGTAGTATGCAAAAAATGGTGGAAATTCTAAATTATGTTATCTTCCTCTGGGGATGAGTTAATTTTCTTCCATGAGACAGATTAGGGGAAGGTTACCATGATCACAATAATTCAAGGATGAATTTCAGTTTTGTGAGGCTGGTCTGTGTCCTTTGTGCTTAGTTCTAGGGTGTAGTCTTTCTTCAGAAGTGAAATTTTGGGGTGTTTACCAGACTCCACTACCCCTCTTGGTGGGCTCTGAACAATGTGTGTCCACAGTACTGCATGACTGCTGAAATCTCTTCTTGGCCTTTTAGCCTCTTAGCTTCCTATCAGCTTGGCTTCTGAGCTTTGCATCCTACATATCTTAGGTATCAGCAAATAACTTGTGGAGGAAAGCGATGGAGAATTTTGGGTTTATTCATTCAACGTGTACAACTCTCACAGGATCCTTGCACTTTAAATCCTGGCTGCCACGGTTTCTTTCATGTTTGTTCAAATGGAAGGTTTTTGTTATTTTAATAAGCTTTTAATAAAAGGTGGTTTTCACTAGAGAGATGCTCTGATATAAATTATTCTGTCATAACAGAAAAAAAGGATTTGTGTATTTTACTAGTATTTTCAGTAAACCATTCATTGGCTATTTTGATCCTTTCTAATATGTGCATGATTTTTTTTTTTTTTTACTAATTTACTAATTTCTTGTCATTATATATTAATTGCTTTGTTCTTCTTTCTTTGGGCCAATTTTTTCTCCTTTAATCCCTGAGATTAATATTTGGGCCATTATTTTTCAAAGTTTCATATTTTATAGTATCCACATTTCCAAGCTATGAATTGCCTTAAAAGTATTGCTTTACCTTTGCCCTCAAGTTTTTGAGCTTCATCTCAGAACATCTTTGGATTCATATTATGATTTCTTCCCTAATCCAATAATGACTTTGAAGCCTACTTCTTAGTATCCAACCATGCAGGTTGAAATTATTTTTATCATTGTTTATTGTTTTATTGCATAGGACATACACTAGGACTTCAGCCTTTGGTATTAATCCAAAATTGTTGTATTTACCAATATATAGTCATCTTTTGTTAGTATGTGTTACAAAACTGTGTATTCTTTGTTGTTGGGTATAATAGACTAATACCTATTACTTCTAGTTTTTTACTTTTGATGATACCATTAAGTATTAAAACATATCAAAGTCTAAAAGTTCTTCAAACTTTCACCCTCTTCTCAAGGAAAACTCATGTCCTTAGCAAACACCAATAACAAAAACACCATTTGCTCCCTTCTCTACTTATATGTTAATGCTGATTGGTATTTTAAATACTTTTTTAATCTCAATATATATTATTATTACTGCATTACACTGGCAGTATTCATTTGTATTTGTCCACACATTTATCACATTCTTTGTTCTTCATTCCTTCTTGCATATCATTGTGCTATCATTTTCTTTCTATTTAGAGTTCATTCTTTATTCCTTTAATCCTGGTTGCAGGAGGCAAGCTCAATTTTTGTATCCCTAAAAATTTTTCATTTCACTTCATTCTTCTAAGATTTTTTTTCTTCTTTTTTTCTGTTTCAAGTTTTTATTTAAATTCTAGTTAGTTAACATATAGTGTAATATTGGTTTCAGTAGTAGAATTCAGTGATTCATCACTTACATATAACACCCAGTGCTCATCACAAGTGCCCTCCTTAATCCCCATCACCCACCTAGTCCATCTCCCACTCACCTCCCTCCAGCAACTGTCAGTTTTCTCTCTATAGTTAGGAGTCTGTTTCCTGGATTGACTCTCTCTTTATCTTCCTCCCTTTGTTCATTTGTTTTGTTTCTTAAATTCCACATATGAGTGAAATCGTATATTTGTCTTTCTTTGACTTATTTCACTTAGCATAGTACACTCTAGCTTCATCCATGTCATTGAAAATGACAAGATTTCATTCTTTTTATGGCTGAGTAATATTCCATTGTGTGTGATATATCTCACAATAATGGGTAGTGAATGATAGGTTATTTGCTGGCAGTTATTTTTTTCAGAACACTGGAGATATTGTTCAGTCTTTTGACTTTTATTGTTGCTTTTGAGAAGGTAGGTATCAGTCCAGTTCCTTCTACTTTTTCCTTTTGGTACTTTTCATAGTTTTTAGTTTTTGTCTTAGTTTTAGTTAAGATTACTGAGAATTGATAATGAAAAGAAACCATGATTTGAAAATTAATTGTACTTTGACTCAGCAAATTGGTGAAGTGTACCAAAGCATGATATGCAAGACCAAATAGCTAAGTTCAAGGTTTTAACATAAGATGTCTCAGAGCTTTATGTTCAAAATAGGGCCACAGAGAGATGTTTTAATGGTAATTCCATGTGAATTCATGTTTTCCAAGAATTAGACCATTGACTGTCTCTGCAACTCTTCAAGTTTGCAAATCTAACCACTTCCTTTCCAGACTACTATTATTCTCCCCTAAAATTACCTTATGACTCTTCCAGCTGATGAAATCCTATAAATGCCCTTTTCTGTTTTCCTCTATTATGTCTGAGATGCTATGCTCCCCCTCGATTAGCAGATTTAATAAATTCAGCCTTTAACCGTCATTGATTTTCCTGGTGGTCTTTGAAGGTGCTAGACAGTCACAGAGGCCCCAGAGATGTCTAGTCAGACCCCTCATGATTATCGTTCTGGTCCTTTGACTCATTTAGTGCCTATTCCACTGACTGCCTGTGAGCAACCCTGTCCAGGGTTTGCACATCTATGTTGATGAGGTGAGTCTAGCACTTTTTACTGGGTAGGGTTTATTTTATTTGTCCTAGGAATCAGGTTTCCCAGGACTTTTTCATTATCCCTGCACATCTCTTCTTGTTTTCTTTTCCCTTAGTGGGGTGGGGGTGAAGAAAAAGATAGTCTGCCAAAGCTTTGCCACATTACCCATCTTGTCTATCTGCCTCTTATCTATATTTTTGTGTATCTATAAGAATAAATCCTAGGAAAGGAGTTATGTCTTGTTAGCCAGCCAACCAGGACTAATAAGTGAGGTGTCTCTTTGACCAATATCCTTTCTAGGACCTATTGTCTTGGATTACTCATTAAAATCTTTTAAGAACCTTCTCCAGTCTTGTCTATATGTAGGAAATTGGCTGTAGGAGAGAGACTTCACATTTTCCACCTGTCGGAGGCTGCTGATTTCTTGTGTCAGCAAGCAGAGGTGGATATTCCAAGGCCTTCACTGTCCCTATTATCTTCTTATTTCCTGGTAATCATTGACTAAATTCTCCAAAATTATTTCTGTATTATATTTCACTGAATGATTTGACTTTCATTCTGATAACTGTGATTATATAATAAATTTGTCAGTTTTTTCCACTAACAGACGTGGACTACTTTTCCTTGCCAGACATCTAATTAATCATTCTTTGTGACCTTAGGCAGGTGATTGGTTATTTTGGAAATATCATCAGGGAAAGAGTACACTTGAGCCTTGTTGAATAAGATCTTACTAAAATCACCACTACCACACTTATTACAGACATTAAGCTGTAGTCCTCTAGAAACTTTACAAAAGTAGGTGGTCTAAAAGATAGGACAGCTAATACACAGGTAGCCCAAGCCCCTCAGAATTAGGAATTAGATTGCTTCCACTCAAGGTGACTGGAACAAAACTACTCTCACTCAAAATGACCAGTGCCATTGATGGTGATGGGCTTATACTCTTGGCTATTTTATCTCCTCTATGCTAATTCAAGGTTCTAGATTATTGGTAGACAACTCTACTAACACAGCACTACCAAGACAGCCTTCTTGAAAATCAGTATTGTCATGTTCCTTCATTCACTTATACTGACAATAAGGGACAACTCCTGAAACTGATCCAAGAAGAAATAGGAAATCTAAATAAACTGATAACAGGTAACTTAAAAAAACTTCCCACAAAGAAAAGCTCAGACCTAGGAGACTTTACCAGTGAAGTCTTCCAGATGTTTATGGAAAATTCAACATAGCTTTTCTCAAAATTTACCAGAAAGTATAAAAGGAAGCGATATTTTCCAACTCATTCTATAATGCCAATATTAACCAGACACAAAAAACAAAGACACCACAAGAAGAGTATAGTCCAATATCCCTTATAAATAAAGATGCAAAAATCTTAAAGTACTAGAAAATTGAATCCAACAACATTTAAAAAGAATTATACAGCATGACTGAGTGTGATTTATCCCCAGAATGTGAGGTTTATTTAAGATAGAAAAGTCAATCAGTGCAATGCACCGTAACAATAGAATAAAGGACAAAAACCACATGATCATCTCAGTTGATACAGAAAAAGCATTTCACTAAGTTCAACACACATGGTAAATATGTTCAACAAACTAGGGGGAGAAAAAACTTCTTCAGCCTGATCAAGTCCATCTGAAAAACCTTAGCCGACATCCTGCTTAATGGTGAAAGACAAGATGTTTTCCTTCTAAGTACAGGAGAAAGATGAGGAAGAATATCTGCTCCTGCAACTTTGATACTTTACTTCTATGAGGACTCCCTTTTCTGTAGGTGATTGATTACTTTCCAGCTTTCTCGACAAATTCTGATGGGTCTTGTTGGCTGTTTTTTTCTCTCCATGTAGATTTACATCTTTTACATTCCCTTGAACTAATATTAGTGGTGTTTTGGAAAGAGCAGAAATAAGTGCCTGTTTTCAGTATATACCATGTTTTATCAGAAGTCCAGTCTAAATATTAAAGCCAAAACCAAAACCATAAAAACATTCCACTTACGACTCTAAAGCATATCTGGGACTAAGAATTACCATCATACTGTGATACCTGCATTTTACTTCCTGTATCACTCTACCTTTTATATTATACTCATTGGTGTACATGTTTTATCTTCTCTACTCATCTATGAATTCTTGAAAGTGGGAGTTGTATTGTGTTTATTTCTCTATTCCACAATGCCTGGTATAACCTATCAGATATTATGATTTCTATAAATGTTTGTAAATAAAAGAAAATACATGTGTCCACAACATTATTTGGATTTTGCTGATTGGATGCCAATAAATCTTTATGATTACACCCATTACTCCTAGCCATAAAAATGCTGCATACTTACAATGAATAGGGTGGCAACAGCCTGACACTGACTAATCGTTTCAGCGTAGCCACAAAAGAAGTGTTGATCTAGAACGAGACCAAATGTGAGGAGAATGGTTCCAGCTGTTGCTGCCAGGGCACTAAGAGAATTCATTATTCGGCTCAGCTTCACCTGAAAGAGATGAAGACCGTAACACTGAGTCTACAGACAAAAAGCAATGGTGGGGAAGACTGGAGGGAGGGTTCTAGTCACAGCATTGCAATGCCACAATACAGCTGTGTGATCATATGCGAGGCACTTCGTCCTTTCGGGCTTCAGGCTCTCAGCCAGAGAATGAGGGAATACAGTGAACTTTTAATAACCCTTCCATCCCCCACAATCTGTACCTAAGTTAACTTCCATTTAGTTGGGGGCAGTGGTGCACACTGAACGAAAGAGGTACGTAAGCTTGGCCACATTGCACTGCACTTTGATGCTCTGGTAGAAGTCATGACCTATTTACATTTTTGTTTTATGACTCTGTTTAACTAAACATTGTATTTCTTTGCAATTCTTATTTCTTCCTAAAACTTCAAACCTGCAGGAGAAGTTCTGTGTTGGAAATAATTTACTGGCTTGTTAATTGATATCTCATATTTTTGATTCTTTGAGAAAAGTAAAAATATTCTCCTTATAATTTATCTGTAAGTTAAACTTTTGCATTCATTAACACTGTATTATTTATTTTGAACTTCTGCTTATAAGGTTTATTTTATTTATTTATTTATTTTTTAATTAGGTTGTCTTCACAGTGAGCCTATCATGGGAGTCAAACTAATGCCTTTCAAAGTGTCTGGCATGACAGAAAAAATGAATGAAGGAGTTCCTGGAGTACTGGGACCCATTTTACCATTTGGCTTAGCAACTTGGCTCTCATTCTATGCCTCAGTGTTTTCATATGTAAAATAAGAAACCGGATAACCTAGAAAACTCTTCTGACACTAGTGTTTTATGATTCTATGGACAAAAGACCAATGCCGTTGATTGGTATCAGTACTTGACAGTTTGTGAAATTATAGTGGGTTAATGATTTTCCAAATTCATTTTCAAGGCTAGAATTAATTATTTCAAAGTTATTAATTTTTAGTGAAGGGGAAAATGTAACTCACCAGAGTTTTTGTGGTCTTTCTTTCCAGTGCAACTAGGAAGGCTCCAGAATTAATGAACTATTAAAAAGAATAAATATTTTAGTGATGGGCTTGCTTAGCTGATGTTGAAGAGTTATCAGAGAATAGACTTCTATGTGTTTTGTACACATGCCTTCCTTCCTCGTTCACACGATCCTCGGAGCAGTGAGCAGGGTGAGATGCCTGATAAGATTGTCCACAAGTGAGTAGTGGACAAAATACTGAACTAGGAATAAGCTTTAGCCTTAACTGTCTATTCGAACATGAGATTTTTCTTTTTTTTTTTAAGCTTTACTGGGCTTTAGTTTTCTCATCCACCTTCCTCTTATAGCTATTGTGGACTGAGCTTTGATATCATGCCACACTGGTGTCAAATCGGTTCACAAGCAATAAAATCAGATTCTGTCATTCTTATAAGAAACATCCTTGCTACCCATTTGCAGTCCAGAGTGCTCTGCCAGCTAATATGCTGGGCATTCTAATGAAAAAAAAAATCCCAAGAATTTTCATGGAGGTGAGTCATATGTGGTAGCATCATTATCTGATAGAAACTCCAAATTGGACTACAGCAGATGCATTTTTAAGTTTCCATTCCACTGCCTGGTATTTCTTCAGCCTCATCTCTTCACCCTCACTCTTACAGTTCTCAGGATAGGAAGTGTTCTCCCATACCTTGAGCCTTTTGTTCATGGTTCTCCCTTGGCATGCAGCAAGATAGTCCTACCCCTTATGCTCAACCATTCCCCACTCTCCACCATTCCCCCGCCCTTCCTCTGTGTATGCGCTCATCCTGATTAACCACCCATCCTTTAAAATTTAGCTAAGCTGGAGTGTCTCTGGACATCTTCCCCTCCTTTTTGTAGGAGCCTTTCCTGTAGAGGCAATTCCTGTGTTTGTCACCACTCATCACACAATATGGTGATGATCTGATTCTCTCCTTGAGAGACCTTGAGACCAAGAACTGCCTTTTCCCTGAATTCCCACACACCATCCATTCTCTGGCCCTAAACTTGGTGCTAAAATAATGTTTATTGAATGTAATTAAGTAAATGCCTCTGTGTAGCTCAAAGGTACATCTGAGAAGCCTTCCTGTTTCTTAACTTCTCTAAAGAGTAAACTGACCTTTCATCTCTGCTTACACAACCACTTTCTACACCTGTGTGATATCATTTATCACATTACCTTGAAATGACCTGTTTACATGTTTTCGTCTTGCTAAACTGAGAGCCCTTTGAAGGAAGGGCTCAAGTATTATTATTTTTGTTTGTTTATTTTCCCCCAGGTTTATTGAGATGTAATTGACATAGAGTACTGTATAAGTTTAGGGCGTATGCATAATGATTTATGTATCTACCTTGTATATATGTGAAATAATTATAATAACTTTACTTCCCATCAATTATTTCATATAGATATGACCCCCCCCAAGAAAAGGAAAAAGAAAGAAAAAGAATGTTTTTCTTTGTGATGAGACTCTCTTAAAATTGACTCTCTTAAAAAATTTCATAGATATCACGCAGCAGTGTTAACTGAGTCATCCTGTTGTACATTGAATCCCTAGTACTTATTTATCTTATTACTGGAAGATTGTGCCTTTTGACCACCACCCTCCATCCCCTTTCTCCTCACTCTCTGCCCCTGGTAACGTTAAATCTGAGCTCTTTTTCTATGAATTTTTAAAAATTCTAAATATCAGTGAGATCATACAGTATTTGTCTTTCCCTGTCTGACTTATTTCACTTAACATAATGCCCTCAAGGTAACTATGTTGTTGCAAGTGGCAGGATTTCCTTGTTTTTTTATGGCTGCATACACACACACACACACACACACACACACACACACACACGTATATATATATATACACTTTATCATCCATTCATCTCTTGATGGACACTTAGGTTGTTAACATGCCCTGACTTTTATGACAAATGCTGCTGTGAACATGGAGGTGCAGATATAGGGCGCAGACATAAGGTTTTCATTTCCTTTGGATATATTCCCGGAAGTGGAATTGCTGGATCATACAGTTGTTTTAATTTTTTGAGGAAACTTCATACTGTCTTTCATAGTGAGAGTCCATGTATTATTAACCTTTGGATCCTCATTGCCTTCCTCTGTGTATCCGGCTTATAATAGTAACTCATTTTGAATGAATGGACAAATCACTTCAAGACCCAAGGACATATTCCCAAAGGAGCTTCAGGACCCAATGATGGAACATCAGTAACTCTGATGAATTAATAATTTCAACAAAGTTGATTTTTATTTTATCTTTTCAAAGCATATCTTGCAACTGAATGCAGCTCGTTTTGTAATTAAGAATTCCCTAGTGTCCCTGTTAGCATGGCTTCAAATTGAACTCAATTGACTGTACTCACCAAAACGGAGCTCCAGAATGGATATCCTGAAACAAATATAAAGGGGTACCTTGGGTATGGATTTTCAAGGGTGAAAAGGAAAACAACTCCAAAAGAAAAGTTCATCACTCCAAACAGGATCTGCATAGCCTATAAATAGAGGAAAAAGTCATGGTAAGGAAAAAGCAAAATGGTAGGTTTCCTTTTCAAAAATATACACCATCTTCTTTTGGTGAGAAGGATTTGGTGATTACCTTCTTTTAGAAATAGGGGAAGGATAGTAGAAGCCCCTTTATGATGCTCCCAGGTGTTTTCTTGATCCCTTTATCTGACATTTGGTAACAGGTAAAATGATCTAAATCAGTGCTCTGGAAAATGTAGCCTGTGGATTGGCAACATTAGGATCACCTGAGAGTTAGAGATGCAGACTTTCAGGCCCTATATCCTATATCCTATACTTACTGAATAGAATCTCCAGGTTAGACTGAGAGGTCCATGTCAAACTCTCCAAGCAGCAGGGAAATGCAAATCAAAACCACGAAGCAATAGGACCTCACATCTGTTAAAATGGCTATCATCAAAAAGACATGATAGCAAATGCTGGTGAGGATGGGGTGCACTGTTAGTGGGGATGTATCACTATGGAAAACAGTGTGGAGATTCCTAAAAAAATTAAACAAATAGTGAAAAAGGTAAAGCAATGGTTTGACGATTGTTAGGGAAGATTGGTGAGAATGACGTAAAGCATGGAGGGTGTACCATGTGTGAGTGTTATGTTCTCTGCCCTCTTACTCTCCGTCTGCCTTCTCTGAGTCCTCTCATTCACTCCCATGGCCACTATGACCTTTAAATAGGTGAGTTGCAAAGGATAGCCTTTTCCTCAAGTCCAAGTCAATTTGAGTAAGTTTAACTGAATAGCCACTACCCATCCGTCTAAACTATTAAAATTGTTTTCTAAGTGGCTTTTCAGCACCAGCTTCCTTTTCCTCTATTCCAGTGTTATGTCAGTGCTGAAGAAAGATCACAAAACAGAACCAATCTGGTTACTCCTCTCAGTTTGTTTGAAACAAAGGTTCCAAATCTGGTGGCCATCAAATTCAGAGAAGTGTTTACAAAATACAGATTTCAGTTCCCCTGCACAACTCCCCCCACCCCCAATTGCTGTTCGGTAGTTCTGGAACAAGGCCTGGGGACTTGGTATACACATTTTATGAAACTCCTTAGGTGCTTTGTTGATTTCACAGATTGGAAGCTACTTGTCAATATTGTAAAGTCTAAGTAGGGATGGATATAGGATGCTTGGCAATTAGGTCTCCAAATTACCTTCCTGGTTGTTTCTTTTTCTCCCCAAAATACTATTTTTCACATTAAAAAAAAGTTGGTAAAATATCCATAACAAAATGTACCATACATACTTACCATTTTATTTAAATTAATAAGCTTTATTTTTATATATTTTTTAAGATTTTATTTATTTATTTTACAAAGAGAAAGAGAGCACAAGCAGGGGGAGCAGGAGTGAGAGAAGCAGACTCCCTGCTGAACAGGGAGCCCGATGCGGGGCTGGATCCCAGGACTCTGGGATCATGACCTGAGCTGAAGGCAGACAGATACTTAACTGACTGAGCCACCCAGGCGTCCTTAGGCTTTATTTATAAAGGCAGTTTTAGGTTCACAGCAAAATTGAGTGAAAAGTACAAAATTCCCATCTATTTTCTCTTTCCCTCCCCTATTGCACTATCAATATCCCATATCATTGTGGTATATCTGTTACAATTGAACCAACACTGACACATCATTGTCAACCAGAGTCCGTAGTTTGTGTTAGGCTTCACTCTTGGTGTTGTACATTCTGTGGGTTTTGACAAATGTGTAATGACATGTATCCACCATTATAGTATTGTGCAGAATAGTTTTCCTGCTCTAAATATCCTCTGTCCTCCACCTATTCCTCCCTCCCTCTCTACTCCATACCCTGGCAACCACTGATCTCTTTGTCTCCATATTTTGGCTTTTCCAGAATGTCACATAGTTGGAATCATAGTTTGTTGTCTTTACGGGTTGGCTTCTTTCACTTAGCAATGCATATTTTAGATTACTCCGTGTCTCTTCATGGTTCGATGGCTTATTTGTTTTGAGCACTGAGTAACATTCCCTTGTATGGATGTACTGCAGTGTATTTATCCATCCTGATTTTTCTTTCTTTTTTCTTTTTCTTTTTTGTCTTTTAATCCCCTTTAGTCTTTCAAGTCTAACTTGCTTGCTCCCAGCTCTCTTTTGCCATTCCCAAACTATGCTACCCTGAGCTCTTTGTTCACAATGCTTTCTCTATCCAGAATATTCTGCTTTCCTCCTCTCCTTTCATTACTACTTACTAAAATTTTGTCACTTCTTCAGCATTCAGATTAAATGCCAAATTTGCCATAATGTGGTGCCATTGCTTTTAGACAGAAGTAAATGTTCCCTCTCTGGGTTCCCCTGCCCCTCACCCCCAACCATTTATGGCTCTTATTAGATGCTACATTGAAATGTGGTATTTAATATTGTTATTTTATGATTTTAAATCATGTATTTATCCTCCTCAATGAGAGAAACTAGGTTGTATTTATTTCTGTAACCCCCATATTGTCTCACATAGTTTTTTGCACATAGTTCAATCCATATTAAAGTATTTGAACTCTTTAGCAGAAGTTTCAGTACCATTATATTTGAATAGATGCTAAAGCAGTTTAGACTGATGGCCCTTATCTACATGTCAGGGCCATCTTTCTCTACTTTTTTTTTTTTTTTCCTGGAAAAAAAGTCAGTTTCTTTCTATTTTCCATTCTTGAAGGCTTGGGATTGAAACGACAAAAATTTAGAAGATATAGACACTATCACAGCCTTAAACATACTGAATCACATTTTCTGAAAGGAAGATTGGTAAACAAAAAATAATTAATATTCATGAAATGGATAGGTGGGTGGAGAGATGAGCATTTACGGTATTAAGGAGATTTTCTGCAAAAGCCCCAGATATAAAAATACCATATCATATTGTGAAACTGAATTCTGAGTCTTGATTGGGAAAATGTAAAACTGTAGAACTCAGTAACCCAGGATATAAAATCTAAACAATTGACTTCTACTTGATTTTCTCTTTCTCTGAACTTGACTAGGAAAAAACTCCTAGGTGGTCAATTTGGAGATTTTTACTTTAACCTCAGCCTTCAAGAGCCCAAAGATTTTGGCTTATTCATTTTATATCTTCCTCTCCATAGAACCTTGTACATAATTGGTTTAGAAATATGACATATGCTTCCTGAATTGGACGGAAATAAAAGTTGGAATTAGCTCCTACCTTGAAACATTGTGCTGCCAGATATTTCTTTCCCTCTTCTTCTCCCCCCACCCCTTATCTTAATTCAGCTTCTATTGCAAAGTTATAGAATCTATAAAACCATACTGGGGGTGGCTAATTAAGCCCATGGTTCATAGACTGGGTGGCTTATAAACAATAGAAATTTATTTCTCATGATTCTGGAGACTGAAATTTTGAGATCAGAGTGCCAGCATGGTTGGGTTCTTGTGTAGACCCCTTCTGAGTTGCAGACCACCAGCTTCTCTTTTGTAACTTCACATGGTGGAAAGAGAGCTAACTACCTCTCTGACCTCTTCTTATAAGGACACTAGTCCCATTCACGAGGGCTTTACCATCATGAACTAATTACCCCCCAAAAGACCCACCTCCAAACACCATTACACTGGAATTATGGTTTCAACTATGAATTGTGAGGAACACAAACAGTCCATAACACACCTCAGTTGAGTATACATTGGGGCAAATCTGACTTACCCCTAAGATTTTCATTTTTGTAGCAAGTAATTTTGGAAAAGGGCCACTCGTATCATAGGTTGTGGCTGTGAGGTCTGTTGACTGCAAGTCAGGAATAGTGATTTCTGGAGGAAATAGCAGAAACACAGGATTGTGTGCAGTGTTTGAATCCATGATGGCACAGTTGATATTTTGAAATGAAAAAAATATTCTTGGTGGTACTTAAGTCTAGACCATGTTCTTCTTCTGTACCAAGGCTGTCTGGAGCACTGGCATTGTTGTGCTTTGTCTTGGAATTATAGAACCATAGAGTCACAGAGTCATGGAATCTCAGGATTGGTCGAGATCTCAAGGTTAGTGAGTCAAATACCCAGGACTGGAGGTCAGAGGACCTGCCAGTAGTCCTAGTTCAGTTAGCAACTCACCGTGACCTTGGGCAAGTCACATCCCCTCTCTTAGTTTCGTTCCACATATGTACATTGATCAGGCTGGGCTAGGTGATCTGTGAAGACATTTTAGTTCCCAAATAAATAAGCATTGTGAATATTTATTCTAGTTCTCTGTCTTCAGGAGGTAGGGGACAAAACCTCTCAGGCCCTCAGAAATAATTAATAATCCACTTCTTGAATAGACATAGTATCTATTTAGTCTGTCACTTTTGTTTTTGCCACCCGATTTTATTAGCTTTAGTTGTGAACAGACCACCTCAAAAGTTTTGAGTGGCTTCAAACAACCAGCATTTGATTTTGCAAAGAATTCTGTGGGTCATGTAGGTGGTTCTACCAGTCTGGTCAAGCTCAGCTCTTGTGTGCCAGGTTTTCTCTGCATCTGTGGTCAGTTGGTGAGGTGGCCAAAGGTAGATGATTTAGCATGGCCTCAGTCACATATCTGGCAGTTGGTAGGCTCTTGGCTCTTCTCTAACTCACAAATGTTTTTTAAACTTCTGCTGAATCATGTATGCTAATCTCTCATTGACCTAAGCATATTGCAGAGACCATCCATATTCGAGGGTAAGGAAGCAGACTCCATACCTTCATGGGAAGATCTGTACTGTCATAGTGCAAGGACATGGATGAAGGGAGGAGAAGAATTTGTATTCATTTACACACTCTACCATGTCATTTTCTGGTGTTTTGTAATAAGATCAGGTCTTCCTAAATCAAAAATCCTGATGTGACAGCCTCTAGCCACTTGCTGGTTAGAACATACTAAAGGACCAACCCTCTTACAGTTTTTCTCTGAATTTACCTTCCAGCATTCAATTTTTCATGAACATAGAATCCTAATGGTGATCTTCCCTTATTGTTCTCTGAGTTAAGCAAACTCTATTCCAATATATTTTATAATACCATTTCATCTTTATTTATTCATATTTTAGCTTTTTCTGAACCTTTTCCAGTTCCTCTTTCTCTTTCTCTTTTTCCCTAGGCATGATTACTAGAACAATGTTTTAATAGCCATCAGACAAATAATAGAAAGATTACTTGAAGTTTTTATTGTGCTTTAATTCTTGCAAGCTAATTCTGGAGGTGCAGTTCTGAAAGACTCAATCCTTCGAGCATAAGAGCTTAGAATTAATTCCAAACCCTTTTATTTACTAGGTATGAGGTCTTGGCTAAGTGATACATTAATTTACATATTCATGTTAACTTACCTATTTATTAAAGTTTTACATCTTTTATCTAAAAATGAGAATAGTCATTGTTACCTTATAGGGCTATTGTGAGTGAATTATAAAGTATTTGGTATGTAGTTAATGCTAAATAAATTGTAATTACAAAAATAATAGCAATTAGCATTTTTTATTCTTATTTTTTTTAAAGATTTTATTTATTTATTTGACAGAGATAGAGACAGCCAGCGAGAGAGGGAACACAAGCAGGGGGAGTGGGAGAGGGAGAAGCAGGCTCATAGCAGAGGAGCCTGACGTGGGGCTCGATCCCAGGACGCCGGGATCACGCCCTGAGCCGAAGGCAGGCGCTTAACCGCTTTGCCACCCAGGTGCCCCAGAATTTTTTATTATTCTTACTATTTTAATCATAGTGGCTAAAAGCTTCGTTTTATGTTTTCATTATTTCCAAAGTTTATTTTGGTTGGTTCTTTATCAGCTGAATGTTCAGTGTATTTTTGTAAGCTTAGCTATAGGAACTTTGGAAATGTCATACTGAGTTGGTCCAGAAGTTATTTTACCTCATTTCTGCATTTCAGGGTGGCTGTGGAACTCCATAGCCCTCCTGCTAATAAAGCATCTAGG
This sequence comes from Ursus americanus, assembly GCF_024610735.1. NCBI lineage: Eukaryota > Metazoa > Chordata > Mammalia > Carnivora > Ursidae > Ursus > Ursus americanus. The sequence continues at coordinate 36,818,888 of NC_142150.1, read as the reverse complement.
CCCATTGATACATGGGTAAAATAAGTTTGTGCACTACTTTTCTTTTGTCCCATATCTTTAGGTTTCTTTTTATTTTCCAGTCTGCCAAAATCTACTCTTTTTGTGGGAATTATTCTAGCTCTAAAGTGGTTTATGGAATAATGTATAATATCCCTGTATTCCTCAATGTTCCCAAACCAAGCTTCACTTGCTGGTTATTCCAGGGAAGTTACAGTGGTCCAACTGATTGGTGTTCTCAGCATCATAGTTAATGGGATCAGGCTGCCCCTTGTCACAGCTTCCCTAATTTCCTTGGTAGAAAGTTCCAAGAAAGGCCCTCTGTGCTCTTTCTCTTTCTCTTCTCTTCCTGCAGCTGAAGCTCAATTTTGTTTTTAAATTTCTTATCTTTTTCTGTGTTGCAAAATCTCCCCCCTTTTAGAGATCCATAGTCATATTCTAGCCAATAGCAGTCACCTAGTATGACCAGATGTCATCTGTTTAGGGGCTTGCAGATCCTCTAGATTTCTCTTGCTCTTTAAATTAGAAATATCTTATTCCATGAATGATAATAAAACCCAGTGTCCCTCCCAGATATATTTCAGAAGGGGTAATCAGATATGAGGGAAGGGGATTATTTTAACCATGGACTAAAGAGGAAATAAAATCATTGCCCAGAACTTCACACAGGTAAAAAACATAGAATATATAAGAACCTAAAAATAAATTAAAGTCCTTAGTTAGAAAGATATGAAGGATACTGAAATGCAGGGTTTCTTAAATCAATGACATAGTAAATTTATTTAACAGAGAAGCTCACAGACGGCAAACACTGTATGCTCCAACCTTCCAATAAAACTTTCTCATATTTCCCTCTGTTATATGAACAGATAACCAAAAATTATATGAATTGTGAGGAAACACGAAATATAGAAACAGAAATAAAAAGAAAAAATCAGGGACTATATAAGAGAAGAAAACTTGACCAGAAATCCACTAATACACTCAGAAGTGTAGGAAGAAATATTGCATCCATGAAATGAGAACGCTATAATATGGAAAGAGAGAACAAATAAATCTCTTGAAAATGAAAATGATAGCCAAAAAGAAAATCTGAGTAGACATGTTGGGATGTTAAGTAGAGAAAATTAACCAGAATGTAGAAAAAAAGAGCAAGGTAACAGAAAATAGAAGAGAAAATATAATAGTAATAATAACAATAACAATAATAATAAAATGGCTAATTCAGGAGATTCAACAGCAGTTACAGAAAGAGAAAAGAGAAAAAACAGGGGAGAAAATAATTTAAAAATTTATATTTAAATAGAAGAACTGATGAAAATAGACACATAAATAAATTTCAGAGCAGTTTGTACAAACAAAACATCCTTTAGGATTCCAAGAGGAAAAAAAATTGAGTCACACATAAAGGACTAGAAACCAGAATGGCTTTGGACTTTCCAACATCAGTGCTAGAATTGAGAAGACAGTGAAGCCTTAAACATTCAGAAGAAGTTTTTCTAATCTAGAATTTTATAGCCAAGATAAACCATTGAACTTTTGAAGATATATGAATTAAAATGTTTTCAGATATACACAATTTCCAAACTTTATCCTCCATGTGCTTTTTGTCAAAGGGCTACTGGAAACATAAAAGGATGGTCAAATTCATTAGCCACTAAGGAAAATGTAAATCAAAGCTGCAATTATGTATCTCTACAAACTTAGAGCAGTTGAAATAGAAAAGTGATAATACCAAATGCTAGTGTGGATGTGGAGAAACTGGATCTCTCATACATTGCTGACAGGAGTGTAAAAATGGTAAAGTCCCTTTGGAAAATAGTCTGGCAGGCTCTTATAACTTAGCAGTTGCACTCTTACACATCTATCCCAAAGAAATTAAATTTTACATTTATACGAAAACCTGTATGTGAATGTTTCTAACAGCTTTATTCATAATGGAAAAAAAAACGTGAAGCAACCATTTAATGTCCTTCAGTAAATGAATGCTTAAACAAAATCTGGTACAATCAACAATGGAAGACTATTCAGCATCTTAAAAAAATGGACAGTTGATATACACAACATGAATGGACCTCAATAGAATTATGCTCGGTGAAAAAAAATCTCAAGAGCTTAAGTATAGTATGATTTTACTTATGGGACATTCTTGAAATTACTAAACAATGGAAAGGGAGAATAGTGGTTGCCAGGAGACAGAGATAGGGTTGGTGGTGAGGTGTTAATACAAGGACGTATCAAGAAGGAGTTGTTTTGTGGATGTGAAACAGTTCTGTATCTTAATTGTTGTGATAGTTACAGAAATATATACCCAGGATAAAATTGTATAGCACTAAACACAACTAAATACACAAATACATACACATACAGACGTAGGACAAAAAATGTCAAAAACTGAACAAGGTTTGTAGTTTAATTAACTGTAAATGTACCAGTGTCAATTTCCTGGTTTTGATATTGTGTTTCAACTATGTAAGAGGAGGCCATTGAGGGAAGTTAGCTGAAGGGTACATCTGACACTTATCTTTGCAGCTTCAAAGAATTTTGAGTAAGTCTAAAAATACCTCAAAATGTAAAGTTGAAAAAAACTTCATAGAGCTTGAAAAGTAAAAACACTGAAGTATGAAACAAAATATATATATGTATTCATTTTTTATTTTAATGTTAGAAAATTATCCAGAAAACAGTTCTTAGGAACATTAAAATCAATAAATGAGCTTCCATATTTTGGCTGTTGTGAATAATGCTTCAATAAACATAGGGGTGCATCTATCTTTTCAAATTAGTGTTTTCCTTTTCTTTGGGTAAATAAACAGTAGTTGAATTATTGGATCATATGGTAGCTCTATTTTTATTTGTTTTGAGGGACATGCATTGTGTTTTACACAGGGACTGCACCAATTTACGTTCCCACCAGTAGTGAAAAGGGTTCCTTTTTCTCCACATCCTTGCCAACCCTTGTTATTTCTCGTCTTTTTTATTTTAGCCATTCTGACAGGTGTAAGGTGATATCTCATTGTGGTTTTGATTTTCCTTTTCCTGGTGATCAGTGATGTTGAGCATCTTCTCATGTTGGCCATATGTATGTCTTCTTGGGGAAATGTCTATTTAGGTCCTTGGCCTATTTAATCAGATTGTTTGGGGCATTTTTGGTGTTGACTTGTATAAATTCTTTATATATTTCAGATATTAACACCTTATCGGATGTATCATTTGCAAATATCTTTTCCCATCCAGCCAGTTGCTTTTTTGCCTTGTTGAAGGTGTCCTTTGCTGTGCAAAAGATTTTTATTTTGAGGTAGTCCCAATAGTCTATTTTTGCTTTTGTTTCCCTTGCCTTAGGAGACATATCTAGAAAAATGTTTCTGTGACTGATGTCAGAGAAATTACTGCCTGTGTTCTCTTCTAGGATTTTTATGGCTTCAGGTTTCGAACATTTAGGTGTTTAATCCATTTTGAATTTATTTTTGTGTATGGTGTTAGAGAAAGTGGTCTAGTTTGATTTTTCTTAAAGATTTTTTTTATTATTTATTAGAGAGAGAGAGCCAGCGAGAGAGGGAACACAAGCAGGGGGAGTGGGAGAGGAAGAAGCAGGCTCCCAGCGGAGCAGGGAGCCTGATGTGGGCCTCAATCCCAGGACCCTGGGATCATGACCTGAGCCGAAGGCAGACACTTAACGACTGAACCACCCAGGCACCCCTCTAGTTTTATTTTTTTTTTTACCTGTAGCTGTCCAGTTTTCCCAGCATCATTTATTGAAGAGACTGTATTTTCCCCATTTGTATATTCTTACCTCCTTTGTCATAGAATAATTGACCATGTAAGTGTGGGTTTCTTTCTGGGCTCTCTATTCTGTTCTGTTGATCTCTGTCTATTTTTGTGTCAGTACCATACTGTCTTGATTACTGCAGCTTTGTAGTGTATCTTGAAATCTTGAACTGTGATGCCTCCAGCTTTGTTCTTCTTTCTCAAGATATCTTTGGCTATTCAGGGTCTTTTGTGTTTCCATACAAATTTTAGGATTATTTATTCTAGTTCTGTGAAAAATGCTTTTGGTATTTTGATGGGGATTACATTGAGCCAAGATATGGGAGCAACCTAAGGGTCCATAGATAGATGGATAGATAAAGAAGATATGGTGTGTATGTGTACACACACACAGACACACAGACACACAGACACACACACACACACAGTGGAATATTATGAGGCCATAAAAAATGAGATGCCGTCTTGCCATTTGCAGCAACATGGATGGACCTAGGTTTTATGCTAAGTGAAATAAGAGAGACAAATACCATATGATTTCACTCATATGTAGAATCTAAAAAACAAAACGAATGAATAAACACAAAGTAGAATCAGACCTATAAATACAGAGAACAAAGTGATGGTTGCCAGAAAGAAGGGAGTGGGTGTTTGGGAAATCGGTGAAGGAGAGTCAGAGATGTAGGCTTCCATTATGGAATGAATAAGTAATGGGAATATAAGCCACAGAATAGGGGATATAGTCAATGATATTTTAATAGTGTTGTATGATAACTGATGGTAACTACACTTGTGGTGAGCATAGCATAATGTATAGAGAAGTTGAATCACTAGCTATTTACCTGAAACTAATATAACATTGTGTATCAACTATACTCAAAAAATTTTTAAAAATCAATAAATGTGTTATACCCATATATGGCAAAAGAGGGGGAAAATCTATGGAAGTATTTTGTTTTGTTTTGCTTTGTTTTTCATAACAATGGAGGATAGCAAGAGAGAGAAGTAAAGGAGATATAAAGTAAAACAGAAGTTATGGGAGAAAGTATCAGGGAGGAATGATGGGAAAGAGATTTGGGGATGACAGCTATGTACCGGCAATGGAGGGTGAGTAGGCTACGTTTCTCCAGTAGAAATTCCTTCAAAATGATAACATTGATATTATTTGTAATATGAATCAGTATGTTAAGAGATTTATAACATTGGAGAGGTTTGGGGTTGAAAAGGAAGTAAAAAAGAAAGAAAAAGCAAGAAAGCAGGCAAGCAAGAAAGAAGTAAAAGAACACCATTCCAGAGGTGGGGGGGGAAACACTGTGCAAGAGAAAGAATAATTTAGGTGGCTCAATTCCAATGCCATATATGGTCATAAAGAGATAAATAACACATGTCTCTCTGCCCAAATTATGGGCTTTGTAGAGAGGGTGGGGATGGGGAACGTTTATGTGTGTCATCATGGTTGGGGGTTGGAGAGAGGAAAGAGTTAAATTTTGATCTTCCGCAATGAGGAGATCAGTGCTTCTCAACTTTCATCACATAAAGGTATTCATAGAAAATTATATTTTTCTGGTGCGTGGCTGAATTGGAAGTATTTAGAGTTCCAAATAGAGCTACTTGTTACTCAAGATAATTTTGTATGACTTGTTTATTTTTAAAACCATGTGAATATGTAACTGTGATTATTGGAACCCCAGAAAATGACTACTTTGGTTGTGTGTGTGACAAAGCAAGTTAATATATCAAAAGGAAAAATAATACATCAAAATATATTGAATCCTTTTTCTTCTTTCTTTATTGCACATCAAGGATGTAATAGGAATTATGGCACCCAAGAAAATTTCATGCCCTAATTCCTAGAACCATGAATATGAGAAGATACCACACCCATGAATAGGCTACCTTGAGCTTTACTAAGTTTACTTCTAAGTGGGGAGATCATCTTGGATTTGAGTAGGCCCAGCGTAATCATGGGACCCTTAGAACTAGAAGCAGGAAAAGTTTGAGAAGGACAAATCATCATTGGGTTGGGAGATGGAGGGGGCCACATGAGAAGAAACGGAGGTGTCTTCCAGGAGCAGAGAGAAGCCCCCAGCAAAGAAACAGGGTCCTCTAACCTCAGCTGTAAGGAACTGAGTTCTTCCAACAATGAATGATCTTGGAAGAGGATCTCAAGCCTCAGAAACACCGAGCTGGCCAGTACTGTGATTTTAGTTAAGTGAGGCTCTGAGCAAATAATCTGACTAAGCTATGTAGGACTTCTGATGTATAGAAACTGAGAATGAATTGGTGCTGTTTTAAGCAGCTACATTTGTGGTAATTTGTTAGACAGCAATAGCTAATACAAGGGGATAAAGGTAAGGCTCTTACCATTTTGAACAAGGTTTTTTGCCTTAGTGGCTCTGTTACTCAGAGTCGGCTAACTTCTGTGACAAAAAATTCCATGCTTTCCTTGGCCTAGTACCATAAAAGTTTTCTCTCTTAGGTCACAATCCAACGAACGTTCACCAGTGGATTTAATCTATGCAGTTATTAATGGGTCAGGCACAATTCTCCACACATCTCAGCATCTTCTGGGTCCTGCATTCTCTGCATCTGGCCAGTACAGATTATGAGAAAAATGCAGGGGATTTAAGGGGCCAAGCCTGAAAGTGTGGTGAGCATCACCTCACCACCATTCCATTGGTAGTCACCTTCTCACCGACTCCGACCCCTCTCACCTACTATAACCCTTAAGTGGGCGATTTAATCTAGCAAATGAAGGTGTACTTGTGAGCAGTCAGCCCAGTTTTCCCACAGGATCTTGGGAACTGTAGGTATAAGGTAGCATCTGAAAAATCAACTCTTCCCACTTCTACCAAAACAAACCTCAGTTAGGAGTAACATAGTTTAAGAAAAAAAGCAGGTTACCTTTAAGTAAATCATCAGTGCTCTGGCTCCTTACAGCCTTTTTCACCTTGTTTTATAAACAGCTACTTCACACATTTACATTCCTTTATTGGCTCCTAAACACATTTGATTTTGTCAGCTCTAGACCCAAACTTATTGACAGGACAGTACAAGGTATCTCAGAAAGAGGAGGTAAGGGGGGGGGGGGGGGACTGCCTTTGAAAAACAAAGAAAAGTGGAATTCTTGCAGATTGGAAAGTTGTTTGTGGGCCCAAAGGGGATTAGGGGCTTCTGACTTGCTCCCTAGCATTCTCAATGGAATGGAAAAACCTCAGAGAAGATGGTTTTTAACTTTCTTACATTTTCACATTGTAAGCCCAGCCCCTAGGCACTGTATTTTTGCAATTTGGGGGAAAAAACCCTATATTCCAAGTGTGGTATAGAAGCATTATTCACAGGACACTTACGTTCTAATAGGAACTGAAACAATGAGTTTCTCATTGGTGTGGTGTGGACTAGCCAATAATGACAGGAATCACCTCTCCAGTGACTTACGCTGTTTTAAGATAAGACCCTGTGCATGGGTGTGTGTGTGTGTGTGTGTGTGTGTGTGTGTGTGTGTGTGAGTTTGTTGGATGGGTATGAAGAAAAATGGGCAGAACTGACTGCATGGGTTGGATTCTCAAATAATATGATTAAGAGTTGCAAATATCTATTTCTTGAACACCTGCATTTGTGGACTGAAAGGTAAACATATCATATAAGCACCACATAAATATGTGCTAATCTAGCTGAAGCAAAAGGGGAAATTATTAGTATTATTCAGAGTGAGTTGAATACAAAGTGGCAACCATGTAGGAATGGGAGGCCAACTCAGGTAAGGACCCTACCAAGGTGGAACCACGTTGGGAAGTTCAGACGGCTAATCCTTACTACAGAGGCAAAGGCAACAAGGAGCCGATTGCCAGTCTCTCCAGCTCCATGCCTCATTATTCTACCACACATAAATTCACTCACCTCTAGGTGGAGAGTTTGTGTTTTAAAAATGATTGAATGCCTACTCAAAGCAAGCCTTTGTGTGGAATTCTGCTGAAGACTCAGCTATGACACGGTTTGGGATTATTCCCAAGGATATGAAGGAACTATGAGAGTGTATGTGATTTCAAAAAAGGAGGATGTTGGAGAAAGATGTCCCTGGAAACACTTATGTTAGACTTCTTGAAATGGGAAGAAAAATGCAGAATCCAACAAGAGTGGTGAAGATTACAGAGAGAAGGAATGGTTAACAACTCCAAATGTATTTAAGAAATTGAGGAGAAAAAAGATTGAAAAAATGTTATTAGCCTTGGAGGATGCAGAGTAACTGATGGCTTTTGACCACAAAACTGACCACCAAAGGTCAGTTTCCTTTGGCCATTGAGGTCATAAGGGTTGATAAATTAGAAGTGAGTGCAGGCATACAGAAGTGAGTAGAACTTCAGTATATCACAGTTTGTCATACTTTGTTACAACATCTGCATCTCTGCCATTCCCTGCCTCCTACTTTCTTGTCCCTAGGTATGTTTGATTCTCTCCTTATACACTACAGTCTTTACCCATTGCCACATTATATCTCATTAATAATTGGACAAACTCAACATAGATTTGTGGAGGTAGTTGTAAATTGGGTGATTGAAAACAGGAAAGCAGGGGAATGGTGGGATTGATTTTTATTTCTCACTGACTCTTGGTTCTTGAGCCCTTTGAGAGCCTACATAGACTTCCTGGTTGACTTACTGAGCCCCTATAATACCCAGAGGAGGAGGCAAGGAATTTTAGCACCATAGAAAAGTAGGTCCATTTAAATATTAAACTGTAAAACAGAAATAGACTCATAAATAGAGAAAAAACTGGTGGTTTGGGGGGAGTAGGTGAAATAGGTGAAGAGGATTAAGAGGTACAACTTCTAGTTTTAAAATAAACAGGATTAAAAGTACAGCATAGGGAATATAGTCAATAATATTACAATAACTTCATATGGTGACAAATGGTAACTACACGTATGTGGTGAGCATTTCATAATGTATATAATTGTCGGATCACTACATTGTATGCCTGCAACTAATATTGTATGTCAACTATACGTCAGTAAAAAATGTATTCAGCTGTAAACTGAATTGGTGATCATAAATTGAAACACTCATACTGGTAACAGAATTTAAATGTGAATTACTCCTTCAAACCCAAAAAGTTTTGATATAGCATTAATATTTGTTGCCATTTTATTTTAATTAAGGACAAATCCTTTGAGTGTTCTGCATGCCCTTTGTTTTCTGCTGAGTGAATAAAGTAGCAACTATACTTGAGAACATAGGTTGGAGAAGACTATATTGTTCTTCCTTGTTTTGCTTCCATAATTAGGAGCAGTGTGGCATTTGGGTAGATTTTGCATGTTAGTCACAGTCTTCAGGTTGCTGTTGGTCTTTAGGGTAACATGAGGTAGAAGTTAAAGTAATATCTTCTTGGTATGAAGTTGAGCAAGTTGAAATGTTTTTCTGCACATCTTGTTCTGAATTTATATCAGACGTAGAAGTGAAATGTGTGTCTTGTACTGAGCTTTGGCAGGAGGAACAATTAAAATCTGGCTTTTTGTCTTCTGACTGCAGGTCGTATAGGTTTTGGCTCTCCTGTTTCATGTCTTTTAGTTTGTTGTCTTTCGTTTGCATGGTGTCTGTTTGCATAGCTTCTTTTTGGGTATCTGTGGATTTAAGGTCTTGTTGGTTCTTATCTTGATACTGACTGTCTTGAAATGGAATGCTTTGTAATTGTTGATGTCGAGTTATGGCGTGCACAGTTTGGACTTCTTGTTGTAGGGCTTTCTGCTTTACAGATTCTTTCTCTAATAGATCTTGGGTTTGCCGGATTTGAGAGTCCCACGTTAGGGAATGCGGCATTTCTAATTGTATTTCCTGCACTTTCCAGTCTTTGCTTCTCCAGCTTTGAAGTCTCCAGTCTTGGGATTGTTGGCCTGAAAATTGCCAGCCTTGGTACTCCTGGATTTGGAATTGCCCATCTTGATGTAGCTGCTCTTGGACCTGCAGGTCTTCAGCTTGATGGGTGTGTTTCATGAGGGCTTGCTCCTTATAAACCTGTAGAGCTCTATCTTGTCTATCTTTGTGTTGTTTCTTTGGGGATTGCTTTTCTTTGTCCTGTTGATCTTCACCTTGTCCATAGGGGGATTGTTGCCTTCGGGATTGTTCCCATTGGGCCAGCTGGCCTTCAGCTTGCTGATCTGGGTGTTTCTGTCTGTCTTGCTTAACTTGGATTTGCTTATCTGTGGAGCGCCTCTTTGGGGATAGCCAGCCCTTGATGTGCTCGTCTAGGGATTTCCTTTTTGGAGATTGCTGGCCTTGGATTTGCCGGTCTGGGGATTTCTGTTTTGGATATTGCAAGACTTTGTTTTGCTCCTCTAAATTATTTGACTTTAGAGATTGCCAGTTTTTGTTTTGCCAGTCTAGGTGTTGCCACTTTGAGAATTTCCTGCTGTGGAATTCCTCCTTAGATTTCCATTCTTGGGTCAGTAACTTGACTTCTGATTGCATGTCTTGATATGCTACTTGCATAAATTGCTGATTTTGTTGTTGAAGGGACTGCTGATCTAGGCGTTGTATATTAGAGGACTGTGCAGCATGAAATGTTGGAGCATCAAATAGCACGACTTGTGCTGGCAGAGCTGGTACTTGGGAAACCAGATCTTGGTTAGTTATGCCTTGGGGTGGTGGATATGGGGACAGCATGTCTTGGGATGCCATGTTTTTAGATGGCATGTCTTGGTATGGTGCATTCTGATATGATATGTCTTGGTATGGTACATTTTGAGATGGGATATCTAGGGATTGTGTGTCTTGGGATGATAGGTCTTGGTACGGCATGTCTTCTGATGTTGGGCCATGAGGATGTGTAACATAGGGTTTTGGGGCTTGTACCGGCACAGCGTGGGATAGCAAGTCTTTGGGTGGTAACGCTTGGAGTTTTTTTGTAGAATAGGATGGAATAACTTGGAGTGGTGAAGCTAGAGGCTGCAGCAGCTGGGTTTGCTTTTTTGGGGATTGTGCGATAGCAGGTTTTAGATCTTCATCTTTCAGTTGTTCAGTGTATGGAATATTTTCTGTGGGCTTTTTATCTGATGTTGGAGGCAAAGGTTTCAGCTTAGTTTGTTCTTCATGAAGTTGTGAAGGTGGAGGAATATTTTTATATTGTTCATCTAGCATAGATTCAGAAGATGTATAATAAATATTGCTACTTCTCCTCCTTGAATGTCGAAAGGCCAACGGATTTTTTGAGATTCTTAACTTGAAGAAAGTATAGCCTCCAATGAAAACAGGTTGCTTGTTTGTTGTGGAATCATCAGTGGAAGACTGTTCTTGAAGCTCAAATTGTATTGTGGCATTTTCTTCAGGGGCAGATAGTTCACTATCTTGAGTAACATCCGAAGGCAAGAAAAATACAATCTATAAAACCAAGGGGTAGGGGAAACATTAATGTAACAACCAAATTTTGATGTTCTTTTTTTCTTGTATTCCCAAATGATTTTTCATCTCTGCCTTAAGGTAGTAGATAGAACATAACATCTACACAAGGAGTCAGAAAACAAATGCCATTACTAGCGCTGCCTTTGCCATCAACTCATTGGTTTTATTTTGGACAAGTCATCACCCACCATTATCTCAAATATTGAAAAGGGGAATTTGATTAAGATTGTCTGAAATATTCTTCCTATACTTAATATTATAAAGTGTCTCAGAAATTTAAAATTATCCACTTAATACTCATGTATTCAGTTTTTTGGTTTTTAAAAAAGATTTATTTATTTCAATGAGAGGAAGAGAGAGCAAGTAGGGAGGGGCAGAGGAAGAGGGAGAGAGAAATTCAAGCAGACTCCTCATTGAGTGTGGAGCCCAATGCGGGGCTCAATCTCATGACCCTGAGATCAGACCTGAGCTGAAACCTAGAGTCCAATGATTAACTGACTGTGCCACCCAGGTATCCCCATATATTCAGTTTTATAATGATTTACTGTTCACCTACTAGATGAACTAGATACTGGAGATCAAAAATAATTGGATGTGGGTTTCATCTGTAAGGTACTCACAATGATAGGTATACCAAGATAAAAATAGATAGCAATACAATTTAGCAAATGTTATTATAGAAATAGGTACTAAATGCTTTATGGGAGTGTAGAAGATGACCTAATTTTGAGTGCCAGGAAATGCTTCATTGAAGGGTGATATTAGATCCATGTCTTGGTGGATGAGTAGGAATTCCTTAGGCAAAAAGTTCAGATGAAGTAAGATAAGAGTTGAAATCCAGGTAGAAAGAAATAGTGGGTACCAAAACACTATGTTATGATGCAGCATTGTGTGATGGCAGATGGTAAGCAGTTAGATATCGTTAGATAGTACATAGGTGCTCTAAATTGAATGTTTGTGTCCCTCCAGATTTATATGTTGAAACCTAATCTCCAATGTGGTGGTATTTAGAGGTAGACTCTTTGGGAGGGAGATTAGATAATGGGGCTGGGCCCTTGTTAATGGAGTTAGTGCCCTTATAAAAGGACCCGAAAGAGCTCCCTTGCCCCTTACTCCATTCAAGGATACAGTGAGGTTACCAGCTATGAATCAGGAACCTGAATATGCCTGAATCTGAATCTTGGACTTCCCAGCTTTCAGAACTATGAATAATAAATATTTGTTGTTTAAGCAACTCTGTCTTTGGTACAGCAGCCCAAATGGACTCAGACATAAACAGATACCAAGAAGTGGGAGTGCTGCTGTAACAAATATCTAAAAATGTAGAAGCAGATTTGGAACTGGGTAATGTTTGGAGACTGGAGGAGTTTGGAGGTGCATACTAGAAAAAGCTTATATTGCTGTGAATGGGCATTATATTGCTGTGAATGAACCATTAAGGGCAGTTGTGGTGAGGGCCCAGGAAGAGAAAAGGAGAGCCATAGATTAAGCCTCAGTCTTCTTAGAGAATACCTAAGTAATTCTGAATGAAATGTTGGTGGAACTATGAAAGATAAAGGTCATTCTGATGAGGTCTCAGACAGAAACGAGGAATATGTTATTGGAGACTAGAAGAAAAGTGATCTTGGCTATAAAGTGACAAAGAACTTGGCCAAATTGTATTTGTGTTCTAGTGTTTTATGGAAGTTAGAACTTGCAATAGTGAATTAAATGTATACCAGTATATAAAAGTAAATTGCATTTCTATATGTAGGAATGGATATTAGGAAAATAAAGTTTTAAAATACATGTACAATAGCAGGAAAAAGCATGAAGTATTTAGGGATAAATTTAACAAAATATGCTAAAGACTTATACATTGAAAACTACAAAATATTACTGAGAGAAATAAAAGGATATGTAAGAAAATGTAGACATATTCTATGACATGGGCAAGCAGACTAATATTACTAACAAGTAATTTTTTCCTAAATCATTTATAAGTTTAGTGAAACTCCAATCAAAATCCTAGCAGCATTTTTTTAGGAATTAATAAACTAATTCTAAAACTTATACGGAAATCTATAGGATGTAGGACAGCCAAAAATGGTTTTGAAAACAACAAAGTTAGAAGATTTACACTATCTGATTTTAAGAATTATTCTAGGGTAACCTCGAAGAAGAAAGCAGAATAAGGGAGCTCCTGGAATCTGTCTGTTCATCTATACAGCAATTGTACTGGCGGAAACACTCTGAAATAACTATTTTGCAACTCTGGAGTCTATGTGAACACCTGCAGCTTCCAGTGGAAAACTTAGCTGGTAAATTCGTAGGTTATGTCAGTCAATTTAAGCCTTCAGCATAGTAGTGACTACCTGTCTCCCACTCCGAGCCCCTGACAGGCAGCTGGGGGATGGCAACCCATGTTGCTGGAGCCAGGATGGGCAATTTAGGATCATGTCTTCCAAATATCAGGTTTCTGTATTCTTATTGCAGATTGCTGCTTCTGATCACTGATGTGTAGGCACAGAGGCTAGATGCCATTATTTCAACCCATACTGGCTGAAACAGCTTCTAGAAGAAACTATTCAACTTCCAACTATTTTTGTTTTTTGGTTTGTTTTGTTTTCTTGATATTTAAAAGCAATGGTATTTATGGGAGAATGTAGAAACCCAACATGCATGCCCAGGAAATGATGCAGGCTCAGAATAGACTTGAGAAGACCTGAAGCTTTCCTCTCAGGCTTATCTCTGGCACAGAGAAGCTCTACAGCAATAAAACAAACAAACAAAACCCCCTAGCAAAACCCAAAGGCAGATGGATAATCTGATTTCCAGAGTTAACACATAATAAGATTCAAATGTTGACTTTTCAACAAAAGAAATCCCAAGATATACAAAGAATCAGGAAAGTATGGGCTATTCAGTGAAACAAAATTAATGAACACAAACATACCCAAGGAAGCCCAGACATCATGCTTACTAGACAAACACTTTGAAACAACTATATTAAGGATGCTAAAAGAGCTAAAGAAAGTCATGGGCAAATACAGGAAAATGATGTATGAACAAAATCAGAGTATCAATGAAGAGATATAATTATAAAGCAGAACTCAAAGGAATTTCTGGAGCTGAAAAGTACAATAAAATATACACAAGAGGGATTCCAAAGCAGATTTGAGGAGGCAGAAGAAATAACCAATGAACTTGAAGGTAGAACCATTGAAATTATTGAGTCTGAGGAACAGAATAAGAATTCAAAAAAGTGAACAGAGCCTAAGTGACTTGCTATAAGGCATATAGAAAGCAAATAAAAAATGGTAGAAGTTCATCTTATTAGTATTTACTTTAAATGTAAAAGGTTTAAACTCTGCAATCAAGAGACAGAGATGGCCGAATGGATAAAAAACAAAACAAAACAGCTCAATTATATACTGTGTACAAGAGACTCACTGTAGATCCAAGGCACAAAGAGATTGAAAGTGAAATTATTGAAAAAAACTATTCCATGCAAATAGCAACCAAAAGAAAACTTGAGGGGGAGGCTATACTAATATCAGATAAACTTTAAAATCAAAAAAGGTTATAGGAGACAAAGAAGGACTTTATATATTAATAAAAGTTTCAACAGAAGATGAAGATACAACAATTATAAACTTTTATACATCTAATAACAGACCCTCAAAATATATGAAGCAAAATTGATAAAGTGGAAGAGAGAAATATTTCAGCAAGAATAGTTGGAGGCTTCAATACCCTACTTTCAAAATTGGTATAGCGACCAGACAGATGATAAAGAAATAAAGGGCTTAAACAACACAGTAAACCAATTAGACTTGACAGACATATCCTGAACACTGCAACCAACAACAGCAAAAAGCATACTCTTCTTAAGTGCACGTGGGACATTCTTCAGAACAGACCACATATTATGCCACAAAGCAAGTCTCAATAGAGTTAAAAGATACCCTACAAAGTGCCTTTTCTGGCCATACCTGGATGAAGATAGAAACTAATGATACAAGGAAAACTGAAAAATTCACAAATATTAAAGAAGAATTAATACCATTCATTCTCTTTACTCTTCCAAAAAATTGAAGAGAAGGGAAAATTTTTCAGTTCATTCTGTGAGGCTGACATTACCCTGATACCAATGCCAGATAAAGACATTGCAAGAATAGGAAATTAACAATATCTCTTGTCTATGTAGATGCAAAAATTTTCAACAAAATATCAGTAAGTCAAATATAGCAATATATCAAAAGGATTATTCATCATGACCAAATGAGATTTATGTCCCCAATACAAGGGTGAGTATGGAGCCTGACACAGAGCTCAGTCCTATGACCCCGAGATCATGACCTGAGCTGAAACCAAGAGTTGGATGCTCAACTGACTGTGCCACCTGGGCACCCTCATAGATTGATTTTTGACAAGAGTGCCAAGACCATTCAGTGGAGGAAAGGATAGTCTCAACAAATAGTGCTGGAAAACAGGATATCCACATGGAAAAAATGAATTTGGAGCCTTGCCTTACACCATATATAAAATTGAACTCAAAATAGATCAAAGATCTAATGCTAAAAGTAGCCAAAGCTGTAAAACTCATAGAAAATATTGAGGGAATTCTTCATGACATTGGATTTGGCAGTGATTCCATGGATATGACACTGAAAACACAGACAACAAAAGAAACAAGTAGTAATTGAACCTCATCAAAATTAAGAACTGTTGTGCATCAAAAACTACTGTCAAGAACAGGAAAAGACACCTAGAGAATGACAGAAAATATTTGCAAATCATATATCTACTAAGGGGTTAATATCCAGAATATATAAAGAACTCCCACAGTTCAACAACAACAACAAAAACAACCCAATTAAAAATGGGCAAAGGACTATAATAAACATTTTTCCAAAGAAGATATACAATCAGTAGGTCGATGAACAGATACTCAACATCACTAATTGCTAGGAAATTCAAATCAAAATCACAATGAGGTATCTACCACTGCATACCCATTAGGAGGGTTATTATAATGAAAAGAGATAAATGTTGGTGAGGATGTGGAGAAATTGGAACCCTTGTGCACTGCTGATGGGAATGTAAAATGATGCAGCCATTGTCAAAACATTTTTGCAGTTTCTCAAAAGGTTAAATACAGAACTACCATATGATCCAGGAATTACACTCTTAGATATATATCCAAAAGAATTAACTAGAACAGATATTTGTATACGAGCGTTCCTAGCAGCATTATTCACAATAGCCAAATGGTGCAAAAAAGCTGTGTCCATCAGCAGATGAATAGATAGACAAAATGTGGAATATACACAAAATGGACTACTGTTCATCTATAAAAGGAACGAAATTTTGATAGATGAATATGAATGAACCTGGAAAACATGTTTAGTCAAGTAAAACAGATAGAGAAGGAGAAGTATATGATTTCACTTTTATGAATTATCTAGAATAATCAGTAGATAATGGAAAGTAGACGTAGAGACATAAAATAGACTAGAAGTTACCAGGGGGTGGAAGGTGGAGGAAAGGGGAGTTATGTTTATGG
Organism: Ursus americanus; assembly: GCF_024610735.1. NCBI lineage: Eukaryota > Metazoa > Chordata > Mammalia > Carnivora > Ursidae > Ursus > Ursus americanus. The sequence goes on along the minus strand of NC_142150.1, from coordinate 36,802,181 downwards.
TACAGAGTTTATATTGGGATGATGAAGAAGTTTTGGGCATAGATAGTGGTGATGGTTACACATCATTCTGAATATATTTAATGCCACTGGATTGTGTACTTAACAAATGGCTAAGATGGTAAATAGTACGCTATGTATATTTTACCACAATAAAAAAAGGTTACTATACGAAACCTGCAGAAATTAAGACAGTGTGTAATATGTGGAAGGATAGACATACAGATCAATGGGACAAAATAGTGTCCAAAAGAGACCTATAAATACGAGGTGAATTAATTTTCAACCAAGGTGCCAAAGTAGTGGGGGAAAACAATGTATTTTCAACAAATAGCGTTGGCATAGCTGGGTTTCTCCATGGTGGGGGGTGCATGAACTTCTTACCTCACAGCTATATAATATGTAGAAGTTAACTTGAAATCTGTTACAGACCTAAACACAAAAACTAACACTATAAGACTTCTACAAGAATATAGAGAAGAAAATCTTTACAGTCTTGGTATAAGCAAAGCTTTGTTAGAACACAAAAAGGACTAACCATAAAAGAAAATAAATCATAAGTTGGACTTCAACAAGTTTGTTATTTGAAAGAAACTACTAAGAAAATGAAAAGGCAAGCCAAGGCTGGGGAAAATATTAGCAATACACATATCTCAAAAAAAGACTTGTATTAAGAATTATTTAAGTTCTTATAACTCAATAAGATAATGCAATAAAAGTTGGCTAACGATTTGAACAGACACATCTCCAAAAAAAAAGAAGATATACAAATGCACAATAAACACAAAAAAACTCATCATCATTTGTCATCAGGGAAATGCAAATTAAAGCTACAATGAAATTCCACTATATGCCCGCTAGAAGAGCAAAATTAGTAATACAACTGGCAATTCCAAGTGTTGGTGATTATATGGAGCAACCTGGCGGGGAGATAAGGAGCTATGTCTCAACAGAGATGACTGGATAGCAGAGAGGACAGGAAAAAGAAGCATAGTTATCTCAAAGGGTGGAGTGAACCATCAACGTTTTATACCTCTCATATATTGCTGATAAGAAGGCAAAATGATATAGCCACTTTGGAGAACTGTTTGACATTTTCTTACAAAGTTAAACATTCACTTGCCATCTGACCTGGCAACCAAATCCTAGATATGACGCTCCAAGAGAAATGAAACTGTATGTCTACAACAAAGACACGAACTCAAATGTTCCATGGCAACCAAATGCGCATCAGGAAGTTCACAGATAAACAAATTGTGGCGTGACCTCACATAAAAGGAACATGGTATTGATACATGCAACACCATGGCTGAAGTTCATGGATATGTTTCTTGGTGGAAGAAATCTGGACACAAAGAGTACTTATTTATGATCCATGTATATGAAGATTGAAAAAGTAAAAACTTATCAGGACAGAGATACTGACTGTGAAGAGGTTCCAGAGAATCTTTTGGGGTGATAGGAATTCACTGTATATTTTTTTAAGATTTTATTTATTTATTTGAGGAGAGTGAGAGAGAGAGAGAGCACAAGCAAGGGGAACAGCAGAGGGAGAAGGAGAAGCAGGATCCCTGCTGAACAGAGAGCCTGATGAGGGGCTGGATCCCAGGACCCTGAGACCATGACCGGAACTGAAGGCAGATGCTTAACCAACTGAGCCACCCAGGCACCCTAGGAATTCCCTGTATCTTGATTATGATGGTAGCTAAACAGGGGTTTACAATTTGTCTAAACTCCTTGAATTAGGTACACTTACAATGGGTGCATTTTACTGTTAGTAAATTAAACTTCTATAAAATCGATGTAAAAGAAAAACACCCACCTTACACAGGGCATGGAATGGTTTTTTGGGATTGAGACAGCAGGCTCTGGAGCCTCATTATTTTAGTCAGAATCCTGATGTTCTGTGACACTGGAAAGGGTACTCTTTGTGCTTTAGTTCTTTCAAAGGTAAAATAAGGGAGTCTTGATAGTTTTGATGAGTATTGCTGTTAAATTTTATTTTTCTTCTCTCCTTCCCTTCTGGTGAGGGGATTGTCTCACACACCCTTATGGCCCAGGTGTAAGCTCCCCATGACATAGTAATATGGGTTCCCATTAAGTCTGTTTCTCTTCATGTATTTTGTCAGGGAGATAAGGTAAAATGTCTGAACAGAGTCTACTGGATATTGCAGAGGGCAGGAAAAAGAGGCATAGTTATTTCAAAGTGTGGAGTGAGCCATCAATGTTAAGCTTATCTCTCCTTGACCCTCTTCACCTTAGAAGTTTTAGTTCAGCATCTGAGAATACTGCTTTGGCAGCTGTTAGACCAGAGGTCATCTTGCAGTGTCCCAATAGGAATCTGTTCTTATAACACCATTGAACGCACCTCATCGGCGTTTGTCCAGCACTTGCTTCTGAAGGAGGCAATAGTCACAGCGATGCTGAGCTCTACTATACTGATGACCAGTAAGACTGACAAAATTCCCTGCAAATAATAAGGATAAATATATGGCATTTGGAATGAAAGCTGTATCATTTTAAAGATATAAGCCAAGGACTACTTACACTGTAGGACCAAATAGGGGAAAACCCACATTTTAGATACTCCCATAGCCATCAGTGATTGAACAATTTTCATCTTACGTCATTTTGGTAAGTGTGGATAACAAACTCCAGTGCTTATAGGAGGCAGGCAATCATCCCAAATGAGTGGAACGGTTAAGAGGGGAGACAGTAGAGAATAAGCGTTCCTAGAATGTGTCCATTAATCACTTCTGACCAGTGGTTACCACGTGGGAACATGGGTCCCATGATATTTTTTTTCTTTCCTAAGGAAGCTGGATATGCATATTTTTAATGTGACATTTTCCAGCTATTCATTCACTTGTGTGAACCAAATAGAACATATCTGCAGGCTGGATATAACCCACAGACTGCTGTTCTGCACACTCTGCTTTAAGATAATAGTTAGATCAAAAAGCAGGGTAAGAAATAGCGTGGTGTCCAGAAAGCTTGGGTTGGGGAGACTGGAAAAGCAGGGTGCAGTCAGGCAACACTTAACCTGGTCAAGCAACTGAGTCTGTCTGAAGCTTGGTTTCCCTGCAACACATTCAGAAGCTTGGGTATTCCCCCATTTGTTGGTAAAACCAAAATGTATGAAGTGTCTACTGTAAATTTGCTGTTGGGCAAGATAGACCTGTTCCTGGTCATTGTGGAACTTATAATAAGGGAGGCAAACAGTGGCAAATAATTAGACAATTATTTACTTAACTGAGGTGTGATAAGTGCCATGAAAAATATTGGGAGCTACACACTACTGTAATGGGAGATCCAAAGAGGTCAGCACTGGGAAGGGTAGAGGTGCAATCAGGAAGGACTCCTCAATGAAGTGAAGTTTAAACTGAGGTTCAAGAATGAGGAGGAGTTTTAACTGGGGAGGTGGAAAAGGGTAGGCACCAGGCTGGGAAACATTGGAAGCAAGAGAAAGCTTGTCTTATGGTCCTGGGACAGTGGGTATTTAATACATTAAGGAATTTGAGGAAGTGCCGGATGTGTGGAGTAAGAAGGACAAAGACCTGGAACAATGTTGCAAAGGTAGGCAAGGTAGGTATTATAGGGTCTTGTAAGCCTTTTAAGATTTGAGTCTTAATTCTGTGTTTCACAAGAAGCCATTGTGTAATGTGCTCAGATTTGCATTTTTAAATGATGGCTCTGGTCACAGTGTAGACAGTGGATTGGTCTTTGGGACAGGGGTCCATTCAGGAGATGTCTATAGCCCACGGTCCTGGCTTTTTTTTTTTAAAGCTTATTTGTGATATTTAAATACACCAAGGAATTGTTGAGTCATACACGTGAGATCTTGGAACGGGTTCTCCCTGATTCTGTATATAGAAACTAATCCTGCAGTTGCCATCCATGCAGAGTCAAAAACCTGGACATTTAACTGTCAAGTATACAGTTTCTAACATATACTAACATAATGTACAGTAGTGGTCTCCTGTCCACTAGGAAAAGAGAGTAAGGGATTATAATGTTGTATGTCTTGGCCCAGTTAGGACAGGACTGTGTTCCTCGTATAGTTTTCTGGCTTTCCTTAGTAACTGTTTTTGAGTCTAATTCTGGAGTTTATCTCAGAACATACGAGAGAGTTCTTAGCCTTGCTTTTGTGGATGGTTGTGAGGATTAAATAAGATCTCGTATCCAGGAACTGGTAGCTCTTTTCTCTTTCCTCCTTTATTGGGGGAGACAATTTCCCATGATTCTTTTTCACTTCCATCCAAACAGGTCAAATCTCATTAATGTTCTAAGACAAAAACCTTCAAGATGTGGCTGGCAGAAATAAAATGAAAGCCCAGGATTTACTTGGTGAAGTAAAAGGCAAGGCCTTTTGGAGTCATTGACATGCATAAAAATGATGTCATTGAATGCTTACTAGATAAATACTGAAAATTACACTTAGAGTTGTGTTTCCTGGCAACGGTACATCTCATCTGTTGTAATGAATAAAATTACTACATTTGTGTAAAATGACTTATGTTCTAAAATTATTAAAATACTTTATTAAGTGGCTCAAGCACCTGCTCCCACTATATTTTGTTTTTAGTATTAACTGGGTAAACTTTATTTTTTAAAGATTTTATTTATTTATTTGAGAGAGAGATCGTAAGAGAGAGAGCACAAGCTGGGGGAGGGGCAGCAGGAGAGGGAGAAGCAGACACCTCACTGAGCAGAGAAACTGATGCGGTGGAATGCTGGCCTTGATCCCAGGACACTGAGATCATGACCTGACCCGAAGGCAGCCACTTAACCGACTGAGCGACCCAGGCGCCCCAGTTGAGTAAACTTTAGGTCATTTTGCGCCTCCCTACTCCTTTACAGGTAGAATTTAATCCAGTCCATGTCGTACTAATAGTAATAGCCAAAACCTATGACTGTTCACACTGTGCCAGGCAGTGTTCCAATTTAAGTAATCCTCATGACACCCAATGCAAGACATATTCTTATCATCTTCATTTTCCACACAAAGGAAACTGGGACTCAGAGAACTTACAAAACCAGGATTCAGATCCTGAATCACAATACACTTCTCAACAGTCAGCTCAAATGCTAATTAACTTCCATTTTTGGAATCAAAAGTAATGAATTGATGCATCATGAACATAGTTCAAATAAGATTGTACAGATTCACCGTACAGAGTAGGACCACTTACATTGAAAAGAATTCTACCTATAACACATATTCCTTCGAGGGAAGGCACCTGGCAGTACTTGTGCTGGTATCTGTAGCTGATAATGGTTAGAGTAATCCCAGCCACCGCAACCAAGGAACTGATAACATTCATGGCCGTGGCACCTTGTCCCTGAAAAACAGTTTTGAAAATAATATTAAAATAAATAAAACCCAAACCAAACCAAAAATACCTTGTAAGAAATTCATAGTGCCTTTGTCTTTCCAAATACGCCTCAGGGATGAATTGTCCCGTCAGGTCAGTATGCCTGAAAGGCATGGTAAGTTAAATCCTGATTCACTGAAGTCGGAAGGCAAACTAAGTTTTAGAATGAGCTAGGAAGCCAAGAAAGAGAACAGGTAGAGAAGAAGGAGTGCCCTATGGATAATGCTAAAGAAAACTTTCATTTTATCCTCACGCACGGTCTTTTGTAATCTACAAGGAAAATGGTGTGTTAGGAAATATCTTCACCTCGTAATTAGACCTGATTTTGAATCCTATTGAACAAGGGCCTTGTACAAGGTAACTTAATCTCTCGGAATCTCGATTTTTACCTCAAAAAATGAGAATAATGTCACCTAATTTTAGGGCAGTATTCACTTACTCATTTATTTTAACAAGTGTTTAGTGGGCCCCAGCTATGTGTCCAGCACTGCATTAGGCCCATGAGACACAAAGATCGACACAGTAGATGAGGTCCTGCCTTTGTGTGGTTTTCATTTATTCTCCCAGGGATTCAAACAGTAGCCAACTAAGTCACTAACATATTTACTGAAGGCAACAAATTTAAACGGGGGTTTAATGATTTCCGTTCTTGATTTCAGTGTCCCAACATAGAAGTTATTAAAAGTCCTGATTGCCCCACTGTATGCCAGGAAGGGGGAACTGTCTTATTCATACCGGCTCCCAGCACTGCTATTGCTTTTTTAAAGGAAAAACAAAGAAAAGCCTCATATCTCAGATATTTACTGTATCTTGATTGTGTATGCCTGTTGTGATGAGAGATGCAGTGACACATTTACCCAGCCTGTCCTATCCAGGAGCAGCTGTGGCTTCATGTGGCAGGACTTGGAAGTATACCTATGACTTAATGCTTACCTCAAGCACAAGTCTTTACTACAAACAGGCATTTTGGTAGAAAATGTACAGGGACATACAGACATTCTATCTCTATCAATCCTCAGTCCTTTGCTCTTTCTGGGCTCTGATCTGGCTCTCATAGGACCTTTAATGGACTAAAATTTCTAAGTAAGCAACCCCCTATTTGTATTGGGCTTTATGGTTTGCAAAGAATATGCCCAGCCTTTGTCTCATCTGATGCTCATTATGGTTTTGTGATGTAGGCAGATCACTTGTTATCCCCACATTACAGCTTAATAAGGTTCAGGGACTGCGTGAATCCTGCAGTTGGTGGCAGAGCTGGGATGGAAAGCCAGATCTTCGGATACCCAATTCAGTGTTCCTGCCTCCGTGGTGTCCTGCCTGCCTTCTTCTGCATAGCTCTCAGTGAGTCTGGGGTCAGTCTGCCTATCCTTAGTTTATTCCTCAGCTCTGAAAGGAATCGATATGGAAAGAACAGCAGCATTTGGACTTTATCTGCATTGTCTGTATTTATTTCTACAGGTAGAGAGAGATGGTGGCTTTCATCCCCTCAGAGCTTTCCTATGGTCTGTAGCTATGCCTGGAGGAAAATGACAAAGGACCATAAAAACACAGTCAAAATGGCTTCAAGAGAACCCTTACATCTCTAGAGCCTTAAAAAAATGAGTTGTTAGAAGGGAATATAAATTTTTAAGTATCTTTTATACATAGTATATTTTTTAAAAGATTTTATTTATTTATTTGAGAGAGAGCAGAGCGAGACAGAGCACGAGCAGGGGTGGGGGGCAGAGGGAGAGGGGCAGGCAGACTCCCCACTGAGCGGGAAGCCTGATGTGGGGCTCAATTGCAGGACCCTGAGATCATGACCTGAACCAAAGGCAGACAGACTCTTAACCGACTGAGCCACCCAGGCACCCCTATAATGTAATATCTTATTAAATTCTCAGAATAGCCCTTTGAAGTAGGTACTTTTCCCTTCAAGTTGACACAGCAATGAGTGATAGCCTTGATTCCATCCCAGAATGATCTGCCATCAATGTCAGACTCTTTCCTGCAGACTTTGGGCAGGTCCCATAGAAAAGCTTCTGTTGGTGGGGGTGAGGGGCAGGGAGATTACAGTGATCCTGGGATTGGTTTTGGTTAGAGTAGGGTTTCTCAGATTTGGCACTACAGACATTTTGGGTTAGATGATTTATTTTTTGTTATGGTGGACTTTCTGTGCATTTTAGGATGTTTAGAAACATTCCTGACTTCGACCCCTAGGTAACAATAGTACCCTGAAACCCAGTTGTGACAACTAAAAATGTCTTCAGATACTGTCAGATATTTCTGGGGGAGGAGGCAAAATTATTCTCCGTTAAGAACCATTGAGTTAGAGGAATGTAGAATGGTTTCCAATGAGTAACTCTTTCAGATTACTTGACCAGGGAAATGGGAACTAGTAGAAGGGTGAAGGCTAACAGTGACATTGGCAAATAGGAATGACCTGAACTGCAAATTTGATGTCTAAAGATTTTCCCGGGAGATCCTTAATTATTAAAGGCTTTATATACAAAGATGATGTAAAGCAAGTAGAAGGTCATAAATTATGTAGAAGTCACAAAAGTAACTTACCAGACATTTTTCCTTGTCATTAATTCCTGTGAGGTATCCTGTAATAACATACTGTTAAGAAGAAAAGAGATAAAAGTTAACAGGTGATGTGTTTGACTCCCTTACAATATAATCTCCAAAGTAAAGTATAGCGTAACATTGTATATTATAATTTCCTTTGGAGATTATATTGTAGTCTGTATGTCTGTGAATCTCCTTGACCATATAGTCTTTCCACCTGAGCATCAAGGAAGAAGAGTAGGTACTGATGTAAGATGAAATATTGTGTTGGGCATACTCAGCACTGAAAAATACCCCTTTTGCCAGGGTCAGCTGGAAGAGGCAGGCCCCTCCTTAAGGTCGCAAACATACCACCCAGAGGTTTTGCCCAGCGGGGCTCTAAATAGAAAGATAATTCTGAGCTCTGGGCCTGGCAGAGGGAAGGGACGGGCAAACTGTGTCTGCTTTAGCTGATGGAGGGAGACTTTCTCATGGCAGATCTCTCTAAAGGCTGATATGAGGGCTTGAATCTAGTATAGTTATCTCAGCCACTTCTTTATCTGGAACATAAAGAATCTATCTATGGACCCTTAGGTTGCTCCCACATCTTGGCTCACTGTAATCCCCATCAAAACACCAACAGCATTTTTCACAGAACTAGAACAAATAATACTGAAGTACTTTGTATGGAACCACAAAAGACCCTGAAGAGCCAAAGCGATCTTGAGAAAGAAAAACAAGCTGGAGGTATCACAGTCCCAGATTTCAAGATATGCTACAAAGTTGCAATAATCAAAACAGTATGGCACTGGCACAAAAATAGACACATAGATCAATAGAACAGAATAGAAAACCCAGAAAGAAACCCATGATTATATGTTCAATTAATCTGTGATAGAGGAGGTAAGAATAAACAATGGGGAAAAGACAGTCTCTTCAATGAATGATGCTGGGAAAACTAGACAGCTACATGTAAAAAAGAATGAAATTGGACCACTTTCTCTAACACCAGACATAAAAATAAACCCAAAATGGATTAAACACCTAAATCTGAAACTATAAAAATCCTAGAAGGGAACACAGGCAGTAATTCCTCTGACATTGGCCATAGAAACATTTTTCTGGACATGTCTCCTAAGGCAAGGGTTTAACAAAAGCAAAAATAAAATTATTGGGACTACCTTAAAATAAAGGCTTTTGCACAGTGAAGGAAACCATCAACAAAATTTGAAAAGATAACCTACTGGATGGGAGAAGATTTTTGCAAATGATATATCCAATAAGGGGTTAATATCCAAAATATATAAAGCACTTACACAACTCAACACCAAAAAAAGCAAACAGTCTGATTAAAAAATGGGCAGAGGACCTGAATAGAAATTTTTCCCAAAGAAGATGTACACATAGCCAACAGATGCTCAACGTTATTAATCAGTGCAAGTCAAAACCGTAATTGAGATATCGCCTTACACCTGTTAAAATGACTAAAATCAAAAAGACAAGAAATAAGTATTGGTGAGGATGTGGAGAAAAAGGAACTCTCATGCAATGTTGGTGGGAATGTAAATTAGTATAGCCACTGTGGAAAATAGTATGGAGATTCTTCAAAAAATTAAAAATAAAAATACCATATGATCTAGTAATTCCACTATTGATTATCCAAAGAAAACAAAAAACACTAATTCAAAAAGATAAATGCACCCCTATGTTTATTGCAGCATTATTTACAATAACCAAGATATGGAAGCAACCTAAGTGTCCATTGATAGACAAATAGGTAAGGAAGATGTGGTATATTCAGTGGAATATTATACAGGTATAAAAAGGATGAGGTTGTGCCAGTTGAGACAACATAGATGGAACTAGAAGGTATTACGCCAAGTGAAGCAAGTCAAACTGAAAAGGATACCATGTGATTTCACTCATATATGGAATAAAAAAAAATGGACAAACAAAAAGCAGATTCAGACCTATAAATACAGAGAACAAGCTAACAGTTGCCAGAGGGGAGGGGGGAGGGGGATGGAGAAAATGGATGAAGGGGAGAGGGACAAACAGGCTTCCAGTTATGGAATGACTAAGTCATGGGAATAAATGGCACAGCATAAGGCATACAGTCAGTGATACTGTCATAGAGATGTTTGGTGACAGATGGTAGCTACATTTGTGAGCATAACATAATGTAAAAACTTTTCAAATCATTATGTTGTACACCTGAAACTAATGTAACATTGTGTGTCAGCTACACAGATAAATTGTGTGTCAGATAAATTATTATCTACTCTCAAACTCCATTTCTGTATTTGCAAAGGAGAAAGTAGGATATTTGCCCATCTGATCTCCCATTGGTAGTAAGGAGCACATGACTTCCTCTACACACAGGGCTTTGGAAACTTACAACACTGTACACCTAAGAGTGTTATTATTGTGATGCTGGTAATGCAGTGACCAAATGGCATCACTTCTCTTGCCACAGAAGGGATTGGCTATCTGGTCGCCTTGGGGACCATATTCATGGGTTTCATTATTCCAACACCTGAAGCAGTTCAAACCAGCCTTGACCTTAATTTTTCAAAAGCTCCTGACTAACGGTACTCACAATAAGTGCTCCCCAGAATGGATATCCTGTGAGGAAAACGAGGGGAAATTTCTGGGAGAAATTGATGTAATTAAATGCAAATATAGTTCCGACGCCCACAATGATCAGTGCAAGCAGGATCTGGATAGCCTGTGAGGAAAGAAATGGGTCCATGAGATCACAAGTGCCCCAGTCTCTTTGGACTCTTCCAGGTCCCTGGGGCATCCCGTTATGCTTATGTCACACCTCCTTCCACATGAATGCCTTCCTCTTCTGTGTGCCAACTGCCTTTAGATTTGCAGAAATTCCAGTGTCTCTTTCCTCATCACACTTACCTGGGTCCTTCAGGTTCACATTCCTCACTCTCATCCCTAACTACCTAATGTCCCCGGTATTACCAATTTACCTTGCACCAGACAGATTTAACTATAACCCTGACCTACTTGCAAGCTTCTTGAGGACGGGCACTGCAAACTATTCACCCTTAACTTATTCCCCTTCGGTAGCTCCAGCATCCTACTATTATCCCCACCCCTCAGCACACACATTTTCCACATTCAGTATAGGCTTTTGCAGTTACAGCTCAGCCCACTTCTCTAAAAGTTTGAAGTTTGCCGATGTAGAGTGGAGAAGCTGGGGTGAGTTCTGTGTCCCATCTGCTCTTCAGGCAAGGGCCTCTCTAGAGGTGAGAGTGATCTAGTGGGTTTTTTAGCCTGTTAGGAGTCTACACCATGCTGGTCTTGGGGTTGGCAGCTCTTCTCAGGACACAGCTTCTCCTCAAGCATTCTGGGTTTTTCCCCAGGCCACACTCTATAGCACTGTCCCACAAGTAGTGGTTCTCCTCTAGGCACCTTTATGACTTAAGATTTTTTGGCTACCCTGTGGCTCACTATGGAGCTTTGATTATAATTTTTAAAGAACTCTCAATGCCTGTAACAGCACAAAGAGGAAGTTTAACCTCTCCATGAATGGCTTTTAGCGCTAAGGGAGGTGCCACCACGCCCTGAGTGCACCTCCTCAATAAGATGTTTGGAAAAAGTACACCAGTTTCCTGCATCCTCTCTGCTAGGATTCAGAGAGCAGTACTAATGCCTCATGAAATAGCCCCAGGATTTCCTCAGTGTTAAGAAGTTATAGCCAAACTGTGGAAAGAGCCCAGATGTCCATCAACAGATAAATGGGTAAAGAAGATATGGTCTATATCTACAATAGAATATTCCTCAGACATCAAAAAGGATGAAATCTTACAATTTACATTAATGTGGATGGAACTGGAAAGTATTATGCTGAGTGAAAGAAGTCAATCAGAGAAAGACAATTATCATATGGTTTCACTCGTATTTGGAATATAAGAAACAGCACAGAGGATCATAGGGGAAGGAAGGGAAAACTGAATGGGAAGAAATCAGAGAGGGAGTCAAACCATGAGAGACTCTTAACTATAGGAAACAAACTGGCTGGAGGGGAAGTGGGTGGGGGAATGGGGTAACTGGGTGGTGGGCATTAAGGAGGGCAGGTGATGTGATGAGCTCTGAGTGTTATGTGCAGCTGATGATTACCTGAACTCTACATGTGAAACTAATGGTGTACTATATGTTAGCTAATTGAATTTAAATAAAAAAAGAAAGATGTTTTCTAAATAAATAAATACTCTATTTCCCAGAGTTAAATAAGCCCCCAGAAGCATTTCTAAGACATGCTTATAAATAAGACATTTCTAAGGCAAACTGTGTGCATTTCTAAGCAGAACTTTTATTTCTCTTGTTTATCAAAATCTAGGGAAATAGTATTATTGGCTACATATTGGCTCTTCTACTGAAGATCAAGTTATTTGTACAAGCATATGACTTAGAGGTTCTTATAATTAATCAAGAAGGAAACATTAGCAACAAAAAGTGAGAGAAAAGAAGGGGAATCAAAGCATCCATGCAGACACACCTGGAAAAATAGCTTCTTTTCTCCCTTCCAGGAAAACCCATGGATGGGAGAGGACTTACCCCTAGGACTTTTGGTTCTCCCTTCAGGAAATCCAGCAGAGAGGGATGAGGTTCATAGGGAAATGCAGTCAGTACTGTATCATTTGGTTGTATAATGATGGCAGGGGTCGATCTTTTGACCTCGGATGATGACTCCATGATTCAATGGTAGAACTCTTAAAAGAGTGAGTGACTGAACATTGCAGCTAAAATCATGGTCTTCCATCAGTTTCACATGGAGCCCTTAGCAATGAGCCTTAGTGATTGCTCTCCTCACTCCTAGAACCACAGAATCACAGTCATTGAGTCATAGAGTCTTAGAATTCTGGAGCATATCCAGGCCCTGGATCCTGGTGAAGGATCAGTCCAGTTTTCCAGAAGACCTACTTTCTTGTCAATTTGATTATAAGCAGGTGGTAAACACAAAATAAATACATGATGTATGTGAAAACAAATCCCATGTACTGGGATATGAAGGAACTGAAACTTACAGAGCATCCCTTATGTTCTAGTTTCTGTAGACAGTTTCTGTAACTATTCTGTAGTGCCCATACTGAGGTACAGAAAGACTACATTGCCCAGCATAACCTACTAAGGGACTGAGAAAGGAGCCATACTCCACCTGTCTCTAAAATTTGTATTTCTTCTGCCCTCTTTCAAAAGGAGTTTCCCACTTGTAGTTGATGAATTGTCTCACTTGCTGTTTAATCCTATTCCTTCATAGTGTAAAAATCCATATTTAAGGAGGTATAGGACCAGAGGCAGTTGCTACTTTACTAGAGCGTATTTTAGCTTGAAAGATAAGTAAAGTTAATCCTGCTCAAAGCCTTCCTGATTTAAACTACACAAGTACAATGAAAAGAACAGAAAGTGCCTTTTGGAATTTTGCTTCCCACATTTAATCCTTTATAATCCTGTATTTATTATGATTTTAACTATTAAACCACAAAGGTTAGTGGTCTCACAAATCCAAAAGATCATATGAACCCATGTTGTCTTGAGTATTTCCTAGTTTGCGGCAACCATGGCTAGCAGGGTTTCTCAACCTCAGCCCTGCTGGCATCTGGGGTCTGCTAATTCTTTGCTGTAAGGAGTTGTTCTGTGCATTGTAGGATATTTGACAATGTCTCTGGCCTCTACTCATTAGATGCTACTACCACATCCCCAGTTGTGACAGCCCAAATTGTCTCCAGACATTGCCAAATGTCCCTTGGGGGTGGGGAGCAAAATCATTTCAGGTTGAGAACCACTGATGTAGAGAAATAATTGTGGACTGTGTTCTCTGTTAAATTTTTTTTTCTGATAGAATGACTCTTTGTTTTCACATCCAAACTTCAGAGAGAGTACATATTCCTAATTTACAACATTTTTCTACTAACATTTATTCAAGTAAATTTTAATTTATGTACCCAAAGTACAAGGCAGCATTTTAAACAAAATAGAGTGTGAGACAAGTCTGTATTTGAATTGTAAGTAGAATTGATAGATGATCAGAATCATATGGAGAAGTTTTGGAAAGAATGCTGTGTCAGTAAAGGGGAAGTGATCTGGGATGGTACTGACTCAGACTGCAGCCATGCACTGCAAAAAAAAAAAAAAAAAAAGCATCTGTTTGTTAGCGACCATTATGATTATTTGACAATCAAGGAATTACAGTATTTTAAGCATTTTTATAACCTGACATGTTAGTTTACTATTCACACATAGATATTTTACTGCCTTTTACTTGCATTTTTGGAAATTGGGTGGAAGTTTGGGTTGACTAATAGCATATGGTTCTTCCTTTAAAATGATGGGAAAGAACTGTCTTTGTGCAGAATACCTGATTTTTAGGAAAGAATAAGTGATATTAAGCAGGAGACAAAATTTCATCTGCCTTGGTTATTTCAAAAATGCATCTCATTTTATTATTTCAACTAGGCTATAGTTGTCAGCCTCAGCCCTTTGCCCCTGCTTGCCTTTCAAGCTTCTTAAAGATGGGTCCTCTAATATCAGTCTGCAGACTTAGACCAGAAGGCAGGAACTAGGCTATTCCATGGAGAGATGAAATGACAGGATCTCCATGGGACAGCTACAGTCTGGGTGATATTCTTTGGGTGGAAATGGCATTCCTCTTGCTTTCCACCTGCAGAAGACCACACTTAGCATTTGACAAGTACCACTTAACATGTGCCAATGCTACTTTAAATAAAATGAGATATTTACTCCTAAATTCCTCCTTCTGCATATACTATCACATCCATTTTAAAGAAGGGGAAACTGAGGTCCAGCATTACTGCTGGCAAGGGTTGAAGCCAAAATTTAAGCTTGGCCTTCCCCCTTTCGTTTTCCATGCAACAATCTAATGTGTATTTTTGTTTGTTTAGTTTAGTTGATTGGTTTGTTTGGGGTTTTTTTTGCTATTAACTACTGCAAATTTAGTGGCTCAAAACAACACACATTTATTATCTTATGATTTTCACGGAGCAGGAGTTGAGGCATGGCCTAGTTGGATGCCTCTGTTCGGGGTCTCACAGGGATGGCTACAATCAAGGTGTCAGACAGCCTGTATTTTCATTTAGAGGCTCAAGTGGGGAAAACCCACTTCCAAGCACAGTCAGGTATTGACAGAATTTATTTCCTTGTGCTTATATGACTCAGGGCCCTGAGTTTTGCCAGCTGAATGCCCTGTTCCTTGCTTTCTCAACATGACTGCTTACACCAGGCCAACCAGGAGAATCTTTCACCCCCTGTTGGTTAAGATGGGAGGAAGGACAGAAAGTTTGTGATAAGGATCTGAGTATGTGCGGCTTAGCCACTAATTTTGAGTTGCTTTTTGGGGAACCTGCAGTTTTATTCTAAAACATTGAGAGAACACAGAATTCTAGTATATATGTTCAATATCTGCAGTGTCTGCTTGGACTCGGTTGAAACTGTTCACTCCTTTTCTTGCCATGAATTTGTTCAACCTTTCTGCTAGTGGTTCTTGCTTAATTGGGTTCCCAAAGTGAATATGATAGTGAGGCAGAAGACGAAGTCAAAAATGACTCCCAAATTTCTGACTTTAGAAATTGAGTGGATGGCCATGCCATTTATGAAAGGCAACCAGGCTGGGGGAGTGGAGGGAAGTTGCAAATGAAATATGCATTGTCCTTACTGCACCTCATATTATTCCAGGGAATTCTGAATCTAGTCCAGATAATATTATTTGAAATATTATTCCAGATAATTCTAAATATAATTCTTCTGATATTCTGAAGAACCTTCCTGTTAACAGAAAAACAAACTAATAAGAAATAGGTCCTGGATTAAATATTTTATTGCATTGCTTGGCTTACAGAATGAGGAGGAATCTCAAGGCCCTTCACCCCTAGTATAAAATACTAATACACACGCACACACACGCACGTGGGAAAACATAAACAGGAGCTGAAAACCTCAGTGGAGACTAGTAAGTGAGGGTCCTCGCTTACAGACTAGTGGGGGTAGACATACAATTAATAAACAAAGAAAATACATAGTATGTCAGATGGTAGTAAGTGCGTTGAGGAAGAAATAAGCAAGTGAATGGGAGAGGGGCCCATAATTTTACGTTGGTTGGTGGGGGAAATTTCACTGCAATAAAGAGATTTGAAGAAAAACCTGAAAGAAGTGAGAAAGAAAGCAATGGAAGTAATTGCAGAAAAAGTACTCCACGTAGAGGGCCTGCCAGTGTAAATCTTCTAAAGAAAGAATATGTGACAGCAGAGGGCCCATGTGACTGGAGTAGATATAGTGTATGAAAAAAGTAGAAGAGCCGAAGATGACTCCAGGGTTTTTGGAAGATGATGTTTCAAAGGAAATTGACTATGGAGAAGTGAGGGATGGCTTAATAACCAGACAGGTCAAGGGGTCAGAAGTAACTTCTTCAAAAACATTTTTATTCAATTATAACGTAGAAGCAAGAGAACACAAGTCATATATGTATGATACCAGCACCAGATCGAGGAAAAGAATGTTTCTGCAAGCCCATAGACCCTCTGGGTTCCCTTCCAGTAAATACGTACCCCCCAAGGCTAACAGCTGTCCTGCTTCTAACACTATCTACTAGTTTAACTTGTGTTTAAAGTTTATACACATAGACTCATACAGTATGTACTCTTTTATACATGGCCCTTTTCTCCTTGAACATTATGTCTGTGGGACTTATCTATATGGCTGCATGTAATTATAGTCTGCCCACTTACATTACTGTTTAGTACTCCAGTGTATGAATATACCACGATTTTTATTTCTCTCTTTTATTGTTTATAGTCATTTGGATAGTTTCCTTTTGGAGGCAATTATGTGTATTACCTCTATGACCATTTTTGTACGTGTCATTTGGAAAACATATGTTTGCATTTCTGCTGCATCCTTCCCTTGGGATAGGACCCAAGGCCTAGACCCAGGGGACAATATTGGGCCCCTCTCTGTGGGATAGGTCATGTTGTTTATTCCAGTACAGTAATAAAGTGGATATTCTTTCTATATGGCTAATTTCTTATTTGGCCTAGAACTTAGATGGGGAAGAGCATTATGATAAATTATGATCTTTGAAGCCAGATATTTAAGAATAAAATCATTAAATGAGATAGAATATTGAGCCACATTCAGTTGACAGAAATTCACTTCATTCAATTGGGAGAGATGGAGCCATATATTTCTAAAGTACTTTTAATTTAAAAGTTCTTACAGTCCCTAATACCTAATGTTTAAGCATTGTAAGTGTGAAGGTAATACAGAAGTGGAGCCTGCGGAGCCACGTGACTCAGCCACATCACAGTAGCACAAGAGAGCACATTTTCTCCTTATTCATGGGTAGATGAATCACTTTCTGTTCAGTTTACCCACATGGGCTTTTGTGAGATTATTTTCAAGAGCAATGAAATTACACAGTGAGCAAGTGCCAAACAAAAGCTGTTTTCTGCAAGTTTCTTTCAGTGTCTAAAGTAGCTGAAATTTCAGGAAAGTCTAATCACACTTTGCCAGGAGCCCTGGATTTCTCCTTTTTCTTCTGAGGCGTTACTTCTGTCCATGACCTTAAAGAGCTTTTTGACACGTTGGATTTGACCTTGGCAAGGAAAATGCACTCTAGAAAAGAGAAAGTGTGTCACTGGTTATTAAACGCTGATTTTAGAGGCTTTCTTTGATCCATATTTAGAATGCATTCCCTCCACGTGTTGTACAGTAGTAGCCTTTCCAACTTTACCAAAATATATGATTGCATCAGTATTAATTTCAAACAAATTTCATTCTTCAATCTGCTAATCATGTTACCATTTACTAATAAGACCATAATTGAATCATTATTCTGTCCCTTTAAGTAATTTCCTTTAAAAAAAAAAATTACGGCTCTTAGAGGAAAGGCAAGGATTTTTAAATTGTAATGTCATGCCCGAAGAGGGAGTAAGGAAGAACACAGAAAAGCATAAACAGAACAGAGATTCCCTAGTAAGATACCATCACATTTAGCAAGGGGATGGGGCCATGGAAACTCTAGGGAGGCAGGTGGCTGTGTCCGTGACAAGAAGGAGGAGATCAAGCTTTCATTCTCAGCCCGTTAGTCTGTATCACTCATTCTCCATGTGATTTTATCCAAGCCTCAGTTCTTTCTTAAGGGCTTGGGACAGGTGGTTTCTTTCCTTTTTTTATCTTTATCTTTTTAAAAAAAATATTTTATGTATTCATTTGAGAGAGAGAAAGAGAGCACTGGTGGGGACGGGGGTCTCATGGGAGGGGCAGAGGGAGAGGGAGAAGCAGACTCCCTGCTGAGCAAGGAGCCCGATGCAGGGTTTGATCCCAGGACCCCGAGATCATGACCTAACTCAAAGGCAGCTGCTTAACCAACTGAGCAACCCAGCCATCACAGGGCAGGTGATTTCTAACTTCATATTAAGCAGGTCTCTAACTGGCTTGCTGGCCAGAAGGCACCCACTAATAATCTCAGATACCTGTGTCATCACGAAGGAGCCCACTCTCTCCTCAATATGAAAATCGCCTTCTACACGAATCTCATGACCACTAACTGATTTCTCTTTCTGACACTTTCTCGACCTGGATCATCACAGCTCAAATGTTGGGACCCAGCAGGTGTCATGTGATATGTCAGAGTACTCACCCCAGGGTTGTCGGAGTACACCTGTTTCCACCAAAGGATGGAGGCATATGCAGCCAGTAAGAGCTCCAGCACAGTGAAGACCAGCATCACCACCAGCACCCCCTGTGAATCAAGCCAGGGATGGTTGGTGCCTGACTGGAGAGAGCAGACTGGGGGCTGAGAGCTCTAGCAGTGGACAGAAGCAGGGAAATACATAGCAGCAGATAAAGGAAGTAAACCCTTCCTTTATCTCTAGTTATTTTTACTGTTATGATGTTTGTAATGTGGATTTGTTTTTATTTATCCAGGAACAGTCTCTGTTCATAGCTTCAAGCATCTGAAATCTAATGTCTTTTTTTAATTCTGAAATTTGGCCGGTTATTTCTTTTTGCATATTTCCTCTCTCCCTGGCTATCCTCCTGGAGCTCATGTTAGATGTGTGTTGACCCTTTTCGCTTCACTGTGTCCTCCCTGTCTGTTAACCTGTCGCTTGTATTTATCAGATTTCTATTGTAATGTGTTGTGCTCTGTGTGATTTAATCAGACCTTAAATTTCATCTCACTATTTATTTCTTTGGATATGTTGAATCTACTGTTTAACTGATACACTAAATTTTTAATTTCAAAGATTATAATTGGCATTTCTAATCATACTGTTTAGTTCTTTTTCAAATCTACTTGTTCTTTTTTCTTACTGTCATGTTCTTTAATTTTGGTTTTAATTCCTTTTTTATGCCTTTAATCATTTAAATATATTTTCATTATAGTCTTCTAAATTGGTATATAACCTCCAATTCTTGAGTAACTAACTTTCATATGTGTTCCATTTCCTGCTGTTCCCTATTTTTTCTTATGGTTCTCAAAACTTTTTTACTCTTAGATGATGTTAGTATATGGGTGGGTGGAGGGAATTTTTTAATATACAGGAGACCCATTGGTTGGGTTTATGGATGACTCCCTAGTGGAAGTTTTACATTTGATTCTGATAGAACCTCAGGAGTTCCACAGACCCAGGAAGTTTTAAAGTTAATCCTTGTATTTGAAGTTCCTATGTTTTATGTGTAATTTTGGATTTGGGTACAGTCCATTCCTTCCCGTGGCTTGGTGAGATGAATTCATCCTAGAAACCTTTATGGCAGAGTTTCTTAAACCTTCGTGGGATGTTGGGCAGAGTTTTCCTTGTCCTATTTTCATAAATAGGGTAAATACTAAGTCTCTGCTTCTAACATTTTCACAGAGCACTTAGTGTGGGCCTGAAGAACTTCAGATTTGTCATGGGCATTAAAATGCCATTATCTCAGCTTGTAACACCTGTGTTCCCGTCCAGACCTCTCTGGTTTTCTGGTCCCAGCTCTTGTTTGGTTACCTGGCTGCAGGATCCTTCTTAGCTCCTGGAACATAAGGGACCTTTCTTCCTCGATTTTTTTCCTTCTTTCCACCCTCCCTTCCTTCCTTCTTCCAACCTCAGATATGTATTTTAAATGTTGTGATGTGTTACTTTGCTCAGGTTATGTTTGTGTTAATAAAGAGTGGGCATTTGGGGTTGGTCCTGTTGCAACTTCTCTGATTTTGCAGGAAGTTCTCTGGTTGTCTGAAAGTAGGAGACAGTTTGATGTATTGAGAGTAGTTTTCATTGAGTTAAACCCTCAGTGTCCCGACAGGGAGGATGTCTCCCTCACCCTCACGGCTTTGCCTGATGTCTGCCCTGCACCAGGGTTATGCTGTCTCCTGGGCTTCCTTGCACTGATTTCTAACCAGATGCATTTCTGTGCCCTTGCACTTCCTCAAGCTCCAGGATCAAAGGGGTTGCTTTTGACAACCTCTGGGTCACATGGGCAGAAACTTGCACACATTTCAAGGGAATAAGAGATACTACATCTGTCTCCCTGGCTCCTGCTAGAGGAGTCATAAAGGACGAAATTTTTCTCCTTAAAAGGCCAAAGTGTATGGTTTTAAAACTATGAGCCTATATATATAGAGGATTGACTAAGCCAAGATTTTTACCATCAACAGGTGATGACCATCCAGCTTGGGGGAAATTTTGGCAAGAAAATGCTGCCCAGAGATGTTGGCATTTCTTCTAGGAGTGGAATCCATTGGTGGGCCATCTTCCATCCCCTTCTCCCTCTGCCAGCCCTGATGGGCTGAAGTATAATAATTATGTGTTTGGGCTTAAAGTCCAAGTTCTATAGCTAACTTAATGTGGCTACCTTAATCCCAAATCAAATAAAATTCAAATGAAAAGGGATACTTCTGCCTGCTTTGGGGGGGGGGAATGCCTGCTCAACAAAGAGAGCACCCTGAGAGCTAAACCTATTGAGAATGAAATCTTTTTTATGTAGGAAAGACTGCTGACTACCTCTTCTTTATCCATTCATCTGTGGATGGACTCTTAGGTTGCTTCCGTATCTTGGCTATTGTAAATAATGCTGCAGTAAACACAAGGGTGAATATATCGTTTCAAACTAGCATTTTTGTTTTCTTTGAGTCAATACCCAGTAGTGGAATTACTGGATCGTATGGTATTTCTATTTTTAATTTTTCCAGAGTGGCTGCACCAATTCCCATTCCTGCCAACAGTGCATGTTGTTCCCTTTTCTCCACATCCTCACCAACACTTGTTTCCTGTCTTTTTGATATTAGCCGTTCTGACAGGTGTGAGGGTGTATCTCATTGCGGTTTTGAATTGCATTTCCCTGATGATTAGTGATGTTGAACATCTTTTCATGTGTCTGTCAGCCATCTGTATGTCTTCTTTGGGAAAATATCTATTCATGTCTTCTGCCCATTTTTAAATTGGATTATTTGTTATTTCAGTGTTGAGTTGTGTAAGTTTTTATATATTTGGGATATTAACCCCTTATAGGATATGTCATTTGCAAATATCTTCTCCCATTTAGTAGGTTGCCTTTTCTTTTTGTTGATGTTTTCCTTTGCTGTGCAGAAGCTTTTTTATTTTGGGTGTCATCTCAGTAGTTTATTTTTGCATATTTCTCTTGCCAGAAGAGACCTCTCTTGAACCCACAGCCCTTCTTGATTTCCCATTTTGACTTGGCACAGTGCATCCCTAATATTTTGCAGTCTGCTGACAGGACTCTTTCAACCACAATTTTTTTTTTCTGTCTACTTCCAGGCATGCAGATCAGCAGGATACAGACTGCTGAAAAAGCAGAAATTATGCAAAGGAGAGAAACTGAGATTTCACATGACAGGATACTGAGTCTGAAGCTACTTACTGTTAGACTGACACTAGTCAGGAGACAGTTCTTGAATTCATATTCCGAATAATAGTACATCGAATAAGGCAGTGTGGCTAGATACTCCCTTTCTGAATCACACCCTCGAGAGGCAGTCTTCAGGGCTGCCAGGCCATCAGCAAGGAGGAAGAGGCCTGCTCCAGCAGTGAGAGAACTCACTGCACTTGAGGTCAGGCTGCTCATGGCCTGAAAAAGAAATTCTGCATTGGGCTCTCAAGGCAGAAGCAGTGTGTGATACTGTTATCCCTCCATCCCTTACACTACAGTGGTGCTTCCCTAAGTCTGTTTCCCCCGTAACCTGCATACTCCTGGGAGTACAGACTGTATTTTATTCATCTCTGTATCCCTCTTCACTGTCTAGTTTATCACCTGATACATTAACGAATGTTTGTTGAGTGCAAGAATGCATGAATAATTCCTCCTTCGGGATAGGTTGCTGGTTCCTTGGCTCCCTGCAGACAGGTAAAACTGCTCAAACCACTTCCAATATATTCCTTGGTTTCCTCAACAGCTTTGGAATATGGCCTTTGGTCCCTCCTAGACCAATCTATGTCTTTTCTTTCCATACAAGAGAAAACTGGAGAAGCTGGAAGGTATCTACCTATAGGTGGATCAGGCCTGAGAACCACATGCATCACACTTTCTCCTGGGTCATATTCTACATTTCAGGGTAAAGGGTTCTCACAGAATATGGTTCCTCTGCAAAGACACTGATGTGCTAGATTCTGTGCCAGGTTCCCAGCATATGCTCTTTTCTACTTGAACATCATTATAGGCTACTGTGGGTTGGGAGGATGGTTGCTCTGCCCCCTTCTCCCTGGACCTGGTAGCTATGTGGCTTCAAGTGCTGAGTTACCAAAGGGAGAGCAGATGGAATGGGCAGTGCCTTTGCCCAGAGCTGCCACGTGGGCAATGGAGCCCACATGTTGTCTTGTGTCCTTTGTTTGGAGCCCACATCGTGCCATGTCATCCGAAGTATTGTTTTTCCCTTTTAGGGTGTTCAGGACACTTGAGAAGCCGCCTGTGAGATACACATGTTTATCTTCCACATTTTATAAATGAGAAAACTGAAGGCCAGAGAAGGAAGGAACTTTTTCAAGCACACAGATGTGTCAGCAACAGAGCTGGGACAGAGTATAGATTTCCTGGTTCCAAGTCCAGAGCTCTGACTCCATCCAATGAGGTGAACATTTCAAAATTCTGTCCACTGGTTCTGGGGTTTAGATTCTAGCTTCAAGTATTGGGAACATATACCAGCCTCCTACACCATCTTATGTGCCCTCATCCATAGCTAACTACACTCTGAAACTTCTTGAGTCAGGATGTAGCTTTTCCCTAAGTCGTCTTCGTGAGTGTGTGGCAGGGGAAAGGAAAAGTTTGCTATGGAGAGGATCAAAGACCCCACCCACACTTTCCTGACAAAAGTCAGGAAAGTGGCTACAGTCTGATAATTCCTTGTTTCTGAGAGGGTGGAGGAGCTAACCACAGGATCTAAGCCCATACACCTGTGTCTCTGACTTTGCCACTTAGGGAAGTTGATTCATTATGAGACAGGTTTTTCCAGAAAAAGGATCTCTAGGTTCTAGCTGGGATGGTCATCTACCCTCTTCAGGGCCAAGAAAACAAACTCTAAAGACTTCATGGTATATTTAAAAATTTCTACTGCTTAAGCAAGTGAGGTAACTCTCCTCCAAGCTTGGAATATGATCCAGGAGTACACTGTGTAGAAGAGCACTGGTCTAGAAGGCAAGGAATTTTGTGTTTATACCGGTTCTGCGGAGACCAGCAGTGAGAACTTGGGTTCTTTCCCCTGCTCAGAGCCCTGTTTTCCTAAGTTGTGAATGGAAACTTTGAACTAGAGTAATTAACTCTTGAGTTCCCTTTATTCCAATGAGCTGAGATTTGATAGTTCTCATACTTACAAAAGGCTTAGTTGATTTTTTCCCAGAAATAATCGAGAGGGATCCAGTAATGGCAAACTGCTCAAAAAAGAGAGAAATAATCAGTTCAGTTGTCTTGTGGAAATGTGGCCACCATGTTACTATCAATCAATCAATCAATCAGTAATGTAAAACTTCTAGGGAGATAACACTGTAGGAATGGTGTAGGTCCATTTTAATAGAGTCCTGATTTCCACTCTCAGGATGCTTACGTTGACTTTGAAGAATGGGCAGATGGACAGAGGATCTGGATTTGTGTTAGCAAAAATCACTGTCAGCTGAGGTGGCCTGGAGAGGAGGTGTATGTGGAAGGAGGAGAGCAGTGCTGAATTACATGGTGGGAAGAAAGGAAGCTGAGAAAGACCAGTGACTTGAAGGGATAGGAATGCGGGAACAGCCAACAGAAGCACTTATGAAAGGGGCTCAGATGGCACAAGATAGCGAAACACGTGAGCTTCAAGTATTGGTGTAGGGGGCCTGAGTTAGACTGGGAGCTGAGGAAGGTGGGAAGTACAGGGACATATGTGAAGAGTCTTTCATCCTGAAGCACCAGAGGTCAGTATTTGAGCTCGGCGGTATTAAGGATCCAGCTGGTGGAGGGAGAATGTTCTGAGAAGCCGAAAGATTGGTGAAGCTTGTGGTTTTTAGGGATTGGGTAGTCACCGACAAAGAAGGTCCAGCATGACCTATTTCTACTTTTCGTAAGGGAATGTGGGAGCCACAACTACTGATCAGATAGGGATATAAGGACGAATTATGCTCTGGGGGCAGGAGCAGGGCTTCCTTGCAACACTGCATAATTTGTGTTCACACAAGGGCTATATCCATACAATGGTGGTGCCTTCGTAGAATTCATCTGCCCAGAATGTGTGCTTTTTTTCTTCTTTGTACAAGACACTACATGGAAAATAAGTGGCCCTTTGTGGGAGGCGTGACTAGGCCCTCGCTATCTCTAAAGAAAAGGATTGACTAGGCCCTTCTCCCTGAGTGATTAGATGGAAGGCATCAAAAAAGTTTTCCAAATTCTCAGAATTACTTCTGAACACAAACAAGTGCCCTCGCTTCCCATGAATTTTACTGTTGCCAGTTTAATTCTCTGCAAACCTGTGGCATCTACCAGTGGTGCTCATTCTATTTTAAAATAGATTTTTTCACTCTCTACCTGACAGGTGGATTATTCTTAATCTAGAGGAAAGCCAATGGCCTCATCAAAGGCCCAAAGAAGAATGTGAAAAATCTTCCATTTTTCCAAAGGTAGGCTGTGAGGCCAGGTAAGAAATGCTGTCCTGGTATGCCCACTGTATTACCCTCTTGCCTCCTGCCCCAACTAGACACTCCCTGGGATGCTGACACAGGAGGAGGGATTAAACCCATCTGCTGCTCTTCCTGATTGGAGAAACATCACAAGGGACAATGATAGAGGGAAAGTCAGAGGCCTTGACTGCCTTCTCCTCTCTTCCTACCTCTTGGGAGTCATGGAGTGACTTAGCACCTACTTAGCATTTAAAAAGCATATCCGCTCGTGGAGACCCCACTCTACTCACACATAGAGCTCCTACAAATGGGTACCCAGACATCAAAATGGTGGAAATTGTTGGCTTGAAGTGGGAAGAGTAGGGAGCAGAAACCAAAAGAGCCCCCAAACTTGAAATCAGCAGGCAGCACAGGATCTGGATAATCTACAAAAGACAAGAAGGAAAATTCTAGGAACACACTTTGAACAGATGAAAGTGATTATTTGAATGTACATTGTGTTTATAAAGAGTACAAATATAATTTGTCATATTAAAAAGGAAAAAAAGGGGCGCCTGGATGGTTCAATCGGTTAAGTGTCTGACTCTTGATTTCAACTCAGGTCATGATCTCAGGGTTGTGAGATCAAGCCCTGTGCTGGGCATGGAGCCTGCTTGAGATTCTCTCTCTCCCTCTCCTTCTGCTCCGTCCACTCTGCTCATGTGTGTTAAATCTGTCTCTCTCTCTCTCTCACAATAAATAAATTAATTAAATTTAATTTAAATTAAATTAATAGGAAAAAAAGGTGTTACAAGGAGCCAATAGTCATTCTCTAATAGAAAGTCATGTATAACCTCTTCTTTTCTGCTAGGATTATTAAACTAGCAAATCAGGGAATGATCAAACGTTATTTTAGCTTTATTTTGAAAAAGATAGTTGACAAATATTTTTTTTTCTAGGAAAAGCAAATGGAGAAATTTTTTTCTGGATGCTAGTTCAGCTAGATGGATGTAGAAAGCAAACTTACCAAGGAAGAGTTAATATAGTACTCAATTTCAATTGAAATAAAACAGAGCAGAAAGTCTCTAGTGCCATAATCCATCTTATCTTATTTATCATTGGATTTTAATAATAATTACTATTTTCGGGTCATTGGTGATAATAATGTCTATATTTGTTGAGCACTTTCTATACTCTAAAAAGATCAGAGTTGGTGGAGTATGGGATGCTTAAAATGTAGGTAATGGTGGCTTTATTGCTGTTAGTATTGATAAGGCCCAGGGTATGACTCATGGAATGTTTGCCTAAGGAAGGATGGGGAAGATACCTGGGGAGAAGAGGTCAAGGAAAGAGAGGATGCGATACTGGAGGAATCATAAACATGAATATTGAGACAGTTAAGGCTTATGATAGGACCTCTCTTGGAAGGAGTGACAGTGATTGAGGACAGTATCTCAAAAGGAAAAGGCAAATTACCCAGGAGAGTAAAAAAAGTGGCAATGACCTGGAGTCCTCCTGTATAGCAGGAGGACTTTGAGACTAGGTCTCTGTTTCTTTTTTTTCTTTTAACTGTATAGTCCACCTATTATCCTAAGTGTGTAAAATAATGGCCAAGACGTTGAAGGTGCTCAGAAATGGCAGCTGAATGCCTGAATGAATAAACGTGTTTACAGTATCTCTTGATTGCGGAAGGACACAGTGAAAAGTGTTTGTGATTCTAGGCCGCATGTAGGCTAGATTGTAGGGAGCAGGGCAAGTCTGCTCGGAACCTGTTGTTTGGAAGAAGTAAATTAAGGAGTGAGTATTGGTAAATGATAGCAGAATGACAAACAATTGGTCTTATTTTCAAGCAACATGTTCATCAAATGATTTTTCTAAGGATGATCACTTTTCAGGTTTGCCAGTACGTTATTAATGTTATTTTCTAAAACATTGATTATTTTTACATTTTTAAACTAAACTCTGTCTTCTGAAATTTTAATTCTCCTATCAGTTCTCAATTATTCCTAATACTAGAGTTACCTAATAGAACCTTTTGAAGTTCATGACTGATTAAATTGCTTGAGATAATTAATTTCTTCCCGTGCTCATAATATAGATAACTTTTTAAAAATATCTTTTTTGGGGGTAGAAGACTGAATTAAGATTTTTCAAATACATAAAAAGGATCATTAAGTTGTTTTTTTTTTTTTTAAGTGGGAGTGAATTACTTAGTTGGATGATGAGATACTAAAGTAGGAGCTTTTGGAGATTGAGAGGAGAAGATTGATCTAGAAGTGTCCGTGAGAAGCAAAGAAGAGACTGCCTTCACTTCCAGGCCCAGAAGTGAGGGTCGCAGTGGAAACAGTGCCCTTGGGAGCTAGGTTTCTGTTTGCACAATAGATGTGGAGGCCTTTGAGAAACAAATTGGGGAATGAAGAGGATTATGCTGTTAACTGACCCTGAATTCCAGAGGCCACAACTAGGCAGGTTTCCGAAGCTGGAAATGAATAGGAGTCAGGTCTTAAAAGGGGATATTCAGAGCAGGTAGGAATTAAAGTCCTGGATATGAAGGATGATGAACCGGGAACATGTGGATGTCTTATAGTTAGGCGAACAGGGAGAAAATCTATAGTGAGGTTAGTCCAAACTGTCTCATCTCAAAATGGTTAAGAAATGAGCTCAAAACAGAAAGATCTAATTTAATCCCATTGAGTAAAATCATGTGGTTAAATCCAAAATCTACTATATTAAAGACAAATTGCAAGAGACTTTCTTATATAGATTTCAAGTAGAGACCTAGTGGTTTTAGTTTACAGAAAGGCCTGAGTTGGATAGAGTCTTCCCATAAAGCCCCATTTCAGGTCCCGGTTAACCCGGAGTCAGATGGGAAAAAAAATGAAAGACTGTCCAAGATCCACTGTAGATCTGTAGTCTGAAGGCATTCACCACATTCTCCCCATGTTCGCCTTACAATGACATCAACTTACTCCAAGGACTGTAGCTTCTTCCTGCAGACTGTTCTCTGGGTTATCTTCCTTTTGGTCACTGTGTTTAGGTTTTTCCCTTTTGAGGACGAAAATGTCATTTGGAGTAAAGGATTCAAAGTCTCCCTTGGTCTTGGGCTGTGATAGCATGATGCTGACGATGCTAGAAGAGGCAGTGAACTCAGTTAGGACCCGAGGTTCAACCTGAAGATGTGAAACCATTTAAGATTTTTCTCCATTGTCCAAGGGGTGACCTGTCCTTCAGGAACAAAACTGAATGTGGGGAGCAGTGGAAGTGTTGGAAGGCCAGCATGCTTGACACAGTCCATCCATTGTGGACAGGAAGCATATCGTGGGGAGAAAACTATAAACATTTTGAGGAGTCCCACAGTGGAGAGGTAAACAATTCATATAGAACTTGCCTTGCAGCCTTGAGCGCATCCACCTCATTGTCCTTCCAACCAGCCCTGCTTCCAGCCTCTCTGTCCTGCCCACGTGTCTGTGCTTTAGCTGTGCTGCATTTCCACGCCACAGATCCTGATTTTGTACTTCTGTGCTGCACCCATACTGCTCAGTGTTCCATCATAGCTTGTTTTCTTTCCACTCAGATGTTGATTAATCCTAGTCCACATCTCTTGTATAGCTCCTGTCCCACAAGGAATGACCCTCTTGCCCATAGTAGCTCAATGATTGTTAATACGAACATTTATTTAACTCCTGCTAAATTCCAGGCACTAGACCATAGTAGCTCTAATCTTTATAACAGCTTAGGTGTTATTAACTCCACTTTATGCATTAGAAACTCAGGACTAATAAGTTCAAGTGATTTTCATTATATGAAATACACAAAGTGCTTAGTCTGGCACATTGGGAGTGTTTAATACCTGGTAGCAAATATCATTATTATTATCCTGTATTTGCATAACAGTCTGAACCAAGTCAATCTGGCTCAGAAGCTTGTGATAGTTTCCTCAACACCACATTAATTTTCCTCATCTTCTCTTCTTTCCTAACATTGGCAGTTCCAGTGTAGACTCAAGGCGCATGTCGTCTGCTGCCCACCAGCTCAGCAGTGCTGCTGAGACTCTGTGGAATGAGCAGCAGAGTCCAGCCACTGGGATGCTCCCTGGATCTGTTCTCAGCACAACATTCTCCCCCTTGAAGGCCATAGATTGGATAAAAGTTTGTGATAATCTGATGGTGCCACCATTCTGTTCCCTGATCCTTCTCCTCAATGTCTAAGTTCTCTTGGAGGGAGTGCATAACATATAAAGATTGGAACTGGCATCTACAATCTCATTACTAGTGAGGAAGATGGGAAAGGACAGTGAGCTGGAAGTCAATGCCTCAGCATCATTTTGCATATCTGAGCATATGTCTTGGAGTCCAATCCTATGCTTATATTCTACACCCACCAGTTATTTCTAAACTTACCATAAGCAGGTTGTTTTAGCCACTTCATAGGTTCATAGTGAGGGAGAGATGAGATGATGCATGTAATGGTTTCAACATAGAGCAAGTGCACATGATATACTCTCAGGACATATCAGTTATATCTAAAACCCATCGGAATTCCAGCTCTGATATTTATTAGCTGGCCACAGGCAGGTTATTTCCCCTCTTTTATCCTGTTTCATTAAATATAAAACAGGGATAATAATGCTATCATGAAGGACTCTTGTGAGGATTTGAATGAGGTGATTTAGATGAGTGCCTTTTGTTGTGTCCCTGTGATCTTTATCAGGTGCTCCATACTCAATAAAAGATTGGTGACTTCTACCCCATTTCTACTCCTAGATCCATGCCCTGGTCGTTTCTCATGCTCTCTGGGCATCAAACGCCTTTGAAAAGTTTTTAAAAATATCGTTCTCCTTGTCTAAGGAGTTAATTTTCTTTTTTTGGGATTTTGGAATCTGAACGGCAGTATGGTTAAGGTAACATAAACAAGGAGGGGATCAGTGTTGACACTGAATCCTTTGCAGTAGAGCTGGGGCAAAGAGGCCATGGGTGAGCATTCTAGCACATCTTTAAAACCAGAGCAGTAGAAAAATCATCAGGTTTGGAAAGATTCTGGGTTTCAAAATCAAACAGTAGTTCCTGATAAAATGATAATAATTGCTAACATTTACCCAGCACCCACTGTGAGTCTGGCACTCTGGTAAGAGCTTTGTGTAGAGTCTCTTTTAGTCTACACAGCAACTCTCAGAGATAGGTGCTATTGTTACTTGAATTCTACAGGTAAGAAAATAAGGCTTAGATTTTCCTCTGTGGTCGGGAAGAAGACAGGAATGTCTACTCTGACCACTGTTATTTAACATAGTACTGGAGGTCCCTACCACAGCAATCAGACAACAAAAAGAAATAAAAGGCATCCAAATCAGCAAGGAAGAAGTCTAACTTTCACTATTTGCAGATGACATGATACTATATATAGAAAACCTGAAAGACTCCACCAAAAAATTGCTAGAACTGATAAATGAATTCAGTAAAGTTGCAGGATACAAAATCAATGTACAGAAATTTGTTGCATTTCTATATACCAAAAATGAAGCAGCAGAAAGAGAAATCAAGGAATCTGCCCCATTTATAATTGCACCAAAACCCATAAGATACTTAGGAATAAACCTAACCAAAGAGGTAAAAGAGCTGTACTCTGAAAACTATAAAACACTGATGAAAGAAATTGAAGATGACACAAAGAAATGGAAACACAGCCCATGCTCGTGAATTGGAAGAACAAATATTGTTAAAATGTCTATATTACCCAAAGCAGTTTACACATCGATGGCAATCCCTACAAAATACCAACAGCATCTTTCACAGAGCTAGAACAAATAATCCTAAAATTTATATGGAACCACAAAATACCCCAGATAGCCAAAGCAATCTTGAAAAAGAAAAGCAAAGCTGGAGGCATCACAATTCTGGACTTCAAGTTCTATTACAAAGCTATAATGATCAAGACATTATGGTACTGGGCACAGAAATAGACACATAGATCAATAGAACAGAATAGAAAACCCAGAAATGAACCCACAACTATAGGGTCAACTAATCTTCAACAAAGCAGGAAAGAATATCCAATGGAAAAAAGACAAAGGATACAAAAATACTAATTCAAAGGGATACACGTACCCCAATGTTTATAGCAGCATTATCTTCAATAGCCAAATTATGGAAAGAGTCCAAATGTCCATCAACTGATGAATGGATAAAAAAGGTGTGGTACACACACACACGCACACACACAGACATGTTATGCAATGGAATATTACTCAGTTATCAAAAAGAATGAAATCTTGCCATTCACAACAATGTGGATGGATCTAGAAAGTATTATGCTAAGCAAAAGAAGTCAGTAAGAGAAAGACAAATACCATACGATCTCACTCATATGTGGAATTTAAGAAACAAAACAAACAAACATGGGGAAAAGAGAGAGGAAAACCAAGAAACAGACTCTTGACTATAGAGAACAAATTCATGGTTACCAGAGGGGAGGTGGGGGAGATGGGTTTAACAGGTGATGGGGATTAAGGAGGGCATTTGTGAAGAGCACCCGGTGTTGTATGGAGGTGTTGAATCACTCAATTATACACCTGAACATAATATTACACTGAATGTTAACTGGAATTTTAATTAAAGAAAAGAAAATGAGGCTTAGAAAGGGTAAATGGTTTGCGTAAGATTGTATATATAGCATATAATGGAGCAAGATTTGAACCCAGGCAATGTAATGCCTGGGCTCTTCTATATCCCTGGTAGGTATGGGCCTGCCCATCTAGCCGCGCATAATCCTCAGCCCTTCTGTCTTCCCTCCCTCATAGCTGAAGTCCATTGGCTACTACTCTCCAGCTCCGCATTCACTCACAGGAGTATTTCTTTTTTTTTTTTAATTAATTAATTAGCATATAATGTATTATTGGTTTCAGAGGTACAGGCCTGTGATTCATCAGTCTTATATAATACTTAGTGCTCATTATATCACATGCCCCCCTTAATGTCCATCACGCAGTTACCCCATCCCTCCACCCCCTCCCCTCCAGCAATCCTGTTTGTTTCCTGTGATTAAGAGTCTCTCATGGTTTGTTTCCCTCTCTGGTTTCGTCTTGTTTAATTTTTTCCTCTCTTTCCCTATGGTCCTCCCTCTGTTTTGTTTTCTTATCCCACATATCAGTGAGATCATATGATAATTTTCTTTCTCTGATTGACTTATTTTGCTTAACATAATACCCTCCAGTTCCACCCACATCATTGCAAATGACAAGATTTCAATTTTTGATGTATGTGTAATATTCATATATATATATCTATCTCACGTGTGTGTGTATATATATGTGTGTGTGTGTATATATATATATATACATCTTTATCCATTTCTTTATCCATTCATCTATTGATGGACATCTGGGCTGTTTCCATAGTTTGGCTATTGTGGACATTGCTGCTGTAAACACTGGGGTGCAGGTGCACCTTCAGATCACTACATTTGTATCTTTGGGGTAAATACCCAAGTGCAATTGCTGGGTCATAAGGTAGCTCTATTTTCAACTTTTTTAGGAACCTCCATACTGTTTTCCAGAGTAGCTGTACCAGCTTGCTTTCCCACCAACAGTGTAGAAGGGTTCTCCTTTCTCTGCATCCTTGCCAACATCTGTCATTTCCTGACTTCTTAATTTTAGCCATCTGACTGATGAGGTGGTATTTCATTTTGGTTTTGATTTGTATTTCCCCGAAGCCAAGTGGTGTTGAGTATTTTTTCACGTGTCTGTTGGCCATTTGTATGTCTTCTTTGGAGAAATGTCTGTTCATGTCTACTGCCCATTTCTTGATTGGGTTATTTGTTCTTTGGGTGTTGAGTTTGATAAGTTCTTTATAGATTTTGGATACTAGCCATAGGAGCATTTCTGACCTTGGACATTTGTTCCCATATTCCTGGTAAAAGTAAATTGGCTTCTGATGAGCTCCTGTGTTTTACCAGCCCAAATGTGCTAAGTAGATTCCTTCCTCTTTCTAGTCTTAATCCCGTCTTTTGGGGTTCATCCACATTGTCACAAAGTGCAGGATTTCCTCCTTTGTAAGGCTGACTATGAGGACACTGTGCTGGTCAACTAGCTGGTCACAGAAGGACAGATACTGAGTGACTGAACTTATATGAGGTATCTAAAGTAGATTCACAGAGGCAAAGACTGGAATGGTGGTTGCCAGGCGCTGGGGAAGGAAGAAATGGGGAGTTGCTATACGATGTGTATAAAATTTCAGTTGTGTCCGGTAACTTCTAGAGATCTGCTGCACAGCGTTGGGCCTATAGGTAGACCTACTGTATTGCACATTTAAAAATTTGTTAGAGAGTAGATCTCATGTTAAGTGTTGTTACCACAATAAAAATTTAAAAAATAAAATCCCAATTTAAGGATTTAAAAACAAAAGTCTCTAGTTCTGGATCCTTTCCTATAGGATTTCTATAGGATTCCTTCCTATATTTTTCAGTCTTCATACCCAAGGACTACAGGATATACTTGATTCTAGTCCTGACACTAGGACCTGGAAGCCTCCTTGGTACACTTACCATACTCTGGATGCCATGTACATGTATTTTCTTTAATTATTTATTAATTGTTCTGTTTAAAAAAGTATATAACCTAGCAAATACAATGAAAAAGGAAATACATTTTGAAGAAGAAAATGAAATTCCTTAAATCCTGACTTCTACGCAATAACTAGCGTTTCATACATATCCTTTGCATTCTTGCATTTTCTTCCTCTTTCTTTTTATGTGTTTACACACATTCATCGTTCTACATAAACAGAATCATTCTATTCAGGTCTGTTAGAAATCTTTTTGCACTCAGCATTATTCTGTGGACATCTCTGACACTAAGGAATGTAGGTAATAAAAATCCTAAATTTAAAAGCCTAATGGTACATTCTGACACATGATACAGTGTGGATGAACCTTGAAGACAAAATGCTAAGTGAAATAAGCCAGTCATAGAAGGACAAGTATTGTACAATGGCACTTCTGGGAGGCAGCCAGAGTACTCAAGTTCGTCAAGACAGAAAATAGAATGATGGGTACCATGGCTGCAGGGGAGGGAAATGTGGAGTTAGTGCTTAATGGGCATGGAGTTTCAGTCTGGGAAGATGAAAAAGTTCTGGAGTTCGGTTGTAGGGATGGTTGCACAAGAATAAGGATGTACTAAATACCACTGAATGATACACTTAAAAATGGTTAAAATGCTAAATCTTGTGTTATATATATATATTTTACCACAGTGGAAAAGCCAGTGTATCCAAATGAATAGATGTTTCAAGATTCATTTAATCAGTGAAGGTTATTTAGATCGTTTCTTTCTCTTCCTCCCCCCCCCTTTACCATTATGAACAACACTATAGTGAACATCTTTGCACTCTGTTGTGCCTCACCTATTCAATTATCTCCTTAGAGTAACATTTAGAAGTGGATTTATGGAGTTTAAGGCTATGATACATGTATTGCTACCTTTTAGGGTTATATAGAGCCAACATTCTTTATGGTTTCGCAGGTCTGTAGACTGATGCCATCATCCCCAGACTTCACAGTCTTAGAGGGATGCTTGGTCCCTCCACATTCATCAAATGGAGGCAAACTTAGGGCGGCCTACAACCTTTCCAGACAGTTCTTAAACCTCCACTTTGGAGACAAATCATAGCTTAGAAGAGAACTGCTTCGCATGCAGCAGTTTTATCTATGACAGAAATAGAATGGAACCTTGGGGTCCTAATGCAGGATCCAGTCTAATAGTGCAGTATTTTCTGAGAGCACATTCTGTGTAAGACTGAGTGACATACCAATAAATGCAGAGAATTGTAAAAAATCGTCACCTCAAGTCTTGAAGGAAACCTAAGGATTGTTTCACCCAAT
This sequence comes from Ursus americanus, assembly GCF_024610735.1. Lineage (NCBI taxonomy): Eukaryota > Metazoa > Chordata > Mammalia > Carnivora > Ursidae > Ursus > Ursus americanus. The sequence continues at coordinate 36,767,329 of NC_142150.1, read as the reverse complement.
TCTTTCGTTTGGAAAGTGGTAAACTAATGATCAGAGCAGGAAATTAACTCACCAGTCATGCAGGTACTCAGAAGACAGACAGAATAAGAATCTGATTCCTGGCTCTCTATTCCAAGGACAGTCATCTCCCCACAAAATTCAGGATCTGAACCAAGGTACCCACCTGTTCTTGTAGCCCAGTCCTGTAAGCGATGGCTGGTGGGCTAGCTCTCTGCTAGGGAACTCTCAGCCAGAACTTCCTACTGGCTGTTCCTGCCAGAATGATCTTGCTCCTCTGCTCTCCAGCCTCTGAGACTTCCTGCCCCTTTCTCAGAGCAGAAGTTATGATTACACAAGATATGAGCTTCGCTGTACTTACTATCAATGCATGAAAAGTACCTCTGCTTTCTTTTTCTAAATTTCAAGGACTGGAAACGGACACAAAATACAAGTAACACATAAGAATAAATAGCTTGTGAACACTGGTAACTTGCATGATCCGAGTTAGAATTCATTTCCCCCATTCGTATAGGTAAGTCAACTAGTTTATCTTAGCCTGAGTTTTCTGTCTACTAAATAGGGATGGGTAATAATGAGTTCACTGTTGGCTGTTGGGAGGACTAAAGAGAAAGGATGCAAAGAGCTTACAAAAATCAGGTACTCAGTTACTAGTGATAACAATTATGTTCGTTTTGGATTTCGGAGAATTATTTATTTTCCCATCTCCCAGGCTCTTGGCAAACTGAAGGCAAGTTGGGCAGACTTTCTGCCCAACTGTCACTTCTTTGGGTGCCTCTTTCTTCTCTGCCTCTGGCTTCATATCTTCCTTATAATTTAGTGCTCAGGCAAACCCAGGCACATCTTGGGAAGGATGCAATGGATGGGGGCCTGAAGCAGAGCCATCTAGGCCTCATACAAGCTCACATGCTGGGAAGTGCGGGGTATTGAGGGGACATTGTTGCCACTTTAACATTCCTGTTAAGACTGCTTGGAGAACAGCCTCTGCTCAGAAGGGCAGGGGTTAGGATGGCTGTGGAAAGTGTGGCCTGCAGTGACAGCTGGCAGCATGATGTGCTCCATACTTTCTCAGTTTCCTGAAGGTGGCAAGGCTGTCCCCTGAGAGAGAAGCAAATCTAAGCCAGGGGTATTTAAGAAACTCATAAAATACTTGGAGAGAACTTTAGTCCAATCCATTTATTCTCCAAATGAGGTGATACTGCTGAAGGAGCCTACCACCGATCACTCGTCACGTCAGCAGAAGAAGTAGGACTAGAATCCAAGTCTCTTAGCATTTGGGTCAAGTGTGCATCAGGGCAACAGTCTGTCACTTTGTCATCATCTCCATCCCCACGGCCAACGTCATCATCACTGAGGAAAACCCTCATGGTCCAGACCTTCCTCTGGGTCTGCGACCTGCTTTGAACAAATTGTCAAAAAAGATGTTGGTCATTGGGCTTCTCTCACACCTCTTCTGAGTCTGAGAGGGAATTTGTGAGGAAATCAGTTAAATAACCAGTTTTCTCATAAAAAATGATAACAAAGAGGTTTTCAGAATTTATGTGAGGATTTAGTCATATATTAAGTCATGTATATAAGTCTATATAATGTGCCCAGCATTAAGTTTTACATATATATTAGAATTCATAAAAATCTGTGTTCTTTGCCCAATATCTTCTCCCACCCCATTTACAGAAAAATATATTTCATGTCTAGATTGATCTCTGGGCTCTGTGTGTAGTTTTTCTACATGTACTCCAAATCTGTGCTCCTGTGTATTGACCGGAATATCCTCAGCCCTTTTCAGAGTCCTAGTGCTCTAGACAGCAAATGACTCGTGGTGCTAACAAGCTTGCTTCAAGGGTGAATTCCAGGAATTTCCCAGTTTCACACCCTCTCCCGCCAGGCTGACCCTGAAGTTAGTAAACATGGAAGTGCATCTCAGATCTATGATCTAGAACAGAGATGACTGAGATTTCTTTTCTCCAGAAACAGCGGATGCGGACTATCCAGGAGAGGTTCCCCAGAGCACAGTCCGTTGTCCTCTTTGACATTTGAGCTCCTCCTTTCCATCTTTCTGCTCAGCTATCCATAACTAACGCAGGCTTTCATCCTCATGGGAGCTGTATGGTAGTAGCAAGTTGGGTGCTCCACTATCAGGAGGCAGAAGAAAGATAGCAAAGCGGAAGGTAGAAATGGACACATTCCGAGAACCTCCAGCAAAATTCTTCTTAAGTCTCATTGGCCAGAACCATGTCACATTGCCATTTCCATCCACAAGAAAAGCTAGAAAATATCATTTTTATAGTTGTGCATTATAGCATTCCTGAATAAAGTTACTGTGATTTTGTAAGAAAGATAGGGAGACCCTACAATGAAGAAGCAAATTATCTTGCTACAATTAGTGTCGAATTTGCAAGATAATTTCTTTTGAGGTACACGTGTGTATTTATCTTGGTGAGCTGAATTCTTTGCATTAGTTCACATAACCTGGTTATGAACTCACCTGAAGATATAGCTGTAAATATTTGAAAAACTATGAAATGACACATTTAAGACTTGAGAAGATTTCTTCCTGTTTTCTTAAACCAGATAGACACAGTGTAAGGACATGAAATCATTTTACCAACACTTTGCAAATATTATTAAAATGCATTTGGAAGAATTTTATATTTCATTTTTAAACACATGCGCACACACACACACACCTGCATTATATCAAATGTTATTGGCATTTTGAAGACCAAAATTTATTCGTCGGTTTTTTCCTATAATTTTGGCTACCAAGTAATTTTGAATGTGAAAGGTAAATATTTCTAGGAAATAAATCAAAACTGAGTATTGTGTCTCGTGACAACTGATTCAACCCACTGGAGCTGATAAATGATTATAAACTTTGAACAGCAGGACTTGTTCTAAACAACTGGTTTTCCCCATCTAGTGCTAGGGTTTCAGTCTTCAGTTTACATAACCACCATGAAACGTCCTTCTTATCAGTGGAAAAATCCTTACTTTCCCCAATCAGTGATTTCTTAATGAATTTCCTCTCTGGGGTGCTTCCTTACCAGGCACATGTATAAACACATAAACTTGGCTTTCCTCCCCCTTCTTCCTTCCTTCCTTCCTTCCTTTTTCTTTTTCTTTTCTTTTCTCTTTTCTTTTTTTCTCCTCTTTCTTTCTTTCTTTCTTTCTTTCTTTCTTTCTTTCTTTCTTTCTTTCTTGTGGGTAGCTCTGATGATGTTTCTTTTACTCTTTGACACATCTCAAATCTTATCAGATAAAATCTTATGAACCTTCTGTGATTTGAGATTCTTAATATTGGTTAAATTTTGAAAAAGCTACCTTATTGATATGAAATGTTGCCTTCATTTTAAGTAAGTGGTACTCAGACAAAATCCCTTCAGCACTTAACCAGTTATAATACGAATTCTTGCCATTAAATAGTCAACTAGATTTATTGCTACAGATATTTCTTATTTAATATGCAATGATTTTCATATAAAATTACATTTATTTGTGGTTCTTTTTATTGTAACAAATACTGCACAAAAATGTACAGTGATGACATTTATTTTTTTAATGCATTTAAGTAGAAAAAGTGAGTTAGTTAAAATAGCTAAATTACAACTGGTTTACAGTCATGGTTCTTTAATTGGAATTTGAGGATAGAGCACTTTTTCTAAGAAAGTCACTTAAAAATACCCCAATTCTTCTCCAAGGAGCATCCTGTGGTGTTAAGGAATTTAATAGCTCAATTTCTTTTTTTTTTTTTTAAAGATTTTATTTATTTATTCGACAGAGATAGAAACAGCCAGCGAGAGAGGGAACACAAGCAGGGGGAGTGGGAGAGGAAGAAGCAGGCTCATAGCAGAAGAGCCTGATGTGGGTCTCGATCCCATAATGCCGGGATCACGCCCTGAGCCGAAGGCAGATGCTTAACCGCTGTGCCACCCAGGCGCCCCAATAGCTCAAATTCTTAAGCATGAGTGTATGCAACATGGAGAGCACCAAAATAATATAGCACTGGGGTGCCTCGGTGACTCAGTTGGTTAAGCATCTGCCTTTGGCTCAGGTCATGATCCCAGGGTTCTGGGATCAAGCCCCACACTGGGGCTTCCTGATCAGCGGTGAGCCTGCTTCTCCCTCACCCTCTGTAGCTCCCCCTGCTTGTGCTCTCTCCTTTTCTCTCTCTCATAAATAAAGAAAATCTTTAAAAATAATAACATAGCACCTTTTCTTTTTGGGTTTTCAAAATCTGTAACTTGTACTTGAATAAGCAGGACTCATAGATTTCAAAGAAAACAGCCTCATTCTTTCCCCACAACTGTGCTATCTAGACATCCTCAGCAGGACTAGATGTCCCCAGCTTCTTATTTAAAATCTCAAGAAAGTTGCTTTCAGGGAGTAGAGAATTCTAGCCACTTGAATATTTAAAATGTACTGTTTTACATAAGAATCAAGTTTCAACTGTCATTTACTGTGAAAGCTTCTCTCTCAGTTCCGGTCTGCTCTAAAGAGGACATCTATTATGGGAAGGAGGAAAGAGTACTCTTTCTGACAGTCCTCCCCAGCTTGCTGACAGGGATTTCTGTTCCTTGCAGTCAAGGGCAGGCACGAGGACTTCGACTGGTACTTTCCCACCTTAATGTCAGGCTGCTAGGGGCTGAATGCACCCGGGCTCCATCACTGGGATTCCTTGGCTTGGCCCTCTCAGTACTCTAATGCACTAACTCAGCCAGTGGATCATGATTCCTCCTACGTCCCACCCCTGGGTGTCCTTTGAAAATCTCCAGCCTCATTCTCTTCAAGGTCTCCTTGCTTCTCCTGGTATCCTTTTGGAGCACGGTCTAAGACCACTCAGGTGGGGTTTCTTTCACATGGCTGACTTGTGGACGGAAGCCACCCCAATACAACCTGCTGCTCCTGCTTCACTGGGGCAGACAGACTCCAGGGTGCTCTAATGCTTCCTGCCTCCTGGCGTTCATGCCCTTTGTGATTACTTCCCCTTGGGTAGAGGTGAGACCTATGACTTGCTTTGAATAAATAGAATATAGCACGGTCACAGAATGTACGTGACTATGTGCACGTGATTGCATGATCACGTTGCAGGAGATTGTAGCCTGTCTTACTGGTGTCTCTTTCTCTTTCTTGCTGGCTTTGAGGCAGCAGGCAGTTGTGGAGCTCCACGTGGCCAGTGACTGTGGGCAGCTGTTGGGAGCTTAGAGTAGACTCTAACCAACAGCCTAAAAAGACTTTCAGGCAACACCCAGCCAAAAAAAGGGGGGGGGTCCTTTGTCCTACAGCTGCAAGAAATTGGATTCTGTCACCAACTATGGAAGCTTGAAAGTGAATCCTTCCCCAGACAAGTCTTAGTTGAGACCAAAGCCCTGCCAACACCTTGACTGCGGCCTTGTGGGACCCTGAAGTGAAGAGCCCAGTTAAGCCATGCCCAGCCCTGACCTGTAGAAACCGTGAGATAATAAATGTGTGTTGTTATTAAACCTGTAAGGTTGTGGTCATTTGGTATGCAGTGATAGATAATACACCGGCCATCAGAGTTGAAAGCCCAAACCTTAGCCTCTTTTGTCTCCTCGGAGTGTGTTAGACTCAAGTCTACCCTCTTCCTCAAGGGGTGAGTCTGCACATTAAGTTCCCCACGTGGTGCCATGGAAGCATCTGTTTCTGAGCCTAGAGCTGAGGGAGAAGTCCTCCTTCCTTCTGCTACAGTGGGAAGAGGGGAAAAACCCCATAGAACCTCAACAAGTTTCTTCCAATGAAATTCTCAATAAAGTTTTCAAGTGATATTCTGTGGCTAATGAAATTCTCTGAGTTCCAACTCAGTATTTTATAGGCTGGTTGAGAAAACCATTTTTGGCTATTTCTTTTGCAATTTCTGCTTGCGTGAATGGCATTTTATTCGGATTAGGGGCAATTACCAACTCCATTGGCAAATCAAGAAGGGGTGGGGGTGGTGATGGGCACAGTCCCTCCAAGGGCAGGCAATAGGGGGAAGCATTGTCTGTAGAAAATTTTAAAATTATTACAAAACTGCCATCTGCTTTATGTCATCCACGTGCAAGCGTTCTAAACAATATTGATAATAAAATATTCTCTGGGAAGAAAATCTTTCATTGGTCAAAATTCTAATATAAAAGTGGCCTACTCCTGGGGCAGATCCCTCCCATTGCTCCACCCTTGGCAGGACTCTGAGTTATCTATTGTCTTTGGGCCTCAGATGCAACGGAGCCCAATCTCCTGCTGTATGAGTCCTGTTGACATGCAGATGGACAGCTTAGCATCTAGCCTTTACAGCGAGTGCCTTATGCCTTTCCTTCGGGACACTTTGCTGCCATCTGCTGGTGGTACAGGATCGCAGGGTTCTTGTCTCAAGGAGTGGAAGAATGGATCTTGTAGACAAAGGAGAGTGAGCGAAGTGATAAGAGTTCTATTAAGCAAGGATACAGAAAAAGGTCTCTAGAGTGAGAGGGGTCCCGAATGGGTTGCCACTGAGGGCTTTTGGTGGCAGTCTTTTACCGAGAACTGACTGGGAAGCTTGTGGCCTTGAGATTCTTGTGCTGTCTTGGTGTGAGTAAGGACTATAGATAACACCCTTCATGACTTAATTCTTTGAGGTTTGGTCACTTTGTATGATTACACTACTGCCACCAAAGAAAAATACTCCCTCACATCCAGGGCTGGGTGGTCTGTTTCCTTATCTTTTGTTCACACTGTCTTAGTGCTTCTGCCTGCCAGGGACAGTCTTAGAGTCCAGCCGGGGGACCCCCTATCTCTCCCTGTCTACACCTTAACCCTTCCCTTATTCACTGGGAAGCTGTAACAAGTACATAAATCCATGATGGTTGCAAAAGTGAAGAGCCTCTTAGTCATGTGTGGTGGTACCGTGCACGTGTGTGTGTGCACGTGTGTACATGCAACTTCAGAAAGCAGATGGAACATTTAGCCCTAATATATATAGGATTCGATGCAAAATTTCCACCATACATTGCTTTTCTTTTTTGTCTGGGCCAACAAGAATGGTATCAGAAAGTCACGTGGGTGGGTCTCTGGGTAAGTGTGTGGTGGGAAGTGGGGAAGGAAGAGGTCAGGCTGTCTGGAGACAGTGAAGGACCAGGACCGGTAGACTAGCTTTATTGTCTAGGAAGGCAAAGCAGGGAAAGAAAGGAAGAGGGGGAGAAGGAAAACCCATGAGTACTGAGGAAGGGATGGTGTCAGGCACTGTTCTAAGTATTGGCTCATTATTTATCACCCTGTGAGTATGGAGGGCTGGTACCTGTGTTTCACTCTTCCTATTGTGCAGAGAGAGGAGGACACTGAGGAGTGCAGGAGCTCACTCAAGATCATATTTTTTTGTTTGAGGAAGTAAGTGGAGAGGCTTTTAGAGGGAAGGTTCTCAGGCATCTGATCTGGGTTAGACATGCATGCCGTGTCCTCTCTGAGCCCACCCTGACCCTGAGTGAGCTCTGGGGCAGACCCTTAGCAAAGGGACTCATGGCAGTGCCTGGGTCAGTGACCCTCAGCTCCAGGAGAGAACTTGCCCCACCAGCAGCCTCTCTCCGCTGTGGCTCCCACAGAAACGAATGCGGATGGGCAGTTTCTGTTTTCTGCCAGAGCGTGAGTAAGGGGGTTTCCTTTGCTCCTGCCTTTGAAAATAAAAATAAATTTTCCAAGGCAGCTGCAACTCTGTCATTAGCGCTCATCCTGGCGGTCACTGTAGAATGTCACCTCCTAGTCACCGCTTGAGTTTGAGACTGGGGTCTTGGCCTCCTGAGTTTATAAAAACTTTCATGGTGCCTCAGCATAAGGTGAAGAGGGAAAGGAAAGCCCAATTATGTGTAACTGCTGGAAAATGGGAACTCGGTATGTTTTTATGAGACTTGTCTTCCAACTATTTTCAGTTTTTTTGAGACGAAATGTACTGCTTGATTAATATTCTCAGGCCTTTGGATTCCGACCGAATTACACTACCAGCTTTCCTGGTTCTCCAGCTTGCAGGCAGGACTGCGGGACTTCCCTGCCTCCATAACCACGTGAGTCAATTGCCCTGATGCAGCTACTCTTCTCCGTCTCTCCTCCCCTCCCCCTCCCCCTCCTCCAGCCCCTCCCCCCCTTCCTCCTCTTTCCTCTCCTTTTGGGTCTGTTTCTTGAAAGAAATCTAATTAATAAGGTACCACAGTGTCTCAAAGCCCACCCTCTGAAAGAGAAAGCAGTGTGCTCCCTCCCCACCCTACTGCAGACAGCATTAAAAGGTGCCCAAATTCGATTTTAAGTTATTTTAAATTCAGCCATCATCATTTCTGAAAAACTGGAATTGATTGGCATCCTTGAGGATGAAAGTGGAGGTTTCTTTTTCTCCATCTACCCTCCTTCCTTCAGATACCTCTGAGCTACAGCTTTGCTGCTGGGAAACCGTGTCGTAGGTCTAGGTTAACTATGGAGATCTAGAAACATAGATTTTCATGGGATAACTGTTCAAAAGGTTTGTTTTGCGCTTGTTTTCTAAATTTTGTAAATGTGGAGCTGAGGGAAGTTGGAATGCTGCTAAAAGATCTCCAACTCCATACAGAAGCTGAGGGAAGCATCTCTGGGTGAGAGTTAGTGAGATGAGAAAATGTGGCAGGATGAAAATGGGGCCATATCCTGTCTCCTCAGATCCATTTTCCATTTTGCGCTTCCCAACAGGGATGACTGGTGCTTGGAGATCCCCATGGTTTTGAGGAACTGAGTCCAGCCCCTCTCCCGTGTGCTCTGGTTCCAGGCCATCAGTCAGCGCCTTTGGTCCCTCCCACCGCAGTGATTGGTTCAGCATGGGCATGGGACCCAACATGGTCCAATCGGAATGATTCTCAGTAGTCTTGTTTTGAAGCTTCAGGCCAAAACGAATGTTTATAAATAAGAACCCTGGGTATAAAATCCAGACGTCTAGCGTGTGATCAGTCAGGAATACTGAATATCACTTTTTGCTTGCTTCAGGCACTGGTGTGTGGCACAAGGCAAACAGGCTGGGAGCTCCTCCTGTAACCAGGGAAACAAAAACCTCACAAGGATAAGAGCCACAGAGCCCTTCGCAAAAGCAAAAACCCTCTGAGTTTCTTTTAGTTAGTGAAAACAGGTACGAACGGAGGTCTTTCATTAACTGAAGTGGCGTAACGCAAACTTTTGAGACATGGGAGATACAGGTATCTATTGATCTAGAATAGATCATTGAATCTAGAATATTTTAATCTAATTAAATATTCTGCCTTATACGTGTGTATGACGCCTTTTTTATATGATAACTAATGTAATTACTTTGCTTTTAGAAACATAAAAATGATTTGTTTACTGTCACAAAAACCTCCATCTCTCCAATTCAGGTAGATAAATTATCTAAATCCTTTACTCTGGACCCTAGAAAAGAAGAATGGAAAATGAGGAGAGGAAACCAAACTGTTCTGGAGGAAAGACATGGGAAAAGGAGCTGGAGAGAAACAGTCAAGGTTGTTTTCTCCAGTACAACCAAGGAGAAAACGGGCTCCCCTCTCACCAGGAATTTTGGCTTCCCCGATGGGGACCTCAGCCGGTACGTTTTTCTAGGCTGTAGAAAATTGATACTAAGCTGAGGAATCCATTAAAGGCTGTGACATTTAATTATTATTTGTTACTTTGCACTTGATTGTGCAAAAGAAATATGGTAAGAGGATGTCTAGTACTGATATCCAGTGAGTACACTGCCTACAATTGCTACCTTGTCTGATTTTGCTCTTGCTCCAAATTCAGATTATCTTCCCTGTCACTTCATTACTCTCTTAATATGATGGCATTTTGTTCCATGAGTGAAGATGTGCCTGAAAACAGGTTTGTCAAAGCTCCTCTCCCCTGCTTCACACAGGATAGATATTCGGCATTTGACAGATGGTCACACCATTGTCCATCCATTGAACATTCATCCAGCAAATATTAATTGAGGGAGTCCTCAGTGCCAGTGGCAGTCTTTGTGAGCAGATCATACCTGTTTGCCCTACCATGCTGCATCTATCCTAGGTTACCATTCTACATCAGCTGCCCTTCACAATTATCGTATTCAGCCACTATTTATGGGGTGCCAGCCACATGTCAGCTGTGCTGGAGACTAGCAACACACGATGAATAAGATACTGTCCTTACCCGTAAGCATTGTGTGGACACCATTGTGGGAGCACACAGGTGAGAGAAGCCAGTTAAACAAGGGGAAGAACAGGCCTTTCCAGGTGACATGTAGATGGTGCTTTCAAAGAAGAGCAGATACTTGTGGCCATATGGATTCTAGGTGGGCAGATCCGTGCAGGCAGAGGTCAGGGCCCTGAAACAAGAAGCAATGTGTTACAATTCTATCAGAGTGAGAAGGGAGAGATCCGACTGGGCGGGAGGCAAGGTCCTGGATGCCCAGAGCATTGAATGCCTCCTGGAGGCACCGAGCTTTGTCCCAGAGGCAATAAGCAGCCATAGGAGACTATAACCAGTGTGGTGACAAAATTGCATTTGTATTTCCAGAGGTCCCTAGTACAGTAGTGTTTGCAAGGGTAAGGAAAGGAAAAGATAGGTCAGAAAATGCAAAATAAAAGGTTAAAGGATGCCATATTAATATTAGACAACAAAAAGTCCTTATGACTAAATCACATAATATGCAAATAATAAAAAATAATTAAAAGATTTGCCTAGAGAAATGAGAAACTAACAAAAACACAATAGTCATGAGAATTTTTAACATGCAAGTTTTGAGAAATATAAGCAAAAAACATTATTTGAGTACTAAAGTGCTTGACTAAACCAATATAAAAGAAACATGCTTTTAAAGCTCACTGTACATTGATGACAATTCACCATAAATTCATCCCAAAGAAAACGTCATTAAATTAAAAAAAAAATCCTGATCACATTCACTAATCACGTTGCAATAAAAGGGGAAATCAATAACACAAACATTTGTTACCACTATAAAAAGATTCAAGCCCAATGAAGCTTTATAGTTTCTCAAACTTTTAGTAACCAGATTTAAAAAATATGAAGTGAATATATTTTGTTCATATTCCAACAAAAGTGTAAAATAATCAGGAATTCACTGAAATGTGAAGGACTTACCTGAGGAAAGATACACATATTTGATAATGAAACATAAAACAAGCCTTGGCTACATTAATGTATTTCTGGATGTCAGTTATTCCCAAATTTATTTCAAATGTAATATACTTGCCAAAAAAAAGTTTCTTGTAGAACTTGACAATGATTTGAAGTTCATATGGAATGAGTTTATCTAGCCAGAAGCATTTTAAAAAGAGAAATGCTGCAGGAAGGATCGTATTACCAGAAATTAAAGTAGAATATATGTTAAAAGATAGAAATTGTGTGTTGCTGGTGCTGAAGTAAACTGAATGGTAAGACAGTGAGAGTAGAAATCCCAGACAGCAGCCTGTCTCTATATGAAGATAGTGTATAAAAAATGTTAGTAAATGTCTATTGAATGTACTCAATAAATTACTTTGAAACCATGGGGAAAAAATACAGCTAGGCCTCAGGAAGCCTGGCCCAGTTCTAGAAACCAGCCCAGCTGCCATATAAAGAAAGCCCTATAGAAATCGCCTACTAGAGGACTGTATCCAAACTTAAAGTTATAGACCTTCCTGGGGCTGGTCGTTTCAGGAACGTGAGCCAGGATGCACTTTTCACTCTTTCTCCATCAGAAGGAAAAGGGTGTCATGGTTTGGGGGATGAATTAGGATGGAGGAGCAAGAGAAGCCTCAAGCACTGGCATCAGGCACGGCTGCTCCCTGTTGACTTCAGACATGTGTGGAAAACAGCGCACCATCTTAGGGTGTCCAGAAATACAAAGACACATGGTCCTGCGGGTACCTGCCCTGTAGTGATGACTGTTGTCATCTCCCTGCCTCTCCTCATCACCCTCCGTCCCTGAATATCTCCTCACAAAACTCTGCTGTTGGCTTAGCCTGTTCCTATACCTCAGGGCCGCTACACCCAGTTCTCTTCTCTTGAATTCTATTTCATTTTTTTTTCTTCCTACACGTGGGACTTCCTAGTCAGTTTCCTTTGGGTAGCTTTTCTCTAAGCTTAGAAAAACACTCATCTTTATTGCCACTTGCCAAGCACCTTCTTATGACATGCTTCAACCCTTAAACAATTCTGCAGTTTAGTGATTGTTAAGTCAACTTTGCATATGTGAAGAACAGTGTATGAGACTCACCTCTAGGGAGTGTTTGATGCGATGGAGGACACCAGGACAGGATTCATGTAAATGCTCGTGTTTTAAACTAGAGTTCACCTGCCTTCACCTTGCTGGCGAGATGTGTCAGCACACTGTTGTAGTTCCTTTTTTTTTTTAAGATTTTTTTTTTTTAATTTTTATTTATTTGACAGAGATAGAGACAGCCAGCGAGAGAGGGAACACAAGCAGGGGGAGTGGGAGAGGAAGAAGCAGGCTCATAGAGGAAGAGCCTGATGTGGGGCTCGATCCCAGAACGCCGGGATCACGCCCTGAGCCGAAGGCAGACGCTTAACCGCTGTGCCACCCAGGCGCCCCACTGTTGTAGTTCCTTTAGTGCCATCTTCCTGTCTGCGGCCTCTTCATTACTAAGTTTAAAATCAGTCTGGTATGGATATGTGTGGAGGGAATAAACTTGAGTGTGGAGCCCGAAAACCTAGGTTCTAATCCTGGATCTTGCACTTACCAGCCATTTTGACCAAGTTCCCTGAGGTTAGGCAGTGCCCTGAATGGCCCTGGGTTGCCCCCTTGTGAACGCGCGATAAACTGAATGCACTGAGAGTCCTGCACGTTCCAGTTCCTTTTCTGTGTTAGAGCAGTGCTAATGTCATGGAGACCCTTGCTGAGGAGTCACTTAAATAAAACACACACACACACACAGTTCTTATAATGTAAAGGTGCTGCAGTGGGCTCTACCTGAGAAACCAATATGCATCTTAGAAATACAGAAATGAGAGCTACAAGGGACTTGGAGATCTCCCTACACTGAAATAGGAGAAAACTGTGACCCCGGGGAAAAAAGTGACTTGTATCATGAGGGTAATGGATTTACAACCAGTTTCCCCAACTCTCCTCAATAACTTGACTCATTTCCTTAACATTGAGTTGACATACTTAATGGAGCCGCAAGAGGGAGACAGTGGGCAAGGAAATGTGCTTGGAAGTCCCACCAAACCCCAGTGTTTTGGGGAGGCTCCAGGGAGGGCCTCTGGGAAGGCAGACCTACAGCTGTAGTGCGTGTACTAGATCTGGATGGATTGGATTGGATCCCATTTCTATCCCATATTACCTGAGGGCTTAGTGGATAAATTAATTCATCCCTCTGAGACTCTGTTTTCTCATCTGCTAAAAGGAGGTACTATTCTTTTTTTTTTTTTTAAGATTTTATTTATTTATTCGACAGAGATAGAGACAGCCAGCGAGAGAGGGAACACAAGCAGGGGGAGTGGGAGAGGAAGAAGCAGGCTCATAGCAGAGGAGCCTGATGTGGGGCTCGATCCCATAACGCAGGGATAACGCCCTGAGCCGAAGGCAGACGCTTAACCACTCTGCCACCCAGGCGCCCCAGGAGGTTCTATTCTATAGAAAGATGTTTGTAAGGATAATTTAGATTGAAGATAAAAAGCATAGCACAAAGTTGAATCTCAAGATGGGTGTTAATGATGCTGACAGGTATAGCGATAATGCTTTCATTTCAAAGTGTGCTTTTTGTGCCCTCCGTCCCATCTCATCCCCTACACTGTGGGTAAGGTGAAAGCAATCATTCGGACTTGGTCTAATTGTTATGTACTCTGGTCTCCTCTTTTCTCCATCTTCACATTCTGGAAAGTCTGAGCACCTGCCAGGTAGAGGAGGGCATGGATTAAGGTAGAAGGAGAGACAGATGAAAATCTCACCTGATCTCCTATTCTGTATGATTTGGGCTGTGGGTGGGACACCAGAGACTTTGCCATGTCCTATTTTCCGTTTTGTGGAAAGTGGACCTTGCCGTAGAAGGTGAGGGTTGGGGAAGGCCCCAGGATGAGTGACCGGGTGGCACCCCCAACACCTGGCTTCCTTCCATCTCAGTGGAGGCCACTGGCCTCTGATGCAGGAAACAGCCTGACCCATACCCGGAGGCTCCTGCATTCCAGGACTTGGGCATCTGGAACACATTTCATGGAAATATGTCAAGGAAAGACCTTGGAATAACTCAGGATCTTTGGGCTGGGAATGTCTTTGGAGGGGATTGAGCCAACCTGGTCATTTCCAGTGAAGCCAACAGATGAGAACAGATGCTCGATGCCAGGGAGTGGATCAGTGGAAGAGCTGGGAGGAACATTAAAAAGGTGTAATGAAATCAGGACTTTGAATGTTTCTGTAATACCCAATTCTCTCATGGCTGGGCCATTACCACTACTGGAGATTTTGGTTTGGTTTTGACTCTATCTCTATTTCACACAGTACAGAACTTCACTGGTTTATTCTGACTCTTCTCCAGCCCTGTCTCCCCCACAGGAATTTTAAATTACACCCCATCCTAGGCCAGCAATTAAATAACCACCTTGTGTTCCTTGAGTACCCCCTAGGGTTCTCACACTCTATCCAAAATAGCTAATAAAGAAATGTGTTTCAGAAGGAATTGAGGTGAATACAATTTAATCTAACTTATTACCTGGTACTATTATTTTTCTGACTAATAATGTTGAACATGGTGAGTGGATTCAAGCAATTTTCTGGAACCTGATCATACAATCCCTAGAGCTCACCAACAATTCCTTGGGCAGAAGAAACGGAAAGAGCAAAGCTCTTGAGGCAAGTATGTGCCTGGTGTTTCTGAGGAGGTGGTGTGTCTGAAGCGGAGAGCCGGGGGCAGGAGAGGACCAGGCAATGCTGTCTGCCCTGCCCAGGGACTGGGTCACAAAAGGGCCTGAGGCCACACTGAGGACTTGAGTTTTTACTCTTAGTGAGGTGGGACACATTGGGAGATTCTGAGCAAAGGAGAGACAGGATCTGACTTGTGTTTTCTCAGGATCACTCTGAAAACAGACCACAGGCGGGCAAGGGAAGAAGTGGGGAGAATGGTGAGAAGCCATGCCCAGGACAGAGGATGGTGGTGCAGATCACTGCGAGGCAACAGCACTGCTGGCTCACAAACCCCCAGAAGTGGGGTAGGCACTTCCCTGTCCTTCAGCCCATCACGTTCAGTCTTGTTGAATCCCCAGTTATCAGCCAGGGTCTCCCCAGGAAACATAATTCCCCTGACAGGATTCATTTGAAGGGACTTTAATGAAGGCCTAAGAAGGGATGGAAGGCAGCAAAGATGAGAAACGGCCGAAGCCTGTGTCCCCTGTAGGGCTAAAGGCATGAGAAGAAGAAAGCGTTTGTTACTGGAGTCGACGAGCAGGAGTGGGGTCTAGGAGCTGCGTTGCTGGCTGACCTTGGAAGAAGTAGCCCAGCAGAGGCTGTGCCCCCACAGGGAGAGCATCGGGGAAGCAGTGCTTTGCTCTTAAACCTCCAAATAACCCACGCGGTTTGCTTTCTTATTCCAAATTTACAGGAGATTTTCCCAGAGGCACAGTTGGTGAGTGGCCAGATTACGTCTAGAGCTCATGTCTGCTGCCCTGAGATCTTTCCACTGTGCCACATGGGCCCCCATCCTGGGGGAAACGATGAAGTGAAACTTGGCTTTGGCTCACAGGGATAATAAACGTGGAAACTGGAAGTACAGGTGGGTGAGAAGACAAAGAGGTGACAGTGAGTCTAAATCCCAACTTTGGATCAAGCAGTTTTCTGGGTCTGCTGGTGTCTCCGTTGCCCTCCCTGATGTTTTACGTAGCTTTTATATATAGAATCACCTTCTAATAGAGGATAAAGGCTGCAGCTATCTTAGAGTGGGGGAGGGGGCACACTTTCCTGACCTTTACCTCCTGGAGTCCCACCAGGTTCTCAGGGTAAAGACCAGAAAAAATGTCCTTGGGCTTCTGTCTTATCTCAGGCAGCATCTGCTCTTTGTTACAGGACACACTGCGACTGAATAAGATGTTGACCTTGCGGCGTGGAGTCCTGCCTGTGTGTGCTGCTGTGTCCCAGACAGCTCAGATGAAGAGTGAGGAGCGTGTTCAGTCGGCCCCAGCATGTATCAAGGCCTGGGCTTTAGGGATCAAGGTGCTCAGGTTTGCAGAAATAGCAGGCACGAGATACACGTGGAAGGTGGCATTGCTGGCAGGGGAAGAGGTGTTCTGATCAGCTGGTCCATACTGACAAGGCGACAGTCAGATGGGAAGAGCTAGAAGCTATGGTTGCAGCTAACCAGATGTGGAATCACTGGGGTTCAGGTCGGCTGGTCATTAGAATATGTCTCTTTCAGTTCCTCTCTTGGAGGATAAAGAAACAAAACCTCACTGGCGTCGCTTTGAGTTTAGCAGCTGAGCAGAAATGAAAATTTGGGCTATTTCCCTGGGAAGTCCTGTAGCTTCTCATCTTTGGCCCCTTTGCTTCTCAGTCTTCACAGCAACAAGCTCTGAGATAGAGTCCAGCAGGTGCCCTGTGTTCTGGTTTTCCCTTGCTACCACTGGCCATCTCTGCTCCCTGTTAGCTCCTGCTTATAGGGTTTTCATACCCTTTTCCTAAAACTCATAGCAAGAGCTCAAATCTTACTGCATCAGGCTTCATTGGCCTATCAAAATGTTTCTATATAGAGTGGATCCTAGAAGTTTCCATCATAAGAAAAAACAAATATTTGTCACTATGTGTGGTGACAGATGTTAACCAGGCATTGTGGTGATCATCAGCAGAAACTGATACAATGTCATATAGAAGTATTAAACGTAGAAATCCAACGTCATAATTCATTGGGAGAGCTCTTGTGCTGGGGGGACAAGTTGCAATCAACTTGTATTTGATAGTACTGAACAGTTTACAAAACACTTTCACATCCTTTGTCTCACTTTATCACAGACCCCAGAGCCCAGGAAGGCAGATAGATTCCTGTGTGCTGGGGCTGTGAAGAACTCTTAGGTTTCGTCCTGTGAGCTTGGCATAGAGGCAGAGATCCTTACGGATGAAGAGTGGGGGCCCTTCAAAGACCCATCTCTCTAGTTTCAAATCTGGACTTAGCCCTTCTGTGCTGTGTGACCCTCGCTTTGTGTCCCAATTTCTCTGAGCTCTCAGCTATAACATGGTGCCAATGATACCTTCCTTGTAGAGTTATTGTGAGAATTAAATGAGATAAGTATAAAGCATCTTGTCCAGCACCCTACTCAGAATACACAGCAGCTAGTCCCAGATTCAGATACCCCCAGAGTCAGCTTCTCTGGTACCGCAATGGCACATGCAGCCCGCAGCCCCAGTCCCCTTGGCCTAAAGAAAAAAAAATTTGTATATAGTTTTAAGTCATCTACTGTTTTATTTATTAAAACAAGTTATAATGAATGGTTGCTGGAAAATAGCATTTGTCTGGATTAATGAATATATTGGAGGAAGCTTGAGATAACTGATCATTTTGGGTTCAGAATTTAGAGGAAATGACACTGTGAGAAATATCGTTATCAAGCCACTGAAGTTGGATTTGGAGAAATGCTAAGATCTTTTACTTAGCTTTTTGTGGAATTTATTTTTTCCTGCTCCACGGTCACAAGGTAAAATCCAGCGTACCAAAAATATGTTTTTGTAACTCTTGATAAAACGGAAGTGTTGGGGGAATTACTTGCCGTAGATTGTTGGTGTTTATTATTTGCTGTGAAACTTGTTCAAAAAAAGTGAGATTAGATTTCCCTGAAATTGTAGGCCTTTAGAATTCACCTTTTGAAAAAAATAAGAAGCAGTGCTTTTGTTTCCTTCTAAAACGTGTGTGTGTGTGTATGTGTGTGTGTGTGTGTGTGTGTGTGTATATTTTTTCGATTTGAGTGGTTTGATTGGTCTGAAAGACATTCTCTAAGAAGTTTAGGTAAAAACCTAATTTACTTAATTGCCAAAATGATTGCAGAGCAGTAAATGAGCAGAGTTGAGTGAGCCGACAGTGGTAAAGAAGAGACGACTGTAATGTGTGTACCTTGCTTTGATGCTGGCATGGGTTAGTTGGGCTACTGTTACTAAACAGACCCTGTCCATATGGGTCTCTAACAGTTATGTATTAGTCATGTATAGGCACAAGTGTCTGAGGTTATTTATTAGGCATTTTCAGAGTGATTTCTCAAGAATAATACTTTACTTTCCTGCATATCTGCTATTTGCAGAACCATTTTGTTCATAATCATAGAGGAAGCCCACACAGAAAAATACGCTACATTTGTGCTTTTAATTTGGAATTATACAAACGCTAGAAAAAAATCTTTTATTAAGAAACAGCAAAGCAACATCCTTCCTAGATTCAACATAATGAAGAGCAGTTCGTAAGTATAGCACCTCAACTTTACATGACCCCCAGTTTCTAATATATTTGTCCTCACATTTTTCCTCTGCTCTAATCTTTAATACCAGATGTCTGAGGCTTTTCCTTTGTCTTTTGCTGAGGCTGGAATTTAATTTCCTCTGATGATATATCTCAACTCCCTCCTAATGCATCACCTACGGCCACTCCCTCCTTTGACCCAATAGCATTCAATAGAAATGTCCCCATGTGGTATCAGATACCATTAAGTGAAATCAGAAAAATAAATAAGATACATTCCCATCTTCAGAGGTATAATAGACTGGCAAGAAAACATAATTTTTAACTGAGGGCTAATCTTGTTGGATTAAACACATCTAATTCTGTTGCCTCATGAAACCTAACAAAAATGACAGTAAGAGGTAGGAAGAAAGTTATAAATCTACAAATCCAAAAAATACAAGAGAAAATGGTGTCACATTTTTTCAAATGTTAGTAAGCAAACGATGAGTAGTAAATAACTTAGCAGCCCACAGAAAGTGTAAATCTGACTGATAGAGCTAGAAGTCTGGAAAAAGGCTGATCCTCGCTGGTAGAAGTCAGTAAGTCTCAAGAATTGGAAGTGCCTCCAGTTGAATGTATCGCTGGATGTAGTGAAGTGCCAGTTCTAACCAAAAAGTTAGTGAATTAGTAAATCAAGTAAATTCGCTAAGAAGAATGAAATAAATCTTAGAAGACCTAGAGGGTAATCATTTCTAACTGAAACAACAGAATACAGGGTTCCAGAAGGAATGTCTCCAGAAAAATTGGGTGAAACTGATGTATTGTCCTATGAGTCCACAGACATTGAGAGATTTGCATTCATCGTGGGGTATTTGGGACTTAATTGCTTGTAGGTATATGAAAAACTAAGCATGTGAAATGTGAGGCAGTTTTAACTCCAGGAAAAGAAATGGTCGAAAGAAGATACAATTATAACATGCATAGTAATTTAGCTATTAATGACTAAAACACCGTATATTGATCCAACTAAAAATTACAATAAAACTCTATTGGGAGAATGAGGGAAAAGAAAATGTTACTGCAGGGAGGGGGATCCAGAGTAAGGGAGGAGGACGTAGGGGTTAGTCCGTTGTCTTCGATAATGGGGAGTTAGTTATAAAAGCCCAAAATTTAAAAAAAGTATTAAATACGTTGTCTTAGGGGCACCTGGGTGGCTCAGTCAGTTAGGCATCTGACTTTGGCCCAGGTCATGATCTCAGGGTCCTGGGATCCAGCCCCCTGTCAGGCTCCAAGCCCAGCGGGGAGCCTGCTTCTCCCTCTCCCTCTGCCTCCCCCATCCTGCTTGTGCTCTCTCTTTCTCTCTCTCTCTCTTTCAAATAAATAAAATCTTTTAAAAGTAAGTAAATAAATACATTGGCTTAGAAATATGGAAGTAAACACAAAATGAAACAACTAGAAATTTAAATGCTTGCCTCTAGAGAAAGGAAATTAGTTGAGACCAGGGTAAGGGGAAACTAATGACCTCCTTCAGGCTAAATCCAATGAACATTTTGTTGTTATTGTCTTGCTTCTCTGAATTCTTTAGTGTTACTGGGACTATTTCTTCCTGTTTTGAAGTATTTCTATGTTAACAGTGTTAAACAGTTTTCGTATATTATCCTCTCAATAATCATATGACATGTTATCTTCATTTTACAGGTGAATAAACTGAAGCTCAGGGAGCTTATTGGTCTCAGCTCACACAAGGAATGGGACTCAAACCTAGCCCTGTCTGATACCGGAGTCTACAGTCAAGATTACTGGTACTGTGACCCTTTCTCTTTTTGTGAAATGCTTGAACAAGTCTCCTGAACAATTTTCTGCGGAGTTGTCTCTTTTTTAGCTAATACTTGTAAGAGTTCTTTATGTGTTCTGGTATATATCCTTTCTTGATTATATATACTTAAAATGCCATCTAAAATTCAGTGGATTTTCAATATTCGCTTTCTATTTTTAGAGGTTCTGTTTGGCATTAAGGAGGGTACATGATGTGATGAGCACTGGGTATTATATGCAACTGATGAATTACTGAACTCTATATCCGAAACGAATGATGTACTATATATTGGCTAATTAAATTTAAATTAAAGAAGAAATAGTAAGTAATTTTAAATAGTAAGTAACCTCTTTTAAATAGTAAGTAATTAAGTTTTGGCTTCTTAAAATCTAGTCTGAAATCTTTGTCACTTATTACACATAATATATTTACCTGTATATTTGGAATTAAATCTACCATCTTAAGATTGGCTTTCCTGGAAGAAATTAAAGTTCTAATTCTCATTAGAGTTTGATAAATCAGTTATACATGCTGTGATTTTTAGAGTTACAAGTAAACACATAGGAAAACACTATATAATTAGACTAATTGAAGGGAGAAATATTATAATAAAAAGTACTCATTGAAAAAGTACTCATATTGAAAATGAAGCAATAAAGGGGGAGACAAGAGAATATAGAGCAGTTGCCAAAAAATAGAAAACATTTTTCGTTTGTTCATTTGTGTAATCTGGTTACTCTATTTTATGGTATTGGTTTCCTTAAGTGCTCTGTTTCCATTCACAGTTTTACTTGGTAATAGCTTTCTTCATGTCAGTGAATATACATTCTGCTCACCACAGCCTACATCTGATGATCGTGAGGGAGAAGCAGGCACGAAGCCAGGTCATATGCGCAGGTAGATCATGACTTAGGTGGGAGAGAGCACCCTGCTTCTCTAGACCAAGGTGCCCTCTGAGTCTCCATCATCAGAAACCTAGCTCTCGAGGGTACATTCAGGACTTTCATTTGAGTACCAATTCCATAGTACCCTTCTTCCTACTTTTTCTTCTTCTCCTGTTATTTTGAATGTTTGAAATTATTCCTGCCTCTGTTCTGCTTTTTACTGATATCTGGTCACATCCTGTGTATTTACCTAAAGCAGAACTGTAATTTTGCTCAGAAAACAGTTCCCAAACCTTGGCTTGGGGCTACACCACATTGGTGTGTGGTGCCTGGGTGAGGGAGAAAAGGACGACTGACCCAGCTGTTCCCAAAGTAATTTTAAAAATGAATTAGCTAAATAACTGCCCCAGGCTCTGCCCCACTCATCTGTTATTTACAGTTTCTGACACTGGACCTGAACTCTCTGTGTTTGCTCTTATCCCTATGGTGGTTTTATTTGCTTACTTTGGGGGTAGAGAGGTTCTATTCATGCTTCTCTGTCAAGTCTTATTTCTGCTCTTCACTGTGTTTCCATAATTTTTCAATATCACTTGCCAGCTACTGCTGTGTCTAACTTTTTTGTCATTCCATACAATCTGGAGTGGGAGAGGAGATTGACATTTGTTCTTAGTCCAGCTTCTTAGCCCCTCCTGTGAAGTTGTGAAACTCTCTGTAGTCTTTGGCATCTGTGATGGCACATTTTCCTAATACCTTCCATAGCTCTCTTTTTATATCCTTCTGGGAACTCCTTCTCCAGCTAATACTGGTTTTATCTTCTCTCAAAGGGTTTGGTCTTCTCTGCCTTCACCCCCAACCCTGGGTGATCTCATCCTTCTGCTTGCAACAGCTGCCTGCTCTCACTCCATGGCTCCTGACAGGTATTCAATTACTAACTGCCAATCCTATTTGAAGGTCTTGACACAATCCAAACTAAACATGCTCAAAATTTTACTATTTGTACCTGTAATTCTGTCCCTGGCCATGTCTGTTGCCTTGGAGAATGGTCCTATCACTCATTCAGCTCCCTAAAACAGAATCTGAGTGTCCTCCTTTTGTGTTCTTGCTCTTTACCGCACACATCCATTCTACCACCAAGTATGACTATTTCTACGTCCTAAGCATCTTTCAAATGCATTCACTTCTTTCCGCCTTCATTAGCTCCAGTGGCGGGTCAAGTAACCCTCATCTGTTCCATGTATAACCGTAGCTTCCATGAGCCTAACTTCGTGACTTTTCTTCTTCCTGTTGTTTCTTTACATGGTGCCCAGGACAATATTTCTGAAAAACTTTTCTTTTTAATTTTGAGAATGATTCTCAGAGGATTCCAAACAGCACAATCTTTTGAATTAGGCAAAAGTGGATTTCAGTCTTACCTACATCAACTCTGTGCACGTGTCTGAACTTCAATTTCAGCTTCTGTGAAAACCAAAGTAGACATACATCTGAAGTATATGGCCTGACACATAGGAAACAGCTAATCAGTTTTAAATATAGATACAATTACATTCATTAACATGAAGACTTTATAAATTCTCATTACTAAAGTAAATTCCAAAGTGCTGAAGCTGATTGATGCAAAGCCCTGAATTGTCTGGCTATTCTTATGGTCTGCTCTGGTTCCCTTCTTCAGTGATTATGAAGCACTCGCAGTTTCTTGAATGCACCCTGATATCTCTTGCCCTTTGTTTCTTCTTCATTTTGTTGATTCTGTGGGAACACCCTCCATCCCCCAACTCTCCTTTCATTGTCCTGACCAGTCATTAGGTCCCCAGTTAGATGCAGCTTCGGGAAGTCTCCTCTGCATATCCAGAGTTGGATTAACTAATCCTTCTGTTAGCCCTCTTAGACTACTCTACTTGGCAGGGAACTGATTATCCCAGATTATGGTGGTACTTGTTTGTATGCCTGGTAGTCTGTAAGCTCCTCAGGGACAGGACCCTGTATCATTTTCCACCATTTTATCTGCAGCACATAGCACACTGATGGCTCAAAGTAATTTTTCTTTAAGAAAATGTTTACTGAATGAGAACTGAACACTACTTGCTTTATCCTCCATATAAAGCATTGATTTCATATTACAAATGAGGAATCTTATGTTCAGAGAAATAATAAGGCTATGAATAAATGGTTGGAATTGGTTTTGTCTTGGTCAAATGACAAGCTGTTTCTATGATACCAGATGCTTCTTTGATTTAGAAACTTGTCTTATTAATTATTGCCATGTAATTGACTTGTTGCCACTTTACAGGCATTCATCCCTAATGTTGGATTTTCATGTAAATGATGTATTTAAAATTTTATATAGAATGGTAACATGCAGTTCTCTAGGGAGATGAGGAGAGCAGGTGAAAATGTGTGAAGTTGTGAAGAGGAGCTTTTCAATTGAGTTTTAAATTCCATTAAATTAGTTTGTGTATACAAAGACCTTAGAACAGAGTGTGACCCACAGTAAATCCTCAACCACTGATTTCCACTGATAAACACAGTAATATACATGCTATTATTTTCCTATAAAAGACTGTATGAGGCAGTCAGTGCTTGTTCAGCAAATTTCAAAACAGACACCCACATCCATATTAGGGACACTAAATCAGTTAGCGCTTCCGACATAAAAAAGGAACCAGCTGTGCATCTCAGAAATACTCAGCACTGCCTTTGGGGTTCAGAAAAACTGCAGGAGAGAAATGCAGATTTGACCTGAGTGAGGTGTGGAGTGGGGGCGAGTGTTGTTATCTGGACTGAAGGCACTTGTCCAGAGTCTCCGGCACTCATAAGTCACACTGCAGACATTGCAGGCCTGAAGAAAGGTAGGGACATGCCTTTCTAGGCTCTGGGGCTGATGGTTTTCTCATCCACTGGTTCTAGGATCCCTGGGAGTGGAATGAGACAGGATCAGGTCACTTCTCACAGCACGAACTGGTATTCTGGGTTGGGGTGGGTCTAGTGCACCTTTAAGTGTATGTTTGAGGGGTGGGTTGGAGAACATTCTTTGCTGCAGAGGATGGGGGTAAGGACAGGCTCCTAGAGGCTGATGCTGGATGAGGCGGCTTCAGGTACGTTTGATCCCTAATCCCTAGGCCCTTAGGAAACCGAAAGCAATATTTTATGCTTTTCACTAGGTATTTCATGTACTATTGAGGCTCCTTCTTCCGTGGTCTTTATTCTCTGTGTCTGACATCAGTTTTGTAATTCAGCAGTCAGAAAAGGCCTGTGATGTGCAGAATTTGGTGGAGATGCTGTCAGATGAAGATGGGGTCCCCAGTCTTACCCAGGCCCTGGGGTACACTGTGGTCTGACCTAGTTCTCCAACCGTTTTGGGGCAGCATTTGTGAGACACAAGCCCTGGACTGAAGATACCAGTGAGGAAGTCCACTGAAGAAAGAGATTTTGTAGATTCTTGGCATCTTTAAGATCAGAAAGCTTGAGGCAACTGTGCCTGATGCCCTTTTTCCTCAGATGAGGTCAGTGAAACCAAGAGAAGGGGAAATAACTTACCCAGAGTTAGACTAGTTAGTAAGAGAACCAGGACTAGAAACCAGATGTCTCAATTCCTAGTCCAGACCTTTTCCCTGCCCGAGTCCCAGTTTCTACTTTCCCATCATCATCCCCAACCAACCATCTAAGTTCAGGCCTCCTTTTGGGCCTCTAGTCTATTGCCTCCTTTCGGGCCTCTATTCTATTTTATAAGATTGACAAAGAAGGAGATGCGGCCACTCAGACCACCATTGCCATGCTCCCTCGTTGGCAGTTGGGACCCAGGAGGGAACTGGTGATAAAACATTAGGAAACAAGAGATGGGTGGCGGTGCTCACCCACAAGGAGATTTGGCATCAGTAGAAGAAAAATGGGGTGTTTTCTAGGTTTCTCCACATCTGTAGCAGGAGCAACAATGATAGAAAGACACTGTAGTTGTCAACAGCCCAACACATGTCACAAATAATATGGTAAGACTACAGTTCAGAGTCTTCCCCAATCTGGAGGAAATATTCCTCATACCTATCCAAACTTCTTTGTTGTTTTGGCTTCCTTTGTATTTGAAAATAGAAAAGTCGAGGCCTGGAGGGTAAACACATATTTATCCTTGTGGAATTTATCTTCCCTAGGCAATTAGCACATGGATTTCTGTGGTAGGAAGGTAGAAGGCAGTTAGGTAAATTTATAGTTAGAGTTCTTTAGAAGGACCAGAGCATCAGCCCCAAGTTACCAGGACCAGATGTATGTTGCCACAGAATTATGGAAAGACTGTTAGAGTTATTTGAAAGTGTTATTTTAATATAGTGTCTGCTTGGGGGAAGCTCACAGTCTTATTAAATATAGAAGGAGAACCACCAGGGATGTTTGACAAGATAAGGCCTACATCTCCTAACTCCTTAGTCTGAAGATAAGTCTGAGAGGTGAATGCAGAAATTTATTTGCATTAAAAAAGAAGTACGCTAAAGTACACCTTTAGTTGGACTAAGAATTACCAGTAGTTACTTTTACAATACTTTTGGCCTCTATGATGTAAGAAGGAAATAACAAATTTTTTTCTTTCTTTTCTAGTTTTATTTAAAAAATTGGCATACATCATCATATAAGTTTAAGGAATACATCATGATGATTTGATTGATATATTGTGAAATGATGACCACAGT
This sequence comes from Ursus americanus, assembly GCF_024610735.1. Lineage (NCBI taxonomy): Eukaryota > Metazoa > Chordata > Mammalia > Carnivora > Ursidae > Ursus > Ursus americanus. Next base: position 36,741,594 of record NC_142150.1, on the reverse strand, counting down.
CAGTTCATAATGTCCATCTTCTCTTATAGATACAACAAAAAGAAAAGAGGGAAAAAATTTCTCCTTGTGATGAAAATTCTTAGTATTTACTCTCTTAACAACTTTCCTATACCTTATATAGCCATGTTCACTGTAGTCATCGCATTGTGCATTGCGTCCCAAGTACTTATTGGTCTTATACTGGAAGTTTGCATCTTTTTACCACCTTCCTCCATTTCTCCCCACCCTGATCCTTCACCTCTGGTAACCACAATTCTGATCTCTTTCTATGAGTTTGGGTTTTTTTTTTTTTTTAAATAAGATTCCACATGTAAGTGAGATTATATATTTGCCTTGTCTCACATATTTCACTTAGCATAATGTCTCCAAGGTCCATCTATATTGTTGCATATTGTAGGATTTCCTTGGGTTTTTTTTATGGCTGAGGAATAATATAGTGTGTGTGTGTGTGTGTGTGTGTGTGTGTGTGTGTAATGCTGCCATGAACATGGGGGTACAGATATCTTTTCGAATTAGTGTTTTCATTTCCTTTGGACATACTCTCAAAAGTGAAATTGCTGGATCATATGGTCATTCTATTTTTTATTTTTGGGGATCCTCGACACTTTTCCACAGTGATTGATTTGCATATGTTGAACAATTCTTGGTCTCAGGAATAAATGATCCACTTGATCACAGTGAACAATCCATTCAATGTGCTACTGAATTCAGTTTCCTAGTATTTTACTGAGAATTTTTGCATGCATCAGGGATATTGGCCTCTAGTATCTTTATTAGTAGTGTTCTTCTCTGGGTTTGGTATCAGACTAATGCTGGCCTCATAAAATGAGGTTTGAAGTTTCCCCCTTTTTAATTCTTTGAAAGAGTTTGAAAAAGATTGGTGTTCTTTAAGTGTTTGGTAAAATTTACCAATGAATCCATTTGGTGCTGGGCTTTTCTTTGTTGGAAGATATTTTTTATTACTGATCTTATCTCCTTACTAGTGATTGGTCTATTCAGATTTTCTATTTCTTCCTGATTCAATCTTGGTAAATTGTAGGTTTCTAAGAATTTTTTCTTCTAGGTTGTCCAGTTTGTTGGTGTATAGTTGTTCATAGTAGCCTCTTATGATCCTTTGAATCAGTGGTATCAGTTGTAATGTCGCCTTTTTAATTCATAATTTTATTGATTTGGGTTCTTTCCCTTTTTTCCTTGGTTAGCCTAATTAAGGGTTTGTCAGTTTTGTTAGTGTTTTCAAAAAACCTACTCTTAGTTTGGTTAATCTCTTCTATTGTTTTTTAGTTCTCTATGTCATTTATTTCTGCTCTAATCTTTATTATTTCCTTTCTTCTGATAATTGGGACTCAGTTTATTCTTCCTTTTCTAGTCCTTAAGGTATAGAGTTAGCTTTTTTATTTGGGATCTTTCTTGCTTCTTAATGTAAGCATTTATTGCTGTGAACTTCCCTCAGAATTGCTTTTGCTGCATCTCACAAATTTGGTATGCTGTGTTCCCATTTTTGTTTGTCTCAAGAAATTTTTAATTTCCCCTTTAATTTTTTTGATCCTTTGGTTGTTCAGGAGTGTTGTTTAATTTCTACATGTTCATAAATTTTCCTATTTTCCTCTTGTTATTGATTTCTACCTTCATGCCACTGATGTCAGAGAAGATACATGGTATGATTTTAATTTTCTTGAATTTTCTAAGACTTGTTTGTAGCCAAACCTATGGTATATCCTAGAATGTGCCCTTGAGAAGAATGTGTGTTTTGCTGTTGCTCTAGTGTCTTTTCTCATCTACAGAACAGGTCTGGGGAACACTCTGACCAGGGCACTCGGTGAGATGCACATCTACCTGAATTGGATCCTTAAACAAGTTTTGAGTCTTTGTTCATAAAGGATATTCATCTATAGTTTTCTTTTTTGTGATGTCTTTTCTTGATTTGGATATCAAGGTAATACTGGCCTTGAACAATGAATTGGGAAGTGTCCTTCCTCTAGCAGTTTTTCCTGAGAGTTTTTGAAGAGGGGTTATTGAATCTTTTTAAAATGCTTAATAGAATTCACCAATGAAACCATATGGGCATGGGCTTTTCTTTGTTGGAAATTTTTAATTTCCTAATTTAAATTCTTGTTATAGATCTATACAGCTTTTGTGTTTCTTCTTCCATCAGTTTCATTAGTGTCTCCACAAGAATTTAACTGTCTCATCTAAGTTATCTCATTTATTGGCATATATTCACAGTAGTCTCATAATTTTTTTTTCTGTAAGGTTAGTAATCATGTTGCCTTTTTCATTTCTGATTTTAGTAATTTCTTCTTACAATTCTTCTTGTTCAATCTAGCTAGTGGTTTTCCAGTTTTGTTGATCTTTTCAAAGAATACCCCATTCCAAGTATTCATTGTTGTTTGGCTGTTTGTCATTGCTGTTTTGTTGTTGTTGTTGTTGTGTAGTGACTGCCAGATCTTTTCTGTGAAGTCTATATTCTTTGTAATCTGTGCACATTAGAATTTCTGTTTGATTAGTTTAATGGTCGGCTAATGATTTAACAGATCTCTTTAAGAGCCCCCTCCTCCCAATAAGTTTCCTACCCTTTTGTCTCAGGTCATGTATGTGTGCATGCATTGGGCAACTCTAATACTCCAATAGCTTCTAACTCTGTGTTTCTTTTCTCTTTAGCCTTTCCCTCTTGCTTGCACAGAGCCCCAAGGTAAGCCATAGTTAAGGAATTAGGGACCCCTCAGGTCTTTCCTGGGCACACATACAATGTATGGCCTTCTAGATTCCCAGGGATATATTAAGAATTTTTCAAGATCCTTGCAAAAATCTCATTCCTGTTTTTTTCTTCCAGCTTTTTCTTTACTCCAACTGTATCATCGCCTCAGGAAGCTGTGAATTAAACAATTTCTGATGATCACTTTTTTTTTAAGATTTTATTTATTTATTTGACAGAGATAGAGACAGCCAGCGAGAGAGGGAACACAAGCAGGGGGAGTGGGAGAGGAAGAAGCAGGCTCATAGCAGAGGAGCCTGATGTGGGGCTCAATCCCATAATGCCGGGATCACGCCCTGAGCCGAAGGCAGACGCTTAACCGCTGTGCCACCCAGGCGCCCCCCTCTGATGATCACTTTTGACAAACACCTTGGGGTTTGGGCTTCCATCACTGAATGAGCCTTGAGTCATATCAAGTAAAGACAAGATCTATGAGTAGAGCTTTTCCAGATGTTTTCCAAACAGGTCAAACAGTGACAATTCTCTGGGGATGGAGCTTTTTAAGGATTTCCAATTTTATTCTCACCCCTTCACAGGGTGTTATGTGGCTGGTTTCTGTAGCTTCTATGGTTCTAAGGCTTCTAGTTTTCAAGGCTACCACAGAGTTGGGAGAGGGTAATAGGAACAGGACAAGTTAAAACATGACAAAGCTCAAAAAAAAAAAAAAAATAGAGAGAATTGATGAAACCAAGAGTTCATTCTTTGAAAAGAGCAACAAAATTGACAAACTTTTAGCTAGATTATCTAAGACAAAAAGATGACTCAAATAACTAAATTATAAGTGAAAAGGAGCACAACTACTGATTTTATAGAAATAATAAAAGGATTATAAAAGAGTACTATGAACAACTGGTTCCCCAAAACTTGGATAACCTAAATTAAAAGGACAAATTCCTAGAAGTACACAGCCTACCTAGACTTACTCATGAAGAAATAGAAAGTCTGAAGAAGCCTATAACTAGAAAAGAGATTGAATGAATAATTGAAAACCTCCCAACAAAGAAAAACCAAGGACCAGATAGCTTCACTGGTGAAATCCACTAAACATTTAAAGAACAATTAACACCCATCTTTATCAACTTTTCCAAAACATTCAAGAGGAGGGAACATGCCTTAAGTCATTCCATGAGGTCAGCATTACCTCGATACCAAAGGCAGATAAAGACATGACAAGAAAACTACAGAACACTATCCCTTATAATTATCAATACCAATATCCTCAACAAAGAACTAAAAACCAAATTCGACAGCATATTAAAAGGATTATATACCATGACCAGGTGGGACTTATACCTAGAATGCAAGGATAGTCCAACATATAAAAATGGATTAGTCAATATGCCACATTAACAGAATGACATAGTCACACACGATCATCTCAATTGATGCAGAAAAAGCATCTGACAAAATACAAATCCTTTCCTGATAAAAGCATTCAGAAAACTAGAAATAAAAGGAAGTTTCCTTAACATAATAAAGGCCATATGTAAAAAAATTTATGGTCAACATTGTACTCAATGGTAAAAGAATGAAACCTTTTCCTCTAAGATCAGGAATAAGCAAGGATGCCTGCTTTTGCCAGTTTTATTCAGCATAGAAACGCAAGTCCCTGTCAGAGCAATTAGGCAAGATAAAGAAATAAAAGGCATCATCAGCATTGTAAAGGATGAAGTAAAATCATCTCTGTTCACAGATGACATGCTTTTATATATAGAAAACCCTAAAGATTACACACACACACACACGTTATAACTAATAAATGAATTCAGGAAAAGTTGCAGGACACAGAATCAGCACACAAAAATAACCTGCATTTCTCTACACTAACAATGAACATTCTGAGAAGGAAATTAAGAAAATAATTCAATTTATAATAGCACTGAAATAAGAAAAGATTTAAGCTTAAACTTAACCAAGGAGATGAGACTTTCAACACTGAAGATGGGTATTAAGGAGGGCACGTATTGCATGGTGCACTGAGTGTTATACGCAAGTAATGAATCATGGAACTTTACATCAAAAACTAGGGATGTACTGTATGGTGACTAACATAATATAATAAAAATTATTATTAAAAAAAAGAAAGCTGCAAAATATTCCTGAAGGAAATTGAAGATAACACAAATAAATGGAAAGACACTCCGTGTTCATGGACTGGAAGACACTATTGCTAAGATGTAAGTATTGAAAAGAATCGATGAAATACTCAAAGAAAATGTGGTTTATACATATATTGGAATACTATTCGGCCTTAAAAAGAAAAGAAGTTTTAGCACTTGGATACACATGAGTGAAATCAAGATATTTTGTCAAGTGAAATAAACAAGTCACCGAAGAACAGTATTGCATGATTCCATTTATATGAGTTTCCTACAGTAATTCAGTTCATGAGGACAGAAAGTAGAATAATGTTTGCCAGGGGAGGTGGAATTGGGGAGTTTCGATAGAGTTTCAGCTGAGAAAGTAGGAAAAGTTTTGGCGATGGAGAGTGGTAATGCTTGCACAACAATGTGATTGGACTTAAAGCTACTATTACACTTAAAACTAGTTTAAATGGTAAATTATATCTTGTGAATATTTTACCACAAAGAAAAAAATGACAAAGTTCAATATGCTCACCAAAATTCAACAATTGTCATTGAATAAATACTTTTTAGATTGTTGCAAGATCTTGGTTAATGTCTAGAGTTCTGAGAAAGTTGATTTTCACCATTTTCCCAGTGTGATCTCAATGCTTTTAAAGAAGAGTGGATTTTCAGATGCCCTCAAATGGCAATTCTGGAGGTGATTACCCCTTTACCATATTTTTGCTTTCTGTTTGTTTTTCTTATTTTTCTGTTTATCTTATCTCCTTCCTTGCCTTTTTGGCTGATGGATTACATTTTTTTATCATTCATTTTCTCATAACATTTTTCCTCCTTTATTGAAAAAAGTTACACAACCCACTTCTTATCTTTATTTGTAGCTTTGATTTTTTCACTCTTACTTGAAATCTAAAGTTACTATCTTCACCCATCTCCCAAAGAGCACAAGGACATTAGAAGACCAGTTCTTATCATCCCAATCCCAAATTTTGCTTTTTGGGGAGTCCAGTGTTTTCTATTTTGTCCTTATGTTTCACCTAATGAATCAGGTATTGTTGATCTTATTTTGTACAAACAACATGTGTACGTGCATGTTTACCAGTTTCTTTGCTAACCACTGTTTCTCATTTTTGAAGCACATCATTCAGAAGTTCTACTTAGTGAATATTCTATTTAGTGGTGTTTACCAGTGCTGGTAAACTCTATCAAGTGTTTACTTATCTGAAAATGTCTTCATGTCACTCTTGATCTTGAAGCACAGTTTTGGTGCATATAACAAAATTCTAGTTCATCATTGTTTCCTCTCAGGATTTTGAAAAATATTTTTCTGTGATTTCTGGCTTACATCATTATCAGTCTAATTGCTGTCTAATTGCTGTCACTTTGCATGGGATCTGACTTTTTGTTTTTACTACTCTTTTTTTTTTTTTAAGATTTTATTTATTTATTTGACAGAGATAGAGACAGCCAGCGAGAGAGGGAACACAAGCAGGGGGAGTGGGAGAGGAAGAAGCAGGCTCATGGCGGAGGAGCCTGATGTGGGGCTCGATCCCAAAACGCCGGGATCACGCCCTGAGCCGAAGGCAGACGCTTAACCGCTGTGCCACCCAGGCGCCCCTGTTTTTACTACTCTTAAGATCATATTTGGTCTTTGCTGTCTTGTAAATTCACCAAGATGTGTTTGAATATAAATTTTTGAAATAAAACTGCTTGGTGTATGTTATATGACCTGTGTCTGTGGGTTTATGTCTCATCAGTTAAGTATATATCCTTCCAAATATTTTCAATTTCGCCTATCCTCCATTTGTTGTCTTCTCTTTATAGTACTCTATACACATCTTGAACTTTTAATTCTGTGCTTATAATCTTTTCACATCCTCTCCATTTCCCTTTCTAGGTGACTTCTAGGTCATTTTTCCAGATTTATCTTCCAGTTCATGGATTCTCTTTTCAGTGTTCAGTGCAATCTAACACATTAACCAAGTATTTTTTTAATGTCGACGTTGTTTTCTTTACATTCGAAATTTGTCACATCACTTTGGCACTTTACCTGTGCTTTCTCATTTTTGTGATTCTGTTTTTATTTGAACAATTCATATTTATTACATATTCTGTATTTGATTATCATAATATCTGAAGCACTTTGTGTTTCTCATAACTGAATCTCTTGGTTTTTGTGCATTTGGTGATCTTTGATTATGATGATATACTCAGATGATTCTAATCTGTAGGATTTCTTGGAGATTTATGGGAAGAATTCTTGCTTCCTTCTTTGCAGACTCTAGTGTAAGAATTATTCAGAGATAGATGGCTTCCTACAAAAGTGGCTTTTTGATGTTTTTCTGTTATTCCCACCTTTTACGTCTCAGAACTATACTTGTCCAGGGAAGCTGCAGCTGTCAGGTGGTGTGTTTGTTCTCTGGATTATAAACAAGAGCATGTGTTTTATACCTCAGTGAGCCTCTTGCCTTTGGTAAGTGTACTCTGAAATCTGTGGCATAGTGTCTTGCTTCTTTGATACTCTTTCTGCATCTCCCCAAAATTCATCCTCAGTGCAGTCTTCATTGTTTTTGACAATTACTTCATCTGAATTATGGTAATTTTAGTTGTGTCCCAGTTTCAGAATGGAATTCTAATTTTCTTTTTCTGTATTGCTTTTGGAAGTATTCTAGAATAGAAGAAGAAACATTGACTTTTTGGTTATATCCTCTTATTCCTGATCCCGATCCTCTTATTCCTTATTCCTTATTCTCTTATTCCTTATTCCTTATTCTCCTTCATATTATGTATTCCTTATGAATTACTAATTATTTTTTTGTCATCTTATTTTTAAAGTTTTTGCTTTACTTATTATTTTATGATTTACTATTTTGTACTTTTCATTTTACTGCTTTCCAGAACTTTGAATATATGTGTTACTAAAATTAAATTAATGTTTTAAATGATTAATCTTTATTTTCATTTGGATTGTTTTCTCCTATCTATCTCTGAAATGGATTCATTTTTTTCTTATTTTGGCCAGTTTTTTGCTAGATAACTAATAATGTAGTTCCCTTTGCCTACCAGGTATAAATATACGTTAATAATCCTTTCCTGAGAAAATGAATTCTTTCCCACTACATAGAAAATGTGTGTTACTAGAACATTCTTTGATCTTGTGCTACCAATGAAAGAGCATGCATCTCCAAACTTGAGACTTTGATGGAGCCTCAGTGAAGTATGAATGGTATCAGAATTGATTGTGGCTTTACAAAGTCTTAAGTTTAACTTCCCTCAAAATTTATGGATGTGAGCCATGCAACATCTGAATATGGATTCAAATGAGTAGATACAGTGTTCCGGTGCTTTAAACTTACTTCCACATAACCTGACTGGGGTTACTATATTGACGAGAGAAAGTGGCATAAGAGTATTATGTTTGTGCTTTGAGTCTCAGAAAAATAATTTTATGTGTCCTTGCCATGCATTGGCAAGTCCGGATTTAAAACATTTAAATGGGGCAAGGGACTTAAATTCTCAGTGCCAGGGTTATGACTTGGGATCATAAATTCCATCCACAAAGTCTGGAATTTATAGGGTAAAAGCCAAGATTAAATAAATCGTACTTATTAAGATGAACCTGGAGGAGGTTTCCGGCTCTGAGAATATAACTGTGCTCCAACTAGAGAAGGGAGACCATAAAACACTTTACGATCAATGGGAACACAGATGATTCTGTGTAGTTTATTCCTATTATAAAAGTTATCTTTCAAAGGGGAAATGGTGGGACGCCTGGGTGGCTCAGTCGGTTAAGCGTAAGCTCAGGTCATGATCCCAGGGTCTTGGGATTGAATCCAGCATGGGGCTCCTTACTCAGCGGGGAACCTGCTTCTCCCTCTGCCTCTACCCCTGCTTGTGCTTGCTCTCTCTGACCAATAAATAAATAAAATCATTTAAAAAAACCCCACAGGGGAAATGGCTATAATCAGATAAAATGTGAATATAGACTTCATATATGTGAGGGGCCCAGCATATTCACCTCAATTCTATCTAGATTCCCTTCTCTTCAGTACTTTCTAGCATCTTAATGACACATGGCATTTCTCTCTCTGTTTCCTTCCTTAAGGTGCTTCTTGTTCCACTTTCCTGGCTGGCCTTTGCAATAACTACATTTTGCAAAGATGTTCTAATAGCTGCTATAATAAAGCAAGGGAATGTAGACCACAGTTCGTTCTGTCATTAACAGGACCTCATCCTAAGTTACATTTCTTATTGTAGCTCCTTTTCTGCTGCCATGGCAACCACTCAAGGACTAGAAGGGACCACAGGGGCTGGCCCTGGTGTGTCCCAGCCAGAGAAGTCTGCTGTTCTACACCCACATCTGTGGAAAGGGATGCCAGAGAAGTTCTTGAAGGGGGAACCTAAAGTGCTCGGGGTAAGTCTGTGGCAGATCTGGGAGTAACAGATCGTGTTGTAAACTCACAGCTGATCAGTTTTAATGACAAATACTCTGTCCCATTAACCTCATAATACATCAGCCAGCCCTAGAGATGTTGGCATTTGATGCTCAGGCCCTATCAGTCAAAAATGGTACAATATTCTATTACATCATGCTTCTAATCTCATTGTATTTAAAATATAATGACTTCAGATCTATTCTAGGTTTGTGGGTCATCCATGATAACTTTAACTTCAGCAGGGAAGAGCAACAAAAGAAAAGGCCACCACGTGTACACTAGCTGGTGTCCACTCAACAAATCTTTCTGGTAGCTGATTGCCCCACATTGTTACCGTGTCTGGGAAATTTTCTTAGCGAGCTCCTCAGAGGATGAAAATTCTTTCATTCTCTGTGCATTTCTGTCTGGAGTCTTAGGTGGGTGTGCCCAAAAGAAATGGACAGTTTAAAGAAAGATTAGTTCAGGTGGAAGGAGAGTGAACACAGGGGTTGATCTCTAGCCCAAGCTTTAAACCAATGGGACAAAATCATTATGACACTTTGTATCCTTTTTATGCCATGGGATGATTATACTCCAGTGCTTCTATTTTTAGACCCCTGTACTCCTGTCCTCAGGCCCTAGACACCAAGAAAAGATCATATTGCTCTTTTCTTTTTCTTCTCCTATACACATGCTCCTTCCTTCACATTATTTTTCCTTGCTTCCTAATTTCTGAGTCACTCCTATCTGAGTGTGCACAAAGGAGAGCAAGAGCTGCGGTAGGAGTAACGTCACAGGGGTCAGTAAAGCACCTTTGGGTAGGTCCTGGTACATTGTTTTTACCTTGAAAATGACTGGGACAATTGGGATAGATATCCCAAGAGACAATTTTAGTAAGTTAATATACCCATAGTTCTTTATATGAAAGAAAAATGACAGGAGAATATCAAGACCATCTGACTATTTCAAAAGATGGAGAAGAGGGTAACTTACTAGTTGGAAAGGAGGTGGTAGATAATCAGTTTTTACATTCTTCATCATTTCCAGGTTGTGCAGATCCTGATTGCCCTGATGATCTTCAGTCTGGGAATAATAAACATTAATGTCACATTTCCACTTAACGAACTTCATTATTTGTCAGAGTATGAGTTGTACAAAATTGCGGGATCACTGTTGGTGAGTAGCACACCTTCTGATCTAGTTGGAGACAACGTAACATATTTGCTAATATCCTGAGCTTAAGAATGATATCCTTACCCTATTTTGTAGTTCTATAACTTTGAGGAAAACACCTAATCTCCTTTTGACTCCCATTTTCTCACATTTAAAGTAGGAGTAATAGTATAAGACTCACAGAAACCTGTGGAGATTAAATATTTAGTATGTATCACAATATATTACAGCAGCATGTAGTAAAAGACCCAAACCATAATGGATTAAACACTGAAAGCATTTTGTTTCATAACAAGAAACCCAGTGGCTAGTCATTTCCAGTGTTGGTTAGTTCAGGAGTGCAAGGACCTCACTGAGGGATGACTGGCATATCATGTCAGACTTGATACATCTCATTGTTTATAAATGCTTTGTGTGCATAAATCTTTTATATTCCCAAACCAACTCTGGGCAAAGGTAATGGATTTGCCATTCTTGGCTTGGACTAATTGAGATTCACTTCTCAATCAGGCTGGAAAGTGTTCACTGAAGCTCATGAACAGAATGGAAGAGGAGACATGACTGGTATGCAGGCAATTTATAATCAGCTATCAAATCTTAGCAAATGGAGCTGCTATTAGATAAATTTTGTTTCATAAATTTAACAACAATAACTATGAAAATTAAAAAGTTAAAAAATTTTCCCTTAACATAAAATGTAAGAGAGTTTCTCTGCAAATTAAAAGTGTAAAAAGAACATTAAGTATCAAGTGACAAGAGGAAAATAAGTTTATAAACTGGTTTTATGTTAGAACCAGAAAACACTCTTCAAGTATTGTAGGGCTCCCATTCATCTACAAATTTGAGAATGAGAGAGTTGAGAGTTTTATCATAGAGTTGGCTTTTTGTTCCCCCTTGCCTGTTTACAGAAGTCGTCCAAGATTTGAAGAGCAGCATATGCTGTGTTACTCCTGGGCATTTGTACCATGCTTTACACGTCTGATGATACTAATGTCAATAATGGCTTTTATTCAATACTTACCATAATCTGGGTACTCTTCTAAGTGCTTTGTATATTCAATTCCATTTGTGCAACCATCACAGACTTATGAGGAAGGATTTACCATTGCCCTCATTTTGTGGATGAAGAAACTGGGACTTGGAGAAATTAAGTGATTTGCCCAAAATCATGCTATTATTTGTTACAGGAATCAGGGCTCAAACAGGGTTTTCTGATTTCAGTCTTGCAGACATCAGCCACTGGCATTTTCTGCTTCCCCTTTAATTTCCTTTTCAGGACCACTTTGGAAACCAGTTCTTATAATTTATGTCCTCTACACATGTTCTATAGATTTCCAGGAACTGTGTGAGCTGTGTTTGTCAATTGAGCTGTCACTCAGACCATCGTAGGAATCCCACTAGATGAGTCTTTGCTTCACTGGTGGAACATTTTTGCTGCTACCTTCCATTATTCTTTCAGCCTTATTTCCAAACCTGTGAAGTGCTTTCCTTTACTCTGTTATACAGTACAACAACCAATACCAAGAGCCAATCACAAGCTTCTCTTATTTTTGACAATTTAGTCTCCAGTACAGCTATAAATCTTTTTCCAGAATGCTATAAAATTATTCCTTCATGAGTCTATCTGTTCAAGTTTTCTTTTGTGGACTTTTGGAACATTGTAAAGTTTTACTCAGACACATTATTCCTAGTTCTTGGTAAGATTTTTCCTCTCAGAAACTTAATATGTTTTTTGCTATGATAAATGAAGTTCTCTCATTAAATCCTGTCTTTAAACACACAAATACAGGGACACCTGGGTGGCTTAATTAGTTAGGCGTCTGACTCTTGATTTCAGCTCAGGTCATGATATCATAGTCGTGACACTGAGCCCTGCATCAGGCTCTGCATTCAGTGCGGAGTCTGCTAGAGATTCTCTCTTTCCCTCTCCTTCTGCCCCTCCCCCCACTCATACACACTCTCTCTCTTTCTCTCTCAAATAATTAAACAAATATTCACAAAGACACACAAATACATATGTATTTGTATGTAATTGCTGTATATAATGTTCTTCCCGTGTGCCTTACCTAATTTTCTTAGAGTTTATAGTAGCCTTTAGTTGATATTCTTAGAGATCTGCAGCATAACACATTCATATTTAAATAGCAGTAAATGCAACCATTTTCCTCAAATATTTTCTTACATAGTTATTTTGGTTAATATACTAAGAAAAGTAATATGTGCTCATCTACATTTTTATCTTGATTTTGACTTTAATAGAGATGGCCCTAGTGTTTCCTCAATAAATATGGTAAAGACTTTCAGACCAAGACAAATGTTCCATCATGTATGGAAAATGGAAATCTTCATATTTTATTAATAATGTTTAAGTCATAATGTTGAATTCTGTTAAATGTCTTAACGTAAACATGAATAACAGTTAGATGTGAATTTTCTCCTTAAATCTGTATTTATAAATTATAATAATATTCAATGTTAAAGAACCTGGACATTTGAAAGAATATCCCACATAGTCATGATTCATTTCATATATTATGATGGATGATTCTCCCTGGTATTTTTTTCTAGAGATGACTTAATGTTTACCATCTCCATGTCTTGGTATTTATAAATGTTTTGAAGAAATTTACCAAGCTATTTCATTAGACCAGTCTTTGTTTGATATTAAGATACAATTTTTGAAACTCCTGAAATCAAATTGGAAAGCAAACCCAGAAATTCTAATAGTCAAATAGTTTAAGGCAGGAGGCATCCAATCAACTTGATTCCAGCTGTTTTAGCTAAATGGAAAATAATTACCCAACTGATGGAGGCAGATAGAATAGTATATTATTAAAATTTTTTAAAAATAATCAGCATCTAATATGGAATTTTAAAACTTTCTTTGCTACTATTTTGTTTATAACTTTTAATAGTCATTTTAAGTAAAAATGATATTTAGTTTCTTTTCTTTTCTAAAATCATATTAAATTTTGATATCATATTAGGGTTTCTTCATATCAGGAATTTAGAAGCTTTCTTTATATTTCAAGGCCCTCAAATGTCTAAATACCATTGCAGTTTGACTTTTTTTGAAAGGCTTGAAAAATTCTCCCGTGAATCCATCTGGTAGAATTTCTCTGTTGTTTCTGGAAAAAGAGGAGAGTTATTTATAATCTTTTGTGTTTCTCCCAATATAATTGGTCTGTTTAAAAAATTTATCACAGTCAGGGGTAAGTTTTAGTAAGTTTTGACTTCAAATATTTGTTTAAAGTTTTTTACCTGAATTTTTTTCCTCTTGTTACTAGTTTATTGTTTCAGGGTCCTTGTCAATTGCAGCAGGGGTTAAAACTACAAAAGGTCTGGTGAGTAATGTTTCCTTTTTTTTTTTTTATCTGTTTGCTTATTTTTGTCCCAAAAGAAGAAGAACTAACCAAGTATTTATTCTACAAGAGTACAAGATGGGTTTTGTTTGTTTTTTAAAAGTCAGGAGAGATGTTTTATATAGTTGCATTGGTCTTTCAGAAATTATAATAAAAAATTGGCTGATCATGAAATTACTGATATGACAAATGAATAGTTTGGAAAGGCAGTTGTTGAGAGAATCTTTATGAAAATACAGAGAATTCCTGAAAAGGAATGTCAAATGGGACTAGACAAACAGATCTTGCAACTTGAGATCCAGTCCACAGCAGTGACACCAAGTGTTGGTGTGGCATAGTTTTTGTTGACTTATTGGTTAAAGTGTATTCCAACTGTTTATGGAAAGGATTTTCATTTGGCTTGCAATGAAAGAAATTCACAATAAGGCTATTAAATAAGGAAAAGCAAATTTAACACACAACTCTCATGCCGATATGTCTTTCACAAAGTCAATAAAAGGCAAAAGCCCAGATCTCAACATATGTTTTTGCTGGCTAAAGACCATATATGAGTTTTCTTTGCTCAAAGGATAAAGATCAGACTACGGAGCGTGATCTCTATGGGTTTTCCAAATCTGACCTCAGTATGTCTCCCTAGCATCTGGTCCAGCCATCACCATTAAAATCCCCCTCATGCTACAGCCACACTAAACCTCTCATGCTTTCTTGGAGAATTTTAGTTCTTATAATTAGCCTCCAAGGGAAGAGAATGCAGGAAAAGGAATACAGAGCAGAGGTCATACACAAAAAACATGGGAGCCACATTTAGAAAATAATGTGCAGCCAGGCACCTGACACAGAGCACATCAGGAGATGGGCATGGACAGAACTGTCCAGCTAACATGGAAAAAAGAGTTTATCTCATGTGTGTGGGTCGTCTGAAGGATTCAAGCTTGGAAACAACAGGATCATGTTTGTGTTTGGGCAGGAGACAAGCTGGAAGTGCTGTGAGGGGAGAGACACGTGAGGAGACAGCACAGCAGTCAAGATAGGACTGGGCTGTGAGGACAAGAAGCGAGGGGTGTGGAGGGCTTGTTGGTGACACCCCTGAGGATACCACTGGATTGCTGAATTGATTTTCCTTCCTTCCTAGATCAGAAGTAGCCTAGGATTAAACATCTGCAGTTCTGTCTTAGCTGCATTTGGGATCTTGCTCGGTGCAAGCCACATGAATGGTTTTCGATTCAATCTCGCTCACTGCAGGGATTTTGGGAACTCAGAGAACTGCTTCATGTCCCTATCTATTTTAATGGTGAGTGCTTCCTCTTTTCTTGGGGTACTGTGATGGAAGCAAGTCACAGGAGCTCTGGATCTGGCAAAAGTAGCACTCCATAGTCCCTAACTGATGAATGAATCACTTTGGGAAATTGCAAATGACTGAAGAAAAGGGAAATCTTTCATTTAGGAGCCAGGCCCATGTCTCATCTTTCTCTTTGTTCCTCCATATGTGATGAGAGAAAGTGGGAAGGAAGCTCAGAGTTATAGAACACCTATTCTCACTAGTTAGTATGCTAAACATATTGCGTATTTTTTTTTCTGTTTAATTTCAAAACACCAATTCTGTTATCCACTCTAAAAAGGGAGCCCAGATGTCAATCCCTCTGTGTTCCCAGAGCTCTCTGATGGAGTTTTCTGGTTTTCTAATAATAAAATAAAATTATCTTGAACATTATCCAACAGGTGGCAAATCACCCATTACCCCTCCCCACACCTCTGGATGTTCTTGCAAGATTAAGCACTTTGGGCCTCAACATCCACCTCCTGGCAAATTCTCAGTTTCCATTCTGTATTTCTCTACTTCTCGGTACCACTTGCCCTCATTTAGATGTTATCCTAATGGCTTTAATTCTCCAAATTGCCACTTACACAAAATACTGTAGGTTGTGAAGCTGTGGGCCTCTGGGTAAGTGCAGGGAGGGAGCGTTCTTGAGGCACAGCCCTGGCTAAAATGCAACTGCATCTTTATACTAAAAAGTCTTTAAAAAAAAAAAAAAAAAGTCTGTTAGCCATTCTCGGCACTGCTGAGTTTCTTGTCGTCTCCCCTCCGTGCAAGCTTTCTTCCGACCTTTCTCCATGCTGCTTAGTTAGTTCTTTGTCTCACTGTCTCTTGTCTTCACCAAAACGTGGAAACTCAGCATTCTTCTGGACTCATTATGCCTCTTCTTCATTCCACGCTAATCCTTGGTAAGTCCTGAGTGTTGTATAGTCACACCAAAATAACCCCTTGACTGTCTCTGCTAAACTGATTCATACTCTCCTTGAGGTTTCTAACAGGGTTTATTGTAGGCAAGTTTATTTCTTGCCATTTACTCAAAATAAGAGAGTTTCTTCAGAGACCTTAGATTTTTCCCCCCAAGATCATGCATTTAGGAACTGGCAGAAGCAAGATGAGACTCTGTGTTTTCCTGCTTCCAATGTCCTGTTCGTATTTATATTTAATATTGTTCTATGTTGTTATCCTGAAGAAGAAACCTACTTTCAGATTCTGCAGTTCTGTCCGTTTTCAGTCTGTCAGGATACAGTGCTAAGGACCAAACCTGGAGTGGACCGGCTTCATGGGGCTAGCTGCCTGGGCATAGGACCTGCTCAGGCACACAGGGCTTACCAGTTAGAAGAGCCCTACACCTGCTTTACTACTCTTCTGTTGCTGTCTTAAAGTTCTTGATGATTTTTTAACAAGAGGCCTTCTAAATAAGGTAGCTGGTTCCATCTTCATCTCAATCACCTTCTCCCAGAGCCCATCACAAATTCCTATTGTGTGAACACTTTTTTTTTGCCTTTCCTATAGCAGGACAAATCCATAAGGGCATCATGGGATCTGAAGTATCAGGTCTCCTCCTGCCTGTGCACCTGTATGGTCAGTCTGCAGGTCTGTGAAACCATACTTTACTCCTGGTCCTAGCATTGGTACTCTAGGAGACATAAGAAGGAGACCAGGGCCCTACCTTTAGGAGCTCCTTGGAGGAAAGTATAGAAATATTGGAAAGCAGCTACAGGTTGATGAAGGCCTAAGAGTTTACTTTCAAATATGATTATAAAAAGAGGTTAGAAAAGGTGAGCTCTTTGCAGGAAAGAGGACAGCACACACTACCTGGAATGATTAGGCAGAACAGTATGAAATTGCCAATGATCAACTCTGCTTGATCTAGAAAGACAGTGGTTTTATATGGCTCAAATTCATATATTATGTATATATATATTTGCTGTTTTCTGTTGGAAATCCATCCTGACCACTGTTTTTTGTAAATGGAGTTTTATTGGGACATAGCCATACCCATTTGGTTACATATTATCTATGGCTGTTTTGGTACCCTAATAGCAGAATTGAGTATTTGTGACAGAGACCTTACGGCCTGTAAAACTAAAATATGTGCTAGCTGGCCTCTTACAGAAAGTTTGTCAATTCCTGGTCTACCCCATTAGATCCTTGAGGTTAGGGAAATTGTCTGTTCTATTTACTGCTCCATCTTCTGTGCCTACAACTATCCTGAAACATAGAGGCTACAATATGTTGA
Source organism: Ursus americanus (assembly GCF_024610735.1). Lineage (NCBI taxonomy): Eukaryota > Metazoa > Chordata > Mammalia > Carnivora > Ursidae > Ursus > Ursus americanus. The sequence continues at coordinate 36,724,254 of NC_142150.1, read as the reverse complement.
AGAGAAGAGTAAATAGATTTTAAAAAAATGATGAATGCCAGTTATCTCAAGGCCCAGTTGAGTCTGTGTCACTTTGTGTCCTGGGCTCTTGATCAATTGGCACTTCCACAAGGATAGGGAGAGAAAAAGAGAGAATATTTAGACCATGGACCCCAGGCATCCAATTCCGATTTTTAGGAGTAAGAGTACTGCTCAGTGTTTCTCAAATCTGACCATATATTTTGGTTAAAGATTAAACCTAAACTCAGTTCTCTGGGGAGATGGATTAAAGACTGATTAACTTGATTTTTATTGTTATGTTAGTTTCTTATTGCTGCTGTAACAAAGTTATTGCCAACTTAGTGACTCTGGACAACATAAACGTATTATCTCACAATTCTGGAGGTCAGAAGTATGAAAATGGTTCTCATTGGGTTAAAATCAAAGTGTTGGCTGAGCTACATTCCTTTCTGGAGGCTGTGAGGGAGAGTCCGTTTCCTGGCCTTTGCCGGCTTTGAGAGGCTGCCCACAGTCCTTGGCTTGTGGTCCCATCCTCTGTGTTCAAAGCAAACAGTGCAACATCTTCAAATCTCTCTTGGACTTTGACTCTTCTGCCTCCCTCTTCTACTTAGAAGGCTTCTTTAATTATTTTGGGCCCACCCAGATAATCCAGAATAATCTTTCCATCTCAAGGTCATTTAATAAATGGCCTTAATTTAATATGCAAATTTAATTCTCCTTTGCTATGTAACTCGACATATCCCTGGGTTCCAGAGGGTAAGATGTGGACCTCTTTGGTCTATTAATATTCTGCCCACGATTATTACTCTGCCTATAACTACCAAGATAAGAGATCATACTATCGTGTCAACTAGATGGAATTTCTGCTGTTTGAAAAACCTAAGTTAACTTTATGATCCCTTACCCCCTTTAAAGAGTTTTCACATTCTGTATCTACAATTGCACTGGAAGATAGAGGGTGGGGAAAAGTGATTATTTTATTAATGAAAAAAATGAAAGGGTGTGCGACATTCAGCAGGCCAACACTGGCCAAGGGTGTATGGCTGCAGTGAGGAGCCGGTTCTTCTGACAGCAGGCCAGTCCTTGTAGCCTTGTAATCAGATGGTCAGTGTTTTCATCTTGCCATCTCTATTTCTCACGTTTCCTGGTTATACGTTTGTTCCTAGGGTCTGGAAGCTATGGTGATTCTGCTAGGTGTGCTTGAGTTCTGCATTGCTGTGTCCCTCTCTGCCTTTGGATGCAAAGTAACCTGTTGCCATCCTGAGGGGGTGAGTACTGGGCTTGCCTCGACGACATCTGTATTAGTTCTCGGTGACCATGTAATATATTCCAGAAACTTAGAGGTTTAAACAACACACATTTATGACTTGTCAGTTTCCATGGGTGAAGAGTCTAGGCACAACTCAGCTAGTTCCTCTGCTCGGGATCTGACAAGGCTGTAATCAAGAAGCTGGCTGGGGCTGTGGTCTCAGCTGAGGCCTTGGATCTCTTCCAGCTCATGGAGCAGAATTGATTTCCTTTCAGCTGTGCAACTCACAACAACGGACTTCTGCTTTTGAGGCCAGCGAGAGAGTGGAAACCTCCCATGCTCTAGGTTTCTTTTAAACAGCTCCCATGTTTAGGCCAAGTCTACCCAGAATTATGTCCTTTTTTAGATGGAGGTATACAGCTTAGTGATTTGACAATTCTATCCAGTGCCCAGTGCTCACCGTGGTAAGTGTCACCTGTCACCATGCAAGGTTATTACAATATAATGACTATATTCCCCACGTTGTACTTTTCATCTTCACGACTGATTGATTTTATAACTGGAAGTTTGTACCTCTTAAGCCCCTTCATCTATTTTGCCCATCCCCCACCCACCTCCCCTCTGGCAACCACCATTTTGTTCTCTGTGTTTAAGAATCTGTTTTGTTTGTTTTATTTTTTAGATTCCACATGTGAGGGAAATCATATGGTATTTGTCCGTCTCTGCCTTACTTCCCTTAGCATAATTCCCTCTAAGCCCATCTATATTGTCATGGTTGACAGGATCTCATTCTTTTTTATGGCTGAGTAGTATATATCCATCTTGTTCATCCATTCATTTATCAATGGATCCTACATTACTTCCATATCTTGACTATTGTAAATAATGCTGCAGTAAACATAGGGGCACATATATCTTTTCAAATTAGTGTTTTCATTTTGTTTGGGTAAGTACTCAGTAGTGGAATTACTGGATCATTGGTATTTCTATTTTTAATTTGTTGACGGACCACCATACTGTTTTCCACAGTGACTGCACCGATCTACATTCCCACCGACGGTGCAGGAGGCTCCACATCCCCACCAATGCTGGCCATTCTGACAGGTCTGTGAGGTGGCACCTCAGTGGTTTTGATTCGCATTTCCCTGATGACTAGTGATGTTAATAAGCACCTTTTCCTGTTGGCCATCTGTATGTCTTCCTTGGAAAACTGTTTACAGAATACTGTTCTTTTTGATAAACTCAAAGTCAACTGCTCAGTAACCGACTCACAGGAGCGCTATCCCGTCATCTACACAGGCCCCACCCATACTCAAGCAGGGGGAGTCACGTAGCGGCAGAGTCTCTGGGTGTCATCTTAGCATCTTGCCTACCACAATGAATAAAGACAAACTAATTTTCTCCATCCTTACTCCCCCTAGTCCTCTCTTAGTCCAGATCAGAGACTACTTCACAATGGAGAGGTCCCCCGAGAGTGCCAGATTTTGCTCCATTATCCTATCATAGCAGCCTTCCCTGGGCTACTGAAGAAAGTCAGTGTTTCAAACTTCTTTACCAATGTGTGCATACCTGCCCATCTCTTACCCTGAGACCTGCAGCAGAGCCTCCTGGCCACTGAAAGAACATCACATAGAGAGAGGGGATTGGCAAATGGGAAGAGAGAAGAGACCAAGAGGCACTGGGAAGAACAGGACAAGGATATCTTCCAAGAATTGAATTAAAATGCCAAGAGTCGCTCATAGTTTTATTATCCAAAGGCAAATCCTAAAATAGTAATAGTTCGATGAGATTATTTTTTCTCTTGCTCTTCTCCACCATTTTGTGTCTCTTTACTTTCTTTTGGGGCTTCTGTGCTACACCACATCTCCTGCCCCACAGAAGAGAGGTGGACTAACTCTGTCCATGGCCTTTGGCATTGTAAGACCCTAGAGGTTAGAGTCTTCAGCAATTCCTAATGACTTTGTAATTTCATTAAGTGAAGCTTTTTATTTTCATTGACCACAGCATTGGCACATGGGAGCAAATTCTGTAGTAACCTTCTTATCATAATGTCTAGGCCTGTGTTCCCTTCTGCTCCTGGAGTTACAGAGCTGGGAAAAGCTGCTCCCAGAAATCCCTTGGTGTAAATCCAGAAGAGCAACGTCTTTGAGGCATTAATGCTGAAGTTTCATGTCTTCCTGTTCCTATCCTCCCCCCACCCCCCACACACATACATACTCCATTTCACACTGAGTTTGTGGAAGAAAGACCAGCATTTTCATTAGTTTGCTGATGGTTCCTGCCTTTCTGGATCACTGTGGTTTTTTAAATGATTGAGTCATGGCCAGCAAATCATGATTTGGGTATGTTGTTGCCATCAGAATAAAGAACCGGATTTGAAAGAGGAGCTCTAAATTTTCTGTAACACCTTGGTTTCCAACGTGCTGTGCACCATCATCTATATGTAAGATCAGTCCACTTACAGGGTCACAGAAACAGCCAAAAGCTATCACTGCGTGTTTTTCCAAGGTCCAGTCTGATCTCCACAATGCCAGAGAAACCCCACCAAGTCAATCTGAAGACCAAATTCAGAGAAGAAAGAGTAGACTCTGATAGTGATGCCATTGTGTTGACAGGAAGGGGAAGCCCTGTGATTTTTCGGTTGAGTTACCTATGGCGTTCTGATTGACTTCGCAGGTTGTGTTGATTATGCCATCAAATCCTCACGGGGCAGAAACTGCATCTCCTGTGCCATTTTCAGAGGGTTTGATGCCACCAACAGACCAACAGCAAAATGTTCCAGAAAATCCATCCTGAAAGTTGTGCAAGAACCCCATTTGGGAAAGTACGAGGATCCAGCTGTGATATATATATCTATAATTCAAAATCGTGTCTTCATTTTACCCCCAGAACTCAACAGCTCATTTTACTGGCTCTTTATCAACAATAGCAGGAATTAAATAAATGAATCATGCACTGAATGAGTCAGTGGTGCTTGAAAGTGTTTATCCATTGGGGCGCCTATGTGGTTCAGTCGGTTAAGCATCTGACTCTTGATTTCAGCTCAAGTCATGATCTCAACATCACATGAGATCAAGTCCCATGTCAGGCTCCTTGCTGAACGCGGAGCCTACTCCAGAGTTACTCTTTCCTTCTCTCTCTGCCCCTCCCTGCTTGTGCTCTTTCTCTCTTTAAAAAACAAACAAACGAAAACCCAAAAAGTTTTTAACCATCTTCAGAACTTTATATAAGGACATTAAGTTGATAAATTAGATTCAGCAGAAGAAGGTCAAAAAGACATTGCTGAAATGAGGGCTCCTTAAGGACTATGTTTGTCTGCTTCCCTGGCCATTGCTCCTCCTACTTGTTTGATTTTCTTCTCCTGCCTTTGGGAATGCAAGGTGTTTTTACCTTCAGAACATTGATATGCATAGCTTTCCCCTCTCCTTCCTTTTCCTGTTTTTCTCCTACCATAGAAAATACCTTCTAATGCACAGTCAGTCCTTGTATGCACACAAACCGTTATTTGAATGTAAGTACACATAGAGTAAAAATCATTTCATGCATCAGCTTTAATTTATATTTTTGATCTCTCTTCCCGTTTCTCTTTCTCCCTCCTTCCTTACCTTCTCTCTCTCCCCCCACTTTTTCTCCTTCTCTTCCCTCCGCATTCTCTCTCTCCTATAGGGCAGGATTATATCTTAATCAAGTATGTATCCAGTACCATATATGTGATTGTGCAATACATGGTATTTCCTGAATGCTCATTAAATACATTTGATTTATTACAGAGCAACAATAAATTCAATTAAATAGAAACAATAAGTTCATGCACTGCCTACTTCCTAGTCAGATGTGATATGGTGGAAAGGAACTAAGTGATGATATCAGGAAATGTAGTGTGGTGGTAAACAATGGGGGCTTGTAAATCAGACAATCCTGGGTTTTCATCTTGAAAATTCCATCTCTCCCAGTTGCCATGCATACCACAAAATGTCTCTGTGCTTCCTATTTCTCTTCAGTAAAATAGTAATAATATCCCATGGCTCGTAGACTTGTGATAATATAGGTAGAGCAACTACCACTCTGGCTGGCACGACTGAGCCATAAAAGCTTTAATACACACATACATGAATACTTATGTGCATGTATATGTATTTGTGGGTATATCCCTGCAGTCTCATTTTATTAAACACATATTTATAAAGTGCCTGTGATGGGCAGGCATCCAGAGAGTGATGTGCTTCCTCTCATGTAGGTTGAACGTAGGGGGCAGAGCATAGCTGAACATGTAAACAAGCAGTCAAAAGATTTTCATGTGTTGTTAGAAGCTATGATGATGAAGCAAGTTAGCAGGCTAACAATGGCTGGGGAGAGGGTGGACATTAGAAAAAGTAACCAGGACAGTTCTTTCTGAGAAAGTAACATTTTCATGATAGAAATACTATCGTTGCATTTTTAAAAATTATGTTCAATTAGCCAACATATAGTACATCAGTAGTTTTTGATGTAGTGTTCAACGATTCATGAGTTGCATGTAACACCCAGTGCTCATCACCACACATGCCCTCCTTAATACCCATCACCCGGTTACCCCATCCCCCCACCCACTTCCCTTCTGTAACCCTCAGTTTGGTTCCTGGAGTCCAGAGTCTCTCATAGTTTGTCTCCTTCTCTGATTGTTTCCCATTCAGTTTTCCCTCCCTCCCCCTGTGGTCCTCCATGCTATTCCTTATGTTCATGTTCATTTTTTTTTCTCCTTTTAACTTTTCCTTTTTAAACTTTTTCCAACTTTTTTGAGGTATAATGGACAAATAATAATTATATATATTTAAGGTGTACAATGTGATGTTTTGATATATGTATATATTGTGAAATGATTACCACATACCCATCACCTCACAAAGTCAACTTTTATATTTTGGTGCTTAGAGCACTTCAGATCAACTCTCTTAGCAAATTTCAGGTATACATTTTATTAAGTATAGTCAGCATGCTGTACATTAGATCGCCAGAACTTAACTAATCCTGCGTAACAAACTTTGTACCCTGTGACCAACATTTCCCCATTTCCCCACTCCCCAGCTTCTGACAGCTCTCATTTACTCTCCTTTTATGGGTTTGAATTTTTTAAATTCCACATGTAAGTGAGACATACAACATTTGTCTTTCTGTGTCTGGCTTACTTCACTTAGCATAACATCCTCCAGGCTCAACCTGTTGTCATGAATGGCAGGATTTCCTTCTAACTCTGAAATTACACACACACACACACACACACACACACACACACACACACACACACACATTTCTTCGTTCATTCATCCACTGGTGGCCACTTAGCCTTTTCCATATCTTGGCTGTTGTGACTAATGTTGCAGTGGACATGGGAGTACAGATACCCCTTTGAGATTGTGATTTCATTTTCTTTGACTCTATACCCAAGAAGCAGGATTGCTAGATCATACAGTAGTTAATTTTTAATTTTTTGAGAAACCAACATACTCTTCCATAATGGTGAACCAATTTACATTCCCAACAAGAGTGCATGAAGGTTCCCTTTTCTTCACATCCTCATCAACATTTGTTATGTCTTTTTGATAGTAGCCATTCTAACAGGTGTGAGTGATATTGCATTGTGGTTTTGATGTGCATATCTCTGATGATTAGTGATGTTGAGCATCTTTCCTCATTCTTGTTGGCCATTTGTATGTCTTCTTTGCAGAAATGTCTATTCAAGTCCTTTGCACCTTTTCTAATAAGGTTATTTGGGTTTGGGTTGTTGTTTTGTTTCCTGTTTGGGGTATTTTTGCTATTGAGTTGTTTGAGTTCCTTATATGTTTGGAAATCAGTTATCCAATGTATATATCAGATGTATTGTTTGCAGATATTTCTCCCATTTCATAGGTTGTCTTATCATTTTGTTATCTCCTTTGCTATGTGGAAGCTTCTTAGTTTAGGTGCAGAAAAAGAATTTGACGATGATAAAAGCTGTCAACAAATTAGGTTTAGAAGAGGGGCGTCTGGCTGGCGCAGTCAGTAGAACATGTGAATCTTGATCTGGGGGTTGTGAGTTTGAGTCCCATCTTGGGTACAGAGATTACTTAAATAAATAAAAAATAAATAAGTAAACCTAAAAAAAAAATTAGGCTTAGAAGAAATGTACCTCAGCATAATAAAGACCATATTTGACAAGCCCACAGCTAATAATGAAAAGCAGAAAATTTTCAAGACAAGCATGCTACTCTTGCAATTTCTATTCAACATAGAACTGGAAATCCTAGCCAGAGCAATTAGGCAAGAAACAGAAATAAAAGACATAAAATGGAAAAGAAGAAATAAATGGTCTGTTTTTAGATGCTATGATCTTATATATAGAAAACTCTAAATACTCCACCAAGAAATTTCTAGAACTAGGGGCGCCTGGGTGGCACAGCGGTTAAGCGTCTGCCTTCGGCTCAGGGCGTGATCCCGGCGTTCTGGGATCGAGCCCCACATCAGGCTCCTCCGCTGTGAGCCTGCTTCTTCCTCTCCCACTCCCCCTGCTTGTATTCCCTCTCTCGCTGGCTGTCTCTATCTCTGTCAAATAAATAAAAAAAAAAAAAGAAATTTCTAGAACTAATAAATTTATTGAAGTTACAGAATAAAATATCAAAATACAGAAAAGAGCTGTGTTTCTATACACTACCAATAACAATGAAAAGGAAATTTAGAAAGCAATCACATATACAGTAGCACTGAAAAGATTAATATGCTTAGGAATAAATTTAACCAAGGCACTGACAGATTTGTACATTGAAGGCATGCCTGGGTGGCTCAGTTGGTTAAGTGTCCATCTCTTGATTTCAGCTCAGGTCATGATCTCAAGGTCATGAGATCCAGCCCTGTATTACCTTCTCTCTCTCCCCCCTCTCTCTGCCCCTCCACTTCACTATTCACACACACACACGCACACACACACACACACACACACACACACACACACTCACTGTCTTGCTCTCAAAAAATGTTTGTACACTGAAAACTCTTAAGATATTGATGAAAGAAATTGAAGAAGACACAAATACATGGAATGATACCCTATGTTTGTGGATTGGAAGACAATATTGTCAGACTGTCTATACTGCTCAAAATGATTTACAGAATCAATGAAATGCCATCAAAATTTCAATGGCATTTTTCATGGCTATAGAAAAAACAATTCAAAAATTGGAACCAGAAATGATCCCAAACAGCCAAAGCAATACTGAGCAAGAAGAGCAAAGCTAGAGGCATTATATCTTCTGATTTCAAAATACCTTGCAAGACTACAGTAACTGAAAGAGTATACTATTGGCAAAAAGACACACAGAAAAATGGAACAGAATAGAGAGCCCATAAATAAAGCCATGCTTTTATGGCCAACTGATCTTTGACAAGGATGCCTAGAACACATGAAGAAGAAAGGGCATTCATGAAAATGTAAGGCCTCATTCCCTCTACACCAACCTGTTTGCCTTCTCCATATCTGCAGATTGACAATAGTTAGAAAAAGGCAATTAAGACATTCCCTTTTCTGGTTGAAGATTGAACAGTGATCTAGCAAGACCTATCAAGGTGGAACCTCAAAACTTTGCCTTTATATTAATATAGATATTCTATTTGTATTACTGGGCATCAATGTGGATACCAGTAACCTGGCTTATTACTGGCAGATGTGTATACCTATAAAGCAACTAGCTTTCAGATAAAATTCAATGAAGAAAAATAGGAAGACATGGAAATAAGATGGGTCTTTGATGCCATAGTTGAGAAGCTATATACTAAGGCTTGTTTTAACTATGATTTTTAATGAATAATTTCTATGATTTAAAACATTACAGTTGAGTTCCTTATTGGGTTTTTGTCATTTTTCTTCTGTGAGTTATTTATGTTCTTTGCCGATTTCCTTTTTATTTATTATGTTTATGTATTTTCATATTAGTGATATTAACCCATCATCTATATTTCTTCTCTAATGCAATTATGTTTTCTTAGTGAGCTATTTTTTTTCTTACATTTCTTTTTGTTGTCTCTTGCCCTAAAGTTATTTTTGAATTTAATGTAGAGTTTTTAAAAATCATTTTATTTATGAATTCTCACAGTTTCAATTTCTCATTTCAACTTTACAATATATTCATTAATATTTTCTTTCTAGACTTGTCTCTGGCATTTATTTTTATTACTATTGTTGAATATTAGAAAACACTGACATTAAATGTTGGTATTTTACTATGCAATAGAAACATATTTGTCTCTTCTTCTACTAGCTACAATCTTCTAATTATTTTATACGTGTTGATATTTTAAATGACCGCTCCCTCCCTCACTTATTGTTTTTTTCTCCAATATTTCATTTACATTTTATATTTTTTGATACATTTTTTGATATTTTTGATATTTATTCCCTTTTGTTCTGATAATCATGACCTGAATTTCCTCTAAGGAACCACCATTTCCGTACCCCCAATTTATCCACAAAGGTGGACCTGACTCTACCCTCCATTTCTCCTAGATCTGGGCAATGGCAGAATCACATCAACCCGACTAACGTAGCTGGTTCTGAAGTAGCTTAGGGACCTAAGAAAATCTAGTTGTACAAATGATACATTTCCAAGCAATGCTAATTCCAGTATTTTTGCTTCACCAACCAGGAAAGAGAATCTTCCTCTTTTTTCTTTCCTGTTGTGCTTAGAGCTGTACGGATAGAAATCTAATGCTCTAAACAGTCGTCATGCTACTGTATGAATCCTATCAGAGACAAATGTTTACAGAAGAAAGCCAATCTGAGAGGTTCCAAGTGAAAGATCAGTCCCTAACAATGTCCTTTGAATCTCTGGAGTCAAGGTATCCCTGGAACTGAGCCAGCATCTGGAGTCAAGCCAATTCCTGAAGTTTTAGACATATAAAGGAATTGAAATAGGTCTATTCAAGTAGTGCAGTAACTGGACAAAATCTCTATGGTTTCCTCTTTAATTCACATAAAAGCCAAAGCTCTTACTAAGTCCTACAAGACCCTACATCATTTGATTCTTTGCTATTTCTTGGATTTTATAAATACCTATGCTGGGATGTTGCTTTGGGTTTATATTAAATGGCCAGAGAATGTCTTCCTTTGGCAAGAATTTTTGCATCCATAAACCTTTCTATGTTTTTATTTATATAAGCAATATAAGAGTAGTGCATTTTTACTTGTAAAATGTTCATACAAACATTCCAGGCTATTAGAGCAAGATGTTATGATTCTAACTTTTAGAGAAGACTGCCTGCTTGGATTTCATATCATATCATTTTAAACTTTTCAGTAATATATGTCTGTTTTTATTGATTGGTTTTTCTCCTGGTTATTGGTTATTGTCTTATTTCCGCTTCTTGGCATGTGTAATAATTTTGGATTGGATGCTAGATGTAGTCATTTTTATGTGGTTGACTGCTCAAATTTTCTCTTTTCAGAATACTACACTATATTTCTGACAGGCAGTTAAACTTGTAGATCAGGTTGATTCTTTTGAGACCTTTTTTTCTAATCTGGACTTTTACTGTATTAAAACGCTGTAATTTGGTAAAGTTCTAAAACTTATAAGGAAAAGAAAGTATGATTTGTGGTATTTTTTCTTTCCCTTCTAATTATAATACTAATACACTGCAGAAAAACTAGAAAATCTAGGAATATATGAGGCAAAATCCACCAGTAATCTTGTCATTAAAGATAAGCATTGTTAACTTGTTAATATATTTACATATATACATATATGTACATAAATATTTAAAAATAGATTTGGGTTATGTGGCATTTCTAGGCCTACATTTTAATGTTTGTAAAAGCCTTTATAGGGAGGCTTTAGAATCATTATTATTCTGGACTAGTTTAGATTTATCATTAAGGCTTAACTCTTCTAGAGGTCCTTATATCCTAAGAGCTCCTAGAGGCTCTGCACTCCCCTTATAGAAACTTGAATGTCTCCCAGTTCTGTGTGACTTCTGGTATCATTTAGCTTGCAACTATCTGTTTAGTCTGATTGGACTTTTGGAATTTCAACTTGTAAATGTCAGCTTAGTATTTGACAACAAATTCGTGGAGACTTTCTTACAGACTTGGGGAACTCTTCTTTCTTCATAGCTAGCTCCTTTCTGGTTCTGAACTCACTAATTCAATTTTAGCTGCTTCACCTCCCTTAACCTCTGATTGCTGTCTTCTCAATGGAATAAGATCAGTAGGGATCCATCTCCCTGACCATGGTCTATAAAGTTTCTTCATGCAGAACCAGACCAGTTGTTATATTCACATTTGTTTCCATTTTCTCCATGTTGTAAGCCCTGCAGTGACTACTGTCCAATGTCTGAAAGTAGTTATTTAGAATTGTTTCTAGTTTTATAATTGTACAGAGTGGTCTACAGAGTAAGTCTGGTTCCATGATGACAGGAAGAATTGGTCTTTTCCTTCAATTTTAAAAGGATCCCAATAAATAATATGTTTGTATTTTTTGTTTCCTTTTCCAACATGTAAAATTCATCTAAGGCTATCTAAAGACGTCATTTAATTAAGTTAATACTTGCCTGATCATTTAAAATCTTCAACCATAAACTTCAAGTAGAACAATTTTCATATACTCATTTTCTTAAGTCACCCTCTTTAGATTCCCTGAGAACCAACTCATAGAAGACACTTGCACATTTCAAGTTATTTTATATGTAAGTTCTGATATTTTCCAATGCCTTTATATAGTAATATCTGGAAAGTTTTGACTCATGTTCAAACATTTTTGTTTTCACACAATAAAAATAGTGGTAACACAATGAGACAAAGCTATACAAATTTCAGGGCAAGTATTTGTATTTTTAAAGCAATCGAAATATGTTCCTTGGTTTGATTTTTTAAATAGCTGTATGATAAACACAGAAAAGATACATAAAGTCACTTTCTTTTGATTTCTTGGTAGATAAGGAAAAATATGACTTCTAAAATTGAGATATGATTTAAACAAAGCCGACAACATGTTTGGCTTCCTTTTGGAACCTCTTCAAGGTCAATGATTTGTTTTTTTACTGATTGACATTCGTTAGGGTTGCTACAGCCTACGTGATTCTCAGGAACTTAGCTAACTCTGATTAACTTGTAGGGCTAAAATTTAGACATTTTTTTTTCACGTCCAATAAGTGCAGACATCAGGCGGAGGAAGTCCCGAAAGTCCCTGTGGTTGCTCCCTGGTTGTTCCTATTTTTATTGTCAGTTTTAGCAAAGTGTGGAATTTTCCCCCATTGAAAAAGTCAGACACCTTGTTCCGATTCTTCTCTATTAATACATACAGCTTCACCAGAATCACCCACCTCTTGATGGACTCCTTCAGCTTGGCCAAGTGGGGCTGACTGTCGGGAGGAAGAGAGTCATGGGCTAGCTGGGGGTCAGGCACCTCATGGTGCTTTGCAGCCCAGCTGTCATCCAGGCTGTTTTCTTTTGCCTGGCTACCAGACCAGAGTCTGTGGTCCGTATTGATTACCTTTGAAAACTGATTTCCTTCAGTTGTTTTTTTCTTTTTTTCTTTTTTTTTATTATATTATGTTAGTCATCATACAGTACATCCCTGGTTTCTGATGTAAAGTTCGATGATTCATTAATTGCGTGTAATACCCAGTGCACCATGCAATACGTGCCCTCCTTACTACCCATCTACTTAGTATTCCTTCCCTCCCAAATTTGATTAAATATGACAGAGATCAATGAAAAATTTTCTACTTTACCTCTAGCTTTGAACCACAGAAGCTGTGTCCACACCAAGGTCCCCAAATGACCTAAGTTGCATATTACATATATACATACATACATACATACATACATACATACATACATATGTATGTGTATAATATATATGTAATATATACATATACATAAATTTTAAGGATACAGTGAGAGAATGTGTGTGTGTGTGTGTGTGTGTGTGTGTGTGTGTGTATTCTTAAGTTATGAAGCCCTGGCAAGGTCTGGGTGTAAGATCAGAGTCCTCTTTTTGTTGATAAAAACTGTCTTTACCAAATGAAAATTATATCTCGACTACAAAATTTAGTTATTTAGTACTTGGTTAAATTATCTCAATATCATTCTAATCAAATTTATTTTGTAACTAGGGATGTGCTTGTGATACAAATGTGACACAAATTTGCCTATAAATCCATTACGTGTATACAATCCAAAGATTCACCTTTCAATGGAATACAACAAAGTTTTATACGAAACTTGTTTTAGGGGCACCTGGCTGCCTGAGCTGGAAGAGCATGCCACTCTTGATCTCGGAGTTGCAAGTTCGAGCCCCGGTGGAGTGTAGAGATCACTTCAATAAGTTAAAAAACTGAAAAAAATTGTGTTAGTTGGCCTAGTGAACGCAGGTTTCATATTTCAAGTATTTTTTTTATTTCTCTATCTGGAAGACATCTGGTCCAAAAAGAAAATTCATTCAAATATTATCTGCAAATATTATGTCTTGCCTGCAAATATTATTTCTTGCCTGCAAATATTATTTCTTCTTTATTCTTAGTTAGATTGCCTAAATCAGTCTTGTTTCACCAGTTTGGCTATTTAAAAGGACTCACCGGACTCCACAGAGTATTCTCACTTAAGGCTTTTACCTAAAGACAAAAGGTACGCTGCAGCAAGAGAAAGTACAGGCAAGCGTTGGAGACATTCCACAGTACATGCTCCTCATTGACCCAGCCAGATGCATGAACCATGCTACGCTGGCTTTAACTGCCCAGATTTGTGCAAGAATCTCTCAATGTCTCATTAAGTTATCAAGCCAGCCTCATGAAACCGGTTAGGTTAGTTGCAAACTATGAGTAAAGAAGCTGATAGAGGGGGTCACGAAGGCCATTTGGGATTCTAAACAGCAGATCATAAATTCCAAAGTTCTTGTCTCAACCAGGAGTCAAAATCCAGACATTCAGACATCCCCAGGGATAGAGATAGAGCTTTTCTAGTACACCTGCAAATTAACTCCATCTCTACAATGTCTTTATTCAACAAATATTTATTGAGCATCTACTATCTGCCAAGCATGTAGCAATGAACTAACCAGGCTGTCTGTGACCTCACAGAGCTGACGTTCTAGCTATTTCCAGAGTTACTCTTCGAAAGGCAGTTCTAACGTATTCAGCGCGGAATTCTCAGTTAAAAGTGACGATAAAGACCTGGCATCGATTCTAATTAGCTTATAATTATAATTATCATTAGCTTCCCTTTACCATACTAAAACCCCTCAGACCCACAAACTCAAGAGAGATAATACACAATTTAATTCCTGTTTTGGGGTTATGCATTACCCAGCAATATGACACAAAAATAGTGATGAGAAGGCTATTAAACAGCAAAGCTCAACTGAGTAATCTGAAAGATCAAATTGGCTTTATTGAACAAGTCATGAGTTGGACAGCACACATTCTAGCAAATAGAAAGGAGCTATGTTGTGCTGCAGGAAGGGAAAGGCTTCTGAAGACAAAGAGGGGGCAGAAAAAGGAAATCAGTAGCAAACAATGCATTGTTTTGGTCAAGGCCATCCTCCTAAGGGGGATGGAAGGGGTCTATCAGTAAATTTCCTAGTGCTGACCAGGAAATTCCATGTTGATTGGTTAGAGATTCCATTCTGGGGGGGTTGAAACTGCATTAAGTGTTAAGTCTTGGTTTGCTGACATGGAGCTTTAACATAATGACTCCATTAGGGGCCTGTGGTTTCCTTTTTTTTTTTTTTTTAAGTTTTATTTACTTATTTGAGAGAGAGAGAATACGAGCCAGGGGAGGGGAAGATGAACAAGCAAACTCCCTGCCAAGCACAGGGGAGCCTGACATGGGGCTCTAAGTAGAGCTCGATCTCAAGACCCTCAGATAATGACTTGAGCCCAAGGTAGATGCTTAACTGACTGAGCCACCCAGGTGCCTCTGTGGTTTTCTGCTTTAACAGGCAAACGCAAAAGAGTACATGCTGTATGATTCTATTTATTGAGATACCAAAACCAGGACAAACGAATCACGGGTATTAGATGTCAATAGGGCGGTTACCCATGGGGGTGTAATGGCTGGAAGGGAGCTCAAGGGCTGCGTGCCTCTGGGTGCTGGTACTTTTCTAACTTTTGATCTAGGAGAGGGTAACAAGCTGTGTTCCCTTTGTGTTTCCCTTTACGCTTTTTATCAAGACTTAAGCACTTTTGATGTTCCTCCAACTTAAACATCAACATTAAATCCCTGTCTCCAGCTCTTGGAAACTTGGGCTAAGACCATTGAAAGTTAATTTTCAAAATAGGTGTTCCTCATCCTCATGCAGGTAGATTACATATGAAGTGGTTTACCTGTATGTAACATACACATAAATTGGTCTATGCATTAATCATTTTCTCCAGGCTGTCTGTGCAGGAACAAAGAATTACACCAGCATTTAAATTTTCTTTCTTTTTTTTTTTTTTATAATGATTTTTTATTATATTATGTTAGTCACCATACAGTACATCCCCGGTTTCCGATGTAAGGCTCGATGATTCATTAGTTGTGTATAACACCCAGTGCACCATGCAATATGTGCCCTCCTTACTACCCATCACCTGTCTATCCCATTCCCCCACCCCCCTCCCCTCTGTAGCCCTCAGTTTGTTTCTCATAGTCCATAGTCTCTCATGTTTCATTCCCCCTTCTGATTACCCCCCTTTCTTTATCCCTTTCTTCCCCTACTGATCATTCTAGTTCTTATGTTCCATAGATGAGAGAAATCATATGATAGTTGTCTTTCTCTGCCTGACTTATTTCACTAAGCATTATCTCCTCCAGTGCCGTCCATGTTGTAGCAAATGTTGAGAACTCGTTCTTTCTGATTGCTGAGTAATATTCCATTGTATATATGGACCACAACTTCTTAATCCAGTCATCTGTTGAAGGGCATCTCGGCTCCTTCCACGATTTAGCTATTGTGGACATTGCTGCTATGAACATTGGGGTGCATATGGCCCTTCTCTTCACTACGTCTGTATCTTTGGGGTAAACACCCAGTAGTGCAATGGCTGGATCATAGGGTAGCTCAATTTTTAACTTTTTAAGGGACCTCCACACGGTTTTCCAGAGTGGCTGTACCAACTTGCATTCCCACCAACAATGTAGGAGGGATCCCCTTTCTCCACATCCTCTCCAACAATTGTTGTTTCTTGCCTTGTCTATTTTTGCCATTCTAACTGGCGTAAGGTGGTATCTCAGTGTGGTTTTGATTTGAATTTCCTTGATGGCTAATGATTTTGAACATTTTTTCATGTGTCTGTTAGCCATTTGTATGTCTTCATTGGAAAAGTGTCTGTTCATATCTTCTGCCCATTTTTTGATTTGTTTATTTGTTTCTCATGTATTGAGTTTGAGAAGTTCTTTGTAGATCTTGGATACCAGTCCTTTATCTGTAGTGTCATTTGCAAATATCTTCTCCCATTCCGTGGGCTGCCTTTTACTTTTTCTGACTGTTTCCTTGGCTGTGCAGAAATTTTTAATCTTGATGAAGTCTCATAAATTCATTTTATCTTTTGTTTCTCTTGCCTTTGGGGATGTATCATGAAAAAGGTTGCTTTGGCTGATGTCGTAGAGGTTGCTGCCTATGTTCTCCTCTAGAATTCTGATGGATTCCTGTCTCACATCGAGGTCTTTCATCCATTTGGAGTTTATTTTTGTGTATGGTGTGAGATAGTGGTCAAGTTTCATTCTTTTGTACGTAGCTGTCCAATTTTCCCAGCACCATTTATTGAAGAGACTGTCTTTTTCCCACCGGATGTTTTTTCCTGCTTTATCAAATATTAGTTGCCCAAAGAGCTGAGGGTCCATTTCTGGGCTCTCTATTCTGTTCCATTGGTCTATGTGTCTGTTTTTGTGCCAGTACCATGCTGTCTTTGTGATCACAGCTTTGTAGTACAGCTCGAAATCCGGCATTGTGATGCCCCCAGCTTTGTTTTTCCTTTTCAACAGTTCCTTGGAGATTCGGGGTCTTTTCTGGTTCCATACAAATTTAAGGACTATTTGTTCCAGTTCTTTGAAAAACGTTCTCGGTATTTTGATCGGGATAGCATTGAAAGTGTAGATTGCTCTGGGCAGCATGGACATTTTAACTATGTTAATTCTTCCGATCCATGAGCATGGAATATCTTTCCATCTTTTTATGTCTTCCTCAATGTCTTTTAAGAGTGATTTATAGTTTCTAGAATAAAGGTCCTTTACGTCTCTGGTTAAGTTAATTCCAAGGTAACGTATGGTTTTTGGTGCTATTGTAAATGGGATGGATTCCCTAATTTCTCTTTCTTCGTTCTCGTTATTCGTGTACAGAAATGCAACTGATTTCTGAGCATTGATTTTGTATCCCGCCACGTTACTGAATTGCTCTATAACTTCTAATAGTTTGGGAGTGGCTTCTTTTGGGTTTTCCATATAGAGTATCATGTCATCTGCGAAGAGAGACATTTTGACTTCTTCTTTGCCGATTTGAATACCTTTGATCCCTTTTTGTTGTCTGATTGCTGTTGCAAGGACTTCTAGTACTATGTTGAATAATAGTGGCGAGAGTGGGCATCCTTGTCGTGTTCCTGATCTTAAGGGAAAGGCTTCCAGCTTTTCCCCATTGAGAATAATATTTGCAGTAGGCTTTTCATAGATGGCTTTTATGAGATTGAGAAATGTACCTTCTATTCCTACACTCTGAAGGGTTTTAATCAGGAAAGGATGCTGTATTTTGTCAAATGCTTTTTCGGCATCGATTGAGAGGATCATATGGTTCTTGAGTCTTTTCTTGTTGATATGATGTATCACGCTGATTGATTTGCGAATATTGAACCACGCTTGCATCCCAGGTATGAATCCCACTTGATCGTGGTGGATAATCCTTTTAATGAACTGTTGGATTCTATTAGCAAGTATCTTGTTGAGGATTTTGGCGTCCATATTCATTAGGGAGATCGGTCTGTAATTCTCCTTTTTGAGGGGGTCTTTGCCTGGTTTGGGGATCAAGGTAATATTGGCCTCATAGAATGAGTTTGGTAGCTTTCCTTCTGTTTCTATTTTTTGAAATAGCTTTAGGAGAATAGGTATTATTTCTTCTTTGAATGTTTGGTAGAATTCCCCAGGAAAACCGTCCGGGCCTGGAGTTTTGTTATTTGGAAGGTTGTTTATCACTGACTCAATTTCTTCATAATTAATTGGCCTGTTTAAGAAATCAATTTCTTCCGGTTTCAATCTTGGTAGTTTATAGGTTTCCAGGAAGGATTCCATCTCTTCCAGATTGCTTAGTTTATTGGCATATAGCTGTTGATAAAAATTTCTAATAATCCTTCCAATTTCAATGGTGTTCGTCGTGACCTCTCCTTTTTCATTCATAATTTTAATAATCTGGGTCCTTTCTCTTTTCTTTTGGATAAGTCTTGCCAGTGGTCTGTCAATTTTATTGATTCTCTCCAAGAACCAGCTTCTAGTCCTGTTGATCTGCTCTACTGTACTTCTGGTTTCTGCTTGATTGATTTCAGCTTTAATTTTGGTTAACTGCTTCCTTGTGCGTGGATTAGGCCTGTCCCTCTGTTGCTGTTCCAGCTTCTTGAGGTGAGAATATAAAAACTGCATTTTAGATTTTTCTATTCTTTTGAGTGAGGCTTGGATGGCTATGTATTTCCCCCTTAGGACTGCCTTTGCAGTATCCCATAGGTTTTGGACTGTTGTTTTTTCATTCTCATTGGTCTCCATAAATTGTTTAATTTGATTTTTGATTTCCTGGTTTATCGAGTCATTCCTGAGCAGGATGGTTCTTAGTGATCCAAGTGTTTGAGTTTCTTCCAAATTTTTCCTTGTGGTTGAGTTCCAATTTCAGAGCGTTGTAGTCTGAGAATATGCAGGGGATAATTTCAGTCTTTTGGTATCGGCTGAGACCTGTTTTGTGTCCCAGAACATGGTCTATTCTTGAAAATGTTCCATGGGCATTAGAATAGAATGAGTATTCTTTGGTTCTGGGGTGTAGTGTTCTATATATATCTAAGAGGTCCAACTCGTCCAGTATGGCATTCAAAGCCTTTGATTCTTTGCTTAGTTTTTGCCAGGGTGTTCTGTCTATTTCTGAGAGTGGAGTGTTGAGGTCCCCTACTATTAATGTATTTTTATCTATATGTCTCTTTATTCTGGTTAAGAGTTGGCTTGTGTATCTTGCTGCTCCCCTGTTGGGGGCATATATATTTATAATTGTCATATCCACTTGTTGAATACTTCCTTTAAGAATAATATAGTGCCCTTCTGCATCTCTAACTATAGTCTGTAGTTTAAAATCCAGTTTATCTGATATGAGAATTGCTACCCCAGCTTTCTTTTGAGGTCCATTTGCGTGAAAGGTGGTACTCCATCCCCTTACTCTCAGTCTGAGTGCATCTTTGGGTTCGAAATGAGTCTCTTGTAGACAGCAAATGGATGGGTCATTTCTTTTTATCCAATCTGCAACCCTGTGGCGTTTAAAGCAAGAATTCAAACCATTAATGTTAAGGCTGAGTACTGAGAGATATGCTTTTAATTCTGCCATGTTGTCAGTAAAGTCTTTGTTTGTATTGGCTGTGACTTTCTGTTTTGTATCACTCTTGGGGCCTTTTTACTTTTATAGAACCCCCCGTAATACCTCCTGTAGGGCTGGTTTCGTGGTTACGAAATTGGCTAGTGACTGCCGATTCTGAAATGTCTTTATTTCTCCATCAATTCTGAATGACAGCCTTGCTGGATAAAGGATCCTTGGCTGCATGTTTTTCTCTGAAAGAGCTTTAAAAATGCTCCCCCAACCCTTTCTCTCATTCCAGGTCTGTGTAGACAGGTCTGACGTAATTCTGATGCCTTTGCCTTGGTACGTGAGAAATTTCTTTGCCCTGGCCGCTTTCAATACTGTATCCTTGGATCTCATATTTGCGAGTTGCACTATGACGTGACGTGGTGTAGGTCTGTCATGGTTGAGCTTGGGAGGGGTCCTCTCTGCCTCTTGGACACGAATTTTTGTTTCCCTTGCTAGATTAGGGAAGTTTTCAGCTACAATTTGTTCAAATATCTCTTCTAGACCTCTGTTTTTCTCCACCCCCTCGGGGATGCCGATGATTCTAACATTGGATCGTTTCGTTGAGTCAGTAATCTCCCGTAGCCAACATTCATGGGCGTGGATTTTTTTAAGACCATCTTCTATTTTTATTTTTTCCTCTATTAACCCATCCTCCAATTCACTAACCCTTTCCTCCGCTTCGGTGACCCTGGCCGTCAGAGCCTCTAGTTTTGCCTGCATTTGGCTCATAGAATTTTTAATTTCTGTCAAATTCGCTCTCATTTCCGCCCTTGGGGATTCTATATTCTCAGTAACATTTTCCTGAATACTTTTTTCAAGTCTACTCATTATCTTGACCATTGTTACTCTGAATTCCATTTCTGATAATTTGGTTACATCCATATCCGTTACTTCTGTGGCAGAGGCCACTGACTCACTGTCTTTTCTTTGCTGGGGGGGGGGGGCTTCTCCTTCTTGTCATTCTGATGAGGGGAGGTTGCGGGGTTGTCCAGAGCCCAAAATTATTGACTGGGTCCCAGGCCGTGCCCCTTGTTTTATAGGGATCTTAGAGATGTGGGCTTCTTCTTTAAAGATTTTATTTATTTACTTATCTGAGAGAGGGAGACAGACAGTCAGCAAGAACGGAACAGAAGCAGGGGAGTGGGAGAGGAAGAAGCAGGCTCCCAGCGGAGGAGCCCGATGAGGGACTCCTTTCCGGAACGCTGGGATCACGCCCTAAGCCGAAGACAGGCGCTCAATGACGGCGCCACCCAGGTGCCTGGGTTGTGGGCTTCTTGATTTTTCAGCCTGCCTTCTGGGGGAGGGGCCTGCCGCGCCGATACTCAGGCAACCCTGTTTGGGTAGAGTCTCCGTGTCCCCTGCGAGGGAGGATGGGGATGGGCACTCTCTGGGCCGGTATTTCCAGGCTTTTGTTCTCTGGCGGCTTTCCCTGGCGGTTTGCTGTGCCTCTTCTGAGAGTCAGAGAAGCAGCGGCCGAGTTTCAGCCTCTGTCACAGAACAGAGGGATTGCGGCCCGTTCTCTACTAATGTTCTGGCCACTTTAACTCTGTTACTGTTGGTGCTGCTCAACCCTGCAGCGTCCCGGGATGTGCGCACCAACTCAGCGTCCCTGCCCTCACTTCCAGGGCCGGCGCGTCTCTGTCCTTTGTGTTTCTAATGCCGCCAGCCACCGGCCGCCCCGCGTGCTCCCGGGTCTCCCGGTCTCAGTCTATGCCCGGTGAGCACACCTCGATTCCGGAGTTTCGGGAGAAGCCTGGTGGCGCGCGCACCCGGTTCAGGGTCTCAGTCTGCTGTTTCGCGGGTGCCGACTGCGAGTCCACCCGCTCAGCATTTAAATTTTCATTCCTAGTTTAAAAGCAAAGGAAAAAGTCAAACAAATCCAAAAATCATCAGTGCAGATCTTTACATAAGGGCTTTGGGGATTCAACATTACACATCTTTTCTTAAGTTTCTGGTTTCCAAGGAAATGGCACTTGAATCTACTTCTAGCCCAGGCTTGCTGGTAACCGCTTTATACACAGCTCTGCTTGGCTTTAAGCCAATCAAAACACCACATCTAAAGTTTACCTAAATTCCACTTTTCCTAGATGCTAAAATAATCCCATTTCTTCCTCTAGTTAGGTATCTTCTAGTTCTTATGGTGCGCGCCATCACTTGTGGCAACGAGTCAATAAACCCAGTCCATTGGACAACATACTTGTCCCTGGCACGGTTCATTAGATTATCTGTCTACATTTATAGATACTATTTTATATTACTGACTGTGCAGGAACACACAGACTGTAATTTAGAGAAATATGTATTTGGTCACTCAGATAACCAAAACCTATTTCTCATATATATTCAGTCTTCATTCACAGTTCCTGATTCACTTTTCCCAAAACCCTTGGAACTTCCTGAGTGATAAGATCAATGGGAGCATCTTTTGTTATAATGTTTGGTGTCTTGTCCTCAGTTCCTAAAATCCCTTCAGAGACATAGAGGTGGAATGGGAGTCTTGTGATTTATAACAAGCCACTTTCCACTGACTGGGTTTATATTAATGAGGTGACACAACCACAGGATTAGAAGGTTGGAACTTTTCGTCTGCCCCCCTGAGCTCCAGGAAGAGGAGAGGAGCTGGAGGTTGAATCAATCACTAATGGCCAATCAATCACGTCTGAGTAATAAGAACTCCATAAAAATAAAAAAAAAAAAACCCGAAAGGGTTAGGATAGCATCCTGGTTGGTGAACACGTGGTTGTTTGGGGAAAGTGGCATGCTCAGAGAGGACATGAAAGCCCCGTGCCCTTTCCCCTCACCTTGCCCTATGCATTTTTTCCAACTCCCTGCTCCTGAGTCAGGTCCTTTAGTGATAAACCAGTCATCTAGTAAGAATAGTTGTCCCTTGAGCAATGCAGGCTTGAACGGTGTGGGTCCACTTATACATGGAATTTTTTTTTAATTTTTATTTTTTATTTATTTGAGAAAGAGAGAATGCAAGCGGGGGTTGGGGGCAAGGAGAGAGGGACAAGCAGACTCCATGCTGAGCATGGAGCCTGATGTGGGGGGTCAATCCCACGATCCTGAGATCATGACCTGAGCTGAAACCAAGAGTTGGATGCTCAACCAACTGAGCCCCCCGGGTGCCCCATATATGGATTTTTTAACAATACATACTGTAAATGTATTTTCTCTTCCTTATGATTTTCTTAATAACATTTTCTTTTCTCTACTTATTTATTGTAAGAATACAGTATGTAATACTCATACAAAATATATGTTAATCCACCGTTTTCATTATTGATAAGGCTTCCTGTCAACAGTAAGCAATTATTAGTTAAGTTCTTGCAGAGGCAAAAGTTATACATCAGTTTTCAACTGTTCAGGAGTCAGGGGCCCAACCCCCACATTATGAAGAGTCACCTTCTAAAATGCTTCTGAGTTTAATGAATCAAACCCAAGGGGTTGATCGAATCCCCAAATCTATAGGGAGTGGGCCAGAAGCACAAGTAACAACCTGGAATTGCGACTGCATCTGAAGTTGCATGTTGTGGAAGGGATTGGTTTTGTGGGACTGAGCCCTTAATCTGTGAAATCTAATGCTGTATCCAAGTAGATAGTGTCAGAATTGAGTTGAATTGAAGGATACCTCCTGGTGTGCAAGAATTGCTTGGTGGTGTGGGAAACCCCCCCCAACACACACACATGTTGGAATGGGGTCAGAACCACTTTACAGATACACACATACATACATCGAGTGCTGAATCATTTGAAAGCAAGTGCTTGACAACATGATACTTGGTCATGATGTACCCAGATGTACCTAAGTACCCAGAACCTATCTCCTAAGAATAACATTCTCCTATATAACTTACTAGCATAATTATATCCCCAAATTTATTAATATAATAATCCAGCATGTAGTTCCACAGAAAATCTGAGATCAAGCTCTAAATGCTGTATCTTTCTTGGGAAGACATAACTGTAGCAAGCTCTCTTAAATAAATTAATCCTAATTATGTTTCAATGTTTATTATTTCATGAGAAAATTAGCCTAGATCTTGTGTTCATTTGACATAGCACAGTTTAAACAATCTGTATGTTTCAGGTAAAGCAATGTTTGCCCCAACTGGGAAATTAAATGCAAATATTGACTTATTCAGAGAGCCATAAACCTTGGCATGACCGTAAAACTACAATCTCTTTATCAGTTGGTCCACATTAACAATTTGAAGAGAGATATTTCAAAACACTTTCAGATATAAGCCATAAAACAAAATACCAATAATAAATGTGGGACACAAATACCTCATTCTTTTTTATGGCTGAGTAATATTCCATTATATATATATATACCATTCCTTCTTTTCCATCTTTATCCATTCATCTGTCAATGGACACTTGGCTGCTTCCATATTATGGCTGTTGTGAATAATGCTGCAAAAAAACCCATTCAGGTGCATATATCTTTCCAAATTAGTGTTTTGGTTTCTTTGGTGAATATGCAGTGGTGGAATTCCTGGATCATATTTTAATATTTTTAGGAACCTCTATCTTGTTTTCCACAGTTTGCATTCCCACCAACTATAAGTGAGGGTTCCCTTTTCTCCACGTTCTCACCAACATTTGTTTCTTGTGTTTTTTACATTAGCCAATCTGACAGGTGTGAGGTGATAGCTCATTGGGATTCTGACTTACATTTCCCTGATGATTACTGATATTGAGCATTTTTTCATGCATCTGTTGAGCCTCTGTATATCTTCTTTAGCGAAATGTACATTCGTGTGTTCAGACCAGTTCTTAATTAGATTATTTATTGATTGATTTTTGGTGTTGAGTTGTAGAAGTTCTTTATATGTGTTAGATACTAACCCTTTATTGGATATATCAATTGCAAATACCTTCTCCCATTCAGTAGATTGTCTTTTTGTATGTTGACGATTTCTTTTCCTGTGCAGAAGCTTTTTATTTTGATGTAGTTCCAATAGTTTATTTTTGCTTTTGTTTCCTTTACGTCTGAGGACCTATTGAGAAAAATATCACCATAGCTGATGTCAGAGAAATTACTACCTATGCTGTCTTCTAGGATTTTTATGACTTCCGTTCTCACGCTTAGGCCTTTAATCCATTTTGAGTTTGGTTTTGTGTATAGTGTAAGAAAGTGGTCCAGTTTCATTCTTCTGCATGTTGCTGTCCAGTTTTCCCAACACCATTTGTTGAAGAAGCTTTTTCCCATTACATATTCTTACCTCCTTTGTTGAAGATTAATTGACCATATAAGCACGGGTTTATTTCTGGGCTATGGATTCTGTTCTGTTGATGTATGTGTCTGCTTTTGTGCCCGTACCGTACTGTTTTGACTAATACTTTATAATTTATCCTGAAAGCTGGAATTCTGACACTTCCACCTTTGTTCTTCTTCAAGATTGCTTTGGCTATTCAGGGTCTTTTGTGGTTCCATACGCATTTTAGAATTATTTGTTCTAGTTTTGTGAAACATGTTGTTGGTATTTTCATAGGGATTGCATTAAATCTGTAGATTGCTTTGAGTAGTATGGACATTTTCACAATAATTGTTCTCTCAACCCAGGAGCATGGAATATCTTTCCATTAGTTTGTGTCATCTTCAGTTCTTTCACTAGTGTTTTATAGTTTTCAGAATACAGGTTTTTCACCTCCCTGCTTAAGTTTGTTCCTAGGTATGTTATTATTTTTTGGTCCAATTGTAAACAACGAGACTGTTTTCTTAATTTCTCTTTCTGCTACTTCATTATTAGTATACGGAAATGCAATAGATTTCTGTGTATATGGGACACAAATAGAAAGCCATTGACCTGAGGCTGTTCCTTAACTATAAAACGTACAAGGTTTTATCCCTTTGGAAATACCCTGATGCCCACAGAGATCAGAGTCAGGGGTCTGTTTCTTCAAATCAGAAAGATCCTACACACTTCAGTCCACTTAATTCTCAGTTGGAAGACAGTTTTCCGCTTTTCGCTGCCCACTGCAGGCTTCTTCTCCATTTTGGGAAGAAACTTCTCACTTATGTAGGAGCATCTTGGTCTCTGCCATGAATTATCTTGTGCTGGGCTCTGGCACTTCCTTCTCCAAAGCTCTTAAAGGGTCCGGTTGTGTTTTCAGACTTCCTATTGCCCAACAGCAATTTATCCACAGACTGTGAGCAAGACTAAAATTCTTGCAAGACACTATTTGTCTTTTTCTTTCTCAGTCCAAGCATTTTAGGACTTTCTTAGCTTTTTCCTTAAGATAAACTATTAACTGGGGAGTGAGGAAATGGTGGGGGAAGTACAGGAATATATAAATGGAGGAAGGAAAAGGAGATTTTGCCTACTAGTTTATAGCTTTTGTTTTCCAGAAGTCCAAAGAATCAGATACCACTGAAGAAGTTATGATAAGTGCGTCAGAAAGAGAAGAGTTCCTTCTGTTTAGGAACAAGAGGGGATATGGAATGGAAGGAGTAATCATGACAATTAAGAGAATAACAGATGTCTCTGGTGACTTGAAGAAGATTCCTGTGGTTCTGAGAAGAGAGGGGGCAGGGGATCAGTGACAAAAGCTAAGAAGCAGATGGAACCTGGCTAAAACAATGAAGACCCAGGTGATTGTTTTGGGTCCAAAGAGTTTGGGCTTTCTACTTTTCAAGTGGATCCTTGGAACAATGACCTGCTTTGAGAAATGAACACCAAAATTACTCCCCAATCTAACTCTCTATCACTCTATAAACACCTGCTTTGCAGGTTCTGCCACAGGTAGAAGGGAGACTTTCCACCTCTCAGCAGACAGAATAAGATCTTATCACAAGAAATTAACTTGAGCGACACCAGCAAGATGGTGAAATAGGAAGCCCCAAGCTCCCATTCTCACATGGAGACACCAATTAACAATATATGGACCAAATTGCCTTGGGAGCCCTCTGGAAACCAGTTAAGAAGTCACAGCACCCTAGGCAAACACAAAGGAAGAAGAGATGTATCTAAGTGGATGGGAAAAATGTTTGATACTTTATCCGCTCTGGCAGAGTGTGATATGATTGGGAGAAAACTCCCAACTCCAGCTTTTTCCTCAGGAGGGAAAGAGGAGTGGAGGCACAGAGCATGTGTCCAGCCTTCTGGCTTCTTGAGGGGGCACCAGAGGGATCGGTATCTGTCTCACGGATTTGGAGTGCTGAGGGAAACTGGCACAGTTTGGATGTGAGACTGGGGGTTGCTCAGAACAAAGCAAGCACTGTGGCTTGTCACAGCTCCAGTGTGACCATGGTACCTCACATGGATGCAGGGGAAGAAAGAGCATGGGCTTCAGAGAAGAAGCAGGCAGACCTCTTTAACTGGGAGGTTTACACACACATGCCCAGAGCAGACACATCCCCAGAAAAGGTTGGAAGGGTCCCCAGAATCTCTAGCCATGCTGATGGCAAAGGCTTTCCCCGTTATGAAGCCAGTGTGAAAGACTGGAGGAGGTGGCTATTTTTCCCCAAATGCCCAAATCCCAACAAAAGATCCCAAGACAGAGAGAGAAACAGGAAAGCATGGCCCAACCAAACCAAAATAAATCTTTAGAAACTGACCCTAAGGAAAAGGAGAGCTATGAATTAGCTTATCTCGAAAAGATTCCACACTCATGTTTATGACTGCATTATTCACAACAGCCAGGGAAACAACCCAAATACCCATCAGCAGATGAATGAATAAACCAAAAGTGGCATATGCAGACAATGGAATACTATTCAGCCTTCCACAAGAAGGGGATCCTATCACTTGCTACAATGTGGATGAAACTGGAGAACATTATGCTATGTGAAATACGCCAGTCAGAAAAGGACAAACGAGGTATGATTCTATGGTTGTGAGGTATCTAAAGTAGTCACAGTCATAGAAGCAGAGCCAGATCGATGGTTGCCAGGGGCTGAGGGTGGAGGAAATGGGGAATTGTCACTCAATTGGTGTAGGGCTGCAGTTTCACAAAAAACCGAAAACGTTCTAGAGAACTGTGGCACAATAATGTGAACATATGTAACACTACTGAACTGTGTACTTTAAAATGGCTAACGTGATAAATTTTATGTGTTTTTTTACCACAATTAAAAAAAAACTAAAGAAATTAATGAGTTAAAAAACAATAATCATTTATTTCTTGCATGCTTGCCTTTACACAGAAGTCACAGAAAAACATTTTGCTTCTAGCTCAATAGTTCTCAGTGAGGAGATTTTGTCCCCTCTCCATCAGGAGACATTTGGCAATATCTGGTGACATCACATCTGGGGTGGGCAGTGTTTCTGGCATCCAGTGAGTAGGGGCCAGAGATCCTGTTAAACGTCCTGCAGGGCACAGGACAGGACCCCTGCCCTGCAATAAAAACAATTATGCAAATCAGAATGTCATTAGTGCTTCTTCAGAGAAGCACTGACCCAAATTATTAACCTCAGGTGTTACTGCTCTTTCATTCCTTTCCCTTTCCCTCCAGGTTGGGCTGGCAGAGTTCAGACTCTGGAAACAAGAGATGGTCAAGGTGGGGTGGACCTAAGGTGAGAGCACAGAGAGTGGAGCCTCTTGTTCAGATATTACTGAAGCCCAAAAGAAAAGGAAAAGAAGGAGGAGGATGCAGAGTGGGTGAGAAGCAGGGAGGGAGATTGGAATTGGGAGTTTGGGTGGGGTGGGTGTTGAGGGAAGACCGCTGATAGGTCCTTTTTGGGCTACTAGTCTGTACAGTTCTGTACCAAGCACCTTACTAGTGTCGTCTCTTGCGATCCTTATAATTCCTCTGAGATCATTTAAAGCTGTAATACTATAGAGAGGAAGACAGAGTGTAGAGGGAATCTTTGCTTGGCCGATAGATTTAATTGTACTGTATGGTGACTAACATAATATAATTAAAAATATTATTTAAAAAATTGGTTTTTAGCACATTCCACTCAAGGGAAAGAGTTTGTGGTTGTCCCTTATGGGGCTGGGCTCCTTCTTTGTCAAAGCCCAGGAGAGAGCTGTACCCCACTATTTTACTGGCTGCTGGGATGGTGATAAGGGCATAGGGCATGATGGGAAAATGCCAGTATGCACCTTGGGAAAGAAGAAGAGGCACAGAAGCCCAGGAACAAGACGGTAGAGGTTCTTCTGAGCTCTTCCACAGCTTCTGGGCGAGTCCGTTCCCCCTCAGACTCATCTCTAGAATTTAAGAAAAGAGAATTGCATTTAGTAATCTGTGCCAACTGGTCCTGGGAACTAAGCCAACCTTAATGGTGTTTCTTAATTCTTTTCTTTGAAGTATGGAGTTAAGTGCAGAACCCACGGAACCCTGAGGTGACGATGATGGTCCAGCTGTGTTCCCAGATTCCTTCTGGCACTCCCCCAAGAGCAGGAGGAAGCTTGTGGAATGGGGGTGTTCAGCTTATGTGACTGGCTCTGGTGCTGCTACTTCATCTGGTGTATGCAAGTCGGCTTCCAAAGAACACCCACCTGAGGGCTTGAGGAGGCACAGGGCCCCTCTGTTTCACAAAACTGTCCCAGGTATGAGTTTGCAAAATTTGTGCACGTCCTTCCCCAACTATACCCCCAGCTGGTTTCACCACTTCCTAGAGGTGTCCATCCTGTCCGGGGACAGCGATCTATTGCTAGAGAGAGAGGCCAGAGAAGAAAGGCAATTGTGCAGCAGCCAGCTCCTAGGCAGTGGGTGCTAAGGGGTTAGTTCAGCCTGTCCGGGGCCCAGGGAACTGGAAAAAAGAAAAATATACATGAGTAACAAAAAAATTTCTTTCTATATTATTACTATTATTAGCTACCTATTATTGAAATATTGCTCCTTGAAAGCAGTATAGTCAGACCATGGTTAGATATATATTATTGAGTACTATTATTTATCAATTTCTCTATTACAGTCAATGCTACTATGACTAGTCGCATATTATGGAATGGTCCTTGGAAGCAGTAAAGGCCTTCTAGAAACATTTTCTCTAAACTTTATAATAAATCAGCAGCGTTGATATTATTTCCATATTGAAGAGATTTGGAAACTGAGTCACAGAAGAACACAGACTTGTCCAATAACAGAGCTAGTGAATATTGGGGTGGCAGTGCACACATAGAGCTCCAGGAATCCCACGTTCTCCCAGCCAGTAGGTGGTTCTCCTTGTGACTTTTCTGAAGCAAACTGCTAGGAGTTTGGGGAAAAAGGAAGTGCAGGCACATTTCACAAATCTCCAGTCTGTAAGGGTCACGTCCCGTGTGGCTGTAAACTCTGGACTAAGGAAGGGCTGGTGGCTTTCAAAAGATAAAGACAAGTAGAAAATTCTACAGGACGGTGTGAGAACCCAGAGTTACAGTCTCCTGGGAGTGTGTGAGCACTCAGCTGGAGCCACGGGGCTGATCCACGAGACAGGTAGGCAGTGCTGAGACATTGTTTTCAACTTCTCACTCTCCTGCTGTGCCTCCCTGAGAGAGGACATTTGATTGGTGGCTCCTGGAAATAACGTGAGGGGCACCAGAGTATTTTGGAAATGGAGGGAGCAGAGGGAAGGAGTATCTGGTTGAACTCTTTCTGCTGTTTGCTGTGTGATCTTGATGAGTCCCTTACCTGAGGTCATGTGTTTAATGGGAGCACAGTCGTACCTCTTCGGATGTTCTTGGGCCCTGTGCACACTGGACAGTCCCTGGGCTGAGAATGGTGCCCCCAAGAGATCCAAGCTCAGCTGGCCACTAATACCTCCAATACCGCTAACATCACAGGTCCTTGAGGCAGGCAAGTGGAGGTCCCGGGCTTGAACCTGGGTTTCATGACTCCAGGTCCCGTTCCCATGCTTCTGCGTGCTGCTGCTTCTCCACACAGAATCAATGCAGGCACAGGAGCTGAGGCTAGGTGGGATGGACGAAGAGGTCGCATGCTCTAATGCATTGTGCAAAGGCTCCAGACCCAGAGAGAGTGGGGTCCAGCCCTGGTTCTACAGCTGCCCAGTTGTGTGAAGGTGCCTGAGTAAACATCATAACTGCAAATATTTCTTCAGCATTATCTCTTTGCCATGCATGTATGCAAAGTGGGTATTATTTCCATTCGTAATAAACTTTTTCTTTCTGAGTTTCCCTAACTACGACATGGTTTTGCTAACTAAAGAACTAAGTAACATACAGGGATGTTGTAAGATTAAAGGTGCTATAGGGTGGGGGTGGCTGGCTGGCTCAGTCAGTAGAACATGTGACTCTTGATCTCAGGGTCATGAGTTCAAGTCCAATATTGGGTGTAGGGCTTAGTTTAAAAAAAAAAAAAAAAGGCACTACAGTATAATGTCCAGTAAAATATGAAAAAAAAACTTGGATTAGGGGCGCCTGGGTGGCTCAGCCATTAAGTATCTGCCTTCGGCTCAGGTCATGATCCCAGGGTCCTGGGATTGAGCCCCACATCAGGCTCCCTGCTCCGCGGGAAAGGTGCTTCTCCCTCTCACACTCCCCTTGCTTGTGTTCCCTCTCTCACTGTCTCTTTCTGTCAAATAAATACATAAAATCTTTAAAAAAAAAAAAAAAAGAACACGTAGGATTAACCCTAATAAGTATTATTATTGGACTAAAAAAATGAGCAGAGTTAGTTGAGATGTGCAGAACCTGAGTAGGAAAACGTTGACAAAGAGAACCCTTCCTGCATCTCACGACTGGTAGGGAAGTTTGAGGGTGAAGTTCACTGATATTTGGCAATTGAGTTGTTGTGGGTAGAAGTAGAGGAAAGAGAGATTCCTACATATTGCAAGTTTTTTGTGACCCTTTGCCTCTGGACGTTGAGACCTCTCACGATTGGTGCTGCTGCTTCCCTGTGAAGCGTCTCTTATCTATAATGAATGGACTGTGCCAAACGCTATGCAAAAAAAATTCATGATACCAAATTTTTGTGGTTTTCACAGCTCCACGTGATCGGTTTCCTTCCTGAAAGGATAGGTCAAGTCAGGACTAATGGGAAAATACTGGCTCCCAGTGTGGGGAGCCTTGAGAGCTCTACACTTTTTAAGAGCTGAATTTATTTTCTCTTCCAGTGTTGGTGGCACCATCATATCACAACCCATGGCCAATCAGACCATCGTAGTTCTGACACCAAATGGCATCAACTTCCCCCAAACAGAGACACCCAAACCCACCAACCAGACGCAAGACAGCCTAGAGAAACGTCTAAAGGCAGAGATCAAAGTTCTTGGGGTAAGTCCGATTCAGACCTTGCTGGACTGGGATGACGAGGGGGCGCAGGAAAGAACTGAAGTCTTGAGACCACATCGTGACTATGGAGGCTCTTAAGTTTTGCCAGAGGAACTTCAGGTTGATGGGAAGACCAAAGGGAGCCCCCTGGAGGGCCATCTGAACCTTCCACAAACGTAAGATGATATGAAAATTGTATTTCTCCTATTCTGAATCTGAGCAAGTGACTTTGTTGATGTTTCTGTATTTTGCAATAGCACACTTCTCAACATTTTATTTTTTAATAAAACACTTTATTGAGGAATAATTGGCATACAAAAAGCTGTACATCTGTATATTTTCTACAAAAGTAATGGTAAATAATTCCATTTAGGTACATTTTTTCCCTGTGTTCACCAACTGCGTGTTTAATAATCTGACTGATGTTTTTGAAAGGAATTTTTCCGTCACCACAAATTGTAGGAAGAATTAACCTCCTTCCCCTTTTTCTCCTTCCCTTTTGAGAACTGAGATATTTGCCTTTTGGTGGTTTTTCTCCTTTCATGCAAGATTTATTAACGAAGCTCTACGGAATGGAGGGAGGAGGGGAGGGTATATCTAGAACAGGGAGCACACTATAGAGCTCTGTCTCCTGGAATTGTCTCTACACGATATGATCTAAGTTTGCAGAACCTGCTGGGAACGATTGTCTTGCCTCAAATATCCAATCCTGTGGATTACTATGAGGCTCATGGGACATAATGCTTGGAAAACGTTGGCTTGGTAAATGTTAACAGAGCCATAACTGTCTGAGGTAGACGTGAAGGAGGAAAACTGGCCACTTGGAAGCCAAGATCCTCCACTATAGGAACATGGACTGGAGGGGGCAAGGAGCTGGCCAGAGGGCCAGACTCTCTGTTGTGTTCAGCAGGGTCTGGGGGGTATAAGGAGGCATGTCCACACCACCAGGGCAAAGACAGTGTGAGGGCTTTCAGATGCCCCCTGTTCCCATAAGAAGTAGTAGGAGAGTGAGTAGCAACAGAATCAGAGAGCCAGGGGAAACAGTCTTGCACGGAGCTGGGACCCAGCACCATGTGAACAAGCAAGGGGGGAGAGGCAGAGATGCCTGAAGACTTGCTGAGCACTTGCCCAGTGTCCCGAGACAGTAGTTGTCCGCAGCACAGCAGCACCTCCTCCAAAACATCTTTGCAGAGTTCTCACTGCAGAGCTTTTCAATGTCTGTGTCCTTGCTGGGGTCCTTCAGAGAGTGATCATGTGCGAGCACCCTGGGAAAGATTCAGATGTCTTGCCTTTCCAAATGCTGATATATTTTTTAAAGGTTTTATGTATTTATTTGTGAGAGAGAAAGCACACAAGCAGGGTGAGGAGCAGAGGGAGAAAGCAGACCCCCCGCTGAGCAAGGAACCTGATATGGGGCTCAATCCTAGGACTCCGGGATCATGACCTGAGCTGAAGGCAGACACTTCATGACTGAACCACCCAGGTCCTCCATCTCCTTTCTTCTTCCAACAGACCATCCAGATCCTGTGTGGGGCAATGGTGTTGAGTTGGGGGATTATTTTGGTATCTGTTCCCTCCTCTCCACAATATACCCCGATGTTTTCCATCCTGTTGAAGGCTGCTTATCCATTCGTAGGAGCCTTGAGTGTGAGTAGAGATCCTTAGGAGGATGGTGGGCAGGGAAGGGGGGGCTGGCGGGTAAAGGTGGGAAGTAATCTCTGAGGATGCCACAAGTTTGTCCTGTTATCTGTTCCAAGAGCCCATCAAAGAGACTACATTACATTTAAACTTGTATCTCCTCGGCTTCTCTACACTTTCTCAGACTTGTCCTTGAGGATGTTGGTATCCGGAGTAGCACTGGCCAGGATTTTTTGAATTTTAGCATGTTCTTAAATTTGGGTTATATTTTTTTCTCATGTTCAGACTAATTGTGATGGATTTTCCGGTGGAAGGGACAGAGGTGAGATATCCTATCAAGGGCATATGCTATCAACACGATTTGTCTCTGATGACGTTAACCTTGACCCTGAGGCTGAGGTGGAATGGTCAGGTTCCTCTGCTGCAAAGTCACTTCTTCCTTCATCTTTCCATACTCTACTCTTTGAGAGCCAGTCAAGAAGCACAGCTCACATTGGTAGAGGCACCTTGTCCAGTTTTGAAGACCCAGGATTTATTTAGGTAGACCTGAAGTACTTAATGCTGGGGCTGTGGGATCTACAACTCTTCTCTTCTCCCTGTTTTGTCCCCCTTTTTTCCCATTGTGAAAGGATTTCCTATTACTTCATTGTCCCAAATCTATTAGGTTATGAATATTGTAAAATAGTAGCTTTGACTTCAGGAACACAGCCTTAATGATTCGTTGTGTCCAGCCTTGTCTTCTCTCTGATCGCAGCCGCCACTCCACCCTAGCCGGGGACGCCACCAACTTAAAATGTGTGTCTCTGTCCTCCCATATCTGTTAACTGCCCCCACTCTTTTCTTTTTCCATACCATTGCTTTCATATTTTTCTCTACATAATGTCTAACTCCAACATTTTCTTCTGTACACATTATTTCCTGGCCCTTAAGACCCTCATTTTGTTTCCTAGGATAGATTCCTACTTATAGCTGCCTATGTTCATGCATTTCTGAATACTCTGGGGAACAAAAGTCATATCTGTGTAATTATTGGGTCTTATCGTTGTTGGTCAATGGTTTTCCAGGACTGTTTTCATAGGAGTTTTCCATAAACACCATGATCATGACATTGTAGCTTCACCTGTACATAGAAACTGACCTCACCATTGTCTCTCCTTTCTGAGTAGTTTGTCATTTCTGGAATTCTATCTGTCATCATGGAGAAAAAGTCAACTAAGCTTTTGGTGAGTATGAGAATCAAAACCCACAATGCATGGAAATTGAAGGAGAACTCTTCAAGGTCAATCTCTCTACCTTGCAGAGTTGGAAACTAAGTTCCAGAGCAGATATTTGGCAGAGTCAGGAATTGAGCCTGGCTCTTCAGTATTCCTGTCCACTGCACACTCCTCCAACCACTGTACCCTAAATCACTCTTCATTCAGTGTGTCAAATTATGCCTGGGTCAGTGTCCAGGAATCTATTCTAGAAAAAGACTGCCTTCTTATAATGCCCTTCACATGGTAACTGGCCTTCAGATTTATTCTTCAACAACAAAGAAGGTGACAGCGTTATAAAGTTGTCTATTTGTTGTGGATTCACTGTGTAAACCCATCTGTCCAAACCCTTGAGGAAACACAGTCAAAATGTGACCTAGCTCTCATTCTTTTATCTATGTGATGTAAAATTTATACTTTTCTGGATTTGAGTATGAACTCTCAGGTCCTACAAGTTGTCATTTGTCATTTGGTATTGGCTAAGAAACAAATTTGCCTGCATTTAACTCTTCTAGGAAAACCAGATTTGGGAGTGGCAGGGAGAGGAAACCTGTGTGATAAGGAGAAGATTTCTAATCTGTGAATGTTCACTAAGTCTTCACTCAATCCTAGATCCCTCAAGTAGTTTGATGTTGGGGGTCATGGGTGAGAATGCCATATATCACAGTAGCACAAAAATGTAATTTGGAAGCTCGCTTACAAATATTTCCTGAAGACAGCAGGAAATTAGAGAGAGTGCTCAAGGACAATGTCAAACTATCTCTTTTTTTCCATCAGAATTTAGAGATTGATCAATTGGATCCGTCACCTAATCTCCAAACTGCTAGATCGGTGCTGTCCTGTAGAACTTCCTGTGACGATAGAGTCGCAGTTAGTCACGCTGCCCAGGCTGGTGGTCACAGGTTGCAACTGATAGCTTGAAATGTGGCTAGTGAAATTGAGAAACTGAATTTTAAATTTTACTTTTGTTTACTTTAAATATAAGTAGGCCATGGGACTAGTGACAACCACATTGGCTAGCACAATACAAGAACAGTATTTCTAGATTCTCGAGGGGAGGCTTTTGGGGCTCTTACCCCAGAGAAGAACAATACCAGAGTGAATAGGGCAGTAAACTCAAGGATATAGGGTTTAGCTCAGGCTCACCAGAGTCATCCATCCTGTAGGGAATTCTACTGTGGTCACACATTCTACCTGCCCTTTTGGAGGTTGGGGAAGAAAGCTGTCCCAGAACAAACCCAAATCATTCTAAGAAATGTATCTTCTGGAAATCATGAGTCTTGCTGGCTATCAGAAGGCCCAGGATCATACACTTTATAGTCATTGTTTTGGGAAACTGTGGTTAGGAGGAGAAAAATACGCTGCCTATTCTCTACCGTGCCCCCGAAGCTCCTACTGCTGAGCCCCTAAAGAAGGAGCAACCTGGATGGGATTATATAATATTTTAATTTATGGCTATTTGGTCTGCCCTGGACTACACTTACCCATAAATAGAGCTTTCAGGATAATCCTAGATCAATTCCCCCTTCCGTGAATTGGGGAAGAAGGGAACAGATTTCTGAGATCTTTTTGTTGATTCCCCTTACTCACCTTATAAATGTAGAAATGAAACCCATAGAGGGAAGTGAAATTAGGGAACTGAGCACTCCAGAAAATGGAGAGGGTCTCAGGCAAAGCTACCACTGGGACCTCAGGTCCTGACATCGAGTCTGATCTTGTTCCTCACCCTGCTGCTAACGTGTTACACCGTCCTTGGGGCTGGGGCTAGAACTCCGGCTATGCTCATTCCTATGGAGCTCTGCCCATGACCATCAGAACCTGTCCACTGCAGGGCTCACCTAAGCCTGAGGACTATGTTCCCACACTCATCTTTGGGAGTGTGTGTGCATTTAAGTGGGTCATGTGTAAGGAAGAGTAGCTTGCTTCATCTGCTTCCTCTGAGTGGCTGATGGCTTCCTCAAGGGGTTTCTGAATGAGTCGAGGGAGAGAGAAATCATATCTGCTGCATATGGGCATTCTGCAGGCACGGCCTCATGGAGCCCTACTCTCAGTCCTGAATCAAGAATGTAGAAGAGCAATAGTCTCTGCCACCGACTGAATTCCTGCCTAGGGAGAAATATTTCATATATTCATTCACTTGGCCAAGATTTACCTTCTAGGTTCAGAGATGTTGCTAAGTACTGGGGAGACATCCTGGTTGAAGTCTACCGATGCTAGGTCCCCTGACAGACACAGATAAAATAAATTTTTGCACTGCCTTGGCAAAGAGGGATAAGAGGCATGTGTTGCTCATCAACAGTGATTCTAACTCAGCCTTTGTCTTTTAGGCTCAGATTGGCGTGGCTGCAAACATTCTGAGCTCTCTATGTGCTCTCGTGGGTTTTATTCTCCTCTCTGTCAACCTGGCTGCTTTGGATCCTGCCTTTTGGAAGTGCGACTTGAACAAAGAGGACAAAGTACCTCTACAACATTTTTATATCCCTTATATGCACCCATATGTTAAGGAAGACTGTTTCATAGCCAAAACCACTCTAGCTGTAAGTATTTTTAGACAGGTTTTCCAATCTCTGGAAGGTTCTGAAATCCTTGCCTTTCGTTAATCCTTCTTTTGAAGATCTGTCTAATTCTTTCTGGTTTGGGTATCTGGGGGAAGGCCAGGGCCATGCAAATGGGAGGGGACTGCTTGACTGAGATAAAGTGGCTAGGCTCTGGGGTTACATACCAGTGAGATGAAATGGAAGAGCAAATGTCAAATCAAGTTGATGATGAAAAATGAAAACTTAATGTTGATAGAGTTTCTTAATAATCAAAATAATTGTGTTGTTAGAGGTATAAAATAGGAGTTTGTTCAACCAAAAATCTTGGCACATGGAATGGTAAATTAAGAAAGGGAGAGACAGCAGGAAGACCCTAGTTGTCAAGAAACCTGGAAAGTATGTGTGCTGGGGTGTAAACGCAGTCTGAGTGGACACTGGGCCCAGCACTGAGAAGCAGAGAGAAGGAAACATGGCCTCAGAGGTGAGGGCTTCTCCTCCTTGCAGGGAGCACAGTGATGAACAGGATTTATCAGGGGAGAAGGTAGCATCGTTGTTGTTTGTGGTAACTTGCCAGGGTGGGATTTCTTAAATTGGGAAATAAGAGATGTAGGAAGATGGAGAATGGGAACTGATTACGGTTGCCATTATTGGGGAAGAAAGCAACGAAGTTTGGCTCCTAGACATAATGTCTTCAGTTGGAGCATCAAAGTGCATGTGTGTGTTTAGAAAGCCCCGGGAAAGACACGGGCAGCATGAGAAGAAAGAGGCTGCGCAGTGTCTGGTGTCCCACAGTCACGAAAGTGAGT
This sequence comes from Ursus americanus, assembly GCF_024610735.1. Lineage (NCBI taxonomy): Eukaryota > Metazoa > Chordata > Mammalia > Carnivora > Ursidae > Ursus > Ursus americanus. The sequence goes on along the minus strand of NC_142150.1, from coordinate 36,686,040 downwards.
TACATCAAGTCCACAGTTGGAGGATGGCCAGATGCTAACGGAGTTGGTCAAGCACGTGCTTGCACCCCTCTCCTTTTTTTTTTTTTAATTTTTTTATTAATAATGATTTTTTATTATATTATGTTAGTCACCATACAGTACATCCCCGGTTTTCGATGTAAGGCTCGATGATTCATTAGTTGTGTATAACACCCAGTGCACCATGCAATATGTGCCCTCCTTACTACCCATCACCGGTCTATCCCATTCCCCCACCCCCCTCCCCTCTGTAGCCCTCAGTTTGTTTCTCATAGTCCATAGTCTCTCATGTTTCATTCCCCCTTCTGATTACCCCCCCTTTCTTTATCCCTTTCTTCCCCTACTGATCATTCTAGTTCTTATGTTCCATAGATGAGAGAAATCATATGATAGTTGTCTTTCTCTGCTTGACTTATTTCACTAAGCATTATCTCCTCCAGTGCCGTCCATGTTGTAGCAAATGTTGAGAACTCATTCTTTCTGATTGCTGAGTAATATTCCATTGTATATATGGACCACAACTTCTTAATCCAGTCATCTGTTGAAGGGCATCTCGGCTCCTTCCACGATTTAGCTATTGTGGACATTGCTGCTATGAACATTGGGGTGCATATGGCCCTTCTCTTCACTACGTCTGTATCTTTGGGGTAAACACCCAGTAGTGCGATGGCTGGATCATAGGGTAGCTCAATTTTTAACTTTTTAAGGGACCTCCACACGGTTTTCCAGAGTGGCTGTACCAACTTGCATTCCCACCAACAATGTAGGAGGGATCCCCTTTCTCCACATCCTCTCCAACAATTGTTGTTTCTTGCCTTGTCTATTTTTGCCATTCTAACTGGCGTAAGGTGGTATCTCAGTGTGGTTTTGATTTGAATTTCCTTGATGGCTAATGATTTTGAACATTTTTTCATGTGTCTGTTAGCCATTTGTATGTCTTCATTGGAAAAGTGTCTGTTCATATCTTCTGCCCATTTTTTGATTTGTTTATTTGTTTCTCGTGTATTGAGTTTGAGAAGTTCTTTGTAGATCTTGGATACCAGTCCTTTATCTGTAGTGTCATTTGCAAATATCTTCTCCCATTCCGTGGGCTGCCTCTTAGTTTTTCTGACTGTTTCCTTGGCTGTGCAGAAACTTTTAATCTTGATGAAGTCCCATAAATTCATTTTATCTTTTGTTTCTCTTGCCTTTTTGCACCCCTCTCCTTGTGGACCTGGCGCCCCGCACTTCTCTGCAGGTTCATGATATTATAATGAGAAAAGGCACATGCAAATGAGGTTGATAGTAATTGGCATAAACCAACACATGGGGGAGGCAGCCCCATGTTGGGAAAAATTCTGGAGAGAAGCTGGGAGGGATTTGTGGAAGGAATAAATATGCATTCATGAGGGATAATTTTGCTTTATACGCAAAGGGATTATACTGCGCATGCTTGCTGGGACAGTTTCTAATTAATGTAAACAAATTGTATTTCCTCTTGAACTGTACGTAAAGAGACTAGAGGTTTGTGCAATCACATTTTCTCTCCTGTTCTATCAGGTTGCCAGGTCTGCATGAAGGATGCCTAAGGACAGAAATGGTAGAACCTAGTCTTTGGGCGTCGTATCTTTTTCGAGCTGGTGTGGGTTGTTAGCAATGGAGGCAGCTCTGTTTATGCTACGTTTATTGCCTTGATTTTTCTTTCTAACTCTTATGGACATCAAGAAAGGCTAAGAAAGCCCATCCAGAGGGGGTGTTCATGTTGAATTTTACAAAGGGCTTGCACCAATGAGGTCAAAACCTCACTGATTCTCAGGTGTGTCTGAGAAGGAAGTATCACTGTGTACATTTGGTAAGTGTGGAGACTTCTGGCTCACACAGCTACTAAGTGGTAGAGGTGAGGCCAGAATGGAGGTTGTCCTGTGTCAGTCCTGGACATTATCGTGTCCCTCACTGAGTGAACAGTGTAATCGGATGTCGCTGTGTTTCATCGGGATAAGAAACAATGCACAAGGCGGGTTATGTGTAGCTGATGTGGTTCTGCTCACCCCCCTCTCAAGGCAGTAAATAAGCAAATGAAGCCAGCTGCAGGCTAGGAGGGAGCACTGTTCTCCTGCTGCGGATGTCCTTCCGATGGTTGAGGTGGTCAACACTGAACAGGCATGAGGGCGTCAGTTGACTCAAGCACCGCCAACCTTGTCTTTCCTGAATTTCAGGGAACTCTGTCTGTGATGCTGATTTGCACAGTGCTGGAGTTCTGTCTGGCCTTGCTCGCTGCTGCAGTTTGGTGGAAAGAGGCTCAGTCCAACTTTGCTGGGGTGAGTGTGCTGGCTGGCCTCCCTGAGTCTGCCAGGTATATCTCCGGGTCTGGGCTGTGTTGAGTGATGTCAGCAAGAGTTGCCTATGGGTCGGCAGGTGTAGGTCATGGGATACACATGGGAGAAGGCCTGTTGGGGGTGGAAGACAGATGAGGAAAGCAGATGGCAATTGCGTAGCTGAGGATTAACTAAATGGGATGGTTGAACCTGAAAAATCGACTGGTTCAATCTTTCTATTTTGTAAATGCAGAAACCTGGAACTTAAGTGGCTTGCCCAGCATTGCGTATGAGTTTGCGCCCAGGTGCCCAGAATTGGTTTGTGTCCTTTCCAGACAGGAACACTTTCTACCACAGCCCTAGTCTCTCTAACCACCTTGACTTGGTCAAGGCCATTTGCAAACATGATTCGATTCATAAATGTCCTATGCTCTGGTTTTGCCTTCCTATGATCTCAAAATTCTTTTATCACTTAAAAGATAGTTTTAAAAAATAGTTGTTTCAAAGTCCACGGGACAGCACCCTACCACCCTCATGGATTTATGGCTTCATTTCACTGGATTACAAAACCTTGATTTATCCAAAACTGTATTAAAGAAAGCAGAATGAATATTAAGCTAAGGAGCCACACTTATGTAAAGAACTTAATGACATACTATTCATCTTGTAAGCAATGTGTGTGTGTGTGTATATATACGTATATACATATATACACACACACACACACACACACAAAGATGGAGGTAATGGTATCGAGATATATATATCTCCACGCCGTGTGTGTGTGTGTGTGTGTGTGTGTATGAAACTGAACCTGAGTGATGTCTGAAGAACTACATATGAAGAACAAACATATGAAGAACTAACATATTTTGTTTCTTTTAGAGTGTCCTTTTCTTGCCTCAGAGTTACAAGAATAAATCCACCATACCTGCAAAGGCATTTTCTGACCCTGGATATGAAGAACTACTGCCTTCTTAGGGGAAATATTCATCAGAAATTTCGTTTTATGATGCTGTATAAAAACCAACCAAAGAGACTCAACTCAAGAAAGCAAAGTTTGAATTCTCTGAAAAGTAGGCTTTTATATTATGAACATTGAAAATAACATATCTTTGTTTTCTTGTTATGGAATATATGTGTTCAATGGGGGGGGTCTCTTGATTTGCCATCAGGCAAGGTGCAGGTGTGTACATTATCACTGCCTAGACTGCCAGATAGACATGTCCCAAGAAACTAGACAGAATTGTGTGATTCAGAGGTCATGGTGAAGTAAAGGAGACAACTCTTTCTTATCCTCCTTCATTGCGAACAGAAGTCAATTGAGTAATGGTGGTGTTCAGACTCTTTCATCGTAGACACTAGTGTTGCATCACATGATTATTCTCATTACAACATGCAGACATGCCCCCCACGATTAAGTGTCAGCAGCTGTGTAAGTAATTGGCTTCAACATAAAATCCGTATTGCATTACTATTATGTGTGTTTTTTCCACACCACCAAGCCATCAACTCAGTGCTGACAATATCTATCTACCTGGAGATAAATAACATCACACCCCACACAGCTGAAGGGCTCAGTGGTTACGGATGGAGGTTCTCAAGACCTCCTCTTTGGTTCAATTACTTTCTTAAGAATGGCTCACAGAACTCAGAGAAACATTTCATTTCCTGGATTACCAGTTTATTATAAAAGGATATAACTGTAGAAAAGCCATATGGAAGAGAAACAGAGGGCAAGGAATGGGAAGGAGTGTGGAGCACCACTGTCCCGGAATCTCCCTGGGTTTACCAAGAAGCTATCCCAATCCTACCCTTTGGGCGGTTTATGGAGGCTTTGTTACATACCCACGATTGATTAAACCATCAGCCATTGGTGATTAGACTCAGTTTTTAGCCCTCTCTCCTTTCCAGATGTCGTGGGGGGTGGGGGGCAGGTGGACTGAAAGTGCCAATCCTCTAATCATAAGGTTGGTTCCTCTGCCTGGGAAGGTTCCCCAACCCATCCTTAGGTTCTCTGAGGGCTTTCCCAAAGTCAGTCAACTCATTAACATAAAAAAAGACACCTTGACTGCTCTATCACTCAGGAAATTCCACAGATTTGTGCCAGGAACTAGATGGAAGACTAAATATATATTTCTTATTATAAATATCACAAAATCATCCTTACATAATTGTGGAAACTCATTTGTTTACTTTTCCTTTTAAATACAAAGTAAGTCAACAGTGATAGATATAAACCTGAATTTGAACTCCCTTCTTCCTCATCAGCTATTCAAACAAAACAAGCAAACAAAGCCTAACTAGAATATTTATTAGGAGTCAGCCAGTTCATATTTTTTCCTGATTTCAAAATAAGAAAGAACACTTGTTCAGGTGTAAATGTTAAGCCTCAACACACACACACACACACACACACACACACACACACACACACACACACACACACAAGCTGGTGCTGAAAGACTTCTCCTAATTTTATATAAGCTGCATTTCCTGGAATGATTTTCTCACGTTTCCCCTGTCCTGACCCACTATGTCAGGGTCATACTCCCTGTGTCAGATCTGATGCTGTTTCCCCGTTGGGTTTTTCATTCTGAGAGGAGAATGTTGGTTTTTGCTTTCAGCTCTTTCTTCAAACTCTCTCCTCCTTGTCTCCTCCCTTTCTTCTCCCTCCCTCCCTACACACACAGGTACACCATTCTTCTTATTTATTTGCTTATTGTGGATATTCAACATTTATGGGCACTTTGGGGGTACCAGACACTATGCTGGATGCCAGGGTTACAAAGGTGAATAAGATACACTCCTTGGCTTCAGGGAATTCATAATCAATTGGGGAAAACAGATGACAGTAACGGTACAGAAGCACCATACAGGGCACTAAGTGCTATTTGAGCACAGACTCAAGAACACTCTTCTCTGCCGAAAAGAATGTAGGGGATAAATGTGCGTGTGCATGTGTGTGAGAGAATGACTCCTTCCTTTGAGAACTCCCCAGTGGACACTCCCAGTGGGGCTGTCAACCACATGGGGCCACCCTCCTTCCACACACAGTTGGTTGACTCCACTGTATCCCCGCCACGCCACTCCACCACTTCCATCATGATTCACCAGTAAAATGTCTAGTACTGGAGCTCCTCCTGGGCCTCCCCTAGCTTTGACTCCTTTCTCAGAAAAGGCAGCCAGCCCTTTCGGCAACACTCTAAACATAACTAGCCCCTCTAGCGTGCGTGCGATGAGCCTGCCATCTACCTGGAGATATGAAGACGTATTGAAAACACATGTATGAAGTGCTTACCATTACATCCAGCACACAGAAGACGTCAGTTACCTTGAGTTGTGTTTTCTCTTCGGTCACCTCCCCCCCAGCTCCCCTACACCAAGTTGATCCTCTAATCAATTTTAATTTCAATCCACCGCTAGGATTCGGAAACTGATTAATCTCATCAAATCCTTCATTTCTTCGAGAGAGTCTGTATAGTGCTTTAAATGGAGAATCTTAGACCACAGCAATTTATTTCATCTTCCCTTTCCTACAAAGGAAGATTTTAGCAGTAATGGCCCTTTTCAGAGCTTCTGGCCACAAGTGACTCTCCTGACATCCAGTGGTGATAAAGAGAAACATTTTCCCCCCAAATAAATAGAAAGGCAGGCCAGTGTAATAATTCAGTATCCCTGGAGAATTTCCCTGCAGGTAGCTAATTTGATAGCACGAAATCGTACCCACAAACTTGTCTGCACATGTCATCAGTGAGGGGGACATCTTCAAAAGGACACAAAGCATAACCATAAGGGAGCTGAGGTGGCTAGATTCATTTGAACTAAAGTACACTTCAATATGAGATATTATTAGAGAGAAAGAGGGATATTTTATAATGATAAAAGGGTCAGCAGAGCAGGAAGAAACAAGTGTAAATAAATGTGTACTTAACAGCAGAGCCCCTCAAATATAGGAAGAAAAACTGATAGAATTGAAAAGAGAATTCAGCAATATTGGGTTTCAATATTTTATTCTCAATCACTGATAGAAAAACTAGACAGAAAATCAAGAAGAAATAGAAGACTTGAACACTATTAACCCCCTTAACTGGATGCATATATAAAAAAAATCCTAACAAAACAAAGTGAATATTAATAAATAATATATTGATATAATATATAAATATATATTATTAAAATCCTCCACCCATTTTGTGAATGGGTTTTGAGTGAAACTAACGAATATCATGAAATACCACTCCCCGAATTATGTTATATGGCAAAAGGACTTTTGAAGGTATAACTAATATTACTAGGAGTTGATTTGGGGTTAATCAAGGGGAGATTGTCTGAGCAGCCCTGACCTCATCACACAAGCCCCTTAAATCTGGGTCTAGACGTCAGGGACTGAGGAAATCAGAGATTCAAAGCAGCAGAGACATACTCCTGTTGGCCATGATGGGGCCGCTGCCACGTCTTTGTGTCATGTGGCAGTGAACGGTGAATGGCCTCCAAGAGGCCCCCGGTTGACAGCCAACAAGAAGATGGGACCTCATTCCCAGTGTCGTTAGGAACTAAACTCTGTCAGCACCCTGAATGAGCTTGGAAGATGCCCGCATGCCCAGATGATACAGCAGCTCTGGCCAACACTTGATTTTTGCCATTTGAGACCCTGGGCGGAGAACCCCATCCCGCCATGCTCAACTCTGGACCCAAGGAAGCTGTGAGATAATCCACTTGGATTGTGTTAAGCCATGAAATTGGGAATCATGTATTTTTTCTACAGTGACAGAAAACAAATGCCAATCACATGCTTGAACTTAAAAGACAGGAAATTTTGAAAGATTGAAATACTATAAAGTAAGTTTTCTGAACAGAACAGAATTAAATGAGTTATCAATAGCAGAACGACATTGTAGAATCCCCACATAACTATAAATTTAAATCACTCACTTCTCAATTGACCTTGGGTCAAAGAAATCAAAAAAAAATTGGAAAATATTTTAAATTGAATAAAAAAGAAAACATATCAGAATGTATGGGAGGTGGCTAACGCTGGGCCTAGAAGAAAAGTTATAGCTTTAAGTACTTACAGCAGAAACAAAAATGTCTCAAATCAATAACTAAGCCCCCTCCTATCAAACTAGAAAAAAACTAAATTCAAAAACTAAATTCAAAGGAAGCAGAAATTAGGAAATAATTAAGTCTAAAGTAAAAAATCAAGGAACAGAAAACAGAAAATAATAAAGAAAAATCAATGAAACCAAAAGTTGATTCTTTGAAAATTCCAGCAAAATTGACGACTTTCAGCTGGACAGACCAAATGAAAATGAGAGAGAAGACACACATTATCAAAATCAGTCATGGAAGAGGGGGCACCACCACCAGCTCCACAAAAATTAAAAGCCATAGAGGGCATTAAATATAATTCTGGACAATTTTATGCCAGCAATTTACACAAATAAATGAAATTATAAAATAGACATAAGTTACCAAAACTGATCCAAGAAGAATTAGAAAACATGAATGTATCTATAACAAGTGAAAACATCAAAATAATATTCAAACACTGCCACCGAGAAAAGCTCAGACCCAAATATTTCACTGACGAATGTATCTATCACATAAATAAAGACCAAATAATAATCCATGACAAATTCTTCACAAAAGAAATTGGGGGGACACTCTCAACTCATTCCATTAGCCAGGATTACCCCGATACCAAAGCCAGAGAAAACACTAGAAGGAAAGAAAGCTACAGAAAAATATGCCTCAGGACTGCCATCTTCCATCTTCCTCAGGTCACAACGACAAAGTCAAATCAGGTGCCCATTCTGGTGGGATATCTTTTATCACGGTATCAGTCATCACCTAGCCAAGGGGCATCCCACCTGGAAGCTTGTCTCACAGTCTTTGTGGAGCCATTCTGATGCCACCAGCTTCCGCAGTGTTTCCACGGCTTCCGTAGCCGTTGATCATCATAAGGCAAAGGAGGGAGAGCACAGCAGGTGCCCTTTTTTGAGTGTAGAGGATGCACCTCTCCCTTAATCCTTTTGAAACTCAATTCTCAAGAGCCTTGTCAACAGATGGAGGGACATTCTACCAGTGCCAGCCGTCCAGGTTCCTTTGGCTGGCACTCCCCCTGCTGGCCAAAAAGGGAAAAGCTCACTTTTGTTTTGGCTAAGCAGGAGTGCTGAAAAGAAATTTTAGCTCACTTGCCACTTTTTTTTTTCACTTTCTTACTCATCCAATTTGCTAGGTCCTAAGATCAAGTTTTTACCATTCCCATATTATACCAGGAAGTTCTATGATCACTAACTGATTTTAAGGCCTGTGCTCCTTCCCGCCACAGTGGTTCAGTAACCACCTGGGCATCCCCTTTATCAAAAGCATCATTTTTATCTACAAATAAATCCTTAGCTATATCTTTAGTTAAAGATGAATCTGGGTCTTCAGTGGGATGTCAATTCTGATGCCAAATGTTCCAACCGAAGCAGGTAGGGTTGAATTTCTAAAGAAGACTCATAGGACCCAATAGGACTCTGCGTACGACTTTAGGATCTATTGCAGAGATAGAACACGGTATCAACAATAGCATTAAACTAAGGATATACGTTCCAGCTAAAAACCACCTCGCAGCAGGGGTCCATCATGCCAGGCTTGAGTTCCAATTGCCTCCCCCTTTCCTCTGGAATGCACGTTCTGTTTTTGATAGGGAATCCCAACAGAATACCTCAGGACCAAGGAGCCCCAAATTGTAGTGGTGGTTGGACTTCTTCCCCCTGCCTTGTTCTGGGGGCATGTTATGTAACCAGCCCCAACAGCACACATTCTGTGGTCTCCCTGAAACCACGTGCAAATCACTAGTCACGCTGTTTTCAATAAATAATGCTGACACGCTGGCCCAAACCACCCAGAAACTCCTCACACCCATGGTGACAAAGCAACACAACAAGTCAATGTGTTCATGCCTTGACGAAGGGTCAGCGCCTTGCAGGGACTCCCCCAAAACGGCTCAGGTGGTTATAGGCTTGCTGAAATTAACCCTGAAAACACAGGCACAGGTTTTGACAGACCTGCTTTGACTAGTTACTGCTTGTGTGAGCTTGGATCAATCCTCAGCTTCCTTTAAAAAAAAAAATTCTGAAATACATATAATAAGCAGATCCTTGTGTCATGTGAGGACTGGAAGAAGACATTTGGAGCGCCATTGACTCTACCTCTCTGATGTTTGAGATAAGGGAAAAGAAACATTTTCACCTTTCAAAAGTGAACTGTCAGCAAGGAGAAAAAGTATGTGGCGCAGGGAAGAAGCCAGGGTTTGAAGTTATTTTTTTGTTGATAGGGGCGTGTTGAGAACATCACAAGGACTAGAACAGAATTATTAATATAAATGTCATTCAGGGAGTTGGAGTCCAAATAAAAGAATCAAGTGAAACCAAATACGATAGAATATTTACCATCAGAAGAGTTCAGGAAGCTGCTAAAAGATCTGTTTCTGAGCTTGGTAGATTGTCGATTATCTTCCAATACTATTAAGGCTTGCTTATCTCTACTGCCCTTATATGTAAGCCCAAGTTGGAAATAAACACGTCTAGAATAACAGTTCTGCCATAACCATCCTTCTCCAGGGCAGAAGGCAGGGGAGCCACTCCCTGAAAGACATGAAGCACAAGGTCGCAAACCAGGATAGGACAGCTTTGTACTTAAAACCCCAGCAACCTCGGACAGACGGCAAGGTAGGTGCAGGGCGTTTTCGGGATCATGTATTCTGGTAGAATTTGGCAATGATTCTGTGATGAGTCTGGGCTGGGGATACACAAAATCCCTGGATTGGGAGCAGACCCAGGCTGGCAGAGTGAGGACCCGGGGAGGGGAGCGGGGAGCAGAAAATCCTTTCTCTGCCAATTCGGTGGTTGTTCTGTGTCAGTATCTTCTTCCTGTTACCTGTTCGGCAAGGATATACGCACCGACAACAGTGTCACAAATACTTCACCTACTGCCCAGAGTCAACAGACCGCTCTTGCCCCATTTGCTTCCATGTTACATAATAAAAATAAATAAATCTTTATTTACCAGCCCTGAGCCTCCAGCCCCTTTTGCCCCCTTCTGCACTCAGAGACAATCATTAGTTTTCCCTTCTTATCCATGTAAAATTTTTAACCACATGCATATGTGCTCATACACAGGTTAGGACAGTGTTTTATTTTAAAATTAGAGTTTTGGAAAATAAAATGATCTTCTTCACCAAAAGCCGAATATGCCCTTGTCTTAAATTCTGAAATACACAGAGAGAAAGGTTTTCACAGAGGCAAATGTAAACTATATGGTCAAAAGTAATTCAGGAAGTTAATTCTTAATTCTGTCTGTCTTTTGCATCAGAATTCGTTGTTTTATCCATAAAAGCGTTACTCGTTTTTGTTTTAGAATTTCAGCAATATCATCCTTTCATTGCTTATCATTAATTCATTTAAAAATAAAGGTTATTCTCCCACTATATGCCAAGTGATGGCCCAGATGGTAAAGAAACAAAAATAAAGAAAATCTTAAATTACTAGGATGTCACCACCAGAAAAAGAAAAAAAATTGCGAGTACGTTTTATAGTTAGCTTATAATATTTTGCAAATATTTGATTTAATCCTTAGAAAAGAAGTGTTTCAGTGAGGGTGTCAGAACCTGATTATCCAGGTATACCTAGTGAGAGTGAAAACAGAGAACACCTTTTTGGCATGAAATTTGGGATGTGTAACACATGCTATATAAGCCTTCCGTTTTGATGCAATAATCCCACCAAAGGAAATTTTATAAATATTAATGTTAAATGGATATTTATTTATAATAACAAAAATGTCATTAAATATATGGCATCTTGTGAATGCTTAATAAATTATACTATTAGCCTTTTTTTTTTAAAGATTTTATTTATTCATGTGACAGAGAGAGAGAGACAGCCAGCGAGTGAGGGAACACCAGCAGGGGGAGTGGGAGAGGAAGAAGCAGGCTCCCAGCGGAAGAGCCTGACATGGGGCTTGATCCCAGAATGCCGGGATCACGCCCTGAGCCGAAGGCAGACACTTAACGACTGAGCCACTCAGGCGCCCCTATACCATTAGCTTTTTAATGAAATATTGTACAAATGTAAAAGTGATGATTAGAAGACACTTGGAAAGATTTTTAATATATAATATTAAGTGTAAAAAATTCAGAGACAAGTATGTGCATAAACCATAATTAAGCTCTCAAAAACCATTTATGTATATCCACGAGGGTGGAATGGAGACAAAAATATGTGCTAGCTGGCCTCTTAGAGAAAGTTTGTCAATTCCTGTTCTAGCCCACTAGATGGTAGGATCCTTGAGGTTAGGGAGATTGTTCTGTTTACTGCTCCATCTTCTGTGCCTACAACAATTCCTGAAACATAGAGGCTAAAATATGTTGAAGAGATAAGTAAATAGATTTAAAAAAAATGATGAATGCCAGTTATCTCAAGGCCCAGTTGAGTCTGTGTCACTTTGTGTCCTGGGCTCTTGATCAATTGGGACTTCCACAAGGATAGGGAGAGAAAAAGAGAGAATATTTAGACCAAAGAATCCCAGGCATCCAATTCAGATTTTTAGGAGTAAGAGTACTGCCCACTGTTTCTCAAATCTGACCATATATTTTGGTGAAAGATTAAACCGAATGGATAAAGAAGATGTGGTCCATATATACAATGGAATATTACTCAGCCATCAGAAAGAATGATTACCCAACATTTGCATCGACATGGATGGGACTGCAGGAGATTATGCTAAGTGAAATAAGTCAAGCAGAGAAAGATAACTATCACATGGTTTCACTCATTTGTGGAACATAAGGAATAGCAGGAAGATCAGTAGGAGAAGAAAAGGGAAAATGAAGGGGGGAGGTAAACAGAGAGGGAAATGAACCAGGAGAGACTATGGACTCCAGGAAACAAACTGACTGTTTTAGAAGGGAGGGGGTTGGAAGGATGGGCTAGCCTGGTGATGGATAATAAGGAGGGAATGTATTGCATGGAGCATGGGGTGTTATATGCAAACAATGAATCATGGAACACTACATCAAAAACTAATGATGTACTGTATGGTGACTAAGGTATCATAATAAAATTTTTTTTTAAATTAAAATTAAAAAAAAAGAAAATACTAAACCTAAAGCCAGTTTTCTAGGGAGATGGATTAAAGACTGATTAACTTGATTTTTATTGTTATGTTAGTTTCTTATTGCTGCTGTAACAAACTTATTGCCAACTTAGTGACTCTGGACAACATAAACTTATTATCTCACAATTCTGGAGGTCAGAAGTATGAAAATGGTTCTCATTGGGTTAAAATCAAAGTGTTGGCTGAGCTACATTCCTTTCTGGAGGCTGTGAGGGAGAGTCCGTTTCCTGGCCTTTGCCGGCTTTGAGAGGCTGCCCACAGTCCTTGGCTTGTGGTCCCATCCTCTGTGTTCAAAGCAAACAGTGCAACATCTTCAAATCTCTCTTGGACTTTGACTCTTCTGCCTCCCTCTTCTACTTAGAAGGCTTCTTTAATTATTTTGGGCCCACCCAGATAATCCAGAATAATCTTTCCATCTCAAGGTCATTTAATAAATGGCCTTAATTTAATATGCAAATTTAATTCTCCTTTGCTATGTAACTCGACATATCCCTGGGTTCCAGAGGGTAAGATGTGGACCTCTTTGGTCTATTAATATTCTGCCCACGATTATTACTCTGCCTATAACTACCAAGATAAGAGATCATACTATCGTGTCAACTAGATGGAATTTCTGCTGTTTGAAAAACCTAAGTTAACTTTATGATCCCTTACCCTCTTTAAAGAGTTTTCACATTCTGTATCTACAATTGCACTGGAAGATAATGGGTGGGGGAAAGTGATTATTTTATTAATGAAAAAAATGAAAGGGTGTGCGACATTCAGCAGGCCAACACTGGCCAAGGATATATGGCCGCAGTGAGGAGCCGGTTTTTCTGACAGCAGGCCAGTCCTAGTAGCCTTGTAATCAGATGGTCAATGTTTTCATCTTGCCATCTCTATTTCTCACGTTTCCTGGTTATACATTTGTTCCTAGGGTCTGGAAGCTATGGTGATTCTGCTAGGTATGCTTGAGTTCTGCATTGCTGTGTCCCTCTCTGCCTTTGGATGCAAAGTAACCTGTTGCCATCCTGAGGGGGTGAGTATTGGGCTTGCCTCGAAGACATCTGTGTTAGTTCTCTGTGGCCATGTAATACATTCCAGAAACTTAGAGGTTTAAACAACACACATTTATGACTTTCAGTTTCCATGGGTGAAGAGTCTAGGCACAACTCAGCTGGTTCCTCTTCTTGGGATCTGACAAGGCTGTAATCAAGAAGCTGGCTGGGGCTGTGGTCTCAGCTGAGGCCTCGGATCCTCTTCCAAGCTCATGGAGTAGAATTCATTTCCTTTCCGCTGTGCAACTCACGACAACGGACTTCTGCTTTTGAGGCCAGCGAGAGAGTGGAAACCTCCCATGCTCTAGGTTTCTTTTAAACAGCTCCCATGTTTAGGCCAAGTCTACCCAGAATTATGTCCTTTTTTAGATGGAGGTATACAGCTTAGTGATTTGACAATTCTATCCAGTGCCCAGTGCTCACCGTGGTAAGTGTCACCTGTCACCATGCAAGGTTATTACAATATAATGACTATATTCCCCACGTTGTACTTTTCATCTTCACGACTGATTGATTTTATAACTGGAAGTTTGTACCTCTTAAGCCCCTTCATCTATTTTGCCCATCCCCCACCCACCTCCCCTCTGGCAACCACCATTTTGTTCTCTGTGTTTAAGAATCTGTTTTGTTTGTTTTATTTTTTAGATTCCACATGTGAGGGAAATTATATGGTATTTGTCCGTCTCTGCCTTACTTCCCTTAGCATAATTCCCTCTAAGCCCATCTATATTGTCATGGTTGACAGGATCTCATTCTTTTTTATGGCTGAGTAGTATATATCCATCTTGTTCATCCATTCATTTATCAATGGATCCTACATTACTTCCATATCTTGACTATTGTAAATAATGCTGCAGTAAACATAGGGGCACATATATCTTTTCAAATTAGTGTTTTCATTTTGTTTGGGTAAGTACTCAGTAGTGGAATTACTGGATCATTGGTATTTCTATTTTTAATTTGTTGACGGACCACCACACTGTTTTCCGCACCGATCAAATAATGCACCAATAATATTTCATGTTCAGCTGCACCGATCTACATTCCCACCGACGGTGCAGGAGGCTCCACATCCCCACCAATGCTGGCCATTCTGACAGGTCTGTGAGGTGGCACCTCAGTGGTTTTGATTCGCATTTCCCTGATGACTAGTGATGTTAATAAGCACCTTTTCCTGTTGGACATCTGTATGTCTTCCTTGGAAAACTGTTTATGAGAATACTGTTCTTTTTGATAAACTCAAAGTCAACTGCTCAGTAACCGACTCACAGGAGCGCTATCCCGTCATCTACACAGGCCCCACCCATACTCAAGCAGGGGGAGTCACGTAGTGGCAGAGTCTCTGGGTGTCATCTTAGCATCCTGCCTACCACAATGAATAAAGACAAACTAATTTTCTCCATCCTTACTCCCCCTAGTCCTCTCTTAGTCCAGATCAGAGACTACGTCACAATGGAGAGGTCCCCCAAGAGTGCCAGATTTTGCTCCATTATCCTATCATAGCAGCCTTCCCTGGGCTACTGAAGAAAGTCAGTGTTTCAAACTTCTTTACCAATGTGTGCATACCTGCCCATCTCTTACCCTGAGACCTGCAGCAGAGCCTCCTGGCCACTGAAAGAACATCACATAGAGAGAGGGGATTGGCAAATGGGAAGAGAGAAGAGACCAAGAGGCACTGGGAAGAACAGGACAAGGATATCTTCCAAGAATTGAATTAAAATGCCAAGAGTCGCTCATAGTTTTATTATCCAAAGGCAAATCCTAAAATAGTAATAGTTCGATGAGATTATTTTTTCTCTTGCTCTTCTCCACCATTTTGTGTCTCTTTACTTTCTTTTGGGGCTTCTGTGCTACACCACATCTCCTGCCCCACAGAAGAGAGGTGGACTAACTCTGTCCATGGCCTTTGGCATTGTAAGACCCTAGAGGTTAGAGTCTTCAGCAATTCCTAATGACTTTGTAATTTCATTAAGTGAAGCTTTTTATTTTCATTGACCACAGCATCGGCACACGGGAGCAAATTCTGTAGTAATCTTCTTATCATAATGTCTAGGCCTGTGTTCCCTTCTGCTCCTGGAGTTACAGAGCTGGGAGTTACACTGCTCCCACAACATCCCTTGGTGTGAATCCAGAAAAGCAACGTCTTTGAGGCATTAATGCTGAAGTTTCATGTCTTCCTGTTCCTATCCTCCCCCCACCCCCCACACACATACATACTCCATTTCACACTGAGTTTGTGGAAGAAAGACCAGCGTTTTCCTTAGTTTGCTGATACCTTCTAATAGCACATTCAGCCCTTGAATGGCACAAACCATTATTTGAATTAAGTACAAATAGAGGAAAAATCATTTCATGCATCAGATTTAATTTATGTTTTTGATCTCTCTTCCCGTTTCTCTTCCTCCCTCCTTCCTTACCTTCTCTCTCTCCCCCCAATTTTTCTCCTTCTCTTCCCTCCCCATTCTCTCTCTCCTATAGGGCAGGATTATATCTTAATCAAGTATGTATCCAGTACCATATATGTGATTGTGCAATACATGGTATTTCCTGAATGCTCATTAAATACATTTGATTTATTACAGAGCAACAATAAATTCAATTAAATAGAAACAATAAGTTCATGCACTGCCTACTTCCTAGTCAGATGTGATATGGTGGAAAGGAACTAAGTGATGATATCAGGAAATGTAGTGTGGTGGTAAACAATGGGGGCTTGTAAATCAGACAATCCTGGGTTTTCATCTTGAAAATTCCATCTCTCCCAGTTGCCATGCATACCACAAAATGTCTCTGTACTTCCTATTTCTCTTCAGTAAAATAGTAATAATATCCCATGGCTCATAGACTTGTGATAATATAGGTAGAGCAACTACCACTCTGGCTGGCACGACTGAGCCATAAAAGCTTTAATACACACATACATGGATACTTATGTGCATGTATATGTATTTGTGGGTATATCCCTGCAGTCTCATTTTATTAAACACATATTTATAAAGTGCCTGTGATGGGCAGGCATCCAGAGAGTGATGTGCTTCCTCTCATGTAGGTTGAACGTAGGGGGCAGAGCATAGCTGAACATGTAAACAAGCAGTCAAAAGATTTTCATGTGTTGTTAGAAGCTATGATGATGAAGCAAGTTAGCAGGCTAACAATGGCTGGGGAGAGGGTGGACATTAGAAAAAGTAACCAGGACAGTTCTTTCTGAGAAAGTAACATTTTCATGATAGAAATACTATCGTTGCATTTTTAAAAATTATGTTCAATTAGCCAACATATAGTACATCAGTAGTGTTTGATGTAGTGTTCAACGATTCATGAGTTGCATGTAACACCCAGTGCTCATCACCACACATGCCCTCCTTAATACCCATCACCCGGTTACCCCATCCCCCCACCCACTTCCCTTCTGTAACCCTCAGTTTGGTTCCTGGAGTCCAGAGTCTCTCATAGTTTGTCTCCCTCTCTGATTGTTTCCCATTCAGTTTTCCCTCCCTCCCCCTGTGGTCCTCCATGCTATTCCTTATGTTCATGGACATTTTTTTTTCTCCTTTTAACTTTTCCTTTTTAAACTTTTTCCAACTTTTTTGAGGTATAATGGACAAATACTAATTATATATATTTAAGGTATGCAATGTGATGTTTTGATATATGTATATATTGTGAAATGATTACCACATACCCATCACCTCACAAAGTCAACTTTTATATTTTGGTGCTTAGAGCACTTCAGATCAACTCTCTTAGCAAATTTCAGGTATACATTTTATTAAGTGTAGTCAGCATGCTGTACATGAGATCGCCAGAACTTAACTAATCCTGCATAACAAACTTTGTACCCTGTGACCAACATTTCCCCATTTCCCCACTCCCCAGCTTTTGACAACTCTCATTTACTCTCTCCTTTTATGGGTTTGAATTTTTTAAATTCCACATGTAAGTGAGACATACAACATTTGTCTTTCTGTGTCTGGCTTACTTCACTTAGCATAACATCCTCCAGCCTCAACCTGTTGTCATGAATGGCAGGATTTCCTTCTAACTCTGAAATTACACACACACACACACACACACACACACACACACACACACACACACACACACACACACATTTCTTCGTTCATTCATCCACTGGTGGCCACTTAGCCTTTTCCATATCTTGGCTGTTGTGACTAATGTTGCAGTGAACATGGGAGTACAGATACCCCTTTGAGATTGTGATTTCATTTTCTTTGACTCTATACCCAAGAAGCAGGATTGCTAGATCATACAGTAGTTAATTTTTAATTTTTTGAGAAACCAACATACTCTTCCATAATGGTGAACCAATTTACATTCCCAACAAGAGTGCATGAAGGTTCCCTTTTCTTCACATCCTCATCACCATTTGTTATGTCTTTTTGATAGTAGCCATTCTAACAGGTGTGAGTGATATTGCATTGTGGTTTTGATGTGCATATCTCTGATGATTAGTGATGTTGAGCATCTTTCCTCATTCTTGTTGGCCATTTGTATGTCTTCTTTGCAGAAATGTCTATTCAAGTCCTTTGCCCCTTTTCTAATAAGGTTATTTGGGTTTGGGTTGTTGTTTTGTTTCCTGTTTGGGGTATTTTTGCTATTGAGTTGTTTGAGTTCCTTATATGTTTGGAAATCAATTATCCAATGTATATATCAGATGTATTGTTTGCAGATATTTTTCCCATTTCATAGGTTGTCTTATCATTTTGTTATCTCCTTTGCTATGTAGAAGCTTTTCAGTTTAGGTGCAGGAAAAGAATTTGACAAAATTCAACTTTATTTCATGATAAAAGCTGTCAACAAATTAGGTTTAGAAGAGGGGTATCTGCCTGGCTCAGTCAGTAGAGCATGTGACTCTTGATCTGGGGGTTGTGAGTTTGAGTCCCATGTTGGGTATAGAGATTACTTAAATAAATAAAAAAATAAATAAGTAAACCTAAAAAAAAAAAAAAAACAAATTAGGCTTAGAAGAAATATACCTCAGGGGCGCCTGGGTGGCACAGCGGTTAAGCGTCTGCCTTCGGCTCAGGGCGTGATCCCAGCGTTCTGGGATCGAGCCCCACATCAGGCTCCTCCGCTATGAGCCTGCTTCTTCCTCTCCCACTCGCCCTGTTTGTGTTCCCTCTCTCGCTGGCTGTCTCTATCTCTGTCGAATAAATAAATAAAATCTTTAAAAAAAAAAAAAAGAAGAAATATACCTCAGCATAATAAAGACCATATTTGGCAAGCCCACAGCTAATAATGAAAAGCAGAAAATTTTCAAGACAAGCATGCTACTCTTGCAATTGCTATTCAACATAGAACTGGAAATCCTAGCCAGAGCAATTAGGCAAGAAACAGAAATAAAAGACATAAAATGGAAAAGAAGAAATTAATGGTCTGTTTTTAGATGCTGTGATCTTATATATAGAAAACTCTAAATACTCCACCAAGAAATTTCTAGAACTAATAAATTTATTGAAGTTACAGAATAAAAAATCAACATACAAAAATCAGCTATGCTTCTATACACTAACAATAACAACAAAAAAGAAATTAAGAAAGCAATCACATATACGGTAGCATTGAAAAGAATAATAAGCTTAGGAATAAATTTAACCAAGGCATTGACAGATTTGTACATTGAAGGCATGCCTGGGTGGCTCAGTGGGTTAAGTGTCCATCTCTTGATTTCAGCTCAGGTCATGATCTCAAGGTCATGAGATAGAGCCCTGTGTTACTTTCTCTCTCTCCACCCTCTCTCTGCCCCTCCCCTTCACTATTCACACACACACACACACACACACACTCACACGCGTGCACGCGCACACTCTCTCTCTCTCAAGAAATATTTGTACACTGAAAACTCTAAGATATTGATGAAAGAAATTGAAAAAGACACAAATACATGGAAAGATACCCTGTGTTGTGGATTGGAAGACTTAATATTGTCCAAATGTCTATACTGCTCAGAATGATTAAAGAATCAATGAAATCCCATTAAAATTTCAATGGCATTTTTCATGGATATAGAAACAACAACACAAATATTGGAACCAGAAAAGATCCCAAACAGCCAAAGCAATACTGAGCAAGAAGAGCAAAGCTAGAGGCATTATATCTTCTGATTTCAAAATTCCTTGCAAGACTACAGTAACTGAAAGAGTGTAGTACTGGCAAAAAGACACACAGAAAAATGGAACAGAATAGAGAGCCCATAAATAAAGCCATGCTTTTATGGCCAACTGATCTTTGACAAGGATGCCTAGAACACATGAAGAAGAAAGGGCATTCATGAAAATGTAAGGCCTCCCTCCCTCTACACCAACCTGTTTGCCTTCTCCATATCTGCAGATTGACAATAGGTAGAAAAAGGCAATTAAGACATTCCCTTTTCTGGTTGAAGATTGAACAGTGATTTAGCAAGACCCATCAAGGTAGAACCCCAAAACTTTGCTTTTATATTAATATAGGCATTATTTTTTTAATTAATTAATTTATTTTTTATAATAATTTTTTATTATGTTATGTTAGTCACCATACAGTACATCCCTAGTTCTTGATGTAAAGTTCCATGATTCATTACTTGCGTATAACACCCAGTGCACCATGCAATACATGCCCTCCTAAATACCCATCACCGGCCTATCCCAATCCCCCACCCCCCTCCCCTCTAAAGCCCTCAGTTTGTTTCCCAGAGTCCATAGTCTCTCATGCTTTTATGTTAACATAGATATTCTATTTGTATTGCTGGGCATCAATGTGGATACCGGTAACCTGGCTTATTACTGGCAGATGTGTTTACCTATAAAGCAACTAGCTTTCAGATAAAATTCAATGAAGAAAAATAGCAAGACATGGAAATAAGATGGGTCTTTGATGCCATAGTTGAGAAGCTATATCCTAAAGCTTGTCTTAACTATGATTTTTAATGAATAATTTCTATGGTTTAAGCCATTTCAGTTGAGTTCCTTATTAATCATAACTTGGGTTTTTGTCATTCTTCTTCTGTGAGTTATTTGTTCATGTTCTTTGCTGATTTCCTTTTTATTTATTATGTATATGTATTTTCATATTGGTGATACTAATCCATCATCTATATTTAGTCTATGATGCAATTATGTTTTCTTAGTGAGCTATTTTTTTTCTTACATTTCTTTTTGTTGTCTCTTGCCCTAAAGTTATTTTTGAATTTAATGTAGAGTTTTTAAAAATCATTTTATTTATGAATTCTCACAGTTTCAATTTCTCATTTCAACTTTACAATATATTCATTAATATTTTCTTTTCTTGCTTTATAGACTTGTCTCTAGCATTTATTTTTATTACTATTGTTGAATATTAGAAAACACTGACATTAAATGTTAGTATTTTACCATGCAATAGAAACATGTTTGTCTCTTCTTGTACTAGCCACAATCTTCTAATTATTTTATACATGTTGATATTTTAAACGACCACTCCCTCCCTCATTGTTTTTTCTCCAATATTTCATTTACATTTTACATTTTCAATACACAGCATTTATTCCCATTTGTTCTGATAATCATGACCTGAATTTCCTCTAAGGAACCACCATTCCCTTACCCCCAATTAATCACAAAGGTGGACCTGACTCTACCCTCCATTTCTCCTAGATCTGGGCAATGGCAGAATCACATCAACCCGACTAACGTGGCTGGTTCTGAAGTAGCTTAGGGACCTAAGAAAATCTAGTTGTACAAATGATACATTTCCAAGCAATGCTAATTCCAGTATTTTTGCTTCACTGACCAGGAAAGAGAATCTTCCTCTGTTTTCTTTCCTGTTGTGCTTAGAGCTGTACGGATAGAAATCTAATGCTCTAAACAGTCGTCATGCTACTGTATGAATCCTATCAGAGACAAATGTTTACAGAAGAAAGCCAATCTGAGAGGTTCCAAGTGAAAAATCAGTCCCTAACAATGTCCTTTGAATCTCTGGAGTCAAGGTATCCCTGGAACTGAGCCAACATCTGGAGTCAAGCCAATTCCTGAAGTTTTAGACATATAAAGGAATTGAAATAGATCTATTCAAGTAGTGCAGTAACTGGACAAAATCTTACCATGGTTTCCTCTTTAATTCACATAAAAGCCAAAGCTCTTACTAAGTCCTGCGAGACCTTACATCATTTGATTCTTTGCTATTTCTTGGATTTTATAAAATACCTATACTTGTATTTGCTGAGATGTTGCTTTGGGTTTATATTAAATGGCCAGAGAATGTCTTCCTTCGGCAAGAATTTTTGCATCCATAAACCTTTCTATGTTTTTATTTATATAAGCAATATAAGAGTAGTGCATTTTTACTTGTAAGAAGTTCATACAAACATTCCAGGCTATTAGAGCAAGATGTTATGATTCTAACTTTTAGAGAAGACTGCCTGCCTGTATTTCACATCGTATCATTTTAAACTTTTCAGTAATATATAAGTCTGTTTTTATTGATTGGTTTTTCTCCTGATTATTGGTTATTGTCTTATTTCCGCTTCTTGGCATGTGTAATAATTTTGGATTGGGTGCTAGATGTAGTCATTTTTATGTGGTTGACTGCTCAAATTTTCTCTTTTCAGAATACTACACTATATTTCTGACAGGCAGTTAAACTTGTAGATCAGGTTGATTCTTTTGAGACTTTTTTTTTTCTAATCTGGGCTTTTATTGTAAAAAAACACTAATTTGGTAAAGTTCTAAAACTTATAAGGGAAAGAAAGTATGATTTGTGGTATTTTTTCTTTCCTTTCTTCTAATTATAAGACTAATACACTGCGGAATTACTAGAAAATCTAGGAATATATGAGACAAAACCCACCAGTAATCCTACCATTAAAGATAAGCATTGTTAACTTGCTAATGTATTTACATATATACATATATGTACATAAATATTTAAAAATAGATTTGTGTTATGTGGCATTTCTAGGCCTATTTTAATGTTTTTAAAAGCCTTTATAGGGAGGCTTTAGAATCATTATTATTCTGGACTAGTTTAGATATATTATTAAGGCTTAACTCCTCTGAAGGTCCTTATATCCTAAGGGTTCATGGAGACTCTGCACTCCCACTTACAGAAACTTGAATGTCTCCCAGCTCTGTGTGACATCTGGTAATCATTTAGCTTGCAACTCTCTGTTTAGTCTTTAATTGGACTTTTGGAATTTCAACTTGTAAATGTCAGCTTAGTATTTCACAACAAATTCGAGGAGACTTTCTTACAGATTTTAGGAAGTCTTCTCTCTGCATACCTACCTCCTTTCTGGTTCTGCACTCACTAATTCAATTTAGCTGCTTCACCTCCCTTAACCTCTGATTGCTGTCTTCTCAATGGAGCGAGATCAGTAGGGATCCATCTCCCTGACCATGGTATAGAAAGTTTCTTCATGCGGAGCCAGACCAGTTGTTATATTCACATTTGTTTCCATTTTCTCCATGTTGTAAGCCCTGCAGTGACTACTGTCCAATGTCTGAAAATAGTTACTTAGAATTGTTTCTAGTTGTATAATTGTACAAAGTGGTCTACAGAGTAAGTCTGGTTCCATGATGACAAGAAGAATTGGTCTTTTCCTTCAATTTTAAAAGGATCCCAATAAACAATATGTTTGTATTCTTTGTTTCCTTTCGCAACATGTAAAATTCATCTAAGGCTATCTAAAGACGTCATTTAATTAAGTTAATACTTGCCTGATCATTTAAAATCTTCAACCATAAACTTCAAGTAGAACAATTTTCATATGCTCATTTTCTTAAGTCACCCTCTTTAGATTCCCTGAGAACCAACTCATAGAAGACACTTGCACATTTCAAGTTATTTTATATGTAAGTTCTGATATTTTCCAATGCCTTTATATAGTAATATCTGGAAAGTTTTGACTCATGTTCAAACATTTTTGTTTTCACACAATTAAAATAGTGGTAACACAATGAGACAAAGCTATACAAATTTCAGGGCAAGTGTTTAAATTTTTGAAGTAATCAAAATATATTCCTTGGTTTGATTTTTTAAATAGCTGTATGATAAACACAAAAAAGGTACATAAAATCACTTTCTTTTGATTTCTTGGTGAATAAGGAAAAAATATGACTTCTAAATATGAGATATGGTTTAAACAAAGCTGACAATGTGTTTGGCTTCCTTCTGGAACCTCTTCAAGGTCAACGATTTGTTTTTTACTGATTGACATTTGTTAGGGTTGCTGCAGCCCACGTGATTCTCAGGAACTTAGCTAACTCTGATTAACTTGTAGGGCTAAAAAATAGACATTTTTATTCATGTCCAATAAGTGCAGACATCAGGTGGAGGAAGTTCCGAAAGTCCCTGAGGTTGCTCGCTGGTTGTTCCTATTTTTATTGTCAATTTTAGCAAAGTGTGAAATGTTCCCCCATTGAAAAAGTCAGACACCTTGTTCCAATTCTTCTCTATTAATACATACAGCTTCACCAGAATCACCCACCTCTTGATGGACTCCTTCAGCTTGACCAAGTAGGGCTGACTGTCGGGAGGAAGAGAGTCATGGGCTAGCTGGGGGTCAGGCACCTCATGGTGCTTTGCAGCCCAGCTGTCATCCAGGCTGTTTTCTTTTGCCTGGCTACCAGACCAGAGTTCGTGGTCCGTATTGATTACCTTTGAAAACTGATTTTTCCTTCAATTGTTTTTTTCTACTTAGTATTCCTTCCCTCCCAAATTTGATTAAATATGACAGAGAGCAAGAAAAAATTTTCCACTTTACCTCTAGCTCTGAAGCCACGGAAGCTGTGTCCACACCAAGGTCCCCAAATGACCTAAGTTGCATATTACATATATACATACACACATATGTATGTGTATAATATATGTAATATATACATATACATAAATTTTAAGGTTACAGTGTTTGTCTATATGTCTGTGTGTGTGTGTTTTCTTGAGTTATGAAGCCCTGGCAAGGTCTGGGTGTAAGATCAGAGTCCTTTCGTTGTTGATAAAGACTGTCTTTACCAAATGAAAATTATATCTCGACTACAAAATTTAGTTATTTAGTACTTGGTTAAATTATCTCAATATCATTCTAATCAAATTTATTTTGTAACTAGGGATGTGCTTGTGATACAAATGTGACACAAATTTGCCTATAAATCCATTACGTGTATACAATCCAAAGATTCACCTTTCAATGGAATACTACAGAAGTTTTATACGAAACTTGTTTTAGGGGCACCTGGCTGCCTGAGCTGGAAGAGCATGCCACTCTTGATCTCGGAGTTGCAAGTTCGAGCCCCGGTGGAGTGTAGAGATCACTTCAATAAGTTAAAAAACTGAAAAAAATTGTGTTAGTTGGCCTAGTGAACGCAGGTTTCATATTTCAAGTATTTTTTTTATTTCTCTATCTGGAAGACATCTGGTCCAAAAAGAAAATTCATTCAAATATTATCTGCAAATATTATGTCTTGCCTGCAAATATTATTTCTTGCCTGCAAATATTATTTCTTCTTTATTCTTAGTTAGATTGCCTAAATCAGTCTTGTTTCACCAGTTTGGCTATTTAAAAGGACTCACCGGACTCCACAGAGTATTCTCACTTAAGGCTTTTACCTAAAGACAAAAGGTACGCTGCAGCAAGAGAAAGTACAGGCAAGCGTTGGAGACATTCCACAGTACATGCTCCTCATTGACCCAGCCAGATGCATGAACCATGCTACGCTGGCTTTAACTGCCCAGATTTGTGCAAGAATCTCTCAATGTCTCATTAAGTTATCAAGCCAGCCTCATGAAACCGGTTAGGTTAGTTGCAAACTATGAGTAAAGAAGCTGATAGAGGGGGTCACGAAGGCCATTTGGGATTCTAAACAGCAGATCATAAATTCCAAAGTTCTTGTCTCAACCAGGAGTCAAAATCCAGACATTCAGACATCCCCAGGGATAGAGATACACCTGCAAATTAACTCCATCTCTACAATGTCTTTATTCAACAAATATTTATTGAGCATCTACTATCTGCCAAGCATGTAGCAATGAACTAACCAGGCTGTCTGTGACTTCACAGAGCTGACGTTCTAGCTATTTCCAGAGTTACTCTTCGAAAGGCAGTTCTAACATAGTCAATGCAGAATTCTCAGTTAAAAGTGACAATAAAAATCTGGCATCGTCTCTAAACTTCATGTTCACCTTATAACTAGCTTCCCTTTACCATACTAAAACTCCTCCGACCCACAAACTCAAGAGAGATAATACACACTTAATTTAATTCCTGTTTTGGGGTTATGCGTTACCCAGCAATATGACACAAAAATAGTGAAGAGAAGGCTATTAAACAGCAAAGCTCAACTGAGTAATCTGAAAGATCAAATTGGCTTTATTGAACAAGTCATGAGTTGGACAGCACACATTCTAGCAAATAGAAAGGAGCTATGTTGTGCTGCAGGAAGGGAAAGGCTTCTGAAGACAAAGAGGGGGCAGAAAAAGGAAATCAGTAGCAAACAATGCATTGTTTTGGTCAAGGCCATCCTCCTAAGGGGGATGGAAGGGGTCTATCAGTAAATTTCCTAGTGCTGACCAGGAAATTCCATGTTGATTGGTTAGAGATTCCATT
Source organism: Ursus americanus (assembly GCF_024610735.1). Classification (NCBI taxonomy): domain Eukaryota; kingdom Metazoa; phylum Chordata; class Mammalia; order Carnivora; family Ursidae; genus Ursus; species Ursus americanus. Next base: position 36,659,944 of record NC_142150.1, on the reverse strand, counting down.
CTGGGGGGGTTGAAACTGCATTAAGTGTTAAGTCTTGGTTTGCTGACATGGAGCTTTAACATAATGACTCCATTAGGGGCCTGTGGTTTCCTTTTTTTTTTTTTTTAAAGTTTTATTTATTTGAGAGAGAGAGAATACGAGCCAGGGGAGGGGAAGATGAACAAGCAAACTCCCTGCCAAGCACAGGGGAGCCTGACATGGGGCTCTAAGTAGAGCTCGATCTCAAGACCCTCAGATAATGACCTGAGCCCAAGGTAGATGCTTAACTGACTGAGCCACCCAGGTGCCTCTGTGGTTTTCTGCTTTAACAGGCAAACGCAAAAGAGTACATGCTGTATGATTCTATTTATTGAGATACCAAAACCAGGACAAACGAATCACGGGTATTAGATGTCAATAGGGCGGTTACCCATGGGGGTGTAATGGCTGGAAGGGAGCTCAAGGGCTGCGTGCCTCTGGGTGCTGGCACTTTTCTAACTTTTGATCTAGGAGAGGGTAACATTTGTGTTCCCTTTGTGTTTCCCTTTACGCTTTTTATCAAGACTTAAGCACTTTTGATGTTCCTCCAACTAAAACATCAACATTAAATCCCTGTCTCCAGCTCTTGGAAACTTAGGCTAAGACCATTGAAAGTTAATTTTCAAAATAGCTGTTCCTCATCCTCATGCAGGTAGATTACATATGAAGTGGTTTACCTGTATGTAACATACACATAAATTGGTCTATGCATTAATCATTTTCTCCAGGCTGTCTGTGCAGGAACAAAGAATTACACCAGCATTTAAATTTTCATTCCTAGTTTAAAAGCAAAGGAAAAAGTCAAACAAATCCAAAAATCATCAGTGCAGATCTTTTTTTTTTTTTTTTAAGATTTTATTTATTTATGTGACAGAGAGACAGCCAGTGAGAGAGGGAACACAGCAGGGGGAGTGGGAAAGGAAGAGCAGGCTCCCAGGGAGGAGCCCAATGTGGGACTCGATCCCAGAACACCGGGATCACGCCCCAGACGCTTAATGACTGCGCTACCCAGGCACCCCCCAGTGCAGATCTTTACATAAGGGCTTTGGGGATTCCACATTACACATTTTTTCTTAAGTTTCTGGTTTCCAAGGAAATGACACTCTGAATCTACTTCTAGCCCAGGCTTGCTGGTAACCGCTTTATACACAGCTCTGCTTGGTTTTAAGCCAATCAAAACACCACATCTAAAGTTTACCTAAATTCCACCTTTCCCCAGATGCTAAAATAATCCCATTTCTTCCTCTGGTTAGGTGTCTCCTAGTTCTTATGGTGCGCGCCATCACTTGTGGCAACGAGTCAATAAACCCACTCTGTTGGACAACATACTTGTCCCTGGCACTGTTCATTAGATGGGCATTATCTGTCTACATCTATAGATACTATTTTATAATACTGACTGTGCAGGAACACACAGACTGTAATTTAGAGAAATATGTATTTGGTCACTCAGATAACCAAAACCTATTTCTCATATATATTCAGTCTTCATTCACAGTTCCTGATTCACTTTTCCCAAAACCCTTGGAACTTCCTGAGTGATAAGATCAATGGGAGCATCTTTTGTTATAATGTTTGGTGTCTTGTCCTCAGTTCCTAAGTCAGTTCTGACTTACATTTCCCTGATGATTACTGATATTGAGCATTTTTTCATGCATCTGTTGAGCCTCTGTATATCTTCTTTAGCGAAATGTACATTCGTGTGTTCAGACCAGTTCTTAATTAGATTATTTATTGATTGATTTTTGGTGTTGAGTTGTAGAAGTTCTTTATATGTGTTAGATACTAACCCTTTATTGGATATATCAATTGCAAATACCTTCTCCCATTCAGTAGATTGTCTTTTTGTATGTTGGCAATTTCTTTTGCTGTGCAGAAGCTTTTTATTTAGATGTAGTTCCAATAGTTTATTTTTGCTTTTGTTTCCTTTACGTCTGAGGACCTATTGAGAAAAATATCATCATAGTTGATGTCAGAGAAATTACTACCTATGCTCTCTTCTAGGATTTTTATGACTTCAGTTCTCACGCTTAGGCCTTTAATCCATTCTGAGTTTGGTTTTGTGTATAGTGTAAGAAAGTGGTCCAGTTTCATTCTTCTGCATGTTGCTGTCCAGTTTTCCCAACACCATTTGTTGAAGAAGCTTTTTCCCATTACATATTCTTACCTCCTTTGTTGAAGATTAATTGACCATATAAGCACGGGTTTATTTCTGGGCTATGGATTCTGTTCTGTTGATGTATGTGTCTGCTTTTGTGCCCGTACTGTACTGTTTTGACTAATACTTTATAATTTATCCTGAAAGCTGGAATTCTGACACTTCCACCTTTGTTCTTCTTCAAGATTGCTTTGGCTATTCAGGGTCTTTTGTGGTTCCATACGCATTTTAGAATTATTTGTTCTAGTTTTGTGAAACATGTTGTTGGTATTTTCATAGGGATTGCATTAAATCTGTAGATTGCTTTGAGTAGTATGGACATTTTCACAATAATTGTTCTCTCAACCCAGGAGCATGGAATATCTTTCCATTAGTTTGTGTCATCTTCAGTTCTTTCACTAGTGTTTTATAGTTTTCAGAATACAGGTTTTTCACCTCCCTGCTTAAGTTTGTTCCTAGGTATGCTATTATTTTTTGGTCCAATTGTAAACAACGAGACTGTTTTCTTAATTTCTCTTTCTGCTACTTCATTATTAGTATACAGAAATGCAATAGATTTCTGTGTATATGGGACACAAATAGAAAGCCATTGACCTGAGGCTGTTCCTTAACTATAAAACGTACAAGGTTTTATCCCTTTGGAAATACCCTGATGCCCACAGAGATCAGAGTCAGGGGTCTGTTTCTTCAAATCAGAAAGATCCTACACACTTCAGTCCACTTAATTCTCAGTTGGAAGACAGTTTTCCGCTTTTCGCTGCCCACTGCAGGCTTCTTCTCCATTTTGGGAAGAAACTTCTCACTTATGTAGGAGCATCTTGGTCTCTGCCATGAATTATCTTGTGCTGGGCTCTGGCACTTCCTTCTCCAAAGCTCTTAAAGGGTCCGGTTGTGTTTTCAGACTTCCTATTGCCCAACAGCAATTTATCCACAGACTGTGAGCAAGACTAAAATTCTTGCAAGACACTATTTGTCTTTTTCTTTCTCAGTCCAAGCATTTTAGGACTTTCTTAGCTTTTTCCTTAAGATAAACTATTAACTGGGGAGTGAGGAAATGGTGGGGGAAGTACAGGAATATATAAATGGAGGAAGGAAAAGGAGATTTTGCCTACTAGTTTATAGCTTTTGTTTTCCAGAAGTCCAAAGAATCAGATACCACTAAAGAAGTTATGATAAGTGCGTCAGAAAGAGAAGAGTTCCTTCTGTTTAGGAACAAGAGGGGATATGGAATGGAAGGAGTAATCATGACAATTAAGAGAATAACAGATGTCTCTGGTGACTTGAAGAAGATTCCTGTGGTTCTGAGAAGAGAGGGGGCAGGGGATCAGTGACAAAAGCTAAGAAGCAGATGGAACCTGGCTAAAACAATGAAGACCCAGGTGATTGTTTTGGGTCCAAAGAGTTTGGGCTTTCTACTTTTCAAGTGGATCCTTGGAACAATGACCTGCTTTGAGAAATGAACACCAAAATTACTCCCCAATCTAACTCTCTATCACTCTATAAACACCTGCTTTGCAGGTTCTGCCACAGGTAGAAGGGAGACTTTCCACCTCTCAGCAGACAGAATAAGATCTTATCACAAGAAATTAACTTGAGCGACACCAGCAAGATGGTGAAATAGGAAGCCCCAAGCTCCCATTCTCACATGGAGACACCAATTAACAATATATGGACCAAATTGCCTTGGGAGCCCTCTGGAAACCAGTTAAGAAGTCACAGCACCCTAGGCAAGCACAAAGGCAAGAAGAGATGTATCTAAGTGGATGGGAAAAACGTTTGATACTTTATCCGCTCTGGCAGAGTGTGATATGATTGGGAGAAAACTCCCAACTCCAGCTTTTTCCTCAGGAGGGAAAGAGGAGTGGAGGCACAGAGCATGTGTCCAGCCTTCTGGCTTCTTGAGGGGGCACCAGAGGGATCGGTATCTGTCTCACGGATTTGGAGTGCTGAGGGAAACTGGCACAGTTTGGATGTGAGACTGGGGGTTGCTCAGAACAAAGCAAGCACTGTGGCTTGTCACAGCTCCAGTGTGACCATGGTACCTCACATGGATGCAGGGGAAGAAAGAGCATGGGCTTCAGAGAAGAAGCAGGCAGACCTCTTTAACTGGGAGGTTTACACACACATGCCCAGAGCAGACACATCCCCAGAAAAGGTTGGAAGGGTCCCCAGAATCTCTAGCCATGCTGATGGCAAAGGCTTTCCTCGTTATGAAGCCAGTGTGAAAGACTGGAGGAGGTGGCTATTTTTCCCCAAATGCCCAAATCTCAACAAAAGATCCCAAGACAGAGAGAGAAACAGGAAAGCATGGCCCAACCAAACCAAAATAAATCTTTAGAAACTGACCCTAAGGAAAAGGAGAGCTATGAATTAGCTTATCTCGAAAAGATTCCACACTCACGTTTATGACTGCATTATTCACAACAGCCAGGGACACAGCCCAAATACCCATCAGCAGATGAATGAATAAACCAAAAGTGGCATATGCAGACAATGGAATACTATTCAGCCTTCCACAAGAAGGGGATCCTATCACTTGCTACAATGTGGATGAAACTGGAGAACATTATGCTATGTGAAATATGCCAGTCAGAAAAGGACAAACGAGGTATGATTCTATGGTTGTGAGGTATCTAAAGTAGTCACAGTCATAGAAGCAGAGCCAGATCGATGGTTGCCAGGGGCTGAGGGTGGAGGAAATGGGGAATTGTCACTCAATTGGTGTAGGGCTGCAGTTTCACAAAAAACCGAAAACGTTCTAGAGAACTGTGGCACAATAATGTGAACATATGTAACACTACTGAACTGTGTACTTTAAAATGGCTAACGTGATAAATTTTATGTGTTTTTTTACCACAATTAAAAAAAAACTAAAGAAATTAATGAGTTAAAAAACAATAATCATTTATTTCTTGCATGCTTGCCTTTACACAGAAGTCACAGAAAAACATTTTGCTTCTAGCTCAATAGTTCTCAGTGAGGAGATTTTGTCCCCTCTCCATCAGGGGACATTTGGCAATATCTGGTGACATCACATCTGGGGTGGGCAGTGTTTCTGGCATCCAGTGAGTAGGGGCCAGAGATCCTGTTAAACGTCCTGCAGGGCACAGGACAGGACCCCTGCCCTGCAATAAAAACAATTATGCAAATCAGAATGTCATTAGTGCTTCTTCAGAGAAGCACTGTCCCAAATTATTAACCTCAGGTGTTACTGCTCTTTCATTCCTTTCCCTTTCCCTCCAGGTTGGGCTGGCAGAGTTCAGACTCTGGAAACAAGAGATGGTCAAGCTGGGGTGGACCTAAGGTGAGAGCACAGAGAGTGGAGCCTCTTGTTCAGATATTACTGAAGCCCAAAAGAAAAGGAGAAGAAGGAGGAGGATGCAGAGTGGGGGTGAGAAGCAGGGAGGGAGATTGGAATTGGGAGTTTGGGTGGGGTGGATGTTGAGGGAAGACCGCTGATAGGTCCTTTTTGGGCTACTAGTCTGTACAGTTCTGTACCAAGCACCTTACTAGTATCGTCTCTTGCGATCCTTATAATTCCTCTGAGATCATTTAAAGCTGTAATACTATAGAGAGGAAGACAGAGTGTAGAGGGAATCTTTGCTTGGCCGATAGATTTAATTGTACTGTATGGTGACTAACATAATATAATTAAAAATATTATTTAAAAAATTGGTTTTTAGCACATTCCACTCAAGGGAAAGAGTTTGTGGTTGTCCCTTATGGGGCTGGGCTCCTTCTTTGTCAAAGCCCAGGAGAGAGCTGTACCCCACTATTTTACTGGCTGCTGGGATGGTGATAAGGGCATAGGGCATGATGGGAAAATGCCAGTATGCACCTTGGGAAAGAAGAAGAGGCACAGAAGCCCAGGAACGAGACGATAGAGGTTCTTCTGAAGCTCTTCCACAGCTTCTGGGTGAGTCCGTTCCCCCTCAGACTCATCTCTAGAATTTAAGAAAAGAGAATTGCATTTAGTAATCTGTGCCAACTGGTCCTGGGAACTAAGCCAACCTTAATGGTGTTTCTTAATTCTTTTCTTTGAAGTATGGAGTTAAGTGCAGAACCCACAGAACCCTGAGGTGACGATGATGGTCCAGCTGTGTTCCCAGGTTCCTTCTGGCACTCCCCCAAGAGCAGGAGGAAGCTTGTGGAATGGGGGTGTTCAGCTTATGTGACTGGCTCTGGTGCTGCTACTTCATCTGGTGTATGCAAGTCGGCTTCCAAAGAACACCCACCTGAGGGCTTGAGGAGGCACAGGGCCCCTCTGTTTCACAAAACTGTCCCAGATGTGAGTCCGCGATATTCGTGCACGTCCTTACCCAACTACACCACCAGCTGGTTTCACCACTTCCTAGAGGTGTCCAACCTGTCCGGGGACAGGGATCTATTGCTAGAGAGAGAGGCCAGAGAAGAAAGGCAATTGTGCAGCAGCCAGCTCCTAGGCAGTGGGTGCTAAGGGGTTGGTTCAGCCTGTCCGGGGCCCAGGGAACTGGAAAAAAGAAAAATATACATGAGTAACAAAAAAATTTCTTTCTATATTATTACTATTATTAGCTACCTATTATTGAAATATTGCTCCTTGAAAGCAGTATAGTCAGACCATGGTTAGATATATATTATTGCGTACCATTATTTATCAATTTCTCTATTACAGTCAATACTACTATGACTAGTCGCATACTATGGAATGGTCCTTGGAAGCAGTAAAGGCCTTCTAGAAACATTTTCTCTAAACTTTATAATAAATCAGCAGCGTTGATATTATTTCCATATTGAAGAGATTTGGAAACTGAGTCACAGAAGAACACAGACTTGTCCAATAACAGAGCTAGTGATTATTGGGGTGGCAGTGCACACATAGAGCTCCAGGAATCCCATGTTCTCCCAGCCAGTAGGTGGTTCTCCTTGTGACTTTTCTGAAGCAAACTGCTAGGAGTTTGGGGAAAAGGAAGTGCAGGCACATTTCACAAATCTCCAGTCTGTAAGGGTCACGTCCCGTGTGGCTGTAAACTCTGGACTAAGGAAGGGCTGGTGGCTTTCAAAAGATAAAGACAAGTAGAAAATTCTACAGGACGGTGTGAGAACCCAGAGTTACAGTCTCCTGGGAGTGTGTGAGCGCTCAGCTGGAACCACGGGGCTGATCCACGAGACAGGTAGGCAGTGCTGAGAGATTGTTTTCAACTTCTCACTCTCCTGCTGTGCCTCCTTGAGAGAGGACATTTGATTGGTGGCTCCTGGAAATAACGTGAGGGGCACCAGAGTATTTTGGAAATGGAGGGAGCAGAGGGAAGGAGTATCTGGTTGAACTCTTTCTGCTGTTTGCTGTGTGATCTTGATGAATCCCTTACCTGAGGTCATGTGTTTAATGGGAGCACAGTCGTACCTCTTCGGATGTTCTTGGGCCCTGTGCACACCGGACAGTCCCTGGGCTGAGAATGGTGCCCCCAAGAGATCCAAGCTCAGCTGGCCACTAATACCTCCAATACCGCTAACATCACAGGTCCTTGAGGCAGGCAAGTGGAGGTCCCGGGCTTGAACCTGGGTTTCATGACTCCAGGTCCCGTTCCCATGCTTCTGCGTGCTGCTGCTTCTCCACACAGAATCAATGCAGGCACAGGAGCTGAGGCTAGGTGGGATGGACGAAGAGGTCGCATGCTCTAATGCATTGTGCAAAGGCTCCAGACCCAGAGAGAGTGGGGTCCAGCCCTGGTTCTACAGCTGCCCAGTTGTGTGAAGGTGCCTGAGTAAACATCATAACTGCAAATATTTCTTCAGCATTATCTCTTTGCCATGCATGTATGCAAAGTGGGTATTATTTCCATTCGTAATAAACTTTTTCTTTCTGAGTTTCCCTAACTACGACATGGTTTTGCTAACTAAAGAACTAAGTAACATACAGGGATGTTGTAAGATTAAAGGTGCTATAGGGTGGGGGTGGCTGGCTGGCTCAGTCAGTAGAACATGTGACTCTTGATCTCAGGGTCATGAGTTCAAGTCCAATATTGGGTGTAGGGCTTAGTTTAAAAAAAAAAAAAAAAGGCACTACAGTATAATGTCCAGTAAAATATGAAAAAAAAACTTGGATTAGGGGCGCCTGGGTGGCTCAGCCATTAAGTATCTGCCTTCGGCTCAGGTCATGATCCCAGGGTCCTGGGATTGAGCCCCACATCAGGCTCCCTGCTCCGCGGGAAAGGTGCTTCTCCCTCTCACACTCCCCTTGCTTGTGTTCCCTCTCTCACTGTCTCTTTCTGTCAAATAAATACATAAAATCTTTAAAAAAAAAAAAAAAAGAACACGTAGGATTAACCCTAATAAGTATTATTATTGGACTAAAAAAATGAGCAGAGTTAGTTGAGATGTGCAGAACCTGAGTAGGAAAACGTTGACAAAGAGAACCCTTCCTGCATCTCACGACTGGTAGGGAAGTTTGAGGGTGAAGTTCACTGATATTTGGCAATTGAGTTGTTGTGGGTAGAAGTAGAGGAAAGAGAGATTCCTACATATTGCAAGTTTTTTGTGACCCTTTGCCTCTGGACGTTGAGACCTCTCACGATTGGTGCTGCTGCTTCCCTGTGAAGCGTCTCTTATCTATAATGAATGGACTGTGCCAAACGCTATGCAAAAAAAATTCATGATACCAAATTTTTGTGGTTTTCACAGCTCCACGTGATCGGTTTCCTTCCTGAAAGGATAGGTCAAGTCAGGACTAATGGGAAAATACTGGCTCCCAGTGTGGGGAGCCTTGAGAGCTCTACACTTTTTAAGAGCTGAATTTATTTTCTCTTCCAGTGTTGGTGGCACCATCATATCACAACCCATGGCCAATCAGACCATCGTAGTTCTGACACCAAATGGCATCAACTTCCCCCAAACAGAGACACCCAAACCCACCAACCAGACGCAAGACAGCCTAGAGAAACGTCTAAAGGCAGAGATCAAAGTTCTTGGGGTAAGTCCGATTCAGACCTTGCTGGACTGGGATGACGAGGGGGCGCAGGAAAGAACTGAAGTCTTGAGACCACATCGTGACTATGGAGGCTCTTAAGTTTTGCCAGAGGAACTTCAGGTTGATGGGAAGACCAAAGGGAGCCCCCTGGAGGGCCATCTGAACCTTCCACAAACGTAAGATGATATGAAAACTGTATTTCTCCTATTCTGAATCTGAGCAAGTGACTTTGCTGATGTTTCTGTATTTTGCAAGAGCACACTTCTCAACATTTTATTTTTTAATAAAACACTTCATTGAGGAATAATAGGCATACAAAAAGCTGTACATCTGTATATTTTCAAAAGTAATGGTAAATAATTCCATATCTTAGTACATGTTTTTCCTGTGTTCACCAACTGCGTGTTTAATAATCTGACTGATGTTTTTGAAAGGAATTTTTCCGTCACCACAAATTGTAGGAAGAATTAACCTCCTTCCCCCTTTTCTCCTTCCCTTTTGAGAACAGAGATATTTGCCTTTTGGTGGTTTTTCTCCTCTCATGCAAGATTTATTAACGAAGCTCTACGGAATGGAGGGAGGAGGGGAGGATATATCTAGAACAGGGAGGGCACTATAGAGCTCTGTCTCCTGGAATTGTCTCTACACGATATGATCTAAGTTTGCAGAACCTGCTGGGAACGATTGTCTTGCCTCAAATATCCAATCCTGTGGATTAGTATGAGGCTCATGGGACATAATGCTTGGAAAACGTTGGCTTGGTAAATGTTAACAGAGCCATAACTGTCTGAGGTAGACGTGAAGGAGGAAAACTGGCCACTTGGAAGCCAAGATCCTCCACTATAGGAACATGGACTGGAGGGGGCAAGGAGCTGGCCAGAGGGCCAGACTCTCTGTTGTGTTCAGCAGGGTCTGGGGGGTATAAGGAGGCATGTCCATGCCACCAGGGCAAAGACAGTGTGAGGGCTTTCAGATGCCCCCTGTTCCCATAAGAAGTAGTAGGAGAGTGAGTAGCAACAGAATCAGAGAGCCAGGGGGAAACAGTCTTGCACGGAGCTGGGACCCAGCACCATGTGAACAAGCAAGGGGGGAGAGGCAGAGATGCCTGAAGACTTGCTGAGCACTTGCCCGGTGTCCCGAGACAGTAGTTGTCCGCAGCACAGCAGCACCTCCTCCAAAACATCTTTGCAGAGTTCTCACTGCAGAGCTTTTCAATGTCTGTGTCCTTGCTGGGGTCCTTCAGAGAGTGATCATGTGCGAGCACCCTGGGAAAGATTCAGATGTCTTGCCTTTCCAAATGCTGATATATTTTTTTAAAGGTTTTATGTATTTATTTGTGAGAGAGAAAGCACACAAGCAGGGTGAGGAGCAGAGGGAGAAAGCAGACCCCCCGCTGAGCAGGGATCCTGATATGGGGCTCAATCCTAGGACTCCGGGATCATGACCTGAGCTGAAGGCAGACACTCATGACTGAACCACCCAGGTCCTCCATCTCCTTTCTTCTTCCAACAGACCATCCAGATCCTGTGTGGGGCAATGGTGTTGAGTTGGGGGATTATTTTGGTATCTGTTCCCTCCTCTCCACAATATACCCCGATGTTTTCCATCCTGTTGAAGGCTGCTTACCCATTCATAGGAGCCTTGAGTGTGAGTAGAGATCCTTAGGAGGATGGTGGGGCAGGGAAGGGGGGGCTGGCGGGTAGAGGTGGGAAGAAATCTCTGAGGATGCCACAAGTTTGTCCTGTTATCTGTTCCAAGAGCCCATCAAAGAGACTACATTACATTTAAACTTGTATCTCCTCGGCTTCTCTACACTTTCTCAGACTTGTCCTTGAGGATGTTGGTATCCGGAGTAGCACTGGCCAGGATTTTTTGAATTTTAGCATGTTCTTAAATTTGGGTTATATTTTTTTCTCATGTTCAGACTAATTGTGATGGATATTCTGGTGGAAGGGACAGAGGTGAGATATCCTATCAAGGGCATATGCTATCAACACGATTTGTCTCTGATGACGTTAACCTTGACCCTGAGGCTGAGGTGGAGTGGTCAGGTTCCTCTGCTGCAAAGTCACTTCTTCCTTCATCTTTCCATACTCTACTCTTTGAGAGCCAGTCAAGAAGCACAGCTCACATTGGTAGAGGCACCTTGTCCAGTTTTGAAGACCCAGGATTTATTTAGGTAGACCTGAAGTACTTAATGCTGGGGCTGTGGGATCTACAACTCTTCTCTTCTCCCTGTTTTGTCCCCCTTTTTTCCCATTGTGAAAGGATTTCCTATTACTTCATTGTCCCAAATCTATTAGGTTATGAATATTGTAAAATAGTAGCTTTGACTTCAGGAACACAGCCTTAATGATTCGTTGTGTCCAGCCTTGTCTTCTCTCTGATCGCAGCCGCCACTCCACCCTAGCCGGGGACGCCACCAACTTAAAATGTGTGTCTCTGTCCTCCCATATCTGTTAACTGCCCCCACTCTTTTCTTTTTCCATACCATTGCTTTCATATTTTTCTCTACATAATGTCTAACTCCAACATTTTCTTCTGTACACATTATTTCCTGGCCCTTAAGGCCCTCATTTTGTTTCCTAGGATAGATTCCTACTTATAGCTGCCTATGTTCATGCTTTTCTGCATACTCTGGGGAACAAAAGTCATATCTGTGTAATTATTGGGTCTTAACATTGTAGGTCAATGGATTTCCAGGACTGTTTTCATAGGAGTTTTCCATAAACACCATGATCATGACATTGTAGCTTCACCTGTACATAGAAACTGACCTCACCATTGTCTCTCCTTTCTGAGTAGTTTGTCATTTCTGGAATTCTATCTGTCATCATGGAGAAAAAGTCAACTAAGCTTTTGGTGAGTATGAGAATCAAAACCCACAATGCATGGAAATTGAAGGAGAACTCTTCAAGGTCAATCTCTCTACCTTGCAGAGTTGGAAACTAAGTTCCAGAGCAGATATTTGGCAGAGTCAGGAATTGAGCCTGGCTCTTCAGTATTCCTGTCCACTGCACACTCCTCCAACCACTGTACCCTAAATCACACTCTTCATTCAGTGTGTCAAATTATGCCTGGGTCAGTGTCCAGGAATCTATTCTAGAAAAAGACTGCCTCCTTATAATGCCCTTCACATGGTAACTGGCCTTCAGATTTAGATCTTCAACAACAAAGAAGGTGACAGTGTTATAAAGATGTCTATTTGTTGTGGATTCACTGTGTAAACCCATCTGTCCAAACCCTTGAGGAAACACAGTCAAAATGTGACCTAGCTCTCATTCTTTTATCTATGTGATGTAAAATTTATACTTTTCTGGATTTGAGTATGAACTCTCAGGTCCTACAAGTTGTCATTTGTCATTGGTATTGGCTAAGAAAACAAATTTGCCTGCATTTAACTCTTCCAAGAAAACCAGATTTGGGAGTGGCAGGGAGAGGAAACCTGTGTGATAAGGAGAAGATTTCTAATCTGTGAATGTTCACTAAGTCTTCACTCAATCCTAGATCCCTCAAGTAGTTTGATGTTGGGGGTCATGGGTGAGAATGCCATATATCACAGTAGCACAAAAATGTAATTTGGAAGCTCGCTTACAAATATTTCCTGAAGACAGCAGGAAATTAGAGAGAGTGCTCAAGGACAATGTCAAACTATCTCTTTTTTTCCATCAGAATTTAGAGATCGATCAGTTGGAACCCTCACCTAATCTCTAAACTGCTAGATCGGTGCTGTCCAGTAGAACTTCCTGTGACGATAGAGATGCAGTTAGTCATGCTGCCCAGGCTGGTGGTCACAGGTTGCAACTGATAGATTGAAATGTGGCTAGTGATATTGAGAAACTGAATTTTAAATTTTACTTTTGTTTACTTTAAATATAAGTAGGCCATGGGACTAGTGACAACCACATTGGCTAGCACAATACAAGAACAGTATTTCTAGATTCTCGAGGGGAGGCTTTTGGGGCTCTTACCCCAGAGAAGAACAATACCAGAGTGAATAGGGCAGTAAACTCAAGGATATAGGGTTTAGCTCAGGCTCACCAGAGTCATCCATCCTGTAGGGAATTCTACTGTGGTCACACATTCTACCTGCCCTTTTGGAGGTTGGGGAAGAAAGCTGTCCCAGAACAAACCCAAATCATTCTAAGAAATGTATCTTCTGGAAATCATGAGTCTTGCTGGCTATCAGAAGGCCCAGGATCATACACTTTATAGTCATTGTTTTGGGAAACTGTGGTTAGGAGGAGAAAAATACGCTGCCTATTCTCTACCGTGCCCCCGAAGCTCCTACTGCTGAGCCCCTAAAGAAGGAGCAACCTGGATGGGATTATATAATATTTTAATTTATGGCTATTTGGTCTGCCCTGGACTACACTTACCCATAAATAGAGCTTTCAGGATAATCCTAGATCAATTCCCCCTTCCGTGAATTGGAGAAGAAGGGAACAGATTTCTGAGATCTTTTTGTTGATTCCCCTTACTCACCTTATAAATGTAGAAATGAAACCCATAGAGGGAAGTGAAATTAGGGAACTGAGCACTCCAGAAAATGGAGAGGGTCTCAGGCAAAGCTACCACTGGACCTCAGGTCCTGACATCGAGTCTGATCTTGTTCCTCACCCTGCCGCTAACGTGTTACACCATCCTTGGGGCTGGGGCTAGAACTCCGGCTATGCTCATTCCTATGGAGCTCTGCCCATGACCATCAGAACCTGTCCACTGCAGGGCTCACCTAAGCCTGAGGACTATGTTCCCACACTCATCTTTGGGAGTGTGTGTGCATTTAAGTGGGTCATGTGTAAGGAAGAGTAGCTTGCTTCATCTGCTTCCTCTGAGTGGCTGATGGCTTCCTCAAGGGGTTTCTGAATGAGTCGAGGGAGAGAGAAATCATATCTGCTGCATATGGGCATTCTGCAGGCATGGCCTCATGGAGCCCTACTCTCAGTCCTGAATCAAGAATGTAGAAGAGCAATAGTCTCTGCCACCAACTGAATTCCTGCCTAGGGAGAAATATTTCATATATTCATTCACTTGGCCAAGATTTACCTTCTAGGTTCAGAGATGTTGCTAAATACTGGGGAGACATCCTGGTTGAAGTCTACCGATGCTAGGTCCCCTGACGGACACAGATAAGAAAATAAATTTTTGCACTGCCTTGGCAAAGAGGGATAAGAGGCATGTGTTGCTCATCAACAGTGATTCTGACTCAGCCTTTGTCTTTTAGGCTCGGAGCGGCGTGGCTGCTAACATTCTGAGCTCTCTGTGTGCTCTCATGGGTTTTATTCTCCTCTCTGTCAACCTGGCTGCTCTGGATCCTACGTTTTGGAATTGTACCTTGAACAAAGAGGGCAAGGTGCCCAAAGGACATCGTTTTTTCCGTTTTCTCTGGCCATATGCTAAGGTTAACTGTTCCATGGCCAAAACCATTCTGGCTGTAAGTATTCTTAGACAGGTTTTCCAATCTCTGGAAGGTTCTGAAATCCTTGACTTTCGTTAATCCTTCTTTTGAAGATCTGTCTAATTCTTTCTAGTTTGGGTATCTGGGGGAAGGCCAGGGCCATGCGAATGGGAGGGGACTGCTTGACTGAGATAAAGTGGCTAGGCTCTGGGGTTACATACCAGTGAGATGAAATGGAAGAGCAAATGTCAAATCAAGTTGATGATGAAAAATGAAAACTTACTGTTGATAGAGTTTCTTAATAATCAAAATAATTGTGTTGTTAGAGGTATAAAATAGGAGTTTGTTCAACCAAAAATCTTGGCACATGGAATGGTAAATTAAGAAAGGGAAAGACAGCAGGAAGACCCAAGTGGTCAAGAAACCTGGAAAGTATGTGTGCTGGGGTATAAACTCAGTCTGAGTGGACACTGGGCCCAGCACTGAGAAGCAGAGAGAAGGAAACATGGCCTCAGAGGTGAGGGCTTCTCCTCCTTGCAGGGAGCACAGTGATGAACAGGATTTATCAGGGGAGAAGGTAGCATCGTTGTTGTTTGTGGTAACTTGCCAGGGTGGGATTTCTTAAATTGGGAAATAAGAGATGTAGGAAGATGGAGAATGGGAACTGATTACGGTTGCCATTATTGGGGAAGAAAGCAACGAAGTTTGGCTCCTAGACATAATGTCTTCAGTTGGAGCATCAAAGTGCATGTGTGTGTTTAGAAAGCCCCGGGAAAGACACGGGCAGCATGAGAAGAAAGAGGCTGCGCAGTGTCTGGTGTCCCACAGTCACAAAAGCGAGTTACATCAAGGCCGCAGTTGGAGGATGGCCAGATGCTAACGGAGTTGGTCAAGCACGCGCTTGTACCCCTCTCCTTGTGGACCTGGCGCCCTGCACTTCTCTGCAGGTTCATGATATTATAATGAGAAAAGGCACATGCAAATGAGGTTGATAGTAATTGGCATAAACCAACACATGGGGGAGGCAGCCCCATGTTGGGAAAAATTCTGGAGAGAAGCTGGGAGGGATTTGTGGAAGGAATAAATATGCATTCATGAGGGATAATTTTGCTTTATACGCAAAGGGATTATACTGCGCATGCTTGCTGGGACAGTTTCTAATTAATGTAAACAAATTGTATTTCCTCTTGAACTGTACGTAAAGAGACTAGAGGTTTGTGCAATCACATTTTCTCTCCTGTTCCATCAGGTTGCCAGGTCTGCATGAAGGATGCCTAAGGACAGAAATGGTAGAACCTAGTCTTTGGGCGTCGTATCTTTTTCGAGCTGGTGTGGGTTGTTAGCAATGGAGGCAGCTCTGTTTATGCTACGTTTATTGCCTTGATTTTTCTTTCTAACTCTTATGGACATCAAGAAAGGCTAAGAAAGCCCATCCAGAGGGGGTGTTCATGTTGAATTTTACAAAGGGCTTGCACCAATGAGGTCAAAACCTCACTGATTCTCAGGTGTGTCTGAGAAGGAAGTATCACTGTGTACATTTGGTAAGTGTGGAGACTTCCGGCTCACACAGCTACTAAGTGGTAGAGGTGAGGCCAGAATGGAGGTTGTCCTGTGTCAGTCCTGGACATTATCGTGTCCCTCACTGAGTGAACAGTGTAATCGGATGTCGCTATGTTTCAGCGACATTCAGAAACAATGCACAAAGCGGGTTATGTGTAGCTGATGTGGTTCTGCTCACCCCCCCTCTCAAGGCAGTAAATAAGCAAATGAAGCCAGCTGCAGGCTAGCAAGGAGCACTGTTCTCCTGCTGCGGATGTCCTTCCGATGGTTGAGGTGGTCAACACTGAACAGGCATGAGGGCGTCAGTTGACTCAAGCACCGCCAACCTTGTCTTTCCTGAATTTCAGGGAACTCTGTCTGTGATGCTGATTTGCACAGTGCTGGAGTTCTGTCTGGCCTTGCTCGCTGCTGCAGTTTGGTGGAAAGAGGCTCAGTCCGACTTTGCTGGGGTGAGTGTGCTGGCTGGCCTCCCTGAGTCTGCCAGGTATATCTCCGGGTCTGGGCTGTGTTGAGTGATGTCAGCAAGAGTCGCCTATGGGTCGGCAGGTGTAGGTCACAGGATACACATGGGAGACGGCTTGATGGGGGTGGAAGACAGATGAGGAAAGCAGATGGCAATTGAGTAGCTGACCGGCTGAGGATTGACTAAATGGGATGGTTGAACCTGAAAAATCGACTGGTTCAATCTTTCTATTTTGTAAATGCAGAAACCTGGAACTTAGGTGGCTTGCCCAGCATTGTGTATGAGTTTGCGCCCAGGTTTGTGTCCTTTCCAGACAGGAACACTTTCTACCACAGCCCATAATTGGTTTGTGTCCTTTCCAGACAGGAACACTTTCTACCACAGCCCTAGTCTCTCTAACCACCTTGACTTGGTCAAGGCCATTTGCAAACATGACTCGATTCATAAATGTCCTATGCTCTGGTTTTGCCTTCCTATGATCTCAAAATTCTTTTATCACTTAAAAGATAGTTTTAAAAAATAGTTGTTTCAAAGTCCACGGGACAGCACCCTACCACCCTCATGGATTTATGGCTTCATTTCACTGGATTACAAAACCTTGATTTATCCAAAACTGTATTAAAGAAAGCAGAATGAATATTGAGCTAAGGAGCCACACTTATGTAAAGAACTTAATGACATACTATTCATCTTGTAAGCAATGTGTGTGTGTGTATATATATGTATGTATATATACACACACACACACAAAGATGGAGGAAACGATATATATATATATATATATATATATATATATATATATATATATATATCCACGCCATATGTGTGTGTGTGTGTGTATGTGTGTGTGAACCTGAACCTGAGTGATGTCTGAAGAACTAACATATGAAGAACAAGCATATGAAGAACTAACATATTTTGTTTCTTTTAGAGTGTCCTTTTCTTGCCTCAGAGTTACAAGAATAAATCCACCATACCTGCAAAGGCATTTTCTGACCCTGGAAACGAAGAACTACTGCCTGCTTAGGGAAATATTCATCAGAAATTTGGTTTTATGATGCTGTATAAAAACCAACCAAAAAGATTCAACTCAAGAAAGCAAGTTTGAATTCTCTGAAAAGTAGGCTTTTATATTATGAACATTGAAAATAATATATCTTTGTTTTCTTGTTATGGAATATATGTGTTCAATGAGGGGGGTCTCTTGATTTGCCATCAGGCAAGGTGCAGATGTGTACATTACCACTGCCTAGACTGCCAGATAGACATGTCCCAAGAAACTAGACAGAATTGTGTGATTCAGAGGTCATGGTGAAGTAAAGGAGACAACTCTTTCTTTCTTTTTTTTTTTTTAATATTTTTTTTATTATATTATGTTAGTCACCATACAGTACATCCCTGGTTTTTGATGTAAAGTTCAATGACTCATTAGTTGCATATAACACCCAGTGCACCATGCAATACATGCCCTCCTTACTACCCATCACCAGCCTATCCCATTCCCCTACCCCCTCCCCTCTGAAGTCCTCAGATAAGTCAAGCAGAGAAAGACAATTATCATATGGTTTCTCTCATCTATGGAACATAAGAACTAGGAAGATCAGTAGGAAAAGAAAGGGATAAAGAAAGGGGGATAATCATAGGGGGGAGTGAAGCATGAGAGACTATGGACTCTGAGAGACAACTCTTTCTTGTCCTCCTTCATTGCAAACAGGAGTCAACCGAGTAATGGTGGTGTTCAGACTCTTTCATCGTAGACACTAGTGTTGCATCACATGATTATTCTCATTACAACATGCAGACATGCCCCCCACGATTAAGTGTCAGCAGCTGTGTAAGTAATTGGCTTCAACATAAATCCGTATTTCATTACTATTATGTGTGTTTTTTCCACACCACCAAGCCATCAACTCGGTACTGACACTATCTATCTACCTGGAGATAAATAACATCACAACCCACACAGCTGAAGGGCTCAGTGGTTACAGATGGAAGTTCTCAAGACCTCCTCTTTGGTTCAATTACTTTCTTAAGAGTGGCTCACAGAACTCAGAGAAACATTTCATTTCCTGGATTACCAGTTTATTATAAAAGGATATAACTGTAGAAGAGCCATATGGAAGAGAAACAGAGGGCAAGGAATGGGAAGGAGTTTGGAGCACCACTGTCCCGGAATCTCCCTGGGTTTACCAAGAAGCTATCCCAATCCTACCCTTTGGGCGGTTTATGGAGGCTTTGTTACATACCCACGATTGATTAAACCATCAGCCATTGGTGATTAGACTCAGTTTTTAGCCCTCTCTCCTTTCCAGATGTCGTGGGGGGTGGGGGGCAGGTGGACTGAAAGTGCCAATCCTCTAATCATAAGGTTGGTTCCTCTGCCTAGGAAGGTTCCCCAACCCATCCTTAGGTTCCCTGAGGGCTTTCCCAGTCAGTCAACTCATTAACATAAAAAAAGACACCTTGACTGCTCTATCACTCAGGAAATTCCACAGATTTGTGCCAGGAACTAGATGGAAGACTAAATATATATTTCTTATTATAAATATCACAAAATTATCCTTACATAATTGTGGAAACTCATTTGTTTACTTTTCCTTTTAAACACAAAGTAAGTCAACAGTGATAGATATAAACCTAAATTTGAACTCCCTTCTTCCTCATCAGCTATTCAAACAAAACAAGCAAACAAAGCCTAACTAGAATATTTACTAGGAGTCAGCCAGTTCATATTTTTTCCTGATTTCAAAATAAGAAAGAACACTTGTTCAGGTGTAAATGTTAAGCCTCAACACACACACACACACACACACACACACACAAGCTGGTGCTGAAAGACTTCTCCTAATTTTATATAAGCTGCATTTCCTGGAATGATTTTCTCACGTTTCCCCTGTCCTGACCCACTATGTCAGGGTCATACTCCCTGTGTCAGATCTGATGCTGTTTCCCCGTTGGGTTTTTCATTCTGAGAGGAGAATGTTGGTTTTTGCTTTCAGCTCTTTCTTCAAACTCTCTCCTCCTTGTCTCCTCCCTTTCTTCTCCCTCCCTCCCTACACACACAGGTACACCATTCTTATTTATTTGCTTATTGTGGATATTCAACATTTATGGGCACTTTGGGGGTACCAGACACTATGCTGGATGCCAGGGTTACAAAGGTGAATAAGATACACTCCTTGGCTTCAGGGAATTCATAATCAATTGGGGAAAACAGATGACAGTAATGGTACAGAAGCACCATACAGGGCACTAAGTGCTATTTGAGCACAGACTCAAGAACACTCTTCTCTGCCGAAAAGAATGTAGGGGATAAATGTGCGTGTGCATGTGTGTGAGAGAATGACTCCTTCCTTTGAGAACTCCCCAGTGGACACTCCCAGTGGGGCTGTCAACCACATGGGGCCACCCTCCTTCCACACACAGTTGGTTGACTCCACTGTATCCCCGCCACGCCACTCCACCACTTCCATCATGATTCACCAGCAAAATGTCTAGTACTGGAGCTCCTCCTGGGCCTCCCCTAGCTTTGACTCCTTTCTCAGAAAAGGCAGCCAGCCCTTTCGGCAACACTCTAAGTCAGTTCTCATCATAGGTTCAACATAACTGCTAAGTAGCAGTGCCCCTCTAGCGTGCGTGCGATGAGCCTGCCGTCTACCTGGAGATATGAGACGTATTGAAAACACATGTATGAAGTGCTTACCATTACATCCAGCACACAGAAGATGCTCAGTTACCTTGAGTTGTGTTTTCTCTTCGGTCACCTCCCCCCCAGCTCCCCTACACCAAGTTGATCCTCTAATCAATTTTAATTTCAATCCACCTCTGGAATTTAGAAACCGATTAATCTCATCAAATCCTTCATTTCTTCGAGAGAGTCTGTATACTGCTTTAAATGGAGAATCTTAGACAGCAATTTTATTTTGCTGCAAAGGAAGATTTTAGCAGTAATGGCCCTTTTCAGAGCTTCTGCCACAAGTGACTCTCCTGACATCCAGTGGTGATAAAAAGAAACACTTTCCCCCCACATAAATAGAAAGGCAGGCCAGTGTAATAATTCAGTATCCCTGGAGAATTTCCCTGCAGGCAGCTAATTTGATAGCACGAAATCATACCCACAAACTTGTCTGCACATGTCATCAGTGAGGGGGGACAATGCATCTTTCAGAAATTATTTATTATTTGCATCTTCAAAAGGACACAAAGCATAACCATAAAGGAGCTGAAATGGCTAAATTCATATGAAATAAAGTACACTTCAATATGAGATATTATTAGAGAGAAAGAGGGATATTTTATAATGATAAAAGGGTCAGCAGAGCAGGAAGAAACAAGTGTAAATAAATGTGTACTTAACAGCAGAGCCCCTCAAATATAGGAAGAAAAACTGATAGAACTGAAAAGAGAATTCAGCAATATTGGGTTTCAATATTTTATCCTCAACCACTGATAGAAAAACTAGACAGAAAATCAAGAAGAAAATGAAAGACTTGAACACTATTAACCTACTTAACCTGATGAATACATAGGTGATGGGTAGTAAGGAGAGCACGTATTGCATGGTGCACTGGGTGTTATACGCAACTAATGAATCATCGAACTTTACATAAAAAACCAGAGATGTATTGTATGGTGACTAACATAATAAAAAAATATTATTATAAAAAAATTCTAACAAAATAAAATGTATACTAATAAATAATAATATTAATATAATATCATAATATATAAATATGTATTATATTATTAAAATCCTCCACCCATTTTGTGAATGGGTTTTGAGTGAAACTAACGAATATCATGAAATACCACTCCCCGAATTATGTTATATGGCAAAAGGACTTTTGAAGGTATAACTAATATTACTAGGAGTTGATTTGGGGTTAATCAAGGGGAGATTGTCTGAGCAGCCCTGACCTCATCACACAAGCCCCTTAAATCTGGGTCTAGACGTCAGGGACTGAGGAAATCAGAGATTCAAAGCAGCAGAGACATACTCCTGTTGGCCATGATGGGGCCGCTGCCACGTCTTAGAGTCATGTGGCAGTGAACGGTGAATGGCCTCCAAGAGGCCCCCGGTTGACAGCCAACAAGAAGATGGGACCTCATTCCCAGTGTCGTTAGGAACTAAACTCTGTCAGCACCCTGAATGAGCTTGGAAGATGCCCGCATGCCCAGATGATACAGCAGCTCTGGCCAACACTTGATTTTTGCCATTTGAGACCCTGGGCGGAGAACCCCATCCCGCCATGCTCAACTCTGGACCCAAGGAAGCTGTGAGATAATCCATTTGGATTGTGTTAAGCCATGAAATTGGGAATCATGTATTTTTTCTACAGCAACAGAAAACAAATGCCAATCACATGCTCGAACTTAAAAGACAGGAAATTTTGAAAGATTGAAATACTATAAAGTAAGTTTTCTGAACAGAACAGAATTAAATGAGTTATCAATAGCAGAACGACATTGTAGAATCCCCACATAACTGTAAATTTAAATCACTCACTTCTCAATTGACCTTGGGTCAAAGAAATCAAAAAAAGAAATTGGAAAATATTTTAAATTGAATAAAAAAGAAAACATATCAGAATGTATGGGAGGTGGCTAATGCTGGGCCTAGAAGAAAATTTATAGCTTTAAGTACTTACAGCAGAAACAAAAATGTCTCAAATCAATAACTAAGCCCCCTCCTATCAAACGAGAAAAAACTAAATTCAAAAACTAAATTCAAAGGAAGCAGAAATTAGGAAATAATTAAGTCTAAAGTAAAAAATCAAGGAACAGAAAACAGAAAATAATAAAGAAAAATCAATGAAACCAAAAGTTGATTCTTTGAAAATTCCAGCAAAATTGACGACTTTCAGCTGGACAGACCAAGTGAAAATGAGAGAGAAGACACACGTTATCAAAATCAGTCATGGAAGAGGGGGCACCACCACAAACTCCAGAAAAATTAAAAGCCGTAGAAGGGCATTAAATATAATTCTGGACAATTTTATGCCAGCAATTTACACAAATAAATGAAATTATTAAATAGACATAAGTTACCAAAACTGATCCAAGAAGAATTAGAAAACATGAATGTATCTATAACAAGTGAAAACATCAAAATAATATTCAAACACTTTGCCACCGAGAAAAGCTCAAACCCAAATAGTTTCACTGACGAATGTATCTATCAGATAATTAAAGACCAAATAATACGGGCGCCTGGGTGGCACAGCGGTTAAGCGTCTGCTTTCGGCTCAGGGCGTGATCCCGGCGTTACGAGATCGAGCCCCACGTCAGGCTCCTCCACTGTGAGCCTGCTTCTTCCTTTCACACTCCCCCTGCTTGTGTTCCCTCTCTCACTGGCTGTCTCTATCTCTGTCAAATAAATAAATAAAAAATCTTTAAAAAAAAAAAAAGACCAAATAATAATCCCTGACAAATTCTTCACAAAAGAAAGGGGGGGGGCACTCTCAACTCATTCCATTAGCCAGGATTACCCCGATACCAAAGCCAGAGAAAACACTAGAAGGAAAGAAAGCTACAGAAAAATATGCCTCAGGACTGCCATCTTCCATCTTCCTCAGGTCACAACGACAAAGTCAAATCAGGTGCCCATTCTGGTGGGATATCTTTTATCACGGTATCAGTCATCACCTAGCCAAGGGGCATCCCACCTGGGAGCTTGTCTCACAGTCTTTGTGGAGCCATTCTGATGCCACCAGCTTCCGCAGTGTTTCCACGGCTTCCGTAGCCGTTGATCATCATAAGGCAAAGGAGGGAGAGCACAGCAGGTGCCCCTTTTTGAGTGTAGAGGATGCACCTCTCCCTTAATCCTTTTGAAACTCAATTCTCAAGAGCCTTGTCAACAGATGGAGGGACAGTCTACCAGTGCCAGCCGTCCAGGTTCCTTTGGCTGGCACTCCCCCTGCTGGCCAAAAAGGGAAAAGCTCACTTTTGTTTTGGCTAAGTAGGAATGCTGAAGAGAAATTTTAGCTCACTTGCCACTTTTTTTTTTTTTTTTTTTTTTTTTTTTTTTTTTTTTGCAGTTTCTTACTCATCCAATTTGCTAGGTCCTAAGATCAAGTTTCTACCGTTTCCATATTATACCAGGAAGTTCTATGATCACTAACTGATTTTAAAGCCTCTGCTCCTTCCCGCCACAGTGGTTCAGTAACCACCTGGGCATCCCCTTTATCAAAAGCATCATTTTTATCTACAAATAAATCCTTAGCAATATCTTTAGTTAAAGATGAATCCGGGTCTTCAGTGCGATATCAATTCTGATGCCAAATGTTCCAACCGAAGCAGGTAGGGTTGAATTTCTAAAGAAGACTCATAGGACCCAATAGGACTCTGCGTACGACTTTAGGATCTATTGCAGAGATAGAACACGGTATCAACAATAGCATTAAACTAAGGATATACGTTCCAGCTAAAAACCACCTCGCAGCAGGGGTCCATCATGCCAGGCTTGAGTTCCAATTGCCTCCCCCTTTCCTCTGGAATGCACGTTCTGTTTTTGATAGGGAATCCCAACAGAATACCTCAGGACCAAGGAGCTCCAAATCGTAGTGGTGGTTGGACTTCTTCCCCCTGCCTTGTTCTGGGGGCATGTTATGTAACCAGCCCCAACAGCACACATTCTGTGGTCTCCCTGAAGCCACGTGCAAATCACTAGTCACACTGTTTTCAATAAATAATGCTGACACGCTGGCCCAAACCACCCAGAAACTCCTCACACCCATGGTGACAAAGCAACACAACAAGTCAATGTGTTCATGCCTTGACGAAGGGTCAGCGCCTTGCAGGGACTCCCCCAAAACGGCTCAGGTGGTTATAGGCTTGCTGAAATTAACAGGCACGGGTTTTGACAGACCTGTTTTGACTAGTTACTGCTTGTGTGAGCTTGGATCAATCCTCAGCTTCCTTTAAAAAAAAAATTCTAAAATACATGTAATAAGCAGATCCTTGTGTCATGTGAGGACTGGAGCGCCATTGACTCTACCTCTCTGATGTTTGAGATAAGGGAAAGGAAACATTTTCACCTTTCAAAAGTGAACTGTCAGCAAGGAGAAAAAGTGTGTGGCGCAGGGAAGAAGCCAGGGTTTGAAGTTATTTTTTTGTTGATAGGGGCGTGTTGAGAACATCACAAGAACTAAACAGAATTATTAATATAAACATCATTCAGGGAGTTGGAGTCCAAATAAAAGAATCAAGTGAAACCAAATACGATAGAATATTTACCATCAGCAGAGTTCAGGAAGCTGCTAAGAGATCTGTTTCTGAGCTTGGTAGATTGTCGATTATCTTCCAATACTATTAAGGCTTGCTTATCTCTACTGCCCTTATATGGAAGCCCAAGTTGGAAATAAACACGTCTAGAATAACAGTTCTGCCATAACCATCCTTCTCCAGGGCAGAAGGCAGGGGAGCCACTCCCTGAAAGACATGAAGCACAAGGTCGCAAACCAGGATAGGACGGCTTTGTACTTAAAACCCCAGCAACCTCGGACAGACGGCAAGGTAGGTGCAGGGCGTTTTCGGGATCATGTATTCTGGTAGAATTTGGCAATGATTCTGTGATGAGTCTGGGCTGGGGATACACAAAATCCCTGGATTGGGAGCAGACCCAGGCTGGCAGAGTGAGGACCCGGGGAGGGGAGCGGGGAGCAGAAAATCCTTTCTCTGCCAATTCGGTGGTTGTTCTGTGTCAGTATCTTCTTCCTGTTACCTGTTCGGCAAGGATATACGCACCGACAACAGTGTCACAAATACTTCACCTACTGCCCAGAGTCAACGGACCGCTCTTGCCCCATTTGCTTCCATGTTACATAATAAAAATAAATAAATCTTTATTTACCAGCCCTGAGCCTCCAGCCCCTTTTGCCCCCTTCTGCACTCAGAGACAATCATTAGTTTTCCCTTCTTATCCATGTAAAATTTTTAACCACATGCATATGTGCTCATACACAGGTTAGGACAGTGTTTTATTTTAAAATTAGAGTTTTGGAAAATAAAATGATCTTCTTCACCAAAAGCTGAATATGTCCTTTTCTTAAACTCCGAAATACACAGAGAAGTTTTCACAGAGGCAAATGTAAACTATATGGTCAAAAGTAATTCAGGAAGTTAATTCTTAATTCTGTTGTCCTTTGCATCAGAATTCATGTTTTATCCATAAAAGCGTTACTTGTTTTTGTTTTAGAATTTCAGCAATATCATCCTTTCATTGCTTATCATTAATTCATTTAAAAATAAAAGTTATTCTCCCACTATATGCCAAGCGATGGTCTAGATGGTAAAGAAACAAAAATAAAGAAAATCTTAAATTACTAGGATGTCACAGCCAGAAAAAGAAAAACATCTGTGACTACGTTTTATACTTAGCTTGAAATATTTTGCAAATATTTGATTTAATCTTTAGAAAAGAAGTGTCTCAGTGAGGGTGTCAGAACCTGATTATCCAGGTATATCTAGTGAGAGTGAAAACAGAGCAAACCTTTTTGGCATGAAATTTGGGATGTGTAACACATGCTATATAAGCCTTCCGTTTTGATGCCATAATCCCACCAGAGGAAATTTTATTATAAATATTAATGTTAAACGGATATTTATTTGCAATAGCAAAAATATCAAATATATGGCATCTTGAGAATTTTTATTAAATTATACCATTAGCCTTTTTATGAAATATTGTACAAATGTAAAAGTGATGATTAGAAGACACTTGGAAAGATTTTTAGTCTATAACACTAAGTGTAAAAAACTCAGAGACAAGTATACACATAAACCATAATTAAGCGCTCAAAAACCACTTATGTATATCCATGAATATTGAGGTGGAATGGAGACAAACGTTGCTAGTTGTGTGCAGTTAATCCAACTTTTCATGAATTTTTCTCTGTTTTTCAAAATCTTATAATGCATTTACTATGTTAAGTACATGAAGATAGTATAGATTTGGGGCACCTGGGTGGCTCAGTCAGTGAAGCCTCTTACTCTTGATTTCAGCTCAGGTCATGATCTCAGGGTCGTGAGATCGAGCCCCACGTTGGGCTAGTGTTGGGTGTGGAGCCTGCTTAAGATTCTCTCTCACCTTCTCCCTCTGCCCCTCCCCCCCCCCCACTGGCTCACTTGCTCTCTCTCTCTCTCTTTATCTCCCAAAAAAAAAAAAAATAGTATAGCTTTCTAGAAAAAAAAATAATAATTTAGGCTTAGAGGAAAAGGCCAAAAGAGTGAGGTCTATTCTGTTCTAGTCTAAAAATTGATCATATTGAAATTTTAGGCAATGATATAGGAGAATTCATAGGAAAGCTTAAATTGCTCTTGTTCTGAGGAGAAAAGAAATTAACTGGAATGTTGCTGCTTATTAAATAACTTTGATGAATTATCTCAAAAACATTACATCATAAAGTCCTTATGAGGTGAGATAAGCTTTGCTGTTCCTCAATCACAGCTGAAGAATAGAAACTCGGAGAATATACGTGAATTTTCTGAAGCCCCAGAACAAATAACTGGGAGAGGTGGGATATTTGCCAGGCTGTGCCTGACATGAAGGTAAGCATCCTTTCAATCAGATTTCACCCTTCGCAAGGGTGAGCATCTTTGATTCCTGAAAGTGATAATAAAACTGTCCAAGCCCCAGTGGCACCCCATTTACCTGCCCCTTCCTGTCTCCCACTAGGGTGCTGCAGAATCCCATGTTCCATTGATTTCATCCTGCAGGGCCTCAGAACCCACCCTTCCAGGCTTCTAGTAAGGGTTGCTTCTCATCTCCTTCAGATAGATTTGTTGAGAGCCAAGGTAACAAGTTTTACAGGTGATACATTTTGCCAGTGTCATCTCTTCCTATGAAATATAACCCTCTCATAGTACTACGAAGTGTGCTGCTGCTTTCTTTGAAACCCCTCCCAGAAATGTGTGCAGCATCTTGCACCCTGAGTGTTCTGGGGCTTAATGAAGAACTCGATGTGTGGTCTTTTTCAGAATGAGCGGTGTCGTTGGTACTGGTGAGTTTGTTGAGAGCATTTCAACAAATGAAATTCGAAGCATGCAGGTGGGACAAGCAGACCCATCTGATTCCGCTCACCCATCTACCCAGCAAGCTGCATCATTTCCTTAAAAAGAATCTGCAACCCCTGGGTGTAAGTTACCTTTAGTCCTGTAGACATTTGAGGGTGAGTATGGAAAATTAAGTGGTCTATAATTTTATTTCATGCCCATTCATAAGATTTGGTAAGAAGTGGATGAGGAAAATATATCTGGGAGCACCGTTAGGTCAAATGTTTTGGTGTGAAGCTGTTCTGGGCTCCCAGAGATCAAATGGGATGTTTTTCCCAAACATAATATCCCCATGAGGTAGTATCCATCCACGGGGCTTAGTAAACCAACACAATTTCTTTGGATTTCACTCTTCCAAGGTTTATTTTTAAGAGCCAATTAAAATGGAAAAGATCAAGTGAATTCATATGTGATCCCGAGATTGAGGGAAAGACGTCTCTAATTGTGGAGAGTTTCTACTTCACCCCTATGTTCTGTTTTTCTTCCTCCAGGTAGCTCAGATAATGATTGGCCTGAAATGCTGCTTATTTGGGATCATTGAGATTTTTTTTTACTGGTTCATTAATGACAGGAGTCTTTTATTCTGCTTTTATATTGGCTACCCATTCTGGGCTGCAGTGTCGGTGAGTATATCTGTCAGAAGTACTTTGGGAACCAAAGAAGTTATTTAGAAAGGAAAAATATATTTAATAGTTTATCCTCTTTTTTTTATAGACAACAGCTGAGATTCTTTTTAGCAGAGGCACCATGCTGAGTAGATAGGGAATTTGTAGGCAAGAAGGTGACAAAAGTAGCCTCGGCACCAATTGCAGGAGCTTGGCAAAGAAAAAAAAAATGCCCTTGAGTCCCATGCTCCCTGCTTTGAAGGGAGCGATCATTGTGAACTGAGATGATCCAGGCATACGTTAGAAAGCAAATGAACGTTCAGGTTAGAATACGTTTGGATAGATCAGGATGGGGGTGTGTAGGACAGCATCATTCTTCCCGTCCAACCGTGTCACAATTGATGGCATCTAAGTGGAGCTCTTGCCTCACCTTCTCTCCACATCAATATTCTTCCATCCATACACCCAAAATACACTCACATTCAACTTGGTTCAGTTCAATGATTTGTTCTTTAGGAATATCCTGTTAGAATATACATATTGACTGGGAGAGATGTGGGGTTCAGGTTAGGTCATCCAGGGTGGAGGTGGGTGATGTGGATGGAAAGGAGTTCTCCCCATGAATGTCTTCCCTGTCTTATGAACAGTTCATCACATCTGGATCTTTGACCATCTCATGTACAAAAAAACAAACAAAATTTCTGGTGAGTATCATTTTCCCTTTTGCTCATTTCATGAGTTAATAAGAACAGTGGACCCTGACTCTCTCCACAAAGCCAAACCAACACAAAATTTGAATATTCCAGTCCATTTCATTGACTACCTTGCAACTTTTTCTTCAATGATCTATTAATTCTTTAGAACATGAGGCATATACTTAGCTTTTTTAAGAGGAGAAAGTGTCCAACTGTATGAATTTTAGCAAACGTTTTTTAAAAATCTCCTGGTTAGAAGCAAAGTAAGGGAGTCTTTACATATAGACCCCACTGTGATGGTTGAAGAGATACATTTTGGAGGACTAAAATGGCAGGGGAGGATGGTGCATATGTTTGTGTGTTTGTATCAGGGAGCTTTTAATTCAGGGTGGACATATGAAAGATCACTCCTACCAGTGATACCAGAACAAATAGAACACCCATCATGTTGGCTTTGTCCATGACCTTTCATTTCAGAAGGACCAGATATTTCCTTCTCTCCCATGATGTGAGGTGGATTGCCAGCAAACTGCTTCAGTAACAAAGGAAATTGAATTGCTTATGAAGGATTGCCTACACTAGCCCGTGAGCCAGGGTGTGCTTCAAGGATACTGAAGATGTGTCTGGAAATACAAAAGGCCCTTCTACGAAATGCGCTTTTCTCTTGCAGGTTGGAGTCAGTATTGGAGCTAACATTATCAGCACACTACTTTCAAGCACTGGGATAGTTCTTCTCTCAAAGAATTTAGTTAATGTATTCTTATTTGAATGCTTGGAGTTATCTGAGTGTTCATTGATTAAATCTTTTATAAGTGTAAGTACTATTTTGTTGGATGGTGTTTTCACATGTGGTGCTTGTTTTCAGTTACATTAGTCCTCAGTGACTAAAGCCTACAATGATGTTTCTCAATGTTGAAAAGTAACAGGAGAAAAAAAAAAAAACCCAAACAAATGTAATCATGAATTTTGTTAAAAAACAAAATGAAACAAAAACCTGATTTTAGAATTGAAGAATTATGTGAGCGTGTCATTTGAAAAACATACTCTTATCATTCCAAATTCTCTCTCTTCTCTGGGCACACTGATCTATGTACAGTTTATTCTCCCCCACTGATCTATGAACAGTCTTTGACTGTTCAAGAGAGACCTGATCTGGAACATTAATTGAAAATTAGCCTAGGGGGCGCCTGGGTGGCTCAGTCGTTAAGCGTCTGCCTTCGGCTCAGGGCGTGACCCCGGAGTTCTGGGATCCTCCGTTGGAAGCCTGCTTCTTCCTCTCCCACTCCCCCTGCTTGTGTTCCCTCTCTCCCTGGCTGTCTCCATCTCTGTCAAATAAATAAATAAAATTTTTTAAAAAAAGAAAAGAAAAAGAAAATTAGCCTAGGGATTAAAATTATTTAAATTAAATTTTTAAATTATAGTTAAAATTATACAAAATTTGGGAGCTGGTCTGCATCCTTTTAATGTTAATTTAAAAGACCAATGGACACAATAGCCAAACTGTAGAAGGAGCCGAGATGCCCTTCAACAGAAGAATGGATAAAGAGGATGTGGCCCACATATACAATGGAATATCACTCAGCCATCAGAAAGGATGATTACCCACCATTTGCACTGACATGGATAGAATTGGAGGGAATTATGCTAAGTGAAATAAGTCAAGCAGAGAAAGACAATTATCATATGGTTTCACTCATATGTGGAACATAAGGAATAGCATGGAGGACACTAGGAGAAGGAAGGGAAAAATGAAAGGGGGGGACAAGAGAGGGAGGAATGAACCATAAAAGACTATGGACTCCAGGAAACAAACTGAGGGTTTCAGAGGGGAGGGGTGTGGGGGGATGGGTTAGCCTGATGATGTGTATTAAGGAGAGCATGTATTGCGATGAGCACTATATGTTATACACAAACAATGGATCGTAGAACACTACATCAAAAACTAACGAAGTGCTGTATGGTGACTAACATAACAACAACAAAAAAAGCCAATGGAATGTTGGTAAATCCATCTTTTCTGTGAGTAAATTCGAATCATGTGACGTGTGTGTATGTATGTGTATGCATATGTATATGTGGAGTGTGTGTATGAAAGAGAGAGAGACAGACAGACAGAAATCCTGGTGTGTTCATAGTCAGTGTTTGTCTAATACCTGTGACAAAATGGCTGAACTATGAATAACTGACTCTAGAATGTGAAGGGAGTTCTTTTGTAGAGCTTTGCCATTTAGAATTCCCGTAACTCGTATTTGTTTCTGTAGGAGTTTATGTATGGGTGCTCACTGAAGCAAGCTTAGTGTCAGATCCAATCTTCTGTCTGAAGAGAATGTGCATATCTTGGATAGGAAGTGCCTTGTTCTGCAAAATATCCGCCAACCCTTGCCCCCTGGGCAACCAGGATGAGAACATGGCAGGCTAAAGCTGGTTGGGGAAATCTAAACTCTTGCTCTTCTTCTCTTCCACAGAGTGTTGTGATCCTTCAAATGGTAGTGACTTGCATGCAGAGTTTTATTTCCTTCTCACTCTGTGGGCTCACTTATACGGTGAATGGCAATGAGATCAGCTGGGTGAGTAACCCTTTTTATCGGGAAGGTGAGGAAGCATTTAAAACATTTCAGAGAATCATAGGTGCTAAGTGTTAACTTCAATCTCTGGTTGAATAGAGTTGGCAAAACCACCACATCAAAACACCCCCAAAAACTCTCTTAATGGGAAGACAGGGAGCCGGTGAGTTTAGACATCAGTGGCTCTGTGTTACACTCACCAGCCATTCTTCCTCTACTCATTCCTTCGTAGAAACAGTTCATTCGTAGTGACTTACACAGTTCCCCTCATTCCCTCACACTTGCATTTCTTATCCTTTCACCCAAAATATACTGAATATGTATTATATTTCCTGGGTTGTGAGATAAGGAAACAGTGGCTTTGCCCATGTCTTCAACTAGTGAAAGTCATAACAGATAAAACAAATACTTAACGAAAAAAGTGGCAGTCAAGTAAGAGATACGATAGCTCTAGGAACACATAATTTAGGAGGCCAACGCCTTATCCATTAGGCGACCGGGGCTGACAGGAACACATAATTTAAATAGTAATTCCACACCTCGTAATTTTTCATGTAATCCCATCAACCGTATACACACCGACATGTTCATGTCCTCATGTGTACGTACATATCCCTATGTGTATATGTAGTCTCCCACATAATCACATGTCATAGATTCTGCAAAGCCCTCATAAATGGTTGGCCTTGCTATACCCCAAACTTATCATATCGATATTTCTGTTTCCGTGTCCCTAGGACAAAAGAGAAAGCAACATATCTCACTGTGTTCATGGATAGCATTTTTTTAAGATTTTATTTATTTATTTGATAGAGAGACAGAGAGCATGAGTGGGGGGAGGACCAGAGGGAGAGGGAGAAGCAGACTCCCCGCTGAGCAGGGAGCCCAACATGGGGCTCAATCCCAGGACCCTGAGATCATGACCTGACCTGAAGGCAGACACTTAACCAACTGAGCCGCCCAGGCACCCCTTCGTGGATTGCATTTTATTATTTTTATGGAATGGCCCTCTCTCTTACTCCTCCTCAAACTCCTGTAGAAGCTGGCATGGATTGTTGGCTACATAAATACCTGATGAGATCAATGAAAAGTATATTTTATGGTGGTTCCAGACATGGCTGGAATTGCCCTGTCTCTGCCTAGGCTGTCATGAAAACCTTGCCTGGCCAGGGTGTCTTGGCTTTGGCACTACTGACATTTTGGAATGAGTAATTATTTGTTGTGGGGTTGACGGGATGGTCTGTGCCCTGTAGGATGTTTGCAGCATCCCTGGTTCTATCCATTCGATGTCAACAATTTCTTCCACCCCCAATGTTGACAACCAAAATGTCCCCAGACATTGCTAAATATCCCCTGGGGGAGAGAGTAAGAGTACCATCAGTTGAGAATCAGTGAGCTACATAGAGCATTGCAGAGATAAATTGACAAGATCAGATAAAAGTCACTGAAAATTTAGGTGAAATCATTGTAAATGTCATTATGTCATATTTCTAGGTTTCTGCACTAAGTTGCGTGATCAGATCACATTCTGAAGATCCTTATCAAGACTTATTGACTCAACCTGAATTGTATGAAGACTTAGTGCTGCAAGACATAGACCCTGTTCACTCTGATCCATGAGACACCATCATACCATTCTTTACCACACCAGTGCCTCTTGAATCCATGATGGCAACCAAAGACAGATTTTCTGATAGGAATCTCCTACAAATACCCTCCTTCCCACGTCTTTCATTATGCAATTTCACACACACACACACACACACACACACACACACACACACACACGATTAGCAATATATGTGCTTTAATTTATAGTTGACCAGCAAATACTAGTATTAGCACTCCATAGATGAATAGACCTCTTTTCATTTGGATGGTCTATTACCATTTTTAAGCAAATATTAGTTCTTAGGTCCCACAGAGTAATTTATTATTACACACTTGCTTCTTCCTAGAAACTGTACTTCCTTCTTGGTTGACAGTTTATTCAAGTGAAACATCTTTGTACAAATAGTTTGGATAAGTAGTGGCATACCATCTGGCATTGGGTCCAATCTAAATTCCTTTGACTGTTGAATGTACCAACTCTTCTTTGCTTATGTCAAGGGGAACTTGAGAAAATATAATAAGATACCAAGTGTATATTATCACACAATAATGTATGACATATAATAAAAATCTAATGCAACTTCATTATTATCTGAATGCCAATTTAATCACCCTACCCCTCAATGATTTTTTTTTTAAGTAATGTTGCTTCTTTCTTGGTGACTATGTATCACAGTGTTTAAAAAATATTTTATAAGGCACTATCTAGGGTTTGGTTTCTCAAAGGCAGGTTTTGAGATTAGGATTTGAGGGTATATTTTTTAAGAAAACAGAGACCACTGACTGGGAGAAAATTTTTGTAAAGTATATATTTAATAATAGTCATGTACCCAGAATACATAAAGAACTCTCAAAACTCAGTAACAAAATAGCAAACAACCGAAGTAATATGTGTGCAAAATAATTGAACGGACACTTCACCAGAGAAGACATAGAGATTACAAATAAACACATGACAAAATACTCAATCTCGTTAGCTGTTAGGAAATGCAGATTAAAACCATAATGAGATTCCTCAATACTCCCATTAGAATGGCTAAAATTAAAAAGACTAATCATAACAAGTATTAGCAAGAACATGGAGAATAGAAGCCCCCATACACAGTTGGTGGGGATGTGAAATGATCCAATTATACTGGAAAATATTTTGGCAGTTTCTTAAAAGTTTAAACACCTACTGATCACCCAGCTAATCTACTCTTGGGTAATTATCAAAGAGAAATAAAGGTATATGTTAGTACAAAGGCTTGTACACAAATGCCAATAACAGCTTTATTTGTAATAACCCTCAACTGAAAACACTTTCGGTGTCTGTTAACAAGTAAGTGACTAAACAGATTGTGGCATAGCCAAACAGTGGAATACTACCACTGAGCAATAAAAAAGAATGAACTGTACATAGACAATGTGACACGGGTGAATCTCAATATAATTATGCCAAGTGAAAGAAGACAGACAGAAAAAGTACATTCTGTATGATTCCATTGATATGAAGTTCCAAAATGGCAAACTAATCTAGAGCAACAGAAAGCAGATCAGTGATTTATGGGAATGGGGATGGGGGCGAGGAGGGGCAGGAAACTTTTGGGGAGTGATGTTTGTGTTATCTTGATTGTGATGATGGTTCATGATTGTATATGTAAGTCAAAACTTTTCAAATTGTAGTCTCAAAATAACTGCAGTATTTTATATGCTAGTTATATTTCAATAAAGGGCTTTATTTTGTTTTTAAGACATTATTAACAGGCCTGAGGACTATTCCTCCAGAATATGGTAGATGGCTAGATAAAGAAGACCTAGTTCTTCAGACAATTCTTCTAGCTGCCTTTATTCTCATGAAAATCAGTGCTTTCTTTATAGAAGTTCGTGAATCACTCCTTGTCACTTGTAAAACTAAGCACATGCTCTTTCCTGGCAGGTGAAACAGCATTACAATCTGCTTAGATAGTCTCAAAAAGTATGGATTCAGTCTCCAAGTCTTCCTACTACTAGACCCAGATTGCTCAGTCTTGTGTTTCTATCTTTCCACGGTGGAGGTTATATCAGGTTACAACCCATCCACTCCCCGATCGAGAGGGTGAGATCTTATCACATCTAGCTTTAGTTCCCCAAATTCAACTCATGTTAGAGGAAGAACAGCTATTCTACAAATATCCAGACAATAGGGAGGAGCTATCTCTGCCCCAAGACTACTCACTGTGTGGGTCTCTGCTAAGCACGTTACCGACTCTCTAAGAGAGTGAGGAGTCGAAATTAGCTTGCTTCTCTCCCCAGTCCTGCAATGGCTGGATGACAAGCACTACTTTCAAATCTTCCATGTTCTTTAGTGAAGATGAGGTACACCGGAAGGTTCCCCTTTTAGAGCCTAATCTGATTGTGAGTGTCAGATGAATATATGAGATTGCTTAACTCTCACGAGCAAGTCATGCCACCCTTTAGCTACAGACTATTTCACAACCAAGTAAGCAGAGCACACTAATCTTCTCAGGTATCTTCTATCTTTGAGCGTCCCTCAAACAAGGGCCTGCCTTCAGCCTTGGTCATTAAGAAATCTGATCTTTCATAGAGTTTAAAAGATAGAGCAACAACTCAATTAAAAGTAAAA
The DNA here is from genome assembly GCF_024610735.1 of Ursus americanus. NCBI lineage: Eukaryota > Metazoa > Chordata > Mammalia > Carnivora > Ursidae > Ursus > Ursus americanus. The sequence goes on along the minus strand of NC_142150.1, from coordinate 36,624,269 downwards.
CACACCATTAATCAGAGGTTTCCGTGAGTTACAGCTCATTTTTTATTAACTTTAGGTCTAAAATAGGAAATGTTTTCAAAATGAAAATTACTAGAGAAAAATATATATATAAAAAAGCAAAAACAAAAAAATGAAGGGCTATTTCTGAAGACCTAGCATTCTGGAGATCAAATGAGGGTTCTTTAAGAGATGATGATTAATATTATCTAGAGCTTAGTATGTGCCAAGGTGTCCTAAATATCTTAAATCTATTAAATTATTTAATCCTCACAACCCTTATTTGAGGACAGTGCCTGTAAACAACCTTTTACCAACTAGGAAAATGAAATCCAGAGAAGTTAAGTGCTTTGTGCAACACATACAGAACGTAGAAACTGGTGTGATGGGGATAGACCCTGAAACAGACATATGGAAGTCTAACACCTTACATATAATAGAAATTCATTTCTCAGGCATAATAACTCACATTGGGAGCCCCTGGCCAGAGGCAGCGTTCCCCCAGGTTGTGATCTGGTGACCCTGACTCCCGCCTGGTCTGTCATTCCTTTAGAACCGTGTATGAATGTGTAGCAAACTGTAAGGAAGGCACAACAAAGGAGGGTCACCGTGAAAGTCCTGGTGCCCGGCCTGGCATGCTTCACTGTCAGTAATGTTCCAGAATGTGGTCATGATATAGAACTACCAGCATCCAATGCTAAAACGTACAGTTAAACTCCATGTCCAGAATGGAGAGCAAGATAGATTCTGGGCAAGAGCTAGTTTCCTCTGCCATCTGTAATTCTGGTGCAAAATTACCCACTGGCACCCTTCCTTCCCACTCTCAAAACATACTTGCTCCTCTCGTCGAAGGAAATAGCTCCACCCAGTCAATGTACCCGTATTAAAAACTAGGATCTCTGAGTGTGGGTAGTCTCATGCCTTCCGGTCATGATTCCTTGCCGTCAGAGACCTCTGAATTAAGCAACAGCAGCAACAGCAAAAAACAACTCTCTCATCTAAGCAGTTGAATGCCTTAAAAGAAAAAAGACTGACTTCCCAAGAGAAAGAGGGAATTCTGCAATCAGACTGCTTCTGGACTCAAAATGCAACATCAGCTCTTCCCTGGGCTGGGTCTCGAGCTGCGGGCCTACCCTGCAGATTTTGAGTTTGCCAGCCTCCATAATTATGTGAGTCAATTCTTTAAAGTAAATATCTCTTTCTCCTCTCTTGCTAGATAGATAGATACATAGATAAAGAAAGAGTTATAAATATTTCCTATTGCTTCTTTCATAGTTTACAGATATAACTGTTCACCAAGGGACCATGCTATTATGAGCTAAATGACTGTCAAAGTAGACACCCTGCAAGGCCCCTCTATAAGACAACGGAAAGGTAGTCCATCCTCCATGCCCCAGTGAGATGTTTCGATTTGTGTGCATTATTCTGTGACCCAAAATATTAGGTTTATTCTCTTTTTAGTGTCCCTGACTTAAACACAAAGTATTGAGATTTGAGGGACACACAGTAAATATTATTTATCTTCCTTCAACATGTTTCTAACCTCTTAGAAAATCATAGAGTAAAACAGAAGAAGACCAGTAAGTCTGATACCAGTAGATGTGGCTTATAACTGGTGGCTTCTAGATTCCCAAAGGTGGGTCTCAGAATGACACAACCATGCAAAGTCATGGCAAGGATGGACCCACACGAGGTTAGTACTACCTTTCTAAGCTTTGCAACCAGGCAGTTCTTCCAGAGGGAGCAGCAACCCTCTACACTTCGTCCCTCCTTCCAAATGTACCACACTGCTTCCTCCTTTCTGTGCAAGTAGGAAGAGACGGATGAAAAAGAGGCCAGAAGTGTTGTTCTGGTGGAGCTCCCTCCCCATGGAAGGCAACACTTTAGAAGAGAAAGCAACCCTCCAGCCATAGCACACCCCCTAAGAGCTACCCCTCTTCTATAGATGGGGAATTCAGGCTTAGCAAACACAAGATCTGCTGTAGGTCACATCACTCATAACTGGTTTGGCCATAGTTCAAACCTGACTCTATCTATTGTGGGAGACTCCGTCCATGCACTATGCTTCACAAAATAACACTAGTTTTCATAGGAAATAGAGAACCCTTTCTGACATGCTTTATGCTAATGAAATATGAACTGAAGCATTTAAGGAGGGGGTACTGCAAATATCCACATTCATTCTCATAAAGATCATGGGTTGGTGGTTTAAAGAAAAAGATTCTTGGGACACCTAGGTGGCTCAGTCGGTTAAGCATCTGCCTTTGGCTCATGTCATGATCCCAGAGTCCTGCAATGGAGCCTCACGTTGGGCTCCCCTCTTCAGCGGGGAGCCTGCTTCTCCCTCTCCTCCCTGCTTCTGCTCTCTGTTGCTGTCTCTGTCTCTCTCTCTCTCTCAAATAAATAAATAAAATCTTTTTTAAAAACTTTTAAAGAAAAAGATTCTTATAACTGAATTAACCAAAGAAAATGGAAACAAAACAAAAAAGAAAAATAATGAAGAAATCTCAAATGTTAATTATTGTTTAGGCCTAATTATCATTTTCAGAAATAATCAGAATCCCCTCTCTCCTTGGTCTGAGCATCTCCCCATGATGATAGACCATATGCACCATTACTCTACTTCCTCTGACTGGCATATCCCTCTTTGGTCCACTTGGTGTCCTTCCTCTTCCTCACTTCATAATAGGCTCATTGAGGTTGCCACATGGAGTTGTGGTTCATTAATTTTCACTGCTTTGTAATGTTCCTAAGTGAATACATACTCTCCTCTCTCTCTCTGTATGTGGGTATGTGTGTGTGTGTGTGTGTATTTTTTATCCATCACACTGTAGATGGATGATTGCATTATTTCAATGTTTGCTAACACCATCTTTGCTTTAAAATACCTTTCAGTGGAGCCCTGGGTGGCTCAGTCGGTTAAGTGGCCAACTCTTGGTTTCAACTCAGGTCATGACCTTGCGATCATTAGATCGAGTCCCCCGTTGGGCTCTGTGCTCAGTGTTGGGCTTAAGATTCTCTCTCCCTCTCCCTCCAGCTCGCAGTTTCTCCTCTCTCTTAAATAAATAAATGAAATCTTTAAAAAAAAAATTCTTTTTGGTGCCTGAGTCCTAATCTACATGTGTGCAAGTATACCCTTGGGGGACGCCTGTGTGGCTCAGTCAGTTAGCATCTGCCTTCTGCTCAGGTCATGATCCCGGAGTCCAGGGACCAAGCTCCACGTCGGGCTCCTTGCTCAGCGGGGAGTCTGCCTCTTCTTCTGACCCTCCCCCTTCTTGTCCTTTCTCTCTCTCACTCTCTTTCTCTTTCAAATAAATAGATGAAATCTTAAAAAAAAAAGAAAAAAGTATACCCTTGGGTCTATACCTAAGAGGGCAAGAACTAGTTCTTTGGAAAATATGGTATGTAACTTTATGAGAAAACTTAAAATTGTTTTCCAAAGTGTTTTTTAAATCAAATGCCTCCTACAAAATAAGAGTAAATTTTCACATTAATCTACATCTTAGCCAACAGCTGGTGTTATCAGATTCCCTACTTGGCAGGAAGCTGTGCACCCACCATGGACTTAATTTACATTTCCCTGAAGACTGATAAGGTGGATTTTCTTGTGCTTCTTTGTTATCGGCGTGTCCTCTTCTATGAAGTCCCTGTTAATATTTTTTGTCCTTTTCTATGTCTTTCTGAAAAAATTGACCTGTTGCAGTCTGTAAAGATTCTGCACATTAGGGGTGCCTGGGTGGCTCAGTCAGTGAAGCATCTGTCTTTGGCTCAGATCATGATCCAAGGGTCATGGGGAGATGGAGCCCCACATTGGGGTCCCTGCTCAGCAGGGAGTCTGCTTCTCCCTCTCCCTCTACCCTTCCCCACCACCCATCAACTACCCTGCTCATGCTCTCTCTCACTTTCTCTCTCAAATTGATAAATAAAATCTTTTTTTAAAAAAAGATTCTGCACATTAATCCTGTTGATGCTTTGTGTGTTGCAATTATGCCTTAGAAAGTTACTTCTTGATTTTTCACTCTCTTTATGTTTCTTTTTCATTGAAAAATTAATTTTGCAACAACTGTATAAAACATACTTTCAGGCAAGATTTAAGCATCTTGTCTGAGAAATTTTTCTGTGCCTCAACATAGTAATATATCATTCTATACTGCCTTCTAGACTTTGTGATGATTTTCTTTTCTAAATCCATTATTCATGTGGAATTGCCTTTTATATGATGTAATAAATCCATTATTCATGTGGAATTGCCTTTTATATGATGTGAATTATGAGTCTAATTTTACCTTTTCTCCCTCCTAAGTTCACTTAACACTCTTGGTCCAGCATCATTGATTTAAATGATTATGTTTTCCCCAGCCTACATCTATATCATCTGTAATTTATTAACTGGAAGGAAAGCCAATGGCTCCTCAAACAGGATGAGTAAGGATTGCTTCTTAAAGGATTGTTTACATCTGACTTTAAAATAGGAAGAGGGGCACCTGGGTGGCTCAGTCAGTTAAGCGTCTGACTCTTGATTTTGGTTGAGGTCATGATCTCAGCATTGTGAGATTGAGTCGTGTCAGACTATGTGCTGGGCCTGGAGCCCACTTAAGATTCTCTCTCTCCCTTCATTCCTCTCCCCCCAACTCACATTTTCTCTCTCTAAAAAAAATTTTTTTAATTAAATTAAATTAAAAAGATAATAAAATAAAATAAAATAAAATAAAATAAAATAAAATAAAATAAAATAAAATAAAATAAAATAAAATAAAATAGGGAGATTCTCCTGAATTGTCTCTCAGGCCCAATATAATCACATTCCCTGGCTCCAGCCCCTTCGAAGCCAGCAATGGTGGGTCAGGCCCTTGTCATGTTGCATCTCTGACTCTCCTTTCCTTTGTCACACCACTTCCATGACCACAACTGGGAAAAGTTCTCTACTTTTAGAACCCATATGATTATATTGGGCCTGAGAGAAAGTCCAGAATTAGCAATCTTAATTCTTTTTGCAATGTTTGACTCCCATTTGCCATGTAATATATTTAATCGTTTTAGGAATCAGGATCTAATGAGTTTTGTGGGGCTGTTATTCTGAATACCAAAATGCCTGTGTCTGAGAGTGTTATCAAGGAACCCAGGAAGAAAAACACAGGTTTTATCTTGCTTGACACTGACTAAGAATTCATTGGTAGTAGAAATATCCTGGCTCTTCAGCCAGAGGGGCAGAATCTGAAAGAAAGAAAGAAAGAAAGAAAGAAAGAAAGAAAGAAAGAAAGAAAGAAAGAAAGAAAGAAAGAGAGAGAGAGAGAGAGAGAGAGAGAGAGAGAAGAAAGAAAGAAAGAAAGAAAGAAAGAAAGAAAGAAAGAAAGAAAGAAAGAAAGAAAGAAAGAAAGAAAGAAAGAAAAAAAAATAGGGACACACAGAGCTGTTGGAATGAGAAATAACTGACATGCATTTCGCATTTCTTTTTCTCCTGTGAAAGATTTGGCACAACACAGACCGGTACAAGAAAATCCAAATCAAGCAACTTATTTCTGTTTATGCAAATCTGGGGACCTTAGAATAACACTGTATGATTCCTTGGAAAGTTGGTAAATGTATGGTGGGAAATCAAAAGAATAATCCTCATTAGCAAATAAAATAAGTCTTTATTATCCTGTGTTTTGTCACAGATGGATCGCAAGTATATAAACTTAAGAAGAGTCAGACACATGTATTCTCACAGTCTTAGTTGTATGTGATAAACAGTTAAATGAGGGAGAATAAATAGATCAAACTGATTGGAAATGCCGAACCACTGCGATCTACTAAAATGCGACCTCATCATACACGTGTTCAGGAGAGACTACTGAGGGGCCGTTGTTGTTATTTGGTAAGAAAACCACCACCTGTGGAAAAATCAGAACGTTAGATTCTTGTAGTCTACAGTTGGAGGGGACGTCGTTGTCCCATATGCTTAGGAGCAATATGGCTGCTCAGCACCTTCCTTCAGAATCCTGACACCTGGTGGGTCTATGTTCCCATTCTTGTTTTAACCCTCCTCTCCTTACACCTCTTCAACAATACCAGAAATGACCTTCATACCAGAAAAAGAGGACTCTTCAGCGTCTAGGGACAGTTCTTTGGCTGAGTGTGGTTGGCCATTTCCCCCCATCTCCACCTGCGCTACCTCCTTCAAAGATGATAAAGATTTCTCTATGAAACAGCATTTCTCCCCTTTCTTTTCCTAATCTGCCCCACAAAAATGGGACACACACAAACACATACACACATACACACACAGAGAGAGAGAGAGAGAGAGAGAGAGAAAGACCCCATAAAGACCCAGAGTACTCACCTTGTTGACAGAACAGGCCACCCTGCATGCAAATATAGAGAGGGACAAAGCGATGCAGCCTTCCGCCAGAGAGAGAAACAGCATTCCAGTTAGCATTCCCTGTCAAACACACGGAAAATCCCCACAGGTTATAGAAGACAGAAAAGCGGGTGTTGGGAGAGGAAAGAATCGGGCAGAAGCTGTTGGCCAAATTTCACATCTGGGGCTAGTTCATCTACTTACAACATGAACCCTTTTCTTTAACAGGAATTCCTGAATTTTCTCCCAGTTCAAATATACCAAATTAACAACTCGAGAATGGATATTATTAGAGTTCATAGCAGCAATGTCCACAATAACCAAACTGTGGAAGGAGCCGAGATGCCCTTCAACAGATGAATGGATTAAGAAGATGTGGTTCATATGTGCAATGGAATATTACTCTGCTGTCAGATAGACTGATTGCCCAACATTTGCACTGACGTGGATGGGACTGGAGGAGATTATGCTAAGTGAGATAAGTCAAGCAGAGAAAGGCAATTATCATATGGTTTCACTTATTTGTGGAACATAAGGAATAGTAGGGAGATCGTTTGGAGAAGGAAGGGGGAAATGAAGGGGGGGGAAACGGAGGGGGAAATGAACCATGAGAGACTATGGACTCCAGGAAACAAACTGAGGGCTTCAGAGGGGAGGAGAGTGGGGGAATGGGCTAGCCTGGTGACTGGTATTAAGGAGGGCACGTATTGCACGGAGCACTGGGTGTTATATGCAAACAATGAATCATGGAACACTACATCAAAAACTAAGGATGTACTGTATGGTGACTAACATTATATTAAAAAAGAAAATTCTCCTCTTTTCCTCACAGGCTCAAGAATGTCAGGTAAGCCCAGGCCTGTCCATACTGGCTTTTGTGTGTTTGCCTGACTCCTCCCCACCTCTCATGACCGGTGTTGACTTCTTGGCTTACACAGCTCCTTTGGTCTTTCAGCAGCTGTGTCTTAGAGCAGCCTGCAGTTAACCCCGTGAACTTCTCCCTCACTCTGGTTGCCCATGCATTTGAGAATATGAACGCACACTCCCCCGTCCCTTCAGTTGGTTGCTCAGAATCCCTGAACATCATGGAGCACGCAGAACACCAGTTTTCCTTTTCCTCCTCAGATAGTTTTTAAAATCACAAGAAAACTGCCCCTCCGAGAACTGAGTTCTTACAGAATTTTCCACTCACCGACCACACATCAGGGCCTTCAGACCTGAATGGTATCGAAAAGCTAACTTTTTTTGCTCAGTGCTCCTGGCAAGATGCAAAGGCCTAGATCCCTTCGCCTTCAGGAGGGTGTCCAGCATCTACGTAACCAATGGCTGCGGTCAGTTCCATGGTGAGAATTTACAGAGGAAAATTCAGACAAAACCAGTTTACAGATTTCCATGATGAAGACAGGATATACTTACTATAAATAAACTTTCCCTGGAAGACCTCCATATCCTACTTCCATACATGACTAGTTCTTCAAGAATGATCATACTTGTGCCAAACCCTGCTACAATAGCACTGACCATTTTCATTCCCAGGCTGCCTTGGATCTAAAAAGAATGAGAGAGATAAGCTGTTGCAAACCCTTCTCCTGTTCTTCCTGTGTTAGACTTGTTGGTCAGGGCCATTCAGCAGCTCTGAGTTGAGTTTGGGAATTTACTTGGGGATCTTCCCCAGTCTAAGGAAGAAGGATGGACCCTCCGGCATAGTTGCAGCTTTGTCTGCCTCAGGCTCAGGCACAGGGAGCATGTTGCCCATGGAAAGTCAGACAACAGCACTAAGCCCTTCATTCTTGCCTACGTGTCATGGAGGAACCACTTCTAGGGACAACCCGCCCAAACATTTGTAGGGTCCTTCTTTAGAGAACAAGCAGGTTTTGGTATGTGCCTTAGCCTTGTAGCTGAACAAGTCCCTGTTTCACTAGACCTACCCGAGCCTCAACAATGAGACACTTACCAGACACTTGGTTACTTTCTGTCCAGCAGCAACGGACAGTGCTCCAGAAATGAGGAACTGACCAAAGAGAGAGAACCTACTCAGAGCTTGTACCTGCACTCCCATCCTTACAACATCCTCCTGGCGCCCCCCATTCCCCTGCCAATATTATCTACCCAAACAGTCAGCCCACGCTTAGGACCTAAACAGCAGTGCATGGATTTTTGAGAGAGAAAGGTGAAGGTATTGCAGATACCGGAAAAATTGCAAACACTGGAATAATCTAATACTCACGGAGAAGGAACCCCATACATGATAGCCTATGTTAGTGATCATGCAACGTCGATGTCCATAGTCGTATGGAGAAAAAGGACTGATTGTCACACCCAGGCACAGTGTTAACAGCCCAGTGAGGATCTGAGCCACCTGGAGGGTAAAAGACATCCTTGAGGGGCAGCTTCTCAGGACGGAGATTCTCTCGCAAATCAGTGCACGTTAACTTCTCTCTCACCTCTGAGACCCCAATCCTGAGATGACCTCCCAGGAAGTTAACAGTCTACCTATCAAGTCTTTTTCCCCGTCCAATGCAGGACATTGACATTAGCCTAAAACTCTTTTTTCATATAATTGCTACCTAAGTAGAGACAATTTTTAAAATTCCAGTGATGGACAGCTTCACAACATTTCTTTCCACTTCTTGAATCTATAAGGTTTGTGCCGTTCAGGATGGCTCCACTCAGTCCATCACAGTCAATGATCTAGAGAATTGGAGAGCCGTGAGGAAATCCCAGTCCCAACTCAGGAATTGTTCCTCTCCCCACAGCACAGCCTGTGCTCAGATCATGTGCCCACTCACCCCTGGGACCTGGGGCTGTCCCTTCAGGAAGAGCAGCAGACTCTTCTGCTGCTGGGAGGGTAAAACCCAGGTACCCAGCCGACGCAGTTGGGTTATACTCTCATTCTCAGGAAGGTTTATCGTGTCGTCCTGGGCTGTCTCTGCCTGCAATGTCCCTGCGTGGCTGTTCACACCAGGAAAGAAAACACTTCTCAGCATAGATTCACATTTAAATATTTTCCTTGTTCAATAGCAAAATCCAATGGCAGGGGATTTCGTGTCTCTGGGAAATGTACCACATTTTACTTCCATGTTTGGATCAAGGCATAACCCAGATTTTTCCCATACCTACCCAAGCAGATAAATCTAGATTGAATTACAGCTTCCTATCCTCAGCAATGTACACACAGCTATTGATCTTAAAGCAGGGACTGCAGCCCTGTAAGACTGAAACCCAGATATTTACCTTTCCCCCTCATCTTTCAGGAGCAAAAGCAACTGCCCATTCACAGCAAGATTTCAAACAAGAGTTTTCCATTTACAAATTTCCTCTAGCTCAACTTATAGAGACCCCCATAGTCTAGGCACTTGTATCCCTCCCACTTAGATGCCTTCTCGGAGACAAAGCATGGGGTTAAGATGAGAAAAGATTTCTTCCTACCTTTGCATATTCTCAGTACACACAAATGGGTTATTGTCCCTTCTGGTGTGTGGTCTCTAACTTACAGTGTTCAAAGACAATGGCCTGCTCTGATGTATGATGTGTGAAGAAAACATTGCCCAGAGTCCTGTGTTGGCCATTTGTTTCCTGTGACTTATCTCATTCAACCTGCCAGATGAGTATCTGTGATGTTCTTCATCTTGGTAACATATCCTTAAGATAATAATCTGACTCCACTTCCCATGCACTAAGGACTTTATCAAAGCTCACACATGTTCTCAACACCAGCTCCTCCCCACTGCTGCGTTCCTCCTGAGTTCTGTGCAGAAGTCGGTGCATGCCACATCCTCACCTATTTGGGCCCATGCTACCCTGATTTTTATAAGTTTTCATAAACCAAAGATTTCCTGAAGCCCTTGTTTTCATTAATGCTATCTTACGTTATTTTATATGATCAGTGAAGTTGATTTTATTACAATACATTTTTAACTATGCAATACACTTTCCATATTAAACTTTCTTGTGTAGTGGAAATTTTTAACATAATCTATGTGAATTTTCTGGACTTGTAACCCAGGGCATACCCACTTCACTAAATAAAAGTGGTGCTGTTCTTCCATCTAATTCTAGCCTGATGCACCACAAGAAGTATTTCCTAGTTATTCATGGCATATGTGCCCGTGAAGGACAGTGATCGTTCATGTAGATTGTATCTCTCTCACAAAGTCATTCCTTCCACCCCTTAGCTGGTCCTCTTACAGGCTGGAACACTGATTCTCAGACATCAGCTTTCCACCAATACCCAACAGTATTTCCTCAATAAGAGTAAAAGCCCAGTGATGATGATGGTCATGTGTTGTATTAGAATACTTAGTCAATTCTACAGCGGATTGTCCACAGTATCCACTCCCGAGGGAAAGTGCTCCCTCTACTGTCACTATTTGGGCTAGCAAGTCCTTTTCAACATGATTAAGATGACTTGGGGACAGTTTTGGTTTTAGGCTATAATCCACACAGCAATCCCACAGGAATCCTCCTCTCTCAGACAAGATGTGTTGTTGTGAGTCTAATACTGACAAATCCCTCCTCCACGGTGTGAATCTTGTTATCACCATGCAGTTCCAGGGTTTTGTGCGGTCTCAGCCCATCGACAGTAGTGCAATTGGCTAGAAATGCCTGGGAACACTCATCTGGGCCCCAGTGAGCCTCCCACAGACATCTCCCCTTACCAAACGAATGTTAAGGCTGGACCAACATTTGTGGTTATTAGGATTGCAAAACGCCCTCCAGCAGCAATCATCAAGAAAGACCTGGAAATTACGCAGCACACTGGGGTCACATAGCAAGGTCAAGGGTGAGAGGGAAGGAGAGAGCAGGGGTCTAGGGTTCTGCTTTTATTGGGGATGAGGCTGAGGACCTAGGGTTTGGGGGACTCATTCTTTTTTGGTGAATTTAAAACACAAGAGCAGGAATTGAAAGCACTGGGAAGAGAAGAAACAAGTGGCCCAAAGGATCATTTAGGAAAATCAACAAAGAACTCTGAAACGAAGGAGTCCGTGCAAGAGGAGGCCTGGCTGTTTACCATGTGGCTGGCAGTGTATTTATTCCAGACAGCTGTCTTTGAGGCGGATGCCTCTTTGAAACGAATGCCTCTCACAATCAAAGCGTAAGTTGTCAGACACTTGCATTACCAAAAACAAAACAAAAAACTGTCTGGGCTAACACTACACCCATGCATAGGAACTGTCCTCTGAGGGCAACACTGTGGGATCCATGCCTTTACCCACTGTGACAGGTTACGTCACAAAAATTGGCTCAAATTGCTCCAAAAAAAATCAGCTCAAAAATGTACTTCCTCTTCGGGACCAATCATGTGCCCAAATATCCCTTTCTACTTGGCAGTATTTAAAATTAGTAGTATGTCTCCTTGTTGAGATGTTAAGAATCCATGTCAGTAATTATCTGCCAGGCTTCTGCTGATATTTCTAGAAAGTGTGCTAGTTCTTCTATACTACTCTCTCAGGATTTCCTATCCCCTTGGTCCTAGTCTCTGCTCTCCATGAAGTTTTTGAGTAGTAGGTGATTTTAATTGAGCAATTTCTGAGTAAATAAAAATCTTCTCAGGAGGTCACCGAGGCAGAAGACTACCCAGGAAAAGCAAAACCAATCACCTCCTATTCTTTCAGAGGTCAAGCTTTAAGCAGGATCACTAACAATAATCAGGTAATGGAATCTTCAACTAATTTCATACACATAGTGCTCCCTGTCAGTCTCTTTGGTCTGTCTTTCCTGAGTCCCACTCATATAAGGACAGATGGGGAGTCATCCTGATGAGGAGAACCAAGGCAAGAGAAATGTCAATAAAATTAGATTTCCTTACAACTTGTAGCCCACTGATAAATCCCTGAGACACGCAGAGTGCGACATTCCTTGAGGAACTCACAGCTGCCTTGATGCTTTGCAAGAGACTAAAAGCAACCTTATCTTGACAACAGCCAGACCTCCAGGGTCCTGTAAGTCTTCTTTAACATAGGGAAATCCTTTTAGAGATTTTCGATATCTCTACCCCCACAGCTTAGAAGTATATAATCAGTTGCACCTCATAATCCCAGCGCAGCTCTTTCTGCCCACAGGTCCTATCCTCATGCTATAATAAAAGCACCTTTTTGCACCAAAACATCTCAAGAATGTTTTCTTGACCATCATGCTCAATGACCCCACATCAGTCCCACCAGCCAATTCCCATCGTATCCATTCACCCTGTTCTTGCTTTTTTATCATAAAGTTGTACCACCTCTCTTGAAAATTGATTAGTGGTTTCTTTTTGGTTTTTAAGAATTTATTTTTTTTTCTTTATTTGCCAGGGGTGGGAGAAGAGAGAGAGAGAATGCACAAGCAGGGGGAGCAGCAGGCAGAGGGAGAAGCAGGCTCCCTGCTGAGCAACGAACCCGATGTGGGACTTGATCCCAACCTGAGCCGAAGGCAGACGCTCAACTGACTGAGCCACCCAGGAGTCCCTGATTAGTGGTTTGTAATAAAGCTGAACAGGTGCTTTCTGAGACAAATGTCTAGATAAAGAGAGGATTTTTGATGATGAAGAAAATTTTAAATCCTGCCAACCCAGAATCCTTTCCACAAAATGTAGAAAAGACAGAAAACAGTTTTACTTCATTTTTAATGCTAGCAAATTTATTTACAGTTGTATTGCAAGCCTACTATATCCACAAATTTTTCCCTTTTTAAAAAATCGAGGTAAAGTTGACACACAATGTTATATTGCCTTCAGGTGTACAACATAGTGATTAGACATGTCTGCATGTTGCAGGGGAGGAAGAATTCTTCCTCTGCCATTCAAGGTCTTCCAGCTGGACTAAGAATTCAATTTATAGGTCATAGATAAACAGGAGGGGAAAAAACGGTTTAATTATGTGTGCACAGAGGTCCAATAATGAAGTTGAGGCCCAAAGAAATGACCAAAGCAGGCAGTTTTTATATATTTAGACAAAGAGGCTCTCCATTTGGGAGGAATTTACAGGAAAAGGAAAACAGGTAGTTAGGACCTTAAATGAGTAAGGAATTATAAGCAGAATTTGGGCTGGAGTAGTAGATTAGCAAAAAAGTAACAAGGTTTATTTCTACAGCTTTCTTGCCTTTAAAGTCCCTTTCTCAGGTGATAAGGGTGTCCTTTTACTTCTTAGTACAGGAAGGGTATTTTTCTATATGGGACATTTGTTTCCTGCTTTCAGAGGGGCAGAGGAAGTTCTGAGTGTCCTGGCAACAACTGTTTACCAAGTCGCTTTGATTCAAGATAATCAATATGCTGTTGTGGTATATTTTGAGGGTGACCTGCCCTTGGCCCTTATAATGTTAGGCAGTGCTCCCCAAATACATAGCTACCACCTGTCACAATACATGATTACAACACCATTGACTATATTCTCTATGCTGTGCCTTTCACTTCTGTGACCTATTCATGCTAGAACTGGAAGCCTATATCTTCCACTTCCCTTCACACATTTTCCAATGTTACTTTGAAAAACCATGAGCCAATGTACCAAATACACCTGTAAGAGCAAATACAAGTTAAAGATAGAAGGATTAATTTGCCCTGTTGAGAATGAGGGAAAAGACTTCCCTCTTCCTCCCTTTCTTGTAATATTTACTTTAGAAAACTGGTAAGTTCTTTCTCTGTCTCACTGAAATGTATGTACACCTTTTTGAGACAGGGAAACTGAAGGACTCCATAAAAATCTGCTTTTTCTCCTTTTCCTGCTTCTATTCTGTTAGGACCTGCACCTCCACCCCACACTGTACACGCCTCAGAATGCAAATAACGTATGTCCTTCTGGTAAGGGACAAGGAGTTAATGATTTCTCTAGAATAGATTACATCTAAGGAAGGACCAGGTAAGAATGACCAGACAAAGCCATTATATGTGTATTCCAGACCACTGGCACTAGATATCTCGACACCAAGACCCCCTGTCTCTAAGGAATGACTCCTGGGCCCTCATCTTTGCTCAAACCAGTTCCTGGACACCTGAGAAGACATGTACGCCAGACCTCCATTCTCAATAAAAATCCCAGACCCTGAAGAAAGATGAGACTCATCTTCCTTTTATTTCTGAGTCTCCTGGATGCTCTCTTTATCTTCTCTCTCTACATCTTCAGTAAACTCTGCTCTCACTTCCTGCTGGCTCACATTTGATTATGTCCTTCGAGAAGCCAAAGACCTTCTTGGCTGGTCTTGCAGGACCCAATCTGGGTCCCTATACCCAGCCTTCCAGCATCATCTTGAAAAGCAAAATATGTCTCTTTGACAGTTTTAAGACTCAGGAATGTCCTTCTCAACAACTTGGGACCATAACTTTGAAACACAGTCATCAAGGCAGTGCCCTACGTCCCAGTTTCTGTGGAGGGTAGGAGTCCAACTCCAACAGGTGGCTCTCACTAAGTTGCAAAATTGCCTCCTGATAGACTAGATGGTGGCCATGTGTGTCTTTGTATCTTGCATCTGAGAAACATTATTTGGGAAGATGTAAAAATTGTTGTAAGGCCTACATTGTCATATAAACGTGACATGACTTACATGATTGACAGGAACTCAGGAGAAATTTATTACTCACTTCACCTTCTGGTTTAACACTTATTCAATGATGAAATGGTTTTGTTTCTCTTTTTCCTTTGGGCAGTGATTTTCTGGGTTGAGAGCAGGTTTTGTTTTTAATTATATTTCCTCAACAAGTTATAGCTAATCCACAAAAGGGATTTTTAGACAGCTCAGTAGATACAATCCTTTAGATACATGTTCCCAAGAATAATGGCAACCGACCTCATGGCAGACCTCTTGATAGCACATACTTTCTTTTATATTTCATCCCTAAATTTATCTAGCCATAGGAACAGCCATCTGTGCTAGCTCACTGTCTTTGTATGAAGGAATAATAAAACATCTGGTATCCCTATGACAAGTAGATGGTTACAGTTTGGAGCAAGGTACTAAGCCAAACTCCCACAGTGACAAGGAAATGGTGACACTATTTTTCTTATTGTTTACATTTCAAAGAGAAGGCTCTAGGCCTTTAAGAAGAATATTCCTGAGTTGTAATGCTGGCAAGAGGTCTATTTAGCCCCCCCCCCCAAAAAAATTACATACATACATATCAAAGGAACATAAGAAGGATTCACAAATACTATGTTTCTCAAGGACATGATTTAGAAAAGAGATGGGAGTGAGGAAGAGAGAGGTCTATTTCCATTTGGCAGCAGGGAACATTCTAAATGTTTTTATTCACCATTACAATAGTCCTGAAGTAGGGAGAGAGGTAGTATCAGGAGTGGAATCTTAGGGTAAAAATTTGAGCACCTCAATTTTGGCCAGGGAATAGTGGAGGCTATTTCAGAGAAATGTGGGACCTACAGATGACAATATCTTACCACCATTCAAAAAACCCTATGCTCTTTTTTGAAAGTTGGTTGAGAAAAAGTACATGCCCCATTGATGGCCTGTTGATATCTGCTTGTCTTGGAGATG
This sequence comes from Ursus americanus, assembly GCF_024610735.1. Lineage (NCBI taxonomy): Eukaryota > Metazoa > Chordata > Mammalia > Carnivora > Ursidae > Ursus > Ursus americanus. The sequence continues at coordinate 36,608,470 of NC_142150.1, read as the reverse complement.
CCATGCCCCAAATAAGTCTAATATTAGAAAAGTTGTATATTTAGAATCAGAGTAAGTTTTGGGGACAAGTTTTAGGTGAAGATAAAGAGAACCACAATTTTCTAGAGAATGAGCAAAAGATTAAATCATCCATATATTGAAAAAGAGTAGGATTTACCTCAAATTATGGTTCCAGTCTTGATTTTCAACCTGCGAGGTGTGTGCAGGTGCCCTGAGGTACGGCTGCCTCGGTGGAGTTTTGCTTTTCCCAAGTGAAAGCAACTTTTCACGTACAGGAATTCTAATGGAAGTAGAGTGGAGCTCTACCACAAAGAAATAAATAGGATCTGAAGAAATAGGAGGCAAGAATAATTTTCTCCTTGGAAATCATTTCTTAAAATGCAAGAGATAATCTCATTCAGCTATGAGATCCTGAGCAAGAGTGGTTTTATTCATGAGGTGTCTTTGCTAGTGGACAGGGATATTCAACAGTCTTGTCTGAAATACATTCGACCTTCTTTGTTTTAGATCCTTTACAATTCATTCTAAACCAGATGTGGCTTCTTGTTTTGGGTTGCTGAAGGAATCAAATTTTGTTGTTAGCTGGTTGGTTTTTAGGATTCGTGGTAACGTTTAAGGTTCAACAAGGGTTCAACTTTTTAAGGGTTCAAGGTCTGTATCAGTATTTCCTGTAATGCATAATATAATAAGGACTTTTCTAGTAGATCAGACAAAACCAGTATAAGTAATTTAGAATCTAGAGCTGGGAGATCCGGTAGAAAAAGATACCCTTTTTCCTGATATACATTCTGGATATCTAAAGATAATCCATCTGAGCCATGGAAAAGGGTGATATTCCATTTACAAAGAGCATCTTGGCCTAATAAGACCTAACGGGTAGAGTTATTAAGATGATTCAGGGGGCCTAAATGACAGAAGGAGTTTAGGAAAGCAGCAAGGTCTATGGGTTTGAAGGAACCCTGCTAAAGAAAGCTCTGTATTCCAAGGATCTAGTGACAAAATAACAGGACTAAGAAGTAGATAATGTAGCTCCTTTGTGTCAACTAGGAAAGTGGCAGTTTCTCTCGGATGCAATAGGAAAAGTTCTCCATTAATGATGAAAGGAAAGAGAAACAAAACATATAAATACAAAGTTCTGTTGGGAGGAAGATTTTTCTCTTTCCTTCAAGAGTCTTCTGGCTGGTCTATGAATTAAATTGATGTGAAACAGATGAATAGGAGAAAATTGAATTTAATCACATATGTACAGGAAGTCCATAGAGACATGGAAACACCAAAGAGAGTCAGACAGAATGAGGTAAATATGCCGTCCTAAACTTTAGGAGAGGGGTCTGGGGTCTCAGACTCCAAAGGAAAGGAAAGGAATTCACAGGAAGATGAAAAGGGTAAAAGTCTGGTTAAAAAAAAAAAAATGTTTGCTGGGCCACACAGAAGCAATGGGTCATAGAGGGATTTCAACAAACAGACATTGTTAAATTTCTCTCTGTACATCACCCCAGCTCATATGACACTGTGGTTATGTATGGTGCTAGCTCTCTTCCTGGAGCAGATCTTCTATCTAAATTCTTTTACGTAGTCAAGGTGAAGGTCAAAGTTTCTTCCTGAGTGGTTTGGGCCTTGCTTGTTCACAGCTTGAAATCGTCCGCATGCCAGGATCGACGCCTTGAGGTAACTAGTTCTGAACCCTTACAGTTCTCATTAATCTGATTGATAAACAAAGATCATAAGTTCTTAAGGCTGTTGCTTGCCAGCTAAGGCAATAACAATTGTTCTACCAATGTCCTTTTTTCTTACCTCATCAGTGAATTTATCTGGTATGTACCACCTCACAGCTGACACGGGGACCAAGGGGAGCCGCACCAAAACGCACCACTTTGACATATTGTTTTGTTGATTGATTTTTATTTATTTTATTTTATTTTTATTTTTTAAAGATTTTTATTTATTTATTTGTCAGAGAGAGAGAGAGAGAAAGAGCAGGAGGAGGGGGAGTGGCAGGCAGAGGCAGAGGGAGAAGCAGGCTCCCTACTGAGCAGGGAGCCCAGTGCGGGACTTGATCCAGGACTCTGGGATCATGACCTGAGCTGAAGGCAGACACTTAACTGACTGAGCCACACAGGCATCCCTGATTGATTTTGAAAGAGAGAGAGAGAGAATGAGCGGAGGTGGGGAGAGAAGAGGGGCAGAGCCAGAGGGAGAGAGAGAATCCCAAGCAGGCTCCACACTCAGTGTGGAGCCCAACATGGGACTTGATCTCATGACCTGAGCTGAAATCAAGAGTCAGATGCTTAACCAACAGAGCCTCCCAAGTGCCCCAATATATTATTTTAAATACAATTTACTTAAGAGACAGCCCATGCAAGAAGGACACTCAGACCCTCCTCTGTTGCCCCTGAAAGAAGGAAATAAATCTCCCATGCGGAAGGTACCCTCTCATACCAAGAGGGACAGAGACATCCTTAGCACCGGAGATAGGAAATTTAGATCCAGGAAGGCTATACAAACAACACTTGTTCCTTTTTACTAATTTCCCACCCAGCCCAAATTCTGTTTAGAATTTCTTTCTAATTGAAGCTTGCAAAGTTCAGTTTTCTTTGTCCTGTCAATTCCTCACAGATTTATTGTCTGTCTAAAAAGTATAAAAACTACCTGTCTTGGTCATTTCTTTAGGTCTCAATTTAGTATCGGGCCTCCATGTGCATACAGTGAAACTTTGGGTTTTTTCTCCTGTTAATCTGTCTCACGTAGATTGCGCTCTTAGTCCAGCTGGAAGAACCTGAAGGGTAGAAGATGAATTTTTCCTTCCTTACACTGATAAAGCTGCAAGCTACACATTTTGTTTGAACAATCCTCTTCGTTACCTACTGTTTCCTTAGGATGTTCAGCAGGTTGCAAGAATGGCCATTAGGAGGTTTCTATACTGATATTCTGTCTTTGTTCCTACCCTCGCTAGTAAGCTGCTACACATCCAATTGTGGGCTCAGTTGTTGCTTTTTTCTTTTTTTTAAGATTTTATTTATTTGTTTGAGAGAGAGGGTGAGGAAGAGGAGAAAGAGAAAGGGGGGGGAGGGAGAAGCAGACTCCTGCTGAGCAGAGAGCCCGATGTGGGCCTCGATCCCAGGACCCTGAAATCATGACCCGAACTGAAGGCAGATGCTTGCTTAACTGACTGAGCCACTCAGGCGCCCCTGTGAGCTCAGTTTTTTAAAATTCTTCCTTTAGGGTGCCTGGGTGGCTCAGTCGGTTAAGCATCTGCCTTTGGCTCAGGTCATGATCCCAGGGTCCTGGGATCGAGCCCTGCGTCAGAATCCCCGCTCAGTGGGGATCCTGCGTCTCCCTCTCCGTCTGTCAGTCCCCCAGCTTGTGCTCTCTTTCTCTCTCAAATAAAGTCTTTAAAATAAAATAAAATAAAATAAAATTATTCTTTTATTTTTGTATTCTCAAACAAAACAGTTTGAAGAAAATGTACTTTCCGGTATCAGATCATCACCATTCTCTCTTGAAAACACCCCTATTTGCAGCCTTCAAATTGCCTTGATCTTAGTATTTAGAACGCCTCACGATTCAGCAATGAAGCAACAAACATGATTTCACTATTCCCTCTTGTAGAACTCGCCCACAGATTTCTGAGTGTAAAGTTTGTATCCTTTTCATTCTCCTGCACTAATTCCACAATTGCCAAACAATTATTAGAACAATCTTCCTCTATACCAAAAGTAGTGAAAATAAACAGAAACTAATTCTTGAATTTGGCCTCTCTCTTAGATGAAAGGTCTTAGATCAGTACAAGAATTCCACACTAATTATCTTTCTACAAATGTTGAAGAAGACTGTAAAAGGGAAAATCACACATTAGCTAACCAATGTAAGCACCTCTGAGATTCATACCTGTCTCAGGACAGTCCGCTGGGATGCTTATATTGGTTGCCTAAACAGCTATGAGGCAACTGTCTTGGCCAGTTTTCTATTATTTTTATGGAAACGGTCTAATGCTAATTGGAAAGAAGTAACTGAGATATTTTTAAAACACAGCCTAGAAGAATTCTTTGTAGCTTTAAACTTGCAACATTAAATCTGCAGCAAGATAGTAACATTTGTGTTCCCTACAAAATTAGAAATGTTTCAGAAAGGGGCTTAGCCTTCTCAATTAATGCTCTCAATGCAGTAATCTTTACTTAAAGGAATAATCTGTTCCTAAGATGTATCCCCTATTGGACAAAATTTCAAAATCGCAGCTCAAAAAAGATAATTTGGATAAGCCCCAGAAATTGGCCTGGGGCCAAACTTATTTTCTAACAGGAGCAAACGGAGAAGATTTGCCCCATGTGTAGGGCGACAGGAGAGGGATTCATGCCTTGGCCCATCAACACCATCCCATTCCACCAGGCTCATCGGATGATGGCTCTGGAAGGCATTGGTTCAGATTCCATCACAGAGCTCACCCTAGGAAGCAGTGCACTGGGTTCTCTGGGGCACTATTCGGTGAGGTAGTGGATATTTCTCTCATTTACACTAGGTTTTTTCTTCGAAATTGAGTTCCCCTGTTGTGTAAAGAAATAATTATGCAATGTGCTCGCGGGCACCCTCCAGCCTCTCCTTCCTCCCGATAAGGTGTTAAGATGGGTTAAGATGTGGACTCTCTCTGAGATAGTCTTTTATCTTTTATTTTGAAACATGCAGACCTTTATCACGACCTACAAATGTTGATCCACAGAGCCTGACCCACGTTTCCTCCCTCTGTCTACCAATCGTCCAAGAAGTCAGTAATGGATTACATGAGGGAAAATATCAGTATTGGAAAAATTGGCATGTTGAGAATCAGAAGCCAATTTGTCCACAGAAGAATCATGACATGAGAAGAGTATAGGTAATGTTCCTTGCAGAAGTTACATTGTCTTAGGAATTCTCCCTCAGTCTTTTAGAACTCCATTTTGGCCTCATCAATAATGACATAATCCCTGGCAACCTTCTCAAAACCCCATTATTCTTCTGGAGAAGAACCTACAGGTAAGGCACACCCAAAGAACCCGAGAGAGAAAAGCATGGCTGGCAATGACCTGTCATTTGTCTCTGGCCTTCCCTTTGCTGATGTTCTAAGAAGGGCATGTCATATTTTACTCCTGTTGGAGAAATACAGTTGAAAACAAGATCTTCTCCCAGCCATGAAAATCTCCCCGCAAAAGTAGGAAAAGAAAGAAAATATTTTGCATAACAGATGTTTCCATCGTTCATTCCAGTTTCACAGGAGAGCACTGCTCTGACGTTGATGAGAAACACGGTTGGTCAGTATAACACTAAACCGCCTTGCCAATTATTTTCCGTAGATAGCATTAAAATATACACCTGACCAGCATCAATATACCCACAGTACCTAAACTGATCCAGAGTTCATTGCTCCCACTCATTAATTCTACCTTATCAGGTTGCTCCTTTAATAAGACAGGGGAGTCAAGAGTAGCATAGGTGTCCGTCCTAGTTAACACCCATTCCTAGATCTCAGGGAGACCAGGAGGGGTCAATGCAGTACACTTGCCTTTCTATGTATCTCTGACTATTGGCACATGACTGAGCACCTGTAGCCTTTTCATTTTATGAATCTCTGCGTCAGACTAAGGCATCAACCCCTGTATTCTAATCTTCTGAGCCAGCAGCTGCTTTTGTGGTTTCGTTATATTTTCTTGGGGGGGGGGTTGCACCTATATGAACCAAACCAATTCTTCCTCTAAATCTCTACAAGTTTCTAGAACTGAGTGCCTTACGTGGGAATGACCTTTATTGTCCAGCCATCTGGGGCCAATATTCCTGATCACCTAGAAATCCTTCCTGCTAACTCCCATCCCCACCCCACACACCCCTGTGAGGCATGACCCAGACTCATCTTCTACTGCTAAATAAGTTACTATCACCTCTGAAATACTCTAATTCCATCCAGATTTTATTGTCCTCCAGACAACAGTGTGGTCATTAACCCAGGAATGCCCATTAGTAAACTCAATGACCTGCTTTGCCATCAATAGAGAATCTTAGGATTCAGATCACAACAGTGGGACAAGGGGGTTCTCAGAGGGCTCCTCCCTTGCCCATGTTACAAAGAACCTGATCACATTGTGAATGAGATTCTCTGTGCTGCTTCCTCTCTGTTTGACTGTCTGTCTGAAATCATCAAATATTCCTCTTTTTTTAAGATTTTATTTATTTATTTGTCAGAGAGAGAGAGAGAGCACAAGCCGTGGGGAGCAGCAGGCAGAGGGAGAAGCAGGCTCCCCACTGAGCAAGGAGCCCGATGTGGGACTTGGGACTCGATCCAGGACCCTGGGATCATGACCTGAGCCGAAGCGAGACGCTTAACCAACTGAGCCACCCAGGCATCGCTGAAATCATCAAATATTTCTATCCTTTCTTGCAGAAGCAGTTTTAATCAACTCAGTAACAAGCCAGTTGTCTCTCAAATAGATTCCAAAGAGAAATTGCCTCAGGCAGTTTTTAAGACCCAAACTCAGGTGGTTTTCTCTGGGTGGACCTATTTGACTTTTTCTCTAGGTCCCAGTCTGTGTTCTGGTTGCAGACTTTCCTCTAGTATTATCTGAGCAGTTGGTTGCCGAGGACAGAGGAGGAATGCCCGCACAACTGCTTTTTATAAATATTCTCATGGTTGTTTCTGATCAAAAACCCACTCAAATTCAGATTTCTTGCTGGTGACTATGTGAATAGAGCCCAACAAGATTTCTAGATGAGGGAAATTACGTTGCTTCAGATGGAATATTTCATTTGGGCATGAACATCTGCTGTTTTTAAGTAGGTCTGCCAAACCCACCTGTTTTCCCTTCTAAATCCCAGTGACAGATCAGCTGTCATAACATTTGAAAGCATCCACTCACAGAAGGTTACATACCACATTTCAAAGTGAAATTTACTGCCCTTTGATAAACATCATCAAAGCAAATATAGAGGTAAACATTAAAGGAAATATCAGGGCATCATCAGTAAAGTGATGAATCAAAATCAGGAACCACCCCAAAGATGCAGTGGAAAAACCCCACCACCCTGCTGTCCTATCCCTGCCTCATCCTACCACCATGAGATATCAGACAACTCCACACTGAGAAACCTTCTATAAAACAGCTAACTTGGAATCTTCAAAACCGTCAAAATCATAGCAAAGAAAATGCAAAACTACTCCAGACGGAGGAGATCAGAGAGACAGGGAGCTGAATAAGTGTGTGAGTCCTTACTGGTTCCATTGCTATAAAGGAAAGTATTTGACTATTCATAAAATTTGAGTCATTCAGGGAATTAGATAGTACCACAGTATCGATGTGAACTGCCTGGATTAGATATAAATTTCTTCATCAAAGTTATCATGAAGTTATGTAAAGGGCAAGCTACTATATGACAGAAGATATTTGCCACAGTTATAAACAACAGAGACTTATTTCCACATGCATAAGCGTCTCTTACAAATCAGTAAATCAGGGAGACAAAACAATGGGAAGAACAGATAAGACTTAAATAGACACTAGCAAAAGCGTAAGTATCCAATCTGAAAAATAGATATTTGACCTCATTAGAAAATAAGAAAATAAAGCCAATATGAAACCACACTTTATAGATTAACAGACACCTGGATTGCTCTCCTAATATAAACAAGTAGGAAAATGGGTGGACTATATGAAAGAATTATTTCCAGACACCGTATAACAGGGAGCACAGGGATTTCATTTCTCAGAGAATGAAAGCAAGGAAGAGGAGCCCTGCACTCAGGCTTTCTGTCTGGAGGAATAGGCCAGTTCCCAGGGAAGAAAGCAAGATCAAATGAGAGCTTAGCTTCTTTATTGACTTGAAAAGACAGAGACCTTAGTTCAGGGAGGCCTGTGTGATTTAGAAATTGCAGGGAAAAGCTCAGGAGAAGAGGAAGCTAGATGGAAAATGCACTCTAGAAATCTGCTTAGGAGTCCCTGAGTCTTTGTTTTACGATAAATCATGAAGAACCGTGCAAAACTCCTCAATTCTGGGCAAAGGATAAATGGAAACCAGTAAAGCCCAGTGATTCCTAGAGCTCATCTAACGCAGGGAGGGACACTCGAGCTGCGGGAGACGTCCTTTGTACTCACTCAGCACATTCAGCGGGGACCATAAAAAGATCATGCCTTAGTTCGGGGATAAAGTTTACCAGCATAAGCCTACTTGAGACCCATACTAACTAAACATAAAAACAAACTGAAAATATCAAGCTGATCTGTACCTAATACAAATGCCCTGGGCAAAAATACTTTCTTGTGGATGCAAAAATGAGAGGGGGATGGAGAAAAGGAAGAGGAGGAGAGAAAGAAGGAAGGAAGGGAGGGAGGGAGGAAGGAAGGAAAGATGTAACTCATGCTTAGTTTAAAAAATAAAAAAAGACAGGGGCACCTGGGTGGCTCCGTCGGTTGAGCGTCTGATGCTTGGTTTTGGCTCAGGTCATGATCTCAGGATCGTGGGGTTGAGCCCCAAGTCCAGGCCTCTGCTCAGTGCAGAGTCTGCTTGGGACTCTCTCTCTCCTCTCCCTCTGCCCCTCCCCTGCTTGCTCACTTGCTCTCTCTCTCTCTCTCAAATAAATAAATAAAATCTTTAAAAAAAAAAAATAAAAATTTAAAAAGACAATAAACATAGACTGAGTTGAACCCAAAGACCAATCATCAGTAAAGGAAACCATTTTTCTCTAAATTCCAGCACTCTCAGGTATAAAATCAGGAAGCTAACACAGTTGACCCTTGGACAACACAGAGGTGAGGGGCACTGACTCCCCTCACCCTGCCACAGTCAAAAACCTAAGTATAACTTTTGACTTCCCCAAAACTTAACTACTAATAGCTTACAGTTGACCAGACGCCTTACTGATAATGTAAACAGTTGATTAACACATATTTTGTATGTTATGTGTATTATACACTGTATTCTTATAGTAAAGTAAGCTTGAGAAAAGAAAATGTTCAGAAATCATAAGGAAGAGAAAATGCATTTTTTTTAGTACTGCACTGTATTTGTAAAAAACAAATCTGTGTATAAGTGGACCCATGAGGTTCAAACCTGTAATGTTCAAGTCAACTGTACTCCAGTGTCTTCTTGTAGGGATTTGAGGAGATATTGGTCCTAAGGTTCTCAGCTCAAAACCTATTTCACTAAGAGTTTCTACCACCCATCTGTCCATATTTATTGCCGTAAATTCCTTCTGAAGCACAGAAAGGAGACACGAGGCCAGGTTGACTACTGTTGCTGTCAACGCTGACTTGTACCCTGGTCCTTCTCAGGTGCGTCTGAGAAGTGCTCTGCCCGCCCGAGGCCCAGAAAGAGGCTGAGATTACGGAAGAGGGACCCACGTGAATGGACTGATGATGGGACAATGAAGACAGCTTTAGTCAGCAAACTGGAAGGACATGGAATTAGAAGGAGTGGCAAATAAAGCTATTAGCTAGAGTAAGAAATAGGCTACAATGCTCCTAATTCTGAGTGGTGACATTTGATAAGTATCAACCCTTAGCCGCATTTGCCTAAAGACATCACAACCCCTTGGTGCGGAAGTACAGCAAATGAGGAGCCTCAGAAAGATCAGAGTGAGGATCTGTTCCCCCACGTGGTGGTTCAGTCAGTGTCAGACACGGAAGAGAAGCAAGACCTCAGGAGACCCCGGACCCCCACCTCTGGACGCTGGAACAACCAGGTACGCACCGCTCCTCACTCTTCATGATCTGGGCCCCCGGAGGGGGTTCTTGGGTAAATTCTGGGATGTGGAGATAGAGCCTGACTCTGGAGATAAATAGACACTGGGCAGGGTGGGGCTCTGGTGCAACCACGTCTGCTTCCTGCGCCAGGGGCTAGCTCTGAGATGTGCTCTGAGCCTCTGTGTCTCCTCTCCCTGCTCCCCTGCCTCCCTTCCCTGTATCCTCACTTCTGCTTTCCTGAGGGAATTGCCCTTTATCATAAATAAGCCTTCTTCAGGCTATGTTTCCCACGGGATCCTTGGAGTAGGGATCCTTTAATTCTTTATTTGACAGAGAGAGAGCCAGAGAGTGCGGCGGGGGGGGGGGGGGTATGGCAGAGGGAGAGGGAGAAGCAGGCTCCCCGCTGAGCAGGGAGCCAGATGTGGGTCTTAATCCCAGGACCCTGGGATCATGACCTGAGCTGAAGGCAGACACTTCACCGACTGAGCCACCCAGGTGCCCCAGTAGGGCTCTTTGTAATAAAAGTGACTATGGGAAAGTTTTCATCTCTTCGGACTACTGAGTAGGAAACAGACTTTGTGTAATTGTGCACTCCGCAGGGCTGGCAGAAGAAGGTGGGATTGCCCCAGTAACATATTTTTGGACCACAAACTGGGGAGAATTCGTGTTTTTATCATTCGAGCATCCTTTCTCAGGCAAGGGAAAGAGGGAACAGAACTAGACTCCGAGTCCTTCGATGTTCAGGAGTTGTTTGAATTACCGTGGTGTACAGAATGACCAAGATCAATTCTGGCACTTATTAGAAACCTGGGGCACATGTGGAGCAAATGAATGATGAATGAAGTTAGCAGAGAGAAGTGCTCCTGGGAGGTGATGAGACTCTCCCATTAGATCCAGAAGCAAGCAAGCGAACAGCAAGAAGTGGGCCCCCAGCCCCTCAGTGGGCCAAATTGCTCCACTTTGTTCTTTTTATCAAAAATTAATTCAGCACGTAGACAGTCTTGCTGGCTTTAGATTAGTTAAAATATAGACTGTCTCAGATTGTCTTCACACCTTAATTTCACTGAGGCTGCAGTGAAATACGTAGAACCAGACAATGCTGGCACCAGAGTAATGAGCAGAGTGCGTCCTCCCTCCCCCTTCCCCCCTTCCCTCCCTCCTTCCCTCCCTCCTTCCCTTCCTTCCTTCCTTCTTTCCTTCCTTCCTTCCTTCCTCCCTCCCTCCCTCCCTCCCTCCCTCCCTTCCTTCCTCCCTCCCTCCCTCCCTCCCTCCCTCCCTTCCTTCCTCCCTCCCTCCCTCCCTTCCTTCCTTCCTTCCTTCCTTCCTTCTTTCCTCCCTCATTTTTCCTTAATCTTTCTTTACTCCTTTCCTTTAGAAAAATTGACAAGAAGTTTAAAGACCCATAATATTATACTTCTACTTTATTTCATCAATTCCTTACTTGGGAATGTGTCCTCCAAGTTTCACTCAACAAAACTGGAGAGCTGTGTACGACAACGTTTATTTTTAGAACGATGCTTAAGGATGAGGACGCTGGAGCCAGACGGCTATGCTCACCTCGTAGTAGTTTTGTGGCATGGAACGTGTTACTTGTCTGTACCTCAGTGTGCACGTTTATTCAGTAAAACAAGCAAAAATTTGATTAAAATTTACCAAGTAGGATTGTTGAGATCCAATGAATTATTCAGTTAATGAATTTAATGATTTAATATAAAATATACCTGGAGTAATAGCATGTTACTAGTATTTAGCAAATATTACCATAGCATACATGAGTAAGAGACAGGCAGGGCTAGATAGGGAGGGCTAGATAGGGGACCACACGACCAGGCTCACACCGGGGGCTACACGACCAGGCTCACATAGGGTGCTACACCACCAGGCTCAGTGAAACTCCCAGACGTGCTGAGGCCTAAGGAAACCAGAGATAAGGGAATAAACCAGACCATCCTGCCCTGGCTGTCAGAGGTGGGGCCTTCTGACAGCAGTCACATTGTAACCAGACCCCAAAGAAGAAGTAAGCCATAAAAGATCTTATCACCAGTCCTTCCCCAAACCAAGATGTCACAAAAATGTTAAGGCCACAAGCTCCCCGGTCAGTTCTACATAAAAGACCGTCAGTGGAGGCCCACGTTGGCAGCCCGCTCGGGACCCCTCTCACTCCTGAGGGCCTAACCTGCATCCTTGCTTAACAAAACTCTCTCACTTTACGCACGCTCCTTTGTTCACAAAATTCATTCTTCGACTCCGTAAAACAAGAATCTCGCTCTCCTGCTTCATAAACACAAGATTAACAAAACGCATCATGGTAGGAAAATCCTACCTAAAAAGTGGTTCAGAGGTTCCACTTCCAGCTCGCCAGTGTGAGGGGGTTTACAGAGCTATCCTCAGGCAAACTGGTAAAAATTCTTAAAAAGTATTTCGTGTGTCTATAAGTGCGTGTAGAGTCAACGAATGATATTTATTGAAGGCAAATCAACTAAAACGCGGGGGGAAAAGCAAGAATCTGTGATGTTTAAATCCAGACCTGCGTCTTCCGCCCACCTTCCCCGGGCTCCCACTCAGAGGGCTCTCTTCCTGCGACGGGCAGGACACCAACACTTCTCACCCTGCCCCCGGCCACCCTGCTGCGAGGCCAAGTTCCAGGTGAGCGGACCTGAAGCATGGCGCTCCTTCTTTCTTCTCACCCGCACTTGTGGCTCTTCCTTGGGCACAGCCTTGCTGAGAACACTGGGGTCCTGACCGCCCCACTCCAGCTCCTGGGTTCGATTCCGCACCATGAGAGGCAAGCTGAGGGGCCTGGGTGGTTCCTCTCCTCCACGGAGCACTTAGCTCCTGAAGCAGCCGTCTCACGCATAAAGACATGTGTCATTGTTCCAATACCCCAGCACCAGAGCTATGATTTGGGGATTTTATTTTATTTAGTATTTTATTTGCCTGGGGATGGGGAGTAGCTGACCCTAGACAGAGGTCTCCAAATCCAAAGGAAGGTACTTCCTTTGAATCGGAGTGTGGAGAAGTTGGAGCCTGAAGGTTCTCTCAAAAACAGCGTAGGTTGGAGGGAAAGGCATCAGTAGATGAACTGGAGGTAGGTGCTAAGCTATCCACTGGCTAGCTTCGCAGGGAAAAAGGGAGACAGAGAGAAGTCCGCCTGGGGCCAGAACAAATCTCAAACACTGACCAGGAACTACCTCTTCAAAGGAGCGTGATTCTGATTGCATGTGTGTGTGGAGCCATTCAAAAGGCGGGAAAGGCACTGTGGAAAACAACAGAGCGATCAGCCTGCAGTTAGTGGAGATTAATAGCTGGTTGAGGGCAGGGAAAGAAACAATGAAAGCAAGTCAGAAGGAAACCACGGGCATCCCAGGGTGACTGTGTGCATACCCAAGGCTGTGTTACCCAGGAGGCAACGGGAAGCTTCACACCACAGGGGGAGACGTAGGCTTACTAAAATAGTCCAGCCAGTGAATGTAAACGTAAACAAAGAAATAAAAATAGAAAGCCCGGGAGCAGTACCATTCCCAGAAATGCTACAGAATATTGTATAAAATGTCCACTTTCTAACAAAAAATATGAGACATGCAAAGAAGCAGGAACATGTTACTAGAGATAAAGTGGGACATTTCATAGTGATAAAAGGGTCAGTCCACCAGGAAAACACAATCATTAACATATATGCACCTAACAATAGAACATTAAGATATAGGTAGCAAAACCAACAGAAATTAAGGGAGAAATAGATAATGCAACAATTATAGAGACTCAATGCCTCAGTCCAATAATGGATGGAACAACCAGGCATAAGATCAAAAAATATATAGAAGGCTTGAACACACTACACACCAACCAGACTTAATAGACTTAAGGAGAACATTCCATCCAACACCCATCCAACCCCAGAATGGGCATTCTTCTCAAGGGCACATAGATTAGTCTCCATGATAGACTATAAGCTAGGCCATAAAGCAAACCTCAATACATTTAAAAAGATAGAAATAATATAAAGTATGTTTTCTGACCACACTGGAATGAAATTAATAATCAATAATAGAAATGAACCTGGGAAACACACACACATGGAAACTAAGCAACACACTCCTAAAAGCGGGGGGTGGGGGGTGGGGGGGTAGTGGTCCAGGAAAAAGCAAAAGGGAAATTAGGAAATGCATTCATGATAAATGACATATACTTATGGAATGCAGCTATAGCAGTGTTTAGAGGCAAATTTGTACCTGAAAATACCTATATTAAAAAAGAAGAGGGGCGCCTGGGTGGCTCAGTCAGTTAAGCATCCAACTCTTGATTTTGGCTCAGGTCATGATCTCAGGGTCATGAGATCAAGCCACTAATCAAGCTCCATGCTGGGCGTGGAACCTGCTTAAGATTCTCTCTCTTCCTCTCCCTCTGCCCCTCCCCACCCCTGCATGCACACGCATGTGTGCACACTCTCTTTCTTAAAAAAAAAAAAAAAAGAAGAAGAAAGATCTCAAAAATCAATAGCTTAATATTCCACCTTAAGACACTGGAGGAAAAAAAACTACACTTGAAGCAAGCAGGAGAAAGGAAATATCAGAGCAGAAATTAATGAAATAGAGAACAAAAATAAATATAGAAAATCAGTGAAACTAAAAGCCGATTATTTGAATAGACCAGCAAAACTGACAAATCCTCAGCTACCTTGAACAAGAAAAAAAGATAAAATCTCAATTTAGAAATTAGAAAAGAAAGAGAAAGAGGGAACATTGCTACTATCTTATAGAAAGCAGCACTATAACTGTATACAATAAGCAACTGTATGCAAATAAACTAGCTTTCTTAGCCGAAATGGATTGATTTTTAAAAGACACAAAGTACTGAAAGCCTCAAGAATAAGCAATCTGATTAGACCTCTAACGAGAAAAGAGATTGGTTTACTAATAAAAATAATTGCCCTCAGAGAAAATCCCATGCCCAGATGGCCTCATGGGTGAATTCTACCAAGCATTTAAAGAAGAGCTACTACCAAATTTTCACCAACTCTTCCAAAAAGTAGAAGAAGGAGGAACACTTTCAAACTCTTTCTATATGGCCAGTCTCACCTTGATACCCAACCCAGAAAGTACCTCACAGTAAAGGAAAACTACAGACTAATATCTCGTAGGTATAGAGATGCAAAAATCCTCAACAAATCACTAGCCAACTAAATCCTGCAGTATATAACAGAATGATATACCATGACCACATGGTCTGTATGCCAGGAATATAAGGTAAATTTACTGTCTGAAAATCAATGAATGTACTGCACAACCACACACAAAAAAATGCACCATCGATAGAAGAAACTTCACATGATGCAGAAAAGCATTTGACAAAATTCAATACCCTTTCGTTATAAAAGCACTCAATAACTAGGAATAGACGGGAGCGTTCTTAAGGGCATCTATGAGAATCCCATGGCTAATACCATACTTAATGGTGAAAGATTGGATGCTTGCTCCTCAACAGCAGGAATAAGATAAGGTTGCCTGTTATCACCACCTCTGTTATCCACACTGTACTGGAAGTTCTAGTTAGGCAATTAGAAAATGAAAAAAAAAAAAAGAAGAAGGAGAAATGAAAATAAGAGACATTCCAATTAGAAAGGAAGAAGCAAAATTGTCTCTGTTTGCACATGACCTCATTGTGTATATTGGAAATCCTAAGGAATCCACTAAAAAATCTATTAGAGCTAATAAACTAGTTCAACAAGGTGCAGGATACAAAATCAATATGCAAAAATCACTGTAACTCTATACACTTGCAATAACCAAGCTGAAAATGAAATTAATAAGACAATGCTATTTATAATAGCATCCAAAAGAATAAAATATTTAGGAATACATTTAATAAAAGAAGCATAAAAATCAATGCTACAAAGACATAATTCAAATAAGTAAGGTATAGTTAAATGAAACAAATGCTGTGTTCATGAAATATAATGTTTAATACTGTTAGAACGGCAATAGCCACTAGTGGTCAATAGAGATTCAATACTCTGTCTCCTATAATCCCAGCTGGCTACTTTTTGTTTTATTTTTTTAAGATTTTACTTATTTGTCAGAGAGAGACAGAGAGAGAGCACAAGCAGGGGGAGCTGCAGGCAGAGCAGGCAGAGGGACAAGCAGGTTCCCCGTTGAGCAAGGAGCCTGATGCAGAATCATCCCAGGACCCCGTGGCATCATGACCTGAGCCAAAGGCAGACGCTTAACTGGCTGAGCCACCCAGGAGGCCCTTAGCTGGCTACTTTTTAAAAAGTTGATACACTGATTCTAAAATTCATATGGAATTGCAAGAGACCCAGAATAGCAAATGTTTTTGTAAACGAATAAAGTTTAAGACTCACGCTTAGTTTCAAAGCAATAATACAAAGCCATAATAATCAGGAAAGCACAGTATTGACATAAGGGTAGACATACATATCAATAGAATAAAGTTGCGAGTCCAGAAATAAGTTCATGTGTCTGTTTACAGTCAACTGATGTGTGACAAGCCGTGTGCAAAATAATGAAGTTGGACCCTTAGCTCATACCATAAGTAAAAATGAATCCAAAAAGGATTAAAAATCTAAATTTATGAGCTAAAGTTACCAAACTCTTAGAAAAAAGAGTAAATCTTCATGACCTTGGACTTAACAAGGGGTTCTTAGAAATAAGAACAGCAAAAGAATATGAGAAACAGAAGAAAAATAGATCAAGTGGACTTCATCACAATCAAAGCTGGGCTTCAGAGGAGACCATCAAGAAAGCAAAAAGTCACCCACAGAATAGGAAAGAAATATTTGCAAATCATATATCAGATAAGGGGCTTGTATCTAGAATATATAAGGAACTCTTACAAGTCAATACTAAAAAGATAAATGACACGATTTTTAAATGTGCGAAGGATCAGAACAGACATTTCTCCAAAGAAGATATACAAATGGCCATAAACGTATGAAAGGATGTTCAAAATCCTTAGTCACAGGGAAATACAACTCAACACCAAGATCAGATCCACTTTCTACCCACTAGAATGGTTATAATCAAAAGGTCAGCCAATAATAGGTGTTGGTGAGGCTGCAGAGAAACTGGAACCGTCACACACGGCTGGTGGGAATGGAAAATGGTCGATCCACTCTGGAAAACACTGCTACAGCTGCATTCCATAAGTATATGTCATTTATCATGAATGCATTTCCTAATTTCCCTTTTGCTTTTTCCTGGACCACTACCCCCCCACCCCCCCACCCCCCGCTTTTAGGAGTGTGTTGCTTGGTTTCCATGTGTGTGTGTTTCCCAAGTTCAGTTCTATTATTGATTATTAATTTAATTCCAGTGTGGTCAGAAAACATACTTTATATTATTTCTACCTTTTTAAATGTATTGAGGTTTGCATTATGGCCTAGCTTATAGTCTATCATGGAGACTAATCTATGTGCACTTGAGCTCTCAAAATGGTTAAACATAGTTAAACACAGAATTATCGTATGATCCAGCAATTCCAGTCCATATCTATGCCTGAGAGAATGAAAAGCACAGGTACATACAAAAATTTGCACTTTAATGTTTATAGCAACATGGTATATGATGATCGTGGTCATCCGAAAGTGGAAACAACCAAAATGCCCATTGACAGCTGTGCAGAAACAAAATGTGATATATCCTTAAAATGCGATAGTCTTTGGTCATTTAAAAAAAAAAAAAGGCAGCACGATACATGCTGCAACATGAAATAGTTCTTTCTGGGCCATCTTGCCACCTAATCCACATAGAACTCTTTTTCAAACCCGGACACAAGAGTGACATGTTTCTATAATCTAGAAAATTTTCCAGACTCCCGATAAATGACATTTCTAAGCCTCCATCATTTTCTTTCTCCTGTAGTTTTCTTACTTTTGCTACTAGGAGCCTAGTGGGCATAGTGTTGGGCTCTGTAATCATAGACAAACATGGCTTGGCTCGAGACTCCTTTGATTTGTGAGATGTGAAGTCTGCACAAAGAGGAACACTCGTGTCTACTTTCCTACCGATATGTCTCATAGAAGAGCACAGAGTATTGTGAATCGTGAGTAGTCACTAGTGAACCCAAAGCTGCTAACAGTGGGTTTCTTTACAGAATGAGAGAAATTGTGGATTCCACTGAGATAACTGCAGATGTTTCCTCGAGTGAAAACCAAGGTACCCAGTTAGGAAGGGCTGTGACATCTGACACCTCAGGAAACCCACCCAACAAGCTGCAAAGATTCCTGAAGGAAAATCTCAAACAGCTGGGGGTAAGTGAGCCTCAGCCAGGTGGAAGTGTTGGTGAGGAGAGACTGGAAGTTTGTTTTTGTTTTTTTTTTTTTAGATTTTATTTATTTATTCGACAGAGATAGAGACAGCCAGCGAGAGAGGGAACACAGGCAGAGGGAGTGGGAGAGGAAGAAGCAGGCTCATGGCAGAGGAGCCTGGATGTGGGGCTCGATCTCATAATGCCGGGATCACGCCCTGAGCCGAAGGGAGACACTTAACCACTGTGCCACCCAGGCGCCCCAGAAGTTTTGTTTAATCTTGGGTGGTGGTGGTGGTGGTGGTTGGGTTGCCTGGGAGGTGGTAGAGTGGGGTGCTGGGAAACCCATGGAGGAGGCCTTGATGGATGCCAGTGAACACCTGTCCAGGTGATGCCAGCGTACAGGACAAGGGGTCGCAGTGATGCTATTTTAGCTGTTGCCACTAGAGCGAGCAGATCCCGCTGTACCAGGCTTCACTTGGAGCTCTTCATTTAAAAAAAAAAAAAAATATTTACATTCGATTTAGTTAACATATAGTGTATTATTCGTTTCAGGGGTAGAATTAGTGACATCTGAGGGTTCAATCCATGGGTGACCTCCATGTTTGAACAAAGAGAAAGAAAGAAAAAAGAACAAAGAAAAAAATCCATGTTTGAACAAAGAAATCTTCTCTCTTGGAATATTCACTGATGTCTATATTTTATTCTGTTCTTTCATCCAGGTGGCTCGGATAATGATTGGTGTGACATTCATCTTCTATGGGCTCATTGGAATTATGGTTCTCCATTTCACAATACACAAAATCAGTTTCTACTCATTTAAGATAGGCTTCCCCCTATGGGCAGCTTTAGCTGTGAGTACATCTGACTTATGTCTAAAATAGTCAATTAACTCTTCATTCAGTCATCCATCCAGTTGTGCATTAGCCTCCTGCAAATGCCGCGGAGTTTTCAAACATGCCGATTCGATATTCAATCTCAGCCATTCGACATCTGCCTTTGTAATATGAGCCTTAAGGTCTATGTGTTGGGGATTCTTATTAAATTCTGGGTGTGTAGCATAAAGCCATACAGTGAAATCCTGCTCACTGGCTTTAGGAGACTATCTTGGGTGGGTTATTAGAAAATCCCTGGTTCATCCACAGACGTATCTTCACGTGTGCAAAGGCTACTGGAGTGTGGAAGATGATGGTGAGGGGGTGAACTACTCCTTTCAACTTCTCTGTTTTCCTGGCCAAAATTACTGAGATGAATATCTTGTTGTATGAGTGCATTTAGTCCCTTGTCTGAACCTCAAAATAACTTTATCTATAGCTCTCTTTTTCATTCTTCTCCACCTTCCATTAAAACATTCACAGGATTCCTTTGATATCACCCCTATATTTTAGATAAAGATTTTTTTACCTTTAAATATTGTCAATTATATTCATAAGGATGTGAAGATAGCCAGGAAAATTTAGTCATGTACAATATACAATTCAATAATCTGCTTTACTCAAAGTTTTGAAGGGATTTTCATAGGAAAAAAAATACACACTAAGATAAAGTTGGTCCTTTAGAGATGGACAGTCAATGTCCAGGAAGCAGTGCTAATACGCCCATTTCTCTCTCATGAGCAGTTTATCATTTCTGGATCTGTGACAGTTGTGTCTGCAAAGAAGCGAACAAAAGCTCTGGTAAAGTATCAGTTAATTCCTATTTCATTTATGGATAGTGTATGGCCATCTAACACTCTGATATCCTGTACAAAGCCCAGTGAGCCAGAAGTTCCATGTTCTTCAGTACTTTTGAGGACAAGTACAAAGGTCTTTGCTTTCCACTGATTCATCTGATCACCCCAGGTCTGGATGCAACTACAAGCTCTCTCAGGTTTAGATAAGATATATTGCCCTGGAGTTTCAGAATACAAATCTGCATAAGTAAAATTGGAGATCGACTTTCCGGTCATGAATGATGTTGGTATAGAGAATGAATGCCTGTAGGCTTGATAGGGGTAGACGTCTATGGGCGTATCTAGAGCAGGAAAGGGAAATAGCAAAGGCCCACAGCTGATGACTTTGCCTATGGCACATTTTATTCGGTTGTCAAATGCCTCCAGCTTTCCTTTGCTCGGTTGTGGGTTTCCATCTAATGTAATTGGCAGGAAGAGGTATTATGAATGCTTTGTGACTATCTCTGCTGGGAAAGGCTTATGGAGGCCTATAAGAACATGGAAATGGAGCACCTGGGTGGCTCAGTCGGTGAGCCGTGTGACTCTTGATTTAGGCTCAGGCCCTGGTCTCAGGGTTGTGGGATAGAGCCCCATATGGGGCTCCGCACTCAGCACAAAACCTGTTGGAGATTCTCTCTCCCTCTCCCTCTGCCCCTCCTTCCACTCAGCCTCCCCCTCTAAAATAAATCAATAAATATTTTTAAAAAATGGAAGTAAAGGGTCTTGAATAGTTTCAGTGAATGAACTTTTTTTTGTATTTCAGCTGAGAGGAAATGTGAGAGCTAACACTCTCAGCACAATTGTTTCCGGCGTTGGAATTCTTATTCTCTCAACCAACCTAATAAAAATCGTCTTCCTGGATTGTGACAGAGATTTATGTTCTGATATCAAATCAGTTGCAACTGTAAGTATTTCTCTTCTGAATGCTGAAAAAACTTATGAGACCCAGGATCAGGAGATCAGGTAGTACCTGCAAAAAGTTCCTTCACTTGAGGTTTATTCATAATTTCTAGCTAAATTTGATGTCCTTTTAACAAGAGGCAAAATATTTCCATTCCATACGAACATTGCCAGGGCAGAGAGCCCAATATTCCTTTATCCCAATTGGATACCTTCATGAAAAATGGCAAACAAATGGACCAATCATATTTATTTCTTGGTCCATGACTGTGGTGATTTTCATTGTTTGCTTGTTTCCATGTTCTTACCCACACTGGGCCCTGTGCTGGGCATGGAGCCTACTTAAAAAAAAAAAGAGTAAGAAAACTATTGGATGTTTGAGAAGAAAAACTGGCTGTTAGGATTAATAACAGAATAAACATTCAAGAAAATAAATACTACTAATAAAATACTAATAATGACCTTGAAGAAATAATATTAAAAACTCTCCAAAGTGAAAAAAAGAGGCACAAAATAAATGTGAAAATACTAAAAAAGCATCAATAACCAATGAAATAACCTCAAGTTATTGAAGAGACATATAATTGGCATCCCCACAGAAAGAGAATGTGAGACAGAAGAAAATATTTGAAGAAGTGTTGGGTAAATTTTTCCAAAATTTCTCAAAACTTATATTCTCACAGAATCCAAGAAGCTGAATGAACTCTGAGCATAAGAAAATAAACAAATAAACTATATCAAGGCACATCATAGTGGAATTTCCCAAAACCAGTGATTGAAAGAAAATCTGAAAAGCAGCAGGGGGGGGGGAACATATCATATGGAGAATGACAGCAGATTTCATATCAGAAACAACACAAAGAAGAGAGTGAAGAAAAATTTTAAAATATGGAGAGAAAAAAATCTGTCACCCTCAAATTCCATGTCTAGTGAAAATATCTTTCAACATGAAGACCCAACAAACATGTATTTAGACATGCAAAGGCTAAAATAATTTATCATCAGAACCTTACATTACAAAAAAAAAAAAAAGTGTTAAGTTCCTCAGGAAGAAGAAAATGCATCCAGATGGAAAATGAGCATCTACCCAAGGCACGAACACCATAAATGGTGACAACGTGGGTAAATACATAAGAATTTTGTGTTATTTAAATCTCTTTCCAAGATAATTGACCCTTTAAACAAAAATGATAGCAATTTGGGGGGGGACTTAAAAATATGTATAAATCATGTATAAAATAACAAAAGCATCCAGTCCAAGAGGGTAGAAATGAAAATATATGATTAAAGGGATCTTACATTACAGATAAAGTTTTATGATATCAGTTGAATATAGATATGATTGTTGAATATATATAATATAAATCCTAAAGCAACCATGATAATAACACACAAAGAATTACATCTAATAAGCAAAAATAGGAAATAACATGAGATCACAAAAATATGTAATTAGTCCAAAAGAAGGCAGCAGGTGGAGAAGGTGAACAAAAATAGATAGGACAAATATAAAATAAATAATAAGGTGAAAGGACTTAAGGCTAACCATATAAATGATCACAATAAATATAAATAGCATAAATAAAAGCCAGAGATGGACGGATTGGATTAAAAAAAAAAAAAAGACCAAACTCCATGTTCCCTATAGGAAATACACTGTAAATATAAAAAGACAGGTATGTTTGTAGTAAGGGAAGGAAACAAAGACATATCATGAAAAGAAAGTTGGTCTGTGAACTAATATCAGAGTAGATTTTAGAGTGAATTATACAACTAGGGATAAAGAAAGTCATTTATAATGATAAAGATGATTTTGGGGGAAAAAATGAACCAAATAGGAATTGAATTCATAAAATAAGGATGAAAAGAGAAATGGACCTGGAGAAAATGTTTGCAAAACACACACCTGCCAAAGGACTGGCACCTGGAGTATACATGTGGAAAATATAAAGAATTCACAAGAATAAAACACCAACAATCCAATGAAAAAGTGGGCAAACGATATGAAGAGACGGTTTGCTGAAGAAAATATGTGCGTGGGTCAAAGTGGCACGACAAGACGTTTAACATGACTATTCTTTAGGTAAATGTACATTAAGACCATGACAAGGCGTGATTCCCTCCCTCACATAATATATAAAATTTAAAAAGTAGTGACCATACTGAAAGGGGTCAAGGATGAAGAAAAACTGGATCTTTTAGGCATTGCTGGTGGATAGAGAAAATGGTAAATATCCCTGGAAAATATCCCTCGGGAAAGTAGGTTGTCAATTTTCTAAAAAAAGAAAGATACACTTAACATGCAACCCAGCAATCTCACTCCTGGGCGTGAATCTCAGAGAAATAAAAACTGAATTCCACACAAGATCCGTACTTGGTCAGTCATAGCGGCTTCATATGCTCCTAAGAGCTATACGCAAAGGCCAGCAACAGCAAAGTGTTCCGCAGACACTTGGCGATAAATGATTTAACCATGATACACCCGACAGCAGAACACTACTCAGCAAATAGAAGCAACGAACTACTCATTCCTAAAAACAGCTTCTTCGGATCTCAAGAGCAGGATGCTGAGTGGAAAACCAATCTCAAAATATCACCTGTTGTATGATTCCATTTGCATGACATTCTCAGAATGGCAATATTATAGACACAGAGAACAGATCAGTGGTGAACAGGGCTTCGTGATGGCAGAAGAAAAGAGGGATATCTTTGTGGAGATGGAATCATGCCGTGCCTTAATCGTGGTGCTCGTTGCCACAAATCTGCACATACTATAAAATGTCACAGAACCACGCACACACGCATCATACCAATGTTAATTTCCTGGTTTGATATTGCTCCGTAGACACATGGGATACAAGCATCGGGAAAGAGTGGATAAGGGTTAAGGGGACCACCTCGTGCTCTCTTAACAACTGCCTGTAACTTCCTTGAATTATTTCTGTATAAAAGTTTTAAAAACGGGAAAAAGATTGAAAAGGCATTTCGACCAAGAGGACAGATGGTAAACAAGCACATGGAAAGATGCCCGTGGTCATCAGGAAAACGCAGATTAAGGTCACGATGGCCTGATACCACATATCTGCTAAAAAGGGCTGGCATCACTTTTGAGAACCAGTGCTGACTTGGCCCTGCAGACAATTTCACATCTTTCAGATGAATTGTTATAAAAGAACCCTCGACTTCTAGGAGACTTCTGGTTTTAGTTAGGAGACCAGATTCAGTAGGGAGATTTGGATCCCCTGCCATTTCTCCTTGAATCCCCTATCCATTGAAAAGATTTGCCCTTATAGACATTGTATCTTTTCTGCTATCTGAGAATGAACAATATTAAAATATTAACAACTTATAAAATGATCTTTGTGGACACAGGAAATTAACCAAGGCTATTTTTTTTTAATGCAGTCACTGATGTGTTAAAATTCATGGGAACACTGGCTTTTTTTTTTTCTTCTGAAATCCAGTTCTTCTTCAAAAGCAGCACATTATATTTTTAAATTCAGATTCAACCTGGTGTCCCCATTTTATGAAATGCCTCCAAAGGCCTGAGGTGGAGCTCTGGGAGAGAGGTTTTCATAAGGCAGTGGGAGTAAAATCCAACCTAGTGAAATTTTATTCTCTTTAACAGGGTCTCGTGGTTATACTGATGATACTAAACTGTCTGCAATTTTCAATTACGCTTTCCCTGTCCATAGTCAGCTATAATACAGAGGGTGAGAAAATTGATCGGGTAAGTAGCAGTTCTTGGGGGAATGAGGGTGCAATTGATTATTTTGTGATCTGGGCTGAGAGTATTTGCATAATTTTGGAGTGGAACAAAGACGAACCAGGTGGTGTAGAACTTCTGAGAACCACGCTTCATAGGCTGATCACATTTTCCAACACACTGACGAATGCCCAGGAGAATCAGAAACGTCCACCCATGTTGACACCAAGTAATTCCATTTTTTGGTTAGCTTATTGATTCATTGATTTGCATATTTAACATATGCAGAATCCCTACCTGTGTGACGCACTGTGTAACACGGCAAAGAGACAAAAATTCGTCTGTCCTTTAAATAACTCAGAGTGATTAGTAGTATCACCCTATGAAGAGATCGATGATACTGTTGTGGTTTGTGCTGTAAACTCAGACTACCTCCAAAGTGCCTTAAAGTCGTCATCTTATTTTCCTTTCCTGTAACAGCTCAGAAGTGGGCAGCCCACACCGAGCAGTGTAACTTTAACCTCCTGCGTGGTGTGGCTTCTCTTTCTGCGTACGATGACTTCTCTAGCTCTTTCTTTTCTGTCTGCCTCCTATGCCCAGATCTTCGTCCTGTGGCCACACACAACTGCAAGGGAAGTTGCATAATTTCGTCGTTAGCTTGGCAGTTGTTTGTGTAAGTTAAACCTAGGAGTTCTGCTGTTCAAGGATGCAGACGATATTGAAAATTGGTAGACAACCAGTATTTCCTGGTCACATTGTGTTTCCTGGCCACCCCAATGTCAGGTTCAACTTTCCTCCCCCAAACTGAATGCACTTCCCCACTCATCAAGGTGGAAAATCCTTAGAAAAACAAGTCTCACACATTTGTTACACTTGGCTCAAAGTCCAGGATTTTTGAGTGATTTGTTATTTTCCCCTATAATTCTGGAACTATTTATTTGTTACTTAAGAAGTTTCTAAGTGGAAGGCCTGTTACCTGCACTCGCTTCCACTCAGCGCCAAAATGTAGGAGGATTAAAAATAGTAACATTTGTACATAATCAGTTGTACCTCACAATCCCCCTTTCTGTCCATGGGGTCTGTCCCCGTGCTAAAATAAAAGCACCTTTTTGCACTAACAAATAACAACAACAGCAATAATAATAACAATCCCCACTTTGAAAAACAAGTCATTGATAACCTTAATGTTACCCATCCATAGGAATTATCTGATTCTGAGAAGCCCAAGCAATGTTGTGGTTTTCTCCTCTGCTCATTTACTAAGCAGGACTTCATTTACTATCTTCTGGGTATTAAGGAGGTTTCCCTCTTTGGGGGTTGCTCGATTTTTGTACCCCACATTCTGGTGGTGCAGGGGGATCCGGGAATTGTTTCAGATGTCAATCAATGCAGGTTTTTGCAGTGTTGGCCTTTGAGCTTATGAAAAGACAAGATCTTAAAAAGGTCAGGAATGGTTTCACCGCCTTGTTCTCTTCTGCTTGTGAATTTCATGTCTGTATCCATTCCAGCTGCTTCAGTTCCAGTTCTTGGATGTGCATTCTAGCCTGCAGGAAAAGAAACAAAGAAACACACACACACATTTATTTTAAGTGAGTGGTTCAGGAGTGGTTCACAGTAATTTTTCTTACATTCCCTTGGCCAGGTCTTAGAATCTGGCCACACAGAGATGAAAATAGCCTTGAAAAACAAAGTCACAACTATATGCTAATTAATTGAATTTAAATAAAATTAAATAAAAAAAAAAAGAAAAAAGAAAGCCACAAATGGACAGCTGTTTGCTCAGATAAATACAAATGATTTTTTTTTAAAGGAGTAAGAAAATGTAACCTTAACTTCATAGAAGTGTCTTAAAAAAGAATGCTAAATACATGTTTGGAAAACATAATGATCGTCCCTCATACATGTAGAAAATCTTACATATAGTCTCTTGTGAAATCTTCTTTACACTTTAAAGTACAGACAGACATAAAATCACACACATACAGATATATATTAAACGTCGAACAGGCACAGATTAAATTTCTAGGACCTCATAAATAGCTAAGGTTTCCAGAAATAGCCAGGCTGATTTTTCCATGTTCATGACAGAAAAGGAAGGCTGTGATCTTGTATCTTTCCTTTGTTTGTGTCATCCTGGATATCTTTAAATGTATAGACTTTCTTCTTCCTTTACCCTCTATAAATTCTGTGGACACAGGTAAAAGAGGCTGGAAAATGTTCACACACACCCTGACACATGGCTGGATCACGGGGAAATGTGGCAGTGTCGTGACTGACATTGACCTCTACCGTGCCCGCTCTGGGGACTACGTACTAAATAACAGCAACTCGGTAATGTGGGATAGACTTTGGAGGCCAGGATATACCTTTAGGAACAGGACTGGACTAAAACTCCGAGGATTTAGGTGAAATGATTCTGAATGATGTTTCGGCTTATTTACAGCTTTCTGCATTATTTTTCCTGAAATAGGCTTCAGAAGGTCCTTACCAAGGCTTGCTGCCTCCGCTTTCGTTCTACAAAAATCTTGAGAAGGACGCAGTCTTGTACTATAACACCTGAGACAGAAGTACGGATGTGAGAATATGCTTCTGTAACCTGCAGTCATGGAGATGGAAACGGAAAAATTAAATATACGGTCAAAAGCTTGTTTAGATCCTCTTTTGTTGACCACAGTTCTATCAGTCAGCCTAGACGATGATTCCATATAATAAGATCTAATCCCTGAAACACTTCCTGGGCTTTTCATAATTTGATCATATTAGTTCATTTTCCCTGGGGCCTAATAGGCCAACAGGTGCCCCTGCCAATTAAAATCATATGAAACCAAAACAGATTAAAGGATTAGGCTGCAACTCAGTAGGGGCTTGAGTACAGGTGAAAGCCAAGTTTATACCACGTGCCATCATCTCCGTCATGTCTAACCGATAAAGCTTCTAATCAATAAAGGATTTGTCATTCTCTCTTCATGTAGATAAATCTGGATAAACATTACAGCCATTACCCATATCATAGGAAGCTTCTCAAATGTAAAAGACTATTAACTTATTTCGATCACACGTTTATGATGATTATTTTTCTTGTCTTTCCTTGGAATAAAGAGGCCAGAGCATCAGCACAAGCCTCCCTCACAAAATCTTCCTCAACATAATTTTTGGAATTCCTTTTATTCTGATAGTCTTTCTCCTCCCCAGCTTTACTGAGGTGTAATTGACAAAGCATAGTATTTTTAAAGTATTCGATGTGATGAGTTGATATGTGTATATACTAGGAAATGACTTCCACAATCAAGTTAACACATCCATCACCTTGTACAGTTGCCGTGTGAATCCCTAAGCTCTACTCTGTTGGCAAATTTCAAGCAACAATACAGTTTTATGAGCTATCGTCACCACGCTGCATACCAGATCCTCGGAAACTTTTAATCTTATAATTCTTTTCTTAAGTTTTTATTTAAATTCCAATTCATTTACATGCAGTGTAGTATGAGTTCCAGGTGTAGAATCTAGTGACTCGGGGTGCCTGGGTGGCACAGCGGTTAAGCGCCTGCCTTCGGCTCAGGGCGTGATCCCGGCATTATGGGATCGAGCCCCACATCAGGCTCTTCTGCTATGAGCCTGCTTCTTCCTCTCCCACTCCCCCTGCTTGTGTTCCCTCTCTCGCTGGCTGTCTCTCTCTCTGTCAAATAAATAAAATCTTTTAAAAAAAAATTTCTCCAAATTACAGGAGCCGTGAGTTGTTTGCATTCTCGAAACATGAGGCAATTAATTTGCAAGTAGAAGAGCTTATTCTTCTAACTCAGAGGCATTCTCTCATTTTCTAGATGAGCCAAATCATGATTGGCTTGATGAATATTTGAATGTGGATTACGGCAAAGCCTTCCTTTCTGTGTTCTGCCTCTCTGCTTGCAATTGAAAATTCCTACATTTTCCTTGGGGAACCAATCTTTGTAAGTAAATTGGAATCACTCTGATTTTTCTAGTAGTTAGAATATATACACGTTCCGGGGCGCCTGGGTGGCTCAGTCGTTAAGCGTCTGCCTTCAGCTCAGAGCATGATCCCGGCATTCTGGGATCGAGCCCCACGTCAGGCTCCTCCGCTATGAGCCTGCTTCGTCCTCTCCCACTCCCCCTGCTTGTGTTCCCTCTCTCGCTGGCTGTCTCTCTCTCTGTCAAATAAATAAAATAAAATCTTAAAAAAAAAAAAAGAATATGTACGTGTTCCTAGGACTTGTTTCATACATGGTTTTTGAGCACAGAATTTGGGGAAGCATATTGAGAACCATTCAGTTCTAGGAGAAAAGATTCCAGATGGTATATTCATAGATTAAATCACTTAACTCTATTCTTATATCCAGTTAGCTCTATCTGGAACTCTGTCTATTGTGGCTGGAGATAAAATTACAGAAAAGATGGTTAGTTTCTCTATGCTTTGAGAAAATTAAGAGTCAGAATAGGCCAACCTGTGTTTCAAAATGACCAAGCTGTTTCAACTTCTCAGGTGTGTCTTCAGTTGAGACTGAGTTGAGGTTCCAGAATGATTCTTTCCCCAGAATTCCCCAGAATTCTCTTCTGGCTTATATGGGAAAATTCCATAGTAGTGGATAGCAAATTCTTCCATAACGTTTCATAAATTTCAATTCATGATACTTTTATTTTAAATGTAGTGCACACACATGTATAATCATTTGTCAGTTAAAGAATGTGAAATAAGAACACATTTTCTGAATCTCTTGCAGATATATGTCAGCCTAGGATGAATACTGTGAGTGCCATATTAGCAGAAGTATGGCTAATAAGCACTGTGGTCAGTTCAGACAGATTCATTTATGACATGCAAAACATATTAGATGATTTGCTCATTGTTGTAAGGATTTCCGGATCTAGTGAAAAGATCTCCCGATGCTTACACATATACAACATGACTTCCAGAATTTATTCTCAAGGCAGGTGGCAGAAATGCATAGGTTACCCCTGAAAGACCACTTGAAGGAAGAAGGCCAGGGCCTTGGCCCTGATTGGATACATTTCTCTATGCTGTAAGTTACTGGTCATGTGAAGACATGTATATCGGGTGAAACTAACTAAAACCTTTATTTAGGTGAGAGAAGAATGGATGCCAATGAATTCATTCAATGAATTTGATCCCTGTCTCCAAAAGGTAAAAAATGAAAAGTCTAGGTGTTTTTTCCTTTCAGAACAATGACAAAGTCCAAGATTCTCTCTGCAGACATCACATGGGACCTATCCTGTACTGATACACTGAGGACCTAGTCGAGATTGCTATGAAGTGCAGAAGGGTTGTTAAGATGTTCCAAATCACATAAGTGTCAATAAAGCAATGTTTGCTAATCAGCAGTTTTCATGTTTCAGTTTTCGTGTTAGTGACATCAGGAAAGACACAGATAATCAGGAGCTCATGTCGTTGTGTGAATACAACTGCAAATTTGAGCATCTGTATAATATAGTGGTTAATGATGCTGCCCATTGACTTATATTTCATCTGTAGTGGAAGCCAGGGTAGAATATTTCATCCCCATTGAGAAATGTCAATCATTTATGAAGGAGAGCAAGCAGGGTCAACGGCAGAAACTCACTTTGCTCAATCCTTCAATTTTTTCTTTATATATGATTTTATTTTATTTTTTTAAGAGTTACTTAAATTTTTTTTAAGTTGTATTTATTTAAGTAATCTCTACACCCAACATGGGGCTCAAACTCAAGATCAAGGGTCACACACTCTTCTGACTGAGCCAGCCGGGCACCTCTCTATACATGATTTAATTGGCAGGGAATTATGATTTTGAGGCGCATTCTCTTTGTGCTTGGACTTGTCAACTCAGTGTCTCTGCACTTAGATGCAAGTGCTGTCTGCTATGATGTGATCTCAGTGAGTGTCTGTGATCCAAAGGACTTGGCATGTGTTCTAGAACATTCTCTGCCGTTTTTATATTTACCTCTTTATTGCTATTAGGTAGTACAAAGCATATAAAAGTCCCGTTTCATGTTACACAACCATATGAGAAGACCCTAGTGCTCAGTTTTGCCCCTAGGATCCACGTGCAGAAGATTGGACTAGGCGCGAATTGAGGAGGTGCCTACATAGGTGTAGATGTTTGGATCAGAACAAGACAAAAGTAGCCCCAAGAAGGATCCGTAAGATATTGGGAGATCTAAGGCCATGAGCAAGAGAAACACCACATGCTCATCTGTTGTGTGTCCTGGTTTCTCCACAGTTGGTAGTTGACTTATCTCCCAACAAGTGTGGACTCCCCATAACATCTCCATTAGCATGATTATGATGGCATGGCTTCCCAACCCACTTCAACTACCTCTTGAATGAGCAACTCCTATTTTGTTCTAGTTTGTGCTCTTGAAAATATATCAGTGTCTACCAAAGAGGGGCTGAAGTGTCCTCAGCAATATGAAGGTCATAGGTCTGTTAATGTTGACTTTGCTAGGGTCACTTACGCTTTCCATCAATGTATTACCTTTGAACATAATGAATCGAGCATACAATGCTTATGCCGTCAGGACTGTCATCATGTTACAGCCTTCTTAGACGAAGAAAGAGACACATCAGGAAGTCTGTTGAAGATTTAGGACACTGGTCTGCTCCTGCAGAGCATGTCTCAGGACACTGATCTGTACAATTTCTGGAAAGTCATTCATTTCAGACCATACTGTGAATGCTACTTGGAGTTAGGGATTAGGCCATCTGTGTCAGAGTGTGAATTTTCTGATGCACTCTCCACAAAACTATGAAATAGAAATAATTAAAAATAAACCCCATCCTTTTTTGGGGGGATTTTTATAATAATTTTTTGTTATGTTATGTTAGTCACCAAGAAATAAACCCCATCCTTAACACCTCACCTTGTAGTAGGCTCCCCTGTTACTTAGGTCTTTGGACTTGGACCCAAACTATCCATTGGCTCTCTGGTCTCCAACTTGCTGATTGTGGAACTTGGGACTTCTCAGCCTCCATAATCACATATGCCAAAATCCGTATAATAAATGTCATTGTCCATATCAGTGCATCTTATTGGTTCTATTTCTCTGGAGGACCCCGATTAATACAAATAGACCTGTATCATTAAAAGAAATTGAATTCATAATTAAAAGGCTTGTCATGCAGAGAAGACTGGGTGGAGACAGCTTGGCTGGTCAATTCTATCGAACGTTCAATGAAGAAATAATACCAATATTACGCAAACACTTTCTGAAAATTGAGGAGGAAGATAAACTTCAAAGTTTATTTTTGAGGCAAGCAGTAACCAGCTCTTACCTCCCAAAACAGATGAAAATATTATAAGAAAATAAAATATGGATATATTTACGTGAACTTAGACCCATAGATCCCTACCAATATTAATAAATTAAACCCAGCAACCTATAAAAAGTATGTCATAACCACCCAGGTTTATGCCAGCTGTGCAAGGTTGTTTTACACCTTTGAATAAAGGAGAGAAACCATACGGTCATTACAATGGGTGGAGAAAAAGCTGTTGAAAGAGGTCAAACTCCTTTCGTAACAGAACTTTTCAGCAAATTAAAGAATATTCTGAAAATTCCTCAAGTTAAGAAAAGGCAGAGCAGGGCTCGTTTCGGCAGCACAGATACCAAAATTGGAACAACACAGAGAAGATTCGCATGGGTTCTGAGCAAGGATGACACTCAAGTTTGTGAAGAAAAGGCAGAGTGTTCCTTTGGATGGATTTGAAACACTAACAAGAAGAGGAACATTTAACCCTTCTTTTACACAGTTGTAGACAGACGCAAGGATAGGAAAAGAACATCTTTTCCCCCATTAAAAGCTTTACCTCAAATTATTATGCTTTGAAGGAAGGCCGGGGTGGTGGTACAGAGATTCTCCATCATTCATGATGGTAACCATGGGCAAGTACCAGGAAAGAACCCAGAGGAATCACACAGTGGAGAAGATGACAGATTTCTACGTTCTTTCTAAGTTAAAGGATAATTTAGCCAAGGTTATAGATTATGCAAGAGCTCCCTTATACTGTTGGAGAATATAATTTCGGAGATGTGGGCAAATAGCACGTTACTCCCATCTTTGGATTTCCTGACATGGGCTTTATAAATATTGTGTGCTATTTGTCTATTATTATTTGTCAAGTAGTAGAAATGGGAGTAAGGAAGCTCACGTCACCGCAGAGGAACCGGCATTGTTAGCAAAACATACAAAGTATAATTTGGGAGCCAGGAGAGTAAAAACTCCATATTTATGGAAAAATCCCATATTTTCTATTAAAGGTGAGGATTTCTATGGGCAAATTAAGGTTTTATTTGTAAATCAAAATATATCCCCAAACAGAAAGCACAGGCTTCATTAGCAAGGTCTTTGGGGGAATGGTGGGTAAATAGGAATTAAGATTTGCCCTCACACTGAGAAAAGAGTGTGCAAAGGGTTGGCACTCGAGACTGTGGCTATCTGAACAGCAGAGATAAGTGGTTATCTCCATCAACATCATGCATTTTACCCCATCATAGAAACCCATCTGCAAGAAATACAGAGCAGAAAGATGCCTTTTAGGGTGATGTATCATTATCTCTTCATACAACAGGGAGTTCCGTCTTATTGAGCAAAACCTGCGTATATCAAATTCCCGCAGCCTGCAGAGCCTGCTGGAGACACAGGGCATAAATTGCTTGCTGCTTTGGGGGAATTTCCTTGGAAAGACTCTGAGACCAACTCTGAGCTACTGATGTTCCCCGGTCCTGTATGAATATCTAGTTAAGACTGAATATTGTTTTAGGACAGAGGTATGTATTTTTCTTTTCTTTGTATTTACATGGGTATTCCTTTGGCCTGTAAGAGGGCATGTCAATTCCATGCCAGTCCCTAAGACTCATACAAGTTTTCCTGGAATTGTTCCATGGGAGGAAACCACAGCAGTGGAATAATCTTATAAAAACTACTTTTTATAAAACTAGTTACTTGAGAAGGATATCGACATCTCAGGGGATTTTTTTCCATAAAACAAAAATGCTTGAGTCGCTAGTAACAAACTTAATGTTACAATTTTATAGGCCCATAGAACCATCCAGATTGTGCTTTGAAACGATCTCAGCCATGTAATCATTTTCAAAAGACAGAAAACAATTGGCCTAAAAAATCATATACTAGCTAGACCTTGCGACGCAGAGTACTTTTCTAGTGGTCCTTAGGTCTGGCTTGCTAGGTTTTTTAGTGCTGCTTTTTTAAATTTTATGTAATGAATGAGTACTTTGACATTTTTTTGAGTGTGTGTCAATGAAAGAACTTTGATCCCAAAGGAGGATGTTCTTGATCTGGAATTATATCCTCTGCATAGTCAATACTCTAACTGTGAAAAAGTATATGACATTGAGTGGACTCCCAGTTCCAAAGACTGCTTTGTAATCAGGTATCAATGAAAAAATATTTTTTAGGATGTTGACTTTACCATCATGAAAAGTGAGTCATAGTTTGTTCAGAGAAACATGATATTTTTGCTTCAGATATGATTAATAATAAGGGACAGGATTAAAGATTTTTTTAAAAAGTAAATAAGATAGTAAGGGCAGTATCATACTAATAATGTTATCAAGATATAAGAAAAAAATGCACATTTGTTTCCATACCTAATGTAGATCTTCTTTTGGTAACAAAAACAGAGATTTTGAGCATGAGAAGACAATGTTCAGTAACTATCATTGAAACGAAGGTAGGAATAAAGTCAGGATATCATGAAACAATTCTATATAAAGGATCACTGGCCTGCATTAAACACAAATGCAAATTCAACATCTAAATACTAGCTTTCAAATGTGCGTGACTTTTCCCTCCCATTTTGCATTTGAAAGTTATTACAGTGGACCCTGAACAACACAGGGGGCTTTGGACACCCTTCCCACAGTAGAAAACCGACTATAACTTTGGACTCCCCCAAAACTTAACTGCTAGTAGCCCAGTGTTGACTTAGCAATAACATAAACAGTCAATTAACACATACATTTTATGTGACATGTATTATATACTATATTCTTACAATAAAGTAAACTAAAGAAAAGAAAATGTTACTAAGAAAGTCATAAGGAAGAGAAAATACATTTTTAGTACTGTACTATTGGACTATAAAAATCCACATATACGTGGATTGAAACTGCAAGGTTCAAAACTATGTTGTTCAAGGTTCAAGTGTATACAGTGTTTCCTTTTTTGTTTGGTTGGGGCTTTTTGGTCAATCTCCTCAGAATAAAAGACATTAATTTCTGTAAAAGAACCATCAGATTTTACAGAACTTAATAAAGGTAGGTAGAAGAAATACCTGTTTCATCATTATTGTTTTAATATATTTTCCCGATAAATCCGAACACACCTGCACACCATACAGCCAGAAATTTTTATACTGAATTCGAGAGGAAAAGTGAAATTGTAGCTCTGTGGACCATAGCAAATTTCCCATGATTTCATTTGAAAGAGAAATATACACGAAGCGGAGTATCCATTTGCCATCACGATGAAGACAGAAAAGGCGATACTATTTTTTGTTTATACTCAGGATGGTCCATGTGTTCAAATAAAAAAAGAAGATTTCTTGCTGTCGGAGAAGGAAAGCATTCCTAATATGTGGGTGTTTTGCATAACATTTCTGTAGGCAGATCACAAGTAGAAAAGCAAAGGTTTGAAGGCTCAGGCAGACGTGGTTCCAAGCCACCTCCCCAGCTCTGTCAGCGCAGAGACACATGGTGAGTTGTGCCTAGTTT
The DNA here is from genome assembly GCF_024610735.1 of Ursus americanus. Classification (NCBI taxonomy): domain Eukaryota; kingdom Metazoa; phylum Chordata; class Mammalia; order Carnivora; family Ursidae; genus Ursus; species Ursus americanus. Next base: position 36,573,444 of record NC_142150.1, on the reverse strand, counting down.
GTGTGATAACTTAGTTGTGTGTCGTTGGTGTGGTCGTTGGTGTGGTGAGTTAATCAGGGGCATCAGGAGGAAGGAAAAGCTGGGTCTAAGAGCGTGCCTGTTACCTTGTGGCTTGTTGAGTCAACTGCTGTGAGTTCTTAAACTCCAGCAAGAGCCTGAACCCAGAGACAAAACAAAAATAACTATACCAGATACGACCTAGGAACAGAGGTGTAAATGAAAGAATTCTACCCAGCAAAACAAAGAAACAAAGTAACAAATCCTTCATTGTCTCCCCGTGGGGCGGGAATACCAGGACTAGCAGGCAATATTTATTTTCAGCTTCATGGTCAAGATGGTCAACGTTATGTCAAGACCAAAGGATCCGTAAGACACACGCACTCAGGCTAAGATCTTCAGCTTCCTATAACGTAAGTTTACACTGCTTACATAGCCTTTCTGGATCTCAATATAAGGGAGAGTATGTCATTCGGAACTGCCGAGGTACGTTGCTAATTACTTAATAAATGTCAGATTTCCCACCCTTCAAAATGGAAACAATTGCATGGCCTGTTCCTTACATGTAGCACAGTGCCTACCTTTGACTTTAAAATGTGCGTGAACACTAACTACTGCGTGGAATCAAAGAGACCAGTCCTTTTACCTGATCTTTCTGGGCAGCCCATGCTTCCCACGTGTTGTGACTGCACACCGCCCGTGACGGGAGCAGCGCTTGTGAAGACCAACGGCATCGAGGGACACGACTATGGGTCTTCAACGAAGAGATCCAGCCATCCACCAGGGCCGGTCTGGGCCAATGCCTTTCCCTCACGAGGCACAGAACAACCTGCAGAATTTTCTCAAGGGGAAGCCAGTTATTCTTGGGGTAAGTACAGTGAAGGTCAGCTAAGGATTTTGAGGTGGCTCGTGTTCCCCTGAATTTGCTCTGGATCAAAGCTACACGATTACCTGAGAGAAGAGTTCGGAGTGGTCCCACGAATTCCCGTATCAAGAGGAAAATAGGACTTTTGAATAAGAAACCACGTTGGCCAAGTAGCCAAATCACCAAACTGTTTTATATTTGGGAACGCTGAATAAAAACGTAAGCACTGATCACGGACTTCTCCAAATTAAAGTAAGCTTGAGTCATTTACAACCCCCAACTGTGGGGCAAATGATTTTTTTTTTTTTAAAGATTTTATTTATGTGACAGAGAGACAGCCAGCGAGAGAGGGAACACAGCAGGGGAGTGGGAGAGGAAGAAGCAGGCTCCTAGCAGAGGAGCCTGATGTGGGGCTCCATCCCAGAACGCTGGGATCACACCCTGAGCCGAAGGCAGACGCTCAACGACTGCGCTACCCAGGCGCCCCGGCAAATGATTCTAAAAGTAAACCTCAGTCCTCCTAACTCAGAGACATTCTGTCATTTTCTAGGTGAGCCAAATCATGATCGGCCTAATGAACATTTGCCTGTGGATTATGATAAAGGTCTTCCTTTCATTCCACCAACTACATCTAGCACTAGAAAACAGTGCACATACCTTCATTTTCCTTTTGGGACCAATTTTTGTAAGTAAATTGGTATCCCTTTGATTTCTGTATTACTTAGAATTTATGTAAAATCCTTAATAGTTATCATTTAGAAGCACGAAATTTGGGGGGAAGTTTTGAGAAGTATTTAGTGTTAGGAAAAAGGACGACAGAATCATGTATCTGCAGGCTAACTCTTCACACTTTATCTTTGTACAGTTACTTTTATCTGGAACTGTGTCCATTGTGTCTGGAAAGAAGACGACAAAACAGATGGTACGTTTATCTACAGTTTCAGAAAATTCAGAGGCATAGCGTAGACCAGCCTTCGTCTCCAAAATGATCAAGCTGTCTCCGATTCCCAGGTTTTTCTTTGCCTTGAGTTGAGATCCCAGAATGATTCCTTCCCTATTCCCCACAGGTCACATTGTCTCTATCTGGCTCAGATGAGAAATTACCCCGTCGCAGATAGCAACCCTGTGCATAATTTTTACGAATTTCAATTTTCTTTGAATTTTAAATAAAATGCACACATATGTACAATCACTTGCCAGGTCCAAGAACAGGGACTCAGTTTCTGATTCTATTTCACATCTGTGGCAGCATTGGGGCAAACACCGTGGCTGCCATATTAACAGGACTGTCACTAATAATCCTTACAATCAGAGTGACCATATCCTATCACCTCTTATCAAGCGTATCAGCTGGTTATTTCATGACTGTAAGTATTGAAAAATTCAGTGACAAAATCTCCTGATATTTATCCATAGATACAAAACTCCTTGCAGATGTCTTTCTCATCATAGGTGGGCAATAGGGCACCACTTAAAACTTGAAGAAAAAGGTCAGGGCCTTGACCCTGAGTGAATAAATATCTCTGAACTATGAATTATTGGTGATGTTAGGACTTAAGCACATCAGGTGAAGCCAAATAAAATCCTTGTTTTAGGTAAGATCAGAATGGGTGCCAACGAATTCACTCAGTGATTGTAATTGCTGTCTTCACTAAGGTAAAGAGAAGTCTAGGTGTTCAGTCCATTCAGCACAATGATAGACAAAGTCCAGGATCCTTTCTAGAAAGTATATATTTAACAAAAGCAACACTGATCTACTGATCATATGGTGAAAATTACTATGAGATATAAAGGGATCCTAAAACATTCTAATTTGGGGGGGCGCCTGGGTGGCACAGCAGTTGGGCGTCTGCCTTCGGCTCAGGGCATGATCCCGGCGTTATGGGATCGAGCCCCACATCAGGCTCTTCCGCTAGGAACCTGCTTCTTCCTCTCCCACTCCCCCTGCTTGTGTTCCCTCTCTTGCTGGCTGTCTCTATCTCTGTCAAATAAATAAATAAAATCTTTAAAAAATAAATAAATAAAACATTCTAATTTTTGGACACCTCAATAAGGCATGGTTTGCAGATGTGCAGGCTTTTGATTGGTTGGTTATGTTGAGAAAAAAAGTGCACAACAGGATCTCACTTCATTTGTGTGAAAATTATAAATAAATGAAATTGCAAATTGGGGGGTCTGTAAATTAGAGTAATTATGTGTATCTCCACCCAGATTCTATCTGAAGGTGAAGCCAGAGTGGGATACTTTACTACCATTGACAGTCTGTGAGAGAGCACGCAGGGCCCGTGGCGGAGTTCCCTTGCTCAGTCCTTCCCTCTTTCCTCCCCGCGGGCTTTGACTTTGCAGGGGATTACGTTTCTGAAGCTCATCCTCGTCCTCCTGGGACTCGTCACCTCAGTGCTGCTGTCTGCGTTTGGATGCAGCGCTGTCTGCTGTGATATGACCTCAGTGAGTACCTGTGATCCAGAGGACTTCGACTGTGTTCTAGGATATTCTTTGCCACTTTCACATTTACCTCTTTAAGTTTTACTGAACCGTTCAAAGCGTACAAAACATCCAAGACCCTCCGTCACATGAGGAGCCCGTCACATTCTGTTTTGCCACTAGTGGCCACGTGCGTAAGATTAGACTGGGCACTAGAGGAAAGTTGCTGGGCTGGACGTAGATGTTTATGTCAGAAAGAGAAGAGTAGGAACACCTGGGTGGCTCAGTCAGTTAAGCATCTGCTTTTGGCTTGGGTCATGATCCCGGGGTCCTGGGATCAAGTCCTACATCGGGCTCCTTTCTTAGCGGGGAGTCTGCTTCTCCCTCTGCTTGCTGCTCCCCCTGCTTGTGCTCTCTCTCTCTCTCCCTCTAGCAGATAAATAAATAAAATCTTTAAAAAAAAAAGAAAAAAAGAAAGAAAGAAAGAAGAAAGAAAGAAAGAAAGAAAGAAAGAAAGAAAGAAAGAAAGAAAGAAAGAAAGAGAGAGAAGGGTGGCCCCAAGGAAGGTCTGTGCATTAAGAGAACTAAGGCCATGGGCAAGTGAAATGTCGTATCATATCATGAAATGTCATCTACTGGGTGGTCTTCCTCTACAGGTGGTTGTCGACTTATCCTCCAATGAGCGTGGACTTCCCATGGCTACTCTTTCTCATGACTATGATGAGGTGGCTTTCCAACCCACTTAGTTGTTTGATATGTCAACTTTCGAACCATTCCTGGATTTACTCTAATTGTATTATTGGGAGTAAATCAGTAATCAGGCAGTGAACAGCCTTCAGCGTTCTCAAGGGGAGAGAAAGTCACAGATTTGCTGACGTTGACTCCGCTGTGGTCTCCTACTCTACCCCCAATTATGATTACATTTGGACATGATAAATAAAGCCTATGATTCATCAGCATCACCACTGGCGTCATCTCACACCCTTCGTAATATGAAAAAAGGGAACATACCAGAAAGGTTGTAGGTATTTTGAGACTCTGGTCTGGCCTTGGAGGATAGGTACCAGAACCACTGACTTACATAATTTCTGAGAAGCCATTCATCTCGGACTGTAATGCTAGCGCTGTACAGGGAGTTGTACCATAGGCCAGCTGTGAGATCATGTTGTTACCGACATCATGAAGTCAGTTACGGTCTTTTAACCTCGGGGTCCTATAAAACCAATCCAATGAGTAAAGTGTGACTGACGTTTTAAATGGGAAAATACAGGGGCACCTGGTGGCTCAGTCGGCTAAGCATCTGCCTTCGGCTCAGGTCATGATCCCAGGATCCTGGGATGGAGTCCTGCATCCAGCTCCCTTCTAAGCAGAGAGCCTGCTTCTCTCTTCCTCTGCCCTCTCCCCTCTCCCCACTGGTGCTCTCTCTCTCTTTCACTCTCTCTCATTCTCTCAAATAAATGAGTAAAATCTTTTTTTAAAAAAAAGGAACGTACACACACTTTCTGCACACAGGTTCTGCTTTTTCCGTGATTGATGCCCCGCAGGTCCTTAGTCTCCTTTGCTTCATGGATTCTGATACAGCCTGAAATAACCCACACACTACTTGACAAGGGCACAGTCATCGTCACATTTTGACTTTTTTGAAAGGCCTGTAACACTATCAAGTTTGTAAGCTGTAGTCAAAGTCATAGGTGGCCTCTCTTAGGATATGTCTAACCAAAATTTAAGGTGGTGCTAGCAGATGGCTTAATACAATCCTGCCTGTACCACCTGCAAGAGGATGAGACACTGGCAATCACGGTATGATTCTGACTTAACTGTTGTCACAGTTTGAGAGCATGCTGTCAACTACTATACAGTAATTGGCACTTAACACTGTCTTAGACGGTAGACTCTGATCTATGGGGACAAAAAAAATGTAGAAAAAACATCCAATTATGGTCTAACAAATTAAACTTTATCTCTTATCTTTTTTAAATGATTTTTTTCAGAAAGCCAAGTCTACTCTACACTACTCAACTGGATTTTTTTAAAGATTCTTTAGGATTTTCTATATATAGATTGTATCTTCAATAGGGATATTTATATTTCTTAATTTCCAAACTGTAGGTCTTTTCTTTCTTTTCTTGCCATATTACATTGGCTATGACTTCCAGTAGATGTTGAACAGGACTGAGGAGGGAAGATACACTAGTATTGGGAGACAGGGGAGTATATTTAGTAGGTCACCATTGGGTATGTTGTAACTGTAGGTTTTTGTATATGGCTTTTTCCAGATAATGGGAATTACCCTCTATTCCTAGTTTCTTGAGAGTTTTTTCTTTATCATGAATAAATAAGTTTTGTCAAATAGATTTTCTGTATCTTGAGAAGATCATATGGGCTTTTGTATTTATTCTGATAATATGATGAATTGTATACATTGATTTTTTTTTCTTCAACCAGTGTTGCTTTCTTGAAATAAGCCCCATTAGTTGTGGTGTATTATACTTTGTTTGGATTTGATTTGATAAAATTTTAAGTAGTTTTGCATCTATATTGAAAGTTATTGCTATGTAGTTCTTACGACATCTTTGTCTTATTTTGGTTTTGGAGTAATGCTGACCTTGTAAAATAGAAGGGATTATGTCAAATTATTTTTTTCCTTAAATATTTGGTGGAATTAGCCAGTGATATGATTAAAAAGATGGAGTTGGTTTTGTTGTTGTTGTTGAAATGGTTTTGTCTATACATTCAATTTCTTTAGTAGACATTATACTATTGAGACCATCTATTCTTGAGTCATTCATAATTTATGTCTTTCAAGTAATTCTACTTCCTTCAAGATGTTAAATTTGTTCACAGTATTTCTTTATTTTCCTTTTAACATCTCTGCATTCTGCAGTGAAATCCTTTCTTTTATTCCTTACGTTGATAACTTTTGTCTTCTCTCTTCTTTCTTTGGTCAATCTGAACAAAGTTTAATCCATTTTGTTGATTTTTATTGTAATGTCATCTTAATACAGTTCTATGTTAATACTTTGCTTGGTATACTTGAGCCTGATCTGAGATAGATAGAGGATAGATAGATAGATATTCCTGAAATTTAAGTATTATTGGAAATATATTTATTTTTTGTTTTGTTTATGTTTATTTTATTTTAGTGAAGGTATAGTTAATGAGGTGCTAAAGCAAAGACCAAGAGAAGCTGGTTGAAAAAATGAATTTCTTAGAAATTGCTCCAAAGGAAATAATTCTATTTAGTAAGTTAACAGAACAAATACAGGGCGCCTGGGTGGCACAGCGGTTAAGAGTCTGCCTTCGGCTCAGGGCGTGATCCCGGCGTTATGGGATCGAGCCCCACATCAGGCTCCTCCGCTATGAGCCTGCTTCTTCCTCTCCCACTCCCCCTGCTTGTGTTCCCTCTCTCACTGGCTGTCTCTCTCTCTGTAAAATAAATAAATAAAATCTTAAAAAAAAAAAGAACAAATACAGTCTTTGTCAGATTAATGGAAAGAAATGGAAAGAGAATGTGTGGAAATAAAACTCGGTTGGTATTGGAGATTATGGTTATAATGCTTCTAATTTCGTGCAACAAAACAGGATGTATATCAACTTTGTCTGAATACATCAGAACCGCTTATCTGGAGTTCTAGGTGTGCAAATACAGCAAATGAGGAAACACAGAGATCGAAACATAGATTTTCCTCCCCCACATGTTGGTACAGTCCTTGATAGACACAGAAGAGACAGAAAGCTTCAGACTACAGGCTCTCACATCTGTGCAGTGGAATAAACCTAGGTAGGTAGAACTTTTTTTTCCCCCCATTATCCAGAGCACCAGAAAGCACTTTTGTCTATGTTCTGAGAGGCACAGATGTAGGACCTGTCAGACAGACTGGGCAGAATGTTGGCTCAAGGCAGAGACAGCTCTTCCTTTCTTTCCACTGGTAGATACTCAATGCCAAATATTTCAGGAATTTTTTTTAGATAATGTAGAAAGTTCCAGTGACTTAGACACATTTGATCTTGTCTTCGTTCCTGCTTTCTGACTTTCTGATTATGCAAGCACACTTTACGCATCGGCAGATAGAGAGTAAGGCTTAGCATGAAAAAGGAAGTTGGTCTCCAGCCCTATTTTCTAGCAGACCCAATTTAAGATACGGGGGAATAATTCGGTTAGAATTGTGACATTGAAACTTTTTTGTTTACAACATGCAAGTGCAATTCGGAACGTCAAGACTGGACGTGGTGAGCCAGCTAAGTTCACAATAGTTCTCTTAGTGAGAATCATGAGAGTTTCATAACTGATCTTGCAGACGTACAATGAGGAGGATTAGGTGGTTTGGAAGTTATGTTAACTTATAAAGGATAATAGGGCTTTGAAGTTAATACTTAAGGTGAGAACCATGTGGTAAACGAGGCTAATTTTTGTATTGTGGAGTAACCAAGAAATACTGCAATGTCCTTTCTAAATAGGCAACAGAGGTGAAAGAGCAACATTTGTTAGAAAGATGATGACTTTAAATGTGAAAATCCCACTCAAAATATTGAACAGTTGGATGGTGGCTTAAAGGAGCAAAGGCTGAACCACAGGCTTAAGATTTGATAGACTATTACAGTATCTAATAACATATGTGCAATAAAAATCATTAAAGTGAATTTTAGGGTGTAAAAATGTGCTCAGTAAATATTATGGTCAATATTTTGAACCTAAAATCCATATCTGTTGAGTGAATAGATGAGTAAATAATGACATTCACAGTGAGGAGTGATAGGAGATACTTTTTGGAGTCAACAGTTTCTTTTCTTTTCTTTCTTTTTTTTTTAAGATTTTTATTTATGTATTTGACAGAGAGGCAGCCAGCGAGAGAGGGAACACAAGCAGGATGAGTGGGAGAGGAAGAAGCAGGCTCTCAGCGGAGGAGCCTGATGTGGGGCTCGATCCCAGAACTCCGGGATCACGCCCTGAGCCGAAGGCAGACGTTTAACGACTGAGCCACCCGGGTGTCCCACAACAGTTTATTTTCACCCCGACAAAATTATACTGAAAGATATGGCTCCCTCAAACACTCAAACATGTTATGTGTGGGCTTCAGGAGGCTAAATAAGGGGTGTGTTAGTCTGAGCCTGGCTTTATCTCAAGAGCAGATTCTTACTTATCAGACCTATGACTCTTTGGTCCCACATCTGTAAATATGTCTGTGGATTTGGGCAAGTTATTTACCATCTTTGGATAAGGGGTCACATTTTAAAAAGATATAATAACTGGTTGATGAGATACTCTTTATTTACGAAGTATTAGTGGTCAAGACTCATCTACTAAAGAAATAGAAAAAGAAATGTTCTTGTTAGCACTTCCAGTGTGATCACATAAGATCAATTCCTTGTTTAAACTCCTTAATTGAAAGCAGCTATTGGGAATCGAAAAATTGAATACTTAGGATTTATCTTAAGTGTCCTGTAAGAGTTCCATGTCATGATAGCTTAATCTTTTCATTAGAACTGCTAAGAAATTTGCACATACAAACATTACTGGGACCAGTGTACAATGCTACCTCTTTTTTTTTTTTTTTAAAGAAATTTGGCATGGATCTCGAGTCAGAAACTATGTTTCCACTTTGATCCAGGAATTTTATACATAAGCAGTTATAGAAAGGGCCTAATTCCATATAATCAGCATAATTGGAGGATAAAACATAAAAAGAAATTGTATAAAGTATAATCAAGACTTAGTTAAAACATTATAGGGAGAGTAATAGAATTCATAAATACCAATGCAATAAGGAATAAAGTCTGCCCCTATTTTCCAAACTTAATTTAATGTTAGCAAATATTCATAAAATTGATATAGAAGATGGTAAAGAAATAAAAAGCTAATATTTAGGGGGGGAAAGGTTAAAAATGAGTTAGTTTTCAAGGGTGGCCTTTGTGGGGTTTGTTCTGCCATGGAAATCCATCATCGTTTTTGACAAGTGCCAAAGCACATCCCAACTTCTTAAGAAGATAATTGAGAGTTTATGCTACTTTTATTACCTCTCTGATGATACTAGGAAAATTGGATACATCATTTCCAGTGTCACACGTAGGAGGCATAAGCATGATTATATTTTATGTTGACAAACCTGGGGCTTCATCTAAATATAGCATTCATCGTCACACAGAAATTAAAGGTAAGGTGGCTTTTATATAGTGTATTCCCAGGTCTCTCCTATTTCCCTAGCATAATTATGGACACTACTCCGATTTCTTTCATTCTCAAAACTATCTTGGATTAGATGATAAATTATTTGATATATTTAATTAAAATAAAGGGAAATTTCTTTCATTCAAATCTATTTGCCTTTATTTATTTTGCTAAAGATTTTATTTATTTGTGTGAGAGAGAGAGAGCACAAGCAGGGGGAGCAGCAGCCAGAGGGAGAAGCAGGCTCCCTGCTGAGCAAGGAGTTCATCTCAGGACTTGATCCCAGGACCCTGGGATCATGACCTGAGCAGAAGGCAAACACCCCACAACTGAGCCACCCAGGTGTCCCTCTATTTGCCTTTAAGCCCCAGGTTATTTTCACTCCACTCGGGATAAGTCTAAATAGATATATCACAACTCCCATGGTGGGTACTTTTTTACAAGCCTGTGGCCACGTGCAACTTTAAAAGAAACAAACAAGCAAAAAGCAGTCTTGAGATTTACAGCATTCCTTAACCTGGGAGGATACCTTATAGTCACGTAGGATTTGATATTCCTCAACTTCTGTCCTCTCTATCCTTACTTTACACTGCTGTTTATCACACGAGTGATACCAGAGTCAGCAGCAGGGACACATGAATATCACTTGGCCAGTGATATTATCATATATGATAAAGACGTTGATAAAAGAAGCCCAGTATCTACTTCTGTTACAAGATTAACAGTATTGGTCCTATGATGGTGCATATCTGATGCTATTAACAGATGACCGTCTGTTACAGAATGAACAAAACTTTGGGTTCTGATAGGATGCCTGGGGACATTCCTCCAAACCAAAACCAAAGTACCCCATTGGGAACGACAGAAACATCTAGTCCCCTGAAACATCTACTAGACAAGCTGCAGAAATTCCCGAAGGGGAATCTAGAAGCACTGGGGGTAAGTAAGTAAACCTCTAATAATGAATTCTGAACCAGGAGAAACCGGGGAATCTATTGAGGGTGAAGGATAATTCTGGCTAATGAAGTGGTTGGCATAGGGGGACCAGGTGATGACCTGTGTCAACCATTGTGTGGAGTGGAAAAAAAGCCACGTTGATTAAAAGCAAGGGACCATGTTTATATGGGGGAGGGGTGCAGTAAGAGGAGACTATAAAAGTCCTAAGCTCTTGGGTGAGCCTCACTGTGACCGTATCTTATTATAGCAAAGCTGCCCCATATGGACTGGCCTCTGAAAAAAAAGCACTTTCCAGGATCTGACTCCTCTTAGCATATCTTTTAATAATATTCAAGGGGATCCATCCTATGGATGACCATGATGTTTGGACCAAGTGATCCTCTCTCCTGAAAAATGCTCACCATTGTCTTTAAAGCACGTATTTTTGTTTCGTTAATTTCGATGGTTGGTAATTTGGTTTGTTTTGTCTCTTATTCAGGTGGCTCAGATTATGATTGGTGTGAAATGCTTCTTTTATGGGATAATTGGATTTCTTGCTCCTAATTCTGAAATGTACAGAATCTTTTTCTTCTCAATTTACACAGGCTTCTCTTTCTGGGGCGCGTTGTCTGTGAGTATCTCACTTACATCTCCAATTATAATTATTCAGTCATTTACTCATTCATTCATCAACTCAACACACAACTTGTATGGCATCTTGCCAATTCTAGAATACTTGCAAAGATACTTAGTCAAGATTGAATTTCCAACCTGAACTTTAATATATATAATGTAACGATGCCCCTAAATTCTATTCATTACTGTATAGTATGAAGCTATTCAGTATAATCTTGCTGTTTTGCTTGAGGAGAAAATCCTGGGTTTGACACAGGGAAGAAGTGTCCCTGAAATGTAATAATATTTGGATCGGAGAAGATGCTGGGGGTAGGGAAGTGTTACTTTTCTTAAGTCATCAATCTTCTTGGCCAAATACATTGAGAAAAATGCCATGTAATCTGAGCTCACATTTTCCTTTTTCTGCACCCCAAAGTGTGAATTTGAATTATATTTACTTATTTTCTCCACATTGTATAAGTCATTTCTGCTGTGGTTTTTGTGTCCACTTCTCTTATTTAGTGCAAGGAATTTTACTATTCATAAGAATAAAAGGATAACGATGGTACTTTAATCGTACGGCGCACACAGTTTAATGACCTGCTTTCCTCTGAGATCTGAAGGGATGGCCTGGGAGGCGGGGGTCAGTAGATAGGGACAGAGACATGCAACTGGCAACGGGGTGGGAGGTTGAGTTGGAAGAAGTTGCTACTCTGCAGACAGCTTTCTTATCTTACAAACAGTTTATCATTTCTGGAATTCTGACTGTTGTGTCTGCCAAGAAGCCAACAAAATCACTGGTAAGCACGTTTTCCATTTGTCGTTCAGGCAGAAAATGAGAACTTGTAACACTCTGACTTTCCCATGTGAAGCCCAGTCACCCGGGGGATTCATCATTTGTAGTACATTTCATCATGTAACTGTCCATTTGGCCCAATGAATCATGTGATCATCCTATGGCTAGACACACACAAGCTAGATCTCCTGGGATTTTAGAAATTCTGATCCCCATATCTCGTCACCAGAAGAAGAATGTGTAAAGACTTATCTAGCTATTCAAGCCTTTTTACGGTGTGGGGTAGGGGGGTGTTAATAAAGATAAAAGCATGGCTTAGGCTTGAGCAAGGCAGACTTACCTTTGGCGGAGGGAGGAGCTAATACAGGGTCAGAAACTAGAGACGCTAAAATGCCCATAATGTTTTTATCCTATCCATGGTATGTGTTTAAGAAAGATCAATCCTCTCCAACTTTTCTCCTCCCAATTGTGCTTTGCCATTGAACGGAATTAGCAATAAATGGATGACGAATGCCTAGAGATCCACGGCTAAGTTAAGTCAGAATTCTCCTCCCCGTGTGTAGGGTCTAGAAACCCCTGGTCCTTAACTTATAAGCTAGTTATTTCCTTTTTTTTCAGCTGAGAGGGAATCTAGGTGCCAACGCTCTCAGCACCCTGGTCTCGATTGTTGGGATCTGTATTCTGTCCTACAATTTCACAAAAAATGGCCTCTATGATTGCAAGAAGGAAACTCTCTGTTTGGGCATCAAATCAGTTGGAACTGTAAGTATTATCCTCCTGAACTCTGGGAAGACTGAATGCTTATCTGAGCATGATGAAGATGACACATGGTCGTTGGTATATTTCAAGAACACGACAAAAATTCTTGCTTGCAGATTCCTTTCAAACCATCTCTACAGGTGTCATATTTCGAAAGAGAAAAAAAATATTTCTTCACAATAGAAAAGAGCCCCAAGTTCTGTGAGCTAAATTTTATTTTTCAAGAAAAAATGGTGAAGAGATGGAATGATATTAAAATCTGAGTCAAAGATTGGGGTAATTCTTACTTTATACTTTATTATTTTTAAATTATTTTCTATCATAATATTCATTACTGCTAGGAATTTTTAAAAAGTATTACCCAAAGCTACATGGAGAATGAATAGTTATTCTGACTTGCCTCTACCTGAGAGTAGACCTTTTTTTTGCAATAAAGCCATGTGAAAGTAATGGAAAGTGATGGAAAGAGTGGTCTGAGGAAGAGGAAAAAGAAATCAGTAAGAAACCAGTAAAAGAAACCAGGAACACTAGTTGGAAGACACATTTCCTTATTAGGAAAATGACCAAAAAGTTTCACACCCTAAAGTATATTCCAAATTTGGGAAACTTTCTGGTTTTCATTAGAATTGAGTCTAATGGAAAACTGGAAAATTTCAGTATCTCACTGGGGAGATCTGAAGCCCTGCCATTTCTGCCTGGAATATGGAGAAGGGTCAGCTTTGTAAGCACTGGCAACATTTCTGATATCTATGACAGGCTAGTAATAACTTCAATAATAGTATAACTAATAACCCACCACTACCACCACTACCACCAATAATATTAATAATAATAAGTGGAATAATCATTGTGAATTCTGAAATGTCATCAAGTTTAACTTCCCACATTGTATTAGTATATTCAAGAATATCGACTATCATCTCCAACTCTTGTTTTTCTATAGCAGCACATATATTTCCGGGTTCGGATCCAACGTCATGCCACCATTTTGGATAATGTAATGTGCTGCCTTTTGAGGGCCTGGCGTGGGGCTCTGAGATAAAACTTTCCAAACTATCATCAGGGTGGAAGGTAATGCATGACATTTTATTTTCTTCAACAGGGACTTGTGATTGTCCTAATTATCCTAACTTGTCTGCAAATTTTAATTTCACTTCCTCTCTCCATGCTCAACTATAAAGTGGATGACAAGAATATTCACTGGGTAAGTACAATTCTTGGAAGAATGAGGATGATTTCAACTATTTCATTAAATGAGGTTGTCAGTGACTTTTTTTTTTTTTTTTACCTTTGGTAAAATGAACAAAAACATAAACTCTAAGTGATTCGGTGGACAACGTGGGAGCTACTTATGTGTTGTGCACACTTGGAATACACGGTGTATACTTCTCTAGTCCGTACAGAAACTCTCACTCATGGGCATATATCCACGAACTTTCATCCAGCCGGCCAGCCATTAATTTACTGTACGAAGTATACTCGCTAGTGTGATGAATATACCAAGTATCTATCATCCGAAAAATAATAAAATCAAGGTATAATTGATTTAAAAACCTGAAGGAGATGAAATATATGATTCCAGGTATATACAATTGAAAATACAATAGACTAAGAAACACAAATATAGTTAGAATTTTATGTTTTATTATCACACTTAACAAATATAGGTAATACAGCACTAGTAGCATACTTTCCCCAACCTCATCACCTGGTTCTTTTTTTTTTTTTTTTTTTTAAGATTTTGTTTATTTATTTGACAGAGATAGAGACAGCCAGCGAGAGAGGGAACACAAGCAGGGGGAGTGGGAGAGGAAGAAGCAGGCCCACAGCAGAGAAGCCTGATGTGGGACTCGATCCCATAACGCTGGGATCACGCCCTGAGCCGAAGGCAGACGCTTAACCACTGTGCCACCCAGGCGCCCCCACCTGGTTCTTTTTGCGTGTTGAAATTATGGCCACGGCTGTGTGTCAGTTAGAGTTAATTCAAACAGAAAATGGAAAGGTTTATGGCATCCGAACTCCCCTCATTTCAAGTGTATAACATTTATCGCAAGCATTGGATTCCATGATTCTAAGGGCTCGTTAAGCAAGTCTGAATTCCTCAGGGCAGTCAGTCATGGGTGGAACGGACCCACGAGCATGGCAAAAGGTAGAATTTCTTCTCTTCCACGTTTTATTTTAAGCCAGAAGAAGCCAGGCTTTACCTTCACTGCTTTGGAAACCCCCTCAGTTCGTTATCCAACTGTGCCATTTACCAGTTACGCTTTCCACATAACTGTCAGAGAACATTCTGTTAGACTTCTGCCGCTGCACCACAAGACCCTCTCTCCAGTTTCCAGTCATGTGTTCCTTCCTCCCTTCTTTCTGAGCCACACTGACAGCATTCTCAATGTCTTTATTTCCACTAACCTCCGTTTGAGACATTTTAGGCTTTCTCTATACTGTTCCTCAAAATTTTTCTCCTCAAAGTTTTGTTCTTGAAAATTTTTCTCCTCAAAATTTTCCTCAAACTTGTTTCATCCCGCTGCCTAATTCCAAAGCCACTCCTGTATCCTAGGGATTTATTTACATATCCTAGATATATTTATAGTAATAATATTGTATTGTTACCCATTTCCAGTACCAAAGTACATGATAATTTTTTGTTGTTGCCTGACAAGTTGCCACAAGCATATCAGCTTAAAACAATACCTACCACCTACTTCTTACCTCACGCTCTGTAGATCAGAAGTCTAGGTGGACCGGACTGGGTGCTCTACTCAGAATCTCATAAGGCTGAAGTCCATGTACTAGAGGCACCAGACTCCTGGAAACTCTGGAATGGTCTGCTAGCTCATTGTTGTTGTTGGCAGAATTTGGTTGCTTGTGATTATGGGACTGAGATGGTTGGCCAGGATTCACTTACGCTCAGCTCCTAGAAGCCCTCTTGGATCTTTTCAAGTGGTTCCCTCCATTTCAGCAACAGAGAACTTCCTCCTTGTCAAACATTTCTCATGCTTTGAATCTCTCTGACTTCCTCTTCTACCATCCAGAGAACATTCTGTTTTTAAAAGACTCCTGTAATTATATTAGGCTCATCCAAATAACGTCTTTTTGGTCATATGATATAACATACTTACAGTAATGACACCATGATATTTGGCCCACCTCAGCTCCTTTCTTCATACTTGCGCAGCGTGCAGTGAGAAAAGATATAGAGAAGGGGAAGACATATTTATTCTTTCAAGGTCATGGATTTGAAATGAAATGTACCCACTAGACCAACATGTGTCACACGATCACACTGAACTATCATAGACGCTGCAGAATTCCGTCAGGCTCAAATCTAGCTAAAGTAGACTGACTTTCTGTTACTAAAGGAAGGTGAGGAACATTCTCGATCTCATTCTTCTCTATAGCCCCAAATATAAACATCGACCTTCCCCCTCACACCTAAGATACACTCACCAACTCACAAAGGTTGATAACCCAAACCATTTATTGCCCTGGAATCTTTGCGTATATGTACTTCTCTCCCACAAATCCAGAAATAGCTCGTTGCAATGAGGGCGGAAAGACAGATGATTTGCCCCATCTCTGCTCACACCCATGATAGATATGCGGAATGGACGAAAGATAATGATCAAACTTCAACCTGGAGAGAAAAAGAGAATTGTGAAATCACTGATCTGTAATATTACACAATTTTGGAAGGCAGGAATTATGGAGATTTTCTGCCCCCCAAAATGGCATAAAATATTTAAGTTATACCATAGTTCATGTCTCTGGGAGGTATTAACTTATCTGTTTTCCTCTCTGGCTCTTTGGACACTAATTTTCACGTCCATCATGTCTGCATTGGAGAGTATACTCTTCTTAGATATTTCTCAGTATTGGTGTCCTTCTCTCTGATGGTATCGGTGGTGTTGGAATTGCTTTATATTTCAAATATTCCCTGGCTATTTAAGCCAGGTCTTTGCTTTCTATGGCAACATATTTTCAGCAGAAACAGAAATGGAGAAGTAAATCTTTTAGTCTCAAAATATGGCTTTCACTTCTGGATCAACGAAGGAGTTCCAGCTCCTACTGTCACATCCACATCCCAACCAGCAGAAAGGAGAAGGGAAATGGGAATACATACCCTTCTTTTTAAGTGTGTAACTCCAAAGTGAGACATGCTATTTATTCGCACGTTTTGCTGGTAAGTAGTTAAATATTTGCCCATGCTTAGCTGCAAGAGAGCCTAGGAAATATAGTCACAATTTTATCTCCATTATCCAGGTTAAAAACAAGTCATATTGCTAAGAGAAGGGAAATGTTAGTAACAGCTCTATAGGTTAAGTATTACTTGAAATCTATGAAAATACAATAATCATCCTCTGTTTTAAAAACCTCACATTACTTTCTGTCATCAAATAATCATTAATTATGAGACCGATACCAAATCACAAATACAAAATGCAAAAATACTTAAAATTGTATATGCATAATCATACATAACATGTTCAGACACTCAAAAATTTACGTTCTATTATCAGCTCATCTTTCTCCAGCCCATCAGCAATGCACCATAGGGACAAATGTCCCAATAATAGCGGGGCTGAAAGTCTTCATACCGAAATGACTAAAGAAGGCAAAAAGCTCTATTATATCTCCCTATTTCTGTTGTTCAAGAATTATTTTAGTGGGTATGCTTATATTTTCCTTTATCTTCCTAAAAACTAAACGGTAATAAGCCAGGCAGACTGATACCCAGCTGGCTAAATATCTGGAAAAAAGTGATCATTGAGTAGTTGTGTTTTTAAAAATTTTTTATTTAAGTTACAGTTAGTTAACATACAGTGTAATATTAGCTTCACGGGGTGTGGAGACACACTCATCCTGGGAAATGGGTGTGGCCGGAAAGGGGGCCACCCCCGCCCATTGCACAGTGCACCTTCTTGGGGACCCTGGTGCTAAACCATTCTCAGACGACCTGCTTCTGGGTGGGGTTTTCATTCGTAGCAGAGCGGCTCCTTTGTTGTGATCTGTTGAAGGTCAGCACTCGACACAAGGGTTTGTAAATAAAATGTAAATAAAATTTAAAAACTATTAGCTTCAGGTGTACAAGACAGTGATTCATCACTCCCGTGCAACACCCGGTGCTCATCACGACAAATGCACTCCTTACCCCCATCACCTGTGTCACTCAGCCCCCCACCCACCTCCCCTCTGGTAACCATCATAGTTAAGAGTCTGCTTCTTAGTTTGCCTGTCTCTCTCTTTTTTCCCTCTGCTCATTTTTTTGCTACTTAAATGCTACATATGAATGGAATTCTATGGTTTTTGTCTTTCTCTTACTGACTTATTTTGCTTAGCATAATACTCTCTAGCTCCATCCATATTGCTGTGAATGGCAACATATCATTCTTTTTTATGGCTGAGTAATATTCCCTTGTATATGTGGACCATATCTTCTTCATCCATTCGTCAGTTGATGGACACTTGGGCTGTTTCCATAACGTGGCTATTGTAGATAATGCTGCTATAAACATTTGAGGTGCATGTATCCCTTTGAATTAGTATTTTTGTATCTTTTCGGTGAATACCTAGTACCGTAATTGCTGAGTAGCATTGGGTAGTTCTATTTCTAACTTTTTGAGGAACCTCCATACTATGGCTGCCCCAGTTTGCATTCCCACCAACAGTGCAAGAGAGTTCTCCTTTCTCCACATCCTCTCCAACACATGTTGTTCCTTGTGTTGTTGATTTTAACCATTCTGACAGGTGTGAGGTGAGAGCTCATTGTAACTTTGGTTTGCATTTCCCCGATGAGCAGTGATGTTGAGCATCTTTTCATGTGTCTGTTGGCCATCTGTATGTCTTCTTTGCAAAAATGTGTATTTCTGTCTTCTGCCCATTTTTAATTGGATTATTTGGTTTTTGGGTGTTGAGTTTTATAAGCTCTTTATATGTTTTGTATACTAACCCTTTATCAGATATGTCACTTGCAAATATCTTCTCCCATTCCATAGGTTGACATTTAGTTTTATTATTTCCTTCACTGTGCAGAAGCTTTTTATTTTTATGAAGTCCCAATAGTTCATTTTTGCTTTTGTTTCCCTTGCCTCAGGAGACATATCTAGAAAGAAGTTGCTATGGTCAATGTCAAAGAGGTTGCTGCCTGTGTTCTCCTCTAGGATTTTTACGGTTTCATGTTTCATACTTAGGTCTTAAATCCATTTCAAATTTATTTGTCTCTGTGGCATAAAAAAGTGGTCCAGTTTCATTCTTTTGCATGTTGCTGTCCAGTGTTCCCAACACCATTTGTTGAATCATTGGGTAGTATTAGTCATAACTGAAATTGACCCCACGCCCCCCTCTACCTTTTCTGGAGAGCAGCCAGTAGGCTCCCCAGGGCCCAAAGTCCACACAATTTATCGTTGGAGTAAGAGAAGATGTATTTGGAGACAAATCATTGAGGACTTGAAGTATATTATTCTTAATGGCTTATGTACAGTCTTTACAGATTATTCTTTGGTTTTTTTTTAACAGATTTCTATATTGTTTTGCTGGAAAACACCTTCTGAAGATCTTTACCAAGACTTGTTTCCTCAAACTTCAATCTATCAAGAACTTGAACGTAAGAAAGAAACACCTTCACGTTATCCCACAGATACTAGCAAACAAATATGAGACTGCTCTTCTGTATTTTCCACCCACAGTGACAGCAAGAAGCTCATCCTGTGACCACCAAGGCATAAATAGACCCATGTGGGGATACAACTGTGGGGTTCAGAGTCATAAAGATAGAACTGGCATTTATAACATTAAGAATTTGGTTGTCACGACTTTTTTTTTTTGTTATGGTTGGATGTCATCACAAGCTAGGTTTATGCTCTGTTAGAAAACTTAACCCAGAAATATTGATGGCTTAGCACACCAGAAGTTCATTGACTTCCTACCTTACGTGTTCATTATTAGTTGGCTATTTGCTTTAGACCCATGCTGATATGGGTTCTATCAAATAGCATGATCTCTGGGAAAAGTTCTTTGATTTTGCCAACGTAAGGAAAGAAAAAGTTAGAAGTTGGACCTTTGGCAATTAGATACTTTGGTCTGGAAGAAGCATGTCACCTTTTGCCACAGCCCATTAAATGGTCATCTTCCCAGCACTGTGTGGGAGACAGGAAGTGTAGGGTGAGATAAAGTGCCTCCAAAGTTTAATGTTCAATGAAAAACGGTGAAGTAAACTTAGAGTTTCCTGAACTAATTGTGAAAATAATTTGCATGTTTGGTCCATCACTTTTACACTCTGTGACTTTTGATGTGTCTCTTCTGTGACTAAACATCGGTTTCTTTATCTCTTGAATGATCTAGCTTGTGCTTACTCAGTTCAGATTGGGATAGTCATCAAGGAAAACAGGAAATAAAGGGCAAAAATACTTTTAACTATATGAAACACTGCAACCGACAACTATTTATATGTATATATATATAACCTATAGGTTACACCATTTCATTAATATAGTGTCAGGTTAATTAATCATGCTGCATCATTCTAGGGACATTAAGCTTTTCCGGTGATATTTTATGTAAATAAGCTCATATATAAAAGCTTGTGCTGCTCAATTGGCCCACTGACAACTAATCAAAATGTTAGCCCGTTCCTCTTGAATAATACAGCCAAAAATTTTCAAAGTAGTTTTCAAAGTAAAATTAATATTATGTTCCATGAGATCAAACAATTCCATTTCTGTTCTACACAACACAATAACCACTAGACACATATGGCAATTTAAATTGAAATTATTTAAAATTTAAAAAAAATTAAAGACTCTTTTCTTAGTCTCAGGAACCATATTCCAAGTTGTCAATGACCACTTGTGGCTGGTCCAAAATATTTAAGGGAAAAGATGGGGAAAACTAAAAGGAAAAATAGGCAAATATACTATTATATTTGGAGACCTCAACACCTCTTTGACAGCAACTGACATATCAACCAGGCAGAGAAGCAGTAAGGGTGTGACCTCAGCAGCTGTATCAACCAGTTGATCTAATTGACAGTTATAGACTTTTCCATCCAACAACAGTACATTTTTCTCAAATGTACATGGGATATTAACCAGTTGGTTACTTCGTGTGTTGAAACACAACTCGACAAATTTAAAAGAATAGAAATCATATAAAATATGTTCTCAGATAATAACAGAATTATGATAAGGGGAAATTCAAAATATTTGGAAATTAAAGAACATATTTCTACATAGTCCACAGGGTCACAGAATAGTTTTTAAAATGTGTAAAAATTGTGGGGTTTCTTTTGCCTTTTTTAGCACTTCTTGTGATTTTTTTTCCAAACCAGACGTATCATATAACACAACAGATGGCTACAGATAGAAACTGTTGTAGACTTGGATGAACACGGTGCTATGGACTGGGCGTCTGTGTTCCCCCATCTCAAATTCATATGTTGAAACTCTAAACCCCAACGTCATGGTTTTTGGAGCTGGGGCCTTAGGGAGGGAATGCAGTAACAAGGGTGGATCTGTCATGATGGAATTAGTACCTTATAAGAAAAGACATGAGAGAACTTGCTTCCTCTCTTTGCTTTCTAGTATTTGAGCATACAATCAGAAAATGGCTATCTGGGGGCGCCCGGGTGGCGCAGTCGTTGAGCGTCTGCCTTCGGCTCAGGGCGTGATCTTGGCGTTCTGGGATTGAGCCCCACGTCGGGCTCCTCCACTGGGAGCCTGCTTCTTCCTCTCCCACTCCCCCTACTTGTGTTCCCTCTCTCACTGGCTGTCTCTCTCTGTCAAATAAATAAATAAAACCTTAAAAAAAAAAAAAGAAAGAAAAAGAAAATGGCTATCTGGAAGCCAGGAAAAAACCTGACCATGCTGGTACCCTGATCTCAGACATCCAGCCTCAAGTAACATGAGAAATAAATGTGTTTAAGCTACCCAGTCTATAGTATTTTGTTTTAGCAGCTCAACTAAGACACACGAGTTAGTAGACATATGTATATTTCTTTGCTCTGTTAGCTGAGACAACCTGAAAGAAATGACATCCCAATAGCAACAAACACCCCTAGAGCCCAGATCTTGGTTTCTAATACCATTCCCCACTAAAAGGAAACGGGGCTGCCTGATGAAATAGCTGATTCCAAGACTTGAGCAGGAACCACATAGGATGAGCCGGAGAATATGGTAGTGCCTAAAAGAAGGAAGTGCTCAAAATGAGACACAATGACGGGGTACGCAAAAGGGACACAGGAGCCGCCATGTTGGAAACAGAAACAATTTGAGCAATAAAATAAAGTAGTATTCAATTATAACCCAAAATGTATATAAGTATTCAGGAATCCATACACATGAATAATTGAATGCATAAATAAGTGGGAGAAAAGAGACAAAATCTCAGTGCAGAGTATCTAATAACTTATGCAGTTGCTGCACTTTCAAAGCAGTAGATCGTAACTCCTGACTCCTTGAGTCTGGGCTGCACACAGCGGCTGTATAGGGACATCCTTCCAAAGACTACAGTATAAAAGTTAGTAAAAAACTAACTTTAGAGTGGAAAAAACGGAAAAACTGTACTCAGTGAGGTGATTAAAGTCAACATGAACAGTGTAAGTCATGTTGACAGTATGTACCCTTGATTGGATGTGGTAAGAATGATATTGTACTTCTGAGTTCTTCCTCCCCAAAACTGAAAACACTAGTGTAATCATGAGAAAAGTATCAGACAAACTCCAGTTGAGGGACATTCTACAAAATACTTTACCAGTATTCCGCAAAACTATCAAGGTCATCAAGAACGAAGTCTCATAAATAGTCACAGCCAAGAGGAGCGTGAGGAAACGTGACAGCTAATAAATGCCATGTCTTGGGTGGGATCTTAGAACAGGAAAAGGGTACTAGCTAAAACCTAAAGAAATCTGAATAATAATAATGCTGAAGTCAATGATAACGTATCAATATGGTTCATTCTATACTAATGCAAGATGTCCACTGATTTGGGGTGTATGGGAACTCTCTTTACTAGCTTCTCAATTTTTAAAATAAATCTAAAACTGTTATAAATATAAATAGTATTAAAAACATTATAATGTGGTACAACTACATCAAAATGGTTAAAATGAAAATCACACAATGTCAAGGTGAAAATGTGCAAGGACTGGAACTCAGGCACTGCTAGAAAGCATGTGCAGGTTACGTGAACTTTGGATATGACCTCGCAATTCCACCACTAAGTCTGTACCCCATGGGATTTTACACATGCATGTACCAAAGTATATAAATGCATTTTTCATGCACTGCGCTATTCATCCCAAGTAGAAGCATCCCAAATGTTCATTGGTACTTAAATAGACAATAGATTGCTCCATACATCTTCGAATATCTTGCAGCAGTAAGAATAAAGAAGTATTGCCACTGGCAATAGCATGAACGAAGTTCACAAACATGGTAGGCGGAAGGAGACATATCCAGTATATATACTCGGTGATACATTATCACAAGACTCCATTTCATAAAATTCAAAGACAGAAAAAGCTCATATGCACGGTAAAAGTCAAGATTGCCGTTACCCTGGGGATCTTAGTGAATGAAACGGTCACAGTCTCCTGAAACTTTGGGAACATTTACTCATTGATGCAAGTACTGGTTACATGAGGATGTTCACTTTCTATTCATCTTAAAAATTGGGGGCGCCTGACTGGCTCGATTGCTGGAGCGTGTGACTCTTGATCTCTGGGTTGTACGTTCAAGCCCCACGTTAGGCGTAGAGATTACTTAAAAATAAAAATCTTTTAAAAAAATTGGCCAGCTGTTACAATGATCTATTCACTGTCCTGCGTGTGTGGTATAGTTCCATTAAAAGTTATCATGAGAAATGATACTGTGCACCCCAGGCATGTGATTGGTTATGAGACGATGTGGGAGGAGGGGATTCAAAACCACAATCAACATCAATAGAGGGAAAATGTATTTTATTTGGTTTTGTAATAACTATGTTCCCACGCACAGATGTGAACCCTTTCTGGCAGGCAGGTTATTATTGACCTAGTGACGCTCAATGAATAATTTTTTCTAAAAGCAGGAACTCTTCTGTTAAAACTCCAGATCCTCATAGACATGTTCATAAGGGGCCTTTACTGGAGGCACCTGGTCATTGGTTGGCTGGATAACCACCACCTGTGAAGATTGGGAATAATATTATTGTTATCCACATACTCTTCCAGCCAGAGGGATTCAACTCATCCTGGGGGGCCCTACTTCTTTTCTGTGTCCTGGGACCTGAGAGTTAAAATCCCTTCCTTCATGTCCTTACAGCCCCACTAGATAAACATCAATATCCAGCAAGACCGAGGAGGCTTCCGGAAACATCTGCCATAGCTCTCCCTGTGTTCCGCTGTCCTCTCCAAGTTCAGGAAGGAGTCACATGCTCAACTATCTTTCCTTCACGCTGCTGCTTTAGGCTTCTCATTGTTCAGGGAGAAGAGACACAGTGAGAGGCTGCACGGGAACACAGACTCAGTATCACATGACAAATGTGAACCCTCCCTCGGGCCCTGACCACTTACCTGTGTGACAAAGCAGGTCACCTTGCACCCAAACACAGAAAGAGAGATAGTGATGCTGACTTCCAGCAGGGAGAGGACTAATATCACAGTCTCGAATACCCTCTAAAGAGAAGCAGATGCCGCGAGGAGAGAGAAGAGGAAAAAGGAAAGGAAAACAATTAATAGATGGATACTTCCCCTGGCCCTGTATTCTCTGATTCCAATCTGACTCGTTCTCCACTATCGAAACAGGCATGTTCTCTCTATAACAAACCAAAAAAAGAAAAATTGAAAAGAAAATCCTAAAATGGCCGAGAGGAGTTCTACTCTGGAACTTCGTAAGTGCAGGGAAATTCAGATTAAGTCAGATGTGTTTCCTTAGTTCTCTTGGCTTAGAAATGTTCTCTGTTGTCCGCTTCAAGTTATTTCCCTTATAATAACCTCCCTAAATGAATTTATACTTTTTTCTCACCCAAAGAGTGGAGAACCTCCAGGTCCACGAAAGTGATATCGTTGTTCTTTCCTTAGACATAGATATACCTCGAGGCTCTGAGGATCTCGGCTTGGAACCCTGACTCTCCTCACCCCACCCGCAAATGACACCAAGCTTGCTGAGCCAGCACGGCAGCCCGCTGCCATCTGAACTCAAACCTGGAGACTTTGAAGAAAGATCCCAATGATCAATTTCCTAACATCGCTGTGTTCAGTGAAGAATGTGAGAAAAAAAGGTAGCTGTCCTGGTAGGGCCTTGCAAAAAGGGGCTGAAACTTCTCCCCGTGAGATCAAAGTCCCGGATCTTACTGCTTGTGGTGATAAGCCAGGATCAACTGAGAGACAGTCATCTCAGACTAACATACAGTTAGATGATATAAATATCACTTCAGAAAATAAAAGCAGCTCAGGAACACTTACAAGAATAAGACACCTTTTTTCCGATCCATGATCCACAGCCAGTTCTACTGTTAAGATGATTACCCCTATTCCCCCAACCACGGCACTGAGTATGTTCATTCCCAGGCTGCCTTTGATCTGGAAGAGAATGATCTGTGTCCCCTACGTCCCTCTGTCTCATGCTCTTCCTCCCTTTGGAAAACACACAAACATTCATTTATTTTGAAGGGGTTGAAGACACGTTCTCAAATAATTCCCCCAGGTCTAAGAAAGAAAGAGGAGTTTGGGCTGAAGCATTGGATTCTGTATTCACAAATTAATCCCAGGGATGGAATGTCAGACAACAGGGGTGAAAAAATTAAGTCGAACCTCAGTTTCCTCATGGAGGAATTTGCCATGACCCCCGCAGAGCCCAGCTGATTCAGAGAACTGGAGATTATTTCTTCTGTCTTGAGACAGAGCACTTCTGATTTTGGTTGTTGCTTCGGGCCCCGGGAAATCCTTACCAGGTTTAATGTCATCCTTCTCCCAGCAGCAATAGACACAGCTTCCGATACGAAGAACTAAACATGGAAGAATCCACTCAGCCTGGTGAGTCTTCACCTGCACTTCCCCCAAACCAGAGATCATCAGAACCCACAGCATTTAGGTCACATATTTTGCTTTAAGTAGTAAAAATCCCAGACCGAGTCATTGGTTTCTGAAAGAGAAGGCTGGAAGAAATATTCGCAGAATTCTACCATTGAGGAAGTTGAGATATTTCAATGTACTCACAAATAAGGATCCCCAGATAAGATATCCTGAGACCATGGTTAGGGGATGACACTGATAGGAAAAGCCAGAAGAATAAAAACACAGACCTATGGCAAATAGGCACACTTTCATCAGACCAATCAGGATCTGCACCACCTGGGGAGTGAAAAAGAGGACGCTCAGGGTATGACCACACAGGTTTCTAGGAAGATGATTTTGTGGTCTTTACACGGAGCTATTTGAAAGGGTTTTGAAAGGGCTCCCAGGATGAAACCCCTAGGAATCCATGGCCTTTTCTCAAGTTCAAGACTGCTTAGAAAGCTTTTATGATAACTTTCTTTTTTCCCCTCTCACTAGAGAAATGCATTTTCCTTTCAGATCAGAGCACCTCTGATTTTTTAAATATCTATTCCCTGCCACAGTGAGGTTTATGGAGGTCAGTTTATGATACAGTTAATCATACCTCATACACCTGCCCTCCTCTCTGGAAATGGCTATCTCCCCAGATACTACGCTTGGAGGTCAAGCTCACTCACCCCCAGGGTTTGGGGCTCCCCCTTCAGGAAGGTCTTCAGGGGGTCTGTTTGGTCTACTTGGATGATGTGTTTCTGTGGAGGATTCGGGCCAAACCATGCAGTTGCTCCTTCCGGTGTATTAACACAGGCTTTAGGGCTGTAAATGTGAATATATTACAGAGAACAGATTCATTCTTCAACCCCTTTCTTGTAGACATGAAAAATGGCCTTTGGAAGAAATTAAATTAATTAAATTAAATTAAATTGCCCGAGTTGTAATTCCAGTCACACACTGTGTAAACTTGGGCAGGTCTTTTTTACTATCTCCACGCCCCAGTTTTTAAAATTATGAAAAGTGGGGTGGGGGGGTCTGGGTGGCTCAGTCAGTTGAGCATCCAACTCCTGGTTTCAGCTCAGGTCATGATCTCAGGGTCGTGAGATGGAGCTCCACGTCGGGTTCCACACTCAGTGCAGAATCTGCTTGGGATTCTCTCCCTCTGCCCCTCCCCCATTCTCTCGCTCTCTTTCTCTAAAATAAATGAATAAATAAACTCTTTTAGTGAATACATAAACAATAAAATTACAAAAGGGGGTGCTTGTGGTACTTGCTTCCTGTTGCTTGTCAAATGTCTATGTGATTTCAACAGATTTATACATGTAAAACTTGAAACTGAGTACCTGGTATATTCTAAGTAGTTAATAGTTAGCATCATTATTATTTTTATTGTTTTATTATTAACATTTAATATGATAAATATGCATGCAGAATGCTTACATTTACATCGTCTAGGAAAAAATGACTGATGGAAAATGAACAAATCATAATAGCAAGTCCTCTAAGTGCCATGTGTTATGGTTCTTGTTCACAAGAATACAATCCATTCATTCGTTCAGTCAACAAACACTGATTGTCTATTAAGTGCCAGACCTTGTTAGAAGTTTTGTTGCTAGGAATATAGCAATGAACAAAACATGCACGATTCCTGTCCATTGGACACAGTAAAAGAAAATAAATTTCTAGTTTATATCATGAATTTATAAGTGCATGTGAATAGAAACTATGTAAAATGAGAACCTTCAGTTTCCATGTAAGAAAACTTGGTTTTACTGGGATTCTATCACTTCTTCAATGTCAGTCAGCATTTCTATGGTTGAACCAAATGAGAATTCAATTTCTCTGGCTACTTGGCCTTTGCTAATGTTGCCCTACACCACAAGCACCGTGATGACTTACTAAAAGCTTCGATGTGCCAGACCAACTCAAAATGGTTTTCAGAGTTCTCTTTAATTGTTGCATCCTACCCTTGCCGATAGATTTGTTGCATGACAGCTTTTACTCTTTCCCCTTCCCTGCATTCATACCAGTGCCACATGACACTGACACTGCCCCCATTAAAAGGTGGAATATATTTCCTTCCCCCCCTCAATTTTTATTTTGGTCTTGTGACTCGGTTTGGCCACTGAGATATCAGCAAATGTTTTAAAAGCACAGGGTCTTGAGATCATGTCATGGCTGACAAAACACAGCAGGGCCAACTTGTTTGAGGATAAAAGATACCAGAAATGAGAAAAGTCATAACATTCATCTCAGCTGAAGTCATCCCTAATCAGATAGCAATTATTGACCCCCATACATGGGAGTGATCCCAGGAAATTTCAGGAGAACCATGCACACCCATGTGCAGACTTGTCAGCAATATGCATATTTATTGCTTTAAGCCATTAAGTTTCAGGGGATTATTTGTTATGTACCATTACCGTGGCAGTAAATCACTGATGCGCCCTTGTTCATACTGTCTCTTATGCTCTGCCTTAGCTCTAATGTGACCTATAATGAGTCTGGTTTTTCTATATTTCCCGGTTTCTGTCTCCTTTGTTAGTCCTCTAGGGAAAAAAAGTGGTCATTCCTGCATTTTCGCCCACACGAACAGAGATAATTACAAATAGACTCAAACAATAACATCGCTACCTCTGTCCGGGAAAAACAACACTGACAGAGCTTTGACAACCATCTGTTCAGCGATCGGGATCCAGGTCTAAGCAAAATATCCTGAAGATAAAACCTAAACTTGTGACCTTAGGTTACATTGGGTCTCAGATAATTTTTGCTTGTATTTAAGACCCATAGATACGGGGCAATGTCAAAACATGTTAGTAGATGATCTTATGTGTCTCAAGAAAGTGTAATATTTCTTTTTCTTTTTTCTTTAAGCACACTCCACCCCCAGCATGGGGCCCAACATGGGGCTTGAACTCACTACCCTGAAATCAAGACCTGACCTGAGATCAAGAGTCAGACGCTTAACTGACTGAGCCACCCAGGCACCTTGAAGAGTGGTGTTTCTATCATAAGACAGGAGATAAAGGATGGACCAGAAATTTTCCTTACATCATCAAGTTTTATAGTTTCCTTCTCGAATCAGGTCAGGGTGAAGCCAGGGTGTGCGGAGATGCCTTCTGCACATGAACATACACAACAGAGCCATTGACCGGGAGAAGAGGACTCTATATGATTCCTCTAGCCAGCCACTTCTTCCCTCTCCTTTCCTTCAATTTCTCTGGTTCAGATTCCATTTATTCCAAAAGTTAATGAATGTTGAAGGGGGAACAATTCCACAGCCTGAACGTTCACCCCCACATAGATGAGAACCTGTCCTTCAAAAGCCCGGTCAGGAGCAGGCTAATTCATCCCAAATTTCATTCTCACCTCAGGCTTTACTAGACCCTTTGGACCCACATTCCTACATATCACCCACCAATAGCTCAACCCAGAACTCTTTCTAGAAGCTGAAAATAGAAAATGAACTCTTCTTACCTTTGCGTCCCTCTAGAACTGCACCAGATGGGAGGTGAGAGCTCCTCCTGACCATCATTCCTTAAAATCATTTCCACCGAAGAGTCTGATCTGATCTGAAGAGTAGTGGGACAATCACCGTTAGCTCTGTGTAGTCACCATTGCTTCCTGTGGGTCACCCCACCCCGCCTATCACGGGGCAGCTGCAAGGGAACTTCAGTGAATACACCAGCACTTGAGTGAGATAGTGAAGTCAAGGACCAACCAGCAGAAACTTGCTTTTCGATCCGGATTGCACTCCCAGGCTGTTTTCTTAAGTACCGGTATTTAAGGCTTTTCATATCAAAACCTCAGTCACATGAGGACAAGTGATTCGGACTTTTATCCCAAAAGCCAAACAGCAGCTAAGAATAAATTTGAATTTCCACAAGTTAACATTTTGTTAACAAACATCAGGACGAAAGTCACTAACCACTACAACGGGGTATGCTAAAAAAAAAAGTCACTGGGGCGCCTGGGTGGCTCAGGACGTTAATCATCCTACTCTTGATCTCAGCTCAGGTGTTGCTCTCAGGGTCGCGAGTTCAAGCCCCGCACTAATAACTTTTTTAAAAAGTTATTAACCCACCCTTTTGCTAGCCCTTCTCTCTTGGTTACACTGGAGAACTTTCAGCCACTACCTTTATTGATTATGATTATGATTTTGCTTCAGATGTAACACGGGATGTTCTGCCCTGTCTTCCAAGACTTGTTTTCAAATATTTACCCACAGCCCTGGGTCCCAACAGTTTGTAAAATCAGGGGAGATATTCCATTTATTTTATGGCTTGCTAATTACTTAATTTTTTCAAATCAGAGAACCAATTGCTTCAGAAGATCAAGAGATAGAAATCAGACCAAAAAAGTTTGTTTTGGGGGGAGCCTGGGTGGCACAGCAGTTAAGCGTCTGTCTTCGGCCCAGGGCGTGATCCCGGCGTTATGGGATTGAGCCCCATATCAGGCTCTTCCGCTATGAGCCTGCTTCTTCCTCTCCCACTCCCCCTGCTTGTGTTCCCTCTCTCGCTGGCTGTCTCTATCTCTGTCGAATAAATAAATAAAATCTTAAAAAAAAAAAAGTTTGTTTTTTTCTGATCCCACTTATTTTCTACAAAATATAACATTAAGTAAAACTATTTTTCCCGCATTGATTTTCAATGCTCTGCTCTTTACATTTTTCATTGGTCTTGAAAGTCTGTGAAACGAGGGCATCCTATGAGGATGTGGGCAGACAAATGTCGAATTGTCTTCAATCAAGTTCACTAATATATTATGATTGTGTTTTAAAAATATATCATGTTTACTTCATCTTCTTCAAAGAGCACTTTCCACTCACTATCATAATGTGTGACTTATTCATTCATTTTCATTATTTTACCATATTCAACTATGTAAATACAAACATTTTCTTTGTTGCATGTTGATAAAATCTGCAGTTCCTGCAATATTTTTATTTCAGCAGAAACCCACCTCGGAACGTTCTGGTGCGTCTCTTTGTATACTGGGAAATAATTTGCAAGGTCTATGTCTTCAATTGTGCACACCTCCTACCATAGGATATTGTTAAATTACTCTCTAAAGTCATATGTCAAATTATCTTACTCCAAGGAATATATGACAACTGCTGTTACTATTGCTTCACATCCTGTCCAATTCTTGGTTTTATAAGATAGTAAAAATAAATAGTATACGCGAGATCGGTTTGTACCCATTCTATGGGCTTAAAATGGTGGTGAGCATCTTTTCATATGTTTATTGCTATTTATATTAGCTCTTACAGGAATTGAATGTTGGTGTCTTCCGTTCTTCTGTTGGCTGGTTTGAATTTGTTGTACTGATTTTAAAATCTTCTTTAAATAATTCTGCGTTGTTTTAGTCTGTTTGGACTGCTCTGTGTAACAGAGTACCTGACACGCTGGGTTGCTTATGCACAACAGAAATTTATCACTCACAGTTCTGGAGCCTTGGGAATCTAAGATCAGGGTGTAGACAGATTTGGTGTCTGGTAGGGGCCCACTTCCTGGCTCATAGACAGCCAGCCCTCATATGGCAAAAGGAGACAAGGTGGCCCTCTGGGGTCTCTTTCATAAAAGGCACTCATTTTATTCATGAGGACTGTGCCCTCATGATTTCATCACCTCCTACAGCTCACATCTCCAAATGCCATCACGTTGCAGATTAGGTTTTCAACTTATGAATTTTTAGGGGACAGAAGCATTCAGTCTACAGCATGCATTAATCTTGTCAGTCAAGAATGAAGGGGCGCCTGGGTGGCACAGCGGTTAAGCGTCTGCCTTCGGCTCAGGGCGTGATCCCAGCGTTGTGGGATCGAGCGCCATATCAGGCTCCTCCGCTATGAGCCTGCTTCTTCCTCTCCCACTCCCCCTGCTTATGTTCCCTCTCTCGCTGGCTGTCTCTATCTCTGTCGAATAAATAAATAAAATTTAAAAAAAAAAAGAATGAAACTACCACACACACATACTGGAATTGAAGAACTAAGTAAGTGGATGGTGGATTGTGGAGCAATGTTTCTCGCTGTTGAAACGAGAGATTACAGACAAGCAAGGGGAGAAGTCTAGAATGATCCACATGGCACCCTATTACAGGTGGAGAATCAGTATGAACTCACATTTCGGTTAACACTGATGCATGTGAAAGGTGTAGGAATAACTATAGATACATGTGTTTACAGGGTCAACATGCATACGTATTTCTTGCTTTTTCCATTGAGAGAAACTTAAAAAACAATACCCCACTAGCAACAAGCACACCTAACTCGCAGACCTTTGCCTCAAATACCATTCTCCAATAAAAGAAACCAGACCTCGGGTAAATGGAAGATTCTAGGCCTTGGGTGAGAAATAGACAAGGAAAGTCTGGAGTATCATTTCATGCCAAAAAGCAAGAAAGTAATCAAAAAGAAACATAACGACAGGGATATATCTAAGGCACAGAGGAGCCAGTTGAAAGAACTTATAATTCCAAAGCTGGAACATTTTAAGCAAAAAAAAGATAAATAAAGTAGTGCTGGATTAGAATGCAACATCTAAAATAACTATCCATACTGGTGTAAATAAATGATTGAATAAATAAATAAAGGGGGATAGCCAGTCCTGCTGTGCAGGAGAATTCCAAATAATTTCAATTGTCTACTGCAAGGCGCTACTTAGGAAACCAGGCAGTAGATGAACTGAATTATCTCTGGTCTCCCAGGATGTGAAAATATTCTATTTTCCCTCTATGAACTCAAATTCTCTCAATCTCACAGTTTACTGCCCGCCTTTTCCAGCTGCTCGCCAACACACCAGCACCGCCAGACGAACAGCGACCTGGACTTGGTGAATAACATTGGGAACTGGGAAAAGGGAGAGAAGATTGTAAGATTATAGTCACAAATACAGAAATATCAGGGTTAGACTCACATTACACCCGTGACTAGGTCGGCAACCGAGGTAATAATAAAACCTCTCTAACCTTTAGTTTCTTTGATGTCCTTAAATGAAAGCCAATGGTATTTTTCTTAGTTTGTGTTTTGAATTTGAAGAGATCATTGCGGAGATGACATATAGAGAGATAGATATAGATAGATAAATTATAGATTACATATATAATTATATATAACTATATTTTTATAATTATATTTTATTTAAATATTATATTACATATGTATTTTATATATAAAATTATTTCCTTTTGAGCTTATAAAATTCTGATTATAAATTGTTGTTCTGTAAAATTGGCAATGAAAACAAGGGAAAGAGATATATTCTCCACTTTTATGAACTCTGATAATATCCATCCATACTTTGGTTTTACTGTAGGGTATAATTAAGAAAGATCTAAAGCACAGACAGAAGAAGAAGCAGAGAAGAAATGCACTATTCTCAGTATTTACCTATTTCAGTGGGAAAACACTAACTTCCAAGAATGAGTGGGATCTCAGCCAGGGAAACAGAGAGGAGTGAAAAGGGAAAGAGGGAGTGCAGTAAAGCTATCACAGTCTAATTCTAGGTGACAGGGATGAGTAATTATCTGCTGTCCTAGAAGTCTGGACACATCACAGCTGTTTATCAGAGAGCACCAGGAGCTAAAACAAAGATAAGGAAAAACCCACAGGGGTTCCTGCTAGAGATTTCTTGGCCCAGATATTCAGACTGTGACAAACACAGAGAAGTTTGAAAACACAAGGAGGCTCCCGGGGTATGTCACCCACAGCACTGGAGAGGGCCCTGGTAGGCACAGCCCAGTGCCAGGTCTTTATTCTTTGGCTGCCTCCAGACAAAGAGAACTACAAACAAATATTCAAACAAATGCTTGTATACACATGTCCATAGCAGTGCTATTCACAATAGCCAACAGGTGGAAACAAGTCAAGTGTCCATCAACTGCTGAATGAATAAACAGAATGAGGTATAGCCATATAATGGAACATTAGTTGGCCATAAAAAGAAATTAGGAACTGATATATGCATCAAAGTGGATGAACTTTGAAAGTATTACCCCACGTAAAAGAAGTCAGATACACCTGTGAGTTTTTAGTATCTTACTTTAAAAGGGTTTCTTTTAGGAGGACCTGAGTGGCCCAGTCTGTTAAGTGACCCACTCTTGATTTTGGCTCAGGTCAAAATCTCAGGGTTTTGAGATCAAGCCCCACAGCAGGCTCCGCCTTGAGTGTGGAGCCTTCTTGGGATTCTCTCTCTCTCTCCCCCTCTCCCCTCACCCCTCCCCCTGCTGGGGCACGCGTGCGCTCTCTCTCGCTCTCATTTAAATAAATAAACAAACAAACAAATAAATAAATAAATGTTTGCTTTGAAACAGCATTTAGTACCTTAAAAAGAACCATTCAGATGGAAAATAAAGGCCATGAACTTGGAGGTAATATTTGCAAGATGTATAAATTGCACAGAATGAGCACACGCTGCAGACTGAATGTCCGTATGCGCTCAAAGACAGCTAAATGACTCAGCCTCTTGCACTTTAAGCTGACAGTTCTGGAAGGTGTTTTACACACTTCTTGAAGGCACTTGGGTAATCGAATCCCAATTGCCCCAGATGGTGGATTTAACCATGTTGTTGTGGCTTTCCTTCTTTCCCATCTACTCTCCGCACTCCCTCTCACAGCTTTCTGAGCTGACCACCCGATAAACCGTCTGCACGCGAATCCTTATCTCACATGCTGCTTTTCAGGCAAGTGAGGAGAATGGAACCAGGAGTGGCTCTACAAAGTAGACCTTCTTTATCAGCTTTAGGAAGTGACCGTCTACACAGTCAGATAATCATAAAGTTTCCAGATTAGTAGAAATTATAACGACGATCTCTAGCATGCTGCGATGTCATTGAGACTCCAGCCAGAAGCGGGTAGGAATGAGGTCCACGTAGAAGAGAAAGCTTTGAGTTAAGCAGTTTTAGCTTTGAACAATATGGGAAGATAGTAATGATAAAGATTGTTACATTGGCTGGTGATATTAACCGCATTAGAAACGTTAAAGAAAATGAATAAAACTCTTAGGTTAGTTAAATATCAACCCGGAGCACACCATAGAAGTCACAACGCTTCCCGTAAAACACTTACAAACACATATATTCTGCAGCCATAAAGCAGACCATGTTGAAAATCAAGCACCAATTTTAAAGTATGAAGGTAACACAACTACAAAGGACACTCGACATGCAGCTTTAATAAGTCTTTCATTGCATTGTCAGGGACCTTAGTGAAAAAACAATGGGATGGTGAGACTTGGAATGGGGATATGGTCATGAGAATGCCCACAAAACTTGAATTCCCAGATTTTCCTGTATCCTGTAAACTGGCAGAGGCGTTCTTACTTGCTAGAGAAATATCTCTCTCTTCCTTTTGCTGATGAGCTTGGAGAAGTGCAAGCAGGATCCAATTTAAAAAATGTAACTTGGACTTCCAATTAAAACATCTGTCCTTTGAAAGATGTTGATGTAGAAAGGGCTAGGAGTAAAGAGGTTCGAATCACGTTTCCAATAAAGGACTTGAATGAAGACCGTACAAAGACCTCACAACGCAATAAGTAGAAAACAAGCAGTTCCGTTTAAAAGGAGGCAAAATATTTGAATAAACACTTGACCAAATAAACAAGTGATGGCAGGAAAAGAGCTCAAACTACAAGTTAAAAATCACAATGAGACTACTTCACATCTGTTAGCGTGGTAAAATGCAGAAGACTAACCACACCAAGTGCTGGCATCGAGGTGGGGAAGCTGGGTCTTTCATATACTCCTCGGAGGAATGTAAAATGGTATAACCCCTTTGGAAGCTCCTTGGCGGTCTCTTAAACGTAAAGCATCTTTCATAGGACTGTGCCTTGCCACTTGTAGGTATTTACCTAAGAGAAATTAAAGCTTGAGTCCATATAAACGCTTGAACATAAAAGTTCATAATAGTTTAATTAGTCAAAGATCAAATCTGGATACAGTCCGAATGTCCATCAATACACAAATTGATAAAAAAAAAAATGTGGTAAATCCGTACGCCGAAATACTACTGGGTACATGCAAAACCATGGATGACCACCAGTGTAAGTTTGCTAAGTGAAAGAAGCCCTACGAAAAGAGCACATGGTTGTCAAAAGAGATTACACATCTTCATGCCTAAAGGAAGAGAGGCGAGAAAGATAAAGTTGTTTTGCAGAGAGGTTCCTCTTTCTGGAATAATCTACGAGGTCACCTTTTCCCACACAGGAAACAGAATTATCTTCAACACCACCAGAGGGAACATTTAGAACCAATGTGTAACAATAACCACAAGGAAAGATTTTATATTTAGTGAGTGAGTCTACTCTCCGAGATGCAAAGGTTGGGCCACACCTTATGCATAGTACTATAGACCCACAAACACAGCTGAACACTTTCGGAGAGCGTGGAAAAAAGACTGTCTTGAACCTATAGCCTACAGTTTTCACTTGCCCACATGCCCAAACCCTCAAAGTCAGTAATGAGTCATCAGTGGCAGCAGACATCTGCTTCCACGCTGGCATCCTGTTCCATCCTGAACTTCCCTGTGCCTGGTAGAAAAGAATATAAATTCATCCATAGAGGAATGTAATAGGCATATAGGTCAACACCAAGCACTTCATAAAACCATCTTGAATATGCATGTTGGATTTTTTAATGGAAGCCAGGGGGGTCCTTCTCATTCCATATCCTACTTTGTGTGAAAGCGGCTAGAAAACTGGGGCCAATACTTTCCAGATCCCTGAGCTAGTGTCCTAGATGCAATTTACACTCTGCCCATGATACGTGCTAGAATAAGACCTGGTGGGGGAAAGAGACATGTAAGTTATAAGCTTTTTCCGACATTGGCAGGAAGAGACATAAACACATGCTTCAGCAAGCTTGAGGGTTAATGGCAACATTGCTCTTCCTACTGGTCACTTGGCTCAGTGTTTTAGGGGATTTGGGCCACGGGTGGGGATTTCTGCAACTTCGCATCATGGACCAGCAGCAACCAAACCTTGATCTCCTAGAAACAGCTGTGACTGATAGGCAATGGCAGTGTCTTCCTGACTCTGGCTCCCCAGCAATGCCCAAAAGTTATTTTTAATTTTTAATTATGGTACAAAAAATAGAACATAAAATTTACTATTTTAACCAGTTGTGAGTACAGCTTCAGCACTGTAAAATATGTTCACATGGATGTGTGATAGCACTTCAACTATTTCTTGTTGCGAAACCGAAATTCTATACCCACTGAAGATCTCATTTCCTACCCCCGCCCCCTGGCAGCCACCATCCTACTTTCTTTCTGTTTCTATGAATTTGACTTTAGATCCTCATCACAGTGGAATCATACAGCATTTGTCCTTTTTGTGATTGGCTCATGTGACTTAGCATAATGTCCCCAAGGTTCATCCATGGCATACATTTGACAGGATTTCTTTCTTTTTTAAGGCTTAATAATATTCCGTTGTGTATATATACCGTGTTTTCTTTATTCATTTATCTGTTAATGAACATTTGAATTGTTTCCACCTTGGCTATTGTGAATAATGCTGCAACAAGCATGGGTGTGCAAATATTTCTTCCATATCCTGCTTTCAGTGTATACCCAGAAGTGGAATTGCTGGCTCAAATGGTAATTCTATTTTTTTTTTAATTTTTTTTGAGAATTGTCCATACTGTTTTCCATAGTGGCCGCACCAGTTTACATTCCCACCAACAATGCAAAAGAGTGCCGTTTGTGCCACATCATTACCAACACTCATTATTTACTGTTTTTGGCTTTGTTTTTTTTTTAAGTGGCCATCCTTTTTTTTAACTTCAATTAGCCAACATATAGTACATCATTAGTGTTTGATATAATGTTCAATGATTTATTAGTTGCGTATAACACCCAGTGCTCATCCCATCACATGCCCTCCTTAATGTCCATCACCCGGTTACCCCATTCCCCCACCCACCTCCCCTCCAGCAACCCTCAGTTTGTTTCCCGGAGTCAGGAGTCTCTCATGGTTTCTCTCTCTCTCTCATCCTGATCTACTATAGTTTTTTGCTTTGTGGCTACAATGAGGCTTCCATGAAACATCTCATAGATAAAACAGGTCAGTTAAAGCTGACAGCAGCCTAACTTCAATAGCATTCAAAAGCTCCATCTACTTACTCTCCTTTATATTTTTGATGCCACAATTTACCTCTTTTAGACGGTTTATTTGTTAACAAATTATAGTGGCTATGGTTATTTTAATATGATTTCCCTTAACCTTGATACTACGGTCCGGTGGCTAACACACCGTTCTGTTACAGAATCGGGGATCCCAAAACCAATGGCACATTGACCGTCACCAGTGTGGGTTATACTTCCATGTCCTTAACTAACTTTTTTTTATTTCAGCCTGAAGATCCGCTTTCAGTGATTCTTGCCAGGCAGGCCTAGTGGTGATGAACTCCCTCAGCTTTTGTTTTTCTGGAAAAAAAATCTGTATTTCAACTTCATATCAGAAAGATAACTTTGCTGTATACAGTATTCTTGGTGGGGAAGTTTTTTCTTTCAACACTTTGACTATGTCATTCCACTGTCTCTCGGTCGGTAGGGTTTCTGCTGGGGGGTCTGCTATCAGCCGAAGGGTGGTTTCTTTCTAGGGTGGGCTTCTTGCTGGAGTCCTAAAAGCAGTCAGCAGGAACCAAGCCCCTTTCATGCCCTTTGATACTCTTATCTGTCTGTTTCCTGATCTCCTCCACACCCCCAGTCTTGGAGCCTCAAAACTCAGGATGCTACAGGGGGAAACGGTTTCCTCCAGCAGTGACCCGCACAGCTGCGGTAAATGGGAACTCACTCATTGCTCTCGCTTTTCCAAGACAGGGAGAGGACGCCATCAGCTACTTCAGCCCTATGCTCTGCCTCCATAAGGAAGGGGCATCCCTGGAAGTTTCTCATTACCCTCTCCAACGTGTCAAAACTTGGCATTTGTTTTGTTTTGCTTTGTTCAAATGGAGGGCTGGGACCTCTCCTTGGTGAGACCGGGACTTCTACAAAGTCTCTCTTGCCTATGAACGCCCACATGAGCCCTCTCCGGGTTTTCCCCCACTGAGGCCAAGGGGGGAAGTTAGCAAGAAGCCCCTACTCAGATCTGTCGGCCTGACACCAGAGGGACAGGTCAGCAAGACTCCTCCTGGGTCCCTTGGTGTATGGCACTGAACCCCACAGCTCCTGCAGACGTCCTTACGTTCAGAGCCAAATGCAGAATTATTTGTTCAGAAGGGAGAACAGGGGCACCTGGGTGGCTCAGTGGGTTAAGCGTCCGACTCTTGATCTCAGCTCAGGTCTTGATCTCAGGGTTGTGAGTTCAGGCCCCACATCGGGCTCCATGCTGGGCATGGAGCTTACATACATTCATACGTAAATGGAACAAAGAGCAGTGATGTCTTATGCTTTATGATGCTGATGTCACGCCAAGGCTCCAAGTTTTCCACATGAGGAACAAATGACCGATCGCTTGGAAGATAACAGGACTCATTTATTTCACACTCCTCATAACCAGAAATGGTAGTAGAGCCAAGGGGAAACAACATAGATGTTAAATCCAGCTGGCTTCGATTTAAATCCGAGCTCTGGCGTCTACTGACTCAGGGACCTTGGGTGAATTGTTTTTATTCTTGTTATATAAAGAAACTTACAGATTTTAAAGAGAGATATTGGGTCCTTCAAAGTTTGTTTTATGGATTAAAGTGAACAAGATAGGCTTCCAGCAGAAGGTTAGAGACCTAGTGGAAATTCAATCAACTTTAACTTTATTCTCTTTCATACTCTCCCACAAGAGTTCAAATTCCAGTTCAGCTTTTAAAAATTTAATTGTTGAAAATACTCATGGAACACAGCGACTGTCAATGGATTTACACACTCTTGCATATATAAATTCGCCTCAACACTCCACATCAAGCTGAAATTATGAATAAAGTACCCTATTTGATTAGTGCTTTTTCCGAGATCAGACGAGATCGGGTGCGTTCAGGGCGGTATGGCCGTAGACTGATCAGTGGTTTTTATAGAAGTGGACCCAAACTTCATAGAATAGGAATTATTTGGGAAGTTTTATCTCTAAGACAATTTTCGGAAAGAAACCTTTGGTTAGCTTTTGTCAGAGGAGTTTAGAACAAATACTATCGTCCCAGGCGCCTTACATCAACTAGCATCAAAGAGCTCTGATTGCTGTCGCTCCCCCAACCACAGACTTAATCACGGTGATACCGAAAGCACAGAATATGAAAACAGAAAGATCAGCTGGAAATCTTCGGTTGCATTTTCAACAACTTTCTGCTCATTTTCAGACAGAGAACCTGAGGCCCATAAAGCGAGAAGATTGTCCTGAGTTTCCATCACGCAAATAAAGTCAGAACCAACGTGTAAAATAAGATTCAGTTTCTTTTTTTTTTTTTAAAGATTTTATTTATTTATTCGACAGAGATAGAGACAGCCAGCGAGAGAGGGAACACAAGCAGGGGGAGTGGGAGAGGAAGAAGCAGGCTCATAGCGGAGGAGCCCGATGTGGGGCTCGATCCCAGAACGCCGGGATCACGCCCTGAGCCGAAGGCAGACGCTTAACCGCTGTGCCACCCACGCGCCCCCCGGGATCACAATTTCTTTTACACTTCACCCCACCGTTTATTGGCAAGAGATGGCTGGCAATTGCTCTTACAACTGTTTTCTGTCTAGAAGATTATTTAGAGATTGTTCCATTTGATAAAACACCGATCACACACTGTTCTTGGCCGCAGACATCACTGAATTGACGCTTTGATTCTCTGTTACTCTTGGTCAGACACTTACGCTCATACACAAACACAAACACAGACAAGAAACCAACTTCAAGTATTCCAGTTTGTTCACGAATACTGGTAATTGAGGATACACCAAGATCACAAGTACACTAACAGTAAATGATTCTACGTCATGGGGTAACGTGGCTACAGAGCAAGAAACGGAGGCTGGAGGAAGAGGAGTGCTATCAGGCAGGCTTCGTGGAGAAGATGACCTTGAAGTTGAAATTTTTAGAAAGATAATTTGAAGCAATGTATGTGTGAAGAACAGGCCAGTTCTGTGCTCAGAGTCGGCCTTGAGTGGGCACGTGATAGCAGGCAGGGGCGGGACAGCTCTCAGAATAAGATAAAAATTGTGTTGTGCACCCAGGAAAGATATAGTGAACGATATGGTTAAAATACGAATTGAGTGGGAGAGAGAGTGCTAATGTACCGTACCGTTGTAAAGATGAACTGGATGCATTTCTAGAGGTCCTGGCAGACCAGCCTTAGGCATTTGGATGGGAATATATACGCCACGGAAGTGATGTCATCCAGGATGGGAATACCGCTCAGCAAGCAACACAGTGAAAGGATATCTTTTTATGCTGCTATCAGATTTTGAGAAATATAAGTTTCTTTCAGAAGGATGAATGTAGAGGGGCGCTTGGGTGGCTCAGTTGGTTAAGTGTCTGCCTTCGGCCCAGGTCATGATCTCAGGGTCCTGGGATGGAGCCCCGTGTGTCGGGCTCTCTCAGCAGGGGAGCCTGCTTCTCCCTCTCCCTCTGCCTGCCGCTCACCCTGCTTATGCTCTCTCTCTCCTTCTCTGTCAAATAAATAAATTTTTAAAAATCAAAAAAGAAAAAAGAAAAGAAAGGAAAAATGGCAGTAGAACCCCCGAGGGACTGGGTTAGATAAGCGAATCAAGTGTGTGATTATGTGATCACTTTCACAGTTTGGAGAAGTTCATATCTACCTGTCGCTCTCTAATTTTGGTGCTCTAAGTACATAAAACATAATCATCTTATTAATGACTTAAGAATATTACCCCAAGATGATTTTTCAGGCTTTCCAAGGACTCGTCTGCTTAGCCTAAGGTGTGAACTACTTTTTCCTCCACTTACTAACAAAAACAGCAACAGCGACATAAACATTTTGCTTATCTTTCTTCATGACTTGCTACTCGCCATCTATTTTCTTCTCACATCGCATTCTCTCTTTCTAAATGCCTCTGCAAATGTTTTATTCACTTACTTACCTCCAGGCCCTGGTTTGAATTTCTCTGCACCTCCGGCATTCATTCGCCGTTGCTATTGGCTCGGCCCCATCTCCGTGCCTCCTCTGGAGGCAGACTTCTCTCTCACCCACGGGGACAAGACTTCTCTCGCAGACTTCTCTCTTGCCCACGCCAGCAGATACTGTCTCTGGTGGTGAGTTATTGTCTCTTTATTGGACCTCTCTTTACTTTGAGCTGCCTGCTGTCTGTTTCACAGTGCACTTTTCTGACTAATTCTTGTAATTTCTACCCTAGATTTGTTTTTCCTACTTTTTTTCCCTGTGATTATAGGTACGTGAAGGTTAATTTGGCTTCCCTTTTGCCACAAAGTAATTCTCTCAGAGTGTTCAACTGCTTCATTTAATAATGAGTTCTCTCATAATGACACCAAATTTCATCTTTCCCAAAACTCTGTATTGGACACTGTCAGGCTCTCTTCGTTGCATTTCTCTTTGGTCTCCTAAAAATGGAAGTCTGAGACTGAGCTTAATTTAGGTCTATCTGTGCTCCTCCCTCATCACTTCATATTTCTGATTTCTTATCAGTTCTTTTAACTTTAGCAGGTGTCCTCCTTTGACCTGAGACCCAATGACAGCATGCATCCATCAACCAGCTGCTTGTCTAACTTCATCTTTTAATTCAACTTGTTAACAAGATACACCAACTTCTCTTTCACTCCATGTTTTAGATATGACCATTTCTTTCCATTCCCACTGACTCCATTTTAGCTCATGTCTTCATGAATTTATTTTCATTTCAAATTCTTCATTAAATGATCTTCCCAGTTATGGTTTCCTGTCTTCACCCACCCATCTCACCAGATACTGAGTAACTTGGTAAAACTCCCCACTCCCACTCATCAATCTGCAAACATTAGTGAACAAATCATGTCATTGAATGGGCTGGTGATTCAGGAAATATACAGATTTTCGTGAGACTTTGTGTCTTTGAAAGAAATGTATTATCATTAAGAGGATATAAAATATTTGCTGAAAAGTTACATATAGTGTAAGGTGTGTGTGTGTGTGTGTGTGTGTGTGTGTGTGTGTGTGTGTTTTCACAACAGATCCTGGCAAGTAAATTATTTCCAATATCCTGGCAGATAAATTACTCCTAATATCTTAATTTTACAGATAAGAAAAGCCAGATCAAGTAAAAAAAATAAATAACCTGCCACAGCTCACTCAACGAATAAGCAATAGGCCTAGGATTCTAATGCATTTCATAAGATCGGTGATCCTTCAACATTCCACGTTGGATTCTCCGTAGAAGAGCATGGAGAAGCAGGAAGCACCCATTGCTAAGCGGATACGATAAACACCCACCGAAATGACTAATACGAGC
The DNA here is from genome assembly GCF_024610735.1 of Ursus americanus. NCBI lineage: Eukaryota > Metazoa > Chordata > Mammalia > Carnivora > Ursidae > Ursus > Ursus americanus. The sequence goes on along the minus strand of NC_142150.1, from coordinate 36,530,494 downwards.
CTGCAGGATTCTATTCACACTTCCATCTGACCATCCTCCTAATGCTAATTATCTGCCAATTTGGTCTCCTTATCACCTCCACCTTCAATTCACTTCAGAGTAATTTCTTTCTCCTTGTCTGCTCTACCTCTCGCCTGACCTCATGGGATACCCTCCCAGAATGTTCACCCATTCACTCCGTAAATACACTTTGCGTTCCCATGATGAGGGAAACTGGGAAACACGATGTGAAAGAGACAAATGTGGGATTTCAAACACCTAAGTTGGTCCTCAGCATGAGTTCGCGGCACGGGCTTTGCCCTCTAGCAGCTTAGAGTCCAGTAGGGGGACATAGTCCATGCACACGTGTAGCTCTTGTGAACCCGGAAAAGGGCTAAGAGCCAAATGTGATCAAACTGTCAAAGTTTGGGGTTTTTTTTTTAAGATTTTATTTATTTATTTATTTATTTATTTGACTGCGAAAGAGAAGGAGTGGGAGAAGGAACAGAGAGAGAGGAAGAGAGAGAATCACAGCAGACTTCCCACTGCATGAGGAGCCCGACGTATGGCTCGATCTCACACCCCATGAGATCATGACGTGAGCTGAAATCAAGAGTTCAACACTTCATTGACTGAATCACCCAGGAATTCCAAAACTGTCAAAGTTTAACTCAGCTCTCAACCAACTTTCCACTTGTTTCCTCTATTTGCACAGTTATAGGTAGACAGCAAATACTTGCTGATTACATGTTGACTTCCCGTGAAAGTTGCTGTACGAGACAGGAATAGGAAACAAGATAAGAGTCTATCACATATTCACAAATGGGTGGGGTGGAGGGAAGTTTAGGTGAACAGAAACAACAGACCGAATATTACCATCTGGAGAATGAATCCTAATGTAAAACTGGCAGATCATAGAACCGAAATTTTGCCAGTAGCCCCTTAAACAAAGATCTTGGCTTATTCTAGACCCTTTGCTGTGAGTCAGAATGTTCTGAAGACATGATTCTTTTTTTTTTTTTAAGATTTTATTTAGTTATTTGACAGAGAGAGAGACAGCCAGCAAGAGAGGGAACACAAGCAGGGGGAATGGGAGAGGAAGAAGCAGACTCCCAGCGGAGCAGAGAGCCCGATGTGGGGCTCGATCCCAGGACCCTGGGATCACGCCCTGAGCCGAAGGCAGACGCTTAACAACTGAGCCACCCAGGCACCCCTGAAGACATGATTCTTAAGAATCAGCAGGAGAAGATGCTTCTACTTTGTCTTCCAACTCACTGTAAATCGGTGAATATATGTTTAATTCTTCATAAAGACGATCTTCTGCAATCTGATTAGGGAAAAGATTTAATATCAGTCACCGGGAATTTTCCACCACTAGACAACTCATTCGTGAGACCTAGATCATCTCTTTTCATCTTTCTGAGTCTCATACTCTCCCTCTTAACACCGTAATTATTCCCTCCAGCTCCAACAAACCAAGCCAGGCTGGCAAGCCGGCCCAGAGGAAACTCTGTCTGTCAATAACAAGTTGGTGAGACTATTATGTGTCTGAACTTGGGTATATCTGCTGCCTTACGTATCTTGGGAGGAAAGCGATCAAACAAGGCCACCAGACTTGAACGCTTCAGGCAAGTGGACAGATGGAGAGAGTGTGTATCATCTGGAAGATCTGAGTAAGCATACGCTCATCGAGTATTGGTGATTCTTTTTCACACGTCCAAGGTATGATGGATGGGCAAGGCAAGTGGAAATGCAGCTGGTAGCCGTGGAAAGGAAAGAAAATTGAGGCTTTAGAGCAAGTACAACGGTAAAAGCCAAGAAAAAGGAGAGATCAGGAACAAATATAAGAGAGCTATTCTGGAAGAGGAAATAAGCCCAGATACCTGAGTATTTCCATCACATGCTACCGGCATATTCGTCTCTCACGCTCACCACGCTCAGAAGCATATCTGCGTTTTCTAAAATTATGAAGATTCCACTTTCCTAACCCTCCGTCATGGGGCTCTAGCATGAGATGTGTGCTCTTATGAGTGGAAAATGTGATTTAAAATAAGAGATTTGGACATGAAAATACTGAAACATAGATAAAAAATTTTCTAGAAGAAATGTCCCAGGAAATCCAAGCCATATTTTTAAGTGATGACGCTCAAATTCTTCAGTTTGTCCTTCAGGATTGAGTGTCAGGCCTCTACTTACCTTGTTTCCTTGGACTACTTCTCCAACCCCATAGACGATGAGGGACACGGCGCTGCAAAATCCCAGAATGGTGAGAAACAGGATCATCGCCACAATTTCCTGTCAAACAATAACCAACAAGACAAGTAGGGTCAAAAGGTAGGTGCCCCGAAAGTGTGTTCCTTTATAGCAGCCCCGGATTTCATCACCATTTCATTAACCCCCACGTGATCAGTCCCAATGAAGAGACACACACATGCGAAAGCCACAAAGTGGTTCAAGGCAGGTGACTCCAACCTCGCAGAATTCAGCTGGGGAGGGGGTGGCAGCCAGCATCTCTGTGCATGAACCCCCAGGACACTACATTATGGGACAGAGATTACAGCAAAGGATGGATGTTCAAGGAAAAGGAAAAGAGGGCTCTTACTTAGAGCGGGACTCAGATCTTAGCCCTCCCCCAAGAAATACATACAGTGGAAAAACAAGCCATAAAGCAGAAGTCCTTTCCATAAGCGTCCTGGCAGTTGTAGATATAAGCCGAGCTCCTCCTCAGGTTGACCGTCAGGATGAAGATCCCTATTCCGGCAGCTATGCTGCTGACAGTGTTGGCCCCCAGGGTTCCCCACACCTGATGGTGAAGGACAACACTCAGACCTGACGCTCCACTTGCCAGTGCATTCCATAGACCTGTGTGCATCTTTAGGGCTACTTGCACCCAGGAAACTTGGCATGGGTTCAAAATGTAAATAAAAAAGGAAATCTTGGGAACATACTCATTGTTTAATAAGCATCGATAGCTTGATTGCTAGGACGATGATCAGGAAGACCCACATGGACACACATCATCTCTCCTCAACAATCTCCTTAATCAGAAAAAAATCATCTAGCGCCTCGTATGACTGTACTTACAAGGGCAAGGCCCGGTGTGAGGATATTTTTTAAACAAGTGCCAAGGCAATCATACTTTATTGTTTTCTAAAAAAAGACAACTGATATTTTACTGATTATATTTTTAATGGTTATATCCAACACAAAATAGATTGGTAAAAAACCCCACATATCCACGTTCACTCATAATATGGGCGATGATGACACGTCTCCCTCAAGACTCCTAAAATTCCATCTTTCTTATCTTGTCAAGGACGGATAAGGACAGCATGGCAACTCACCAGATATGTAGTGTGTTTCTTTTCAGACATAATTGGCAAAAATCCAGAAATGGCGAACTGTACAAAAGGAAGGGGGGAAAAGCACAGTGAGTCTTGGACCTTTATTTCCCCTTCAGCCCCACTCTCCAAATATAAGGTGAAGTTGTGGGTACTCTGTAACGCTATGTATTATTCCCCCAGAAGCTCACTATTTACTTATTCTTATTTCCTATAGCGTGCTTCTTGATATTAAATGTGCGTATGAATCATGTGGCGGTCTTGTTAAAATACAGATTCTTTTCATTGTAGTTGGCACAATGTTACATTAGCTTCAGGTGACCGCACAGTGATTCCACAAGTCTACCCACTGCGCCGTGCTCACCGCCAGTGTAGCTACCGTCCATCGCCATACAATGTGTAACAACACCATTGACTATATTCCCCGTGCTGTGCCTTTTATCATCGTGACATATTCATTCCGTAACTAGAAGCCTGTATCTCCCACTGCCCCTCACCCATTTTGCCCATCCCCCCAACCTCTTCCCCTCTGGCAACCACCAGTTTGTTCTCTGTATTTACGGGTCTGTTTCAGAATGCAGACTTTTATTCAGTTGGTCCTGGAGGGGGATTGTGATTCTTCATTTCCAGCAGCCTCCCAGGTGATGCCGACCCTGATAGCCCATGGGTTACTTTCAGAGTAGCAAGGTCCAGCAGACCCGGTACATGACTGTTATAAAATGACTCTATTTTTTTCTTAAGATTTTTTATTTATTTATTTGACAGAGAGAGAGAAAGCCAGCGAGAGAGGGAACACAAGCAGGGGGAATGGGAGAGGAAGAAGCAGGCTCATAGCGGAGGAGCCTGATGTGGGGCTCGATCCCAGGACTCCGGGATCATGCCCTGAGCCAAAGGCAGACGCTCAACCGCTGTGCCACCCAGGCGCCCCTTAAAATGACTCTAATTTGTTGTAATTATTTGTTTGTGTGAGCATCCTGTGTGTTAGGGTGTCAGTTCCTTTGAGCAAGAAACGTGTGTTTGTGGCATGTACACCTCGAGTCTGACATATGTCACATAGACATATAGTAATTATGAAAATGCACATGGGAAAAGATTTATTGAAAATAGAAATCAGTAGCACAAATTCAAAACAATTTCAAAGTTTCAGAGTGGAGGATGGGTTGAGAGACACCTAATAAGCTAAGTGTATGGATGAAGGACAGTAGAGAGAAGGGTCAAATAATATATGGCAGAAGTTCAAGGAGAGTCGTGAACAGGTAGGCAATCTGGTAAGTGCTAAGTATTTAGCAGAGTGCCAAGCCAATGCGATAATTTTAGAGTTAAAATATGTCCTTGTGGGGGCGCCTGGGTGGCTCAGTCGTTAAGCTTCTGCCTTCGGCTAGGGCGTGATCCCAGGGTCCTGGGATCGAGCCCCGCGTCGGGCTCCCTGCTCCGCTGGGAGCCTGCTTCTTCCTCTCCCACTCCCCTGCTTGTGTTCCCTCTTTTGCTGGCTGTCAATCTCTCTTTGTCAAATAAATAAATAAAATCTTTAAAAAAAAATATGTCCTTATGAATGAAATGTTGATACAAAAAGCAGCATGGATTAATAAAAAATAATCATGCTGAATAAAGGAAGCCAGCGTGTAGAGAGAATATGCTGTATAATTCTCTTTATATAAAACCCTAGAAAATCCAAACTAATCTAGTGACAGAAAGCCAATCAGTGATTGCTTGAGGACAGAAAGACAGGGAACAGAGGGTGGGATTACTAAGGGGTGCAAGAAAGCTTTTGGAGGTCATGGATATGTTCATTATATTGATTTGGTAATGTTTTCACATATGTACACACCTGTCAAAATGAATCAAATTGTACACTTTAAATATGTGCAGTTGATTGCATGTCAATTACACATCAGTAAAGCTATGTATTTTTGTGACCTCATTCAGTCATCTAGTTTAGAAACAGTACAATGATTAAAGGAGATACAACGAGAAAGCACCTAGAAGAGTTTCTAGGACAGAGTAGCAGTTCATCAGATGCTTTTGACCTCGTTTGACCTTGTTCTCCCCACCTCCTCAGGGTCTTCTCCCTGCCTTCATGAAGATAATTTGATTGATGAATAGAGTTAGGGATATTTTTCTGGAATTGGATTCTGAAAGTTTAGATTCACTTTCTATTAGCTAAATGTCCCTTGGGCAATTCATTTAACCTTTATCAATCTCCGGTTTCTCGTCTGATAAAAGCGTGCTAACATGTTTAACCCAAGTGCTTTGTAAACTGCAGTATGTTTATACACTCTAAATACTGGAATAAATAGTTGGTTAGACCTGACCTAGATAAGAGAAAAGCTATACACAGTGTTATTTCAGAAACAATTGTAGATATTTACTTACAAACACTGCTCCCCAGAATGGGTAGCCTGCTTTAAATGATGAAAAAACGTCTTCCTTAAATTCTGAAATATTGATCACGGAGCAGACAATTATTCCAAAACAAAGACATATCAAGCCAACCAGAATTTGAGTTACCTGTAAAAAATTCATACGTTTTGTAGAATAAGAAGGTATTTTCCCAAGATGGCATCAAATTCCTTATGATTGAAGCCAAACATGAGAAATTGTTTTGGTCTTGTAGGCAATCCTGAGACAGAATTCAAATACAATATTTTCCAGTATCATCAGGCCACTCTAAGAATGGATACAGGCATGACCTAATGCAGGGATGGCCAATATATTTCTTTTTTTTTTTTAAAGATTTTATTTATTTATTTGACAGAGATAGACAGCCAGCGAGAGAGGGAACACAAGCAGGGGGAGTGGGAGAGGAAGAAGCAGGCTCATAGCGGAGGAGCCTGATGTGGGGCTCGATCCCAGAATGCCAGGATCACGCCCTGAGCTGAAGGCAGACGCTTAACGACTGAGCCACCCAGGCGCCCCCCAATATATTTCTCATGTGCCTTTATGTACATAGTCATGGTGGACATCAATAATTGTTCTTTCCATCGAGGTGCAGACAAAAATTATTAATTGGATGTTAATGATATTAATCCACCGGCAGCTGACCAGAGTTGGCAGATCCTATTTGCCATTCTTATTCTAGTCTTCGTGAGGAAATGCTTCTCGCTACTCAACCAGGCCCAGTGTCACTTCTTCATCTACCAGGGTTCTCCTGCCTCATGAATCCAAGTGGGGAAACTGTGTCCATGCACCCAAGTACACTTTCCTAGAGCCAGTCCTACTCTGGTTGAGGTTGGAAGATGCTCACTCACCCCCAGAAATTCCAGCTCCCTCTTCAAAAATATCAGCCACGTATGGCATGGTGGGGATGAGGCCGCCTTCTCCAGTAAAGGGTTTTCATGGAGAGATACTTCTGAAAGTTCAATTTCAGGTGCACTGTGAAATTTAAACAGAAATTCAGCCATGAGAAAATTCTCTCTGTGAAAAGTTCTCAACTGACAGAAAGGGGGATTTTGAGTGCTTATTTTTTCAAAAACAATCTTGCAATTAAAATCTTCATTGAAATGTTTAAGCAGCGGAGGCTCAGAGGGTCCAAGTTGGTGGCCAAGGTCACTGTCTAGCTAGTGATGAGATGAAAAGAATGGAACAAAAAATGAACCAAGTCTTAATATAGGGTTATTACACCAAGTTCTTTCCCAGTGATCTATGCTGATGAGTGAAAATAAAAACAGGCACATTTACCCATGCGTCTCTCAGTCTTTTTAACACAGAAATGTACCTGAATATATTTTGTCAATGACACGCTCAACTTCACGTGCACAAAGGAACGGCTCCGAAGGGTTAGTACGATCTCTATTCCTGCTCTCATCCTCAGAGGAGGCTAACTGGAAATACTGTCCCTTCTAAACTTTGGAATATACTTAATATTTTGCAATGATATTCAATCCAATATTGATTCCCAAAGCGCTGTCACCAGCCTCTCCTAAAAACCTTAAAAGGAAAGTCTTACTAACGTTAGCTTTCAGTATGCAAAGGAAAACTGAATCACGCACCTCTGCCAGCCTCACCCGTGAATGTTTCCCCTCTAAACAGGGGGGCAGGGTCCCATAGCTTGAGGTTCACGAAGAGAAACCAACAAGGAGCCCCAGGTCATGTTGAAAAGCTTCCCTTCACATATATCAGATGCAGAGGCAAGAAAACTCAATTGATAGGACCTCAATCCCAGAATATGAGCCCCTGCCGCGAGAAAACTTAAGTTCTTTCCAGGTCACAAGCTGAGTAAAACCTTCTTCCCCATCACCCAGAGAGAACTACTGGCAAAGTACAGCCAAGAGCTTCTTTATACTCAATATATAAATGAAACCAGATGGGTCTTTGCCTAAGTCCATGAACTGGCATCTCCCCAACACTGTGACTATCTCTGGCCCACTGGGAATAGGAAAAAATAGTAGCTTGTACTTACCTGGAGGGCCCTTGTGGGTTTGGGAGAGCAAGACCCGCCCTACTATTTTCTGGGTCCATTTGTTCATGAGCCGAGCTGTGCGCTGGTGAAGGATGCTGTTACAGTGAGCCTTGGTGGGCTTCCTCCTCCAGTGTGCTCCTGACGAGCAGTTAAGATGGGTTGGCTCATGACATTGATGACTATCTTCGTACTTAAGACATTTGTCAGATAAGTTTCCCAGCTGATTAAGAGCAATAGGGTTTTTCATTTGTTTGTTCGAATGAAGAACAAAATGGAGGGACTGACCAGGGAGTGGTATGAAATGAAGACATTGGAGGCTCCTGGAGAATGGATCTCCCTGAGACCAACGCAGCTTACAGAACCAACAAATGAAACAGTTTAGTGGAGATTGAGAAGGTGAGAGAGAATTGCACAACAGAAAAAGATGTTCTTCCCTTCTGGAGCTTTCTGTCCTTGGCCATTTCTGTGCCAGAAGCTTCCAAAGGCACCTCTAAAAAGCCTGTCTTCTCTGTTTAAGACACAGGTGGCTTCACACATAATGTAAGGCGGAAACACTGCTAGCGAGTGTCTTAGCCTCTGAATCTCTGGATTTGTCTCTGACTTCAATGTTTATTGTCTTTCTCTCTCCTCCTGTCTTTTGGACATGATGTATATGGCTCTCTGCAGCAGATGGGCTCTGAGACCGGGCACGAAGAATGCTCTGAGCCGCTCCTGAGAGCATGTGGGAGCTGAGTGTTCACACAAAACACTCCCTGGGCTGCTAAACACAAGACTGACTCTCTGCTGCTTTGATTTTTGAGATGGAAAGGATGCAGCCTCGAAGCACTGAGGGGCGTGAACTGGATAGCAAATCCTGTGAGTAGATGTAAGCAGCATTGGACGGAGCATTGTATCTAAATAAAGGTCAGAGCTTCACTGATGTTCTCATCTTAATAGCATAACTAGCTAAGAAGAAATGAATACGTGGTAAAATGAATACACAGGTGAGATTCACAGATTTGGGATTCTTTTATTTCAGTTGAATTACAGACATAACCTTGAGTGGCCCTTCCTTAAACTGTAAGATACTACAAATTGCCCGGATGTGATGAAACTTCTCCACATTCTCCAGGAAACTAAGGTATGTGTGTGAACAGAGGACATTAAAAGATCTATGAGCACACCTTTCACGACAAAAATTTATTAAGCCATGTGCCATTTTCCCACTGTGTCTTTTGGAGCCTGTGGACCGAACCAATATGTTATCGGAATTAAGAAATAAAACTTCTTAATGTACACATTCATCCGAAAAGGACTTCCGGCTCTAGGTCATGCACTGCTCTGTCATGCAGACGTGGGTACCACGGGACCCTCCTTGTCCTGCTCACTGTCACCAGCTAGAAGAGTAGGTCAGAGATAAATGAGATCATGTTACCGATGTGTCAGACGCTGCTGGAACACACAGGACAGTAACACTCTCAGGGGTGTGCAGAATTCAAGGAAGAGATTCCCTGGGAAAGCATCATGTGAGCCAGGACTCAAATTCATCCCCTCAGGAGTCTTCATCTGCAGAACGAGACCACGTCTGCTGGCCAAAGTCCCGAGGAAAGGCCCGTCGGGGGTGTTGTCTGGGAGCATGGAAGAGTGCGTTATGTGTGTAGCAAATAATCAGAAATTAGGCTTGAGGTTTAGACAGGAAACCAATGGAGCTTTGGTGTTTGGACATGATACCATTTTGTGAGATTTTTCAATAGAAACTTGCAAAATGCAAACCAGAAACTGAGACATATCTTGTGGCCCCCAACTTGCTTCATACCCTGGTTTCACCAGCACCTTCTTCTACCCCTCTTGAGGTGCTTACCCAATCCTGTACCCATTCGAGTCCTTAGGACATGCGGTGTTGACTCTCACAACTGTGAACATGGAAACATAGGCCAACATGACTTTTTTTTTGGTGGAGGCAAGATTATCAAGATGAGTTTTCATCGTGCCTCTGCCTGAAAGAAAGAGATAATAGAGTGATCATTTCCTGCACTGAGGACGTCTGTGTCCACCCGGCAGGGCATTCGCATATGTTTTCCATCGGCACACCTTCTTTCCACAAGCAGTTTCTTTTCTCAGTCCACACTGGACTTGTTCTTCCAAACTCAGAGATTTGCTTTCAGATCCCATCTGAACAATTGTTTTCTCCGACTGAATGCTCAATTTACTTAAAATAAATATCCACCAATTTTCGTGTTGCAAATGGAAAGATGCTGGGGCGCGTGGGTGGCTCAGTCCTTAAGCGTCTGCCTTCGGCTCAGGGCGTGATCCCGGAGTCCTGGGATTGAGCCCCACATCAGGCTCCTCCACTGGGAGCCTGCTTCTTCCTCTCCCACTCTCTCTGCTTGTGTTCTCTCTCTTGCTGGCTGTCTCTCTCTCCGTCAAATAAATAAATAAATAAATAAATAAATAAATAAATAAATATCTTTAAAAAAACAAAAAAACAAATGGAAAGATGCTATCTCTTAGGAGGTATTTTCTGCTACTCCCAAAGGAATCATTACAGCCTCGTTCTCTCTCTCTCTCAGTGTCCCTTTGCCTCTCTCTTTAAGAGGCTCAGAAAGGCTGAAACTGACAGCAAACACCAAGGTTCCACCGGAAATTGGGTTATAAAAAGGAAGGAAATAAGAAAATATTGTTCACAAAACAGGACAGGTGGTTCTAAAAGCGAAAGCCTTTGTCTCTTCATTTACATGGCTTCAGAAATGCAGAGAGAAAGATTTACACAGACAACCCAGGTACTTAAAATCTCCCTGAACCTTTCCTGAAATTGGAGCTCATCTGCCATTGTTGCTCCTGGGCCACTCTGCCAAGGTCCTGTCCGTGTTTGTTCTGTCTGCTCACACCCCTTCTAGCTCCCCAAAACGGCACTTTCACAGGGAAGATTATAAGCGTGTAATATATGTGTTCTCTTGTGACCAAAAACATCTGCTTAGTGGGGAGAATAAGAGACACTTAGAATCACAGGCAAAGGGCAGACATTAACTCCTATTTCTGCTACGAACGATGAGCTTGTTAGCTTTCCTAAACCCTCTGCCTTTCTCCCTGCCCTCCTAATACAACTGTATTTGGTCAAAATCACTTTTTGCTGTTTTCAGTATTATTCCAAAACTTGGCATAATTTCCTATTCTTTATGAGCAGATTTTTGAAAACGAAATTTTATCTTCCAATACTTGCCGAGTGTTGTATCAATTGCCCGTCAACCCTCTTTTTCCCATTGCTAAACCTGGAGAACGAGGTAGCACAGGCTTTTCCTGAACACCTGTCTGAACCTTGTTCCAGTCTGGACTGGTTGCCTCTTAGCACGGCACACTGCTGTCCTTGCAGGACTTCCCATTACCCTGTCTTAAATTGGATTCTCGATTTCCCTGATTCCACTTTTTTCTCTCGCTTAGCGTACTCTTGCACATCGGTAGTGTTAACCTGAAAAATAAAATGGCCAGTTATTTTACCAGCCAAACGAGTTCATTCAGTAATAGCGGAAGCATTGCAGTGGGGGGCAAGCAAAGTATGGCAAACTGTAGGTGAGCCCGAAAAACAAGGGGAAGTCAGCTTTTACCAGGTTTTAGAAGGAAACTGGGGAGGGTTGTTTTGCACAAAAGTTCATTGGAGAAGAACGAGGATTTGCGGTTGTGGCCATTTTTCACTGGCTGCAAGCGGTGGTTAGTGCGTTGCTGCAGGGGCAGGGAGAGACCTTTATTCTTTTTCTTAAAAGCAGGAGATAGAATTCTTATGTAAAAATATCCTCCCTTGCTAAACTAATCATCTTCCTTCCCGTGGGCAATGCGGGCTGCGGAGAGAGGTACGTGTGCAAGAGCGCCCCCTATAGGGCTCCCTAGTTCCATTGCTATTTACTGGTGGTCCTGGTAGAACACTCTCCAGTTACATGCTGAGAAAGGGTATCTGGGAGATGGAGTTTTTGGGCTTTGCTGGCCTGAACATTTCCCTTTTTACACCCCCATACTTGATTGAATTCTAGAGAAGTATAGCGTTTGAACTGGAAAATATTATTTTCCTCAGAATCATTCACTCTATTTTCTTCTAGCATCTAGAGTTCATTTTGGCAATTCCAATGTAATGTTACAATTATTTACAAAATTACAAATATTTGTATGGTGTCATGTATTTTCTTTCTGGAGATCTTTATAATTTCTCTTAATCCATTAATGTAAAAATACATGATCTTTAGATTTAATGTAAATCTTATGCATTAATTCTACTGGATAGTCAGGGTTTGCAAACTAGAGACCCACCCATGTACTATGTTCTAAAAAAATTGTCCATATATTCTTATTGATAACTTCCTCGTTTAAAAAAAAAAAAAACTGTTTCTTTTATCTTTGTGGACCTCTTACTAGGGAGATGGCAGACATCCAAAATTTGTCTCTATTTTCATGTCTTTCTCACATACGGAATACACTTGTTCCAGCCCAATGGCCCTAACTCATTCCAGCCTCAACTCAAAAGTCTAAGTCCCGAGTCTCATCTAAGTATCACCTGCATCAGATATGGGTGAGCAATTCATCCAGAGGCGAATGCTTATACAGATGACTCAAATTCATCTTTAATCAGTATCAAATTGTGACTATTTATATAACCCTTTATTTGGTTGGGGTTTTATGTTAAACTTTTGACTTCATTTATTATTGTTCCATGAAAATAGGGACAAAATGATTCTACAAGTTGCAGTTTTATCTCTGAATTTTTAACACAATGACAAAGCATGTGGTAGAAACTCAATATTGAAGGAGTGAATGAATGAATGAATGAATGAATCAACTGTTAGGGAGAGGGTCATTTCTCCCTTTTCCTCTTAGTTCTTTGGGCTGGTCTGATAATTAAAATGAATTACAGGAAAAAATTAATTTTATTACATACTATGGGGAACCCACATAAACATGTGAGATTCTAAAGGCAAGTAAAATGGGGCATATATGTCAGCCTGGATTAAGGAGAAGGGATAGGTATCTGGGACTCAAAGGGAAGGCAAACAATTCACAGGAAGATGATAAAGAGTACATGTTTGGTAAGCAAGTATTTGTTGGGACATGCAGAAACAATGGAACATAGGAATTTTAACAGACTTTGCTAGTCTCTCCCGGTTTCCTGAACCTAGTTCACATTATACTGTAGTTATCTATGATGATAGCTCTCCTTCTGGAGCATGCCCTCTATTAAAATTCTTTTAGTCCATTAGCAAAAAGGTCAAAGTTTCTTCCTGTGGCTCTAGAAAACAGCAAAATGCTAAAAAAGGAAGGGAACATTGGGAGCATGTCAAACTACACAGAAGCAAGCCATCTCAGCTCTCAACAGCCAAGGCTGGAACAATTTGAGCAATTAAAAAAAATTTGTCATAAGCCAAAGAATAATATAAATATCCATGAGTCTGTACTGATATAAATAAATGATTTAATGAATAAAGAAATGAGAGAGAAGGGACAAATTTCCTTTATAAAATTCAAATAATAAATGAAGAAGAAATGAGGGAAATAGAAAATCACCTTTTGAATGACACAGTAGTAATTGCTGCAAGAAAATTCTATATGTGAATGCTAAAATTAGTGAGTGAAACTTTAAGGAGAAATAGGATATTTACATAGCCTCAAACTATCTTTTCTAAAATATTTATTACTATGGTGGTTTTAACAAATGTCCACATTTGTTTTGATAGTCCTTTCTCCAGGAGGTGGAGCTCATTTCTCTTCCCCTTGAATGTAAACTACACATTAATTCACTTCTAATGAATAGAGGATGTAAAAGAAAAAAATAGTAACTTTTCAGTGAAGACATCTAAAAGATGTTGGGGAGGAAACATTTTCTTCTACCATTCAAAGTTTCTTCCAGCTGGTCCAAGAATTAAATTGACATGAGACAGATTAGCAGGAGAAAATCAAATATAATTTCATATGCACAAGTGTTCCACATATATGAGCGGTACAAAGACAAAAAAGTAAAATGAAGTATATAAGCCATCCTGAGCTAAGGAATGGGATAGGGATCTGGGGCTTCAAAGAGGGGGAGCAAAAATCACAGTGCAATAAGAAGAAGAGTAGATGTTTGGTAATTAGATGTTTGCCCTGCCATACAGATAGGTCACTCATGTACAACTTATCTTTGGTGGAATGCCTGGGTGGTTCAGTCAGTTGAATGTCTGCCTCTTGATTTTGGCTCCCATCATGATCTCAGGGTCATGAGATTGAGCCCCATGTTGGGATCCACACTCAGTGGAGAGTCTGCAGAGATTATCTCTCTCCCGCTCCTTCTGCCCCTCACCCTGCTCGTGCACTCTCTCTCTCTTTCAAATAAATAAATAAATAAATAAATAAATAAATAAATAAATAAATAGGCCTTTAAAAAAGATTTTTATCTCTGGCAATAACTCTTATTCTTGGAAAGATCTCCAATTTAGATCCTTCTAGCTAGTTAAGGGAGGGACAAAATTTCTCTTGAGCCCACAGGGTCTTGCCTTCAACTCAAAACAGTCTACAAGCTAATGAGGCACATCTTGGGGAGATTTTGTTCTGAACCCCTTCACAGACACCACCTTAACCAAGTAATCATGGTAACTACATCAATGATGCCATGTTGATATCATGAGTATACTGATGTCCTTACATAATGTGATGAGAAGGGTACTTCAACTGTATGAAAGTCTTCCCTAGAAACCATAAATCTAGCTGAATCATGGCATAATATCAGACTGACCCACACCGAGAAGACATTCTACATAATACCAGGATGGTGCTTTTCAAAAATGTCAAAGTCATGAAAAACAAGGATAGTCTGAGAAACTGTCTCAGATGAGAAAAGACTAAGGATATATATTGATCTTTAAAAAATAAAGAAATTTGCTCCCATTTGTAGGTGTAAATGTAATAAAAGATGAGCAAGATCTTGAAAGGAAAAGTCCCATAATTAAAGAGAATAACTGAAAACCATAAGATATTCATGAAAGAAATTGAAGATGACACAAATAAATAGAAATATATTCCACGCTCATGGATTGGAAGATTTGATATTGTTAAATGTCCATACTACCCAAAAATAATTATGCCAGGCAACTAAAACAATGTGGTATTTTCAAAACAACAACAAAGTCTCTGAAATAGGAGGCTCTGGGTAGAGGCCTGCATGTGTGTGACCTCCAATATGGCAAATAAGGAGATATTCAACCAAAAAGTTTTAGAATTATTAGCTTTCCAAAAGGAGGAGGATGATGACAATAATGATGATGATGATGACATCACTGTCTATAGAAAAAGTAAATTACAGCTATATTAACGATCATAATATAAAAAGAAAATCTCCATGGACTTGAGCTAAGGAAGGGTTTCTTGCACAAAACACAAAAATGCATAAATCATGATGAAAAGTGAGTAAATAAAACTACAACAACTTGGGGTGGAAGCAAAACAAGAAGTAACAAAAACATCAAAATAAAGCAAAATCAGAAGGAGAGAAGATATTTGCAACAAATCTTGTTCAACAATAAAAACAAAATGTATGTGTTCATGAAACTTCTAACTCCAGATATAGGTTAAATTTCAGGTGGGGTTAGGTTAGGGTTTGATTTCTATTTTCTGAAATTCTCTCACATTGCCTTCAGCTTAGCACAGAGGTTCATTTTTGCCATAGCCACTAACAGCTACTAGTTCTAGCCGTCGCTTAATTCACAAATATGATGAAAGGGAAGGTCGTATTTTACATTTGTAAAAAAGCCTCCAACTTAATGTTGATGTTCCCCAACTGGATCAAGCCCTGGCCCAGGGACATTTCATGGGCTGAGACAATCAAGCATGAAAGTGTTTTGATGGGTTCAGATCTACCGTGGTGTAGCCCTGCAGCCCAGGGTGAGGTTAACCACCAAAATCTCAAGGTTGCCATGAAGCCGAGGATAGCTAGAATGGCTGCCAGATAGGCAACCGCAATGTCCACTCCAGGATGTCAATATGTTTTGATCAAAATTTGTTAGCAGATATCTTTGGAAAAATACAAAGAAATTATTTATTTGATTATAACATACTGGAGAAGAAAAGTAGAAATAATGAAAAATGATAATACAATTGTTACTATAAATAACTTTTTTCTTCTGCTGGTCTAGATGCACCCATCATTTGTTTTGTGTACGGCATCAGACTCCTAATCAGCCTTTTCTCCACCGATTCCTTCCAGTACACTCTACATTGCAACTAAGAGGATATCTCTAAATTTCAAATAGGTGTGTGGCCTGTCCATATTTATCCAGTGGTATGCTACAAATATTGAACAACTGGCTTTCCAGAGTTGGAGGATGGGGGTGCTAATGGGACTTGTGGCTTTAACCAATCTCTGATGTATAAATACTACCACCGCAGCCAATTTCAAGCCACCAAAAATATGTTAATTTGTGATCCCTGAAAATTTAAAGTCAGCTCTCACAAGTCAATATAAGCCAGCTCAACACCACTACGTACATTTTCAATTGCTTCTGAAGACTCAGAGATTTGCTCTGTCTTATGGTCTCCGTGATGTGTGTACTTTTTCTCTTTCCAAAGTTTTATCTTGCCATCTGCTTTCACACAACATAGATACACTAAACTCTCTTGTTAGTTCCCTGAATAGCCTCAATTCTCCCCATCTTAAAGACTTTTGCATGGATCCCCCTTCATCATGCCAATTCTAGTTATCTTTAAGACCTCAGTTTAGAAGAAAATTCTTCTATAAAAAAATGTTATCCCCTCTGAGTTAGGAACCCTTCCTACATCTTCCCAGATTCCTATACTCTTTCTATCATAGCCTTTATTACTCCATGTTGTAATTACATATTTCCATGGGTCTATATCTCCCACTGTGAGCAACTTGAGAGCAGAAACTATCCATAATTCTCTATTGTATGCTGAACTTAGAGCACAGCACATGCACCTAGTAGATACTCCCTAGACATTGTTGAATTGATTAAAAAGCAGATATATATATATATGTGTGTGTGTGTGTGTGTGTGTGTGTGTGTGCTCTGAAGAAGAGAGGCAACAATTAGTAGAGAAGAGTGTGAAAGAATTTTTGCACATATGGTAAACAAGGAGCTAAGAGTAGCCTATGGGTATGAACTTATAGACATTATGAATGACTCAGTTTAGCATTAAGAGAAGGAAACTTATTTATAAATATGAAACATAAGCACTTCAGCAATAGATAAATCAGGAACCAGGTACATCAGAAGGAGCTTTAACATCAAACTGCCACCTTGAAAAGATAGCCATTAATATCACCGGGGGGGATAGGAGGAGCCACAACAGAAGTGAGGTTTTCTGCCATCTTCCCTGCACATCTAACCACCGTCTTGCCTCAGCCTTAACAGCAGCAGCACCAAGAGCAACAACAGAATTATTTAGTACTTGTGGGTCAATTTCACCTTTGCTATACTTCGTTCAACCCTTATAACAACTGATAAGGTCGTTGATATTTTTTAAATATTTTATTTACTTACTTATTTACTTAGAGGGAGAGCACAAGCAGTGGAAGGAGCAAAGGGAGAGGGAGAGAGAGAATCTCAAGCAGATGCTGTGCTGAGCATGGAGCCCAATGTGGGGCTTGATCTCAGAACCCTGAGATCTTGAGCTGAAAGCAAGAGTAGGTTGCTTAACCAAGTGAGCCACCCAGGCACCTGGAGGTTGTTGATATTATCATACCTATTTTATAGGTGAGAAAAAACAGGACAGGGAGATCAAGTAACTTGCTCAAATTCACACAGGTAATAAGTGACAGTATCAAAATTTAATGCCCGATCTATGAGATTCCAAAGCCTTATTTTTTACTTCTCTGTTTTACAGTTTCTCACCATCCTTTGAAGAACAAATGTTGATACTGCTCTCAAAGTCCCCAGTCTACACCATCATTTATGTATCAGGGCATGGGGGAATCTCAGCAGCTGACTGAAATAAAATCTCTGAGGCTTGACCCTCCCATCTCAAATATAGTAAAAATGTATCTTCATGATAATGATGGATTTTTATTTGAGTTTTTACAATGCTGATGTCAGCTAAAGTCAGGAAGTGTTTTTCTGCGATGAACAAAATCGGACTCATTTTCTTTTTCAGTGGGTGGTTGGGAGTCGGGTTTAGAGAGAACACATAAAACAGGGATTCTTCTACTTGCCTTCTTTGAACCTTATAAGGCAGTGGAGTAGGTGGGTAAGAAGAAAGAGCACCGATTCTGGGAACAACGTTGGATGGTGATCACAGAAGGTACGAAACCAAGAATGTCTAAAGAAGTGTATTTTTCCTTCCATATCCAAACATACTAATGGGGTTTATAAGTAGAACAGAAAAATTTGAATCAAATGTTCAAGTTTCTCATGATTGGTGCCATAAGAGAGTAGGATTGCGTTTTGCAGGCTCCCATCCTCCTGAGTTCTTGGATGAAGCTCTGACCCACTGGAGATTTAAGCTTGAATTTCCTTGCTCTCAAACTTATTTTCATCAGGAGGCATCCCTGCTTACACGGAATTGGAAGGAAAGGAAATCACCTGGAAAATAAAACATCAACGTCCAAGAACAGGATCATCGCCTCCCTCTCCTTCCATCCCTTCCTCAATCACCATGACCATTGTCAATTACACATGATTGCTGATTATTACTGTGCTGAGGTTTTCTGTACACGGTCCTCACAACAAACATCAGAAGAGAATGAAAATGCTTTCATCTAATAGTTGAGTTACCTAAAATCTGGAAAGAATTCATAATTTTTTCCTGGCTATACAACTAGAAACTGACAAGTTACAAGGAGATCATTGAACTTAATTATATCTATATAAAAATGTACTAAATGTTATTATAACATTTATTATAGTGTAGTAGTTGTATTATTATTGATATTTTAATTTATTATTATCCTAATTATATTACTATTACATTATACTATGATGTTAAACATACATTGAATATTATATTAAATACACTGTTTCCTCATTTTCCAGCCTTCATTCCATCCCTCATGTTCCTACCATCTCTAACTCCAGGTACCCCACAAATCATTACTGTATAAATGTGTCTTTCCAATTCTGGGAGTCAGAGAGAACCTCAAACCCTAGCAGACCATGTGAATTATTAGTCATGGAAACAAACCCACCTCAATCGAATTACATGAGCTTTCTATGCACCACATGACTGAGACAGAGGTGCTGATGCACAATTCCAGCAAGGTAAGGATCAGCATTAGGGACATCAGGCCCTAGGGGATACGATGCCTCATATCAAACCCAGTACAAACATTCAGAGGGGAAACAATGCCATCAGGAAACCAAATATAACATCTCCCACCCTTAAAACAGAACAAAGTGAACCATAGATTAGGTTTAAGACACAGACACACACCAACACTCTTTAAGAGAGATTTTGTCAACCTAAAAACATGGAAACATTTTCCCTGGAGAGACACATTGAATTTCTTTATGAACCTACGTGAAGTAATCAGGGGTGAAGAAACCGTAGAGGCAAATGCTGATACTGTCGCTAACATCTCCTAATTTGAGTCATAGCAAACCAGGGAGACGAGGAGGCAGTTCAGGAAAACAGACAAAAACAACCCCTCTGCCATTTCATTAATGGAACCTCATTAGAGGGTTTATGCATTTACACCATCGCTAGAAACTAAACACTAAACTCAAATATTAAACAAAAAATTACTAGACTAGCGAGCCCTCTATTATCACTAAGACACCTCGACGAAGCAAATACAAAATTGCTCCAGAAGGAAAATACTATGAAATCCACATGGGGGGGAAAAATCAGACCCATATAAATATAAACTTGGCTTATTAAAAATACAACGTAGAAAAAAAGGAGGCACAAACTTCTATGCTAGCATACAGGAGGACTGGGAGTCAGTCAGTAAAAATAGATCATAAAATCGGTCATCATGGAGAAAATAGGCAAATTGGAAGGAAAAATCTTAATTCTAAGTGGACCTCAGATGAGGGAGAATATCTAACACAAACAACAAAATCATTTGGAAAGGCTCTTAAGGAACTTCGCCTTAAAAATAAAATGCCCCCCGAAATTCAAAAGTGAGTCATGATTTGAAAATCCCAGACCACAGAGAATACTGCAAATCTCCCAAGTCAGTTTTATTAGTAAGATCCGAGATAATTTTTTTTTCCATTTGATCTCTCTGGAGAGTGTAACAGTAGTAGTAATAAATATTAATAAGACAACACAATGTGCACTGTTTTAACTGTTAATCAAATATTAACTTGTTTAATCCTTACACCAGCTCTGTGAGACTGATACCATTACTATCCTCATTTGAAAGATGAGCAAATTGAAGCACAGAAAGATTGTCGAACTTGACCTTCATTACAGAGCTAATAAGTGGCAAAGCCCAGATTCAAACAAGGTTGCATGATACCTGATACACTATTCTTCTGTACATTTTAGACTGTGTGAATTACTTTATAATTAAACATAATTTTTGAAAACATACGTTTGAAAAGATGCCCACGTAAACGCATAAGTCCTGTGACTGTGAAGACTCACAATTCTTGAAAGAGTGCTTATTAACTGCTAAATTTACTGAGAGAAAAACAAACCCAACTAGAGCCACAGCAGAGCTGGCAATACACATTCCAAAAGCGTTTTGCACCTAAAAAAAAGAATAAGAAATTTCCATTAATATAGGAAGCACACCCTTCCTTCCTTTGGTGGCGATTCATTTCAGTTAATATCAATTCAAGGTTGCTTACACGCCCAGCATCATCCTAGATTCCAGGACGCATCAATGAACAAAGATCCATACCCCCGTGGAGCTTACATTCTAGCAGCAAAGAAAGAAAACAACTAAGCATACGAACAGATAAATTACATAGTATTTTTTAAAGGGAGTAAGTATTATGGGCAAATGGAATGGAGTGAGGAGGACCTGGACATCCAGAGAGGAGTGGAGGTGGTGGTATTAATAGAAATGCTGCCCTGGAAGAGGCAGTGAGGAGCCAAGTAGGATACGCAGGAGGACAACTGGAGGAGAGTCCTTTCAGGCAAGGAAACAACTGAAAGCCCTTCAGCCAGAGTATTGCAGCCATGTTTGGGGGAAGCAAGAGGACAAGGTGGATGGTTGGAGGGGAGTGGCCAAAGTCAACTATATGAGGAACTGAAGATGGAGAGAGAGGGGAGAGCTGATCACACCCGGCCCTGCAGGTCTCCAAAAGGACTTTGGTTCTTACTCTGAGGAACATATAGAGCCCCTGGAGGACTTTGAGCAAAGGGGCAACACAATTAGATTAATGTATCAAAGGGAACACTGATGTCTCAAGAGGGACTGGTTTAGAGAGGGCCAAGGGTAGAAGCAAGGAGACCAATTAAGAAAGATGGTGGTGGACTGGATGAGAAACAGTCAAACTTTGGATTTAGCTTGAACGTAGGGCCAACAGGTTTTGCTGACAAATTTGATTCAAGATTGTCAAAGAATGAAAAATCGAGGCTAGTTCTCAGGTTTTTAGCCTGGGAATCTGGAAGGAGGGAGTTCTTATCGGTGGACACGGGGAGGACAGTGGAGGGGGAAGATTTGAGGAGGAAGATGTGGAGTAGAGTTTGGGGGCTTTTAGAACTCTAAGTGGAAGCAATGAGATCCACCAGCCTATTGCCCAGGAGGGAGATCTAGGCTGGAGGTATTTATTCACTGTTGTGGGCGTACAGATGTCACTTGAAGCCATGAGCATGGATGAGGTCACCAATGGAATGACTAGGGCAGGTGACAAAGGATTGAACTCTGGGGCACCCCAGCCTTCAAAGGTCAGAGAGAAGAAAAGAAAGGACATTGAGGAGGAGACACCGAGAAGACAGGAGGAAAACCAGCTAATTGAAGTGATCAAGAGGCCAAGTGAAGAAATTATTGGAAGGAGGAGTGACAAACTATGTGTTAAAGTGGCTCATGAGTCAAGTTAGGTAAGGACTGGGAATTGGTCTTTGTGTTGCCCACATAGAAGTCTCCAGTAATCTTAAGGAGAACAGTTATGGAAAGGGGATAGGGAAGAAAATAAAGCCTTATTGGAATGGCTTTAGTTGAAACTAGGCAGATCTGAATTGGAGACAGTATAGATAATCCCTTTAAATGGTTTAGCTACAGAAGGAAAAGCAAATTGTGCCCTTAGCCATCAGGAGAAAATAAGGTCAAAATGTTTTTTTTCTGTTTAGAGCACTAACTGGATGCTTATAGGCTGATTAGAAAGATCTAGCAAAAAGATATTTGGAGCGGTGCACTTGGGCTGAAAAACAAAACAAAACAAAACCAGAATGGAATCTAGTATTCAAGTAGGGATCCTGGCTTTGAAGAAAATCATAGAGAGGTCACTTGCTGTAAGAGGTTAGAATGAAAAGAGAAATGGTACAGACCTGGTCCATGAAGTGGATATTAGAGTGGGGGCCCGAATGTTCTCTAATGGCTTGAAGTTCTCAGAATAGGAGGCAAGGTCATCAATGGACGATAAAGGTGAGAGAAAAGGGACTGGTGTTTGAGGTGGCCATGCAGGGAGGGGGCAGAGTGAACGAACTAGGGAAGTTGTGTAACTGGAGAGAGGATTCAGACGGAACACATAACAAAGGCGTAGTAAGTGTGTAATGAATCACTAAAGGAATAGATCTTTTGGCTTTCAGTTGCGGAATTAAGGGTGGAAAGTGTACGGTGGAAGTAATTAGAATGGGTCAAGTTTCACGACCCACAAAAATCAAGAAGCTTTTTTCTGAGCTTCAAAGTCATCCAATATTCAAGGTTACCATCCCAATAATCATTCGGAATCTCTATGATTTTCTGATAATTTACCACCTGAACACCTGAAGAAAAGAGAATTTTCTTGCACATTACATGAGACTCGATGTCTCTGTTGAATTCACCAACCTCTACTCTCCTCTTATTAATGGATAACTTATTTCTAGTCCTACGATCATAGGAAGACAAGAACAACTGCCACTTACCAGCGTTCTTGTGGGTTTTCTCCCAGCTGCAACAGATAGGGATCCTGAAACAATGAACTGTTCGAACACAGGACATGAAGCAGATAAGAGAATACTAAGTCTCAACTATTTTTTCTTTGTACTCCTTTGATTAGTGGCTATCTAGCAATGGTTGCACAAAACTTCTGTTTTACATTCACATTCTACCACATGGAATTATACTTGTTGTTCATCATTTTATAGCAATAAAATTTTAAATTAGTTAAAAATTTGAGCAAACATATAATATTTTCATATGTTTTTTTTTTAAAGATTTTATTTATTTATTTGACAGAGATAGAGACAGCCAGCGAGAGAGGGAACACAAGCAGGGGGAGTGGCAGAGGAAGAAGCAGGCTCCCAGCAGAGGAGCCCGATGTGGGGCTCGATCCCAGAATGCCGGGATCACGCCCTGAGCCGAAGGCAGACGCTTAACGACTGCGCCACCCAGGTGCCCCATATTTTCATATGTTTTATGTCTGGCTTTTTATAGGTTATACGAGCATGCATACTTTAAAAACATAATACATACAAATATTTAATGTAACATAATTGTCTTTATGCTTCTATTTATAGTAAATGTAAATAACATTTATTTACATACACACGCACATGTAACATTACTCTCATGCTCTTACCCAGGCTTCAGACAAGGGTTTGATTGATTGCATTAGATGTCCTAAAAGAACTTCTGCAAAACTGCCTATATTGGTACACCCACTAAGTTTTACATGACTATTTTGGATAAGCTATTGTTTGCATGACTCTAATTTGAGAAATTGAATTTTTTACAAGTTCATGGTCTTCTTAAAACTTCCTTTGGTTTTATACCTCATAAATCCTACGACCATTTAAAGTCACTCCTATGGTTTGAAGGCAAAGTTGCCAAAATCGTGGAGCGCAAAAGCTTGCTACATAAATTCAATTCTTGAATTCTGACTGAACGCAAAGGAACAGGTTTGAATTCCCCTTCAAACAACAAAGTGGTTATCACAAGCAACTGCAGGCTCGCTAGAGCTCCACGGTCAAGAGCATACGCTCTGCATCCTGATGCCATCTGTAACTTGTATTCATTCTGCACCTGAAGCAAAGTGTCAAGCCCTCCTTTGCCTGTGTTTCTTTTTCTATAAAATAGAGATGTGAATATCCCCATGTGAAGGTCACTGACCTTAGAGCTATATGGGGATAAAATGAAATAATACACAGTAAGGTCCTAGATAGGGGCCCAGCACACATAAAGCACTCATATCATTAACAAGAGCTAAGATTTCTATTTTTTTTTTCATTTGATTTCATAGTGACCGAAAGAGAAGGTCCTCATATTATTTCTACTATCTTAGGAAACTGAAGGGCATGAGCTTAATATCTTTTCCAAAGTCACACGGTTTGATAAGGATTAGTAAGAGGAAGACTGGGGAGTAGAGGGGATCACACAGTGCGTCCACATATAGCAGGGCAGGGATACAGAGGGAAGGGGAGGGAGACGAGGGTATGTTGCAGGTAAGGCCAGATAGGAAAGGCTTTGTTCCACGTCAGGGATCTTAGACTTTGCCCCATGGCTGATACAGAGCCAGAGAAAAGCTTCCGGCAATGGGAATCCAACAGTCAGATTTGAATCTTAGTCTTGAGGATGGCTTAAAAGAGTGAGCTCTGGTTCCCTGATCACTTCTTTTCAACAAACGGACCTCAGCTTTCTGAGAAAAGAATATTCTTTTCCGATTGAATAATCGAAACCCTTCCTTACTCTCTTTTCTACAATATGGAAATTTCCCATTTAGATAGTCGGGATTCACAATGCAGAGAAAATGTGTACTCCAGGTTTGCTAGGAAAAAAATCCAGATTCTAACTAGGTCATCTAAATGATCATATTAATTACCTAAACATTTCAGAAATGTTAAATCCAAATTACGTGCATTAGACTATATTCAGAAACTGAATATAATCTTTTGTCAGAATGGGAGATCTGATTCGGGTCAAGAAATTTTGGCCAGATGATGAGCGATTTTGTTTTAAAGGACATCTGAAGGGCAAAGGTTTTGAAAAAAGTCAAAGCATGAATAAATCAGAGCTCAAGATTTGCTGTAAATTTCTTTCTTCTTCATTTGCCAATTACATGCGCCATGTACTATTTTCAGCTAAACTTTCCCATCTTTGACACGCCATGGTAACATCTTTATTTTCATGTTTAGTCTGAGGCCGAACACAAATAAATTCTCAAAGTTCTAACACCACAATCTACAAATAAAACAATTCCTGGTTAATTACTTCCTACGCATCACCTTTCAAAAAACAAACCGTCAGGTAGGTGATAATCAAATAACAAAGTTAAATAAATAAACTTTAAGATCACCTAGGACCAAAGCCTATTTTATTGATTATATTTTGACCCAGATAGGGGAAATCAGTCTTCTGATTCCCAGACTGTGATCAATAGGCAAATCGTTTATGTCCCAAACCAGGACTCTCTTGGCTACACAAGACAATTCACCAATACTCAATTGTCATTTGATTTTCCTTTTCTTTTTTTTTTTTTAAGATTTTATTTATTCATCAGAGAGCACAAGCAGGGGGAGCAGCAGGCAGAGCAGGGAGAGGGAGAAGCAAGCTCCACGCTGAGCAAGGAGCCCGATGCGGGACTCGATCCCAGGACCCTGGGATCATGACCTGAGCTGAAGGCAGATGCTTAACCATCTGAGCCACCCAGGCGTCCCCTCATTTGATCTTCTTAGTATCCACAAACATGATACCTGGGTTTAATACATGAATACATTAACTTCATGTTTGGGGCTTAAGTTGTACTCAGCAAATATGATTTCTCTAAATCAGAAAGGCACTTTGTTTTTAAGACATGGGTAAAGAATTACAAATCAACCCCATAGCAGACAATCTTCAAATCACCTAAGAACGACACTATAATAATCAAACACATTTCTAGCAGTGGTATCTAGCAGTGATCTCTGGTCAGGGAGAATGAATACTCACAAATATAGGACCCCACAGTGGATAGGCTGTGTAGGAGATAAAGAAAAACTGACTGAAGGGATGGAATATGTTTTGTAAGGAAGCTAGAAAAATACCCAGAACCAGAACTGTGGCTCCATTCAGAATCTGGACAGCCTGTAAGAAGGGGGGAAAAAAAGCATAATGGTCATATACTTGTATACATCAGAGACCATGTTAATTTTCTTCAGAAAGGAGATAGCTGTGCTTGAAACGATTATAAAATCAAGCCTAAGTTAACTGGGCAAGGGCTTGGCCTGGGAGGTTTTCATCCCCTGCTGTCCCCACCAATCCCAGTGGCAGCCCTTCAGCTCCCTCCCCCTCTCCCCCTGCTCCCGTTCATTCTCACAAACTCCTTCCAGAAAGTGGCAGAAGGGTAGAGGCAACGTGGCTGGTAACATAGATGGGGTCAAGTCTCTTCCTAGCACATGATGAAGGCGCTCAGACATTAAACAGCAGTTCAGTGAGCCTTTCTTCAACCCAATTTTTAAATTTGAAATACAGAATACGAGTTCATAAGGACTCAGCCTCCTGATGTGGTGGTCAGACTGGAGTCCATTCTCCAACATGGACAGGACGTTTCCTACTCCCCGGGTCTAAAATAGGCCCCAGTCTTTTCTTAAAGAAGCACATTATTGACTCAGGGATGAATACCTCAAATTCCTCCTGATGTGGATAAACAAGGTTTTCCACATGATATTTATTTTCTTCCATCTTAAACCAATTTTTATTTTTATTTTTTTTTTATAATTTTTATTTTGTTATATTAGTCACCATACAGTACATCCCCAGTTAAACCAATTTTTAAACTAAAGTTGACATACCCCAAGGGCTTGTAGTTTCTCCTTCTGGTGATTTTGCAATTCGTCGTTGCGCTGGTAGACGGAGTTTACCACCTCTGGTTCCGCCTGCCTTGCTGGGGGACCACCGGCTGAGGCCGTCCCAGGCTCTGCATTACCAACTTCTTGAGAGGCCATCTGGGGTTACTGATGGCTGTCACAGAAAAGAAGTCCAAAGGTTTGACGTTTTCCCCTTTACCACTAGCTAATATTTTCTGAGTGCAACACAAGGCTTTGATTCTGTCCATACATCAGAACGACCTCACAAATGCAGCAACAATGTACATTGTTGAGTTTCATTTTGTCTCGGAGTAGTAATCATCAGACAATTGTAGGAAGTCTGGGTGCCTCATTTAACTTTGAAACAGTGAAGAGTGATTCCCTTCTCATTTTTATACGCACATATACATTATTACATAGCCCGCTTTTCTCTTCAAATCAATCTTAGACAACCGGACAGATGGTTTCACTGAGCGGTGAACTCGGGTGAGGAACATGACTTCGGTCATATTCCTATGATAACAGTAGGTATAATTTATTGAATACTTACTGCTACGTGCCAAACGCTGTCTTGTTGCTGCAAATGGGTGAACATATTTAAGGCTCCCGACAGTCTATGTTGCAATATTATTCCCACTTTAAAGATGAGGAAATTGAGGCATAGAGAGGTGAAACAACTTACCCAAACTTACACAGCTCATAAGTGAATTCAGCTCTACTAGAGACATTCTACTTTAAGGTCCAACTTTTTTTTTTAATTCATTAGGTTGGATGGTAATATATGGAAGATGCCCTTCTGGGCAGCCATATAGCGGTGGAGAGAGTTCACTCACCGTGGGAGAGCCAAGTTGAAGTCTGAATTTGGCCACTTACTAGCTGAGTGATCTAGTAATGGGAACCTCAGTGTTCACATATGTAAGTGGAAATAATTTTAATTTCATATTAACATTGCAAGGGGCAACTTTGATAAGGTATGAAGTCCCTAACCTAACAAACAGTTGGTAAACGTTGACTTTAACTTATATTCTGCCTTGCGTCAAAAAGGACTTAAAATATTGTATATAAAGGTCACCAAACCACCACCTCAATCATTACACCTAAAAAATACGTGTCATTAAAATATACACAGTATGTTCAATCTCGGACAATGTAACTTCACAGTATAAAAACTGATACAGGGAAACCTTATTTCGAATGGAGTCAGGAGGCCGAAATGGGGGGCTCTCATGCCCTACCACTCCTCTTGAGTTGTAGACCCAACAGGAAGAAAAGCACCTGGCATCTTCCAAGTCGACACTCTTTCCCAGCGAGGATCAGTCAGCCAATGAGAGACTGTCACGACTCACCCATGAAAACCTACCTGACTTTGAGCTCTCAGTTGGCTGCAATGGACTTTTTGTTCATAACAGTAATTCCCAAATCCTATCTCTCCCTCTATAAAAAAAAAAAAAAGGCAGTTCCTCCTTTTTGTTCTCTGGACTTGCCTATGATTTCATTGCAGCTGTCCCAAATGACAATTCTCTGCTCCTCCCGAATAAATCCATTTTTGCTAGTAACAGAACCGCGTTTGATCTTGAAGGTTAACAACCGTGTCCTCCAACACAACGTGACTGCAAAACGCTTATCGGCTTTTACAGCTGATGCGGTGGAATGTAGGGGATTAACTGCAAATCTATTGCGTACTGTTGGGTTCTGCCAAGACTACTGGCTTTGAGTTTAGAATAGTATCTTAATTTCTCCTTTTTGTTGAAAGTTGTATAGCCGATCTGTTTTTCTAATAATTTCACTCATGTTTGGCAAAGTAAATCCACGCTGCCTCCTTTCAGGATAATGTGTACGTTTCCAATTCCCCGTGATAGCAGGTGTATGTCACGCTAATTTAATCACTAAGGCACAAAGAAGGTGAAGGTCAGAGCACATTCGAACTTTCTCTTTATCACAGGGGTAATTGTATTTTACCTCTCACCAAAGGTTCCTGCCAAAACTGATTTTCATGCTAGCGTTCAGGTACACGCTCTGTTTAAACACCGATAAATGCAAAATGACAAGGAGCCCTTACTTCCATGCTCAATACTATGCATGGAATCCAAGAATGAGAAAAGATCAAAAAGTTTACGGCAAACTCTATTTTAATGAATGCCTAACGTAATCCTCGTCAGGATGTGCAATAAGAATGGCCAAACATAGAATAATCTTCTCTAAATCCCTCTCTTATCTATTTGGGAAATCACCTTGCAGAGCTCAGACTTAAGATTTATCCATCGGGGGGCACCTGGGTAGTTCAGTCAGTTAAGCATCTGCCTTCAGCTCAGATTATGATCTCCAGGGTCCTGGGATCTAGCCCCACATGGGGCTCTCTGCTCAAAGAGGAGCCTGCTTCTCCCTCTCCCTTCTGCCTGCCGCTCTCCCTGCTTGTGCTCTCTCTCTCTCTCTAATAAACAAATAAAATCTTTTAAAAAATAAAATGAAATGAAAGAAAATAAAATTTATCCATTGGGATACGTGTGTGTGTATATATATTTAAAGATCTC
The DNA here is from genome assembly GCF_024610735.1 of Ursus americanus. Lineage (NCBI taxonomy): Eukaryota > Metazoa > Chordata > Mammalia > Carnivora > Ursidae > Ursus > Ursus americanus. The sequence goes on along the minus strand of NC_142150.1, from coordinate 36,501,422 downwards.
ATATTTTTAAGTGATCTCTACACCCAATGTGGGGCTTGAACTCACAACCCAAAGATCAAGAGTCACATGCTCCACTGACTGAGCCAACCAGGCACCCCGGAACTATGCATATATTTAAGATAAGATATCTACTGTGCTAAAATGTATGTGACGTGGGGAGTGGTGCTCCTTCATGATCAGACAGCTGCCTGCTGTTACGCCAACTTCGTGCCCCCCTCTTCCGATCTCATAGCTCCATCCAGCCATGGTTTATTTCATTTAATCCCCCAAGCGTCAAGCTCTCAAAAGTCTCGAACCCTCCTTCTCAGGATTATACCTCCCTTCTTGAACAGCTTACCCCTCAAGCTCCCCCTAGATAATTTCTGCTCTTCTTCCAGACTGACTCTCTGCCCACTTCCCCATGTTTCACGAAGGAAGCCCTTCTCAGTCCCGGCCAAGTCTGGAGGAAGCTCCCCGTTATTAAGAATGTCCTCTGCTGGGGCGCCTGGGTGGCACAGCAGTTGAGCGTCTGCCTTCGGCTCAGGGTGTGATCCCGGCGTTACGGGATCGAGCCCCACATCAGGCTCTTCCACTATGAGCCTGCTTCTTCCTCTCCCACTCCCCCTGCTTGTGTTCCCTCTCTCGCTGGCTGTCTCTATGTCAAATAAATAAATAAAATCTTTAAAAAAAAAAAAAAAGAATGTCCTCTGCTTCCCTTTTCCTACTATCTACCCGTCTGAGCCTCAACTGACTGGATATTCAGCTGTCTTCCTAACGTGGTAACTCCAGTACCTGGGTCCATGTCTGTCACACGCTGGGCACTCAGTGAACACATGCTTGATAAATAAATGAATTTTTGGTCCAGCCTGATGGAGCCATGCCTCGTCGAAAATACGTCTGCAAGGATTGGGGCCTCTCATACAGAGAAACTCCAGAGTACTTCTGGAGTGAGGAAATCTATTTTAACCACATCATTTCATTTGACTTTTTAAAATAACTATAAATATCAGGGAGAATTTTCAGCCTTCAGGCAAAATAATGTTCAACAATTTTCTCAGTGTAGCTTTTTTTTTTTTTTTTTCTCAATGGGAGATTTCCTGAGAACCGCAGGTAAGTTCACCCACCCAGCTTTTACTGTGTGTCAGGCACTGTTCTAAGCGTTTCACTCATTTAGAACCAATTTATCTCTCCCACGTCCGTATGAATAGGTACCGCTCTTATGATCCTTTCCATTTCACAGACAGGTGAGTGGAGCATCAGCAGAGTTAAGTCACTTCCCCAAAAAACCACACAGCCACCATTGAGGAGATAGGGCTCAGAACCTAGTCGTCTGGTTCCAGGGTATCATTACTACCCTCTGAGCTTATGCAGAAACTCCCTCACTCACTAAATCCCACACTTCAGGTGTGTCCAGACCACCCCACTCCCACAGCTGGCAGCCAAATTTGGAGACAGTCCCTTGGATTGAATACATCTAAGGTGTGTGTGTGTGTGTGTGTGTGTGTGTGCACTTCCATGCCCACATCTTCCCCCCAAAATAACCACATGATTATGCCTACCATTTTTTACCTAACATATTATAATGATATAATTATGTCTAACATTTTGGCACCAGGATAACAATCAAATTCTAAAGGGAAGCCATGCTCTGAGCTGAAGTTCTAAATCTCTACGTAGCAACCATACAGAAAACTCTGCAGACATCCTCATGGCCCACGCGGGGCACCTCGAACAGATAATAACAAAGGACTTTCTCGGAAGAGGGGATCCAGAGGGTTTACCTTGCAGGCTTCAGGCCTTGGAAGACGTCTTGCCTCTGAAGCCGAGGAGGAGACACTCAATAATGACTGCTATAGTGTCTTTTCTGGAAAACTGCAGCCTCTTCTGACTCGAGCTTAACGTACCTTTGCCTTGCGCAACACTCTGGAGGAGTCGGTGGAAATGTGCCGGCGGTAGGGCGTGCTAACCGCATCTGCCTCTGAGACCACTCTGATATCACTGAGCTTCCCGAAGGCTTACTGCTGATTAGCAAACTGGCAGCAGGAGTAACTGTCTTCTGGCTTTGAGACATTGCCCAACGCATTGTTGGAACAAGAAATACAAGCAGGAACTATAGGTAGACGGGTGGCAAAGCACTGCAGGATGGGGATTGAACAGTTATTTGGAAGAACAAAGAACAAACTCAGATACTAAGAGCAGTGTCTGGACGAGGGGGAGTGGTCACAGGCATCATCACATTCAATTCGCACAGGCACAGAAAGGCTAGTTAATTTGCCAACATTATAGATACAAAACTTTTGCAAAGTGTAGTTTTAATGCATTGAAGGATTGCCACGTAGCGGTCATCGCTCTAAATGTTTTACACGCGTTGACCCACCCCCTCCACCTCACACTGACTCCAGACTAGGACAACTGTTAGCCCACTTTCACAGAAAAGACGACTATGGCATGGGAATATTAACCAGCGTTCCTCACATCAGCCAGTACCCAGCCAAGCTGGGTGCAAACCTCAGGCTCTCGGTAGGGTGAGGTCAGAGTGGTGCCCGTTTTCCCCAGTGGGATTTTAATAACACCTCCCTTCGCTTTCAGAGGTGTCCCGGCTTAGAAGATGAATTATTGTGAAAATTAATAAAAAGAAACCCCGTTTAAAATGGTGTTGGGAAGGGGCGCCTGGGTGGCTCCGTTGGTTAAGTGTCTGCCTTCGGTTGAGGTCATGATCTCCGGGTTCGTGGGATCGAGCCCCCCAGTCTGGCTCCCCGCTGAAAGGAGAGCCTGCTTCTCCCTCTCCTTCTGCCCTTCACTCCTGCTGTGCTCACTCCCTCTCATTCTCTCTGTCTCTCTCCCTCAAATAAGTAAATAAATAAATAAATAAATAAATAAATAAATAAATAAATAAATAAATAAAATCTCTAAAATGAAATAAAATGGTGTTGGGAGGTCAAAGTAGGGAGCTCTCACGCTGTACCACTTCTCAGGGACTGCAGACCCCACAGGAAGAGACCTACTTTCTCAAGCTGCTTTACGTCCTTTACTGCTCAGTGCGAGGAAGGTGTTTCTCTAGCAACGGCCCAGCCAATGAGAGGCAGTCACAACTCAGCCAATGAGGAGCCCCTATACTTGGAACTCCCTGTTTAGTCCAGTGGACTTTGTGTTTATAACAGCCCTCCCCAGCTCCCCCCGCCCCAACCTCCGGCCACCTTCCTCTATAAAAGAGCAGTTCTCCCGGGAAGACCCTGACATCGCTGTGGTTTGCTGTAGTTTGCTTTGCTCAAATTGTAATTCTCTACTCTTCCCAAATAAACCCATTTCTGCTGGTAAAATGAAACTGGCAGTTTCATTTTTAAGCTGAACATGACACAATCATCCTAAATAAGTGTCTTTAAGTAGGTGATGAAAAGATCAGAGCCAAGAGACAGTAAGGAAATAAGTAACATGCGAAGATTCAAATGCAATCTTTAGGAAGGTCACAGGGCAGGGCTGTGAGGAAGGCCTGGAAAGGGAAGGAAGTCTGCGGGAAAGAGGAGAAAGTTCCCAGCAAAGTGGGTGAGGTTCTAGTTCTAGAAATTGGAGTAGAAATGGGAGCTTGGTCACAGAAAAGAGCAAAAGACGGCCAGATACGATGACCCAAGGAGAGCTCTGGGAGACTGTGAACTTGGGCACTGACTATAAAGGGAGCCGAGGTCCAGCAGCCGGGAAAACGTAGCAAATGCAGGAGCTCTGCCACCGGGGCTGGCACCTGAGCCTGGAGCCGAGGCTGTGGAGCGAGGGATGACAGAGAAACTCTAACCATAAATCATGAGGAAATAGCTAATGGATAGAGCCATCGCAAATGGAATACTGACGAAGAAAAAGTAGGAGGAGGGGGAGCGGGGGAAGGGGAAGGGAGAAGGACTAGAGAAGAGGAGGACGAAGAGGAGTGGGGTAGGGACGGGGAGGAGGAGGCTAAGAAGAGGAAGAAGAGGAGGAGAGAAAGAAAAAGAAGACCAAGAAGAAGAGGAAGAGAGGAGCAGGAGGAGGGGGGAGGGGAGGGGAGAGAAGGAGAGGAGATAAAGGTTGAGAAGGGGGGAGGGAAGGGAGGAGGAAGAGGAGGAGGAGGAGAGGAAGAAGAAGAAAAAGAAGAGGAGGGGGAAGGGAAAAAAGTAGTTCCTTTTAACATACTTGTTTTAAATGTAGAACTGTAGGGGGGGGAAAGCTCTGAAAGGAACTTCCTTAAACTCCAAGACTTCAGTTGTCTCGTTTGTAAATATAAGACCATACTGCCCACCGCAGAGAACAGTACATAAAAAGATTACATGACAGGATACATGTAGACATCTTAGCAAGTAAGGTCTTTATATGCATTCAAAATAAATGAATAAAAATGGGAAGCCTCTTCAATTATTTAGAGAAAGAATAATTATGAGAAGCTGCTATCAAGAGAAGATTCAGAGCTGTCTTCCACTGGCACCGTATCCCCTGATTCCAGGGGATGTGCGGTACCAGGTGCGTCTGTGGCAGGCACCTGCTGTCACTGATGTGCTGGCTTGCAGCGCCCAGGACCAGACTGGGGCTGCAGCTTCTCCCACTCACGCCAGATCCTCACTCAGCCTCTCTGAGTCCTGGACCAGGTACTCAAGCAACTCCACGGCGACAGTGCCGGCTTCTCCTACGGGTCACCCACATGGTCAAGGTTGGAGACAATGTGAGAAGGATGCAGGTTCCAGTCTGTTCCCAACCCTGCTGGGTCTTAGAAGTGGACCATTTACATGAGAAAAGAGTAGCGGAAGGAACTCCGGGCCTGGGTAGGACCCATGAGAGAGTGACTCAGGGCTTTGGTGCACCCTTCTACATCGGAGGTCATGTGTTCAGTCAGTATTCAGACCTAATTAGAATATGCATGGGCACCCACTTCTATTGCTACTCAGGACATGAATTTGGCAAGATGTAGTGTTAGCAAAGGGGTCACATGAAAAAAGAACTTAACCATTTTGATTATAGAGCCTGTATTCCTCCTATTCTTCTAAAATTGGAGCCAAAATATCCAAGGATCACGCTGAATGAAATAGAATGAAAAATAGTGATATTTATAAGGTTTCCCCGTAAATAAGGGGTGACCCTGAACTACCTACAAGGAAGAGGATTCTGTATTGTATATAAACATTAGAGTTCCTTACTGTCTACTGCTTTTCTTCTTTGGAGAAGATTGAAAAGGCATTTAGGATTGAAAGCTATCTGAAGGAAACAGACTCTCTGCTATTCCAATCAGATAATTCTACTGACAACTCATAGGAAAGAAAGTCCAAAGCTAACAGAGAAATGAGAACCCAAAAAGTAATGCTATATCGCTCATACCTTATGACAGTTAGGGTTCAATCAGGGGAGCAGAAGCAAGATGCATGATATTGGTAGAATATTTGTCATCAATAACAAGTTTTGGGAACTGGGGTAGAAATCCATGGAAGGTTATTGCCCTTGCATCTGGTGGTAAGCCCATGCATATTCTAATTAGTTCTGAATATTGACTGAACACATGTCCGCTGATGTAGTAGGGTGCACCAAGCCCTGAGTCACTCACTCGTGGGTCTTACCCAGGCCTGGAGCTCCTTCTGCTACTTCTTTCCCACGTAAGAGGCCCATTCTAAGACCCAGGTTCTTGTTCAAGACAAGGCTCCCAGCTGGCCTGTCCTCCTGCTTCTCAGTGTCCCCACTGCTCGTGCAGACAGGGCTGGTTTCCAGTGTGCCTGGTTTCTGTGCAGGGACTGATGCTCACTCACTTGGCTTTTTGCAGCAGACCGTCCTGTCCTTGCCTTGTTTCCTGGGATGGAGCCACTGTATAAAGTGCTTCATCTCCTACCCACAGTATTCTTCAGAGGAGACTACCTCTTCTGTTACAGGACTAGGGGTTCTTGCTCACATGGTTTTCTTCTAACCCCCTCGTCTGGGCAAGGATTGCTCTTCCCTTTGTCTTAGGAGGCTCATAAACCTGCATCTTTTCTTCAATGCCCCCCTCATTTGTATCTCCTAGAGTCCCCTCTCTCATCAACTGGCATGGAAATTAGACCTTTACTCTTCCTTGGGGCCTGAAATACAGAGATCAGGGCTCCTTCCGACCAGGCTGCTCCCTCTAGCGTCCACATGGGGTACAACACTCGAGAAGCTGCCAAATTCATGCCAGAAGCCTGCCAGGGCTAATTCAGGGGCACCACTTCGATCCCTCAGTCAGCAGCACACGGTTCTTTACGGCTGCCCTGGACATTGATCAAGCCAGCCCTTTGGCCCTTGAACAAGTTCTTAATTCATCTCCAGTGGTTTTTTTTCTACTGTGAAAATGCCCTAGAGTAGATACAGCCTTGGCGAGCATCTTCCTTCCAGACCTTCTCCCCTCTGTTTTCTGCTGCTAGAACACTGCTTTGCTCTGGCTGGACTCCTTGGGACTAAGGTTGCCAGACAAAATTCAGAAGTCCCAGTTAAATTTAAATTTCAGGAAAACAACAATTTAAAAAATATATAAGTATGTCCCATATGATATTTGATTATTTAAATAAAGTCCCAAATATTGTGTGGAATATAGTTATAATAAAAATAATGCTATGAGAAATCCAAGTTTAGCTGGGAATCTTGTATTTTCATCTGCCAAATTTCATAAACCTTACTCAGGGCACAAATTCCACTCTATTCCCTTGGATGGTTTCTGACCACTGCCAGACACGTTGTCAGCTCTGTGCTACCCCTCTGCCCCTCAGCCCACCGTGATATTAGACTCCTGATTTCTAAGTGGCCATGGGGCTCATCAGGAAAGAGTGACAGAGTTCATAGCAAGCCCCTGGCGAAGCGCATCTACAGGGACCCCACCCTGATGGATCTGCCCCAACTACTGGCCAAGTGCCCTTCCGAGCATCTTCCAGTGGCTTCTTGGTAAGTCGTTCTCTGAGCGAGCCACCAAGTCACTCTTGCCTCCTTTTAGAGGCAGTCTACAGGTTTTTACCCGCTAGTTTGGGGGCCTTTTAATGAGCTATTTGGGGGACTGGCTGCTGGCTGGGCAGTGTTTGAGCTACTCAAGTAGAAGATGCCTGGGTGCCTCAGTCCAAATGTCTTTCGGTCCTTACTGCTTCACACACACACACACACACACACACACACACACACACACTTTGTGATTCCATCTCCTTTCCATCTCTCCACCAAAATCCCTATTGGCCTCTCAAAACTTTTCGTTTTAAGAGCATCTATTTCACAGAACCTTCATTTTCTAATAGAACAATAAATTCCAGTTGAAAAGTCTAACCGATCTACTATTAAATGTATCTCTGGGCAGTTAGGTTCATATGGGATGAGCTCTTGCGTCTTGTAGCCAGACCAGCATATTTTTTTATGTCACTTTCATTGAAATATAATTTATATACAATAAATTTCCTTTTTCAGGTGTATAGTCCTATACATTTAGCTAACGTACATGGAAGTGAAAACACTACCATAATCAAGCTAAAACATCTATGCATCTAATTCTTAGCATGTTGAACTTTTTTTCTTTTTATCTACAATTGATCTGGAACTCCATTGTGTCGCTAAAACCTACTTCTCAAGGAAAAGATTCCTACTGTCCCTTGCATCCCTCTGCACATCCCAAGGACGGCAGAAACGTATTTTCAAAAAGAAAATAGGCAGCGTTTAAGCATATGAACTAATCAATACCAAGTCTTTGATGTGCTGTAATTATGCCAAGTCCAGCTTTGCTTCCCACGAAACTGAAAAACAAAGTAACTATCACTATCTGGGCTTTGTAAATGTTCCGGATGAATCCACCCCTCGATCAGTTACATACAATGAAACGGAGAATGAGCACATCCACGAAAACTTACCATGCACTGCTGAGTCAGGGCCAGCCACCTGCTACAAACTTGCAACAGCAACATTTAACAACAGAGACATTCTTGTGATTTTATTTCCATCTTTGATTTCCAAAAAGGACTGGCAATTATTTAAGGGACACCTTAACCAAAATAATTCAACACCTTTTCATGATAAAAAACTGTCAGCTGGTTAGGTGTAGAGGGAATGCACCTTCACATAGGAAAGCCTGCATAAAGCGAGCCCACAGTGAACGCCGTACCCAATGGGAAAAAGCTCAAAGCTTTTCCTCTAAGAATAGGAGAAGATCACCAATTTTAAGAGCAGTTGGCAAATGATTTAACCTACGTTTGTTTTCTTACCTGTAAAATTGATGTGATATTCATACATAACTTTGGGGCTATTAGAATTAAGTAAGTTGTCATTACGTGCTGGTAACATCGCCTGACACATGTTAAGCCTCACAGAAGTGCTACCTCTTAGCTTTATATTAACTGTCGAAGGTAGATACCTATTGTGACAATGTTTAAATTCTTTGACAAGTATACTATAAGCTGCATTTTATTGAAAATGATAGAAGAGCAGCACTTTAAATTTTTTAAAAAATTAATGAAAATACCTTAATGAAAAATGTCCTTGCAAAATCAGGTTCCAGGCTCATGTGACATCCGAAATATACATTTACAAAGCAATTAAATAACAAAAGGCACAGCTCCAGTCTCCTAATTGATATAAGAAATATCCCAAAAGTCAGGAGTGACTTTTTTGTATATCACATGGGAAGACTCCCTCTTTAGGGAAAAGACATCCAAGCAGCTGGTGATAAATGATTATATGAAGATGATACTATGATGGGAAGATACGACACATGACCACCTCAATCCATCAATTATTTCAAGTGTGGAAAAATCATATCAGGGAGAGAACAGAAAACCTGACATCAAATTTCAGTTAAGAAAGTGGTTATTTAAATTCTAGAATATGACTCTCATTTCCTTCTGCAGTAATTAAATATGATACACATTGAATTATTTTTAGGAATCGACTTTACTGATTAATTAGGAAAGCCACACAAGTTAAAGTGTCTTCACACAAAAGGACTTTGTCTGTCCTGAGAGTTAGTATGTTGAATTTTAGACTCTGCACAAATTTAGTCTCTGGAACATTTATATACCTATCTATCGCTATTCTTTATTTTTACTAAAAAATATTTATAACATATTTCTTGAAGGTTCCTATCAATTAGATCAAATTATTGTCATTGAGGACATTTTGTTCTACCATATAGAACAGAAAATAAAATTTAAATGGGTAGTAGAAATGACCTAATAGTTAACATTAAATTAATAAGCTATACCCCTAATGAATAAAAAAATGACAAATATACCTTCTCTGAATCAGGACCTTCATTGAATTAGGGATTTTTAGGGATAAGATATTTAAGAAAAGATTATACTAACTTTTTTAATACAAAAAAAACAGTTTTTTCCCAACAAAATTCATGACACCAATTCCAAGTCTCTACTCCTCCTTGAGGAGGAAACCCATCTGACTTAAACTTAGCAAGCCTACTTCTTCCGGTGTTGTCTCAAAGTCAGCAATAAAGGGACTGGGGTCCAATTTTATTTCATTTTCTGTAGAAACTGGTGTAAGCCACACTGATTTCCTAAAACAAAACAAAACAAAACAAAAAACAAGAACAGATATTGTTGGCATACTTTGTACCTGGTCTCTCTGGGTCTACACTTGGGTCCAAGTTATTTTTACCACTGTATCCGTTTTCAGTATAGTGATTTAGGGATGTGGCTCAGTGCCTATACCCTCTGGATAACAGGTGATTTGAGATGCTTGCTTTGTAAGGTACTGAAGTGCCCAGTAAAATGGATTCAGCAAGTGGATCCTAAGGACAGTAAGTAAAAGCTGTCAAATCTTAATCTGACCCAATATAGTGGTGGCAAAGGGTGTGTGTGTGTGTGTGTGTGTGTGTGTGTGCGCGCGCGCACAACAGTGAAATTCATGCACCAGTAACCTAACTGTGTGTCTTTGTTGGCCAAGTTTTCTTTTTTTTTCCTAAAGAAGATGAGCTGCAAACAACATTAAAATCACTATTGAAGCAGACAACGCTGGAGTTGTCATTATTGACCAGGTAGCCTACGGAGAGGAAATAGCTCCAGAGCCGATTTCCAGAACATTTTATATTACTCTAAGCAGTGGCTAATACATAGGAATGAAAATGTGTGTGAGCACATGTGTCTCCAAAATCAAGTGTTCGTGTAGCTACTTCCCAGAGTATCACCAAATTCCTCAGCCTTAGATGTGCCTTACGAAAATAAGTTTAAAGAATATCACGAGTGTTTAACAACATGAGTTTACATAATGTCACTGAACTTTACACCAAAAGATGGTGAAAATGATAAATTTCATCTTACATACATTTTACCACAATAAAAAAATACCAGGGGTGCCTGGGTGGCTCAGTCTGTTGAGCGTCCAACTCTTGATTTCAGCTCGGGTCTTGATCTCAGGGTCATGAGTTCAAGCCTGGCCCTGGGCTCCACACTGGGCATGGAGCCTATGTAAAAAAAAAAAAAAAAAAAAAAAAAAAAAAAAAAAAAAAATTCTCCCCTGCAAAAAATACTGCACGTTTGCTCTGAGCTCTACCTTCTTTTTTGATGTCAACTCTTTCCATACATTAAACAAGGATAAAATTTTTTCCAAGATTTGTAACTAACAACACTCAATGTAAATATTACAGTGACAAGATTTGTAACTCATAACATTCAGTGTAAATATCAAAGTGTTTCAGCATATACCACTCCACTTGTTCTCAAAGTTTCATGTGGGGTCCCTTTGGGTTTCAATGGCTCAGTCCCACAAGCAAAGTGCATTTAATGATTAGGTTAATAAACCTTTCCTGTTATGCATCTCCATGAGTTAGTATTAAAATGAAGAATTCATGTTCTCTTTTTAGTCATTTACTCTATTAACATGGAATTAAACCATGAGATGTATTAGAGTATTATGAAGGAGGAGACATTGAAAAATAGCATCAGGCTTGATTCTCCCACTTATTAAGGTGACTGAGTATCTAATGATTCTGCTTTGTGGTCCAGCTGCTGCAAAATAACCTACTGACACTAGATTGCGTAAGTTTTGATTCTAAAATGAACATCACATTTAAAAATAAAAGTATTCGGTATTTTTAGAAATGCTAATTTCATGTTTGGCTGTGTGCTTATGAGTGAATCAAGTCTGAAGTCCATACTTCCACAGAAGCATCTTTAAGTACAGGTGAAGCAGATCCATTCCAAAGAAGTCTGGTCTATTGGACTCACCTGGAGGCAGAACACTCCAAAGGGATCTTCTGACGGTCACAATGTATATTCCTAGGGTTAAAGTACATCTCTGTTTGAAAAAGGAGAGTATCCTCTGAAACAACCTAGGGGAGCAAAAAGTTTAAATAAAAGTTACTTCTAGTAACAGGGGACACATATACACGTTTGAGTAGGAAGTAGAAAACATTTAAGATCTCAAAGTTGGCTACTGTCACTTCTATGTAGATACGAAGGTCTGACAACCCACTGGGACAAAAGAGGAGTGTTATCCCTAAGAGTGCAGTTAAAGTGCCTGGAAAAAAATCTTCATAGTACGTAGGAGCAAACCCGAACTGCCCATGAGAGCCATCTTTATGATTCATTAATGGAAAGATTTTCAACAGTTCTCTCGAAAAGGAGGATTTGGAGGTCAAATAACAGAATGGTTTAAAGCCCAAGCTTTGGAGGCGATCATCCTGGCTTGGCATCTGCACTACCATCAACCAGCTGTGTGCCCGGGACAAATTGTAAAAGTGACTACAGAGCTTCATTCTGTTCCCTCATTTCTAATAAAGCCGACACCTTATTTGTAGGTGACTATTACAATTAGTCATTGGCCCAAAATATCTTTGTAGTATGAATATAACTTGTTGAAATATGGGAATCTGTGAAAAGATAACATTCCGGGGAAAGAATACAGTTGAAGATGACACCTAGGAGGATAAGTGACAGAGATTTTATCCCGGTGAAAATCTACTTGCTATATGGACACACACATTCTCAGAGCACGCGCAGCTCAAATGATCCAACGAACAGGAAATGCCTTTCCAGGAGCTGCGACCTTCCCCATTAGGAGCATCGAATGGAATTTAAAATTGCCTGCTAAGCTTTAGTGAAATACAAGCGTAGCCTAGGGACAACTTAAAATCGGTTTCCTAACCAGTCTGGAAATGTGTATTCTCAGGTCCTGTCCACACAAATGGCCCAATGTCCAGTGAATGATAAGTAAGGAACTGTGTTGTCATCTACCCATAAATTATGATAACTAGAAGCAAAATTTGTTCTTTCAAACAAAACAAAAAAGACAAAAATTTTAGTGTCACCTATAAAAGTCTAAAAACTATTTGGAAGTTATTTTTATAAATAATCACTATTCTCACCTTTATCCTGATCCCACAGTCACGTACAGGATATATAAAATCATAGGCATATGTTTGTATCCGAGTCACAGGGCAACCCGATCCCAGATATAATTCATCAGCAAATATATACAGATTGCTGCTGTACCCACACGGGCTAACCGAGATCATCACCCAGTCCATAGAACAACTTACTTTCACTGCAGAAAGAATCATAGGACAAAGTGTCAGACACATCTCATCTCAGGGAAGAGCTCAACGAATATTTAGCTATGCCCTTTGTGATTAAATAAAAGGTATTTCTTTCTCCGGCAAAGATCATCAAGGCTTAAAGAACAGCATATAAAAAGTTTTCACATCACCGTTAGTTTCCAAAATATCTGCATCATTGTCTCCTCAAATAACTAGACTTCAATTATTTCACAGGGAAGAAAATCGACACATAAGAAAATCACAATCTTCTAGCCCCCTGCCTCCTCTGAAAGAAGTTAGATTCCAAAGAGGGTGATGTATCTGGGGCTACCCATCAGGGACAGAAGTAAATTGCAATGCATTCGAATAGAAGCGATATATTCCCAGGAAGGCTTTTTGGAGAGGAAGAAGGAAAAGGAGTGGGTGAGTACGATCTGTATCTGGAGCAACCGGAACCGGAGAGGACCAGAGCCAGAGAGGAAAGAATCTGAAGAGAGAAAATCCACTGAAGTCCTGTGAAAGTTTTTATGTAAAACCTATTCTTACCCTCTACATTGAAATCTTCAGTCAGCTAAGAATAATCGCTATTTCTAACAGATTAATGCATCCTGAGGAAGTAAAATCGTGCTGGATTCTGAGCAAGTGTGCCAGACGGATATTAACCAGATTTTCTTAGGGGATGATCAGAGTTGAACTGCATGGGTCTTACTACTGTTTGGAAAGAAAATACAGATTTATTCGCTTTAGTATTTAAAGAGGCGTGATTAGTCATCGGGGGGGGGGGACTAAAAAATTAGATTATGAAACTTCCAAATTGGAGAACAAAACAGAATGAAGGAGAAAAACACATTTCAAACAATTTAGGTGAAGGTAAAAAAGCAGGAGGGGAGAGAGACAAAACACCAAAGCAAACAAACAAAAAGGACAAAAAGCAACAAATGGTTGCAATAAATGGATTGCATACATATCAACAATATATATATCAAGTATATATCAACAATAAAAACAAATGTAAATGAACGAAAATACTCCAGGCCAAATGACCAACAGCCAAAGGAAGGAATAAATTATAATGTATTTATACAATCAACTTCTATATAACATGGAAAATACAGTTATACACATAAAGTGATCAATAGAAAACAACTGTGAGAAAGAAGTGAGTTACAAACAAACCTTATGTTTCTATTGATATACGTATTGATACAAAGTTCCAATGAGAGATAAGCATTTTTAAAAGACTTTTTCCAAACGGAGCCTGCTCTTAGATAGCCAGGAGCTGCCCTACACTTACAAAGGCGTGAGAATCAAAACCCAAAGCATGATTCTATATCTCAGCCAATACAGCCTCCTCGTGTTCTGCAAAAGTGAGAGTCACAGGGTTTAAGCCTTATCTTCCTATTTGGACCTTCATAGAAGTAACTCAAACACAACCGGTCCTCCAAGCTAAGATAAATACTTTGAACGTGGATTTCATTTCTTAATTATCTTTATATTCACAGCTGCACAGAACCCAGGAAGTGTTGAATATATACAATTTGAACTGTCGTCCTTGTTGATTGTACCACCTGCACACAGCACGTTCACTTGCTAAAGGCCATCCCACCTTTCGGAAGGCAGCCTTCCTACAGCTGGCTGGACAGGGCTTGAATTCTGTAGATACGCAATTATTAGATTTTTTTTTAAAACTGGTTAAAACTGCAATGCAATTTATCCATGAGTCAGCGAAGGCCACCAACAGTGAAGACTCACAGTCAGGTTGAATATAAGTTCTGGCAATTTGACTGAGTGGGCTCAGAACCTCAGATCACTATGAGGACTGGTCCGAACTGGTTCAAGTGAACGTGCACCCAAGGTGGCAATTCTAGCCCGTAACTGGGAAGTTCAGCTACAGTGGTTTGGGATGACGTTTAAGATGAATTTCCTATACTCTCAGAGGTCTCCTAGTTGCTGTATGGGTCCCAAATACAGCCACAACCAGAGCATTTACATGTCAGCTCCCTCCTTGGAGTCCAACAAAACCTGGAAGTAAATAAAACAGTATCCTCTTATTCCACAAATAAGTAATTCAGTCACTGCTGAAGTCTGATCAATGCCTCCTGTCCTCCAGCAGCACGTCTTTAAAAACAGAAGGAAAAAAACACACAAAGCAACAGTAGCAGTACATTCAGTACTACTCAGGTATGATGATAACTAGCCATTGTCCCCTGCAGAAAGCACATAGAGTGATGAGTAAATGGGTAAGGGGCTCCAAGTCGAAAGCCTTCTTAAAGGCTGCCATTGGAAGACATACGTGAACAGATCTGCGGTCAGAAAAATTATTAGGAAGCAAGAGTTCCTTCCTAAAGCCATTAGGATAACTTGTCACGGATGTTTTCCGTGATTCATGCCAATCGCAATAATACACCACATGCCAAACATGATAACTGGAGTTTGCATATCATCTAAAAATTCAATTTCCTATGCCATTTAGCACAAAACTATACACGTGATTGGCTTTGACCCTATTCTCTTCACAGATTTACTCAGTAAAGTGCCCCCCTATGGTAACTTTAGAAATTCTAGGAGCTGGAGGATGATTTTCTCACAGCAAAAGCTCATTAGATAATCTCCCAGGAGATGACTCTTGCAGCAATTTAAGAGTTGATGGCCGACAGTGAAATAGTCAAACAAGTGTCTTTAAAAATGACCATCTGCCATCAATATTGTAGTATCTCCTACTTCTCACAAATAAGTCTAACATGGCTCTGAGCAAAGCCAGTCATGTGTCAGAGGGACTAATTGTCTGTTATCTTCTTTCCTGTAGGACTGGCGCTCACTTATAGGTCCATTACAAATTAAAAATAGACAGAACACACAATGAAAAGAGTAGCTGGAGGTTCAAACCTTCATAAAAAAGCTCCCAAAATAGTAATAGAACCAGTAGACCCTGGAATACATTGAGGATATTCTTAAACACTTTGGAGGATCTAAATCTTCCCAGCGTGAAAAAATATTCGTATGTCACGAGTGAGAGATTCCAACATTATTTAAGCCTGTAAATTCTCAGTCTTTACAGACAGATTGTCAAGAAAGTAAGAAAATTCAGGGAGATGTTTTGGGGGAAAGTGGCATTGGAGAAGGCAGGTGTTCTGCACCAGTGAAAGTAAGCTCCAAATTGCTCCACGTGTTTGAAATATTATCTTAGCGTCACCTAGATAGGATTGTCAGGAAGATCCTTCCCAAGGGAAAAAAAGAGCTCTGACAATTTAAAGATGGATTCAAAAGGTACATGGACATGGACATATAGGAAGTCTGGGCTTCTGGCTTCATTTTTTTTCCCTACTACACTAGAGTCGTTTCAGTCCGACATGAGGTCATGTCTCAAGTGGCTGAGAAATTGAGGGAAAGCCTGAGGAGCATAAATAACTGCTACACGAATTGGCTGAGGTAGACTCTTCCTTGCTCCCCAGCACCATGGATCACAGCCAGGCGTCAATGCCCTCCTACACTGACCCCAGATGGTCCCGGAGCCCTGCACCCCCCAACCCCAGATGGTCCCAGTGACTTCAGTCCCCCACCCCAGATGGTCCCGGCACCCTGCTCTCCCACCACAGATGGCCTCAGTATATTGACTCAAGTCTTCTTGGCCCCAAAGCATTGGTCTTCTATCTAACTGTAAGATCCGATCTCTTCGAGAGCGTCCCGGCATGGAAAGTGATCACGACCCTTCCAAGGAAGTGTCCTCCAGAGCTGGCCATTTACCATACATGCTCTCGGCACAAGGCCAAATTGAGGCAGCAAGGAGCGTCCAGACCCCTAACGCCACAGAGACCTTCATCAGGGCAGACCCCCAGCCAGCTCGTCTCAGGAAACAGGAAGTGGGGCCAGCCTTACTGAATTTATATGGCATCCCACTCTCAGCTGCCTTCATTTTCCTACTGATTTAGAGAGCGCTCGGGGTGCTCTTACAGTGTCAACCGCCTAAAATCTGCAACTCTCCAGATTCCCCAAACGCTGAATCTCCAAGAAGCTTTTCAGGCAAAAAGTGCTGTTTCATGAGTGTGTCTGCATGAGGCCCGTTGAGATGGCCTGGGAGGCTGGCACGGCCCACCTCACTTCCAATAAATGCTAAATTGTAGGAACCTGTTTCCACGTGGTGATTTTTTTTCAGGTGTCCATCTAATAAGCAGAACAGCCTAAATCCTATATATTTGAAATCAAAAGATGTTTATTTCTTCTTTCCTCCGGGTTTGGCTGGAAGAATCGGCAGCTGAGATACTAAAGTGATTTGCCCAGAAACAGCCATTCCCCAGGAGGAGACAGGGACCTAAAGAAAACCATCTTTCTTGGCATCAAGTAAATCCACAAATCCATCTTTGTTGATTCTTCCATAAATTAATGTTTAGTTACGTTAGTGAGGTCAAGACTTAGAAGTATTTGCTTATAACACAAGAGAACAATAATTTTTTCATGCTGGGAAGATTTCTCAGGAGAGAAACATATATATATATATATATATATATATATATATATATATATATATATATAGTTTGTCCCCTTGTGTTTATATCTATATATGCATATGTATATCTATGCATATGTGTTTATATCTATATATGCATATGTATATATAATTATTTATGCATAAGAGATATATTCATTCTAGTACTCAGTTGGAATAAAAGTGCCAGCTAAGTATTTTTATTGCATTTTCTAAAAATGTCAGTTGTGACAAGAATGTGACTGTGTAATTTTAAGTGAACTTGGAAACCAAGGCTCACAGTAAGTAAAATTCCAAGCATCTGACTTGAGGGCCTATTATTGGTTTTCGTAACCGCGGAATTATAGTCTCAATGTTACCATCTGCTGTCAAATAAATACATATGCACAGGGCTTCCTTCTGTGTCATGAAAGGGACTTTTGTTCCCAACATCCCATTCTCTCAGGGACAAGGAGATCCCTCAAGCTGAGACCCACAGGGTGTTCTGTCTGCATCTGGAAACCTGGAGAACCCAGTCGCCAGCTACAAAGAGGGAGGAGAGTGTTGAAGAAAGACAAAGACAAGTCCAAGTGTTGTTTTTTGTCTTTCATTTTCATTTTTTTTAAACTTTCTCCTGATGTTAATGTTTCTATGATCTAAAGTTCATAAGCTTTACATTTATCTTTTAAATCATTGCAGGGCTGCCTGGGTGGCTCAGTCGGTTATTCTGCTCAGGTCATGATCCCAGGGTCCTGGGATCTAGACCCCATCGGGCTCCTTGCTCAGCAGGGAGTCTGCTTCTCCCTCTGCCCCTCCCCCTGCTTATGCTCTCTCTCTCAAATAAATAAATGAAATCTTTAAAAAATTTTTTAAATCATTCCAATATAAGCATCTAGCATTGTTCCAGAAGGCATCAGAGTCCACTGGTGAAGAGCTTAACCTCTGGAATCATAGACCAGTTTCTCCACTTTCATTTTATGCGAGTTTGGGAAAGTTAAACAAGTTAAGGCTCACATTCATACTCTGTAAAAAGGAGGTAATAATACTATTTCCCTTGTAAGTTTATTGTGACTATTACAAGGGATCACAAATGTAAGCAGTCTAGCCAAAGTTAATAGTGTACAAGAAATACATATAAAAACAAAGCAGGGGCACCTGGGCGGCTCCGCGGATTGACCGTTCTACTCTCCATTCCGGCTCAGGTCACGGGATTGAGCCCGGTTCAGTTCTTGAGAACTCAGATTCTCTTTCTCCCTCCCTCGGCCCTCCCCGCCCCCCAGCTCCTGCACTCTCTCTCTCTCTCAAACACACACACACACACAACTAATGTAAATAGTGTACAAACGTACATAAGGTCTTCTCAGACTTAATCACAGTGAGCTCAGGTTTTATGCAGTTTCCCAAGGACACGTGACAGGCAGGAGGAGAGTGGGATGGATGAAAGACAAAAACTGAAGATTTGCTGCATTTGTTACTCCCAAAGGACTTCTCAAATTATTATGCTGAATTATAATTTTTAAAGACGCTGGATTCAATACCATAGTGTTTCAGTACTACAGATTTCCGAAACTGTTCCATAGACAATATTTTTATACATATATATTCATACATGGACAACAGTTTTGGAATCTGCTATTGTGGCCAGCTACTGTGAATTGAAAAGATCCCTGCCACCTTTTTTTTTTTTTTTTAAGATTTTATTTATTTATTCGACAGAGATAGAGACAGCCAGCGAGAGAGGGAACACAAGCAGGGGGAGTGGGAGAGAAAGAAGCAGGCTCGTAGCAGAAGAGCCTGATGTGGGGCTCGATCCCATAACGCCGGGATCACGCCCTGAGCCGAAGGCAGACGCCCAACCGCTGTGCCACCCAGGCGCCCCCACCTTTTTTTTTTTTTAAGACTTTAGGATTGCTTATGAAATGGGAGAATTTCCATTTGTTTACACTTAGAAAAACTTGCTTGAATATATCCTATTCCAACACCATTTTACTGGTCAATATGTGATGACTTCTAAGTTCTCTGTCTCTTTAGACTTTCTGTCTTTTGAATGCACCTGCTAACATTTTACTTAAAAAGTGTTTCATCGAAACCTAAAAAAAAAGAGTTTTTAATTTCCTCTCTTTTAATTTATGTTCTTATTTATCAAGGCTTCTTTTTCTTTCAAACCTGAGTTCCATTTAATTGATTTGTTTCCTTTTTTCTATGCAGTTCACTCTCTAGCAAGGTGGAAGCTCCTATATATTTAATTCTTTGGAAGTTTTATTTTATTTTTATTTGTTTTAAAGTTTACAAGATTACCTCTGTGTCAGGGTCTCCAAAACTATCCCCAGTTTTGAGGATTTGCTAGGAGGACTCGGCATATGGTCATAGCATAGCATAGTCATATTAGTAGAGCAAAATATACAGAGCAAAGGAGAGGGGCATGGCGTAAAGTCCAAAGGTGCAAGCTTCCAAGCGTTGTCTCCCACTGGAGGCACACAGGATGTGCTTAATTCCTCCTGCAGTGAGTTGTGGCAACACGCGAAATGTTGTCTGTCAAGGAAGGTCAATAGAGACTCAGTGTTCAGGGTGTTAATCCGGGGTCAATCACATAAGCATCCTCTGCCTAGCACATACCAAAATTCCACATTCTCCGAAAGAAAACAAGTGTCAAAAATATAGTTTGCACAAATAGTTCAGGCACAAGGAGCCTCTGTCATCAGAGTGGCGGGAACTCTCCCCAAATCCAAATTCCCAGATGCCAGCCTTGCAAGCAGGCCTTTCTTAGTATAGCAGGCTCAAGTCTGCTCTTTTTAAATCTATGCTGTGTATCTGTAATATATTTTTATTACAGTAAACATGGGGAGTCCTATGTTTTTCTATCATCTGGAGTTAATTTGTACCTGTCACAGGCAGAATTCTAAAGATGCTTTCCATAATTGATTCCATCAAACACTAATCTAGGTACTGCTGTGAGGGACTTTACAGATATAATTAAGATCAAGGACTTTCAAATAGGGAGATTAGGGGCGCCTGGGTGGCACAGCGGTTAAGCGTCTGCCTTCGGCTCAGGGCGTGATCCCGGCGTTATGGGATCGAGCCCCACATCAGGCTCCTCCACTGGGAGCCTGCTTCTTCCTCTCCCACTCCCCCTGCTTGTGTTCCCTCTCTCGCTGTCTCTCTCTCTGTCAAATAAATAAATAAATTCTTAAAAATAAATAAGTAATATAAAATAAAACAGGGAGAGTAACCTGGATTTTCTGAGTGACCCAATCTAACTACACAAATCCTTAAAGCAGAGAACTTTCTCTGGCTGGAAGTAAAAGATCACCTCAGAAGGGGATGTCAGTAAGATCTGAGGACTGTGAGGAATTCAACCTGCCATCATTGTCTTTGAAAGGGTCCATGAAGGAAGGAATGTGGGAGGTCTCTAGTGACCTCCAGCCAACAGCTAGCAAAAGAAACAGCCCGTAGTCCTACAACTACATGAAATCAAATGCTGCCAACATCCTAGATTAGCCTGCATAAAGGGTCTCCCCAAGAGCCTCCAGAAGAAACAGCCCTGCTGACAACTTGGTTTGAACTTGGTGAGACTCCAAGCAGAGAACCCAGGCGAACCACGTGGTGCCTAGACTCCAACCATACTAAGTACGGGACAATAAATGCGGGTTATCTTCAGGTGCTAAGTTTGTGGCAATTAGTTACAACTGCAGCAATAAACTAATACACAATCTGTATTCTCCTACAGGGAATCTACCACACTCTTCCAATGTTTTCTGATAATTTGGGATTTTATTTCCAGATTTTGTATTCCGGTATGAAATTTAGGCCAAAGAATAAATTTTGCGGATCTCTTGACCTTCTAACATGTATTTGCATTTACCTTTTTCGAGCACATATTTTAATAATTCTTTCGAGGGGATCTACATGTTATTTATTGTAATCCTTATTTTGTTTTGTTGATCATTCTCACATGTTTAGAGGATGTTTAAGATCAAAAATGCTTTAAGATCATATATTTTTCTTTATCTCCTTTTTTGTCCTTCATAGATGAATTCTAGTTAGCCTGAATATAGGAACGAAATGATTAAAATAAAATTTTATCAGAGTTTTAATACTATTATTCCATACAGCTCTAGCACCCAAGTTTGCAGATAATTCTGATACAATTTAACAACATTTTATAATGTGTGTTTGCTGCATATTCGAGAATATTCAGTTTGTCTATAAATGCAAGAAAACAAGAAAGTGATCAAAATCCATAAGATATGAGAAAGTAAGAAGTTTGTGAAACATAGTGGGAATTAATAGGATGAGTTAACTAATCAGAGGTTGTATGCTATGGTACGTGCAGATGGCTGGTTTGTACAATCACATCCTGAATGCCCTTGTCAATCACTGTCTTGAGAATGTAGAGATCCTGTCTTCCCTCTATATACCATTAAGCAGAATGTGCAGAAAAACATGTTCAGCGTTCAAGGTCAGGGACTCCCGGGGTGGCCAACCCAGAGTGTCTCCCTTGTAAGGAACTGTCCAGATGGCAGGACTTGACCTCCTTGGAATGCTGGCCATGCAAGGAGGGGAAAGCCTACAAGGAGTTTCTAGGCTAAGTTGCTACATAGATCTCAGCAGCAGATGCTTTGTTCAGCCCACTGCTCCTAGAACCTTCTAAGTTCTCCCGATAAACCTTGGTCTCTGTCTCCAGACCTTTTCTTCACCCTCACTGGACCATCACCCACTGTTGGCTTAGAGTCTGCCTGGGGGAGAGGCACAGAGGCATGACAAGGACCAATAGAATAAACAGAAAATGCAGTGGAACATCAAAGAATGAACCTAACATTCATTAGCTATTAGCAGGCTATTGATCACCAGTGTTAACTTTAAAAATAAAACTGCCAGTTATTTTACCAGCAAAAGATGGGCTTATTCAGAAATAGCAGAGATTGCAATCCAGGATGAGAAAGAATGAAAAACTATTCGCAAGTCTGGAGAACAAAGGAGAGGAACCTCTTTTACAGAGGAAGAGGGGCAGTTGGGAAGGCTGCTATAACCAAGTCCGCTGGAATAACCTGGGAGTTCCAAGTATAGTGAGTTTTCACTGGCTGAGTTGTGACTGTCTTATTGGCAGGACTATTGCTGGGGAGGAGAAAGGTCTTTCTGCCCCCCTGCTGGGAAAGTAATGCCTAGTAGGTGAAGTACCCAATGCAAGGTTGCAAGGTCTCTCTCTTCCTGTTGGATCTGTAACTGACAAGGAGTGGTAGGGCCGGAGACCCTCCCCCCCCCCCCCCCCCCCGCTGAAGCTCCCAACTTCATCTTAGTGAGATTTCCTTGCATGAATTTTCATACCAGGTTATTAAAAGACAAACCCCCAAAGTCAACAGCCATATTAATATGTTAAAAAAAAATCATCCCCACTGCTTGAAATTATCACCCTCCAAAATTTCGCTTCTCTTACAATCAAGAAGACTATAAATCAACACAAAAAGCATGAGGAGCCCTCCCAACACGTCAGAAATCTTCCTTGCTTCAGATCTCAAACCAAGGTACCACAGGAAAAAGAAGTCAAGGAGGAGAGCCTCTTTCCACTAGCAAAGATCTGATCGTGATACTGCTTTCCTCAAAAAGCTTCAGGCTATCTCATTGCATTTATACGTCTCTCACGCAATCATAAGCCAAACTTCTTTGCACGAAATACATAGCCTCCTGCTCTCTCAGCCCAGCGCAGAGAGAATGATATGGCAGACAGAAGGATCACCTGAGTTGGGAGCTTCAAAATTTTGCCCTTGTTTTAACAATAATGAGCTGTTAGACTTTGTTCACTCTCTTCAGGCTCCAATTTCCTAATCCATACAATTAAGTAATTTGGTTAATAGTTTTACCAAGGTCTTTTACACCTAGTGATTGATGAGGCTGGAACTTAAACCAACTCTACGGACACACCAGGAATAATTTTAAAAAGTGGCAAAATACAAAACCAACATTACAAGAATCAGTGGCACTAACCATCTGGAAAGGAAATCAAGAAAACAATCTCATTTACAATACCTATTAACAGAACAAAATAGAAATTTTTGGTCATATCCAAGGTTATGAAAACTTACCACTATGTTTTCTTTGAAGAATTTTATATTTTTAGCTCTCACATCTAGGTGTTTGCTACACTTTGAATTAACTTTTGTATATGGCGAGCAGTAGGATTCCAGCTTCATTCTTATGCATGTAGTTACCCAGTTGCCCAGCACAATTTCTCAATAGATTATTCTTTCTCCATTTAGTGATCTTGGCATCCTTGCTGCAAATCAATTGATCATAGATGTAATGGTTTTATTTTTGGATTCTCAATTCTATTCCATTAGTCTATATGTTCATCTTTATGCCAGTAACACAGTTTTGATTACTATACCTTTGTGGTAGGTTTTGAAATTGGGACTGTGAATCATCCAACTTTATCCTTTTTCAGGACCGTTTTGGCCATGTTGAATTTCCATATGAGTTTTAGGATCAGTTTTTTCCATTTCTGTTTTTAAAAATGCCACTGAAATCTTGATAGGGATTATATTCAATCTGTAGATCGCTTTGGGGGACTACTGTCATCTTAATAATATAAATATTCCAATCCATGAACACAGGATGTCTCTACATTTATTTGGTCTTTCATTTCTTTCGGCGGTGTTTTGTAGTTTCGAGTTGGTTTCCTTGTCTATTCCTACACCAATATCACACAATCTTGATGATAATCCATTTACAGTTGGTCTTGATATTTGATACTGCAACTCCTTCTACATATACTCTGAGAGGCTCTGACTATATTCGATCAATTGCAAGCCCATATTTTCTTAAAATTTGCACTTCCTGATATTTTTCCATCTTTTATTTTATTTTTACCTTTTAAACAAATTTTTCAGTACAGGATGTTCAACAATATGGCCAATGTTCTACAATAAATCTCTAGAACTCTTTCATCTGCCATTCCCTAATTTTCAAAAGCTGCCTTTCAAGTTTCAGTTTAAAAAAGAAAATCTGATTTGGGGGCACCGGGGCGGCTCCGTTGCCTAGGTGTCTGACTCTTGATCTCAGCTCAGGTCTTAATCATGGGGTTGTGAGTTCAAGCCCTGCGTTGGGCTCCATGCTGCATGTGGAGCCTACTTTAAAAAAATCTGATTTGATTAGTATTGGAATGAATCTATAATCCACGTCCTTGTTCATGAACATAATACTCATCCTTTTTTAGGTCTTTCTGGTCTAGCAGAAAGTTTGATAATTTTCTCTTTGGAGTCCTTGCATAATTTTTTCAGGTTTATTCATAGGTATTTGATATTTTCATGCTATCGTAATTATATTATTTTTCTAACTGGTGCTGGTATACTAAATTTTAGTTGCTTTTAATATATTAACTGTATAATTTGTCCGTAGAGTCTTGGTGTTTTCTACATTTGCCCCTATTCACCTATAAACGATGGTAGGTTTCTTTTTTCTTTTTTTTTTAAAGATTTTATTTGTTTATTTGACAGAGATAGAGACAGCCAGCAAGAGAGGGAACACAAGCAGGGGGAGTGGGAGAGGAAGAAGCAGGCTCATAGCGGAGAAGCCTGATGTGGGGCTCGATCCCACAACGCCGGGATCACGCCCTGAGCCGAAGGCAGACGCTTAACCACTGTGCCACCCAGGCGCCCCAACTTTTTTCTTGATAGCTGTTTTATCTTTCACTCCTTAATGCTGCCATGTACTCTACCCAGAACCTCCAACACAGAGCGGACAAATGTGGTCATAGTGGTTACCTTCACCTGATTCTTCATCTCAGAGGAAAAGTTATCACATTTCATTAAAAAATGTGATTTAAAAAAAAAATTTATTTATTTATGTGACAGAGAGACAGCCAGCGAGAGAGGGAATACAGCAGGGGAGTGGGCGAGGAAGAAGCAGGCTCCCAGCGGAGGAGCCCGATGTGGGACTCGATCCCATAACGCCGGGATCACGCCCTGAGCCGAAGGCAGACGCTTAACGACTGCACTACCCAGGCGCCCCACAAAATGTGATATTTGATGTAGGATATTTGAGTTAAACGTTATCAAATTAAAGGTCTTAAAATTATTCAAGGTCTTTAATTTGATAAAGTTAATCAAATTTAATCAAATTAAAGTTTCTTTATATCAATATTTTGCTCCTTCATCACCTATGGTTGCTTAATTTTACCAAATATTTTTACCACATCTATTGATATAACTATATCATCCATTAATCTGGTATTGAGGTAGAATACATGGATAATTTTCTCTAATATCAAGTCCAAATTTCATTATTGATGCAAACCCAATTAGCCATCATGTATTATCTTTATTTGTGTATTTCTAGACTTGGTTTTTCTTTTTTTTTGTTAAGAACTTTTATACCTATGTAATATCAGCTAGAGTGATGACCTATTATTTTCTCTTTTTATTATCCTTATCAGATTTTGTTATCAAGATTATTTTACTTTCATAAAATGAGGTGGAAATTATTACCAATTTATTAATTCTCTCAAATAATTTATTTAAGATTGAATTATTTTCTTCTTAAATGTTTAGTAGAAATACATTAGCCTGTATTAGGGTCTTGGTAGACACTGAGCACGTGACCTGTGGCTGTAAAATAGTCTTAGGACCAGAAATCCCAATCGTGTTGTAGATATGAACAGAGGAACCAAGTTACCAGGTTGGGGTGGCTCAGAAATCCTCTGAAGTGAAACAGAAATACATACAGGAGAAGGTGAAATATGCCCAAATTAGGGTCTTCAACCCCAGAAAAATATCTCAAGAGTGCCTCTCTGTCTCCCAGACGTATCACCCTTAGAGCCTTGACTCTACTGGCCTAATGAAGAGCCAGATAGAGAGACCTCCCAGATGATGCATGGGCCTGGTTCCCTGATGGCTCCTCCCAGTTACCTCCTACAAGCATGCACTGGAGAGGGGCTACGTTCCAACCTGAAAGGGACCTCTCCCTTGCCTACTATGGTAAGGAACATGTGGCACAATGGGCAGAGCTTCCTGCAATACGGATGGCTATCAGGGCCACCCTAGCCATTGAGCCATACTACATTTTCACTGACTAAAGGGAGGTGGCTAATGGCCTGGTTGCTTGGTCAGACCAGTAGCAAGGCTCAGACCAGCATACAAAATAAGGCCTCCTGTAGGGATAAGATAGTCGGATAAAAATGGACTCTGCTGCTAATAAGTTTCTGCTACCCATGGGGATGCTCACCAAAAGGCCTCGACATTAACAAAGGGGAACACAATCAACAAGCAGTCTGTGCTCGTCCGCTAAATGCAGAGACTGAATTCTTCTCTGCCTCAGAGCAAGCAGATGGGCAACCAAGTGCCTCCGGGATCCACAAGAGGGTGGCTTATGAAACCTCAGACACCATCTTGGATTGGAACTACATGCATGGGACGGCCACTCTCATGAAAGATGCCGAAGGGACATGGAAAAGCAGTTCTACCTGCCAGACTCCAACCAAAGCTAAAAATACTGTCCAGGGACAAATGCTTCCAGCCAAAAGCCAGGATATTCTTAACAAATAGATCCTGCTGGGCCTCTAGTCCTGTCCAGAGCATTCAGTTGGATCCTGACTACACGGACACTTTCTCCAGGTTTGGCCTAACCATCCACATACATTCCACTGACTTGGGCCACGCTACCCAGGCCCTACAAGGCCACATTTGTTTGCTATTTATGTTCCTCAAGCATATGGCATCTGATAATGGCCCCAAATTTGCCGTCCAAGCTACACAGCAGTGGGCCCACTCTCCATTTCCATCTGACTCCTAAGGCACAGGGATGGTCGAGCATTTTAACTGACAGTGTAAAAACACGCTTAAGTGGGTGATGGGGAAGAGACAAGATAACCCCAGCCCATACTACACATCTCTGGTCTTGATACAGCGATTCCCACAAAGGGCAGTATTCATTTGCACTACATGTTTGAGCAGGCTATTCACTTCCTTCCTTCGATTGTAGACCACTCTTTACAATTATTTACACCTCAGTTTCCAAGGGGGTGCCCACAAAGCACCTCCATCTCTTCTCATCCTTTTCTGAAAACTCAAATCAGTGGCAGATCGCGATCCCTACTAGACAGCAGTGGGCAGGGAGACACTACCCTCCTTCTCCATGCCCCCCCAGTACAGATCATGGGTTTTTGCCTACAAGGACCTCAAAAATAATGGCCATCAGTTGAAAGTCTAAAGTTCAACATTTTCCTTAATGTAGCCCTGCCACTTTGCCTTTGTATCCCCATAATCTGGATATCAATATATTAAATAGAAATTTGTAATAAACCACAAAAGTACCCAAGCCAGAAAATTTTCACTCACTACTCTGGGTGTGGGATCAAGGGCCCTATCCTTGCCTGTGGTGCAGGATAAACTATCTGTCTCAGTCATGGGGAGGAATTCCCTCAACCGACAGGACATGACCTCCTTTGGGCCTGAGAGCACGGCTACAGGGATGAGAGGGGGAAGGGATCCAACCTATCTTCTCTCCCTCCTGCAGGGTAGCCCATGTGACTCTTGCCTTGTTGATGTCACTAGTATGCCAGTCTTGGGAAGTTGCCATTGCCCCGAATTTGACAAACTATTAGCTAAACCACATACTGTTCAGTCCCACAAGTATACATCCAGTTGCCATGCCACTGAATACCACAAACAGACATCTCTCTAACCACGGATGTTTCTGGTACCAAAAGTATCCCAACCTTTTTAATCTGGACCCATCTCCGTAGCTGGAATCTAACAGCCCAGGAGCAAAATGCCTTCTTAAAAGTCAACTCACTCATGTCAAAGATGGGACACCTTGAGAAAGGAATACACTTCAGAACACTTTGAGAAAGGAATGCAGGATCCACTATGAGGGCTGTTGTGGACTATGACCCTGGCTTTTTGCTGTAAATATTAAGTTGATTATATACACTGTAAATATTAAGTTGATTATATACACAAATCACTGTGTGATTTGAACATTGTCCTCCGGGTTTTTTCCAGACTTGTGGGCGAGATCAAGCAGTAGGTATTGCAGTCCAGTATTTCCCCACACAACAGCTTTCTTTGTAGAAAATCTATTTTATTTCTAAAGCTATTTTGTAAGATTTCTCTTTGTTCTTGGTTTTCTGAAATGTCACTAATATAAATATGTCTAACAAAGACCTGGGTTGAAATAATTGAGAGAGAGGACACATACCTCACATGTATCGGAGAGTCCCTGACCTGAGGAAGTATAAGAACTCAAACAGCTGGGGCGCCTGGGTAGCGCAGTCGTTAAGCGTCTGCCTTCGACTCAGGGCGTGATCCCGGCGTTCTGGGATCGAGTCCCACATCGAGTCCCACATCGAGTCCCACATCGAGATCCCCCATCGAGTCCCACATCGAGTCCCACATCGGGGTCCTGCTATGAGCCTGCTTCTTCCTCTCCCACTCCCCTGCTGTGTTCCCTCTCTCGATGGCTGTCTCTCTGTCACATAAATAAATAAAATATTTTTTAAAAAAAGAACTCAAACAGCTAAAACAAATTATCCTGAAATTTAGACAAAATAGCTGTTGTTTTTCTTCACTTTCCAGAGAAGGTACATAAAAAGGATTTCTTTACTGAAATAAAAATCATGTTCTTACATTCAAGTATAAGGTTGTTCCCTATTGTGTCAGTAAAGTGCCTCAGTGTTTTACTAGGAAGGCAAGACAAGCAGGAAGGAAAGAGAAATGGGAGCAGGGTGATAGAGCAGGGTAGTATTGGGGGAGCGTATTTACGTACTGCACCCCCCAAGAAGCGGCAACATTTGAGACATATTTAGGGACTTCATCTTCCTCTGGATTTTTCTTATGAGAAAATTCAATCCTCAGCCCACTGGCGATGAGGAAGGGAGCCACTGGACATTCACCTAGATTTTTGTTGGTCTCTTAGCCAGGTCTCTTGCATCACAGAAACTCTATGAAGTGGGAATCTCCTTCCTGAGATTGATGGCTTCTTTGGACTGAATGGTGTCCCCCAGCCCCACCCAAATTCATATGTTGATGCCCTAACCTTCAATGAGATAGCATTTGCTTCAGGAGGCAATTAGGTTTAAATGAGGTCAGAGTGGGATTCTGGTGATGGGAGTAGAGGCCTCATAAGAAAAGGAGCGCCTGGGTGGCTCTGTTGGTTACGTGTCTGCCTTCAGCTCAGGTCACGATTCCAGGATCCTGGGATCAAGTCCCACATCGGTCTCCCTGTTCAGTGGGGAGCCTGCTTCTCCCTCTGCCTGCCACTCTCCCTGCTTGTGCTTGCACTCTCTCTGTCAAATAAATAAAATATTAAAAAAACAGAAAAAGAAAAGACAAGAGAGCGCACCACTGCCCTGACTATCCATCGTCCAATTTCATCTTATTTCGTACCTGCCACTAGCAGCAGTGGTATGGGGATGAGAACTACATTCATTCCATAGTGGTCTGTGATTCCTTGTGACTCTGGACTTATTTTTTTTTTAATTATAATTGTAAGACATTTTCTTTTTAAAATGCCTTTATTACAAATTAAAAATCTATGGAAGCTCCTTTCCCCCCTACCCAAAGAGTTCATTAATACAGACATTTAAAAATATCATTTATGAATTGGTGAAAGAGGATATCCACGGGCACCAGTCCAGCTTCTTTTTTTTTTTTTTTTAAGATTTTATTTATTTATTTGACAGAGAGAGAGACAGCCAGCGAGAGAGGGAACACAAGCAGGGGGAGTGGGAGAGGAAGAAGCAGGCTCACAGCGGAGGAGCCCGATGTGGGGCTCGATCCCAGAACTCCGGGATCACGCCCTGAGCCGAAGGCAGACGCTTAACCGCACCAGTCCAGCTTCTGCTAGGCAGGGCAATCCTTAAACAGTCACCATGCCAAGGTCAGCAAGGTTGCCTCACCATCCAGAATTTATAGGTTAAGTCCCACCCTTAAGAGGGAAAGATAAAATTCATGTGGTCAAAAGGGGGAAAACTATACCTGCAATGAAGAGGGAGGGGAAGGAAGAAAGCACAGTCGTGTTGTCGCACTGATGGGAAACTAGTCATAGCTAAAAAGTCACTGCGGCTCAGCAAGGCAGGAACATGAGGGGAGAAGGCATCAATTTTAAATCCCAGATCCCACTACAATATTTTAATGAGGAAGTATAGCAGACATATGACATTATATATAATTAATAAGTGTTTATAAATTTTACAGAACAATCTCTCAAGTTTTGATTTAAACCGTCCATTGATATGTAGAAAAAAATAAAAGAGCTTTCCCTTCTACAATGCAGAAGCCCAAAGGCCATAGAGACAACTTGAATGACTTAATGAAGAAGCGTTCCCTCTCGTAGGCAATTAGTTCTTGTAGAACAAAAAGCTGATGTGAGAGCATACATTTGAATTACCACCTTCATGGAAATTTCCTGTCCCATCCATATGTAGGTTAGAGTCAAAGATTTTTCTCCGGCTGAACTAAGATCAATAAAATTGATGAAAAAAATGATAAAACAAACCAGCTCTTGAGGTTACAGTCACAAAACCACTGCTTTACCTGAAAGAATAAAGAGAAATGCTCAGGCCAGGTATAACTCCAATCACCATAAAGCTCGTGGCTATGATGGTCCTGAACTCAAACTATGTGACCACATCGGGCACTGCGTGTGACGTCTGTCAGCACTTTACTAAACACTTGCCTTTTTTGATGAGTGTTTGGGGAAACGTGTGTAGTCCTAAGTCAAAACACTTGCCCAAAAGACACTTGTGGATGAGTCCCCACATTTTCCATTTGAGGTGCTGTTGACTTTTCCTGTCCCTCTAGTCCTTGGGCTGTTGCCCCACATTTACTACCATTATTCTTTTTCTCTTTTTGCACAAAGGTGAATACAGACTTTCTAAAAAAGAGAAAAGAGAAATACACAGAGTTCAGGCTGGCATATATACTCTTTGGGGAATGAAAAAGATTGCAACGTAGGGAAAAAAACTAAATTAGATAAATCTAGGTTGTAAAGGACAGAATGCCAAATCAAGTACCTTAGACAAAAATGGAAATTTGTACTTCACAGAAGAAAAACATTCTTAAAGGGAAGATTCAATAAAGCTCATTAGCCCAGAATTTGCTCTTGAGGCCCTAAGGTGATTTCATAGACATGTCAAATACCAGAAACTCTTAGTAAGGGGCTGAGGCTCTGTTCTCTCCAGTCCTGCCAATCACACGTCTACAGAGGATAACTAGAGACATGCCATTTTGAGTCTTTGGCTTATGTCAGAAGGATGAAGTGGCCATGAATGTTCTCCTGCCTCTTATGAAGCCAAGTAAGAGTGTTTTAAACCAGCTCTTCAAATACTGAGGGTGCCTACAGTAGACTGACCTCTTTCTCCCAAACGGCTTTGTGCTTATGCAGAATTAGCACAGGAGAGACGCACAAAGGCAGAAATTAGAAAAGTGGGAAAGGGCAGAAGAGCACTCCACTTGACCATGCTAGGTGGTTTTCCCACAAGTAGTCTTCGAAATATTTATCCACGATACCACCCTAGAATAGTCATCGACTGGAGAAGGAACCCCCCAAAAACAAAGATTCTAGAATGAACAACTAAGATGGAGAATAGAAAGGGCAGGGAGCAGGGCTGAGTGACAGTTGTGTGCAATAGATAAAGGCTCACATAGAATTTTCCATCAGGAATTCTGCAGTTGGGATGATATTCCCCCCTACAGGGTCCACCCAAAGATTCATTCATTCATAATTTTAAATATACTTGGATTTCAGAGCATAGGGCATAATCACCTAGCCTGTTACTAAAAATGGGCCACAATTATACCGTGTAACTCAGATGCACATGCCCCTCACCCTCCTTCATCCCCTGTCGTATCTGAACACAGCATCCCAGTAGGAGAAGCAGGCAGAAAGCATCTGTAGAGCCTACCGAGCCCTCTCTTTCTCCAGATCCTTTGCGCACAGAGTTGGAAGTACAGAAACACTGGATTTCATATAAAAGTTAATTTGCCCGCTGGACTTAATTATGTTTTCACATATGAGAAGGACCAAAGAGGTTTTTAAGGAATGGAGAAAGGAGATTGCTCGTAGCACAACAGAAGGCAATGATCGTGAAATAAATACAGCCATTTAATCCCTGTGTCTCCAAAGAGCTCAGAAAACTCCTCTGTGCCATTCTCTCTCTGCAGAGGGGAATTCTCACAAATAAGAAGAGAGTACGGGCCTCCAGCAAGTCCTGATTTTTATATCACAGTATATCACCAGAGCGACACAGTCCTAGTTTGAAAATTTGGGAGAAACAGTCTGATTTTTAATCTCTTGGGTCATCCCCAACTTTGACGCCATCACCTGCAGAAGAATGGTACGGTTCAGAAAAGGGTCTCACAGCTCCTTTAATAGTGTTGTGACGGGGCAGGTCGGGGATGGCTGGTGCAGGAAAGGAACACCTAAGTGAAAGAAGGGAAATTTACCATTAAAAATCCTCCTGCATATTCTCTTTCGTGACTCTTCTTCAACTCTTACAGAGTCTTGGCTAAAGGGAATAAGCAGCAGACACCACTGAACTGTGTGGCATATCACACTCGGAACCACTTGTTTTCCTGTCAGCTGACTTTGATGAGCAATTGTGAATCACGATCTACTCACATGTATACCAGTGGACCCGTTCATCTGACAATTACCAACATCTCGTGATGTTTGTAGAGGGAACTTCCAACAGAATTGAGAAAACAGGATCTGGAACAAGAAAGCTGACGTCCGGCTCAAAAATACTATCAGCTACCAACTAAGGCTTAACCAAGTGAGCCTAGTCCACTCATTGAGAAAATAATGGACAGAAATGACTGCATTTCTTTTGTTAGACCTACTCACGTGGCTGAACAGAACACTATCGATCAAAGTGGACCCAAAGCTCCACCTCAGCCGTCGGATAGCAGAACACCTGGCAGCCAAGGATCATGTTAGCTAACCTGAATCCCAGGGGTCACTCACCTTCGAATATAGCAGGATATCGGGAGGTAACCAGTCCTATTTAGATTTGCCGGCGCGTAAGTGATTGAACTTTCGATGAGAGTACCCCATGGGCGCCCCTAATGAGATAAAGAGTATAAAACGCGTTATTTTGACTATGTCTGAGGGCTACAAACAGTTGAGGAATCCAAAAATATAGGAATCACCATTTTTACATTAATATATAGGGTAGATGTAAGTAGGATATGCAAAGCAGAACACCAGAGCTACGTGACGAAATGCCTGTTTTTAGAGAAGACCCCATGAATAGCTCCTGACACTCTATTGACTTGGCAGCTGAGTCTGAACAGACGATTTTGAGTCACCGCACCTGTTTACAAGTAAGGGTCTGATTGAGGCAGACCTGGATGGTAGGACAATCTATGCAAGTTACTCTGCATGTGAACTTTAAATATTTGGCACCTTCAGAGCAGGGGACAGCATCGAACAGGAGACAACATCAAACAGGAGTCGGCAACCTTTCTCTGGAATGGGCTAAAGAATAAATATTTGAATCTTCGAAAACCATGGTGTCTGTTATATCGACTCTCATTCTGCCGCTGGAGCAGGAAAGCAGTCAGAGGCAGTACCCAAAGGAATGTGCTTATTCTATTAACACCATTTACAAGCACAGGGAAGATGGCTGGGGATTTGGCCCTAAGGCCATAGGTGCTGAGCCAACAAGCAGCTATTATTTTAAAACAAGATATGTAGTATGTTCACCATAAGAGCAGTACACACAAATATTTCTAAAGAAAAACAATTAACCTAAGACCTTTGTCCATTTGTGTATCTCCAGAGTACTGGATTCCATGGAAAGTGCAAGCCAACAGACATGCATCTAATTATAAGCTATGATTAAATGCATTTAAAGTCTAGAATTATGAAATATAAAGTGGTATCCAAAATGAGAGTACCCAACTTGTCCATGCAGTGAGGTAGAGTCCATATTTCATATAACTCATCTTTAAGTGTACCGTTTCACGGCTTAGAACTCTGGTATTCAAGAGTACATTGTAGTACTCAGTACTCAGACTGTCAAGGCTCAAATACGGTCTTAAACACTGATTCCTTGTGGGCCAGGAAGGAATAAACAAACCTAAGCTTTTTGATCTGTAAAATGAGCCTGGTAAGGGATATCTGGGTGGCGTAGTCAGTTAGGCATCCAACTCTTGGTTTGGGCTCAGGTTGTGATCTCAGGGTTGTGAGATCGAGTCCCGAGTCAGGCTCTGAGCTCAGCTCAGAGTCTGACTGGAACTCACTCTCTCCCTCTTCCTCCACCCCTCCCCGCTGCTTACTCGCTCTCACACGCTCTCTCTCAAATAAAATAAGTCTTTAAAAAAAAAATGAACCTGGTAAGAATCTGTAGGGTTGAGCATTGTACAGAAACATATTACATATTAAAGACATTCAATTTGATCTGCATTTTGCAAAAATAGGAATATACTAGCCCATGTTCCTGAGGCCCAGGGTAATTAAACATTAGGAATAGCTTGATAAAAGAATTCCATCACATAATCAAGTATCAGTTTCTTTCCTTCCTGCTTCCCCTTCCCCCAAAATCTCATATCTTTTCCTTTCTCTAGGTTGGTCCTCCCCCCCACCCCTGGTAGATTCTTCTTCCAGGGCTGGCAAATTGAAACCTCAGCACCTCTTTCCTTACCGATGACTTGCTTATAGTTCCAGTGAAGAAGACTGGACCTCTTCCCTAGAAAAACCTGCAAATGTCCTCGTAAGGTTCCATTCGACCTGGTGGTATTCCCTGAACTGACAATCGACATAGTCTTTTTGTTTCTTTCACAGATGTTGACTGTACGTAACCATTACTTGTTCGTGCTTACCATATGCTGGGAATGGTTTTAGGTACTGCGGATACATTAGTATTCACAGGTGCGGGTCACACAGCCGGATCCAGGGGTAGAATCAGTTTACCTAAATCATATGTGCTACAAGTGGGGGCGGTGTTGGACCCAACAGGAAAACCAGGCTGCCATTACCAAACACAGCAAAAGCTAACTTCAAGCCAAAGCAGCAGGTGTGCGAGACCTCAGAGCTTCGCCCGGACTCCCCCTTTCAGACCCAGCTGCTCCACTCACTGTGAGACACTGGGAGAGCTCCTTGTGTGCCCTCTGCCTCAGTGTCTTCATCTCTAGCAAACAGGGCTGCTGTGAAGGTGAAATAAATCACCTGACACTAAGTTAGGTCAATTTAGTAAATAAATATAGCCTGTACTAGGGATTGAGCAGCTCTAAAGAACTCAAGTGTCTAATATTCACCAGCACAACAGGCACACAATAGACTAAATAAGTGTTATTCCTCTCCTACTGGTTTCCTACCAGCCTCTCTCTCATCAGGATCCATTTTATTCAGGATTGTTCACAGAATTTAAGTTTTCTGGCTTCAGAAAAGATCGAATCCCCCTTTAGTTATACAGCAGCTCCGTAACCTATTTTAGTTGAAATGGCTGAACGACAAAAACAGAAGGGTGGGGGACTTGTCAGTCTGTTTCAAGATAAAATGTTGTCCTCAAGTTAGATTTCATCACAGGCAAGAGAGATGTATTGGTAGAATTTTGTTTAAATGCACGGTGTGTTCACTATAGCGTTATTCACCTTAGCCAACGTATGGAAACAACCTAAGTGCCCCTGGACAGGTGAATGGAGAAAACAAGTGTGGTACATACGTACAGTGGAACGCTATTCAGCCACAGGAAAAGAAAGCACACTATTTGCAACGTGGGTGGCCCTTAAAGGCATTATGCCACGTGAAATAAACCAGCAAAAGGCAAATACTGTATGATCTCACTTATATGTGGAATCTAAAAAAGCCAAACAGCCAAACTCCTAGAGAAAGAGAACAGAATCGCGGTTGCCAGGGGCTGGGGACTGGGAAAATTCAGAAGGCACTGATCGAAGGGTCCAAATGGTACAAACTGCGAGGCAGAAGATGAATCCATTCTGAGGCTCTAACATACAGCGTGGTGACGACAGTTCACAATACTGTTACATACCGAAAGTTGCTGAGAACATAAATCTTAAATATTCGCACCACGAAAAAAAAAAAAGAAATGGTAATTTTGGAAGTTGATGGAGGTGTTAACCAACTCTACCATGGTAATCATTTCACAATATATACACATACCGGATCCTCACAGTGGACACCTTAAACTCACACAATGTTATATGTCAAGGATAGCTCGATAAAGCTGGGGGAGAGAAAGAGTGCATGGTGTTTAAAGTCCCACATCTTACCTGCTATCTTTTACTGTGGAATAATCACAAAACGTAAGATAGAGAGTAGTCAATATTACATGAGATATAAAATCAATTTACAATTAATTTTAATAGCACAGTCACAAAGAACGTATTGTTCGTTGAAACAATAACTGCTCTTACTTCAACTCTGATTCCACAAGAAGAGAGAGGGTAAAGGAACTCAAAGAAATCCAACATCCCTCCAGTTACAGGATAGCCAGTTCCCAAACAGATTTCATAATGCTGGGGTTTCTCATAATACAGATAAAGCTTTTGTTTAATTCTGACCTGAAGCCAGCGCTGGTTACAGATTACAGACACTGATGAAAGAAAAAGAATGGAAAATATTAGATCCCGTATCTGTCCCCAAATAACAGCCTAGAAAACTTTTAACTTCATAGTCAACCTGAATCTCAGCTCGAGAGGGAAAATGGCCTGATTCTATTCCTGTGTGTTCCATTGTAAGATCTTGGATACATTACTTAAAGTCTATGTGGCTCAAATGCTTCATCTGAATGTGAAGGATATCCTAAGAGCTACTTCCTGGGCGATTATAAACCAACTATCAATATCTTAGGGGCTCCTTGGAGATAATACAAATTTCATCTATAATTGAATATCAAATACACTTTTGAAATATTTCCAAGCATTACTGATATAGGTCTAAAACAGGGATGGATATGTTTCAATACTTGGTTGTACAGACCTAGAAAAATTCATCAGCTGCTTTCATTTTGAAAATGCTTGAGCCAGTTAATCCAAATACTTTCACTGGAATAAACAAAAGCATACTGCACTCCACAGTAAGTTTTCTTTATGGATTGCTAACTTTGTCATTTGGGGAGGTGTCTATTTTCCATTATATCTGCATGAAGTCAATTTTATTATTAATCCACACTTATGGATGAATAAACTTAAGCTCTGATATCTGTTAAATGGCAGAGAAGGACCGAAAGGTATGCAGAATCCGTTCAGAGCAACCTCCTCTCTAGACACCTGGCAGCCCCTCCTGCTTTGTCCCGACTCCAAAGGAAAAATGCAACCCCGCAAAGTCAACAGTGTGTAAGAAAGCATACCCAGTCATCTGTTGAAGGGCATCTCGGCTCCTTTCAGGATTTAGCTATTACTCAGGATTAAGATGTGGTCCATATATGCAATGGAATATTACTCAGCTATCAAAAAGAACGGTTTCTCAACATTTGCTGCAACATGGATGGCACTGGAGTGAAATAAGTCAAGCAGAGAAAGACAATTATCATATGGTTTCTCTCATCTATGGAACATAAGAACTAGGAAGATCGGTAGGAGAAGAAAGGGATAAAGAAAGGGGGGGTAATCAGAAGGGGGAATGAAGCATGAGAGACTATGGACTCTGAGAAACAAACTGAGGGCTTCAGAGGGGAGGGCTTCAGAATGGGATAGGCTGGTGATGGGTAGTAAGGAGGGCACGTATTGCATGGTGCACTGGGTGTTATTCGCAACTAATGAATCATCGAACTTTACATCAAAAACCAGGGATGTACTATATGGTGACTAACATACTATAATTAAAAAAATATTATTATAAGAAAAAAGAAAGAACTATAGTTTTCAAAAAAAGAAAAGAAAGAAAGCGTACCCACTACTTGAAACGCCACCCTCCAGAATTCCCTGTTCCTTACCATCCTCAAAACCACGAATCAACACAAAACACATGAGAAGCCCTCCAAACAAGCCAACAACCCTCATCATTGCAGATCTCAACCCAAGATGCCAGAGGAAACAGGAGACTGAGTGATGTGGTCTCCACAGGTGTTTATAAGCCTCTTGTCTCCTCAGCTGCAGGTGCTGATCCCTCATTCTGGAAGCAATGCCAAAACCCTCAGCATGATTGGCTTTTCTGCCCCAAGGATGAAATTACTATATTACTATAATCATGACAATTCAGAAAAGCAAGAGGAAATGTATAAAGTGGCTTGAAACTGTATTCACCCAAATGGTGTCTTCCCCAAGCATAAGGAGGTGTCTGAAACTGTCGTATATAGGATATATGTCTATTGGGCTGTGAAAGCAGGACTTGGCTAGATGATTTGAGGATCTTCAAGTGGGTGAGATGGAAGAATGATTTATAAATTGATTGATAATATTGTGTATCATAAACACGTTGGGGTCTGATAAAAAGCACCCAGTCCCTGGCCACAAGGCCAACAATTCTGATCCAGGGGGCTGGGTTGAGACCTAGTTATCTGGTCTCTCTAACCAGCTCCAGGAGATTCTGATTCAGAGGGAAAAAATTCACAGAACTGTGGGGTAAGCTTTTGAAAAATACTGCACTCCAATTTAGTTATGCTTTTCCAAAAAGTATCTTGTCATGAATGTGTACATCTCCTTTGAACTCAAACCAAAAAAATGTTTCCAAGAGCATTTTTTCCCAGTAAAGACTGGCAATGTAAAATCTCGAGAAAAAGGGACTATGGAAGAAAGTAAAGTTTGAACTGGGTCCCTGCTTTGGCAAAAACCAACCTTACAAAACACACCATCCGCAAAGCAAGAGTTTAATAAATTACCTTCAGAAATCATGTCATATAGATTGCCCCAGCTTTCAAGTGTAGGATAATTTTTGGTGATTATCATAAAATAGGTATAGGAAATCTCCAGGATTATACATTGATGTAGCAAAAATCAAACAAAAATATACATCTGTGATCATCACAAACTTCAAGGGAAAGTTTTTCCCACTAAATATATATTTTATTATGTATTTTTAATCAACAATTTCTTATTTTAAGATATCTATTCTTTAATGTATAAGTGGAAATTAGTTTGCAATAGATTTACATTTACAAGAACAATATCAATGCATTTTATTACTTTTCAGAATAATATTTTTCAGTTTTCTTAATTATTCAAAAAGTGAACATATTGTAATTTTAGCTCAGGTTTATCAAGATAAAATTGACATATAACATTGTGTAAGTTTAAGGTGTACAACTTGTGGGTTTGATACACTTATATACTGCAAAATGATCACCACCGTAGGGTTAGTTAATATTTCCATCAACTCACAAAATCACCATTTTTGTGTGTGGGGGGAGAATATTTAAGATTTACTCTCTCAGTAACTTTCAAATACATAATACAGTATTGCTAGCTAGAGTCGCCATCTGTACATTAGATGCCCAGAACGTATTCACCTTACAACTGGAGGTTTGTACCCTTTACCCGGCACCTCCCCATTTCCCCCATCCCTCAGCCCCTGCCAACCACCATTCTACCAACTGTTTCTATGAGTTCTGATTTTTTAGATTCTACATCTAAATGAAATCATACAGTATTTGTCTTTTTCTATCTGACTTATTTCACTTGACATAACGCCTCCACAGTCCATCCGTGTTGTCACAAATGGCAGAATTTCCTTCTTTTTTAGGGCTGAATAGTATTCACTGTGTGCGTGTGTGTGCACACACGTGCATGCATATAGAAACCACATTTTCTTTATCCATTTATCCATTGATGGGCACTTAGGTTGTTTCCATATCTTGACTACTGTGAATAATGCCGAATGTGGGAGTACAGATACCTCTTAAAGGTCCTGATTTCATTTCCTCTGGATATAAACCCAGAAGTGGGATTGCTGGATCTCTGGTTGCTCTAGCTCTAACTTTTCGAGGAACCTCCATAGTTTTCCATAGTGACTGTACCAACGTACATTCCTGCCAACAGCGCGTGAGGTCTCCCCTTTTCCGCATCCTCATCAACACTTGCTATCTCTTGTCTTCTTTGATGGCCATCCTAACAGGTATGAGGTGATACTTCATTGCGGTTTTGATGTGCATTTTCCTGATGATGAGTGATGTTGAGCATCTTTTCATGTACTTGTTGGACAATTATATGTCTTCTTCGGATAAATGTCTCTTCGGTTCCTCTGCCCATTTTTTAAATCAGATTGTTCGTTCTTTTGCTATTAAGTTGTATGTATTCTTTACATATTTTAGATATTGACTCCTTATCAGACACTTATTTTGCAAATATTTCTACCACTCCATAGGTCACCTTTTTCATTTTGTTGCTCGTTTCTTGTGCAGAAGCTTTTTAGTTTGCTATAGTCCCGCTTGTTGATTGAACAAGTGAAAGCTTAATTCTATAGTTCAAGATCTCACTGAAGAATCCAGGGAAGCTGCAACTATACCTAAAATACTGTTAGAACTAATAAAAGAATTGATTATGGGGGCGTCTGTGTGGCTCAGTTGGTTAAGCGTCTGCCTTTGGCTCAGGTCATGATCTCAGGGTCCTGGGATCGAGCCCCAGTTCAGGCTCCCTGCTCAGGGGGAAGCTTGCTTCTCCCTCTCCCTCTACCCCTTCCCCGCTCATGCTCTCTCTTGCTCTCTCTCTCTCTCAAATAAATAAATGAAATCTTTAGAAAAAAGAATAAAGTAAATCTATATACATGCAGCATATATATACACACTATGATATATACCTGTATCTATACATGGTGTGTATATGTCCATAGCTATATATAGTAGGTATATATTTACCTATTGTATACACACACACACTCACACAGAGCTTCTTACAGACCACAGGAATTTTGAAAATCTTCTGATTAAACAGACTCTGCAGGAGATAGACATGGCTCACCCATGAGTGCCCATTGGTGCTTGTACACCACAGCGTCTCTCTGGAAATATGTAAAACCTGGTTTGACCATAGGTTAGACTGACCACTAAGGAGAACTGTAAATCACAACAGAATGGGAATCCATCAAGGTTGATTTTTTTTTTTACAGTACGTAGTAGTCGTCAAGGTTGGACCTCCTGGCCCTGTTGACTTCTCCTTCCCAGGCTGATAAATCAGGCAAGCCCTGCAGTTACTGGGGCAGCCCCTATTAGCACCCAAATAAATTTTAAAAAGGAAAGACAAAACAGAAGAAAGAAAGAGAAAAAGAGGGAAGAAAAAAAAAACCCATACCATAAACTGGGAAGGTAGGGGCATGGCTCCAACAGTGGGTAATGAAATGCACCCTCAGGTCAGAGCTTTGTGGCATCCCTAGATCATCCCACGCAAGTACCAGAAATCGGCCTGCAGATGCCATCTATTGGAGCACTTCAAAGGTCCTAGAAAAGTCAGTTCTCTGGGCACTGCATAGTGCTTTGTTGTACGCACTTTTTTATTGAGATTTTGTTTATTTATTTGACAGAGAGAGAGAGAGCACAAGCAGGGGGAGCAGCAGGCAGAGGGAGAGGGAGAAGCAGGCTCCCTGCTGACCAGGGAGCCCCATATGGGGC
The DNA here is from genome assembly GCF_024610735.1 of Ursus americanus. Lineage (NCBI taxonomy): Eukaryota > Metazoa > Chordata > Mammalia > Carnivora > Ursidae > Ursus > Ursus americanus. The sequence goes on along the minus strand of NC_142150.1, from coordinate 36,460,013 downwards.
TCGATCCCAGGACTCTGAGATCATGACCTGTGCCAAAGGCAGACACTTAACCGACTGAGCCAGGCACCCCTGTTGTGCACACTTTACATGACACTATGGTTTTCCATACCCAAGTGATCAAGAGAGGGTCAGATTCAGGAGCTGGGGCTGACACTGTGTTGTTAAAGGCCTTCTCCCTATTCTCTGAACTGGGTTAATTGATCACATCTGAGTGTGGCATTGGGTATAAAACCACTTTAGGCTCCCCAGCTCCTCTCAACTTCTTGTTGTCCAAGGAGCCCTGAGCCTGGCATCCAGCATAATGAAAGCCTGTGTGGATTTATGGCTGCTCTTACTTGTTTCCTTGATGTGGACGTGTTCTGGGCAAGGGCCAGGTATCAGAGGTGACCCTGAGGGATGGTGCCTTGAAGGGGGAGTTTCTCATCAACATGAACCATGGGGCTTCTGGTGGCTTGGACTTGATTGCCCTCCTCAGTAACTCTTCTAGCTCCATGCTTTTTCTTCCCCTGGGGTCCAGCCGATACTGCTGAATGAGAAGGAGTATTGCACTCAAGGTGTTGTTTTCTCTGCCAATTCTTAGAATTAGCCTCTCCTCTTCTCTCCACTTCTTCCATGGGTCCACGACTGGAAATTCCCACCAAGCCATCCTTGGACCCCCTTCTCTTTTACGTGACTTTTTCTTCCCATTTGCCAGCACCTCCTCTGCTCTTTGACTTTGCACCTGAATTCTTTAAACAGACATTAACTGGCCTCCCTTGTCTAGCTGTCTCTCTTCCCCTCTAGAACATCCCTGCACAAGATGTGAGGCAAGGGCACATTTCTTAAGATGAGACTTCTGACCAAACCCCTCCTTAAAAACTCTAGTGCTTCTCTGCAGCCACGTAGAGAAAGCATAGACTGGCCTTCAGCATGCCAGAAAGACTGACCTCAGGCTACCCTCACATCCCATGTGTCTGTTTGATCCCCAAACAGGGACTTCCAGACTGCTTGCTTCCCCACTAGCATCGCATGGCCTCACTCTGGCACCTGGAGAGAATCTGGTACAGAAGGCTTTAGAACACATTCAGGGCCATGTGGATCACAGACACTTGGTCATATCAAAGGAAGCAGGTGTTAACTGAAAAATCTTACAGATCCATAAATTGTCCTAAATGCTTAGAAGGAAAAGTTGGGTGGATTATGAATGTATGTCATAGGCAGAATTGATATGGTTCTAGGGGGACAGGAGAACCTTCTTGAAGAAGTCCTATGGAAAGTAGGACCTTGGGGATGACATGTCTTCACTTAGGGTAGGGTTGGGGTGTTGGGGAACAGGGAACAACTCTCTGCTTTTTGCCTTACGTTAAAAAAATATGTTGTGCAAAATACCTCTATTTCAGAAGTGGTGCTCTGTGTCACGGCTGCTGAAATGTGACCCATGGGAATGGAATGCAGAGAAGTTGAAAACAGTGATTTGAGTAGACAAGGGAGGGTAGAAAGGGCAGTGAGGGATTTTGAGATGAAGGGGGATCTTAAGCAAGAAGACCATCCCCTCTGCCCAGGGCATTCTCTAAAAACAAGCCTTCTGCAGACTTGGGGCGATGTGGGGTCCCAACGGTTATTAGGGAGCTGACGGAGAATGTCCAGGTTGTGGGAAAGTTAGGGGTGGAAGATTTGTGATGGAAACATCGGTACTCAGAAGTGAGGCAGGTAGAAAAAGAAATCAAACAGGCCATTCCCCCCTTTTGTGCAGACACCCCACAAAGCGCAGCACTGGCTCTGCCCCCACCCCTTCTGGCCCTATAACCTGAAAAACAGGGCCTGGCTTATTTCAGGGCAAGTGCTAGATGAAGCAGGGCCTTGCAGCTCATGTTAAGGTCTTTTTCTACTCCCCATGGGAACCCCAACCAGGAAACCACAGTAGTGGTCCACAAGATGAGAATAATGTGTTGAGTGTCTGTTGCTTTCAGTTGACTTGGGGTTTCAACCACCCTACAATGCCCTTCCCCCAGCCTTGCCTGTTGTCCTCCCCCACGCTGCCATCAGCATTCACAAAACCACATCGGATAGATGAAGGATTGTGGAAGGCAGAATGAATCCTCAACAAATAATCCCTTGTAAACAAGTTGTCTGAGGTGGTGGAGCCATGGACTGACCCGGCTGCTAGCTTCTCAAGATGACCCCTGACCAGATTGTAAACTTGGCCACTCAGGCCTTGGGTCCCTATTTTCCACATCTGCCAAATGCAGAGATGCTTATTCAATTTCTCAAGGATATTAAGAAGTTCAAACTTAAAACGATACTAAAAATGGGATGGTCCAAGGAAACAATGAATATGTGGGTGCTCTGTAAATATAAATCACTCTCAAAGTTTTAGACAATGAAATTGAAACTGTGCGTGCACACGTGCCTCTGTGTGTGTGTGTGTGTATTTCCCAGTGGTAGGAGTGTGTGTGTGTGTGTGTGTGTGTGTGTGTGTATTGCCCAGTGGTAGGAGTGTGTGTGTGTGTGTGTGTGTGTGTGTGTATTGCCCAGTGGTAGGAGTGTGTGTGTGTGTGTGTGTGTGTATTGCCCAGTGGTAGGAGTGTGTGTGTGTGTGTGTATTGCCCAGTGGTAGGAAATTCCTGGTGGCAAAAGAGGCAGATGAGTCTTCTAGGGCCTATTGTCATTGTCAAGTGTCCCTTGTACTTCAGAGCTGACAATGAGTAACTTCGTGCAATTTCTAGAGTCATCCATCCCCTCTTCTCTCTGGGGGATACATTCCAAGACCCACAGCAATGCCTGAAACCATGGGTACTGTGGAACCCTACATATACCATGTTTTTCCCATATATATAGGCTTACGATAAAGTCCTATTTACAAATTAAGCACAGTAGGAGATTAACAATAACAATAATAAAATAGAACAATTATAACAATATACCATAATGAAAGTTATGTGCATGTGGCATCTCTCTTTCTCTCTCTCAAATATCTCATTGTACTGTCCTTAGCCACCTTCTTGCCATGATGTGAGATGATAAAATGTCCATGTGCTGAGATGAAGTGAGGGGAATCACGTAGGCGTGGTGACACAACATTAGGCTACTTCTGACCATATGTCAGAAAGAGAATCATCCTCTTCCTGACCATGGTGGACTGCGGGAGAACTGAAAGGGGAACCATGGATAAGTGGGGACCACTGTACCCTACGTTCACCTTTAACACTGAATCTTGTCCTCGTGGGTTTGACAGGTTGAGGCTCACTGGGCTTGAGCTTAGTGAATCCAGGAAGGTTAGATGGTGAGAGATGCAGGGATCAGGGTGATGAAGGTGTTGTAGGCCATTGGCATTTCTGCTTTTCTACTAAATGCAGGAGGAAGCACTGAGAGATTTGTACACAAGCTGGGAAAATCATCTCATCTGCATTCCTTTGGGCAGCTGCTCTACAAGGAAAATAGGACCGGAAGCAGTTGCTTCCGTGGGCAGACCACCCCCAAATGTGCCACTTTGCATAACTGATTATTTAAAAATAAAGTTACTTAAGAGTCAACCTATGCAAGAAGGACACTCAGGCCCTCCTCTGTCCTCCAGAAAGCAAGAAATAAATCTCCCTTGTGAAAGGTACCCTCTCATACCAAGATGGACAGAGACATCCTTATCGTCGGTGACAGGAAATTTAGAGCCAAGAAGGCTATATAAACAACTCTTTTCCTTTTACTAATTTGCTACCCAGCCCAAATTCTGTTGAGAATTTCTTACTAATTGAAGCTTGCAAAGTAAAGTTTTCTTTGTCCTGTTAATCCCTCACAGACTTATTATCTGTTTGTCTGAAAAGTATAAAAACTGCCTGCCTTGGTCATTTCTTTAGGTTTCAATTTCATTACTTGGGCCTCCACATTAATGTAGTAAAACTTTGGGTTTTATTCTCCTGTTGATCTGTCTCATGTCAATTGACTTCTTAGTCCAGCTGGAAGATCTTGAGGGTAAAGGAAGAATTGTTCCTTCCCTTCATCCTTCACAAGGCTCCTGAGACAGCCCAGCAGAGACACGTGGTAATCTGGGCCAGGGTATTGATCATGGAGAAGTGAGTCTACATGAGATATATTTTGAAGGTAAAAGTGAGAGGACTCAGGGCAGACTAGATGCAGGTATGAAGGAAAAGAAGGAGTTTGAAGAGATCCTAGTGTTTCATGGCTTGGCAGTTGGATGGAGTATGCTGCTATGGAATGAGGTGGAGGGCAAACAGGGAGTGGGGTAAATCGGGGCTTCTGTACCTTTCAGAGGAGTATTTCAAATTTCCACTCGGATGGTTAGTAGCTAATTGGAGAGATGGCTCAAACTCAAGAGAGAAGTCTAGATCAGGCATAATGATCAGATCCCCCAAGGTAACGCGATGTTGTCCAAAGAGCCAGGACTGAGTGTGATTTTCATCCCCAGCTCTGTATTCTGGGACCCTGAGAAAGTCACTCCGTTCTCCATAGTTACTGCACACCTGCTACTGTGTGGCACACAGCCATGGGCAAAAGTTGAAACATGGGATCTATTTTCACCAAGTTCAAGTTTTCCCAGAATGCTCGGTGTTGGGGAACTTGCTCCTAGCATGCCCTAATAAGGATGCAGCCCTCTGCCCCTCCACCAAATGGGGGAGGCCATGGACATGCCACAGCAGCTCTTTCTCTGGTAAAAAACTCTTGAGTGCTGTGCAGGTTCACTCTGGCCATCTGGGGAGCGCCCGTTTGAGAGAGGTAGAGGGCACCCGTAGAGCTATGAAGGCAATCGTGTTTTACCCAGATCTCAAAGTTCCATTTCTTATAGCTGAAGATGATCTTCCTTCTTGGTACCCAATGCTGTTCAAAATTCTTGGAGCTGTTGCCTGAAACAGACTTGCAGACGGTCTTCTTTTTTCTTTGCCTCCTTTAACTGTGTTGGTGGAATGTAGCCATTTCAATTTTCTCACTGTAGCTAAAAGAGCACTGTTTTATAGAGATGAATTGGGAGGCCCTGATGAATTATTCCTGGGGACTGGCTGTCAGGCAATTCGAGTGCGGCCAGACGAACTTGAATTTGATTATCCTGTTAGTCTCTGTGGGATCGTGACGCAGGTAAGAGAAGGAATTGTCTTCCTTAGTACCGTCTGTAAAATCTTTGGAAGCATTGTTTTATGTTTGTTCTTATTATAGTATGCTACTGGTCTTGATAATTGGTACCATAGACTGAGCAGATGCATAGAAAGAACTCGAAGAACCTTTTCTGTTTTCATTTATCCACCAGAGACCTACTATGTGTAGGATACTGACAGCGAATGAGAAACTCAAAGACCTTTCTCTTCGGAAGCTTACAGTCTATGAGGGTAGAACACCCATTACATGGATAGCATGATATATCATCCAGCATTTTCACTCAGTTTCTAATCCTCAGAATTCCATGAGGTTGATTCATCTCCACTTATGATGATTAAGGGATTACGGCACAAAGGCCAATGGTGTAACCAAACTCAAGAAGTCAGGGCCAGAAACCAGATTATTTGATGCCCAGGCTAATAAGCCCTTTGTTTTGTTTTCAATTATGGCTCTGGGATAAGAAACTCTAATTACAGAATGCAGGGGTCCCTGGGTGGCTTAGCTGATTAAGCATCCAACTCTTGATCTTAGTTCAGGTCTCGATCTCGGGGTTGAGTTCAAGCCCCTCATTGGGCTCCAGACTGTGTGTGGAGACTACATAAAAAAATAATAATAATAAAATAAAACAAATTATAGAATGTATAACTATGATTTTTTAAAAAAAATACCATGGGATTTTGGAGGAAAGAGAGATCTGAGAGGGTCCTGAACTAGAAATACACTTTACTTATTCTTCTCTACCTCACAAAAGAGTATTGAAAATGCACCTGGATTGTATCAACATCCAAGTAAGGAAAGTTCTAGGAAGGTTTTTATATAGGAGTTTTCTATCACACCAAAGGGAAGTATAATATATCCAATTTATCTGTCTTAACTTGCACTGCTTTAGACATCGGGCTAAATATTTTCTTTTGAGAAGCTGGCCTTCAAGTCACAGGCAAGGGATAACTTGGACATGTTGCCATGCAATGCTTTCACTGGATCCTCTTCACTGACCCACAACTATCATGATCCGAAAGCACTGTTTTTGCTGGTCCAGCACATACCAAGGCACCAGCCCTTACTCCCCACAGTGCCACGCTAGTCCCTCAGATGTACTCCACTACACCTGCCATGGAGAGGTCCAAAGGCATTTGAAACACTTTCAGCAGTTTAAAACATCTGCCACTCATAGAATCCTTGGCAACAGCCTAAACCAGTAGTCATCAAGCAAGGATGACTCCCCACACCCACCATCATGGTCATTTGGAAACATCTAGCAACAGTTTTAGTTGTCAAAACTGGGCAGGGTTTTGGGGTGCTCCTGACATCTAGTGAGTAGAGGCCAGACACAATGCTAGACACCCTACAGTGCACAGGACATCCCCCCCCCCAAAGGATTATCTGGCCTGAAATGCCGGTAGTGTCGAGGTTGAGGAACCAGGCCTAAATCATCACACTTGCCCTCTCGCCAACCTTGAGCAGCTCTTCACTAAAGGAGCATAGAACAGTGACCCCAGAAACAGCCTGAATTCTCGCCTCATTGATACACAATCCAGATGAGAACATTTCATATTTTTAAAACTGCTTTTTTTCTGTCTCACCCCTTCATTTGACTCACTGAACCAGACAGATCATGAGATCCCAGAAAATATATGCTTCATCCATCTTATAGGATACCATGCAGCTAATAAATTTATACAATAATCCAACAGCTTGAGAACCTCCCTACTAAAGTAGGGAAAAAAGATAGAGATATAAAGAGATCATCTTTTTTTTTTTTTACTGTGTGTATAGCATACTTTGACTATTAAAAAAAGGTTAGGTGGAAATACATGCAAGTAGCTACAGAATAAAGCCCAGATTGATATGCTTATAGGAATTATATCTCATTTATTGAACACCAAATATGTTTCAAAAGATTCCTACAAAGACTACATGTTTTCTGTTCAGAAAACTCAATTTCTTAGCACAAATACATAATTTTCTATTAGCTATCTTCCTTTTTTGCTCTGTTTTCAAGGATTTGGAGACCAGAAGTAAAGAGAAAATGTCATGTTTTAATATAGAGATCATATAAAGCATTTCAGAACCCCACAATAAGGGTCTTTTCTAAAAATCCCCTTCTCATGGAACAATTTTTCTCCCAAGAAGCTATGAAATTTTTTCTTTCCTAGAATTCTGATTTGAGGAATCTAATATAAAACTTTCAAGGTCAACTGACCCTCAACTGCCAGTTCCATTCAAAAACTTCTGCCATGCACTTGGTGTTCTGTTTTCTGATGAAGTTAAGTGCTTCTGCTTTGCCAAAGAGAATTTAATTATCTTGATTGGGGTAAATATCATGATCTCTAGAGATACTGAGTGGCCGATTTTTTATTTGAATATATTAAAAAATGTTGTGACAACTGAACACGTAGTTCAAAGTTCTCTTCTCTCACCAGATTTTCTTTGATGGGGTCGTTTTTCATTCCTGGCTTGCCTATACACCAAAGAATCTATCAATTTCTGCTAAACTTCGTTTGGAATGTACAGTTCCCAGGTCAGTCCAAAATATCCATTGGCTCCTCCCGTAAGACACCGAGAGCTCGTAGCTGAAATTCACTGCTATGTACCTGGAAACCCTGACATTGTGACTGTCCTTATGTAGCTTCTCAGCTTCACAGGGCTCTGCCAATGTTATTTTCTCTCTACAGAAGCTCACTATTCAGAGGGCAAGACTCAGGACAAGTGAGTCACACAAAATTACAAAACCAGGAGTGAACCTTGCTTCTTAATACTAGACCCTTGGTTCTTCCTATCTACTCTTCTACAAATGATGAAGACATGGTGCCAAACCTAATTCACAGCACAAACACTTGACACACAGTGTCTACGGAGATTTCGTAGGCATGCAGATTGGCTTTGACTCTTCCACGATTCAAGAGGCTCTGAGCTGGTGGAAGAGTTGAGGTTTGGGAAGGCAAATACATAATAATCCATTGCCCCTTCTATTTGAAATCAATTAAGTAATAAATCATAGGATATGAAAGATGTCAATCAGAATGTGTAGCTTTATTTCTAGTAAAGCCACTGGCAAAGGAGGTTTTAGATCTGCCACTGGAAAGCCTCCTGCAAGTCCACCATGAAACAAGTTTGCTGACCCAGAGGAAGGAAGAACTGGAAAAATTCAGGTCTCCCTCTTCCCTGCCAAGAGCTTTATTTTTTTTTTTTTTGAGAGAGAGAGAGACTGTGTGTGTGCACATGTGTTGGGGGTGTGGAATGAGGCAGAGAGAGAGAGGAAGAGAATCTTAAGCAGGCTCCACACTCAGCGTGGTGCCCAACACAGGGCTTGATCTCACCAGCCTAAGATCATGACCCTTAGATCATAACCTGAGCCCTGAGCCTGAATCGAGTCCCACACTCAACCGACTGAGCCCCCCAGGCACCCTTGCCTTCCAAGAGCTTTGCCATAGGCTAGACTTTTGGTTGTGGAGCAGACCAGAACATGGCCCTCTGAAGACAGTCAGACTCCACAGGGAGAACTGTTTCCAGACTGAACTAAGCATGATCAGTTCCTTCTCCCAAATTTTCCATCAGATAATACTTTCCTATTGCCTTAGAAAATTAAGGGACAGGACCTAGAGAAGGTAAAGTTATTCCTCCCATAGGTTCTTCTCCTGGAAAGTGGTCCAAAATCTACCTGTCTTCTCTGAAAACTTCAAAAAATTAAAAGAAAAATAGTACCCAACAGCCCATTTAAAAAAGAAAAAGAAAATTCTGTACTTTAAGCAGTAAGCATACAATTTCTTCCAAGCCAATTGGAATTGAATACGGAAAAAGAATCAGAACGTTAGACACTGATTCTATCAGGTAACAGCTTTTGAGCAAAAATGCTGTTTGCTTTTCCAAGTCTTCTGCCATATTTTTTGCTCTGTTTTCTGCCTCTGCTTTGCCAGAGAGACCTTTAATTACCTAAATTGCTAATGATAACCTTGTTTATTGAACACTTGCTATACGCCAACCACAAGTTAAGAAGAATTTCAGGCATTTTAATCATCATTCTCAATGCTATGCATGAGTTACTAGTATTGTACCTATTTAATGTTCGAGAAACCTGGGCATAGACACATTAAATGATTTGCCAACATCACACAGCCAGAAAGTCCTAAATTTAACTCTAGGTAGGATGGCTAGAAAACCATTTCGTTGTAGCCCTAGACTCTGCAGTTCCGGATTGGTTAGCAGGCTCTCGTCTCAGCTTCCAACCTGACTCATGTAGTCTTCCAAACAAAACAAATAGATGTTATTAGCTCTTTATTAACATATTAATAAACTTCAAGAGATTCTAGGAAAATCTTGCCTTCAACCTAGTACTGTTTCCAGCAAAAATTACAGTGAATATATTCTTGAAATCATTTGTCTTAATTTAACAGAGGACTTTTTCTGTGTCCATAAGTTATTATCTCACAATGAAGGATTCGGTGAGGGGCTGCTAGAGTGTTGGACAAGAACATGATCATGTGTTATGCCTAATACAAAGTAAAAAATTATTGTTACAACAAGGTCTGGCAAAACTTGGGTTCAAAGTTCAATCCCAAAATTCAGGAATGATATCTTAAGTTTTTGTATTATTTTTAATTCCCTTTTCCCCCTCCTTTGAAAGTTCCTATGTCTCACCTGGTGAGTTCTTTTACTACACTGAAGAAAGCAAGAACTTCATCCCATTCCCACCTGCTCAACGCTGGTTCTTGATACAGTCCAGATACTGTGTGAGATGTGGTTATGTCCACTTCGGAGAACACCGGGTAAGGATACCTGCAAAAGCCAACATTTAATGTGCCCAATCAGATATTTTATGACTTAAAAAAAAAAAAAGGAACCCATTGGGGTAAGTAACAATCGGTAACATTTAAATCCCCACTGAAGTCTAAATGGCATCTAATTCAGTATAGAGACATATAAGTAGGGTTATATTGGGTTCTTTCTCCTGTGCTTCTATCACGCCATACTTGGTATTCATATGAGGAAGACCCTATACCTTCCAGTCTTATAAATCTCTCCTCACCCTAGGATTTTTTTTTCCTTAACAGTAAGGATTTCACTCTGAAGTTCAGACCTGAATATTTGAGTCCAAAACCAATGACTGTAAGAGAAGAAGGAGTTGAAAAGTTCACAGGTTGCTGGATTAGAGCATCTTTCTTATCTTTCATGGAGACACTAAATGTCTTAAGGCTGGAGAGGGCTCTTTAAAAGAACCAACCGAGCTCAGTCATTTGGGTTTTCCCACTGGGTCCAGTTCAAACAAAATTGTAAACATGTACAAGACTCCCTGTAAATTTGTCTTCTTTTTTTAAATATCATCTTCAAGATGCAGGATCAATGTTGCTCCCATTCTTTTTTTTTTTTTTTAAGATTTTATTTATTTATTTATTTTAGAGAGAGAAAGCACAAGCAGGGGGAGGGAGAGAAACAATCAGACTGCCTGCTGAGTGGGGAGACCCACACAGGGCTCAATCCACGACCCTGAGATCATGACCAGAGCCAAAATCAAGAGTCAGATTCTCAACCAACTGAGCCACCCAGGTGCCCCTATGGTGCTCCCATTCTTAAAATTATAGGAGGGCAGGTGTTATGATGAGCACTGGGTGTTATACACAACTAACGAATCATTGAACACTTCATCAAAAACTAATGATGTATTGTATGGTGGCTAACCGAACATAATAAAAAAACTCTATACTATCCCAAGACCATCTGGGATATAACTCATATCTGGAAGTTATAAGAAAATCATATCCTAAAGGTAATCTTATGTATTTTAACTTTTTCCATTCCCATTTTAGCCCATGGGTATGAGCTCAGAGAGAGTCCTCCCCCTCCTCTGACAATATCCCTGAAACTTGAGACTCGTAAATACCACATATCAGCTAGTTACGGACTTGGTTTTTCCACAGTCAACACCTTTTTATGGACCACGCAATTATTCGCTTCAAGAAGATTTGTTCCGTCCTTTCATCCATGAATTTTAGAATCTTGTGCCCTTGGACACTCAGCGGCAGCACAATGAATCATGGAACTTTACATCAAAAACTAGGGATGTACTGTATGGTGGCTAACATAATATAATTTAAAAATATTATTTAAAAAAAAGGAATGACCCAGTTTAGTCATGTGGCATTTTGTTTTTATATAGTTACATGTTTTTAATTCACTATAATCTAGCTTAATTCCTTTCATGATGCCTTTGAGAAGAGGCCACTTGTGTTTTTAACTTTCAACGTGGCCACAAATCCATGAATAAAATTTGACATGTTTTATTGCATATCTGTGTTTATTGCATTTCTAACAGCATTCCAAGGGGCCAGGTTGAGTGACCAGGAAGGTGGGAGCTGGAGGAAGGTTATGACCAATATTGTTGTCAGTAGCTATTTAAAACTCAACGATTGCAAATGCGTGCTAATTGTGTGCAGTAACGTGGCTATTAAGTTCACTAAAGGAGTGAATAGAAACTGAGACCCGCTACAAGCATAGAGCTCTCAGAAGGGTGAGCGAACAGGATGTTGATTTAGACCCCCCCCCAGAGATTTAACACAGAGCAAACTCTGAAAGTTATGATCATGTCTACCAATACCTTTTCAGATTTTACTTTCATGAAGATGGTATCACGTTTTAAAATTTAGAAGCCGTGTTACTTACCATCAAAGGAATCTCAGCGGTGCGCTCTATGGCAATGACTCAAGCATGGCCACTTACTTGTGGATAGCCGGTGGATCAGGTGAAATAAGATCCCAGTACAGGCCAGAGGTGTTCCCAAAGTCCAAACTGGCTACTGAGTTTCTGTCTTGGACCTGGATGAGCTCTTAACTGCCTAGTCACCTCCAGGAATCTCCACGTATTATCTTTTCTTTTTTTTTTATAATAATTTTTTATTATATTATGTTAGTCACCATACAGTACATCCCTAGTTCCACGTATTTTCTGTTCAGGCATTGCTAATACTATTTTCCATTTGCACGTCCCATTAGCATGAATTCAAGCAAGAGAAATCCATTTTCTGAAGCTATCATGGTCCCAGCCCCTTCCACTGTCGTTTTCACAAGGAACATGTGCATTTCTCAGTGAAGGTAAAGGACACCTTCATCTCAGTCTGCTAGGGCAAGACCAAGACTGCAAACCTCCCTAGGCAGAGCTCAGGTATTAAGAAGTTGGCCCTTTGAGCCTGCATCCTCTTATTATTTCTTTTCACCACCTTTTTGCCTTGCAAGTAAAGAGAGCTGCTTGCATTTCAAAGGTTTTGTTTTGCTTTTTTTCCACTGCCTCTGACCCATCACTCTGATTGTCTCTCTCAGGCTACGCATGTATAGGATTGGGGACCACAGTGTCAGGGTCATGTGCTTTCCTGGGCTGTGCAATATCAGCAACCCATATAAAGATATGCCCCTGCAAATCCCTCCCTATATTTGCAGTTCTGGAGTTCCTGATACTTGACCAGCTAATGTGAAACTCCACTGCCTAATATTATGTACCTATTATCTCCCCACCCTTAACACCTTCTCTTAGAATGATCCTTTATTCTGCTCTTCCCAATGTGTGTAAACAAGAGCCTTTCAAGGAGGAATCCAAACCCCCCAAAATCTGCACAAATCAGGTACACAGGCCAAGATTCTAAAATAAACCTCCTCCCACCAAAATACACGTGTGTGGATGAAAAGGTAGACAGACAAATCCAAGAATGCGTATTTTCTAGGACTTGTACATTTGAGGAGGCCCAGGCCAGGTGCACTACAAGACTATATCCCATACTGTCAGTTGACTTTAGTCCAGAAAATGGGTATTTTGCTATACAAAATTATATTTGAATAAGAAACATCAGTGATTCGGCACTCTAGTTACAGTGCTACAATGCCATTCATTCAGTTAACCCGTATATATTGAGAGAATACTGGGAGTAAAATATTGTTTTATCCCTAAGGATAAATTAATTAAAAAGCAAACATTAATACATTAATTAAAAAGCAAACAGACAGGGGCGCCTGGGTGGCACAGCGGTTAAGCGTCTGCCTTCGGCTCAGGGCGTGATCCCGGCATTCTGGGATCGAGCCCCACATCAGGCTCCTCCGCTATGAGCCTGCTTCTTCCTCTCCCACTCCCCCTGCTTGTGTTCCCTCTCTCGCTGGCTGTCTCTATCTCTGTCGAATAAATAAATAAAAAAATCTTTAAAAAAAAAAAAAAGCAAACAGACAAGGATCTTCCCTTCTTGACCTTACATCCTAATACATAAGAAAAACAAAATGAGTAAAATATATAGTATGTGTTTAGTGCCTAGAGGGAAAAATAGGGAAGGGGGATGTAAAATGTTGATGTGGCTGAAATTTTAGGTAGAGTGGGGAGAAAAGGACTCAAAGAATAGAGAGTTTTGAATAAAGAGACTAAGCAAGTAGCCATATGGATATCTAGACAGAGAACAGGAAGGGTAAATAATGCCATTTAAAATAATTAAGGATTCATGTACACAAAACAGCACACATTTCACTTTGGACTCAAAAGATATTCATCAAATACATTAGAACAGTTAGCTATGATGGAGGAAGGATAGATTGATTAAATCAATGAAATCAAGAGAGAGGTCTTGCATTGGCCAATGATAACAATGTGTGATTAACTCAACCCTTGAAATCTCTTTAAAAAGTGTAACTACCAAGTTCGATTTTCTTTAAAATTAGAAATAGGTGAAGCTAGTCCTCTTGGCTTTCCCAGGTGGATAGAGATAACGGTGGGTGGAGCTAGGGTATATTAAGAAAAATAAGTCAGTCAGAGAAAGACAAATATCATATTATTTCATTCATATTCACTCATATGTGGAATTTAAGAAACAAAACAGATGAACAGAACGGGAGGGGGAAAAGAAAATGAGGGAAGCAAACCATAAGAGACTCTTAACTGTAGAGAACAAACTGAGGGGTGCTGGGGCACAGGTGGGCAGGAAATGGGCTAACTAGGTGATGGGTATAAAGGAGGTACTTGCTGTGATGAGCACTGGGTGTTTTACGCAAGTGATGAATCACTAAATCCTACACCTGAAACCAATATTACCATATGTGTTCACTAGCTAGAATTTAAATAAAAACTTGAAACAAAAAAGTAAATAATTAGTCCCTCAGCAGCTCAGTCAGAATGATCAACATTCCTAAAATCATCCCACAAGGATAGCACCCAACAAAGTAAACTGCATCATGCATCACGATAACCCGGGGAGCCCCATTAAACACAGATTGTTGGGCTCCCACTCCCAGGCGTGGGAGCAAGAATTTGCATTTGTAACAAGATCCTAGATGATGTTGATTCTTCTACTCTGGGGCCCACACTTTGGGAATCCTACAGAATAGTAATGAAGGCTAGCCTATGAACAACGCCTGCCCAGGCACTTCGAAAATCCTCAAGATATTCTAAAGATGACTCAAAATGCTTTCACTTGATTTGACATGAGAATATCCTATACTTCAGACCTCAGGACTGTGGAGTATCAAGTATGTTGAGAGCTTTCTCTCTGTTCTCCAGATTAGTCAAGTAATCCTATACATTCACTGTGGCCTGATGCATGGACACACTTCAGGCTTCTCAGCTTCTCCCAACTTCCAGTTGCTTGAGGGGTTAGTTCTTAACCTGTGATCTAGCATGAGGAAGGCCTTTGTGGAGCTCCCTTCTGCTTTTTTCCTTGATTTGGATGTGTTCTCAGCAAGATTCAGGTTTAAGAGTACACTTTGACTGAAGTTTGAAAGGGTGGTTCCTTGATGACCATGAGTCATGGTGAAAGAGGGCTTCACTGCCTCCATTTTGACCTCAAATTTTCTAGTTTAGTTCTTCATTCTGGCTTGTCTCTTGGCTCAGGCAGAAGACCCTAGGGCAAATCATCCCCTGATGGGAACCAAAACTACCCCCTCAGTAACAAGGACTTCCCTGAGCCACCAAGAACCCCCCAATGATGGACGCCAAGACAGCAATCCATTTGACCTTCACCGCCTATCTGCACGTACCCACACACCTTTGTCCCGCATTTTCCTTACATAAACCTGAAAGTATTTTTTGCCCTTTGGAGATAGTCTCTGAGACATTAGTTCGCTTTCTCCCCAGTGCTGGCCTCACTGAAATAAATCCCTCTCTTGTTTGACCACCACTCGTCTCTCTGCCTTTGGATTTTGTCAGCTGTAAGTGGCCGAACCTGGTCTGTTTTGGACCCCCGGAGCCAGGCGCTCTTGCCCCCCTGTGCCCCAGTCACAATGGGACTTCTAGGCTAGTTGCTTAGGTTCTTTCCTAAAAGCTGAGAATGGATGGTTCCAATTAGCCCTAGCTATAGTCTTCTCCTTGGGTCCAATTAATAGTATTGAACAATTGATGAACTCCCATCATTATCTTCTCTCTCAAAAATATACGTTGATGGTTTTCAGAGTTAACTTGTTTTCCTCTTCTCTCTCATTTCCTCCCATTAAGTCATCCATGGCCCATCTGCTCTTCCAGATGGGTACCCCAGCTATTCTTTTACGACTTCACATGAAACCACATTGTGGCACATTATCAACTATTGTCCCTTACTGATTTTATCTCCTCCCCTCACAATACTGCTAGGTAAGTTTTCTTAGCTACTCCCTAGTTCAATTCTGTCTTCAAAATTCCAGAGCTTCCCTACAGCCACCCTGGTGAAACAGACTCAAATTGTATTCTACCCCTCACATCAACCTCACCCAGAGCCCCGCCCCACCCCAATGCTGCTCATCTAAAGACTTCAGGAAAAAAAATTTAGGACCTTTTTATTCTATTTGCATAATATGTCTCCAGTACCTTATGCAGACCATACAGGTTCTGGACAAAAGGTACCTGACTCAGAAGGACCTTCAGAGTCCTATCATAACACTGGTACTTCAGAGAAGGTACTATGCAGCTCGTGGTGGTTATTTCTATCTTGACGGGGCCACAGAATATGAAGATATTTGGTTTAACACTATTCTGGGGATGTCTTTGAGGGTGTTTCTGGATGAGATTAATATTTGACTGTAGAATGAGTAAAGCAGATCGCCCTGCCTAGTGTGGGTAAGCCTCATCCAAGTCAATTGAAGCCTGAATAGAACAGAGAGGCTAAGAGGGAACTCCTCCTACCCCATTGCCTTTAAGCGGGGATATTGGTTTTTTCCTGTGTTCAGACTCAAGCTGAAACTGACTCTTCTAGGTCTCAAGCTTTTGGACTAGAAACCACACTGTTAGTACTCCTGAGTCTCCAGCTTGCTAACTACACATCTGACGACTTATTAGCCTCCATAATCACATGAGACAATTCCTTATCATACATACATACATACAACATACATACATACAACATACATACATACAACATACATACAACATACTATTTGGTTCTGTTCCACTGGAGAACCTAATACACAGCTATTTAAGTTTTCCTCAGTGTTAACATTGAAAGGATACACTTTACTCACCTTATGAATCTTTAGTACCTGTAATAATAATAAAACACTAAATCTTAGGAGGTTTTGTTTATAATGAATAAAGGCTCTCTTCAAGCTGCCCCAAATGATGGATTATTGCAGACACCTGACAGGCTTCAGTTATACGAACACAAGTCAGTTGGTCCTCTCACAACTTCCTATTCCCTGAATGCACGTTGCCTTGAGCGCTGGCCAGATGAAGGTTTTTCTGGCAGTAGGCGGTCTGCACCTCCTTTTTTCTCTGATCTGGACTTGCTCTGGAGAACAGCCAGGTATTTACAGGGTAACAGGAGAGATGGTGGGTAACTGATGATCAATAATGAGGCTGCTTCTTTGGCTTTCCAAATCGGAATGTTTCCATCTGCCGCTACATTGCTAATAACTAAGGGTCGGCACTAAATGACCTGCCTTGTTTCCCACCTGGCTTCACCACAGGTAGCTTCCTTTGTCCAGCAATATCCTTTCCCCCTTTAAGGATAGCTTATCATACTAGAAGGAAATTGGGGCTGGTCACTTAGATAGAAGTTTCCAATATATCTGAGATGCAAGGGTTATCTTGGCTTTAGCTGTGGAGAATGAGGCCTGGACAGAAACCTTGAAAAGACACATTCACTGTATATGTGTCAAATGCTTGTCTCTGGATTCTCAGCTATTTCAGAGGGACCTTTCCTTTTTCAGTTTGGTAAATCAAGATGCCAGTAACTGGAATTATGTGTAGCAGAAATTTTAATCATGAGCCCAAGAGAGTTATATCCTAATAGATTTTCAAGATACAGAGTCTGGTCCACCTCCAGAATCCAGTTATTTGAAATACACACATAAGGACTTCAGGATGGAGATTCCTAATGCTATTTCTAGAGAAAAGCTAAATGATCTCTTACAGCTGGGGAGACCAACTCAAAATTCTGATAGACACAGGTCCTATATCCACAGTGTTTTTTTCTTTAAGATGTCCTATATAGGGAAGATCTGGGGGACATAAGAATGTAGACATCTGGGGCCCAATCCACATTCAAAGAATTGGAATTCTAGGATCACCTGGGTGGCTCAGGTGGTTAAGGTCCAACTCCTGATTTCAACTCAGTTCATGATCTCAGGGTTGTGGGATCGAGCCCCACGTTGGGCTCGGTGCTCTGCTCAGAATCTGCTTTTCCCTCTCCCTCTGCTCCTGCCCCTACTTGTGCTTTCTCTCTCTTTCTCTCACTCTCTCTCTCTCTTAAATAAATAAAATTTTTAAAAATAAATAAAGAAAATAAAGAAATGGAGTTCTGAGAATTTGGCCAAGGAATTTGATTTTTAACAAGCACTAATGTTGACTCCACAATAAAATTTTAATGAAGAGCCAGTGACTTTATCATTTCTTGATTCTAACCACAATTGGGACTCAACATGAAGTCATTTTTTTAAAGATTTTGTTTATTTATTTGAGAAAGAGAGAGAAAGAGCATGAGCCAGGGGGAGAGGCAGAGGGAGAGGGAGACGCAGACTTCTCCTCAGCAGGGAGCCCAACGTGGGCTCCATCCCAAGATTCTGAGATCATGACCTGAGGTGAAGACAGACACTTAACCGACTGAGCCACCAGGCACCCCTGAAGTCACTTTATGTTCATGTTCATAGTGGACAAAATTAACTCGCAGAAAATTTGGCGAGATTCTTTTATTCTTTCCTGCCACATATGAGTTCATTTTAGTATCTTCCAGATGCTAAGTTCTCTGAGATCTTACCACTACTACCACTATCTCCCTTGAACTCTTCCAACTATCTATATAACATATTAACTGGATGGAGAACATGTATTTTTAAACTATTACGTCTAAAAGGAAAGGGGTGTGTTTTCTAAAAATCTCAAACTTGTCTCTCTCCAGGTTTCTTCATCTCAGTTAATTGTAGTACCATCTATTCAGATTCCCTTAGAATTATCACTTTTCCTTCCCCAGCCCCACATGCCTATGCGTCCAAAGTGTTTCTAGAATCCCACTGGTTCTTTCCATCTCTTCTACAGAAACTCAAGTCCAAGCTGCCAACAGCAGGTCCTGGTCTATATGAATTTCCCTGTAAGTGTTCTCCCTGATTCCACTCCAGGCCAACAACCCACTCTCCTTCTACCCACTAGGATGAACTTTTAAAATTATCAGTCAGATCCTCCTTACCCCATATCATGCTCACTGTGGTTCATTACATTCTGGTTAGAATGTGGTTACACTGAACTATCTGTTCTTGGAAGGCACCAACCAGAGTCTTTGCATTTCTTAATCTCACTGCCTAGAATGACAGGTGACTTAATGCCTGAGTCATCCTCTGTGTAAAGGGAGAATATCTCGTCTACCTATCGAACATGAGCCAAAAGGGAGAGCGGTCAGGTCAATCATTTTCTGTGAGCTTTACATCTATGATTGTGATACTGAGATTCCCCAGTAGTTGGAAATTGCCAGCAGCAGAAGATGGTTTTAAGACTATGAACAGTTTACCCCTAAAATCTAATCAATCCCACTAGGGGGAATGATTCTTCCAGTGGTTCTACGCTTGCCTCCTTTCGAAAGCACATAATTCCTTTCTCGGATTCTCCAATTCACCTACTAAATTATCATCAGTGTCAAATTATTCTGGGATTTAACTGCCAGATCTTATATTTTACCACCCAATTTCTTGACTGTTAGCAACCTTGAATGCTTCAACCAAAAATATTATAGCTTCAGTTGTCTCTTGACTGATTGGGTATGATACCAGCTCTTTCCAATCCTTTATCAGCACCATTTGGGCTGCTTCATCCGTGGGGATGCCTTTTCATCACAAGTCTCAGTTTTATTATTATTCTAGTTCTCCTTAAACACAGCCGCTTGTGATCCGGAAGGGTATGCTCATGCTTCCCTCTTTCTCAGCAATAGGTAGTATTGCTCATGTATTCATTCAACAAATATGTATTGATCATTTATTGTGGGCTTGTTCTTGGCTCTAAATAATACAGCAATGAACAAAACAGACCACAGTTTCATTCTTATGGAGCTTACATTCTCATGCAAAGACGACAATGTTTGAAATAATATAATTACTAGGTCAAATTAGTAGTAAGAGAAAATAATATTGAAAAGGAACATTAAGTTAAGCTATGATCACTAAATTTCAATACCAACTTTATTCGTTTTAGTTTGGTCAAATAACTGTATTGGTTAAGAAAATAATAAGATTAAATAGAGATATTAAGATTAGAACGTAGTTTTTGCTTTCCAGAAGTTTAAATTGGGAATGGGGGTAAGCACATTGTTGCCCATAATTACTAATATAAATGCCAAAGCGGAGATGACCTTCCATTTAGAACTGTAAAATAGGGCATCTATTGTCTTGTTTGGGTTAATTTTCATCCATGGATACCATCTCCTGGATTCTTCTTGGCGGTAGGAGGGCATGTTACATTTCAAGGGACAAAATAAGACTATGAACATCACCTCTAAAATACTTCTCCCCTACCGAGGTGGGGGAGGATGCCTTGTATTGTTAACTAGCTCTGAACTTCCCTGACATTCCATGGTACCACTATATTCTCTGACAATTTTTCTTTTCTACCTCTCAATAGTGTATATATGATGTAGCCCCTCTTTGTTCTTGGCCAGGATTAAGCCAACTGCATTTCAGAACGATTTACCTATGGCCTCTGATGAAGTGTTCCTGGGAGATCAATGTCCTGTAACCTCAGTCCATCAAGGATTTTATGAATTTCAATACCATCCCAGGGACTGTAACATCAGGATTGAGGTAATTAGGTATCTGCTCAATTAATTAAATCTTCTTAAAGACTTTCTGCCTAACAAATTGCATGCCATGGGGTTTTTCTTAGTTTTTCCCTACTACTAAGTTAAGCTGATTTTGCCAAATGTCACATAGGCCCTGGGAGGTAAAAGAAAGCAAAAAGAAACAGTTTTCACCTTTCAATTAGTGGCACCCCTCTCTAGAGAATGCAAAACTAAACAAGACATGGAACTTGTCCTAAGTCTAGAAAGCAGGCTTTTCTTCTTCTTCTTTTTTATATCAGGGATTAGCAAATTCCAGCCTGAAGGCCCTATCTGGCCCACCAGCTACTTTTATGTGGTCCATGAGTTAAGAATAGATATAAGTTTAAATGATTGAAAAAATAATAAAAGAAGAATAACGTTTTGTGATAAGGAAAAAGCATATGAAATTCAAATTTCAGTGTCCATAAATTCAGTTTTATTAGAACAAAACCATCTCATTTGCTCATTAATTTACATACTGTCTCTGGCTACTCTCAAACTATAATAAGAGCAGAGGTGAATCACGGGGACAGTGGTCACCAAACCCACAAAGCCAAAGGGATTTACCATCTGGCTCTTTACAGAAGTTTGCCCATCCCTGCTCAGTAGTATAAAAGCTAACCAAGAGGCCTCATCTCTCTCTAAATTTTCATAGCCTGAAGAAGCAGCCAGTCCTTGCTGGCTTAGGCAAACGGAGGAGGAGTGTGAGTGGTTGACACCTCTGACCTTTGAAAGACTGCCCAAACCACATCCTGGCCTCTCAGCAACCCCCCTCAAAGAATCCGGTGATGGTAGAACAAAGGCACCAGTCCGAGGGGGGCTGCAGATAGTTGGAGAGCCTCATAGGAAGCTTTGACGCCTTGCCTTCCAAAACAACCTACCTCATTCCACCCAACCTCCATGAGAAACCCTGAGGGAAGGTCCTTTCCTTTAGTTTTTTTCTCCATTCAAAAACCAAGAAACAAAGACTTAGCGTGTTTTTAAAACAAATTTTGACATTATGTTCACGTTCCTATAAATATGTAACGATGCTGATGGAAGTGAGGGGCGGGGCCAGGTAAGCTAATGGAGGAGTTTCAGTTACGTTAAGTGAATATTGAGAATACATTCTTAAAAAATGTACAAATACTGCGGCAGTCCCCAGATGATGAGATTAAATCTTTATATTGTCCATACTGCATTTTTCACATTTCCTTGTAAGAAAAAGTTATTTCTCAAAAATATATAAACCTATTTGAAGTATTCTTTATAATTAGATGTATCTCTTATTCATCTACTATTCAAGGGTCATGCTCAGCAACTCAAAGCCTCCTAGAAACTAGAGAAAAGTTTCTCAAGAAGAGGTCATAAACCCTTTCTTGATAATGATAAGTAATAGCTTTGAGGCAATATGGTTCAAACTCCAGGGGCGGGTGCTCCCATCCCCTATGAGCCAAAACCTATACAGGTGTTACCTCTTCTGGCCACTTAGAAAAAGGCCCCCTTTCCCAGTGGGAAGACAGCTTTCAGTGCACATGTGCCTGCTTTTGAGAGCTGTTGACTAAACCACTAATTCCTAACAAAATCCTTAAGTCGGCTTACACTCTCTGTCTCCTCAGGTCCTCCCAGGGGATCGTATCCTTTTTGTATCTGAAATCATCTTTATGTCAAAGTTCTCAGATCTTGAAGCTTCCATACCTGTGGCCTGTGTTGTCCCCCGGTGAGTCTAGAACACCCAAGCAGTTTTACATTCTTCAACTGCCTTTAACTGGTTGGGGAGGCAGAGAGCACTGAAGCCAGGAGACCACGTGATTATGACAGGGTCGACCAGACCCTCCTGAGACTCTTACCCCTTGATGCCCTATTGTTCTGTGTTCTTGGGCTCCCAGCTTTGCTACTTATTACCAGTGTGTCATTGGGGAAGTTACTTCATAACTCTGTGCCTCAGCCTCCCCATCTTAAAAGTGGAGATAATAGTGCCTATTTCACTGATATGTAGTGAGGATTAAATGAGATGATGTACATCAAGAGACTGGAACAACTCTTGCTCCTAAGAGGCACGCAGGACACAGTGGCTGCTGTCAGCACTGCTGCAGTCCATCCTCTTCAATGTGTATAGAGCTGCATGTAGGACGACTACGTCTGACTTCACCATCTACCCAGAAAATCTTGGACTGAGAATTTGGTTTGTTCTAATTATAGTTACTGTCCATATGACAAATTCTATGATCTCTTAGCCAAGACCAACTGGGAATATTAGAGGTTCACCTATAGGGGATGGGAGTGCTGTGCACTGACCACTGTGAATTTGTGGGCTGGGGAGAAAAGAGAAGCTTACTAGAATCCTCCTTTTAACTAGTAAAATGTTAAATATTTTAACTGTCTCTGTGACCCATGGGATAGGACTCCTATTGGCTTATTTGGACTCTACTTTTTACAGATGGTCCAAGATCATAACGACTTCTCACCAGCTAAAAGCAAATCTGGTGGTATATTTGGGAGGGCCTTCTTTTGCATTAAGCTTACAAAGCCCAGTTCTTAAACTAATAAACCCATTTTCTAAAATGAGGACAGGATGACAACATCTCATACTGTTTCTCCCACCAGTGGAAACCTCTGATGCCAAAGCAGGAAAAGTAAGGGTCAAGGGCTTGGTTTCAGGTTCTGAACCTCAATCACCAGGGCTCATATGGATCTTAATTCCATCCCTCTCTCTCTCTCTATCTGCTTCTCCCTTCTATAGGCATCCAGCTCCCATAAGAATAACCACAGGAAATGATGCAAATAAACAAGGTGGCCTCAAGCGAAGCCCAGGAATAGCAAATTTATACAGTGGGGAGACTGTCAACAGGAAAGAGAAGGTGAGGTCACTGAAAGTACATAGATTAATGCTGTCCCTGGATATTTTGTAACAGCAAACAGTAAGATTTTTACACGGAAATTGTATAAACACCTGTGCTTCCAATTCAGGAAAGGCTGGTTAATGCGTCCTTGCTTACTAGAGATGTCAGTCTTTCTGGTAGCCCCTTATCTGTCTGGCAGGAACGGGCATATTAACCACGTGACTCAGAGTGTCTCTTGGGAGCCATGGAGGATGAGGCAATAGGTGGCACATTCTTACCAAAATCAATATCAATAGAATATTAAATATAAATGTGTTAAAATTAATACTAAAATCATAGAATGTAGACTTCAATAAGGTAGATAATCCATGAGAATGTACCCTCAGAAATATCTTAGATTCTGGGGCGCCTGGGTGGCACAGCGGTTAAGCATCTGCCTTCGGCTCAGGGCGTGATCCCGGCATTACAGGATTGAGCCCCACGTCAGGCTCCTCTGCTATGAGCCTGCTTCTTCCTCTCCCACTCCCCCTGCTTGTGTTCCCTCTCTCGCTGGCTGTCTCTATCTCTGTCGAATAAATAAATAAAATCTTTAAAAAAAAAAAGAAAAAAAAAGAAATATCTTAGATTCTGTCTTGAAAGGATTAAATGCCTGTCAGGGAGTACATTTCCTAAATTATTTGGATTTTCCTTCCCAGACAGCTAAGAAGGAAATTCTGAATATATACAATCATATGTGTTACACACCAGGATATTGCTCTCCCTGAACAGAAAGAGCTGTATGCTGGAGATGGTAAGCTCTTTTTAAAACTTGGGATATGTGACAGATGCTATTTTTAAAAAGATATATATTACATATCTCTGATACAGTCAAGGTTAAAAGAAGCAAAAATATTTACATCCTTAGACATGTATAACTCCTATATTAACTTTTTTGGACAAGACCCCAAACATTACCTCTTTTCTTTCTATCCTCACCATCCCTCCCTGGGACTTGGGAATGGTAGGCTTTTGGGGGCAAACATTTGAGAACAAAACTGGAGCAGATTCTGGTTCCTTTTCTCTTTGCAGAACAACTATGTTGATGCACAGTTCTGCTACTTAAAAAAAAATCACACGGCTCGTCTTTCTCCACCTGCGAATTTGGAAGGTGGATATAAACCCCTATAGCTGTGACAGTTGAACTGCATGTTAGCAGCGAGAATACTGTGGATCCTGTGTGTTATCTTACATTTTTAAATGTTTTAGAAGCCGTGATTTTTAATGGAATGGCCCTTTGTAGTTTCATGATCTTTTATTTAGAAGGGTCTGCCCCTGTTTTTAACTTCATAAGGAATAATAATAAAATGTGTTCTCTTTTAATCAGTTCTGTATTATTTCTTAATGCACAGTGCTGTGGTAATTCATCATATGTAAAACTTGTTATATGCAAGCTTATGTTTTCATTGGTTGTTCAGTGCCTGTAGTCAAAGGTTAATGTTGGTTATGCTGAATAATATAGCCTAGAATTTCCACCTGTTTGGGACTGGCTAGAGGAAATCGAAGAACTGCTAGAAACAAAAGAAGTTAGTGGTGTGTGTTTAAAGTTTCCTATTTCAGCTCACATGACTCAGTTCCAAAGACAGAAAAGAGAGGAAAGACAACTGGAAATGTTCTCATTTTACTAATGGCATTACCGGTGGCCAACATGGAGAAAGGTTTAGTCCTACACTACCAACACAGGTGGTGTTGGCTAGGTCATCGACTACTAGTCCAACACCCAACAAGGCCATAATTCATTGGATTTTATATAAAAAAATATGTGTCTTGAGAATTTAATTCTCTAAAACATTTTTTTAGTAATTTGCAATTTAAACATTAAATAAATAATCAGCATCAGGAACCAATACTTCTTTGACTTCTGAATCCAGAGCATTCTATTTTGGCCTAATTTCTCCTTTTGTGATGCCAAGCTTCACCCTTAACAGGAATACAGATACAATAAGGAAAGACAGAAATCAAGGGTTGGCAAACCACAGCCCATAAGTAAAATTTTATCCAACATAGCCTTGCCCATTCATTTCCTTATGCTTTTGTAACGTAACAGCACACTTGAGCTGCAAAAGAAACCACAAAGCACCTAATATTTACTAGCTGGCTCTTTCCTGAAAGTTTGCTGGCCCCTGGTCTTCATTAAGGAAGCCCTGCTAAACCCATATTTCAATGTATTACTTTATTTGACATTTTGGTTTTTATTACCATGGCATCATCCAGTCTCACTTGGGATGGGGGAGAAATATGCCTATAAAAGGACACTGGATGTGTAGATTGGTCTGGGTAGCACAGACATTTTAATAACACTTGTTCTTCCAACCATGAGCATGGAATGTTTCTCCATTTCTTTGTGTCTTCCTCAAATCTCTTTCATAAGTGTTCTATAGTTTTCAGCTGATGAATCACTAAACTCTACCTCTGAAACTAATAATATACTATATGTTAATTAATTGAATTTAAACAATTTTTTTTTAAAAAAGGACACTGGGCACTCATGTTTAATATCTGGCAGATCGGTATTTAGAAAAAGTACCCATAGAAGTTGAGTCTCTGGAAGTTAAAGGCATTAAATTATCAATTCATGAACTCCCCCTGGAAAGTCTTTGTGAACTTCCAAAAGTATAAATATTCCGATATGAAGACCACTAGCCTAGACAAAATCCGTTGGTGGAAATGAGACTTCATGACCTAAGTTAGCACAGTGATGAGAAAATAGATTCTGGAGACAGACTGATTGGATTTTCATTTTTATAGACTCCTAATATCTATGTGACTTATGCAGGCTCCCTAAACTGCCTGAACGTCAGTGTCTTCATCTGTAAAATGGGACTATAATAGTACAACCCCACAGGCTCCGTGGGAGCACTTAATGTGTTAATGCAACCACATGTTTTAAGAAGTGCTTGACACACGGTAAATTCTTAATAAATGTTAGCCAAATTCACAAATGAAATTATTCCTGGTTTTTTTTTTCCTTGCCTATTATTTTGTTTTAGGATGTTTTGTAGTTGTGACTCTCAGGAGCCAGAACTCTGTTGATCATAGGCTAGCACGGCTAACTAGCATTATTGATCCATGGAAAGACTCATCTTATGTTTCTCTTAAGTCCACGTCCTGATCTTAAATGGTCATCCTTAAAAGTATTTAAAGTTGAGATGTGTGGTTGGCTCAGTCCGTCAAGCATTTGACTTGGGCTCAGGTCATGATCTCAGGGTCCTGGGAGTGAGCCCCACATCTATCTGGCTCTGCTCTTAGCAGGGAGTCTCCCTCTCCCTCTCCCTCTTCCCCCTCCCCCTTGCTCCATTGCTCATGCTCTCTCTCATATAAATAAATAAAATTCTGGCATTGCTATTTAAAAAGAAAAGTATTTAATGTATACCCTTCCACACTATTTTCCCAGTGTTGTCTTACATATATGTACGCATGTGAAAAATCTATGTTAATGTATGTTTATAAACAGTTTGGTGCTATACCTTCTAGGGTTTTTCCTTGCATTGTTTATTCACTTTTCTGTGTTTGAGCTAACTCCATGTTTCGAAGTGAAATCTAATCGACTCCTCTTCACCTTGCATTGTGTTCCCTACTGTTCTTTCCTGCTTCCCTGGGCTCCAGCGGCTCTGAGCTAATTCTCTCAAGCACTCCAAACGTCGTTTGTATGGTTTTCTATTGCTCCATACCAAATCACCACAGATTTGGTCGCTTAAAGCAACACTACTTATTATGTTACAGTTCTGTACATCAGAAGTCCACACGAGCTCAACTGGGCTGTCTGCTGAGGGTCCCATCAGGCCAACATCAAAATGTCAGACAGGCTGGGATCTTACCTGCAGTCTCTGGAAAAGAAACTGCTTCCAAGTGCACTCGAATTGTTGGTTGAATTCAGTTCCTTGGGGTTAAAGGCCTAAAGGCCCTGCGACCTTGCTGGATTTCAGCCAGAGACCTCCAGCTCCTGAAGGCTGTCCACACTTCCCTCAGAGGGCCCCCGCCATCTTAGAATCAGCAAAGGGTCCTTCTCCCACTCCCAAATCCTGTCAATGACTAACGCCACCAGCGAGAGAAAACTCTGCCTGTTAAGGGCTCCTGTGGTTAGATTAGGCCCACTCAGATAATCTCCCTTCTGATTAACTCAAAATCAACTGAACAATCCACTTTTCCATGTGAGGTAATATAATCACAGGAGTAATGTTTCCGTATAATCACAGATTCCACTCACACTAACAGAGAAGGAGTGACGCAAGACAGTGGCATTGGGGTCATTCTTATCGTCCTTGCCATACCTTCCCACCACATGACATTTATACTTTTTGATCCCTCTCCTTGGCAATCTCTCCCCAATGTTTGTAACCGTTCCCTCCCTCTCTCTATTCAGACTTCCACTTAATCACCACCTTAGAGCACTCTTCCCTGAAAACAGCCCCTCATCAATGTTCAGTCCCATTAGCTGTTTTATTTTTTTAATGCTCTTATCATTATATGTCATGCTCGTGTAATTGCTTGTTTAATGGTTTTGCCCCACAACAAAATCTGCCCCGTGAGGGAGGTAACATTGCTGGTTTGTTCACCACTATGCCCAGCAGCTGGACTGTCACCTGGAACATAGGAGATGCCCAATATCTATTTGATGAAAAAATGATTAATAAACCATTCTTTATCAACCAAAAGATCCGCAGATCATTGAACTTTAATTCCCCAGGCTCCACAAATTGATACTTCAAGATACTCTACCAGGGACCAGTCTACAATCTTAGAATGAGTTTTACGAATTTTGATGGGACGTTCTACTAATGGGTCCCCCTACTCTGACCGATGAGCACTGGAGGCAGGCAGCAGCATTTCCACCTGGTCAACACTCTCCCCTCAGGTCTGGGTGAATCAAATCAAGGGGCAGATGGGTCGAGCATGATAAGATAGGTCTGTGTGTATTTCTGAAACACCTAAGTGCTAAATGAAAGGCAACCAGCAGGTAGGACAGGTGGAAACAGCCTACCACACTACTTCTTCCTAGCTCCCCCTCCAGTTTCACAGCCTAGTGAGCCTCAGAGAACACACACTGCAAAACACCCCCGCAGTTTCCGATTCCATCCCTGCAGGTGGGCGTGAGAATGTGCACATTTATCAAGTCCCCTGGTGAAGCTGGTACTACTAGCCATGACCTCACTTTGAGAACCACCGCTGTAGGGAGTGTTTGGGGGGATGATGTGAAAGCAGGTAAAACCAGTCTTCCGAACTCCACATCCTCTCAGGGTTTGCCTTCTCAGGTGTACAAGACAGTTATGTTTTTCTAGAACTCTGCCTTCTGCCCCCAGGGGTTTTCTTCACCACCCAGACCTGGGGTTAGAAAGACTGCCATCAGGCACAAGTCATAAGTAAGTAATAAGCAATAAATCAAAAATAATGACTTAATGGATGATTGGTACTGGTCAGTGGGGCGGGGGGGGGGGGGTGTCTCAGTGATCCTCAAACCCTTCCTTAAAGAAGAGCCTCCACAACTCACTAACCCTGAACCAAGAGCTGTATTACAATTTAATAGGTACTTTCATAGGCCCACAGAAGACACAGTTCTAGAAAACCCTCAAATAGCGTGTTTTGCTTACACGTCCCACTAATCTGCAATTTGCAGCATAAAATACCAAGTTTTAGGAAGTCAAGCTAATAGGATATTCTCTAATCCTGTCCAAAATGTGGTTAACTACCAACACCAGAGCACGACTTCAACTGTTACAACACAGGAGGCAGCCCACCCACCACAACGTCCCTGTCTCCTGGGTGGGCTTTGGCTCAGGGTTGGACCAAATGAAAGACATCCCCACGCCCCCGGTTAGGATGGCTGCTCCTCCTTGTTTCCACCCTGGGGACTAGCTCTGTGCACCAGACAGGTATAACAAAGTGACCTTCTCCCTCCCCCATGACCAGTGGTCATCTGTGAGGCAAATTTTGGGTTTATCGTTGTCTCTCTACAAGTTTTACCATTTTACTCCATATTTCTGGATCCATAAGCATCATGTATCAATAAATATTATATACTATTGTCTTCTACATCTTTGTTTATTATTGCTTTTGATGTTTTTTGTGTGACTGTGCCATAAATTATTTACCCATTCCTTGCTGAAGGACATTTAAGCTGCGACACCAGCGAGTTTCATAACGTTGCTATTTACTCCCTTGCACGGTACTCCTCCTGCACGTGTGAGTGTTCCTAGGAAAGTGTGGGTGCACGAGCATGTGTGCATGCACACACACACGGTATATGGTTCTCCAGATACTATACTGCAAATTACCTTTACATTTTTTATCAGCACTAGCACCTTAATCTTTTTATAACAAACAGCAGTAGTTTTTATGTACTGCAATTTATTAGACTTTTCTTTCACAGTCTCTGGTTTTCTCTTATGCTTCTCCAACCCAAGATTTTAAAAGTATTCACCAACATTTTCTTCTAATGTTTTATGAATTAATTCTTAGCACTAATCTTTGATCCATTTGGAAACTTTTTTAAAAATAATGAGCAGGGATGTCTGGGGGCTCAGTCAGTTAAGCATCCAACTCTTGATTTCAGCTCAGGTCATGATCTCAAACTGATGAGATTGAGCCCCGAGTCAGGCTCTGTGCTGGGAATGGAGTGGAGCCTACCTAAAATTCTCTCTCTCCTTCTCCCTCTGCCCTTCCCCCTGCTCTCTCTAAAAAATGAAATAATAAAGTGAAATCTAATTTTTCTCCCTGAATGCCAACACAATTATATTAACATCACTTATTAGATAAACCCTCTACATCCTGATTTTAATTAATCTTAATTAATAATCATATATCATTTAATTACATACTTGATCTTGGAGGAAGGTATGGGAATGCTCTACTACAGCTTTTCGCATAGCTATAGGCCTGCAGTGTAGTCAGACTTTATACTCTATGTCCTCATTGACCCAATGGTGTTCATTTCCACCATGGCTACTAAAGCTATCTGAAAGGAATCAGGCTACCAACACAAGATTGCTCTGTTTCTTCTGAATGGAAAATGTGACTTGTGCACAATTCAGAAAACTGCCAAGACATGAACATTATTGCCTGGATTTGCCAATCTTACTAACATCCATGGGAGATGAGAAGAGAGAAGACTCCAATTCAGTTATGGCTTCACTTCTTGCTAGCAAAGTAAACACAGCAATTCGACCACTTTGGCTTTGTCCTCTTGTTTGGAATATGAACTTGATAGAGAACACTTTGTAAAACTGTAGACTTAGAGAAGTCAGTATTATTCAGGTTCTCTATCCAAGCTGTAATTTACAAGAAAAAGAATATTTCAAACCATAAGATTAAAAAATACAACATTCATATGCGCCCCACTCAGCTTTAACAGATTTCAACATTTTATGTGTTTGTTTCAGTTATATTTTAGAAACAAAATGTTACAGTGGAGACCGCTCATGTGTCCCTCCTTCATCTAATTCCTCCTTCTCCTGAGATAATAACTATCATTCTCATGCATCGTTTTATACTTTTCCTAAATGCATATATGTAGATAGCATCTGTTTTACAAATAGAGCACATTTGTCCATTGTTTTAATGTCACAAATGATGTCTTAGTGATGCAGCATTCTGTAACTCTTCCCTGACACTGTTTAATTGACAGACCTGTGGCTTGTTCACTGCACCTGCTACACAGGAGTTAATATTTGAACATATGTTGTTTTAAAAATCTTCTATAAGTTAACTCATTTAATCACACAACAGTTCTGGGAGGTAGGTATTATTTTATTCCCATTCTACAGGTGATCAAGCAATACATGGAGAAGCTAGATAACCTGCCCCAAGGCACAGCTAGCAAGTGGCGTGTCAGGTGAATGGAATAGGTTCTGAGAGTTCACAGCTCAAGATGGGTCTGAAAGGAGTAGATTAAGGTAATCGTTAATATTGAGGAGGGCTCCTGGTATGAAGATGTGCTTAATTCAGTGGCAGGTGTGAACCACTTGCTCACCTTTCTGAAAATTCCATATCCACTTTTTTCCCCCAATCTCCTCTCCACTCACTGTAAGAAGTTAAACTGGAAAAATTCTAACACATTACCAGGCATAAACTAGCAATCCCTCTGTAAGTAGTTTATTAAGCAGCTACTAACAGCAGGGTGGATGACAACGACCCTTCCATGACCAGCCTCCCTGCTCAGGCCCTATTTTGAGGTTATCACTCAGACATCAAGATGGGTTGCCACAAAGACACAGCATGTTTTATTTGTAAAATCACTTCCACACAAAAAGTATATCCAGACATCTTATCATAAGAGAATATACAAGGGCTACATGGCCACTCTGTTTTAAAAAAAAACACATTTAAGGGCACCTGGGTGGCTCAGTGAGTTGAGCATCTGCCCCTTGATTTTGACTCAGATCAAGATCTCAGGGTCATGGAATCCAGCCCCACATCAGGTTCCCTGCTCAGCACGGAGTCTGCATCAGATTCTCTCTCCCTTCCACTCTACTCCTCCCTGCTCATGCTCTCTCTCTCTCAAATGAATAAATAAAATGTTTTTTAAAAATCAACTCAAAATGGATTAAGAATCAAGACTTAAATGTAAAACCTGAACAATAAAGCCATTAGAAGAAAACGGGGAAAAACTCCTTGACTTTGGTCTGGGCAATGATCTTTTGGATAGGACCCCAAAAGCACAAAGCAACAAAAGCAAAAACAGGCAAGCAGGACTACATCAAACTAAAAAGGTTCTGTACAGCAAGGGAAACCGTCAACAACAGAGTGCAGAGAAAATATATGGAATGGGAGAAAATATTTTCAAACCATACATCTGACCAAGGTTAATATCCAAACTATCTAAGGAACTCAAACAATTCAATAGCAAGAAAACAAAAAACCTGATTAAAAAAATGGGCAGAGGACCTAAATAGACATTTCTCAGAAGACAAACAGATGGCCACCAGGCATATGAAAAGGCGCTCAACCTCACTAATTACCAGGGACATGCATATCAAAACCACAATGAGATAGCACCTCAAGGGGATAGGATGGCCATTAGAAAAACAAAAGATAACAAGTGTTGGCAAGGAGAAAAGGAAACTCCTCCCCTCCCTTGGTAGGAATGTTAGTTGGTACAGCCACTATGGAATGAACATATGGTGACTCCTCAAAAAATTAAAAACAAAACTACCATATGATCCAGCAATCCCACATCTGGGTATTTACCCAAAGGAAATGGACACAGTATCTTGAAGAGATGGCTCCACTCCTGTTTGTTGCAGTATTATTCACAATAGCCAAGATTTAGGGTATCCATCCAGGGATGCATAAAGAAGATGTAACACACACACACACACACACACACACACACACACACACACAGAGGAATGTTATTCAGTCATAAAAAGAAGGAAATCTTGCCATTCACAATATGGCTGGACTTCGAGGACTTAGTATAATATTAAGTAAACTAAGTCAGAGAAAGACAAATCCTGTATGATCTCATGTTCTCATGGAACCTAAAACAACAGTGAAATCATAGATACAGAGAACAGGTTGGTGGTTGCAAGAAGCAGGGGTGAGGAGAGTGAAATGGGTGAAAGTGGTCAAAAGCCACAAAATTCCAGTTATAAAATAAGTAAGCCATGGGACTGTAATACACAGTATGGTGACTATAGTTAATGATACTGTATTGTATGTTGGAAAGTTGCTAAGCATCAATTGTAAAAGTTCTAATCACAAGAAAAAAATTGTAACCCTATATGGTGATGGATATTAACTAGACTTCTGGTGAGCATTTCACAACATAGACAAATTTGAAATCATTTTGTTGTATGCTGAAAACTAATAGAATATTGTATGTCAATTATAACCCTAAGAAATTAACAACAAAAAAAATTCTCTCAAACTGTTAACTCAAAAGCCTACAACCATAAAACTCTTAGAAGAAAGCATAGTCACAAAACTTCTTGATCTTGGATTAGGTGATTGTTTCTTAAATAGGACACCGAAAGCACATACAACCAAAAAAGGGGGAGGGGAGGAGATGAACTGCACTTCGAAATTTTAAAATTCTGTGCTTCAGAAAACACTGTCAAAAAAGTGAAAGACAACCCATATAATGGGAGAAAATATTTATCTGATAAGGGACTTGTATCCAGACAGATCTAGAACTCTTACGAGTCAATAATAAGACAAATAACCCAATTAAAAAATAGGTAAAAGATCTGAATGGTCATTTTCCAGAGAGATATACAAATGGCCAGAGAGATATACAAAGCACATGCACTATGATTACTAGCATCAAAGAGGAAGAAAATCACAGGTATTGCATGCAAAATGAGACAGTCACTTTGGAAAACAGTTTGACAATTCCTCAAAAACTCTAAATACAGAGTTACTGTAGGACGTGGCCATTTTACTACTACGTATTTGCCCAAGACAGCTGGAAACACAGAATCTTGTGCACAATTGTTCATAGCAGCACTATTCATGAATGTAATAGCCAAAGATTGGAAATAACCCAAGTGCGTATGTCCATACAATAAAATATTACTCAGCCATAAAAAGGCACGAAGGATTGATACATGCTACAACATGGATAAGCTTTTAAAATATGCCAAGTGAAGGAAATCAGTCACAAAAGGCCACATATTACATGATTCCATTTTTATGAAATGTCCTGAATATGGAAATCTATAGAAGGAGAAATTAGATTAGTGGCTGCCACAGGTAAGGGGAAGGGGAGACTATGAGGTGATGCTAATAGGTATGGGGTGCCTTTTGGGGTGTGACTAAAACACCCTGGAATTACATAATGGAGATGTTTGCACAACCTTTTTTTAAAAAGTAAACTCTACCCCAACCTACGGCTCAAACTCACAACCCCGAGATCAAACATTGCATGCTCTACCAACTGAGCCAGCCGGGCGCCCCACACTTTCTGAATACACTAAAATCACTATATTGTACACATAAAATTTTTAAAAGAAATTTTTTTTCCCTATTCCATGACTACTGGTTAAACTAAATGCTATAGGCCTGTGTTTCGTTTTTAATGCTAACTAATGAAATTATAGGTCCTGCCCTTTAAATGGAAAATCCTCATTATAAATAAAAATAAATCTGTGAAAGAAATGAAGCCACCAAAAGAGAGATCCTTTGTATCATAAAACTCATTCAAAAAATTCGATTTGATACAATATCAAACCAAAATACTCATAAGAATATCACCACTGGTTTTTGTGTGCTATGGAAACTGGAGACTTTTCTATTTGTTAAGCAAGTTGTTCCATAAATACCAATGTGCTTTTGGAAGTATAATCTCAAAGGGGTGTTGTAAGGCTCTGAAAACTTTAAAAATGGTTTTCATGCCCTGGGAAAATAATTTACAAAAGAAATCTGTAGCTCTGATTGGTTGTTGCACTTTCTGGTTTATTGTCCCTGTAATAACATTGTGGTTGATCTGTCTGCATCTCTTCTTCAGTGGTATCAGCTTTGTACAGTCAGGCTATTAATCCTTTAGCCTTTGTCACTTCCCCCCTTATATCCATAATAAAGGCATGCTTTGAAATATAGGAAAGGAACATAAAGGCCAAAGAAATTAGAAATATGTGAACCTCCACAGAGAAGTCGAATTAGTAAGATTTAGGGATATGAAGCAGTATGTCGAAGGAAATTAGAATTGTTTGTATACAACACATACACACCTCTAAATGGATAGCTGAGTTATTCTGCACTTAATTTACCTATGCCTCTGTTTCTCTTGAGTTCACGCTGTAAAACCACTGCCTGTTAAATGCAGTCTACTTTTTCATCTTCCACCAAAGGTCGATGTTGAATCGTTTCAAAGTTACTGTCAGAAAACCCAAGTTCATTCTCTGGCTTTCCTGCTCCCTAGTCCTGCTACCTTACCCGAGTCCCCTGGCCTTGACTTCACTCTAATTACATAACCACAAAGAAAAATGAAAGATACAAGAGGTTTTGCCACCAAGTTCTATAGAACATCTAGGGATCTAAAAATGCTAGTTTCACCCAAACTTCTCCAAAACATGCGGAGTATATTAAAAAGGGCAATTATAGACCAAACTCATTCAGGGACATCAATGTAAAAATCATAAACACGGTACAGGCAAATCGACCTCTACTCACACTTTCCCCAGTCGTCCCTTCCTCTGAATCCCCACGGTGCTCTCTATCTCTGGGCTACATTATGGTCTACAGTCTCTCATTCCCTCCTTCTCCAAAGGCAGAATGTAAATCCCAACTGACCAGTGTCTAAATTTCAGTCCTTCCTCTGTTGGACAGCTGCATGACCTGTGGTCAACTGTTAGCCCGTTTAGCCTGTTATTTACTATGAAAACTGGAAACCATGTCTTTACAGTGTTTCTAGATTTTAGGAGATAGAAGGACTAAAGAAGACTTAAGAGTACTTGAAAAGTCCTAATAATATATACGTCAATGCATTCCCCCCTAAAAGGCCATGACTTCTTTAGGGCCAATTCTGGAGTTCCAGTGGTCCTTCTCTCCTAGAAGTACAAAACTCAAGTGTCATAAAAATGAGCAGGTTCTTCATCTTTGGCCTTGACTGCACCTATCTGGCACTGTACCACTGCAAGTTAAGGTCTGGGGGTTAATGATTTCAAATGGTCTTTCTGAATCCCACATTCAGTGACAAGGTAACTAAACTCATATCCCTTCTCAGGTATGTTGGTTACAGGACAGCCAATTCCCAGGGACACCACCAGAAGGCAAAACGTCATCTTGACCAAGTACAGTTGGTTCCACCACAGCCCAGAAAGCAAAAGAAATATATCCTACTGACACTGTCAAAAGAACCAAACAAGGAAAGATTCAGATAGAAATTTTTGTCCCAGAGGACAGAGAAAATTTGAGCACAGTGTCTTATATATAAACACACACACACACACACACACACACACACCAGAACATCCTTGAGAGGTGCAACGGGATCATTCATATGAAGTCATGCAGTTGTGAGTGAAAAACTAACATCAGGTCAGGCTCATGGAGGCTGACAATCCCCATCGTTTCCTCCACCCAGCAGCATTCCCTTACAACTACAGAGTTAAGCTACATGTGGGATGTCGTCTCTGCTTTGCTTCCTGCGTGGGACATCCGCTGGATCGGGGGAGCCTCCAGCTGGTACACACCCTTTGGTCTGCATGGCCAGGCCAATGTAAATAATCAGTGGAACACAGAAGCTGCCGCTTCTCTGTAGCTCCTGGCCCTCCTCCATGGTAGCCAAACACCCATCTTTTGTGGGTGAAGGGACGAAGGAAACCACATATTTAAGCAGCTGCTGGGTCGGCCAAGGAGATGAAGAGCTGTGCCTGCTGTCTTCTGCCCTGTGTCCTTCTATAAAGCAAAGTGAAGAGGTCGTAGATTAAAGCCCGTTTGTGTCCAATATGTCTGCCAACTTCATTCATTATCCACAGTTGTGGCTCCCCGTTAGTGCTTTTACCACGATTAGATCCTAAGGGAATTTTTAGAGAGATATGCAAAGATAGGTTATGCAGATAAAGCTACCCACCACTAGATTTTCATAAGGAAAAACTAGAAATAACCAAGTGTTGTTTACTTTCTATGCAGTATCCAGGAGTTTTTGGATAAGGAAAAATATATATAGTTTAGGTGAGAAAATATTGCTGTAAGATAAGCCACAGGTAGGACACACAGACAAGGCAAATAAAACAACAGATGTTAAAAGATAACTTTATGACTCAGGAAAAATAAGAAGTGAGAAGAGGAAAAATGAAGGGCTTTGTTTTCCACAATCTGATTTAGAGTTAACACACGGTCACTCAGGGAGGGGACAGGAGATGACTGGAGGCAGGTGGCTGGCTTAGGAGTAGATCAGAGATCAGGGTGGGACATGGCAGAAAAAAAAGGGAACGTTTTCCTTACACAGGGTGGATGGGCATGGGGGGAGTTTCACAACAGGAAATACCTATATCTAAAAGGAAGAATAAAAATAGCTCTTTTCCAAGCATAAGGCTAAACTAGGTAAATCACTTGCTTTGGGGCATGGTGGAAAGCAAAAGACAGAAAGCAGTATCACTACAGAAGTCAGAAAAATAGAATGGCAAGTCACTTCCACTCAAAATAGCAAAGCATAAAAGGCCCAGCAACCTCTTAGAAACTATACCTTCAATCGACAAAGCATGAGGGCACTCTTGTACCTGGATCTTGCTCAGAAAAAGCTAGAAATCAGGTACAAAAGTAAAAATGATTGTAACCCCACAAAATCCTTCATGATGTCAGCTCACAACCAATGACCAAAACATGGGATATTGGAGATACCTGGCCTGGTTGCTGCAGGTCATTTCATAGCCAATACCACCAACCCCCAGCTGATGGCACTTATCACTCTGATGATTGCTTTCACTTTTTGGGAATATATGCATTGTGTTCTCACTGATCCAAATTGCTTAATATCTGAAAACTGTGGAAAGCACAAAGAAGAAAATAAAAACTCTTTATGAAAACCACTATTTTGGGGCTCCTGGGTGGCTCAGTCAGTTGGGTGTCCAGCTCTCAATCTCAGCTTGGGTCTTGATCTCAGGGTTGTGAGTTCAGGCCCTGAGTTGGGCTCCCCAATGGGTGTGGAGCCTACTTTTCTAAAAAGCCACTATTTTTATATTCAAAGAAATACTTCTTTCTCCCTCCTGAACCTTGACTTTCCACTGACCACTCCGGTACTGAAATCAGGGGTGCAAATAAAGTGCCACTACCAAGTCTTTGAAAACTACAACTTCTCCAGGCCCTCTCACATTCCTGGGAGAACAAAATGTTCAGGGAGTGTCAACAGGTGTTTATTGAATTGTTGGGGAAAGGCATTTAGGGTGTTTTGCAAACTTTAGAAGCATCAGAACTTTCAGAACCACTTGCAGGGCTTCTTGCACTACAGATTGCTGGGCTGTGCTCCAGGACATTCTTCTTCAGATTTTAAGAATTTGCATTTCCGGGCAAATTTGCATTTGCCCAAGAATTTGCATTTCTGAATGTTCTCAGGTGATGCTGATGCTGCTGTTCCAGGACTACACTTTGAGGACCACCGACTCAGCTAATATCACATCAAGGAGCACGCTGTTCAATGGCCCCCAAAGTTTATCAAAATTAACTGAAATGCTATTTAAAAATACAGATGCCCTGACCCCACTGCAGTCCAATGGGATCAGTCATAGCTGGAAGCTTTAGAATACATATGTGTCACTGCAGGAAATGTAAATTCCCAGGGTCTATCCCAATTTTAACAGTTGTCCCCAGGTGAATCACGGAAACCCACACTTTGGAAAACCTTGAACAGGTCCTTAGGACCGCTGATGAGGAGAGAGTGAAGCAGGCCTCCAATTCTCCTTCAGTTACCTCCACTTCATTTTCATCTGTTTTACACTGGCACCTTTTTTTTAAATCACTAATATTATAAATCCTCTGTGCCCTTTGATTTCAAGTGCAAGATCATGATTCTAAGTAATAAATCAGATGTGCTTAGCAGCTACTCAATGTCATCTTTGACAAATCAATGAGGAATGCAAAAATGAATCCAAATCCTGCTTCTCTTCATATAATCTCCTGCTATTCCCAGCATCTGTATAATAGAAACATTGTAAAACTCTTATGGCATTGGTGCTGCTAGTTGTGGTCTTTTGAAGCTCAGGAATGACCTAAAAGAAAACAGAGACCAGTCCAACTAGCATAGCATTGGGCCTGGTTCCAGAATCAGCAGTCTTAACGAGAAAACCATCCAATTTCACACCTCCTTTTCAGCTTTAGCTCCTTCTAGACGTCACATTACAACAGGAGAGAAAATATGGGATAAATTCATTTGCCACCATGGCATTTTGCATCACCCCCAGATCTGCCAAGAGGAACTTCTGCCCAGGGAAGGGCCTCACTCTAGGCTTCTCCACTGTTGCCTCTCCCTTGGGGCAAAAGATGTGTGGGACCAAGAGGACAAGCCTCCCAGAATTACCTGCCCAAATGGCCCTGAGCTCATATATCCAAGGCCTGCATGAGTCCCTTCCTGAGTCTACCCTCCCAGGTGTATATACTGCTGGGCCCAGTGGGTGGCCAAGGGGCAGCTGTGTATTGGGAAAATGCATAGAGTTTAGACATGTCATCTGTAGTATTCACACATATGCAGTCCATGAGTGGGAGGCCCTTTACAATGCAGGTCAGAAAAGGGCTGGGAAGAGAGGAGAAACGGGACCACGGGCCACTGGAAGGGGGGTAGATTAGTGATGGGTAGCGGCTTGAACCACACTGTAGTGCTCCAGCATAGAACTCTGAGGGCTAAGAGTGCTAAATGAAATCTATCTATCTCATTATG
Organism: Ursus americanus; assembly: GCF_024610735.1. Lineage (NCBI taxonomy): Eukaryota > Metazoa > Chordata > Mammalia > Carnivora > Ursidae > Ursus > Ursus americanus. The sequence continues at coordinate 36,420,541 of NC_142150.1, read as the reverse complement.
AAAGCTAGTTTGCCAAAACAGGAGGGCAGAACCTATCTTAATTAAGCTTCTTCACCTTATAACTTTTACAGTTACGGCGGATATGCCTCCACCTGTACCCTTGCTCCAGTCTCCAAACATGCTAGGGAGAACAGACCTGCAGCCCTTGGCACTCAGCTCACAGTGGCTTGTGCTGGGTATCTTCTGATCTCTCTGGGAGCTCTTAGGACCTAGTCTTGTTCTGCTGATAAGCCTTGAAGGAACTGGTTTTTATGAGACATCATGGTTCTTGGCTCATTCAATATTTACCTTCAGCAAGTCAAGATAACCAGAATTACATAACTCTTGCCTGTGAGCTCAGAAAGAGGTGAAACAAAAGAAGTAGAGATTATCTCAAAGTGGATCTCCTTGGTTAGATAAAGAATCTCTAAATAGACAACTCTAGCATAGTTAATAGTTGGATGACCTTGACTCAAAACCCAAATGCTTAAATTCTGAATTCACTCTCAATCCTGATGGAAGCCACACCAACCATTTACTTTCATTTTCCAGTTTTCTCCTGTATAAATGTCTAATATTTATTCTGAGATTATCTACCAACACATGTTACTAATTTATCATTTGCCTTAAGGATCTTAGGTGGTTCCTTTCAGCAAATATTTGAAGACCACAGGATACAGCAGGAAATACAACACTGAACAAGAAAGACTTATGTTTACCTTTGAGGAACTCACAATCTGGCAAGGACAAGCTCTTTAAACAAACACAGTTAAGAAATAATTCTGCAAGTAAATCAGAATTCTCACAAGTGATACAAAGGAAAGTATGAAGTGCCAAGAGAGTAGATAACAGGGGAACAGAACTGGGTCTGGGGGTGCAGACAGAGCATCCCTGAGGAGCTAACACTTAAGCTGAGGGACATGAAGTGGCACCACCCGAAAGCAAGACTTCAAGAGGAAAACCAAGTGCCAGTCAGACTTGAGAAGGGAAGGAAGCTGGCACGATGGAAGAACAGGAATGAGTGAGGGTGGAGCATAACGTAGAAGGTAATGAGGTAACGCTGGACACACGGGTAAGGGTCAGAGGGTACAGGTTCTGAGAGATTCACGTTTAAAATACGGAGTCTCCTTCCAAGTGCAATGGAAGTCTTCAAGGTTTCTGACCAGGAAGCAAATAATCAGAAGCATGTTTTTGAAGTTCACTGTAGGAGTGAAACTGAATACTCAGAGCCCAAAGAGTCACAGACATAGCTTCCATTCTACGAGGATTTCAATAACTTTTTAAAAACATTACCAGCGTAACAGTAAAATACCCCTAGTGCAAGCAAAATGCCAACTGACCCTTTCATAGATTAAAAGTCCTAGGCTAGTCTTAGGTAGTCAAACTCTATTCCTTGAGAATTCCTTTTCTTTAAATAGGGATTATGTATTAATCAAGCTTGAGAAATGCTGCACTAGGAGTTGGATGGAGAACGGCTTGGAGGAGGTACAAGTGGCTAAGACAAAAATCTGGAAGTTATGGTGGGGGTGCAAAACTCCTTGTAATCTAGACTGAGTACTAGCAGTAGAGGCAGAAAAAAAGCAGACTGGTTCCAGAAGGTAGAATATTTGACCCTGTGATTGGTTAGCTCAGTGATGGAAGGAGACAGGGGTATCACGCTTGACAACCAGATTGCAGGTAGATACAGCTAAATTCATGGTTATTAGATAATAAGAGTTAACAATTGTGTGATGCCTATTATGGACTAGGTACTATTCTAAGCAATCTTGTGGTAACTCATCAAACTCTCACAAAACATAGGGATAAGAATTATTAGCATCTACATTTTACTGATAAACGGAGATTCAGAGAGGTTAAGTGACTTGCCTAAGGTCACACAGCTCTTAATGAGCAAAGAATCACCAATGAAGAAGTAAGTTGGCAAGAGAAGAAAGAGCTTGGATTTGGGGATATGCTAGTTTGAGATTCCTATGAGACATCCAAGCAGAAATGTAGAGAAAGACTTTCACTATAATTTGGGACTCAGAAGGGAATCCAAGATAGAAATAAAAATGTGGGAAATATTAGTATATTTGTAGACTTCAAACTGGATGTTAGAACACCTAGAGTGTGTAGCATAAGACACAATAGTTTGATACAAAGTCCTGAAGACATATAACATTCAAAGTTTAAAAAAAATATTGGTAATGAGTACAAAGAAGCAGTCAATAAAGCTGGGAAGATAATCAGGTGTGGAGTTTGATGCTATTGTCACAGAAGGGAAGAATGTGTCTCAAATTAGTGAGTCAACTACACTCAATGCTCCGAAGAGTTCAGTAGGAAAAGACAACCCACAGAATGGAGAAGATATCTGCAAATAACCTATCTAAAAATGGATTTGACTCCAGAATATATATATATATATATATATATATATATATATATATATATATATATAAATGTTATATATATATAAATGTCATATATATATATATATACACAAAACCTCTTACAACTCAATAATTAAAGAGAAATGACCCTGTATAAACAGGCAAAACAACTTTTTGGAGTGATGAAAATGTGCCATAACTGATTGTGGTGCTGGTTGCACATACCTGTGAGTGCTCTGAATCTGTGGACACTCTAAAGTTCATTGAAATAAAAACCACTGAAACCACTTTCTATGGCTGAATTATAGAGGATGTGAATTACTTCTCACAAAAGCTGTTTCTTCAAAAGTGAAGGAAAAACTGGAAGCTATCCCTTACATCTGGAAACAGCTTGTTGGCAGTGTTGGCTGAGTAGTTCGATACAACAGTGGAGGCAGAAGACAACAGTAGACGCTCAGAAGACTCTGCCAGCCATTTGACTGTTCCCTGCCCATCCTCTGCTCAGCTCTGAATCAGAGGACTGATCCCTGCAAACGCCTTCCCCAGAGCCCTCTACTGTCTCCTTTGTAGGAGTAATGGAAGGGAGCTGGGTGGTAGGGATTTACAGCTGGTTCCATGGCCTGTCATGTGCCATCCAGGGACGCCTGGGGATTTGACCCTTGGTTAACTCTCCTAACGTTAACTCAGGGAATTGTTACGAATTTAACTACAGAAGATGCAAAATAAGTGACAATCTAGAAGAAGGCTATTTACTGTTTTGTTGCTGCTGTCCCAGAGAAGGGGAGCCAGTCACAGACACCTGAGGGGCTGTGTAACTAACTAGGTAGGTGTTAAAGGTGAAGAGACCCCAGCACTGATGGTTTCCTTAAGCGAGGGTTGTCCACATATGCTCAAGCCTCATGTCTCATGGCCATGCCCATCTCAAGTGCAGAATGACTGGAACATCGGAAGCGGTGCCTGGGAGTCATAACATCTCCTCTGTGTTGATACCCTGCACGCTGAGGAGTTTCATGTCCTGAAGCCTCATTATGGCTAAGTAAACTTGATCCTGGGTGAAGCCTGTTCTGCCTCATGAGTTGGGTTGTCAATTTGCATCCACCTCACTGCTGCTGGAAGACCAGAGCAGACATTGCCGAGGCACTGCCAGGAGAGTGGAGGGTGGGAGAAGAGGAGGGTCTAAGGTGTTTCTCTTCTCCTGAGACATCCCCAGTCGGTCTATATCCGGCCACCCAGCCCTACTTTCCATGGTTCCATTGCATCCATCAGCCCCTCCAGGGCTGGGATGGTGTCTCTCTGCAGTTGCTAACTAACCTGAGTTGCCCCATCTTCTCCTATTTCCTCTTTCAGCTTGCACAAACCTCAGAAACTAAACCCCCATATTAAAGTACTCTATTGAACTACCTGGCGTCTTTTCTGCTCTCCTAACTGGACCCCGACCAACACAGTTCAAAGCAGGAACGGTCTTACAAAATAGAGCCTTAAGTTAGAATTTTGAAATTGAATGCTTATTTATTTTGGTAGGAATGCAGTTATCACCTCATTGTTAGTAGAAAATGACACAATAATAAACTGTGGCAGGGCTGCCTGGTTGGCTCAGTTGGTTATGCCATGCCTTCTGCTCAGGTCATGACCCTGGAGTCCCGGGATTGAACCGCTTTTCAGCAGGGAGTCTGCTTCTCCCTCGCCCTCTGACCCTTCTCCCCCCACCTTCCACACTTATGTTCTCTCTCTCTCAAATAAATAAATAAAATCTTTAAAAAAATAACCTGTGGCATATGGTGGCATCATACTAGTTTATCTGTCTTCTAGTGTTTCTTAGGGTGAAGGGACCACTGAAGGCAAGATTTTTGGAAATCAGTTAGCTTCTGCAGTTGGCTGTGATTGCAGTAACCATGATTAAGGAGATATGTGGTGAGATGCTGTTTCTGACATCACAGGTCAGCTTACAGGAATAAAATTATAAATTCAAGATCTTAACCTCTCTGTTCAACTTATGGGCAGAAAACCAGACAGCTTCTACACGAGACTGATAAGATGCAGTTATTTCTTATACCCACATGCCAGGGGACTTGGAGAATTAAAGCCACAATCTAATTGTACAGCTTGCAGAATGAAAGTTAAACATATAGCCCCCGAAAGTCCCCGCGGTAAAGACGTAGTCATTGACTAGAAAGAAGTGGGATTCTGAGACTCAATGTGAGTGTTTTGAATATACTTCAAAGAATCTGAGAATCTCGAATCACCCAATCACTTTGAAACTTCCTTTCTTACAGAATTAGATTTTCCCATCCGGACTGAGAAGACTAGCTTTTCTTTGCTTGGAGACCCTGTAATAATCTCATTTGATGCAGTTTTCTTGCAAGAACGTGTCTCCTTAAAGCCTGCACGTGTGATCACTCATTGCCTTGAGAACCACCACTCTTGTCAGATCCCAGTGTGACCCAAGAAGACAGAGGCAAAGTTAGACCCAAGAGAAGCAAGTTTAAACACAAAACTAATTACAAGGTCTTCCTAATTAACATTTGCAAAAACCTAAAAAACATGTGTGGAATTGGCCTAACATCTTGGCATGTTGGACCAAAGCAAAAAGAGTATAATGTTGGACGATGCCAAATGTATCAATATAGATGCAGTTACCAGAGACTATGAAATGTGCGAACATGAGCAACAGCAAGTGGCTCCACCATTTTTCTTGGTTGGTAGTATGGAAGCTGGACTCAGTAGTGACCTACATGAGTAAGAATGTGATGACCAAAATGCACCATCAAAGGCTTATGGAGATGGCAATATTGAAGAGGATTTTATGAAGGGCAACCCATTCATGTTGACTCTTTCTTCCTCAGAGGACCGTGCAGAGAATGACATGATGACATTAGGATATGAATTAGTGAGAGGAAATGGCTGGGAATAATGGTGAGAGATTTGGCCATTCCAATGATCTCAGTTGGTATAGTGTCATCCTAAATTATCCAGATTAGATGACAGTACTTAATCATCCAAGACAAGGTTGGAGCAATTACTGTAGTTGGCAACAGAACCAGAATAACAATAGGAATATTTTAACTCACAGAGATCTATGACATCAGCTAATGAATCAGGAAGTATCTAAGAATGAAATAGGTGATCAGCTTACTAAAGTATTACTTAAACTATATTACTGGAAAAAATTCTAAATATCGCATATCGGTATCTACTGCTGCAGAACTCACCACTCCGATACCTAGTGGTTTAACACAATCATTTTCTCATAAATTTTGGGGTCAAAAATTTGAGCTAGGTTTAGCTAGATACTCTATTAATCTTGACCAGGGTTATTCACATTATTTTATTCATCTAGTGGTTCAGCCAATGCTAAATGATCTAAAATCTCCTCACACAACATTGGGCAGTTGGCAGGCTGACAACTAGAATGTTCTCCTCTATGTTTCCAGCAGGCTAGCTCTTGTTCATACACATGGTAGGTCTCAGGACTCAAACACAGAATTCAAAGCAAAAGCAATTTTCAAACTTCCTCTTACAGCACATTTGCTAACTTCTTATTGACCCAAGTAAATGACATGACCAAGGCCAAATTCAAGTCTAATATTAAAGATATGTCCTGTAGGGAGATGGAAATTGTTTAAAACATTAGCATGTAGGTATTATTTAAACACCTGAGATTTAATGAGATTACAAAGGAGAAAGAAGAATTTTATAAATTGAACCTTAGAAGATTACAACTTCTAGAAAATTAAGGGGCATTAGGAGGAACCAGCAAGAGAACACCAAGGAGGATTCATCAGGACAGTAGAAAGAAAGAGAAAAAAACTCCATAGAAGGATGAACTTCTAGCCAAGTAACGTAAGTAAGGAGAAAACAATAATCAGTCTCAGGAGAGATAAATGAGAATTTTAAATCAACATTGAAAGCAGTGGTGTGGAAGTGACTTCTGGTCCTAAAAGATCAGTTTTAGTGCAGGAGTCCAGTATCAGGCTTACAACTTCTACTTCCATTTTTATATATTTTAAGCCTTTGTCCCATCAAAAATAATCTCTCAGGAGACATAAATAAAACATAACTATGATACTGTACATTAGATCCCCAGAATTTATTCATCCTATAGCTCAGAGTTTGTACCCTTTGACCAACATCTCCCTGATTCCCCCGGCCCGTAGCCCCTGGCAACCACCATTCTACCATCTGCTTCTATGACTTTGACTTTTTTAAGATGATGCATATAAATGATATCATATAGTATTTGTCTTTGATTTATTTCATTTAGCAAAACACCCTCGAGGTCCATCCATGCTGTTGCAAATGACAGGATTTCCTTCTTTCTCATGGCTGAATAATATTGCACTGTACATACATTCACATTGTCCTTATCCATTCATCAGCTGACAAGCAGGCCGATTCCATGTCTCGGCTACTAGGAATAATGCTGCAGCGAACACGAGAGTGCAGCTATCTCTTTGGATACATATGCAGGATTACTGGATCATATGGTAGTTCCACTTTTAATTTTGAGGAACCTCCATACTGTTTTCCACAATGACTATCAATTTACATTCCACCAACATTGCACAAGGGTTCCCTTTTCCCCACAGCCCTGCCAACACTTGTTATCGCTTTAATACCAGCCATTCCAACAGGTGGGTGGTGATATCTCACTGTGGTTTTGCTATGCATTTGCCTGATGATTTGTGGTGCTGAGCACCTTTTCACGTACCTGTTGGCCACTGGTGTGTCTTCCATGGAAAAATGTCCTCTTAGGTCCTTTGCCCATTTTCTGATGGGATTATTTGGGGTTTTTTTTTTTTTGTGATTAAGTTGTAGGAGTTCCCTATAGATTTTCGATATGAATGCCTTATTAAATATACGGTATCTGAGAAATATATTTTTTACATTCTACAGGTTGCCTCTTCATGCTGTTTATTGTTTCCTGGCTATGCAAAAGCTTTCCAGTTTGAAGTAGGCCCACTGGCTGGTTTTTGCTTTTGTTTTTTTGTGCTTTTGGTGTCAGAGCCCAAACAAATCATTGCCAAGATCTATGTTAAGGAGCTTCTTTGCTTTGCCTTTTCTGCAGGTCTGTTAGGTCTATTTATGAGTTTTCTTTAGAGGCATCATGTTCGCCTGCTTTGTGATCTGCCTGCCTTACATTTGTGTCTGTGTGTTTCAAGGAGCAAACTCCTCTCCATCTTTACAGCCTGTTTTTGACATGTAAAGACCTTCTCCTGTCTGGACTGATGAGATTGCCTCTGGGATCACAGTCACAGTCGTGCAAGGTTGGAACTGGGTCACCTGGCTGCTGCTGGGTGCTCAGCTGGGCCTGCAAACCACAAGCCTATCTTCAGGTGCATGATGTTCCTGGCTCCTGCTGGGTCACTGGACAGGTCTCTGCATTAGTAGGACTGTCCCTGAACCACAGCTGAGAGGGGATGGAGCCAGGTCACGGGGCCACTTCAGGATCTGTAGTAAGACCAAGGTCAGCTGGCCTGCCTCCTAGGCACTGATGGGTGTGTCTCCTCCCAGGTCCCTAGCTGGGTAAGCCTGCTCCCAGACCATGACTGATGTTGGAGCCAGGTCACAGTGCTTCAGGCTCCACAGCCCTAACCAAGGTCAGGAGTCCTATCACCAAAGGCTCAGGTGGGCATGATTCCTTCCAGGTCCCTTGGCTGATGGTGCTATTCACAGGACCAATGCAAAACAGGACTATAGCCAAGTCCACAAGGGGATGAGTCTGTTTTCTGGTCACTATCCGGGACCACGGTCAGTGAGCCTGACTCTTCAGGCTGCAACAGGGAAAAAGGCCGGGAAGAAAAATTAGAGTTGGCAATTCTGTGCTTTAGCATTAGTGAATATAAGTCTTCTTTGGTGTGCCTTTTCAGTAAGCTCTCCCTGAGTGCTCCACTGAGGTTTCACAACCTCCTACTTGGAACCCACAGCTCCCACATAGAAGCTTGTGTCCATGGATGGCTGCTAAAATGACTGTTGCTGTTGGCGAATATGAGCAGGGGACCTCCTATTCTGCCATCTTCCTGAGCCATAGCAAACATTTTAAGGCCAAACTGATAGTATTCTCTGATAGTTCCTGGAAGACCTATGATAGACACTTCTCACATGGAGCTTATAGCATCTTTTCTGGCACAGCAAAAATCCATATTTGATGTATATCTCTGTGGTTTTCCTCCTGGGCTATGAAAGTCTCAGGGTACTTATCTTAGAAGAAAAATCATACATCAAAAACCACTATGCCGAAGATCCTCAGTGCCAGGCTCCCCCATCTTGCCTGGTCAATTTCAGTCTTACAACTTCTACCTCCATTTTTGCCCCATCAAAACTAATGTTTCAAAAGACTAAAATAAAACACAACCAAAGTGGAATGGAAAAGAGGGAAATTTAATTTATTCTCATTGGGCTGAAGGCAAGTAAGGAATATGAATCCAAAAATTTGGGATGGGAAACAAAGAACATTATTTCCTCTTCCTCTTTGACCGTACCTTTCAAGCCTCCTTCCTGGTTTATCACAATTTTTGGACAAATATATTTGACCACACCCCTGACGTTGTTCAATATTTGTTTAAGTGAAAGAGGCTGAGGCAAGCTAAAGGAGGAGCTCTCATTACCCTCTGCCATCACCCAATAAATAGCCAGACAAGCCCTCACCATTCCAGAACACTTGGAGAGATGAGACAATCCCACCAGCTGCCCCTAATGGGGCTCCTATTATTTTCTCTTATTCCAAGGCAACAATGTGAGATCTGTGGTGAGTATGCATTGAGCTAAAATTACTCCTAGTGTGATAGTCTTCTAAAGTCTACTGGCAGGGGACTGGTGTAGAGTGACCTGAGAAAAGACCCTATTCCAGTTCTATATGTGATTGGATTCTACAAGTAATGTAAAACGTGACAAGACATGGTGAGGAAAGTTCCATAATGTATGTTGTTTTAAGACGGGTCACAGATTTAATGCTAACTTGCCTAACTCTTCTTCTTATATTCAGATTGTCTCCACCATAACAACCCTATCAAACAACTGTCTGTTCTTCTTCATTTTCAATGATAGAATATTCAGGATCCCAGGAATTTTTCAAGATCATAGAAAGCTTTCTTTTGAATTTGAGATGCAATCTATTTTTTTGAAGTTCAACCCATGGGTTTTGGGTTAACCCCTTACAACGAGACAGATAAAAAATAATGTTAATAATCTCTTTCAGGGACACCTAGGTGGCTAGTTGATTAAGTGTCTGCCTTTGGTTCAGGTCTTGATCCTGGGGTCCTGGGATTGAGCCCCCTCGTTGGGCTTCCTGCTCATCAGGGGGGTCTGCTTCTCTTTCTCCCTCTGCCCCTCCCCCTGCTCAGGCTCTCTCTCTCTCTCTGACAAATAAATAAATTAAATCTTTAAAAATAATAATAATAATCCCTTTTAAACAATGAAGACCTCTCCTGTCACTATTGGGTTTAGATGTTTTAAGCTATACATCTCCCTCCCTCCAACTCTTCACCACAGGACATGGGTACAAGCCCATCATCTCTCCTCTGGGTATAGAATCCCAAGATTGTGTGATTCTATTAAAAAGTACTACGTAGGAGAAAGAAAATCTGGTTCAGGTGTAGTCTGACCCCCTACTAGTTGAATGATCCAATTTTTCTGAAAATTTTTTTAGCTTCATCCATAAATTAAGGATAATTGGGGAAACGTGTTGAAGCAAGTGCTGTCATGAAGCCTGATGTAGCTTCTAGGTGCATGATTTCTCTTCTTTACATCTTTAACCTGGAATTGAACTTAAACCCAGTCCAAAGATGACTCGTGTTGCCATTGGTGGCTACATGCTCCTGGTACTCTGTAGCCTACAAGAGGAGGTCAACACCACAGAAAGTCTTGTGTTCACACAAGCTAAAGCACAAACTCTGCCAACTCTAATTTTTCTTCCTGGCCTGTCATTTCTTTTGTTGTATCCTAAGAATAGGGGGTCTCTGAGGAGGCTTTGAAATTCAATTCATTGTACAAAATAATTAACTTCATCTTTAGTGATCAAGGAAAATGATGAGTGGTTGACCAGGAACTGAAAAGTCTGTTTCAGTACCAGAAAATCTGCTCAAGTGGATGCTTCCAAAAAATCTCAGCCATGACTCATCAATGGTCCAAGTATTCTTGTAACAAACCAGGACTTTTCTACAACCACTGGTTCAGATCTCCTTGACTCTCTTTTAAAGAGAAGAATGATGGAGGGGCGCCTGATTGGCTTAGTCAGTAGAGCATGCAACTCTTGATCTTGGGGTCATAATTGTGAGCCCCACATTGGGGGTAGAGAACTCACATTCCTCAGTTCTCTAAATATAGTGACAGAAACTCCAGTTGAGCTAAAAGTGATAATATGTATGGTATTTTACAGTTTATTAAGTGATTTCTTGTCCAATATCTATAAAATAGAGGTTAATATCCACAATTTGAAAATGAGGAAACTGAAGGTCAGGTGGGTTATGTTACCTAAGTTGCCCATAGTCATAAGTTAAGGACCAGAGAATCCAGCCAAGTTCTGGCTGAACAAAGTATCCCACTAACTCAAGAGATAATCTGGAGATGGGTAGGATTTTTCTTGGGAGTGTGAACAAAGTACATTTTCTAAAATTTTAATTCATTTATTTTAGAGAGAGAGTCCATGAGGGGGAGGGACAGAGTGAGAAGGGGAGAGAGAATCACAAGATGACTCAACGCTGAGCACAGAGCCTGACCCGGGGCTCGATCCTACCAACGTAAGATCATGACCTGAGCTGAAATCAAGAGCCAGCCACTTAACCAATTGAGCCACCCAGGCGCCCCTGAACAAAGTACATCTAAAAAAATTTTTTTAAGATTTTATTTTATTTATTTGAGAGAGTGAGAGAGAGAGAGAGAGAGTGCATGCACAAGCTGAGGGAGAGGCAGAGAGAGAGAGAGAAGCAAGCTCCCCACTGAGCAGGGAGCCCAATGCAGGGCTCAATCCCAAGACCCTGGGATCATGACCTGAGCCAAGGCAGATGTTCAACCGACTGAGCCACCCAGGCACCCCACATCTAAAATTATTTTAAATGGTAACTAACTCATCTAATTTTCCTCTAGTTCTTGGGATCTCTGGACTCTTTTTACTTCCACAGTAGAATGTGACTCCCCCCTAACCTTCCCCTGAGATTTGGGCATGTTGTAAGCTGACTAGAGGGTTTTCTGAAGGGTGCATGCTGCCGAATAATGATCTTGATGCCAGGCCAGTTGGGCAACCAGACAATTCAGCTCTGGGGGGGGTCAATCTCCACCATAACATAGAAGTGTTTTCTTCTTTCCCTCAGTATTAATAACCTGATTGAGTTCGAAGAAAATGGAGAAGGGAAGAAACTCAATCCAGCAAGTAGAAAGGACTACAGATTGGGAGTCAGAAGACATGTATTCAAGTCTCCATTAAGCCTTCAATTACGGAGGTTTCTTTAAGGACATGATGGCCAGGCCTGATCCTCAAAATCAGAATGATACTAGATCTCCCGGGCAGGACTGATACTCTGCCAGTACACAATAGTAAGATTGAAACAACTGTTAGTACATGGAAACACTTCCATGCTGGTTGGTAAAGGAGTAATACCTGATGTAGCAGAGATTCCAGACCCACCTTCGTACTGTTCCAGCAACATAGCCAGTGACCACTGGATCGCTCTGTCTGTGCCACATCGTTACTAAACGTTTTAAGACAAACCCTGTTCCTAGGGTTCCTGTTCCTTAATACATTCTTAGTGTGTATTTCTTATTTCCTCCTTCCTCTACCACAGAGGTAAGCAAAGAAAACTATACTGCTCTAAACCCTCTGATAAGCACAATGATCAATTCAAAATATAACAAAGGAATCCAAGCCGCCAATGTACTGCTGTCCCTCAGACTTGGTGGATTCCTGAGCCAAAGCCAAGATCAACAGCTGACTGAAAAAGTCCTTCTTGCTACAAGAAGTACAGGTGAGTACCTATATTCTCTGGAAGATTTAGGAAAAGACTTACCTATCCATAAAGATTATCTCCAGCAACAGAACTTGGACAAAATTCTGTGTCCAAAGTCTCCCTGCTACATCTATCCTAGCTGTATAAAACTTGAGGGGACAGAAAGGTACCTCACATCACCAATCCTCTGCCATTTATTCTACAGCTAGGCCTTACTTCTTTGAGTCCTGAAAAACATTTTCCTTCAAAAGGACACAAGGAAAAGCAAAAGAAATTAAAGACCCTTATCCACGAATACTGCTCTGTAAGCTAGCTGAGTTCACAACCAGACAGGGATATGGCCCACAAGTGAGAAAGCAGACAGTAGCAATGTAAACACAAGGAAACAGAGATGAGGACTGGGTTTTTTTGTTTTTGTTTTTTATTTTGATTTGCTTTGTTTAGAGAGAGGGAGGGAGGTACAGAGGGAGAGGGAAAGACAGAATCTTAAGCAGGTTCCACCCTCAGCACTCAGTGCAGAGCCCAATACAGGGCTCAATCCCACAACCGTGAGACCACGACCTGAGCCAAAATCAAGAGTCAGACACTTAGCCAAAATCAAGAGTCAGTCAACTGAGCCACCCAGGCACCCCAGATGAGGACTGGGGTTGAATGCAGGCTAGATGCTGAGTCCTTCATGTCAATACAGGGCTTAGATTTCTTTTTTTTTTTTAAGATTTTATTTATTTATTTGACAGAGATAGAGACAGCCAGCGAGAGAGGGAACACAAGCAGGGGGAGTGGGAGAGGAAGAAGCAGGCTCCTAGCAGAGGAGCCTGATGTGGGGCTCGATCCCAGAACACAGGGATCACGCCCTGAGCCAAAGGCAGACGCTTAATGACTGCGCCACCCAGGCGCCCCGGGGCTTAGATTTCTAATTGAGATGGGGGGAAATGAAGAAACCCCTACCTACCTCACAATATTATTCTAAGAATTACAAGAAGCCTGGGAACTTTGATACTCTATAAGGCAAAACACCCAAGTCAATTATTACTATTTTGGTAAGATAGCATCCACAATGAGAGTAAATCCCAAGGTTTTATTACCTTTTTCTTCTTTTAAAAATTTTATAAGGATTGCATGTTTCCTTAAACCTCCCATGATTTCACAGGGAAGACTAAGATCTAGCTTGCATTTATACAGCACGGCTAGAAAAGTCTCCGCTTTGGGGATGAAGAAGAGGACAGTAAAATACTGGTATAGACTGGGGGAAAAAAGAAAGAACTGACAGGCAATGTAAGTCACAAGTAAGACAGGAGACCAAAAAAAATCACAAGCATGTACCTTGTTAAACTTGAATACTTTTCTTTTCAGAGCCCTCGTTAACCTCGGGACAGCTTGCCTTGGCTATCCTGGCTGTGGGAGCATGTAAAGGGCCTGATGGAATTTCCAACACTTTTGAACTGGTCAGAAATCTAGAAAATAAATTCCAAGCAGAAATTAAAAATATGGGTGAGAATCAAAATTTCAGAGACCCTGGACAACCTTGTCTTCTCCTCCACTGGTTCAGAACTGAACAAGTTTCCCTTCAGTCTCTCCTTCTCCTCTTTATTCTATTCATCCCATATATCTTCATAGATCACTTTTCCTTCTTCCCTCTTTTTTTTTTTTAAGATTTTATTTATTTATTCAACAGAGATAGAGACAGCCAGTGAGAGAGGGAACACAAGCAGGGGGAGTGGGAGAGGAAGAAGCGGCTCATAGCGGAGGAGTCTGATGTGGGGCTCGATCCCAGAACGCCGGGATCACACTCTGAGCCGAAGGCAGACGCTTAACCGCTGTGCCACCCAGGTGCCACCCAGGCGCCCCCCTTCTTCCCTTTCAACATGCATCTTGAATTTTCTTTTCAAATAGGTTCAAATGCGTATCGACTCACATCAACCTTACATGTGATGATGAACACACATGTGCGCACACACACACACACACGCACACACACACGCACACACACACACGTGCACACACACACACACACACACACAAACTCATAGAACACAGCTCTCTTGTTCTCTAGAAGCTTGGCTTTTAGACAAATAATGAAATACACCAGAAATAGCTGAGCAACACAAGACACTATGTCAGAAGTTCCATGGCATATGATACTAGTAGAAGGGCTAAAGATGGCCCAAAGTACTTTATCACTGGGACAAATAGGCTGACCATGATGGTTGTTACTGAAGTGCATTGTTTTTATTTCAACACCCACCCAGTACTATTATTCGTTAAGTTGCTCTGATCCCATCTCATTTTGAGATGGCCCCCACTTCTTCTACTTCTACTTATAGTTTGAACACATTTGCATTGAAAGTGCAAGAGGCTTAGCTGCAGGAAATCTGTGTTCTGGTCCTAGTTCTGTAACCACCTGAGTATCACGATGGTATTTTAATCTCTTTAGTGCTGAGTCTCCACAGTTAAGAAATGAAAGGAGTTGAGTTGAATTTGGTGGTTCTTAACAGCCTTTCCATTTCTCAGGCTTGCTGATTCTATGGGTGATCTTCCCCCCTCTATTATTCACCTCTCCTTAAATGTAAAGAAATTCTAATAAATAGATTTATTAGGAATAGATTGAAAATTTATTACTCCAGTATTATTTCCATGAGTAAGGTATTTCTTTCCTCTCTGACAGAAGAACATGATGGTAATCCACTGACTAACTACTACCAGCTCAGCCTGGATGTTTTGGCCTTGTGTCTATTCAGCGGGAAATACTCAATTCCTGAAGTTGCTGAAATCTTCAAACCTGGAAATAAAAATTACTATTTCCATGAACAGTTCTCAGTAGGTGAGTCATTAAACCCAATTCCCTTGGCATAGAGGACACAGTCACCGGTAAGTCTTTTCCTTTGAGTTTTTCTGCCAGTAAGTACTTGGACTTTTTTTTATCCTCTTCACCCTAGTGATCAGGGAAGAGAATTTTCTTTTTGAGAAGAATGGATATTGGGGGGCATTTAAGCATCTTTCTAGATGTGCAATATAGTAGAAAGATCCAGTTCCTACGCTACCCCGTCTTTGAATGACATAACCAATGGATGTTAACTCTGACCTTAATTTTCCCCTCCGTAAAATAAAGCTATATTGCGAGAATCTTCATACAAGACATTTTAGAAAGTATAAGTATTAGAGAAAAGAGAACAGTGGAATTCATTTATCTTAACTTTGCCTGTTTCTCTAATTTATTGGGACCATTTGGATGTGTGGGCTTACTTGGACAACATCACCTCTCCAGGGATAAGGTCCAATATTTTGATCAATAAAGTCTGTATCCCCAACAGAGAAGAACCAGAAATTTTCCCCTGGGTCAACTTACACATCCAAAAAGATTCCCCATGTAAACAGCAAGTATTGCTGCTCAGCCCCAGTGGATCCAGATACACAAGCTCATCTTTCTCCAAAGAACCCAAAGACAATCACTGCTCGGTATCTCGAGATAATAAGGAGAATGTGAGATTTTTCATACTCTCTTTCTGAGGCAGAGGGAATGTACAGGGGGAACTAAATAACAAGCCAGAAGAAGACTTTTTCCTCCCTTCGTGCAAACTCTTGTCTCATCCTACTCTTAAGAAGCTTTACTGGAAAACAATTCTCTGAAGTGCTATTTTCTAATCGGCCTAATGGAAACATTGAAACATTGCAAAGACATATCTTGTTTGGGGTATCATCATGAATTCTCTCAATTCCTTTGCCAATATGGCTGATAGGTGAAAAAAATGAGAACAACCAAGATATAGAAGCGAGAGACTGTTCACGTGTATGAACCTGCAAATCCATATGTGTTTCTATGACCAACGGGTGAGTTACTGAGTACAAGGTACAGGGTTACTCAAAATCTGGAAATATCTGAGTGGTGAGAGCTGGAGGGATGATTGCTATGTCTTCAAATCCTTCTCTCCATCATCAACCAGCATGACCAATCTTCCCAGTTTGTCTAGATCTCTCCCTCTTTTAGCAATGGAAATTGTACATACCAGGAGACCCTCAGTCCAAGGAATGGTCAGACACCCTATCACCACTGTTTTGTTTCCTGGCAGATACTGGTGCGATGGCTGTCCTGGCTCTGACCTGTGTGAAGGAGAACATAACAAGAAGGCAGAACCAAACAGATAGCAAGGATACAGAGAACATTGTTAATCATACGAGGTCACTGGTAAATGAGATTCTATCTCAAAAAACAGAAAATGGTCTCCTCGGAAACATATATAGTACAGGAGAAGCTATGCAGGTAAGTCACAGGGTAAAACAGAAGACAGAGAAGGGAGTCATGAAGGAAAGAAATATCTGTAGCCTTTCTTCTCGGACCTCTAAGATATGACCCATTCTGTTTCCTATACTAACTGATTTTACGTGATTCTTGCCCCTGATGGAAATGTATTCTCTTCACCTTAGATCCTTATCTTTCCATGTCCAATGCGACCATGAAGCTTTTCTTGACTACAACTTTTTTGTCATTCTAGAGTCTACTCCAACCTACTATGTTGTTCTATCAAATGCAATTTCACCCTTTGCCATATACCAGCGTTTGGAGCTTACCTCCCAGATTAGATTATTGTTGTCCAAGTCATAAGAGGCAGTGCCAGTAATACCAGCTAGTCTTTATTGCCATGCTCATTGATGCACACAACAACTCAATGAGGAAAATATTATCACCTCCATTTCTCAGAAGAAGTGCATGAGTCACGGAGTATCAGTACCTTGCCTAACATTACAAAGCCAAAGAGTAATTCAGACGTGGATGGAACCTGAATAGTTGGTTTCAAAACTCACACTCAGCACCTACTCTGTCCTGTATATGTTCCTTGAAGTTTGGGGCTTCATTGCTGCACTCACTGACTGATTTACTCAACCTTAACAGGTACATACAAGAAGAGATGAAGGAAGATTTACAGAAAAAATGTCACTGGGTCTTTGGTATGAGTAGGGGTCTGCCAGGCCACCCCAGGATAGGAGGGCTTTCCAAGGGAGAGAGGACAGCAAGGACAAAGACTAGAGGAACGAAGGAACGTAACGTATCTTAGGAAGATCAAGGTGTTCGACGTGGCCAGGGCAGGGTCCTTGGGCAAAACTACAAGGAGCAGCTGGGGGTGTAACAGGTGTCCAGTCACACAGGTTATTTTGACTGTTGGTGCTGGTGTGGCTGTTGTGTGCCTTGCTGAGTTTGGACTTGATAAAACAGTGCTTGCCCGTTCCGGCTGCACATCTGAACCACCTGCAATTGCTGCTGGAAAACACTCATGTTTAGGCTCCACACCAGCCAGTTAATACAGAAACTTAGAGGGGGAGCATGGGCCTTGGGCGGGTTTAAAACCCTACAGGTGATGTTCATTCACAGCAGGCTTGAGAGCTGCTTGCCTACAAGACAGTTGTTAAGAGGAAATATGATCCTTTCTTTTAATATCCCACAAATGCTTGTTGACTTCTTGGTTAACTTAAAGGGTCTTCGGGAGAAAATGAAAAGAGAAACTGTCCTTCCCTGAGAAACTACAGAGTGATGTCTGCAGAACCAACCCATTTTGGTCCCCGTCTTACTCACTCTGATACCTTCCTGAGTTTTCCTACCCCCTCATGCTGTCCCCTCGATCCAGTTTACATCTGCTGCTTCGATAGTTCCTATTCAAGAAGCTATTGGATTCCCCATTGTTAAGGAAATCACGTCAGGCACCTCACCCTGAGGCTCAGGGGTCCACTGATGCGGCCCCCACCTCACTCTCCAGCCTGTTCTTCCACAATCACCCTGAGTCTCCCCTGTACACCAGTCCTGCCAGGCCAGGAGGAATCCCCTGGGGATCTTGCTAAGATGCAGACAGTGTCATCACAGACAGGCCATGCCCTGGCCGCAACTACTCTAGCGTCCTTGCTCATGCGGTCCCCTGGCTGCAGTGCTCCTCTCCTGTCTCCTAATGAAATGCTATCATGCCGTCAAGGCCTACCTCAAGTACTGCCTTCTCCACCAAGCCTTTCTTCAGGGTCACCAAATGTTTATGTGCTCTTCCTCTTCTGGAACGCCATGGCACTAGCTGCTTCTCTTAAGGCATTCACCTTAGGGGCTACTTTATGATTGTCTGTTAACAGCATTTATCAAGGGTCTCCTATGTGACAGGTACTGTTCCAGTGTCAAGGCTACACGAGTGGGTATGAATACAAGAGTGAATATTTCTCTCTCATTAGAGAAAGTCTGTTCTCATTGATGCCATTACTGGTTGTGTTATTAAGCAATTTCCCACCTCTCCCCAAACTAGTTTATAAATTTCTTGGTGACAGGAAGGTATCCTAGTTGTCCAAGGTGCTTCCCCTGTATGTCTAGCAAATACTTACTGAATTCGTTAGATATAGGCTTTCCCCTTATTTGATGTTTCTCTCATTCATTCTCATTCCCTCTCATTCTTTCTCTCACACGTTAGGCTCTCTTTGTTTCACCAACCTATTACAACAAAAATCAATGGGACTGCCAAAAAACACGGGATAGAGTGCTCGCAGAAATTTCTCAAGGAGCATTCCGTATGCCAACTGCTGCAGCTCAAATCTTACCGGCTCTGATGGGAAAGACCTACCTGGATGTTAACAAAGACTCTTCTTGTGTCTATGGCTCAGGTACTAAAGAGCATAATACCCAAAGCAATGTGAGACTAAGGTGTCCTAAGGGACCGGAAGTGACCAGATAAACCACTAAAGCATAATGGTTCCCAGATAGAACTCAGTCCTCCATGTGTCACCAGTGATTATAACCACCTGAGGATTTGTTCTTAACAGGGTAGTAGATGTTGTTCTTGGTTCAAACACTGATCAACAAGGTAGATTTGATTCAATGGTGTCCATCTCCATAGGGATGTTTTCTGATGGCCAGTTAGATGTTCTGAGCATCATTCCCATTCTAAACTATTATGGTGTCCCTGACTCTCTGTTATGCACAATGAGTGAGCCCTCAGGGAGCTCAGAGGAATATGGGAGGAATATGGCAGTATTACAAGAAAATTAGAGCACGAATCGTATATTCAAACAACTGATTTTTCAAGAAGGGATGAAAGACTTGACTTTTATCTCTGATCATTCCTGGTTCAGCCACTTATAGGTAGGTTTAGGGACCTCAGACAAAATGTTTAATATCAAACTCTAGTTTACTAGTATAAAAAATGCAAATGATAATAGTATCTAATGTTGGTTTTTGTAAGGACTGAATAAGATAAGCCAAGTAAAATGATCAGTACAGTGCATGGCATTTAATGTCTTTTCAATAAATGTTAAGAAATAAAAAGGCACCCAAGAAAAAAGGGAAGCATTATTGTATGCTGTACCAAAGCAAAACAAAAACAAGAACGAAACAACAGCAACAAAACTGCGAAAACTCAGGAGCCTCTGTGAGAAAAGGAGATAGAGCAACTGAAGTGCTAAAACAGCTGGGAGTGGAGCCGAATCACATTTACAAGCTGGTGCCTATCTGGTTGAGTCACACAAGAGATCTGCCCCTTGGCTGATGATTCTTGCTCCTTGTAGCAAATCCTTCTCTTGGTAAAGGAAAGTAGGGATGGGCGAGGGGCTGGATGGGTAGGTAAACTCTAACATCTTTTTTATTATTCTGAATAGTAATTCTTCTCTGCTTTTTTGTCTTTGCCAGATTCCTTCAACATCTCCACTCAGGAGCCTGTATCAGTGACACCCGCTGTCTCACCCTCTGAAATCGAAGTATATTACTCTGTGGTAATCAATAACCAAATAGATAACACCACAGTCTCTGTGCCAAATGGTTCTGTCTTCCTAGATGTGATGGAACAAGCTCAGAAAGAAAATGCAACTCGATTTAGGTATGTCTGTACGCAACCTAAGGTGAAGCTATTTAGTGATTTTGAAAGACTCAGTAAGAATACATACGCACCTGAACAAAGTATATTTGAAACACGTCTTCATCAGTACTTTGCTGGCCATCTACATCTCATGACAGGGGTTAAAAAAAAAGGTGATACTTGTCATCTTCTAGCACACAGTAGGTACTAAATTAATGTTCATTTAATGGGTAAATAAGTCCCAGGGATCTCTCTTCTGTCTGCAAAATTCCTTCAACAAATAGAACCTCTTAGGTCAGTCATTTGGTGTTCAGAACACTGGGTCATTATTTTTGAATCACTGACCCCTTTAAAAATCAGATGAGTGTTCAGTCGAACACTACATACAACAAGAATTTATGATGTACTATATATGCTGGCTAACTGAACATAATAAAAAATTAATTAAAAAACAAAATAAATAAGTAAAAAATAAATAAAAATCAGATGAGTGCAGTGGCTGCTGATCCCAGACAGGTGAACATACACACGAAACTCGTCCTTAAATCAGAGGTTTCACAAATGCCCTGAGTCTCTCCATGCTCCCCTCTTTCAGATTCATGGACCCCTAGATTAAGGTTCCCTGGCCTAAGAAGGTCAAATATTAAAATTAAGATATTGACTTTGCCTCTGAAAGGTATGGTTCATTTGACTCCCTAAATCTAATCAGCATTTACTTTTCTAGTAACATGAGGTAAGATGCCATAGAGAAAATTATATATATATCATATATATGTACTGAGTAATGGAAATATGATATATATGTAATGTAAATATTATAAAGGTTGCTTTCAAGGGCTCCCAGGAAGGCAGAGAAATGTGACCAGGGAATGTGAAACAGACATTGGCCATGTCACTTTTTAATAAACACAATATGAAATATTAAATTGCTCTTTCCTGTTCTTCTTTCCTAAGAGAAAACCTACTTATTTATGATGACCTAGGATGTGAGGTTAACATTTTCTTCTGCTACTTTAGTATCTTCAACAGTTACTATCTTGGGGTAGAATGTTAGCAGTTGTTGACTACAGAGGGTCTACCAGGAAGGGAGGCAGGGGCAGAAACAGGCATCACTCCTCTAATTTAGCATAGATTGTGGAGTGCCTGCAGCAGAATCACCTGGAGTGTTAACGACACATGCAGATTCCTAGTCCCCACCTCACCTACAGAATCAAAGTATCTGAGGATAGGGCCAGGAAATCGGTTTTTCTCGATAACGGCTTCAAATGACGCTTAGGTACGTTGAAGTTTGAGAAATGCCCATTAAGGTTACCCTTGAAAATTCTGAATTCCTGAAACCCATTTATTGTCCCCACAGTTTCACAGCAGAGGAGAGCTCATGGGGCCCCTACATCACTAGCGTTCAGGGCATAAAGGCCAACACCAATGACAGGACCTACTGGGAGCTCCTGAGCAATGGCGAACCCCTGAGCCAAGGTAAGAGAGAGAGTGCCAAAAAGCCCCACAGAGTGACAATGCCCCAAACACCCAGATGTGAGTGTGTGAGCTTTCGTGGGGAATGTGCCAAGGCGTTGGGAAATTGAGATCCATTATTTGGTGATTTGGTGATGAAATCATTTGATCCAATGGATGCCTGTGTGGTTCAGTCAGTTAAGCATCCAACTCTTGGTTTCAGCTCAGGCCATGATCTCAGGGTTGTGAGATCAAGCCCTGAGTAGGGCTCCACACTCAGTGCGGAGTCTGCCTGAGATTCTCTCCCCATCCCTCTGCCCCTCCCCCTGCTTGTGCTCTCTTTTTCTCTAAAATAAATAAATCAAAAAAAAAAAAAAAACAACAACGGGTAATGGTTATTAAGGAGGACACGTGATGTGATGAGCACTGGGTGTTATATGCAACTAACAAATCATTGAACACTACATCACAAACCAATGATGTACTATATGTTGGCTAACTGAACTTTAAATAAATTAATTAATTAATTAATTAATTAATTAAATAAAATAAAATCATTGATCCACTTCTCATTCTTCCTTTTCAGGAGTTGGTAGTTACGTTGTCCATCAGAAAGATCATTTGGAGGTTCGCTGGAGCACATACTAATAAATTCAGACCTTCCTTAGCTGGATCGAATTCTTTTGCAGTAGACTTGCAGGCAGACATTGGCCTCATGCCTTCCTTTTCACTCATCTCAATTTCAATAGGAGGGTCAAAAACCTCCCCTTCTTTCTTTGTGTGTTCAATAAAAGATCAACAGCAATATAAAAAGAGCATTTTCTAATCATTTCATTTTAAAGTGGGATTATTGATAGAGGGAAGACCACCACGGTAAGAGGAAAGAGAAAAGAGATTAGACCACATGTCTACACTGAGTTCTACTCAAGGTTCCACTGCTAACTGTGTTGGGGACCATGGGCAGTGGGTGGGAATCCAGATAAGGTTCTAGATCTAATGTTGAAGCACAAACCAATGAGATCATGTAGAAAATCTGTAGGGAGACAGCTCTCCGAGGCCCAGTTGTAACGGACAAACTGAGAGGACATATGGACCCCAGAAAGGCAGTGGGCAGAGAGAAAAATTCTGCTCTGGAGAAAGAGGAAAGGTGAGACTTCTACATAAAAGACCAGTCCATAAAGTCTCAGGAATAATATCATCCCCTCCTCCAGCTATCTCCCTTGGGTCCCATTTGTTCTTCTCCCACATTTTTTTTCCTTTTACCTCCTCATAAAAATCACTCTGATAGTCATATCATCAAAATACACATGAAAAAACAACACTTTTGATGTTCATTTCAGTAGAATTCACATTTGAAAAAAAATTAAATCAGGGGCACCTACAGATGCCTGGGTGGCTCAGTCGGTTCAGTGGCTGACTCTTCATTTTGGCTCAGGTCATTGACCTTAGGGTCCTGGGATCAGCAGTGTTGGGTTCCTTGCTCATAGGGCAGTCTGTTTGAAGACTGTCTCTCTCTCTCCCTCTGCCCATCCCGCAGCTCGCTCGTGTGCTCTCTTGCTCTCTCTCTCTCCCTCTCTCTCTAAAATAAATAAATCTAATAATAAAAACAAATCAGGGGTGCCTGGGTAGCTCAGTCAGTTAAGTGTCCCACTCTTGATTTCAGCTCAGGTCATGATCTCAGTGAGATTGAGCCCCACAGCGAGCTCCACGCTAAGCACCAAGTCAGCTTGAGATTCTTTCCCCTTCTCCCTCTCCCTCCCACTCTGCTCCTTACCTCCCTCTCCCTCTCTCTCTCAAATAAATAAATAAATAAATAAATAAATAAATAAATAAATAAAATCATTAAATAAAGCAACCCCCAAAAGGAAGATGCCTTCACGCAGAATTAGTTATTTTATCAATGTCTCCCTCATTCCTCCTGTTTCCTTCATAATACTCTTAGCTTCCTCCCCTCCACCGGCAGCCCTGCTTTATAGTTAGGATTTGACCACTGCTTTCTGGTACTGGTCCTCAAACCTCTGGATCAACTCCACCCGATTCTTCATTAACTGGATATGACAGATGCCCTCATAACTAGACAGCAATGGATCCTATCCCCTTTAGTCTGTGTCTCATCTTGAAAGCTCATTTAGAGACAGGAGACCTCCATGGTGCTATTCACATGGGGCAGCAGCTGTCAGACCTATTTTTCTTTTTTATATTTTTTTATAATGTTATGTTAATCACCATACAGTACCTCATTAGATTGTGATGTAGTGTTCCATGATTAATTATTTGCATATAACACCCAGTGCTCATTGCAGTATATGCCCTCCTTAATACCCATTGCCAGGCTAACCCATTCCCCCACACCCCTCCCCTCTGAAACCCTCAGTTTGTTTCCCAGAGTCCATAGTCTCTCATGGTTCATCTCTCCCTCTGATTTCCTCTGCTTCATTTTTCCCTACCTTCTCCTAATGTTCTCCATGCTATTCCTTATGTTCCACATATAAGTGAAACTGTATGATAATTGTCTTTCTCTGCTTGACTTATTTCATTTAGCATAATCCCCTCTAGTTCCATCCACGTCGATGCAAATGGTGGGTATTCATCCTTTCTGATGGCTGAGTAATATTCCATTGTATATATGAACCACATCTTCTTTATCCATTGGTCTATTGAAGAGCATCTCAGCTCCCTCCACAGTTGGCTATTGTGGACATTGCTGCTATGGAAATTGGGGTGCATGTGTCCCTTCTTTTCACTACATCTGTATCTTTGGGGTAAATATCCAGTAGAGCAATTGCTCAGTCATAGGGTAACTCTATTTTCAACTTTTTGAGGAACCTTCATAGTGTTTTCCAAAGTGGCTGTACCAACGTGCATTCCCACCAACAGTGTAAGAGGGATCCCCTTTCTCCACATCCTCTCCAACATTTGTTGTTTCTTGCCTTGTCAATTTTTGCCATTCTAAGTGGTGTAAGGTGGTATCAGAATGTGGTTTTGATTTCAATTTCCCTGATGGCTAATGATGTTGAGCATTTCTTCATGTGTCTGTTAGTCATTCATATCTCTTCTTTGGAGAAGTGTCTGTTCATGTCTTCTGCCCATTTTTTTACTGGATTATTTGTTTTTTGGATGTTGAGTTTGATAAGTTCTTTATAGATCTTGGATATCACCCCTTTATCTGTAATGTCATTTGCAAATATCTTTTCCCATTCTGTAGGTTGCCTCTTAGTTTTGTTGACTGTTTCCTTTGCTGTGCAGAAGCTTTTTATCTTGATGAAGTCCCAAAAGTTCATTTTTGCTTTTGTTTCCCTTGCCTTTGGAGACGTGTCTTGAAGGAAGTTACTGTGGCCAATGTCAAAGAGGTTACTGCCTACGTTCTCCACTAGGATTTCGATGGATTCCTGCCTCACATTGAGGTCTTTCATCCATTTTGAGTTCATCTTTGTCTATGGTGTAAGGAAATGGTCCAGTTTCATTACTCTACATGCAGCTGTCCAATTTTCCCAGCACCACTTATTGAAGAGACTGTCTTTTTTCCCATTGGATATTTTTTCCTGATTTGTCAAAAATTAGTGGACTATAGAATTGAGGGTCCATTACTGGAGTCTCTATTCAGTTCCATTGGTCCATGTGTCTGTTTTTGTGCCAATACCATGCCAGCTTTGGTGTTTTTTTTTGTTTTTTTTTTTTTTTTTTTTTTTTTTTTAAAGATTTTATTTGTTTATTCGACAGAGACAGAGACAGCCAGCGAGAGAGGGAACACAAGCAGGGGGAGTGGGAGAGGAAGAAGCAGGCTCATAGCGGAGGAGCCTGATGTGGGGCTCAATCCCGGAACGCCGGGATCACGCCCTGAGCCGAAGGCAGACGCTTTAACCGCTGTGCCACCCAGGCGCCCCTGTTTTGTTTTTTTAATAATAATTTTTTATTATGTTATGTTAGTCACCACACAGTACATCCTTAGTTTTTGATGTAGTGTTCCATGATTCATTATTTGATCACAGCTTTGTAATATAGCTTGAAGTCAGGCAACGTGATGCCCCCAGTTTTGTTTTCTTTTCATCATTCCCTTGGTAATCCAGGGTCTTTTCTGGTTCCATACTAATTTTAGTATTGTTTTTTCCAGCTCTTTGAAAAACGCCAATGGCATTTTAATAGGGATGGCACTGAAAGTGTAAATTGTTCTGGGCAGGATAGACATTTTAACAATGTTTATTCTTCTGATCCATGAGCATGGAATGTTTTTCCATCTTTTTGTGTCTTCCTCAATTTCTTTTCTAAGTGTTCTGTAGTTTCTACAGTAGAGATCCTTCACCTCTTTGGTTAGGTTTATTCCTAGGTATATGGTTTTTGGTGCTATTGTGAATGGAATTGATTCCTTAATTTCTCTTTCTACAGTTACATTGTTAGTGTGTAGAAAAGCAACTGATTCCTGTGCATTGATTTTGTATCCTGCCACATTGCTGAATTGCTGTATGAGTTCTAGTAATTTGGGGATACTTTATGTGGATGACATGATACTTTGAGCATGGTTTTATCTGATCTCTAAAGCATTTAGAATGTCTCTGTCCCTTCACCTTAACCCCTTATTGCTTGACCTAAATCAGGTTAATCACATATGATTTTATTCTTACAGATTTGAAACCACGATGACATCCTGGGGACTTGTCGTATCCTCTATCAACAATGTTACTGAAAGTGTTCAGGAGCGGACATACTGGCAATTCCTTAGTGGCAAAACACCTTTGAATGAAGGTGAGAAAAAGAAGGGAATCTGGGAATTTCTTCCATAGTCTGCAGGCTACTTTCTTTCATTTCCTTATTTCATTTATTCATTCATTTAATCAAGTAACCATGAGATTGTATGAATACATACGATACTCGTGTATACACTGATGACACATATATATTACGTGTGTATGTACGTACACATACATATTATGAATATATATACAGTGATTCGACTGAATGATACATAAATGATGGGTAGATAGATGGATGATAGATAGAACAGGTGGCTGGCTTTCTACAATAGCTTTTTCAAAAATCAAGAATCCTGACTCCACTCTGAGCCAATGGGGACATATCCAGTGACCAAGAAAAGTAAATTGACCTACTTAAAGCAATAAGAGCTGAAAAAAGAAAAAAGCAGATAAAGTGAGAGACAGATAAATAAATAAATAAACAAGTAGAAAAAGTAGTATGTGATCTAAGAAGATGACCACGTTAGGATTTAAAAATTAAACATCAATGTGTAAAACAAAAGCACAGTGACTTCATCGCCAGAGGGAAACAAATATGGGGGATGGAAAACATAGCTCTTCACACAGTGATGTTATCGTATTTCACACGTCAACTCTGTAGGTATTGGTGATTCTCTTTTCTACAGAGAAAGAAACTAAGTCTTGGAGGCGTTAAAGGGACTTGCACAAGTCCTGCATCTAGAGTGGGACTGAGTGATCATCGAGCCCATGCTTCCGAACTGTGGCATGACTGTCCTTCCCCCACAGCTTCACTCAACATTCATTCACCTTCTTGCTCTAACGATTCTTCAAAATCTCCAAAGAGAAGAATGTTTATGCACGTTTGTGTGGGGAAAGAGGCAAGAATGAAACTCAGACTTCAGCAAAACCTTAACATTCTTTAAAATTCTGCACAAATACTAAAATACCCTCCAAGGTAAAGAGCCATGTGTGAGGTTTTATCTACGGATGATGTTCCCTAGTCAAGGGGATGTTCATTGTCACCGTGCAGGGAGATGTGAAGCCACACAGAGTCACAGCAGAGCTGAGGCTGCAGCTTTATAAGATGCTTCACTATCCAAGATTACGATGGGACAGATGTTTTCTCAGAGCCTGTCAGGTATTTAACAAAATCTGGCCAGTCAGAATTTGTTCAACTGCAGCAAAGCACATAATAACGATCTCAAGGTTACCTAAGGCTTGGTCAGAAGCCCCTTCTCTTACTTACTAGCTGCATTAGGCAAGGCATCAATCTTCTCAGAACCAGTTTCCAGTGTTAGGAAATGGAAATAGTAAACACCATTGCTTGGCGTAGTGTGAAAATTGGAAATAACATGTTTAAAATGAATAAGTACAATGTCTTCCGCATAGCATGCATTCACAAATGCTAAATATTAGTATTATTAGTTTTCCTACCACCTTCATTTCAAGAATTGCATGAGAGCCTAAATCATGCTTATTCTCATGTCTGCCAATTGCCTTTTTTCTCTGGCGAAAGAATGGTAAACAGAAAGGCCTCGGACATCCAGAAAGATCTGGGCCTGGAATTACCTTTCCACTGCCCGGTGACTTGAAAGCTAATCATCAGTACTGCCATCATCTAACTTCTCTGCCCCGAAACACAAGAATTCTCAACCCACTGCCCTTCCCTATTTTTTGCAAAATCTTCAAAAGTGAACATGAGTTCCTACCTTGAATGCTCTAAATTTGGCTTAAATAAGCCATTTTATTGCACACTTACTATGTGTCGGGTACTATATTGGCATCTGGCAGTCACTATTCTTAACCCTGAAAACGTTTTTCAGGGTTAGTATTATCAGTGTGATTTTAGACATAGGGCAAAGGAGGTTCTCACAACTTGAGGGGCTTGTCCAAAGACATGCTCCACATGCAACCCTGAGCCTGGAAACAAAGACCCCCTACATCTCAGTTCTGTGCTCCTCCACATGAGTCTAGCTGCCCATTTCACCCTGGGATGACTTTACTCCTCTAGCAAGGGGCTGGTCCTTTGCGAGCTGGGGGTCGTTACACGCACCACGGTCGCCTCATGTTCTTCTCTGCTTGTTTCCAGGAGTGGCCGATTACAAACCCTCCGACCATGAGCACATCACCGCCAATTTCACCCGGTACTAAGGGCAAGGTGGGTTCAGGTTCTCTCAACATCACCGAACGACAGTGGAATTTTTGTTCACTTCGTTTCAAGTCTATGTAAAAAAAAGTGGATATCTACAATGCTACCATATTCCTGGTAAAACATGGAAACCACTATGTAGAATAAATGATTCAAACTCCCCTGGAGTCTTCACATCTGTGACCCATGAAACAAAGTCCAGCTTCTCAAGGCAATGACTGCTGGTCATCGATAAAGAAAGGGGGGGTAATCAGAAGGGGGAATGAAGCATGAGAGACTATGGACTCTGGGAAACAAACTGAGGGCTTCGGAGGGGAGGGGGTGCAGAATGGGATAGGCTGGTGATGGGTAGTAAGGAGGGCACGTATTGCATGGAGCACTGGGTGTTATATGCAAGTAATGAATCATGGAACTTTACATCAAAAACTAGGGATGTACTGTATTGTGATTAACATAATATAATAAAAAATACTATTATTAATAAAAAATAAAAATTAAAAAAAAAAAAGACCTCGAGTGAGGGGAGAAGAGAGAGCCCAGCTGATATCTTTGGAGTTTATCCCGATCTTCTTGATTAGTTAATGAACACATTCCTTTATTTCTACAAATGAAATGATATATTTAAAAAAACCCAATTTTTTTCTTATTCCAAGTATATTTTTATATACTTTACAGATACACATATATAATAGATAAATATAACTCATAGTATGTAATTTAAAATTTAATATATTGTATATATTAAATATAAATGTATATTTAAAATCCCATCCCACATATATAATATACAGATAGATCCATAATCACACCCTATATATATATATGAAAGAAAAATTAAACTTTCAAAGACAATCTTAACTCTAATCTCTGCTGGCAGGAGTCAACACTGGGACCAAGTTTCTCATGAAGGATATGAAATTGTATCAAAAGACCTAGAATACACTCAACTTCAACCCCCAAAATCCCAATTCTGAAATTATACAAAGGAGAGAATCATAATAGGGCAGATACACGAAGAATCACAATGTGCGCCGAGGCGATCAGAGAGCAAACCTTAGAGATGCAGCCTCAGCACACTTCCTAATACTGACCCCGAGGCAGACAGATTCACCTGCCCCATCACACGTCTCCCCTCCCAGCTGCTCAGAGTAAGAGCCTGCCCTCTGGGAACAGGGGTTCCCGGGAGAAGCAGGTGTGAACCACCAGCCCAAGCCCTCATTCCAAACATACCTGTTGGGTACTTCGCTGTACCCCAGGAAGGCGAGCGCTGGTACCGTGCTGGAAGGCACCCTCCGGGGTGTGAGTAAGCATCTCTCATAACACGCCCTGAGAGCCATAATACGGAAAACACGGAAACAGACTACATGTCCCACAACAGGGCAATGGATAGGTAAACCCTAGCGGACCCATAGGATGGGATACGTTAAGTCACCGAAATTCTGAAATTCCACATATGAGTGAGATCACACAGTATCCGTCTTTCTCTGACTGACTGACGTCACTTAGCATTCCACCCTCTAGATCATTCATGCAAATGGCACGATTTCATTCTTTTTATGGCTGGGTAATATTCCATTGCATACATAGGCCACATCTTCTTTATCCGTCATCTGTGGATGAACACTAGGGCTGCTTCCAGACTTTGGCAATTGTAAATAATGCTGCTATAAACATAGGGGTGCATATAGCTTTTTGAATTAGTGTTTTGATTTTCTTTGGGTAAATACCCAGTAGAGGAATTACTGGTTCGTATGTGGAATTTAAGAAACAAAACAGAGTGCCTGGGTGGCTCAGTCATTTAAGCATCTGCTTTCAACTCAGGTCATGATTCCAGGGTTTTACCTCAGCCTCCCTACTCAGTGGGGAGCCTGCTTCTCCATCTCCCTCTGATCCTCCTCCACCGGTGCTCTCTCCTTCTCTCTCAAATAAACAAATTTTTAAAAATCTTTTAAAAAAGGAAACCAAACAGATGAACAAAGAAAAAAGAGACAAACAAAAAACGAGACTCTTAACTACAGGGAACAAACTGGTGTTGCCAGAGAAGAGCTGGGGGGTGGGGATGGGTGAAATAGATGGAGAGGATTGAAAGTACACTTTTGGTGATGAGCACTGATAATGTATGGAAGTGTTGAATCACTACATTGTATACCTGATATCATTATATTACTTATATGTGAATTATACTTGATTTTTAATGTTAATTAATTTTTGTTTATTTTTTTATTATAATAATATTTTTTATTATATGTTAGTCACCATACAGTACATCCCTGGTTTTTGATGTAAAGTTCAATGATTCATTAGTTGTGTATAACACCCAGCACACCATGCAATACGTGCCCTCCTTACTACCCATCACCAGCCTAAAATTAATTTTTTAAAAAGAAGTATGATATACTATAAAAATTAGTTTTTTAAAGATTTTTATTTATTTATTTAGAGGGGTGAGAGGCAGAGAGAGAGAGAGGGAAGGACAGAAGCCCAAGCAAACTCCACAGTGAGCATGGAGCTGGACCCGGGGCTTGATCCTATGACCCTGAGATCATGACCTGAGCTGAAATCAAGAGTCAGATGCTCAACCGACTGAGCCACCCAAACACCTGTATTAAATTAATTTTTTTAACTGTCAGTAAAATTCGTGTTGAAGATAAATACTTGCTGACATAGAGACATTCGTGATGCACTGTGATGCCATCCGTGCCAGAGTACAGAGTGGTTACCTGTGTGATGGATTGTTGGTGACTGCTTTTGTTTGTCTGCTTCTCTGTTGTCTACATTTTCTCCATTCAGTATAATAATTGAGCAACTGGAAAATGGGAAAAATTACTTTTAACAAAGATGACCTTTTGTATTTTACAATAAATTGGGCAATAAAAGGAAGGAGAGAGAGAGAGAGTGTGTGTGTGTGTGTGTGTGAGAGAGAGAGAGAGAGAATACTGCCTCCCAACTTTTGCAATTAACTGGGTGTGTTCATTTGTTTTTCTCCCAGCCAGGCTAGGGCACAGGCAAGCAGGCTGACAATGGATCTGTGACAAGTTGCAATTGCATTTTGAGGAAGTGCTGTAATAAAAGGGAGTCTCCGTGTGCTCATTATTGCTTAAAGTAGAATGACCAAGCATGGGTTTGGGTATGGTTTCAGGGACTATCATAAGCGTTGTTGCGACCTCTACTGGACATGGCTGGTAAAGCCTAAACTTCCTTTAGGGAAGTGGTCAAATTTCTGCATGATCGTTTTTGTGAAGATGCCGGGGAGAGGAAGGAAGATTGCTACCAAATCCACTTGTACTTCATAGGAAACAAACTGAGGGCTGCAGGAGGGGCAGACGGTGGGGGATGGGGCAACTGAATGATGGACATTAAGAAGGGCACGGGTTGTAATGAGCACTGGTATTATGTAAGACTGAGGCATCACTGAACTCTACCTCTGGAACGAATAACACACACTATGTAAATTAATTGAATTTAAATAAAAAAACAAATAAATTTCAAAAAAAAAATGAAAGGTGTGCAAGAAAGCTCAGCAAGGATGTAGATAAATAGGTACTCTGATACATTATTGGTGAAGATCAATCCCTTCAGAAATTTCCATTATCTCTACCCCACCAAGGTATATGTCAGCAATCACCCTCCTACAGCCCACTGATCTATATCTGAAGGGTCTCCTGACTGAGGTTTTACTAGACAGTGGTAAACGACCCCTCAAGGTCCTGGAAACCTTAGAGACTTACACTATCCCACACCTCCCTCCCAACTTGCAGGTATATATAATCAGTCACTCCTCACAACCCCAGTACAGCTCTTTCTGCCCACGGGTCCTGTCCCTGTGCTTTAACAAAAACCACCTTTTCGGAACTGAAAACATCTTAAGAACTCTTTCTTAACCGTTTGCTCCCAGACTCGAAAACAGCACATCAGCATCATTGCTCTCTTAGAAATGCTATACACCATACGGAAGTTAAACCGATGAAGAAGCTAATACTAACTAGCCCTTTGAGAAGGTTCTATGAGCTTCCTGGGGTGAGGAAGTTCCATGCTGATTTATTACACTATGATATTATGATGAGAATCTGATAAGCAAAAACCCAACATTTTTATTAAAATGAGATGGTGTGCACACATACGCATACACGGACACAGACAACATGTGTGTGGGTGCCATTTACACCAACACCCAGACCTGCAACTAGGCTACAGGTTTCTGTTATCTCGTGATTTTTAAAATAAGAAGACTAAAAACTGAGATGCCAGGTAATTTTTATACCCATGGCAAAATACACAAATCCCAGTGGATATAGAGCTGGATGATACAAAAACAGTGCCTGGTAGCTATACTCTGCTTTTTAGATTTTCCAAGTGCTCCCAGAGGACTGGTTCTCCACTGGCTCAGGCATTACAATCAGCCACAGGGCTTAGTTCACCATAGGAATTCCTGAACCCCACCTTTAGAGTTTCTGACTTAGTAAGCAGGGACCAGATACTTACATTTATACGAAGGTCTCAGTAACATCTGATGCAGGTGGTCTGAAGACCAACTTCTGGGAGATTTTAGCAAACCTGTTCCAGTAAAAGTAAGAATGGCAAGGTTTTTATCATACTAGCTGTGTGGCAAAACATTTCATCCCACAACATCAGTTTCTTACAAATAAGTACCATGGAACTACCAGAAAAGGAGTGTAAATAAATAAAGAGCTGTGAGAACTGGAAGGAGGAAAATCATTTTTAGGGACCAAGGAAGACCTCACGTCCCTCCTACCATTTTCACAACACTTTATTCATACTTCTGATACCTCAACATTAGCTATTGTATGCTCATCATATTGTCCCTACCTAAATATAAATTCCTAAAGAACAGGAGCAGTGGCTTTTCCTCTTTGTATCCTCATAGTACCTGGCACGACTCTTACAAAGAAAAACAGACATCATTTGTCATAGTTACTATTTAAATGTAAAACTCTGCGTTTATTTTTTAGTTCTTTTAAAATAAACAATGAGGGGGAAGTTGGGGGGGGCACCAAAAAACTTAGAGACCAATCAAAGAGAGATTGTATTGACACTTTATTTTTCATCCAAAACAAATTTTTTTATTAAGTTCAATTAGCCAACGTATAGTACAACATTAATTTTTGATAAAGTGTTGAATGATTCATTAGTTGCACAGAACACCCAGTGCTCATCAGATCACAGGCACTCCTTAGTGCCCATCGCCAGTTACCCCTTACCCGCATCCCCCTCCCTTCTGCAACCGTCTATTTGTTTCCCAGAGTCAAGAGTCTCTCATGGTTTGTCTCCCTCTCTGATTTCTTCCCATTCAGGTTTCCTTCCCTTTCCCTATGGTCCCCTGCCCTATTCCTTTTGTTCCACATATGAGTGAAACCATATGATAATTGTCTTTCTCTGCTTGACTTATTTCACTCAGCATAATCCCCTCCAGTTCCATCCATGTCGATGCAAATGGTGGGTATTCATCCTTTCTGATGGCTGAGCACTATTCCATTGTGTACAGGAACCACACCTTCTTTATCCAGTCATCTGTTGAAGGACATATCGGCTCCTTCCACAGTTTGGCTATTGTGGACATTGTTGCTATGAACACTGGGGTGCATGTGCCCCTTCTTTTCACTACATCTGTATCTTTGGGATACCCAGTAGTGCAACTGCTGGGTCATAGGGTAGCTCTATTTTTAAGATCTTGAGGAACCTCTATACTGTTTTCCAAAGTAGCTATACCAGCTTGCATTCCCAACAAGAGTGTAAGAGGGTTCCCCTTTCTGCACATTCTAGCCAACATTTGTTGTTTCCTGTCTTGTTAATTATGGCCATTCTGACTGGTGTTAAGGCGGAATCTCATTGTGGTTTTCATTTGCACTTCCTTGATGGCAAGTGAGGTGGAGCAGTTTTTCATGTGTCTGTTGGCCATCTGTATGTCTTCTTTGGAGAAGTGTCTGTTCATGCCTTCTGCCCATTTTTTGACCTGATTATTTGTTTTTTGGGTGTTGAGTTTGAGAAGTTCTTTACAGATCTTGGATATTAGCCCTTTATCTGTAATGTCATTTGCAAATATCTTCTCCCATTCCGCAGGTTGCCTTTAGTTTTGCTGACTGTTTTCTTTGCCGCACAGAAGCTTTTTATCTTGATGAAGTCCCAAAATTTCATTTTTGCTTTTGTTTCCCTTGCCTTTAGGACTTACCTTGAAAGAAGATGCTATGGCTGATGTTGAAGAGGTTACTGCCTATGTTCTCCTGTTTTGATTTCACATTAAAGTCTTTCACCCATTTTGAATTTATCGTTGTGTATGGTGTAAAAGAATGGTCCAGTTTCATTCTTCTTCATGTAGCTGTCCAATTTTCCCAGCACCATTTATTGAAAAGACTGTCTTTTTTCCATTAGACATTCTTTCCTGCTTTGTCAAAGTTTGGTTAGCCATAGAGCTGAGGGTCCATTTCTGGGTTCTCTATACTGTTCCATTGATCTGTGTGTCTGTTTTTGTGCCAGTACCATGTTGTCTTGATGATCACAGCTTTGTAATATAGCTTGAAGTCAGGCATTGTGATGCCCCTAGCTTTGGTTTTCTTTTTCAACATTCCCCTGTGGGTCTTTTCTGGTTCCATACAAATTTTAGGACTGTTTGTTCCAGCTCTGAAAAATGTCGATGGTAGTTTGATAGGAATTGCATTGAAAGTGTAGATTGCTCTGGGCAGCATAGACACTTTAACAATATTTATTCTTCCAATCCATGAGCATGGAAAGTTTTACCATCTCTTTGTGTCTTCCTCAATTTCTTTCGTAAGTGTTCTGTAGTTTCTAGAGTAGAGATTCTTCACCCCTTCGGTTAGGTTTATTCCTAGGTATCTTATGGTTTTTGGTGCTATTGTAAATGGAATCAATTCCTTAATTTCTTTTTCTTCTGCCTCATTGTTAATGTATAGAAATGCAACTGATTTCTGTGCATTGATTTTGTATCCTGACTCGTTGCTGAATTTCTATATGAGTACTAGCAATTCTGGGGTGAGTCTTTTGGGTTTTCCACATAAAGTATCATGTCATACGCAAAGAGTTTGACTTCTTCTTTCCCAATTTGTGTGAATCATTATCTTCTCTCTCAAAAGTATACTTTGATGGTTCTCCAAGTTAACTGGTTTTCCTCTTATCTCTCACTGCCTCCCATTAAGTCATATGGCCCATCTGCTCTTCCAGATGGGTACCCCAGCTGTTCTTTTACAACTTCACATGAAACCACATTGCAACAGGTTATCAACTATTGTCCCTTATCTGATCGTATCTCCTCCTCTCACAATACTGCTAGGTAAGTTTTCTTAGCTACTCCTTAGTTCAATTCTGTCTTCAAAATTCCAGAGCTTCCCTACAGCCATCCTGGTGAAACAGACTCAAACTCTATTCTACCTCCCACAACAACCTCACCCAAAGACACCCACCCCCATCTAACAGCGGCTCGTCTAAAGACTTCAGACCTAAAAACATCTAGGACCTTTTAATCCTGTTTGCATAATATGTCTCCAGTACCTTATGCAGACCATACAGGTTCTGGAGAAAAGGTACCTGACTCAGAAGGACCTTCAGGGTCCTATCATCACTTTGGTACCTTCAGAGAAGGTACCATGCAGCTCGTGGTGGTTACTTCTATCTTGACAGGGCCACAGAATATGAAGATATTTGGTTTAACACTATTCTGGGTATGTCTGTGAGGGTGTTTCTGGATGAGATTAATATTTGACTGTAGAATGAATAAAGCAGATCGCCCTGCCTAGTGTGGGTAAGCCTCATCCAAGTCAACTGAAGCCTGAATAGAAAAAAGAGGCTAAGAGGGAACTCCTCCTACCCCATTGCCTTTAAGTAATAACAAAACACTAAATTTTGGAGGTTTTGTTTATAATGAATAAAGGCTCTCTTCAAGCTGCCTTAAATGATGGATTATTGCAAACAACTGACAGGCTTCAGTTATACTAACACAAGCAGTTGATCCTCTCACATTTTCCTTTTTTAATTTATTAGGTTAGTCACCATACAGTACTTCATTAGTCTTTGATGTAGTGTTCCATGATTCATTGTCTGCGTATAACACCCTATTCCCTGAATGCACGTTGCCTTGAACGCTGGCCAGATGAAGGTTTTTCTGGCAGTAGGCGGTCTGCACCTCCTTTTTTCTCTGATTTGGACTTGCTCTGGAGAACAGCCAGGTATTTACAGGGTAACAGGAGAGATGGTGGGTAACTGATGATCAATAATGAGGCTGCTTCTTTGGCTTTCCAAATCAGAATGTTTCCATCTGCCGCTACATTGCTAATAACTAAGGGTCGGCACTAAGTGACCTGCCTTGTTTCCCACCTGGCTTCACCACAGGTAGCGTCCTTTGTCCAGCAATAACCTTTCCCCCTTTAAGGATAGCTTATCATACTAGAAGGAAATTGGGGCTGGTCACTTAGATAGAAGTTTCCAATATATCTGAGATGCAAGGGTTATCTTGGCTTTAGCTGTGGAGAATGAGGCCTGGACAGAAACCTTGAAAAGACACATTCACTGTATATGTGTCAAATGCTTGTCTCTGGATTCTCAGCTATTTCAGAGGGACCTTTCCTTTTTCAGTTTGGTAAATCAAGATGCCAGTAACTGGAATTATGTGTAGCAGAAATTTTAATCATGAGCCCAAGAGAGTTATATCCTAATAGATTTTCAAGATACAGAGTCTGGTCCACCTCCAGAATCCAGTTATTTGAAATACACACATAAGGACTTCAGGATGGAGATTCCTAATGCTATTTCTAGAGAAAAGCTAAATGATCTCTTACAGCTGGACAGACCAACTCAAAATTCTGATAGACACAGGTCCTATATCCCACGGGGTTTTTTTCTTTAAGATGTCTTATATAGGGAAGATCTGGGGGACATAAGAATGTAGACATCTGGGGCCCACTCCACATTCAAGGAATTGGAATTCTAGGATCACCTGGGTGGCTCAGGTGGTTAAGGTCCAACTCCTGATTTCAACTCAGTTCATGATCTCAGGGTTGTGGGATCGAGCCCCACGTTGGGCTCTGTGCTCAGCTCAGAATCTGCTTTTCCCTCTCCCTCTGCTCCTGCCCCTACTTGAGCTTTCTCTCTCTATCTCTCCCTCTCTCTCTCAAATAAATAAAATCTTTAAAAAGAACTGGAATTCTGAGAATTTGGCCAAGGAATTTGATTTTTAACAAGCACTAACGTTGACTCCACAATACAATTTTAATAAAGAGCCAGTGACTTTATCACTTCTTGATTCTAACCACAATTGGGGCTCAACATGAAGTCACTTTTTAAAAAAGATTTTATTTATTTATTTGAGAGACAGAGAGAGAGCATGAGCCAGGGGGAGAGGCAGAGGGAGAAGCAGACTCCCCCTCAGCATGGGGCCCAACATGGGCTCCATCCCAAGACCCTGAGATCATCACCTGAGCTGAAGGCAGACACTTAACCAACTGAGCCACCCAGGCGCCCTTGAAGTCACCTTATGTTCATAGTAGAGAAAATTAACTCTCAGAAAATTTGGCAAGATCTTTCCATTCTTTCCCGCCACATTATGAGTTCATGTTACTATCTTCCGGATGCTAATTTCTCTGAGATCTTACCACTACTATCCTGGAACTCTTCCAACTATCTATATAACATATTAACTGGATGGAGAACATGTATCTTTAAACTATTAGGTCTAAAACAAGATGCATGCATTTTCTTAAATCTCAAACTTGCCTCTTTCCAGTTTTCTTCATCTCAGTTAATTTTGTACTTCAGATTCCCTTAGAATTTTGTAATTCAGATTCCCTTAGAATTATCACTTTTCCTCCCCCAGCCCCACATGCCTATGCGTCCAAAGTGTTTCTAGAATCCCACTGGTTCTTTCCATCTCTTCTACAGAAACTCAAGTCCAAGCTGCCAACAGCAGGTCCTGTCTATATGAATTTCCCTGTAAGTGTTCTCCCTGATTCCACTCCAGGCCAACAACCCACTCTCCTTCTACCCACTAGAATGAAATTTTAAAATTATCGATCAGATCCTCCTTACCCCATATCATGCTCACTGTGGTTCATTACATTCTGGTTAGAATGTGGTTACACTGAACTATCTGTTCTTGGAAGTCACCAACCAGAGTCTTTGCATTTCTTAATCTCACTGCCTAGAATGACAGGTGACTTAATGCCTGAGTCATCCTCTGTGTAAAGGGAGAATATCTCGTCTACCTACCGAACATGAGCCAAAAAGGGAGAGTGGACAGCCCAATCATTTTACGTGAACTCACATTAATGATTGTGATACTAGATTCTCCAGTAGATGGAAATTGCCAGCAGCAAAAGATGGCTTTTTTAAATTTAATTTCAATTAACCAAGGTATAGTATATCATTGGTTTTTGATATAATGTTCAATGATTCATTAGTTCAATATAACACCCAGTGTTCATGATATCACATGCCCTATTTAATGCCCATTACCCAGTTACCCCATTGCCCCATCCACCTCCCTTTCCACATCACTCAGTTTATTTCCTGGAGTCAAGAGTCTCATATGGTTTGTCTCCCTCTCTGATTTCTTCCCATTCAGTTTTCCCTCCTTACCCCTATTGTCCTCTGCAGTATTCCTTATATTGCACATATGAGTGAAACCGTATGATAATTGTGTTTCTCTGATTGACTTATTGCACTCAACATAATACCCTCCAGTTCCATCCATGTCAATATAAATGGTAGGTTTTCATCCTTTCTGACGGCTGAGTAGTATTCCACTGAGCCACATCTTCTTTATCCATTCATCTGTTGAAGGACATTTTGGCTCCTTCCACAGTTTGGCTATTCTGGACATTGCTGCTATGAACACTGGGGTCCATAAAAATGGCTTTAAGACTATGAACAGTTTACCCCTAAAAGCTAATCAATCCCACTAGAGGTTAACCTTCCAGTTGTTCTATACCTGCCTCCTTAAGAAAGCAGATAATTTCTTTCTCAGATTTTCCAATTCATCTTCTAAATTATCAGCAGTGTCAAATTATTCTGGGATTTAACTGCCGGATCTTATATTTCACCACCCAACTTCTTGACTGTTGGCAACCGTGAATGCTTCAACCAAAAATATTATAGCTTCAGTTGTCTCTTGGCTGGTTGGGTATAATACCTCTTCAAGCCACCAGCTCTTTCCAATCTTTTATCAGCAACATTCGATTGGCTTCATCCTAGGGACCCCTTTTCATCACAAGTCTCAAGTTTTACTTCTATTCTAGTTCTCCTAAAAACAGCCCCTTGTGATCAGGGAGAGTCTGCACATGTTTCCCTCTTTCTCCGCAATAGGTAATATTGTTCATGTACTCTTTTAACAAATACGTATTGAGCATTTATTGTGGGCTTTTCTTGGCTCTAAAAAAAAAAAACAGCAATGAACAAAACAGACCAAAGCTTCATTCTTATGGACCTTACATTCTCGTACAAAGAACAATGTTTAAGAGAATATAATTACTAGGTCCAGTTAGTAGTAAGAGAAAAGTCGTATAGCAAAGGTACACTAGGTTAAGCCATGATCACTAAATCTCTATACCAACTTTGTTTCAGTTTGGTCAAATAACTGTATTGGTTAAGAAAATAACAAGATTAAATATAGATATTAAGCTTAGAAGGTAGGTTTTGCTTTCCAGAAGTTTAAATTGGGAATGAGGGTAGGCAGACTATTGCCCATAATTTACCATTATAAATGCCAAAGTGGAGATGACCTTCTATTTAGAACCGTAAAACAGGGCATCTACCGTCTTGTTTGGGTTAATTTTCATCCACGGATACCATCTCCTGGATTCTTCTTGGCGGTAGGAGGGCATGTTACGTTTCAAGGGGCAAAGTAAGACTATGAACATCACCTCTAAAATATATTCTCCCCTACCAAGGCGGGGGGGGGGGGAGGATGCCTTGTATTGTTAACTAGCTCTGAGCTTCCCTGACGTTCCATGGTACCACTATATTCTCTGACAATTTTTCTTTTCTACCTCTCAGTAGTGTATACACAATGTAGCCCCTCTTTGTTCTTAGCCAGGAGTAAGCCAACTGCATTTCATAACAATTTACCTATGGCCTCTGATGAAGTGTTCCTGGGAGATCAATGTCCTGTAACCTCAGTCCATCAGGATTAAAAAAGACTTGAAGAGGAAGGAGGAGGAGGAAGAGGAAAAGGAGAAGAAAAGAGGGAGAATATGATCAGACAGGTGAAGAGAACAGAGCAGTACCCTAGATTCTGGGTATAATTTGGTCTGTTCGTTAGAAGAAACAGCATTCCAAAAATTGTAAGGAAAGAAAAATATATATATACAAAAATAAAATTAAATACAATGAAAAGACAGAATGTAACTGTAAAAATGAAAATTAAAAAGGTTTTAAAAAGAGTTGCTAAAATAGGAAATTCGTTGAAAAAGGAAAGAAAAAAATTTTAAATTGAAACACTAAAAGAATTGCGGGGGAAAATCATGAATTCTATACGCTATTTTCCCCTAGGGCTGAAATTCCTCAGTTCTGTGTGATCAGTAAACTGGGTCTTAGCCAGATGTTCCTGCCGATCTTCTGGGGGAGGGGCCTGTTAAGCTGATTGTCCGGTGTCTTTGCCCTGGGCGGAGTTGCACTGCCCTTGCCTGGGGCCTGGCTGAGTAAGCTGCTCCAGTTTGCTCTACGTGGCTTTTGTTCCTTGCAGGCTTTCTGTGCCACTTTAGAGGATGAGAATGAGAATGGCAGCCTCCCAGTCCTCAGCCCTGGAGCTGAAAGCAGCCCCCCCCCCCCTCCCCGCTCCTTAGTACAACCTCAGGGGAAAGCTGTCCATCACTCCTGTCTCCCCGGCCTCTGTCCAACTCCATGCTCACCCAGCCTCCGACTGAGCATTTCTCTCTCAGGCATGCAACCCGATTTCAAGTCCCTGAACCTGCAAACCACTCTGGCACATATCTGCGCCCTCCTCCTGGGAGAGAAAGGCGGGTTTTACCGTGGTTCTGCTGCTTGCTGGGTCTCTGCTCAGAGAGCACCTGACACCCCACAGCAGTTTGCAGTATATGGCAACCCCAAGCTGAGAGCCCAACCCTGGGATCGCTGATTGCAGCTGGCTTCCCTGCCCCGATGCCTGGGAACCCTGCCACACTCGGGCACCCCCCCCCACCCCCACCCCCCGGTCTTCCTGTGACACCAGGTTTCCTGAGACCACACTGTCCCAACTAGGTTTCTACCCTGCTTCACCACCTGAGCAGCTGTCACACAGGGACATCCCTCCCTGGAGCAGCCTTCTGAAAGTTCTGACTTTGTGCTCCATTGCTGTAACACTTTCCAGCACAGGCTTTTGGAGGCTCCCTACCCCGCGGTTTATATTCCCATATATGGCCTCAGATTCCCTTCTCTGCACCTCCTACCTTACAGAAAGTGGTTGCTTTTCTAGTTGTAGAATTGTAGCTGTTCTTTTCTTAGATTGCCAGTTAAGTTTGCAGATGTCCGGCATGATTTGATAGCTATCTAGCTGAGTTCCTGGGACAGACAAAACTAAGGTCTCCTACTCCCCTGCTATCTTGGACTCTTCACCCATCATTT
Organism: Ursus americanus; assembly: GCF_024610735.1. NCBI lineage: Eukaryota > Metazoa > Chordata > Mammalia > Carnivora > Ursidae > Ursus > Ursus americanus. The sequence continues at coordinate 36,378,553 of NC_142150.1, read as the reverse complement.
ACTTTTAGCTTCCAGTTTTCTCCTGTATAAACATCTAATATTTATTCTGAGATTGTCTAGCAACACATGTTACTAATTTATCATTTGCCTTAAGGATCTTAGGTGGTTCCTTTCAGCAAATATTTGACAAACCTCAGGATACAGCAGGAAATACAACAGTGAACAAGAAAGGCTTATCTTTACCACTGAGGAACTCACAATCTGGTGGAGACAAGCACATTAAACAAACACAGTTAAGAAATAACTCTGCAAGTAACATATTGGAATTCTCACAAGTGATACAAAGGAAAGTATGAAGTGCCAAGAGAGTAGATAACAGGGGAACAGAACTGGGTCTGGGGGTGCAGATAGAGCATCCCTGAGGAGCTAACACTTAAGCTGAGGGACATGAAGTGGCACCACCCGAAAGCAAGACTTCAAGAGGAAAACCAAGTGCCAGTCAGACTTGAGAAGGGAAGGAAGCTGGCACAATGGAAGAACAGGAATGAGTGCGGCTGGAGCATAACTTAGAAGGTAATGAGGTAACGCTGGACACACAGGTAAGGGTCAGAAGGTACAGGTTCTGAGAGATTCACGTTTAAAATACGGAGTCTCAGGGCACCTGGGTGGCGCAGTCATTAAGCGTCTGCCTTCGGCTCAGAGCTTGACCCCGGCGTTCTGAGATCCAGCCCCACATCAAGCTCCTCCTCTGGCAGCCTGCTTCTTCCTCTCCCACTCCCCCTGCTTGTGTTCCCTCTCTCGCTGGCTGTCTCTCTCTCTGTCAAATAAATAAATAAAATCTTTAAAAAAATAAAAATAAAATACGGAGTCTCCTTCCAAGTACAATGGAAATCTTCAGGTTTCTCACCAGGAAGCAAATAATCAGAAGCATGTTTTTGAAGATCACTGTAGGAGTGAAACTGAATACTCAGAGCCCAAAGAGTCACAGACATAGCTTCAATTCTATGAGGATTTCAATAACTTTTTAAAAACATTACCAACGAAACAGTAAAATACCCCTAGTGCAAGCAAAATGCAAACTGACCCTTTCATAGATTAAAAGTCCTAGGCTAGTCTTAGGTAGTCAAACTCTATTCCTTGAGAATTCCTTTTCTTTAAATAGGGATTATGTATTAATCAAGCTTGAGAAATGCTGCACTAGGAGTTGGATGGAGAACGGCTTGGAGGAGGTACAAGTGGCTAAGACAAAAATCTGGAAGTTATGGGGGGGGTGCAAAACTCCTTGTAATCTAGACTGAGTACTAGCAGTAGAGGCAGAAAAAAAGCAGACTGGTTCCAGAAGGTAGAATATTTGACCCTGTGAGTGGTTAGCTCAGTGATGGAAGGAGACAGGGGTATCACGCTTGACAACCAGATTTCAGGTAGATACAGCTAAATTCATGGTTATTAGATAATAAGAGTTAACAATTGTGTGATGCCTATTATGGACTAGGTACTATTCTAAGGAATCTTGTGGTGACTCATCAAACTCTCACAAAACTTAGGGGATAGAATTATTAGCATCTAAAAATTAAAATGCTAAAACTTAGCATTTTACTGATAAACTGAGATTCAGAGAGGTTAAGTGACTTGCCTAAGGTCACACAGCTCTTAATGAGCAAATAATCACCAATGAAGAAGCAAGTTGGCAAGTGAAGAAAGAGCTTTGATTTGGGGATATGCTAGTTTTGAGATTCCTATGAGACATCCAAGCAGAAATGTAGAGAAAGAATTTCCCTATAATTTGGGACTCAGAAGGGAATCCAAGATAGAAATAAAAATGTGGGAAATATTAGTATATTTGTAGACTTCAAACTGGATGTTAGAACACCTAGAGTGTGTAGCATAAGACACAATAGTTTGATACAAAGTCCTGAAGACATATAACATTCAAAGTTTAAAAAAATATATTGGTAATGAGTACAAAGAAGCAGTCAATAAAGCTGGGAATGTAATCAGGGTGTGGAGTTTGATGCTATTGTCACAGAAGGGAAGAATGTGTCTCAAATTAGTGAGTCAACTACACTTAGAGCTCCTAAGAGTTGAGGTAGAAAAGACAACCCACAGAATGCAGAAGATATATGCAAATCACGTATCTAATAAGGGAGTTGACTGCAGAATATTAAAAAAAAAAACTCTTACAACTCAATAATTAAAGAGAAATGACCCTGTTTAAACAGCCAAAACAACTTTTTGGAGTGATGAAAACGTGCCATAACTGATTGTGGTGCTGGTTGCACATACCTGTGAATGCTTTTTTTTTTTTTTTTTTAAGATTTTATTTATTTGACAGAGAGAGACACAGTGAGAGAGGGAACACAAGCAGGGGGAGTGGGAGAGGGAGAAGCAGGCTTCCCGCTGGGCAGGGAGCCCGATGCTGGGCTCGATCCCAGGACCCTGGAATCATGACCTGAGCCTAAGGCAGACACTTAACAACTAAGCCACCCAGGCACCCCTCTGTGAATGCTCATATCTGTGGACACACAAAAGTCCATTGAAACAAAAACCACTGAAACGACTTTCTATGGCTGAATTGTAGAGGATGTGAATTATTTCTCACAAAAGCTGTTTCTTCAAAAGGGAAGGAAAAAACCGGAAGCTGTACATTACATTTGGAAACAGCTTGTTGGCAATGTTGGCTGAGGAGTTCGATACAACAGTGGAGACAGAAGACAACAGTAGACGCTCAGAAGACTCTGCCAGCCATTTGACTGTTCCCTGCCCATCCTCTGCTCAGCTCTGAATCAGAGGACTGATCCCTGCAAACGCCTTCCCCAGAGCCCTCTACTGTCTCCTTTGTAGGAGTAATGGAAGGGAGCTGGGTGGTAGGGATTTACAGCTGGTTCCATGGCCTGTCATGTGCCATCCAGGGACGCCTGGGGATTTGACCCTTGGTTAACTCTCCTAACGTTAACTCAGGGAATTGTTATGAATTTACCTACAGAAGATGCAAAATAAGTGACAATCTAGAAGAAGGCTATTTACTGTTTTGTTGCTGCTGTCCCAGAGAAGGGGAGCCAGTCACAGACACCTGAGGGGCTGTGTAACTAACTAGGTAGGTATAAAAGGTGAAGAGACCCCAGCACTGATGGTTTCCTTAAGCGAGGGTTGTCCACATATGCTCAAGCCTCATGTCTCATGGCCATGCCCATCTCAAGTGCAGAATGACTGGAACATCGGAAGCGGTGCCTGGGAGTCATAACATCTCCTCTGTGTTGATACCCTGCACGCTGAGGAGTTTCATGTCCTGAAGCCTCATTATGGCTAAGTAAACTTGATCCTGGGTGAAGCCTGTTCTGCCTCATGAGTTGGGTTGTCAATTTGCATCCACCTCACTGCTGCTGGAAGACCAGAGCAGACATTGCCGAGGCACTGCCAGGAGAGTGGAGGGTGGGAGAAGAGGAGGGTTTAGGGTGTTTCTCCCTTGAATCTCTTCTCCTGAAGCATCTGCGGTGGGTCTACATCCAGCCACACACCCTACTTTCCAGGTTCCAATGCAACCCTCAGCCCCTCCAGGGCTGGGATGGTGTCTCTCTGCAGTTGCTAGACTGAATTGCCCCATCTTCTCCTACTTCCTCTTCCAGTTCCCACAAACCTCAGAAACTAAACCCCCATATTAAAGTACTCTATTGAATTACATGGTATGTTTTCTGCTCTCCTAACTGGACCCCGACCAACACAGTTCAAAGCAGGAGCAGTCTTACAAAAAAGAGCCTGAAGTGAGAATTTTGGAATTGAATGCTTATTTATTTTGGTAGGAATGCCGTATCACCTCATTGTTAGTAGAAAATGACACATTAAAACCTATGGCAGGGCTGCCTGCGTGGCTCAGTTAGCTAAGCATCTGCCTTCCACTCAGGTCATGACTCCAGAGTCCTGGGATCGAGGCCCTATTCAGCGGGGAGTCTGCTTTCTCCCTCTCCCTCTGCCCCTCCCCACCTGCCACTCCCCACTCATGCTCTATCTCTCAAAAACTAAAATCTTCTAAAAAAAATCATAACCTGTGGCATCACACTAGTTTATCTTTCATCTAGTATTTCTTAGAGTGATGAGCCTATTGAAGGCAAGATTCTTGGAGATCAGTTAGCTTCTGCAGTTGGCTGTGATTGCAGTAACCATGATGAAGAGGAATATGTGGTGAGATGCTGCTCTGACAGCACGGGTCAGCTTACAGGAATAAAATTATAAATTTAAGATCTTACCCTCTCTGTTCAAGCTATGGACAGAAAACCAGACAGCTACTATATGAGCCTGACAAGATGCAGTTATTTCTTCTATCCACAGGCCAGGGGACTTGGAGAATTAGAGCTACAATCTAATTGTACAGCTTGCAGAATGAAAGTTTAGCATATAGCCCACCAAAACTCCATGGTAAAGATGTGGCCATTGACTAGGAAGAGGTGGGATTCTGAGACTCAAGGTGAGTGTTTTGAATATACTTCAAAGAATTGAAAATCTTGAATCACTTTGAAACTTCCTTTTTCACAGAATTATATTTTCCTATCACAACTGAAAGGACTAGCCTTCCCTTGCTTGTAGATCCTGTAATAATCTCACTTGATGCAGTTTTCTTGCAAGGACATGCCTGTTCTCCTTAAAGCCTGTGCTTGGGATCTTGCCTCAAGAACCATCACTGTTGTCAGTGTGACCCAAGAAGACAGGGGCCAAGTTATACCCAAGAGACGATAGTTTAAACACAAAAGTAATTACAAGATCTTCCCAATCAACATTTGCAGAAACCTAAAAAACATGTGTGGCATTGGATTCTTGATGTATTACACCAAAGAAAACAGAGTGTAATGTTGGATGATGTCAAACTTATCAAGATAGATGCAGTTATCCGAGACTACAAAATGTGCGAACATGAGCAACAGCAATTGACTCTACCGTTTTTCTTGGTTGATAGTATGGAAGCTGGACTCAGTAGTGACCTACATGAGTAGGAATGTGATGCCCAAAATGCACCATCGAAGGCTTAAGGAGATGGCAATTCTGAAGAGGACTTTATGATGGGCAACCCATTCACCTTGACTCTTTCTTCCTCGGGAGAGAGTCCAGAAAATACTCTCTTCATGATGACATGGGAATGAATTAGCAAGAGGAAATAGTTGGGAATAATTGTGAGAGGTTTGGCCATTCCAATGATTAGTTGGTATGTCATCCTAAATTATCCAGATTAGATGACAGTACTTAATCATCCAAGACAAGGTTGGAGCAATTACTGTAGTTGGCAACAGAACCAGAATAACAATAGGAGTACTTTAACCCACAGAGATCTATGACATCAGCTAATGAATCAGGAGGTACCTAGGAATGAAATAGGTGATCAGCTTACTAAACTATTGCCTAAACTATATTACTGGAAAAAATTCTAAATATCGCGTATCGGTATCTACTGCTGCAGAACTCACCACTCCGATACCTAGTGGTTTAACACAATCATTTTCTCACAAATTTTGGGGTCAGCAATTTGAGCTAGGTTTAGCTAGATACTCTATTAATCTTGACCAGGGTTATTCACATTATTTTATTCATCTGGTAGTTCAACCAATGCTAAATGATCTAAAATCCCCTCACACAACATCAGGCAGTTGGCAGACTGACAACTAGAATGCTTGAGTTCTCCTCTGTGTTTCCACCAGGCAAGCTCACCTTCATACACATGGAGGGGGAGGGGGTCTCAAGATTCAAACCACAGAATTCAAAGCAAAAGCAATTTTCAAACTTCCTCTTCCATCATGTTTGGTAACTTCCTATTGACTCAAGTACAGGACATGACCAAGGCCAAATTCGAGTCTAAAATTAAATATACTCCTGAATTTTTTTTATTATGCTCAGTTAGCCAACATACAGTACATCATAATTTTCTGATGTAGTGTTCAACGATTCATTAGTTGCATATAACACCCAGTGCTCATCACAACACGTGCCCTCCTTAATATCCACCACCCAGCTACCCTATCTCCCCACCCCCCTCCCTACTGTAACCCTCAGTTTGTTTCCCAGAGCCCAGAGTCAATAGCATGGAGGACCACAGGGGAAGGGAGGGAAAAATGAATGGGAAGAAATCAGAGAGGGAAGCAAATCATGGAGATAGAAATTTTTAAAACATCAGCATGTAGGTATCATTTAAAGCCTTGAGATTTAGTGAGATTACTAAAGGAAAAAGAAGATTTTTAGGAATTGAACCCTAGAATATTACAACTTTTAGAAAATTTAGGAGGAACCAGCAGGAGAATACCAAAAAGGATCCAACAGGACAGTAGAAAGAAAGAGAAAAAAAAACTCCATAGAGAAGGATGAACTTCTAGCCAAGTAAAGTAAGTAAGGAGAAAACAATAAACAATGTCAGGTGAGATAAATGAGAATTTTAAATCAACATTGAAACCAGTGGTGTGGAAGCGGCTTTTGATCCTGAAAAGATTAGTTTTAGTGGAGGGGTCCAATATCAGGCTTACAACTTCTACTTCCATTTTTATATATTTTAAGCCTTTGTCCCATCAAAAATAATCTCTCAGGAGACATATATAAAACATAACTATGATACTGTACATTAGATCCCCAGAATTTATTCATCCTATAGCTCAGAGTTTGTACCCTTTGACCAACATCTCCCTGATTCCCCCGGCCCGTAGCCCCTGGCAACCACCATTCTACCGTCTGCTTCATGACTTTGACTTTTTTAAGATGATGCATATAAATGATATCATATAGTATTTGTCTTTGATTTATTTCATTTAGCAAAACACCCTCGAGGTCCATCCATGCTGTTGCAAATGACAGGATTTCCTTCTTTCTCATGGCTGAATAATATTGCACTGTACATACACATTCCACATTGTCCTTATCCATTCATCAGCTGACAAGCAGGCCGATTCCATGTCTCGGCTATTAGGAATAATGCTGCAGAGAACACGAGAGTGCAGCTATCTCTTTGGATATATATGCAGGATTACTGGATCATATGGTAGTTCCACTTTTAATTTTGAGGAACCTCCATACTGTTTTCCACAATGACTATCAATTTACATTCCACCAACATTGCACAAGGGTTCCCTTTTCCCCACAGCCCTGCCAACACTTATCGCTTTAATACCAGCCATTCCAACAGGTGGGTGGTGATATCTCACTGTGGTTTTGCTATGCATTTGCCTGATGATTTGTGGTGCTGAGCACCCTTTCACGTACCTGTTGGCCACTGGTGTGTCTTCCATGGAAAAATGTCCACTTGGGTCCTTTGCCCATTTTCCGATGGGATTATTTGGGGGGTTTTTTGTGATTAAGTTGTGGGAGTTCCTTATAGATTTTCGATATGAATGCCTTATTAAATATACGGTATCTGAGAAATATATTTTTTACATTCTACAGGTTGCCTCTTCATGCTGTTTATTGTTTCCTGGCTATGCAAAAGCTTTCCAGTTTGAAGTAGGCCCACTGGCTGGTTTTTGCTTTTGTTTTTTGTGCTTTGGTGTCGGAGCCAAAACAAATCATTGCCAAGAGCTATGTCAAGGAGCTTCTTTGCTGGGGCGCCTGGGTGGTGCAGTCGTTAAGCGTCTGCCTTTGGCTCAGGGCGTGATCCCAGAGTCCTGGGATCGAGTCCCACATCAGACTCGTCCGCTGGGAGCCTGCTTCTTCCTCTGTGTTCCCTCTCCCGCAGACTGTCTCTGTCAAATAAATAAATAAAATCTTTAAAAAAAAAAAAAGGAGCTTCTTTGCTTTGCCTTTTCTGCAGGTCTGTTAGGTCTATTTATGAGTTTTCTTTAGAGGCATCATGTTTGCCTGCTTTGTGATCTGTCTGCCTTACATTTGTGTCTGTGTGTTTCAAGGAGCAAACTCTTCTCCATCTTTACAGCCTGTTTTTGACATGTAAAGACCTTTTCCTGTCTGGACTGATGGGATTGCCTCTGGGATCACAGTCACAGTCATGCAAGGTTGGAACTGGGTCACCTGGCTGCTGCTGGGTGCTCAGTTGGGCCTGCAAACCACAAGCCTATCTTCAGTTGCATGATGTTCCTGGCTCCTGCTGGGTCACTGGACAGGTCTCTGCATTAGTAGGACTGTCCCTGAACCACAGCTGAGAGGGGACGGAGCCAGGTCACGGGGCCACTTCAGGATCTATAGTAAGACCAAGGTCAGCTGGCCTGCCTCCTAGGCACTGATGGGTGTGTCTCCTCCTAGGTCCCTGGGTGAGCAGGACCGTTCCCAGACCATGGCTGATGTTGAAGCCAGGTCACAGGTGCTTCAGGGTCTGCAACCCTAACCACAGTCAGCAGACCTATTCCCAAGTTTCAGGTGGGCATGATTCTTTTCAGGTCCCTTAGGTGATGGTACTACTCCCAGGACCAATGGCAAAGAAGGCAAGAGCCCAGTCCACAAGCGGATGGGGATCTTTTCTGGTCTCTATCCAGGATCATGGTCAGTGAGCCTGGCTCCTCAGGGTGCAACAGGGAAAAAGGCCAAGAAGAAAAATTAGAGTTGGCAAATTCTGTGCTTTAGCATTTGTGAATATAGGTCTTTCTTCTTTGGTGTGCCTTTTCAGTAAGCTCTCCGTGGTGGTTCCACCAAGCCACAGCTCCCACATAGAAACTTGTGTCCACACATGGCTGCAAAAATGATTGCTGTTGTGGGGAGTATGAGCAGGGGACCTCCTATTCTGCCATCTTGCTGATGCACAGCAAACATTTTAAGACCAAACTGATAGTATTCTCTGATAGTTCTTGGAAGACCTATAATAGACAACACTTCTCACATGCAGCTTGTAGCATCTTTCCTGGCACAGCAAAAATTCACATTTGATGTATATCTCTGTGGTGTTCCTGCTGGGTTATGAAACCCTAAGGGCACCTATCTTAGAAGAAAATCATACATCAAAAACCACTATGCCAAAGATCCTCACATGCCAGGCTCCCCCATCTTGCCTAGTTCAATTTCAGTCTTACAACTTCTACTTCCGTTTTTATATGTGTTAAGGCCTCGCCCCATCAAATCTAATGTTTCAAGAAAAATAAATAAAACACAACCAAAGGTGGAATGGAAAAGAGGGCAATTTAATTTATTCTCATTGGGCTGAAGGTAAGTAAGGAATGGGAATCCTAAAGTTTGGGATAGGAAACAAAGAACATTATTTCCTCTTCCTCTTTAACCATACCTTTCAAGTCTTCTTCCTGGTTTATCACAATTCTTGGACAAATACACTTGACCACACCCCATGACATTGCTCAATATTTGCATAAGTGAAAGAGGCTGAGGCAAGCTAAAGGAGGAGCTCTCATCTCTGCCATCACCCAATATATAGCCAGACAAGCCCTCACCATTCCAGAACACTTGGAGAGATGAGACAATCCCACCAGCTGCCCCTAATGGGGCTCCTATTATTTTCTCTTATTCCAAGGCAACAATGTGAGATCTGTGGTGAGTATGCATTGAGCTAAAATTACTCCTAGTGTGATAGTCTTCTAAAGTCTACTGGCAGGGGACTTGTGTAGAGTGACCTGAGAGAAGACCCTATTCCAGTTCTATATGTGATTATACTCTATGAGTAATGTAAAACGTGACAGGCCATGGTGAGGAATGTTCCATAATTTATATTTTTTTAAGAGCAGTCATAGATTCAATGCTAACTTGCCTAACTCTTCTTCCTATATTCAGATTTTCTTCACCATAGCAACCCTACCAAGCAAGTGTCTATTCTTCTTCCTTTTCAATGATAGAATATTCAGGATCCCAGGAATTTTTCAAAATCATAGAAAGTTATATTTTGAATTTGAGATGTAATCTATTTTTTTGAAGTTCAACCCATGGGTTTTAGGTTAACCCCTTATAACGAGACAGATAAAAAATAATGTTAATAATCCCATTCAAATAACAAAGACTTCTCTCTTGTCATTATTGAGTTTAGATGTTCCAAGGTACATATCTCCCTCCCTCAACTCATCCCCACAGGATATGGGTACAAGCTCATCATCTCTCCTCCAGGTATAGGATCCCAAGATCGTGTGATTCTATTAAAAAGCACTAAGTAGGAGAAATAAAAACTGGTTCAGGTGTAGTCTGACCCCTTACTAGCTGAATGATCCAATGTTTCTGAATTTTTTTTAGCTTCATCCATAGATTGAGGATAATTGGGGAAACGTGTTGAAGCAAGTGCTGTCATGAAGCCTGGTGTAGCTCTCAGGGCCATGATTTCTCTTTTTTATGTCTTTAACCTTAAATTGAACTTAAACCCAGTCCAAAGATGACTCATGTTGCCATCGGTGACTACATGCTCCTGGTATTCTGTAGCCTACAAGAGGAGGTCAACACCACAGAAAGTCTTACGTTCACACAAGCTAAAACACAAACTCTGCCAACTCTAGTTTTTCTTCCTGGCCTGTCATTTATTTTGTCGTATCCTAAGAGTAGGGGGTATGTGTGGAGGTTTTGAAGTTCAATTCATTGTACAAAATAATTAACTTCATCTTTAGTGGTCAAGGAAACTGATGAGTGGTTGACCAGGAACTGAAAACTCTGTTCAGTACGAGAAAATCTGCTGAACTGGAATTTCCACAAAATCTCAGCCATGATTCATCAATGATCCAATTGTTCTTGTAACAAACCAGGACTTTTCTAAAACCACTGTTGCAACTCTTGATCCTGGGGTCATGATTCTGAGCCCCACATTGGGGGTAGAGAAATCACATTGCCTCAGTTCTCTAAAAATAGTGATAGAAAATCCGGCTTCAGAGGGGAGGGGGGTGGGGGAATGGGATAGGCTGGTGACGGGTATTAAGGAGGGCACGTTATACACAAATAATGAATCATGGAACTTTACATCAAAAACTAGGGATGTACTGTATGGCGACTAACATAATATAATAAAAAAATTATTTAAAAAAAAGGAAAGAAAGTCCAGTTGAGCTAAAAGTGATAATATGTATGGTATTTTACAGTTTATTAAGTGATTTCTTGTCTAATATCTATAAAATAGAGGTTAATATCCACAATTTTAAAATGAAGAAATTGAAGGTCAGGAAAGTTATGTAAGTCACCCGTAGTCATAAGTTAAGGACCAGAGAATCCAGCTAAGGTCTGACTGAACACAGGGCTCATGCTCTTCTCAGTATCCCACTAACCCAAGAGATAATCTGGTGATCGGTAGGGATTTTTCTTGGGAGTGTCAACCACGTATATTTTTTTAAAATTGTATTTATTTATTTTAGAGACGGACAGAGAGAGAGAGAGAGTGACAGAGAAAGTTGAGGGAAAGGCAGAAGGAAAGGGAGAGAGAGAATCTCAAACAGACTCTGAGCTGAGCGTGGAGCCCAACTCGAGGCTCGATCCCACAACCGTGAGATCATGATCTGAGCAGAAATCAAGAATCGGCTGCTTCACCAACGGAGCAACTCGGACACCCCTGAACAAAGTTCATTTAAAAATGTTTTAAGTGGTAACTAACTCTTCTTATTTTCCTCCAGTTTTTGAGGCCTCTGGACTCTCTTTTTACTTCCACAGTAGAATGTGACTCCACCATCCTGTCCCTTGAGATTTGGGCATGTTGTAGGATAAGAGTTGAGGGTTTTCTGAAAGGTGCATGCTGCCAAAGAATGATCTTGATGCCAGGTCAGTTGAGCAACCAGACAATTCAGCTCTGGGGTCAATCTCCACCATAACATAGACGAGTTGTCTTCTTTCCCTCAGTATTAATAAACTAATTGAGTTAGAAGAAAATAGAGAAGGGAAGGAACTCAATCCAGCAAGTAGAAATGACTACAGATTGGGAGTTGGTAGACATGTATTCAAGTCTCCATTAAGCCTTCAATTACGGAGGCTTCTTTAACCTCCAATGACACCCAGGCCTCATCATCAAAATCAGGGAATGATACTAGATCTCCCAGGCAGGACTGATACTCTGCCAGTACACAACAGTAAGATTGAAATAGCTGTTAGAACACGGAAACACTTCCATGCTGGTTGGTAAAGGAGTAATACCTGATGTAGCAGAGATTCCAGATCCACCTTCGTACTGTTCCAGCAACATAGCCAGTGACCACTGGATCTCTCTATCTGTGCCACATCGTTACTGAACGTTTTAAGACAAACCATGTTCCTAGGGTTCTTGTTCCTTAATACTTTCTTAGTGTGTATTTCTTATTTCCTCCCTCCTCTACCACAGAGGTAAGCAAAGAAAACTATACTGCTCTAAACCCTCTGATAAGCACAATGATCAATTCAAAATATAACAAAGGAATCCAAGCCGCCAATGTACTGCTGTCCCTCAGACTTGGTGGGTTCCTGAGCCAAAGCCAAGATCAACAGCTGACTGAAAAAGTCCTTCTCGCTACAAGAAGTACAGGCGAGTACCTATATTCTCTGGAAGATTTAGGAAAAGACTTACCTATCCATAAAGATTATCTCCAGCAACAGAACTTGGACAAAATTCTGTGTCCAAAGTCTCCCTGCTACATCTATCCTAGCTGTATAAAACTTGAGGGGACAGAAAGGGACCTCACATCATCACATCTCTGCCATTTATTCTACAGCTAGGCCTGACTTCTTTCAGTCCTGAGAAACATTTTCCTTCAAAAGGACACAAGGAAAAGCAAAAGAAATTAAAGACTCTTACCCACTAATACCGTTCTGTAAGCTAGCTGAGTTCACAACCAGACAGGGATATAACAAACACATGAGAAGCTGACAATAGCAAGGGAACCACAGTGAAATAGAGATGAGGACAGGTGTTTTTGTTTTTGTTTTCAGAGAGATGGGGAGGGACCGAGGGAGAGGGAGAGAGAGAGAGAGTATCTCAGCACTCAGTGCAGAACCCAACACGGGGCTCAATCCCACAACCCTGATACCATGACCTGAGCCAAAATCAAGAGTCAGACATTTAACCAACTGAGCCACCTAGGCACCCCAGATGAGGACTGGCTTTGAGTACAGGCTCCCCCCTGAGTCCTTCATGTCAATACTGAGCCTTAGCTTTCTAATTGAGATAATGGGGAAATGAAGCCACGCCTACCTACTTCACAATATTATTGCAAGAATTATGAGAAGCCTGAGAATTTTGACATTTTATAGGCAGAAAAACTAGGTCAATTATTACTATCTTGGCAAGATGGCACCCACAAAGAGAGTAAATCCCAAGGTTTTATTATCTATTTTTCTTCTTTTAAAATTTTTATAAGGATTGCATGATTCCAAAAACCTCCCATGATTTCATGGGGAAGACTAAAATGTAGCTTGCATTTATACAGCACTGCTGGAAAAGTTTCTGCTTTGGGAATAAAGAAGAGGACAGTAAAGTATTTGTATAGAGTGGGAAAAAAGAGAGAATTGACAGGCGATGTAAGTCACAAGCAAGACAGGAGGCCAAAAAAATCACAAGCATGTACCTTGTTAAACTTGAATACTTTTCTTTTCAGAGCCATCGTTAACCTCGGGACAGCTTGCCTTGGCTATCCTGGCTGTTGGAGCATGTAAAGGGCCTGATGGAATTTCTATAAATTATTCTGAACTGGTCAGAAATCTACAAAAAAAATTCCAAGCAGAAATTAAAAATATGGGTAAGAATCAAACTTTCAGAGACCCTGGACAACCTTGTCTTCTCCTCCACTGGTTCAGAACTGACAAACTTTCCCTTCAATCTTTCTTTCTCCTCTTCATTCTATTCATCCCACATATCTTTGCAGTTCACTTTTCCTTCTTCCCTCTTTCAACATGCATCTTCAATTTTCTTTTCAAATAGGTTCAAATACGCATCAACTGTACGTCAACCTTACATGTGATGATGAACACACACGTGCACACACACACACACGCACACGCACACACAAACTCATAGAACACAGCTCTCTTGTTCTCCAGAAGCTTGGCTTTTAGGTAAATAATGAAATACACCAGAAATAGCTGAGCAACACAAGACACTATGTCAGAAGTTCCATGGCATATGATACTAGTAGAAGGGCTAAAGATGGCCCAAAGTACTTTATCACTGGGACAAACAGGCTGACCATGATGGTTGTTACTGAAGTGCATTGTTTTTATTTCAACACCCACCCAGTACTTATCCTATTATTCGTTAAGCTGCTCTGATCCCATCTCATTTTGAGATGGCCCCCACTTCTACTTCTACTTATAGTTTGAACACATTTGCATTGAAAGTGCAAGAGGCTTAGCTGCGGGAAATCTGTGTTCTGGTCCTAGTTCTGTAACCACCTGAGTATCAGGATGGTATTTTAATCTCTTTAGTGCTGAGTCTCCACAGTTAAGAAATGAAAGGAGTTGAGTTGAATTTGGTGGTTCTTAACAGCCTTTCCATTTCTCAGGCTTGCTGATTCTATGGGCGATCTTCCCCCCTCTATTATTCACCTCTCCTTAAATGTAAAGAAATTCTAATAAATAGATAGATTAGGAATAGATTGAAAATTTATTACTCCAGTATTATTTCCATGAGTAAGGTATTTCTTTCCTCTCTGACAGAAGAACATGATGGTAATCCACTGACTAACTACTACCAGCTCAGCCTGGATGTTTTGGCCTTGTGTCTGTTCAGAGGGAAGTACTCGATTCGTAAAGTTGCTGAAATCTTCAAACCTGGAAATAAAAATTACTATTTCCATGAACAGTTCTCAGTAGGTGAGTCATTAAACCCAATTCCCTTGGCATAGAGGACACAGTCACTGGTAAGTCTTTTCCTTTGAGTTTTTCTGCCAGTAAGTACTTGGATGTTTTTAATCCTCTTTACCCTAGTGATCAGGGAAGAGAATTTTCTTTTTGAGAAGAATGGATGTTGGGGGGCATTTAAGCATCTTCCCAGATGTGTAATACAGTAGAAAGATCTAGTTCCTACCCTACCCCTTCTTTGAATTACATAACCAATGGATGTTAACTCTGACCTTAATTTTCCCCTCTGTAAAATAAGGATATATTGTGAGAATCTTCATATAACACATTTTAGGAAGTATTAGAGAAAAGAGAACAGTAGAATTTATTTATCTTAACTTTGGCTGTTTCTCTAATTTATTGGGACCATTCAGATGTGTGGGCTTACGTGGACAACACAACCTCTACATAGACAAGGCCCAATATTTTGAACAATGAGGTCTGTATATCCACCAGAGAAGGACTAGAAATTTTCTCCTAGGTCAGCTTACACATCCAAAAAGATTCCCCCTGTAGACAGCTAGTATTGTAGCTCAGCCCCTATGGATCCAGATACACAAGCTCATCTTTCGCCAAGAAGCCCAAAGAAAATCACCACTCTGTATCTCTGGATAGTAAGAAGATTGTGAGATTTCTTTCAATGGGAGATGGAAGGTACCACACCTAAAGAATCCAGGCAGGAACTTTACATCAAAAACTAGGGATGTACTGTATGGTGACTAACATAATATAATAAAAAAACATTATTATAAAAAAAATGACACTGAAAGGAAAAAAAAAAAGGATCCAGGCAGGACCAAGTAACAAGCCAGAAAAAAGATCTTATCCTCCCTTCTTCCAAACTCTTGCCTCATCCTCCCCCTTAAGAAGCTTTCTTGGAAAACAATTCTCTGAAGTGCTATTTCCTAATCGGCCTAATGGAAACATTGAAACATTGCAAAGACATATCTTGTTTGGGGTATCATCATGAATTCTCTCAATTCCTTTGCCAATATGGCTGATAGGTGAAAAAAATGAGAACAACCAAGATATAGAAGCGAGAGACTGTTCACGTGTATGAACCTGCAAATCCATATGTGTTTCTATGACCAACGGGTGAGTTACTGAGTACAAGGTACAGGGTTACTCAAAATCTGGAAATATCTGAGTGGTGAGAGCTGGAGGGATGATTGCTATGTCTTCAAATCCTTCTCTCCATCATCAACCAGCATGACCAATCTTCCCAGTTTGTCTAGATCTCTCCCTCTTTTAGCAATGGAAATTGTACATACCAGGAGACCCTCAGTCCAAGGAATGGTCAGACACCCTATCACCACTGTTTTGTTTCCTGGCAGATACTGGTGCGATGGCTGTCCTGGCTCTGACCTGTGTGAAGGAGAAAATAACAAGAAGGCAGAAGCAAACAGATAGAAAGGCTATAAAGAATATTGTTAATCATACGAAGTCACTGGTAAATGAGATTCTGTCTCAAAAAACAGAAAATGGTCTCCTCGGAAACATATATAGTATAGGAGAAGCTATGCAGGTAAGTCACAGGGCAAAACAGAAGACAGAGAAGGGAGTCATGAAGGAAAGAAATATCTGTAGCCTTTCTTCTTGGACCTCTAAGATATGACCCATTCTGTTTCCTATACTAACTGATTTTACGTGATTCTTGCCCCTGATGGAAATGTATTCTCTTCACCTTAGATCCTTATCTTTCCATGTCCAATGCGACCATGAAGCTTTTCTTGACTACAACTTTTTTGTCATTCTAGAGTCTACTCCAACCTACTATGTTGTTCTATCAAATGCAATTTCACCCTTTGCCATATATCAGCGTTTGGAGCTTACCTCCCAGATTAGATTATTGTTGTCCAAGTCATAAGAGGCAGTGCCAGTAATACCAGCTAGTCTTTATTGCCATGCTCATTGATGCACACAACAACTCAATGAGGAAAATATTATCACCTCCATTTCTCAGAAGAAGTGCATGAGTCACGGAGTATCAGTACCTTGCCTAACATTACAAAGCCAAAGAGTAATTCAGACGTGGATGGAATCTGAATAGCTGGTTTCAAAATTCACACTCAGCACCTACTCTGTCCTGTATATGTTCCTTGAAGTTTGGGGCTTCATTGCTGCACTCACTGACTGATTTACTCAACCTTAACAGGTACATACAAGAAGAGATGAAGGAAGATTTACAGAAAAAATGTCACTGGGTCTTTGGTATGAGTAGGGGTCTGCCAGGCCACCCCAGGATAGAAGGGCTTTCCAAGGGAGAGAGGACAGCAAGGACAAAGACCAGAGGAACGAAAGAACGTAACGTATCTTAGGAAGATCAAGGTGTTCGACGTGGCCAGGGCAGGGTCCTTGGGCAAAACTACAAGGAGCAGCTGGGGGTGTAACAGGTGTCCAGTCACACAGGTTATTTTGACTGTTGGTGCTGGTGTGGCTGTTGTGTGCCTTGCTGAGTTTGGACTTGATAAAACAGTGCTTGCCCGTTCCGGCTGCACATCTGAACCACCTGCAGGAGCTGCTGGAAAACACTCATGTTTAGGCTCCACACCAGCCAGTTAATACAGAAACTTAGAGGGGGAGCATGGGCCTTGGGCGGGTTTAAAACCCTACAGGTGATGTTCATTCACAGCAGGCTTGAGAGCTGCTTGCCTACAAGACAGTTGTTAAGAGGAAATATGATCCTTTCTTTTAATATCCCACAAATGCTTGTTGACTTCTTGGTTAACTTAAAGGGTCTTCGGAAGAAAATGAAAAGAGAAACTGTCCTTCCCTGAGAAACTACAGAGTGATGTCTGCAGGACCAACCCATTTTGGTCCCCGTCTTACTCACTCTGATACCTTCCTGAGTTTTCCTACCCCCTCATGCTGTCCCCTCGATCCAGTTTACATCTGCTGCTTCGATAGTTTCTATTCAAGAAGCTATTGGATTCCCCATTGTTAAGGAAATCACGTCAGGCACCTCACCCTGAGGCTCAGGGGTCCACCGATGTGGCCCCCACCTCACTCTCCAGCCTGTTCTTCCACAATCACCCTGAGTCTCCCCTGTACACCAGTCCTGCCAGGCCAGGAGGAATCCCCTGGGGATCTTGCTAAGATGCAGACAGTGTCATCACAGACAGGCCATGCCCTGGCCGCAACTACTCTAGCGTCCTTGCTCATGCGGTCCCCCTGGCTGCAGTGCTCCTCTGCTGTCTCCTAATGAAATGCTGTCATACCGTCAAGGCCTACCTCAAGTACTGCCTTCTCCACCAAGCCTTTCTTCAGGGTCACCAAATGTTTATGTGCTCTTCCTCTTCTGGAACGCCATGGCACTAGCTGCTTCTCTTAAGGCATTCACCTTAGGGGCTCCTTTATGATTGTCTGTTAACAGCATTTATCAAGGGTCTCCTATGTGACAGGTACTGTTCCAGCGTCAAGGCTACACGAGTGGATATGAATACAAGAGTGAATATTTCTCTCTCATTAGAGAAAGTCTGTTCTCATTGATGCCATTACTGGTTCTGTTATTAAGCAATTTCCCACCTCCCCCCAAACTAGTTTATAAATTTCTTGGCGACAGGAAGGTATCCTAGTTGTCCAAGGTGCTTCCCCTGTATGTCTAGCAAATATTTACTGAATTCGTTAGATATAGGCTTTCCCCTTATTTGATGTTTCTCTCATTCATTCTCATTCCCTCTCATTCTTTCTCTCACACGTTAGGCTCTCTTTGTTTCACCAACCTATTACAACAAAAATCAATGGGACTGCCAAAAAACACGGGATAGAGTGCTCGCAGAAATTTCTCAAGGAGCATTCCGTATGCCAACTGCTGCAGCTCAAATCTTACCGGCTCTGATGGGAAAGACCTACCTGGATGTTAACAAAGACTCTTCTTGTGTCTATGGCTCAGGTACTAAAGAGCATAATACCCAAAGCAATGTGAGACTAAGGTGTCCTAAGGGACCGGAAGTGACCAGATAAACCACTAAAGCATAATGGTTCCCAGATAGAACTCAGTCCTCCATGTGTCACCAGTGATTATAACCACCTGAGGATTTGTTCTTAACAGGGTAGTAGATGTTGTTCTTGGTTCAAACACTGATCAACAAGGTAGATTTGATTCAATGGTGTCCATCTCCATAGGGATGTTTTCTGATGGCCAGTTAGATGTTCTGAGCATCATTCCCATTCTAAACTATTATGGTGTCCCTGACTCTCTGTTATGCACAATGAGTGAGCCCTCAGGGAGCTCAGAGGAATATGGGAGGAATATGGCAGTATTACAAGAAAATTAGAGCACGAATCGTATATTCAAACAACTGATTTTTCAAGAAGGGATGAAAGACTTGACTTTTATCTCTGATCATTCCTGGTTCAGCCACTTATAGGTAGGTTTAGGGACCTCAGACAAAATGTTTAATATCAAACTCTAGTTTACTAGTATAAAAAATGCAAATGATAATAGTATCTAATGTTGGTTTTTGTAAGGACTGAATAAGATAAGCCAAGTAAAATGATCAGTACAGTGCATGGCATTTAATGTCTTTTCAATAAATGTTAAGAAATAAAAAGGCACCCAAGAAAAAAGGGAAGCATTATTGTATGCTGTACCAAAGCAAAACAAAAACAAGAACGAAACAACAGCAACAAAACTGCGAAAACTCAGGAGCCTCTGTGAGAAAAGGAGATAGAGCAACTGAAGTGCTAAAACAGCTGGGAGTGGAGCCGAATCACATTTACCAGCTGGTGCCTATCTGGTTGAGTCACACAAGAGATCTGCCCCTTGGCTGATGATTCTTGCTCCTTGTAGCAAATCCTTCTCTTGGTAAAGGAAAGTAGGGATGGGCGAGGGGCTGGATGGGTCGGTAAACTCTAACATCTTTTTTTATTATTCTGAATAGTAATTCTTCTCTGCTTTTTTGTCTTTGCCAGATTCCTTCAACATCTCCACTCAGGAGCCTGTATCAGTGACACCCGCTGTCTCACCCTCTGAAATCGAAGTATATTACTCTGTGGTAATCAATAACCAAATAGATAACACCACAGTCTCTGTGCCAAATGGTTCTGTCTTCCTAGATGTGATGGAACAAGCTCAGAAAGAAAATGCAACTCGATTTAGGTATGTCTGTACGCAACCTAAGGTGAAGCTATTTAGTGATTTTGAAAGACTCAGTAAGAATACATACGCACCTGAACAAAGTACATTTGAAACACGTCTTCATCAGTACTTTGCTGGCCATCTACATCTCATGGCAGGGGTTAAAAAAAAAGGTGATACTTGTCATCTTCTAGCACACAGTAGGTACTAAATTAATGTTCACTTAATGGGTGAATAAGACCCAGGGATCTCTCCTCTGTCTGCAAAATTCCTTCAACAAATAGAACCTCTTAGGTCAGTCATTTGGTGTTCAGAACACTGGGTCATTATTTTTGAATCACTGACCCCTTTAAAAATCAGATGAGTGTTCAGTCGAACACTACATACAACAAGAACTTATGATGTACTATATATGCTGGCTAACTGAACATAACAAAAAATTAATTAAAAAACAAAATAAATAAGTAAAAAATAAATAAAAATCAGATGAGTGCAGTGGCTGCTGATCCCAGACAGGTGAACATACACACGAAACTCGTCCTTAAATCAGAGGTTTCACAAATGCCCTGAGTCTCTCCATGCTCCCCTCTTTCAGATTCATGGACCCCTAGATTAAGGTTCCCTGGCCTAAGAAGGCCAAATATTAAAATTAAGATATTGACTTTGCCTCTGAAAGGTATGGTTCATTTGACTCCCTAAATCCAATCAGCAATTATTTACTTTGTCTAGTAACATGCTGTAAGACGCTATAGAGAAAATTATATGTCCATATACATACATATATCTTCAACAGTTACTACCTTGGGGTAGAAGGTTAGCAGTTGTTGACTACAGAGGGTCTACCAGGAAGGGAGGCAGGGGCAGAAACAGGCATCACTCCTCTATTTAGCGTAGATTGTGGAGTGCCTGCAGCAGAATCACCTGGAGAGTTAACAACACATGCAGATTCCTAGTCCCCACCTCACCTACAGAATCAAAGCATCTGAGGATAGCGCCAGGAAATCTGTTTTTCTCGATAACGGCTTCAAATGACGCTTAGGTACGTCAAAGTTTGAGAAATGCCCATTAAAGTTGCCCTTGAAAATTCTAAATTCCTGAAACCCATTAATTGTCCCCACAGTTTCACAGCAGAGGAGAGCTCATGGGGCCCCTACATCACCTGTGTTCGGGGCATAAAGGCCAACACCAATGACAGGACCTACTGGGAGCTCCTGAGCAATGGCAAACCCCTGAGCCAAGGTAAGAGAGAGAGAGTGCCAAAAAGCCCCACAGAGTGACAATGCCCCAAACACCCAGATGTGAGTGTGTGAGCTTTGGTGGGGAATGTGTCAAGGCATGGGGAAAGTGAGATCCATTATTTGGTGATTTGGTGATGAAATCATTTGACCAATTGGGTGCCTGTGTGGTTCAGTCAGTTAAGCATCCAACTCTTGGTTTCAGCTCAGGCCGTGATCTCAGGGTTGTGAGATCAAGCCCTGTATAGGGCTCCATGCTCAGTGGGGAGTCTGCTTAAGAATCTCTCCCTCTTCCTCTGCCCCTCCCCCTGTTCGTGCTCTCCTTCTCTCTGAAACAAATAATCTTTAAAAAAAAAAAAATCACTTGATCCACTTCTCATTCCTCCTTTTCAGGAGCCGGTGGTTACGTTGTCCACGCAGGAGATGATTTGGCGGTTCGCTGGAGCACATACTAATAAATTCAAACCTTCCTCAGCTGGATCAAATCCTTTTGCAGTAGACTTGCAGGCGGAGATTGGCCTTATGCCTTCCTTTTCTCTCATCTCAATTTCAATAGGAGGGTCAATAACCTCCCCTTCTACGTGTCTTCAATAAAATATCAACCGCGATACAAAAAGAGCATGTTCTAATTATTTCATTGTAAAGGATTACTGATAGAGGGAAGACCACCACAGGAAGAGGGAAGGGAAGAGAGATGAGACCACATGTCTAAGCTGAGTTCTACTCAGAGTTCCACTGCTGAGCGTGTGGGTGACCTCAGGTAGCAGGTGGGAATGGAGATAAGGTTCTAGAGCGAGTGTTGAAGCAGCAGCCTAGGAGATCAGGTAGAAAATCTCTAGGGAGACAGCTCTCCGAGGCCCAGATGTAAGGGACAAACTGAGTGGATATATTGACCTCAGAAAGACAGTGGGTAGAGAGAAAAATTCTGCTCTGGAGAAAGAGGGAAAGGTGAGATTTCTACATAAAAGACCAGTCCATAAAGTCTCAGGAATAATATCCCCTCCTCCAGCTATCTCCCTTGGGTTCATTTGTTCCTCTCCCACATGTATTTTCCCTTTACTTCACCATAAAAACACTCTAATACTCATATCATCAAAAATATACATGCAGAAAAAATCACCTTTGATGTTCATTTCGGTAGAATTCACATTTAAAAAAAAAAATTAAATCAGGGTGCCCCTACAGGTGCCTG
Organism: Ursus americanus; assembly: GCF_024610735.1. Lineage (NCBI taxonomy): Eukaryota > Metazoa > Chordata > Mammalia > Carnivora > Ursidae > Ursus > Ursus americanus. The sequence continues at coordinate 36,356,427 of NC_142150.1, read as the reverse complement.
GGTGTCTCAGTCGTTTCAGCAGCTGACTCTTGGTTTTGGCTCAGGTCATTGACCTTAGCATCCCGGGATCAGTGGTGTTGGGCTCCCTGTTCAGAGGAGAGTCTGAAGATTCTCTCATTCCCTCTCCCTGTGTACCTCCCCCAGCTCACACTCTCTCTTTTTCTCTCTCTCTAAAATAAATAAATCAATCAAAATAAAAAATTAAAATTAAATCAGGGGTGCCTGGGTGGCTCAGTTAAGTGTCCCACTCTTGATTTCAGCTCAGGTCATGATCTCAGTGAGATTGAGCCCCACGGCGAGCTCCATGCTGAGTACCAAGCCCGCTTGAGATTCTTTCCCCTCCTCCCGCTCCTTCCCCCCCTGCTCCTTACCTCTCCTCTCTCTCTCTCCCTCCCTCTCTCTCTCCCCCACTCAAATAAATAAATAAATAAATAAATAAATAAATAAATAAATAAATAAATAAAATCTTTAAATAAAGCAACCCCCAAAAGGAAGATGTCTTCAGGCAGAATTAGTTATTTTATCAATGTCTCCCTCATTCTTCCTGTGTTTCCTTCATGATACTCTTAGCTTCCTCCCCTCCACCAGCAGCCCTGCTTTACTATTAGGGTTTGACCATTCCTTTCTGGTACTGGTCCTCAACCCTCAGGGTCAACTCCACCCGATTCTTCATTAACTGGATATGACAGATGCCCTCATAACTAGACAGCAATGGATCCTATCCACTTGGGTCTGTGTCTCATCTTGAAAGCTCATTTAGAGACAGGAGACCTCCGGGTGCTGTTCACGTGGGGCAGCAGCTGTCAGACCTGTTTGTAGACTCTACGAGCAATGGGAAATTGAGGGGTAATGGTTATAAGTGCCATTCCTGTCTATCAAACACAGCATGACTTATCATCCAACCACAACTGTAAAGAGTGAAAGCGAACACTATTAGTAATTATACTCAAAAAGACAGATTAAAAACTGGTAGTGCCCTGGAAAAAACAGTACATATGGTTGGTTTTGTCCATCAGGAAAAATAAGTAAGCTCAAGCAAAAAATAACAGGAAGTATTGACCCTGCGACGGACCAATGAAATTGAATCTCAAAATAACAAATTTGGAATAGGTCCCTTTGAGATTGCGGACTCTCTCTCAATGATTCTAGCTCACTTTCATAATAACCAGTCAACACCAGTAAAGCACACAATTTGAATTAGACCTGTTCTCCCAAATGTGGTATAAGGATATTCCAGTTGGCACACTGACACGGATCAAATAACATGCAATCACAGCATGAAAAAGTCACTTCCTTCGCAATTCTCATTTAATTCCTCTCGTTGGATCAAACGTAAAATCTCACTTTCTGCCCCTGTGTTTCTAACACTTCCCTGTAGCACCTCAAGCCTCCATTCTTAACGGAGCTGAGTTCCTCCCAACCAGCGGTCCCACAGTAGAATATAGTAACACTGCCATCTGATAGGAATGCATTTAATCTCAGAGACAGACATGCACAGAAACGGAGTAACATTCCCTTCGAGTTCTACTGACATTGCCCAAGGAATCCCAGCTCTGGCCACACCTGCCTCACGAGAAGCTCTAAGGCTTCGCACTATGACAGAACCGAGACCGAGTGTGAGGGGAGACACTTCCCTCTGCTGCCACAGCAGAGAATAATCAACACAAATAAACCTCTCAGATGTCCACTGAGAGTCTGGGTGCGTAGATACCAGAAAATTAGGCAGAGGAGAAAACAGGCAAATAAATTAATAAGTTTCAGTCAAGAGATGCCTGGGTGGCTCAGTCAGCTGAGCATCTGACTTTTGATTTTGGCTCAGGTCATGATCTCAGGGTCATGAGATCAAGGCCCATATCAGGCTCTGTGCTCAGCATGGAGCCTGCTTGAGATCCTCTCTCCCTCTCTCTCTCTCTCTCTCTCTCTCCCTCTGCCCCTCCCCCTCCCACCTCGCTGTCTCTTGGGGAAAAAAAAAAAGTTCAGTCAATAGTTAGCCAAGGACTGTCGAAATATATGAGTTAAGAAATGTATGGCCTGTGTGGTTCCTGTTCTGGAAGTTATTTGCTAAGTGCGATGATTGTATCATAACTGGTCTTGCAGCAACCATGGCTGTAAGTGGCAATTTATAAGGAAATGTGCACTTAAAGAGCAGGCACACCAAGGGTGCATGGCGCATGTCAGGACGGTCACGAGCAGGCTCTGGAACCCAAGGTCAGTGCCATGCTGGGATCCTAAGCCTGTATCAGATTCTTATCGCTGCTGTAACAAATTACCACTAATTTATTGGCTTAAGACAAACACATCATTGTACGGTTCTGGCGTTCCGAAGTCGGAAATGGACCTCACTGGGATAAAACCAAGGTGTTGAAAGGGCTGAGTTCCTTCTAGAGGTTCTAGGGGAGACTCCGTTTCCTCACCTTTCACAACTTCTGGGGGAAGTCAGCGTTCTCCACCTTCAAAGCCGTGCTTAGATCACTCCAACCTCTGTTCCCATCACCACATCCCCTTCTCTGACTCACTCTCCTGCCTCCCTCTTCCACTTATAAGGACCTCTGATTACATGGGTTCACCGAGATCATCCAAAATAATATTCTTATGTTAGAATCAGCTCATTAGCAACCTTAGTTCCTCCCTGTCATGTGACCTAACATATCACAGGTTCCAGTGATCAGGATGTGGATATTTGGGGCGGAGGGAGCACAGAGGGCACTACTGTGCCTACCACTCCTTCACATGGCATGCAAAGCCCTCAAACTGTCTTTCTGGCCTCATCTCCCACCATACACCACATATTAGTTAATAATACAAGTCATCCTAAAACTTATTGGCTTAACACAACAGGATGTATTATCTCACAGTTTCTGTGGGTCAGGGTCTCTCAATGAGGCCACAATCAAGATGTTGACTGAGGCTTCATCTGAAAGCTCAACTGGGAAAGAATAAGCTTTCGAGCTCATTCACATGGCTGTTGGCTGGATTCCTCCCTCCCTGGCTGTTGACTGGAAGCTGCTCCCAGTTCTTTGCCATACAGGCTTCTCCATCAGGCTGCTCATAGCCTGGCAGCTGGCCTTCTCAGAGCAAGAAGCAAGAAGAGCCAAAGAGAGACTGCAAGCAAGAGGGAAGTTGGACTTTTGCCACTTCATCTTATAACTTTTGCTGTATTGTATTCATGAGAAGTGAGGCCAGCCCACACTCTGGAGAAGGGGATTTCACAAGAGTGTGAACACCAGGAGGTGGGAACATGGAGCCATGTTAGAAGCTGTCAAATGCACTCCCATATGTATACTGTGCTTTCACCTCACAAAACCACCAACACTCCCCTGAGAAAGAAAAAAAAATGCTTTATAACCCATGCCTTATATTTGTTCATTAATTTGCTCATCCAGAAAGTATTTATTCTGTTCCTACCGTGAACTAGGTAGTGGCTTGAGAGCTGGCGATAGAACAATGGACAAGAGACAAAGTCCCTTCCCCCTCGGAGTGGACATTCTAGTGGAGAGGGAGACAGACACTAAACAAAGCACAGTGTGACACAGGGTGAGGAGTCATAGCAGGTAAGGGGTGCAGTGGGTGTCCATGGGGGTGAGCCTGTCTTCTACATGAGAGAGATGGTCTGGGATGACCCTCTGAAAACTGGCCTTTGAGCAAAGACGTGAAGGAAGTGCGGGAGCCACCGTCAGAATATTTGGAGGAGGAATGTCCTGGGCAGTGGAGACAGCAAATGCAAAGGCGGGTGATGGGCTCAGGGAGCAACAAGAAGCTCAGAGCTACTGGAGCAGAGGGAGCAAGGGAGAAAGCGGTTGGAGGGGAGGCCCAAAAGGCAACCAGGAGCCAGGACTGACAGGGCCTTGTCATTAAAAAGAACTCTGAATTTTATTCTAAGACGGGAGCCACTACAGAATTGCCCCCCAAAAGAAGCCACTTAAGATCCAGTAGTTACCGACACATCAGCCCCTCCCTTCACAATCTCAGGATACCATTTCTAGTTGTGTGTTATAGGAGGTATACTTTGCTTTGCTAGAACTGCACAGAACATTTACTATAGTTCATCGAGCCACATTTTCTAATTAGTTACTTCACATGCTAATATCGGAAGCCGTGGGTGTTTGAAACTGCTTTGTCCCCAGATAAGGAAAAAGAAATCAAATGAAACAACCTCTTGGTGGGGCACCTGGGTGGTTCAGGTCCGTTAAGCCGCGACTCTTGATCTCAGCTCCGGTCTTGATCTCGGGGTCATGAGTTGGAGCCCTGCATTGTGCTCCATGCTGGGCATGAAGCCTACTTAAGAAAAAAAAAAAAAATGAACATACAATTTCTGGGAAACTCAAGTCCATTGCTTGCCTGAAGTCAAACAACCTTAAAGAGCCTAGGCTGGGACCCAGGTCACAGCAACTTATTAACTGCATAAAGGCCAACTTCACTGGGCAGATCCTCACTGAGGGCATAAAAGGATACACTTTGAAACAAGTGCCTCAAACGGTAAGTAAGGTGGTGGCTTAGGAACAGCCTAACCTTCAGTGAAGTGGTTGCTGATAAACAGCCAGGAGGTTGTCGGGCAGGTGTAGGAAGGCCCAGGAGGAAGGCCTGTTTCTGCTCACTCACACACCAGCCATGCTCCTGATGTAATGACCTAGGACTGCAGTGAAGGACATTTTGTCATTATCACCATCACTGCAAACTCAGTGGCCCCAAGTGTCTCCTCTGACTCTGCCACCTAGAAGTCACTTCCACACACCTTGTTGGATTGATAGGACGGAACTTAGATAAGCATATGCAAATTAGTTCTATCAGAGAAAGAGAGGTCAATGTAAGTGGTTAGGAGTGGCCAGAAGTGGGAGGACGGCAAACTGTTTTACAAAAAGCAGCATATATAAGAGAAAGTAGAGAAACACCCCACTCTCCAACACAGGGATCTGTGGACGGGACATATACTGGACAAGAGAGTGGGATGACCTGGTTCACCCTCCACATCCTGCCCCTTCTCTGGGCTGCGGCTGGGACCAGCACCTGGACCCGAAGCTCATGCTGTGAGTATGGTGTTCCTTCCGGAAAGGTCAGGGAAGCAGTTCCCCCGGGGACAGGGGAAACCTCACACATGGAGGTCTGCTGAGGAGAAAGTGACTGAAAACAGCAATCGCTGCAGGAGTTCAAAGTGGGTGAGTCAGGGTGAGTGCCTGCTTCATCTTTCCTGGCCAAACAGCCTACGTTCTTGGAGAGGCAAGTCTATGCATTTGACCTTAAGAGGTGGACATACTGGTGCAGGAATGATGGCTGGTGGCACAAAGAGAGACACTCAGAGCTGTTCTGAGTAAGTGCCACTGCTGGGGGGGGGGGGTTGGTACTCGCCAAGGACAGGTCATATCCCAAGTCTTCCGTATGTTTCACGTAAGACTGAGAAAAAAAGGGGGTGCCTGGCTGGCTCATTTGGAAGAACATGGACCTCTTGATCTTAGGGTTGTAAATTCGAGCCTCATGTAGGGTGCAGAGATTACTTAAAAATAAAATCTTTAGGGGCGCCTGGGTGGCGCAGTCGTTAAGCGTCTGCCTTCGGCTCAGGGCGTGATCCCAGAGTTCTGGGATCGAGCCCCACGTCAGGCTCTTCCGCTGGAAGCCTGCTTCTTCCTCTCCCACTTCCCCTGCTTGTGTTCCCTCTCTCGCTGGCTGTCTCTGTCAAATAAAGAAATAAAATCTTTAAAAAAAAAAAATAAATAAAATAAAATAAAATAAAATAAAATAAAATAAAATAAAATAAAATCTTTAAGGGGGGGAGTCACCTGGGAGGCTCAGTCAGTTGAGTGTCCAACTCTTGATTTCAGCTCAGGTCATGACCTTAGGGTCGTGGGATTGAGCCCTGCATTGGGTGCTGCTCTCAGCAAGGAGTCAGCTTGTCCCTTTTCCTCTGCTCCTCTCCCTGCTGGCCCACAGGCTCACACACACACACACACACACACACACACACACTCTCTCTCTCTCTCTCTCTCAAATAAATAAATAACTTTATATTTTTTCAGGATTTTATTTATTTGAGAGAAAGAGAGAGAAGGGTGGGGAAGGGCAGAGGGAGAGGGAGAGAGAGAATCCCAAGCCGACTCCATGGTTAGCAGAGAGCTGGACATGGGGCTCGATCCCAGGACCCTAAGTTCAGGTCCTGAGCCAAAATCAAGAGTCGGACACTTAACCAACTATACCACCCAGGCACCCCAAAAAAATTAACTTTAAAAAAAGAGTGAGAAAAAACTGCAAGGAAATTAGTGATTTCTAGGAATATGCTAGAAATAATATGAAATGGCCATGAGCCATATTGCTTGAACTTCCTAAGTGAGAAACCATTTTGATAAATATAAGGGTTATTTGAGAAGATGTTGGGTCTAACTGGCCTCAAAAGAAAATCTCAACGTTTTCTCCATCTCTCTTTAATAAGCACCCCCCTCCAAAAATAATAATAATAATCACCCCCACCGAGGGTGTCCCTGAGAATACTAATGCTAACTAATCCCATCTTCTAACAGACAGACACTCAGGAAACATGTTTCTGAGATGAGAGAGAGAGGATTAGGGGTTTACTAAATGACTTTTCTCCTCTCAGCGGTTCCCCTGGCAAAGCAGTCCTTGGTTGATGGCATACAAGTGCTCATGGAGAACTCTGTGACCAGCTCCGCCCACCCAAATCCCAGCGTCCTGATTGCCATGAACCTGGCCGGAGCCTACAACGTGGAGGCCCAGAAGCTCCTGACTGACAAGCTCATGGCCAGTGACACAGCCGGTGAGAAGTCAGAGCCCCTCCACGTGCTCCCTGATTCTCCTGCCCCAGATCCCAGCCCCGCCCCCACCCCAATACCACCTGTGATTGTACCTGAATCACCCAAACACCTTTCCCTATGCACCTGGAAAGAAAGGTGTGTGAAGTCAGAGCATTTGTAGAGCTGGACAGGAAAGCAGAACAAGCCCTAGACCAGATGTGAAAAGAGCAGGCTTGCAGCTCTGGCCCCGCCACTTACTAACTCTGTGACCCTAAGCAGAGCTGCACCAACCTCACTGCTTCACCTGCAAAATACAGATGATTCTAATAACAAGGACATCAACAGTAATGATAGCAATGATAATAATAATCAAATCTCAGTTCTGCCCACCTCACAGGAGTTGTCTTGAGGATCAAGTTAGATAATAAAGTTATTTTCAGGTATGAATCTGTATGGGTGCTCTTGCTGCTTTTCTAAAATAGATACAGGGGATTCCTGATGAAGTTGCCAAGTCACACAGTGGTCACCAGGTTAAACACTCCTTGAGCATTTTTCCATACTTCTTTGCTTAAGAAAAACAAGATCAAAAAACTATCTAGAGGCACGTGGCTGGCTCGGTGGGGGTAACACGTGGCTCTTGATCTCCAGGTTGTGAGCTCGAGTCCCACACTGGGTGTAGAGATTACTTAAAAATAAATTTTAAAAAAAATATCCAATCGCATTATTAAAAATCAACATGATCTGGACAAGAAGCAGAGAGCTCAGCCCTGGCCCCTGGCACACTCTCCCCTGAGAATACCTCTGTGACTATCTTGTTCTCTCCTCCACAGACCTAACCATTGGTCAGCTCGCCCTTACCATCATGGCCCTCAACTCCTCCTGTCGAGACCCTGGGAATAAAGTATCAATTCTACAGAGACAAATGGAAACCTGGCCACCTTCAAGTAAGACCTCATCAGAAGGGAGGGGAGAGTGAGGCAAATGGTCCTTCCTGAGAATATTAAACCTAGAAAGAAAAAGATGGGTGTGTGGCAAGTGAGGGAAGAGACAGAAGCTACCTCCACTCAGGATCCCTCAGATAATCCGGCCGTGAGATATTCATTTCTATTCCAATGAACTAGAGAAGACCACTATCCCGGGGACACAGACTTATGCCACCACCTGAAGACAGTCATTCCTTTTATTCTCTTGTCCTGCTGGGTGACATTCTTATTCTGAGAAATGTTAAAGCTAGTTTTTGCCAATATGGAGTCTTTCTTTTTGGACAAGTTCTCTAGAAATTTTTACTTAAAATGTTTGACTTTTACCTTTTTCACAAATGTCCTCATTATGGTGAATGTTAATCTCACAGAGACCCTCTGTCCCCTTCCCAGGCCCCGATGCCCCAGCTCCAACCTTCTATGGGCCCAGTCTGGCAGTCCTGGCACTGTGCCAGGAGAACCCAAAGACGGCCTTACCCATAGCAGCCCGCTTTGCCAAGATCCTGAGGTTCAGTTCCTCCCCCTTCAATATGGGTAAGTTGGTTGCCACTTCCAAACACTGCCCTCAGCTGGGAACATCAAGGGCACTCAATGGGGGGGGGGGGGCACAGCTTTCCATGGAGGAGGAGCCGAGGATCATGAAAATGTCTGCAGATGGAAGGCACTTAACAAATATTTGTTGGACATGTGAATTAAGGAATAAATGAAAGGGAGACAGTAAAACAAACCAGGACAATACTTGAAATGTCTGACAATGACAGAATGTCTACTGGGAACAATAAACAAGTCACCCAAGTCAGCGGTTATTCCCAGGCAAATTCTTAAATGATTAAATCAATGTCTAGACTCAGTCTTACCCCGAAACCTTTTTAAAGATTCATTTATTTATTTTAGAGAGAGAGAAAGAGAGCAGGGAGAGGGGTAGAAGAAGAGGGAGAAAGAGAATCTCGAGCTGACTTCACACTTACCGCAAACCCGGACACGGGGCTCCATCTCATGACCTGAGATCATGACCTGAGCTGAAACCAAGACTCGGATGCTTAACTGACTGAGCCACCCAGGCACCCTGAACCCTCTCTTTTATCACTACTGATGATTCCACTCTCTGTTCTTGAAGTTTCTCCTTGTAACATCCTGATATTCTCTTTCTAGTAAAAAGATACTCTCTGAACCCTAAACCCATGATGCTCCTCCCCTCAAGGATACACTGGAATCACGCTATTTCTTCATTCTGCAACCTTACGGCTGCTTGTGATGAGAAGCTTTTTCCCCTACAACACCAAGTCCTTTTCTGTCCACCCTTCGGCAAACCACGAAACCTGCCCTGAATAACACCCGCTTTGAGGACATTATCATGTGCCCTTCACTCATGGTCACCTTTTCTCCTTCACCACTCTCAAGCAATAGCGCATCTCAGGTTTTCACCCCATTATCCACCCTGCCTCTACAGCCTCTCTCGTTTCAGGCAAACTCTCTCATTTCAAGCTCTTTCAGACCAACAGTCAAGTACTCTAGTACCCTCCCTGTGGCTCAAGGGCAGACGGGCCTCTGTTTTCCATCTGGGACCTCATGCATTGCTAGGGTGTCTGTCAGTTCAGGAGATTTGACTTCCTGGCCAACATTGGTTTCAACAACACTGTCATCCTTAATTAGCTTATAGAAATTCAGGTGGAGATTACAGTAGGGAGAAGAAGATCAGAGAAAGAAGTCATCTGGCAAGTCTTTCATTTGTTCTGTCTTGTCCTGCCAGGGCTTGTTCATTCAGTCCACATACACTTTCCCATGCAAATAATGAAAATGACCCTGTGCCGGGTGGTCTGGGGGGTGCAAAGTTCCCACCATCCAGGAGCTCATGGAGCACAGTAACAACAAAACAGAGCAGAGAGTACTGAGACTGCAAAACAGGTCCAAACAACACAGGCTAAAAACGTTCAGAAAAGTGGGGTGCCTGGGTGGCTGAGTCAGTTAAGTGTCTGACTGTTGACCTCAGCTTGGGTCTTGATCTCAGGGTTGTGAGTTTAAGCCCACATTGGGCTCCACACTGGGCATGGAGCCTACTTTAAAAAAAAAGTTCAGAAGAGAGACTGCACCTGTGGCACTGGGCAGACCAAAGAAGGCTTCACTGAGAGGTGGTGATGGCTGGGCCTTCAAGAACTGGTGACATTTTTAGAGAGAAACACTGGGACAAGAAAAATGAGATTGAATAAAGCACTGGCCTACATAAATTAAAAGCATGAGCTGTGGAGTCATATAGATCTGGGTTCAGGTCTTGGCACTGCTACTTACCAGCTGTGTGGCCTTGGGCCATCCTTGGCCTCTATGAGCCTCCATTTCCTTATCTCTTCAGTGGAGTTAATTATAGGTCCTATTTCACAGGTTGTCCTGAAGAATAAAGGAGCTAATGTAGCTGGAAGACAATAAGCACACAGTAAATGTTAGTTGTTCACACTGTTGTGGTGATGGTTGTCTTACCCACCCCCCTCCAACTGTGCTTCACAGACACAGGAGCGATGGCGACCTTGGCTCTGACTTGTATGTACAACAAGATCCCAGAAGGTTCAGAGGAGGGTTACAGAATCCTGTTCAGTCAGGTACTAGAGGAAGCCGTGAAGAATATCAGCATGAGGATCAAAGATAATGGCATCATTGGAGACATCTACAGTACTGGCCTTGCCATGCAGGTAAACATATCACCCATGCTCTTTGTTGGGTCCATGCCAATACTAGGCTGTGTTGGATAAGATTATTGGATTGTAGGATCAAGAGACCAGGCTTCTTGTAATATCTCTGGGAAAGACCAGCTAGTATGACCTGAGGTACATTCCTTGTGGTGTTTGTCCCAGTTTCTCTACTGGAAAAATGCTGGTGTTAATTCCTCCCTACCTCATAGGTAAAGTGTGAAAATAAAACTATATGAATTCTTTTCTCTTCCTTGGAAAAAGAAATAAATCCCAGAAACATATCAGGTTATTACTGATAATGATGTTTGTTCACAATAATTATAGATTGATGAAAATTTGATGTATAAAAAATACGGATATTAAAATAGGTCCTCAAAAAAATGGAATTTTCTGATTCCATCTTGCCAGTCAAGTGTGCTTTTTCCAGCCCTTTATCTTGATCCAGAAAATGTGGGCTTGTGTTCAAACTGACTAGTGAAACCAACCTAGAGCTGACTTGTCAAGCTCTTTTATAATCTCGATCTCATTTCAACCTCACACAGTGGTCTAAATGGCAGAACCAGGTGTGTCTGGTACCGTGTCCATACTCAATCCTATGTTTCCCTAGTATAGATCCCAGGCTTGGATTCCATAAGACGCTGCTTGATATATCTCCACATGCCAACCCCTACTGATTAGGGTTGATTAGGGCAGCACCCTCCCATGGAAGACATACTCATGAGAGTGGGGACAGATAACAACTAGACTCAGAAATTAAAGGGTCATCTGTGGCCAAATCCTCTAGTCCAAACTGAGAAGTCTGTGCTCCAAAGTCCCAAAATGCCTAATGTAATTCATAGAAAAACTATATCACGACCCTCTCAACTCAGAAAGCCCAGGAAACAGAGAACCATGGAATTACAATGCCAGCCCTAAACCTAATATACCTCCGGACTGGTGGTAGAAAAAAACCCTTTGAGGAGAGGAGCAGAGACTGACCCTGATGTTCTACACATTAGAAATTAGCAAAGGACATAAACAGACTAGAAATTAGCTCATGTTAAACATAAAAGTAAATACAAAATCCCCACTCCAATGTGCCATGTATAGGAGCAACTAATGAGAACAACATCAGCTTCCAGGTCACGTTAAGGTGAATGAAGATTGGCCATGGAAAAAAAAGACTGTTACCATGGCTGAATCATCCGAGAACAATCCCAGGGCTCCGGTCTAGAAAGTTTTGTGAAATATCAGAGGCAGTCTGGAAGGGATATAAGATGGGTTTTATCTATGACTCACTTAAAATAAACTTGCTTCCCCTTAGTGCCAGAGAAATGTTTGCTTTTTGCTTTTGCTAGTTTGGTTTTTGAATTCTGTTTGGGATTTTATCACCCACAGGGTACACTCTGATAAGCTGTACCTAAGAATTAAAGCTTTATTTATGAAAAGGCAAGACCTCATCTTTATCCAGATATCACAGGTCATATGGATTTCTAACCAGTTAGGATACATAACCTCTCCCTACTCGAGTTATGGCACATATCTAGAGTTTACCCAAACAGCCTGAAGTCTGAAATCACCAGATATCTAATACGCAACTTTTTTTCTAATTTTAAATGTGCTGGTGTGGAAAAGCAAATGGCTCTCAAGATGTCACAACTTGAGTTTGAATCCCAGATCTGCCACCATTGTGGGCAAATATTGAATTTCTCTGAATTTCACTTTCCCCATAAAAACAGTGTTGCGAAGGTTTGTTTTAAGATTTTATTTATTTGATAGAGAGACAGGCAGCCAGCGAGAGAGGGAACACAGCAGGGGGAGTGGGAGAGGAAGAAGCAGGCTCCCAGCGGAGGAGCCTGATGTGGGGCTCGATCCCGGGACGCTGGGATCACGCCCTGGGCCGAAGGCAGACGCTTAACGACTGAGCCACCCAGGCGCCCCACGAAGGAATTTTTTAAAAAATCACAAGCACCATGTGGTGCTCAGTAATTGTCCATGATCTCTCCCAGCAGAATAGCGGGGTGTGAAGCTTCCTCTTCAACCTTTATTCACCCTCTTCCAGGATGTCAGCGCCCTTCAAGTGGCCCGGGCCACCCACATGGCTTCCCTAGGCACTCATGAGGCACGTCCTCTGTTGCAGAATTTCTTCTCTTACCTCCATCAGTATTCCAAAGCTTTCAAAATTCCTCTGATGGGGATTTAACTTGGAAAAGATCTGATAAACATCTTCATGCAAAGTTATAATGACTTCTCACAGGGTAATGTGTTATTCCTCTCTAGAGTGTTGGCATTGGTCATGTCTTATCCCAAGGGGATACATCTTGCTTTTGGGATCTGAGAGGTGAATATGGCAAGAGAACAAGATCTGGCTGCTGAGGAGTACCCACCTGATGCTTCTTCAGCCAAGCTGCCCTGTAAGGTGACCTCTGGCAAGAGCCGAGGTCCATGATTGCCAAAGCTCATAGTGACGGTCACACCTGTCAAAACTGTCTGGTTGCTCATCAGCTGCCTTTGGCTCACAAAGCCATTTCTGACTCGACTCTCTCTTCTCCCATTTCCTATTCCGAGCTTCAGGTGACTCGGTCACCGGCAATCTCATACTATCTCACAGTATGTCAAACCCCTGACGTACTATGAAGGTCATGGTCAGCACACCACTAAAGGGAGGGAGGTGGTGATGACAGCTTATATACCACACGTTACAAAATGCTTTTGCTTATTGTTCCACATCTGAACCTCAAGTGAACCCACAAAGGTAGGCAGAAATTATGATTTCTATTTTACTCATGTGATATAAATCTCAGCAAAGTAGAATGAATTGCTTGGTGCATCCATCAAGAATCATTTTGCAAATAACAGAAACCCAAATCATTTTTGCTTAAGAAAAAAATGGGGGATTTGCTATTTCACATTATAAACTAGAATGTCCAGGGCTAGATTAAACAGTTTCAGGATTAACCGGAATAAAGGACTCAATTGCGCTTTCAGGCACCACTCTGTTTTCATCGCTCAGCCCTGGGTTTCCTCACTGTCTCCTACCGCACAGCTTCAAAGTGGCTGAGGAAGATGGTCATTAGCAGCCCAATGCTTACCTGGAGAGAAAGACATGCTTCTCTCTCTGAATGTTTGTATGTCAGGGAACGACACTGGCTAGTGTGTGTGTCCACTAATCACTGTCACCAAAAGGATGGCACTCTATGATTAGCCCAGCCCAGGCCATGAGTCTGCCCCTGTGTCCAGGGTTGTGAAGCCTCTGGCTGACTGTCCTGACATGATCACAAAGTATGGGAGGAGTGCACCAAAGGGTGTGCAGAACAACACAAAAGAGCACTGCTATGTTCAGATGGCCAGATGGCCCAGACAAACAGTGTCCCTGAACTTGCTTTGCCTGGCTCTCACCTTCATTCTACATCCAAGAACTGTTTTATATACACATGCTATAAATACAGCAGCCCTAATAGTGTTCCCCAAATCTGATTGGTGCACAGATACTTGCTGTGTGACTGCTATGTGACAGACCCTGAGCTAAGAGGTGGGGGTGCAGCAGTGAACAAGACAGACAATGTCCCAAACTTTTGGACTCTGGTGATCCCCAAGATCAGTGATCAAGTATATCTCTTATAAAGTTTATAGAGGCCAACTCCCAGCCATGCCTAATCAATCTCTCATTCTCTCTCCTGTCCCAGGCTCTCTCTGTGACACCTAAGCAACCTAACAAGGAGTGGAACTGCCAGAAGACCATGGACACCATACTTACGGAGATTGAGCATGGGAAATTCCACAATCCCATGTCCATTGCCCAAATTCTCCCTTCGCTGAAAGGCAAGACATACCTGGATGTGCCCCATGTGTCCTGCAGCCCGGGTAAGAACTCTTACCATCTGCCTTTCCTTATGTCATAAAGTTGCAACTTATGCCAGTAATTATATGTGGATCTATTTTCAGTGGCATATAGGGTTGTTATGTAGGCAGAACCATATCTGATATCCAATCCCCAAGTGCTGTGTGCAGCCTGCCCTCAAAATTCAGCCCCCATGTCTACGTCATTCAGTACACATTAAGTGAGTACTTTCTGTAGGCATAGCATTTTGTGAGATGCTGGTGAAGAGGGGAGGTCCATCCTCTTAGCAATCAGATGATATATAACTTCCTTCATTCATTTGACAAATGCACCAAACATTATACACTATCTTATGATATCTGCTCTTTACAAGGTCAGGAGATGGATATGCAGACAAAAACTACATTTGGAAGAATGAAATAAGTATTAAATAGGAATAGAAGCCACATGTAGTGCATAGCAAAGAAAGTGTGACCAATCATTGACCTGGTCTGAGAGACTTATGAGAAGAACGGAGTTGCATGTAAGCCCAGACTCGGAGATCTAAATAGGAAGCCTTGGTGCTCCTGGCACAGGAAAGGAATGGGATGGAAACATGGCACATTATCTTTTTATTTTACATATATCTATTTTATCCAATTAAAAATGTAATACAGAGATACTTAAAATTCAAACTTTGTAGAAATATGCATGAAGAAAGTGGGAGTCCTGCACAAAAATTTTATCACTCCAGAGATAACGAGTCTTTGCAAAGATACCTCCAGCTCTTCTTTCTAATCAAATACTAGTATAAAGTACTGTTTGTCTTATGTTGCATGGATTTGTTGAGATAAGCAGCGATTACTAAACTCCTTGCCTATCTCAGTACAGAGTTTATAGAGACTACAAACAAGCAACCTGATCTCAACCACGCAAACATGGCCACGTTCACCTAACTCCTTAGGCTGCTTACCAGTGATTTCCCAACCTTGACAAGGTGGCCATGGAGTCTTTCCTAGGACTCTACACTACAGTTGCCCAGATGTTTTTTAAAGGGTCTGAAATTCACTACCTTTGCTTCCAGATTCATAGTGTTGCCAAAAAAGCCCACACCTGAACAGAACTCAATCATGTAAAATATGACTTAGGGCTACCATCCTCCCTTCTGGTTATAAATTCTTTTAACAAAACTAACGTTCACTATAAAACTAGCCGTCAGCTCTTCAGCTATGAACAATTCTCTAGAATGGAAATGAGACTTCATAGATCACACCAGTTCCTCAGCACAACCCACAAAGGACAGAAAATCATTGCCATTTCTTGAAATGTTTTTAAGGATGAGTTGCCAATAACAGAGATTTTTGCGCCGTTATACAAACCCATAACCTTTAACAAATGTGGCCTCTTCGCTCTTCACAGGTCATGAAGTGCAACCAACTCTCCCCAACCAACCCAGCCCTGTTCCCACCACAGCACCCAACATCACCGTCATATACACCATAAATAACCAGCTGAGGGGGGTGGAGCTCTTCTTCAATGAGACCATGGACGTGAGTGTGAAACCTGGATCCGTGCTACTTGTCGTCCTAGAGGAAGCACAGCGCAGAAACTCCATGTTCAAGTGCGTGCTTCAAGCAGCATCCACCATTCTCCCCAGGCTCCACCTGAATTCCCATTCTCTCCCTCCTTCCTTTTCTTACTTTTTTTCCCTTCTGATAATTTAACAGATCTTCATCTCATGACCCCTTGAGAAGCTTGAAATCTAGTAACAAGCAAGGCGCTGAGGAAAAATTCAATCACACAAGTCAACGTATGATGGAGTTTTACGAACAGGAATTCAAAGGGAGAGAGTCAATCGTGGGTTAGAGCAGTCCGGGAAGGCTTGTGGCTTTGGACCCCATTTGAGGAATAAGTGCCGTCAGGAAGATAGGAGAAGAGGGCATTCTAGGAAGAGGGAATGGCTAGAACAAAGCATTCAAGACAGGAATAAGCAAGGACTTCAGGGTCAGTGAGTAGGCCAGCTTGACTAGAGAAGAGAATACCGGACTGAATCAAGCGAGTAACGTGGAAGAATAGACTGGGTGGTATTGGAAAAAGTCTGAAAAACCAGGCTAAGGTGATCAGACTTCCTATTAGAGAAAGCACTGCAAGTTTCTAAGTAAGAAAAGTCATGTTGTAAAATGTTAATTGATTCGAGAATGGGAGACAAGGAGGAGATCTGGGGCTTGCCTGAGGTAATGAATCTGTGAGGTGATGAAGACTCCATCTAGGATAAACAGATTCAGCCCAAGGAAGATGCCACTTGGCTCTGTGAGTACTGGATGCAGGAGGGTGGGTAAGAGCGATAAGCTTCCAAACTTTGATAGGACTGGCAGGAGGAAAGAATGTGTTTCAGAGAAAAAGACTTAATTCCTTTAGACATGTCTAATTGTGGGAGTTCAAAACAGAAACATTAGGGCGCTTTTGGAGGTTTAGATGAAGGCCTAGAAAAAGAGGTCAGGACAGGCAAAAGAGGTCGGATGGTCCTCAGATAGAGGTGATGGCTGAAGTTGCGGAATAAGTAGCAGGGACAAGCTCCCAACAAAGCCACAAGTCCAGGGTGCCTGGCTGGCTCAGTCAGCAGAGCATGCGACTCTTGATCTCACGATTGTGACTTCAAGCCCCATGCTGGGCGTAGAGCCCACTTTAAAAAACAAACCAACCAACCACCATGATCTAAATGCCCATTTTACAGATAGCACCACATACGCCCAAAGAGGCTAAGTAACGTTCCTGAGATCACATGATGTGTAACTAATACAGTTGAGATCTGAACCCAGACTTGACTGTGAAGCTCACGTTCCTTCCACTGCACTGTTGGGAAAGGGCAGAATACAGAAATAAATCCCAAGAAATAAAATTAAACCTTGGGATGTCTTTATAGTTTGCAAGAAAAGAAAGCAGTAGAGAAATATGGAGAAGACTAAGCTCACAGGAGGAGCAGAGGGAATAATGCCAAGTCCCGGAAAGGAAAAGAGAAGAGCCTTTCAAAGGAAAGATGACATGACCCAAATTCTGCAGAGAGATGCCAGAAAGAAAGACTGACCAAGCCCAAGTGACAACTGAGTAGTATGTGGAATCCATTCCACAGGGTTAGGTTCCATACACTGTGCCTGCTGTCCGCAGCCCAGCTCCGTAACTTCCCTACTCCCACAGACAGGTCAGGATAAAAGTTGCATTTCCAGAATACCTAGTTTTCAAATACCCTCTGAATATACCTTACTACTTCTCTGAGCTTAGCTCTAATTTTGCCTGGTTTTTCTTTTTCTGACTGTGAATGTCATAAATACATACAGTAGACAGTTGGGGGGTGATACAGAAAGAAAACAAAGCACCTCTGAAACTAGTGATACACTGTATGTTAATTGAATTTAAATATTTTTTTAAAAAGAGCAAAACAAAGCATCTACAGTACGTCCACAATATAATCGCTGTTGACATTTCTTTATAATTTTGTAGGTGTTTTTTTCTATGCATCTTATAAATAGTTGTAATCCCTCACATGGATGGGATAGTTATTTCGTGCAAAATTTGTGTCCCACATTATCAGTTCACAATTATTGCACGAGCATTTTTAATGTCATTTAAAATTATTGAAAAATACAATTTCGTCACTGCAAAAAAAATTCAATCTTGGATATTCATCCCATCACTCATGTAAGTATTCACCCATTGTTGGGCATTTACATTTTTAAAAATTTGCTTACTGATAGGTTTTTTTAAAAACTCCATTCATTTAAATTTCATTTAATTCCAAGGGAAGTAATTTCATATCCATTAGTCATTTGCAATTTCTCTTTTGAGGATGTTTTTCTTTAAATAAACATATTTTTAATTTGTATTAATTTCATTTCTACCTAAAGGCAGACATTTTTGTATTATGTTCAGTTAGCCATTGTATTGTACACTGTTAGTTTTTGATATAGTGCTCAGTGATTCGTTAGCTACATATAACACCCAGTGCTCATCACTACACATGCCCTCCTTAATGCCCATCACCCTGTTACCCCCTCCCCCCAGCCCCCTCTCCTATGAAACTCTAAGTTTGTTTCCTAGGATCCATAGTCTCTCATGGATCATCTCCTCCTCTGATTTCTCCCCCTTCAGATTTCCCTCCCTTACCCCATGGTCCTCCATGCTATTGCTTATGTTCCACATATAAGTGAAACCATACGATAATTATCTTTCTCTGCTTGACTTACTTCACTATCCCCTCCAGTTCCATCCAAGTTGATGCAAATGGTGGGTATTCATCCTTTCTGATGGCTGAATAATATTCCGTTGTATATATCGACCATATCTTCTTTATCCATACATCTGTTGAAGGACATCTTGGCTCCTTCCACAGTTTGGCTACTGAGGACATTGCTGCTATGAACACTGGGTGCAGGTGCCCCTTCTTTTCACTACATCTGTATCTTCAGGGTAAATGCCTAGTAGTGCAATTGCTGGGTCATAGGGTAGCTCTATATTTAACATCTTGAGGAACCTCCATACTGTTTTCCAGAGTGGCTGTACCAGCCTGCATTCTTATCAACAGCGTAAGAGGATTCCCCTTTCTCCACATCCTCGCCAACATTTGTTGTTTCCTGTTTTGTTAATTTTTGTCATTCTAATTGGTGTAAGGTGGTATCTCATTCTGGTTTTGATTTGGATTTCCCTAATGGCTAATGATGTTGAGCATTTTTTCATATGTCTGTTAGCCATTCGTATGTCTTCTCTGGAGAAGTGTCTGTTCATGTCTTCTGCCCATTTTTTGACTGGATTATTTGTTTTTTGAGTGTTGAGTTTGAGAAGTTCTTTATAGATCTTGGATATCAGCCCTTTATCTGTAGTGTCATTTGCAATTACCTTCTCCTATTCCGTGGGCTGCCTCTTAGTTTTGTTGACTGTTTCCTTGGCTGTGCAGAAGTTTTTTATCTTGATGAAGTCCCAAAAGTTCATTTTTGCTTTTGTTTCCCTTGCCTTTGGAGACGTGTCTTGAAAGAAGTTACTGTGGCCAATGTCGAAGAGTTTACCGCCTATGTTCTCCACTAGGATTTCAATGGATTCCTGCCTCACATTGAGGTCTTTCATCCATTTTGAGTTCATCTTTGTCTATGGTGTAAGGAAATGGTCTAGTTTCATTCTTCTATATGCAGCTGTCCAATTTTCCCAGCACCACTTATTGAAGAGACTGTCTTTTTTCCCATTGGATATTTTTTCCTGATTTGTCAAAGATTAGTGGACTATAGAATTGAGGGTCCATTACTAGAGTCTCTATTCAGTTCCATTGGTCTATGTGTCTGTTTTTGTGCCAATACCATGCCGTCTTGGTGATCACACTTGTAATATAGCTTGAAGTCAGGCAATGTGATGCCTCTAGCTTTGTTTTCATTTTATCATTCCCTTGGTGATCCAGGGTCTTTTCTGGTTCCATACAAATTTTAGGATTCTTTGTTCGAGCTCTTTGAAAAATGCCGATGGCATTTTAATAGGGATGGCATTGAAAGTGTAAATTGTTCTGGGCAGGATAAACATTTTAACAATGTTTATTCTTCCAACCCATGAGCATGGAATGTTTTTCCATCTTTTTGTGTCTTCCTCAATTTCTTTCCTAAGTGTTCTGTAGTTTCTACAGTAGAGATCCCTTGCCTCTTTGGTTAGGTTTATTTCTAGGTATCTTATGGTTTTTGGTGCTATTGTGAATGGAATTGATTCCTTAATTTCTCCTTCTACAGTTACATTGTTAGTGTGTAGAAAAGCAACTGACTCCTGTGCATTGATTTTGTATCCTGCCACATTGCTGAATTACTGTATGAGTTCTAGTAATTTGGGGATACTTTATGTGGATGACATGATACTTTGAATGTGGTTTTATCTGATCTCTAAAGCATTTACAATGTCTCTGCCCCTTCACCTTAACCCCTTATTGCCTGACTTAGATCACATTAATCACATATGATTTTATTCTTACAGATTTGAAACCACAATGACATCCTGGGGCCTTGTCGTCTCCTCTATCAACAATGTTGCTGAAAATGTTCAGGAGCGGACATACTGGCAATTCCTTAGTGGCAAAACACCTTTGAATGAAGGTGAGAAAAAGAAAGGAATCTGGGAATTTCTTCCATAGTCTGCAGGCTACTTTCTTTCATTTCCTTATTTCATTCACTCATTCATTTAATCAAATAACTGTGAGATTGTATGAATACATACGATGACACATATATGTATGTACACATACATATTATGAATATATATACAGTGATTCAATTGAATGATACATATATGATGGGTAGATAGATGGATGATAGATAGAACAGGTGGCTGGCTTTCTAAAATAGCTTTTTCAAAAATCAAGAACCTTGACTCCACTCTGAGCCAATGGGGACATATTCAGTGACCAAGAAAAGTGGACTGACCTACTTAAAGCAATAAGAGCTGAAAAAGAGAAAAGCAGATAATGTGAGAGACCAAAAAAAAAAAAGAAAGAAAGAAAGAAAAAAAGGTAGAAAAAGTAGTATGTGATCTAAGAAGATGACCACTTTAGGATTTAAAAATTAAACATCACGGGGCGCCTGGGTAGCGCAGTGGTTAAGCGTCTGCCTTCGGCTCAGGGCGTGATCCCAGCGTTCTGGGATCAAGCCCCACATCAGGCTCCTCCGCTATGAGCCTGCTTCTTCCTCTCCCACTCCCCCTGCTTGTGTCCCCTCTCTCGCTGGCTGTCTCTCTTTGTCAAATAAATGAATGAAATCTTAAAAAAAATTAAACATCAATGTGTAAAACAAAAGCACAGTGATTTCATTGCCAGTGGGAAACAAATATGGGGGACGGAAAACATAGCTCTTCACATAGTGATGTTATCGTATTTCACATGTCAACTCTGTAGGTATTGGTGATTCTCTTTTCTACAGAGAAAGAAACTAAGTCTTGGAGGTGTTAAAGGGACTTGCACAAGTCCTGCATCTAGAGTGGGACTGATCATCGAGCCCATGCT
Source organism: Ursus americanus (assembly GCF_024610735.1). Lineage (NCBI taxonomy): Eukaryota > Metazoa > Chordata > Mammalia > Carnivora > Ursidae > Ursus > Ursus americanus. The sequence goes on along the minus strand of NC_142150.1, from coordinate 36,335,212 downwards.
TCCGAACTGTGGCATGACTGTCCTTCCCCCACAGCTTCACTCAACATTCATTCACCTTCTTGCTCTAACGTTTCTTCAAAATCTCCAAAGAGAAGAATGTGTATGCACGTTTGTGTGGGGAAAGAGGCAAGAATGAAACTCAGACTTCAGCAAAACCTTAACATTCTTTAAAATTCTGCACAAATACTAAAATACCCTCCAAGGTAAAGAGTCATGTGTGAGGTTTTATCTAAGGATGATGTTCCCTAGTCAAGGGGATGTTCATTGTCACCGTGCAGGGAGATGTGAAGCCACACAGAGTCACAGCAGAGCTGAGGCTGCAGCTTTATAAGATGCTTCACTATCCAAGATTACGATGGGACAGATGTTTTCTCAGAGCCTGTCAGGTATTTAACAAAATCTGGCCAGTCAGAATTTGTTCAACTGCAGCAAAGCACATAATAACGATCTCAAGGTTACCTAAGGCTTAGTCAGAAGCCCCTTCTCTTACTTACTAGCTGCATTAGGCAAGGCATCAATCTTCTCAGAACCAGTTTCCAGTGTTAGGAAATGGAAATAGTAAACACCATTGCTTGGGGTAGTGTGAAAATTGGAAATAACATGTTTAAAATGAATAAGTACAATGTCTTCCGCATAGCATGCATTCACAAATGCTAAATATTAGTATTATTAGTTCTCCTACCACCTTCATCTCAAGAATTGCCTGAGAGCCTAAATCACGCTTATTCTCATGTCTGCCAATTGCCTTTTTTCTCTGGCGAAAGAATGGTAAACAGAAAGGCCTCGGACATCCAGAAAGATCTGGGCCTGGAATTACCTTTCCACTGCCCGGTGACTTGAAAGCTAATCATCAGTACTGCCATCATCTAACTTTTCTGCCCCAAAACACAAGAATTCTCAACCCGCTGCCCTTCCCTATTTTTTGCAAAATCTTCAAAAGTGAACATGAGTTCCTACCTTGAATGCTCTAAATTTGGCTTAAATAAGTCATTTTATTGCACACTTACTATGTGTCGGGTACTAAATTGGCACCTGGCAGTCACTATTCTTAATCCTGAAAACGTTTTTCAGGGTTAGTATTATCAGTGTGATTTTAGACATAGGGCAAAGGAGGTTCTCACAACTTGAGGGCCTTGTCCAAAGACATGCTCCACATGCAACCCTGAGCCTGGAAACAAAGACCCCCTACATCTCAGTTCCATGCTCCTCCACACGAGTCTAGCTGCCCATTTCACCCTGGGATGACTTTACTCCTCTAGCAAGGGGCTGGTCCTTTGGGAGCTGGGGGTGGTTACACGCACCACGGTCGCCTCATGTTCTTCTCTGCTTGTTTCCAGGAGTGGCCGACTACAAACCCTACAAGCATGAGCACATCACCGCCAATTTCACCCGGTACTAAGGGCGAGGTGGGTTCAGATTCTCTCAAACATCGCCGAACGGCGGTGGAATTTTTGTTCACTTCGTTTCAAGTCTATGTAAAAAAAGTGGATATCTACAATGCTACCATATTCCTGGTAAAACATGGAAACCACTATGTAGAATAAATGATTCAAACTCCCCTGGAGTCTTCACATCTGTGACCCATGAAACAAAGTCCAGCTTCTCAAGGCAATGACTGCCGGTCATTGTTTAGACCTCGGGTGAGGGGAGAAGAGCGAGCCCAGCGGATATCTCTGGGGCTCATTCCAGTCTTCTTAACTAATGAACACATTTCTTTATTTCTACAAATGAAGTATTTTAAAAACTCCAACTTAAAAAAAAACCTCCTATTTTTGTTTCGTATTCCAAGTACTACTTTTCAAATCACTTAATGAAATGACTAAAATTATTTCGTATGAGACTCCCAGATGGTTTAGAACTAGGGAAATGGGGCGCCTGGGTGGCACAGCGGTTAAGTGTCTGCCTTTGGCTCAGGGCATGATCCTGGCGTTCTGGGATCGAGCCCCACATCAGGCTCCTCCGCTATGAGCCTGCTTCTTTCTCTCCCACTCCCCCTGCTTGTGTTCCCTCTCTCGCTGGCTGCCTCTATCTCTGTCGAATAAATAAATAAAATCTTAAAAAAAAAAAAAAAAGAACTAGGGAAATGATGTTAATACTCTCCCCTTCCATTTTTAATATTTATTCTGGGTAAAATTAAGTTTAAAATGTATATTTTTATGTAAATTTACAGATACACATATTTAATAGATAAAGAAAACTAATAGCATGTAATATAAAATTTAATATATTGTATATATTAAATACAAATGTATATTTAAAATCCCATCCCACATATATAATATATAGATAGATAGATCCATAATCCCACCCTACACATATATTGAAAGAAAAATTAAGCTTTCAAAGACAATCATCACTCTAATCTCTGCTGGCAGGAGTCAACACTGGGACCAAGTTTCTCATGAAGGAAACGAAACTGTATCAGAAGACCTAGAATACACTCAACTTCAACCCCCAAAATCCCAATTCTGAAATTATACAAAGGAGAGAATCATAATAGGGCAGATACACAAGAATCACAATGTGCGCCGAGGCAATTAGAGAGCAAACCTTAGAGATGCAACCTCAATACACTTCCTAATACTGACCCCGAAGCAGACAGATTCACCTGCCCCATCACACGTCTCCCCTCCCAGCTGCTCAGAGTAAGAGCCTGCCCTCTGGGAACAGGGGTTCCCGGGAGAAGCAGGTGTGAACCACCAGCCCAAGCTCTCATCCCGAACATACCTATTGGGTACCTCGCTGTACCCCAGGAAGGCCAGCGCTGGTACCGTGCTGGAAGGCACCCTCCGGGGTGTGAGTAAGCATCTCTCATAACACGCCCTGAGAGCCATAATACGGAAAACACGGAAACAGACTACATGTCCCACAACAGGGCAATGGATAGGTAAACCCTAGCGGATCCATAGGATGGGATACGTTAAGTCACCGAAATTCTGAAATTCCACATATGAGTGAGATCATACAGTATCCGTCTTTCTCTGACTGACTGACGTCACTTAGCATTCCACCCTCTAGATCATTCATGCAAATGGCACGATTTCATTCTTTTTATGGCTGGGTAATATTCCATTGCATACATAGGCCACATCTTCTTTATCCGTCATCTGTGGATGAACACTAGGGCTGCTTCCAGACTTTGGTGATTGTAAATAATGCTGCTATAAACATAGGGGTGCATATAGCTTTTCGAATTAGTGTTTTGATTTTCTTTGGGTAAATACCCAGTAGAGGAATTACTGGTTCGTATGTGGAATTTAAGAAACAAAACAGAGTGCCTGGGTGGCTCAGTCATTTAAGCATCTGCTTTCAACTCAGGTCATGATTCCAGGGTTTTACCTCAGCCTCCCTGCTCAGTGGGGAGCCTGCTTCTCCATCTCCCTCTGATCCTCCTCCACTGGTGCTCTCTCCTTCTCTCTCAAATAAACAAATTTTTAAAAATCTTTTAAAAAAGGAAACCAAACAGATGAACAAAGAAAAAAGAGACAAACAAAAAACCAGACTCTTAACTACAGGGAACAAACTGGTGTTGCCAGAGGAGCGAGGGGATGGGTGAAATAGGTGGAGAGGACTGAAAGTACACTCATGGAGGGGCACCTCGGTAGCTCAGTCAGTTAAGTGTCTGCCTTCAGCTCAAGTCATGATCCCAGGGTCCTGGGACCGAGTTCCACATTGGGCTCATTGCTCAGAAGGGAGCCTGCTTCTCCCTCTGTCTGCTGTTCCCCCTGCTTGTGCTCAGTCTCTCTCTCTCTATAAATAAATAAGTAAAATCTTTTTTAAAAAAAAAAAGGTACACTTATGGTGATGAGCACTGAGTAATGTATGAAGTGTTCAATCACTATATTATACACCTGACACTAATGGAACACTGTATTATGTTAATTATACTTGATTTTAAAAGTTAATTTTTTTAAAGTATGATATACTATAAAAGTTAATTTTTTAAAGAGTTTTATTTATTTATTTAGAGTGGGGGAGGGACAAAAGCCCAAGCAGACTCCACACTGAGCATAGAGCTGGACCTGGGGCTTGATCCCATGACCCTGACATCATGACCTGAGCTGAAATCAAGAGTCAGATGCTCAACCGACTGAGCCAACCAGGTACCTCTATTAAATTTATTTTTTTTTTTATGTCAGTAAAATTCGTGTTGAAGATAAATACTTGCTGACATAGAAAGACATTCGTGATGCACTGTGATGCCATCCGTGCCAGAGTACAGAGTGGTTAACTGTGTGATGGATTGTTGGTGACTGCTTTTGTTTGTTTGCTTCTCTGTTGTCTACATTTTCTCCATTCAATATAATAATTGAGCAACTGGAAAATGGGGAAAATTACTTTTAACAAAGATGACTTTTTTAATTTAGCAATAAATTGGGCAATGAAAGGAAGGGGTGTGTGAGAGAGAAAGAACACTGCCCCCCAACTTTAGCAATTAACTGGGTGTGTTCATTTTTATTGGCAAGGGTAGGGGACAGGTGAGCAGACTGACAATGGATCTGTGACAGGTCGTAATTCCACCTTGAGGAAGCGCTGTAATAAAAGGGAGTCTCCGTGTGCTCATTATTGCTTCAAGTATAATGACCAAGCATGGGTTTGGGTATGGTTTCAGGGACTATCATAAGCGTTGTTGCGACCTCTACTGGACATGGCTGGTAAAGCCTAAGTTTCCTTTAGGGAAATTTCTTCTTGATTGTTTTTGTGAAGATGTGGGGGAGAGGAGGGAAGATTGCTACCAAATCCACTTCCACTTTTCCTTATCTGGATATATGAATGACCTATACCATGTTCACGGTTGAAGATCATACCCTGATAAGGAAGTGGAATTAAAGAGAGCTTCCTCTAGCCTCCCCAACTGAGATCCTATAATTCTTTGAAATGACAAAGAATCTTGCTCACAGGCACAAATGGCATTGAGATAGTTCTAAGAAGAAGAGGAACAACAACAAAAATCCTGGCCAAGAAAACAAAAATAGAAAGGGAGAGAGAATAGAATAAAATAGTTCCAAATTTTATCTTGAAGACCAAACATGCAAAACAGCCGTGATGTTTTTTGGAAAATAAAGTGAATTTGAGCAAACATATAAAAATATGTAACAAAGTCATGATAATTAAAACAGTGTAGCACTGGTTTCAGATCAAGAACATGGGAATGGAATAAAACGTTAAAAAATAATTACGTGGGTATTTAGTGTATTATAAAATCACATATCTTTTTTAAGAATTTATTTATTAATTAATTTATTTATTTATAGAGAGCACGCATTAGCACGGGGAGGGGCAGAGGGAGAGAGAGAGAATCAAGCTGACTCCACGCTCAGCATGGAGCCCAATGCAGGGATCCATTTCATGACCCTGAAACCATGACCTCTGCTGAAGTCAGGAGTCCAACGCTTAACTGACGGAGCCACCCAGGCACCCCATAAAACCACATATTAAATGAGAATTTTCAACTTGGCAAGAAGATTATATTGCATCCCTACTTCTGGCCTTAGAAACATATTACCAAAGTCAAAAACTCTTAAGAAAATAACGGAAAGATTTTACTGCATGAAAACTATGAATGGTCCTACCTCAAAAAAAATTAAAGGACATAATGAACATGGTAAAAAAACACTGAATCATACACAAACAGGAGTTCATATAATTGATATACAATAAGCATTTAGAATTGATAAAAAAAAAGAAACAGTACGATTGAAACATAGAGAAAGTACACAAGCAAATCACACATACGAAAAAACAGACAAAAATATGAGAACAAAGGTAGGAGGAAAAGTTCAACATCACTAGTCACTGAAAAACTGCAAACTAATGTATAACGAGTGTGTAAATTATATGAAGTAGGACTCAGAGAATGCTACTGGAAATGAGCCTTGGGGGCGCCTGGAGGGCTCAGTCGGTGGAGCATGTGGCCCTGGATCTCACAGTTGTGTGTTCGAGTCCTACATTGGGGGTAGAGATTATTTAAAAATAAAATCTTTTTTTAAAAAGTCAACTTTCGTTTACCCTGCTCCTGCTTACCCAAACTCCAAACCAACTCTGTAAGGCTGGGGGTTTTCTGCATTTTTTCACTTCTCTGATTTAAAAAGAAAAAAAAGAAAAAGAAAGAAAAAAGAAAAATTCTGATTTTAGTAACTAAAATGTCCAATACTGTGCAATAGTCACAACTCTGAATTCCATCTAAAGGTGAAGCTGCATCCCTCTGCAGTTCAGTCCTGCTCCGGATAGGATGACTGCAGTGGAAACAAAATGGGAAGGGGGGGGGGTCTCTATTTCCTCACATTGCACTTTCACCAGTCATGTAGGATCTTTCCTGCTCCTCATCTCTCACCTCTGTTGCTGACCCCTCTGGGATGCTGACTGGCATAGCCCCTGATATGGGTTGAAGTATGTCCGCCTCCCTCCACTAACCAATATGTGTTGGACCCCCAGTCACCCCCTTACCCCTCTACTCCCCACTTCCACCCCCCATCCACAGTACCTCAGAATGTGACACTGTTAGGAGAAAGGGTCTTTACAGAGGTAATCAAGTTAAAATGAGGTCAAGAGGGTGGGCCCTAATCCAATATGACTACTGTCTTCTAAAAAGGGGAAATTTGGACACAAAGACACACATAAAGGGAAGACTATGGGAAGAAAGAAAGGGAGAAGACAGCCATCCACGAGCCTGGGACAGAGGCCTGGGACAGCCCCTTCCCCACAGCCCTCAGAAGGAACCAACCTGGCTGACAGCTTGATTTCAGACTTCTGGCCTCCAGAGCTATGAGGCAATAACCTTTTGTTGTTTAAGCCATTAGGTTTGGGGTACTCGTTACAGCTGCCTTAGCCAACTGACAGAAGAGCCAACAGTAGTTGACTCAGTTCCCGGTACAGTTTAACATACACTCTTTCTCTCACGGGTGCTTTATGGATTCTTCAGAGAAACACACACACACACACACACACACACACACACACACCCTACCCTAACTGCTGAGGATACCTTGATGCATGCAAATTCATCTCTGCTAAATGACTGGCTGGTTGCATACAAGCCTTCCCTCAGGCCCTGGACATCCATCATTACATCTCTTCCAGCTTCTTTCTCCTTGCTCCTCAGTGGGGTCCTGTTAGACAGGAAGTAAGAAAACCCTAAACGGGCACACTGCACGGGGGTCCACATCTGGCGAACAAGGTATGCACACCTTTGACCCACCATCAGTGGAAATTTAACTACTTCCCAAAGGCAGGCCTCTACTTGGCATCAAACCTCCAAACGTAGACTTTTGTCGAACACCAGTCCCCCTCAAACGGAGGTCCCCTATCAAGCTGAGTGGTGAGTCCTGAACTCTCACTAAACTTGATGGAGCACCCCGATCCCTTGCCACTAGACAGGGAGAGTGGGGCTCACTATATACCAACAAATCTGTCCAAAGAAATCTTTAATGTGATCTCCAGTCTCCACTTCTTTTCTTGGTTTTTCCAATGCATTTTACAGGCTGGAAGAAAGTGGAGAGCTAAGAATAACAAAGCCAGTTCCTACCACCTCCTTTGTAAGTCCGGCCCAGGGGGCACCAGGGTGGCTCAGTCAGTTAGGTTCCAACTCTTGGTTGCGGCTCAGGTCACGATCTCAGGGTCCTGAGATCAAGATCACACTCAGCTCGTGGAGTCTGTTTGAGACCTTCCCCCCTCTGCACCTCCCCCTGGTCACTCACGCTCGCTCTCTCTCTCTCTCTCTCTCTCTTTCAAATAAATAAATAAATAAACTCTAAAATAAATAACTAAATAAATCCTGTCCAGAAGGCCCAGCATCTCACTCTGGAATGTGGGGATCACCACATACGCTGGGACCTCAGGCAAAGCTGAGTCAGACACAATCCTGTTTTAACAGCCTGTTATAAACATAGTATTGGATGTCGTTTCCCTTCTTTCATATTGGCAGAGCTCTAAACAAAGGTGGGCAAGGAAATTCAGCAAGGATGTGGACAGAGAGGCATTCTGATACACTGTTGGCGAAATCAATCCCTTTGGAAACTTCCTTTATCTCTACCCCCCTCCCAAGATATATGTTAGCAATCATCATTAGCCCACTGATCTACATCTAAAGGGTCTCCTGACTAAGGTTTTACTAGACAGTAGTAAACGACCCCTCAAGCTCCTGGAAACCTTAGAGACTTACACTATCCCTAACCCCTCACCCAATTTGCAAGTCACTCCTCACAACCCCAGTACAGCTCTTTCTGTCCATGGGTCCTGTCCCTGTGCTTTAACAAAAACCACCTTTTCAACACTGAAAACATCTCAAGAAATCTTTCTTGACTGTTTGCTCCTGGACTCGAAAACACCACATCAGCATCATTGCTCTCTTAGAAATGCTATACACCATACGGAAGTTAAACCGATGAAGAAGCTAATACTAACTAGCCCTTTGAGAAGGTTCTATGAGCTTCCTGGGGTGAGGAAGTTCCATGCTGATTTATTACACTGTGATATTATGATGAGAATCTGATAAGCAAAAACCCAACATTTTTATTAAAATGAGATGGTGTGCACACATACGCATACATGGACACAGACAACATGTGTGTGGGTGCCATTTACACCAACAACCACACCTGCAACTAGGCTACAGGTTTCTGTTATCTCGTGATTTTTAAAATAAGAAAGACTAAAAACTGAGATGCCAGGTAATTTTTATACCCATGGCCAAATACACAAATCCCAGTGGATATAGAGCTGGATGATCCAAAAACAGTGCCTGGTAGCTATACTCTGCTTTTTAGATTTTCCAAGTGCTCCCAGAGGACTGGTTCTCCACTGGCTTAGGCATTACAATCAGCCACGGGGCTTAGTTCACCATAGGAATTCCTGAACCCCACCTTTAGAGTTTCTGACTTAGTAAGCAGGGACCAGATACTTACATTTATATGAAGGTCTCAGTAACATCTGATGCAGGTGGTCTGAAGACCAACTTCTGGGAGATTTTAGCAAACCTGTTCCAGTAAAAGTAAGAACGGCAAGGTTTTTATCATACTAGCTGTGTGGCAAAACATTTCATCCCACAACATCAGTTTCTTACAAATAAGTACCATGGAACTACCAGAAAAGGAGTGTAAATAAATAAAGAGCTGTGAGAACTGGAAGGAGGAAAATCATTTTTAGGGACCAAGGAAGACCTCACGTCCCTCCTACCATTTTCACAACACTTTATTCATACTTCTGATGCCTCAACATTAGCTATTGTATGCTCATCATATTGTCCCTACCTAAATATAAATTCCTAAAGAATAGAATCACTGGTTTTTCCTCTTTGTATCCTCATAGTACCTGGCACAACTCTTGCAAAGAAAAATAGACATCATTTGTCATAGTTACTACTTAAATGCAAAACTTTTAGCTCTTTTAAAATAAACAACTTTTTAGTTCTTTTAAAATAAACAACGAGGTGGAAGTTGCGGGGGTGGGGGGGACGAAAAGATTTAGTGACCAGAGAGAGATTGTACTGACACTTACTTTCCATCCAGAACAAAATTACACAATATTCAGCTTGAGATTTTTAAATGCCTGAGCACATTCAGTTCTCCCACTTTGGGTGGAAGGGACCAGGGAAGAGCTGTGTAGAATCTGACACTGGCTTGGGAGGGGGAGACAGTTAAACCCTTTTAGAGCTGCTCTAAAAGGACAGAAACGGTTGGCTGTAATACGTCCATTAACTCTTTTGACAGCTTCAGTGTGCAAGTAATCAAAAAGTGCCTAACATTGTGGACAGAGAAAGTTCTCCCGGTAGCTTTGCAAGCGTTACAGGTTTTATTTGTTGCCATTTCTGAAATTAATCCTTGGGGAAAGACCATACACCGTTTTAGCATGATTTAAATACAACAGACAACAGCCTCAATTCGTTAATCCCATTTGTGTCCTAGAAGCTTGGGGAAAGATCCTCTCATTCTAAATATTAAAAAGGTTCGGACCCATAAAAATGATTTGCCCAACATCCTCCCAGAAGAGTCATGCATTATTTTAACTTGATAATCTAGTTTTGATACAGTCTAGTCCCTGGGTTCCCTGGAGTGACTCAAATTCTGATCGTACTGTGTGTTTTCCTGCTGTGTGACCCTGGCTAAGTTAGATCCTTTGACCCTCCGGATGTTACCTGCAAATGCGTGTCATGACTTCCTTATCTCATGGACTCCTTGGGAGGACCACACGCAATGACGAGGTACTGAACACCTAACACATGGCAAGCGCCCACTAACACGCCAAGCAATGGTCAATCAGTGGGATTTTCCTAATGTCTCTGAGCTGCCCCCTAGAGAAGCGGCGTAAAGCGGCGAGCTGTGAGACACGACCCGGTCGGGAAAGCCAGGCTTTCTCAGCACAGTGAGCAGCACAGAAAACCCTGCCCCGTCGTGGGCAACCAGGAAGATACCCCGGAGCGGATGGAGACATCCAGAATCCTAAAGCGGCTCTGGGCGTGGCTAGCACACGCCAGCGCGGGAACCCAAGTGACGCGGCCCGGTTTCTTCCGCTTCCGCCGGGATTCTCTGTGTAGCGGACCGGTGCGAACGCAACTTCCGGCCCGACCGGGTCCGGGGAGTCGCTACGTTCCCGGTGGGAAGCCGGGGTGGGCGGACGCGCGTGGCCATGTGGCGGCTGCTGGCTCGAGCTGTGGCGCCGCTCTTGCGAGCGCGGCCGTCAGGTCGGGAGGCCCTCGGTCCCTCAGAAGACCTCCCCTTCCTCCCCACCCCCGGTGCGGCGCCTCGCTGGCTCCTGGAAGGCTCCGCCAACCGTTGCCGCTGCCCTGAATAGGGGCCGCGCTTCCCCGCCGCCGCTTCCGTCGCGGTGACTCGTGCCGGGGCGGCGCAGCCACCCGCGGGGGTTGGCGCCCGGAGACCCCTGCTGGCTTCTCTGGTTGGGGGGGAGGGGAATACTGGGCCTGTGAGGCCATTTAGGGGAACCCGCAGCCCACCATCAAGGCCCTCCATCAGGACTGACTTTGGTCAAGGTCGTACCAGGCTCAGGTCTGTCGCTTTCGGATTTTAATTTGATTTGCCTTTGTAGATTCTTGGGCCGCCCCGCCCGCCAGTGCTGGCCTGAAGATGCTGCTCCCGGTGCCGACTTTTGAGGGTGAGAGCTTGTGTCACTTTCGTGTTTGTCTTTTCTCTGATGGGACCTGGAAGAGGGTAGGCGGAGATGTAGGCGGGTTCTTCTGCTTCCTCTCCTCTATTCACTCGCTCAGTAAATATGTATGGCGGGCGTGCTATATGCCAAGAAGTGTTGTAAACCCGCGGGATATAGCAGAGAACAAGGAGACCCACAAAAGTCCCTGCTGTCATGGAGCAACTGTGTCATGGGGTATCTCTCCTATGGCCGCCTGTGTGGCGCTGGTCCACCCCCAGCCAGGCATATTGCCATAGAATTTGAACTTCCGATGTTGTCCCTAAAGGATGTTACATGTATGCGGTCCTAGAACTACGGGCGAAGAGCACTAATTCGTTGAATATAAACGTTACGATAAACCACAATTTTGTAAGTATAACTTACTGTGTCTTTATTGGAAATCTTTAAAAAGGAAACAAAAACAAGCAAACACAAAAATACGAAAGTGTCCTTGAGCTCTGAGGGTTTTATTTTCTACACGAAATTGTGAAACTACTGAATGCTCCGGAAGTCCATATGGACTTGGAGGTGAGAGAAAGCCTCACTAAATTTCTCTGTAGCTTCTTGTAGAAACTGGAGGAGAGCAGGGGACAGTTGCTATGACCTTGTTAGCCCATTAATAATTTGGTATTTCCTTGAAGGCTTCTGTTTTATATTTGACTCCATGATAAAGCTGTGCCTGTTTTACCATAGACATGTTTAAATGACTTAGAAGTTAATAATTTTTTCCCCAACTTACTTGTCATAATGTCCGATATGAAAAAGATGTACCGTGTCTGGCCTGCATTTCAACCCCACCCCCAACACAGCAAGCTGTTGCACTTTGTAGGAAATGTACAGTTGTCAGCATAAAAAGCCCCTGTAGAAACAGAGGGTAGATCAAAGGATCCCTAGGTTGTAGGTTTCCTAACAAGAACGTGGCAGAGCAGAAGATATTTTCATGTACAATGTCGTGTTCTTTCCACCACCTCCATTAACATCCAGAGAGGCTATGTAGTATTTAAAAAAAAAAAAAAAAAAAAAGTCATACTGTCTGGCTTTGCTGTTTTCACTGGATGGCCTAGACCAGATTATAAAATGTCTCTAGGCCTCAGGTTCCTCTTTTATAAAATGGAGATTTAAAATAGTACTTGCCTAATGTTCTGTTTCTTGAGCAAGGTGACCATTAAGGTGGGTGTGTTTATCCCTTCACTTCGTGATAATTTGCTGAGCTTTACATTTTTTATTTGGCCCTTTGATCATGTGTGTTAAACTAAGAGGTTCAACATTTTTAAAAAGGGAAGCCTTAAAAAATTACCAAGGTTATAAAGTTGTTTTAAAGATTAAATGAGATACTGCACGTAAAACATTCAGCTCAATGTCTAGCACTTAGTAAACATTGAAAAAAAAAAAAGTAGCCAGTGTTATGTGTGACAGTCTTAATCTCTGTACCTTCCCAAATGGTCTTTTTTCTAGTGTTAGGCAGAGTGCATTTCATTTGAACGTTAAAACTTTGTTATCTTCAAAGGTTCAGAAACGTCTTAATACTTGTCATAACCAAAAGATTCCGGTGTCAATAAAAAAGCACCCACAGGAAAAACCTAATATCCTTTTGAAATTATTTTTTCAGTGGTAACTTTATGACTTCCACTTGATTGGTATAAATCTTTCTAGGAAGAACATGGATCCTTTGAGATGTGTGGTTTTATTTATTCTTGGTTGTTGGTGCTCCTTCTAGATGTTTCCATTCCTGAAAAGCCCAAGCTTAGATTTGTTGAAAGGGTACCACTTGTGCCAAAAGTGAGAAGAGAACCTAAGAACTTGAGGGACATCCGGGGACCTTCTACTGAAGCTACCGAGTTCACAGAAGGCAGTTTTGCAATCTTGGTAAGTGAGTTCAGTGTCCAGCAGCTACAGGATGGAAGCCAAGGATTAGCAGAATCTCATGCTCTTGGAGTTCTCATCCTCCACGAGTTTTATTAGAACTGCCACCATTTGCTCTTTAAACTGCTGTTCACTACCCGGTAAACATTTGAGTTGTGTATCTTCTTCATGTCGAGTGAAAATAATGCAAAAACAGGAGAAGGAAGGCTACCTAATTGGCCCCTGTAATCAGACTATAAAATCCTCTCAGGCCTCTGGTGAAAATAAAACTATCCATGACTTAGGATGTGGGACAGCTGTTTCCTTCCTCATCGAGTAGCTTCCATAGAGACTTAATGTCAGTAGCTGCACAAATGGGTGTGGACTAGGATTGATTTCCCATCAGGCAACCAGAGTGATATTTTACAGTCCTTCCCACAGCTTGCTAGGCAGCCTCTGACGGCCTCTCACAACCTCATGTCCATGCCCTGTCTCTCACTCTACTCCAGCCACTCTGCTTCTGCTCAGACTCACCAAGCCATTCCTCTGCCTTCAACCGTTGTGGTTCCCCTTGGCTAGTTCCTATCCTTCTGGTCTCAGCTTTAAATATCACCTCCTCAGGACGCCTGGGTGGCTCAGTTGGTTATGCATCTTCCTTCAGCTCAGGTCATGATCCCAGGGTCCTGGGATCAAGTCCCACATTGGGGTCTCTGCTCAGCAGAGTCGGCTGCTCCCCTTGCTTGTGCACTCTCTGACAAATAAATAAAATCTTTTTAAAAATAAATAAATAAATATCACCTCCTCGAAGAGGCCTTCCCTGGTTATCCATTGAAATGGGTCCACCTTGTTTTCATTTATTACTGTACCCTAGAGTTTTCCCCATGGTACTTATTAGAACTTTTTATGTTTATGTATATCATTGAAGCTACAGTTACCGTAAAAGAGCATATGAAAGATAACTAAGTCCCTACGTATTTCTAATTGTTCATCCACTTTTAGGCACTGGGTGGCGGTTACCTCCATTGGGGCCATTTTGAAATGATGCGCCTGACAATCAACCGCTCTATGGACCCCAAGAACATGTTTGCTTTATGGAGAGTACCAGCCCCTTTCAAGCCCATCACCCGCAAGGGTATGGGACACCGCATGGGGGGAGGCAAAGGTGCCATTGATCACTACGTGACTCCCGTGAAGGCTGGCCGTCTCATAGTAGAGGTGGGTGGGCGTTGTGAATTCAAAGAGGTACAAGGTTTCCTCGACCAGGTTGCCCACAAGCTGCCCTTCCCAGCAAAGGCCGTGAGCCGTGAGACTCTAGAGAAGATGCGGAAAGATCAAGAGGAACGGGAACAGAACAACCAAAACCCCTGGACCTTTGAGCGCATAGCCACTGCCAACATGCTGGGGATCCGGAAAGTCCTGAGCCCATATGACTTGACGCAGAAGGGGCAGTACTGGGGCAAGTTCTATATGCCTGAACGTGTGTAGTGAGGATGGAGACGGATGTACAAAGGCTACCGGGAGAAAGAATCTACATTTTTATTTCCCTCAGCCTATCCTTACAGTCTTAGGTGCCTCTCATATCTAACCAAGGAGCAGTATGTGAGTAAGTGATTTCTGAAAAATTGTGTAGTATCTGTTGATTTTTTAAGTGCATCATATTTATATCAAATAAAGTTTGAGTATCACCTCAGGATGTAGCTTCTCATTGGTCACTCCTAATCCTTAAATGATTATGAAGCGGCTTCAGTGACTGTTAGGGGGTCCACTTCTCCCCAGCTATAAGATGAATGTCTTCAGGGCTGAAACAAATGCTTCCGTCTCCCACCTCTGGTGTAAGTTGGATTTAATATCTGCACAGGTTTCCCTGCTGTCAAAGTTTGCTTCACATCGCTTCACTTTTACCAAAGAGCTACATTAGTACCTGTTTTTCTCAAACTGAAAGAAATCTGAAGATTTTCTCTTAATGGTAATTCTTCACTGTACATCATTTCAGTTTAGGAACGCTCTGCTTTTGGACAGTGGGGAATTCTGTACTGTTATAGTACAGGGGCTAGTTGCTGTATTTCCTAGTTACAAGCGCTTTTGGAAAAGCAAAAAAACAGCGGTACATACATTCATTGAACAGATATTTATTTATGTGCAGCTACCCATCTCTCAATCTTGGAAGGCAGAGGGGGATGTTGGACAATATGGTAACACATACCCTTGCCTTTTAATGCAAGGAACAGATAAACAAGTTGAAGTTGTCTGGCCTTTCCTAGGTCTGAAATCCTCTGAGGAGGGCGAGTGTCTGGCTCTACCTTCGTGTCCCTGCAGGTTCTAGTACGGTGGGGTGGGCCGCACGGCACTCAACTAGTTACTGTTGGAGGAATACAGGCCCCACGTGTTTCAAATCCCCATGGTTCCACCTTCCTGTCTTTAACAAGATTCAACTCTTCCAGAGCTAGCCAGCAGTTTTCTATCCCCTATCCAAACTTAAAGAAATACAGATGGATAGAAATAGTAAACCATTTGCTTTTGAAAGTGGGTAGAAAACAGCACATGACTTGAAATGTCAGCTTTTTTTTTCAATCCCACCTTCTTAAAAAGATGTCCAGCAAAGAAAGTAATCTACTTTCCAAAAGTACAAATATATCTAAACAGTTACATGGTCCTCAAAGTCGTACATGGTGGTTCTTAATGTATTTTTAGTGAAGCTCCTGTAACATAATTACTAAATTCTACTAGAACACATCTGAACCTTGAATTGGGGCCATTGTCTGGGACCGTCTTATACGCAGTTGCTGGCCAACAAAATCAGTGTCAGGTAGCAACACGAACCATGTAAGTAAAAGATGATGCAAGTGGTAGCCTCCTGTCACCTTTCTGACCTGACCTCTCATCTCTGTTACGGTTCATAAAGCCTGGTGCTGATGATTGTTAGGAGTTTAGTCATGGTATAAACCTGTTTCTTTTGTTTGGGGTCCACGTGGAGTTACCCACAATCCTGGGGCCAGCCAATCTTTGCAGAGTGAGAGACTCAACTCCATCACCACCCATAAAAAAAGACTTTCTATGTCACAGTAATGGGAGGCCTGTCGTATTTTTGCATAAGTGAATCCGGTCCTCCCCAGGTATTTGCACACAGCCTCTGACACTAACAAACCCATTTACCACTGATACACTAAAAGGTTTCAGAGTAAAACCCATGGATTCGACAGTGAGCAGAAATCAGAGCTGAATTACAGGTAGTTAAGTCAACTGCTATTGACCATCTGTAAGCAGCAGGCACTGTGCTAAGCACTGGGGACGCTGCTGTGAGCAAGACATGCATGGCGCCTATGCTTAGACCCTCTTCACTTCAGACTATTAGACCCTGCAGGAGGAAGCAGATGGAAGGCTGCTCAAAGATGAGACCTACAAGAACCTGCAGAGCAGACCTAACAAGGGCCTGGTGCTGATCAGAGAGAAAACGAAATGCTGCTGAGCGGGGTGCGCTCCAATGCCTGCCCAGCACGTGCTCTGTACCCCGCAGCCCCTCCCTGACACCATCTTCCTAACCAGCTACATGTTGCTGTGCAAACCGGTCCTGCAGCCCTGCCCCCCACCCAGCTGCGCACTGTCTCAAGTCTACTTCACATAACTCTTAGTAGGTGGGTGATGGACCCCTGCGTCACAGGCTCATAATGGAAAGAGGAGTAGCGGTTGAGGAGTCTGCAGTGGAGAAGGGACGGCACCACAGAAGGAGGACGAGTAAAAATGCCGGCCAGGGCTCCGTCGGTGAGGACTACAGGAGGTAAGGGAGGGGGAAGAAAACCACAGGTTATACCACAGGATGTTCCAAGCCGGGATCACCAAGTCCTTCCTCTGCAGGGGCAAGGGGTCTGCTCAGCGAGTCGGCACGAACTTGCCCTAACCCTCAAAGGGAGGAAGTTAATTTACTCTGGGTTTACTGGCTGGCTCTCTCCTACTAAACAGTTCAGGGTACTTCCAGGGCAAGAACTAATTCTTTCTCCTTTAGCCATTCCCAGACAGCACCGCCCAAATTTTGCTGCCGGAAATCAGCATCCTTCTACAAGGCATTCTAAACCGAGCATTCTGCTGCCCGCCCTGGTGATGGAACAGACTGCCACCTGCCTCCCCATCTACTGCCAACTCATTATCCACCCAGTTTCCTGTGAAACCTTTTTCCTTCGTTCTCGCCACCCTTTATCTATTCTACCACCTAATCCCACTCAAATCTGAGGAACCCAGCGACCAACAACATATGCCCTAAGGACATAAGAGTTTCAGGTAAGTGACAGAAAAACAAAATGATCTCCGCACAGATGGCTCACCTTTTTCAGGCAAATATGCCCCCAATGGTGGAAGCTAAGATGATCGCAAGGATAATACAGCAGATCATGATCATGATCTTCTTCTGCACATCCGGACAAGGAAAGAAAGAGCACGTGAGAAGCCACGTCACAGTGCAGAGTTGCAAGGGAGGGAAGACAAGTGGATCCGGACATGGAGGAGGATGTGAAGGGCAAGGGAGATGGATCTGGCTTCTAGAACCCAGGATGCTAATAGGAGCGTTGCTTTCAGGCAAGAGAGTCAAAATTAGGTCAACAGCGATCTCGGAGGACGTTTAGTATGTTGTTCTGCCTCCTAGAACCCACCGCGTCGGAGTCATGCCACCTCCTCCTGGAGCCAGCCGGGGGGAGCACCTTACACCCGAAACTCAGATACAGTTACACTGCATTCTTTGAGAGTTAAAGCATTTTCAAAAATTAGACCTTTTGATCCATCGGGTCTGGCACATGGATAAAAAGGATTATAATCCTTTTCCCAAAACCTGAAGAAAAACCGCCACATGGTGGCACCCAACCACTATTTTGCAGGGAAATAGAGCCAAAACTGTTTCTCAATCAATATAAAGTCATTTATTTTTAAATTATCAATAAAATAATCAAGTTTACATTTAAAAAATACAAATGACAAAAAAACCCTTCACTTGTATTCCATACTAAGCCCCAGAGCTCAACAAAGGCCTGTGATGAGAGCTCGTCTTCCCTTGTTGCTGGAGCCCGTCCACTGCCTGACTTCATAGCCACGGGAAGAGCGCATCCCCTTGGCTCTGTCTGAGTGCTGAGCTAGGACGGAGTTCGCAGCCTTTGCAAAGGAAGCCAAGGGGTGGTGCCTGGATTAGGTGCTCACCCTATCCTGGAAAGTCAAAGCTGAACTATGAATCAGGGAGACTGGCAGGGAATCTAAGGGGCTCTCCACTGGGTCAGCATAGTCACTACACTTGAAATCATTTCCGGGCTGTTGTTTCCTCCATGACAACAATTGGAGACAAAGAACCTGTCAAGCTCATTAACCTGGTAGCAGGATGAATGACTCCGTAGTCCCTGGTCTCCCCCAACTGACTCAGCCCTGGAGACTCGATCACCCTAAAGGCCACAGGAATGATCTCAAATTGCTGTGGATGTTCTCAGGACAAGCCTCACCTATGCAGCAGTGGGGAGAAGTGCCAAAACTTGTCACACCTTCTGTCTGCTAAGCATAAAAACTTAATGCGGTCAACTTAGTCCTCACTCCAAAAATCTATGATTGTCCCAATACTCATCCAGAAAACAAGGTTTCTCGATGACACAGACGATCATAGTTCTGTGATTCATTTGCAGATAAGCAAATGTCTCTTACCTAATTTTTAGCCCAGCTCAAGGTTATTTTCTTTTGAGGTTATAATATTCTCCATTTCTAGCTTCCTACTTCCTGAGAGACACGGGCAAATACATACATACGTCTCACACACGTGATTATAAAAATACCTCTGGAATATATGAAATGAGTGACTGAATCCTCGCACCAATCCTCGCATTTCCAGAGCCTGAGACTCAAGCACCTTGTCCCTGGCCCAATTTTAAGTGCCTGGTTATTTTTGGCCTCGAGGCAATGGCTTCACAAAACATCACTCCAATGGAGAACAGCCAGTTTCCAAGAGTCAGAGAGGGAAATACCTCATACCCTCAGCCTTGACAAATGGTAACCTCAGACAACGGGATCATCCTGGTGCCTCCTTGAGTAAACACGAGAGACTACCACATAAAGACTGAAGTTGGCCACCAAGCTGAACATACTAAGAGCTTAATTTAAAATTGAATTTCAAACAAGTCAGCTTCTAAGCCCAACATGACGTCCACCAGTTCCACATATTTTCAGGACATAGGGACAACAAAGTGTGAGGACCGAGACCCTGCCAAGTAAAAGGCTCAAGCCAGGCCTTGTTGTTTCTACATTTGGAAGAATCCCTTTGTGTTGTTAAAGATACTCCCCTAAAAAAATACATTGCAATTTCTGGGAGGAGAATACTCCATGAGGTAGAAAATACAGCACCTTGGGAAGGTTTCAAATGGGCTTTCCAAGGCGCAAGGCATCATCTGACACATTCAGAGGGAACAAAGCGAAGCTGGGTTGGTTCGTACTGTCCGAGACAGAAGGTACTTCAGAGCTGGTGGGGCAGGAGAAGGTTTTGAGGAGAACTCAGGGCTGCATCGGGTAGATTAGCTTCCTCTGGGGCTAAATTGTTTGCTGGGTCAGGTCCAAGGACGGTTACAAGGAAACAAAGGAACAGGTCGCACTCTCTCTCAGGAAGGCCATTCAAACTCGGTTCCCATCTGAAGACAAGGGTGGCCACACCAGGCTGGAGTGAAATCGAGTTCTAAGAGAGGCAGGGGAAGGAGGAGCTGATCAGTGCACAGGATGACGGTGGACAGCGACATTAACACTCAGTCACAAACCTGGAAGGGGGAGAGGGAAGATCAGACATCGCTGCAAAAGGAGAGCAATGGAGCAGTCAACACTAAACCTGAGAAATCCTGCGGACAGACCCAAGACAGGACTGGACCTGGAACTAAATATCCTATCGTGAAAGAAACAAAAAGCCATATTATGAGAGGGAAAAAGAAATCCCTGGGCCTTTTATGATCCTTCACACAGGCTGTCATGTTCCCACAGAAGGACTTGCCAAGGGGAGGCACAGTCATGGCACAAAAGCCCCCGTTCTCTCTACGGGGCCCTCATCAGCCCTTTCCAAAAACAACTGCCAGAACTTGAATCTACTCCATTACTCCCCCACTCCCAACTTCTCTTACACGTGAAAAGAATAAAGAAAAGTTCAGGGGTCATCATGGCTGCTCCATCTTCAGCACTGGGTAGACGGTCAACTTTCTTAACTCCCTGAGCTTCAGAGTTTCCCATCTGAACATGGGGACAGTGCTACTACCCTAGAACAGTACCTGGCCCACAACTGGGGAGTCAAAGGAAGACTGTCTTCCCTCCCTCCTGTTCAGAGACCTCTTGCCCTCGGGCCACATGGGACGGAGAGTACTGACTTTATAGGATACAGTAAACAGCCCAACACTGCTCAGCGAGGACACAGCATTTTGGAGATCAGGTAAGTCAACTAAAAACAATATGTTAACTAGTCTCCTCATTTAAAAATGCTCAAGAAGCAGTTGCTGTTTAGTGCTATAATTAGCTGACTTGGAGCCCCTCTGGTCACATGGGAGGGGAAGAAGGAAGAGGCACACGGAAGCAAAACTAAAGAGAAGGATCAGGTCTGCGTACCAACGTGGAAGTGTGCGTCGAGTACTAAGGACATTTGTATCTATTACCTCAGCAACCCAAGTTCTCTGAATTCATAACCAAGAGAAAATAGAAATGCGAAAAATATAGGTTAGTTATACTGTTCATTATAGTAACACGGAAATCACAAAACTCCAACTTTGGGGAAGTATTAAATAATTGAGAGTATATTCACAATCTTGTCTTGAAAATTAGATTCACAGAGAGATGTCAGTGATGTGGAATGATGCACTGGATTTTTGAACTGGGTCTAAAACCATCAATAAGACGACCTGAAGTCTGTGAAACCATGTCTGAGTGGGTAAACATGCCACAAGGTTATCAGCAATAACATTAAAAATTCTGTTCACCTTCTCTGTGTTTTATAGGTTTTTTGTTAATATTATATCCTATAGTTTATTCAGAAAAGTAATATTTAAGAAGTCACAAAAGTATTAACAGTACCAATAATTAGATCATTCCCCTCATGCTGCTACTATGCACACGGAGCCCTGACTCAGTGGTCAGCTCTATTTCCACAAGACTTTAAAGAAATTGACAGCCTAAATTTTAAACTCACTCTCCTCCAAGCTTCTCTGGACTTTGTAAACAATGATATGTGACTACCTGGTTTTACAAAGAGAAGCTAAGACGTAAGAAAGAACTCTCCTAGGCCCACCATCAGCTGTGTGTTCAAACTTGGCCCTGTGACTTAACATCTCTTTAAGCCTGAGTGTCTTGGTCTGTAAAATACAGGGAACAACAGTACCTACCTCAAGAAGGTGTTGTGGGGATTCAAGGACGTGTGTAGGAGATGTTCAACACACGCTCTGGCACGACTCGACACTCAGAACTGTTAACTGCTGTATCATTCACGATCCAACCCGTTAGCCACAAACAAAGCCCCACCACCCCAAACCCCAATCCAAAGCTTTCTTGACACTAAAAAGGATGTGGAAAGCAAAGCCCAACATGCATGAAAGTCAGCAAGAATTCAGAAGGTGACCCCCAGACCCAGGACATAGACTGTACCTAATTAGGAACGTGCTTCCCGAGCAAAGGGAGTGACGTGTAGTGCTCAGATGTGCCAGAACAGATGACAGCACAGTGTAAGACAAAGAGCTGGGACAGAGTCCCCAGGAGAGGAACCAACGGAGCCCGGCCCAGAAGAGAACCTTCCCCAAGGCCAGAAGCCCAGAAGAGTATTCGAAGAAGATGAAAGAAGGCACAGGCGATAGAAAGTCTGGAAGAGCTCAGTGTGTCCAAGGGAGGCGCACTGCCATGTGAAATCCCAGGCCAATTTCTCAAGAGGGAGCCAATCCAGAGTCCCCGAGAACCTTCCATTTACTTACATTTCAGTGCAGCAGCCACTCGGGCCGCCATTACTTCAGCCCAACGGAAAGTCCGATAATCAACGCTAAAATGCCCAGCAACACCACTACTACCACAATGATAATTATCAATTTCTGGAGAGGATAAGAGAAACAAAACAAATCATTATTACAAACAACCGAAAAACAACAATCCATCCGAAACCCAACCCCTCTCACGTCTACATTGAAAGACTCTTATCAACCCAAGTAAGACTTCAGCTCTACATAAACACATTGTTAGGCTATTTCATGGTTCTTGAATGCCTTCCCGGCTAGCAAGGCCAGCAGATGGAAATATGGAGCTTCTGTGGGCTCTCAGCTCACACTTCAGTCTTGCGTGTGTGGACAGATAAAAAAGCAACCATCAAAGGGTCTCCAAGCAGCAACAGGCCAAGGTGTCAAGTGACCAATTTTTCCTTTTCTAGAAGAAGTGTATGTTTTTGAATAGTCCTAATTTCAAACTTCTGTCTGTCTCTCCCCTAAAGCACACACCCACCCTTCAGACCCAGTCCAGTGACTGGGGATCAGAAAGCGGGATTGCGGTCCTCCTGTGAGCCAGCCTGGATTCATCAGGTAAAATAACTTCTCAGCTCCTTGAATCCCAAAGAAGCAATGGATACAGTTGGAAGAAAATCAAAGAACTGAAGAACAAAAGTATCAGCGCCCAGGCGAAGCAGTCAGAGAAGAACAGTCTACAAGGCACGAGCCCCCCGAGCTGGCTACCACCATGGGCAGAGAGGCTTACAAGTCCTCAAGCGACGGGGGCACCGGAAAAGGGGTAAATATGCTGGTGTGGGGGAAAGAGCATGATTGGAATGTGAATTTGAATCCCACTCCTATACTTACTAGGTGCCCTGAAGCCAGTTACTTAACCTCTGACCCTCAGCTGTTCCACCTGTAAGTAGGAATAACAGGTGCTCCGTAAGATAGGAGGTGATGTTGCATGGAGATCAGCACAGCGCTGGGTTCGCAGTAGAGGAAAGGGGGGTGGGCTTGGTTAATGGAGTGGAAGAGAGTGAACAGGTTTCTGAAGAACAGAGTCAAGTGTAACATCTGAAAGGATCACGAGCTCTGTCCAGGAAAAGTCTAGCAGCAACACTGGGCAACGCATCCAGCCTGCAGAACTGCCTTCAAGGGTGGGTTCTTGGGTAGACAGCTTGTGAGCCAGATCCATGCAAGGCACACCAGGGAAGGGAGGGCAACTACTCTCTGGGAAAGGCTAACGTAGGTGTTGGGATGAGGCCAGGACAGAGAGGGAAGGCATGGGCTCAAGGACATGGGTGGGGAGGACCAGAGAGAGGAGGGACAAGCCAGATCAGCGGAGACTAAGGCGCTCACCCTCCGAGCTTCACTCTGAAACTTGACAGCCTTTTTGGTATCTGCCACGGCCCGCTCCACAAAGCCCACTGACTGGTCCATGTTGTTCTCAATACGGTCAATCATGGCTCCCTTTTCCCGGATGCAAGAGGTGGTGGCAGCAGAAACAGAGACAGGCAGAGGGAAGAGAGAAAGAGCGAGAGACAGCAAGCACAATAGACTCTCTTCTCTGAAGGCAGCCGGAGAGTCTCACCTTCCGGGCCTGACCCTGGTACTTCACGGCTCTTTTAGTTTCTTCCCGGGCCTTCTCCACATGGTCCACTGTGTGCATGACATTCAGCTCTATGTTATCTAGCATCTCACCCTGCAAAGAACAGACACCCCCATAAACCCACGCCAGGAGAGTCGGAGCTCACGTGGGGACAGGGCTCCCCGTTATAAACCCCAGTGCAAAGACAAGCACCCAGAAGTCTTCTGTGGGGCATACGATCACATCTTCCACGGGACTACCTCTGGCTCCCCAGTCCGTGGTGGTGGTCACTCACTCGAGCAACACTCGGCAGATTACTTCTCTGGGACAGGCCCTGCACAGAGCTCCTGGAGCTCACTGTCCAGATGCCTGGTAAACACATGTTCTAAGACTGATCCCACCATCACCATCCTGTTTTTAATTAAGCATATGAGGAGAGGAACCAAAATAAGAGTATCTTAGGGCATAACTGGGAGGCCGGGCTCTTCCTGGTCATGCAGACCTGAACCGAGCTCACTTGGCCTGAGGCAAGCTTGCTGCCTCGTGCTTCAGAACAGCACTGGCAAACATCTGCTCCTCCAGCTTCTAAGGTTGGGGGCATCTGCTTTCTCCGAGAGATACTCCCAGGCCCCTTAAGGGACAGACCCTGGGTTTACCTAAGTCCCCTGGTCACGTCTTATATCTACGTGGCTATTACGAGACAGTGGTCTCCTGGCAAGATTCCCAGCCATCTCTCAGCTATTATTTCCCAACGGGGAAGTCTGGTCGCTCCAATTAATTCCGGGCATCTTAGGAGGGGAACACCCCTCACCTACCCAGACCTGCCTCCACCCACCCCATTGCTTTACGGCACTCTATAAGCAGAGAAAGGCACTTACCCTCACTTGACTCGCAAACCAAGTCCTCAGCAAGGCCGCGAGGAGAGACAAAAGAAGAGCAGGGAAGCAGGCACTTAAGGAATGGTCTTAAAGGCCGGAAGGGACGGAGGAAAGGCACCTGGGCCCTGGGCCGGGGACGGCTGTCGGAAGCCAGCCAAGCAGTGCTCGGGCTTCGGTCAGGTTTTGCAGCCCTTCCACAAAGGGAGCGGTTTTCATCCTTCCCAGGTGGCAGAGCGGCCGGAAGTTCATGGGAACAGCGGTACACTGGGACACCGAGGCGTCTCTGACTGCGTCGTAAGACCCAGCCACCACCTGACCGCGGGGAGCCACCACCACATGCGGGTGACAGACTCACAACGCTGAGCAAGCACGCCCAGGGACAAAATACGCAGTCAAGCCGTGAGTGTTCTGAGCGTTCCTACAAGCCATACCCTACTGTCCTTCACTTTGTTATCTGTGCTTGTTCCTTAGCAAAAGTGCCAAAATCTTTGGAAAAACATACAGAAGAAAAAAAGAAAAATGGGGAAAAAAATTAAAACCTCTGTGAAAGTGAACCCTTCACTGTGAATTGGGGAAATGATCCCGTTTTCAGTGTCACCCGTGAAACGGTTGCTAGCAGGAGACTGTTTTAGGGCATCCTCATTAAGAACCCACATCCTCAATCAGAAGGGAAACAAGAGGGGCTGAGGCGGAAGGAGGAGGGACCTGACTGAACACATCAGATCCCACGGTAAGACGGGAGGCCAAGCGAGCAGGCAGGAGGACAAGGCTGAGACGGCACCCGGAGGGCATTCCTTTCCTGGGGCACTGGGATCCTATTACTCCATCCTGAGGATTCCCGATGATTCCCGCACTGCACCTCACGCGACTTTCCAGTCCACCCTTCTCAGGAGCGCGTCCTCCCTCTCCCCAGGGTGGTGCCCACTGCCGGTTACCTGATTCTCTACCAGCATGGCGATGTCCATAAACATGTCATGAAGCTCCTTGATGCTGCTCTCCAGCCGCACAATGTCCTTGTGCCGCCCCTCGATCTCACTGAGCGCTTGCTTGGAAATCTGAGAGTCGATGATCTACGACAGGCCACACAAAGACCAACCATCAGCCAGTACCCCTGCCACAGCCCCCACTCCCACTCCGGCCACGCCCCTGCCTCCCTCCCCCACTCCCTCCCTGCACCTGCAGCCCTGCCCTCACCAACCACACGGAGCTCCACGGCAGCCTCCCCTCCCCATGAGAGGGGCGCGCATCCCAGCCCCCCGACACTCACCCCAGAAGTGAAGATGGCAGGGTTCCCACTCTCCAGCATCTCCTCCAGCTCCTCATCGGTGGTCTTTTTGCCGGCTTTACAACAAAAGAAACAGAGCATCAAATACAAGACCACAGCGCACCCATTCAAAAGTTCCCTGAAAAGGGCGTCTGGGTGGCACAGTAGGTTACGTGTCAGCCTTCAACTCGGGTCATGATCCCAGAGTCCCAGGATCAAGCCCTGCATCGGGCTCCCTGCTCAAAGGGGAGCCTGCTTCTACTCTCCTCCCAGCTCGTGCTCGCTTGTGCCCTATGTTGCTGTACTCTGTCTCTCTCTCTCTCAAATAAATAAAATCTTTACAAAAACGAAAAAGTTCCCTGAAAACCAGGAACACGGTAACTTCACTCTCAAGACCGTGGTCTTTGTAACGCAGCCCCAAGAACTCCTGATACATCTTGCTTCTGATTTCTCCCCTAATCCAATCCACCCTTTGCATTACAGACAGTTACCTTCCTGAAGCATGTATCTGACCACATCCCTTCCCAGCTCAGAAAGCTGCCCGCCCCACTCACTGTACCTCGGAGGACCAGGAGCCAGTTCCTGGGTGAGCCCTCCCTCCTCCACCGAACCCCACACTGGTCTTCCCAAGGGCCCCTCTTCCCAGGCTGCACAGGGGAGCACTCCTAAACACACTTGCTTTCCTCTGACACCTTCCTGGTTCACATGCTTCCTCCACGGAGAGCCCTTGGCACCTGCAGTGCCCCGAGTCCCAAAAGGGCACATCTGTCAGAATCAGTCTCTTCCTCACAGCACCCAGGGCCATACTATAATTTCCTAAATGTTCTTTGGTGTCAAATACACAAAAAATGTCGTGAGTCCCCAGGAGGGCAACTGTCAGCAAGTGCCTCCCCTCTGTGTGAGGAAATGCTGGCGCCCACAGGAACCAAACCACCAGGGCCCAACAAGCATCGCGCCACCTTGCAGCCCACGCCAGGGCACCAGGTGCGCCAGTGCCCTAAGGCCTCTCCTGGGCTTGGGTGCAAATGCAGGCGCAAGGCCAAGCAGGGGTGCTGCTGCTCGCTCCCCCAGTTCTATGGACTTGGGAAAGACAGCCCCACGGCAGGGAAAGGCGAAGGGGTGCGCGCCAAACCTCAAACACATACTGATTTCGAGCTGCC
This sequence comes from Ursus americanus, assembly GCF_024610735.1. Taxonomy (NCBI): domain Eukaryota; kingdom Metazoa; phylum Chordata; class Mammalia; order Carnivora; family Ursidae; genus Ursus; species Ursus americanus. Next base: position 36,308,399 of record NC_142150.1, on the reverse strand, counting down.
GCTGGATTCGCCCTTTACTGCGTTCGCGGAAGTCCACCTGAGCCTCGTTGTATTTGGTCATCACCTCCACGAACTTCCGGGACAGGACGGAGTGCTGTGGGAACCATGCCAAGTGCAGTGAGCCCCCAGGAGCGGAAGGCCCAGGAGCCCGCACTGCTGTCGAGCCTGCACCCGCGGCCCCACACGGCCCAGTCTGCGGCAGCACTGGACTCGGAAGCAGAAGACCACGTATGAGACTCAGCTTTCTGCTCTCCTAACTTCAGGAGAGTCTGCTGACCTTCTCAAGACATGTGTTTAGCACCTGTTTCCCTGCCCTGCTGACCTCACATGGTAATCCTGAGGCCAAACGAGAGCCCTGTATCCACACGACTAGCTGCGTTTTTCTGGCACAACCCTTGGCTTGCTTTCTAAAGCGGCCAGACTCCCTCCCAAATCCAACACCTGCCAAAATGCTTGAGTTCTAACCCAACCTGACCTCCCGAACTCCCCTTGCTTGTAACTCAGTGCATTCACTCAACAGTCCCATGTGCCTGCACTCAAATCTTCACCATGATTTTTACTCCTTGCCCACCTCTCCACATCAAGGCCTACTGGCTTCTCCTTTGCAAAATCACCAGTATCTGTACCCTTTTCAAACCCATTAGCAGCATGCATGTTCAGACCAAAGTCATTGCAAAAGCCCAGCAAGAGACCCACCTGCCTCTTGTCCCTCCCCTACTCTGGTTCAGCTTTTGGGAGGCCCCCAGACTATCTCCTAACAGATGCAAGCTGAAGTAAATGCACACAGGCTACCTGATCATATCTGGGTTCCCCAGACAGGTATTCAAAGATCTCTGGAGTACAGCACTACATTCTTGACCAAAATTCAATTACTACTACCCCACTTTTCTCTCCAGACAGGCTATTCTCTCCATACCAGCTCCTCACCCCTGCCCCATCCCCATCACTACCACTATCACTACTAACACACCTCCCACTCCTGTCCCCATGCCTCTTAGGGGAACCTCTCTACCCCTGAGCCTGTCCATGTTGCCACTCTTGCCCATCTAAGGCCCAGCCCCCAATTTTTCCTGAGCTCTGCGACTGCTGAGAGCCCCGTGCACTTCACTGACTCTTCCTACACTGCTCTCCTGTTGGGTCCTATGTGATAGCTTCCTTATGCCACTTGAACATGACTGCCAGTTCTCTGAGCTCACGGATCATATCTTTGATGACCGCCAGACAGCCTAAGTCCAACTGGACAACTAATGACCACAATCTTCAGAGAGACCTCCGTTTCCTCCCCTGTAAAACAGGAGGCACACTAATTCTGAAGCTGTGCCCTAGGGGGACCTTGGGAAATTCTTCAGGGGCCTCCTTAGAGAAGCAGAGGGTGACGGAGGGGCCAAAAGGGCTGGACTCTGGCCCCTCTCCTGCGTCAGCCGGGGCAGCTTTCCTTTACCAGTTCTTCCTAATGAGTCCAAATAAGAATTGTTCTTTAAAAAAGAAAAAAAAAAAAAAAGACTCCACAACTAAAAACAAAAAAAACAAAGAAAAAATTAAGACTGGACAAAATGACAGTTAGACCAGGGCAAATCTTACCTGGGATTTCCGAATCCGAAGGTCTGCCGACGACCGGACCTCATCCTCCTCGATGTGCCTCTCCATACCTGCGGAGCAGAGCAAGGTTATTCCAGCAACACTACCACTCCTCTCCTCCAAGCAGCACAGCTCAGTACAAGGCTCCCCACATGCCCTCTCACACCCAGCCCGTGCAGAGAGACACCAGCATCTACGATCGCGACACGTCAGCTCACAAGGGAGCCGCGGGCCTCGCGTTGCACACCCTTTACTGTACCGGGTCTTGTCTGGCTGTATCTTAGCACAGCAGCCGACAGCAAGAATCTCCGTCACTCGCTAGCTGTGTGGCTTTGGGAAGGCCATGCCGCCTTAGTGTTCCTGTTCCCTCATCTGTAGAACGGAGCACGGACAGCACCTCCCTCCACCACCCACGAGAGCCGTGAATGAGAACGCACACGGTGCTCTGCACGCTCTCACGGCTACCGTTGGAAGCAGCCCCAAACCGCTTCCACCTCTCCATGAACACAGGTACTGTGATCGTTTGGGGGGAAGAAAGGATGAGTGCCGCCTCCACTCTCTGACCAACAGCCTGCATTCCCAACCAACTAGGCAAAAAGGCAGTTGGAACAGAGACCTCCTGGGCCCCAGGGGAACTCAGTCTATGACCTCGGCCTAATGGGACAACTGTCTAAACGGAAGGGGTAATGGGCCCCCCAAGAAATGTCTGCAGACTGAATAATAACACGCTCTGCGTCTAGATTGCTCCGGCATTACTGTTCACGCGGACGTAGGGCTGGGAAACGGGCCCCGTAAGAGAAAAGTCAAGGGACGGAGTTAAAGCACCGAGTCACACAATGACTCAGCAGCCGGCAGCACACTTCGGTTCTGCACTCTTCCAACTGCAGTCCTGCCTCCAGGACCCGCAAAATTCGGGGCAGTGCCCAAACCACAAGCCACGATGGGACGAGTGTATCATCTGGGTGAGCTTCGGTCCAGAAGAGCTGGGCCCCGCGGATGTGAGATGGGTGGTGGGGGGTTGGCTTGTTCCCCTTGCTCCCTTCTTACTCTTTAGTTTGTTCCGGACGTTGTTGGCCCTTTTCTTGATCTCGGTCGTGAGCTGCTCTAGGTCGTCCTTGGTTTCTGGGTAAACAAAGGCAAGCAGAATTGGTCAGAGACTAACTGCTTGGTGAGCCTCACCAATCAACAAAGGAGGTGGGAGCTTTCTCAGGTACCCAACATCCACGACAGTATTTATCCTGAGGTGCTCCCCAGACATCTGTCCTTAGAATCACAGACAGCTCCTTTTCCAGGCACCCTGTCCCAGACCTGCAGAATAAAAACACCCCCAGCTGGAGCCCTACAATCTGTCTTTTTAACAAGGTTTCCCAATGTTTACAGCACCAATGTCCACAATAGCCAAAATATGGGAAAAGGCCAGATGTCCATTGATGAGTGCATGGATAAAGAAGATGTGTGTATGTATGTGTGTGTATGTATACACACACACGCACAATACACACACACACACACACACACACACACACAATGGAATACTACTCAGCCATCAAAAAGAATGAAATCTTGTCATTTGCAATGACATGGAAGGATCTAGAGCGTATTATGACAAGCAAAATGAGTCAGAGAAAGACAAATACCATATGATTTCACTCATATGTGGAATTTAAGAAACAAAACAGAGAACATAGGTGAAGGGAAGGAAAAATAAGATGAAAACAGAAGAGAGGAAAACCATAAGAGACTCTTAACTCTAGGGAACAAACTGAGGGTTGCTACAGGGGAGGTAAAGGAGGACACGTGATGGAATGAGCACTGGGTGTTATATGCAACTGAAGAATCACTAAACTCTACCCTGAACCTAATAATACACTATATGTTAACTAACTTTAAGTTGAATTTTTAAAATAAATAGATAAATAAATAAAGCTTTCCCAAGTAATTCTCCGGCACACAAAGTTCTGAGAACCCTGCTTTCAGAGGAAGTCATCTGGTTTACCATGATGCCTTCAGCTCAAAGGTAGGAGAGAGTTTCATGGGATTTCTGAGAAAAGGGATGTTAACTAAGGGTCATCAACCTAGATTCAGGCAAATCTTTATAACATACCTACTATGTGCACAATGCTATTCTAGGATGCATAGAGCAAAGTAAGCACTGGCCACAACTATTCATTCAGAAACCATCCTTCAGCACCTGCTACAAGCTTGGACCTGAGCTAGACACGAAGGCATCAGAGAGAAGATAGAGATCCTGCCTTCAGGGGTTCAGGGGCTACTGGGGGACAAGGGACAAATAAATCAGTTGTTCTAATGTGCAGTATGCGGTAAGGTGTGAGTTCTGGCCAAGGTGTGCACAGGTTGGTGATGAAGAGCCCCTAGAACAGCCTGGAGGGATCTGGAATCGCTTCTAAAGACAGATGATGGTAAGACCATGTCTTGACGAAGGAGGGAGTGTTAACCAGGCAGAAAAGGAGATGAAGAGCGGACTCTCTGGGAGAAGGGACGATACATAAAAGACATGAGGAGACAAGAATTATTTGGGGAAGAGCCAAAGTTCAGTCTGGCTGAAGTGTGGATGACATGGGGGAGGGTGGCAGGAGGAAAGGGTGGACAGGCACGTGTCCAAGACAATTCCCATAGGCTCCGCTGAAACGTGCCAGCTTTATCCCTCAGGTACTAGGGGCCCCTGAACAATTCAGAGCAAAATGATAGTGACTGGCTCATTCCTTGTCCTTAAGGAACCTAAAATACAGCCCACTCTAAAAATGTGAAAAGGTTTGCCGAGGTGGCGGTAACACATGGGAGTCCTGGGATAGGAGGGATTGAAGGGAACGTGACCCATTCTGGAACACTTCATGGAAAAAAGATGGCCTTGATCTAGCAGGATCTGGATGGGGGAGGGGGGAATAGCACACGCAAAGTGACAGCCGAGGGTCGGAGACGAGGGACGTGAGAAGCAGTCAGCATTGGGGCGCCTGGGTGGCACAGCGGTTAAGCGCCTGCCTTCGGCTCAGGGCGTGATCCCGGCGTTATGGGATCGAGCCCCATATCAGGCTCCTCTGCTGGGAGCCTGCTCTTCCTCTCCCACTCCCCCTGCTTGTGTTCCCTCTCTCGCTGGCTGTCTCTATCTCTGTCAAATAAGTAAATAAAATCTTTAAAAAAAAAAAAAGAAGCAGTCAGCATTACTGCCAGTCGTGAGAGGGACGGGACGGGAAGGAGAGGAGAGCGTGGCCACATGGAGTCCGCGGGACCATGAAGAGGAGAGCTGGCTGCGCTGGGAGCGTGAGCTGGGGCAGGGAAGGGAGAATGGAGAGGACCCGACGTGTACACAGCGTGTGCACACCCCCTGCTGCCCACAGGAGGGAGGAAAACTGGCTCAGCCCCAACGCCGAGGGTCATCGCTGCGCAACTCAGCTCCACGTCAACACTCACTTGGCTCTGGAATGGGCGCGGACAGGATGATACTGTAGAGTTTCTTTGCCTCTTCCACGTGCTCTGAGATCTTGTCGATGTTTTGCCGAGTTTCCTCAATCTAGAATCACAAAGACAACGGCCTTTGTTGGGAGAGGAAGAACGTGTCCACAGCTGAGATAAAAGCTTAGCAGAGCTCCCTGGTGAAAGCCGCCCACCTTCTGGGTTTGTGGGACAACAGGAGGACTAAAAAGTCTTCTGCTGCCGAGTAATGCCCTTCGCATGGCCAGATAAACTAGCGTCCAGAGCAGTCACCGAAAACCCACACGCCCTGCTCCCTGAGAAGAACACATCCGCCCACCTGGGACGGGAGGCCGCAGACCAGAATCAAGACGAGGCAGGAAAACCCATGAAGTCGAGTCGGAGGGCAGGGCCAGTAAACCCTATCAGGCAGACCTGTCAGCAATCCCCGGAATGAGAGCAGCAGAGGGGAAGGATGGGAGAGAGGAGAAAGGGAAGAAGGAAAGAACAGCAGTGAACAGCAGAGAACAAACGTAGAGAGCAAAAATAAAGAAGAGAGAGAGGGAGACTAATAAGCATTGCCCACTAGGAGACGCCGGAGCTTCCCTTGGACATGTGTTCTGCTGGGTTCCCCCGATGATCGGCCACAGACCATTTCTGCACCTGTCTGAGGTTCCTGATTATGCAAGGGGTGCGTGATAAAATATCTCCAGCAGCACTTCATTCCCAGATAGAACCGTATCACAAGACACCGCTGCGCGAGCACTCAGGGCTGCCTCGGTGCCGTCCTGCAAGGCACCGTGACCCCTGCTGATGCGGGAGCCCCACAGAGCCCTCAGTGCCCACCAGGTCTCGATGCCGCACTTCCAGAAGGATGGGCTTGTCAACACTGCAGCGATTAACAGACAAATCTTGTAAAATACCGTCCAGCAGGATCTTAACATCAGGGATGCAATAAAATACAACTTGGCGTCCAGCATGCTTTTCTTCCAGCAAATAATTCACTTGTTTTTGAAAACCCGGTCGGAACTCTCCAGATTAAAGAGAACACAGGAAAAATGAAACTTGAGTTCTCTAACTCTCAAGGGAGCACTTCTGCCAGTGGACCGTTATTCACCTAAGGAACCTAAAGGTCATAGAGGTCATAGGTCATGCAGTGGGACGACACTCAAGCAGGGATGTTCAGATGTTGGAGCACCCCAGACTCCGACTGGGATGATTTTTGCATTACTTCTAGGACTTGATCTTTGGCTTTTCCAAACCGTTTAACTTCTAGCAGAATCCCAGACCTTCCCAACGCTAACAAGGGCCTGTGTTACCACCTGTGAACGCTGGCAGGCTCTCGAGGTGTGACCACCTCAGAATCGGGCCCTTGGGTGACCCCAGAAATGGCCACTTTGCCCTTCCCTTCCCCTATCTCTCACATCAAACACTGGCTCCTCTTACAACTCATAAAACACCATTGCATCACACCATGTCCATTTCCATCATGTGACTGTCTTGCCCAAGTAATTCCACCATATCGTACGGGACTGAGAAAGAAGGCTCCCGAGAATAAGATACACGAACCCCTTCAAAAAGGGTTTCACGTATCTTAACACACTGTGAGGCCTTGGATTCCGCATGTTCAACAGATCGGATGTCTTAGAAAATATATTCTGGAATATTATCTCATAAGGCAAAGAACATACTGATCCGAACTTTGGTCAATGATAGAAAGATGAGATAGGAAGCTATCAGCTGCTGGGCCTCAAGTCCAGAGTCGCTCCAGACATCCCAAGACTGCATGGTAGATGGCCTATCTGACTCTGTGGATGGGAGAGCCAAGCCCTAGGTGCTGCCCCCTCAGCCTGCCTGTGGGACTGGCCAGCCCAGGGAGCAAGGCTCCCACCCCCACTTCCTCCATCCTCCACCCAAGGCGGGCTGGCTGCCTTCTCTCCTCTGTCTTCATCAACCTCACCACTTGGAGGCATTTCAGGGATTCTGATTTAGAAATCCAGTAACTCTGTCAATTCACCAAATAATCACAGAACCCATCTAGGACTTCAGGATGGGCAAGTGGCCGATCACAAAGCTTTCTTTTTTTGAACTCTGTGTCTTTGTTTTTCCTTGGAAGTGTTGGTTTTCCTCCAAGGTGACTTTCTGGGTATTTCGTGGTGGCAGCCACATGCATTTAATTTTCTTTTGTGCATTTGCCAGATAACCAAAGACTGATGGGGGAGGGGGGTGCAAACCTAGTAGGAAGCCTACAAGGCTGAATCTAAAAGCTCAAGGGCTGTTTGTGTGTGTTTGGGGTTGTTCTAAATGTCCTGACATTACCTTATACAAGAATATATTTAAGAACTGAATTGATTTAAGAAATACACATGTTAGAAACAAGCTGACACTTCCATGGGGCCGTCATCACTAGCTCGTTTTTGTGCCTGAGAATACTGCGGCTCACAGGACAGGAACTCACTCCAGGCCACGCTGCAGAAAGAGGCAAAACCGGGCCTCTGTCAGACACCAAACCCTGTCTCCTGCACCAGCTATAAAGGTACAAGAACCACGATAGACGTTCTTCTATCTTCTCTCCCGTGTCCCTGTGTATGCAGCCTGTGTCACAGTAATGCTCGTGTTCCACTCCGTTTTGTGAGACTGGCTCAGTTGCCCTTTGCTGAGATCATGTGCCTTATTCCTTCCTTCTCTAACCAAGGCTCCCTACAGAGAGCTTTATAAACCAAGGGTGCTGGAGAATTGTTGCTGATTGAGGAACCAATCTGAAAGTTGTATTTTTTTAATCACCACGCTAAATTTGCAGCCAGTACACCCTCAATGCCGGCTTATTGTATGTTACTTTTCAAAATGTATTTTCTGGGGTGCCTGGTGGCGTCGTTAAGCATCCGACTCTTGATTTCAGCTCATGTCATGATCACAGGGTCATGAGATTGAGCCCCATGTCAGCCTCTGCACTCAGTGGGGAGTCTATTTGAAGATTCTCTCCTTCTGCCCCTCCTCTCTCCCTCAAATAAATAAATCTTTAAAACAAAATAAAATAACTTAAAAAATAAAATGTATTTTTCAATGATTTGTCAGTCACGTGGCCATTCAGACAGTACAGTTCAGAAAATGTTAAGGATCAAACTGGCCAGGTTCAAGTTTCGGCTCCACGTCCCAGCAGTTTTATGACCTTGAACAATCTGCTCACCAGCCCCACATACCCCCAGCCCCGGTTCTCTTACCTGTGAAACGAGGATTTTCATATTTCCCACTTCCTAGAGTTTTTGTGGGGATTAGATGAGATAATGCACGTCAAAGGCTTAACGAGAAGTACCCGCTCACGAAATGAAATGACGAAGAGAAATCTAGGAAGAGCCAGCCATTACTGCCCGTGTATCACGTGCCAGGTGCTCTGCCTGCCTTCACAAGCACGTCTCACCTGCACAGCCCAGCAGTCCCCTGTTAACAAAACGCCCTGCGATGCTGTCAGCAGCCACCCAAGGAAATCAAGTAGGACAGCAAGTCAATGGCTCTTCACATTGGGTGTTGCCTCAGGGAACCAATTATGATTTCCAGATTATACTAATCACCACCGTCTAACTGAAAGAAGGGAGTTATTTTCAAGGCATGGGTGGCCTCCTCCTTCTGGACCTAAGGAGCCAGTGGAATCTAATTAGATAATGGGAAGCAGAGAAAGTCCTTACTTTTGGAGAACTGGCAGGTTGCCATGGGGGTGGGGGGAAGGCTTTGTCCATTCTACTTAAGAACAAGCCTCTGCCTCCCCTAAGCTCCCACATACTCTGTACCTGTAGTTAGACATTAATTAATTCCTGCATATTTATTATTCCCCCCCCCCCGTTACAGTAACAAAGTAATGGGGTTGTAAGGGTCAAAATAATGACTCCTTTTCACAGTTCATACACCTTGACTTTCCCCCAAACCGAGGAGAATCCAAAACAGTCCCCGTATTACACATTCTCAGTCAAGTCTTCTTTGATGTGTTTGCTTCTCTGCTTTAGAAAACACACACTGACCAGAAGGAACAGAGAGGTCTCCGTCCAAGCAACAGAAGTCAACTCTGTCAGGGGTTTTATCAAGACTAGTGATAAACCAGTGGAATCCCCTTTCATGAAGGAAAAGAAATGAGCAATCTCAGAGTTACACTGACCAATGAAAACAAGTATTCTTAGATAATAATCTCAAATCAATTAAGTACATTCGGGTTTTGCATCACTCAAAATTTGGTCAGGAAAACACAAATCTATCTAGTTGTTTTAGCCGAAATAACAGAGTGCAGGGATTCTTTCCGCCAGGATGGAAAGGCCAAGAAGCCAAACAGAGGATGGTGAGGCACTCTGGAAATTACCAACAGCAGGGTCACCAGAGCCCAAGACCAGGGCCCTTCTGACGAGAGCCACAGCACAGTGGAGTTGGCCAGTAGAACGGGCACCTTGGAGGCAGGGTCTACCCAGCAACAGTTGAGGCCACGGAGGAGACATGTCTGGGGAAGAAAACCATGGCCTCCTCCCTCCTCCTCGAGTCTTCTGCCAGTGCGTCCCCAGGTCAGGAACACCAATGCCAGCAGGCAAGGGAACCTGGGAAATGAGGGCCTTGCAGTACAGAGCAGAGCCCAGGAAAGGCAGGGGACGGACCTGAGAGCAAACGGGCATGTGACGGGAGAGGGCTTCGCACTGCCCAGCTCACTGACTCACCCAAATATTCCAACTGAAAAAGGAACTGAAGTATCCTTAACCTGCTAGATTTGACTCAATGCCTAGGTTTCCATATTACGTTCACTTTGAGGTTATTAGTTTTAACAAAACTCAAGCCTCTGCAGAAATGCCTCTGCTTCCAGTTCCTCTAAGGAGGCACCCCAGCCCCTGGCACACACGCCCTGCACTCTCACCCGTCCCAGCCCTGACTCAGTGACCTCTTCCCACTTGGACTACCTCACAGCCATCACTGGCCAAGCACAGGGTGTCACTCGGTCTAAGTCTGTTGAATGAGCAAATAAGTGAATGCAAGTTATCTCGGGAGACAAGCAAGCTTCATATACCAGCGGAACCGCCAAACAGTCTCACAGATGGTTTTTAAAACACTGCCCACCACCACGAAAAAACCAGCAAAACCTTTATAATAGCATTTTCTGAAATGTCATCATTCACCCTTGCTAATAGAAGTTACATGTCAGAAAGTGTTCTATGAAAAGAATAAATGCTCAGATAAGCAAGTTAAGCGGGTTTCTTTATTACGGGACATCTCAGAGCTTTTAATGAGTTCATGTACATTTTAAATCCCCATGGGAGGAAAGGAGTATGAAGCATTTTCCAAACATATTTGCTCACCATCCATGACGAACACTTTGATGCACCAAGTAGCCATCTGCGGCCCCTGCCCTTTCTCGTGAACAGAACTCTGGTCTTGCTTGGGCAGCAATGTTGTCAGCCCCAGGCAATGAATCAGGATCAGTTCTAAGTCAATCCTGGCAACGCTGTCGCTTTGGGAACCACTCCCTTCCCCCCTGTCCCTCCCAGCTGAGTGTCTGTGACCACATGATCCACTGTTGGTCAACGGCCCACGGGGGGAAGTCAACTTAGAGGATCTGGGTGGTTTTCTTGCCTGATAAAAGGATCTGAGGGCTTCTCTGGCTTTCCCCTTTCTGACTTCTTGCGATGCTGGTACACAGGGGTGGGTGTCACATGGAGCTGTGGCTCTGGAAGTTTTAAAACATGGCACGGATTCTTTCATGGTCCTCCCACTGAGAGGGGGCACCTACGCACTGCTCTCGTGAACCTGGCAGGCCTGTGACTGCTTTGACATCAGAGTACCGAGGTGATGTGCCATAGGCCTTGCATAGCCGGAACCTTGCACTGGGGCCCTGAGCCTCCATGTAACACCCCGATGATCCCGCGCTGGCCAGGCTAAGAAACCCCAGCCACAGAAACAGGTCAGGTAGAGGCGCTCCAACACCTATGGTCTCTATGGAGCTTTCCCTTGAGTCACCAGACGTTTGAATAAAGAGGTCTCCATAAGGTTCCAGCGTCCGGCTGTTCACGTCTTCCCAACTAAGTCCCCAGAAATCGTGGAGCAGAAATGACCCATCTTCACTGTGCCCTGTGCCTGAATTCCTAACCCAGAGAATCTGTCAGCATCACAAAATGGTTGTTCTACACCCCTAAATGTTGGGGTGACTGTCATATGGCAACAGGGAATCAGAACAGACGATACCTCCCAATCCCAAGGGAAAAGCCAAGAGGATCCCAGAGATAGTGGCCTGACCTAGAACCACGCCACCCAGCCCACCGCACCGCCCTCCACGCAGACTTCTTCACATGGGAAGTGATGACATATCCTTAACTGCTTACACCACCGTCACTCAAAAGCAGCCCTGGATGACAGGCCATGCGGCTGCCAGGGTCCCAGACCCAGGTCAGAGTTCCCACCCTCTTTCCCACAGGCTACCGCACCAGCCAGCTGGCTGGTCTTTCCATTGCTGGCCTTTCCCGCCCTCCATGAGCTGCCACCAGAATGATTTTCCTAAAAACACTCTGATCCCAGCATTTCCATAACATCTTCAAAGGCTTCCCCTTCATTTCGCAGTGGTTCATAACTGCAGAAGCAAAAGAATCATCTGGACGGATTTCCCCAAAATCGGAAAGTCTAAGCCATTCCAGGGCAAAAGGCTCCCCAGGTGATTCTGAGGGGCAGGTCTAGTTAAGAACCACTGGGGCCTTCCCTCACCTTCCTCTCTCCCCTGCTGTGCTCCCCCAGGGCCTTGACATCTCTATTATCATGACTCGCCAGCTGAAGAGACACCAGCGGGCAAGGACCCTGTTTTGTAAAGCCAGCCCTTAACACTGTGCGGAGGACACGGGCACGCGTGTAGTCTGGTGAATGGACGAGTGAACACCGAAGAAAAAGCCCCTGTGCTCTGCCTTCTCGGGCAGGTCTGCTTCCTCTGAAAATGTGTTGTCTCTGCCAACTGAGCAAACAGAGCAAAGAAAATACAGACAAGCACAACTGAGACAATAATCTGAGGTTTATCATTTACCAGCCCCTGGCTTAATCATCCAAGGCCTGAAGACCCAAGGGCCAATTCTTTCCTGTACCAGCGGAGAAGCTGGAGAAACCATTTGAGTTTTACAGTGCAGTGCGCATTCTGAAAACGTCCTGGCCCCGTGACTTCACCTGCCCCTTGCACGTGCCTCTCTGACGGGGTTGTGATTCACACACTCAGTCCTCGACAAACAGCCGCGGGTGACCTGCTTGTTGGAACAAGTCCAGAAAGCAAGGTGCATTGCAAAAATGCCTTCCCAAGCAATCTGTTTAGCTCTATTCCTGCAGGATACCCTTGCTGTGTTCCCCAGCCGCATGCAAGGGGAGGGTGGGAGGGCTCGTTTCCCCAAACCCCCGTTACCTGGCATGTGCTTTATCCCACTTTCGAGGCTATTCCCAAACACACCAGGAACAGAACGGTGAGGACAGCTCAAACAGAATGAAGACATACTCACTGTATGCCAGGCGCTGTGCTAGGTACGTCCACACACTTTCTCAGTTTATATTTATAATACCCAGCAGGCAACACCTCAATTCCTGCTTTAGAGGAAGCTGGGGTTTAGGGTAGTGAAACAACTTTTTCAAAGTTATACTGCTGGTCAGGGCAGTGCTGAGATCCGGACCGGGACCCGTGGGCGCCAGAGCTGTGGCCTCTCTCCACAGTCCGTGGCCCCCCTCCCCCTCCCCCACCTCTGCCCCATTGCAGCGTTACCCTCCCGGGCCCCCCCCCCCATCAGATGGAAAGTAGGCGAGTGACATTTACCTAGGCCCACACGAAGCACTTTCTGAGGGTCAGCTCCTTTACCCCCCAACAAATCTGCAAGGTGACTCTGTTGCTCCCCATTTCACAGACAAGCTCACAGGGACTGAGGGAAGTCAAGGAACGTGCCCAAGATCATACAGTCAGTAGCAGATAAGGAACTTAATTCCGAAGATTTCTATCCCACAATTCAGTCCCCTTCTCCACCCTAATTATGACAGGGTTTGGGTGGTTTTGTTTTGTTTTGTTTTTCTCCTAAATGACAGAAAAGCATCTGACAGAGAGAAAGCAAGAAAGAAAAGCAGGGGCGCCTGGGTGGCTCAGTCAGTTAAGCGCCTGCCTTTGGCTCAGGTCATGATCCCAGGGTCCTGGGATCGAGCCCCGCGTCGGGCTCCCTGCTCAGTGGGAAGCCTGCTTCTTCCTCTTCCACTCCCCCTGCTTGTGCTCTCTCCCACTCTCTCTCCCTGTCAAATAAATAAAAATCTTAAAAAAGAAAAGCGGCCTTCAAGGGCTTGTTAAGGCTCCAAAAATGACTATGATCCCAGCCAGCACTTTTCTGTTCAGAGAACGCTTTCTGGGTGTGTGACCCTCATGTTATCCTCACACGGACCTTGAAAGGTGAGTGCTGACTTCCCAATTTCCAGAGCAGGAATTAAGAGTCCAGGGGTGTTAAGTGACTGGACCAAAGTCAACCGCTACGAGATGCTCGAGGATGAACTGAGACCACGTCGTGGAGACCCCCCATCCTCCCACGTCACAGGGAGCCTGGAACTGGCTTAGAAGAGGCAAAGCACTGTTATTGGCAAAGCGGCCTTATCTGAGGGAAGAAGTTCTCCAACGTATCTGGTTATCCAAGATATGCTCAGAACACGTGACAGTGGCTACAGGGGTCCTCCCCACCCCTGAAAAGACATTTTCCTTCCACGATCCACACCTGGAACAGCCCTGGACTCACTAAACTCAAGTGCTCTTGGGTCTCGCGGCAGTCCTCGACCAGAAGGACAGACCCACCCAGGGAGGGGGTGAACCGTGGAGTGTTCACAGCCAGCTTCCCAATCAGGCCAGCACGCACTGCAGTTCGCCCCTACCCGCTAACGACTCGCCCAGATGACCTGCCCTGAACTGCCAAGCTGTTTGGACAAGAGCTGGAGGGCTCTTGACTTTCCACAGCCTCCATCTAGAGACGGGAGGTGCCCACGTTCTTCCTGCAGAAAGAATGTGGCGCTTCATGTCTTCTTTCCAAAAAAATAAAAGGCCTAAATAAAGAAACCACATTATGATGGCGGAAGCTTCCATGACTGAACTTCTCGTGCTTTCGTTTTGTTTTGAAGGATCATTCATCGGGCACATCCATGTCAGACGCTATACCGAATGCCTTACCGACATCAGTCCATGATATCTCCCTAATAACCCTAGGGGGAATTGGAGTATCAATCCCCATTTACAGATACGGGAACCAAGCGTGCGAAGGAACCACGGCTGGTCAGAAGCAGGGCTGAGATTGGAACCCCGGGACGCTGTACCATCTCGCCATCCAACAGCAGCACTCCCCACGAGGACCTTCAAGATCAAAGATTATGTGGATCTGTAGACGGGGGCAACCCATCTTTGCCTCTGTTGAACTTCCAAAATACTAAACCAGTGGTTTCTTAGTGTTTCAGTTATCACGAGAATTAAGTCAAAGGGTCTGAATTTTTGGAAACAACAAATCGGATCTATCTGAATCATGGACCTAAAAATGTGATTTTTTTTTCTTTCACACTCATGCCTGTGACCCCCATGGTTGATTCTGTAAGGAAATCACATAACTTAGGCAAGAAAGGATATTATTAAAATGTTTGGGGCGCCTGGGCGGCACACGGTTAAGCGTCTGCCTTCAGCTCAGGGCGTGATCCCGGCGTTATGGGATCGAGCCCCACATCAGGCTCCTCCACTATGAGCCTGCTTCTTCCTCTCCCACTCCCCCTGCTTGTGTTCCCTCTCTCGCTGGCTGTCTCTATCTCTGTCAAATAAATAAATAAAATCTTTTTTAAAAAAAATGTTGTCATGTAGCATAAGACTTTAACAACATCTCTTTCATTGCATCTGATTTACCTTCTGATTTTCTCAATAAGATGAAAAATCCAGACCCTCCCAAGTATGTATTAAAGAGAATCTCCGGGTAACTTCTTGGTCTGGCCGTCCCCACCCCAGGACAAGACCAACCGTCCTCTGCTACCCTTGAAAGAGCCGAGTTTTATTCTTTACACGGCAGCTGTGTTTCCTTATGTACATTCAGGAAAACACACACACACACACACACAGAGGAAGGTCTCCTACCTCAGCAAAGAACTCATCCATGAAAGCCGTGTTGTCAATAGCAATCTCGACCTCGTCGGCATCATCATCCTGGGTCAGCTGCTTCTGGGGGAGACAAAAAGGAGCGGCGTGAGGCCCCGAAGGCAAGACGCGGCGAACAGTACCGAGTACTCACCCGGAGCTCCGTCTAGATCACGCATTATGCACACGTGATCTCCCTGACAACTCAGAACAGCTCTGCGATGCTTCGAACCCCAGCCTCACACTGTCTGCACTTAAACCCTCGCTGCACCGCTTACTGACTTTGTCAGGGAGGTGGGGGAGAAAGGGAGGGATGGGCAGGCCCCTGCCTCACTGCGCCCGGGTTTCCTTATCTGTAAAATGCTGACAACGCACTACCTACTATACAAGGGGGTTAAGAAATGAGACAATGAAGCTAAAACAGGTTTTCCCTGTGCCTGGCATGCTGTAAGTACTCAGTAACTGCTAGATTTTGGGGGGGGGGGGGGGTAGTATTATGACTCATTCCAGCTGGAGAACCGAAAACAGAGAGGCTGAATAACCTGGCCAAAGTCACACAGCTATCATGTCGAGACAGGCAAATTCTAGCCCATCTTTTGGATTTGGACCCCATGTTCCTAACCCCTTCCCCACAGTGTTCAAACGCGAGATCCGCCCTACCAGAGATCTGTATGTTTCTAGCCTCAGTTCCTCCAAAGCACTCGCTTCCAATCCTCACAGTAGGAGCAAAGATTTTCCTGTTTTCATAAACCGCCTATTGCAAAAAAAACAGCACTGTGTTGTTCCCTGTCAGAGCTCCTGTTTATAAGGAAAAGGAAGCTCTCCCCACAGCCCCCGGCAACCCCGGGGGACCCCAGCGTTCTGGATCTCATTCCACTTCCTCTACAAAATCACAAAATGGCTATCTAAAGGAAGCATTTCCATTCCCACCCAGCATCCAGGGCCTGAGCTGTTTCTATGTTCTCCCCAGCGCTGCACGACACACTGACCATTTCTTTTTTTTTTTTTTTTTAAGATTTTATTTATTTGACAGAGACAGACAGCCAGCGAGAGAGGGAACACAAGCAGGGGGAGTGGGAGAGGAAGATGCAGGCTCATAGCGGAGGAGCCTGATGTGGGGCTCGATCCCATAATGCCGGGATCACGCCCTGAGCCGAAGGCAGGCGCTTAACCGCTGTGCCACCCAGGCGCCCCCACACTGACCATTTCTAAGCACAGAGGGAGAACGGGTTCAGGGGAGCGGAGGTGGGGAGCGGCAAAACCTGCTTCTCTACAACCTCCAGTGGGCTTTGAAACACCGAGACGTGTTGCTCTGAAACACTAAGAACGCCACGGGCAATGAAAGCCACCAGGGGCCTCTCTTCTCTACCTGCTGCCACCCTCCCCTGACCCCAACCCCATCTTCAACAGATGATGGAATTACTGGGAATGCCCATTGAAATCTGAGACTCCGCAAACATCTCTGGAGTCTGTTCCGATTGGCTCCCTCATCATATTCTCTGGCTTGTCTGGAACCACCAGCAACACAAACTCAACAGCCACATTCAAAGAAATTGAATTTGAGAGCAGTGCTACAACCCCCAAAATTGACTTCCTAAAAAGTCATTCCTTCCATTCATCTCCTCGGATTAAAAGTCCCATTGCCTAATAGAGCACAGAGGGCCCATTACGGTCTGGCCCCACCCACATTCCTCCCTCTAGGATCCTCTCTCTAGACCAGACACTTGCAACTTTCCTGGCTGTTCCCAGACACGCCATTCTTTTATCTGCTCAACTGTCACACAAGGACCAGCTGGAAAAGTTTTACTCGCCTTTAAAATTCAGTCCCAAAACCATCTCCTCTGTCTGCCTTCCGTGACACTTCCCCTTCTGCACAATTTAAAACTTCCCTAAGGTCCCACTGCATTCTGTGCAAACCTTCCATAGCATCCAGCACAGCGTATTGTTAATTATTCCTTTACTTACCGACCCTTCCCCGCTGGCTGTGAACCCCTGGAGGGCCAGGGCTGCCTTATCTACTGTAACAGATACCCTGAGCTACCTGCCTGCACAGAACACCTTCCTTTGTGCAGATAACTTTCCCAGAATTGTGTGGGGAAGGTGTGGGGGATCAATCTGGACCCAAGCTCTGGGAGGAATTTGAATTGCAAAGTGAATGGAGCTGAGTCCCCCAGTGGCAGCGCCCAGCAGAGATATCTGCAGAGCCACCCTTGCCTCTACTCTTCCAAAGCCTCCCCCGGCTTCCAGCAGGTTCCACAGACCTTCCCAGCACTCCTCCAATGAGCTGAACAGTACTCTTCTAATATTTCAAGAACTCTGTTTCGGAGGAATTGGCTCTTGTTATTCATTCCATGTGTATACCCAGCTAGATACGTAAGACAAATGGAATCAATTTTAGCCACACGGAAGACTAGCCTCCATAGAGACTCAGCCTGGATTCAGCCAGCAGTTTCTAAAGTGCAGACAAAGAGCTCCCTTTATCAACTATCGCCAGTATGTGGGCCTCTTAGCAGCCTCCAGAGAGCTCCATGTCCCAGGAAGGATCTCTGTGACCCTCACTGGAAAACAGGGGCCCAGTCTTCTCTGGGAAGATGAGTTCACGAGTGTTTGTTGAGTTTCCTCTCTACAGAGGTCTGGGAAGTGGGATGAGGCTACCATCCTGGGATGGACTGAGGGAACTTTCTGGAAGCTGGGAACAACCGTGTCCTGGAGGGTGGGAGGCAGGCATAATGACATAAATCTTTGAGACCCCTGGAATTTGTACAGGGAGTCCCCCCATCCGAGACGTCAGCTCTTGGCTTGGAGCAGGCTCGGGGGGTGGGGGGGTTGTAGCCTGCTCCACCTGCAGTGAGAGAATGTGTGAACCAGGAAAAGAGAAGTCTTTGGAAACTCACAACCCAGGTCTAACACCTGCTGTTACCACTTACTGGCTGTGAGACCTCCATCAAGTGTCCTACTGCTCTGAGGTTTTTAGCTGGAAGCGGTAATGACACTACACACCTTCCGACATTTATGGGCATTGGAAGACATCACATACGGAAGGTTTCTAGCACAATACGGTGCACACATTGGTGCCTAATACATGTCACTTTCCCTATCACCTTGCCGTAAAGACATGGTGTCTAAAAGAGTGAGCTCTCCTCCTTCAAGAAAGTCCTCACACTAACGGCTAGGACAGTAAGGTCAGCTCCAGAGCACCAGGACAATGTGGGTTCCAAAACGCACTTCATCACATACTGGTCGCCAAGCCTTACCCAACTGGTTTGACACCTCGAAGCCTCAGTCTCCTTATCTACAAAATAGGAATAACAGCGTCTACCAATGCTTTTGTGAGTATTCGGACAGCGCACAGTGACACCTCAAACATGCAACCGTATGGAAGGCCTCGCCAACCTCTCTACAGCTTCAACCTGAATCTAAGTATCTTTAAATAGGAAAGAAAAAAAAAAGGTACAGGACTTCTAGAGTTGAATGCAACCTTACAGATTCTATCATCAAATTCTCTCACTCAGAGACGGGCAAATCAAGGCCCACAGTCAAACACTGAGTTACAGACACAGCCAGGAACAGAACTCGGGTTTCTGGATTCCCATCTTCCCATGCAGAGTCTTTCCACTGTGCTGTGCCACTTCCAAAAATATAACAACATCAACGACAACAAACACAAGCTTTAGTCCAATTGGAGAATCCAAGCAAGAGGCTGTCATCATGGATTATCTATTCGGAGTCGCGGGACACGGGGACTCCCACCAGGCTTCTGCACCGGGGATCTAGACTCATCCCACGGAGACCCCTCGTCCCTTCTGACACAGCCAGGCTCTCTGGACTGAGGTCTTGGGGACCCCAAGAGCAGGGAAAGCACGCAGCGCCCTTTCTCTTCGGCCCCCATGACGGAACACAGCCAAGAAAAGAACTTCAGCATCTCTATCAAAGAATCAAGGCGTGTGGTAACAGGAACGTTGCAGTTCCTGCCACATGGGGCCACAGCAGAGACTCTCAGAACCACGAGCCCAGCCACTTCCTTCCCTTCCCCCAGGCCCAATCTCCTGCTGCCCCCCACCAGCCCTCCCAAGGAGATGGGAGATCTGCCAGGGGGCAGCGCTGAGTCTGTCGCCCACCCCGCCTCCCGAACGTACCCCATAATCCCATAAGGGAGCTGTGACCACGACCTCCTCCCTGCAGAGTGGGGAGACTTCAGGGGCCCGGAGCACAACGTGCAGGTGCCGAAGCTCTAATTCCTCCCACTCCACGCTAACCACCTTCTCTGTCAACCTTAGTCTATTTGCCTCGGGTTCCCCTCGTTAGCTTCTTTAATAAAAACATGCCACCCATAGAGCCCCGACACGGGGGCTAGCTGGCCACGACACCCTAGCTGCTTCACATTCGCCGTGTCAGCGAGCCCCGTCTGTTTGAGAGCTGAGGACCTGCAAGTCATGGAAGTTCTAAGTCACCCGGGGTCTCCCAGCCACTGATTCACAGAGCCTAGGCTCCAGCCTGCGTTGTCTGTCCTAAGCCCTTGTTATTCCAGGGCACCTTCCCAAAGCGGCCTATCGCCCAGAGCAACCGGGAGCCACGGAGAGCAGCGTTTGTCTCATTAAGCCTGCGTTTTCGCACCAGGTAAGGAGCTTAGCTTTCCAGCACAGCTTTGTGGAACCCCAGGACACTCGATGTGTGTCTCCCGAACCGCCCAGGGAGGCCAGGGAGGGGGGGCCAAGCAAGCGGGCCCTTCCCTACTCTTCAGTCTGCACAGCTTTTCTTGTACCTGCTTTATACACCAGGGCTGATTGTAACATTGCATTTGAAGAAAGAGTCCTGTTGTCAAAAAAGAAAGGAAGAAAAAAAGCAAGCAAGCAAACCAGCAAGCAAACCAGCAAGCTTAGCTAGCCAGGAAACCACAGGCCTCAACAAATGGATGCCTTCTAGAGAATGGAGACAGAGAAAGAAATCCCCTCACTCCTTTCCAGGTACAACCTTCCAGTTATAAAATAAATAAGCCGCGGGGATGAAAGGCATGACACGGAATATGGTCAGTACTGTAACAACGTTGTATGGTGACAGAGGGTCACTGCGCTGCGCGTGGTGAGCTCAGAGTAACATACACAGTTGTCAAATCACTGTGTTGTACGCCTGAAACTAAGATAACATTGTATTTCAACTATGCTTTAATTAAAAATTTAAAAAAAAAACAAAACGGCTGCAACGTAAGTTTAAATCATCGGCAATTCCTCAAGCATCGTACAAATCAGAGCAGCGAGACAGAAGGGAGGGGCAAAGAAAGAAAAAGGGAGCCTCCCAAATGAAGAAGTCACCAATTCCCTCCTTTCCACACGTGCCAGGCCTCAGGAAGACCTGACGGGTCCCAGGACAAGCCCGGGAGCTCTCGGGAACGTTCTGGGGTGAGGGAAATAGTAAGAGGGGCAGGCACCAGCCATCCGGACTAGGAAGGGACTAGGAAGGGACTTCTGGTCCTTAACTTCCCACAGCGGGGCATTAAAGGATTGCGGCTGGTGGGGGCAGGGCCCTCCTGGCTCAAGCAGGTGGGCACAAATTTGTGCACTTCCTCCTCCCCACGAGGAAACAGCTCTTTGCTTGGGAGCTCCACATCCTCTTCATAAACCCAGACTGTCTCCTGATAATGCAACGAGACAATGGCATGTAACTTTCCTTGTCCCCGCTGCCCCCTTCCCCCATCTGCCTCCTTCTGGAATGAGGGTCTGTGGATTCAGAGACAAGCACCACCCCTGACAAGGATTCCAAACACACAGACACACGCCCATGCCATACTGCCCAACATCTGGTTTTTCCAGTCCCTCTTCTTCAATTAAAAGAGCCAGAAATTCTGAGTAAGCGTGTCAGCTCTCAATAGGTACTCAGTGCTCTTGTGTCCCTCACTTACGGAGGCTGATGGCCCTTCTCCAACACCCGTTTTCCCTCCCACCATTTTCCCTTCCAGTGAAACCCTCCCAGAGGGGTCACTTCCCTCCCTTTCTGCTGAACAGATGAATCAGGAGGAAAGAATCGCGAACAGTGCCCTAGTGGGCCTCGCACTTTTGCTTTCAAGATGTCTTCTGGATAAACAACCTGAGGCCAACACTGGCCTTGTCTGGAAAATGAAGAACTGAGGAATAAACCCATGACCAGACTAGCCCAAGGCCAGCGAGTCCGTGGACAACTGAACGAGAGACGAAGTCTCTGATGGCCCCCCCGCCACACATTCTGTCATAACAATACTACTTCCTGTAGTATGTGTGTACTTCGTCACCGACACCCTTGTGGTTCCGAATATATTACCTCCTTCTCACGTCAACCTCTGAGGACAAACAGTATTCTCTCCACTGACAGACGAAGCAACTTCTCAATTAGGTTAAATACCGTGTCCACGGTGCTTCCGCTAGTAAGTGCAGTAAGTGGCAGTGTGAGGGCTCGAAAGCAAGTCTGCGGGGACCGGGACCCGGGTGCTTACCCTCCACACTCTAGCTGCAGATGTCCGTCCCACTCTGGCTCCTAACACACCCTCACTTATTTCCGGAGATGCTGAAACATCAGTAAAATGAAACTGGATTAATCTATATGCATGAATGAAAAAGTTACCAGGACAGGGGTGCCTGGGTGGCTCAGTCAGTGAAGCGTCTGACTCTTGGTTTCGGCTCAGGTCATGATCTCAGGGTCGTGAGATCGAGCCCCACATCAGGCTCCACGCTTAGCGCAGAGTCTGCTTGGGGCTCTCTCTATCCCTCTGCCTCTCCCCCCGACCGCTCGCTCTCTAAAATAAATAAATAACTTTTTTTTAAAGTTACCTATGCATGTAAATCCTATGAATCTTATGCACGTATATAGAGACACACAGATACACCGACAGGGCCAAGTTGAGAACCCAGGTCTGCTGCTCCATAGCCGTGTGATTTTAAACAAGTTACTGAACCTCTCCGTGGCAGGGTTTCCTCATTTGCAACATGAAAAATCTGCTCACACAGCTGTTGTGAGGATTAAATGAGTTAATACACATGAAATGTTGAAAGCAGTGCCAGGTACATATTAAATGCCCAAGACCATGCCATCTCAGCAGAGAACCGGGCCCATTTCCTCTGAAGAGAGTTTCTACCAAAGGGGCGATTCCAATACCAGCTCTCAGGTGGTGAGAGCAGGTCCCTCAGTGTGAACCGAGACTCAGCTCATCTATTTGAATGAAGTCATTTTTCTGGACTGTGCATTGAAAGAAATAAAGCTGTCTCTGAATTTCGCTTCTGCTACTTTCTCGCAAATTTTGATGTTTACTCCTCTTATTATCATTCTAAATATTTTGTCATTTCCTTTTTGGTTTCTTCTTAATCCAAGAGTTATTTAGAAAGATCTTGTAAATTTCCAAAGCAGGTAAACCTGGCGGGGGAGGGGGGAGGTTGGTGATTATTGTGTTGTTAATTTTATTACATCATCACCAGGGAACATGGCCCAAAGGATTTCAATATTCTGTGCAATCTGACAAATTTTCTTCAGGTCTTCACACACGGTCAGTATTTTTCAATCTTCTACATGTGTTTAAAAAGATCCTGCATTCCATTTGTTGGACACAAAAATCATTGAAGTTTCATCCCCAGTGCCATGTTCATTGCCACCTGTTTCTACTTCTCAGGACCTTAGCTAGGTCTGGAGAAGGAACAGTGCAAAGGGACGGAAGTTCACCTAAAGAAAAGGAGGTGGGGGAAAAACGTCCTCTGGGTAGATGTTGTTTATAAGATGAGGAATCTGTGGTAGGGGGGTTAATTCATCCCGAATCACATGGCCAATATGGAACAAAGCCAGGACGGAACCCTGCCTGGTCCAATCCACTGAATTCATGGTGCAATAACTTAGACAGATGATGGAGCGTCATAACCAACCACCACGTCCACACATTCTCTTCCCCACTACAAGGTCCCATCCATGCACTCACCCAACAGTATTCACTGAACAACCATCACTTGCCAGACAACAGTACAGACACTGGAGACGCACAGACCAAACTCAGCACCCCATGTTCTCCAGGACCTCACTGGCTCTGATGGGAGGCACACGGATCATTACAACACCACATGGTGAGGACAGCACTTAAGGAATCACACACCCAGGAGAAGATGGGGTGCCCAACCTCGCCTGAATCCAAGGGAGATTCCCTGCTGGGGAGGAGAGAAGCCTATTACAGAATGTGTGCAAAGGTGACCCCTTGGGGAAATGTTGAAAGATGAGTGGATTTACCCAAAGGATAGCTGCAGGAAGGCCACCAGAGTGAGAAGACCACCCCTTTTCCTGCGTTCCCTCACATCCTGGAAGAGTATCTTCTGCTTCCCCCTGGAGAGTTCAGGTCCCCTTCCAGCTCTTCCTCCCCTACTCCAGCCTGTCTTCACTCTTTTCTAACTTCCTCTTCCTCTGCACCCCGCCCCTCAACACCCCACAGCATCCCATTCTCAAGGATGCAGAATGGAGGAACTAATAACATCTTCCTCTCTACTCATCCCCAGCCTTCTG
This sequence comes from Ursus americanus, assembly GCF_024610735.1. NCBI lineage: Eukaryota > Metazoa > Chordata > Mammalia > Carnivora > Ursidae > Ursus > Ursus americanus. Next base: position 36,284,776 of record NC_142150.1, on the reverse strand, counting down.
CTCAACACTTCCTTTCAGTCCCTGTCCCACAAGCCCCCTTCCCATCATGATCCTTCGAGAACACTCCACTATTCGCTACATGAGGTACCATCTATCGAGCGCTCCCCGCAGGCTGAGGATTCTTCCAAGACATGCATTTTACATTTACCATTTAATCTCTACAACAATCTTCTGGGGACCCTCCCCATCTAGCTGAGAAAATGAAAGCATAACGATGCCAAGCAACCTGCCCAAGATGGCGCAGATGACGAGTGCCTGAGCTAGGAGAGCCCTTGCTCTTGACCACCATGGAGCAGCACCTCCAACGGCCACCGCGCCCCAGCGCTGGCATAAAGCACTGGCCTCCAGAAACACACTTCCAAAGCATGAAAACACACAAGCCATACTGACCAGGCCGTGGAAAACAAGGAATGACGGAGAAGCCACTGCAGGCCCCGGAAGGCGAAGGAAGCAGGCCACCTAACTGCCTTGTGGTGTCCTGGACTGGATCCCAGATCAGAGAAAGGGACATTCAAGGGAAAATGAGCAGAATTCAAATAAAGTCTGGAGCTCAGTGAGGGTTTTGGCAAACATACCATCATAATGGAAGGTGTCATCAAGGGAGGAAACCAGGTGCAGGTAGACAGGGACTCTCTGTACTGTCTTTGTAATTTTTCTGTAAATCTAAAATTAGTCTATTTTTTAAAAAAGCAAGCCCGATGCCACACTAAGTTGCCCTAACCCCGTCAGCTAAGCATCCCCAGAGAGCAGCTGCTCCCCTCATCTCCTTTAGGGTGAACTGTACTCGCAGTGCCCGCAGGGGAACGCTGCCATGGAAGCGGCCCATTGCATGAAGACAGGCCGACCTGACCATGGAGACTGGGGACACTGGTGACAGGAGGAAGCTGCAGAGGCCTGAGACCCAAGTGGCTGCAGGTACAGCCCCTCAGGGACCCCAGAATCCAAGTCAGCTCATTTGCAGACTGTCCCCATTCATTCACTGGACAACGTGGCCTGCTGCCTTCCCTGCTATGAGCTGGACGGTACGAATACAGGGGGAACGAGGCCTGGGTGGTCTGTGCTCCCCCAGAGAGCACATGTGCCAGGCAGCTTCTGACCCAGCACTAGGTCCCTGCTGTTCCCCACCAACAAGAATAAAGAGTTCGAGGAACGGGAAATGCTGCCCGCTCAGGGTCTGGAGGCTGCCCTGTGGTGACACTGGAACGGAGCATTGAGAGACGTCTAAGTCTTTGCCAGGGGAGAAATGCAGTGAGCTAGATTCTCACCGCGGCATCCACATCTTCTCCCTCATTGTCCTTCTGAACGGGGCCACGCTCCATGATAAACCGGGCTGAGGGTTTTAGGAACAGCTTGGAGCCTTGGAACTCATCCATCTTTGTCCTTGAGGATGGAACCAGTGACCTCTGGCTTCATTAGCAAAGTCATGGCTCCCTGGGTAAATGCTGCCCTTCACCAACCCACAGGGAATGCAGAGGGAAGCCAAAGCCGTAACGATGAGTAAGGGACGTGTGAGGGCCAAGCTGTGGATTCGTCGATACACAGATGTTTGCTAGATAAGCACCATGCAGAGTGCTGGGCGCTGGGGCCCCACAGGAACCCCCTCTCTGCCACTGCGTCAAGGGGCATGCAGTGCGGGGTAATTGGGGAGATGATCAAATACGGTGCAGGGAGATCTAAAAAAGCCAGACAGACATGTTCAATTCTTGATCCCAATACTTCCCAGCTGGGAATGTCAATCAAATCTGTGCCTCAATCTCCTTACCTGTGAAATGGGAATATTATAAAACACCACCTTGCCTTGCAGGGTTGAAAGGGTTAGAGACAACATCTGTAAGGCACCTAACACCGTCCTATCAGATAGTAAGTAAATGCTCAATAAATGATCATTTTTACAGCAGCTGATGATATGGTGACAACAGGGAAGAGAATTATCAATTTCTAAGATTTTAAGTAATCTCTACACCCAACGTGGGGCTCAAACTCACAATCCTGAGATCAAGAGTCGTCTGCTCTAGAGTCCCAGCCAGCCAGGCGCCCCCAGAATAACCAATCTTAAAGGCAATAGGACCTAGGAGACTAAGAGTCCAACTCATGAAAAAACAAATGAAGGTGGTTTGGAGCCTACTCCATGGTGACTCCGTGGTGACAAAAACCCCGCTGACCCAATAGGAGAAAGGCATTTGCTACAAAGCAATATGGCCCATCCGGGCAGCTGGAACGGAGGGAGAATATCTGGGCTGCAGTTAGGGAGGCTATGTGTAAAGGATGTGTTTTGGAAGATAGGTAGGAATTTTGACAGCAGGGGAAGGGAAAGAGCAGGACACAAACAAGCATTTCTCCCCCAGCTTCTGCCAGGCCCCGGCCTCCCCCCCACTCCCAGGAACAAAAATAAATCTAATCCCCTTCTCTCATCCAAGCGTTTTCTCTGCCTCTAGCTGATGAGTCTGTAATCCCTACTCAATCCCCCATCACTCATCTCAGCTGGGCCTCCTGTCTGCGCCAGCTAAACCGCTCTCCCATGGGGTGAATCCTCCCGGGAAGAAATCACTGACCAGTAAGAAATCTCATCACTAAAGGGCAGAATCTCAATGAAAAGGTTCTTAAGTTGAACCTCAATGAAGAGATTCTCAAGTTGAATGTCAGCAAAGAGATTCTCAAGTCGGGATGTTAAGATTTGGTTATGAGCCAAAGCACCTGGCACACAGTGGGATTATATATTTATATTTATTTATATTTTATTAATATTTATATATTTACTGAACGAAGTGAGCTTTAAAGGGGAAGTACAGGCCCATGTTTCTGAGGGGGTTACCCTCGAACCCTTATCATCGGGACCTCTGGTCCCACAGAGACCCCAGAACGTCAAAGGCAGCAGGAGGCCAAGGAGCCCTTGGGGATGCAGCAAGACACAAGACAGAACAGAAAGAATAAAGAGTCCGTCCGACCTTTAGAGCCCCACGTGGTTGATATCATTAGTGTGTCCCCATTGGCATCGGCTTTGGAGGGCACCGTGTACCCCAAGTTATTTCTAGTTCTCCACAGATCAACTCCAGGGGGTCCAAAGTCCTTGACCTCTATTCCCTACATGACTGGCTTCTCTGCTATCATTACCTACCTTTGATTTGGGTTTTTTTTTTTTCATACATGACCACTGACTCTTTAAGACCCGGACTTCACATCATAATTCTGCCTAACATGATGTCCAGCAGCAAGAGGTCAAAAAGGATGGGGATGGGCATTCCCAGCACACAGAAGTCCCAAAGCACTGATCGTGGTGAAGGAGTGAAGCACTCACCGATGGGAGAGTGGCTGAGAAAATCCCGGATCCTCGCCTCTCGGGAGACTCTACTTGCCTTGAAGAGATGGGACTTGGTCTTAACAAGACCTGAGCTCAGGCATCCCTTCGGGGAAGCACGCCCCACTCTCTAGTGCCTTTTCCCCGGAGGCCAGTCAAGAGGATCTTCCCACGGTAGCTTCCACCACAAGGATGGTATCATAAAAATTGTCTGCTTCTTCTCGTCTCCCTCTCTGTGAACTTCCTAAGAATGTCCAGGAATAGGTGGTAATCACCAGTATAGCCCAGTACCTACCACCAGTGCTTGGGCCATGGTAGGTGCTCGGTAAACGTTTGCTGAATGAAAAGAGAGCTGGGACGAGAATTGCATGGACTCCGTGGACCCAAAATTCAGCTTGTGAGAAATCAGCAAGAACCGCCTCGTGAGACTGGCTGGGGTAGGCACTGCCCATTACCGGCAAGCTTGTCCTACTCTCTGGAGAAGCAGGCTGCTGACTAAGCGTACCAGGAAGAGCAGGGCAAGAGATGAGCCAGGTCTTGGGACCCTGGCCTCTGGAAGGTATGCCCCCTCAGTGTGGACGCTGCTCCCAGCAGGTCAAGTTGGGGAACTCACATGCCCTACGGCGGGTGATTATCTCGGATTATCTCATTCAACTTCCGCAACGGCCCTATGGGGAAGATCCGATGACCCACTTTACAGGTGCAACTGAGACTTCGGTCCTAGAAATTCCAAAGCCTCACAGTCCCCAGCATCAGGGCCTGAAATCTTTTTATTTGCCCCCCCCCCCAATCCTCAAAGAGCTGCTCAAATTTCTACAACGCTCCACATCCCACAGGCTTCCTGCCTCACCCCCAGGCTTGAGGGTTCAAAACCTCTCTGGCCAGTCCAGTCCGTCCTTGGGCAGCTCTGACTACTGAAAGTGCTTCTGGGTTTTTTGTTTTTTTGGTTTTTTTAAAGATTTTATTTATTTATTTATTTGACAGAGAGAGACAGCCAGTGAGAGAGGGAACACAAGCAGGGGGAGTGGGAGAGGAAGAAGCAGGCTCCTAGTGGCAAGCCTGATGTGGGGCTCGATCCCAGAACGCCAGGATCACGCCCTGAGCCGAAGGCAGACGCTTAATGACTGCGCTACCCAGGAGCCCCCAAAAGTGCTTTTGTGCAGAGAGTCCTTATTCTACCCTTCAACTTCAATCTTCTCCTTTCAACTACAAGGAGGAAAGCTAATCTCCTGCACATGACAGCCCTCTAACTATCTGGAGGCAGTTATCACCTCGCCTCCCCCAAAGCTTTAGAAAGATGCCACAGAGGAGATTGCAAAGGATTGCTGAATGTGAAACTGGTTTCATGCAGGGTAACGAACGTCCTTCATCGATGAAAGGAATCAGAGAGGGTTATCTTGTGGCAGTGAAGGCATCTCTCACCTGCAGAGGTATAGGGATGGGATGTGGCCTGGAAACCAAAATCCACGCAAACTTGAACAACAGCCTTCACAGAAAACGTGAACATTTGCCATGAGGGGCTTCTGAGATGAGCAAAAGTTCTCGTTTGACAAAAGAGGAACAGAGAAGCAGAGAGATAAAGGATACAAAGAAACACAGCTATTCAGCTAGCGGCCAGGCGAGACTAGCTTTGAACCTGCAGACTGGTCCTCTTTGCACGGTTCCACCAGCCATCTCCCTGCTACAAGACACTAAGGTTGCATCCGCGAGTTCAGAACAGTACCCCATCACTGCACAGCCTCCAGGCTGACTTTGACCTTCCCCGGAAGTAAAGCTCCATTTGACAGAGGGTAACAATGAGGCTCAGGGGAACAAAGGGCCTTGGCTTTCCTGGCAAGGGAACTCAGAACTCAAAGTTCTTTGCTATTTGTTGACAGTGGGCTTGGAAGGGGCTGTGGGCTATCCTCCCCTGGAAATGGGTTTCCTAACACAGGGAAGGGAGTCGCCTCTGCCTGCGGTTCGGTTCTGCACTGTTTTAGGACTGGGTGTGCTGGCTGATAGAGGAAAAGCTTCAAACCCACGCTCCTCCTTCCTTACTGCCTCCCCAAACAGCATGCCTCAGGAAGAGTCCGGTGGAGAGCTCCAGGAGCCTGGTTCCTCCCCGGGTTGCACCCTGCCCAGCTCCAGGACACCCCTCCTACCCAAGCTGAGCTCTACTTGCCTCTTGTATAAAAATAGGGGCAATAAAATCTGCCCTGTCAGTGACCAGGATGTTATGAGGCTCAGATGACAAAGAGCGAGGCGAAGGCAGGGAGGCTCTCTCCTGCTCTCTGCAGCTGTGCCTTTTGCTTCTCTCATCCCCATCACCCTCACCTCTTCTGCAGCCCAAGGAGCCAGAGCAGGCAGAACGGACAAGAGGGGCATGAAGTTCTCACCAGAGACAAGGGAGGAGAAAGGAAAACCAGTGCAATGCCATCCCAGCCATCCCTCACGCTTGTATGAGGCCCGCATTTTTCCAAAGAGTTTTGACAGCTATCGGCATAATATTTACCATCTATTAATCCTACCCATGCTCTGCACCTTACAAGAAGGGCTCTGCATGCTCTCTCGCTTTCAGTCCTCACAACCACACACCTTACAGATGACAAAACTAGGCTCAGAGTAAGCAGTGTAGCCAGGAGGCAAGCCCAGTTCTACCCATTCCTGTGCTCCCCAAACTTGAATGTGGTCTTGCATCACCTGGGGAGATTCGTGAGTAATCAGACTGATTTTGTAGGTCCAGGCGGGGGCCTAGGCTTCGGTCTCCTAATAAGCTCCCAGGTAGAGGGACTGCTTCCTAGATATCAAAGGCTAGATTTAAAATTCCATCAAGACAGAGCCTGGGTCACCCAGTCCCCAGGGCTTAGCACAGGACCTGCCCCATAGAATGTACTCAGTAATTATTTGTTGAATGAGTCAATGACTCAAAAACCCACGCTTTAACAATTCTCTGTATCAAGTCCCATTATGTCATTTGATATCATAACAAATCTGTAAGGTATGATCAACCTCACTGGACAGATAAGGAAACAGACGCTCAGAAGAGTAAGTAGCCCGAGGTTTTAAGCTTTTGTGCAGTAGGACAGGAGGCGGTCTTCCTTCGGATCTTTTGCCCAGCTGTCCCGAGGATGAGGGAGAAATTAATAATTATAGACCTCGGAATGGCGGGGAGCGGGGCCCATCCTGGCACATGACCAGCTCACAGCTCAGGAGGTCACCCAGGAACTCTGAGCTGCTCCTGGGGGAGGGGCAGCCCGACTCGACGCCCCTCAAAGGGAGACAAGGAGGGTAGGAGGAGGCTGATCCTGGGCATAGTGCCAGGCAGCAGCAGGCAGGTGGAAGTGACCTCTGACCTCACAGAGAACCCCCGCTGGGCTCAGGCAGCCCCCACCCGCGGACCCCAGCTCTGGAGTGACACTGGCCGGCTTGGGGGGAGGGGCGGGGGGGGGGGGGAGACACAGGCATCCACGGAAATCGCAGCCCAGGGATGAACCACCGGCACATGACCCCGAAGAGGAGGGGGGGTGCGGAAGGGGCGCGGATGCTGCTGGAGTTCGGGGAGCTCAGGCCTCGCGCGGGGACCCCCTCTAGCCTCGATGTGGGGAGCAAAGGGAAGGCCCTCTCCCTCGCAGCTGCGGCCCCCGACCCGCCAGCTCCCGGGTGCGGCGGGACTCACGGCCTTCAGCTGCTCCAGCCGGTCCTTCATCCTGCTGCCCAGGCGCCCGGAGGCAGGTGAGCGCGTCCCAGGTGAGCGCGTCCCAGGTGAGCGGCCGGAAGTGGCGGCCGGCCGGGCCGGGGCGAGGGAGCTGGAGCCGCAGGCCGAGGCGGGCGGCGGCCGCGGGCTAGGAGGAGCGTCCGAGGCCACGGGAGGCTCCGCCGCGCCGCCCCCTCCGGCCCCGCCGGCGCCAAGCGCTCCAAATCCGGCTCCCGGGCCGGCGCCGGCGCGCAGCGCAGATCCGCCCGGCGGGCCCGCCCCTCACCTGGGCCGCGCCCCGCGCTCCTCCTTAAAGGGCCCGAGCCGGTCACCGCCCCCACAGCTCCCGCTACCAGCGCTGCCGGCCCCTCGGGGGGCGGGGAAGTCCGGGGGAGGGCCGGGCCCGCGGGCCCGAGGGAGGACCCCCGCTTTCCGCCCGACCGCCGTTCGCCGGCTGCATCGGGCTGTGCCGGGTCCAGCCCCACACCGTCCCGCGAACGGAGAACTCTGGCGATGCGCTTTGCGCGTAGCAGGTGGGAGGGAGAGCCAGGCGTGCTGCCGGGAAGAAGAGCGCTCCGAGTGACGGAGTTGGCCGTCCGGGGGCGTGTTCCTAGAGGAAATACTGGGAATGCGACGGGACGGGGCAGGTGCGGGCGAAGAATTTGGGTTTGACACTGTTGGCCATCGGGACTCCTCCGAGAAATGGAAGCAGTCCAGTGTTGGGAGTCAGCACCTGCTCCTAAGAATGTGTACAACTTTGGGGAAGTCGCCGTTTCTCCGGGGGACTCCGTTTCTGCGTGCGTTAGAGTAAATACCCACCCCGGTGTCCCGTGAGGCCCGGGTGACAAGGGAAGAATGACTTCGCACCGCATAGCGCAGGGTGGGAAGATGGAGACGTGGATTTGGAAACCTGATGCCCTCTCAGTTCTGCAAGGGGTAGGTTCCCAGGTGGGAGGTGTCCCAGAAGTGGCAAGGTGGGCGGGTTCTCCGCGCTGACCCCTCCCCCTACACCCCACCCCACCCTCTCTTCCCTCTTCCCCATTCGTCTTCCTCCTTGGCAACCAATGATCTATCCAGTGCGGGGCGGCTCTCAGGAAGTGGGACTGGCAGTCCGAAGACTGAATTCTCAAGTCAGGAAAAGAATGTGCTCTATGTATTCAGGTTAAAAGGCTGTAAATATTTTCGTAATTCTAACAGAACTTTGCCCTCTTTTGCGATCTTAGTGCTTGCTCCATGCTGACGTCATCGTTCCCATAAAGATACGGTCTGTAAGCAGTCGGGTGGATGAACTCTATGATTCTCAGCCCGGATCCTCCCTGTAGGCTACACTTCCTTCCACCCGGGGCGTTCCCTTGGTGGGTTCCCGACTTTGGGAAGAGCAGGCTTCTGCGCCCCCTGGTGGTCATAAGTGGAAAAGGTGAGTAAGTCAGAAACCGAATCCCACCTTCCCTTAAATTTTTATTAGCGGGGATGGATAGCTAGGTCCCGCGCCTTAGGAAAAGAGAGTCTCCTGAGGCAAACAGAGATGTGAACAACCCTTTACATTAAAGTCTAGAAAGGGCCGTAGGAGTCTGGAATAAGGATCGAGGATGGCCATCACCTTCTGCCTGAATGCTTGCAAAGATACGTTCAAGGCCTCCTCGTTAAAGCTAATTGTTTTTGAAAAGATACAATCGGGCGCCTGGGTGGCTCAGGGTCCTGGGATCGAGGCTCGCTGCTCGACGGGGAGTCTGCTTCTCCCTCTGCCTCTCCCCACCCCCCTCACCCGCTTGTGCTCTCTCTCTCTCTCTCATTCACTCACTCTCTCAAATCAATAAAAATCTTTTTAAAAAAAAAGATAAAATCATGACTCTCAGACAACTATAAAATGAACACACATCAAAGATTTCATTTGACTCATTAATTAATGAGGGAACCATTAAGGTGTCAAAAAACTGTTTAGAGAAGGACCCAAAGAACACACACAGACAGGCAATCAGGAATGCAAAACTGGCTTCTGGGGGTGGGAGGAGATCAATGGCACCTGCATCAGAAAGATTTCATTTGCATCTCTATGGACAAGGATTATTTGTATTACCAGCAGTTTTCTACACTTTACAGAATTGTAAAGTAGTTACAAGACCATAGGAGGCACAGATCAATAATAAAAGCAAATAACCCAGAAAGGCCTAGCATGCCATCTGACACTTAGTAATCTTTTTAAATTTTTTTTCCATTTTCATTATTTCACAATTTTTCCAGACACCCTGAAGGAAGCATCTTCCTGGTTGAAGAGTTCCAACTATTGTTCGTTCGTTTTTTGTTGCTGTACAAAGCAGAAATTTCCCCCGCACCTTCCACCATTTCTTGCTCCTTGCCTTTATCCAAACATTTAAGAAATGTAATCTGTCCTTTCCGTGAAGGGAGCGTTGCTATGGGGCTGTAGAATGATTGCTGACACATAGCTGGGAGGCCTGGGTTCTAGGCAGAGTTTTTGCCACACGACAGCTGTCACTTCACGTCACACAACCTACTTTCTCATTTGCGACATAGGGGGCTGGTCGAAACTAGTGGTTCCCAACCTTTTCAAGATCAAGAACATCCTATTGTCTTTGTTTTCATTCATGGATCTCTTATTTCAAAAGATTCTGTATCCTCATCAAAATATAGTTACTGAGTAATCAGAAATTTGGATTCCTCGAACTCAGATGCAGAGACCAGATCGGTCATTGCCAGAGGGAGGGGTGCAGAATGGATGAAGGAGGCCAAAAGGTACAAACTGCCAGTTATAAGTCCCGGGAAGGTAATATACAGCATGGCGACTAGAGTTAACAAGAAGGTTTTGTGCATTTGAAAGTCGCTAAGACAGTAGATCTTAAAAGCTCTTGAGACCCCTGGGTGGCTCAGTCTTTAAGCGTCTGCCTTTGGCTCGGGTCATGATCCCAGGGTCCTGGGATCGAGCCCCACATCGAGCCCCGCATCGGGCTCCTTGCTCATTGGGGAGCCTGCTTCTCCCTCTGCCTGCTGCACCCCCTGCTTGTGCTCTCTCTCACTCTCTCTCTCTGATAAATAGATAAAATCTCTAAAAGAAAAAAAAGTTCTCATCACAGGAAAAAAATTGTAACTATGTGAGGGGACAGATGTTAACTAAATTTATTTTGCACTAGATAGATAGATAGATAGATAGATAAATCATTATGCTGTACACCTTAAACTAACACCATGTCATATGTTAATTATATCTCAATAAAACTAGGAAACCAAAAAGACATTTGATTTCCTACGAGATGTTTCCATGAAGAAAAAATATAATAACCTCTTGGTTAGCCTATGGGACCATAACAGAAATGACTGTATGATTTCTCTTAAAACTTTTTAAATATTAAAAATACTGTAAAGAGCCCTCTTAAGTGCAGTCGGAGTCCAGGAACCCAGGAGAGGACGCTTCGGCAGACATCTTTTATTATGGCGTTCCATTTGAAGGCAGTTACAGACTTCAAGCCTTCTTTAAAATTCGTGTTAGGCATGAACCCTATTTTGTTTGTTTTCTATAAGCGTATTAATATTTGCTCCTCCCTGACAGGCAATTCCACCTGCTAGTTGTGTACAAGGAACTGGAAAAAGTCAAGTTAACTGGAATACAGGACCTGGGCAAGGGGAGTCCAGGGGCTGGTGAAGAAGACTCTGATATTGAGCCCAAGGGGACTCTAGGGTCTCCAGGTAGGTGGACAGGGACTTAAGGTTCCAGGCTCAGTAAGAGCCCCTTCTCTCTGATGTATTTTTGTTTTTCTGCCCCACAGTGGGACTTGGTTTCCCATCTACTCTGTCCTGGTGCAGCTGTTTCCCCATTAAACACAGTCCAGATCACGTGTGCATTTTGGCTATATATAATTCAGCCAACACTTAATTTCACTTTTACAAACAAACCAAAGAGAGGATCCTGGCATTTGGGAGCTCTCCTTCCTTCTCTCTCCTCCCTCTGAGCCTACTTCTTTTCCCGTTGGGGGAAAGGACTGAGTCTTACCCCATCTAGACCTCGAGAGCCTGCCGCAGAACAGGTGAGACCACTTTCTGGCTGTTGCACCTCGAGGTATGGTGTGAGTAGAAAGAGATAAGGGGAACTAGAGAATTTAAGGGGAAGGTCCTTTCTGTTCCCCAGAGCACCGTTTCCCCAGCACAGGAGGGATGGAGAATAAACACTGACCTGTGGTTTTCTCCCCCTTATCATTTGTACTGGTTAGATACTGCTGCATAACAAATTAGCCTTGAAGCTAGCGGCTGGAAACAGCAAACCTTTATTATCCTCTGGCTTCTGTGATTCGGGAATCTGCGTGTAGCTGAGCTGGGTGCCTCTGTCTCACGATCTCACAGACTCCAGAGACGGTGTGTCGGCTGGGGCCACAGTCTCACTGATGGCTTCACTGGGGAGGGTCTGCTTCCAAGGTCACTCTGGTTGGCAGGGTTCAGTTCCTCAAGAGCTGTTGGCCAGAGGCTTCCCTCCGTTTCCTTGCCGTGTAGGCCTCTCCATAGGGCAGCGCACAACATGGCAGCTGGTTTCCATCAGAGCAGGAAGGTAAGAGAGAGAGAAAGAGAGAGATGGAAGCCAAGGTGTATTGGTAACCTCATCTCAGGTGTGGCATCACTTGTGCTGTATTCTGTTCACTAGAGGATACTCACTGGCTACAGCCCACACTCAAGGGGAAGAGGATTACTCAGGAGAAGGAAGGCCAGGAGCCATCTCTTAGCTGCCCAGTACACAGGTCAAATCCCAAATTAATGCCAGAGTTACGCTCTTCACCTTCTAGAGTTCTCTTCTCCCCCATATCCGTCCTGGACAACTCTGATACATTCTCCAGGCCTCAGAGTAAATGTTTCACCCTCTAGGAGTGACTTAAGTGTCCCCTAGACATGTCCCTGTGACACCCTGGACTTCATCAGAGCCCCTACCACACCACGAAATACCTGGTCTGCCTCACACATCTTCTGTAAACTCTGTGAGGACAGCAGCCTTGTCTCTTCTCTTCACCGACGTGGCCCCAGACCCAGACATAGGGCCAAAAATCTACGAGGCACTCAGTTAATGTTCGCCAAATTTAATAAAGGAATCTTCCCCTAAGACAGCTCGATTACGTCTTTCCTCTGATTGAAACTCCTCAGGGGCTTCTCGTTACAAAGACGAGGGAGTCCATACTCTTAGAATGGCATTCAGGCCCTTGCCCCATCTGGCCCCGGCCCCACGTGCTGTCACTCCATGACACACACAGCCCCATCGTCAGCCTCACCAAACGCCCACCTCTTCTTGGAGCCAGATGTGCCCAGGATTTCCCACCTACCTCTGCCTGCTAGGCCCCTTTTCCATTTCATGTCTGGCAGATCCCTGCTCCTCCTTCAAGACCGAACCCTCTGGTTCACTCGGGCGGCCCCTAGGCCCTGCTGCCGGCCTGCCCCCAATAGAACGTGTTCAGACCTCTTTTTAAAGCCCACCCTGTGTTGTCTTGTACCTAGCTGCTTACCCGCCTGTTTCCCTGGCTAGACCCTGAACAGCTTAAGAGCAACAAACCAATATATTCACCTTCCAGGGCTATTATGAAGTAAGTGGAATGCAAATATTTGGAGAATAAACCAAGGAATGGTTAGCTACTAACACACACACTCTCACTCTCTCTCTCCCTCTCTCCCTGGGAATCCTCCTTGAGGAAGAAAGACAACCCTTCCTGGATCTTACCTCTTAAAACTAAATGCAATTGCACCTCCATGTGTTTTGGAGAATGAGCTCTGTGTCATTGAATTCAGTTTTAAAATAACAGGTTTTATTTACAAAGGTATCTTTTTTTTTTAAGTAGGAGCCCAACATGGGGCTTGAACTCATGACCCTAGAAATAAACCCATATACCAGTGGTCAGCTGATTTTTTTGTTTTGATTTTGTTTTTTTGCAGTAGGCTCCAGGCCCAATGTGGAGCCCATTGCAGACCTTGAACTCACAACCCTGAGACCGAGACCTGAGCTGAGATCAAGCGGGATGCTTAACTCACTGAACCACCCAGGCACGTCTTACAAAGAAGTCTTAGATCATGTTCAGATGTTCTCCTAGCATGAACCTCCAGATGCCATACACCTGTGCCTTTGGCTTGACAATTAAATAACCTGAACCTTATACATTTCTTTTTATGTTTATATAAACTCCTCAATCCCTGGGGCCTTAGAAGAAGCCTCACTCAGAGGAGCCTGTGGTTACTAGAGCTGCAGAAGACATGTTTGTTTCTTCCAACATCTTTGAAACACCTGCCAAGAGGAACAGATAAACACAGCATAGGGACAGGCAAGGGAGTCACTATGGCCTTAAATGTTTATAACAGAAAATAAGCTGTCTCGTATATTTCTCCATGTGGATATTATTTTTTTAAGCAGGTCCATGCCCACTGTGGGTCTTGAACTCACAACCCCGAGATCGAGAGCTGCATGCTTCACCGACTGAGCCAACACAGGCACCCCTCCATTTGGATATTAAACTAACCATGCTGAATCTTTTATAGTACTTTTACAGTTTTTCTGTGCCCCCCCAAGATGTCACAATGATTTGAGGAAATAAGTAGATATTATTGCCCCTGTTTTATTATGAAATTAAGTACAGAAAAATGGAGGGATCTCCCCAAGTTCCCGTAGTATGGTGATAGCTTGCTGGGAGAGGTAGTAGTTTTGCTCCCCGGCCTTTGAAACCACACCATCCACACCAGATCCCACGTTCTGCCAATCCTGGCATGTGACCTTGAACATGTTGCTTATATTCCCTGTATCTGAGTTTCCTTATCTGTAAGCAGAGATAACAATAGCATCTGCCCCTTGGGTTTTCGTGACGATAAATGGGCAATCACTAATTCCCTTATGTAATCCCTTGCAAAGAAGCCTACTAACCCATGATAACGACACTGTTTTTCTCCAGGAGCAGGGGGCATTGAAAAGTGCCTGGACTATTTCAGTCACTAGTGAAACCCTCCTCTTGGTAGCCAGTCAGCCTCGACAGTTTCAACAGGGTGAGTTTAGTGGTGATAGAGTTCAGTGGTGATAGGGTTCAGAAAATGTAAGAGAAATGCATCCTTCAGTCTGGAGTCTGCGCATTTGCAGTGAACCTGTAGGAGACCACTGGTTGGGGTTTGATCAGCACCATATTCTTCACACTTGTTTGACCATAGAAAGTTCATTTCTCCCAAACACCAAGTACTCAACGAGACTTTCGTCGTGCAGATAACACTGACCTAGTGGAATATTGCAGTGGACTACGGGAGGGGCAGCAAGTGTCCATAAGTGAACCAAAGAAGATCCTTTGGGGTTCTTGTCTTTCTCTTTTCTTTTTCTTTTTAAGATTTATTTATTCATTTGACACACACAGAGAGAAAGGGGGAGACAGAGCACAAGCATGGGGAGCAGAGGCAGAGGGAGAAGCAGCTGAGCAGGGAGCCCGATGTGGGGCTCCGTGCCGGGACCCTGGGATCATGAGCCCAGCTGAAGGCAGACGCTTAGCCAAGTGAGCCACCTAGGCACCCCCGTTCTTGTCTTTCAGAGGAAGACAGGAACATTTCAGTTCCATGTACTACAAATCCTAGTCATTGTTTCTGCCTCCTAAGCCCGTGATACATTTTCAGAAGAAAAAAGAAAAGAAACAAATGTAGCAGACATGTTATACTTTTCCACATAAGGAAACAGAGGCACAAAGAGCTCATTCTTCTTACAATTCCCCCCTCAGAAATGCCCTTCCTGGGGCGCCTGGGTGGCGCAGTCGTTAAGCGTCTGCCTTCAGTTCAGGGCGTCATCCCGGCGTTATGGGATCGAGCCCCACATCAGTCTCTTCTGCTGTGAGCCTGCTTCTTCCTCTCCCACTCCCCCTGCTTGTGTTCCCTCTCTCGCTGGCTGTTTCTCTCTGTCAAATAAATAAATAAATAAATAAATAAATAAAATTTTAAAAAAAGAAAAGAAATGCCCTTCCTGGGCACCTGGGTGGCTCAGTCAGTTAAGGGGTTAAGAGTCATGAGGTCGAGACCCAGGTCAGGCTCAGCCGAGTCGACTTGTCCCTGCCCTTGACCACCGCCCCCCCACCGCAGTGCACACTCTCTCTCAAATAAATAAATAAAATCTTAAAAAAAGAAAGAAAAAAGAGAAAGAAAGAAAAAGAAAGAAAGAAAGAAAGAAAGAAAGAAAGAAAGAAAGAAAGAAAGAAAGAAAGAAAGAAAGAAAAAGAAATGCCCTTCCTGCTCGTCTTTGCACACAGAGACCTGGATGCTTCCACGGTGCAGCTCAAACGCCCCTCCCCCATCACACTTGCCCTGATTCCTCTAGAAGCTCACAGCATTGTATCAGTTGCCCGTGGGCTATCCTGGTTTGTGTCCTTAAACACTGCGAGACTTCACTTCCTTCCAGCCTGGAGCTGCCTCATACTTCCCTTTCCACTTCCTGCTCCCCCTACCGCAGGTGAGTACCTAGTACATAGCAGAGGTCAATAAAGAGTTGTTTACTGTCTTCTTAAATGTTGCTGAATGAATAAATCACTCATAATTTTTTTATTTTTATTTGTTTTAAGTAGGCTCCGCACCCAATGTGGGGCTCGCCCTCACAACCCTGAGGTCAGGAGGTGCACACTCCACTGACTGAGCCAGTCCAGCACCCCAATAAATCACTCACTAATCAACGGGCAGAGGAATAAACGAGCTTCCCCCACCCTACGAAAGACAGCAAACTTTGTTCTGATGTTCTGATGCCATGACCCTGGGACAGGGACCGTCCCCAAACAATTACCCTCCCGCTCACAGCACATGTGAGTCCTTTCC
The DNA here is from genome assembly GCF_024610735.1 of Ursus americanus. NCBI lineage: Eukaryota > Metazoa > Chordata > Mammalia > Carnivora > Ursidae > Ursus > Ursus americanus. The sequence goes on along the minus strand of NC_142150.1, from coordinate 36,269,009 downwards.
CCTCATGGTGTCCAGCCAGTGTTTATCTCCACAGAACTAGCTTTCCTCAACTGGAATCCAGATTTGAACCCACATTACCCCTCTCCTACCCAGAGAGGCTCAATTAAAAAACAATCTTTCTGTATTACGTACATGTCATGTCTGTCCATCTGGGCTGCCCTTACAAAGTACCATAGACTGGGCGGCTTTGTAAACAACAGAAATTTATTTCTCACCCTTCTGGAGGCTGGAAGTCAGAGGTCGGGGTTGGGCGAGGAACCTCTTCCAGGTCACAGGCTTCTTGTAGCCTCACATGGTAGAAGGGGCCAGGGAGCTCTGTGGGGTCTCTTCTATGAAGGCACTAACCCCGTTCTTGAGGGCTCCATCCTCGTGACCTAATTCCCTCCCAAAGCCCCACCTCCTGATACCGTCCTGTTGGGGATTAGGATTTCAACAGATGAACCTGGGGGAGGGGCACGAATATTCAGATCTTAGCAGCTAGGGACAGAGAGAAATGCAAGACATGTGAGTGTGTGTGTGTGTGTGGGCGTGTGTCTCTGAGACAGAAAGGACACAATGGGGAGGAGACCCAATGGGCACAGGGAGAGTGAGTGAGATGCAGACTCACAACTAATCCAGAGTCAGAGATTGTGATGGAGACAGATTAGCTCCGGGTATGAAGGTAAGAAAAAAGAACCACAACTCCAGTGCTTTGCCCATCACCTTTCCCAGGAAGAAAAGTGTAGGATGAAAGAGAATTTGAAAGGGTCTAAGCTCAGCATTTGCACCCCAGGAATCAGCAGAGAGTGGTTGCGATGGTCCCAATTCGATGTGCATTTTTTCTTGGCTCTGCCCATGTGCTGACATGTGAGCCTGCTAAGAGCCTGGGAACTGGACACGGACTCTACACGTGATGATGAGGATAAGCAAGGACCACATTCACTGCCGCATCTCCCTTTAAAATCACGAAGTATTTTCACTTTGGGCCCTCAAAACTACCCCAGATTGAAGTCGGGTGGGCATTTTCATCCCCATTTTAAAGATGAAGAATCCGAGGCTGAGAAAAGAAAAATGACTTTCAAAAATAATATAACCAGGAAGAAGTAACAGTGTAAATCCCATGGCCTCTTAGCTCCCACCTCCTCATTTTTCAGGAAGCACGCCCCTTTGTTTCTCCCCAGCGGGGTCGGAGAGGAACATCCAGAGTGTTCGCTGTGTTTAGGAAAACAGGAACCTGATCGCTGTTCTCGTCAAAGCATCCTTAAGCTCTCTGTTTCTCATGCTGTAGACCAAGGGGTTCAGCACAGGGGTGATGAAGGTGTAAACCGCAGACACTCCCTGGCCCCTATCTGGAGAGTAGCTGGAGCTGGGGCACATGAGGCTCCCACATCCGTACTGCAGCAAGACCACAGTCAGGTGCGAGGAGCAGGTGGAGAAGGCCTTGTGCCTCCCCTCCGCCGGGCGGGTCTGCAGGATGGCGGCCATGATGAAGACATAGGAGACAGTGATCAGCAGGAAGGGGACGATGAGGATGATGACGTTGACCATATAATTTGTGATAAGTTTCATTTATATTTCATGTTAACATTATAATACCTTACTGGTCAATGTTTAGTGCTTCATTTCTACAATCCCTTGAGGTGGGTTGACTTGTCCAAGTTTGCACCGCTGGCTAGTGGCTGATCTGGGATTTTAAACCAAGACTTCTGATGTCCTATCTCAATGTCTTCCGTCAATTTTCATGAACAACAAGAAGAGGATCTGGGGGTCCACACAGGCCCACCTAGGGCTGAGTTACAGCCTGCCTGATATTTTTAGTTTAAAAAAGGAATGTTTTCTTAAATAACTACCTTCTATAAACTAGGTAGGCTGTCGAGCATGGCTTAGTTAGTTCTGGCTGTTAGAACAACGTGCCAGATCCTGGGTGGCTTCTAAGCAACAGAAATGTATTTCTCACAGTCCTGGAGGCTGGAGTCTGAGATCAGAGTGCCACACGGTCGGGTGAGGACCCTCTTCCACACTCTCGTTATGTCCTCACATGGTGGAAGAGGCTAGGGAGTTTTGTGGGATTTCTATTAGAACGCTAATACCGTTCATGAGGGCTCCACTCTCATGACCTAATTACCTCCAAAAAGTGCCACTTGCAAATACCATCACATCAGGGATTAGATTCAATATATAAATTTTGAGGGGACACAAACATTCGGCACATACTAGGCCACTTCCTTTGCATAGCTAATGCCACTGGGAGTCATTCCAGTAGGTTCGGACCAGTGAGTAAATAAAATCAAATTAGAATATAATGCCATTATTTTGTGCTCTTCAAGTCTAATTCCATTGGAATACCGTTATGAAATTGGAGCATGCTGATGGAGGTGTAATGAAAGACAAGAAAATCAATCATGTCTAAATCTTGTGTAGTAAGCACATAACTTCTTAGCTCATTATTAATGCAGAATATATGTATCCCAACTCTTGGATAAAAACAATAACTAGGAACTTTCTCTTCTCCGATTCCTATCCAGATCCTGGTTGAGTAAAATTGTGTTTGTGGAGTACTTCCTGAAAGACATGCTGGCCAATCAGGCTCTAATAGTTTAGATTTATTCCCTAAAATCAAGTTAGAAAATTTGAGAGGTAGATCCTGTTTTGACCATAATCATCCCTCCTAGAACTGTTTTACGTGACTTGAACATGTCACACCATCAGCTTACATGGGGAATTAACCCTAGAAAATTCATGTCATACTTACTTATGTTATGGTGGTTAAGGTCACAGGCTCTGAAGTCAGAATGTGACAGCACTCACTAGCTGTGTGATCTTGGGGAAATTACTTAACCTCTCTAAGCCTCAGTTCTTTATGTGTAAAATATGGATAATAATGGTACCTATCTTATAAGATGTTGTGGAAATCAAGTGAGCCAATGTGTACTAAGCACCTAAACAATGTCTGGCCCATTATTCAGTGCTCAATAAATGATAGCTAGTGTTATTATTGTAATTGCTGGTATGTTGTTAGATATGCAATATTCTCCTTTGAAAAATTGTGGAGAAAGATTCTTTTACATCTGAGATTTAACCCAAAAAAGTGTTAGATTTCTCCGTATTTCTACTATATATTATTATATGAACTCTGAATTCTCCAGCTGAATTGTATTTTATTCTTTTCCTCAGATACTAGAAATCTCAGATACCTGTAGGAGACCATTATATAGACTGCAGAGAGCACATGGTTTGCATTTCTGCATAGAATTTCACTACTATCTTTTCTAGAATCCCACCTAAATTTTTCCTTTACCCCCATCTTCTTGCCTATGTGTTTTTAACATTTGTATCAAAGTATTTTTAAGCTGCTTCACACATTTTGTGGAAGCATATTGGAAACAATAAATTAAAAGTAGAGAAGTAATATATTAATTCCAGCAAACACCATTGCTATCAATAAATATCTGTCGAATCTTCACACAAGCACAGCTAAAAATACTTGGATGCCCCAGGAATTCTTGCCATCAGGATTCCATATTCCCCCCCTTTCTCACATGTAACACAATCAGATATGGAAGGGTCTGGTTTTAATCACCAAGTGCACTTGCAACTTCAAGAGAGAATGGGATTCTTTCTTTTACTCTGATCAAGAAAGAGGTCTTGGAAATACCTTTCCCTCCTCTCAATCCTCCATCTAGTCTCCACCACCAATGTCCCTAACAGCCCTGCTCATTGCCTACGATAGCTTGGGGTTCCCCTGTGATGGACCCATCTGCTGCAATGAGAAGCTGCTGACCTTACTGCTTTGGGAAGGGCTGATTGGACCAGCAGGACAATTAGTAAAAGCCCTTCAAGAACAAGTGACAGAGGACTTAAATAAATAAATAAAGATCGTGGCTGCTTCTGTATTTTCCTATTATATTTTCACACATCCATATTCTCACTGGACCGTCCATCCAACCCCCTTAAGGTAGGAAGGCTGTTGGGGTGCCTGGGTGGCACAGTCATTAAGCGTCTGCCTTCAGCTCAGGGCATGATCCCAGCGTTCTGGAATCGAGCCCCACATCAGGCTCCTCCACTAGGAGCCTGCTTCTTCCTCTCCCAGTCCCCCTGCTTGTGTTCCCTCTCTCGCTGGCTGTCTCTCTCTCTGTCAAATAAATAAATAAAATCTTTAAAAAAAAAAAAAAGGTAGGAAGGCTGTTGTTATCACCATCCTCTCTTTTATGTAGAGGCAAGGTTAGGACTCAAGTTTGTGGCTGGACCTTAAGGCTAAGTACCCAGCACTTACCAGAAAACACGAAGAAAGAATAAGCCATTTCTTCTACCTGAGGGGCCTTGTGGACTTATTATAAAGGCAATGCCAAAACACATGAAACTTAGTTATATAAAAAGAAGTGTGATTTAAATCAGTGAAAAGAGAAAGATCGCTGTCAGAGAAGTGGCCGGACAGACTTTATTAAGGAGGTGGGTCTTGAGCAGGCAAAGAGAAAGGTCAAAAGGCATTCGAGTACGTGAATCCATTGGGCCTGCATACCATCAGGGATGTAGTCCCTTAAAACAGGTAACAGGACAGCATCCACTGTATCAACGGCTACTGTGTCTCTATGTGTCCATTCGTTCATCCTTCTCCTCACTGACACTCCTGTCCAGTCCTTACTCTAAGCCGTACGGTGAGAGAGGAGGCTGGCTACGTGGGCAGGGCCGATCCAGGGCTTCCTCACCGGAATCCACTAAAAAGCAGAGGAATTCGCACTGATGAGCATTTCACAGGCTGAGACAGCCATGGAGACGGTTCTCTCTCCACTCCTTCCTTTTTGCTTTGGAGCTTCCTGTCCTTCAGATCGTGCCCCTACTCCTGGTTTGGGGAGTGTTTATCCTAGGAAGGAATATTTTTCTAGGAAGCTTTCCTGAACCAGCACGTTCTTGCCCTAAGTCTCCTTACTGCCTCAGTCACCTCTCGATTCCTTATGCTATAGATCAAGGGGTTTAGCACTGGTGAAAAAAAGGTGTAGACAACAGACACTGCCCGGCCCTCTTCTGGAGAGTAGCTGGAGCTGGGGCGAAGGTAGATAAGGACGCAACTCCCATACTGCAGGAGAGCCACGGTGAGGTGGGAGGAACAGGTGGAGAAAGCCCGGCGCTTGCCCTCAGCTGAATTCATCCTCAGGATGGCGGCCACGATGCAGCCATAGGAGAGGCAGATAAGGAGGAAGGGGATCGCCACGGCGGCCACACTGACAGCATAGAGAGCAGCCTCATGTACACGGGTGTCTGCACAGGCCAAGCGCGTGACTGCAGGCATGTCACAGAAGAAGTGGTAGATTTCATTGGGGCCGCAGAATGGAAGGTGGCAGATCAGAATGGTCAAAGGCAGTGACAACAGGAATCCCAGCCCCAAAGAACCTAACGTCATCTGCCCACAGAGCTGCCGACTCATGATGAGGCTGTAGTGCAATGGATGACAGATGGCCACGTACCTGTCGTAGGCCATGACAGCAAGCAAGACACAGTCAGACCCTCCAAGAAGGATGAAGAAGAACATCTGGGCCCCACAGGTAGGGAGAGAGATAAGCATCTGCCCCATGGAAAAGATGCTGGCCAGAGTCAGGGGAGCGATGTTGGTAGAGTAACCAATCTCCAGCATGGCCAGGACAAAGAGGAAGAAGTACATTGGGGTATGGAGGGAGGGATCTCTCCAGATGGTGAGCCCAATGGTCATGTTCCCAACAAGACTTCCTAAGTACAACAGCAAGAGGGCCACAAATATGAGGGGAACCACCGCTGGGTCTGTTGAGAAAGGCTGGAAGTGGAAGTAGACCCCTCCAGTCTGGTTTTCCTCTTCCATTAGACCTGGTACAAGGAAAGAAGTCAAGGGAAAAGTGACTCTCCGTGTCCTTGAGCCTGGAACCGGCCCAGCCACGTTAAAAACACTGTCTACAATCCCTGAGTACTTATCCTCATTGCTTCCTTCCGAGTCCAGTTAATGTTATCTCGCCTGGCCACTGCTTACTCTACTAGCTGTGTGACCTTGGAGAAGTTACAGACTTCAGCGCTCTCCTTTTAAACGCAGGGGGAGCCTCACACCCACCTCCGAGCTGTGGTGAAAATTAAATGAGATCCTGTGCCTGAAAGTGCCAAGGCTGATGCACCCAGTAGGTTCTCAATGGGGTTTCCTATTTTCCTATTTCCATTCTTTCCTTGATTTTCATTCTTTTATATACATATATGCAAATATTTCTGATCATTCACATGCCTCTTTAGTACTCTGATTATCCAGTTACCACAACAACATCTTAAAAATACATATTTGGGGCGCCTGGGTGGCTCAGTCGGTTAAGCGTCTGCCTTTAGCTCAGGTCATGATCCCAGAGTCCTGGGATCGAGCCCTGCATCAGGCTCCCTGATCAGCAGGGAGTCTGCTTCTCCCTCTCCCTTTGCTGCTCCCCCTGCTTGTGCTTTCTCTCTCTCTCAAATAAATAAATAATAAATAATAATACATGTTTATACAAAGAGCATATGATTCTCATGTCGAGCCAAGAAGACAGGCAACACAGGTGTTGCCTTTCACTGATAGAAATGTGGACCTGGAAGCCCAGACGAGTTAAATAGCTCACACAGCTATCCTCCCCTGTCAGGATTTTGTGATCGCATTTTTTCCTTCAACATTCAACAATCCAGTTTGTTTTGTTTTGTTTACCAAACGTGAACTCTACTTTCATTTTGCCTTCTTGCATATGCTCACCTGCATTTTTGTGGTGTCTATCCTGGATAGCCACCCAGGCACCCCGAGATCCATCTGTCTCAAACACTTTTTAAATTATATTACTCCACATTCACTCTAAACTTAAAAAAGCAAAAGAACCTCAATTTTGGGACACCTGGGTGGCCCAGTCGGTTGAGCGTCTGCCTTCAGCTCAGGTCATGATCTCGGGGTCACGTCCGGCTCTCAGCTCAGCAGGGAGTCCGCTTCTCCCTCTCCCACTCCCCCTGCTTGTGCTCGTTCTCTCTCTCTCTCTCTCTCTCTGACAAATCACTAGACAAATCCTAAAAAAAGAAACAAAAACAGAAAACCTCAATTTTGTCAATTATATCTCAAAAGCTGAAGGGAAAAAAGCAAAGGAATGCCTTATTCCTATAGTACCACACACAATTATTACAGGCTGAGTCACAAAATATTTTTATAAGCAAAATTAGTATGACTCATGGGGCGAGGTGGAAGTTCAGGAAATCACTCCATGAACGTGCCCCACTGCCCCATCTCACCACTCACGTCTTTATTCCAAGTCCCTAGGTCCTCAGGCACGGGACCCTTAAATTGCATTGAGTTTGAATTTGCTGCAAGGTAGGCTTGCAGGTGCATGCAAGTATTTTCCGGCGTTTACGGAATTTTCGATTACGTTTGAATGTCCAAAGCTACAGAGCACTTCTTGCGTTGATCTTCTTGGGGGATACCTAGGCCAGGCCGGGCCAGAAACACTGCTCTGCTAAATTACATGGGTGGGACAAAAATGGCAAATTATTTTTGTTGTTTAACATGTGAGCCAAGTTTTAATATTATGTCTTCCTTGGGTTTGGGTCTTAAGGACGATGCTCAGTGCCGTCAACGTTGTGGAGAAATGAGCACTGCCAAGCTCGCTGGTGGAGGGGTGAAAGGTCTGACGCTTTGGGGAAATAATTTTCAAATGCTTGTATTTTGTCAAATACAGACAATTTGCCACGTGGGTAATGCATACATGAGCATTCATCATACTGTCCTCTGAATTCATGTAGGTTTGAAATTTTCCAAATAAAAAAATGCGTATTTGGATTTAAGGTGCGTTATTCTACTTCAGGACTCTAAAGTCAGAAATCAATCTAAAATATAATAATCATAACAACAACAAAAAGCACAGCATAATTTTCATAGAAAATCATGAAACAACCTAATACAGAATGCTAGATTCAGTTGATGAAACACTACGCAATTGTTTAAAATTACATTTATAAAGACGATGTCATACCGTGAAAATATTTATGATATAATACTACACAGAAAATGAAATTTAAAAAGTTACCATCTCTGCACCACAAAAAAAATCCAGGCTTGAGTGATGCACCTGACGGATACTTTTCCTGTTCTGTATTCTCCAAAATCCCATAATAAACATCAAAACTCTTATAATTTTAATTACAAGCTTATAACACGATAAAAAGACAAGCAGTGTTGTCCTCAAACGGCAGAGGACAATATTTTGCAAATGTTTAGAGCAAGTAAACAATTTATACAGAATCTTTCCTTAAGAAAAGTATTTGTCTCATCACAATTGACGACCACATTTTCCGCAAGAAAAGTGTCATTGCACCAGTGCTCTCATCCTTACTCCAGGTCACTTGCAGTCAATCACCCCCAGAATGGAAGTGAAGGAAGTTTGTTTTCCCTGACAGCCTGCTTTCCTTAAATGCTGACATAGAGCAGCCCCAGCACCTCAACTATTCCGGGGAAACAGCCCCACCGAAGGAAGGCACCGTGGGGCACCACAGACCGCCTGGGAAGTGCTGAGGCGGAAACTTGAAACTGGCTGTTCACACTTGGTGCACAGATGACCCCCCCCCACACTCTACATTGTTCATTCTTGAGTTATCTGTGCACATGTCCGTCCCCCTGGCCACATAACATGCAGCGTCTATAATTCATCTACGCACACACTCACACACAGCTTGCCAATGACAGGTGCAACTCAACTCTTTAAAAAATAATTAAGCCAGCCCGACAAAAGCCAGATATTCTGAATCACAGCAGGGAAAACTGGAAAAAGGAATAAGATTAAAATAGTAGCCAACATGTATGGGGTGCCTGCTGATGTCTCCCGCACTACAAATAATAATAACTGGGGCACCTGGGTGGCTCAGTCGTTAAACGTCTGCCTTCGGCTCAGGGAGTGATCCCAGGGTCCTGGGATCAAGCCCCACATCGGGCTGCCTGTTCTGCTGGGAACCTGCTTCTTCCTCTGCCACTCCCCCTGCTTGTGTTCCCTCTCTTGCTGGCTGTCTCTCTCTCTGTGTCAAATAAATAAAATCTTTAAAAAAATAATAATAATAATAATAATAACAACTGGGGCACCTGGGTGGCTCAGTTGGTTAAGCGTCTGCCTTCGGCTCAGGTCATGATCTCAGGGTCCTGGGATTGAGCCCCGTGTTGGACTCCAGGCTCAGCTGAGAGTCTTTTTCTCCCTCCGCCTCTGCCCCTGTCCCTGCTCGCGCGCTCTCTCTCTCTCTCTCAAATAAATAAATAAAATCTTTAGGAAAAAAAAAAAACAAAAACCAAAACAAAACAAAAAACAAATAATAATAGCTAACCTTTATTGGATGTCGGGTACTATTCTAAGCACTTTCCGCCAATTTATTCATTTACTTCTCATATTAAACTTATGAGGTAGGTGCTATTATTTCTTCTTTTTTTTCAGGTAGGTGCTATTATTGACCTTATTTGACAGATGAGGAATTCAAAGCACAGATTCCAACCCCAGCCAAAAGGCTGAAGACTGCATACGCTTAACCACTGCTCCGCGTGACTTGTCATGAGTACGTCCCCACACTTGTCACCTTTGCGTGGTGAAGCTTTATACATGGGGACGTGTGGCAGAACAAGGATTGGTTGTATTCCATCTCTAGGAGACAGTACATCATCTGTTAGTTGGGAATCTTAAACAAAAAAAATTCAGGTACTTAATATTCCCGCTGCTGGGAATTAATTCTGAAGAAGCAAGTCAAAGGAATAAGAAAGTATTCATATAAGGCTGTTTCTAGCAGTACTGTTCCTGGATCTAAAAGAAAGAAGCAAATCGCACAACCCACAAGGAACTGAAATGCCCAACGGTTAAAGAGTAATGAAATGATCTGGTGTGCGAATTCAGAGGATTAGAAGGCCTTTGCTGAGAAAAGAGTAGAGAAGACAGTGTTGAAAAAACGGGAAGTGCATAGAGAGGGCTGTCAGTTTAAGTGTCAACAAACAAGGTCAAGTACCCCACCCACCACAGTCACAGGGCTGGGAAACTTTATAACTGGACCAAAGCCTGAGAGGCCATAGACAGTTATAAATGTGTTGTTCACAGAAATGAGTGTGTTTGCATGTTTTTTGCAAATCTTTTGTACATTTGTCTAATCGCTTAAATTTTTAAAGTATTTTTTTAAAGATTTTATTTATTTATTTGAGAGAGAGAGAGCATGAGCTGGGGGAGGGACAGAGGGAGAGGGAGAAGCAGACTCCCCTGATGAACAGGGAGCCTGACGAGGGGGCTCGATTCCAGGACTCCATGATCATGACCCGACCCAAAGGCAGACCATTAAGTGCCTGAGCCACCAAGCACCCCTAAAGTATTTTTTAAATAAAAATGAGGGAAACCATCATCAGGGGCTTTTTCTAACCAAATGCCAAAACCTACCTCAGGCTGGTTGAAAATCCCTGGGAGGGTAAGTTTGCAGAAGGCTTTTTAAGCATTTCTTTCCTTCAGAGCTTGGAAACAGTCCATATCATTTGGGGTCCAGGGAGGCTGAGCTACCAGAGTCTCCGGAAACTTCTCCTGAGGGATGCCAGAGCCTGAAGTTAACCACGTCCTGTCTTCCCTTCACAAGAACCCTCACAGACCCATGTGTCTGAAGCTTACTTACTGAGCACCTACTCTGTTCCCCGACACTGATGTGGAAAGTGGAGATAGAGCGGAAACAGGAGAGAAAAAGCCCTGGACCTGATGAAGCTTACGTCCCCGCAAGAAAGAGCAGACAGAAAATAAGAAAAAAATAATCATATAATTTTAGGTAATGATAAGTGCATATGGAAGATAAAGCAGAGTGGTGGGGTGGGGGCGGGCAACTTCAGCTATAGGAGTGGAGGAAGACCCCTCTGGGAAAGTGACTTGAAGGGAGTCCTGAAAGCGTAACCGAGAAGAACAGGTGCACAATGACTACGTTCTACGTTCTAGAAATCCGCTGTACAACATCGTGCCTATACTTAACAATACTGTATTGTACACTAAATAGATAAAGGGGATTTGAGCTACAAACCTCCCATTATAAAATCAATAAGTCACAGGGATTAAAGTACAGCCTAAGGATTGTCGTCAGTAATACTGTCACAACTTCGTATAGTGACAGATGGTAACTACCCTTGTGGTAAGCATTTCCTTATGTGTATAATTGTCCAATCACTATGTGGCATGCCTGAAACTAATAAAATATAAAAATTCAACTTCAATTGAAAATTTTCAAAATCAAAACTGATGAACATAGGGGAAGGGAAAGAAAAATAAAATAAGATAAAAACAGAGAGGGAGGGAAACCATAAGAGACTCTTAACCATAGGGAACAAACTGAGGGTTCCTGGTGGGGAGGTGGGTGGCAGGATGGGGTAACTGGGTGATGGGTATTAAGGAGGACACTTCATGTAATGAACGCTGGGTGTTATATACAGCTGATGAACCACTAAATTTATACCCCTGAAACTAATAATACAGTATATGTTAATTAACTTGAATTTAAATAAAAAATTTTTTAAATAATAAAATAAAATCACAAAAAAATTTAAAGGGTAGATTTCATGTTAAGTATTCTTATCACAATAAGAAGTAAAATAAAATAATTTTTATGAGGTTGCTGGAATGTGTAAAAATAAACAGACGGGAAAGAGTATTCGGGGAGAAGCATTAGCACATGAAAGGGTCCTGAGGCAGCTATAATTTGTCTGGTTTAGTGAACCACAGAAACAGTGATGTGGTTGGATGGATGCAGAGGAGTCAGCAATGGGGAAAAAGGAAAGAGGTAGCCAGAGGAAGGTAGCCACAAATCATGCGGAGACTTGAGGGCGACAGTTAGAAGTCTGGATTCCATCGTGAGTGTTATGGGAAATCACTAGAGGTTTTAAGGAGAGGGATATGCTGGCCCTTGTGTTGTAACAAGGTCACTCAACTATGATTCAGAGAACATACTAGAAGGAAAGAGGAGGCAGGGAGATGGTCAGGAGGTTCAGATGCCGTGAGAGGACTGGTAGCCCCAGAATCGAACTCACCCAGCTCCTTCTACCCCTCCTTCTTCTCTCCCTCAAAGATCAGTTATACGGAGATCTGGCTAGATGTGAGAAAAAAATATATGGTTCTCCTCTACAACAGGTTACTTTATCCGACTGGCTTTATAAAAAATAAGTAGTTTCGATATTTCCGATTGCCCTCTCCATTTCCATGGTTGACCTATAAAAGATATTAATAGATCTGACAGTTGTTGGATACTTACTATGGGCACATTTTCTGCTAAGTGTGTCATGTGCACTATTACCCATGATTACCTCCGTTTTACAGACGGCGAAACTGGGGCTTTCAGAGTAAATAATTTGACCAAATTTAGGTATCTTTAAAAGACAGAAAGCTAGGAATAGAACCCAACGTGAAGGACTTCGAAGCTACCCTCTAGACTACACATTTGCAATGAATACACTGGTGGTCCAAGTACGATACAGCGATCAGCAGAATCAGTGTCAGCTGGGAGCTTGGTACCAGTGCAGACTCCCAGGCCCCACCCCAGACCACTTAACGTGTAGAAGTTTTAAGTTAAAATTCCTTACATTCTCTAGGTGTAAAATCATATCATCTGAGACCAATTATTTTATTTTCTTGTCTGCATTATTTAGAACCTCCAAAAAGTGTTGATTAATCATGGCGATGACGGGTGTCCTGTCTAGCACCTGATATTTTGTGAACGTGGTTTAATTACTCCACCGTTTTAATGATGCCTGCTGTGAGATTTTAATATAGTCTTTTTCGCATGAAGTATCAGGCTCTACAGAAGGAGTCAGCAAGTTTGCTCTGTAAGTCCCAGACCGTATAGGTTTTAAGCTTGGTGCACGTACAGCCTCCGTCACAACTGCTCGATTTTGCTGCAGGCATAGACAACAGGGGAATGAATAAGCATGGCTGCATGCCAATAAAACACTATTTACGAAAAACAAACAGCCCTCAGATGTAACATGTAGCCCATAGTGTGCGGATTCCTGCTTTAGGGACAGCGTAGTTTGAATTTTGATGCCATCGCTCGCTAGCTACATTCCCTTGGGTAAGTTACTAGACATCTTGGTCCTCAGTTTCCTTATCTAAAAATGAGGTTAACAGTAGCCCCTCCTTCATAATGTAATTATGCAGACTAAGTGATCCACGCGACGTACTTAGAAAAATTGCCTACGTCAGAAACAGCATTCAACAATAGAGGCAAAAGAGCAGAAACCTTTCCTGATTTATTCCCCATTGTACTCCCGGTTCCTGGCACACAGTAAGCACTCAATAAATATTCACAGAATAACTAAAAGCTAACTATAATATATTTAAATAGTTTATTTCTATTCTTATTTTATTCAGAGCTTTTCTAAAGAATCAGTTGAAGTCCATCAGATAACTTTTCAGCAGCTCTGAGCATAAATGTAGTATTTGCCTCTTCTCTTCAACATAACACGGGAAGTCCTAGCCAAAGTAATCAGGCAAGAAAAAGAAGGAAATGCTGCCGTTTGCGACAACATGAATGAACCTGGAGATTTTGCTAAGGGAAATAAGCCAAAGAAACACAAGTACGGAATCATATCCCTTATATGTGGACTCTAAAAAAAGTTGAACTCCTAGAAACACAAAGTAGAAGGTGGTTACCAAGGGTTGGGGAGTGGGGGTATCGGGGAGACGTTGGCCAAAGGGTACAAGTTTCCAGTTATAAGATGAACAGCTTCTAGATACCTACTATACAACATAGTGACTACAGTTAATAATGTACTGTATCCTTGAAATTTTCTAAGTGAAGAGATATTAAGTATTCTCACCACATACACAAAAAGTAACTATATGAGGTGATGAATATATTATTTAGCTTGATTGTGGTAATCATTTCACAATGTATATATAGATTAAAAATCACATTATATATCTCAAATATATATAATTTTTATTTGTCAATTTTAGCTGGAACATGAAATATTGGGGATGAATATCTGGAAGTCAGGATAAATAAAATCAGTAGCTCTCAACATTCTCTGCACCACACAACTTTATGTGTTTTCTCTATGAACCCCACAGTCAAAATCTTAAAGCTAAGAAAAGGTCAGGTGACATGATAAACACTGCACATGCATTATCCCATTCAACCTCCACAACTACTCTATGAGAGAGGAGCTGTACTGTCATCCCCACTTTGCAGGTAAGGCAAGTAAGGCTTAGAAAATTTAATTAACTTACCCAAAGGCACACTCAGCCAGGGTCCAAGCCAAGGTTTAAATCCAAGTCTGTGTGAATTCAGACCCACTCTTTTAGCCACGCTTTTTTTTTAAAGATTTTATTTATTTATTTGTGAGAGAGAGAGCACAAGCAGGGAAGAGAGGGAGAAGCAGGTTCCCCACTGAGCAGGGAGCCCGATGTGGGGCTCCATCCCAGGACCCTGGGATCATGACCTGAGCCGAAGGCAGACACTTAACCGACTGAGCCACACAGGTGTCCCTCTTTTAGCCATTCTTATATATATTGCCTCCAAACCCCATGTTTTGAAAATTACTACCTACCTAACTCTTTTTTTTTTAAATAGGTTCCATGCCTAGCATAGAGCCCAACGTGGGGATCAAACTCATGACTATGAGATCAAGACCTGAGTCAAGATCAAGAGTTGGACACTTGGGGTGCCTGGGTGGCACAGCGGTTAAGCGTCTGCCTTCGGCTCAGGGCGTGATCCCGGCGTTCTGGGATCGAGCCCCACATCAGGCTCCTCTGCTATGAGCCTGATTCTTTCTCTCCCACTCCCCCTGCTTGTGTTCCCTGTCTCGCTGGCTGTCTCTATCTCTGTCAAATAAATAAATAAAATCTTAAAAAAAAAAAAGAGTTGGACACTTAATGGACTGAGCCACCCAGGTGCCCCCCCAACTCTATCTTTTAAATAAATAAAAACATAAGTAATAATAACAATAATAATATAAAATCATCCCAGGAAAATGTATGACATATGTTAGGGTTTTTGAAATATTAAAATTACCTTGGAAACTCCATTAATAATCTCGAAGGGACTTTGAGATATGGGGATGGGAGATGGTAACTGTTAGATGACCTCTTAAATCCCTTTTCATTCCATAATTTCATGAATGACCTTTTTAAAAAGAAAAAAGCTCTAGATGGTCCCTAATTTCTCCAGGGAACACTGAAACAAAACCATGTCTTTGGATGAAATTGATTGAAGCATCAGCGTTCATTAATCTCAACAAATATTACCGTCAGGATTTGAATGGCTCATACAAAATACCCAAGTTGGTGGTGAGTGAAGAGTTTGGTGTTGGGTATATGAAATAGAAGATACTTAACAGTGATCCAACAGAAATGTCAAATAGACGTGAATATACCAGTCTGAAGTTCAGGGACAAGATTTGCTGGAAATAACACATTTGAGAATTATCAGCCTGTTGCTTGTATTTAAAGCCAAACAACTAAATTGAATCATTCGCAAAAAAAGTAAAAAGAAAAGAGGATCTAGGACTGCGAGCCAGCTGGAGTGGAAATTAGGAAAAGAGAAGAAGCCAGCAAAGTAGACGAAGAAGGAATATCAGAAATATAAAGTAAAATTAGGAGGAATTAATTTTCCATAAGTAAAGAGAGCAGGGGATATTGCAGAATACATCCTACCCCCTGAAAGAAAGAAAGAAAGAAAGAAAGAAAGAAAGAAAGAAAGAAAGAAAGAAAGAAAGAAAGAAAGAATAATGCTGCATGTAGAAATTAACGTTTTAAAAACATGATTTCAAGGTAAATCAAGTGAAAATAATTTTTCTTACCCTCAGCTGACCTCATCACTGAACTTATCAACAAGTTACTGATAATCCCCAGGGAAGATGTACCAGTGGAATAATCCTGATGCAATTTTAATTCTTAAGGAACACTGTATTTAATCTTGTTGCTTTATGCTTCCCAGGCAGACCCCACTCATCTCAGGGGACCAAGAATGTCCCTTTAGCCAGATTAGTTATGAATGTCCTTACCCGATGATAATTTTGAGTCTGAATGTCAGGGGAACTTCAAAGGTAGGTTTTAGGCTACAGGGATGTAGTGAGTAAAGCCCAGAGGTTACCTTACACGAAGAAGAAAAAGGCAGGACGGAACATGCCTTTAATCTAAGAGTTGATTAGATAGGAATCAGGTTGAGTTTCAGAAGTGTTTAACATAATGCCCTGAATCAATGAGATATGTGAATCTAGAAGTGGTCTGCATACCCGCCCAGGGGTGGTCTGCATACCTGCCCAGGGATACTCTGAGGACAGAAGGACCTAGGGGCAGACTCTGGGGCCCTCAGTGTTTAGCAAAGGATCCAAGTAAATCTGCAATGGCTTGCATTCCACACGAGCCCGGTATAAGGTAAGAATCTCCTCCCAGACTCCAGATTTGAGAAGATTAGGAAAATCCCTAGCTTGTAACTAGGCCAAGCCTTGTGGTAGGCACTGGTCAGGGAAGAGAAACTAAGGATGGAACTTTTCACAGAAAGAGTCAAAGTCCAATTCCTGCTCAGAACCAATGTTTTATACCAGACGGTTTAAGGGGGACTCAAGAATGCATACTGTCAAATTCACGCTCTTCAGACTGATGAATGGCAAGGAGGAGGCTCTGTCTGAAATGGTCAAGGAATCATACTCTAGATCAGTTTAAGAGTCCAATGCTAACGAGCACTGAAACAAAAAGATGTCAGTACTTTTAAGGCTTTCTCCAGTTTAAAAATATCCATCATTCCAAACTTCAAACTCATAGAAGCTGAAGAATTAGGAAACATCTACTTCTATTATGAAAGGAATGACTAGAAGTTTCCTTCACATCAAGAATCCCCTTGATGCATATAAAAATAATTCTAATTATATGCAATTTTTCAAAAAACATTATTCTAAAAAGAGAGATATGCCTGTGTACGAGTGCCCAATAAATATTGCCCACTGGTATGAAGTAGAAGAATAACTTTTTGTCAAATGCCTGAATATTTCATTTGAAATATTCAAAATATGTTTGTAAAAGTATTATGTTTAACCATGTGAAATTGCCTATATGCTACCATTATGGGCTTTCAGAAACAAATTCCATATGATTCAACATGTTAGCAATAAAGCGATAGATACCACATTGGAGCTCCTTCCTGCCAGATGCTGCTGCCGGAAAGTTCTCACAGAAGTCTCTTCCAGAAAGTAAGGAACACTCTTCAGACACCTAATCTCTTCAGATGTATAGATGCATACAAAATTTAAATTTCATTTTATGAATGATATTTATGAATTCATAATTCATATATGAAATTCATATATACTCAAACATATAGAAAATGTTATTCAAGAATGTTTTGTAAGGACAAATATATCTTTTGTTTGGATACATCTGATGTCGGAACATTTTCTTTGAATAGGTATGAATAGACCTTACAGCTGGCATGAGTATCTCCAAAAGCCACAGACACCTGTGTTCCAAACGGGGCTTTTGCCCTGTGTATGGTGGTTAACGTTGTTCTTCCTTCTCTGTTCTTCCCACAATCAACACTCCCAAGTTAAGATTTTATCTTCCTATTCAGGTGAGTCCAGCTTTGTGCTAATAGATATGCCATGTACATCAATTAGGCCAAGTATACCTAAAGTCAACACATTGTATATAAACTCTCAACTAATTTATGAGATAGTGGCCATTCTTCATTCTGTTTACAGAGGGACTCTGTAATATAAGGTGACATAGAAAACTAAAAGTGGAACTGGATGTGACATAAAATCTTTCCCAGAAAATATTAGATAGACCTGCCAGGCATTCTACCCACTCAGCAATTTAAATCTGTTTCGGTCTCAAGTTAATGGAAGGAATCAATGAATCAATATATTTTATTGAGCAGTTAATATGTGCCAGGCATTCCAGTAGGTTCTCGTATGGACATCGTTTCATTTTCACCTCACAGCAGCCTTGTAAAGAAGTGAGGTGTTATTCTGAACAAATGGGATCTTAGAGAGGGCAACGGACTTAACAAGATCACAAAACTAGTAAGTAGCAAAGCTGGAATTTGAGTACACATCGTTTATTCCAACATAGCCTACTTTCTACCATCTTTCTTGGAAGCATCATCTCCCCCAACTTATATGCTTCTTTTATATATGCATTGTCCTAAGATTGTTTGGTTGTATAATGAAACTTAGTTAAAAGACCACGTTTTAACCACCTTTTCTCCCCTTGTTATAAATGTTGTCTACAATTTAAATTGAGTGAAACTGACAAGGGAGAATGCAAGTGTTTTAAACAGAACAAGAAGAAGGGAAAATCTGGCCAACAGCCTTGTCCCTGTGACTCCACAGAGGAGACGGCATCTCAATCATCTTTGCATCCCCTCAAGTACCTTGTATATTTAAATGATAAATTAAAAAAGGACCCACCCGTGCAACCTTGGGCAAGTCAGGCAATCTCTTTGGAAGCGATGGACGTGATAACCTGGCAGAGTTCTGATTTTGTGGGCATCTGTGACCTTCTGTGGCCACTAGTCAACTTGGACAGGAATTACATGAAGGACAAAGAACTCATGGAGCCATGTTCTTCATTGCATGATGGTAAACAGTCTCAGGAGATGATAAACCATGTTCCCAAAGACTAGCTATCCCATGGGCATTTTCTCTGAGCCATACTTATCTTAGAAAATGTTGACTACTTCTTTAGTTGTTTTCTTTGGAATAGTAAGGGAGGAACTGTTCCAAATCAGGATTGTACGTTTGGGAAGTTCGGAAAATTATTTTTCATTGGGTAATAGCCAATTCGTGGTCTAACAGTACATCTAAAACTTTTCTACTTAAGTACTAATTAATCAGTAGGAGAGACAATTTATATTAAGGACTTGGTGAACAACCCCAAGAAAGAAATCTCTTGGAAATACTCTGTTTTTATCCCCCAAAATTCATGCAGAACTTCCTCTACGTATACATCTCCACTTTTTTTTATACGAAATAATTTTCAAAAAAATCTTCAAGTTAAAATTGGCCTTTTAAGAAAGCTGCACCATGTTGATCCTGCGACTTGATTTTGTCCTGGACACAGTTTTGTACCCTGTAGACTCTAGAATATACACATTCTGGTTTAGAACGCATGCCCAGATCCAAACAATCACCACCGTCACTCCAGATTTATATAAAGAACTGTCAGCAGAGCATTCAGTCATTGGTTTGCACAGTCCCCGACATTTGCTTCCATATTTTGGCATCATATAGAAGGAATATCTGAAAGTTCCAGACCATCTTTGAAACATGTCTAGTTGGTTTCTTCTTTGCAATAATGAAAGCACTTCATATAACCTAAAGTTGATATAGCTTCCAAATAGAACCTAACATATCTTCATCTTGTTGCAATGAAGAGATTGCAATGAGTGGGGAAATTTTCCATGAAGAAATGAAGAGAAGAGCTAATAGTAGGCTGGATAATGTGGTACTCCAATTTCTTATTCAGAACCCTGGATTTCATAGTACTTCTCTACATTTGATTTCCTCTTCCCTTTTCTAGACCTTGTAATAAAATGAAGCCAATGCAGCCTATGCATTGCATTTAGACACAAGAGCTTTGAGGAGATCAGGTGGACTTATGCCCAAGAGGTTGAGTGGACTTCTGTGCCCAAGGAGGTGGTAACTGAGAAAAAAAAATGAACAGATGGTACCATTGGGACTTTTCATCTCTAGCTGTCCTTATGAAATGACTTATTCATTTGTATCACCTGCATTGGTTTGGTTCAACCCAAAACTCTTGTGTTCGTTTTGGGACTAGACTCTTGGCCACCAGAAGGCAGGACGTTAAAATTGTAGGCTCCTATGAAAACTCTTTGAGCATCACTCAGGACCCTAGGTCCTGGGTCGCAAAGGACCTTGTCTTTGTTCCCATGCTCTCTCTCATGTAGGATGAATTAAGCCACTCTCCCTCCATCTTCACCGAAATAGCATAGTTTTTAACCAAACCCTTTCTCCCTGCTACTTATAAAAGAAAGAAGGGGGGGCACCTGGATGGCACAGTCGGTTAAGCATTCGACTCTTGGTTTTGGCTCAGGTGGTGATCTTCGGGTCATGATCTCGGGGTCGTGAGATAGAGCCCCGCATGGGGATCCATGCTCAGTGTGGCGTCTGCTAAGATTCTCTCCCTCTCCCTCTGTCCCTCCCGCTCATGCTCTCGCTCTCTTTCAAATAAATCTTTAAAAAATAAAAGAAACGAGGGAGATTCTGTTGCATTGTTAGGGGCAGGATTTACTAGATAAAACAATAGTCTCGATTGTAATTATGCCTCTCTTAAGTCTGAAAATAATGTAATCTAACATTTTTGGTCTCAGATCTTAGGTGCTCTTTTTACCATAGACCATCTAAAGTTCTACATACAGCTGAAATATCATCAAATAACAAAGCCACTTAGGAAATATTAAATAGTATAGAGAGAGGCAGTATAGTATGAACCTAGATTAAGCATAAGAGTTCTATGGTCAAGTAGACTGTGCTCAAATCCTGGCTCTCCCACTTTCTACCTGTGTGACTTCAAAACATTTCCTAACCTCTTTAAGCCTGTGTCTTCATCTGTAAAATGGTGTGATAATAGCACAGGCTTCCAAAGTAGTTTTGTGGAATAAGTGAACAAATGCACATAAATCATTTTTCACCATGCCTAGCACTTAACATGGAATAAATGACAATTTGTCATAAGAGACCCTGTCCTCAGGGAACCTAGAATATAATTTGGGACAGAACCAATAGACACAGAAGAAGACAGTGTAATAGCATTAAAATCATAACACTGAGCAACACAGAATTTCGGAGAAAGGAGAGAGAGATTTAAACTGGAGTGGTCTGGGAAGACATCATAAAAGAACATGACCTAGAATTTGAAAGCTGGGCAGGGTTTGGATGAGGCAAAAGAGAGAAGATGAGATTTCTAACTGGACAGAGAACAGAAGTATGTGAAACAGGAAGGAGAATGATGGGGAAGAGGCCAATGAATGAGTAGACCATATGGTACACGACAGGGATAACTGGGGCCACAGTGGGATTAGGTTCAAACAGTCAGGTCCAAGAAAGGCTGGAATAAGCAGCAGAGGAGCACGAAGGTTGTCGTGTAAGCAACAGGAAGGCACTAAAGCAGATGGATGATGTGATCATGGAGAGCAGGACAGACGATGAAGGGAAGAGGAAGGAAAACGGGAGAAGAGATAGGAGGCTATCACAAGAACCCAAACGTAAGATAACAACGGATAGGACTGACTGGGGCAGTGGGAAAGGACCAAAGCAATATATATGAGAAATTTTTGTAGGAAAAATGATGAGTATTTAGGAACAAATTGGGTAAAGGAGAGGCAGCGGGTAAGTCAATCACATCTCTCAGTGTTGACTTAAATGGCAGTTTGTGCTGCTTTATCAGTGTAGCAATTCTATAGTTCTCTTTAAGTTATAACATCCATCAAATGAAACTTTCCTGGGACGTTTGTGTTTCAAGTTTCACATAATGAATCAAAATCCTATTTTATCTATTTTGCAACTTTGAACTTTAAATTGACTTTACTCATTAATTCATTTAGCAAATACCCCTTGGAAAGCTTTTTATATTGGGCACTGTGCTAGGCACTGAAATCAAAGCAAAGAGCATCCAAATCCCCACCACTGAGGATTTCTCGGGCTTCGGTACTTGAGGGTAGAGGAGGAAAGGTGAGGGGTGGCAAACGTGTAAATTATAACATTCCCAGATCTGCACTGACATGCAAGTGTGCACGTAATCGCTGAGGTACCTCAAAAAGTGCTCTAACGCCGAACAGGGGGGTGCAAATACATCATATTGTATGGGAGGTGCCTAGAGACGCAGGTCATCTTTCCTTTTTCCAGATCAAATACACTACCCATGGAAGGAATCAATAAAACTGCAAAGATACAGTTCTTCTTTCGTCCATTCTCAGCTGACCCTGAGATCCAGGTGGGGATTTTTGTGGCCTTCCTGGTGATGTACTTGACCAGCCTCAGTGGAAACACCACAGTTGCGGTCCTTGTCCAGACCAACCACTCCCTCCACGTCCCCATGTACTTCTTCCTGGCTAACCTGGCCGTTCTGGAAATCTTCTATACGTCTGCCATTGCCCCACTGGCCTTGGCAAACCTCCTTTCAATGGGCAAAACTCCTGTTTCCATCCCTGGATGTGGGACCCAGATGTTTTTCTTCGTCTTCTTGGGTGGAGCTGATTGTGTCCTGCTTGCGGTCATGGCTTATGACCGGTTCGTGGCAATCTGTTACCCTCTAAGATACACCCGCATCATGAGCTGGCCCTTGTGTGTGGAGCTGATGGTAGGGTCCCTGGCGCTGGGGTTCCTGCTGTCGCTGCCACTGACTATTTTAATCTTCCATCTCCCATTCTGCAACAACAACGAGATCTACCACTTCTACTGCGACATGCCTGCAGTCATGCGCCTGGCCTGTGCAGACACACACGTTCACGAGACTGCCCTGTACCTCATCAGCTTCGTCGTCCTAAGCATCCCCCTCTCATTAATCTCCATCTCCTATGTCTTCATCGTGGCAGCCATTTTACGGATCCGGTCGGCGGAAGGACGCCACCGAGCCTTCTCCACCTGCTCCTCTCACATCTTAGTGGTCCTCCTGCAGTACGGCTGCACCAGCTTCATATACTTGTCCCCCAGTTCCAGCTACTCTCCTGAGATGGGCCGGGTGGTGTCCGTGGTCTACACCTTCATCACTCCCATTCTAAACCCCCTGATCTACAGTATAAGGAACAAGGAACTGAAAGATGCCCTAAGGAGGGCACTGAGGAAATTCTAGGTAGGATGATCCCATGACTTGTCGAAATCGGATGCTTGAGAGTG
The DNA here is from genome assembly GCF_024610735.1 of Ursus americanus. Taxonomy (NCBI): domain Eukaryota; kingdom Metazoa; phylum Chordata; class Mammalia; order Carnivora; family Ursidae; genus Ursus; species Ursus americanus. The sequence continues at coordinate 36,246,184 of NC_142150.1, read as the reverse complement.
AACGGGGATGCTGTTAATAACTATGCTGGGACAGCACGAGCCAGGAATGTCCTCAGCAAACTGAGGCATGGCGCACTATTCTAGGATGACTGGAGGAGACGAATGCTACTGTGTAATTGAAATAAAGCTGTATCATGGAGGGCAGCCTGATGCCCTGAGCATGGATGGAGGAGAATCACCCGCTATATACTAGCACTTTATATGGGTTATCTTACTTAGCCCATAGAAAATACCATAGTCTTCATGTTTTAGAAAAGGAAACCAAAATAACTTTAAAAAGATATATCCAGGATGAGAACACAAGTATTTAAAAATCTCAGGGCACCTAAGTGGCTCAGTTATTTGAGCGTCTGACTCTTGATTTTGGCTCAGGTCATGATCTCAGGGTGATGAGACTGAGCCCGCAACATGGAGCCTGCTTAAGATTCTCCCTCTCCCTCTCTCTGTACCTCCCCTCCCTCCCTCTATCTCTCCCTCTCTAAATAAAATAAATAATAAATAAATTTTTAAAAAATCCAAAGACTAAGCTATCTTCAATAATATTGGTCAAGGAGGCCCTGAATGGGGGGGGGGGAGACAGAGAGGAGGATTTGCAGTTGGCCAAAGGAAGGGAGACTTTTTCTTTTTTCTTTTCTCTTTTATTTTCTTTTTTACATGTTTTTGTTTTGTTAACCAAAATGAAAAATTCTGTTCTTAACTCTTAAAGAGCACCCCAGCAATAAAAAGGGTAATAATAATGGAGGAAAATGTTATTTAATGTAATAAGTGAAAATATGGGGAAAGAAGTGGGCCTCGTTGAATCTTGACTCCTCACGAATCCCTTCTACAGCATGTCAGTTTTTCAGACTCTTCTTGAGCTTCCAAGGAGAGAGATCATTCACTTGTAAGACACCACATTCCTTGCTGGACAACTCCGGTTGTTAAAGTCCCACACACCTGTTCGAGCTAAAGTCCATCTACAAGCAACTTCTTCCCACTGATCCTATTTTGACCCTCTAGAGCTTTCTTCTCCCTGACAGTTCCCTCAGGTATTGGCGCAGATTTTGTATCTTCTTTAAGTCTTTAGCCCTCTTTTCTCTAGAGCGAATTCTCTAGAGCAAATACTTAGAACATTATTAAGTTTTCTCTTCAGGAGATCATATTTAAATGCTCTCACACCAGTCACCTTCTACATTTTCCTAACTCCATATCGTTCTACAGATTTTCACCCAGAAATAAACACAATGCACTGGGCATATTTTGTTCTGGGGAGCTGTTACTTTTCATGACCTATGGACTACGTTTCTATCAATTCACCTTGATCACTTCAGCCTCTCATAAATTTGGTATCAGATAAAATCTCTGTATCATTTCATTTGACTTTCAATTCTGCCTGGCCACAATTTATTTTACTAACATACATGTAAGACTTTTTTTTTTTTTTAGAGTGAGGGCCCATGCATGAGTGGGGCTGGGCGCAGAAGGGCAGAGGGAGAGGGAGAGAGAGAATCATAAGCAGGCTTCACACCCGGTGCAGAGCCCAACACAGGGCTCAATCTCACGACCCTGAGATCATGACCTGAGCCAAAATCAAGAGTCCGAGACTTAACCAACTGAGCCACCCAGGCGCCCCTGTAGGACTTTTCATTTAACACTGATATATTGGGTTTTTTTTTATTGATTTGGGATAAATGATCCAAACTGCCACAGTTATCTACAGGATTTTATTCATCATAGTTTTGGGGCATGATTAAAATTACAATCACATTTCATTTCCTTTGTCCAAATCATTAACCAATATTCAAACTAGAATACAGCAAGTGCGTATCTATGGTAGTCCTCCAGGAATTGTTGTCCAACTAGCTAGAAATATGCTCAGTTAATACCATCAGTGGTACACTGTCACAATTATGACCTCCCCCAAGTGGATCCATCCCTCTGGGTGTCCCCCTTCCCCCATGGCTATGTGACTTGCTTTGGCCAATGGGACATTAGCAAATATATTGCAAGCAGAGGCTTAAACTTACCCTTCGGTGTCTGTCCCCTCTTGCTGCCTTGTGACTGCCACATGAAGAAGTCGGGGCTAGGATGACACCTAGAAATAGGCCATCAAGAAGGTTCCCTTGACCAACTGCAGCTGAGCTGCCAGATGCTTGCAGTCACATTAGTGACTCCAACAGAACTGCCCAGCCCAACTAGCCTAAAATGCTGACCCACAGAAACGTGGGCAAATAAAATGATTGATACTGTGAGTCATTAAGTTTGAAATGGTATATTTTGCATCAAAAGATAACCAATTCACCATCCAATCTGTAATAAACCATCTTTCCAAGAAGAATATCATGGAAAGCCTATCAAATCTTTTCATATGACCAAGATACACTACAATACTGATATAAATCTAACCATTGAAAAGCCTTATGTTAAAAGGAAAGTATTTTTGGCATGATTGATCTTGGATCACTTTAGACGGGCTCTTCTTAGTAATCACCAGGCTTTTCAAAATGCCTATGAATTATCTAGTCAATCACGCGTTTCCAGAATTTTACTAGGGATTCGCATTGAGATGGCTATCTTACTCTTTTGAAACCCACCAGTAGTTCATAAATTTCTTTTATATCTTCATCTTAATGGGAAAAGAAACAATAGTTGTGAGTGCCCTCGGAAGGGAGAGTATGCCGTTCATCTTTGAATTCCCAGCATCTAGTGCAGTGGCTAGACTTTATTTATTAGACTCTGCTGATTTACTATCAAGAGATAAATTACATCTAGAGAGGGTGTCTTGCTGCTCATAAAAACTGTATGTTCTTAAACAAAGGGATTGTGTTCTACCCTTTGGCTACGATTTGTATCCTTTGCTGCTCCTTTAGCAGTGGTGGTACTCCATAAATATTTGTGGAATTGAACAGGACTCCCTTCGGAGATAATTCTTTTCTGGTTTCCAGATTTTTTTAATGTTACTGATAAATGTACATTCTTATTAAAAACTTTTTTGAAACATGTATGGCTATTACTATTTTTTAATGTTTTATTTGATTCTATATCTATAAGTCTTATGTTCCCTAAGACTTACAGATAATAAAAAAATACAAATGGAAACTATAAAATGTCCGTTTGAAGGAAGTGGGTAGCTATTATTACTGCATATTAAAAGAACATCATAGACTTTGCTATATTTAACCCAATTTTAGCAAGAATATTTTTAAACTGCCATCATTCATAGAAAAATTTTGAGAATTTGTAACTTCCATTTGCTGCAGAGTGGATGCTATTGATGCTATTGCTCTTTACTCCAAAAATAAAGAGCTGAAGGGACAGGCATACTATGCAATCACACCCAGAAGAAAGTCCCAAACAGCCTCTCATGTTTCTTTCATCCTTTTACAGTGTTGTAGTGTTTGGAAGCAGAGGAAAGAGGATCATGAAGAAAAGATGAGGGGTACTGGGTGGGTCAGTCGGTTAAGCATCTGCCTTCGGCTCAGGTCATGATCCCAGGGTCCTGGGATCGAGCCCCTCATCAGGCTCCCTGCTCAGCCTGCTTCTCCATCTACCTCTGCCACTCCCCCTGCTTGTGCTCTCTCTCTCTCTTTCTCTCTCTCAGATAAATAAAATCTTTAAAAATAAAAAAAAAAGGTGAGTAGGAAGACACTAGAAAAGCAAATCAGGTGAGGACATGGGGATAGGGCTGACAGAGGAAAGCAGGATGTCTGAGGAACCTGTGGGGGTGTGAAAGATAAGAGGAGTTACGAGTTATGGCAACAGGCAGCAGGGAGTGGGTGGGGCAGCAGAGAATCTACCATGCTGCTCTGGAAGAAGCATCACGGGACGGAGATCCAGGAGACATGGAGACATGGTTTCTAGGAGTGGTAAGCTGGGAAAGCCACGTTCATCCTTCAAGGCTTCGTCCCAGTATCTAGAAAAAAAAGGGGATTAAACTTGTTAATATCTAAGATATCCGAAAGCACTGACTTTGATTCATTAATTCTCTTGTGTTCTATTCACTTCTATCAACGCACAGGCCGTTTCTCCTCACCTTGGACAGGCTTCTGTGGTGCTTTTACCCCATGGTAATAGATTTTTAGCTGCTTCTCAATCAGGAAGTGAAAATGAGACACATGGGCATGACCAAATGGGAGAGCAGGTACCCTTGTCTTCTCCCAAATAGGAGAAAGTCCAAGGGCTGGAGTTCTGTGGGCCTCTGACTTGGGAAACACCCCCCCCCAAGGCGGTTTCATTCTGAGGCCTTTAAAAGTCAGATGTTGCCATATGACCTTCTCATTATTTGAAAAGCAATGAGTGGTCACTTCACAGCACAGGTACTAAAACTGGAACGATACGGAGATTAGCACGGTGCCTGCACAAGGATGACATGCAAATTCATGAAGGTTTCTGTATTTTTAAAAACAAAAGACTGAACTCATAGACACAGAGAATGTTTTCATTATTGCCAGTGGGGGGGTGGGCAAAAAGGCTGAAGTGGGTTAAAAGGTATAAACTTCTGGTTATGGAATAAAGAAGTCCTGGAGATGTAATGAACCACATGGTGACCGTAGTTAACAATACTGTCTTGCACATTTGATAGTCGCTAAGAGAAGAGATCTTAAAAGTTCTCATCACAAGAAAAAACCTTGTAACTGTGGTGACAGATGTTAACTAGACTTGTTGTGATGATCATTTTATAATATATATACAAATATCAAATCATTATGTCATACACCTGAAACTAATATGTTATATGTCAATTATATCTCAATAAAAAATATGTAAAAAAAATTAAAAGACTTGAGCACGATAGCCTTGGGAACAGCAGGTAACTGGCTACGGGTCTGTGTGTCTGTGTGTGCGTTAATTCTAAATTAAAATCTTGAATCTTCTCCATGTGTTTGACTGATGGGGACAACTTTCTGGTCTTTAATTTGTCAGTCCAGTTAGACAGCCCTCCTCCCCAGGGTACGGTACCAGGCCTTTGCCGTTTGAGGTCGGTGTGCAGCTCCAGAGGATCTGGCAACGTGGTGTGCACACAATCTGTTTCATCCACCATCTGGTGAGTCTTCTTATACTTAAGGACCTAAAAACCTACAAACTCCCAGACTCCCTAGCACTTCAAGATGCGTTTAGTTTCCACCAATCAGATGCGCTCCCTCAAGACATGAATTAAAACTGAGTAACCCATAGAAAGAGGCGCCTGTAGTGTGAGGCATCTGTTTTCTGCTGGAAGTCTAGCAGATGAGGTGTGGTTCCGAAGGCAAAAACCCCGTCAGTGGGGACTCCTTGATTCCCCAGACGCTCTCGGGTGAATGTGGCCATTCCTCTTCCGACCAAGTCTGTGCTATGGAGTCTTCTTAGAGTCCCAGCCTAGGCCTCCTTCTCCATCCTGTCCATGATTTGGAAAGAATCCATTGCACTGAATACCATCATTCCTGCTTAAAATCAGGAGGATAATTGAAACTTAAGTGATACACCACCATTCTTTTCTATTACATCTCTTTTAAAGTAATGTATTTTTTTATTGAGCTTTATCAGCAACACTTTATCTAAATAGTCTTTCCTGACCACCCACCCCACACCCACGCCAGGACAAGTGACCGCACTGTTCCCTGTGTCCCCTCTGTACCTTGTGTATAAGCCCATCACAGCATCTGTGATACCTATAGTGCCCTTAGTTATCTCCCTGACTACCACTGTGACCTGTTACGTTGACGCCTAGAGATCTCAAAAATATTGAATTGATTTATGAATCACTAATTTACAGCCACGCATTCAGGGCCACCTCAGTTTTTGCCTCCACCGTGAAGCGTTGTGTGACTTTTCTTGCCCCTCCCTCCTCCACGATAATATCCCTTTCAAGGGACAGTCTCGCATTGGACCTTACTCACATTTCACGCCCTTGTGTTTTATCTCCCAAGTCAGATGCTGACATCATTGATGGTAGACACCACACCTAATATGTCTTCATATATCTCATACAACTCACCACAGTAAATAGGGGGCAGTCAAAAAAATCATCTGGAGGACTACAGGTTAAATAACCTAATGGAAGAAATTGAAAACATCAGTCAAAGCACTGAAATACTTCAAAGACTAACAGAGACAATATAAAGTACTGTCCTTCTTAGCTGTCCACCACTGTTCTTCATGAAACATGAAGGATGACACACTATGCCCAGGGTCTACCAGCCAATTATTCTTTTGTGATTTCAGGATTCCCAGCCCCTGTGTCATATCCTTGCTTTCAGTGATCCCAGGAGGTGGGGAGGATCCCAGCTGTGCACAGAGACTTTCTTTACCCGTAGTAGCTAGGTGCTTCTGCTTCAGTGACAACATCTCAATAGCGAAAGTCTGAGTCTCCCATGGTATACACCCATGATAATATGTATATCTTTCAGTTGACTCAATTAAGAGATGAAGAGAAGTGAGGAACTTCCCAGCATGAATAGCAAATGCATGTTAGCACCCTTATTTACACACCTTCCAAGAAGAAACTCCAGGCTATCCTTCACAGGATGTTTGGGGAAATTATTCTTTTTATTATAGAAGGAAGGAAGGGAGGGAGGGAGGAAGGAAGGAAGGGAGGAAGGAAAGAGGGAGGGGGGAAGGAAGGAAGGAAGGAAGGAAGGAAGGAAGGAAGGAAGGAAAAAAAGGAGAGAGGGAGGGAGGAGGGAAGGAGGGAAGGAAGGAAGGAAGGAAGGAAGGAAGGAAGGAAGGAAAGAAAGAAGGAAGGAAAGAAGGAGAGAGGGAGGGGGGAAGGAAGGAAGAAAGGAAGGAAGGAAGGAAGGAAGGAAGGAAGGAAGGAAGGAAGGAAAGAAAGAACATAAGCCATAGAGAGGGAGGGAGAAATGGAGCCTAGATCAAGGTACTTTCCCTACTACCACTCTTTAGAGAAAGCATGTAGTATGGTTTATTTATAACGTAAAGTAATGAGTTAGTTCTGCTCCAGTTGCAATGATCCTTCAAGTCTTGGCAACAATCACCAATAATTCCTTCCTTCATTCATTCAACAGCTATTTATTGAACATCTACTATGTGTAGCAACCTCCAACATAGTGGGAATGCAACAGACTGAACAGAGATCTTTGCCCTTGCGAAGTGTACAATCTAATGGGAGAGGCAGACAGTAAACAAACAAAAAAAGATCATAATAGACTACAACGGTTGCTATGAAGGCAGTAACCATAGTGACACAATAGGAAGTAACCAAGCGGGGAATATCTACTTTAGGTAAGATTGAGTGTATGCACACTACACTCAATTTCCCCCATTGTTAACATGACTATAGTACGTTTGTCTTAACTAATTCTCCAACATTGACCTATTATTACTAACTAAAGCTCATACTTTATTCAGATTACCTTATTTTTTACCTAATGCTCTTTTTCTGTTCAAGGATCCCATCAAAGATACCACGCTACATTCAGTCATCACGTCTCTTTAGGTCCTTCTTGGCTGTGGTTTCTTAGACTTTCCTTATTTTTATAACTGTAGCAGTTTGAGAAGCCCCGGTCAGGTATTTTGTAGTGTTTTGTAGAATTCGTCCTTCAAATTGAATTTGTCTGATGCTTAGACAAGGAGTTACAGGTTTTTGGAAGAAAGACGCAGAGGTAAACTGTCGTTCTCATCACATTGTATCAAGGGTACATACTATAAACATGATTTCACTGTTGGTTGACTTTGATCACGTGGCAGCAGCAGTATTTGTCAGGTTTCCCCAGGGTATACTTACTCTCTCTTCTCCTTTCCATATCGTATTCTTTGGAAGGAAGTCACCATATTCAGCCCACACTTACAGAGTAGGGAGTCATGTTCCCCCAAGTGAGGGGGTAATATCTACATAAATTATTTGGAATTATATTGTATGGGAGATTTGTCTATGCTCCCTCATTTAAATTTTTGTTACATATTTATACCAACATATAATCATGAATAGGTTATAATTCATTGCTTTATTTTTTAGACTGTGAATATTTTTATTTATTACAGATAAGAAGAGAAGAAAGATGAAAGTAATGAAGGAATGGAGCAATGGGGGAGATAGAAAGCAAGCAAAGAGAAGAAATGAATCATCACAAGACTTCCTTTTCTTGGCTTGGTCTTTTTTTTTTTAAGATTTTATTTATTCCTTTGAGACAGAGACAGCGAACATGAGCAGGGGGGAGAAGCAGAGGGAGAGGGAGAAGCAGAATCCCCACTGAGCCAGGAGCCCAACGCGAAGCCAATCCCAGAACCTGAAGACCATGACCTGAGCCAAAGACAAATGCTTAACCGACTGAGCCACCCAGGCACCCCTTGGCTTGGTCTTTTAAACATACAACCAAGTCAGAGAAGAGATGTGCGTCAAAAATTAGATCAACAATTCAGGCCCTGAGTGCCTCCCATCTTTCTTCTAACTTCAACCCATACCCAACATCAGATATTAGTTGAGGTCCTGAGACCTAAAGATGGAAAAGTCATGCTCTTCTCTCTAAGTAGCTCACAGTCTAGAGGGGGTAACAATCATGTCAACAAACCACCACGATTTGCTGCAACGAAGGCTAAGAGTGAAGAGCTAAGAACTATGGGGTGGGGGGTGGATTGAAGCCTGGGGTAACCGACCAAGCCTTCACAGTTGTGGTACTGGAGCATGGGAGGAGATGAGCTAGAGTTTCCTAGGGTAAGAACTGAAGAGGAGCACCAGAGAGAGAGAGCGAGGCTGACATTTGGACTTCCATGAGGGGCTAAAAGCATTGTTTATTTTATCATTAGGAAAGACAGTATATTTATTTTTCCAAGGTATCAAGAACCTGAGGAATAAACTAATCAAGATACGATAATCAATCATGGCTCTGTAAGACATGAGAAAGAGGAATAAGAATATAAAATAGTGCAGTCTTAAAAATGAGTTGTGCCAATGCATGAAACAAGAAAATATCTCTCAACTATTGACCCCAGTATTTGGGACCTGGTACCCTTTATTTAGATGTGCGTGGCTTCTTTGTTTACAGTTACTGTCTGAGTTCTCTTCGCTAGAGTTAACTTAAACAAATTCAACTTTATTCCTGAGTCTGATGATTATGCCTTAAGGTCACACAGTGTCATTTGAGAATTATTATATCATGCCCACATATATATCCCTAAAGGTCCTAACTTCATTTAATAAGGCCCAGGGCAATGAATCTGGGGAGCAGATAATTATTGAGCTGAAGCCCTGGTCTCCTGACAAATCTCTTGCTCCAGTGTCAACATTCAAAACTCCAGCTTTCATTTCTGGTTCTTGTCCAGGTTTTGAAACTAATTATTTCTTTTGTTCCCTACTTTCTTAATACCTATGGGCTTTGATTATTCCCTTTACCAGCTTCCTTCATTAAGATGAATGAAAACAGACAATGCTACACTTCCAGATGACTTACCCTTTTGAACATCAAACAGAGACTTCGCTATATACAGAACTTTTTCGTATATAAAGCTGTTCCAAGAATATTACCATTTTTATCCTTTTAATAGACTCTCTAATAAGCTGACATTATAATACCCATTTGTGAGATTGAGAAATGGAGCATCAAGATAGCTAAGGCATTTGCCCAAGGTCACCTAGCTAGGAAGGGACAAAAGCAAAACTTCAACTTAAATGGTTTGATTAAGTCCAGCTCACATGGAAGGCAGCATAAGAGTTTCCAAAATGATCTGTTTGCATATACAGCATGGCTCTAAATATCAAACCCATGATCTACTCTGCCATCTGCTTTATTAAAACTTGGCTTCCACATTTTAATTGGTTCATTTCCTCTCACCAAATCTGCACACAGTACAGAATATTAACCTAGAGAGACAGTAAACAAATCAATCTAATGACGGCAAGCAAATGCTGGCATTATGCCTTCTCTGAAAAATTACTTTTCAGTTCCAAAATTGTGCATTAGTCATTTGGCCAACAATTATTTGTGATATATAGAGGGCCCTTAGAGATCATCTAACACAGCTTCCTAATTTTTGCAACAACGACAACCCAAAAAAAAGTAGGAAGGACTCTCAGAAGGTGACCAGGCCAGTAAGCGGGCAACGCCGGACCTAGAACCCGGGCCAAGCTGGTTATCAGCCCAGTGCTCTTTCCAACTGACCTCAAGAAACTAAAGAACATGACAATTTCCCACAGCCTGCTGTCTAGAACATGATATTACGGTTATCAACCTTCAGGTTCTAGCTAGGAATTTGGTCTCAGAAATAATAATATTTTTCAATTGTACAGCAAATTTCCATTTACAGAATGTCCTCACATGTACTTGATCCTCAAGATCAAAATGTTCCTAGCTTATCATTATATTATATATATTATATATGTATATTATTATATAATGAAGAGTACGCCAAGATTTGAGTGCTTTGCCAAAGGTCTTCTAATGGCAAGTATGCTCGCTACTCTTTCTAATTTTTTTATGCTTCCTTTTCTGTAAACCAATAACAGGACTATCAGGGAAGATTGTATACCCAAATAAGTAACCTGACTTGCCCAGCAACCTAAATTCATGTTTAAGTTTGACATTATTTTCATTAAAAAATCCATAATTATTAAAGAAAGTATTTAAACAGATAAAAATAAAATGCTCTTTAAAAAACAAAGTTATTCCCAGCACTGAAAAACAACTTTATTCCCAGCTTTTAACATCTTGTTAAATTTCCATTCGATCTCTCGCACAGCATATTTTTAACATACTTGCAATTACACATTATCTTTTTTCACTAAAAGTTATATTCATTTCCTATGTCATTACAAATCTTTTATAGACAGTTTTTGATAACCAAGATTCTACCATGTTCTTTTTTTATTTAAGACTGTTTTTTTGTCTTTTTTTCTGTGTTCACTTACTTTGTTTCTTAAATTCCACATACGAGTGAAATCATATGGTATTTGCCTTTCTCTGACTTTCTTATTTATACTTAGCATTATACATTCTAGATCCGTCTACATTGTCGCAATGGCAAGATTTCATTCTGTTTTATGGCTGAGTAATATTCCATTGTGTGTGTGTGTGTGTGTGTGTGTGTGTGTGTGTGTGTGTGTGTGTGTGTATCTCACATCTTCTTTATCCATTCATCTACTGAAGGACACTTGGGCTGTCTCCATAATTTGGCCATTGTAAATAATGCTGCAATAAACATAAGGATGCTTATATCTTTTTGAATTAGTGTTTTCACATTCTTTGGGTAAATACCCAGTTGTGGAATTCTACTTTTAATCTTTTGAGGAACCTTCATACCGTTTTCCACAGTGGCTGTACCAGTTTGCATTCCCACCAATAATGCACAAGGGCTCCTTTATCTCCACGTCCCCGCCAACACTCATTTCTTGTGTTTTTGATTTTAGCTATTCTGACAGACATGAGGTGATACCTCGTGGTGGCTTTGGTTTGCATTTCCTTGATGATAACTGACATTGAACATCTTTTCATGTGTCTGTTGGCCATCTGTAGGTCTTCTTCGGAGAAATGTCTGTTCATATCTTCTGCCCATTTTTAATTGGATTGTTGTTTTTGGTGTTGAGTTGTATATAAATTCTTCATATATTTTGGACACTAGCCCCTTATGGGAGATGTTATTTGCAAATATATTCTCCCATTCAATGGGTTGTCTTTTTGGTTTGTTGATTGTTTCCTTTGCTGTGCAGAAGTTTTTATTTTGATGTGGTCCCAATAGTTTATTTTTGCTTTTGTTTCCCTTGCCTTAGGAGACATAGCTAGAAAAATATTGCTATAGCCAATGTCAGAGAAATTCCTGCCTGTGCTCTCCTATAGAATTTTATTTCTATCACATTCTTAAGAAATTATTTGTTCAAGAGATTGTGGCTATGCTTTTTTTTAAAGCATCTCAGGGGCACCTGGGTGGCTCAGTTGGTTAAGAGTCTGCCTTCGACTCAGGTCATGATCTCAAGGTCCTCGAATTGAGCCCCCGTCATCGCATCATTGCTGTGGGCAGGCTCCCTGCTGCGTGGGGAGTCTGCTTCTCCCTCTCCCTCTGCCCCTCCCCTTGCTCATGCTAATGAGCGTGCTCTCTCTCTCTCTTTCGCTCTCTCTCTCATGTGCATGCACATGCTCTCTCTCTCTCAAATAAATTTTAAAAATCTTTAAAAAATTTTTTTAAATTATCTCAGAGATAGATCCTAAAGTGTGTGATATCCAGGAGATTAAATAATCCACTCAAGGGAGTGAATGGAAATATAAATGAAAGAAAGGTAGCCAGGTGTTGATAACTGGTGAAGCTAAGTAATGGGTACATGGGGGTTCATTGTACTCTTCTAGCTGCTTTAATAATTTTGACATTATCCACAATAACAAGGTTTTTAAAAAAAGAAAAACCTCTCCTCATGTGACTGGGAAAATGTGGTAGATTTAGATTGTTGTTTCCGATTCTTTCCTCACTCCCTCTGCCATGTAACCTTGCAGTGGCAGAGTAAAGGCTGCTTCCGCTGACACTGGGCATGTGACTCTCCCTGACCAATGGAATACTAATGGGCATGATGGCACACAGGTTTCAGACATGCTTGGTTAGTTTAACTAATCCCCTCAGCTTCCTGTATCACAATGAGGAAGGCATGCCACCGGAAGCAGCTGACCCGTCAATCCCGAAACAAGACCTGTGCAGCAGACCTCAACATAATCTAAAGCCTGGATCCAAGTGTAGCCAGCCTGTAACGGGAATCAGAGCTGCCCCAGCTGATATAAAATCACCTGTATAAAAAAGTAAAATATAAGAAAATCACTTTTTTTATTATGTTCAATTAGCCAGTATATAGCATATCATTAGTTTTTGATGTCATGTTCAACGATTCATTAGTTGCGTGTGACACCCGGTGCTCATCACCACGTGTGCCCCCCCTCCTTAATACCCATCACATGGTTACCCCATCCCCCCCCAGCCACCAAGAAATTAATTAAAGAAATACTTACAAGTCACTAGGTTTGGGATTTTTTTTGTTGTATGACATTTTTGCTGATTAATACAGAAAGTCAAATCATTACCCAAAACTGAACATTTTAGGTATTTCCAGTTTTACAATAATACATATAATAAACATTATTTTTTTCCATAAAGCTTCTCCACTTCTTCTGGTCATTAAATTCAGGTACAATGTTATTGTGCTGTTTAAAGAGGTAGGCTGAACAGTTTTATTGCTGGATACTTTCCTAAAAAGGAAAATTATGAAAAGAATTAAAACAAACTCATTCTTCATTTCTTGATTTCAGAAAGATTGTAAGTATAGTTTTTGTTTTCTTTCTTGACATTCAAAAAGATTCTTTCCTGGGTGGCGCAGTCGTTAAGCGGCTACCTTCGGCTCAGGGCGTGATCCCGGCGTTCTGGGATCGAGCCCCACATCAGGCTCCTCCGCTGGGAGCCTGCTTCTTCCTCTCCCACTCCCCCTGCCTGTGTTCCCTCTCTCACTGGCTGTCTCTCTCTGTCAAATAAATAAGTAAAATCTTTTTAAAAAATAATTTAAAAAAAAAAGATTCTTTCCTATTCTTTGTAGGGCTTGGTAAAACTAGTTCTTCTGTTATCTTTCTCAGGTTCTTTTCTTTCTGCCCCAAAGACCAAAGACCAAAATAGTACAGAAGGACCATCCAGTGTTGAGGTGGTGGGCTCCACTGCAAATACAAAGAATTTTTAGTCTGATTTTCTAGAGATTGATCTCTCTTTATGTATATATCCTGTATGTTCAGTTTACAAAAAATTGTAAATGAACCACTGAATCCCATCTGTAGATCCATTATTCACCTGGAAAACTCAGGAATAGGTGGCCAACTACTAAATGAGCCAAAAGGCATTACAGTATCTATGAACAATGGAATCCAGTGTCCCATGTTGCAACAACTTGTGAATAATTACTGGAGGAAAAATTCTGGGGCTTCTACTGAGTCATCATTCGGATGAGAATTCTCATTGTTCTGATGAAAATTCCAACTATGTTTTGTTATCGTATCCAAAACAAGGAGGGAGTAAAAGTAGGGAGAGAGGGAGGAGAAGAAAGAGAATAGAGGAAGAGGGAGGGAAAACCAATAAAGAGAAGGAGTTCTTGTTGTCCCTGGAGGTCAGGAAAATCACATTTTTTTTTCAAGAGCTAATATAGGAGCTGCTAGAGAAGGAGAAGAAAAAAGAATAAGGAGGGAGGATGAGGGGGTGGACGGGAAGGAAATGAAGAAAAAGAAGGGGAAGTGGGAGAAGTAGCTGTTTCTGGAGGTTGGAGTTAGGGTTAGGGGCCAAGGGGTGGGTGTGTGTGTGTGTGTGTGTGTGTATGCGTGTTTAATATCTAACACATAACTGCTAGACAAAAAGGCTAAGTCACAGAGGATCCTAGCTAGCTTCTCAATTATTCCAATTAATGATATGCACTTAAAACCCAGTTGGTTCCTTTGCAATGCTATTTTACAACAGTGACCCTCATAGTGCAGGTCCCAGGACCGGGAGCTTCTGCATCACCTGTGAACCTGTTACAAATGCAAATGCTCAGGCCCCGCCCCAGATCTACTTAATCACTAGTAGGAGAAGGTGGGGTCCAGGGATCTGAGTTTTAACAAGCCTTCCATGTGATTCTGATACATAATACAGCTTAAGATCCACTACATCAAAAACTAAGGATGTACCGTATGGTGACTAACGTAACATAATAAAAAATTATTATTTTAAAAAAAAAAGATCCACTGCTCTAGAAGGTAGTCCAGTTGGGAAGGGATCAACATTTGATTGCAATCCCCAAATCTTTACCATCTGTTCCCCATCCTCATTCTCTTCCTGAGACCAGAGCTGGCAGGGTTACTATCAACACTAGCCTCGGTAATTTCTCTGGTTATTAGATTCAAAGTGTTGGAAATTCTTTGACCACCACCACCCCCTCCCTTCTACGCTGTGACTTCAATGTCAGTTGCATTTTAAAGCCTTTAATGTGACATTCACATATGTTCTACACCTGTTCTACCCAGTGGCCAGTCTGGCACCTGGAAGGTGGTTTATCTCTTAGTTCCATCTAAGCCCTCAAAGTCTCTAGCGTGCTGTTTGGAATCCTTTCCACCCATTTGTGACTCATGGCTGAGCCCAGGAATTCATAAACAACTTTATCAGGTCACTTTCCAGAGCTCCTCCCTCGGTAAAATCTCCCTGGTACTTTCCAGTTCCCTGGGTTCTCCTGCTTGGTCAGAAGGCTGAGGCTTTATTTACCTACTCTGAAGGGAGTTTCCCTTGACTGCACCCAGGTCTGAGTCCAAATAGCAGGAAGACGGGAGAGAAAAAAAAAAAATCCACTTGGGTTCACCTTAACTTCCAGAGACAAGTTCTTTGATTGAAGAGAAAGGTACCTTTCCCCCTGAGTTTAAGGTGCATGTGGGTCCCACTGCTGCCATTGTCACCAGCAGGAGATCCCTTTCTCACTCTTCCAGTCTGAACTAGATGGTTCCTCTTGGAGCCCTGTCTATCCAAGCCAATGTCCGCTTCTGGGTTTCAGGCTGCCCTGAGTCCAGGCCAGGGGACACAGGAGAGGGAACAAAAAGGGGCAAACCAACCACCAGTTCAGCTGTCCTCCAAATCTGGCCTTCTTTCCCAAACTACCTGTTACTATTTGCTTATCCTCAAATAGCTGCTCCTTGCTTTCTGTCCAAGTTTTTTAGCTGCATTCAGTGGGAGGGACAGGGTGGATGATACCTACTTCATTTTTTTTTTAAGATTTTATTTATTTATTTGACAGAGATAGAGACAGCCAGTGAGAGAGGGAACACAAGCAGGGGGAGTGGGAGAGGAAGAAGCAGGCTCATAGCGGAGGGGCCTGATGTGGGGCTCGATCCCAGAACGCCGGGATCACGCCCTGAGCCGAAGGCAGGCGCTTAACCGCTGTGCCACCCAGGCGCCCCGATACCTACTTCATTTTACCTCAAACCAGAAACAATGAAGGTATTTCTTTTTTTATAGAACGAAAAGCTATCTCTCTATAATTTCTTCTTGCTGGGTTTTGTTTTACATTCTCGGATTTCATAAAATAGAGCTTATTTTTTTTGTCCCTCTGAAGGTCCCTACATCTTCAAGTTTCCTGTTCTTAAAGCTAAAATGGAAAGGATAGAGGTCTTATAATTTATGTTGCTTATTTTATGGTACGTTAACTCAAACCACAGGTTGAGTTGGTAGATACACTTGTGAAATATCCAAGTTCAGTTGCTTTTTTTAATCTCCATTTAAAGGTGAGACGCAGACATTACACAAAGTTTCTTTTCCAGCATGAGATATATCAGGATTGGTGGGACTCTCATATTTGGAGATCATCTTAGTCACCCCCCCTTAAAAATGCTTCTTATTTTGGCTTAGAGATGAGCCCCATGATCACCCTTTATGGTCTCATTCGTCCTCCACCTAAGTTCTGCAACAGCGCTGGTCCCTGGTTCCTGGTCTCCTAGAGAAGAACATAGTTTGCATTCTTTATGGCTTTTGGCAATTCTATATTAACCTAAACTTTTCTGTCCTACTGAAAGCTTCAACGGCTCTGGGCTCCGGGAAGTCCAATTCTTAACCCTGATTTGTTCAACTTGCCTAAAACATATTTACTATCTGATTTTTAAGTTGTTCCAATTGTTACTACAATGTGACACGTTCATCTTTGGCTCTTCTACAGCATCTATACCTAGTGTCCTGAGCTTTTCCTATTGTCTCTTAGGCTCTCATTAAATGATGCCATTTTCCCGTGAAGTTTCTTTTAAAATCTCTTTTCTCGAGGTATCTGGGTGGCTCAGGCTTAACCGACTGCCTTTGACTTGGGTCATGATCCAGGGGTCCTGGGATGGAGCCCCCAAATCATTGGGCTCCCTGCTCAGCGGGGAGCAGGCTTCTCCCTCTCCCACTGTCCCCACTCATGCTCTCTCTCTCACTCTCTCTCTCTCTCTGATAAATAAATAAAATCTTAAAAAAAAAAAAAGATAAAATCTCCTGTCTCACCAAGAGCAGTCCGCATTCTGTTCTGAAGTTCTGCACCTTTGGGGGACAGTTCCTGTGGGTTCCTGTTTATTGTCTCCTCCTCTCAGGTCAGTTGCACACTTTAAATACTAGTACATCTTCTGGCACAAAGAGGACACTCAAAATAAATATTTGTTGAACAAAAATCTACTGTGAGTCCCATGAATGAGCACAGCTTTCCAGTCTAAAGTAGTTCTTCTCATATCACCAAGTCTTCTTGGATGTCTCATCATTTATGTGGCCAAGAAGATTGATTTGAGTTAACAAATATCTACTGAGTAACTACATGTGTAGAATTTTTAAAAAATAAATTCACTATTGTTTTTGCCCTTAATCAGATATGTAGTCTAACAATTTTTAAGTACACAATTACCTGTAAGATAATAAAAACAAGGTTTATGTAAAGAACTACAAAAGTTTAAAAATCCTATTCCTAAATACACTATTAGGATAGACTTTATGGAGAAAATACCTCTTTAAGTAAGAATTTTAGGATAGGTTGGAGTTTGATGGCAAGTGACCCTGGGATATGTCTAGTATAATGGCATGAGATGAGCAAAAGCAGGTAGGTGGGAAAGTATAGAACCTATTTAGGAAATTGCCTGATTAAAATACAGAGTAAAATTGAGATTCTGCTGAAAATCCAATGGAATTTAAGAAGAAAAAAATTTATAGAGAAGGTCTTGAATGGTAGGTAGGATTTGGCTTTTAAACAGTAATGTAACAGTGGGCCACAGAGCAGAAAAATAACACGAACAATTTTAATATATAATAAATCACAATATGGAGAGATTTCATATTTGGACAATTCAGAGATATTATTATGTGAGGACCTACAATATAATAGATACTGTGCTGTATGCACTAAGTGGACCATTAGTTGTTCTTTTTTTTTGTCTGCCAAAAAGAGCTTAATCCAGATACAAATAATTTGAGTGGATGAGACATACGACAGTGTTACAAATTTGTATGGAATACATAATAGATTGAAACATAAGATCCTCTAAAACATTCTAGACCATTCTATTGTGAACAAAGTAGCAAAATTCACCTTTGATGCCAGTGAACTTTTATATCATCCAAGAGATATACAATGATTTTTCAATCCCAACAAAACGCTAGAACAAATTTAAGACATATTTACCAAATAAATTTGGAGCCATTGTCAAATATATAATAGAAAAATTGAGTTTGCTGTCATGCCTCTAAAAACACAGTATACAATGCTCTTCAGAAAATTGCTGACAATATAAACAAGGATATAGTTTCTAGAATGCAAGCCAAAGACATACTTTAGAAAATATCTACTTTTAAATTCACTTTTCCAAGTTATAATTTGGCATAATATTTTATGTAAATTAATATTTTAAGCAATATAATGCAGGCACCAAAATTCATTGTACTTGATGCCCTTGGAAGCAATGAAAGAGACCAATAAATTGTTTCAAAAAAAAAAAAAAAGTAACCACAATATATATTGATTCCAAGTAAATTTTTCAGAATCTCTGAACATGATGGCAACTTCTCCAACCCAGAAAATTAAAAGGAAAAAACAAAAAACAAAAAAACCAGGAGCAACATGCATTTCAACTATGAATTGTGAATCTTACAATCAGCTCATCAATTTCAAAGCAATTTATTGTTTTTCTCTATTAAAAACAACAATATTACCTTTCAAAGAAAGGTTTATACTCCTAAGAGAATTTTGTGGTCTTTTCCGTATCTGACTGGACATGTGTAATTTAAAGAATTATGAAGAAAGTGAGCTACTGTAGTCATATGTCAAACTTTATCTTGAAACTGAGTGAGCACAATAAGGAATGTGTCATTGATATGAACTCAGTGTATCGCAGAATTGAAAATCTTAAATAGTTTTCTAAGCTCTAGTATGAGATTCCTGTTTTAATAGTGCAATATATTTACAGGAATAATTTACTAGGCACATTTTCAAATACTATCTAGGTCTCAGGATTTTTTAACTCTCATTTTTAAATTTGCCAATATCAGTTCTAGTGGAGAACATAGCTTCCAAAATACAATATTTATTAAAAACTTAAGGTCTACAATGGCATAAGAAAGATGACTGTCGAACCTAGTGATGGCTTCTATAAACCAGAGATACTAGAACTGGTAAGCATTGAAATACTCAGAAAAAGTTTGTTTCCATGGAAGCAAGAGGTATAAATATTTTGTAAGAAATTACTAAGACAAATTCCATATGATTTCACTTATACGTAGAATCTAAAACAAGACAAAGGAACGAACAAACAACAACAAAAGAGAAACAGACTCATAAATACAGAGAATAAACTGGTGGTGGCCAGAGGAGAGTGGAGGTAGGGGGATGAACAAAACAGGTCAAGGGGACTAAGAGGTACATACTTCCAGTTATAAAATAAATAAGTCACAGGGATAAAAAGTACACCATAGGAAATACAGTCAATAATATTGCAATAACTTTGTATGGTGACAGGTGGTGACTACACTTTTCGTGATGAACATTTTATAAGATATACAACTATTGAATCATTATGTTGTACACCTGAAACTAATACATGTCAACTGCACTTCAATTAAAAACAAAAATTAAATAAAAATTAAAAAGATTATTATATCCAGTACTATTTATTGTAGTTAAAAATTCAATTTTTCAGGGCGCCTGGGTAGCGCAGTCGTTAAGCGTCCGCCTTCGGCTCAGGGCGTGATCCCGGCATTCTGGGATCGAGCCCCATATCAGGCTCCTCCGCTGGGAGCCTGCTTCTTCCTCTCCCACTCCCCCTGCTTGTGTTCCCTCTCTCGCTGGCTGTCTCTATGTCAAATAAATAAATAAAATCTTTTTAAAAAATTCAATTTTTCTATTATTTAAGTTCAGTAATTTGATCTGTATACTTTATACACGCTGTGTTCTAATTGTGAATGAAAAACAAATAATGCGCTGAGCTTAACGTTTTAACTTGAAAAAGAAGCACTTTCTTCTACCTAAAAGAAGCTTTATAAGCCAAGTGACCATGAAAATGATCCTCTTCTAAAGGTTAATTGATCAAGAGAAATATAGACTCAAAAAGACAACGGGTGGAAAGAGAAAAGGTTACTAGAAAGTTTTAATAAAATTAAACCAAAAAGCTTAATTAATAGCAAGTAGTAACAATTATTATAGCCACAATAATACAGACTAAAGCCACCTTACTATAATAAACGAAAAAGGACTGTAGGTTATGAAATCTAAATTTCAGCCCTGGCTCGAGTACTATCCATTACGTAGCCTGGGTGAGCTTCTATCAACCAATCTGTAAAATGGGAATGATCATTTCAACCTAACAAGATAGTGTGAGAATAAAAGAGTAATGCAAAAGCACTTAGAAAACATTACATATTATAATATGTGCACATTTTACACATATTTTACATTATTTTTAAATGAATATGTTTCTAAATCCATAAAAATTTGTTCATCTCTTTTTTTCCAATGCCCCCTTCCCTTTTTTTTTTTTATCTGAACTCAAGTTAGTTAATATATAGTGTATTATAAGTTTCAGGGGTACACCCTTCTTTAATAAAGAACATTTTTAAGTCTCTTAAAAATAAGATATTCCCCTATGGTGGTAGTGATGCCAAACCAATTTCTGAGAGAAGAAATAATAATGATTCAAGAAGCTTAAAGACATAACTTAAAGATATGTCTATACAACTTCAGAATATATGAACAGCAATGAAATATGCTGTTAATCCAAAATTTTGCCTTCATCTTACAAAATATCAAGGGGCTTGCTTCAAGATAATCAAGTGTTCCAGAGATAAAAAGTGCAGCAAAGGGAACATAGTCAATAATACCATAATAATGTTGCGTGGCAACAAATGGTGGCTACGCTTAGGGCAGCGAGCACTGAGTATGTATAGATTGTTGAATCAATATGTCGTACACCTGAAACTAATATCCCATTGCTAATTATGCTTCAATACAAAATAATAATAATCAGATGTCTGATTCAATTTCTCAACCCTTTACTAGGTGATTAGGTATATTATTTATTATCTTTTTTCTTTATGAAAATGACACCAGTGATCTTATTCCAGAAGAAAGACTATTCTGGTGGTTGTTTTTGGCTTAATGACACTATCATGGAAAATAACACCCCAGAACTATTTTTAAAACCATTGAGAAAGGAGATGACTTGATCAAGGCAAATGACCAATGAAATGTAAGTCGATTCTTTAAAAACTAAACAATGGATGATAAAGGTTGTTTGTTTTCCTTGCTTTGAATTTCTACGGGCTATAAACCACTGTTGGAGATGAAACTTGACTGGTGGATTGTGAAACTCTCCTAAGACACCAGGCTCCGAGGGATAAATGCCTCACTTGAACCAAGACACAGCAAGATGCAAGATTGCTGAAGAGACACTGTGCTTGACAGAAATCACTGAAGGTAAGTGTGGCTTCTGGGAGGGAGGAGCCATGACAAGGTCTGTGCCACGACGCGGCACTTGTGTGTGGACAGGGATCTGGGGACACCCGAGGGAGGCTGGTCCCAAAGGTCCCTGCAGAAGTTGTAAAGGCTTGAGGATTGAGGGAAATCTTTAGAAATAACACTTGGATTTAAAGATAGTAACTCCTTCCAGAGGAAGGTAAGTTCTCAGCCAATTCCAGCATCTCTCCCAGCTGCTTTGTAGGGCATCAGACTCCTCACCTATGTGCGTAAGAGCCAACTCTGAAGATTATAGCAAAGGAGATATACCACCAGAGTTCTTGATA
This sequence comes from Ursus americanus, assembly GCF_024610735.1. Classification (NCBI taxonomy): domain Eukaryota; kingdom Metazoa; phylum Chordata; class Mammalia; order Carnivora; family Ursidae; genus Ursus; species Ursus americanus. Next base: position 36,224,503 of record NC_142150.1, on the reverse strand, counting down.
ATAAGAGGATTCTAATTATCCCTTAGAATAATAAATATTCTGTCTCTGTCTTTGGCTTTTGTAACATCTGTAAAAGTCTGGAAGACTGGCTGCACCAGGAAAATTTTAATCGATGTTTTGACTTTCTTTCCAGGTAATCAGTGACTTACAGACCTGCCATTTATCATGGGTTCTTGTTCTCATGATTTAGTCCAAGCAAAGGCAGATGAAGGGGATCAAAACAGTTTTATTGTGCATTGAACAATTTCCAGTTTGGGTTCAGAGCAGAAAGACATCTGACAACTCAAAAGAAACAGACCTGAGAAGCTATGCATCTAGTCACAAGAATGGCAATGACCATTTCGTGAGTAAATAGGCTAACGCCTTAACATCCCATTATTTAACACAAATCTGTGTGGTCCTAAGGAATCATGTAGAAATTCTTTTGGCTCCAGCTCCAAGATTCATAATATTCTGGATAACTTCCCTCCTATTTTTCATCTCTCATGAGGATTGCAATAAGGCCCTACATTGAACTGTTCCTTACAAGAACATCAAACTATTCCAGACAATGCTATATGTTCTCCCTTTCCCTCGTATAGACAAGTAAGAAATCCTTCATTCATGCATGCATGCATTCAGTCTTATATTGCCTCCTGTATTCTGGTACAACGATAGGTGCTGGGTGTACAATGGTATGCATGAGATATGAGAGCCATGAGCCCCTCCTTCTTAGAGAATGCAAAGTAAGACAAAATATAATGTAAACAGGCTAAATCATCAATTACAGTAATTAAAATTCATAAAGGTCAAGATACACTGGAAAATTCAGACGGAATTGGAAATACCTTTATAGTCACCGGATTCCCTCATGGGACTCGATTGTCCTGGTTCAAATGGAGTAATAACAATGCCACACCAACATACTTATACTTTGTCCTGTGGAGGTAAATCGGATGCAGGAAGACATGTAATTGTACATAGAGAACTAAAAGCAGGAAAACATGATCACCAAAGATTTTGTATATTAGTGTATCAGAATAAGAACACGGTGTCTATGGCAAGACTCACACAGGCCATTAGTACAGCCTTTCAAAAATCAATTACGGCAGTGGCTAGCCTGGAATGACAATACCACCAGACACTGTACAAATCACTTTATACTCATTCTCTCATTTAATCTTTACAACAACTTTATGGGATAGATGTTGATACTATTTGCATTTTGAAGACGAAGAAAGTGAAGTGCACAGAGAGAAACTTTTCAAGGTCACCCAGATGGTAAATAGCAGAGACAGATGATGGTCCCAGGGCTTCTCAACTCCGGTACTTCAAATTCTTAACTCTGCTAGGCTTTACTGCCAATTCTGCAGACCAATCAGTATGACTGTGTTTTTAGGAACCAGAGATTGATGCTTTGGGCTCCTGTAAGCACAGCTTTAATTCTGAGATAATCTGACCTCCTTAGAGGCTAAGCCAAGTCTCATCAAGCTTTATTTGAATTAGTAGTATTTTTAGAGTAGCCCCAATAATATAAACCTTGTAGATTCATGGAATTAGCTAGAAGTTCTGAACAGAATTCTCTTTTATCTTTTCCTCTAGCATCGCTAAGGTCATTCTATATATGTAAGAGCCTTACCCCGAGAAAAGGCATTTGCTGGTTTGTTCTGAGCTCACTGGGATTGTCAGTGACAAGATCACAGCTGGTTCATGGTCCTGCAACAAGAATCGAGGTAAGATTTATGTAATCATTGATAAGTACAAGGAGATCTAAATGCTAGCCTCTCTTCTACCTCTAAATCACTGAAGGATAATGGGTCAGTTAATTACCCTCTCTGTGCCTCAGCCTCAAGATGGAGGTCTTAATAGCTACCTTCCTATCTGCTGAACATTTTAAGGCAATTAAATGAGATAGTGAAACATAAATACATTTAAAAAGCATAGAGTGGTCTATAACAAATTGTCCCTAAGTTGCTATAAGACATCTAGTTGTTCTTCAAGGTTTCTATCCAGATTATGTCACTTTTCCCTCCCATATGCACAGTGCTCAAAAACATTCCCCCTTGCAGGGTGCCTGGGTGGCTCAGTCAGTTAAGAGTCTGATTCTTGATCTCAGCTCAGGTCTTAATCTCAGGGTTGTGAGTTCAACCCCTGTGTTAGGCTCCATGCTGGGCATAGAGCCTACTTAAAAACATTTTTTTAAATAAAATAAAACAATAAAATGTTTCCCCTTTCCAGGGCCTCAAAGAGAAGTTGAGTTGATTCTGGCAAATCAAATCAGGTAAGGTGCTATTGACAGATAAAATGACAGATAAAATAACTGACCCTCTTCATTTACACTCTCACCCCCATGCGTCTTAGCTCACATGTTCATTTTAGCTGGATAAATTTTTCATTTTACCAGGAAAAAAAAAATTTATGAATGAGAGTCTTTACAAGACCCTTCAACTCCTATCCCTTTGGTAAATGTCTAGCCTTATTCCTGGTAGGATGAGCCCGACCCAGACCCAAGCAGTAATGAACAAAACCATGGGAGTTTGGATGACCTCCTATGGGATAACTATTGGGTAGAGGGTGTATTTATGGGTGTGACAGTAACTACAAAACGACTGAAACAAGGCCCTGGCTGTCTCAAATGCTCTAGTCTCCTTTTGAAAGTCTATTCTAGCCCAATCTACTCCCAATGGTCTAGAGGAAAATCTACATTTGGTGCTTGGTCCCTTTCAGTGGTGAGGCGCAGAGTAGGGCAATGCCCAGACCAGAAATGCACATCAGTCTAATCTTCAAACAAATTCAGGGAGATGGAGAGAGACGATTACTTCCCTCATACAGGAAAACACGTCTGAGATTTGAGCACTAAATCATTTGAAGTCAAACTCATAAGTACTAATAAGATGGGCAAATTTTCAGTGACAATGTTTTCTAAACACAAAGGAGCTAAGCTGTACCCAGCTTGTAAGAGGAATGTTTTCCTTCATTGAATCCTTAAGTCACACTTTACAAGACTATGTGCTCTGCCTAAATGCAAATCTACCCAGGCTGTGAAAAACTTATTCATTTATTTATCCATTCAACAAACATTTACTGGTCACCATACTAGGCAGTAGAGGGGGAGGAATAAGATACAGTTCTTATCCTGCAAAAGATCATATACTTATGATAAATAAGACATACATAAAACAAATTATCACAAAAAATAGAATAAAAGAAAAAAAATCGTTTGTTTTAGAAAGGTGTACGAGATATCATACTTGATACTTTCTCCGCCATATGCAAGAATGTGGGCATTGTCCAATTGTCATGGGGGAAGAATTTTTATAAACTTCCCAAAGCTAGATGTCTATATTGATGCTGTTTCTAAAACTGCTGTACTTCTCTTGACTCTTTGTTAAAAACACAGAGAAAGTTTGGAAAAGGTATGGGGTGCCTACAATTAAGGGCCAATATACTAGAAGGCTCAGAGTTTTTTCTGCAATCACAAACCAGTAATGGAGCCATCATGCTCAATGCTCCTGCATTGGCCCAAGCTGACCTCTTTTCCTGTCTAGGAAGATTACCCTTCAAAGAACAATGGAGCATCCTTTATATGGGATAATATGATCCCAATGTATATTATAGGACTTGCACTCAAGATCATATTGAGAGCCAGTCTATTATTGCTAGGCAATATGTATTTTTAGAGGTTCAGGGGTTATTAGTTCAACTGGCTGTTGAAAAACAAAAGTGAAGTCAAAGTCCTGAGCTCAATTGCCACATGGGGCAAATCAACTTGGCTCTTACTCAAAGTGACAGGCTTTATAGTTAACTTGAGCCAACTCTCTTAAAAATGTGAGCTGGCAAACACAAGCAAGAACAGAGAGTGATCTGCCCGCTATAAACTCATCTTCAAGATTATTAAAGCTAGGGGTGCTAACACAGTATCATCACCTTCATCCCAAAGCTCAAAGCACTTTCTTTCCTAACATAATTTTTCTTTTGTCCTAGAAAACTTGATGTGCCACTTTTATGGGGGATGAAAACCAAACCGTAGACATCCAGTTCCACTTTCATCCATTTTCACCCATCCTGGAGATACAAATACTTATTTTTGTGGCTTTCCTGCTAATGTATATTGGCAGTCTCATTGGGAATGCCACAATCTTCCTCACTGTCTGGGCAGAGCGATCACTCCACACTCCCATGTATTTCTTTCTGGCCAATCTGGCAGTCCTGGAGATCTTTTACTCTTCCACTGTTGCCCCTCTTGCTTTGGTCAACCTCCTGACCATGGGGAGAATACCCATCTCTTTCACAGGCTGTGGCACACAGATGTTCTTCTTTGTCTTTCTGGGCAGTGCTGACTGTATCCTCTTGGGGATCATGGCTTATGATCGGTTTGTAGCTATTCGGGATCCCCTGCGTTACACCCTCATCATGAGATGGCAGCTGTGTGCCCAGCTGGCTATGGGAGCCCTGGTCCTTGGTTTCATTCTAGCCTTACAACTAACAGCTCTGATTTTCCACCTGCCATTTTGCGGCCACAACAGAATCACTCACTTCTACTGTGATGTGCTCCCCATCTTGCGGTTGGCCTGTGGAGATACTCGAATGCAAGAAGCCGTGATCTTCATTGTCAGTGTCATCACCCTTACCATTCCCTTTTCCCTGATCTCCATCTCATACATCTTCATCGTGGCCGCCATTTTGAAGATCCGCTCTGCAGAGGGGCGGCACAAGGCCTTCTCCACCTGCTCTTCTCATCTGACCGTGGTTCTCCTCCAGTATGGCTGCTGCAGCCTTATCTATTTATGCCCCAGCTCTAGCTACGACCCAGAAATGGGTCGTGTGGTGTCTGTTGTTTACACTTTTGTCACCCCTGTCTTAAACCCCTTGATTTACAGTATGAGGAACAAGGAGCTGAAAGATACACTAAAGAAGGTCATGAAAAGACATTTGCTGCACTAGGAAATGTGGGAGTTTCTGGACTCATGTAAATGGCACGAAATAATTCTTTGGAAAATGATAAACTCAGGCGAATTGACTCACTACTTCTTCAGGCCCCAGTTAATTTCTAGCTCCCAACTATAGAGCAAGCTCCTGAAAGTTAGATATTAACATTTAAAATAAGAGAGAGTAAATTCTTGATGGGCAGGTATTCTGTTTGTTTTGTTCACTGATACATCCCCAATGCCTAAAACAGCTAAAGCAGATAATCAATACCTGTTTATTGAATTGATGAATTCCTTCAAGTGATGTCAAAGGACATTCTTATTTATTTGTTATCTCCCCACAAGGCTATATACTGAGATTTGCTGTTAGCATTCCACAAATACTCATAGAATAACTACAAGAGGTTCCTTCTAAGAGCACTAATAATTCTTCAAGTTTCCACTCATAAAGCCTTATTTTTCTCCTTTCTATTGACTGAGTCTTGGGAAATGTTTATTCTGAGACCCATTACTGTTGAAAAGTTATAAAAAATTATATCTGGAATGTAATAAATATCTGGAATGTATTGTTATTTTGAAAGTGTAATTGGCGATGCTTCAAAATTATAAACAATATCTTCACCCCATTCAGAATGGGAAGTTTCAAGAAGGGTCCAGGTTATTTGGCAGAACTGGTATGAGAACTTCTTTTTTCTGCTCTTGCCAATCTGTCTTGCTATGGTTCTACTTTTAAAATAACATTTTTGGGGGCGCCTGGGTGGCTTGGTTGGTTAAGCAACTGCCTTTGGCTCAGATCGTGATTCCGGAGTTTAGGAACGAGTCCCACGTTGGGCTCCCTGCTCAGCGGAGAGTCTGCTTCTCCCTCTGACCCTCCCCTCTCTCGTGCTCACTCTCTCTCTCAAATAAATAAAATCTTTAAAATAAAATTAAAATAACATTTCCCCATTTTTAAATATAATACACATTGATTTTATAAAAATTGGGGAACATAAAAGTAGACAGAAAAAAGTTAAAAATCATTTCTAACCCCACCAATTAAAATAAGCCTTAGATAATATTTGGGTATTTTAACATAATGCGTATTATATTTTGAGCTTTGGTACCCTGCTGCATTCTCTAACTTGTAACATAAATATCTACCTTGCTGAGTAGCCTTCTAAAATAATGGTTGTCATAACATTTCCATTTATCCTTATTGGCATTTAAATGGCTACCAATCTTTCACTGTTACAAGTATCACTGTGATAAACATCTTTAAAAATGATTCATTGTGTGTTAACTCTAATTACTTCCCAAGGGTTAAAATATTTTAAACCCCTGTTTACACAAACATTGCCAAATTGCATTCCTGGAGACTACAAATTCATACTCTCACAACTATTTACAGAAGTATTTGCCTTATAATTTCATGGTCAACACTGGGCTGGCTTCCTTCCTTTCCTCCTTCTTTCCATTCTTCCCTCCTTCACTCTCTCCCTTCTCCCTTCTCTTTCTTCCTTTTTTTCCTTTCTTTAGTTCTTCCTTTCTTATTTGTCAATTTGATGGTTTTACAATGGCAACTAGTAATCTTGTTTACATTTATTACTTAATTTGACCTTTTTATATATTTTATAGCTATTTAAAAATCTTTGTGGGTTTTTCTAAGATGCTTAAAGAATTTTAAGATCTATTTTTAAGTCTGTACTTTGTCAATACTTTCCCTATGTGTGGAAAATATTTTGAAAGCTTATTTTACGCATATATTACATTATATACACTATTCATATGTATACTATACGTGTGTGTATGTTATAGAATTCAGTATTCAAATTTTTGCTTTGTGATTTTTCCATTTTTATAGTAAATAAATTCTGAAACATTTATCCTGAAATCATACAAATATTCATCCATATTTTGTTCTTGTTGCTTTATGTTTAAAATTTCACATGGAACTTATTTATCATTCTGGAATTTATTGTGTTGTATGCTGTGCTATAACGCTTTATTTTTTACCTCAAAATAACCAATTGCTTCAGTATAATTTCCAAATCATGCTTCCTTTATCCATTGAATTATCATCTTTATCACATAGTAAATACACATTTCTGTCAAGTTCTATTTCTTGGGCACTTACTCTGTTCCGTAAGTCAGTCCATATATTCCTGCACCAACATCACCTTATTTGTACCACTGGTGTTTTATGATCATCATAATATTACAATCTCTTTCTCTTTCCAGAAATTGTCCAGTTAAAAGGACTAGAGTTTGCCTTCAAACAGGTTGTGGTGATTTCAAAAAATCCTTTGATATTCCTCCCTTTACAAGATCGAGCCTAATTCCCCTCCCTTTGAGCGTGGGCTATACTTGGTTAATTTATTTCTAGCGAATGGAATGTGGCAGAAGTGATACCTATGACTTCTCAGACTGGGTCACAGAAGATACTGTGGCCGCAGCCTCTCCCTGATTACTCTGGAAGAAGTTGCCATGTTCTTGAGAATAGCCAAAAAGCTCCATGGAGAGGTCCATGTGGAGAGAAACTGAGGCCTCTTGCCAACAGCCACGTGAGTGAACCAACTTAGGCACAGACCCGCCTTCAGATGACTGGACCCCTGGCTGACGTTTTGACTGCGCTTCCTGAAACACTATGAGCCAGAATCACCCTGCTAAGCTGCTCCTCCTAGAATCCTGACCCTCCAAAGGTTTGTAAGATAAAATGTGATTTTAGTGTTCAGCTGCTATGTTTTGGAGTAATTTTTTGTGCAGCAATAGATACGGAATGAAGGCAGCAATGGCTGACAAGCTGCATTTTAGGGGGATTTTGCATGCACGTGCCTACATTCCACCATGGAAATCAGGGTATATCCTTACCAAAGATTGTATAAGCTCCAAAACTGCAAAAATTCCCCAGGTGTCCTTTAATTCTGTCTCATCGTCACACACCATCATATAAACCCAGGTAGTGGTGGTGGTGATGGTGACTTTTTAAGGACAGAAGAATACTTCCCTTGATTTGACTTTTGTTTGAAGAGATTTCTTGGCCTCTTTTATCCAAAAAGCCTTGTCTCCCAGTCCTTAGCCCCAATTTTCCAAAATGACCACAGTGACATATCCCTTCCTACATGCTGTCCTTCCATTGTGACACAGACACTCTTTCCATTTCAGGTGGGGTCCACCTTTCTTGCCCTTGAATCTAGATGACATAGCAGAAGTGATGCTATGTCACTTTCAAGACTAGGTCATGACAGGGGATATGCTTCCAACTGGCCCTTATGGAGGGACACTTATTCTTGGAACCCAGCCACCATGCTGTGAAAAAAGTAAGAAACTACATAGAAAGTCCACATGTAAGTGCTGAAAACCCCACTGAGGTCTCAGCTGACAGACCAACTGCCAGGTAGTGAGTGAAACTTCAGATGGTTCCAGCAACCAACCACTGAGTCATTCCCAGCTTCAAGCAGTACCACGTGATGCCACCTGGAGCAGAGATGAGCTGTTCCCATTGTGTCCTGGCCAAACTGCGGATTCATTAGCAAAATACATCATTATTGTTTTAACCACTAAATTCGGATGGTCTGTTATGTGTATCGAATAACTACAACATCCCAAGTTAACCATCAAAGTCCAAAATGTCAGGTGTTTTACATTATAAGTATCCTATCTCACTAATAGGGAAAAAAAAAAAAAAAGAATACCAGAATGCAAGCATCTCTTCAATCATAATTGTCCTGACTTAAGTGTTAGCTAATAGGTGAGGGAAGCAAGTGTGCCTGAATTCTTAAAGATCATTGTATTTTACATCAGGCTTCAATGTAATTAATAGAATGCCTCAAGACTGGTTAATGGTGTTCATGGAATTTTGACTAATTTTCATACTTTGTTGAACAAGCCTCTTTCTTTTGCAAGGTTTGCCCAAAGGAAGAGATACAGCCAAGGTCCCTCCAGTGTAGCAGCCTCAGCGAACAGCCTGAATCACTCTCTTTCCCCAACTGTCTCAGGAAAAGGCCAGAAACTAGAAGCTTACCTATCTTTGTCGCACTTAGACATGGGGAAATACTGAAGTCCAGCTAATGCCAGAAACAGATTACCAGTGAGCCCAAGGCACAGGGAATGCCAAGGTGTTGGATGGGGAGTTAGGCTTTTTAAGCTTTCATAGGCTTTCCTCCCTTACTCCCTACCCTTCTTCTTAGCCCTCTTCTACCCTGCCATTTCCTTAGCACCAGCTGTAGCCAGTAAAATGGGCAAGGAAATGGTCTGAAAGGGATGCTGCCACCTGACCCTGTTCTGGTGACTCTACAGGAACTGTAAGAAACCAAGGCAAAGAGATACTTAAAGGTACTTGAAGACCTGGGCCTTCAAGGTATAGCATGTGAAGACCTCTCCTACGAACCAGGAGGTAGAATCCATTTTTTTACCTTGCCAATTCTTCTCTACATATTGGTTTACGACTGAAAGAACTCAGAAACGTTCAAACGATTTCTACTAAGTGCTGAAGTAAATGATGTGATAAGAATAAAATGCTGAATGCGAAATACAGGGTTTCTGCCTTCCGTCACGTAATCTCACTGAGAAGGGCCCAGAAGGAGGGAATCATCATCCTTTCCTGGGCTGTGTAGATAAATGACAAGGGGAAGAGTTCCCTGTGCCCCCATCCCGGCCCTGCAAGGCTCAAAGAACCCGAAGGAAATAATGGAAGCAACTGCGCCACAGTTCAGTACCAGAAAAACGTGTGAGGAAGCTGGCTTGCTGCTTTATCTTCCAAAGCCACGACCTACCCTGGAACACTACCATCGCTCCCCACCTCTCCGTGGCAGCCAATCAACACTACTACTAATACAAGACGGATGTTCCCCCAGTGCATTAGTGTCAAGGCCTGGTCAGCACTAAGCCGCGCCCCCGAGAGCCAGGGCGGGGGGGGGGGGGGGGGGGGGGGGGGGGCCAGCATGTTCTCACTCACTCTTGATTTTCCTTTTAATGATCCTTCATGATTTCACCTAGTGAAACCTTCTATTTTTCACCTTTAAGTAGTATAATGAGAAAACGTTTTATACTACCCAAAAACCATTTTATGTTTATAAAGATTTTTTTATTTGAGCCAGCGCAGGAGCATGCGGGGGGGGGGGGGGGCGGAGGGTGGCAGGAGAAGCAAAGGGAGGAGAGAGAGAATCTCAAGCAGACTCCCCACTGAGCACAGAGCCCAAAGCAGAGCTTGATCTCAAGACCCTGAGATGATGACCTGAGCTGAAATCAAGAGTTAGCCGCTAAACCAACTGCGTGACCCAGGTGCCCCACCAAAAATCATTTTAAATAACCCCAGTGGTTCACACACACCACAGGTGGTAAACTGTAAAGGGATTTTGCCCATGTGATTAAGGATCTTGAGATGGGGAGATTATCCTGGGTTATCCAGATGCCCCCAGTGTTACCACGATCTTTGTAAAAGGGAAGCAGGAGGGTGGGAGAGAAAAATGTGACAACAGAAGGAGAGGATGAGAGGAAGAGTTTGAAAGATTCTTGGCTGCTGGCTTTGAAAATGGGAGGACGGGGCTACAAGCCAAGGAATGCATGCAACCTCTAGAAGCTAAGAAGGAAACAGATTGTCTGCTAGGACCTCCAGGAGGAACACAGTACTGCAACTTTGCTGACAACATGAAAAATGACCCTCTGGGCAGCCCATCACTCTTCTCCTTCTCTGTAACACTCTGCCTTCACGTTTAATGTCTTAAAGCGATGGTTCTCAAAGTACAACCAGCGGCATCGGCATCACCTGGAACTTGTTATAAATGCAATTAATTCTCAGGCCCTACTTCAGACCTACTGAATCAGAAACTCTGGGGAAGAGGCCCAGCAGTGTTTTAACAAGCTCTCCCGATGAGGCAGAGAACCACTGATTTAGAGTAGCACGTTACTTAATAAAAATTAAAGCCATCTAAAATAGTCTCACAAGAAAATGGATTGTTTTACCTCAATTTTTTTAAAAGAATGTATAGAGCCTATAAATACCACGAGGGATTATTTGCAGCTTTTGGAGAAAGGACAGACATTGCTAAAGAAAACTCAGTGGCTTTGTCTAACTGATGTCCTCTCTCATCTGTCAAAGCCTCTTCTACCTACCTGGCATGCAAGAGAGATTTTTCTTTCACCCACTCAAGGGACACTCTCCAGAGGCATCAGACCTTATTTCTAAAGAATCACTTAGGAAAAGAACTTGGACCCTCCCCATCTTAATAAAGGATCTATTACCCAACTTTAAAAAAAAAGCATTATTCTCTTAAAGGAACTCTCATTAATCTCCCCCACGAACAGGTGTTACATGAGAAAAAAGGATAATTTTGTTAATCCTCTCTATGATACCTTGACTTGTTTCTTTAATTACTGTTTATTATTTCTTTCTTCCCCAAGTTTACCCACTTCATTTATATTCAGACTTCCCTACTTTCCTTTATAAACTGCTTTAGCTATAGCCTGAAAGTCTTGATACGTTTTATCATTCAGTTCTAAATATTTTCTGCTTGCTCTTATATTTCCTTAAGTGGTCCATGAATTAGAGATGTAGGTTTCTTTTTAACAACTGATTTCTAACATAGTGATGAGAAAACATGATTTTATCAAGGATCAGCAAACATTTTCCACAAAGAGCCAGTTAGTAAATATTTTAGGCGTTGCTGGCCAAATGGCCTGCACTCTAAGTACTCATCTCGTCCTTCGTTGCCCTAAAGCAACCAAGGATAATATATAAATAAATGAATGACTGTATTCCAACAAAACTTTACTTAAAAAGGCAGGCAACTGGCCTGATTCAGCCAAGAGTCATAGTTTCCAACCCCTGGTCTATATAGTACCAATTCCTTGGTCATTGTTAAGACTTGCTGTTACCTAATACTGTTTTGTAATGTTCAGTGCATGCCTGAAACCCAACTATCATCTTATCCTCTGCCTGCTACTCTTTAAGGTTCAGGCCTGGCCCACGTAAGCACTTGGTTCTGTTAAATTGTCACAGTGCTTCAGATATTAGGTTTTTGGAATCAGAGAGGTCCAGCTGCCAGCTTTGCCACTTGCCATTGGGTGGTTCGGGGCAAATTACTTAACATCTCTAATCCTCTGGTTCCTCACTTACAAAATAGAGAAAAAACAGTACCTACCTCGTGGGGTTGGCATAAGGAAGGATTTAATGAGATAGTCCATATACAGCACCTAGCAGAGTGCCAGGCAGACTTCAATCTGTATTAATAACATTAACATCATCATGCCATTGAACAACTACTCTGTGAGGCAAGTATCATTAAACCCATTTTACGAAGAAATTAAGGCTCAGAGATGTTTAGGTAACTTGCCCAAAATCTGATGGCCAGTGACAAAGCATGCATTCCCACCCAGAACTTCTATTTCCAAATATCCAAAGTGTCCAGACTCAGGCTCTGATTAGCATGTGAGGAATTTACTGTATGCCATTCCTACGCCAGGTTGCATTTTCAGACACGCGGAGAAACGAGTTGCGAAATGCACAGGAATTAATTCTTCGCGGTTGAAGTTTAGTCCTTACGGGGAAAAGAGAAAGTTCCATGAGCTCAACGGGCCGAAAGGGCCTGGGCGGTGCCAACACAGGTGGAGAACCAGACTCCTGGAACCAGGGTTCGGAAGCTTACAACTTGGACAAATTCTTTCCTGGGCTCGGTCCGCTCAGGAGATGGTGTCCCCCAGCGGCGTAGCCGGGGTGGCGCTCCGCGGCCTCGATGACCTTCCTGCCTGCCCTCGGCCGCGCTGCCCTTTCTGGCTCCCCCGCGCCACGTGCCCGGAGCGCCTGGCGCCTAAAAATATCACCCTGGTTGAACCTCCCGGAACATGCCTCCGCTTTTTAAAAACCGGGCGCCGTCATCACCTCGAGACATAAATCACAGCCCAGACTTGCTGTGGATTCAGCGGCTGACGTGCCGCTCAAAGTGGTGACGAATTCAGCCCCTTTCGATGACCTGGGCCTGTCGGGTTTTTCCCCCTCCACTCCGCGCACAGGGTAGATCGCGAGGACCGCCGAGCCCCCCGAAGACCGTGCTGGTCGTTGGAAAAACAGCCCAGGAACCTCCATTCCTCCCAGCCCAAGCTCAGCCAGGGACTCTCCAAAGCCATATCCTGTGACAATCACAGGGGCTTTCTCCGCCCCGTCGGTGACGGAAAACTCGTGACTCGGACCTGAGCGCGGGGCGGGCACAGAGAAGCCGGGGGCGGAGCTGCGAGTCTGGCTAGCGAGGAAGCCCCCGACGGGCGGCGCGTGCGCAGTCTCTCTCCACGGGACCTCCTTCCCGCCGCTGAGACTAGGAAGCGGGACGCCAAATCTGTCCCCGCGCAGCCGCCGCGCCGGGCGCCGAGCGGGGCGGCCGCCCTCCCCGAGGCGCGCCTGTGCACGTTCCCACGCACGCTCCGGCGTACGGCGGCGGCCAGGGGTCGCGAGCCGGTGGAGGACCCGCGCGCGGAGGAGCCGGGGAGTCAGCGCTTCTTCCCTCCCTCCCCCCACTCCCCTCCCCGCTCCCTCCCCCCTCCCCAAGAATGTTCCGCTACGAGGTGAGCTCTTGCGACCGGAAGTGACCCCTCCCTCCCTCCCGCGCCCCCTTTCCTCTCTCACCCCCCGCGCGTCCCTCCCGCGCCCCTGGGGGTGGAGGGGGCTGGCGGCGGGACCCGCGGGACCGAGTGGAACGCATGGGGCCTGGGGTCGCGGGTTTAATCCCAGGGCGGTGAGCCGGCTCCAGGGGGCGGGACTGTCCTATCAGTGGCCGCTGGTGAGAGTTGGCCTCTGTTTTGGGGTGGGGAGGGCCCGTTAAGTGCTGTAACCAGACCATCCCCCACCCCCGCCCCGGGAAGAGCCGCGGAAGGGAGAGCGATGCACCCACCCGCTGGCTCTTCTTGAGGGAGAGTCTCCCGGGAAAGCCTAGAGACATGTTTCCCGCCCTGGACCCGGAACCACCTCCCCTCCAATTACACACATACACACACACACACCCACACCCCTTCGCCCGGGCACCCAGCGGGTCAGGGGGGCTTGGACTTGCCCTTCACTGCGGCGGGAGACTGTTTACCAAAGAGGGCTCCGAGTTGGGAGGGGGCGTGTCCCGCAGAAGTTCTTCTGGGCGAGTGGAGGGAGACGTGGGTTTGGTGACCATCCCGGGAATGTAGCAATAGTCGAGAGTCCTGACCCTGCCACTAACTTGTTGTATGACCTTGAGCTATTCCTAGTCTCTGGACATAAAGCTTCTAGGTTTGTAGACTCAAAGGGCTGCTCTGGGCGATCTCTAAGAGTCTTTACAATTTAAAACAGTGATTTGGTGAAGTAGATCTTTGTGATTTGGAAGGGCGTGCAGCTGGAAGTTGCCTCTGCTCTGGAGGCAGTTGTATGCCTGCTTTGTGGAAGTTTGGGAGGGCTTAAGACGGGTGGAATGGCCTTTTGGCCTAACCTTGCCTTTGGGAAAACCTATTTAAGGACGTTGCCTGGCAAGGTGTATCAGACCTGCTTGTTGATGTGTGGTATTGTAATTCTGAGTCTTTGGAAACTGGGGACACATGTACTTGATACTTGATAGGAATGGTTTAAGACCAAACTGACTTGATGTAAGCATGGAGAGAGTTGATGAGGTGCTGTAGGCAGAGTTGCCAAAAGAAAAGAGAACTTGGAAAATAAATCAGTTGAAAACTGAAGTGGAAGGGGGAAATATTTAAAATAGAACAGACTTTAAATTGTTGCGGTGATAACTAGCATTGTTTAGCAATCTACAATCTTTGCCAAATCTTTGCCTCATTTAATCCTCACAACTCTCAAAGGTTTTGTCCCTTTGTTACCCAGAGCCTAACACAGAGCTGGAGATACAATAGGTACTTAAGAGGTATTTAATGAGTTAACCAGAATATGACTTAGCCAAGTTTGCACCACTTTTAAGAATGGGGCCAAAACTTGAACTTAACATATCACAGCTTTTCCAGAGTTTACTTAATTGGAGTTGAAAATTTAGCTTTCTGTTTCATCACCAGATTTTGGGCCTACAGAAAACAGAAGAGGGGACGTAAAGAGAAAGCTTAAGAGGACATAATAAAATAGTTGAAATTTTGACATGAAAATGAGGAACATGATACCTTTGAAAAATATACATAAAACTCAAAATAATGGTAAAGTGTGCATTTTGTGTTGTCATTACTATTCTAACCAGTGATGTCAAGATGGAGGCCTAATTTCTTGGTTGCATGAAGAAACACTATTATTAGATTCTTGAAAGAGAAATGGACTGTTTGGGAAAAGAGAAACTGAAAGAAGATACTGCCATTTTCCAATGTCAGGGAAATTGGGGGTAGAAAAAATGCTGTCTTTACGAGAGGTCATAAGCTATTCTGATGATTGGGAAAATAAAATGAACATTTTTTTAAATGAAGGTGTGGACTTTATGAATAGCTAGTCTCTTTTCTCTTTATTTTAGTCTTTAGAGGATTGTCCTCTGGATGAAGATGAAGATGCATTTCAGGGCTTGGGAGAAGAAGATGAAGAGATTGATCAATTCAATGATGATACATTTGGGTCAGGTGCCATTGGTAAGTGACATCTTTATCTTATAATGTCACCTTGGTCTCTTGCTCTTTAAATGTTCTCTTTTGTAAGTGCTTTGTCTTAGTAGGAGTAACTACATTTACAAATTTAGCAAAATATTCTATTCTTAGTCTCCGAATAGTTCAGTCTTCACTGGAGGCATCTACCTCAATCCCTTGGGCCCCCTTTTTGCCTCATTTATATACAAAACAAGATGTTCTCTGAGCCCTGTGCCTTCCAGCTTCTTTATCTGTGGCTCTAGGTTGGTGGTGTAAGGCGTGTAAATGGCGAGAGGAGCAGACATCTTACAAGGATTTAAAATAGTCCTAGAAGAAGGAAACTTTTATTTGTGGAATATGTAACTTTCGGAAAAACTAGTAGACTAAAAGAAAACTTGGACTTGGGTGTGTATGTGTTTGGTTTTTTTTTTAAGATTTTATTTATTTATTCGACAGAGGTAGAGACAGCCAGCGAGAGAGGGAACACAAGCAGGGGGAGTGAGAGAGGAAGAAGCAGGCTCCCAGCGGAGGAGCCTAATGTGGGGCTCGATCCCATAACTCCAGGATCACGCCCTGAGCCGAAGGCAGAGGCTTAACCGCTGTGCCGCCCAGGCGCCCCTGGGTGTGTATGTTTTAAAACTCAGTTACTACTATTGGTGTATTGCATGAGCCTGCTATTGCCTTATATAGTATCTTCAATAAAATAAAAAGCATTTTATTCTAAGAATTGTGGTGAAAGGAAGTCTTCATATGTTAGAAAAGTGCTGTGCACAGGTGAAATTTTCCCATCCCTAGATATAGATAAATATTTTAGGAGTTGGAAGAGGGTAAAAAATTAAAGAGCCAGACTAAACTTAACATGGCTCAGAGTTCTAATAATCTAAAATGGGAAACTTAGGCAACAAGTTTATATGATAAAGTTCGAGAATTAGAGATTCTAGAGCAAATATACTAATAAAATGTACTTTCAAAAAAGAAGTAGGTAAGAGTTAATGCAAGTATTTTTGCTTTAACTGTTGGTGTTGAAAAGGAGCAGTAACAGTGTTTCTGTTGCGATGTGTATATGTGTGATTTCTTTGGAATCAGCGTTTCTGTCTGTGCAACTAATATTCGAAGTTAAGTAGCAAGATGAAATTTCACAATAGGGGCTGATCTTAAGATGTTGAATATCAAGAACTAATAAAAGGTCTTAAAGGTGTGATAATGGTTACTCGTTTTGCAATGATATGAACAGGTTTATTTATTAAAACTTAGACTGGGTTGAAATAACTGGGAAAAATGAGAAAGCATAGTATTTGTTAGTCAAGGTTTACAAAATTCAGTAGAGATTAAAACTGCCACTATCGAGCAGCAAGAGAAGCACTTAAGGTAGAAGGGAGACTGATTACAGAAGGAAACCAAAGACCTTTTGGATCATAGCCACAGTTGAGGAGATGAGATCATCCAAGAGGATGACATGATGTAAGATGCTCTTCTCTCTCCATGGAGATCACAGGGAAAGAGAGGTACAAAAGAATTGCAAATGCAAGAAACTGATGCAAATTGTATTTGGAAGTTAGTTTAGTATAACCTATAGTATACAATAGAAGTTAGAAACATTGTGTGCTTGTTTCTAGAACTCCTTTTCTCTTAAAGTATTGTACTGACTTTTTTAAATAAATTCCTCAGTATTAAATAAAGTTGATGGAATTGATTTATAGATATTATATTAAAATGAGGTGGCATACTAAGATGTCCTCAGTTTTGAACCTGGACAGAAGAGAAATAGTCTCATCTCTTCTCATTGACTTACAGTGTGCTGTGGACAATCTTTTTCTGCTTCTGTATTCCTCACAAGTTGGGGAGAATATTGCCTTAAAAGGACATTAGAGTGTACAGAAGTGTATGTGATATGATGGAAAAAAAGAAAAGTGTGCATATGTTGAAAAAAGCCCTAAGGTTACACGGTCAAAGAATGGGTAGTGAAAAGTAAAGGCAGTGAAATAGCATATGGTTAGCTCGCTTTGTACCCTAGGGCATAAGTGATTAAGAAAGACTTTTCTTGATCAGCAAAGTTTATAATGGAGAAAAGATTTCCAAATATGAATCCTTATAATATACATGAATTATAAAGTTAAAATCTTTCTTAGCAGGTGCTCACACGAGTGAAGGGGGGAGGGGCAGAGGGAGAGAGAGAATCTTAAGCAGCCTCCATGCTCAGCGAGGAGCCCAATGCAGGGCTCAATCTCAGGACCCTGAGATCATGACCTGAGCGGAAATCAAGAGTTGGACACTTAACCGACTGAGCCACCCAGGTGCCCCTAAAGTTAAAGTTAAAATCTTAATTCTTTAGGGGTGCCTGAGTGGCTCAGTCAGTTGAATGTCTGACTTCGGCACAGGTCGTGATCTCTCGGTCCTGGGACCAAGCCCGGTGGCTGGCTCCCTGCTCAGTGGAGAGTCTGCTTGGTCTGCTTCTCCCTCTTCCTCTACCCCCCCACGCCCCCCCCGCTCTCACATGCTTGTGCATGCTCTCTTACTCAAATAAGTAAGATCTTTTTAAAAAGCAAACTTAGGGGCGCCTGGGTGGCACAGCGGTTGAGCGTCTGCCTTCGGCTCAGGGTGTGATCCTGGCGTTATGGGATCGAGCCCCACATCAGGCTCCTCCGCTAGGAGCCTGCTTCTTCCTCTCCCACTCCCCCTGCTTGTGTTCCCTCTCTCTCTGGCTGTCTCTATCTCTGTCGAATAAATAAATAAAATCTTTAAAAAAAAAAGCAAACTTAATTCTTCATAATATCTTGGTATAAATATTGTACAGATTTATTTATTTTAAAAAATTGCTAAGTCAACTTGTGATTTGTTTTAATGCACCATACGGGTAAATACACAGCTGGTATAAAGAGTTTAAACCAGGAGGTAAAGTGTCAGACCTTTGACATATGTTATGGTTCGATAGTTTTTAACTCAAAGAGTGAGTGTCTTGAATGATACTTGTCAGTAGTTATTTTAAGTCACTGGCTACTAATGCTCTGATGTCATCTTTCCTTAAGAAACTAGTCCTTGTCTTCTCCTTGGAAAAATGTTTACATCATCTTAGAGCAGTAAATGGCCACAGTAATCTCAACTCATCCTCTAAAAATAAAAGTTTACACTTATAGAGTGCTTATTATCTGCTAGGCACCATTCTAAATGTTTTATATTATTAATCCTCCCAAGAACCCTGTGAAGTAGGTACTATTATTATCCTCATTTTAACAAATGAGGAAGCAAACTATGAGAGAGGTGAAGTAACTGTAAATACACTCAGGGTAAACCTCCAGTTATGTTGAAACAGTTCTTGAAGAATCTCTGGGAATCTCCTGCCTCTGCTTGGAAGGGCTCCCCATTCTTTCCACTTCCCTTTTATTGATAGCTGCTCTGATCTTTAGGGACTTAGGTTGCCTTAAAATTAAATCACCTGTACTTCCTTTTTATGTTGCGTTTATTCAGAAATATTCCTGAGATAGACAGCAGCTGGGGGAGGGGGGCGGATTCAGTAACCTATCCCATCAGGGTATTGATTAATTAGTTGAAGGAAAACAAATACTTCTTTTTCTTCATTTCTCTGGTATTCCTTTGCCTACCCTTTATCATTTTGACCATTGTGGATCGAGGTCAAGCGTTGGCGTATCTTAGTAACTTTATTTTTAGGTCATTTGAAAAAGATACAAGTAAAGTATCCTCTAATAGTAAGGGCGTGTGATCTCTTGACATACTGTTTCACATGAGCAAGGAAACCTAAGATGGCATAGATTCCTTTTGCTTACATGTTCGAAACAGTAACAGTCAGTTCACAACAGAGCCGTTCTCACAGAATATGGCTATTTAACCAATGTTTCTAAATTAAGGACAAACTATTCATCTTTGGTAGGATCTGATAAACTTAGTAAACTTGAGTATGGGAGGTGGTGAATGAAAAAAAAAATCCCCTCATTCGGGATTATAGAGTCCCCATTTTTTGGCATCACTGAATGAGTAAAATTGCTAAAAAAATTCTGTCCTTTTAAAACGTGCTCAGCTTACTCTTCCTTAGCAAAGATGACACAAATATTAATGTCATAATTGTTTTTTTAATTTTTTTAATTTAATTCAATTAGCCAACATATAGTACATCATTAGTTTTTGATGTAGTGTTCAATGATTCATTAGTTGCATATAACACCCAGTACAATTGATTTTTAATTACACTAATCTTTAAGAATATTTTTCCAGATAGCTGATAATTTAAATTAATACTGTAGTTTTCATCTAAAGTGAATTTTTTTCTTTACCACAAGTAGTACATTCAGATATACCACAGTACGCAAAGACTACAGTGGTTCTGATCATACCAAATGAGACATCTGGAAGTGTCCCTTCCCTTTTTGGATCACTAGTGTTATGTGATACATTGTTATGAAATAAAAATAATGAATTTTAAGGGTTTAGGGACTTAATGTACTTAATAAATACTCGCGTAAGGTGTTAAGATATATATATATATATTACGGTATTAATCATTACGTTGAAAATTTGCAAATAATCCAAATTTCCAGCAGTAAGGGCTAAGTTAAATTAGTATATCAATAGAATAGAATCTTATGCAGCATGAAAAAGAATGAGATTATGTTCTCAGTAGTTACATGAAAGTGTATGTACATGAAAAGTGTCCAAGATGTATTGCTTAAATAAAAAGAAACAAGTTAAACTTTATAGTTTGCATTTTGAAAAACTTAACATACCTGTTGAGTTCTGGGGAACTTTCTAAGTTAAATATTTGTGTGATGTTTAAATTTTTAATTAACGTGTATTTTCTTTGTAAGCAGGAAAAAGATAATTTTAAGTTGTGCGTGAGCCCCTCAGAAAATTATCAGTAAATCTAAATCTCTCTTTTTTATTTTTTTTAAGTGGCTTACATTTGTTGTACCCTTAGTGTATACCAGGCACCTTTTTCTTTTCTTGTTATGGTGCCTCCAGTTCTTCTTTCCTCTTTTTTTTAATGAGGTATATAGAAAAAGTTATGTGAGAAGGATTGCCATTGAGCTCACTTGCAGAAAGAATCCTGTGTTTTTATGTTATAAAGAGAATGATCAGGGCACCTGGGTGGCGCAGTTAAGTGTCTGCCTTTGGCTCAGGTCATGATGGAGTCCTGCGTCTGGCTCCCTGCTCAGCAGGGAGTCTTGCATGTTTAGAAAAGGTGAAAGCATTGAAATGAAAAGCTTACTTAGGGAAAGCTTCCATGAGGAGGGAAAGATACCTGAATTTGAATGCCAAAAGGAGCAAAGTAGTATGAGTAGAGCTTTTACAGTGGAAGCAGAATGGAGGGCTGGGATGGAGGAGCACTGGACTGAGAGTGATGGAGATAAGGTCTAGTTCTAGAAAAGCTGAGGGAGGGTTGTGAAGATTTTTACCTGTGCTGTAACAGGACTCAGAACTCTGCGTTGGCATACAAAGTGAGAGAATGAGCTAGTGCCAGTGCCACAGACGGTGGAGGAGTATGCAGGAATAGCGAGGGCATTGTTAACGTGGAAGAGGACTGGACCCAGGTACAGGTCGTCATCACCTTTGCTCTGGCGTTGCTGCGCTAGCCACCTGGCAGGCCTCCGTGCTTCCAGTGTTCCTGCTCCTCCCCCCCCCATCCTGAATCTGGTCTCAGCAGCCAGATGTGTCTTTCAAAAAGTCAAGCCACATCAAAACCTCCAGTGGCCCCCCATTTCAATCAAAGTGACCCAAAAGGCCCAGAAGGAGATCCCTCCTACTACCTACTTGGCCTCATTCTTTTCCTGCTCTTCCTCCTTGACCATTCCAGTCCAGACACAGTCCTTGCTTGAGTGTCAAAATCATCACTCATCTTTTAGTCCTTTCTATGGACTGTCCCTCTGTGTGGAACACTCTTCTCCCAGGTAATCCACACGGCTAACTATCTTACTCTTGAATCTTTTGCTCAGATGTCACCCTCACAATGAGGTGTACCTCTGACCATCCCATTTAATGTTGTCAACCGGCTTTTCCTCCGTATACCTATAGCATTTCATCTCCTGATACAGTATCTAATTTACTTATTCGTTGCGTTCATTGTCTATTATCTGTCTCTTCCCTGCTTGAAGGAAAGTTGCAGGTCAGGGATCTTTATGTCCTTTGTACACTGATCTATCCCATGTGCCTAAAACATTAACACGTAATAGGTGCTCAAAAAATATTAATTGAATGAAGTGAATGGATTTGAGAGCTTGTAAGGAAGATGGCAGGTATAATCTGGGAAAGAACGTGTATGCTAATACAGTGAGTTTTAACTTTCCTTTTTTGCCTGATATGTCACAGAATCTCAAAACCAGGGACACCTGGGTGGCTCTTCAGTTAAGCGTCTGCCTTCAGCTCAGGTCAGGATCCCAGGGTCCCTCATCAGGCTCCTTGCTCAGTGGGGAGCCTCCTTCTTCGTCTGCCTGCCTCTCCCCCTGCTTGTGCGCGCACACACTTTCTCTCTCTGACAGATAAATAAAATCTTAAAAAAAAAAAAAAAGCAATCCCCAAACCAACAGGTTGTTCTGTACGTACCCATCACCAGTTTAAAAATTGTTTTCGGAATACAGTTTGGATGCCATTGGTAATGTATTCAGCTATCATTCTGAGTGCTTGAATTTTATTCCTGGTATGATGTATTAGTCCTTAATAGTGAAAAGCCCACTTTCCAATGCCCCTTAGTTAAAAATCTTATTTCATGTCTCTAAGTGGAAATTTACTATCTTCTGAAGTTAGAATTGTTCTTTTGGTTAACAGAAGAATTTCATTAAACTTTTAGTCTCAGTATGAACTATATTTCTATGATTTCCTTATAGATGATGATTGGCAGGAAGCACATGAGCGCCTGGCTGAATTGGAAGAGAAGCTGCCGGTGGCAGTTAATGAACAAACAGGCAATGGAGAAAGGGATGAGATGGACTTGTTGGGTGACCATGAGGAGAATCTGGCAGAAAGGCTCAGTAAGATGGTGATTGAAAATGAGCTAGAAGATCCAGCTGTCATGAGGGCAGTGCAGACCAGGCCAGTTCTGCAAGTGAGTAAGTTACTCTGGTTTGAGAACTATAGCAGACTAGTAATTAAGGTGAAGTATTGAGCTGGGCCGTTTTGTTTCATCTGCTACCCTGAGAGACTTGCATGTAACACAGAAAATTGTTAATATAATTCCTGATCATAGCAGTTGAAGGTGGGGAATAATGTATATTCTGGAACGCTATAATTTCATCTTCTCGAGCAGTTGAGACTCTTTCGGAGCCTTGTTCACCGAAAGCAGTTAAATCGTCCAGAAAGCTCTCACTATTCCAAACTTTGTGTATATGTTTTCCTTTTTGTTAGCCCCAACCAGGAAGTCTCAATTCCAGCATCTGGGATGGATCTGAAGTTCTGAGGCGAATCCGAGGACCACTCCTTGCTCAGGTATTGAACATTTTCTCTTTATACAAATTCCTGGTATCCGAAAACTCCTGTTTTGACCTTTTCCTTACTGAAACAACATATAGATGTATATGTTTTAAAATAATGTTTGCCGTTATGTTGGTTACTTAACCCAGTGCTCGTAGCTGCACCTGCCAACTGAACACTTACTCGGCCTCCATGCGGTGCTCTCTTGACTGTGCTTTATTACAAAAGGTTCAAAGGGAGCCGTTAGAATTCAAATTTGTTAGCTTACAATTCAAATTTCTTAAGTCATTTCTAGGCAAAACCATAAGAATGGAGAACAGGTCAGTGTCTACCAATGGTTGCAGGTAGTGGGAGGGGTTGACTGCTAAGGGCCAGTATGGCAGGAGTTTGGGGAGTGACAAAACTGCTCTGCTCTTGATCGTGGCAGTAGATCCAGGAATCTATGTATTTATCAAAATTCAGAGGACTGTACACCAAAGAGAGGGGATGTTACTGGATGTGAAATAAAATGTAAAAATAATTTCTGAAGATGTTTTTGGCATCTGTACAGATTATTAAGACATTATAGTTGGCTATGGGCTAATTTTCTCTTTTTTTTTTTTAACTCTTTCCTCAATTAGGAAATGCCTACGGTGTCTGTATTAGAATATGCCCTGCCTCAGAGGCCCCCACAGGGTCCAGAAGATGATCGAGACCTTTCCGAGCGCGCATTACCACGGCGGTCAACTTCACCTATCATTGGGAGTCCTCCTGTTAGAGCCGTCCCCATAGGCACCCCGCCTAAGCAGATGGCTGTACCCAGCTTCAACCAACAGGTACCTCTCATAAACAGGCACTCAGCCCAGGAGATTGGGAATCTGGGCAAAATTATCTGGGAAGTTGGCGGTGCTGGGAGGAGGGTGGAAGTTTTGGGTAGGCATTAGATTAGAAAGAGAAATAGCCAATTAGAGGAGAAGTTAGTACAAATAAGAGACACATTCCCTAATGCCCTTTGCTGGTGCTGCTCCTGTTGCTGCTGCCTTTTAATTGGGGGAGAAAAAGGGTAGTTAACCACATTTAGCATATATATCCTTTTCAAAGTGTTTTGCTGGCTGCCCACAACATTGGCAGAGAGGTAACTGAAAGCCGGGGGGAGTGGGAACACACAGCATTGTCCACATCCCTTTTTACCTTTAAGATATCCCTGCTTTCCCTAGAGCCTGTGCAGTCCTGTTCCATAGACTTTCCTCCACCTGAAACCAGCAGCTGAAAAGGAAGGCCAATTTGGAAGGTATGGGGGGAGGGTGGTGTCGGTATGGCCTAGTTAGGCTCAGTGTTCTACGAAACGGTGGAGTCACAATGTATCCCAAAAGAGCTGAGCATGGCGGCCATATCACAGGGGCTTCAGAATAGGACTTAGTTAATCCTCCAGCTCTCTTATCATTCCTTCTCCCTCGCTGCTACCAAAATAATATCCTCTTGCAGAGAATTTGCAAGTCAGAATATCTGTTGATACCTCCCTCAGATAGCATGGAAGGGTGGGGATAACTGGAGAATTAGCTAAATCTTCCTCAGTTACAAGTGGCACGTTGCTTGGTATTTGTGAGAGGAAGTGACCAAAGGTTCTTACATGAACCCATAGCTGTAGCAATTTGCTTAGAAGTAGGGCTTTGCATTGAGTTCTGCGTCTCTACCAGTACTTGAGGGGAGGGAGTGTAGGTGGAGGAAAAACTGACTTCATTGAGTGTAGTTGTGTATATGTTTGTCCTGATAGATCCTGTGTCCGAAGCCTGTCCATGTCCGGCCCCCGATGCCCCCGCGGTATCCTGCTCCCTATGGTGAGAGGATGTCTCCAAACCAGCTCTGCAGTGTCCCGGTATGTCACTTCACAACCTAATGAAAACGTGCAGCATATGGTTTCTGATCACTACGAGTGTATAGACATCTCCTTAATTAGGTGTGCTTTTTATAGTCTCCGATCTTGAATTTCTGGATCTTATGGTCCCCAGGTCAGAAGACATGGTTCATCATGTTCATTTGTTTCATACCTGAGCTTTTTTTTTATCTTTTAAAAATTCACACCCGGCATGGTCATCTGGTTTCCTGCTATTTCAGTCCCTCATCCTACTGCCTCCTTCCTCAGGTTACATGATCATAGTGCTTCCAGATTTCTAGCATTGCTGTCCTTCAGACTCCTTCCATAGACAGCCTGACAATACAGTTTGAGCATTTTTATATCCAAGTTTATTCTGCGTTCCTACTGAATTCCTGTATTATATCGATTTACCTATTTCACAGAATGTAATTTTTCATCTTTTTTTTTTTCTTAGAACTCTTCCCTACTGGGTCACCCTTTCCCTCCTAGTGTTCCTCCTGTTCTCAGCCCCCTCCAGAGAGCACAGCTTCTTGGAGGAGCACAGGTAAGCCTCTGATGAGCCCAACCCATGAAGAGCTCTCTCGCTTTCCTAACATTCATAGGTGGTAGCTCTCTTTGCTGTTAATCGGTCTCTACTGCCTCTTACTTTTTCCTTCACTTTTTCAAAAAAATTATTGATGAAAACAGTATTCACTTTTCTGTGGATAAAAGCAAGAGGACTTGCTGATTCACTAAATCTGAGATCTTGTCTCTTTCTAGCTACCGCCTGGACGGATGTCTCCCAGCCAGTTTGCACGGGTCCCTGGATTTGTTGGTAGTCCGCTTGCCGCCATGAATCCCAAGTTGCTGCAGGGGCGAGTAGGGCAGGTGCTTCCCCCAGCACCCGGCTTCCGTGCCTTCTTTAGTGCTGCGCCCCCTGCCGCTCCACCGCCTCCGCAGCAGCACTCCCCCGGCCCAGGGCCTCACCTGCAAAACCTAAGGTGTGCAAACTAATGCCACTGTTTACCCATCAGCCACCCAAGGCTCTTTAGCAGTGAGGCCCCGATGTCTGCAAGGGGTGTGTTTTGAGATGTTACTGGATCCTCAACTTGTCAAACACAGAAATGTTTGACAGTCTCTAGGCGTTCTTATGAATTAACAGTTCCCTGAAGTCACGTGCTTCCTGTGTAATTTGCATATTGCTAGTTAATCACCTGTTTTATTTCTTCTGACATTTCTTAGGTCTCACTTTATATCCATTTTACAAACACACACACATGCACAAAGTGCTTATCACTTAACAAGAATTACCGTATGCTAGGGACCTGGGATGTAGGTGCCGAGTAGTCAGCTCATCTCGGTGCTAGCTGAGTTGCTCACTTCTAATCTGGTTTTATAACGGGTTCAAGTTCCTGCTTCTAGTGAAATTGTATTTCATTACATGTGCTATCGTATCAGGATTCCTCAGAGAAACAGACCAATGAAATATATATATACACGCGTGTATATATGCACATATATATATTTTTATATAACGAAAAGATTTATTTTAAGGAATGGTTAAGGAGATCCATAAAGCAGGCCAGCAAAATGGAAATTCAGATGAGAGTTGAATTTGCAGTCTTGAGTCTGAAATTTGTAGGGCAGGCTGGCAGGTTAGAAACTCAGGCAGCACTTGTGTGTTTCAGGCTTGAGGCAGAATTCCTTGTCCGAAATACCAGTTTTTGCTCTTAGTGCCTTCAACTGGTTGGGTGAGGCCCACCCACATTTTTAAATGTCCTCTTTTTTCTTAATTCTTAATTAATCACATCTACAAAATACCTTCACAACAACATCTAGACTCGTGTTTGACCAAACGACCGGGTACCATAGCCTATGGCCAAGTTGACATAAATTGATCATAACACATGCATTTGCATTGTGATTTCCAAATAGTTGAAACTAAGCACATTAAACCTTTTAAGAGACTTCTGTTTACAATTAGGAGGAGAAAGAAAATAGTTCTACTGCTTCACTGCTAATTCACTTAAATTTTATGATCCTCTTCTTAGAAGTTGAGAACTAGTCTTTATAGAAGACGCGTAAAAGTACAGCAGTCTTTTCCTTCTGAAAGATCTCCTGAGCATAGACTTGAACATTTCCTTGAGTGCATTTGTGTGAAATTATCCTGACAACATTCTCTAAAACTTCAGATCACAGAACAACAGAATTGAAAAGCTTTCCCTTTTTTCTTAGATCTCAGGCCCCAATGTTTAGACCAGACACAACTCACCTCCACCCACAGCACCGTCGGCTCTTGCATCAGAGACAGCAACAGAACAGAAAGTAAGTACTCACCCTGCTCCTTGGTGGTTTCTTGATTCAAATTTTAATTTTGACAGTGTAACAGTGCTACTAATTGGGACGCCTGGGTAGCGCAGTCGTTAAGCGTCTGCCTTCGGCTCAGGGCGTGATCCCGGCGTTCCGGGATCGAGTCCCACATCGGGCTCCTCGGCTAGGAGCCTGCTTCTTCCTCTCCCACTCCCCCTGCTTGTGTTCCCTCTCTTGCTGGCTGTCTCTCTGTCACATAAATAAATAAAATCTTAAAAAAAAAAAATAAGAAAATTAAACATAACTTTGAGATTTCTGTAACCTGCAGTTTTATGGTTCTGTGTGTATAATTCCTTCTCTCTTTCAAAGAAGCTCTAGAATATTTTTTGCAGGGGAAAAAAATACAGGCTCTTAAAATACACAAAAAGTGCAGACCCTAAAGGAAAAGATTAATACATTTGACTGTGTTAAAATATGAAACTTCTAGTACCTGAAGTTAACGATACGGTTTTAAGTGAGAATTTGTAAAGAGTGTGGTTCTCATTCATGTGAAGTGTTACTACCACCAAAAAAACAATGGGAGATACAGAAACTCTGGTGGGTGTTGAATATGTCTATTATCCTGTGTGTGGTGATGGTATAACAAGTGTTTGCATGACCAGACTTATAAAATTATACACAGTAAATATGCATAGTTCTTCGTATGTCAGTTATACCTCAGTAAAGCTGATACAGTTTTGCTCACATGTGGAATTCAAGTAACAAAACAAAAGAACAAAGCAAAAAAGAGACAAAAACTATAGAGAACAAACAGATGATGACCAGAGGGGAGGAGGATGGGGGGATGGGTGAAATAGGTGATGGGATTAAGAATATATTTATCGTGATGAGCACCCAGTAACATTTAAAACCATCAAACCGGGGCGCCTGGGTGGCAGAGCGGTTAAGCGTCTGCCTTCGGCTCACAGCGTGATCCCGGCGTTATGGGATCGAGCCCCACATCAGGCTCCTCCGCTATGAGCCTGCTTCTTCCTCTCCCACTCCCCCTGCTTGTGTTCCCTCTCTCGCTGGCTGTCTCTATCTCTGTCGAATAAATAAATAAAATCTTTAATAAAAATAAATAAATAAATAAATAAAACCATCGAACCATTATATTGTACAAAAAAAAAAAGATTTCAAACTTGCTTATAATCAGGAAAATACGGATTAAGATTAGATAAGCATTTTACATCATCAGACAAGCAAAATTTGAAATATCTCAACATTGTTGTCATTGGCAAGAATATTGGTTAGCCTCGGCCTCTCTCCGCCTCTGGTGAGAGAATTTGGCAGTAAATAATAAGGTTGAAAACGTGGATACACCACATGCTAGCAGTTCTTTTTTGGCATATACTTGGGTGTGCTATCAGCACAGATAAATGTGAAAAGCATAACATTGAATAAGAAGCAAGGAGCAGACTTACATGTCTAGTACCGTTTATGTAAAAATTAAAGGCACAGAATAATACTGTATAGTATTTAAAGATGGATACATGAGTCATGAGTCTTAAAAACACCGTGGGGGGGGCACCTGGGTGGCTCAGTCATTAGCGTCTGCCTTCGGCCCAGGGTGTGATCCCAGGGTCCTGGGATCGAGCCCCACATCGGGCTCCCTGCTCTGCTGGGAACCTGCTTCTTCCTCTCCCACACCCCCTGCTTGTGTTCCCTCTCTCGCTGGCTGTCTCTATCTCTGTCAAATAAATAAAATCTTTATTTTTTTATTTTTTTAAAGATTTTATTTACTTATTCGACAGAGATAGAGACAGCCAGCGAGAGAGGGAACACAAGCAGGGGGAGTGGGAGAGGAAGAAGCAGGCTCACAGCAGAAGAGCCTGATGCGGGGCTCGATCCCATAACGCCGGGATCATGCCCTGAGCCGAAGGCAGATGCCCAACCGCTGTGCCACCCAGGCGCCCCTAAATAAAATCTTTAAAACAAAAACAAAAAAAACAAAAACAGCACGGAGGGGCCCCTGAGTGGCTCAGTTGGTTAAGCATCCAGCTCTTGATTTTGGCTCAGGTCCTGGTCTCCTGGTTGTAAGATCGAGCCCCACATCAGGCTCTGTGCTCAGTGTGGAGTCTGCTTGAGTTTCTCTCTCTCTCTCTCTCTCTCTGCCTCTCCCCCCATGCGCACATGCTTGCGTGAGCTCTGTCTGTCAAATAAATAAATAAAATCTTAAAAAAAAAAAAAATCTCGGGGAGTACCTACAAAGGCAGGATAATGGTTCCTCTGGGAAGGAAGGGAGGCAGGAAACCAGGATCCAGACAGGGTAGAAAGAGTCTTAACCAAATACAACAAAAATTGGCTTTAATACTACTGTTTAAAACTGTGAGGCAAATTGGGGCAAATAAATTTTTTTTCACTAAGTCTGGGTGGTGGATAAATGGATGTTGTGGGCTTTTCTTTATATCTGAAGTATTTCATGATTTTCAATAAGTTAAAAAAAGGAAGTGTATAGACTGCGAGTCAAATTGGCCTGTGTTCACATCTCTTTGGCCTCAGTTTGTTATCTTCAGTGGCGAAAACAAAACTGCCTGCCTCTTAGGGTCATGGTAGGGCTTGCACGGAAGTCCGTGGGTGAGAGCGTGCAGCACGCGGTGAGGCACTCAGATCTTTCTTTCAGTGTGTACTGCCCAGCTCTTTCTTCTCCGACACCGTGAAGATTCAATTCTTTTCTCTCTTTTGTTAACAAAAGCAAAGTGGAATCTTTTTTTAACTGGCCTGGCTTGTTCCTGTATTGTTACAAGACCTAATGAATGCCCTGACTTGGAGTGAATGCGCCGCTGTGTGTGTTTTCAGTCAGCACCGGAGTCTCAATGGGGCCGGAGACAGAGGAAGTCACCGGAGCAGTCATCAGGACCACCTCCGGAAGGACCCCTATGCCAACCTCATGCTGCAGCGAGAGAAGGATTGGGTCTCGAAAATCCAGATGATGCAGCTGCAGAGCACTGACCCGTACCTGGACGATTTCTATTACCAGGTAGGCGGCCATGCAGTCCCTTACTCGGTGAGGCGCGCGTGGAAATACCGGTGGACTTAACTACTGACAGAATCTTCTTTGATGTGGTTTTCAATTGGATGAGACTTGACTGAGCAAACTCTGTCCTCTGCTGAAGCGGGAGAGCCTCTCACTATGCACTGGAAGGTTTCTGTATATGCCTTTTATTCTTTACACACACAGGCTCTCGGGCCAATGTTTTGAAATCTCTTTGGCATCAATACTCTGGTTTTCTCAGTTAAAGATATTGGCAGTCTAACTTTAAAGACATTTCCATTGATGTGGGGCTTTTCTGTAGGCTGGGAGTTTTTGAGAAGTAAACATCTGACAGTCTCGCAGAAATTAAAGATCGATACGTTTATAGCGTCCAAGTTGTTGCTGCCACCAGTATAATCATGTATGATAAAGAGCAGCCATACTCTGGGCTTGTGTTGCAACTGAAATCATCTTCACGTGGCAGAATTACTTTGAAAAACTGGAGAAACTGTCAGCTGCTGAAGAAGTTCAAGGCGAGGGCCCGAAAAAGGAGCGCACCAAGCTCATTACCCCTCAGGTGGCCAAACTGGAGCACGCCTACAAGCCAGGTAAGGCCCTTCCGCGTAGGCCCGCAGTGAAGAAATGCACCGTGCTGCTGAGATGGTAAAGAAATAACGCTGTCGAGGCCTGCATGTAGAGACGTTCGAAGCTCATTTAAAAGAGCTGTTGTCCTTAAATGCAGAGCTCTGCCTCCATTGCAGGGAATGAGTGGGTCAGCGGGTAGACTGGTAGACCCTTTACTGCTTGAGATTCCTTAACTTCTTAAAACGTGTTCTGATTTCTAGTATCCCCGTAATAAAGGGGAAATACTTCAGATTTTTATTGATTTTCATTGCAACAAAAAATGGGAAAAGACAGATTTAGGTAAGAGAGAGATACATAAATTTTTGTACTGAATCGTTAGGCTGTGAGGAAAGAATAGAGACTGTAAAGGTCTTTCTGCATTGCTGAGTTATTTGTTGGAAATGTTTTGTCCTTGCAGTGCAGTTCGAGGGCTCTTTGGGAAAGCTTACCGTCTCTAGTGTGAATAACCCCCGAAAAATGATTGATGCTGTTGTGACATCACGGAGTGAGGATGACGTAAGTGTCAGCAGTACTGTGTGTTTAGGAAACTCTGGGTCATCACTGCTGCCTGGGGGCCATTGTGAGAGGGAATCAGGCACAGTGGAATTGTTTGTTGTCTGACTGGAAGCTTCCCCCACCCCACCCCCCCATCCCCGCCCCTGGCGTTCCGGTTTCCTGCAGGTGGTGGAGGTGCTGATACTCGGGGTGGCAGGAGTCTTTAAACTGGATACTGGCTGCAAACAGCATTGGCTGTCTATTCCGGTTTCAAAAATTACCATTTTCTATGTGTTTTAAGATCTTCCTGTGATTGGGATGCCGGGGTGGCTCAGTCGGTTAAGCATCTGCCTTTGTCTCAGGTCATGATCCCAGGGTCCTGGGATCCAGCCCCATATTGGGCTCCCTGCTCAGTGGGGAGCCTGCTTCTCCCTCTTCCTGCCCTGCCTGCTCTGCATGCTGCTCCACTGCTCGTGCTCTCACTCTCTCTGACAAATACATATAATCTTAAAAAAAAAAACAACTGTGATTATCTTCATCTTTACTGCATTCTACATTTACTTTTTGCCCAGCTGTAAACTCAGTTCGGTAGTCTATGTGGGTTAATTCAGTCTGTTCTATGACCTTTGTCCAGTTAGTGTTGTTTTAGATTAACTTTCAAAGAGTTAAGATTCTTTTACAGTATTGTCACAAATGGAATTACCTATGCACACTTAGAAAATTATTTGTAACAGAGGAGAATTCACACTGAATAGTCTTGTCTTTTTTTTAGGAGACAAAAGAAAAACAGGTTCGGGACAAGAGACGAAAAACCCTTGTCATAATTGAGAAAGTAAGTTTTAGAGTTTGTTGCTGTAGTTAATTTCAAATAAGGAACTGTCAGATATGTATGTGTATGCAAAAAGTGGAAAAGTAAGCAGTTGGTGTTCTGTGATTTTAATTAATTAGCATGTTCTTCTTACATGCCTATTGTATACCAGAGCACACTAGAAAAGAATGTGCTGGGCCTCACCTATGGCCTCGTGGAAAGAACACTGCAGTTACAGTGAGAAGTCCCGGGTCTTTGTCCAAGCTTATTCAGTTAACCGCTAAGCGTTCGGGAACAGGCCACCTTTCTAAGAAAATGAGAATAAAATTACATTGCTCCACCTGTGAATTCATTGAGTTAATTAAGTCAGTTCACAGGTATTTACTGGATATCCCCTGGGTGCTGGGTGCTAAGAAGAATGTGGTACTCTATAGGCGGTTCGCTGGTAAAGCGTAAATACCGTGTAGCAAGGCCATGGGCATAGCGAGGAAGAGCACCGAGCGTGGAACCAGGCTGCAAATCACGTCTTCTCCATTTCTAGCTGAGTCTGTGACTTGTTGTCCTTTCTGTGCTGTCCTCATTTTTTTCCTCTGCAATGGTGAAAATGATAATAGTCTCTTTCTGACTGGGTTGTGGAGAGCGTCTGGTGAATGAGTGAGTGCTTAGAACAGTGCCTGGCACCCAGGAGTGAACTTACTGTGTGTTTGTAAGTATAAAGCATCACTTGAAGCAGTGATAGAGATCATTTATGTCACAATGCTAGTCTTGCTGCCGGAAAGTTTGCGAAGAGTGTAATCATTCACTGTCCTCACCTCCTGGGTTGGAGGTCAAGAGGGACAACAAACAGGGAGGAATTCTTTAAGTTCTTTCACTATGTTTTTCTGGATTCGAAAGAGCACCTTTTTCCTCTCAGTCTTACTGCAATTCATTTTCACTCTCCTGTCTTTACTGATGGTCTTAAACTATGAAATTGTTTATCAAATACCCTGATCCTGACCCAGCGTGCTGTGGCCTGCTTTGTGTCTCACTTAGACCTATAGTTTACTCCTGGATGTGGAGGATTATGAAAGGCGGTATCTCCTAAGTCTAGAAGAAGAGCGACCTGCCCTGGCGGATGAAAGAAAGCACAAAATTTGTAGCATGTATGACAACTTAAGGGGGAAATTGCCTGGACAAGAGAGGTAAGAATCGTACACTTGGAGGGACACGTGAGACCAGCTGGACTCCTTACTTGGCTGACCTGGGCTTTCTGCATTCCTGTCTTTTGGATATCTTCTTTACCATCCCGGGAAACTCAGAGTCTATCCTTCCGGCCTAACTCAAATGCTCCGTCATAGAAAGCATTTCATAATCCTTCCCAGCCAGGAAAAAAATCTCTGTATTCCAGAGTCATGTATTGGACACCTACCAATTCACTATCTGCTAGGGACTGTGCTGGGCACTGGAGACCCAGTGGGGAACATGATCTGGTTTCTGTGTTCGAGCCTACAGATTGTACTTGCTTTATGCCTTATTCTAACCTGTTCAACTTTGTAATCTTCATTAATTGTTTCTACTGAGATGGAAAGTACAGACATTTATATTTTCCTGGGATTTCCATAGACTACTCATATGCCGTGGAAGCTAATCAGTCTTCAGTGGGGACTCAGCTCCTTAATGTATCTTTTTGTATCTGTCATCTCTCCCACCCAGGATCTTCCTAACAGTAAATGTTCTGTAAACCCCGTGTGTTTATTTGATGAATGCAAGAGGACTCTGTCCTGAAAACTCCCTCCTTTGCATATTCAAGAGAACTGATAATTCTTCTAAGCCAGGACACACACAAACTAGAGCATAAGAATAAACACCTTCTTTTCAACACACCTTTTCTGGAGTCAGGTTGACAGGCAGCTGGTTAAATAAATGTGGGCTTGTCCATGGTTGGGGGTGTTACGGGACCGCCAAACTGACGTAGTTGAAATTTATTTATTGAGATGGAAAATTGTCACAAGAAGTTGTCAGGTGAAGAAAGTCAAGTAACAAATCCGTATGAATTCTCTGGACTTTTTTTTTTTTTTTTTTAAATGAAAAAATATACAGCACAAAGGTTCTTAATAATGGTAACAGTAGGGGTGCCTGGGTGGCTCAGTTGGTTAAGCGTCTGGGATAGAGTCCCACATGGAACTCCCTGCTCAGCAGGGAGTCTGCTTCTCCCTCTCCCTCTGCCACTCCCCCTGCTTGTGCTCTCTTGTGCTCTCTTGCTCTCTCTTTCTGTCAGATTTTTTAAAAAATGATAAAATATAAAGTTAATTCTGAAATGATTGTTTATCCTTTTTGCTTGTGTATGTTTTCAGATTTTTCTGTATCATCCACGTTAATTTGTCTAGTTACGTAAAACTTAAAGGAAATGAATGCCTGTAGTTTGAACAAGTCTATTTAACGTGCGTTTGTGAAAGGATGATTTTCTACGTTTGTGAAACTTGAAAACTGACTTTGTTATTATTTGGTTGCGAGTTGGAGAAGTATTTTGCACTGTTTTGTAGCACGGGTCATTGTAGGGTGAAAATGACCACAGCATGTTCGCTCAGTAACATGTAAGAGGAGAAAAAGGATGTGTTAAATTGTTCTTGCTGACCTAAGGGAGCATTTCCTTCCCCTGCAGGCCGAGCGATGACCACTTTGTACAGATCATGTGTATCCGAAAAGGGAAGAGAATGGTCGCCCGTATTCTTCCTTTCCTCTCCACAGAGCAAGCAGCTGACATTCTCATGACAACAGCCAGGAATCTCCCTTTCCTTATCAAGAAGGATGCACAAGATGAGGTGATTCCCCATGTGGGACTTCTTTCCTTTAGGTCTTCATAGTTGATAAGGTTTCTAGAATCCAGATTTTATTTTCTCCCCTCTTCCTATTTCTGTTGCTTTGTCTAACCTTCAGCAGTAGGATTTGATTATTTAAAGCAAAACTCTACTCCAGGACTATACTTTTAATCCCATTTTTGCTCCAACAGACCAAGTTCCTAAACTGAGGAAAGCAGTAATCCCATCGTATTTGACATAGTCGTGAAGCTGTGTTGTGTACCAGAATTTCTTGGGAAGCAGATAATTCAGCCCTGCTCCAGACATGCTGACTCAGAATTTACAGAGGAAAGGTCAGGGCTTCTGTACCTCTAACAGAATCCCCGGCTGAGTCTGATGCTCAGGAAAATTCACAAATGTATGGTCTTGGTTACTTTGCTGGATATAAAGTATCTCCCATTGGGCTGTTGTCAGGAGCTTAACATTCAGCTACAGACTTAGTTGAATGGTCTTGCGCAGGAATCGAGCCAGCGCTCGGAAGTAACATTTATCATGATCTAAACTAGGCTGGACTTTGAAACATGATTTTCAGGTTTATAAGTAAAGTCTTGGTAAGAATTGCTCTCTACGTATCCTTGTCCTAACACTTGAAAGATTAGCACTATTTTGAATCGTTTTAGAGGTTCAGAGCAAGAAATTGATAAGGGTAGCACTACGGGCAGTTATTCCTAAGTGTGAGGTTCCGAATGTTGGAACTTAACGAGAGCGAGCCTCTTACAGTCGATGATGCTTGATCAATAACCAGCTGGTGTTGGTCCGCAGAAAACATGATGCCAGGATACCTTGTACGTGGCATGGCGTGAAAGAGTTGAAAATTACTCTCCCTCTGAAATGAGTTGAAAAAGTCCTTGAAACTGTAGCACCCGCGGAAGAAATGAATGCAAAGTTGGGGCCTCATGCTCAGGAAAATGAAGTGGGATGAGACAGATACGGTTTTTAAAGATTTTAAGAAGGAAAAAGTGGGTTGGAGGAAAGTTTAAAGATTTGAGGTTTATCCTAGAAAATGGAAGCCAGATGAAAAGCAGTAGCTCCCTTACAGCTTATAGATTGTTGCAGGCCATGTGGTGGACACTGCCAGTCCCAGAGGAACTCATCAGTGGAAACAAGTTTGGGAGAGCTTTATTCATTAAGTATCTACTGAACACGTCTATGTAGCAGGCACTATCTTAGGTCCTAGAAATACAGTGCGTAAGCTAGGAGTTAGGAATTCAAAGATGCTTGTCTTAGTGAAGGTGCCTGCTAGTGAGGAAAACTAGTTTTTACCTGTGTGTGTTAAAGAGTAATAGACCATGTCTCTTGAGTACCATTTCTCGAAGCAATAACTAGTTGCAGGTCTGAGGCATAAAATAGACAAGGTAATCCTGAACTATCCTGTGCCAGAAATTAAGGAAGCTAAATGATTCCTGGGGTCCCACGTGAAAGCTGCACAGACAAAGCTGGAGGGGCTCCTATTGGCCAAGAATGGGATAATTTGCATCACAAAGAAAAATTACAGCAGTGGATTGAAATATATCAAATATTTTTATATTAATGAGTTCACAATAATACCAGAAAATGTATTAATCGCCTTCAGAGGTTGCTAGGCCATCAACTCATTATTCTGAAAATGGGTAAATAAGGTAAAGACTCAAACATTTATCCTGCCTTTTCATTACAGCCAAATATCATGGTAACCAGAAAGTTGATAAAGTTTTTCCCAGAAGAGTTTCAGCTGATAAATGCAAAAGAAATGATAAAATTAGAAAATCTCCAGTTTACAATCCCTAACAGAAAAGCAGTCAGTCAGTCTGGACGGCAGTCCCTAAGGCATGGGGTGAAAGGTAGATGGGGAACCTTATGGTGGTTGGGGCAGCAAACAAGTGATCGCTGTCTAAGAGGGGGACAACCATACACTGTGCTGCGTGACATGATGCAGGAGAAAGCACACAGCTCTGTCCGTGAAGTTGTCTTCCCCATGCCTTCCCGTGATGAACTTAAATCTTATGAAACTTTCTAACCCTCAGTTTTTTTTGGAAAGACAGAGGACAGTAGAACCTGCTAAGTGACACCACAGAGGTGCAGTTCGCCAAATCCAAACCGTGGGACGTCGTCAGCAACTAAATAGCATGAGAAAAGGAGATGGGCAGTGGGCAAAGGACCGATTCACAGATTTTAAAAGCCTTACAAGCCAGATGCAATGTGTGGGTCCTGTGGGAATCATGAGTAGAGTAAATCAACTGCTAAAAGATGTTTTTGAGACAACTGGAGAACTTTGATTTTGGAGGAGATATTAGGTGATATTAAGGAGTGGCTTTTAGAGGAGATTATGCTAAGTGAAATAAGTCAAGCAGAGAAAGACAATTACACAGTTTCAGTCATTTATGGAACATAAGAAATGGCGGGAAGATCGGTAGGGGAAGGAAGGGAAGAATGAAGAGGGGGGTGAACAGAAGGGGGAATGACCACGAGAGACTATGGACTCTGGGAAACAAACTGAGGACTTCAGAGGGGAGAGGGGTGGGGGATTGGGACAAGCTGGTGATGGGTATTAAGGAGGGCACATATTGCATGGAGCACTGGGTGTTATATGCAAATAATGAATCATGGAACACTACATCAAACTAAGGATGTACTGTACGGTGACTAACAAGGTAATAAAAAATTTAAAAAAAAAAGGAGTGGCTTTTAATTTTGTTAGGTGCAATAATACTGTGAGAGATTTTATTAGAGATACAAACAGTATTTGTGGATGAAAGGATAGGATATATAGGAGGGACATAGATTTAGTGAGATTGGTAGAATGTTGATGATTTAATTGTTGAAGCTGGGTGATGGGTATACAGACTTCATTATACTCTTTATACTTTTATGTGTGATTTAAACTGCTTTTGTTGTTAAAGCTGTGTTTATTTAGAGTGGTAGATCACTAAAAGTCTACTCTCCATCCTTGAATGCCATCTGAAGTAAAACCAGCCATCACTTTTTATGCCATGGGCACTGAGTGCTGGAAGCACCCTTGATTTCCTTTCCTGTGTTAGAACCTAGTTATATTGGTAGCACTGTATTTTAACCTTCCAGTCTGGGCCTCATGGCTTAAAAGGACTGAATGACTTGCAGGCCAGAATTCACAGCCTTGGATTCCAGTTCTTACCACGAGCTATGGAGCTCTGAACACTGAGCTTCTGCTCGCTGCTTGTCTAATCATCTGTAAAATCTACCATTTCTCCACTTCCTCATTCAGCTTGTATGAAGATCAGACAAGATCCAGTTAAGTCTAAAAATACTTCTGTGTAGTTCCACAGCGCTCAGGATTTACCTCAGAGTCCTTCTCACGGTATATTGCAATCGCCAGTTTACGCATGACTCCTGACTCAACTTCAGCTCCCCGCAGGTCTGTCCTGTTCACCAAGTCATTGTAGCCCACAGCGCCCGACACACTGTAGGCCCTGAAATATTTCTGGGGTGAATTCAAGTACTGATGTTTTATTGCGAACCTTGCTGTTCGAGAAGTAATTTTACACCCTTGGTTCACACAAGTCATGCTTCCACTGCAGATTGAGTTTTAAAAGTCCTCAGCAGACACCTCAGAAGCCATTGTTGAGACTCTGGTAGGGCTTGCCAGACTTGTCAGCCCTTTTGTGTTCAGTCTTGCCTGAGGCCGTTTGAGCATGCAGCTGAGCCCACGACGCAGGCCGACTGACGTCACAGTTGCCAGGATGTCATGTTTTCTTTATTTCTTTGTAGGTGCTGCCATGCTTACTGAGTCCCTTCTCTCTGCTCCTCTATCACCTTCCGTCAGTGACCGTCACCAGCCTTCTGCAACAGCTCATGAACCTACCTCAGAGCGCAGCTGCACCAGCGCCCCCCAACCCTCACCTCGCCGCTGTGCTCCAGAACAAGGTGCTCACGCCCTCGCAGGTCCCTGAGCTTGGCCAGCCTTCTAGATCTGAGTTACAGATACAGAGATTGGCTGCTGTGGCAACTTGTGAGAAGGGCTTCTCTCAGGGGCGCCTGGGTGGCTCGGGGGTTACGCGTCTGACTCTTGGTTTCGGCTCAGGTCGTGATCTCAGGGTCACGAGATCGAGCTCCACCTCAGGCTCTGCTCTCAGTGCGGAGTCTGCTTGTTTCTCCCCCCCCCTTCCTCCCCGTGCGTGCGTGCGCCCACTCGAGGCCTCTCTTTCTCTCTCTCTAAAATAAATCAATCTTTTTTTAAAAAGACCTCTTCCAGCCAGGAAGTACGTTAAGCTCCTAGTGTCAGAGGCTAGAAATAAGTGGTTTCGACAAAATGGGAGTTGCTTCGAACATCTTGTCTAAACCTTCATATGTCCACTAGGGGCATATGCTTTGTTAAGGAAACTTTTTCAGGAGAGTCAAAGAAGTCTCTTCATATCCTGATCATTTCAGTGACCTTTCTTTGTACATTTTCCCACCGGTCTTCACATCTTTTTTCTTGATTCAAAATATCGATCTGTTTAATGTTTTCTCTTACTTTTTCTGTGAACTTTAATTTTCTGTATCAAAGTTTGTCTTTGACTTTCTTTTTTAATCCATTTCTGCTTTAGTAAATACAAGAAAAACTAAATCCCCATTATCTGTGGCAGGGGAAAATTATCTTTTCATCTCCCTTTGGGGTGGGGGAGCAGAGAGGATGCTTGGCCCCGGGACACCCCCTTTGCGTTGGTGATGCTGTCGCCGCTCTGAAGTAAAGCCGGGAGAAAGACACAGCCTCCCAGCTCCCGGCTGTCCGAGCACCGCAGCTGGGCCGTTGTCATCTAGCCTGCTCCCCGTCTAATGCCGGGGTCCCCTCGGCGCTGGAGGATGGAGTGGAGAGCTGAGTGGGATTGCCTCTGTCTCCTCTTGTAGTTTGGCCTGTCACTGCTCCTTGTCGT
Source organism: Ursus americanus (assembly GCF_024610735.1). Classification (NCBI taxonomy): domain Eukaryota; kingdom Metazoa; phylum Chordata; class Mammalia; order Carnivora; family Ursidae; genus Ursus; species Ursus americanus. The sequence continues at coordinate 36,184,858 of NC_142150.1, read as the reverse complement.
CCTGAGCCGTGGGGAAGACCTACAGAGTTCAGACCCTGCTACGGAACCAACACAGAACAACCAGTGGTCAGTCCGGGCTGCGCAGCTTCTTTCTTGTTCTTTTAGGTCACCGTTTATTCTTTTGCTCTTACTGTTCTTATCTGTTGTGTTAACGGTTTTTCTTTTAGGACGGAGGTGATGTTCATGGCAACCCGAGAACTTCTCCGGATCCCCCAAGCAGCCCTGGCCAAGCCAATCTCTATACCCACAAACCTGGTGTCCCTCTTTTCTCGCTATGTTGACCGACAGAAACTGAACTTGCTGGAGACAAAGCTGCAGTAAGTCTGAAACAGGAGAGTTCCGCATCTTACTAACGTTGGCACTTTAGAAGTTACGATGAGGGGATCAGAGGCATAAAACTGAGTTTAGTGAAAGACATTAAAGACTCGTATCAAATACATGAGTGTCTACTAGACACAAGATGCCGAGTGGGGTACAGAAGCACCCTCAGTTCAGTGAGGAAGGGTAGAGAGACGGTGGGTGCTTTGTTAAGGAATTCTAACAAGGGCGTAAACGTTCGTGCAGAAGATTGCCTTCTGTTTTAACTCGTTTACACAAGTTTCCTTTCTCTCTCTCTTTACACCCGTAGGCTAGTTCAGGGGATCCGATAGGAGATCTCCACAAGTGTCCTGTACCTCCTTTGGCTGCCGCCTGCACTGCCGCTGTCACAATGGAGTATGTTTAATGAGGGAGGGAAGGTAGCTTATTCCCCAAAGCGTCTTGTGGGACCGATTCCTGTCACGGGGGTCGGCTCTAAATGCCAGGTATTTCCCCACTGCTCTGTGAAATTTGGCTGGGTGATAACTTCTGCTGGTTTCTTCTTACCTTCTGTGTTAAATTCTGCATGTCCTGCTTTTCCTCAGTTCTTCTCCATTTTGCATTTTCTTTGCCCTAGAGACACAAATATAATCTCTCCCCTTACCCACCACCACGACTCCAGTTCAGAGTAGCTTGTAGCCTGCCAAAGGATTCCTTCCCTCATCCCACTAAAGTCTTCTTTCACTGCCCCATATTAATATGACTATAGGAAAACCAATTAAGTAGAAACCAATATATATATAGATATATATGCACACACCCCCTCTGCATACGTTCATGTGGTCTCCAGAGGATCCTTAAAGAACGAGTTTTAGATTGAAAACTACGTAGTTGACATGTCCCTCCTCTAAAAACAAACCAGCTGATGTATTTTTAATCTGTTTCTAGTCCATCTTGTAATTAATTTGATTTGTTTTAATATAAATACAGGGTATGCAGCACGTTAATAAAATCAGAACTCTTAATTGGCTGACACCCAGCTCTAGGCTGAGAAGTCCTGTTTCTCCTCCCCACCGTATTTCCTTTGTATCTGTCCACCTCGGTGGAACAGCACACGGTTAAGCCCTTTTCCTGCTACAGTTACAGTGTACCTGAGCCTGTCCCCGCAAGGGCGTGCAAGGTTGCCCCAGATGAACCGGACTTGGAGCCTGCTTCCACAGCGTAGCGTTTGCACACTCGCTCTGTCTTCCTAGACAACTTCAATAAAGCCATGCTTTTACTTCCCTCTTCCCCATTTTTATTTGGTGTCATGGGTAGCAGCCCCCAGAGGTAACCACGGAAGCTCAGTTCGGCTTACTCTGCAGGCACCTGCACACCACGGGCTGAAGTGCTGTCCTTCCCCTTCGTCTCCAGGTCCCACTCCCAGGCAGCCAGGGGCCTGGCTCTCGATCCCGGCAGGGACAGCCTACTGTGGTCCTTTCCACCCGTCCCCCTCCCGTGCGGCAGCCAAGCAGGATGAGGGTTTTGATCTCTAGAGATTACAGCCCTCCAGAAAATTAAATCAGCGTCAATCTCACATGACTGTCGTGATACACTTTTTGCTCTTCTCACCCTTTCGAATGTTAGTGAGGGGACAGGTTATGATACTTAAGGAGAATCAACATTTTGCACAGACATGTCTTGTACAACAGTCAAGTCCTCCATTATAACCGGCTGTCCTTGCTCTCCATCTCTGTCTCCCCCCATTCTGGAGCCCCGGCCCCGCCAGCTGTTCCCGGTGACATGACCTAGCTTCCCTCTGCCCTTCCCTACTGACTGTTTCCACCATGCGCCTTTCCTCCCTTCTCCTCACAACTGATCAAGTGAATACTTGACTATTATTTCTTCCTTTCTGTGCTTTATCTTTTTTTGTTTGGTTCTAATTAATAAAAATTAAAGTTTCTAAATTTACATTTTTATAGGGTATTGTAAATAAAAACAAATTGTATACTTGAAAAATTGCGTGCCTGCATTTCTACTTCTTGTTGTTTGTCTGAACATGATCGCAAATGTGTTTCTATGCTGTTTTGATGGACTGGCGAACGCCTTGGTGTTGGGGATCGGTGAGAATTTTACTTTTGTCCTGTTGTAAGGGAGACAGATTAAAGACCGTATGTTCACATGGTAACTTTCCTTGAAAACCCTAGGTGCTTTCGGTGCTCCCCCAGCCCCCCTTCAACTACAAGACAAGATTGTAGATGGTGGTGGACGCACTGTGGAGTTCGTCTGCATCCAGCCCCCCTCCAGGCACGTGGGACTTTAAGAGGCTTCATAGAGCCTGGTTTGGCCTAAGCCGCCGGTGTGGCCAGCTCCGCCTCACGTCACACAGTCCATCTCACAGGAGATGGGGAAGTGTTGATAATTCCTTGTGGGAAATTTGTGTTATTTCAGACATGGGTGTTATTTTTACCTTAACACGCTCCAGACAAGAGGCTGAGCTCTCTCCCCTCACTGCGCCATTGTGGTGTGTGCTCTTGACTCTTCCTCACTGGATCTTCTCATGAGACGTTCAGGATCAAGCAGTTTCTGGCCGAAAAACAGAAACAGGATCGTCCCATTTGTCAGTGGATTCCAATGGAAACTAGTACTAAAAGCTCCTTTCCAGGGGCATCTGGGTGGAGCGGTTGGTTGGGCGTCCCAACTTCTGGTTTCGGTTCAGGTCATGATCTCCTGGTTGTGAGTTTGAGCCCCACGTCAGAGCCTGCTTCACATTCTCTCTCTCCCTCTACCCCTCCCCCTGCTCGCTCTCTCTCTCTCTCATTTTTTTAAAAAAATTCAGCGACTATAATCCTCTAAGAAAAAGAAGACCCTATTAAGTAGTAGGTAACAGACTTGTGAATAATAATTTTTATAAAGGAAAGTGCAATTGAGTAATATTAAAAATTTCACCCTCAATAGAGAGGGTGATAGAGAAATAGAGAATATTTATAGAGAAATAGTGAAATAAGATACCTTTTCAACTTACCAAATTAACAAAATCTTTAAAAATAATGCTAGCGAAAATTTGAGACTGCCACTCATACTGGTAGGAGAAATTACATTTAGAAGTGCTTTGGCAATGTGAAGACCTTCAGACCTTCACAGCCTCTGACTGATGGGGTTTTAGAAATTTAAGTGAAAATTCCAAAGGCATGATACATACATAATGAAAAAAGTACATCGGGAGGGGAGGGGATGTTCCTGATGGTTCCTGATATCTGTCTCCAGGTGGTGGGAATACGGAAAACTAATTTTTGCTTTTCAGTGTTTCCCAAATTTTCCATAGAGAAAACGCATTGCTTATATTCTTGGGAGAAATATTTTTAAGGAAAAATTGCTTTTGAAGGGTTCAGTTAATGTGGGAAAATACCAAGAATACAATGTTAAGTGTAGGCTAGGTTCTGTGTAAGTATGTATGTGACTTAATCTGTATGGAGGGGGAAAAAAATGGGGAAAAGGTGACGAAGTTGCAGTGGTGGCCTTTAAGGGGAAGGTTGCAAGGGATCGGGGGGGGGGGGGGTGTTCCTTTTCCCATATTTTCCAATGTCTTCAGTGACCCTGTATTGCTGTTACAACCAAAAGGGTGATTCCTCTCTAAGAACTAAAAATAGGAGTAGCCTTCTATTTCTAGTGAGAAAATAAAGACAAAAGCGTCTGATCTAGTTGTGCTTGACTTCAGAGCCAAAGCCTTTGACTTTGCAGCAGGTGAGCGTGCTAGGGGTCGGAGAAAGTCACGTGAGAGCAAGACAGTTACCCCGAGAACCGTGGTCCGGTGTCCGTAACCCCGTCACTGAGACGGCATACCGATGGAGAGGTCAAAGAACGGCTTTGGTAAGTCCAAGCTGTAGCAAATAGTAAGCTTCCTATTTACTCTAAGTTGCATTTTCCAAACTGACCTGAATTAGGAAGGATCCCAGCTCCCTCTCCAGAAAGATTAAGTGTCAGCCAGCGGGCTTGACCGAAGTTGGCCTGTCCCTCATTAGGAAGGCCAAGACCTGACTTTCTGAATTTGATGCAGAGACCTGGATGCCATCTACCATCTGCTTGTGGAGGGCAGGGAAGTCCACTGTGTGAGAAGTGAAAGCGGGGAGCTGGAGGCGACTTCTGCTTCTCCTCTTTGCCCAGCCGTGTCTTAAGTATATTAATGTCGTGACCTTTGAGAAACTACTGTGAGGGTGTTTAGGAAGCAAGTCTTCAGTCTGAGGAATCAGCATCTTAAAATCACCTGATAACATTGTTTTGACCTTTTTCCTACTTCCTGCAGAAGCACAGCTGGGAATCATTTGCAGGTGTGGTAACAGCCTCTGCTTTTTGTTTTGCGAATGTTGCACAGAAGGCTGTTCCAAGGCGCTTGCCTTTATTATTCTGTGACTGTGGCTCTGCAAGCTCCCACCTTAGCCAAGTTCTTTCTCCGAGGCAGTATGACCTCACTCAGACCTGAGGGCTGGGAAACTTCTAGAAGGGAGCTAGGTAATCAGTGATGTGTACTTGGCCGGTTGCGAATACACTGTCTTAAATTACTTAGATGTTAAGTCAATCTAAGGAAGCAGAAACCCACATATAACACATAGGGGAAGTGTCAGATTTGGCTCCCCCCTCCCCAAAACGTATATCGTCCTTCAAGTGATTTCTCTATGCATATACATACGTGTTAGCATTCTAGATATTGTTACCTTTTTTCCCATAATACATCATGGACATCTTTCCATGTGACTCTGTAAGAGCTCCCCTGTTTTGTTTTTCTAAGATTTTACTTTTTTAAGTAATCTTTACACCCAACATGGGGCTCGAACTCACAACTCTGAGATCAAGAGTCCCATGCTCCATCAACTGAGCCCGCCAGGTGCCCTGAGCCACCCTATCTCTTTAAGGATTGTGTAGTGTTCCACTGCGTGCCATTGTGCCATAATTTATTTAACTGCTCCCTTATTAATAGGATTGGATATATTGTTTAAAGATTTTATTTATTTATTTGAGAGAGAGTGAGCACAAGCCAGGGGGACAGGCAAAGGGAGAGGGAGAAGCAGGCTCCCCACTGAGCAGGGAGCCCGATGCGGGACTTGATCTCAGGACCCTGGGATCATGACCTGAGGCAAAGGCAGACGCTTAACCAACTGAGTCACCCAGGCGTCCTCCCCCTTTTTTTAAAGATTTTATTTATTGGCCGGGGGGGGGGGTATTCGATCTTCAGATACTTTTCGTCATTGTCCGTCCAACAGCGCACAAAGGTAAACCCACAAGATCACCGTACGGCTCTTTTGTACAAAGAACGCTCACACTCATCTCGTCAGTCCCCTACAACCTTCTGGAGTAGGATGGGCCACTCTAAGGCGACAGTGCCAGAACTGTGCACGTGGCTCAGAGGACCGTGCTGCGTAAGGGCCGACACTGGGACCTAAACCTTCCGTTTTCAGCTGCACGTCTAGTGTCGCGGCCACTAGGAGGCTCCTGTGCGTGGTCCGTGCTTTACACAGGAGCAGTTGCAAAGCTATGGGTGTTTAAGGACACATCTGCAAAGGCTTCCGATGGGATGTTAACGCCTTCCTTCTCAGTAGGCTCATCAAACAGTTGCCTCTCAGTAACGTCAAAAAAGGGGGCAATCGAGGTCGTCACGGTCGGGGCCAACTGCACTGTATAAGGATCAGAGTTACAGCGGCTGGCGTCTGTATGGTCCTGCAGTGTAATAAGTCGGCCTGCCTGTGCGATGCCCGTGCCGAACTACGTCGTCACTGGCTTTATCACGATAACCCCGAGGTCAAGAAGGATTCGGTAATACAAGTCAGGCCAGCACTTGCGATGCTGCAGGCACAGTGGTGACAAAGACAAACGGAGGGCCCGAGGTCTCAGGAGGACACTTACAGGTAGTGACGGGTGCTCAGACAACGAAGGGTAAGGGAGTCCAGTGATGGGAGGGCGGGTACTTGAGGGGTCAGGAGAGGCTTTGATGAGCAGGATTTTTCAGTCGTTTCATATTAGAGTTAAGTGTTACTGGGGGGAAAAGCAGTTTTGAATAATCTTTTAAAAATTTATTATAAATTTGAGGGATGGCAAAAATGGTATCCTTCCTGGGAGTAACAGCAGCAGGGACAGGCTGGTGATACTTTTTAAAAATAGCAGAAACTATGTTTATTTTCTGTTATCAAAATGAAACCAAATGCCATGTCGTTGTGTTGATGACATCTGCTGTAACTGTTCAAATTGTTTATGTTATTAAGAAAAGAAGATACTTTATGGCACCTGAGGTACAAAGGACAGCCTGCCTAAGCTGTGGGCCTATTCAGGGTTTTGCCCTTACAAGTTACCTACTTGTTTAAGTCTGTTTCCCCATCTGTAAAAGGGGGAGTAAAGCAACTGGGATTGTGACAAAGAATAAATGCAATTATATTAGTGAGTGTGCTTAACACAGTAAAAGCTGATTCACTTTAATAAAGCCTCACTTTATGAACACACTCCTGCATCATATAAAGTCCCAGTGCTTCTAGGCTTCTCAGTGGCATGCCTAATCTAATTCTCCCAAGGAAAGTCTTCTATCCCACTTGGGTTAGCTCTGCTGTGCTTCAAAGATAGTCTTGCATAATTAATAATTCCAGTTAGCATTTACCAATCATTTACTATATGACAGGCAGATTTCATTCATGCATTTTCATTTCATCCTTCCCCCGAAACCTTGAGAAACAGGTGCAATTCATATGGTCATAAGAAAACTGGTGAAAGGTTAAGTATCACCCAAGATCCCATTCGCTTCGCACAAGCAGAATAGGGACCCAGTGATCAGGGTCCTGAGGCAGAATAACTCATCACTACGCTATAAAGCCTCAGTGAGCCCGTGCTGCCTCCTGCTAGGGTGTTAGAGATTCTCCCAGGCAGTAGGCAGGTCCTGTGGGGTTGCCTACAAAATAGATACAGAATGTGGTCTTGCATTGAGGAAGACATAAAAAGATGGAAAGATATTCCATGCTCATGGATCGGAAGAATTAACATAGTTAAAATGTCCATGCTACCCAGAGCAATCTACACTTTCAATGCTATCCCGATAAAAATACCGAGAACGTTTTTCAAAGAACTGGAACAAATAGTCCTTAAATTTGTATGGAACCAGAAAAGACCCCGAATCTCCAAGGAACTGTTGAAAAGGAAAAACAAAGCTGGGGGCATCACAATGCCGGATTTCGAGCTGTACTACAAAGCTGTGATCACAAAGACAGCATGGTACTGGCACAAAAACAGACACATAGACCAATGGAACAGAATAGAGAGCCCAGAAATGGACCCTCAGCTCTTTGGGCAACTAATATTTGATAAAGCAGGAAAAAACATCCGGTGGGAAAAAGACAGTCTCTTCAATAAATGGTGCTGGGAAAATTGGACAGCTACATGCAAAAGAATGAAACTTGATCACTATCTCACACCATACACAAAAATAAACTCCAAATGGATGAAAGACCTCGATGTGAGACAGGAATCCATCAAAATTCTAGAGGAGAACATAGGCAGCAACCTCTACGACATCGGCCAAAGCAACCTTTTTCATGACACATCCCCAAATGCAAGAGAAACAAAAGATAAAATGAATTTATGGGACTTCATCAAGATTAAAAGTTTCTGCACATCCAAGGAAACAGTCAGAAAAACTAAGAGGCAGCCCACGGAATGGGAGAATATATTTGCAAATGACACTACAGATAAAGGACTGGTATCCAAGATCTACAAAGAACTTCTCAAACTCAATACACGAGAAACAAATAAACAAATCAAAAAATGGGCAGAAGATATGAACAGACACTTTTCCAATGAAGACATACAAATGGCTAACAGACACATGAAAAAATGTTCAAAATCATTAGCCATCAAGGAAATTCAAATCAAAACCACACTGAGATACCACCTTACGCCAGTTAGAATGGCAAAAATAGACAAGGCAAGAAACAACAATTGTTGGAGAGGATGTGGAGAAAGGGGATCCCTCCTACATTGTTGGTGGGAATGCAAGTTGGTACAGCCACTCTGGAAGACCGTGTGGAGGTCCCTTAAAAAGTTAAAAATTGAGCTACCCTATGATCCAGCCATTGCACTACTGGGTGTTTACCCCAAAGATACAGACGTAGTGAAGAGAAGGGCCATATGCACCCCAATGTTCATAGCAGCAATGTCCACAATAGCTAAATCGTGGAAGGAGCCGAGATGCCCTGCAACAGATGACTGGATTAAGAAGTTGTGGTCCATATATACAATGGAATATTACTCAGCAATCAGAAAGAATGAGTTCTCAACATTTGCTACAACATGGACAGCACTGGAGGAGATAATGCTTAGTGAAATAAGTCAAGCAGAGAAAGACAACTATCATATGATTTCTCTCATCTATGGAACATAAGAACTAGAATGATCAGTAGGGGAAGAAAGGGATAAAGAAAGGGGGGGTAATCAGAAGGGGGAATGAAACATGAGAGACTATGGACTATGAGAAACAAACTGAGGGCTACAGAGGGGAGGGGGGTGGGGGAATGGGATAGACCGGTGATGGGTAGTAAGGAGGGCACATATTGCATGGTGCACTGGGTGTTATACACAACTAATGAATCATTGAGCCTTACATCGAAAACCGGGGATGTACTGTATGGTGACTAACATAATATAATAAATCATTATTAATAAAAATAAAATAAAAAAAAAAAAAAAGAATGTGGTCTTGCTAGGAGCCACCGTTCCCCCTGGTAACCCCAGAGCAGAGGGTTGAACGACGTCCCTGGAGGTTCTGTCGAAGAGCCTGTTCTGATATCCCGGCAGTTCCCACCTCACTTTTGTGTCTGTCTCGTTTTGGTGAATTTCATCAGCCTGCGGCACAAACCGGCCCTAAAGCGGAAGAACAATGGGCTCGGATGAAGTCCGTGCTCCAGGGAAAGTGAGACAGCAGGCCAGGGGCACCAGGCAGACCACTCCTTGGTAACCGCAGAGAGAACCATTCTTTTCCACGCTCAACGCAGCCCCCGACACCAGTGGGCTTTAAGAATTGTCTGGCCAAAGCGTGCACGACTGGCGCTCACCCCTGTGACTCTATGGCAATCAGAGCAACAGGCTTCCCACCAAGCGCAGTATCTGTCAGGTGTCCAGCCTGCCTTTCCTTTCCTGCAGGTTAAGGGGACCACGTAGGTAAGCCCGACCTACGGGGGGAAATGGTTTCGTGTTGCAGTGGGTGCTCTGGAAATGCCCCTGCAGGAGCAGGTACGCCAACCCAGCGGCTGACGATGTCAGGGGCTCCGGGCTCGCGGCGGAGCCTGTCTCCCTCCAGGAATCGCCCTCGCCCCGAGGAAATGGCTGGGCCTGGGCCGCCGTCTTGGACGCGGCCTGCAAGCAATGATGGACCAGCGCGGTGGCGCGAGGGCCCCGCCACCTTGTCTCAAGGGCGGAAGCCTGGCATGGGCAATCCCGCTCCAGCTCTCGGCACAGCGGGGTGCATCTCAGGTCCGCTTCTCCCTCTGGCCCGGTTTCCTGCGCCGACTCACGCTGAGCCTCTGGAACCTGTCCACTTGCCGCCACATTCACTCCCGGCTCCAGCATCGCTTCTAGAAAGCTGCAAGCGCTCCCCAACTGCTGGCTCTTCTCCCCTCCTGGGACTCCACAGTGACAAGGTCACTTTAATCCCTAATCGCTTCCATTATACTTGGACTAGAACCCAAAGCCCTCGGAGGCCTGGCAGGGGTCTTTGCATGCGCCCCCCCCCCCCTTCAGACCTCCACCTCAGTTACTGCCTCTCCTCTCCTCCTCAGGCCTCACACGAGAGTGACTATCTCTGGGGCCAGTCGGTGGCTCAGACAGAGGAGCAGGCGACTCTTGATCTCAGGGTCGTGAGTTTGAGACCCACGTTGTGTGCAGAGATTACTTAAAGTCTTTAAAAAAATGACTACCTCTATTCATTCTTTCCTTCTCTCACCCCTCCCCAGTCCCCGCATCTTAGAGAGAGTTCATCCCTGTTTGAAACGGCTACACCTGTTCTTTGACAGCACCTTGGCTGCCGTCCATGTGACTGTATGCATGTGTAGGATTACATATTTTCTCTATGAAAACACTATATGTATATATTTCTGTGTCTTGTTTAACACCTGTGTGTTCCCAAGATTCTCTATGTCCCATGAGGGACTAGAGCCCTCCTACCTGTACGTTCACCACCCTGCCCCCAGCACTTGGCTCAAGCCTGGAGATGTTCTAGTAGAGGCTCAATAAATATCTGTTACGTGGGTGAATAGGCTAGGTTGTGTGCTAATGGTCACGAGGGAGTGGAAGACGACAGATACGGATCACGGGCTGGAGGAGCTCGCCCTGAGTTGCTGTCCAGTGTCGGGCACACAAATGACTTGAGGCGAGGCAACAAATGCCACAGCCAATTCTGTGAGTCCTGAGGAGGGAGCATTACTTCTAGGCAGGGAATCAGAGGAGACGCTGTGCGGGGAGACTTTACACCGGGCGTTGAAAGAAGGGGAGGCATACATGAAGGCACCCACGTGACCCACGTGGGCAAGTGCAGGGCAAACGTGGAAACAGACGCGTGGACCAGTTTAATTGGAGCACGGAATACATTAAGACAGGAGAGTGAAAGACTGCCTGGGAAAGAAGTGACTCCGGATTGTCAAGGACCTGACTTGCCAGGCTGAGAAATCTGGGCTGTACTCTGGAGGCAGATGACGACTCAACCCAGCCTTTGAAAACATGAAGGAGAATTTTCTTTTCAGATATACAACAAAAGTAGAAAGAACAGTGCCATAAACACCCATATACTTCTCACCAACATCCAACTATGAACATTGGGCTCTGTTGCTATACATAGAGATACACAGATACACAGAATAGATACATAGATACAAATATGTGTGTGTGTGTGTGTGTGAATTTCAAAGTATGTATTACTTTTTCTTGGCCCGCTCTTTCTTTTAATCTTTCTTTCCTTTCCTGAACCTTTTCAAAGGAAGTTACAGACATTATGACTCTTCACTCCCAATCATTTCTCCAAATATGAAAGGGGTTTTTCCTTCGTAGCCATCACACCAATATCACACTGAACAGATGTAATAACTGCCTAATATCATCTAATACCAATCCATTTTCAAATTTCCCCAGTTATCCCCAAAATGTCTAAAAAGCTGTTTTGTTTTTCAGAATCAGCATCTAATCAATCACATGTGTAGGTGTGTCTTTTAAGTTTTTTTTAATTTAGGACCATCACCCCCTGGCCCTTTTTTATGACATCAATTTCCCTTCATCTTAAGGTCTTGTCTTCTAGAAAACCAGTTGTCTTATAGAATGCCTCACATTCTTGATTTATCTGATGGTCTTCCTTGGGGGTGTTGTTTAACCGGTTCCTCCAGCTCCTATAAACCAGAGGTTAGATTGGAAGGCTTGATTGCGTTCAGGATTCAGCATTTATGGCAAGAAAGCTTCATTAGGCAATGCTGTATACTTCATGCTGCAGCACACCAGGGACCTCACAAAAATACTGATTGTCCCAGGGTGAATGATGCTAAATTGGATAGCTGGGTTAAGGAGGGGACAGCCAGATTTCGCTCCTGTAAAAGTATCTAATTCTCCTTTGTGATTGACAAGTAATCTGAGGGATGTGCTTGGAAACACAAGTGACATTTTTGTAGCCGTTTAGTTTTAGCAAACATGTTCAAGTGCATTTAATCACAACAGCATCCCGGTAAAGTTTTATTCCCATTTAACAGAAGTAAAAACTGAGGCTCAGAGTGCTTGAATGACTTTCCCAAAGTCACAGAACCAGTAAGGAGCAAGGGCAGGACACAAGGATAAAGGGATTCACTTTAATTCAGTTTTTTTAAAAACCACAATTAGGGTGCCGGGGTGGCTCAGTTGGTTAAGCATCTGCCTTCGGCTCAGGTCATAATCCCAGGGTCCTGGGATCGAGCCCCACATCAGGCTCCCTGCTCAGTGGTGAGCCTGCTTCTCCTTCTCCCCCTACCCCTGGTTGTGCTCTCTCTCTGTCAAATAAATAAATGAAATCTCAAAAAAATAAAAAATAACCTACATTTAACTGCAGATTTTCAAAGTGTATCTTCTCCAGAATTCAAAAAATATTTCTCTTTCATATCAACATTTTCTGAAAAAGTGTATTCTTTACTTTCTCGATACCAGAGAGCACAATGCCAAGGAAAAGCAATTTGTTTTACTGGCGTCTTAACAGCTATTTCTGTTGCGGGTTTAAACTAGCAAAACGTAGCAGGTGCCAGATTCCCCAAAGCTCCGTTTGTAACAGTAGTTCACAACATCTCCTTGTTCAAGGAGCTACTGACTCGGTGACTTTCCCAAACGTGTAACCAAGGCAATGATGCTAAAGCCAACAAGGGCCCTTAGGTCTGGAGGAGACACCCACCTTTAGAAGGACACATAAAGGACACATAAAGACACATAAAGGCAGGGCCTCTCGAGCCGATTTTCTCACAGCGGAGTCAGTAACTCGTGGGACAGAATGAAGGATGTTGCAGGTGGATTGGGGAAACCCGGGCCCTGAGGCCTCTGCCCAGCCCAACCCAGGGATGTCCCTGGAGGCTCTTGGTCTTGTCACAAGAAAGAATTCAAGGACAGACCAGACACAGCGGAGGAGCCGTGAAAGCAGGAAAGTTCATCACAGTGCAAGTCCGCTCTGCAGGCTGGGGCTTTGGGTTTCTACCTTTTACTGACCACGGTTAGCCACGGGGAGGAATGTTACTGGATGCAGAGATGTCGTGGAAGCAGGATTTCATATCTTTTCTTCCTTATTTGGTCAAGAGTTTCGGCCTTCTTGGTCACCCAGCTTGGTTGGATCTGGTTTCTTGAGGGTTTGGGAGTGCTGCCAGGACAGGCCTCTGATCTTCTTCTAACAGAACTGGCCACGACTTCCCCTTTTCTGGTCTCCAGGTATTCTAAGAACCTAGCTAGCTCCTACTCTAACGTGTCTCCCCTCGAGGACTCTGGGCCCATTAAAATCTTTGAAGGGAAAATGGGTGACGGTGCGTCATGCTGGTCTGGGACGTCGACCCTGCCCGAGGGTTCCAGAAGTCCATGCTCTCTAAATTTTAGGACACCTGGATGGACAGTGGGGGGTAGAAGGCAGTCACGGGCTTGGTGAAGAGGGTGTTGATAGGTTTCATCTTCACAGGGGGTGGGTTGGAATCCCTGGTGCACCATCATTCGAAAACGAAATTGGGGGGAGTCTGGAAGAGACAAATTTGACAAGAAAATGAAACAAACGAGGTCCGGAAAGCAAAAGTAACAATATAGCCACTAGTGGTCCTAAAAAGGGCAAGAACCAGGTTATAGATGGAAAGGTCTTATGTACAGCATCCCAAATATTATTAGCAGTACCGGCCCCTTTGGCCATTTCATGTAGCCATTAGGCAGGGGCATAGAATTTGGGGAGATTTTCTTCCACCCCCGTCCAGTGCTGTTGATGTAGGTGCAGCATGTTCCATTCATGACACCACATACTCCACCTTGTTCAGCCAATAAATAATCTAAAGCCGACCCGTTGTCTATAAGCACATTGGCCAAAGACAGATATGACTTGGGAGAGATCTGAGAAATGCGATACAGTGGGGAAAACTAGTTCGTCTAATGCTGCGGTCAGATTTCGCAGGGCGGTGTCATGATATGCAAATCCCCACAGAAAGAATGCACTTCCAGCCAACAGAAGGCCTATCGCTCCTCCGGTCTGGTGTGGGGTGGGCAGAATTATACACATGGATTCTAGGGTGCAACTGCCCCAATGTTTGAGGTTATCAGTGCATTGAACTTCTAGGGCCAATATGGGCTGAGTAAAGATGGGCCCCTGTAGATTTCACAAGGATGTACACTGATAAGGAGATAAATGGTAGAGGCACATAAGGTTATGGGATAACTTGCTGTTCGTAGCTCCTGGAGCTCTTGGGTCCTCAGGGAAGAGCTATTGTGTGCATTCGGGGAATCAAGGCCCACCCCCCTATATCCTGGGGAACTAGAAAGTGGTTGTAAAGGGAGAAATGACACAGTAATGTTGACTGGTGTCCAGCTAGGCCATGATCCAAAACATGGATGTATTGGGGTTTTACTTGAAAGGGTAGAATTGGCACATAGCCCGTGAGTGGCATTGCAATCTGTGTCATTCATCATTTCTAACCGGGCATGCCGCGTTCCATGCCTGCAATACTGAATGGAGACACTGGAAAATCATCTGATGGTCCAAGGGTCGTCGGCAAAATGAAGTCCAGAGACTGCCCCCGGAGGTGATGTTATCTGGTAGCGGACCCATTTTTTAGGTCTGTTTTTAAGGGTTGAATTATTGGAGTTATCTGGAAGTGGATCTTAGGAATAAGCGGGGTGGTGGGAAGGGATAGGTCAACACAGATCCAATTAGGGCCAATAAGAATCCCTTCTAGGGAAGGGAAACTTGGCCTGGTAGGGTTTTTGTTTGGTTTGGTTTTGTTTTTGTTTTTGTTTTTTGGATGGAGAGTTATATTAGGAAAATGAGAAGGATAAAAGAGAGGGTAAGAAAGGTCTTTCAGGGGATGTAAATGACAAATCCAGCAGCTGGAAAAGTTACTTCCCTGGGAGATTATGTTGGAACTCCTCCATGGATCTGCCCAGGTTAGAGCAGTAATGAGAATGAGAAAAAATAAGACTTTTAGGGCCATGTCTGAGGGTTAGACCCAATAGGAAAGATGTTTTTTGTTTTGTTTTGTTTGAAGGAGGGGGGTGGCTTCAGGAGAGAAAGAAAAACAATTCAGAGGTCCAAGCAGACAGAGGTTTGCAAGAAGGAGAAGCAGCATAAAGGACATCCAGAACTCCTAATGTTATAGCTTTCACACAACCATAAAGCTGAAACAAATGTATATATTAAATACAAGGGGGAAAAACTACAAAAGCAATAAAATTCAAATTAACAACATTTTGAAAAATCCAGGCAATAGCTAAAAGTACGAAGCAAATATTCATAGTAGGCTGTCAATCACTTACCTTTTGAAGACGTAGTGTAGATTTTCCACTCGCTCACAGGAATAGGATGGAATGTCTCAGTCTTCAACTGTGGGTAGTCTGGGGCCACTAGTCTTATTCTAGACAAATGAACCCAGCTAGTTATACCTTAGAGCTTAGCTGTTGCTGGGGTACTAAGAAGAACCTGGTAGGGAGACACCTGGATGGCTCAGTCGTTAAGCGTCTGCCTTCAGCTCAGGTCATGATCCCGGGGTCCTGGGATTGAGCTCCACATCAGGCTCCCTGCTCGGTGGGAAGCCTGCTTCTCCCTCTCCCACTCCCCTTGCTTGTGTTCCCTCTCTTGCTGTCTCTCTCTCTCTGTCAAATAAATGAAATGAAATGAAATGAAATGAAATGAAATGAAATGAAACGAAATGAAACGAAACGAAACGAAACGAAACGAAACGAAATGAAACTAAACGAAATAAAAAGAAGAACCTGGTAGGGTCTCTGCCATTTGGGGTCTAATTGGTCTGAAGGTAAATCCTCCTTCCAGGTCTTTAATAAAACCACATCCCCTAGCTTGATCTGGGCAGGGACAGGCTCTTTCTTGGGTACAGGTGAAATTTGTATTGCCATAGTCTATGACATACCTGCTGTACCTGTCTTAGACTGATTAAATGTTTTATAAATTTGTGAGCTTCTCAATCAAACAGCACAGCTGCTGTTAAGAAAGGGCTCTTATATAGCCTTTCAAAGGGGCTGAGTTGGAGATTCCTTTTGGGGGCCATTCTCGTTCTCAAGAGGGCTATGGGCATGAGTTTTATCCAGGATTCTGAGGTTTCCTGACAAAGCTTGGCCAAGATTTAATTAGCCCTCTTGACCTTTCCCAAGGACTGGGGGCTCCGGGCAGCATGAAGGCGGTCATGAATTCCCAAGGCAGAAGACACTTGTTGAGTCACCCTTGCAATAAACGATGGGCTGTTATCACGCTGCCAAGACTTTGGAAGCCCAAAGCGCAGGATAATTTCCTTTAGTAGAGCTTTCACTACTTCTTGAGCTTTTTCCGTTCTAGCAGGATGAGCCTCTATCCGACCAGTGAAGGTGTCCACAAAGACCGACCGGGAGGTATTTATATCCCTGAGACGAGGGCATCTGAGTGAAGTCTATCTTCCAGTCCTCTCCAGGGTATGTGCCTTGTCTTTGGATGGGCTAGAGAAGTGGAGGTGGTCTAAGTCCACCCCCAACGGTGTTCTTGTGACATAGGTCACGGGCCCTGGCGACTCCCTTGATCACCGGTGATGGGATAATTCCTGACAAGACTCTATTAACTGAGGAGGTTAATGCAGCTCTTCCCAAATGAGAAAAGTCATGTGGTCCCTTGATGACTTTCCATTGGGATGCCTGGGGAAGCATCACCTTTTGGTCTTATGTCCACCGTCCCTCAGGATGGAGTTGGTAGTCTTTCTGCTGAGTCCAGTTTATTTCCCTTTTTGTATATTGAGACCTTTGTTGGCGGATTCGCCTGTGAAGGAGTAAAGCTGCCTGTATTGGGAGTTTGGAGCCCTAAAGCGATCTTTTGGAATTCCAACAAATATCTGGACCTGCCTGGCTTATAAAATGAGTCCCCATGACCAGCTGTCCCTCTGGGGTATCTGGATCTACACTGGAGAACTTTTGTGGCGCTTCTGCTGGACGGGACTGAAGAAGAGCAGGGTTGTCATCGGGTCCTTGGGCCATCTCCCTCACCTTATAGTCGATGAGCTTGATGATACATCTTTTTTTTTTTTAAGATTTTTATTTATTTATTTATTTGACAGAGATAGAGACAGCCAGCAAGAGAGGGAACACAAGCAGGGGGAGTGGGAGAGGAAGAAGCAGGCTTCCAGCAGAGGAGCCTGATGTGGGGCTCAATCCCAGAACGCCGGGATCACACCCTGAGCCGAAGGCAGATGCTTAACGACGGAGCCACCCAGGTGTCCCAATGATACATCTCTTCATGCTCTCCAGAAGGCATAGTACCATGTGGTCCCTGAAGGTTAGTCCCTGCTGCCCAGGCTGATAATTCCAATTAGGGTCTATCTGAGGTACGACAGTCATTCCAACCAGGATATCTGTTAGGTTGGGTAGCATGAAGCTTTCCTCTTCTGCCCAGATGCAGAATCGCTCCTCCAGATGGCAGCAATGGGACAGAATGACCAGAAGGTGCTTCCAGGTTAGATCAAAAGACTGGAGTCAGGCTCCTGAATTCCTCAGTAAATTTGCTAGGATCCTCAGAAATCTGGCTTAGCACTCACAGCACTGCCTGAGATCTGACATCAAAAAGGGGACATAGAGTCTTTGTGGTCCCCTGAGGTCCACCCACCACCTCCTGGAGGGGGCAGAGGAACTTTTTCTTTTGGTCTGAGTCTGGTCCAGGAGGGTAGATTGGTTGCTAGGGTGGGGGATTGGTTGCTTAGGCTGGAGCCAACGGTGTTGGGGTGTTTCTGAGGGGAGCTACTGCAAGAATTTCTTTCTTGGGGCCAACATCTAAATAGCCCCTCCTGATGTTCATGTTTTATATTTGTTGGGGTATCCCTGAGGGCCATAAAGGCCTGGTTGGAAGGGATCTCTACCCACTTTTCTTGTCTCATACGGAAGAGATCGACTTAGTTTTATAGTTAAGACTATCACTTTCTGACAAGACTTCCCTCTAGCTTATATGTTGGCCAAGCAATGTTACAAAAGAAAATAATCATTTTCCTACTTAGGCTTTCTAATGGGAGCTGATCACAGTGTCTCAAAATACATCCCAGAGGGGAGTCTTTGGGGATGGAGGTGGAATTTCCCATTGTCTTTAGGGAGAGAGTTGACTCCTGTAACAAGAAAAGGAGCAACTAAACCAGGGTTCCCATTACCAGAAGCCTGGAGTCCTATTTCCCTGAGGAGAATTAGCTCTCTCCGAAATCTGATAGGATCTCATGGGTACTCTTCTAGAGAGTTCCAATGACGAGTGGACTGTCAGGGTCCCCACCCTGCTGTCCATTCACCCCTGTAATCACAGCTGTGGCCAGCATGCCATGTGATGACCCAGCGGTCCTGGTACAGGCCTTTATCCGGCACCTGCTGTCCCAGGAGTGATGGCCTTCCTAAAGACCCAATAGAAATGATGCCCAGTAATTAACCCTGATGTCCCAGGATGGGTCCCTCCAGAACGGGCATCATCTTGATTTCAAGATCACTGAATATGCCACTTCCCTTGTTCTGAGAAGCATCGTAACAGTTGGTGGCAAACAATAGCCACCAGGGACAGGGGTCCCTTTGATGGTCTAAATATTTCTTGTCTGATCTGTTGATCTCTCCCCACTTTGTGGTCAGTTCTGGTGAAACTAACCTATTTTACAGTTCTCTTTGCATCCCTGAATTATCTGGGTTGAGTCACATTTAATTAAGTGGTGGATAAGGCATACCCACAGGGAGAGATCTCAAGAAGTGGGGTCCTTTGCCAGGGTTTATGGCTATTTTATGGTGATCACAGTCTGAGTTGGCAGTCGTGTAGGATTTCTGCGATAGGGGACAGGACATCTCGCAGGCCTCCGTGCCCCACCAACAGAGGAGAGTGCAGAAGTAGGTAGGAGAGGAAGCAGCTGAAGGCAGACAAGGTGGGTCAGTGTCCCATGACCAAGAGGCAGATTCCTGCAGACAGAGTCAGCCTGGGAATCTCAGACAGTCACCTTGCGACCAGTGGAGAGGATCTTGGTGTGCTGCTGTGTCACTTGCATGAATGACCATGGAGCACTCTCTTACATGTCTCGATTTCTCCTGCCAGAAGTCTAAGACTACCAGAGGGGCTCGCCGCACTGGAGGATCAGACCTATGTGTGCATACCCAGATGAGCCAAAGTTTTAATTATCAGTGAGATGCAAAGCCCCGTGGGACTGCTGCACGTCCTGAGAAATAATCTCCGACACTTCCATAAAACTTTAAGTCACCTAAGAGTGCCTTTTGGCTGGAAGGAGCAAGTATCCCTTTATTCTTCGGAGCTGAAAATCAGTCTCTCATAAATGCTACCAGATCGTCTGGTTCCCAGGTAGACCAGAAAGAGAGAGTAGAGCAAAGGAGGAACGGTGACTTGACTAAGCAACTCTCCAGCACAAAGACAGTAGAGAGTTGGAGACTCACCAGTGGTGGAGAGGGTCGCTCAACACCTTGTTACCTCCTCCTGGCTGGTTCACCAGAAAGGTGCTGCCTGTGGACCGGGGAAACCCAGGACCTGTGGCCTCCGCCCAGCCCATTCCAAGGATGTCCCTGGACGCTCTTGGTCGCATCGCAAGAAAGGACAGGCCAGATACAGTGGATGAGCGCTGCGGGCAGGAAAGTTTATTAAAGAGCAAGTACGGTGTGCAGATGTGAGAGCAGGCCGGCTCGAGGGAGAGCTGCACACTGGGGGCTTGGGTTTCTATCTTTTACTGACAGTTGTTAACTGGGGGGTGGAATATTTATTACCTGAGACCGGGATTCCTTGAAAGCAGGGTTTCCCGCCTTTTCTGCCTTTTCTGCCTTATCCGTCGGGGGTTTCCAGCCTTCTTTGTCAGCCAGCTTGGGCCAGTCTGGTTTGATCCGGTTTCCCGTGGCTTTGTTTTGGGAGTGCTGCCAGGACAGGCCTCTGACTTTCTTACAACTGCGCTGGCCGCGATTTCCCCTTTTCTGGACTCCGGGTATTTTTTAAGATCTAACTAGCTGCCTACTCTAACAAGAGCATAGACAGTCTGGAATGAAGAGTTAAGGGGTGTGGTGCGATGATGAGCAAACCGGGAAAGGGAATTAGGAGGATCTTGGATCCAGGAAGGAACTGGGGAAGCTATTTGTGGACTCCGCAGCAATACGGGCCTCCAGCTCAGAGCCAGCTGCTAGGAGGAGGCCCTAAAAGGGGGCGTCTCACACGCAGTGGCTAACTGCTGAGAGGCACTCTTCCCAACAGGAAACTACGGAGGTTTTTAACTCAGGAAGAAGGACTCCAACACCGAGCCTACGTGAAAAAACGCTTCTAGGAAGAGGACTCTCCTCGCCTACCCCGAAAAGCTGGAAGCAAACAGGCACGCCCCCAGGCGGGCTTCCCGGATTTTATTGGTTGCCTCCAGTCAGCCCCTCTCTCAATAGGTCTCTGTTATTGGTCAGCACCGCCAAGCGTCAGCTGTCACAGACAATATCCGGAACCAATCATCTCTAATCCCCACTCCGTCTGTCTTCCAACATGTGAGTGACATGCACGCGAACCAATAAAATAGGAAAGTGAGAATGTGAAAACGAGACTCCTTCCCTTTTCCCTCATCTCGTTCAGCAAATGGTAGCAAAGGCTGAGCTGCTGACCCCAACCACCAATCCGTAAGGGCGGAACAGGGCCGAAGAGAAGAGTGATGGGAGGGGGTGACGTGGCAGTGACGGGGTCATAAACTGAAATGAGTGGCGGAAACCCTGGCCAATCGGTGTTCGAATTGGCCGGGCACTCTGCATTCTCGAGTCCTCCCTGAGCGCCGGAGACTTCGGGAAAACACCAATGGGCTTGTGCCTGAGTCTGATTGGCCTTCATCTGAACCAATCAGCGGCGCGCCTGGAAGACGCGTCCCACCCCGGCCTCTCACTGGGCGGTGTGGGATGACAGGCCCGAGAGAAATGCCAATGTCCTAAGGGTCCTCCGCAAGTGACGCTCAGCGGCACCAATCGACTGCCTCCTTCCCGTCGGCCGAGCCCTCCTCCCGCGGCGGGCCTGGCGGGGCGGGGACGCTGCGCGGCCGCGGCTGATGCGCTAGCCGTGTGGGGCGCTCCGGGTGGCGACGGCGGCGCTCGTAGGCGGTTCCGGTCCTGTATCTCGGGGCGGCGGCGGCTCATGGCGGCGACGGAGCTGAGAGGGGTGGTGGGGCCGGGCCCGGCGGCCATCGCAGCTCCGGGCGGCGGCGGCACCGGTCCCCCCATGGTGGGAGGCGGCGGCGGCCGCGGAGACTCGGGGCCAGGCTCCGGGGCCGCGCTGGGCACGGTGGCAGCGGCGGCGGCGGGCGGCCCGGGCCCCGGCGCCGGGGGAGTGGCGGCTGCGGGCCCGGCCCCTGCGCCGCCGGCGGGGGGCTCCGGTGGCTCGGGCGCCGGGGGTTCGGGCTCGGCTCGAGAGGGCTGGCTCTTCAAATGGACCAATTATATCAAAGGCTACCAGCGGCGGTGGTTCGTGCTGAGCAACGGGCTCCTGAGCTACTACAGGTAACTGCTTCCGGGGCGCCGTCCCCCACCGCAGCCCACAGTCCCCGCGCCGTCACCCTCTTGAGCCGGCACCGCAGCCAAGGTCGCCTCAGGCCCCTTTTCGTCTTGACAGCCTGCGACACGAGCCCACCATCACGAAAGTGAACGCCCTGGGTCTAAAACCCCTCCACCTGGGTCACCCGCCCTTGGTGCAGTACCTTTCTCTCCATCCCTGGCCTTTCCAATTGTTTGGAGAGCATCTACTCTTCCATTGTGTTTCCACCAGCACAGAGGTGCAATGATGAATTCTGCAAGGAAGGCGCTGTTGCAGGTGCTAAGGGGCACATGTAGAAGAGCAAAGCCCAGGCATGGCTCTCAAGGAACTTACTGTGAAAGTCCCAAGTCTTAGCTGTCTGTGCCCAGTCTACAGAATTCAAGGTTATTAGCAGCCCTTGATGTACCCGCTGTTCTCTCCACTTTCAGGCACAAGGACACCAGGCACAGGGTGGCCTTGGTATCTAACCCCTGTCTTCCTTATCTCTCCCAGACTTGGCATATGCTTTCACCTTCTGGACAGCCCAGAATGGAGATGTGCACTCCAGCGGTGCTTTTATTTATGCTGATCCCACCTCCCCCTGTGGGAATGATTTAAGTGGTCTGTCCAGTATTTCTGGGGTCTCTTTGGTTGGTTAGGTTTAAGTTTTATTAAAAGAAGAACCCATGTCTTTGGTATGATTATTTCTGTTCCACAGTGTTCGTTTTGAAATGTTTAATATGTATTTATGGTGACTTACAGCCTTGCCATAACTGTAGCATGCTTTTGGCTACTCAAGTTACTAGAGATACGATACTGGATATGGGGACAGGACGTAAACATTTCCTGAGTGCTGAACAGTTTGGAATAGTTTCACTGAGTCCCAGCAATAACCCTGGGAGAAGATATTCCCATCTTACTGACGAGGAAACTGAGACCTAGCTGGGTAACTTTTCCAAGGTCTTAAGGAGTCAGGATTTGAAACTAGTTCTCTTCACACCAACATAACCTAAAACCCAGGTTAGTGTTACATGAGTCAATCAGATAATAGAGATCATTGCTTGCCTATAGCAAGTAAGTTTCTAGATCACAGTTACTATGTGTACTTTATACAAAATTTATAAGTCTCCTTTAAGGGGGACTTTGCTTAATATGATGGCATTTCTAATTGAAATCTTTTTATAAAGACCATCCTATTTGAGACCCCAAACACTGTTAAGAACAGCTCACTCTCTTCTCTTCCTCTGCAGGTAGTCATTCTGCCACCAGGAGAGTTAGGGTGAATGAATCTCTTCCATCAGCTCCACTGTATCAGCTCTTAGAGAATTTTGAGGGGAAATTGAAGGTGGGAGTTGGAGGTTGTTGAAGTAAGAACACATTCTTATCTAGTCTCTACCAGTGGAAAATGCCTTAGCATATCCTCACTGCTTAAGCCACACTGTGAGAAGTTGTGTGTATCATTTGCATTATTATATTCAGAATTGATTTTAATTTTAACCCTTTCTAAGTACTCATCCAGGATGATCAGTTTTAAGGTGAGATCACAAATCTAACGTTTTAGTGCATTCCACAGTTTTTCCCCTACTCAAGTTCCTGTTTTCCTCTTACCCTGACCATCATTCTAATGTTCAGTGGATTTGTATCCTAACTTGGCTTGTAAGTCACTATTAACATTGAGTCCTCATTTTCAGAAGTTGTGTGTCATTTGAGGACCTTACTGTGTGGCCATTTTTCCTCATCCAAGTTCTTACCAGATCTACTTTCCAAGGCAGTTGATTTCTTTGATCAGTACCAGTCTTAATCAATATTGATTTGGCTGGGCATTAAGAACTTACATGTTGCTGTCTCTTCAGGTATTCGTACCACTTTTAACTTCTCTCCTACAAGAGCTAGTGGTACCTGTCTGACTGCAGATCAAACTCCTTCCAAAGCATACTAAACCACATACTGGGGAATGTGCATAGGCCTGTCTTTGCCAGCGGAGATGGTCCCACCCACAAACCAACCAAGCAACAGGAACCAGGGTTATCAAATCTGTGCACTACCTTCAAAATCACATTGAAGTACTTCCTACCAACTACATTGGTAGTTTCTTCTTAACAGGGTTCTTTGGGTCCCCATCTCCCTAGAGTTATTTAGCTAAATTGTCATTCGTCCTGCTTTTCATGCCTCATAACCTGTCATCTCCTCTATACGCCTTATACAAAATACTGTTTTCTTTTTAACTGAGATCATGTATTTCTTGGACCCATCCTGTGATGAACCGTCTTAATGGGCTTTGGCGGGCCACTTCCCTCTTTTTACCCGTCGTGTTCTTCCTTACATACACAGGTACGTGGATATCCCATTACTTAAAACCATACGTAGAACCCCAGCTTTCCCAGACACATGGTGGCAAGGCCATAGCATTAGTTTTCCGGACTAGCTTCCAGAGATTGAGTTACTGTTTTGGCTGGCCTTTTCAGGGAACTTTCTAGACAGAAAGTACCACCTAATTGATACTGTAGTGCCTGAAGAATTTATCTTGCACTCTGAAAATCATATCTTTCCAGCCTCTGCACTAATCATTTATAAACATAGGTGTATCTGCCTGAACCCAAGAGCTCCTGAGTCAAGCCTGCCTTACTCTTAGTGTTCCTTGGTATTTCTAAAACTGCTACAGACTTTATGTGATTTGAGAAACTCCTTTAGTTCATGAAGATGACCG
Source organism: Ursus americanus (assembly GCF_024610735.1). NCBI lineage: Eukaryota > Metazoa > Chordata > Mammalia > Carnivora > Ursidae > Ursus > Ursus americanus. Next base: position 36,160,658 of record NC_142150.1, on the reverse strand, counting down.
AGGCAGAAGAGATTCCTAGGAAGTGGCTGGTGAAAAGTGCCAACAGATTGTGAGGAACATGGTACAAAGTCCAAGTAGCACCTTTGGAGTAGAAAGCAAGGGTGAGCTGGCCTGTCAGCTGCGGGTCTGAAATTCGGCCTTCATTATTCATAATGTAACTGAAGCTTGGGGGCGGGGGGAGGGGAGGTAAGAATAGAAAAAACAGGGATTCGCATTACAGTGTGGCAGGTGCAGGGGATGGAAAATGGCCCAGTCCTTTGAGACCCCCCTGGCCATCCCATACTGCTCATTTGTGCATCAGAGGAAGAAAAACCAGTTTCATGTGATGCACTGAACAATAGCAAATCTGTCCTCCTAAGCACAGTAAACAGACTTTCTCAAACATACCAAGTCTTAGTTTCTGGAGATGGGGTGTGTGTCATTTCTGGCATGCAGGAGTTCTGGATGTGCCGGGTGTGTGGGGCTGCTTGGCTCCAGTGAAAGGGAAATGGCTCCGTTCTGCAGTGTGGCAGTTGGCAAAGGACTTTGACCTCTTTATGTTCCAAGTTGGTCAGGGAAAACTGTGGTCTCAACATGCAGGTCTCTGGGCATAAGCCAGCGGGTGGTGGGGAAGTTAGCTCACTCTGCAAGGTCTACTCAATTGTGCTAGCAGATTTTCTGTGAAGTAGCTTGTTGTCACCAAGTAGTGATGTAAAGTTCAAAAGTTAGACTATTAATAGAACTGTCAGTAGCGATGGGGAAAATTTTTACACCCAATCCTCTGAGAACAGATTTGCTGAATCTTTCCTAGCTATTAATAGGATGGCTTAGGAGTTCCTACCAATAGAGGTCAGTGGATCTTTGGAAAGAGCATATTCCCAAAAGATTATACTACTTGGTGATTCTTTTGTGATGATTCTCTTTCCTCCCACAGAAAGCTAGTTATTCCGCTTTCATATCATTTGAGCTGTAGTCAGTATTTGATACCCTAAGCATCCCAGGGTGCCTTACACTGATGCAATATAATTCTAAGTGTAGTGTGGCAATTCTTATTTGGGCTGAGTTGAGGTTAAGAAGGGGGGTTGTTCAGTATATGTGAAACGGAGCTATTCTTTCTCTGAGGGAGTGAGATTGTTACAAAGAATTTTGTTGTGTGAGTTTCTAAATTACTGTTTTATTCTTTTAAAGATTTTATTTATTCATTTGAGAGACAGAGCACAAGCAGGGGAGAGAGAGAGGGGCAGAGGAAGAGGGAGAGGGAGAAGCAGACTCCCTGCTGAGCTGGGAGCCCAACATGGGGCTCGATCCCAGGAACTGGAGATCATGACCTGAGCTGAAGGCAGATGCTTTAACCATCTGAGCCACCCAGGCGCCCCATAAATCACTATTTTAAAATTATAACTTTGCTAAATAAGAAGTAATTCCTGACTACAAAAGGGTAATGCGGGAACTTTTTTTGGCGTGATGGACATGTTTTACATCTTGATTGTGGGGGTAGTTACACAATTGTATACATTTGTCAAAACTCACTGCATTATACACTTAAAATTGCTGAATTAACATTGTATGTTGTTACACTTCTGTGGAGGCTGTTTCTAAAAAGCCGAGGGTGAGAGGAACAGCAGAGCAATAGTCCGACTCAGAAACACCACTTAATGGCTGTGAAAGGAAATCCCTACCGATTGTTTCTGGAATTTTAGGGAGCGGTGTGAGGGAAATAGTAGACGTTGCTGTTTCCTAAGGCTGCCGCATTTTCACAAGGCTCAGAGCTATGCGGTGAAGGATAAATCACCCATCCCCTTTCTACTTAGCTGGTCTTTGTCTCACTATTGCAGGTCAAAGGCTGAAATGAGACACACCTGCCGTGGTACCATCAACCTCGCCACGGCCAACATCACCGTGGAGGATTCCTGCAACTTCATCATCTCCAACGGGGGCGCTCAGACCTACCATCTGAAGGCGAGCTCAGAAGTGGAACGGCAGCGCTGGGTGACGGCCCTGGAACTGGCCAAGGCGAAGGCTGTGAAGATGCTGGCAGAATCCGGTAGGGAACAGAGAACACCATGTCTGGGGAGCTTCCTGTTTGCCCCTCCTAGGCACATACCTTTTTGATCCCTCACTGTCAGTTAATTATCACCCATCTGACTGAGTCAGGCTTCTCCTCATCATGCAGTATTTCTCCCGGCGTGGTGGTTTTCACCTGGGGGCAGTTCTGCCCTGCGGGGGTCATCACACAGTGTCTGGAGATGTTTCCGTGGTCGTAGCTGAGGGATGCTGGTACTTGGACATCCACTGAGTAGAGGCCGGGAAGGCCACACGGGGCAGCCCTCACAACAAACAGTTAGCTGGGCCCAAATATCAGTAATCCGGAGGCTGAGAAACTCTGTCCTAGAGGCATAATGGTTGTCCTTTTGGCTTTTAATGCCATTTGACTACATTAAAATTTTGGGGAAAAAATATTTTATAGTAGGTCTGTCTTAAGATTATTACAACTCACAGTTAGATTCTATCTTTACTTTCTTTTTCTCCGGCATTTTTTTCTTAAGTATCTTCTGAGTTGAAACAAATAATCTTTCTAGATTGCCAGAAACAAATGGGATACTTTCTATGAAAAATCTTCAGTTTGCTACCTGAGTATCACTAAAAAGAGCGGTCTACACTTTTGGATTTTTCTTCGAGGAAAATGGTGGGGTTTTCCCTGCCCCACTTGTTGCTAGTTTGATCACACTGGGCTTGTCCACTCAGAGCTGACCAGGATGGTCACCTGCTGGCTTTTGTTCATCTCTTGTTTTTCTTATCCCCTCTCATTTCCCACATTGTATTTACTATCTATTAAACAGTGAAAGGAAAATTCACCACTTTGTAAGTTTTTTTGTAACAGGTTATATTTTGACTTTATCCTGCCTCTTGGGCTAGCAGATAAGGGAAGGTCTTTCCTTATTTCTTTTGTTTTGATTTTAGTGCTGATGTGAGCTCCCTCAAAGGAAGTGACTCTGCTAGAAAAGTATTTTGCAGTTACAGAGTGATGGGTACAAAACTGATAGTGAGAGGTACAGCATGGCTCTCTATTTGATATACCGTTGGAGGGTCATTTAACAGAAGACCTTGCATTGCTTTCAGTGCAAGGGCGGCTTTAGTGTCAGATGAGTTCATCACAAAGTTCCTGAGCTCTCCTTTGGAAGAGGTAAATTAATGAGTCTTTTGATGATTTAGACATTGTTTACAAAGAGCCAGGCTGCAGTTCTCAACCCATTTCATACAGGGCTCACCCATTACCCAATGGATGATGGTAGATTTGTAGTAATGATCAGCTTGGACTGGATTGGAACCCTCAAGCTTGAGTGATAAGGCTCAACAATTCATTCCCAATCCCAGGAAACATTTAATTCTCCATCCTGTCTTCCAGGGACCATTGGTTCCCAAACTTCAGTGTGCATCAGAATGGCCTGGGCAACTTATTCAAAATGCAAGTTCCTGGGCCTGGCCTCAACACCAGCCAAATCAATTTCTGGGGTGAGGCCAGAGTGTTGGCACCTTTAAGAAGAAGCCCAGGGGTGGGAGGGTGGGGAAATTGAATGTAGGTGGACAAAAGATACAGACTTTTAGTTATAAGATAAATAAATACTGGGGATGTAACATACAACATGACGACTATAGTTTTGGGTTTTTTTTAAGATTTTATTTATTGGGGTACCTGGGTGGCTCAGTTGGTTGGGCATCTGCCTTTGGCTCAGGTCATGATCCCAGGGTCCTGGGGTCGAGCCTCACATCGGACTCCCTGCTCAGTGGAGAGCCTGCTTCTCCCTCTCCCTCTGCTGCTCCCCCTGCTTGTGCTCTCTCTCTCTCTCTCTCTCTCTGTCAAATAAATAAATAAATAAAATCTTTAAAAAAAGGGTGGACAGAGTTGGTAGGGTTCTGTCAGCTCTGGAGTCACATAACTAGAGTCCTGTAACTCACCTCTTGGCTCCTGCAGATGAGTCTGGAGATGAAGAGTCTGTCTCACAAACTGACAAGACGGAGCTGCAGAATACCCTGCGGACACTGTCCAGCAAAGTGGAGGACCTGAGCACGTGCAACGACCTGATAGCCAAGCACGGCACGGCGCTGCAGCGCTCCCTCAGCGAGCTCGAGTCCCTGCGGCTGCCCGCCGAGAGCAATGAGAAGATCAAGCAGGTCAACGAACGGGCCACGCTCTTCAGGATAACATCCAACGCCATGATCAACGTGAGTGCGTCTGGCGCCTGTGTCACCTTTTCATTCTTTCCCTCTTCAAAATGTAATTCTCCCCAAGTGCCGGGGAAAATTACAATTCATAAAGCAGGGAACGTAGGTCCCGCTCACTGTTCAGGGGGTTTAAGTTACATTGTTTTTTGCATGAAAGAGAACAGGCCGCACAGATGGAATGACTTTCACGCTCTGCTCGAACAGTCCACTCCAACTTGGGAATTTGTTAGGAGGCCAGAGGCCCAGCCTTGCTTCTGCAGCCAGCAGGACATCTGATGGTGATGTTAGTTGAGTCCCTTAACTTCTCTGGGTTGCGGTTTTGTTTATTTGTTTTTATCTAACCTCTTCTGTTGGATCTGAGCAGTCTCCGTGGGTCCCTTCCACTGTTGTGTGTGGGCTTCAAGTTGGGAGACTTACCGTACTTTGCTAGTGTGTTCTGGCCTACAGTGTGGTAAGTGGGGGCTGGCCAGGTGCCAGTGAGAACTTTATAATACTAGTTAGTCCCATCTGTAGTCCTTGATTTTGGGGTAATTCTGGGTGATAAGACAAAATACTCAAGTTTGGGTACTTTGCTTTCAAAAAGAGGGGACCAACGCTCTGTCTTATTGTGACCCCAGCCTTGGGTGGCTGCGTGGAATACTTCAACTGCTTGGGTGCAGGGCTCTACGTAAACTCAGGGCATGGCGGATGTTGGGATGTATTTCAGATTCTGGGCGATAGGTGTGAAATGGTTTTAAACAACACCGTTTCTCCTCTACTGGTAACTGATTCTCACCTGGCGGGTCGTTGCAGTTAACTTGCACAGAAGAACACCAGAGGATGTGTCCTAAGGCAAGTGAAGAGTATTCCGAGAAAAGGCTTATGCTGGTTTTTCCCCTGTCCAATTAAATGGGATGAAATTACCTCACTAGAGCCAGATTTTCCCTTGTTCAGGAAGTGATACTAAGACATCTGCTTTGAACGAGTTTAGTTCACAGGGCTTCTAGAGATCAGAGGTCTTTCCTTGTGACCAGGGGAGAAGTTAGTTTTTCTCACTTAAAACGCCTTTGTTACTTAATAGAAAGTTGTGATCACCTTGATTTCATATCATTTTCTGAAATGTTGAACATTTTCTTCAGTGCTCTGATTCACACACCAGGTAGAAGAGGCTAATTATTTTTGTCCCTTTAAGGACTGCAGGAAGATCAGCTGTCTCCCAAGACCATTGTGCCCATCAGCACGAATGCTTGTGTTTCTAATGTCTAATCGTGTGCTCTTGTTCCAAACTGTCCACTTCTTAGTGACTGCGCGCCTGTTTTGAGGACTGCGGTCCTCTTATGATCCGGAAAAACCTCATAAATCACACAGGTCAATTCACCAATAGTAAATAAATACACTTTTTAAATGGAACAACTCAGGACACAGCAGTCTCCTGACGGTCAATGCGGTCTTTTATCCCTACTCCATGGCAGGTTTTCTTCTCCTCTGGTGTGAAAAATGAGCTAAATCAAACACCTCTTGAATAAAAAAATCTCTCATAAAACTGAAACTTAGTTTGGATTTTTCTTTTAAAAAAAATGCTCATCTTTGTTCCTTGGGGCAGGTCTTCTTCCCCAAGTTGTAAATGTTCAGAGTTTGTGTCAGAGGGAATGATCTTTTGGCAATCGGGTACGTTCTGTTTTTTCATTCTGTTCTCCCCAGCATACCACCTATGCCTCCTTCATAACTGCATGTTGCTTGAAATGGGTATTTTATCCTTGTGTTTTTTCCTTGGTATCTTTTAGGTGATAGTGGCAAGGCCTTAAAATTAACATGCTAACTTCACATCTCAAAACAGGCAGTTTTATCAAAGGAAGAATACATTTCACTCAGTTTCTTGATTGCTTAGGACATAGCTGTTCTTACGACCCAAGTGATTCTAACCTGGAAAATAGATCTGATACTGTTCGTGTATCCATTTGCTTATTCAGGAAACATCCGTTGAGCACCATCTGTGTTCTAGGCACCGTGCTAGGGGATATAAAACAAATGTGGATACGGCCCCCGCCCTCAGGGAGGTCATTCTCTAGTAAGGGGACAGAGAAGTAAATGGATCATTATAGGGTGTGCTAACTGTCATGATAGACCACGGGCTGCTATGGTATGTGTAGGATAATTGGAGGTGTTTAGCTCAGACCAGGAAGGTTAGGGAAGGTAACTCCTCAACTAAATTCTGAAAGACCAGAAAGACTCTCTCTGTGAAAAAAGGCAGTATAGAGCTTGGGGGCCTGAAGTCCAACTGCCTTAGCTATCTACATAACCTGCTTCCTCTGTGAACTCAATTCCTTTTCTCTAAGTGGTGATGATACTAGGAGCTGCTCAAAGGATTGTTGAAAGGCTTCTATTAATTAACGTAAAGGGTTCAGTGAAGTGCCGGACACATAATTGCCTGTCACCAAACTTTCGTTATGATCAGTATTCTTAAAAGTGAGGGAGAAAAACTGATCTAGGTAGGGGTGTAGCTTATGCGGATCCCTTCCTTCTCTTGGAAAGTCTGCAAACTACTAATTGACTGTTAGAACAAGGAAGTAGCTAGAGATAAGGCTGGCCAGGGATTAAGTGTGGGGGAGGGGATGGGGTGCAGATCCTACTAAATGGGCTTGGTAGAGTGGATTAGAAGAGGATAAGGCGATTTTGATGCAGGCTTAACTGTAATAGCTAACACCTTATTGAGTGCTTACTGTGAGCCTCAGATTTCTAAGTGCTTTAGATGTAAAGCGACAGCTCTTTGAGATAGTTGCTGTGGTGGTTGTTTACAGTGAGGCACAGATTGGTTAAATAAATAACTCGTCCCAAATTCCATAGCTAGGCAGTGGGATGCAGCTGTGATTAGAGCCCCAACAGTGGGACTCCTCTGAGTATGGAGGGTGGAAAGACGTGTACACAGATCCCAGAAATAATTCTTAAAGAAGAATCAATAGGACTTGATAATCGGAAGTGGGGAGGGAAGAAAAAGTAAGATCAAAGGTGCCTCCTAGTTTCCTGGTTTGGTCAGGGGGAAGGGCCCTGGTACTGTTCTTGGTGTGAAGAACAAACGCCAAAGGGAGAAGCAGAGTCAGAAAGGGAACGTGGTGAGTTCACTCTGGGACTCAATGATTTTGAAATTACTTTGAACCATTGGATAGACAATTGGATATCCTGTCCCCATGTATTCGAGCTGGAATTACTGATTTCATTGTCATTAGCCTATAGGCAAAGGTCGAAACCATGGGAGTAGATATTCTGTTTACCTTTTATTTTATTTTATTTTTAAGATTTTACTTATTTATTCGAGAGAGAGAGAACACAAGCAGGGGGAGCAGGAGAGGGAGAAGCAGGCTTCCCGCTGAGCAGGGAGCCCGATGCAGGGCTTGATCCCAGGACCCTGGGATCACGACCTGAGCCAAAGGCAGATGCCTAACTGACTGAACCACCCAGATGCCCCTGTTTACTTTTTAGTTTCTCCATAACAGGGCATAGACTTTTAAGCTTACGTTGCTTCTTTCCTTCCTTATTTATTAAGCAAACTTTATTAGGCTCCTACAATGTACAAAGCAACTAAGTTAGGAGCTGGAGTTATGTATCTAAATAAGATATAAATGGTGTCTTCAAGTTGCTAATAATCCACCTGGAGAGACAGAAAATCAGTCACAATACCACTGTGGATGGTATAAAACAGAAGTGTGTGCAAAGTGCTATGGAAATGCAGAAGAGAGATTGGCTGCTTAGGAAATCATCACAGAAGAGGTAACATTTGCCACAGATCTTAAAGAATGAAGAGGACTTGGCCAAGTTGAGGAAGTGGGTAGGAAAAGGCATTCCTGGCAAAGCAACCAGCATATGTGTGTGGTAGGCAGGCCTGAAAGAAACGTGTCCAAGAAATGGTGAGCAGGTCAGTGTGGTTCCACTGTCGGGTACAGGGGTGGGTCCAGCTGCCTGGGGAGGAGGATACAGGGCAGGTGGTGGCCACATCTGAAGGGCCCTTGACGTTCAATCCAATAGTTAGGTTCCCAGTGGGGAGCCAGTAAAGGGGCTAATATGATCAGGTCTGTGTTTCGTCTGTAGATCCCTTCTTTGATGCCTTATGTAGGTTTCTAGTTTTTAAGGTTAGTTGTTTCTCTTCGTGCCCAAAATAACCAGTTACTTTTGTGCATTTTGATCTAATTCGGGGCAGATTCCCTTTTCTCAGTATCTGAATTCCTCAGCTTTAGGTGACCTGAGTGTGCTCAGGAAGGTATTGAAAGCAGTTATCCTCTGCTAGTCCTCCTCTTTCTTTTAGTCAGTAGATTGCTTCTTTTGGTTCAGTTCACCTAGCTGCCCTTTGCGATGTTGCCACAAATACCTAGTCTAGGTTTACTGCTCACTTGGCATTTGTTTGGTCCTCATGACAGGAATATATAAAGGAACCATGACAACCATGTTCAGTTTTTTTTTTTTTTTTTTTAAAGATTTTATTTATTTATTCGACAGAGAGAGAGACAGCCAGCGAGAGAGGGAACACAAGCAGGGGAAGTGGGAGAGGAAGAAGCAGGCTCATAGCGGAGGAGCCTGATGTGGGGCTCGATCCCGGATCGCCAGGATCACGCCCTGAGCCGAAGGCAGACGCTTAACCGCTGTGCCACCCAGGCGCCCCCCATGTTCAGTTTTTTTTCTGGGGTTGACCTTGATTGCATCACGGAGCTGGCTGTCCCAGATACTGTGGAATAAAAAGGAGTCTTTTGCGTAATTTCCTAAAGTTCCTAGACTATGTTACTTAATGGGCATACAGGGGCCTGAGTGAAATCTCTGACTAGTTGAGTTGAGCATAACTCTTTCTCCATACAGGCCTGCAGAGATTTCCTCATGTTAGCCCAGACCCATAGTAAAAAATGGCAGAAGTCCCTTCAGTATGAAAGAGACCAGCGTATCCGGCTGGAAGAGACCCTGGAGCAGCTGGCGAAGCAACATAATCACCTGGAGAGGGCCTTCCGGGGGGCCACCGTGCTGCCGGCAAACACTCCCGGCAGTGCTGGTTCTGGAAAAGGTAAGTCGCTTGGCTCCTGGGTGGTCTGTTCAGATGTGAGCCAGGTGGTTTGCTGCCATTGATAGACCTGCAGACTCTCCCGGATCAGTGACTGCTGTGCCAGGGAATCGGAGCTGTTTACTTCTGGCTCTGCCCCTGCTCTCTCCCCTGTGTTGCTGTGTTGGTAGTTAGTGTGGTCAAGATCCTGCTGGGCCAGGTTTTGGTAAATTGAGCCAAAGTAAACAAGGCCGCCTTCTCCTTGCAGATCAGTGCTGCTCTGGCAAAGGAGACATGAGTGATGAGGATGATGAGAATGAGTTTTTTGATGCTCCTGAGATCATCACCATGCCCGAAAATTCGGGCCACAAGTAAGTTGTCCTTGACTCCCCCCAGAATGAACACATCAGACCACCAAAGTTGAGAAATGTTTCAGTGGGACTATCGTAGTTGTCAGTGTTAACTAAGATCTGGACTCTTCCTTAAATGAGTGGAAAACTCTCAACTTTTTTCCATGAACAAGTTCTCCAGAGATGTTTAAATTCATGCATATTCTAATCTAAGTGTTATCATCCGGTCGCCTGGTGCTAAGTTTGTGTGGTGCGCTTTGCATTCCGCTTTGCAGAGACCTGGTGAGGACCAAACTCTGGTTGTTGACCCTTGTTCTATTTCTCCTATGTTTCCCACCTGTGTAGACGCACTGGCAGCAACATCAGCGGAGCCAGCAGTGACATCAGCCTGGATGAACAGGTGACTCACGTGTGGGAGCCATCGGTGAGGGATGTGGCCGTGAATCCCAAGGATTTGCCTGTAAAGCCCTATGAGAAACAGAAAATACTGATTCTTTCTTAATATGGGGGAAGGGAAGCTTATAAATACCGGCTTTTCTGTTCTTTGTGGGTGATTGAATGGCTTTGTTTTTGCCCGTAGTACAAGCATCAGCTGGAAGAGACCAAGAAGGAGAAGAGAACTAGAATACCATACAAGCCAAACTATAGCCTCAATTTATGGAGCATCATGAAGAACTGCATTGGAAAAGAACTCTCAAAGATCCCCATGCCGGTGAGGCTCTTGCACACCCGGGCTCTGCCAGGAGGGCCCCTCAGGCCGCGGCGGGAAGAGTGCTGCTGTGACAGCCCCGTGCACCTGAGAGGCAGCTCGTGCATGGCATGGTCTTTGTTACCCTTCCAGTCCAGAACTGTCCCTTAAATTAGCTGCTTTAATGTAGTCTGTGGATCTGGTGTCTCCAGATCACTTCGAATCAGATGCATTTGTTTAGGACAGTTATTTATGAGCAGATTCCTAAGCTCGACGTGCTGAGGGCATGCAGGGATAAATACAGCATAGTTTCTGGTTTCAAAAAGCATGTAGTTTAAAAGAGACAGACAGGAAAACAGGTAGCGTTATGGGAAGTACCAGCCATACACAAGCTTGGGAAGCACAGAACAAAAACAGTCCGTTCCATCTGGGAAGATGGGGACCATCTCCATGGTGAAGTCTGTGTTTGGGCTGACCTCCCTGCCTCCCGCACTGCCCTTCTCCCATCTGTCCACACTGTTGCCAAAATGACATTTTTAAAATTACAAATGTCGTCATGTCACTCCTTAGCCTAAAATCCTTAACCGGGTCCTTTTTTGCTTTGAGGGTAGTCCAGATTCCTTAGTGGGCCTGTTACTTCCTCCCTTGGACCGGGCTCCACCCACACTGGTGATCTAGTCATTCAGAGTTATGTTCAGGTATGCAGAGGCATCTCGGTTTTTCCCCCTCAGGGCATTTGCACAGACTGCTCTTTCTGCCCCAACTTTCATCAGCTTCCCACGCACCCATGCTGCTTTTCTTTTCCCGTGGCTGATCGCCTCGAGGATTCAGCTTAGCTTAATGTCTGTTAGCAAGCTTTCACCCATGCATCTGGTCAGGGTGAGATGGCTGTCCCTTGCGTTCCAACAGGTTCCATTGCTTAGTCATTACACAGGCATTTACTGATTGTCTACTGTCTGCCTGGTGTTGTACCAGTGTATCAGTTACATATAGGATCAATTGAAAGAAACATCCAAAATCTATTTGTCTAAACCCAGGGTAATAAGCAAACCGTGGGCCTCAAGGCCAAATATGGCTGCCATCTATGCAGCCTGCAAGAGGCTAAGCTTAGTTTTTTTATTTTTAAATATTTCAAAAGTATAAAAAAGAGGATACTATTTTGTGATGAGAAAATTGCATAAAATGTAGATGTTAGCATCCCTCAAGTTGTATTGGAACACAGTGATGCTCGTTCATGTGTGTATTGTCCGTGGCTGCTTTCATCCCACAGCAGCGGTGTTGAGTAGCTGTGGCGGAGGCCATATGGCAGTGTCACATGGGATAGTAAATATGTAGGCTTTGAGGGCCATATAAATATTTACTATCAAACCTTTTACGGAAAAAGCTGGCCAATCCCTACCTTAAACAAATATTAGCTTAACTCATTCTCCTGTTAAAGTCCAGAAGTAGGGGATCCAGGGCTGGGACCATACTCCACGCTCTCGGGACCAGGCTCCTTTCTGTCTTGTTGCTCCACTCCCTGTGGCCTCAGTTCCTAGGTCTGAAGTGGCTGCTCCAGGTGGGACCATCAGGGTCTCATTCCAGTCAGCAGGAAGGAGGAAAGAGAAGGCCATGCCCTGCCTGTGAAGAGTGCTTCCTGGAAATTGCATACACTAGTTTCACTTCAGTCTCTTTGGCCAGAACTTCAGTAGATGGCCACAGCTGGCAAGGAAGACTGCCAGTGGTGTGGCCTACTTAAACATCGGGGGGTTCTATTTCTTGCAGAAGAAAGGAAGAACGGAGAGTGGGGGGTAGCATACAGAAATACAGAAAGTATTCTCCTCCCCTCTTGGGTCTTACGGGCCAGCATGTGGCTTCTGCTTCTCCACAGTCTGTGTTCCTCATGGGTAGAGACTGTGTCTTCCTGGTCTTCATATCTTTGATGCTTAGCCAGTGCCTGGCACATAGATACCAGTTAGCAAATGTTGAAGTAATTAATTAACTGGGTCTTAGAAAACAAATTGATTTTTATGTAAGTGTGTAGGATTTTTGTTAGGAAAGTGTTGACCTCCAGACAAGAAAAGGCCATGAGTTAGCACCCTCGAGACACACAAAATAATTGGTTTACTGGGGGCCTGGAAAGCCACCCCACTTTTCTGGTGCCTTGCAGAAAGTAGTGGGAAGGTGGGCTGGAAAGGAGGGTCATTGCAGCCTCAGAAATGCAGTTCCTGCTTAGAATAACTTCTGCGTCTAGGTGACCTCTCTGTCTCCTTTACCATTAGTTCCTTGTTGACATTGCTGCTAGGGGCGTGCAGCAGTCCTGTACCTGTTTGCCCGAAGCTCTAGTCCTCGCCCTTTGCCTGCCCTGTGGGGCGTCACCGGAGAGCTGGTTCCTCCAGGCTGTTCTCAGGTTCTGTGCCTTGGCGGCTGGCTGCGCTCCACCAGTGCAAGGCACCAGTAGGAGTTCTGGGGGTGGGAGGGAGAGGAAGGGAGGGACCCTGGCCAAACATTCTCCTGGGCAGTGCTTTTACGGTGGCTGGGTGGCGCTGGTTTCCACTGGACAGGCCCCCTGAGGCTTCAGCTTCTGCTGGGTGCCTCTGGCCTCTGGGCCATGGTTCCACCGCTGCTTCTCTTTGTTCCTCCGGCCCCGTTCAGGGCCTCCTGCTCTTGTGATCTCCAGGTTGTCCTTTTCGGCCACCTAAGTCTCCATCAGCCGTGTAATGAATTCCCTCCTTCCTTCTGCTTTAAATTTGCAGGTTCATTTGTTTCCCTGTTGGGCCTCTGGCTGGTAAAATGACCAATATGAAAAGCTTGGCACATTTAGAGACACTCTGGTTCCTGGAACAGTGGTTGGGGGCCAGGGCTGCATGTGTGGGAAGAACAGCGAGGGCTTAAGGATGCACTGATTGCAGGCCCAGGCTGTGCGCATATGTCTTGTAGCCCACTGAAACGCACTGCCCGTCTCGTGTTCCTCAACACACATGGAAGCGTTCCTTCGTGTTGCCTGAAATTCTGCCAATGAGAGATTTTGTTGGCGTAGTTTCTAAGTACCTTCTGTAAAAAAGACTCTTCAGGATTTGAGCTGTGTTAGTCCATTACCCCTCTGTGTGCATTTTTTCTTCTACTGTTTTTCTCTTAGTGTCTCTCAGCATCAAGAATATGGTTTTGGAATATGGTGCCCTGTTGTAGTTGAAGCCGGTTAGATCCTACGTCCCAAAAAAGGAGTGTTCTTTTTTTTTTTTTTTTTAAGTTTTATTCTATTATTTATTGGCGAGAGAGGGAGAGAACGCACAAAGGGAGACTGAGAGGGAGAAGCAGATGCCCCACTGAGTGGAGAGCCCAATGTGGGCCTCCATCCCAGGACCCCGAGGTCATGACCTGAGCCGAAGGCAGATGCTTACTGACGGAGCCACCCAGGCGCCCCCCAAAAGAGGGGTGTTCTGTTGTTGGTCTGGTGTCTTTGCGTTCACTGGGAAATTTTCAGAGAAATGCTGGGTATATTTCTCAGAGACAAAGCAGGCTTTAGCCTGTTTTTCATTTTTTCAATGTATAAATGCATAGAAATAAACATGAAAATAAAATGGTTATCTTTGAATAATGGCATCTCAGGTAAATTTTTTTCCTTTTTAAAGTTTGTTATAGTAAAAATTACAAGACACTTCACAACTGGGAGGGCAATAAATATTAGGGTACTATGTGGCTCAGAGATTGGTGGGTAGGAGGTTGGACAAAAATGCAGGAAAAGGGTTTGGGACCACAGGAAAGAGAAGTGGTTTTGTTTATTTGTTTTAACTGAAATATTGCTCGAGGCCAGCTCTAGTCAATAGAAAGGGAATTGTTTTCCTCCTCCCTCTGTTCTCTGGATTCAGAACTCAGGCTAATGATATGCAGGCTTGTTCAGCGAGATTGCTGGATTGTAAAGCTAAAGTAAGCTTTATGGGCTAGCCTGGGAACCTAACCTGTTTTTATAGTTATTTTTTAAGTAGTAAAGTCATCTTTAATTCCAAATAGTGAATTTAGAAGCTAACTCTTTTGGGGGGGCGGATGGAAAGATAGTGTCTCTTTTGTTCACATTTCTCTATACCCAGTGGGTAATATAGGGTCTGGCACACATGAGGGCTCAATAAACATTTGTGGAATGCATAAGAGAATGAATGAATGAATGAATGAATGAATGAACATCTTCTCCCTGACAGAAGCACACACACACTTGCTTCATTCTGTGGTTGAGAGCCCTAAGTTGGCTCTGAACCTTGAAAGGCAGAAACACTCACAGCCCCAGTCAGCCCCCATCATGAGCACTCCGGTCCAGAACACAACTGTCCAGTGTCAGAGAAGGAACCAGAATCCTGGCCTGATATATAACTGAATCAATAATTAGCAATCAAGGGGCACCTGTGTGGCTCAGTCAGTTAAGCGTCTGCCTTCGGCTCAGGTCATGATCCCAGGGGCCCTGGGATCAAGTCCCGCATCGGGTTCCCTGCTCAGCAGGGAGTATGCTTCTCCCTCTTCCTCAGTCCCTCCCCTGCTCATGCTCGCGCTCTCTCTGTCTCTGTATCTGTCTCTCTCACAAAAATAAATAAAATCTTAAAAAAAAAAAAATTAGCAATCGTCTCGTCCAGGAGTAGAAGCTAACTTTTGTAACGTTTTCTTTTCACCAGCCTTGACAAGCCTGTACTTCTAATTTACTACCCTTTCTTTTCTTCCTCAAGAATTTTAAATACCTCACTTCCTCTCTGGGTATACTTGTGCTAAAATACATTTCTTCTTTTATTCATTCTTTCTATACCTATTTGATGATGGTCTCCTATGGGTGAGGCATCGATGGCTCTCAGATATGCAGAGATGAACAAAGAGGCACGGTGCACATCTCAAAGAGCTTACAGTCAGTGAAATAAATGAAAACAGTGATTTATACTGCTCGTTGACATGGACAGTTGACCAGGGAGAGTGCGTCACTTGTAGGTTAGATCTTGGAGCTGGTCTCCTGAGCAAAGGCTCTTTTCTTCCCAGTGATTTGCTTTATCATCTTGACATCTTGATATATCTTTCTACCTGCAAAAGCAGTCAACTGTCTCTTATAGATGTGTGGGCAAAGTTTTTAAATCTGTTCTTTTCCTGACAGGTGAACTTTAATGAGCCCTTATCCATGCTTCAGCGCCTTACTGAAGATCTGGAATACCATGAGCTGCTAGACCGAGCTGCAAAATGTGAGAATTCTCTAGAACAGCTCTGTTATGTTGCAGCTTTCACCGTGTCCTCCTACTCCACTACTGTCTTCCGTACCAGCAAGCCATTCAACCCACTCCTTGGGGAGACTTTCGAGCTGGACCGATTAGAGGAGAATGGGTACCGATCCCTCTGTGAGCAGGTAAAGGAGCCTCAGGACTGTGACACATTTACTTTTTGAAGAAAAGGATGGTTTTGGTTGATACCTCTGGGTATTACATTTGCAGAAATTTCAGTTCCTGTCATCCCAGACTGCCTTCTTTTCCTTTAGGGCTTCAACACTGGAGGCCCTGGTATTCATCGACGGTTGTGGGTATAAAGCTGTCAAGTGTGCATTTTGGGTGTTTATCACCAGTTCATAGGCAGTATCTTTTCCTTCTCCTTTTTCCTCCGTTAATTTGAACCACTGATTTCTTCAAGGTGAGTCATCATCCCCCTGCTGCTGCACACCATGCCGAGTCCAAAAATGGCTGGACATTGCGCCAGGAAATCAAAATCACCAGCAAGTTCCGAGGCAAATACCTCTCCATCATGCCCCTCGGTAAGGCTGCCATCTGTGTAAGAAAGAAAGATTTTCTGGCATGAAAGAAGTGGTCACTGATTTAACAGTCAGGAGCCTGGAAGTCTGATTTGGGTACTGAACTTTCACTCGCTAGCTTTGGGCAGGTCATTTCACTTCTCAGCTATCAAATGAGTGAGGAGGCAGGAGAGTCCTTAAGGATCGGTCCAGTCATAAATGCTTCTTCTTCGTTTATAGCTAATAAATCTTGAAGTACTATTTTAGAATATAAAATCTAGCATGCGTGAAACTCTTTCTCTTAACTGGTGTTGTTGCCCCCACTACTTTAGCAATCAGCTTCACTCCATAAATCACAATTCTTGGGACCGCAAGGTTAGGTTTCTCGGACCGTCCCTCCCCTTTTCCTCTCCTTTCTCCCCCTCTCTTCCACCACTGGAAGGGTGAGGTATCATTTATGTAATGGCTGAACTCCAGGTAAGATGAAACTTTATTTTAAAAGATCTTATTGGATTACAAGTTAATGGTGCACCAGCATCAGAAAGATCAGGCCTGGGAATAGGGAGTCCTAACATGCAGTATTGGAGAGTCTGTACTGTAGGGGAAATGAGATTATTCACAAAGTGTAGTAGAGATTCCCGAGGCTCTCTTGAACCAGAGCAGCCAGGTTTGGCCTTCTGTGTCCAGAAGAGTGAATGCTGAGAAAGAAACGCAGAGCAGACAGAGAGAAAGCAAGTAGCTCCCTAGAGACAGAGCCGAGAGTAACTGCCTAAGCTCCTGGTGGCCTTCCGTTTCCCGGTTCTCATCTGTCATGAGGCGTAGCCTTAGTGCTGGGGTAGAGTCATCTTCTTTAGTAAATTCTCCTTTCTCTCAGAAATACAAAATGTAGGGGCACCTGGGTGGTGCAGTCGTTAAGCGTCTGTCTTCGGCTCAGGGCGTGATCCCTGCGTTCTGGGATCGAGCCCCACATCAGGCTCCTCCTCTATGAGCCTGCTTCTTCCTCTCCCACTCCCCCTGCTTGTGTTCCCTCTCTCGCTGGCTGTCTCTCTCTCTGTCGAATAAATAAATAAAATCTTAAAAAAAAAAAAAAAAAGAAAGAAAGAAAGAGATACAAAATGTAGCAGGTATAGAATTTAAAAAGTTTCTAGAAAATAAAAGCCAGAAAACAAATGCAAGAATGTGTGTAATACATTAAAAGGAGAAAAGAAATGGGAGTGTTAGCTCTTACCGCCTTGTGGTTGATATGCAAAAGACTCTTAGATGAAAAGGTGGCTGAGTGATTTTGGTTTTGATGTTTACCTAGGACCTTAGAAAAGGTTCAAATTGCTTGATTGTCTTTGATGTTAACCATTTCAGAAGTATTAGATTAAGAGTAGTAAAGCCTGGGGTGTTCTAACCTAATTTGCATAACTTGGATGTTAAATGGTCATATTGCAATATGACTTTCACCCATGGAGAGGTTTCAGAGGCCCCGTGAGGATCTCCAAAGGGATGGGTTATTTTTAATTCTAAGGAAGGTTGTATACATGTTAAAAGTAGCAATAAATCTAATAAATAGCAATAAAATAGCAGTAAATCTACCAGTGATGCGCCATACACTTTCTCTGTGATTTGACTAATACAGAGTTCCTTGAAGGGTAAATAACTATATGAACATAATATATGTGGTGGATCTAACTTTTTAGAGTTAGAAAATTATCTTTGGTAGGATTCCATTCCTGTGGTTATTTAAGGATTCAGGTCACCAGGTTGTGTTGTCTTAAGTCCCTCCATCCATTAAATACTGAGCACCTGCCATGTACCAGGCAGGAAGTGTAAGTGAGCAAAGCTAAGATCCCAGCTTTCATAGGGAGATGGAACAAAGAATTGACATAGTGACAGAAAACTCAAGTACAGAGAGTGGGATTTCTGGACATTGGCCCTGGGGGTGGCTGTATTTCATATTTTGGATCAGTGATTTGGAAGGAGAATCCTGCAGTGAAATTTTCACATTTGCAATGGCACTCGACTCTCCTAGGGTAAATTGTTAAACCAATAGATGTCACTGAAGAACGATTTATGGACGGGGTTGTGAGTGAGTAGGCAGACAGCTGGTTTTTGGAGGTGGTGGCAGGGAGTCTGAGTTTCCTTGTAAAATACACTGGAAAAGTTAGAACTCCTGAAATCTAGAAAGAAGAATGCTTCTAGAAAACATAATGGAAGTGTGCAAAATGAAGACAGTGGCAGAGGATACATCATGTGAATTTGCTCATCAAGTTCCAGGGCATTGGAACCAGGTAGTAGCCTTAAAGTTGGAAGAGACACATTTGGGGCACCTGGGTGGCTCAGTCAATTAAGTGTCCTACTCTTGAATTCAGATCATGATCTCAGGGTTGTGAGATCGAGTCCCATATCGAGCCCGCACTGAGCATGGAGCCTGCTTAGGATTCTCTCTTTCCCTCTCCCCCTTCCCCCACTTACCCACATGCCTGTGCTCTCTCTCTCTAAAAGAAAAGAAAGAAATGGGGCACCTGGGTGTCTCAGTCAGTTAAGCATCTGCCTTCAGCTCAGGTCATGATCCTGGGGTCCTGGGATCAAGCCCTGCGTTGGGCTCCCTGATCAGCGGGAGAGCCTTCTTCTCCCTCTCTCTCTGTAGCTCCCCCTGCTTGTTCTCTCTATCTATCTCTGACAAATAAATAAATAAATAAATAATTTAAGAAAAAAAAAAAAAGACACATTTATGTATGTAGGTATTTATTTATTTGTCTTTAGATTTTTATTTTTAAGTAATAATTTAATAAGTAATTTTCTCTACACCCAATGTGGGGCTTAAACTTACAACCCCAAGATCAAGAGCTGCATGCTCTACCAACCGAGCCAGTCAGGGGCCCCTAAAGAGACACATTTAAATGTGTGTTATTTTATAGTTTTGGAGCTCTCTAATCCAAGGAGAATCACAATTCGGGAATATGAATGAAACACCCAGTCAAAAAAAAAAGAAACAATCAGTTAGCCTGTTGATCTCTGTGTCAATGACACTACTGGGCTCTGTGGACCTTGATTTTGCTCCTAAGTGGCATTTTAGTAAAAAAAATTCCCCCTATATATTTTATTCATTCTTGCAATTTCTACTTCTTGATTAAAGTGATTACTTATAATTAATTATGAATTAGGTAGGATTTATATTTGCCATTTTTGTTTTTTGGGTTTTTTTGGGTTTTTTTCTGTGTATTGTCTGTCTTTTTTTGTCCCTCTCTTCCTCTATTAGTTCCTTCTTTTGCGTTAAATAGATATTTTTCTAGTTTACCATTTTAATTCCATTGTTATTTCTTTTACTATATGTTTAAAGATATTTTTATAGTGGTTATCTTGGGTAATACAGTTAACATCTAAGCATCTTGTTCAGATTAATACTAATTTAATTTCAATAGTACACAGAAACCTTGCAACCATATAGATCCAGTACCTTTTTCCTCCTCTGTGGTTTTATTTTCATGTAAATTGTTTTCATACATTATAATCTCATCAACATGGTTTTATAACTTGCTTTTTAGGGTGTCTTTTAAATCATATAGCAGAAAAAAAGTTGCAAGCAAAAAATACACTTATACTGTTATTTTTTAAATAGTTATAGTTATGTTTATTGGTCTGTTTTTTTTTTTAAGATTTTATCTATTTATTTGAGAGAGAGAGAGCACACGCATGGGGAGGTACAGAGGGAAAAGCAGACTCCATGCTGAGCAAGGAGGCTGGTGGGGGACTTGGTCCCAGGACCCTGGGATCATGACCTGGGCCGAAGGCAGATGCTTAACCAACTCAGCCACCCAGAGACCCCTTTCTGGTGTCTTCTTAATGGAGATTTAAGTTGCTGTCCAGTGCTGTCCAGTGTCCTTTCATTTCAGCCTGAAAGATTTCCTTTACAATATTTCTTAATAGGAAGATCTGCTAGCTATGAATTCGTTAAGTTTTTATTTGTCTGAAAATGTCTTAAGTTCTTTGTTTATGAAGGATAGTTTTGCTGGATATAGAATTCTTGGTTTATAAATGTTTTTCTTTCAGCATTATTGGATATGTCATCCCACTGCCTTCTGGCCTCTGAAGTTTCTGATAATCTTACTGAGGATCATGTATATGTGATACATCATTTCTCTCTTAGTGCTTTCAAGATGCTTTCTTTGTCTTTCAGGAGTTTGATTATGATGGGTTCCAGTGTGGTGCTCTTTGATTTATCCTGTTGCAGTTCATTGTGCCTCTTGGATATGTAGATTAATGTTTTTCATCAAATTGGGAATTTGGGGCCATTATGTATTTAACTGCTCCAATTGTGGGGTGTTTGTTTTTTGTGTTTTTTTTGTTGTTTGTTTTGTTTTGTTTTAGAGAGAGAGAAACTGGGGAAGGGGTGAGGGAGAGGGAAAGAGAGGATCCCAAGCAGGCTCCGTGCTCAGTGTGGAGCCCAATGCAGGGCTTGATTTCACGACCCTGAGATCATGACCTGAGCCAAAACCAAAAGTCAGATGCTCAATGGACTGAGCCACCCAGGGCCCCCTTAACTGCCCCAGTTGTGAACACCACCTCAGGCAGCTACTGTGTTAAGCATTTGTCATTGGTTGTTTTGATTGTCACCCCTGGGGAAAGGCTGTTTGAGGCGAGCAGGTGCTAAGTCAGGTCAGATAAAGATAAGCCCTTGTGCGGGAACCAGCAGACAGGTCAGACAGTGACAGTTCCTTGGAGTCTGGGCTTTTGGAGCTTCATACCGTTGCTCCCTCCAGTGTTTGCTAGGCTGCTTGCTGGTTTTCATGTCTGCCATGAGTGACGCTGCTGGTTTTCAAGGCGACTGCCAAGCTGGGGAGAGGAGGATGGAAATAGGGCCAGTTAAAATTCCACAAAGCTCATTTTTCTTTACTAGAGTTCTGAAAAAGTTGATCTTGATTATTTTTGCCTAGTGTTCTTAATTGATTTTATTGAGGAACAGATCTATAAAGTCCTTATTTGACCATTCTGAAGTGCCTGTCTTCCTTTTCATATATTTTAAGTGCCTCAATTTTTAGATCTTTAACTTCCTGTCCAGTCTCCAAGACATAAATATTATATGAAGGAAGGCAGTCATGGGGCTTTCTTTATTTTTCCACTATCCTTGGGAGCTGGGAGGGACACTCTACGGAACAACAGGTGCATCAGCAGGGTGGGACATACGGTTATGGTATTGGGCAATACAGACATTCTGATCTTATTTTGAGTTCCAGCTCTGGCCCTTACTAGCTATGTGACCTTGGGAAGATTACCTCTCTGAGCTCAGAGTCTTTGTTGTTAAAAGGGGGATGTGGTAGGCTAAATAATGCTCCCCTCCTCCGAAAATAATGTCCACATCCTAATCCCTGGAACCTGTGACTATCTCACTTCTCACAGTGAAGGGAACTTTGTAGGTGTGGTTAAATTAAAGATCTTGAGATGGGGAGATAATTCTGGAATATTTCTATAGGCTCAATATGATCACAAAGGTTTGGGGGTCCCCAGGCCCTCTGTACTTCTGACCAACTGGCTTCAGTTTCGATAATTTGCTAGGATAACTCATAGAACCCAAGAAAGAACTATCCTCACTTCATAGTTTTATTATAAAGGGTACAAATCAGGACCGGCCAAACGGAGAGACACATCTGGTCTGCAAGTGTCCTGAACATAGAGCTTCCATGCCTTCCCCCATGGAATCAGGGCACATAATCCTCCTGGCACATTGATGTGTTCACCAACCAGGAAGCCACACCAAGCTTCATTGTCCAGAGATTTTATTAGGGTTTCATTAGGGGGGCATGATTGAACCGTTGGGCACATGACGACACTCAGTAGCTAGGCCTCCTTCCCTCCCGGGAGAGAAGGGAATACCATTCCCAGGAGATTGGGAGGTCTGGCTGATAGCAAGTGATTCAAGGCCCCAAGTCTCTAATTACACGGTTGATCTTTCTGGCCTGGCCTCATCCCGAGCATAAGCTATGTAGGGGCCCACCATGTTACCCTATATGCATAAACTATCAGGGCCCCCATTAATAACACACTACTATCACTTGGGAAATTCTAAGGGTTTAGAGGTTCCTTCCCAGGAACCATGGACAAAGACCAGACAAATTCTTTATTATACAACCTAGGGTCACACCTCTAATGAGTATTGGAGCCAGGATTCAGTCCAGTTCTGCCTGATTCCAAAGCCCCTGCTCTATCCACTACTCCATTACTGTTAAGGCCCTTAGAAAAGTGGTTTACGTAGGGTCACACAGCCGGTTACTAACAAGAGGGCCTGGCCCCCAGGCCTGGCCCCCAATGTGTGCTCCTTTCCACAATTCAATTTTATTTTTTCATGTTGGTTCCTATAACTTTTGCAACTTGTATGGCAGGCACAGTTGGTGAAAAGATTGGAGCTTTTGCTTTCATTTTTATTTCTACAGTTGCAGAATATTGCTTCCTAGCTAAGCTCTACCAGTTGTCAGTGTTTGTCATCATTTAGTTATAGTTTATTCATAAATTTAAAAATGAAGTGAAAAAATTCAATCAGTGCTTCCAACATTTAAGAAGATTATAAATCCTTTTTGGTTTATTGTTTTCCTTTTAAAAGTAAGAAATATTGATAGAAGAGGATCAATCCATTGTTATTTGTAGCTAACATGGTGCTGTTATTCTAATATTTGGCTTAATTTGTGTACTTCTCCCTGTTTCCAGGTAGTATCCACTGTATTTTCCATGCAACTGGGCACCACTACACTTGGAAGAAGGTTACCACAACGGTGCACAACATTATCGTGGGCAAGTTGTGGATAGATCAGGTAAGCAAAGGTGCCCAAAGTGTTCTGAAGTTCAGAAGAATATGTTCGTAGGTATGTCTGTGCAGTATCAAGGACATGTGAACTGGCCCCAGACTATTGTTATGATTTATCTATTTCTCCTAAGGAATTGCTCTCAGCCAGAAGCCCCACCCTGACCTCTATACCACAAAATATTTTTTGTAAATGACCAGTTTATAACATTCATTCCATGACTACTCTTCCAGGACTGTGTTGGCTACTGTGAAAGGACAACAAAATAATAAACACGGCTCCTACTCTTCATCCTTTCATTATTCATCAGACATTCACTGCTAGGCAGAGGGCTAGGTCTTGGGGATACAAAGCAAGATAAGACATTGTCCTTCAAAGAGTTCTTGTATCATTGGAGATAACATGACAAATATGTATAGATTGAAAAGTATTAACAGAATACGCTAGTGTTAAGAGCTGTACGAAGATAACATCTAATTAATTATCAGTCTGCTCTTAAGATGATGGTTGCAATAAATTCAGAAAAGAAAGGGAGGGGCGCCTGGGTGGCTCAGTCGTTATGCGTCTGCCTTTGGCTCAGGTCATGATCCCAGGGTCCTGGGATCAAGCCCTGCATCTATCTCCCTGCTCAGAGGGGAGCCTGCTTCTCCTTCTGCCTGCCTCTCCCCCTGCTTGTACTCTCTCTCTGTCAAATAAATAAATAAAATCTTTTAAAAAAGAAAAAAAAAAAAGAAAGAAAAGAAAGGGAATACTGTCTAGCAGTCAGAAAAGCCATGGTAGATTTGGGAATTAAGCTTTGTTTTGTTTTAAAGATTTTATTTATTTATTTATTTTAGAGAGGCAGGGGCAAGCAAGGGGAGGGGCAGTGGGAGGGGGGAGAGAGAGAATCTCAAGCAGATTCCACACTGAACACAGAGCCCAATGCGGGGCTTGATCTCATGACTCTGAGATCATGACCTGAGCCGAAACCAAGAGTTGGACAGTTAACTGACTGAGCCACCCAGGCACCCCAAGCTGAGTCTTAAAGTGGTTTGGGATTTAGAAGATAGAAAGGAGGAGAAAATGAATAAAATGTAGAAAGGCCAGGCATGTGTAGTCATGTAATTGTGAGTAGAGTACTTTGATTTAAGCACAGAGTTCATGAAGGGTATGAGTGGGGGGTTGGTTTGGAATGGTAAATTATTATGTGAATATCAATATATGTGCTGAAAGGCAAATCATGCCACCTAACATGTGACGCATGATTGACAGAATACCAGAAGGCCATTTGATCTTGATCCCAACCTGGAATACCAAGGTTCCAAAGGGATGTCACAGCTTGTCGGGGTCGGCTGAGGCTGGGACTCTTAAGCAAGGGAGTCTGAGAGTGTGCAATGGAAAAGTGAAGAACTGTGAGGCATGGGGTCTGGCAGATATTCAAGTCCTCCGGTCTTAATAAAATCAATCCATGATGCTTTTTATTTTATAGTCTGGTGAAATTGATATTGTGAATCACAAGACGGGAGACAAGTGCAATCTTAAATTTGCTCCTTATAGCTACTTCTCTCGTGACGTAGCAAGAAAGGTAAGAGAAGTTGGAGTTTAAATGCCTTTCCTTAGTGTGTGTTCCTTGGAAAGCCTACTCTTTGGGGGCTCGTGTAGATGATGGATGAAGAGGTAGTCTAAACATATATATCTCCTAAATATGTATATGGTGATTTGGGGCGGGGGGGGGGGGGGAAGAGGTAAAGGAGAAAGTCAGCAGGAAGGGGGACTAGATTGCATTACCAAACCACGTCATTGTCTTTTCTGGTAAAGACATTAAGAAAGTGAAAGTCAAGAGCAAGGAGAGATTGAAAATGGGAAACACAGAGGAAGGACCAATAGAAGGATTTCAGGAAGAAGGATGGGCAGTTTGACCACTGTGAGGTCTAAGCGCAAGTCCTGTGTCACCACCACTGTGGAACTGCGCCAGCAGTTTGATGGAGAGTGAAGAAGAGTTGGGGATTTAAATCTGTTTGTGGCTGTCTCTGAAGAAAGAAGAAAATATCAGAGAGAAGAGAATACCTTAGAAGAAAATACCATAATTCTGAGTACCATTCAGATCCTTTCCAGCGTATATCATTGCAACGAAAATCCCTACACGACAAAATGATGAAACCCCAACTTGTGGCTCATTTATTTTAAGCAGCTCAAAAAAGTATACCAGAATAATTTGGGTGCTCCATGGTGTTTGTCGTAGCAGAATTTAACCAGTATTGACCGTAGGACTTTGGTTTCCAGAATAGTCAGGTAAAGCTAACCCACAGTGAATGCTGTACTCCAAAACCCTACTCTCCCATCCTTGTAGGTGACAGGGGAAGTGACAGATCCATCAGGAAAAGTTCACTTTGCTCTTCTGGGGACATGGGATGAGAAAATGGATTGTTTCAAAGTACAGCCAGTCGTTGGGGAAAATGGGGGTGATGCTCGGCAGAGAGGCCATGAGGCAGAGGAAAGCAGGGTCATGCTATGGAAGAGGAACCCTTTACCGTGAGTATCAGTATGCATGCTGTCCCAGGTAATACTTTGACCTCAACCTTGGAGCAGTACTGATGGCATTTTCACCTTCCTTCCCACTTAATTATGTGAGGGATCAAGCCAGGGAAATCAGAACCTTCGGAGAGATTACCAGAAGGCTGTCACAGTATGATTTGAGTTGTAATGTGCCTTGTCAAGAAAATTGAAACTAATCAAGTCACATCTGCCAAAAAATATTCATAATTAGAGCAAAATGACTCAGAAGCAGCTAGAGGAGAAAGATGCCTACCACCGTTAACAACTTAGCCTGAGACCCAGTGGCCGTGGAAAGGTCCCTGAGATCGTGTACTGGGATTCAGAAATAGATGGAGGCCATTTGTGTCCTCTCATCTCATATGTTCAGTCTATAGTAGGAGCCAAGATTATCCCAGAAAGAGATGAAAAAGAACGCAAAGGAAATAAGAATAAGGAATTTTCATTTAGTAGAATGTTTCATTCTTCCTTAGGAATTTCTTCCTAATCTCTGCTGAGCACAGCACAAGCCCAGCAAACTCCTGGAGCGAGTGATGCCTGGGGAGGGCCTGGGGAACGGTCCAGTCTGGGTCTCTGCACGGGGGGACCCTGCCCCGGTCCTAGAGTCTGTCCATCTGTAGAACAGCTTTGGGGAGGCCGTCTTTTGGCCGTGTGCTTGGTCGTTGCTCTTTAACAAGGGCCTGGGCTCTGGCATCACCCTTCGTCTTTCTCATCTTTTACTTGTAGGAAGAATGCAGAAAACATGTATTACTTCTCAGAGCTTGCTCTGACGCTCAACGCCTGGGAAAGTGGCACCGCCCCCACAGACAGCCGGTTGCGGCCCGACCAGAGACTGATGGAAAATGGGCGCTGGGATGAAGCCAATGCAGAGAAGCAGCGCCTGGAGGAAAAGCAAAGACTTTCCAGAAAGAAGCGAGAAGCAGAAGCTATGAAAGCCACAGAGGATGGTAACGAGCCTGTCTTCCACTCTTTCGATGGGTGGAGAATCGCTTGGTGTGTTTCTGGCTCTCATTCTGTTTTTCTTTACCTGCTTTCCCTTTTAGGCACACCCTATGATCCCTATAAGGCGCTGTGGTTTGAGCGGAAGAAGGACCCTGTTACCAAGGAGCTAACCCATATTTATAGGGGAGGATACTGGGAGTGTAAAGAAAAACAGGACTGGACCTCATGCCCGGACATTTTCTGAAACGGCAGCAACAGAAAGGAGGAGGATCCAAAGGAGAAGAGGACAGAGGATGTGCGGGAAAGCTGGCGCTTGGGACTCTGACCGAGCGCTTTCCTCCAGTTTGTCTGTCTTAACCAATCATTTTGTCCAAATCAATCACCAGAAGCAGACACCAGTGGTGGTGATTGGCTGGTTGCCTTAGCTGATTGAAACTGAAATCGACTTACTAGACACCTGTGTTTGTGAGGGAGAGGCTTAGTGGCCGGAAGGTAGCGCTGCTCCACTTCTGCAGAGCCAGCTGTTCTCGGCTCTTCCTTCTCCCTCTGCCCCCACTTTACGATGACGTCATTCACCCTCCCCTGTAGTGTCCTGCTCAGCCAAGGTCTGCGTGAGGTGATGATTCAGGGGCATTTTGGTGCTGTTCAGAGCGAGCGCTGAATTTAGAGGCTCCTTGAAAGAGGAGCATGTAAGACTTAACCAATGGAGGCATCGTGAATGACCGCGGTGGAGCTTAGGCATGGCGTCACGAAATGGGGTCACACACGGGGTCAGTCTCGTGGGGCGTCCGCCCCGAGAGAACTACAGTATCGGAACAATTGCGAGGGGGCTTGTTCTGTAAGATTGGAATACTCAGACTGACATTTCTTAGAAGTTTCTATCTTGTGTAAAATACCCTTCTGCTGTCCTCCATCTTTGACAACAACCGGAGACCACTTTGGTGGTTGGTAGGAGGGTTGCATTATCCTCACAAGGGAGTTTTACGGACTTCCTCAGACGGGGAACTTCTGAGAACACGAGGCAGGATGGAAAAGACTGCTAGCCACTTTGCTTTCCCAGTTCCTCCTCACCCCCATTCTTCATTGCCTTTCTTGCTCCTCCCTCCCTCCCCCCCCCTTCTCTCTCTCTCTCTCTCTCAGCGCAATACAAGTTTGGGTCTGTGCCCCAATGTGGAGCAAAGCATTACCTGTCCCATTCTGATGTACTTCAGAATTTGAGAGAAGGAGTTAATTGGAAACAAAGTTTTCACCATCTCTCAAGCCCCAAGGACTGGAGCCACCTCTCGAATAATGTGTTAAATATCTGTATATTATATATATGTAGAGAAAAATCTAATTTTTTTTTGTTTGATTTTCCTTCTTCCCATTAAGAATCTTGTTTTTTGATATCCTTTGTCTCCCTGGGACTCTCTCTTGGACACACTGATGTGGACTGGAGCCTCGTCTGTTTTCCATCTTTTAGGGGCAGACAGAGTCAGAACCTGAGCAGGATCACCTCCGGCCGTTCCCGAACAGAGACTCGATCCCGGGTCTGTATCATGGAGTGTCCACTGCTGTCTAAATTCTGCTCTCCTAATTACCTGAGTCTTGAAAATGAAATCCTAACTCTTTCCTGCCTTTTTTCCTTCTTTTGTTAGGAAGAGCGTGGGTAGAGAGTCAGGACGGTAGTTTGCAGTTTCGTTCTGCCTCTGCCCAAATCCCAGCACACACAGCCGATTCCCAAAAGACACTTCTTCCTAGGCCGTGGGGCCGAAAGTGCCGTCCTGTGGGGTGGGCAAGAGAACTGCTCCTGCCGGGCCCTGGCTTCCTTCATTTTGTGTTCTGTATTTGTTTTAGTTGTCTTGTTCAGAAACCTGCCCCTGTGCAGCCCACCCTTGGTTGAGGATCACAAATTGAGGTGCCTTCCTTGTATGCTTTCTGTTAGTGTTTTCCGTTTCTGTTCCTTAACTGCTGAGCCTCAGCCAGTGTGGGTCCTGGGGGAAATAGCATTCCAGAGGAAGCCATCCCTGCGTGGAAATTGGATTCATACCGGGTAAATTAGTACTTCTGTTCCTTCCTCGCCATTCCTCCCTTCCTAGCTGTGATGCACTTGAGAGACGGGCAGCCGCTGGGGAGTTTCCTCCTAAGACCCCGATTCCCAGCCTAAGCGCGGGATTGTGCTGGGGCTTCTTTCAAGGAGGCCCGCCAAGGCCGTGACCTAATCGGGGGGCTTTAGCCAGAGCAGGAATTCCTCAACCGAACTGAACGTCTCTGCTTTATCCCCCACCTTTCTTCCTCCGCCATCGGCACTACATTTCCCAGCCTGAGCCCCAGGCCGATTCCTGCTAATGGAGAAGCTTTGAGTCCTTCAGGTGAAATGAAGTCACATCAAAACAAAACTATATATATTTTCATTTTTTTTGCCTTATTGTTTTTTTTCCAAGAAAACTACTAAATTAAATAATTTTTAAAAAGTCATTGTTTGTCTGCTTCACTTGACTCCTACTAGATAAGTGGCGGTGGGAGCGGCTACAGAACTGGCCGGGTGCGGGTTTGTGTGGGCAGCTGATGTGTGTGAGAAATTGAAAGAAAAACGGGGCACGGGTTTCCAGATGTTCCAGCTGTTTGACAATATCCCCAAGGGCTTGTGGACAGAAGAGTAGTTTAACAGTCCCTTCCACTTTCATGGAATGTCATCATCAATGTCCACCCCCCCACCTCGGTATAGGGAATCTTTTCTAGTGTTTTTGATATGGGGCCTGTTTCACCTAAAAAAATAAAAGTTTTCTTGAATTTAGTTTCTTTTGCCCATTTAGATTCTCAGATTCTTAGCTGTTTCCCATACGGATTCAAATTCGATACTTTGAAACATGAGCAATTGAGTATTGATTTGAAGGCCTTGGAGAGAATTAAGGGCCCTGAAGATGCTTGTTCAGAGTTTCACTATAAAGTTCAGGGAGGGGAGGGGGTGGGCAAAGGAATCTAAGGGGCTGGGAGAGGCTGCACACAGGCCCTGCCCTGCGGCCGAGTGTCTGCTTCTGCATCCAGCGTGCTGAGTTAGGAATTCTGAACATCGTCCGGCTTACACTTGAACAATTTTAAGAGGTAAATGTTAGAATCTTCATGTGAAATACAAAGAAAGGCACTGGGGGGAAAAAAATCCCTAATTTAAATAAATTCACTAAGGTTACCCAGCGGTTACACAGCTGATTGGTTAGTCATGGTGTTGGAATTCAAAGCTGGGTTTGTTTGACCCCGAGTCTGTGACCTCTACAACCTTGTGTTCTGGGAGAAGCTGGGTTGGAAGGCAGCTGACAGTGAAGTCATTTCTTCCTGCATTAGGTCACATCATGGAGTAACGCACACTTCTGTTTCCAGAGGCTTAGTGATGTGGATAGCGCCACTGAGGAGGTCCTTGAGGGAGATCCTGAAGAAAGGAGCATTCTTGAAGTTCAGCCTCCAGTCTCCTTGATTTCTCAGGGCTCTCATGTCCACAAAAGTAGGTACGTTGCCAGAGACTTTTTCGAGCCTCGTTCTTGGGAAGGCCACTCATCTGTTCGTCATTGCCTGATTCACATTGCTGGGCTTGATGGGAAGTTTCAGGACTGTCAGGCAAGCTAAAAATCATTGCAGTAGACGCGAGCGCTGCATCCGGCCATCTTGAATAGCACTGTGCCATATAACTTCCTCTAATAGGGGCAGTCAAATGTACCTGAAACATTTTAACAATCCCTTCTTTAGTCCTTTCATGGGCCACTGTGACCTGATGGATCGTGATGTGGATCCCCAAGGACCTACCACACTCACTCATGATTCAAAATGATAACCCAACAAAATGATAAATGATAACACTTGTCAGGGACCCCTGAAGTCCCACAAAAATGGTAAACCTTAAAATTTCAGGGCGTACTCTGCTTTTGGCAAGATAAGTGAAAACCAACCCTAAAAGGGGATGTAGAAATCTTTGTCAGTTATTCACTATAAAGTGCATACCTTGTGAAACTCTAAGATTGTTGTCAAAATGTAGAGCTTGCTTCTAAAAGTTATAAAGCTTTTGCCCTGTGATCTGCCCCGCCTTGTGGGAAGCATTCCAAGCCTCTCATGGCTTTTCCTTCCAAGCTCAGACAATAATGTGTAGTATATTCTCCTCAGGACTTCCTCCCTACTAGCTTTTCAGTTCACACAGATTCCTCAAGGGAAGGAAGCAGTGTGGCCTCAGGAGGCATCTTTAAAGTCAAGAACTAAAGAGCTCAAATCTTCTATAAATAGCCTTGCAGAGGTCACATTTGAGTTTAACCAGGTGATTTTAAAAGTTAGTAAAGAACCAGTTGGCCCCGAGATAGGGCTTTCTCTCTCTTTCTCTTTTCTTCCATCTGTCCTTTCTCTCTCAACATTGACTCCAGTCTGTTATGTAACATACATTAGGGATAAAAATGACAAGAAAGAGGCGCGCCTGGATGGCACAGTGGTTAAGCATCTGCCTTCGGCTCAGGGCGTGATCCCGGCGTTATGGGATTGAGCCCCACATCAGGCTCCTCCGCTATGAGCCTGCTTCTCGCACTTCCCCTGCTTGTGTTCCCTCTCTCTCTGGCTGTCTCTCTCTCTGTCGAATAAATAAATAAAATCTTTAAAAAAAAAATGACAAGAAAGAGCTCTGATAAACAGGCAAAAACAGTCTGGTTTGATAAATAGTGTGAAAGCACTGGAGGGGGCCACGGGCCTACAGGGCTCGGGGAGGACCGGATAGAGACATGTCAGAGAAGGCTTCTGGAATTAGGAAAATGTATCTGAGTTGAGAGTTGCAGGCTTAATAGGGGTTAGGGAAGGGCAATGTATAGAAAGCGGCATGACAAAGATGAAGAGCAAGGTCTAGGAAAGCATCCTGAATTTGGTTGGGGGCATGAATGGCTAGCGTTCAGAGTCAAGGAGGAAGCACTGTGCCACCGTGCTGGAGAGAGGAAGGGCCCAAGTTATGGAAGTCTATATACCATATAAAGATAGAAGTCTTGTGTTTTGCTCTCAACTAGGGAGCCCATGAAGGATTTTCAAGCAGGGTGATGGGTTCCAGTGTGGATTTACTGGTAGGAAGATCAAAGAAGAGTTTGGAAGAGATGTAAGAATAAAGAAAAGTGGAGGGATTCCAGCAATTCTGAACTGGAATGAACAGCACTTGGGTCTGTTTATAGGCAGAGAGCAGAAGGAGAGAGGGAGGAAATTGTGTTTTTCTGCCTTGGGAAACTTAGATGGAAGGTGGTAGTAAGTTTAGAGGGAAAGACAGGTTCATTTTTGGGCATTCTGAGCTGGACATTCCCCTGAAGAGGTTGAGTAAGCAATTTAAAATATGAGTCTGTCTGTAATAGCTACATTTTTGTGAGACTTGGGAATGGGATGCTGAGAGTGGCTGCACATTAAATTCACCTGGTCGGTTTACAAAATACACAATCCTGAGCCCCATCTGCAGATATTCTGATTAAATTAGGGCTAGGGCTAGTTCAGTTGTATACATGTGAATGCAGGAGATGCAAAATTATGAAATAGGAGGAGGTGGGATAAAATCAACCTATTAAGGGGATATTATTAAGCCAGAGCTTGCTTCTCAGAGTGGGGAGAGGCCTCAGACAATTCACTTTTTGACAGTGTCTATGTATTTGAAAGTTTAAAAATGCCAAAGTGGGGTTACAAGAATTGAGGCATATTTTAAAGGTTTAGGTTTAGCAAAACAGTGCTTTTAACATACAGATGCAGCAACTCCATGCACACCTCTTCTGGAGGTAACATTGACAAGTCACGTTTCGAGCCTTTTACATGCCCTTTCTGTTCAATTCCATATATTTCTTGAGCCCAAACGACTGATAAAAGTAAAATTATGTGTCATTTCTGGCTTATAAACTGAGACTTGGCTTTATCACCTCTATAACATTTGCGAAATGCTTACCTCCAGCTGAACTCATTCTGACATCTTTTGTTAAAACCAAACAAACACTATTTCATTACGGAAATACAGATAAGGCTTTTTGCAAGCAGCCGAAATAGCTCAGTTGGGAGAGCGTTAGACTGAAGATCTAAAGGTCCCTGGTTCGATCCCGGGTTTCGGCAGTGGTTTTAGCTGTCACCACCAGCGCCATCCCCTCTCGCCGGGCGGCACCGGTCACGTTATGGTGGAATTCCAGCTTGCCACGCGGGTGGGCATTTTCACCCACACGTGCTTGGAGTGCACGCTAAAGCATTCATCTGCTTTTTTTTTTTTTTTTTTTTTTTTTTTTTAACCTCTCCCGGAGGAAGGAAAGTGAAAACCGAAAAAGGGATTTATGTCGTTGCTTTTCAACTGCTCAGTATAAAAGTCAAGCTCCCTTCCCTGACCTTGGGTCTGGCTGAGACCACGCTCTCCCTACGCACGGCGCGCCGCTCACTTGCTTCGGGATCCCTCCAGCCCTCTCTCTTCTATCCAGTTTCCCGCGACGTTCCAGGAGCTCCCGGCGCTGGGACCTTTCTCCGCGGGTCGGAGGCACTAGATCGCCGGGCTCCGCAGGGCATTTGGCGGGCACGCGGCCGCCACGTGCGGAGCGCAGGGCGCGGGGCACGGGGCTCAGTCCCTGGTGCGCGGGGGGGGGGGGGGGGGGGGGCTCGGTGGGGATGGAGGACAGCCCGGGGCTCCCTCTCGGCCAGAGAATCCCTCTGTTTCGGTTTGATCCAGCTGGTTTAACAGTAACAAGGACCTAGAACAGCCTTTGGTGGTGGTGCTGGTGGTGGTGAGTATGGGAAGCCCTTTCTGGTTCAGGTCTACACCAGGGTTACCAAATCAAATACAGGACGCCCAATTAAATTTGAATTTCAAAGAAACATTGAATTTTTTTAGTATAAGTATGTCCCAAATATTGCGTGGACCATACAAAGTACACACTCATTGTTTCTCAGAAATTTAAAACGAACTGAATCTGTATTTGCCAAATCGCAAACCACTATTGCACATCATACACACGTACAGACGCTCTGAACTCCACTGCCCCACCGCGCCGCAGCAAATATACTGAGAAGCTACAGTCAGGACGATCCGGGGTTCAGAACAGCCTGGTAGTTTCTTATTCTCAACATTCTCAACATCTCGCCACGTACAAAACGCGTTTTCGTCCATCACCACCGGAGCAGCGATGGCAGAGATCCCCAGGAAATGTGCCTCAGGGAATCAGCCGTCCTATCTGGCCCAGGCTTCCAGAGCTGTTTACACCGTCTGGGGTGGGGTGGGGGGAGGGGACTTTGGAGGCTCTGGGCTGGATTCTAACAGTAGTAGTAATGATAATAATAATAGTAATAATATATTGTTATTTCAGAATATATATGATATATATTATTATAACAGTAATAATAAATATAACAATGCTTATTATATATCATATAATATATAATAACAATACTTGTTACTTGTTAAGACGATGGATAAATCTTATACTTATTATTGATATTATTTTTTTTTAAGATTTTTTTTTTTTATTTATTTATTTGACAGAGACAGCCAGCGAGAGAGGGAACACAAGCAGGGGGAGTGGGAGGGGAAGAAGCAGGCTCATAGCGGAGGAGCCTGATGTGGGGCTTGATCCCAGAATGCCGGGACCACGCCCTGAGCCGAAGGCAGACGCTCAACCGCTGTGCCACCCAGGCGCCCCTATTATTGATATTATTGATGATATACTTGTTAAGATGATGAAAAATAATACTTTTTATTATACTTATTGTTATTCGTTAAGATGATGAGTCAGTCTATCAAGGTAGTGCGATGGAACAACACACACTTAGGGATGCCTCCTTTTTGGCTGGACACCAGGCTGGGACATGGGGGAGAGACAGGGTTCTAAAAACCCTAGGTGTGGTGAAAGGCAAAACGGAGAAGTATTGCTTTGGGACCTATTTATATGTCCTCCCCTTTCTGTTCATCTGCGCCAATACACTAGCCGATGAGGGGCTTCATCCCCCAAATCTTTGAGTTCTTGGGTGGAAGGATGCATTTTGACGAGGGACTCTTGAAATCTAATGATGGTCAAAAGGAAGGAAAACAAAATGCTGTACTAATAAATTGAGCAGTTCAAAGTTTGCATGAGGTATGTCAGTATGTGTGACAGGGAATTTTATAGGTCACCTTGGCTAGGGGCTGTGGTGTGGTGCCCAGTTGTTTAGTCAAACGCCAGTTTAGGTGCTGCTGTGAAGGTGTTTAGATGTGATGAACATGCAAATCGGGAGACTTTGAGCAAAGCAGATTATCCTCCGTAATGTGGCTGGGCCTCATCCAATCATCTGAAGGTTCAAGAGCAAAGACTGGGGTTTCCTGATGAAGGAGGAACTCTTCAGGAGGGTAAACAGAAAACCTGCCTAGGTCTCCAGCTTGCTGCGCCGCTGCAGATGGGCTCAAGGCTACAACGCCAACTCTTACCTGAATTTCCAGTCTCTTGGCCACCCAACAGACTAAATTTGCCAGTCCCCACAACTGTGCGCTAATTTCTTAAAATCTCTCTCTCTCTCTCTCTCTCTCACTCTCTCTCTCTCAGAGTTGGGCCAGTTTCCAGCCTGAAGAGAAAAGGGAGAATCCCCACGGGAAGCACTTGGGATTCAAGCAAGAAGTGCGGAGATAGGGTGTCTGCCTGAATCACCGTTCTTGTCCACATGGCATACTCCTACTCAGTTTTAAGGTCCTTTTTCTCTGTTACGTTCTACTCTGCCTGCCTTCTAGTTGTCCGCACTCGTGTTTTCCTCTATTAAAGCATTGATTACGAGGTTCCCAAAGGTTTACTGCCTGCATACTTGCCTGTTGGAGCTGTAGTAGGTCCACAGTGCAGGGGAGCTGGAGACCAGGGATGGTGCCGGTCACCAGGAGGTACCTCCCAGGGAGGATGGAGGTTAAACTGAGTTCTCAAAGGTGCTTGGGACGGGCGAGGGGGAAGGAGGGAAAGGGAGGTGGTACGCCTGTCCAAGGGAATAGCTTGGAAAGGGCCCAGAGGACCGAAATGCAGCAGGGGATCTGTAATATGCAAATAGTGATGGAGAGTGCGGGTGAGAGGCGGGGAGAAGCGGGTTTGCCCGCGCAGGGCGGCGGGAGCGCGCGTGCGCCGGAGCCAGCCAGTGGGGGCGGGGCAGGGGCGGGGCAGGGGCGCGGTGGAGCGGAGGGCGGGGGCGTGCGCTCCAAGTCCAGGCCGAGGGCCGAGGGGGCTGCTGGAGCTGCTGGCGGCGTCCTACGTCGCCTATTTTAGTTAATACGCTTCGGGCTTCTTTTGAGGTGGGCACCTGAGATGGGGACCACAGCTGCGAAGTGGTGCTTCTCGGAAGAAGGGGCATCTGATATCTTTAACGCTGAACTGTGATCTCTTACCCCGTGCTCTTTGCTTTTAGGGCAAAGATACGCGTGGTGGGGGAGGCCGTGAGTAAATGGTTTCTCCTCCTTTCTCAGGCTTTTGCAGAACTCAAGATTCATATTTGCCAAGGAGTTTCTAAATAAAAAGGGGTGCATTAAGAAATCTGCATGTAGTTGCCAAAGAACGACCTGACACCTTCCCCGCGGGCCCATGGGTTGGAATTGGGTTGAATACGATCAAGGGAAGAGTCCCGGAGCTCATGCCGCGCGGTGCTGTTAGCGCGTAGCGCAAACGATAACAGGGCCTTCAGCAACCGGAGAGAACGACTTTGCTGTGAGCCCGGATAGCTCAGTCGGTAGAGCATCAGACTTTTAATCTGAGGGTCCAGGGTTCAAGTCCCTGTTCGGGCGGTTGTTCTCTTTTTCCTAATAATTTAAAAACAAAAACAAACTTTCCTAATCCGGGTTGCTTTCAGAGAAGGGAGTAAAATCCTCGAGCGGTTAGGCTGCGAGTCCGGCCGCTTCCTTAAAAAGCCGGACCTCCGCGAGGACGACACTGCGAACGTTTGCGCACAAGCCCTCGGAAAACTTGCGGTCCCCTGCTGGAGGGAATTAAATACGCTGCTTTTTTCTGCAACCACCGGCCCCCGGGTGCCAGCTACTGACTGCTGTATTCACAGGAAAAGGGAACAGAAGCCTTCCAGGACGTCCCTGGGACTCCCCCCCGGGCACCATCCCCCATCGCTGTCCTGGAGCCGTCCCCGCTGACCCTCTCTCTGGGGTTCCCTCCCGCTGGGTGCCTGCGAATATAGCACGGATCCCGCACCTACACGCCACTTTCCTATCCTAGAGATTATTTCTACATTCTGGAAAGGAAAAGACAACCATCTAGAAATCCACGCACCAAATAGAGCAGTCCCCTCTCTAAACGAAGTCTTCTCTCTACCCTCCCCCCGCCAAGTGTGACCCTGAACACAGGGAGGTGGAGGTGCTCTTGATCTCCTTAGCTGAATGGAGGTGTGGGTTGATTGAGTCAGGTGCCCTCTTAGCTGATGGACTCTGGTACCCCGGGAGTCCTGATTAGTGGGGCAGAACCAGGATGGAGGGAGCACTCAAGAGAGAGGCTGGGTCTTCACCCTCTACGCAGGAGTGCCTTACCCGGAGCCTACACAGACCCGCAATTACCTCCCAGTTTCCAAAGTGTGTCTTCCTCATCAGGAGACAGGGAATAGAGCAATAGCATCCATCTTCCGAACTGATGATTAAATGAGGTAACAAGGCATGCACAGTGCTTTAGTAGAGTTTTGCCCCAAGGTAAATATTCAATACACCGTAGCTATTACCATTATTATGATTCAGTATTCATTATTATTGGTATTATTTTCAATCTAGGGAGGAAACAAAAGATACCTATCGAAACAGGTAAGGAACCATTCCAAAGAAACATACTCCCAGTATGCCCAAGATCATAAGCCTGTCTATATTCATGTGATTGGTGTTGGTTGGTATGTGCTGAAGGGACAGCAATGATCACTGACCCAAGTGAGAGCAGAGTGCACTGGTTGGGCCAGTCAGGCTACTTTTTTGAAGAAAGTGAATCTAGGGGCTCAGATGGCATCCCAGGGAGAGAAACAAAGTGAGGAGCCAGGGCCGTTTTTCTTCTCTGTGAGGAAGTCCTTTGGAAAAATGATCAAGTACACTTTTGGCAACCTTGAAAAGTGAAGTGTCTTTGCTCCAGTCATTTCCTGACTGAACAAGAACAGAGCGAGCTGGGACAAGGAGAGGACAAGGCTGGAGAGCGTTGAGGCCTCCTATCTCCTTCCTCCCTCCTCACCTCAAGGTCACTCCCTCTGTCTTTCACCAAAGGGGGAAAAGTGAGAAAACAAACAAAAAACCAAACAAAAACCCTATGTCTTCACCAAGATCTTTTGGGCTTTGGACCCAGACAGCTCTGGTTCAGTTCTGGACGATTTGAAGTGTATCAGTTATTTCATTTAGAAATTACCATATTATCAGCAGACGTGAGGTGGGTGGGGCTCGAGTGAGACTATGAAGGTCAGGTGCTGGACACAGTAGGTACTTAATAAGTGGCCCTCTTTACTCTTATTAGGGAGGGCCCTGGGGAGAGGTAGAGAAACCATTCGTGAGTAAGGAAAGGGTTAAAGCATAGGCAGGGAGAGGTAGGAGGCCCCTAACTAGGCTCTGAACTTATTCCTGGCAGGCCTAAGTGCTAAGCTGGAGTGAACAAGAGATAAAGGAATAGACCAGAGCACCCGGCCCCAGATGTTAGGGAGTATTTTTCTTTGGCGGCTACAGTGTAATCACAGAAAATGACTAAACCTCAAAGAATTAAGTCATGAAGGGTGTTATCAATTGTCCTTGCTCAAACCAAGAAGGCACAAGAATCTCAAGGCCACGAGCTTCCCAGTCAGTTCTCGGTAAAAGACCGCCACCAAAAGCCCTCAGTGGCAACCCATTTGGGACCCCTCTCCCTAGAGAGTGCTTTTTCTTTCCTTTCTGCTCTCACCTTCACTTCATAAACTTTCACTTCGCTTCACCCTTTTGTGTCCCCAAGATTCATTCTTCGACTCTGTGAGACAAGAACCCTGCAATCCTGTAACATTAGGATAAGAACCCTGAATTTTCTTCACATGACAGGAATTAGTTTTCTCATTCATTGCTCTCAAAACCTCAGAGCTACAAATAGTACAATTTGGAAGGCGAAATTAGGAACTGAGAAGGTGAAGATAAAAGTGTTTTTTTTTTTCCTCCCTCGCTTTCTTTTTTAAAATTTCCTTAACAGGGTAGCAAAGGCTCATGTCTTTGCCGAAATAGCTCAGTTGGGAGAGCGTTAGACTGAAGATCTAAAGGTCCCTGGTTCGATCCCGGGTTTCGGCAGGGTTTTTGCCGACACACGACAGGATGACAGTCTGTTCATTTCAGTAGTCTCTCCCGAGCCCCCCGGGCGCGCCTGCGCAGCGGTCCTGCGGGTCTCTTGGTGCGCGTGCCCACCCCCGCGCCTGCGCAGCGGCTTGGGTGGATGGATGGGTGGGTGTCTTAGCGCGTGTACCCTCTCCCGCGCGTGCGCACCGGCCGCGCGGGTCTCAGCGCCTTCCCCCCGCCCCCGGAAGCGGCGGTGCTTTCATTCAGCACGCTGAGGGTATGGGGCCTTGGGCCTAGTCGCGGAGCCCCGAGGGGTGGAGTGCCCCGCACCCTAGGACCGCACACTAGGCTCCTTAGTGTTTGTTCCGAGTGCCGTCAGCTCGCAGGGCTCGCAGGTTTTTCTCGTGGGTGATAGACGTGCCGACAGCCTTAAAAACGTTTTTCTATACAGCCAGACCCGAAAGTCAGGGCCCCGTCGGCGGGTTAGAAATCTGGTGAAGGATGGTTCCCAGCCGGAGATGTGACTCATAAGCACGTGTCTCGATCTGAAAGAGTCCTTGGAACCGTTTTCTCACCGCGCCGTTAATAAACGGGGCGCAAACTATTGCTCAGGGCCAAACGCTGCGCAAATGCCAGGAGCATTACTGTCAGAACTGACGACGGCGGTGCGGTTTTCTGGTTGTGGGTCTATTGATGTTCCGGATATAAAAGTAAGTTTAAGGGAAAAAAACATCCCACGGAAACTAACATTGCAAAGTTGGAAGGGAAAGGTCTGAGCTTGAAAGACTCCTTATTAGGCACTTTGCGCATGCGCGAAGCCCAGGGTAGGTAGGGCCAGACCTGAGTGGTAATCTGCCCCCCCCCCCCAGCGGGGAACCCAGGTGTGCTTTGCCTACCCCCCGCCCCCTTAAGAGTGGTGTGAGCGTACTCTCAAATTTGTTTTTTGAAGTTTAAAATAACCTCCGCCCGAACAGGGACTTGAACCCTGGACCCTCAGATTAAAAGTCTGATGCTCTACCGACTGAGCTATCCGGGCTCTCGAAAGCACCTGTTTTCCTGCCCTATGGGCAGTGAAATAGGCCACGTGGCCGCATTCTTTTCTTATTGAATTAACATCCTGAGTCCTTTTACTGATTCCCCGGGAGGTGAAACTGCAAAATTAAGAACCAGTGGGTGTTTGGCAGAATGGAATCCTTTTTCTCCCATCAGAGATACTCGAGTATAAAGAAAATAGCTGCCTGCCTCACCTGCCTTGCACCCAGGCAGCAACACCTGCCCCCCATCGCCTCCCCGTAAATGCCTGCCCCCCATCGCCTCCCCGTAAATGCAAGCATCCTAAAGGGAACATCCCCAGAGGAATTCTCCAGATTTCGGACCTCCGGGCGTGGTTTTGGGTGAGCAGTGGCATTTTTAATTCCAATGCTCGTCTTTGAAGAGCCCCGGAGCGTCTTGTGGGCGGCGAATTATGAATAATTATGAAGGTTTCCAATAATCTATTCAACAGGCGTTCATCGAGGGCCTGCCGCCCTCCAGCCTTTAAGCTAACTAAGACCCAGTCCTGGTCCTCAGTGCGGCGAAAGGCACGCTACCAGAAGCACACAATCAAGAGCTTTGACGGCGGGAAACTGGCTTTTGCAGCGTTACCGGCCAACACCAGAAGTAAGAGGCAGTAAAGTCTTCAGGGGGGTGGTGAAGCCTGAATTGAGTTGTGAATGGTGACGGGGCCCCTGTAGACTTGGAAGGAATTCTGCCTGCCACAACGTACCTTCAACACCTGTATAATGGGTCTATCTTTCCTCCTAGAATGTTTCTGCTGTGAGGCTGCCAGTCTCTGTATGTCCCGAGTGCCTGGCCAGTGGCCAGCACAGATTAAGATCCCAAGAACTGCCATGGGATGAATGAGGGCCATGGGTCAGGGAAAGCTTTGAGTGAAGGTTTGGAGAGCAGAATTGGTTCTTGGGAGTTTTTGTTTGGTAGAGAGAGGAGGAGAACATTCGTGTCAAGGTGAATGATTTCCACAAATGGAATAACTTTGCCCTGAAAAAGTTCTATGCCACCCTATTGTGCCACCCTGTTTTATTTACTTTATAGTGCTTATTGCCATCAGAAATTCTGTTTATTTGCTTATTTATAAACCATCTCTTCCCATTACTCTGTGATGTAAGTGCTGCTGGCCAGTAATGTTGTTGGTGAGGACCTTGTCTTTTTTGTTGTCCTTATTTTTTGTTTACTTTTACTTAAAAAAAAAAAAAAGTTTGCGTTCCCATAACCCCAGCATTTAGAACAGTACTTGGCACATAGCAGGATCTTAAGAAATAACTGTTGACTAATTATAAAGGTTGAAGGTTTTTACTGCACAATGTGTCTCCCCTCCTCCTCCCCCCAGGGTAGTATAGTTTTATACGGAACTTTTATTTCAGTTTTCCAAACCATCAGTTCTGAATTTGTTGCTATACGTTCTGTGTCTGGCGAAAATGTTAACACTCATATGAAGACATCATTGCCAGCCATGTAACCACCCATCATACCGTCTCAGCCCAAGATTGCAAAACACGCAGAGGGCCCTAACTGTTCGCGATCTTTAAGTCCTTGGGGAGATCCAGACAGAACGATTCTTTTTTTGGAAAAGCAGGGAAACCTTTACCAGAAGTGGGGTTCGAACCCACGAGGATATAAATCCATTGGATCTTAAGTCCAACGCCTTAACCACTCGGCCATTCTGGTACCCTTAAGGCTTGTTTTAGACAACTTGACCAATACGGAGCTGCTATAGCTTCAAAACAATAAAAAAAATTTTATTGCTAAGGTAAAAGAACAATATAGGGGAGGGGAAAATCCCAGTAACATATCACATCATGCTAATTTCTCCACCTTCAGTCACTAGAGACTCTGGGGCCCCCTGAAAGCGATTGGGAAGACTCAGGTGGCGGGACTCCTACCACCTTTGCACGAGAGGACACAACAGGAAGCTGGAATGAGTTTCTTTCCATAGCGGGGGAGTGGGATGCGGAATTTTAAATGGGTTAAGGTGGGTTTTTTTTCCTTTCTACTTTTACTTCTTTCTTTTCCTTACCAAAACAAAAGCGACTCTGGTGGGACTCGAACCCACAACCTTTGAATGCCTCCATCTGTCTAGAAGTCCAATGCGCTATCCATTGCGCCACAGAGCCAGGCATTTTCGCCTCTTCCGCGCTACTTACATCAAGGCAGGCGCGGCGCCTGTCCCGGGACACTCGCCCCGGGCCAAGCCCGCCTTCCTTCTCGGAGAAGCGGTGGAGTCCGTGCGGCCAAGGAGAAGCGTGGGTGGGAGCTGCGCTGGAAAGTCTGAGATCCTTCTGAAAGTTTCTCCCCGTAAGCGATAGCCGGGAATCAAGTCCCAGTCAGTCCACGCTGGAAAGAAAAGGACTTTGTGTGCGGTTCTTTCACCCTGGAAGGCTGCTGCAGCACGCGGTTCCATAGTGTAGCGGTTAGCACGTCTGCTTTACGCGCAGAAGGTCCTGGGTTCGAGCCCCAGTGGAACCACGAGGCTGTAATTATACCTTTTAGGGATATTTTCAAGTTTCCCTTTGCCAGCCAGATCTTGAATTTTACTCGGGGAAGCTAGAGACGCTGCGGTTCCGCCCGGGGTTCGGCGCTGCGCCCGGCCCTGTCGGCTCCAGTGCTGTAGGCGCCCGCGCAGATCCGCCGCCGACGCTGCCCCCGTGTGGCGCCTCTGGGGAGGTGCAGGCGGTCGACCCGGCGCCTGTCGCGGCGCGCCTCTGCGCCTGCGCCCTCCCGACAGCCCGGCAGTCCAGCCTCCTAGCGCCTGCGCAGGGGTCTGGGCTCGCTTTCTTCCTAAATCCTGCTCCCGCCATCTTTAAAAGTTGCTGCCGCCGCTCAGTGTGGGGGGATATTCGGAGGGTCACGTCCCTCCCTTGTTGATTACTCCAACTCCACTTACCTCATTATGTATTGAAATTAAATTGAGAATTCAGAGAGCCCCACATGTCTTACAGTGATACCACCCTCTGACAAAGCTTTTCTCCTTAACCAAAAGACCCGGGCTCCTCTGAGCCCTCTCTCAACGAGGCCTGTCAACCTCTCCATGAGGACTTGAACAAACAGCAA
The DNA here is from genome assembly GCF_024610735.1 of Ursus americanus. NCBI lineage: Eukaryota > Metazoa > Chordata > Mammalia > Carnivora > Ursidae > Ursus > Ursus americanus. Next base: position 36,118,134 of record NC_142150.1, on the reverse strand, counting down.
CACTAACATGGTTTCTAGGCATCCCCAAGGTGACCCTAGGTGCACTTGAAGTGCTGCCTGAGAAAACAGAAGGCTGCCCAATTTACCGTTGGTTTCAGCCAACACCCGAACACAGGGCCCGTGTCTCCCAGCCTCTGTGGGGAGGTAAGGAGCCTAACTTCCATCAGAGTTAAGAACCACATGGGGTTTACCAGGACCAACTCCACCGTTTACAGATTTTTTTGTAATTTTCGCTTCCTTAACTCTACTGAGCTCCATCCCACCCTTCCCTGTTCATTCTGCTTTAAAATGCCCAGCCACTCTGTACAAATAGAAGTTGAGTGCAGTTCACGTTGGACACTTTTCCCTCTTGCGATAGTGCATTACTGATTAAAATCTGTGCTCTCTCTGGCACCTCCCATCTTTCAGCTGCTAGAAGTTTCCTTTGTGACCCTTCAGGGATAGTCTTTGCATTCTCCAGTATAGATGTGCCTTTCCTTTATCAGCCACTTAGGATTTTTGTTCAAAACATAGAGTACCATAGGTACTGTTCCCCTCGCCCCAACGATATTCTGAAAATCGTTCTATGGCATTCATAAGGCTGGTCATCCTTTGGATTCCCCTGTCGGGATGTATCACAATTGTTTAGTCTGTGCCATTTGATGAACAATTACATTGTGTTCGATCTTACAGACAGTGCTGGTGGTGGATTTCCTTGTTCATTGGTTTTGGGGTAGATCGACATAAAGAGTAGTAATAGCAAGATCTTGACTTGGTATTTCCCACGTGGCGAGGCAGGAGTCTCAGTTGACTCAGGTAACACTCAGGATGATCGTATTATTGTCTAACCCATTTGGGAGATGAGGTAGAAGCGTAGGGAGGGTAAGTGATTGCCCAGGGTCACACTGGTCAGGGACAGAACAGGGTATCAACCTAGGCGGGCAGGGTATTGCCTTTTTGTCTTAGAAAAGGAATTGCTGGGTGTATATATGTTATATTTCTATGAATGTTGCTACTTGTACCTCCAAAGAGCTTGGACAATATTATACTCCCACCAACATGCTTGCTTCACTTCAGTCTCTCTCAAATAAAAAGTATTAATAGGCTTTTGGGTCTCTTTGCCTTTTGAAAGGGGAAAATGTTTTAATTTATAGGTCTTTCATCAGAGTAAGTTTGACTATTTTTTCATATGCTTAAAAAACATTCTTTTTCCTCCCTATCTTCCTTTTTCCCTCCTTCCCTTCCTTCCATCCTACTATCTGTTCGATTCTTTTGTCCAAATTTCTATTATATTGGTAATGTTTTCTTATTGATTTTTAGGTGCTTTTTATAAATATAGATTTAGATATGTTTTGCAAATGTATTTCCCAGACTTACCATTTGCCTCTTAATTTTACTTTTGATATTTTGTGCTATGCAGAAATTTGAAACTTTTGATGTAGTCAAATTTATTATCCTTTTGTTTATTTATTTTTGAGGGGGAAGTTTTAGAATTTCTTACCTAGAAAATGCTTCCCCATTCTGAGATTATGTTCCAAAAATGATGCTATATTTTCTCCAAATTCTTATTTCCTTAAAATTTATCTGTTACATCTTTGGTCCTTTTGAAATCTCTATACCTGGGTGCTGTGATCTGAATGTTTGTGAGCCCCCCCCCCCAACACATATGTTGAAAGCTAATACTCAGTGTGATGGTATTGGGCGTTGGAAGATCATGAGGATAAAACCGTCATCGGTGGGATTAGTGCCCTTTTAAGAGAGGCCCCAGAAAGTTCCCTCATCCCCTCTGCTATGTAGGACAGCAAGAAGACAGTGATCTATGAACCAGGACTATGTGTTCTCACCAGACCAAATCCGCTAGTGCCTTGACCTTGGACTTCCCAGCCTCCAACACTGTGAGACAGATTTCTGCTGCTCATAAGCCATTCAGTCTGTGGTATTTTTGTTACAGCAGCCTGAACGGACTAAGGCACTGGGTAAGCCATGAGATGGGAACAATAGACCCCTGTAGAAGGATTTTATAAAGCACTCTGGAGGATTGGGATGTGTAAATCAGTCAACTTTGTAAAATCACATATATTCCAAAAATTAAACTGGTCCTGTCTGTTACATGGTCTCTAGCTTGAAGTTCCTTAATATCCTTTCCTTAGAACTTTCCAGAAGCTCTGCTGATGTAGGCTTCCCCTCTGGTACTACTTTGACTCATTAAACCATCTTCCTTCTGCTTTTCTGTGTCTCATAGGCTGGGTTCATTCCTTCTTACAAAGGGCATAGCTTTGGGTGGTGTGGCAGACTATACAAGATCAGCCTGTAGACTCCAGATGCAAACTGTGGGTTCAATACCTGATTCTGTCTCTTTTGGTTGCGTAACCGTGGCACAGTACATAATCTGTCTGTGCTGTGTGACATTGGGTTAGTTGCTTAACTGTTCTGTGCCATGGTTTCCTCCTTGGTAAAATGAGCATCAAGCTCAGCTTAAGATTCTGGGGAGGATTTAGTAAATTACTGTATGTAAAGCATTTCAACGAAATGCACAGAGCAAGCACTTAGCAAATGTCATCTATCATCATCATTATTATTACTGATTTGTCAGATAAGTCTGGTAAGTTTAGGTGGAACAATATGGTTTTCTCATAGGGACATTTTAAGAAAATGCTAAGTGCTAAGAACATCAGCTCTGCGTTTACTGGCCTCTCTTCTAGGCTTGCAGGGTGATGTAGGAAAGACATTAGGATTCAAAGCTGACAGCCAAGAAAGAATTCTTGTGAGTCTTTGGTGCAAAAAGGTGGTTTTATTAAAGCACGGGGCAGAAAGAGCTGCACTGGGATTATGAGGAGTGGCCCATTATAGACTTTCAAGTTGGGAGGGGGTTAGGCAAAGTGTAAGCTTCCCAGGTGTTTTGGAAACAAGGTTGCCAGGATCCTGAGGGGGCTAGCTATTGTTAGGAAAGAGCATTCGTTACTGTTTAGTAAAAACTCAGTCATGAGACCCTTCAGATATATATCGGAGGGTCATATGCTTGGGGGATGATTGCCAGCATGTATCTGGGATGGTGGGGGTAGAGATAAAGGAGCTTTCCAAAGGAAGTTTTATATGTTCAAGTAGACTTGCAAGGTATTGGGGGTTGGGCTAAGATTGCCCTTTGCCCTTAGCAAAGTATCAACCTCGAGGCAGTTGAGTTCCTAGAGGAATGTCACTCTGCCTGTTTCAAGGACTTGTCAGTGGGCCGTAGGGAGTAAGGAAATTTAGTGATTTTTCTTCTGCCTTTGTTTCTCGCATCACAGGGGACAGTCTTCTCCCTCTGTCTCTTCACGATGTCTGTCCTCCATCTGCGTCCTTGGGTCCAAGTGTCCCCATTTCATAAGGCACCGTTGTACCGGATGAGGGCCCACCCTAATGGCTTCACGTTAATGTGATTATCTCTGTCAAAACCCTGTCTCCAAAGAAGGTCATGTTCTGAGGTCCTGGGGGTTAGGACTTCAACAGATGAATTTGTGGATGGGGGGACACCAGCCATGACATAACTTGCCCAAAACAGAACATGCAGTGTTGCCCAGAAACATGATCTGTCCTGTATTTCCCTTCTTGGCGAGCCGTGTGCTACCCCCGCATCCCAACCCAGCCAGAGGCCCAGCACTTTTCCCATTTCCTCCTCCCTCTCCCACCATCCAGCACCAGAGCTGGCAGATTCTCTTCTCTGTACCCATTTCTCCCCTGCTCCACCAAGCTCAGGTTTCACTCATCTCCTCCTTTTACTGCCAGGAGGCATCCTTGTCTCCAGTCCTGTGCTTCTGGAAGGGACCAGAGCAACTTCTCTAAAATGCAAATGGCACATCCCCTTTTCCTCCCCCACAAGCCCTCAGAGACGTGGTCTCCCTCTCCAGCCTACCCCTCCTCTCCAGCCTACCCCTCACCTCGTTTCTTCCCTTTCCTGGTGCCTGGGGTGCCTTTCCTGGCGCTTCTCCCCACTCCTCACTATCATCTTTGAAGAGCAGCTGCTCCCTGTCCTTGACAGTTTGGAGACACTTCTGTCTGCTTTCCTGACTTCAGCCTGGGCACTCATGCAGCTGGAAACCCCTTCCCGTCCCCATTCAGTTCTGGGCATTAAGGTCCATGAGGTCAGGGCATCTTGTTCATTCTCCTGTCTTCCCCTCCCCCAGCCCAGGTACTGTTAAAGGAAAAATTATCCTGACACTTCTTAAAACAATAGGAAAGACTTTATTCAGGACTGTTGCAATAGGTGTCAAGACTGTTGGATAGGGGACAGAGACTGGGCTCAACTCTGAATACAGTAAAGTCAGCTGGAAACTTATAGCCATGGAGCAGAGTTGGAGGACAGGTTGGGGGATGGAAAATTACTAAGTGGTTACATCAAGGTAAGAGGATTCTCAGTAAACCGACATCACAGGATTCTTGGTGAAGGTAGGCCAGGGTGAGCCAATGTCGAAATGCAGGGAATGAGGAATTTGATGTGATATTGATCAAAGGTGATCAGATGCCAAGAGGGGAGAGATTCTCGCTAAACTGACTCCGCAGGATTGTTGGGAACACTGGGCTGAAGGCAGGATGGGGGTGAGGTCTAGGCATGGAGAAGAGGAGAGGGCCCCCTGGGAACCTGGCTGAAAGTCTGGCCAAAAAAGAGTCTTTGCTAGCACCCCACCCAGTTCCCAGTCTGTAATAGGCCCACTATTCATGCACAGTGATTTTAATGTATTTCTGAGTAAAGGGCCTTTAGAATAGTGGTGTTTAAAAAAATTTTTTTTAAATATTTTATTTATTTATTCGACAGAGATAGAGACAGCCAGCGAGAGAGGGAACACAAGCAGGGGGAGTGGGAGAGGAAGAAGCAGGCTCATAGCAGAAGAGCCCGATGTGGGGCTCGATCCCATAACTCCGGGATCACGCCCTGAGCTGAAGGCAGACTCTTGACTGCGCCACCCAGGGCGCCCCGGTGTTTTAAAATTTTGCTCTTCTTGTGAGTTAAATTTAATTCAGTTTCTTCTGTAACTTTTCTACCAAAGAGGAAGCTCAGCCTTTTTGGAGTTTGTCTTTCAAGGTTTTCTTTTTTTTTTTTTTTTTTAATGAATTTGTTTTTTTTTTGTTTTTTTTTTTTAAGATTATTTATTTATTTATTTGACAGAGATAGAGACAGCCAGCGAGAGAGGGAACCCAAGCAGGGGGAGTGGGAGAGGAAGAAGCAGGCTCATAGCGGAAGAGCGTGACGTGGGGCTCGATCCCATAACGCTGGGATCACGCCCTGAGCTGAAGGCAGACGCTTAACCACTGTGCCACCCAGGCGCCCCTCTTTCAAGGTTTTCAAACAGAGCACCCACTTTGCAGAGGAACGTCTTGTCAGAAATCACTATATTTCAAGCTTCAAAAAGACAGGGTTTATGATAGGCCTGAAACTATCAGGTATTTTTTTCTATAAGATAGAGGAGAAAACCGTTGTGACTACTGTTTAGGCAAAAAAAAAAAAAATTCTTAAAAAGGACACAAAAAGTGTCCCTAAAATAAACAATAAATTTAACTTCATCGAAATGTAAAAAAAAAACACAAAACAAAACCCAAAAAACCCCGAAACACTTCTACTTGTCTAAAAATACTCTTAAAGTAAAAGACATGTCACAGATTGGGAGAAAAATATTTACCAAAGGCTTATCTGATAAGTCTTGTATTCAGAATTTATTAAAAAGACCTCTTATGATGCAATAATAAGAAAACAAACAACCTAATACAAAAATGGTCACAGATCTGAACAGACGTTTCACCAAAGACACACACCAATGGCAGGCAAATGCATAAAAAGATGCTCAACAGTATTAGTCATTCAGAAAATGCACAGTAGAATTACACCACGCACTTGTTAGAACACATGAAAAACAAAAACTTAATGCTAACAATACCGAGTGCCTAAAGGACAAGGAGTAACTAGAATTCCTGAATGTTGCTGGTGGGAATGCAAATGGTATCGTCACTTAGGAAAGGAATTTAGAAATTTCAATAAAAGTAAACACACTTATTTTACCAAGCAATTCTACTTCTAGGTATTTATCCAAGAGACAGAAAGCATACGTTTACATAAAGATCTGTGTGTAAATGTTTATAGCAACTTCAGTCATAATCTCCAAAAACTGGAACCAAACGCTGTGTCCTAGACAAGCAGATGGTGGAACAGCCATGCCGCGGAAAACCTTCCGCAAGAGAAAGGAATGAGCTTCTGACGCACACAGGAACATGGATCCGCTTCAAGAGTGTTACGCTGCGTGAGAGAAGCCATATAGAAAAGACTACATGATACAGGATCGCGTGTTTAGGACTTTCTGGAGAAGGGAAAATTATAGGCACAGAAGACAGACCAGAGATAGCATTCTGGAAGCCTGAGCAGGATTTGGCATGACGCCCCAAGATCTCACATAGCTGAGGATGTTTTCCTGTGGAGGAAGAGGGCAGTGTGGGTGCCAAGTGGGACAAGGGAGCTTTCTGAAGTGATGGAAATACTCAATATCTTGATTATAATGGCGGTTACAAGACTTTTTATCTTGGTCAAATCTCATTGAACTATACACCTTAAAATGGCGAATGTCGTTGTATATAAATTATACCTCAATAAACAAAAAAGGTCGCGTGCATAGCACAGTGCAGGCTCCAATTAATGAACATAGAATCAACAAACACATGAAAAAGTACTTGTTGGAGGAATGAAGGAACGAAGTGGAGACCGTATTTTGGGTTGAGATTGATAACAGTTTTTTTTTTTAATTTTATTTATTTATTTGATACAGAGAGAGAACACAGGGCAGGGGCAGAGGGAGAGGGAGAGGCAGACTCCCTGCTGAGCAAGGAGTCCAATAACGGGGATCAGTCCAGGACCCTGAGATCGTGACCTGAGCCCAAGGCAGGCACTTCACCGACTGAGCCACCCAGGTGCCCCAAGATTGATAACAATTTTATGTGACCATAACTTTGTGGATAATTTTTGCGATCTTTTCCCATTTCTTGGGGGATTGTTGGACAATGGAAACTGGTGATAAAGCAGGCTAAGTCACAGGTGTATCAAACCTCCAGATACAGAAGAGGTCTCTATGTGATTATGTTTAAAGACGCGGAAGAAACGATTTTGGGGGGGGTAATTTTTAAGAAGAAAAAAATAACTTTGTGGGGGATAAGGAGAAGGAATATGGGCTCAAGGCATTAGAAGCCCTACATCATTTTTCAGGCTATCCACGGGAAACGAGAAGTGAGACAGACTAATTAAGTTAGAATTGTACAGCCGGGGCGCCTGGGTGGCACAGCGGTTAAGCGTCTGCCTTCGGCTCAGGGCGTGATCCCGGCGTTATGGGATCGAGCCCCACATCAGGCTCCTCCGCTGTGAGCCTGCTTCTTCCTCTCCCACTCCCCCTGCTTGTGTTCCCTCTCTTGCTGGCTGTCTCTATGTCTGTCAAATAAATAAATAAAATCTTAAAAAAAAAAAAAAGAATTGTACGGCAACTTCGTGGCTGCCCAGGGTCACTTGAGACCTAGCAGAGTCTGGAGACCACGCTAGTCCCCTCCTCATCCTGAGAGTCGGGGGTGAGCAGGGCAGCACAGGCAGGGTAGAAAGGATAGAAAAAATCAGACACAAAAGATGAGGGAGCGTGAAGGAAGAGAGAAACCGTGGGAGCCTAGAGAGAAGGAAAAGAAGATGGAGAAGGAGGAAGGCAGGAGGAGGAGAAGAAAGAAGAGAAAAAGAAGAAAGATGTCACCGTGAAGGGAGGTGTCAAGTGTCCTCTGCATTTGGTTCTGGTGTCACTCATCGGTACCAGATCTTTTACCAACTTGCGTCTGAGCTTTCTGTCTTCAGGGCTGACCTCTCTTTCGACAAGTTGTATATTAAACAGAATGTAAACAATAACTGCTTTAAAATGGTTTGGTGCCGGTTTTCACTTCTTTAGCCAAGCTGTGTGTTGCTTTTGACTTCAGTTCTTTCTCGAAGGCAGATGGTTTTACACACTGAGTTTTCAGTGCCATGAGGTTGTTCAACACACGGGGTTGAGGAGGATGTGAAGGCCCTCGGTCCTTTGGGAGCCCCACCATCCCCTATTTTCATGACCTTTCAGCCTGCTGGAATCTCCTGGTTTATTCAGGCCCATGGACCCTCAGGATTCAGAACATGGCTCCGTGTAGTGGCAGCTTCCTGTAGCCTGAGGGCTGACATTGGGCAGAGGTAGTAAAGGGACCAGAGCAGAGAACAAGGGACGCCGTTCTGTACTAATGGGTCTGAGGGTTTGGTAACCAGAACTGGTGGCTTGGAGACTTCACAAAGTCCAACCAGAGAATATGTCCCTGCCCAGTAGATCGCAAGCTCTTTTCACTGAAGCACTGCTAATATCTATGTTTTATTTACATCAAGACCATTACACTTAAGTACATATCCAAAATAAAGGCTTGAGGAAACAGTGCTTTTTTATTATTTGAAGAATTCTGTGCTTTTTTGTTCTTCCCTAGACTATTCAATTTCATTAACAACAACAAAAAATGCGTGTGCAGACCTACTAATGACAGCACACCCCTTAGAGTTTCTGTAGGTTGAAAAACACTGACCTGGAGCAGGGCCCTCAAAGTGTGGTGAGACCCAGGCCACTCACACCAGGACCGCCCAGAAGTGGGTGTGGATTCCCGGTATCCACGACAACTCTCGGATCTCCTAGAGATGGTGCCTGGGACTTTGCATTCTAACCACATGGCTAGGTGATTCTATGCCCACCGAGGTTCGGGAACCACTGGCCCGAGAGCACATAGGCTGCTCCTAGCAGAGGTTTCCAGCTCTGATCTGTGGAGCCCTGAGGACTATAGCGGGTGCACGCTGGGGAGACATCTACGGAGCTGCCCCTCTTGATCTGTGTAGGAGTTCATGTGCACAGTCGTTTCTGCTTCTGAAGAAAAGGTCTGAAATTTGGGGGAAAGAAAATGCATGTGATAAGGGTTTTGAGGCTTCATCTCTGGAAATAAAAATCTCAGTTACGTTCTGTCTGCCAAAGGGAGAATCACAGAAAGGGAATGGCTCCCTTTAGTGGTAAGGAAACATTACAGAACATTTTGCTTCGTAGACACTGGTCCTAAGTCAAAAGGAGCCCCTTTAGAAATACAGCTTCCCAATGTGGGAGATATCGAACAGTTTAGCAAAAACTTAAGTATCTTGTATTAGAATCCATATGTTGGAAGATTGTTGTCAAACAGGACATGCTTATCACCTTGAAAGAGAAGAAACATATTTTCTTGGGAAATGAATTTAATGTGTACCACTTGTCTCTAAAGTACCATAACCTTTTTTTTTTTAAGATTTTATTTATTTAGAGACAATGTGCGAGCAGGGGGAGGGGCAGAGGGAGAGAGAGAATCTCAAGCAGAATCCACGCTCAGTGTGGGGCACGACGTGGGGCTTGATCTCAAGACCCTGAGATCATGACCTGAGCTGAAATCAAGAGTTGTGGATGCTTAACCAGCTGACCCACCCAAGGCGCTCCTAAAATATCATAGTCTTAGGGTGTCTGGCTGCCTCAGTTGGAAGAGTATGTGACTCTTGATCTCTGGGTTGTGAGTGCAAGTCCCAGGTTGGGTGTAGAGATTATTTAAATAAGTAAATAAATCTTAAAAAAAAAAGTACCATAGCCTTTTGGGAACACTATAATCAATTGTTTCTTAAAAGTGTGTGTATGTGTGTGTGTGTGTGTGTGTGTGTGTGTGTGTGTGTGTTTTAAAATGAACTCCATGCTATATATAATTTTTCTTATACTAAGCAGTCTATATGTAAGCACACATATGTGTATATACAGGACACACACACACACAAACATATTTTTTTTGTCTTGTGAATCCTCAATTCATTATTTGCCTCTAGAAAGTAAAGACTAAATGCTAAAAAAATGTATAAGGGAGGGAAGTTTAATTTTTAAGAAAAGCATGACTTTTTTGTAATTAAAAAATGATTTGTAAGGTGGGTTGAGAGGATGAGCAAAATAGGTGAAGGGGACTAAGAGTTACAAACTTCCAGGTATAGAAGGAATAAGTCACTGAGATGAAAAGTACAGCATAGGGAATACAGTCGGTGATGTTGTAATAACTTTGCGTGGTGACGGGTGGTGAGCGCACTTATTGTGGCGAGGGTGCTTAATGTACAGGATTGCGGAATCACTGTGCGGTGCACTGAAACTAGTATAACACTGTATAGCAACCATACTTAAGTAGTAACAATTTTAAAAAATGATTTACAAGGAAGAAAATATCTACTGGTTATGGCAGAACATACTGGTTAGGGCAGAATGTGATTCTGTATTCTGGCTCAAAGGGAAGTTTGAATTATTCTTGTTGTTTTTGATATATGAGTGATTAGATATAAAAGTCGAGGCTGAGGTCAAAAGTGAGGTGAATGATTTTAATTCTAGGCAGGAGGTCATAACTACACCCAAAGAAGCAAATGCAGATTTTCAAAAGATCTTCCAACTTTAGTAAAGCACCCACGAGTCCAGGATCTGGCATAAGCAAATGTGAATTTTGTTAATAATGTCTGCCTTGCTTTTCCGTGTGGAAATGGTCCATCCTTCTGTACCTGGGTCTTCCAGGCTACCTTTGACAGCCTGGGCTTGGACTCACCCCCTCCATCCAGCCGCTGCAGCTTTCCTGTTCTGTATCTCTCCTACTCTAGGAGGATACCTGGTGCTTTGACTAGTCCAATAAACCACCTGAAATTAATCCCCAGAGAGGTCCCACTGGGAATAGACTCAGAGATGCCCCCTCTCCACCATCATCACCAGCAGGTTGCTATGGCCATCCAGAGATGTATCTAACTTCCAAAGTTGCGGCATTCTATCTAACTTGTCCCCCATGAACTGTGTCTAACTGAGGAAATATTCCAAGAGCAGGGATTCGAGGCCAGCACCAAGGGAGGAACGCTAGGCAGTGATAGAGATGTTTGGGATTGGCTATATTTTGGAGCAGGTTTCCCTTGCTTGTTTTTCTCAGAATCAGGCTGTGTACGTGGCTCTTTGCTTCCCTTACTTCACCCTCCATCAGAGAGATTGCATGGGAGATAAGACTGGGATCCAAAGGCAAGCCCCATTTTAGTTGACTACCAATTTCATCTATTTGCTTGACAGATTAATAGGTTGCCAGGAGACCAACTCAAATATGATATTGTTTTCTATTCTGTTAAAGAGGTGGTCTGGATAATGAAAAGTAACTTATTCTTCAGCCGTTGCTTCTTGTGGGTTTGAGTCAGGCACATTCTAGCAATGCACACAGGATAGGATTCCTTTCTCTGGAGGGCTGGCTGGGAATGAATGGCTGGAAAATGATGTTGAAATTCTTAGAGGGGCCTGAAGCCTTCAGGTGTCTACTCCTTGGTCAGATGAAGACAAGCAAGCCCCTTTCGGGATACTACAATAGAGGAGAAGTTTTTGTGGGCGAGCTTGTTTCAGACCCTGGGAAATCCAGTACGAGGCAGCAGGAGTAGTAAAACATGCAGTTAGCTGAGGTTCAGATATCTCAGATCTAGCCTTGCCTCTGCCATTCATTAGCTAGGGAAACTCTGATAAAGCATGAAACTTACCTCAGCTTCTGCAAGGGAAACCCAGAAGCTTCCATAGAAATATGCAGCCCAAATCCTCCAAGGTTGGCAATGGAAAATGATTTCCACAAAGGGAGGGGTGGCTGGACTTTCCAGCCTTGACTCCTGGTCCCTGGGCCTCATTTTACTAATTACTGGTTGGGCAACAAGAGCCACAACTCAAGAACTGAGAGGTAACTTTCTCTCAGACCTTATTTCCTCACCCGTAAAGCTCACCTGAGGTGTTTGGGTGATGTAAGCTTTGGAGTCTCATTAAGAGCTGACAATTTATGAGTCTGAGACTCTAAGTTGTCAACAATCTCACCAAGAGAAGACCTTTCAGAGAAGATTGTTTCAGGCCACCCTTATTAGAGGACGCTGCTGTAGGTCAAAGGGAGAACTTTGGTCTCAAGATGACCTGTTGACTGGGGTCTTCTACTGTGTTGCGAGAAAATACTTTTCAGTTCAGACTTTCAATCTGGACTTCATAGCATCTATTCTTTTTCAGAAGGTCCAAGTCTTCTCCTCAGTCTCCTCATGGATGACTTCATCTCCTGGTTCCTCAGGGTGTAGATCATGGGGTTCAGGACAGGGATGATGACCGTGAAGGTGATGGAGACAGCTCTGTCCATGGGGAGGGCAGTGAAGGGCCGGGCATAGACATAGATGCAGGGCACAAAGTGCAGGGTCACCACGGTGATGTGGGAGGTGCAGGTGGAGATGGCTTTCCTCCTGCCCTCCCCAGCGTGAGACCTCAGCATCATCAAGATGACTGTGTAGGACACAAGCAGGAAGACAAACCATAGTGTAGAGATTAAACCATTGTTGGAAATCATTAAGACCTCAAGAGCAAAAGTGTTAGTGCAGGCGAGTTTGAGGACCTGGGGGACATCACAGTAGAAGCCATCAACAACATTAGGTCCACAGAAGGGGAGGGGCAGCAACAGGGAAATCTGCACGATGGAGTGGACAAAGCCCCCCACCCAGGAGGCCACAATGAGGGCAGTGCATCGCCCCCTACTCATGATGGTCACATAGTGCAGAGGCTTAGAGATGGCCATGTAGCGATCAAAGGCCATCACAGAGAGAGAGAAAATGTCCGCCCCACCAAGGAGGTGGAAGAAGAACATCTGAGTGATGCAACCATTGAAGGAGATGGTCTTCGTCCTTGACAGAAGGTCCACGAGGACCTTGGGAGCAGTGATGGAGGAGAAGCAGATGTCCAAGACTGAGAGATTGCGGAGCAGGAAGTACATGGGGGTGTGAAGGCGGGACTCACAGGTCACGGTGACCATGATGAGGACGTTTCCCAGCACAGTTGATGTGTACACCAAGAATAACAACGGAAATAAGACCAAGCTCAGCTCTCGGGACTGGGTCAGTCCTTGAAAAATAAATTCTTTCACTCTGGTGTAATTTCCCTGCTCCATTGTATCATGTTTTCTCTTCTTCAACTACCTGGGGAGAAAATAGAAAAGAGAAAGTATATCATTAAAAACAAAAGGAATGGGAGTTATAGGACTGGAGTGTCTCAGGGGTTATTTTTTCAATTATTTTCCTTTTGGGCCGGGATGACTACAGTTTAGTAAGTTATCCCCAGTAGATGGTGTTTGAGTTCTTTCAGAGCAAACCAAAGAGTGGGTTTCCAATGGAGGCAATTAATTGAAGCACCTAAATCAGCATGCTATTAAATTCTTATTAAAATTTTTTAGAGTTGCATAATTTTACATATTCTGTAACTCTTTTGAAAAGCCACTAAGTGGTTAGTTTTGTTTTGCAATGAATACTCCTGTATCTAATTGTTAGGAAGTGGGAAACACACAGGGGAGAAGTATAAAGCACAGCCTCATGGAAGCTTAGAGAGTCTTCTCTCATCATCTTCCACAGTAGACAGTCTGTTTGGCATAGTCTGTGCAAAAGTTCATGGTGCTTGATGATCAGCACTGAGTTCAGGCAAGAAAAACAGTCTCCAGTTGGCTTTCGCCCTAGCACAGACGTGTTTGCCGCAGCTAACACAATTCGAGCACGTGCTGCTTTTGTTTTCACTTCTTCTTCTCCTTGGTGTCCTGTTCTCTTTTGTCCATGGGGCTCGGCAAGTGGGAGCTGCAGTCCCTGATTCACATCATGCCCCTGGCAAAGACTTTACCGCCTGGGCCACCGGACAAATGGCTGTCGTTTCTTGGGCTCCCTCCCTTCTCATCGCCTACGTTTGGATGGCACTTCCTCTCATCTCACTATTTGTAAAAGCTTCAGTTTTGTGCAAAAAACACAGTAGACCTGAATTTGAATATAGATTTTGTCTTAATTGAGTAGGTGGCTCAATGCCGAGGTGACTGTGAGCTTCCGTTTATCATCAGTAAACCTGGGTATAATCATGTTTGTGTCATAGTGTTGTGCCGTTTGAATGGACTTGTTTTATTCTTTAACCTGAGTTCCCCCAGACCACGTGTCCCCTCATATAGCAGCTGCTGCCAGTTTGCAGGGCCCGCCTTCTCTACAACAGTATTTGGGAGCTACTGTTAGACTTTTCCTATAAAAGACAGTTTTTTGAAAGAATTGCAACGATGACCAAACGTAGCATTTGAAAGGCAGATATATTCCATAGAATGGAATACTATTCAGTTAGTTATAAAAAGAAATGAGCTATTGAGGCCATGGGGAAAAAAAGAGGAGCCTTAAATGCATATTGCTAAGTGAAGGAAGGTCATCTGGAAAGGTGCACACTTTATGACTCCAACTGTATGATATTCTGGAGAAGGCAAACTGTAGTAGAAAGATTAGTGGTTGCCAGGGGCTGAGGTGTGCAGGTGGGGAGGGATGAGTAGGTAAGGCAGAGGGGATATTTAGGGATTATATTTTTAATCATGGATACATGGCATTATGCATTTGTCAAATCCACAGAACGCACAACAAAGAATGAACCCTAATGCAAACTAAGGACTAGTAACCGTATCCATATGGTTCCTCCGTTGTGAATGAGGGCCGCACACCTAGTGCAAGATGTTAGTAATGGGGAAGCTGGTGCGGACAGGGAATGTGTGGAGCTCTCTGAACTTCCTGGTTAATTTTTCTATAAGCCTAAACTGCTCTAAGAACTAAAATCTATTCATTTTTTAAAAAGCAGATATACCAAAGGATACAACAATTTAGATCATTTCCATTTTGTAAAGAAACACATTTTATAAAAACTTTTGTTACCAAGGTTCACTTTCTATGAATCCTAATTCAGTGCTTTCCGCCTGCTTCCCAGCCTGTTGTAAAGAGAACGTTTACAATAAGTACTGCTTTGGGTGGTGACAGGCATCTGGCTTTTGCGGTTTTGTCAACTGCTTACAATAAGATCGCCCTTTGCAGCTCTCTCTTTCTCAAAAAAAAATAATCAGCTTTGTTAAGGTGTAACTTGTATATAATAAATGGCACACATTTAAAGGGCACGATTTGATGCCTTTTGACAAATACATACACCTGTGAAGCCATCCCTACGATTAGGATGAGGAACATCTCCATCCACCCCCAAAAGTCTCCCTGAGCTCTGGAGAACTGTGGAATTCTTGGCACATAACCCAAACCTCTGCACCGAGACAGGACCCGAGTTTATCAGGGCCTTGGGCCGCAGAGGGCTGTGTCCTTAGGATGACCGCAGCGTCCCGTTAAAACGCCTGCCTGAGAAAGCACAGAGCTGCCAGGAGCGTTTACTGTCTGTTCCAGCTGACACGTGCACACAGGTCCCTGACCTCCCTTTCTCAGAGCATTTACTAAAAAGGGCTTGCAACTATGAACGTGGATTTCCTGCAACACAGGTTTTCACAAGGACCTGAGAACCGTTCCTTTGAACGTGATCATCAGGAAGGACTGGCCTCTGTCTCCCTGTGTCCGTGCGAGGTCAGAATCCTGACTTCCCTAACTGCCCCTAGCAGACAGAGCAAGACGAGTCTCAGGGACACTGACCAGCCCCTCGCCATCTTTCCCTTGTCAGACGCCCTCCTCTTGCTCATTCCCCTTCCAGAATGCCTGCCCAGTCACCTCTGCGCAAACGAAGATGGAACTCACTTTCCCCGCTGCTAGTGCTTACTGAATACAGCCCGTGTCACCATTTCAACTAACGTCAGGCGCTGTTCAGTTCTGACACTGCTTTGTACTCCTTCTCTCCGTATTCCATCCACACTGAAGCCAGCCGGGTCCTGCCGTGCAGCATGGGGTTCTCTGCTCTCACTGTACTTTCTCTCTCATTTTCTCATCAGAAAAGAACTGCTCCTTCACTAGCTTTCTGTTCTCTTTCCTTTGAAGCCCAAGCCACAAACGCTAATTTTCTAGGCTTTCTGCCAATGATCCATTGACCCATCATAACTCTCGGGGAATTTCATTGCCTTCAAACCTTTTTTGTTTTTAAAAGGGCCAGATATTTGAACTATGGCAGAAAGTAATATGGTGCAGAGGAAAGACACCAGCTTAGGGGGACAGAAGCTCTGGTGCCTTCGCAGAACAACGGTAGAATCTTGAAAAGCAGCGAACTCCAGGAGGGTCAGTCTTTCCATCAGTGAAACGGGAGCATTTGCTGCCTTAAGTCCTTTTGAAAATAGGCGAGGTCTGCCCAGCACAGAACAATATTAAGTGGACCCGTTGATCTGGGTGATTTCTAGGCCTTTGGAGCTTTAATGCTGAATCGTTTTTTTTTTTTTAAGATTTTATTTATTTATTTATTTATTTATTTATTTATTTATTAATCAGAGAGAGAGAGAGCGCACAAGCAGGGGGAGTAGCAGGCAGAGGGAGAAGCAGGCTCCCCTCTGAGCAAGGAGCCTGATGCGGGACTTGAAGAATCCTGGGATCATGACCTGAGTCAAAGGCAGACGCTTAACCGACTGAGCCACCCAGGCATCCCAATCCTGACTTGTTTTACATAATTTTGCCTCAATTACCTTATGACTAGTCAAGACTGCGTTCCACCCATTTCCTACCAACAGTTAAATCCCATTTAACCTCGGATTGTTTCTTGATATTTAACTATAAGCTGAGCGGTGGCAGCAAGAAAAATTGCTGACATTAAGAATTCCCAGGGGCAGTTGGTCGTAGCAGTTGAGAGAATGGGCTTTGAAACCCACGTGCATGAGGTTCTGTGCAGACATTAGTCATGAGCGTGACCAAGTCACCAAAACCACCAAGAGATACCCTGAACGGTGCTCTTCTGTGCACAAAAGGGATGTGCGACTAGGAACGTAAAACATGGAGGAGAATGGGAGGATGAAAGAGAGCCCCTGTGTATGGATGTGTCTGTTTGCAACAAACAAGAAGAAAGAAAACAGACAAGTGTCAATTATTCGTTGGCTTTTGTTTTTGTTTTTGGCAAGAACAAACTCAAGATCCCAAGCACGTCTTCAGAAACATGTCTGGGTAGAGCCACCTTAATAAAGCAGGCTTACTGAGTGGCACAGAATCCCCAGCCTGAGGGAAACCCCAGCCCCACTGTCCAGCCACCCCATCTCTTTAGAACTGATTTCCCTGTATGCTCTTCAAGTCACCTTCCTCATATCAAAGAACGAGTTTCCCTTCTCGGCATCACTGCGGTTTCTAGCTTTAATGTACATAATAGAATACATGGGAGCATTATTAATATTCAAAACACTTCTGTAATTCACAGGGATATTTCAAAATTGCCTATGCATGGGCCCATATGCACAGACACACAGACATACGAGCACACACCAAAGAGCCCTCGTAACGAAATGATCTCATTAAAGGTCCCAAACTCGAAACCCTACCTGTTAGAAGTAGAGCTGGCCATTCGGCTGCACACACTGACCTTAGGAGACACTAATTGTCAAGGAATATTCTCCTTTAAGGCAAACACGCATCTGAGGGTCGGTTGGGTCAGTATTTTCTTTCCTCCTGTCAGAGGCAAAGGGCAGCTCCAAGAATCGCCTCTGCGTGGTCCTACCTCAGTTCTATCACGCTGCCTTGTGGTGCCTCTGACACGAGTACTGGTCTCTCAGCCCCAGACCTGACAGAAGCTCACCAGAGCCAGAGGGAATTACTTTTGGATGTGACTGCTAACTCGAGTAGCCAGACTTTCCTTTTGGGACGAAGCTCCCTTGAGTGTTATTAAGAAGTCATGCCGTGGAGGACACACTTCGGTTTTGCAGTTTTCCTAATGTAGAGAAGGAGATGAATCCTCTCAGACCTTGGGCTTAGAGCCCAAATATCTTTGCCTGAAGGGCTCACAGGGAACAAACAGGAGTCTGCCTCCTTAAGAGGTAGGAACTCAGGGAAAATGAACAGAACTCCCAGTAGAGTGTGTTTCAGCCCATTCCAATTGTTTTCTTTCTAGGCAGACGGTTTGCTTATTGTCCTATTGATATACATCATCAGAAGCATCATAAAGATTGAGAAATGCATTTTCTCCTTGTTTCCCGCCAAACTTCTCATATGAAGAGGGGATATAAGCAGATAAAAGATATGTTGGAACTATTCATTCATCGAGTATCTAGTTGCGAAATATTTATCGAGCATCTAGCATGTTCCAGGCTCTACGATTCCAGAGGTCCTCAAAGCAGAGAGTTGCATGCTCCTTCTCATCTTATTCCCTATATCATTTTTGAAACCTTGTCTCTCACCATAGATCTATAGATGGTCTCACTTGGATATTGCATACCTCCAACTGAAAATGTCTATAGTAGGGGTGCCTGGCTGGTTGAGTTGGTAGCACCTGTGACTCTTGCTCTTGGGGTTGTGAGTTCAAGCCCCATGTTGGGTACAGAGATTATTTAAAAATAAAATCTTTTAAAAAAGTTGATCTGAGGGGTGCCCGGGTGGCTCAGTTAGAGGCATATGTGACTCTTGATCTTGGGGTCAGTGAGTTTGAGCCTTGCATTGGGTGTAGAGATTACTTCAATGAATAAACAAAAAAACTTAAAAAAATTAAAAGTTGATCAGATCTGATCATTTGATCTGATTGTTGTTATTAATATAATTGATCTGATCATTGTTATTAATAAATTCTTCTCTCATTATATCTGGCACTATTATTCTGCTTGTCACAAGGGCTTAGTGTCTCTGGATTGCCTCTGACATTCCTCACTACCCATTTTTTTTTGTCTCTTGTAATCTTTTCTGAATAAATTGATTTTAGATTTCTTTCATAATTTGCAATAGTTTTTCATAATTTGCTTCTAGAACTTGTCAGTCCTGGCCCTGATATTCATGGTCTTGTGCAATCCCATCCTCTAGTGTGTGGACTGAATTTAGTGACTTGCTTCTAATGAATAGAGTAGTGCAAAGATGATAGGATGTCACTTCCAAGATTAGGCTAGAAAAGACTGACTTCTACCTTGCTGCACACTCTTTTGCCTTGATTGCCCACTCTGATGAAGTAAGCTGCCATGTTGGGGAGGTCCACATGGCAAGGACCTGAGGATGGCCTCCAGCCAACAGCCAGTAGGGAACTGAAGCCCTCAGTCCAATAGCTCATGTTTCTGGCCAGCAATCCTGTGAGTGAGCTTGGAAGCAGCTCCTTCCCCAGTTAAACCTTGAGATGAGACAACAGCTCCCAGCTGACACATTGAATATCACCTTGTGAGAGACCCTGAAGAGAAGACTTAGCTAAGCCATGCCTGGTTCCCAGCACACACAAACTGTGTTGTTTTAAACCATTAAATTTTGGGATAATATGTTATGGAATAAGAGATTACTAAGACAGCACTGAACTGATAAGTCTTCTCTATTGAATAAGAGGTATGTTGACAACTCTTTCAAAGTTGAAAGAGTTTGAGTTTCTCAAAGAAATCCAGAATGGCAGGATCACTCCTAAACCAGCTGGTTTGCATATATAAATATGTTTACTTGCTTAAAAAGTTTTGTGGGAATTTAAAATCAACCTTCCTTATATAGAAAAAAAGTCACGGGTAGTAGGACCAAGCATATGTGACCTGTGTAGGATAAGCTAGAATCAGTTTATATGTAGTAGTTATCTAAGGACATGTCTCTACCTGGAGAAAAATATAGATTAATCCAAGTAATTATATGATATCATATTGCAAGAGAAGTAATTTAATGGTGTTTTCATGAATTCAATTGCTTTTCCTCACTGTGTTTGATTGGGTGGTTTTGCATGTGTAAACAGTCCAAGGCAGCTTCTTGGGCACCTTTTGCTGGATTGCTGTCATTTGTAGGGTCTTGTACTGGGAAACATAAACTCTGATTGTACACATCTTTGGTCACTTAAAATTCCACCCAGTCACAAAGGTTCTGCTCAAGGTAAAGTCAACATAGAGGTAGAAAAAAAAAAAAAAGGCATCGTTGTGGAAAGTACATAAGATCTGGAGAACAATGATACCAAAGCAAAGACAGAGCCAGGAAGTAAATGGTCATTTGGTCTGAAGATGGATCTAGCCTAAGACAAATTTATGTCTTTATTGGAATTTTAATGCTTGGGGAAGTATGTCTAATATTGGAAAATGATTCAGAACATTTTTGAGTGGTGGGAATAGAACAGAACGTGGGAAAAGACAATCAATAAGAAAAAGACACTCATCTCTGTAAGAGCTTCTGCATTAATAAATGTTTGTTTACAATTAGCCGAGGGCAACTATGGGGATAAGTGAGAGTTGTCTTCTCTAAGGGTGTCTACCAGACCAATCTTCTTTGGGGACTTTACTCCAGTGTTTTTGCTTTTGGGACCTGACCTTTCAGTTTACTGTCACACTAATTCCCAGGATTACCTTGATCACCTTCCCCTTCCTTTAAATTAAATTTCCTTTCCCCAACTTTCTCCATTTTGGTTTGGTTCTCTGTGTATTCCAAGGGTCCAGCAGTGCTTCCAGCACATCTACACATTAAGAGAATCCTTTTAGAGACAAAGTCCTAGTCTTTATAATCTAATCCAATTGTGATTTCTTAGTAATGAATCATAGATGTGGAAGAGATTATTAGAGTTCACCATTTTTCATGTTCTCCTTTTCCTTCTGGGAATAGAACTAGATTACATTCTCCAGATTCCTGTGCAGTGAATTGGGATTATATGACCAAGGGCTGGTCAATGGAATGTGATCAGAAGTGGAACATACCACTCTCAGGACTGGCCAATAATGACCCTTCCCCTCTCCCAATAATTCTTTAAAATTTTTTTAAAAGATCTGTTTATTTGAGAGAGAAAAGTTATTTATTTGAGAGAGAAAGAGCACATGAGCAAGTGGGGGAAGAGGCAGAGGGAGAAGGGAAGCAGACTCCCTGCTGAGCGTGGAGCCCCACTCGGGGCTCAATCCCATGACCCTGAGATCACAACCCCAGCTGAAACCAACAGTTGGACACCCAACCAGGTGCCCCCTGCCTCCCATGATTCTTAATCCTCTCTGCCTTTCTCCATTTGCTGGATGAATGGAGAGATTTAAAGGACCTTGAGAAAGGTGGAGCCCAAGGTGGAAGAAGCCTGTCTCTCTAAATGACTGCATGTAACAGCTCTTTCTAAAGAGCAGTGTTGGCCTGTGCCATGAGCAGGAAATAAATTTTTACTCTGGTTATTAAATATTTTGGTTTTGGGTGTTTTTGTCACAGCATTTGATCTACTCTGATTAACAGACGAGTGCCAGCTTCTGTGGCTTGAGCTTTGTCATGAAGAGAGACATAGTCTAGTAAAATCAATAGGTGCCAGCAAAACATCAGTTGGATTTTTAGGTAAACCTTCTCCTAGTATCCTTCTATCCCTTTCATTACAAAGACTGGCAAATTCCCAGATTCAATGATTAAATCTTCATGCTTTTTATGACCCTTTCTTTATGTCTTACTGGATCAAGTGGACAGTGTTAAAAAGTTTTGGGGTCCCTATGTTCAGAAACAATAAGGAATTTGGGCGTGACCCATCTGCGATTGGGTTAATCCTGCTATACAATGAGGAGTCAGTTTCTTCCCCAGTGGAGTGCTTAGCATCCTGTTTGCTTCAACCTTGCACAGATCCAGGTGAGCTGTCCACAGCCTTTACCCATCACTGTTATTTCTTGATGAACGCTCCCACTCACAGCATTACCTCCTTCTGTCTAGAGGAAACCATGGCCTTGAAGTGATTTGAGGATCTTCTCTTCCCAATAGAAATCATGGATTTGCATTGCTTAAGGGGCTACCAGTGGAGTTCTGCCTTCTTGAATTTCCTCATGAATGTCAACTAGTGGTATTCACTCCATGAACGTGCTATTTCATGGCTACGTTGAGCTCACTGTTGCACAAATGCAGCATATTCTTACACCATTCTCTCCATTTGTAATACTGGTTTCTTTTCTTGAGTTGTGTTTCTCTGTCTCTTCCCCTTGAAATGGTCTACTCACTGTAAAATGCCTTTTGAAGCTCTCAGGTAAAGTGCCTACAATATTTCCACAGCACTTTGCTTATGTCTTCATTAGAGCATTTTGGAATATGGCTGTAGGAAAGTGACTGTCTTTAATCTTTTTGCAGCAATCTGAATTCTAGCACTGTCAGGCACATAATGTGTGTGCTGTAAAATATTTGCAGAATGAATAATTGAAAGTGAGTAATGGAAGTGATTAATGAGCTTCACCTTAACGCAGTGTCACCTATAGGTCCTTAGCACATACTATACTACAGAACCAAACTCTTTGAGGACTCCATGATATTCATAAATGCGCCCTTGGTTTTGGCATTAGAGTGATCTCTTCCCATTTTGAGAAAGTGAAGTTTAATGTCTACATTTACCGTTTGGGGCTATCTCATTCTTACAGAATTTAAATCCTTTCTGAATGCCCTAGTCTTTTCTTTAGTCTCCTCATGGCTGACTTCATTTCCTGATTCCTCAGGGTGTAGATCATAGGATTGAGCAAAGGGGAGATGACAGTGAAGGTGACAGAAATGGCTTTATCTGTGGGGAGGGCAGTGAAGGGCCGGGCGTAGACATAGATACAGGGCACAAAGTGCAGGGTCACCACAGTGATGTGGGAGGTGCAGGTGGAGATGGCTTTCTTCCTGCCCTCCCCAGTATGAGACCTCAGCATCGCCAGGATGACTGTATAAGATATGAGGAGAAAGAAGAAGATAAACCAGCTGACCAATCCATTATTGGAAATCATTAGGAGCTCCAGAGTGAAAGTGTTAGTGCAGGCAAGTTTGAGGACCTGCGGGACATCGCAGTAGAAAGTGTCAAGAACATTGGGTCCACAGAAGGGGAGGGGTAGCAACAGGGAAATCTGCACGATGGAGTGGACAAAGCCCCCTACCCAGGAGGCCAGCACCAGGCTAGTACATCGTCCCTTACTCATGATAGTCATATAGTGAAGGGGTCTTGAGATAGCTATGTAGCGATCAAAGGCCATCACAGAGAGAGAAAAAACATCTGCTCCTCCCAGAAGATGGAAGAAAAACATTTGAGTGACACAGCCATTGAAGGAGATGGTTTTTCTCTTTGATAGAAGATCAACTAGGACCTTGGGAGCAGTAATGGAGGAAAAGCAGATGTCCAAGATAGAGAGATTGCGGAGCAGGAAGTACATGGGGGTGTGAAGGTGAGACTCACAGGTCACAGTGACCATGATGAGGAGGTTTCCCAGCAGAGTTGTCATATACACTATAAACAAGAAGACAAACAAGACCCAGCTCAGCTCTCGAGACTGGGTAATACCCAGGAAAATAAATTCTTTCACTCTGGTATAATTTCCCTGATCCATTGGGTCACAGATCCTTTTCAAGTATGCGTTTGGAAGAAATAGCAAAGCAGTTGAAGAATGTGTTATAAAATCTACTGTTGTCTTTTCTGTCCCTTGACTCTTGTTTGCCTTGGAAGGAAGCTCTTTTTCTATGCCTGTGCTGTGCCTGCAATTCAGCATGCCACCAGTAGGTGGAAGATTATCCAGGTTTTTGACTCAGTCATCCAAGTGGATAGGTTCTATCACTGTGGTCACTGAAATATAGGTGACAGGTCTGTGAACTTATTCAATTGTACTTTTACTATACAATCTGACACTTAAAATAATAAATAGTAAGCATAAATTCAACTACATGAAGAATTTTGTTCACAAAATACATCATCACAAGAGTTAAAAGATAACCCACAAATGGGATGAGGTATTTACAATATATATATCTGAAAAAATATTCATGTCCAGAATATATAAAAAAACTTCTACAGATCAGAGGGAAAAAAGATGACAACTGAATCAGAAAATGGCAATGAACCACAACTGCACAAAAGAGAATATCCAAATGCCAGTTCGACTTCACTACTTATCAGGGAAATGCAAATTAAAATTACAGGAAGAAACTACTACATACACACCAACATGGCTAAACTGAAAATGATGAGAAATACCAAGTGATGGTGGAGATGTGGAACAACTGGAACGCTCATACATTGCAGAAGGGCTTGTGACATTGTACTGTACTGTCAGGTTATATCTGCTCATGCTGTGTATGTATCACATAGGATGCAGATATATACCTAAGAATGGCTATTCCACTCCTAGGAAATCTGTACAGATGTCACATGCACCACAAGACATATCCTACAATGTTCACAGCAGCACTATTTGTAATTGCTTCACACTGGAGAATGCCACAAATGCCCATCCACAGTAGGAAAGAGAAATCATGTTAAATCCACACAGTCCATCGGTGGGAATGGTCTACGCTATGTGTAATGGTATAAATGAACCTCGTTATGTTTATCACACGACGCAGGTAATCCAGGCACGAAGGAGTGCACACTCTCTTATTTTGTTCATGAAAAGGATAAAAAGATACAACACCAAAGGAAACACGAGGGAGGTTTCTGAGGTGCTGATGATTTTCTGTTTCTTGATCAGGGTGTTGTTACAAAGCCGTATTCAGTGTGTGTGAAAATTCATCAAGCCGTACACACATGGGCATTTTCTGTATGTATGGACATTATACTTCCATAAAATGTAAAGCATAACGAACATGTGGTGATTATAACATTTTACTCTCATATCTAAAGAATGAATTTCATTGACAGTGACATTAAACGGATTACTCGCTTTCATAATAGTTACTTCGAGAGTTTTGTAGTTGTAGCCTTTACCAGCCACAGCCTGAGGGCGGCCTTCTTATTTTTCTCCCACTTAGGGACTTAAGGTCCTCCCAAATCCTTGTGTCAGGCAGGCGGCCCTGTAGTTCTTTCTCTGATTCTGATTTTAATTTCTGCATTTCTTTTTCATTTTGCTCTTCTAATCTTAGGAAAAAAATCCTTAACTGACCACGGTTCCCCAAGTAGTAGTCTCCTTTTTGATCCCACAGAAACATAAGATAAGAGCTCCCCCCCATTCCATTATCATTTATTCCGATTCATCTCAGTCTCACTGTCTTGGGGGTTTAGTAATGACATGGAGTGACAAGAATAAAGGTTCAGAATAATGATTGCAGGAGACTTCAGGTCTCCAGGAGCCCAGAATTAAGAAATCCCCTCACTATACTCACTGTGGCTAGAAGGCGGAGAAATCATATCAGGAGTCTGATCAATCTGCACTGCAGGAACATATTTTCATGGATGACCGCAGTCCACTCTAGAATCTTTCTTTTGGATAGTGGAATGATAAGTTAATAAGTTTCAAATCTTCTGCTCCAGAAACCACCGCAAGAAAGCCTAAGAGTTTTCTGTGTCTCCTGTCCCCTCCCTTCCTCCCTCCCTTCTTTCTCTCTCCTGGTTTTCTTTACCATATCCATTTTCTTTCTTTATTTTCTTCCTTATATACCATTTCCATGACTGTATTAGGATTATTAGATTATTAGCTTATCCTAATCTATACATATATACATATAATATGCACAGTTGGTTAAGCATCTGTCTCTGGCTAAGGTCATGATCCCAGGGTCCTAGGATCAAGCCCCTCATTGGATCAAGCCCCTGAGATGATCTTTTTGAGGGAAAGGTGACTCAAATATCTGTCCTTTCTCTAAGAAGTTTACAGTGAGGGGCGCCTGGGTAGCGCAGTCGTTAAAAGCGTCTGCCTTCGGCTCAGGGCGTGATCCCGGCGTTATGGGATCGAGTCCCACATCGGGCTCCTCCGCTATGAGCCTGCTTCTTCCTCTCTCACTCGCCTGCTGTGTTCCCTCTCTCGCTGGCTGTCTCTCTGTCACATAAATAAATAAAATCTTTAAAAAAAAAAAAAGAAGTTTACAGTGAAAACAGTAGCGTGTTGCAGCTTGTGGAATCAGTGGACGGAAAAGTGAGGAGGTGCAAAATCATGGCGGATGTACACAAAAACCAGTCCCATTTGGGCACATAATGCTTGTAAACCCTGTCTATGAGTCCAGATGAACAGTATCGCCCCACACTGGCATTTGGGATACACGTGGGTGCATCACCTGGGACATGTATGCAATTTGGGTTTTACCACTTCTTAGCTGGTGTGACCCTTGGCAAGTTACTTACTACCAGTACCAAACTCATGATAAATATGCAAGATTCCCAGGGCATGGCTTAGAGTTCGTTCTCAGCCTGCACCATTATAATTTATCTGCAACATGATGAGAGTAAGACCTACCTCACATGCAGGATCCTTCTGAGGAGTAGGTGAGATTATATGTTTTGGAAGCAGCTGAGGAAGCTGATTCTGCCAGCGGCTACTCCGTGTGGCCAGCCTCAAGTGAGTGCTTCTTCCTTACACAGGCCAGGTCCATCTGTGGGGGCTTGTCTGAGAGTGGCTCATCTTGCTATTGGTTCAAAGCCCTTCTCCCAACATTTTGGGGTAAATTTAAAATGCAATCTCTCCTTTAGTAATATTTTTCACTTCTCAAAAAATTCAGAATATTTTATCACATATCTGCTTATAAACACCAATACATTTATTTTTGTATGCAGTTGTAAATATAGGTATTCCTGTAGAAAAACTAATCCTCAGTTGGAAAGGCAATCATCTGGGTATCAGGCTCAGTGGGCAGGGAAAGGTGGTGGGGGGGAGTGGGGGTCCATGCAACTTTCAAGGTCTCAGCATTATGGAAATGTGAGCAGAATAATGGAGCTCTACTCTGCTTATTTTTTGCTTGCCTTTTTAAATAAAGATTTTATTTATTTATAAATAAATAGAGAGTAAGTGCACAAGCAGGGAGAGTGGCAGGCAGAGTGAGAGGGAGAAGCAGGTTTCCCACTGAGCAGGGAACATGATATGGGGCTCGATGTGGGGCTCAATGTGGGGTTCAATGTGGGGCTGTATCCCAGAACACTGGGATCATGACCTGAGTTGAAAGCAGACGCTTAACGAACTGAGCCACCAAGGCACCCCTATTTTTTGCTTGCTTTTAGTGAACATTTATGGAGTGATTCTTATGTGTTATACCAACTGCTTCATTTTATCTTTTCCAAAACCTATAGTATCCACGTGAAATAGATATTATCTTGATTTTGCAAGTGAGGATACTGAGGCACAGAAAGAGTATGTAACTTGCTCAAGGTCTCCCAGCTGGGAGAGCCATGTCTCAAACTGAGATTTGTCTTATCGCAAAGACTGATGCTCTTAACTCCTGCAACTATGCTTCTTCCCAGGGTTGATCAGCCCTTCCCAGAAAATGCTGCAAAGAAAAAATAATCTTTCCCAATCAAGTGAAAGTAGTATGTGGGTGTTAGGAGACTGCACGTCCTCCCCTGTGAGAGGCTATCAGAGTGACCGGAGGAGGAAAGCAGAGTTTGAAAGAGCGGACTGCAGTCTTCAGAGGCATGTTTGCCAAGAGGCTGCATCGACTGCATGGGGCGCTCCAGTGCAAGGCGCAGAGATGAGACCCGAGTAGCAGCACCTTACATACAACCTCCTCTTGGAAATAATGGATCTGGTGGTTCCAATGGAGGCCGTCTTTTTTACGAGGAGTGGGAAGGCTACTTGGAGAGTATTAGATTATGCATAGTGCTTCGAAACACATGCATAATACAGAGTGGGGAGGGGAAATGGACAAAGAAATACAATCGTTCATGTCTTTGCAAGGTCAAGATACAGAGCACAAGAATTTCTTAGAAATCACCCCAAAGGAGACCATCTTTAGGAAACAAGCCGTCGCACATGTTGGACAGAGCCTGCAGCCAGAGGGTTACCCTCGTACCCCAGCTTCCCACTGGGCAAATGCTGCCCCATTCTCTACATGGAGTTAAATCTCTCGTGTCACAGTTTTCTTTTTTCCCAATGTTGAAAAGCCTCTACTCTTAATTGAATCCCTATAAGTTTTAGGAGCATGATTCATATTCATTAGTGCATGAGGGCATAGATAAGCGAGCCATTAAAACACCTACCTCAAAGCCCCCAGACTTCCAGTCCCAGCCAAGGAACATACACTGAATTCAGGAATTGTTTTCTTGGTGCTGTTTTTCCGCGGCAGTCACCCTCCTGGGAGCTGGGATATTAGCACCTTCTCAACTACCTTCAACACTTTGAACCTCAACATCCCACCAAGTAGAATATATCACATCCCCGAAGCCAACTCACGTTCTTCTTGTATTCTGCAAGCCCCACTTCCCCTTTTCCTAAGAGTGAAAGAACACCACTTTCATTCGCTTCATTGGAATTTTGGTTTCAATAGGAACGTCCTATACACTTGCAGTGTTTCTGAAAAATCCACGCTGGCAGCTTCTCAGTGTCAGAAGTTCACGCTTACCAACACTAACGGACTTCAGTCTCCAAGTGGGAAATTGATCCTCCTAGGGCGCTCCAGCTGCATACTAGAAAAAGTAGGTTCTGGGGAAATTCTATGTTTAATGGAAAGCCTGCCTCAAAATGAGTGATTTTGTTATTTTCTTCCTTCGGATGGGAAAAGGCAGCCTCAGGGAATCACATCTTACCGACTCTTCAGCTTTGCCTTACAGTTTCTCAGCCCCCTGGATTAGTCCCTCAGCCACAAGCCCAATATAGGAATGAGCAAAGGGAATATTGTTGGTTATGAACATGGAAGCTAAGCGGCCAATTCAGTGGAGTTCCTGTGGGAGTCATTAAAATGTCACCAAGCCCTTCTCTCTCTCCCTCATCTCTTCTCTGCCCCCGTCTCACACATAATGCAGAGGTCCCAGCGCACAGTCAGGACATACCCTTTTCTCTGGAGGAAGCCTATGAGACGGTGTATTATCCTCTTTGGCTCAAGAAGATAGCATTGCGTTCAATCACACCAAGAACTGTGCCGTCTTCCTCCTGACCAAAATCGATTTGCTTGCAATGAGCTGGGAAATGAAACTTAAGTAAACGAGTATCAATGGAAAAATCAAAGCCCTGTAGCTACTGATGGGGCAGCTCACAGAGACTGGGCAGTGTAGATTTATCTGTGCAGCATTGCCCCTATACGATTACTGTATTTTTTATTTTTTTTAAATGATTTTATTCTTAAGTAATCTCTACACCCAACGTGGGGCTCAAATTCACGAGCCCCAAATCAAGAGTCACACGTTCTGCCAACTGAGCCAGCCAGGCGCACCCCCCCAACCCCAAGCAATTACTTTAATCTACTACATGTCTGAGATCCATAGTTCACTTACAACCTAGGGAGGTAGCACAGTCACAGCTCCTGATAGTCGTCCGTTTAATTACTTCGGCATTATTTTGTTATTTGGTTCATGGGTACCCAGAGATGTTTATCACTAACGTGTTTGATTCAGGGAACAATGCAAGAAAGGGTAATTTGGAAGCTACATATACGCCCAGAGTCTGTTAAATTTTCTAGGGTTCTTAGCAGCAGAACTTAAAAAATAATAAAAAGTGATTTAAATGGAAAAAATGCAGTCCAAATTGTGATTTGATGTCACTCAGATAAATGATGCATGTTTGTGTAATCGGATGCTATTGCTTTCCCCTTCCTCTGAATTACCCATCAGGTTATGGTGTACATTTCAACATGGTTTGAGGACGTGTCAGGAGCAATGGTGTGGCAGAGGTGTCTGGGTTCTTGCCCTTTGGGATTATGCTTCTGCAATACAATAATTCAGACCCCATATATCTTTGGTGCCATCCAGTTCTGACATAGCAATAGCAATCTGATCTGAGGGAGTCGCCAGAGATAAGAAGAGAAGGAAAGGACACATTTGCACGAAATGGACTATAAGTGGCTTGTGGTATGCGTCTTTTATAGGCCATTTCATAAAGAAAAGCCTAAGGACTGTTGAGAGCAAAGCTACCTGAGTAATGTAGCAGGACTCCATGAATGGTGCCTTGGCAAGTATGGATTATTCTTAGAATTTTCATGGTAGAGGAAGTAGGTTAATATTGTAAAAAGTTAGAATTGGTTGATCAAGTGACAGGAAATGGCAAACAATTGAGCCAGTTAGTTAATGAATGCGTATGGGGCCAGCCCAGATCCGATGACAGATAGAACTGAAGTCTGTCCTCAACACTCACCACCCTTTGGCTAACTCTCCTTTGGCTCGTTTCTATCTACTGACTCTGACTTTTTGGTCTGGTCCCTTATCTCACTCTCAAAGCTAGGGTTTATCTTTGACTCATTATCTTCTTTTGATCTGAAACTCTCCTGCATTGTAACTTACCAGCTGCAGGGTGTCTCTTTAAGTGGTATAAATAGCACGCAAACCTATTGTCAGGACAGAAAGCTAGAAATGTTAAGATGATAGATGCTTTGAATTCAATGTACATTCCTTTGCTTTTTTATCCCATCAGGGTTTTTTTTCCCCCTAATAATGAAGAATATGGGCCATACAAGGGAAGAGTGTAATAGGCTAATGGGGGAATGAATGTGTGTTAGGCAGAGCAGTAAGGGTGACATTGAGAAGAACATTTGCCTTGCACTGAACATTTACTATCTGCTAGGCGTTGTATGTTTCATACATACCGTCTCCTTTAAACCCTACCAATGACTCCATGAGATGCATAGTAGGAGTATCTTTGTATAGTGAACTATAACCTGTGGAGAGACAAAATAATTTGCTCAAGATCACACAGCCGATGGATAGCAGAGATGGGATTTGGATCCAGGTCACCATACTTTACTTTTTTACTTCTTTACCAGGCTTTCCCAGAGAAAACACCAGCCTGTACCACCTCTTCCCAAACACCAACAGATTGAAAAACGGATTAGAATTTTACCTTCGTTATCACCTCCTCTCTTCCTCTCTGACAGGAAGAATGACTCTTCAATGGTGAAGGTAATCTGAGACTGGAAAATCAGTTCTTCAATAATGAAAATGGGTTGCTTCTCATGTAGGATCCCTTCTGCCTTTTTCTAAATTTATCTTGAGAATGTGAATCTGGCATGTCTGGTTCTGCATGAGATAAATCCTTTTAGGACATATGGGGAAAGCTTCCTAAGATTCTTCATTAGTGATAGGAATCCAGGAGGACCACCATTATGTAGTGTTGAGGTTCTCAAAAGGTCACAAGCCCATATGGAGTTTAAGTGGGCTGAGAAAATGTCTTAATCTGTGATAGGCCGTACCCATATATGTGTACTACAGAAGCACTGATCATAAGATCTTTTCTAGGACAGGATTGTAGTTTTGTATAGACAGTTCTGGTAATGTGACACATTACATTCATATGGAGGAAGAGCAATAGATTAGGTATCTGAAGACTTATCTCTGCAGTTTACTTGATATAAGATCTTGAGCAAATCACTCATATCTAGGCTTCTATTAACCTACTTTTTGAAAAAGGATTCAATCAATCTCTTTACCTGCCACTTAGTTGCCCTCGAATAGAAATACATCAATCAGTTCAATCCTATTATACTAGTTACTTCATGCTCACCAGAAGCTTGAGTTATTAGTAACCTATTAACTTAAATAGGAAAATAACTTGTTATCTAGTAAGTATAGTTGGTTTATTGACAATATAGTCAAGTATATAAATATGACTCTGTAGAAAAAATAATGGAAGGAGTCCTTGGCAATGAAGAGGCTGGAGATTCTTACACTATCCCATCACGAAAGCATTGAGTCTTCTCCTCAGTCTCCTCATGGCTGACTTCATCTCCTGGTTCCTCAGGGTGTAGATCAAAGGGTTCAACAGTGGGGAGATGACAGTGAAGGTGACAGAGATGGCTTTATCTGTGGGGAGGGCAGTGAAGGGCCGGGCATAGACATAGATGCAGGGCACAAAGTGCAGGGTCACCACAGTGATGTGGGAGGTGCAGGTGGAGATGGCTTTCCTCCTGCCCTCCCCAGCGTGAGACCTCAGCATCATCAAGATGACTGTGTAGGACACAAGCAGGAAGACAAACCATAGTGTAGAGATTAAACCATTGTTGGAAATCATTAAGACCTTAAGAGCAAAAGTGTTGGTGCAGGCGAGTTTGAGGACCTGGGGGACATCACAGTAGAAGCCATCAACAACATTAGGTCCACAGAAGGGGAGGGGCAGCAACAGGGAAATCTGCACGATGGAGTGGACAAAGCCCCCCACCCAGGAGGCCACAATGAGGGCAGTGCATCGCCCCCTACTCATGATGGTCACGTAGTGCAGGGGCTTGGAGATGGCCATGTAGCGATCAAAGGCCATCACAGAGAGAGAGAAAATGTCCGCCCCACCAAGGAGGTGGAAGAAGAACATCTGTGTCATGCAGTTTGTATAGGAGATGGTCTTTATCTTTGAGAGAAGGTCCATGAGGACCTTGGGAGCAGTGATGGAGGAGAAGCAGATGTCAAGCACAGCTAGATTGCGGAGCAGGAAGTACATGGGGGTGTGAAGGCGGGACTCACAGGTCACAGTGACCATGATGAGGAGGTTTCCCAGAAGAGTAATCACGTACACCAAACACAAGGAAAGAAATAAGACCAAGCTCAGGTCTTGGGACTGAGTAAGTCCCAGAAATATAAATTCTTTTACCCTTGTGCTATTTCCCAACTCCATTGAATCATGTTTCCTCTTCTTTGTGTAGCTTGAGAAAAATGAAAAATATTATTTCAGAAAGTGTTCACTGTCCCTTAATATATCGCACAGAGTCAGGTATGAGGTCTGGAAACTAGTGAGCTATTACCACGTGAAAAGCCGTGCTGAAGTTATTGCTAATGTATAGAAAATGACATCTGATTAACACAAGCATGCCTCTAATTATTCTTCTGTAAATTATAAGTATTTTAGATATAACATAAAAATAATGTTCTACGTATAGAAGTTCTAAGCATTCGAGATAAATGGGTGGATGTTAAATATTCAGAAAGGGACTGCTGGGGCACGAGGAATATAACAATGGGGTCAGTTTGGTGTGTGGGTAAGGCAATGTGCCTGTTTGGTTTCTTTTCCACATTGCATGCTCCATTTATATGGTTTAAGAACCCTATCTGCAAAATGGTTCCCTTTGGACTGAACTTCACAGAAACACTCCTCCCTTTTTTAAATTGCAAATTTAATTCTGTGAAAAATGAGAAAATTTTAAGCCGTGAAGTTCTTCTCTATTGGTTTATTTTCGCTTAACAAGACTTCTTCATTTCTACCTTTATTTTGTACTACTTTAGGTACCAAAACCCCTGCATGTTGAATAGCTCCTCAGCTGTGGAAATGAAAGTGTAACTCAGATCTTCTCTTCTGTTCATTGTTCTAGTTTTTTTCTTAAAAGTTATTATTATTTTTTATAGAGCTATCATTGAGATACAATGGACTCATGTATTTGAAGTGTGTACTTTGATGTTTGGATATGAATATATATATGACGTCACCATATTTAAGATTGTTACCATATCTATCACCCCAAAAGCGTTCTTGTGACCCTTTATTATATGTCCCCTTTGCCCCTCTTTCTTCAGGCAACCACTGATCTGCTTTTTGTCACTATACGTTAGTTTATATTTTCTAGAATTTTCCATACATTGAATCTTACAATATAGACTTCCTTTTTGGTTTTTTTTGCACTCATGAAATTTATCCATGCGTTTGCGTGCACCAATATTTTCTTCCGTTTAACTCTATGGATACCACAGTTTGTTTATCCACTCACTTGTTGATGAACATTTGGGTTGTTTTTAAGTTTTTGGCTATTACACATTAAAGCTGCTATAAATATTCATTTACAAGTCTTTGTGTGGACATATGTTTTCACTTCTCTTGGATAAGTACCCGGGAGCAGAGTGGCTGTAACTCTTAAAATTCAATAATAAGAAAACAAACAACCCAGACGAAACACAAGGGGATGAATGGTTTGAACAGACACTTCAACGAGAAGATTTAGGGACAGCAAATACACACGTGAGAAGCTGCTCAGCGTCATTTATCACTGGGGAAATGTACATTAAAACCACAGCATGCACCTATTAGAACAGCTAACATAAAAAAGACAGATGTATCAAGAACGGTGAAAATGGAGAGGGATTGGAACTCTGGGAACAGAAAACGGCATGACCACGTGCGAAAACAGCTTGGCAGTTTCTTACGATGTGGAATGCATACTTACCGTATAATCCTACTGCTTTTGAATTTCTTTCTTTTTCTTTGACGAATCCTTGAAATGGGCTTTAATTTCTTTCTTTGCTGTTTATCTCCTTTTTCTAACCGTAATCAGAAACAAAAGAAAGATGAACATCACTTCTCTCTCACTTTTTTGGGTGTGCTTTTCAGTTCCAGTGAAGATATTTCTTTTCACTAAGCTCGCGTTCCCATCAAGTTTTATTTCACCTGTGTGCAATTTTGTCCAAAGTCTATTTAATATGGAAAGCTGAAAAAGCTACTAAGAGATATCATAGCATACAGTGGGTACCTGGGGGACTCTTGCACAACCCACCTGTTCAAATCCCAGCCAGGCACTTGCTGGTTATGCGAACATGGGCAAGTTACTTCACCACTTTGGCCTGAGTCTCTGCATTAGTATTTGGAAACAATAGCCTCTCCCTCCTATGATTTTTGTGAGGATAAATGAACTAATCACTGCAAAACCATCAATACTTAGAGCATTGCCTAATCTATGATCCACAATAAATGTGATTATATGTGTACTACCTTAAAGAAAAACTCTGGGTCGGTTACTCTCACAGACACACAGAGTACTTAAATGGTCTGACAATCTTTTGGACAGACTGTATATTTCCCGGAACATGTATTCTAAAACAGCTTCATCAGAACATACTGTTTTGAGGAAAATAGGAGATGTTTTTCTTTCAGTGGCAGTAAGAATGGCCCAGAGCATGGTGACAGGATATGATAGCAAGAAGAGAGCTTGCCTGACTTGGCTTCCTGTCTGACATCATCTTAGCAAACCAGGGAAGTCCAGTGCTTGGTCTCTGCAGTGAGAGCTTTCTGGCCTCAAGTCCTGGCTATGTGATTTGGGCCAAGTGAGAGACTTCACTTCTGCATCCATGGAATGGGGCTTATAATGCTCATCTCACAGGGAATCTATAAGGATTAGGTGAACTAACATATGCAGAAGTGTCAGCACACAGGCTGGTTATCTGTTACAATTAGTACTACGTTGGGTAACCTTAATACTGGGACATCATTGGTAAATGGGTTGTGTTGAACTAAATGAAAGCTCAGCTACCAATCCTGACTAGTTTAAAGAGAGAGAAAATGACCATCAGAAAACATCAACTCAATAGTTATTGAGGAGATCCAACCTAGATATGAAAGTCTTCCACAGGGACCCCCATGTAAATAATAGACTCGCTACACAAAAGGGGAGAAGGTACCTCAAACCCCAAGTCAGGCCTCTTAGGAAATGTCCCATGTTCACAAACTACCTTTGGAAATTCAGACAACGTCCTCCAGCTTCTCCATCTTTCTCCTGTTTTATTTTTTTTAAAGATTTATTTATTTCTTAGAGAGAGAGAGAGAGAGTGCACACCTGAGTGGGGGGAGGGGCAAAGGGAGAAAGAGAGGGAGAGGATGTGAAGCAGACTCTTCACTAAGCACAGAGCCCAATGTGGGGCTCAACCCCACGACTGCAAGATCATGACCTGAGCCAAAATCAAGAGTTGGTCACTCAACCGACTGAGCCACCCAGGTGCCCCCATCACTTTCTTATTTTTAATCCATCCAATTGTTTAGCAAATATTGATGGGAAAGCTAGGTTATTTGAAAAAAAGAAATACAACCAGTGGGAAAAAAATTGAAATCTAATAGTGATATCGGAGTGATGAAGACAGAGGAGCTTCGTGTAAGAAAAGAACGGTTTCTCATTAGAAGCCATGAGAAATCTGCATGGAGAGGGTGACATTTTTGTTTGGGGCACATAGGAACAGATCAAAATGGAGCTCCGGCTCTAGAGGACAACTGGAATATACAAAAGTTGCTTGTAGGGGCACCTGGGTGGCTCAGTAGGTTAAGCATCTGTTTTCGGCCCAAGTCATGATCTCAAGGTCCTGGGATTGAGCCCCACAGTTGGGCCCCATGCTCAGCATGGAGTCTGCTTGAGATTCTTTCTCTTCTTCTCCCTCTGCCCCTCTCCCCTCTTGTGCACGTTCACGCACTAACTCTCTCTCAAATAAATCAAATCTTTAAAAAAAATTTGCTTGTAGGTGGGAAGATTGGCTGGAAAGAAAGGAGGCAAACATGAAGGCATGGAAAGAAAATCATTGCTTGAAAATTTTTATTTTTTGGTAAACCTGAGGAAGGGTATGTGTTTATTGTACAATTCTTTCAACTTTTCTGAAGTTTTCAAATATTTTATTTTTCTCTCTAGTTTTAAATTTAACAAAAGAAATACCTCCCTAGATTTCAGGCTGAGGAGATCCATGTAAGGGTAACAGGGCCTGCAAAAAATCTCTCTGTGCAATTTGGGGGGGGGGTCCCAGAAAACAAAATGCCTTTTCTCTGATTCCATACTGAACTTATTTCTCTGTCTCCCATTTCACAGTGCCGTTTTGGTTACTATTCCTTATCTGTGCTGTCACTGAAGGTGAACCTTGGAATGGGGCAGCTCGTATGCACATCACATTTGTAGTCAAAATGTATTTGTGAATATTCATGATTATATCTAGATTTCAGTTTTTCTCACTCTTATTTGTCCCCTTACACATCTTAGGCACAGACATGCAGACACTACAGGCGCACACACTCATGCAGAGTTATACTCCTGACCTCAAGTCTCCAACCTTCTTTCAAGGGCTCCATCTGAGGTTGTGAGGTTCCTGTGAAGCTTGGGAATTCTTCATCCTCAGGAAATTGTGTTACATACCCCTCCGACGGCCAGTGATTTCAGCGGCTCCTCTTCTGCCGTTACGTGGAAAAGGGCAGACTCAGGGAGTAGTATTTTCTTGTCGCTCCCATGCTGATTCACAGCGCCCCATCCTATTTACCAATTCCTTAATCCCAAAATTGGTGTGAGAATTATCAGAGGGATTATTGGTGGATGTGGCTGCGGAAAAGGTCTGCTGACGGTGAGGTTGTTTCCGTGGGAGTAATTAGGACATCATTAGGCACACGCACTTACGAACACACATTTTTGTCAGTGCCTCAAATTGTCCAGCAGTGAGAAAGATTCTGTCCTTGGCCAAACTCTACTCAGAATTTTTTAAGCAGGACTCGGCTTTTGGAACTCCGAGTCTGTCTCTTCATTGCCCAATTTTAGCAACAATCCTGCTAAGTCAGGCTGGCCAGAATGCCCCACCCTCCATGTCTGATCACCTCAGCAAGAATCTGGTGAGGTTGGTTTAGCCAGAACCCCCCTTTCATCTTGGTGTTTCCTCTTAGTAATTTTCTTGTTGGTAAATAAATAGCTATTCTTAGGGATTCTGATCAACTTCCTCAGGCAGTGTCACCCATGCAGGGGGAGTCCTGACGTGGGACACACATTAGAAGGACTGTTGGACCTGACAGAGTTATTAGGCAGGAGTGAAGGAACTGATGGGTTGATGACCAAGCTGGACGACCAAGTTCTCACAGGATACACAACTAGCCAGGAAATCCACACTGGATCCACCAGCAAATCCTACTTGCTCGACCTTAGAGTTTTTCCAGCTTCTCACCAACACCGCCCTTACTACCTTAAGTCATGTCTTTATTATTTCTAATACAGCAGCCTCTTCATCGGTCTCCCTGCTTTTGTCCTTACTCTTCTTCAGTCTATTCATCATCGTGGCCCCTGTGATTCTGTTAAAACATCATTATTCTGCTCTTCGACACCCTCTATCTTACTTGATGGGAAAGTCAAAATCCTTACAATGATCTAAAAGGTCCTAGTGCCAGGTCCTGTGGCCCCACGATCTCTCTGACCTTAACTACTACCTTCTTCCTCCTTGCTACTTCTCAACTAGTTACAAAGCTCTCCTGGCTGTTTTTTGGGTGCTCTGGGCAAAGCCCCACCACAGGGTCTTTGAACATCTGATTTGTGGACTGAGATTTGTATCATGATGTGAACATTTTTCTAGTTTCAAAAATTTTATGGTCTAAGATTTAATAAAATTTCCAGCAGCTATACATAGCATAATAAGTAAACAAATACATCCCGAGTTGATATGTTAAATAATGTGTTCCACGTCATTCTAACCTTTTTGATGTCTATGCATGGTCTGAAGGAGCTTCATACGTTTCTGTCAGTTTTTGGGAGTTATGTTATCAGAGAGTAAAAACGAATCAGTTGTTTTTTAAACCCTATCCTCCAATGATTTGAGCTGCAGAAATGATTGAGAAACAATGTGAAATCATTGATTTGTCTTAATTCAACAATTTTTAATACCTTTTTACTATATTCCACTTGATGCTGATGCTGG
The DNA here is from genome assembly GCF_024610735.1 of Ursus americanus. Lineage (NCBI taxonomy): Eukaryota > Metazoa > Chordata > Mammalia > Carnivora > Ursidae > Ursus > Ursus americanus. Next base: position 36,080,011 of record NC_142150.1, on the reverse strand, counting down.
GGATTCAATACTATGTAAAGCATAAACCTGTGGGGGAGATAGGAAGAAAGCACCAGGCGCTGATGGAATGCAATGCTCAGGTGGCCAGCAGGCCTGCGGTTCAGAGGAAGGTCAGGGTACGGACGTTGCACGAGGTCACAGAACTCATAATAGGTGAGGTGCATATTCTTACTCAAGCTGGGCTAACTTCAAGGCGCCTACTCTCCACCACTGGAATGTGGGCTTTAGATGGAACAATCTTCCGGTAATACTTAACTTACTAATATTAGAGAGTCAGAGGATGAACTTAATTTGGATGTGTTTATTTCAGAAAGATGTAATTACCTCATGAAAGACCTTGTAGAACTCCAATGCCCAAGATTATGTCTTTAGTATGTGTCTCAACTCCCTTCCTGGTAACAGGGCAGGAATGTAGTGGGAATCTCTGAGTATATACATAGACAGGTGTTTTTTATTTGAAAATATTATTTAGACAATTATGTAGACAACTGCAGATTCACATGCAGTTGTAAGAAATAACAGAGATGCTACCTTCATGCAGTCTCCCCATGATCATTTACATATATCAAAACATTGAGTTGTACATCTTAAGTATGTGCCATTTTTGTCATTTGTTGATCTTGAAAACCAAAGGAGCTATTTTTCCCCCAGCAAAGTGAGCTTATTTGGGAATAGCAGAGGAATTACAATTTGGGACAAGCAAAGGAAGTCTGAAAACCAGAGGGGAGGGGCTTGCTTTTATAGGGGAGAGGAGATAGCTGGGAGGGGCTGTTTTCATTGAATTCTCATTGGCTGGGCTGTTGCTGGGCAAGGAGAAATCCTCCCTTCTCCTGTTGGCTTATATAAAGTATTCTTTGTGGAAATATCAGCAAGGTGGTTTCCATTGGCCTCCAAGGAATCAAGTTTGGGATACCCAGGGATCTTGATAATGGCTAAAGCAGCTGGTAAGATTATGGCATCTAATAATTCCTGGACATAAAGACCATTTAAAATTTTGTCCCTGTTGGAAGTGAGGAGACCTCACTGCTTCCACAGCATCCCAAAGTTACGAGCTACTCCAAAGGCTTACCTACTATTAACATAGATATTTGCAGTTTTGTCCTTGGTTAAAAATGCAGGCCTGAGCAAAAGTGTAGAATTCAGCCCATTGGGCCAAGGTAGCCAAGGGCAAAGGTGCCACCTCACTGATTTCAAAAGGAGTTTCAAGAGCATTCCCAGCATATTTACCATTTTCATCTCTTAAATAAGAACCACTGGTAAACCAGGAAAAGCCAGTGTTATCCAAAGGAGTTTCCTGTAAGTCATCACAGAGGGGTCAGGAGAAGATCTGTCAGTGTCAAACAGTCATAAGGAGTATCATCTGTAGAGGAGGGAAGAAGGGTGGCAGGGTTAAAATTATTATAGCAAGAATTATATAAGGCATGGTTAGCAAGAGGATTCCATAGGAGGTGAGACAACTAGCTGAAAGGTGTTGAGTGTGATGGGCATTAAGGAGGGCTTCAACTCCATGGGGTACAAAGATTTTTAGAGAGGATCCCATGACTATCTCTTCAGTGGTCTTGACTAAAAGGGTGTTGGTAGGAATGGCTATGAGTTAAGGGGGGTGCGTGTCCTTGTGCCATAGGCTCTAGCTGTTGGCTGTAATACCCTATGAGTCAATGGTGGGGCCCATGTTTTGGGTGAGTACCAAAAGGGTGTTCCCTTCCTTTTCAAATACAAAAAGGAAAAAGAGAAGTTGATAATTGGGATTTACCAAGCTTTCCTTTAGGGCTTTAAAAAGCTAAGTTATCTTGATCTTTCCAAATAATAGGGTCAGGTTTGTTGTTTTTTTAATAACATATATAGGGGTAAAATAAAATAAAATATATAGGGGTTGGGCCATAAGGGATTTTAGAATCCAGTTTTGACGGTATCCAGCCAGCTCAAGAAAAGTTTGCGATTGGCATTTAGTTTTGGGTTTGGGGAAGTTCAAGATGCCATGGAGCTTATTTGGATCTAAAGGTAGCCTTTGTTGTGAAATCAGGTACCCCAAATATTAAGCCTGAGTTCAAGCAAACTGCAATTTCTCCTTGGAGACTTTGCATCCCACTAAGTCTAAAAGTTTTAAGGAGTGGATGCTGTCTTGCTGTGAAGAGGCCTCAGAAAGGGAGCAGAGAAGTAAGTCACCTACATGTTGTAATAAGGTAGAGCCTCCAGGTAACTTTATACCATCCAAATTCGCTTTTAAGGTTTGGGAAAAGTAGGAAATACTTTAGGGAAGACCCTGAGACACTACTGTCCAGGCATATTGCTTTCCTTCTCAAGTGAAGGCAGACATTGACGGGCTTTATCCACTGGCTTTATACTGAAGAAGCTGCTACATAAATCAATCCCAGCGAAAATTTGCTGTTTGTGGAGATGCAGGCTAACAAAATATTGGAGCCGGAACAGCGGGGTGATGAGGAATAACAATATTGTTCATGGCTCAGAGATCCTGGACAAATCTCTATCCACAGTCTTTGGGTTTTCTCACAGGCAACATGGGAAGATCACAAAGACCAGAGCAGGGATGAGGGGGTCCTGAGTCTTATGATCTTTTTTATGGACTTGATGCCTTGAAGAGCCTCTTCAATTATAGGGTATTAATTAATTCGGGGGAAAAAAGGATGAGTATCTCTTAGGAGGTCTAACCAAAAGGGGATAGGTTTAGAGATAGGGACCTGTTGAGGTTTGAGATTCCCTCTATTTGAATGATTTCAAATGGTTCAGAACCCCAAGGCAGGGGTTTAATAACAGTGGGGTTGAGCACGAAGAGTGTAGCTCTGGTGTCAATAGGACAGGGAGAGATTAATTCCCAATCTGGAGAGTTGTTTCTCCAAGCTGGTTAAGAGAAGGATTGGGTAGAGCCCCTGTATTTCCTCGGAGTCCTGTGGGAGGGCGTTGGATAGGCCGGTCAGAGGGCTGAAGACGCTTGGAGCACATTTGTAACAATCTTTCTTGCAATGTTCTGGCTTTTTCCCAATAATAGTAGAGGCCAGGAGGGGTTTTATTTGGGGGACTCCGTTTGTTGGAACTGAAGACTCAGGATCTTAGTGGTCTTCCTTTTCGTTGAATTCTCAACGGTGCAGGTGAGCTGATTTGCTAAATTAACTAAATCTGGTGTGGAAATAGTTTCCCATTCCATCCTGCTCCTTTTAACCAGAAGGGAAAGATGCCAGTTAAGCCTATTACTGAACACAGAGTTGAAGGCTACCTGAATGGATTCAACATCCATAGGAAGGCCAGAATTTTCCTTAAAAATAATTTGTAGTTGATGGTAATCATCAGGCACAGGTTCCCTGGGTTTCTGAGTACAAGCCTGAATCTTAAATCAACAGGTTTTGGGAAAGCCTAGAGGTTGCCAGGGGAAGTCAGTGAGTGATTGTTGAGCCCGATCACGTAACAAGACAGGGGCTTGGCCTCTTGTTCGCAGTTTGGAGATTTCAGGATCATCCCAATTAGCTGCTTTCATCCAGCGTTGGGCCTGGCCTTCACCAGTGAGCATGTGAACTAGCTGGTACAAATCAGAAACCTGGTTGGTAAGTCTGAACCACTGTTAAATTCCTTGGCAGATCTATGATGATCTTCAGTAACTCTAGGAAACTCTTTGACTATGGCTCATAGTTGAGCCTTAGCCCAGGAGACACAGGAAATCATGGGCTTACCATTTAGGATCCTCAGAAGGCCTAACTTTATTTTACTTTTTATATTCTTTTAAAAGATGTTATTTATTTTGAAGAGAGAGAGAGTGAGCACGAGCACAAATGGGGTCAGGAGCAGAGGGAGAGGGACCAGCAGACTCTGCACCAACTGCAGAGCCCAACATGTGGCTGGATCCCAGGACCCTGAGATCATGATCTGAGCCAAAATCAAGAGCTACTTAACTGACGGAGTCACCCAGGCGCCCTAGAGGGCCTAAGTTTAAAGGGACAGGTTCTAATGGGTTCAGAGGAGGAGGAAGAGCAGAGAGGTTTGGAGAAAATGGGAAGTTCAGTGAGAGAAGTGGAGGGTGTGAAAGTGGGGATGGAGAGAAAGAGGATGGGAGAGGGGAAAATGTGTCCTCAGCAACTTGCGTTTTTTCGGTTGCTTGTTTGCCTCAGTTAACTTGGAAATGGCATTCTGTAGAGAGATGATTTTAGAGTCGAACACACTTGGAAGCCTCCAGATACCAGCTGAAATAGGCATCCCATTCCATTTGTGTTTTTTAAAGCTGCAGTCTCCTAAGAAAAGCAAGTTTGGGGAGATCAAAAGTGCCCCCTCATGGCCATTGGAGTTCTAAATTAATTTTGGTTAAGTTGGTCCAATTAATTTAAAATGCTCCTGAGGAGGGACCATAAGTTTTAAACATAAAACCAGACTGGGCCCTAGAAGGAGGACCTTCCTGAGAGAATTTAGCAGATTCAGATGCCATTACTCAAAACCAGAGATTTGGTAAACAGAAGGGGCAGTGTCTTCCTAACAACATAAAAGATGCCAAACACAGTCGTGGAGCTCAGCTAGGAGGGAACCCCCATCTGAGAGGAGACTTTTGGAATCCAAAGGGAAAAGACGACTCAGGGAAGCAGAGAGTGCAAGGGGCTCAAGTGGGTACCTCACATGCTTCCGGGGGCCATTTGTTCCTTAGGGGTTCATCTCCTTCAGGTTCCTTTGTGGTCACCATGTAATAGTGACCTTAAAAAACAAAAGGGCCAGTTATTTTACCAGCAAAATGAGTTTTGGGGAATGGTCGAAACTGCTCTTCAGAACAAGCCAACCATGGCAAACCACCGGGAGGTGGGGAGACCAGGGGAGACGCGCTTGCTTGTGTAGGGGAGAAGAGGAAGCTGGGAGGGGCTGTTTTTGCTGAGTTCTCATTACCTGGGCTGTTGCTGGGCGGGGAGAAATTTTTCCCTCCTCCTGCTGGCACAGTATAGGCTTCTCCTTGCTGGGGAATGAGGGGTGTGCCTCTTACAGCCAATGGCAGTGTGAGATCGCCCCCTTCAGGGCTTCCCGGCTCCATTTTAAATGAGGTTTCCTTTATTTATTTTCACACAATTATACCTCAATAGAGTTGAACATTCCAAATTGATAAAACTGCTTGAGTATATTTTGATTCTGTTCCTTATTTCTTCGAAGGCTGTATTGCAAAAGCAACATGTACCTCCCTGGCTAACAACTTGATTTCTTTTGTAACACGGAACCCGTATTTTGACATTATCATTGCGTGCTGAGCAGAATTTTTGAAAGTCCTCCGTATCTTAGTAGAAATATAAAAATTAATTAGAAATTCTTGAATAAATACAGTTTATTTCACGGACAAATGTTTTCAAGGGCGATAAGAAAGAGCGAACTACCTATTCCATGTCAGAAGGCACGAGTCTTCTCTTCAATCTCCGCATAGCTGACTTCACCTCTTGGTTCCTCAGAGTGTAGATCAAGGGGTTCAGCAGAGGAGAGATGACAGTGAAGGTGACAGAAATGGCTTTATCTGTGGGGAGGGCAGTGAAGGGTCGGGCGTAGACATAGATACAGGGCACAAAATGTAGGGTCACTACAGTGATGTGCGAGGTGCAGGTGGAGATGGCTTTCCGTCTGCCCTCCCCTGCCTGAGACCTTACTACTAACAATATGACCATATATGACACTAAGAGGAAGAAAAACCACAGTGTAGTGAGCAGTCCATTATTGGAAATCATCAACAGCTCAAGCATAAAAATGTCTGTACAGGCGAGCCTGAGGACCTGGGGGACATCGCAGTAGAAAGTGTCAAGAACATTGGGTCCACAGAAGGGGAGGGGCAGCAACAGGGAAATCTGTACGATGGAGTGGGTAAAGCCCCCCACCCAGGAAGCCACTATTAATCCAATGCAACGGCCTCTACTCATAATGGTCACATAGTGCAGGGGCCTGGAGATGGCCACATACCGATCCAGTGCCATCACCGACAAAGAAAATACGTCCACCCCTCCAATAAGGTGGAAGAAAAACATCTGGGTAAAGCAGCCATTGAAGGAGATGGTCTTCCTCTGTGACAGAAGGTCCACCAGAACCTTGGGAGCTGTGATGGAGGAAAAGCAGATGTCGGCCACAGATAAATTACGGAGCAGGAAGTACATGGGGGTGTGAAGGCGGGACTCACAGGTCACAGTGACCATGATGAGGAGGTTTCCCAGGAGAGTCGTCAAGTACACCAGAAGCAGGAAGAGAAATAAGACCAAGCTCAGTCCTTGATCCTGGGTTAGGCCAAGGAAAGTAAATTCTTTCACCCTGGTGCAGTTTTTCAGCGCCATTGAGTCATTGTGTTTTTCTCTTTTGTTTCAAGCGACTTCACATGAAAGTACTTGGCTATTTATTTCCTTTTCCTCCTAAGCACTATGCGTGCAATTCAGAGTCTTGTCCATGTGGCCGTAGTTTTTGCGATTTGTTGGGCTGTCCAAATTTTTAAGATTGTAGTCAGTTTGGTGATCAAATCAAATTATCACATGCAAAGTCATTCAATAATTCTTTTCCTATAAAACTCATTTTGGAAAGAATAAGCATTTATGTTAAGTAGTGACCTTTACATAGCATACTTTTTAAATTTTGGTTTTTAAATTTAATTTTTTTATTCCACACAAATTCATTGATTGTCAGGAACTATCTGAAACATACAAAGTAAGAAATGTTTTCAACCACTGTAGACTTATAGTCTACAAGTTTAATGTTCATATTAGCGAATATTCTGTTGACTTCAGGAGGGTCTTATCTTGCTAGAAAAGAATGTTCTGTTTCTTAATTCAATGATGCTGTGGCGTGGGTCACTTTCCCTGCTCTTTGCTGCTTTATGTCAGATTTCTTAAATCTGCAGCCCATTATTCCATGTAGATAACTTGTTACTATGATCATTATTTTATACTAATCAGATTATTTGCTTGATAATCATTTAAAAACACTCAAAAATTGCTATTGGAAAACAGATTGAGAGAACGTATAAATCTAAATCTCAAAGAATAACATTAATTTTTTTTTATTGTGGTAAAAACACTTTAACATGAGAGCTACGCTCTTAAATTTTTAGGTGCACAGTGTCGTACAGCAATTTTCTAGAACTTCTTCATCTTCTATAACTGATGTGGTCCTTGCCCGAGTGTTGGTGAGAGAATAGGATAATGACCTGATTTTGAGAAGTGGTCTATTCTGTATCCATCACACTCTTCTGCCTCTTTTGTGGATCAGAGCTAAGAGAGGGAGAGAACACACAGCAAGGAGAGACATTAGTATCATTAGAATAATGCCTGTTTTTTCATACACTGTTAAGGGTAATTCTTACAAATTTTTATAAATTCTTATTTGTTCCACATTGTACTTAGCAAGTATTTATTGCAATCTTCATAGATATAAGAATAAGTTAGACCACATTTGTCCAAGTGTTTACACCCTAACAAAAGTGGTGATTTGTGTAAATTAATGAACATAATGCATGATAAAATGTGAAATGTGTCATGAGAGAAGTGAAGGTAGATTTTTTAAAAAAGATTTTTATTTATTTGAGAAAGAAAGCACAAGCAGGGGGATGAGCAGAGGGAGAGGGAGAAGCAGACTCCTCGCTGAGCGGGGAACCCAACATGGGGCTCGATCTCAGGACTCTGAGATCATGACCTGAGCTGAAGTCAGATGCTCAACCGACTGAGCCACCCAGGTGCCCTGTGAAGGTATATTTGGTGGGAGAAGAGATATGGTAGAGATACCGTGATTTCCAGGAGCAACAAAAGCTACTACTTGGTGAGTGCTTACTATGTGTGAAGAGTTATAAAAGGTTGATACATTTATTGTATACCACTATCCGTTAGTAAATATTAATGTTATTCTTATTTTTCATAAAGAATATGAGTCTATGTTTGGCTGAAGGGGAGGAAGAGATGGAAATAGGATGGAAGAAATGGTGGGTTTTTTTCCCCTTCAATCTCATATAGAGGGTCTAATTTTATATAACAGGAATGTTTGATAAAGTCTGTCTGAAGATAGGAATTTGGCAAAACAGGGCTCTGGAAACCCCATTTACATAGATCTTAGTCTGAGGTGGCCTCACTGATAAGCAACTCAAAGGATCACAACAAAGCTATGATGTCTTCCCTCACACTGAATGGACCACATTTCTGGAATCCCTCTTGCCGACAGTTATCACCCACCTTTGTTGTTTCTGTCGCTGGGAAGATCATCTTGGCTCCGAAGTGTTTGATATACCTGGAAAATATCAAAGTCAGACTATTTATACATAATCAAAATAACAACATATCAATTTCACTATGTATAACGTTAAACTCAGCTAGAAGTTTAACGTCTTTACCGAATTCCTTTGATCCTGAAATTCCAACTAAAAATTGTACAATGCAGAGTATTACCCTTGGAGACTAAATCTTAGTATCTTTGCACTCCTTCCAAGAGAAAATGTGTGCAGATTCAAAGCCTCACACCTTCAAGAACTTTTGTGTCCCTGTCTTATATACAAATCCCTCAGCCTCAGGCCCAATATAAGAATTGCAAAGGGAATATTATTGGACAAGGAAGTGGAAGTCAGGTGCCTGATTCTGCTGGTGGTGATGAAGTTTCAATGGGAGTTATTAAAAAGTTACCAAGATATGCACATGTGTACACACACGGAGATGGACACATTTTTGATTAGTGTCCAAATTATTTAGAAGCTTTAGTGGCTATCTATCCCCTTAACCACAGCTCAATCAGAACATCGTTAAAACCTGCCAAATGCAGTGCCCAAGAGACTACAAGGTCCAAATTTCATGGCTTGCAAGGCTCAAAGGACATTATCTAAGTTTCAATTAGATTGCCAGAAAACTGCAAGAGAACTGGACATAAAATCCTTTGCTACCAGTCCAATTTCTAATTATACACAAGATGATTATAGCCTCATGATGTTGCTGTAAGTCCCCACATGTAGGGAAACATGACGCAGGTGGTGTTTGGGGAATGCACATTTTTCCTGTTTTCCTACACTCTGCACCTGTGGTATCTCTCAATTTGGATACAGCTAGATAAGTGTGTTAGTAAAGCTCTCTACACAACGACAGTAATTACTTAGGATTAACTCAGTTTATCGAATGGCTTGACTTCATATAGAATGCATTCTACTGTTTCTAGAATGATGATGAGATTGGCTTTACCTGCTTTTCCATTTTGTTTTTGTTTTATTATATTAAACTAATCTACATAGATGAAAAGTGCATGAGGCAGGCTGTATATTTGAGATAGGTAACCCCCCCCCCCGGCTTTATCGAGATCTAATAACACCAGTTAAGGCTGCATCAGTCTTAAACAGACACAATACCATTGTGTATGTATAAGGTATACGATGTGTTGACTTGTTACATTTGTATATTGCAAAATGATTACTGTGGTGTTAGCTAACACTTGCATCACCTTACATGATTACTAATTCTTTTTTGTGGTGAGATCACTTAAAATCTACTGTCTTAGCAACTTTCAAGTACACAGTATTGTTAACTATAATCACCATGCTGTACTTTAGGTTCCCAAAGGTTTTTCATCCTATAAATGGAAGTTTGGATCCTTTAACTAACATCTCCCCATTTCTCCCACCCCTCAGCACCTGGAAATCACCATTTTACTCTGTTTCTATGAGTTCAGTTTCCACATACAAATAAGATCATACAGTATTTCTTTCTCTGTCCGACTTACTTCACTTGGCTTAATGCCCTCAAGATTCATCCATGGTATCACAAATGGCAACATTTCCTTCTTTTCTATGGCTGAGAATATTCCTCTGTGCATGTGTGTGTGTGTGTGTGTATGTGTCTGTGTGTCGGTGTGTGTGTGTGTCAGTGTGTATTTGTTCATATAAACAATACTTTTCCATTTATCCTTCGATGGATACTTGGATTGTTTCCCTGTGTTGGACATTGTAAATAATGCTGCAATAAACATGCTGATACTTCTTTGAGATCTTGATTTTATTTCCTTTGGATATGTACCCAGAGATGGAATTGCTGGATCATATGATAATTCTATTTTTAATTTTTTGAGGAATCTCTATACTGTTTTCGATAGTGGCTGATCCAATTTATATTTCCACTATCAAGGTATAAAGGTTTCCTTTTCTTCACATCCTTGCCAACACTTACCTCTTGTCTTTTTGATGATAGCCATCCTAACAGGTGTTGAGTGGTGTCTCATTGTGGTTTTAATTTGCATTTCTCTGATGTTTAGTGATGTTGAGCACTTTTCGTGTACTTGTTGGCCATTTATATGTCTTGTCTGGAACAATATCTTCAGTTCCTCTGCCATTTTTTAGTCAGATTGGTTTTTTTTGCTGTTGAATTGTATGAATTCTTTATATATTTTAGATATTAACCCTATATGGTTTGCAAATACTTTCCCCCCATTCTATATGTTGTTTTTTTCATTTGTTAATTATTTCTTTTGCTATGCAGAAGTTTTTAGTTTGATGTAGTCCCATTTAATAATTTTTGCTTTTGTTGCTTGTGCTTTTGGTGTCCTATCCAAAATAAACATTGCTAAGACCAATGTCAAGGAGCTTTTCTCACATTTTTCTTTAAGGAATTTTATGGTTTCAGGTCTTATACTTAAATCCTTCATCCTTTTCAAGGTAATTTTTGTCAGTGATATAAGATAGGGATCTAATTTCATTATTATGCATGTGGTTAACTAGTTTCCCCAACACCACCATTTCTTCATTGTATATTCTTGCTTTCTTTGTTGTAAATTAATTGATTGTATATGCGTGGTTTTATATCTGAATTCTCAGTTTTGTTCTATTGGTCTATATGTTTGTTTTTATGCCAGGACTGTACCATTTTGATTACTATAGCTTTGTAGTATAGTTTGAAATCATAATTGTGATGCTCCAGCTTTGTTCTGCTTTCCCATGATTGCATTGGCTACTAGGGATCTTTTGTGATACCACACAAATTTTAGGATTTTTTTTTTCTATTTCAGTGAAAAATACCTTTGGAATTTTGATAGGGATTACATTGAATCTGTAGATCTCTTTGGGTACTATGGACATTTTACAATGTTATTCTAATCCACGAGCATGGAATATCTTCCATTTATTTATATCGTCTTCCCTTTCTTTCATTTATGTCTCATTGTTTTCAGTGAATAGATATTTTATCTCCTTGGTTAAATTTATTCCTAGGTATTTTATTCTTTTGATGAAATTATAAATGGAATTGTTTTCTTAGTTTCTCTTTCTGATAGTTATCCTCTTTGCTGGTAGGTAGATTTTTTTTTTTCAAGTTTACCCTTCCACAGAAGGAAGACTATTCAATTTTCTGGTTTCCTGCTTTATATCTATTTTTGGTCCTGAGCCTTTCCCTTCCTTTTCTGTGAGTTCTGTTTGCACTTAAGCAAGTTAAATAAACTAAAGTAAATGTTTCCAAGAAGCATTTCTAATGCGTGTATTCATGTTTAAATCAGGACTTTATTTCATGACATATGGTCTTTCATATTGCCTGAAATATCTCTATAACATTTTCTCCATGGATATAGTGGTAGACAGGAAGGAGACCAATGGTGTACGTGATTTGATTTTGTATATAACAACCTAGTTTAATTCTTTTGTTATTTTCAATGACCTTTCAGTGAATTTTCTTTATATTATTTTAGGTATATCCTCTCAATATCTGAGAGTAATTTTTTTCCTCTAGTTTTCCAAAGTTTATATACTTTCTTATTTTTCTTGTTTTTAAATTGTAAGTGAATTCAAGTTTAATGACTAATATTTGTGGTGTGAGTGGGTATCATTGTCTAGTTATGTATGGTAATGGAAATTATTTTAATGTTTAATCATTAGGTATACTGTTTGCTCTCTGGTTCTAATAGATATTTTTTAAATCAAGATAACACATTTTTCCTTCAATTCCTGGCTTCATAGGTATTCTGTTCTTCAAGGATGTGTGTTGAATTGTACTGAATATTTTCTGCATCACTGAAATAATCACATTGTTTCTCTTTTTAATCCATCATTGCTATGTGTTACATTAATAGTTCTCTTTGAATTTTGGGAATAAACCCCACTTGATGATAATTTGTCATTGTTTTAATTCTTTGGTATGTAATTTGCTAAAGAGTAATAAGAGTTTAACATTTTTGTTCAAAGATGTGATTGGTGGGTACACATATATTAGATACATGATAGTACTAGATACATTAGGTGCTATTATCTAGTTTATAGATAGGGTTATGCCATCTTTATGGAGTGAGTTAAGAAACTTTCTACCATTTGTTAAAAAATTGCAATTACTAACTTTTTAAATATTCATTAAAAATCACTCACAAAGCAGTTTGGGCCTGGTGCCTTTTCAAAGGGTGGTTTTTTTTTTTTTTTAAAGATTTTATTTATTTATTTGACAGAGAGCCAGCGAGAGAGGGAACACAAGCAGGGGGAGTGGGAGAGGAAGAAGCAGGCTCATAACTAAAGAGCCTGATGTGGGGCTTGATCCCAGAACACTGGGATCACACCCTGAGCCAAAGGCAGACGCTTAACCACTGTGCCACCCAGGCGCCCCAACCTCAAAGGGTGTATTTTTGATACCTTTTCAATTCAATTATAATTATTGATCTATTAAGATTTTTTCCCCCTTTCCTTTAGTCAATTTTGGTAACCTTTATTTTCCATGGAAATTATATTCTCTCTTCCATCTCGTAAACATTTAATACTGTGTTTCAGTGCACTGAGTCTTTACTTCTTTCCCTTAGTAGGGTGCAAGTTCATGAATTACATTTGTTTGTATACTCGATCGAGAATTTTCACTCTAGGATGTGCCTGGATATTTGGAGAACAAAAGGAGGGTTCCTGGAAGGGAGTATCTTATCGGATTCCTATAAGTATCTTTATGACCTCCAAAATGAAGAACTATAGCAATAGTATCTTTGGTCCCCTAAAGTGAAGACAAATAGCAGTTTCAAACTTTCTTTTAATACCAAGGAACTGATAAACTGTATTATAGATGATCAAAATTTAGTCATAAAAAAATCTGTTTTGTACCAGTGAATTGATGACAGTCTTATGTGTTCCTAAAGCATGGGGTTAACCAACTTAAACATGCTTGCTTTTTATCTGTCTCTCTTTGGAAAAGTGTTTTGTGTGTGTGTGTGTGTGTGTGCGCGCATGTGTGTGCGTGTGCATGCACACACATCAGGGACTGATTACTTATATCTTTAAAAAAAAAGATTTATTTATTTATTTATTTATTTATTTATTTATTTATTTGACAGAGAGAGAGAAAGAGCACGTGAGAGCAAGCACACAGAGGGAGAGGGAGAAGGAGATGCAGAGCTCAATCCCAGAACCCCAGGATCATGACCTGAGTCGAAGCCAGACGCTTAACTGACACCCAGGTGCCCCTACTTCTATCTTTAAATATTGAATTTCTTAAGTTCGAAGGCGAGCCTTTCTTTTTAATATTTCTTTCTTTTGCATTTTAAAAATCAGCAATAGAATTTTATTGCATCTAGGTAATACTTCAGTGAAAGAATGTGTTCACAATACTATGCTGCTCTTCATACATTCCGTAAAGGAACACATATTAGCTATTTCTGTAAGTGCCAGAACTACTGTGTTATTTCATTTAAAGAATGTAATATACATGCTATAGTGCAAGGGACACACTATGGAATGTCACAAGTATAAAAGTGCTTCGAAGAGCGATAGAATTACGTTGCATCTGGATAGTGTTTTTTCAAGGAACAAATGTATTCAACCCATGGGCAGAATTTAAAACACTCTGTAGTGGCACTAGCAAAAAAGATGTTTCTAAGACTGCCACTTGTATGTATAAATAAGACCATGTTATTTCATTTAAAGTTTGTGCTCATCACACTGTACTGCATTTAAAACGACCTGTACTTGTTTGTTTTGTTTCTTACATTCTTCTTTGGGAGAGAGAGCATGAGCAGAGAGAGGGAGAAGCAGACTCCCTGGCTGAGCAGGGAGCCTGATGCGGGGCTCGATCCCAGGACCCTGATGCGGGGCTCGATCCCAGGACCCTGAGATCATGATCTGAGCCAAAGGCAGATGCTTAGTTGACTGAGCCACCCAAGTATTCTGGTTTTTTGCATTTTAATGTCCCTGAAATTAAGATGTGAATCCCATCAATGAATACATGTAACATGGTACTGCTTCATTTTCACAACATAGTTGTTATTAAAGTGACATTTTACAGTGGATGCCCTTTTCAATTCAAATATGGTGTAGTCACGATACAAAATACTTGAAACTCCATCTCTGTGTCTCTTTTCATAAAATGTAGAAGCGGCTTGCTTGTGTCCAATGGTCTCACAGTTAATCAGTTACATGGGACATTTCAGAGGGTGTTAAATTAGACCTTTGCATCAGATTCAAATGTTCTATTCCATCCTATTCAGAGTCCATGATGTGGTGACAGGTTGGGGCTGGCTTCTCTAGCCCAGCGCACCTGTACTTGAGATTTGTGCCTGGGTGCAGTGCTCACGCCTGGGCTCCTGCGAGAAGCGTGTGAACACCCTCCCTTGGTTTTTCCCCCTCCTACTCCTAGCCCTTTTTCCTTGAATCCATCTTTCTATTCCTTTCCCTTTCCAGCTCTTACAGCCTCTTCATCTCCAACTGAAGAATTACCCTTGTATTGGTTTCCTTTTGCTGCTGTAACAAAATCACTACACATTTAGTGGCTTAAAACAACACCAATTTGTTGTCTTACAAATTCTATAGGACAGAAATCTGACATGAGTCTCAACGGGGCTAAAGTGAAGGTGTTGGCAGGCTGCATTCCTTTCTGGAGGTTCTAAGGCTGAATCCATCCTCTTGCTTTTCTAGCCTCCAGAGGCTAGCTACATCCCTTGGCTTGTGGATCTTTCCATTGTTAAAGCTAGCCATGCTAAGTCAAGTGCCCCTCACATTGCATGACTCTGACCTCCTCTTCTGTCTACCTCTTCCACTGCTAAGGACCCTTGTGATCATTACGTTGGGCCCTCCCAGAGAACCAGGGTAGTCTCCCTATTTGAAGGTCAGCTCATTAGCAACCTTAATCCCATCTGCACCCTTAGTTTCCTTTGCCGTATAACATAGCACACTCACAGATTCCGCGGATCGGGATCGGAATCTCTTGGGGCAGGGGACAGAGATTATTCTGCCTGTTACAATCCCCTCTTATTCAGTTTCTGTATTTCATTCTGAAGTCTCCAAACTTGGAATGCTGAAAGGTTTTTAGGAAATCATTTGGTAGTAAAATCTCATCTACCTGAACTGATTTTGTGGCAAAATTTGATTTGAATTAGTGTGAGGCCATGCGTGGTTTTTTTGATTACACTTAGTGGGACTATTTATATATTTTCTTTCCTTTTATTTTTAAAATTTTATTTATTTATTTATTTATTTATTTATTTATTTATTTATTTATTTATTTATTTTTAAGAAGAGAGAACGCGAGCGAAGGGAGGAGCAGAGGGGGCGGGAGTGGGAGGGGAAAAGAATCTCAAACAGACTCCTCCCTGAGTGTGGAGCCCAATGCGGGACTCTATCTCAGGACTCTGAGATCATGACCTGGAAACCAAGAACCACTGAGCCACCCAGGCGCCCCTAGTTATACATTTTCTTACTTATTAAAGTGTGTGGATATCAGTTGCTCCCCATAGAAGATATGATATAATACATAATACGTACACTATGTTATCTTTTTAAAGTCTAAGGAACTCCAAATTCCTAAGCCTATTTCGTCCTAATAAATTAGAATAAGGGAATGTGGTCCTGTATTATTAATATTATTAACCTGTAGTTACAGTTCAACGAACCTCTTTCCTTGCTCAGTTTTACTAGGTCCCATGCTCCAGAGGGGGAGAGAGGAGAAAAGAGGAAATACATCCCATGCTTCTGTATACAATTACCAGGCATCCTGAGGGGCTGTCTGGACATACTCAGAACACAGGCTTATTGGAACTCTAATGAATTTGTACGTTCATTTGTCTTGAGTATTGCAAGACATTCATTTGCTCTGGGATATTTCTCTTCAATTGTGCACACGGTTCTCAACAAATGGTTTTGGATCTAACACTTGATTTGGTGATTTTTAAAGATATATATAGATGTTAAGACCTTGAGTATAAGATCATAGTACACTCTGATTTAGCCATTTCAATTTCCTTTGGCTTCCATGAGGAAGTATCTATTCAGAAAATAAAGTCAGTTTTAAATACTAAAAAACAAGATTAAATAGAATTTGGCATCTTCTTACATTCATTTCATTCCATTCCACAGATTTAACCAACACTTAAGCTTTTTACAGGTCAGGCACTATTCTAGGTACTGGGAATATGAAGGAAAACCAGATCTAGTAAGGTGAAGTTTTATGGGGTATTTTAATACACTGTGGTAAGGGAAATGATAAAGGAGTGCACATAGGAAAAATAAAAGTATTTATTGGGTTGGATTCAGCCTTTTCTTTTTTCAACTATCAAACCAGCTTATGCCTTAGGCAGTGGTATGAACAGTAGGAGAGGCTGTTCCAGATTCTTGCCATTGTTGTGTTTATGCCGTCTGATTTTGTAAGGCCCCAATATCTAAGTCTCAGGTCACATCCAATCTGACAAAGCCACAGGAAGTAAAAGACAATGGAAATCCTTAAAAGCCAAGTCTTTATGTATCTTGGGTGGTTGTGGGGTTGTGCCAGTGTATTTTATTGGTGAATTGATTAAAAAGAAGGTCCGAAGTTGCTGACAAAGCGTGATAGAGAAGAATGTTCACAAGCAATATTTGGTACACAGTATATGCTTAATAAATAGTCATAGGGTAACTATTGCTGGACTGGGACCTCGCTGCTGGAGCCCTGCTACGTTGAGATAGATGTCCCTGTTGCCTACCGCATGTGTGGGCATTGCGGTGCTATCCTTCACGCTGTTGCTGGGACACCCAAGACCTTCTATTGTATTTCACATTTATACCCTGCTTGCTGTCAGTTGCTCTTCAAGGACTATGTTCTTTTTGTTTAACTTCCTGTTGGTGTTCTTTCTCAATACCAGTGTTTCAGGTCACTGATCCTTTGTGTCTGTGCCATCCTGCTATAGTTAATTGTCTACACATGGTTGAGCCCCAGTATGTGACAGCTAATATTTTTAAGAATGTATTTGGATTATATGTTTGTATCTTGATCGACCATCTATAATGAGGCTACCCCCTTTCAGAAAACATAAGTCTTCTCAGTCTCTTCATGGATGACTTCATCTCCTGGTTCCTCAGGGTGTAGATCATGGGGTTCAGGACAGGGATGATGACCGTGAAGGTGATGGAGACAGCTCTGTCCATGGGGAGGGCAGTGAAGGGCCGGGCATAGACATAGATGCAGGGCACAAAGTGCAGGGTCACCACGGTGATGTGGGAGGTGCAGGTGGAGATGGCTTTCCTCCTGCCCTCCCCAGCGTGAGACCTCAGCATCATCAAGATGACTGTGTAGGACACAAGGAGGAAGACAAACCATAGTGTAGAGATTAAACCATTGTTGGAAATCATTAAGACCTCAAGAGCAAAAGTGTTAGTGCAGGCGAGTTTGAGGACCTGGGGGACATCACAGTAGAAGCCATCAACAACATTAGGTCCACAGAAGGGGAGCGGCAGCAACAGGGAAATCTGCACGATGGAGTGGACAAAGCCCCCCACCCAGGAGGCCACAATGAGGGCAGTGCATCGCCCCCTACTCATGATGGTCACGTAGTGCAGAGGCTTAGAGATGGCCATGTAGCGATCAAAGGCCATCACAGAGAGAGAGAAAATGTCTGCCCCACCGAGGAGGTGGAAGAAGAACATCTGAGTGATGCAACCGTTGAAGGAGATGGTCTTCGTCCTCGACAGAAGGTCCACGAGGACCTTGGGAGCAGTGATGGAGGAGAAGCAGATGTCCAAGACTGAGAGATTGCGGAGCAGGAAGTACATGGGGGTGTGAAGGCGGGACTCACAGGTCACAGTGACCATGATGGCAACATTTGCTAATACAGTTGTTACATAAACTACAGATAAAAAGAAAAATAAGAGCAAGCTCAGCTCTTGAGATTGGGTAAGTCCACAAAAAATAAATTCAGACACCCTGGTACGATTTCTCAGGGCCATTGGGTGATATTTCTTCCTTCATGTACAGCTTTGAAAGAAACAATAATATTGCTGAGGCATTAAAATCAAGCAAAGATTTATCTCTTACATGGAAATTGAACATGCATAAATATAATTTTAATCATGTATCTTTGTCTTCATGAACCTGCTGTGTTACCTGGGGAAGTCACTCAGTTCCTCTTGCTTCAGCACCCTCATTAGTCCAAAATATAGTTTGAGCTAGATCATTCGTTTCCCTACTGTATTCACTGGGGCCTTTGGCATCTGTTAAAATCCACCCCTAGAGGTTGTTGAGGAAGAGAACTAAGCAAGGCTTCATGGAAGGAGCTGTGGGTTCCTTACACCTCGGTGAATGGGAGTACCTCTGATTTTATTCTCATTCTACTTTGTTTCTGTGCCTTAAAAGCCATTGGAATAAACCAACCCTCATAGGCCTTTTGGTGACAACATGATAGGGATTGGTTTGAACAGCACGTTATAGTTTTAAAAGTGCTGCACCCCTAATAATAATCAATTTTTCTAATATCCCTCTGAGGTTAGAGGGGAAGGTATTAGCATTCCCATGTCAATTAATACTGAAACTGGAAAAGTGAACTCAATAAGCATTAAGCCAGTTTTCCAAGTTCATACGGAAAATCAGCGGCACAGGAAATGTAACACAAGTCTCTTCTGTCTCTTAGTTCAAGGATCTTTCTACTCTTCTATGCTGCCTGCCAGCTTCAGAACATATAAATCCAAGAATAATTTGTACAGAATTTTTCTAGTCCTTTCAAGAGTGGGTTTCATCAGCCTCTTCATTTCCTCTCTCTATGACCAGGGAATGTTAGACCACTGCCCTTCTATTATCTTTCAGAAATGACAAGTTTTCTTTGTGTTTTTTGTTTGTTTGTTTGGTTTTACTTTTTAAAATTTCATTTCATCGATACCCAGAAATCAGGGTTTAACACAAAGATGACAAGGATGGTATTGGAGATGGTTCTGTTCACAAAGAAGACGGCAAAGTCCAGGCATGAGTGCACAGAGAGAGGGCACGAAGCGTAAGCTTGCCGCAGGGATGTAGGCAATGCAGTACACCCTTCCTATAAAACCTGAGCAGTTTCTGATGAGCGGAGGGTTTGCATTTCCTGACAGAGTACAAAACAACACCCAATGGAACAATGGTAGCTCCCTGTCCCTGGAGGCCCATAGGGTCTCTTACTATAGAGTTCTGTTTGGGCAGGAAGTGACAGATCCAACTTAGAGAATTTTCAATTCATTCTGTTTTGCCTGTGGGGGTCAGGAGTGAGCAACCTTTTATTGCTTGAGGGTCAGTATTGAAAAAAATAAAGTTCCAGGGAGCTTTTAAGTGACATGCAGAGGACATAGAGAAAGCTAGGGGTGAAATTTAACTTTCAGCACGACACATATTGCACTCGTGCCATTTCAGCTGGGAAGACTTATGGTGGTGGTGGTGGTGACCAAGTGAACTCAGAGTTAAAGGAAAAAAGCCATCTTCAGCCTAAGCACCTGTCTGAGCCCTCTGACACCACCATCTAGGTGGTCCCCAGATTGCATCCATCTGGGAAGCATCACTCTTGGTCTGAGTAGAAGCAAGCTTTGAGAGCCTTGAGAAATTATGTGGATAAATAAACCCCAAACACACGTTGCATCTCCTTTGCTCTGAAGAATATGACCACTTGCCTTGTTTCCTCTTTCATTCTGTCTCGGTGAGCACAGTGGCCTCCACAGCAGATACTGATGGGTAGCATGTTTTATCCCAAAGACTCCTACTGAGCCACTCATATTGCAAGGAACCCAGACACTGTAAAAGCTCTCCTGAGGATTCTACTTTCTTCACCTCTTCCAGTGTGTCCCCTTCCCTTCTTCCTCAGTTAACCCCTTATCATTTCTCCTTAGATGATTGCAAGTTTCCAAACTGGTCTCCTTTCCATCAGTGTAGTTTTCTTTAATTCATCCTGTCTGTTTTTTTCCAGAAATGTAATTACAGGTCACAAATAGGACCATATATTCCTTTGTTTGAAAATCTTTAATGGTTCTCTATTGTCTACAGAATAAAGATTAAATTCCTCTTGGTATTATCCGGCACCCTGTTTCTTTTGATCCTCTGTTTCGGGTGTTTAAATGTTATGCAAATTCTTGCTGGTCCACAACTCTGGATCCGTGTTCCTGTGGCTCGCTCTACCTACCATGCCCTGCCCACTTCCAGAATCTCCTGTTTATCCACCTTCACAGACACTCATTTTTCAACACCCAGGTTCAGAGTCTCCTCTTCTGTGAAAACTTTCCTGACACCCCTTTGGGACTCATCTTTCCCTGCACTGACTTCTCTTCTGGCACTTGTAACAAATCATTCCAACCAAGTTCTTAGGTGTCCGTCTCTCCTTAGTTCAGTATAATTTCCCTATTGCCCGTCAAGTTCATTCTTCCTGCTCAGTGTTTCATTCATCCTAACATCATCAAAGCTTTACCTAGTCTGGGGCATGAGCTAGGTGCTCAAAAAATGTTTTTTGTTTCTTGCTTTTTTTTTTTTTTTTTAGATTAATGAACAAGCCTACCTGGTAAGTGCTCATCATGACTTATAAGCATTGGCATTGGAGTGTGGGTGAGTGAGAAAGATCTTAACAAACATAGGCTAAGCAACTCTTTTGTTAATGTCCTTGACTTGACCTCAGGGATACCAGATAGAGATGTATTTTCTGATCCAGGCTATAAAATAGCTTTGTGACCTTGAAAAAGTCATTCCTCTCTGTGCCTCAGATACTTAGTTGTTAAATAGTGGGATGGCGTGTGGAACAACGTTAAGGGCTTTGGAGTAGGGCATACCTGGACTGGAATTCTGCCTCTTCCTTCTTTTTTATTTGGAGCAAGTCCTCTATTTTCCTTCAGTTTCCTCCTCTGTAAACAGGGAAGCCTAATATTTACTTCATTGGGTGGCATAAAGAGCAACTACGATCACGTCTTTAAAGTTCCTAGCACGTAGTAGGCTTTCAATTAAACTTGATTTCTTTCCCTTTCCCCTGAAAACAGGATCTTCCCTGGCTGTCATGAAGAGTTATTTAGGAAGACTTTGGCAGAATGTAAAATGCTGTTCGGTAGAACAGCTTCCCTTTCAGCCAAGTTGCTTGTTTGTATTTCAGTGAGCTTGTGGGTTAACCAAGTGGATCGGTGGTTTCCGTGCTAGGTCGTTGGGTTTGGGAATAAAGCTGCCTCTGGATCAAATGCAAAAGAGACCCAGTGGGTCGTGGGCAATGTGTGGATATGGGACTGCCTTTGAAACCTCTACAGGTTTTTTTTTTTTAAAGATTTTATTTATTTATTTATTTGACAGAGAGAGAGAGAGCACCAAGCACAAGCAGGGGGAGCAGCAGAGGGAGAGGGAGAAGCAGGCTCCCCACCAAGCAGGGAGCCCAATGCAGGGCTTGATCCCAGGACTCTGGGATCATGATCTGAGCCAAAGGCAGACACTTAACTGACTGAGCCACTAGGTACCCCCAAAACCTCTACAGTTTTTAAGGGAATTTAGGGCATTTTAGAATCATGTTCTTTTTTAAGGAAGCACTCATCTTGTGGAAAAATGCTCTGTGATCCCCATGGACAGACCCTAAGCTGGAATAAAATCTCCTTAAATGCTGTTCAGTTGCGTTTAAGAAAGAAATGCAATCCACCAAATGCAAGTTGCTTTTTCTCTTAGCGTGCTGGCCCCATGTCTGTGGCCCCTTCTTAGAAAGACATTCCTCCTTTCCCAATATTTAACACACACTTCATTTTCTCTCACTAAAGAGAGAGCTATTTTTGCAGGATCTTAGGCACCAGGTACATTTTTCATGCTTATCCTATTCATGCATAGTCCACAATGTCTCACACTGACAGTTCCATGTCCTTACCTAAACCCTCCGTATCCAACCAGGAATTCACACCGTCTGAGACTGGGTGGGTAGGTGTCAGCGTATATGACGCTGGGGAACCATCATGTTAGAAGGTCAAGTCCTTCTCAAGATAAGTTACGCTAGTCTTCAGGGTCTTCTCCTCTACCTTCACACTGGAAACAGCAGACTCAGGGAGTCATGTCATTGTGGCTCTTCTGCTTGTCCCACTGTGTCCCTGCCACATGAACTAATATGTGTCCCTCTGGCCCAAGCCTAGTATGAGAATTAGCAAAGGGAATTTTATTGGATGTGAGTGTGGAAAGAGAACGGACCTTCTTTGATCATGTTGGAGTTCCAGTGGGAGTTATTAAACCGTTTCCAAGTCATTACTGCATGCAAGTCCACACATATGCACACGCACACACACACACACACACACACACACACACACACACACACATACACACAGATGCCCACATTTCTGTTTTCCAAATTCTTGTACAATGCCAGAAGGCATAAAGCTATCTGTTCTGTGATTCTCTGAGTTTTAGGGAAACATATTAATAGAAACATCTAATGTCATATGATCATTCATTCTCAATGAATGTCCCCCAAGGGGGCAAAAATTGGTTCTTGGGGGCCAAAAAATCTTAGCTATTACAAAGAGTCTCAGTACGTAAAAAAATACACAGTATATCTTTGGTATTAAATTTTCTTGCGGGAGAGAAATTAGGAAAAATATCTAATAAAGTTCTTTGGAGGGGGGCGATGATTTTTCAAAATTTGAGAAGCACTGGCATGTGATTAAAAGTCTTGGCCTAGCTTCTTCCCATAAGCAGCCTGAAGTGACTTCTGAAAATGGTTCACTATTCACTTGACCAAGAAAACCCTACAAAATCACGCAAATCTTTGTGTTCACTTTAAGAACACACATAAAACTACCCAGGCCATCAGGGTATGCATATCTGAAAAGCTACCAATTATCTGCAGATACTTTGCAGAGCAATGTGTGCCATTCAGTTGTATAATGGTAGAGTTGGTACATGTGCCCAGGCCAAACCGTGGGCCTGGATACAGGGTCGGTGGCCCAAAAAGAGTACTGAATTTTTACTGCACATGCTTACAAATGCAGAGAGTCATGCCGAACCCAAGGGTTTAGATGTAGGTTCTCTGGTCACTGAGCACACCCAGGTGAACAAAGCTCCCAAGATGTGGCGTGGAATTTACAGGGCTCATGGTCAGATTAACCCATAAGTGAGCTCTCCCCGCCACACTGAGATGATCCTTACTGAAAAGGAGAAGGTTGTTCCTTAACCAGAAGAGAAAGTTGCACAGAAGAAAAAGAGATCCCAGAAGAAACTAAAGAAAAAAACCTTACAGCATGGGAGTAAATTCTGCATAAAATAAAAACAAAAGTAAAAAAGAAGAAGTCTTGGTCTAATGTCGCTGTCTTGCAGGACTCCGAGAACATCACAGATATGTGTCACTTACCAGGACCTCTTAATGTATCATAACAATTTGCAAAACATTGTTCTGTATGTTGCAATTTCCTGAGCTTCTTTACTAATTGCCTGATTTTTGAATGACAGTTGTAGCATGAAGGGTGGAATTTGACATGAGCATACGGAGTGAAGAGACATTTATTGTCTTTCTATATAACTTCCGTGGAATACTTCTTAGGAGAGAGGTGGATTACAACATAAACCCAGTGGCTATTCCTTTTTTTTTTTTTTTAAAGATTTTATTTATTTATTCGACAGAGATAGAGACAGCCAGCGAGAGAGGGAACACAAGCAGGGGGAGTGGGAGAGGAAGAAGCAGGCTCATAGCAGAGGAGCCCGATGTGGGGCTCGATCCCATAACGCCGGGATCACGCCCTGAGCCAAAGGCAGACGCTTAACCGCTGTGCCACCCAGGCGCCCCACAGTGGCTATTCCTAAATGACCCTGCGTATCTGTTGCTTTCCTCTCCTGGTACACAAAACAGGTCTTGAGTGTGTGAAAAGGTATTTCTTAGGGATTTTTGTTGTTGTCGTTCTAAGTGACTTCTCTTGAATTATCAGGCATTCAAAGACAAAAACTGTAGATTTGCTCCAGCTTTAGAAGCTCTGACGGTGAAATGGGGAGAGAAGAGAGGAAAGAAGAAAGTTCAGGTTAACCGAAGATAAATCATCGTGTGGATTTTGTGTATATGTATCCCCAAACCGTACAAGCACTTTTGAGGTTAATTTCAGTGGGCAAATTAGTAGAATGGACCTGAGAAGAGGAAATTCTTGGTCCATGTGTAGATTTGTCCGTGTATATATCTGACTGAACACAACTTTTTTTTTTTTTAAAGATTTTATTTATTTATTTGACAGAGAGAGAGGCAGCCAGCGAGAGAAGGAACACAAGCAGGGGGAGTGGGAGAGGAAGAAGCAGGCTCCCAGTGGAGGAGCCTGATGTGGGACTCAGTCCCAAGACCCTGGGATCACGCCCTGGGCTGAAGGCAGATGCTTAACGACTGAGCCACCCAGGCGCCCCTGAACACAACTTTTAAAACGTTACTTCTCTTTTCACTAGTTGGTGAAATATATTGAAGATTCTGTATTCAGAATATTAAATCAAGTGATTTCAATAATTAACTGGAAATGAGAGTCACTAGAGAGAGCACATATGAAATAAACACACCCACAATCTCATGTGTGCATATTTAGGGTTAGAGGGATAGACAATAGGGAATGTGGATTGTATGCCTGATTAATGAGCAGTGCTAATGGGCAGAATGGCCATCCTCTCAACATTTATCATTCTTCATTCTCATGAACACCTTGTGAACAGACAATGTCATTTATCACAGATCACACCAAAGTAGCATTAGGTAATTGATTTCCATCTTCTACCCCCTGCTTCTCCCAAGTTCACAAGCCCAATAGCTCATGTTCAATCTCATCTCTTCCTTTTGTCGTCAGATTCCTGCTAAGAGAGATGCATGGCTATGAAGGTATGTAGAAATGACTGGTGAGAGAGCTAGCGGTCTGTTGCCTCAGGAGAGCAGTTTGAGGAAACCAGATCATAGATTTCCAGTCTCTGTGTGAGTGCTCACCCCAGCTTACTGCTCTCAGAAGGCCCAAGCCTTCTCTGCAGTCTTTTCATGGCCGACTTCATCTCCTGGTTCCTCAGGGTGTAGATCATGGGGTTCAGCATGGGGGTAATGACCGTGTTATTGATGGACACAGCTGTGTCCATGGGCAGCATAGTGAAGGGCCTGCAGTAGATATAGACGCAAGGCACAAAGTGCAGAGTCACCACAAGGATATGGGAGGTGCAGGTGGACAGGGCCTTTTTCCGCCCCTCCCCAGAGTGAGATCTCAGCATCGCCAGAATGACGGTGTAGGACCCCAGGAGCAGGAAGAACCACAGTAGGGTCACCAAGCCATTGTTAGAGATCAGGAGAAGCTCGAGGGCAAAGGTGTCGGTGCAGGCCAGCTTAACCACCTGGGGCACATCACAGTAGAAGGCATCCAGGATGTTGGGGCCACAGAAGGGGAGCGGAAGCATCAGAATTATCTGGGCAATTGAGTGCAAACCACCACCCACCCAGGAAGCCACCACCAAGCCCACCCACACCTCTCTCCTCATAATGGTCACATAATGCAGGGGTTTGGCGATTGCAAGGTATCTGTCATAGGCCATCACAGAGAGGAAGAAAATGTCTGCACCACCAGCAAAGTGGAAGAAGAAGATCTGTGCCATGCAGCCATTGTAGGAGATGGTTTTCCTTTCTGATAACAGATCCACCAGGAACTTGGGAACAGTGACAGATGAAAAAACAATGTCCAGGACTGATTTGTTCCGCAGAAAAAAGTACATGGGAGTGTGAAGGTGGGACTCACAGGTGATGGTCACCACAATGAGGGCATTGCCTAGCACGGTTGCTACGTACACAGCAAGGAAGACCACAAACAAGAAAAATTCGAGCTCCTGGAAGTGAGTGAGTTCCAGGAAGACAAATTCCTTCACATCGGTGTGGTTGCTCTGGCCCATGGTGCAGACCATCCTCCTCCAGGGCTACCTGGGGAGAAGGTACGTTAGGGTTAGGAGTAGAGTGTTGTGAGGGGATGGCGTCATTTATTGTATGTTCTTATAAGGCTCTCTTGAGTGTCCAGATCATCATGACTACTCAGAAAAACTGGCTTAGGGTTTCCCCTTTTGTGGCCTGGAAATTCTTTATCCTGATGATTCTTTTCCCTATTGGAAATATCCTGAGTGGACAGCAAGAGCCATCATACTCTGATGCCTTTCCTCTGACAAGAGGAAGATGGCAAGACTATGGTCATTTGACTGATGGCTTGCCTTCTGTCCTGCAAGAGTAGCTTCCTCACACGTGTGCAGCACGTTATACTTTACCAAGAGCTTTCACCTGCAACATCTCATCTTGAGTTTCATTCTCATGATGTCTCTGTGGGGTCTAGAGAGTGGTGATGACCATCTCCATGTCATATTGGGGGAGCTGAAGCTTAGAGCAGTTAATGTCTTGCCCACATTTGCACAACTGCAAAGTTAGTCAGTGGCAAATCAAGGATTCAAATCCAAATAATTTTTAGGACTTGACAAAGACCAAATGTTAATTGGGCTCCTCCAAGCCCTCTTTTCAGCTTAGCCTGGACCTTGGCCTTCTGTGTCTTTTTTTTTTTTTTGCTGAGAATCCTGCTAAATCATTTTACCAAGAATCCCCTACCCTTGACATCTGATCAAATGTGTCATCCCTGACCCTTGATACCTAACTCCTTGTATCTAAATCCTTGGCTTATCTTTGTAAGAGTCCTGTTCAGTCAGTTTAGCAAGTATTCCTTGGTCTTGATGTGTCCTTTTTCATAATTTTCCATCCACTGACCCCCTCACTCTGCTCATTGGCTATAAATCCCCACTTATCCTTATTGGAATTAAGCTTAATCTCTCTCCTTTATTGCAATCATCTTCACTCCTGTTGCAACGGTCTTAAATAAAATTTGTCTTGCCATTTTAAACAAGTGTTCAGTGAATAATTTTTGTTTAACAGAGTCCAGAAGTTCTCCCCCTATACCATTCTGCCAGATCAGAGAGTCTGGAACTTACTTTGGTTTATCAGAATTATAGTGGGTAGATAAGGCTTAAGTGATTAATTAAATAGCCTGACTACTTAATCCTTACCTCCTCCTTTAAAGGAAAAGAAGAACCAGGACTTCATAAGTACTCCTCCCTGCACTCGGGGACACTTGGACCTCACTGGGCCCACAGGGCTCTTGATAAGAGTGTAGAGCAGGGCACATTCAGGTATTATGGACAAACTGATTGTTAAATCTTGAGGTGACTTAATCAAAGGTCCTCACTTTAGGGGTGAGCAGAGAAGAGTGTTTATTTTTTAAGAACCAGTCTGACTTGGTGAAAGACGGAGAATTTTTTTTTTTTAACATTCAAGTACTTTTCTGTTTTTTTTTGTTTGTCATGAAAACACTTAAGATCTACCCTTTTAACAAATTTCAAGTATACAATAAAATATTTTAACTGTAGTCACCATGCTGTACATTAGATCTCCAGAAATTATTCATCTTGCATAACTCGAATGTTGTGCTCCTTGGCCAACACCTCTCATCTCCTGCTCCCCCCAGCCCCTGGTCACCACCATTCTACTCTCTGCTTCTATGAGTAGAGCATGTTATGCTAAATGAAATAAGCTGGACACAGAAAGATAAGTACTGCATGATCTCATTTATATGTGGATTCTAAAATAGTTGAACTAATAGAAAGATAGAGATTTTTAACCAGGTTTGATGACTCAAACCTCAGGGATTTTCTACTGTTGCTGTATTCTAGCAAAATAGGTTGATTTGTTTTTTTCAAATCAGATATTTGGCCATCAGAGGACAAAGCTCTTTTCAATAAGAATATCTGTATGTCCAAGGACATACAGCAGATAAGTTTTAAAAAATTCAAATAGCTGAGATGACTAAAATCCAGTTAAACAATAGAAAATAGATAGTCTTGGTATCCGCAGGAATGAGATTACATCTGAAGAGGATAGGGTAAGAAAGAAGAGAGTAAACTAGACGAAAGAAGAAATGAGCACTTTCCCTGAAATAAAAACATAACAAAACATCCCACGAACAACCTATTTCTTGATGTTTCTTTTTCCAGTTCTGTTCTACTTGAGAGCTTTTTATGATTTAACTTAAGGTTTTGGGACATATAAAAAGCCTCTGGGGGCACCTGGGTGTCTCGGTCGGTTGAGTGTCTGACTCTTGATTTTGGCTCAGGTCATGATCTCGTGGGAGGGATCATGGGATCATGAGGGGTCATGGGATGGAGCCCTGCCTTGGGTTCCACGCTCAGCGGGAGTCTGTTTAGAATTCCTTCTCCCTCTCCCTCAGCCCCTCCCCCCGTCTCTCTCAAATAAATAAACAAATCTTTAAAAAAGGCTCTGAAATAAACTTCTCTGTCAATTTTCCTAGATCCCTTATATTCTTCTCATTAGAACCATTTACTTCCTGTTGAAAAGTGAATTTTTTCTTAAAAGTTTTTTTTTTTTTTTTTTTTTTAAATATGATCTGATAGGAATCCTATGTATGCCAGCAACCAGGAATAGCACCTTACCTAGAACTGGCACTCTGGGGCTTTTTACTGCCACCTAATAAATATCAGAAAGCCTTGCAAAGGGTATTTTGTATTCAGAATTATGTTATAGTCTTTAACAAAGGTGTCTAGAAAAAAGAGCTCACCTAAGACTGTGTTAAGGGCAGGGTCTATTCAGTGTCCCCCATGTGAGACCACAGGGAAACATTTGTCCTAGACCCCAGTGTAAGGGAGTACTCCCCTGGAAAACCAGTAAGATTCTTCCTCATAGACAATGAAGGCCATGTACGGGGCCGTTTCCCCTTGCTTTGTCTTCCATACACTCGAAACATATATGTGGCTTAATTTCCTACGCCATACTTTTTCAAGTGTAGTCTCTTAACAGTTTCTTAGTTTTACTCTTTTATTATGTGTGTTTTGTTGCTGTTGCTGTAAGATCTCCCTAATCCTTTGTAGAATGCATTGGGTAAATACATTGACTACTAAGGCAGAGAATGGTTTTCATAGGTATATGGCAATCAGGCAGGTAGAGAATAAGCATTGGTCATGAGGGCTAGACTGGATTGGGGGGTGTTAGCCAGGTGAGCATAACAGTCTTGGGAAACGGGTTGGACAGGGAACATGGAAACCCGGGGTGGGTGGGTGGCATTGGGAGTCAAGCTTATAGAATATATTTAGGTGAGGGGTCACAAAAGTCATACACTGACCTCTTCAGTTTGCCTAGTTGGGCCCTAATTACTTTTTTCAAATAATGCTGCTCTCAACATTTTGTACATGCATTTTCATATGCATCTCCAAGTCCAGAAATGGGCTTAGAAGACTGAAGATTTTGTCACCTGAGTCATATAAATGTCAAAAAATTAATTAAAATATTAGAAAGAAGTTTAACTGAATGTTTTTATAATTTTGGGGGTAGAGGACTTTGTAACTATGGCATCAAAGATTATGAGATTTGACTAAATAAAGATAGGAAACTTTAATGTTTCAAAAACATGAAAAATAAGTTAAAAATAAATGAAAAACCTGGGAAAATATATGTAAAAAACATAATACAAAATAGGCTTAAATTCTTTGATGTATAAAGAACTTTTGTCAATCAATAAGAAACAGATACAAAAATGAGTCATAATTGACAGAGGAATGCAGTTGGTCAGTCCACATATGAAGAGATGGTCAACTGCATATATGGTTGGTAGGAGTGTATACATAAGGACAAACTTTCTGGGGTCATCCTGGAAATATGTGTCAAAACTTAAAATATGAAAATCCTTTCATGCAGAAATTCTACTTTAGGAATTTATGCTAAAGTATTAATAAACCACTAAAAACCACTATAAAGTGTTAGTGCTTTATATCATAAAAATAAAAGTTGATCATAGAGGAAATTAGAATTTAAGTTAACATCTGATATCTAAAATTGTTTCAGTAAGTTATGGTACAATAGAACAATCTAGTTTTACAGTCATTCAGATTGATAATGTAGAACTTGTGGATATGGTAATATCCCCTTTTAGTGACAGATGGAAGCGCTGAATGTGTCATACAATGTTATCTTGGAGAAAAAAATCTACATGCCTGGAAGAAATCTGGAAAAATATCATGACAGTGGCAGCCATTACCTGTGAGTAATTGGGTTTTGGTAATTTTACTTCAAGAAGATATTCTATTGTGTCCAGTTAAAAAAAAAAAAGATTTTAAATGCCTTCTGATTTTGAAAAAAACCCTCACATATTTACAACTTGAAGTAGATTTCCCCATTAATTTGAACTCTGATGTTATGCCTCTTATATTTTCCTCTTCCTCTTCTGTGAAATTGTCTTAAGAAAGGTGAGTTCTTAAGAAAAGAGAAGTGTAGGGAAGACAGTTCTAAGTATTCTCTTGATATTTAATGGTTCTGTGAGCCACTGGCTGAAGATGTCTAGAAGAGAGCTTGGGACCAACCAAGTGAGATCTCGACACTGGTGTTGAAGTTGCTTACTATTGGTTTCTCTTTTTGAATGAATATGATTCCACTCAGTCTTCTAGGCAGTCATCTTAAAATGTTCCAGATTTTAGTGCAATGTCAGGACAGGATAGAATGGTGGCCTTTCTATCTCGTAACCTCAGGGCTGCATTATGAACCCTAGAGGCAGCTTGTTCGAAAGAGCACAGCCTTTGAATTCAGGTTCAAGCATTTTGAATGTTGACTGTGTGACCCTGAGAAACGTAACTTTTATGCAACGCCTAATCTTCCTCTGTGGAAGTGGAAGCATAAGGCTTATCCTGCAAACTGGGGTTTACTTGTGATAATGTAGCGCATTTACGACCTGTCATTATGTATCTATTTGTTTCTGCCTCTTCTTCCAAATGTAAATTCCTTGAGGGCAGAGACTTTGTTTTGTCACCATTGTATCTCCTGTTCCTACCTGGCATATATCAGTTATTCTGTGATTCTTTTTGAATAGAGGAATGGACGGATGGATGCCCAGTGTCTGATATACAGTACTTGTTTATTTTCACTTCATCTCCAGCCTCATCCTAAATGTCCCCCCTTTCCTGCCATTCACTTTTGTTGCTGCAGATGTCCTTCGAATGACAATTCATATGAGAGCACATTGTAAACTTCAAAGCACTATACAAGCATGGGGTATTAGTACCACCATACTGTTAATGACATTATATAATTCTGTTTCTCTCCCTGCATCCTGCTAGCTTTTAATCTCTTTTTTAGAGAAAGACTGTACCAGTTATTTTTCTATATATTGTAAGTGCTCAGTAATGTTTATGGAATGAGTTTTAAAGAAAAAAAAATCCTTCTAATTTGAATGTGTCTTGAGAAGCCTAATATTTTACATAAGAGGCAGGAGATCTTAATCAGCCGAAGGCTTTTAGCTGTAATGGACAAATACAAGAATCGCACATGGATATGGTACCTTTCAGGCACCAGAGACTGAACGCTATTGAAATTCTAAAGTTGTGTGTGCGCTAAGCTAGGTTGCCTGCAATTGTGTCTTCAGGTACCCTCACCTACCTTTGCATTAGAAAGGGGAGTCTGCCAGGTGCCCCATCTTCACTGCTCTGCTCCTCTTTTCCCAAATGCATGCACAGTCTACAAGCTCCCTGAGACACTGAATTGGAAGTCTCATATAATGATCAGCATAGGGAATAGTGTCAGATATTTGTAGGAAATATATTTTTCAATGGGGAAGCTGGCGTTGCAGATGCAATGGGAGTTATTAAAAAGTTACTAACACGTGTATATATTGGGATTTTTCCATCTATCTTTCTGTTCTCGCTTTCCAGTTTAATCCCACTGTGGTCTGAGAGTTTACCTTGGATGATCTGTGAAGGTGTGTTTAATGGCCCATAATATGGTCTATCCTGGTGAACGTTCCGTGTGAGCTTGAGAAAAATGTGTATACTGCTGTTCTTGGACGAAATATATTATACATATTAATTAGATCCAGTTAATTCATGTTGCTATTTAATTCAACTGTATCATTATTGATTTTCTGCCTTTTGGATCTTAAATTACGGGTAGAGGAATGTTGAAGTCTCCAACTGTAATAGTGGATTTGTCTACTTCTTGTATTTCTATCAGTTTTTGCCTCACCTATTTGACACTCTGCTGTTAAGTGCATATACATTAATGATGTTACATACTGGGAAAATTAACCCCTTTATCATCATCACTATAAAGATCTTTTAATCTCTGATAATTTCCCTTGTTCTGAAGTCCATTTCATCTCAAATTAATGTATCTACTCCAGTTTTCTTTTGGTATATTTTTCTCCACTGAATTACTTTTAATCTGTGTCTTTAAATTTAAAATAGGTTTTTTGTAGAAAACATAAAGTTGGGTTTAAAAAAAAATCCACTCTGTGGTCTCTTTTTTTTTTTTAAGATTTATTTATGTGGGGCACCTGGGTAGTGCAATCGTTAAGCGTCTGCCTTCAGCTCAGGGCGTGATGCTGGCATTATGGGATCGAGCCCCATCTCAGGCTCCTCCGCTGGAAGCTTGCTTCTTCCTCTCCCACTCCCCCTGCCTGTGTTCCCTCTCTGGCTGGCTGTCTCTCTGTCAAATAAATAAATAAAATCTTAAAAGATTTATTTATGTATTCATTTGAGAGAGAGAGGGTGCAAGCACAGGGGGAGGGGCAGAGGGAGAGAGAAAATCCTCAAGCAGGCTCTCCACTGAGCAGGGAGCATGACGCGGGGCTCAAACCCAGGACACTGAGATCATGACCCAAGCCAAAGGCAGACAGTTTAACTGACCAAGCCATCCATGTGCCTCTCGTTTGTTTTGTTTTTTACACTCTCCATATAAGTGAAATCATATGGTATTTGTCTAAGTCTGATTTATTTCACTTAGCATAATAAATCCATCCACGTTGTTGCAAATGCCAAGATCTCATCCTTTTTGATGGCTGTGTAATATTGCTCTGTGTGTGTGTGTGTGTGTGTGTGTGTGTGTGTGTGTGTACGTCACATCTTCCTTATCCATTCATCTATTGAT
The DNA here is from genome assembly GCF_024610735.1 of Ursus americanus. NCBI lineage: Eukaryota > Metazoa > Chordata > Mammalia > Carnivora > Ursidae > Ursus > Ursus americanus. The sequence continues at coordinate 36,046,954 of NC_142150.1, read as the reverse complement.
GGCCACTTGGATTGCTTCCATATCTTGGCGATTGTAAATAATGCTGCAATAAACATAGGGTATATATTTTTGAAATAGTGTTTTCATTTTCTTTGGGTAAATACCCAGTAGTGAAATTATTGGATCAAATAGTAGTTCTATTTTTAATTTTTTGAGGAACCTCCATACTGTTTTCCACAGTGGCTGCACTAATTTATGTTTCTACCAACAGTGCATGAGGGTTCCTTTTCTCCACATCTTCGCCAACAATTGTTGTTTCCTGTGGTTTTGATTCTAGCCATTCTGACATGTGTAAGGTGATATCTCATTGTGGTTTTGATTTGCATTTCCTGCAACAGGTTATTTTTGAGGCTAGGTTCCTTTTTTCCCCTTTTAAAAAATTTTTTATTAATTTTTTTATTATGATGTTCAATTAGCCAGCATATATTACATCATTAGTTTTCTCTGTAGTGTTCAACGATTCATTAATTGTGTATAACACCCAGTGCTCATCACCACACGTGCCTATTGGACAATGGGAATGATATTGCTTATCTCATGGGGCTTGAGATTCCTGTTTCAGAAGAAGTACATAAAGTTCAAAGTAAAGTTTCAGGTACCAAGTGAGTGCTCTTGTAGAGGGGCATATTACCAATGGTGGCTATTTGGTATGGATGGAGTATATGTCATGGACTCCATGTTGACATATGCTAAATACAGGAAACCTGAGTCCCTATGAGAGATACGCAAGTTCAGAGGAAGATGGTTATAGAGGTAATGTTGGGAATTTAGTCTTCTTGAGATTGAAGCATCAGTCAAGGGGCTCTTTTTGATCTTTCTTATATCTTGTCTTTAAAAATTCAATTTAGAGAGTAGCCTTGAGAAAGAACATTCACAGCTTAAGGGTAGGATTTCCTAGCACCATAAATTCTATTTTCTATTTGATAAGTTGACACCAGAAGGAGAGACATAGGGATATACTACCCTGAATATTACTTTACAAAGAAATTAGAATGATTTATCATCAGGGATTTTTGATGTAACAGGAATTCCTGAACTCTTATTGTAAAGGTACAGAGACCCTCCGAACTTAGAAGAGGGGATAGTCTTTCCTCGAGACAGAGGGGTAAGTCCCTGCCCTTGCCATAAAACAGAGAATTCAGTCTCAGCAAGAACCACACAGAGAGATGGAAACCTAACATAAATTCCACAAATTACATATATTATATAATTTAATTCCCACACTTACTGTGCCAAATAGATGTGAAATTAAATATTAATCAATTTTAATTTAGTAGCATACCCTTGGTAGATTTAGAGAAGGAGGCTGTAACAGCACAGGTGACATCCATAAATTGTCAGTCGGCAATTTGTGGCTCTGGGATTGGAACCTTGATCATCTGAAAAATACCCACCTGGCAGATTATCATCCTGATTACATAAAACAGCCACTGTGCTATCTAGCACAACGCTCCATGAGTAATAGGTAACCATTAATTCCTTTATGTATACTGTGGGGGAATGGTGGGAGGCATCTTGGGAATTGATCCTTCTCCAATTAGATGATAATACCAGAACAAATATAATACAATATAATTTTATTGGTGTGCAAGACCCAGAATGTTTTACACATCTTACCTCACTGAATTGGCTCTTACCAGTTTCAGATGTCTTAAAATTTATGGCTTGACCATTTGGATCGATAGTTTTGACTTGACAGATGTCTTGACCGTGAAAGTGAAATGGCATACACTGGTATCAAAGTAAGGAACCAGACCTGCTTCAGGGTGGGGTGTGCGCGCTTTTTCTGCAAGTGCGCCCTCTTCTGGTCCAGAACTTGTCCTCCTTTAACTTTCGAGGTGCTTAGAGCCTTCTTTCACTCTCAGATCCTTACTGTACACAGGTCTACAAGACTCAGAGTAACCTCTATTAAAAGGGGGAGCTTGATATCTTAAGAGGGGACAAGCCTTAAACTAACATGAGTTTCAGATGGTAGAATTCGAGGCATCGGCATGCAAATAGGGGGAGTTTGGAGTTTGGGGACTTCCCTTGTGCCTAGAATATATGCCACTCCTAATTTTCTAGGTAGGGGGTTGAGAGCAGGCAACCTCCTCGGGAACTTTTTTTCCCCCTTAATTTCTTTTCCTTGGAGCAAAGATTCAAACATGGGTCAGGATGCTAATCAGGATGTCATCAGAGGAGCAGGAGAGGACAGAAAGACAGAATGTCTAGGGTAATGCATGGAGAAGAGACTCAAGAAGTTTCTGTCCTCTGGCTGAATCTTATAGTTCCCAAGGGGCTCGAAAATAGTAAATAAGCCTGGCTGGCACATGCACACACAGCAAATGCTGACTGTCTGTGGGCACACTCCCTTCCTCATGCACCTGCCAGTCTGTTCTCTAAGTACTTTGTGCTTCGATTGACTCTGCTTTGCATACAGTCTAATCAGGCACATGTAGCTCCTTCCTGTCCTCAGGTTGCTGCTTTCTAAAGAGGCCGTGAGAACTTGAATCTGGCTTATTTGTCAATCCTCCTGGGCCCAGGAGGGTGTGTTTGTGGGCAGACACTAGACATGACAAGACAGAGGGAGATTGGAGAGAAACTAACCTTTAAGAAACTCTTTTCCAGAGGAAAACACAGACAGCAACCTCTGTGACCTTGGCCACAGCAACTTCTTGCTAGGCACATCTCCAATGGCAAGGGAAACAAAGGCAAAAATGAACTATTGGGACTTCCTCAAGATAAAAAGTCAACAAAACTGAAAGACAATTGACAGAATGGGAGAAGATATTTGCAAATGTCTTATCAGGTAAAGGGCTAGTATCCAAAATCTATAAAGAACTTATCAAACTCAACACCCAAAACACAAATAATCTAATCAAGAAATGGGCAGAAGACATGAACAGACATTTCTCCAAAGAAGACATCCAAATGGCCAACAGACACATGAAAAAACGCTCAACATCACCCGGCATCAGGGAAATCCAAATCAAAACCACAACGACATACCACCTCACAGCAGTCAGAATGGTTAAAATTAACAAGTTGGGAAATGACAAATGTTGGTGAGGTTGTAGAGAAAGGGGAACCCTCTCACGTTGCTGGTGGAAATGCAAGCTGGTGCAGCCACTCTGGAAAACAGTGTGGAGATTCCTCAAAAAGTTGAAAATAGAGCTACCCTATGACCCAGCAATTGCACTACTGGGTATTTACCCCAAAGATACAAAGGTAGTGACCCAAAGGGGCACCTGCACCCCAATGTTTATAGCAGCAATGTCCACAATAGTCAAACTATGGAAAGAGCCCAGATATCCATTGACAGATGGACCTATAAAGAAGATGCGGTGTATATATATACAAAATGGAATAGTACTCAGCCATAAAAAATAAAATCTTGCCATTTGCAAAGACATGGATGGAACTAGAGGGTATTATGCTAAGTGAAATAAGTCAATCAGAGAAAGACAATTATCATATGATCTTCACTCATATGTGGAATTTAAGAAACAAAACAGGATCATAGGGGAAGAGAGGAAAAAATAAAACAAGATGAAATCAGGGAGAAAAACCATAAGGGACTCTTAGTCATAGGAAACCAACTGAGAGTTGCTGGAGGGACGGGGGTGGGAGGATGGGGTAACTGGGTGATGGGCATTAAGGAGAGCACGTGATGTAATGAGCACTGGGTGTTATATAAGACTGATGAATCACTGACCTCTACCTCTAAAACTATAATACATTATATGTTAATTAATTGAATTCAAATTTACAAGAAAAAAAGAACCTTTTCAGTGCCTATTAACACCTGTAGCTTTGGACAGTAGAGAAGGGGTTTCCAAAGTCCAAGGTTAGGGGGTGCATTTGGGGAGATGGTTCTCTATATCCCTATAGATGAATCACTACATTTACTCCTGCTTATCTCTGTGAAGGAAGGCTTTGCCAACTCCGAAGTCCATGGCTTTATGAATTTGTCACTCTCTGGGGTGTAGAGGATACATTCTTGCTTATGTTTTCTAAAAACAGAGGTAATTAATTATATATTCTGGTGGTCAGATCCTCAGATTCCCAGAGTTGATCAATCTTGGACTTTTCCTTTGTGGTCCATGAGGAAAACACACAGGAGGGTCTAAAAGACCCAGCACAGGATAAACAACTGATCATAGAAAACCCTGTTCTCCTCACCTCCAAACAACCTGTCAGCATAGAGAATCTCGTAAGCATTGAGTTTCTATCATTCACCAAGTGTCGGGCTGGGCATTTTGCATATGTTAACATATTAAATCCTGCAAACCACCCATTTACGGATCATATGATGGATGTAGAAAGACACTTTGCACTCTCATCATGACCCATACTCTGTTCACGCACACGTCGTGACCTTTCCCTCAGGCGACATAGCACACATACATGGGCTTTCCCTAGATTATGCATATGTGTATGCACATGCATATAAAAAGCAATAAACGATGACAGGCTCATAAGAAAAGCAACTTACTTGTTAAATATACATTAAAATTTTAATCTAACAAGCCACTTACTTATGTTAAATAAATATTTAATGTTAATTTGATATAAGTTTTAAGTTAATATAAAAATTTTAGTTCACTTTCTTCATAAACAGAGCATGGAATTGAACATTTATCACATAGGTAAAATTAATAGTAAAAAGGTACAGAGAAGTTGATTCTTAATTCCTGTTACAGCCAGTTAAGGGGAAGAGAGACACCTAGATGAGGAAATGAGGTATGATTTTCAAGGACTACAAGGTCGTTTCAGTTTTTGCCGTCATGCATAGCACCGAGATGGACATCCTTGGATGTCTGTGCACATCTTAGAATACATTCCTACAAAGACAATAGTTAGGACTAAAGCATGTACATCTTAATGATTTTTTGATACATGTTGCCAAACCTTTAGAAAGACAGTACAGTTTTATATTTTCACCAACTGTATATGAGAGGGCCTATTTTCCTGTACCTTTGTTAGCATTCAGTATTATTTACTTTACACTTTGCCTAGCTAATACAAAATTTTTCTATGGTTACATTATCATCTCTTTGAATATCAGTACAGTTGAGTATTTTCTCATCAAATTATTAGCATTTGCATTTCTCCTTTCGCAAATTGCTTGCTCATAACTGTGCCCATGTTTTCAATTGGTTTATCTTTTTCTAATTTTGTTTGTGAGAGACATTTATATGAACTATTGTGTACTACATGTGGCGTGCATATTTTCCCTGGTTAAACATATGTTCTTTAACTTTCTTTATGTTTTGTTTGTCATACAGATTTTAACACTATTGTGGTCAAACCTGCCCTTATTTCCTTTATGGTTTGCTTTTAGCATTAAATTTAGAAAGATTTTTTTTTCTATCTATGTATTATTATTTTTTTAGAAAGGGAGAGAGAGAGAAGGAGAGGAAAAGGGGGATAGTGGGAAGGGGCAAAGGGAGAGGGAGAGAGAGAATCTTAAGCAGGCTCCTCACTCAGCACAGAACCCAACATGAGGCTCAATCTCATGACCCTGGGATCATGACCTGAGGCAAAATCAAGAGTCAGATGCTTAACAGACTGAGCCACCCAGGTGCCCAGCATTATAACTTTTAAAAAGCACACAGCTCTTCACTTCTTTGCAACTTGCTTTATTTTTTGCAGTGCACGTGAATTTGAAACTAGAAAGAATAAGGTGTTTTGGATTTTGAAACTAGAATAAAATATTTTGAAACTAGAAAGAGTAAAAATTAAGAAGGGGAGACTTTTTAATTTCTGCCTCAAAACTTTTTAAAAAATAAGTTATTTAATGTTTAAATATGCTCTAGAAAGTGTTTCTGGCAAAACTGAGTTTTGTAAATATTTTATAAAATGCCTTTATACTTTAACCAAGTTAAGTCAGTTTTTCATTTCTAGGGGAAAGAACTATATTTCAGAGATGGAAAATTTCCAAATGAGGGAGAGAAAGCTGGTCTTCAGAGTATTTTGTTCCAGAAACAGTGGATTCATGTTGTGATCCAATGGTCTCTTTTCCTTTTTGTCTACAGTTAAAGAGGAAGGGGGCGGAAAAGGCTAGGCTCACACTTGCTTTTAGGCACAAAGTGGGTTAGATTTCTCAGACTAGGGAAATGGGTACTCTCATACCTGATTGAAGAATTAAGCCCATTCAAGCCAGGAATATGGTAACACATCTCTTACTGCAATTAAGCAGTTTTACTTAAATAAGTTATGCCTGGAGAGAGCAAAGGTGAAAAGTGATTGAGGATTGATGTATAGGGTGTTTTATTTGCTTTCCCCTTTATCTCTAGTTGTATATTATACTTACAATAATTAGTACTGCCAAAGTTTCAAATTGTTATGAATAACAGTTGAATTAAAAACTCTCTTAAATTTTTTTTTAAAAGAGTAATAGATGGGGAAAAGGATCTAATTTTGTTTGGTGTCTCTTTCATTGAAACAAATCTACAAGAAGCCTTCTTAGCCATACACAAGGCAGTAATATAAGCACTATTCTCAGCAAAAGCCAAAATTACTGTAAATGGTGAATCATTCATTTATTAAACAAACACTTATTCCATGCCTACTATATGCTAGACACTGTGTTAGGTTCTGGGAGAACAGCAGTGAACAAGGATCAGTCTCTGTTTTCAAGAAAAAAAGAAGGATCTGGGTTGAGTTTATTCTAACCTACAGAACTGTAAGATAATAAATTTATGCTGTTTAAGCCACTTAGTTTGTCGTAATTGGTTTGTAGCAGTGATAGTAAAGTAATACACTCAGATTCTTCAGACCAAACTATGTAGAGGCCACGTTTTGTTTCGCTTACATGTAAAGCTCCCTCTCAGGTCAGGTGGAGGTCTATGATGTATGAACTGGTTGTCAAATAAGACAGCTAAGGAAAACAAAGGGCATGCATGTGTGTTTTAACTTGAGGAAGAAGAAGGTAAAATGATTTGATACTGAATAATCTGTCGATTTTCTTTAAGGTAAACCTTTTCCCATAATTTTCATAAACGGAATCACTTCTTTTAGGAAGAAAGAATAATTATCCTTAGTCAAACTTACTCATTTGGATTAAAAAAATACCAGAATTCAGGCATGTTAATTCTAAGTTTCAAGGGAATAATCTATTCTTAGGTCCCCAAGTCTGCTCTTTTGGCCAGTCTGGCCCCTCCATTGGATCTTACATCTGAAATAATCATAGAGGCTTCCTCACATTATCCTCTGGCAGCTGGGGAAGATTAAACTAGAGCTATCTGGGGCATAGAATCCATCAATAGAGGTGATTCTCAGAATTTCCAATATGCCATATAGGTCCTAATATTCACAAAGGCAACTGATAAAGGAACTTTAGGAAAAGTTACCTATTGGGTAATACTACTGGGTGTTATTTCTATGGGTCATTTTAAGTTTGCTTGACTTTGGGAAAGAATTTAGAAGACCAGAGACAAACATCTTTCCTCCCCATGCATCCTTTATGGTCTTGCAGACATGAAAGAAATAATTGATCCACCTATACGAACAACAAAATCAAATAAAATCTTTTTACATACTCAATAGACCCACACTATTGGAAAGTGAGTGTGCTGGGAAGGGGACAGAGCAACAAATGAATGAGAGAGGGATTTGCCAGCAGGAATTGTTGTGCTGGCCAACTCCACTGTGATAACCCTCCATGAAGGAGGGCTGACCTGGAGGTGAGAGCCTGAGTGTACCTTCCTGAGATGATAGCAGATAATACTCATTGTAGGTCTTCAGGGGTTAATCTATTAAGAAACAAGGATCTTATAGGAGCAATGGGTTCAGATAGAAGAGAGCAACTGGAACTCAGAATGTGGTGAGAAAAGGAGGGCATGCTGTGAGATGGAGTCAGGGGCTGAACAGGTGGAGGGATGACATGGTAGAAATCAAGGAGATACTGAGCAAGTAGGCAGTTTAGGTGACTGAGACTGGGAAGAAGAGCACTGATGTGATTCTGTGGGGTTCAGAATTTCTAGGCCCCTACATAGCTGAGATAGAAAGGTAGCCAAAGGTAATATCCTTCAATCTTAGCAAATTATTCAGTAGTCATAATGGGAGTCCAGCAGGGATGCCTTGGAAGAGTGTTTAATGGAGTAGGCATCTTGTTCTTTTAATTCACCTCAACCATACACAGTGTATCTTTTTGGGTTCTGCCATTTACCGGTAGTAAGAGTCATACATTTGTACAACATCAGGGCTGTTTGTGGTTAAATGTGGAAAGTAACATTTGGGCAGAGCATGGGATCTGGAGTTAGGAAGACCAGGGTCTGAATGGGTTCTGCCTCTGACTTCCCATATGGCCCTGGGTAAGTCAGTCTTCCTTAGTGGGACTGCATTTCCTCATTTGTAACAAGGGGATGGTGCTACGTGCATCACAGAACTGCAATGAATATTTAATTAAATAATGTGCCTGGTACACGTTAAGCACTTAATAAAAGGTGGTTGTTATAATACCAGCTGTGAGGACAGGGTATCCTGGGGTGGTGTTTCTGCTAAAGTAATCTCTTCCCCCTTTTGACTATCCATGGTGGGGTCAGCAGGTAGATGGCCATGCACACAAGATGTCTCCCTTGTCAATGCTAGAGGTGAAGGTAGATGCCAGGGATCATTTGTCTCTGTCAGTCTGGAGACATATACGTTCAATCACGAACTAGGAAAAACACTTTCTTCTTCTCCAACACCTTCCACAGGGCATCTTTGATCTCTCTGTTCCTCAAACTGTAAATGAGAGGGTTCAGCATGGGGATCACCAGCGAATAGAACACAGACACCACCTTGTCCTTGCCAAGTGAGTAGCTGGAGCTGGGTCGCAGGTACATGAAAAGGGCCGTCCCAAATAACAGAGTCACCACCATCAGGTGCGAGGCACATGTGTTGAAGGCCTTCCTTCGGCCTTCCACTGAGCGGATCTTCAAGACAGCAGCTCCTATGTAACTGTAGGAGATGAGGAGGATGAGGAATGATGTCCCCGCCACAGTGACCACCACGAGAAAATTCACCACTTGGCTAGGGAAGGTGTCAGAGCAAGAAAGTGCCAGGACTGGTGGGAGGTCACAGAAGAAATGGTTGATGATGTTGGGTCCGCAGAAGTGGAGCCGGAATATGGAGCTGGCCTGGACCAGGGAACTCAGGAAGCCACCGGCATATGCCCCAAGCACCATGCGCGTACAGAGGCCCTGGGACATGATGGCCGTGTAGAGCAGGGGATTGGAGATGGCTGCGTATCGGTCGTATGCCATGGCCGTCAGGAGGAAGCACTCAGTGAAACCCATGCTGACAAAGAAAAAAAACTGAGCAGCACAGCCCAAGAATGATATGGTCTTTTGCTCCTGGAAGAAATCAGTGAGCATCTTGGGGGCCACTGTAGAAGAGTAGCAGATGTCAATGAAGGACAAGTTGCTGAGGAAGTAGTACATGGGTGTGTGCAGACGGGGGTCACTTCTGATCAGAAAGATGAGAGCCAGGTTCCAGGCCAGCGTCACAAGATAGATACACAGGAAGGTCACAAAGAGAAGAGTCTGGAGTTCTGGATGGTCTGCAAATCCCAGGAGGATGAACACGGTCACTGAAGAGCTGTTCCAGGCCTTAGTTGTGGACATGTTTCCCATGGACCACGAGGACAAGATGCAGACCTGGCATAATAATGATAATCCACATTATGGGTGACGTCAGTCAACAAAAAATTACAAAATGCACGAGAGGGAAGATCACAACTTTATGCAAAGATTCTTTCTCTCAGAAGGCAATTTTAGTCATTGTCTTAAATATTTGTTTTCTTTTTACATAGTACAGCGTGAATGACGTGAGCTCAAGCCTTGGATTCAGACTCCCTGTGATCAGCTCCTGTCTCTACCACTTAGTAGCTGTGTCACTTTGGGTGAGATATCCAACATCTCTAGGCTCCAATTCCTTATCTTCCAAAATGGGTGACAGTATCTTCTTCATATATTTGTTTTAGGAATTAAATAAGGCAAAGTATGTAAAGTGACTGACACATAGCGTGTCCCAGGTGAAAGTTGCAGGACAGTTCTGGGTGTCCCAGATGAGTCATGTCATGCCCTAAATTAACTAGTCATCCAACTTTATTCAAATTTCAATTCTGGAGCAGGGAAATTAATGGAGGTTCAGCTCTGAAGTTGTGAAACAATCAGACATTTACAATGTTTTTAATCCAAAGGATTAGACCAGATGTACACAGAAGTGCTCTCGTATTAGATCTGAATACACTAATGTAGTTCCAATTTCAAATTTCTCTGTAGTCAGAGCTCTAAGCTATTGACTTGTTAAGAAATGGGGACTCTGGATTTAGACAGCCTGGATTCAGTCCCTAGGTTTACCACTTAGTAAAGGTGTGATCTTGGGCAGGTCACTTGGACATTCCATCTGTCTCTGTAAAATCAGAGATAATGATAGCACTTACTTTTTTACTAGGATCTATATTTATCTATCTATCTATCATCTATCTATCTATCTATCTATCTATCTATCTATCTATCTATCATCTATCTATCATCTATCTATCTATCTATCTATCTATCTATCTATCTATCTATCTATCTATCATCTATCTATGTATATCTATCTATCATCTCCTTTAGGACATATCTGACCTATAGTAAGTACTCTGTGTTTATTGTTGTTGTTGTTGTTTAAAACTAAATACAAAGTGTCCTTGATCAAATTCTTAGAATTTTCAGTGAATGAAGCATCTTTCAGGATCAGGGATTGATTCCATCCTGTTCACATGGATAAGAATTCCCATCACCCCCTGACACACCCACACTAAGTCTCAATCCCTATAAATCAGGAAAGAATTCCCACTGTCAGCAGATCTCCGATGCTGAGGTCCCGTCCCCAGAGGAGGAAAAGTGTGGTCACAGGGGCCTCGTGGCTCACAGTGAATGACTCTTATAGGTTTGGAAAATATCTTGATCCTTTCTCGGGTCTCAACAATTTCAAAATCAGTGAAATTACCTTAACTGTCTTTTAAGCTATACTTTCAGCCTATTCTACCGACTTCTTAACATATAGAGAACCTCATAAATTCCATTTTATTTTTCAAAATGGAAGTGTTATTTTATGAACTTAAAAGCAGTATGTGAGCACTGTAAATAATTGGATCACTATATAACGGAAATGTTGAAACTAAAAATCATGTGCAGTTCCTGATCAATGCAAAAAAACAAAAAAAGAAAAACCTGAAAATTATGACATTCTATTTCCTGAAATAAGAACTCTTAACATTTTGATGTATACCTGTGCAAATATATGTATATGTGTGTGGGTGTTTGTATCATAGAACAGAAACCCTCTATAAATTCCATATATCATACAAGCCATTCCAAGTCAGTCACTTCACAGTTTGGGAAGTAATTCTCTATTTGCTCTGGATTTTCTTGCTCAGTTTAGGAGAGCCATTTTATTTTTGATATCCTTAGTTTTTCAAAAATCAATTCATATCTACCCATTGCCAGTCAAGGTCTCATTGACCTTAACTTTCTTCTTGAAGTTTATACATAGAGAGATGCCCTTGGAATTGGGGTCCGCTCTCCTCCCTCTTAATGGTTTCTGCTACAGACTTTTCAGTGCTAAGACCCTCAAATTTGGATAGTGAGAGAATGCGAAGCCACGATGCCATCGTTGTGCAGAATTTCAGAGATCCCGCACACTTATCCCAATCTTGTCAGTATGGTTTTACGCTTTATACTCAGAGGCTCTGCAGTGGTCTGTGAAAGGTGTGTAACTTCCCAGAATCAGGAGATGATTCTTTCCCCTTTAAGACAAGAGAGAGACCTGCAGCAAAGTTTGGCATCATCTAGTACAGACGTAGAGCCACATGGAAAAATTGTGAGCAAAACGAGACAGCTCTGCTGGAGCCTTGACCCATTCACGTAGGCTCAGCCCTTAGTCAGGTAGAAACCTGAGGTTCGTGATGTGATTCAAGGTCATTTGGAGCCTTTATTCAGGTTAACAGTACAAGGAGGGGAATAAAGTGGTGGTTATGATTCTGGGCAGGCTTCAGGACAAGCCTGGTTCTCATCCTGACTCTGCCACTGCCAGCTGTGGGATGTTGGGCAACTTACTTAGCCTTTCTGAGTTTCAATTCCTCCATTTGTACAATGGGGATAATCGTGACTTCTTAACAGAGTTGTTGGAGAATTGCTTAAGATAATGTGCAAAAGGATCACGGGTCTTGAGATAAGATCTTTGCTTAACAAATTGGGATTGTGATTGCTATCAGCAGTGAATATTCCTTAAAGAATTCTTTAAGGAATGGAGTCCTATTTGAAAACACTTCCCCTCATGTGGTGGGTTGAAACAAGGGGTCTACTTATGGGGCATGTAGGTTTGTAACAAGTGTTTGGGAGTGAGGTTGAAGACTAATGATCTGGGGGGGCGGAGGGGGGAGGTGTTGATGGGTCAGCTGCAAGTCCGTTTTTGAATGTTGCCATCAGAGGGGAGACTTTCACATTTAAGGATGAAATTTCCCATCCCCAGAAACAGAGAGTGAATCTGGACAAATTGGAACAAAAGGAAAAGCATATCCAGAGTTTTATTCTCGCCCATGGATGCCCTGAATCTTACCCTAGAACATTAAACGGAAGGTATCTTCAGGGCCCCATGGACCACTTTATGTCACTGAACTCTGCTCACAATGAGGTGCTTCTTTTTTTCAGAGAGAAAGAAATCTTCACTGGCAGCAAACTGGGTGGAGAGCTAGTTTGATCTGAATCTAGACCCCCTACGAACCCTATCATATAAGTATAATCAAAAGCAGCTGAGACAAAGAGAGTTCAGGAGGCTCGGTGACCTCAGTGCATTCAGACGCTGAGCTGCATCTTTATGTAAATCACACTAGTCTTTGGGGCCACAGTGAAGACAGGATAACAGTAAAAACCTAGCACAGTAACTTGCACACAGAAGACACTCAGGGAGTGATGGGAAATGATCAAGTTGATTTTCAGTTCAGCTCATCTTTTATCAAATATCTGCAAAAAGTGCTAAGTCTGCCTAGTCTGAGCTTTCACGTAGTTGGTGATGGAGTTAAAAAATGGTATAATGGGAGCACCTGGGTGGCTCAGTCGGTTAAGTGGGCGACTCTTAATTTTGGTTCCAGTCATGATCTCAGGGTCCTGGGATCAAGCCCAGCATGGGCTCTGACCTTGGCGGGGAGTCTGCTTGAGGATTATCTCTCTCCCTCTCCTCTGCCCCTCCCTCCAGCTCTCTCTCTTTCTCTCTCTCAAATAAATAAATAAATCTTAAAAAAAACCCACACAGTATGACAAGGAGAACTTCAGCCAAATTGGGGAGTAGGAGTGGATCATCTGATCTCCCCATCATTCCTGCTCTGGGCTCTGTCCTCTTTATGACGCCTCCTCCCCTCACCCTTGCAGGAGCCTGATGCCCTCAAGGTCTTCTTCCAGGTCTGTCCTTCATCCAAATGTACAAATAATGGATGTAAATGAAAGAGTCCCTTTCGACATAAGGTGAGCATTCAAAAGGCACCAAAATTTAATCCAAAAATTAAGATTCAGATGGTAAAATTCAGGCCACCAGTTAGAATAGAGAAGGAGGGTTTTGGAGGTTAGAGGTCTCTGTGGCGTTTGGAAAATCAGCTGTGTAAAGTCTGCCTCAATCACAGCACTTCCAAATTGCTTTTCAAACCACTTACTAATAATTGGAGCTCTATTCAAGGGCGTAACAATTCCTTCCAAAATTTCATTCCCTCTTAATTCTCTTTTTAGTTGCAAGGGCTCCAACATAGTTCAGGAAGCCCATCAGAGCAGTGTTAAGGTAAGATTGTGGCTGAATTTGGGGAAAGACAGAATTGAGAGGTACATGGAGAAAAACTCAAATCCGAACAACTCCTTAGCCATCTATATGGGCTTGTAGATCTAAAGTGCTCTATAAAGCAAGATTAATGTGGGCATGAAGACAAAAAGTAAAAGAGGAATGACTGCACTCACCCTCTTCCTCTTGTTTGTCTGTCCTTTAGCTGATGCCTGTCTTGAGTTTTGCTTTGTAAGGAGTCTAGTCATGCTTCGGTAACTGCTTCCAATCCCCCACCTGCTAATGAGCTGGGAGAGCAAGCTTGGGGCTGGTTTGTTCATCAAAAATAAAAATATCCGCTTGATGCATAGAATGTGTGTTTGTGGGCAGAAAGGTGGAGGGAAAAAATAGAAAAAAGAGAGAGAGAATCTTCAAGAAGCTCTTCTGGTATCTGCTAATATCTGCGTTTGGGGTCATTTTGAAAATGTTTCAAAGCTGGGATTGGAAATGATTTTGAGAGAGGTTTTTTCCCCTCTCTCCTTGGAGATGTTTCATTACATTTGCCCCTGAGGGTCTTTTTTAAGAGAAAGAAATAGATCACCCAAACCTCACAGATTCGTAGTTAATTGATCTCTGGGGTGGTATGGAGAACAGATACTCATATAAATGCTCTGATGATAAATGCTTATTAAACTCCATCCCAATGGCCAGCTCCTCTGATCCCCCAAGGCTATTCAAAATCGCTTCTGGTAGTCCATGATGAATGACCTCAGGATAGCAGTGGAACATAGAGGACGAGATGAGCGCCTACTCTGCACAAGAAAGCAGAATTGTATATTTATATGCAGAAAAGCTAAATAAGTTGCTCAAAATTTTACAGCTAATAAGAGATTGATCCAATATTTGAATCCGTGATCATATGACACCAAACGCTGCATATGAATGGTGCGTGCATCTGTTTTGGAACGCAACTGCACAGACTCTGTTGATAAGGTCCATCGTACCCCTCCATTCGTAAATCCATTCTCTTTCCACAGAAACCTGGTATCTTTCTCTGAGAGAGACATTAGATACAGGGTTTTTCCTCTAAAAATTTTAAAATTTACTCTGGTATAGCATAATGTAGTGTAAAGATGTAAGACTCTTATTCTATGGAGGGCTACGTACAAATAAAAATAATTTGAAGCTAGACATACAACAAAAAGGAAGTCATTAATTCATGTGTTTGGAGAGGGAGGGAGAAAAAGAAGAGGTTTGATTCATTTGTTTTTTTTTTTTTTAAAGATTTTATTTATTTATGTGAGAGAGAGACAGACAGCGAGAGAGGGAACACAAGCAGGGGGAGTGGGAGAGGAAGAAGCAGGCTCATAGCGGAGGAGCCTGATGTGGGGCTCAATCCCATAACGCCGGGATCACGCCCTGAGCCGAAGGCAGACACTTAACCACTGTGCCACCCAGGCGCCCCTGATTCATTTGTTTCTTAAACCGAGAATATTGAACTTTGATGAGAATTGGAATGGGGGACATCTGAGTAAGCTCAAATGAAGCTGATATCTTTTTTTTTTTTTTGGTAGTAGTTAATCTTGAACTTCCAAGTGATGCTGAACCTTCCTAGCCACGAGCATAGTCTCTTACCCTGTCTGAAGAGCCTACCCTCTTTGGGCTTGGGCAGAAGGATGATTTAAGTGATAAAAAGAAATGGTTCTTTCCAGAATCACTTCTCTCCTCTCAGGCTGCACTACTGTCCTGAAACTAGATGAGTGCACTTTGATTCTTCTTTTGGAATCTTCTGTTTAAGAGTTCCTGAGAGAGATTTAGATCCATGGATGTTTAGTCAAAACAATGTTCAAAGTCTTCTTGGAAAACTCATACTTAACATAATGTTGATTTATATGTGTCTTCAAATGCCTTGATAAGTAGGAGACATTTTGTTTTATTTCCATTAAGATTATTTAAAGTTATTTTTTTTGCTGCCATTTTTACTATATCAATGGTTAAAGATATTTTCATTTTATTTAAGATTCAACACTTTTTTTAAAAGATATATTTACTTATTTTAGAGAGAGTGCAGGAGGGAGGGGCAGAGGGAGAGGGAGAGAGAAACTCAAGCCAGACATGGGGCTCAATCTCACAGCACTGAGATCACCACCCTGAACCGAAACCAAGAGTTGAACTCTCAACCAAGTGTGGCACCCAGGCATCTGATTCAACACTTACAATCTCCTAATGATTCATTTTTTTAAATTTTTATTTATTTTTTGATGTAAAGTTCGATGATTCATTAGTTGCATATAACACCCAGTACACCATGCAATACGTGCCCTCCTCACTACCCATCAATAGCCTATCCCATTCCCCCACCCCCCTCCCCTCTGAAGCCCTCAGTTTGTTTCCCAGAGTCCATAGTCTCTCACGCTTCATTCCCCCTTCTGATTACCCCCTTTTCTTTATTCCTTTCTTCTCCTACCGATCTTCCTAGTTCTTATGTTCCATAGATGAGAGAAATCATATAATTGTCTTTCTCTGCTTGACTTATTTCACTTAGCATTATCTCCTCCCGTGCCGTCCATGTTGCAGCAAATGTTGAGAAATCGTTCTTTTTGATAGCTGAGTAATATTCCATTGTATATATGGACCACATCTTCTTAATCCAGTCATCTGTTGAAGGGCATCTCAGGTCCTTCCACGACTGAGCTATTGTGGACAATGCTGCTATGAACATTGGGGTGCATATGGCCCTTCTCTTCTCTACGTCTGTATCTTTGGGGTAAATACCCAGTAGCGCAATGGCTGGATCATACGGTAGCTCAATTTTTAACTTTTTTAAGGGACCTCCACACTGTTTTCCAGAGTGGCTGTACCAACTTGCATTCCCACCAACAATGTAGGAGGGATCCCCTTTCTCCACATCCTCTCTAACAATTGTTGTTTCTTGCCTTGTCAATTTGGAAGAAACTCAAACACTTGGAAACTAAGAACCATCCTGCTCAAGAATGATTTGATAAACCAGGAAATCAAAAGTCAATTTAAACAATGTATGGAGACCAACGAGAATGAAAACACAACAGTCCAAAACCTATGGGATACTGCAAAGGCAGTCCTAAGGGGAAAATACATAGCCATCCAAGCCTCACTCAAAAGAATAGAAAAATCTAAAATGCAGTTTTTATATTCTCACCTCAAGAAGCTGGAACAGCAACAGAGGAACAAGCCTAATCCACACACAAGAAAGCAGTTGATCAAGATTAGAGCAGAGATCAATGAATTAGAAACCAGGAGTACGGTAGAGCAGATCGACAGAACTAGAAGCTGATTCTTTGAAAGAATAAATAAAATTGACAAACCACTGGCAAGACTTATCCAAAAGAATAGAGAAAGGTCCCAAATTAATAAAATTATGAATGAAAAGGGAGAGGTCACAACCAACACCAATGAAATTGGAAGGATTATTAGAAACTTTTATCAACAGCTTTATGCCAATAAATTAAGCAATCTGGAAGAGATGGAGGCCTTCCTGGAAACCTATAAACTACCAAGACTGAAACAGGAAGAAACTGATTTTTTAAACAGACCAATTAATTATGAAGAGATTGAGACAGTGATTAAAAACCTTCCAAATAACAAAACTCCAGGCCCGGACGGTTTTCCTGGGGAATTCTACAAAACATTCAAAGAAGAAATAATACCTATTCTCCTAAAGCTATTTCAAAAAAATAGAAACAGAAGGAAAGCTACCAAACTCATTCTATGAGGCCAATATTACCTTGATCCCCAAACCAGGCAAAGACCCCATCAAAAAGGAGAATTACAGACCGATTTCCCTCATGAATATGGACACCAAAATTCTCAACAAGAATCTTGCTAATAGAATCCAACAGTACATTAAAAGGATTATCCATCATGACCAAGTGAGATTCATCCCTGGGATGCAAGGGTGGTTTAACATTCATGAATCTATCAGTGTGATAGATTTTATCAACAAGAAAAAGGCCAAAAATCATATGATCCTCTCAATAGATGCAGAAAAAGCATTTGACAAAATACGGCATCCTTTCCTGATTAAAACCCTTCAGAGTGTAGCAATAGAGGGTACATTTCTCAATCTCATAAAAACCATCTATGAAAAGCCTACGGCAAATATAATTCTCAATGGGGAAAAGCTGGAAGCCTTTCCCTTAAGATCAGGAACATGACAAGGATGCCCACTCTTGCCATTATTATTCAACATAGTACTAGAAGTCCTTGCAACAGCAATCAAACAACAAAAAGGGATAAAAGGTATCCTAATGATTCATTTTGAGTTTAAGACTTACCTAGCAATTCCCAGAGAGTCTAATATGTTCAACTATTTTCCGGAAGTATGATATCATTCACAAATACTGTGCATAGTAATGCTGAGCTCAAAATAATAAAAAAATGACAGTGATAGCAATGACTGTTTATAAAATTATTGTGCCAAGATTTGCTAAACATGAAAGTCTTTTAAAAACTATGTCCAATATATACAATGGAATATTACGCAGCCATCAGAAAGGATGAATACCTACCATTTGCTTTGGCATGGGTGGATCTGGAGGGGATTATGCTAAGTGAAATAAGTCAAGCAGAGAAAGACAATTATCATATGGTTTCATTCATAGGTGGAACATAAGGAATAGAGTAGAGGGCCACAGGGGGAGGAGGGGAAAACTGAAAGGGGAGAAATCAGAGAGGGAGATGAACCATGAGAGACTGTGGACTCCGGGAGACAAACTGAGGCTTTCAGAGGGGAGGGGGATGGGGGGATGGGGTAACCAGGTGATGGGTATTGAGGAGGGCATGTGTTATGATGAACACTGGGTGTTATACGCAATTAATGAATCATTGAACATGACATCAAAAACTAATGATGTACAATACAGTGGCTAACTGAACATAATAATAAAAAAACTATGTCCAAGTTAGTTGGCATTTTAATTAAAACATGTACATTAGGTAGTTGTTGTTTAATGAAAGCATATAGTTAGCTGGCCACAATAATAATATGTATTACCACGCATTTCTAATAAGCTGGTATCAGAATTCTGCAGCTGGAGGAGTGTCTTCTGAGACACATTGGTAATTTAAAAATCAGAACAATAACTCGTCCCACTTGAATAGTTTTTACATAATGGTTTTCATGTAGGTTTCACATGTGATCCGCACACAGTCATACCAGGCTGGTACATTCGTCCGAATCTCACAGATGAAGGAAGAGGTGATGTGAAATCAGTGGAAATCAGTGGACCACACAGATGAAAATAGGCAGGCTTCAGACCCATGCCACGTGTTAACACTACCATTTTTAATTCTTTTAACCCGTGTAACATTTCTAGACTGTTCTTTTGTTGTTATGATGCCTCTTTTTAAGAACTTAAAAATCTGATTTGTTTACAATGGTACCTTGACTGTGAACTTGTGACTTACCTATTCTCAGTTACATCACTCTTCTCTAAATATCTTTGTCCATTAGTGTTATTCAGCATTTTCAATATGCTTAGTAAGTTGTCCATCTCCCTGGTCTGGTTTCTTTCCCAGAATTGAACTTCGTGAAGTATTGAGCTAAGGTACTTGAGGGGGCACATGGTACAGTGCTTAGAGCATGGTGGGTTTATAATGTGTTTGAAGATAATCAATTACTATTGCAATGCTAGGTTCTTTTTTTTTTAATAATAATTTTTTATTATGCAGTGCTAGGTTCTCACATGGATTTTAGTCCCCAGAGGTCACCTCTTAAGACTGACCCTACAGTTTAGGCATACTTCCACTAGGTGGCAGCAACATTCCATAGGAGGGTCTAAAGTCGTGGTCATCTGTGCAGATAATGATTGTTAATACAGTTATCTCGGTTATAATCATGCTGTTTGGGTTTTTAGAGGTCTTTCACTTTAGTTTTTTCTGTGTTAGAGTGAAAAACTGAGGCCCAGAGAGGTCAAGAACCTAGTTTCCCGCAGCAGAATGGAAATTGGAGCTCAGGTCGTATAGCTTCCAGTCTTTCCTTTTATGAATATATATTACATAAATATATATTATATATAAGTAAATCTATATATTTAAGACCTCTAAAACCTCTATATGTACTTTTGTCTTGTGTATTATCTTTGTTTGGGATGCCTGGTGAAAAGACTTCGGATCTATAAACGGTTGACATTTATACTCCTCGCTAGAAGAAATACAAACCGAAATAACATTTCAAACTCCAATTTGAGAATCAAGATTGTGTTTTATTGCCAAGCACCTCTGGATTTTTCCCTGGGATTTCTTTGAAACAATTAACCTCATTAAAATAGTTATGCTAAAATAGTAAATGAACATGAGAGCAAATCATATTTCAGGAGAAGCTATCTGCAAACTTTCAGATGCATAGAATCCTAGTGAGATAAATTTTGAGTTGAGTCTTAAAGAATTGCATCCTAAACATTTGTAATTCTATTTGAAGTTTATTTTCTTTTATGTGCTGTTTGCCTTCATACTTTTGATGTTCACTTTAACTTTCTGCTTGAAATTCTTAAATTTAATCACACATGAGATCTGATATTTTAAAGTAGGGGTAATGAAAGTTTATGGTTATATCAAAGTAAATTTAATAAGGCAAATTTCCTTCCTCATTCTTAAATTTTTTATAGAATAGGTTGACAAATACATCAAATGTCCCCACCCTACATTTTCCTATCCAAAGCAGACATTGATAATATATAATTTGCCCTTTATTCTTGAGTTTCTCAGCGTTATTTTGCAGGTAATCATTATCACTATGATCAGAGTTGTCGTGATGGATGAAATCTATTACCATCCCCTATTATTAGCTTTTCTTTTCTTTAAAAAAATTTTTTTATTATGTACCAGCTTTTCTAATCCCAAGAAAATGTATAGATCATAATTAGGGATTTACCTTCTAAATTATCTGGGATCTTAATTCAGTATCAAAACACTTTTGTAGTTAGTTGGGCTTGACTCTCCTAGTTTTGGGATCTCCTGGGCTGGTATGTCCCCAATATTATTCAAAATGCTTCTCTTTAAATGGAGAACTTCCTTGACTTTTCTCCTTCACAGTCTATTTTTGGAGTCACTTACCTCTCTTTCTTTCAATGATCTCAGTTGCTAAATTTCTTTCCCTAAATTCAGCCTGTTACCTTGTGTGTCAAGAATCTCAGTAATTATATTCTTTCATATAGAAGATATTTTTTTAATAATAATTTTTTATTATGTTATGTTAGTCACCATACAGTACATCCTTAGTTTTTGATGTAGTGTTCCATGATTCATTGTTTGCATATAATACCCAGTGCTCCATGCAATATGTGCCCTCCTTAAAACCCATCACGGGCCTATCCCAACCCCCCACCCTCCTACCCTCTGAAGCCCTCAGTTTGTTTCCCAGAGTCCATAGTCTCTCCTGATTCATTTCCCCCTGTTTACCCCCCCTTCATTCTTCCCTTCCTTCTCCTACCGATCTTCCTGCTATTTCTTATGTTCCATAAACGAGTGAAACCATATGATAATTGTCTTTCTCTGCTTGACTTATGTCACTTAACATAATCTCCAGTCCCATCCATGTTCCTGCAAATGTTGGGCAGGGTAATCGTTCCTTCTGATGGCTGAGTAATACTCCATTGTATATATGAACCACATCTTCTTAATCCAGTCATCTGTTGAAGGACATCTCGGCTCCTTCCATGATTTAGCTATTGTGGACAATGCTGCTATGAACATTGGGGTGCATATGGCCCTTCTCTTCAGCTATTTTTGTCATTTAATCAATTTTTAAAAAAGATTTTATTTATTTGACAGAGAGAGAGATAGCCAGCGAGAGAGGGAACACAAGCAGGGGGAGTGGGAGAGGAAGAAGCAGGCTCCCAGCGGAGGAGCCTGATGTGGGGCTCGATCCCAGAACTCCAGGATAATGCCCTGAGCCGAAAGCAGACGCTTAACAACTGAACCACCCAGGCGCCCTATCATTTAATCAATTTTTATTTTCCGACTAAGGTTTGCTAACTTGATCTTCATGAAACAGATTAAATCCTTTTTGTAAACTTTATTCCTGTAGAAAAAGTTTCAAAAAACAGGAAATCAGTGTCTCAAAATTCTAGATTTTCAGAGCTTGAGGGATCCTTGGAAAGTGAGCTGAATTTACTCAGGCCAAGAGAGGTGGGGGAGGGGTTAATTGACTTGCCCACAGCCACATGTCCAGGTCATGGCAGTGCTGGAAGTAGCACCCAAAATATTAAAGGGCAGAGAAACTGTTTTCATCACAATAAAATGTCAAATAGATAGGAAAGAGGTCTTGGCCACAGCCCTAGAGACAGAGTTAATGACGTTATTACTCAACATTCATCGAGTGATTTCTATTCATCGGGCACTGTGCTAAGACATTCTTATTCATATCTCATTTCATTATCACAACAACCTTTTGAGATTGGTATTATAATTATTACACCAGTGTTATAAGGGAGAAAATTAAAAATTAAAAATTTGTGTATGTTTATATAGATAAAATGGCAGAGCCAGAATTTGAACCCAACTCTCTTGTGTGTGGTTTACTTTCAGTGAAGGGTCTCAAAGTGGAAGGCTGCCCACCAAAGCAAAAGGACGTCTTCCTGGACCCAGGAAAAGCTCAGAGGAGAATAAGGCAGGGGACTGTAAATAAGACTCTGGCAGTGGGTGATTGTCCCTGTCCTTATCACCCCAGAGAACAATTAGTGCTCAGAAATGTTTAGTTCTAATGATTGCTAGGCTTTTACTTTGGACCCAGGAGTGAGTGACAGGGCAGCCACATGGAGGAAAAGTGTGGCTACCCATGCCCATTAAAATAATGAACTCCCTAAGGCCATTTTGAAGACTTGGTAATAAAGGAGCAGGGATTCCAGAAGCAGATATTACTCTTCATATAAGGCCAAACTATAAAAAATTGACTGAACCAGAAACCAGGCATAGAGCAGTGGGAAATACAGATAAACTGAAGTTCGTAAAAAATGTTAGTGGAGGAAAGCAACCAATAATTCTTCCCTAGGATGAGATCTCAGGACTCTTCTGCCTGAAATCATTCAGTAAGTTCAGCTCCTTCCTTCCCACCTCATTCACCCAACAAATGACAATTATAACTTATAGCCTATTCCGCATTTCATCTGTAAAAGGGACAGAGTAAGTCTACCCGCTACCAGGGAGGATTAAATGAGTTAATATAAGTTGAGTCCTGAAAACAGTGCCTGGTACTCAATAAGCCTTGAATACATGTTTGTGATTGTGTTATATATGGCGTATTATATTATTATAATTGGGCACACGTTATAAGCCAAACGCTCTGCAAAGCTTCTGCAGATAAGCAGTGAAAAAATTCATTCATTCAACTAATACTTACTGTGCCTATGTCACAATCACTGTTCTAGGTTAGCGATAGGACAAATCAATAAATAGATCAATAAACAGATCTCCCAGCCTGCCTTTGAGTAGCTTACATTCTGGTAGGGAAGATTTCATTAAGATAAGAAACACCCAACTTATGTTATTTCCTCTTTGGTAGGTTCATAGATTGATGTCATAGTGAAGAGCTGTCTTGGCCTTTCTTGATTTTGGCCGCTCAGTCAGTGAGTGATAGTGGGGAGATTTAAAATTTTAGAAAACACAAAGCTAGGAGTAGTACGTACTTATTTTTAACAACTTAATTGGGATGTCTTTAACACATAGAAATTGTATATATTTAAAGTGTGCAACTTGATGTTTTTATATATATGTATACATTGTGAAAAGATCACCACAATCAAGCTAAATAACTTATCTGTCATCTCTATATAGTTACTCTTTGTGTGTGCGTGTGTGCGCGCCCGTGCATGTGTTTTGAGATTTAAGATCTATCCTCTTAGAACCTTCAAATATACAACAAAGTAATGTCAGCTGTTGTTACCGTGCTGTTCATTAGACATCCAAAACTTATTTATCCTGAATAACTGAAACTTTGGACCTTTTGACCAACATTTCCCCATTCCTGCTCAACCCCCAACTACCATTCTACTCTACTTTTATGAGTTTGACTTTTTAGATTCCACGTATAAGTGAGATCATGCAGAACTTATCCCTCTGTGTCTGGCTTATTTCGCTTAGCATAAAGTCCTCCGAATTCATCCATGTCATTGCAAATGACAAGATTTCCTACTTTTTAAATGACTAAATAATATTCCATTCTCTCTCTCTCATCTATCATCATCGTCATTATCACCACCACCATCATCATCACCATCATCTACCTCAAGTTGTCTTTTTTTTTTTTTTAAGATTTTATTTGTTCATTTGATAGAGAGCACAAGCAGGGGGAGGGGGAAAGGGAGAAGCAGGCTCCCCACTGAGCCCGGAGCTCAATGTAGGTCTCGATCCCAGGACCCTGGATGGGATCATGACCTGAGCTGAAGGCAGACACTTAACTGACTGAGCCATCCATGCACTCTGTCTTGAGTTTTCTTTATGCATTCATCCATTGATGGACGTTTAGGTTGTTTCCATATCTTGACTACTATGAATAATGCCACAATAAACATGGAAGTGAAACTATCTCTTCAAGATATTGACTTCATTTTCTTTGGATAAATACCCAGAAGTAGGATTGCTGAATCATACGGTAGTTCTATTTTTAATTTTTTGAGGAGCCTCCATAGTGTTTGTCATAATGATTGCAGCAATTTACATTCCCACCCACAGTGCACAACACTTTTCTCTATATCCTCACCAACACTTATCTTTTGTCTTTTTAATAATAGCCGTCCTAACAGATGTGAGATGATAGCTCATTGTGGTTTTGATTTGCATTTCCCTGAAGATTAGTGATGTTGAGCAGTAGAACTTCTTGTAGAACAGTTTTTAATATGATGAATGATAGCGAAACACAATCGGATAGTTGCAGTTGGTTGCAAACATGCATGGGTAGTCAAATTCCATAAAATGATAAAATTCAGCAACTTTCATTTTACCCCTGAGTCTTCCCCAGGGTACTTCTGCCTTTTCATACCCATCCCATTTATATTTCCTCATTTTGAACTTATATCAGTGCCAGCTTATCTTTCTTAATGTAAAATGTATATGGGCTTCCCTGTCTTAAAAATGATAATCTAGTCTGGCCTGATGACATCAAGGTTGTCCCATGCCTATCCTTAAATGTTATCCTTAAATATCGAATGAGCCCTTTCCAGCTTTTCTTGCTCAGAAAATACTGGTTTCTTTTTGTTCTTGACCACCATGGCTCATCCAATTTCAGTCAACTTTGGTGTTGTTCCACCATTCCTCCAACCATGGAGATATTATTCACAGCCCTTCTATCCCATAATGGTGCTGGTTGTGTTCATCCAAATTTTGGTCTTTTTATGCATTTTATGCAGTTACTTGTGTAAAAACTTATTCTATAATTACAAAAAATTTTCTAGTTCTAAGCATATATGCGATTTATATAATATATGTGTATATTTTTTCTCTTAGTTTTCTAACCTGAAAGAATGGATTATCTTCATTATGGGTTAGAGTTGCTCCCTCAAATGGAATATGTCAAATATTATAGCCTGTTGTGTTTAGCTCCTTTTCCAGATTCTTATACTAAAGATATATAAAATACAAGAAATTCCTAATGTTATTGTTAATCTGGGTTTATATTTTCAAGTCAGAAAGTCTAAAAAACCATAAGAAACCTAAATCTAAAGAAACCTTGAGACTCATCTGACTCAAGCTTCCCATTTTTCAGTTGAGAAAATGAGAATCTGGAGAGGTGAAGTCACTTTTCCACAATCCCTTGGGAGTTAGGAATAGAGCTGAGGACAAAACCCAGATTACTGACTCCCAGTCACTCGCTACTCCAGACAGACCCTCTTCTAATCAGCAAGATATATAGCATACAGATTTTAAATAGTGCCAAGAAATTATCATGGGCGGACTTCCTCCAAGAAGAAGGCATAGCAGGTGGCTGTGATGTTAAGTTGGTGTTAATTGTTTACATGATCTTCCAGGAAATACCCACTCATATAATGACAAACATAATCAAACATAAATGATCACAGGATTGTTTCTTTCCTTTATGCAGGAAGTAGGTCTATGGTTATAGGAAGGAACAACACAATTGTGACAAAATTCATCCTCCTGGGATTTTCAGACCATCTGCAAATGAAGCTTTTCCTTTCTGTGTTATTTCTGGGGATTTATCTCCTGACCTTAGCCTGGAACCTGAGCCTCATTGTCCTCATCAGGATGGACTCCCACCTGCACACGCCCATGTATTTCTTCCTCAGTAACCTATCCTTCCTAGACATCTGCTATGTGTCCTCCACAACTCCCAAGATGCTCTTTGACCTCATCACAGGGCAGAAAACAATTTCCTTTGTTGGCTGTGCCACACAGTACTTTGTGTTCTGTGGAATGGGGCTGACTGAATGCTTTCTTTTGGCCGCCATGGCATATGACCGCTATGCTGCAATCTGTAACCCATTGCTCTACACAGCTCTCATTTCCCATACACTTTGTTTAAAGATGGTGGCTGGGGCCTACATGGGTGGATTCCTCAGTTCTTTGATTGAAACATACTCTGTCTACCAGCATGATTTCTGTGGGCCCAACATGATCGACCACTTCTTCTGTGACCTTCCTCCAGTTCTGGTTCTGTCATGCTCTGATACCTTTACCAGCCAAGTGGTGAACTTCATTGTGGGTGTTGTTGTTGGAATGATGTCTGTCCTTGTGATCCTCATCTCTTATGGTTACATTGTTGCTGCTGTCCTGAAGATCAGCTCAGTTAAAGGTAGGACCAAAGCCTTCAGCACCTGTGCCTCTCACCTGACTGCTGTGACTCTTTTCTATGGTTCTGGTCTCTTCATGTACATGCGACCCAGTTCTAGCTACTCCCTAAACCGGGACAAGGTGGTGTCCATATTCTATGCTCTGGTGATCCCTATGGTGAATCCTATCATCTACAGTCTTAGAAATAAGGAGATTAAAAATGCCATGAAGAAAGTTGTGCCGGAGCATGTGCTTTCTCATGGGCCTTTGTTTTTCTGACCCAAAGCTAATGTTAACAAAGAGGCTGTGAGCTGGGTAAATTGTGCAGATTTTCATGTAGTTTTGGACTAGTTGATTTACACAATGATTTGTGTTGACTAGACTTTTTCCCCCTTTCCAATATTCCCCGAATTAGTTTACCTATTGGTTATGGGAAAACGGTTTGGCCATTATTGGTTTCTAGAATGAATAGCATTGCATATACTAAGATTATAAATGCTCAATTTAGAAGAAAACTTCACCATGACAAAGACTGAACAACCAGGAATATCAAAATAGAGTTTGTGTCTGTAAGAGGAAAACACTGAAAAGAATGTTAGTCTAGCATTCAGGATGGTGATTTTTAAGGTAGTTTAGGGATATATAGCATAATAACCTGAGGAGTGGGACACTTTTTCTAAAAACAGTTGACTTTCCCTCTTATGTAATTTAACATGCTTCCTTTATGGCATGCGAGCACCACAAGGCAGATACCCTCTCCGGTTTGAGAATCCAGCTATTGTGAGCCACTGTGGGTGATGGGGGTATAGAACTGACTCCTTAAATATGTTAAGGTAAAAGAGATAAAAAACCTCTGATTAGGACCTCAGTGACTGAACAACCTCATGGCTATTTCAATCAGCTATACAAAGAGCAGTCCCTGAGATGATTTAAGTAAAGCCAGGGATTTGTCATTTTAGTCCAAAGTAACTGCTTTCCAGCCAACACTCAAAGTTTCTTAGGAATCTATAGAAGAGGAGCATACTGTCATTTGGGGGAAAGGTTCTATGTTTTCACCAGTTTTGTGATAAGTTCTAGGATGGAATTTAGCCTAGGAATTGAAGAGAGTGATTTTTCTCCTCCATATTATCTCGGAACTTGTTATGTGTCCTTGAACCACCAGTAAACAACTGGCATACATATATTCAGCTGTACCTACACTTGGTTGGTCATAAGTGAATAAATAAGTATCTCCCTGTATGTCCTTGGACAAGTTACTTGGGCTCTGTGTGCCTTAGTTACTTATCTATAAAATAGGAATAATAATAGTAATTATCTCATTGGCTTATTGTGATGAATTAAATGACTCAGTATATACGAGCGCTTAGAATAGTGCTGGTGGATAGCAAACGCTTAAGAGGTGAGTATTATTATTATTAAATAATATTTATTTATCACCATTTGAGCCAAAGAAATAGAAGGTATTTCCCCAGTTTGGTAAAAAATGTGATCTTTGTGATAGCTTTGATACATTGGAAAGTGGGTCAGCAGAGACTAGAGAGAAAGTTGTTCAGGTATTTATTAGGTATTCTTAAGTCATCAGACCTGCCATTATTAATCTCATGTCCACCACTTTATAAGTAGGTGGCCTTATACAAGTTACTTACAAGCTCCATTTTTTCTCATCTGTACAATGAGGATAATAATTGTATCTACCTCACAGAATTGACGCAACAACTGAGAATACACATGAAAAGAGCTTAGCTTAGTGCCTGGTGTATTGTAATACTTAATAAATGTTAGCTCATATTATAAGTCAATTTTGTATGAATCAAGTGAAATCCGGGTTAATGTGCTAAAAAAAGGCAAATTAGATAGCTTTGGGATATCTACTCAAACTGGAACATAATAGTCTCACTTAAAAGGCATGCCTGTACCTCTCACCTCTGCTGCTTCTTCTGCATATAGGAAGCAGTCATTAGGAAAATGGAAAGAACTCAAGTTCATAGAAGTGGCCACACATGGAAATGCTACCTTTGTGCCAACTCTTATCAGCTACCTGGACACTTTGCCTTTCCTTATAGCCAGTTTTCCCCTCCACCTTTCCTTATCTGGACTCTAGTTTACTGAGATCTTACCTTTCAATTTACCTTTGGTAGCTAATCTTAAATTCTCCTAATGCCAAAAGTCTTTGGAACAAAATGAACAAACAAATAAAGGAAAATATGCTTCATGCTTTGGGCTTACATGGAGCTGTCACTGGTCTATCTATTATCATCTCTAAATTTTTTTGAACAAAGATTCTGAATATAAGATCTTTAGAAAAATATCTCTTGTTCAGCCACATACATGTTCGCTGCTAATGGAAATTTTCTCCTTGCATTGAGAAGATACAACGTACTTTTGCAGTTTCCCCAATTAACAAAGAGAAAATAACGATCATTAATAATTGTTAAATATAGTGCATAATGTGGGGTTTGGTCATGAGACTTGAATAAGCCAAAAATGATCTGGGGTTTATAGTAAGCCACATTTAAATAAAGCTTCCTAAATAAGTACATTTATTATGGGGCATATAAATAGACATATATTAAACAATATTTTTGGCACTAAAAGAATCAGGCATTTTATAGCTCGTTGAAGCAAGGCAAGGTACAGCTGTCCCGGGGAGGTGGGTGGGCAGATAGCTGGAGATGAATTCACTTTAGTAAAATTAGCATAATCCAGGGTGTGTCACTCATCTTTGCAACCTCTGATGATTTTTTTCAGATGGACTGAAGTTACCAAGCTCAGAATAGCTAACTGCATAAGCCAGATGCCATTTTTAGTTTTCATGGAAGAACAAAACTGCCAAGCTTGTACTTGTGCTAGTGGCACAATTCTTTGACTTGCTGAGGAAATCACATAGAAAAACAAATTACAATCGAAAGTCTATTTGGAGAGAAAGTGGGTAATGTGTGTCAGTGCCACGTATGCCCAACTACAGAGTCAAGACAGGCTGAGGCTCTGGGCCAGGGCACTGACACGTTCTCTCCCCAAGTATTCATCCTCTTCTCTTCTAAGTGACCATCTTCCCATCTAATCACTATATTCACAGATCAATTAATAGACAAAATTTCCTTCTTTGGTTGTAGGAAATATTTTGTCTCTAAAATGCCTCTGTTACACATTTTATTTATTACGATCTGATTTTGTGGTTTAATTTTTATATTATTTTTTTAATTTACTTTTTAAAAAAGATTTTATTTATTTGACAGAGATAGAGACAGCCAGGGAGAGAGGGAACACAAGCAGGGGGAGTGGGAGAGGAAGAAGCAGGCTCATAGCAGAAGAGCCTGATGTGGGGCTCGATCCCAGATCGCCGGGATCACGCCCTGAGCCGAAGTCAGACACTTAACCGCTGTGCCACCCAGGTGCCCCTGTGGTTTAATTTTTAGAGTTTTCAGAAGCCTGGTTATTGTCCCTATCTACCACCTACATTCCCCTAATTTTTTGGTAGGTATAAATGACTACTCTCTGATTTGCTCACTCACTCACTCACATACTCAGGAATTAGAGACTGATGCATTAAACAGGTTCTGATGAGAATTTAAACTTTTTCCCTAAAGACCAACAGTTTCATGTTTCTAGTCATGAATCTAGAGAAATCCAGAGCTTGCCTATTCCGTGATCATCCACGCAAACGAGGAAACACTTGCAATTCACTTCCCTGTATCCAGATAACTGATTTGGATCTCTCTGACCTACATTTGATCTGGGAGAGCCTAAATGTCTTGCATATACGAAGATGTACATGTGTTCCAGCATTCTCCCATCAGCTTGATCTATGACTACCTTCCTTGAATTCTTGGTGGGTCTCCTTGTCTGTAACATCTCCTAAATAACTCGGGAAAATAAACCAACTGTTTATATGTAAACTTCATGGCTTTTATTCCATTGCCACCCTTCTCATGCTTTCCTTTCCCCTTCTAACGCTGGCCAAGACCTTCTGTGTGCAATGCTGCTATGGCTACAGCTAGGGGTGAGATTCCCCACTTTCCTACAAGTAAAGAAATAGTCATAGCAGGCACCCGCAATCGCGGCTTGGAACTTTTATCAAGGATGTGGCAGCATCTCCCTTCCATTTTGCCAGACTAGATGAAAGACAGATAAACCTCCCACTTTGGCGGGACCACACTCTAGAACTAGACAGGCATTTTGGACCCAGGGAGACCCCATGGAGGAACAGGCTTCATCTCTCTCTCGAAACAAATTTTCTTCTGAAATAGAGTCATGGTGTTAGATTGGACTTAAATGTCAACGTAAATAGAAAAACTGGCATGTGTAAAGTATCACGTTGATATTGTATGAAATATTCTTGTTCTAATAAAACCTCTTTCTTATGCAAAGGAAGGCTGGGTGGTTTTCATCTTAAAAAATGCTTAAGGAACAAAATTATTGATGCACGTGGACCAGAGGGAGGAAGTCCCTATATTAGACATCCACTGAAACTCATAGTTCATTTTCTAACAACCCAAAGGTAAGGAAGTAGCCTGGCAGGAATCATCTCACCCTTCAACTTGACCCTCAGTCTAGAATACAATTGGAGATAAGGTCTGGGGCTGAGCTGCAACTGGGAGTTGTCCATGAACTTTATCAAAAAGAGGTGGGCTCTGAGAAGTCCTGCATCTCAGGGAACCTACCTGTCCAACCTTCCTTTACTCATTTCATGCATCCTGTTACAGATAGTCTTTATAATTTGCTGTCTTATCTGTACCATCTGGTCTAGAAACCACTTTTTTCCTGCCGTCCTTCTTTTTACCAGAAGTTAAACCAGAAGGTTTAACACTTTTGGTGTCTGTGGCTGCCAGATCTCTGAAGGTTCTGGAATTGTTCTTCACACACTTGCCATCTCTGGCAGTTTTTCAACAGAAGGCCATGCATGAGATTTTCCTGTGTTAGCTAGTTAAGCATCTTTGATGAAGACACTAGTCTATTTTTTTTAAGATTTTATTTGTTTATTTTTTAATTTATTTATCTATTTATTTAACTGAGAGAGAGAGAGAAAGAAAGAGGGAGAGCGTGCAAGCAGAGGGAGGGAGAGGCACAAGCAGAGTCCACACTGAGCATGGATCCTGATGCAGGGCTCAATCTCAGGACACTGAGATCATGACCTGAGCCAAAACCAACAGTCAGATGCTTGAGTCAGCCAGGTGCCCCGACAGTAGTCTTCTTTATTCATTCGATTTACCTTTATTTTACAATTATAATTAAGCATAATTCACCATTCCTTTTTGTTCTTTTTTTTTTCCTTTTGGTATTTAGCATGTGTCCTTTTTAAAACTTATTTTAAAAAATTTTAATTGAAATATACTTGACATAACATTGTGTTAAAATGTACGTGTTGATTGGATACACTTTTTTTAATTTTAATTTTTTATTATAATCATATTTTTTATTATATTATGTTAGTCACCATACAGTACATCCCCGGTTTTTGATGTAAAGTTCAATGATTCATTAGTTGTGTATAACACCCAGTGCACCATGCAATACGTGCCCTCCTTACTACCCATCACCAGTCTATCCCATTCCCCCACCCCCCTCCCCTCTGAAGCCCTCAGTTTGTTTCTCAGAGTCCATAGTCTCTCATGCTTCATTCCCCCTTCTGATTACCCCCCCTTTCTTTATCCCTTTCTTCTCCTACCGATCTTCCTAGTTCTTATGTTCCATAAATGAGTGAAACCATATGATAATTGTCTTTCTCTGCTTGACTTATTTCACTTAGCATAATCTCCTCCAGTCCCGTCCATGTTGCAGCAAATGTTGTGTAATCGTTCTTTCTGATGGCTGAGTAATATTCCATTGTACATATGGACCACATCTTCTTAATCCAGTCATCTGTTGAAGGGCATCTTGGCTCCTTCCAGGATTTAGCTATCGTGGGCAATGCTGCTATGAACATTGGGGTGCATATGGCCCTTCTCTTTGCTATGTCTGTATCTTTGGGGTAAATACCCAGTAGTGCAATGGCTGGATCATAGGGTAGCTCAATTTTTAACTTTTTAAGGGACCTCCATCCACACTGTTTTCCAGAGTGGCTGTTACCAACTTGCATTCCCACCAACAATGTAGGAGGGATCCCCTTTCTCCACATCCTCTCTCCAGCAATTGTTGTTTCTTGCCTTGTCAATTTTTGCCATTCTAACTGGCGTAAGGTGGTTTTGATTTGAATTTCCCTGATGGCTAATGATTTTGAACATTTTTTCATGTGTCTGTTAGCCATTTGTATGTCTTCATTGGAAAAATGTCTGTTCATATCTTCTGCCCATTTTTTGATTTGTTTATTTGTTTCTCGTGTTTTGAGTTTGAGAAGTTCTTTGTAGATCTTGGATATCAGTCTTTTATCTGTAGTGTCATTTGCAAATATATTCTCCCATTCCGTGGGCTGCCACTTAGTTGTTTTGACTGTTTCCTTGGCTGTGCAGAAGGTTTTTATCTTGATGAAGTCCCACATGTTCATTTTATCTTTTGTTTCTCTTGCCTTTGGAGATGTGTCATGAAAAAGGTTGCTGTGGCCAATGTCTTAGTGGTTGCTGCCTATGCTCTCCTCTAGGGTTTTGATGGATTCCTGTCTCACATCGAGGTCTTTCATCCATTTGGAGTTTATCTTTGTGTATGGTGTGAGAGAGTGGTCAAGTTTCATTCTTTTGCATGTAGCTATCCAATTTTCCCAGCACCATATTGAAGAGACTGTCTTTTTTCCACTGGATGTTTTTTCCTGCTTTATCAAAGATTAGTTGCCCAAAGAGCCGAGGGTCCATTTCTGGGTTCTCTCTTCTGTTCCATTGGTCTATGTGTCTGTTTTTGTGCCAGTACCATGCTGTCTTTGTGATCACAGCTTTGTAGTACAGCTCGAAATCCGGCATTGTGATGCCCCCAGCTTTGTTTTTCCTTTTCAGCAAGTCCTTAGCAATTCGTGGCCTTTTCTGCTTCCACACAAATTTAACTGCTGTTTGTTCCAGTTCTTTGAAAAATGTCATTGGTATTTTGATCGGGATCGCATTGAAAGTGTAGATTGCTCTGGGTAGCATGGACATTTTAACTATGTTAATTCTTCCGATCCATGAGCATGGAATATTTTTCCATCTTTTTGTGTCTTCTTTAATGTCTTTCAAGAGTGATTTGTAGTTTCTAGAATATAGATCCTTTACATCTCTGGTTAAGTTAATTCCAAGATAATGTATGATTTTTGGTGCTATTGTAAATGGGATGGATTCTCTAATTTCTCTTTCTTCAATCTCATTGTTCGTGTATAGAAATGCAACTGATTTCTGAGCATTGATTTTGTATCCTGCCACATTACTGAATTGCTCTATAACTTCTAGTAGTTTGGGGGTGGATTCTTTTGGGTTTTCCATATAGAGTAATACATGTTTTTTAAAGACTTATTTATATTAGAGAGAGAGAGCGTGTGCGCACGCCAGCACACAGGGGTGGGGCAGAGTGAGAGAGAAGGAGAGAAGCAGACTCCCCGCTGAGCATGGAGTCTGACACAGGGCTCAATCTCACTACCCTGAGATCATGACCCTGAGATCATGACCTGAGTCTAAATCAAGAGTCAGATGCTCAACCTACTGAGCCACCCTGGGGGATGGTTTGATGCATTTATATATTTGATACATTTATGTATTTTGATGTGATTGCCACTGTAGCAGAGTTAGCACCTCTATCACATCACATAATTACCATTTCTTATTTGTGGTTGGAATAATTTAAGATCTAGTCTCTTAGCAAGTTTGATGATTATAATACAATATTGCCTATATTCATTACACTTTGCATTAGGTCTCTAAGATTTATTTACCACTAGTTGCAAGTTTTTACGCTGTTTTTATGAGTTCGGCTTTTTTAGATTCCACACATGTTATGTAGTATTTGTCTTTCTTTGTCTGACTTATCTCACTTAGCATGTCCTCAAGGCCCATCCATTTCATCTCAAGTGGTGGATTTCCTTCTTTCTCATGGCTAAATAATATTCCTGTGTGTGTGCGTGTGTGTGTGTGTGTGTGTGAGAGAGAGAGAGAGAGAGAGAGAGATACATCACATTTTATCTATTCATACATTGATGGGCACTCAGGTTATTTCCATATCTTAGCTATTGTAAATAATGCTACAATAAACATGGAAGTGCAGATATCTCTTTGATACTCTGTTTTCATTTCCTTTTGGTGGGGTGTATACCCAGGAGTGAATCACTGGACTGTATGGTATTTCTATTTTTAATTTTTTGAGGAAACTCCATGCTGTTTTTATAGTGGCTGCACTAATTCACATTCCCATCAACCACCCAAGAGGGTTCCCTTTTGTCCACATCCTCACCTAAACTGGTTATCTCTTATCTTCTTGATGGTGGCCATTCTAACAGGAGGTGATGTGTCATTGTGGTTTTAATTTGCATTTCCCTGATGATTAGTGAGGTTGAGCATCTTTTCATGTAGCTGTTAGCCATTTAGATATTTTCAGCATATGTCCTTTAAACTGAGTTTGATGGTGTCCTTTCTCTACCACCACATGGTAAACTTTCACTTGCAGGAGTTAGAAGGGTTCAGAGTAGAAAGGAGAGGAATCTCAATTCAGTGAATCTTTCTGTGACTTTGTGTACCTGCTTGGGTTCCAAAGAGCTAGGGAAAGACTGCCCCGCTCTCACACCTTGCCATCTTGGCTTCTATCATTTACATTAACAGGACTGTCAGTGTTCCAGTATGTGAATAATGCCTGGCACATTGTATGCACTTAATAGTTGTCAGAAGAATTAACCTTAGTATTTTTTTTAAAAAAGATTTTATTTATTTGACAGAGAGTGAGGCAGCGAGAGAGGGAACACAAGCAGGGGGAGTGGGAGAGGGAGAAGCAGGCTTCCTGCTGAGCAGGGAGCCCAATGGGGGGCTCGATCCCCCAACGCTGGGATCATGACCTGAGCCAAAGGCAGACGCTTAAGGACTGAGCCACCCAGGCCCCCCAACCTTAGTATTTTAGTACAAATCTTAGTATTTTGGTCCTTTCTCTCCTGCCCCCCCCCCCCACTGTATTTTATTCCCTTTGGGAGTCTTATCACACTTTAATTCGGGAGAGGCATTCCTAGACTTCTCAGGGACTTCAAATTTGGCCTATCTCAAGAAGATGTGAGGGGATTTCTATTTACTTCTTAAAGTGGCGCTCTCATATGGTCACGGCCCAGGCTTTGACTTCTGGACACTCAATCTTAACTGTGCATTTGTGTTAAGATTTTATTCTTAAGATGACACCACATTAAATATTCTTAGCCCACGCCTTCGAACTCCAGTCATTGCAGCGGGCATGCCCTGGAGCTGCGAGCCTCCTTGCCCGCCGCGTCCCCAGGCTCCAGCTCAGCCAAGAAAGGAGGGCACCACACGGCCAGTCGTGTGCAAGTGCTGAGGTGGTCTCCGCACGCCAGGCCGGCATCACGGGGCCTCGACTTCCTGGCCTGCAGCGTCACTCCAGAATCTCGAAGCCCCGCGACGCTCTGTTGCAGCATGATGACGTCGCTTCTCCCAGTTCACTAGGTCCACCCTCTTTTTCCGAGTCAATTTTTTTTTTTTAAAGATTTTATTTATTCGACAGAGATAGAGACAGCCAGCGAGAGAGGAAACACAGGCAGGGGGCGTGGGAGAGGAAGAAGCAGGCTCATAGCAGAAGAGCCTGATATGGGGCTCGATCCCATAACGCCGGGATCACGCCCTGAGCCGAAGGCAGACGCTTAACCGCTGTGCCACCCAGGCGCCCCTCCGAGTCAATTTCTGCATGTCCTCCAGGGTGACCCCAGCCCCAGAGGGCCGCAGCACAGCGTGAGGCGTCCCGCCTCTCAGGCTGTCGCGAGTCACAGCGCACACGCCGCGCTCCCTGCACGTGATGAGCCCCACGCGGCCTGAAACGCGGGGAAGCGCATGAGCGTCAGGTCTGACATGCGCAGTGGCTTCCCCGACGCAGAACAGGTCACGGTGCGCGAGGGTGTTTCCGGTGTGGTAGGCTTGGTCTCGGCGTCAGCCACAGGGTCCGGCCCGCGCTTTGTCCTTGTCTTTGCCTGCGCTGGGCCCGTGTGGGGCATCCCCTGGGCCATTCCTGGGGCGGCCTCGGGCGTGAGGGGTTGTGGGTCCTGCTCCTAGAGGCCGCCTCTCTCTCCAGGAAGCGGGCACCTGGTTCTGCTCCCCGGCTGCGCAGCTCTTCACGCTCCTCACGCCGGGCTCACCGCTGCTTCTCTAGGCCTTCATCTGCCCAGCGATCTCCTCCCCCTGGAGCGAAATGTTCTCCAGGATTGCCTACCGCTCGTACAGGAGGTCGTCTGGGGTGACGACGGACCCAGGCAGGTCTGTGGCCTGAACGGCATCCCGGCTCCGTGGGGCGGGCGTTCGGGTCCTGGAGCTTGAGGCCGGTGCCCGTCTTCTCACCACGGGTGTAGACGTCCACGCTGGAACGGTTCTTGAGGGCGTGTCACCCTCTCAGACGGCGTCCTGTTCCTTCCTTGCTTCTTCAACTGCGCCGGTATTTTGGTTCCTAAGACCGAGTTGTTACTCAGCACGTAAGTCAGTAAAGTATTTAACAAAAAATAAGAGCAATAATTCATGTGGCAGGTAAATTCTCAGTAGACTGGTTTTGAGGGAAATGTGGTTATCATGACTTTTTAATTTTTAGGCTTACTACATTGTAACAACATATTTACTTTTTTGTTTTAAAAAGAATTGGTCTCATAGTGAATTGAAACTGCGATTCAGTAGGTGTTGTTTTACAGATCAGTTAAAATGTAGTGAAATGATTTATTTTGGTTTCTATGTGTGGGATACAGAATTTCTCAGTTTTTCAGTCAACACATATTGAAATTTAAGTTTTAAATTATAGCCTAATTATAGTTTTGGAATGAAAGCAAAATGTGATTTTATCATATCTTAACTGTATATATATTTATATTTATATTTTACTTAGATAGAAGGCCCTAAACATTAAAAAATGTGGTTGTAACAGTAGGCTGTAGACATTAGTAAAATAACAGTGTAAGGTAGTTACCTTTTTATGAGTAAGGGTGCTGAGTAGAAATTAGGATAAAAATGAATTCGATTAAAAATATATAAACATACAAATAGAAAGTTTCATTTCAAAGGTAATAAAGGGAAATTAAAAGTTTTCTTTTTTACCTAATGAAATATCAGTGAAAAATGTTAAAATAATTTTTAAATTGCATTATCTGAACACTGGGGAAAATACCATGGACAATGGTATATAGTCAGATATTTCTACTGCAAATATAAAATGGCTTAAGAAATTTGAAAATAGGGGTGCCTGGGTGGCTCAGTTGGTTGTGTCTGACTCTTGATTTCAGCTCAGGTCTTGATCTCAGGGTTGTGAGCTCAAGCCCTGCATTGGGCTCGGTGCTGGGCTTGGATCCTACTTAAAAAAAATTTTTTTTTGAAAATATGTGGGCAAACATAATGGGCTGAATCCGTACATTTGCCTTTACTCCTTCCTAGAGCCTGCCTAAAATGACAATAAAAGTTTTTTTTTAACCCATAAAATCACTAAGAAATGTAAAGTAGGATAAATGACAACAGAAGCTGAAGCTGGAAGCTCATCTATGAGGAATAACCACCTCAGATTCAAGAAATCAGGAAGCTGTGGGTCCTAGGTATGTGGGGCAGGAAAGCCAAGAAGCAGCAAATTGATTTCCATTGCATAACCCTCAGAAGGATCAGGAATTGTAGGCACTAGGCACCTGTGTAGCGGGTGGGGCTTAGAACTGGAGATTTGATTGAAAATCTATTAAAAGTAACTAGACTTCTAGACCAGCCTGTCCCCTCCTCTTGCATACAGGAAATTCCACCTGTCCCCACCATTCCTCCTTTCCTCTAGTAGATTATTGGAAGTTTCTTCTCTGGAGAATTAAATCAAGATACATGGGCCCAGGGCCATCAGATATATCTATGGGTGAATGATAAAAACAGAGGGATGAAGTAATATCTAAGTAGTGAAGATTCTTCAGTGCAGGGAGTGCAGTGCACTAATATCTGTGCAGGGAGATTCTGCACTGCACACCTGCTCCATTCACTTACTCAACTTTCAAAATACTCCTAGCTAGGTTGTTATCTTCTGGGTACGATACTGGAGAATTCTGGGTAGAAAAAAACCTGCCCATGATTACAGCAGAGGTTTATCAGATCAGTTGAGAAGTGCTCCCCAGATGCCTAGCAGGTAGCCCAACAGAGGGGAGTCTCTGGTCATAAACACCAAACCTCAAATCTTGCTTTTTAGTACCTCTCAGAGGCTATAAAGGAGTCAAAGTCATCAGTTTCTGGATAAAAGCAAGCCCGGAACATGCTCCATGGTAGCTTCCCAGAGACTGTGCAAGACTTCAGAAATGATGGCTATTGTGTGTGTAGGTGGCAAGACCCAGGTCCCAGAGGTCTGAGCCTCTCAGGGATTCTAGTACAATTTGTTGACCAGGGAGCAGAAGAACCACCGGACTGGGGGTACCATGGAGACTCAGTACAACCAAGAGAATTTAAAGAAAAATTTTAAAAGATATTTTTTCATATAAGAGGCTATGGACTAATTTCATACATATTACATCACTATTTATACAGTACCTTACACTTCATGTCATTTAGATTTGATTTTTTTCTGTTACCATATAAAGATGGCAGGTGAGAAATTATATTGCAGATATTACAGAAAGAACCTTTGGGCACATAGAGGTCGGCCACAGTCTTCCCACTGTACAGGAACATACGTGGTTCTTTCTGACCAGAAACATGACCTCTATTGTGTGTCCATGGTGCCCACATTCTATACTTTTGATGTTACACCTTTAAAACTATCTTAAGAACCTGCTTAGGTTAAGGATTAAGTTATTGAAGTTCTTATCAGGGAGGGAAATATAACGACTAATCTATCAGCAAGAGTTAAATAATTAATTCATTGCCTATCCATCCCTTTCTCCCTAGAAGTGAGAATAGTTGTAGATCAAACGAAGAATGGGACCTCATCTAAAACATCCCTGTATTCCTAGTAATTGGTAGGGTAGATGACTTTCATTTTCAAAAAACTAGAAACAAGCAAAAATGTTTGTGGGAATGATGTTAAGTAGATATTTTTAGTGAAGGATTAGTAATGCAGCATAACATGTTGGAAAGAACTCCAAATCAGAACATAGAAATTACAATGACTATTAATAGAAGGCAGGCTTGTACCGCACCCCCTGGTGAGTGCTTTATGAGTATTATGCAATTTGCTTCTCTCTATGAAGACATACTCTCTGAAGTAGCTACTACTATCAGGCCCATTTTATGACAATCCTGAGGCTGGGAGAGGTGAATTTGCTCATGGTCACACAGTCATCAAGTGGAAGGGTCAGAATTCTACCCAGATTGGTTGATACCAATGCCCCAGGTTGTAACCATGATACCCATGCCCCAGGTTGTAACCATGGCAGGTCAGGTTAGTTTTATTGTTTTCCTTACTGCCTCAATTTCCTTGCTTACGCATAGGAAATAATGCCATGTCCGCCTCACAGGCTGCTGTCATGATTGGATCTGGTCAGATATTTGAGCAAATGCATGGATGTATATATATGAAATAAAAGTGCTTTGTACCCAAAGAAATGTTAACATATCTAATTTATTTTAATTAAGATATTTTGCCAGGGCGCCTGGGTGGCACAGCCGTTAAGCATCTGCCTTCGGCTCAGGGCGTGATTCCGGCGTTATGGGATCGAGCCCCACATCAGGCTCCTCCGCTATGAGCCTGCTTCTTCCTCTCCCACTCCCCCTGCTTGTGTTCCCTCTCTCGCTGGCTGTCTCTATCTCTGTCGAATAAATAAATAAAATTAAAAAAAAAAGATATTTTGCCAACTAGTATGTTACCAGTGTCCTCTTGAGCAAATCTTTTAGCTCCTCTGGCTTTGGGTTCCTCACCTGGTAATTGAAGGTATTGGACTAGATGGTCCATAGGTCCTTTTCAACTTGAAGGACTCCAAGATCGTTAAAAGAAAAGCTGTAATTATGAGATCGTTAGGACCATGGGGAAGTGGGGAATGGATCCAGAAGGGACATGGAAAAATGGGACATGAAATTAGCAGGGATAAAAACTCCATGACAACCGTGACTCCAGGGAACAAGTACCCAGAGGGTTTTCTCCCTCTAATTGTCTTTTCTCCTATTATCTCTTACCTTAACAATGACACATTTAAGAGGATCTCCAGTTGTGAGCATCTCTCTTAATCTGAGTGGACAGCCTATTTCATGGCCAAAGGCTCCCAACTTGGAGAGCAATAGAACCCACCTGGAATATTCCTTTGGAAAAGAAATAAGCAATTTCAGCCTTTGGCAAGAGCTCTGTTTTCTTGGGAAATCTGAGTCAACGTGAGAGGGCAAGATTTGGTGAGAACAGTGGATTCTGTGCTATCTTAATAGCCGTGTGATTCTTCCAGTAGGACCTGTGTGGAGCAAAGTTTACGGTCCTGAGTCTCTCCCATTTTTCACCTCTTCTCACTCCCACACCCTCCACTCTGGGCTCTTTCTTGGGTTCTCTTTCTCCTTGCTCAACTTCTCTGAACCTCATTGAAAAAGATTAATGCCTAATCTAAAATTTCAGGGATCATTCTGGGATGAGGGATGAATATTGAGTTCCAGTTCTGCAATTTCTTAAGGGTGTGACCTTGAGCTCTGTCACCTTCAGGTTTTTTTTTTCACCTGTAAAACTGGGGATAATGGGATTATTTAGAATCTAATGAGATGATGATTATAAAAGCTAACAAATTTTAGAAGTCAATAATTGAGCACTGAATTAAAAATAACAGTTCACTGACTTCAGGGGAATT
Organism: Ursus americanus; assembly: GCF_024610735.1. Taxonomy (NCBI): domain Eukaryota; kingdom Metazoa; phylum Chordata; class Mammalia; order Carnivora; family Ursidae; genus Ursus; species Ursus americanus. Next base: position 36,005,586 of record NC_142150.1, on the reverse strand, counting down.
TCCTAAGATCCCATATTCTTGTCTAGATTTTCCAATTTTATCCATTCCAAGGACACTTTGAATTTTCTTTTGTGTAAGGAATCTGTTGTTATATTAAGTTGATTTCCATGTTAATATATAGCTTTGATTGAAAATTTTTGAGTAGCAAAAGGCAAGCAGGTCACTAAATAATGATATAACAAGTACTCATGTACAATTCCATTGACCTTGTGAAATCTTCAAATGGCTCTCTGTGGTCATCTTTGGAGTCCCTGCAGGTTTGGAGGCACGGGTGTGGGTAACACAGATATCAGAGATGCCTCACTTCAAGGCATTGTTGGTCTGTCTCTTTTAACATTTTTTTTTTCACTTACATTGTTCTTCTTCATTGCAACATTGGCTTTCTTTAGCTGATTTTGTACTCTGCACAACCTTACAAACTGGCCATGTCCTCAGTAGCCAGAATTGGAAAGGTTTTGATTAGGTAGATGCACATAGTAAAGTCTCTAGTTAATATTTACATCAGTCACCTTTTCTTTAAATTGTCTTGTGAAATGGTGGACACATGCAAAAACTTAATCAAAAAGTGAATTTTTCTCCTTTTCCTATAGCTTACTAAAGTTTAACAGGATACATTTTATCATGAATTAGTAAAACAATCCACAATTCCTCTTTTTTGGAATGATGAGCCACATAAAATACCTTTACCTCTGGCTGCCTTTGTCACCAGAATGTAATAAGAAAGTGAAGAGCTTTACTGCAAGTGATTGATCAGAAGCTTGACTTCTTTTCACTGAACTGATCCATTATGTCGGTGTATTGGGCGATGTTGTGTATGAGAGTTTATATTTTCAAAATATTTTCATTGACTCCAACTCATCATGGATAAAATTGTGGAGAAATCATATTGGCAACACTTAAGGAGTCAACAGAGAGATTTCCAACCTCATAAAACCATGATTGAAATGAAATAAGATAATTTTAGTTTTGCATCCAAAAGGGGTGAAAGAACCATTGTTCAATATGTAGTTATTCAGTAACACAAATATTAGTATACAAGGTGCTTATCGTTAAGTAGTGAGGCATCTCCAGTAGAGCACGTACTGTGTAGAGCCTCGTCAGCTCAGAGTACCTGGTGGTGGTGGCACATAAAAAGGGACATTAGGAGTTTACAGTCCAGCTGACTGGGAGGTAACGGAGTAATCCGAGATAGAAATAAATACAGTCATTGCCTAACGATATTCTTGACTCTAGGCTTAGGGACCTTAGAAAATAATTGATCTAAAGAGCTCCTTGATATTTCAGTATTAGTTTGCTTTTTCCTTCACAGAGAGGAACGATAATGGGGATGATAATTGTTAACATTTATTGAGCCCTTACTGTTTTAAGCCCTTTATGTCAACCAATCCTTGCAGCAACCCTCTGAGGTGATAAGTACTCTTAGTGCCATTTATAGATGAGGCAACTGAGGCACAGAGGGGTTTAATAACTTGCTAAGGATGACCCAGCCAGTAGGTCAAAGCCAGGAAATTCTGAAAGTCTGTTCTCTCTGTGATTCTCTCTCTTCTTCAATTCCCCTCCTTCCCCTCTCCCTTGTGTCTTACACTGGGCTTACTTTTAAGGATTTATATATCTTAATAACTTTTCTTCCTGTAAATATAGGTTTGTCAAAAATTGATCAAATACAGAGAGGCTTAAAGAAGGAAATCAAAATCATACCAGTCATTACTTCTGGTATTTTTAATTGTCTCCTGGGTTCGTATGTGTGTGAGAGACAGAGACAGAGACATAGAGACTGAGATACTATATAAAGCAGAAAAATTTTTACTTCAGAAAGGTAAAATCATTTTGTACCCTCATCGGAAGTAAGTATGAGTGCCCCATCCCCTGATTTGTGCCTTTTTTATTAAAGGCATTATACATTGTCTTTTTTATGCTTTGCCACTCTTTTTCCCTTATCAATTGTATTACAAAAAGTATTTTATTTACGTGGGTTTTTCTCACATAACCAAGTTTAAAATCGTTACATTTTTCTCTTCTAGTTTCTGTGTTGGTGTTATATTTCAGACATTTTTTCCACATACCAAGATTACATAAATGCATATCAAGAATTTATCTGTTGTCTATCCATTTAAAATACTAATTTTATCATATTTAAATTCTTAGTGATATTTAAATTTTTCTAAAATGTCTATAAGGTCTTTTGACATGTGTCTATTTTTATAAGAATAGTGAATTGTCAGTGTTTATCATACTTTTTAATCCTTGAAAGTTCATGTCTTTTTAATTATTAATATTTTTTCAAAAATTTCTTAGCTGTTCTCATTGATTTACTCTTTCATCTCAAGGAAGGACAGTTGGTTATGGAGCATAGGCCATAAATCCATTACGAATCTGTTAGTGAGCTCTAACATGACTGTATCAATAAAATGTATGAAATATACTATGTAGTACCTGGTAATTGAAGTTATTTACTTTTCCTCTGCATCAAGGTCCATCATAGTGTGTTGCTGGTTGTCAGTTGAGCAAGTGTACCCAAACTCAAGCAAACTAAATAGAAAATTGTTTCTGTGCTTTGTGTCTTCGTGGCCCCAGGTGGTTTGATTTGCTTCTACATGAGGTCTGAATCTACATCTGCCCAGAGGTAATGATTCCTCACTGTCTACAAGGTCAGTGGTGCCTCAGGAAATCCCTCAAATTAACCCATAGAACTACAGCACTGTTGACGCTGCTAACTAACCATGGGTACAGCTGTCATTCATGATTATCTGTAAGCAATCCGTGATGGTAATAGCCAACAGTTATTGAACAATTACTGTGTACAGGATTGTGTGCTGAGCATCCCCATGAATTTTCATGTAACTATCCTAGTAATCTGAGAGTTCAGGGGCTCTTAATGTTCTCATGTTATTTTGAGTTAATCAATCCTAGTGTGTAAGCTACTGGGACAAGTTCATAAAGCGAGAGGGAATCAGACAAAATTCCAAAGTCTGAACTTTAAGTACAGTACCATGCTGTTTCTCAAGTAGTAAAATACCCTAAAATTGAAAAAAGGTTGGGGTCAATAGTGAGCTATCCTACCTTCCCTTTGGTATACTTGGTAGGAAGACTCCTTACGGAGTTGTTCCATAACTTTATTGGGCACATATACTGTGCCTTAGGAAAATATTATCAGAGTCATAAGTTATGATATAGCTTCCCAGACTAGTTAGAAGTATATTACCTACATTCATATAAGTGTTTGTGAAATTATTACAGACAGGGTAAATAACTTAAGGATGAAAGAGGAAATTTTAAAACATTGTCTAGATGACCATCTGGGACTAAAGGGCTATCTCAGTGTTAATCTGGAGTGATTCCTTATGTTCTTGTAAAGCAGCAGTTATATATGAATTATCAGAGGTTTTAAAAAAAGATTTAATGATCTCTGTAATCAAAACAACATTTCTATTATTTTATTTCTCCATCAAGTTGAAAAATATTCCTTTAATTTTCAGGAGAGTTCATGAAATAATTGAGAACCTGAAACAGGAAAAAGTATTTCTTGACAATTTGAGGTGAAAATCTGGGGTGTTTTAATCAGGACGGTGAGGCATTGCTTCTTTCCCAGCACTCAACTGGAGGAAAAAATGACACATACGAGAATTGTAATGCTGTCATTTCACCTGAGTCAGCGGTGCATTCTCTTCTCTCTTTTCTGATTTCAGAAGCAGCAAGCCAATGATTGGGGGAGGAAATGTTACAGAGATCACTTATTTCATCCTTTTGGGATTCTCTGATTTTCCCAGAATCCTAGCAGTGCTCTTTGTTGTATTCCTGCTGATCTACATTGTGACTCTGACTTGGAACCTGTGCCTCATCATCTTAATAAGGATGGACTCTCACCTCCACGCACCCATGTACTTCTTCCTCAGTAATCTGTCCTTCATAGATATATGCTATGTGACCTCGATAGCTCCCAAGATGCTCTCCACCTTTTTCCAAGAGCAGCAGACTATCACCTTTGTGGGTTGTGCTGTTCAGTTCTTTGTCTTTTCAATCATGGGACTGAGTGAGTCTTGTCTTCTGACAGCGATGGCTTATGACCGATATACTGCCATTTGTAATCCACTTCTCTATTCAGCAATCATGTCACCCTCCCTCTGTATTCGGATGGTGCTGGGATCCTATTTGGCTGCACTTTCTGGTTCTATATCTGAGTTGTGTATTGTGTTTCAGCTCCACTTCTGTGGGCCTAATGTCATCAAGCACTTCTTCTGTGACACACCCCAACTGTTAATCCTGTCCTGCACTGACACTTTCTTTGTACAACTGTTGGTTGCTATATCAACAATGCTCTTTGGGATAGTAAATGCCCTCATTATCATGATATCCTATGGCTATATTGTCATGTCCATCATGAAGATCACTTCAGCTAAAGGCAGGTCCAAGGCTTTCAATACCTGTGCTTCTCATCTGCTAGCTGTTTCCCTTTTCTATACCTCAAGTATCTCTGTCTATTTGAGTTCCAGCTCTGGTGGTTCCTCCAGCTTTGACAGATTTGCATCAGTGTTCTACACTGTGGTTATTCCCATGTTGAATCCATTGATTTACAGTCTGAGGAACAAGGAAATCAAAGATGCCGTGAGGAGGTTACAAAAGCGATGTTCTTGCTGAGGTCCTGTCCAGATTTGTCCTATTAGAAACCTTAACCCTCGATAATGTGCACATGAATGGACTCTGACAAATTCATACTGCCTTTGGAAAAAGAAAGCTTAAATTGACAAAGATAATATGCCAAATGGACTGACAGCTGTCTTGATTCAACACAAACACAATACCTTTATGTCCTGTAGGTTCATCCTTTCACCCTACTGGAGGGGCCTCATTATTTATTAACAATCTGTAAGTGGGGTCTGGGGTACTCAGTCAGTTAAATGTCTCCTTTATGCTCAGGTCATGATCCCAGGGTCATGGGATTGAGCCCCACATTGGGCTCTGTGCTCAGTGGGGAGTCTGCTTCTCCCTTTTACTCTGTCCCTGTTCTTGCTTTGCTCTCTCTCAAATAAATAAAATCTTTAAAATAATCTGCAGGTATTTGTAAAATGTTAAGGTTTAGAAACTTGTTACTTCTTTTTGCCTCAGAGATTGAGCCCTGTTCAATCTCCGACCTCTGAATATAAAGGAGTGATACCGGACACAGGCCCCCGGGAGTGTAGAGACCTTGTCTCCTAAATATTTTGATGCAGTGTCATCCAGGCATGAGGGTGTTCAATGTTCTGTATTTCTGACCATAATGGGAATAAATAGAGGTGATGTGCCTTTGAATAGAAACAAAGCTATACAATTGTCCTAGTTGTGTCTCCTGGAAGAGCAGTCTCAGATGGCTAATGTTTGTCTAAGGCCTCTTTTGAGACTAGTCATCTAATAAATTTGGTCACATGTCAGTCTCCAGCAACTGTAATCTAAGGAAGCAGGAGGTAATTTATAAAGAGAAGTGGAATGAAGAATGTCATCCCTTCAGTATCATTTACTTATGAGTCTGATGACTTTGTTTCTTGCTTTAGTGTTCAGTGGGGATTTCTTTTTTTTTTTTTAATTATTTTTGTTATGTTAGTCAACATACAGTACATCCCTAGTTTTTGATGTAAAGTTCCATGATTCATTACTTGCGTGTAACACCCAGTGCACCATGCAATACGTGCCTTCTTAATATCCATCACCAGCCTATCCCGATCCCCCACCCCCCTCCCCTCTAAAGCCCTCAGTTTGTTTCCCAGAGTCCATAGTCTCTCATGGTTCATTCCCCCTTCTCTTTACCCCCCGCTTTCTTCTTCCCTTTCTTCTCCTACAAATCTTCCTACTTCTTATGTTCCATAAATGAGTGAAATCATATGGTACTTGTCTTTCTCGGCTTGACTTATTTCACTTATCATTATCAGTGGGGATTTCTGATGGAAGATGACAATTCAAAATCCGTATCACAGCCAGTAGCTATTTCTGATATTCTGGGATTCAAACCTCTCTCTCTCTCTCTCTCATTAAGTCAAGAAAATTTACCCTGGGTGACATAGCTAGTGTTTCATACTATCAAATCATTTCTAGTATTTCAAGCATCTATTCATGTTTGGTGTGAGTACGCTTGTGTGTAAATTCATTGCAATAATAGAGTAACTGAATATTGAATATTGCAGACTAAGAACAAATATGGAGAGCTGGTATATTTTTTATTGTCTGTGTTCAACATTTTATATTATACAGATTTATGGTTTTGTACGGGGTGATCTAATTTATGGAGTAGATGATTAGACTTACTCTAATGCTGATACTTTCTAGGAAGCCTCCAGAGCCAGAGAGGAAATAAATAGTGCGAATGGCAGGGTTTTTAACTGTGGCCAGTTTTGTCTGTCTAAAGTAGAACCTAAAATGTTTAGTCCTCGTGATCTGTTTCACAAGTGGAACAAGATGTGTATCAACACTGGCTGCTGATATACAGATTGCTCGGACTTGACCCAACTGATATAAAACAGATGTTACAATTACATAATATCCCTGGAGAGTCACTGGGTTTTTAATGTTTTGGGGGGGCGGGGTCTCAATTTTGATAAGTCACATAATTCTTCCATTTAGTTAAAGACTATAAATGAAGAGGTATTTGAAGCCTTGCCAAATTTTTCATAAGTTTACAGATGGACAGGACTGAGGAGAATCATTGAACCTCTGGGAGAGAATGTGAAGGCTTATCCCACTCCACAGAAGTAGTGCAGTATGAATAAAGGATGTGTGCCCTCATCCCCGCCATGGAGGCATAGGTATGTTCTTTGAAGCACTGTTCTTTAAAAATGTGTAAGAATGAGAAGTCTTTCTAAGAAACGATGAGGGCTTCAGTAGTAGAAAAGCCTCTGTGAGGAATGTAACACAGTGTTACTGATTATAGTCATTATGCTATGCATTAGATTGCCAGGTTTCTTCATCCTTCAGTTGCAAGATTGTACCTTTTCAAAAAACGTATCTCCAATTCCCTTGCCTCTCAGGCCCTGCTAACCACCATTGTGCTCTCTGTTACTATGAGTTTGGCTGTTTGATTATGCCTATTCGTGATCTCATACAGTATTTGTCTTTCTCTGTCTGGTTTATCTCACTTGGCATAATGCCGTCAGGGTGCATCCATAATGTCTCAAATGTCAGGAGTTCCTTCACTCTCCCAGTTGAATAATATTCCACTCTATTGTGTGTAAATACCATGTCTTCTTTATCATCTTTATCATTCTCATATCTTGGCTGTTATGAATAAAGCTGCAATATACATGGGAGTGCAGATTATCTTTTTGGTATTTGGTTTTATTTGTGTTGAATGTATACCCAGAAGTGGGGTTGGTGGATCATATGGTAGTTCTCTAATTTTTTGACAAACATCTCTACTGTTTTTGATAGTGGCTGAACCAAATTATGTTTCCACCAAAAGTGTACAAGTATACCCTTTATTCCACATCCTTACCACCACTTGTTATCTCTTTCTGGATGGTAGCCATTCTAACAGGTGTTAGTTGATACCTCATTGTGCTTTTGATTTGCATTTCCCTGATGATTAGTAATGTTGGGAACTTTTTCATATACCTGTTGGCCATTTGAGTGTCTTCCAGGACAAATATCTATTCCTTTCCTCTACCCATTTTTTAATCAGATTGTTTTGCTTTTGAGTTGTAGGACTTCTTTATATATATCGGATATTAACCCCTTACATGATACACACTTAGCAAATATTTTTCAAGCTATGGTTTACAGGTATTTTCTCCCACTCTGTCAGTTGATTGATTTTGTTGATTGTTTCTTATGCTGTGTGGAAAGTTTTACATTTGATATAGTTCTGCTTGTTGCCCTTGGCTTTTGTTGCTTGTGCTTTTGGTGTGAGATACAAAATATCATTTTCAAGACTAAGGTCAAGGAGATTGTTCCCTATTTTTTCTTCTAGGAGTTTTATGGTTTCATATCTAACCTTCCTGTCTTTAATCCATTCAGGGTTAATTTTTGTGAGTGGTGGAAGATAGTAGTCCAATTTCATTATTGTGCATAGGGTTATCCAGTTTTTCCAAAACCATTAGTAAAGGGGCTATTCTTTCTCCACCGAGTATGGCTGATTCCTTTGTTAAATGTTAGTTGATGTATAGATGGGAGTTTATTTATGAAATCTATTGTGTTCTGTTGGTTGCTGTGTCTTTTATGTCAGACCCATAGTGTTTTATTTAGTATAGCTTTGTAGTATAGTTTGAAATCAGGAGTGTGATGTCTTCCCTTTTGTTCTTTCTCAAGATTGCTTTGGTTTACATCCTTTAAAGTTTCTTGCAAATTTTAGGATTCTTTTTGTATTCTGGTGAAAAAATGTCATTGGAATTTTTTAATTTGAAATCAATTAGCCATGGTAATGTACATCATTAGTTTTTGATATAATGTTCAATAAATCATTAGTTGAGTATATCACCCCGTGCTCATTGTATCACATGTCCTCTTTAGTGCCCATCACCCAGTTTCGCAGTACCCCCACCCACCTTCCTTTCCACAACATTCAGTTTGTTTCCTGGAGTCAAGAGTCTCATATGGTTTGTCTCCCTCTCTGATTTCTTCCAGTTCTCTTCCCCCACCCCAGCCCTATTGTCCCCTGCACTATTCCTTATGTTCCACATATGAGTGAAACCATATGACAGTTTGTTTCTCTGATTGACCTATTTCACTTAGCATAATACCTCCAGTATCATTCGTGTCAATATAAATGGTAGAAATTCATCCTTTCTTTTGGCTGAGTAATATTCCATTGCATATATGAACCACATCTTCTTTACCCATTCATCTGTTGAAAGACATCTTGGCTCATTCCACAGTTTGGCTATCGTGAACATTGCTGTTGTGAACATTGGCGTACAAGTGCCCCTTCGGATCACTACATTTGTATTTTGGGGATAAATACCTACTAATGCAATTGCTGGGTCATCGGTAGCTCTATTTTCAATGTCTTGTGGAAACTCCATACTTTTTTCCAGAGTTGCTGTACCAGCTTAGATTCCCACCAGCAGTGTTACCCCTTTCTCCACATCCTCCGCAACATTTGTTGTTTTCTGTCTTGTTAAGTTTAGCCATTCTGACTGGTGTGAGGATGAGGTGGTATCTCATTGTGGTTTTGATTTGTATTTCCCGCATGCCAAGTGATGGGAAGCATTTTTGCATGTGTCTGTTGGCCGTTTGTATGCCTTCTTTGGAGAAATGTCTACTCATGTCTTCGGCCCATTTCTTGACTTGATTATTTGTTTATTTTGGCAATGAATTTGAGAAGTTCTTTATAGATCTTGGATACCAGCTCTTTATCTGTTTGTCATCTGCAAATATCTTCTCCCATCCCCTGCTGCTTAGTTTTGTTGATGGTTTCCCTAGCTCTGCAGAAGGTTTTGTTTTTTTGAAGTCCCAATAGTTCATTTTTGCTTTTGTTTCCCTTTCCTTTGGAGACATGTCCAGCAAGAGGTTGCTGCGTCCAAGGTCAAAGACGTTACTGCCTATGTTCTCCTCTAGGAGTTTGATGGATTCCTAACTCACATGAGGTCTTTCATCCATTTTGAGTTTATCTTTGTGTATGGTGTAAACGAATGGTCCAGTTTCATTCTTCTACATGTGGCTGTCCAATTTTCCCATCACCATTTATTGAAGAGACATTTTTCTGTAGGATATTCTTTCCTGCTTTGTCGAAGATTAGTTGGCAATAGAATTGAGAGTCCAATTCTGGGTTCCTTATTCCATTCCATTGATCCACGTGTCTGCTTTTGTACCAGTACCATACTGTCTTGATGATTATAGCTTTGTAATGTGGCTTGAAGTCTGGCTTCATCATGCCACCAGCTTTGGTTTTCTTTTTCAACATTCATCTGGATATTCGAGGTCTTCTCTGGTTCCATATACATTTTAGGATTATTTGTTCCAGCTCTTTGAAAAATGTTTTTGATATTTTAGGGATTGCAGTGAACGTGTAGATTGCTCTGGGTAGCATGGACATTTCAACAATATTTATTGTTCCGATCCATGAGCATGGAATGTATTTCCATTTCTTTGTGTCTCCTCAATTTCTTTCACAAGTGTTCTGTAGTTTTTGGACTATAGATCCTTTATTGCTTAGCTTATACCCAAAGGAGCTGGAGAAAGAACAGCATTAAAGCTTAATCCAAGGAGGAGAAGGGAAATTCTAAAGATTGGAGCAGAAATCATTGAAATAGAAATCAGAAGAACAATAGAACAGATCAATGAAATTACAGGCTGGTTCTTTGAAAGAATTAATAAGATCCATAAACCCTAGCCAGACTTATCAAAGAGAGAAGAGAAAGGACCCAAATTAATAAAATCATGAATGAAAGAGGAGAGATCACAACCAACACCAAGGAAATACGGAGAATTTTAAGAAATTATTGTGAGCACATGTATGCCAATAAAGTAGGTTATCTGGAAGAAATGAATGCATACTGGAAACTTATAAACTACCAAAACTGAAACAGGAAGAAATAGAAAACCTGAAGAGATGCAGGAAATTGAAGCAATAATCAAAAATGTCTCAGCAGTAGAAATCCAGGGCCAGGTGGCTTACCAGGAGAATCCTACCAAACATTCAAACAGCCACCTAATACCTATTCTTCTGAAGTTGTTTCATGAAGTAGAAAAGGAAGGTAAACTTCCAAACTCATTCTCTGAGGCCAGCATTACCTTGATCCCAAAACCAGACAAAGAACCCGTCAAAAAGGGGAATTACAGACCAATATCCCTGATGAACATGGATGCCATAATTCTCACCAAGATACTAGTTGATAGGATCCAACAGTCCATTAAAAAATTATTCACCAGGAGCACGTGAGTTTTATGCCTGGGCTACAAGGGTGGCTCAACATCTGCAAATCAATCAACGTTGTACATCACATTAAGAAAAGAAAGGACAAGAACCACATCATCTTCTCAATTGGTGCAGAAAAACATTTGACAAAATACAGCATTCTTTCTTGATTAAAACTCTTTTATGATATTGAGGTCAATATCATAAAACCCATCTATGAAAAGCTCACAGTGAGTATCATTCTCAATGGGGAAAAACTGAGAGCATTCCCCTTAAGGTCAAGAACAGGACAGGGATGCCCATGCTCAGCACTGTTGTTCAACATAGTACTAGAAGTCCTGACCTCAGCATTCGGAGAACAAAAAGAAATAAGAGGCATTCAAACTGGCAAGGAACAAGGCAAACTCTCACTCTTCAAAGATGACATGATGCTCCGTGTGGAAAACCTGAAAGACTCCAAAATTCTAGAACTGAAGCAGGAACTCAGCAACATGGCAGGATATAAAATCAATGCACAGAAATCAGTTGCATTTCTATACACTAACAATGAGATAGAAGAAAGAGAAATCAAGGAATCGATGCCATTTACAATTGGGCCAAAAGCCATAAGATACCTAGGAATGAACCTAAGAAGACAGACATTTCCTTAGACTCACCAAGAAAAAAGAGAGGAATGAGGTAAATAAAATTAGAAATGAAAGAAAAGATGTTGGATACCACAGAAATACAACAGATTTTAAGAGACTATGAATAATTAGAAGCAAAAACTTGGACAATCTAGAAGAATTGGACAAATTCCTGTAAACGTACGACTACCAAGACTGAACTATGAAGAAATAGAAGATATGAATAGACCAATTACTAGTAAGGTGATTGAATCAGTAATCGAAAACCTCCCAAAACAGAAGTTGAGAACCAGAGGGCTTCTCTGGTGAATGTTACCAAATATTTAAAAGGAATTAATTCCAATTATTCTCAGACTTTTCCAAAAAGTAGAAAAGGAAGGAATACTTTTAAACTCATTTTCCGTGGGGCGCATTACCCTAATACCGAAACAGACAAGGACACCAAATGAGTAGTAAAATACAACCCATTGTGCCTGATGAACATAGATGCAAAAATCTTCAAGAAAATAATGCACAGTGAATTCAAGAATACATTAACTGGATCATATACCGTGACACTTGGAAGGCTCAGTTGGTTAAGCATCTGCCTTTGACTCAGGTCATGGTCTCAGGGTCCTGGGATCGAGTCTCACATAGGGCTCTTTGTTCAGGGGAGAGTCTGCTTCTCTCTCTGCCTGCTGCAGACTTCCTTGGGCGTGCTGTCTTTCTCTCTCTCTCTCAGACAAATACATAAATAAAATCTTTATTTAAAAAATTATCATATACCCTAATCAAGGGGGATTTATTTCAATTATGCAAGGATGGATCAACATCAACAAACCAATCTGTGTGATATAACACATTAACAAAATGAAGGGTAAACATATGTTCATTCCAATAGATGCAGAAAAAGCATTTGACAAAATTCAACATCCAGACATGATAAACAACTGTCAACAAATTTGGCATAGACCATCTCCACATAATACGGCCATATAAAACAACTTACTAATAACATTATGCTCAATGGTAGACAGCTGAATGCTTTCCTTCTAAAATCAGGAACAAGACACGCATGCCTCCCTCACCACTTTTATTATACGTAGCACTGGAAGTACTAGTCAGCGTGATTAGAGAAGAAAAAGAAATAAAATGCTTTCAAGTAGGAAAAGATGATGTAAAATTTTTGGTCTTTGTAGAATCATGTATTCTACAGTCTAAAAACTGTTAGAACTAATATCAAATTTAATAAAGTTACAGGACAAAAATCAATCAATCAATCAATAAAATAAAAGCCTGTGTAACTGCTATACACTAATATGAGCTAGCAGGAGGAGAAATTAAGAAAGAATTCTCATTTACAATTGTATCAAATATTATAAAATATTTAGGAATGAATTTAACTAAAGAAGTGAAAGTCCAGTAAACACAATGATAAAAGAAATTGAAGAACACAAATAAATGGAAAGATACATAATGCTCATGGATTGGAAGAATTAGATTTGTTAAAATGTCTATACTTTCCAAAGCAACCTACAGATTAAATACAATTCCTATCGAAATTCCAATAGCATTCTCTCAGAACCCGAATAAACAATTTTAAAACTTATATGGAACCACAAGATAATGCGAATAGCCCAAAGCAACCTTGAGATGGAAGAATAGAGCTGGAGGCATTATACTCCCTGACTTAAATGACACTAACAAGCTATAGCAATCAAAAGAGTATGATATTGGCACAAAAACAGATACACATATCGATGGAATTGAGAGCCCAGGAGAACACTCACACAGTAATGGATAATTAGTTTACAACAAAGGAGCCAAAAGCATACAATAGAAAAATTAAGCAGGCTCTTCAATAAATCGTGCTGGTAAAACTGGACAACCTCATGAAAAAAAATGAAACTAGACCATTATCTAATACCATACACAAAAAGTAAGTCAAAATGGGTATTAAGGGGGACACATATTGCATGGAGCGCTGGGTGTTATATGTAAACAATGAATCATGGAACACTACATCAAAAACTAATGATGTACTGTATGGTGACTAACATAACATAATAAAAATTTTTAAAAATGGATTAAAGACTTGAATGTAAGACCTGAAACCGTAAATTTCCTAAAAGGAAACATAGGCAGCAAGCTCCTCGACATCAGAGTTAGCTGATGTGTTTGTGGATCTGATGCCAAAGGCAAGGGAAACAAAAGCAAACACAAACAAATGAGACTACATCAAAGAAAAAGCTTGTGAAGGAAAAACAGTGAAGGAAACCATCATTGATATGAAAAGGCAACTCACTGAATGGAAGAAAGTATTTGCAAATGATATATCTGACAAGAGGTTAATATCCAAAATATATAAAGAACTGATACACACAACAGCAAAAAAGCCAAACAATCCAATTTAAAAACTGGGCAGAAGACCTGAATAGACCTAATTCCAAAGAAGACCTATGGCCAACAGACATAGGAAAAGATGCTCAACATCCCTGTTCATCAGGGAAATGCAAATCAAAAGCACAATGAGATAGCACTTACACCAGTCAGAATGGCTAGTACCAACAAGACAAGAAATAACAAGCGTTGGAGAGGATGTGGAGAAAAGGGAACCCTTGTGCAGTGTTAGTGGGAATGTAAGTTGGTTCATCCACTTTGGAAAACAGTATGGAGGTTCCTCAGAAAACTAAGAGTAGATCTACCAGATGATCCAGCTATTCTACTTCTGGATATTTATCCAAAGAAATCAGAACCACAAATTCAGAAAGATATATGCACTCTTATGTTAATCGCAGCATTCTTTACCATAGCCAACATTGGGGAACAACCTTAGTGTCCATCAGTGGATGAGTGGGTAGAAAGGATGTGAGGGCACCTGGGTGGCTCAGTTGGTTGGGTGTCTCACTCTTGATTTTGTCTCAGGTCATGATCTCAGGGTCATGGGATCAAGCACTGCACTGGGCTCCATGCTCAGTGTGGAGCCTACTTGGGATTCTCTCTCCTTCTCCCTCTGCCCTTCCCTGCTCACGAGCAATCTCTCTGTCTCAAATAAATAAATAAAATCTTTAATAAAAAAAATATGCAAATGGAATACTACTCAGCCATAAAGAAGAATGAAAGTTTGCCATTTGTGACAATATGGGTGGACCTTGAAGATATTATGCTATGTGAAATAAGACAGATGGAGAGGCACAAATATATGATTTCCCTCATATATATTCCATCTAAAGACACAAGATAAAAAAACGTAATAAAACAAAAACAAACTCATAGGTACAGAGAACAACTGATGGTTACCAGAGAGTAAGGAGAGTGGGGAGTGTTAAAATGGTGAAGGGGAACAAACTGAGGGCTTCAGAGGGGAGGGGCGTGGGGGAATGGGATAGACTGGTGATGGGCAGTAAGGAGGGCACGTATTGCATGGTGCACTGGGTTTTATACGCAACTAATGAATCATCGAACCTTGCATCAGAAACCAGGGATGTACTGTGGGGTGACTAACATAATGTAATAAAAACACATTAAAAACAAATAAATAAAAATAAAAACCATTGTTTAAAAAGAAAAAGAAAAAAATTGTGAAGGGGGTCAATTTAATGGTGATGACTGGTAACTAGACTTTGCTGGTGATCATGTTGTAGTGTATATAGATGTTACTTATACTGTACACCTAAACGTTATGTAATGTCATTAGTTTCTTGACATAGGCAGGCCTGGATCATGGTGCTTGGTATGTTTCCAGAGAATGTGTAAGACCTCAGATAGTTAGCTTCACAAGATATGATGGCTGTCAGGGTGTGTTTAGGGTGCAGGAAGTGAGTCCCTGATCTGAGCTTCCTAGGGATTCCAGGACCTTAAGTTGATCAGGAGAAGAAGAGCTAGGAGACTTGGACTTCCATGAGGACACAGAGTCCAACTAAGAGATTTTCAAGAAAAATTTAGAACGATTTTTTTCCATTCAAGACGTTATGGACTAATTTCATACATATTACATTATTATTTATGCAGAACATTATACTTCACATAGTTACATCATTTAGATTGGATTTATTTTTCTATTACCATATGAAGACGGCAGGTGAGAAACTATATTGCAGATATTACAGATAGAACCTTTGGGCACATAGAGGTCGGCCACAGTCTCCCCACTGTAGCGACCATTCATTTGAATATCACAAAGTGTGATTTGTGGAACATACATGGTTCTTTGTGACCAAAACATGACGTCTATTTTGTGGCCATGGTGCCCACATTCTAATACTTTTGGTGTTATACCTTTAAACTATCTTAAGAACCTGCTCAGTTTAAGGATTAAGTTATTACAGTTCTTATCAAAGGGAATAGGTAAGTACTAACCTGTCAGCAAGAGCTAAATAATTCATTGCACACCCACACCTTTCTCCCTAGAAGTGAGAATAGTTGAAGTAGATCAAATCAAGAATGGGACCTTATCTAAAACATCTCTTTATCCCTAGTCACTGGTAGGGTAGATGACTTTCATTTTCAAAAAACTAGAAACAAACAAAAAAAACCCTTGAAAGAAAGAAGGAAAAAATGCACGATGAGCACTGAGTATTGTATAGAACTGTTGAATCACTATATTGAATGCCTGTAATTAATATAACACTATATGTTAACTATACTGGAATTAAAACAGAAAACCTCAAAAAAAGACCAGGGGTATGAAAAGTAAGCAGGAAAGGTAATAAAATTTGAGTTTTTGTTTGAGAGAGTCAAGATGCAAACAAGAATTTCTGAAGTAAAGATTTGAAAAACATATGGAAGTGAGAAAAATATTAAAGATATGCTTCAAAGATAAAAAAAAATATTTGTGGTAATGATATTAAGTAGATATTTTTAGTGAAGGATTGTAATGCAGCGTAACTTTGGAAATAACTCCAAATCAGAACATAGAAATTACAATGAGTATTAATAGAAGGCAGGCTTGTAATGCATCCCTGGTAAGTGCTTTATAAGTATTATCCAATTTGCTTCTCTCTATGAAGACCTACTCTATGAAGTAGCTACTACTCTCAAGCTACTACTCTCAGCCCCCTTTTATGGTACTCCTCAGGTGATGATCCTGAGGCTGGGGGAGGTGAATTTGCTCATGGTCACACAGTCATCAAGTGGAAGGGTCAGAATTCTACCCAGATTGGTTGATACCAATGCCCCAGGTTGTAACCATGATAAGTCATGGCTCTGTCATGAATTAGTTTTACTGATTTCCTTACTGCCTCAATTTCCTTGCTTACGCATAGGAAATAATTCCATGTCTGCCTCACAGGCTGCTGTGATGTTTGAATCTGGTCAGATATTTGAGAAAATGTACGGATGTATATATCTAAAATAAAAGTGCTTTGTGTACAGGGAAATGTTCAGATATCTAATTTATTTCAACTGAGGTATTTACCAGCTAGTATGTTACCAGTGTCATCTTGAGCAAACCTTTTAGCTCCTCCGGCTTTAGGTTCCTCACCTGGTAATTAAAGGTATTGGACTAGAATATTCCTCGTTCTTTCCAGGTCTAATTACTCTTCAGATTCTAACAGAAAAGCTATAATCATATGGACATGATTGGACTATGGGGGAAGTGGGGAATGGAGCCAGAAGGGACATGGCAAAATGGGACATGAATTTAGCAGGGACAAAAACTCCATGACAACCATGACTCCAGAGAACAAGTACCCAGAGGGTTTTCTCCCTCTAATTGTCTTTTCTCCTATTATCACTGCCCTTAACAATAGCACAGTTAAGATGATCTCCAGTTGTGGGTATCTCTGTTAATCTGAGTGGACAGCCTATTTCATGGCCAAAGGCTCCCATCTTGGAGAGCAATAGAACCCACCTGGAAAATTCCTTTGGAAAAGAAATAAGCAGTTTCAGCCTTTGGTAAAGGTTTCTCTTCTTGGGGAATCTGGGTCCAGGTGAGAGGGCAAGACTTGGTAAGAACAGTAGATTCTGTGCTATCTTAATAGCCATTTGATACTTCCATTAGGACCTGTGTGGAGAAGGTTTATGGTCCTCAGTCTCTTGCATTCTTCACCTCTTCCTCACTCCCACACCCTCCACTGTGGGCTCTTTCTTGGGTTCTCTGTTTCCTTACCTAACTTCTCTGACCCTCATTGAAAAGATTAATGTCTTATCTAAAATTTCAGGGATGATTCTGCGATGAGGGATGAATGTTGAGTTCCAGTTCTGCAATTTCTTAAGGCTGTGACCTTCAGCTCTGTTACCTCCTGGTGTTTGTTTTCTTTTATGTGTAATGGCAGGTAATGGGATTATTTAAAATCCATTGAGGCGGAAAAAAAATCTAATGAGGTGATGTTTATTAAAGCTAACAAATTTTAGAAGTCAATAATTGAGCGCTGAATTAAAAACAGCAATTTACTGACTTTCAGAGGAATTTCCTAAGATCCCATATTCTTGTCTAGATTTTCCAACTTCATCCTAAGGACTCTTTGAATTTTCTTTTGTTTAAGGCATCTGTTATAATAATATTAATTAATTGGATTATCATGTTATTATATAGCTTTGATAATTTTTGAGTAACAAAAGGCAAGCAGGTCACTAAATAATGATATAACAAGTACTCATGTACAATTCCATTGGCCTTTTCAAAAGGGTCTCTGTGGTCATCTTTGGAGTCCCTGCAGGTCTGGAGGCACGGGTGTGGGTAACACAGATATCAGAGATGCCTCACTTCAAGGCATTGTTGGTCTGTCTCTTTTAATCTTTTTTTTTTTTTACTTACATTGTTTTTCTTCATTGCAACATCTTGGCTTTCCTTACCTGATTTTGTACTCTTCACAACCTTATGAATTGACCATGTCCACCTTAGTCAGAATTGGAAAGGTTTTGATTAGCTAGATGCACATAGTAAAATCTCCAATTAATATTTGTATCAGTCACCTTTTCTTTAAATTTTCTTGGGAAACGGTGGACACATGCAAAAACTTAACCAAAAAGTGAATTTTCCCCCTTTTTCTATACCTTATCAAAGTTTAACAAGATTAATTTTATCAAACAATCCAGAATTCATTATCTTTTTTGGAATGATAAGCCACATAAAATACCTTTACCTCTGGCTGCCTTTGTCACCAGAATGTAATAAGAAAGTGAAGAGCCTTACTGCAAGTGATTGATCAGAAGATTGACTTCTTTTCACTGAACTGATCAATTATGTCGGTGTATTGGGTGATGTGCGTGAGAGTTCATATTTTCAAAATATTTTCATTGACTCCAACTCATCTTGGATAAAATTGTGGAGAAATCATATTGGCAACACTTTAGGAGTTAACAGAAAGATTTCCAATGTCATAAAACCATGACGGAAATGATTTAAGATAATTTTAGTTTTGCATCCAAAAGGGGTGAAAGAACCATTGTTCAATATGTAGTTATTCAGTAACACAAATATTAGTATACAAGGTGCTTATCGTTAAGTAGTGAGGCATCTCCAGTAGAGCACGTACTGTGTAGAGCCTCGTCAGCTCAGAGTACCTCGTGGTGGTGGCACATAAAAAGGGACATCAGGAGTTTACAGTCCAGCTGACTGGGAGGTAATGGAGTAATCCGAGATAGAAATAAATACAGTCATTGCCTATCGATATTCTTGACTCTAGGCTTAGAGACCTTAGAAAATAATTGATCTAAAATCTCCTTCAGTATTAGTTTGCTTTATTTTTCTTTCACAGAGAGGAACAATAATGGGGATGATAATTGCTAACATTTATTGAGCCCTTACTGTTTTAAGCCCTTTATGTCAACCAATCCTTGCAGCAACCCTCTGAGGTGATAAGTACTCTTAGTGCCATTTATAGATGAGGCAACTGAGGCACAGAGAGGTTAATAACTTGCTAAGGATGACCCAGCCAGTAGGTCAAAGCCAGGAAATTCTGAAAATCTGTTCTCTCAGTAATGCTCTCTGCCCTTCAGTTCCCCTTCCCCTCTCCCTTTCTGTCTTACTCTGTGCTTACTTTTAAGGATTTATGTATCTTAATAAGTTTTCTTCCTGTATATAGAGCAGTTGTCGAAAATTGATCAAATACAGAGAAGCTAAAGAAGGAAATCAAAATCATATCAGTCATTACTTTTGGCATTTTTAATTGTTTCCTGTGTTTCTATGTGTGTGTGAGAAAGACAGATATTATATAACGCAAAAAAATTTTTCCTTCAGAAAGGTAGAACCATTTTGTACCCTCATCAGTACTAAATATGAGTGCCTCATCATCTGATCAGTGCCTTTTATATTGAGGGCATTGCTACATTCTCTTTTTATGCTTTGTGACTCTTTTTCCCTTATCAATTGTATTTCACAAGTATTTACTTAAGTGGGTTTTTCTCTCATAACCAAGTTTAAAATTGTACATCTTTCTCTTCTAGTTACTGTTTTGGTGTTATATTTCAGACATTTTTTCCACATACCAAGATTACATACATGCATAACAAGAATTTATCCTTTGTGTATCAATTAAAATACTAATTTTATCATATTTAAATTCTTACCGATATTTAAATTTTTCTAAAATGTCTGTAAGGTCTTTTGACACGTGTCTGTTTTTATAAGATAGTGAATTGTCAGTGTTTATAATACTTTTAATACTTGAAAGTTCATGTCTTTTTAATTATTAATAAGTCAAGCAGAGAAAGACAGTTATCATATGGTTTCACTCATCTAAGGAACATAAGAAGTAGGAAGATCGGTAAGAGAAGAAAGGGGTAAAGAAAGGGGGGTAATCAGAAGGGGGAATGAAGCATGAGAGACTATGGACTCTGAGAAACAAACTGAAGTCTTCAGAGGGGAGGGGGTGGGGGAATGTGATAGGCTGGTGATGGGTAGTAAGGAGGGCATGTATTGCATGGTGCACTGGGTGTTATACGCAGCTAATGAATCATGGAACTTTACATCAAAAACCAGGGATGTACTGACTGTATGGTGACTAACATAATAAAATAAAAAAAATTATAAAAAAATAGGGAATTGTCAGTGTTTATAATACTTTTTAATACTTGAAAGTTCATGTCTTTTTAATTATTCATATTTTTTCAAAAATTTCTTAGCTGTTCTCCCTGATTTACTCTTTCATCTCAAGGAAGGACAGTTTGTTAGGGAGCATAGGCCATAGTTGCAATCCATTACGAATCCGTTAGTGAGCTCTAACATGATGACTGTATCAATAAAACATATGAAATATACTATGTAGTACCTGGTAATTGAAGTTATTTACTTTTCCTCTGCATCAAGGTCCATCATAGTTTGTTGCTGGTTGTCAGTTGACCAAGTGTACCCAAACTCAAGCAGACTAAATAGAAAATTGTTTCTGTGCTTTGTGTCTTCGTGGCCCCAGGTGGTTTGATTTGCTTCTACATGAGGTCTGAATCTACATCTGCCCAGAAGGTAATGATTCCTCACTGTCTACAAGGTCCGCGGTGCCTCAGGAAATCCCTCAAATTAACCCATAGAACTACAGCACTGTTGACGCTAACTAACCATGGGTACAGCCGTCATTCATGGTTATCAGTAAGCAGTCCATGATGGTAAGAGCCAACACCTATTGAACAATTACTATGTACAGGATTGTGTGCTGAGCATCCCCATGAATTTTCATGTAACTATCCTAGTAATCTGAGAGTTCAGGGGCTCTTAATGTTCTCACGTTATTTTGTGTTAATCAATCTTAGTGTGTAAGCTACTGAGACAAGTTCATAAAGCGAGAGGGAATCAGACAAAACTCCAAAGTCTGAACCTTTAACTACAGTACCATACTATTTCTCAAGTAGTAAAATACCCTAAAATTGAAAAAAGGTTGGGGTCAATAGTGAGCTCTACTACCTTCCCTTTGGCATACCTAGTACGAAGACTTCACTAAGAAGACTTGTTCCACAACTTTACTGGGCACATATCTGTTCCTTAGGAAAATATTATCAGTCATCAGTTATGATATAGTTTTCCAGACCACTTAGAAAATGATATATTAACTGCATTCATATAAGAGATTGTGAAATTATTACAAATGTGGTAAATAACTTTTCTTTAGGATAAGGAGGAAATTTTAAAACATTATCTAGATGACCATCTGGGACTGAAAAGCTATCTCATTTTTAATCTAGAGTGATTTCACATATTTTTTTGTATGGTTATGTATGAATTATCAGAGGTTTTAAAAAAACTTTTAATCAATGATGTCTGTAATAATCACAGCATTTCTGTTATTTTAGTTCTCAGTCAAATTCAAAAATAACTCTTTAATTTTCATACGACGTCATGAAATAATTGAGAACCCGAAGCACTTTTTTTCTTTTTTAATTTCAATTTAATTAGGCAACAGATAGGACATCTTTAGTTTGAAGCACTTTTGACAACACACGTCTTGACAATTTCAGATGAAAAGCTGGATGTTTTCATTAGGACAGTGAAGGATTGCTTCTTTCCCTGTACTCATTGGAGGAAAAAAATGACACATACGAGAATTTTAATGCTGTCATTTCACCTGATTCAGCGGCGCATTCTCTTCTCTCTTTTCTGATTTCAGAAGCAGCAAGCCAATGCTTGGGGGAGGAAATATTACAGAGGTCACTTATTTCATCCTTTTGGGATTCTCTGATTTTCCCAGAATCCTAACAGTGCTCTTTGTTGTATTCCTGCTGATCTACATTTTGACTCTGACTTGGAACCTGTGCCTCATCATCTTAATAAGGATGGACTCTCACCTCCACACACCCATGTACTTCTTCCTCAGTAATCTGTCCTTCATAGATATCTGCTATGTGACCTCTACAGCTCCCAAGATGCTCTCCACCTTTTTCCAAGAGCAGCAGACTATCACCTTTGTGGGTTGTGCTGTTCAGTTCTTTGTCTTTTCAACCGTGGGATTGAGTGAGAGTTGTCTTCTGACAGCCATGGCTTATGACCGATATACTGCCATTTGTAATCCACTTCTCTATTCAGCAATCATGTCACCCACCCTCTGTATTCGGATGGTGCTGGGATCCTATATGGCTGGACTCTCTGCTTCTATATCTCCGTTGTGTACAGTGTTTCAGCTCCACTTTTGTGGGCCTAATGTCATCAAGCACTTTTTCTGTGACACGCCCCAACTGTTAAATCTGTCCTGCACTGACACTTTCTTTGTACAACTGTTGATTGGTGTATTAGCAGTTTTCTTTGGGATAATAAATGCCCTCATTATCATGATATCCTATGGCTATATTGTCATGTCCATCATGAAGATCACTTCAGCTAAAGGCAGGTCCAAGGCTTTCAACACCTGTGCTTCTCATCTGCTAGCTGTTTCCCTTTTCTATACCTCAAGTATCTCTGTCTATTTGAGTTCCAGCTCTGGTGGTTCCTCCAGCTTTGAGAGATTTGCATCAGTATTCTACACTGTGGTTATTCCCATGTTGAATCCATTGATTTACAGTCTGAGGAACAAGGAAATCAAAGATGCCGTGAGGAGGTTACAAAAGCGATGTTCTTGCTGAGGTCCTGTCCAGATTTGTCCTATTAGAAACCTTAACCCTCAATAATGTGCACATGAATGGACTCTGACAAATTCATACTGCCTTTGGAAAAAGAAAGCTTAATTTCACACAGATAATATGCCAAATGCACTGATAGCTGACTTGATTCACCAGAAGCATAATACCTTTAAATCCTGTAGGCTCATCCTTTCACCCTACTGGAGGGGCCTCATTTTTTATTAACTGTCTGCAAGTGAGGTCTGGGTGCTCAGTCAGTTAAATATTTCCCTTATGCTCAGGTCATGATCCCAGGGTCATGGGATTGAGCCCCACATTGGGCTCTGTGCTCAGTGGGGAGTCTGCTTCTCCCTCTCACTCTGTCCCTCCTCTTGCTTTGCTCTCTCTCAAATAAATAAAATCTTAAAAATAATCTGCAAGTATTTGTAAAATGTTAAGGTTTAGAGACTTGTTACTTCTTTTTGCCTCAGAGATTGAGCCCTGTTCAATCTCCGACCTCTGATTGTAATGGAGTCATACCTGACACAGGCCCCCGGGAGTGCAGAGCCCTTGTCTCCTAAATATTTTGATGAAGCATCATCCAGACATGAGGGTGTTCGATGTTCTGTATTTCTGACCATAATGGGAATAAATAGAGGTGATGTGCCTTTGAATAGAAACAAAGCTATACAGTTGTCTTAGTTGTGTCTCCTGGAAGAGCAGTCTCAGTTGGCTAATGTTTGTCTGAGGCCTCTTTTGAGAATAATCATCTAATAATTTTGGTCACATGTCAGTCTCCAGCAACTGTAATCTAAGGAAGCAGGAGGTAATTTATAAAGAGAAGTGGAATGAAGAATGTCATCCCTTCGGTATCATTTACTTATGAGTCTGATGACTTTGTTTTTTGCTTCTAGTGTTCAGTGGGGATTTCTTTTTTTTTTAATAAAAATTTTTTATTGTTATGTTAGTCACCATACAGTGCATCCCAAGTTTTTGATATAAAGTTCCATGATTCATTACTTGCATATAACACCCAGTGCACCATGCAATACGTGCCCTCCTTAATATCCATCACCAGCCTATCCCGATCCCCCACGACCTCCCCTCTAAAGCCCTCAGTTTGTTTCCCAGAGTCCATAGTCTCTCATGGTTCATTGCCCTTCTGTTTACCCCCCGCTTTCTTCTTCCCTTTCTTCTCCTACCAATCTTCCTACTTCTTATGTTCCATAAATGAGTGAAACCATATGATAATTGTCTTTCTCTGCTTGACTTATTTCACTTATCATTATCAGTGGGGATTGCTTTTGGAAGATGACATTCAAAGTCTGTATCACAGCCAGTAGCTATTTCTGGTATTCTGGGACTCAAACCTCTCTCTCTCTCTCATTAAGTCAAGAAAATTTACCCTGGCTGACATAGCTAGTGTGTCATACTATCAAATCATTTCTAGTATTTCAAGCATCTATTCATGTTTGGTGTGAGTACGCTTGTGTGTAAATTCATTATAATAATAGAGTAACTGAATATTGAATATTGAAGACTAAGAACAAATATGGAGAGCTGGTATACTTTTTCATTGTCTGTGTTCAACATTTTATATTATACAGATTTATGGTTTTGTACGGGGTGATCTAATTTATGGAGTAGATGATTAGACTTACTCTAATGCTGATACTTTCTAGGAAGCCTCCAGAGCCAGAGAGGAAATAAATAGTGCGAATGGCAGGGTTTTTAACTGTGGCCAGTTTTGTCTGTCTAAAGTAGAACCTAAAATGTTTAGTCCTCGTGATCTGTTTCACAAGTGGAACAAGATGTGTATCAACACTGGCTGCTGATATACAGATTGCTCGGACTTGACCCAACTGATATAAAACAGATGTTACAATTACATAATATCCCTGGAGAGTCACTGGGTTTTTAATGTTTTGGGGGGGCGGGGTCTCAATTTTGATAAGTCACATAATTCTTCCATTTAGTTAAAGACTATAAATGAAGAGGTATTTGAAGCCTTGCCAAATTTTTCACAAGTTTAGAGATGGACAGGACTGAGAGGAGAATCATTGAACCTCTGGGAGAGAATGTGAAGGCCTATCCCATGCCACAGAAGTAGTGCAGTATGAATAAAGGATGTGTGCCCTCGTCCCCGCCATGCAGGCATAGGTATGTTCTTTGAAGCACTGTTCTTTAAAAGTGTGTAAGACTGTATGAGAAGTCTTTCTAAGAAACGATGAGGGCTTCAGTAGGAGAAAGGTCTCTGTAAGGAATGTAACACAGTGTTACTGATTATAGTCATTATGCTATGCATTAGATTGCCAGGTTTCTTTATACTTCAGTTGCAAGATTGTAGCTTTTCAAAAAACCTATCTCCAATTCCCTTGCCCCCCAGGCCCTGCTAACCACCATTGTGCTCTCTGTTACTATGAGTTTGGCTGTTTGATTCTGCCTATTCGTGATCTCATACAGTATTTGTCTTTCTCTGTCTGGCTTATCTCACTTGGCATAATGCCGTCAAGGTGCATCCATAATGTCTCAAATGTCAGGAGTTCCTTCACTCTCTCAGTTGAATAATATTCCACTGTATTGTATGTAAATACCATGTCTTCTTTATCATTCTTTATCATTCCCATATCTTGTCTATTATGAATAAAGCTGCAATAAACATGGGAGTGCAGATTATCTTTTTGGCATCTGTTTTTATTTGTGTTGCATGTATACCCAGAAGTGGGGTTGGTGGATTATGGTAGTTCTCTACGTTTTTGACAAACATCCCTAGTGTTTTTGATAGTGGCTGAACCAAATTATGTTTCCATCCATAGCGTATGAGTATACCCTTTATTCCACATCCTCACCACCACTTGTTATCTCTTCGTTGATGGTAGTCATTCTAACAGGTGTGAGTTGATATCTCATTTTGCATTTGATTTGCATTTCCCTGATGATTAGTGATGTTGGGTACCTTTTCATGTACCTGTTGGCCATTTGAGTGTCTTCTAGGAGAAATACCTATTCATTTCCTCCACCCATTTTTATTTTATTTTATTTTATTATTTTTTAATTACTATGTTACTTTAGTCACCATACCGTACATCATTAGCTTTTGATGTAGTCTTCCATGATTCATTGTTTCCTCAACCCTTTTTTAAATCAGATTTTTTTTTTTTGCTTTTGAGTTGTAGGAGTTCTTTATGTATTCGATAGTAACCCCTTACATGATACTTGGTTGGCAAATATTTTTCAAGCTATGGTTTATAGGTATTTTCTCCATTCTGTCAGTTGATTTATTTTGTTGATTGTTTCTTTTGCTGCGTGGAAGCTTTTATATTTGATATAGTTTCACTTGTTGCTTTTTGCTTTTGTTGCTTGTGCTTTTGGTGTGAGGTACAAAATATCTTTTTCAAGACCAAGGACTTGTTCCCAGTCTTTTCTTCTAGGGTTTTATGGTTTCAGATCTAATGTTCCTGTCTTTAATCTATTCAGGATTAATTTTTGTGAGTGGTGAAAGATCATGGTCCGATTTCATTATTATGCGTATGGTTATCAAGTTTTTCCAAAATCATTTGTTAAAGAGAGTATTCTTCCCCACTGAGTATTGTTGGTTGCCTTGTTAAGTATTAGTTGACATGTAGGTGGAAGTTTATTTCTGGGCTCTATTGTGTTCTGTTGGTCTATGTATCTTTTTATGTCAGACCCATACTGTTTCGTTTAGTATAGCTTTGCAGTATAGTTTGAGATCAGGAGTGTGATGACTTCACTTTTGTTCTTTCTCAAGATTGCTTTGGCTTAGATCTTTTGAAGTTTCATGCAAATTTTAGGATTTTTTTTCTATTCTAGTGAAAAATGTCATGGGTATTTTTAAAATTTGAATTCAATTAGCCAAGGTATAGTACATCATTAGTTTTTGATATAATGTTCAATGAATCATTAGTTGAGTATATCACCCAGTGCTCATGATATCACGTGTCCTCTTTAATGCCCATCACCCAGTTAGCCCATCCCCCCCGCCCACCCTCCTTTCCTCGGCACTTAGTTTATTTCCCTGACTCAAGAGTTTCATATGGTTTTTCTCCCTCTCTGATTTCTTCCCATTCACCCTCGCACTCCTTTGTCCTCTGTACTATTCCTTATGTTCCACATATGAGTGAAACCATATGTTTGTGTTTCTCTGATTGACTTATTTCACTTAGCATATAATACCCTCCAGTTCCATCCATGTTGATATAAATGATAGGTATTTATCCTTTCTGATGCCTGAGTAATATTCCATTGTATATATGAACCACATCTTCTTTATCCATTCATCCGTGGAAGGACATCTTGGCTCCTTCCACAGTTTGGCTGTTGTGGACATTGCTGTTATGAAGATTGGAGTGCCTGTGCTCCTTCTTTTCACTACATCTTTCAGGTAAATACCCAGTAGTGCAATTGTTGGGTCATAGGGTAGCTTTATTTTTAACGTCCTGTGGAACCTCCATACTGTTTTCCAGAGTGGCTGCACCAGCTTGCATTCCCACCAACAGTGTAAGAGGGTTCTCCTTTCTCCACATCCTCGGCAACATTGCAATTTTGATAGAGATTGTCTTCAATCTATAGATGGCTTTGAACAGTATGGACATTTGAAGATATTAATTTTGATCCATGAACACGGGCTATCTTTCCATTTTTTATATGTCTTCCATAATTTCATCAATGTATTGTAGTTTCAATAGTACAGATCTTTTACTTCCTTGGTTAAATTTATTCTTAAGTATTTTTATTGTTTTTAATGTTACTGTGAATGGTGTAATATATTTTACTTCTTTTTCAGGTGTTTCATTGTTAGTGTATAGAAAGGCAACTGGTTTCTGTATGTTGATTTTTATATACTGCAACTTTACTGAATTTGTTGATTAGTTCCAATAGGTTTTTACTTGAGTCTTTAGGACTTTTTAGATACAAGGATATATCAACTGCAATTAAGATAATTTTCCTTCTTCCCTTCTGATTTTGATGCTTTTTATTTTTTTATCTTGCCTAATTGCTCTATCTAGGACTTCCAGTAGTATGTTGAGTAAGAGTGGCGAGAATGGACAGTTTTTTCTTGCTCTTGATCTTAGAGGAAAATATTTTAACCTTTCATTGTTTAATGTAATGGTAGTTGTGGGTTTCTCACTTATGGCCTTTATTATGTTGAGGTCAGTTCCTTCTATACCCAATTTGTTGACAGTTTTAATTAAGAAAGGAAGTCGTACGGGGCGCCTGGGTAGCGCAGTCGTTAAAGCGTCTGCCTTCGGCTCAGGGCGTGATCCTGGAGTTCCGGGATCAAGTCCCACATCAGGCTCCTCCGCTGTGAGCCTGCTTCTTCCTCTCCCACTCCCCCTACTGTGTTCCCTCTCTCTCTGGCTGTCTCTCTGTCACATAAATAAATAAAATCTTTAAAAAAAAAGAAAGAAAGGATATCGTACTTTTTCAGATGCTTTTTCTGCATCTATTGAGATGATATAATTTTTATCCTTGATTATATTGTGATTCATCACATTTGTGATTTTGTGTATGTTGAACTATCCTTGTATCTCAGGGATGATATTCACTGAGTTAGGTGTATGATCCTTCAATGTGTTGTTGACTTAGGCTTGCTGATGTTTTATTATGAATTTTTGCATCTACGTTGATCAGGGATGTTGGTCTGTAATTTTCACGTAGTATCCCTATCTCTCTTTGGTGTCAGGGTAATGCTGGCATCATAAAATGAGATTTAGGGTCAGGATTAGAGTTAGTCTTCTCTTTTTTTTTAGTCTAGCTAAATATTTGTCACTTTGTTTTCTCTTTAAAAAAAACAAGCTTTTAGTTTTGTTGATTTTTTTCTGTTGTTTTTCTGATCTTTATTCCATTTATTTCCACTCTGATCTTTGTTATTCCCTTTCTTCTGCTAACTTTGGCTATGTTTGTACTTCTTTTCCTGGTTGCTGAGGTAAAAGGTTAGGTTGTTTATTTGAAATCTTTCTCTTTTCTTAGTATATGTATTTATCCCTGTAAACTTTCCTCTTAGAGCTGCTTTTGTAGAATCCTGTAGGTTTTCCTGTGTTGTGTTGCCATTTTCATTTGTTTTGAGATGCTTTCTGATTGTTTTTTTGATTTCTTCTTTGACCCTTCAGTTGTTCAGGAATGTGTTGTTTAGTTTCCACATGCTTGTCAATTTTCCAGTTTTCCTCTTGTTGATTTCTAGTTTCATAACAATGTGGTTGGGAAAGATACTCGGCATGATTTCAGTCTTCTTGAATTTGTGAAGACTTGGTTTGTGTCCTATCATAGGATTTATTCTGACGAATTTTCATTGTGCACTAAGAAGGATGATCTCTGGTGCCATTGGATAGAATGTTCTATATATGTCTGTCAGAGACATCTGGTGTAATGTTTGCTTTTGTCCAAAATTTCCTTATTGATTTTCTGCCTGGATGGTCTATCTATCGCTGATAGTGGGGTATTGAAGTCTCCTACTATTATTGTATTGCTGTTTCTCCCTTCAGATATGTTAATATTTGCTTAATATATTTGGCACTCTGATATTGGGTGCAGGTATTTATGATTGTTATGTCTTCTTGATGAATTGACCCCTTTATTATTATATAATGACCTTCCTTGTTTCTTATTTCCACCTTGGCTAAAAGTCTGTTTTGTGTGATGTAACTATAGTGGCCCTGCCTCCTTTTGGTTTCCACTTTTTTCATCTTCTCACTTGTAGCCCGTGTGTCCTTACAGCTGAAGCTGGAGTTTCTTCTAGGCAGCATATAGTTGGGTCTTGTTTTTTGTTTTTTTGTTGTGCCTTTGGTTGGTGACTTCAATGTATTTACATTTAGGATACCTACTAATATGTTATCTCACTAATGTGAACTTACTAATTGCTTTCTGGCCATTTTGTTGATCCATTGTTTGTCTTCCTGTTTCCTCCTAACTTTGTGAATTGGTCATTTTTCTGGTGGTATGCTTTGATATCCCTTTCTCTTTTGTGAATCCAACAGTAGGTTTTTGGTTTGTGGTTACCACATGGCTCACGTAAAATGTCTATTAAAAAAATAAGTGTTTTTATTTTAATGTTTTTTTATTATATTATGTTAGTCACCATACAGAACATCCCTGGTTTTAAGCTGATGGCAACTTAACTCTGGTCTCATACAAAAAAGGTGTCCTTTCACTTCCATCTTTTTTTGATATCACAATTTACTGCTTTTTATGTTGTGTGTGTGTTTTAAAAATTAATTAATTAATTATTTTAACAGAGTGAGAGAGCACAAGCGAGGGAGTAGCAGAAGAAGAGGAAGAAGTAGACTCCCCACTGAGCAGGGAGCCCTATGACACGGGGCTCAGTCCCAGGAGCTTGGGAACACAACCTGAGCTGAAGGCAGAGGCTTAACCAACTGAGCCACCCAGGCACCCCTATGTTGTGTATTTATTAACAAACTATAGAAGCTATACTACAGTTATACTATAATTAAGTGGTTAAAATTCTATCCTATACAGAAATAGCCTTCTAAATCTGGCTGTATATTTACCTCTACCAGTGTGTGGTCTATTTTCATTTGTTTTCAGGTTACATCTTTTCAGTTCAGCTCGAGGATCTCCTTTCATCATTCCTTGCTGGGAAAGTCTAATGGTGATTAATACCCTCAGCTTTTATTTGTCTGGGAAACTCTTTATTTCTCCTTCCTAGCTGAAGGATAACTTCGGCAGACAGAGGTTCTCAGCTGGCATTTTCCCCCAGCACTTTTTATATGTCATTCCACTGTCTCCTGGCCTAAGGGTATCTGCTGTGATATCCACTGATAGCCTAATGGGGGGTTCCTTTGTAGTTTATAATCTTTTTATCAGATGCTGCTTTTAGGATTCTTTTTCTTTGATTTTTGACACGTTCATTATAATATGCCTTGGAGAAGTTTGTTTTGCAATGAATTAACGTGAGGGTCTTTTAGCTTCATTAACTTGGAAGGTCATGTATCTCCCTAGGTTTGGGAAGTTCTCAGCTATTATATCTTTAAATAAACTTTCTGCTTCCTTCTCCTTGCTTCTCTTTTTCTTTTTTAAAAATTTATTATTTTTTTTATTATGTTGAGTTGGCCAACATATAGGACATCATTAGTTTTTGATGTAATATTGAAGGATTCATTAGTTCTGTCTAACTAACACAGTGCTCATCACAACACATGCCCACCTTAATGTCCATCACCTGCCTACCCTTTCCACTATCTCCCCTCCCTTCTGTAACCCTCAGTTTGTTTCCTGGAGTCCAGAGTGGCTCATGGCTTGTCTACCCTCTGATTTCTTCCCATTCAGTTTTCTGTCCCTTCCCCTATGGTCCTCCACACTGTTCCATGAAACCATATGATATTTGTCTTTCTCTGCTTGACTCATTTCACTTAGCATAATCCCCTCCAGTTCCATCCATGTTAATGCAAGAGGTAATATTCATCCTTTCTGATGACTGAGTAAATATTCCATTGTATATATGAACCACATCTTCTTTTACCATTCGTCTATGGAAGGACATCTCAGCTTCCTCCACAGTGTGGCTATTGTGGATATTGCTGCTATGAATGTTGGGATCCAGGTGCCCCTTTGGATCACTCCATCTGTGTCTTTAGGGTTAATACCTAGTAGTGCAATTGCTGGGTCATAGGATAGTTCTATTTTTAATGTCTTGAGGAACTTCCATCCTGTTTTCCAGAATGGCTGTAGCAGCTTACATTCCCACCAGCACTATGAGGGTTCCCCTTTCTCCACATCCTCTGTAACATTTGTTGTTTCCGGTCGTGTTAATTTTAGCCATTCTGATGGGTTTGAGGTGGTACCTCATTGTGGTTTTGATTTGTATTTCCCTGATGCCAAGTGATGTGGAACATTTTTTCATGTGTCTGTTAACCATTTGTATGTCTTCTTTGGAGAAGTGTCTGTTCATGTCTTCTGCCCATTTCTTGACTGGATTATTTGTTTTTTGTGTGTTGAGTTAGAAGTTCCTTATAAATCTTGGATGCCAGCCCTTTATCTGTAGTGTCATTTGTAAATATTTCCTCCCAGGTGCCTGGGTGGCTCAGTTGGTTAAACATCTCCCTTTAGTTCAGGTCATGATTCCAGGGTCCTGGGATCAAGCCCTGCATCAGTCTCCCTGCTCAGCGGGAAGTCTGCTTATCCCTCTCTTTCTTCCTCTGCCCCTCCCCTGCTCATGCTCTCTCTCTCTCAAATAAATAAATAAATAAATAAATAAGTAAAATCATTTTAAAAATTAAAAGAACAACAGTAGAACAGATCAATGAAACTAGAACCTGATTCTTTGAAAGAATTAATAAGATCCATAAACCCCTAGCCAGACTTATCAAAAAGGAAAAAGGAAGGACCCAAATTAATAAAATCATGAATGAAAGAGGAGAGATTATGACCAACACCAAGGAAATACAGACAATTTTAAGAACATATTATGAACAACCATATTACCAAAAAATTATGTTATCTGAAGAAATGGAGCACTCCTGGAAACTTATAAACTACCAAAACTAAAATAGAAAGAAATAGGAAACCTGAACAGAACCATAACTGGCAAGGAAATTGAAGCAGTAATCAAAAATCTCCCAGCAAACAGGATTATAGGGCCACATGGCTTCCCAGGGGAATTCTACCAAACGTTTAGAAAGAACTAAACCATTCTTCTGAAACTATATCATAAAACAAAAAGGGAAGATAAACTTCCAGACTTGTTCTTGAGGCCAGCATTACCTTGATCCTAAAAGCAGACAAAGAACCCTTCAAAAAGGAGAATTACAGACCAGTATCCCTGATGAACATGGATGCCAAAATTCTCACCAAGATACTAGCCAATAGGATCCAACAGTACATTAAAAGGATTATTCACCAGGACCAAGTGGGTTTTATGTCTGTGCTGCAAGGGTGGCTCAACATGTGCAAATCAATCCACATTGTACATCACATTAAGAAAAGAAAGGACAAGAACCATATGATCCTCTCAATTGATGCAGAAAAAGCATTTGATGAAAACAGCATCCTTTCTTGAATAAAACTCTCCACAGTGTAGGGATAGAGGGAATATACCTCAATATCACAAAATCATCTACGAAAAGCCCACAGAGAGTATCATTCTCAACGACAAAAAACAGGGAGGTTTTCCCCTAAGGTCAGGAACACGACAGGGATGCCCATGCTCACCACTGTTGTTCAACATAGTACTAGAAGTCCTAGCCTCAGCAACCAGAGAAGAAAAAGAAAGAAAAGGCATTCAAATTGGCAAAGAAGATGGCAAACTCTCACTCTTCGCAGATGACATGATACTCCATGTGGAAAACCCAAAAGACTCCAAAATTGCTAGAACTGAAACAGGAATTCAGTAACATGGCAAGATATAAAATCAATGCACAGAAATCAGTTGCATTTCTATACACTAACAGTGAGATAGAAGAAAGAGAAATTAAGGAATCGATGCCATTTGCAATTGTGCCAAAAACCTAACAAAACAGACATTTCTTTAGACTCACCAAGAAAAAAGAGAAGAATGACGTAAATAAAATTAGAAATGAAATTACAACTGATATCACAGAAATATAACAGATTTTAGGAGACTACTATGAATACTTACAAGCCAAAAAATTGGACAACCTAGAAGAATTGGACAAATTCTTGTAAACACACAGAGTACCAAGACTGAGTCATAAAGAAATAGATATCATAAGTGTGTACTCTTATCAGAGCAAATAAAGATATATTTTCTAATTTAAAAAAAAGAAATAGAAGATATGAATAGACCGGTTACTAGTAAGGAGATTGAATAAGTAATCAAAAACCTCCTAGCAAACAAAAGTCCAGAACCAGAGAGGTGCTCTGGTGAATTTTACCAAATATTTAAAAGGAATTATGCCAATCATTCTCAAACTCTTCCAAAAAGGAGAAGAGGAAGGAATACTTCTAAACTCATTTTATGTGGGCAGTATTACCCTAATACCAAAACAGACAAGGACACCAAAAGAAAAGTACATTACAGCCCATTGTGCCTGATGAATATTGATGCAGAAAATCTTCAGGAGAATATTGCACAGTGAATTCAAGAATACATTAAAAGTATCATATGCCATAATGAGGTGGGATTTATTTCAGTTATGCCAGGATGGTTCAACATCAACAAATCAATCAGTGTGATATAACACATTAACAAAATGATGGGTAAAAATGTGATTATCCCAATAAATGCAAAAAAAGCATCTGACAAAATTCTACATCTAGACGTGGTAAAACAAAACTTTCAACGAATTTGGCATAGACAGAATGTGCCTCAACAAAATAAGGCCATATAAAACAATCTTACTGTTAACATTATACTCAATGGTGAAAAGCGGAATGCTTTCCCTCTAAAATCAGGAATAGGACAAGCATGCCTCCTCTCACCACTTGTATTCTGCACATCACTGGAAGTACTAGCTGGAATCATTAGGCAAGAAAAGGAAATAAAATGCATTCAAGTAGGAAAACAGGATGTAAATTGTCTCTCTTTGTAGATAATATGATAATGTACATAGGAAACCCTAAAGACTTTACTGAAAAACTGTTAGAACTAATAACAAATTTAGTAAAGTTACAGGATAAAAATCAGTATATAAAAACCTGCGACATTTCTACATACTAATAATGAACTAGCAGGAGGAGAAATTAAGAAAGCAATATCATTTACAAATGTATCAAATATAATAAAATACTTAGGAATGAATTTAAACAAGGACATGAAAGACCTGTATAAGACAATGATATTTTTTCTAAAGATAAAAGAAAATGAAGAACACAAATAAATGGAAAGATATATAATGCTCATGGATTAAGAGAATATTGTTAAAATGTCCATACTTTCCAAAGAAATCTACAGATTAAATGCAATCCTTATCAAAATTTCAATAGCGACTTCTTTAAAGAAATGTCTCTAAGTGCAAGGGAAACAAAAGCAAAAATGAACTTTTGGGACTTCATTTAGATAAAAAGCTGTTGCACAGCAAAGTAAATAGTCAACAAAACTAAGAGGGAGTGCACGGAATGGGAGAAGATATTTGCAAATGACCTATCAGATAAAGAGCTTGTATCCAAGATCTGTAAAGAACTCAAAGTCAACACCCAAAAACCAAATAATCCAGTCATGAAATGGGCAGAAGACATGAATAGACACTTGGCCAATAGACACATGAAAAAATGGGCCCCATCACTAGCCATCAAGGAAATGCAAATCAAAACCACAATGAGATACTACCCTACACCAGTTAGAATGGCAAAAATTAACAAGACAGGAAATAACAAGTGTTGTTGAGGATGTGAAGAAAGGGGAACATTCATACACTGTTGGTGGGAATGCAAGCTGGTACAACCACTCTGGAAAACAGTATAGAGGTTCCTCAAGATGTTAAAAATAGAGCTACCCCACAGCCCAGCAATTTCACTACTGGGTATATACCCCAAAGATACAGATGTAGTGAAAAGAAAGGCACCTGCACCCCAGTGTTCATAGCAGCAATGTCCACAATAGCCAAACTGTGGAAGGGGCCAAGATGTCCTTCAACAGATGAATGGATAAAGAAGATGTGGTTCATGTATACAGTGGAACATTACTCAGCCATCAGAAAGGATGAATACCCACCAAATACATCCACATGGATGGAACTGGAGGGGATTATGCTAAGTGAAATAAGTCAATCAGAGAAAGACACTTATCATACAGTTTTGCTCATACGTGAAACGTAAGTTCTAGCACGGAGGACCACGGGAGGGGAGGGAAAACTGAGCGGGAGGAAATCAGAGAGGGAGACAAACCATGAAGGACTCTGGACTTTGGGAAATAAACGGAGGGTTACACAAGGGAGTTGGGTGGGGAGTTTGGGTAACTGGGTGATGGGTATTAAGGAGGACACATGTAGTGATGAACACTGGGGGTTATATGCAACTAATGAATCATTGAATGCTACATCAAAAAATAATGGTGTATTATATGTTGTCTAATTGAACATAAAAAATCCAAAATTGTTCTTCACAGATTTAGAACAAATAATTCTAAAATTGGTATGGAACCACAAAAGATCCTGAATAGCAAAAGCAACCATGAGATGGAACAGAGCTGAACACATTATTCTTTCTGATTTATGATACTAACAAGCTATAGCAATCAAAACTATATGGTATTAGCACAAAAACACTACAACAAAAACCTATGATGTATTAAATGCTGACTAACTGAACATAATAAAAACAAAAACAGATAAACATATCAATGGAATTGATATCCATAAAAAAACAGGTTATGGACAATTAGTTTATAACAAAGGAGCGAAGAGCATACAATGAAAAAATAAAGCAGTCTCTTCAAAAAACGGTGCTGATAAAACTGCCTCATGCAAAAAAAGTGAAACTAGATCACTGTCTTATACCATGCACAAAAATTAAGTCAAAGAGGATTAAAGACTTAAATGTAAGACCTGAAACCATAAAATTCCTAGAAGGAAGCATAGGCAGCAAGCTCCTCGACATCAGAATTAGCTGATGTGTTTGTGGATCTGATGCCAAAGGCAAGGGAAACAAAAGCAAAAACAAACAAATGAGACTACATCAAATTAAAAAGTTGTGAAGGAGAAACAGTGAAGGAAACCATCATTGAAATGAAAAGGCAACTCACTGAATGGCAGAAAGTATTTGCAAATGATATATCTGACAAGAGGTTAATATCCAAAATATATAAAGAACTGATACACACAACAGCAAAAAAGCCAAACAATCCAATTTAAAAACTGGGCAGAAGACCTGAACAGACATAATTCCAAAGAAGACCTATGGCCAACAGACATAGGAAAAGATGCTCAACATCCCTGTTCATCAGGGAAATGCAAATCAAAAGCACAATGAGATAGCACTTACACCAGTCAGAATGGCTAGTAGCAACAAGACAAGAAATAACAAGTGTTGAAGAGGATGTGGAGAAAAGGGAACTCTTGTGCAGTGTTAGTGGGAAGGTAAGTTGGTTCAGCCACTTTAGAAAATGATATGGAGGTTCCTCAGAAAACTAAGAGTAGATCTACCATATGATTCAGCTATTCTACTTCTGGATATTTATCCAAAGAAATAAAAAACACGAATTCAGAAAGATAAATGTACTCTTATGTTAATCGCAACATTATTTACCATAGCCGACTTTGGGGAACAACCTTAGTGTCCATCAGTGGATGAGTGGGTAGAAAGGATGTGAGGGCACGTGGGTGGCTCAGTTGGTTGGGTGTCTGACTCTTGATTTTGTCTCAAGTCATGATCTCAGGGTCGTGGGATCAAGCACTGCATTGGGCTCCATGCTCAGTGTGGAGTCTGCTTGGGATTCTCTCTCTCCTTCTCCCTCTGCCTTTCCCTGCTCACGAGCAATCTCTCTGTCTCAAATAAATAAAATCTTTAATAAAAAATATATATGCAAAATGTAATACTACTCGGCCATAAAGAAGAATGAAAGTTTGTCATTTGTGACAATATGGATGGACCTTGAAGATATTACGCTATGTGAAATAAGACAGATGGAGAGACACAAATATATGATTTCCCTCATATATATTCCATCTAAAGACACAAGATAACAAACGTAATAATAGAAAAACAAACTCTTAGGTACAGAGAACAACTGATGGTTACCAGAGAGGAAGGAGAGTGGGGAGTGTTAAAATGGAGAAGGGGGTTAATTGTATGGTGATGACTGGTAACTAGACTTTTGCTGGTGATCACGTTGTAGTGTATATAGATGTTGCTTATATGTACACCTGAAAGTTATATAATGTCATTGGTTTCTTGACATAGGCAGGCCTGGATCATGGTGCTTGGTATGTTTCCAGAGAATGTGTAAGACCTCAGATAGTTAGCTTCACAAGATATGATGGCTGTCAGGGTGTGTTTAGGGTGCAGGAAGTGAGTCCCTGATCTGAGCTTCCTAGGGATTCCAGGACCTTAAGTTGATCAGGAGCAGAAGAGCTAGGAGACTTGGACTTCCATGAAGACAGAGTCCAATTAAGAGATTTTCAAGAAAAATTTAGAAAGATTTTTTTCCATTCAAGACATTATGGACTAATTTAATACATATTACATTATTATTTATACAGAACATTATACTTCACATAGTTACATCATTTAGATTGGATTTTTTCTGTTACCATATGAAGATGGCAAGGTAGAAACTATATTGCAGATATTACAGATAGAACCTTTGGGCACATAGAGGTCGGCCACAGTCTTCCCACTGTAGCAACCATTCATTTGAATATCACAAAGTGTGATTTGTGGAAACTACATGGGTTTTTCTGACCTGATATATGTCCTCTATTGCATGGCCATGGTGCTCACATTCTGTACTTTTGGTGTTATATCTTTAAAACTATGTGTTTTTTTTTAAGATTTTATTTATTCGACAGAGAGAGACACAGTGAGAGAGAGAACACAAGCAGGGGGAGTGGGAGAGGGAGAAGCAGGCTTCCTGCCAAGCAGGGAGCCCAATATGGGGCCTGATCCCAGGACCCTGGGTTCATGACCTGAGCTGAAGGCAGACACTTAACTACTGAGCCACTCAGGTGCCCCCAAAACTAGCTTAACAACCTGCTCAGTTTAAGGACTAAGTTATTACACTTCTTATCAGGGGAAAATATACCTACTAACCTCTCAGCAAGAGCTAAATAATTCATTGCACACCCCACACCTTTCTCCCTAGAAGTGAGAATAGTTGAAGTAGATTAAATCAAAAATTGGACCTTATCTAAAACATCTCTGTATCCCTAGTCACTGGTAGGGTAGATGACTTTCATTTTCAGAAAACTAGAAACAAACAAACAAAAAAACCCTAGAAAGAAAGAGGCAAAAAATGTTTGTGGTAATGATGTTAAGTAGATATTTTTAGTGAGGGATTAGTAATGCAGCATAACTTTGGAAATAACTCCAAATCAGAACATAGAAATTACAATGAGTATTAATAGAAGGCAGGCTTGTAATGCATTCCCAGTAAGTGCTTTATAAGTATTATGCAATTTGCTTCTCTCTATGAAGACCTACTCTATGAAGTAGCTACTACTCTCAGCCCCCTTTTATGGTAATCCTCAGGTGATAATCCTGAGGCTGGGAGAGGTGAATTTGCTCATGGTCACACAGTCATCAAGTGGAAGGGTCAGAATTCTACCCAGATTGGTTGATACCAATGCTCCGGTTTGTAACCATGATAAGTCATGGCTCTGTCATGAATTAGTTTTACTGATTTTCTTACTGCCTCAATTTCCTTGCTTACGCATAGGAAATAATGCCATGTCCGTCTCACAGGGTGCTTGATGATTGGATCTGGTCAGATATTTGAGAAAATGTACAAATGTATACGTCTAAAATGAAAGTGCTTCGTACACAGGGAAATGTTCAGATATCTAGTTTATTTCAACTGAGGTATGTTATCAGCTAGTATGTTACCAGTGTCATCTTGAGCAAACCTTTTAGCTCCTCTGGCTTTAGGTTCCTCACCTGGTAATTGAAGGTATTGGACTGGATGATTCCTAGGTTCTTTCTAGCTCTAATGAGTCTTTAGTTTCTAGTAGAAAAGCTATAATCATATGGACATGATTGGACTATGGGGGAACTGGGGAATGGAGCCTGAAGGGACATGGCAAAACGGGACATGAAATTAGCAGGGACAAAAACTCCATGACAACCATGACTCCAGAGAACAAGTACCTAGAGAGTTTTCTCCCTCTAATTGTCTTTTCTCCTATTATCTCTGCCCTTAACAATTACACATTTAAGAGGATCTCCAGCTGTAGGTTCCTCTCTTACTCTGAGCGGACAGCCTATTTCATGGCCAAAGTCTCCCATCTTGGAGAGCAATAGAACCCACCTGGAAAATTCCTTTGGAAGAGAAGCAGTTTCAGCCTTCGGCAAGCGCTGTGTCTTCTTGGGGAATCTGGGTCAAGGTGAGAGGGCGAGACTTGGTGAGAACAATGGATTCTGTGCTGTCTTAAAAGCCATGTAATTCTTCCAGTAGGACCTGTGTGGAGCAAGGTTTGTGGTCCTTAGTCTCTCCCATTTTTCACCTCTTCCTCACTCCCACACCCTCCACTCTGGGCTCTTTCTTGGGTTTTCTTTCTCCTTTCCTAACTTCTCTGACCCTCATTGAAAAGATTAATGTCTAATCTAAA
Organism: Ursus americanus; assembly: GCF_024610735.1. Lineage (NCBI taxonomy): Eukaryota > Metazoa > Chordata > Mammalia > Carnivora > Ursidae > Ursus > Ursus americanus. The sequence continues at coordinate 35,965,507 of NC_142150.1, read as the reverse complement.
ATGTCAGGGATCATTCTAGGATGAGGGATGAATGTTGAGTTCCCGTTCTGCAATTTCTTAAGGCTGTGACCTTGAGCTTTGTTATCTTTTGTTTTTTTTTTCACCTGTAAAAATGGGGATAGTGGAATTATTTAGAATCTAGTGAAACAATGTTTATAAAAGCTAACAAATTTTAGAAGTTAATAATTGAGCACTGAATTAAAAATAACAATTTGCTGACTTTCAGGGGAATTTCCTAAGATCCCATATTCTTGTTTAGATTTTCCAACTTTATCCATCCCAAGGATTCTTTGAATTTTCCCTTGTTTAAGGAGTCTGCTGTTATAATAATATTAATTAAGTTGATTTCCATGTTAATATATAGCTTTGATAATTTTTGAGTAGTAAAAGGCAAGCAGGTCACTAAATAATGATATAGCAAAGTACTCATGTACCATTTCATTGGACTTTAAAAAAATTTTTTTATTATATTATGTAGGTCACCATACAGTACATCCCTGGTTTCCGATGTAAAGTTCGGTGATTCATTAGTTGCGTATAACACCCAGTGCACCATGCAACACGTGCCCACCTCACTACCCATCACCAGTCCATCCCATTCCCCCACTCCCTCCCCTCTGATCCCTCAGTTTGTTTGTTTGAAATACTTCAAAAGGGTCTCTGTGGTCATCTTTGGAGTCCCTGCAGGTCTGGAGGCACGGGTGTGCCTAACACAGATATCAGAGATGCCTTCAAGGCATTGTTGGTCTGTCTCTTTTAACATTTTTTTTCACTTATATTATTCTTCTTCATTGCAACATCTTGGCTTTCTTTAGCTTATTTTGTACTCTGCACAACCTTAGCAACTGGCCATATCCTCCTTATTCAGAATTGGAAAGGTTTTGATTAGCTAGATGCACATAGTAAAATTTCCAATAAATATTTACATCAGTCACCTTTTCTTTAATTATCTTGAGAAATGATGTACCCATTGCAAAAACTTAACCAAAAAGTTATTTTTTCCCCTTTTCCTATACCTTATCAAAGTTTAACAAGATACATTTTATCATGAATTAATTAAACAATCCACAATTCCATATGTTTTTTGAATGATAAGCTACATAAAATACCTTTATATCCGGCTGCCTCTGTCACCAGAATGTAATAGGTAAGTGAAGAGCTTTACTGCAAGTGATTGATCAGAACCTTAACTTCTTTTGACTGAATTGATCGATTATGTTGGTATATTGGGGAATGTTGTGCATGCCAGTTTAAATTTTCAAAATATTTTCATTGACTCCAACTCATCTTGGATAAAATTGTGGAGAAATCATATTGCAGCACTTTAGGAGTTAACAGAAAGATTTCCAATCTCATAAAACCATGATTGAAATGAAATAAGATAATTTTAGTTTTGCATCCAAAAGGGGTGAAAGAACCATTGCTCAATATGTAGTTATTCAGTAACACAAATATTAGTATACAAGGTGCTTATCGTTAAGTAGTGAGGCATCTCCAGTAGAGCATGTACTGTGTAGAGCCTCGTCAGCTCAGAGTACCTGGTGGTGGTGGCACATAAAAAGGGACATGAGGAGTTTACAGTCCAGCTGACTGGGAGGTAACGGAGTAATCCGAGATAGAAATAAATACAGTCATTGACTAACGATATTCTTGACTCTAGGATTAGAGACCATGTAATTTAAAAAATAATTGATCTAAAGAGCTCCTTGATATTTCAGTATTAGTTTCCTTTTTCTTTCACAGAGAGGAACGATAATGGGGATGATAATTGCTAACATTTATTGAGCCCTTACTGTTTTAAGCCCTTTATGTCAACCAATCCTTGCAGCAACCCTCTGAGGTGATAAGTACTCTTAGCGCCGTTTATAGGTGAGGCAACTGAGGCACAGAGAGGTTAATAACTTGCTAAGGGTGACACAGCCAGTAGGTCAAAGCCAGGAAATTCTGAAAGTCTGTTCTCTCTGTGATTCTCTCTCTTCTTCAATTCCCCTCCTTCCCCTCCCTTGTGTCTTACACTGTGCTTAATTTTAAGGATTTATATGTCTTAATAACTTTTCTTCCTATAAATATAGCAGTTGTCAAAAATTGATCAAATACAGAGAGGCTTAAAGAAGGAAATCAAAATCCTACCAGTCATTACTTCTGGTATTTTTTAATTGTCTCCTGTGTTTGTGTGTGTGTGTGTGTAAGAGAGAGAGACATAGAGACTGATATACTGTATAAAGCAGAAACATTTTTTCTTCAGAAAGGCTGAATCATTTTGTACCCTCATCGGAAGTAAGTATGAGTGCCCCATCCGCTGATTTGTGCCTTTTTTTATTAAAGGCATTACTACATTGTCTTTTTTATGCTTTGCGACTCTTTTTTCCTTATCAATTGTATTACAAATGGGTAGTAAGGAGGGCACGTATTGCATGGTGCACTGGGTATTATACGCAACTAATGAATCATCGAACTTTACATCAGAAACCCGGGATGTACTGTATGGTGACTAACATAATATAATAAAAAAAACATTAAAATAAAAATAAATAAATAAAAATTAAAAAAAATAAAATGTATGCTAAAACCAAAAAAAAAGAATAGTGAATTGTCAGTGTTTATAATACTTTTTAATACTTGAAAGTTCATGTCTTTTTAATTATTCGTATTTTTTCAAAAATTTCTTAGTTGTTCTCATTGAGTTACTCTTTCATCTCAAGGAAGGACAGTTGGTTATGGAACATAAGCCATAGTTGCAATCCATTACGAATCTGTTAGTGAGCTCTAACATGATGACTGTATCAATAAAACATATGAAATATACTATGTAGTACCTGGTAATTGAAGTTATTTACTTTTCCTCTGCATCAAGGTCCATCATAGTGTGTTGCTGGTTGTCAGTTGAGCAAGTGTACCCAAACCCAAGCAAACTAAATAGAAAATTGTTTCTGTGCTTTGTGTCTTCGTGGCCCCAGGTGGTTTGATTTGCTTCTACATGAGGTCTGAATCTACATCTGCCCAGAAGGTAATGATTCCTCACTGTCTACAAGGTCCGCGGTGCCTCAGAAAATCCCTCAAATTAACCCATAGAACTACAGCACTGTTGACGCTGCTAACCATGGGTACAGCTGTCATTCATGGTTATCTGTAAGCAATCCGTGATGGTAATAGCCAACAGCTATTGAAAAATTACTGTGTACGGATTTGTGTGCTGAGCATCCCCATGAATTTTCATGTAACTATCCTAGTAATCTGAGAGTTCAGGGGCTTTTAATGTTCTCATGTTATTTTGTGTAAATCAATCTTAGTGTGTAAGCTACTGGGACAAGTTCATAAAGCGAGAGGGAATCAGACAAAACTCCAAAGTCTGAACCTTTAAGCACAGTACCATGCTGTTTGTCAAGTAGTAAAATACCCTAAAATTGAAAAAAGGTTGGGGACAATAGTGAGGTATCCTACCTTCCCTTTGCTATACTCAGTACAAAGACTTCCCTAAGAATTTTTGTTGCATAACCTTATTGGGCATATATACTGTGCCTCAGGAAAATATTATCAGAGTCATCAGTTCTGATATAGTTTTCCAGACCACTTAGAAAATGATATATTAAGTGTATTCATATAATAGTTTGTGAAATTATTACAGACAGGGTAAGTAATTTTTCTTAAGGATAAAGGAGGGAATTTTAAAACATTGTCTAGCTGGCCATCTGGGACTGAAAACTATCTCAGTTTTAATCTAGAGTGATTCCACTTATGTTCTTGTAAAGCAGCGGTTATGTATGAATTACAGAGGTTTTAAAAAACCTTTTAATGAATGATCTGTATAATAATCACAGCATTTCTACTATTTTAATTCTCAGTCAAATTCAAAAATAACTCTTTAGGGGCGCCTGGGTGGCACAGCGGTTAAGCGTCTGCCTTCGGCTCAGGGCGTGATCCCGGCGTTATGGGATCGAGCCCCACATCAGGGTCCTCCGCTATGAGCCTGCTTCTTCCTCTCCCACTCCCGCTCCTTGTGTTCCCTCTCTCGCTGGCTGTCTTTATCTCTGTTGAAAAATAAAGAAAACAAAAGAAAATCCTTTTTAAAAATTACATTTAAAAAACTCTTTAATTTTCATGAGACTTTATGAAATAATTGAGAAGCTGGAGCACTTTTTTCCTTTTTATTTTGAATTCAGTTAGTCAACAAATAGTACATAATTATTTGAAGCACTTTTAAAAACACACTTCTCGATAATTTCAGATGAAAAGCTGGGTGTTTTCATTAGGACAGTGAAGGATTGCTTCTTTCCTTGTACTCATTGGAGGAAAAAAATGACACATACGAGAATTGTAATGCTGTCATTTCACCTGAGTCAGCAGTGCATTCTCTTCTTTCTTTTCTGATTTCAGAAGCAGCAAGCCAATGATTGGGGGAGGAAATATTACAGAGATCACTTATTTCATCCTTTTGGGATTCTCTGATTTTCCCAGAATCCTAGCAGTGCTCTTTGTTGTATTCCTGCTGATCTACATTTTGACTCTGACTTGGAACCTGTGCCTCATCATCTTAATAAGGATGGACTCTCACCTCCACACACCCATGTACTTCTTCCTCAGTAATCTGTCCTTCATAGATATCTGCTATGTGACCTCGATAGCTCCCAAGATGCTCTCCACCTTTTTCCAAGAGCAGCAGACTATCACCTTTGTGGGTTGTGTTGTTCAGTACTTTGTCTTTTCAACCATGGGACTGAGTGAGTCTTGTCTCATGACAGCCATGGCTTATGACCGATATGCTGCCATTTGTAATCCACTTCTCTATTCAGCAATCATGTCACCCACCCTCTGTATTCGGATGGTGCTGGGATCCTATTTGGCTGGACTCTCTGCTTCTATATCCCAATTGTGTACCATGTTTCAGCTCCACTTCTGTGGGCCTAATGTCATCAAGCACTTCTTCTGTGACATGCCCCAACTTTTAGTACTGTCCTGCACTGACACTTTCTTTGTACAATTGTTGATTGCTATATTAGCAATGGTCTTTGGGATAATAAATGCCCTCATTATCATGATATCCTATGGCTATATTGTCATGTCCATCATGAAGATCACTTCAGCTAAAGGCAGGTCCAAGGCTTTCAACACCTGTGCTTCTCATCTGACAGCGGTTTCCCTCTTCTATACCTCAGGTATGTTTGTCTATTTGAGTTCTAGCTCTGGTGGTTCCTCCAGCTTTGACAGATTTGCATCAGTATTCTACACCGTGATTATTCCCATGTTGAATCCGTTGATTTACAGTCTGAGGAACAAGGAAATCAAAGATGCCTTGAAGAGGTTACAAAAGAAGAGATGGTCTTGCTGAGGTCCTATCCAGATTCGTCCTATCAGAAACCTTAACCCCCAGTAATATGCACATGAATGGACTCTAACAAAATTCCTACTGCCTTTGGATAAAGAAAGCTTAATTTGACACAGATAATATGCCAAATGGACTGACAGCTGACTTGATTCCACACAAACCCAACACCTCTAAGTCCTGGAGGTTCTTACTTTCACCTACATGAGGAGTGGCCTCATCATTTATTAATAATCTGCAAGTGGGACTACTGGTTGGCTCAGGTGGTTAAGCGTCTGCCTTATTCTCAGGTCATGATACCAGGGTCATGGAATGGAGCCCCACATTGGGCTCTGTGGTCAGTGGAGAGTCTGCTTCTCCCTCTCACTCTCCTCTGTGCTTTCTCTCTCCCTCAGAAAATAAATGAAATACCATAAAAAATATTAGAGTTAGTAAATAATAAATATTGCAAACTAAGAACAAATACGGAGAGCTGGTATTCTTTTTTATTGTCTGTGTTCAACATTTTACGTCATAGAAGTTTATGGTTTTGTATGGGGTGATCTAATTTATGGAGTAGATTATTAGACTTACTCTAATGCTAATATTTTCTGGGAAGCCTCAAGAGCCAGAGATGAAATAGTGCGATAGGCAGGGATTTTAACTGTGGCCAGTTTTCTCTGTCTCAAGCAGAACATAAAAGTTTTGGTCCTCATGATCTGTTTGAAAAGTGGATCAAGATGTGTATCAACACTGGCTGCTGATATACAGGTTGCTCAGACTTGAACCAACTGATATAAACAGATATCATTACAATTACATATTATCCCTGGAGATTCACTGGGTTTTTAATGCTTTTTGGGGGGAACAGGGTCTCAATTCTGATAAGTCACATAATTCTTACATTTAGTTAAGACTATAAATGAAGAGGTATTTGAAGCCTTGCCAAATTTTTCACAAGTTTACAGATGGACAGGACTGAGAGAAGGAGAATCATTGAACCCCTGGGAGAGCGTGTGAAGGCTTATCCCACTCCACAGAAGTAGTGCAGTATGAATAAAGGATGTGTGCCCTCATCCCCGCCATGCAGGCATAGGTATGTTCTTTGGAGCACTGTTCTTTAAAAATGTGTAAGAATGTCTGAGAAGTCTTTCTAAGGAACCATGAGGGCCTCAGTAGGAGAAGAGCCTCTGTGAGGAATGTAACACAGTGTTATTGGCTATAGTCATTATGCTATGCATTAGATTGCCAGGTTTCTTTATCATTTAGTTGCCAGACTGTAGCTTTTCAAAAAACCGATCTCCAATTCCCTTGCCCCCCAGGCCCTGCTAACCACCATTGTGCTCTCTGTTACTATGAGTTTGGCTTTCTGATTCTGCCTATTCGTGATCTCATACAGTATTTGTCTTTCTCTGTCTGGCTTATCTCACTTGGCATAATGCCGTCAGGGTGCATCCATAATGTCTCAAATGTCAGGATTTCCTTCACTCTCCCAGTTGAATAATATTCCACTCTATTGTGTGTAAATACCATGTCTTCTTTATCATCTTTATCATTCCCATATCTTGCCTGTTATGAATAAAGCTGCAATATTCATGGGAGTGCAGATTATCTTTTTGGTATTTTGTTTTATTTGTGTTGAATGTATACCCAGAAGTGGGGTTGGTGGATCATATGGTAGTTCTCTAAGTTTTTGATGAACATCCCTACTATTGTTGATAGTGGCTGAACCAAATTATGTTTCCACCAAAAGTATACCCTTTATTCCACATCCTAACCACCACTTGTTATCTCTTTCTGGATGGTAGCCATTCTAACAGGTGTGAGTTGATACCTCATTGTGCATTTAATTCACATTTCCCTGATGATTAGTAATGTTGGGAACTTTTTCATATACCTGTTGGCCATTTGAGTGTCTTCTAGGACGAATATCTATTCATTTCCTCTACCGATTTTTTAATCAGATTGTTTTGCTTTGGAGTTGTAGGAGTTCTTTATATATATCAGACATTAACCCCTTATATGATACATGCTTGGCAAATATTTTTCAAGCTATGGTTTACAGGTATTTTCGTCCATTCCGTCAGTTGATTTATTTTGTTGATTGTTTCTTTTGCTGTGTGGAAGGTTTTACATTTGATATAGTTCTGCTTGTTGCATTTTGCTTTTGTTGCTTATGCTTTTGGTGTGAGATACAAAATATCATTTTCAAGACTAAGGTCAAGGAGCTTGTTCCCTATCTTTCCTTCTAGAAGTTTTATGGTTTCAGATCTAACCTTCCTGTCTTTAATCCATTCAGGGTTAATTTTTGTGAGTGGTGGAAGGTAGTGGTCCAATTTCATTATTGTGCATAGGGTCATCCAGTTTTTCCAAAACCATAAGTTAAAGAGACTATTCTTTCCCCACTGAGTATGGGTGGGTCCTTTGTTAAATGTTAGTTGTATTGATGGGAGTTTATTTATGGAATCTATTGTGTTCTGTTCATCTGTGTAACTTTTATGTCAGACCCATACTGTTTTATTTAGTATAGCTTTGTAGTATAGTTTGAAATCAGGAGTGTGATGTCTTCCCTTTTGTTCTTTCTCACGATTGCTTTGGTTTCGGTCTGTTAAAGTTTCATGCAAATTTTAGGATTCCTTTTGTATTCTGGTGAAAAAAATGTAATTGGAATTTTTTTATTTGAATTCACTTAGCCATGGTAATGTACATCATTAGTTTTTGATATAATGTTCAATGAATCATTAGTTGAGTATATCACCCCGTGCTCATCGTATCACGTGTCCTCTTTAGTGCCCATCACCCAGTTTCCCAGTCTCCCCACCCACCTTCCTTTCCACAACATTCAGTTTGTTTCCTGGAGTCAAGAGTCTCATATGGTTTGTCTCCCTCTCTGATATCTTCCAGGTCTCTTCCACCACCCCACCCCTATTGTCCCCTGCATTATTCCTTAATTCCACATATGAGTGAAATCATATGACAGTTGTGTTTCTCTGATTGACCTGTTTCACCTAGCATAATACCTCCATACCATTCGTGTTGATATAAATGTTAGATATTCATCCTTTCCTTTGGCTGAGTAATATTCCATTGTATATATGAACCACATCTTCTTTACCCATTCACCTGTTGAAAGACATCTTGGCTCATTCCACAGTTTTTGTTTTTCCTTTTCAACAGTCCTTGGTGATTCGGGGCCTTTTCTGGTTGCATACAAATTTAAGGACTATTTGTTCCAGCTCTTTGAAAAATGTCCTTGGTATTTTGATCGGGATAGCATTGAAAGTGTAGATTGCTCTGGGTAGCATGGACATTTTAACTATGTTAATTCTTCCGATCCATGAGCATGGAATATTTTTCCATCTTTTTGTGACTTCCTTAATGTCTTTCAAGAGTGATTTGTGGTTTCTAGAATATAGATCCTTTATGTCTCTGGTTAAGTTAATTACAAGGTAATGTATGGTTTTTGGTGCTATTGTAAATGGGATGGATTCCCTAATTTCTCTTTCTTCAGTCTCATTATTCGTGTATAGAAATGCAACTGATCTCTGAGCATTGATTTTGTATCCCGCCACATTACTGAACTGCTCTATGACTTCTAGTAGTTTGGGGGTGGAGTTTTGGGTTTTCCATATAGAGTATCATGTCATCTGTGAAGAGAGAGAGTTTGACTTCTTCTTTGCCGATTTGGATACCTTTTATCTCTTTTTGTTGTCTGATTGCTGTTGCAAGGACTTCTAGTACTATGTTGAATAATAGTGGCGAGAGTGGACATCCTTGTGTTCCTGATCTTAAGGGAAAGGCTTTTGGCTTTTCCCCATTGAGAATGATATTTGCTGTAGGCTTTTCATAGATGGTTTTTATGAGATTGAGGAATGTACCCTATATCCCTACACTCTGAAGTGTTTTAATCAGGAAAGGACTGTATTTTGTCAAATGCTTTTTCTGCATCAATTGAGAGGATCATATGGCTCCTGAGTCTTTTCTTGTTGATATGATGTATCACTCTGATTGATTTGTGAATGTTGAACCACGCTTGCATCCCAGGGATGAATCCTACTTGGTCATGATGGATAATCCTTTTAATGTACTGTTGGATTCTATTAGCCAGGATCTTGTTGAGGATTTAGGCGCCCATATTCATTAGGGAAATCGGTCTGTAATTCTCCATTTTGATGGGGTCTTTGCCTGGTTTGGGGATCAAGGTAATATTGGCCTCATAGAATGAGTTTGGTAGCTTTCCTTCTGTTTCTATTTTTTGAAATAGCTTTAGGAGAATAGGTATTATTTCTTCTTTGAATGTTTGGTAGAATTCCCCAGGAAAACCATCCGGGCCTGGAGTTTTGTTATTTGGAAGGTTGTTTATCACTGACTCAATCTCTTCATAATTAATTGGTCTGTTTAAAAAATCAGTTTCTTCCTGTTTCAGTCTTGGTAGTTTATAGGTTTTAGGAAGGCCTCCATCTCGTCCAGATTGCTTAATTTATTGGCATAAAGCTGTTGATAAACATTTCTAATAATCCTTCCAATTTCATTGGTGTTGGTTGTGACCTCTCCCTTTTCATTCATAATTTGATTAATTTGGGTCCTTTCTCTATTCTTTTGGATAAGTCTTGCCAGTGGTCTGTCAATTTTATTGATTCTCTCAAGGAACCAGCTTCTAGTTCTGTTGATCTGCTCTACTGTACTACTGGTTTCTTTTCTTTTTCTTTTTTTTTTTTAAAGATTTTATTTATTTATTCGACAGAGATAGAGACAGCCAGTGAGAGAGGGAACACAAGCAGGGGGACTGGGAGAGGAAGAAGCAGGCTCATAGCGGAAGAGCCTGATGTGGGGCTCGATCCCAGAACGCCGGGATCACGCCCTGAGCCAAAGGCAGACGCTTAACTGCTGTGCCACCCAGGCGCCCCTGTACTACTGGTTTCTAATTCATTGATTTCTGCTCTAATCTTGGTCAACTGCTTCCTCATGCGTGGATTAGGCCTGTCTGTTGCTGCTCCAGCTTCTTGAGGTGAGAATATAGAAACTGCATTTTAGATTTTTCTATTCTTTTGAGTGAGGCTTGGATGGCTTTGTATTTCCCCCTTAGGACTGCCTTTGCAGTATCCCATAGGTTTTGGACCGTTGTGTTTTCATTCTCGTTGGTCTCCATAAATTGTTTAAATTGATTTTTGATTTCCTGGTTTATCGAGTCATTCCTGGGCAGGATGGTTCTTCGTCTCCAAGTGTTTGAGTTTCTTCCAAATTTTTCCTTGTGGTTGAGTTTCAATTTCAGAGCGTTGTGGTCGAGAATATGCAGGGAATAATTTCAATCTTTTGGTATTGGTTGAGACCTGTTTTGTGACCCAGAACATGGTCTATTCTTGAGAATGTTCCATGGGCATTAGAATAGAATGAGTAGGGGGGAGGAGTTAAGATGGCAGAGGAGTAGGGGACCCCTTTTTCAGCCGGTCCCCTGAGTCAAGCTGGATAGGTACCAGACCAGCCTAAATAACCACGGAATCAGCCTGAGACGCAGGAAGATGCATCTGGATCTCTACAAATGAACATCTCCAGCGCTGAGTATTGAGGTACGAAGAGGGGAGCCGTAAAACCGCGCACAGATATCGGAAGATAAATGGAAGGGGGAGGGAGCCGCCGCATTTGGGAGCCAGGAAGCGGCAGCCAACTGCACGGGGGAGCGGGCGGACTCGTGGTCGGCACCCGCGAAACAGCGAACTGAGACCCTGAACCGGGTGCACACGCCACCAGGCTTCTCGCAGAACACCAGAACCCCGGTGTGCTCACGGGATCCAGACTGAGACCGGGAGTTCCCGGACCGTGCGCGGGGTGGCTGGCGGCTGGCGGGCCACCTGCACGGGGGAGCGGGTGGACTCGCAGTCGGCACCCGCGAAACATCACAATCAAGTGGGATTCATACCTGGGATGCAAGAGTGGTTCGATATTCACAAATCAATCAGCATGATACATCATATCAACAAGAAAAGACTCAGGAACCATATGATCCTCTCAATCGATGCCGAAAAAGCATTTGACAAAATACAGCATCCTTTCCTGATTAAAACCCTTCAGAGTGTAGGAATAGAAGGTACATTTCTCAATCTCATAAAAGCCATCTATGAAAAGCCTACTGCAAATATTATTCTCAATGGGGAAAAGCTGGAAGCCTTTCCCTTAAGATCAGGAACTCGACAAGGATGCCCACTCTCGCCACTATTATTCAACATAGTACTAGAAGTCTTTGCAACAACAATCAGACGACAAAAAGGGATCAAAGGTATTCAAATCAGCAAAGAAGAAGTCAAACTGTCTCTCTTCGCAGATGACATGATACTCTATATGGAAAACCCAAAAGAAGCCACTCCCAAACTATTAGAAGTTATAGAGCAATTCAGTAACGTGGCGGGATACAAAATCAATGCTCAGAAATCAGTTGCATTTCTGTACACAAATAACGAGACCGAAGAAAGAGAAATTAGGGAATCCATCCCATTTACAATAGCACCAAAACCCATACGTTACCTTGGAATTAACTTAACCAGAGACGTAAAGGACCTATATTCTAGAAACTGTAAATCACTCTTGAAAGACATTGAGGAAGACATAAAAAAGATGGAAAGATATTCCATGCTCATGGATCGGAAGAATTAACATAGTTAAAATGTCCATGCTAACCAGAGCAATCTACACTTTCAATGCTATCCCGATCAAAATACCGAGGACATTTTTCAAAGAACTGGAACAAATAGTCCTTAAATTTGTATGGAACCAGAAAAGGCCCCGAATCTCCAAGGAACTGTTGAAAAGGAAAAACAAAGCTGGGGGCGTCACAATGCTGGATTTCGAGCTGTACTACAAAGCTGTGATCACAAAGACAGCATGGTACTGGCACAAAAACAGACACATAGACCAATGGAACTGAATAGAGAGCCCAGAAATGGACCCTCGGCTCTTTGGGCAACTAATCTTTGATAAAGCAGGAAAAAACATCCGGTGGGAAAAAGACAGTCTCTTCAATAAATGGTGCTGGGAAAATTGGACAGCTACATGCAAAAGAATGAAACTCGACCACTATCTCACACCATACACAAAAATAAACTCCAAATGGATGAAAGACCTCGATGTGAGACAGGAATCCATCAAAATTCTAGAGGAGAACATAGGCAGCAACCTCTACAACATCAGCCAAAGCAACCTTTTTCATGATACATCCCTAAAGGCAAGAGAAACAAAAGATAAAATGAATTTATGGGACTTCATCAAGATTAAAAATTTCTGCACAGCCAAGGAAACAGTCAAAAAAACTAAGAGGCAGCCCACGGAATGGGAGAATATGTTTGCAAATGACACTACAGATAAAGGACTGGTATCCAAGATCTACAAAGAACTTCTCAAACTCAATACACGAGAAACAAATAAACAAATCAAAAAATGGGCAGAAGATATGAACAGACACTTTTCCAATGAAGACATACAAATGGCTAACAGACACATGAAAAAATGTTCAAAATCATTAGCCATCAAGGAAATTCAAATCAAACCACACTGAGATACCACCTTACGCCGGTTAGAATGGCAAAAATAGACAAGGCAAGAGACAATTGTTGGAGAGGATGTGGAGAAAGGGGATCCCTCCTACATTGTTGGTGGGAATGCAAGTTGGTACAGCCACTCTGGAAAACAGTGTGGAGGTCCCTTAAAAAGTTAAAAATTGAGTTACCCTATGATCCAGCCATTGCAGTACTGGGTGTTTACCCCAAAGATACAGACGTAGTAAAGAGAAGGGCCATATGCACCCCAATGTTCATAGCAGCAATGTCCATAATAGCTAAATCGTGGAAGGAGCCGAGATGCCCTTCAACAGATGACTGGATTAAGAAGTTGTGGTCCATATATACAATGGAATATTACTCAGCTATCAGAAAGAACGAGTTCTCAACATTTGCTACAACATGGACGGCACTGAAGGAGATAATGGTAAGTGAAATAAGTCAAGCAGAGAAAGACAACTATCATATGATTTCTCTCATCTATGGAACATAAGAACTAGGATGATCAGTACGGGAAGAAAGGGATAAAGAAAGGGGGGGTAATCAGAAGGGGGAATGAAACATGAGAGACTACGGACTATGAGAAACAAACTGAGGGCCTCAGAGGGGAGGGGAGTGGGGGAATGGGATAGGCTGGTGATGGGTAGTAAGGAGGGCACATATTACATGGTGCACTGGGTGTTATACACAACTAATGAATCATCGAGCCTTACATTGGAAACCAGGGATGTACTGTATGGTGACTAACATAATAAAATAAAAAATCATTATTAAAAAAAAAAAGAATAGAATGAGTATTCTTTGGTTCTGGGGTGTAGTGTTCTATATATATCTATGAGGTCCAACTCGTCGAGTATGGCATTCAAAGCTCTTGTTTCTTTGCTGATTTCTTGCTTAGGTGATCTGTCTATTGCTGATAGTGGAGTGTTGAGGTCTCCTACTATTAGTGTATTTTTATCTATATGTTTGTTTATTGTTGTTAAGAGTTGGCTTGTGTATCTTGCTGCTCCCCTGTTGGGGGCATATATATTTATAATTGTCATATCCACTTGTTGTATACATCCTTTAAGAATAATATAGTGCCCTTCTGTGTCTCTAACTATAGTCTTTAGTTTAAAATCCAATCTGTCTGCTATGAGAATTGCTACCCCAGCTTTCTTTTGAGGTCCATTGGCATGAAAGATGGTATTCCATCCCTTTACTTTCAGTCTGAATGTATCTTTGGGTTCAAAATGAGTCTCTTTTAGACAGCAAATGGATGGGTCAAGTCTTTTTATCCAATCTGCAACCCTGTGGTGTTTTATGGGAGCATTTAGGCCATTTACATTGAGACTGATTATTGAGAGATATGATTTTAATGATGCCATGTTTCCAGTAACGTCTTTGTTTCTATAGATTGTGACTTTCTGTTCTGTATCACTCTTGGGGCCTTTTTACTTTTATAGAACCCCCCTTAATATCTCCTGTAGGGCTGGTTTCGTGGTTACGAAATTGGTCAATGACTGGCAATTCTGGAAGGTCTTTATTTCTCCATCAATTCTGAATGACAGCCTTACAGCATAAAGGATCCTTGGCTGCATGTTTTTCTCTGAAAGAGTTTTAAAAATGCCCCCCCAACCCTTTCTCTCATTCCAGGTCTGTGTAGACAGGTCTGATGTAATTCTGATACCTTTGCCTTGGTACGTGAGAAATTTCTTTGCCCTGTCTGCTTTCAATACTGTATCCTTGGATCTAATATTTGCAAATTGCACTATGACGTGACATGGCATAGGTTTGTCATGGTTGAGCTTGGGAGGGGTCCTCTCTGCCTCTTGGACATGAATGTTTGTTTCCTTTGCTAGATTAGGGAAGTTTTCAGCTACAATTTGTTCAAATATCTCTTCTAGACCTCTGTTTTTCTCCACCCACTCGGGGATGCCGATGATTCTGACACTGGAACGTTTCATTGAGTCAGTAATCTCCCGTAACCTACATTCCTGAGCGTGGATTTTTTTTAGTCCAGATTCTATTTTAGCTTTTTCTTCTACTAACCCATCCTCCAATTCACTGATACGTTCTTCTACCTCATCACCCTGGCCGTCAAAGCCTCTAGTTTTGACTGCATTTGGCTCATATAATTTTAATTTCTGCCAGATTCACTCTCATTTCCACCCTTAGAGATTCTATATTCTCATTAACATTTTCGTTAATACTTTTTTCAAGTCTACACATCATCTTGACCATTGTTACTCTGAATTCCATTTCTGATAATTTGGTTATATCCATATCCCTTAGTTCTGTGGCAGAGGCCACAGACTCTGTCTTTTTTTTTTTTTTGCTGGGGGGGGGGGATTTCTCCTTCTCGTCATTCTGATGAGGAGAGGTTGCAGGGTTGTCCAGAGCCCAAATTATTGACCGGGACCCAGGCCGTGTGCCCTTGTTTTATAGGGATCTTAGGGATGTGGGCTTTTTTTTTTTTTTTTAAGATTTTATTTATTTATGTGACAGAGAGACAGCCAGCGAGAGAGGGAACACAAGCAGGGGAGTGGGAGAGGAAGAAGCAGGCTCCCAGCGGAGGAGCCCGATGTGGGACTCGATTCAGGAACGCTGGGATCACACCCTGAGCCTAAGACAGACGCTTAAGGACTGCACCACCCAGGCACCCCGGGATGTGGGCTTCTTGATTTTTCAGCCTGACTTCTGGGGGAGGGGCCTGCCATGCCAATACTCAGGCAAGCCTGTTTGGGTAGAGTCTCCGTGTCCCCTGTGAGGGGGAATGGGGGTGGGCACACTGTGAGCCGGTATTTCCAGGCATTTGTTCTCTGGCGGCTTTCCCTGGTGGTTTGCTGTGCCTCTTCTGAGAGTCAGAGCAGCAGTGGCTGAATCTCAGCTTCTGTCTCAGAACAGAGGGATTGTGGACCATTCTCCACTGATGTTCTGGCCACTTTAACTCTGTTGCTGTTGGTGCTGCTCAACCCTGCAGCGTCCTGGGATGTGCACCTCACACCCGGCATCCCAGCCCTCATTTCTAGGGCCATCGTGTCTCTGTCCTTTGTGTTTCTAACACCGCCAGCAGCCAGTCACCCTTGTGCGCTCCCGGAGCTCCTGGTCTCAGTCTGGTTCCAGTGAGCACACCGGAATTCCGTGAGAAGTCTGGCGGTGCAAGCTCCCCGCTCGTGGTCACAGTCCGCTCTCTCCCGGTTGCAGGTCCGCGACTCCGCCCACTCCCCTGTGCAGGTGGCTACTGCTTCCTGGCGCCTGAACTCTGCGGCTCCCTCCCCCTTCCGTTTATCTTCCGATATCTGTGCGCGGTTTCACGGCTCCCTGCTTCGTACCTCAATACTCAGCGCTGGAGATGTTCATTTGTAGAGATCCAGATGTATCTTCCTGCGTCTCAGGCTAATTCCGTGAATGTTCAGGCTGGTCTGGTACCTATCCAGCTCGACTCAGGGGACCAGCTGAAAAAGGGGTCCCCTACTCCTCTGCCATCTTAACTCCTCCCCGGGTAGCTCTATTTTCAACACCTTGAGGAACCTCCATACTGTTTTCCAGAGTTGCTGTACCAGCTTAGATTCCCACCAGCAGTGTTACCCCTTTCTCCACATCCTCCGTAACATTTGTTGTTTCCTGTCTTGTTAATTTTAGCCATTCTGACTGGTGTGAGGATGAGGTGGTATCTCATTGTGGTTTTGATTTGTATTTCCCGCATGCCAAGTGATGGGAAGCATTTTTGCATGTGTCTGTTGGCCGTTTGTATGCCTTCTTTGGAGAAATGTCTGCTCATGTCTTCTGCCCATATCTTGACTTGATTATTTGTTTATTTTGGCAATGAATTTGAGAAGTTCTTTATAGATCTTGGATACCAGCTCTTTATCTGTTTGTCATCTGCAAATATCTTCTCCCATTCCCTGCCGCTTAGTTTTGTTGATGGTTTCCCTAGCTCTGCAGAAGCTTTTGGTTTTTTCGAAGTCCCAATAGTTCATTTTTGCTTTTGTTTTCCTTTCCTTTGGAGACATGTCCAGCAAGAGGTTGCTGCATCCAAGGTCAAAGACGTTACTGCCTATGTTCTCCTCTAGGAGTTTGATGGATTCCTATCTCACATGAGGTCTTTCATCCATTTTGAGTTTATCTTTGTGTATGGTGTAAACGAATGGTCCAGTTTCATTCTTCTACATGTGGCTGTCCAATTTTCCCAGCACCATTTATTGAAGAGACATTTTTCCATAGGATATTCTTTCCTGCTTTGTCGAAGATTAGTTGGCAATAGAATTGAGAGTCCAATTCTGGGTTCTCTATTCTTTTTTTTTTTTTTTAAGATTTTGTTTATTTTTTTGACAGAGAGACAGCCAGCGAGAGAGGGAACACAAGCAGGGGGGAGTGGAAGAGGAAGAGGCAGGCTCCCAGTGGAGGAGCCGATGTGGGGCTCGATCCCAGAATGCCGGGATTACGCCCGGAGCCGAAGGCAGCCGCCTAACAACTGTGCTACCCAGGCGCCCCATGGGTTCTTTATTCTATTCCATTGATCTGCATGTCTGTTTTTGTACCAATACCATACTGTCTTGATGATTACAGCTTTGGAATGTGGCTCGAAGTCTGGCTTCGTCATGCCTCCAACTTTGGTTTCCTTTTTCAACATTCATCTGGATATTCGAGGTCTTCTCTGGTTCTATATAAATTTTAGGATTATTTGTTCCAGCTCTGTGAAAAATGTTGTTGGTATTTTGATAGGGATTGCACTGA
Source organism: Ursus americanus (assembly GCF_024610735.1). NCBI lineage: Eukaryota > Metazoa > Chordata > Mammalia > Carnivora > Ursidae > Ursus > Ursus americanus. Next base: position 35,947,942 of record NC_142150.1, on the reverse strand, counting down.
ATGTGCAGAGTGTTCTGGGTAGCATGGACATTTCAACAATATTTATTGTTCCGATCCATGACTGTGGAATGTATTTCCATTTCTTTGTGTCTTCCTCAATTTCTTTCATAAGTGTTCTGTAGTTTGTAGACTATTGATCCTTAATTGCTAAGCTTACACCCAAAAGAGCTGGAGAAAGAACAGCGTTAAAGCTTAATCCAAGCAGGAGAAGGGAAATTCTAAAGATTAGAGCAGAAATCATTGAAATAGAAATCAGAAGAACAATAGAACAGATCAATGAAATTACAGGCTGGTTCTTTGAAAGAACTAATAAGATACATAATCCCCTAGACAGACTTATCAAAAAGAGAAGAGAAAGGACCCAAATTAATAAAATCATGAATGAAAGAGGAGAGATCACAACCAACACCAAGGAAATACAGAAAATTTTAAGAACTTATTGTGAGCACATATATGCCAAAAAAGTAGGTTATCTGGAAGAAATGAATGCATACTGGAAACTTATAAACTACCAAAACTGAAACAGGAAGAAATAGAAATTCTGAAGAGATGCAGGAAATTGAAGCAATAATCAAAAATCTCTCAGCAGTAGAAATCCAGGGCCAGGTGGCTTCCCAGAAGAATCCTACCAAACATTCAAACAGCCACCTAATACCTATTCTTCTGAAGTTGTTTCATGAAGTAGAAAAGGAAGGTAAACTTCCAAACTCATTCTATGAGGCCAGCATTACTTTGATCCCAAAACCAGACAAAGAACCCATCAAAACGGGGAATTACAGACCAATATCCCTGATGAACATGATGCCATAATTCACCAAGATACTAGCTAATAGAATCCAACAGTACATTAAAAGGATTATTCACCAGACCAAGGGAGTTTTATGTCTGGGCTGCAAGGGTGGCTCAACATCTGCAAATCAATCAACGTTATACATCACATTAAGAAAAGAAAGGACAAGAACCATATGATCTTCTCAATTGGTGCAGAAAAAGCATTTGACAAAATATAGCATCCTTTTTTTGATTAAAACTATTAAAACTTTTCATCTATGAAAAGCCCACAGTGAGTATCGTTCTCAATGGGAAAAAACTGAGAGGTTTTCCCTTAAGGTCAGGAAGGGGACAGGGATGGCCATGCTCAGCACTGTTGTTCGACATAGTACTAGAAGTCCTGACCTCAGCATTCGGAGAACAAAAAGAAATAAGAGGCATTCAAACTGGCAAGCAACAAGGCAAACTCTCACTCTTCAAAGATGACATGATATTCCATGTGGAAAACCAGAAGGACCTTGAAATTGCTAGAATGAAGCAGGAACTCAGCAACATGGCAGGATATAAAATCAATGCACAGAAATCAGTTGCATTTCTATACACTAACAATGAGACAGAAGAAAGAGAAAGCAAGGAATTGATGCCATTTACAATTGGGCCAAAAGCCATAAGATACCTAGGAATAAACCTAACAAGACAGACATTTCTTTAGACCAAGAAAAATGAGCAGAATGAGGTAAAGAAAATTAGAAATGAAAGAAAAGAAGTTGGATACCACAGAAAAAGAACAGATTTTAAGAGACTATGAATAATTACAAGTAAAAAATTGGACAATCTAGGAGAATTGGACAAATTCCTGTAAACGTACAGACTACCAAGACTGAACCTTGAGGATATAGAAGATATGAATAGACCAGTTACTAGTAAGGTGATTGAATCAGTAATCAAAAACCTCCCAAAACAAAAGTCCACAACCGGAGAGCTTCTCTGGTGATGTTACCAAATATTTAAAATGAATTAATGCCATTTATTCTCAGATTCTTCCAAAAAGTAGAATAGGAAGGAATACTTTTGATCTCATTTTACGTGGGCCGCATTACCCTAATACCAAAACAGACAAGGACACCAAATGAGTAGTAAATACAACCCATTGTGCCTTATGAACATAGATCCAAAAGTCTTCAAGAAAATAATGTACAGTGAATTCCAGAATACATTAACTGGATCATATACTGTGACACCTGGAAGGCTCAGATGGTTAAGCATCTGCCTTTGGCTCAGGTCATGGTCTCAGGCTCCTGGGATCGAGTCCCACATAGGGCTCTTTGTTCAAGGGAGAGTCTGCTTCTCCCTCTGCCTGCTGCACCCTTACTTGTGCATGCTGTCCTTCTCTCTCTCTCTCTCTGACAAAAACATAAATAAAATCTTTATTTAAAAAATTTTCATATACCTTAATCAAGGGGGATTTATTTCAGTTATGCAAGGATGGTTCAACATCACCAAAACAATCCGTGTGATATAACACATTAACAAAATGAAGGGTAAACATATGTTCTTTCCAATAGATGCAGAAAAAGCATTTGACAAAATTCAACTTCCAGACATGATAAAAAAACCAACTGTCAACAAATTTGGCATAGACCATCTCCACATAATAAGGCCATATAAAACAACTCACTAATAACATTATGCTCAATGGTAGACAGCCGAATGCTTTCCTTCTAAAATCAGGAACAGGAAAAGCATGCCTCCTCTCACCACTTTTATTATACATAGCACTGGGAGTACTAGTCAGTGTGAATAGACAAGAGAAGAAATAAAATGCATTCAAGTAGGAAAAGATGATGTAACATTGTTGGTCTTTGTAGAATCATGTATTCTACAGTCTAGAAACTGTTAGATCTAATAACAAATTTAGTAAAGTTACGGGACAACAATCAATCAATAAAATAAAAGCCTGCAACATTTCTATACACTAATAATGAGCTAGCAGGAGGAGAAATTAAGAAAGAATTCTCATTTACAATTGTATCAAATATTATAAAATATTTAGGAATGAATTTAACTAAGGACGTGAAAGACTGGTATAACATAATGATAAAAGAAATTGAAGAACACAAATAAATGGAAAGATGCATAATGCTCATGGATTAGAAGAATTAGTATTGTTAATATAACTATACTTTCCCAAGCAATCTACAGATTAAATACAATTCCTATCGAAATTCCAATAGCATTCTTCACACAACCTGAATAAACAATTTTAAAACTTATATGGAACCACAAGATAATGTGAATAGCCCAAAGCAACCTTGAGATGGAAGAACAGAGCTGGAGGCATTATACTCCCTGACTTAAATGACACTAACAATCTATAGGAATCAAAAGAATATGATATTGGCACAAGAACAGATACACATATCAATGGCATTGAGAGCTTAGGAGAAAACTCACACAGTTATAGATAATTAGTTTACAACAAGGAGCCAAGAGCACACAATAGAAAAATTAAGCAGGCTCTTCAATAAATGGTGCTGGTAAAACTGGACAACCTCATGGAAAAAAATAAAACTAGACCACTATCTAATACCATTCACAAAAATTAAGTCAAAATGGGTATTAAGGGGGACACATATTGCGTGGAGCACTGGGTGTTATATGCAAACAATGAATCATGGAACACTACATCAAAAACTAATGATGTACTGTATGGTGACTAACATAACATAATAAAAATTTTAAAAAATGGATTAAAGACTTGAATGTAAGACCTGAAACCATAAAATTCCTAGAAGGAAACATAGGCAGCAAGCTCCTCGACATCAGAGTTAACTGATGTGTTTGTGGATCTGATGCCAAAGGCAAGGGAAACAAAAGCAAACACAAACAAATGAGACTACATCAAAGAAAAAGCTTGTGAAGGAAAAACAGTGAAGGAAACCATCATTGATACGAAAAGGCAACTCACTGAATGGCAGAAAGTATTTGAAAATGATATATCTGACAAGAGGTTAATATCCAAAATATATAAAGAACTGATACACAACAGAAAAAAGCCAAACAATCCAATTTAAAAACTGGGCAGAAGACCTGAACAGAAGTAATTCCAAAGAAGACCTATGGCCAACGGACGTAGGAAAAGATGCTCAACATCCCTGTTCATCAGGGAAATGCAAATCAAAAGCACAATGAGATAGCACTTACACCAGTCAGAATGGCTAGTAGCAACAAGACAAGAAATAACAAGTGTTGGAGAGGATGTGGAGAAAAGGGAACTCTTGTGCAGTGTTAGTGGGAATGTAAGTTGGTTCAGCCACTTTGGAAAACAGTATGGAGGTTCCTCAGAAAACTAAGAGTAGATCTACCATATGATCCAGCTATTCTACTTCTGGATATTTATCCAAAGAAATCAGAAACACGAATTCAGAAAGATATATGTACTCTTATGTTAATCGCAGCATTCTTTACCATAGCCAACACTGGGGAACAACCTTAGTGTCCATCAGTGGATGAGTGGGTAGAAAGGATGTGAGGGCACGTGGGTGGCTCAGTTGGTTGGGTGTCTGACTCTTGATTTTGTCTCAAGGCATAATCTCAGGGTCGTGGGATCAAGCACTGCGTTGGGCTCCATGCTCAGTGTGGAGTCTGCTTGGGATTCTCTCTCTCCTTCTCCCTCTGTCCTTCCCTGGTCATGAGCAGTCTCTCGGTCTCAAATAAATAAATAAATAAAATCTTTAATAAAAAAATATATGCAAAATGGAATACTACTCAGCCATAAAGAAGAATGAAAGTTTGTCATCTGTGACAATATGGATGGACCTTGAAGATATTATGCTATGTGAAATAAGACAGATGGAGAGACACAAATATATGATTTCCCTCATATATATTTCATCTAAAGACACAAGATAAACTAACGTAGTAAAACAAAAACAAACTCACAGGTACAGAGAACAACTGATGGTTACCAGAGAGGAAGGAGAGTGGGGAGTGTTAAAATGGGGAAGGGGGTCAATTGTATGGTGATGAGTGGTAACTAGACTTTTGCTGGTGATCACGTTGTAGTGTATATAGATGTTGCTTATACTGTACACCTGAAAGTTATATAATGTTAGTTTCTTGGCATAGGCAGGCCTGGATCATGGTGCTTGGTATGTTTCCAGAGAATGTGTAAGACCTCAGATAGTTAGCTTCACAAGATATGATGGCTGTCAGGGTGTGTTTAGGGTGCAGGAAGTGAGTCCCTGATCTGAGCTTCCTAGGGATTCCAGGACCTTAAGTTGATCAGGAGCAGAAGAGCTAGGAGACTTGGACTTCCATGAAGACACAGAGTCCAACTAAGAGATTTTCAAGAAAAATTTAAAAAGATTTTTTTTCCATTCAAGACATTATGGACTAATTTCACACGTATTACATTATTATTTATACAGAACATTATACTTCACATAGTTACATCATTTAGATTGGATTTTTTCTGTTACCATATGAAGATGGCAAGGTAGAAACTATATTGCAGATATTACAGATAGAAACTTTGGGCACATAGAGGTCGGACACAGTCTTCGCACTGTAGCGACCATTCATTTGAATATCACAAAGTGTGATTTGTGGAACATACATGGTTCTTTGTGACCAAAACATGACGTCTATTTTGTGGCCATGGTGCCCACATTCTAATACTTTTGGTGTTATACCTTTAAACTATCTTAAGAACCTGCTCAGTTTAAGGATTAAGTTATTACAGGTCTTATCAAAGGGAATATGTAAGTACTAACCTATGAGCAAGAGTCAAGTAATTCATTGCCTCCCCACCCATTTCTCCCTAGAAGTGAGAATAGTTGAAGTAGATCAAATCAAGAATGGGACCTTATCTAAAACATTTCTGTATCCCTAGTCACTGGTAGGGTAGATGACTTCCATTTCAAAAAACTAGAAACAAACAACCCCTAGAAAGAAAGAGGCAAAAAATGTTTGTGGTAATGATGTTAAGTAGATATTTTTAGTGAGGGATTAGTAATGCAGCATAACTTTGGAAATAACTCCAAATCAGAACATAGAAATTACAATGAGTATTAATAGAAGGCAGGCTTGTAATGCATCCCTGGTAAGTGCTTTATAAGTATTATCCAATTTGCTTCTCTCTATGAAGACCTACTCTATGAAGTAGCTACTACTCTCAACCCCCTTTTATGGTAATCCTCAGGTGATAATCCTGAGGCTGGGAGAGGTGAATTTGCTCATGGTCACACAGTCATCAAGTGGAAGGGTCAGAATTTTACCCAGAGTGGTTGATACCAATGCCCCAGGTTGTAACCATGATAAGTCATGGCTCTGTCATGAATTAGTTTTACTGATTTTCTTACTGCCTCAATTTCCTTGCTTATGCATAGGAAATAATTCCATGTCCGCCTCATAGGCTGCTGTGATGTTTGGACCTGGTCAGATATTTGAGAAAATGTACGGATGTATATATCTAAAATAAAAGTGCTATGTGTACAAGGAAATGTTCAGATATCTAATTTATTTCAACTGAGGTATTTACCAGCTAGTATGTTACCAGTGTCATCTTGAGCAAAGCTTTTAGCTCCTCTGGCTTTAGGTTCCTCACTTGGTAATTAAAGGTATTGGACTGGAATATTCCTACGTTCTTTCCAGGTCTAATTACTCTTCAGATTCTAACAGAAATTCTATAATCATATGGACATGATTGGACTATGGGGGAAGTGGAGAATGGAGCCAGAAGGCACATGGCAAAATGAGACGTGAAATTAGCAGGGATAAAACCTCCATGACAACAGTGACTCCAGAGAACAAGTACCCAGAGGGTTTTATATCTCTAATTGTCTTTTCTCCTATTATCTCTGCCCTTAACAATGGCACAGTTAAGATGATCTCCAGTTGGGAGTATCTCTGTTAATCTGAGTGGACAGCCTATTTCATGGCCAATGTCTCCCATCTTGGAGAGCAATAACCCATATGAAAAATTCCTTTGGAAGAGAAATAAGCAGTTTCAGCCTTTGGCAAAAGATCTCTCTTCTTGGGAATCTGGGTCAAGGTGAGAGGGCAAGACTTGGTAAGCACAGTGGATTTTATGTTATCTTGATAGCCACGTGATACTTTCAGTAGGACCTGTGTGGAGCAAGGTTTATGGTCCTCAGTCTCTGGCATTCTTCACCTCTTCCTCACTCCCACACCCTCCACCGTGGGCTCTTTCTTGGGTTCTCTGTCTCCTTACCTAAATTCTCTGACCCTCATTGAAAAGATTAATGTCTTATCTAAAATTTCAGGGATCATTCTGGGATGAGGGATGTATGTTGAGTTCCAGTTCTGCAATTTCTTAAGGCTGTGAACTTCAGCTCTGTTACCTCCTGGGGTTTTTTTTTGTTTTGTTTTGTATTGTTTTACCTGTAAAATGGCAGATAAGTGGATTATTTAAATCTATTGAGGCAAAAAAAATCTAATGAGGAGATGTTTATAAAAGCTAACAAATTTTAGAAGTCAATAATTGAGTGCTGAATTAATAATAGAAAGAAAGGGGGGGGTAATCAGAAGGGGGAATGAAGTATGACAGACTATGGACTCTGAGAAATCAACTGAGGGCTTCAGAGGGGAGGGGAGTGGGGGAATGGGATAGGCTGGTGATGGGTAGTAAGGAGGGCACGTATTGCATGGTGCACTGGGTGTTATACGCAACTAATGAATCATCGAACTTTACATCAAAAACCAGGGATGTACTGTATGGTGCCTAACATAATATAATAAAAAAACATTTAATTAAACCAAAAAATTTCCTAAGATCCCATATTCTTGTCTAGATTTTCCAACTTCATCCTAAGGACTCTTTGAAATTTCTTTTGTTTAAGTAGTCTGTTATAATAATATTAATTAATTGGATTTTCATGTTATTATATAGCTTTGATAATTTTTGAGTAACAAAAGGCAAGCAGGTCACTAAATAATGATATAACAAGTACTCATGTACAATTCCATTGGCCTTTTCAAAAGGGTCTCTGTGGTCGTCTTTGGAGTCCCTGCAGGTCTGGAGGCACGGGTGTGGGTAACACAGATATCAGAGATGCCTCACTTCAGGGCATTGTTGGTCTGTCTCTTTAAGCTTTTTTTTTTTTTACTTACATTGTTTTTCTTCATTGCAGCATCTGGGCTTTCCTTACCTGATTTTGTACTCTGCACAAACTTATGAATTGACCATGTCCTCCTTAGTCAGAATTGGAAAGGTTTTGATTAGCTAGATGCACATAGTAAAGTCTCCAATTAATATTTGCATCAGTCACCTTTTCTTTAAATTTTCTTGGGAAATGGTGGACACATGCAAAAACTTAACCAAAAAGTGAATTTTCCCCCTTTTTCTATACCTTATCAAAGTTTAACAAGATTAATTTTATCAAACAATCCAGAATTCATTATGTTTTTTGGAATGATAAGCCACATAAAATACCTTTACCTCTGGCTGCCTTTGTCACCAGAATGTAATAAGAAAGTGAAGAGCTTTACTGCAAGTGATTGATCAGAAGCTTGACTTCTTTTCACTGAACTGATCGATTATGTTGGTGTATTGGGCGATGTTGTGCTTGAGAGTTTATATTTTCAAAATATTTTCATTGACTCCAACTCATCTTGGATAAAATTGTGGAGAAATCATATTGGCAACACTTTAGGAGTCAACAGAAAGATTTTCAATCTCATAAAACCATGATGGAAATGAAATAAGATAATTTTAGTTTTGCATCCAAAAGGGGTGAAAGAACCATTGTTCAATATGTAGTTATTCAGTAACACAAATATTAGTATACAAGGTGCTTATCGTTAAGTAGTGAGGCATCTCCAGTAGAGCACGTACTGTGTAGAGCCTCGTCAGCTCAGAGTACCTGGTGGTGGTGGCACATAAAAAGGGACATGAGGAGTTTACAGTCCAGCTGACTGGGAGGTAACGGAGTAATCCGAGATAGAAATAAATACAGTCATTGCCTAACGATATTCTTGACTCTAGGCTTAGAGACCTTAGAAAATAATTGATCTAAAGAGCTCCTTCAGTATTAGTTTGCTTTATTTTACTTACACAGAGAGGAATGATAATGGGGATGATAATTGCTAACATTTATTGAGCCCTTACTGTTTTAAGCCCTTTATGTCAACCAATCCTTGCAGCAACCCTCTGAGGTGATAAGTACTCTTAGTGCCATTTATAGATGAGGCAACTGAGGCACAGAGAGGTTAATAACTTGCTAAGGATGACCCAGCCAGTAGGTCACAGCCAGGAAATTCTGAAAGTCTGTTCTCTCAGTAGTGCTCTCTGCCCTTCAGTTCCCCTTCCCCTCTCCCTTTCTGTCTTACTCTGTGCTTACTTTTAAGGATTTATATATCTTAATAAGTTTTCTTCCTATATATAGAGCAGTTGTCAAAAATTGATCAAATACAGAGAAACTAAAGAAGGAAATCAAAATCATATCAGTCATTACTTTTGGCATTTTTAATTGTTTCCTGTGTTTCTATGTGTGTGTGAGAGAGAAAGAGAGACAGAGATATTGTATAACGCAAAAAATTTTTTCCTTCAGAAAGGTAGAACCATTTTGTACCCTCATCAGTACTAAATATGAGTGCCCCATCATCTGATTAGTGCCTTTTTTATTGAGGGCATTGCTACATTCTCTTTTTATGCTTTGTGACTCTTTTTCCCTTATCAATTGTATTTCAGAAGTATTTTAATTAAGTGGGTTTTTCTCTCATAACCAAGTTTATTGTTACATTTTTCTCTTCTAGTTACTGTTTTGGTGTTATATTTCAGACATTTTTTCCATATACCAAGATTACATACATGCATATCAAGAATTTATCCTTTGTCTCTCAATTTAAAAATACTAATTTTATCATATTTAAATTCTTACTGATATTTAAAAATTTCTAAAATGTCAAGGTATTTTGACATGTGTCTATTTTTATAAGAATAGTGAATTGTCAGTGTTTATAATACTTTTTAATACTTGAAAGTTCATGTCTTTTTAATTATTCATATTTTTTCAAAAATTTCTTAGCTGTTCTCATTGATTTACTCTTTCATCTCAAGGAACGACAGTTTGTTAGGGAGCATAGGCTATAGTTGCAATCCATTACGAATCTGTTAGTGAGCTCTAACATGATGACTGTATCAATAAAATGTATGAAATATACTATGTAGTACCTGGTAATTGAAGTTATTTACTTTTCCTCTGCATCAAGGTCCATCATAGTTTGTTGCTGGTTGTCAGTTGAGCAAGTGTACCCAAACTCAAGCAGACTAAATGGAAAATTGTTTCTGTGTTTGTGTCTTCGTGGCCCCAGGTGGTTTGATTTGCTTCTACATGAGGTCTGAATCTACATCTGCCCAGAAGGTAATGATTCCTCACTGTCTACAAGGTCAGTGGTGCCTCAGGAAATCCCTCAAATTAACCCACAGCACTGTTGACGCTGCTAACCATGGGTACAGCTGTCATTCATGGTTATCAGTAAGCAATCCATGATGGTAATAGCCAACACCTATTGAACAATTACTGTGTACGGAATTGTGTGCTGAGCATCCCCATGAATTTTCATGTAACTATCCTAGTAATCTGAGAGTTCAGGGGCTCTTAATGTTCTCACATTATTTTGAGTAAATCAATCTTAGTGTGTAAGCTACTGGGACAAGTTCATAAAGCGAGAGGGAATCAGACAAAACTCCAAAGACTGAACCTTTAACTACAGTACCATGCTGTTTCTTAAGTAGTAAAATACCCTAAAATTGAAAAAAGGTTGGGGTCAATAGTGAGCTCTACTACCTTCCCTTTGGCATACTTAGTACGAAGACTTCACTAAGAAGACTTGTTCCACAACTTTACTGGGCACATATACTGTGCCTCAAGAAAATATTATCAGAGTCATCACTTATAATATAGTTTTCCAGACCACTTAGAAAATGATATGTTAACTGCATTCATATAAGAGTTTGTGAAATTATTACAAATGCGGTAAATAACTTTTCTTTAGGATAAGGAGGAAATTTTAAAACATTATCTAGATGACCATCTGGGACTGAAAAGCTATCTCATTTTTAATCTAGAGTGATTTCACGTATTTTTTTGTAAAGCAGTGGTTATGTATGAATTATCAGAAGTTTTAAAAAAAACTTTTAATCAATGATGTCTGTAATAATCACAGCATTTCTGTTATTTTAGTTCTCAGTCAAATTCAAAAATAACTCTTTAATTTTCATACGACGTCATGAAATAATTGAGAACCCGAAGGACTTTTTTTCTTTTTTTAATTTCAATTTAATTAAGCAACAGATAGGACATCATTAGTTTGAAGCACTTTTAACAACACACTTCTTGACAATTTCAGATGAAACGCTGGGTGTTTTCATTAGGACAGTAAAGGATTGCTTCTTTCCCTGTACTCATTGGAGGAAAAAAATGACACATACGAGAATTGTAATGCTGTCATTTCACCTGAGTCAGCAGTGCATTCTCTTCTCTCTTTTCTGATTTCAGAAGCAGCAAGCCAATGACTGGGGGAGGAAATATTACAGAGGTCACTTATTTCATCCTTTTGGGATTCTCTGATTTTCCCAGAATCCTAGCAGTGCTCTTTGTTGTATTCCTGCTGACCTACATTTTGACTCTGACTTGGAACCTGTGCCTCATCATCTTAATAAGGATGGACTCTCACCTCCACACACCCATGTACTTCTTCCTCAGTAATCTGTCCTTCATAGATATCTGCTATGTGACCTCTACAGCTCCCAAGATGCTCTCCACCTTTTTCCAAGAGCAGCAGACTATCACCTTTGTTGGTTGTGCTGTTCAGTACTTTGTCTTTTCAACCATGGGACTGAGTGAGTCTTGTCTCATGACAGCCATGGCTTATGATCGATATGCTGCCATTTGTAATCCACTTCTCTATTCAGCAATCATGTCACCCACCCTCTGTATTCGGATGGTGCTGGGATCCTATTTGGCTGGACTCTCTGCTTCTATATCCCAATTGTGTACCATGTTTCAGCTCCACTTTTGTGGGCCTAATGTCATCAACCATTTCTTCTGTGACATGCCGCAACTGTTAATCCTGTCCTGCACCGACACTTTCTTTGTACAACTGCTGATTGCTATATTAACAATGGTCTTTGGGATAATAAATGCCCTCATTATCATGATATCCTATGGCTATATTGTCATGTCCATCATGAAGATCACTTCAGCTAAAGGCAGGTCCAAGGCTTTCAACACCTGTGCTTCTCATCTGCTAGCGGTTTCCCTCTTCTATATCTCAAGTATCTCTGTTTATTTGAGTTCCAGCTCTGGTGGTTCCTCTAGCCTTGACAGATTTGCATCCGTATTCTACACTGTGGTAATTCCCATGTTGAATCCATTGATATACAGTCTGAGGAACAAGGAAATCAAAGATGCCTTGAAGAGGTTACGAAAGAAGAGATGGTCTTGCAGAAGTTCTGTCCCGATTTGTCCTATCAGAAACCTTAACCCCCAATAGTATGCACATGAATGGACTCTAACAAAATTCCTACTGCCTTTGGATAAAGAAAGGTTAATTTGACACAGATAATATGCCAAATACACTGACAGCTGACTTGATTCCACACATACACAATACCTTTAAGTCCTGGAGGTTCTTACTTTCACCCTACATGAGGAGTGGCCTCATTATTTATTAATAATCTGCAAGTGGGCCTCCTGCGTGAATCAGTTGGTTAAGCTTCTGCCTTATGTTCAGGTCATGATCCCGGGGTCATGGAATCAAGCCCCATATTGGGCTCTGTGCTCAGTGGGGAGTCTGCTTCTCCCTCTCACTCTCCTCTGTGTTTTCTGTCTCTCTCAGAAAATAAATGAAATATCTTAAATAAATATTAGAGTTACTCAATATTAAATATTGCAGACTAAGAACAAATATGGAGATCTGGTAGTCTTTTATTTTACGTCATAGAGATTTATGGTTTTGTATGGGAATATCTAAAATCTGGAGTAGATATTTAGACTCACTCTAATGCTGATATTTTCTGGAAAGCTTTCAAGAGCCAGAGACAAAATAGATAGTACGATAGGCAGGATTTTAACTGTGGCCAGTTTTCTCTGTCTCAAGTAGAACATAAAAGTTTTGGTCCTCATAATCTGTTTGAAAAGTGGAACAAGATGTGTATCAACACTGGCTGCTGATATACAGATTGCTCAGACTTGAACCAACTGATATAAACATATATCATTACAATTACATATTATCCTTGGAGATTCACTGGGTTTTTATTGCTTTTTGGGGGGAACAGGGTCTCAATTCTGATAAGTCACATAATTCTTCCATTTAGTTAAGACTATAAATGAAGAGGTATTTGAAGCCTTGCCAAATTTTTCACAAGTTTACAGATGGACAGGACTGAGAGAAGGAGAATCATTGAACCTCTGGGAGAGAGTATGAAGGCCTATCCCATACCACAGAAGTAGTGCAGTATGAATAAAGGGTGTGTGCCCTCATCCCTGCCAAGCAGGCATAGGTATGTTCTTTGGAGCACTGTTCTTTAAAAATGTGTAAGAATGTCTGAGAAGTCTTTCTAAGGAACCATGAGGGCTTCAGTAGGAGAAAGGTCTCTGTGAGGAATGTAACACAGTGTTATTGGTTATAGTCATTATGCTATGCATTAGATTGCCAGGTTTCTTCATCCTTTAGTTGCAAGATTGTACCTTTTCAAAAAACGTTATCTCCAATTCCCTTGCCCCCCCAGGCCCTGCTAACCACCATTGTGCTCTCTGTTGCTATGAGTTTGGCTTTCTGATTCTGCCTATTCCTGATCTCATACACTGTTTGTCCTTGTCTGGCTTATCTCACTTGGCATAATGCTGTCAGGGTGCATCCATAATGTCTCAAATGTCAGGAGTTCCTTCACTCTCCCAGTTGAATAATATTCCACTCTATTGTGTGTAAATACCATGTCTTTATCATCTTTATCATTCTCATTCTTGTCTCTTATGAATAAATCTGCTATATTCATAGGAGTGCAGATTATCTTTTTGATATCTGTTTTTATTTGTGTTGAATGTATACCAGGAGTGGGGTTGGTGGATTATATGGTAGTTCTCTAAGTTTTTGACGAACATCCCTACTGTTTTTGATAGTGGTTGAACCAAATTATGTTTCCACCAATAGTGTACAAGTATATCCTTTATTCCACATCCTCACCACCACTTGTTATCTCTTTCTTGATGATAGCCATTCTGACAGGTGTGAGTTGATACCTCACTGTTCTTTTGATTCGCATTTCCCTGATGATTAGTGATGTTGGGTAACTTTTCATGTACCTGTTGGCCATATGAGTGTCTTCTAGGAAGAATATCTATTCATATCCTCTATCATTTTTTTAAAGATTTTATTTATTTATTTGACAGAGAGAGACAGCCAGCGAGAGAGGGAACACAAGCAGAGGGAGTGGGAGAGGAAGAAGCAGGCTCCTAGCGGAAGAGCCTGATGTGGGACTTGATCCCAGAATTCTGGGATCACGCCCTGAGCCGAAGGCAGACGCTTAATGACTGCGCCACCCAGGCGCCCCTCCTCTACCCATTTTTTAAGCAGATTGTTTTGCTTCTAAGTTGTAGGAGCTCTTTATATGTATTGGATATTAACCCCTTACATGATACATGCTTGGCAAATATTTTTCAAGCTGTGGTTTACAGGTATTTTCTCCCATTCTGTCAGTTGATTTATTTTGTTGATTGTTTCTTTTAGGTTTTACATTTGATATAGTTCCGCTTGTTGCCTTTGGCTTTTGTTGCTTGTGCTTTTGGTGTGAGATACAAAATATCATTTTCAAGACTAAGGTCAAGGAGCTTGTTCCCTATCTTTCCTTCTAGAAGTTTTATGGTTTCAGATCTAACCTTCCTGTCTTTAATCCATTCAGGGTTAATTTTTGTGAGTGGTGGAAGATAGTGGTCCAAATTCATTATTGTGCATAGGGTTATCCAGTTTTTCCAAAACCATAGTTAAAGAGACTATTCTTTCCCCACTGAGTATTGCTGGTTCCTTTGTTAAATGTTAGTTGATGTATAGATGGGAGTTTATTTCTGGAATCTATTGGGTTCTGTTCGTCTATGTATCTTTTATGTCAGACCCATACTTTTTTGTTTAGTATAGCTTTGTAGTATAGTTTGAAATCAGGAGTGTGATGTCTTCACTTTTGTTCTTTCTCAAGATTGCTTTGACTTCAGTTAGAATGGCAAAAATTGACAAGGCAAGAAACAACAATTGTTGGAGAGGATGTGGAGAAAGGAGATCCCTCCTACATTGTTCATGGGAATGCAAGTTGGTACAGCCACTCTGGAAAACAGTGTGGAGGTCCCTTAAAAAGTTAAAAATTGAGCTACCCTATGACCCAGCCATTGCACTACTGGGTATTTACCCCAAAGATACAGACGTAGTGAAGAGAAGGGCCATATGCACCCCAATGTTCATAGCAGCATTGTCCACAATAGCTAAATTGTGGAAGGAGCCGAGATGCCCTTCAACAGATGACTGGATTAAGAAGTTGTGGTCCATATATACAATGGAATATTACTCATCTATCAAAAAGAACGATTTCTAAACATTTGCTGCAACATGGACAGAACTAGAGGAGATAATGCTAAGTGAAATAAGTCAAGCAGAGAAAGACAATTATCATATGGTTTCTCTCATCTATGGAACGTAAGAACTCGGAAGATCAGTAGGAGAAGAAAGGGATAAAGAAAGGGGGGGTAATCAGAAGGGGGAATGAAGCATGAGAGACTATGGACTCTGAGAAACAAACTGAGGGCTTCAGAGGGGAGGGGTGTGGGGGAATGGGATAGGCTGTTGATGGGTAGTAAGGAGGGCAGTATTGCATGGTGCACAGGGTGTTATACGCAACTAGTGAATCATCGAACTTTATATCAAAAACCCGGGATATATTGTATGGTGATTAACATAATATAATAAAAAATATTATTATAATAAGAAAAAAGATTGCTTTGGCTTTGATCTGTTAATGTTTCATGGAAATTTTAGGATTCTATTTGTATTCTGGTGAAAAAATGTAATTGGAATTTTTTTTTATTTGAGTTCACTTAGCCATGGTAATGTACATCATTAGTTTTTGATACAATGTTCAATGAATCATTAGTTGAGTATATCACCCCATGCCCATCATATCACGTCTCCTTTTTAGTGCCCATCACCCAGTTTCCCAGTCTCCCCACCCACCTTCCTTTCCACAACACTCAGTTTGTTTCCTGAAGTGAAGAGTCTCATATGGTTTGTCTCCCTCTCTGATTTCTTCCAGTTCTCTTCCCCCACCCCACCCCTACTGTCCCCTGCACTATTCCTTATGTTCTACATATGAGTGAAACCATATGACAGTTGTGTTTCTCTGATTGACCTATTTCACTTAACATAATACCTCCAGTACCATTCGTGTCGATAGAAATGGTAGATATTCATCCTTTCTTTTGGCTGAGTAATATTCCATTGTGTATATGAACCACATCTTCTTTACCAATTCACCTGTTGAAAGACATCTTGGCTCATTCCACAGTTTGGCTATCGTGAACATTGGCATACAAGTGCCACTTCGGATCACTACATTTGTATTTTGGGGTTAAATACCTACTAATGCAATTGCTGGGTCTTCGGGTAGCCCTATTTTCAATGTCTTGAGGAACCTCCATATTTTTTTCCACAGTTGCTGTACCAGCTTAGTTTCCCACCAGCAGTGTTACCCCTTTCTCCACATCCTCCGCAACATTTGTTGTTTCCTGTCTTGTTAATTTTAGCCATTCTGACTGGTGTGAGGATGAGGTGGTATCTCATTGTGGTTTTGATTTGTATTTCCCGCATGCCAAGTGATGGGAAGCATTTTTGCATGTGCTTTTGGCTGTTTGCATGCCTTCTTTGGAGAAATGTCTGCTCATGTCTTCTGCCCATATATTGACTTGATTATTTGTTTATTTTGGCAATGAATTTGAGAAGTTCTTTATAGATCTTGGATACCAGCTCTTTATCTGTTTGTCATCTGCAAATATCTTCTCCCATTCCCTGCTGCTTAGTTTTGTTGATGGTTTCCCTAGCTCTGCAGAAGCTTTTGGTTTTTTTGAAGTCCCAATAGTTCATTTTTGCTTTTGTTTTCCTTTCCTTTGGAGACATGTCCAGCAAGAGGTTGTTGCATCCAAGGTCAAAGACGTTACTGCCTATGTTCTCCTCTAGGAGTTTGATGGATTCCTATCTCACATGAGGTCTTTCATCCATTTTGAGTTTATCTTTGTGTATGGTGTAAACGAATGGTCCAGTTTCATTCTTCTACATGTGGCTGTCCAATTTTCCCAGCACCATTTATTGAAGAGACATTTTTCCATAGGATATTCTTTCCTGCTTTGTCGAAGATTAGTTGGCAATAGAAATGAGAGTCCAATTCTGGGTTCCTTATTCTATTCCATTGAACCACGTGTCTGTTTTTGTAACTGTACCATACTGTCTTGATGATTACAGCTTTGTAATGTGGCTTGAAGTCTGGCTTCATCATGCCACCAGCTTTGGTTTTCTTTTTCAGCATTCATCTGGATATTCAAGGTTTTCTCTGGTTCCATATAAATTTTAGGATTATTTGTTCCAGCTCTGTGAAAAATGTTGTTGGTATTTTGATAGGGATTGCACTGAATGTGTAGTTTGCTCTGGGTAGCATGGACATTTCAACAATATTTATTGTTCCGATCCATGAGCATGGAATGTTTTTCCATTTCTTTGTGTCTCCTCAGTTTCTTTCACAAGTGTTCTGTAGTTTTTGGACTAGAGATGCTTTATTGCTTAGCTTACACCCAAAGGAGCTGGAGGAAGAACAGCATTAAAGCTTAAACCAAGCAGGAGAAGGGAAATTCTAAAGATTAGAGCAGAAATCATTGAAATAGAAATCAGAAGAACAACAGAACAGATCAATGAAATTACAGGCTGGTTCTTTGAAAGAATTAATAAGATCCATAAACCCCTAGCCAGACTTATCAAAAAGAGAAGAGAAAGGACCCAAATTAATAAAATCATGAATGAAAGAGGAGAGATCACAACCAACACCAAGGAAATATAGAGAATTTTTAGAACTTATTGTGAGCACGTGTATGCCAATAAAGTAGGTTATCTGGAAGAAATGAATGCATACTAGAAACTTATAAACTACTAAAACTGAAACAGGAAGAAATAGAAAACCTGAAGAGATGCAGGAAATTGAAGCAATAATCAAAAATCTCCCAGGAGTGGAAATCCAGGGCCAGGTGCTTCCCAGGGAAATCCTGCCAAACATTCAAACAGTTACCTAATACCTATTCTTCTGAAGTTGTTTCATGAAGTAGAAAAGGAAGGTAAACTTCCAAACTCATTCTATGAAGCCAGCATTACTTTGATCCCAAAATCAGACAAAGAACCCATCAAAAAGGGGAATTACAGACCAATATCCCTGATGAAAATAGATGCCATAATTCTCACCAAGATACTAGCTGATAGGATCCAACAATACATTAAAAGAATTATTCACCAGGAGCACGTGAGTTTTATGCCTGGGCTGCAAGGGTGACTCAACATCTGCAAATCAATCAACATTGTACATCACATTAAGAAAAGAAAGGAGAAGGGCGCCTGGGTAGCGCAGTCGTTAAAGCGTCTGCCTTCGGCTCAGGGCGTGATCCCGGCGTACCGGGATCGAGTCCCACATCAGGCTCCTCCGCTGTGAGCCTGCTTCTTCCTCTCCCACTCCCCCTGCTGTGTTCCCTCTCTCTCTGGCTGTCTCTCTGTCACATAAATAAATAAAATCTTTAAAAAAAAAAAAGAAAGAAAAGAAAGGAGAAGAACCATATGATCTTCTCAATTGGTATAGAAAAAGCATTTGACAAAATACAGCATCCTTTCTTGATCAAAACTCTTTGATGATATTGAAGTCAATATCATAAAAGCCATCTATGAAAAGCCCACAATGAATATCATTCTCAATGGGGAAAAACTGAGAGGTTTTCCCGTAAGGTCAGGAACAGGACAGGGATGGCCATGCTCAGCACTGTTGTTCAACAGAGTACTAGAAGTCCTGACCTCAGCATTCGGAGAACAAAAAGAAATAAGAGGCATTCAAACTGGCAAAGAATAAGGCAAACTCTCACTCTTCACAGATGAGAGGATACTCTGTGTGGAAAACCCAAAAGACTCCAAAATTCTAGAACTGTAGCAGGAACTCAGCAACATGGCAGGATATAAAATCAATGCACAGAAATCAGTTGCATTTCTATACACTAACAATGAGATAGAAGAAAGAGAAATCAAGGAATTGATGCCATTTACAATTGGGCCAAAAGCCATAAGATACCTAGGAATAAACCTAACAAGACAGACATTTCCTTAGACTCACCAAGAAAAAAGAGAAGAATGAGGTAAATAAAATAGAAATGAAAGAAAAGAAGTTGGATACCACAGAAATACAACAGATTTTAAGAGACTATGAATAATTAGAAGCAAAAAATTGGACAATCTAGAAGAATTGGACAAATTCCTGTAAACGTACAGACTACCAATACTGAACCATGTAGAAATAGAAGATATGAATAGACCAATTACTAGTAAGGTGATTGAATCAGTAATCAAAAACCTCCCAAATCAGAAGTCCAGAACCAGAGAGCTTCTCTGGTGAATGTTACCAAATATTTAAAAGGAATTAATGCCATTTATTCTCAGACTCTTCCAAAAAGTAAAATAGGAAGGAATACTTTTAAACTCATTTTACGTGGGCCGCATTACCCTAATACCAAAACAGACAAGGACACCAAATGAGTAGTAAAATACAACCTATTGTGCTTGATGAACATAGATGCAAAATATTCAAGAAAATAATGCACAGTGAATTCAAGAATACATTAACTGGATCATATACTATGACACCTGGAAGGCTCAGTTGGTTAAGCATCTGCCCTTAGCTCAGGTCATGGTCTCAGGGTCCTGGGATCAAGTCCCACATAGAGCTCTTTGCTCGGGAGTCTGCTTCTCCCTCTGCCTGCTGCACACTTGCTTGTGCATGTGCTCTCTCTCTCTCTCTCTCTGACAAATACATAAATAAAATCTTTATTTAAAAAATTATCATATACCCTAATCAAGTGGGATTTATTTCAATTATGCAAGGATGGATCAACAACAGCAAATCAATCCGTGTGACATAACACAGTAACAAAATGAAGGGTAAACATATGTTCATTCCAATAGATGCAGAAAAAGCATTTGACAAAATTCAACATCCAGACATGAAAAAAAAACAACTGTCAACAAATTTGGCATAAACCATCTCCACATAATACGGCCATATAAAGCAACTCACTAATAACATTATGCTCAATGGTAGACAGCTGAATGCTTTCCCTCTAAAATCAGGAACAGGACAAGCATGCCTCCTCTCACCACTTTTATTATACCTAGCAGTGGAAGTACTAGTCAGTGTGATTAGACAAGAAAAAGAAATAAAATGCTTTCAAGTAGGAAAAGATGATGTAAAATTTTTGGTCTTTGTAGAATCATGTATTCTACAGCCCAAAATCTGTTAGAACTAATTTCAAATTTAGTAAAGTTACAGGACAAAAATCAATCAATCAGTCAATCAATAAAATAAAAGCCTGTGACATTTCTATACTAATAATGAGCTAGCAGGAGGAGAAATTAAGAAAGAATTCTCATTTACAATTGTATCAAATAATATAAAATACTTAGGAATGAATTTAACTAAGGACGTGAAAGACTGGTATAACACAATTATAAAAGAAATTGAAGAACACAAATAAATGGAAAGATACATAATGCTCATGGATTGGAAGAATTAGTATTGTTAAAATATCTATACTTTCCCAAGCAATCTACAGATTAAATACAATTCCTATCGAAATTCCAATAGCATTCTTCACAGAACCTGAATAAACAATTTTAAAACTTATATGGAACCACAAGATACTGTGAATAGCCCAAAGCAACCTTGAGATGGAAGAACAGAGCTGGAGGCATTATGCTCCCTAACTTAAATGACACTAACAAGCTATAGCAATCAAAAGAGTATGATATTGGCACAAAAACAGATACACGTATCAATGGAATTGAGAGCCTAGGAGAAAACTCACACAGTATGGATAATTAGTTTACAACAAAGGAGCCAAGAGCATACAATAGAACAATAAAGCAGTCTCGTCAATAAATGGTGCTGGTAAAACTGAACAACCTCATGGAAAAAAATGAAACTAGACCACTATCTAATATCATACACAAAAAGTAAGTCAAAATGGGTATTAAGTGGGACACATATTGCGTGGAGCACTGAGTGTTATATGCAAACAATGAATCATGGAACACTACATCAAAAACTAATGATGTACTGTATGGTGACTAACATAACATAATAAAAATTTTAAAAAATGGATTAAAGACTTGAATGTAAGACCTGAAACCATAAAATTCCTAGAAGGAAACATAGGCAGCAAGCTCCTCGACATCAGAGTTAACTGATGTGTTTGTGGATCTGATGCCAAAGGCAAGGGAAACAAAAGCAAACACAAACAAATGAGACTACATCAAAGAAAAAGCTTGTGAAGGAAAAACAGTGAAGGAAACCATCATTGATATGAAAAGGCAACTCACTGAATGGCAGAAAGTATTTGAAAATGATATATCTGACAAGAGGTTAATATCCAAAGTATATAAAGAACTGATACACAACAGAAAAAAGCCAAACAATCCAATTTAAAAACTGGGCAGAAGACCTGAACAGACATAATTCCAAAGAAGACCTATGGCCAACAGACATAGGAAAAGATGCTCAACATCCCTGTTCATCAGGGAAATGCAAATCAAAAGCACAATGAGATAGCACTTACACCAGTCAGAATGGCTAGTAGCAACAAGACAAGAAATAACAAGTGTTGGAGAGGATGTGGAGAAAAGGGAACACTTGTGCAGTGTTAGTGGGAATGTAAGTTGGTTCAGCCACTTTGGAAAACAGTATGGAGGTTCCTCAGAAAACTAAGAGTAGATCTACCATATGATCCAGCTATTCTACTTCTGGATATTTATCCAAAGATATCAAAAACACAAATTCAGAAAGATATATGTACTCTTATGTTAATCACAGCATTCTTTGCCATAGCCAACATTGGGGAACAACCTTAGTGTCCATCAGTGGATGAGTGGGTAGAAAGGATGTGAGGGCATGTGGATGGCTCCGTTCGTTGGGTGTCTAACTCTTGATTTTGTCTCAAGGCATAATTTCAGGGTCGTGGGATCAATCACTGCGTTGGGCTCCATGCTCAGTGTGGAGTCTGCTTGGGATTCTCTCTCTCCTTCTCCCTCTGTCCTTCCCTGCTCATGAGCAATCTCTCTGTCTCAAATAAATAAATAAAATCTTTAATAAAAAAATATATGCAAAATGGAATACTATCGGCCATGAAGAAGAATGAAAGTTTGCCATTTGTGACAATATGGATGGACCTTGAAGGTATTATGCTATGTGAAATAAGACAGATGGAGAGACACAAATATATGATTTCCCTCATATATATTCCATCCAAAGACACAAGATAAACAAACGTAATAATACAAAAACAAACTCATAGGTACAGAGAACAACCGATGGTTATCAGAG
Source organism: Ursus americanus (assembly GCF_024610735.1). NCBI lineage: Eukaryota > Metazoa > Chordata > Mammalia > Carnivora > Ursidae > Ursus > Ursus americanus. The sequence goes on along the minus strand of NC_142150.1, from coordinate 35,925,492 downwards.
AGGAAGGAGAGTGGGGAGTGTTAAAATGGTGAAGGGGGTAAATTATGTGGTGATGACTGGTAATTAGACCTTTGATGGTGATCATGTTGTAGTGTATATAGATGTTGCTTATACTGTACACCTGAAAGTTATATAATGTCGTTAGTTTCTTGGCATAGGCAGGCCTGGATCATGCTGCTTGGTATGTTTCCAGAGAATGTGTAAGACCTCAGTTAGTTAGCTTCACAAGATATGATGGCTGTCAGGGTGTGTTTAGGGTGCAGGAAGTGAGTCCCTGATCTGAGCTTCCTAGGGATTCCAGGACCTTAAGTTGATCAGGAGCAGAAGAGCTAGGAGACATGGACTTCCATGAAGACACAGAGTCCAACTAAGAGATTTTCAAGAAAAATTTAAAATGATTTTTTTTCCATTCAAGACATTATGGACTAATTTCATACATATTACATTATTATATATACAGAACATTATACTTCACATAGTTGCATCATTTAGATTTGATATTTTTTTCTGTTATCATATGAAGATGGCAGGTGAGAAACTATACTGCAGATACTACAGATAGAACCTTTGGGCACATAGAGGTCGGCCACAGTCTTCCCACTGTAGCAACAACTCATTTCAATATCACAAAGTGTGATTTGTGGAACATACATGGTTCTTTGTGACCAAAACATGACGTCTGTTTTGTGGCCATGGTGCCCACATTCTAATACTTTTGGTGTTATACCTTTAAACTATCTTAAGAACCTGCTCAGTTTAAGGATTAAGTTATTACAGGTCTTATCAAAGGGAATATGTAAGTACTAACCTATCAGCAAGAGTTAAATAATTCATTGCCTCCCCACCCCTTTCTCCCTAGAAGTGAGAATAGTTGAAGTAGATCAAATCAAGAATGGGACCTTATCTAAAACATCTCTTTATCCCTAGTCACTGGTAGGGTAGATGACTTTCATTTTCAAAAAACTAGAAACAAACAAACAAAAACCCTAGAAAGAAAGAAGCAAAAAATGTTTGTGGTAATGATGTTAAGTAGATATTTTTAGTGAAGGATTAGTAATGTAGCATAACTTTGGAAATAACTCCAAATCAGAACATAGAAATTCAATGAGTATTAATAGAAGGCAGGCTTGTAATGCATCCCCATTAAGTGCTTTATAGGTATTATCCAATTTGCTTCTCTCTATGAAGACCTACTCTATGAAGTAGCTACTACTCTCAGCCCCCTTTTATGGTAATCCTCAGGTGATAATCCTGAGGCTGGGAGAGGTGAATTTGCTCATGGTCACACAGTCATCAAGTGGAAGGGTCAGAATTCTACCCAGATTGGTTGATACCAATGCCCCAGGTTGTAACAATGATTAGTCATGGCTCTGTCATGAATTAGTTTTACTGATTTCCTTACTACCTCAATTTCCTTGCTTACACATAGGAAATAATGCCATGTCTGCCTCACAGGCTGCTGTGATGTTTGGATCTGGTCAGATATTTGAGAAAATGTACAAATGTATACATCTAAAATGAAAGTGCTTTGTGTACAGGGAAATGTTCAGATATCTAATTTATTTCAATTAAGGTATTTTACCAGGTAATATGTTACCAGTGTCATCTTGTGCAAAGCTTTTAGATCCTCTGGCTTTAGGTTCCTCACCTGGTAATTGAAGGTATTGGACTGGATGATTCCTAAGTTCTTTCCAGCTCTAATGACTCCTCAGTTTCTAATAGAAGAACTATAATCATATGGACATGATTGGACAATGGGGGAAGTGGGGAATGGAGCCAGAAGGGAGATGGCAAAATGGGACATGAAATTAGCAGGGACAAAAACTCCATGACAACCGTGACTCCAGAGAACAAGTACCTAGAGGGTTTTCTCCCTCTAATTGTCTTTTCTCCTAGTATCTCTGTCCTTAACAATGACACATTTAAGAGGATATCCAGTTGTGGGCATTTCTCTTAATCTGAGTGGACAGTCTATTTCATGGCCAAAGGCTCCCATCTTGGAGAGCAATAGAACCCACCTGGAAAATTCCTTTGGAAAAGAAATAAGAAGTTTCAGCCTCTGGCAAGAGCTCTGTTTTCTTGGGGAATCTGGGTCAAGGTGAGAGGGCAAGACTTGAGAAGAACAGTGGATTCTGTGCTATCCCAAAAGTCATGTAATTCTTCCAGTAGGAGCTGTGTGGAGCAAGGTTTATGGTCCTCAGTCTCTTGCATTCTTCACCTCTTCCTCACTCCCACACCCTCTACTGTGGTCTCTTTCCTGGGTTCTCTTTCTTCTTACCTAACTTCTCTGACCCTCATTGAAAATGTCTAATCTAAAATTTCAGGGATAATTCTGGGATGAGGGATGTATGTTGAGTTCCAGTTCTGCAATTTCTGAAGGGTGTGACCTTGAGCTCTGTTACCTCCTGTTGTTTTTATTTTCACCTGTAAAGTGGGGGTAGTGGGATTCTTTAGAATCTAAAGAGACGATTATTGTAAAAGCTAACAAATATTAAACGTCAATAACAGAACACTAAATTAAAAATAGCAATTTACTGGGGAGCCTGGGTGGCACAGAGGTTAAGCATCTGCCTTCGGCTCAGGGCGTGATCCCGGTGTTGTGGGATTGAGCCCCACATCAGGCTCCTCAGCTATGAGCCTGCTTCTTCCTCTCCCACTCCCCCTGCTTGTGTTCCCTCTCTCGCTGGCTGTCTCTATCTCTGTCGAATAAATAAATAAAATCTTTAAAAAAAATAGCAAATTACTGACTTTCAGGGGAATTTCTTAAGATATCCCATATTCTTATCTACATTTTCCAACTTCATCCCAAGGACTCTTTGAATTTTCTTTTGTTTAAGGAGTGTGATGTTATAATAATAGTAATTAATTTGATTTTTGTGTTAGTATATAGCTTTGATTGATAATTTCTGAGTAGCAAAAGGCAAGCAGGTCACTAAATAATGATATAACAAGTACTCATGTATAATTCCTTTGGCCTTTTGAAATATTTCAAATAGCTCTCTGTGGTCATCTTTAATTTCCTGCAGATCTGGAGGCATAGGTGTGGGCAACAGACATATCAGAGATGCCTCACTTCAAGGCATTGTTGGTCTATCTCTTTTAACTTTTTTTTTTTACACTTACATTTTTCTTCATTGCAACTTTTTGGCTTTCCTTACCTGATTTTGTACTCTTCAGAACCTTATGAACTGGCCATGTCCTCATTAGTCAGAATTGGAAAGACTTTGATTAGCTAGATGCACATAGTAAAATCTCCAATTAATATTTACATCAGTCATCTTTTCTTTAAATTACCTTGAGAAATGATGTACCCACGCAAAAACTTAACCAAAAAGTGAATTTTCCCCCTTTTCCTATACCTTATCAAAGTTTAACAAGATACATTTTATCATGGATTAATTAAACAATCCACAATTCTTTATCTGTTTTGGAATGATAAGCCACATAAAATACCTTTACCTCTGGCTGCCTTTGTCACCAGAATGTAATAAGAAAGTGAAGAGCTTTACTGCAAGTGATTGATCAGAAGCTTGACTTCTTTTCACTGAACTAATCAATTATGTTGGTGTATTGGGTGATATTGTGCTTGAGAGTTTATATTTTCAAAATATTTTCATTGACTCCAACTCATCATGGATAAAATTGTGGAGAAATCATATTTGCAACACTTTAGGAGTTAACAGAAAGATTTCCAATCTCATAAAACCATGATTGAAATGATTTAAGATAATTTCAGTTTTGCATCCAAAAGGGGTTAAAGAACCATTGCTCAATATGTAGTTATTCAGTAACACAAATATTAGTATACAAGGTGCTTATCGTTAAGTAGTGAGGCATCTCCAGTAGAGCACGTACTGTGTAGAGCCTCGTCAGCTCAGAGTACCTGGTGGTGGTGGCACATAAAAAGGGACATCAGGAGTTTACAGTCCAGCTGACTGGGAGGTAACGGTGTAATCCGAGATAGAAATAAATACAGTCATTGCCTAACGATATTCTTGACTCTAGGCTTAGAGACCTTAGAAAATAATTGATCTAAAGAGCTCCTTCAGTATTAGTTTGCTTTATTTTTCTTTCACAGAGAGGAACAATAATGGGGATGATAATTGCTAACATTTATTGAGCCCTTACTGTTTTAAGCCCTTTATGTCAACCAATCCTTGCAACAGCTCTCTGAGGTGATAAGTACTCTTAGTGCTGTTTATAGATGAGGCAACTGAGGCACAGAGAGGTTAATAACTTGCTAAGGATGACCCAGCCAGTAGGTCAAAGCCAGGAAATTCTGAAAGTCTGTTCTCTCTGTGATTCTCTCTCTTCTTCAATTCCCCTCCTTCACCTCTCCCTTTCTGTCTTACTCTGCTTACTTTTAAGGATATATATATCTTAATAACTTTTCTTCTTATAAATATAGGTTTGTCAAAAATTGATCAAATACAGTGTGGTTTAAGAAGGAAATCAAAATCATACCATTCAATACTTTTGGCATTTGCGTTTGGCTCACACATGTTTTTGTATGTGAGAGAGAGAGAGACAGTGAGAGACAGAGACAGAGACAGAGATATTATATAAATCATTTCTCTCATCCAGAAAGGTAAAACTATTTTGTGTGCACTCATCCTCAGTATATGTGAGTGCCTATCCCTTACTGATTAATGTCTTTAATATTAAAGACATATCCATATTGTCTTTTCATATTTTCTGACTGTTTTTCTCATTTCATCAATTGTATTTGAAAAATATTTTATATAATGGGTTCTTCAACCATAAGCAAGTTTTAAATTTTTATATCATATTTTTTTCTCAGAGTTTTTGGCTTTGGTGTTAGATTTCAGGAGTTTTTTTTCCCATCCCAAGATTATATAAATGCATGTTTATTTATTCTTTAATGATTTGTATTTATAGTGAGCCAGGTCTCACAGACCATTTATGAGAGAGTTTATCCTTTCTCTGTCAATTTAAAATACTAATTTTGTGGGGCACCCGTCAGTCAGTAAAGCATGTAACTCTTGATCTTTGTGTTTTTGAGTTACACAGTGGGTATAGAGATTACTCAAAAAAATAAAATAGAAAATAAATAAAATTAAAATAAATGGTAGTTAAAAAACAAAAAAGAAAACCTACTTTCCAAATTAAAAAAAATACTAATTTTGTCATATGTTAAATTCTTACCAATATTTAAATTTATTCTTAAATATGTATTTGTTCTTTTGACATACCTGTTTTCACAAGAATAACTAGTTTTCTATGATTATAATACTTTTTACTATCTGCAAGTGAAGTCCTTTCTAATTATTAATTTTTACCTAAAATTATTTGGCTGTTACTAATTTACTATTTCATCTCAAGGAAGGACAGTTGGGTATGTCGCACAGCCAAGGGGTGGTATCCATTACAAATCTGTTAGTGAGTTCTACCATGCCGATTCTATCAACCAAAAATATGAAATATACCTTTGTAGTATTTGGTAACTGAAAATATAAACTTTGACATGTTCTTGACATCAAAGCCCATATAGCTTGATGTTAGTTGCCAATTGACCCAAGTCTATTTGAACTCAAGAGGGGCGCCTGGGTGGCGCAGTGGTTGGGCGTCTGCCTTCGGCTCGGGGCGTGATCCTGGCGTTCTGGGATCGAGCCCCGCATCGGGCTTCTCCACTAAGAGCCTGCTTCTTCCTCTCCCACTCCCCCTGCTTGTGTTCCCTCTCTCGCTGGCTGTCTCTCTCTGTTGAATGATTAAATAAAATCTTAAAAAAAAAAAAAAAGAAAACTAAATAATTTACCATGGCCCCAGGTGCTTTTACTTGCTTCTACATAAGGTCTGAATCTGTATTGCCTAGAGGGAAGGATGCCTGACTGTCTGCAGGACTGATGATGTCCCAGGAATTTCCCCAAATTAACCCATAAAACTCTAGTATCCCTGGCATGCCTATCCACAGGCACAACTGTCTTTCATGGTTATCTTAAGCAATCAATGATAGTAATAGCCAACACCTATTGAACAATGAATGTGTACTTAATTGCATGCTGAACATGTGCATGAATTTCCTCAGATAACTGTCCCATTAACCTTATAGTTTAGGGGTTCTTGTTGTCCATACTTTATTATGAGTAAATCTGATCTAGTGTGTTTAAGCCACTGGGACAAGTTCTTAGAGAGGGACGGTATCAAAATTAAAACTCTTTTTTCCATTTTATTGAGATATAATTGACAGAATACATTGTATAAATTTGAGGAATACAACGATTTCATATATGTATGTATTACAAAATGATTACCACAGATTCATCACTTTGCATAGTTATAGTTTTCTTCCTTGTGATGTGAACTTTTGAGATCTCTCTCAGCAACTTTTCAAATATGCAATATAGTATTGTTAACTATAGTCATCATGTTGCACATTACACTTCCAGAACTTATTTATCTTATAAATGGAAGTGTTGGCCACCTTCACCCAATTCCCCCATCCCCCACCCCCTGACCCTGGCAATCACAAATCTGATCTCTGTTTCAATTAGTTCAGTTTTTTTAGATTTCACATTTAGTGAAATCATATAATGTTTGTCTTTCTTGGTGTAACTGATCTCACTTAACATAGTGCTCTCAAGGGCCATCCAGGTTGTCACAATGCCAGGATTTCTTTCTTTTCATGCCTGAATTATATTCGTATATATAATATTGAATATTAACATAAATAATATATATAACAATATAATATAATAGCTATATCATGATTTCTTTATCCATTCATCTTTTGATGAACACTTAGGTTATTTCAATGTCTTGATTATTGTAAATAATGCTGCAGTGAGCATGGGGGTACAAATATTTCTCCAGGACACTAGTGTCATTTCCTGTGGATATATATACCCAGAAGTGGAATTGCTGGATCATTTGCAGATCTATTTTTAATTTTCTGAGGATCTCCACACTGTTTTCCATAGTGGCTGTGCCGATTTACATTTCCACAGCCGTGCACAGCGTTCTCTATTCTCCACATCTCTGCCAGCATATGTTATCTCTTAGCTTTTTGGTGATGGTTATTCTGACACATGTGAGTTGATATCTCATTGCATTCCCCTGGTGATTATTTTCTTGCTATTAAGTTGTTTGAATTTGTTTTACATTTTGGATATTAACCTCTCTTGCTATTAAGTTGTTTGAGTTTGTTTTACATTTTGGATATTAACCTCTCTTTTTAAAAGATTTTATTTATTTACTTATTTGAGAGAGAGAAAAAAGAGTGAGTTGGGGAAGGGACAAAGGAGGAGGGAGAGAGGAGGTGGGAGCGGAAGAGGGAAATAATCCCAAGAATCTCAAGCAAATTCCATGCTGAGCATAGAGCCTGATGCAGGGCTTGATTCCACATTCCTGAGATCATGACCTTAGCCAAAAGCAAGAGTTGGTTGTTTAACAGAGTGAGCCACCCAGATGCCATGGATATTAACCTTTTATCAGTTATGTGGTTTGAAAATATTTTCTCCCATTCCGTAGGTTTCCTTTTCATTTTGTTTATCATTTCTTTTGCTGTGCAGAAGCTTTTTAGTTTGATATAATCCCATTTTTTTTGTTTGTACTTTAGGTGTGATATCCAAAAAATCACTGCCAAGCCATGTCAAGAAGTTTTCCCCCATGTTTTCTTATAGGAATTTTATGGTTACAGGTCTTATATTTCAGTCCTCAATTCATATTGTGTTAATTTTTGTGAGTGGTGTAAGATTTGGGTCTAGTTTTGTTCTTTTGCAAAAGAATATCCAATTTCCCCAACACCATTTATTGAAGAGACTGTCCTTTCCCCATTAAGTATTTTAGGCTCTCTTATCAAATATTAGTTGATCATATAGGCATGGTTCCGTTTCTGGGCTGCACCTAAATGTATAAAGCCACTGGCTGTACTCTGCTAGAGTGCTCCTGAGTTTGGCAGCTTCCCAGGAGCTTTGGCCAGGCTTCCTGGTTGGATGGTGCTGAGGGATACACTCAGCAGTAGGTGGGGCCATGAATTGATTTTTCTGCCTGGACAGGGTGGAAACAGGCTCTAAGGCCAACAGGGCTCATTGTTTGAGGTTCTGAATCAGGCAGAACTATGTGCTTTAGTTCCCTGGAAAAATGAAGCTGCTGTCCTGGCTCTGCAGCTGGGCAGCACTGCTGGCTGCTGGACTATGTTCCTTTCTAGGTGCTCTGGCCAGGTTTCCTGGCTGGGCTGGGCCTGAGAGGATAAACTCAGCAGTAGACTGTCTATGAATTAGTTTCCTGCTTGTGCAGAGTGGCAGAACAAGCTCCAAGTCCAGGAAGCTTACCGTTTCAGATCCTAAATCAGTCAGAACTGCCCATCAAATTCCATGGAGGTCAGATGGGGCCACCTCCGGTTGGGATTTCTACTTGGGTGCTAATGTGAATAGGAACTCAGTCTGCCAAGATCTGAACACTGGTTGCTATAAGTCCTGCCCCACCTCCATCACAATCTGATTCCCAGTGGCCAAACTGCACAGATTCCCCTGTGATCCCCAGGAGGCAAGACCAGATTGGATATCCCAAGAAGTGACCTACAATTCTAGGGGAGCTGGATATCCACCTTGGGATCTCTCTCTCTTTTTTTCTCTACTGGGGAAACCATAGGCAAAAGGGACCATATCCTGTGGTGTGGCACTGTGTCAGCACGGGAGAGTGGCAATAAATACTATCAGAGTGTGGTTGACCTCTACCCTTCTATGTGGTCCTTCTTGGTCTCTATAATCCAAGGTAGGTGTTTCTGCCTCATTGCCATGTCCTAGGATTGTCACAATGTTGTCTTGTCTATGAATAGTTGCTAGTTGTACTTTTGGGGAGGGGACTGATGTCAGGAATGACCTATGGTACCATCCTGATGATACTGCTTAGAACTAAAACTCCAAAGTCTGAACTCTTAACTACAGTACTATGCTGTTTACTAAAAAACAAATACTCTAAAATTGAGACGATAGTTGGGGCAATAGTGAGTTGTGCTAGCCTCTGTATGGAATAGTTCATATGAAGGCTTCCCTAAGAAAATGTATTCCATAATTTTATTGAGCACACACTGTGCCCCAAGAGAATGTTATCAGAATTACATAATATGGTGTAATTTTCCAGGCCATTTTGGATATGTTTTATTAAGTATATTTGTTAAAAAGTTTGAAAGGGGTGCCTGGGTGGCTGGCTCAGTCATTAAGCGTCTGCCTTCGGCTCAGATCACAATCCCAGGGTCCTGGGATCGAGCCCTGCATCAGGCTCCCTGCTCAGTGGGGAGCCTGCTTCTCCCTCTCCCACTCCCCCTGCTTGTGTTCCCTCTCACGCTGTGTCTCTCTCTGTCAAATAAATAAAATATTTTTTAAAAAGAAAAGTTTGAGAAGTTATTATAAACAGGGTTATTTTTCTTATGGGTGAGATAAGTTATTTTAAGAACTCTATCTAGTTGACCATCTGGGGGAGAAGAGCTATTCCAAATTTATTCTATAATGATGCCACTTATCCTTTGCTATTATATAACTGCAGTTATATATTGAATTTTCAGAGGTCTTTTAAAAACATTATTTTAAAGGTGACTTACCTTATTTATAAGAACCACATGATTTCTATTGCCTTTTTTTAAAGTTTTTCATCAATTTTTAAATATCTTTTTTAATTTTTATGAGACCTCATGAAATAATTGAGAACCTGAAGCACTTTTAAAAAGGCACTTCTTCATAATTTGAGATGAAAACTGGGTCTTTTCATCAGGACAGTGAGGCATTGCTTCTTTCCCTGTACTCATTGGAGGAACAAAATTGGCACATATGAGAATTGTAATGCTGTCCTTTCACCTGAGTCAGCGGTGCATTCTCTTCTCTCTTTTCTGATTTTAGAAGCAGCAAGTCAATGATTGGGAGAGGAAATATTACAGAGATCACTTATTTCATCCTTTTGGGATTCTCTGATTTTCCCGGGATCCTAGCAGTGCTCTTTGTTGTATTCCTGCTGATCTACATTTTGACTCTGACTTGGAACCTGTGCCTCATCGTCTTAATAAGGATGGACTCTCACCTCCACACACCCATGTACTTCTTCCTCAGTAATCTGTCCTTCATAGATATCTGCTATGTGACCTCTACAGCTCCCAAGATGCTCTCCACCTTTTTTCAAGAGCAGCAGACTATCACCTTTGTGGGTTGTGCTGTTCAGTACTTTGTCTTTTCAACCATGGGACTGAGTGAGTCTTGTCTCCTGACAGCCATGGCTTATGACCGATATGCTGCCATTTGTAATCCACTTCTCTATTCAGCAATCATGTCACCCACCCTCTGTATTCGGATGGTGCTGGGATCCTATTTGGCTGGACTCTCTGCTTCTATATCCCAATTGTGTACCATGTTTCAGCTCCACTTTTGTGGGCCTAATGTCATCAAGCACTTCCTCTGTGACATGCCCCAACTGTTAAATCTGTCCTGCACTGACACTTTCTTTGTACGACTGTTGATTGCTATATTAGCAATGCTCTTTGGGATAATAAATGCCCTCATTATCATGATATCCTATGGCTATATTGTCATGTCCATCATGAAGATCACTTCAGCTAAAGGCAGGTCCAAGGCTTTCAACACCTGTGCTTCTCATCTGACAGCGGTTTCCCTCTTCTATACCTCAGGTATGTTTGTCTATTTGAGTTCCAGCTCTGGTGGTTCCTCCAGCTTTGACAGATTTGCATCCGTATTCTACACTGTGGTTATTCCCATGTTGAATCCATTGATTTACAGTCTGAGGAACAAGGAAATCAAAGATGCCTTAAAGAGGTTGCAAAAGAAGAGATGGTCTTGCTGAGGTCCTACCCAGATCCGTCCTATCAGAAACCTTAACCCCCAGTAATATGCACATGAATGGACTCTAACAAAATTCCTACTGCCTTTGGATAAAGAAAGCTTAATTTGACACAGATTATATGCCAAATGGACTGACAGCTGACTTGATTCCACACAATCCCAACACCTCTAAGTCCTGGAGGTTCTTACTTTCACCCTACGTGAGGAGTGGCCTCATCATTTATTAATAGTCTGCAAGTATTTGTAAAATGTTAAGGTTTAGAAACTCCTCACTTCTTTTTGCTTCAGACATTGATCCCTGTTCAGTCTCAGACCTCTGACCGTGAAGGAGTGATACCTGACAGAGGTCCCTAGGAGTGTAGAGACCTTATCTCCCAAATATTTTGATGCAGCATGATCCAGACAAGAGGGTGATCAATGTTTATTCTATATTTCTGACCATAATGGGAATAAATAGAGGGGATGTGCCCTTGAGTAGAAACAAAGTATACAATTGGCGTGGTTGTGTCTCCTGGGAAGAGCAGTCTGAGATGGCTAATGTTTGTTTAAGGCCTCTTTCAGAACTAATCACCTATTAAGTTTTTGTCACATCCCAGTCTCCACCAGGAGTAATCTAAGGAAACAGGAGGTGATTTGAATCATAAAGATGAATGGAATGAAGAATGTCATCCCTTCAGTACCATTTACTTATGAGTGTAATGTTTTAATTCTTAACATCTCATGTCCAATGTGGATTTCTGATCGGAGATGGTGTGCAAAATTCATGTCAGCTAATAGCAATTTCTGATATTGTGGGACTCAAACCTCTCTCCTTCCTCCATTAAATCTGGAAAATTTGCCCTCGCTTGGCATAGCCAATGGGATCACATTACCAAATTGTTTCTGGTTATTTTAAGCATCTGTTCAAATTTTATGTGAGGACATTTGTGTGATAATTCATTGTAATAATATAATTACTGAATGTTCAATATTTGCAGAGACTAGGAACAAATATGGAAAGGTGATACACATTCTTTCTTGTGTGTGTTCAGTATTTTATGTCGTAGAAATTTATGGTTGTATGGGTGATACAATGGTTGGAGTAGATGGTCAGAATTACTCTAATACTGATATTTTCTAGGAAGCCTCAAGGGCTAGGAGGGGAAATAGTTGGATAGGCAGGGTTCTCATCTCTAGCGAGTTTATGTTTGGAGGAGAAAATAGAATATTTGGTCCTAGAGGTCTAGTTAAAAAGAGGAACAAGATGTGTCCCAGCACTGACTGCTGACTTGCTAGATTGCTCAGACTTTAACCAAATGATAAAAACCAGACGTCATTATATTTACATATTATCCTCAGAGATTTAATGGATTCTTAATGAATGCTTTTGGTTCTCAATTTTGATGAGTCACATGAATTATTCTATTTAATTAAAGACTTTAAGTGAAGAGGTATTTAAAGCCTTTGCCAAATCTTCCGTGAGTTTACATTTGGATAGAATTGAGACAAGGGGAATTATTGAAATCTCCAGGAGGGAGTGTGGGGGCTTACCCCATGCCAAGGAAAGTGTAATATGAATAAAGGATGTTTGTCCCTCAGTCCAGGTAAAAGTATGTTTCTGTGGCATTGCTCATTACCTACGTATAAGAATGTATGGGAAGTCTATTGCTAAGGTACTTTGAGGGTTTCATCAGGAGACAAAACTCTGCTAGATGTTAGTGGAAGATATTTCTATAATACTGCACAGATTTAACTTTTGATGGGTTCAGATGAGCTCAGAGAGGTGATTAATAAGAGCTGCTGATGGTAACTGGAAGTTAACCTTCTGGGAGCTGCTGTGGATGGGTTAGGTTCCCAGGAACTGCTATCTTCCAAGAACTGCCTTTATCAGCTGCTGTTGAAAACCATTAGCTAGAGGTACTGATGGGAAATGCCATTAAAGTATTATTTTAAAGAAAAAAACCTTGGGGAAAATAAAACATGGTTATTCAGACTTGCCCCTGAGGGATATTTAGACCAATGGTATATGCCAGAGTCTACTCTTAGATGAACCACATATTCTAAACTAGGTCAGTCTATGGTACTAAGAAAGAAGTTTAGCTTGCCCACAGTAATTGCACAGAGATTTTGCCATGTAATATCACATAGGAGCAGCTGATCTGCCGGCCCTCACAAAGGGCTTGCTAGATGAATACATCAAGGTGGGTGGTAAGGATGAAAACAGAAGTTAGGACAGTTTCTTGTCCTCATATCTAGTTAGGAGACAGACTCATATATGAAATAATAAATTATGCATTTTGGTATAGTTCAATGTAAGATGATTGAAACAGACCCACAGACTAAGGGACTTGAAAAGAATAACTCGTGGATTATCAGGAAGTCAATGGAAAGTTCAGTCAGGTGGAGGGGCTTGACCTCATTTTGACCTCATAGGATTTATTTCACAAAATAGAACAGCATTCTCCATAGTCAGAGTAATTAACAAAGTGGAGTGGTTTGAATGTGTAGAAGGGTATCATTGGAGCCATGCCCCATAAAGATGAAAAGTTGAGCATGAATTTTAGCATAAAGACTTAGCATTTCTTTTTTTTTTTTCTCAAGTTTCTCTTAAATTCCATAGGGGAAGGAGGGAAATCTGAAGGGGGAGAAATCAGAGAGGGAGACGAACATGAGAGACTGTGGACCCTGGGAAACAAACTGAGGGTTTCAGAGGGGAGGTGGGTGAGGGATGGGATAACAGGGTGCTGGGTATTAAGGAGGACATGTGTTGTGATGAGCACTAGGTATTATACTCAACTAATGAATCATTGAACACTACATCAAAAACTAATACAGTGGCTAACAACATAATTAAAAAATTTTCAATTAGTTAACATATAGTATATTATTAGTTTCAGGTGTAAAATTTAGTGATTCCTCACTTACATACAGCACCCAGTGCTCATCACAGCAAGTGCCCTCCTTACTACCCATCACCTATTTAAACCACCCCCCTGCCTACCTCCCCTCCAGCAACAGTTTAGGAGAACACATTTGGAAGGTATTTGAATGACACTAGGTAAGACTGGAGTTTAAAAAAATACAAGTTACAGTAATATCATTTTGCAATTTATTTTATTTTAAAATTTTATTTTTTGAGACAATTTTCATACGACATTGTGTAAGTTTAAGGTGTGCAATATATTGATTTGATACCTTTATGTTATATAATTATCATTTTTAGTCTGCGGTGAGAACATTTAAGATCTGGTCTCTTAGTAACTTTGAAGTATATAATATAGTATTGTTGACTGTAATCGCTATGCTGTGCATTAGATCTCCAGAACTTAATATTATCTTTTAAGAGCAAATTTGTATGTTTACAAATGTCTCCCCAATTCTGCCACCCAGCCCCCGGTAACCACCATTCTACTCTGTTTGTATAAGTTCAGCATTTTTAGATTCCATATACTAGTGATATGATAGAGTATTTGCCTTTTTTTTTTTCCTGGCTTATCTCACTTAGCTTAACGCCATCAAATTCCATCCATGTTGTTGCAAATAGCAGGGTTTCCTTTTTTCTCACACTTGAATATATATAGTATATAATTTTGTGTATTTACACATACCTATATACATACACATACACCACATCTTTTTTTTTTAAGACTATTTATTTGTGAGAGAAGGAGCACGAGAGTGAGAGCACAAGGTGGGAGAAGGGCAAAGAGAGAGGGAGAAGCAAGCTCCCCACTGAACAGGGAGCCTGGATGCAGGGCTGGATCCCAGGACCCCAGGATGACCTGAGCCAAAGGCAAACGCCTAACCAGCTGAGCCATCCAGGTGCCCCCACACCACATTTTCCTTATCCATTCATCCACTGATGGACACTTACATTGGTTCCATATCTTGGCTATTGTGAATAATGTTGCAATAAACATGGGAATGCAGGTATCTTTTCAGTATCCTGTTTTTATTTCTGTTGAGTATAGACCCAGAAGTGGAATTGCTGGATCATATGGCAGATCCATTTTTAATTTTTTGAGGGACCTCCACACTGTTTTTAATAGTGGTTGGATTTACATTCCTACAAGAGTGCATTATGATTCCCTATTCTCCACATCCTCATCAGTAGTAATTATCTCTTCTTGATAATAGCCATTCTAACAGGTATGAGGTGGTATCTCATTGTGGTTTTGATTTGCATTTCCCTGATGATTAGTGACATGGAGCATCTTTTATGTACCTGTTGGCCATTTGGATGTCTTCTTTGGAAAAATGTATTAAGTTCCTCTGCCCATTTTTAAATTAGATTATTTTTTTTGTTATTGAGTTGTATGCATTCTTTATATATTTTTGATGATAACTTCTTTTCTTTTATATAAAGAATTTTTAGTGATCAATGTGATGTTTATTTTCTAAGTCTCATTTCATAAAAGCAAAGTGAGATCTAAGACCAAACAACATACAAAGGAACACAACACAAGAATAACTATAAAACAAAATAAAAATAAGACATATACGAGTTCAAAACACCACTAACTCAACCATGGTAATCCAGAGGCACTGAGGTCTCTAGGTGATGTAATCTTTTCAGACAATTATTGATTTATAATTTTGAATTTTAACTTAAATCTCTTAAGAATACATGATTTGTATTTTATTATCTTTCAAAATTGTCTTCCTTTTTTATTTTGCTCTGCCACAAATAACTTTAAAGGTAGTTAGCATTTAACAGTCCTGTAGTCATCATCCATTCCTGCTAGTAAATAACCATAAATGAAGGTCACATATCTGTAAACAAAGCACACATTTCCTACTCGGGAGTAACTGATTTAAAGAAGGTGAGGGGCGCCTGGGTGGCACAGCGGTTAAGCGTCTGCCTTCGGCTCAGGGTGTGATACCGGTGTTGTGGGATCGAGCCCCACATCAGGCTCCTCGGCTAGGAGCCTGCTTCTTCCTCTCCCACTCCCCCTGCTTGTGTTCCCTTTCTTGCTGGCTGTCTCTATCTCTGTCAAATAAATAAATAAAATCTTTAAAAAAAAATAAAGAAAGAAGGTGAGCATAGCAGGCTCAAGTGACTAGATTGGCCAAGCATTTTATTTTGATTAATGGTTAACTAGTTCAATGTTCCACTCATATTAGAAGTAACTCTTGCTTATTCTCTCCTGAATTTAGAAGGTCTAAACAATTTTAGTCACAATATCTGCACATTTGATAATTCTCTGTTCCATTATTTCAACATTTTGGTGAAACAGTAATTTATGAGTGTTACCAGCTATATATTACCTGAATATGAAAGAAATATCTACATAGAGAGCCAAGAGATGACAGAGAAAATTAAATGATGATAATTTCTTAACCATAAATGGTTTGTAAATACTTTTACCATTTCCTAGGTTGCCTTTTCATCTTGTTGATGGTTTTTGTGTGTTGTTGTTGTTTTTGCTGTGCAGAAATTTTTAGTTTGATGTAGTCCTACTTGATGATTTTTGCTTTTATTTTTTGTGCTTTGGTGTCATATCCAAAAAATTATTGCCAAGACCAATGTCAAGGGGGCTTCTTCTGCCATGTATTCTTCTAGGAGTTTTATAAGTTCAGGTCATGTGTTTCAGCCTCTAATCCATCTTGAGTTAAATTTTGTAGGTGGTATAAGATAGGGGTCCTTTTTTTTTCTGCATATGGTTATCCAGTTTTCTAACACCATTTGTTGAACAGACTATCCTTTCCCCCATTGAGTATTCTTTGCTCCTTTGTCAAATATTCATTGACTATGTGTGTGTGTGGGGGGGGGCTTATTTCTGGGTTCTCTATTCTGTTCCATTGGTTTATGTATCTATTTTTATGCTGGTACCATACTGTTTTAATTATTGTAGCTTTCTAGTATAGTTTGAAAACAGGAAGTGGGAAGCCTCTGGCTTTGTTCTTTTTCAAGATTGCTTTGGCAATTTTTTGTGTGTGTGATTCCATACAAATGTTAGGATTGCTTTTTGTGTGAAAAATACCATTGGAATTATGATAGGTATTGCATTGAATCAATTGATGGCTTTGGTTAGTATAGTTATTTTAACAATTTTAATTCTTCTGATTCATGAACATGAGGTATCATTCCATTTGTTTATGTTCTCTTCAATTTCTTTCATCAATGTCTTACAGTTTTCATTGTGTAGATCTTTCACTTCCTTGGTTAAATTTATTCCTAAGTATTTTATTGATTTTGATGCAATTGTGAATGAGATAGTTTTCTTTACTTCTTTTTCTGATGATTTGTTATTAGTGTATGGAAAAAAGGATGATTTCAGTATGTTGATTTTATATCCTGCAACTTTACTGAATTCATTTATTCTAACAGTGTTTTGCTTGACTCTTTATAATTTTCTATATGTGAGATCAAATCATCTGCAAATAGAGATCATTTTACTTCTTCTTTTCCTATTTATATGCTTTTTTTTCTTTATCTTGCCTGATTGCTCTAGCTAGGACTCCGATACCGTGTTGAATAAGAGTGGTGAGAGTGGGCAGTCTTATCTTGTTCCTGGTCTTAGAGGAAAAGCTCTCAATATTTCACCATTGAGTATGTCAACTGTGGGTTTGTCAAATATGGCCATTATTATGTTGAGGTATGTTCTTTCTGCACCGATTTGTTGAGAGTTTTTATCATAAAGGAGTATTGTGTTTTGTCTAATGCTTTTTCTTCATCTATTGAGAGGACTATATGATTTTTATCTCTTGTTTTATTAATGATGTGTCACATTTATTTGTGTATGTTGAACCATCCTTGCATCCCAGGGATAAATTCCAGTTGTTCATGGTGCATGATTTTTTAAAATGTATTGTTGAATTCAGTTTGCTACTATTTTCTTGAGAATTTTTGCATCTACATTCATGAGGGATATTGCTTTGTATTTTTCTTTTCTTGTAGCGTGTTTATCTGGCTTTGGTACCAGGGTAATGCTTGTCTCATAAAATGAGTTTGTAAGTGTTCTTTCCTCTTTGATTTTGGGGAATGTTTTGAGAAAGATTTTTGTTAATTGTTCTTAATTATTATTATTATCTAAAAATTCACCAGAGAATCCATTCTCTGTATTGGTATGTTTTTGATTACTCTCCTCACCCTGTAATGGAGGTCCTGTCTCAATATTCTAGGTGCTGCAGGAGAGAAATAAGTTTACACAACTAGAGTAGCCAGGCACTCACTCACCATTCTCCTTTTGCCACCTGGGAGAGATTGTTGCTGGCTAGTTCAGTCCTGTACTGTGTTGCCTTTTTGGAGGGGTGGCATTGGCATAGTACCTCTCACCTTCTCCGATGGATTCAAACTCATTTTTTTTCTGCAACTGAGTACTGCAATATCTCCTAATGTTGGACTTCTGTAAATTCTCTCTCATCTGTGGGTTTCTGCCCAAGCCAACCGCTCTTATGGTTTTCCCCAACCATGACTGAAAGGGGTTGGGGCCAATTTTCTGGATTTGTCTGGTTTTGCAGCCCACACCAAGGTCTGTCTGCCTATTACTTGATGCGCAGGTGGGAAAGATTCCTCCTAGGCCCCTTGGCAGATGGCGCTGGATCCTACTACTTCCCCAAACTTACTTTTGTTCATAGATAGATGCTGATTTTTAATTGTTAAATGAAAGATAATAAAGAAAATGTCTTATGTCACAATGATACTGACATCACTCCCTTAAGTCATTGTGTAATTTTTTTAAAGTTGGAAATGTGCTGTATTTTTTAAAAATGCACCTATTGGAGGATTCTAGACATGATGGCAGGTTTTACCCTGGTGTCTTGCTCATTCTCAATTACATTCCTGCTAAAATGACTTGCAAAATTTGCAAATAGTGAATTATCTTTATTGCTACTAGAAATGAGAGATAATGAGAGTCTACATGCCAGGAGATTTGAGAAATTTCTAATGTCACTGTACTGATTACATTAGACTAAAGTTCTTGTGTGGAAGTAAGTGAGGGAGAAACTTTGATACTTGTCCACTGACCTCTTCTACTTGAAATAGTACTAAATGAATTTGAGCTGAGGAATAATCAGGAGAACGTCAACAATAAAAACAAGCAAAAAGCAAAACAATTAACTAATGACATCCAAACAGAAAAAGACATTCAAGAACAAGAAGATGGTGTGTGTGTGTGTGTGTGTGTGTGTGTGTGTGTGTGTTAAACCCACTTCTTAGAAAGGTAAAGACCTGAAAATACTATCAGTTAGACAAACAAAATTTCAGTTGTCTCACAGGGTTAAAAGAAAATCCAGCCACCATGATATTCTGCTTATTAAAGATACTCCTAAAAGCAAATGACTCAGAATAATTAAACACAAGATGGTGGGGGAAGATACATAATAGCATACAGAAACAACTACTATAAATGAGTAGCAGTATTAGTTTAAGCAAAATAGGATTTGAGAAAGAGTGAACTAATTCAAGTATTGACCAAAAAAATCCCAGTTCATAATGATGATATAATAGTCCTAAAACAACTGCATTGAACAACAGCCACAAAAAATATGAAGTTAATTATCAAAAATGCAAAAAGAAAGCTATGGTAACACAATTAAAATTACATGAATTTTACATCTAATCAATTTAAGACCCAGAGTTGACAAAGATTGAATTTAAACGTAAGGTATTTGCTTTAGTGATCTGCTTTAATTGACAGAGTGCCAGTTCTCATCATAGGCCTTAGGGCCTGTGTGTTTCCACTTACTTCCTTGTGCTTCTGCCATTGCTATAAGAAGAACATGTCCTGGGTGGCTGTTGGTCCTAGGAAGAGGATGGGAGACACATGCGTCAGAACTGTCTCAGCCAAGCTCAACCTAGAGCAGCTGATGCACAGTCGATGACTAGCCAACTTCAGAGGAGTAATCAATTTAAGCTTCTTCTAGTTTGGCTGAATCCCAGCCAATCAGTCTAGTTTGGCTAAATCCCAGTGGACTGTCAGCTGGCCTGAAGATGCATAAGTGACAATAAATACGCTGCAGTAAGCACTGAGATTTAGGGTGGTTTGTTATGCAACAAGAGTAAATCAGTATAATTAATAATTGGAAATTAAATTTATCCTGAGCCAAAACGGGAGACCATGTTTGGTTTTAAACCCATTGGCAGAGTAGGAGGACTCTAGACACACTTCATCTCACAAACACAACTAGATAACTATCAAATCATCTTAAATACCCCAGAAATAGACCTGAAGGCTGTCAGATCAAACTCCACAACTAAAGAGACCACATCGAAGAGGTTTAATTAAGTTCAACCATATTCTGTCAACTGTCCCAGTTTTCAGTGGAGTCTTGTATTTCTGGTCCAGTCATAGCAAGAAATCATTCTCAAACCCTAAAAAACCCAAACAAAACAAAACAAAATAAATGAGTGCAAAGGGAAAAAAAGAGAGAGAGAGGCAAACCAAGATACAAACTCTTAGAGAAGAACTGACGGTTACCAAAGGGGAGGGGGTTGGGGGAATGGGTGAAATAGGTGATGGGGATTAAGGAGGGCATTTATTGTGATAAGCACGGGATGTTGTATAGAAGTGTTGAATCACTATATTGTACACCTGAAACTAATATTACACTGTATGTTAACGAACTGGAATTTAAATGAAAACTTAAAAAAATATATACAGGCTTATGGCACAGTTTGCAAGAAAACAGGCATCCAAATTTAGAGAAAGAACTATGTATGAAAG
The DNA here is from genome assembly GCF_024610735.1 of Ursus americanus. Lineage (NCBI taxonomy): Eukaryota > Metazoa > Chordata > Mammalia > Carnivora > Ursidae > Ursus > Ursus americanus. Next base: position 35,905,037 of record NC_142150.1, on the reverse strand, counting down.
AAATCATTATTATTTTATGAATTACCTGGATTTTGTGAGCATTGGACTTGGTTGGACAGTCTGCATGATTCTCTGCAGCAGAGAGACCCACAGTAGGTGAAAGACTGGTTCCTTCAAGCTCCCAGTTAGTCATTATCATCACAGAATCTGAAGTTTATATGTTTATCTGTCTTTGACTTTCTCACAGTATGAAGAATACAAGCCATTGATTCCACTTTATACAGGATGAAAATGAAGTTCAGAGGGGTTAAGAAATTTAATCAAAAGACACACCATGGGCAAGTAACGGTTTAACCTCTCTTTTTTTGAGAGAGAGAGCATGTGAGCAGGGGTGGGGAGGAGCAGAGGGAGAGGAAGAGAGCGAATCTCAAGAAGGCTCCATGCCCAGCATGGAGCCTAAAGTGGGGCTCGATCCCACAACCCTGAGATTGTGACCTGAGCTGAAATCATGAGTTGGACGCTTAACCAATTGAGCCACACAGGCACTCCTAACCGCTCTCTTAATAATTAATTTCTTCATTTTTTATTAAAGATAATAAAATCTTCCTCTTAGTCTGAAACGAAGAAGCAAAAGTAAATTGCCACTATTCTCCTGCAAAGCAAAGGAATTTGGTAGTTTAAAATCTGTGTGGTATAATGGAGATGTACACATTTTCATTAACTTTTGAAATATTGATAATGGCTTTCTATTTCCATTTTTGTAGGCACTGGAAATTGATAAGCTTGTATGACTTTATGACTCTTTTACCTAATTCACCTTATCTGTAACAGGTAAAACATGAGTTATATGGAATGCATCTTTTTTTAAGAAAAATATCTTAAATTCCCCTCTAATAGTTAACAAAAAATATCCCCACTATAAATTTGTAGGTAATACAGATAAGGCATTATGAGGATAATGATATCATACACGCTCTCACCATCCAGATATAACCACTGCTAATATCTTCATGTAAATACCTTGGAAATTTTTCTTACCTATGCATGTGTATATATTTGTGTGTGTTTTATTTTTCAATATGCATTCTTCTGTAAACTGATTTTTCTTGCATATATTTGTCAGTAAATATAGGCTTATATTATCATTTCAAATGAATGGAAAGTGTTTAAATAATCCCCTTTATTCTACATTTGTGTATCCTGTAACCGTAATTACCATAGTTGTTTTAACTGAATGAAATGCTATCACTAGTATGTTACTATTTTTTAAATGTCTTTGTTGTTTTGTATTCATATTCTAGTAGCTTTTTTCTTCATCAAGGGTTAATGGATACTGTGTTCCCTGAGTTTTTTCATGGTGAAAAATATTCTATGGCCTTAATATTTGAATGACAGTTTGGTTATAAAACTTTTTAGCACACTTTTCTAGGAAGCAAGTTTTGTTAAGTATTGCTCCACAACCTTTTGATGTTGAATGTTATGATGGAGAAGTCCAGTGCCAATCTGACATTTTTCCTTACAGGTAGCTTGCTATTTTTCTTTTCCCTGGATGTCCAAATGATTCTCTCTTTATCACTGAAGTCCTGTAACTTCACCGGGAGATGACTTGGTATTGATCATTATGTACTAATTTTTCCCCAAACAAGATATGCACATTCAATCTCTAAGTCTAACTTCAGTAAATTTTAGGAAAATATTATTGAATTATTTTTGAGTGCCTTTCCTATTTCATCATTTTTTTCTACTTGTAACGATATATAATTGACATTTAACATTGTGTAAGTTAAAGGTACACAATGTGAAGATTTGATACATGCATATACTGTGAAAAGATGACCATAATGTTAATGTAACACCTCCATCCACGTACATAATGACCTTTGTTTTTGTGGTGAAAACATTTAAGATGTACTCTATTAGCAGCTTTCAAGTATATAATACAGTATTATTAACTATAATCACCATGCTGTAATTCTTCTATATCCAATTTGTTGAGGGTTTTTATCATGACAGAATGATGAATTTTCTTAGATGCTTTCTCTGCATCTGTTGAGATGGTCATGTGATTGTTATCTTTTCATTCTATTAGTGTGATGTGTCACATTTATTGATTTATGTATGTTGAATTGTCCTTGTACCCAGGATGAATCCCACTTGATCTGGGCTATGATTGTTTTAATGTGCTGTTGAATTTGGTTTGGTGATGTTTTGTTGAGAATGTTTGCATCTGTGTTCATCAGGGATATTGTCTATGGTTTTCTTTTCTTGTAATGTCGTCATCTAGCTTTGGTTTAGGGGTTATGCTGGTCTCATATAATGAGTTTGGGAGTGTTTCCTTCTCTTTTGCTTTTTGAGTTTGAGAAGGGTTGGTATTAACCCTTCTTTAAATGTTTGATAAAGTTCACCTATGAAGTCATCTGGTCCTGGTCTTTTCTTTGTGGCAGAGTTTTTGATCACTGCTCTAAGCTCCTTCATCATTATTTGTCTTTCAGGTTTTCTCTTTCTTCATGATTCACTCTTGGTAGTGAGCATGTTTCTGGGAATTAATCCATTTCTTCTAGAGTTTCTAATTTTCTGGCATATAATTGTTTATAGCAGTCTCTTATGAGCCTTTGTATTTCTGTTGCCAATTTTAATGTTTCCTTTTTCATTTCTGATTTTATTTATTTGAGTTGTCTCTCTTTTTTCTTAATCTAGCTAAGGATTTGTCAGTTTTACCTTTTCATAAAACCATCTTTTAATTTTTTTGACCTTTTTTTCATTGTTTCTCTGGTGTCCATTTCATTTATTTTTGTTCTGATCTTTGTTATTTCCTTCTTTTCGATAAATTTGGGCTTAGTTTCTCATTTTTTTTTCTGATTTCTTGAGGTGTAAAGTTAGATTGCTTATTTCAGATCTTTCTTTTGTCTTAACGTAGGCAATTATTTCTATAAACTCCCTTCTTAGAACTACTTTTGCTGCATACCATAGATTTGGTATGTTGTACTTCCATTTTCATTTTTTTAATTAATTAATTTTTTAAAAATTTTTTATTATGTTATGTTAGTCACCATACAGTACATCATTAGATTTGATGTAGTGTTCCATGATTCATTGTTTGTGTATAACACCCAGTGCTCCATGCAATACATGCCCTCCTTAATACCCATCACCAGCCTAGTCCAATCCCCCAACCCCCTCCCCCTGAAACCCTCAGTTTGTTTCCCAGAGACCATAGTCTCCCGTGGTTCATTCCCCCTTCTGTTTACCCCCCCCCTTTATTCTTCCCTTCTTTCCCCTACTGATATCCCTGCTATTCTTTATGTTCCATAAATAAGTGAAACCATATGATAATAGTCTTTCTCTGCTTGACTTATTTCGCTTAGCATTATCTCCTCCAGTCCCGTCCATGTTGCTGCAAATGTTGTGAAATCATTCTTTTTGATGGCTGAGTAATATCCCATTGTATATATGGACCACATCTTCTTAATTTATTCGTCTGTTGAATGGCATCTCGGCTCCTTCCACAATTTAGCTATTGTGGAATATGCTGCTATGAACATTGGGGTCCATATGGCCCTTCTCTTCACTACATCTGTATCCTTGGGGTAAATACCCAGTAGTGTAATGACTGGATCATAGGGTAGCTCAATTTTTAACTTTTTAAGGGACCTCCACACTGTTTTCCAAAGTGGCTCTACCAACTTGCATTCCCAACAATATTGTAAGAGGGATACCCTGTCTCCACATCCTCTCCACATTTGTTGTTTCCTGCCTTGTCAATTTTTGCCATTCTAACTGGAGTAAGGTGGTATCTCAATGTGGTTTTGATTTGAATTTCCCTGATGGCTAATGATTTTGAACATTTTTTCATGTGTCTGTTAGCCATTTGTATGTCTTCATTGGAAAAGTATCTGTTCATATCTTCTGCCCATTTTTTGATTTGATTATTTGTTTCCCATGTATTGAGTTTGAGAAGTTCTTTGGTTACTAATCTTTTATCTGTAGTGTCATTTGCAAATATCTTCTCCCATTCCATGGGCTGCCTCTTAGTTTTTTTGACTGATTCCTTGGCTGTGCAGAAGCTTTTTATCTTGATGAAGTCCCACATGTTCATTTTTTCTTTTGTTTCTCTTGCCTTTGGAGATGTGTCATGAAAAAAGGTGCTGTGGCCGATGTCATATAGGTTGCTGCCTATGTTCTCAACTAGGATTTTGATGGATTCCTGTTTCACATCAAGGTCTTTCATCCATTTGGAGTTTATCTTTGTATATGGTGTGAGAGAGTGGTCAAGTTTCATTCTTTTGCATATAGCTGTCCAATGTTCCCAGCACCCTTTATTGAAGAGACTGACTTTTTTCCACTGGATATTTTTTCCTGCTTTATCAAAGATTAGTTGCCCAAAGAGCCAAGGGTCCATTTCTGAGTTCTCCATTCTGTTCCATTCGTCCATGTGTCTGTTTTTGTGCCAGTACCATGCTGTCTTTGTGATCACAGCTTTGTGGTATAGCTTGAAATCTGGCAACATGATGCCCCCAGCTTTGTTTTTCCTTTTCAACAATTCCTTGGTGATTCAGGGCCTTTTCTGGTTCCACACAAATTTAAGGGCTGTTTGTTCCAGTTCTTTGAAAAACGTCATTGGTATTTTGATTGGGATGGCATTGAAAGTATAGATTGCTCTGGGTAGCATGGACATTTTAACTATGTTAATTCTTCCTATCCATGAGCATGGAATATTTTTCCATCTTTTTGTGTCTTCTTTAATGTCTTTCAAAAGTGATTTGTAGTTTCTAGAATATAGATCCTTTACCACTCTGGTTAAGTTAATTCCGAGATAACGTATGATTTTTGGTGCTATTGTAAATAGAATGGATTCCCTAATTTCTCTTTCTTCAGTCTCACTGTTCGTGTATAGAAATGCAACTGATTTCTGAGCATTGATTTTGTATCCCACCACATTACTGAATTGCTCTATAAGTTCTAGTAATTTGGGGGTGGAGTATTTTGGGTTTTCCATATAGAGTATCATGTCATCTGTGAAAAGAGACAGTTTGACTTCTTTGCCGATTTGGATACCTTTTATCCCTTTTCGTTGTCTGATTGCTGTTGTAAGGATTTCTAGTACTATGTTGAATAATAATGGTGAGAGATCAACAGAAGTAGAAGCTGGTTCTTTGAAAGAATAAATAAGATTGATAAGCCATTGGCCAGACTTATTCAAAAGAATAGAGAAAGGACCCAAATTAATAAAATTATGAATGAAAGGGGAGAGGTCACGACCAACACCAATGAAATAGGAAGGATCACTAGAAACTTTTATCAACAGTTTTATGCCAATAAATTAAACAACCTGGAAGAAATAGATGCCTTCCTGGAAACCTATAAACTACCAAGACTGAAACAGAAAGAAATTGATTATTTAAACAGACCAATTAATTATGAAGAGATACAAGCAGTAATCAAAAACCTCCCCAAAAACAAGAGTCCAGTGCCTGACAGATTCCCTGGGGAATTCTACCAAACATTCAAAGAAGAAATAATACCTATTCTCCTGAAGCTGTTTCAAAAAATAGAAACAGAAGGAAAACTACCAAATCATTCTATGAGGCCAGTATTACCTTGATCCCCAAACCAGGCAAAGACCCCATCAAAAAGAAGAATTACGGACCGATATCCCTGATGAATATGGATGCCAAAATTCTCAACAAGATCCTAGCTAATAGGATCCAACAGTACATTAAAAGGATTATCCATCATGACCAATTGGGATTCACCCCTGGGATGCAAGGATGGTTCAACATTCGCAAATCAATCAGTGTGATAGATCATATCAACAAGAAAAGAGTCAAGAACCATATGATCCTCTCAATTGATGCAGAAAAAACATTTGACAAAATACGGCATCCTTTCCTGATTAAAACCCTTCAGAGTGTAGGTATAGAGAGTACATTCCTCAATTTCATAAAAACCATCTATGAAAAGCCTACTGCAAATATCATTCTCAATGGGGAAAAGCTGAAAGCCTTTCCCTTAAGATCAGGAATGTGACAAGGATGCCCACTCTCAGCATTATTTATTTACTGGACAGAGAGAGACACAACAAGAGAGTGAACACCAGCAGGGGGAGTGGGAGAGGGAGAAGCAGGTATCCTGCTGAGCAGGGAGCCCAATGCAGGGCTCAATCATGGAATGCTGGGATCATGACCTGAGCTAAAGGCAGACAGTTAATGACTGAGCCACCCAGGCACCCCATGCAAATGACTTATCTGATAAAAGGTTAGTATCCAAAATATATAAAGAACTTATAAAACTCAATATCCAAAAAAACAAATGATCTAGTTAAAAAATGGGCAGAAGACATGGACAAATATTTTTCCCAAGAAGACATACAGATGACCAACAGACACATGAAAAGATGCTCAACATAATTCATCATTAGGGAAATACAAATCAAAACTCTGATGAGATATCACCTCACTTTAGTCAGAATGGCTAAAATTAACAACACAGGAAACAACAGATGTTGGTGAGGATGCAGAGAAAGGGGAACTTTCTTACACTGTTGGTGGGAATGCAAACTGGTGCAGCCACTGTGGAAAATGGTATGGAGGTTCCTCAAAAAGTTAAAAATAGAACTACCCTACAACCCAGCAATTGTACTACTGGGTATTTACCCGAAGGATACAAAAATAGTGATTCAAAGTGATATATACACCCCAGTGTTTATAGCAGCTTATCAAAATAGCCAAATTATGGAAAGAGCCTAAATGTCCATTGACTGATGAATGGATAAAGAAGATGTGGGATATGTATATATACATATACATATATGCATATACTGATATATGTGACACCATGTATCTTTATTTATATATAAATAAAATGGAATATTATTCAGCCATCAAAAGAATGAAATCTTGCCATTTGCAACAACATGAATGGATCTAGAGAGTATTTTGCTGAGTGAAAAAAGTCAGAGAAAGACAAATACCATATGATTTCACTCATATGTGGGATTTAAGAAACAAAATAGATAGGGGCGCCTGGGTGGCACAGTGGTTGAGTGTCTGCCTCCGGCTCAGGGCGTGATCCTGGCGTTATGGGATCGAGCCCCACATCAGGCTCCTCCGCTATGAGCCTGCTTCTTCCTCTCCCACTCCCCCTGCTTGTGTTCCCTCTCTCGCTGGCTGTCTCTATCTCTGTAGAATAAATAAATAAAATCTTAAAAAAAAAAAAAGAAACAAAATAGATAAACATGAGGGGGGAAATAGAGAGAGGCAAACCAGAAAACAGACTCTCAACTGTAGAGAACAAAATGAGGGTTGCTGGAGGGAAGGTGGGCAGGGGTATGGGTTAAATGGGTGATGGGTAGTAAGGAGAGCACTTTTTGTGATGAGCACTGGGTGTTGTATGTAAGCGGTGAATCACTAAATTCTACACCTACCTGAAGCTAATATTACACTGTATGTTAACTAACTGGAATTTAAATTAAAATTTGGAGATAATTTAAAAAAAGAAATTTGGAGACTCATAGAACTAGAAGGGAAAACTTATTTTCATCTTCAACCAGTAAAGATAAAAATTAGGACTCAGGAAAAAAGGGTAATAAAGCTCAGCCTTGCATTAAGGACCATATCAAGGATGTGATTATCATCTCCCATTGTTTTAAACTCTAAATGGTTGAAGGTTATGCTCAGTAAATCTTTCATTTTGACAAAATGGTTCATGTAAAAGAAATTTAGGGACTTAGAGTGTGATTCTCACAGAGAAGCCTGATAGGACTGATATTTCATTTATATTTCAGACAGAGACAGAGATATTTAGAAAAGAATTGTGAATGTGGCTACTGATCTGTGGAGCTTACCTGAATAGTAAGAAGTCAACTACTAATCTGGACTAGCAGAAATTTGGCTATTTGAGACTTAATTTTTGAGCCATCAATTTTCAATGGCCAGGAAGCAGTCTGAGACAGTTGATCAGACTCCTAAGGAGGAGACATTCTTCAATTTACTCTTCAAATGTGGCCAAAGAGGAGAAATATCAAAGTAAGGACTTTAGAGAAGATGGAACTAACTATGGAAAACAATGGACTGGGGAGAATGGAACTAATCACTAGTCATGGAATAGTGCACACTCCCAGTGTGGGAGTTCCTCATAAAATCTGCCTAGTAGAATCTTGGGATTGCTATAGACCAGTGAGTGCTATATTTCTCTTCCTCCTCCACTTTCAAAAGAGGTGTATTTATTGTCATTTCCTGATCCAGGTTCCACCATTTAATATTGGGTATGTGGAAAAGAGACAACTTGTTTAGTCCACATGCTTCTAAATTAAGAAGAACCATACAGACATTATTAAGAGACTGCTAGGAATCCCTCAAAGATCCAGTCCTGACTGGAGAATACACTAAGACAAATATGACTGATTAGCATCTAGAATATATAATGGACTCCATGAATTAAAAAAGGCAAGTGTCTGAATTAATATGGGCTAAGTAAATCAATAGGAATTACATGACAAAGTACAAATGATCTTGAAACATATTAAAGGTTTTAAACCTCATTAATTATAGAGCAATACAATTTCACACCTATCATTTAAGTAAAAACTATCAGGTAGGACAATATCAAGTGTTGACTAGAGTATGCAGTTATGGAGTCCTCATCTGCTGATGAGAGTGTACAATGGTACATCTACTTTGGAAAGCAGCCTGTCACTGTCCAATAAAGGGACTCTAAAGGACAGTGGTAAAGGGAAATCCTCCTAGGGGGCAGAGTTCAAGAAGCGCACCTGGTTGTCCAATTTGCATTGAGGGAGAAAATTCCTGGTTTAAAGATACACATCGGCTCTTAAGTAGTGTCAGATAGCTTTACTGGTTGGTCAGGAGCCTAGAAGGAGGAAGATTGGAAGATTGGTGAAAGAAACATCCAGAGAAGAAGTATATGGATGAACCTATGGGCACAAAGCATGTGGATCTTTTTGTCACATATTAATACTCACCAAAAAATATCCATTGCAGTGGGAGTTCTCACACTTAGATGGACAGGATGACAAAGATTATGAATGTCATCCAGCCTCTCTCTTTATATTCCAGTTCATGGCCACCATGAACAGAGAGTGAGCACGGTGGACTGGCAGAAGGCAATGCTTTAGCTCCTTCTCATCAATGCCAAATTACTGACACCATTGAATATCCAATGTGCTAACAAATAAGCTAAACCTGAACCCTCAATAGTACTCAAGTATACCAGCCAACCACTTGGTGATAGGTATATTATAGTGAATGACACCATTTTGGAAGGGAGAGTGATTTGTGTTTACTTGAATTGACAGATTCTTTAGTTAAAGGTCTGCCTTCCATGAGTGCAGTATATCTTCCAGTACCACCATCTGAGGGCTTACAAAACATCTAGGGGCTCCTGGGTGGCTCAGTCGGTTAAGCGTCTGCCTTCAGCTCAGGTCATGATCTCAGGGTCCTGGGATCAAGCCCCATATTGGCTCTCTGCTCCCTCTCCCTCTGCCTGCTGCTCCCCCTGCTCATTCTCAATCTCTCTGTCTCTGTCAAATAAATAAAATCTTTTAAAAAATTAAAAAACACCCAGTCTATCCCATGTAACATTGCCTCAGCTAAAAGGACACAGTTTATAGCAAAGGAGATGAGCTAATGGGAGTATGATCATGAGATCCACTGATCTTTTATTGTGTGTCATTATGCAGAAGTATCTGGTTTAAGCTGAATTAAGGGTGTCAGCTAGAAAAAAATTCCTTATAGCTAAGGTACTATCTTCCAGGAAGCTGTATGTGAACAGATAATATATAGTGCTTTTCCCCAGTACCTTAAGTACATGACTCCAGGAACCAAAGAATAGGATTTTCACCCCTTCACCATCATTCCCAGTGACCCACTTTTATAATGTGTGCTTTCTTTCCCCATAAACAGGTTCTACCAAGTTAGAGGCCCTAGATCCCAGGTGGAAACACTGTCAGGGGACACAAAAGGAGTCCATTGAGCTCAAAACTGAGATTTTCACCTGATACTAGTAGACCATCAGGCAAAGAAAGGACTTACTATATGGTGGGGATAATTGACTTGATTATCATGAGGAGTTAGGGTTGCTGCTACACAGTCAGCTAGAAGGAGTGTGTTTGGAGCCCAGGGGATTCACTGGGGCATCTCTTGATGCTTCAGTGCCCAGGAGAACTGTTAATGGGCAACTGCAGCAACCAAGAACTATTAAGAGCAAGGCAACTAAGGACTCAGATTCTTTAGGAATGTAGGTGTGGGTTCTCTCTCTAGATGAGCAAACTACACCAGATGAAATAATGGCTCAGAGTGAGGGAAATCTGAAATCAGTAGTGGAGAGATAAGATTAATCTGCTGGGACCTCAGAACTAGCTACTGTGTCAAGGACAGACACTTGCTTCACTAACCCTATTGACTGAACCTCCCCTCTTGGGAGGATCTGAGGGCATCTAGTTCCCACAAAAAATGATCCTCCATATTGTAATATTGGAGGGGTAAAATGAGAAGGCATGAACAAATCTGAGTGGTACAAAGGGTTATCTATATCAAATACTTCTTATCCACTACTTAGGATTTTTTCTTTTTTTTTCTTAAGATTTTATTTATTTGACAAAGAGAGATACAGTGAGAGAGGTAACACAAACAGGCAGAGTGGGAGAGGAAGAAGCAGGCTCCCCGCCGAGCAGGGAGCCTGATGCGGGGCTAGATCCCAGGACCCTGGGATCATCACCTGAGCCAAAGGGAGATGCCTAACAACTGAGCCACCCAGGTGCCCCTCTTAGGATCTTCTTAACCTCACCTGTTTCTGGGCCTTTTTGTTATAGCGCCAGTTATTGCTGTAATTAGCAATCTGCAAGACTTCACACCCATTTCACTTGGGTGCAACCTGACAGTATCTTGCCTCACGTTCACTCCCTATTTCACACAAAATATTAACTGTATTTGATCTACGAGAGAAAAAAACCTGCTTTTGTCTTTTTCTATTATCTTGTTCTGAAATATTTGAACAGGTATGTACACATTCTTTAACAAGAGCTATCTCTTCACATTGCAGTGGACAATGTTAGAGTAAGAAGAGAGAATAATCATTTACATGATAGATGCACAAGTTTAAAACTAGAAGTTAATTTAAATAATCAGAATAAACTTCTGTGAAATTTACTTACTGGAGAGGAAAATAGAGGCAGAGAAAGTTTTTTAAAATCCACTGAAGGGGCATGTAACTACCAGGATGAATCTATGGGACATGTAACCATTTCTCATGCCTTCCTGTAGGTGCTCAGAGAGGGGAGCCAGACAAAGCACTGCACTTATGACGTGACACAGGATGGAGATTTGTGCTTTCTAAATGTGGATATTAAAAAGTGTGCAATATTACCTATGGGATAGTCTTACTTACAGTGTCAGAACTAAATCATATTAAGCCCCTATATCCAACTACCAATTTACATGAAATACAGAGGACAGAAAAACATACTAAACTGTATTATGGGGACTGAATTAGCAAAACGCAGACTCTGAGAAGTTCCAAAGGAAAATCAGATAAATTTCATAGAAAGAGACCAAGAGAGAGACAGAGACACATATACACACATACAGAGATCCAGAGACAGAGAGATGAAGAGACAGAATCGACACATTAAAAAAAAAACCAAAACCCATCTTAGCAGTTAGGTATACACACTCAAGTGATGAAAGTATAAACAAAAGTAAGACCATGATTATCATTAAATCAGAATTATGGCTACCTTTAGGTGGGAAGGAGGGGCTCCATTAGGATGGAACATGTGGAAGACTTCTGAGGCAGGTAGCAAAATGTTCTCTTCTCGTATGGGTGGTGGCCACAAAGGTGTTCTCCATGTAAATCATTAAGTCATATGTCTTTACATGGTTTTCTGTATTTGATTATTTTTAACAATAGGTTCAATTTTTTTAAGGGCCCAGTGTCTTTTTATTTTTTTATTTTTATTTTTTATTACATTATGTTAGTCACCGTACAGCACTTCATTAATTTTTGATGTAGTGTTCCATTATTCATTATTTGCATATAACACCCAGTGCTCATTGCAATACATGCCCCCCTTAAAACCTATCACTGGGCTAACCCATCCTCTCATCCCCTCCCCTCTGAAACCCTTAGTTTGTTTCCTGGAGTCCATAGTCTCTCATGGTTCATCTCCCCCTCTGATTTTGTCCCCTTCAGTTTTCCCTTCCTTCTCCTAATGTCCTCCATGCTATTCCTTATGTTCCACATATGAGTGAAACCATATGATAATTGTCTTTCTCTGCTTGACTTATTTCACTTAGCATAATCCCCTCCATTTCCATCCATGTCAGTGCAAATGGTGGGTATTCATCCTTTCTGATGGCTGAGTAATATTCCATTGTATATATGAACGACATCTTCTTTATCCCTTTGTCTGTTGAAGGGCATCTTGGCTCCTTCTACAGTTTGGCTATTGTGGACATTGCTGCTATGAACATTGGGGTGCATGTGGCCCTTCTTTTCACTACATCTGTGTCTTTGGGATAAATACCCAGTAGTGCAATTGCTGGGTCATAGGGTAGCTCTATTTTCAATTTTTTGAATAACCTCCATACTGTTTTCCTAAGTTGCTGTACCAATTTGCATTCCCACCAACAGTGTAAGAAGGTTACCCTTTCTCCACATCCTCTCCAACATTTGTTGTTTCCTGTCTTGTTAATTTTGGTCATTATAACTGGTGTAAGGTGGTATCTCAATGTGATTTTGATTTGAATTTCCCTGATGGCTAATGATGTTGAATATTTTTTCATGTGTCTGTTAGCCATTCGTATGTCTTCTTTAGAGAAGTGTCTATTCATGTCTTCTGCCCATTTTATGACTTGATTATTTGTTTTTTGGGTGTTGAGTTTGAGAAGTTCTTTACAGATCTTGGATACCAACCCTTTATCTGTAATGCCATTTGTAAATATGTTCTCCCATTTCGTGGGCTGCCTCTTGGTTTTGTTGACTGTTTCCTTTGCTGTGCAGAAGGTTTTTATCTTGATGAAGTCCCAAAAATTCATTTTTGCTTTTGTTCCTTTTCCTTTGGGTTCCTTTGCCTTTGGAGGGTGACTTGAAAAAAGTTGCTATGGCCGATGTTGAAGAGGTTACTGTCTATGTTCTCCTCTAGGATTTTGATGGATTCATGTCTCACACTGAGGTCTTTCATCTCTTTAGAGTTTATCTTTGTGTATGGTGAAAGCAAATGGTCGAGTTTCGTTCTTCTGTATATAGCTGTCCAATTTTCCCAGCACCATTTATTGAAGAGACTGTCTTTTTTCCATTGGATATTTTCAACTTTTGTTTTTAATAATATTTTTATTATATTATGTTAATCACCATACAGTACATCCCTAGTTTTTGATGTAAAGTTCCATGATTCATTAGTCGCATATAACACCCAGTGCACCATGCAATATGTGCCCTCCTTAAGACCCATCACCAGGATATTTTCAACTTTTAAAAAATAAAAAGCAAATATGATATGATATTATATTTGTAGAATTGTAGCAATTCTTTTCTCAGATTTCCGGTTGATTTTGCAGGTGTTCAGAACGATTTGACAACTATCTAGCTGATTTCCAGGGACCAGACAAAATTAGGATCCCCTACTCTGCTATCTTAACTCTCTCTCCTATATATATCATAGTTAAGGTTGGTGAGATCAAGAATATCTGGGTTGCACTGCTATTGTTAAAGATAAAATATATGGTGAAGGTCTGACATAGTAAGAAAACCATTACCTCAATTAAAAATTTAAATAGTATATTAAAAATCTTCAAAATCTTTTAAAAAATAGTATATTATATAGCCTATTAAAACATTATTTACAAAGTTTTAAAAACATATAAAAATAATATCATGTAACAAAAGCTGAATATCAGGGAATTGTGTATATAACATGTACGTTTTTTTGTAAAAATATAAACAAAAATTGGAGAAATTACAACAATGATAATATTAAAAATAGTAAAATTGCTACCATTTATTGAACACTCCCAAGCACTGTACAGGTTTATTTTATTCAAGTTCACCACAACCCTTTCAGCTGGTTGTTCTATTATCACGTCCATTTTGCTCATAACACAGTGAGATTAAGTAAAAGGGTCAAGGTCATAGAGTTCATAAGTAAGTCAGAATTCAACCCAGGCAGTTCTGTCCAAAGCCTCAGCACATTACCACGAAAACTACAATGAATGGCTGTTCTGATAAATGTTTCAAATACTGGGTGAGCATAGAATGTGGTTTGCCTGGGACAATCCTGATTTATGCCTGTTGTCCTGACATGATTATCAATAATTCTTTTTTCGTAAATGATATGATCTCCCTGCATTGAGAGCCCCTAGTAGATCTCTTGATTCTGAAAGTCCGGAAAGGAAAATTGGAATTTGATTCACTTAGGTCATGAGGGGCACATGATAGTGTGGAGAAATGGACTCAGCTGGGAATATTTCTCCATGTGTTTTCTCCATCCCTCACTCTGGAGAATAATTAGATGACGACAACACCTTCTGTTAATTACCTCCTCTCTTGCCACACTAGACCCTAAGGAGACCTTTAAGAGAATCTTGAGTTGGAAGCACCTCTCTTGAAGCAATGGCTAGTAGGAGCCATGGCTGAAAGCACAGAGCTTAGGGGAAGTAAACATCCGCATTCTGAAATGCTCATATTGTGATGTTTGTGTCCTCAAATCCCTAGAGAACTCTGTGCATGTCTGGGCATATGGAGTGCAGTCAAGAAGACAGGACAGGTCCAGGCACAGGTCCAGGACAAGGCAGCCATGGTAGCAGCGTTTCTCAGATTTCACCAAGACACACCTGTCAGAACATCTATAAGAATACCTGGGTAGGTAAAATCAGAATGGGACAATTTGGCTTTCTTTCTTCTTCTTCTTTTTTTAAAATTTTTATTTATTTGAGAGAGAAAGCGTGAACAGGGGGAGGGGCAGAGGGAGCAGCAGGCCTGATAGGGAGCTTGATCCCAGGACCCTGGGATCATGACCTGAGCCCATGGCAGATGCTTAACCAACTGAGCCACCCAGGCACCCTTGGCTTTCTGTCTTCTTGCAACCCTGCTCTCCTATACACTCAATTCAGAGACCTCATGCATCCAGGTTCAATGACTATTGTTACTTTTTTATTTCTTCATAATAACTATGTTCCCTCTTCCCTATCCCCATGGGATTATTTGAATTTTACCAGAATCCCAGGTATTTTAACTGAAGGAAAAGCATCTCCCATGGAATTTCAGGCACTGACAAATGGGTAGAATGAGGGATAGAGGGCATGGAGGTTTTCTGATAGCTCAAGGAGCCCCAAATTTTTATCACCATATAATCCCACTTTTTCCCTATAAGAGATTTTTAGTTTGCAAAACACATTTAAGATATAATCATTATTAAATATTATTTATTATTAATGTAAATCTCCATTTTCAAGAGCTTACTGTGACCAGCACTCTGATACATACTTTACATACCATATTTAAATAGGTTTTCACCTAAAAACCCAGTGAAGTGGTGGTCATTCTTCCCTTACAGATGAAGAAATGGAGGCACATAGTGATGATGTGATTTGCTAAATAGCATAAAGTTGGTAAATGGTGGAGCCAAATATACTCTGCTTCTCAGTAATTAATTTAATTTTCCATTTATATTCATTAGGAATAGTTGAAACTGTTGCTTAGTCTGAAATGCAGTAGCTGGAGGGAGTTGATATAATTTCACTCCAAAGCAATTTGATGGTGTTATTTTGCATAAATATACAATTTTTATAGCTTTTTGAAATATTAAAAATTGTCCTTGACTGCCATCTTTCCAGACCCATCTTTGCAGTGGCTATTAATCATTGTAATAGTTGATGTAAAAGGTCACTTACTTTAGCTACAGTTGATACTAGGCCAATGTGACCTTTTGACCTTAACTACTCTTACTTGTTTAAACTTTAAGTATCATCTTGAAGCTTTAAGCAACTTATAAATCTAATTAAATACTACAATGCTAATAACTAGGAAAATAAAGATGAAGATGCACAAACTTTTAATGTAAATTTGTAGGATAATGTAATTATTAAATGCCTAACCCCAGACCCACTCCACCTGAGTGGGTTCCCGTCTGCCACTTGTTGGCATTGGGACCCTGGGCAAATTCCCTAACTTCGTGTGCCTCGTATTAAAATAGGATTTTGGGGGGCTCAGTTGTTAAGCATCTGCCTTCGGCTCAGGGCGTGATCCCGGAGTCCTGGGATCGAGCCCCACACCAGGCTCCTCTGCTGGGAGCCTGCTTCTTCCTCTCCCACTCCCCCTGCCTGTGCTCCCTCTCTCGCTGGCTGTCTCTCTCTCTGTCAAATAAATAAATAAAATCTTTAAAAAATAATAAAATAAAATAGGATTTTTGTAAGGCTTACTTGGGTTAATATATGTATTAGAAGAATGACTAGAACAGTAAGTGGTCAACAAGTATTATTCAATTATTGTTGATGAAGACAGACAAACAAAAGGGCAGACATTTACAATACTATCCCTAAAAATTAACAATTGATTTATCTGTTTGGTGTTCAAAATCTGTCAGTATGCAAACTCTTTTTATGATCAAATTAGCATACCTCATTTCATAATGCCTAAGGGTTTCAGTAAGAGTCAACATTTATTTCACACTTTGTAGCTTCTCATTTCCAATTAAATTCATTTAAGGACCTAGTTAGGATGTAAAGCATATGACCTAAAAGTGAACAAGCCTAAGCCCACTCCCTACCCCAAATCCTGAAATATGAAGAGCTTCAGGAATCAATGGGCTAAATGTTCCCTAGTGTTGGTCTGCATGTCCTAAATTTTAAGTGGTTTGTTCTTTGAATTTTCTAAATATGAGCTTCTTTCCTTCTCTTTCTTCCTCTTTTTTCCTTCCTTCTTTCCTTTCTTCCTTCCTTCCCTAATTGCAAGGAGTATGTAAAGAGAAACAACTTTGCTAACTTAAGACGTTTATATTGGGCAGTAGTTTCTAACCTGTTACTGTGAACATTGTAAATCACAGTGACACAATTTGCTACATGAAAGGCCTGTGCTAAATCAATCTCATTAAAAGCAATACCCTCAGATTCCAAGGGAAAGTTGTTATCTCAGGATTTCTGGATCCTCTAACCCCTGAGGCTGGTTCAACAGAAGTTGTGAGGATACACAGTGGTGCCCACAGAGACACCGGATATTTTTCCCATTTTTGCTCCAGCTATTATCTTAGAGAAACTCAAACTCTCCTTCTCCTTCTATGATAGAAGACTGTTTTTTTTAATTTAAATTCAATTAGCCAACATATCATTCGTCATTAGTTTCAGATGTACAGTTCAATAATTCATCAGTTGCATGTAACACCCAGGACTCATCACATCATGTGCCCTCCTTAATGCCCATCACCCAGTTACCCCAACCCCCATCCACCTCCAGTCCAGCAGAGAGGGAGACAAACCATGAGAGACGGTTTTGTTTTTGGTTTTTTTTTTTTACATATAATAGGAATATGATTTCTCCCCAAAATAGGATGATAATATTTCAGTGAGTGAAAGAACCTCCTAAAATTCTCCTTTAGTCCCATGATTGTGATCATTTTCCAACATTAAAGAAAATCCATCATGGTTCTACGTAGTTGGAAGATTTATGCTCTAGTAGAAATAAATGGTAATATCAGTTGGAAGCATTATTTTAATCTCAAGGTCTGACAAAGGCTGAAGCTTTCCTTTAACAAATGTGTGCCCCTCCTCTACAATATGTGAGCCGTTGGAGGTGTTCACAAAAAACATAGGTGCTAAGTGTGGTTTTGCTTTCCTAAGATACAACCACTTTCAACCATTCTGCTGGCTTTTGGAAGAGCTAGTTATATCCCCCTTTCCATTACTAAAAAAAAATTTTTTTTTGCTTGACATCAGCAGATATGTTAAGAATCAACATTTGATTTTCATGTTTTACTTTGAAATTCTTGATATTTAAAAATTTTTTGTTCTTTCCTAACTGTCTAAGAATTATGGTCAGATCATCTGTTTCTTTTATCTTTTCTATGCACTTAAGACAACTATATCTAAGTCCATCTTTATTTAAATACACAGTATTTAACTTACTGCAAAAACGAAATGATAATTATGTGACATGATAAAGGTGTTAGATAAATGTATAATGATAATCATATTGTAATATATAAATGTATCAAATCACCACATCGTATGCCTTAAACTCACACAATATTTATATACCAATTATTTTTCCTTTTTTCTCCTTTTTTTTTTATTTCAAGTTTTCATTTAAATTCTAGTTAGTTAACATATATGGTAAATTGGTTTCAGGTGTAGAATTTAGTGATTCATCACTTACTTGTAACTCTCAGTGCTCATCACAGCATGTGCCCTCCTTAATACCCATCACCCATTCAGCCCACCCCCCACCCACCTCCCCTCCATCAACCAGCAGTTTGTTCTGTATAGTTAAGTCTCTCATGGCTTGCTCCCCGCTCTGTTTTTTTTTTCCCTTTCCCCTATGTTCATCTGTTTTATTTCTTAAATTCCACATGAGTGAAATCCTATGTATACCCATTATATTTCGATTAGAAAATCCACAAGATTTGGTGAATAGTATTTTTCATTATATTTAAGTTAGGAATGTTTTCTAATTTCTATTCTAATGCATTATTTGACTTCTGAATAGTTTAGAAATATGTGATTAGTTTCCAATTATGATGGTTCTTTAATTACCAATTTATTACTGATTTCTAGCTTAATCCCACTGTAGTCAGAGAATGTTGCATGTATGACCAACCCTTAAAGTTTAAAAGTTTTTCACAAACCAAAGGAGTGCTTCAAAACTATATTACATAGGTATTAGCTAATGACACAACTTCACTCAATACTTACTATATGCGTGAGTGGCACTGTACATAACTAAACTAATTTAACTTCAGCTGAACCCTATGAGGTAGGTTCTATTATCTCTGTCTTGACAATTAAGTAACTTAGGTAGAAAGAGACGAGACAACATATTCAAAGTCCTAAAGCTCACAGATAGCAGAGCCACATTCCAAAGATAGCTATGTGACATCTAAGGCCATGCTTTTTAGTCGCTAAGCTATACATAGGAGTTATAATCCCTTTAATAATATCCTGAAATTTCTAAAGCATCTTTAAGAAGAGTTTTCCAAATGTTATTATGCTTTCCTTTGTCCTTGTAAGAGCCTGGTGGGTTAACAGTGAAAACCATAATTATCCTCTTTTACATGTGGGAATATTGATGCACAGGACCATTGTAGCTATTTAGGGGCAAAGTTAAGCACGGTTATTTCTTCAAAATGGCTCAGTATTTCTCTTGGTTTTGTTTTTAGTGTGAGTAGAAGCTGTTAATAGAAATGGGGATAACAACTGACTTAAAGATTTATTCTCTTCTTTGTCTACAGATCCTAGGATTACTAATGCAATGGCTGGGGGAAGGAACAGTACAGCAGTTACGAAGTTCATTCTCTTAGGATTCTCTGAATTTCCAAAGCTCACCGTGGTCCTCTTTTCAATATTCCTAGGGATCTACCTCATGACAGTGTCCTGGAACCTGGGCCTCATCACACTCATCAGGGTGGACTCCCATCTGCACACACCTATGTACTTTTTCCTCAGTAACCTGTCCTTGCTGGACATTTGCTATGTTTCCACTATAGCGCCCAAGATGCTCTCGGATTTCTTCAAGAAGCAGAAATCCATCTCCTTTGTGGGGTGCACTGTGCAGTACTTCTTCTTCTCTAGCCTGGGTCTGACTGAATGCTGTCTTCTGTCAGCCATGGCTTATGACCGATATGCCGCCATTTGTAATCCTCTGCTCTATACCGCCATCATGTCGCCCACCCTCTGTGTGCAGATGGTGGCAGGATCTTGTGTAACTGGATTCTTTGGCTCATTTATCCAACTCTGTGCCTTACTTCAGCTCCATTTCTGTGGGCCAAATGTCATCAATCATTTCTTCTGTGATCTTCCCCAGCTGCTAAAACTATCCTGCTCTGATACCTTTTTCTTTCAAATCATGACCTCTGTTCTCACAGTGATCTTTGGACTCACATCTGTCTTGGTTATCATGATATCCTATGGTTACATTGTTGCAACCATTCTAAGGATCACATCAGCTGAAGGCAGGTCCAAGGCCTTCAACACCTGTGCTTCTCACCTGACAGCTGTGACTCTTTTCTTTGGCTCAGGTATCTGTGTTTATATGTATCCTAACTCTGGTGATTCCCCGAGCCAAAACAAGTTGGCATCAGTTTTATACACTGTTATGATCCCCATGCTAAATCCATTGATCTACAGCTTGAGGAACAAGGAAATCAAAGATGCCCTAAACAGATGGAAGAGGAGAATCTTTTTCTGTTGTTACTAATTATGAAATTTATTTCAGATGTACAGTATAGGAAAATGGCAACTAAAATATTGACCCACAACTTTCCTAATTGTGGGATAAATTATAGTTACTTCACTCTCCCAATATAAACCCATGACTGGCACAAGGACAGGAAAATGCAGGAGAAGTAACTGGAAGCTCAATATCTCCATCCCTCATCAGCTATGACCTAATACATCAATAGGCCAAATAATCCACAACTATTTTTGTAGCTAGTTGTGGTGGTGTAACCCTTCACCTTCAATATTCCATCCCTACCTAATGCATACTGCCTCAGGGATCAGAGATACCAGTACTGGTCAAGGCTGCCGGGAGACCAGTACCTGTCTTTATAGCATCTCATTTTAGTTAGGACAGGGATTACTATTAGTATTGAGAGATCTCTGTCAAAAGACTTTCCTGTCTAATTAGGTTAGTTTCTCAGATTAAACCTATTTTTTCACCTCTGGAAATTATGGATGAATTTCTTCATTTGTGGATTTGTCCAAAGCAAGAGTAACTCTACCTGATCAAAGATTTGTTAACTTCAAACAAAAAGAAATTTGTTGTAATAGGAATGCTGAACATGTATGTCTGGCATAGTTAAGGTTTGGTTGACTAGTTGGCTCATTAGCAATCCCTAGAAAATTCCTCGTCTGTTATTGCTGTAGTCATCCATCTTCACTGTGTAACCAGAAAAGGGAACCAGAAGTTGGCACTCTGCTGAGGAGGTGATCTAGTGCCTAATTTTGGCACCAACAACAATGTCTTCATGCTACTTTTTTCATTTTTTTAAAGTAGAACCAGGCTCCATCAGGAAGTTGTTTACCAATAATTAACAAATGGGAAGTGGTTGGTGAAATTAGATATAAGAAGCTAAACTTCTGGTTCATAAGGAAGTCTACATTTGGCTGTTTCCCTCATACCCTTGGTTGGAATTGCTGCAAGGTGAAGAGAAGTCCTGGAGAATTGAGACTGGGACAGAAATCACACTCCTGTTGTTTATCCTCAGATTCTGATTCCCATAATCTTAGGCCGTAGCCAGGAGCAATGCCTCAATATATAAAATTCAAAATCTCAATTATGAAAAATATAATCCTCAGAAAAGAGTGATATGGGTCTTAACTCAAAAGGGCCTATTTCCAAGAAGACCAGCCTCCTTTTCATTCTGATCCTTAAATCACCTGTAACATGTGGGTGTACAGGATACGTATCCTTGTGCGGGAGGAACCGTGGTACAGAGATTAATTAGTCATATAGAGGCTCAGTGGTTAGACAGACTTCTGGACAGTACTGTGTGTTTCTTTTTGTGTAACTACATGTAATTAACATTTTTGTCTTGATATTTTTAAAGAAATGAGTATACTTTATGTGATGTTGTGCTAAGGGAAACATCTGCATCTATTAATTCTATTATGCCATATCTCCTGGGTTTCTGGGTTGCTGCAGGAATTAGCACTATGACTGAGAATGGATGTACTCTGAGATAAGGAGTAAATCCTGTCTCCTGAGAAGTTATATTTTCCTTGCTGTGTAAGCAGAAGAGGATGAGATTTAATAGCCCCTAGGACTCTGGGCATAAGCTAAATGCTCCTCATTCAGTGCAGATTCCCGATTGGTTGTTTTGTTCATCACTATGCATCTTAATTATTTCATATCTTAAAATTATAAAATAATGTTCATTTTATACGCATATGTGTCCTATTTTTCATAAGCACTCTACTAATTTATTTTTGTTGAATGAAAGCAGCTTTCTGAAAGTGAACATAAAAGTGGGCTTTGGAGGGGCGCCTGGGTGGCTCAGTCAGTTAAGGATGTGGCTCATGATTTCAGCTCAGGTCATGATTTCAGGGTTGTGAGATCGAGGTCCTGTGTTGGTCTCTGTGCTCAGTGGGGAGTCTCCCTGAAATTCTATTTCTCCTTCTCCCTCTACCCCTTCCCTGCTTGCTCTCTCTGTCTCTCTCCAGTAAATAAAATCTTAAAAAAAAAAAAAGTGGAGTTTGGAAAATGTTTCTAAGTTTTCCGAGTTCAGATACATCCAGAGATGAGGCTCAGTGGGTTTCTATACCTACACAAGCACAGTGGCAGGAACATGAACGATTCACCTGACGTTCAGAACTCATTAACCCTGTTTTCGTCCGAGGGAAGAAACACAATGAGTTCTTTTTTTTTTTTACTTTTTTTTTTAATTAATGATTTTTTATTATATTATGTTAGTCACCATACAGTACATCCCCAGTTTCCGATGTAAAGCTCGATGATTCATTAGTTGCGTATAACACCCAGTGCACCATGCAATACGTGCCCTCCTTACTACCCATCACCAGTCTATCCCATTCCCCCACCCCCCTCCCCTCTGAGGCCCTCAGTTTGTTTCTCATAGTCCATAGTCTCTCATGTTTCATTCCCCCTTCTGATTACCCCCCCCTTTCTTTATCCCTTTCTTCCCCTACCGATCTTCCTAGTTCTTATGTTCCATAGATGAAAGAAATCATATGATAGTTGTCTTTCTCTGCTTGACTTATTTCACTTAGCATTATCTCCTCCAGTGCCGTCCATGTTGCAGCAAATGTTGAGAATTCGTTCTTTCTGATAGCTGAGTAATA
Source organism: Ursus americanus (assembly GCF_024610735.1). Lineage (NCBI taxonomy): Eukaryota > Metazoa > Chordata > Mammalia > Carnivora > Ursidae > Ursus > Ursus americanus. The sequence goes on along the minus strand of NC_142150.1, from coordinate 35,882,076 downwards.
TTCCATTGTATATATGGACCACAACTTCTTTTTTTTTTAATAATGATTTTTTATTATGTTAGTCACCATACAGTACATCCCCGGTTGGACCACAACTTCTTTTTTTTTTTTTTTAAAGATTTTATTTATTTATTCGACAGAGATAGAGACAGCCAGCGAGAGAGGGAACACAAGCGGGGGGAGTGGGAGAGGAAGAAGCAGGCTCATAGCGGAGGAGCCTGATGTGGGGCTCGATCCCATAACGCCAGGATCACGCCCTGAGCCGAAGGCAGACGCTCAACCGCTCTGCCACCCAGGCGCCCCCTGGACCACAACTTCTTAATCCAGTCATCTGTTGAAGGGCATCTTGGCTCCTTCCACGATTTAGCTATTGTGGACATTGCTGCTATGAACATTGGGGTGCATATGGCCCTTCTCTTTACTACGTCTGTATCTTTGGGGTAAACACCCAGTAGTGCAATGGCTGGATCATAGGGTAGCTCAATTTTTAACTTTTTAAGGGACCTCCACACTGTTTTCCAAGTGGCTGTACCAACTTGCATTCCCACCAACAATGTAGGAGGGATCCCCTTTCTCCACATCCTCTCCAACAATTGTTGTCTCTTGCCTTGTCTATTTTTGCCATTCTAACTGGCGTAAGGTGGTATCTCAGTGTGGTTTTGATTTGAATTTCCTTGATGGCTAATGATTTTGAACATTTTTTCATGTGTCTGTTAGCCATTTGTATGTCTTCATTGGAAAAGTGTCTGTTCATATCTTCTGCCCATTTTTTGATTTGTTTATTTGTTTCTCGTGTATTGAGTTTGAGAAGTTCTTTGTAGATCTTGGATACCAGTCCTTTATCTGTAGTGTCATTTGCAAATATATTCTCCCATTCCGTGGGCTTCCTCTTAGTTTTTTTGACTGTTTCCTTGGCTGTGCGAAGATTTATCTTGATGGAGTCCCACAAGTTCATTTTTTCTTTTGTTTCTCTTGCCTTTGGAGATGTGTCATGAAAGAAGTTGCTGTGGCCGATGTCGTAGAGGTCCTTACAATCCCATGAGAGATGCTTTATTTTTATGTACTCATTTTTAACATGGAAAAAAAACTGGAGCAAAAAGTTTAAGTAATTGTCCCAATGTTTAATAGTTCATGAGTGGTATAGATAAGGTTGAAACCTGGGGAGTATGACTAGAATTAACTATTTACTACAGTGGGAATTTCATTTTTGTGCCTTTCTATATGGTGGCAGTATGATATCTACCAGTGTAGTTTTACCTCTTTGTACTTCATTGAATTTCTTTGCTTAAATCTTGAGAGACTTTCCCTAATCTGGAAAGTCAGACACTAGTCACTCATATTAAGGAGAAAGTTGCCACAATAGAACAAGGAATAAATGTTGAAAATTCTTATCTTTTAAAATTCAAAAGCTTTGGTTCAACTTAATAAAACCAAGTAAAGATCTTCCTCACTGGTAAATAGTAGAAGCCAAGAGTTGGGTGTGAATTCAGAAGGTGCGGATGTGTTTGGGTTCTTGTGCCCTTGCTCCCTGATCATTTTGGGTTAAACTCAGAGTCCAGAGAGATAAAAAAGCTTTTTGAAGATTCCAAAGAAGATACTCATGGGTGCTCCTTGACTGGAATACGAGCAAGCAACACAGGTCCTAGAGTTTGCCTATTTACCACATAAATACAAGGTGGTGGCCTAGAGTATGGAGCAGAAAAACGAAAACAAAACAAAACAAAAAGCCCAAAAAACCCAAGCTGAGAAAAGCCTTGACAAAGTCATCCTGAGTTTTCCACAGCTGCAGAAAAGCATGTAGGAGGGTCATGAAGTTTCCCATGCACCCCAACAGGGAGTGGAAAGTGTTGGTGGGTCAAAAGAGCCAGATGGTTAGAAGGAGGAAAATGCAAAATATGTGGATTAATGACAGAGACTATTAGGACCACATACAGCTCAGTCCACGGCTGGGGATGGGGCTGTAACTGGTTAAATGTCAATGGTCAAAGAAAGATCCTGCCTAAGAGCCATGTGAGAAAACTGCACATTGAGGGGATGGCGGACAATGCAGGTCTGAAAGCTGAAAGTGCTCTCTCCAATAGCTTATCACAAGCTCTGGAGCTTCGAAATAACCCCGGGATGTGAAAGAAAGAGAACATCTTAACTGACAGATTTATAGATATTCAGTAACTGGGGAGACAATCATGAGGTGAGTAACTTTACTTGGAAGTATTTACAAATAAAGGTGAATGCATTAAGTTTCTGTCATTGGATGGAATACAGCCTCAAAATAGAAATTATATTAAAAAGCAATAAGGAAAACGCATTTTTGCACACTTCAGTTTGTGGCATGAAAATATCTTGTTCTACATGAAGTTGACAGAAATGGGCCACAACCTAGTGGTCTGCTATTTCTCCTAGGACTAAATTCAGAGTTCAGAGCATATCCATAGACCATGATCACAAGAGATAAAGAGAAAAAAAGAAAGAACTGGCTTCTCTTCTTTTTTTTTTTTTTTTTAATTTATTTGACAGAGATAGAGAGACAGCCAGCGAGAGAGGGAACACAAGCAGGGGGAGTGGGAGAGGAAGAAGCAGGCTCCCAGCGGAGGAGCCCGATGTGGGGCTCGTATCACACCCTGGGCTGAAGGCAGACACTTAACAACTGTGCCACCCAGGCACCCCAAGAACTGGCTTCTCTCCTTAAAACTATGAACTATATGTTCTTAATTACTTAGACTGGGTGGCTACCCTTGGAGAGGTTGCCACGCAGAAGGAAGCAAAACGAGAGAGGGAAGAAGAGAGGGGAGGGTGAGAAAGAGAGAGAATATGGCAGGCAGGTTGGGGGGAGGGAGAGAAAAACTATTTTCCAGCTGAGAAAAGGTCCCAGACATACTACCATCTTGGAAGCAAGGGAGCAAGGAGTAGAAGAGCCAAACTTATGTAGTAAACTTTTGGTGAGGGCTCTAGCCACCATATCCTAGGACTTTATTGAAAGACCCTCCAAAACTAGTTGCCCACGTCTTATTATTACTACAGATACCACTCAGCTACTGCGGCCACCAGTATGTTCTGGTGACCCATCTTTACATAGCTGACAGGAGATTCAATCAAAGTATGGCATGGCCTCCCACATCCCAGAAATGAGTCAAAGACTCTTTCTAACTTGTGGCCAGTCCTTGACTGCCTCATTTAGACTTTTCAGCGACCATAGTGGTGGGAAGTTAACCAAGCTGTGCCGACTGTATTTTTTAGTCCAGATTAGAAGTCGGGATTTAGTACTCTCTTTGAGCTTGCCTAGGTGTCTAATTCATTGGTATTTACTCAGTCTTTACAAGCAGGAGTCAGCCTAGCAAGAAGTCCCTCTGGATATGGTTTCATGGTCTCCTCTTTTGGCCAGATTCTTATCTTGTCAGTGCAGAAAATCTGGAAGTTTAAGGGAGTAAGACACACAGCCATCTCAGATTCTGGGAACCTGACCAAAGAAGGATTTAAAATGTTTAAGGTAAATAAATAAGTAAATAAATAATAACATTTAGAAGATTTAGGCCTTCGAAAACAAAGGGTAACCTCACTAAAATGGAATCGGGAGGCCAGAAGTGGGTGCAGTATCACTCAAATGTTAATTACAGGAAGAATTATCAGCTACAGACTCCAACGGAAGTGTCAATTACAGACCCCAATAGAAGAAGTATCAACTGGAAAGAAGCATCAATTACAGGCCCCGACAGGGAAAAGAGGGTAGGTTTTATCTCCTACAAGAAATTGCCTCTGCAACTTAGCCAATGAGAAACTGTCATGGCACTGAATTCTTGCTTCTCTTCAATGGACTTTTGTTCAAAACTTCTCCTCCCAACTTCCTTCTTCTTCTCTAAAAAATAACATTCCTCTCCTTTGTTGGACTTTGGTTTTGCCATAACTTGCATGTTCCAAATTGCAATTTTGTTACTAGAATAAACCCATTTTTGCTGTTAGAACAACGGATAGTTTTATTTTTAAGGTTAACAGGCCCTTGGCGTCTCTGTTTAGTCCAGAACCTTAGCTATACATCCACCAAAGAGAGCCTTCGTGATCACTTCGTCCAGCCCAGCAGCACTGAACAGCACTTCTTGGTGAATAAGGCACAAAACTGCCACAGAGCCTTAGGTGATGAATACAGGGGAGATAAAGCATTGAGCTCCCCTGGAGAGTCAACAATATTAGTAGTAGTTTCTTGGTAGCAGGATTACAGGTAAATTTTTTCTTTTCTTTTTTTTAAAGATTTTATTTATTTATTTGACAGAGATAGAGACAGCCAGCGAGAGGGGGAACACAAGCAGGGGGAGTAGGAGAGGAAGAAACAGGTTCCCAGCAGAAGAGCCTGATGCAGGGCTCGATCGCATAACGCCAGGATCACGCCCTGAGCCGAAGGCAGACGCTTAACAACTGAGCCACCCAGGCGCCCCTACAGGTAAATTTTTTCTTGTACTGTATTCTTCAAGTTTCCTGTGTATTTGTTTTCAATTAAATTCGAAAGAATCAAGAACAGAGAAGAGCCAAGGGGGGTAGACTGAAGATGGTAAAACACACACCTGACGTCCCATCTACCAGCCAACTGTGGTGGTGTTCCAGCTGTTTTAGGATGTTCAGAACCTCTTGGCCATTCAAAAGTTACCAAGAACATCTGAACAGCCCTTATAAATCACCAAAGAGATTTATATCTGGAATTGATGACAACAACATCTGACATACAGCTGGGTGAAGAAATGCCAGCCGACCATGTGACACAGGGAAGACAAAGGCTCATTCCATGAGCAGACAGGCGTTGTGGTTGCAGAGGCACCCTCTTGCTTAGATCATTCTCTCTGCTCTTACCATTGTGGAAGAGGGTTGTTCCCTGCCAAATGAATGGATGACGGAAAAAGGGAGACAGTGATTTGGGTATATTCACAGGCAGATAAAGTAGGACTTGACAGCTCGCCTTGGAAAATGAATGACAGAAAGTGAATCACCTGTGGAGCCAAGCTCCAGTTGGACTGCAAGTGAATAATTTTACCTGTGGAGGGGAGGACAGCAATTCTTTATTTGAGATACACACGGGTAACGTAAGGATGAACACTGGTGCTGATTAACTTAGGAGCTGAGCCACAAAAAGCCTGAGAGGCTCTGTCATCATAGAAAAATAAGGGCAAAGGCATCTACTAAAAAGGAATAATACGCTGCATTCTAAAACTACACAATTAAAGACTCCACATGTAATTTCAGCAGCATCTGGTTTTGCAGTTTTCCTTGGTATTTGGGGTGGGGAGACCACAAATGTGTACATTCCATAAGCACCTGACACTCTCCTTTATTTTCCATGGCTATGACACTTGCATCTTTCTTTTGGAGTTAAGGACTCATACCATCCCAGATGATACATGAAAGACAGAAGTTCAGAGACAGCAGTACCTTGTTCGAAAATTTTTTAATTGATTTTTTTATTATGTTCAGTTAGCCAGCGTTTAGTACAACATAAGTTTCTGATGTAGTGTTCAGTGATTCATGAGTTGCATATAACACCCAGTGCTCATCACAACACATGCCCTCCTTAATACCCATCACCTGGTTCCCCAACCCTCCAACCCCCTCCCTTCTGTAACCCTCAGTTTGTTTCCTGGAGTCCAGAGTCTCTCATGGTTTGTCTCCCTCTCTGATTTCTTCCCATTCAAAAATTATAGTCAACATGCCAATAAACTGCAGTGGGTGTAAGGGATCTTTTTTTGGGTGATGGAAATATTCTAAAATTGGATTGTGGTGATAATGGCACAGCTCTATAAATCCACTAAAAATCACTGTACACTTAAAATAGGTGGAGTTTATGATATGTAAATTATGCTTCTATAATACTCTTGAAAACAAAAATAATATGAAAAAAGGAAAAAAGAAATGTTTTCAAGCAGTACCTGGCTAAAAGAACATGAATATATCCTATTATGCTCCAAACCACAGAAAGGAGCTTAGTATAAAATTCTTTAATCATCAAACCTAACTGATACTCACTCATCTTTTCACTTACGTCAGTATTTAGTGGGCACTTACTAGTGGGCCGGGTGCTGAGAGAGATTAATACCATACAGATCCTTCCCTAAGAACCTCACAGTCTAGTAAGGGGCATGATGTAAATAAAAATAAATAATTTTAATGCAATGTGATAAAATGCAAAATTTAAAGTATATGTAAAATAGGTAACAGTTTTTGAATCCTGCCTGTAATGTTCAAGGTAGATACAGACCATTATAACCAAAAGAGCTCATAACCACTAAATATATGATAAAGAATTTGCCACACATCATTGAAAAATATAATTGCTTTTTAAATTTGATGGCAGGATACTTAAGAAAAAAGTTAGGTCTTCAACCATAAATTAAATTTTGGATTGTTTAAGTAGTTAAAAAATGTTAAGCCAAGAAAAAGTCAGTGACAAATAGGCAAGTACTTATCTGGACTCTGAACAGGGAAGAACTTTGCTTAAAGTCAATGAACGAACTTAGAGCAGCAAGAGTCACTGTGAAAAAAATGAGATTCTTTTTAATGTTAGGAGATTTTAAATAAAATCAAGTGCAAATGAAGAGCTAGGAAAATGCATTTGCAGCAATGGAGTAATGCTCCTTTCTAGAAATTTATTTTACAGAAATGATCTGAAGTTCAGAAATTATTTGAAACTTTAGACATTGATTCAGAATGGTTTTTCATAGCAAAAACTTAGATTCCATTTAAAATCTAACAGAGGTGAATTGTTTCAGGTGGAATATTATATAACCCCCAATACTTAAGTTTATGATGATGTTTATGAGTCATTTAAATATGCATTGTAACATTTGAGTGAAACACATACATTGTAACATTCATGTGTAACAGGAAAGACTGAAAAATATCAACCTGGAATGAAAGATTTTAGATTAAGATGATGCATGAAATGCATCCGCATTCTAGTGATTCTTCGGTCTAAAGAAGTTTTCTAAACTTGAAGGTTCCATAAAGTGAAAATGGAATCAGCAGGGGACGTCTCATGTTTTTCTAAGAGAACAATTACCCTGGACAGGTTAATTAGCTATCCTGTCTCCACCTCGGATCCTAGGGAGGCATTTAAATGAACCCCAGGTGAAAGTACCTCTCTTATCACGGCTGCACAGGAGAGGAAATTTCCTTTAGAAGACGCTTGAAAGATGGTGTTCAATGAATCTGGGGCAAGAGTCCAGACCTGCAGGGGGTCACAGGTGCTGCTAGACTCCCAGGCCATAAACAACCAGCAGTAGCCCACCTCCTGCAGACACATCTTGGTGAGGTTTGCGGTTGGAGGCAGCAAGGGCAGTGTGGGGGCAGCGTGCTAGTGTTGGTGTTCAGGGACCCCACTTCAGATTTGGGAACCTCTTTCCTCCATGTAGCCATATATTCCCACCATCTTCCTGTTTGTAGGCTGTCTTCTCTCCACTTAGACTTGCTCAGAGCTCAGGTCCTTTCTACTGGGGAGTAAAATGTTTCCCCTCAATGGAAAGTTTTAACAGAAACAAAAAGAAAGAGTGACGTGAATAATATCTTGCATAGTTAGGAACTTGCTATTGTATTGAGAGTTTGGTGTGATTTTTTTTAATACCTCACACCCCCTAGCAGTGCTTTGGAAAGGTTGTGTTTATCAAGACTGTATTTATTAAGTAATAGTTAGTTCATTTACTATAATTAAAACAGTGTTTTAATTTCTATTTGCTTTAGCAGTATGATCAGGAGCAAAAGATTTTGGAGTTTAGCAGACCTGGTCCAAAATCTCAGCACTGTCACTCATCAGCTGCTTGACCTCGAACAATTTACTTAGTCTCCTTGTGCCTCAGTTTATATATATATATATATTAAGGAAAACAATGCCCATAGGGTTGCGTGAGAATAAATGAGATGTACGTGAATTTTTGAGAATGGTGCCTGGCACAAACTAAGCAATCAGTAAACAGCAATGATTTAACTTAAAACAGGTAAACTAACACCAACTGAATTAATATAATTCTAACCCAAAGAAAGAATATTGACATTTTAGTGATTCTATGTTATTCATATCCTGGATACAGTAGATCCTTATTTATTATTAGGAACATTGAGAATTGCTCTGCATTCCTACTTTCCAAGATCCTGTAGCATTTCTGGTATGTTTGGAAATAATTGAGGTGAGAAGTGGCTTCCTACATTCTTAACCATCCTTTTAGTTCTTACCTCTTTAGAACCCCTGCTTGGTATTTTAGTTGGAAAATTCTGTGGAATTTCTAATTTGACAATGTTAGCCACTCCTCTCCATGCACTTAACATGCTTAAGAAACCAATCACTTTGTGACCAATTACCATTTCTTAAGATACCTGCTTTGCAAGATCAACTTTCCTGTTTTTCAACCAATCATTTACACATTATCTCTAATGTCTTCTAATTGTATGGAACAGGAAAAAGAATCAGGGAAAATGACTGTGTTTCAGTAACATTTGATTCTACCCTGAGGTAAAATCTTTAAGAAAATTAAAAAAAAATATATGATTGACAGTAATAACGAGAACCCGTGGCCTCAATTTTAAATGATAATAACATATAATAACTCTTCCCATGGTTATTTATTTATTTAATATTCAGTTAGCTAGCATATCATTAGTTTTTGATATCGTGTTCAATGATTCATTAGTTGCATGTAACACCCAGTGCCCATCACAACACGTGCCCTCCTCAATACCCATCACCTGGTTACCCCATCACCCCACCCCCCTCCCTTCTGTAACCCTTAGTTTGTTTCCCAGAGTCCAGAGTCTCTCATGGTTTGTCTCCCTCTCTGATTTCTTCCTGTTCAGTTTTCCCTCCCTTCCCCTGTGATCCTCCGCACTATTCCGATCACACTACAAGACCTAATTGAAAAACGAAATGGCTTATCAATTAAAATTTAGTCTGCAAAGATACCAAGTACTTAGTTTGCTTGATTTGTTTTTCCTGAGTAGTCAGTTGTCTTAAGTTTTTAGAAAAATGGCTTCACAGTTCCAAATTGTTTTTGTCAACCCTATTCAGCCTTTGGAAAATGCTGGTAAATTTTTATTACAAACATTTGATTCTGGGTAGGTGCCTAGAGAGAACAAGACTTTTTTTTTTAATCCATTAGCCAACATATAGTACATCACTCATTTTTGATATAATGTTCAATGATTCATTAGTTGCCTATAACACCCAGTACTCATCCCATCACGTGCCCTACTTAATGCCCATCACCCAGTTACCCCATTCCGCCCCCCTCTTTCTGCAACCCTCGGTTTGTTTCCCAGAGTCAAGAGTCTCTCATGGTTTGTCTCCCTCTCTGATTTCTTCCCATTCAGTTTTCCTTCCCTTCCCCTATTTTCCTCTGCACTATTCCTTATATTCCACATATGAATGAAACCATATAATAATTGTCTTTCTCTGATTGACTTATTTCACTTGGCATAATACCCTCCAGTTCCATCCATGTCGATGTAAATGGTGGGTATTCATCCTTTCTGATGGCTGAGTAATGTTCCATTGTATATATGAACCACATCTTGTTTATCCATTCATCTGTTGAAGGACATCTTGGCTCCTTCCATAGTTTGGCTATTGTGGACGTTGCCGCTATGAACATTGGGGTTCATGTGGCCCTTCTTTTCACCACATCTGTATCTTTGGGGTAGATATCCAGGAGTGCAATTGCTGGCTCATAGGGTAGCTCTATTTTTAGCTTCTTGAGGAACCTCCATACTGTTTTCCAGAGTGGCTGTACCAGCTTGCATTCCCACCAGCCATGTAATAAGGTTCCTCTTTCTCTACATCCTTGTCAACATTTGTTGTTTCCTATCTTGTTAATTTAGCCATTCTAACTGGTGTGAGGTGGTATCTCATTGTGGTTTTGATTTGTATTTCCCTGATAGCAAGTGATATTGAGCATTTTTTCACGTGTCTGTTGGCCATTTGTATGTCTTCTTTGAAGAAGTGTCTGAGAACAAGCCTTCTAAACTCACCCAATGACAATAGAAGTGGGTGCAGAAATGAAATATTTGTTTTTATACTCCAAAAAGATAATGCCCAATTCAAAATATTTATTAAGCATATTTTGTGAACTTAAAATGTATATTAAACATATCATAAATAGTAGAAAAATTCAACCACATCTATTTCTGTGTGTTCAGTGTCATTGTCTAGGATCAATATTCAGGGCCAGAGAACAGAGAGCTTGGCCAGGGTTATACAAAAATGTCTCTGGCTTTCAGGAAATTAAAACCTAGCTGGGGAAATCACTGTATATTATTTTTGGTGTCATAAGAACAACATAAGATAAAATTCTCCGGAGTTTTAATATAAATTGAGTCACAGAGAGGAGGTAAATAATGGATCATTTATTGAAAGCCTATTCTGTCCCAGATAATTTCCTTTTTTTTTTTAAGATTTTATTTATTTATTTATTTATTTATTTATTTATTTATTTGGCAGACAGACAGACAGCGAGAGAGGGAACACAAGTAGGGGGAGTGGGAGAGGAAGAAGCAGTCTCCTAGCAGAGGAGCCTGATGCGGGGCTCGATCCCAGAACGCCGGGATCACGCCCTGAGCCAAAGGCAGACGCCTAACGACTGAGCCACCCAGGTGCCCCAGTCCCAGATAATTTCATCATAATATTAATAGCCACTAGAGAGCAACCTCCCACTCTGTGCCAGGAATTGTGTAAGGTGTCTTATATGCATGATCCTGTGCTACTGTCGCCATGACCCTACAGACAATCCTTATATCCCATTTGATGATTGAAGAAATTAAGGTTCAGAAAGATTTAAGTAACTTGGTCAAGGTCACACAGTAAGTGATGTTGACCCAAGACTAACACTCATGTTCTTCCTCCTCTTCCAAGTCTGTTCTGAGGTTCATATTTATTCAAGATCATACTTAGAACCCCTTTTTGAAAAGGTCATTCTCAGAGTTCTTGATAACTTGTGGTATTTCTCAATGAACATATACATTTGATGTTAGCTTATGATTGAAGATTAAGTTGAAAGTGTAATTAGCCTCTTTAAATTAGGATAACCATGTGGGATATTGAAGTTATGTTTTTAAGTAGATCATTGTGAAATAATTATAGGAAACACCTTTTTCAAATTTAATGTGGCAGACTGAAAGATAAAACGAGGAAGTTGCTAGCATTGTGATCCTTTTACAGACAAGGGAAACTGAGCCTTGGAGTTAAGTAGCTATCAATTTGGCAAGAATTCACCATTATTGTACTGAATCTGCAAATCCACGGACATGATGTATCTCCCCATTTATTTAGATCTTGATTTTTTTAAATTATTCTTGTGGTTTTCAGTTTAAAAGTTCTGTGCCTAATTTGTTTGATATACACCTATTTTGGGCCTTTTGTTTCCCTGCTTTACCTTACTGCATTGGCTAGAACTTCAAGAACTGTGTTGAATAAAAGTGGTGAGAACAGGGTCACTTGGGTGGCTCAGTTGGTTAAGCGTCTGCCTTTGGCTCAGGTCTTGATCCCAGGAGGATCATGACCTACATTGGGCTCCTTGCTCAGGGGGGAGTCTGCTTCTCCCTCTCCCCCTGCCTGTGCTTTCTCTCTCTCTCTCAAATAAGTAAAAAAAAAAATCTTTAGAAAAAAAGTGGTGAGAGCAGTATACTTGTCTTTTTCCTGATCTCAAGGGAAAAGCATTCAGTTTTTCATCATTAAGTAAATGTTAGTTGTAGGTTTTTGGTAGTAGATACTCTTTATCAAATTGAATAAACTCCCCCTGTGCCTATTATTCTGAGGGTTTTTTTGTTAATTATGAATGGATGTTGAATTTTGTTAAATGCTCTTTACATATCAATTGGCATAATCCTGTGATATCCCTTTTTTAACCTGTTAACGTGGTGAATCGTGTTGATGGAATTTTGAATATTGAACCAGGCTTACATCTGTAGAATAAACCCTACTTGGTGATGGTATATTTTCTTTTATATATTGTTGAATTACATTAGCTAATATTTTGCTAGAGATTATTGGGCCTATCTTCATAAAGGATATTGTTCTGCAGCTAGTTTTCCCTTCCTCTCTCCCTCTCCTCTTCTCTCCCCTTTTGTACTGTCTTTGTGTGCTTTTGGTATCAGGATAATACTAGTTTCATAAAATGAATTGGGAAGCGTTCCATCCTCTCCTGTTTTCCTCTCCAATTCTCCTGTACAGAATTGGTGTTAATTCTTTTTTAAACAGTTGGTAGAATTCTCTAATGAAATCATCTAGGGCAAGCAGAGAGTTTATTTTGGAGTATTTTTAAATTACAAATTCAATTCTTTTTCCAAATTCAATTTTCTTAATCATTATATGGCTAGTCAGATTATCTATTTCATGTTGGGTGAGTTGTGGTAGTGTCTGTTTTTTGAGGTGGTTCATTTAGTTTGTCAAATATATGTGCGTTGACTTTTTCATAGTATTCTTTAATGTCCTTTCAATGTCTGCTGCTCTTATTATTATTTATTTCCTTCTGCTTGCTTGAGTTGTATTTTTTTCCTTTTTTTTCCTATGTGTCTTGATTGGGAGCTGAATTTGTTGATTTGAGATTTTTCCTCTTTTCTAATGTAAGCATTTTGTGCTCTCCACATGGTTTCTACCCACACTGTGGTGGTGTCATTTTTGTTACTGGCCAGTAGGTATGGAGGTCCTGGTTCCCTACTTTCACCTCATCAAGGGTGTTGGGTGCTATGTTATAACTGAATGTGTGCCAAGTCTGTACTCCCCATTTGGTCTTTGCGGGCTTGGGTGCAGGTGGGGCCACACAGTGCTCCCTATGGCTAGAGTTGAGTGTTTACTCTGTAAATGTTTTCTGATTGCTGGGTTGCCCCTTTCCTGGCCTTTTGCCTAGAGAGCTATGGCAGAGCTATTCTGTCTGTGCCTAACATTTCCAGGTTGCTGGCCTCTCCCAGTTCAGGCTTGGGATAGACGAGGCAAGAAGAAAACCAGGGAGCTCATTATTGTGTCATCCCTGGAGTCTCGAGGTCCCTTGCCAGTCTGCCTTCTCTCTCCATCTTACAGAGTCCTTTTATGTTTATAGGTATGTACTGTCCAGGGTTTGGTTACACACAGTGGGAGGAATAGGGTTAAGTATGTTTAGTCCATCTTCTCAGAAGCCAGTCCTTCCTTAAATTTTAATGGACTGGTTTTCATTTTGTCTTTATAGAGGTATTTGAAGGGATATTCAATCTGAAAATAAGAGACATAAAGTGATTTAGCTTTCTCATTCATTTAGGTAAAACCTCTTATGTTTTATGCATGAAAGTCTAATCAGTGATAAAAGAATAAAATTATTCTGTCCTTTCAACAATCTTAAAACAACAACGACCAACTTCTCTGGATCCAACGTGCTCTGCCTGCCACAGCCTCATTTCTCTGTTCCCTGTCCAGTAAATCTTCTTGGAAAACCATCTGTACTATTACCAGCTCTCAGGATCCTGTCTCACTTGAACCACTCTCTTCAGGCCATCAGCCCATGATTCATGGAGACTGCACCTGTTTGTCCAGACTCCCAGCGATGTCTGCATTGTGAAGTCCAGTAATCAATCCTTGTTTCATTTAGCCCAGCTGACCACTCCCTCCTCTTGGACACACTGTCCTCACGTGGCTTCCAGTCCATACAGCCTGCACTGCTGACTCTTCCTGTCATCCTCGACCTCTTCCAAGCAGCCTAGATCTAGGCTCAATCTTCCCTCATTCATTCCCTCAATGATCTCATTCAGCTTTTAGCATTACCCAGATGCTGACAACTCTCAGTGTAAATGTTTAGCAGAAACCCCTCTCCTAAGCTCCGTATTTCTGTATCAAACCACCTGGTCAGTATTTGTATTTAAATGTCTATAGATCTTTCTTATACGTGTCTAAAAGTGAACTGTTGATTCTCCTCTACCACCATCTACATCTGCTCCTCCTCCCCATTTCCCCACTTTAACTAATGACAACGCTATTCTTCCAGTTGGTCAGGGCAAAAATCTTGAGATCATTCTCAAATCCCTTTGTTTTTTCATGATCTGAATCTAATCTAGTCTATAAGAAATTATTTGGGGTCAATCATTAAGATATATCCAGGACCTGACCACCTCTCACCACTTCTGCTACTACCCCAGGGTGAGTCACCATCAGTTCTCACTTGGATTTCAGCAGTAGCCTTTAAGTTAATCTCTGTCTCCTATGCACTTTGTCCCAGCCACACTTATGATCTTTGAACACCTCAGCTATTCCCAACCTTGGGATCTTTGCATAGGCTGTTCCTTCTGCTGAGTATGCTCTTCCTCCAGTTATATACACCTCCCTCAGCAACTTCAAGCTTCTACTCCACTGTGAGTTCTCCCTGATCCCCTCCCTGACCCCCGATCTGAACTGCAACCTGTTCTCCCTCTCCCCAACACCCTGACTCCCCTCACCCTGTTCAACTCATTGCCACTGCACTCAATCATCTTCAAACTATAAAACTTACTTATATTTATTGTTTATCATCTGTTCCCCTACTTTGCTGTGAAAACTGAGTTAATTCATACATGAGATCCTTTAATAGTATTGAATGAAATTTAATTTTAATGACACCTAGTTTGTGCTAAGTAAATGTTAGCTCTTATCATTGATATCTGATGTTATACTACAGAATATTTTCAAAGATCTCACATTAATGTTTCTTCTCTTCTCCACTCACTGGAAAAAAGACACTTAATTAGGGTTAGATTAGTACCTGGACTATACCAAGGTCTACATGCATTTTCTATACTGATCACGATGACAGTGATTATTATCTAAGTGGATAAGGCAAGCAATCATGGAGTGAAAAAACTCAGACATAAGGGAGTTTCCAGGAAGATGAAATACGATTACTGTGTAGGATGGAGCTAGTAAATGGACAATTCGTAAAATATTAATAAAATGTAATGAATTACTTTAAAATGCATATATTCATGCTTAAAATTATTTTTAAATAATATTTTCTTGAAATATTTTATAATATTTCCTAAAAAGGCCTTTCTTAAAAAAAGGTATTGCATCAAAAGATATGAATGTTTTTATGACTTGGCTTGTTGCCAAAAAGAGATATTTATAAATATTAGGAAAATAACATGTTTTTTTAAATTTTTTTTTAAAGATTTTATTTATTTATTTGACAGAGATAGAGACAGCCAGCGAGAGAGGGAACACAAGCAGGGGGAGTGGGAGAGGAAGAAGCAGGCTCACTGCGGAGGAGCCTGATGTGGGGCTCGATCCCATAACGCCAGGATCACGCCCTGAGCCGAAGGCAGACGCTTAACCACTGTGCCACCCAGGCGCCCCAGGAAAATAACATGTTTTAAAATACTTTAAATACTGGAAAAATACACTATAGTTTTTGTTTGACGAAAATCTAGGATTAAGCATAATTTTGATGTTAATGACCTATTGTGAGTTATAGTTCTTGTTTGACAAATATCTAGGATTAGGCGTAATTGGGATATTTATGACCTACTGTGAGTTTTTGGGTAATTACTGTTATGAAGTGTATTAGGGTAGGAGCATTAATATATCATAATTTACTTGTTAACTCTTTAGCTTTTTGTTTTTTGTGCATTTGATTTTGAATACAAAATGTATTCAGGTAAAATGGAGATCACAGTGTGTTTACCTTTTTGCTAACTGGCTTAGATTGCAAATGATGGCTTAGATCTATTACACAGGAAAGTGAGTATAAAAACCCTACTGACAGTTTATAAGCAGGTGCTAGCACAGTATCAACTAACTCTACTGCTTCTTGATATACTCAATTTCCTTACAGACTCCTGAGTGGTAAAATATGTTGGATTCTTCCATTTTAGGAGCCAAGAGCAATCAATTAGTTGTCTATTCTAGAGACACTGCCTCATTTCCCTTCTGATTGAAGACACGCTTTAGTTTGTTGCTTGAAGAAAGTAATTTCCCTTTCTAGAGAGCAAGTACTTTCTCTACACTGTTCCAGAAGAGGAAATTGAATAAATTACAATTCCACAAATATTTAATGCATACTTACGTTGTTTGGTTCAGCCAATGAACTAAGCCTAGGTGTGGTATACTGTTACACTAATGGACACCAATGAATCATATCTCCTTATATCTGTCCTCTTGTATTGTCCCCTTATACATTTATTCTTTGCTAGGCCATGTGACTTGCTTTTGCCAATGAAACATCAACACATATGATGCAGGCAGAGGCTTGATGAGCACTTGTCCTTGGGGCTGGCTCTTTTGGAACCCTGTGATCACACTTAGAAGAATCTAGGATTCTCTCATGTGGAGAGAGAATCTCAGCCCCCTGCCCCCAGTCATTTAAGCCATCACAGGTGAAGCCCAAAACAAGGGAGTGAGGGCATCTTAGACCATCCAATCCCATTCAAGCCACCAGGAGAATGCAGCCACATCTGGGATCCAAGCAAGGTTAACAGACAAACTAGTCAACCAAAAGAAACATAAGAAATGATAAATCACTGGTGTTTTAAGCCAATAAGTTTGGTTTGTTACATAACCATTCATAACCGATATATTAGGTGTTAAATATTAAAAATTTTTATTCTTGGCCAAAAGCACAGGCTAAGGTCTAGTGGAAAAACACATGAAAGTAAAATAAAAATAGTGAAATTCTTATTCTACTAGAAAAATATAGGGGTAGTGGGAGTTTAGAAGAAAGAATTCAAATTCAAAATAGGGAAAGCTTTCCAGAGTAACTCTTTCCTTTATACATTGTGTATTTCTCTGTTCATACTATTTTCTTTGCCTGCCTTTCTGAAAATGTATGAAGAGCTATAATGAATTGTCCCAGGAGCCATTTGAAATACTTATTTAATCTTCTTTCTACTGCTTCCCAAATGATAGTCTTACTCGTGCCTTACAGATGTTAGATATTCAGTGAACATCAAATTATTTTCTGAGCCACAGAGAAACGTTCTCTGTAGCTCATAAATAGTGATTTAATTTGAGCTTTATTATTAAGGAGAAATAAAAGTAAAACATTTAGCTCGTGGGATATAAAATTTTATTTGGGAAATATAACATGGTATTAAGGGAAAAAGGTAGAAAGCAAGAACAGAAGAATGACTGTTTCTTGGTACCATGTACTGTTCCCTTGGGTTGTAAACATATGAATAATTTATTACTGCTATTTGTTTGTTCTCCAAAAGTTTACAAATGGTGTTTACATGTAAAGCCACTGCTCACCTGCCTTTATTTTCAAACTTCTAAGTCTATTTTTACATTTTATTTTTGCATGGGATTCTTAAAATATGTCTGCAGTTAATTTCTTTACTTTTTTTTTTTTAGTATGTTCAGTAAGCCAGCATTTAGTACATCATTAGTTTTTGATGTTGTGTTCAATGATTCATTAGTTGCATATAATACCCAGTGCTCATCACAACACATGCCCTCCTTAATACCCATCACCCAGTTACATCATCCCTCCACCCCCCTCCCTTCTGTAACCTTCAGTTTGTTTCCTGCAGTCCAGAGTCTCTCATGGTTTGTCTCCCTCTCTGATTTCTTCCTGTTCAGTTTTCCCTCCCTTCCCCTGTGGTCCTCCGTGCAGTTAATTTGCATAGTAAACGATTCCAGAAGACCGTAATATTGCCCCTTCAAGGTTCAGTATATTTACTGTTCTTGATGTCATCCATTTGAGATCATAGGTGATAAGATTGCAAGGGCTGCTTGGCCAGCCCACGCATTTCATATGCCTGAAGGAAAGTAAGGGAGCAGCATTTATCCTGCTATTTGGGGCTCTTTTTTTCTAATCATGGCCAATGATCTTGACTGTTGTATGTTTGGTTTTGAATGAACAATAGGAAGTGAAAACCAACAACAAAAGGGAAAAAAGTAAAAATAACTTTAGGAGTCAATATGAGATTCTCTCTGTTTTCCACTTATATAACTTTTCTCTACTACTGGGTGGTTTGTTGTTGTTGTTTTTTTTTTTTTTGGAAAGATTTTATTTATTTGACAGAGAGAGAGAAAGCATGAGCAGGGGCAGGGAGGGGGGGAGAGGGAGAAGCAGGCTCCCTGCTGATCAGGGAGCCCAATTTTGATTCGGGGCTTGATTCAGATCATGACCTGAGCCAAAGGCAGACGGTTAACTGATTGAGTCACCCAGGTGCCCCAGCTCAGAAATATATTTAAGTTATTAGCACCATCCTTCAAAAAGCTATCCCAAGGAAACCCAGGCCAGACCTTCGGGACTCCAGCACTTCACTCCTGTTGAAAACTGATGATTAATAGGACGCATTCAAATTGGTCGAATGTTCAGACTTCCATAGGAAGCAAATAGGTAGCTTCCTGTTTATGGCCTCAATCTTCGTCAGATCAGTTTGGTCTGTTCTGTAGCTCTGAGGGAAATACTGGCTGGGACAGATCGCTCTCCGGACTTAGTATTCACATACTTTTCTTCCATTAATGTCCCATTAATGTTCATAGGTGTCTGTTTTTCCTGGTAGCTTGGAGGAGGGATACATAAAGCTGCAGAGCTGGCAAAAGTTTATCATCTACTACTGGGTGTTTTAATCATCATCTTTATCTAAATACTTTATTTCATTTTCCCCCATCGGTAAATAAGAAAATAAGAAAAAATATAATGTATATTTTACTGTTTCTGTCTTATCATTAAAAAACACCTTTTATTTAAAATATGTCAATGATATAAAAGGATAAAAGCAAATCAACTTGACTGAAAGCATTTCCTGTAATTTCAAAAATAACCTTAAGATTTCAGGATGGCCAGGTCACATGTACCTTCAAAACAAACATGACAAAATATACCACAGCAGCTAGTGTTTCCAAAGAAACCTTTTCTAAATTTCTTGAATTATAAATTCTTTATGGATTTTGCTGATGGGCTCTTTCTATTTCTACTGAAGGGTGTTCTAAACATATAAACCTATGATTCAGATTTTACTGTGGAAACATAGTCTGGATCTTGTGGCCTCATCAGGGACACTGATAGATAATATTGAGTCAGCACAGTTTTCCCTTCCAGGTAGTTAAATAATCCTCTTCTTTGAGTATTTAAAATCAGATTAATAATATCAAAGAATAATGGATGTCCCTGTGGTACAAGGAGAATTGCCACAATGATCTCATTTTACAGATGGGGAAACTGAAGACACAGAGAAGTCATACCAATGTAGGGACAGAGCTTGGAATCTCACATATGTCCCTAGAGCCAGGTGCTTTGGTCAAAATTGGTAGTCATAATATTATAATATTTATAAGAACCTCTGGTATTATCTCTTCTGTAACTTAATTCAACAGATTAGCAAAAAGAAAACTTATTTCTCCCCCAATTAATGTGATAATAAAATGCAATAAAAATACTATTTTATTTGTATGATGAGTTCATCATACAGATCTTCTAAAGACATAAATATAAGAACCATTGAAACAATCTCAGTGAAAAAATGAGGGAATTTTTACCAGTTATCAAAATGTTCTATAATTTATTAATAAAATATAATTGTAAATCTTTAGAAAATGTGCAGGACTGGACAGATGGCACATGGACTGACACATTAAAAACTGAGCAAAATAGGAAATCTATTAAAAAAATTCATAAAGGTGACTTTAATCAGTGGAGAAATTGTTCAATTAATTGTGCTGCGACAAGTGGCAATCGGTTTGGAATGACAAAACCAAAGTCATCTTAGATTTATGCCTCGCATTATGTACTAAAATATTCTAGAAAATTTAAATGTAAATATAAAAATACAAAAGAACAAAAAATAAGAAAAGTATTTTTGGGTTGTGCAAAGAAATCTTTTTCGGTAAAACCAAAGCTAGGAACCATATATATCACTGAAAATTGACTAACTAAAAATAAAAGTAATCTGTATAGCAAAATACAGCATAAACAGTGTTGATAATAATAAACTTGGAAAAGAATTAGCAACATTTTTGAGGAAGAGAGTTATCATCTGGGTATATAAAGAGCTCCTACAAAGCAATGACAAACAACCAATTAGACAAATAGGCACAAAATTTATATGAGCAAATCAGTAAAGTAAATGCAAAATTAAAAACGATATAATTTTTTTCATCTAAGATCACCAAGGACTAAAGTTGAAAAATTATGGGTAGTGTTGACAATAGAATGGCTAGGGATATTGTCATAAAATCTTGATACTTGTGTAAATCGGTACCAACTTTTAGAAACAATTTGGCAACATTTGTGTGTGTGTGTGTGTGTGTGTGTGTGTGTAGAAATATTTGAAAAAATGTATTCCAAACTATTAGGAGTAGTTGTGAAAAGGGCTCTCCAATGGTTTTTAAAATAATTTTTTTTTTTGTTAAAAAACGTTGTCTCGACTATGGATAACTTTCTGTTCAAATGATGAAGCCATATTCAAAACAAGTAAGTTTCATAATATTAAGATAGTCAATCATTAACCCAGGGACCTTTCTGCAGATTGAAGTTACCTCAAGACAATGGCTGGAGGAAGGAACAATACAATAGTCATCAGATTCATCCTTTTGGGATTCTCAGATTATCCCAAGTTCAAGATTGTTCTCTTTGCAGTGTTCTTGGGTTCTTACTTCTTAACAGTGGCCTGGAACCTGGGCCTCATCATCCTGATTAGGATGGACTCTTACCTACATACACCTATGTACTTCTTCCTCAGCAACTTATCCTTCTTAGATTTTTGCTATGTTACCTCCACAACCCCGAAAATGCTCTCCGACTTCTTCCAGAAGCCTAAGTCCATCTCATTTTTGGGGTGCACTATGCAGTACTTCTTCTTCTCTAGCCTGGGTCTGACTGAATGCTGTCTCCTGGCAGCCATGGCTTATGACCGATATGCTGCCGTTTGTAATCCTCTGCTCTACAATGCCACCATGTCACCCACCCTCTGTGCCCAGATGATGGTTGGAGCCTATATAACTGGTCTCTTTGGTTCATTGATCCAACTGTGTGCTTTACTTCAGCTCAATTTCTGTGGACCAAATGTTATCAACCACTTCTTCTGTGATCTGCCTCAATTATTAGTCCTATCCTGCTCTGAAACCTTTTTCCTGAAAGTCATGAAATTTGTGATAGCAGTGATTTTTGGTATGATATCTGTCTTTGTCATCATGATATCTTATGGTTATATTGTTGCTACTATCCTGAAGATCAGCTCTGTTGAAGGCAGGTCCAAGGCTTTTAACACCTGTACTTCTCACCTGATAGCAGTGATCTGTTTTTTTGGATCAGGACTCTTTGTCTATATGCACCCCGGCACTGATAATTCTCTGGGTCATGACAAGATTGGCATCAGTCTTCTATACAGTGGTGATCCCCATGTTGAATCCTTTGATTTACAGTCTGAGGAACAAGGAAATCAAAGATGCCCTTAAGAGGTGTAAGAAGAGAGCATTTTCCCATTGTCACAGTTAAAGGTCTGGTAGGCTGGTGGCCCCGGTGATTGGAAGTTCTAGACTATGCAAGAGAAATGCATTTAACTTTATTCAATCCTACTGATCCTCTGGAGAGATTGCAAATGAGTCAACCCATCTAAATCCAGGACTGGCTCAGTGTGATGCAAATCCTATGGCTTCTTTGAATCTTGACAGTTAGCTCTTCTCTTATATACTGGTAATGACCTCACAAAGCAGTTAATATATTAATTGTTATATTAATGTAAACCTTCAGTTCCTGGGTGTTTGACACTTACATATTCTTTCAGAACTTCTGCCTGCAGACTGGAGAGATTAGGGCTAAACACAAGACCAATCGTCTTTCTCATATACATCACAAGCAGAATCATGACCACTTCATCCCAGACTTCAAACTCTTTGGGTACCTGAGGAATTTCCAGTTAATTGAGATGGGGAAATGGAGAGAAGCATTACTTCAGACTGTGACCTAACTTCCCTGAAGGGAGATCTGCCATAGGGAGTTTGGTCTAGAGTTTGTTTTCTGGGTTTTTATTTCTAAAACTCAACATCAGTAGCTTGTAAGTGAATGAACAGGGGGGTTTCCATGGTACTACCCTGATCTGGGAAAGCTAAAATACAAAGGAAAGAAATGATCATTTGGACTCTAAGATAGAGTCCAAATTATTGTTATTACGGCAGACTGGAGAGCATCAATGTATCCATCACTGCAAAGCTGAAGATACTGGAACAATTTTGAAGAAAATATTTTAAAATAGATTTCTGAGAAGGCAAGAAAATAGGAAACCTTCAGAACACAAATATAAAGTAAAATCAGGAATCCTGAGAGTAAAGGCAGCTCTGAAGATGGCTTTCACAGTGGGAGAATCTGCTGAAATCTGAAAGGATCTTTATTTTGACAGGCATGTGAGGCTTGGGGAAAGAGAGACCAAGCCTGGGGCTTCCTGGGACTGCCTGGGACTTTGACAGGAGACCCAGATATGCATATGAGGGTCCAAACGACTATACTTCAGTATGAGAAGAAATTAAGAGAAAAAAAAAATTCTATCTCACAAAAAGGAAATCTTCTCTCTCTCAGGCTTCATGCTGGGTATGGCAAAAGGCAAACTGAAAAATGGTAACCACATGCCTTAGTGGAAGTTTGTGGTCTGAATTCATACTACCTGTGCAGTTGAAGGAATCTTTAGCTGAGAATTTATTTAAAGTAGTTCCGTGTTGGTAGTACCCTCAAGTACCAATCAGAAGCAAATGCAAATCCCCCTTTAAGATTAAGAGAGAATGTTAAACCCAGGCTCAAATAATTTTCCTAAATAACTTTTTAAAGAAAACTGGGTAACACAAATCTCAAAGTACGCAAGGAAACAAGACCTAATGGGTGAAAACCAAGAAGACATGGCCATGTCAGACCTATAAAGATGTCAGGAATGGCAACTGTCTCAATACAAATATAAAATAGATGGACCAAGATGTTCAAAAAGAAGGGGAATTAGAAATATCTTTAAAGACAAGCAGAATGAAGTTTCCTGAGGATTTCTGCATCTGGAAGTGTGGTGAATTATAGATCCCTAAATGACCCTCATAACTGAAACAACTAAAATGTTGGATTTGAAATAAAATCATCTATTAAGTGAATTTCCACTTAATGTAAAGGAGAAACAAGCTAAGACCCTGAATGAAGTGAAACCAGGAACCCAGGGAAGGAAATAAGTGCTAAAAATGGCTTTCTTCTTGGAGAGCCCTGCTGAACGCTGGAGGTTTTAGCTTCTGCTATGTTGACTACAGGTGGTGAAGGCTAGAAGACAGAACTCGGGACATGCCTCCAGGTGATTTGGACGGCAACCTTCACATAAAGCCAGGCGACTATACCCTCAGTGTAAATAAGTGAGAATCCCACCGATTATGCTCAAAAAACAACCACCAAAAAAAGCAGTTTATAGTAACTAAAGGCACAAACCGCTAGACAGAGTCAAGCCCCCGTAACTGAGAACCAGTAGGGGAAAAATTGTCCATATAAACAGACCTAAAAACTTCAGATATTGGAATTATCAGTAAAGAGGATAAGGTGATTAGGATTAGCCATGGTGCAGCAACCTCTACGACATCGGCCAAAGCAAACTTTTTCATGATACATCCCCAAAGGCAAGAGAAACAAAAGATAAAATGAATTTATGGGACTTCATCAAGATTAAAAGTTTCTGCACAGCCAAGGAAACAGTCAGAAAAACTAAGAGGCAGCCCACGGAATGGGAGAATATATTTGCAAATGACACTACAGATAAAGGACTGGTATCCAAGATCTACAAAGAACTTCTCATACACGAGATACAAATAAACAAATCAAAAAATGGGCAGAAGATATGAACAGACACTTTTCTAATGAAGACATACAAGTGGCTAACAGACACATGAAAAAATGTTCAAAATCATTAGCCATCAAGGAAATTCAAATCAAAACCACACTGAGATACCACCTTACGCCAGTTAGAATGGCAAAATAGACAAGGCAAGAAAGAACAATTGTTGGAGAGGATGTGGAGAAAGGGGATCCCTCCTACATTGTTGGTGGGAATGCAAGTTGGTACAGCCACTTGGAAAACAGTGTGGAGGTCCCTTAAAAAGTTAAAAATTGAGCTACCCTATGATCCAGCCATTGCACTACTGGGTGTTTACCCCAAAGATACAGACGTAGTAAAGAGAAGGGCCATATGCACCCCAATGTTCATAGCAGCAATGTCCACAATAGCTAAATCGTGGAAGGAGCCGAGATGCCCTTCAACAGATGACTGGGTTAAGAAGTTGTGGTCCATATATACAATGGAATATTACTCAGCTATCAGAAAGAACGAGTTCTCAACATTTGCTGCAACATGGACGGCACTGGAGCAGATAATGGTAAGTGAAATAAGTCAAGCAGAGAAAGACAACTATCATATGATTTCTCTCATCTATGGAACATAAGAACTAGGATGATCAGTAGGGGAAGAAAGGGATAAAGAAAGGGGGGGGTAATCAGAAGGGGGAATGAAATATGAGAGATTATGGACTCTGAGAAACAAACTGAAGGCCTCAGAGGGGATGGGGGTGGGGGAATGGGATAGACCGGTGATGGGTAGTAAGGAGGGCACATATTGCATGGTGCACTGGGTGTTATACGCAACTAATGAATCATCGAGCCTTACATCGGAAACCGGGGATGTACTGTATGGTGACTAACATAATATAATAAAAAAACCATTAAAAAAAAAAAGGATTAGCCATGGTGAAACAGATTAAATCTCCCCCAGAAGGAAGATATTTGCTCCTCAAAGGGAGAAATACTGAGAACAGATCTGAGACCTGGCCAATCAGAGCGCTGAAAACAAGGGCAGCAAAAGGAGGAGGCCTTACCATTTGCGACAACATGGATGGAGCTTGAAGGCACTATGCTACATGGAATAAGTCAGAGAAAGACAAACACTGTATGATCTCACTTATATGTCAAATCTAAAAAAACAGAAACAAAACCCCAAACTCATAGATACAGAGATCAGATTGCTGGTTTCCAGAGGGAGTGGAATGGAGTGTGGGCAAAATAGGTGAAGTTTATCAAAAGGCATGAACTTCCATTTATCAAATAAATTGTAGAGATGTAAAGGTCAGCATGGTGACTGCAGTTAATGATACCGTATTGTATATTTGAAAGTTGCTAACAGAGTAGATCTTAAAAGTTCTCATCACAGGAAAAAAATTAAGATGTATGTTAACTAGATGTATGTAAACGGTGATCATTTCACAATAACATGTTAACATCCAGTCATTATGTTATACATCTGAAATTAATATAATGTCGTATGTCAATTATAATCTCAAAAAAAAGCGAAGGGAAGAACCTTGGTGTATCCGTGTGGTGGAATTATTCAGCCATAAAAAGGAATGGGGTAGTGATACATGCTACAACATGGACGAACCTCAAAAACATCGTGCTAAGTGAAATAGTCACAAAGGACCATATATGGCATGATTCCATTTTAATAAAATCTTCAGAGTAGGGAGATCTATAGAGATGGGAAGTGGATTAGTGATTGCCTAGGGACAGGGGGAGACGAGTGATTGCTAATGGGTATGGAATTTGTTTTGATGAAAATTTTCTAAAATTAAATTGTGGTAATGGTAACAAAACTGTGAATATACTAAAAGCCACACTTTAAATGGATTGCACACTTTAAATGGGTAAATTTTATAATATGTGAAGTATATCTCAATAAAGCTTTTTAAAAAAATGGAGAATGAGGATGGAAAGTGCTTAGGACCAAAGGTGAATCTCTTGGAAAGGCACTGTTTCTGTGATGGGTATCCCATAGAGATTTGGTAGTGAAAAAGGAAATGAACCATGGAAATTAAAGGTCCTAAGAAAATTTTAAAACTCAAGTAAAACATAACCCTATCTCCATTCCTAAGTCATCATATATAAAAGAAACTGACCTTCTTTTTTTTCTTTTTTTTTAGTAAAGTTTTTTATTATGTTATGTTAGTCACCATACAGTACATCCCTAGTTTTTGATGTAAAGTTTCATGATTCATTACTTTCATATAACACCCAGTGCACCATGCAATACGTGCCCTCCTTAATACCCATCACCAGCCTATCCCATTCTCCCACCGCCCTCCCCTCTGAAGCCCTCAGTTTATTTCCCAGAGTCCATAGTCTGTCATGGTTCATTTCCCCTTCTGTTTACGAACTGCCCTTCTTATACCAACATAAGAGGACACACTTTTACTAAGAAACATAGTACACTTAAAACCATACGTGATTCCTGCATAGCCCAACACAGTCTCAGACTCTCAGACCTCAGGCTCTGGTAAACCATGATTGATTAATACTCCTAGGATCCTAGCAATCCCCCCACCTGTTGTGCTGTGGCATGGTACAGATTATCATTCACCAACAAGACACACTGGATAGCTCCATGCTCTTGGGACAGAACTGAGCCAAGTGAGGAACTGAGAAGGAGGAGGGGGCAGCCCCTTTGATCAGAAGTGGAAATGAAGAGATTCGCCATAGGTTTCCTAGAAATAGCCTTTTTTTCCCTCTCTTTATGCAATTAAAATATGGCTTGTACCGATTAGAGTTATATATGGATTGCCAGGAATATGTTACATGGCTATGAAGATGACCACATTAGCCAAAGGCAAGTAAACTGGACTAAATTTTGTAATATGTGAAGAATATTTCTTACATATGTATGATGTATCTATTACAATGAGACATCAAAATGTGAAATCCTGTTAGACTTTCATTAACCAGTAGAGGGAGATCCATTGCAAGAGTATGTAGTGATTGAGAAGTTAACACAGACATGGCCTTAGGCAGATCTGACTCGTGACAGTGATGATACTGACTTTAGGGTGTGTAACTCTTTGCAGTTTATATCCACAAACATTTGGTCTTCATGACAGCTTGGCAGATAGATGAGGAGGCAGAACCTCAGCTCCACTTGCCGAGGTGACCTAGCAAATGAGCAGCGGATGAAGGGCAAGGCTTGCGTGTTTACAAGCATCACCCAAGGGGACAGGGTGTTAACACCTCTCCTATAGTGGTCAGAAAAGACACTCTTTTTCCCCAATAGTTGCCACTTTAGTTGGGATTACCGCTCCCTTCAAATACCTTAGCATGCATACCTGTGAGAGGCTGAATACATCCACCTCTGTGTTGTGCACAGGAGATAGGAATACTTCTCTTTGACACTTCTCTTCATCCCAAGCACTCACAACCTCTCAGTCTCTTTTATATTTGTATAAAGATAAGAAAATTCTGACTGTAAGAAAATTCCTCCTTGAATGAAGCAACAAGTTCTTTTCAAGTGACTTCAACCTATTACTTCTCATCTGCAAAAAGGGACATTAACTATCCTCTCTCCCTACTTCATAAGATGCAGAAAGAGGTAGGTGGAGCTAAACAACACAATACCCTGTCTTACCCTATTCAGGAGGAAGACAGTAAGCAGAGAACTCAGCTGCACTATAACCCAGCTGCACTAGGCCCAGACCTCTGACCCAAGAAGTTGAGATGTCTGTCGTTCTAAGCTGCTAAATTTGGGTTAATTCATTATGCTGTAATAGAAAACTAATATTCTCATTGCAAGTTTTAGTTTGCTTCTTTGTAAAGCTACCCCCTGCAAACGTTGCAGTTGATATCTCAATGAAGCTATCATCTTCTTAAGGTTTCTTTGTAGAAAGGTTGTCCTATTCAATTCAGTAAATAGTCATTATCTATTTGATGCCAGGCACTGAACACAAAGTTGAATAGGTTAAAATTCTAAAAATCCTCAAAGAGGAGTAATACAAGTAGATGCATAACTGTTATCTGAGTCAGAAAGAGTTGGAAGCCACGAAGGAATAACAGACACAAGCTGTGAGAATTTAGGTTCGGGAGAATTGAGGGTGTCAAGAAAGGTTATCCTGGAATGGCTGTGGGGAATATGATAGGGCATCAACAAGAGGCTCAGGAAGGATTTCATGCAGCAGTGACTATCTATGTGGAGTTAGAGACCACATTTAAATAGATGATCCCATCAGCAACCTAAATCTGGGACTAGTCCTGGAAAGAGAAGGAGGTGGTGACTGGTGGTGGTAGGAACCACTCAGAGACAGAGCAATGGACCCATGATTTTGGGAGGGTCTAAGGAGCAAGAAGTCACCAAGAATAGATTCACTGGGAGTTGCACAGTAGAAAAACAGGAAGTTTTGTTAAAGGGAAATACTAGAGTTCAAGATTTTGAAATTAAGCAGTTTCCCATTCTGGTGAGGTCTGGGTTAGGGCTGCCAAATCATGTGACTGAGGTAGCATAGAGTTTCAAGTTGGTGGGGGTATAGAGGTCAAGACAATGCAAAGCTAGGGAATCAATCTTGAAACCATTTAGTTCATCTTTCTGGTTGACCTTAAACACAGAGGGTTAAATAAATGTGTACTTGAGAAACATGCAGAAGAATGAGATAATCACAGTGAGATGAAATCAATCTAGAAATATTTCTTGCATTATTGAACTTGAAATTTGGTCTTAGGGGGGTGCCTGGGTGGCACAGAGATTAAGCGTCTGCCTTCTGCTCAGGGCATGATCCCGGCGTTATGGGATCGAGCCCCACATCAGGCTCCTCCGCTAGGAGCCTGCTTCTTCCTCTCCCACTCCCCCTGCTTGTGTTCCCTCTCTCGCTGGCTGTCTCTATCTCTGTCAAATAAATAAAGAAAATCTTTAAAAAAAAAAAAGAAATTTGGTCTTAGGGAGAGGCAATAAATGAGTGAGCAATAGGTCATTCCTTGTCATTCCTAGCCATGTGTAGCTGATTGCCCAAACCCATTCATTGACCAAATTGAGAAGAGTGCTGTCTTGAGACATCAGAGATACACTAGAGGTAGTGCACAGAGGGAACCCACTGGGTTTTCCCCTCTACCTTTCTGTCTGCCACACCTGACAGAATTTCAACACTAAGTTTGGATTTTCAAGTCTCATTAATAATTCAGTAAAATGAAAGGATGCTTGATAATCCATAGCTCTCTTCCCCTCTCTTCTTTTCTTGCCTCCCCAAACCATCAACATCCATGTAGACTGAAGTGTCCCCTATTTGTCTGGCTTTTTATGGCCTCATAACCAGGCCTTTCCCACCATCTGGGATCCAGCTGGATAGTACTCTCCAGTAGACATTCATCAGCCTAATGGCCTGCCTCTGGTCACAGATGCCTCTTCTTGAAATTGAGCCCCACTGACAAAATGCTTAGAAGTACTAAGATCAATCAAGTTCAGGGTGGTTGTGCATTTTCCAAGTCACATCAGCTCTGGATTTTTTCAGATCTATTTTAAGGGACATCTCAGTATTTTAATGCACAGCAGCTAATTGGATACATGATTCCCAAAGGCTCCATGCTTGCCTGTGTTCCTGGTCTTAGCAAGGCTTCCTTGGGAAAAGCTTGGAGGTGGGCTTACTCAGCAGGGGATACATAGCAATGTGGCTTCCTAGAAGAGGCTCTATCCCTCCCATCACTCCAAACAGGACTGAAAAATCAGAATCTCTTTAAAGAACAGACAGTAGACACTGGGGAGGGCCACATCTGCCTGACACATGTGGTTGGGTGACTATTTTCTAGGTTTCACCACCTTGCTTGTTTTTAGGTCTAGTCTAAGACTAAGAATAGATTCCAAGAGACCACCTTCACCACTTACCCTGGATCCAGAAAAATAAAATTTTATTCTGTTTTCAATGAGCTAAAACAACTATTTACATAGACAGACAAGACCAGCCTCCTACAACTTTGCCCTCTGTGCACCCCCTCCCATTATAACCCCTCCCTTCCTATTTCTGGGTTCCTTGTCTTTCTCATTACTGCTTGCCTCTGTGTTCTCATGCAGCCTTCCTTCATCTCTTGTGATTGGCACAGGCTTCCATTATGGCTATGCCAACTACTGGTCATGATCTGGGGAGCAGCCACAACTGAGGACAACTGCTATAGAGATCCCTCGCCATGGCCTTTCCTTCAGTCTCCAAATCTGTTCCAGTTTCCTCAATCTTGAGGATTCTTTCACTTGACACTGCCAGCCACTGTACCTACTTTTCATTTCATTCTCTTCTTTAACTACCAAACTACCATTCACTTTCTTTGGCACCTGGCTTTACTCAAATGCCCTGGTCCCCACTCCAAGTACCCCATCTGGGATGGATGGGCTTCTGTTGAAACTGTGATGGGAAGATCACAGCCTCCTTCCTACTTGCCATGTCCAATGGCCTTTTGTTCCTGTTTTCTCCTCTTTGATTACCATGCCATGTTCACCAAGCATCACTGAATGGTGAGGGCTCTGAGAATCAGGATAAGGAAATTGGATGTCATCAGGATATTATTGAACAACAAACAAATGAATATTCTTGAGCAAGGAATGACGTGATTGGGGATCTGTGCTTTAGGGAAATCCATGTGCAGTTTAAGGAGGAAGGACTGAATTAGAGAGTCTAAAGTCAGAAAGATCCATTAAAGGGAAAGTGGCCAATCATGAAAAATCAGGTTATAACCCCCTGACAAAAAGGGACTGGGGTGGAGATGTCACAAAAGGAGGCCTTGATTCTATTGATGGTATTTTTATTCTGCAAATGTCAAAGAGAGTCCTTTCTGAAGTTTTGTCTTGGAGAAGAGGGACAGGGGGAGGGAAGGAGAGAGGTGGGAATTTTTTTTAAAATCACAGTCTTCCAGCATCCTGTCCTTTTACCCTTCAATCTGCAGGAAGGAGTGTTTTGATTTTATTTTTATTATTTTTAATCTAGAAAAGATTAATTGCATACAAACTACTGCATTGGCCATGGTGATCCTCTCCCCAGTATCAAGCCTTAGAGAAACTCCAAGAAGGTAGGCATAAGGTCAGGAGCTGGGAATTCAAGGAAGGGACCTAAATTTTTTAGCCTCATACTGGGGGAATATGGCCCTGGTAGAAGAGAAGCGGGTGAGGTTTGTGGTTGGAGAAGGGAAGCTATAGCAGATTTTTCTCATCTGGATGCAAGCTGCAGAGCTGCCAACATCAATAGGGTGTGGCCTACATCTCTCACAAATCCTTGAAGGAAGCCACGTGTCCTGTGGGTTTGCACAATGCTCACTTCCTTCTGTTCCTTGCATGTCCCTCCCGAGGACACAGAAATAGAATTCAAGTCTTTTCAAGCTGGATATTTGATAAAGCATAAACAGAACATACATGAGGGAAATCTGGCCCTAATCAAACAGCTAAAGGTTATTTTCTTTTATTTTTTATTTTTTTATTTTTTTGTTGTATTCCTAGGGTTTATTAAAGGGGTTGGCACATAGTGGACACCTCATAAATATTTGTGAGAAAATGAATGAATAAATGAATGAAAGAGCTTGAATACAAACATTACAGAAGAAATGGAAAATAACAGAGTGATTACTTAGCTAAGATGAATCGGGACAGTCTTCCCGAACCAGGTGAGCCTTGGTCTAGATTTTAAAAAGAATGGAATCTAATAACTGGCAGAGAAGAGATTGGTGTACCAGGTTATATAAAAAGAAGTATACAAAAGCCATATTCTAGGAATTGAAGAAAGATTAACTTGACCAAAAAAAGTAAACTATAAGTTGAAAACTAATGAGAAATACAGTTGGAAAACAATCAGTAGTAGCTGATTGTAGTAGTAGAAAACAATCAGTAGTAGCTTAAAGAATTTTAAGAGCTACAAGCTTAAGATTTACAATAAAAATAATCAGTAAGTACATTTAAAGAGGTGGATATTATGGTGAAAATGATTTCTGAAGAGAAAATACTGCTATTTAATATTTTTTAATTATTTTTTATTGTATTATGTTAGTCACCATACAGTACATCCCCGGTTTCCGATGTAAGGCTCGATGATTCATTAGTTGTGTATAACACCCAGTGCACCATGCAATACGTGCCCTCCTTACTACCCATCACCGGTCTATCCCATTCCCCCACCCCCCTCTCCTCTGAAGTCCTCAGTTTGTTTCTCATAGTCCATAGTCTCTCATGTTTCATTCCCCCTTCACATAGATCTTTTGAAAAATGAGGTCTACCAAATGATTTCCCCCCATTGCCATCCATTTTTCATGTCCTTCTGGGAGGAAATGGGATGTAGAGGATGGAGCATGGACTTTGGTTTCTAGAAGACTTGAGCACAAATTCCAGCATTGCCTCAATCTGTTTTGTGACCTTTGGCAAGCACATCTCCAAAATTCCATTTTCTCATCTGAAAATACGTTTAAGAATGCTTTCCTTTCAGGGGCACCTGGGTGGCTCAGTCGTTAAGCGTCTGCCTTGGGCTCAGGGCGTGATCCCGGAGTCCTGGGATCGAGCCCCATATCAGGCTCCTCCGCTGGGAGCCTGCTTCTTCCTCTCCCACTCCCCCTGCCTGTGTTCTGTCTCTCGCTGGATGTGTCTCTCTCTCTGTCAAATAAATAAATAAAATCTTTAAAAAAAAAGAATGCTTTCCTTTCAGAGCTACTGTGAGGATATTATGAAATAAAGTATGCAAAAAGCCCAATCCACACAACCAAAAATGGTAATATCTGTCTTCTTTCCTCTTTATTTCACAGAATCATAAAATCTTAGAATTTTATGGAACCCCTAAGATCAACTAGTGCAGACCCTCTCTCTCTCCCTCTCTCTCTCTCTTTCTCTCTCTCTCTGATAGCCTATCTTAAAATTTTTCCCAGTTTTATTGAGATTATAATTGACACATGACATTGTATGAGTTTAAGGGGTTTAACGTAATGATTGGATATTTTATATATGGTGAAATAATTATCACAATAGGCTTAGTTAACATCACCTCACACAGTTAAAATTTTTTACTTGTGATGGGAACTTTTAAGCTCTATTCACTTAGGAAATTTCAAATATATAATACAGTGTTGTTAACCATATTCACCATGCTGTACACCACATTCCTAGGATATATTTATCATATAACTGGAAGTTTGTACCTTTTGAACACCTTTGCCCATTCCTTCCACCCTCCACCCCCTGCCTCTGGCAACCCCCAATCTGTTCTCTGTTTCTGTGAGGTCGTTTGTTTCTAATGCCACATATGAGATCACCACTGTCGAGTATAATATTTTCTCCTTACTTTCAGTGATAGAAAATCCATGCCTTTCTAGAATATCCATTCCACCTTTGGACTGTCCTATTGCTTTCCTATAATCTCTCTCTCTCTCTCCCTCTCCCTTGATGTTACTCATTTAGTCCCAGTTCCAAACCTTGGAGTCACCCAAAAGATACTTCTACATTGAAAGGTTCTGTAAAATATCTGATGATTTACAAAGGTAACCACTGTTGTTTGAAACATCATTTTGAAGCCA
The DNA here is from genome assembly GCF_024610735.1 of Ursus americanus. Classification (NCBI taxonomy): domain Eukaryota; kingdom Metazoa; phylum Chordata; class Mammalia; order Carnivora; family Ursidae; genus Ursus; species Ursus americanus. The sequence continues at coordinate 35,848,843 of NC_142150.1, read as the reverse complement.
AAAGGCACTCTTGGCTTTCACTGCCTCTGGAGACATCTTATTGGAACCGGACCAGAGACTAGGATTATAATGGAAGCAGGGTCAGTGGAAATCAACTGCACCAAACCAAAGCTGGCACTTCCTTACCCCTGGGCCCAGACGGCCAGTCAGGCTGCCAGTAGTGCTCTCTGGGACATGTCGTATCCCACAACCTAGAGAGACCCAATGGTACTTAGGAGAGAACTGGCCTTCCTTGAAAGCCCTGTCAAGTCCTTCCCTTGGTGGCCAATTTAAAGTAGCTACACCTAAATTTTATTTATCTCTTTGTCCAAGACCAGTACCTCAGGCGCCAGCAGAGATGGTTTCACTGTAATTCCAAGTGTCTGGTCTTAGCCGTCTGACTGAAGCCCAGAATTTAAGGAGTTGTAGGTGAGTCTACACTTTGTCTTTCTTTAAGAATGGTGAATCCTGGAATCACAGAATGGGAGAGTCGGAAAGACTTTTGAAGGAAGGGAAGATGGAGCAGGCAGGATGCTGGCATCCGCTCTCCCTACTGCTCTGACTTTAACCAGAGGAGCTGGACTTCACCTATTTTATATTCTGGACTTCTGCAGAAAATTTTGTTTTTAAAAAGGTTCTGCTCTTTTCAAGTGGAAATAAGGAAGGAAAGTGGACTAGAAAACACTCTTTATTGTGTAGACAGGAGATAAGAAGATGAAGACTCAGAATGGCATAAAAATTTTTCCCAAGGTCACACAGCAAAAAGGCAGGAGAAACAGGACTTGAATCAGCATTGTTTTTAAAGCTTTCAGTCCAGTGCTTTTTATACTATTCAAGACTCATGAGGATATGCATGAGGATATGTTTGCCTCAAAACAAATCATCTAGTTTCCTTGGATGCTCTCTAGTTACCATTGAGACTCCAGCTTTTAGAATAAGGTAAAGCAGAAAGAGCTGCTCCTGGAAAAGGAGATACAGGTCCCAGTTTCACCTCTCCTACCAACCAGCTGTATAGACATTCACTCTTTCTCTTTGGCTTTACTTTTACTATTTATAATGGGGGAAAGGCTAGGCTAACTGGTTTCTACTTCTATTATTTTAAGTATATCTCCAGAATTTTCTGGACATCCATGCAGCATTTAAAATAACATAGGTCCAATGATCTTGGGATTGGGGCAGGTTTATAGTGAATATGTAATAAACCTTTATTGAGCCAGTCAAATATTTACTGGGCACCTATAAAGTGCCAAGCACTATAACAGATGAGAAGAAAAAAATCGGTAAAAGCAGAAAACTTATTTCTTTCCCTACAAGCTAGTCTTTCTAGGTTTTCTTTTTAATACCCTACAAAATCGTCTGAACTGCACATATCCTCTGCACCTCAGTTATAGGATTTATTTGGGAGTTACCATATTAGAACTTCCTTTCTCTTTATCTTGGTATGTAGCTTCGACCTTGTCAAAGGGTAAGCAGACCTTCCCAGGAGAGGATAAGAAAACTCTTACAGTGATTTTCAGAATTCAGATTCCACATAACCAATCTTGTCTAGTCAGTTAGGTTGGGGAAATCAAACACCTAATGTAGCCACACCCATAATATGGTCCTGTAAGTTGCTCAGACCATCTGCCAAATTCTTTTATAGCATTCAAGAAAGGGAACAGTCTCCGCAGTCAATCAGTGATTTAAATCTTGGCTTGGTCACTTGAGTCCTTGACTTGTTACAACCTCAATGAGCTCCTGGTCTGTAATAGGTGTCTTTTCAAATTGCTGTAAATTGAGCTCATTCAGCAAATATTATTTTATGTCTACTCCGTGCCAGAAACTGTAGAAGGCACTGAGCTTATAATGTCTTCCCAGACTTTATAGTTAAGGATACAGACAGAACAAGTCCGCAAACAAAAGGAAGTACAAAGCGCGGTAAGTGTTATGAAGTAAGTCAACATATTGCCGTAAATATTGGCAATAACATAAGTAAAAGGCATATGGTCAATGTAGCTATTGTTATGTACAAGTACGTGCACCTGGCTTTAAGCAGCAGGTGCAGTGAAGAGCAGACTCTGGATTAGGAATGGAGAGTCTTGGATTCAAATCCTGACAGTGCTGATCATTTGTAAGCAGTAAAAATTATTTTTTTTCTCTCCAAAACTTGATGTAACTTATTTCTTTTAATCCTCATATTCTATGAGGTGGTCAATACTATCATCGTCTTCATTTTGCAGTTGAGAGAAATGAAAAGAGGAGATTTAAGAGTGATGTGTCCACTTACCCAAGGCTGTACAGCCTGCGAGTGGGGATGCAGGATTAGAGACTGGCTCTGTCTGACATCAGAGCCCGGCTTTAGATGCCCACAGATGAGGTAACAGGTGTGGGGAGGCTGTGTCAACTCAAAAAAGCTGTCTAAGTAGTGGTGGTGGCTTTCAGACCATGAAAACTATGGTATATATTATATATACACATATATACACATCCATATAAAATATAATATGCAATATATTCATGTAATATACATTATATATAGTTATCCTTATAAGGACATTTAATGCATGCCATATACTCTATATCTTACATCCAGATAATTCAGGCCAAAATAACCAGGTTATTGATGTAGTCATCATATAAAATGATTGTTAATTCACTTTTATCACTCTCAAAAATGTATTAGACTATATATGATAGACTCTGGCTTGATACGGGAAAGAATCATGGTGCATCTCGCTAACATATACCTTTGATGGTGACCGTGAATGTGAGAAATAAGGGAGCAGGGACTACTTGTCTGGCCATTTATGGTTTCTCTCCCCTGCTGCACTGCAGAAAGAATGGTGTTCTTGCATCTCAGGGAAGCGTGCATTTCTAAAACTACTCGTCTCATCTTAAATCAGCAATAGCTTTCCTCCTGGCTTTTGAAGCAACTGTCTGGTCTCCTAAGTTTCTTTTCACTGCTATCCAGCTTCCACACCTGCTTCCACACTGGAACACTGCTCTGTTATATTGTTAAAATCATATTTGATGACTAGTTCCCTGTTTACAAAGAAATAATTAAAAATTTAAAAACAAACCAGACCAAAACTTCTGTTTTCCCTCTTGCCCATAGGAGAAAAGTCAAACTCCTTAGCATGATATTTACCCAGCAAATATTTGTTGAGCACCCACTATGTGCCGGGTATTGGTGTAGGTACTTGCAATACTTCAATGAACAAAAGAGACAAAATTCCTACAAATCCTGGTCTTCCTTAAGCTCGCATTCTAGTAAAGGGAGACAGATAATCAACTATCAACAACCAATCGATTACATGCAATGGGAGAAGGTGATAAGTCCTATAAAAAGAGCAGAACAGGGTAAAGGGGACAGAAATTTGGAAGTGGAGAGAAGGCTGAAATTGAATATGTATGTACATGTATGCAATTATATATATAGCATATGCAATTACATGCATAGTAGATACAATTATATACATACATACATATGAAACAATTAAACAAATGTTTTTGCCATTTTTGCTTTTGCTTTCAAGGATCTCTCACAATTTGCCCACCTCCCACTGCCTTTCAAAACTAGACTTCTGTTCATCTTCTCTTCACCCTGCTCACCCCGCGCTTCTGCCATGATGACATTTTTAAGGTGTCCCAAGTACTATGCTCTCCTTCACTTTTGCAAATGATTTTCCCATCTTTAACATAAAGTTCTCTGAACCAACTGCCACCAATCCCCTCACACACCAGATTTTCATCCTGCTAACCCTTTACTCACTGTTGGAAACCTCCTCAAACACACCTCTCGGAAGTCTCCAGCTGCTGTGCCCAGGACCCACACAATGTACGAATACTTCCCTCAGGGCACCTGTCACGTTGTGCTGTGGTTTATCCGTTTCCTGTCTGTCCCATGCCTTATGTTGAACATTTTGAACTTAATAATCATGTTTTATTACTTTCTACATCACCCACATTTAGCTCTATCAAACATATGGTGCAAGGTTTGTGATCAAATGATAATATTTGTGCAAAATGAACACTGGCACTTTCCAGTGTTGAACTTTTTTTTTTTAAGATTTATAGTAGAGAGAGATGGGGGGGTGGCAGAGGGAGAGAGAGAGAAGCAGACTCCCTATTGAGTGTGAGACTCAGTCTTATGACCCTGAGATCATGACCTAAGCAGAAATCAAGAGTCAGATGCTTAACCAACTCAGCCACCCAGGTGTCCTGAACTTTTATTTTTTTTTATTTTTTTTTTAAGATTTTATTTATTTATTTATTTAACACAGATAGAGACAGCCAGCGAGAGAGGGAACACAAGCAGGGGGAGTGGGAGAGGAAGAAGCAGGCTCCTAGCGGAGGAGCCTGATGTGGGGCTCGATCCCATAACGCCGGGATCACGCCCTGAGCCGAAGGCAGACGCTTAACCGCTGTGCCACCCAAGCGCCCCTGAACTTTTATTTTTAACTCCTATCTTTAATCTCTAAAGGGGATGCCAGTGTTTTACACCTCTATGTGCTTCATTCCACTGATTAAAGGAGAACACTTTGACCCCATAAAAGTTGGTCAGAACAAACTATGATGACAAGAAACACAGAATTGCCTCTCTGGGTATTCTAACTGCTGACATATTTATTTTCTTTAAAAAAGGAAAGAAGTATCTAACATAAATCTGAGTGGCTCAATAATCCAACCACAGTGCCTAGAAGCAAGAGAAAAAAAGGGGGTGTTTAGTCCAAGTTCTATCAATAACTTCCTTCAGTAAAGTGGTGGCATTGGCAGTGAAGGTCATGATCCAGACAATGCAAAAATGCCAGTCCTTCGTGAGCTGTCAGTTTTGCAGGAATAGTGCATCAGAATCGGGATGACAATGCTCTCCATGAAAGACCCAATAAATGCTGTAGAGAGGAATTCTGCATAAGGTAGAGGTTGGACATTTGCTTTCCTGTGTCTCTTGTGACTCGGGGATGCTATGATTCCATGGCAGAACAAAGTGTTTTCTTCACCTGGTTTTTCACTCCCCAGGAATCTCCCTTTGGGGCTCCGCTGGCAGCAGAGAGAAGATCCATGGCCATGGGAAGGAACGTCAGCATGACAACCAGTTTCATCCTTTTGGGATTTTCAGAGCATCCAGAGCTACAGGTTGTCCTCTTTGTGTTGTTTCTGGGGATCTACTCCATGACTCTGGCTTGGAACCCGGGCCTCATTGTCTTGATCAGGATGGAGTCATGCCTCCATTCTCCCATGTATTTTTTCCTTGGAAACTTGTCCTTTGTTGACATCTCATATACATCCTCCATTGCCCCCAAGATGCTCTGCGACTTCTTCAAGCAACAGAAGACAATCTCCTTTGTGAGCTGTGCTGCTCAGTTTTTCTTCTTCATTGGCATGGGGGGCACTGAATGCTGTCTCCTGGTGGCCATGGCATATGACCGGTATGCTGCCATCTCCAACCCTCTTCTCTACACAGCCCTCATGTCACCCACCATCTGCTTGGGGTTGGTCATTATAGAATACACTGGAGGGTTGCTCACTGGATTGGTCCAAATGAGCTCCATATTCCAGCTGCATTTCTGTGGGCCATGAGTCATTAACCACTTTTTCTGTGACCTGCCACCTCTGCTTGTCTTCTCTTGCTCTAGTACCTTCCTCAGCCAGGTAGTGAACTTTCTTGTTGTGTGTGCAGTTGGTGGGACATCAAGTCTTGTCCTGGTGTCCTATGGCTACATCATTGCTGCTGTCATGAAGATTCATTCAACCCAAGGGCAGATGAAGGCTTTCAACACCTGTGTCTCTCATCTGACCACAGTGATTCTCTTCTATGGCTCTGGTCTCTTCTCATATCTCCATTCTAGTGCTGGCTACTCACAGGACCAAGACAAGCTGGTGTCCATGTTCTATGGAGCTGTGATTCCCATGCTGAATCCCATCATATATAGTTTGCGAAACAAGGAGATCAAAGATGCACTGAAAAAACTCAAGGACAGAAAGAAGCAGATGTCCTCTCTGTGTCTTATAGTTCCTTGAGTTAAAAAAAGAAAGAACAACTTAAGTTCTACTGTATGCAAATAGGCATAACATTAAGTAGGTCACAGAATTTGAGTAATGAAGAAGGTATTTCAAGCAAGATCCCCAACCTACATGTCTACTGCACAGTTAGGCTCAACAAAGGTTTTTCTTCCCTTTATCTTTCTTGTCATGAACTGATGCAGCTTTGATTTTGGTCACTTGTGATAGAAAACAAATATTCTTTTTGATGACATTCTTTAGCTTTATGGCATCAGGCGCTGGGTCCAGGATGCCATATCTTAGAGCCAGTTGGGTCATAACCCCAGGACCACAAGCATCCACTACAGACCTCTTCACAATACAATATGGCTCATACCAATCCATTCATCACTTTGCCTTGGATTCCTACCTATCCAAGGGTTGATACTGACCAGGAAGGCTAACCCTGGTTCAGGATCCTGAGAGCTCTAATGGTTTGGGTCTAGCAATGGTTGCTCAGGGCCAGGAGAGCAATAGGGTACCTTTACGCTATGTCCAAGATGAGCCAAGGGTCACATGTGTGGGGTCATGAAGTCCACTGAGCCAGAAATAGGAGCCCAAACCAGCAGATCTAAAGTTGTGAAGTCACAGTGAGCAAAAAGCAGAGATAAGTTTAAGTAAGAAATTCTAAAGGAGAGTAGAGTGCCAAACATTTCACTTTCATGACTGAAACCACCTAGTGACTGGGTGAGACCACTTGGTTTAAGGAATAGGATCAGGGAAGAGAGGCTTCCCCTGGAAACTCTAATTCCATATCTGCTCCCTGGATAGTTCTCAGTCTTGATGCTGTATGGATATTTCCTCTCTGTCCTCACCCCATCCCCCAGCTTACTTTCACTTCGTGTTCTAGAGTTCTTATCTTGTCTCCTGTATCTCTGGAATTTAATCTCAGCCTGTCCCACGAATCTGATATCCCTGCTTTCATTTTTATACATTATCTCAGAAGGGACCCCACTCCAGGACGTGAGATGGGACAACCGAGTCAGTGAGCAGAATTGAATGTGGATTTTAAATCATCTTTGATCCTATTTTACAGGATGGTTCTTCAGCAAAGGACAAACATTTCTGAAGTCCTGCTTCTTTAATGGTTGTGTGTATAAGTTGTAGTGAGTCATGACAGCCATCCCTAAATCATATCAGCGTCGGCTATAAATAGTCTGCCTCAAGCCTTCTTTCAATTCATGCTGTTATTTGATCTAGTCTCTGACCACTTGCATTATTTGTAAAGTGTTCCTTGTTCCTTGACTTCTCCAAACCAGGTTAAGAGTTACGGCAATGTCACAGAAGACTACCTGTTGTATGATTTGATTTACAGGAGATTTCTAGAAAAGACAAACTGTAGAAATGGAAACATATTGGTGGTCACCTAGACTGGTAGGAGCAGGCTTCAGCCATAAATGGGAATGAGGACACCCTGGGGAGTGATGGAAGTATTCTAAAACTGGATTGTGGAGGTAATTGTGCAATTATATAAATTTGCTAAGAACTCATTGAACTGTACATTTAAAATGGGTGAATTTAATGCATGTAAGTTGTGCCTTGATAAAGCTTTTAAAAATAAGTGATAAACTATGAAACAGCAACAACAAAAAAGAAAGAACAGGAAACCAATGCTCTTAGCTGGGTTTGGAGAGAACACAAACACATATTATCCCATTTTTATGCATTAGGACAGTGAGAAACGGTGACGTGCCCGATGTCACACAGCTAGTAACTGACAGAATGCAGATGCAAACCTCAACTCTTTGGCCCCAAACCCATGCTGTTGACCCCTCCACTAGGTGAGCTTTCTTCCCTGTTGTGCGACCTGCCTCCAGTCAGTGCTGCTGGGTGCCATCATGAGGGACTCCACTCACATCGGGATGTGGCCAGAATGCTCATCGGAATGACATGTAAGCAAGAGACACTCTGAGGCCTGATGTCCTCAGACAGTTCATTTAAGCTGCTGTTGTTACTCTTCTTTGAGTGTGATGTGCTCGGGTTCATTTGGTGCTTTTTATATATTGCTCATGTGGCAGACAATTACTACTCTACAAGTTCCCACAGATGGCTTTATTTTCCATCGCTATTAAATTGGTTTTGAACAAGAAAAAAAAAAGAGTTATAGCAATGTGCTCCCATCACATCCTCTATTTCTACCAGCACCTGTGATGCTTTCTTATTTTTTCTTGTTCAGTTATTAGTCTTCTCCCTGAGTTGTTAACATCTGTGTAAACTCCTCTCCATTAAAACATAAGACATGACTGGGGCAAACTCTGTGCTTAATGTTTGGTTAATAAATGAATAAAATCCAAATTCACTTGGCAAATGATTTTGAGATTTTATGCCAAAGGAAGGGAATTAACACTTAATAGATGCTTATTATATGTCAGGCATTGTGCCCAGCAGTTTTTAAGAAATTCTGTTTCAGTTATTTTTTTAAAGATTTATTTATTTATTTTAGAGAAAGGGAGAGAGAGAGAAGGGAGAGGGGCAGAGGGAGAGAGAAATCCTCCTATTAGGTGCTGAGCCTGACATGGGGCTCGTCCCAGGACCCTGAGACCGTGATCCGAGCTGAAATCAAGAGTCAAATGCTCTACCAACTGAGCCACCCTTGTGACCCAAAATTCTGTTTCAATTCTATAACATATGCACAGATTCCTTGCTGAAAAAGAGATTATAACATTAGAGGTAAGAAAATGTCTCCTTTGACCATAGTTCTCAGTTTCAGTTCCTTCCTGCACTCCCCAAGAGGTAACGACTGTTATGTTAGTATGTAAATTTACAATTTTTCTGCATATTCATGTATGTACCAATATATAATATTACTTCATGTGGCTCTGTATTTACATAAATGGTATCATACTGAAGGATGCTTCCATACCCCTTTTTTTTTCTTTCAATGTTATTTCTTGGAGCTCTTTCCATGCTATATATTTCCACATATAAATCTACCTCAGTTTTTTAAAATTATTTCACAGAATTGTCACACCAAAATTTATGTAATTATTCTGCGTTGATGGACATTTAGGTAGTTTCCAGTTTTTGTTAGTTTATTACAAACAGTGTTGCAATATACGTGCTTATACATACCTCTTCGTGCTAATACCCAATTTTTCTGGTAGAAACAGAGAAGTTGAATTGCTATTTATAAGGTCTGTCTATTTTTAAACTTTCACAGACACTGCCAAACTCTCTCTAAAGTGGCTACCAATGGCTATTCCTGCCAACATTCTAGGGCACCTGTCTCCTCATACCCTAGATGAAGGACGATATTAACAAAACTTAACTTTCTTTCTTACCTGATAACCTCTCTATACGTATTCTCTTAATTCTTTTTTTTTAAAGATTTTATTTATTTATTCGACAGAGATAGAGACAGCCAGCGAGAGAGGGAACACAAGCAGGGGGAGTGGGAGAGGAAGAAGCAGGCTCATAGCAGAGGAGCCTGATGTGGGGCTCGATCCCATAACACCGGGATCACGCCCTGAGCCGAAGGCAGGCGCTTAACCGCTGTGCCACCCAGGCGCCCCATATTCTCTTAATTCTTAAAATGATCTTGCTAGATAAGATTGTTTATTGTTTTCATGTACATACAATGTACTACCTACTATATAAAGATTATACACACTCTTTTTTTCAGTTCTTACAACCACATATTAACACAAAATAGAGGTTTTAACCATTTTTATCCAAGAAATGAAATAGTTAAGGCTCAGGAAGGAGGTCAAGCAAACATAAAGGCACACACTAAGAAGTGAAGGAGATCCTACGTGCATATCTACACAACGCTAAGAAATTAATTGAAAATACACATTCTCACATGTATGTTTGGCATTGTCCAGAAATGAAGAAGAAAATATTAAAGCAAATCCTATCAAAAACTATTTTCTCAAGTCATTCATAATTTAAGTGCAGAAAAAGAAAGGAGAACTGACTTCTGTTAAATAGCTAGGGCCAGCTTTGATAAGATCATCACTTGTGTCATATATCAGGAATGACAGGCTTTACTTAAAACAGCATTATTCAAAAATAGATTTCTCAGTGGGACAGTTTTATAAATGGTTTTATTCCCAAGTGACCTGGAAACAAGGGAGAGACAAAAATGTTAAAACAAAAACAGAATGGAATTAATAATGAATTTGTAATGCTTTTCAAGGTAATAGTGGTGATGACGCTCCATCCCAACTTAGGTCATTTACATCTAGATTTAGACGAAAAATGTCCAGTTGTGCTGGAGTCTCTGGTGAAGGAGAACCGTCTCGAGCAGCAATATCAAAACACTGGGGTGAAGAGGGTGATAAGGGAGGAGGAGGGTTGATGTTTTAAAGTCTACCCTGGATTAAGCCAGATAAGAAGAGAGACAACATATATCCATATATACATATACAATGAATTATACATATATACATATACAATGAATTGTATATGCCAGATAAGAAGAGAGACTACATATATACATATACATATATACATATACACATATACACATATACATATACACATATACATATATACATACACATATACATATATACATATACACATACACATATACATATATACATATACATATATACATATACACATATACATATACACATATACATATATACATATACATATACACATATACATATACACATACACATATACACATACACATACACATATACACATATACATATACATATATACATATACACACATACATATACATATATACATATATATACATATACACATATACATATACATATATACATATACATATATACATATACATATATGTATATACATATACACATGTATGTATATACATATATACATATACAATGAATTATACATATATACATATACAATGAATTGTATATGCCAGATAAGAAGAGAGACAACATATATACATATACAATGAATTATACAATGAATTATACATATATACATATACAATGAATTGTTTTTACTGGAGGACTCTAGAAGAAATATACCAACAACTGCTTTCATAGCAACAACTTCTCTGTATTCCCCTTATTAACACTGTGAATTGTATCACTGAACACGGACACATGAACTCCGTCTACACTGGCTGCTGAAAAGTTCTGATCAAAATCTGTGACTCATCTGTAGCAAGAATTTGGGTCATCTGGCACACACTCCGATTCTTATTCCTGGTTCTCTTCTGTATCCCTGCTCTGTGTCTCTCACTGTTCTTTATTCTATTACCATGTATATTTTATGTATCTCTGCAAACTGCTTGCTCAAATATTTGGGAGCAAAGTAGAATACAAAAATGTCTAAGAGTTTGCTTTACACACCAGGTTGGTGCATTTTTTAAAAAATTTTATTTAAATTAAATTTAGGTAACATATATTATTAATTTTGGGGGTAGAATTTAGTGGTTTATCAGTTGCATATAACACCCAGTGCTCATTACATCAAGTGCCCTCCTTAATGCCCATCACCCAATTACCCCAAGTCTCACCCGCCTCCCCTCCAGCAACCCTCAGTTAGTTTCCTACAGTTAAGAGTCTCTTATGGTTTTCCTCCCTCTCTGTTTTTATCTTATTTTATTTTTCCTTCCCTTCCCCTATGTTCATCTGTTTTGTTTCTTTCCACATATGAGTGAAATCATATGGTATTTGTCTTTCTCAGACTGAATTATTTTGCTCAGCATAATACCCTCTACTTTCATCCACGTCCTTGCAAGTGGCAAGATTTCATTCTTTTTGATGGCTGAGTAATATTCCGTTATATATATTTGTATTAATAAATATATTTAGTTATATATATATATACATATATATCACATCTTCTTTACCATTCTTCTGTTGATGGACATCTGGGCTCCTTCCATAGTTTGACTATTGTGGACATTTCTGCTATGAACACTGGGATGCAGGTGCCCTTCAAACCACTATGTTTGTATCCTTTGGGTAAATACCTAGTAGTGCAATTGCTGGGTCATAGGGTAGTTCTGTTTTTAACTTTTTAGGGAATCTCTATACTGTTTTCCAGAGTGGCTGTGCCAGCTTGCATTGCCACCAGCAGTGTAGAAGGGTTCCCCTTCCTCCACGTCCTCACCAACATCTGTCGTTTACTGACTTGTTAATTTTAGCCATTCTCACTGGTGTGAGGTAGCATCTCATTGTGGTTTTGATTTGTATTTCCCTGATGCCGAGTGATGTGGAACAGTTTTACCTGTGCTGTTAGACCAACCCAGTCAAGAAATGGTTTGGTGCATTTGAAAGTGAATTACTCATGTAGTCGCTGATGTCTCTGACCTCTGCTCCAATCCCACCCATGTTCCTACTTTGTAGTCATTCTAGACTTCTTCCCCATAATTCTCCCGGTTCCCTCTCAGTCTCTGTCTCTGTCTCTCTCTGAGCCTCTGTGTATCTCTCTCTCTCTCCGTCTTGGAGAACCATCCTGACCCCCTGGTCCAAGTTGAGGTCCTCCCAAATGTTCTCTTAGACCTCCGTACTTCCCTCTCATACAATTCATCCTTGTTCAATGTCTGTCTTCCCGTTCGACTACAATCTCCACGGCAAAGCACGTGGTGCCTGACACGTACTATATGCACAATTAATTTTTGTGAGTACGTTAATCATGTGACTGTATCTCAGAAAGGGTTTAGAGCTGCCGGTGGACCTATCAGTGACTAATCTCTTCCACTCCCCTCTTTGCACAAATAAAGACCTGAAGCTCCGGGGCGGAGGGGAGTAATTTGCTAATGGCTCCCAGCTGGTTAGTGAAAGCACCCCCTTTCCAGCCCAGCAGCCTTCCGAGCACTCCACAACAGCTGGCGGTGGCGTGTCAACAGCTTGAAGCTGCTTGAACCAAGAACACAGTGTAGGTCAAGGATCTTTGCTTCACAGTTTGGTAACTCTGACTTCTTGTTTTCGGGGAAATCATGCCACCCAGCTCTGTTGCATGAATTTCATGGCTAGGGAAACTGTTCTCCGTCTGATCATAATTGTAATGCCTCACTGGAAGAAACTGGAGAAAGTACGTGTGGACTGGCTGTTTTCATGCCATGTTCCAGAGGTCCCAGGGATCTGTACAGGCCTTTTCTAAGAGGCAGGGAGGAAACCACTGGGCTTTGGGGCCCTGGCCCTTGTTCAATCAATCGAGGCAGTTCCCCCCCCCCTTTTTTTTTTACATGTTTTATTTATTTTTTTTAAATAAATATTTTTTCTTTATTATCTTCACTTATTTATTTTTTTATTATAATAATATTTTGTATTATATTATGTTAGTCACCATACATGTTTTAAATATTAGTTTCTGTGTAAACTTGCATTTGAAAATAAAGGTTCCACTGCTAAAATTATGCTTATAATCTGTAAATTTAATACAGTTCTCTAATTTTGTGAGTGAAGAAGTGACAGGCTGAGGAAGAGAAGCAGTTCACAAGAGAATGACAAGACTGGGATTCACGCTTACTTCTCCTGACTCCTGGTGCCTTGACTGTGCACTTCACGTACACACACACACACACACACACACACACTCTCACACAAACTCACAGTACTCTCTCACACAAACACATGTACACTCACATAGGCATACTCACAATACTTTCTCACACACACAATACACTCATACACAATCACACAACATATAAATACACACACACACACACACACACACACACCCCATGGAGGTGAAGGGGAAGGAGGGAGGAGGTGGTTCTTGTTAACATCCTGACACCAATAAAGTGGGGCTCAGGGCTTTCTCCACCCCAGGAGCTTGGCTTGCTTCATTCTTCCCTCTCTCCATCCTACTTGTGCAGTGACCAGCTGCTCTCCTTCCCTCTTCCTGCTCAGGAGAAGTTCTGTTCTTGTCCCTTTGTGCATATAGCTATTCTCCATCTTTTCCTGGGGGTGCAGCAAGCAGGAAAGGCAGGTCACATTGGAAACCTGAGCTTTTCCAGTGGAAACAGAGTTGTTGCCCCTGGAGAAAGGACTTCGGACTCCAGTAGAAGTTCTCTTACTGGGAGGAAGGGTGTGATAGCAGGAAATTTTGCCTCCCGGAGCCCTGATACCACAGTGCATGGGTGGTCCCCCAGTATATCTATGAAAAATCAGCCATACAAAATAACCACAACAAGGCAGAATGTGGCTGGTTGAGCTGAGTCAACCAGTGGAGGACTCCCCTGCCCCTTGGACACACAGGCAGGGACACATTTCTTCAAACACAAAGATTCAAGCTCAAAACCAAGGAAAGGAAATATTTGGATGCCAGAAAGAGAGAACTCAAAATCAGAGCGATTAGTGGGAACTGAAGTTCTGTGGCTAAGGGGCTTTCTGAGTCATAGCGGGGTACTGGGACATCAGGGGCTGTGGGAGGTGATCCAGGTCACTGGACCTGTGTACAATATTCACAGGGGACTGGCAGTCAAGAGAGGCCATCTGTCTCAGCCACCACCTGCAGATGAGAAAAATTCTACCCACTGGCTTGTGGGAAATAGTTGAGATGCTTGCCACCTTCTAAGATCTACCAGAACCCCAGGCCTGTGTGCCTGCAGATGTGAGGTTTTATTTCACACTGATGCCAAACACTGGTCCAGGAGGAGGTATCAGGCCTCAGCAGAGACAAATTTAGAACCACCTTGGAGGGACAACTGCACGAACCAGAACAAACTGGCCTCCCACAGCAAACCCCAGTGGAAAAGGAGCTCAAGAGTCATAAGTTACAAACCACACAAGGAAACAAGCCAGCAAGAGGAAGTAGCAGTGGGAACAACAAGTGGGAAAATGTACATGCCAAGACCCCTATGGGACAGACTCGCCTCAACATCTATTAGTAAATGATCACAGCTGTAGTTATCAGCTGGAGCAAGTTAATTGGGTTGTAGACTCGTGGACCCTGCACCATGCAGACGCTGCAAAGGAGCTCAACAAACTCTTATTGTATAGATTCAGAAACAGAGATTTAGAGAGAGGAAGGGACTTACTGAGGTCACCGCAGGTTAGTGGCAGATGAGGAACAGAACCCAAATCTCCAGAATTCTAACCCTGTGCTACTTTTACTACCCCAATGATGCCCTAATTTCCCAGTTAGACATGAAAAACCTAGCTTCAAGAGAGGACCAAGAGGAAAGAGGGACAGAAAGACCTTCTTAAGACCTTAAAACCAGAGCCAAGGCCCTCGGTCTCATTAGCCAAGCTCAGATTTGGTTGTATAACAACTAGAAATTTTAAATAAAACCCCTCTTAGTTTCTTTTGCATTATGCTGACCTGTTTCTCTTTCCTATTCTTCCTCCACCTTTCTTAGTCCTTGTCCTGTCAGCATGAAGGAATTGTCATCAGAATTGGGGCAAGTCAGTTCCAATAGTTCCTCCTTCCTACCCAACTTCTACCCTACCCTCTAGGCAGACCCTGCCTGCACACTGCGCAGAAGGATGGGGGGGAGGGGTGAGACCTGGTACCTTTAAGCCAGCCCCACTAGCTGCAGGTACTTGGCAGGGATGGGGATAAAGGTGGGTATGGAAGTGGATATGGGTTCAGTCCTTCAGGGACAGAGCTTTAAACGCTGGTTCCAACATAAATAAGGCAAAAGCTCTTGGCACATAGGAGTACTCCCTCTGGGCTCTTATAATTCATTTGTTACATAAGACACTAGGCTCACACAATCCCAGATTCACCCAGGATATAATTATAGATCAGAAAACCAAATTATGGTTTTCAGCCGGTCCTCCGAGTCGAGCTGGATAGGTACCAGACCAGCCTAAACAACCACGGAACCAGCCTGAGACGCAGGAAGACGCATCTGGATCTCTACAAATGAACATCTCCAGCGCTGAGTATTGAGGTACGAAGCGGGGAGCCATGAAACTGTGCACAGATATCGGAAGATAAACGGAAGGGGGAGGGAGCCGCCGCGTTCGGGCACCGGGAAGCGGTAGCCACTTGCACGGGGGAGCGGGCGGGCTCGAGGTCGGCACCCGCAAAACAGCAGACTGAGACCGTGAGCCGGGTGCGCGCCACCAGGCATCTCACGGAACCCCGGAATCCCGGTGCGCTCACTGGATCCAGACTGAGACCGGGAGATCCCGGAGCGCGCGCGGGGCGGCTGGCGGCTGGCGGCATTAGAAACACAAAGGACAGAGACGCCGGCCCTGGAAGTGAGGGCTGGGACGCCGGGTGTGGGGCGCACATCCCGGGACGCTGCAGGGTTGAGCAGCACCAACAGAAACAGAGTTAAAGTGGCCAGAACATTAGTAGAGAACGGGCCACAATCCCTCTGTTCTGTGACAGAGGCTGAAATTCGGCCGCTGCTGCTCTGACTCTCAGAAGAGGCACAGCAAACCGCCAGGGAAAGCCGCCAGAGAACAAAAGCCTGGAAATACCGGCTCAGGGAGTGCCCATCCCCATCCTCCCTCGCAGGGGACGCGGAGACTCTACCCAAACAGGGTTGCCTGAGTATCGGCGCGGCAGGCCCCTCCCCCAGAACACAGAAGGCAAGCTGAAAAATCAAGAAGCCCACAACCCGGGCGCCTGGGTGGCGCAGTCATTGAGCGCCTGCCTTCGGCTTAGGGCGTGATCCCGGCGTTCCGGAAAGGAGTCCCTCATCGGGCTCCTCCGCTGGGAGCCTGCTTCTTCCTCTCCCACTCCCCTGCTTGTGTTCCCTCTCTCGCTGGTTGGCTGCCACATAAATAAATAAATAATATCTTTAAAGAAGAAGCCCACATCCCTAAGATCCCTATAAAACAAGGGGCACGGCCTGGGACCCAGTCAAGAATTTGGGCTCTGGAAACCCCGCAACCTCTCTTCATCAGAATGACAAGAAGGAGAAGCCCCCCCCAGCAAAGAAAAGACAGTGAGTCTGTGGCCTCTGCCACAGAAATAATGGATACGGATGTAACCAAATTATCAGAAATGGAATTCAGAGTAACGATGGTCAAAATGATGAGTAGAATTGAAAAAACTATTAACGAAAAGGTTACTGAGAATATAGAATCCTTAAGGACAGAAATGAGAGCGAACCTGACAGAAATTAAAAATTCTATGAGCCAAATGCAGGCAAAACTAGAGGCCCTGACGGCCAGGGTCGCAGAAGCAGAGGAACGGGTTAGTGAATTGGAGGATGGGTTAATAGAGGAAAAAATGAAAATAGAAGATGGTCTTAAAAAAATCCATGCCCACGAATGTAGGTTACGGGAAATTACTGACTCAATGAAACGATCCAATGTTAGAATCATCGGCATCCCCGAGGGGGTGGAGAAAAACAGAGGTCTAGAAGAGATATTTGAACAAATTGTAGCTGAAAACTTCCCTAATCTAGCAAGGGAAACAAACATTCGTGTCCAAGAGGCAGAGAGGACCCCTCCCAAGCTCAACCATGACAAACCTACGCCACGTCACGTCATAGTGAAATTCGCAAATATTAGATGCAAGGATACAGTATTGAAAGCGGCCAGGGCAAAGAAATTTCTCACGTACCAAGGCAAAAGCATCAGAATTACGTCAGACCTGTCTACACAGACCTGGAATGAGAGAAAGGGTTGGGGGAGCATATTTAAAGCTCTTTCAGAGAAAAACATGCAGCCAAGGATCCTTTATCCAGCAAGGCTGTCATTCAGAATTGATGGAGAAATAAAGACATTTCAGAATCGCCAGTCACTAACCAATTTTGTAACCACGAAACCAGCCCTACAGGAGATATTACGGGGGGTTCTATAAAAGTCAAAAGGCCCCAAGAGTGATACAGAACAGAAAGTCACAGCCAATACAAACAAAGACTTTACTGGCAACATGGCAACATTAAAATCATATCTCTCAGTAATCAGTCTTAATGTAAATGGTTTGAACCATCCGATAAAACGCCACAGGGTTGCAGATTGGATAAAAAGAAATGACCCATCCATTTGCTGTCTACAAGAGACTCATTTCAAACCCAAAGATGCATTCAGACTGAGAGTAAGGGGATGGAGTACCATCTTTCACGCAAATGGACCTCAAAAGAAAGCTGGGGTAGCAATTCTCATATCAGATAAATTGGATTTTAAACTACAGACTATAGTTAGAGATGCAGAAGGGCACTATATTATTCTTAAGGGAAGTATTCAACAAGTGGATATGACAGTTATAAATATATATGCCCCCAACAGGGGAGCAGCAAGATACACAAGCCAACTCTTAACCAGAATAAAGAGACACATAGATAAAAATACATTAATAGTAGGGGACCTCAACACTCCACTATCAGAAATAGACAGAACACCCTGGCAAAAACTAAGCAAAGAATCAAAGGCTTTGAATGTCATACTCGACGAGTTGGACCTCATAGATATATATAGAACACTACACCCCAGAACCAAAGAATACTCATTCTATTCTAATGCCCATGGAACATTCTCAAGAATAGACCATGTTCTGGGACACAAAACAGGTCTCAACCGATACCAAAAGATTGAAATTATCCCCTGCATATTCTCAGACCACAACGCTCTGAAATTGGAACTCAACCACAAGGAAAAATTTGGAAGAAACTCAAACACTTGGAGACTAAGAACCATCCTGCTCAGGAATGACTCGATAAACCAGGAAATCAAAAATCAAATTAAACAATTTATGGAGACCAATGAGAATGAAAATACAACAGTCCAAAACCTATGGGATACTGCAAAGGCAGTCCTAAGGGGGAAATACATAGCCATCCAAGCCTCACTCAAAAGAATAGAAAAATCTAAAATGCAGTTTTTATATTCTCACCTCAAGAAGCTGGAACAGCAACAGAGGGACAGGCCTAATCCACGCACGAGGAAGCAGTTGACCAAAATTAGAGCTGAAATCAATCAAGCAGAAACCAGAAGTACAGTAGAGCAGATCAACAGGACTAGAAGCTGGTTCTTTGAGAGAATCAATAAAATTGACAGACCACTGGCAAGACTTATCCAAAAGAAAAGAGAAAGGACCCAGATTATTAAAATTATGAATGAAAAAGGAGAGGTCACGACGAGCACCATTGAAATTGGAAGGATTATTAGAAATTTTTATCAACAGCTATATGCCAATAAACTAAGCAATCTGGAAGAGATGGAATCCTTCCTGGAAACCTATAAACTACCAAGATTGAAACCGGAAGAAATTGATTCCTTAAACAGGCCAATTAATTATGAAGAAATTGAGTCAGTGATAAACAACATTCCAAATAACAAAACTCCAGGCCCGGACGGTTTTCCTGGGGAATTCTACCAAACATTCAAAGAAGAAATAATACCTATTCTCCTAAAGCTATTTCAAAAAATAGAAACAGAAGGAAAGCTACCAAACTCATTCTATGAGGCCAATATTACCTTGATCCCCAAACCAGGCAAAGACCCCATCAAAAAGGAGAATTACAGACCGATTTCCCTAATGAATATGGACGCCAAAATCCTCAACAAGATACTTGCTAATAGAATCCAACAATACATTAAAAGGATTATCCATCACGATCAAGTGGGATTCATACCTGGGATGCAAGCGTGGTTCAATATTCGCAAATCAATCAGCGTGATACATCATATCAACAAGAAAAGACTCAGGAACCATATGATCCTCTCAATCGATGCCGAAAAAGCATTTGACAAAATACAGCATCCTTTCCTGATTAAAACCCTTCAGAGTGTAGGAATAGAAGGTACATTTCTCAATCTCATAAAAGCCATCTATGAAAAGCCTACTGCAAATATTATTCTCAATGGGGAAAAGCTGGAAGCCTTTCCCTTAAGATCAGGAACACGACAAGGATGCCCACTCTCGCCACTATTATTCAACATAGTACTAGAAGTCCTTGCAACAGCAATCAGACGACAAAAAGGGATCAAAGGTATTCAAATTGGCAAAGAAGAAGTCAAAATGTCTCTCTTCGCAGATGACATGATACTCTATATGGAAAACCCAAAAGAAGCCACTCCCAAACTATTAGAAGTTATAGAGCAATTCAGTAACGTGGCAGGATACAAAATAAATGCTCAGAAATCAGTTGCATTTCTATACACGAATAACGAGACTGAAGAAAGAGAAATTAGGGAATCCATCCCATTTACAATAGCACCAAAAACCATACGTTACCTTGGAATTAACTTAACCAGAGACGTAAAGGACCTATATTCTAGAAACTATAAATCACTCTTGAAAGACATTGAGGAAGACATAAAAAGATGGAAAGATATTCCATGCTCATGGATCGGAAGAATTAACATAGTTAAAATGTCCATGCTACCCAGAGCAATCTACACTTTCAATGCTATCCCGATCAAAATACCAAAGACATTTTTCAAAGAACTGGAACAAACAGTCCTTAAATTTGTATGGAAACAGAAAAGGCCCCGAATCTCCAAGGAACTGTTGAAAAGGAAAAACAAAGCTGGGGGCATCACAATGCCGGATTTCGAGCTGTACTACAAAGCTGTGATCACAAAGACAGCATGGTACTGGCACAAAAACAGACACATAGACCAATGGAACAGAATAGAGAGCCCAGAAATGGACCCTCGGCTCTTTGGGCAACTAATATTTGATAAAGCAGGAAAAAACATCCGGTGGGAAAAAGACAGTCTCTTCAATAAATGGTGCTGGGAAAATTGGACAGCTACATGCAAGAGAATGAAACTTGACCACTATCTCACACCATACACAAAAATAAACTCCAAATGGATGAAAGACCTCGATGTGAGACAGGAATCCATCAAAATTCTAGAGGAGAACATAGGCAACAATCTCTACGACATCGGCCAAAGCAACCTTTTTCATGACACATCCCCAAAGGCAAGAGAAACAAAAGATAAAATGAATTTATGGGACTTCATCAAGATTAAAAGTTTCTGCACAGCCAAGGAAACAGTCAGAAAAACTAAGAGGCAGCCCACGGAATGGGAGAATATATTTGCAAATGACACTACAGATAAAGGACTGGTATCCAAGATCTACAAAGAACTTCTCAAACTCAATACACGAGAAACAAATAAACAAATCAAAAAATGGGCAGAAGATATGAACAGACACTTTTCCAATGAAGACATACAAATGGCTAACAGACACATGAAAAAATGTTCAAAATCATTAGCCATCAAGGAAATTCAAATCAAAACCACACTGAGATACCACCTTACGCCAGTTAGAATGGCAAAAATAGACAAGGCAAGAAAGAACAATTGTTGGAGAGGATGTGGAGAAAGGGGATCCCTCCTACATTGTTGGTGGGAATGCAAGTTGGTACAGCCACTCTGGAAAACAGTGTGGAGGTCCCTTAAAAAGTTAAAAATTGAGCTACCCTATGATCCAGCCATTGCACCACTGGGTATTTACCCCAAAGATACAGACGTAGTGAAGAGAAGGGCCATATGCGCCCCAATGTTCATAGCAGCAATGTCCACAATAGCTAAATCGTGGAAGGAGCCAAGATGCCCTTCAACAGATGACTGGATTAACAAGTTGTGGTCCATATATACGATGGAATATTACTCAGCTATCAGAAAGAACGAGTTCTCAACATTTGCTACAACATGGACGGCACTGGAGGAGATAATGCTAAGTGAAATAAGTCAAGCAGAGAAAGACAACTATCATATGATTTCTCTCATCTATGGAACATAAGAACTAGGATGATCAGTAGGGGAAGAAAGGGATAAAGAAAGGGGGGGTAATCAGAAGGGGGAATGAAACATGAGAGACTATGGACTATGAGAAACAAACTGAGGACTTCAGAGGGGAGGGGGGTGGGGGAATGGGATAGACCGGTGATGGGTAGTAAAGAGGGCACGTATTGCATGGTGCACTGGGCGTTATACAGAACTAATGAATCATTGAGCCTTACATCGGAAACCGGGGATGTACTGTATGGTGACTAACATAATATAATAAAAAATCATTAAAAAAAAAAAAAAAAAAAGAAATGAAATCCAACCCATTCAGGACTAAAAAAAAAAAAAAAAAAAAAAAGAAAACCAAATTATTTTATAATAAGAAGTAACAAAGAGCACACAGTAGGCCCAGAGTAAGTGCTCAGAAATATTGGTGTACATTGTAATGAAAATCCCATAATAATGTTGCTTCAGCTTGAATATTCATTCCCAACCATTCATGGCCTGATTTTCCCGGGGTGTGTTTGAGAATTGTGGTCAGCTTTGTCTGCTTTATTCATTTACTTACTCATTCAATAGTAGCAAGTATTGGTTGCCCATCAGCTAAGTACCAGATACTGCGCTAGACCCTGTAATACAACAATGAAGTGAAAGGATACAGTCTCTTCCCATAAGGAGCTCACATTTTACTAGAAGAAAGAGTCAAACAAAAAGGTCATTAAAATATACCATGACAAATGCAAGGGATGCTATGGAGCACATGAGAGAGACATTATAACATTAACCGATGTTCTACATTAATTAATGTTTCATTAGAGGTACAATCCCAGGGCAGCAAAGGTAAAGGCACAAGGGAGCTAAGGCCGGGACAGAGACAAAGCAAACTAAGGGGGTATATCACTGAGCTGATCACAGCTTAAGGAAAGATACAGTCGTCTAGTATCTTTGGACAGATCACATGAAGCCACCAGTTCTCCAAACGGTCCATTAGAAGGAAGAGCAAATTATTTGCCAGATCCCACCTATCTCTTGTCTCTAACTCATTCACGTTCACTGGCATGTGGAATTAAGTCCTCTGTACTTCAGGGCTGCATTATCCACTTCCTCTTGCCAACTGCTGGAGAAGCCATATCCCACATGGCCCAGTACTACCGCTGAGCTCAAAACTGAGGAAGGAGCCAAAGTCTCTTTGGGTCCAGCAGTGTTTATGGTCTCCAGATACAACATAGGATGTCAAAAGACAACTCTTCAGCTTGGTTTGCCTCCACAACATCCACTAACAAGTACACATGGTCAAAATTTTCTTACGTCTTCACACTCTTCATGTCTCCCTGCCCTAATCCCTGGTAAATGCCGTTCTGTGTTCTGTCTCTACGAATTTGCTTCTTCTAGGAACCTCATATAAGCAGAATCATACAGTATTGGTCCTTTTTTGTTTGTCTAGTCCCAAATTTGACAAGCCTCAGAACACTGGCATAAAATAATTTCTGGGATGTGAATTCTTCAACTTCAAACATAAATCGGATGCCCGTCATAAATGGAATGTCTTGCCCTGTTGGCTCCATCACCTTGGGGCCTGTAAGTCTCTACCACTGACTGTTCTGGGACCTCATTAATAGCGTTCTAAGACTGCAAAGTTCTTACTACATTTGTTCTTTTATTCAGCTATTTTTTCCAACAAATATTTATCAACCACTTACTGTGTGTCAGATACTTTTCTACGGAAGACTGGTATTCATGTGGATAGGTTGTGAAAATAATTGAAATATGTTCTCCTTGTAGGTTAACAGGTACTTTTCCAAGCCTATCAAGTACCCTATCTGCTCTGATCCCTGCCTTGGAAACCTTGAAATTCTTCATGACCCACCAATAAAGGAATACTTGGGCCAACAAGAGGCCTCTAGGACCCTCACACTATGGTCTGAATCCATTCGGATTAGTCATTAAACAAGATAGACTTACTCATACTCCCACAGGACTTCCAGGATGGTGGGCACGTAAGCCAACCACCTTCTCTTGCTTGCATCTGGTTTACAGCATCGCTGTCAAGATGGCGATAGCACAAAGTCTGATCTCAGCCACCAGAGGGTTAAACGGACAATTTGGGTTCAGTTGAAGAAAATGTTTTCTAAGAACCAGAATTGTATGCAAACGGTAGGTAGGGAGCCACCCTGCCCTGGAGGCATCTAAGCAGAGGTTGTGTTATATTGGATTGTAAGAGTTGGAAGTGGCTCAAGCCTTGGCTGGGAGGGCAGGTCCACTCCAATCATGGGCTTCTATAATTCTATGATTCTAAATTGGGCATCAGTAAACTACAGACCACAGCCAAAATTCAGCTCCGCCCCCACCCCATTTTTGTAAATAAAGATTTATTGGCACACAGCATGCCCATGCATTTACATATCATCTCTTTCTGATTTACAAGGGCAGAATTGAGTAGTTACCACAGAGATCATTTGGTTGCAAAGCCTCAATTTTTTTGCTCACTGGCCATTTACAGCAAAAATTTGTGAACCCCATTCTGAAAGACTCCTAGGATGAATTCTTTGATAAAGCAACCAATCACTTCTAATTTACCTTTGTCATTAATCCAGATGGCATGGCTACTAGATTGTTTTCCTTAAAGAGATGCCTATCTTTGTTTAGGATCTTAGTAAAAAATATTCAGGTGATCCCTCAGGGTCGGTACGGCTTCCCATGCTGTCAAATGGACAACAAGAGGAAAGTCAAGCTCTTGATTTGCTATAACATGCCTTTTCTCCTACTTCCATTGTGAGAGGACTGAACTACAGAGTCAGCCTGAACACGGCAGCAAGCTCAGCAAAGCTGAAAGCAGATACACACTGAGCTCCTACCTGGGTCATATGGAGATTTACGTGGACGATTTACAACCTCACCTGTTACATACAGGTAGATGCTACTGCTTATGTTTCATAGTTGAGGTGACAGAGGTTTAGGGAGGCTCCAGAATTTGCCCAAAGTCACATATGGAGCCAGGATGTTGCCTACATTTCAATTCTGAAAACTCTGTTTCACATCCATGTTTATCAGTCCAGACTTGAGATATTTTGAGTGACAATACTAAGCAGAACAAAATGTAGACTGAATAGACCCACAACCCAGCCCATGTTCTTCATGTCATATTTAGAACACCAAAAAAAAAAAAAAAGAGAGAGAGAGACAGTAGGAATATCTCTTTTTTTAAAAAGACTTATTTATTTTAGAGAGAGAGTGAGTGAGCAAGAGAATGCAGAAGGAGAGGGAGAGGAAAAATCTCAAGTTGACTCCCCACTGAGCAAGGAGCCCAGTGTAGGTCTCAATAACACAACCCTGAGATCATGACCCCAACCAAAAACAAGAGCTGGAAGCTCAACCCACCGAGCCACCCAGGCACCTCTGAGACAATAGGAATATTTCATTGGAGGACCCCAAGCTCCCAATTCCACATAATTTTGGAAGAACCACCTCACCTAATTTGCTTGTTTTACCTTAACCTATTCGTGATTATTTTGGGTAGAAAGAAAAATGTCTCTGCTCAAAGTCCCATCTGAAGATCCTGTGGTTAAAGAGGGAAAGATTGAATGTTAGACTGGTTTTGTTACCCAATAATGAAACAAATATAGAAATATGAAATCTGCCAGCTGTTGACTCAGGGAGGTCAAATGCCACTCAGTTATTTCTTTTGTTCAGCTATTCCTCAAAGAGGAAGTTACATGACAGGAAAGACGTGGGGACTGAGGATCGAGGACATAGAGGAATCCCACTGTATTTCCAGTCCCGTTGTGTACAAAGCCCTTCATGTGAAGATGCTTTCAGCTGAAGGAGAATACAAGAAGCACTCTTCATATTAGACTCATGTCATTAGGAACCTCAAAGGCAGATGGGGAGGGGGAATGTGTTGGTCCTAACTGCTCTGTCTCTGCAGAGCTTAGATTAGAAAGGAGATGGAAAGGGAAGAGAGCTTGGAGGGTTCACTTGTTCACCCAGACTCTTAAAAGAGCATTAAATTTGGTATTGGCTACTCCAAATATGGCACCTACAATGGGTGCCCAACAAATAATAGATGCTCAATAAGTATTTATTTAGGGAGGTGGGTTGGGGGGATGGGGTAACTGGGTGATGGGCATTAAGGAGGGCACACATGACTTGATGAGCACTGGGTGTTATACACAACTGTTGAATTACTGAACTCTACCTCTGAAACTAATGATACACTCTATGTTGGCTAATGAATTTAAATTTAAGAAAATAAGTGTTTATTTAGTGGGTGGATGAAACAGGCTTCCATTAGAATGTCCTGGAGAACCGTGTTGGGAAGGGTATGAAAGCAGCCTCAGAACTCAGCGGGAATGAATGGTATGGCTGATGAGTGATGTCTGCCATGATGTGGAATAAGGAAGCGCAGCCTAAAGATGGAGTCAGTGTTTGTTTCTTCTTCAATGCAGTGGAAATGTCACCTTACATCACAGACTTGTGTCCCTCAAACCTACATATGGAAATGGCAAAGAGAAAAAAAGAGCAGAAAGGGAATAGTTGAAGCGAAAAAGCATTAGAAAAATTGGGAGGAAGAGGGAAGGGAAAAACGTTAACGGAGAAAAGAAAAAAAATGGCATAGGCTGCTAAATCCTGACCTAGATTTCAGTGGGAATGTGCGGCATTTCACATGGGCCTTCTGTTTTTACCAAGATTAAAAGGACTCAAGGAACCACAGTGTTCTTATTTTTGGGGTCAGAATGCAAACAATCCTGGTGGGAAGAGCAGTCTCAGAGGGGAAGGGCTTAACAAAGTAGCTCTCAAAACATCAGGTTAGCAATCCACTGTTCAGAAAAGAAAATACTGTCACTTTGTTAACTGATACCTCCTGGGTTTTCCAGAACCGAGTTTATTCCAGAGTCTATACAAGTCATTGTTCCTCAACCCATTTGGTGACCATTTGACTGGTTTCCTGGATCCCTGCTAAAAATAAGAAAGGGATTGGTCCCCACAAACACAGCCAGGGTTTCCTGCCCATGTCAGACCTCAGGTGAAATGCAGAAGTAGGAAACAGCTGGGCCTGCTCCAAGCCCACACAGAACTGAACCTCAGACGTGAATCATGGTTTGGCTCAGAAGGTTGCACGTGCTCAAACTGAGAAAGAAAGCAGACGTGGGACTTCCCTCTTACCTCTTTCTGGAGGAAGTGAAATCAGGCTTCTGCAGCCCTGATGCGTATCTTTTGCAGAAAACATGGCCTTTTTCTTTTAGAGACCAAAGTTTGGTTTTTAGGCCCTTGAGAGCAGCTATCTGGAGAGTTCCTGCGATTGCGTATGCATTTCAGCACAAGAAAAAGCAGAGGAAGTTGCCGGTGAGCAAAGTAAAGCAAGGAAGGAATGAGTGGCCCCCATAGTCAAGGTCTCACAGCCACTTCCTCACATCTGACTGCCGTGGCCAGCAATTCCAGCCAGTAGCATGCAAAATTAAGTTGTGCTGGAATTCCCATCATTTTACACTTCTCTTTTCATTGTTTCTCCATGAATAGAAAAGAGAACTTCCCTGAACACAGCAATCACAGGCTTCAGATCATTTCAGGTATACGGAAATTCCAAAATAATTTGTTTCTTTGGTGTTTAAAATGCATTTTCATTGCTTCTTTTCCTGAGTACAAAAGCCATGATTATTCCATACCCATCCCTGTGTTTGGTACTTAGTAGATTCTCACTAAAAATGTGTCAGATGAGTAAAGATATGCTCCTTGCTGAAAACTCAAAAAATACAGGAAAGTAAGAGGGAAAAATTTACGTCATCTGTAAAACCTACCAGCTGGATGTCATCGCTGTCAGTGGGTTGGTGTATCTCTCTAGTGATACAGACGTGCACATTGTGGAGGTCACACTGAATGTCTGTCACTGAACATTACGGCATAAGAATTTCTTATGTCACTAAAATTTTTTGAAAATATAGTTATGATGGCTGTAAAATATTTTGTCATATGCATGCAATATAATTTCACTCCTGTTGGCTCTCTTAGCTATTTTCCCCTTTTTGTTATGGTAGAAATGAAGAAGACTGTCCAAAAACAGGACGACTGCGTGCATTCAGAGATATAGGAACACCTGCATAGAGGACGATCTATAATCCCATTGTTGCAGAAGAGCGAGAATATACCAGGCTCTATCAACAGGTGAACAAAAAGTAATAAATTGTCAGCACGTCTCCAAAACTGGGGAAGTGCGAGGGTTTTCTCATGATGATGAACTAGGCCTGCAACAGTCTGACAAGGAGTGTGTGGGGATTTTAATAGTTTTATTGGAAGTACTTGAGGGCACTCACCTCTAATTTTTCTAGTGGTAGAATCACTCTACTGAGCCTCAAATTTATAACTAACTCATTTATAAATTAGCCAGGACATCCCATGCACAAGCTCACTTCTCTGGCCAAATATAAACTGGACACTGGCTCATACATGAATCCCTCCCAGACATAAGCAAATTCCTCCAAGCAGGATAACCTAGGCATGAATAAACCCAGAACATCACCAAGGTTTTAATAATAACAAGTGGAGTTCAACTTGTGAACCTGGACAACTGGTCTCATTCTACCTGAAAACACCTGTCACTGCATCGGTGGCAATATGCCTCCATGCAATTCCCTGAAATCTTTTCCCCAGGTTGCATGCAGGTGGTAGTGTATTGATACCTGTAAACCGAAACATGATGTTTTCATCCTCAGCACTGCGTCTGGTTTGGGGGTCACGAGGGTACCATTGGGAGCTTCTTTAATTCCTTTGGCTTCTTTGGCTACCACTGAAGATGCACCCTAGT
The DNA here is from genome assembly GCF_024610735.1 of Ursus americanus. NCBI lineage: Eukaryota > Metazoa > Chordata > Mammalia > Carnivora > Ursidae > Ursus > Ursus americanus. Next base: position 35,820,493 of record NC_142150.1, on the reverse strand, counting down.
TGTCTTAAAGTAGTGATGGGCTGGGCTTCGATTAATTCTCGTACTAGATCAGTGGGTCTGGAAACACTCTTCCAACTTATGGGGTCTAACAGACATAGCATTGGCACATAGAAGGAAATGCATGAAATTATGTTCTAATGATGGAACAAATGAATTGTTGCTTTAAAAAATGAGAAACAAAGGGGCACGTTCATGAGTACATGAACTTAGCAGAACAAAGAATTAGAGCTGCAACAACAGGTACCAACTTATTGCCAAGTGTAGACACACACACACACAAAGGATGTATAAGCGTATATATATATATACACAAATATTCCTTGCCCCTGTCTGCTTTTGATCAGTCAAAATCTAGAGTGTGGATTTTCTCTTTACTTACACATTTCTCCCTGAAAGGAAACAGCACAGTGTGGGGACCGCTTGCTTCCCTCTGAATGCCGAGGACAGTACACACTGAGCTTTCCAGCGTGTAGCAAAACCAGGTGGTCTTCGGGTCCCTGCAGCTCTGCCGCAGGTAATGGCACCGCCACAGTCTGGACTATTAGGCTTGTAACCGTGAAACCCCACAGGACTTGTGTCCAAGATCATCACTCCTGTGACCTGCCTTCACCCTCAGGGGAGTGGGAACCCCAGGCCTTGGCCTTGACCTACGGCGAGCCTAGGTAAGGTGGAGGCAGGGTGCCTCCGCGACGGTGATGGTGCCGCTCTCCTCTGCATTTACAGTAAAAGGAAACCGCTATTGGAGTCCCAAGAGAGAGCCGTCAAGGAAAATTTGAAACATCAGAGCAAAAAGTGAAACCAAGGCTTTCTTTCAAAGCCGGAAATCTCTAAGACATGCGGTCGCACTTTTTCTGAGAGCCCACCGCTGCAGGGTCACCAGCCCGGGGCTGGGGCCGGGGGGAGGCAGTTAGGGTAGTTAACGGTTAAGGATATAGGGCTGTCTTTGCCTAGCCAGGACAACATGAGTCTGCAAAGTCCCAAGGGGCCTTGGTATTCCAATTGCCTCTCATTTCCCTATTTTGCAATGACCTTAGCCTGAAGAGGAACTGGTGGCTTTAGGAGGACCGTTGTAAGCATCTGCTTTGGCAGCCGCCTTCTCTCCCATCTGTTCAGTTTGCGCCGAGCTCACGGCCGCTGCTAACGGCCGGCGTGTGGCCGGGCTGCCTGAGCCATGAACAGCCTCGGGGGCGCTCTCCTCTTCTGGGCGGTGGTAGCGTGGGCTAACACAGACGAGCCTTTGGGAGAGACAAGTGAGGCCGGATTTCAAAAATGCAAGAATACCTTAAAACTACCTGTTCTCGAGGTCTTACCCGGAGGGGGCTGGGACAACCTGCGGAACGTGGACATGGGACGGGTGATGGCCCTGGCTTACAGGAGCTGCAGGACCACGGAGGATGGGCAGTACATCATCCCCGATGAAATCGTCAGCATCGCCCAGAAACAGAGCAACCTGGAGATGAACTCTGAAATCCTGGAGTCCTGGGTGAATTATCAGAGCAGCACCTCCTTCTCCATCAACTCGGAGCTTTCCCTCTACTCCAAGGTCAATGGCAAATTCTCCTCTGATTTCCAGAAGATGAAGACCCTCCAAGTGAAAGACCAAGCGGTAACTACCCGGGTTCAGGTAAGAAACCTGATCTACACAGTCAAAATCAACTCGGCTTCAGAGCTAAGCTGGAAGTTTAAGAAAGAGCTCATGGACATCTCTGACCGCCTGGAGAACAACCAGACGCGGATGGCCACGTACCTGGCCGAGCTTCTGGTCCTCAACTACGGCACCCACGTCATCACCAGCGTGGACGCGGGCGCTGCTCTCATCCAGGAGGACCACATCAGGACCTCATTCTTGCAGGACGGCCAGAGCAGCCACACTGCCGTGACCGCGGCTGCGGGCATAGCCTTCATGAACATCGTGAACTACAAATTTGAGGAAAACTACACCTCGCAGAGCGCCCTCACCAAGGGCTATCTCTCGAACCGCACCAACTCCAGGGTGCGAAGCATCGGAGGGGTCCCTTTCTTCCCGGGCATCACCCTGCAGGCCTGGCAGCAGAGCATCGCCAACCACCTGGTGGCCGTAGACCGCGCGGGCCTGCCTCTGCATTTCTTCATCAACCCCGACACGCTGCCCGAGCTGCCGGGGCCCTTGGTGAAGAAGCTGTCGAGGACGGTGGAGGCCGCCGTGAGGCACTATTACACGTTCAACACCTACCCTGGCTGCACAGACGTCAATTCGCCCAACTTCAATTTTCAGGCCAACACGGACGACGGCTCTTGCGAGGGGAAGATGACCAACTTCTCCTTCGGAGGGGTCTATCAGGAATGCACCCAGCTCTCCGGGACGGAGGCTGCCCAGCTCTGCCAGAACCTGGAGCAGAAGAATCCGCTCACAGGGGATTTCTCCTGCCCCTCCGGCTACTCCCCAGTCCACCTGCTGTCGCAGACCCACGAAGAGGGCTACAACCACCTGGAGTGTCGGCGGAAGTGCACGCTCCTCATCTTCTGCAAGACAGTGTGCGAGGACGTGTTCCGGGTGGCCAAGGCTGAATTTAGGGCTTTCTGGTGCGCGGCGAGTGGCCAAATACCAGAAAACTCGGGACTGCTTTTCGGGGGCCTCTTCAGCGGTAAGAGCATAAACCCTTTGACAAATGCACAGTCCTGCCCAGCTGGCTATTTTCCACTGAGACTTTTTGAAAATCTCAAGGTATGTGCCTCCCAGGACTATGAGTTGGGGTATAGGTTTTCCGTCCCCTTCGGTGGGTTCTTCAGCTGTGCTGTCGGGAACCCCTTGGTAAATTCGGTTTCCAAAGACTTAAGGGCACCCTCTCTGAAAAAGTGCCCCGGGGGCTTCAGCCAACACCTAGCCCTCATCAGCGACGGATGCCAAGTGTCCTACTGCGTCAAGGCTGGGCTCTTCACGGGAGGGGCTCTGCCCCCTGCCAGGCTCCCGCCTTACACCCAGCCACCCCTCATGAGTCAGGCGGCCACCAACACTGTCATAGTGACTAATAGCGAGACGGCAAGCTCCTGGATTAAAGACCCCCAGACCCACCAGTGGAGGCTGGGGGAGCCCTTAGAGCTGCGCAGGGCCATGAGGGTCATCCGCGGGGACGGCAGTGGCCTGTCGGGAGGGGCGGCAGCTGGGGTCACGGTAGGGGTCACCACTGTGCTGGCCGCCGCCATTGCCCTGGCCATCTACGGCACCCGGAAGTACAAGAAGAGGGGATACGAGTCCCTGGAGGACGAGAGGCAGAGTTTGGCCGCGGGCACCGCGGAGACGGCAGGTTCCCCTGACCAAGAGCGGGAGCACAGTCCGGCCTAGATCTCTCCCGGGAAACGTATCTCTCATCTCTGCAAGCATGCCTTCCATCCCTTCTCTCTCCACTTCTGCCTTCCTGAGGACTGGTGTGGCAGGTGCAAGAAAACGCAGGTATAACTTTGTGACTTCCTTAGGGCTCCTGGCCACGAAACGATCGGAGCTGCGTGGACAGGGCTGGGGTGGGGTAGGAGAACCCACGTGACTTTTTAAGCCAAAGTCATCCTGGGGGCTAAAACATGAAGGGGGTATTTTTTCTCTGTGTGCACCATTGATTATCTTCACCTGAATGCGTATGTGAGAAAAGGGGGGGGGCACGTTGACCTTTGGATTTGGAGACCATACATTTAATCTGAGATTGGCCACTGTTTCCAATTCACGAGCTATAAGAATTTCTGTCTGTGTTACCCTCCCACTGTTGTTTTTTAAAAATCTCTCTGGATTTCATGCTCCTGGAAGCTGACAAGCCCCCCAGGAGATATGGGAAGTCCCGAGGGCCACTGATGTTCAGTGTTGAGGGCTGTGGATGGGGTCCTCTCAAGCTCATCTGAACAGCAAGACGTTGTGTCTACTAAGTCTGCGTTTTCCAGCTTTCCAGCCACAACTCAAACTCGCTCAGACCAGGCCACTCTTGGACTTCAGACTAGTGTCATAAAGTCCTCAAAAAAATACTTGAAATTACAGTCTTCTGTTAGGAGGTCAAGGGAGAAAGGATGGTTTGGAGACAAAGCGTGAGGGGAAAAAAAAGATGAGAACTGGACAAGATCCTTGTGCTCAGGGGAAACTGGTTACCCTTACCCCTGCCTGGCTTGTGGAGCTGCAGTTCAGGGGAGAACAAGCCTTCCGGTGTCTGTCACCAGAGCACTGCCCCTTCTCCGTCCGTGAGGGGCCCTTTCCCTTCCCGTCCTCACATCATGCGTATACACCCCAAACACACACGTGTGCAGCCCCTCAAACACACCCCCCAAAATACACAGACACACACCCCAAACACACGTGCTCACACAGCCCCCCCGCCACTACCACCACATTCCAACAAGAAGTCTGCATTTTTCTAGGGGCAGGAGACAAGGGAAAACACAAGAAGTCAAAGTAAGCCCACATCTAAGTATTATTTCCTCCCTGAAACTAAAACAGAGTAAAAACTACTAATTATGTATCCTACTTTGTTTTTTTTTCCCAGCAGAAAAGGGGCTGACATGATCAAGTCCATGTTTTTAAATGAAACAAAAAAGGCATCCAACACCATTTGTGACACATTTATTTCGGTTCCAGGCTGACCTCCCTCAGGCATCCAGCAGGACGCATGATGTGTTTCCCGGCATTTGGGGTTTTGCCCAATTTTATTTATTTATTTTTTCTATTTTTTTAGCCGGGGAGCGGGGGAGATTTGCCCAATTTTAATAGCATTCTCACCAAATTGTAATGATTAGAGTGAGCCTATTACTACTTCTCCATGACATTAAAAAAGGATTTTTTTTCTTTATTAAGTAAACTCACAAACCCTGAGATCAAGCGTCACAGGCTCCAAGGACTGAGCCAGCCAGGCGCCCCTCCTCTACATTTTTCATAGTAATATATGTCTTCACCACATCAGATGCCACGAATGAGTTCATGGATATGAAGGCTAATCTTTCCTCACCTCATTAACGTTCACAGTCACGAGTTTAGGCTTAAAACGCTTACGTAAGTCCTGCTGAGGGGCTTTCAGCCTCCTAGCCTGTGGGAAGATGGGAAGGAGGCTACTCGTTCGTCTCCCTGTGATTGTGAGCCCTGCTCTCCCGGCTGCCCAGCCACCAACACTGATTTCTGCAACCTCTTCTCTGAACCCTGCCACTTAAGCATTAAAATATTCGCCTAAACCTCTGGGTGTTTTGTGGGTAAATTTCAGCTGAAGTAACCACTTTTCTGCAAATTCCCCATGAACTCCTCGAAGACGACTGAGTCAGAGGCAAAGGACGGCTACCGGCTTTCAGACTTCTAATGCACTAACTGCCCTCTGAAATAAAACTCTTCACAGACTTGCATTTCTAACAAAATTATGCGTAAGTATGCATTAAAATGTGTACATATGGAACACGCTGTCCGACTGCTCATTCACAGGAAATGAGAACTCAGGGGGTGGCAGTTTTCGGCCAGCGCCTCATTTTGCAAAGTCAGAACCCAGAGCGGGACCCGGGAGCGCAGGCTGGGCTCTGTGGAAAGACGAACCCCACTTTCCGCGAAAACAACACTCTCTAGACTCTCCGGAATAGAGACACGTCTGGCTGTTCAGTGCTGCTTTGCATTTCCAGGTTGTGTTTGTGTTAGCATCGGGATGATTAATACTAAACATTTCTTTGAGAAAGAACAGCCTGTAAACTACTGCAACATGCACTACATTGTGGTCAGGTGGAGGGAGCTGTAAGAAGCCAGCGTTCCTGTTTTTTAAGGCGGTCTTTTCCGCACAGATCCACTTGTATTTCCCCTGTCGTGCGGTCTGTTTCTTGAGAGGAACAAGAAGTCAAGCCAGGTCGCTTGGTCAAATGTGTGGGTGGGGAAGATGTGGGGAAAAAGAGAACAGGGACTCCCCCACCCCCATTCGGGGCTTGTGGTTGCTTACAGACCCAGGGAGGTGCCCCAAATGTCTCGTATTTAGGTGCCCCATCTGCAAAAAGCAGAAGGTTAACAGCAATTCGTGGTTGTTCACTTGCCATTTATTGTTCTGCACATACACCTCATGACCACCAGGTGGCGATGTCGTCTCACAGAGCTACACCACGGACTTCAAAACACGCCAAAGATTTACATTAGGACATTCACCTTCCCTCTCCCAGAAAACCCCCCCGCTCAACTGCCAGCGACCACAGACCAGAAAAGGGGACAGGGCCCTTTCTTGTACCACACGGGGCCTGCCCCCTACCCTCTCATGCACACGACAGTGCTATACCAGGACGAGTACTTTTGACCAAGTGTAAAACCACAGAAAGTCCCAAGTTTTACAAAAAAGCTGGGGGAAAGGGTATGAAACACAAAGGCACGCACAACCACATATACACAAGTAACCTTGAAGGGATGGGCCTCTGACAGAGTGTCTGCAATCCCATTTGTCATCCCTGGAGACTCAGGAAGGGAGAAGGTAGGCTGCTGGTGCCTGAAAGGAAAGGCCTGGGATTCCCGTCGCGGGCCAGGAGACACAGCGGGATCGGCAGTGGTGGGAAAACATCCTGTGCGGGAGGGGTGGGTGCTCAGGACCCCGGCTGGCAGGGTTCTCGCTGAGCCTGAGACTGTGCCTTTCCAGGCTGGCACAAAGGGACACACCCCCCACCATGCCTTGCCTGGCACAGTGTTAAAAAGGAGATTCAAGATCCCTTCTGCCTAGAAAGCCCCCAAGAAGAGCAGCATGAGGATGAGGTCATGCCTACGGAGCGTCCTCCAGGAGGAAGAGAACCGGGGCGCAGACATAGTCAGCCTCCTACGGGGGAAGTCTTGAAGGTATGAAGACCTGCTCTCAAAGTGGTATTGCCCCGGCACGCCGCCTGCCCGCTCCATTCCGAGTCCTCTCCCTTCTTTGCTCAGCTGTCCCTTTCCCCACCCATCCCTTCTTCTCCCTGCTGCAGGGAAACCAGCCTCTCCCCCCTGCCCACAGCCATTTGTCAGACTGTATTTTCTTCCTCTCCCCGCCTACTCCACAGCTGTGTGTTTCCACCCACTGACCCTCCATCTGTTTCCTCATCCCCATGGGTGAGAAGCTCAGAAGACACTTGACCCGGGTCTCCGGCCGAAAGTGGAGATGGTACTAGGTCTACAGTGAGGCTCTTCAATGATCTCTGGTACACGGCAGCCTGGCAAAGGGCACAGAGTGTGATGTTAAACATGGCAGCGATGTCCCTTGTACTGAGTTCAGATGCTTCCTCCCGACTGGCAGGAAACTGTGCCCTGTGGTGCAGTGAATTCAGGCCCCACGTCCTGGTCCCCTGGTGAGATAAGATGGCCGCTGGATGATGGGAGAAACTGGACCTAAGGTGTCAGGCACGAGTCCTCCTATCAGAGCTCCCTCTGCCGGAGCCAGTTAGCATCCTGATAGCCATTCGGAGAATGAGGAAAGGCTCAGCACCAGCATGTCCCGAGGAACTGGGTGACACTCAGGTGAACCCACTGGCCACACCAACATCAAAATGGCTGCAGGCGAACAGCCAGCAGCTCCAGAGCCAGTTCGCAGGAAAACCTGGCTTCAGGTTCTAACTTAAGTACCATTTCTGAAGGTTCTTTTGTTTTAATTTTTCTAGCATCAAAAATTTTCCAAATATTATGAAATATATATGGATATATATATACGTCAAACCCCCAAAACATGAGGTATATAAATTCAAATTAGTATCCAGAGGAACTTCCCCCAAACACATAGTTCAAAGAACCCACTTTCAAAGGGGGAATTGGGTTTCCCTTCTTGATCCCCCTTCTCTCCTCCCTGACCCCCAGTTCATTCCTTAAGGGAAGCAAAAAGCAAGAGGAATGCTGGAGAGGAGACAGTCTTGGGACATAACCCAAATGCAGGCGGGACTGGACCATGATGTGGTCCCAACCCTGTTAGGAATGAGCTAAAAAGTCTCCCTCCACGCTCTAGGTCCATCTGTAATCGACGAGGGGCCCAGCAAAACCTCTGGGCTCTGATTGGCAAATGTGCATGGAGCAGATCAAAGCCCTCATAGAAACAAGACTGGACTAACTGGTTAGATCCGATCTTGGAAGAGATATAAAAAGGGGTCAGTCCAGCCCTCACCTTACACAGCTCCCAAGCACAGTTCCCTGGGGCATCTGGCAAGATGCATGGTCCTTACCACCTGGGTCCAAGTTGACTAGGGATGGGTTGGCTAAAAGTGAGACAAGTTAAGGAACCACAGCCTGATTGTTTGATCCCCATCAGAAATGGGGTTTGACAGTTTGCAAAACAGAATGGGAGAACAGGATGGGACTGTCCCCCAACCTGGCCCAGTGGTGCACACACGCACGCACACATATATATGCACACACAGATGGCACAGAGCCCAGCGGGGGCTCTACTCACAGTGACGTGATGAAACTCGTGGAATCTTTGAGCTGGTCTGGGATGAGTTGGGAAGAAGGCTATGGGCTCCTCTCCCTGAGGACAGTTCACATGCTAAGTGGGATGCAGACTCTGGTCTGATCAGAGAGGGGCTGGAAACATCATGGGATGCCACCCCAGAGAGGAATCCCAGAGTCCATCCATCCGCACGAGAGAACCAGATGCCTCTTTGGACAGGTCAAAAATGTGAGGAGGGAGGGCCCAGAGAAGCCAAGGCTCTGATGAGAGCTGAATGTACTCCCAGAAGCCTTTGCCTCCCCGACCCTCTTGGCAAGAAGTGCTTCCTCGCTGTACACCGAGGCATCAATTTCTGATGTCACAGCAGTTTAGCGGTTCACCCCTTTGCCCCCCAATCTTGCACAGTGAGAGCTCCTCGCCTCCAGAGGAGGAGAGAAAAGCAGAAACTCCGCTCTCAAAGGAGAGTGGAAGCAGCAAGAAGCCAGCTGAGGTACAGAACCTCAGGCTTCACAAGGCCAGGGTATAGAGTGCCCATGCACTGTCCGTACCCTAAGTGTGCTGACTGTGCCCCCTACTTAGGGGGCGGGGGGGTTCTTGCCTACCCAGCACCGAAAACTCCATGGGAACAGACCAAGGATGGCCCTCATCCCGTGTCCCCGTTGTGGTGGATGTGGTTTATGGATGACGTCACCTTACTCAATCTCGCTTCCCCCTGTGGCCAGGAGGGATGGGGGATGGGCACAGGACAGAAGGGGAGATGAGGGCGTTGGGAGGGCATGGCACCAACTTCCACCTTGGCTCTCCCGCTTCCTGCCCTGTGGTCCCCATGGCCCCTCCTGACCCAAAGACACCCCCCCACCCCCGCTCCCCAGCTCAGTCCTTCTCCTGGGCAGTGCTGTCCTCAGAAATGCCCTGGGCAGCCAGTTCAGCCAGCACATTATCCAGGTAATTGGCATCTGGGTAGCCGTGACCTGTGAGATTAGAGCCGAACTCTGTCTTGTGGTGGACCTCGTTCCAGATGACGGTATCTGACTCGCCCGTGGTGCTGGAGGTCCCGATGGCAAAGATGAGGCGGCGGTCCCAGGCCACAAGCAGCAGCTTCAGCACCTAAGCGAGTCAAGACAGGAGACCAAAGGCAGACATTTAGTGTTGGTCAAAGACGATGCCTTGGGCGGTAGAGTCTTCCCGAGGGTCCGCCTCTTCTTGCACCACGATAACCCAAGCAGCACAGGGAATAGAAGGAGTCTGGGTGTGGAGCCAGGGAGCCGCAAGTGAAGTCTTGGTTCTGTTACCAAAGAACTGTGCGAACGTGGACAAATTACATCACCTTCCTTACCTACAAAATGGCAGTGCTGTCATGTGCTAAACGCTACCGGCGCTTTCGTCGTAGAGACTGGCACACGCTACTCGAGAAATGTGAGCTACCGACGTCACGGCTAAAGACAGGACCTAGGAATTCAAGGCACTACGATCCGAGACCTTCTGAGGCTCTGCCCTCTCCTACCAGCATCCCCCGAGTGTGGCATTAGCGCGCACACAGCTGAAGACGTGCCGTTGTTCTCCGGTGCCGTGGCTCAAGTGTTGTGCCGTCTGCCTGGTCACGTCTATTTGCTATTTCACATCTGTCCTGGAGGCAGACCTCACACTTGGAGGCAGAGCTGGCAGGGGCTATCACCGTCTCTATGTTATAGGTGAGGCCCAGAGAGGTGTCAGGGCTTGCAGAATGTTCTAATTCAGCTAAACTTAAAAAAAATCATTGTTGAGTAAGACAACTGCCTAACGCCCTATCCAGCATGAAGAAAGCACCCAGTGAACATGCCCTGGATTCAAAAAAGAACGACCACGGGGCACCTGGGTGACTCAGTCGGTTGAGCATCCGACCCTTGATTTCGGCTCCTCTCCTGATCTCGGGGTCGTGAGATCGAGCCCTGAGACGGGCCCCATGCTCAGCGGGGAGTCTACTTCTCTCCCTCTCTCTCTAAAAAATAAGCATTAATAAATCTTAAAAAAAAAAAGATCTACCATCAACATGGTACGGGCTGGAGGTGCGGAGTTATGACAGTCATAGCAATAACGATATATTAGCATATTAGAAATGTGATCGACCTTCCCCTGAGTGTTCTCTTACAAGTCGCAAGCACTGGGTCATGGGGTAGTTACAACAATCAGATAGGACAGGTATTCTCATGCACCCCCTTTCTGCAGATGATGAAGCTCAGCAGAATAAGATTTGCCCCGGTCTTGAGCCCAGTAAGTGCAGAGGGGGACCTTGACCTTGACCTTAGGACCGCCCGACTTCACCCTCCATGGTGTGAATCACTACTCTGCTGACTCTCAGACGCGGAGCCGTGTAGATGTCATGCAGGAAGATGCTTCCGAACTGCATGTCGGAGGGAGGGGAGGGCGTGAATACAGTTGACCCTTGAGCGACACGGGCTTGAACTGCACAGGCCCACTGACATATGGTCTTTTTTTTTACAGTCCTATAAAAACTTGTACAGTTACAGTACTTGCAATTTTCTTAATAACATTTTCTGTTGTCTTGCTTACTTTATTATAAGAATACAGTATTTCATAACCATAACCTACAAAATAACATGTCAATTGCCTATGTTATCGGCAAGATGCCTGGTCAACGGTAAGCTATTAGTGGTTAAGTTTTGGGGAAGTCAAAAATTTTATGTGGAGGGGCACCTGGGTGGCTCAGTCAGTTATGTGTCCAACTCGATTTCAGCTCAGGTCATGATCTCAGGGTCTTGGGATGGAGCCCTGCGTGGGGCTCCCTGCTCAGCGGGGAGTCTGCTTGAGGATTCTTTCCCTCGGCCCCTCCCCCCACTCTCTCTCTCAAATAAATATATTTTTAAAAAGTTATGTGTGGATATCAACTTCAGGAGGATGGGGATCAGCGCCCCTGACCCCTGAGTTGTTAAAGGGTTAACTGTATATCAGTAGAAAAGGACATGGAGACACAGCAAGTAAATACAAGCCAAAGCGTGTGTAATTGCAACAAGAGCTGTCACCACGCTGGGCATTGTACAAATGCTACTTTCATTTAATTTTTACCACGTCCTGTCCATGCAGATAGAAATTATCACCACTCTTTTATAGATCCGGAAACTAAGACTTCAGCATGTTAATCTTCATGCCAGTCCGCACATCTGGTAAACTGCAAAACTAGAACCAAGGCCACATCTGGCTCCAAAACGCATGGCTCTTATCACCTTGCTGTGCAAGAGCCCAAGGTTAGGACCCCGGAGCAGCAGGCAGATGAAGGATAAAGGTGAGGAATTAGTATGCGGGGAAGGTTGAGACCCACACTGTCGTAGGTCCCATATGCCAAGCTGAGAAGATATGACATTGTAAAGAAGGAAGGGAAAGGTACCAATAATTTTGGTTTTTTTCTACTTTATTTCTTTTCAACAAAAAAGCTTGATGCTAGAAACCGTGCTTTGGGATACCTAACCTGGGGTGGGGGCCACCTGGGTGACTCAGTCTGTTAAGCATCCGACCCTTGATCTCGGCTCAGGTCTTGACCTCAGGATTGTGAGTTCAAGCCCTGCGCTGGGCTCCACGCTGGGCACGGAGCCTACTTTAAAAAAAGGGTACTTAACCCGGTGGCAGGTGAAAGATGAAAGTATTTACTAGGTTGGCAGTGGCAGGATTAGAAAAGGAGTCAAACGGGTTTAGCGGGCAGTTCACAGGGAAATGCCCCGAGTGGCGCAGTCGTTCAGAGCAAGAGTCCACTAACATGTCCAACCTGGGTCCCAGGGATCCCGGGTATGTCATTAACAAGGGGAAGGAGGCCTGGAAAAGGGGCAGCTCTTGGCAAGAGTTTAGCAGTAGGACTTCACAGTGGACATGTTTAGCCCCAGCTGGGACTGTCGGTCTGGGCTCAGGTACAGACGTGTCTATTCAGGACTAATCCAAACTCCTCATCTGAGGACCCTGCACTGGGCACATCTTCACAACATGGTTAATTTTCCCATTGTTCCAAACGATCTGCTTCCTCCTCCATAAGAGGAGAACGTAGCCTTACCCTTTGCCATGGGACCCAGGGGTCCACTTGTAGGCAGTTCATGACCCCATGGTTCGTAGAGTGCCCATGACCTGCTGGGCTCGGGGAAACGTGCGTAGGAGCTCAAGCTTCGAGGAGCAACCCTAGGAGGACTGTACCATCCCACATGGGCTCTCTCTTGGTCCTCGGCCCCGTTCCCTGGGAAGGGCATAGGTCACAGAAGGGCTGCTCCTTCATCCTGGATTCCAGGACATGGAACCACACGGAGCAGAGTGAACTGACTGACAGCAGCAGACAAGCCACAGCCACCGGCATGCAAAGTGCATGAGAAATAAACATGTGTAGGAGTCGGCCTCCGAGACTGAGGTTGCTTGTTACACAGCATGACCTGGGGAAAGCTAGCTAAAACACACCTCTTGGGGCACCTAGGTGGCTCAGTCAGTGAAGCATCTGCCTTCGGCTAGGGTCGTGATTTCAGGGTCCTGGGATCGAGTCCCACATCAGGCTCCCTGCTTGGCACGGAGTCTGCTTCTCCCTCTGCTTCTGCCCCTCCCCCTCCCCCTGCTCATGATCTCCCTCACTCTCTCTCTCTGTCTCAAATAAATAAAATAAAATCTTAAAAAATAAAATAAAATCCACCTCTTGTCCGGCATTGCCCCCTAGTACCCCACCAGAAGGGGCACAACACCCCCCTAGACCAATGGTTCTTATCCTTTTTGAGATGAGGGAAAGTTTTGAAAATCCAATGATTTTCTGGCCTTCGCCACAGAAAAACGAACATAAAAACTTTATTCTAACTTTACAATTTACAGAACCACCGAAGCCTGACCACGAATCACTGGGAATCCAGGAACCCAGTGATTTTTCCATTTGCCTTTTTGGGACAGGCAGAGAGTAGAAAAGCACATTATAAAAAAGGAATCTCCCCCAAATTAAGAACCCTGCCCCAGAGCAGTGCCTCCGAAGCTTTAACGTGCTGTCAGATCACCTGGCATCTTGTTAAAATGAACTGGTTCTAAGCTTCTGCATTTCTACCAAGCTTGTAGGTGTGGCCCCCGGTGCTGGTCCCTGGACCAGCTGCTAAGCAGCAAAGCCTGAGAGAAAGGGTCCTAAAATGGGTGAATTCTTGCCGGTACTATCCAGGAGAGGACACAGCCCTGTCCCCACCTCCCCGCAAGCGAAACAAATTCTAACCCTATGCACCCTTACCTACGGCTGACTCAGATACGACCTTGGGTACCATGTGCGTCTAAGAGTAAAAAGAGGCCCCGCTCTTTTTAGATTGTGCATGGCAGGAAGCAAAACTTGGGGCCCTGTCAGAGAAGTCAGTCCTCCCCCGCCCCACCCAGACTCCCGCTCTTACTTTTCTCCCCTTCTCGCTGTCTGGAAGGTAACAGTGTCGTGGGAAGCCACGGGCGCTGAAACTCTTCCCAGGATTCGGGTGTTCTGGCCCCTGAAAACAGAAAGAAAGACAGCAAAGGGGAGTTTTCAAAAAATTTTTAATGAAGCGGTGCAGACCGTGACGAATTCAAACAATGATGACAATACTAAGGGTCGTAGTGTCTAGACAGAGAACAGATCCCCAAGCCGTGACAGTAGCGGTTTCACGCATGCCCCGTGGAGTCATTAGACCTGGGTTTGGACCCAGAGCTGTCGCCTCCCAGGGGTGTTGGCTGGAGCCCTCTCCCGGGGCGTGGGTTCCCCATCCGTTAAATAGGGAGAATGTGAATGTTAAGTGCACTTGGCCCCGGTGCCTAGAAAAGCTCCATCAGCTATGCCGGGTCTTTTGTTTTACAAAAGAGGAAAACCTGCCCCCTAGAGAGGTTACAGGGCTTCTCCAACAGCTTTGCCAAAACTCAAGTCCAGGTTTCCTGGGGCGCACTGACCTGTTTACCTCCAACTGACTCAGAATCACAGAAGTGCCTCTGGGCCAGGGGCCGTGCGATCACCTTCTTAATCCACTCACCCACTGAGGGACAGTGAGGTTGCTTCCCTGTCTTGGCCATTGTGAGTAATGCTGCGGTGAATGTGGGGTGCACCAAAACCCCAATTAGGCAAGCAGTCTCGGGCCGCAGGGTGGGAAAGAAACCGAAGCAGAAATCAGCCAGAAACCAGGCGTCCTAATCGGGGTCCAGCATGAGTCCACAGGCCCCCTGAGCAGCTCAGGAAAAAGGCGGGGTTTTCTCCCATTACCACCGCACAGATTTCCCCCAACCCGTTCCTGCCCACATACAAAAGTCTGCCTGTAATTTCTGAGCATCTCTGACCCCTGTGGGTCTGTGGAGCCCCTTGAAAGTCCCTTCTAGATGACACCAATATAATACTGGTAAACCCATGCGGCTCCCGGCACAAGCTCTCACACAAATGGTGAACGAGTTCTGGCTGAAAACAATGAGTGAACGAGCGAATGAATGCATGAATGACAAAATTGCAAGAAAACACAGACTTTTGGGGGTTTTGTTGTTTTTTTTCGTTTTGTTTTGTCTTACAGTGGATGGTGGTTCCAAACTGATGTTAAAATCCTGTGATATAAACATTTTAATAGCGTGGTTGAAGGTCATCTATACTGTGGCAAACTGAACAGCGTTTAAGGGCACTCCTGGAGAAGGGAGAGGTGCCTGGGGCCGAGAGGCAACCCCGTCTTCCTGGAGATGCTCGGAAATGCGGGGCCCACAGCTCCGAATTTCGTATTCATGCGACATCAGTCCACATTTACAAGGCGCTCACGGCCACGGCTGTTTGCCGTCCAGGCTGCCCGGCGGAAGGGCCCATTCCCACCACGGCCCTGCCTGCGCCTCGCCCGCCTGGGACGTGCCCGGGGTGCGGCCAGCACGGACGGCCGCCTGGCACCGACCCAGCCGGGCTGCGTGCTCCCGGCTGTCGCTAAGCACAGCAGTCACGACTACCTCCCCCGCATCGAGTTTCTCGCCCAGGGAACCCTCCTCTGAAGTGAAGGCGGAGCTTCAACTTCTCGACTCCTCATGGAAGCCCAAGCCCTTGGGGACTTGGGGAGTCTCTGGGGACAGGGACAGATTTGGCCCTGGGTGTCCTGCTGCGGACTCTCAGGGATGGGTCTACGGAGCGGCTGTCCTGACCCCAGAGAGATGCATTTCCCTTGACACACGCTTGGGTTTTCCTGGAGGAGCCCCTCGACCGCCTAGTGCCCCCTCCGATCTCCAATCCCGGAGCCTGGGAAAAGAGCCTCCCGCGAAATTGCCCCGCCCGACTTCGCCCACTGCGGTCTCTTCCACTCGCCGCCACGGCCTCGGCTGTTTCTCCCGACTCCCATGTCATCAGTCATGTCCCCTCCATCCCAACTGGCTGCCTCCCACCATTCCGGAAGTCTCGGCGGCCCCCGCACCCACCCATATCTCGCTCTCCCTTGTCCCCAGCGCCTCCCGTGTTCAGGCCCCGTGACCGGAGCGGTCTCTAACTGGCCCATCAGGTCATCATCCCTCATTCTTCTGCCGGGCTGGCCTTCCTGAAGCGCATTCCCCACGACACAACTTTCCCTACTGCCAGTCCCGCCAGGAGCCTCGCAGGGCTCCCCACAGCCTGGCAGGCGAAGTTGCAGCCCCCCGCATGTCCTTCCATGGCCTGGCCACAGTCCTCCTTCACTGTCTAGTCTTCTCCATCCTTCATGCGCCCTCCTCCCATCCCCCACCTTTGCAAGTCGTAAGCCCCACATTAGACTCGTCCTCGTGGGCCTTCAACACCTGTCCGCTACGACTCCGTTGTGTCCTTCTGCTACAAACATTCTCCGCGACTTCGTGGCTCTCACGGCTCTCACGTCAGTGCCCTGCAGCGGGTAGTCTCCTCCAGCCCTCCCAGACAGACGGACATAAGCCCTCTTCCTCACCCTGACAAGCAGCACACTCAGAGAACGCCAGGGACCAGGCCCTGAGCGCCGGAGCCCTGGGCCCGATACCAAACGTGCACGTGCAACGCTACTCCTAGCCTCACAGACCCTGCGCGGGAGGCTCCCGCTGTGCAGATAAGGACACCAAGCTCAGAAAGGTCAAGTGGTCGCCCAAGGTACCGGCCAATAGGGAGTCAGCCAGCAGTCAGAACCCAGGCCCGTCAGACTTGGAGACCCTGTGCGGCCTCCCGCGGCAGTGACCCCTGGTGCACACCACGTTCTGCCCTATACTTCAGTGCTGTGTACTTATCTTCCCAGACTGGCTGGTAAGCCCCTCAGGGAAGAACCAGGTTTATTATTCAATTCTTTCACAGACTATCACACGCCCCTATTTTATTTCTTCCATGTGACTTGTACGAGTTGGAAGTATCTTGCTTGTGGACCTGTGTGCTGTCTTCCTCAACCCGCTAGAGGGGGAAAGACATCTATGAACTAGGAGGCAGGCCCTTACCAGACAGGGAATCTGCCAGCACCCTGACCTTGGACTTCCCAGCCTCCAGAACGTGAGAAATAAATTCCTGTTGTTTAAAAGCCACCCGATCTATGGTCTTTTGTTCCAGCCGCCTGCACAGAGGAAGACACACATATTACCTGCAAACATGGACACTTAAAACACTATACAGCCATGGCGGAGCGTGGGCTCACCTGAATGCCGGGAGGGATGCTGTAGACAATCCGGATGGTTTTGCAGTCGGGGTGGCCGGGCAGGGAGTGGGGGATGAGGTGGTACTCCATCTTCCCCGGGGGCTGGGTACCCGTCTTCACTCCATAAATGGTCTTACAGGTTGGACACTGCAGACTGCCATCCTGAGGGGACAAGGCAGGAACAGCCAGATGGGGAATCAGTTTTGGTAACAACCTCCCCACCCAGCGCTGGAAGGAAACAAAGATAAAGGGCCAGGGGAACAAAATGCACCCAAATAAGTACATTCCACAACTCAGCTCCCTACTAAGGGACGTGTACGAGGGACCCCACCCTTGAAAGGGAGACCAGCTCCCACGGGCAGGGTACATTCGTTATTTAACTGCTAAGTACTAATGAGTGGGACAGACAACAAAGCACGAGGGAGCCCCCACTGCTGAACTGCCAAGCATCACAAGCCCTGAGGAGCTTGCTAGAAATAAAGATGCCTGGATCGCTCCCCAGGACACCCAGTTGGATTGGTCGGGGGTGGGGGGTTGGCTACAGAACATAGCGGTTAAGAGTACGAACTCTGAAGTCAAACTGCCTGGACTTCATTCTCAGCTCTGCCATCCACCTGCTGTGTGACCTTGGGCAAATTAATTAACTTCTCTGGGCCTTGTGTTTTTTGTTTTTGTTTTTTTACAGAACAAGGAAAATAATAGTATCTGTCTCACCGGGTTGTTGGAAGGATTAAATTAGATAACCCACAGGAAGTGTTATACACCATGACGTGGTGTATCTAAATGTTATTCATGCTTTTATGATCTCTGTGGCCAGTCTAATGCTTGTACAGGTTTGCAAACCACTGCTCTGGAAAGAGAGAGTGGGTGCCATGTGCGGGAGTAGATGAAGCTGACTTTTAAGAAAATGGTCCCTGAAGAAGAGCTGTGAATTGGCTTTGAAGGAGGGAGGACAAGGTCTACACACGCCGTGAAGGAGGGATTGGGTCATTAGTTACAGCATTTTAAACCTTACGACAGAGTTTACACCCTGTTTCATTTAGGCCTCACCTGATAGAGGCTGAAAAGGAATATTAGCTTTATTATTATTATTAGCCTTAAAAATGAGCCCCTTTGACAGATAGGAAGACTGAGGCACAGCACAGTTGAAGGATAGGCCCCTCACTGGCTGTGTTGGGGGGCAGGGCCAGACTCTGGATGCAGAGATATAGGGGGCCCTGGCTTCACAGCCGGGGGGCGGGGGGGCAGCGAGGCGTGGCCTGTGTGGGTGGGAGAAGCCTTGTTCCCAGGCTTTCCTGAAGAAAGTGGGTGAGAAGGAAGATGTGAGCAGGGAGCAATGTGTGAAGAAGGGACTGTCGCACAGCGGGGACGGAAGCTCTCCAGGACATCCACACCACCTCAGGACAACAGAGATCCTTTATGGAGCTATGTGGGGACTTTTCAACGGAAGCTCTACGAATTTAAAAGAATAACTCGTATTCAGGGCAATGGAGAAGGTTCCTTCATGTGATCGATGGAAGGAAACCCAAGGCTTGGGGTCAAGAGCCCAGGGTCCCGCTCTCTGCTCTGGCCTTAACTTGCTTCATGACCTTGGGTGGGGGTGAATCACTCCAGTTCGTTTCTCTCCGGGCCCTTTTGTTCCGTCTTCTGTGCAAAGAAAATTTAAAATGCACGCTTCAAAGTATTAGTGCAAAAAGAAGGAAGGCTAGTGTCTTGAGACATATTTCTAAAGCACTATGGAAATAAATGCCAAAAGGTGCTAGATTATTCTTGAAAACAGACACCAGAAAGGGAATGAATGTGCTAAAAACCCCTTTAAATCCAAAATAACCTCTTAAAATGCAAAGTCCCAATGAAACCCTTTAACCTAGGGTCAGGAAAGTGAGCACCAGATCCGGACAGGTTTCGCCATCAGTGACTGAGCGTGAGCTCTCTGAGACAGAGAAAGATCCCAAGGTCGGCGCTATGGGAACTTAAATCACAGGGCTATATAAAGATGAAGTGGAAAAATTACAGCTCTCATATCAAGGAGATATCACACTGAATAATAATGGTAATAATACCCTGTAAAGTAGGTATTGTTTTATCTCCATTTCCAGATGCAAAATGAAATCTCAGAGAGACTGAAAATCTTGCCCAAAGTCATTCAGTTGCTAAGCCAGGGTTCCAGCCTCTCTTGCCTCTACTTTTTCCCACAGCAGGAGAAGTCCAGAGCAGCCTCCGAAAGCCAGACTTTTTTTGGGGGGGGGGGCGTGGGGAATGAGTAAGCAGCTGAGGATATCAGGGAAATCTCAGACTCTGATGCAATCCAAGCCGGTCTGGAGAAGCAAGTAGGATTTGAATTCATGGAGATAGGAGAGTGATGGTTATTCCAGGCACAGCGAAGACCATGAGAAAAGTCAGTGGCTTCGAGAAAGCTCGGACAGCGTGAGGAGACTTCTAGATTCCTGGGAACCAGCTTCAAGGAGGGTACCACTCCACCATCAATAATGGACAAGAGAGCATCACAAACAGCCTTCCCTTCCTCCAACCAGAGGCTTCGAAGGGCCGACCAGGAACGCTTTGACAACCGTCCCTAATGCCTCTGAAAGGGTGATCGAGGGTGTTTTGAAATTGTCCAAAGAAAATGAATCGTAGCTGAAAATCTCTAGCCCTGGAGAAGGATGGGCAATCTGGGAAATCCATTTACACTGGTAGCAATGAGCACCACCATGGGCCCATTCTCATGGACATCCCACCCTAAGAACCTTCAGGGACTGGAAGTCCACACCTCTCAGACCGTCATACCCAGTGTAGAGACTGGGGGCAGTTGGCTAAGACAGGTTATAATTTTCATGGAGGCCTGATCCTGCTAAGAACAGCCAAGGCGACCCAGATCACCGGGGCGCAACCCCCATAGGGCCCCGCACACAGGTGGCAGGCGCCACCCCCTCCCCCGGCCGGCGCTAACCTTGTTGCCGTTGTTGTACATGGCGACCAGACAGTAGATGTGGTAGACGTGGCCGCATCGGGACAGCTTGCCCACCAGGTCGGGCTTGACTGTTGGCTGCAGGCCCTTGTAGCCCGAGGGGGCCGTGAGGCGCTCCATGCAGATGGTGCAGTCCTGGGGGTGGGAGGGAACAGAGCAGAGAGGCCGTCAGCTCTCGCCCGGGCCTGGGAAGCCAGAGCATCTCCACCGTGATCTTCGCATGGTTAGAGGTCAGGCGAGTTGTCCCTGCTACTCTTCTAGAAAACCCACAAACCAAGATAGAGACAGAGGTGCCTTTGGGAACCTAAATGTAGCTTTATCTCACTTTACGCAACGGAACAATTCTTAAAATAATTGCTGGTCGCGGTCCGTGCTTCCTGGGGCTCACCCACAAAGCTCTAATCTCCTTCGGGGCAATGATGATGCCCCGTCCTTCCCTGGTGTTCTCCAGTGACTTGGGGAGGAAACAGACTCTTGCCGATAGACCCTTTCAGCTCTACGTTCGCAAAGAAATTGTTCGTGAAGGGTACCAAGAGGGGCTGCGATTTAAATCGGTCTACAAGAGGATTCCTCAAACTTGGCGCTATTTGCATTTGGGGTTGGAGAATTCTTCGCTGAGCGGGCTGTCCTGGGCACGCGTGGGTGTTTGGCACCCTCGGCCTGTGCCCACAAGCATTCCCTCTCCCCTCCAGACTTGCAAAATCCCGACTGGCTGAGAACCACCGATCTACATCAGGCCCATTTAAAACTCAGTTCCCGTAGCTTACCGTACTGTTCGTCTTAAATTCAGACTGTTCATGGAAGGGTAGCTCTTTGCTAAACGGGGTGGGTAAGCGGGTCAAGGGGTGTCTGGAGCTCCAGACCACCGACCTCAGAGCCCCGTGTCAGCTCTGACCAGCTCTGTACCGGTCAAGACACAGAAAGCTGCTCCCACCGCATCCGGAGGAAAAACCCAGCAGGAGAAATGCTGGCAGGTGAGCCCTGCCCCGCTCCCCCTGCACTCACCTCATCCGGGGGGTGACGGACTTTCTGCAGGTACTTCTTCAGCACTTCCTCCGGAGTTTTACCTGTTGGGGGAGGACGGGGGACAGGACAGTTGGTGGGCCACCAAGACAGAGAGAGGTAAGGGATCAAACAGCCTTGTCAAGCGGGGCAGGCCAGAGAGGGGCGTCATCGGCCAGGCTCCCAGCAGAAAAGGGGAGCAATTCATTCTGCAATCGGATTTAAGACTCTGGAAGGGAATCAGCAGATGGAGGAGAGAGAGACACAGAGGTGTCTGACGGGGTGGGAGGTGTTTGTGCCTCTCTTTACCTCCCGCAGTCTTTTCCCTGACATCCCCCCGGGGCCTATTATCGCCAAACCCGCTTTTCGCCCGAGATAGGGCGAGTGAGTTTCCCTTCCGTATCATCCCAGCCTGGGCATGCCCAATCCATGTGGTGAGGGGACGCCTGAAGGCACTGTGTAAACTGTTACACGTTAAAAAAAAAAAAAAAAAAAAAAAAAAAACCCAACACCCATGAGGTAGGCTTATCGCTTTCCCTTTGCAACGTGCTAAGTACTGTCTCGATCTAGAATGTGGTGTCGGAGTGGTATTATTTTCATGGGAAAGCAGGAAGTGAGGCCCACAGCTTCAAGATGGTGTTCCTTGGCCACTGACGGTGCTGTGGCTGCCAGCAGACAGCCCGGCCGGGGGAAGCATCCCACCAGGCTGCAGAAAATCTGGTTTCTTGGGGGCCAGGGACCCGGAGGAGGCAGCCCGGTGTGAAGGCAGGAGGCAGGATGACAGGGCCTTCGATGGGTCAGTGCCTCCCGGGGCACCTACCTCTCTAAGCTGCTCGAGTGTCTGTTTTCTCGCTCGCTCAGAGGGGTGCTTTGACAACGCAGCGAGCTAACGGACACACAGTCCTGGGGTGCTTTTCCAGCTAAGGGTCCAACCCAAGCTACTACTAATCACAGGAAGAGCGTGAAAGTGTGAAATCCTGCCCTTTCTTATCAGATGATGAACAAGGCAATCGAGTTCATTTAAGGAGAGAACTTTGGAGGGAGCAGGAAAGGAAGGCAAGGGTTTGAGGAAGCGGATCGCGCAGCCGCCAAAAGCAGGGATGCAGGCCCTTCCTTCCCACTGTCCTGCTCCCAAGAATTAAGCATCTATTAATTGAGAGCCTACGACTTGCCAGGCCCTGGGCCAAGTTACAATATAGGTGAGATCCCAGTGAAACTTCAAAACATGGTTTCAAGGTGGGGGCTTGGGGTGATGGTCAAAACATTTCACAACCAGGACCAGCAGCCGGAAAGACCAGCTGCAGAGCTGAGGCAGGGTCCTTTGGAGCGTGTGTAGACGCAGGTATGGACCCCTGAGTGGCGGGATTGTGCACGGGCAGGAAGGAGGGCCTGAAGGAAGGTTCGCGTGGCCAGGGTCTGGGGGCTCTAGAGGGACACAGGACAATGGTTACTCCCCAGCTGGCTTGGATGCATTCTGGGGCACACCTGCCCGACACTGGTTGTGAGCATTTCTACCCCATCGCAAAGGTATGGACGCAGGCTCTCTGCGGTCACACGCCTCGCAATGGCAAAGTCGGGGTTTGAGCCCAGTCTGTTTGGGTGCCCATGCTGCAGAGATCTTCCTCTGTATCGTATTTTGTTTGTGTCACACTTTGTGGTTTTATGTTTCTGTATTTCTGGGCTGCATTTTTATCCTTCTTAAAGCGTCTCCACCTGATTCATACACAATCCACTTTGGTACAATCCCTGAAACAGGTACCAGCTGGGCCCACTTAGCAGAGGCGGAAACAAAAGCACAGAGGGTAAAGCCACAGGTATGACCTTTAGCGATGGAGGCCGAGCTAAGGCTGGGGCCCAAACCTTTTTTTTTTTTTAAAGATTTTTTTTATTTATTTATTTGACAGAGATAGAGACAGCCAGCGAGAGAGGGAACACAAGCAGGGGGAGTGGGAGAGGAAGAAGCAGGCTCACAGCGGAGGAGCCTGATGTGGGGCTCCATCCCACAACGCCAGGACCACACCCTGAGCCGAAGGCAGACGCTTAACCGCTGTGCCACCCAGGCGCCCCAAGGGGCCCAAAACTTTGACTCCCCTACCCCTTAAGATAAGGAGGCCGATACCTTTCTTGGCTTGTTTTTTGGTTGTCTTGCGGCTCATGTTGGAAACCCCTGGGATGGATTTGATTTCGCTCTTGCTGACCGGGGGCGGGTGGAGGACCAGCTTTGGGGGCCTGGTGAGACACACAGGCAGCCCTGCGGCGCTCATGAGAATCCCAGTGATTCCTGGAAGGGCAGGGCATGAGGAAGGACTGCAGAATGAGCTGCCAGCATCCCGTAAACTGCCCTCCCCACAAACCCACTCTCCCGCTTCCCAGCAGAGTTCTCGGAACGCATTCTCCACCTCCCCTTCCTCGCAGCTTTCCCCAGAAATATCTGTGTTCACTCACCCTCAACAGCATGCTTTGTTTGTTTTTTTTTTGTTTTTTTTGTTTTTTAAAGATTTTATTTATTTATTTGACAGAGAGACAGCCAGCGAGAGAGGGAACACAAGCAGGGGGAGTGGGAGAGGAAGAAGCAGGCTCATAGCGGAGGAGCCTGATGTGGGGCTCGATCCCATAACGCTGGGATCACGCCCCGAGCCGAAGGCAGCGGCTCAACGACTGCGCCACCCAGGCGCCCCAGCATGCTTTGCTTTTAACAATCAGTCTCCCACACCCTTCCTGCCCTTCCAGCCCCACTCCTAAAATCCTCCTTCACTCTGATGCTTTCTCTTTTATAAAATGCTCACTGCCGACTTTACAGCTTCCTTCCTCTGCCCGGAGCTGGGGCAGCCCGGAGTGTCTCTTACCTGCCAAGGCAGGATTCACAGGACTGGACCCATTCAGGCTCTTCACTGGCACGGTGGGGACCCTGCGGAAGGCAAGAGACGTACGTTATGGTTTTGACAAGCGGGACAAAATAGGTCAGCGTTGGAACCCCAAAAATTCACCCACCGAGGGGTTCCCCTTTCATACAGAAACTACTTACCCCTATTAAAGGCAGAGTCAGTTCTTAGCACCACAACCAGAGGGGTTACCTTTATTTATTTATTTTTAAAGATTTAATTGATTTCTTTTGGGGGGGTGGGGCAGAAGGAGACAGAGAACCTCAAGCAGACTTCCTGCTGAGTGTGGAGCCCGACGCAGGGCTCGATCCCATGATCCTGAGATCAGGACCTGAGCCAAAATCAAGAATTAGATGCTCATTCGACAGCCACCCAGGCGCCCCCAGGAGTGTTACCTTTAAAATCTAAGACCAGGTCACCCCTCCACTCAGAACCCCAAAACTCAGAATGGCTCCTCATTTCACTCAAGGTCTCAGCAAGGCCTACATGTCCGTATGAGCTGCCAACACCCTCCGGCCCTCACCTCCCTGGTCTCTCCAAGATCACTCGCCATTTTACTCTGCTGCAGCTGTTCTTCCCAAATGCCAGCCATGCTCCTTCCTCGGAGCCTTTGCATATGCTGTTCCCTCTGCCTGAAAGGCTCTACCAGCAGAGAGCTGCTGAGCCTCCTTCTACGAATCCTTCAGTCGGCGCTGACCCTTTCGTGAGGCTCCTAAGACCATCTCATTTACTACTGTGATGCATCCCTCCCATCCCACCTCAATGCCTCTTACCTCGCTCTATTTTTTTTTCATGGAACTTAACAATTTTTTTAAAAAATAAGTTGTTGCTTTATTACCTCCCTTTCCAGAATCACAGGCTCTAGAAAGGCAAATATCTTTGTTTCACTGGGAGCCCAACACTAGCAGGCACTCAGTGAGTCCTGGCTGACCGAATGATAAAGAAGCAAGCTCACACTTGGGTGTACAGAGACGTCACCTGAGAGTCACCTGAGAAGCGTTTAAAAAGACAGAGCCCCGGGCCTGAATCAGCATTCCCACCGGTGGGGCACAGGAAACCGTACTGTCACTAGCTTCTGCCTGGAGGACGCAGCTCCAGCCCGTCCCAGCCCAACACTGGGAAACCACTGCTCCGACAGCTGTCACCCCTCCTTTTCCCTGAGAAATCTAAATATCAGGCAGAGCCTCCTCCTCTGTCCTTCTCCCCAGAAACCCGAGCCAGGCTGGAGAGCAGTCTGCACAGCTGCCTGGGAAAGGCGAGGCCTCCCACGACGCCGAATAGAAAAATATGGGACACGTGGGGCTGGGTCTTGCGCCATCCACCCCCCCAACCTCTTGCCACCCAGGCTTCTACAGCTGGGCTCAGAGGGGAAAGTGGGCCTGGAGACGCATGGACTGGGTCACAGATGACTCCAGGAGCCAGAGAGCCGGAGAAGCCAGCAGTGCTGCTGTGGGGGCAGGGTTGTGCTGGGAAAACAGGAGGGGGAAGGGCACGTCCCCTTGTTTCTTTAGGTTGTTTATTATTTGTTGATTTGCCCATTCATATTGAGCCCTACTTCTGCTGGAGCCTGGGGACGCAGCAGTGAACAAGACAGCCTGTGGCCCTTCATCCACGCGTGGTCCTGGCGAAGAGGCACAGAGCCCACGTGGCACCAGGCACAGTCCTAACGGGTCACCGTTTATAAGACTTCAACAACCTGCGCGAGAGGTGCTGTTATCATCAACCTCATTTTAAGAGGCAAGGAGGCTGAGGCACAGAGAGGTTAAGCAAGCCTGATGGAGGCCACACAGCTAAGGATTCACACCCAGCAAGTCTGACTACAGCCCACGTCGTAGCCACTCACCGTGCTACGCTCTTGTGTCTGTGCGAACCTTCTATCACCCCACGTTGCAGACAGAGAACGTGGGAGCCCAGAGAGCGTACAGAATAAAGCCACGACCAAGACAGAGGAGTTGGCATGGGGCTGCGCAGGGGGTCTGCCTGTCCCCCACAAGCCCGCAGTGATGGGTGCTTCCCCAGCTGAGTCTTCCCGGGGCCCCCGTCCCTTCCTGGGACGGTGACATGTGCACTGGGGCTGCGAGAAGGATGTGAAAGAACATATGGGAGTGTTTGTGTCACCCACCACGGGCTACTTCTCCCCCAGAATAAATCAAACCCGCATGGGGGGAAGGGAAGGCTGAATTCAACACAAAGGGAAGTCAGCCAAGAACAGAGGCCCAGCCTTGCTTCTGGACTCCATGGCCTGCCCCACAGGGCCAGGCAGGGTATGGTAGACAGAAGTCAGGAAAACCAGGTTCGAGTCCCAACCCGGCCAGTAACTCCTCACGACCTCCCTCAATTTTTTCTGAGCCTCAATCTCCTTACCAGTGAACCTGTGAGGGTCTGAAGTTAGCAGATGCCGGGGGAGGGGAAGAGGGGCTTCTTGAAGATTCCCTGCCTCAGTGCTTAAGAGCAGGGTAGCTGCCTCAGCCCTGGGTCCGCCACAGGGCTGACTGGTCTCCCCACAGCTGGTCTGGAGACCCGGAGAGAAGGGTCCAGTAGCCTGTGCCTATTCCCCAGCTCCCCACCAGGGGGCAGCGCTTGTAGTCCAGCCCGCACCTGCCTGCCCCCTACCAGCTCCAAGGCCCCCCTCTCCAGCTGATAAGTAGCTGTGATCTGGGTGACAAAAGCCACCTTTGTTCCCACAAACTGGACTGGCAGGTTTCCACACCCAATCTGGTTAACCAGGAAAGAGTCCAATCCCCAGAGCGCACCCTGGGTAGCCCAAGAACCCGGGGAGGGGGCCAGGCCTGAAGAGAGGGAGGGTCCCCGTGAGGACCCTGGACTCCGGGGAATACTGTGGGAGAGGCGGTGTCCCTGCCATTCCTGGAAAGGGACAACGTGAGAGTAGGTTCTGGATGGTGGCAGCGAACTGCAGGTGGAGGGGGATATTGCTTACAGAATGCAGAAGGGTACCGCGGAGGGGGCCCTGCACGGAGGTCAGGAAACCTGCCTTCTAGTCCAGGGTGGCACTGGCTTTGTGCCTTTGGGAGAGCCACACAGCCTCCCTGCACTTCGCTGACCACATTCAAGTTACCACACCCAGAAACAGGACACCCTACATCTCTGTCCTCGGGGTCCCTCTGAGGATTTAGGATCTAGGTCAAATACTCTGTAAACAGGCAAGCCCTATGCAAATTGGGGGGGTTGTTTACATTTTTGTTTCCCAACTGTAAGAGGAAGTTGGGCTTGATAAAGCCTTTTCCTGCTGTAACAGTCCAATGTTCTCAGATTCTGGAGGACATCGAGGGTAAAGTGTGAGGTTGAGAGCTGAGTTGGCCGTAACTGATCGGCCCCCTCCCCCACGGTGGTGGCTGGTTAAAATGGAAACCATGGAGGTGGCCCATGTCCTCCCCACCAGTCACACCCCGCTGGGGCCCCAGCTGTCTGTGCCTGAGCCCTCCTTCCAGAAATCAGCAACCCCATGAATGGCATGCATTTCACATCCTCCAGGCGGCTCAGCCAAAGCTGCCTGGCCTAACCATCAGAAGACACCCTCCCCCATTCTGCTGGGCTCTTCTCAGTTTCCATTTCTGTCCCTTGAGCACAAAACTAAGAAAAGAGAAGAGCTGGCAAGGTGGCAGAAGGAGGGGGCCGATGGCAGGAGAAAAGCTCTGCAGACGCCATGGTGAGAAGTGGTGGGTTTGGGGGGTGGGGGAGTAGTGAGCCGACCCAGGAATCCTCAGGCCTGACAATGGTCTTGTCTCTCCAGCAACCAAAGTCTCGCCGGAGATAGAGAAGCCTCAATTCTGGAGGAGAGGGGGAGAGGGGCCACTCCTGCCCCTACTCCGCAGACCCCCTCTCTTCTCTTTAGAAACCCCCTGCTTGTGTCTCTGAATAATTCACAGGGTCTTTTGTTCCCCGCAAACCCTTCTCTTCAGCCCACCTCTCCCGCCCTCCCTGGTCTTCCTTTTTTCCGTGGGAAAGTTGCTTGAAGAGCTCACGGACAGGGAGAGGAGGGGAAGGGGCCAGTCCACGACAGAAGGTCGACGGCCGTGCCGCACAAAGGGAGTAAGCACGCTAATTAAATGGCCAAGAAAGACTGGAGGAGAAGATGGTGGTGGGGGTGAGGGTGGTGGTAAGAGGTAGAAAAAGGAAAGCGCTGGAAGATAGAGGGGCAGGGCGGGGCCTCCCCTGTCAGGCAAACAGCGCGGAGAAAAAAGCTCGTTTCTATAGCCCTTTTGAAACGGTCCGCCCGGACCTCCGCCCCATTCTCTCGCTCCAATTCCACTGGCAGGCAGGGGAAGAGAGCAGAGACGAAGCGCTGCCGGCTCCCGGGTGCGATTGACAGTGATCTGGGGGTCCTTTCCCTCAGCTGTGGCGTGGGGCCACTTGGCATTTGCCAACGGCTGGAAATGAGGTGGGGCCTGAGACTCTGCTCCCCTTTCACTTCAACGACGACCTTAAGTAGACACGTGGGAATGATAGCAGCTATCCTGACCAAACTCCCCCCGCATGCCACACATTGCGCTGAGTCTAGACGCTGAGTATTTCATGTAACTCTTGCGACAGCCCTGAGAAGGAAGGTACTATTACTCTCCCATTTCGCAGCTGAGCAAACTGAAGACTGAGGGTGCGCGATCTGCCCCAGGTTCCACACCAGGAACGTGGGTTCCCGCCCAGGCAGTCAGGCTCGGGAGGCTGTGCTTCCCGTCCACTATACGAGCCTCCCTCTGCCACACCAGTAGTCACCCTGGAACTCTGTCAGAGGCCCCCAGGATGCTGCTGGCCGACCTGGGGAAGAAAGGGAGCAGTGGGGTGGTTTAGGTGCCCATTCCCCTCTCCCGAATATTCTGCCAGCTCAGAAATAGAGGAAAACCCCGTGCATCTGACCAGCACTTGACCATCCATAAAATGCCTTCACATACAACGAGGAGCCGAGCTTTAGCCAAAAGGGCAGAGCATGAGGGGACTAAACCCTGGGCTCCAACCCCCGCTCTATGACCCTGGGCCGTGTGGGCCTCCTGGGAAGTTAATTCTGAGCCGGGTGCCCAGGCCTGACACTCGGCGCACAGGGTCAGGGAATGGGGTGACACACTGGCGAGTGTGCCTGGTATACTCTCAAGGGATGAGCTCCCTTCGTGGGGGTTTCCACAAAGACTCCACGGGCAGGCAAGGCGAGCCTGACGATCCCCATTTCGCGCGCGAGGAAACTGGACCTAGGGACGCTCTACAGCTTCGTTCAGCCGCGGAGGCCGGGGCGGAGGCCAGGGCGGAGGCCGGGCCTCTCCTCTCTCCTCGCACGGCTGAACCTGTGTGTGCTGCCAGCCTCCGCTGGGCAGCCTGAAGTTCACACACAGGTGTTCAACCTACCTGCACACCGCCCGGACCGTCTGGGGCTCAGGGGTCACAGGCAGGGCCAGGCCCTTCTGGAGAAAGGGAAGAGTGGGCCGGTGTGAGAGGCAGGCAAAGGCTGTGGGCACCACAAGGACGGGGGTCTCTCCATTTGAAGATTAGGAAGACCAAGAAGATTCTAAAAAGCAGTGATCACAGAACCCACGAGGACACCAGGCGGTCGCGGGACGTACGGAGACAATGCACAGAGAGTGCTCGGCGCACATAGTAAGCACTCACTAAGTATTCGCTATTATTTCCAACCTGGAGTTACCGCCCCACGTTCCAGAGAGCCCAGGGAAAGGGGCTAACCTCATTTGGCACCTAGTGTATGCTGGGCACTGTGGTGTGTGCTTGACAGAGAAGCAGCTCAGCTGAGTCACAAGAGTCTGGCTCTGACGTCGGACTTCCCGAAGTTTGAGTTCTTGGTCTCAGCCAAGGATTGCTCTGTGCCTTTGAGCAAGAGAACCTCTGATTTCTTCATGGGTAAAATGGAATCAGAATACCTACTCCCAAGAGTTGCTTCAAGGATTAAAGGAGGTGGTAAAGCCCCCAACTAGATTCTGCTGGGAGCTCCTTCAGTATTGCCTGTTATGCATGGTGTGCATGACCTTGAACCCTCAGCAGCTGGCCTGGGGTGGGGGGTATCACCAGCGTTTACAGACGAGGAAGTCAGGACTCTGGGATGTTAGGGTTCTGTCCCAAATCACACCGCTATGGCAAAGTCACAATCAGAAGCCAGATATGATGGACCCCAGAAGCCAAGCCCAACCCTCGCCCCCCACACCACGCTGCCTTCCACCGGCCACCAGAGGGTCAGGACCAGATGGCAGGGAGCCTAAGTCCTGGCAGCCCCTCTGTCATCTCTGACCCCGATCAGTCGGGTCCTATGCCCATTATGAGTAAAGGCTCAGAGGCAGCCTTGGAAGTACCTACCCAGAGGCGATCAGCACCCGGGACTGGGCAATGGCCAACCGCTGCAGGTTGGTCCGATTTAGGGTCGCCAGGGCCACCCTTCCGGTCTTGCCGTTGGCTCCGGGGGGACTGGCGGGAGAGCCCACGGTCACCCCTGCCGGAGTGCTGGAGGCCTGTCGCCGGATCGCCTGCGACGGGACCGTCTTCACCGGGCCTCGGACGGTGCCCGCGCTGTCCAGGAGCTTGGCCCCGGACCCTGGTGGGGGGGGCAGTTTGACCGCCCCAGATGGGGGCATGTTCTTGCGGGCGGCTGGAGGCTGCAGCGGCCCGCTGCTCCCGTTGGCCACGGCCGCCTTGACGCTCATCACCAGCACGCACTGCGGGCAGGAGCAGGGCGGGGCCGCGGGCGAGGCGGCCGACGCGGGGCTGGCCGGCCAGGACTGGGCCTTGGGCAAGGTGCCGGTGACCATGGGGTAGATGAGATCCAGGCGCCGGCGGACGCGGCGTTGGCGCTGGGTCTGCCGGTTGATCTGGCCCATGGTGCTGAAGTCAATGACGTAGCTGAAGCCGATGGAGGTGAGGTCGATCCAGGGGTGCTGCTTCTCATAGGCGTGCTGGATGGTGATGCCTACTTCCATGTCATAGGGCGTCCAAGAACCGTTGTCATTCTCCCACTCCCATACCACGCCCTTGCCGGGGGCCGAGGACGGGTCGTAGTAGTTGCGGCGAACTGGACGGAGGGTCCCTGCGGGGGTGGGACGGAGGACAGGGTCAAGGTCAGCAAGGAATGAAACTGGATTGCGTTGAGTTCAGAGGCAAACAGGGACCAGTCCTACAGTGGGTGGGCCCTAGGCTGCCTGTTGAGTCTCCAGCTTCCAATGAGACTGCTTCCTGCCTTGAGGAGTGTGTAGTTGCCCGGGGTGGGAGCAGCTCCGTGACAATGTGAAGGGTGTGGGGCCCAGTAGGGTCCCACAAAGAGCACCTGCCCCTTTGCAGCCGGGAGACCTTGGTCTGCGGCCAGATTGATCCACTTCCGGCTTTATGTACAACTCCCCAACCTCCTTTCCTCCCCTAAGAAACAATGAGTCCTTTGCAGAATTTTTGTGAAAATTAAATGTGACCCACTTTTTCATTCCACAAATACGTATTTGTATATGCCAGGATCTGGATCTCTCCTGCACCCCAAAATCTGCACTAAGGCACCTAAAGCCCTTGACACAGGGTAGGTGCTCATGAATGTCCTATCACTTCTCCCTTACCCTCTAAATGGCCCTGCCTGGAGGGCTATGCAGGGAAAGAACAAAGGGTCATGGAAGCCTGGAGGGCAGAGGAAGAAGACCCTGCCTCCAGGAAGGCAGCCCAGCAACCCTGGAGCTGGAGCCTGCTCCTTGTCCCTTTAAGGGTGCAGTAAAAACAAATATAGAAAATCGGGTTGAGAGAACTCTCTTACACTTTTGAGCTTTAAATCTTATACCAGAGTAGTAATAGTGATCATAATAATTTTCTATTTCCCTAACATCTTTCTTTCAAAAAGCCCAAGCCCTCCTAAAGATAGGGTTGCCTTCAATTTCAGTCTCACTGGGGGAGGGGGGCAGGGGGGCAGGGCCAGTGCAGGGAAGCAGTAGGGCAGAAATGAGCCTGCAGGACTGGAGGGAAACTAAGCCTGTAACTCCTGCCTCTTTCTCCCCTACTCACCCCAAACCTGGATTCCGACTCATGCCCAGTCAGGACTCATTTCATGGGTATCAACATCAAGGCTGAAGATGCCTGGGTCAAGGCAGGGTGAGGGGGCCTGGGAGGGTTCCAAGGGTGCTTGAATCTCGCATCTGTCAGCTTAAGCTCTATCCATCAAAGTGGTGGGAAAAGGCTCCCCTTCGCCCGGCCTCTGACCCACCCCCTCCTCCAACCCAGAGGGAGACACTGAGACCGGGGACAGAATTCCATTCAAGGGGGGAAGAAAAGGAACAATGGCTATTCAGGCCTTTGCCAGGGTCATAACCCGCCCCCCACCCCAACTCCAAGCCCCTTAATGACCCAAAACATCAACATTCAGAGGCAGGAGGGAGAAGCAAAACAATCCCCTATTCAGCACCAGGACCTCTGCTGGGGGATGGGGGGGGGAGGGAAGCGGGATGGGAGGAAGAGAGGAGGAAGAAGGGGGGGTGGGCAGGAGTTCCCTGGTTTGCCTCCATTTCCTTCCTAAGTAGCCAGCTCGTGGCGGAACAAAGAGCACAGACTTCGGGTCCAACAGCGGAGGCTCTGTCCCTTCCAGCTGTGTGATTAAGCCTCAGTTTCCTCCTCTGCTTGGGCCGCGGTAGTTACTTCAAAGGGTGGATTTGAGGATTAGAGAAAGGAATGAATATAAAGCAGTAAAGTAACACCTGCCACAGGGCAAGAGCTCAATAAAAGTTGGTTGATTATCATTGTAATTTATTTCCCATTATATTTAAGCAGGAGGGAGAAGTCATAGGCAGAGTTTAGTTCAGAGGATGTGGTGTGTGTGTGTGTGTGTGTGTGTGTGTGTGTAAGAGAGAGATTATATATAACTCCTTGTACACTCTTTATTATTTAGAAGGCACCTAACTCATCCCATATGATCTTCACTGCAATCCTAAAAAACACTTTTTAGAAATGAGGAGATTAGTCCATAGTCTCTGAGGGCCTCAGAGAGGAGGGGGGTGGGGAAATGGGATAGACGGGTGATGGGTAGTAAGGAGGGCACGTATTGCATGGTGCACTGGGTGTTATACGCAACTAACGAATCATCGAACTCTACATCGGAAACCGGGGAGGTACTGTATGGTGACTAACATAATATAATAAAAAATCATTTAAAAAAAAAAAAGAAATGAGGAGATTAAGTTTAGAGAGCTTAAATGACCCTATTTTACGTTCTCTCCAGGGTGGCAGGGGCAACGCACTTGTCCAATGCTCACCCATGTGCTTAAGAGGCATTTTTCCAACAGCGGTGTTAATGCCAGAGACGCTGGAGAGCTGTCGCAGAACTTCTGGAAGCTAGCTGTGGCTCCTCCAGGTTTAGCCCCCCAGGCCTGTCTTTCCTTCTACTCCCAGCAGACAGATGCCCTTTTATCCTCCTGCACTTTCTCACCTACTATTCGCCAGGTCTCACTGCCTAAAATGCCCTCCTTTGCCATTTTACCTATTGAAATTGTCCTCGTTCGGGTCCTAGGCCATTTGCCACCGGTTTCCTGAAATGTTCTCCCAGTCCAGGCCCCCGCCCCAGGAGGTCTGGGGTGCGGATGTGCGTAGGCCTGCCTGGTGTGCACAGGGGCCTCGGCCTTCTCCATCCAGGGCCTTAAGTAGGAGCAGAGAGATAGCACCATCTAGCTCTGGGCTCTAGAGCCTAGGGCGGTGCCTGACGGGCAGGAGGACGCCATAAACGCGCCGTGACTGAAGACTTCCGGCTGCTTTGGCATGTAGTCATTTATCCCATCTTGCTGAGCGAGTGCCCACTGGCTGCTCTGAGGAATCGGGCACTACTCAAATAGCTTACCATCTAAAACTAGACAAGTGTGCGATGACTCTTTATGAAGCAGGATATTCCAGCAGGGGGCCAACAAAACGCACGTGGGCCGAGAAAATTCACCCACATCCCCTCTGTGCTTAAAGCCCTTCCATGACCTCCCCTCAGGTCAGGACCGGACCCTCCCAGCCCCCAGCCTCTGCAGGCTGCCTCACACCCTAATAGGCTCTGCCTACCTCGGTGTGTCACAGGGGCCTCTTCAAGTGCCCCCCACCCCCACATGCTTCTCTCTGGGCCTTTTCCCCAAACACTCCAGCGTCCTCTTTGCTGCTCATGCTTCAGAGTTCAGCTCATTTGCTCAAGGAAACTACTCTGGGCTGCCCTGACCAGATCAGATCCCCACTCCTATTTTTTTGTCTTTACAGAGTTTATCTTGCTGTGCAGTCACACATTTCTTGGTGTGACTGATTTGGTGAATGTCTGTCTCTCTCCACTGGACTCCCAGGCCCGCAGAGTGGGTAGCCAGCTGTTTGCTCATGGTTGTATCCCCAGGGCCTGACATGTCCTGGGAGCTCCATAAATACTGACTGAAGGAAGGAAGGAATGATGGGTGGGAGAACGTTTCAAGAAACAGATGACAAGCTCCGTAAGGCTTGAATGAGAAGGAGAATTTCACCAGGCAAAAATGGCATCTCAGAAGAGGTGGGCTTCGTGAACGGCTGGGGGAGGGGGTGTCAGAGAACTCTAAGGGAACACAGGAGGATAAAAAAGACATCTGTTTGTCAGGAGTAGGGGAAAATATAGGGCAGAGTGGAAGAGAAACCTGGAAAGTTATGTTAGGGCCAAAGCACAGACAGTCTGGAACGCCAGGCTGTGATGGGTTTTACTTGTAGGCCATGCGGAGCCAGTGAAGTCTGTGACACAGAGAAGTGACAGGACCAGAGCTGCTCTGTTAGTTAGTTCCCGAGAAGTAATGAGGGTCCTGGCAGGGAACATGAAAAGGAGGTGACAGACTGGCGGGACCCTACAGTGAAGAAGTGGTAGGACTGGACCTTCAGTAGCCGAATGCTTTCCGAGAGAGGGTCCAGGATCACCTGCTTCCGAATCTCCTGGGGTACAGATGGGCAACACCTCCTAGAGTACCCCCGGGCCGCTAGGAGGAATCATCAGCCTCTCCGGGGCCTGGGAATCTGCATGTGAACACCGCCCCTGGACTCCCATCATGCACACGTTTCAACAGCTGGGCCACGTATCCATGTGCCTCGACACACTGGCCACCTGAACAAGACTCTGAATGACGGAATCAAAGAACCCTGAGGTCTTGACGATGGACACGTGGTGAAATGGTGGCACGATGTGCAGGCAGTGGGCTGTCAAGAGGAAGAGCTGGTTTTTGGAGGGAAAGGTGCTGAGTTCACTCAGCCCCAGCAGGTTAGAGACAGAAGGCAGACCTCAGGACTGAAGTTGTGGGACCAAAGAATGTCTTCGTGGGATTTCACTTCTCTGATTATTTTCAGAGACCGCCGTAATCTGGAATGTGCTAGCTGGTCCTGGCCTCCCCTAAACGCAGGACCGTGGACTAGATGACCTGAGGAATCCACTTAGTCCTTGGGTGCAGTGACCCAAAGAAAAGGCCTCTAATAGGATAGGAATAAAGACTGTTCATAAACTAAGCAGGGAGAAAGAGAAAGAAAATCAGTTTCTCCTGGCAGCTCGGACTCCGAAGCACCTAAGATGTTTTGGCTCCTGGGAAAGGGGAAAAACACCTTCCAGGCATGACCCTGTCTCAAGGGCCCTTTACACCTGGGTATCACCGTGTCAGAGAAATTCCGGGCCTCTCCAAAGTGCCCCTCAGCCCCACTGGAATGTCCCATGAGGGCAAAGCCCCGGCTGTTTCGCTACAGGGATATCCCAGGGCCTGGAACAGTGCCTGCACCAATGAGGCGCCCCGGAAGTGTTCGCCGATGACGGAGTAGAGCGTGGGACCCTTGATTTGGCATCTCAGCTCTGCCTTCGACACGCTGTGAAACTTCGAGCAACTCAGTCTCTTCCAAATTGTTTCCCTTCCTATAAAATGGGGACAAGTAGGTCCTTCCTAAGATCGCTGTGAGGACTAAACAAGACAATGTGTGCAATGGGCCTGGAGCATCCTGCACACGGTCACGGCCACGCGGTCCTCGTGAGGCTTGCGTCCTCCACACCTGTGCTATGAGGGGCGGGGGGTATCGTGGGCACCTAAAACTCAGCTTCTGTCAAAACCGTTCATCTCTCTCCATCTGACCTGTCTCACCCTATTAAAGACATAAAAGAGGCAAAAGTTGCAGAGAAAACTCTGAGCTGGAAAGGTCTCTGCCTTGCACCAAGCCCCTTCTAAGCAGCATCCTCACGGGTGCAGAGGCCGGACCCCTTCACCTGTCCACCTGCATGACGACAGGACAGAAGCCAGACGGCTCTGAAGGCTGCTCTTCATTCCACAGAGAAAAATGAGGCCTGAGCAGCTCAGGGACTTGTCCAAGGTCACACAGGAAGCCCAGGAGTCTACGGTGAGAGCCTGAGTCATGTCTCCCCCGGCCAGCCTGGGGCTCCCCATGTCCCGCAGCTGGCCGTGGTGGCGATCACATGTACTGGAAGATACAAGGGGCAGGGACGCTAAAGGACAGCACCCCCGTCTCTGCCCTGTGGCAGCAACGGTAAGTCCAGTCAAGATAAATGACCATAGATGGAAAGGACCCAACCAAGGCTCTGGAAGCAGCCAAGACCATCTCCTCCCTTCTTCCAGATTCCCTAGCCCAAAACACTAGCGGAGGTCAGCGCGGAGTGCAAATAACTCAAACCGAGACATGGCGTGGGGAGGAAGGGCCCCGGGGCAAACACAGGGGCAGACGGTGTCTGCAACCGCCCTGCCATCTCCCTGGAGACAGGGTGGGCGAGGCTGGAGCCCAGGGGAGCTAGAGTCTGAGGCCTCACTCCCAGCAGCGCAGGCAACTTGTGAAGAAACAGAGCTCCCATGTCAGGAAATGTCCCCACATAGAGGAGGCAACAAAAAAGAGAGGACTCCCCTCTAGGCAGGGGACTTCCAGCTCTCCTTTGTTTATGGGGATGTTTCTGGTTCCCAGCTTCAAACTGTGGCTTGGGGATGGCGGGTAATTTAATTAAACATTGCCAGGGCTTGGCTGAGGTTGCCTGGGTGCCCGCAGTACAAAGTTGCTACCCTGTCATGGCCTCATCAATGAGCTATATTGAGAGGAACTGTGTGTCTGTTGGCAGAGAAGGGAGAGGAGGGGGCTCCGAGCCCAGAAACCCAGAGACTCTATTCTGCTTTGACAAGCTCCTTGACAGCCCGGCATTCCTGGGAATTCAGCCCAGGGCCTTCGGCACCCCGCGCAGGGCCTGGCACTAGGAGGAAGGGGCTCAGTACCCGCTCACCCACTGACCAGTAGAATGAGCGGCTGAAATCTGAAGCAGTCTGGGTCATGCGCCTCTACGACAGACCCAAGGCCGTCTTTGAAAGGATGCAGGGCTAGCTCTCTGCCTCGGTCTCAAATCTGAGGAGCCACCAGGCCGTGGTCAGCCTGTCCTCAGGGAAGGGTGGTCAGACCTTGTGGGGAGGGGACATAGCTTCTGTCCCTCAACCCTGTTTTCTCTGTAACTTCACCTCTGTCGACAGGGCACCTCTCATCCCCGTCTTAGACACCCCTGAACACTGACGAAACTTCACCCCCTCCCAAATGTGGGACAGGGGCTGGGACCTTTATGCCACCAGGGTGTTTCTTCACATGCAGCAAAGATTCAGTCTGAAACAGAAAAGCTAACACCTGCCTGTTCATTCTGAGCAGGACGGGAACACCCGGTCCGGTGTCTTAACTGCTAGTCCTCCCAGGTGCCACCTCCAGGGCTCAGCAACCCCCCAAGTCTGCTGCCTCCACCTTCCCCTCCACAACCTTTACCCCAATTGCCCAATTACATTCAGCCCCTCCCCCTCAGCCACACTTAATCCTCTTTCTCAATCTCCCCACATTCCTCCTCTTGCCCTCCTCCCCCCAGACTCTCTGGGCTCCACCTCCCTCCCTTTCCTACCAGGGTTTAAGCCCCTCCAGATGCTAACACTTCTGGAATCCTTTCCCTCAGAAAGCTTT
This sequence comes from Ursus americanus, assembly GCF_024610735.1. Classification (NCBI taxonomy): domain Eukaryota; kingdom Metazoa; phylum Chordata; class Mammalia; order Carnivora; family Ursidae; genus Ursus; species Ursus americanus. Next base: position 35,782,794 of record NC_142150.1, on the reverse strand, counting down.
ACTCAGTTGGCCAGTATCTGCAAAGTCCCTGGCAAAGAGGCTGTTGGGAGTTATGACTAAAGATGGGGACATGAGGGTGGAAAGACGCCCCTTTCCCATGACAATCCTAATTAGCACACAGGATGTGGGGGCTTTCCAAGGAGGCTGGGATACCCTGCTCAAGCAGCTGTTCTCTGACCCTCTGCGGCTCCGCTGGTCATCCTCTCTGGCCCCTCCCCACCACACCTGCTTCTCCAGGATCCCTGGTCACACTCTTGGGAAAGCCCAGCCAGAATTCCAGAAACAACCTCCCACCGCTGTGAAGAGACTACCGAGAGGCCGACTTGTCCCGGGTCCTCAGTGAAGCTCAGACACCCCGAGCTGGGCAAAGACAAGCCGCTCTGCCCTGCCAGTGACCCTCCCCCCTGACCTCGGCCCTGCAGGCTTTCTGCCTTGCTCTGACCTGAAAGGCTGGTCAGCAGGGGAGTGGGATTGTGGTGGCCACAGTGGCAACTTGATTCTCATGAAAAGACAGGGGTTTAGTGCTCTGGGAGACCAGAGTGGCCCTCACAGGGGACCGTTTCAGGAGGAAGCTTGGGGACCCTTTCTCCTTAGGAATCTTTCTCCTCCACGGACAAAGGGAGCGGCTTCCTTGCCAGGCATTCCGGAGCCGCGTCCCTCCCCCTCCTCTCCCCATCTGCTCTGGCCTGTTGCTTCGGCGCTTGCAGTGCACGGGCGGCATTGGCCAATGCCACCGCATCCAGGGCCTTCCATGCCCTGGAATCCCCCAGCTCCGGGCTCTCCTCCCAGGGCGACCGCCCTTCCGCTGCTAGAGCACCGCGGATGCCTCCAGGGAAATCCCTCTGCCCTCCCTCCGGGTCCCACGCCGAGGACCCGGCCGTGGGAAGGCATCCCCCACAGAAGGGGCAGAGGCAGTACGGTGGGTGAGGAGGGGGACGTGTGTCAGTCCCAAGGGTGCCTGAGGCAAAGCAGGGTCAGCCGAGGTGTGAGGATGAGAGAAGGAAGCCTTCCCCGGCGGCTGGGATTGCTTATGGGCTGGGCCGGCCCTCGAATTTCTACCTGCGAGAACTTGGGGCCACCCAGCGCGCTTAGAAGGGGCGCGGAAGGGGGGGTTCTTAGGGGCTCGCCTGAAGCTCCACTGGCATCACCAGAACACTGATACTACTTGCATGGACATTGATTGCTGGGGAATCTTAAGAGGACGGTGGGGAGTAAAGCGCCCCCTGCACAACCATCTCCCGGCGACACGCTGCACGGAGTTGCGGACTGGGTGGGTCCCGGGGGGCTCTCGAGGAGCGAGATCTCAGGGCGGGGAGGGGAGGGGGCGCGGGCGGGGCAGGGGCGCCGGCTCACCCGTGTCCTGGCGGAACTGGTTCATGGACTGCAGGTCGATGATGTAGGGCGCGAGACGGCTGTCCACCTGGCCCAGCACCACGCTGCCCCCCGCGCGGGGGCCGGCGCGGACCACCGCCTCAATGTGGTGGCTCACGGCCGGGCTGTAGGGACGCCAGCGGCCGTGCTCGTTCAGCCATTCCCAGACCACCACGGCCGAGGCCAGGAGCATGGCGAGCCCCGGGCTGCGGCGGCGGCGGCGGCGGCGGCGCTGCGCCGCTTGCCTCCCGGGCCCCGCGCGCCGGTCCTCCTCCGCTTCCTCCTGCGCCGCCGCCCGCGGGCCTCGGCCGCGCCCCCTGCGCCGCGCCCCGCCGCCCCCGGCAGCCTCAGCTCCGGCCCATGGGCCGCTCCCCAGCCGCGCATCCACCGGGGCCCGGACACCCGGGCTGCCCGGCTCCGACCGCGCGCCGCCGCCGCCGCCGCCGGGGTCCGCCGCTGCTGCCGCTGCTCCGTGGGGTCCAGCGGCTTCATGCAAATGCCCGGCTCTCCGCAGACCGGCCCCGCCTTGCAAAGCCCGGGCGGGCGCGTGGCCCGAGCTGGGCGGACGGCGAGGCGAGCCCCGAGCCCTCGCACCAGTTGCGCCTCGGGCTCTGCAGACGCCGGGGTGGGATCTCGCCGCGCGCTCGCGCTCGGGAAGGCACGCCGGGCTCCCCTCCCCGCCCGCCCCTCCCTGCCCACCCTCTGGCCGCGCGGACGCTGTCGCCGCCTCGGCGAGAGCTCCCCCTCCCTGCGGCTCTGCTCAGTCGCCTCCAGAATGAAGCGCCCCTCCCGAGCGGGGCGCTAAGGCAAACTCGCACCTGAGGGGGGTTCCCCCGTCCCCAGGCGCCCAAAAACTACAGGCCATGACACGGCCCGGGGACCACAACTGTCGCCCGCCACCGCTTTGCAGCCTCCCTCCCAGAAATGGAATTTTCTTTCTTTCTTTTTTTAATTCAGCGTGATCGGTGTCCGCAGCGCCGGCTCCGAGACACGCAGGGTCTCCGGCTCGCGCACGCACTCACACTCACACACTCGCACACACGCGCCCGCACCCCCACGCCCTCCTTGCTCGAGCTCCTATTACCTCATCTTCGCCCGCATCCTTAGCTGTCCGTCAGGAGTGCGGAGCCACGCCCCTGAGCGCCGGGCTGGTGCCTCCGAGCTCACGCGCCCCCTGCTGGCCAAGGCGACGCGTGAGGACCAAAGGCCACACACTAGGGCTCGACTCTTAACTCCTGCCGGCGAGACCCAGTGCAAAGGGGTGCCGCAATTTGGTGGATGATGGGTTCATGTCGTCCATGTGGGGCGCAAATGTGTTTTTTCTGACCTGCTTCAACACTATTATAGTCCGGAAGATACAGGCTAAATCGATTTATTCTGCAGCGTTTCTATATGAACGGAATAATGAGACGCTAGGACAGACGCAAGCTAGACTTGGTGGTTTTCGCATGGAAAGTAATCTAGAAGGGCGGATTAACATCAGGACTTCGTGTTAATTTTGCCAGAGAACGCAGACTTCGTTTTGTTGAGGTCGCAATCACACACGTGAATTCATAGGATGAAGAGGATCCAGGATAGGATATAGAAAAATAAAAACAGTGTGTGTGTTAGGGACTGGGATTATGAATCTCTTTGAAATAATCGTTTTCTCTCATAATATCATAAACTTTCTTTGTTGCAGAAGATTTGCTTTCCCACAGCCAACCTTCCTTCTATCATTAGGATTACCCTTATCTTCATCTCTCTGCGCTTGCCTCCCCCCTCACAGGGTTCTAAACACAAAGCAAAAGAAAAATATCAGTTATGTTCTTCTTCCGGCCTCCAAAAAGCACTAGGATTGAGGTTACCTCGGAGCTTTGTTCCTAATGGTGCCCTTGCCCAAAAGTCTCCCTAGCATGACTTCTAGAGATTCCAGTTAGTCTCTCCCAAAGGCCAGCCTTCCAATCCGATTCAATCAACACCTTCATTAAGCATCAAATTTCAGGGTTTGAAGGACAAAAGGGAAAGGAGCCAGGGGGATCTCAATTCATCCTACCAAGAGCCATATTATTCCTATTTGACAAATGTTGAGACTGAGGGAATTTAAGCAATTTGCTCTAGGTTACGTATTTAGCCATAGGGGAAACTGGTATTCAAAACTTAGTTGGACTCTCCCCCACCCACCCCTGCAAAAAAAAAAAAATGCCTATTCCATCCATGACAAGGAGGTGGTTCGGTAAGAAACAAGGTAGGTGGAATGTGAAAGAGGCTCTGTGTGAAAGAAGGGAAGGTAAACATGAGGATAGGGTATTCTGCAAGAACAAAAGTCGAAGTAAAGAAAAGGTAATCTAAAGCGTTATTGAGCTATTTTTATTTCTAGTCATAAGACCAAGAGTATGAAGACTCTGGAAACTTTCTTGTGGTCTGGATAAGTATAGATCCAGAACTATCAGTATTGTTTGAAGGGGATGCTGGAAGTACCAGGAAGAAAACAGAGCCTCACCGGCTCAATCCAGAAATTTGCAAGCAGAAAACGCCTAACCCAGAGGAGAGGGCTACCAGCAAATGTTAGACCAGCCATTTGAAAGGTGAGTAGGAAGTGGGAAGACACTGGCTCTTACTTATGTCCAGCTTCATTCTGTGTCTGGTCTTCTTGTATCTGCTATGTGAAAGATGGCAGTGTATTACAACAGAACAAAAATGCCTAATGACACAAGAGAGGGTTTGTATCTAGCCTGATTCATTTGTAAGAGGAAGTGAATATATAGATGGCATCAACCATCAGTTACGGTTATAAGGTATGTGTGTTTTTGATAAGCTATGATGATTTATGATTTATAACAACCCACTTGGCAATCATAATTTATAATTATGTGTCAACAATAATAGTAATGTATTCGTGTATACATTTCTCAGATCTCCCAAGACGATCTAATTTCAAATAATCTGTACCATAAACCCCTGAAAACCTCAGACATTTTATTTTAGTATCCAAACTATGTCTCCCTGATTGCCTCCCGTTCCCAAGTGGCATACTAATCTTTAACCAAGTGAGGTGGCCAATTTGTAATTTGAAGTACGGCAGCTGTAATAAAACCTTACTAATTGAGACTGATTGGAATGAAGCCAGTCCGACTTGTTCAAAGGTATCATCTGATGATACGTCAAAAAGTGTTATCATGACTTAACACTAAGTTGGAATGAAAAAGGCATTCTCTTTTTGTGCGGCATGTTCATAGGCAAAAGTCATTCTTTTCTTCCAGTTACCTATGGCTCTGTATCAAATACCATACAAGTGGCTGAAAACAGCAACAAGCATTTATTTGGCACATGAATCTGCAATTTGGTGAGGGCTTAATGAGGACGGCTAGTCTCTGCTCCACAGGGAGCTCAAGACAGCTGGAGGGATGGCTGGGGGCTGGAATCATGGGCAGGCTTGCTCGTTCCCATCTAGTGCTTGATACTGGCTGTCATCCGGGAATTCAGCTGCGGCTACCTGCCCAACCGCCTACATGTGGCCTATGTTGCTGATTGGCTTCTTCACAGCGTAGAGGTTGGGTTCAAATGAGTATGACCCAATAGGAAGAGCCAGACAGAAGTTGCATTGCCTTCTCTTTAAATTATTTTTAAATAATTATACATTCACAGGTAGTTGTAAGAATTCAGACAGATCCCATGTACCTTTTCCGCCATGTTACCCAAAGGTAACATTTTACAAAACCATACTTAGCAAAGTATCCTACATGGGGTGCCTGGCTGACTCAGTCCGTAGAGTGTTTGACTTGATCTCAGGGTTTTAAGTTCGAGCCCCACGTTGGGTATAGAGATTATTTTAAAATAATAACATTAATAACATCTTTTTAAAAAGTATTATACTGTATCACTACTGATATTGACACAGTCAAGATATAGAATCATCATAATTCTGCTCCTTTATTGATATATCATTGTATCATATATAGACAAAATATAGACTTTGTATACAAGTGTATACAATACACATTTCTGTTACCACGAGGATCCACTATGTGGCCCTTTTATAGCCACAACCAATCCTCCCCTACCATGCTGTCCTTAACCCCTGGCAATCACTAATAGATGCCCCAATCTATAATTTTGTCATTTTAGGAATGTTATGTAGATGGAATCATAGACTACATAATGTTTGGGGCCTAGTTTTTCCTACTCAGCATAATTCTCTAAAGATTCATCCAGATTGTTGTGCGTATCAAGTTTGTTCCTTTTTATTGTAAATAGCATTGCACGGTACAAGTGTACTGTAGTGCTCGCCCACTGCAGGACATAGGGTTGTTTCTAGTTTGGGCCCTTATGCATGAAGCTGCTATGAACGTTCGTATACCAGGTTTTGCACAAACATAAAGTTTCCATTTCTTTGTGATAAATGCTCAGGAGTACAATTACAAAGTCCTATGTTTAGTTTTTTTTGGCATCTATATATCCTTTTTAATGCAATGTTTGTTCATGCCTTTTGCCATTAATATTTTTTAATGTTGCAGTTTGAGAGTTCTTGATATATATATAACCCTAATAACTCTCTGGTGGATATGTGGTTTGTAAATATTTTCTCTCGATCCGTAGCTTGTCTTTTCACCCTTTTTGTGGGGTCTTTCACAAGCGAATATTTTTAATTTTGAAGAAGTCCAACTTACCGAACTTTCCTTCTATGGTTTCTATTTTCTATGTTAATACTAGGAATTCTTTGGCTAGTCCTAGGATTTGAGTGTTTTCGCCTGGCAGTTTTATGTTTAAAATCTATGATCCATTTTGAGTTAATTTTTGTATGAGAATGAAGTTTAGCTTGAATTTCTTCTTTTTTCCCCCTTCTTCCTTCCTTCCTTCCTTCTTTCCTTCCTTCCTCCTTTCCCATCCCTTCCTTCCTCCCTTCCTTCCTTTCCTCCTTCCTCCCTTTCTTCCTTCCTCCCTTCTTCCCTTCCTTCCTTCCTCCCTTCCTCCCCCCTTCCCTCCTTCCATCCTCTCTTCCTTCCTTTCTTTTTTCTTTCTTCTCTCTTTCTTTCTTTCTTTCTTTCTTTCTTTCTTTCTTTCTTTCGATGTTCAATTGTTTCAGCACCATTTGTTGAAAAGGCTATCCTCCCTGCTTTGAATTGCTTTTGTATCTTTCTCAAAAATCAGACGGGCATATATATGTGGCTCTGTTTCTGGTTTCTCTGTTCTGTTCCTCTGTTCTCTGTGTGTCTGTCTTTCCACCAGGGCCACAGTGTTGATGAAGAAGCTGTATGATGCCTTGTTATAAACTGGGTAGACTGGTTCCTCCTACTTCATTCTTCTCTTTCAAAATTGTTTTAGTTATTCCAGTTCTTTTGATTTCCATATCAATGTTTGAATAATCTTGTCTCTATGCGCAAAATTACTTGCAAAATTATGTGCTGGGATTTTTTTTAAGGAATTGCACTGAAGCTGTATATCAATCATTTCACTATGCTGAGTCTTCAAATCCAGGAACACAATATGCTTCTCCAGTTAGATTTTTGATTTATTTTATTAGTGTTTTGCAGCTTTCAGTAGACATGTGCAGTGCATGTTTTGTTAAACTTATGTCTGTCCAAGTATTTTGTTTTGGGAGGAAATGCATGTAAGTGGCATCGTATTTTTCATTTTATTGTCCACATGTTTGTTGCTATGTAGAAATACAAAGGATTTTTGTATGTTTACCTGGTATCTTGTGACCTTATATGAGTCCAAGTGTCGGTCTAGGAGCTTTTTTGCAGATTACTTGGAATTCACTGTCTGAAAATGGGACTATTTTATTTCCTCCTTTCTGACCTTTTTGCTTTTTGTTTCTCTTTCTTACCATATTATAATTCTTTTTTTTTTTAAGATTTTATTTATTTACTTGACAGAGAGAGAGACAGCCAACGAGAGAGGGAACACAAGCAGGGGGAGTGGGAAAGGAAGAAGCAGCCTCCCAGTGGAGGAGCCTAATGTGGGGCTTGATCCCAGAACGCCAAGATCAAGCCCTGAGCCAAAGGCAGCCGCTTAACAACTGAGCCACCCAGGTGTCCCCCTTTCTTACCATATTATAATTCTTAAGAATTTCCAGTGCTATGTTGAATATGGTGGTGAGAATGAGCACTCTTGCACCTTGTTCCTGATCGTAGGGATATAGCATTTAGTTTTTCATTGTTAAATATGATATCAGCTGTAGTTGTTTCTTTCTTTTTTCTTTCTTTTTTAAGGGGGGGGCAGAGGGGGAGAGAGAGAATCTTTTTTTTTTTTTTTTTTAAAGACTTTATTTGTTTGACAGGGACAGCCAGCAGAGAGGGAACACAAGCAGGGGGAGTGGGAGAGGAAGAAGCAGGCTCCCAGCGGAGGAGCCTGATGTGGGGCTCGATCCCAGAACGCTGGGATCACGCCCTGAGCCAAAGGCAGACGCTTAACGACTGTGCCACCCAGGCGCCCCGGGAGAGAGAGAATCTTAAGCAGACTCCACAGCCAGTGTGGAGCTTGCTGTGGGGCTCAGTCTCATGACCATAAGATCACAAACTGAGCCAAAATCAAGGGTCCCATGATTAACCAGTTAAGCCACCCAGACACCCCACTAGTTGTTTATTTCAAGTGTTCTTTATCAGGTTGAAGAAGTTCTCCTCTATCCCTCTTTTTCTAAGAGGTTTTTTTTGGTCACGAACATTGACTGAGTTTTGTCAGATTTTTTTTTCTGCATCGATTGATATGTTCATGTCACTTTTCTTCCTTGGTCTGTTAATATGGTAGATTGCATTGATTGGTTTTCAAATATTGAACCAGATTTATAGCCTTGAAATAAACTCCACTTAGTCATGGTGAGTAATGCTTTAATATATTGCTGGATTTTAACTGTTAATATTTTGAGGCTTTTGGGGCATAAAATTATGAAAGGTATTGGTTTATAGTTCTCTCTCTCTCTCTCTCATCTTTGTATGGTTTTGATATCAGGATAATACCAGCTTTACAAAATGAAGCATTCCACCCTCTTCTACTTTCTGGAAAAGGTTGTATATATTGGTGTTAATTCTTCTTTAAAAGTTTGGTAGAATTCGGGGCTCCTGGGTGGCTCAGTTGTTAAGCGTCTGCCTTCGGCTCAGGGCGTGATCCCAGGGACCTGGGATCGAGCCCCGCATCAAGCCCTGCATCGAGCCCCGCATTGGGCTCCCTGCTCTGCTGGGAGCCTGCTTCTTCCTCTCCCACTCCCCCTGCTTGTGTTCCCTCTCTCGCTGGCAGTCTCTCTCTCTGTCAAATAAATAAATAAGATCTTAAAAATAAAAAAAAATAAAATAAAAGTTTGGTAGAATTCTGTAGTTCATTAGTAAACTGTATTGTGTTTTAAATTTCAATTGTTCATTGCTGGTGTATAAGAAACCACATAGTAACTGTGTACACACAGTGATAACAATGTTACTATTGCTTATTAGCTCTAGGAGATTTTGTTGTTGATGATTCTTTGGGATTTTATACATAGTACATAGACAATCATGTCATCTGTGAATAAAGATAATTTTATTTCTTTCTTTCCAATTAGTACCACTTTTGCATCCTTTTCTTGTCAAATTGCATTGGGTAGGACTTCCGGGTGATGCTGAAGGGGTGACAGCAGACATCCTGGCCTTGTTTCTGATCTTAGCAGGAAGCATCAAGTTTCTCACCATGAAGTATGTTAGCTGTAGGTTTTTGTAGATGTTCTTTATCAACCTGAAGAAGCTCCCCCACTATTCCTAGTTTGCTGAGAGTTTTTACAAATGGGTATTGGAATTTGTCAAATGCGTTTTCTGAATCTATTGATATGATCATATCATTTTTCTTCTTTACCCTGCTGATGTCATTACATCAATGATCAATTAATTTTTTAAGGTTGAACCAGCCTTGCGTGTCTGGAATAAATCTCTCTCCTCTGCTGATTTTAATATGTATTTTTTCACTGTAGGAAACCATAACCATGAACGTAACAGTTTTCTGACTTCTGTGGATCTTTTATAAAATGAGTGAACCTAAAGGTGGTCTTTGTGACCCTCCTGAACTTGTGCCCTGTCGCAGTCTTGGCCAACAGGGAGCTCAGAAGCTAACAGGGCCAGTTAGGGATGCCCTACATTTGCCCTTTGCCATGTAATTTAACATATTCACAGGGTCCAGGAATTGGGATGTGCCGTCTTCGTAGGGATGCTCTCCACATTGCCCACTCAACTCACTTGTCATCTTTCGTCCTGCTCATACTCTGTGCTGGGTGTCCCACTTTCATCTTCCAAGAGACACTTTCTGGCCACACCTGACATTACGACTTGGGAAATCTCAGGGAACTCACCACATAATGGACCGTTCTGGATGCATGGTCACTTGATGTCTCAAGATCAGATGTTCCCCTGTTAACAGGGCCCAGTAGTACACCAGGAGTTGCTATGCAAAAGGCGTACAATTCTCCACTGCAAATGACATGATCTTGCTGCAAAACCCCAGGCGTCTATCTTGTGATTCTCCCCCCTGGGTTTGCCATAAACTCCACGTGGTATCTTTGCCCTCATCTGACACTTGTAACGTCACAGGTTCAGCTAGGCTGCACCGTCCAAGTTCCAGCACTGTTTGTTTTTTCACCGTAGCCAAGGTCTGCAGAACCCTTTACTAATCAGAGCTTCATGGAAAGCCTGCCTGTCACCCTTGTAAATGGGCTAAGGCGGTACAGGGAGGTATGGAATATGCTCCCTTCAGAAACCCAAGAGGCAGTGTACCCCCTTCTTCATAGTGAGGTACACGAGATTCAATAACTTATCTCTTGCTTTGGATGAGATGTCCTGGCACAGCCCTGATTTAGTGGGCTGCTGATTCTTCGTAGACTTGATCTCCTATCATTTGAAATGTGTGTCTACCATGACCTCTAAATGTACTGGCTACTTCTTGCTCATCTGGCCTGAGTAGCATGATGTCATTGACAGAGTGGATTGATGTGATGGTCTGCAGGAAGTATAAATAGCCCAGACTTTTTCTATCTATATTGTATCAAAAGAGGAGAGTGTTAGTATAGTCTTGGGCGAAACTAAAAAAGTATATAGTGTCATCTGTTCCATGTGAGTTGAACTGCTTATGGATCCCCTTTTCTGATAGTGACAGAAAAGAACACATTAATCCAGTCAATGGCCACACACCGTGTACCTGGGGCAGTGCCAATTTCCTCTAGCACTGTGATATCACAGATCTGGCACACCGGCCTACCCCTTGGTTTGACTTTGCAGAAGTCAACGGCTGTTCTTCAGACTTACTATTTTTCTGCAGGGGTCAACTAACAAATTAAATGCATATATGACAGGGGCCACTTTTCCTATATTCTTTAGATCCTTAAGGACTACACTCTATATTCATGCCCTCCCCCGCTGAAGTCAATGAAAAATGGGGGCGGAGTTCTCTAAGGACTCTAGTGCTGATGAGATAAAAACTGGACTTCAGGATTTGAAAAGGGGACATGGCATTAAGAAACATCCCTAGCTCTCGGTGGGGACTAAATTCTGGAAGTGGAGCAGACCAGAGGTCGACAGAGCCTTCTGTGCCTCAGTCTCCTCTCAGTTTTGTGCCCGATTGAATGAAGATGATCTGATTGCATTCTGTCGGAAGATAGGGAGACTCCCTCCCCGGGAGGAAAACCACAAGATCCCGGTGTTGATGCAGGTGATAAAGCAATTGCCACTTTTTCATGTAAACTGCAAGAAGCCAGAGAAAGGCTGGGGGAGGCCCTGAGTATACATACCGTTTGTATTTGACTAGCAAGGCCTTTGGATCCTTCCTTTGTTAGTAAATGAGTCTGAGTCGAACTGCCCTAAGGAGGAGCTGCCAGGTGAAAGAGACAGCCTCAGGTCCGGAAGTCAGTTTCAACAGGGCTTAGCAACAGGTCAATGGCTGCCTTCGCTTAGAAGGGGTGCGCTACTAGCTGCGTCCAGCAGGTGGCGATGTTGCACCAGGAACCGGCCTCTCTGTGCGCTCCAGCGGGCTTTCCGTAGTTAACCAAAACTGGGATTTTCCTTTCTTCTTTGGAAATTCTGGACTCGTCAAAGGGGGCAGAGAAATGGTTTGGGGACAAGCTACATGTCCAACATGAAACAGTTCCTTATCAACTCCCCAACAGCAATCCATTGAATCCACCCAAAAAAACATCCACAGTGACGCTTCAGTTTTCCTTCCCCACCTCAGTCTTGCCTAAGCCCCATTACTTGGTTCAGAGGGCCTTTCCTCCCATTCCAGTGCAATGCAAATCAAGGGCTCCACGGAGGAGCCCTGGGAAGTTCAGGGCGGTGCGGTAGGTTTATGGAGGGTGGAAAGAGAGGGCAGGGGAGGAGAGAACACAGAGTTGTCAGTCTCTTTCCCTCCTTTGTCCTCTCGCTCCAGGGGTCAGCACCGAAGCCCCAGAAATAGTTCCACTCCGAGTACCTCTCGGTGTCTGGTGAGCGCCAAGGCCCAGGGACCCCTTTCTGCCCCTACACAAGCTGCTTCAGCGCCACCCCTCACCCCTGTGCCCCAAACCTTTTCCTCTTCTGGGACAAGGTAGTTTCATGATTTGGCCGTAAGTTTGGGTCCTTCCTCCTGTATTTACAGAAGTGTGTATGGCCTTTGGTCCCCTTTGGGGACAGGGTGATGTCAGCTTCATCTCTAATTGTCTTTCTCCAAAAGCAGCTTTGAGGTTTTGGTAGAGAGGAGAGAGGGCATCAGAGGTGAGGAGAGAGAGGAAATGCTTTTATTTTTGGTTTTGAGTAGCTGGGGGTGGTTTGGGGTGGACCAAATGAACTTTCAATGTTTCGGTTGTCCCAAAGCAAGTTCTAGTGAGCATTGTGGACAGAGTCAAGAAGTTTAGTGGAGGCCGGGAAGGGGCTGGAGAGGACTGGGGCTTGGCGAACAAGTGACAAGTGGCTCCTACGTGAGGGAGAGGTGGACCCAAAGGGGGCACTGGTTCGAAGATGGGCTGCAGCCCGGAGGGAGCCTGATCTGCTCGGTGGTCTTCTTTCTCCCGTTCCTTTGGCCCATCACCCCCAACTGTCCCATCCCAGGCTTTTCAGATCTGCACATCTTCCTTCTCTTCTTCTCCTCCACCCCTCACCCCACGGCTTTCTTTCTAGGCTGTGTTCAACCTCGCTCTCTTTTCCCTGGTAAGGACCCCAGTCATTGGATTTAGGGTGGGCCCTAAATCCAGGATGGTCTCATCTAGAGATCCTCAATCTAACTACATCTGCAGACTCTATTTCCCAAAATTCACAGCCATATTCACAGGTACTGATGATGAGGTTGTGGAATACAGGTGAGGTTCAGTGGGGTGGAGTCCGGAGCCGACGACCAAGAAAGAATTCTTGAGACGTCTTTGGTGCAAAATTGGTGGTTTATGAAAGCACGGGGACGGGACCTGTGGGCAGAAAGAGCTGCTGCCCCCGGGTTGTGAGAGGTGGCTGATTATATACCGTGAGGCTGGGGGAGGTGAGGGAAAAGGGAGGCTGAGAAAGCGCCTTCATATGTCCAAGAAGACTCGCAGGACACTGGAGGCCCCACCACCATCAAGCCAAGGCTGTTTACACTATCACTGTGTCCTTATCAGTGAGCTGCAGGTACCTTCATCTGTCAAAGAAGACTCGCAGGATATTGGAGGCCCTGCTATTGTCAAGCCAAGGCTGTTTACACTATCACTGTGTCCCTATCAATGAGCTGCAGGTCCTTTCCTTAGTTTTAGGGCAGTTTTAGTGCCCAGGAATGTTGCATACATGGGGGGGGGGCGGTGCAGGGGGTCAGCTTCTGCTCTGTCTTCAGCCAGCCTTCTGTTCCCTCATCACTAATGGTTAGGACTTGACATATCTTTTTGGGAAACAGTTTTGGGAAACAAAACTTGACATATCTTTTTGGGAAACAACCTTTAACTTCTTCTGTTATGTTACCTAAATATCAATATATTTCTTCCCATGAAAGAGTCCTGGTTAATATTTCCCTAGGTTTCTGGACTCCTCTCTCCCTTTCAGAAGTTCAGAGCCCAAAAGTCTTATAAAGGTAATTCAGTGGCTTTATTCTCCCAACAGAATCCAGACTGATACTGTAAGTATGTACACATCCAAGACAGCCTGCATTTCATGAATAAATCCCATCATCCCCAAAAGAATACCAGGCATGCCAACACTATTAGGAGGCCTACAGTCCAAAAAACAAAAACAAAACAAACAAACAAAAAAAACCCCACAAAACCCTGACACCACAAAATGCTAGTGAGGACGTGAAGCATTCACTGTTGCTGGGAAGGGAAAATGGTACAGCCACGCTGGAAAACAGTCTGGCAGATTCTTACAGAGTTAAACACAATCTTACCATACAGTCCAGTGATCACAATCAGGTATTTACCCAACTGAATTGGAAACTCAGGTTCACACACACGTCTGTACGCAAATACTTACAGCAGCTTTATTCATAATCACCAAACACTGAAGCAGCTAAGATATGTTCCAAAAGGTGAATACAAGAGAATATTGTTCAATAGCAAGAATAAATGAGCTCTCAACCCACAACAAAATGCAGCACAACCTTAGTTGAATATTGCTAAGCGAAAGAAGTCAAGCTGAAAAGTCTCCAGACTGTATGATTCCACCCCGGTGCCATTCTGGAAAAAGGCAAAACTATAAAGACAGTCAAAGGATCCCTGGGTCCCAGGGGTGCAGGGGAGAGGGAGGGAGAAGCAGGTGAAGCACAGGGGGCTTTTAGGGTGGTGAAAGAATTCTGTACAATATTGTGATGGTGGAGACATGACATTGTGCCCTTGGTAAGACCCACAGAACTCACAGCATGGACAGTGACCCTGGATATATGCAAATTTTAAAAAAGATGTATTCATTTATTTATTTTGAGAGAGAGACAGCATGAGCAGGGGGAGAGGCAGAGGGAGAAGGAGAGAATCCTCAAGCTGACTCTGCACTGAGCACAGAGCCAGATGCAGGGCTCAATCCTGAGACCCTGCGGCCACAACGTGCGCCAAAATCAAGAGTTGGTCGCTTTGCCAACAGGGCCACCCAGGTGCCCCAATATATGCAAATTGTAGATGTCACTTAGGTTGAGAGGTGAAAGAGCGGAGACGGTGACAAGAGAACCTAACTGCCCTGCAAATGGACAAAACACCTCACTGAAGGGCACAGAAGAACAGGTGCTGACCCCCGTCACTTTGGGAGTGAGTCTGTAAGACTAGAGGCAAGAGAGATGGTACACGCACGCCGCACTGTAGTTGACCATGTTATTTCGCGCCCCGGGAAGGTGAACAATGCTGATGCCGCTTTGCATGAATACCGAATTAAACAATTAAGAGGGAGGGGGATGTTCAGAGCCCAGTTTCTCACTGTTGGACTGGGAGTTCACCGATGAGCAAGGGAGGCGGCGAAAATGACCCACGTGGGACTGGACTGCAGCGGGAGACATTGGGAAGCATGTCCAACTTCTTATACATCCAGACAGTTACATGTAGGAATGTTTGTAGATACACGTATATGCAGTAGCCTCCCCCTTATCTGCGGGGTATACATTCCAAGACCCCTAGGGGATGCCTGAAAGCGATATATACTGTTTTTTCCTCTACACACAGACCTATGATGAAGTTTAATGTATAAATGAGGCACAGTGAGAGATCAGCAATACCTAATAAGATAGAACAATTATAGCAATATACTGGAATAAAAGCTATGTGAATGCCGTCTCTCTCCCTCTCTCAAAATACCTTATTGTACCACTCTTCCTTCTTGTTATGATGTGAGATGGTAAAGCCCACCTGATGTTCCATAAATGAGTGAAGCCATATGATAATTGTCTTTCTCTGCTTGACTTATTTCACTTAGCATAATCTCCTCCAGTCCCGTTCATGTCAATGCAAATGTTGGGTAATCGTTCTTTTTGATGGCTGAGTAATATTCCATGGTATATATGGACCACATCTTCTTAATCCAGTCATCTGTTGAAGAGCATCTCGGCTCCTTCCACAATTTAGCTATTGTGGACAATGCTGCTATGAACAATGGGGTGCATATGGCCCTTCTCTTCACTACGTCTGCATTGCTTGACTTTAAAAAGGGGTTCACAGCCCACCTGTTAGGATTACAGTCTTCATGTGTTTCGAGAAGTAGTGCATTGGAAGTTCTCTATAACAGTAATTTTTTAAATGAAAGTACCATTTTGGAATTTAGGAAAGGAACGCGTTGCCTATGGAATACCAACCCCAGGGGTAATCCCCTTGAAGCGAGTAAATAAGCTGAATTCTCACCATCCTCAATACTCATCACTCATCATTTCCACATCCTGCTGATTTATGCATTCTTCTGTATATGGCTGATTCATACGCACTTCTGTATACGACTGATTCATACATGCTTCTGTAAACCACTGTCCATGGTTCTGCTTCATATCAAGGAGGATGGATTCCATAGTACAGCCAAACTCGATGATATGAGAGAACCCAATCTGGTATTTGTAAGTGAAGCCAGCGGTATGCATGGCTACCAATGAACCTTTTGCATCAAACACTGGGGAACCAGAAGCCCCAAAGTAAAAGGAGGTGTCATAGGTAATCACATCGGGATTGTGAGCTATGTCCTGGAAGCTTCTTTGAGTGTACATATGGATATACTGCATATCGTCACTGCTACCCCCCACCCCCTCTAGCCTGAGGATGTTCCTGAACTTTCCCTGCTCGCTGCTCCAGAGGGATCACAGTGCAAGCATCACTAGACTTTGCCTCTCCATACGGGTGGCCGATGATATATATCAGCCCGCTAAGGGGTGCGGGGGCAATCCTATGATAGAGTCCCGAAGGTACTTGCTGTCCGTTGGCCTTCAGTTGCAGAACGGCATAATCGAGGGTTGTATTGGACACCATAAACCAAGGCTCAGTAAAAAAGCAGTTCTCTTCTTTCTCGGGGGGCCCTTCGTAACTAAACGTCACCCTTACGCACTGACCAATTATGTCTGCCCACTTACTTGGGTCTATTCCTTCTCCCACGATGTCATTTACTACGTGCCGACAAGTTAAAATGAACAGCCTATCAAAAACAAAGCAGGTGGCAGAACCCCTGTTTCCATTGTTGTCCCATGACAGGTACCCAACGGAGTCACTGAGATGAGAAAGAAGTTTGTGCATTTTAACTGGGGTAGAGTTTTTTGTCAGTTTCCCGAACTGTACTTTATGCAATTGAAATAATGAAGCCTTGTTCTTTTTATTTTCCAATTTTTTCTTGAAGGTATCTCTGAATTTTTCACTTTCTCTCTTCAAACTGGGGTACTGAGCCACAATTTCTTCTCTCAACACACTGGTGTTTCTTTCCTCCGACTCCAAATTCTGAGCAGCAGCTGCTGCAGAGCCCGTTCTCATCTCAACCTCAACCTCAAAGAGCTTACCTTCTAGGCTGTCAACAGTCTGAGAGCTTTCTAGAATGGAGTCATGGTTTTTGATGAGTCTCCAGTCCTCTTTCTCCAGAAAGGGGAGAAACCTGCCATCCTTGCACACAGCGTCCTTAATGGTTTCTCCTTTGAAAGCGTAGACACAGAGTTTGCACCCTTCTTTGTGAAGATGACTGCACGTAACTATCTTTTTCTTTCTCTTCCCAATCGCGTGAATATAAAATTTGACACAGTCAGGGGACGCCTTGTCATGCCGGCCAAATACCGGGTTCTCCTCTTTCTGCCTGCTTCGACTCTGGGCAAATGTGATCAGCACGTGGCAGCTTTCAGGAAAGCAACTGAGGGGCATTCCAAGATTTAGGTACCCTTCAATTCCTTCCGTGCCAAGCACCAGCATTTCTTTGCCCTGCTGAGTTTTAATTTCCTTCTTGACGGCCTTGAGAGTGTTGAGTGCTGCGTATAGGCTATCCCCTTCACTATGTGTGAGCACGTGTTTCCTGGCGTTCACAGCCAAGGTGATGTAAATTGTCTTGTTACGGGGCACGGTCTGGTGTTTGGGTCCTTGAGCCTGGGTGTTTGTTATATCTTTTGGACCTTTTTTAGAGCCCATCTTCATTTGAGGAATATTGGAATTATTCTCTTCGTTTTTATTGACCTAAAAATAAATGTTAAATGCTTTAAAACTCTGAATACAACCTTACACAAGGAGGATTCATCAAATAGCAGAAATCCCCTGAAAAACTAGGAGCATTTGATTTCTATGCCTGAATGAGACATTTTTCCCAAGTCACATTCATCATGGCACTGGCGTGGACAGACACGAGTTCACAGAGCGGCAAGGTCGCTTGCTGGTCATGGAAATAACAAGGCAGGATGGTTGTAAAGATTCAGTGTGACGTCATGGGTGACAAAACCTAGCACGATGACTGGCACATTAACAGATTAACTTTTATTTCCCTTCTTTGTAATGGTGCTAATATTCTGGATCAAAAAAAAAAAAAGGAACATAACGCAGTATAAGTTCACTCTGGGCACGACATAACAAACTCTCAAAGAACATCGCTTCAGCCCAGTGTTGTCAGAAACATCCTTGTTGGAAGGCTATAATGGATTTCCAACTATTCAGAAGATTCTGGGGCAGACACAGACATTTTTAAATAAGGGAACCGGGTCGTACATGGTTATTCGCTGGCTCTATCACGAAGCAGGACAAAGAGAAGCATAACTAGGTTTGTCTCGGTTTCCCTAGATACTTGGATAGTCTAGTGACAACCAGAGGAAAGAAAACAAACGAAAGCTTTTATGCTGCTTCCTCAAATTCTCCAAATGCTCAGCCCACTTCTTGATAAATGCAAGGAGCATTTCAGACTCAGGAAAGAATATGAGGGTTTGATATGATAACACAGCCCCTTTATTGGAAAGAGCCCTGACTTAATGTCAGTAAATGTAAGTGCAAGTCTTCCCTCCACTTCTGCCTCAAGCAAGGAGTCATTTCTCTCTCCGCATAAATAGACTGAGGATAATAAATCCTCCCTCCCTGCCTAATAAGGTTATGATCAGGATGATTATTTTAAAATTTGTTTCATAAACTAGAAAGCACGGTACAAATGTAGGTTATTACTGTGGTCAAACAGATTAGCCACATTTGGGAGAGTAGATATTTTCATGCAACGAAATAGTATCGATTTTTTTATTCCATAGTTGACTGTAACACATTGTAGTAGATTTGTTGTTGTTGTTGTTCAGGAAGTGTTACAATAGCTTGTTATTGCAGGCTGCTTTGATGTGGCCAAGATTTGCATTAAAACTATTAGAACTAGAAAATAGGACAAAATGGATGAGAAAGATATTAACTTAATATCCTCAACCTACAAGGAGGTAGTTTCTTTCTTTTTTTTTTTTTTTAACATTTTATTTATTTATTTGACACAGAGACAGCCAGTGAGAGAGACAGCCAGTGAGAGAGAGACAGGCAGGGGGAGTGGGAGAGGAAGAAGCAGGTTCCCAGCGGAAGAGCCTGACGTGGGCCTCGATCCCAGGACTCCAGGATCACGCCCTGAGCCGACTGAGCCACCCAGGCGCCCCAAGGAGGTAGTTTCTTGGCAGAAAGCGCTGTGACACCCAGTGTCCAGGACGGCTATGTCTCATATTGGCATATTCCATAAATGGTATTTACAAACATACCTGGGGGAAATAGTGCTCGATTTTCATATTACTCTTCTCATCAAATGCGATCTTCTGTGACCTGCGCTTCTTAGGGCTCATGATGGCTTGAAGATGAAGACACAGTTCCGCCGAAACACTAATTCCAAAAAGGTTCAAGTTAGAGTGGTATTCTCAGAGCTATGTTAATTGTAGAGGATAACACTGATGGGCACCCCACATCCCCCCCTTCCCCTTCACCTCTAGCGTCCCTCTCTTCAGAGACGTTCACTTAGCAAGTAGGGAGTTTACCCAACAACTACAATCACCCCGCAGATAAAAGCTCCCTTTTATAGAGCACTGCCTGTCAGGTACTAACGTCAATACTTGACAGAAATTATCTCCAATTGCCAATTCCCCCAGAAACCATGCAAAGCTGGTATTTTTGCTTTTTGCAGATGAAGAAACTGTAACTCAGAGAAGGCAGGTGACCCTCAAGGCCAGAGCCCTGGGGCAGAGCTGGAATTCAAATGCAGAAGGGTTTGTGGTGTGAGAATTCAAAACTGTGTGCTAGTTACACGGATGTTAAAATCTGGCCCCCGGTTAAGGTGGACACGGCACAGGGACGGTGTAATTAGAGGGGAATGGAGGGGAAAAGAACCGCAAAGACAAAATAATCTTGGAATGAGAGTCTGCCTGGGAAGATAGTCAGGAAGTTTAGTTGCTTCTTGGTTTTTTTTTTTTTTGTTTAAAGGGATATTTTTCCTTCTGTCTTTCCTCTGATGTCTGCCCAGAACAGAATGAACAACGTAGATAAAACAGAGAAATCTTCACTAGCAGTAAATAGAACAAAAGCCATGGAGGGCAGCAGCTCTCTTGTTTTCAGATCTCAACATGTACCACGATGCCTGGCGTGTAGCGAGCTCTCGATAGAGACTCATTTGTGGGGCGTCTGGGTGGCTCAGTCGGTTAAGAGTCTGCCTTTGGCTCAGGTCATGATCTCAGGGTCCTGGGATCTAGTCCTGCATTGTCTGCTTCTCCCTCTCCTGTTCCCCTTGCTTGTACCCTCTCTCTCTCCCTCTGTCAAATAAATAAACAAAATAAAAAAAAAGAGAGACACATTTGTAAAGATCCAACAAAGGAATGGAGTATGCACGTGAGATGCTACGACCTCTCCTAAGTGCTTTTTTAATAAATTACCTCATTTAATTCTTCCAACTCTGCATGATCGGTATTCTTAGTTCCATTTTACTAATAAAAAACTTGAGCATCCAGAGAGATCATAAACTATTTACTCAAGGTCACAGAGCTCCAGAGAGTATACTTTTGATTACGAACATTTTCAAATAAGAACAACAACAAAAAGAGGAGAATGACTCTGCGTATGCCTATCACATGGAGTTAATGATTGTTCATTT
Source organism: Ursus americanus (assembly GCF_024610735.1). Classification (NCBI taxonomy): domain Eukaryota; kingdom Metazoa; phylum Chordata; class Mammalia; order Carnivora; family Ursidae; genus Ursus; species Ursus americanus. Next base: position 35,762,494 of record NC_142150.1, on the reverse strand, counting down.
TGTGATAAATTTCCATCACCTTTTTATTTTCCTAGATTATTTTACACTTAGATACATCGTGACATTTTATCCCTAATTATCTCTTTCCAGCTCTACAAATTAAGCACTTTTTCTCGCCTAATCACAACACTGATTTATTTGGACGAAGACCCACTTGAGGTCCACAGGTTGTCTTTCATGATGATGTCTCTTAAGTCTCTTTCATTCTAGAAAAAACCCTGATTTATTGACGAGCACAGAGAAGTTGTCTGCAGAACGTTCACCTCCTGGGCTGCTTCTTCATGTTGTTAGCTTACACTCTAGCCCATCTGTTTCCTGTCCAGGGCAAGTTCTCGAAAGACTATGACTATTCTAAACATCTCACTGTGGAGCGGGACCTGTGGCTTCATTCCTCACTGGTAACGAGCTACACAGGAAAGTCCGGCGTCTCTGAGCCTAACTCTCCTGTTTGTAAAATGAGCAGTGAGTCTAAGTGAGGTACAGAATCTGCAGGTGCTGCATCCGTGTGAGTTTTTATAAGACCACCTGGGTTCAAACGTCAGATTACCATTTACTGGCTGCCTGACCTTGGGCGTGTTAAGGAACCGCTGTCTATCTCATTGTCCACAGCCCCAGGATGGGAGGAGCGGTAGAATCCGACTCCCTCGTGAAGATTAAGAAATACAACGCATGAAAAGCCTTTATTACCACGCCTGGCACATAACAGATTGCCCAGTAAATATTACTACTATTACTATTAGTCAATATCGATACTTTTTTTCTTTTTTTAAAAGATTTTATTTATTTATTCGACAGAGATAGAGACAGCCAGCGAGAGAGGGAACACAAGTAGGGGGAGTGGGAGAGGAAGAAGCAGGCTCATAGCAGAAGAGCCTGATGTGGGGCTCGATCCCAGAACGCCGGGATCACGCCCTGAGCCGAAGGCAGACGCTTAACCGCTGTGCCCCCCAGGAGCCCCCACAGGGATACTTTTTAAAGGCAGAGAACCTGGGGAAACAGAAATAGATACCTATCCCTGGGCTGTGTTGTAAGATCCTTGAAGGCAAGAACTTACTGCCCAACAATTAAGAGAATCTGGGGTTTCAGTGTGTCCCTTGATGATGACCCAATCTTAGGGGGCTGAGAGAGAACCCAGGAGATTTAGGAGTGATTATTATATGGAGCAAAAAAGGACTATGAAATGGACTGAAAGAAATGTGAATTTTGCACTACACTGGGATGACCTCGAGCATTCACAGTGGAAAGGGGCAAGAGATTAAGAAAACACCCCAACATTCCCCCCTCCTCAACATCATTTCCAGTATCCAGCGTGAACCACCTCATAGCAAATGTGAACTGTCCTTAGCGAGGTATCCTACCTACTCCAGCTCTCAGAGTTGGAGAAGGCTCTGCTGAAGGGCTTGCCCTATGTCCTCCCGTAAGGAGATAAAGAAGCACAGCCTGTCCTTGGTCCCTTTCCTGCCCACCACAGGCTCTCCCTTGGAATTCCTCCCGCACTCATCTCTCTCTACCTCTCTTCCTCTCTCCCTCCCCACCCTCCCTCTCCTTCTCCCCCTTCTAGCTCTTCCCCGCCCCTTTCTCCCTCACTCCTCCCCTTCCTCTCTTCCTCTTTTCCCTCCCCTCTCCCTCTTCTCCCCCCTCCCCTCTCCCTCTTCTCCCCCTCCTCTCCGGAGCAAGTGGGCAGAAGAGAGCCAGACTGTAGGAGAGGGATCGGGTCTTGGCTGACCTAGGCCTCCAGCAAGGCCGCCACCCCCGCTCCCCCAAGTACGTGGCCTGACAAGCAGCACCGAGGAAACCAAAGCCGGGCCTTCTGGGCCCCGCGGGTGGGCGGCGCTGTCCCGCCCAGGCCGGCAGACCCCGGCCCCTCCGCCCCAGCCCCTCCGGCTCCCGCGCGCTCACCCACTCCTCGCCCGCCGCCAGCACCCGGGACTTGAATCCAGCGCCCAGCCGAGGTCGGTGCTTATTGGAGGAAGCCGCGGCCTCTGAGCCCGAGCGCGAAGCCGGCCTGGGAGGGGCGCCCCTGCAAGCTGGGCGGGCGGAGCGAGAGCGCGAGCGCGAGCGGGAGCGGGGGCGGAGCGCGAGGCCCCGGCGGAGGTTCGAGAAGGTGCCCCGCCCTTTGCGATCCGGGGCTCGGCGGGCTCTTGGGTTCCTTCCACTTTCACATCTGCCCGGCCTCTAACAGCCTCAGCCTCCGCCTCCACACACCTCTCCCCTCCGCCAGCCCTGGGTCTTTGCTTCTTTGGACAGCCTGGGAAGCGGGCCTGGCTGTTGGGGGTCTCCGGAATAAAGTATTAGCGTGTTTGTCTCCGTCCCTCCAGCCCGAAACAAAACCTTCCCAACGCCTTCCGTCCCCACGGCCGGTTTGAGAAACAGACACGGGAGTCTACACAAGGTGTCTCCCACACAAGGACAGACACAACTGACAAGGGTAGAGACCAGCTGCTGTATTGCTAAGAAGGCGGATCTTTGTCAAATATAGACCTGGTCAAATTTTGGCCAGATAATCAAAAGGATTCCTTAAAAGATTTCTTTGCTCTCAAGGGCAAAATAAACTCAGCACTTGGGGTAGGCAACGAAAAGAAGCTGGGGCCGAACCGCCTCACGCAAGATCCACTTTTCCCCACCTTTGGGTTCAGAAAGCACCGGCGAGAAAGTTCAGGGGACCTCAGAGGGACACACTGATCTGGAGTTGTGGCGGCAGAAACTGACTAGGTGGTGCGAGGCCTCCAAAGATGTCAAATGCTGGCTCCCAAAAATCTGGACAGAACCCTCTGTTGATAAAACAAAGCTAAGCCTGCTGCTCCTTGAGGTCGTGGGGAGCAGAATCTTGGTCGTGTCTCAGAAAGGGGAGAGCAAGGTTGGGCTCTTTACTGCGATTTCGAAGTCTGGTTTAAGTCGGCTCTTGAATGTGGAGGATTGGTTAGGATAGGGGAAGCACTGGGGGATAGTTTGGGATTGGCGGATGACGGGTAGGGATTTTCAAGAAGGTTTGGGATGGAAACTGTACTTTGATATTTTCAACTGAAGAGTGCTTGGGTCTTTGAGGCAAACGTTTCCTGGGACAGTAAATTGATGTTGATGAAAAGAGTAGATAAGTCGTATTAATGTAGTTAGCAAGCTGTGCGAATGTAGATGGCTTCAGCGCTCTTAATGATGAACGTGCCATTTGTCACTTAGAGTATTGACTATTTTATCTTGGAAAGAAGCTCACTCAGGAAAACACATTTGACATGATCTGTTTGCTGCACACAGAATTCAGACACAGGCTGATCCTCTAAGGAAACAGTTGCATAAAGTTAACGTTGGGTCTTCAAAAAGACATCAGTTTTTAAAATCAGAACCTGCTCTCGCCTTGGGCACTGCAAAAGAAATATGCATCCTTTTATTTTATTCTAAGTTTCCAGGCACAGACCTCAGTCCTTTCAGAAAACAACGGTATCCCGGTGTACGCTTTCTTCTGCCCCCCTTCCCCCAGTCTCAGGTTTTTCCGCTTCGTGTCCCTGTCGATAAATTTTCTCTAAACTCTAAGTCAGCTCTAGGACGAAAGGAGTAACTCACCGAAGAGAAGAATTCTTCCCAAACCTAGCCGTCACTCGCCTGCACTCGCGACTCCGGGGGGATCTTTGCCTCCAGCCAGGAATTCGCCTGTCCGCGCACCTGACCCGAGGAAGGAGAGATCCTGAGTCGCTTTGCTCTCATTGGACGGCTGCTCTCCTACCGCGGAAGCCGATTGGTCGCGCTCCAGCGGCCAAGTAGAGCGCGGGAAAGGGAGAGGGCACACCCTCGCGCGGCAAAGGGCACAGAACCCCAGTTAGGAATCGGGGCTGCGGGAGTCCGCGCACCCGCCCTCCCTAAGCGTTCGTAGTCGCGGCGAGTAGGACCTGCCTCACTATGCTGCTCACTGCAATCACTGTCTGCTTCATTTCCCTCCTTCCCCTAGTCCCGAGTCCCCGAGACAGTCCCCGTCGGGGGGGGGGGGGGCGGAGCGGGAGGCGGGAGGCGGGACACAGGCCGCGAGCCACCGAGGCTGCTTCTGGCCTGCGCGGGAACCCGCCGAGGAAGTGGGTGGATGGAAACGCGGCTTCCGGGTGCCAGGCTGTCCCCTCCTGGAGATCGTGTTGAAGGTGAAGGGGGACCGCTAGCCAGGCGTCTGCAGCCTGTCACCAGCTCCCGAGCCCTGGAGGCGCTGCGGGTGGGTGGGGAGGGGGGACTTGCGCGACTCTGGCGTTCCCAGCAGATGGGACAGGTCCCATGACAATGAAGATCGGAAAGAAGCCGAGAATGGAGGTGGAGTGAACGACGTTGTCATGAATCGATTCTCCAAACGTCCACCAATACAGGCAGAAGTTTACAATCCTGACGAAGAAAACAGTAGGGACTCCAGGAATAAGAATCTCGGAGCTGACACTCGAGTAGGATCGGGCTTGCAGACAGCCTGCTGTTTAAGGATCTGCAACAAGGGCAGATGTGCACGCATTCGATACTGTATTGAAAAGAGCCACGGTTACAACCGTGACCCAGTTTCTGCAATTGACAGAGGAATATATGATGTGTGTAGAGTGACAGTGTGTTGGTAACTACAATATATGTGATAATTTGGGGGGAACCGGACTTAACGTGCATACAATACTCCCAAAGTAACTACAGTTACTGCTTCCTCTTCTGTGAATTCTCTGGGGTTTGGGAAGAGTAAACTTTAAAAAGGCAAAAAACAAACAGAAAACCCCAAATTGTATGAAAATTTCACCACTCACTATCATTTTCTGAATTATTAGAAGTTTGTATGCTCCTGAGAGTAGTGCGTGCAGAGATCACCAAAGAATTAACTTTGGCTGACTCTTTCTTTCTTTCTTTCTTTCTTTCTTTCTTTCTTTCTTTCTTTCTTTCTTTCTTCATTGTAGATTCTGAAGCAGTAAAAAATTTCAGTGACAAGCAAGAGGTGGTAAAAATACTGGGATTGAAACTGCCCAGCCATCTGAGCTATCTGGTTTGGAAGAGCTATCCTGGTGATTTCCCAACATTGACCAGCAACCTCCCTGTCCATTATTCCAGCTGACTTGTTAGCATTTGATAGACTTTTGAAGATATTGTCTGGAAATTAGGAACCGATCTCAACTATGAAGAAGAGTGAAGTTGTCCTTTTTTGGTGTTGTTGAAGCCTCTGCCTGTGCAAATACCGTGGAGTCAGAAGACCTATGACAGACTAAATCTAAATGTCTGGTCCACTGAGAATGTATTTATGCAGGTGTGAAGCATTTTCTGTGTCTTTTTCTCTTTCCCTCCCCTCTTTCTTTCCTACCCTCCCCCCCCTTTTTTTTGGTCTTTTGTGCATTTCAGTGTATAAACAAAATAGTGACTTAGTAGACAATAGACTTAACACTTCCCAAAGATGAATGTTAAGAATTCAACATTTTGGGGGCGCCTGGGTGGCTCAGTCATTAAGCGTCTGCCTTCTGCTCAGGGCGTGATCCCAGCGTTCTGGGATCGAGCCCCATATCAGGCTCCTCTGCTGGGAGCCTGCTTATTCCTCTCCCACTCCCCCTGCTTGTGTTCCCTCTCTCGCTGGATGTCTCTAATCCAACATTTTGTTTCTATGAAATATTTGTGCACAAGAAGATAGTGAAAAGTTAAAATATGTTCTTATCTATGCATCTATGAGATATCTGTGCAACTACACCTAGTACGTAGCAAGATATCTATCACTTTTTTTTACATCTTTCTATAATTTTGAATAATTTTAATAATCCTTATTTTTAAAATATTTTTGGCTTTGGTAAGTTATGTGTTGGCTTCTTGGGGAAAGGGAATAAAATGACAAATATTTCCTAAACCTTAAATATATTCACAATAAAATATATTTTGCCTTAAGGTAATAGGAAAATAAACTTTTTAAAAGGTTTTTATTTATTTATTTGACAGAGAGAGAGCATGAGCACAAGCAGGGGAGCATCTGGCAGAAGGAAAGGGAGAAAAAGGCCTCCTGCAGAGCAAGGAGCCCTACAGGGGTGGGGGGTGGGGGGTGGGGGGCTCAATCCTAGGACCCTGGGATCATGACCTGAACCTAAGGCAGATGCTTAACCCCCTGAGCCACCCAGGTGCCCCGAAAACAAACTTTTTTGGATGAAAGATTACTGTCACACTTTTCCCTTCATAACCCCTACATCTTTTGTTATTGTTTTTTCCTCCAAATTTCAGACAAAATGAAGTTGTAATTTCAAAGTTACAATATAGAGCTAGTGAGAGCTAAACCAAATACAATCACATTCTCAAGGCTAGAAACCAGAAAGTTTTTAAAAGCAATTCGACCATTAAACTTATTTGTGAAATCTTCCTCTTTTTTTCTTTTGTCTGCTAAAGACCAGAGTTCTTATAATTACCAGGAAACTCCTAAAAAAAAAAAAATAGATACATTCCTTATAAATGCTTAATCAAACAGGCTATTTCCTCACTCCCAGGTTAGGTCTACAGATGACAATTCTTTCCCATAATTAGCTGCCAAAAGTGTTTTCTTCCATACTTAATTTGTAGCTAGTAGTAGTTGAGGAAGGGGCAGTTGGGGGGGGTTCCTTGATGGGAAGAGATGAATTTTTACATGCAAGGTCAAATATAAAGGTAACAGTATGGAATGAGTTTTCTTCTGTATTCATATACCCCATTTTATTTCTTGCCTCTTGCTTTTATGTGTTTTTTGGCGGGGGGGGGGGGGCTTTTATGTTGTGAAACAGTTAAGACCAAATGGACTTAACCCAGTTATCATTGTCATAAATAATTCCTGTGTTTGTTATTCTGCTACAGAAATTCGCCCTGTTATATTCAAAGCTTAAACTACTTTCTGACATTTAGGAAAACATAAAAATAACTCTATCATGACTTTTCATAGGTTTATATGACACTGTGGTCTATAAACACTAACTTTAATAAATTGCTCATATATTCTATGACTAATTTTCTTATGGGAAACAGATATCAACAATAATATGCGTGGGTATAATTATGCTGTGGTAACTGGTCTATTTGGAGAATGTTTACTGCGACTCCTGAATGTGAAATCCTTGCTAGAAAATCTTAATTAGATAATGTTCCTATAAGACACCACATAAGGGGCGCCTGGGTGGTTCAGTCGTTAAGCGGCTGCCTTCAGCTCGGGGAGTGATTCCAGGGTCCTGGGATCCCTACTGGGCTCCCTACTGGAAGCCTGCTTCTTCCTCTCCCACTCCCCATGATTGTGTTCCCTCTCTCGCTGGCTGTCTCTCTCTCTGTCAAATAAATAATAAATAATAAATAAATAAATAAAATCTTTTTAAAAAATCACATAAAACATGTAAAAGTATAACCTCATCTGCAGGGGTTTTTTGGTTTTGTTTGTTTGTTTGTTTTTAGAGAGAGAATACAAGAGATTGTGGGGGAAGGGCAGGAGAGGGAGATACAGAATCTTAAGCAGGCTCCAAGCCCAGCACGGAGCCAAGAGGGGCTTGACCTCTGACCCTGAGATCATGACCTGAGCAGAATCCAAAAGTTTGATGCCTAATGGACTGAGTCACCCAGGCGCCCCCTTAGTTTTTGCTGTTAATTTTTTTTGCAAGGCCTTCTTGTAGGAAAAGATTATATCAAACGTGAAGATGCCTTGTTTTCCATTTTTACTACAGAATTTTAAAAGCCATGCCTCCTCTGTAAAACACAAACAAAACCCAAAAAAGTAAATAAAAATTCCAGGTTCATCATACTTGATATAAGTTTCCTTTTTGGCTGCCTGTTATAATTAATTCTTAATTGTCAAAAGCACTGTAAATAAATACCTGTTTTATAAACCAAGATATGTGATCAAATTAAAATAAATTGGTGGTGGTGTACATAGTAATTTATAAATGGAGAGAGGGGTGTGGGATTCCTTGGCAAAGGCCAGCCAGGCTGTTTGCTTTTTTTATCTGTGGGTGGAAGGAGTCAAGAGGGCATAGAGGCAAATAAGATCTGCTGGGGGACTGCTCTGAGAGCCTTCTCTCTGCTTGACACATGCACGTGCCTGCTTCAGTCAATACTCTCAATAACCCCGTGGGAAGGTGTGTGGTCATCTGCCCTGATGGACTAATCAAAGGTTTAGCAAGTTCTTGCCCAGAAACATTTTTGCCAGGATTTGAACTCCCATCTGAAACTCAGGCTAAACTCTATTGAAAGAGTTCTATGGTTGCCTTTAATATTTAACAGCGAAAGGCACAGCAGCTCACCTCTTCCTACATATTTTTTTTCATTTATGCAATCCTTTCTTCAACATATAAATGCGCAGTTAAAATTTACAAGAGCCAGTGCTGGATTCTACAAAGCATAAATTTATTCTATAAAGGGTAAAGACAAGTCCTGCCCTTAGGAAGGAGGAAGAGGTACACACATAATAGGATTTCCACCATGGTTTCATTCATTTAAAACACATTTGGTTCCTGATTCCAGATAATGTCCTGGACATTTGGGATACAGAATTGAATGAATATGTTGCTCACATTCATGGACCCTGAGCAGTTTAATTCAATCTAGTTCTAAGCACAGTACTTTTCCAGGACACACTATACACGTTCGCTGTTTACAGTTTAATAAAGCTTTATGTAATGTGGACTTAGAACACATTTATTTTGATTTTCTGGGAAGGAGGGAAACCCTAATTCTGTTTCTCCGATTTGGGAAAGTCTGGAGAACTGGAAGAACCAGATGACGAGCGTGAGAAATTGTTCTGAAATCTCCACCCTTCTCTACATACACACCTTTAGCCCTGTGACTTGGCAGTTCCTCCCACCTCATTAATGTCAGCCTTGGCCGCCCGATTTTGCTTTAGACAGTGGAATGTGCACAGAGGGAAAACTTGCTGAGCTTGGCCTTGGGTGCCACTGGTTCTTTCTGTTTGCCCCGTGTTGGCTTCCACCATCACCAGGTAAAGAACACGCTGCTGCTAGTAGTACCTCGTAATACGGCGAGCTGCAGGGAGGCAGTGCATGGAATGAGTGTCCAAATATACCAGGCACAAATATTCCATAAATGACAGGCGCTGTCATTGTTACTTCTTTTATGACTATCATATTATTCTGTCCGGTGCGTACCTTTCTACAAGGCTGTGCACTAGGTCAAAAGTTGCACATGATTTCTAGGTTTGGGGAAATATTGCCAAATTACTAATACGGAAAGGACGTACCAAATTACTCTTCCACCAGCAGGACGAGGTGATGTTCATTTCATCTTGAGGTCAAAAGTGTTGAGCGACCTGGATTTCTAAATTCAGAGTCAGATCGTAAGACTCCCGATCCGCCCGAGATCGGGAGGGCAAAACACCCCTGGAGATAACGCCCTCACGGGGGTGGGGTGGGGGTGGGGGGTTGTGCTTAGACTCTCAGGAGGGTGCCTGCACCGCCCTGATGGCAGAGACTCCAAGGAGGAGGCTGCCTGCAGGCGGGGCTCATCCTCTCTCGGGGAAGAGCTGGATCCGCCGCGGCCTGCGCAGTCGTGGCCAGAGGCCAGAGCGCCTCGCCTTCTGTCCTTCCTCCTACCGAGCCTCGCGGAACCCGCCGCGGGTCATTCCAGGTGCACCAGCAGCTCCCGACCTGGCTGGGCAGGGCTGAGCCCCAAGGATGGACGTTCCCTAACCACCTTCCCCAGTCCCCCCTCCTGAGACTCGCACTTTCAAGGCGCGCTTCCTGGCGGGGACCTTCCTTTGCACCTCGCAAAACTGGACGGGTAGGGTGGCAACCTTCATTCACCGCTTACCGCCCGTTGGGGTTGTGCTTGACACACTGGAGTCTTACTTAATCCTCACATCCACCGCTTCGCAGTGGGTGTGACTTTGTCTCCATTTCACAGTTTAGGAACCGGGTAAATTTGCTAGGGGCCACCTAAGCAGTTGGAGGGAAAGAGGCGTGTACGGTAGGATTTTAGTCTTAGAGCCTTAAAGCCTTTTAAGGACCCTGCAGAGAGACTTTGGGCCCCTCTCAGTTCCTTCATTTGCAAATCAAAGAGGTTGGCCTAGATGAGTGATTCCCCAACGTTAGTGTCTGTAAGAAATATTTAGGGCGGTCTTTTAAAAATGCGGATTATCGGGGCGCCTGGGTGGCTCAGTCGGTGAAGCGTCTGCCTTTAGCTCAGGTCAAGATCTCCCGGTCCTGGGATCGAGCCCAGAATCAGGCTTCCTGCTCAGCAGGGAGTGTTTCTCTCTCTCTCTCTCCCCCTCCCTCCTCCTCCCACCGCTCCTTCTCTCTCTCTCTCTCAAATAAATAAAATCTTTAAAAAATAATAAAAATGCAGATTCTTGAAGCCAACCCAACATGTTATAGTTCAACAGATCCGGGGTGAGGCTCCGTAAGCTGCACCTTTAAAAAATCACCCTGGTGAGAGACTCGGCTTAGAAGATCCTTAAAGTCAATTGTTCATTAACAGGCACCGCACACTCTGGCGGTGTGGTCCGCACATCACATATTTTCAATCACAACACCTCTGCGAAATGGGCATCATTTTTATTCCCCCATTTTGCGGAGGAGAAAGCTGGCCCCACGGCGTCAGGCTTTAGGATCTGCTTCCCTTCCATTGCTCAATGGGCTTCCAAGACCCCACCCCAACTCCGCACGTCCCCACCTCAGTTCTTCCCTGCCCCACGGTCCCCTCGTCCCGCCGCCCCCACCTGTCCCTCCAGGATCCTCTCGCGGCTCCCGCCGTGCTCTTCAGCTCGGGGCTCCGGGGCCCGAGATCCGCGCGAGCAGCCCTCTTCTTGGAAAGTCCCTGCGGAGGAAGCCAAGTCCCTCAGAATCCCGCCCAGCGAGGGCATTTCTTCACCGCGAGCGGACTCCGGGCGCCGCCTGTAGGTGGCGCAAGAGGATGAGCCTGAAAGCAAGGAGGAGGGGCGGAGCCAGGGCGAGGATTGACATCCTTCCTGCTCAATAGCAGCACAGTAGGGAAGCTTGCCCCGCCCTCCGTTCCCTGGGGCTGAAGTCTGCTTTTCCTTCGCTGTGGGCTGGAGAAGCCGGAGGTGTTAGCAGAGGGCTGAGAAGCTGCGGAGCTGGGCGTGTTCTCTCTCAAGCGCTCCTCCTAGATCCAGCTGTTGGCCTAAAGGTGCCAGAGCCGAGGTTGGCTTGGCCTTCGGGGGCTGCCTCGCTGCCTCTTCAGTTGAGCATTGATCGACTTCACCTTGAGGGGAGTCAAGTGCCCTTTTCTCCATCATTCATGATGCCCTGGATTTATTGTAAACGTGTAAACGGATTCTTGGCGTAGGGCTAAGTAGTCTATTTTTTATTAACTGAGCCGCCAGGTATTTCCGGCCCTGAAAAGGAGAGAGCAGGCAGGATTTTAAAACATATTTTGTTATATATTTTTCTTTTGCTAATCAAGATACAACATGTTAGGAAGTTTAATTCCTCAACCTTGGGTTTCTTCCCTGGCCTTTTTATAGCAGCAACAACAGCAATTCCCCAACATACGGTATTCCCCGGATCGCAGCCGCTTTATGTTTCCCGAAGCCTACCAGTTAATTTATGTATCCATCCTTTCCTCCCTCACTGGCAGCTGGGGAAGTGGTTGGACAATATGTTGAGACTGACCGCAAGAATCACTAGTCAGATTTCATTTTGAGGCTTTGGAGGTTTTTTTTTTTTAGTTCGACTTTAACTGTATAACTGACCTTCACAATCAAGAAGGAAAAAAAAAAAAAAAAGGCCAAAGCCAATGTTCCATGAAGGTGGGATTCTCAAGTCATCTCAGCATGGAGGTGTGGACCAGCCACCGATTTTCTCTTCTTGGCTGCCCTTTGCAGGGTTGGATGAAGCCTGTGAGGACCCAGCAGCAGAGACAGAAGGGCTGGAGGAACCAACCCTTGGGGCCTCATCTTTAGCTGATTTGTGTTGTTCCAGGGGTAGAAGTCCCATGAATACACTACAGGATAGCCTTTACTCATCTCTCATTGATTTGCAGTTCTTCTAAGAACTATAAAAGAATTATAAATAGATATAAAAGAATTCTTTTAAAAAATATATTCGCTCTTTTTGGAGTTACTAGAACTTTATGTGTGTGTTAAAGAATAGTGTTAAGCACTGGGGATTCAAAAAAGAATGTAACATTGTCCTAATCATCAGATAAGTTACAATCTAGTAGGTGAAAAAGGTAAAAAGAGTGTTACAACTCGTGTGCTGTGATCCAGAAATGAGGAAAGGGAGTGGTGGCATGGAGAGGGCTTCAGGGATGCCAGCACGGGGGTGGCGACCCTTGAGCTCTAGATCCCAAAGTCAGATGTGCTTGTTGTGGCAAAGTCCCAGGGTCTATGCATCTGACTCCTGCACGTCCCAGTGATAAGCTTTACCGAAAATTTCAGTGGAAAACAGATCTTATCATAAGTACTTAGAACCACCTCTTATCTGGGCAACTCGTTGGACCCATTTTGGTTCAAAGGGATGAGGCAGGATCATAGCCTCCCAGGATTGGCCCTGAGAGAGGCAGGCTTCCTCTGCATGCTATTTAAAAACATAAGTTTGAGGATCTGAGTCTCCCAATTAGGAGCTTTGGGGAAAATTTTCCAGTGAACATTTAATTGCAGCCACAGGAGCAGATGATCTGAAATCCTTACGTGTGTGATGCAGCAGGAGGAGTCCCGGGCTCCCGGGATTTGACAAGAGGGTGCACAGCTTTGTGGACACGTCTAAAGGTATCCTTCTGGTTACAGTTATACCTGGCCTTTTGTTGCATAATTCCTTCTTTCAATTTCAGTAAATACCAAACAGGAAACGTCAGCCCCCTTGGTGGTCTGGTAGAGAAAGGATGAGTCAAATGCTGAGAGTAGAACTTAACTCCCCATTATTTAGATAATAATTAAGAAAGAAGGCCTGTTGCTCAAATAAACATGTTGGGCCCTTCAACGGCATGTAAGTAAATACTCATAATACATTTCTCATGTTAGTATTGGATAGAAGAATATGGCCTTCTTCTCATCAAGTCACATCTTGGCCATCTTTCTTAATCTATGTCACCAATACAAGTCCCTTTCCTTCTCTTTAAAAGTCTAAGATTTCATTTTTACATAGTAAATTTTGTCTTGTGGAAAAAATATGAGACTAAAGCACGATACAACCTTCCTTCAAAGAGCCTTTGCAATTCGTTCTAGGAGGTGGCTGGGCAGGCGTCACTAGTAATCCCCGATCACCTTAACCGAATTTGGACTGAGGTGATTTCAAACTGACTTGTATCTCCGTGAAGGCTGAACTATTTCTGGAACATTCTTATTTATGGGTGCAACACTTTGCATTCAAAATCCCGTGTTTACCAGAACCCCTACTACTTGATAGGCCTTAAGCTCTAACTCTTGTGCTTTCTCGGCTTCATGATTCTCTTCAAATGTCTGGTCAGCTACTCAGCCTCTCAGTCATCTCCTCCAGAATTGGCAGGTGCCCCTAAGGTAAGATCAGCACTAACTACAGAGCTGACCCCTCTGGGCTTCCCCCCCGCCACTGGGATACCGGCTCTGTACTTCTAGCTGCTTTGGTAGACCCTTGATGACTTCACATAGGGGTTTCCTATTTTAAGTCTAGACCTTCTGGTTGTTCAGTGTGCCTGTGTGTGTGTGTGTGTGTGTGTGTGTGTGTGTAGGGTGGGAGAGCTGGTCTGAAATATCTATCTCATCATTACCAGAACTCTGAGATAGATTTTATGTTACTAAATTCCGATGGCAGTTGCATTCACAAATTTCCCTGTCCTGTTTGTGAAATTTAAGACATTCATTTACAAAGGGTATGTTTCTCAGGATTGGAGTTATGGTATTTGGGAGGCTTCTAAGATATGGAAAATATCAGCCCCTAAACTTGAATGACACATTCTCTTCGCTGCTTCTCTTTTGCCTTCTGGTAGGAGGAAGAGGACATTTCCCTCATGCTCTATGCCTCACTGGAGAGGTCCTGCTACCATATGTATTAGGGTTCTTCAGAGACACAGAATCCATAAACACATATAAAACAATATAATTTAACTTATTAAAGGTAATTGATTCATGTGATTATGGATGCTGGAAAGTTCCAAGATCTGCAGGGTGAGTCAGCAAACTGGACTCCCAGCAGAGCCGGTGGTGAAGTTCTAGTTTGAGTCTGAAGGTCTGAGAACCAAGCAGGCGTGAGACCCAAAAAGAGCCAATGTTTTAGTTTTAAGTACAAAGGCAGGAAAAAGTCAATGTCCCAGTTCAAAGACAGCCATACAGGAAGCATACCTTGTTACTTGGGGGTCTTTCAAATAAATCTGTTCTATTCGGGCTTTCAACTGATTGGATGAGGCCCACGCACATCAGGGAGAACAAACTGCTTTATTCAGTCTATCAATTTAAATGTTAATCACATCCAAAAACACCCTCACAGAAACACCTAGAATAATATTTGACCGAGTATCTGGTCACCTTGTGGCTGAGTCAAGTTGACACATAACATTCTGATTTGAATGTTCCAGAAGTAAGATAAACGAAAACCAACAGCCAATCTATCAGCTCACCGTGGAAGATGCTTCGGATTGCTCCTAGAGGTTAGGGAAAGCTACAGCCTGACTGAAATTATCATTAAACTTCCGTAAGCATGTAGACTGCACTGTATATTTTCTTAAAAATGCTGCTTAACTTTTTGATTGCAGTAGTAGAGACTCCAGTGTATGTACTTGTCAGAATTCATCGGCTTGTATACCAAAAAGGATGTATTTTACTAGACATAAATCCTAAATTAATACAACTAGACTTTACGAAGCAAAAGAAACGGCCACAGAAAACAATGGGCAGAAAAGAACGCAAAGTCTGAGGTTTTGAAGGACAAAGGTCAAGGCAATTCCAGCTGCCAGGGGCAGTGACCCACAGCGGCGGTGAGCAAACCTAGAACCGTGCTCCGTGCCTGAGTGGGGCATCCTGGCACTTCCTCCACACCAGAATCTGATCACTGCTACGGGACAGTAACAGTTGTATTTTCCATTCTCTTTTCTGAATTGAAATTTTACTTTACGTGGTTGGGTTTGGGCCCTACTCCACTACGGTCTGTTGGGTGTGTGAGCAGGGTGAAGGGGAACCGGCAGATCCGTCTCTGCGTGACGAGGAGCTGCCCCCAGACGTGATGGAGAGACACGCCCGTCACCCAGAATTCTGGACTATCTTCGGGAGTGGGTAAGTATGCTGCGTAAGTGGAAAGAGTGTATACAGGTACCAGAGAGGCTAGATGAGTGGGTTGACAGAACTGGTTCATCCAAAATCCGTTTTCCCTTTATTCCAAAGCAATAGAACTTAGGCTGGGCATTTGGTCATCCAGAATAAACACTCCACTCCACAGCCTGATTGCCAGTTAAGTGAGCCACGTAACCAAGTGGAGACGATGGGTACCAGCAGCTGGGATATATGCAGTTTCTAGATGGTGTTCTTAAGACGAAGAGGTATACGCCCCTTTTGCATATTTTCCTTTCATTCCTGGCTGTGGGGTAGGTGTTGGCTGGAGGGTCAGTAGTCATCTTGGACCTGATAGAAAACCTAACACCATGACAGCTGGAACTCCCACAACGGGAGAGCTGTATCTTTAGACTACTACGTGAGAAATAACTTCACGCTATTTTCTTTTGAAATTCAGTAGTTGTTCCTGTATCTTTCTAATACACATACAGATCTAGAGTTTCTGAACCAACAATTTCTGAGTGAGATTTATGGCTTTTGCACAACTGAGAGGCTATTCCACATTTGGACAATCCAATCAACCACCGGTTGGTAAGGAGGGTGTATCAGAGATCTGTGCAGGTAAAAGAGATTGAAGTGAAGGGATTAATTGCTAGAACATTTTTTAAAAGATTTATTTACTTATTTGTGTGGGTGGGGTGGGACAGAGGGAGAGTCTTTCAAACAGACTCCACGCTGAGTGCAGAGCCGGACGTGGGCTCAATCCCCCCGACCCATGAGATCATGACCCAAGCCTTGGAAGCCAAGAGTCCGATGCTTGACCCAATGAGCCACCCAGGCGTCCCTAGAACAGCTTGAGAATAACAAAAGCAGTGGGAGGGATTCAAACGGCCAACACTGGAATGGAGTCGAGAACACATCTTCACGGTTGCAAACCAGGAATCAGGCAGGTGGATGAGGGAGCTGTTAGAAATGCCTCTCCACATATCACAGTAAATGAGCAGACACTGCAATATGGATTTTGGCTGCTGCTACTGCTTGCAACCACTCCTCGATGCACAAGAAGCTGAGGTCTAGACACACTTACCGGGGCCAACACTACTCTCTCTAGACACTCATTCTTCTACGACATTGTTGGCCAGAAGAAAAGACGATGATCTCCATCTAATTTCTATCTTCCAATAAGAGGCAAGCGCATCTATTTTAAGGAATCTGATTTACAATCCTAGTTGCAAATTAGAGATGTTATTTATTTTCTTCAATTTTTATTTAAATTCTAGTTAACATGTAGTATAATATTGTTTTCAGGAGTAGTCTAGTGATCCATCACATACATGCAACACCCCGTGCTCAACAAGACAAGTGCCCTCCTCCATACTCATTGCCCATCGAGCCCACCCCCCCCACCCACTTCCAGTTTATTCTCTATCCTAAGAGTCTCTTATGGTTTGTTTCCCTCTCTCTTCTTCCCACTCCCTTTCCCATATGTCCATCTGCTTTGTTTCTTAAATTCCACATGAACAAAATCATGGTATTTGTCTTTCTCTGACTTAGTCCGCTTAGCATAATACACTTTAGCTCCATCCACATTGTTGCAAACGGCGAGAGTTCATTTCTTTTGATGGCTGAGTAATATTCCATTGTGTATATATACCACATCTTCTTTATCCATTCATCAGCTGATGGACATTTGGGCTTTTTCCATAGTCTGGCTGTTGTTGATAATGCTGCTATAAACGTCAGGGTATATGTGACACTTGCTTCGTAGGGAGCCTGCTTCTCCCTCTGCCCCCCGCTCCCCCTGCTAGCACTCACTCTCTCTCTCTCTGACAAATAATTACATAAAATATTTTCAACAAATAAAAAGAATATTCATTATACTTTAAGGAAACAGCCCCAAATACTCTAAATTATTGGCATATTTTCTAGAATAAAACATTTTTTTCTATTGTTCCATGGGTACAATCTGATGAGATTGAAATGACAACTCCTGTTTGTTATTGTCTTTGTTATGGTTCTCGTTTGTCTCTTCCATTAAGAATTTACACAACCTCTCATTTTTCTGTTCAACATCACGAAGAATTGAATACATAGAATAGCCATATTCAATAAGGGCATGGACTGTATCTCCACGTTTATAAAAATGCCCAACGGTGTGCACAGCAACCAATTCGCCAGATGTATTAAACACTGGGGAGCCCGAGGACCCACTGGAAAAGCAGGTATCATAGCTAAGTGTATCAGTGCTCCAAACTTCTGGTAGGAAACTTCTTTGGGTGAACATGGAGAAAGCATTATAAGGGGCAGCTTGGGGTCCTACCATCGCATCTTGGTGTTGTTCTGGGTACCTCTCTAACCGCTGATTTAGAGGAATCACAGCACAGCCATCTATCTTCTTGACCTGGCCTTCTGGGTGACCAATTATATAAATCAAACCACTAGACGGTTGAGAGGAAACTCGTCCAAACAGGCCCGGAGGAAATCCATCTCCATTTTTGCTTAGCTTTAAAATGGCATAATCTAGAGGTCCATCAGACACTTCAAACCATGGCTCAATGTCATACCAATCAACACTGATAGGGCAGAACCTTTTATAAGCAAAAGATACCTTTGCACATTTGCTTATTATACCTGGCCACAAACTTGGATCTGTGCCTCCCCCCACCATAAGTTGTATTACATGTCGACAGGTGAAAATATAACCATGATTGAAGACAAAGCAAGTACCAGTCCCTGTGTTTCCATTATTGTCCCATGCCAAGAGCCCAACGGACTTACTAAGATGAATAAGATCTTCACAGGTTGCAACTGAAGTAGAATTTTCCGTCACTTTTCCAAAATAATTTTTATATACTTTGAATTGTTGAAACGGCGTCACTTCGGTTCTCTTCTGTTCATCCTGAAAATACTTTCTCATCCAAAGTGCCTCCTGATTAAAATTTGGATATTGATCCATTATGCCTTTGTCCAACATTCGGCAATTCTTTAGCCAGAGGTTAACTGCCGTCCTCGGGATAGCCTGATTCATAACATGCTGCATAGCCACATGGGGTCTTTGCCTACGTCTTGAGTTGTTCCCCCAGCGTTTTCTGTTGAGTCTATTACGGTAGTAACTCTTAATTCTGGAAATTGTACGTCGTTTTTTACCTGCAATATCATGCCCCAGACTCTGAGGTGGGACCGTTTTTTCTCTGTTGGACTCTGCCTCTTCAGTCTCCCCATCGGTCTCTGGTTCGTGTTCTTTGATCTCAGACTGTGTCTGATCCCTGGGATTGATTTCATCAGGGGCATTTTCACTCTCCTGTTTACTTTTTTTAGGGCCATCTTTCCTGACCCGTTTCTTAAAAATGTCCATTTCTAAGGTTTTTCCAGATACTTCGTCCACCAGGGACTGTTTTCCATGAATTTTCTGATGATCTTCCATTACTCTCCATTCAAATTCGTCAAGGTCAGAACGAAATCGGCCATCCTTGCTTAGAGCTTCTTTGATAGTCTCACCCTTTAAGGCATAGATACAAAGTGTACTTCCTCTTTCATGAAGTTCCTTCATCTTGAGAATCTTCTTCACATTCTTTCCAACAGAAACAACGTGAAAAAGAACACATTCCATGTTTGGGTTTTCACACTGCCGAAACATCGGATCGGTTTCCTGGTTACTCTTTTTTTGACCAAGTGTTATTTTAAAATGGGAATGTTTAGGTAGGCACTTGAGAGGCATTCCTAAATTTACATATCCGCCTATTGTTTTTTCTTCATAAACAAGGATGTTCTTATTAAAATGATTCTCCATCCTTTCCCTGAAGTTGTCATTAGCTCTCAGGGCTGAGTCGATACTCTCGGTGAGTTTACCATGTGCTGTAAACACACTGCGGTCTGATTTCTTGGAGCTTTCACTCAAGCTAAAAGTAAAAGAACATTTTTTACCGGTGCTCAAGTCTGGGTTCTGAATTTCCACAGATGCTTCATGCTTGACTTCACTTTTAAGCTTAAGGGGCCTGTTCCACTCTTTACTGTCAGACAGAGAATGAGCAGCAGGACACGTGCCAGGACACGTCTGCCTCATGACAGTATCCTTAAAAAAGGAAAGATTAAAAACTTCATAAGAATCACCTTTAATAATAATGTTTCATGTTTTTCTAATGATAAAACTAATAGATACTGTGAAGAAGCACTGGATAATAACATGGATAATGAATAATGGAGAAAAAAATACCAATCATTATTTCATCAGCAGAGAGAACCATTCTACATGCTGTTTTATTTGTTTCTATGATTTTACCTGTGGATACAAATCTCATGTTCTTTAAATTGTGCTCTGCAGCGTGAATTTACTCTTCACTAAGCAATCTGCCAGTGACTGACATGTCATGACATACTTTTATTTAATGCCATACATGCCATTAAATAACCTCTGAAAACACAATTTGAGGGGCCTCAGGATACGTCACTGTACAATTATTTCTAATTCATTCTTCTGTTACTGGATACTTAGATTGTTTCCAACTTCTTACCACTCTGAATACGACAAACACTTCTATACGCACGGCATTTTGTCTCAACACCTGAATACTTCCCTAGGCCAGATTCTAAGCTGTAGAAATACTGAGCTGTGTTTCACAACATCTATGCTGCCCAACTGCTTTCCAGAGAAACTGCACCAATTCCTCCCACTCCTTCTCCCCTTGCTGCCCAAAGAGGCCAACCATACGGCTGACTCCTCCAAAGGATTTCAATACTACTGTTTTAAATGTCTGCCAATTGATAGCTGAAATGCCATTTAATTTGACTGTTTAAAAAATCTGCATTACTTACTAGCAAAGCTGGAGTTATGTAATGCACCTCTCGGCCAGTTGAAACGTCACCTTTCAAAAAATTCCCATTAAGTTTAATTTCTGTTTAATTTCTATTTAATTTCTGTTCTCTACATGTTTCAACAGCACCAAGGAAGTACATGATATGCTAAAATGATGGATAAATCCCAGGATCAGATAGATATACACGTAAATACATATGGTCATATACACATAAATATACATACTCAAAAACATATACACATAGAACCATTTGGCAATAGCCCGGGGAAAGTATGGATAATCTGAAGGCAACAGGAGTGCAAATCAAGGACATACGTGAAAACCATGACACCACAGGATTCGGCAACACTTGGGCGGGAATTCTTGTGGAGTCTCCAGTCTTGGACCTGGTCTATAGGAACAGAGGAATAAAGCTGGGGACAGGGGGCCTTGGTTTATTTCGGAGGCCAGCGCAATTGAAGGAGCTCTGGTTTTAGGCACAGTGAGCTTCTTCCTCCCACGGTGCTTTCCTTCTCCTTTGCATTTGCAGCTACGACTCATTGTCCAAATCGCAGCAATGTCCTCTCATTCGAGTTCCAGATATTAATGCTGTGTTGGCTCTTCGACATCTCCCCCTGGATACATCAGAGGCATTTCACCCTCAACTCTTTCCAAACTGAAGCCGTAAAGCTTACTCCCAATCTCTCCCTTCTTCCTGGGTTTCCTGAGTCTGTTAACGGCGTCACCATCCACTCAACCCCCCAGGCTAGCACTCCGTGGGTCACACTCAGCTTCTTCCTGTATTTTCACTCTTACATCCCATTTAGAAAAACTGGAAATTTATGTTACATGCAAATGCAGTATATGACATCCCCCCATAAGCATCTCTGTATCTACCTCCCAGGTTAAGAAATGGCATATTACAATTTATAAGAAGCTCCTCTTTTATATATCTCTCTCATTTCCATAGACAAACACTCATCCTGAATTTGTTTTAAACCAATTCTGACTTTACGGTTCTTTAGGGACATACACATATGTTGTTGAAATAGAAGTACCACACCGTATGGTTGTGCCTTGTTTTGATTTTATGGAAAGGCATCTGATTAAGTATGTTCTGTGATTTCTTTCACTACATTTCTGAGATTGATTCTAACTGATGGAGTCCTACATTCACTTCCACAGTTAAAGAGAATCCATTGAAACAATTAACTGTTTATGCACATCTTAGTCGTTTCCAAGTTTTTTTCTACAAAACACAGTGGTTCCGTCCTGCTGTGAATATCCTTGAATGTTTCCTGGTGCACGTGTGCAAGAATGTGACTCAGCGGGAGGAGTGGGACTGCTCCAATTTGGGGATCTCTGAATACTTCCCTTTATTACATACGGCCATATTATTTACAGAATGGTTGTACCACCTTGCATTTCCACCAGTGGGACATCTACATCCTCATCCGATGTTAGTACTGCCCAACTGTCGACGTTTGCCAGTCTTGTGGGTGTGAAATGGCATCTTAATTAACTAGTTTAATTACTAATGGGGGTTGAACCCCTTTTCGTGCTTCTGCCTGTTCATGTCTCTTGCCCATTTTTCTATGTGACTATTTTCCTTTTGATTATTGAAAATCCTTTCTATAGTCCAGACACAAGTTGTTTATTTATTATATGTGTTAAACATATTCTCGGAGTCTGTGGCTTGCTTTTTCATTCTCCTCAGGCAACATTCAACATAAGAAATCCTTAGTTTTCTGTTGTCACGTTTATTAATCATTCTATGTCATAAGATTAACTTTCATAGAATTATTCTATTTTTTTCTAAAAAGTGTAAAGTCTTGCTTTTCCTATTTTATTTTTATTGAAATAAAACCTACTGTAATCTTCTCCCAAACTATCTTCCCAGCATTATTAGCCTTCCACATTCTTGAATTCTTCCATACCATCAAGTCTAGCTATACTGCTCCCAGATATGTTTTCATGTGTATACGACTTGACTCACACTATTTCCTCATGCTGGACACACTTCCCTGGTGAAATTCTATTCATCCTGTAAGATCTTTCTCAGATGATACTGCCTAAATTTTCTTGAGTGTGAATGAAGCATTCTCCTCTCTGCACTCCAAAACACTTGTTTGTATCTTGAGTCAGTAGTATCATTTTGCATATTTTGTGTTGGTCAAAAACCGACTCTGAAGTCTGACTGCTTGGATTCAAATTCTCACCCTCAAGTTCATCATTTTTGCAACTTGCAGAAAGGTGGGTTCAGTTTCTTCATTTTTATTTTATTTAATTAATTAATTAATTAATTAATTTATTTTTTAAAGATTTTATTTATTTGAGAGAGAGAGAGAAAGCCAGCGAGAGAGGGAACACAAGCAGGCGGAGTGGGAGAGGAAGAAGCAGGCTCCCAGTGGAGCAGGGAGCCCAATGCGGGGCTCGATCCAGAACGCCGGGATCACGCCCTGAGTCGAAGGCAGACACTTAACGACGGAGCCACCCAGGCGCCCCAGTTTCTTCATTTTTAAAACAGGGATGATAGCAATATCTTTTGTTTTATTAAATGTTGAATGAGCTGATACACAGGAAGTTGCAAGAAGAAATTCAGGTCCACACTAATTTCTCAATAAGCAGTAACTGTATTATTTTGGCCTCTCTGTCCTTCTGATATCAAGCGTGTACAGTGTTTGTTAGTCACCTTGTTGTCTAACAAGGCACGCTGTGCACTGCTAATTCATACACTATCATTTGGTTTTGCACAAGCACTTACAGATGTGATCTCCCAAATATACTTTTCACAACACAGAGGAAGGGTTTATAGCTGCCACTGTTTATGAGCTTATCCCCTTCCAGGATCCTAATGCCACTACGGTTAGAGTATGCCGCTCTAGCCAAGAGTTGCTAAAAAGGAGACATACCTTCGAATCTTCAGGTCTGCTACTCTGGCCATTTTCTGTATCAGTGAATGACTTGTTCTCTTCAGGTTTCATGGGATTCATGATGACTTCTAAGAAACTATGACTCACTTCTGCTAGTGGCCAAGTCAGAGAAACAAGGATTGGATTTGCTCTCCCACTTGCAATGACTAAAGACAAAGGAAAGACAAGGTACATGAAACAACTTTCAAACCCCAGGCCCCAGGGACTGCAGAACAGTGATCTCCCATCCCTCAGAGACAGAAATCTAATGAGGTAATCCCTATGAACCTCTAGCTTTCCGCCTGGGGAGTGTTTCCAGGCCATACCTCAGGGAAGGGAAACAGCAGAGCCTGGCAGTTTCCTTGAGTTGAGAAGACAAGCTCAGGGTCATGGGGGCCTAAGTGGCTGGAGTTTGTGGGGCAGACTACTAGAGAGAAGAGAGCTACAGCTACACACAGAATCGGAGATCTGCAGTGGGTACCCCATGAAATCTCAGCCAAATAGTGGTCAGTCCGTACATGTGAGGAAGATACTGGAAGCCCTCGGAAGAACCACCTAAAGGAAAAAGTGGAACAATTCTGAGGCTCACACAGGCCTGAGAATAGTTTCTGCTCCCAAAAGTCAAACTAGGTTTTCCTCACCACCTATGAGGTATCAGGAAGAGTATTCAGCAAGGTATTGTCTCCATAGTGGGGCAAAAGTAGCCCCAGACTGAAGACTGCTCTTGTCCACCTTAGGAAGCTGAATGGTGACACTTTGCCAGGATCAAACTGTTTCCAACTCATGTCACCGGGCACTAGAGCAAAGCTTAAGAATATCAATGAGCATTTAAACATCTCTGGCACCCCAAAATGTGGAATTAACAAAGCTGGATGTCCAGTACAAAATCACCAGGCATGAAAAGCAGAGGAAAACAGGACCGCTAATGAAGAAAGAAACTGAGGAATAGAAACAGATCCAGAAGGGACACAGCTGACAGAACTAGTAACAAACAAAACCAGTTATTACCTTGGCTCTCTGGCCAAATATAACAGGGACCAGATTGAGCCTCCACACTGAAAACAAAACAAGACAAAATGGGCAAAAGGTATATAACAGTGATTTGCAAGGAGCTGGCTGGCCATCATGCACATAAGGACAGTGACCAATAAGGCCCCCCCTGTGATGACTGCAGCTGACTGCTTGAGAGATCCCAGGCCAGGCTGCAAGCGGGGCAGCAAAGCAGAGCCAGCAGGAATCCCTGAGTTGAAGAGACAGACAGATGGAAGTGGCAGTGGTCCCAGGACACAGAAGGGAATGACCTCCCTAGACAGACAACTCCGGATACATGAGGAGGGATCCACTCAGGAATTCAGGGGAGAATTTAGCAGAGCAGCAATGGAAGAAAGTACCTAAGGCCAGGAAAGAACCACCCCAAAACGTTAAATCCTCTCCCTACACCCTCCTAGGGATGTGGGGTTCCTCATTTGCAAATGAAGGTGTTTGGTGTAGACCAAACTTTTATTGTTCCTGTGAGTTACCCCCTCTGGGCATGTTAAAAAGGAAGATACCGGATCCCATACTCAAAGATCATGATTCAGTGACTCTGGGCTGCAGTTATGATATTTGACCCGCCCTCCCCCGAACACGCCCGCCCTCCGCACCCCCCAATACCGCCCCCTCCTGATGCCCAGGAACACAACAGGGTAGCTGAAACAGCTTCCCAGCTGATCTCCAAGCGTCTTTCTAGGAGTTAAAGTGTTGATCTTTGAAGCTGCGGGGCGGGAAGGGGGTTCCCACAATGGGAGGCTGTTTATCCCTTACCCCCAAAACTTCTTGGCTCAGGTCCAAGGTCCTTTGCCTAGTGCTCTCGACGACCACCCCCCAAGAGCTCCACGTCCGACTGAGGACCAGAGCACCACTCACAGATGCGTCGACTGTGTCCACGGCGCCGGTGACCGCTGCCCCGGGATTCGCAAGAGCTCAGAACACGGTGCTCGCCAAGCTCTCCGCGGGAATGCTTCCCTCGCGAAAGTGGAAGTGAGCGCTTCCCGGGCTCTTCGCCGCGTCACCGGGCGGCGAGGGGGCGGTGTCTGCCCTCATTGGCCAGGAACACAGCCACTTCAGGAACCGATTGGCCGAGTCCGTCCACCCACGGGGCGGGCAGTAGAGGCTGGGCGTGGACCCCGTCCCGCGAGTTGGCAGGTCCCGAGGAGCGGGGAGGATTCCCGGAATTGGCGCCCGCGCGCGCGACCCGCCTTACGATGCGGCTGGGTGCCTCTAGCGCACGCACTCCCCACCCTGTCCCAGGGCCAGCATCTCGTCCGGGACAATCTCCTCTCGCTCTCCCGCCTCAGTGCTGCTGCCATCGGGCGGGGAGCTGAGCGAGCGCAGGCGGGAGTGGGAGGAGCAGGTGATTTCCGCTCTCGCCCCGCGGACTCCGCAGGGTGGGCGTTGCGCACCTGCGTCTGGAGCTGCGGGGCTAACATTCGGCCTGCGGGTGGGCGGTGGTTCGAGGAGCGTCCCCGGCGGGACCGGACGGCCGCTGCAGGGCTGGCTCGCACTGGGCGGAAGCCCCGCCAGAACCTTCCAGTGTTCAGACGGCGTCTCACCGGCTTCCAGCGGACAAAAGGGCCCAAAGGGGGCATCGAGGTTCTTAGGGTCCGGTCGGTCTCCTGGCACTCGGCGCCCCCGGCAAATGAACCAGCCACACCGAGAGGCTAATGCACACACTTAGGCCAAAGCAAGAAGCCCAGAGATCCGAACGTCTCCCCTGGACTCGCGCGGGGAGCCTTATTTTATCAAGGACCTCTTAGAAGGAAATCCGCCCAGCGGGGGCCTAGGGGCCTGCGGGCATTTCGGGCTCTGGAGCCAGGGGTGGTTGATTACTTTAGCTCAGCCCCTATTCGCAGCAGGGCGGTGTTTCCTAGTTGACTTTTTGGGTCTCGTTATTTTCGTCACCCCTGGAGTTTGTTTGGCTCTTGCACCCATTTTACAGATTAGGAAACAGGATAGTTTGCCTAAGACCATGGGACTAGTTGGGGGTGCACTGGAGTTTAACCTTAAGATTGTCATAGCTTCTTGCAGGGAGACCTTGGGCAAGTTCACTCCCTTCTTGGAGGTCTTGATTCCCTTTTTGTAACTTCAACCGGTCTGCCCCTTTGTGATTCCCCTTCCATTCCTGTCCCAATTTATCACTTGGGTAGCTTTAAAAACCGCGGAAGCTCAGACCAGTTCTTCGCAAAGTTTATATGATGCATCCGAATCCTCTGGTCAGCTTCTGAAAACAGATTTCTGCTCTCCCTCTGTGGAGATGCTGACTCACTAACTTGCATTTCTCAAGAGACGACGCCAGCACCGCTGGGGCCATAAAGCCAACTGTTAATTTCACTGACCAAAATGTCCTCTGAGTATTTGCAAATAGTAACTAGTTTCATCCTCTAACAACCATAGGAGGCAGCTACCATTATCCCCATTTCAAAGGAAATTGTGGCCATAGCTGTTAGCAAAGCCAGGATTAAGACCCAAGCAGGCACGCGGGGTGTTCTTAGCCCCCTACCATTGCTTGTCTGTTTTCTTCCCATCAGCTTCCAGGACCCGAGCCCACTCCAGCACTTTTTGGCCCGTGCTCCCCTCCAGGCCCGCTCCCCGCAGCCCTCCCTTTTCCCTGTGTGACCCTCCCTATGCGCCCGCGGGCTCTCGTACAGGCAGCTCCTGGGGAGGGGGTCAGCGCAGGAAGTCCCCATGCAGGCGAACGGAGACCCCAAGAATGGAGCCCAATTGCCAACACCAGCGGATGGATACTCGCTCTCGGTAAGTGTTCTCCACCAAAGCTGGAGTTCCGAGCACGGCCTGCAGAGGACGCCAGAGAACGAGCCTGATGGGAAGGGGAGGGAAAAGGAGTCGGGGAAGCGGGTGAGGATTGACACTCATTGGCGCCAAAGGCAGCGTGCTGTTGGTTTGCCCACTCTTTCATTCTCTACCGTCCAAGAGCCTTCCACCCCTTTAGGGGGCTGCACTTGTGGCACGGAATGGAGAGGTGGGAGGGGCCTATGCCGCGTCAGATGCTCCCTGAAAGTAATGTGTCTGTCCAAGGTTGCTTTAGCTCAGGCTGGCTCAACCCTCCTTTTCCAACTTGCCTTAGTCTTAGTTAACTAAGGCCCACTTCACCGGTCTCTGGGTCCATCACTCTGGGTCCTTGGAGGTTTTGTGAAAGGCTTTGAGGGGGCAAAGCCAGCGTGATACCTGTCATTGCCTTAGCAGCTAAGTATTTCT
This sequence comes from Ursus americanus, assembly GCF_024610735.1. Taxonomy (NCBI): domain Eukaryota; kingdom Metazoa; phylum Chordata; class Mammalia; order Carnivora; family Ursidae; genus Ursus; species Ursus americanus. The sequence continues at coordinate 35,735,402 of NC_142150.1, read as the reverse complement.
TTTTCTTTAATTTTTTATTATGTTATGTTAGTTACCATACAGTACATCCTTAGTTTTTGATGTAAAGTTCCATGATTCATTATTTGCGTATAACACCCAGTGCACCATGCAATACGTGCCCTCCTTAATACCCATCACAGGCCTATCCCAATCCCCCACCCCTCTCCCCTCTGAAGCCCCTCAGTTTGTTTCCCAGAGTCCACAGTCTCTCATGGTTCATTCCCCCTTCTGTTTACCCCCGCTTCATTCTTCCCTTCCTTCTCCTACCGATCTTCCCGCTATTTCTTATGTTCCATAAATGAGTGAAACCATATGATAATTGTCTTTCTCTGCTTGACTTATTTCACTTAGCATAATCTCCTCCAGTCCAGTCCATGTTCCTGCAAATGTTGGGTAGGGTAATCGTTCTTTCTGATGGCTGTAATATTCCATTGTATATATGGACCACATCTTCTTAATCCATTCGTCTGTTGAAGGACATCTCGGCTCCTTCCACAATTTAGCTATTGTGGACAATGCTGCTATGAACATTGGGGTGCATATGGCCCTTCTCTTCAGTACGTCAGTATCTTTGGGGTAAATACCCAATAGTGCAATTGCTGGGTCATAGGGTAGCTCTATTTTTAACTTTTTTAGGGACCTCCACACTGTTTTCCAAAGTGGCTGTACCAACTAGCAGTTGAGTCTTTCTGGGTGCTGACCATGGGGAGCAGAGTGGAAAGTGTCCACTAAACATCGGGCAGTGTAATTTGAAATTGTCCAGAGCGTTGCCTCATTTCATCTTTCTACTTAATTCATTTCCTATTTCACAGATTAGGAAACAAGGTAAGTAAATCGCCTAAGGGTGGTCCTTGAAATGATATTCACTCCTGTCAGATGCCAAAGCCAAAGTCCTTTATTGTGCCAAGGCTGCCTGTGTAGCGTTTCAGTGCATGCGGGTTGGGTGAAACATGTCTCCTCATGGATTCATCCGTCTGTCTGTCCATTCAACTATTCCTTTATTAGGGACTCATCTGCAAGGCATGGGTCTAGTTGCTATTGAAAATACAGAAGCATAGGGACTCTGCTCTAAAGTAAAGGAGAAAAAAATGGACGCAGGAGATCAAAAAGATAGACACAGCGTATAGATAGATACCTTTTGTTTCAGATAATATGATGGAAAAAAAAATCTACCCTGGACTTTAAGATTTTTGCCTTAGGCTGTAGTAATGTCTGAACTTTCAATTTCCCACTGGTGTCATTGTTAGCAAGTTGAGCCCTCACCCCATATATACTTATTTACATTATATATTTTAATAATTAATAGATTAAATGTTAGGCACATGTAACTTTTCATGTTTAGATAAAAATATAAATGGAGGTTCAAATAGTTTCTTCATTCACCCCAGTGGACCATCTTGGGCACTTCCTGCAGGGCTTCCTCGGTCCAGATCTGTGCCCGGCTCTCTTCCTTCCTTCTTCAGAACAACCCCAGGTTTTCAGGGTGGCCTTCCCTGACCACTTCCTACTGAATATGCCCCCCTCTCCTGGTCGTCTTCCTTCTCCTCATCCTGCTTTATTGTTCATATTCTGTATCTCACGCTATAATAAAAATGGTCATTTTCCATTGGCTTGGTTTTGCCTCCTCACATCAGTATCTAGCTCAGAGAGGGGCAAAGGGGAGTCCCACTGTGGGAGGAAAGCAACAGAGCCGAAGGGTGGGAAGAGGAAGGGGAAAGCCCCGGGCTGAAGTGGGAGAACCGAGAATATGGGGGACAGCTTTTTTGTGCCTCCCTTGTCTCCTCCATTCTTGCAATCCTCAGGGCCAGGGCACCCAACCCTTTCCTCTGGCCCACTTAGCTTCAGTCTCTTCCTCTTCTCTCCCACTTTTCAGCCCCTATCCCTCAGGAAAGAAAGGTAAATGTCCCATACCCAGATCCGTCCAAGAACTCAGTTACAGTTCAGAGAAAGACTCTGCTCTGGTCTCTCACAGCATCTTCTCTCTGAAGGTGCTTGTGGGGTTGTACCAGCTTTCTGGGCCAGGAGCCAGGAGATCTAATCTCGGAGCCTGGATTTGCCCCGGAAAGAAAGGTTGAACAGAATGGTTGAACAGCCTGTCCTCACTCTAGCTGACCCACTTCCTATACTGGCGCCAAGGACACCCGAGAGTTGACCTTGATTGACTTCTTACCCAAACGATGGTCTGAACAAACGATACATGAATCTTGTGAGTTTACCACTTCCGGCATAATTTAAGGAGAACATCGCAAGAAACCTACACGGGGTGTAGAGGTTATTATATGATTCATAATCAGTGGGAATGCGTCATACATCCAGAAAGAGCTAGCATAACACGCTGGGTAAAAGGAGATTGCAGAATACATACGAGCACTCTGTGACATCAGCAGCCCTTGCTGGGACTGGGCCTGCGATCTGCACCAGGGTCACGGCAGCACTCCCGAGGAGGACGGATGTGCTCTGCGGCTCTGGCCAGTCCTACATCATTTTATAAACACAACGCTGGCTTCAGCCCTGTGTTATCTTGTGCTGTTGCTTGTTCATCAGTCTGAAACCCCCCATGGCTAGGCATCCACTTCTTTTTTTTTTTTTTAAAGATTTTATTTATTTATTTGACAGAGATAGAGACAGCCAGCGAGAGAGGGAACACAAGCAGGGGGAGTGGGAGAGGAAGAAGCAGGCCCACAGCGGAGAAGCCTGATGTGGGGCTCCATCCCATAACGCCGGGATCACGCCCTGAGCCGAAGGCAGACGCTTAACCGCTGTGCCACCCAGGCGCCCCTAGGCATCCACTTCTTACTGGCTGCGTTTCCTTGAACTAGTCACCCGCTTTCTCTGAGCCTCAGGTTCATCAAGTGTTAGATGGAGGACACAGAATGTCATCAGCCTCAAACGTGGGGTCGCAGGGTGTCAGTCCCTTGAGGATTAGAGAAAGATATTTGTGGCTTTGGAAGACTTCAGAAATCACATCCCTAACATACTCACCTGTAGAAAATACTGGACGAAGAACGCTAATCACAGGGCAAGTAAATAGGAACACCGACCTCAGACAGGAGCAGATAACAAGGAGAGGAAACAGCAATGAGCAAAAAGGTCTGGCCAATTTTATGTATCTGGTTATATCTCAATGACCACGGTAGACTCTCTGGAAATGACTGACAGCAAGGGAGAGCCTGCCACACCTGGTCTGAACCACCGGGGTTGTGCTCCCGGCCCGCAGGGCTGGAGGAGGGCGGGTCTGATCTAGGCCATCTACTCACTCCTCTCGATGTGAGGAGGGAGAAGGACAGGGAATGAATCTTTAGAAAGACATCGTCTTGTTGGGGTGCATGGGGAAGCAGAGGGAGAAGAGCTGGCGCTTTGTCTCCTATAGTAGGAGAGAAATTTGTGTTCATTTATGAATACTAGGAAAAGTATTACCGACCAATGCAAAGTTAATCAGGAAATATGATGGAGAAGTGAATTAAGTTTCCTGAGTGGATTCAATATCACCTTTGAAAAACGTTATCTTTTCAATAGCTGTAGGGTATACTTTGTAAAAGTTAAAAAAAAATATAGAAGGGAAATCAATTAATTTTCACCCCATTCTCTAAACACTGTAACTTCCCAGATATAACCCACGCCAACACAAGCAGAAGAACCCATTTTCAACATATTTCCTCAGCCATGAAGCCGTTCGGTGTTCGTGCGGTAAGAAGATTGTCTGATCAGGCCTGAAATGAAAAGTTTATCTGGGACACGCTTCTCACGGATCGCTCGTAGGAGGTCTGTGAGGTTGCTCGAAAAGGGGTTCACAAGAGTCCTACAGCAGGACTTTGGGGCACAGGGAGATAAAGATCTGGACTAAACACAGAAGAGATCAGGAAGAAAGGACATAGCCAAAGTGTGTGTGTGCTTGTGTCAGGGGCAGGGACCCATGGGGAGCCTGTAGGCTGCTGGTGCAGTGCCACAGTCCCCAGAGGCGGTGCAGGCCCTTGGAAAGACAAACTGTTCCCAAGGGTTGGTGCCCTTACTGGTTTTTAAATATTTTTATTCTCACACTGGGTATCACTGTTAAATTTTTATCATCTCACCCCTGGGCATACTGGCTACTCTTCCCATGGTTGACAAGGCCAGGCTTGGTGGCCAAGGGCTTTTGCTGGCCTGTCCCTAAGTGTTCCCTGTGAGAAGAGGAGCGCCTTCAGGTAAGGAAGGGAGGGAGATATGGTCCCTCCTCACTTACTGCCTCTCCTCTGTACCCGAAGATGGCACAGCAAGTTTCCCTGCAGAGACAGACCACTGGGATCAACTGTCGGGCTGCCCCGACTCCTGAATTCAGGCCTCATTGAAGGTAGAAGAAAATACTGCTTGCTGTGTCAAGGGAGGATTCATACGCAAACCCAAGATTTCCCAGGGGCTGCGTCCCCGGGAAAGTAGGGTCGGCCCAGGTTCATGGGATGCCAAGGGCAACTGTGGGCGGCCGGTATGAAGGTGCTGATACAACGTGAGCCCTGGGTCTGCCTTGAGAAGGAGTGAAGAGAGTCCCAGGTGGAGCGGGGATCAAGGCGGTAAGCCAAGCTGCAGGTGTCTGTCTCCTTCACACCAATAACTATATGAAATAATGGGGAAAATAAAAGAAACGAAATCAGAATATATCTGCAACAGGAAAGCAAAAGGAAAGGAAAAAGCACTATCAGTTGGCCTGAAATTTTGAGCAGAGAGATGAACCTGGAGGAAACCCCAGGTCCTCACACGTGAGGGGGCAGACTGCTGCGGAGACAGGAACTGTATAAAACCTTCACGTTTGGGGATGGGGAACAAAGAAGCGGGTGGGCGGTGGCCTAGGATATGCCTTCACTGGGCCCATCCCATCAAGCCCTGTCTCTCCTCCATCCTCAAGCCCCTGCTGGTCCCCAGCAGCAGGGCGGTGGTGACGTTTACCCACAGGCTGACGTGGTGAGTGCGGGCGCTCAGGCTAGAGATGCAGACTGGCCTGGTAGGGAGCTGAGGCTCACAAGGAGGGAGCAGGTGCCTCTAGACACAGAACAAGTAACCAGCACTGCCCTGCAGAAGCACACCTCTCCCCTGCATCGTCCCTGCTAGAGGGGAGATAGGTGGGAGGGATGGGGTAGTTGGGTGATGGGCATTAAGGAGGGCATGTAATGTGATGAGCTCTGTTATACACAACTGATGAATTACTGAACTTTATATCTGAAACTGATGATGTACTGTATGTTGGCTAATTGAATTTAAATTAAGAAAAAGAAAGAAAGAAAAAAAGAGATTCTCTTTCCCTCTTCTTCTGCCCCCCTCTGCTCTCTCTCTAAAATAAATAAATTCTTCAAAAAATTAAAAAATTAAAAATCAGTCATAATTTCATGCCAATTGGATTAACTTTTAATATTGAGAAGAACATGGGAATCCGGCTAGGTGGGTGTGTTTCAAAATAAACTGTATTGTCTCACAGTCTTACCAATTTTTGTCAGGTGGGTGTACCACAGCACTTTTTTTTTTTTTAAGATTTTATTTATTTATTTGACAGAGAGAGAGACAGCCAGCGAGAGGGGGGACACAAGCAGGGGGAGCAGAGAGGAAGAAGCAGGCTCCCAGCAGGGAGCCCAATGTGGGGCTCGATCCCAGGACTCTGGGATCACGCCCTGAGCCGAAGGCAGATGCCTAACGACTGAGCCACCCAGGCGCCCCAACTGAGCCACCCAGGCGCCCCTACCACGGCACTTTTATACATTCACTTCTGTATCTCTTGACTCACTTGTTGAAAACTGGCCTTGTTCAAAGCAATGGAGATGTGAAATCATGGGTCTGATGCCCTCGTTCCATTGCTCCGATACACACCATAAATACAAAATTATCAAAATGAAAACAAATACGTAACCATGGGCCATCCATAGTTATTTAGCACACCACGCGCTGAAGAAACTGGGCCACAGAATTTACTAAGCTGGGTGTTAGTCCTCAAAGCCAGCCTGTCAGGAAGCCAGGAGACCAAAAGCACATCCCTAGGGAAAGAGCCAAGAAAGATGTGGGGAGTGCCGGGCCCAGCCTGCCTCCCTGGTCCCCTCAAGCTGGGGTTGGTTCATTGCCGTCTGCATTCCAGGCCCAACCTGGTGTGCAAGGGCAGCTTGACCTGGATTAAATTATTATTTGGGGACCCACGTTCTGTACCTACAATAAAGCCGGCTGACCGTGAAGCATCAGTTCATGGACTAGAAGTCCAGAGAAGTTCAGAGGCTTTAGGCCAAAAACAGATGTCGGTTTGCCCATGAGCTTAGTCACTTTCTCCTTGTGCGACCTCAGCCAGTACCAGTGGTGATATTTACAAGCATGTGGTATAGACGAAGTTTTTGATATACGGTATCTCATTTAAACTTTGTCATTCTATGAAGAAGTTACTTGTATTATCTTCCTTTTACAGAAGATGAAATGGAGGCTCAGAAAAATCCATGCTGGTGGTCGCAGACCTAGTAAAATCGGCAGTCCTTCAAACTTGAATTCGGGTCACGCTAGCCAAAGCCAAAGAGCGTGCTTTAACACATGGTCTCCTGAAGCCACACGATTTCCTCTCCCTCCCTCAGCATAGCTTTCTCCTCTCGAAACTGGAGATATTAAGGCTCACTTGACAAGGTTATCCTGAGGATGTCATCCACGATCAGGGCTAGTGCCTCCACAGAGTGGACACGAGTCATTACGACTGTCCCTGTTTCCTGAGAGGCAGATTTTAGGAGTGGACTTCTGCCCAGTATTTGTTTCTAAGTCACTTGTCTCACAAGGCAGGAAACAACAAATGTTGGAGACGATGTGGAGAAAGGGGATCCCTCTTACATTGTTGGTGGGAATGCAAGTTGGTACAGCCACTCTGGAAAACAGTGTGGAGGTCCCTTAAAAAATTAAAAATTGAGCTACCCTATGATCCAGCAATTGCACCACAGGGTATTTACCCCAAAGATACAGACGTAGTGAAGAGAAGGGCCATATGCACCCCAATGTTCATAGCAGCATTGTTCACAATAGCTAAATTGTGGAAGGAGCTGAGATGCCCTTCAACAGATGACTGGATAAAGAAGATGTGGTCCATATACACAATGGAATATTACTCAGCCATCAAAAAGAACGATTTTACAACATTTGCAGCAACATAGATGGGACTGGAGGAGATTATGCTAAGTGAAAGAAGTTAAGCAGAGAAAGACAATTATCATATGGTTTCACTCATTTATGGAACATAAGAAGTAGGAAGATCGGTAGGAGAAGGAAGGGAAGAATGAAGGGGGGGGTAAACAGAAGGGGGAATGAACCATGAGAGACTATGGACGCTGGGAAACAAACTGAGGGCTTCAGAGGGGAGGCAGGTGGGGGATTGGGATAGGCCAGTGATGGGTATTAAGGAGGGCACATATTGCATGGTGCACGGGGTGTTATACACAAGTAATGAATCATCGAACATTGCATCAAAAACTGGGGATGTACTGTATGGTGACTAATACAATGAAATAAAAAAAAAAAAAAGAGAGACTGGCCTTGTCTCAGCCCCTGTCACTGACTCCTGCCACCTCAGTCAGTGCTGAATTTGCATCAGGTCAGAGGTGTCCTCCCAGTACTGGTCTTCTCCTCCTCCTCCTCACATCCTTCCCTTGGCCTGATGAGTGCTATGCTGTGACAGACAGGGTGGGGATGTGGCGCTCATCCAAGGTACCAGGCACTGAGAGAGTGCCTTTAACGCACCTCAACTTCTCTCTGACCCTGCAAGCAACCATGGTGAGTCTGAACCGGATTGGCTGCTCAGGCCCTTTGAAGCTGACCAGTCCCACCCATCCTGCTCTGTGTGCTTAACCTGTTTCTAAGGCCGGATAATGACCATCTGACACTCAGGGCAGGCGTTCACCCGAACCTCCAAGTCGAAGGGGTTTCCACGGCTGATGTGATCAACAGAGCCATACAGCTAGAGGAGCAGAAGGGACTAGGAGAGGTTGGGAAGGTTGCACTGGCCTCCTCAGACATACGGGCCTGGATGTGATGAGCAAGGGAGACACAGAGGCCAGGAGAGGGGACTGGGATCAAGTCAGTGACAGGAGAGATGAGCCGTGTCTCTAGGACCATAGTGATGGAAGTGAAGTTACCAGCAAGCAGTGGAAAAATTCACAGGCATCCTCATGATAATGAATAGCCAGTGTGCACCAACTGGACATCGGCGAGGCTGTTAGCACTTACGTCCTAGGGACCGTAGTGCTCATTACAACCAAAGACGAAGGTGCTGATTTTATTGCCATGTCACAGATGAAGAGAGCAAGGTGCAGGAAGGGAAGGGAGCACACCCAAAGCCACACAGCTAGAAAGTGGCCAACTTAGAATGCATAGCCATTCGATCTGGCCCCAAAACCTATGCCCTTAGCCGTCACCCTCCACTGCCTCCCCATGTGAATGGTAAAACCTGCAGAATGAGCCACGTGGCCTCCCTCCGAGAAGCCGTGGCCGTTCTAGACGTGCCTCTCCCTCCGTCTTCTTTGCAGCTCCAAACCTCTGCAGAAAGGCAGGGGGTAGGACCAGAATCAGGAGCCTGCTCCTTTCGTATCCTCAATGCTCCACTTCAACGCCCGGACCGCCCGCTACTCCCTCCCTTTCAGGGTTCAGGGATGCTTCCGGCAAGGATTTGTATGAGGTCAGCAGCTTCTGGGAATCATGCAGCAGAAGCACCTTGCAGGGTGCTTCAGTCCGAGCTCTTCAAGGAGAAACTCCGACAAGGTAAGTGAGGGAGAGTGTTCCAGGTAGTGAAGGGATTGCAAACTGCGCTTCACACACACTCACCACGAATTTGCACGAGGCTGTCATCTTCCTCATTCTGAAGACACCAAAGCTCAGAGGTACCGAGTAACTTCCTTACGATCATCCAGAAATGAGAGGAAGAGGCGAATTCTGAGACTATGTATGAATGACTCTGAAACCCATACTCTTCCCCCCAGAATGGAATGAACATTAAAAGTGATCATTAAACATTCTGGGAGGTTCCCAAATACCCACAATGGAACTCTCCAGCACTCCCATAACCCCTTTCCTATAGCTTGCTTCCCAGATGTCTAACAAGTTTTCTTTTATCGGGAACAGAAAATGTCAGCCCTCCAAGGGCAGTTAAGAAAGGAAAACTTAGAGCAGGGTTAGCAAACATTTTCTGAAAGGTCCATCTCATAAATATTTTATTCCTACTGACCATTTCAGTACTTGCCTGCTTCTTCACAATATTTGAAATACAGGGAGAAATGTTAACCCATATCCATGAGGTTCAGTTGAAATGACATTCACAATTGCCGAAAATGTGCCAAGAATTTAACAGTTCCTTGGAGAAGGCCATCAGCAGAACTGACGGTGGTTCACGGCTCAGGATGGGTTCAAACTTTGCCTCCTACTTCGTTGCCCAATTGTTTAACCAATTAGAGTCTCAAAATGCTTTCTAATCAGTAAGCTGGAAATTAGCGTGCAGATTTTTCAGAGGCATGGAATTACACAAGGCCATGCACGTAAAATGCTTAGCATTATGCCTGACACAAAGGAACTAACGATCATAGGTTAGGATGTTATACTAATTATATCATCAACACACCAGGTTATAGAGTTAGCAGCTATGTTCAGGGATGTGAAGAATAATGAAAAAATGTGAGAAACTTGAGTTAATTAACATTAAGAGAAAGAAGCCTGATCAGATATGTAAAGCAGTCATTAGCCAATTAGCTAATACAGACGTTTAAAATTTTTTTATATCCAGTTTCAGTCTTGGTAGTTTATAGGTTTCCAGGAAGGCATCCATTTCTTCAGGTTGTCTAATTTATTGGCATAAAGCTGTTGATAAAAGTTTCTAATGATCCTTCCTATTTCATTGGTGTTGGTTGTAACCTCTCCCTTTTCATTCATAATTTTGTTAATTTGGGTCCTTTCTCTATTCTTTTGAATGTCTTGCCACTGGCTTATCGATCTTATTTATTCTTTCAAAAAACCAGCTTCTACTTCTGTTGATCGGCTCTACTGTGCTCCTGGTTTCTAATTCATTGATCTCTGCTCTAATCTTGATCAACTGCTTTCTCGTGCATGGATTAGGCCTATTCTTCTGTTCCTGTTTCAGCTTCTTGAGGTGAGAGTATAAAAATTGCAGTTTAGATTTTTCTATTCTTTTGATTGAGGCTGGATGGCTATGTATTTTCCCCTTAGGACTGCCTTTGCAGTGTCCCATAGATTTGGACCATTGTGTTTTCATTCTCGTTGGTCTCCATAAATTGTTTAAATTGATTTTTGATTTCCTGGTTTATCAAATCATTCTTGAGCAGGATGGTTCTTAGTTTCCAAGTGTTTGAGTTTCTTCCAAATTTTTCCTTGTGATTGAGTTCCAGTTTCAAAGAATCGTGGTCTGAGAATATGCAGGGAATAATCGCAGTCTTTTGGAATTGGTTGAGACCTGTTTTGTGACGCAGCATATGGTCTATTCTGAAGAACGTTCCATGTGCATTCGAAAGGAATGAGTATTCTTTTGTTCTGCTGTAGTGTTCTATATATATCTATGAGGTCCATCTGGTCTAGTATATCATTCAAAGCTCTTGTTTCTTTGTAGATTTTCTGCTTAGGCGATCTGTCTATTTCTGATAGTGGGGTGTTGAGGTCCCCTACTGTTAACGTATTTTTATCTATATGTCTCTTTATTCTGGTTAAGAGTTGGCTTGTGTATCTTGCTGCTCCCCTGTTGGGGGCATAGATATTTATACTTGTCATATCCACCTGTTGGATACATCCTTTAAGAATAATATAGTGTCCTTCTGTATCTCTAACTACAGTCTTTAGTTTAAAATTCAATCTGTCTGATATGAGAATTGCTACCCCAGCTTTCTTTTGAGATCCATTGGCATGAAAAATGGTTTTACATCCCTTCACTTTCAGTCTGGATGTATCTTTAGGTTCAAAATGAGTCTCTTGTAGACAGCAAATGGATGGGTCATGTCTTTTTATCCAATCTGCAACCCTGTGGCGTTTTATGGGAGCATTTAGGCCATTCACATTGAGAGTGATTATTGAGAGATATGATTTTAATGATGTCATGTTGCCTGTAAAATCTTTGTTTCTATAGACTGTAAATTTCTGTTCTGTATCACTCTTGGGGCCTTTTTACTTTTATAGAACCGCCCTTAATATCTCCTGTAGGGCTGGTTTCGTGGTTATGAAGTTGGTCAGTGACTGGCAATTCTGGAAGTTCCTTATCTCTCCATCAATTCTGAATGACAGCCTTGCTGGATAAAGAATCCTTGGCTGCATGTTGTTCTCTGAAAGAGCTTTAAAAATGCCCCCCCAACCCTTTTTCTCATTCCAGGTCTGTGTAGACAGGTCTGACGTAATCCTAATATTTTTGCCTTTGTATGTGAGAAATTTCTTTGCCCTGGCCGCTTTCAATACCGTATCCTTGGATCTAATATTTGCAAATTGCACTATGACATGACGTGGTGTATGTTTGTCGTGGTTGAACTTGGGAGGGGTCCTCTCTGCCTCTTGGACACGAATGCTTGTTTCCTTTGCTAGATTAGGGAAGTTTTCAGCTACAATTTGTTCAAATATCTCTTCTAGACCTCTCTCTTTCTCCACCCCCTCAGGGATGCCGATGATTCTGACATTGGAACGTTTCATTGAGTCAGTAATCTCCTGTAACCTACATTCTTGAGATTGGATGTTTTTGAGCCAAGTTTCTGTTTTAGCTTTCTCTTCTACCATCCCATCCTCCCATTCACTAATTTGTTCTTCTGCCGCATTTACCCTGGCTGTCAGAGCATCTAGTTTTGACTGCATTTGATTCATAGCATTTTTAATTTCTGCCAGATTTGCTCTCATTTCCACCCTTAGAGATTGTATATTCTCGTTAATATTTTCGTTAATATTTTTTTTCAAGCCTACACATCATCTTGACCATTGTTACTATGAACTCCATTTCTGATAACTACCAAGACTGAAACAGGAAGAAACTGATTTTTAAACAGACCAATTAATTATGAAGAGATTGAAGCAGTGATCAAAAACCTCCCGAAAAACAAGACTCCAGGGCCTGACGGATTCCCCGGGGAATTCTACCAAACATTCAAAGAAGAAATAATACATATTCTCCTGAAGCTGTTTCAAAAAATAGAAACAGAAGGAAAACTACCAAACTCATTCTATGAGGCCAGTATTACCTTGATCCCCAAACCAGGCAAAGACCCCACCAAAAAGGAGAATTATAGACCGATATCCCTGATGAATATGGACGCCAAAATTCTCAACAAGATTCTAGCTAATAGGATCCAACAGTACATTAAAAGGATTATCCATCACAACCAAGTGGGATTCATCCCTGGGATGCAAGGGTGGTTTAACATTCGTAAATCTATCAGTGTGATACATCATATCAACAAGAAAAGAGTCAAGAACCATATGATCCTCTCAGTAGATGCAGTAAAAGCATTTGACAAAACACAGCATCCTTTCCTGATTAAAACACTTCAGAGTATAGGGATAGAGGGCACATTCCTCAATTTCATAAAAACTATCTATGAAAAGCCTACAGCAAATATCATTCTCAATGGGGAAAAGCTGGAAGCCTTTCCCTTAAGATCAGGAACACGACAAGGATGCCCACTCTCACCATTATTATTCAACATAGTACTAGAAGTCCTTGCAACAGCAATCAGACAACAAAAAGGGATAAAAGGTATCCAAATCGGCAAAGAAGAAGTCAAACTGTCTCTCTTCGCAGATGACATGATACTCTATATGGAAAGCCCAAAAGAATCCACCCCCAAACTACTAGAAGTTATAGAGCAATTCAGTAATGTGGCGGGATACAAAATCAATGCTCAGAGATCAGTTGCATTTCTATACACGAATGATGAGACTGAAGAAAGAGAAATTAGGGAATCCATTCCATTTACAATAGCACCAAAAATCATACGTTATCTCGGAATAAACTTAATCAGAGACGTAAAGGGTCTATATTCTAGAAATTACAAATCACTCTTGAAAGACATTGAAGAAGACACAAAAAGATGGAAAAATATTCCATGCTCATGGATCGGAAGAATTAACATAGTTAAAATGTCTACGCTACCCAGAGCAATCTACACTTTCAATGCCATCCCGATCAAAATACCAATGACATTTTTCATAGAACTGGAACAAACAGCCCTTAAATTTGTGTGGAACCAGAAAAGGCCCCGAATCGCCAAGGAATTGTTGAAAAGGAGAAACAAAGCTGGGGGCATCACGTTGCCGGATTTCAAGCTATACTACAAAGCTGTGATCACAAAGACAGCATGGTACTGGCACAAAAACAGACACATACCAATGGAACAGAATAGAGAACCCAGAAATGGACCCTCGGCTCTTTGGGCAACTAATCTTTGAGAAAGCAGGAAAAAACATCCAGTGGAAAAAAAGACAGTCTCTTCAATAAATGGTGCTGGGAAAATTGGACAGCTACATGCAAAAGAATGAAACTTGACCACTCTCTCACACCATACACAAAAATAAACTCCAAATGGATGAAAGACCTCGATGTGAGACAGGAATCCATCAAAATCCTAGAGGAGAACATAGGCAGCAACCTCTATGACATCAACCACAGCAACTTTTTTCATGACACATCTCCAAAGGCAAATGAAACAAAAGAAAAAATGAACTTGTGGGACTTCATCAAGATAAAAGCTTCTGCACAGCCAAGGAAACAGTCAAAAAAACTAAGAGGCAGCCCACGGAATGGGAGAAGATATTTGTGAATGACACTACAGATAAAAGACTGGTGTCCAAGATCTACAAAGAACTTCTCAAACTCAATAGACAAGAAACTAATAAACAAATCATAAAATGGGCAGAAGATATGAACAGACACTTTTCCAATGAAGACATACAAATGGCTAACAGACACATGAAAAAATGTTCAAAATCATTAGCCATCAGGGAAATTCAAATCAAAACCACACTGAGATACCACTTTACACCAGTTAGAATGGCAAAAATTGACAAGGCAGGAAACATCAATTGTTGAAGAGGATGTGGAGAAAGGGGATCCCTCTTACATTGTTGGTGGGAATGCAAGTTGGTACAGCCACTCTGGAAAACAGTGTGGAGGTTCCTTATAAAGTTAAAAATTCAGCTACCCTATGATCCAACAATTGCACTGCTGGGTATTTACCCCAAAGCTACAGACGTAGTGAAGAGAAGGGCCACATGCACCCCAATGTTCATAGTAGCATTGTCCACAATAGCTAAATTGTGGAAGGAGATGAGATGCCCTTCAACAGATGACTGGATTAAGATGTGGTCCATATATGCAATGGAATATTACTCAGCCATCAAAAAGAATGATTTCTCAACATTTGCAGGAACATGGACGGGACTGGAGGAGATTACACTAAGTGAAATAAGTGAAGCAGAGAACGACAATTATCATATGGTTTCACTCATTTATGGAACATAAGAAATAGGAAGATTGGTAGGAGAAGAAAGGGAAGAAGAAAGGGGGGTTAATCAGAAGGGGGAATGAAGCATGAGAGACTATGGACTCTGAGAAGCCAACTGAGGGCTTCAGAGGGGAGGGGGGTGGGGGAATGGGATAGGCTGGTGATGGGTATTAAGGAGGGCACAAAATCCATGGTGCACTGGGTGTTATATGCAAGTAATGAATCATGGAACTTTACATCAAAAACTAGGGATGTACTGTATGGTTACTAACATAATATAATAAAAAAATATTATTAAAAAATATATTTGAGTCTCTGCTTTCAATCCTTTGGGGTATATACCTAGGAGTAGAATTGCTGGATAATGCGGTAATTCTATGTTAAAGTTTTTAAGGAGCCACCATACTGTTTTGCACAGTGGCTATGCCATTTGAGACTCCTACCAGCAATGGCCAGGGTTGCAGGCTTGCCCATTCTCCCCAACATCTTCTTTCCGTAGTTTGATTTCAGCCATCCCAACAGGTGGAAAGTGGGATCTCATAGTGGTTTTGATTTGCAGTTCCCTAACGACAGTGATGTGGAGCAGCTTCTCATGTGCTTATTGGCCTTTTGCATATCTTTTGGAGAAACGTCTATTCCAATCATTCGCCCATTTTAAAATTATTGTTGTTGCTGCTGTTATTGAAATAGGAAAAATTCTTTATATAGTCTGAATACTAATCCCTCAGCTGATATATGATTTGAAAATATTTTCTCCCATTTTGGGGTTGTGTTTTTCACTCTCTTGATAGTGCCCTTTAATGCACAAATGCTTTAAATTTTGATGAAGTCCATTTTTTTCTAGTTTTTCTTTTGTTGTCCATGCTTTTGCTGTCAAATCTAAAAAAACATCACCAAACCATGTCACACAGATTTCCTCCTATGTTTTCTTCTACGAGCTTTATAGTTGTAGGTCTTACATTTACATCTTTGATCTATTTTTTAAGCTACATTTTTTGTGTGAGTGGTCTTGGCACTGTTGTTGAAAATCAATTGACCATGGGGCACCTGAATGGTGTAGTCAGTTAAGCATCTGACTTTTGGTTTCGGCTCAGGTCATGATCTCAGGGTTGTGAGATCGAGCCCTGCATCGGGTTCTGATCTCAGTGTGGAGTCTGCTTGAGATTCTCTCTCCCTCTCCCTCTGCCCCTGCCACTTATTATCTCTCTCTCCCTTTCAAATAAATAAATAAACCTTGAAAAAGAAAGAAAGAAAATCAATTGACCATATATGTGGACGGTTCATTCTGGGCCCTCTATTCCATTCCATTCCATTGGTCTATATGTCTGTCCTGATGCCAGTATGACACTGTTTTGATTATTTTGTAACTTTGTGGTAAATTCTGAAATCAGGAAGTATGAGTCTACCTACTTTGTTCTTTTTCAAGAACATCTTTGTTCTGTTTTAGCTATTTGGGGTTCCTTGAGGTTCCCATGAATATTCCCATGGGTTTTTCTCTTTCTGCAAAAGCATCTTCGGGATTTTGATAGGAGTTGCATTGTATCTATATATTGTTGTAGGTAATATTGCAATCTCAGCAAATTTCTCGTCCAGTCTGTGAACATGGGGTGTCTTCTCATTTATTTAGATTTCCTTTAATTTCTTTCAGCAATGTTTTGTAATTTTCATTGCACAAGTCTTTCACTTGCTTGGTTAACTTTATTCCTGTTATTCTTTTTGATGCTATTCTTAATGGATCTGAGCTCTGTCCCACACTCTTCATGTGTCAAGAGTGAATCTGAGCTTATGATTTTATATTCTAGGCCATGACAATTAGACCGCAACTGACCTTCCTGGTTTTATTTTGTACCATGTCCTTTATCCACTTGGTGCACCAAGGCAACTCTTCTTACTATACACCGTATGTCTTACAAACCCAGGAAACCAAAGAGCACGAAGGAGCAAGAGTCTTCCCACCCCTTTTAACTGGTAAAATCTTATTCACCATTCCAGGTCACCATTCTCCTACTGTCAGAATTCAGGTCCCAAGGTGTGAATATTTCTAGATGACACATGACTACAATGAAGATCCCCCAGACTATACTCTGAGTTAGTGTAATTTGTTGAAAGAGCAGTTTACCCCATATACTAAGATATCAGGAGATAAACTTTCAATGACAAAACCCAAAGTTAACAAGAAAAGTGAAAATAAGAAACGATCGAAGGTTTCTCAATATATAGTTAACCAAACAACGTTTATAGATTTAAGCATGTCCTAAAGATAGAAAATAGCTTGTAAACTAAACCAGCCATCTAAAGCACTAGTGTTTGTGATACAGAGATAAAGTTGTGCATAGTTTCCTTAAGAATTTATAGTCCACTGAGGAACAAAAATAAATTTGAAAAAGGCATTAGTAAACATGACTCTCACACAGTAATCACTGAGAAGACTATACATAAGAGCAGTTGTAATAACTATATAGGTAAAAAGCTAAATATATAATAACTTGTACCTGGTATCTAAGCAAAATATGCATGCATATAGACAAGGACTTGGAAGGAATAAATGAACACGAAAATTGTTTTGGGGTGACGGTAACATGGCTTTCAGAATTTCCTTTAATAAAATTGGTATAATCTTATTTTTGTACAAGGTGGAAAAAGCATGTAAAATGCTGTAACTATATTTAAAAATCAGGATTACCAAAACAGAAAAAAATCTGATTTTCCTTTTCGTCATTATAACTTTATCCAATTGAGTCTCTTTCCTGCTACAAAATTATCAAAATTCTAGACCAGATAACGGTTGACAATTCAGCAAACTGGAGCCACTCTCAAAAGACAGCTGCTTTCCTCACCTTCTACATTCAGCATAACGAGTACAAGTGGAAACTCAGGAGTCCAAATGCCTGGGTCAGATTCCAGGTCCCCCAGTTACTAGCCACCATTCACTTCTTGAGTGTCAAGTTCTTCATACATGGGAATTGTGGTACGTATACATAACCCGCAGCCCCACTATCTAGAGATAGCTACTGCTGACACTGTAATGTATGTATCTCCAATGTTACTTTCTATGATTGACACCTTAGTTATAACGGTATACTTATCAAGATAGAAGAGAGATACACTTTATTTACACGTTTCAGTTTTTTTTTTTTTTTGTAGCCTTGTTTTGTGTTGGTGTCAGCCTATCAATCACCAATATTGTGGTCGGAATGGCCCTCGTAGTTCCTATTATGATTGCAAAATGCCCTCACAGTAACCATTAGGGTACTTTAAAAAAAATAGAGTTTTATTACTCACAAGACCTGGGAATTACACAGCACACTGGGGGCTACACAGTGAGGTCAAGGTGAGAGAGCACACAGGGGCCTAGGGTTCTGTTTTCATTGAGTTTAAGGGTTGGGGGCTTGAGATTTCATGGGCTCACTCTTCACTGGTGAATTTATAATGGAAGAGCAGGAATTGGCACAGGCAGAGAAAAGGCAAATGACACAAATGGTCAGTTATCAAAATCAACCAAGATCTCTAAAACAAAGGAAACTTGGTGAGGGGGAATGGCTTGGCTTTTAATCCAGTTGTGTGGTTGACAGTGTGTTTATTCACAGTAGCCTTCTTTCAAGGGGATGCCTCCTTGAAAGGGGTGCCTCAGCACTCAAAACTTAGGTCAGCCACTTGCACTACAAAAAAAAAAAAAAAAGAAAAGAAAAAAAACCCGCACACACACACACACACACACACACACACACACACACACACACACACCCAAAAAAATAGAAGGGGGAATGAACCATGAGAGACTATGGACTCTGGGAAACAAACTGAGGGCTTCAGAGGGGAGGGGGGTGGGGGACAGGGATAGGCTGGTGATGGGTATTAAGGAGGGCACGAATTGCATGGTGCACTGGGTGTTATACGCAAGTAATGAATCATGGAACATTACATCGAAAACTAGGGATGTACTGTATGGTGACTAACATAATATAATAAAAAATTATTATAAAAAATAAAAGTGGCTCTTCAGAAATAAAATAAAATAAAATAAAATAAATTTGAAATAATAAAAAAAAAACAACAACAACAACTGTCAGGGCTTATAACACAGGCCTGAATATTCAGAGTACGGTATATGGGAATTCTAGTTTTAATTTTTTGAGGAACTTCCATACTGTTTTCCATAGAGACTGCACCAATATGCATCCTCACCAACAGCAAATGAGGGTTTCACTCTCTCCACATCCTCGCCAACACTTATTTCTTGCCTTTTTGACACTAGCCATTCTGACTGGTGTGAGGTCAGATCTCATTCTGGTTGTGCTTTGCATGTCGCTGATGATTAGTGATGTTGACTATCTTTCATGTTTTGTTGGCCCTTTAACAATATTAGTTCTTCTAGTCCATGAGCATGGAATTACTTTTTATTTGTTTGTGTTGGCTTCAGTTTGTTTCATCAATGTTTTATCGTTTTCAGAAGACAGGTCTTTCACTTCCTTGGTTAAGTTTATTCCTACATATTTTATTCTTTTTGACGTTTATCAACAATTTAGAGGTATTTTGATGTCCTGACATTTGCTAAGACTATTCAAAGTATTAGGGAATATAGTGTGAAAACAAGGCTGTGAGGCATAGGAAAGGTGAGCAGAATGGTGCTTTTTTTTTTTTAACCTGCTGTCCTCTTACCAAACTAACTCTGCAGACTCCGTTTCCACCACCCCACCACTCCTGCCCCATTGCACCCCAGGCTCACACCTGCAGATATTCACTCGTGGCTCTGCCTCTAGATGCAACCACCAGGATGCCTTGTGCCTATGGGCAATCATCCCAGTGACTTTATTCAGGAAGAAAGGAAGAAGTTGGTAATACCACTAAGCTCTTGGTTTGGATGGGAAGAAAGAGATAAGGTGAGTGAATGTTGCTGACCACTGGGCCATCTTTAGCCTTATATATGAGCCAAAAACTCCTGGTTTTAACTATTGCTTTGTATTGCGACTCTACCAAGGCTGGGTGGAGGAGACTCACAGGGAAAGGGGGATGAAGCAGCCTCTGGTCCAAGTTCCTTTTGGTTTACTTACTCATCTCCCAGAAATGCTGAACCCTGAACACTGTGGACCTCAATGCATTTATTCTAAACTAGCTTGATCTGAAAAATATTATTTAAAAAAAAAGATTTTATTCATTCATTTATTTATTTGAGAGACAGAGAAAGAGCCCACAAGCAGTGGGAGGGACAGAGGGAATCTTAAGCAGAATCTCAGGCAGACTCCGTGTTGAGCTCAGAACCCTACCCCAGGCTTAATCTCACAACCCTGAAATCATGACCTGAGGCAAAATCATGAGTTGGACAATTAACCGACTGAGCCCCCCAAGCGCCCCAAAAATATTCTTGAATATCAGGGCTGTCTTAAAGTTTTGGCAATTCACTTTCAATAGTTAAACAAACAAAATCTCTCAATATTTACCTCTTTTTACCTTTTTGTTGTCTTTCTGGGAATTCTGGCTTCCACATCAGTGAGGAAGCTGGCAGTTAATGTGGTCTCAAACAGCTGGTGGCAATCAGACCGCACAAAAACGATGTTTATTTCCATTTCATTGGAGGCCTTGGCAAAGGTTTTGGGGCCTGAGGCTCTGGAACCAGACTATCTAGATCTGAGGTCTGGCTCAGCGATTTCCATCATGTGCGATCTTGAGTAAGCTTCTTAATCTCTCTGTATATTTATGTAGTCCTCTATAAAATGTGGAGATTAGTGATGCTTCACCTCATAGGTGAGGTCAA
This sequence comes from Ursus americanus, assembly GCF_024610735.1. Classification (NCBI taxonomy): domain Eukaryota; kingdom Metazoa; phylum Chordata; class Mammalia; order Carnivora; family Ursidae; genus Ursus; species Ursus americanus. The sequence goes on along the minus strand of NC_142150.1, from coordinate 35,715,203 downwards.
TAAAACAGTATGTTCATTAGTTAGAGTATGCCTAGTAGGGTCGCCGGGGTGGCTCAGCTGGTGAAGTGTCTGACTCTTGATTATAGTTCAGGGCATTTCTCAGGGTTGTGGGATCGAGCCCCGCATCGGGTTCTGCACTGAGCATGGAGTCTGCTTGAGATTCTCTCTCTCCCCCTCTACCTCTTGTCCTTTTTTTGTTTTGTTTTTACAACATACGCACATACTTTACTGCAACTCTTTTCACTCAGCAATAGGTTATGTAAACCTTTCATGCAAGCTCATACAGGCACCTTTCATTCATTTTGGCTGTTGCATAGATTTCTATAAGAGGGAGATGCAGTTCTGTATTGCCATTTTAGCACACTTTCAATTTATCTCCAGTACTTCCTAATAATTGCAAGCAATGTCTTCATAAACAGATCATCGCACAAGCTGTATAAATATTTCTGAAAGAGGAGTCCTGTAATTGAAATAGTTAGGTAATAGAATATGTATGTTATGGAAGATAATCCCAAATTGGATTTTAAGACTTTGATGAATTTAATATGTGAGGGAATAACGTATGAAATAACAAACATGGGGCGCCTGGGTGGCGCAGTCGTTAAAGCGTCTGCCTTCAGCTCAGGGCGTGATCCCGGCGTTCTGGGATCGAGTCCCACATCGGGCTCCTCCGCTGGGAGCCTGCTTCTTCCTCTCCCACTCCCCCTGCTGTGTTCCCTCTCTCGCTAGCTGTCTCTCTGTCACATAAATAAATAAAAAATCTTAAAAAAAAAAAAAAGAAATAACAAACATGTCCATCAGTAGGAACACAGGTGGATTCGTTATGGTATAATCCACACATTGGAATAATATGCAGCCGTTAACAAGAAAGAAGCAGCTCTGTAGGAACTAATATGGAAGGAATTCCAAAATGTATTGCTAGGTGAAAAAGAACAACAAATAAAATAGAATAACACATACATATATATATATGTGTGTGTGTGTGTGTGTGTATAACATATATATATATGTTATTATATATGTTAGATATATGTCATATATATATATATTTTAGATTATATATATATATATATATATATATATATATATACATATATATTTATTTATTTATTCTAAATTTACCAAGTACCTCTGGCAGGTTATATAAATAAGTTGCATCGTAGGTTTCCATGTGCCTATAGAGAAGGTTATAACTGGAAAATAGGGGAGCAAAGAAAAAATAAAGAATTATTTTCCATTAATATCCAGTGACCTTGAAACTGACCAATTCTGGAAAACTCCTCCTCCCTGGGGAGAAGTGAAACTTCTTTGGGTTCTTTCACCTGTCCCAACCTCCTCTACCCACAGAGGATGTGATGCTGATTTTGCACATGAGAAGACTCAGTCACAGGTAACTTATCAAGAGACAGAATCAGGATTAAGTCCTAATTGTTACCACCAAAAAATCCAATACTCTTTTGCCTATATTGGTGCTTCTTAAATTGCATTTTTGGCACTTCCTTAGAGGCCTGTGGTGATGGGCTTTAGGTGGTGATGGGCTTTAGGACACACGAAGATCAACATGGCTCTCATTTTCCTGTGACACACATTGTATTGAAATATCTATTAAAAAATATTATCTTATGTATTTAGATATTTTGTGGAGTAGAATTCAAAATCCACATGTTTCATACATGCATTCTCAAACAAAATTCAGGCAAACAAAATCCAGGACTACTCTGGTCTATCTATATCCTTGCTCCCTTAAGACACATGCTTATTTTCTTCCTCAGGATATATGACTAGACTTTTTTGAGATGTACTATATTGTATGATGCTCACTTTCTGCTACGAAATGTGTCATAAAGCACATAGAGTTATCGCCCTCTTAATTATGTGGGAACATTTTGAAGCAGACAAAGAACTAGTAGTTTTTTGTCCATTGATTTCTTCTACTAGGCTGTGGGATCCTCAAGGAAAGGGTTAGTGTCTTATTTTCTGCAATCCTGGTGTTTTGTAAATGTTGGCTGAAGAAATGCACTATTCTTTTGTTGACAGGAAAGGAAGCTTTCAGAACATCTTCTTGGATCTCCCATGCGGGGCTTGTGAATGAGCAGTGGGACTTTGGAAATAATGGAAGGAGCTTGAAATATGTTGAATGCTGCCTCCAGAATTTTCCAGGATTTGGTGTGCTGGGTCCAGAGGGGGACCCTATCTCTTGGATTGTGAAGGAACAGTCTTGTGAGATGAGAATGGGTTACACTGTCCCCAAATACCGAGACCACGGCTACATGAAGAAAATAGGTTTTCACATTATAAAGTATTTCATTCAGAAAAAAATGCCATTTTATTTCCATGCGTCAAAAGATAAAACCTTCAGGCACTGAGAAGTGTGGGGTTTAAGGCTGCTCCTTGTGGCTGGCATCAGTGGAAATGCACTCCTAGAAAATATTGTTGATTAGCGCCATTGTCCATTTCAAGCCTTTCTTATCAGTGAAAAAAGTACCATTCAAACACAAACTTATAATTTATATTAGCACAAAAACATCCAATTATTTGGGGTCCATGCATTACTTAACCCACACTTGTATAATAGTTTTGTCCTCCTCCATATTACAGAAAAATGGAAGCTTTTGGTGTTATGTTTTGCCTTTATGATGACAGACCCTCAGAATTAAAATCGTCCAATGTCAATCATTAGTGCCAGGACAAACCTTTCAAAGCAACATTTTCCTCTTTGAAGTCTTCTTTCATGAAAGAATCCTGCTTTTCCATGCTTCTGTGCTTGAAAATAAAAAGACTGATTTGAAGAGTGTCTTCTCCCCTTCCTCGGACAAAATTTTCCAAAGGACCTCTCAAAAGCCCTCTGCCTTTGATCCTGGGTGCCGTCTCAAGAGTTTTGAGATACGCTACTGAATTAAATTATGTGGCCATCAGTGAAAGTTTGGTTTTCTGATTAGCTTTTTTCCCCTAAGATTTATTTATTTATTTGAGAGAGACAGAGGGAGCATGAGCCGAGGGGGAGGGGCAGGGGCAGAGGGAGAGGGAGAGAGAAAGACGATACTGCGCTGAGTGTGGAGCCCAACACGGGGCTCCATTTCATGACCCTGGGATCAGGACCTTCGCTGAAACGAAGAGTTGGCTGCTCAACCAACTGCGCCACCTAGGGGCCCCCAAATAAGTAATTTCTTTATTTACAGTTAAAAACTCTGATTCTAATAAAAAATTATTATAAAAAAAAAACCCACTCTGATTCTAAAAGTCAAACCTTAACAAGAGCTGGCTGTCTCTTCTTGTTGGTGCTTGTGAAGGAGGAAGGAAGGAAAAGAGGTATTTTTTGTAGAGGTCCACCTGCATTCCTGTGCTCAGCCAGCTGATTTCACAGTCCAGACTGAGGTGCTGAATAATGGAAGGACCTTTAAGACCAGAAAACAGCTGAGCCTTCTGGAAAAAGAGCCTCAGAGGGCATGCTGCCAACATACCAGTATTTCGGAGCCGCCCCTCTGAACGTGGGATCCTGAGGGAGGGACTGAATTTCATACAGTGCTGCCAGAAGTGTGTGCGGGTGGTGTATTTCATCTTCTAGAACAGCCTGCAGCCTCTGGTCTTTACTTGGGGATCTCTGCAGAGACTGAGTAATATTGACAGCTTTGCAGGTGAGAACAAAGGAGAATCGTTGCTCTGGGACCCCTCGTCTCCTATTGCTTTCCCCACTGAAGTAGAATGAATCAAAATGCTACTGTTGGGTGTGGATAAGAGTTTCTGAACTCATTTGGGTTGAGAATTATGCCAGGAAAAAAGAAGCTCTTCCATTTCAGAAGCCTGTATCAGTCACCTACTGTGTATAGGGCAATACCCTAGTTCTGTGAGAAATTCTTGACAGGATAAAGCCAGGCTCTTGTTCTGAACCGATGAAGAGATGTGAGGAGATTTGAGAGCCAGGGTTTGGTAGAGGGGAGACAATCCAACAGCCTCTAGAAGGAATATGCTGGTTTCGGTGACATATAACACAATTTACAGACGTACTATGTAAACATTATCTTATTTCTTCCTCTAGTAACATTCTGAGGTAGTCAGATTTTTTTCCTTGGATAAATGATGACCAGGGAAATTAAGTGCACTGCTTAAGACTGCAAAGGTAGATTCTAGTAAGAGGACTACAATACAGACAAGATTAATTGTAAATGTAAAACCATAAAAAATGTAACTTAAAGAAGTCTTAGCTGTAACACTCTTATGATATTTGGTATTTCCTTCTATATTTTCATATTTTTAAAATTTTACTTAAATTAAATTAACATACAGTATATTATTAGTTTCAGAGGTAGAGTTTAGTGATTCATCAGTTGCATATAACACCCAGTGCTCATTATATCATGTGCTCTCCTTAGCGCCCATCACCCAGTTACCCCACCCCCACTCACCTCCCCTCTATATTTAAGAGTCTCTTATGGTTGTCTCCCTCTCCGATTTAGGCATATTTTACTTTTCCCTCCCTTCCCCTAGGATCCTCTGTTTTGTTTCTTAAATTCCACATATGAGTGAAATCATATAACTGTCTTTCTGATTGACTTATTTGCTTAGCATAATACCGTCTAGTTCCATCCACGCCATTGCAAGTAGTAAGACTTCATTCTTTTTGATGGTGGAGTATATATACATATATATACCTCATCTTCTTTATCCATTCATCTGTGAATGGACGTCTGGGCTCTTTCCATAGTTTGGCTATTGTGGACATTGCTGCTATCATATTTATGTGATTCATATAAATATGTACACAAAAAGACTTTACATATCTGATTAGAATTTATGTATTGTCATTTTCTGCCTTTTTTGTGTTCATCTTAAGACTCCATATAGCAGCTATATATCATAGCTTTCATGTTAAGGGGTTTTAGAGCTGTAAAATAATAATAGTTCATTATTTATGTAAATTGAGATTGTGCCTCGTACTTCTCTGTAAGTTAGTATTGCTTTACAAAATTGTTCGTAGAGCATTTTTCATTTGAATTTTCTTTGGATAAATTCCAAGTATTGGAATGGTTTCATCAAAGGTTTCAAAGTGTCCTTATAGGGCTTTGTCCATTATCAATGCAGGCAACCACCAAAATGTGCCGGCTCCCTTGAATCCTCTATCTCAGTCAAATGCATTTACTGAACATCATATTTGTGTTTTTAGTGTGTGTGTGTGTGTGTGCATGTGTGTGCGTGTGTGTGCGTGTGCGTGTGTGTGTTGAAGGTTGTCCCAGATGTACTGGGCAGTACATCAATATTACATCCCCGGTAATCTAGCATCAGATTCAACTCAGCTTCTTATTGTCATGTGGCCTTTTTGTGAGATGCTCCTAGATGATGTCAGATTAATCTTCAGAAATATTATACTTCTACTGTCTTGATGCTGCCCAAGATACGGCCTCTGGTCTGAGGCCTTTTTCAAGTTCCATGCCCAGCACACAGTAGGCTTTCTAGAGGTACCTGTTGAATGAATGAGTCTTTGCCCTTGGTAAGTGGAGTGCCTAAATAGACAGTTATGTTGATGTAAATACTTCATAAACTCAATCATTCAACAGACATTTATTGAGTCTTTACGGTGTGTCAGATGGTATAAAAACACCATGGAAAACAGTATGTGGGTTCCTCAAAAAATTCAAACTAGAACTACCATACGATCCAGCAAACCCACTTCTGGATGTGTGTGTATATATACATATGAAGGTGATGATGTCACAATCTCAGAGATATCTGGGGGCGCCTGCGTGGCTCAGTCAGCTAAGCCTCTGCCTTACACTCAGGTCATGATCCCAGCGTCCTGGGCTTGAGTCCCACAAGGGGCTCCCTGCTCAGCGGGGAGCCTGCTTCTCCCTCTGTCTGCCGCCCCCCACCCCCGCCACTTGTGCTCTCTCTGACAAATAAAAAAATCTTTAAAAAAGAAAGAGATCTCTGTACCTACATGTTTACTGCAGCATTATAGACAATAACTAAGACATGGAAACAGCCTAAGTGTCCACAAATGGATGAATGGATACAGAAGTTGTGGTATATATACACAATGGACTATTATCCAGGCATGAGAAAGAAGGAAATCTTGCCATTTGTAACAACATGGATGGACCTTGAGGGCATTATGCCAAGTGAAATAGGTCAGAGAAAGACAAATACTGTATGATCTCACTTATGTACAGAATCTTAAAAACCCAAACTGTAAGGAATAGAGAGTAAAATACTGGTTGCCAGGGACTGGGAGTTTGAGGTAATGGGGAAATGGTGGTTAACATACAAACTTCCAGTTACAAGATAAACGAGTTCCAGGGATCTAATGTACAGCATGGTGATGATAATTAATAATATAATACTTGAAAGTTGCTAAGAGAATAGATCTTAAATGTTCTCACAACAACAAAAAAAAGAGGTAATTATGTGACGTGATGGAGATGTTAACTAACATTACTGCGCCAACCATTTCACAACAGATCTATGTATCAATCACATTGCACGCATTAAACTTACACAATGTTCGTTTCAATTACATCTCAGTAAAGCTGGGGGCGAAAAAGAAAAAAAAATACAACCACTGCCTTAAGTGGTTCTGGTCAAGATTCTCCCCTCAAATCATGAAGAGAATTCCAGGTTAAGTGAAGGGACTGGTTCACTGGCAAGGATCCAAATAACTGATAAGAACCTGGGGAAAAGGGAGCACATATGAAAAAATCGAAACATTAATCTATCCAAGAATTTCCCACCATGTTAAAACTGAAGCTCACAGGGATGGAAATCTTGTCAGTTCTTGCTGACTCTGACCTTGGTAGATTGGGTGCCCTGTAGAGGACAGGCTCCTTCATTAGGGGGCTAAACACCCTGGTTCAGATGAAAGAGAAGCTGAAGGCAAACCCAGGGGACAGTGAAGCACTTGCCTGCCCAGCCATGGCCTCATATCATGAAGTTAGCAACTAAATGTCCGCTGCTTCAACTCTGTCCCCCAAATCTCCCCTAGGAACCTCTCATATGGCCCAATCTAGCTGCAACCATGCAAGGAAGGGAATTCCAGGAAAGGTAGCTCAGCCTAGCTGGGGTGATGCCTTACAGAGCCACTCCAGTGAGCTCTCAATCAAGATTTATCGAGTGATCGAATAAGTGACTGGATGAATAGATCAATTTCAACAGGAAGAACCCTAAGGCCATATGATCTCAAACAACTGAGAGGTCAGCCAGAGAAGAGTCTGTTTTTTAGAGAGGAGTAAGCAAAGCTCATGGAGTGTTTTTCTGCATGCCAATGATGGCTCAGGCTGCGGTAGGCTCAAAGTCCAGAGTCCTGTGTGGAGGGGAGAAGATTAATTAAAGTTTAGACAACTGTTCTGATGGAACAGTGAGGATAAAAAGTCAAGCTAATCATTTATGAACAGTAAACAGGGCTGGAAAATCCAATGTGGGGAAGTGCGCTGTAGAAGGGGCAGGACCAATACAGCTCAGAGAATGTTTTACCCAAGTTTAGCCTATTCTTAGTGGGGGGTGTTAAGAAGGGGTTATATGTTGACTCAGTGTAGAGAAAGAAGAGAAACTTATTTATTTATTATTTTTTTAATGTTTTTTTATTATATTATGTTAGTCACCATACAGTACATCCCTGGTTTTTGATGTAAAGTTCGATGATTCATTAATTTAACCAACATTTGGTTAACAAGCAGTTTGTTTTGATATATCAGTGGGTGACTCACAGCTCAGCTAATCATTTCTAAGGCAGAGATTGGGAATTTGGAGGGTTGGTGCCTGGCCTTGTCATAGGTAAGCAAGCGGGGCATCCATGAGTCTTATTAAGGCAGGTGGGAGGAAGGAAGTTTCCTTGCAGTAAGCCCTTCCAGGAACACAAAGTAGATGGAAGGATTTCTTAGTACAACCTTAATTATTGGTATGCTGGGTGTTATAAAAATTAAAATAAAAATTTCATAAAGATTTTTAAAAGTTTAGAAAATACTAAAAAGTAGTTTTGGAAGGATGCACCTGTGGTTTCTGCCAGTCTTATTCTTCCTAGGAGTTAGTGAGGAGTTCGGTGAATGGGGCACCAATAAAACAGCAAGAATGAAGGCCTGACCATTACCTAGAACTGTCTGTTGTGTCTGTTTTGTGTCTTTGTATGTTTTCCATCGCATCTCATTCCTTGATATTTCTTGATCCTCTCTTTAGGTGAAAACCAAGATGTTCCACCTACAAGGCCCACAAGTGCTGCAGATGCTAGAGAAATCCTTGAGGAAGAGCCTCCCAGAGTCCTTAAAGGTGACAGAACATTCTTAGGGGAGCACAAAAGGACTAGCAACTGCTATGAAAGAAGTAGGAAGGAGAACAAGGTTTCTCTGAGCATCTACTCTGTGCCAGGCACTCACGGGTCTTACATCTCATTTAGCTTACATCACCTTACTGGAAGGCAAGTCTGTTATGTCCATGTAACCAAAGAGGAGATTCAAGCTCAGTTTTAAGACTTGACCAAGATCACACCACTAGTGAGTGTGTGAATTAACGTGTGAATTAAATCCACTATGATCTTTGCTATGTGATGATCCAAAAACACCTCTTTGTGCCATTCCAAGAATTATATTATGTAACACTGGAGGATTTCCCAGAACTGCACAGTTGACTGAACTAACATTAATGTTTAACTTATTCTTTCTTAACAATTGAGTGCCTGACAAAAGTTAACCATTATGATTCTTGTTTGAAATTAATGATAGGCCAGTTTCTATTTTGTCAAACCCCAAAGCTTATGTGGGGTTTGGGATGAGATATAGGATGAGATAGAAATTTTGTTTTAGAAACAGATCAATGATCTTGCATATAAAGAGGAGGTTTTTTTTTTTTTGATGGGGCAATAATATATGTTGCAAAGGGACTAGAATACTACTAGGGATAAAGAGTGCCATTGCATTTTAATAAAAGTATCAATTCACCACAAAGACATTAAAAATGCTGAAATGTATACACCTAACAACAGAGGTTCAAAGGACATGGGACAAAAATCAATAGAACTGAAAGAACAAATAAATAAACCCATGCGTGTAATTAAAGATTTTTAACACTCCTCTCTGAGTAATTTATAGAATAGACAGAAAACCTATAACATATATAGAAGACCTGAAAAATACTATGAACCAACTTAATTGACATTTACAGAGTACATCCCTCAACAGTAGCAGAATACACATTCTTTCCAAATGCACATGGAATGTGTACAAAGATAGACCACATTTTTAAGACTTTTTAAAGAACTGAAATCCTAACAAGTGTGTCCTTCAACAATATGATATTAAACTTTAAAAAACCCTGAAAGGTATCTAGAAAAACACCCAAATTTTAGAAATATATGACTCATTTCTAAATAAACCACACTTCAAAATCATAAGGAAAATTAGAAAATATTTGAGTTGAGTAAAGACAAAAGCACAACATATCAAAAGTTTTGGGATACAGCTAAAGCAGTGATAAATGGGAAATATATAGCAGTAAGTGCTTTACTGAAAAAAAATAGTGGTTTCAATCAGTGCTTTAAGTTTCCATCTGAAAAATTAGAAAAAGAAGAATAAATTAACTCCAAAGCAAATAGAATTAAGAGAATGTTAAATGATAAGAACAGAAACCAATGAATTTGAGAGGAGAAAACCAATTAAGAAAATGATCAATCTGGCTCATTGAAAAGATCAATAATGTTGATAAACTTCTGATTCAGAAATGCATAGAGAAGACACAAATAAAACTAGGAATGAATCAGGGGACATTAATACCAACCCCATAAACATTATAAAGATAATAAAGACATACCATTATCAACACTGTGCCCATAGATCTCACAATTTATGTTCTGTGAAAAATACAAATTACCTGTCAACAGTCACTGAAGAAGAAAAATAGAACCGAAATCATCCTGTATCCATTGCAGAAACTGATTTCATAATTTAAAACTTTCCAACAAAGAAAATACCATTGCTCAGATGGCTTTCATGACGATTTCTACCACACGTGTAAGGAAGAAATAATATCAATTCTCTGCAAACTCTTGCAGAATAGATCAGAGGAGGAAACACTAGCCAACGCATTTCATGAGTCCAGAATTACCCTAATATGAAAACCAGAAGTGGATTTTATTTAAAAAAAAAAAAAGAGAAAGAACTAGAGAACAATATTCCTCACGAACATAGATGCAAAAATCCTCAACAAAATACTATCAAGTGAAATCCATCAATATATCAATAGGATAATACATTATAACCAAGGGGAATTTATCTTGAGAATGAAGGCAGGTTCAACATTCAAAGATCAATCAGTGTATTTCACTGTATCAACAGATTAAAGAAAAACGCCAGATGATCTCTTAATAGATGCAGAAGAAAAATCAAACTGGAGTTCTTTCCTATGATGGATATTATGCAGTCATTAAAAATGATTATATTTGTGTTTGTTGACATGGAAATATACCCTTGGTATTGTGTGTGTGTGTGTGTGTGTGTGTGTGCGCGCGCTAAACTAATATATATTAGGTAATTTCATTGCTTAAAAATTGTATGTGTATTTGTCAATAAATGAAATAAAATGGAAAGATATAACCTAAGCTCGACGAAGTGATAGTGGATGATTTTTAACTAATTAATTTATCTGGATGTTTAACTGTATTCATAAATGTTCTTATGGTTTGACCCCCAAATCTATTCTATTTGGAGTAATAAAGTGGAATCTGAAGGTGATTTGAACCACATGCCCTATCACTTACTGACTTGATTTTATAGAAATAATCCTTGTCCTGATCAAACAAGGCACTTTACCATCCTTTTCTAATAAGCTGACCCCCTATCTTTCTTGGGATGCCACAGGTGTATGGAACCATCTTCCACATGAACCAGGGAAACCCATTTAAGTTAAAGGCCCTGGTGGACAAGTGGCCTGACTTTACAACAGTGGTTATCCGCCCTCAGGAGGAGGTAAGGTGCCAGATGTGGAATGAGTACACTTTTGTGTTCTTATTTGCTCTGTGCCTACCATGCACCTGGCAATGTGGTAGACCTAGGGGATATAGAAATGAATTGTATGATGGTGAGCAAGGCGCTGTCCTCAAGAAGTCCACAGCCTGGAGGAAAAGATAGATAAGTGAATAAATTACAACATGGAGTGAAAACATATACATACAACATATAAGCACATACAACATACAAGATACAAGCAGTACTGTCCAAGAGATGATGAAAACGAAAGATGTCAGGGCATGCAAATAGAGGACCAGAGGGCCTTCTAGGTAGGCATTTCACCAAGACTGGATTTTGAAGATAAATAGGATTTTAGCACACTGACAAGAATAGAGAGTACATTCTAAACAGAAAAAAATAAAAATATGTAGAGGTAAATATGAAGAATGTTAAGAAAATATAAAGAACAAGTTGCAATGCCTGTATTTGGGAATATATTTTCAGTTCCAAATTTAAAGATCACTCAAACTAAGTGCTTAATACATTTCAAATACAAATATGTTACAAGCATATTGGAAAACATAAAGTAAAAATTTATGCATGCAAAATATATGTATATATAAAAATATATATGTATATATTATATACATATATATAATATATATATATATATTTTACTATTATGTTATGTTAGTCACCATACAGTACATCATTAGTTTTTGATGTAGTGTTCCATGATTCATTGTTTGCTTATAACACCCAGTGTTCCATGCAGTATGTGCCCTCCTTACTACCCATCACCGGGCTAGCCCATACCCCACCTCTCCCCTCTAAAACCCTCAGTTTGTTTCCGGTGTCCATAGTCTCTCATGGTTCATCTCCCCCTCTGTTTCCCCCCTTCATTTTTCCCTTCTTTCTCCTAATGATCTCCCTGCTATCTTTTGGAATAAATTTTGTGTTTCAATTTTTTGAGGAATGCAAATAACTTTTTAAAATAATAGTGAATTGTGGTTTACATTTTAAAGACATCATGTGTCTAATAAGGGGTTAATATCCAAAATATATGAAGAACTTATACAACTCAACACCAAAAAAACAAATAACCCAATTAAAAAATAGGCAGAGGACCTGAAAAGACATTTATCCAAAGAAGACATACAGATGGCCAACAGACACATGAAAAGATGCTCAATATCACTAATTATCAGGGAAATGCAAATCAAAACCACATGAGATATCACTTTATATCTATCAGAATGGCTCAAATGAAAGACACAAGAAGTAAATGTTCGTGAGGATGTGGAACAAAAGGAACCCTTGTACATGGTTGGGAATGTATATTAGTGCAGTCTTTATGGAAAACAGTATGGAAGTTCCTCAAAAACTTAAAAATTAAATGACCATATGATCCAATAATTTCACTATTGGGTATTTACCCAAAGTAAGTGAAAATACTAATTTGAAAAGATATATGCACCCCTATGTTTATTGCAGGAATATTACAATAACCGAGATATGGAAGCAATCCAAGTGTCCATCGATACATGAATGGATAAAGAATATGATTTATATATGTATAAACATAACTTTATATATAAAATATATAAGTATAATTATTTATATATTATATATAATGGAAAATTACTCAGCCATAAAAAAGAATGAAATCTTGTCATTTACAACAATGTGGATGGACTTAGAGGGTATAATGTTAAATGAAATCAGTCAGAGAAAGACAAAATATGATTTCACTCATATGTGGAATTTAAGAAACAAAACAAATGAACAAAGAAAAAAGAGACAAACAAAAACCAGACTCTTAAATACAGAAAAAAAACTGGTGGTTGCCAGAGGGGAGGGAGGTGGGGGGATGGGTGAAGTAGGTGAAGGGGTTTAAGGGTACTTTTATCGTGATGAACACTGAGTAATGTATAGAATTGTTGAATCATTTTATTGCATACCTGAAACTAATATAACGCTGTATATTCATTATACTTAAAAAAAATTTAAAAATTTTTAAAAAGGAAAAATAAAAATATCATGTGTCTTTATTTCATCAGCTATATCATATATAAGTGAAAAATTCTAATACAAGGTTACCTGTGTCAATTTCAACATCGTTATGTTTATAATTCATTTGTTCTGAGACTCTTTTTTTTTGAGACTCTTTTAAATAGAGTAAGATTTACTCTTGCAATGGAAGCTTGCCTTTGATAGAAATACTTTCTTTCTCCTGAGGATTACAGAATTACAGAAGAATGTTTTCTTTTTTTTTCTTTTTTTATAATAATATTTTTTTTATTATGTTATGTTAGTCACCATACAGTACATCCCTGGTTTTTGATGTAAAGTTCGATGATTCATTAGTTGCGTATAACACCCAGTGCACCATGCAATACGTGCCCTCCTTACTACCCATCACCGGCCTATCCCATTCCCCCACACCCCCCTCCCCTCTGAAGCCCTCAGTTTGTTTCTCAGAGTCCACAGTCTCTAATGCTAAGTGAAATAAGTCAAGCAGAGAAAGACAACTATCATATGGTTTCCCTCATCTATGGAACATAAGAACTAGGAGGATTGGTAGGAGAAGAAAGGGATAAAGAAAGGGGGATAACCAGAGGGGGGAGTGAAGCAGAAGAATGTTTTCTAAACCAGTGCGTATTTGGTTGATTTGAAATTGTAACACAGCACATAAATACCTAGTTCAGCAAGTTTTTCTTAACCATAAATTGAGTGATTAAATCCCTGACTTGCTTTCATGATGTAAATGATTCAGGAATAATGATAGTACATCAAGAAAAATATCAGTATTTATAAGTTTATAAAAGAGCACAGTATAATGAAATACTAAAGACAAGTATTCCAATCACTGGGTATAATCATTTTGATTTATTCCACATTACCTAACCAAACAGGAAATGACCGATGATTTTGATCACTATACCAACACCTACCAAATCTATTCTAAGAATCCCCCAAACTGTCAAGAATTCCTTGGTTCATCAGGTGTCATCAACTGGAAACAACATCTGCAGATCCAAAGTAAGTAAGGGATCTGGGAAGTGTGCTGGCTTCTGTGACTGTTCATGGCTACTCCTGCAGGGTCCCTTTTCACCCTGAGAACATTCCCCTACAGCCTTTGTAGGGGTAGGAAGCTCCACCAAACCCCACTCAGCTAGATGCTCTTTTTTTGCATCGCCGGCTACCACCTCCGCAGTGGAACAGAATTCAAACATTGCAAACTAGGGACTTGACACAGGGAACTGTGAATAATGGAATTTCTTGTTAGCTGAGGATTCATGACATATTTTTGCAGACATATTCAGGGTCCCTTGGGTGATTAGGTGTGAGAGTAGAGCTCCCTCCCCCTCAGGCCTTCCATTCCTAGGATAAGAATGACAGTTCCTTGTGCCAGAGAGCGCCTCCAGGTCACAAGAACAACTACCATCGTTGTGAGCATGCCCTCCAGAGTCAGATTTTCTAGGGTGGCATACTTGCTCTGCCTGTTACTTGCTCTGTGATTTGAGCAAGTGATGTAACTTATCTATTATTCAGTTTCCTCATATCTAAAAAATGAGGGTAGGAAAAGTACCTAAAACATAGGGTCAGTGGAAGAATTAAATGTGGTATTAGACCAATACCTGGGCATGAAGTATGTGCACATTCAAGGTTGGCTACTATTTTTATTTTTATTTTTTTATTTTATTTTATTTTATTTTTAAAGACTTTATTTATTTATTCGACAGAGATAGAGACAGCCAGCGAGAGAGGGAACACAAGCAGGGGGAGTGGGAGAGGAAGAAGCAGGCTCATAGCGGAGGAGCCTGATGTGGGGCTCGATCCCACAACGCCGGGATCACGCCCTGAGCCGAAGGCAGACGCTCAACCGCTGTGCCACCCAGGTGCCCCATGGCTACTATTTTTAAAATACCATTTCTCCATTGATTTCACAGTGATATAGTCAGGATTTCTAGTATTATCTGCTTGCATAAGAGAATGACTTGGGCATGGTCACATGGTTAATGGCAACACCAGAAGCAACACTGCCTGACTTTAAATTCTGCATATTTCCACTAGGAAGCGTCTGTCGCCTCTATATGGGCAATTATTTCTCACCTTACTTTACCCTCTCTAGGTTCACAGTCCAGCCTGAACGAAGTGATACAAAACCTTGCAGCTGCTGAATTGGTCAAGGTCAAGCAAGAACAAGGCATTCTGTATATGTTGCCCAAGACAGCAAGTAAACTGCTCCCTTCCTTGCCGGAGGCAAATAACTTGCCTCTGAAATCTGGCAGACGCAAAGTCATGTAAGTTTGAAAAAAGATGCTCTGAATTTGTCTTATCTTTCTGTGTGGAAGAGGCCTCCCAACTTCTTTCCCTATGTTCCCTCTCGCCTCCCTACAAACCATTTCCTGGGTGATCCTTCTGGACGTGGATTATGTCAATTCATCCACTTAAAAGCCATCCGTGTTTCTCAGCTCCCATGCCCATTACAGACATTTGGGGTCCTACGAGACCTGCAATCCACCACCTCTTGGACTTCGTCTTGTCCCTCTTGCTTACTCTCACCAGCCACTTTGGCTTTTTTTCTGTGACTTGATTTCATACACTCACACATGCCTTTGGACCACTGCATTTGTTCTTTACCTAAAACGTCCTTCCCTCTGATCTTTGCATTTCTGCTGCTTTCTTGCCATTCATTTTCTCAAATGTCATTTCCTTCGACAGCTCTCCTCAGAGTAACCTAAAACCACCCCTTCCCGTAATTCTTCATCACAAAATCCAATTTTTGTTTTCCTCAGTGCACTTATCACTATCCAAAATCAGCTTATTTGTGTATTTATTGACCTACTTTTTGTTTGATTCTTCCTTGTAACAATTCAAACTCTACAAGAGCGGGAGATAGTCTTTATGTTGTTCACCAAGTTTTCAGTAGCCAGAACAGAACACAAAGTAGATATTTCATAAATATGCAATGAATTTACTTCTCAGAGCAAAACTTCTCCAGTAAAAAGAATTTAAGCATATTATATATTTCCCTCCACTGATGCCTGAATAGAATTAAAACTGATACAGGGCTGTGATATGGAGATGTCCAATCCTGCGGCCCTGTGGTGTAAAAATGCCTGGAAAAGCCGTATTCACACTGTACTGCCCCTTACCTCTGAAAGACACCTCCAAATCTATAATCTTGTTTGATTTCTTTTTCTTTTCTTTTTTTCCCAATTTTTATTTCTTTTATTCTGAAAAGAGTAAAATGAGTTAAATAATTTACTGTTTATCTGTCTAGGCTTGGACAGTCAACAACAGCACACACTTCAATTTTTGGTATATTTGCATAACTGTAAATATTTTAGGAATTTTTTTCTTAAGCTCTCTCTTTTTTTTAAATAATAATTTTTATTATGTTATGTTAGTTTGATTTCTTGCCCATCCCACAAGATAGACAAGGTAGGAGACATTATCCCCATTTTCCTGATGGAAAACAGGTCCAGCTGATGAAACAGCTTGTTCGGGTAACCTGGATGGTTAAGGGCACAACTGGGGCTCATGTCTACATCTCCTGCTTCCCCATTGTGGGCTCTTCCCAGGACACCTCCCGAAGCCCTTGTACACCACTGCAGCAGCCTTCAGACAAGCGTTCTGTAAGACGGGGGCTGCCCGCACTCCACACCACGGTCTCTCCCTGGACTTCAGCTCTCCCACAGTGGCCAAGGAGCCTCTGACACCAACATACAGAGCTTCCAGGATGACAGGATTCCAAGTTCTGGCTTTATAGCTTGCTAGCATATGCTTTGAGGCACTTGCTTATTTTCTGCTTACCTGTTCTTATGTGTAGAACAGGGATGTTATCAATCCTCCCATCTTAAGTGCAGAATCACAGCAATGTTGACAAAAATAATGCTTCATTTTAGTGTAATTCTTATTTTGTGTGTGGCACAAGTCCTACGTACTTATCATGTGATAGCTCTGATATTATTTAACAGAGGTGCTACTAATATCACCACTGTGTTAATATCTCCATTTTATAAGAACATTATGAATTCGGGCAGTCTGGCTGCAGAATCTATGCCTTTACCGTGCTCCAATTTGCATTGTCTGAAGACAATTTTGGGGAAAACAAATATAATACTCCACAGTATGTGTGATATTATGGGGTGTTCTTTTCCTTTGTTCTCAACAGCAACGAAGAGATGTTTAAACTCTCCTCCATGGATGTGACCCACGCTGCCTTGGTGAATAAATTCTGGCATTTCGGCGGCAATGAGAGGAGCCAGAGATTCATCGAGCGCTGTATCCGGACCTTCCCCACCTTCTGCCTGCTGGGGCCCGAGGGGACCCTTGTGTCCTGGAGCCTGATGGACCAGACAGGCGAGATTCGGATGGGGGGTACTCTGCCTGAGTACCGGGCCAAGGGTCTCATCTCCTATCTCATGGATGTTCACAGCCATGCTCTGGTCAAACTTGACTACCCTACCTATTACCATACATTGGAAACCAACAAAATCATACAGAAAATGAGTCACAGTCTGAATCATATCACCATGCCCTGTAACTGGAACCAGTGGCACTGTGTGCCTCTGTGAAGCAGTCCTGAACACAAGACAGTGTTGGGTGGGCTGACGTGGCAGGCGGAGTGGATGGGTGGGCAGAGAGAGAAAGAATAAATTGTAATCAGCAGTAAAGTGCTGTGTGTTGTCTGGGCTCTGGGAAGCAGTACAAATGGTCAACAGAACCACCATGGTCCCTGCTCTCAAACTACTCATGGACTCCCCTTTGAGTCCAGCAGACCTGGCATGGCCAGACCTTCCTGTAGCGGACCCTGGTCTTGTTCAGTTTCCTACACTTCTGGATCTCAGTGACACACTATTCAGCTGCATTCTGCCCTAATGCTTCTCCTGGAACACCTATCTTACACGTAGAGTATCACTAATACACATATCCTGACACTTTTGCCAAGATGTGGCATTATCTTAAAGGTAGTAAAATTTTCCTCTCTCTTTCCTTTACCTTCCATCTCCCCGCCCCCACCCTCAACTAGTTTCACTGAGGTATAATTGACAAATAAAATTATAATACATAAAGTATAAAATGTGGTGATATCTATCATCTATCTATCTATCTATACATATACACACACATTGTGAAAGGCCTCCCACAACCAAGTTGATTAATACTTTCATTATTTCATATACTTACTTTTGTGTGTGGGAGACAGAACACTTAAGATCTAATCTCTTAGCAAATTTCAATGACACATTACAGAATTACCAACAATAATCACCATGCTATACATTAGGCCCTTAGCACTTAACTCAAGACTGAAAGTTTGAACCCTTTTTTTTATTATAATAATATTTTTTTATTAATTATGTTAGTCACCATACAGTACATCCCTAGTTTTTGACGTAAAGTTCCGTGATTCATTACTTGTGCATAACACCCAGTGCACCATGCAATACGTGCCCTCCTTACTACCCATCACCATCCTATCCCATTTCCCCACCCCCCCTCCCCTCTGAAGCCCTCAGTTTGTTTCCCAGAGTCCATAGTCTCTCATGGTTCATTCACCAGCCTCTCCCTATGCTGTCCACATCCCAGCCCCTGGCAACCACCATTCTACTCTTTCTATGAGTTTGACTTTTTTTTTTTTAATTTTATTTTAAAGCTTCCACATGTGATACCATGTAGTATTGGTCTGTATCTGTCTGGCCCAATTTATTCTTTCTCTCTCTGCCCTCCAGACTCAACCATGTTGTCAAAAATGGCAGGATTTCCTTGCTATTTTATGGCTGAATAATAGTCCATTGTGTGTGTGTGTGTGTGTGTACACCACATCATCTCTATCCATTCATCTGTCCACGAGTTGGCTGTTGTGAACAATGCAGTGAAGACGGGAATGTAGAAATCTCTCCTAGACACTGATTTCATTTCCTTAAGATACATATACCCAGAGGTAGGATTGCTGAATAATATGGAAGTTCTATTTTTAATTTCTTGAAGAACCTCCACACTGTTTTCTACAGTGGCTGTCATGATTTACATTCCCACCAACAGTGCACAGGGTTCCCTTTCCTCCACATCCTTGCCGGCCTCGTTCTCTCCTGTCTTTTTGATAACACAAACTCTGACAGACGAAGGTAATATCTCACTGTGGTCTCGATTTGCCTATCCCGATGATAGTGATAAGCATCTTTTCGTGCCCCTGTTGGCCATTTGTGTGTCTTCTTCAGAGAAATGTCTTTTCAGGTCCTCTGCTCATTTTTTGGTTGGATGGGGTTTTGTTTGGTTTTGCTCTTGAGCTATTGGAGTTCCTTATATATTTTGGAGATTCATCTCTCATTAGATATATAGTTTTCAAATATTTTCTCCCATTTCATACTATGCCTTTTTATTTCGTTGATAGTTTCCTTTGCTGTGCAGCAACTTTTTGGTTTGATGTAGTCCCACTTGTTAATTTTTGTTTTTATTGTGTTTGGTTTTAATCCAAAAAATTGTTACCAACACCAATGTCAAGGAGTTTTTCCCCTGAGTCTTCTTTTGGGAGTTTTATGGTTTCAGGTCTTATATGTATGTCTTTAATTCATTTTGAGTTGATTTTTGTGTATAGTGTAAGGTAGTTGTCCAGTTTCATTCTTTTTTGCGTGTGGATATCCAGTTTTCCCAACATCATATATTGAAAAGACTGTCTTTTATCTATTATATATTTCTGGAATTTTTCTTGAAAATTACCTGACCATATATACATGGGTTTATATCTGGGCTCTCTATTCTGTTCCAGTAATCTACGTGTCTGCTTTTATGCCAATATTATAATGTTTTGATTATTATAGTTTTGATTATTTGATTATTATAATGTTTTGATTATTTGTAACGTAGTAAGAAGTCAGGAAGTATAATGTCTCCTACTTTGTTCTTCTTTTCCAGCATCTTTTTGACTGTTTGGGGTCTTCTGTGGTTCCATACAAATTTTAGGATTGTTTTTTCTATTTCTATTGGAATTTTGATAAGGATTGCCTTGATAAAGATTGCTTTTGGTAGAATATACCTCTGCACAATATTAATTTCTTCAGTCCATGAACACAGAATCCTTTTCCATTTATGTGTGTCTTCTTAAATTTCTTTCATTAATGTTTTATAGTTTTCAGGGTACAGATCAGTGACCTCCTTGTTTAAAACTATTCCTAAGCATTTTACTCTTTTGGTTGTTATTATAAATGGGACTTTCTTAATTTCTCTTTCTGATAATCCTTTGTTAGAGTCTAGAAATGCAACTCATTTTTTTATCCTGATTTTGTATTCTGGAACTCCACTGACTTGTTTCTTAGTTTTTGTAGGTTTTTTTGTTTTGTTTTGTTTTGTTTTTTTGGTGGAATCTTCAGGGTTTTCTATACATAAGATAATGTCACCAGTAGACACAATTTCACTTCTTCCTTTCTTACCTGGATGTCTTTTATCTCTTTTCCCAACCTGCAGTGCTACATTGAAGATAAGTAGCAAGAGGAGACATCTCTGTCTTTTTCCTAATCTTAGAGGAAAAGTGTTCAGCTTTTCACCATTTAGTATGAAGTTAGCTGTGGGCTAATATACAGAGATAAAATCCACTTCCTCATGGTGTATGATTCTTCTAATGTGTTGTTGAATGTGGCTTGCTAGTATTTTGTTGAGAATTCTTGCCTCTATGTTCATTAGAGACACTGATCTTTCGTTTTCTTGTTGTGTCCTTATCTAACTTTGGTATCAGGGTAATGCCGGCCATATAAAATGAGTTTGGAAGTGTACCCTCCTCTTTAATTTTTTCAAAGCGTTTGAGAAAGGTTTGCATTAATTCTTTTTTAAATGTTTGGTAGAATTTCCCCATGAAGTCCTCTGGTCCTGAGCTTTTCTTTGTTGGGTGTTTTTGATTATTCAGCTTTCTTACTAGTAATTGGTTTAATCAGATTTTATACTTCTTTATAATTTAGTTTTTATAGGTTGCATGTTTCTAAGAATTTATCAATCTCTTCTGGGTTATCCAATTTTTGGTTAATAATTGTTAATAGTGGTCTCTTATGATTCTTCTCATTTTTGTGTCATCATTCGTAATCTCTCTTCTTTCATGTCTGGTCTTATTCATTTGAGTCTTTTCTCTTTTTTTCTTAGTTGGTCTAACTAAAGGTTAATCAATTTTGTTTATCCTTTAAAAAAACTCTGAGTCTCATTTATCTTTTCTATTATTTTTCTAGTCTCTATTTTACTTATTTATGCTCTGGTAGTTATTTTCTTCTTTTTACTACTTTTGTGCTTATTTCTTCTTTTTTTAGTTTTTTGAGGTGTGAGATTAGATTGTTTGAGATCTTTCTTTTCTCTTAAGAATTCATCATCATAGACTTTTCTCTTTGAATTGCTTTTGCTGCATTGTATATGTTTTAGTATATAGTGTCCTTTTTCACGATTCTGAAAATTTTTTTAATTAAAAAATTTTTTTGAATCACTGTTGTTCAGGAACATATTGTTTAATCTCTACATATTTGTGTATTTTCCAGTTTTTGTCTTTGTTATTGATTTTTAGTTGTATGCCACTGTGGTCACAAAAGATGCTGGGTATGATTCCAATCTTTTAAAATTTGTTAAGACTTGTTTTGTGGTCTAATATATAACCTATCCTGGAGAATGTTCCATGTGCCCTTAAGAAAAAAAAGTGTATTCAACTGCTGTATGATGGAATATGTGTATGTTATCTGTTAGGTCCATTTGGTCTAATATGTAGCTCCAATCCAATGTTTCTTTACTGATTATCTGCCTGGGTGATCTATTCATTGTAGAAAGTGGAATATTGAAGTCCCTTTCTATTATTTTTATTGTTTTCTATCTCTCCCTTCAGCTCTGTCAATATCTGCTTTATATATTTAGGCATTCCATTGTTTGGTACATATATATTTTTAAGTATCATATTCTTTGAATAAATTGACATGTTAATCATTATATAATGACCTTCTTTCTTTCTTACTATAGTTTTGACTT
Source organism: Ursus americanus (assembly GCF_024610735.1). NCBI lineage: Eukaryota > Metazoa > Chordata > Mammalia > Carnivora > Ursidae > Ursus > Ursus americanus. The sequence continues at coordinate 35,693,277 of NC_142150.1, read as the reverse complement.
AAAGTCTATTTGGTCTGATATAAGTATAGCTACTCCTACTCTTTTTGTTTCCATTTGTACTGAATATCTTTCAACTTGAAGAAATTCCTTTCAACATTTGTTATAAGGCTGCTCTGGTAGTAATGAAATCCTTCGGCTTTTGTTTGTCTGGGAAAATCTATCTCCCTTCCAGGTCTGAAGGACACTTTCATGGGTAAAGCATTTCTCGGCTGACAGTTGTTTTTCTTTCAGCACTTTGACTATATCATTCCATTCCCTTCAAGCGTTCAAGGTTTCTGCTTAAAAAAATCTGCTTATACTCTTATGAGGGTTTTCTTGTATGTAAAAAGTCACTTGTCTTTTGCTGTGTTTAAAATTTTTTGTCTTTTTTTTTTAAGATTTTTTTTATTTATTAATTTCACAGAGAGAGAAAGAACACGAGCAGGAGGAGCAGGAGAGAGAGGAGCAGGAGAGAGAGGAGCAGGCTCCCCGCTGAGCAGGGAGGCTGATGTGGGACTCGATCCCAGGTCCCCGGGATCATGACCTGAGCGAAGGCAGGTACTTCACCGCTGAGCCACCCAGGCGCTCTTGTCTTTACTTTTTAACAATTAAATTATAATGTGCCTTGGTGTGGGTCTCTTTGGATTATTATTATTATTATTATTATTATTATTATTATTATGGTTCTCTTTGGGTTTCCTGGATTTTAGTGTCTGTTTCTTTCCCTAGGTTTGGGTCTTTAGCCATTTTTTAAAACACATTTCTGCACTATTCTCTCTCTTTCCCCTTCTGTGACACCTATAATAGGTATATTGGTCCACTTACTTGAGTTCCATAAATTGGTTAAGCTATTTTCACTCTTTTTAGTTATTTTTTTAAATTTTTGCCTCTGATTAGATGATTTCTATTGACCTATCTTTGAGTTTTCTGATCCTTTTCTCCATCTGATCTTGTCTGCTGTTGATCTGCTTTATTGCATTTTTCTGTTTAGTTATTGTGAATTGTTTGGGACTTTCAAAATATATTCTGTCTTTTTGTTGAAATGCTCACTTTGTTCATGCACTGCTCTCCTCAGCTTGGTGAGCATCTTCATGACCATTATTTGGAACTCTCTGTCAGGTAAATTACCTATCTATGTTTCATTAAGACTGGTTTCTAAAGATTTATGTTGGTTGTTTGTTTGTTTGGAACATATTCCTCTGTTCTTTATTTTCCTTGACTCTCTGTGCTGGTTTTGGCACATTAGATAAAACAGCCACGTCTCCCAGTCTTGCCAGACTTGCCTCATGTAGGTAATAATCTTTGTCAATAAACTTGACCTGAACCTTTATTTTCCTCAAGGCTCTGTTTTTGCACTGTCTTTGGTCTTTGTGGTTCCCAGGAGATTAGGGTGTGTCAAGATCTGCTAGTGTCCCAACAGCATGGAAATTTCCCACATGTCTGTTTAGGCTCCCAGAGAGCTATTATTTGCCAGCCCCTTCAGCTTCCAATGCAAGCTAATTAGAAGCCCAACCTCCAGGCAGCACCTGGGAAAGTCAAGATATTCGATATACAATCTAGCCCTATCAGGGAGAAACTGGGAGCTGGGTGTTTTTGCCTACTTACTCTGTGCTAAGTCAGAGGGGAGAGTCTCTGGGAATGCTTTTGTGCCTATTTAGAGCGAACTCTTTATTTTGTGTGTTCCTGGGGGATTCATGAATGCTGAAACTCACTGGCTCCCGAAACTAGGTAATTTAGAAATCAGTCCCCCAAATGGCAGCCTTAGAAGATGAGCTGCTAAAAAAAAAAAAAGGTAGAGAGAAGATAATGAGGTGCTAGATTTGTAGACAAACTCCTTTCAGGAAGAAACTGGAGACTGTTTTATTACTGCAGTTATATGAGGAGAGAAAGCAGAAGATGTACCACTAGCTCTTTTAGGTTCTGGGAATATCCCAGTGAGTTCCCACATGTGGGCTGATTGGAAGCCAGAACCTAAGGCAGCAGCTGAGAAAGTATACAGTCAAATCCTTTCCAGGGACAAATTGGGAGGTGGCATTTTGCCTGCTCCTTCTGTGCTGAGCCCTGAAGGAATTGCTGGGGGAAAAAAATGCTCATGAACCCATTTAAAAACTGCTTCTTTGTTTGATGTGGCCCTGTGAGATTCATGTATGCCAAGCCACAATGGCTCTCAGAGCAAGGTGATTTGGGGGCCCATCCCTTGGGTGGCAACCTTAAAAACTAGGCACTAGATGTGTGGTCCAACCCTTTGCTTCTCAGGAAGAAACTGGGAGTTGGGGGTTCCCTCCTGTTGTAAGGTGCTGTGCTGGGGTGGGGTTTATGGCAAGCATATCTTAGCCCTTCTTATCCATTTCAATGTGGCTCTTTTCTCATTCACCTCATGTGTAGAAGTTGCTCTGAAAGTTTCTGGATTTCTCTCAGAGGGAACTGCCCCCTCTGAGTGTGTCCCTGGGAGGAGACAAAGTCAAGAGCCTCCCATTCCACCATCCTGGTGCCATCACTCCTGACCCCCTTTTATTTAGTGACCAAAGTGTGTTCTATCTCTTCAGTAGGTGTTGTGAAGTGAATCTTTCACCAGTAGCCCTTTGATCTCTGTTTAATAACCATGTTAACATATTATGCACATGAATATAGGACATCAGGTATATATGCTCCTCAGAAAGACTGACTAGTGGTAGCATTTTCCTCACAGAAACCCCAAGAAAGTGAGAACAGTGTTATCTTTCTTGAAATGGGTCCATTTCCATCCTGATAATCACCCTGCTATAAACAAATGTTGTGTTTGATTGTGGAAGTTAAACTAGAGGGTCCATCAGTTGGAAGACATTGAGAGGGGATAGTGGGGACACACACTGTCTATAGGTCAATAGATAAATAGATGAATCTTTAGATATTTGTAAATATGCTTCTAGGTCTGTCTCTGTGTGTGTGTGTGTGTGTGTGTGTGTGTGTGTGTGTTTATAGATCAATATATAAAGAGATCAATATATATCAAATGACAAATATTCAATTATACTAATATATCACATTTACACGACCTTTACTTAATATGGAATACTAAAGTTCCTTTTCTTTCTTTCTTTTATTCCTTTCTCCTTTTTTTAAAAAAAAAAATTTCCTTGAGGGAAATTCCAGGGATTGGAAGTAGTGCTGTCAAAATGAGCAAAGATTCTCCTGCCTTTTTATATGAATGTCTCATGCCCTTTCTATGTGCTAATAGCACAAAACAGATGTGTTGAATTCTCCACAATTTTCTCATTTCAACAATAGAATAGATATTAACTGATCACCTACTGTGTGCCAGGGACTATTCTAGGAATTTGGACACATACTGAATGAAACATAGATCCCTTGAAGAGCTTACATTCTCGTAATCACCTATTAATATAAAACAAAACCCATCAATAATATTACATAAACACTGAGGATGGGGCAGTGTAGTGTAGTGATTAGTACACCCTGTGGAGCTGGACTCTCTGAATGAAAATCCAGATCTGTCTTTTGTCAGCTCTATAATGTGGGGGAAATTATTTAAGATCTCTGTGTCACAGAATTGTCATTCCTAAAATGAGGGAAAACGACAGTTCCCAAATTACAGGTGTATTGCACAAATCAAATGAATGAAAAAAATATAAGCAAACAACTTGGGAAAACGTCTGGCACATATTAAGCACTCCAAAAACATAAGTTGTAATTTTTGGTATTAAGCACCAGGATAGGTGCGATATGGACTGAAGACTATCATTACAAGATGGGGGGCGGGGTGGTCAGGGAATGGTTAGCAAATTGGGTGGGACCAAGCTATAAGATGTCCAGAGTATAATTTACAAATTGGATTCAAAATAATTGGGTGTCAATTTAGCATGTACCACATATATATGTTTAGTAGTCCTTGTGTCAGAAATGTCAGTGGCAGGAAAAGGAAATATCCATTTTTATTGGCTTGAGTCCCAGTATGGACACCAGTTGGATTACTAGGCAGACACAAATTACCCCTTTGCACGATTCCCATTAAACATGCTGACTATTGAAAGCAGAATTGGTTCACAGCAAAGGAAAGAATATTTTCAGCTAGTGTATGTAATAACACAGAAAGACATAAACCTTCAAATTCCAAGAAATGCCTGGCAAGGACATTCACCAGAGTTATTTGAAATTCTACTTGAAGCATCATTTTCTCCAGAGTGCCACCTACCTTTCTGTCCTCTGTGGCCCCATATTCAGAATCACATCTTCTCTCGCCACCACTCAGCAACAGCACAGTTGCTGCATTTCTCATCTTGAGCCATTTTTAAGGCATCCCAAGGTCCCTGAAATTAACATCGACATTAACCAATTCTGCAATCTTGGTCCTATTAACAAACATTAGAGCTGGCTAGATGTTCCGCGGTGAGAGGCTATGTGTCCTAGCCTGTCCTTAAATATTAGAAACCTCTGAGAACCAAACTGGGGGCTCAAGTTTTCTTTCTTCCTTCTTCCTCTCATTTATGATGCCTGCAGCTATAATAGAGAATATTGTGTTTTATATCCTTTTTCTGGACCCACTATCCAGCTGAATCCAGATACCCAAAGATACTGTTGTGGGAAGGCATGAAAAAACAAGAGACTCAGAATTTAAAACTTTGTAGTATGACTGAATTGCCAGAAAGAAGGGAAGAGCTCTCCATGCCAAGGCTGTAGACCACCACAGCCTATTTTCTTAACACACCAAAGTAACAAGCCATCAAGCTCAGGTCCCTCTCTAAGACATCCCTGTGGTCAGCAAGGGAGGAGGGATACTGTGTCACTGAAGTAGTTATAGGAGACCTCATGACACTCAGAGAAAAAGATTCCTCATGATACCAGTTGGAAAGACAGGATTCCATGTCACGCATGAAATTGAGACACATAGGGATGCTGTATTCATAAGTTACCTAACTTTACAAAGGGTATTTAAAAGTAATGTTAAGTTCTTCCTCAATTTTACTGAGTCCTTTTTCTTTAACCATGACATGCAGCACCGTTTTATTATAGAGGTTGGTTTCCTTATAATATTCCCTCTGTAGATATATAACCGACACATTTATTCTTCTGTATTATTCATTAGGCTATACTATGGCTTTGTGGAGATGGTCTTGCTTACCATCACTGTAGAACACATTCCAGGGAGGGGCGCCTGGGTGGCTCAATCGTTAGGTGTCTGCCTTCGGCTCAGGTCATGATCCCAGACTCCTGGGATAAAGGCCCGCATCCGACTCCCTGCTTGGCGGGAAGCCTGCTTCTCCCTCTCACAGTCGCCTTGCTTGTGTTCCCTCTCTCGCTGTCTCTCTCTGTCAAAAAATAAATAAAATCTTAAAAAATCTTACTCATTTATTTCTGGCTAAAAAAATAATATGTGCCCTTCACAAATATTTAAGTGTATATTATTGTACCTTATTGTTATCTGTAAGCACAATATTGTACAGCAGAATTCTAGAACTTTCTCATCTTGCATAACAGACACATTATATTCATTCAACAGCAGCTTATCATTTTTCTATTTCCCCAGCTCCCGGTAACCACCACTCTACCTTCTACTTCTATGAGTTTGATTATTTTAGACAGTTCATGAGTGGACTCACGCAGTATTTGTCTTTCTGTGATTGGCTTTCCCTTACCATAATGTCCTTAAGTTTTATCCATACAGTACTTCCTTCTTTTTTTTTTTTAAGATTTTATTTATTTATTTGTCAGAGAGAGAGCACACAAGCAGGGGGCAAGGAGCAGAGGGAGAGCAGGTTCCCTGCTGAGCAAGGAGCCCAATGTGGGGCTCGATCCCAGGACCCTGAGATCATGACATGAGTTGAAGGCAGACGCTTAACCTACTGAGCCACCCAGGCGTCCCTACTTCCTTCTCTTTAAAGGCTGAATTATATTCTGTTTTATGTATATAACACTGTTTCTTTATCCATTCTTTATCCGTTTTCTTTACCTGTCAGTCGATACTTAGGTTGCTTCCACATGTAGGCTGTGAATAATGCTGCAGTGAACACGGAATGCGATAGCTATTCAAAATCTTGTTTTCGATTCCTTTGACTATATACCCAGAAGTGAGATTGCTGGATTATATGGTAGTCCTATTTTTAATTTTTAGAGGAACAGTTCACATGGTTTTTCATAGCATATATGTTGCACTTACTAATATTAATGACCTAGACAGAGTCAGTCTTTATTTTAGATACCCCAAGCTATTACTAGTAGAATTAATTTACAGAATTATAGGATACAACAACTGTAAAAACCCAATTAATAGCCATACCTCCAACTGATGCTTCTAAATTGAATTTTGATCAAGAATATTCTAATATGCCAGAAAGAATATTCTAATATACAATGGAATATTACTGAGCCACAAAAAAGAACAAAGTCTTGCCATTTGCAACAACACGGATGGAGCTAGAGAGTACTATGCTAAGTGAAGTAAGTCAGAGAAAGACAAATACCATATGATTTCACTCATATGTGGAATTTAAGAAACAAATCAACATAGGGGAAAAAAAGAGAGAGGCAAACCAAGAAACAGACTCTGAACAATAGAGAACAAACTGATGGCTACCAGGTAGGAAGGGGTTGGGGGATGGGTTAAATAGGTGATGGGGATTAAGGAGGGCACTTGTGATGAGCACCAGGTGTTACATGTAAGTGCTGAATCACTAAAGTGTATACCTGGAACTAATATTATACTGTATGTCAACTAACTGGGATTAAATACAAACTTAAGAAAAATATTCCAACAAAAATTATCTTAAAATAATTATAATTAGGGACGCCTGGATGGCTCAGTTGATTAAGTGGCCAACTCCTGGTTTTGGCTCATGTCATGATCTCATGGGTGGTGATATCAAGCCCCAAGTCAGGCTCTGTGCTCAGCGAGAAGTCGGCTTGACGATTCTCTCCCTCCGCCCCTCCCCCAACTCGTTCTCTCTCTCTCTCTCTCTCTCTCCAATAAATAAATAAGTCTTCAAAAAAATAAAATAACTATTAATAAATATCTAGGATAGGGTTGCTACAATTCTACTTATGTAAATACCATTACTTGATTTAATCATATGAATCAGTTCAATCTCAAAATATATTTCCCTTTGTCAATTTTCTTTTTTTTTAAAGATTCTATTTATTTATTTATTTATTTATTTATTTATTTATTTATTTATTTATTTATTTAAAGAGGGCGAGAACAGGGGAAGGGGCAGAGGGAGAGGGAGAGAGAATCTCCAGAAGACTCCATGCTGAGTGTGGAGCCTCTATCCCACGACCCTGAGGTATCAACTTGAGCCAAAACCAAGTGTCAGTTGCTTAACCGACCGAGCCACCCAGACACTCCTCCCTTTGTCAATTTTCCATAACGTTTTCTTTCTATAGATAATAAAAGTCAAATAACAAAGACACTCAACATTTGAAACCATGAATAATTCCTAAAAAAGAAATAAGAAGTTGGACATTTGGGTATAGAAAAAGCTGGGGATGGAATAATAGGATATCACACTAACCTTTTTGATAATGCACCTTTTACAAGCAACATTTAAGCGAAATACATGTTCTTGTGCTGAAAGAGGAGGTGGAAATATTATTCATGGATGTACCTGAGACTGTCTGTCATGTCAAAACCCAGAGAAAATAAACTTACAGCTCCACTAAAGTTGATTACTCTCTTGAGGAGTGTCTGGCTTCTTTGCACTCATGGGACTCTGGTTTTTCTGTGCCGATCAATGATAAAGACTCCTTGTCCTCTGGAGATCTTAGGCCATTCCAACTGTTCAACTGTCCAGTATTCTTAGTGGACTACTTCTCCTTACAAAGAACCTGAAGAGAAAAAAATCTTCCTGCATCACAAGTGCATATTATAACTGGTGGAATGGATCCTTGATAATGGGTGATCTTACCCATAGAAGACAAACATGTTGGATGGTTATATTATATTTATCCTTCAATTTAGCTGGCAAAATAAATAACTCAGACCATAACACAGACCCCACCAAAAGAATCAATTAAAACTTCATAGTCCAACTAGTTATGAGTAAATGAATAGCTTTGGATTTTTTATTTTTTGCCATTGCTAACCCTTCATGTAGTTTCTAGACCAAAAGTAAGGTATAACAATGCATATCTTAATTAAGAAAAGATCATCTTAATTCTGCTTTTGACTAGGATTTAAAGAGCACTGGCCTCACCCTAATGATGAGAAAGAGCTGGATAAAAACTACAAAATCATAATTTTTTGGAACTCACTAGAAAACTGAGGGCACAGGACAACCAAGTAGGCTGAATACCAAGAGAGATAAGAAATGACACACAGATGGTCTTACCTGTGTCAGAGCACAAGAAGAATAAGGTGGCTTCCATACCAACAGGTAGGAAATTAGTTAGAATTTTATTAAGTTGCTAAAGATTGAATGTGAGCTAGTGTGACAGTAGGAAGCACCTGGAGCCCCAGACACAAGAGTCCTACCTACTCACAGATTCTTCTCCATAGGCCTTCTCCAGGTGCTAACATTAGCCATCAGGGAAATTCAAATCAAAACCACATTGAGATACTACCTTACGCCAGTTAGAATGGCAAAAATTGACAAGGCAGGAAACAACAAATGTTAGAGAGGATGTGGAGAAAGGGGATCCCTCCTACACTGTTGGTGGGAAAGCGAGTTGATACAGCCACTGTGGAAAACAGTGTGGAGGTCCCTTAAAAAGTTAAAAATTGAGCTACCCTATGATCCAGCAATTGCACTATTGGGTATTTACCTCAAAGATACAGACGTAGTGAAGAGAAGGGCCATATGCACCCCAATGTTCATAGCGGCATTGTCCACAATAGCTAAACGTGGAAGGAGCTGAGACGCCCTTCAACAGATGACTGGATTAAGAAGTTGTGGTCCATATATACAATGGAATATTACTCAGCCATCAAAAAGAACGATTTCTCAACATTTGCTGCAATGTGGACAGGACTGGAGGAGATAATGCTAAGTGAAATAAGTCAAGCAGAGAAAGACAATTATCATATGGTTTCACTCATACATGGAACATAAGAAGTAGGAAGATCGGTAGGAGAAGAAAGGGAAGAAGAAAGGGGAGGGTGAACAGAAGGGGGAATGAACCACGAGAGACCATGGATTCTGGGAAACAAACTGAGGGCTTCAGAGGGGAGTGGGGTGGGGGAATGGGATAGGCTGGTGATGGGTTTTAAGGAGGGCACGTATTGCATGGTGCACTGGGTGTTATACGCAAGTAATGAATCATGGAACTTTACATCAAAAACTAGGGATGTACTGTATGGTGACTAACATAATATAATAAAAAATATTATTATTAAAAATAAATAAATAAATAAATAAATAAATAAATAAATAAATAAAGGCTGGGGATAGGGTGAAGACCAGAAAGTGCCTTCCTTGGTTTTGCAGGGAATGTCTCTGTGAAGAAAGCATACAATGCAACCCCCTATCTGTCCTCTCTTCTCCTCTATAGCAAAACTCCTAAACTGCTGGAAGAGGGGTAACAACTCCTGCCACCCACAAGGCATGAGCAAAAACCCACTGTTGCTGGAGAAGAGCGAAATAAATAAAAGCCCACTACTCCTGGAAAGGGACAGGAAATCGTCCTGGGCCCAGGATCCTATTTCAAAATTAGTAAATGTATGCTACCACTGGGAGAGTGGTAGGAAATACTCTTCCATGCAATTCCTGCCATAAAGACAAGGCTGAGGTTGGCTGCCATGAGGAGGAGGGACAGGCATGAGGAAGCTCCCCTCTCAGGCATATAGGCATAGAGGTCTTGCTTAAGACTGGAGGCCTAGGGGCGCCTGGGTGGCACAGCGGTTAAGCGTCTACCTTCGGCTCAGGGCGTGATCCCAGAGTTCTGGGATCGAGCCCCACGTCAGGCTCTTCCTCTATGAGCCTGCTTCTTCCTCTCCCACTCCCCCTGCTTGTGTTCCCTCTCTCGCTGGCTGTCTCTCTCTCTGTCGAATAAATAAATAAAATCTTTAAAAAAAAAAAAAAAAGACTGGAGGCCTAATCAGGACAAGAGAGAATGTGCCCTGCTCCCACACCATCAGCCTGAAAAGCACCAACAAGCTTTTTCTCTCAGATACTAAGTATGGCCACTTTCTTCAACAAGTGTTCAAGAAATATGGGCTTCGGAAAATCTTTCTTACTTTCATAGTTTAGGGCTCTTTATCTCCAGCATAGGAAGGAAAACAGTTTGGAACAAGCCTGGTCTTGTCTCACCTCTGGCCAGGTCTCTGGCCTGTCCAACAGAAACATCGGATTTCCACTCCAAAATCAGCTCTTGCAAAGACAAGTGATTTGCTCTGATCACTTCAATTGTGATCAAGGCATATGCTGGCAATTGGCTGCCTGACCTTATCTTGATAACATTTTATTACGTATTTATTTTGGAGGAGGAGGAGTTCCAGACTGAGGCAAGCTTCAACCGACACAGTGATGTAGATGTGCACACAAGGTCTATGGGATAAACTCATCAGAAAAGTCCAAAATGGGTTTTGGGGATTTAATGAATTAAGTGATTTTAGTAAGAGTTTTTTGGAGGAAAGGTACACACATTTCCTCAGTAGAACAACATGGAAACTTTTAAAGAAATTTTTCTCTCTGTCATTTCACTGAATATGAGCCTTATGGAAAAGGACTACACCTAGAACACCAGAAAAGAATTAATTTCACTAAATATCTTACATGCATAATGCATTGTATTCAATTATTCTTTCTTTATTTAACAAAACATGTATATATGCTTACCACGTATCAGGAACTTCTTTAAGCAATTATTGTCTAAGCCATTATAATTATGTATATCTAAATGAAGAGAAGACATCATCTCATTTCTGCTCATATGTAGGGTTTAGAAAACTAGAAAAAGTTTTCTTGTTGTTCCCGCACCAATGATAAGAAAAGGCTGGATAAACTACAAATCATACATCTTCTGGAACTCATTAAGGCAGGCACAGAGAAACCCATCAGCCTGAATTCCAATTAAGGAAGGGCCCCTCTTCAGTAAGAAAGGACTCACTTATGGCACAGCAGGGGAAGAGCTTAATATTTCCTCAAAACCCTGCAGAGTAAGTGCCATTATTTACTCCTCTTTCTCGATACAAGAACAGAAGCACGGAAAGAGGAAATGATTTGTCCCAGGTCATAGAGTAGGAAAGTGGTGCAGTCAGGATCTCGACCCTGTTGGTTTGGCCCCATCATCCTCCCTCTGAGCCACTATGCGATGGTGCTTCTACCATCAGTGCCTGGACCTGCACCCAGCACTCAGAGGAACAAAAATAGAACTAATGCCACTGCTCCTGAACCTTTCTCCTTATATCTCATCCCAAAGTGTGTGAGATTTATAACGGTTATTTCATATAACGGAGCAAGGATAATAACCACACAGAGTCAAGGAAGAGCATGAAAAATGCTTGATTACCTGATACCACAACATTTTTGTCATCCAGGGAAACCACCCAGAGAGATTGAGAGACTAGTTTAAGATACGGGTTAGGAGACCCAAATCCTGACTGACTGCTGTTAAGGCTGAAGGAGACAGAGGCTTACGGGTCTGGTTTCTGGGGCTGGGGTACAGGGGACACTACTCTTGTTATGGTCAGCCTTTGTGAGATGTGGACTCCATGGGGACCAAGGCGTCCCCTGTGCTGATAGGGACAGAGCAGTTTCAGTGGCCTTTAGCCTTGGAGAAAGAGTAAGGCATGATTCTAATGACTTCAGCCTTAGGAGATAAAATTGAGAATTAGCAATCTAGGAATCAAGACTCCTGGAAAGGAAAGAGAGAAATATGTGCAGACCTGTGCTCCGCTGGTCCACAGCCTGAAGGAGCATGCAAGCTTTTCAACCTTCTCTCTCGACACTAGCCGCTTCTGTCCCTGCTCCTTGCATGGGAAGGACTCTTCTTCCCGTCATAATGAAACCAACCACTAACCCAGCGAACAAGGATAAGGGTGATGAGGACAAGGCCCTAGAGAGCGTCAAATTTCCCTCCTTGGTTGTTTTACACAGAGGAGCTGAGACTCAAAATCTTTTCCATGAGCCATCCTTTCTTTCCTGAGAATGGTAGAGCAAGTGCTAACGTTGGGGTGGTGGCACTTCAGAGTGAAAAGGCCCTGGGCTCAAATTCTATCTGATTCAGCCACACTGAGCCTCAGTGTCCTCCTCCATACTAGTGAGGCTAAGAAGTGCCTGCATTGAGTCATTGGGATGTTTAACCACAGCTTCAAAATGGGAAGGGGAGAGGGCACAGCTCATCCTTAAAAAGGATGCACTCCATGCAAATAATTTTCGTGTCTTCACACGTGTAAGAAAAGAGACCAGATGCTGCAAATCAGACCTCATCCCTATCTTTCCTGTTGCGTCTTGCTCGTATCGCAGGTACTTGAGAATGCGAAGGAGAGGTTAAAGGTGTGGCTTACACAACATGCCTCTCCTTCTGGTACCTGGTCTTTCGGTACCACAGGGCTTTAGGATTGCAGTCATAGCAGGGCTGGTGGGGGCAAAGAGCAACCTGGTGATTTGGAAAAAGCAGCTCAGGTGGTACACTGCTGGCCTCGCAGATAGTTCCCTTAACAAGAGTCCCTGAGAAGAAGGGCTGGATTTCACAAGAGCTGACACCAGATTTTTTTTGCTAACGTGCAAGGTCCACTAAATGAGCCTGTGCTCAGTAATTTCTGGAGGAGACAAACCTAAACGCAGTCTGCAAGACCCTACCGAACCGACTGCATCAGAAGGAAATTTCATCGTCTAGGAGTCTGCTCCTCTTCATTTGCTCCTGGGGACACCGGCAAGGATTGGTGTGGAGACAGCGAGACAGCTTTCCAGGTGGTGACTCATACTAAAATAGATATATATAAAATCTCCATTGCTTTAAGACATCATCTCCACTTAAGGGAGACAAATCAAAATGTGATCAAAATACGATGGCAGACATATCTAAGGAAAGGGAATAACTTAAGAAACATGTATCTGGCACTTAGTTTGTGAGGAGTAACTTGTTCGGTAATATGAAAAATTCTTGCAGGTCGCTGATCTGAACTAATGAATGAGGAGAGATTTGGACACTTTCTGGAAGCACGGGGTGAATGGAGCCCTTAATGTGTGGGGACTGCACCTGTTATCATATTTAATCCTTCTGGTTATATTACAAGGGAGGTCGTTTTTCCCTGCATGTGACTCATAAGAAGACTGCTGCACTCACACTCAGAAAAGAAAGAAGGAGGTGACTACGAGCCTGCCTTGTTTGCCTGAGTGTCACTGTCGTGTTTTGCAGATACTGTGTTTTTTCAAATCGAAGGTTTGTGGTGACCCCACATCAAGCAAGTCTATGGGCACCATTTTCCAACAGTATTTGCTTCCTTTGTGTCTCTGTGTCACACTTTCGTAATTCTTATACTATTTCAAACTTTCGCATTATCATTGTATTTGTTATGGTGCTCTGTGATCAGTGATCTTTGGTGTTGCATTTGTAATTCTTTGGAGATGCCACGAACTGGGCACATACAAGATGGTGAACTCCATCACTAAATGTTGTGTGTGTGCTGACTGCCCTTCCGATGTCTCTTTCTCCTTGGGCTTCCCTATTCCCTGAGACACAACAATATTGAAATGAGGACAGTTAACCATACAATGAATGACCTGTAAGTGTTCAGGTGAAAGGAAGAGTCGTACGTCTCCCACTGCGAATCAAAAGCTAGAAATGAAAAAACAAAACAACAACAACAACAAAAAACAAAAGCTAGAAATGACTAAGCTTAGGGAGGAAGGCAGGCCAAAAGCCAAGACAGGCTGAAAGCCCAAGGTGGTTTCCCCTTACACAGTTCAGCAACGAGCCAAAGACTGTAGGAGATTGCTCTTTCCCAAAGATTTCCAGAACTCTCTCTCATTCTCCCTTTCCCTCTCTCGTTTTCTCTCTTTCTCATTCTCTCTCTCTCCCCATCCTCCTGCTTTCTCTCTTTCTGAAGCTCCACACTGGCCTCTATCTCTGTATGCTCAAGTCAGTGCGAGTGCAGTGGTTTGGTCAGGCTCCATTTCCCTGACCTGTAGCCTTCAAACAAGCTGATACAATCATAAAACTCACATTTTTTCTTTCCCTTTAATCGGAAATGGTAGTTCTGCACTGTGCAATGTTGTTTCATTTGCTGTTTAGTTTTTTGGGTTTTTTTTTCAAGTATTTGATCTTTTTTTAAAAGATTGTATATATGTATTTAGCAGAGAGAGAGAGAGAGGGCACGCAAGCAGAGGGAGTGGCAGAGGGAGAGGGAGAAGCAGGCTCCCTGCTGAGCAGGACTCTGGGATCAGGACCTGAGCTGAGGACAGATGCTTAACCAACTGAGCCACCCAGGTGCCCCTCATTTGCTGTTTAGTTTTGTCTTTTTTTTTTTTTTTCCAGGGGAGAAGGTAAATCCAGATCCTGTTACCCTAGCTGGGCCAGCAGCAGAAGCCTCCTCCCTGCTGTCCTAAAGTGACAAAGTTACCCAGTTCCGACCTGGAGCACGGCATCTCACTCACAGCCGGGTTTAATACAACATCTCAGAACACTTCTTCGGTGTCTTCACTTAGAAGTGACTTTGTCCTCCTCCAAAGATCATAGTTCCAAAGTAGAATGCTGTAACACAGACTCTTTTCTCCTTTTCCATGTGGTTGGGATTTTATAGAACATTTTGGCAATCCCAATTTCACGCAGTGGGTCAACTATGTAAAGCTGCTGTATTTATTCTAGCTCGTAATCAGTACAATATGCACCAGAGGTGCAAGAGGGAGGCTTCGAGATGGAGTAAGGCTTTAGAAAAGGGTGAAAATACCAGTTTGGAATGTAGCCTGGAAATTATTTTTTAAAGATTTTATTTATTTATTTGACAGAGAGAGGGAGGATGCAAGTAGGCAGAGGGAGAGGGAGATGCAGGCTCCCCACTGAGCAGGGAGCCCAATGTGGGGCTCGATCCCAGGACCCCAGGATCAGGATCCAAGCCAAAGGCAGACATTTAATGGACTGAGCTACCCAGGTGCCCCTAGTCTGGAAATTTTTTTTAAAAAAGATTAATCGTTTATATTTAGACCATGTCCAAATACCCACATTAAAAAGACTGCAGCAAAATACCGTGCAATATACAGCACTTTAACTCAGGTGGGGAGAAGGAGGAGGAGGAAGAAGAGGAGAGGACAGAAAAGGATGGGAAGGAAGAAGAGAGGGAGGAGGAGGAGTGGTAGTAGTAATAAAATACCATGTTCAGTGCTGACTATATGACAGATAGTCTCCTAAGCCCTTATTGACTCATTTAATGTATTAACTCATTTAGTTCCCACAAGCATTCTATAAATTAAATAGCACTATTATCCCATCTCCTTTTTTTTTTTTTTTTTAAGATTTTACTCTTTGAGAGAGAGAGAGTAAACGAGCAGGGATAGAGGGAGAGGAAGAGAGAGAAGCAGACCCCCTGCTGAGCAGGGAACCAACACAGGGCTGGATCCCAGACCCTGGGATCATGACCCAATCCAAAGCAGACACTTAACCGACTAAGCCATCCACGTGCCCCTCCCCCATCTCCTTTTGAAGTTGTGAAAATCAATAAGAGGAACCCTTTAGAATGGACTCAGGAAGCCATCAGAGGGAGCTGTGGCCATACCACTCTTCCTTGCACACAGTACAGACCCAACAGAAAGTGACCTCCCTCTAAGTCCATCTTACTCTAGCTCCTACCTTACCAGGGAGCTGGAAGAAAGCAACAGCCCTCCCCTCAGCAACAGCCCAGCCAATGAGAAGTGGTCACAACTCAGCCAATAAAAAGCCTCTATCCTTGGAACCCTTCCTTTCCTCCAATGGGCCTTTTGTTTAGAACAGCCTTCCCAACTTCTCTCATCCTTCTATGAAAGAGTGTTTCTGCCCTTTGTTCTCCAGACTTGCCTACAATTTTCCATAGCTTTCTTATCCTTGATTGCAATTCCTTGCTATTCCCAAGTAGCCATTTTTGATGGTAAAATAACTGGCAGTTTTATTTTTGAGGTTAACAGAGGAAACCAAGGTCCGGAAAGAGTAAGTAACTTCCCCAGTGTTACACAACTTTTTACTGGTGGAGTCAGGAGAATCACTAATGGCAAATGAATTTCAAAAGATGTTATATATACTTAAAAATGTGCTTGCTAATCTAAAGTGAAACTGATAGCTGGACTACACTGAAGTGTAAGAAAGTGAACTAAAAACATGCAGAAAGCACCTCCCTTCCTTTCTACCAGTATCATCCTTCCTTGGAGTTGGTGAAAACTTTAGTGAAGATAAAGAGACACTGAAGGGGGACCTGGCCATTGGAAGACAACTTACTACTCATTTTTCTGAATCGCCTCCAGCTTCTTCTCATTGCTGGCTGTTTCTTGGTTCTCCCTCTAGGCTAAAGTATCTTCCACAATGTTCCCATTACAAGGTGTCCAGATGCTGCAGACACTGGAGAAATCCCTGAGGAAGAGCCTTCCTGAATCCTTAAAGGTGACAGTGAAAAATTCTGGGGGAAGTAAGGAATAGAAATTTTCTGTGAAACAAGAAAAGAGATTAACATTTATTGAACATCCGGTCTGTGCCAGGTGCTAGTGGTGTTTTCTCTTACTGAGCTTGCACTACCTTTCTACAACATATTTGCTATTATGTCTGTGTCACTGATGAGAAGACAGAGCTCAGTTAGGTGATTTACCTAATATCACATAAACAGTAAGTTCAATGCTATGTTATGAACATAGGTATGCTTGGAACCTAACTGCCTTTTGCTTTGTGCTCTGTGATTACAAAATGGTTCCCTTACTCCTTTCCAAGGAAAAAAAAAAAGGAAAACATTTTGTAATAACACTGGAATTTTGTCCAGAGTTTTCCTCCAAGGTTCACTGGGACTACAGTTAATGTTTAAATTATTCTCCTGAAAAGAACACTTCCCAGGTGAGAGGTTAACCATCAAGACCTCTGAAAGTCAAAAGAGGTCAATTCTTATTTTGACTTAAATTTCCCAATTTCTCTGAACTGACTGCACACCAGGCTATTTTGTGACTGACTCCCAGTATCTCCCTTAACCTAGTACAACTGCTCAGAAATCTCAGGATTAAATAAGATGTACATATAAATACCTACATCCAGAACTGTGCAAGAGTATCTCTAATGACATGCTCGGGTACTTGCTTGTGTTTCTCTTTAGCACCAAAGGGACAGGGTGCATGTACCAGTGGAACCAAAATACAACCATGTGTCTTTGTGTATTGTGTATGTGTGTTTAGATGACAATTGTTTTCCCTGAAAAAAGAAATTTCTGTAGACATAGAAATTGGATTTTTACTGTTTTATAGACACTCCTATAAGATGCATACATTTGAGATAAGATAAATGCATTTGTCTCCCTCACTCCCTCACAGGTCTGTTACTCCCTTCTTTCAGTATAAAGGAGAAAAATATTAGCATTATTTTATTTGGAGATCACCTGGCATAGTTTTTAATTATTAGAAACAGACTAATGAAACGTTGCCCTATTCTCTAATTACTACGAAAAAAATAACTTCGAGCCACAGCTAATCCTTGAACAACATGGGTCTGAATTATTTGAGTTCACTTATATGTGGATTTTTTTCAATAAATACAGTACACTACAGCAAATGTATTTTCTCTTCCTTGAAATTTTATTAATAACATTTTCTTCTAACTTATTTTACTGTAACAATACAATATGTAACATATAAAATACATCTTAATCGACTGTTCATATCATCAGTAGGGCTTCTGGCCAATTGTAGGTTATTCATAGTTAAGTTTTGGGGGAATCAAAAGTTATATGCAGATTTTCCACTGTGCGGGGAATCAGTACCCCCAGCCCCCCATGTTGTTCAAGGGCCAACTGTGATCCAAAACTAAAGTCACCCACTTTGGTAGACTCCCACTAACATTAATCTCTATTACTTAATCTTTAACTCTTTTCCCTTGGTTATCCTTAAGATCCAGGCAATCTTGCAGAGAGACAGTCAATTTTGGGGGAGGAGGTTGCATTAGTTAGACACTCTACGAACAGTTGCCTAAGATATGTTTATGGTGAGTAGCTATTTTATAAATTCTTCAGGTCACAAGTGTTTCTTCATGCTTTAGTGCAGAATGTTGTCATTTAAATTTCTCTTTACCCCTTCTGTTAATTAGACCCCAAATATTTTGAGAAAACTCTTGGTGTATCCCAAGTGTCCTTTCTTGGAACATCTCTGTGGTAGGATAAGGTGGCTCTCTTTGTGCCTTAATTTCCATGCAGGATTAGCATTCTCCTTCCATTGCATATTAAAGATACACGTTTCCTCCTAATTGAAATCTAGAATATTTGTATGCCAGGTCCTTTTAATGGATGTATGACCTAAAACTCAAAACTTACTTGCATCTCAGTTGAGAAGAAGTCCAGCCATTCTTCTCAGTGTTAGATATTAAACACACGGTAGTGCTTGTGTCAGCTCCAGCCGAGTCACCTTAGAGTAGCTGCCTGGTACGTTCTGAGTTCAGCAGGAAAAAAGAAAAAAACATTTTTAATTATTTAGGCCATGGGAATAACAGAGTAACAGTTCTACATGTTTTCAGATCCCATCATGGATAATATTGTAGTGCAAATCCACTTTACAGGCCCCAAAAGCAAATGTGTTAAAAGATAATGTCTATATTTTGCCAAACTATACTGAATTTCTTTATCAAGACTCCACTTATGGTTGAAAGCAAAATAAATTTAGATAAACTCAGTCAACTGAGATTTTTTTAAAGAGTTATTTATTTATTTATTTGAGAGCTAGAAAGAGAGAGAGAGGGAGGGAGCATGTACAAGCAGGGGCAGGAACAGAAGGAGAGGGAGAGAGAGAGAGAGAAGCAGACTCCCCACTGAGTGCGGAGCCTGATGAGGGCTTGATCCCATGACCCTAAGATCATGACCTGAGCCAAAACGAAGAGTGGGGTACTTAACCAACTGAGCCACCCAGGCGCCCCTCAACTGAGTTTTTTTCCCT
This sequence comes from Ursus americanus, assembly GCF_024610735.1. Taxonomy (NCBI): domain Eukaryota; kingdom Metazoa; phylum Chordata; class Mammalia; order Carnivora; family Ursidae; genus Ursus; species Ursus americanus. The sequence goes on along the minus strand of NC_142150.1, from coordinate 35,674,285 downwards.
TCTCTTTCTCCCTGGCGTAACATCAATAGTTTATGTGGGCTGGAGAGCAGGGGGGAAAGATATTGGCATGGTCCTTGGTCATCATCCATCCGTGGTGGAAATTATTAAAGTATATACCATCTTTTTGACCTTGGGCCATTGGCATGTTTCCATGCTGGTATCTGCAGAGTCTTCATATTTACAGTTGCCATGAGGCCCACGCTGGTATCCACTGCTGCATTCCCCAGTCCCCAAACCACAAAAATGCAAATGTTCACAGCCTCGATCTCATTCATTCTCTCCTCCTCCTCCCTCTCTCTCAACAGCCCATATAACACGATGAGGGTGGGGATCCAAGACTGGACCCCAGGCCACGGGACCGCACAGCCCATTCTCTTGAGCACTTTGCTATAGGCTCTGCTTGTTAGTGGAAGCTCATTGAATCTTTCCAGAGAATAATGTGGTCATTTATGTTAAGGAGTTTTAAACACGTGCATAATCTTTGAGCCAGCACTACTCTTCTGGATATTCTAAGAAAATAGGTGCCCGTGCAAAGATTTCTGTGCAAGCATGTTCTATGAAGAATGATTTGTCAAAGTGAAAAGATGGAAATGGCTAAAATTGCCACCAATAGGCAAATAAATTGAACTGTGATCATCCATACAGTGGAATCCTATGCAGCCATTATAAAATAATTGAAAAATTTTCTGTTTATGAAGAGATAAATATGACCACAGTGCATTCAGTGGGGGAAACACGAGGCATCAGATTATTTTATGTTTGCAAACTTGTGTATCTCTATGTGTATGAATAGGAGAGTCTTGGAAGAGATCATTTTAAATCCTAAAATGAAGAGTGGTATTCTTAAAATCATCATATTTTATCTGTCCAAACATTTTACTGTATGCATGTGTGATTCAGATTGGATGGGGAAGAAAAAGCTCTCCTCATTAGAGGGGCAAAAATGTAGTACATGGAGATTGTTTGACCTAGATGCCCTACTTGGCCTTATTCCAACATAAAATTCCATGATTTCATAGAAATCATCCTTGTCCTGATCAAACAAGGCACTTTACCATCTCTTCCTAACGAGCCAACCCTCTCTCCCTTACTTGGAATGCTGCAGGTGTATGGGACTGTCTTCCACATGAACCAGGGAAATCCATTCAAGCTGAAGGCCCTGGTGGACAAGTGGCCTGATTTTACAACAGTGGTTATCCGCCCTCAGAAGGAGGTAAGGTGCCACATGTGGAATGAATATGCCTCTGTGTTCATTTTTACTGTGTGTCTGCCATGCACCTGGCAGTGTGGCAGCCCCAGGGGATACAGAAATGAATTGTGTGATGGTGAGCAAGTCCTGTCCTCAGGGAGCTCATAGTCTGGAAATAAAAATCGATAAGCAAATAAAACAACAGAGTGTGAAGTGTGCAAGAACAGAAGATATACAACAAGAAATAGCCCAGGTAAAAGCTGATTCAATGATGAAGGTTGGAGATGGAAGTTACAGGATAAGGTCAGAGACGCTTCCTAATGAGAGGTTTCATCTGCACTGGATTTCGTGCAAATTTTGTAGATAGTGGTAGGCTGACAAGAAAAAGAGGCCATTTGAACCAGAGAAGAAACCAAGGGCCAAGACAGGAAGGTGTGAGACAGCACGATGCGTTAGAACGATTATAAAAAAGTAAACTTATAAAACTACAATTTCCATATGCATTTTGGGGAAATATTTAAAGATTTATTTATTTTTGTTTTAGAGAGAGAGAAAGCATAAGTGGGGGGAGGAGCAGAGGGAGAAGGAGAGAATCTCAAGCAGAGCGTGGAGCCTGATGCAGGGCTAGGCTAGCTCTCACAAGCCTGAGATCATGACCTGAGCCAAAACCAAGAGTTGGACACTTAACCAACTGCACCACCCAGGTGCCCACATTTTGGGGAAACACTTAAAAACTAGAGAAACTAAACAGTTAATACATTTCAGACAAAAATTCCTAAGCTTATTTTTAAACACCCAGTAAAATTATAAATTTATAAAAATACAAATATTGTATCTTTCATAGAAATGAGATTATTTGAAAACCACTAAATTAAATAATATATAAAGAAATCTGTATTAGTAATAAAAACTGAACTGAAATAAAATTATTTGATCTTTTATGTTAAATGTGATCTTAAGGAACAAAATGTATTAGCGGGTATCCTTGCTGACTTGTCAGTGTGTTTTGGGGCAACATTTTCCGATTATTTTTTAAGAAGCTTTCTTATTCTGCACTGAGCTGTGGTAATACTTTCTGTGCCTCCTTCCTCCCAATAATCTCATCTGTTATTGGAAGGAGTTAGGGAGACCCTAAGTTTGTCTCATCCCTCGAATACAAGTAGATAGTTATCAAATCATTCTAAACACCCAAGAAACAATCAGAGATCTGAAAAAACAAATGCAAGTCTACACATAGAAAAGCGACCACCGTTTGGAAGGTAAGAGGTACAGAGACTTGAATCTGGGGTGATATAACTGAGGATACGGAGGCAGGGAGGCAGCCGGCTTCAGGAGGCTACTGCGAAGTATTCTAAGCAGTGAAATGCAGAACTGGAACTTTGAGCAGTCGGCTACAGTGGGGGATGTGCCTGGCTTAACGGTGCTCTGGTGGCGAAGCAGCTCAGGTGGTGAATCAGGGCAGAATCCCAGGTGTGACAGAGTGGTCTCAGGATCCCCAGGGTGGCAAGAAGGAAGGGTGGTGCCCAAGTGTGGCAGGCAGAGTTTCCAGGTGTAGGAACGGGGAAGACAGCTGAGAAGACAGCTGAGAACAGTGATTGGAGGTGCTGGCTTTGTGCTCTATGTTGCTGTAAACTGCAGAGAGCTGCGCGGTCGTGTGACAGCTTTCTTGGGAACAGGTCCAGCAAAAGGCAGAAGCATACGGAGACCCTCCGTGGGAGGAACAGCGCAGGTCCCCACCACGGGAGTCCTAAAATTGTGGAGTTTGGAAACTCAGTTGTGTTTGTGAGATGAAAATGCTTGGACACATGTAGGGTGAACATAGAGTTCTGATGAAAACCAAGTAGACAAAAGTGATTGATTGCTTTTCTCTGAGGGCTCAATGAAGAGGGGGGGCCGAGAATTTTCAGCTCCAGGGCTAGAGAGCCGGGCAGGGCCATTTTCATCAACCCCCTTCAGGGCTGAAAGTCTTCAGGGAGTAAAACAGCGCCACCTAGTGGAGTTGGAGTCGCTTACACGGAGCCCTGCCCCTGTGCGCTTGGAGGTGCATTTCCACTAGGACAAGTCCATCTGAGAATCAGCACAACTGGTGCCTCCCCCAGAAAACCAGCACGAACAACTCCTCACACCAAGTTTACTGATCACTTGCTGATCACTTGCAGCAAGAGGCTGCAAAGCTTCAGCCCTTGGGGAAAACAGTATATAGCATTCTTTGTATTTTTATTCTTTAAGTCTTTTAGTATTATTTTTTGTTATTTTCTTAGTTTTTCAATTTTTTATTTTTATATATTTTATATCTATTTTTCATTTTTTGTTTGCTTTCATTGTATTGTATTTTATATATATACATATATTTAATGTATATATGTATATACACATTATTCATATTTCACTGTTTTTTATATATATATACATTATATATATTTCATTGTATTATATTTTATATATATATGTATGTGTGTGTGTGTGTGTGTGTGTATATATATATATATATATATATATATATATATATAATATCTCTCTCTTTCTTCCCTTCCTTCCTTATTTTGGGATATATAGTTCTTTTTAACAAGCAGACCAAAACACACCCAGGATCTAGGGGTTCTTTTCCTTGTTATTGTTTCTTTCTTTTTTTCTTTTCTGGACAAAATGATAAGACAGAAAAATTCACCCCAAAACAAAGAATAAGAGGTAGTACTCACAGCCAGGAATTTAATCAATACAGATATAAGTAAGATGTCTGAACTAGAATTTAAAACAATGATTATAAAGATACTACCTAGGCTTGAAAAAAGCATAGAAGACACTAGAGAATCCCTTCTGTAGAGATAAAAGAACTAAAATCTAGTCAGGCCAAAATTAAAATTGCTATTACTGAGATACAGACCCAAGTGGAGGCCATAAAAACAAGTATGAATGAAGCAGAAGAGAGAATCAGTAATACAGAAGAAGAAATAATGGAAAATAAGGAAGCTGAAAAGAAGAGGGAAAGAAAACTATTAGATAATGAAGGTAGACTTAGGGAACTCAACAATTTCATAGAACAAAATATCTGTATTATAGGAGTCCCAGAAGAAGAAGAGTGGGGAAAAGGGGTAGAAGGTTAATTTGAAAAAATTATAGCTAAGAACTTTCCTAATCTGGGAAAGGAAACAGGCATCGAAGTCCAAGAGGCACAGAGAACTCCTCTCCAAATCAACAAAAATAGGCCAACACCTCAACATACTATAGCAAAACTTGCAAATCACAAAAATAAAGAGAAAGTCCTGAAAGCAGTTGGGGACAAGAGGTCCTTAACCTACAAGGGTAGATATATAAGGCTGGCAGCAGACCTGTCCACAGACACCTGGCAAGCCAGAAAGGACTGGCATGATAAATCCAATGTGCTAAATGGGAAAAATATGCAGCCAAGAATACTTTATCCAGCAAGGCTGTCATTCAGAATAGAAGGAGAGATAGAGTTTCCAAGACAAACAAAAACTAAAGGAATTCATGAACACTAAACTAGCCCTGCAAGGAATATTTAAAGGAACCCTCTGAGCGCAAAGAGAGACCAAAAGTAACAAAGACTAGAAAGGAACAGAGACAATCTACAGAAATGTTGACTTTACAGGTAATACAATGGCACTAAATTCATATCTTTCAATAATTACTCTGAATGTAAATGGACTAAATGCTGCAATCAAAAGACAGAGAGTATCAGAATGTTTAAAAAAGCAAGACCCCTGAAACAAACAATCCTAAAATGTGTATGGAACCAGAAAAGACCCTGAATAGCCAGAGGAATGTTAAAAAAGAAAACGAAAACTGGAGGCATCCCAATTCCGGACTTCAAGCTATATTACAAAGCTGTAACCATCAAGACAGACTGGTACTGGCACAAAAACAGACACATAGATCAATGGAACAGAATAGAAAACCCAGAAATTAATCCTCACCTCTGTGGTCAACTAATCTTCAGCAAAGCAGGAAAGACTATCCAATGGAAAACATATAGTCTCTTCAAAAAAATGGTGTTGGGAAAATTAGTCATATGGAGAAGAATGAAACTGGACCAATTTCTTACACCATACACAAAAATAAACTTAAAATGGATGAAAGACCTAAATTTGAGACAGGAATCCATCAAAATCCTAGAGGAGAACACAGGCAGCAACCTCTTTGTCCAGCAACTTCTTGCTAGACACGTCTCCAAAGGCAAGAGAAACAAAAGCACAAATGCACTATTGGAACTTCTTCCAGGATAGAAAGCTTTTACACAGCAAAGGAAACAAACAACAAAACTAAAAGGCAACCTACAGAATGGGAGAAGATATTCACAAATGACATGTCTGATAATGGGCTAGTATCCAAACTCTATAAAGAACTTACCAACTCAACACCTAAAAAACAAAAAAATCCAATCAAGAAATGGGCAGAAGACATGAACAGACATTTCTCCCCAGAAGACATACAAATGGCCAACAGACACATGAAATATCTCAATATCACTCAATATCACTCGGCATCAATACAAATCAAAACCACAATGAGACACCACCTCACACCAGTCAGAATGGCTAAAATTAATAATGAAGGAAACAAAAAGTGTTGGTGAGGATGTGGAGAAAGGGGAACCTGTCGGGTTTGGCGGGCAAACTCCGAGAGGCAAATGAAAAGATGATTCCAGACACCTTAGTGGGAGAAAGGAGAGGCCTGGGGACCAAACACTGTAGTGGTGAAAGGTCCTGAGCCAAGCTTTGTCTCCACTTTTATTGGGGTCTTAGCAATACATCAGGAGCAAGCAAAGCAAGGAGCAAAGTGTCAGGATAATTTAATATAATAACAATGGTCGGGATAATAATATATGGGGCAGCATGTGATAAGGGTGAGGAGGCAAGAAGTCCGTGAAGTATGTGACTACCACAGGTGCCCGTTTTTCTTCAAAAATTAAGCATTTACTCTCTAGATGAGAACCTTGAGCCACAGTAAGAATCTGGCCATTTCAGTCAAGAAACTTCCAAGGAGGCCCAGCATTCTAGGCACTCCTCCTTCCTTTGCTTCTCAATTAGTGTCATCCAGGGAGGCATATAAAAGTCAGATTTTGTCTATCCAGGCACTGTGAATTCCCACAGGAACCCTCTTATGCTTTTGGAGGGAATGCAAACTGGTGCAGCTGCTCTGGAAAACAGTATGGAGTTTCCTCAAAAAGTTACAAATAGAGCTACCCTGCCACTCCGAATCTATGCAAAGAGCCCAGATATCCATGGACAGGTGAATGGATAAAGAAGATGTCGTATATATGTATATACAATGGAATATTTCTCAGTCATCAAAAAGAATGAAATCTTACCATTTGCAATGACATGGATGGAACTAGAGAATATTACACTAAGCGAAATAAGTCAGAGAAAGACAAATACCATAAGATTTCACTCATGTGTGGAATTTAAAAATAAAACAATGAACATAGTTTCCCTATGGGAGGGGGAAGGGAAAAAAAGATAAAAACAGAGGAAGCAAACCGCAAGAGACTCTTAACAATAGGGAACAAACTGAGTGTAGCTGCAGGGGAGGGGAGTGAAGTGATGGGGTAACGGAGTGATGGGCATTAAGGAGGGTGCTTGATGTATTGAGCACTTCTTGCTATATGCATCTGATGAATCACTAAATTCCACCTCTGAAACTAATAATACACTACATGTTATCCAAGTTGAATTTAAGTAAAAAAAATTTTTTTTAAAGATTTTATTTATTTATTTGACAGAGATAGAAACAGCCAGCGAGAGAGGGAACACAAGCAGGGGGAGTGGGAGAGGAAGAAGCAGGCTCCCAGCGGAGGAGCCTGATGTGGGGCTCGATCCCATAATGCCGGGATCACACCCTGAGCCAAAGGCAGGCGCTTAACCGCTGTGCCACCCAGGCGCCCCAGTAAAAAAAAAATTTTTAAATAATAATTAAAAAAATAAAAAATAGAAAGCAAGTCTAAAAAATAATAATCTCATCTGTTATTTAATAATTTGAGATGATTTTCCTAAATAAGTGGTTTCTGTCTTTTTGGAACTACATTTTGTCTAACTCTAGCATCGTTTTAAGAAAGCATTTCTAATTTTTCACCTTCTTTGGCTTCATTAAGTATAGATGGAGATTTTATTTTTATTTCTTTTATAATGATTTTTTTATTATATTATGTTAGTTACCATACAGTACATCCCTAGTTTTTGATGTAAAGTTCCATGATTCATTACTTGTGTATAACGCCCAGTGCACCATGCAATACATGCCCTCATTCATACCCATCACCAGCCTATCCCATTCCCCCACCCCCTCCCCTCTGAAGCCCTCAGTTTGTTTCCCAGAGTCCATAGTCTCTCGTGGTTCATTCCCCCTTCTGTTTACCACCCCTTCATTCTTCCCTTCCTTCTCCTACCGATCTTCCTACTTCTTATGTTCCATAAATGAGTGAAACCATATGATAATTGTCTTTCTCTGCTTGACTTATTTCGCTTAGCATAATCTCCTCCAGTCCCGTCCATGTTGCTGCAAATGTTGAGAAATCATTCTTTTTGATGGCTGAGTAATATTCCACTGTATATATGGACCACATCTTCTTAATCCAGTCATCTGTTGAAGGGCATCTCAGCTCCTTCCACAATTTAGCTATTGCAGACAATGCTGCTATGAACATTGGGGTGCATATGGCCCTCTCTTTACTACGTCTGTATCTTTGAGGTAAATACCCAGTAGTGCAATGGCTGGGTCATAGGGTAGCTCAATTTTTAACTTTTCAAGGGACTTCTACACTGTTTTCCAAAGTGGCTGTATCAACTCGCTTTCCCACCAACAGTGTAGGAGGGATCCCCTTTCTCCACATCCTCTCCAACATTTATTGTTTCCTGCGTTGTCAATTTTTGCCATTCTAACTGGCGTAAGGTGGTATCTCAATGTGGTTTTGATTTGAATTTCCCTGATGGCTAATGATTTTGAACATCTTTTCATGTGTCTGTTAGCCATTTGTATGTCTTCATTGGAAAAGTATCTGTTCATATCTTCTGCCCTTTTTTTGATTTGATTATTTGTTTCCTATGTATTGAGTTTGAGAAGTTCTTTGTAGATCTTGGATACTAATCTTTTATCTGTAGTGTCATTTGCAAATATCTTCTCCCATTCTGTGGGCTGCCTCTAAGTTTTTTTGACTGATTCCTTGGCTGTGCAGAAGCTTTTTATCTTGATGAAGTCCCACAAGTTCATTTTTTCTTTTGTTTCTCTTGCCTTTGGAGATGTGTCATGAAAAAAGTTGCTGTGGCCGATGTCAAAGAGGTTGCAGCCTTGTTCTCCTCTAGGATTTTGATGGATTCCTGTCTCACATCGAGGTCTTTCATCCATTTGGAATTTAAGTTTCATTCCAGGCAAAGACCCCATCAAAAAGGAGAATTATAGACTGATATCCCTGATGAATATGGACAACAAAATTATCAACAAGATCCTAGCTAATAGGATCCAACAGTACATTAAAAGGATTATCCATCATGACCAAGTGGGATTCATCCCTGGGATGCAAGGGTGGTTCAACATTTGCAAATAGATCAGTGTGATAGATCATAACAAGAAAAGAGTCAAGAACCATATGATCCTCTCAATTGATGCAGAGAAAGCATTTGACAAAATACAGCATCCTTTCCTGATTAAAACCCTTCAGAGTGTAGGGATAGAGGGTACATTCCTCAATTTCATAAAAACCATCTATGAAAAGCCTACAGTGAATATCATTCTTAACGGGGAAAAGCCAAAAGCCTTTCCCGTAAGATCAGGAACACGACAAGGATGCCCGCTCTCGCCATTATTATTCAACATAGTACTAGAAGTCCTTGCAATAGCAATCAGACAACAAAAAGGGATAAAAGGTATCCAAATTGGCAAAGAAGAAGTCAAACTGTCTCTCTTTGCAGATGACATGATACTCTATATGGAAAACCCAAAAGACTCCACCCCCAAACTAATAGATGGAGATTTTAATCCAGAATTAGCTATACCCAAATTTAATACTGTCACATTCATAAATGGTGTGTTCTGCAAGTATTTGAACTGTAGTAAAATTTATTCTTGCAACAGACCCTTTTCCTTATACTTGTTTTCCTCTTCTTCCCATTGAGAATAAGAGAAGTATAGAAGAATGCTTTCTAATAATTGTCTTTAATTTGAAATTTTAATGCAATATGTGGGTAGAGAATACTGTTGTTATACAATTGTCTATCATAAATTGAATACTGACTCTCTTGATCTCATTATTTAAATGATTTAGGAATAATTGTAATGCACCAATAAAAATACCAATATTTTAGTACTTTAAAATATCACAGTATATCTCACATTTTGGTCCTTAGTACATTTGGAGTGTATTTTGTGTATGGTGTAAGAAAGTGGTCCAGTTTCATTCTTTTCCATGTAGCTATCCAGTTTTCCCAACACCATTTATTGAAGAGACTGTCTTTTTTCCTTTGGATATTCTTTCCTGCTTTGTCTGTCATAGAATAATGGACTGTATAAACAGGAGTTTATTTCTGTCTCTCTATTCCGTTTCATGACCTGTGTATTTATTTTTGTGCCAATATCATACTGTTTTGATTACTATAGCTTTGTAATATATCTTGAAATCTGGAATTGTGATATCTCCATTTTTACTTTTCTTTCTCAAGATTGCTTTTGCTATCCAGGGTCTTTGTAGTTCCATACAAATTTTAGTATTATTTGTTCTAGCTCTGTGAAAAATGCTGTTGGTATTTTTTTTTTTTAAGATTCTATTTATGTATCTGAAAGAGAGAGAGAGAGCACAAGCAGAAGGAGAGGTAGAGACAGAGGGAGAGGCAGGCTCCCCGCTGAGCAAGGAGCCCGACACGGGACTTGATCCCAGGACCCCGGGATCATGACCTGAGCCTAAGACAGATGCTTAATTATCTGAGCCACCCAGGTCCCCCAAACGCCGTTGGTATTTTGATTGGGATTGCACTGAATCTGTAGTTTGGGTAGTATGGAAATTTTGATAATATTAATTCTTCCACCCCATGAGTATGGAATATCTTTCCCTTTGTTTGTGTCATCTTCAATTTCTTTCATCGGTGTTTTGTAGTTTTCAGAGTACAGGCCTTTCAGTTTGTAGGTTAAGTTTATTCCTACGTATTTTATTCTTGCTGATGCAATTGTAAATGGAATTGTTTTCTTAATTTTTTTATTACTTCATTATAAATGTATAGAAACAACCAATTTCTGTGTATTAATTTTGTATCCTGCAACTATACTGAATTTATTTATTACTTTTAAAAGTTTTTGAATGAAGTCTTAGGGTTTTCTATGTGTAGTATCACGTCATCTGCAGATAGTGACAGTTTAACTTCTTTAACAATTTGGATGAATTTTATTTATTTCTTTTTCTGGTTGGAATGCTGTGGTTAGGACTTCTAGTACTGTGCTGAATAAAAGTGGCAAGAGTGGGAGCATCTGGGTGGCATAGTTGGTTAAGTGTCTGACTCTTGGTTTCGGCTCAGGATGAGATCCTGTGGTCATGGGATCCAGCCCTGCATCTGGCTCAGTGCTCAGTGTGGAGTCTTTGAGATTCTCTTTCCCTCTCCTTCCGCCCCTCCCACTCATGAGCTCTCTCTCTCTGAAATAACTAGATAAATCTTTAGGAAAAAGAGTGGCAAGAGTGGACATCCTTGTCTTCCTCCTGGCCTTAGAGAAAAGTTCTCAGTTCTTCACCATAAGGGCTTAATATCCATAATCCATAAAGAACTTACACAACTCAACAACACCAAAAAACAAATAATCCAATTTAAAAATGGGCAGAGGACCTGAATTAGATACTTTTCTGAAGAAGATATACACATGACCTACAGACACATGAAAAAATGCTCAACATCACTCATCATCAGGGAAACACAAATCAAAACCACAATGAGATATTACCTTACAGCTGTCAGAATGGCTACAATAAAAAGGTAAGAAATAATAAGCATTGGCACAGATGTGGAGAAAAAGGACCTTCATGCACTGTTGGTGGGAATGTAAATTGGTACAGCCACTGTGGAAAACAGTAAGGACGTTCCTCAAAAAACTAAAAATAGAAATACCATATGATCCAATAATTGCACTACTGGGTATTTACCCAAAGAAAAGGAAAACACAAATTTGAAAAGATATATGTACCCCTATATTTGTAGGAGCATTATTTATAATACCCAAGATATGACAGCAACCCAAGTGTCCATCCATAGAAGAATCTTTTTTTACCCAATCTTTTTATCACACACACACAAAAAAGATTTCGTGTTTGTAGAGTATTACTCAGGCATAAAAAGAATGAGATCTTGCCACTTGTGAAACATGAATGGACCTAGAGGGTATAATGCTAAGTGAAATAAGTCAGACAGAGAAAGACAGATACCATATGATTTCCCTCATAAGTGAAATCTAAAAAACAAACAAACAAACAAAAATCAGAAACAAACCCATAAATACAGAGAACAAACAGATGGTTCCCGGAGAAGAGGGTGGAGGCATGGGCAAAACGAGTGAAGGGGAGAGGGAGGTACGGGCTTCCTGTTATGGATGAATAAGTCATGCGGATAAAAGGTACAGCATAGGGAATACAGTCAGTGGTGGTGTAATAGTGATGTATAGTGAGAGACAGTAGTGATACTTGTGAGCATAGCATAAAGTATAGACTTGCTGGATCATGATATTGTATACCTGAAACTAATGTAATGTTGTGTGTCAACCATACTTCAATTTTAAAAACTCACAATATAGTGGAAACTAGAAAAAAGTATTGCCATCATGAACTATAAAGAATTTGTTTTATTCCCCTTTTCCCAATGACAATAGGAGATGATAGATGATTTCGATCACTACACCAATACTTACCAAATCTACTCCAGCGACCTCAAGAACTGTCAGGAATTCCTTGGCTCACCAGAAGTCATCAACTGGAAACAGCATTTGCAGATCCAAAGTAAGAGAAATGGGATGTGTGCAGACTCACTTCTCTGTCCTGAACAATTTTCCCTATGAGTCATATCTCCTACACCCCAAGCTCCAGACCCTCAGCCTGCTGCCCAATCTTTTAACTCACTCATAAAGGGAGAAAAAATACCCTCAAATCTTGCAAAGAATGGGTTTTATAGGGAACCATAATATAATTTCTTGATAGCTAAGGATTTGTGGCATATTTTGCAGACATATCCAGGATCCCTTTGAGGGACTGGGTACCAAAGCAGAGCTTCCCCTAGGGCCTTCCGTTCCTGGAAAAAGAATGACAACTGGTGCCATAAAGCACCCCAGATCATGGAGGACAACTGTCATGGTTGTGGACATGCCCCCAGAGTCAGACTGCCTAGAATGGCATCTGCCTGTTACTTGCTATGTGATTCTAGTCACATGACTTAACCTGAGACCATGACTTTCATATGCAAAAATGAGGATAGTAATAGTTTCTAGAACACAGGGGCATTGAAAAGATTGAATGAAATCTTGAATAAGAATTTCTTACTACGATACCTGGATGGGTCTGTTAACTTTTGCTGTGTAACAAACCTCATAATTCTATGAATCAACAGTTTGGGCTGGGCTCTGCAAGGCAGTCCTGTTGGTCTCACTTGGGTTTACTCATGCAGTTGCAGTCCGTTGGCGGGTGGACTAAGGGTCGGCTGCTGCAGCATGGCCTCAGGCACGTGTCTGAATGATGGTTCTGGCTGTCAGTGTTGGCTGCTGTGGTGGTGGCATGTTAGGAGCACATGACCTCGGCAGGCTAGCCTAGGCCTATTCATATGGTATTGGTTTCAAGATCATCGAGATCACAAGGCGAGGGCTAGCCCCAGTGTTCGAGCATTTTTAAGTTTTTCCCCCTACATCAAATTTATCTTTCCCCACTGGCAAAAGCAAATCATATGGCCAAGGTCAGATGCGGTGCAGGAAAGGACTACTCTAGGGAATGGATACGAGGAGACACGGGTGAATGTAGGCCATTAGGGCAGCAATCTACTACACTGAGAACATAGTAAGTGCACGATGGATACTGGCTACTCTTTTTCTAAAACACTGCTCTCCTTTCATTATCAAAAGTACATGATCATGAAGTCCAGAAAACTAGGTTCCAGTCTTGCTTTGCCACTAATGGCTTAATGAATTTCTGGGCCCGTTTTCACTTACGTGAAATGGGGAAGATTGCACAAATCCTGACATGACTCCAGTCACACGGCAGCAGCACTGAGCCTAGGTGCTCTGTAAATCCCAGACACTTCCCACTCCACTGGAGCACTGCTACGCAGAAGGTACTTAAATCACTGTCTCTCCTTGTAATCCCATCTAGGTTCACAGCCCAGCCTGAATGAGGTGATAGAAAATGTGGCAGCCACTAAATCCGTCCGAGTCAAGCAAACACAGTGCTTTCTCTATATGATGGTTAATGAAGTGAAGAAACTGGTTCCCTCCCTGCTGGACGGAAAGAAGTTGTCACCCAGTGAGGGCAAGCCCAACACCATGTGAGTTTGATACAAGTCATTCCACACTACTCACAACTCCCACCACTGACCTAGCCTCCCGCTTTCTCTCCCTGCTTCCACGCTGGCCCATCTGCAATCAGTCTTCTTCAATGCAGCAAGGGTCTTTTTTTTTTTTTTAAAGGTGTAATTCAGACCATGTTCCTTCTCTGCTTAAAATACTCCACCATTTCCTTTCTCATCTGGAATATGTCAGACTTCTGCCTACTTCTTTGACCAATCCTGCCCTTCCTGCACAGTCACTCCAACAACGGTGGCCTTTTTCTGTCCTTCTGTCACCGCAAGCTCACCTATACTAGGGGACTTTGCATCTGCTATTTCCCCTGCCAACTCTGTCTCTCGAGACAATAGAGGTAACAACAGACACAAAGCTCCATACTCATGGATTTTGCTTTTCTCCTGGCCCTCCATAGCAACCAAGAGATGTTTAAACTCTCCTCTCTGGACGTCACCCATGCTCCCTTGGTGAATAAATTCTGGCATTTCGGTGGCAATGACAGGAGCCAGAGATTCATCGAGCGCTGCATCCGGACCTTCCCCACCTTCTGCCTGCTGGGGCCTGAAGGGACCCCTGTGTCCTGGGACCTGATGGACCAGACAGGCGAGATGCGGATGGCGGGGACCATGCCTGAGTACCGGGACCAAGGCCTTATCTCTCACGTCATCTATTTCCAGACCCAGGCTCTAGAAAAACTCGGCTTCCCCCTGTATTCTCACACAGACAAGAATAACAAAATTATGCAGAAGATGTGTTACAAACTGAATTACATCCCCATGCCCTGTGACTGGAACCAGTGGCACTGCGTACCTCTGTGAAGCAGCCCTGCACACAAGACAGAGGATGGGCCTGGGCCGACAGAGGGAAAGAAGAAACTGTAATTGTAACCACCGCTGAAGGAATAGCACTACTGGGGCTCTGGGGAAGCAGCATGATTGGTCGACAAGACCGCCCCGGTCCCTGCACACAAATCGCGTATGGGCTTCTTTAGACTTATCAGTCTGAGGCAGCCCCAGGTATTCCTGCAGTGGCCCCCACATAACTTAGCCCCCACAGTCCGGGGATCTCTGTGACCTTGCTTGATCAGCTACATGTCGCTCCAAATCGCTTCTCCTGGAATCCCTAGGACATGGATTAGTAGAGCCTTGACACATTTTCCAGGGAGGGGTAGTATTTTCTGGGCAATATGATTTATTCCTCTTCCTTTCTATGGCTGTTTCCTTAGTGGTCAGCAAGTGTATTCTGCTCAGTAGGTTTGTAGAGATGATCTATTCCTCTGATTGCTGCCCCAGAAGTACATTAAATATATATAAATATATGTAAGATGTTAGGTTAAACATAGTCACATGATATAGCAGGGAGAATTAATAAGAAAAAGACATAGGTTAGCCTGTCCCCTCCTCACTCCCACACTTTCCTAAACCCACCTGAACCCCCAAAAATAAAGAGATTTTGTGTTTCACTGCATACGTTGAAATGAAGTGGTTCATGATGGGGAGAGCACGGGTGAGTTTACGGAGAGAGGGAAGCGGGAGCAACCAGGCAGTGCATATTTACTGAGAAGAGACAGAAGATGATAGGGAGGGTATGGATACGTACTGCCCCACTTGCCCTCAGCCCGTTATTTCAGGATGCCTGAATTCTATGAAGTTCGTGGGAGAATATGGTTGGGAGTGTGGCAGGGTATTCTTCCTGGTAGGGATAGGTGAACTGGGAGGCTTCCTTTGCCACAGCAAATCACCTGGATTAAGAAACTGTTTCCTTCTGGTCCACCTCAGCCTGGCATTAGGCTATGCAATTGGGGATGAAATGTTCCACCCACCTACCCACACAGAAGTGGACTGACGTTTAATTTCTTGGCCAGTCAGTGTTTCTCAACCTTGGCCCAGCGGAGATTTTACACTGGACAGTTCTCTGTTGTGGGGTAGGGAGTGTCCTGTGCATTTGTAGAATGCTTAGCAGGACCCCCGGCCTCTACCCACTGATGACAGTAGCATCCTCCATCCCAGTTATGACAACTAAAAACGTCTCCAGATATTGATAAGTGTGTGCTGCAGGCAAAGTCACCTGTAACTGAGAGCCAGCAGTCTAGAGAAAGGATTCTCAAACTTGAGCCTGCATCAGAATCACAGGCTGTGATTTAACTGTCAGGCCTGTTAAAACACAGACTGTGGAGCCTAACTCCTAGATTTCGGATTCCACACATTTTGGGTAGAGTCCCAGCATTTACATTTCCAACAAGTTTCCGGGTGATCCTGATGCTGCTGGTCCATGAACCAGGCTTTGAGAACCACTGGTTTAGAGAAATAATAGAACATATTATGTCCTAGAGCCATAGATGAAAATTCATATTGCACACTACTTAGGTATACTGTTTTATTTCTGTAGGTATAATGTAAATATACATTCTAACTGATCATATTAGTTCATTATTAAGGAGGGCACATGTCGCAATGAGCGCTGGGTGTTACACGCAAACAATGAATCATGGAACACTACATCAAAAACTAATGGTGTACTGTATGATGACTAACATAACATAGTAGAAAAAAATAAAAATAAATAAATACCTAAAGCTTCTAAAAACATCATCATTAAACAGTGCAATAAGCAGACACCAAACTACACTTTCACTACTTCCCCATAAAACCTGCTCACTAGAGAATGATTTTTTAATAAAGGAAAAGAATATCCTCAGCTATTGAATGCTGTTCCATGGAAAAACACAGACCTTTGGGTGCTAAGAGTTGCCCAGCATGACCATTTACCTGGGCTGTTGGAAATCTGACCTGAAGGATCTATTGTAGTCAGGCTTCTGGTATGGAATGAGTAAGTCATGAGAATAAAAGGTGCAGCACAGGGAATATTGTCAATGATGCTGTAATAGTCTTGTATGGTGACAGATGGTAGCTATACTTGTGGTGAGGATAGCATAAGGTATAGAGATGTTGAGTCACTATTTCGTATACCTAAAAGTAATGTAACATGGTGTGTCAACTCTACTCAATTAAAAAAAAATGAAAAAATAAAAACAGGTGATTCTGGAAAAAGAAATCTAAAAAAGACTGCCCTGGGGTATAAGGCAGTCTCACTGGAAGAGGCTCTATCAGGTTTTCCTGATAGCCAATACAGTTGTAAGCTTACACAAAGACTTAACCCCAGATGATAAGAATTGGAAGAGTTAACCTATTAAAAGTTATAAAATGCAGTTTTTCCAGGGAACCTCTGAAAGCAAATAGTACATAGAAGATGACTGCCTTGAAAACAAGCAAAACAAAAACAAAACCAGAAATCCAGATAAATTTCTGAGCTTCCACTAAAGACCACAGAAACAAGATTCTACTAATTGTCCCATTTTCCTTCACATGTTTATGTCCTTTCTTGTTTTGATTTTTTATTTTATTTTATTTTTTTAAAGATTTAATTTAATTAATTTATTTGACAGACAGAGAGAGAGAGAGACAGCCAGTGAGAGAGGGAACACAAGCTGGGGGAGTGGGAGAAGAAGAAGCAGGTTCCCAGCAGAGGAGCCTGATGTGGGGCTCGATCCCAGGACTCTGGGATCACACCCTGAGCCGAAGGCAGACGCTTAACAACTGCGCCACCCAGGTGCCCCAAGGTTCAAAATTCTTAGACATAGAAAGAAGTAAAGATGGTACCGTACTGTTATGTTACTCTTAACAAACAATTATATTCTTTTCGTACAATATATAGAAGAAGGAAATGTCCTTGTGCTGTAAAGATGGACATATAAATATTCCTGAGAATCAGAACTGCTTGTTCATAGTAAAACAAGATATGCAAAACCCACAGCATTAGCAAATTTAAACATACCTCATGAAAGTCTCTTGTCTTCTTATCCTCTGAGGGAATCACATTCTTTTTTGCCAAGCCAGGACTGTGGGAATCTCAGTTAGTCCATTCCAGTGTATCTCTCCCCAATCCCTCAGTGGACTATGCATCCTTTCCAAGTCTGAAAATGTCAAGTACACATGGAATTACACCTGCCAGTGGATGAGACACCTCTTGAGAACTGGAACTGGACAGCCCGAGGTGGTCATCTATGATCGTGCTTCCAATTATCTATCATAACAAATAACACACATCAAGCCATATAGCAAGATCAAACTAGTTTATGAACTTTAGTCCACAGAGTTAGGGGTAATAGAATCGCCTTGGATTTTCTTTGGCCAACTGGTGGAAATCTGTGCCATTGCCAACACACTGGATTAACACGAAAGGTGAGTTCGAACAATCTAGTCTAAGATAAATAAAATCCTACCTGACTTCAAACTGTTTCTTCCTCGCCTAAGTTAGTTCCCTTTTGAGATGGAGACAACTTCCAATACTTTTTATCTGTTTTAACATGCTTTTGCTTTTCTTGAATACCAGGAATCTCAAATTAAGGCAAAGGTTTATCTAACTTTGTGACTTAAGCATTTCCACTTACATATAATGAGCTGGTTAGGAAGAGTCGCCTTGAGTCAACACAGACGAGGAATCTGATGAGGATGTTTAACAGGAAAAGCACACACAGTTATCTGGACTGTGTACGACTGTGCTGCAGGACAATATATCGTCTCTTTTTGACATTCTTCTTTTCATTGCATCATTTTTCTCTTCATTAGCATGATCATATCAAAAGGGGCTGGATCTACAACCACCGGGAAAAGTATTTCACTCAGTATTTTGAGAGATACATTTACATATACAACCTATTCCACATTAGGGTAATTTTGTTTTGTTTTGTTTCACTTAAGAAACACTAATATATATTTTATATTTGTCAGGAACTTGCCTAACCACTTCACAAATGTTAGAGTGTTTAATTTAAAAAAAAAACTAGTAATAGTGGGTAGTATTATTAACCCCACCTACAGAAGAGGAAACAAAAGCACAGAGAGATTAGATAACTGGCCAAAGACACACAACTTGTAAATGGTAGCCTCAGGATCCAAACCCTGAGACACAACCAGAACTCCGAACTTGCAGAACCAGTTCCCTGAACCTTGACCCAGAGGGAGGAACTGAATGCTTCTGGTTCCTATATCAGCTAATAGAAACTTATTTCCACCTCCAGCTTCAGGTCTACATTAAAAGCTTCAACTTAGTGATTTTTTAGAAAATGTATTGGGACTTCAACAAGATAAAAAGATTCTGCACTGCAAAGGAAACAGTCAACAAAATTAAAGGCAACCTACGGAATGGGAGAAGATACTTGCAAATGACATATCAGATAAAGGCTAGTATTCAAGACCTATAAAGGACGTATCAAACTCAACACCTAAAAAAACCAAATAATCCAGTCAAACAATGGGCAGAAGACATGAACAGACACTTCTCCACAGAATATATACAAATGGCCAACAGATACATGAAAAAATGCTTTATATCACTCGGCATCAGGGAAATACAAATCAATACCACAATGAGATACCACCCCACACCAGTCAGAATGACTAAAATTAACAAGACAGGAAACAACAAATGTTGGTGAGGATGTGGAGAAAGGGAAACCCTTTCACATTGTTGGCGGGAATGCAAGCTGGTACAGCCACTCTGGAAAACAGTATGGAGGTTCCTCAAGATGTTAAAAATAGAGCTACCCTATGACCCAACAATTGCACTACCAGGTATTTACCCCAAAGATACAGATATAGTGAAAAGAAGGGGCACCTGCACCCCAATGTTCATAGCAGCAATGTCCACAATACCCAAACTGTGTGGAAAGAGCCAAGAAGTCCATGGACGGATGAATGGATAGAGAAGATGTGGTATATATATGAAATGGAATATTGGCCATCAGAAAGGATGAATACTTACATTTACATCAACATGGGTGGAACTGGAGGGTATTATGCTGAGCGAAATAAGTCAATCGGAGAAAGACAATTATCATATGGTCTCACTCATGTGTGCAATTTTTTGATAATAATTAATATATATTTAATTATGTTATGTTAGTCACCATACAGTACATCCTTAGTTTTTGATGTAATGTTCCATGATTCATTATTTGCGTATAACACCTAGTACACCATGCAACACGTGCCCTCCTTAATACCCATCACCGGACTATCCCATCCCCCCCCCCCCCGAAACCCTCAGTTTGTTTCCCAGAGTCCATAGTCTCTCGTGGTTCATTCCCCCTTCTGTTTATCCCCCTTCTTTCTTCCCTTCCTTCTCCTACCTATCTTCTTGCTATTTCTTATGTTCCATAAATAAGTGAAACCATATAATTGTCTTTCTCTGCTTGACTTATTTTGCTTAGCATAATCTTCTCCAGTCCCGTCCATGTTGCAGCAAATATTGTGTAATCGTTCTTTCTGATGGCTGAGTAATATTCCATTGTATATATGGACCACATCTTCTTAATCCAGTCATCTGTTGAAGGGCACCTTGGCTCCTTCCACAATTGAGCTATTGTGGACAATGCTGCTATGAACACTGGAGTGCATATGGCCCTTTTCTTCACTACGTCTGTATCTTTGGGGTAAATACCCAGTAGTGCAATGGCTGGATCATAGGGTAGCTCAATTTTTAACTATTTAAGGGACCTCCACACTGTTTTCCAGAGTGGCTGTACCAACTTGCATTCCCACCAACAGTGTAAGAGGGATCCCCTTTCTCCACATCCTCTCCAACATTTATTGTTTCCTGCGTTGTCAATTTTTGCCATTCTAACTGGTGTAAAGTGGTATCTCAATGTGGTTTTGATTTGAATTTCCCTGATGGCTAATGATTTTGAACATTTTTTCATGTGTCTGTTAGCCATTTGTATGTCTTCATTGGAAAAGTGTCTGTTCATATCTTCTGACCATTTTTTGACTTGATTATTTGTTTCTCGTGTATTGAGTTTGAGAAGTTCCTTGTAGATCTTGGACACCAGTCTTTTATCTGTAGTGTCATTTGCAAATATCTTCTCCCATTCTGTGGGCTGCCTCTAAGTTTTTTTGACTGTTTCCTTGGCTGTGCAGAAGCTTTTTATCTTGATGAAGTCCCACAAGTTCATTTTTTCTTTTGTTTCTCTTGCCTTTGGAGATGTGTCATGAAAAAAGTTACTGTGGCCGATGTCAAAGAGGTTGCAGCCTATGTTCTCCTCTAGGATTTTGATGGATTCCTGTCTCACATCGAGGTCTTTCATCCATTTGGAGTTTATCTTTGTGTATGGTGTGAGAGAGTGGTCAAGTTTCATTCTTTTGCATGTAGCTGTCCAATTTTCCCAGCACCATTTATTGAAGAGACTGTCTTTTTTCCACTGGATGTTTTTTCCTGCTTTGTCAAAGGTTTTTCTTTTTTTAAAGATTTTTTTTTATTTATTTATTCGACAGCCAGCGAGAGAGGGAACACAAGCAGGAGGAGTGGGAGAGGAAGAAGCAGGCTCATAGCTGAGGAGCCTGACGTGGGGCTCGATCCCATAACACCGGGATCACGCCCTGAGCTGAAGGCAGACGCTTAACCGCTGTGCCACCCAGGCGCCCCCCTGCTTTGTCAAAGATCAGTTGCCCAAAGAGTTGAGGGCCCATTTCTGGGTTCTCTATTCTGTTCCATTGGTCTATGTGTCTGTTTTTGTGCCAGTACCATGCTGTCTTTGTGATCACGGCTTTGTAGTATAGCTTGAAATCCAGCAACGTGATGCCCCCAGCTTTGTTTTTCCTTTTCAACAATTCCTTGGCAATTCAGGGCCTTTTCTGGTTCCACACAAATTTAAGGGCTGTTTGTTCCAGTTCTATGAAAAATGTCATTGGTATTTTGATTGGGATGGCATTGAAAGTGTAGATTGCTCTGGGTAGCATAGACATTTTAACTATGTTTATTCTTCCAATCCATGAGCATGGAATATTTTTCCATCTTTTTGTGTCTTCTTCAATGTCTTTCAAGAGTGATTTGTAGTTTCTAGAATATAGATCCTTTACGTCTCTAAGTTTATTCCGAGATAACGTATGATTTTTGGTGCTATTGTAAATGGAATGGATTCCCTAATTTCTCTTTCTTCAGTCTCATTGTTCGTGTATAGAAATACGACTGATTTCTGAGCACTGACTTTGTATCCCGCCACATTACTGAATTGCTCTATGACTTCTAGTAGTTTGGGGGTGGAGTCTTTTGGGTTTTCCATATAGAGTATCATGTCATCTGCGAAGAGAGACAGTTTGACTTCTTCTTTGCCGATTTGGATACCTTTTATCCCTTTTTGTTGTCTGATTGCTATTGCAAGGACTTCTAGTACTATGTTGAATAATAATGGTGATAGTGGACATCCTTGTCATGTTCCTGGT
Source organism: Ursus americanus (assembly GCF_024610735.1). Taxonomy (NCBI): domain Eukaryota; kingdom Metazoa; phylum Chordata; class Mammalia; order Carnivora; family Ursidae; genus Ursus; species Ursus americanus. The sequence continues at coordinate 35,652,292 of NC_142150.1, read as the reverse complement.
CTTAAGGGAAAGGCTTCCAGCTTTTCCCCATTAAGAATGATATTTGATGTAGGCTTTTCATAGATGGTTTTTATGAAATTGAGGAATGTACCCTCTATCCCTACACTCTGAAGGGTTTTAATCAGGAAAGGACGCTGTATTTTGTCAAATGCTTTTTCTGCATTAATTGAAGGGATCACATGGTTCTTGACTCTTTTCTTGTTGATATGATGTACCGAATTGCAAATGTTGAACCACCCTTGCATCCCAGGGATGAATCCCACTTAGTTGTGATGGATAATCCTTTTAATGTACTGTTGAATCCTATTAGCTAGGATCTTTTTGGGAATTTTGTTGTCCATATTCATCAGGGATATTGGTCTGTAATTCTCCTTTTTGATGGGGTCTTCGCCTGGTTTGGGGATCAAGGTAATACTGGCCTCATAGAATGAGTTTGGTAGTTTTCCTTCTGTTCTATTTTTTTTATTATATTATGTTAGTCACCATACAGTTTCTAATTTTGAAAGAGCTTCAGGAGAATAGGTATTATTTCTTCTTTGAATGTTTGGTAGAATTCCCTGGGGAATCCGTCAGGCCCTGGACTCTTGTTTTTGGGGAGGTTTCTGATCACTGCTTCAATCTCTTCATAATTAATCGGTCTGTTTAAATAATCAATTTCTTCCTGTTTCAGTCTTAGTAGTTATAGGTTTCCAGGAAGGCATCCATTTCTTCCAGGTTGTTTAATTTATTGGCATACAGCTGTTGATGAAAGTTTCTAATGATCCTTCCTATCCAACAAGTGGATATGACAATTATAAATATCTATGCCCCCAACAAGGGAGCAGCTAGGTACACAAGCCAACTCTTAACCAGAATAAAGAGACATTTAGATAATAATACGTTAATAGTAGGGGATCTCAACACTCCACTCTCAGCATTAGACAGATTACCTAAGCAGAAAATCAACAAAAAAACAAGAGCTTTGAATGACATACTGGACCAGATGGACCTCATAGATATAAACAGAACACTACACCCCAGAACAACAGAATACTCATTCTTTTTGAATGCACTTGGAACTTTCTCCAGAATAGACCATATACTGGGTCACAAAACAGGTCTCAACCTATACCAAAAGACTGAGATTATTCCCTGCATATTCTCAGACCACAGTGCTTTGAAACTGGAACTCAATCACAAGGAAAAATTTGGAAGAAACTCAAACACTTGGAAACTAAGAACCATCCTGCTCAGGAATGATTGGGTAAACCAGGTAATTAAGAAGGAGATCAAACAATTTTTGGAGACCAACGAAAATGAAAACACATCGGTCCAAATCTATGGGACACTGCAAAGGCAGTCCTAAGGGGAAAATACATAGCCATCCAAGCCTCAATCAAAAGAATAGAAAAATCTAAAATGCAGTTTTTATATTCTCCCTTCAAGAAGCTGAAGCTGGAACAGAAGAACAGGCCTAACCCACGCACGAGAAGGCAGGTGATCAAGATTAGAGCAGAGATCAATGAATTAGAAGCCAGGAGCACAGTAGAGCAGATCAACAGAACCAGAAGCTGGTTCTTTGAAAGAATAAATCAGATTGATAAACCACGGGCCAGACTTATTCAAAAGAACAGAGAAAGGACCCAAATTAATAAAATTATGAATGAAAGGGGAGAGCTCACAACCAACACCAATGAAAGGGAAACTCTCTTATATTGTTGGTGGGAATGCAAACTAGTGCAGCCACTCTGGAAAACAGTACGGAGGTTCCTCAGGAAGTTAAAAATAGAACTACCCTACAATTCAGCAATTGCACTATTAGGTGTTTACCCAAAGAATACAAAAATAGTAATTCAAAGGGATACATGCAGCCCAATGTTTATAACAGTAATATCTACAATAGCCAAATTATGGAAACTGCCCAAGTGTCTACCAACTGATGAATGGATAAAGAAGTGGTATATGGGGGCGCCTGGGTGGCGCAGTGGTTAGGCGTCTGCCTTCGGCTCAGGGCGTGATCCCAGTGTTATGGGATCGAGCCCCACATCAGGCTCCTCCACTATGAGCCTGCTTCTTCCTCTCCCACTCCCCCTGCTTGTGTTCCCTCTCTCGCTGGCTGTCTCTCTCTCTGTCGAATAAATAAATAAAATCTTAAAAAAAAAAAAAAAAAGAAGTGGTATATGTATACTATGGAATATTACTCAGGTATAAAAAAAATGAAATCTTGCCATTTGCAATGATGTGTATGGAGCTAGACAGCATGATGCTAAGTGAAATAATTCAGTCAGAGAAAGACAAATACCATATAATTTCACTCATATGTGGAATTTAAGAAACAAAGCAAATGAGTGTTCTATCTTCTTGATGAATTGACCCTTTTATCATTATATAATGCCCTCTTTGTCTCTTGTAATCATTTTGGGCTAAAGTCTATTTTGTCTAAATATAACTACCCTTGCTCTCTTCCGATTTCCATTTGCATTTCCCTTTGCACATCTTTTTCATCCCTTCACTTTGAGTATATGTGTTTCCTTAAGCCTGAGGTGAGTCTCTTGTAGGCAATATATAATTGGTCTTGGTTTTTTATCCATCCAGCCACTCTATGTCTTTTAATTGGAGAATCAATCCATTTACATTTGGAATAATTATCAGCAGATAGGAATTTACTAATGCCATCTCACTCTGTTCTGCTCTTTGTAATTCCCTTGTTCCTTTCATCCTCTCTTGCTGCCTTCCTCTGTAAATTGATGATTTTCTGTAGTGGCAAGCTTTGATTCCCTTCTCTTACTTTTGTAAATCTACTGTAGGTTTCTGCTTTTTGTTGCCATGGGGCTTACGTAAAACATAGATATAATGGTCTGTTTTACTCTGATAACAATTTAACTTTGATCACCTACAAAAACTCCTTTTAGCTCCTTTTCTGTTTTTGTTGTCACAATTTACATTTTTATATCAGGTATCCATTAACAAATTATTGTACTTATACATATTTGTAATATTTCTGTCCTTTAACCTTTATATTTAGAGTCAAGTGCTTAATCACTACCATATTATAGTATTAGAATGTTCTGAATCTGACTACATATACGATTACCTTTACCAATGTGTTGTATTTTTTCATGTTTTCATGTTACTAATTAGCATCTTTTCATCTCAGTTTAAAGATCTTTCGGTGTTTTTTTTTAATATTTTATTTTTAAGTAATCTCTACACCCAACGTGGGGCTTAAACTCACAACCCCGAGATCAAGAGTCCCATGCTCTACTGACTGACCAGGTGCCCTGCCTTTCAGCATTTCTTTTTAAGGCAGGTCTAGGGGTGATGAACTCCCTCAGCTTTTGTTTGTTGGGAAAGTCTTTATTTTGCCATCATTTTTAAAAAACAACTTTCTGGGTGTAAAGTATTTTTGGTTGGCAGTTTCTTTCAGCATTTTGAATATATCATTCCATTCTCTCTGGTCTGCAAGTTCTCTGTTGAGAAATCTGCTGGTAGCCTTACAGAGGCTCCCTTATAGGTTACAAACTGGTTTTCTCTTGTTTCTTTTAAAATTCTCTCTTTGCCTTTTGACAGTTTTATTATAATGTTCCTTAGAGCAGTTCTCTTTAAGTTCATTTTGTTAGGCGACCTATGAACTTCATAAACTTGGGTATCCAAATTTCTCCTCAGATTTGGGGAATTCTTGCCATTATTTCTTTAAATTGCTTTTTGCACTTTTCCCTCTCTTCTACTCTAGAACTCCAAAAATTCACAAATTCGTTCTTTTAGTAGTATCCCATAGATGGTGCAGGCTTCCTTCACTCTTTTTTCATTCTTTTGAATTTGTGTTCTTTTGATTAGTTTCAACTGACCTGACTTTGAGCTCACTTACTCTTCTACCTGATTTAGTCCGCCACAGAAGGTCCCTATCAAATCCTTCAAGGCAGCCATTGTATTCTTCAGATCCGATTTCTGTTTAGTTCTTTTATATGTTTTCTGTCTTTGTTGAACTTCTTATTTTGTTCTTGTACTGTCCTGATATTGTTAAATTGTTTATCTGTGTTCTCTTTTGGTTCTCTGAGCATCTTTTGATAAATTATTTTGAATTGTCAGGAAGTCCCTGGATCTCCATTTCTTTGGAGCCAGTTACTAGAGGTTTACTGTGTTCTTTCAGTGGTACCATGTTTCCCTGATTTTTTATGATCCCTGTAGCCTTGTGTGTCTTCACATATGAAGAAGCAGTCACCTCTTCCATGATTTTGGTAAGAAAGACTTTCACCTGTGAGTGGGGCATGCTGAGTATGCCAGGACCCCAGGTCTAGTGGTGCAGGGCACCAAGTACAGGAGCATGTGGTGGTATCAGGTCCATGGAGGGGGATGTCTCTTTGACTCAGGCCACTGGGGTCCAAAACATCCTTGGTGAAAACGGGGGTGGGGGGCAGGAATGGGCCACAGTGGCTGCAAGGCTGCTGAGGTCCTCTGTGGTATCTTCAGGCCCAGGTTCAGGCCCATAGTTGCTGGACCCAGTGCTGTGTACACACACAGCTGTGGGGGCTAACTGCAGGTGCCTATGTTGTGGCTGGGAACAGTTACAAATACATACGTAGTGGTGGGGGTCAGGGCAGGTCAAATGCAGGTGCGCTGGCAGCAGTGGCGGCCCTGGCTGTTGGCATGCACTACCATGGCTGCTGAGTCTTGCCACAGGTGCACAGCAGTGGAGGTTGGTGAGGGGGTCAGACTGGGGGCATGCAGGTGCACAGCTGGAGGAGCCAGCTGCAGGTGAGTGCAGTAGTGCAGGCCAGTGACAGAAAACAACCTGATCTAGGCACACAAGCACCGATAGGGAACCTGATTATTGGTGTGCTCTCTCAAGGCTTCAGTCTCTGTCTCAGCATTCAAATGGCAGTGGAAGCCAGCGACAATTGTGCAAGTGCTGGGTGATGGGTGTCAGCTGCAGTGGTCTAGGCTGATGTGTTACACTCATGCAGCCACAGAGCCCTGGGATGACTAATGGTAAAGTTCCCTGGCTCCAGCAGTGGCCAGTGGAGGAGGGAGTGAGGAGGAGTTCAGGTGGCTGGCATCAGAGAATATGAATACCTACGGAGCGAAAGATGGTGAAATCTGCAGAAGGTCCACAGTGGCTGTGGTGGTCACTGGTTTCTTTAGTGGAAAAGCTGCTGGTCTGTCTGCAGAGCAGATCATGTTGAACCATGGATCACTCCCACTACGTGGCTGCTACTAGTAGCCCCTGCATTTCTTTCCTGTTCCTAGCCATCTCTAAATATCTTGGTTTTGCCAGTATGGGTGGGATGAAACAGAAGCGGGATTTTCATATAGTGCTCCAAAAGTCTGGGGAAGCTGGTCACTCATCCTGTTGTTTCTTTTCTGATCAGGGGGAGAGAAAGCTAGGGAGTTCCTTCTTGGCATTGAGCGATGCCAGCCTGGGGGATGGGATAATGCAGCCAAAATGAAGCTATCTTCCTCCTCTTTTTGTGCAATTAGTCTTGAGGTTTTTTTCCACTGTGTTGCTGAAGTTCCCCAAGTGGACTCCAGAGCTCTCCCAGAGCTATTTTTGTTCATGGGTAGATGTCTAATTGTTGATCCTTGTGGTGGGACAGAGGCTGGGGTCTCCTACACTGCCACTTTGGTGACATCACTTTTAAAAATAAAGTTTCAGTATCCTTGCTGAATAGGAAATGTATTTTTGTTTTATTCTTTCCAGATATCATAGGGGAAAATAGCTTTCTGATTTTGTACTGCTTGAAGTAATTTTTTCCTCTATTCCTCAAATAATACCTTATCAGTTTTGATATATTTGAATGAGTATGTAAGTTTCATGAAATTATAGTATGTTTAACAATGGTATGATTTTTTTAAAGAAGAAAGCATATCTAGTTCATCGTCTTTTTCTGGTTAGATCATTTAGAGATGGACATTGTAATCCTATTATCTGTGTCAGTTTTAATAAAGACATGTTTTTAAGGCTACATGTTTTTAAAATCTTTGCACTAAAGCAAGATTTGTTCTTTCGGCCAAAGATTGTGCTTGTCAATTATCATTTTCCATGAGCTGGCTGGATTGGGTTGGTGACAACCCCAAGTCTGGCTGCTGATGCTAGCTTTGTTTGGGCTGGCTCTTTGTTAACTGCTGATGGAAGTAGATTGAGCAATGTAGAAGTCACAGGGTTCTCAAGAGTAGAAAGAAAAGGCAATGCATGGTCACTTCTCAAGCTTCTCACTAAGGTTTAGGGAGACATAGAAATATAATTCCAAATGGGTCATTTCTGTTTAGTTTGAAATTTTAAAACAATAGCTGAGTTAGGAATAGTTTTGTTCAAACATTTTTCATTATTAATTAAATAAGGGAGTCCTTGACCCTACGATGTAAATAATTCCTAAATAAATTCAATATACCAACAGAAAATACTAGTAGTTTAATATTTAAAAATATCATAGTATAATGAAATCCTGAAAAGTAGTATGGCAATCACTAAGTACAAAATTTTGGTTGATTTTACTTTTCCCAACCCAAACAGGAGATGACAGATAACCTTGATCCCTACACCAAAACTTATCCAAGCCACTCCAAGAAATGCCAGGAATTCCTAGGCTCACAGAAGTCATCAACTGGAAACATTTGTAGATTTGAAGTACAGGGACTGGATGTGTGCTGGCTGTTGGGATCTCCTGTGTCTACAACCACAGGGTCACTTTTCATTTTCAACAGCACCCCTATATCCCATATATCTTTACTCCAAGACTGTTTGTCCAATCTTTATCTCAGCTGCCACTACTTCCACTGAACCAAAACTTGAAAACTGCCATGTTGGGGTTTTCACAGGAAATCATGAGCAATATAATTTCTTAATAGCTAAGACTCGTGATTTATTCTCCAGGATCTAACAGAGAGCTAAGTAGGAGAGTAGAGCTTCCCCTCTGTCTCATTTCTGTTTTATCATTCTGTCACATTTATAAAGGAGGAATTGAATGGTTTAGAATATGCTCTCTGGAGTCAAACTACCTAAGATTGTGACTCTGCTGGGACTGTTACTAGCTGTGTGATCTAGGGCAAGAAATAATCTCTCTACAGATCAGGCTTTTTTAAAAGATGTATAAAAATGAGGATGATAGTAGTACCCCAAATATAGAACTACTTAAAGATTAAATGAGATCTTGAATGAGAAGTGCTTAGCACTATGCCTGGTTTTATCAGTTAGGTTTTCAAACCATGCCCCCATAGTACCTTAAAACAACATTAATTTTTAGCTCTCAATTTTGTGGGTCAGCAGTTTGTACTGGGCTCGGCTGGGTAATTCTTCCGCTGGTCTCTTCTAGATTCACCCACGTGGCTGCAGCCAACTTGGGGTATCTCTGAGCTGGGAGGACCGGGTTAGTCCTAATCGCACGTCTGGCCGGTGATGCTAGCTTGATTTGGGCTGGCTGGTGACTGTGCTGAAGAAAGTAGATGGGCAGCATATCGAAGTCACAGAGCTCTCAAGAGCAGAAAGAGAAAGCAAGACTTCGTGCAGTCATTTTTAAAGCTTCTCACTGAGAAATGTTCAGTATTGTTTCACTGGCCAAAGCAAGTTTTGTGGTCAAGCTCAGACTCAGTTCAAGAGGGAAAATCAGGATAGTAAGGAACAAAGAGTCCACTGTAGAATTGTTCGATAAAGTTTGATTATTATGTTTATATCTTGTGCCCTTTGATAGTCACAACTATACTGTGATATGTTCATGAATTGTAATGTCATCCCAACTTTAAATTTTAAAAATGTGGGAGTGATTAAGCCATTTACCCTATAGAGGCCACGTCATGACCAAACACATGGTTTGATGTTAAACCCACAAGCTTTCCAGCTCCTGGGCAGCTTTTCTCTGACACTGAAATAAACAGTTTCATCTCCTATGGTTTCTCATTTTCCCTAAGTAGGTTCACAGTCCCACCTGGATGAGGTGATAGAAGTTGCAGCTGTTAAATGAGGCAAGGGCAAGCAACCACAATGCATTCTCTGTATGATCTCTGAGATAGGAAAGAAGCTGGTTCCTTCCCTGCTGGCTGCAAAGAACTTAGCGCCAGTGGTGGCAAACCCAAGTGCATGTAAGTTGGACAGCAGCTGCTCTGCACTACCCTATCTCTCACTACGATGTAGCCTGCATATTAGTTCTCTAGGACTGCCACCAAAAAATCGATACAAACTAGAGTGACTTAAAACAACAGAGATTTATTCTTTCACAATTCTGGAGGCCAGAAGTCTGAAGTCAAAGGATCAGCAATGCCATGTTCCCTTCAAAGCCTCTAGGAGACAATCTGTCATTGCTTCTTCCAGCTTCTGGTGGCTCTAGGCATAACCTCAGCTTGTGGCTTCATTGCTCTGGTCTCTGACTCTGCCCTTCTCCTTGTGTGTCTTCTGTCTGTCATTGGACACTTGTCACTGGATTTAAGACCCACTAGAAAATCCAGGATGATTTCATGCATTTTCAGGTTCCAGGTGGGCATATCTTTTGAGTGGACACACCTTTCCGTCCACTAGACCTCCCAAATCCTCTTCCAGCTTTCACCCTGGCCTCCCTCCAACCCATTTTCTGCAAAGCAGCCAGAGAAATCGTCTTTTTAAAAATGAAAATTAAGCCATGTCCCTCCCCTGCTTAAAAGACTCTGGTACTTCCCCCTCACCTTACAATAATGCTAAACTCCTTAACAGCCCCGTAAGAGCCAGCATCCACCTACCTTTTCAGACCTCACCTCATCTCTCGCTTGCTGCCCCCAACAGCACCAGCCCTCCTCCTGCTACCTGACCATCACAAGCTCAGGCCCTTGGGATCAGCTCTCGCCTCTGCCTGGAGTACCTTTACCCCCGACCCCACCTAATCTCTGCACGCGTGACTTCCTTTGTCGATCAGGACTGCTCACATCCCACCTCATCAGAGAGTCCTGGCTAAACCACCCCACCTAAAGTCACCTCCCAGTTATTGTCCACATAGGGCCGTTTAATTTTCTTCATATGACTTATAATTATTTGAAATTAGCTACTGTACTTACTTATTTGATGTTTGAATCCACCCCCCCCGGCCCCAAGAGTATTACAAACCCCACAAGAGCAGATACGTTCTCTGTCTTACTCACTGATAAATCCTCAGCAGCTGGAATGGCGCCTGGTACACAGAAAGTGGTAATAAACGTGTGTTTAATGAATTCACTTCACAGAACAAAAGATTTCCAATAAAGAGAATCTAAACAAATTATATGTTTCCCCCATTGATGTCCAGTCCACCGCTGAACAGAATTAAGAACTGATGTCAAGATTTGATCTGGAGACGCCCAGTCCCCTGGCCCTCTGTGTGTTAATACGCATGGAAGAGCTTGATCCACATTGTAGCCCACTACCACCTAGAAAGCACCTCTACTCCTAGAATCCCACTGGATCCATTTGTCTATACTGAGAGACAGACAGGATAGGAGACATTATCCCCATTTTCCTGATGGAAGACAGGTCCAGCTGATGAAACAGCTTGTTCGGGTCACCTGATGGTTGTGGATGGTTAAGGGCACAACTGGGGCTCATGTCTACATCTCCTGCTTCCCCATTGTGGGCTCTTCCCAGGACACCTCCTGAAGCCCTTGTACACCCCTGCAGCAGCCTTCAGACTTCAGCGTTCTGTAAGACGGGGGCTGCCCGCACTCCACACCACGGTCTCTCCCTGGACTTCAGCTCTCCCACAGTGGCCAAGGAGCCTCTGACACCAACATACAGAGCTCTGGCTTGATGGCTTGCAGGCATGTGCTTGACGGCTTGCTGGCACGTGCTTGACAGCTTTGCAGGCACGTGCTTGATGGCTTTTGCTGGCACGTGCTTGACGGCTTGCAGGCATGTGCTTGACGGCTTGCTGGCATGTGCTTGATGGCTTGATGGCACATGCTTGACGGCTTGCTGGCACATGCTTGATGGCTTGATGGCACATGCTTGACGGCTTTGCAGGCACGTGCTTCACGGCTTGCTGGCATGTGCTTTGGGGCACTTATTTAATTGTTTCTGGAATTTTTTCCTTCTGTGTGAAATGAGGGCAAGAACCCCTGTCCTATCTAGCTTGGAGGCTTGCTGCAGCTCATTTCTGTGGGATGCTTACTAACTTCTAAGCACCTATATCCATCGGCTCATTTCCGCTTCCCAATGGTTCCATAAAAGAGGTATGACTGTCTCTAAGATGAGGAAGCAGAGGAGAAGAGAGATGGAGTCATCTGCTCAACACGGCACAAGTAGTCAGATTATGAGCCCAGGCAGTCTGGCTGCAGAGCGTAGACCCTGAATACATGTCCCTAGTTGCCTCTGAGGACAATCTGGGGGGAAGCAAATATAATACTTCACAGGACGGGTGATATTATGGGCTGTTTTTTCCTCTTGTTCCCAATACAAACCAAGAGATGTTTCAACTCCCCTCCCTGGATGTGACCCGCACTGCCTTGGTGAATAAATTCTGGCATTTTGGTGGCAATGAGAGGAGCCAGAGACTCATCGAGTATTGATTATGGACCCTCTCCACCTTCTGCCTGCTGGGGCCCAAGGGGACCCCTGTGTTCTGGAGCCTGGTGGACCAGACAGGTGAACTGTGGATGGTGGGTACTAGGCCTGAGTACCGGGCCCAGAGTCTTGCCTCCTAATGTCACCTTTGCCCACTTCCAGACTCTAGAACTGGATGGGGCCAACCACATCACACGAAGGCTGAGCTGCACCCTGCAGAATGTCCCCATGCCTGTGACAGGGAACAGTGGTACTGTGAGCCTCTCTGAAGCAGCCCTAAGCACAAGACGGTATAGGGTGGACTGAAAATGTGGCTGGAGGACAGATGGCTGGATAGAGAAAAAGAATAAATTGTAGTCAGCGGTAACAGAGGAGACTCTCAGCGGAGGCTGAGGAGGGGGTCATGGGATCCTCTGACTTAGAGCCAATCTGTCAGAAGTACAGGTGCCCCCGACTTATGACCGACATCTGACTGTCCTGTGGAACTGAGCCCCTAACCTGTGGGTCTGTGCTCACCACCAGTAGCGCCAGAATTGAACTGAATTGTTGGGCATCCAGCTGGCATTGGAGGGTTAGAGAAGTGATGATGGAAAAGATACCACGTAGCTGGTATCGGGAGGAAAAGGAAAACACTCTCAGTTGATGTCAAAAGTAATGTGAGGGGTGCCTGGGTGGCTCAGCCATTGGGCGTCTGCCTTCGGTTCAGGTCATGATCCCAGCATTCTGGGATCGAGCTCCGCATAGGGCTCCCTGCTCAGGGGGAAGCCTGCTTCTCCCTCTCCCACTCCCCCTGCTTGTGTTCCCTCTCTCGCAGCCACTCTCTGTTAAATAAATAAATAAAATCTTTTTAAAAAAAAGTAATGTGAATAAAAACAGCTGAAGCTTTTTATCCAATTTTGAGTGTAGGTTTTAGAATCAGACGCCCTGGGTTGGAAACCCGTCTTCGCCACTCACTAGCTTAGCTGAACCCGAAACAGACCTGATCCATCCGGCCTCCAGGTCATTATCCTTCCAGTAGGAATAACTGCTTGTCGTCTCTCAGAGTTCTTGTGAGGGGTGTGTGAGGCCCCGTGAAGAGCTCAGACAGTACCTCACGTATAACTACTGAGACATTTGGGGCTACTTATTGCCATGAATCAACAGTATTTTCTTGATTTCCCTTTTTTCAATCTTATTATTGATGAATTTGATTTAAATTTTGCCCTCATGGGGCACCTGGCTGGTACAGTCGGTTAATCAGCTGACTCTTGGGTTCTGCTCAGGTCGTGATCTCAGGGCCATGAGATCCAGCCCTGCACTGGGCTCCACACTCAGCACAGAATCTGCTTGGGACTCTCTCTCTCGCCCTCTGCCCCTCCTGCTGGGCTTTCACTCTCTCACTCGTTCTCTCTCTCTCTCTGAAACAAATAAGTAAATGTCTTTAAAAAAATTTTGCTCTCATGAAAAATTTTCTCTCTTCCTATTTTTGGATGCTTACAACTTTTGTTTTAATATCATCGATTTAATTTATTTTTCTCTACTTTACAATTACTAGTTTTATGCCTGCCCTAACTTGGCATACTCTCTTGTGTTCTCTTGGTTGTTCCTTTTTAGCTCTGTTTGCGGTTGTTCTCTAGAATGGTTGGCAGAATATGAGTATAAGGAAGTGTAAACAGAGAGCCATTCACATTATAAAAAATGGTTTCAAACAAGGGAGAAAGGTGGGGGGGGAGGGAGAGGCTCCTCCTTGCACCCCTGCTGTGTCTGAAAACAGGCATCTTACACCAAAGTTCCCAGCCTACTTCAAGATGTGTTATCAAAGAACCCCCCTTCCGGAAGCTCACACTCCCCTACCCCCTGCCCGTAGCACATACGATCAGTTGGGAAGGAGATGCTTGCAACTCTTTCGCTAACAACTCAGGCTGCCCAGCGCTTGTCCAGTGGCCGGATTTCAGGCCCAGGCTGACAGACTACAACGCCACTGACTAGGAGGGGGACTCAGGGGGGAGTGACATGCTCCCAGCCTGCCTGCGATAGGGAACCTCATGGAATCGGCTTTCTATCTCAGCCCCAAAGCACGTCTGTCTCTGAGCATGTACTGGGGCCAACATACCAGAAGCCGCACTCCCAAGGCAGTTTGATAGCCTCGCCCACCTGGAAAGGGTCTCCAGTGGTGAACATGCTGGGCACAGACTCCAACCCTGGCAGGCTGTGTATGAATTTATTTCAAGATTTATTCACAGGCATGGGATGCTCCCCATGTCTGACTCCCTATTATTTGGGCTGCTGCAAGTTTATGGTACAAGCTTCCGTGTAAACCAGAGGGACTCGTGTGAGCTTCAGGTGCTGGTGGACAGGTGGCCTAGGTAAAACAGTCATCCTCTGCCCACCAGAGCAGGTAGGAGTGACTGTTCTTTTATTGGAACCTGGGCTCATTTCTCTATGATATTTATGCCAGAGCTAAAAAGAACACATCTTGTGTTTGCATAGATTCCCCCAGTGTTCCAAAGTCCATTCTATTTCTGTTTCTTTTTCTAACCCATCTGGGAGATGACACATGACCTTGATCACTACACCGACACTTAGCAAGTCTATTTTAAACATCCAGGGGATTGGGGCACCCGGGTGGCTCAGTCCATTGAGTGTCTGACTCTTGATTTTGGCTTGGGTCATGATCCCGGGGTCGTGGGATCCAGCCTCATGTCAGACTCTGCGCTCAGGGAGTCTGTTTGAGATTCCCCCTCTGCCTCCACCGCTGCTCCCTCTCTCTCAAATAAATCTTTAAACATCCAGGGGCTTTTTAAGAGCTCCCTCGCTGGCCACGCATCATTAAGTAGAAGCAGCATTTGCAGATTCAAGCTGAGGGCATGTCTGGGGCCATTTGTGGGAACAAGATGGGTCCAGTGGGAGCACAGATCTTGGCAACCAAGGTGGAGGGGTGAAATTCTGTGATTAGGCTGGCCTACAAATAACTTTTCCGCTAAACACTCTTCTATCCATTCTTTGTCTGAGTAAGTTCTATTGTCCTTCAGGGTTTAGCTTAAAGCCCACTTGCTAAGAGATGTCTCTTCCCATCCCCTAGAAGAGTGTACACTTGGCCCAAATGTGGAGCAGACGCCAAATTGGTAGCAGCTGGAGGCTTCACAGCAGACTCCCTCTTGCAGGGAGCTGTGCCCTGTGCACCCCCACTGATGACACTCTAAATGTACTGAATGTGAATGTGTCTTTCTTTGAATCATTTTTTTCAAATGGATCCCCAAACATGGAAACCCCGAGCTGAAGGGGAGTATGCACAATGTCTTGTCTTATACACACAACCAAGAAGCCCTTTGCAGGGACAGCCCACTGAGTGAATGTACTGGTGTCCTGCTCCTTCCCCCTCCTCCAGTCAACCCCATACATGGAGCACCAGGCTTCCCCCTCCTTCCGCCAACCCCACACACGGAGCACCAGGCTCTCCAGTGAAAACGTGTACATGGCTGGCACAAGGACTTGAAGGGGGACACGGACGCCCCCGCTTCCAGATACATGACATACCAGGAAGGGTTCAAATCAAGGAAGAGGACATTTGTGGCATCTGCATATTGTGCAAAAGGCAAAAACAAACCATTCCAAAGAGGAAGGAAAGCCCGACACGCCACACAGCACAGGTGAACCTTGACGATATTATCCTAAGTGAAATGACCCGGTCAAATAAAGACAAGCACTGGGTGATTCCACTTATCCGAGGTACCTAGAGCAGTCAGATTCCCAGAAACAGGAAGCTGTGTGGTGGTCTGCCAGGAGAGGAGAGAATGGGGAGTGGTGGTTTGAGGGGTGTGCAGCCTCTGTTCTATAAGGTGAAAAGGTTCTGGAAGTGGTTTCCACAACAATGTGAATAGACTTAACACTAATGAACTATACAATTAGAAATGGTTACAATGTAAATTTTTTGTTATGTGGGTGTTTTGTTTTTGTTTTACCACAACTGGGATAAAAAATTTGAAGACGTCGCTCCATCGCATGACCACCTGCCGTGATGGCGTTGTCTGCACTGCCCTCTGCTGGTCAGTAAAGCTGATGCGGTGAGGAGCGTGCCTGGCTTCCAGAGTAAATTCCCCGTCCCACGAGCCTTGTATTTTATGGTCACTCATGGCTTTTAAAGCAGGCAGAAACTATGCTCATGAGGGTAATAACTCAGTCAAGAGCCTGCCCCATAAACCAAGGAGGCTGAAAGCCACCCCATCCTTCACGTTTTCCCCTTATACCTGCCCCTGTGACTATACCACCAGATCCTCTCAACAGTTATCCAAGCCTCTACCAGATAAACCATATGACTTTAAAGAATGACACTTATTTACAGGTGTAATCCAGAATCCCCATCAGCTTGAACTCAGGATGAGAAAGGCCTTAAGACCCCCATTTGGAATTTAGGCTCCCTGGACCAGCCCTGACTTGAAGTACATAAAAGCCCACCAGACTAAAAGTCTCCCAGACCCCTCAGTCTTAACTGGTATAATCTTGGTTCAATTCCTCTTTGTTCCTCTCCTCCCCCTTCACGTTCACAGACATTTACAGAAAGGAAGTTCAAGGAGATTAAGTCTGTTGTCCAAGGTTACAGAGCCACTGAGTGCAAAGCTGCATCCCAAATCCAGGTCAGCCAAACTCTTCCTATTTATTTCATTTTTCATTGTTGCCTCTTCCCCTCTCTCAAGCAGAACAATTTCCCTCACCTTTATTTTTTAAATTTTATTTTATTTCAATTCAATTAATTAACATATAGCATATTATTAGTTTCAGGAGTAGAGTTCAGTGATTCATCAGTTGCATATAACACCCAGTGCCCATCACATCATGTGCCCTCCTTAATGCCCATCACCTAGTTACCCCATCCCACCACCACCGCCCCTCCAGCAACCTTCAGTTTATTTCCTACAGTTAAGAGTCTCTTATGGTTTGTCTCTCTCTCTGATTTCGTCTTATTTTTTTTCCCCTCCCTTCCCCTATGACCCTCTGTTTTGTTTCTTAAATTCCACATATGAGTGAAACCATATGACAGTTGTGTTTCTCTGAGTTATTTCATTTAGCATAATACCCTCTAGTTCCATCCCTGTCGCTGCAAATGGTAAGATTTCATTTTTTGATGGCTGAGTAATATTCCATTGTATATAAATATACCACATCTTCTTTATCCATTCATCTGTCCGTGGACATCCGGGCTCTTTCCATGTTTTGGCTATTGTGAACATTGCTGATATAAACATTGGGGCGCAGGTGTCCCTTCTTTTCACTACATTTGTATCTTTGGGGTAAATACCTAGTAGTGCAATTGCTGGGTCACAGGGTAGCTCTATTTGTAACTTTTTGAGGAACCTCCATACTGTTTTCCAGAGTGGCTGCACCAGCTTGCATTCCCAAGAAGAGTGTAAGAGGGTTCCCCTTTCTCTGCATCCTTGCCAACATTTGTTGTTTCCTGTCTTGTTAATTTTAGCCATTCTGACTGGTGTGAGGTGCTATCTCATTGTGGTTTTGATTTATATTTCCCTGATGTCGAGTGACGTGGAACATTTTTTCACATGTCTTTTGGACATTTGTATGTCTTCTTTGCAGAAATGTCTGTTCATGTTTTCTGCCCATTTCTTGACTGGGTTATTTGTTTTTGGGGTGACTGGGGTGATAAGTTCTTTATAGATTTTGGATACTAGCCCATTATCAGATATGTCATTTGTGAATATCTTCTCCCATTCTGTGGGTTGTCTTTGGTTTTATCGACTGTCTCCTCTGCTGTGCAAAAGTTTGTTTTTTTTTAAAAGATTTTATTTATTTATTTGAGAGAGAGAGAGAGTGAGACAGAGCATGAGAGCAGGGTGAGGGGCAGAGGGAGAAGCAGACTTCCCGTTGAGCAGGGAGTCCAATGTGGGACTTGATCCTGGCACTCTGGGTACCTGACCTGAGTCGAAGGCAGATGCTTAACTGACTGAGCTAACCAGGCATCCCAAAAGTTTTTTATCTTGATGAAGTCTCAATAGTTCATTTTTGCTTTTGTTTCCCTTGTCTCTGTCCTTATTTTAAAAAATGGTAGATAATGCTATAGTTAATAATGTTGTGATTCTGATGAAAGCATTTTCTTTCTTTCTCTGTCGTTTTATTTAAGACCATTTTGGATCGTCCTTCCTTGCGCCCTTCCTCTCTCCCGCCTTCCCTGTATTCCCCTCCCAACTATGCATTGAGAGACAGGTAAGGTATGAAATGAGACCCCCCCACACACACACACGCGCAGGGCCAATATTTAGCCAGTAACCTCAAGGCCGTTTCCAGCCAGTGCGGATTCTGATTGGCTGGGACTACAACATCCGCGGTATTAAATATTTGGACTACTTCCTCTGCTTATCCGCAAGAGTAATTGTATGTGTGTCTGCTGGAGAGCTCAACTGGAATAAGGATGACCCGGAGGCCGTGAGGCAGGCTGGGGCGTGGACTGAGCCTGGGACATGGAGTGAGGAGGCAGGGACTCAGATCCAGTTCTGCTACGATCTCTTTTGTGTGACCTTGTGCACATCACTTTCTCTGGGAATCAATTTCTCTGTGGGTAAAATGAAAGTGTGTATGGCCTTGTACCATTTTTGTAAAAGAAAACAGTGTGTGTATATGTGCCTTTCACACGTGTGAACAGAGATACACCCATCTGTTCACGCGGCAATCTCTGGAGAGAGGAACGGGCTGAAGGAGGTCTTTTTCACATTATTTAACCTCTTTACTCTTTTAATTTTCCAAAGCAAGCATTTGTTGTAATTTTTTTCAAACTAATAGTGAAGAAAGTCCTATTTGTTCCTCTTTTGCAGGAAGTCACACTTATCTGAGGTCACAGAGCCTCGGCACCTAATTCAAGGCTGTCCTGCCTGTAGGTTCCTTATGCTGCCTCTGAACAATCAGGGAATGTGAGTGCTGGGCACCACCTGACCCCCTGGTCCCCAGGCCTCAGCAATGCTACCCAGGGCTGGTAACCAAACATCTTCAGAATGTTCCTTGCCCTCCTCCTGCTTACATCTGATACACACCAGCAAATGCTTAGCCAGTGCTCAGCCAAAGCACATTTATCTTCTCCCGTGTCCACTGCTATAAAATGCCCAAACCTGCCCCGGGTCCCGGGAAAGAGCTGTCACCAAACACGATGAATTTCCAGACTCCTTTGGATTTACAGTGACATGAGGTGTTTGTTCTTAAGCCACAAGCCCAAGGGACTGAGCAGGATGTAGGGAAGCAGCATGATTACTGTCCTTGTCATAGGAAGATGCACCAGCAGGGGAAAAAGGTTTTACTGTCTCCACAGAGAACAGCCTTCTCTCTAGCAAATAATCCACCCCAAATTACCTTATGAGAAACCAATTACATTTTTTAATAAACGAATGCAAAAAGAAAGATTGGAAGGAACCACATGTAGCTTTGGATTCAGACCAACCTGGGTGCAAATCCAAACCCTGAACAAGTTACTTAACCCACTTTACTAAATGGACAACTTATTTTGTGCCAGGCACTCTGCTGGGCATTTTACACGAACAGCTCAAGCCTGAAGAGGTTTGTATTGTTCTCAATGTATAACAGATGAGAGAAGTGGGACTCTGGGAAGAAAGCCACAATGTGGGAGGGCTCAGCTGATGAAATTGCTAAGGCCCAGATTCCAACTCATATCAGGACATCAAGGCCAGCACCTATTCCTCTGGATGGTGCCCCCTCTCCCACACATGGTGGGGAGAAGACCTGCTCCAAGCACGCTTCAGAAACCAGGTCTACCTGGGAATGATCCCACTGGGTTAAGTGATCCCAAATCCAGACGCTGACACTGCTTAGGAAGGACAGGCACAAATCAGTGGATGGAAATTGTGCTTTGGCACTCAGCGAACCTAGATTCAAATGTTGGCTCCACCCTGTACCTAACTGTGACCCTGGTACTTCACCTCACTTCTCTGGGCCTCAGATTCCTAAAATGTAAAAGACAACTGGTGAGAGATTCAAAATATGATTATACAGCATCTTGCCCAGAGTTACATTTAGAGGAGCTGCTGATCTCACGAACAGGGTACCCCTGGAGAGCTCCAAGCCAGGAAAGGAGGATGACAGTTCTTGGACCCTGGACTAGTTATGGGTGTGCTAAGCCCCCTTCAGAAGCTCAGCCCATGCACTCGGGCTCTGGCGCATTGACACAGACACCTTAGAGCTACTTTGAGCCTGCCCCAGCCAGCAAGAGGCTCCTTTCTGGAATATCCACCGAAGGCCTATAAGGAAATCAGCCTGCAGTAAATGTGACCTCCCAGCCACAGTACCTCACACACAAGCTGCCTGGTCAAGAGGGGAAAGACCCAGTTTTCCAGGCTGTGCCGCTGGGCCACTTCCTCATTCAGGGCAACAGCAATAGCAGGGCCCTACCTGCTTCCTGTGGCCAGAAGCCAGTGAGAGACTAAAATACTAGGTGCTCAATAGAGGAGATGTGATTTTCTTCACAGAGATTCAACAGAGAGGGCCCTCGGGCAGCCTGCTCTTCAGCAGCCCAGTTCCTGGCCCCCCGCGCAGCGCAATCACTCCCCTCGGTGCTGCCCCGACGTCGACATACACAGCCTGGAGTCCCAGCCGGCCAGCGTGCAGGGCCGCCACAGCACCGACTCGGGGAAGGCCCCGGGCCCTGCACCCCAGACGTGCAGCCCGCCTTTCGGCAGCATCCGCGCACCCTGCGAGCGCAGGAGACCAGGCCGGCCGCGAGGCCGAGCCCCGGCAGAGACGCCGAGCCCCGGCAGAGACGCCGTGCCGAGGTTGCGCGCGCGTACTCACCCGCGAGGACCCGGCGAGGCGAGGGCCGCGAGCAGCCGGCGGGAAGAGCGACGTCACGTGCGCCGCCTCCGCTGCGCTTCCCCACGCGGTCCCGGCAGGCGTCACCCGCAGAAGCTGACCGGCCGCACCCGCGCTGCTCCGGCCCAGGCGCGGCCCGAGCTCCCGGCGCCCGCCGCGCCACACGTGGGCGGCCTCCACGCGCCGCGCCATCCGCCACCGCTGCGCCGTCCCCGCGCTCCCGGGCAGCCCGAGGCGCGCGGCGCCCGCCTTCAACCCCCAGGCCGCCGGAAACGCGGCTCGCGCGTGGGCGGTCGCAGCACCCACGGACGCCTGGAGGGCGACGTCCACGAGGGCGAGGCGGCGTGCGGGAAGGACGCACCCCCGCCCCCGCTCTCCCGCAACGCCTCCTGCCCCGCCAGCCCCCGCCCGAGAGCCCAAGACAGGCCCGCACGGCCCTGCTCTCCCCCAGCCCCGCGGCGAGCGGCCCAGCCCGGTGTGGGGTGCGCCTCACAGGCCTCCCTGGCTGCCGCTTCCGGCGTCCTCTTCGCAGGCCCCTACAGTCCACAACCCAAGCCCGCTCAGGGGGCCCAGGTCCCCTCCTCCTTCCACCCACGGGCGCACCGTAAGGTGTGTGTCAGCCGTGACTCAGAGCTGGGTGCAGCCGAGGCCATCCCCTTTGAGGGTGTCTTCAGCTGCCAGGTGGAACACCCTGTGGTGGGCCTTGCGAAGGACCAGAGAGCCCTGGGCCCCTGAGGGAGATGTTCTATCAGGACAGCCCCACAGACCACCCCACGAAGTGCCCCGCAGGGTTCGGCTAACACCAGGGCTGGGCCAGTCTCGGACCAGCCGCAGACAGCTGACTGGATGCCCCCATTTCTTAACCAGGCCCCCCTTGCTTCACAGCAGCCGCGCCCACAGGCTCTCTGTCCTCGTCGAGTCCAGTGGTCAGCAATCGGTGAGGCTGCAGGACTGGTAACAGGCCAGCATCCATGACCCGTCGCTGCCGGCCCAGCTCTTGAGCCAGGCTGGCTGGGGGCCCAGAAGGTGGGCCATTGCTGGCACCTGCATGGGCACCATTGTGGCTGTGGTGGCTCTTGCTCTGGGCATAAGCTCTGGCTGCAGTTGCTGCAGGAAAGGGGGGCGACAGGAGGCATCCTGACAGAGGAGCAGAGGGTCTACCAGGCCACCCAAGTGACTGCAGAGCCCAGCTCAGTCTGCAAGCATAGATAGTGACAAGAATTCTGTCCAAACTTAAAAATAACCAAACAGGACTGCAGCATCATTACTCATGAAGGCTTTAGCCTATTCTCTTCCTTCTACCACCTCGTTAAAAAGTCAGATACCCAAACATAGAATTGGCTGCCCTTTGGGAAGCCACCATTGTAGAACTAAACATGTTTGCTCAGACCCTCCTCCAAATCACAGAACACGCAAGTCCTGTGGGTCGTGTGCCCTGACACCCTCTTGCTGAGAAGCCCCACCCTCTCCACTGCGGGTTCCAGGTTGCTCTGACTCCCTTTTCGTAAGGAGCCAATAAGCCCAACTTTGTTCAAATAGAGGTGTATTTCTGACGGTCTTTGTAGGAAGGAATCAACAGGGCCACTGTTTTGGATGGACATTCCATGAAGCTAAGCTTTGGAAAACTTACATGTGTACTCGGAATCTGCCTCACTCCCAAACACCTCTATCAGAGAGCCTTCCCTTTGGAGGTGCTGTTTAGCTCGGGTATGCCAGACTGAATTGCCATTCCCTAACCCAAGATGGCAATCTCTTGGGGAGCCAGTTCAGTTTTGTAATGTTCTGGAAACACAGGCTTCATCACAATTTAACCCCAGAGTGGGTCTCTGGTTGTTACAAGAGCAAATTGAGGATGTCCCATTAAACCCTAAACCTTAGAACCACAGGGCATGCAGAACCTGGTTCAAATGACCCCTTGGGGTGTGAATTGTTAGAGCCAATTCTGAAGGCACACGGAGAGACTCCAGGTTCTGGAAGTCACGAAGCATGACCTCAGGGTTGACGAGACCCCACTTTCCTAACTTGGGTTTTACTTCTGGGTATTTCAACTGCTCAAGCTACAGATGGGAAGATATCTGGATACTGATGAGACGGTGTTGGTACAAACTTCAAATCCCGAGAGGAAGAGGCATTTGAAATCCAAGAAACACTGGCGCTCTCCTGCTGGTCGATGTATGCACATTGGAGCTGACAGTCAGCAAAGGACTGACTTACTCTTGCCTCTCATGTGCCTTCTCTGGACTTGTGATCATTACCATTTATAGAGACTTTCTCTATGTGAGAAGTACCTTTCTAAAAGCATCTCACTATATCTTCACAAACCCTAAGTAATTCTCATATGAGGAGACTGGGGTTCAGAGAGCTTAAGTGACTTGCCCAAAGTCACATGCATCCAGTACTACCAATACTGATGCCTGGTACCTACTGAGTTTTAGACTTTGTCCTTTGCAAACGTTGGTTTATTGATTGATCAATTGATTGATTGACTGATTGATTGATTTGTAAGCTCCATGCCCAGAGTGGAGCCCAGAGTGGGGCTCAAACTCATAACCCTTAGACCAAGACCTGAGCTGAGATCAAGAGTCAGACACCTAACCGAATGAGCCACCAAGCGTCCCAACATCGTTTCATTTAATTCTTTGAAAAATGGTTTTTGTTAGGCATTGGGAATATCCCTATTTTACCAGAGAGGAAGCTGAGGCTCAGAGAAGCAAGAAACTGCAGCCGAGCATAGCAGTAAATCTATGGCTTTGGTCCGAGTCAAATACCAGCCTCAGATAATTCCTTGCGCCTCAGTTTGGTCCTCCATAAAATGGAGGTAGCATGTTAAATTCCTTCATCACTTGAGAAGACTAAATGAGCTAATAGACACAAAGCATTTGGAACAGCCCAGATTTTTAAAATTTAACTAATTTTCTAAATTTAAATTTAAATCTATGAGATCTGATTTGCCACCGCTTTAAGAGTGGGATCCCAGAACCAAATCAGACAGACCTGAGCTCACGCCCTAGTCCCAGCACACCTGCTTGTCTACAGGGGCAAATCGTCTCACCTCTCTGAGAACTAATCTCATCTACAAGATGGAGATAATCATGAGACTGATGTCATAAATTGTTACAAGGATTAAACAAGATTATGCAAGGAAATCCCTTAGTACAGTGCCTGGCATGTCACCCTCAGCTCTCACAATGAGCAGACAATTCAGTTTTTGTTTTTGTTTTTTTAAGATTTTATTTATTTGAGAGACAGCATGAGGGGGTGGAAGGGGAGGAGTAGAGGGAGAAGCAGACTCCCCACTGAGCAGCAAGCCCAACGTGGAGCTCGATCCCAGGACCCCAGGATCATGACCTGAGCTGAAGGCAGATGCTTAACCAACTGAGCCATCCAGGCACCCCACAATGTGCAGATAATTCTGTTGGTAGATGTGCGGAGGTGAGCAGCGGTGCACTGGATACACAGAGATGTATCATCGAGACTCACAGTTGAGTGGGTCAGACACCCACAACATAGAAATTACTCATTGTGGAAATGTCATAGTGCTTCCAACAAAACATGATGAGAAAGTGAATGAGGGGCACACATGGTAAGTGGGAAGGGTCTGGCAAGGCTCCGGCAAGCACATTTTCAAATGTATTCAGTTCTGCTGGCCTGGGAGGATTCTTTCAACAGATTCTCGATTTTCCCCTGACAATACATTTCTGCTTGCCTCTTCTCCCCCTACCTCACACACTCCTTCAATCTCCCAGGAAGAATTCTCTCTAACCCCTCTCAACCTCTTTAGCAGCGTGTCACTGTGAGCTTGTCACTTGGCATGAGTTCTTGACCCAAATTGCCTATGAGCTCTTTGGATGGGGGGAGGGATAGTGTGCTCACTGTAGTTTCTTCCAGAGCTCAGCATCAGGGAGAACACCTAGTGAGTACTCTACAAGTTTGCTGAATGAAAGAAAACCAGAAGTGCTCTTGTTGGGGTCCCAGGTAATCCGAGCCATCTATCAAATCCTTTTAGGTTACCTGCTCCTCTTAAATTATTAAATGTATTATTTCATTAATAAACCAGTTTGAAGCCCCATTTTGCCCATTATAAGTGCTTGAATAAATACAAACACAAAATTGAAGTTTTCACTGTCTCAAAATATTCTAAGCAAGTAGACAAAAATAAATAAAGGAATGGGTGAAGGGGAGGTGGCAGCATGGTGCAACCATCCAGCATCCAAGTCCCTTTTAGGACTCTGGGAAACCGTAGAGAGGCTGCTACAGTCCTATCCCAGCCACTGACAGAATGGAGACCACTGGCTACTGTCCGGGAGTCGTTCCTTGGACAGCACACGACGTCGTCTCCTGGACAACTGAGTTGTTGCTATCTGATGGACACCGCAGGTCACATAAAATAAAGAGGTCTGTGTCCTTATTTTGACTTCTGGAAAGCTTAGAACCAAATTTTGGCCCTTTCTGTATATTTTTGTTGCTAAATCCAACCTGACTATAATGAAAACGTTCCTGGGAGATGCAAATTTGCCCAATTCGGGAGGTGGAGGGTAGGGCGATTTCCTGAGATGCCTTAGGACAACTAAAGCTCTGGTGACCGTCAGAATCACAGTGGGGTCCATATTTGAATTTGGACAAGGGGACCCTTGCAGTTCCCTCTAAAACTAAGGCAGAAGAACTGACCTGACCCCTGGTGATTTTTCCTTATCTTCCCTTTCTTCTGGTCTTGGTGTTGTTTACGCTGACTTTAATAAGAAGTTCACTAATATAAAACCTTGAATGCTTCCTCATCTCCTGTGGAATGAATCTAAATTCCTTAGCCTGATGTTCAAGGCCCCTGTCCTTCCTATCCAGCTTCATTCCTCGGTACTCATCTCCCCACTCCTTCTTCCATGATTGCTATGCTCCACATTCGACTCAACATATTTAAAAACCAGACCTGTGCTCTCCTATGCTACCCGCCGTATCTTCCTAGCTTGCAACGCGGCTGCAATCGAGCTGCACACGTCGGAGCAACACTGCACATCGGGGCTGCATGTTTTCTCGCTCATGAGCAGCAAGAGTATGTGTGGAAAGGGGTCTGGATTTTGTTTTAACTGCTGAACACAGACAACAAGTGTACAACCAACTCTGACAGCAACCAATGTGTGGTATTTCCACGTAGAAAACAAAGAGCATCTCTTAGATAAAAATGTAGAATTGTCCCTGCTTTCTGACAGCACCCAATTCAGAGCAAAACTATACTTCACTGAATCCTTCCCCAAACTAACCCAAGTCCAGAGCCTATAATGAATCCCCGCTAGCCTTTCCTTATTGAGGTGCCCCAAAGTTCCCCATGATATGCTGCTCTCTCCCTCACTGCAACAAGCCAATAACCCCAACTTTGCAGGTGTGTTGTCCTGGGAGTCTGGCTAAAGAGTACTGACACTGAGAAGAGAAATCATTGGAAATTTTCATGCAGGAAAGTGATGTGATAAGACAGTTTTTAAATGAGCACTCAAGCCCCTGTGGGTTTATGGGGGCAAGAGCAGAAGCCCCAAATCCAGGTGATGGAGAACCTGAACTAAAAGTGAGAGGGGATGGAGAAAAGGGGACAGCTCTGATAATCACGGCAGAGGAGTTAGCATGGGAAGCTGGGGAGGACACGGAGCTTTAGGAAGAGGGAAGAAACAAAGAGTACCTGTCCCAATTACGAGGAGAGTGAACAAATCAGGCAGGAAACATGGAAGGGGGAACAGATATGGCGGGTAGCATAGGAGAGCACAGGTCTGGTTTTTAAATATGTTGAGTTGAATGTGGAGCATAGCAATCATGGAAGGAGTGGGGAGTACCTACCTCACAGAGTTTTTGTGAGGAATAAAGAAGTTAATGCATGTAAAGCAGTTAGAACGATGACTGGCACAGAGGAAAATGAACACTGAATGTTTGCTACTATCATTAACGTTCTTATCTGTATCCTTACTAACTGGTCCAAAGCAGGCAACAACATGTACTGCTGTTGAATTTGGCTGGAGCAGGGCAGGAAACTGCTCAAAGCCTGAGCTTCGGAGCTTAGAACCAAGTTGGTCATTTTTTTTAGCGGCCTACTAAGTTCTCTGTGTAACCTCCAGCACTCCCTCCATCCCAAGCTTTGGGGATAAGAGCCAGGGATAATTGAGAGAAGAGAAGGCAGTCCTAAACGTTTATCTAGAGGTGTGGCATACGGCTGGTCTGAGCGAAAGATGGACACCTGCCTCAGAAATGTATTTTTAAAAAGTTTCCCTGGGTCCCTTGTTCAAATAACATTTATCCCGAAGGAATAGCATATTTAACCAGTACTTCAGACTGGGTGCCACTTTTCCATCAGGGGAGAGACGGCGTTATAGGACCACCAGATGGTAGTAGAGGTGGCGGCTGGGGTGGCCAGAGGAGTCTGGGTGATGCGTTGCTGTTCCCAGAGTTTCTGAAGGCTTATTAGAGGAAGGGTTGCCAGAAGGTGCTGGATGCGAGGGAGTGAAAAGGATGCAGAAACACCAGATGTCTGCTAGGATGAGGTTGGTCTAATGGGGAAGCAGGAAGCCTAAGTTGCAGTTCTAATTCTTCTTTCTAGCTGGGACACCCGGGGCAGATTAGCGAACCTCTCTAGCCCTGGAGGGTGCAGGAATATGGCAGGGGACTCTGAGTCTAAATGCGTGCTTTAACGCGCCCGTGTCTGCCAGGCCGCTCCTTGTCCGGCCCCGCCTACTGTGAAGGGCGCCTTCTGGGTCTAGAGAACAGCCGGTCTCAGCTCTCAGGGAGGTGCGGGTTTCCAGGCAGCTGCCTGTGACACTGGGTTGGCCTCTAGCGGCCGAAAGCGCACAGGCGCAACAGGGTGACGTCTAGGCTGTGACCAGAGGGGATCCTGGGGAGCAACTGGTATTTCTCTGAGATACTTTACAGAGCTCTCTCGTCAGCTGAGGGCGGGACACGAATCCAAGCTGAGCCGCTGTGTACTTGCATACTTGATGTTTGTGTGTCGTTCACAAGTACTTTCAGATGCTCGTCTAAACCAGCGATCAACCTGTGAAGTTGTCATTTCCATTTCATAAATGAGGAAGCTCAGAAAAGGTGACTTGTCTCAAAGTTTGGAAACTTACCAGGTTTGTCACAGAGCAGGATTTGGCACATGTTTATATGGGCTTTATCCAAGGAAAGGGAATTGCAGAGATGGAGAACGGATTTCAACACAAAATGACCTCAATTGCTAGGTGGCCCATGGCAGTGAGGTGTCGTGAGTCTTGGAGCCAGAACTAAAACTCCAAACTGTCAGGTACTAGGGGAGGGACTTGGGCAAGTCAACGCCCATTCTCACTTCCCTCATTTGTGGGATGGTTTCTCAGAGGATAAATGACACTACCTGACATAAGAAAATGCAGTATTCATACTACCTTGAACGTACGGATAAAAATATAGCATCTCTTGGCAATTTTTATCTTTCCCAACTTAGTTTCTACCTTCAAACTAGACTACAAATGGGCTAACTGGGGTTCTTCTCTGTCCTTCAAGTTTGCCTGGGGTTCAAATACTTGCAAATATGAAAGGAAATCTGCCTCGTCTGCAGGCTAGCTGAGAGGTATGGGGCAATCTACCTTTCCTGGGCTGACTGGCCTTGGGAGTTTTTCCCAGTGGCCTGGCATCACAGTGATTTACCCAGCACGCTTGACTGAGCATGGCCCTGGCTGGGAGGATTGCATTTCATCCAATGTTGAAATCACTTGAAATTCCTCTTGCTCATCCAAAGATACAGAAATAAAAGAAGCAACTCATGGTCCTGCTGAGGCGAGATCTTTATTGTTAGCCGTTCTTGCATCTTTTTTTTCCTATCTGTCAAAAACAGATGGATCCAGTAATGTAAGAATCACATGCACATGGATGATACCTCACACCCCACACACATTTCACCAAAAGATCAAGTTATATTTTTACTGTCTTTATCTGTAGGCTTTAGAGCTTCTATAGAAGCTTTTGAGTGGAAAGACAAAATTTTTATCACTTTCACTTTTTCAGTGTACCAACACTCAGAGGGTTCATTCATTCTTGGGTGGGATGAGGCAGGAGGCCAAACCATTCTTTTTAAATGCCCTGGCCTAAATGTTGTCTAGAGACTAACCCACATGCATGCATTGTGAATCAATCGAAGTGATGTCCAAACTCCCTTTTTCCCCCTTCCCCAATCACTTTCTCACCGTGGTGCAAGCCCCTTCGCTTCCTGCGTGTCTATTTTACTCCTTAGTATTAATATAGAGAAGGTGCTCAGCTACTTGAGGAGCTGAGGATTCACAGTCTTTCTAAACCACTCCTGAGATAGGTCTCCCTGCAATATTTACTTGTCCTCTGCCTGTTTGACCAGTGGTCACCAGAATGAGTCATCCATTGGGCTTTAATCCACAGCAGGCTGGAATGACAGCAATACCAAGGCTATGACTTTATTAAAGCTCTCACTTCCCTCAAACCTGATTATATCAAAGCTAATTTTATTCAATGCTTGACCTGTGAGCTTGTGCCAATTTGCAAGTTTTTTTCCAAATCACCTTGTTAAATCAACTAAAAAGAGTTTATCTTCTTTCATATATGCAGTTTCTTAACAGATTCAGGGAAACAGAATCTCTCTCCCACAGAGGACTTTTCTACATGCTGTGGTATAAAAGGAATACTCTTTACAAAATTGGAGTTAGGGGTTAGGAACTACATCCACGCCTTTTAGTTATACACACACACACACACACACACACACACACAATATACACACATACATCACTATATAGTTACATGTTATACATTACATATGAATTTTATAGTTACGTATTATATAATATATATAGTTTACACGTATATAAAAATATGATTCCCCAGAGATCTGATCCACATATAGATCTAAGGAACAAGGAAAGTAAAATCTCAAGACCAAAAATCTCTTTTGGGTTCTGGATCCTTAAAGAAACCGTACTTCCACAGTGTTGCCATTATTCCTATCTGTATTTAAGACACACACCTAGAACACGGACCTATTGTTGGTCCCTTCTTCAGTGTCTTGTCCATTTCAGATAAGCATGATGCAGTCTGCACATTCAGATCCATTCACGTTTATGACTTCGTTTTTAAAGCTGAGTGCTCACCTCTCCCTTATTTTATCTACACTTTTCTAAGGATTTTCTCCATACTTCTTTTGAGGAAGAAACTGGTACAGAACTCTTACCACAATGTGGGAGTACACTCTGGAGACTTGTTGCTTGTGACCTAATTGAGACTCCTATAGCTTCCTATCTCCTCCCACTCAATAGTTAGTACTTGTACCTTTTCTGGACCCTCTGCCACTTCAAATGTGCCTCTTATATATAAATATTCCTTCACACGTAACTCAGAGCTTAAGCCATGTTCCATTGACTTTTGAAACTTCTGCCGACACCTGGTCTGCCACATCTGCTCAATATTAAGACAAACCCTCGGAGAGGAGTCACTCCTTTCAGATTCTGCAAGTTAGTAATCAGTTATTCCCCACTAAGAATTTGTAGTCACATCTTTATCCACTAAAGACTCTAAAATATTTCACAGATAAATCCAGGAGCTTCAAATAAGCAGGTACTTTATCAATGAGAAATACTGCCCTTGAAGCAGAAGAACCAGTTTTAGAAAAAGCTTGAATGAAATAAGCCTCTATGCATTTACTAAGTATCGACCTATACACCAAAATTACGAATGAAATAAGCCAAACGATAGACCTCTAGTGGCAGCAGGACCTGAATGTTTATTAATTGCTTCACTTTCTTCTAACCAGGCAACTCTTTCCTCGATCTCATTTCTCTTCATCTGGTACTCAGCCAACCTCTGAGACACAACTGAACTGCCCCCTCCTCCAGAAAGGGATTTCAGGCCCTCACTGAGTTCCCTCCTTTAAATCCTTAACACTTAAACATTTGCCTCACAATTCCAACCAGTATTGATGTCTTCTATGCACATAAGCTCATTTCCACAAATGCAGACTACAGAGCAGGGCCTTATGTCCCCTGTATTACCACAGTGCCCAACGCAGAGTCCTCGTAACACTGATCTCATGGAGTTTTGGACACGAACCCTTGTGGGAAAAAGACACGAGCTAGGTCACCCCATCCCATCTCATGCAACCTATGGGTGCTAGCCCTCTCTGACTCATGGTTCACTTAAGAGCACAGGAGGTTCAAACAAGTAAACTAAATTGATTTGGGTTCTGCATCAAGATGGCGAGTGTAATTGGTAGTGTGAAATAACGTGACACCTGAGAACTTTTGGATTTACATCACACCACTAGTTCACAGGCCTGACCACAAATGACCTTTCCATTAACGCCCACATTTACCAGTTGGTGTCTTTCACACTGTGTTTCTCTCAAGAACATTAAACACAGAACCCTACTGCCCCATTGTTGTGAAGCATGGAGGCTGTGCTATATATTGTTTCAGAATCGCTGGCATTCCCAGTGGGAACAGAGTGGGCCTCACCCTCTCCTCAGGACTGAGTCTAGAGAATGTGTGCTGAAGGAGTTTTGTGACATTTTAACCTGAGTACTGTTCCAACCATTGTCCATGAGTGCTTCCTACAGGCCTATAGTGCTACACTGCTGATCACAATAAATACGAGGTAAGCTGCTATGAGCTGTGCCCGACCCAAAACACTTGTGGACACTTTACAAAGCAGGCTGTATTACTGCACATCCTCAGTTTCCTAATTTCAGAAGTCTGGTGGGCCTACTCTTTTCCCCAAACAGACTCTTAACATCTCCATTGCTCTCATCTTTGCCAAGCGTGGGCAACAAATATTGCCTTTCACACTAAAATCGTGTCATTGACCTATCAGGACATATAGTGGGGACTGTTTTCCAGTGCTGGGAGTAGACTACATGGATGTATTTTCCAACCTTCTGTGGCAAACAGGTGCAGTGATAGAAGGTCATAATCAGGCCTCTAAAGTGAAGGGCACATAGGCTTTGGAATGAGAAATATCTGGGTTCAAACGTAAGTGTGCCATTTGCTAGCTGGGTAACCTTGACTGAGTTATAAGTTCTGTTTTCTCATCTGCCAGATGGGAATAACACTACCTCCCTCAACAGGGTTGTTGTGAAAACTGTAATATACACAGAGCCCCTGGCATATCGCTACAATACAATAGATACTCAATAAATATTAGTTATTATTTTTATTATCCAAGAGTTTGAATTGGCTAGAGTCCAGGATTTTTTAATTCACTGTTTCAATCTTCCCAGAAAAGTCATCTAGGACTAAAGTTAAACATGTATTTATCCTGCAAGGCTGTTAAATCCTTGTAAAGTTAACTTAGTGGGTAGAAAAGGTTAGAGCACTAAGGTGGAAGGATGTTGCCCTTGCCCCCACTCCCTTATGGCCCCAACATACACACACACCCAATTAAACCTGTATGCCCAACTATCCATGTCTCCAACCCTACTTAAAATGCCAATGGTCTCAAAGGTTAGAAAACTTCCAACCTTTTAAAACTTAAGAATGGGAAAGTGAGGCCTCAGAGCTGTGTATATTCCATTAGAAAAGGAAGGAGGGAGAGAGAGGAGGGATAACTGCTATATTTTCTTGTCATTAGCAATATAATGGCTTCCATGTGCTGGAATCCCAGTCTGATGAGAAGAAATGACTCGAAGGTCATGGATGGACCTCACTGTCCACTGTGAAAGTTCTCGCAACACCTTTAGGCCCCACAGCTTCTTCTCGAAGAGACCACCATCTCCACCAATGATGGGCATCCCATCAGCCTCGTTGGGGGGGATCTTGTGTTCCAGAAGCATCATTAATTCCTCCAGCTGGTAAGCAAAGGCAGCAACCTGGAGTAGAAGGGTATGTATTGCTTGATGGAAATCCCCTTCAGCTGGAGTAAAATGCACCTGTTGGTCTTCTAAAAGCCTGGCCAACATAACATGGAAGGCACGATAAGCTTGGAGGTTCTCTTGGAGTCGCTCTGCCTCAGTCAGCTCACTCCACCGATCCGTGCTTGCCACTGGCACACCATCCACAGAGTCCAGGTTTATGTTCTCGTTCAGGCCCTGATGCTTCATCTGGCCAAGGATACATAAAAACATCACATCTTCTGTAATTATCCCAAAATTCTCATTTAATCCCTAAATCTCATGTAGTCTTATTCACCTTCTTGGTCAAGGATCCAAATTGTAAAAAAAATAAAAATTCTAGAAAAGGAACTCTTCATTTGGGATCCAATGACTGGACTTAGGAAGACCTTATTCTCCCTGAAATGATACATACTGCCTTGATTCACTTTTTGTGGGAGAATCTGCAGCTTTCATTAGATTCCTAAGGTTGAAAACTACTGGTCTACAATTTCTCCTTCCCACTTCGAACTCCCTCCTGGAAACCGAAGTACTTGAATCATACTGGAGTTTTAAGTATTTAAACATACTTGAAGACACTGGCCAGACCTATTACGAAGCCCTAGAATTAACCCATTGCAGAATTTTTCTAACCCCCCTCTCCCTCATTATCCACTCTCAATGGTGAGGACAATCCTTTAGAGAATTCAGTGGGAATCAGTTGAAAAAATAAAAATTAAAAAATAAAAAAAGGCACTTCAAAGAGTCTGATTTCTAACTGGTGAGGCTGTGCAAAGACAAACCAATTGTCAGAGAACTTAAATTTAGAACTCTCCTTCAGTGTTTCTATAATAGTAGGCCTGAGGCGGAGACTGATGAGAATCTCCCTCTATCAGAAAACCAATCTGGAACTCCATGGTTAGCTCCTTGACTGGATACTTCCCTAAGTGCCCAATGAATCTTCTAGGGGATCCTTTTGATAGTGTAGGTGACCATTCTATTCAGACACACAGACACTTGATCTATGTAATGAAAAAGTGGGTGGCTAATACTGTATAGGAGAAATTCTTTGGGCTTATGCTGCTCTTCTCCCAAGCCTATAAACCTCACTTTCATTTACATAGCTCAAAAATTCAGAACAATGTGTACGAAGAACCCACACTCAGAGGGCCCATGGTTAATCTATTCTGGTAGAATTCAGACTGTAGGCAAATTAGGACTAGCCTCCACACGTAGCCAATCCCACCCAGAAGCCTATGTCTATTTTCTTACTCAAAGAACAGGTCTCCTAAACAGCCTAGCCAAGAAAATAAGGTCATAGGAGTTTCCTTAAGAAAAGAAACCATGTCAAACGATAGGTGCCCAGTCTATGAATGACTATATGATTAGGGCCTTTATGATTGGTAATGGGAGCTGGAACATGATGGTAAGGGGCTGCATCAGAAGAGATGAAGTGAAAACAGACAACAGCAAATTAGGCAACTTACATAAGATTCCAAAAGAGCAGTCAGGTCTGAACGAATCTTCCTCGCTAGCCAGATAGAGCGGCTACAGAGGTCCCGGCGGTGAGGGGTCAGCGTTGAGTGCTCTGCAAAAGCCATCCCCTAACTCAACTGTCCCAGGAAACAAGTGAGCTGGGTTCGCTTCTGTCTACACTGGTCCAAATAAGAAATGTGACTCTCAGACTAAATCCACTGGGCATTCTCTACTAATGGGATTGTGCACCCCACCCCCACCCCCCTGCCTGACTCAGAGGTGGCAGCAAATTCCTGGCTGTGGATTTTTGTGCCTGTGGAATCAAAGGCCCCTTTCTAATCAGCTTTTTTTCCTGCAGTGTCTGCCTCCATCTCTCTCCTCCACTCAGTGCTGAGCCTACTTGTTTTTATGTCATTGTTTTGCTTTTGCACTTAGCAACAAGGTCACTATCACACTAATCCTCATGACACCCCTGCCTAATGTGATCTACTTTATACACACATAATCAGTTCATTTTGTTATCACCCTCCCTTGCACTCCCCATGTCATCTTCTTTCTTTCCTTTTTTGGCCTGATAAAGTATTCAATAATATTAAGTTATTATTATCAGTATAGCCGTCATTGATTAAGCGGCTACTCTGGTCCAGACACTGTGCTAAAGGCTTTAAAGCCTTTATTTGATCTTTAGAACAATTCTATGAGATACATATTATTTTCCCCATTTTACATTAAGAAACTGAGGCTTAAAGAAACTAAATAATGTGCACAAAATCCAGGAAGCAGGCACAAAATTTAAATATGTCTCTGATTCTCCTGTTGACTTTGCAATTTCGTTCTCTAGGTTTTTCACATTTTGTTCAAGAAACACAATTTATGTCAAATAGGTTTTTAAAAAAATACAGCATCTTTTCACTTCTATCGTTTTGTTACATATTTAAAGTTAGTTTCGTTTACACTCAATTAGAAATCAGCAAAGTCAGACCTCTCTAACCTCGATCATGGTGCCTTCCTCGCAGCTATAGGATGAGGAAGGTACTGTTTAGGCCTGTTCTCTTCCGAAGGACAGGAAACACCCAACCCTGACTGGGAAACATTTCTAAGGCAGTCTCAAGTGACAACATGCTTTTCTTTTTCTTCCTTATCCCAGTCATACCACATTGCTTCTTAACAAAATACGAGGATGAGCTGAGCTTTGAAATGAGGGCAAAAGAGTTTAATAGCACGTGCAGAGTTCTCTTCTATTGCATCTAACTTAACTCTGTAGGTTAGAAGATGATGCTCCCTGAGCAAGAGCTGCAAGTGTCATCCCCAAATTAATTAGCTTTCATGATTTCATACCACAGACATTGCTTCTGAATCGAAACACATGCCTTCTCAGGTGCAAACTTCCATAGGGAAACAATAAGCAAGGGGTGGAGGGGAGAAAAGTGGGACTGGCAGCTCACAGTAGGCCTTTTAAGAAGGTAGGAGGATTCTATTTTTTTCTTTAAGTTAGTACTTGCTGTGGACACTGAGTTTTGTGAAAAAGCACTGGTATTAAATGCTATCAAGGTCTTGTCATTATCAGACTAACATAAACCTCATAGCATCCTTAACGTTCTATTAGATTAATAAGGCCACTTTTTCTAGAAGTCTGTCAAAACAGAGGACGGGTTTCCAAGTTGGCCAGATGATCAAAGAATCCTATGGCATTAGAGATCAAGAACGAAAGAGTCTGAAGTGAACTGACTCTGCCCGAGAGAAGCAACAGTACCTGCCACATAAACCCTGCACTGGGGACACTGGGTTCTCAGTTAACGGCATCAACTGTTTTCACCCTTAGGATAACTGTAACTCAGTACAATCAAGGAAGACAAGTTGCTTCCATGAAGACAACTTTTATTTTTCTTCTTTACATATTTATTTTGGATATGCCTTACCTAGATTAAGAGAAAACAAGGATTTGAAAAGCAAAGTATCCCTTTTATTATAATTTCTTTTTACATAACCTTTTCAACCTAGATTCAGGTAACTACCTGTCTCTCCCATCAAAGGAGAAGGGTCCTGCACATTACAACAGGCAAAAAAGGCTTTTAGGAAATAAAAATATTTTAAATTGATCCATTACAATTTTTCAATTTTCTTGAGTACATTGGAAAGTGGGAAAAGGGAGGAGGGAAAATGGTACTTCAAACAACCAGACCGTAATAACCTTAGCTGGGTTTAGTACACTCTTTGTATTTTTTCCAACAGGTACAAAGGAGGTTCAAGTGCTCTATGTAGATGCTTTTCCATACCTGAAGTCTTTTTTAACTCCCAGTAATCCTGGCCAGTGTTCATCCGAACTCTCTGGAGCATAGTAAGTCTCAATTATGCAGAATAACCCTGGGCAACCAGAGATTAGGGAAAAGCGCATCTCCCAGAAATAATACTCGTATCTCAATTACATTTTTAGAATTTTGAACTGCCAATTCAAATTGGAGAATATGCAGTGGGAAGAGTTATTAAAAAGGTAACTCAATTTGACTAAGAGTAGAAAATGCAGAATTTTAAGACTAAAAGGGCTCCTTGGAAGGACACAGAAGTACAGAGCATGAGAAGCAGACAGGGAAAGGGAAGAGGGCCTAGTATAAGATGGCTTACTTACACCACTCTTTATTGTGCTAGCATCCCTTTCTCAAAAGGAAAAAAGATAAAGTCCATACAGAATATTTTAAGATTGATGGCAAACTGCTATAATAATTTATTGAAGCAAACTGTAAGCAAATGGTATCTATAAAGAGGTCAAAAAACAAAAGGAGGAAGAACAGAAAGTTTCTAATTATGAGAACTAACTTGTTGCTTTGGTGGGAAGGAGTGTGATCTAGGGAAGAACATGTTTTCCCTCAATCTCATCAAGTTTTTTTATGTAGTTTGCTTTTGTGTAGGTTGTTAAAATATCTGATGACTAACCACTGCAAATACAACTTACAGAGACAAAGGAGAAGATAAATGTGACAAAGACAAAGGCAAGTGTGGGGCACAGATGTGAGCTAGTGAAACAGTACAAAATGGATTTATAATGGGAGTGGAACAACTTTGTTGTAAACCCACCCAATCAACCTGATAGTATTTTCAAATGTACTCAACATACCAAGTCAATTCCAAATCCTTACTGTGGGCAGGAAAGCATATTCTACATCCCTTCTATCCTTATTCCATTTTCTACCCCCACACTGGAGGGATGGCAAATCTGCAACACTCTGAAAAGAAACAATAGTGCATTTAAGTCTATTCACTGTAGGTGTCTGAGTCCCTATCCCCTGGTATCCCAACCACTGATACTAGTGGGTGTAAAGTAAGCCTCTTTCAGAGATGACATTTTGTTACCCTTCTTTTTGGGAAAAAATAAATCAAAGAGAAAATTGATAAACTTTGTAGTTTTAGTGTTTGTGAAAAACAAGCTGTTCCTTATTTTGCTCTCAGCAAAACTTCACTCTTTCCAACAGCCATCACACATTTCTGACAATGAATAGGGCAAGCCTTTAATTCCAGCTTGTGAGGTACACAGAAGGATGGAAACTGCCCTTCTAATTCTCTAAAAATGAGCCAAAATAGGTTTTTAGTCTTCTGGGAGTTAGAAACTTGTACAAAAACACCACCTGCCTCTCCCATAGCCAGTAATAAGCAATTCACCCCAAGAAAATCCCTATCTCAATGGAAGTGGTAATTCCCAGAATTTTAGGTGAAAGCCAAAGCCATACGGATTATTAACTTTGTCTATGGAAGCCTTTCCTCTTCTTAAGTGTTATTTTCGTAAAAGGGAAACAGAACAGAATAATTTTCTTTGACTTCAAACTGTACGAGTCATAGACTATCTCTTCACTAATGGCAGTGTCCTTCACTAATTGGGAGCTGGAATGAAACAATGATAAAGCAAAACCAAAAACAAAGCAAGGGGCCAGAACTGGGCCAATAGGAAGGTGTATAGAAAGAAATGATGGGGACAAAAAAAATAAATTCACAAGAGAAAATCTTTTATCTGTAATTCAGACCCTGAACAACCCTTCTCATTCCCTCAAAATTCCTAAATCGCAATGCTCTAAAAACTCAAAGAGCACTAATTACCAAAAACCTAACATCCTTCCCTAAAAAGGCTTCTGAAAAAGCACTAGGCTACTGTAGTGATTTTGTTAGTGCTGAGGACCAGCTTTCTTTAAAGGCCACTGGAGAGCTATGATTTTAG
Source organism: Ursus americanus (assembly GCF_024610735.1). Taxonomy (NCBI): domain Eukaryota; kingdom Metazoa; phylum Chordata; class Mammalia; order Carnivora; family Ursidae; genus Ursus; species Ursus americanus. The sequence goes on along the minus strand of NC_142150.1, from coordinate 35,615,515 downwards.
AGGCTGGCTGTGCTTCTTCAACCCTATATCTTGCCTTCAAAAGTACCTTTTATGGAAAGGACCCCATGTCAGAATAACCTAATCTCTCCCAGCCCCACAAAATATAGCAACGAGGACCCCACCCCCCCAAAAAAAATCAGACTTTCCGTTAATAAATAAGGAATCTCAGGTTCCACAACACAAAACACACATGTTCAAAGTGCAAATTTCTGCCATTAGTCTGGGACTTTTCTCACTGATACAGAGCCCTGTCTTACAGTCAGAGAAACCACGTGGAGGGCAGCCCCCTCCCTGTTGGGAGCCTGCTTCCAAGCTAGTGAGCACCACTGAGAACCAGATGGAGGTGTTGGAAGGGGACTGAAGTGCTGGGGTCACAGAGGAGGGAGGTGGTCCCCGTGAATCCTTCCTTTCTGAAACCCAGCGGGGAATGGAGAAAATGGGGTTGAGTGAGACAGGTGTGCTGTTTTAACAGCTCACCCTGCTAAGGGGCCTAAAGTGCCAAGTCAAGCTGCCAGCCTCGAGAGATTAGAACTGTATGATACTTTGGGGATAAGTGTGCTGCAGTGGGTAGAAGCCAGAACCATAGGGCAGCAGTGAAGGAGAAGGGGTTTAGAGGACAGTAATATACTATCAAGAGTTAAAAGCTGATCCAGAGCACATCAGAGTTACAGGTTTAAGAAAGGATCTGCCGGCGAGCAGGAAGTCTGCCTGGCTGGAACTGAGTAGGAGGTTAACCCTCACTTTAAGAGCTTCTTCTTTTTTGCCTACCTTTTTGGTAAAGGCAACATCAATTTTATGAAGGGGACAATAGAGGGAGAAGAAGGTGGGTGTAGGTGTGTGTGCTGTGATCCACAATGGAAAGAGCAGGCCCTTCAGTTATTTTACTAGATTTTAAATGCTTTAAATTTTTTTTTTGTCCTTTTTATCTTTTAAATACAAAGTCTGAGCTGTCCCAGTGCCCAAAGTCTTCCCTTCCACTAAGGTCCAGTAGAGTCTGAATCTTCAATCAGAACCTCTGTGGTAGCACCGAGTATATCCGAGTTCATGACCAGCCCTTCAGTGCCCCCACTGCTGCCACTTCCCACAAAGATCTTCCCATCAGCCATCAGGCTCACCCGTTCTGTCCCACTACAGTATGACTTTGACATCCCTTCAGCTTCCAGCAGGAGGCACTCTCCAGAGGTGGAGTTTCCCAATGGCTCAGGAAGAAGAGGAAGACCCTGCCCATCTGCAGGTTGTGTCAGGGACTCTGGGTTAGTGCCCAAGATATCTGTGCTGGTGATGAGGGCGCCTGCATTGGCAGCCAGAGCTTCAGCAATCAGCACCTCAGGGTGGCTTTTTGCTTTGTGTGCCACTACGCTGTCCTTCTTCTCAAATTTTTTGCCACAGATATTGCAAGAGAACTGGTAGAAGGAATCTGCATCATGCTTCTTCATGTGCCAATTAAGGGATGCCTTCTGCCGACACGTAAATCCACAGATCTCGCATCTAGGAAGGGTGGAAGAGGACATGGCTGATCAAACAGAGAAAGGAAGGATGAGAGTTCTTCTTTAGGGTCAGGGCAAGAATTTAGAGGTCACATATATAGGCTACTGCCTATATACCCCAATCTCAATCCCAATATTCCAGATCTTGGCTAAATTGCTTAGTAAGTAAAGAACATTTTCCCTGGATTTCATTCTTTAAAAGTTTTTTCAGTAACACACTTCTTGGGAAAAATTAGGAAAAGCAAACTAGATGGAAAATTAATGTTTCGTTTGTTTAAAAAACCAAGGAAAGAAGTAGTTCACTAAGTAGCATCCCTAATACTCTAATCTGGTAAAAGTCAAGAGCAGTGGCGACTGAAATGTTTGCACAGGGGCTAACCAGCAAGAAGGGCAGATACGCGCTCCTCACCCACATGTCCACCAGTAAACAAACACTCACTGTAATGGCTTCTCGCCAGTATGAATCATCCGGTGCACTGCCAGATTGTGAGAACTCTTGAAGGCCCTAGCACAATATTCACAGATATAATCCCTTTGATCTAAAAAGAAAAATAATGTGGTCAGTATTCCATTTAGAATCCCTCTAAGTATTTAACTTTCCCAGGTCACAATAAGTAAGCAGATGATTAGTCAGGTCAGTTACAGTAAGAGCAATACTGTTTTCAATGTATGAAACACCTGGGATAAGCAAAATTTTTATTTAAAGGAATATACCATTTTCAATTTTTCTTTAAAAGTCCATACATTCAGTAGCATAAAAAAAAATTGTTTAAAAAAAAAAACACAACTAAACAAAGCAAAACAAAAACAACCTAATGGAAATATGAGAATTAGAACCCCAATCTCAATCCCAGTAATCCAGATCTTGGAAAAATTGCTTAGTAAGTAAAGAAGAACATTTTCCCTGGATTTTATTCTATAAAAGTTTTTTCAGATTGTGAAAGCTGAAAGCTTACATATAAAAAATTTGGCACTCAAACCACCACCACAACAGAATTTGGCATTCCCTAGAAGAAAAGTGATCCACGATTAAAGTGGTAATCATATCTTCTGTTCCAGGTTTTAAAACTGTTACCCAAAATAAACAATTTAAACTTCTCTTAAAAGGTTCAAGTTGCTGCCATCAAACATACGCAAACAGTACTTGTATTCTTTACCTTATTCTTCTACCCCACATCTTCTGCACCATTCAACTACCTACCCCCCGTCATTTCACAATCCCCCCAAATTTCACAGGATTTTTGATGAATTTGGCAACATGGTGTCCAATCTATGGGCCAAAGGAGCACTGCACTTAATTATTTCTTTATCACTTGGTTTGGGAGAGAAGCAGATAAGGAGATGCTCTGTATCTCTTGAATAAATGACCACTATTGTTTTCTATGCCTTTCACTTAAAATTGCTACAAAAAGTCACAGTGAAAACATGAGGATAAATTAAAAGGCAAACAGTAACCAATTTAATTCTATATTCCATCCCAAACAGTTCTAAAGCCGAGGGTAGAAGAAGAGCCAAGTTTGTATCAAGCTTGAATACACTCAGGAATCAGGAATCACTGGGGGATCCTAGTAAATGCAGATGCTAGCTGAACAGGTCTGAGGCAGAGTCTGAGATGCTGTATCTTTCTAACGCGGCTCAAATGACGCCAATGTCTTTGGGCTATCTTCTACATGCTAAGCAGGCAAGGTCCAAAAATGCACTTTTAACCCAGGGACAACTCTTAGTGTCTCCCAGGTCTTGTCCACCTTTCCAGCTTCACAGTCGCATTGCAAATCTGGGTGGGGCATCCACTTGCTTAAATAAAACACATCTTCAAAGGGAGTCTGTCTGCACTAATTCGGAAAAAGAGAACTACAATAACATCATAAAACGGTACTAACCAGATGAAAATATTTGGAATGGACTGAATTTCTTTTTTTTTTTTTTTTTTAAGATTTTATTTATTTATGTGACAGAGAGACAGCAAGCGAGAGAGGGTACACAGCAGGGGAGTGGGAGAGGAAGAAGCAGGCTCCCAGCGGAGGAGCCCGATGTGGGACTCGATCCCGGAATACCAGGATCACGCTCTGAGCCGAAGGCAGACGCTTAACGACTGCGCTACCCAGGCGCCCCTGGAATGGACTGAATTTCTAAAGCAGTTTGTCGTAGTAGGCCTATAATATTTACCTAAAGTAGTCTCAACTGGTTGTCAAAAAACTACTTTTGTAGAGAATAAAACAGAATTAACAGGGAGAAGGAGTGGAGAAAAGGCAGCAGGTAGCAAGGAACAGAGTGGAGACAGCCCTCTCCTTGAAGCAGCAGGGTACGATGCGCAGACCTTAGACTCTGCAGTGATTCAGGCCTGAGCTCAAGTCCTGGTGCTCTGAAACGTCTACTGTGCGCCAGGCCCCGTGCAGTAACCAGCACTTTATATGTGATCTCATTTCATCCTTACACTAACTCCACAATATCGGTGACATTATTATCCCTTTTTTTCAGATGAAGGAAAGTGAGAAGTAACTTGTCTAAGTCACACATAAAATAAAAGATGGGAAGGGTACATGTGTCAGTATAACCCTGGGTAGGAGACAACTAGAATTCCTACTCTTACCCTCTACGACTGTTGAGAAGATGACATGTAATAATCCAGTGTCTGGGACCTACTGAATTTGCTCTAATACCCAGCTTCATTTGTTCCCATTAGCTGAACTTCATGGAGACTGTCAGTGGCTAAAAATGAATGAAATCTGAAATCATTCTGCATTATGTATAATGAAGACATTCGGTTTCTCTTTTTGAGTCAATACCTCCTACATGACATGTGATGTAGATGACATGTGAATTCAGTAGCTAGCCTTCATGATTGCAGCAGAAGTGCCAGGAGCTACTTAGTAGTTACCATAAACCAAGAGGCAAGCCTCTTTACCATCGAGGCTCTCTCTTCATACTCCTCACTTCTAGTCGGTAAGAGCTACTGAACTATCGACCTGAAATGGAATTAAAAAACACTGATTCTGCTAAAAACTAGCAGTGTGACCAAAGGCAGGTTACTTAATGTGCAAAGCCTCTGGCTTCTTAGCTGTAAAACAAGGAAACTCCGTGATGTTGAACAGATGGATAAGCAATAACAGTTGATACAGGATATGTGCTCAATAAACAATTATCCTGGTCATAAAAGTTCTTTAAAAAGTCAAAGGATAAAAGTAAAAAGTCCCAGTTTGTTCATCCTTTGTAAAATTTGTTTTATTACATTTTATTTTCATACCTTTCTCTCACACTTGACTGTAGACTCTTAAGATTTACATTAGAAAAAAATATCATTACCAATCTACACATTTAAAAGTAGAATGCAATTAACACTTGATAAAACATATTATTTCAAAAAGTACCTGTATGATGTTTGGCATGTCGTAGAAGTTGCTTCTGGAGCCTGAAGAGTCGCCCACAGGAGGGATGAGGACATACGTATTTCTTCTTCAGCAAATGCTGATACTTAATGTGGTGCTAAAACAGAGAAAATAAAGAGGGGTAAAAATGAAGGCTTCCCGAAAGCTTGTTCCTTTGCGAAGTCAAAAGTGCTAAAGAGGGGCACCTAGGTGGCTAAGTCAGTTAAGTGTCCAACTCCTGATTTTGGCTCAGGCAAGCCATGATATCAGGGTCCTGAGATGGAGCCCCCTCCCACCCCCCACCTACCCGGGTCAGGTTCCATGCTGGGTGGAGTCGGCTTGACCCTCTCTCTCTCCCTCTGCCCCCATCCTCCCCCCAAAAAAGTGCTAAAGGAAAACCAAATAATCTGAATATGGAAGGGGGGTGCAGTATAATAAAATAGTTAAGAACACAGGCTATGGAAATAGACAGACCTGGATTACAATCTGGCTCTATCATTCATGAGCAGTGTGACCTCAAGAAATGTGCTTAAATACTGTGAGCTACAGTTCTCATTTGTAAAATGGAGATAACTGTTAAGTGTCTCACAGTGTTACTGCGAGGATATAGGAATCACGTGTTGTATGGTGCTTAGTGCAGCACATGGCATACAGTGGAAGAACAGAAGCAATCACTATTATCACAGAGACAGAATCAGAGAGTAGGGCCTTAGTCTCGCATTATCCTTGCTGCTAAACTAAAAATCAAACAGGCATTTCTTAAGCTTTAGTGATAAACATTTCACTTTCATGTTTTCTGCCAGACCTAAATATAAGCAGTATTTTTAATTCATTAAAAAAATCTAAAAACAAAACAAAACAGAAAAAACAAAAACCCTAAAAATTTACGTAAACATTAGTCAAGAAATCACAGGTCAGAGAAGCTAATTTTATTTTTTAAAAATACACATTAAAATAAAGTCTCTTCATCTGTGTCTTTGATGTGTTGGTACAATCACCTCTTATATCGGAAGTATTTACACCACAATGGGCAACAGTGGACTACTCCAAGGAAATCCTTTATTTGACCTCATGTTCTTAGACATTTTTCTTTTAACACAATAACTAAAGTAATTTTATGCCTTTTTAAACCTGAAAGGCTGCCTTACATAACAATTTACTGACCTGCAAATAGCGAGGGTGAGCAAGAACAGTTCCACATCCTTCCATCTCACAACGGACATATTGGATTGGAGGCTTTTTTCTATTATCAATATGTGAGAAAAGTTAGCAAACGGAAGAGGCACTCTGCACAGTGGCTTAACTCAATGCACTAAAGGGAACAGCAATTTTACAGCATGAAGAATTAAAATCTCTTTACTAGCATATAGCTTGCACAGAATTTATGTTAGAAATAACCAGAAACGACCAAATGTTTGATAAGAGTTTTAAAAAATAGCATAAAATAAACTAGTAACCCTCCAAATAGTAAAAAGGTGTTAACATTTTTAGGAACTTTAAGACCCTACAATGGAAATAAAAAACACAGGAACTCTGCATCAAGGACATTAACAAAGTTGCATTTGAGAAATTTTTAAACAGCCATTCCTGCAGGGTAATTATGAGTAATTATGTGAGCAAAGTGCTTACCACCAGGAATAAGGAACATAGTAAAAGTATAAATTACCTCCTTTTGGGTAATCGTGGACTTTTGTCATCTTTTCGCCTTCTTCCTCTCCTATAATTAAAGAACAGAGTAACTGTCCACATCTTCCAGATTGAAGCTTACAGACTGAAGGATGACTAAAGACATATACTCAAAACCAAAGAGCAGTGGCAGAAACAAAGGATAATGCAGGATACAGACAGCCAAAAACATATCTGACGAGCCAAACAAAGATGTCATTCTGAAGTAATTTCACTTAGATAAATCTGCACTACAAATACATACCTATCATAAACTATACATTACAATGGAAGATTTCGATAAACCTCAAAGTTACTACTTGAAGAGTCGTTCTAGTAAAAAGTCTATCACTTAAATTTAATCAATTTAAAAAGAATAAAAGAGTCTATTATCTAAAAACCCTAAGAATATAAATTATACTCTCCTTTTAATAGAACCCAAAAGCCTAAACACTTAAAACAAATCTTATTTCTGCAACAGGCAATGATTGCTGGACAGGAAGTCAAGATTCTTCCATCACTAGCCGTCATCTGCCCTTTTTTTGAGGATTCACATTTGCCATACTTTTTCTCGCTATCTCACCCCCTCTACATCCCATTAGCTACTGTCTTGCCCACTCATTTAGACGTCTTTAAGTATTGCTTTGGATTAAATTTAAACTTTTCAAGCTTCTGAGAGAGCCTCTGCAATGAAACTGTCAGCTGCTTGAGGCAGCAATATGCACCTGTCAATAGCCCTCCTCACACTCCCACTCTTTTTCCCCACCAGTGGCTTCAAAATCTGTTAGTGTTCCATTTTTAGTAGTAATTGCCTACTCACTTCCTAGGAGGTTCCTCATCCTCCCTAATTTCATTCTCTTCTTCTTTCACCTCTACCTCTACTTCCACTTTAATTTCTTTCTTCTCCTTCTCTTCTTTCACCTTCCCAGATTTTCTCCGTGGTTTGGGGGTTTCCCTGAAAACACAAACACATTTCAACATTGGTATCCAGCAAAGGATCTTTGCAAGGGGAACTGTGACAAAGGGTAAAACCCACAGTTATCATCGATTTATTTGTAAAATTATGATCCTTAGCTCATGAAATGTGATTTCCAGTCAATTGTTCCTCACATGCACAGTAAAAGCTAACAATACCTGGGAATCAGAACACACTACAGTTGTAAAGAGAAAGACTAAAGTAAAACATTCTAAGTATTCAGGCAATTGATGATACCCTGTATCAAGATAAAACATACAGAAATCCAATAATGTGGATATGATCAAAATAAAGTTCTATAACTAGAAGAGAGGGCTGTGTGAAGGAGTTATAAGATGTTAAGTTGGCAAAACAAGTGCATAATTACTCATTTAAAATTAAGTCTATACCCATTAGTTTAGTAACAAGGTGAAATAAAAGCACACAACAGTGCTTTCCTAACTTATTTTTCATTGACATGTCTGCAGTAAAATCTGAGACGTGCCTATCTAAGTGGGGTTTGTAGGTCTCGTCTCTTGGGTCGTCTTTGAATGGTATTTCCTCTTCACTGATTAACATCTCTTCTTCCTCTTCCTCCTCCTCCTCACTGCTAAAAAGAAGCAAATTTCTAGATTAGAAATTCTAGTTGTAAGGATTATATCTCACCGGATTTTATTTGCTAATTAATTTAGAGGTTGCCAAAGATTCACAGTAAGTTATCTATAATTTTCATCCTTATGGTCTAATTAGATGGCAATCTAAGCTTTTTTAATGATAACTGTAACCAAAAAATACAAAAATCCTAGAACTACTATTACTTCATTAAATAAAGGTAAGGTGATGACTGCTCAATGGTACTAAGAGCTAAAACCACACCAAACCAAAACAAAAAAAAACCCCACACCAACGGACTTTATGCGGTGCCTGAGTGGTTCAGTTGGTTAAGCATTCGACCCTTGATTTTGGCTCAGGTCATGATTTCAGGGTCGTGAGATGGAGCCGCACATCAAGATTCTCTCTCCTTCTCCCCAACCCCCCCTCCCAACCTCCTTCTCCCTGTCTTAAAAGACAACAAACAAAAACAAAGACTTTATAATCCTGTGTCTAGTAATCCGATGATCTGTTTTACTTTTCAAAAAGATCAAAAAGCCAAAAAAAAAAAAATTTCACATGACTTACCATGGAATACAAATTTCAAAAATCCTGGTCAAAACATCCACACTTCCCATTAGTGGCTAGCATGGACTAAGCCAGAATACAAAAGTACTCAAGACTTGCTTTCTGAACTAAGGTAACTGAAGATGACATGGTTAAATCTCCAAATCAAGAACAAAATGACATCTAAACTAAATACCAAAACCGATTTTTTTTGGTAAAGGCTCAACGTTCTTTCAAGCAGGAAACAACTTTTGTATGTGCTTTATGTCCCCAAAGGTTTAAATATGAAATATGAAGTTTCTTACCTAATGCCACCTGGTGACTGATGTTCTTCTGCCCCATCTGGAAAAAGAAAGCAGAACAAAACCTTATCTTTATAAAAGAACCCTGTATTACCACACCTGCCCCTGAAAGGTAAGCTGTTCAACATTGCATTTAAAATCAGCAGGCAACCGGTTATTAAATAACCATACTCCACTCATACTGTACCATAATCAAGCTGATCTGTATTTGGTTCTGACTTGCAGATGAGCTGCAATGAACCAGTCTTTGACCTAGAACTTCGAGTGTTCTCTGTGTCATGATGCCGAGAAACAGACGTCCTGCTACTGCTGCGCCAGCCCCGGCTAGGCCTAGTTGCAGCAATGGAAACTTCCTGAGGGAGGGTAGAATCATCTTCTTCCTCTTTCTCTTCCTTAGGATCTAGATGAAAACATATACCATTGGCTTACAGTTAACCAATAACCATCTCAGTATACCTACTATTGCAAATAAAAAGTTAATAAAAAAGAAGGTATATTAATTTTTTTTCAGAAGAAAAGCCTCTCAGGTTTTTATACTGAGGTAACAGAAACAAGATGAGAGAAAATTTACCCTTATTGTCATCACTCTAAAAACTTCCATGTTGTCAAGCAGTAGTTTTATATCATCTTATCTACTAAAAAATGGACTGCTAAGAGAAGTGCGCAAAATACACCTACTTCAATTCATGAGATTATAACCTTTATATCCGAGACAAAAGAAACTAAATTAAGTGAGTGGTCCCAGAAAGATGGCCAGAACTTCTTATAAAAGCACAAGAAAGAAAGAATTCCAGGTTGGGATGTTTTAACAACCGAACAACGCTGAAAGAAACTGCTAAAGAGGAGTCCCACACTAAAAATGCCTTCCCTTGACTCTATTCAATAGTTCTTAGAACCACACCATGAATTTGAATCAATCTGTAGGGCAATCATGACAAGCTCTGCTTCAGTCATCCTAAGAGATGCTGTGCAAAGGTACACAATCTATCCCTGTTATCCTATATTTTCTTCATGCTTTGAAGGGTGAATGAAGCGAGGTAGGGCCATTCACTCCTGAGCAAGAAATAAATAATAAAAAGTTTAATATAACTTTCATCCCTAGAGTAACTTATTATATATATATGTTAGTATATTAAAAGTATATTTTGACTAATGACAATTCTTTTAATAATCTCAGGATGGAAAAGGCCTTCTAAGAATAACACAAAATTTTAGGTCTTAATACTGATATCTTTAACTATATAAACATAAAAACAATTTTCTGCACAGCAAATTCCACTGTAAGTGAAGTCTAACAGCCCAACAGAAAAAGAGCAGTTCAGCAAAAACATGTGGCTTTCACACAAACAAAAAGGTCAATCCTCTCATAACAGGAGAAACTCACATGAAAACGGTTAGTGTGATCCCACTGTTCCCTTATCATACTGGCAATGATCCGTATGTTTGACAAGTGTGTATTGGGAAGGCCAGAGGAAAGAGACAGTAACACAGATGATAGCACGTGCACTGGCAAAACCTCTGTGAAGGACAACTTGGCAGTATCTATCAAAATTATAAATGCACATCTTTCCACATTAATTTCAACTGCTAGGAATTTATCCTACAGAATTACAATCACGCTTATGAAATGACTTATGTATAGAGGTAGTCATTATAGCACTGTTTCTAGTAGTGAAAGAGCAGAAAACTGAAGATCAGGAGGGGCCTGGTTACATGAATTATGATACATCTAGTCAGTAGACGACTGCATGGAAATAACTCCATGACACTTTATTGTGCAAAAAAACCCCCACAGCCATATAATATCCAAATATAATATCGGTATACATTTGTTTTATATATATAGATTTAAATGTTATATATGTAAGACATTTATCTTTTATATGATAATAATACCTCTGGAAGGATATATAATAAATTGATAAATACTGGTCACTTTCAGAGAAGGTCCAAAAATATGCCCAGTAATTCCTCAGTATCTACCCTAGGAAAATAAACTGGCACATGGAGGTTCATGTTTATAACAGCTAAAGAATGGAAATGACCTATCTCTCCCTTCAACAAGAAAATGTTCAAATAAACCATGGCATATTACAGAAATGGAATATTATATAGAGGTATCTGTAAAGAATGACATGGAATTGCTGCCAAAAATATTGTTAAACAGAAATTAAGCAAAAAATAAGACACAAAACTATATATAACTTTTTTTTTAAGATCTGAAAAATATAGTTTCCTCTACTGTGGAACAAGGTGGTGAATGGGGGGCTACTCCAGCTTTAACTATACTCTTTGAAAGTTTTATGAGAATATACTGAAGTAATGAAATAAAACTAGTTTGAAATGCAGAGAACAGCAGTGGGAACTCCTAATAACCTGACATAATTATTAAATCAGATACGCATTTCCCTTCGGTTTTCCTTCCCACTCATTAGTGCCTTTCTCACTCTTCTCATATCTGAGCTATTTTAAGTATCAAAATAATGTAATAGTAGTAGTACTAGTAGTAGTAGTAGTAATAATAATAAAAAGGTTAGAATTGAAAATATCTTCAACTATACACAATCCAACGAGTTTTACCCATAAACTAACTGGAAGGCCACAGACAACTTGTTCAAGATCACAAAGCTAGCTAAGCAGACCTAGATATAAAAATCATATCTTGAGACTAGTAATCAAGGACTTTTCCACCTAGGTCATGGCCGTTTTTAAGGTAATTTCTTCAGAGGGAGCAATTCAACATCCTCTATAAAGAAGAATAAATAATGCAGAGAAAGTCTTCTTTTTTACTCAACCCAACTACACTAATTTGGACTTTAAACCCACTCCAGAACTTCCTGTAAAGGTTTTTTTCTTTATGACGAAAAGGATTATATGGCCACACCTTTTCACGCTGTTGATCAAATGGTGGCAATTTGATGAGAATTGCTTTTTCCTATAAACAAAGCGTTAACAGCCTATTTTATGAATATCACCCCACTCCCCCAAAACTCTGGTCTTAAAAAGAAAGCAGCATCATCAGAGACTGATGTCAGTAAAAATGTCCCTCAAGAGAAACACACATGCATTTGTATGCACAAGCATGGCGTGCGCGCGCACACACACACACCCCAGAATCAACTCTGTAAAAAAATACTCAGAGGTTTATAGCAACCAAGCGAGCACTAAAAAAGTAAAAAATAAGACAAGTTAAACGAGACATTTAAGAAAATCTTGATCAAATCCCTTACAAGCTAAAGGAAACAAAGCCTTTAGAGATGACACAAGACAAAGAATATGGTTTTTAAAAATACGTTCAAAAAAGCTAAAGGGTTTAAAATACTGACAAATAACTAACAGCAATCATGAGAATGTCTCAACAAATAGAGAATGTCAATAAAGAGGTGGTAATTATAAAGAACAAATTCTGGAGCTGAAAAGTGTAACAAATGAAATGAAAAATTCACTAGAGGATTTCATTTAACAAATCTAGGAAAATAGATGAATTGGCAAACATTAAGACAGGTTAAATAAGAGTATCCAGTCCATAGAACAGAAAGAAACCAAGAGCCTAAGACACCCATGGGACCATTAAACGTACTGACATATACACGAGAGTCCCAGAAGAGGGCAGTGAATGAAGCAGAAAGACTATTTGAAAAAATAAAGGCCAAATGTTTCTCAACATTACTAAGACATGAATCTACACAAACAAGAAGCTCCACAAGCTCCACGAACTCCATCCGGTAGGGCAAATTCTGTGAAACTGAATAAAGGAAACATTTTTACAGTGGAGTTGCCATGCCACTTGTTGCAATCCTTTGCAGACCCAAGAGAAAGAAGCCCCATCTACTATCCCAGCAGGAGGAAGGAAGATTTTTTTCCTTACCTGGCAACAGCCCAGCCAATGAGACACAGTCACAATTCAGCCAATGAAAATCTGTTATATTTCAAACTCCTAGTTTATTCCAGTGGACTCTGTGTTTACAACAGCCCCCTTACTACCCACCCCCGCCCAAAAGTTCCTCTTCTTTGTTCATGGTACTTGTCTATGGCTTTTGTTACTGCTTGCTTATCCAGAATTCTAATTCCTCTGCTATTCCTGAATAAACCCATTTGCTGGTAAAATAACTGGCTGTTTTACTTTTAGGGTCAACGACTTAAGAGCTCCACACCAAGACACATTACAATCAAAATGTCAAAAGCCAAAGACAATCTTGAGAACAGTGTAAGAGAAGTGACTCACTCATCAGGTATAAGAAATGCTCAATATGATTAATAGCCTATTGCTCATCAGAAACTACAGAGACCAGAAGGTAGAGGGATTCCATATATAAAGTGGTAATGTCAAGCAAGAATTCTGTATCTGGCAAAATATCCTTTCAAAATGGAGACATTCTCAGATAAAGAAAAGCAGAATTTTTTGCTAGTAGACATGCCCTACAAGAAATGCTATAGGGAGTTCTCCAGGCTGAGAGGACACTAGGATGTAACTCAAAGCCATGAGGAAATAAAAACACTGTAATTACATAAGTAAATATAAAACAGTATTGTATTTTTGGTTTGTAACTCCTCATTTTTCCCCTACATGACCTAAAAGTCAGGTGTATAAAACAATAATTAAAAACCTATGTTAATGGGCACACAATATAGAAAGATTCCAAGTACTGTTCTCTTTTTGCTTAACAATTCATTCCTTAATTTATCTAATTCCTCTCATTTTTAGTATGGAGTGGTAAGAACAAACCAGACTGCACTTTCCACACTTTGCTTGGAAATCTTCTCAGCTAAATATACAAGTTCCTCACTTATAGAAATTCTACCTCCCACCAAGAGAACATAATTCAGCTAAACTATCTGCCACTTGATAGCAGGATCACCTTGCCTCCGCTGTCCATCAACACGTTCATCATTTCCTTCTAAGGCCTCCCCAGATTACCTTTAACATCTGTATTTCTGCCAACCTTTTTTAAGGCAATCCAGGCTGCTTTCTGATTAACTGCCTCAGAATTCCCCCAGGTACTAGCCATTAACCAAAACCATTTCTACATTTTCAGGTATTTTGTTGCAGCAACACACCACTTCCAGTACCAAACTCTGTATTTGTTTCCTAGGGCTTCCATAATAACTTACCACAAAGACCTATTATCTGCAAAGAGCCTATTTCCAAATACATTACATTTACAGGTATTCAGCATCTTTTTCTGGGGAAACAATTCAACCCACAGCAAGTGGCCCTACTAATAGAAGACAAACTAGACTTCAAGTCAAAAACTGTTGAGACAAAAAAGGACACTGTATATTGATAAAAGGGTCAATTGAGAAGATATAAGGATTATAAACATATACACACATAATGTATGTAGCAATGAACGACAGAATTAAAGGGAGAAATAGCCAGTACTAAAATAAGAGAGAGACTTCCCTACCTTACTTTCAGTAATGCACAGAGTAACTATAGTCAGAAGCCAGTTAGGAAACAGAGGGCTTGAGCAATCCTATGAAAAAATTAGACCTAACAGATATATAAAAAATACTTCACAGAAAACCAGAATACACAGTCTTCTCAAGTGCACACAGAAGAGTCTCCAGGGAAGACCATATGCTAGGCCACAAAACAAGTCTCAAGAAATTTAAAAAGACAGATCATATAAAGAATGTTATCTGATCACAATGGAATGAAACTAGAAATACATGAAATTAAACAACCCACTCTTCAAACAAACAGGTTACAGAAAACACTTAAAGGATGAGTGAAAAGGGTGAAACCGTATGATAATTGTCTTTCTCTGAAATATTGATGGTCTTTCACACAAAAGCACACAACCAACGAAGGTGGGACTTGAACCCATTTAGAGAAAGACAATTATCATATGGTTTCACTCATTTATGGAACATAAGAAGTAGGAAGATCGGTAGGAGAAGGAAGGGAAGAAGAAAGGGGGTTAAACAGAAGGGGGAATGAACCATGAGAGACCATGGACTCTGGGAAACAACCTGAGGGCTTCAGAGGGGAGGGGATGGGGGAACGGGATAGGCTGGTGATGGGTATTAAAGAGGGCACGTATTGCATGGTGCACTGGGTGTTATACACAAGTAATGAATCATAGAACATTACATCAAAAACTAGGGATGTACTATATGGTGACTAACATAATATAATAAAAAATTATTATTAAAAGGATGAGTGAAAAGGAAAACGCAAGATAGCATAACTTACAGGTTGCAGCAAAAGCAGTGGTTGGGGAGAAATTGACAGCTATGCTTTCATTAAAATAGAAAAAACAACCCCACACGTCTAATCAATAATCTACACCTTAAAGAAAAAAAAGGGAAAAAAGGAAGCCAAAGGTAGAAGAAGGAAGGAAATAAAGATTAGAGCAGAGATAAATAAAATAGAAACCAAGAGAAAAATCCATAAAACTAAAAGTTGGTTTTCTGGAAAGGTCTGCAAAATTGAAACCTTTAGCTAAACTTGAAAAAAAAAAAGAAAGAAAGAAAGAAAGAAAGAAAAAGAAAGAAAGAAAGAAAGAAAGAAAAAGACTCAAATTACTAAAACTGGAAATTAAAGTGAAGACATTATTACTGACCTTACAGAAATAAAAAGGGTTGAGAACACAACTGTATGCAAACAAATTAGGTAACCTGCATGAAATAAACAAACACCCAGACACATACTAAAACTAACTCAAGAAGAAACAGAAACCTGAACACACAAGTGAAGACAAAGAATCAGTAATCAAAAACCTCCCAAAGAACATTATCAATCATAGCCAAACCATGGAAAGAGCCTAAATGTCCATTAACTGATGAATGGACAAAGAAGATATGGTATGTACATATCTGCACGTGTACACACACACACACACACACACACACACACACACACACACAATGGAGTTACTCATCCATCAAAAAGAATGAAATCTTGCCATTTGCAATGACATGGATGGAGCTAGAGTGTATTATGTTAAGTGAAATAAGTTAGAGAAGGACAAATACCACATGATTTCACTCATGTGGAATTTAAGAAACAAAACAGATGAACATATGGGAAGAGGTAAAAAAAAAAAAAAGAGAGAGAGGGAAGCAAACCATAAGAGACTCAACTATAGAGAACAAACTGGCGGTCGATGGAAAGAGGTGGGTGAGGGATGGGCTAAATGGGTGATGGGTTTTAAGGAGGGCACTTGATGTAATGAGCACTGAGTGGTGTATGTAAATGATGAATCACTGAATTCTACATCTGAACCAACATTACAGTATATGTCAACTAGCTAGAATCAAATAAAAATTTGAAACAAACAAAAAAATAAAATGATGATTTCCAAAAACAAATGCCTCCCAATGGGGAAAAAAAAACCCCATGAGGAGATGGTTTAACTAGTGAATTCTACTTATCATTCAAAGAATTAACACTAACCTTTCTCAAATTCTTCCAAAAAAATAAAAGAGGGAACACTTCTCGATTCATTCTGTAAGGCCATCATTACTCTGATACCAAAGACAAAGACACCACAAGAAAACTACTGACCAACTTCCCTTGCAAACCAAAGTCAGCACCACATTAAGACTGCAGCATTTGAACACAAAGATCAAATGGGATGTATCCTAGGATTGAGGGTGGTTCAATATAAAAAAAATCAATTGTTATAATGTACCACAATAGAATAAAGGAAAAAACCCCACGCAATCATCCCAAATGATGTAGAAAAAGCATTTCACAAAATTCAGCACACTTTCATGGTAAGAACACACAGCACTCTAGGAACAGAATGAAACTTCCTCAACCCAATAGAGGGTACTTATCAAAACCCTAGAACTAACATACTCAATGGTAATGGCAAAAGACTGAAAGCTCTCTTCCCTAGGATCAGGAACAGGACAAGGATGCCCTCTTTTTCCATTTCTTTTCAAACCTGTATAGGAAGTTCTAGCCAGAGCAATTACCCAAGGGGGTGGGGGGAAGCCACCCAAATTAGAAAGAAAGGTAAATCTACCTCTACTTGCAGATGAAATGACCCTATTTCTAAAGAAAATTCTGAAGAGTCTGCAAAATTATTAAAGGTAACAGACAAATTTAGCAAAGTTGCAGAATACAAGAGCAATACGCAAAAATATTTTGTTTAAATATACCAGCAATGAGTGATCCAAAAAGGGAAATAAGAAAACAATTCCATTTACAATTCAGTTAAAAACAATACTTAAATATAGGTAAGATGTCAATAGTCCCCAAATTGATCTACAGATTAAATATAATCCCTATCAAAATCCCAACTTCCTTTTTTGCAGAAATTGACAATGTGATCCTAAAATTCATAGAAAAATGTAAGGGACCTAGATTATCCAAAACAATCTTGAAAAAGACTCACTTTATTCTTCCCAGTCTCAAAATTTACAACTCACAACAAAGCGGCAGTAAACAGGGTGTCTGGGTGGCTCAGTCTGTTCGTTAAGTGGCTGCCTTCAGCTCAGGTCATGATCTCAGGGTCCTGGGATCTAGCCCCTGCTCAGCGGGGAGCCTGCTTCTCCCTCTTCCTCTGTGGCTCCCCCTACTTGTGCTCTTTCTCTTTCTAATGAATAAAATCTTAAAACACCAACCCCCCCCATGCACAAACAAAAAACAAAAAAACCAAAGCTGCAGTAATCAATTAGTACCACAGTGTGGTACTGACGTAAGGAGAGACAGAATAACCAAAGGAATTAAATTCAGAGTCTCAATATAAACCCATACATCTATGGTCAACTGATTTTCAACAGGTTTGCTGAGACCATTGATGGGGAAAGAAGTCTCCTCAAAGAGTGCTAGGACAACTACATATCCACATGCAAAGAATGAAGCCGAAGCCTTACTTTATGCCATATATAAAAATTAACTAAAAATGAATCAAAGACTTACGAGCTAATGCTAAAAAACTCTTAGAAGAAAAACCTACAGAATGGGAGAAAATCATTTACAGGCATTATCTCTAATAAGAGTCTAATATTCAGAACATATAAATAATTCTCAGTTCAACAAAAAGACAAATACCAACTAAAAAATGAGAAAAGAACTTTAAGACATTTCTCCAAAGAAGATACACAAATGGAAACTACTATCTGAGCTACATAACATGTAGGCACAGAGACTACAGCCACATTTTTTGAAAGAGGAAGAAGGGACAAAGAAAGAATGGTTGATACTATAATTGAGACAAAAAGATACTGGCACTAATGGCAGGAAAATTACTAATTCTTTTAGGTAACAAAAGATGAAACATAACAGTAATTTACTCAATCCTATAGCAACAGATAATTCTTTCAAAACAACCTAATCAAATTCCAAAAGATGAGAGCCACTTCATGATAAAACACTTCAAGACAGAAAGGCTATCCTAGTATGATCTGGTTCTCCTTCAGGTTGCCCTACTTTTCTAACTGAAGCTTAGAGAAATTAAATGACTTGTTCAAGATTACAAAGCTAACATTGATTGTGGGGTGAAACGGAATGGTTCGTTGGTAAGCTGGGAAGAAACCACAGTAATGGTTTTCTCATTTCTATTTAAATATTTATATTTTTTTCCTGGAAAACTAAAAAACACTTGACAAAGTATTAAGTGCCTGACAGTATGATGATATTTTTTTTTTTCAGATTTAGTCATTACTTTGTCAAGTAATTTTTATTCTTGTTTGTATAGATAAGGAAAGCAAGTAACTAACTTTCCCACCCTTACAAATTAAGCGATTTGGGATTTGAACCTAGGTATATCTAAGTCCAACATCTGTATTCTTCCTATTATACCACTCCTAACCATATAGAAGAGAAATGGGAAAAGCACCAGTAAAGGGCTTAATTCAGATCTGGCTCATTTCCACTCAGCTGAAGGCTCAAGGTGCCAAGAGAGGGTCTCATTTATGCAATATGCTGAGTTAGAGACCACAAGAATTATTCCATGGAAGTGAATTTTTAATCTAAAACTGCACATGATATTTGATTCAAAACAGAAAAATGGAAAGAATATTTTATGATTAAAAACCACAACAAAGCTGAGATTTTCAAACTTCAATTAAGAAATTAAATGATTAGTACATTTCAATATGGTTTACTCAGTTTTAAATCAACAAGACTGTTTGTGTGTACATATGTGCTAATACTTAGGATTTTTCTTTCTTGTTCCAGTCATTTTCTTCACAACTCACTGTATCTATGCTTTTATTTTCTTTCTTACCTATTCCAGGGCAGCTATCAGCCACTGAACACTTGAGAGAAAGAAAATAAAGGATAAAACAATATACTTATGAGCGTTTATAAAATTTCCATGGATCTTAAAATTTTAGGTCAAAAAATGAGAATCATAAACTAAGCTATTAATTTTCAAAGTACAGGCATTAGGTGAATTAGTTCTGTCTCTTAAAAACATTAAGAGACTTTGCTTAGACACAGGTTTGAGAAAGTGAGAAGATGTGTTCTTGACATTGTTGCTTTGAAAACTAGTGTTCATTAACTGAACAGTCTTTATAGCTCAAAACTTAACATTTAAATTTGAATAGATATGGTTGGACTCTTAAGGATGACTAAGTGCTAGCGAGGTGATAGACGGGAAGTAGGAAAGAAGAGCGTGTGCAAATGTCATGAGATGTGGAAAGTAAAAAGACTAATATGACTGGAGCAGAGAAAACAGGACAGAAACTGCCATCATTTATACTATTACTGAAAAGGCAGGAAAATGTCTAATAAAGAAGGTCCTTGGGGAGCCTGGGTGACTCACAGTCGGTTAAGCGCCCAACTCTTGATTATGGCTCAAGTCGTGATCTCAGGGTCGTGAGATGGAGCCCCACATCGAACCGTGCATGGGGCTCTGGGCTCAATTCTCTCTCCCTCTGCTCTCCCACCTCCCCCCCCCCCCGCCCCGCTCAAGTGCTCTAAAATAAATCTTAAAAAAAATAAAAATAAAAAAAAGATCAAAGATCCTTGAAGGATTTTAGATTTTATCCTAATAGCCACAGAAAGGCAGAGGAAGAATTTAAGTCGGAATGTGGCATGGTGACATTTGCAGTTTTAATGTTCACTCTGGTTGCAGGCTAGAGAATGACCTATGTGGGGCAAGAATGGATTCAAAGAGACCTAGCTAAAAGTCTACTGCAAAAGACCAGGCAAAAATAATTGTTCGAAAAAGAGTAATAGCATTAAGAGGTGAAAAGAACTGGAGATTTGCAAAATACTTAGGAGGCAGACCAGAGAGGACTAAATGACTTCATAAAAGGATAGAGGGGGAGAGAAAGAGATCATGGATTTAGTGTTTAGATTTATGACCTGGATAACTGGATAGATGGTGAAGTAGTCACAGAAAAATATTAGGTGTCTTTTGTTGTTTTGAAGAAACATTAGGGAAAATATGTATTCCACTGTGGACAAGTTCAATTTGAGAGGTCTGCTGAGTAAAACATCAGTGGATCTGAAGTTCAGAGGAAGGGGTCTGGGTTACCTACCTACAACTGGGAATTGGCATTACCATGTTCGATTATAGTGCTATCATCTAGATTCAGCATCATATACATAAAATGATCACTTTCAACTTTCATGAAATATGTTTTTAGCTATTCCCAACATTTGCTTATTCACTGGTTCCTCCGTTCCAGAAGTAGTTTTGTATTATAAAATCTACTTTAAAAAATTAACCATAGTACAGTTTTGCTTTGTTCAGGTCTTTCAATCCATTATCTCCTAAGTACTCTATCCTATTTTGATGGTAAAATGTAGGTTAGCAGAGTACCTGGGCATGTAAAGATAGTTGTACTGAAGTATGGGTGTGACACTGACAAGGAGGATAAATTTAGGAAAAGGAAAGAGCACAACAGTGCTGCAAAAACAGAAAAGCTCAGAGATAACGGGGTCTACGAAATACTATAGGGAGAAATTTGGGAGTCCATCTAAGGAGAATTGTGAGCAATAAGGCTGAGGAAATATAATTCATCTACACTGTAGAGGCTCTGGATCCAAGCCTAAGAAATCTGAAGTTAGATAGGTACTAGAGAATCTCTGAAGGTTATAGGGTAAGAGTTATAGGACTTGAATGGAGATCAATCTGGCACACGGTGAATTCATAATAAAGGAGCTGTAGTTTGAGAGCTGCAATTAAGAAAATCAATTGGGATGCAAATATAGTATATCTAATCTTACTAAGGACCTTACTTAAAAATTCTAATGGATAAAAGGCTGACAGACTTGAGGTCAGGTTTGGGGGGAGGGGCGTACACAAAACGAGAAGATCCTGACCATAGTGAGACATAGAGGTAAGGAAGAAAGAGGCGTCATGGCTATGTGGCCTCTGCCCCTGCTACTCCACCAGAACAGCTGCTGTCAGGTTCCCAATGTCTTCCACGCAGTTAAATCTAATTGACATTTTTCAGCTCCCATCTTACTTATCTGTTGACAGCTGGCGTTCACGGTATCACACTTTCTTGGTCTTTTTCCTACTTCCCTGGTTTCCCCTTTTCAGTCTTCCTTGGTAGCTTCTCCTCCTCCTCTGTCCTTTAGATTTAAATGCCACAGCTCAGTCCTAGAGTCTCCTCTTTTCTGTATCATTCTCTCTGTAATCTACTTTTGCCTGTCAAATAGTATCCATCACAAAAGCCACCCTCCTAGGGGTTTCAATATGTACTCAGTATAGTGGGTGAGAGACAATGGCGGTGCTTTAATAGGAAGGCACGTGCCACACACTATAAAGAATTGCCTTTTAATAATTCAAGTACAAATCAATATATTATGAAAATATAGCACATATGCAAAATCACCTAAAAACGGATCTAGCACGTGAGCTAATTAGTTAATGACCAATAATAAGGAATATTATCATGTGACTGTCACTGTTCTAAGTAGTTCATGTGAATCATCTTACATTGAATTCTCAAAATACTCCCAATAAGCACTTATTACATACTTTCCTAATTTTACAGACAGGCAAACTGAGACATGGAAAGTTAAGGAAACATCCCAAGGTCATGTGGTAAATTTAGGGCAAAGCAGATTCAAATCCAGGTTGTCTGATTTTGAAGACTCTTTAACAGGTATACTCTCCAGTAAAGAAACCCTGAACTCACTTCTGTCCTCTGCAGGTACTTTCTCTATCTCAGGATTATGCATCATCATCTCTAGATCTTGCACTTTGGTTGATACTACAGTTCCTTTAAAACTGCTTCTGTCAAGGTCAACCAGTGTTGAGCAGGAGCTCTTACCTTTGTGTGTCATGGACTCCTCTGGGGGATGCTGTAAAGCTTATATACTCCTTCTCAGGATTATTACTTTTAAGTGTACAAAATAAAATAGGATTTGAAAAGAAGACTTACAAAGAAAACTATAATGGAATATGGTTAATCCACAGATCCCTCGACTAAAGCTAACAGATACTTTTTTGTTCTTAATCATGCATAATCTTTTGGTAGCATTTGCCACTACTGTCCCAGCTACCCCCTCCGAAAAATTAAAATGCTTTGCCTTTCCTTCAATCTACCATTTGTTCTTCTTGGACCTTTTATCCTTCTCGGTCTCATTTGGGCTCTCCACCCCTACTTGAAATGTTGGTGTTTACAGGCCTGCTTCTCTTCTTACCAAAAACACCTGCACGATCTCAATAACTCCAAGCTCAAGTATTATGTAAAAGCCCAAACTTTTATAACCAACTATCTACTTGTCATCTCCTCTTTAATTTCAAGACTTGTAAGACCCGAAGTGGAGGACATAGCTAACTAAGCTGGGTCCAGATTCCCGACCCAGAGGAACTAAGAGATGATAAACGGGTGTTGTTTTCAATTTGTGGTAATTTGTTACACAGCAAAAGAAAACTAATCCAGTGGTCAAACATCGTGGTTCTGGCAACACCTTGAAAAAAAGGCTGTATGAGTTACCAAGTAACTTGATGCTAGGATATGCTGGAATCACATAATTCTCCTTCTCCTGCATCTTTTTTTCTAACATCATGTCCACCAAGCAACCTTCTAATCCTTTGGTTTTACGGCAAAGCCCAAGATTTTTAGTTATACAGAAAGGTCCAAAACAACGGAATATAAACAGTTCCAGTGATGGAATATAAGATGCAAACATGACATAAGCAGAGGTTTGAGAGGCACTTTTGCAATTGAGGATTGCCCTTTTGGAAAGCTGCCCAGAGACTGCCATGTTATTAAGAAGCTGGACTAGCCTAGTGGACGATGAGAGACCATGAGGAGGAAAACCATGTGCTGGCCCACAGCCAGCACCAACTGCCACACATGCCAGCACAGCCATCTTGCCCCATCAAGCCCTTTCAGCTGTTATGTGACTGCAGCTGCCCAATAAGCTCAGGAGAACAGGAGAACCATCCAGCCAACCAAAGAACAATGAGAAATAATAAACTGTATTAAGACGTTAATTTAGGATGATGTGTTCTAAAGCAAAAGATATAACTGATAGTCTCAATTTTCTCATCTATAAAATGAAGAATTAGAGATGATCTCTGAGATCATCTCCAGTGTAAACATTATGATTCACTCTTTCACTCTTCACATTCTCAGATGTAAGAAACAAAACAACAAAAATAGATTTGGTAGGATGTTACATAGATAAGATGGAATAAAAGGAATATTAGAATTAATTAAGGTTTTAAGTTTTAAACAGTGTGCAGGGGGACTTCTATTAAACAGGAGCAGACTGAAATATACCTTTTTTGTCTGTTTCCTTCTAAAAGGTCACCAAAATGACAGAAAAGAACTAAAAATGACTAAGAAACAGAAAGTCAAAGGAACTCAAAAGGAGACAACAGTCCTATGATTTCATTTCAATGAAATTTTAGAGGACCAAAAACAGGATAGTAATAAAGACTTTATACATCAAAGAGAGTTTAAACTTACACTAGAAGGTGGGGAAATAATCAAGTAGCAAGCAAGCACACACACACTTTTAGCCACTCCAGAAAGGAAGAGGAATGAGAGTCATAAGGTGCCTCTTCTGAAAAGAGAAAAGAGCAGGTGGAAGGTTTCAAAAGTAGTTTGAACACCCAGACCCATTCATCCCATGCTGCCAGCAACTATCCCTCCTTCTGAGCAGAGGTTTACTATTTAGGAAAGGCTGAACTGGACAGGCTCTGGCATCAACAGTTTTAGGTAAGGGCAGAGGTGAAGTATTACCAGAGAATAGGGGTAATTAAATGGAAGCAAAAATAATAAATGCTGAGGACCCTCCTCACTGATTTCCCACCCACTTCATGTAACCAGAGATACCAGAATTTCTCTCTGAAGAAACAGACATGGCCTATAGAAAGACTAGGCCCACATCATCCCTTTACAGCGGACAGAAGTCTAATCTGTGCACACAGATCTCCCAATCAGCATTTTAGTACTTTACTCTACAAATCAGAAGAAAGTTAGGGAACACCCAAAACTCGATGAAAATTTCTGAGAGGCTAAAGAAACAAATGGGAAAAACAACTCAAAAGAAATGGGCAATACAGGAACATTAAAAAACATATATACATATAAATATATCCTAGGATGGGAGGCAACTATATTGTTTAA
Source organism: Ursus americanus (assembly GCF_024610735.1). Classification (NCBI taxonomy): domain Eukaryota; kingdom Metazoa; phylum Chordata; class Mammalia; order Carnivora; family Ursidae; genus Ursus; species Ursus americanus. Next base: position 35,591,076 of record NC_142150.1, on the reverse strand, counting down.
GGTGGCTCAAACATCTGACTCTTGATTATGGTGGATTGGGTGGTGATCTTAGGATCATGAGATCAAGCCCTGCACCGGGCTCTGTGCTCGGCAGGGAGTCTTAAGATTCTGTCTCTCTCCCCACCTCCCTCTACCTCTCCCCCAACTCACACTTGCTCTCTAAAATAAATACATCTTAAAAAAAAATAGTAATTCACTCAAAAAAGCCTCTTGGAAATTAAAAATATGATAGCAAGAATTAAAACCTTGAAGAAAAGGTGTTAAGCTGAGCAAATAGAACAAAAGTAGAAAAAGGTTAGGCAATGGGATAAAAGATCAAATTAAACAGAGAAAGCAAAAGTGACAGTTAATAAATAAGAACATAAAATCTGCTATAAATTGAAGACATGAATTTTAATTTAATGTCATTTATGTGTTAATTTTATGTGTCAACTTGGCTAGTGTGATGCTGTAATCCATAAAAATATATATACATATATTAGGTCTTCATCCACAAGTTCTAACTTGGAGCTTCCCAAACCCTTGGAATTTCCTGTTAAGAGTGACAAAGGTGTTTCCTGTCATGTTAATAACACGACTTTTGGACTCCACCTAAAGAAGGGAGTTGGTTGCCAAAAGGTTAAACTTTTATCTCCCCCACCCCCCACTTCCAGAGAGACAAGACAAGGGCCTGGAGAATGAATGGAACACCAACAGCCAATGACTTAATCAATCATGGCCACGATGAAGCCTCTATAAAAACCCAAGACAGGGTTCAAAGAGCTTCCAGGTTGGTAAACACATGGAGGTTTGGGGCGAATGGCACGCGCTGATGGGGAAGGGAAGGGAAAGGATACCAGCTAGACCTGCTTGTACTCACGGACCTTTGTCTCACATTTTTTCCTTAAGCTCTTCTTTCTAGTTTATCTCTTAACGCAGGCAAATCGAGACCGTAACCACCCCTTAGGCAACAGTGACTGTCCAGACAAGACCTCTAGCCAGCCCAGGCCACCCAAATCAGTTTGAGTGTAACCCCTGATTTGCGCCTGCCCAGATGAACCATGGAGTAACCCCTAGCATGACCAACTACTGTTACCTCATTATAATACTAAAATCTCTGCCCAAGCAGGAGCACAAGCCTCATTTACATAACATATAATGTATGTACAGGCGTGTTTCCTTAAGGCACACACAGAGCCTTATACCAGCCTCTACATACAAGGTTTTTCTATCTAAATATTCATACTAATCCTAAATAAAAGGAACCCATTCACCCTTACTAGGAGAGTCACAGCTCTGGAAGTTATTCTCCGAGATCACCTTATTTGCTGCAAATATAAGTTTCCTTTGTGCGACAACTTAACCTGGTATAGTTTCTGTGACTCACCAAGCAGCGAACTCATGTTGGTTCCGTGAAGAAGCTTCTCGCCCTTTACCTTGCCCTATACATCTCTTTCACTTGGCTGTTCCTGAGTTAGTTATATCCTTTTATAATAAACCAGTATCTGGTAAGTTAAATGTTTCTGAGTTCTGTAAGCAGCTCTAGCAAATTAACTGAACACAAGAGGGGGTCATGGGAACTTGTGATTTACAGCCAGTTGTTCAGAACAGGTAACAACCTGGACCTGCTACTGGCATCTGAATGAGGGTTGGGGGAGCAGTCTTGTAGGACTGAGCACTTAACCTATGGAATCTGATGCTATTTCCTTTTAACAGTGACACTGAGTTGCATTCTTGGACATCCTGCTGGTGTCTGAGAATTGCTTGGCTGCTGTGTGAGAAACCCTCTCCTCTCCAACCCCACTAGGGTGCCTAGCTGTTTGGTCAAACACCAGCCTAAAAATTGATGTGATAATTAACATTTAAATCAGCAGACTTTGAGAGAACTACCCTCTATAAAGTGGGTGGGCCTTATCCAATCAGTTGAAGGCCTAAGAGCAAAGACAGATTTCATGGAGTTTAGCTTCAAGACGGCAAGACCACCTCTTATCTGAATTTCCAGTTGGCTGAATTGCCCTGGTGGATTTGGATAGCTGCCACAATGACATAAGCTAATTCCTTAAAATAAACCTCTCTCTGTATATATCCTACTGGTTCTGCTTCACTCAAGGACCCCCCAACTAACACAGACTCTGGTACTGAAAGTGGTTCTAGAGGAAGAGAATTCTTTTTTTAAATTTCATAAACATTTTTAAATTTTTGAATCCAGTATAATTAACATACAGTGTGATATTAGTCTCAGGTATGCAATATAGCAATTCTATACATTACTCAGTGCTCACTCATAGTAAGTATATCTTAATCCCCCCTTCACCTAGTTTACCCATCCCCCCAGACCCACCTCACTTCTGGTAACCATCAGTTTTTTTCTATTTAAGAATCTGGGTTTTTTTCTTTTTTCTTTGTTCGTTTATTTCTTAAATTCCACGTGAGTGAAATCATAGGATAGCTGTCTTTCTCTCATTTATTTCACTTAGCATTACACCCTCTAGATCCATGTTGTTAAAAATGGCAAAATTTCACTCTTTTTTTATGGCTGAGTAATATCCCATTATACATGTGTATATACAGCCACTTCTTCTTTACCCATTCATCTGTCGATAGACACTTGAGTTGCTTCCATAATTCGGCTATTATAAATATTGCTGCAATAAAGACAGGGATGCATGCATCTTTTCAAATTAGTGTTTTCATATTCTTTGGGTAAATACCCACTAGTGGAATTACTGTATCATACAGTAGTTCTGTTTTCAATTTTTCAAGGAACCTCCATACTGTCTTCCACAGTGCTGCACCAGTTTGCATTCCTGCCTACAGTGCAAGAGGTTTTTTCCTCCACATCCTCACCAACACTTTTTTCTTATGTTTTTGATTTTAGCCACTCCGACAGGTGTGAGGTGGTATCTCTTGCTTTTTTTTTTCCCCATTGTGGTTTGACTTGCATTTTCCCGATGATGAGTGATGCTGAGCATCTTTTCATGAGTCTGTTAGCCATGTGGAAGTCTTCTCTGGAGAAAGGTCTATTCATGTCTTCTGCCTGTTTTTTTTAAATTGGATGTTTTTTTGGTGTTGAGTTTTTTATATATTTTGGATACTAAAACTTTACTGGGTATGTCATTTGCAAATATCTTTTCCCATTCAGATTGTTTTGTTGATTGTTTCTTTGCTTCACAGAAGCATTTATTTTGATATAGTTCCAAAAGTTTATTTTTGCTTTTGTTTCCCCTGCCTCAGGAGACAGAAAAAAGCTGCTATGGCCAATATCAGAAAAATTACTGCCTATGCTCTCTTTTAGGATCTTTATGGTTTCAGGTCTCACATTTAGGTCTTTAATTCATTTCAAGTTTATTTTTGTATATGGTACAATAAAGTGGTCCAGTTTCATTCTTTTGTGTTTAGCTATCCAGTTTTCCCAACATCATTTATTAAAGAGACTGTCTTTTTCCCATTGTATATTCTTGCCTCCTTTATCAAAGACAAATTGGCCAGAAAATTATGGGTTTATTTCTGAGCTCTCGATTCTGTTCCATTGATATATGTGTTTATTTTTGTGCCAGTACCATACTGTTTTATTACAGCTTTGTAATAGCTTGAAATCAGGGATTTTATATACCTCCAGCTTTGCTCTTCTTCAAGATTGTTTTGGCTACTCAGGGTCTTTTGTGGTTCCCTATAAATTTTAGGATTATTTTTTCTAGTTTCGTAAAAAATGCTGTCGGTATTCTGATAGGAACTGCATTAAATTTGAAGATTGCTTTGGGTCGTAGGAAACATTTTAACAATATTTTCTCTCCCAAACCATGAGCATGAAATATCTTTCCATCTGTGTCATTTCAATTTATTTCATCAATGTGTTACAGTTTTCAGAGTACAGGTCCTTCACTTCCTTGGTTAAGTTTACTCCTGGTATTTTATTATTTTTGGTGCAACTGTAAACGGGACTGTTAATTTCTTTCTACTACTTTATTATTAGTGTATAGAAATGCAATGGATTTCTCTATATTGATTTTATATCATGGGACCTTACTGAATTCATTTATCAGTTCTAGCAGCTTTTTGGTAGAGTCTTTAGGCTTTCTGTAACTGCAAATAGTAAAAGTTTTACTTCTTCCTTACTGATTTGGATGCCTTTTCTTTTTCTTGTCTGAGTGCTCTGCTGTGGTTAAGATTTCCAGTACTACGTTGAATAAAAGTGCTAAGGGTAGACATGCTTGTCTTGTTCCTGATCTTAGCAGAAAAGTGCTCAGTTTATCATAAATGAGTATGATGTTAGCTGTGGGTTTTTCATATATGGTCTTTATTCTGTTGAGGTTTGTTCCCTCTAAACTTTCTTTGTTGAGGATTTTTCTCATGAATAGATATTGTACTTTGTCACATGCTTTTCCTGCATCTATTGAAATAGTCCTGTTTTTATCCTTTATCTTACTAATGTGATGTATCATGCTGATTGCTTTGCAAATACTGAGCCACCCTTATGTCCAGGAAAAAAAATCCCACTTGATTGTGGTCAATGATTTTTTAAATATATCGATGGATTCAGTGTGTTGATATTTTGTTGAGGAATCCTGTATCTATGTTCACCAGACATACTGGCCTGTAGTTCTTTTTTTGTACTGTCTTTATCTGGTATTGGTATCAAGGTAATGCTGGCCTCATAGAATGAATTTGGAAGCTTTCCCTCCTCTCTCCTAGTTTTTGGAATGGTTTGAGAGGAGTAGGTATTAACTCTTCTTTTAAATGTTTGGTAGAATTCACCTGGAGGCCTTCTGGTCCTGGACTTTAGCTTGTTGGGAGTTTGATTATGGATTCAATTTCATTGCTAGTAATCAGTCTGTTCAAATGTTCTATTTCTTCTTGATTCACTTTTGGGAGGTTATATGTTTCTGTGAATTTATCCATTTCTTATACGTTGTCCAATTTTTTTCACATTTTTCATAATATTCTCTTATTAATCTTTTTAAGTAGGCTCTATGCCCAGCGTGGAGCCCAACGTGGGGCCTGAACCCACAACCCTGAAATCAAGACCTGAGCTAAGACTGAGTCAGATGCTTAACTGACTGAGCCACCCAGGTGGTTTTTTGTTATTTCTGTTGTGTCAGCTTTTATTTCTCCTCTTTCATTCTGATTTTGAGTCCTCTCTCTCTCTTTTTTTAAATGAGTCCGGCTAAAGGTTTACCAATTTTGTTGATTTGTTTTTATTTATTTATTTAGAGACAACGTGCATGTACACATGCGTGAGCAGGGGAAGGGCAGAAGGAGAAAGAGAGAATCTCAAGCAGACATCCCACTGAGTGCAGAGCCTGAAGCGCAATGCGGGGCTCGATCTCATGACCCTAAGATCATGACCTGAGCCGAAATCATGAGTCATACACTTAGCCAAATGAGCCACACAGACGCCCCTAATTCTGTTGATTTTTCAAAGAACCAGCTTCTGGTTTCATTGATATGTTGTATTTTTTTTCAGTTTCTGTTTTGTCTATTTCTACTCTACTCTTTATTATCTCCTTCCTACTGCTGGGTTTGGGTTTTGCTTGTTCTTTTTCTAACTCCTTTAGGTGTAAGGTTACGTTGTTGATTTGAAATTTTTCTTGCTTCTTGAAGCAGGCCTGTATTGCTATAAACTTCCTAGAAGAGAATCTTAAGGATGAGTTTTCTGAATTGGTTCTGGGATCTCTGGAATTGTTTCTGTGATTAGATTTAAAGGCACTAATGACTATTTTCAGTAGTAAGGAGAACACTGAAAGTCTATGGCATGACACGACAACAGAAATAGGTAAAAAAAATCACCAATGCATACTTCTGATCAAATACTTATTAAATAAGAGACAAGGTTCTGGTTATCCTGTATTCGACACCTTCGAATATTTCAAGCTAATGAACATGAAATTGGCTAGATGCTTCTAACTGCACTGGATGAAGTTAAGAAACATAGGGATGTGCTTAGGGATTCAAATTCCTAGCTCAAGCATCACATAAATGACCTGAAAGTTTCTATGACTGCCCTGAAAGAAATCCCCACTTCCTACAGCTGCAGACCTGGGACTGCTAGAAACCAAACCAGAGTCTCACCAAGGCCAACCTGGGTATAGGCACTGCTAAGTGCCATCTGCAAGCAGCAGAGACCAGCAGTAAGTCCCTGATACAGTACCATTCCCCAGGATCATCAGCCAGCTACCTAATGACAGGTTCATTAAAATGGACCACTTCCATTATGGAAGTGGCAATGTTTTGGTCTTAGTTGAATCAACACTCTGAATATGGATTTGCCTTCCCTGCATACAGTGCTTCTGTTAAAAAAAATACCGCTTATGGACATATAGAATGCCTTATCCCAGTTATAGTTTTCCACACAGTAATTTCTTCTGAACAAGGAACTCACTTCTCAGCAAATGAAATGCAGCAATGGATCCATGCTCATGGAATTCACTGGTCTTACCAGGTGCCCCATGATCCCGAAGTAGCTGGCTTGACAGAATAGTGGAATGACAATAACAAACATTGGTGAGGTTGTGGAGAAACAGAAATCCTCACCTATCACTAGGGAACATAAATGTCACAGCCACCGTGGAAAACTCTTTGCCAGACTCTTTAACATATATTTACCATATACAATCTAGAAATTTCACTCATAGACACCTACCCAAAAGAAATAAAAACATCCATCCACACAAAAGCTTGCCCATGAATATTCACACTATCATTATTCATGACAGCTAAAAAGCAGATTAACTGATAAATGGAAAAATCAAATGGATATTTCCATACAAAGAAATACCACACAAAGGAATGAAAATATTGATACGTGCCACAACATGAATTAACCTCAAAATTATGCAAAGTGAAAGAAGCCAAACATAAAAACAAAAAACACATATTCTATGTACAAATTCATTGATAAAATGCCCAGAGAAGGAAAACCTATATGGATAGAATTATACACTTGAAATGAGTGTATTTTATAACATGTAAATTATGTCCCAATAAAATCATATTAATAATATATGCATCACAGCACTGGTCACAAAAGCCAATAACTAAAAGCTACCAAATACCAACAGTAAAATGAGTAAATCATACTTCCACAATGGAATACTATACAACAATGAAAATAAACAATCTCTAACAAACACAGCCTAGAGAAACCTCACATAATGGTGAGCAAGGAAGTCCTACCCAAGAGTATACATTCTTATTCCATTTATATAGAATCCAAAAAATGGGAAAACAGATTTGTGCTGCTCAAAGTCAGAATGGTGGTAATACTTGGGGGTGGTCGATCAGGTTCTATTTCTTGAGCTGGGTGATGACTACATGACTGAGCTTGCCTTGTGAAAATTCACAAAGCTGTACGTTTATGATAAGTGCACTTCTGCATAGATACCATATATCTAAACAGACTTTCAAAAAGATGACCTGTAATGCTAGAAAAAAACCTGAGAATTATCAAGTGTCTTTTACTCAGGTTAAATTATAGAATATACATGTGTAGTAAGCAGAGTTGGATATCCACCTTCCTCTTTCCTTAAAAAATCAATTTCACTCTTAGAAACATGGTGGGGTTCCTGATCAGTGCGAGCTTAAGGCTTTCAAAGTAGAGTTTGTGAACTCCCAAAGGTTACCAAGACCCTTTGAGAAGTTTGCCAGGGCAAAATTCTCCAAAAACCAACCAACCAACCAACCAACCAAACCTGTACTGGAATTCTGATTTGGATTAGATTTCATCAGTACATCAAAATGGGGAGAAATGACATCTTAACAATATCAAGCCTTCAAACCCACGAACGTGGGACATCATTTGTTCCATTTACTTAAGTCTTTAATTTCATTCAACAGTGTTTTGTACTTCAGGTCTTGTAAGATTTATCCTTAAGTAGTTCATATTTTTTGATGCTACTGTAAATGGTGTAATTTTTTCATTTTTAATTTCAGTGTTTTTGTTGCTAATATACAGAAATACAATTGATTTTTGTATGTTGATCTTGCATCATGTGAGGTGGCATTAAGACACCTTGTGGCTTTTGCCTTCAACCTTTTTGGAAAACTGCTTTGAAACCACCATGACACGAAAATGTCTAGAATGAAAGACCAACGAGAGAGGGAACAGCTCAACGGAGAAATAACAAATTTTTGTACATTAAACCACTGAGTTTTTGGATGGTTTGTTATAAAGCAACAGATACCTGACAGAAGAGTTTAGGAAGAGTCACAGTAAAGAAAATAGGATTTAGAAATTCTCAAACAGGCAAAGTCACAAACAGAAATCAGCCAATAGGAAGCTAAGAGACAAGCTGGGAGCTTAACTAGGACCAAAGCAGAATGAGGTGTATAGGCAGAAGACACAACCACAGTTACCTCTAAGACAATTACTTGCACTGAAGTTAAAGGGGTCTTTGCCTTTGCCTTGATGTAGTTAGATCAATCTGGCTAGTTTTAATTCAGAGGAGCTTGATCCTTCTTGGATTTAAAGGGTCAAGGGGCATGATACCAGAGCTAATTCCTTTTCGTCTGAGCTTCTTGTCCACTCCTGCTTCAGTCTTCTTCCCCCAGGGCATTCTGCTGCACCTCTCAAGTGGTTATGGCAAGAATTGGATCTCAATATAAAATAATTACTATAAAGTACAAAATAAACTTACAACTGTTGTCTGAGATGGTTTCTATATAAGTTGAATCAAAATAGGCAAATTTTACAAAGTTATTTCTTTCTATGTAAGGGAAAGACTCGTTTATCTGAATGACAAAACATCCCATAACTAAAGTGAGCTGATAAACCCACGCGCTCTCTAAGCCAATGTCACAATCCACATATATGTGAGGCATGCCTCTGCTTCTTAGAAAACTAGAACAGAGAGGAAGAATGACAGGAGGTCTACATACTTGAACTAAGAACGGTTTAAAGGACATGGGACATTCCCAACAAGGAACCAGATGTCTGAGTAGATCCTTCTCATACTGAGAGAAATAATATAGTTCGGGCTACCTTAAGATAAAGGCCTAGAAAGAAAGGAGGATAGATAAAATGCTATGTACTGTCAGCCATTTGGATACAAACATTATCCTAACAGTCAGAAACTCCAGTTTCTGAAACCTGATCAGGTGTATTTCTATAATTAGCTCTGCTTTGTTTCCCATAAATAATTAGTAAAGTCCATTTCGAAATATTCCAACATTAGCAGTATTAAGTCAAGGAAAGTGAGGCTCTCTTTTTTAACTTCTATTTAAGCCAACTTCAGAAGCGTCTCATTTAATTTGTGAAGAATGCTTCAGTTAAAAGTGAATTGAGAGTTAAGACTGAAACTAAGTATATGCCTTTTTTAACCTAGTGAATCTCCTTCCAGAACACTTCTATTCAAAACCAGTAGGATTTTATTTTAACTAGGGAAACCAGGTTATCGGCAAGGAGACTCAAAATCTTTCAAGAAAGAGTTGTGAAGATGAAGCCCTGAGTAACTTCTCCCATCATCCTTTTATACAAAAACTAAATGGTAAAAATTAAAGTTAGATTTTTCTCAATGGAGTGGGAAAAACAGGTGGAAATGACTGTTCTATATATTTAAGAATAACACAAATATTGTTTAAGGGTACTGGAAATGACAGAATAAGAAATAATCCAAGGTATTCCAACAAAGGAAAAATGAAATATTCTGATGAAATCAAAACTATAAAAACTGTTAAAAGTAAATAAATGCTATTTTTTTTAAGAAAGAGGGGCGCCTGGGTGGCTCGGTCAGTTGGGTGTCCGCCTTCGGCTGAGGTCATGATCTCCGGGTCTTGGGATTGAGCCCCATGGCAGGCTCCCTGCTCAGCAAACGGTATGCTTCTCCCTCTCCTTCTGCCCCTCCCCCACTCATGCTGTCTCTCTCTTTCAAATTAATAAATAAATAAAATCTTAAAAAAAAAAAAAGGAACACAGAGCTATTATCTATAAATTAGATCAATGAAAACAAAAACTGAGGATTTGATCCAGGAAAGAAATATCAAAACAAGCTAATATTTCAGGAATTATGTTGATTACAAACTAAGTCAGTCAAATAGTCAAAGCTCTGAACAATGTAAGTAAATTCCCAGATCTGTTATGAACTTATTTGATGACTCTGTCTAGGCTTATTTGATGACTCTGTTTAAGCAAACTTTTCTAAATATTACTATCCCATCCATAACAAGAATAACTAAAAACAGTAAAATTATTTTGAATAAAAGGTGAGACTCCGAGTAAAATACAAATTTTCAAGCACCCCGTGATTCAAAATGTTTTCCACAAATTCTAATTTTATGAACTATCCGTTAAAAAGTGGGGGGGGGGGGCGCGCCTGGGTGGCGCAGTCGTTAAGCGTCTGCGTTAAGCGTCTGCCTTCGGCTCAGGGCGTGATCCCAGTAAGAGCCCCACATCAGGCTCCTCTGCTAGGAGCCTGCTTCTTCCTCTCTCACTCCCCCTGCTTGTGTTCCCTCTCTCGCTGGCTGTCTGTCTCTGTCAAATTAATAAATAAAATCTTAAAAAAAAGTGGGGAGGCTATCTTACAGTCAATTAAGTTAGGTAGTTACTGCATATTTTGGTACTTATATTGGTTGTTTTTTTTTTAAGATTTTATTTATTTGTCAGAGACAGAGCAAGTGTGCACAAGCAGGGGGAGTGGCAGGCAGAGGCAGAGGGAGAAGCAGGCTTCCCACTGAGCAAGGAGCCCAATGTGGGACTTGATCCCAGGACCCTGGGATCATGACCTGAGCTGAAGGTAGACGTTTAACCAACTGAGCCACCCAGGCGTCCTGGTATTTATAGTGCTTATTTCTCAAAATTGAAACCTCTTGAGAGGTCCTGCAATAAATAAACTAGCACACTGATGACTCAAGCACCTACCACATTTGACTCTAATACTCATTATTCCATGAAACACATGAAACTCACTTTAGTAAACATTAAGATATTATAGTCTCCTTTTTTTAATAAGGCTTTATCTTGCAGTTTTAGTTGGAGATTTGAAAGTGAAAGAAAATTAGTGGATAAAGTAACACTAGAATTACTAATAAAATACACTGAGGCAAACTATCACTATACTTCATTACCATAAGACTAATACTGGTTGAAAACAGAAAACAGAATGAAAAGATAAAGCCAAGTTAAAAAGGACCGTGCGAGGCTCCATCCCTCAAAATTTCTGCTAACACTTTTGGAAGCTCTACTGTGATGATGATAGTCCTCTGGCAGTGGTAAACTAAGCTTTCATGTTTCAAGTTTTCCCCTTTTTGCTTTTTCTGTGTGGGATGCTCTTCATCTGGCTATCTATTTGCATATTCAGGTCTCAGCTCAAAGGTCACTTTCTCAAAAGACATCTTCCCTTGACTTGTAACTTCATCAAACACTATATCACATTATTTTAATCAAGTAAGTGTTTAATGGCACTGATTTGATTATCAGCACAATCTATTATCTAGAATGGTGCTGGACACATAATGGGATGCTCAACAATTACTTGTTCAATGAATTAATAAACACTATTTTTGCAAATTTCCATTTGTTTTTGTATATACCCATCAGGATTAAATATAGCAAGGACAGGGACCACTATTACTTCAGTGTGAAGAACGAACATGGCACTTGGCAACTTAATAATTTTAAAACAACACCAAGTTGTTTTTTGTGTGTGAGCAAAATTATTTGTTCAAACATGTCAAAGGTTCTTATTTTTGACTGAAGGAAAGTATATGATTTCAAGTCGTTTGGATTAAGTAAGAAAAAAAACCCTGAAAACATCTTGTCCATATTCATGAAATAGAGAGCTAGTCACTATCTCTAGAAAATATCAAAATCTGTTCAAAGTTTTGAAAAAACCAACCTCTGAAAAAAGTACAAGTTACTTCATTTAAAATTCAGTAGACTGAACATGAAAACTCTTCCTGAGTAACAGAACAACTTTCTGAGAAGTGACAAGAAAAAGGGAAAGAATTGAGGTGAATTCTAAGACAGCACAAGAAAAAGTGACCACCACAGCTTCCATTTCTTTATTCCCTGATCTAGTTGTTTAAATGTATCTAAGAATCAATCAGTTCTTATGTACCTATATACTAGTCAAAGTTGAACAGCTACCATAATAGATAAACCAAAAGAGATGAAGATGAGAGTTGGAGAGTATTTTTTCAACAGTTTACAGCTACCTTTTACTGCGTGTTCATTGGATTCCAGGTATTGAATTATTTGCAATAAAAGGCAGAACTTGAATTCAAACCCTGAGCTCTAACCCTAGATCCAGAGCATTTAACGAGTGAATCAGAGCAGGACTGATTTTGAGATTGAAGTTACCCAGAATGCAGTTTTAATCTTGCCACAGCTGCACAACTACGTAACAAGCCAACTTTTCTGGTTTAAGGCATCTACACAAAGAGCAATTAATTTACCTCCAACGGGGATTCAAAATTTCCAACACATCCTCCCAGTTCTCCTCAAGGCAACCCAAATAATTTCTTTATACATACTCTTTAGACACATGAAGTAATATTAGCTTGATAAAGGCAGGTTGGGGGTTTTGTCTTGTTTTAATAAAGCTCTGGTACTTGATTGCCACCTGTCTCTACATTTTCATCACATCATAACATTTCAAAATGATCTCTGAATAAGGAGCACAAGACCTTCCATTCTTGGCAGACATACCCTATTTTTCAAGTAACAGCAGCAACAAAACTGAAAATTTGTTAGACAAATTAGTCATGCAAAGTTTTCTACACAAAAAATTTGCCTAGAATACTTCTGCCTAGTAAACTATGAAATACTAGCCTCAGATTCTAAAATTCAGAGAAAAAGAAAAAACCTGATCACCGATAGCTAATTATTTACAAAGCAGCCACCAATTCAAGTTACTGGTTCCCAACCACAGTACCATTTTTCTAAGTAGCATAAAATCCACGGTTCTTTTTTTTTTTTTTTTAAAGATTTTATTTATTTGACAGAGAGAGTGAGAGAGAGAGACAGCCAGCGAGAGAGGGAACACAAGCAGGGGGAGTGGGAGAGGAAGAAGCAGGCTCCCAGCGCAAGAGCCTGACGTGGGGCTCAATCCCAGAACTCCGGGATCACGCCCTGAGCTGAAGGCAGACGCTTAACGACTTGAGCCACCCAGGCGCCCCTAAAATCCAGGTTTTAAACTTGCCTTATACATGTTATATATGTTACATATTCTCAAAGCATTCTTTGTGAAGGGAAAAAAAATCTTAATTTTTTATATATAAACACATTCACATGTATAATAAATTGGCCAACCCCCAGTTATTAAGTAGATTTCTGTTAGACATAATAAATGAAATATGCTTAGGAGTATATCTGTTCAAGTTTTAAGAAGGATGCTGCATATCTGAATTTAGCATCAAGAAATGCAGCCAATAACTAGAAAAAATATAGCATTTTTAAATACAAATATATTTTATATGAATAATGAATGAGCAACCGGCCCAGCATATTAGGGGCAATTTTAATAACCCAATCTGCAAAGCCAGAATGTAATCTTTTTAAAGAAGTGTTTACAAAGAAAAAGGTAGACATTAGCTTTCCTTTGTAATCCAGATAAACAGAAGACTATATTTAATACATACAAATGATCCCATTTAATTGTTCACCAAGCTGCAATCTTAGAACACTTTTTTCTGCATTCTTCAAACTGCATTTATAATTGGAGTGTCTACCAGTACCAAGATTCTGTCTACGCTCTACTCTCCGTGTTGTGTATCATTCCTCTCATTACTTAACTAAAAACGCAAATAGCTAAAAACAAATTGTAATAAACTGACATTAAATAATCTGATTTCCCATTATTAGGTTTCCAAATAATGCCAAAATGTTTCACCAGCCCAAACCTATTAGCTAAACAGGTTCTAACTACTCCAATTATTATTTTTTTTAACTAAACGAAGGTCACTTTTAAATGGAAATGATCTGAATTATCAGGCTGAAGCTCACTCTATTTCCTATCAGATCATAAAATAATCAGTGTTAATATACATGATAGATTAAGAATGACCAAGTCTTACCTTTGTCAGTTGTAACTTTGTCTACACATCTGAAAGAAATGAGAACCAAATATTAAATGAACAATCTTGCATACTTTCCTAAAACACAGGTATTTATCTCTTTCAGGTTTGTCTTCAGAGTGATGCAGAAAGCATCTAGAGTGGTGTGGTCAACAGAACTTTCTGCAGTGATGAAAATATTCTATGTCTGCACTGTCCAATATGACAGTCACATGTGGCTACTAGTGCTTGAAACAGCCTGTTTGTAACTGAGGAAGTGAATTTTTCATTTTAATTAATGTAAATTTAAATAGTTATCATATCTGACAGCATACAGCTACAGTATCATTCAAAAAGTTTCTAAGTGTAAAAAAATAGAAAGAAAACATTGCTGATTTTGTTATATTAAGTGGTTATATAAGAAAATGTCCTTGGTTTACCAAACGCAGTAGCTAGGGGTGAAATAAAGTTTGAGATTTCCTCTAAAATACTTCAGCAAAAAAAAAAAGGGGGGGGGGAACAGGGAGATAAAGGTAATAAGCATGGCAAAATCTTGATAACTGCTAAATCTAGGGTAAATACTGGGCATTTCATTGTACTATTTTTTCTACTTTGTGTATACTTGACAATTTTCAGAATAAAAATTTAATGAACCTAACAGAAAACCCCAAATTATTCATTGTTATACCCAAGTCAAAATCTATTTCTACAAAGGCAATAGACTGGACCTCAGAATTTAATGTAACTTGTACTTCACAAATAAGCAACAGTAAAGAGTCTAACGTGTTATAAACTGTTAAAAAATGTTCTTCTCATGTTTTTAATTTGGTAACACTTCATTCATAACTGTTGAGCACAGCATAATGAACCTCTACCCTAGAGCCATTACCCAAATTCAGAAGTCCACAGGTCTTGGATCTTTATTATAAAGATGTCACATGCTACCTCTGAGCTGGTACAAAGTTTTGGGTTGTTGTTGTTATTTTGTTTTTTTGAAAGTAAACCTCATGTAAACGAGGACTGTTATGTTACAGAATACCCAAACAAATAGAGAACCAACGCCAATACAAATTCTGTTCTCTTTAGAAAGAACAGCTGTCATTTTCTCATCCCACTTTTTTAAAAGCTGGGTATTACTTTATTTTAAATTATATCATTAATGTCCCAATTAATAATTAACACAAAACAACCAATCATCTTAACTCTAAAGAGAAGTACATATATAATACCTAAATTTTGAAACATTACACAATAAACTTCCCTCCAAAAACCTTTTGGAATGGGAAGATGTTTCTATTACCACACTGACTGCCCTGGGAGGAAAACTCAGAATTTTAAACTTATACAACTGGAATTTTCTCCAAAGAGCCACAAAGGCTGTTTCAATTCAGAGTATTACTTCCTTTTCATTCTCACTATCCATGACATTCACCTTTTCCTTACAAAAGGATATAGCAAGGAATTGTCACCCGAAGGTTTACTTCCATTTTACCTTAAGCAAGAAAATAAGCAAAAACGGAATTCCATATCCCAGAAAATAGAGCAATATTTGTTTCCTTCATTTGGAACCCACCTGAACCTGTAGGAGTACCTCTAAGAATACAGTTTTAGCCAATAAGGTTACTCAATAGCTAAATTAGAAGTTTAAAAAAGTATTTATTGAAGTTTTATATGAAATGCATTGGATATGAAATGCAGAGGATTATCATGGTAGAATGAAAAGAAGCCTTTTTGCAATTTAACCTAGTCTTAGTTTAACAATTAGTTTCCATATTAGTAGAAAGCATGGGTATTTTAACTTCATGAATCAGAAAAAATTGGTACCATACACATTTAAAATTAGACATGTATATAAACATCTGCATTTAAAATATAAGAATCTGAACTCTGGAGTTTATCAAAATACAGCAAATGATGAGCCTAATTCTTTAGCAGTACTGACATACATAACCTTTCTTCAAATTTGGTTTGTATTTCCTCATAATTGGCTTTAAGTTTAATTTAAAAATGATTTTAGCATTTAACTTTATGCCTTTCTCTTGAGCAAATGCACTAAAAAATTATTTCCTTTCACAAGGATTTCCTGCTCTTTTCATTAACTTTTGAATGTTTCAATGCAAATGAAAACATTGTTATAAACATAAGTGTGTATACAAACTTTATTATCATTTACACACATTTATGTTTGTAACAAATCAAATTACCAGTTATAGATGAAGCCACAGATTTAAAGAGCTGAAGTCCGTATTGCATGGAGCACTGGGTGTTACACACAAACAATGGATCACGGAACACTACATCAAAAACTAATGATGTACTGTATGGTGACTAACATAATTAATTAATAAATGTAAATAAATAAATAAATAAATAAATAGCTGAAGTGACTTGCCCGAGGTCACTTACTGAGTAGAAGGCTGAGACCAGAAACTTTCTGACTATATAGTCCAATGCTTTTTCCACTGCACTACTTTGCCTTCTAGCAGAAAAAGAAGTTTCAATCAATCCAACCAAACCTCTGTATTTACTGACCTTTTAAACTACTGTACATTTTGCTGTCTCTTCAATCGAGAGAAACAAATGTAGCTGAAACAGCTATTACTGAGAATTTATAGGAGGAAATGGTGGGATATGGTAAAAGAACCTTAACAGAACAAGTAATTAAGATAGAGCTAAATCTCTTACTTCCTTTTTAAAAAGGGTCACATGTTGTTAGGAAAATAGAGAAGGTCAGAAGGTACTTGACCAGGATTCAGTAAACTGATACTCAAAATCTCATGTAATGTCTTAAAGGATTAAACTAAATGTCTTTTAGTTTTAAAGTTTACTTTATCACTTTGAAAATCTGTAAACCACGCGTACACGTTTGACAAACCTCCACTAATCTAATGCATCTTCCCTTCATACTACAAGGTCCTTGAAGATAAGGGCAATGTCTCATTTACCTTTATAAAGCCCATCAACCACAGTACCAGGCCCAGTTACTGCTCAATCATAATTTACCTAGCTGAAATGCTTTAGAACTCTTTTGATTTCCAGGGCATGCACTAAACCGAAAACATGTAAAAAATAAATTATCACTATGAAAATTTATTTTAACAATCTGTCAAAACTGTGTAACTTAAAATACATAATCAAGAGACAGTTCTAAGGCTAAGAGAAGGTAAAAGAACACTACTATCTTTTATATTGGATGTGAGAGGGAGAGGGACACTAAGAATTAAGACTATCTCTCTCTCCCCACAGGGTATAACGTGGAGAAAAAAACTGAAGGGATTTAATTGAGTCATCTTCATCCAAGTTCAACTGCTTTAACATTTATAACGTAGAAATAAAAAGACTCCTGAGTACTTTTTTTCCCAAGAGTTACAAACAAACAAACAATGAAATGGAAAAAAACTACTGCACTAGGTGTCATTATCCTAAGGTATCATTTCTATAGGTAAAACTGGTAGAACAGTGGGAGGGAAATGTGGCAAGGAAATCCAGGCATATTTTACTCTCAAATAGGTAAGTGAGGATGGAAGGGCATTTAAAAAAATGTATTAAGTTATTAACCTTCCCAGGTATGGCAACAGAAATCAATAAAGAAAAATTCCAATGCTGCAGCGTTTACGTGAAAATCACTACACACCACTTATATCTCTATCATTCTACCACCACTCAAAACAGTAATTTTTAACAAATATTGTATATATTATGTTCCAGGCTTTGTGTTAAGTGCTTCCCATGCTATACTTAATTCTCACCAATTCATCTCATAAGGATTAACATTATTTCCTACAGATAATTAAAGTAAGGCACATGCAGTTTAACGAATTTGTTCAAGGAATTTAATCCAAGTAAGGATAATGACAGCTCCTTTCAAATTGGTGAGATGAAATATATAGAATCTTAAAATTTTTGTGACTGTGAAATTCATCTATAGCAATTAGAATCCTAACTGCAGCCAAGTGATTTGTAAGTACAGATCTTTCTTGTCCACAGAACTGTACTTTACAAAATAAATTCTCTAAATTATGTTAACTTAAATAACACTCAAAAATTTGAAGCACAACTAATACCTCAATATGATACCTTTGAATTTTCTGAGAAGCTTCTAAGGCAAGCAAGTCACAGACTTAATTCTTACTTTTGGAACAGGTATGTTTCAAGTTTTAAATTTGATATAAGCCAAATCTTGCCATAATCTCTATGATAGGGGCACTTAAAACTCAAGACACAAATGATGTTTTCAGTAACGAATGCAATGTCCTAATATGATTAATTTCTACAATTTACAAAAACATGCACTTCAGTATTTTCAACGTAGGAACATTTTAATACTAACTATTTAAAATATGTATGTTCCTGGTCCCTCCATTATCTCTAGGTAATAGAGTAACTCCTTTCAGAGTAGTCTAATTTTTAAGGACGAAGTTCCTACATTAAAACATAAGCACAAGCAGACAAGCAAAAACTACAAAAGCAAAAAAACACTAAAAAAAAATACCCAGTTAGTTCTGTTGTATGAAAGACGACACTTAAAATTGGCAGAGCCACGTTTTAACCTACTAAGTACCAGATTTCTAAAACAAGTGAAACGTAATGTGAAAATTTAGCAGAGCGGAAAAAGCTACATGAAACTACTAGTACAACTGGCTCTTGAGCTAATTAATTGGGGGGGGGCACACACACTTTTGAAGGCTAAGACTGTACTGTTGATTTCCTAATGAGGATGTGATGTAATACTGGAGAGCCGCTGTACGAGGGGAAGGGACAGGCTGACAAAAGGAGTGCAGATGCCAGAGTGCGGGCGAAGCCTACGGCGGCAGGGAAGGGGAGGGTCACTAAGGAGCAGAAGAGGTGTATCTCACAAAGGACAACTTCAGGGAGAGGGGAAGTGGCCCCACAGACAGAGGACACGGGGGGGGGGGGAGGGCCAAAGAGCAGCGATAAGACAGCTAGCAGGGGAGCGGTAGGACATCTGGCGTGCGAGCCGGCAGGGGGCAGAGCAGGCAGGATGTCACGTGGAGTGGGCGCTACGGGAGCCGAGAGGCTTGCGTGCGGACAGAGGGGGGTCTTTCCCACCGCCTGAAAGACTGCGTTACTCACAGGAGTCGCGGACTCTTCTTGCCCTGAGCTGGAGAGGGGGGCTTCGCGGCCTGGGACTGCTGCCCTGGGGCGTCGGGAGGCCTGGCGCTGGGGCTGCTCCTCCGCCGACGGGGATACTCGGCCTTCCTCCGGCGAGACACAGCGGCGGCGGCGGCGGCCGCAGCGGCCCGGCCCCGGTCCCGACCTCCCCTCAGCACGCGGCTGCTAGTGGTCCCCGCAGGCGCCGCCGCCGCCGCCGCCGCCTCAGGGGGCTGTTGTTGGGGCTCCTCTGGAGCCGCCTTGGCCGCCGCCGCCTCTCCCCCTTCCTGGTCCTGCTGCTCCGGGGGTCTCGGCTCTTCCGTCTCCCCCGGCATCGGGGCTCTTCCGTCCCCCACCCCCTCGTCCCAGGCGGCGGAGGCGGAGGCGGCGGCGGCCGCGGCGCTGCTCCCCCCGCCCCCTTCGCCTCCCGGAGCGTCCGGCTCAATCTCACTCTGCGCTCCTCTTTCCCCCCTCCCCTCCGCCCGGCTCCGAGGGCGCCCCCCCCCCCCGCTCCCTGCCACTCAAGGCCCTCTACCGCTGGCGGCGCGCGCGCGCCCGCCACAGACGTTCAGCGGACCAATCGGAGAGGAGGGAAGGCTTCTTCGCCCTGCCCCTCGTGGTCTCTCACGCAGCGACGTCCCGGGTTCCCTCCCCCACCCCTTCCTTCAACCAATCAGGAAACGGCTCTAAGGGAGCGCGCGAGGTTTCCTTCCCCGCGCACCCGTTCTCACCGTTAAACGGCTGCGTCTCGCGACAATCCTAAAGTGACCTTCCTCCACCCCCACCCCCCGCGCCACGAGCTCAACGCGCGCTAGGGGTAGTGGGAGGAGTAGGTCCCGCGAGGAGATTGGTGGAGGAAAACGCACCTTTTTCCCCGCCTCGCGCGCACCCTAGACTGGCTGCGCGCGCACCTGCCTCCCTAAGGAGCCGCTAATGCCACAGGGCTCTTTCTATCCTTCTTCCTTAAGCCGCGGAAGTAGCTTTGGCGTTCTTCTGCCTCCACCCCGATCCCACTTTCCTGTCTGGCCTTTCTGTCCCCAGCGCCGCCAGGTCTTGCGGGAAGAAGGGGGAAATTTTTTGAGTTGTCGCTTCTCCTTTAAGAAAAAAAACCCCGTCGACTGCCGGATGAAAGTCTCTGAAAAAATGGCGGCGGTAGAACAGAGGCGGGGTCGTGAGGGCAAGGAGGGCCCGCCTCTTGGCGCATGCGCAGAGTTAACTTGTCAAAAGGCATCTTGGGAAATGAAGTCCTAAATATCCTAAGCTTTAGGGGAAAAAAACATGAGGAACCGGAGGCGGAGAGGATGCTGGGAAGTTTTTGACTGATGCACGATGGGAAAGGTAGTTTACTCTTTCTGTAGTCAGCGTTTGCTGTTTCAGGGAGGTAGTGTTTCCGGGTTAGGCCGCGACTCCCTCACAGATCCGAGCAGAAATGGCGAGCCAGTTGCTGGTCGGGATAGCTCGGGCTAGTTTCCCCGACTTTTTAAGTTGGTGTTGGCGAAACATTTTTTGGGTGGCCACGTTAGTAGCCTTAGTTTGGATTGGTTACTTCGCACCTCCTAGCGTTCATGCCTGCAGTATTCGCTTCGTCATCCTGTGTATGACTCACTAACCTGTGAGCTTCTGGAGGTCAGGGACTGAATCTGGATCCGTCGGGTGCTCGGGGCGTAGCACAGTTCCCACCACTCATTTGGTTCTTAATAAAAGTCTGGAAAGAATTGTCGAGTTGCTATTCTACTAGATGTTTTGGTGCCAAGGAGCTGGCGTCGGCTGCTTAACTTGGCTGTGGGCCCTGGGCTGCAGGGAAGGGGGAAGGGTTGTTAGCGTGATTCTGTGACCTACTCACAGAAACCGAAGGCCGCCTTCCTACTCCCTGCCTCAAAACCACTTGGCTTCTGTGGTTTTGAATGTTTCTGCTGCACAGGAAGCACAGACTAGCAGCTTTGTCAGAAATTACTTTTCTGTCCACTAGCGCGTGCAACTGAATTATCCTAATGCGTCAAATGGGAGTTTCCATTTGTTTTCCAAGTTGCGTTCAGTGACAGCGGTGGGCCTCCAGCATTTCTTCTTTTTTTCCTTTCATGCACTGTAATAAAGGAGAGATTTGAAAGAACCGTTTTTACCCCTGGAAAATAAAGCATCTGGGGTTACCTCCCCCCCCCAACAGAAAGCGGATGGAAACAAGATCTAGGGATCCAATTTTAAATTTCACATTAATCATTCATTTAAACTGCAGATAGAGTCTAATATTTGCAAGCCAAGTGCTGAAGTGCATATTTCCTTTCAAAGTTTTGGCTCAGTTACCACCACAGATTAGGCAAATGTTTTATATTTGCCATTGAGTGTTCTGCACTTTCATAGGACTAGTGGCATTTCAGTTGTAAAAACGGTGGATTAGTGTGGATGGGAATCTTTTCAAACCCATTTGGACTTTTGGAACAGACTTTTGGAACAGCACTGACATCCAATGGTTGCTCAAAGTAATGCAGAGTGGGAATCTCCTTTTTATTAAAAAAAATAATAAAATCTTAATATCACAATGGAATGGGAGAATGAATGATTCCTTTACTTCACCCTGAAAAAAGACCAGGTATTGCAGAGGAAAGATCAAAGGGACTGAAACTAACTCTGGATTATAGTAAATAATAAAGCTACCTATAATTCTGTTATCTTTAGTTACTACTATTCCTTGAATCTATTTTGCCACTAGTGAAAATGGAGATATTAGGGGCACCTGGGTGGCTCAGTTGTTAAGCGTCTGCCTTTGGCTCAGGGCGTGATCCCAGCGTTCTGGGATCGAGCCCCACATCAGGCTCCTCCGCTATGAGCCTGCTTCTTCCTCTCCCACTCCCCCTGCTTGTGTTCCCTCTCTCGCTGGCTGTCTCTATCTCTGTCAAATAAATAAATAAAATCTTTAAAAAAAAAGAAAAGAAAATGGAGATATTATGTTTCACAGAGCCATAATTACAGTTTTTTACATACTTATAGTAGGTCTTTTGTAAATGTTTTATTTCATTAAAGGTGAATGAAATGGTAAGCAGTAAAAAAGGTGAAAGTTAATCTCAGAGTCCCTTTTCAGAGGAACTGCTATTAGGCAATATAACTAGGCAGAAATTTGCTTCCCTGAGACATCTGCAGCTTATCACCTTGTGTCTTGTCTTCCAGTTTCATCTTTCATGATCGTTATAGTTGCGTTTTGGACCACAGAAGTAACCAAGCCCTGAAAATCCAAATATGACTGCTACTCTGCCCTCCTTTTAATGGATTTACAGTCTATTCAGGAAAGCAGGTAAGCATAATTTCTGGATCATTAAGTAAGTAAAGACAGCAAAATGAATTGGGTGCTGGTTAACTCTGATGGAAATTTTATGAAGGAAACCACTTCCATGGTCATCAGCTTTACACACACACACACACTCATTCATACACATACAGCAGGTTTTCTGATCACAGTCACAGTGGGATACCCACACTGGGGAAAAACACAAGTGTAAGCCTGTCATCCCATGAATTCAAGATGAATCCTGGCACATAGTAGGTGCCCAATTTTTTCAAAGTTAATTTTGAATCTTTCTCACCCTCACCAATGCACTAACAGAACTCAAATCCTACTACCCACCTTTCTATGTCCTATTTTCAACTCTAACTTATCAGAAAGAAAGAAAGAAGGAAAGAAAGAGAGAGAGAGAAAAAAGAAACTCACCAAATCAAAAGAGAGGAAGTGCTAAGCAAATACAGGAACCAAAAAGGGTTATAGAGGCTGCTTCACGCTGTCTCATTCAGTTCCTTTGCGGTCCTCTTCTTCAGCACATGCCAAAGCAGTTCCTCACAACCTGTGGGACCAGAGCATCTTGGGTGTGTGACAATGGAAGAGTTGGGTGAGTGAGGACCTTCTTGGGGGAGAAACTCTGAGGGAATGAAGACTTGGCTGCCATCTCTGTGGTGGGGTGTACTTCTAGCCAGAGGGAGGGTGGTGCTGGAAGATTTTGTTTCCACTTCTCTCATGACCTCAGCCCAACCAAGAGTGAAGCATGAGGAACTATGATTGTTTTGGGGAACCATAGGTTCACTCTTTTCAGTGGCACAAATAGGCTGAGAGTTTGGTGTTTACCAGGGTAAACTATGCACAAATACCTTTGGACTGAATTGTGATTGAGATTGCCATTTTATTATGAGTATTTGCCCCTTGGGGGCTGTTGAAGGTCATAGGGCGGTCACACAGTTGGCACCTGCAGATCTGAGATTTAGGAAGAAAAAGAAAGAAAAGGGAGAGGGATATAGGGGGTGTTATAAGGAGAAGAAATGGAATAGAGGAAGAAGAATGAGGCATCGGAAAACGTTGGAGAAAGGCCAGGGTGGTTTCATTTGTTCCTTGGTTTAGTATTAAATCAAGGAGAATTAGTGCTAAAACTCCAGTGATTGTGTTGCTAAGCTTTTTATTCAGAGGCATTCTGAAGGAACAGATTACTGTGGACTGCAAATATGATACTCTTTCCATTTGAAACAATTAAAACCAGCAGTGAAACAATTGGCCACATTGCTCAAAGAGATCCCAGATTTCCAATTTTTGGAGTAATGGAAGGTTTGTCATTCTTGGGATTCATTCCTTATCCTTTGCTGACATTTGTTGCTGGCATCCTCACTAACACTGAGTCACTAACCTTTTACTCAATTTCCAAGCTGTATTAATTCCCCAGTGTTCTGGGTTTTTGTATGTTTCCGGTATGTCAAAAGTGTGAACAACAACGAAAAAAACGTATCTTGCATATTGTCTTTGTGTTGTTAATTGTTTGGAGTGTAATTTGAGAGCTAGAGGAGTAGAGAAAGGGAGATAGGCAAATTACAGGAGGGAAGAGATGTTAATGAAGAGGGAAAGGTGGTATTTAATAAATATTGAACTGTTTTGGAGGTAAAGTCTGTTTCGATGCTTGGAGTACAACGTGTTTAGGAGTTGGAATAGAATCCAGATTCTTTTGTGTGTGTGTGTGTGTGTGTGTGTGTGTGTGTGTGTGTGTGTGTTTTAAAGATTTTATTCATTTATTTGACAGAGAGAGAGACAGCCAGCGAAAGAGGGAACACAAGCAGGGGGAGTGGGAGAGGAAGAAGCAGGCTCCCAGCAGAGGAGCCTGATGTGGGACTCCATCCCAGGACCCTGGGATCATGCCCTGAGCTGAAGGCAGACACTTAATGACTGAGCCACCCAGGCGCCCCTAGAATCCAGATTCTTACTCTGTGTGAGAGTCGGGGAAGTTCACATTTCTGCTTGAGTTCAAAGTCCAGCTCACTAGCATCTAGCCTTTTTTTTTTTTTTTTTAAAGATTTTATTTATTTATTCGACAGAGATAGAGACAGCCAGCGAGAGAGGGAACACAAGCAGGGGGAGTGGGAGAGGAAGAAGCAGGCTCATAGCGGAGGAGCCTGATGTGGGGCTCGATCCCACAATGCCGGGATCACGCCCTGAGCCGAAGGCAGACGCTTAACCGCTGTGCCACCCAGGCGCCCCAGCATCTAGCCTTTTTTTCTTATTTTAGGAATACCTAATGGCTTTCATGCAGGTAATTCAAAAGGGAAGTAAAACATATTTAGTGACTTAAACTAAAACTTGACATTTTTACATATTATTAATCATGTTAGTGTCTGAAACAACTCTCTAAAATAAGTATTATCCCCCTCCTTTTGTTTTTCCCAAGGAGAAAACTAAGAAAGACAATAAATGTGTTTAACATCTCTCTCAGGAGCCCCTGACACCAAAACTGATTAAAGCTACAAGACAATCTCCTATTTTAGCAGGGCGTTGGCTCAGGTGTTCCAACCAATAGAACAACAATTAAAGAATTAAAAATTAGATTTGCACAGTTTTGCAAATTTACTTGAGCAGGATGAACGGTAGAGAAATCTGGTCCAGAAATGTAAGAAGTGCCAAGCCGCCCAGGAGGTAACATTCATGTAATCTATCTGGGTATCTAAACCTCAGCTGTTTCTTCATGTTGTCAGCAGCTCAGTAACTACCCAAAAGACTTAGGGTGGGTCTTTCTTCTCTGCTGCAGAGAAAGAGGGTGCAAGACAAGTCAGCAAAGGCAGGCGGATATTTCCTCTTTGCAGTACTTCCTCCAACGTTGATGGTTTGTTTCCACCCAGCAGATTTTACCTAAACCTTCATTACTCGGGAATGCTAGGTAAAGGAGAACCAGGAGCAGACTCTGGCTCTGAATGAAATCATTCCAATCCAGTGAGATCCCCCAAGCAACCTCGCTTTATTGCTTTCATCCTACTGTTGACATTATTGGATTTCTGCAGATAAAGGGCTACAGGGAAGGACTACAGAGTTTTCCATCTCATACCGCCCCACACCCCTCATAATCCCACATTTGTCATACTGAAATTAGTCATCTGCAAATTACGGAATCTGGCAGAGGCAAGATAATCTTGGGTGTTGGTGTTATGTACACTCCTAGGAAACAGGAAGAGAAAGAAGGCCTGTTAACTCATGACCCAGAGGGGAGAATTTCACTAACTTTGGTTCACTGGTGCTTCTAAGGGTAGCCTTCTCCTCTTAGAGATATGGTTTGCTTCTCTTACAGGGGGTCACCCCTCTCCCCTAATCTCTGCTGTAGATGTCTTTTTATTTTGAATCCAAGAAGATCCATGACTTCTGGTTGAAGCAAAGCTTAGAAAATAGAAAATGTCTATATCTTAATAGAGGGGTACAGAACAAAAATTTGGAACCTGGAAGACTGGCATTGAATCTGGCTAGTAAAGTTATGAGAAAACAAGTTTTTCTTTCTCTTTCTACGTTAGTTTTCTCTTTTCTTTTTTCTTTCTTTTAAAAAACCTTTTATTATGAGGAATTTTAAAATATACAAAAGTAAAGAAAATAGTTTAATGAAATCTAATATACCCATCAACCAGCTTAAACAGTCATCAACTCATGGCCAATCTTATTTCATTAATACACCCACCCGTTCCTTTCACTCCTGGATTATGTCATATTCATTGGTAAATATTTCCCCATAGCCTTTCATCTGCAGAAATCAAATAATGTCAAATAATATAATCCACTGCTTTGCAAACTTCTAAAAACCATGACCTGTGGTAAAAAAAATCCACTAGAGATCTCTAATGGGTCTCAACCCACAATTTGAAAAAATTTGTAGTAGAATTGCTTCATTATGTAGATGAGGAAACGGCTTCAGAGAAGAGCATGTCATGCCAAGATGACCCTGAAAATCCACATGAGTATGGGGACCGGAATTTTTGACACGAAGTTAGTGCAGGGGCTGGGATCAGATAGCCCAGGATCAGACAGGACCGGCGTCAGTGGCAGTGTGACACTAGTTTTTTTCTTTCTTTTTTCCTTTTCTTTTTTGTTAGAGGGAGAGAGTGGGTAGGGGCAGAGGAAGAAGGAGAGAGAGAATCTTAAGCAGGCTCCACGGGGCTCAATCTCACAACCCTGAAATCACGATCTGAGCTGAAATCAAGAGTTGGATGCTTAGCTGACTGAAACACCCAGGCGCCCCAGTCTCTTTCTTTCTTTTTTTTTTTTTTTAAGATTTTATTTATTTATTCGACAGAGATAGAGACAGCCAGTGAGAGAGGGAACACAAGCAGGGGGAGTGGGAGAGGAAGAAGCAGGCTCATAGCGGAGGAGCCTGATGTGGGGCTCGATCCCAGAACGCCAGGATCACGCCCTGAGCCGAAGGCAGATGCTTAACCGCTGTGCCACCCAGGCACCCCCCCAGTCTCTTTCTTGATCTACAAGATAAGGACAATAATATCGCCTGCCTTAAAGCATTAGGATGACTAAATGAAATATATAAATTCCTGAGCATAGTGCCTGTAATGTGTGAATTTTTATTAATTATTATTAATTTCATCATAACAGAAAAGTGGTAGTGTGATACTTGTCAAGTGCATTGGTTTTTTTCCAAGAAAACTACAGGAGAAACAAATCTCAAGATTTGGATTGCAACATCATCTTGCTTGATTTTGCAATATCTCTTTTCTCCTTGACCCCCCCCTTTTTTTTTACCCTATATATCCTAAAAGACAGAATACTTCTACTTTGTTTTGAAAATTTTGTTACGTGCTTGGGATATAAGAAAAAAAACAATCAGGGTTGAGAATAAGCATTATTGTCTTGGTACATTTACAAAAATTGTAGTGTAATTACTTGTACTTTTCTGATAGGAAAAATGTATAGGATTTACTTTTTTCTTAATTGGGGGTCTTTGTGGGCAACCCACCCTAAATGAATGATAAAATTAATACCTTGCAATATAAGAAGTCAAATGCTTGAGTGATATTGTGAAATTGGATGCAACCATAGGAAATAGGTCACAGTATGTGGAGGCATCAAACATCCTCTGGGAGAACAGACCATATTCTTGAAGTAAAATAAGGAGTAAGGGAAGATATTTGAAGGTAGCCTTAACCCAAGAGAAGAAGGAGGTGAATGGAGGCACAGGGGTGATATTTAAGGGGGAAATCTTCCCAAAAGAGAAATCATCCCATGTTCTGTATTGTGATTCTCTCATATCTTATGATATAGATGCCTTATTGGAGGAACTGGAGCGCTCCACCCTCCAGGACAGTGATGAATCCTCCAGCTCAGCTCCTCTTCCCCTGGATCAGCACTCCAGAAAGGAGAGTAACCTTGCTGAGACTTCAGAGACCCTTTCTCTTCAGAATGATACAAGTCCCTTGCCGGTAACTTTTCATTTATTGGAGTACCTTGAATATATATAGTTGGAGTCCTTTCTGAAAATTGATTATATCTTACATAAAATGACGTGAAAGGAGAATCATGTATCCAGGAAAGAGAAAGAAAAATCCTTCTATGATAACTTCAAGGTGGTTGTGTTTGGAAAGGATGAGAATTGAGAAAGTCATCATAGAAGAATAAGCCTTTGAGACCTGATTTTTTTCTGATGAGGGCACGGTAACACGGTGTTCCCTAGTTTACTCGGAATATTCTGGTATGCCTGGGCATCAGAGCTGCATGTCACAGTTTGACGGGAATGGCACTCACCAAGACCAGGGGTCACCTGGGCTAGGCCAAGTGGCAACTCAGACAAGTCTTTTCAAGGTGACTTTTCTAAGGTCACAGCTTTCCAGGTCTTATTTTCTGTTGAATGTATTAGGAAACTCAATTAGTTTACCTACAGATGATGGTGTTCTAGGGAACCAACACAAACAAGCTAAACTCATAAGAGATGGTATAAAAGAAAAACCCAGAAATCCAATTTATTAATTTCTGGCTAGAGTCAAAACCAAGTAGAACAGAGAATAGTATTTGCTGATACAAATATTCCCTTCCTGTCTACCTGAATCTATTTTATAATTAGGAAGTTGCTTGATGAGAGTGGAATTAGTTTAAGAGGAATTAAGTTAGATACTCTTCATATGCGGTGTTAACTACAATATTCTGATTTATCCTCGTACACTTGGTATGAAATCATGGGTTTCATGGACATGAAATTTGATTCTGTGTCTTGTTCCCCCTTTAACTGTTCTTCCGTCCAACTACGTATATACAGTTTTAAGGATGCACATTTATTTGTCTCCTAGGAAGCTATTGTCTTTTCTCCTCAATGCAAGATCATAGCCACAGGCTCTTAGCTGGTTTGCTACACTTGCCCCCTGCATTTTATTTTCAGAATAGCAGCCAGAGTGATCCCGTAAAGCTTAAATTAGATCATGTCATTCCTCTACTCAGAACCCCACTGTGAATTTCCATCTCCATTTGAAGTAAAAGCCACGGTGGTCTTTACGCTGACCTTAGTGGGGTATGTCTTTGCTCACTTTGAGAGCCCTGGGGTTTTGCTTGTTTTCTCAACATCTATTATTGGCTTTGCCATTTACCTTAGATTTCTCATATTTTATTTATATTTATGTATTTATATTACATTTCCATAAGTCATCTCTTCTTTCCCTGACTCTGTTCAGATGAATCCTAACGGGTAAGCACCCTTCCAGGGATGATACGCAGGGTGACGGTTGTTAAAGCTAAGAGCTTAAGTGCAGTCAGTCAGGAACGGCCGGCTCCGCTGGTGTTAGGTGGTGGCAGGAAAACTTCTGAGGCTTTTTCCCAGCTGGCCACTCGGTATACCACCACTCATGCTCATGAGGTACATGGAGGCTCCTCAGGGCCAGGAAAAAAATATGGGAAACTGTGGCTTAATGTCATAAAAATTATGTTTAGGAAATAGAGGCTAATAAGCATTCTTGCCGTTGAGTGTAGCATAATCTAAGTGTTCTCGAGTAAGCAGTTTTGGCTTTAATTGTATATGTAAAGCTATAGCTATTTATTTTTATTATTTGGCAAAGCTTTTATTTTTGTGGTAGATGCTTTTCGCAGCCTTTGGCTCAAACCAAAACCAAGTCCAAAATTACATGTTTCATTTTCTCAAGAAACTGATGAGGAATGTGTAATTTGCCCAAAATATTTGCCAACATTTCCTGGCCACCCTGGAGGCAAGTAGAGATGTTACTGCCCCCTTGGAAGACAGGAAGACTCAGCTATGGGCAAGAAGCATCAGCCCCTACTTTAGAAGTTAACAGTTTAAGAAGAGCGTGCCCAATGATTTAACAGGTACAGCTGCAGGACGTGTGTCTACATGTCGTGGGGAAGCACACCTTTCCATTTGGATCAAGTGACGCCTCTACATTGGTTGTGCTCATTGTCAGTTTCAAGGTACCTTGTGCTTGTAACTAAAGTAAATGTGATGATTGAGTTGACTCCCAAATAATGTCAGCTTTATATCAGTGCCGCCTCAGTCAGAACACTTGTTAATTCCAAAAGCTTTCATTTTTTCATCTAATCCGAAGGGTCGAAATAAAGTACTTGGAAATTCATTCTTCTGTCAAAAAGAATTGAAACATCTGACATTGTCAATGCCATTGTAAATTTAGTTGAGAAGTTCAACATTGAAGACAAAGTGGGTGTATTTTTTTGTTTTTTTGTTTTTTGGTGGTAATATGAATACAAATTTTGGTAGAGCACAGAATTATGATAAAAAAAATGTTCTTTACAGATTTAAAAGCCTATGAAGCAGAGACGTGCTTGGAATTGGTTGTGATGTACTTAAAGTTCATGACTGCATCCAAAGAAGCTGCAGGCTTCCACCAATCAGAATCGAAACTGCAAACGTCAAAATTTACAAATATATGCTTACGCAATCACAGTACATATCTCTGACTCATCTACACGGCTCTCGTGACAGAAGCTGATGTTGAATACAGAAACATTTCAGCACTGGCTGCATAAGCTTTTTCTGTGTTGCCTGTCATCCATCAGATTTTAGAAATGCCTGAGCCTTTGAAAAAACGCTTTGTAAAGCAACTTAAATATAGGTTGCATTATGTGCAAAATCAGTCAGAAATATTTAATCAAATTATTCAGTGAATGTAGCATGAAAATTCAGCTTTTGAAGCTTTTAGCAAGTTGCAATTATGTAAAACAAAGCTTGCAAAAAAGAAGGAGCTCAAATGTCTCTTGACAAAAGCTGGGGAGGAATTGAACAAGTTAAAAGATGAGAGCTCAAATGGTTTAATTACCTAATTTGAAAATTGTGCTTTGGAAAAATCTTGCCTTTGATGGAGTTTCTAATTTTAATTGGATAAATTTATATTCTCCACCAGAATGGGATGGAATTGTGAAGGCCTATGATTTCCAGTATCTACATTTGGCAAAATGTTAAAAAGAATCATGAATAGAGACAACTTAAGAGCTCATCTTGTAAAAACATTATTGAAGAAAGGTGCTCTGGATGGTGGCAGAAATACAGCACCTGTGAAAATATTGGGGCAGAAATATTTCTACGTTTTAATAGGAGAAACAATTGAGGATATCCTCCATTTAGCAGAATATGCCCTGAACTTAGAGAATTAGCAGCAGCTGAGTGGGAGTATTTTCTCAAAAAAATTATGGTTTACAGAGAAGCATGAATTAAGTGTCAACAACTTCAAAATATATTAACCATAAAATGCAGCTCTGCAGAAGTTTGCAATTTTTTAAAAAATATGAAAATAATAAGATCATATTAAAAAAGACATCTTTCAGAAAAATTTCCACATCACAATGTTAGAGACAACAATGGCTAGGTAACCAATTAAGGTATATGAATCTATATTGAGAATAATTATTTACTGTGCTGTTTAAAAATATTCAAATAATTAATATAAAAGATTTTTTTAAAATTAATGTTTGGGGTGACTGGCATTCAGTGGGGAGTCTGTTTGAGATTCTCTCTCCTTCTCCCTCTGCCCCCCCCGTGTGTACACGCTCTCTCTCTCAAATAAATAAATAAATCTTAAAAGAAATTAATGTTTATAGCTATGTGTCATTTAAAAATATTCTAGAAATTTTTATTTGGAAACTAAGTTTTCAACAGAATTATTTTGTAGGTCCATCAATGCAATAAAACCAAATTTTTGGTCAATGAATATATATTTAAAAAATTCTGGAGTATTAATTATTTTTGGTACCTTCCCCTTGTTCACTTTCAGAAACATCCCAGTTTGAACGATAAATTATATGGTCACCCTACCTGCTTGATCTGGCCCCTTTTACTCCCATCCGTGTCTCACCAGTTCACTGTGCAGACTACCCTGGCCTCCTTTCTGTTCCACAGATGCTCCAGGGTGCTGGCCCCATGGACCACGTTCCCCCGATATCTGCTTATTTCCCTCACCTTCTATGAATCCTCACTCACGTGTCCCCTTCTCAGTGAGTCCTTCCCTGATCAATATATTTTTAATTGCCATCTCCCCCATTTCTCATCTCCCACCTCCTGATGAGTTTTACATACTAATGGATTTATTCTTTTTCTTATTACCTTTTTTTATTACCTGTTTCTCACCACCATAATGTAAGGTTGGGGTAGACAATTTTTGTTTGTTCATTTAGTTTTGTTTTTCTACTGCTGCATCCCTGGCCCTGGCACATTACAGGCACTCAATCAATATTTGTTCAATAAATGAGTGAGTTGCTGGTCAACTACCCTTTAGAGACACACATTATTTATTTTTTTTGTATGTTAAATTTAGTCGTGCTATAGTCTTCCCCTAGACACCATCCTATCTGGTTAAAGGGCTTCATTCTGATTCATTTTGTTTGTTTTGTGGTTCCTATGTGAGTACGATCAACTTCTCTATTTCAGTGCTTTCAGTGCCGGGAGAGGGACACTATTATTTGTTCCCATCGTTGATTACTCTGCTTAGAATGTGGCCTTTTGCTGTGGGATGGCTGGTATTCCTCTGCCTTGTGAAAGATCTCAGAGGTATACTAATCAGTCCCGTTTAGAAGCTAAAACCATCCTCTAATTCTGGGTGTAGATGAGTGCCAACACTCTCCTAACAGACACTCATTCTCTGCTCCTCTCTGTCACTCATATGTCTCAGGCGCAGCTCGTGTATACTACCCAGATCCAGGAGCACAATGTCTACAGGTATGTTTTTTATTAAATACTTTAAAAACTTAACGTTATTAGGTAATTGTTATCAATCCATGTGTGGACACTTTTGCGTGTGTTCATTATTAGAGAACTCCTGCAAAGTCCCTCTTCCTCTTCCACAGTGTCTGAGCAGAGGTGGAAATCTGCCAAGCTCACTTGGCAGTTTCTCAGGGTACGTGGCTTCTAGATGGGCTGTCCAGGCTGGTGGGCTCTGCTATTTCCTTCATCACCTGAAAAAAGTGTCAGTAGTGCGAGTCACCACACATGTTTTGGCCGGCTACTCTAAACAGCATGTTCCAGATCGTGGAAGAGGAAACACCTAATGAAATTTCAGCAACATGCCAACAAAACCAGAGCTAGGGTCAGGGCCAAACCGAGACAAGAGGGTCTCTGCAGCAGACTAACGAATATGTACTTCTAATGAATCTATACTTCTTCTTTCTATATTTGCTCAAGATTTATTTAGCCAGGGGAGGGGATTTCCTTTTAAAAACATTACATATTGAAACAGATCCACTTACTAAATCATTTCTGCTGGCCAAGGCTGCTTTTCTTGTTCTCTCTTCAGGTAGTGGTTATAATTTAAAAAAATCAGACAGCTTTCCGGGAAACAAATGGAAGGACTTAACAAATTAAAAGGAAAACAAGATAGCAAAGGCTCATGCTTGGTGAAGAGTGCCACACCACACCTTATTTGGTTCTAGAATTGCAGCCAGTGGTGCACACACATGATGCCAAATAAGAGAAGGACCTGTGTTATCATGAAGTCTTTTTATAACTTCCCACCTGAGGACACTGTCTACTCCGATGGGGGTAAGGCCAGTTTACTAATATAATTGCCAGTTTATTCCAGTTCCAGGAGACTGCCTGGTGGGATGTCACCTAGACCACCCTGTCCACTCTTGTAAAAAAAAAAAAAAATCAAAACAAGCAAAACAACAGCAAGACAGTGTCTGGCGCACATACGCTTTCAGTAAATATTAATTTTTTAAAACTAGGAAACCAAACCTTCAATAGAAATATCAGTGAACACAGGCACCCAGCGCATAAAAACCAGCACGCCCTTCAGCGATTTTCCTGTATATCTGGCATTGCGATCAATTGATGGCATGCCAACATGGAAGTCTTTGATCTTTTTCCCATCGGACCCATTTCTTTCTCTTTTCTTGCTCTGCTCTGTATTCCAGGGGAGCTGACCCCTGTCGGTTGGGTTTTCCAGGTTCCAGGATCAGTCGGCTTTCGCTGGCTTCGACCAATGGGAGGCACTGTGCAGACAGCTGGAGGGCGAAAGGCAGGGCAAGTCAGGACATTTCCTCCCCCAGTCTCTCCATAGGTCGTCATCCGGGTCAGCAGCTCCACCTTCTTTATGGCTTTAGCTGGAGCAAGATAGATCTGCTGTGGTTCCAGCTTGTGCCTATCCACCTTGGCCCTTGGCTTTTAGTAACTTTGCCTTTCCTTTTTTTTTTTTTTTTTTGGCCCTTTGGCCTAATGGCTACCTGCTGTGGCTAATCTCTGAGTTCCCTCAATATCTTCTGTTTGCTGTTTTAGTTCTGCCATCACCTGTGTAATCAAATTTCTGGATTAAATTCCTTCTGCTTACTCCCAGTATGTTTGCATTTTCCTGAGTGGGCCTTGACTGATAAACCTCCCCAAGTACAGAGTGATACTTGCCCTGAAGATCTGTGGGAGAGATTGATAGGAAATCCAGGTGGCCTCGTCAGTACGTAATAGACTGATACAAATCCCTGGGCTGGCGAAGCTCAGGGACGATGAGGCTTGCAGTGTAGATAGAGCTTGAGACCCAGAAGTGAGATTCCCTCATTTCGGTTCCACCCTTTCCTCTGGCTTGCTTAAATGAACTGAATGTTGCTCTCAACCTTGAAACTGTGTTCAATGCTCGTTGCGAGTATAGTGATGTGATAATATTTCTAATGTAGTTGTGTATCAGTAGCAATATGAACAATAATTTAGAAATGTACACATGAACAAAAATAATTGGGGTAAGAATAAGGAGAAAAAATTCATGAAAACATTGCAGAGGAGTGAATAAGGGGAAACTCCAGCACGGTGACGCCCCTGACGTGAGGCATCTGTGTTGTTTTAAACACATCTGTTGCATTTGGATATTATTAAAATCTCTGACTCGTGAATTACACTGTTGTTCATGACACAGCAAAGCACTTCTACCATCTTCAAGACGTGAGGGGACAAATCAAAGGAGCTCTGATTTTGAGATTCCTCTCTTTTTAGGAACACTTCCTGTAGTGATGTAATCACCAATTCTTAAAGGCCTTTCCATTCTTATTTAGAATATTATATTGTTGGCTGAGTTACTATTTGGGTATCACAAAAGTGATCTATTTCTCTTTCCATATTGCTCTAGGAGTCTTGCTAAAAACCAGTAAGAATTTTTTTTGAATAAGCACAAGGATGCCCCAGCTGTGAGATGAACAGGTTTTTAGGATAATACAGACCCATCCATATAAGAAGCTACATTTATTCTATACTGGGAAACAGAGCAGAGAATGTGCTGACAGTCCTGCTTCCTTTTGTACTTTCAAGACACACGCCTGTGGCAGCAACGACTAAGGTATTATGATCCAAAAGTGTTGTGAGGAGCTCCCCTGCACTTTCTTGGAAGCCTCCAAGGACTAAATCAAGCACTTGCATACCTGACCATTTTTGTTCCTAGATCAAACAAACAAACAAAATATGCTTGGCAGGAGGCCATGTTGTACCTTAAAGACAAAATCTTTTATCTTCAGAGGGGAAAATATCCACTTCCTCCTACTTTTTTCTTATAGTTAAATATTTAAACATAAGTAAGTCAGTAGTGAGACATGTGGTACCCAAAAGACAGTCTTTTTTCCTTAGGAGAGGAAGATATTTTCCTTCTGCCTTTTTGCTGGTTGGTAAATACACAAAAATAAGTAAAGTAGTACACCTATGTTTTCATTTTTGAGAATATATTTAGTAGAAGACTTACAATATTTGGTTTTATTTATGGCTCCGTGTGTGT
Organism: Ursus americanus; assembly: GCF_024610735.1. NCBI lineage: Eukaryota > Metazoa > Chordata > Mammalia > Carnivora > Ursidae > Ursus > Ursus americanus. Next base: position 35,555,529 of record NC_142150.1, on the reverse strand, counting down.
GTGTGTGTGTGAGTGAGAGAGAGAGAGCATGTCAGAGTCAGTTTGATGGGTTGTTAGCTAAGCTTAGTTTATGTTGATTACAACATTACTCCAGAGTCAGTTACCTATATGATTCAGTGATTCCACTTCTCAAAATTTACTGTATAGAAATAATCAAATGTGGGTGCAAATATTTACTTACTGTATTATAACAGTGAAAATCAGAAACAATCTAAGTGTCTAATGATAAATGATTGGTTTAATAAGTTATGGTACATTCTGCATTTGAAAGCTGGATAGACTTTAAACCTCGTTTTGGAGGATAGTTTAGTGTGGTGCTGGAGAACGTAAGTTTTGCAGTCTGTGGTCCCAAACTGTTATTTACCAGCTGTATTATATAGAGCAAAGCTTTTTGCTTCTCTACGCCCCAGTTTTTTCTTCTGGGGGTGAGAATACCTAGCTCTTAAGGTTGTTAATAAGGATTTAAGGAGAGTATGTGTAAAACCCTTTATGGAGGGCCTGGCATAGGGTGGACAGTAAGTGCTAGCTATGAACATAAAGTTGGATAAGAAAATGCATAAAGATAAGGAAAAATGTTCACTTTAAAACATGAAAAAAAGGTCATTCTAATTTTCCAAAATTAGGCACAATCATAGAAGGGCATAATGGTGTAAGCCAACATGTCCAGAGTAATTAATTGCCTCTCAAAAGGAGGGTTATGTGTGCTTTTAATTTTTCTTTATATTTCTCTGAAGTTTTAAAATTTTGTATACCTACATTAACTTTATATTTAACTTTTTAATAGTAAAAATAACTTCAATAATTCAAAAATATACAGAGTAAAAAGTTAGACCACCTCCCTTCGAACATATCCTCCTACCTCCTAATTGCTATCCCTATAGGTAACTGCTGTCAGATATGTCCCCTTGCAGACCTTTGCGTATACAAAGTCACACTTATGTATATGTGCTTAAAAATTTACGTGAATGGAAGGATAGATTTCATATTGTTGTGGGCTTTGCTTTTTTAAGTGAACAGTGTGTCTTAGAAGTCTTCCTTAGTTTGGGCAGCTAGGTGGCTCAGTTGGATAAGTGTCTGCCTTCGGCTCAGGTGATGATCCCAGGGTCCTGGGATCGAGTTCCACATTGGGCTCCTTGCTCAGTGAGGAGCCTGCTTCTCCCTCTTCCTCTGCCTGCCGCTACCTCTACTTGTGCTCTCTCTCTTTCTCTGTGTTATAAATAAATAAAATCTTAAAAAAAGAAAAGTCTTCCTTAGTTCAAAGAAATCTGTGCCTGCATTCTTTTTAGCAGCTGCATGGTATTCCGTAGCATGTATCTAAAATTTATTTAACCATATATCCATTTATTTTTTTAATTTATTCATAAAGATTGTACTTTTTATGTTTTAAGGAACATACTTATACATATGCCTTTGTATATCTCCATTTTTTTTTTTTTGGATGGAATCTTGGAAGTGAAATTGCTGAATCCAGGGATATATGCATATGAAATGTTGATAGATACTGTGTTGCAAAGCATTTAATAAATTTACCTTGCTACCTAGGATGTATGTAAATGTATATGTGTAAAATAATCCTGACTTTTGCCAACACTGCATGTTATCAGTCTTTCAGATTTTTGACTAATGGGTAAAAATTGGTGTCTCACTGTTTAATTTGCATATTAAAGATTGAGATTGAGCATATTTTTATATAGTAATAAACATTCAAATTTTTTTTCTGAAACTTGCTTTTTTTCTTTTAATCCTTAGCCCATGTTTCGATTAGCTTGCCTTTTTGATTTGTAGACTTTTTATTATTTGGCTATTACTTATGTTTTAAATATTTATGTATGTTTTAATGTTTTTGAGATTAGCCCTATTGATATTTTTTGTTTTTCGCCTTCACTTCAGAGTTTTATGCCTTTCTTAAGAAAGTCTTCATCACCCCAAATTATAAAAAATGTTCTTCATTTTCTTTTAGTACTTTTATATTTAAGCGTATTTAAGTCTTTAATTCATTTAAAACTTACCCATTTGTAGAGTTTGTTAAAGATCTAAATTTATTATGTTTCAAATAGGTTGTCATGCATTTTGTGTCTAATAATCTTTCTGATGACTTGAAATGCCACATTTAGCATATGCAAAATTCTCATGGTTCAGGAGTCTATTTCTGGGCTCTCTCTCTGTTCCATTCCTTTGATCTATTTGTCTGTTTCTTAACCAACATCACACAAATTTTATTGCCACTTTATAGGAGAGCACATCTATTGGATAGGTCTTCCCTTTTCATCTCTTTATTCCCCCAAGATTATCTTGAGTGTTCCAGCCCATGAATTTTAGCGTCAGCTTATTAATAAACTTGAATAATTCTATTAGGATTTCTGTATGAATTACATTGAATTTATAGTTTAATGAGAGAAACTGACATCATGTTACGTATCATCATTTATATGTGTCTTGTATGTCAGCCAGCGGGTTTTTCTTCATTGAAGTCTTACGCATTTCTTGTTAGAGTGATTCTTTAATGATCTATAATTTTTTTTGTTGGTATTGTGAACATGTTCTTTTTTCCCAGTGGATTTTCAAATTGGCTACTACTGATCTATAGGAAAGATACTAAATTATTTCATTTTATTCTTTTTTTATTTTTAATTTTATTTTTAAATTTTTTTTATATTAAGTAGGCTCCATGCCCAGTGTGGAACTTGAACTCACAACCCCAGGATCAAGAGTCACATGCCCTGGGGCGCCTATGTGGCTCAGTCGAGTAAGCGTCTGGCTCTTGATTTTGCTCAGGTTATGATGTCAGGGTCAATGCCGCAGGGCTGCAGGCTGAGTGTGGAGTCTGCTTAAGATTCTCTCTGTCCCTCTGCCCCTCCCTGCTCTCCCCAACCCCCCAGCTCAAGTTCCCACACACGTGCTCTTTCTTTAAAAAAAAAAAAAAGAGTCACGTGCTCTACCCACTGAGCCAGCCAGGTGCCTCCTCATTTTATTCTTGTATCTAGTAACCATCCTGGTATTTTCTCTACATTCTAATAATTATCCAGTCATTTATCTTATATTTTCCAGGTAAGTGATCATACCATCTATTTAAAAGAGAAAAGAGAAATGAGAATTACTTTGCCTTTTTCTTTCCAATATATCAATCTCTTATTTGTATTCTTAAATGCATCCGGCAATGCAGTTTGCAATAAAATTGCACACCAGCAATGATAGTAGGATCCTTGTCCTTCTCTTCTCTCTCTCTTTAAGTTTTATTTATTTGTTTTATTTTAGAGAGGTGGGGAGGAGCAGAGGAAGAGGGAGAGAATCCTAAGCAGACTCCCTGCTGAGCACCAAGCTCGTAATTAGAAATGTGACCATTAAATATGAGGTTCATTATAGATTTTATATTTTATCAGGTTATGAAACTTCTTTTCCTCGGTCTTCCAACAGTAGGAATGGTGGTGGAATTTGTTTTCTAGTGCTTTTCAACACCTATCAATACGTTTATAAAGCTTTTCTCTGTTCTTGAATATAAGGAATTCTAGTTTTTTTCTAATGTTGAACCACGCTTGAAAGACTGTCATAACACTATCTAGCCAGGATGTTTTTAAAACTCATTTCTGCTGTTTTTATTAAACTTCCCTTCCCTCCCCCCTACCTCCCCCCACCACACGCGCGCACACACACACGTACACACATACACTGTGCTCTTTTTGTCTGGTTTTAGTATTGAGTTTCTGTGATATTTATAGAACTTATTTGGTGATTTTCCATATTTTTCTGTGTACTTGAAATTTACACAATGCTCCCCAAAACCTCAGTTTCTGTTTGTTTTCTGTTTCAATAATTTATGCTTTTAGTCTTCTGTTTAATTATTTTAGGGTTTTGTGTTTTTTTGAGATGCTTGAGTTGAATGTTTTGTTTATTTGCTTCTAGTCTCTTATTTTTCAATATTGCACCGGAGTCCACTTGTATTTTTTCCTGTTAATAACATATTAGTGGGACGCCTGGGTGGCTCAGTTGGTTAAGCATCTGCCTTCAGCTCAGGTCATGATCCCAGGGTCCTGGGATGGAGGCTTGCATTTGGCTCCTTGCTCAGTGAGAAGTCTGCTTCTCCCTCTCTCTCTGACCCTCCCCTGGCTCATGCGTGCACACATGCATGCACTCACTCTCTGAAAAATAAATAAAATCTTAAAAAAATATATTGGTTCGACTTGAAGGGTATGTGTGTATGTGCTTTCATTGCTATTTCTAAATAGGTTAAAACTTCAGTTTATTTTTTCTTCATCACAAGAATTATTTGGAAGTGCTTTATTTTTTCTTAAGTGGGTAGGTTTCTTATGATTAATTTGTATTAAAGCAATAGGAGAATATGTTCTGTATGATTTACTTTTTAGAATTAATTGAGCTTTTAATCTGTGCTCTCGTACACAGTTAATTTGCTAACAATTGGCTGGGGTGCCTGGGTGGCTCAGTGAGTTAATAAGCATCTGCCTTCGGCTCAGGTCATGATTCCTGGGTCGTGGGATCGAGCCTCGAATCTGGCTCCCCGTTCAGTGGGGAGTCTGCTTCTCCCTCTGCCTGCCGCTCCCCCTGCTTGTGTGCTCTCTCTCTCTCTCTCTCTTTCTTTCTCTCTCTGACAAATAAAATCTTTAAAAAAGATTTGAATAGACTCTGTATTCTGTTTCTTGGGTCCAGATTTTAATCATCAATTTATTCACAATTATATGGATGTGAAACCAACATTATGTACATTGTCTAAACTATATCAGTGGTCTTTTTCTGTTAAAGGGCAGACAGTAAATATTTAGACCTTGGACCACAAGGGCTCTGTTGGAACCATCCAACTCTGTAAGAAAGCAGCAGTATGTAAATGAGTGGGCATGGCCACATTTGGCCCATGGACCTTAGTTTGCTGATGCTTGCTCTTTTTTCTTACTTAGTTTTTATCTTTCGCCTGACAGTGAGAGAAAGTGTAATACTTTATAATTTCAAAAAGAACGCTTTGAAACTAAAAAATGTATATCAGGCCATTGTCTCCTTAAAGGTCCTTTTAGAGGCTGTTTTGCACCTGGCCATTGGGGGAAAATGGCCTGCCAGCTACCCCTCCAGTGCTTTTCTTCATGTACTGGAGAACAATGGTTTGTGAGATGACCAGAACGGAGATATGGAGACAAAAGGCAGGGAGACCTTGTCCAGATTTTTAGTCCACTACCTGTTTTTAAATACTTACATCGAAGGGGTTAATAGTTAAAACTTCATTTTCTGGTATTTTATGTGTGGCTTAACATTTATCTGAGTTTTGAGGTGTTAGGATTTTTTTCTCTCCTGTAGTGAGATCCAAGAGCCAAAGGGAGCACCACATCCTCCGAAAACGTCCGCGGCTGCTCAGCTGGATGAGCTCATGGCCCACCTGTGTGACATGCAGACCCAGGTGAGCGCATTTGCCAGGCGTGTCTCCGCGGAGCTCGGAACACTTGGTTGTCATTAGTTTTCCCAGACTAAATTTAATTCAGCGGATGAACTCAACTTTGTGTTATGTGTTATCTGGACACAAAAGATAATATGATGCAGGCTCTGATCTCAAGGAGTGTGGAATGTGCTTGGTAAAATGAAGCAGAAGCCCACGTAACACTTGTAGACTAAAACACAGATGGTTTATCAAAATATGTGCAGCCAACATTAGGAATGTGGACACTTTATCAGAGGCGGTGGCGGGATGTGGGATGGACTCTGAAGAGTGGAAAGGGTTTGGACACAGAGATGAGAGAAGAGGCCCTTCCAGTTGGCATGAGCCCGAGGGCACAGGCATTCAAGGCTGGATGCAATGTGGCAGGACCGTGAGAGACCTGCCTGAGTGGGACAGAGGAGGGCAAACCGAGGCAGAGCCAGGGAGATCAGACAGTGGCTCTGAAAGTAGGGAGGATGAGGAGTCCTGAGCCCCGTACTGAGATAAAATCCGCCTCCTCGTTCTAGCCTCTAGAGCATGAGTGGCGAGCTCACGTGGCCTGGCAGGGGATGGAAATCAGAAAAGTGGGCTTAATGATTTATTAAGGGAAATCATCTAGAATTCTTAAGGTGGAGAATTCAACCGCTCTAAATTGGAGGATTCGATATGCACACACGAGTGGCTATGAAATAATTGCAAGGTGCAGTATATATAAAGGTGCATGACTGGGGAGGTCAGGAACCTGATCTTTGTGACTCACCTTTGGACTCCCAATGCCTGCACGATTCCTGACATATTAGAGGAACAAATGAATGAACATCAGAAGAATTTTCTTCAGTGCCTACAATAGAGCTGGGTACATTTCCTCATTGTATTGTATATCTGAAAATACTGGGAAAAAATCTACATTAGGAGTTTTAATTGTGTTTCCTAATTGATTTAGCGTGTGTCATGGTTTATTTACATTTTTAAAATATCCATTTATTTTTTGAATGAGCCATACATTCATGGTGTACAAAAATCAAAAGTATAAAAATTGGCAGTGAGCTGTTTCCCTATCAGCCCTGTCCCCAGCCATCCAGTTCTGCCCGTTTCTTACATATTCGTTCAGAAGTATTCTGAAATATGTAAGCAAGCAGATGGAGATATGGATAGATATAAGTGTGTGTATATGTATATATATGTGTAAAATTGTGTTTTACACAATCGATGACCCTTTTGGGCTTTCCAGACGGTAACCTTTGGAACACTAATCTCTTCAACATTAAGTAACATTATATAATAGAGGAGGAAGGAAATCTGTCAGTTGATAAGTTTCTTGAAGGGAAATGAGCATTTTGGATTAGTGAGATAATGGGAGGTTATTCCTGGCAGTAAAAATAGGATACGTAGAGGCCTGAGGGCAGACAGTAACAAATCACATTCAGGAGACTGCAGGGAGCCTGGCTGGCCTCAAACAATGGAGGCTTTTAGTGAGTAATGAAAGATGAGATTGGAAAGGTAAAGTGAGGGCAGCAGATGGGAGACTCTGAAGTCTGTCTAGTGTGTGCAAATCTGATGCTGTGGAGGCCGCAGAGTGCACCTGTTTCCTGATCAGGAAGTATTAGGTCGGTGGCAGTGGTAGCCCAGTCGGAAAGGAGTTGAGAGAGAGAATCAAGACATCAAGTGATGAAGGACAAGCTGGGCATAGCATTTTTTTTGTAATTCGAGGCTTTTCCTTTGAATGGATTATAATAACTATTTTGGGGGACCTGCTTAAATCAACCCAGTCCATCAGTTAGTCTTATCTGACAGCTTCTCATCACCTTCTCCCCTAACACTGGACCAAGTCATTATTTCTGGTTTGAACCGTTAACAATAATCTCCTTCCAGACTAGTGTCTCTGATTCCGCTCTTGCTTGCCTACACTGATTCCTCACTCAGCTACCACAGGGATCTCATGGATCCGATTCATTTGCTGTCATGCTTGAACTCCCCCAGAGGCTCCATCACCCTTGGAATAAAACCTGAGTTTACCATGAGGGCCCCACATGATCTTTGCCTCTCTCTCTCCATTGTCTTCTCCTGCCACACTTTAACTCTTTCTGCTCCAGCACCCCTCCGCCCTGACCTTTCTGACTCTTCTCCTAACGTACCAAACTGTTCCCTTCCTCTGGGCCTTCCTCTCCTCTGGAATGTTTTCCCACCAATATCAGTATTTCTGGGCCCCTGAATACATCATGGGATATCTGTGCAAATGCCACCTCCTTAGAGGGCCTTCTCTGAGCACCCTCTTCTAAATCAGTTCTCTCTCACTGTCCTACCCTCTGGGACTTCTGTCTTCATTTATAACTTAAGTCTTATCTCTACCTGACATTGCATCATACATTTATTTAATCGTTTATTGTCTGTCACCCAGAGAAAGTAAACTCCATGAGGGCACACCCTCCGTCTCCATGTACATTGCACTATACCAATAGCCTGGAGCTGTGACCAGCACAAAATAGGTACTCAATAAACATTGCAGAATAAATGGGTAAAAAGAAGATCTGATTAATTGTTGACCTGTGGTCATTGTAGGAGTGAGGAAGGGTATCATCTTCATACACTCAATTTCCCATGGTCAGAAAAGATTTACAAGTGGAGAAGATTACTTCTATTTCATCTGGCCTGAGGAATTTAGGATAAAAGGGAGGTGGTAGCATTTTTATCGGTGTTACAATGTTGGACTCTGCCACTGCCTTGGACGGAGGGTAGGTACAGAAGAAAGCATCAGTCAGTAGAGGTGAGCTTATGGGGTCATGTAGGGGATGCCCACAAGGGGAAGTATACACGAGACTGATTTTTTTTCATGGTTCTTTCCCTCGTGCCAGGTTGCAGTGAAAGCAGATGCCAGCAAGAAACCCACAGCAAATAAGCAGGATCCCAAGGCCTCCCTGGACTCAATGCTGGGGGGGTTGGAGCAGGATCTGCAGGACCTTGGAGTTGCCACAGTGCCCAAGGGCCACTGTGCTTCCTGTCAGAAACCGATTGCTGGGAAGGTGCGATGGGCCAGGATGTTGGTCCTGTAGCCAGCTGTCTGCGTGTATGTCTATCTCTGTCCCACCAAGGATTGCTCTATTGCCTTCTATCCTAAGACATTTTCATAATAGTTAATAATCACTCATCCCTTACAGTGCTCCAGGCACTGAGCTAAGCACTTCGCAAGTACTCTCATTTAATGGTCACATCAGCCCTTCAAGGGAGACTCTATTATTGTTCCTTCCTGAAGAGGAGGGAACCAAAGGCTCTGGGATGTTAACTGACACGTCCAATCTAGAAAGAGGTAGAGGGAAGATTTGAGCTGGGAGAGCCTGATTCCCGAGTGTGACTCTTAACTGCTTTTCTGTACTTCCGGTGCTGGTCACTTTCAGCAGACTCAGCTCCACATCATGGCCACAGACTCGGGCTCTGCATCATCCGTCACCAAAACCACCATAAAGGGCTGAGACCTGACTCAGCGTGGGGCAGGAGATGAGGTGTTCGGACCAGAGGAAGAAAGACTTTCATTTGGCCCCTTCCTCTTCCAGGGATCCCTTCCAGGCCAGACTGTAGTTATCCCTGTCTATTGCTACTGTGCTTGGTTTGGATTCCCCCACCCTCCAGAGCGTGTCGTGGTAACGAACATTTACAGACTTTTATCAGCACGATCAGTCAGGAAACTGGGCACCCTTTTACTCTCCATAAAGCATGGACAACAGACCACAGAGGTGGAACCTGGGTCTAGGCCTCCGTGTTGGTGTAACCCCAGGGGGCGCCGTTTGTGTGGAATACCGTGTGAAAAGTGCTGTCCAGAATTGTGCGACCTGTAGGTGCTCCAGCCTCCAGCTGCCGTCGCCTGCCATGCTTCATTTCCTCCCCAGGTGATCCATGCTCTCGGGCAAGCGTGGCATCCGGAGCACTTTGTGTGCACTCACTGCAAAGAGGAGATCGGCTCCAGTCCCTTCTTTGAGCGGAGTGGCCTGGCCTACTGCCCCAAGGACTACCACCACCTCTTTTCCCCACGCTGTGCTTACTGCGCGGCTCCCATCCTGGACGTAAGTCAGCCCCTTTCTCCTGCTTCCGCACCGCGGTCCTGGTTTATAGCTCTGAGGCTTTCTAATATCGCTCCATGTGTTCCTTTTCCAGAAAGTGCTGACGGCAATGAACCAAACCTGGCACCCAGAGCACTTCTTCTGCTTTCACTGTGGAGAGGTGTTTGGTGCAGAAGGTACGCCCGGATAGTTACGAGAAGACCAGCCCGAGCTTTTCCGTGGTCTGCCGCGGTAGTCCTGGTTCCTGCCGCTAGTGTCCAAGGGCCCATTTGAGTACTAGATGCCAACCCTCCTTACCTTTTCCCAATATTTACAAATTTTGTTTAACTTGGTTTCTTAAAGAAATGCGAATGCATAGTTTAAAAGCTCAAATATTATGTTAACGGTAATAGTGAAAAGGATCAGTCCCTGGCTTTTCCTTTCTCTACCCCCAAATCCAGTTATCCTCTCCAAATTTTTTCAGCTTTTTCTTCTGTTATTTACTTGTATATTTTAAGGAGTATACTTCTATTACTATAGGTTGATTTTTTTTCCTTCTAATTTTAACCGTTATGTATTAACTTTCTACCAGGGAAGATGAGGATTTCCTACCCCACCTTACCCCAACATACTTCCTCTCCCCCCATTCTCTCAATGTATATAATCAGGTCATAATTGTAGATCAGACCAGTATTCAATGTGCACAGATTGACAACCATGAAAAGACTGTTCACTGTTGAGCCTTGTAGCAAACCACGGTTACAACAGAACACAGATTTTAGTTTAGACTACATGGTTCCAATCTGTGCTGCGGTATTTATTAGCTGTATGATATCATTCAAGTCATTTAATGCCTCCATACCTTGCTTTCCTCATTGGTGAAATGGGCCTCGTTGTAATTCCTACCCCGTAATCTTACCTTACAGGGTAACTATGGGCATTTTAAGAGATGGTGGCAGGATAGTGTTTAGAACAGTGACCAGCACATGGAGACAGAAAAAATCGGTATGACTATCATGGCATCCTTTTCATATAAACTTTTTCCTGAAGTTAGTATTTAGGTTTCTTTTTTCACAAGCTTAATTTTCATTGTACCTAGCTGTAATTTATGTGACAGAACTGGGAAAGCATTCTCAGAATGGTCGGCCGCATCTGGTAGTAGGTCAGTTCCATGTGTTTTGTCTTGGAGACGTCCGTCCAGGAGACTTCCATTCTCCCGCCCCCGCCTGACACGGTTTCTCCTCAGGCCTTGCCGTGAAGCAGTTATTCCGGCCATTCTCTTGGGAATTCCTTTTACTGCTTGACTGCTTTTTTCTTTGGATCCTCTGTTTCCTGGATTCCCTTTTAATACATGTTACTACCTTTATTTCGGTGGAGCAGCTCCTAGGAAAGAATGAATAGGAGGTAAAACTTTTGAGACCTTGAAATATCTGAAAATACTGTAATTCTCTTGTCTACCTTACATTGCCTGGGCGTAGAATTCTAGGCGAAACTGTTTTCCTCTGTAATTCTGAAGACATTGTCTCACTGTCTTCCAGCTTCTATGGGTGAGAAGTTAAGATTTTGTTCTTTCTTTTATTTTATTTTTTTAGATTTTATTTATTTATTTGACAGAGAGAGAGAGAGAGGGAGGGAGAGAGCACAAGCACAAGCAAGGGGAACGGCAGGCAGAGGGAGAAGCAGGCTCCCGGCTGACCAAGGAGCCTGATGTGGGGCTTGATGTGGGGCTTGATCCCAGGACCCTGGGATCATGACCTGAACCGAAGGTGGACGCGTAATCGACCGAGCCACCCAGGCGCCCCTAAGATTTCGTTCTTATTCCTGATCCTTTCTGTGTGATCGGTTTTTGTCTCTTTGCAAGTTTCTTTTTCCTTCTTTCTTTTGAATTACCTTGATTTTTTTTTTCTGACTTCTTTTTGTGTTTGTTTGGAACAAGTATGACTCATGCTTGGAATCAGAAAGCTTCTTTATTTTGTTTGTTTTTTTTCCTGTCCTTTTTGAATTAACTCAGTGGGGAAACTATTCACCTCTTTTCTAAATAAAAACTTGGGCAGTCCCACGTCTTTTCTAAAGACTCTTAATAAAACAGTTCTAAATAGAAAATCAGTTTCAGACACAAAACACAAAACTAAGTCCTTGGGTAATTCCATCTGTGTAATAGCTAAAGGATCCAACTTACTTAAAGTCACCGCCACTAAATAAATAAATAAATAAATAAATAAATAAATAAATAAATAAATAAATAATAAAGTGACCGCTACTTTCCCCTGGTCGGGCCTTTAAGCTGCTGGAGGCCAGGGAAGGGTGTTATGGCCCTTCATCTGTCCTTTGAGGCCTTTACCATCCACCACCCTCACCCCTGTTGCTAATCTTGATATCTGACCCCTTCAGGGTTGAAACGGGGGTGGGGAGGAAGATGAGCCTGGAAGGCAGGAAAGTCCTAACTTGCCTAGCACCGTCATAAATTTGCTTCATGCTCTCTGGACCTGGCAGATATTTAACTAACTTTTATTTTTTATTTTATTTTATTTTTATATATTTTTTATATTTTATATTTTTTATTTTATTTTTTTTTCTCAGATGCTTTTGTGGATTTCATACAGGTCCAACTTCAAACTCTTGCTTACCCTTCACTTGTCTTAGCTGGCTGTTTTCTGCTTGGCCCATTTAAGGACCCATTCCACACAGATTAGTTTTGCAGGGTTTTCATTGTTCCCTCCTGATGATCTCTTAGAAATGATTACCGTGGTCCCAGATATCTCTTTCACACATAAACTCACAGTTTATGAGAAAACTGGCACCTTTTTCTTATGCTCAGTGGGATTGTAGTCAGTTAACAACCGGGTCTTCCTATTCAGTCAGACTCACTCGTGGACTTTTTCCAGGAGTGAGTCAAATACCATCAGCTGTATCCCACTGATGGCTCAGGACATGTATGCAGCTCTCTGAGTGGCCCTTTCGAAGTCCCTCTCTGGACTTGAGGTTAGCTGGAACCGTTCCATGCCTCGTCCCTCTTGGTTGTGCGATGGTGGTAGAGTACCCATGGGTTTCTTCAAAGAACCCCCCTCTCGATTTCCCTTCCTCCTCCCCATTTTATATCCTCACAGTGAGTGAGGAGTTCAAGAATCACGTAAACAGTCCTTGGCTACCTACCTTGAGGGATGTCTTAAAGCTCAATTTGAAATTCGACGTCTGTTACATCTTGTGCCTTACACCTTGTTACGCTGGTCTCGGCCAAATGCTGCTGATCTTTGGTTGCCCGTTTCCTATGTAAGAATGGGACACTAAAATGTGAATTGGAAGCTCTGTGGGTATAAGAACTTGTCGACTGGTAGACTCAACTGTGTGGTATTCAGGTAGCATGTTCTGGCCATTTCGCTGGGAGACGCCTGACTATTAATTTGTTAGGTCTTTTAGGGCCTGAGACTCTCTGGTTTGATATTTCCAGAATTAATCACTGCTCTTCAGACTTTCAGCCAATCTGTTTCCAGCCTTGAAGACTATGTTGTACATTCCCTCTCTGAGCCCCTCTGATGCTATGGAAAACCCCAACTTGAATTGTCTTGGCCCCTCCCCGCTAGAGAAATGCAGGCTTCAGTTTTCTTGTTTGCCAAACTAGTTGCCACTCTTATACCTACTTAAAATTTCAGAAAATTTTATTGATATCTCATCTGTGGCATCTCCTCCTTTTCTCTTATTCCTCCTGGGTGTTTCTATTTTAAATAATTCTTTAACGATCGTGTTGGTGGTATTTCAAGAGGGAGTGAAAATAATCCCATGTATCGTGTCCTTCATCAGCGCAGAGACTCACCTAAATGTCAGGCACGTTATTATGTATATTCCTAACGATTATTCATTTAATCCCCACCACAGTCTTGTGAGGGTATTTTTGTCCCACATTTTACCTAGTTATAGATGGAAACACTGAGCCTCAGGGAGATAACATATTTTTCTTAAAGTTATACAGCCAGAAAGTCAAAGAGTTAGAACTGAAACTCAGGTCCCCTTTCTGCAAGTTCCGTGTTGTTTCTGCATCATCACAACTGCTCCCTGACAGAGACTCAGTTCTTCTTCTGCTGTTGGATCCTTTTACTTTCTTGGCACCACCACGGTCCACTTTATTTGACAATAGACCCAGACACAGTAGCACTGACATAATCCTCTAGCAAAGTGCTTTGTAGTAATTTGCTTGTTCACTGAAACTTGTTCAATGCTTTTCACAAATCATTAGGTATTTCATTTCTAGATTGTGCTTTAGTTAAGCAGGATTTTTTTTATTGAGATTTAATCTAAATCATATTGAAGGGTGTCATGGTAAATTTATATTATACTGGTCGCCATAGAAGTGTGAGAGTTAGTTGAGTCGAACAGTCAGCAGGTGAATACTGCCCACAGACGACTGTGATGAGGAAGTTGTGGGAGAGCAGAGCAATAGAATACGGGCATATTTCAAGAAGAGACATAAGTTAGGTACAAAAGAAAAGTATCCTATCCATAAGATGACCAGGAAGTACCATGAAGGTAGCTAATACATTGTTCTTGACTTCGGCCCCCTCTAAGCAGACAAGTCTTTTATGACTTTACGTCCTCATCAGGCCACACTTAAAACATTTATTGAGACACCTGACGAAAGAAGGCCATTTATTTATCAGAAAGCTCCTCCTAGATTATTTTTTTGTTTTTGTCCTTTGCTGTCTGTAAATGGGTCTCCTGCCATATGGTTGGTCCGTTAATTGGGTGGCATCTGGCCTCACCCCAAGTCACATAGTCACACACAGAGTTTCTATAATGACAGCTTAACCACTGAGCCTTCTGGGAAATTAAATTCATCTGCATTTTTGTTTCAGTTCAGAGAATTCCTCTTTAAGGCTCAAGTTTCTAAGCATTTCAGGCCTTAGCATCCTCCCAAAGGGACCAGGTCCTCGGTGCCTGTGTCTTTCTTTTGCAGTTGTTCATTATCCAGGCCGTGCAGGTGCTCCCTAATTTCCCCGGTGGCTAGGAGCCTCACCAGAGTATAAACACCCCCCTCTCTCCGTGGCACTTTTAATTGTTAGTGTTTCTCATCCGTTCTCCAGAGGTAATTGGCCCCAGAGAGAGCCTCCAGGAAAGTAACTGCTGAAACTTTCTCAGTTTATTGGATCACTAAGTGCAGGGTCATCACAGCAAGTTTGACTGATTGCTTTTGATTCCTCTCCTGAGACTCACCCTAGCTGAAACAGAGGCTGTTCCTTCCCTGCTGTGTCATTCTGGAGGCCAGCTACCCTGAAAATGCCTAGATGAGGGTCATTCCTAGGTCAGTGGGCATGTCTTACAATTTTCTCAAGTAACACCTACTTATGGGCAAGTTCAGTTTTATGTCACTTGCTTTATGGAGCATACATGTAAAGTCTTGGGCCCCACCCCAGACCTACTGAATCAGAAACTCTGGGGGTAGGGCCAAGCAATCTGCATATTGACAGGCTCTCCAGGATGAGAGTTCAGTTTGGATGCATGTTCAGTTTGAGAAATACCGTGCCACACAAAAGCAAGGAGGATGGTTGTGGGTGCTGGTTTGTTTTTCTTAAATGGTAGGCCTTCCTGCATTCTTTTGTACTCGATCAGACTCTAGACATTGTTTGATAAAGTAAAAAAAGTAAAGAGTTCTTCTGTGTCTAGGGGCTTTAGAAGAACACAGGACAGCTTATAAAATTAGTTTAGATTCTTGGATCTGTAGGCCTCAGAAGTCTATTCGGTTGTCTGGTCTTCAAAGACAGCATAGTTGAGCAAAGCAAGGGATTATAAAAAAAAAATGCCCAGCGAGAACAGAAAACCTGTAGTTGTATGATTTGGGTCCCAACCCTGGCTGCTTCTATTGCCTTTTTGGATCTGGCTGCTACTGTCAAAATGGGTTCCTAGAAGTAACGATTCGTAGGTGGGCTGCTTTTCAATCCACTGTGCACCCTTTGCTTACGTGCTCCTCTAGTGGGGGTACGGATAGAGCTCTCATATTTACAAAGCTTTTGGGCTATGATATTGGGCTCAGCTGATGCTATCAGTCCCCACAGAGAGGTCACTACCAGGATGCATTTAAATTAGAGACATGACATTGACGGTAGGCTTTGAGGTTAGGCCTAGAGTTGAACATCAGGTCCCTTGCTGACTAGTTCGTTATTTGTAATTTTTGTGAGCCTCCCTTTCCTCATTTGTAAGATGGGAACGTTGGCGTGCAGAATTCAATTTCAATTTAGTACCGCAGGTAGAGCCCTCAGTTGGAACCGGTTAAAGCCAGTGCTGCATAAATGGGATTACTAATAGTAATCTTCATGCTAGACAGGCACTCCTGATAAATGCTAGGGAGAGTTCCTTACAGAAGAGTTCACCTGTTTACATATATTCTAGTTAGTTCTGGAGATACTCTAAACTACAGTGTACTTCTGGAGCCGATGGTCTCAATCGTGCAACTGTAGTATTGTTCACATGTCTGCTCATTCAGTAAATGTTTATTGAGCAACTACTATCTAATGTGCCAGGTACCGTTCTAGGTTCTAGGGATACAGTGACAAAAAATAAAGTTCCCGCCCTCATGGTGCATATGTTCTAGTGAGAGAGACAGATAAAATCAAAACTAGCTAACTCATTAACTAACTTACTCTATGCTTATAACTCACTTACAAGTTACTCTACATGTTAGGAGATGGGGTGATGGATAAGGTGCTATTTGAGATAGGGTGGTTCGGTCTGTTCTCTTAAGCAGGCCCCTCAGTGATGTGAAGGACCAGACTGTCTGGGAATCTTGGAGAAGTGATTTTCAGAGCAGAGGGCACATATTACTTAAATAGGTGCTTAAAGATGAATTGATTTATTATATGTTTCTTTTTTAAAATGTAAAGATGATAAAAAAAAAACCTAGCAGAAATTTTCACTTATAACCTGTTACCGTTGTTAACCTAATGGAACATAAAAAAATTTCCCTAATAATATTTTTCTACATTTGTTAATATTTACACATACCTTAGTTAAGCGTACCTAAAATTCCTTTTTATCACTTAAGCATTTCCTCATGTGGCTTCATAATTTTATAATAATAATTTTAATAATGCCCATTATTCCATTAGGGCTTTTTGTAAACAAATTATAAAAAAATATGTGCTCAAAGATGTTCATTGAAGCTTTATTTACAGTTCCAAATATTGTAAGCAACTGTGTTTGTAACAGTATATTTAGATTACTTCTTGTGTGTTTGTAGCTCTGCAGTGAATATCTTTAAACATAACATTTTCTTTCAATTGTTTGTATGGATTAATTCCCAGGAGAAAGATATCTACATCTTTTTTTTTTTTTTAAATTCTTGATACACATTACCAAATGATTTTCCAAAAGAATAGTAACATTTAACTTTATCACCGGGAATATATAAATAAGTAATATAAAATCCAGTAATATGTAGACTGATTTAACGCTGTTTTTACTACTTAGATAAAATTAGAAATTAAACCTTCTAATTAGCAAAAATTAGAACTTTACTTTTTTCTTTTGAGTTTCATGATTTACTCATGTTGAACATATTATGACTAAAAGTATTTCATCTTGTGTTATTTGTCTCTTTGTGAGGACGACTTATTTATTTATTTATTTATTTATTTATTTATTTATTTATTTATTTTTAAAGATTTTATTTATTTATTTGAGAGAGAGAGTGAGCAAGAGAGAGCACTAGCGGGGGGAGAGGCAGAGGGAGAAGCAGACTCCCCGCTGAGCAGAGAGCCCCACGCAGGGCTCCATCCCAGGACCCTGGAATCATGACCTGATCCAGGAAGGCAGACTCTTAACCAACTGAGCCACCCAGGTGCCCCAGGACGACTTATTTTAGAGGGTTTAAAAAAGTAATCACCTTGGGTTTCTCATCCTTCTTAACCGGGTAGAGGATGTGTAAGACTCAAGCCAGGGGCTTTTCTAACATTAGTCCAACTGTTAAAATATCCAGTATTACAGTATTTAAGAGAAAGCCCTTACACAGTAACAAATGGATTAATTTTTTTTATTATGGAAATTGCTTCCTGCCTGGCTTCACCAAGTATCTGTGTTTTACCAAACTAATTTCCTCTAACTTCCACCCACTTTTCTGCCCCCTTTTCTTGCTGGAATATTTAAAAGCAAATCATACAACTCTTAGGTCACAATTAAATACTTCAACATGGATCATCTTTAACTGATTAATCAGGACTTTTTTTTTTAACATAACTACCTTCACACCTAATAAAGTTATTAATTCCTCATTATCATATAAAACCCACATCTAAACTTCTCAGATATCTAAAACACGTCATTTGCTTGGTTTGTCTGAATCAGTTGGATCCAGGCAAAGTGTATGCCTTGCATTTGACCGTTTTACCTCTCAAAATTTAAAAATCCTGTAACAATTCTCTCTTTCCAATTTTTTAACATCATTAATTTGTTAAGAAACTGGAACCTATGTCCTGTAAAATGGTCCCTATTCTTGATTTGACTGGCTCCTTCCTTACGATGTTGAACTTATTTGCTTTGTCAGCCCACCCCCTATTTTTCTGAGATAAAAGTGGCAAATATTTTCTTCGGTTTGTCCCTTGTCTTGGCTTTGCTTACGGTGCTTTCGGTCATGCAGAAGTCATTCATCTATATTTTTAATGGAGCTGAATTTATTGATTTTTAGCTTGATTTTGAAATTTGAGCCATGTTTACCACGGTTTTCTCATACCCAGGTTAAAGAGGAACCCATTCATTTTTGATTCAAGTCTCTGTATGGTTTGAATTGTTACATTTAGAGTCTTGTATCCATTTGGAAATTATTTCATAGCCCTTTCTTTTTAAAGATTAAGCCCTCTTCTCCAGGTGCTGTTTTAGGTACTAGAGTACAACGTGACAAGACCAACAATATCTAGTTTCAAGGCTGTTGCTCCTGTGTGGGAAGACAGACCACAAAGATGGTTTCAGATCGTAGTAAATGCTAGAAAGATGATTTAAAAAAAGACGAGGTGATAGATACGGGCTCTAAGAGGCGCCTCTGATAAGGTGATATTTGAACCACTTTCTGAATCATAAGGTAGGATTAGCCACGCCGAAGCCTGGGGCAAAGCTGTGCGGGCCAGGCGGTACTTAGCACAGAGGTGTCGAACAGGACTAGACCCTGATACTAAGTGCTGGGTACGAGCCGGGCCCGGCACTAACACACCTGCCCCACATTAACTCCTGTATTTGTTTGTTTGTTTCTCATGTATTTCCTATGATGAGCTGCTGAGGTCCGTCCTGAATATGAAGACACTGAGTTTGGGAGAGTTGAAATCATTGGCCTCTTCTCAGCCTAACGTGCTGGAAGGTGTCACCCCTCACCGTGAACTGTTGCTTTTACCTCTGCAGGCTTTCACGAGAAGGACAAGAAGCCATACTGCCGGAAGGATTTCTTAGCCATGTTCTCGCCCAAGTGTGGCGGCTGCAACCGCCCAGTGTTGGAAAACTACCTTTCAGCTATGGACACCGTCTGGCACCCGGAATGCTTTGTGTGTGGGGTCTGTACACTCGCTTCTCTTTTGGACGTAGGGAAAGTCCAGGGTCTTCCTTTCTGAGGGGCAGCACAGCAGCTGGGAAGAGGGTTCACAGCTTGGGGTGAGGGATTGATGTGGGCCCAATAAAAGGAGGCCCAAAACACAGCACCCAGTATGGGCATTTGCTCATCTCTTTTGCAAGCGGGTGATATTCTCGCCTCCACTGGTCAGGTAACTGGCCGGAATTTCAAGGCTGCAAGTTTTACTTTGCTGATGTTCTAATTCTTGACATCCTTTCCTTTCCCTTTGCTCTATCCCCCAGGACTGCTTCAGCAGTTTTTCCTCCGGCTCCTTCTTTGAACTGGACGGACGTCCGTACTGTGAGCTCCATTACCACCAGCGCCGGGGAACACTGTGTCACGGGTGCGAGCAGCCCATCACCGGCCGCTGCATCAGTGCCATGGGCCACAAGTTCCATCCCGAGCACTTCGTCTGCGCTTTCTGCCTGACACAGCTGTCAAAGGGCATCTTCAGGGAGCAGGATGACAAGACCTATTGTCAACCCTGCTTCGTGAAACTCTTCCCGCTGTAATCTCAGCTGAACCCACAGTGTCCGCAGATGCCCCTACAGAACTTAATCCAGGAGGGGAAGGAGTATTTTGTCGTTACTGCTCTTCAGCTCAGTGGGCGTATAGAGAAAGCAACTTCTAGTTGCTGCATGGCTAGGCTCGTAGTCTGAGGTTTTAGATTTCTAGTCTTACTGTCTTTCTTGATCAGGTTCTTGGATTTAGGTCTGGGTCCTGCCACTCGTGCCTCTGCAGATTCGTCTACCACATGCACATTCATTCCACCACCGGTTTTCTCAGATTTCTCCCGTTTTCACTCCTGCGACGGCCCTCGTCCCTGGGCCTTTTCACGCCTCCCTCGTTTCCTTGTGACTCACTTTCCCATGACCAATGCATTATCCTCACTGTCGGGAATCCTGAGGCCCTCCGAAGCTCTCTGCATCTCTCTTTGGTGTACTTCTCTTTTTCAAGAGGAAGTAGATTTTAACTGGAATACTTTGAGTACTGACACCACTGATAAATAAAACGGCTTTCAGTTTTAATGTCTTACTGTCGTGTTTGGAGAGAAACTGCTTCCTATGTTATATACTAGGCACTGCGGTTAAATCCATATCATATCTCTTGTTTACTTCCCTACAATAGGCACTTTTTCTTAATCAAAAGAAATTGAAAGGAGGGACTCCTGTGCACTAACTTTTCTCTTAGTTCGGGCCCATAACATTCATCTTATTTTATTTTTTGCAGTGAGATGATTGAATCATCTTAAAAGGTGGCAAAGCCTCTTAAAATTGTTTTCATCACTTTGTTTACCCAAAGTGAAAAACCAGATCTCGGGGCGCCTGGGTGGCTGAGTCGTTAGGCATCTGCCTTCGGGCATGATCCCAGCATTCTGGGATCAAGCCCCACATCAGGCTCCTGCTTTTTCCTCTCCCACTCCCCCTGCTTGTGTTCCCTCTCTTGCTGGCTGTCTCTTTGTCTGTCAAATAAATAAATAAAATCTTAAAAAAAAAAAAAGAATCATCCGTGGTACTTTTACAAAAAAAAAAAAAAAAAGAAAAAGAAAAACCAGATCTCCACCACACACTTGAAAATTCATACTTGTATGCATTTCTACAAACTCATAAAATTGTGCATATTAAATAAGTCCAGTTTTTTAAATAATATTTTTATTATATTATGTTAGTCACCATACAGTACATCCTTAGTTTTTGATGTAAAGTTCCATGATTCATTATTTGCGTATAACACCCAGTGCACCATGCAATACGTGCCCTCCTTAATACCCATCACCAGCCTATCCCGTTCCCCCACCCCCTCCCCTCTGAAGCCCTGTTTGTTTCCCAGAGTCCATAGTCTCTCATGCTTCATTCCCCCTTCTGTTTACCCCCCCTTTCTTCTTCCCTTTCTTCTCCTACCGATCTTCCTACTTCTGTTCCATAAATGAGTGAAACCATAAGATAATTGTCTTTCTCTGCTTGACTTATTTCATTTTTTTTGTATACGAATTATGTCTCAGTAAAGCTGTTTTTAAAAAATGAAACACACATCTTCCTCAACTTCACAGTTATCTCAAAAAGACAAACAAAACGGTGGTTTTATCTCTCAAGAAAGTTGCTATAAAGGATCGTTTGATAATTTCCAGTTCAGATTAGGAAATCTAAGCCCCAAGAAAATCTCCATTTAATTATTTGTTCCTCTGCAAACCACCATAAGTATATTTGTAGAAAAGCTTGTCAGCTATTAATGAATCTTTCTCATGTCCTATCTCAAGTAAGCTTCGGAAGGAGTCCTGCTTCCTCAAAAGAGATATTGATAAAATCTGTACTATGCCTTTCTTACCATGGTCTTAAAATAATTGTGATTATTAAAAAACAAAAACAAAAAACCCAGAGTTTAAAGTGCTGAGAAAAATTCCTTTACCAGAGGTATTTTTAAAACTAGGACCAGTTTAATGTCTTTAGACTGGTATGGGAACAGGCTTCTTAGAGAATGATTCTCGTTAAACTGGATCACATCTGTCTCCTTCATGGGAATGGATCGCAAGGGGGTTTTGAGAATTACGAGGAAGCAGTAACAGTTAACAGGATCCTCAACGTAGCCAAGCTGCATGGGAGTTTCACACAGGGAGCCATTGGGCCTCCTGCCCTGTTTGGTTGAGACCGGACTAAGCAGAGTACTCTGTCCTCTTCCAAACACCCGCCTTACAGTAGCTGCACTCTGTGATGTCACGTGCAGGTGCCAGCCCGACAGCGCTCGTGGCTGCCTCGGCACTCCGACTAAGTCCACTTGAGGTTTTAGCCCTTAAGAATGTTCGGGTGCTTTTTTTTTTTTTTTGAGGATTGGCTATTTTGAGATATCGATAGAATCTATATATTTAAAAAGTCAGAGAAAAGGCAGTGTTGACCAGGTGCAACTAAGAAGTGAAGACTTTTTCTCCTTACAACGAATGTAAGTGGTAATATTTACTCAAGAAGGGGAGGCTGCATTCAGGGCGTTTTAGCAGCAAGGAAACCATTCAAAAGAAGTTTCCTTAAAACACACACACACACACACACACACACACACACACACACACACGAGAAATACTGTTGCTCAAACTGATCGTCTACTTGTTTACTCTTGGTTCCGAGTAACTTCTAGCTTTGAAAAAATAAAATCCACCTTGAAGGAATGGGGCTTTCCCACCAGTGAGCATTATACCTATATCTCAATCTCTATATCTATTTCTCAAAGAGAAACTTCTCAATTCATTTGGCCGGTTATTCTTTGGAATAAGTATAGAGTCCTCCAAGGTGGAGGACAACAATGACTTTTCCATACAAGTTCCAGCAGGTACTTCTGCGGTGGAAGGATGGCTACCAGCCACATGCTGTCTCTTTCATGACCAGTAGAGGGAGGAAGAGCCCTTTTCCCCAGCTTTGCAAGTGAAAGTCCTGAGATTCATCCTCACTTGGAGCAGCTTAGGTCATTACTCACCAGTAATTTTTACTGGGAGAATGGATTATGCAGCTTGGCTTAAGACAAACCAGACCATTCCTAGAGTTAGGGGCAGGGCTAAGTTCCTGAAAGCACAAGGGCTGTACGGAGGAGATGTGCCTACTTTAAAAATCTGGGTACTGGTAAGGAGGGGGTCATGAATCTCAAATTTGTAGGACTGTATATTCGAAAACAAAAATATTAAAGCATTTCTGAGTTTCAAGGTAATACAGAAGGTAAGCAAGCAGATATCTCTAGTGCCGCAAAGGAACATGTCTGAGAACTTAACAGAAGTCCGAAGCAGAAGAGAGCCAGGAATGATGGTGTCATGAAGACCAGGGCCAGAGATACTGGCCTACAGATACAGCATTAAGAAGCATCAAAAGCAGCTTCAGTCTAGGAATCTGAAGAGGGAGCTCTTCCAGCTGAAATAAAGACTAGGAGTGACAACTTTCTTTAGGGGCAAGTGTCTTGGGCATGAGCAGGTGCCTACGAAGGGCAGTGGTGGCAGCCACTCACACATGGGGCTGAAAAAGTGACCACCTACCCCCTAAATACTGTGGAGGCTGTGTTACCAGGTGGAACTCACTATTAGGGCAGCACCTAGGTGCTGAGAACCCAGAGCTCAAAGGAGAGATGGAAATATGCTGGGATCCACTGGATGAGAAAGAAAGAAATCTCAGATAGCTGGGGCTTAGTTGTGCTTGTTGCAAATTTATAACTTTGCCAGGAGGCAGCAATGTCTCAAATTTATTCTGTAAGTAATGAGACAGTTTATGTAAGAGCTTTCTCCTTCCTGGATATGGCAAACGCATGGTAGCTAAATTAATTTTCTGTGGGAAGATATGTCCTAACTGCATTTAGGTTCATGGATCGTGGATTCTGGACAGTTGAACAGACCTGCTGGCATCCTGCTGAGCGACTCTTCTTCCCTCCTATTTTTGAATGTCACCACATCTCAACAAAGACTGTATTCTAGCAGGAACCCTTTGGCCCGGGATAACTTCTCCAGTTCCACTGAGAAGATGTCTCAGGTCACAGGTGCTGGTGGAAGAACTCCTATAGCTCAGCATGAGCAGACCAAGAGCTCAAAGAGGACTTTACTTCCTTTGAACTTGACTTAAAGTATGTCAACTTAATTAAACCTAAGTTATGTCCTATGACTGGACGTAATTGGGGATGTGAAATTGAATGGGAGAACCACATTGCTCCCATCTTTGGCCCGGGTGGTTAGGTGGGGCTGTCCATCCCTTAGCTCCCGGGACGGACACACATCTCAGGCCTGACCGGTGTGTGTTTTGTTCTTCTGCAAGGTGATTGGATCAAGAATAGTCACCTGACCCAAGCAAAGCCAACTAGATTTCCCCCAGGACCTTTGCTGGGTTTATTGGGAAAGAGGTATTCGCATGTGGTTGAGATTCTAGCTGTGACCATAATAAAAACCCATTGCTGCAGAGATATATCTTTATGGTCACTTATGGGGAGTCTACCTGAGAGAGAGAAGCCAGCATAGAGGAAAGAATTGCTGAGTCATGAAGAGGCCATGTCTTGGAGCACCTGAATAGCTCAGCTGGTTGAGCGTCGGACTCTGGATTTGGGCTCAGGTCATGATCTCAGGGTTGTAAAATCGAGCCCCGAGTCAGGCTCCACGCTCAGTCAGGGAGTCTGCTTGGGATTCTCTCTCCCTCTCCCCGCCCCATTCTTTCTCTTAAATAAATAAGTAAATTCTAAAAATAAATAAATAAATAAGCCATGCCTTCTTTTCTGGAGCCACTCAATCCTACCATATCGACCCCTTAACCCCAGACTGGGAAGTTATATGATCAAATAAATCCTCTTTTTTGCTAAACTGAGTTGAGTTGGAATACTGTCGCCAAAGAATTGTGTAAGCAGAACAGACATATTCTCTCCTTTATAGACCGAAGTCTTGTGAAAGAATGGATAAATGGACAAACCCAACAGTGGCACTGTATGTACAATGCACGTCACATGCAAAACTTCCAGACAAATATCTGATCTCCCCAATGCTTCTTACGTGAGAGCACAAGGAAACACTTTGTATTTTAGGTCTGAGGCATCCCGTGGATAGCTGTATACTTAACATACAAACTTCTTATTCCTGTCCAAGTTGTTAGTAAAGCTGAGTAATGTGTATCAGTATCTCTAAGAGGAAGAAGGGAGGAGAAGGTGCTGTCATTCTCTATGCAAAAACATGTTGGAAATCATGTTTAATGTGCTGCTTTATCTAGTGCTCACCCAGAGAAAACGATTACAGCTTTAATGTTACTGTAATGCTGTGTATTCATAAGGAAAATAGTTTTAGAAAAATCTTGTTTTACTTGCAAACAAAAAAAAGGAAGAAAATTTAGAAAAGTTTTAGAGAATTGGATTTCCCTTTATCCTGAAAGTTTGGTACTTGACAAAAATTGGGTTTACAAGAGGTCGAGGAAGAGAAAGAAGACATTTATAGTGGTTCTGAGAGAGGATCTTAGGACACTTTTCAGTGCTTTGGAGGTTGACGGTGGTGATTTTCATTATGTTCAATGACACTTGGAAAATATGACTTTCTCTCTCCAGGTGCTCTTGCATTTTCAGACGTGAGTTAAGAAATATTAGAGGCTCAAAAGTAAAGTGAGGAGCATGGAAGGAGAGACATTTTCCTAAAATAATCTGAAAAATTTGAAAGGCAGGGAAAGTGGGAGGGGAGAAAATTATAGGATATGTATGTAAGGAAACTTGTGAGTTAGGCAAGGTGAAATTTCCAGAGCTTCCAGCAAGGGAAGAAACATGGGTAAGAAGAAGGTGACCTACAACACGCTCTCTGTGAGGTAAAGAAAGGCAGTGGGGATGGGGGGAGTGGGTTGTCTGTCACTCACTTAATCCCCTATACAAACTGCGAGGGGTAGCTATTACTTATTTTGGAGTGTCTCTGAGTTTGGGTTTTCCTAGAAGTGGACCCCAAGGCTGGGACTTGTGTGCAATAATCTGTTGAGGAGGGGATCTCTGGGTATATAGGTAGGAGAGAAGGGAAAATGAGACAGTAAAGGGAAGCAGGCCAGTTCAGTGTGCACTGATGAACAGGTGAGAGCTATGAGCGGGAAGGTGGAGCTCAGTGTTCTCGAGATCTCTGGAATCTATTGTGGGACCCATGGGATGTCAACCAATGCCACTACCCCACCTCTGCGTCCTCTAGGCTGCCCCACTTTGCAAGCTGGACTTGTTTCTGTGGCCAAAGAAAGCCCTTCATCTAAGTCCCAGGTGCTTGAAAGCTTTCAAAGACCACCAGTGTGCACCTAGCAGCCAATGCCAACAGATATGGGCGGGGAACTCACAGCGTCTGTTGAGGAAGTTACGAAGGGGTCAGCATGTAAGCTCATTAGAAAGTTCTTCCATTCACTCATCATCATAATTCTTTGAAAGAACACCTTTGTTTGCAGAGCTCTAAAATATTGCTAGGTCTGGGAAGCTTAATGAATTTCATCTAGTGTAATAAGTGGTAGAGGGGATTGAGGAGGAGAGGGGGCAAGGATTATTATTTCCAGTTTACCTATGGAAAAAAATGATCAATTACATGAAAGAGGTCACTCCATTTTTATGGTAACACTAGAACCAGACCAAAGTTTGCCTCGTCTTTGCTTGGGACACTGGCTCTTAGACTGAGGCTCTACATCAACGATGGAAAGCCCATCTCAGAAATATGGCAGGGCCGGTACATTTTCAGGAGACAAGTGAGGGCACCAGGGCAGGAAAGTGATCCACTGCCGTAGCCTGGGCCGTTTTTGGTTGTAGTATCAAGAACGGTAGCTTTGGCACCAGACAAATCAAAGTTCAAATGTTGATTCTTCCACTTAGCAAACTATGTAAACCTTGGTTAAGCCACTTATCTTCTCCAAACCTGTTTCATAATAGGCTAAATGTAGGGAATAATACCTCCCACACGGGTCTGCCGTGAGGATTAAGCAAGATAATAAGTGGAAAAAGGGCTTTGTAAACCACCCAAAACCATACATAAAAGGCTTTGACAAAAGAGTCCAAGAACGACGTGAAGTCAACATCACTTCCTTCTCTGGTATTGCCATGGAGACTGTGAAACCATCGCAGGCTTTTCGTTGTTTCTGTGTGATTTTAGAAATCTTTTTTAAGGCTCAGGAGGAAAGCTGATGGAATTGAAAATGCTGGGAGATTAGAAGAGCTTGAATTTGAGCCCATAATCTTCCTCTGCAGCAACATATTGACAAAGCAATGCTCGCAAGTGAGTGATTTCCACGGCACAGGGAATCCATCCAGTTAGCTGCTCGCCACAGATAGAAAACAGCGAACCTGGGTTAAGGAAGCAGAGCCACAGGGAGGAAGTTCAGGAACCGTCCAGTGTTATGATTTTCACTGCCTGTCCGTGGCCTAATCATAATTCAAGGGAAATACCCAGGAAAATCCTTATCATCAGTACTTTGATCAGTCTGCTGGGGCTACCATGACAAAACATCAGACGAGGTGACTTCAACAATAGAAATATGTTTTCTCACAGTTCTGGATGCGGGAAGTCCAAGCTCAAGGGGTCACTAGTTTTGGTTTCTCCTGAGGCCTCTCTCTCTGGCTTTCAGATGGTCACCTTCTCACTGTGTCCCCACATGGCCCTTTGGCCACGTGCCTCCCTGGTATCTCTTCCTCTTCTTGTGAGGACACCAGTCCTATTGCATTGGGTCCCCACGCTCTGACTTCATTTAACCTTAATTACCTCTTTAAAGGCTCCTTCTCCAAACACAGACACATTGGAGATTAGGGCTTTGACATAGGAATTTTATGGGGGCATAAATCAGTCCAAAGCATTACTTCAAAGAATACAGTGGCAAAGATACAATTCTACATGCTTTCTGGTGATGCCACTCTGTTAGCTAATCCCAAACTCACCAATGGGCAACTTTTGATCTTTTTAAAAAAATAGACACCTTATTATATCCACAGGCGATAAAATCCCAGAGCCACCAATAGGCAGGTAAATACAGACCCGCTAAATATTTAATATTATCAAGCTTGTGTGACTGGAGTGTGGTTTTGAGGCTGGCAACCACAGGGTCTATCTTCCTGTCTGTCTGGATGAGGGTGGGATCTTGCTTGGCATGAAATACCACCATGTCTGTCTTCACTTCCAGAAGCTTCCTTTCATTCAATGAACACAATTCTTTTACTCTGCTTCTTTCTAAGTTGAAGTCAAACTTACTCTCTGTTCAGATTTTAATTACTTCATCCACTAATTCTTTTAACAGATGCCGTTCCCATTTTATTTTCTCACTTTCCGCTCTGAAGATGAAAGTTCATTCTTCCCCAAAACAACTACTCCCTTTTCCACATTAGCACCCCGAGACATTATTTGCTGAAGAGTGATCTCGGCTTCATCTTGGTAACCAACCTTTGAAGTGATATTCCTGTTGGCCTCCATGGTCTTGACGAATGTATATATAGTATATAATGATTTCCGCTTGTTGTGTGGAAATCCCAATTTCTTTGAGGTAACGCAAGAAGTCATGGTTCACTTGGGACAACTTTGGGATGGGGGGCTTGCCTTCGGGTGTGGGTTTCCATCCAACTCTGCTGGTCGCTCGTTCTGTTACCTTGTGCACCATCCCTTGAATTTTGATCATTTATTCATTCATTCCATGAACACGAACATCTCTTTTGAGATGTTTTGTGGAAAGGAAAGGTGAGTGAGAGAGGTTGCTTTAAGAGTAAGCTGAGTGGAGAAGTATTTTCTGGATGTTTGTGTGCTGAGAGGACGAGGGTCACAGCAATGAGGATGCTGGAGGTTGAGGTGAAGATTAAGATGAATATGAAGATTTAAGATGAAAATTTGATTAAACCACGTTCTGCAGGAGACAGATGAGGTGGGGGCAAGAGCCCAGATGAGAGTGTTAGCCTTAGGAATGAGGAATGTTCATCTTCTATGTGTTTATATATGGAAACGCGCTGCGATAGGACGGATGTTGGTTTCCTTTTCAAGGGTGGGAGATGTATTTCAAGGCACCAGTTTAAACAGTTCCTTTTTATTTTTCACCAACAAATAAACCTTCAAGGTTTACCAACTTACAAAGAGGTAATTTGCCATTTTTATTTCCCTGCCCCCTTTTTAAGTAGGCTCCATGCCTAACGTGGGCTCGAACTTGTGACTGAGATCAAGAGTCAAGTACTCTCTACCTACGGAGCCAGCCAGGTGCCCATTTCCATTTTTATTCTTAACGAGAATCACACAGTGCTTTTTTAAAACTACCACGTCTGGTGAGTTAAGGACAAATACATTTTTCATACGTGAGCTCCTCAGGTGACATTTCTGTGCCTAGATCTCTGTGCCTCATCCAATGTACTAAATAGAGAATCCAGTGGCATTTATATAATTCAGTAGGCCCCCACCGTCTACAGGCACTGTTCCAGGTTCCAGGAAGTAGCCTAAGAGGCGTAAGACACAGTCTCTCTCCTCAAGGGGCTTACAGTCTAGGAATGGTCACACGTTCAGTCCTAATATGAACTTGTCCACGCAGGATAATTTCTTCCCTGAAAACACAGTCTTGAAAGACATAGGGATGTGGGGTGGCAGAAGAGAGAGTAGAAATCTTTCTTGACTTCCAATGGGGCTACGTCTGGATAAACTCAACTGAAGTGGGAAATATTGTAAATGTAAGTCGTACATCTAGCCTACCGACGATCCCTGCTTAGCCCAGCCTACCTTGCCTGCGCTCAGACAATGACATTAGCCCCCAGCTGGGCAAAAGCATCTCACGCAAGGCCTGCATTATAACCAAGTGTTGCCTGTCTCATGCAATTTATTAAATTCTGTACTGAGAGTGACCAGATAGTTGTGTGGGTAGAGAATGGTTGTGGGCGTATCAGTGGTTGACACTTGTGATGGCGGGGCTAACGGGGGCTGCGGCTCGCTGCCCCAGCCCTGCATCCCGAGAGAGGATTGTACCACATATCACTAGCCCGGGAAAAAAAATGACCATTGAAAATTCGAAGTATGCTTTCAGCTGAATGCATATCGCTTTCACCTGAACGCGTATCACTTTCACACCATCATAAAGTCGAAAAGTCATGAATTGAGCCATCCTAAGTTGGGGGCTACCTGCATTAACTTCTGAGAAAGGAAACAAAAGGAGACAGAAAATATTCAGAACCAAATATTATAAGGCACTTTGGGAAAGTGTTGTACATAGAAGGCCACACAGGTTTTCCATAACCCCAGAGAAAAACTTGACGGTGGAGACGGCTTTCATTTGAACCTGTAAGTGAAAGAGATAAAACTGAGCATTCCAACCAGAGGGGAAAGCATGAAATAAGGCGAAGGGGGAAGTGTGCATGGTGTGGCAGGTGGAGAAAGGAGCTTGTCTGTGGATCTCCTTTGGGCCACACGCTTGTGGTAGCCATTTTGGGGCTTGTGAGGATAAAAGGTAGAATGCACCGTGGTTATGAAGAGAAGTCAAGCTGAAAAGGTTGGTGGGGACTAGTTTGCTTTGAACATCAGATGGCTGAGGCTGCATATTATCCTGTTGGCAGCAAGCGCCATCATGGTTTTGAACATGGTGGACTGAAGAGAGTGGGAGGCAGTGGGGGAGGGCCATGCCTGAGTGGAGGTTCCAAGCTCAGCTCCATCGTCCCACTGGATTTTAGTTACAAAGCACAGAATCGAAGATAAGATTATTAATAATTTGACGATGTGAACTGCAGAGCATTAAACCCCTAGAATGGGGCCTTCTTAACACAGGGCCCTGCATGACTACACTGGATGTGTGTCTGTGAAGCCGGCTCTGGAGTGACCTATAAGAATATTGTTTCTGTGGAAGCAGAGGGGTAGTTGAAGCTACAATGGAAGGAGGATAGAATGGCAGATGAGGGAAACCACCCTTCATAAATTTTGATGGTAGAGGCCCTGGGGTAGCACAAGGGTCTGTTAGGGTGGGAGAAAGCCTTTTGAGAGTTTTGGGGGAAGGGATGGCTGGCTTAGCCATGTTTGTGGACAAATGGGGTAGGAGTGAGGAAGCGAGGGCATAGAGAATGGGCAGTAATTGTTGTAGTGAGATCTCATAAAAGTAAGTTGAGGCAGGATCAACAGTATGTGAATGGAGGGGACCACCCCAGAAAAGAGGAAAGACGCTCTAAGATAGGAAGGTGGAAGGAGGCAGGATGGATTCAAGACGTGGCTGAGGCGAAGCTAACGTCAGATGGCCTCCTCTCAACAAAGGAGGGGAGAGATATCACCCTCAGAGAATGCAGGTACCTGAGTGGGGCTCCGGAGTCGACAGAAGCTCAGGAAATTCTGGGGAGTCAGTGGATAGACATAAGCCAGGAGTTTTAGAGCCCTGGGTTTCCATTACGCTGCTGATCAGCGGCCTGGCTTTAGGCAGATCACGTCACCTCTATGAGTCTGTTTACTCCTGGAGAAAATTAGATATTTACAAAATAACACACATTTATACGGTGCTTAGTATTCCGAGTACTTTGCATCCATTAACTTAATTAATTCTCACAACAACCCTGTAATGAGAAATCCAGGAATGGAGAGGCTAACGGACTTTATGAGCCTTCCAGGCATTAGTGGGGAGAGCTGGGATTTGAACCCACGCAGGTGCCTGGGGGGGCTGTGCTTGTCCCCTCTGGGCTTTGGTGTTTTGTGTGCCATACACCCAGTGATCTCTTAGTTCATAAAATGTGCTGACATGCACTGTGTCCATGAAATTAACTTTTTAGACAGACTAGCAGCTTCCTGACTCTAACTTAATGAAGACCAGCCCTCCTTCCCAGCCAGCACCCCTGGAAACGGCTCATCACACGGAAGAAATGAAATGGCCGCAAGGTGGCGGCATTAACTCAGAGATGGATGGGAGACGAGGCTGGCTGGGCTTGAACTAGCTAGCCCCCAAGTCAGATTGGCCCCTTTCTTGCCCTTCATTTTTCTGAAATCCCAAGGTATAACTATTTGGATGTGAAGCCACTATTTAATCTTGTGAGGGGAATAACTGCTGAAGGAGGCAGAGAAGTCAAAGCAGACATATTCCCTGGGGGACTCAAGGGTGTTTCAGAGGGAAAATGAAGAAGACACAGTCAGTGCCGTGAGAAACTGATGAGGCTCAAAGTGACCATGTATCTGAGGTATCCATTCGGTAAGCAGGGCTCTCACTCACCACTACCCAGGACCATTCCACTCCATCATGATAATAGTCTTCCTTTTCAGCTGTGTAATTTTTAAAATATTAAACACTGATAAAGGAGAGTATTAAAATATTTTATAGAGCCAGGTGTTTTGGCTAGATTATCTCAGTTGTTAATATTGGTCCAGAAGTGAAGTTTTCTCTGCTTTCCTCCTCCGCCCTTCTGTCTTCTCTCCCCTTCTCTTCCTTTTCTTCTTCTCCTTCCTTTCCTCTCCCTCTTTCTCTTCTTCCTCCTCTTCTTCTTCTCCTCCTCCTCCCTTTCCCCTTCCTTCCCCTCCTTCTTCTTTTCCTTCTCCTCTTTCCTCTTCTTCCTCTCCTTCCCCCTCTTCCCCTTCTTCCCCCTCTTTCCCCTCTTCCTCCTCTTCCTCCCTTTCTCCCCCTTCTCCCCCCTCTCACCCTCCTTCTCCTCCTCTTCCTCCTTCTTGCTCTTCTTCTCTCTTCACTTTCTTCATCTCTCCCTCTTTCTCTCTCTATTTTCCCCTTGGTTGCTGTATTGATCAAATAAAATAATAGGGAGGAATCGAGTCTTCAGAGTTGGATGTGTGGGTCAGGGGATTAGAGGCTACAAAATTCCAAGAGCGGCACAAAAACTCCTTGGTCTCATTTGACCTAACTTGTCACCTATTTGGCCATTTCTTATTTCTTTTTTTTTTTTTATAAAAAAAAAATTTTTTTTTCAATTTGTTCTAACAGGAAATTTTTCCATGAACATTTTTTCATGAAGAAAAAAGTAAATAAGTTTCGCTGGTGTAGCCAACTTGACGGGAACAGGCATTTGTGCGACCCTATGAGAAATAGGACGCTTTTCTGGATTCTGAGAGCATCCCCGCTCTTCCACAGTGACTCCCACAGGAGCTGTACAGCAAAAAGTGTAAAAGTACATGGACTCTGAGTCAGACAGCCTTGAGCTTGTCCTCGCTGGAACCACAAGGGGCCCCGGGTTTGTCTGGTATATTCTGGTTCTAAAACCAGTCATTTCTCCAAGGAGCCCTTGTTCCTTCTCTTGGAAAACATTATTCGAAAACAAGACCTGGGCCGCAGGTATATACTGAAGTTTTCATACCTGTGAAATTGGAAAGGAAATGCATTTCTTGTAGAGTTGTGCGAACTTTAAGTGGACTACCACATGTAGGTAACGAGGGCCGGACCCAGAGGAAGCACCTACTATCTGACAATTCAGGAGGGGCTGAAATAGAATCCGCTTCCTGTCAGCTCCACGTTAGCGCCCATTGAAAACCAGATTGGTTGGGGAAGAAAAACTTCCTGCAACTGTTTTGATCCACAGAGCTCCTCGGAACTTGGAGCTCTTCAGTCCGAGCCGAGCTGAGGTAACGTGGAGATTCTGAAGTTTATCATCTACATTTGGCATTGAAAAAGTTCTCCCCATTTAGGCGCCTGGGTGGCACAGCGGTTAGGGCGTCTGCCTTCGGCTCAGGGCGTGATCCCGGCGTTATGGGATCGAGCCCCACATCAGGCTCCTCCACTGGGAGCCTGCTTCTTCCTCTCCCACTCCCCCTGCTTGTGTTCCCTCTCTCGCTGGCTGTCTCTATCTCTGTCAAATAAATAAATAAAATCTTAAAAAAAAAAAGTTCTCCCCATTTAGTCTCAGAGAAAGAGCCAAATCCCAGTACCCACAAGAAATCTGTGGGCTGAGGAAGGACAGTTGGACTGTCCAGCTCCTTTGAAGATATTTTTGATGGAACTTGAGATCAATAATTTTCGCCTGTGCTTGAAGAACTAGGGCCCCCCTGGGGCCTGAAGGCTCTTCCGCATCACGCCACTGTTTCATTCCCTCAGGAAAGTGGCGTTTTGATGGCTTGTTTGCCTGAGCCCTGGGTTGGGGTTGGGACCTTGGGGGAACGTCTCTCCAGAGGATCCCACATCTGCCTGGCGGCCAGCTCCTGGTTGGCCCCGGCCCCCTCACAGTTTGCTATATTCGCTTGGGCTCTGAAATAAACTGTAAACCCAGCCCAACTGCCTTTACATTTTTAGCACATAGCCTGAGGAAATCTTCTACTATTTGAAATCTGAGGTTCTCAGAGACTAAACAGCTTTGCTTTCCTTTTTCAGATTCAAAAAGTCTGGTGCTTGAAGGCGGTTAGTTCTGAACTGAGATCTCATAATTCCCCAGGAACCAGGTATGTTTTCCCTGACCTTTTCTAAAGCAGCATTCTTCACAGGTGGGTGAAAATAACGGGTTTGTCTAGGAGAAGGGGGTTCAGAAGTAGGTATTAAAAATGACTCAATTCTATTTTCTTCATTCTCCTCTGCCACAGCTCATAAAACATGGAGACGGAGTGAGCCTCCCATAGGTAATTTTGGCTCACCTTGTCTTTTTTTTTTTTATAATAATTTTTTATTATGTTATGTTAGTCACCATACAGTATATCCTTAGTTTTTGATGTAATGTTCCATGATTCATTATTGGCGTATAACACCCAGTGCACCATGCAATACGTGCCCTCATTCATACCCATCACAGGCCTATCCCGTTCACCACCCCCCTCAACTTTGAAGCCCTCAGTTTGTTTCCCAGAGTCCACAGTCTCTCATGGTTCATTCTCCCTTCTGTTTACCCCCCCTTCATTCTTCCCTTCCTTCTCCTACCGATCTCCCTGCTATTTCTTATGTTCCATAAATGAGTGAAACCATACGATAATTGTCTTTCTCTGCTTGACTTATTTCACTTAGCATTATCTCCTCCAGTCCCGTCCGTGTTGCTGCAAATGTTGGGTAATCGTTCTTTCTGATGGCTGAGTAATATTCCGTTGTATATATGGACCACATCTTCTTAATCCAGTCTTCTGTTTAAGGGCATCTCGACTCCTTCCACAATTTAGCTATTTGGCACACCTTGTCTTTTTTTTTTTTTTTAAAGATTTTATTTATTTATCTGACAGAGATAGAGACAGCCAGCAAGAGAGGGAACACAAGCAGGGGAAGTGGGAGAGGAAGAAGCAGGCTCATAATGGAGGAGCCTGATGTGGGGCTCGATCCCATAACGCCAGGATCACACCCTGAGCTGAAGGCAGACGCTTAACTGCTGTGCCACCCAGGCGCCCCATGGCACACCTTGTCTTAAACAGAAACGGACATAGTCATGGCCAGATAGAATACTGATACCAGTACCAGTCGGTGTTAATAAAACCCAGAAGCCATGTTTGTCGATTGATCAACAGTTAACAGAAAAAGAAAGAAATTTGTTTGTACTGAACACCTACCAAAGACCACAGAGTGGCTGGATTTTTCCATATTTTATCTTACTGAATCCTCTATTGGTAGAGGGAAATTGACTTGCCTACAGTTGCCCAGCTAGTAAATGTTAAAACTATTATTCTAACTCAACTGTTGAGCTTCTAGTCCATTCACTCATCCATTCATTCAACAAATATAGAAGAGCGTAGCGTGTGCCTGGTGCCAGTGTAGACGGTGAATAACGATGTGCAAAACAGTGACAGACCTTGTCTCTTTCTTCGTGAAATTCAGTCCAGTCCTTTTCCATTGAGAACCTTCTTTGGAACTCCCCAAAATGGATGTGATGCCCAGGGCTGAGTCTTCAAACCCCTTTAGAAACAACTGGATGAAACTTTTATTTCCAGACTCTCTATCTTGGTGGTTTAAGCTTCTAAAATTCCTCAAGTTTTAATGTTTTTCAGGTTTCAACACACTCTTTTATTTCTTATTTCTTAAAGAAAGTCGTCTATCCCATATTATCTTCAAATATTTAAAAACGTCTTTATTCTTTCAAGGTTCCTTCCGACATTTCTTTTAGGCCTTTTGAGGACTTGGGTAAGAGAAATACCATGGCAGGAGCACCATGCGGTTTGGGTTCTGGCCTTGAAACCCTTCAGGGATGGCGCTGGGGAAAAGAAGCCTCCAGATTTTTCTTTGCTGCTCTGGGTCCAGACACATTAATCAACAGTGACTGCAATGCATAATGGAAAGGGTTGTCCATCATGAGAACATAGAAAATGCCTTGCATATTAATTGCTAACATATGAAGATGTCTGTCTGGGGCAGTTCAGTAGAGGGAGTATGTGATAACTACAGCTTAGGTGAATATAATCGAGTGGTCAGTTCTGACCAAGGAAATTGATCAAGCACATGTTTTGAGAAGGTGCTTTGGAATAGAATTCAGAATCCATGCTGTCAGCGGCCTTTCATTCTTGGAGTTTTTCCAGGTTGTTTATCCTCTCTTGGGTTGTGGAAGAGGTTGGTTTGTGAGCTAGGAGGGTGAAGTTCTTGTTAGTCAAAGGATCACAGTGCGTAATAAGTGGTTTTCCCTTCCTGGTCTCCCTCCACCAATGAGCGGTGATATTTGGCTGGAGCTCCAAACCTTGACCTAGCCGCTTTATCTCATTAAGTCTTAGTTTCTTCATGTATGTATTTGTACATGAATATAGGTGTTTTTATGTGTGTGTGCGTGTGCTGTAAGATGTATAGTATATGTGACTCATGGAATTGTGATTAAATGTAGAACAACTGAACACAAATAGAGTTTTATAAACTCTAGAAGTGTGGTTCTCAACTGGGGACAATGCCCCCGCCCCCGGGAACATTTGAAGCATTTGGGACTGTCTGGAGGCATTGTTGGTTGTCACAACTGGTGGGCGGAGGCCAGAGATATTGCTCAACATCCTACACTTCATAGGACAGCCCCCCACCCCTACCCCCTTCTTTCACCTGCAACCAAAGACCTGTTCAGCCCATAAGGTCAGTAACAGGCAGGTTGAGAAATCCTGCCTTGGGGCCTTGCATAGGTATTGCAACTTAGTAATTATGTGATCTCAAGGGGTACCACATACCTCAGGGTTTAATATGTAAGATCAAGAAATTGCCTATCCCAGATGATAAGATATTGTAATGGCGAAATTATAGAGAACAAGCACATGCCAAAAGTCAAAAGGAAAAAAAAATCAAAGGACTGGATCAACGTAATGGAAAGCGCTACAGTTTGGAAAGTTAGTTGGGACATTATGGGATGGGAATCTATCAATAAGCAAGAGCGGATCAAAAATATACAATCGTAGGATTTATCCTAAGGAAAAAGAAAAGAAGGAGGAGTCATGTGCAGGGGTATTCACTGGAACATTGTAAAGGGGAAACACTGGAAAACAAGGAGTGGGGTGGTGATGCTGGTTCCTGTCCAGTAGCGTTTCACAGGCTGGCTGAGCCCGTCCTTGTGACCCGCGCACAGCACTGGGGTGTGTAGCCCTCACCCAGACAGGACAGGTTTGGCAATCTCCTTGTTTGGTGCTGTAAGAAAGGCTCCTAGTGGTGAGCATAGCGTATTGTATAGAATTGTTGAATCGCTATGGCGTTTACCTGAAACTAACGTTACGTGGTGTATTAACTATACTAAAAAAAAAAAAAAAAAAGGCTCCTTAATCTGGAGATCGCAGCTGCTTTCCAAGGTAAGCCAAGGTCAAGCAAAGCTGAGGCATTTTCCCCTTCTTATCCCTGTTTGTCCCTTCCTGTCCTTCCTCCACACTTTCTCAGTGTCCCTTGTCTGAGCCCTCCCCGTGCTCTGCTTCCAGGGACAGGAAAAGCCCGGAATTGCCTCAGGCCGAGGGAAAACAACAGCAAGAGAGACCAAGCACTCGAATGGGGACACAAGCCCTTCCCCAGGTCTGCTGGCTCCATTCACACTGTTGTTTCTGAATATTTTTCATACCACAAATCTAAGCTAATATTTTGGCAGGAGGCATGGGTGAGCTAGACGAGAGAACAATAAGCCATTTGTTGTGGAGTTAGGTAGCATGAAAAATGTTTAAACACATTGCTGTTGATGTTCTGTTCCATTCATCAAGTATTTATCTATGTGTGCCAAGGGGCCACAGTAGGCTGGGTGGGCCAGAGCCGGTGAAGACAAAGGTCCCAAGAGGCTCAGAGCTAGTTATGGAGCTGGGTGGTTGCCCAGCTAATTGTGTGGTAATCAAGCTGGACTAAAGTGCTTTGAGAGAGCAGAGAAGGGAGGACTGAACAGTAACCGGCATCAATCACAAAGATAGTTAACACATAGTGTCGTACGTGTCAGGAGTAGAATCTAGTGATTCGTCACTTACATACAACACCCCGTGCTCATCGCAAGTGCCCTGCTTAGTGCCCATCACCCATTTAGCCCATCCCCCACCCACCTCCTCTCCAGCAACCCTGTTTGTTCCCTAGAGTTAAGAGTCCCTAATGCTTTGCCTCCCTCTCTGTTTTTATCTTATTTTATTTTTCCTTCTCGTCCCCTATGTTCACCTGTTTTGTTTCTTTCCACATATGAATGAAATCATACGATATTAGTCTTTCTCTGACTTATTTTACTTTAACATATTACCCTCTAGTTCCATCCACATCATTGCAAATGGCAATATTTCATTCCTTTTGATGGTTGCATAATATTCCATTGTATATATACACCACATCTTTATCCATTCATCTGTCAGTGGACATCGAGACTCTTTCCATAGTTTGGCTCTTGTGGACATTGCTGCTGTAAACATTGGGGTGGGGTGTGTGTGTCCCTTTGAATCATTATTTTTGTATCTTTTGGATAAATACCTAGTAGTGCAATTGCTGGGTCAGAGGGTAGCTCTATTTTTAACTTTTTGAGGAACCTCTGTACTGTTTTCCAGAGTGACTCTACCAGTTTGCATTCCCACTAGTAGTGTAAGAGGGTTCCCCTTTCTCCACATCCTCACTAACATCTGTTGTTTCCTGAGTTAATAATAAAGATTTCTGATTTCTGATAGGAGGTGAGGACATCTATATCTGCACATAAATACATAAAAGTCGATTGAATTGCTGTTGAAGAATAAACTCACAAAGACATTAAGGGTTGTGATTAATACCTCAGACAGACCAAGGTTTTCATTCCACTTCCAGGACTTCTTAGTTATGTGACTTTGGACAATAGTTACTATCATTATTATTATTATCGTTATCATTATTATTATTATAGCTTTCCAGTCCCACCTAAAAGCTACTAGATATCAAGAGCAGATAGTAGCCAGAAAAAGGAGAGCAAGCATAAAATATACTGTCAACTGGAAATAATCTAAGGAAGAGAGCAAAATGCTCTATCATGGAGCACTGCCCATAAAGGTGAAAAACTGGAATTGAGGGAGTGGGGTATCATTATGCAGTTTCTCCTTGTGTGAAGGGAGGAAAATAACAGGATCAAACCCAAAGAGTTAAATGAGTTAACTATGAGTAAAGCCTAGCATATAGTGAGCTGTTGTTATGACTTCTGTGATTACTACCATTTAGTTATATGTGCATGGAAAATGTTAGGAAATCTCCTTGGAGGCTATATTCTTGGAAATGGAATAA
Source organism: Ursus americanus (assembly GCF_024610735.1). Taxonomy (NCBI): domain Eukaryota; kingdom Metazoa; phylum Chordata; class Mammalia; order Carnivora; family Ursidae; genus Ursus; species Ursus americanus. The sequence goes on along the minus strand of NC_142150.1, from coordinate 35,516,532 downwards.
GAAGACAAGAAATAAGGGAATTCTACTTTTTACTTCTTACTATTCTCTTTTTGATTTTTTAAAAAAAGATTTTTATTTATTTATTTTAGAGAGAGAGTGTGTGTGCAGGAGGGGGTAGGGGCAGAGGGAGAGGAAGAGGGAAGGCAGACTCCCCTCTGAGCTGGGGAGCCCAACCACAGGATTTGACTCAATCCCAGAACCCTGAGATCATGACCTGGGCCAAAACCAAGAGTCAGATGCTTATCTGACTGAGTCACTGAGGCACCCCTCTCTTTTTGATTTTTAAAAATGGAATAAATAAAATTTTAAAAACTATGCTACTAGAATTTTCATAATTTATTTTATACGATGTAAACAGGCAGGATAATTCAAACTCTGAATGTATGGGACTTTGGATTCAGGAATATAAAAGTGTAACCTTTGATTCCGACCCCCACTGACTAGGTAATTTTAGTCAATATTAAGCTCCTCGAGCCTAAACTTTCTCATCTGTAAAATGGGTATAGTAGCACCTCCCTCGTAGGATTCAGTGCTCTGATATAATGGAAGGGTCTTGCATGTGCCTAACACACTGTCGACACATACTGGTTTGCTATTTTCATACCATCCCGTAATCCCTCCTACACTTTCTTTCACTGACTCTTCTTTAATCACCAGACGAAATTCAAGTTGACCTCAATGAAGAATAGCACGGAAGCCACAGAGTTTATCCTCCTGGGATTAACAGATGACCCCAATCTTCAGGTCCTCCTCCTCCTGGTATTTTTGTTCATCTACCTCATCACTCTGGTTGGGAATGGGGGGATGATGGTGATCATCTGCTCAGACCCCCATCTCCACACTCCAATGTATTTCTTCCTCGGTAACCTCTCCTTCGTAGACCTGGGTTACTCATCAGCGGTAGCCCCTAAGACAGTGGCCACCCTGCACTCAGGGAACAAAGTCATCTCCTACAACGGCTGTGCTGCCCAGTTCTTCTTCTTTGTGGGTTTTGCCACTGTCGAGTGCTACCTCCTGGCCTCCATGGCCTATGACCGCCATGCAGCCATATGCCGGCCTCTTCATTACACCACCACCATGACAGCAGGTGTGTGTGCCCTCCTGACTGTTGGCTCCTACGTCTGTGGCTTCCTCAATGCTTCCATTCACACTGCGAACACCTTTAGACTCTCGTTCTGCGCTTCTCATGAGATTAATCATTTTTTCTGCGACAGTCCTCCACTCTTGGCTCTCTCATGTTCCGACACACGCATCAGCAACTTGGCTGTCTTCTATGTCGTGGGCTTCAATGTCTTCTTCACCCTCCTGGTCGTCCTCATCTCTTACCTCTCCATATGCATCGCCATTCAAAGGATGCGTTCTGCTGAAGGACGGAAGAAAGCCTTCTCCACCTGTGCCTCCCACCTCACTGCTGTAACCATCTTCTATGGGACTATCATCTTCATGTACCTACAGCCCAGCTCCAGCCAGTCCATGGACACCGACAAAATTGCTTCTGTGTTTTACTCGGTGGTGATTCCCATGCTGAACCCCTTGATCTATAGCCTCAGAAACAAAGAAGTAAAAAATGCTCTCTGGAAAGTCCTCAACAAACTTTATCCCCAATCTGGAAGTGTGCGTCGGAAGTAGGCGGGTAACTGAGGGATAAACCTCCCCCCAGATCTCGATGCCATCGCGACTTCCGAGGTTTGGCAAATTTCAGAGCTTTCTTCTCCAAGAACAGTGGTTACTTCTGCTACTTGGAGAAATTATGAAAGAAGCACTTGGAAATGTCTCGCTCAGGGAGATAATCTTATATTTAGTGAACAACAACATTGGACCTTTAAACCCTTCTTGCACTAGTTTCTTGATATGATTCAAAGCAGAAGATCAAAGCATAAACTGAATCCACTGAATTTCCCCTCCCTATTTTTAATTTTAAGAAATTTCCACTCACTATTAAAATTTGTGTAAGGATCACATCGTCATTGTATAATACTTATCAGTTGAAATGCACAACACAGCATTATGCTTCCCATCTTTAGTCCATGTGTTTGAAAGTTAAAATTTCTAATGCAGACAAAAGATGTTTTAATATTTTTAATAATGCCTCTAGAAGGTTTTACCTCAAAGGACAGGACACTGGACCCAGAGTCAGATGAGCCAGCCTTCAATCCTTCCAAACCCCCACCCACATTCCTGCTCACCCATTGGTTGAATACCTTTGTATTTTCCAGCTCCTTCTGTTAATGTGTTGGGACAACTTGGGTAGAAAACAATAAGCCACCTTTGTATGGAACAGTTTCAGTGGATAAACTGTTTAAACTTTAACCCAAATAAACATATCTTTCTTTAGAGAGCTTGCACTCTGTTCCACGCTTTTGGCCTTTGTCTAACATAATTACCAAAGCTTGCGGAAGGTTTGGGGGGAAAAGCATTTTTTCCATGGGCTATGAAAGGGGATATTTGTCTTCTGAATTAAATGCTTGCATTTCTTAGCACCCTTGAGTTTGGTGAATCTATTATGAGTACACATAATAGCTTTCTGTGCCCTCTTGGCTTCTGTTTTTTCAATAATTCAGTTCACCTCTGGATCCCTGTTGCATTGCGATGTTCTGTAATTAGATGCTGCAAGAATAAGAAAGTCTATAAAAATTGACTTCCTGAACAGGAACGGCACAATGACGCACAGCCCACGTCCACCTTCCAGTCTTGTTTCGTGTGCTGGATGGTATCTGCGAATGTGTGTGTGTGTGTGTGTGTGTGTGTGTGTGTGTGTGTGTGGCGGGGCGGGTGGTGGTGATTAATTTTACTTCTCACACCTCAACGGGTTGGTGGTGTTTGTAGCCACAATTAGTCTAAGTCACTACATATTTCATGATATCAAGCTCAAAGACAACAAAACAAGAATTTATATTTTAAATGCGAAAACCAAACTCATTAGGCACAGGGCAGCCTCTGTCTGGGGAGTGGATCATGGGGCTTGGGGAGAGAAGAGCAAAGAGGGAGTTTGGGAAGGGAGGCTGACCTACGGGAGAAGCTTCCTCTGGTACATGGCCACTGCCACCTAGCGAGACGGGGAGCTTCTCCTGGATCCGAGGCCTTGACTACCTGGACCTCCTGCCACCACCCCTAGTAGCCTGGCCTCCTGAGTCACACACACAGAAGAATAGTCGTTAGAGGCTGGCATCCACTTCACATGGGAGCCCTTCAGGGACTTACAGAAGTCACAGAGCTCGTGGGTGCCCAGACTTGGAAGCGAGTCTGGGAGCAGCTATCCCAGCAGGGAGGACATTTTGGTCTGAGCTCAGCTTCTTTTCCTACTCAATCCATGTAATTGACTTCTTTCTTTTCTGTTCCTCCTCTTCCACTTCCCCCTTTCCCTTCTCCTCTTCTTCCCCTTTCTTTTCTTCTCAATTCCTTTCTATCCTCAGCCCAAGCGAGAACTTTCCTCACCTTACCTAAGCCATTAGGTCCCTATGAAAAATCAGATTTTACAGTTTGTGTGTCATAGCTGTTACTGTACTTAGTACGGTGTATTTCTGGGTGTGTCTCTTTGTGCCTCCACACCCCAGCCCGGCAGAAACATGTGCGGCTCTTCTAAGAGTTAAAGGCCTGATGCCTTTATATTTCCCCTTCCTGTTGAAGCCCTCCCCAACTAGTGTGACAATTGACTGCCAATGGGTATAAGAGAGTATTAGTTCTGGTGTCAAGAGCGGGATGAAAATCCTTTCTCTTCTTATCAGGTGTATGACCTCAAGAAAGCCATTTAATCTCTTTGACCTCAACATCAAGGTTGAACTGTGAAAACGACAAAATAAAGTATTTGAATGCGCCCGGCATAACGAATGTGTATCCAATACAGCAAAGACGCTTGTGCTGGCTCTCACTTGGCTGTCCTTGTGCTCCCCACTTTTGGCTTCTGAACGCCCTCCCTCTCTCCACCCCATCCCCGTCCAAATTCTTATTTCTATCCATTGCTTAACTTCCTTTCTTCCAAGCTCCCGGTTCTGCATCAGACACATTTCAAGCTGATATTACATGAGTATTCATTTACAGAAGCTGTTCAGAAGGAGACGGCTGGTCGCCAGCAAGACATTAATTTTCAGAATCCACATTCCTGTGGGGAGCTTTTCACTTCTACATGGGGAATATGTCAAATGCCCATTTGGTTATTAACAATACCCACCCTCTCCCTGCGGGGATGGCCTGATGAATGGGAGGCAGTGAGTAAGGCTCGTGGCTCGGGAGAGTGACGGCACGGGAAGACTTCCTTCCTGGAATGGCCAAAAAGAGAATGAAAACACATCCATCAGGACAATTATTTATATCAGGATAGATTACCCCTTTGAAAAAAGGATTCATGATTGAATTATTCTAAATACGAGGCTCCCTTTGTGCATTAGATGATTTGTTTAGCTTTATGCATGAGGAAAGGAAAACGAAAATATTAGGAGTCTTTGACAATTGAAGCTAACATTACAGAGTCCTAACTCTTTAGCCTTCAAAGAGCCTTTAAAAATAATCTCGACCAACCCTCTCATTTTACAGTCGACAACCCTGATCCCCACAGTGTAACTTGCTTCAACACACAGAGAACCAAGTCTTGTTAGAATCTTAGTCATCCTTTACATTGTCTAAAGCTCTCGATGTGTTAAAAGACATTTTGACGTGTTTACTTTCATTGTTCACCACAAGGAAGATTTTTGTGCTTCAGTTTTGCAAGCAAGGAAACCAGAGCTTTGAGACGTCAGCTTACCTGCCTACTATTAACAAGAGGAGCCGAGATTTGAACATTAGTCTTGCCTCCCCGGCCCAATTCTCTGAGAAAGAACAAGTAGCCTTATATTTTAGTAAGTTTCAACAGAGGACTTATTTCTTGTATAAATCATTTACAGACAGTCTTTCATGGTAAGTCCCTGCAGTGTGGAAAGGCACTGTGGAGAATACAAATATAAGACTATAAGATATAATTCCTCCTCCGACAGAGCAAATCCTCCCGCATATATGGTGACTGATGCAATGCAACTTTGAGATTAATGACTCAGTATTCAATGACTTTGTCAGCAGGACTTCTTCCTGGATGCTATGGAACATGAATGGATCAGAGCCCGTTTGTGTTCAGCCTTGAGAGTGGGAGTTGGGTCTGCAGCCCACAGAGAGAGCAAACCTCAGCCAATGTTTACTGGGCACTGAGCACAAGCTGCAAGGACGGCATGGCGTGAGGTCTGTGAAGGAGCCAGGCCATAGTCAATGCCATTCTTGCTTCAGAAACAGCTTGCAAACACGGCAGTAAAACAAGGCACACGCTTCCAGATGGATGGCAATTTGAGGCATTTGTAGTCATGGTCAAGTGAGCAGTATGGAAAATAATAATTAGAACTCTTCAGAGATGAGACAGAATCCTGTGGGCAGGGAAACCTCCTTGGAAGAAGTGGAGACTGAGCCAAGCTCTGAAGGGATGCTGTAGAAAGAGCCCAGACTTCCAACAGAGGAGACTTAGCTTCTAGTCAAAACCCTACCACTTACTCACTGTGAGACTGGCAGAAGTCACTTATCTCTGAGCCAACTTCCTCCTCATCACCTTCCTCAAGGATGCTGTAGGGTCAAAGGAGATAATGGACAGGAAAACACTTTTAAAGTTGCTACCCTCTCGCTGGTGATAGTATTGCTACTGACAATGAAATTATTAGCAGAGCTGAATGGGGAGTGTCTGACCAACAGGGACCCACCTGCACCCAGGAATGAAGATGGGATTGCACCTGGCAGGAGCTTCTGTTGGCAGAGGCTTGTAGGAAAAGTAAACCACTCAGACATCAAGTCAATGGACCACCTACTCCTCAGTCCATTCCTTCTGCAGGCAGTTGGGACTTGTTCCCATCCAGCTGGATGAAGGGCCTGGGCCTATGAGAGCAACTGTGTCCCTGTAGACAAATCACTTTCCTTGCAAAACTTCCATAGGATCCCACCACTCAACTACTCAGATCCAAGTCCAAGAACTTCACCTCCTATTTATCACATGAGATTCCTCTGTCGTTGGTCTGTGATTATTTCATAAGGTATGTGTGTGTGTGTGTGGTGGGGGATGGTGTGGGGAGAGGGGAGTTAGTTTTGTAGTATATTTAAAGAGCAAAAAGTGTCTACACATGTGTGTGTATGTATGTGTGTATATATATTAAATATTAAATATATATACAGATTTATATATATTATATGTTAAACTTCCTACAAATCAGTGGGAAAAAGACAATCCAATAGAAAAACACAAAATTGAGTCACTCAGTCTATTGTTCATGTCGATTTTACTTATCTCCAGTTTGGGGTAATGATGAACAATGCTGATGTGGACTTTTTGTCTTGTGTCCCGGTGCACAGAGGCATTCCGTTCTCTAGGGTATATGCATCTGATTGTGGAACTGCTGAACCACAGATAAATAACGTGGCACTAGTTTGTAAAGTAGTTGTACCAATTTATACTCCCACCAACACTGTGTGAGGTCCCACTGCCAACACCTGGTATCAGTGGGCTTTTAAATTATGCCAATCTGAAGAGAGGTTGATATTTTTCATTGTTGTTTTAATTGTATTTCTTGACTACTGATGAAGTCAAACACACTTTTGTGTTTTTTTTTTTCCAATCCTTTCAGCCATTTTTCTATTGCTATGGAAAAATAAAGCAAATCACAAACAGATCCAAACAGAATTATGGAATGAATACTTCTGCTTTATTCCTGACTTGGATGGTGTCTATATGGATGTTTGCTTTATAACTATTATTAAACTCCACCTAGATGTTTTATGTGCTTGAGTATATATATATATATATATATATATATATATATATATATACACATCTATACGTATAGACACATAGGTATGTAATCATCGTAAAAATGTTAAAAAAGGAAAATGAAACATAGTTCCTATATTCATCCCTATATTTCATCACAGAACTTTATGTACTTTTCCATTATGTGTCCTGTTATGTTACTATTCTGTATAAGATGTATTTCATAATGCAAATGTTAAAAAAGATACATCCAACAGAACTCCTATATTTAAGAACTTTATAGCATGAACTAAAGTGGGGACAGCACCTACATACGAATGACTTTAACTCTATGTAGCAAATTATGAAAACCAATAAGAGATAGAGATAAACTGTTATGGTAGATTGCGGAAAGAAGAGACCCCTGGTCAGGGGGCAGGTGGAAGGGCACTAAAGTTGAGGACATTTGTCCTGGACAAGACACTTGCAGTGAAATGAGAATGAAGCTGTGCAGATGTATGCAGCCAAGTGTTCTGCTTGTCTGGAATGTAATATTCATGAAGAGAAGTAATGGAAAATAAGTTTGGAATGCTGTAGGCTGGAGCCCAACTGTGGAGAACATTCTCTTTCAAGTTAAGATTTCCCAATGTAAACTAGATTCAAACTCAACTATGGAAAGTCTAGCTATCGTGCAAATATCAGAAGTAGAGGTGGAGTCCCAGCTAGTGGAGACCAGTCTTCCTCATGCACCTATGTCAAGACAAAGCATTTGTCAAATTGTTCAACATTTTATGTGCAAGGACACATCCACCTAAAACGTTATTTTAGCTCTTGTTGTAGCAGACATTGGTCATTTTTTAAATACCCAGAACACATTTTCCTTCTTTGTAAAAAAGATTTATTTATTTATTTTTAGAGAGACAGAGAGATTGCGCAGGGGAGGAACAGAGGGAGAGAGAGAGGGAGAGAAAATCTGTTAGCAGACTCCCTGCCTTGAGCCGAAGTCCGATGTTTAACCGACTGAGCCATTCAGGTGCCCCCATTTTCCTTCTTAAAATCATTCTGACTTTCTTTTTGGAGAATGATCTCATAATCACAGGTTGATGGGAGAATTTCCTGTGTCCGCCCAAGCCTAGGGGAGGCAAAGTAAGGGGAACCTATCCTTCTCTGCCCCTATAGAGAGATTTCCTACAGAGAAATGCATAGAGGTGCACAGAGGGCAGGTATGGGTCTTAAGCTCAGCCAGCAAGAAGTTCTCACCCTCCCAACTTTGAACCTGAAGCTAGTGATACATGCAGAGCTCGAAGGCGTGGGGTGCATTTGCCCCCGTGGTGGGGTTCCAGATGGCCCATTTCAGACGGGATATAGTTTCTTTACTGCTGACTTCTGTTCTTTAGTCTTCCAAAATGGCCCTGGTTCCTGCCTTTCGCCCAGTGGCTCATTGATTCTGTGAACCTCGTGATACCCTTTTAATTACCTCCTTTCCCCCCTTTATGTTAGCCTGAGTTGGTCTGTACTAAAACGTGACTGATATGTCAAGCATGTGAGAAACACTCCACCGGGGATTGTAGAGTGAACGAGAGACAAGATCCCAGCCTCGAGAAATGGAGAAATAGAGTAGAAATGTAGAATGTTAAGAGAACAAGAAATAAAATCCTCAAGAATACGAGAGAAATCTAAGCATTTTAACTAGCAAGTCAGGAGGGAAACGAATACTGCAGGGAAAGCATGGCTGTAAGATTTATCTTACCAGCAGAGAGCAAAGTAATTACCAAGTTGTCCGTTTTGGAATCATGTTTTTCTTGCTAACAATGCTGATTAAGATCTAGAATTATTGATATTAGAGACGAAAGGGACCTCCGGGCTATTTTTGTTCCATTATCACATGTTTCAGACGAGGCAGTGGAGGCCCGGGGAGGGGAAGGGGGTCTCGTGTCCAAGACGTGGCCGAGCCGGATCCTGAGCCATGACCACACTGCACACCCTCACACACTCCTCAGCCGCCCTGGCCGCTGGCCGGTACCCACAGCGCTTGCCAGCACTGCTTCGGCTTCTTCCTGGGGTGGAGAGGGTCATTGTCCTTATGAACACATTACTGGTTCTCTCTTCTGATCATGGTCGCTTTATACCTGAGTGACACGTGGTCACGGTCCTCAGGGAGCCCCCTCTCCCAAGGTAACCTGTAATCAAGACTGGCCTGTGAAGGATACAAAGCCCTGGCCGCCTGTCTTGTCTCTTCGAGATGGTTCCTGAGATCTCTCCCAGCTCGAGTTCCCAAAGGATAGGCTGAAGCCCTCACGTCTGGTCCTGCCCCACCCCCTCTCACAGGTGCCGTTCCCCAGGGCAACCCCTTGGTGAGCCACCTGCACGCGAATCTGTCTCAGAGCCTGCTTCCCAGGAAGTATGATCTAAGAGGTCCCCTCACCTGCAAACTTCTGATGGCCAGATAATATTGTTTTACCTTCTTTGGGATCATGTTTTGTGTTGCTCACAATTTCAGAGATAAAATCCTCAATCTCCAGACTTGTTTTCTTTTTTTTTCTCAGTGAAACTTTATTTTATTTTTAAAATTCACTTAATTAACATATAATGTCTTATTGGTTTCAGAGGTACAGGTCTGTGATTCATCAGTCTTATATAACACCCAGTGCCCATCACATCATGTGCCCTCCCTAATGTCCATCACCCAGTTATTCCATCCCCTCATCCCCCTCCCCTCCAGCAACCCTCCGTTTGTTCCCTAGAGTTAAGAGCCTCTAACGGTCTACCTCCCTCTCTGATTCCGTCGGTTTATTTTTTCCTCTCTTCCCCTATGATCCTCTGTTTTGTTTCTTAAATTCCACATATGAGTGAGATCATGTGATAATTGTCTTTCTCTAATCAACTTACTTCGCTTAGTGTAATACCCTCTAGTTCCATCCATGTCATTGCAAATGGCAAGATTTCATCCTTTCTGATGGCTGAGTAATATTCCATTGTATATATGAACCACATCTTCCTTATCCATCCATCTGTTGATGGACATCTGGGCTCTTTCCATAGTTTGGCTATTATGGACATTGCTGCTATAAACATTGGGGGTGAAGGTGTCCCTTCGGATCACTATATTCATATCTTTGGGGTAAATACCCAGTAGTGCAATTGCTGGGTCATAGGGTAGCTCTATTTTCAACTTTTTGAGGAACCTCCATACTGTTTTCCAGAGTGGCTGCACCAGCTTGCATTCCCACCAACAGTGCAAGAGGGTTCCCCTTTCTCCACATCCTCAGAACATCTGTCATTTCCTGAGTGGTTAATTTTAGCCCTTCTGACTGGTGTGAGGCTCACTTGTTTTCTGAATAAGCAGAAAATAATAGCCGTGAGTTGAGTGCACAGAACTTTCACATTTCCTGGACATGTAAAGAGCCTTGGGGGCCATCACCTCCCTCCACCAAGTACCCCTGATGGCTTCCTGTGTGCTAGGAGCTCTGCTGGGCATGGTCACCTTTGTTCCTCACACTTACTCTGTTAGCACTGAGTACATTATCCTAATTTTACGGTTGATAAAACCAAGCCTCGGAGATGTGAGGTGACTTACTGAAGGTCATCCACCTGGAAGAGCATATTCTACTAAATGATAAGCCACTGGTGGACAGGCACTCTGTCATCTTCACCTTTGTGTCCCCAGTACCTAGCTCAGTACCTGGCACACAGCAGGTGTTCGATGATTCTTACTGAATGGATGGATGATTGGACCTTCAAGGAAAGGCAATTAAAATGTTATCAAGCACCTTTATCGCACCAGATTTGTGGTCTATAATTCAGTATACAGTATCTCCTTAAAATTCACAACAAATATGTGAGCGGTGAATTAAATTTCCCATTTGTCAGATGGCAAAACCGAGGCTCAGCTACACAGGTGCTAAGTGGTAGAACCAGGATTTCATCCAGTGTATTTGGGGGGGGGGTCTATGTGCCTTCTACTGTACCTGGACCTCTGCTCTGTCTCCTATTTCTCAGATAAGGAAACAGGTAAGAAGCCTTGAGTAACTTCACCTAAGTCATGTTGCTGGAGTGGCTGGGTCAAGGCTTGACCCAGATTTCCTGTCCCCCCCTGCACTCCACCAACAAGCTCTCTTGCTCAGCAGGCTCGGAATCTGTAGGACTGTGGCCGCCTTTCCCAAACATGGTCGGTAGGATGTCATTGTCACTTAAATGGCAAAACTCCTCACCAAATATAAAACTGAAAATGTAGGCCACCTGCCCATGTGATTGTATCTCATAACTCAGAGCTAAAAATAGCTCTCGGCTTGCTTGGCCTGTTTATAAGATATTAAAAGCTCATATTCAAATTCACTCGCCTCCTGGATTAATGTCAAGATTATGGCTTTCCAGGTTTCTCTCTCCCTGCCTCTATCTCATCCAGCATGGAGTGGCTTACGCTTGTCCATGTTATTTTCCACATGAATTACTAAGCGTTTATTTTCAAAGATGAATTTCATGGCCTTATTCTCTTTGATGTACAAGCAGAATTCACTTCTGAAGGTGGAAGACCGAAATGGGGAAGGGCGCGGGCTCTAGAGCCCGACGGGGTTAAGGCTATACGTTCTTGGGCAAGGTGCGCAAACTTTGCCTTAGTTTCCTCTTCAGTGAAATGAAGACAAAATAATACCTATTTCCTAGGATCGTTTTGAGGATTAAACAAATTAATTCATGGCCAGCGTTTGAGTCCATTTCCAACACACGGAGAGAGTGCACGCATAAGATAACTAAAACCAAAAATCAACAAAACAAAAAATCACCACCGCCTGGCATGACCAGTATGTCCCAGTTTGCCTGGGACTTTCTGCATTTAGCTCTGAGAGTCCCATGTGCCAGAGACTTCGTAGTCCTGGGCAGGTTGGGATGCTTGGTTACTCTATTCCCCATCAAGGAACCAGAAGTTTCTGTAGTATTCCTTTACTTGCCAACTCCGTATTGATCGCTAAGACATTCCAGATGTTCTGATGGTATCTGAAAGGTAAACAGAACAAAATGAGTCCTCACAGGATGCTCAAGTTAATGAAACAGGTTCAGGAAAGTGGGCATATTCCATATGGCTGAAAGCTGGCATGGAATGTTCGGAGTGTAACTCTGAAATGCCTTGCTCTCAGGGGACAGTTTGTAGGAATTTCACGGGTTACACATTTTTTTAAAGATTTTATTTATTTGACAGAGAAACAGCAAGAGAGGGAACACAAGCAGGGGGAGTGGGAGAGGGAGAAGCAGGCTTCCCACTGGGCAGGGAGCCTGACAAGGGGCTCAGAACCAGGACCCTGGGATCATGACCTGAGCCAAAGGGAGACGCTTAATGACTGAGCCACCCAGGCATCCCCGGGTTAGACATTTCTATCTAATAGGGTAATGCTATGGGGAGGTGGGGAGTTAATAGATTTGCATAGGAAAAGATATTTCTATGAGGAGTAAGTTAAACAGCTCTTTACTGCAATAGTTCTCTGCATCTTTAATAGGAGAATGAGCTTTGGACTGTATAGGATGGGGGTATCTTAAGTGTTGTTTCCAACTTTTAAAACTCTGATAGCACAGAATTTTTTATTTTATTTTATTTTATTTTATTTTTTTTAAGGACTATGGAACGATACCACTGTTGCATAGAGCTTTAACAGAAAGAAAATCTAGACGGCATCTGGCGGGACTATAGAAATCTCAGAGGAGGGAGAAAGGCTCCCAACCCCCGCTCCTCATAAATGGTGCAGCCAGGCTCAGTCCTGACAGACTGGGCTGCGGTTCTTAACCTTCTTTTTCAGGAGCCTCCAATCTGATAAACGCGTAAATGCACAGAGGATCAAAGGCCTCCATCCAGAGCCTGAACTTTGCAAGAACATACCGGGAGATGCCATGCCTCCTTAGGAATGGCAAAATCTCGTTCTCTAAAAGAATTTCGAGCTGTCCTATCAGCATGGATGGGGGCAAAAATCCACAAAGACAAATGAATTCCAACACAGGAAAAGAATTCTCAGGTGTCGAGGAGTATAGAAAGTATCGTGGGATTGCACGAAAGCAGCACTCGCACAAAACGATAGTCATCCCTGGATATATGGAGTGCTTGCTGGTATGTGCGTTACCTTAATCAGGAGCTAATTTCTCATAGTAGTTTAGGCTGTAGCTTCCGAGATCGGACTCCCAGTTTCGAATATTATTTTTGCCACTCGCTGGTGATGCAATGCTGGGAAATTATTAGAATCTCTCTTAGCCCTAGAATTCCCATCTATACAGTGGCGATCATAACAGAATCTTTTTCATGAGCCTTGTGGATGTCACATGACCTAATTCTTGCAGCCCCGTGCCAACTCTGGTAAAGCTCAGGAAACATTCCTGAGGAGTGATTATTATTAATATTATTATTAGGAAGGTACTATTATTAATTATCTTTATTTCACAGAAGAAGTGTGACCTGTAGCAGATTAATCCTGTCAACCACACTCACCTCCGAGATAACTATTGTTCATTAGTGAGGAGGAACCGGAAGGTGGTGTCATATTTTTTAAAGTGTATTTTAAGTGGTGCCTCATGTTTTTTTTTTTCTTAGAAGAAATATTTAAATAAAACAAAATAATGTACTTGGGCTTCTTCTAAATTATTTTTAGCCTAATCACCACCTACCTATGTGAATCATATTTGTAAATCACGTATTTATCTATAAGAATCCTATCCGGACTTGTGTGGGTTCTCTCCTTGGTTCGGATGTGCCTTAAGGGGGTTTCTACATTTTTGGGGACACCTAGAGTTGTTTTTAAGAAGACTTACATAAAGGAAGAATGAAGGGGGAGGGTAAACAGAAGGGGGAATGAACCACGAGAGACTGTGGACTCTGGGAAACAAACTGAGGGCCTCAGAGGGGAGGGGGTGGGGGAATGGGATAGGCTGGTGATGGGTAGTAAGGAGGGCACGTATTGCATGGTGCACTGGGTGTTAATACGCAACTAATGAATCATGGAACTTTACATCAAAAACCAGGGATGTACTGTATGGTGACTAACATAACAATAAAGATAAAAGAATATGTATTTATCTCACATCTACTATGTGTAAAATACAGATGCAAACTGAAGGAAACATTTATTGAGTTTTTAATCAAGAAGAACAAAATGCAAAGTAAATGGAATGTTTACAAATAAACGAGTACAAACTAAAAAAAAAGAAGAAGACTTACATAACCTTAAGTTACTCTTTTCTGATTTAAGAGACATTCTTGTATCTCTAGGATCTGATGCTGATGTTATTCTGCACAGACTTCGGCATCCTTGATCTCTCCTCTGTCCAGCGACATGGCAGAAGCAAGAGAGGGAGACACCAAGGCAGGGAGCAAGAGAGGGGGACGGGGAGCTACTAACACTCAACATCCTGGACTACTTTCAGTTGAAAGTGATGAACTGTATGGTGACTGACAGACCATCATAAACAATTTTAAAAAAAAGTGAGATCCTTCCTCCCTACCTTCCTTCTTTCCTTCCTTCTCTTTTCCTTCCTTCCTTCCTTCCTTCCTTCCTTCCTTCCTTCCTTCCTTCCTTCCTTTTTTCATTCTTTCTTTCTCCCTCTCTCCCTCCTTCCTTCCTTCTTTCCTCCCTCCCTCCCTCTCCCTGTCTGTATCTTTCTTTCTTTCTTCCTTCCTTCTTCTTCCTTCCTTCCTTCCTTCCTTCCTTCCTTCCTTCCTTCCTTCCTTCCTTCCTTCATGGTGGTAAGAGCACTAATGTGAGGTTTACCCTCTTCACTTTTTCTGTGCACACTGCTGTATTGTTACCTACAGGCACTGTGTCGTTCAGCACATCTCTAGAACTTTTTCATCTTGTGTAACTGAAACTTTATACTCATTAAGCAGCAACTCTCCATTTCCCACCTCCACTCAGCCTCTGGCAACCTCCATTCTCCTTAGTGTCTATGAGTTTTACTATTTTTGCTACTCTATGTTAGTGGAATCGTGCAGTATTTGTCCTGTGACTGGCTTATTTCACTTAGCATAATGGCCTCCAAGTGCATTCATGCTGTCACATATGACAGGAATCTCACTCTTCTTTAAGACTCAGTAATATCCCATTGTATGTGGAAAGCACATTTCCTTTATCCATTCACCTCTCGATGGACATTTGTGTTGTTTCTATATCTTGACTATTTGTGAACAAGGCAGCAATGAACATGGGAGTACAGATGTCTTTTTGAGATCCTAGTTTCATATCCTCTGGATATATACCCAGAAATGGGATTGTTAGATCATATGGTAGTTCTAATTTTAAGTTCTTTGAAGAAACTCCATACGGTCTTCCAGAGTGGCTGCATCATTTTAGATTCCCAACAGTTTGGTAGGGTTCCAATTTCTCCACATCCTTACCAATACTTGTTATCGATTGTGGTTTTGTGTGTTTTTTGTTGTTGTTTTGGTTTTTTGGTCACCCTACCGTGGGAGGCGAGAGCTCATTGTGGTTTTGATCTGCGTTTCTCTGCGATTAGTAATGTTGCATAAAGCTGGAGGCCATTTGTATGTTTTCTTTGGAGAAATGTCTGTTCAAGTAGTTTGCCTATTTTTTAATCTGGTTACTTTGTTCTTTTGCTGTTGTGTTGCAGGAGATTTTTATATATTTTGATATTAACCTCTTTTTAGAGAGATGTTTTGCAAATATTTTCTCCCATTCCATTGGATGCCTTTTAGTTTTCTTCATTGTTTCCTTTGCTGTGCAACTTTTTAGATTGATGTAGTCTCACGTGTCTATTTTTTGTTTTGTTGCCTATGCTTTTGGTGACAAATCCAAGAAATTGTTTGCAAGACTAATATCAAGAACTTTTCTCTTTATGTTTTCTTTGAGGAGTTTAGAAACAGGATAGAATAGTGTTTGCCAGTGATTGGGAGAAAGGGAAATGGCAAGTTACTTTTCAATAGCAAACAAAGCTGCTTTTCCATAAGTACAAAGTTTCTTTTATGCAAGATGAGTAAGTTCTAGAGATCAGCTATGCAACATAGTACCTATGGTTAGCTCTATGGTATTGTGCACTTCAAAATCTAAAACGAGGGGGGCCCTGGGTGGTTCAGGGGGTTAAGCATCTGACTCTTGATTCCAGCTAGGGTCATGATCTCAGGGTCTTGAGGTCGAGCCCCGTGTTGGGCTCAGTGCGGAGTCCTCTTGAGATTCTTTCTCCCTTCCCCTCTGCCCCTACCCTGCCTAAAAAATAAAATCTAAGAGGAAAGATCTCATGTCAAGTATTCTTAAAATGAAACAAAACAAGAAAACCCACAAAAGAACACATGGACATTTTGGGAAGTGATGAATATATTTGGTGCTTTAGTTGTGGTGATGTTATCATGGGTCTGTGCAATGTCCAAACTCATCAAGATGTATACGTTAAATGTGTACAACATTCGTATCTCAGTTACACCTCAGTGAAGCTTTAAAAAAAGATCAGGGAAGAAATCTCACATTTGTGAAGTATTGCCTCCCACTAGGCATCCTTCTTGGTGCTTTATTTAGCTTTCATAAAATCTTTATAAAATGTATGCTATAATTCCTATTATTTGAATGTGTAAAATAAAATTTAAAGGTACCCAATGACTTCCTAAACTCGCTGTCTGACCTCAAAACTTGTGTTCTTCGAGAAGCATATTCTTCATTTCTTCTGGTCATTTCCAGATGCAGGTGTATGTTTCTTGGCATCGGGGAGCAGTTCAACCCATCTCTCCAACTCTAGCATCTAGCCTGGACGAAGGAGACGGTCAGGAAGTGCTGGGATGAGTATGTGCAGTCACATGCCAGTCCAGACAACTGGACGATATCGGTGTTCAGTTGAAATTCTATGGAGCGTTCCCTTTGCCCGTTGCCCTGATCTATACATGTCTTCCAAGATATGCATTTGTGGCTGCTTCTGTTGACATATTTTTATAGTAGAAATAAACCCTTAATTTAGAAAATGCCTAAGAGGTCAAGAAACTCCACCAGAATTTTCTGTTGGCTTTTTCTTCTTCTGGACTTCGTGGATAAACTTTATGGGAATATCATGCTGTCGGCCTGAGTGGATTTTGTCTTAAGACATTTCTTTTGGGGGGCGCCTGGGTGGCACACCGGTTAAGCGTCTGCCTTCGGCTCAGAGCGTGATCCTGGCATTATGGGATCGAGCCCCACATCAGGCTCCTCCGCTATGAGCCTGCTTCTTCCTCTCCCACTCCCCCTGCTTGTGTTCCCTCTCTCGCTGGCTGTCTCTATCTCTGTTGAATAAATAAATAAAATCTTTTTTTTTAAAAAAAGACATTTCTTTTGGGTCTACTCTCTGATTTATGTTGGGCCGACTTAGTTCCATTGTAGGAGGGGAAGTTGCTGCTTCTCCCTTTCCTGTCATTTGAGTGACACTCTGCAATTCATTCCATCTCTTTTTCTGAGAAAGAAGTACTTTTTACTTGAAGAATTATATTGTGTGGGTGCTCATGTGTTGAGCGTCAAACATGGTTGTATAAAAGTCTGCACTGTATGACTTGTGATGGTAAATATCACCACCGATTGCTTGTCTTTTATACACTGGGCAGTGTGATGACAGTTCAGAGATTAAGCTAATCCAGGAGACTGTGGGTTTGAAGCAGTGTTCAACAAAGGACTCCTCTTTTATTGGGGGGGGGAGGATGTAGGCTCATGAATTTGAGTTAATCATTCTTCTCAGTTCATCACAATCTGTCTTAATTGGTATTTTCAAGCCCCTCTATCCTATTATTTCATCACTTTCCTCCTAAATTTCAACCAATCCCCCCCCTCCATTATCTTTTCTGCAAAGGCTCTAACTCTAATATATTTAGATATATGCTTTGCTTGAAAATGTTTTGGTGTTATTGCATCTGTATATGCTTTAAATATACCATATGCTATGGATCTCACTTTTTCGTAGTTTTAAAAATTGAGATAATTTGGGGCGCCTGGGGGGCACAGCGGTTGAGCGTCTGCCTTCGGCTCAGGGCGTGATCCCGGCATTATGGGATCAAGCCCCACATCAGGCTCCTCCGCTCTGAGCCTGCTTCTTCCTCTCCCACTCCCCCTGCTTGTGTTCCCTCTCTCGCTGGCTGTCTCTATCTCTGTCGAATAAATAAATAAAATCTTTTAAAAAAATTGAGATAATTTGACATACAACGATGTGTAAGTTAAAGGTGCACAGAGTGCTGATTTGATATGTTTTTTTATTGCAATATGATTACAACTGTAGTGTTAGCCATTACCTCTATCAAATCACATAATTATCATTTTCTTTTTGTGATGAAAAAATTTAGACTTAGTCTTTTGGCAACTTTGATGTTCATAATACAGTACCAGAAGAAGAAGGAGAAGGAGGAGAAGAAGAAGGAGAAGAAGACTTTGCAGTTGATTGGGATTGGATTAGAGTACTCCTCACCACCTGTTTGGTCACCTATGTGATATTTCAGCCTCCCTTACAATCAGATTGATAATGTTCTAATTGATGCTTACTTTTGGATTGTGGCAGAGACATGCAGAAACAAGTGCATGCTTGTGATATAATTTTTCTTTCCAGGACAGAGAAATTCCGTTGCAAATATGCCAGGATGTATGGATCGGTCCCAGCTAATGGCATATACATCCCATGCATTTTTACCCACACTCTGCCTTCTTAACCCACAGAAACCACGGAGTCACCAGGTGTAAAAAGGCTGGGTCTCTCTTTACTACTTAGAAATGAACCACTTGGAAAACCACACAGCCTCCGTGTAATTGTAAGAAGGCCAAGAAATAAAATTTCATTTGAAGTTGTGCCATATACATAAAAGGAAAAAAAGATTAGTGTTTGAGGAGAATGAAGTTGGAGTACCAGCTACTCGCCAGCGTTTAGTCCCAGTCAGGTGAGGCGATTTCAGAAGTCAAGGAGCACAATAGACACGAGGACATTTATTGCCAAAGGGAAAGACAGAAAAAAAAATCTCCACCTGACTTACGGGAGTAACATTGTCAGAAGTCTCTGTGACTGGTTGAATGCCCCCAGTCTGCGTTTCTTTTCCTGCTCTCATGTCCACATCGTTTGCTGCCAAGAATGTTGGTAGCCTCTTTTTCTTTATTTTTGAGAACAGACGGGTAGACCAGAGGAGGAATAACAGCTCACACACCCATGACTTTCCTTAGCAAGTTGGTCCCTACAGGCAAGATTTTAATTAAAATATTCAGTCCATGAGGCGTGGAGCTGTGGATATTCTCACAGGAGAGCTTGTTCCCTAAGAGCTCCACGACAGTGTCATCCCCTCCAAGACATCAGTCGCTAGACCCTTAAGTCTCAATCTGGCTTTATTCAGGCTCGCTAGAGTTGGGAACCACCTGGTGCCCAGAGCAACCTCGTTTATTTTATTTCATTTTAAGAAGGTCTCTGGGTCTCGCTGCTAGAGCCCTTTTCCATCACGGTGATACTGTGAGATGTTAGAACGACCTGGGATAGGACTCCCTGATAACAAGGGTCACTTTTTATACAGGTTGAGTGATTATAAACATTTCACATCCTCTGTCATGTTTCATCCCCAAACCACTCTGAAAACCATCAAGGGTGGGTATTACTAATTCCATTAGAAGGATATAGAAAGTGAGGCTGAGTGAGGTGAAGGAATGCATTGTTCTCCTGTCTGAAACAGGAAATCTGGAATTTAGGATTTTTGTGGCTTGACCTGTAGTGCCAAGGAATCCACTCATGGCCAGAAAGGTGTCTGCAAAAAGCTGACATGAGATAATTCAGAAGGTATGAACTTCCAGTTATCAAGCACATAGTACTGAGGATGTAACGTACAGCCTGGTGACTGTAGCTAATACCACTCTCCCGCATATTTGGAAGTCGCTGAGAGAGTAGATTCTAAGAGTCTTCTTCACAAGAAAAAAAAATTTGTAACTACATATAGGGACAGACATTTACTAGACTTCCGGTGGTGATCATTGTGCAATACACACAAATATTGAATCATTTTGGTGTTTGCCTGAAACTAATATAATGTTATATGTCAATTATACCTAAATAATAATAATAATAATAATAATAATAATAATAATAATAATAATAAAAATAGTTCTGGACTCAGCACAAAGAGGGAGTCATAATCTGTATGTCCTGCTGAATCATTATCCAATCTCACCTCATAAGGATGTTGATGATTTTGCTGCTCTGACTGGAGGAGAAAAAATCTGTAGAAAGGGATTGGGATTGCGTCCTCTTAAGGCAGCCTTAGGGAAGGTTGAAGCTTCATTAGCATAACTTAAGGTATAGCGGAAGCCATGTAGTCTTTTTTTTTTAAATTAGAAAATGAGTGTTTTATACGATCAAATAGATTATACCTAAAAAGGAATATACATAATGCATATTAATTTATGAAGCATAAAAAATAACAGTCATGAATCAAGCTGAAGAGCGAGAACATTACCAGGGTACCACGGACAAGGCAGAGGAAAAAAGAGCCAGCGGTCATGAAAGCCCCTGGATTTGTGGAAAACTGTGTGAAGTTAGATTTGGGGCTCAAAAAAGGCCATTTCTAGGAAGTCTGTATGTGGAGTAGTGAATGTGCTCTCTCCCCACCCCCCAGCGTATGTGCAAAATCCTGGGAACATTCTTTCTGTCCCCAAGTTGTAAACACGGATTCTGCTTAAATGGATATTTGGCATAGTTTTTCTGGGCCACAAAAATGAGTAGCAATTGACAGCTCTGACGTATGATCAGGAAGCTTGTTTCTAGCACCTTCTCTTCTTTAGAACCAGGGTGATACGTCTCATCCCTTTACTCATAGGTAGTCTGACACCTCGATGGGCCAGAAGAGGGGATATTTCCTCTCTTTATCATTGGACTGCCAGAACTTTGATTGATTGATTTTAGAGAGAAATTGAGAGACAGAGAGAAAGAGAGCATGCTAATGAGGGAAGGGTAGAGGGGTAATCTCAAGCAGACTCCCCACTCAGGACTCTGGGATCATGACCTGAGCCAAAGGCAGACGCTTAACTGACTGAGCCACCCAGGTGCCCCAGAACTTTTACTTTTAAAAAATCTTTTCCCCAAACATTATTTCAGATTTACTAATGTTTTATTTTAATTTCAATTTTAATGTATTTATTTATTTATTTTTATTATGTTCAGTTAGCCACTGTATAGTTCATCATTAGTTTTTTTTTTAAAAGATTTTATTTATTTATTTGACAGAGATAGAGACAGCCAGCGAGAGAGGGAACACAAGCAGGGGGAGTGGGAGAGGAAGAAGCAGGCTCCCAGCGGAAGAGCCTGATGTGGGGCTCGATCCCAGGACTCTGGGATCACGCCCTGAGCCTAAGGCAGACGCTTAACTGCTGTGCCACCCAGGCGCCCCCATCCTTAGTTTTTGATGTAGCGTTCAGTGATTTGTTAGTTACGTATAACTCTCAGCGCTCATCACAGCACATGCCCTCCTTAATACCCATCACCCAGCTACCCCATTTCCTCACTCCCCTCCCCTCTGAGACCTTCACGTTTATTTCCTGGGGTCCATAGTCTCTCATGGTTCCTCTCCCTCTCTGTTACTAATGTTTTAAAATGTGGCAATTAGCTACACTTGTGTAGAGAAGCTGAATCACTCTGTTGTACTCCTGAAACTAATGCAACACTGCGTGCCAACTACAGTTAAATGTAAACATTTTTCCACAATGCGTATAATTGCTGGCATTTTAACTCAGTTGGAAAAATAAATGCTATCATCGCTTCGTTAAAAAATAAATAAAACAAGGCAATTTGAGGTGGTAAGTTTTTAAATTATTCAGATAGCAGTGGAGCTGCCTTAAAACGAGATTATCTGGCTCCACTTCCAACGTTGTTTTCATAACTCAGTTGTCCAATTTGCTGGCTATTATTAGGTTTTGGTAACAGAAACCAAAATAGCGATGATTTAAATAAAACAGAAGTTTATTTCCTTTTGACATAAAAGAAGTCTGACTTATTCCAATGAATGATGTTGTATAAAAAAGATTTTTTTTCTTTATAGATGTGTTAATCTTAAAACCTGTCCTTTCTGGTTCTACGGTCCATACCAGTTATCCCTGCTGATAGTTTTGGTGTTTGGGGTGAGCATTTTTGTTTCGGTTTGGTTTGCTTACAGATTTTGTCCCTAAAAGGACATGGGAAACAAACTGCCAAGGAAGAGGTCTTACTAACCACACTGCAGTCATCCAGCATTTTTATATTCGGCCAACTTCTTTGACAACTCCCTTTGCCACAACTCCTCACTTCACTCGGGACAATCTTTTCCAAGCTGCTTCTTGTCATCCTTTAGGCATTGGCCAAAATGTGGATTCTCCTGAGAAAACATTCTGACTAATCAATTCTATCTAGATTTTTACTGTTCTCTCCCATATCGGCATCTTGTTCTATTTCTAATTATATGCTTACTTGGGTTTGTTTCATGTTTGTCTTCTCTATTTGACTGAAGAATATGAGACTAAGAACCGTGTTTGTTTTGCATGGATATGTATACCCAGGGGCCACGACGGTGGCTGATTCTCATTTGGGATTAATACACAGTTGAATGAATAGATAATTCTTATCAATGCTGCAAATATTTAAGGTGAATTGGATGATGCAATAATTTCTTGGATCCATTTGGCTTGTTCAATGGCAGAGCCTGTGTCCTTATCCCTCCATATTTCTGTCCAGTTGGTGCCCTCGAGGTAATGACTTCACTTGATTTTTGCATTATCAAACTGAATTAGTACAAGTAATGTAAATATACTCATAATCTCCCTCAATGGGCGAGCTGGATCCCCATAGACATTTTATTTTTAAAATATTTTTTATTTCATAAGTTTGACATGTTGCATTTTGTAAATTTAAGGTATTTAATTGCTGGTTGTGTAAGGTAAGTTTTTGTTGCTCTCCTTGGGGCTTTGTCTCTTGGGGGTTCCACGAATGTGGAACTTCCTCCTGGTTTCCAGCCTTAAACCTAGCAAGCTATGAAAATACATCGAGGAATGCATATCACGAAGTGAAGGAAGCCAATTGGAAAAAGCTACATACAGTCATTCCAGCTGTGTGATCTTCCGGAAAAGACAAAACTATGGAGACTACTGTGCTTTCTAGGAGTTGGGCGGGGGGAGGGGGAGAATCAGTAGATAGAGCACAGAGGAATTTTAAGGCAATGAAAATATACTTCTCAATATTGCTGTGAACCTAAAACTGCCTTAAAAAATAAAATCTGGGGGGGGGGCGCCTGGGTGGCACAGCGGTTAAGCGTTTGCCTTCGGCTCAGGGCGTGATCCCGGCGTTATGGGATCGAGCCCCACATCAGGCTCCTCCTCTATGAGCCTGCTTCTTCCTCTCTCACTTCCCCTGCATGTGTTCCCTCTCTCGCTGGCTGTCTCTACCTCTGTCAAATAAATAAATAAAATCTTTAAAAAAAAAAATCTGGGGCGCCTGGGTGGCACAGCGGTTAAGCGTCTGCCTTCGGCTCAAGGCGTGGTCCTGGCGTTATGGGATGGAGCCCCACATCAGGCTCCTCCTCTATGAGCCTGCTTCTTCCTCTCCCACTCCCTCTGCTTGTGTTCCCTCTCTCGCTGGCTGTCTCTATCTCTGTCGAATAAATAAATAAAATTAAAAAAAAATAAAAAAATAAAAAAATAAAATCTATTAAAAGTTTAAGTCAGAGATACATAAAATGTTCATGTAACATATACATTTCATGAACTTTATATCTACACATAAGGTTATTATATAAACAACATACATATTAATTTATAAGTGTATGTATATTATCTTTCTGTGTATATATATATATACATTTGTATATATACAAAGCCTTATATCTATAAATTATTAAGTACATATAATCTCTCTATATGTGTATATATAGTTTCTATATATGTATATATATAGTCTCTGTGTGTATATATATATATGTACCCAAATAGCGCATTAATATCAAAACTCTCCTGATTTTCATCATGCTTCTTCCCATGAAGTAAGTACTATTTATAATTACATGCTTACTCTACACACAATTGCATAGATGTGGCATTTCATTCTACATGTAGGTATGTATTTCTTAGAGTGTTCATTCCCTCAGTGTCTGTCTTCTCCATTAGACTCAAGCACTGTGGTTGCAAGGATGATGCTTATTTTGCATGGGTCTGTATTCCCATGGCTCATTATTATGGCTGAAATGCATTTGGGATCAATAAATAGTTGAATATATTGATATGTCTTCTCAGTGGTACAAACATTTAAGGTGAGTAAATTCCTGGGGTTTCTTGTTTAATGACAGAGCCCATTATCTCCATCCTTCAATACTTACACAAACTGCAGCCCTGGAGTTCATGGTATGGCCTGATTTCCACATTATCGAAGAGAATGACTATAAATAATGTGACTGTACAGGTGACCTCCCTCAACAAGCAGGGCTGGATCCCCACAGACACTTTAATCACCTCTTCCCTAGTTAGACGAGATACAGAGTTTTGTAGCCCTCATTGGGTATTTGTTCCCCGAGAGTTCCATGATTATGTAACTCCTTTCTGGGTCTCATTACTGAATCTTTCAAGTCCCCACATGACTCCATTTGGCTTCATTTTAGAGGGAGCAGCCCAAGAACCAGACTCCCTCTGGCCATTCATTTATTCACCTGATTTGTTAATAGTTGTCTAGCAGCAACACTGACCTTCCCCCAAACGGATCTTCCTAAGAGCACGCAACCCGGTCCAGGGGGAGACAATCCCAACTAATGGTGACGTTGGCTGTGATGGTGACAATCACCCCTTACAACTAGAAGGCATTTTAGAGATGTTCTCATGTTCTTATCACAGCAGAAGTTTTCAGGGAAGATGGCATTGGGGCTAACTCCTTATTATTCTCATTTTATACATGAAGGTATCAAAGCTCGAAGAGGTTAAGTGGTGTATCTAAGAAGCAAGAGTGGTGGATCCAGAACTAGAATTCTTGTTAGCTGATTCCAAGGCCAATACCAGTCTTGTTTTCTTCAGTTTCTTCCTGCCTCTAGACAACTTTGAACATTTTGGCCAAACACTAAAGAAGAACGTTGCAATAAGGTGTTCACTTTCTTTCACAGCCGGAGTTTCTGATCTGAGATCCATTCACATATGAAGGTGCTGGACTTGACGTTTTATTATTCAGGGAATAAGGTAAACCTATAAATCTACTAGGTCACATCTACTGTCTGCATAACTGTGCCTGGAGAGAGGTGATTAGGGAAGCACATCAAGGAAGTGATTTCTCCTTTGATTTATTGAGAGCTTGGGCTCGAACACTTTGAATATTTCTTGTATCTGTTTCACACAATCAGGGAGTCTATGTCTCAACATTGTAGAGGTCCTATTAGAACATGGTATTAATCATGTTATTTAAAGTATTTCAGTCTGTTTTCTCTTTGAGAGAAGATGATAATATTGGTTATTGGGACTAATTTCAGAGTTGTTAAGAGAATCAAATGTAAAATGTTATTGTATTTTGGCAGGCCATATAATATCTAAGAAGAGAGAGAATGAATGGAGAAGAGTAATGAGGGGAAAAAACAAGGTTAGTAATCAGCTATAAAATCCACCAGAATGGAGATGTGTAAAGTCACACAAGACGTATTGAGATACCACCTTACGCCCGTTAGAATGGCAAAAATTGGCAAGGCAAGAAACAATTGTTGGAGAGGATGTGGAGAAAGGGGATCCCTCCTACATTGTTGGTGGGAATGCAAGTTGGTACAGCCACTGTGGAAAACAGTGTGGAGGTCCCTTAAAAAGTTAAAAATTGAGCTACCCTCTGACCCAGCCATTGCACTACTGGGTGTTTACCCCAAAGACACAGACGTAGTGAAGAGAAGGGCCATATGCACCCCAATGTTCATAGCAGCATTGTCCACAATAGCTAAATCGTGGAAGGAGCTGAGATGCCCTTCAACAGATGACTGGATTAAGAAGTTGTGGTCCATATATACAATGGAATATTACTCAGCTATCAGAAAGAATGATTACCTAACATTTGCTGCAACATGGACGGCACTGGAGGAGATAATGCTAAGTGAAATAAGTCAAGCAGAGAAAGACAATTATCATATGATTTCTCTCATCTATGGAACATAAGAACTAGGATGATCAGTAGGAGAAGAAAGGGATAAAGAAAGGGGGGGTAATCAGAAGGGGGAATGAAGCGTGAGAGACTATGGACTCTGAGAAACAAACTGAGGGCTTCAGAGGGGAGGGGGGTGGGGGAATGGGGTCGGCTGGTGATGGGTAGTAAGGAGGGCACGTATTGCATGTTGCACTGGGTGTTATATGCAACTAATGAATCATGGAACTTTACATCAAAAACCAGGGATGTACTATGGTGACTAACATAATATAAAAAAAATTATTATTAAAAAAAGATGTATTATAGAAATGAGTAAATCTAATCTCAAATTCTAATTCTGCCACTAAAGACTTTTCTGGGTTGGGCACTCGATTTATTAACTCTTCCACGGACTGCCTAATGACTACAGTGTAAATGAGATCAGCCACCATCACACAGTTGTGAGCAAATGGGAAAACAGTGCTCTCTGTTGGGATGGAGAATGAGAACCGTGCATGGAATTCATCAGTTTATATATGTGTCTCAGAGCACTAGGTATCCTGAGGTCAGGGAATGCTTCTTGTTCATCACTGTAAGCCTGGAAGTTAGGCACATACCCCAGTGCACCATACAGACTTCGTTGTGCTTATACAGGGTATGAAGGAGTGAATAGCATCCAGCACTTTATGTGGCTCATTGGTTGGTGTTACTAAGGAGTCATGTTCCTTTTTAATTATATGAGGAGTTTTTGAGGGGTTGAAGTAGGTTGCAAACATTTGTAGATCCATTTCTTGTTATTCAGCCAAGATCCAGAAAAGTAGGTTGTTTGCCCAAAGTTCACACAAACTGGTAAGTATATCTGATTCCCAAGTTTGTGCTTTTTAATTCTCCCCATTGACTTCCGATGATAGATTTAATTATCAATCAATCATCAGCCAGGCATCCGAATGAGTTACTTTGTGCCCAGTTTAGTTTAAATGGTAAAAAATTAAAAGACTATTTCATCATGATAAGGAGCTAAAACTTCAATTCAGAATGACTTGGCTTCAAATCCCAGCTCTGCTACTTTCTTCAGCCACAAGCAAGTAACTAAATGTCAGAAATCTTCAGCTTCCATACCTGCGAAGTGGGGATAATATCTCACATGACGTGTGAGGATTAAGTGAGGTTAAGTAGCACAGCCTCTAACGTGGTGATGGGAACAGAACAAATGCTCAATAAATCATATCTAGAACAGCTTGAGTCATTATTAATCATGACTTCCACTTACACAAAATGATAAATTATGATAAAAATTTTTTAGAGTAACGAAGTGGTGAATTCAACTGATTAGAATGACATAGTTGTGTCTGAAGAGGAAGGAGCTGGGAAGACTTCAGTGAAGTTTGGAACTTGTGTGACTCTTTGAAGAATACATGACATTTTGTATCGGGGCAGAGGACACTTTGTCAGGAAGATTGCATTTTTAGTTTGTACTGAGGACCAACTATATGGTGGTCCATTCCATCAGAAGTTTCCATCTGTGGAGCAAAGAATGATAACAGGTCAACAAATGCCTTGGAGAACCAGTGTAGTTCTTAATTTCTTTCCAACAGATTAAAAGGAGTTTTAACTTTCTTTTTCCTGTAGAAAGATGTTGGATTAAAACCTAAGATAGCAGATGTGGAAAAGAAAGTTGGTAAAAAGTTTTGAAGTGATTCCTAGCACACTGTTGTTGTGTTTCCAGAATTTGGGAAATCTGTACCTATGTTATCAATTCAAGTGAGCGGTTTTTTAAGGAACCAAGAGGGTATCCTCATCACCCTGCTCTATATAAGTGGGCCTCCTACCACTAGTAACAGCAGTGAACTCTGCCTGTCATGACTCTCAACTGTCTAAATTGCCTTCCCAACAGATTCCCTACCTTGAGACCTGTAGGACTAAGCCATTATCATACTGAGTGCTATGTCACTCATCACAAAGCTGAGGATTGTCATCTAAGCCCTCAACTCCTACAAAACAATGTCTGTACATCTCTGCATATCCTCTTCACTGACCTTGGCTCCCACTCCTGCCCAGCTCCTGAAATCATTCCACTGTGCCTTCTGGCATCATCAATAAGACCTAATACATACTTAACTTCTCCTCTGAAAGTCTCTTTGCCTGCTTGGTCTGACTGAATCCGGTGTCGTAGGGCAGTAGTTTTCTCTCCCACATCCCCCTTACCGCTGATTTTCATCATCCTTTCAACCTTGTAAACATTAGAATACTCTGATTTTTGTCTGTCTGTCTGTACTCTTTTCTTTGATGGTGTGCATTTAATATACACGTGTTGAACCTTTAAAAATTGACAGCATAGGGGCGCCTGGGTGGCTCAGTCGTTAAGCGTCTGCCTTCGGCTCAGGGCGTGATCCCGGTGTTCTGGGATCAAGCCCCATGTCAGGCTCCTCTGCTGGAAGCCTGCTTCTTCCTCTCCCACTCCCCCTTCTTGTGTTCCCTCTCTCACTGGCTGTCTCTCTCTGTCAAATAAATAAATAAAATCTTTAAAAAAATAAAAATAAAAATTGACAGCATAGTTCGAATTAATATAATCTAAGGCAGCCAGACCTCTCCTCTAAGCTCTGGATAGCATACCCAATTATTTCTGCAACACTCTACTTGGATGGCCAAAAGGTATCTCAGACTCAATTAAATGATTTATTTCCCCCTTTCCCCAAAGACCTGCTTCTTTTACACTATTTTTTGTATCACTATACAAAACTTGGAGTCAGCATGGACCCCTCTCTTCCTCTCATGTCCCTTTTTCAATATATCAGAAAATTCAGTGAGCTTTACTTTGGAAATACATCCCAAAGTGGATGGAGTTCTCATTATCTCTCTCACTGCCATCTTGATTCAGGCAATCACCATCCTTTACCTAGAATGTTACAATGGCTTCCTAATTTTTCCAGCATCTTCCATCCTTATTCTGTTAAATTCAATAACCAACAGACTATGAGAGTGACCTTTTTTAAATAGGTCAGATTTTTATGTCACTTTTTGGTCTAAATCCTATAATGTTTTCCAATCTCACTCAAAATAGAAGCTTCATAATTTAATGTAGTGTATGGCTCCCCCCTCTCTACCTCTCTCACCTAAACTTTCCTTCCTACTCCAGCCTTATTGGTTTTGTTGCTGTTCCTAGAACAATCTCAATGTGTTCAAACCCTAGTACCATGTATTTGTTGTTGCCTCTGCCTGAAATGCTCTTTCCCCAAATATAGGCTCGCTCCCCTACTTCCTTCATGTGTTTGCTCAAAGGTATCATTTTAGGCTAAGGACATGCTTTGTTTAACTATCTTTTACTAACATATAACACTGTTCTCGATACAATGGACAAGACAAAAAAAAAGGTCAGTTGAAGCAAAATTAACTCATTTTCACATCAATTTTACTAGGCTATTCTAGTCCAATACAAAGAGCAATTTGCAGTTGTTTTGTAAGTTCTGACTTGGGAGTCTGCACTGTTCCAGTTAGCAACAACTCTGGTGACGTTACATAAGTCCTTTCTTTTCTTCTTTTTGCCTTAATTAGGTCTTCTATGAAGTTAAGAGATTGGGATGCATTATCTCCAAATCCTTTTTCTGGCATGTTCTATAGTAATTTAAGATTGCATTTTGTTGTCACAACCATGCTTTAGTTCTACAGCATCCTGGAAACAAGTCCTTGCAATACTGAAATAAGGCACAGAGTGGACATGCTGACTGATTTCAGCGGAGTCCACGCTGTTTATAATTCTAATTCAATTTTCTCACTTCTACAGGGAAGCCACATAATTCCCAACTGACCCCATGGAGAACAGTACAGAGGTGACTGAGTTCATTCTTGTGGGGTTAACCAATGACCCCAAACTGCAGATTCCTCTCTTCTTAACCTTCTCCCTCATCTACCTCATCACTCTGATTGGGAACCTGGGCATGATGGCGCTGATTCTCTTGGACTCTCGTCTCCACACTCCCATGTACTTTTTCCTCAGCAACCTGTCTCTGGTGGACGTTGGTTACTCCACAGCTGTCACTCCCAAGGTCATGGCTGGATTACTTATAGGAGACAAGGTCATCTCCTACAATGCTTGTGTTACCCAGTTCTTTTTCCTTGTAGCCTTTATCACTGTAGAGAGTTTCCTCTTGGCCTCAATGGCCTATGACCGCTATGCAGCAGTGTGCAAACCCCTCCATTACACCAGCACCATGATGACAGGTGTGTGTGCTCGTCTGGTCATGGGCTGCTACGTCTGCGGTTTCCTGAATGCCTCCATCCACACTGGGAATATTTTCAGGCTCTCCTTCTGTAGAGCCAATGTGGTTGATCACTTCTTCTGCGATGCCCCTCCTCTCCTGGCTCTCTCCTGTTCAGACAACTACATCAGTGAGATGGTTATTTTTTTGGTGGTGGGCTTCAATGTCCTCTTTTCTATCTTGGTCATCTTGATCTCCTACCTGCTTATATTTGTCACTATTCTGAGGATGCGCTCATCTGAAGGACACCAGAAAGCCTTTTCCACCTGTGCCTCCCACCTCACTACAGTGTTCATCTTCTATGGGACGGGTACGTTCATGTACTTACAGCCCAGCTCTAGCCATTCCATGGACACAGACAAAATGGCATCCGTGTTCTACACTATGGTCATCCCCATGCTGAACCCTGTGGTCTACAGCCTGAGGAACAAAGAGGTCAAGAGTGCCTTTAAAAAGGCTGTGGAGAAGGCAAAGTCTTCTATAGGATTCGTATTTTAATTGCAAAGAATCTACAATAAGCCACTTTCATCCACCTCAGATCTATGTAGAGAAAATATTTATCTGCCCAGCTCACAAATTTCTAATTTCTTATAGTAATTTTCCCAGATTTTGATTAAGTTTACAAAGTTACATATCTTTGTTTACAAAGTTTACATATCTTTAAAAATATGATACCTAAGAATAATAGGTTAAAAAGAACCTCCCATAAATACATTCTTATCTTAAAAATTCTTCTTAATAAGCATGTTCACCCACACTCTCACATGAATATGCATGCCCACAGGTATGTATAAGCATGGGCCCACACATAGATAATTCATGAGAAACTCATGAAACCCCCACACACACTATAGAAGGAGAAATTAGTTAAGACATACATGAGATAGTAGAATTTGTTGTGATAGTAGAATTTAAAACAATTATTTTGGTGTCAGAGAACACATTCTTAACATACATAAATAGTTGACCCAATGGGAAAAAATATATATATATATACACATCTGGGTTTTTTTTTAGACTTAATTAATTTATTTGACAGAGAAAGAGAGAGAGCACACAAGTAGGGGGAGCGGGAGAGGGAGAGGGAGAAGCAGGCTCCCTGCTGAGCAGGAAACCTGATGCTGGGCTGATGTGGGGCTCAATCCCAGGACCCTGGGATTATGACCTGAGCAACTGACTGAGCCACCCAGGTGCCCCATATGTTTGGTTTTTAAGAATTATTTTTACTTTATCTTTTTGCATATGAAAAAGTAATAGGTTTTATATTTTAAAAAATTGAACTTTATAAAAATATTTCCAAAGTTCCTTGAATGTAGTATTATTGATTCTTTGTATGTTCTTGTTTTTAGTAAAAACATAAGCCATAAGAGACTCTTAAGTATAGGGAACAAATTGAAAGTTGCTGGAGGGGAAGTGGGTGGGGGGATGGGGTAAATAGGTGAAGGGCATTAAGTTGGGCACTTGTGATGAGCACTGGGTGTTGTATGCAAGTGATGAATCACTAAATTCTACCCTGGAAACTAATACTACACTATATGTTAATTAACTTGAATTTAAATAAAATCTTGATGCAAAAAAAAAAAAAACATGTCTTTACATGGGCATTTATTTTCCTATCCAAATTTCCATATTAATGAGCCCCAACTAAAAATAATATGTGTATATGACAGTTAAATAGAGAAAACATATCCCATAATACAGGAAAAAGAAAAAGATGACAAGGCATATTTTTATTCACTTAAATAAAAATGTACAATGTTTAAAGTTTAAGCACCAAGAATTACAATAGTAGTAATAATTTACTCGTATGCAAGGCTATGAATTTGTTAATGTACAATTTGCTAAAATTTTGAGTCTCGCTATTTCAAAAATTCTGAATCTGTATGTATGTCCATTTCTTTCCCCTGATTTGGGGAGTTTTGGCCATTATTTTTTCAAATATTCTTTCTGCCTCTTTCTCTCTCCCCTCTTGAGACTCTCCTTAGGTGTATGTTGGTACGTTTGAAGTATCCCACTGTTCTCTGAGACCATTTATTTTTCTTGATTTAAAAAAAAATTCTGTTTTTCAGGCTGGATGTTCTCAAGTGACCTATCTTAAAGCTTACTGATTTTTTTTTTCTGTCGGCTTTCATCTGCTACTGATCCACTTATTAAACATCATTGGGATGGAAAATAAGCACATAAAAAGATGCTCAACATCATTAGTCATTAGAGAAATGCAAATTAAAACAACAAGGAGATATACTACAAACCTATTAGAATAACTAATGTAAAAAAAAAAGCCCACCTGTAAATATAAAGTACCACCAAGGGTGGGAAGCAATTGGAACTCTCATACGTTGCTGGTGGAAATGCAAAATAGTATGCTATTTTAGAAAATAGGTTGACAGTATCTCATAACCTAGAAATCTCACTCCTAACAACCTACCCAAGTGAAATAAAAGCCCATGTTCACATAAAATCCTGTATGTGAATGTTTATAAGATCTTTATTCGTATTAGTTGAAAACTAGAAAAAACCCAGTTCCGTCAACTGAAGAATGGGTAAATAATCTGAATACACAGACTGCATCTCAAAAATAAAAAGGAACCAATTACAGAACAACTACACAACTCCATGAATTTCAAATGCATGTTGCTAAGGGAGAGAAACATGACTCAAGAGAGAACCTACTGTATGATTCTTTTTTTATGACATTCTTACAAAGCCAAAACCATAGGGACTGAAAACAAATTAGCAGTTGCTAGGAGGTGGAAGGAGGGGTCAATTCCAAAGGGTTGGGGGGGTTAATAAACTGTTCTATATCATCATGTGATGGTGGTTCTATGGCCAATTACTTTTGTACAAACTCTTAGAACAATGCATTGCAAAGTGGGGATATAACTATGTAAATTATATCTTAATTAGAAAAAGGAAAAAAAAAGAGACAAGGAATGCAAATGGGTCAGTGCTCTTACTCAACAGACACTTCAGTTCCCCACTGACAGTTTAATTGCTTCTTCCCTAAATAAGTGAGATGAGGATCTGTGGATATTCTCATGGGGGGCCTGCTCCCCTGAGAACTCTGTGTCCCTATAACTTTCTTTTCTTTTCTTTATTTTTTTAACTTTCTCCCAGTTCCCATTCATTAGCCTTGGAAATCCCAAAATCACTCCATTTGCCATCATTTCAGAGGACGCATCTGCGTAGAGAACCCTTTTGTTCATTTGCTGTTCATCTGGAACTTACTCATTCCTGGTATCCCTGCCGTCTTCCTGCAAACAGGATTTGTTTCCAGGCTGCAACCACAGCCAAAAAAAACCCCACTCTGAGATAAGAATTATACTGATTCAGGTTAAAATGATAATCCCCTTACCAAGTTGGTTTATAGACCTTCCCTGTCTGGTATTCACACACAGAATTCTGTGAGATGTGTGGGAGGTGCAATTGTATTAGTCTCACTTCACATACCAGGAAACTGAGCTTGACAAGGGTAAATGACTCTTCCAGGGGATCATGAAGAATACATGGGAGGCGCAGGACTTGGACCGTCTTCCCAGCTCCACCATAATGATTTTTCCTCCATTCCTCCATGGTTCAGAGACCTTGAAGCCTTGTTACCAGCACCAGAGAGAGAGCATCTTCAATAGGACATAACATTCTATCCTGGTCGAAGTTCTGATCAGAGACACAATTCATGGTTGCCTGTCCCTGTTTGTCAAGAAGCAGGGAAGGTTCTACATATCCTAGACATTTTCAGTGAGAAGTGTATTTCAGGCAAAAACAGTAGGGAAGCTGTGTCTGCTGTGAATTATTTCAGCAAAGTAAGGCATGCGGTGAGTATTTTTCTGAAAGTGAGGCAGAGCTGGTCTTAAATGCCCAAATAAGGAGTTTAGTGATAGTTAGGAAACAACATATTGCTTTCTTAAAGAGGATGAACAGCAACGAGAAGAAACAGAGGATAGATTATGCTCCAATGGAGTAGGTAGTAATTTCATTCTGTTTACTAATTGTAGGTCTGTTATGGAAGGGAAGTTAAGTAGAACAGGGTGAAATGGTATTTCTTTAGACTCCAAGACGATCCTCATGATTCTAAAGCTCCGTACCCTATTTCAACCTTCTTTTCCTCTCTAACCTTACTCATGTTGCTGGCTCACATACGAAAGCTGAAAGGTAGTGGCTACAGGCACAGGCGTATGATCTGTCTGATCTGGATATGAATCCTGAGTTTATTTCTTGTAGGTGTAGAGTAGACTTCTGTGAAGTCACCTAACCTCTCAAATCCTCAATTCCTCGACCACAAAATGTGGGTAATAATATTCCATATCTTACAACATTGTAGGATTCTATAACTTTTGAAGTTATACTTGTCAGTTTATAAGTTTTCCTTATAAAGTCATGAGGATAAAGAAAGAATACACACCTACACCCAGAATGCTCTTATCAGAGGTTATAGAACATAGTATATGCCAAAAACCATCTTACGTTTGTCGAAGGTGAGCAAACGCAGATGTCTTTAGGAACTGGGTATGAAAGAGGAAGTTGTGACGCCCCTCTAGATGGTAGAGAAGAGTGGTTACCAATGAGGGAAAGCTGTGGCATGGGCTTCATTCAGTTCAAATGAGAAAAATCACAGCGTGGAACTCACCTCAAAGGCAGATCTGAAAGCTAGAGTCAAACCCAGGGATATGAGACAACCCTGGGTCTTCATCATCCAGCTTAGGGGGTCAGAGTAATGAGAGTAAGAGTGAGTTCAAAACAGAAGAAAACTGTTTCAACCCAAGGTAAAATATGGATCTCAAGGAAGAAACAGAATGAACGGCTGGTGTGGCCAATGATATGGTGAGAAGAAGGACAGCGTGAGACATACAGGGGGATCAGAAGATCTGAGTTGATGTGGTGTGTGGAGAAAGACAAATCAGAGAGTGAGTCTCTCAGACTTCAAAACTAATCCGTAACCTAGAGATTGGATATGGCTTCCCACCTTTACCCAACCAAGACAGAGACCGCCCTTTCATCCCACTAATAACATTAGAGCCAACACTCATCAGATTTGTAATTATTGTTTTTCATGCATTATTTTATAAACTCTCACAATTGCTCCTTCACGTTACATCTCCATTTCTAGAGATGAACAAACTGAGGCTTAGCGAACCTAGGCTAGGACAGTGTCTCCCAGATAGTAAATGTTAGGGTACCATTTGAGCTCTTGTACTCAGTGCATTACCTTCTCTCCAGAAGTGCCTTTGCCGGCGTCCACGTCTAGAGCTGCAGCTCCCCCACTGCATCCACTACCTCTCTGCTCCTGTCACCCCATTGCAAGCCCCAAATCCAGGAATAGTATCTTGGTCATTCCGGTACTCCTGACAACTAACATTGAGATGGGTCCGATGGATTCAATAGCTTCATTGAACAGAATTAATTCAATTCAATTCAATTCAAATTTCAGTTACTGTCATGGGATTCTGGAATTATTCTGCCTGGGTACACAGCTTGACTCTGACAGTTAATATTTGGGTAAACTTGGACAAATTACACAGCCTTTTTGAGCCTAAGTTCTCTCGCAAAATAAATGAGCATAATGACTCATTGTTTTGTCTTATGTGTGCTTTAGATTTGAAGAACAAATTATTGCCATAAGTGAAACAATCTACAGAGTATTTACACAGTTCCACTTCACTCTACTCTCTCTTCCGTTTAACACTCTGTTCCTTTCCTTCTCATCACTACAGGGCATCCTGTGATTCCCCACTGACATCCATGGAGAATGGCACAGAAGTGGCTGAGTTCATCCTTCTAGGACATACAGATGCTCTAGGACTGCAGGTCTCACTATAACGTTCACCCTCTTCTACCTTTCCACTCTAGTTGGGAATCCGGAGGTGATCGTGTTGATTCTGCTGGACTCCCCCTATGTACTTTTTCTTCAGTAACCTGCCTCTGATGGACTTTTGTTATATACCCAAGGTCATGACAAGACTTCTTATAGGAGACCATTACACCACCACCATGACAGCAAGTGTGTGTGCTTGTCTGGCCGTAGGCTGGGTGTCTGTGATATTCTGAATGCCTCTCTAAGTGTTGGCGATACCTTCAGTCTCTTCTTGTATGTCCAGTGTGGTTCACCACTTTTTTGTGATATTCTGGGAGTCACAGCTCTGTCTTGCTCTGATAAGTATATTAGTGAGTTGGTTCTTATCTATATGACTGGCTTCCTTTTTTTTTTCTTTTTTGCTTTTGTGGTTACCTTTATTTCCTACCTGTTTATATTTATCATGATCTTGAAGATGCACTCAGCTCAGGGGCATCAAAAGGTTTTGTCCACCTGTGCTTCTTACATCACTACAGGGTCCGACTTCTATGGGACAATCCTCTTCATCTTCATGTACTCACAGCCTAGCTCCAAGAATTCCATGGACACACACAAAATGGCACTTATCATATGATTTCCAATTAACACATAAACTCAATGTGAGCAGGAGCTTTATCTGCTTTGTTCATAACTCTACCCTCCATGGCTAAATGGATTTCTGGTTCACAGGAGATTTCAATAACTATTTGTTAAATAAATGAATGAATAAATGAAGCTTTTAGTCTAATCATATCAATATATTGGCTATTTGGAGCATGAATATTTATAATTCATCATTCATAAAATAAACTATCCACATAGAATTGTAGAATATTTCAAGAGTCATGACCAGTGTTCCTTTTTCCTGAAATATTTTTATCTACATTCTCACTCGGTGCTTTTAATCCCCATTTATGGATACAATCATTTTCTGGAAACTACATTATCATTCCTTAGGAATGACATTTCATTGACTAGTAAGTAGCACATCAAATAGATTCTATTTAGTAAATCATAAAAAGATATAAAATACAAAACCCTTTTAAAGTTTAGTATCTCATTTGATTTAGAAAATTACTTTATACACATTGGTTATGCAGTTAATTCCAATGATTCTAAGTATCCGTAGAGAATGGGAACACAATAGTAGTTGTGAATAGTAAACACAATCCACACTCAATATCTCAGCATTAACAGTTTTCATGTGTTTAATTTTGATCCTCAGGAGAGATCAATTCTATAATAAATCTCCCTATAGGAATTTGCATTGTTTCCCTTTCTGCCTCTACACGCTTGGAGGCACTCATACTCACAGTATATGTAAGACTGATCTTGGGGGCACCTGGGTGGCTCAGTCAGTTAAGTGGGTGACTCTTGGTTTCTGCTCAGGTCATGATCTCAAGGTCATGAGATCAAGCCCCAGGTCGGGCTGGGCATGGAGCCCGCTTGAGATTCTCTTTCTCCCTCTCTCTCTGCCCCTCCCCGATTCCTCACTCTAAAAAAAAAAAAAAAAAAAAAAAAGACCGTGCTTGAATGTGCCAGGATGGTCATGCCGACACCAGCATAGGCAGGGTGTTATAATCTAAATGTTCTCTTTTGGCTCTAGATCTATGATGATGGTGATTTATCTTCTGCTGGAATCATTTAAGAAATTACATTTAATAAAAAGTTTTGGAATACTTTTAGGCTTACAGAAAAGGTGCAAAGACAGTATAAGTGTTCCCATATACCCTTTACCCAGTTTACCCTGATGTTATCATCTATATTACCTTGGTACACATGTCAATACAAAGAATCCAACATTCATACGTTGCTATTAACTGAATTCCATACTTATTTGGATTTCACTAGTTTTTCCTCTGAGTCCTTTTTCTGTTCCAGTGTCCTATCCATGATACCACATAAGGAAATAAAAATGGTTATTGTTTTATATCATTGTTTTGGGTGACGTTCTACGAGCAGCAGATAAGTGAAAGAGAAAGTCATGGGGGTAAGGAGACAAAGAAGGTGAACTAGCTACATATAAGAAAAAAATGTGGGGGGCGCCTGGGTGGCTCAGTCGGTTAAGCATCTGCCTTTGGCTCAGGGCGTGATCCCAGGGTCCTGGGATCGAGCCCCACATTGGGCTCGTTGCTCAGCAGGGAGTCTGCTTCTCCCTCTCCCTCTGCCCCCTCAAATTGTGCTCTCTCTCTTGCACTCTATCTTTCAAATAAATAAATAAATAAATAAATAAATAAATAAATAAATAAAATCTTTAAAAAAAAGAAAGAAAGAAAAAAAATTGGATATGGTGACCAATATTGGACCTAGTAGTAGAAATTGAAAACATATCTTCAGGCTATTGAGGGAATTGCATTGGCAAGAAAGCTATGAGCCTTGGCTGGGCATTAAAACACTCTAGAAATTTAAAATTGTGTGTGCAGAAGTAAGCTGTAAAAACTGAATACTCCTCAAAGAGCTCACAATCGCCCACATGCATTTAAGCTGCCTGACACGGCCATCAGCTTCACATAAAAACATTACACGCAGCACGCAATATATCCCCTTCCTGTTCTGGGACACGGCCAGACTCGAATACCCCAGGTCCCTAGCACTGGACAGTCCTTTCTCTTTTGAAATGTCCCAGAACTGTTCATTTGAACCCTGCAACTAACCAAGGCCCATCAAAGGTAACTGAAAACCAATGAGAAACGCTCTTTTTCCAAAAATCCCATCTTAATAAAATGCTTGTCAATTTTATACATCTCCGCGTTTCTTCTTTTTAATCTATAAAACTTACTCTCCTTTATAACATCTTTATAACCCCTGCTAAAACTCAAGAAATAGCAGATGGCATCCCTTGCTGACACAAAATAGAACAAAGCAAAACCCAACAAAGCAAAACCAGCCTGTTAATTTTGTCTCACATTGCCTTTGTTTTTGATACACTTCAGAAATGATCTTAAAGAATAATGGATAAGAAAAAAAAAATCCAACAGGACGAGGGGCCAGGAAAAACAATGGAAAGTGGACTTCTCCTAGAGAAAAACAAGATCTCATAAAGAAATATCTCCACTGCCAAGGTTGGGGGTGGGGGGTTGGGGCTTCATAAGGCTGACTCAGCAAGATTTTAAAGGTGACCGTTGTGTCTCTGTTCTTTACTTTTATGAAAGGAAACTTTTTTTTTTCACTTATAGTCATCCTGTTTCTATGTCATATATTGAGTATGATGTGAGATAAGCTGTTTGGTTTTCGTTTGTTTGCTTTGTTTGTAGGTTTCCAGACCATGAGGAGCCACATTAGGACTGAATGGAGAGAACCATTGAACCCCTTTGGTATCCTGGGCATTGAGCCTCTGTAGTGATTCGCTGGGATTTAAGTTGTCTCCCTAGTGGAAGCAGATAATATGATCTGGGGGGGGAAGGGGGATTAAAATGGATATTTGATGAACATAAATATTACAGTAGAAGACACTTGTTCTTTCTGTGCCAAACTATTTTCTTTTTCCTCTTAAGCACATAGCTATGCTTAATTTCTCAGCCTGTGTACCTTTAGTTGAGGTCGCGGCATTGTCGTCTTGCCAGTGAAAGTGAGTCTAAGTTACACGTGCCACTTGCAAGTCTGGCCCGTGAAACCTCCCAGGTGACCCTCTGCTTACTCTCTCTTCCACTGTCACCTGTTGGATGGAGAATCCAGGTCACATAGAACAACTAACTGAACAGTACAGGAGCAAGGAAAGTCTCTATGGCTAAGCCACTGTGATTTGGGAGTTTCCTTGTATAGAAGCTAGTATGATATACACCAACTAATATAAAGAGATTCCCACAAGACTGTCTGGAGGCTGTTGGCAAGAAGTAGACAGAGAGATGATGAGAAATACTGTCAAATGTCGACAACACAATTCCACAGATATTTAACATTACTCCCCACCTGGCTTCTAAACCTAATTAAAATGAATAGGACGTGCATTTCCCCTACCACACGCACTATAAACGTACATGAGAATGGGGGTGCACACAAGCCTGTGAATAGAAGTCATGCAGAGCCCATCTGTACACATTCACGGAGGAGTAGGAAATTTGTCAAAGAAGTAAATATAGTGCGGCTAATGTTTGATGAAAAAATAAATCAGTTGAGTTATCAGAATATAAACATGTCATATCATAATTCTTTATTTATTTGAAAACCTGTTCTAAGAGTCCCAAATGCAGAAAAAAGTACTCTAGTATTTTTTTTTTAATGAAGGTATGTGTTTAAGTCAGTACGTTTTACGGAAAGCTGTGTTAAGTATAGCGCCTAGTGAATTCCACCTAGACTGAGAAATGGCAGGTTCACATGATAATTTTCAAAAAGATAAAATGACCAGAGTAGAAGAAAAATAAAGAGATAATACAGGGCTTTTCCCATTTATGTGTACATGACTACCTACTCCTCACACGGAGTAAAAATAATGCACTAAGAATAACAAATACACATTTTTTTTCTGTCTGCAAATGCTTTGAAATGGTTATTGTCCCTCATTGACTCCTACTCTAGCTGATCTGCACCATCTATTATGACTCTCCCCATCATGGATTCCGCATCGTTCACACTGACTTCCTTGTTATTCCCTCACAACTCCAAGCGTGCTCCTACCTCAGGACCTTTGCACCTGCTGTTCCCTTTGCTTGGAGTGTTCCCTTGCTTCCTTCAGGACTCTCCCTAAAGGTTACCTGCCCTATAGGTATGACTTCCCGTATAAAATGGTCACTTTGCTCCTCATGGACCTCCTCACCTCAGCCCGCTCTATTTTTCATAATTCTTATTAACACTCATTTATTTTTACCTGTTCACCTGTTCATCTATATCTGCTAACTAGAATGTAAACTCCCTGAGAGCTCCAGTGTCATCGGTTGTGTTCAAAACTCTATTCCCAGTATCTAATAGAGTGTGTGGCTCAGGATTCTTTTGTGAAACGAATGAAGTAACTCTGTCATGAGTCTACTAATGTCAATATGTTGGATCTTTGAGCCACTGATAATTCTATCACGCCTCTAATACATAATCCTTCTTAATATAATTTAGAACATTTCAAGAGACATGGCTGCTTTTCTCCTTTGTGGAGTATTTTTATCTACACTCTCACTCAGCGCTTGGACTCCCAGTTTTAGATGCAAGGATCTTTTGGAGCCCAGGCCATCCAGGGGTCATCTGCAACCATCTCTTATTTTTCCCTTAGGAATTGTCTCTTTAAGTGGCAAGTCACACAATCAAACAAATTCTACTTAGTAAATTGTAAAAAAGGCCTAAAAGAGGAAACTATCAAAATTTAATATCTGACTCAATTTGGAAAATTACTTCATATATGCTGAATGTACAATTAACTTCAGTGATTCTAAACATGTATATTGAATGTAAACATAATCTGCATTCAGTATCCTAGTGTGAGATACAATAATTATCATTTGATTTTGGGTCTCCTGTTAGCTATAATAAAGCTCCCCAAGGGTATTTGCATCTGCGTCTCCTCTATCTCTATACAATCAGAAGCATTCAACATCTCGAGATCTACAAAACTGTGCTTGAATGCCTTAAGGCAGTCATACAGATATTAGTATGATGAATATCCACTTATCTCGCTAGAATCAATACTAGTGGGATACTAGCATGCTTCCCCTTTTGGCTCCGAAGTCTATGGAAATGACTTATGGTGATGTTCCTCTTGCTGGAACCATTATATTACAAATCACTTTAAATATTTTTAAAATTCTAGAATGTTCTAAATTTTCAAAAACTTACAAAGATAGCGTTGTCAGTTCCCATATACCCCTGCCCTACTTTCCCCTATTTCTAATGTGTTTCTTTAACATGGTACCCTTGTCAAAACTAAGAAGCCAACCTCAGCATTGCTGTTCTCTCAACTTTAGATTTTATTTGGATTTTATCATTTTTTTCCCCAGTAAAGCCCTTTTCTCTTCCAGGCTACCATTCAGAAACAACACTGAGTTGAGTTGTCATGGCTCCTTGGTTTCCTATAACGGTGTCTCAGTCTTTCCTTGTCTCTCATGACTTGAGCAGTTTTGAGGGGTACTAGTCAGATATTTTGTAGAATGGCTTTTCATCTGCAGTTGTCTGGGTTTTCTTGGGTCATGGTTAAATAAGGGATATGGGGTTTCTGTCAAGAACAAGAAGTTCCCTTTCCATCGTGTTATGTCAGGGGTACACATTCACAACAGACTTGGTTCTGCGATATTACCTTCAATCACCTGGCCACGCTAGCTTTGCCATGTTGTCCAGCGTGAAGAATGTTCTCCCTTCTTTATACTCTATTTTTTGTAAGTAACTCGCTAAGACTACCTTAGAGTCCAGGCAGCAGGGGACTAAGGTCCACCTCCGGGAGTAGAGGGGAACATATAAATAACTGATTTAGAATTCTTCTGAAGGGATAATCTGTCTCTTTTCACCATTTATTTATTTCTTCAATCATCTGTTTATATCAAGGTGGCATCACATATTTATTGTATACTTTGGGTTATAATAGGATATTATTTATTTGCTCAAATTGTTCCATGTTTGGTCATGGGGTGCTCTTTGAGTTTGTCTCATTTCCTTTCGACATGCCCCCATCTTTTTAGTTTTGAACAAGGCTTTGCGTTG
Organism: Ursus americanus; assembly: GCF_024610735.1. Classification (NCBI taxonomy): domain Eukaryota; kingdom Metazoa; phylum Chordata; class Mammalia; order Carnivora; family Ursidae; genus Ursus; species Ursus americanus. The sequence continues at coordinate 35,474,033 of NC_142150.1, read as the reverse complement.
GAGCATTACGGGATGTTCAGACTCATCTTGCGTTGACCCTGCTCCAGCCCTAGAAGCAGTTACTTCTCCAGAGAGCCCTGCTTCCATCCATGAGAGAATACTATTTAGAAAACACGGTCTAGGAGCCGGGTAGGCTCATTGCTACTTGACTGTCACTTCCAGGTGATCTTAGAAGACAAAACTAGGAAATATACATACACACACATATATGTTTATTTCTTAATCTACCCATCTATACCTGTAATAAGCTAAATATTTCTTTTTTTAAAGTTTTCATTTATTCATTTGACAGAGAGATAGACAGAACCAGAGAGCACAAGCAGAGGGAATGGCAGAGGGAGAAGGAGAAGCAGGGAGGCTGATGCGGATCTCGATCCCAGAACCCTGGGATCATGACCTGAGCCAAAGGCAGATGCTTAACCATCTGAGCCACCCAGGTGCCCCAATCTAAATATTTCTGACTTGAATTTGTTCTTTCCAGCCTCCCCCACTTCCTAGGTGTGACCTCTTTTCCTCTAATGGTAGCTCAGTGATAGTTTTTATCATGAATCAATATTGGAGTATGTCAACTGCTTTTTCGGCAGCAAGTGATACGATCACGTTTAATTTTTCTCTATTAGTATATTGATATGGTCGATTACATCAATTGATTTTCAAATGTTGGCTCAGCCTTGTGTACCTGTAATAACTGTCACTTAGTCATTATGTATGATTCTTTTTATACACTGCTGCATTCAGTTTGGTAATACTTTGCTGAGGATTTTTGTATCTATCTTCATGAGAAATGTTTTCTTGCAGCTTTCCTTAGTGGTAAGGCATTTATCTGGTGTTAGGATTCAGGTACTCTCTTTCAGCTTGTTTTTTTTGTCATTTGCTTAGTAAAAGAAACTATTATAATTTGTATTTACATGTTGCTGGGTTTGAAAACCTGAGAAACTGATCCAAATATGCTCCTCCTTCATGGTTTGTTTTTTTTTTTAATTATCTTTCTCAGCCAACAGAGTTGGAATATTCCCCCCCTGGAACAAAGTAGAGACAACACTGATGAGTAAGGAGGGACAAAAGACCATGTCAGCTTTTCCCATATTTAAGATATAAAATCTGTGTTTTAAGATTCTTGATGTTTGCATCTTGTGAGTCTAGTCATGGCCCATTTGGGAATTAAAAGGTGAGACAAGACAAGTCAGGACTTTGAGCAAAAATGGTAGTGGCAATCTGCTTTTCCTGGTTAGATTCCCTCCACTGTCGCCATCCCTGCCCATCACACAGGTGTGGGTGCTAACGTGGGGAGAGAGGTGATCATGGATGTACACAGCAGAAATCAACTTTGGCTCATTTATGCAGAAAAGAATTTATTAGAAGAATAAAGAGGTGCTCAGAAAACCAAATGGAATATTGGATAATTTAGGCTAAGAAAATCGGCATTAAACAAAGAAAGCCAGAACGCAGGAAACACGGGCAAGACAAAACCCCTGGGACTGGTTTAAGACAATTCCTCTGGCATGTCCACCATTTCTGCCTTGGACACTACTATTGACGGCTGCCACTACCACCACTGTTGGACCCTTGCTAAGGTCATACGCCATAACACCTACTGCAAATAAATTCTAACTGTCCTAACTTCTGTATGGTATTCATTGCATCCCTTTGGCCGAGATCCGTTCTTTTGCTGCTTGCTGAGCTGTGAGCATGGTAAGCGTAACAGTAATAATTACCGCTCTCAAATACACCGCATCCTAGTACATTGACCGTGTTCTTAATGTTTACATGTCTTAATTAATTTCATCTTCACAGCAACTTCACAGATAGGTATTATTATAATTCCCATTTTACTTAAAAGGAAATGGAGGCTTAGGGACATTAATTAGCTCTCCCAAGTTCCAGGAGAGTTGGGACAGAACCAGGATCTGCACGCATGCCACCCTCTGGAGTTTTCTCTAGAGGGACGTGTGAACACAGAGCCGTACAGTTTCCTACCACGTTTGTATAGTGGGCTATTATCAAAACTAGGAAGAGTTTGGGTAAAAAGCATCCAGAAAAATGTCCTATCTCAGCTCCTGGTGGCCATGTTAGAGTTTCTTCATAGACGTAGATCTGGAATTTTTCGTTGAGTCCCTGGGTTGTTCAGCTTAGTCTGGAAGTCAGTGGGCAAACCGAAGATGCTACAGATGAATTCTTGTTTTCCTGCTTTGTCAATTTAAGCAGCTCATATTTGAATTCTTTTTTTCTTATTTGAATTCTTCTTAGTTTGTTAATTATTTTTTTTTAAGATTTTATTTATTTATTTGGCAGAGAGAGAGAGACAGCCAGCAAGAGAGGGAACACAAGCAGGAGGAGTGGGAGAGGAAGAAGCAGGCTCCCAGCCAGCGGGGAGCCTGATGTGGGGCTCGATCCCAGGACTCTGGGATCATGCCCTGAGCCGAAGGCAGACGCTTAACGACTGAGCCACCCAGGCGCCCCTAGTTTGCTAATTATTGACCACACCTCAACCCCACTATGGTAGGGTCTTTGGAATTGAGTCACAGTGACTCCTAAGGCCTCCAGGGGATAAATTATTTCTTTTAGAGACAATGGGCACTTTCAGAAATGAATGGAGGCTCTCTCACAAAAAAGTAAGACTTCGCAATTATTTTTTACAATGTTTGGTGAGAGTTTGCTGTGTACCAGGCATTGTTTTAGAAGCATATAAATGTTAATTTATATGCTTCTCATAACAACTGTACAAAGTAGGCACTATCATTGTCTTCATCTTACAAATGAGGGAACTGAAGTGCAGAGGGGTTATATAACCTGTAACTTCCTTCACATGAATTTTAGGCGGTCGTGTGGCTGTGGGACAACACGGTTTCTGTAATGCTCCAGCCTGGTTTTCATGGCCTCTCTCATGATTCTGTCTGATTGTCACTGGGAAAGTTAATGCTGACTCTTCTGAAGATATCTTCACTACCAAGAAGAAATAATCCCAAATCATATACATACATCAATATTATGACTTAACACACTAAGCTGGGTCTCTAATTGCTTCTCTACGTGAATGGGCTCAGAGGCTATGGTTGCTCTCTTGGGTATCTATTCCACTGAGAATTTCATGTATGTATAAATCCCTCTGGTCCCCCTTCATTAGCTTCTAACATCCCAACATGGCTCTATTTGACATCAATCTGGAGGGACCAATCTGTGTGCCACAGGCTCTTTGGTGTTCTTCTTGTGACTCTTCATGTAAAACGTTGTCCATTTCACCAAGTGGCCTTATTTCACAGACATATTAGTCCGAGCCCGCGAAATGAGCAGGGATAAAATCCCAAGCTAAAATGTCGTCCATGGTCGGGATGATGATTCTCTCTTGGGGTGACTCTGCACTTTACAAAGTCCATTCAGAGACTTTCTCCTGTTTTTCCTCATGGCAACATCGCTGTGTGACAGGTTGGAGAATATTTTATAATCCCCATCTAGTAATTACTTTTTCTTTATATCTCCCTGCCTCTAGAGAACTTCAATCTTTGTGACCAGACATTAAGCAAGGAGATCCACGGGACACTATCTTTCTTTTTGAGTGGCCCTAGCAATTTGAAGATCCTAAGTGAAGTTGTGTCAACTTCCTTGAAGGGCAAGGTAAATGTTTAGCTCAGTTCTCTGCTCTGTGTAGATCGTGGTATTAGAAGATATGCTACGTGAAGGGGCAACACCTTCCCATGGATTTTTCAGAATTTACTATCCCAGGTTTTAATATTCTCATGCTCCCAGACTGCTCAGCTAGAGTCCAGATACTATAGCAACCTTTATTGATTAGGAAAAAGGTGATTTTTCTCAAATAATAGAGATGGCATTTTTCTCATCATTTCGCATCCCTGCGCTTAGGAGAGCCCTTAGAAACTGGTGAGCACTCAGGACATGTTCGTTGAGATAATGAGTGAAAAGATGAATAAACGAATACGTGAATGAATGAGTGAATCTCTGAATGAGCTGTTTATTGAGCCTGTTAATGAAGCACATTCTGAGATACCTGGTCCTGTGCTATTAAACCATAGTCTCATGTGTGTCTTAACACAGGCTTTGCAGAGGCCCTCGATCAATGGTTTTAGACTTTTGTGAACAAATAGCAGTAGGACCTGGCTACCCATTATTGCTGATGTTATTGTTGTTTTTTCAAGATCTATTTATTTATTTTGAGAGAGAGTGAGAGAGAGTGAGAGAGAGCGCACATGAGCAGCAGGGGGTGGAGAGAATCTCAAGCAGACTCCGTGCTGAGTGTGGAGCCTGGTGCAGGGCTTGATCTCACGACCCTGAGAGCATGACCTTGAAATCATGACCTGAGCTGAAACCAAGAGGCTGACGCTTAACCGACTGAGCCACCCAGGCCCTCTGCTGATATTGTTGTTAGCATTAAAAAGACCGGGCCTATGGGGCACATTTACTATCAAAATGAAAAGACAAAAGTTTGGCATCTTCAATATTTACTCCTTGGCTCCCACCATCTTTCAGCTCCCATATCTGCATCTCACCTCAGATTTTCTTTTCTTACCTTTTCCAGTGACCCACTGAAGGGCTCAGTTCTTACCACACATGGCCTAAGTGATGGCATGGCTTAGAGCAGACACATGGGAGATGGTGACAAAGACATGAATTCGGGGTATATTTTGAAGGTAGAGACAACAAGATATACTCATGGACCACATATGGAGGGTGAGGGAAAGAGAGCCAGGGCTGAATAATTCTAAGGGATTCTTTGTGGAAGACTTCAGTAGGGTCAACCAGACATGCAGCCTGGACTCTGAGAATTGTGGAGGCTACTTTATGCTATTATACAGTTGGCTGAAATAACTGGTACAACCTTCCGTAGATTCCTTCTGCAGTAATCATGCTGTGAAAGATGGCATCTCAACATTTGTACCTGTTATCATTCCTGATGCTCGGGCCCCAATTTTTTGTTGTTAATATTTTTAAAAATAGTATGTTTGTTTAAACGGATTTGAATTTAAGTTATGAGGTCACTCACCCACATAAATTTCTTAGTAGTGTGGTTCCAATAATTGTGTTGGGTTTCTTTTGTTATTTTTTCAACAACCTTATATACATACTATTAATAATAATATTTCACAATAATAAAATTTATGATTTATTGCACACTATTAGGCAGTATTTTGGGTGATTCAAACATATCACCTCCTTAAATTCTCCAAACAGCCTTGCGGAATACTATTATTATCACCTCTGTTTTAAACTGACGCACAGACAGGCTGTGGCTTGCCCACGGTCACCAGCTAGCAAGTGGAAATGCCAGGATTTGAACGCAGGCAAGTCACCCAGACATCATGGTCTTCACTATCACAATATGCTGCCTCTGGAAATACTTGTGTTGTTTTCAAATCGTCTTTAAAAATTGCTGTAAGAATCTTGTAATGTAGTAAAAGTAAGAAACAATGCCCACTTAATTTTTTCATATGAAGAAATTAAAGCTCAGGAACATTTATGTTGCTTTTCTTTTCTTTTTCTTTTTTTTATAATAATATTTTTTATTATATTATGTTAGTCACCATACAGTACATCCCTGGTTTTTGATGTAAAGTTCCATGATTCATTAGTTGCGTATAACACCCAGTGCACCATGCAATACGTGCCCTCCTTACTACCCATCACCAGCCTATCCCATTCCCCCACCCCCCTCCCCTCTGAAGCCCTCAGTTTGTTTCTCAGAGTCCATAGTCTCTCATGCTTCATTCCCCCTTCTGATTACCCCCTCTTTCTTTATCCCTTTCTTCTCCTACTGATCTTCCTAGTTCTTATGTTCCATAGATGAGTGAAACCATATGATAATTGTCTTTCTCTGCTTGACTTATTTCACTTAGCATTATCTCCTCCAGTGCTGTCCATGTTGCAGCAAATGTTGAGAAATCGTTCTTTTTGATGGCTGAGTAATATTCCATTGTATATATGGGCCACATCTTCTTAATCCAGTCATCTGCTGAAGGGCAGGAACATTTATGTTGCTTTTCTAAGGTGATAGAATGAGGATCACTGAAACCTTCAACCCACATAAAAATAAGCAATAGCCATTTTGAAGATAACTGAGTGGTAATTCAGAATATCTCAGTGGGTTCAGGAACTGACAAGTATGTGCGTACCCTTACACATTGGAAAATGGAGGTTGAAAGATGCCAGTCTCTGGGTTACTGGGAACCCTGTGCTGGTAATGGTGTCATGGTGAGCTCATGTCATTTGGGTGACTTGGGTGAGCTCTGAGTCATTTTCCATGCATAAGTAATTTACCCATTTTACCTTCTGGTTTTGACAGGTGAACCATAATTTTGAAACTATGGAGAACAGCACTGAGGTGAATGAGTTTAGGCTCTTGGGACTGACTGACAGCCCAGAACTGCAAGTCCCTCTTTTCATAACGTTCACCTCCATTTATCTCACTACTCTCATCGGAAATCTTGGGATGATCATGTTGGTTCTGTCAGACTCTCGTCTCCACACTCCCATGTATATTTTCCTCAGTAACCTCTCTCTGGTGGACTGTGCTTACTCCTCGGCTGTTACTCCCAAGGTCATGGCTGGGTTTCTCACAGGGGATAAAGTCATCTCCTATGGTGGATGTGCTGCTCAGATGTTCTTCTTTGTGGCTTTTGCCAGTGTAGACTGTTTCCTGCTAGCTGCCATGGCTTACGATTGGCATGCAGCAGTATGTAAGCCCTTACATTACACCACCGCTGTGACCGCCAGCTTGTGTGCTCAAATGGCAGGAGGCTGCTATGTCTGGGGCTTTGTTGAATCTGCCATCCATACTGGATTCACCTTCTGCCTCTCCTTCTGCCATTCCAATGTGGTCCATCACTTTTTCTGTGATATCCCCCCAATTCTGGCTCTTTCCTGCTCTGATACCAATATAAATGAGATTGTGCTGTTTATCTTAGCAGCTTTCAATGTCTGTTTTGCCCTTATAGTTATCTTGACCTCCTATCTGTTCATCTTCATTGCCATCCTGAGGATGCGCTCAGCGGAGGGAAGGAAGAAAGCCTGCTCCACCTGTGCCTCACACCTCACTGCCGTAACCATCTTCTATGGGACTGTCATGTTCATGTACTTACAACCCAGTTCTAGTCATTCTATGGACAATGACCAAATGGCATCTGTGTTCTATACAATAATAGTCCCCATGTTGAACCCTATTGTCTATAGTCTAAGGAATAAAGAGGTGAATAATGCTTTCAGGAAAGCCACAAAGAAGCTGAAGATTCTGTTCAGCCCATAGATCAATTGGAGAGATTATAAAAGCTGTGTAGTCAATCAGTTATCTATTGTTGTGTAGCAAAATTTCACAATGCCTAAAACAACAGTTTAGTATTTCTCATAATTCCATGGCCGGCAGGGTAGTTCCTTGGCTGCTTTCATATGGGCTCACTCATGAGGTTGCATATCTTCTGCATGGTCAGCTGGGCTGAAAGGTTCACGTTTCTAACTTACGTTTCTACTCATATTTCTAACGGTTGATTCCAGTTATTGTCCACCTCTTCTCCACATGCTCTTTCATCCTTCAGAGGAGGGACCAGCTTTCTTATATAATATTTTCAGTGTGAAAGTAAAGCGGAATGGTTTCTTGAAGTCCAGACTCCTAACTTACACATTTTCTCTACCACATTATACTAATCAATGGGTCAAAGGGTTGGCCCCAATCGAGCATGAAGAAAGATTCCGCCTCTTGAGGAAAACAGCCGTAAAGAATTTGTGCCCATAGTTGATCTACCACAATTAGAAATTAGGTTCAACTGCTGTAACAAAGAAAGCCAAAATGCAGTGGCTTAAATACCACAGCAATTTATTCCCAAACAGTGGCAGCTAATGTAGCAATGTGGAAATGAACTATCTGGACAGCTGGTGTGTCTTGGTCATTCGGGGTCAGATTCAGTCCACCCAACCTCTCTCTGTCATTGTCTAGGGTGTTGAGTGTTGAGTCTAACCTCATCACAACTCTTCTATCTGGAGGAAAGGAGGAAGAGATGAGTTGAAGGAAAAATAATGTCTCTTCAAGAAAGTGATATAGTCACTGTGCACGTGACTTCTGAGTACATTCCATTGGCAAGAATTCAGTCATAAGGCCACAAAAATGACCTGCAAAATCACCTTCAAAATTTAAACTCTGTCTAAAAGACAGTGTGCTTAGCTGAAATATCAATACCCTGGAAGGAAAAAAATAACATTTCTTCGAGGAAAATCAGTATTCCACCACACAATTTGTACCTGCATCTGAACATCTAGTTTTATCTCCAAAACTGGGTCACTAGCTTGTTTTTGCCCTACTAGAACCTCTTTTCCAAAACCTCACATTATTTCTTTCAGATCCCTTCCTCCACCACACTGTCTAAAATAGCTTGTTACCTCTTACCCGCTCTTATCTTCTTCACAGATTTAAATAAATCTCTGAAATTATATTTTATGTATTTTTTTCTTTCCCCCAAATCCTATGTAGTAATATATTCTTCCAAGTTGGCCAGATTGTTTTTAATGTATTTGAAATAAAGGTGATGTGATTTGCTGATGTATTTGATGTAGAGTATGAGAAGAAAATGGTAGCCTTGTTGCCTAAGCAACTAGAAGGATAAAAAGACTACTATGTGAGGTGTGGAAGGTATAATAGCAAGAGGTTTGGGTGCGAAGAGACCATGAATTTCACTTGGAGCATACAAAGCTTGAGATACCTTTCGGATATCACCAGGAAAGGTTTAGCACTGAAATGGAGGTACAAATTTGGAGTTTCACCATGTAGATGGTATATAAGCCACAAGAATGAGAACATAGGTAAGAGAACATAGATAGAGAGAAGTGAAGTATTTCAAGGACTGAGACCTGGACTTACTCAATAAAGTTCATAAAGATGAGTCACCAGCGAAGGTGAGTGGTGTCCTGGAAACCAAGTGACGAGAAATGTGTCAAGAGGGAATGGATGTGTCAGAGCTGCTGGTAGGCTAAGCAATATCAAGACTAAGAGCGAACAATAAGCCATAGTGATATGGAATTGGTGGATGACTTTGAGTAGTTTGGGTTGGATGGTGGGGCCACAAATCTCATTAAATGTATACTCTACAATCTAGTTTATGATTATTCTTTACTTTACATAGTTTCTAAGTATTTTCCCAACCTGCGCAGTAGAGTAAATGTATGTCGTCTTTTCCCAGAGTAGCTAGGGAGATAGGGCTTTGAGACTTTCAACTTTGAGAAGAGAGATGAACAGAGCTTAACAACATGATGGGAAGCCAAGGTTTTAGGAGATGGCTGATAAGAGCTGTTTTGGCAGCAGGTGATGCTTCACGAACCTGAGGGTCAGTTACACAGAACACCTACTTTGTAGCAATCCACCATTCTGGGCTTCATTTCCGCTCCATTTTGTTGGAGTACAAGATCATGGTGTAACTGGTTCTTTGGAAGAATGAAGGAGAGGGAGTGGTTTCTGTCACCCTGGGGAAAAGCAGTGTAGAGTCAGGAAAAGAAGAGCCACAGGAGGTGGTGTGGTGCCCAAAGTGATGGGCAAGTGAGACAAAGGCAGGGATTTGGAACAGGAACTGAGAGACAAAAATAAAGCTTAAAAACACCCGATCCCTACTCAAAGACACCTCAAAACCATATAGGAAGGTACTCAGCCTCCTGTAGCTAGTTGCTATTTAATTTACCAGTTAAAGGAAAGAAAACTGGAGGATTTGGGTTCATTTGGGTTACAACTGAGAGTGCGATGGGCTCTTTGCAGAAAGAGCTGATTGCTGGTTTGGGACAGGAATAGCACAAGAGGAACCTGGAGCATCTTGCAGTCCAGGCAGTAAGGAGGAGCCCAGAAAATAAGAGGCTTGGGTGTATCAAAGGGAAACAAGAGTAAAACTGAAAGTGCTCCCAATGGCCAAAGATGCAACAATTTGAACGATAAAGTAAATAACATGGGACTACATTGTACCCCAAAGCATAAAGCACATGTATGTAAGTCCATGCTGATAAGTAAGAATCTGAGTAAGTAAATAAACAAATCTTTCTTATAGAAAAATTCTAAATAATATATTTAGCCTTCTCCTAGGAAGTGGAATGTAGTCCCTTCCACCTGAGTGTGGCCTGAACTTAGTTTCTAAAATATACAGCATGCAGGGGGGGGGGGAAAGCAGCATTACCTTGAAGCACCTGGCAGACATATCTGGTTTAGGTGATTAAGGTTAAGATCCCCAGAGACAAGTCATGTTGGTAATATGTGTCCCCTGATCAGACATGAGATGAACAGCACTTCTCACTCTCTCTCAACACCTAAACCTCTGTGTAACCATGACCAACAAAATCAGACAACGGTAAACTGAAAGACCTTCTCCCTGAACAGTAGCCCTGAAAGATATTAAGGTAGTGAAAATCCAGGAAAGACCAAGATGCTATCACAGATCAGAGGAATCTAAGGAGACAGGACAATATATTCAGGGTTGGATCCTGGATTAGACCTTGTAAGAGGAAAATAACATTAGTTGAAAAATAATAATCTGCATGAATTCTTGAAGTTTAGAGAATAATAATGTATCAGTGCTGGTTTCTTAGTTTTGACTAGTGCATTAAGATAAAGTAAGATGTTAACGCTAGAGGAAGCTGGGTGAGAGGTATGCAGGACTTGTTTATAATATCTCAGAAAATATTTTGAAAATCTAAAATCATTTTCTTAATTAAAGATACATTACATGGTGCTCACCAGTCCCTCCAACCTCAAGAGAGTTCAGCAGCTCCCCAGGTTTTTGTGGGAGGTACAGGTTTGGCTCTCTTATATGATAATGGCTCCTTTAAAAGGAGCTTTTTTTTTTCCCCTGTGCCCAGGCATGCAGGGCTGATGTGGGCTCAGGTCCCACTGAGGGATAGGCCTGCTGTGGCATCAGGACCCTCCTCCCTTCTGTGCTTTCTGCAGGGAGGAGGAGTGTGAATTTTTGCACTCACCAGCCCTCTGGCCAAGAGTTCTGGCAGCTCCCCTGCTTTGGCAGGGCGCTACAGCTAAAACTTTTATATTCTAGTTGCTCTTTTAAAACCATGTCTATTTTTTATGTCCCAGGGCTAATAAATCTGCTCCTGGTCCTTGAGGCCTATCCTCCCCTACTCCCCACTGCGGTTTGAAGCATTGAGAGTGGAGGCTTCCTTGTTTACCATATGCTCCAATAATTCCACTACTGGTTATTCACCCAAATAAACGAAAATATTATTCAGCCATCAAAAAGAACGATTTCTCAACATTTGCAGCAACATGGACGGGACTGGAGGAGATAATGCTAAGCGAAATAAGTCAAGCAGAGAAAGACAATTATCATATGGTTTCACTCATTTATGGAACATAAGAAATAGCAGGAAGATCGGTAGGAGAAGAAAGGGAAGAAGGAAGGGGGGGTAAACAGAAGGGGGAATGAACCATGAGACACTGTGGACTCTGGGAAACAAACTGAGGGATTCAGAGGGGAGGGGGGTGGGGGAATGGAATAGGCCAGTGATGGGTATTAAGGAGGGCACGTATTGCATGGTGCACTGGGTGTTCTATGCAAATAATGAATCATGGAACACTACATCAAAAACTAAGGATGTACTGTATGGTGACTAACATAACATAATAAAAAATTTAAAAAAAAGAAATCAAACATAAAAGATCACATAACATATGATTCTATTTACATGACCTATCCATAATAGGTGAATCCACAGAGGTTGAAGGCAGACGATTGGTTCCCAGGGGCAGAGGGCCTTAATGGTGCAGGATCTTTGTGAGTGAAAAAATCTTTTGGAATGAAATAGATGGCGACGGTTGCATAACATTGTGAATGTGCCAAATACTAGAGAGTTGCACACTTAATTTTTTTATTTGTTATTGAATTAAATTGAACTCAATTTGAATTGATTTTGTTATGTTAATCTCACATAAATTAAAACAGGAGAGGCAGAGGGAAATTAGACAGGCAAAAGGAAGAGAAAATAACTTGACTTTGTAAAGGCAGAGACTGAACTGATGGGACTAAAACCAGGAATGCGGAAGCCACCTGAAGATGAAATCTACAAGGGACGGAGTCACGCATGCCACTCTGGAGACTGACACTTTTGTTTCATCCCAGTGAAACTGATTTCCAACAACTGGCTTCCAGAACTGTGGGAAAACAAATGTGTGTTGTCTGAAGGCCCCAGAGCGTGCTCATTGGTTACAGCAGCCATAGGAAACGGATATAAAATCTTTACGATCTTTGTTGTGCTCAACTGTGAGTTCTCAATTTCATGTGTGACTGCAGCATAACCTGGCGTGCTCTGTTGTCTGTGTTCTGTTTTTACAAACAGATGTTGAGTTTCTCTGTTTGCTTCCTCTTACCATGCAGCTGTTCATTCCTTAAAATCTTTTACTGAGCCTCAGCTCTGATCTAGGCCCCAGTCTTTGTTAGTGACCAGACCAGAAATTGTACCAGCATGCATAGAACTTTTCTTTTTAAAGATTTTATTTATTTATTTGAGAGAGAGCAAAAGTAAGAGAGATCACAGAGGGAAGGGGAGAAGCAGACTCACCGCTGAGCGGACAGCCCAATGCGGGGCTCGATCCCAGGACCCCAAGATCATGACCTGAACCGAAGGCAGACGTTTCACTGACTGAGCCACCCAGGCAGCCAGGACTTTTATTTTAATGGGGAAAACAAACAAAAGGAATAAACACACAAAAATGAATATACAATATTTCGATCAGCATCATGATGGAAAAGATGATAGAGATAAATATTTGTGAGTTATTCCAGTAACTTTGTTCCTACACAGGATCACATTTCATTAGATACTCTTGAGTTCTACGGACTAGACATTAGGCTGGATTCTGAGAACACACACCTAAGGAAGGTAACATCTTTGGTCTCAAAGGCTTGCAATTCAGTACTACAATTAAACCTACAAAAACAAGACAATATAATCCGTACGTGTTTTAATAGTTCTATGGAGAAGGCTGGCAAATTAGCTGAACGAAAGAAGGGTAAGAAAAGGAACAGAAGGGAAAGGATGCAAATATACTCTGAGCAGCTACTCTGTTTCGGGTACTGTGCTAAGGTCTGGCTCATTCAGAACCGATTTAATGTAAGTCTGTGAGGGAGGCATTAGTTTCCCCATTAGAAACTCAGCACACTCAATAACTTGCCCTGTATCACAAAGTTTGGCTTGGAATGGAGTTCACGTTGAATTTGTCCTCTCCAAAACCTGTGTTAATTTTATTGGGGCTGGCCACTTTGGTTATGATATGGAGGCTGGGTGAGGATTCACAGAGAAAGCATTGTAGAATAATTGTGTTGGAGAAATTTGAGTTTTTCCAGGATATATCCTCCCCACTCCCACAACAACATCCAGATGGTGTAATGAGAAGCTCTCTCTATCTGTTAGGATAAATCATACCAGCTGTCCTACAAGCAAACTCCAGAATGGCAGCGGCATGACCAGTGAGGTTTTTCTTGGTTGCATATGGTTCCATTAGCTGTTCTGAGGGAGCTTATACAGAGATTCAATGGCGCTAGGTTTTTTTCTATTTTGAGGTTTTGTCATCTCTTGTGGTCTGGATTGTCTCCATCCAGCTGGTGACAAAAAGAATGAACAGGACATCACATGGGGAGATTCATGGGCAGACTTGGAAGTAGCATATATGACCTGTACTCACATTCATTCACAAGAACACAAACACATGGTCACAATTAACTACATGAAGGGTGGAGACATAGAGCCTATGTATGTCTCCAGGAGTAAACATAGTTTGGAAAACAACTAACCAGGTTTTTCCATTGTAATGCTTATGATCATCAAATATCCATCTTACACTTCCTCCCATACAGAAAATTTATTATCCACCTCCACCAAGGAGACAACCTAAATTCCAACTAATTAATATAGAAGCATAATGTCCAGTCTATGATCAAGGTTAAATGGTCTTCTCCACCCAGTCCATGCGTGGCTCCTTGTTGCCTAGCAATTATACACTAAAAAGAAAACATAATTCATTCCACATCCAGACCCAATAAATAATGCTGGGCCTGAATAAAGGTAATTGGGGAAAAAAGAGCCTCCATTCAGAACAGTCAGCAAAGGAAGACACACAAGCTTTCAGTTTAGAAATCTATGGAATTGACAATACCAAGGCACCTCAACCTGGTGATGAGATATATTTCTTTAGGAGACCCTGATTTTTCTTTCTGGGGAAAACTCCATTATCCACTGTTTTCCTTACTACCTGGTCCAATCTCTTTAATGTTTTTTTTTTTTCCTTACCCATTATTTTTTCTCACCATTACTGAAGTACATCAAGGAAAAACTATGTTGAACACAATAGTAACAAAGAAGGTTTAGTCATAAACTGCTTTGATTTTAAAAATTATCATATTTTTTCTGGGTTTTAGATGCTTGGACCTATTACAAATTAAAGAAATAAGTAACATTTGGGTGAATTATATGTGTTAATACCCTATATGGCCGTGAACATTGAGTTATGGCATGGAATAGATCTGAGTGGGATGAAATAACTTTTGTGGGTTCTAGATCACTAGAAGACTACACCTAGAGAATATTTTGCCTTCTCAACAACCTTTTTGATGGCATTCCTGACCTCTTTGTTCCTCAGGCTGTAGACCATAGGGTTCAGCATGGGGATGACCATAGTATAGAACACAGATGCAATTTTGTCTGTGTCCATGGAATGACTAGAACTTGGCTGTAAGTACATGACAATGACTGTCCCATAAAATATGGAAACTGCAACAAGGTGAAAAGCACAGGTAGATAAAGCCTTCTGGTATCCCTCACCTGACTGTATCTTCAAAACGGTGATAAATATGAACACGTAGGAAATCAAGATTATAAGAAGTGCAAAAAAGATATTAAAGCTTGAAATAAGCACAAGAATCAGCTCATTAATGTCTTTATCCAAGCAAGCCAGGGTCATGACTGCTGGAATATCACAGAAAAAGTGATGGACTACATTGGACATACAGAAAGAGAGACTGAATGTGTTTCCAATGTCAAAAGCAGCAGTTAGAAAACCAAAGACATAAGAGCCTATGGCCAGACGAGCACACACACCTGTCGTCATGGTCGTGGTGTAATGAAGGGGTTTGCACACTGCTGCGTAGCGGTCATAGGCCATTGAAGCTAAGAGGTAACTTTCCACAGTGGCAAAGAATACAAAAAAGAACATCTGGGCAGCACATGCATTGTAGGAGATGACCTTGTCTCCTATAAGTAATCCGGCCATGACCTTGGGAGTGACTGTTGAGGAGTAACCAAAGTCCACCAGAGACAGGTTACTGAGGAAGAAGTACATGGGGGTGTGCAGACGGGAGTCCAGCAGGATCAGCACGATCATCCCCAGGTTCCCGAGCAGCGTGATCAGGAAGATGAGGGTGAACATTAGAAAGAGAGGACCCTGCAGTTCCAGGGCAGTGGCTAGTCCCAGCAGGATGAATTCTTTCACCTCTGTGTTATTCTTCATGGATGGGATTTGCATATCACAAGATGCTCTGCTGCAAAGAAAAGGAACACACTGATGAATGGAAACCGGTTGCCCAGAAATGGAAATGTACAAGCATTATTTTATTAGAGCACCAGTTTGCTCTTTAATGTACTCCATTTCTGAAGCATGCGATGGCGACACAATTTAGTGACAACTTATCTCTACAGGAATAAGCTTTTGGATGGGAAGTGTCCTTACAGATCATCTTCCCAACTTCTAGATTTTGCATATGAGTAACTGAGTCGCAGGAAAGGCTAACGAGTTGTCCAATTTCACATGCCTGGAATGAATCCATCTCCTATATCATATCTTTTAAGTCTAATAGATTACACTTCTGCAGTGCTCTCGGGCCAGGTGCTCTATATGCATATATTCATTTAATTCTCTCATCAGTCCTATCAGATTGATTAGCTATTCCTCCCCTATAGTTACCTAGTAATTTGGCAACTGAGAGATCAAGTAATTTATTTAAGTTTGGTTACATATTAATGGACAAAGTCGAGCTTTAGACCAGATCGAAAGTGCTCCCAACCTAAGTGTTGTGAATGAATTTGAATTGACGTTAATTTCACTCAGTTTACACTTACTTGTCTCTATTGTACTTAATGCATGGCTTAGCATAGTTGCATAATTCACAAATAAATGCATGATAGATGCAGTGGGCTAAATGCAGCGTTAGAGGCTTGTGCAGTCAGCAAAGCCAATTCTGAACAGAAGGTACAGCGCTGGATTTAAGGCTTGGACTCTGAGAAGCACGTGTGTGCAATCACATATCACCCCTACCGTTTACAACTGGGAGACTTTGGTCCTAACTTCTCTAAGTCTCTATCCACCAGCAAAATGAAGGTGCTGTTGGAACCTACCTCAAAGGATTATTGTAAGAATTTAAAGACACAGTGTATAAAAAGAGTTAGCACGATGAGGGTGCCAAGCACAATCCAGAGGAGTACGAGCTATAATATCATCAGCATAGAGCAGTGGTCTCTACGTTGTTGTAGGAAAGTCAGGTGGCAGATGTAGGGGGCTGGGTTTTAAGTCTGTTGGCCTTGACCTTTGATTTGCCTTTTCCTACATGCTGTCTATACAGATATTTTGTTTTCCCCCTATTTCTCACTCTGTGCTCATGGCTGAGTCAATCATTTTGTGTGAGAAGCCAGGGATCTTCAGGTTTTCCTTTTCTTAATTTCTTTCTTGAGATCCACGGTTTACCTTTCCTCTCTATCCTACACTCATTCTTACTGTCATTCCTCACAACACTGAGCTGGATCACGGACACTGAAGGCTGAAAATTCATGGCATGGGGGCTGATACTACTCTGCAGATCCGTTCATGAGAAAGCACAAATCTTTGCATTTTTAATTGAAGCTTTGTGAAAGACACGCCTTCTTCGGTAACCGCTGTTCTCTACCATCTTCCTCCTGGCTCCTGAACACACTCTCTTACACGTCTTCCCCTTAACGTGTTTGTGTTTGTCAACACCTCATCCACATAATGTGTTGTTATGATATCACACCTGTGTCAGTTGCTGTGTTCTCTGATGACTAATAGCTCTCCCGAGCTTAAAATTCCTGCTTATGTGTAGTTGGTCTCATAGATCAAGAGAAAAATAATATGGATAATAGATGATACTGGAGATGATGATAACGATCATGGTCCTGATGATAGATAAATAGATACAGCAGGAGAGGAAGGTTTATAAATCGGGTATGTGCACACACTCACACACCTGTACATATAACTAATTTACTGCTAAGAACATGAGGACTCATAGGACCGATGAGATTTCTTAAAATTCTTCACCTAGTACTAGATATTTAAGATACAGACGCATGTCTAACTGATCTTAATGCTTGTGGCTTAAATCATTGAAGTGTCAGATTTTCTAGATGAACAGGTAATAACGGGGTAGGTTGTAGGGAAATAATAGTGAAAAATATGTAAGGATCTTGGTAGCTCCCTGATGCACTTTCTGGAAAGGAAAGAAGTGTCGTTTCACCCTGTTTGGTTAGCTATCCCTTCAGTGACAAAACACACAGTAAACAGGAGGAATTCAGCACCAACCCAATCAGAGTACCATCTATCACAGGCTTTTCTTAACCTCTTAAGAAAAGCAGCAGGGAATTTCAGAACTACTCCTCTGCGCTTCACTGATTACAATGTTTTGCCCTGACTCCTGTACTTATGCCAATATTCAGAAGTAGTGTTCACACAACCAGATAGGAGCTCAAACCTCACAGAAGATGTAGACACCCCACTGCTCCTGCATCAGTTACATTTCACTGCAAGTGGAGATTGAATCTAGAAGCTTACCTGGCTCTTGAAAAGAAAGGAGAGACAGTGCTGAATTGTGAGTCTGCAATCAGAAATTCAGCCCTAGAAGAATGTTATAAATAACGTAGGAGAAATTCTGTCTCATGTTCTGGTCAAGACGTTCCGAGTTCCCTGAAGCGTGAAGACATGGAGGAGGGATCATTAACACGGGGCTTCCTAGGAAACCTGCGGTTTAAGTAGTGCACCTACCATGGATTTTTCGACGTACTCAGAAAATGATTTACCTTCTGCTGATCTCAGTCTCCTTATTTATGAGAAAGAGATAATAAAATTATCTGTCCCACAGACTTTCCAGAATTGTATCTGCGACTAGCAAACGAGGGCAAATGCACAAAGACCTTAGTAAGGGCTTAACTTTTCAGCATGAATCAGTTTAATTTTTATTTCAGGGCGTCCTCCCTGCCTGTCATTGCGGACTCACTGCAAATACCCAGTTGGGGCAGAAGCTGGTGTCTATAGCAAGTTTAGCTCCCAGTTCAATAAATGTTGACCAAATGGGCTCTGTCAGAGTCTGGTCCTTTTAAATAACCTCCTGGAATCATGATGGAATTTCAGTGTGTAATGAACAAGAACAAGGAGAAAATTGTACGGGCATGGAACTCTTGGGGGAAAAGACCCCTGTGAGGGCAAACACCTCTCCTCATCACAATTATATAAGGCAGAAGCAATTAAAGTGTATGCAGGGGGATAATTTGGTATGTTGTGTAGCACATATGATATTTGCAGTCTTGCTCTCATCTCTCTCCCCTCCCCCATTTAAAAAATTAAGGTGACTTTTGGGGCAACTGGGTGGGTCAGTCTGTTAAGCGCCTGACTTCAGCTCGGTCATGATCTCAGGGTCCTGGGATCCATCAGCCTTGGGCTCCTTGCTCAGCTTGGGGTCTGCTTCTCCCTCTCCCTCCGCCACTCCCCCCTTGTGTTCACTGTCTCTCTCTCTTTTTCTCTCTCTCAAATAAATAAATAAATAAAATCTTTTAAAAAATTAGGGTGACTTTTACATACATCGAGTGGTTTTGTTTAGTTTACATTCACTGTTATCTTTGCTATTCGAAATGCATCTTTTTTATTCAAGTATAGTTGACACACCATGTTAATTAGTTTCAGGTGTGCAACATACTGATTCAACAATTGTATATGTTATGCTATGTTCAACACGAGTGTAGCTACCATCTGTCACCACACAACACTATTACACTATCACCGACTATGTTCCCTATATTGTACCTTTTAGCTCTATTTCATTCATTTATTTATTTAATTTTTTAATTATGTTCAGTCTATTTCTGAAAATTACTTTTGTTTTATACCCTCTAGATCCATCCATGTGGTCGCAAGTGGCAAGATTTTATTTTTTTATGGTTGAGTAATATTTCGTTTCTGTACAGATATATACAACTTCTTCTTTATCCATTCATCCATCAGTGGACACTGGGGCTGCTTTCATAATTTGGCTATTGTAAATAATGCTGCAATAAGCACAGGAGTGCATACATCCTTTTGCATTATTGTTTTTGTAATTTCTGGTAAATACCCAGTAGTGGAATTACTGGATCATATAGTAATTTTGTTTTTAATTTCTTGAGGAGCCTTCATGCCATTTTCCACAGTGATTGCACCAATTTACATTTCCATCAACAGTGCACGAAGGTTCCTTTTTCTCCACATCCCTGCTAACACTTGTGGTTTCTTGCCTTTTTGATTTTAACCATTCTGACAGATGTGAGGCGCTACCTCATTGTGGTTTTGATGTGCATTTCCCTGGTGATGAGTGATGTTGAGCGTCTTTTCATGTGTCTGTATCCCTTCTTTGGAGAAGTAAGTCTTGAAGTTGAGTAGTGTTGGTCTTGCAACTTTGTTCCTCTCTTTACACATTGTGCTAGCTATTCTGGGTGTTTACCTCTCCACATAAACTTTAGAATCAGTTTGTCCAGATCCACAAAATTGTCTTTCTCTGCTTGACTTATTTCACTTACTATAATCTCCTCCAGTCCCGTCCATGTTGCTGCAAATGTTGGGTAATCATTCTTTCTGATAGCTCAGTAATATTCCATTGTATATATGGACCACATCTTCTTTTTTTTTTTTTTTTAAAGATTTTATTTATTTATGTGACAGAGAGACAGCCAGCGAGAGAGGGAACACAACCAGGGGGAGGGGAGAGGAAGAATCAGCCTCCTAGTGGAGGAGCCTGATGTGGGGCTCGATCCCAGAACGCCGGGATCACGCCCTGAGCCGGAGGCAGACGCTTAACGACTGCGCTACCCAGGCGCCCCCTGGACCACATCTTCTTAATCCAGTCATCTGTTGAAGGGCAACTCCGCTCCTTCCACAATTTAGCTATTGTGGACAATGCTGCTATGAACATTGGGGTGCATATGGCCCTTCTCTTCACTACGTTTGTATCTTTGCAGTAAATACCCAGTAGTGCAATTGCTGGATAATAGGGTAGCTTTATTTTTAACTTTTTGAGGGACCTCCACACTGTTTTCCAGAGTGGCTGTACCAACTTGCATTCCCACCAACAGTGTAAGAGGGATCCCCTTTCTCCACATCCTCTCCAACATTTTTTGTTTCTTGTCTGGTCAATTTTTGCCATTCTAACTGGCGTAAAGTGGTATCTCAATGTGGTTTTGATTAGAATTTCCCTGATGACTAATGATTTTGAACATTTTTTCATGTATCTGTTAGCCATCTGTATGTCTTCACTGGAAAAGTGTTTGTTCATAGCTTCTGCCCATTTTTTAATTTGATTATTTGTTTAACGTGTATTGAGTTTGAGAAGTTCTTTGTAGATCTTGGATACTAGTCTTTTATCTCAAGTTTCACTTGCAAATATCTTCTCCCATTCTGTGGGCTGCTTCTTAGTCTTTTTTTTACTGTTTCCTTGGCTGTGCAGGGGCTTTTTATCTTGATAAAGTCCCACAAGTTCATTTTTTCTTTTGTTTCTCTTGCCTTTGGAGCTGTGTCATGAAAAAAGTTGCTGTGGCTTATGTCAAAGAGGTTACAGCCTATGTTCTCCTCTATGATTTTGATGGATTCCTGTCTCCCATCGAGGTCTTTCATCCATTTGGAGTTTATATTTGTGTATGGTGTGAGAGAGTGGTCAAGTTTCATTCTTTTGCATATAGCTGTCCAATATTTCATATGTATGAAGTAATTTCCAAATATCAGAAGCTAACCCTTAAATCATCCATATTTAGTGTCCTTTTTATGATTTACTAACTAGCATTTATTTGATGTGTTACTTGCCATTTAATGAGACATCACTGCTAAGTGAAAATTATGAGATTATTTCAGATGATTCACTTGATTAGGGGATCCAAGAAATTATTGTGTCCAAATATTGGAGTGCAAGTGCTTGGTGAAAATGTAGATAAAAATATTTCAACAAAGCAGAAAATCAACTGTGCTTCTTGAAATACACTGTGCATCTATCTAGAAAGTTTATGTTGTGGATGATATTCTAAAACCATTAGTGCTTAAAGATTCATCATATTGATACATTTTGACTCAAAGCTTAATTATTTTATTCATTCATTTATTGAGAATCTACTATGAAACAGGCACCAATTTAGGTACTAAAGATTGTGTTGTAAACAAAACAAATAAAGCCATTGTATTCACAGAGTTTAAATTCTAGTTGGGGGACATGGATCATAAACAAAAAAACAAATAAATAGACAAGAGATGAGAGTTTATAAGGATACGAAGAATAACACAGAGTGAAAGAACGGTATTCATGGTGAGTAAAGGGGGACTATTTTATAAAGGTGGTCAGGAAAACATTCTGTAATAGAGTAACATTTGAGCAATGACCTTAAAGGAGTAAAGGAACATTCTACACAGAGAAAAGCAAGTACAAATGCCCTGATCAGGAACATGCTTGAAGTTGTCAGATTGTGAAGAAATATTTAGAAAATCATGTGAATGAAGTAGGGTAAAAGAATGAAGAGGTAAAAAAAATAATTTAAATCAACAAAAGAAACATGAAATATCAGCATTAATCATTCCAAACATTTCCAGAAGCAAGATGTACATTACTGGTTTTCAGTGAATTTTTAAGTAGTATGAGAATTGCTAATAATATCTGAAGAAATTGAAAAATACTTTTACCCTTTTTCTGTTTTCTCATATCCTGGCTGTTTTTTACCTTATGAAATTGTAATATGAGCATGTTAGTTCTATGTAATGACTCAGTTAAGAGAGAAATATTAATTCACTTAAGATGCTATATGTATGTCTCTCCCAGGAAAATGAGCCTCCAAAATTAGATCCTTTCATTTAATAGTATATTATTTTCATTCTGAAGTTAGGACTCTTACAACAGAATTCAACTAAAGGGGTGAAAAATATTGGACATAAATTTCTATCTAATACATAACTAAACATTTAAATTATTATTATTAAAAACCAGCAACATTCCATTTATTTCTGAGAAATTTCCTACTCCAGTGTGTGTGTATCCTCATGGGCACACACAGGCACTTCTGTTCATGGCCTCATGTGTGCCCCCATTTTATGTGTCTCTGCGTTGATGTGGTAGAAAAGAATGCATGTAGAAGAAGTGAATAAACCCATATCCTGAGTAAAATTTGGACAATTAAGCCCAAGACATCTTAGCCATTCTTGTTCAGGTTTATATTTCTACACATAATGTTTGCTTTTTTTCAGGACAAGAGACTTCTGGATAAGTTAGCATACCACTTCGGGAGCTTAATTTCACTATGACCTTATTGTAACTAGATTAGTGCACACTGTACAATGTTAAAATCAGAATCCTAGAGACAATTTTGACTCTAAAACAGTCTTCATGAATGCATTCTTGACCTCCTTGTTCCTCAGGCTGTAGACCACAGGGTTCAGCATGGGGATGACCATAGCATAGAACACGGATGCCATTTTGTCTGTGTCCATGGAATGGTTGGAGCTGGGCTGTAAATACATGAAGATGAGTGTCCCATAGAAGATGGACACTGCAGTGAGGTGGGAGGCACAGGTGG
Source organism: Ursus americanus (assembly GCF_024610735.1). Lineage (NCBI taxonomy): Eukaryota > Metazoa > Chordata > Mammalia > Carnivora > Ursidae > Ursus > Ursus americanus. The sequence goes on along the minus strand of NC_142150.1, from coordinate 35,451,200 downwards.
ACAAAGCCTTCTGATATCCCTCAGCTGAGTGCATCTGCAGGATGGTGATAAATATGAATATGTAGGAAATCAAGATAATCAGGAGAGCAAAACAGATGTTGAAACTCACTACATAAATAAGAACCAGCTCACTGACATGTCTATCAGAGCAGGAAAGAACCATGACTGCTGGAATATCACAGAAAAAGTGATGGATTACGTTGTTCATACAGAAAGAGAGACTAAATGTGTCTCCAATATGGATGGAGGCATTCAGGAAACCACAGATGTAGGAGCCCACGGCCAGACAAGCACACACACTTGTCGTCATGGTGCTGGTGTAATGGAGGGGTTTGCACACTGCTACATAGCGGTCATAGGCCATCGAGGCCAAGAGATAATTTTCTACAGTGGCGAAGGCCACAAAAAAGAACATCTGAGCAGCACATGCATTGTAGGAGATGACCTTGTCTCCTATAAGTAATCCAGCCATGACCTTGGGAGTGACAGCTGTGGAGTAACCGAAGTCCACCAGAGACAGGTTACTGAGGAAGAAGTACATGGGCGTGTGGAGACGGGAGTCCAGCAGGATCAGCACGGTGATCCCCAAATTCCCAACCAGAGTAATGAGGTAGATGAGGGTGAACATCGTGAAGAGGGGAAGCTGCAGTTCCGGGTCAGTGGTTAGTCCCAGCAGGATGAACTGTGCCACTTCCGTCCTGTTATCCATCAACATGAGAACCACAAATGCTCTGTGGCTACAAGAAGGGAGAAATGGGTGATAAACAAAAAAATTTATATTAACAAGTGTACCTACAGTATGTGTTATTTCATTAGAGCAATAACTTGTATTTCAAGATTCTCCAGATAACACATTAGTTTGACATCAAAAGTTAGTGTAAAAGTGATATATGTATATTATGGACTGTTGACTCTGAAATGTGGAGCATCTCCTCAATTCTAAAATTTCATAAATTTGTAAACTGAGATGTAGAAAATTAACTAACTTGATCAGGATGGCTTGTCCAGAATGAATACATCTGGCAGGTCACTTTTCCCAAGCCTAGTAAAAGCAGGTACTTGCCAGGGACTGCTGTAGACACTGGGGGTATACAGACAGTCCCCAACCTACGATGACTTGACTTCATGATTTTTCAACTTTACAATGCTGCAAAAGTGACACACATGCAGTAGAAACCATACCTCAAATTTTGAATTTGGATCCTTTTCCAGGCTAGCGATAGCGGATACAATCCTCTCTCCCGGTGCCGGGCAGGGCAGTGAGCCACAGCTCCAGGTCAGCCAGGTGATCACGAGGGTCAACGACTGATACATTTACAACCATCCCGTACCAGCTCAGCCATCCTGTGTTTCACTTTCAGTAGTGTGTTCAACAAATTCCTGAGATATTCCGTACTTTATTATCAAGTTGGCTGTGTGTGAGATGATTGTTGCCCAACCGTACAGAAATGTTAAGTGCTGGAAGCATGCGTAAGGTAGGAGAGGCTCAGCTATGTTGTTTAGTAGGTCAGATGTGATACATGAATTTTCCTCTTATGATATTTTCAATGTACAGTGGGTTTGTTGGGACATAACCCCATTGTAAGTACAAGAACATCTGTATATTCATCACATCCTCTCAAGAACATTATGAGTTTGATTTGTTATTATGTTAATTTAAATTATGATGCACAGAGGGGTGCCTGGCTGGCTCAGTCGGTAGAGCCTGCAGCCCTTGCTCTTGGGATTGCGAGTTCTAGCCCCATGCTGGGTGTAGAGATTACTTAAAACCTTTAACAAAAAAAGCTGGGAGAAAAATAAACCATGATGAAAAATTTTTTATATTTCAAATGAGTATTAATTGACAAGCCACGCTTGGGGCCAAGCCAACCTTTGAACCCACACTGAGTGGTTCCTAAGGTGATAGTCTAAACTGTATTTGAATCAAATTGAATTTAACTCTGTACAATCGTTCATTGTCTCCATTGGCCAAAATTCACTGTTTGAGTTTCCAGTGAAGTATCCAAGAGATATACGCATCGTAGATGTGGTGGGATCTGGAGCAGGAGGGGCCCGGAGAGCCAGCAGAGGCAATCTGAGGAAGACACAGAATCGGCTGTTGTATGAGGTGCATAGCAGCCCTGCTACCATTTACTAACAGGGAGTCATTAATCCTACCTAACGTACCCGAACCTCCGATCACCATCTGCAGAAAAATAAGACAGTAACAAGACCTAAAGTAGAGCATTGTTATGAGAATTAAATAAGGTAATGCTTAAAAAAACCATAAACTCTGGGGGATTAGCACAGTCTGATGAGCTAAATGCTATTGTTAGGGTGGGATGATCGTCTTTATGTTGCCTTGGGGAAGATAGTTGACGCCCTGTAGGGCTTCAGGTGTGTGTGAGGTATGAAGTCCTGAAGAATCTCTTGAATTTGCCTTTCACACACACGAGGGCCTTGGAGGGTTTCTGTGATCTCCAGGATTTCTCAGCCTGTTTTCACTTCACCCACGCAATCAGCTGCCCCAACATGTCCATGCAAGCCTTCTTTTGCTTAAAATCTTCCATGAATCTATACCTTAGCTTGGATGACATCCTCCCCTGGGTAACTCACTCTTTCTCTCATGACTGCCATCTCGCAGCAGAATCAGAGATCAAGGGTTGACAGTTCCTCGCCCGTGGGCTCTCTTCAGCCTGCACATGTTTTGGTGGCAGGCGCTGTGTTAGAAAATATTTCATTTGAATCTGTCCTTCCTTAGAACAGTACTGTAAATCTGCTCAGTTGCACTTGAAGCCTTGGAAGGGTGTCCCCGGTCTGCTGACTACTAACATGTTCCTCCTACGCTTTGGCAACTTCCCTGTACAAGCCTACCCTTGACGACGTTGTTTGCCAACCTTAACACGCATGTCCAGTTGGAGCCTAGTCTATGTTCTATAAGCAATAAGATATGTCAATGTGTGTGCACACGGTAGGTAGTATTGTTACTCCTTCTTCGCCGTTGTGGAGCATGAGGACTTGAGAAGTTACATGACGCTCTAAAATTACACAGCGAGCCTGGGAAGGAGTCAAGATTCAAGAGGTAAATCCACTTTCTGTGTAATCAAAAGACTCTGCTTTTGGCCATTCACTGTCACCCTGTGTGGATGTGCTGGTGACAATAATCCTGAGATTGTAGGGAAAAGCTGAAAATGCCATTTGGATCTTGTTAATCCATATTAGAGATTTTGTAGTTGAAGATTATCTCACTCTTGCAGCTTTTTGTTTGTTCTGCTGGTTTGTTTATGTCCAATGAGAGGCCCGCTTTTTGTAAACAGGATGAAATCATCTCTTGGTCAATTAGAGAATCATCTGTGGTTATTTTCTTCATATCTTAGGGAAGTAGAAAAATGTTCCATAAGTATCAGTGAACTCCCTTCTGATGGAAATGTTTACAGTTATACCCTAGTCTCACCTCAGTATTTTGGAAAAACTTGGAAAATATCTATTTCTGTCCTCAAAGAACTCAAAGTTGGCAGAGCTGTCCCACCACTTCTGCATGGACTACACTTCTTGTTAAAAACGTTTACAGAATATGGATGCTTACCTGTCTGCTGGGAGAGCAGGAAGAGCCAGTTCTGAGTAGTGGGTCTGAATCAGAATCCCAGCTGCAGAATAATGCATAAAGACTACTCTTAGGACACGGTCCTGAGGCTCTAAGGTCTCTAAGGCAGGGGAAAATGGAAGAAGGGACATTGACATGGTTCCATTTCTGTATCTACCATGCATTCCTTCTGTGTCCTTATCGGGACCCCTTACCTCCTCCTTACTTGTAAAATGAAGATAAGTTTACCTCTTACATCATTCACAGACTTGTGTCTGTAAATAAGAAGCAAGGGAGGGTCTGTAAAACATCTCCATAGAAGGTATCATTTTTAAGTCAACGAGTGTAACTTTTATCTTGGGTGTTTCCCCTGAATATGGTTGGGGGCTCATAGCAAATCCTGGGGTAAGGCCTCTGTGCACTAGCAAGTATTAACATTTAAATGAAAAAATGATCACAGAGTGGGCTCAGCATGTAGACTGGTGTCTCTCTACAATGGTGGCATGTGGAGTCATATTGGGATTTCAATGGCTAGTGCATGGGGACGTGCAGAGAATTATAGAGACACAGAGCTCTCTGGGAATTTCCCCTGGGAGAACATTTCCAACACCTCATCCCACTTTCCCAGGACGAAGGCAATTAAGCTGCCTGTGGGGGCCATGCACGTTATTTCATTAACATACGTGTTTTTGTATTACTCATTATTTCTTGTGATTTTTGTCAGTTTATAATTAAGTATAATTTCCATACAGTAGTATCCACAATCCCAGTGGACAGTTGTAAGATTTTGTCAATTAATGTCCAATAAGCACTATCACCTAAAAACCTTCATACAGACCTCTTCTGAGAAACCCATTCTCCCACCCAGTGCCCCAAACAACCAATACACTGTTTTGTCCAAATAAATTTGCCTTTCCTACAGTGTCCTTAACTGCAATCCTAGAATATGTACTCTTTGAGTCTGTCATCTTTCACTTAGCATCTGAGGCCCATCCATATTGTTTCCTGTGTCAGGGTGGAGTATTTTTCCTGCGGAGTAGTAATTCACTCTACGGTCGTTACCGACTGTTTATCCTGTTCTCAGCTGAAGAACATTTGTATTGATTCCGGTGTTTGGTGATTACAGATAAAGCTGATCTAAACATTTGCCTAAAGACTGTTTCCTGGTTGCCACGATGGCTTATGCTCAGCATGCGGTTGTGTAAGCCCTTACATTACACCACCACTCTGACCACCAGCAAATGTGTGCAGGAATGGCAATGGGCTGCTGTGTCTGGGCTTTGTGAAATCCGTCATCTGCACTGGATTTACCTTCTCCTCTCCTTCTGCCATTCTAACGTGGCTCCTCACTTTTTCTGGGATAATCCCCCAATCCTGGCTCTTTCCTGCTCTGATGTCTACATAAAGGAGATTGGGCTCTTTATCTCCGTAGATTTCAGTGTCTGTTTTGCCCTTATAGTTATCTTGAGCTCTTATCTGTTCATCTTCGTTGCATCCTAAGTACGTGCTCAGCACAGGGACAGTTACTCTGCTGATGTCACCTGGCTCACTCATGAGGTTGCACACCTTCTGCATGGTCAGCTGGGCTGAAAGCTTCAAGATGGACTTACATTTCTAACTGTTGATTCAGGTTACTCTCTACCTCTTGTCTACAAGGTCTTTCATCCTCCAGAGAATGGACCAGATTTCTTACATGATATTTGCAGTATGAAAGTACAATTTAATGGTTTCGTGAAGTCTAGACTCTTAGCTCTCACAACATTTTTTCTGCCATGTTATACGAATCAATGATGTCCAAGGGCTGGCCCAGATTTGAGTATGAATCAAGCATGAAGAGTACTCCACCTCTTGAGGAAAACAGCTGCGGAGAATTCGTACCCATAGTTAGTCTAACACAATTAGAAATCAGGTTAAACTGCTCTAACCACGAAAAACAAAATTCAGTGGCTTAAATAAGACAGCAATTTATTCTCAAACAGTGGAAGTTAATGAACTTCTGTAAGAACTATCTGTACGGCTGGTGTGTCTTGGTCATTCTGGGGCCAGGTTCAGGCCCCATGGTCTCTCTCTCCCATCTCCTAGAGTGTTGAAAGTCTGTCCTCATCATAACTATTCTATCTGGAGGAGAGGAGAAAGAGTGAGTGAAGGATAAATAATTTCTTTTCAAGAAAATGATACGGTAGCTGTATGCAATACTTCTGAGTGCATTCCATTGGCAAGAACTCAGTCTGAAGGCCACAAAAAACAATTGGATAAACCAAGTTCAGAATTTTATCTCTAGCTGAAAGGCAATGTGCTTAGATGAAATCACAATACTCTGGAAAAAAAATTATGTTTTCTGAGGAAATCCAGGTTACTCCCACACAGTTAGTAACAATCTGAGCTTCTGAAACCTGTAACTTTCTCAATATAAGGTCAGAGAGATGAGTAGCCAGTGAAGATAAGTGGTGTCTAAGAGACCAAGTGATGAGAAATGCATCAAGAGGGAATGGATGTGTCAGAGGTGCTGGTAGGTTAAGCAATATCAAGACTAAGAACTGGCAATAAGCCATAATGGTAGGAAGTTGGTGGATGACTTTGAGTAGTTTGGGTTGGATGGTCAGGCACAAATCTCATTAAATATATACTCTACAGTCTAGTTCATGATTATTCTTTGTTTTACATAGTTTCTAAGTATTTTCCCAAACTGCACGGTAGAGTAAATGTATGTCGTCTTTTCCCAGAGTAGCTAGGGAGAGAGGGCTTTGAGATTTTCAACTTTGAGAAGAGAGATGAACAGAGCTTAACAACATGATGGGAAGCCAAGGTTTTAGGAGATGGCTGATAAGAGCTGTTTTGGCAGCAGGTGATGCTTCATGAACCTGAGGGTCAGTTACACAGAACACCTACTTTGTAGCAATCCACCATTCTGGGCTTCACTTCTGCTCCATTTTGTCGGAGTACAAGATCATGGTGTAACTGGTTCTTTGGCAGAATGAAGGAGAGGGAGTGGTTTCTGTCACCCTGGGGAAAAGCAGTGTAGAGTCAGGAAAAGAAGAGGCACAGGAGGTGGTGTGGTGCTTGAAGTCATGGACAGGTGAGACAAAAGCAGGGATTTGGAACAGGAACAGAGAGACAAAAAGAAAACTTATACACACATGATCCCTACTCAAAGCCACCTCAAAACCGTTTAGGAAGGTACTCAGCCTCCTGTAGCAGTTGCTATTTAATTTACCAGTTAAAGGAAAGAAGACTGGAGGATTTGGGTTCATATGAGTTACAACTGAGAGTGAGATGGGCTCTTTGAAGAAAGAGCTGAATATCAGGTTGGGACAGGAATGGCACAAGACGAACCTGGAGCATCTTGCAGTCCAGGCAGTAAGGAGGAGCCCAGAAAACAAGAGGCTTGGGTGTATCAAAGGGAAACAAGAGTAAAACTGAAAGTGCTTCCAATGGCCAAAGATGCAACAATTTGAACAATAAAGTAAATAACATAGGACTACATTGTACCCCAAAGCATAAAGCACATATATGTAAGTCCATGCTGATAAGTAGAAAGAAACTAAGTAAGTAAATAAACAAATCTTTCTTATAAAAAAATTCTAAATAATATGTTTAGCCTCCCCTAGGAGGTGGAGTGTAGTCCCTTCCAACTGAGTGTGGCCTGAACTTAGTGTGATGTTTCTAAAGTGTACAGCACGCAGGGGAAAAATGGTAGCATTACACTGAAGCACCTGGCAAACATACCTGTTTTAGGTGATAAAGGTGAAGATCCCGTCACAAGTCATGTTGGTAATATGTGTCCCCAGATCAGACATGATGAGAATGGCTCTTGTTATTTTTCTGAAAAGCTATTAAGGTGGTGAAAATCCGGGAAGGACTGAGACACTGTCACAGATCAGAGGAGACTAAGGAGACAGGACAATACATTCAGGGCTGGATACTAGATCAGACCCTGTAAGATGAAATGACATTAGTTGAAAAATAATAATCTGCATGAATTCTTGAAGTTTAGAGAATAGTAATGTATCAATCCTGGTTTCTTAGTTTTGACTAGTGTATTATGATAAAGTAAGATGTTAACACTAGGGGAAGCTGAGTGAGAGGTATGTGGGACTTGTCTATAATATCTCAGCAAATATTCTGATAATCTAAAATCATTTTCAAATTTAAAGATATATTTAAAGTAATTATTAAAAAATGTCTCCAGAAGAGAAATCATTTTCATAGACTTCAGAGCAGATATTTGTGTTTGTATCACACAGACCCCACCAGTGTCAGCATGACCCTCTTAGGACATTCAAGAACAGGTTTGCAAATCTTGAGAAGTTGAATGCTTTTGAAATCATAGACATGGGAGCACCTGGGTGGCTCAGTGTGTTAAGTGCCAGACTCTTGGTTTTGGCTCTGGTCAAAATATCAGGAGGGTGAAATTGAGCCTGGCATAGGGCTCTGTGCTCAGCGAAGAGTCTGCTTGGGATTCTCTCTCTCTGTCCTTCTGCCCCTCCCCCTGAGCTCTCTCAATAAATAAATAAATAAATAAATAAATAAATAAATAAAATCTTTAAAATAATAAAAAAACAGAATAAATAAAATAAATTAAAACCATGGATATAGGAAAAAGAAGATGGGTAAAAATTCCTTTGGATAACTTTATCATAAAATTGAGCTCAGCTGGAAGTCAGATAAAATACACAATGGTTGTATATTATATTAGCATATTGAGGTAGGTTATGTTTATTGTTGTAAAGTGTTGTCATACCTACATTTTGTATGGATGTTTAGAGTCACTGGAGTTGATTGAATAACCATTATTTATGAAGGACTTTTGCAAATTGAATCATTTAGGAAACTTTCTGCAGTCTCAAATCTTTTTTGATTATTTATTATGATATGTTAGTCACCATACAGTACATCATTAGCTTTTGATGAAGTGTCTTGTGTTTTTACAATTTACTAAATAAAATGTATTTCATGTGTTATTTTTCATTTAATGAGAAATTCCTAACAGAAAAGAATTAAGATGGTTTGATATGATTCATGTGATAGCATGACTTCCGAAAGTTATTTGTACGAAAGCAGGAAATGAAAATAGCGAGTGAGAGAATATAGAAAGTAAAGAGCCACATCTCCTAAAATGCTCTCAAATTCTTTTTTAAAGGATTGCCTAATGGGTAATCAACTATAATTATCAGTAGTTCAAATATATTGACTTCTGGATTCAAAGTTTAATTTATCTATTCATTAATTTAACAACTGTTTATTGAGAGATTAGTATGAACCATGGTGTAACTTCTGTTCGGGGATAAAGTTGTTAATAAAGAAGACAAAGTCACTCTTCTTGTGTTGTGTATGTGTTAGGTAGACAGGTAAATGAATAACAAGCTAACGAACAAGTAAACAGAAATACTTGAGTACTGATCAGGACTACGAAGAATAAAGCAAGTTGGGAACAGTGTCCATGGGGGGCGGGGAGACTGTGATATGGTAACACTTCAGCGAAGACCTGAGGGACGTGAGGGAGCTTTCTGGGCGCTGGCAACAGCAAGTACAAAGACCCTGAGGCAGGAGGGAGCTTGGATCGTCCAGGAACAGCAGGGCGCTCAGAGTGAGTGAAGTGCAAGGAGCAAGCAGGAGAGCAGTTGGACGTGGTGTAGCTCATCGGAAACCAGTGTCTCTGAATGAGGAGCACTAGCCGTCTCACAGTGTTCCCAGAGAGAAAAATAGCTCACGTGATCATTACTCCATGCCCTTATTTTTTCACAAATTATAAGAAAGGACAATTATAAACAGAAAACTTAGAAAATTCCTTTATTATATACGGATCAACTTTCTTTCTTCTGGCCTTCTTTCTTTGAAAATTGCTCCGTGATAAATCTGTTTCTAACAAATACCGAAGACAGAATATTAATCCCTTTAAAATAGAAGATCGGTAGGAGAAGAAAGGGATAAAGAAAGGGGGGGTAATCAGAAGAGGGAACGAAGCATGAGAGACTATGGACTCTGAGAAACAAACTGAGGGCTTCAGAGGGGAGGGGGGTGGGGGAATGGGATAGGCTGGTGATGGGTGGTGGGGAGGACACGTATTGCATGGTGCACTGGGTGTTACACGCAAATAATGAATCATGGAACATTACATCAAAAACCAGGGATGTACTGTATGGTGACTAACATAATATAATAAAATTTTTTAAAAAAAATAAATAAAATAGTGTATGTTGTAGCTCTGAATAAAATGTGCCACAAAAGGCATATATCTTTATTTAAAAACTTATGTCATGTATTTGGGCATCTGGGTGGCTCAGTTGGTTAAGTGTCCAACTCTTAATTTCTGTTCAGGTCATGATCTCAAGGTTGTGACATCAAGCCCTCATTAGGCTGTGAGCAAGCAGACTCCATGCCCAGCCCACCGCCTAATGCAGGGCTTGATCTCACAACCCCTGAGATCATGACCTGAGCAGAAATTAAGATTCGGACACTTAACCAACTGAGCCACCCAAGATTCCTGAATCTGGGAAACAAACTGAGGGTTTTAGAAGGGAGGGGGGTAGGGGGATGGGTTAACCCGGTGATGGGTATTAAAGAGGGCATGTATTGCATGGAGCACGGGGTGTTATATGCAAACAATGAATCATGGAACACTACATCAAAAACTAAGGTTGTACTGTATGGTTACTAACGTATCACAAAAAAGAAAAAAGATTCTCTCTCTCCCTCTCTCTCTCTCCTCTGTCCCTCCCCCTGCTCTCTCTCTCTCTCAAAAAAATCATTATGTCATGTTTTACTTCATTTGGGACTTTTTTCCTCCATCTTAAATCATTTTTTTCTTATTCAAGTATAATTAACATACAGTGTTGTATTAGTTTCAAGTGTACAATATATTGATTCAACAATTTTATACATTTTTCAGTGCTTATCAAGATACTGTACTCTTAATCCCCATTTTGGACTCTTGTAAATTTTTCAACTATGGAAATAAATAATGTCGGACATAAATTTATATTCTAATATTTAAATGTTATTTTAACTTTTTTATTAAGAATTAGTCACACTACATTCAACTCCTTTAACTAATTTCCCCCTCCTGTGTGTGTGCACATATAGGATTCTTACACATGCTTCTATTCATGGATTTGTGTGTGCCATGGTTTACATGGAGGCTTGCATTGCCACATGGTAGAAAAAATAATGGATATATAATTAATAAAGATTACTACAAGCAGGGCCCCCAAATTCTTAAGATTCCTCTTGGCCATCCCTCTTCAGATGTCACATATTTGGACATACATTTTCTCTTCTAGATGATAAATTTATTTCATTTTATTTTTTAAGATTTTATTTATTTATTTGACAGAGAGAGACAGCCAGCGAGAGAGGGAACACAAGCAGGGGGAGTGGGAGAGGAAGAAGCAGGCGTCCCGCTGAGCAGGTAGCCCGATGTGGGGCTCGATCCCAGGACTCGAGGATCATGCCCTGAGCCGAAGGCAGATGCTTAACGACTGAGCCACCCAGGCACCCCAAGATGATAGATTTTTTTTTAAGATTTTATTTATTTATTTGACAGAGATAGAGACAGCCAGCGAGAGAGGGAACACAAGCAGGGGGAGTGAGAGAGGAAGAAGCAGGCTCATAGCAGAGGAGCCTGATGTGGGGCTCGATCCCATAATGCCGGGATCACGCCCTGAGCCAAAGGCAGACGCTCAACCGCTGTGCCACCCAGGCGCCCCAAGATGATAGATTTTTGAACAAGAAATGGCATCACCTCAGTAATTTAGGTGCAGTGTGAGCATTAAAATGGTTATTGCATGTTAGAGACCTGACAGCAATGACACAGGTCACTGTGGATCCTACACTTTAAGAGGCAAAGCCTAGAGACAATTTTGCCTTCTCAACCACCTTCTTGAATGCAGTTTTAACCTCTTTGTTCCTCAGGCTGTAGACCAGGGGGTTCAGCATGGGGATGACCATAGTGTAGAACACGGATGCGATTTTGTCTGTGTCCATGGAGTGGCTGGAGCTGGGCTGCACATACATGAAGATGACTGTCCCATAGAAGATGGACACTGCAGTGAGGTGGGAGGCACAGGTGGACAAAGCCTTCTGATATCCCTCAGCTGAGTGCATCGTCAGGATGGTGATAAAAATGAACAGGTAGGAAATCAAGATAATGAGGAGAGCAAAAAAGATGTTGAAACTTGCTACAACAACAAGAACCAGCTCACTGACATGTCTATCAGAGCAAGAGAGAACCATGACTGCTGGAACATCACAGAAAAAGTGATGGACCAGACTGGACATGCAGAAAGACAGACTGAACGTGTCCCGAATGTGGATGGAGGCATTCAGGAAACCATAGATGTAGGAGCCTATGGTCAGACAGGCACATACAGTTGTTGTCATGGTCGTGGTGTAGTGGAGGGGTTTGCACACTGCTGCAAAACGGTCATAAGCCATTGAGGCCAAGAGGAAATTTTCCACGGTGGCCAAGGCTACAAAAAAGAACATCTGAGCAGCACATGCATTGTAGGAGATGACCTTGTCTCCCACAAGGAGCCCAGCCATCACTTTGGGAGTGACAGCCGTAGAGTAACAAAAGTCCACCAGAGACAGATTACTGAGGAAAAAGTACATGGGCGTGTGGAGATGGGAGTCCAAGAGAATCAAGACAATCATTCCCATGTTTCCAACCAGAGTGATGAGGTAAATGAGAGTGAACATGATAAAGAGGGGGATCTGCAGCTCTGGGGCATCGGTTAGTCCCAGCAGGATGAACTCAGTCACTTCCGTGTTGTTTCCCATGGGTGTTGTTGGGGAATCACAGGAAGCCCTGTAGGGATAAGAAGTAAAGAAATAGAATAAAAAACAAACAGGTAATCTAAGTGAAATTGAAAGAGATACATAGAAAGATGATAGACACATAGATAGATGTGCATGGTTTCGTTATACCAATAATGCTTACTTCATATTACTCAGATCTCAAGTGTGAGCTTGACACAAAATTTAATGCATGAATTATCTATATAGTTATACATTGCTAAAACTGAAGGATCTTCATGGATCATGTCCCACTTTCTAAATTTTGTAAATTTGTAAACTGAGATGTGGAAAAAAGAATGTCTTGATCAAGATTGCTTGTCTATACCTTGGCTAACTGAATTTAAAGTAAAAAAAAAAGTAAAAAAAAAAGATGTCATGTCTGGAATCAAATATATCTGTCATTTCAGTTCCATGGGTCATTAAACGTTTATACTTGTATGTTGCTCTAGACAGAAACTATTTTAGACACTATGCATATATTCATTCTTTTTTTTAAACAACCCTATGAGATTGACTGGTTACTACCCCCATTTAATTTATGAAGCACAGAGATTAAGTCATGTATTTATGTTTACAACATTATACTGCTAAAGCCAAGTTTTGTACCCAAGCGAGTTTCTTCAGTCCACTGGTCTTAACTCAGGTAAAATTGAACTTAACTCAATTTGCAATTACTCATTGTCTCCATTGTCCCAAAATCAGCGTTCGGGGCTTTATACTTGGGTAACGGAGGCATACAAGCAGAGTAGATGTAGTGGGGTAACTGGAGCAGTAGGGGCATATACAATCAGCAGAGGCAATTCAGAGAACAAGGCACAGCTTCGGGTGTAGAGCTTGGGCTCTGGGAAGAGGGGCACATCAGCCCTATCCCTGACTACCGAAGGGTTGTTGGTTCCAACCTCAGTACCTGGACCTGATTTTCTCCATATACAAAATGAAGATTGTCATGAGATCTACCTCAAGGTATTGTTGAGGGAAATAAAGACATCATGCCTTATAAACAATGGGAACAATGGGAAATTCAAATCAAAACCACATTGAGATACCACCTTACACCAGTTAGAATGGCAAAAATTGACAAGGCAAGAAACAACAAATGTTGGAGAGGATGTGGAGAAAGGGGATCCCTCTTACACTGTTGGTGGGAATGCAAGTTGGTACAGCCACTCTGGAAAACAGTGTGGAAGTCCCTTAAAAAGTTAAAAAGTGAGCTACCCTATGACCCAGCCATTGCACTACTGGGTATTTACCCCAAAGATACAGACGTAGTGAAGAGAAGGGCCATATGCACCCCAATGTTCATATCAGCATTGTCCACAATAGCTAAATCGTGGAAGGAGCCGAGATGCTCTTCAACAGACGAATGGATTAAGAAGATGTGGTCCATATGTACAATGGAATATTACTCAGCCATCAGAAAGAATGATGACACAACATTTGCAGCAACATGGACGGGACTGGAGGAGATTATGCTAAGTGAAATAAGTCAAGCAGAGAAAGACAATTATCATATGGTTTCACTCATTTATGGAACATAAGAAATAAGATCAGTAGGAGAAGGAAGGGAAGAATGAAGGGGGGGTAAACAGAAGGGGGAATGAACCATGAGAGACTATGGACTCTGAGAAACAAACTGAAGTCTTCAGAGGGGAGGGGGGTGCGGAATGGGATAGGCTGGTGATGGGTATTAAGGAGGGCACGTATTGCATGGTGCACTGGGTGTTATACGCAAATAATGAATCATGGAACTTTACATCAAAAACTGGGGATGTACTGTATGGTGACTAACATAACATAATAAAAAATTATTATAAAAAATTTAAAAAAAACAATGAGCAAAATGCTGGGTGGTTAGCATGGCCTAACATATATGGTAGCTGTAGTATTATTTATTGGATGGAATGATAGCCCTTGTGTTTGTTTGAGAACGGTGGGTTGTAACATGTAGGGATTCGGGGCAGTGGGGCAGGGGGGGATCAGTTCTGAAACCTTTGAGCCTCTCTTTGATTTCCTTGTTCTGACACACTTGGTCCACTGATGATTTTGTCCCTTCCAGTATTCCTCAGTCTGTCCGTCCTCTGCCAGCTCGAGCAGCTGTTGTAGCCATTCCAAATGAGCCATTCTTTAGTGTAATTTCTTTCTTAAAATCCATATTGTAGCACGAGTCAAAGAATGTCCTTTCTGAAACTCATTCTTCCTCTCCTTACTATCATCCAGGATCAAGGGCTGAAAGGTCCTGGTCTGTTGGCTGTCTTTGGCCGGCAGGTCTGTTTTGGTGGTGAGCTCCACATTTAAAACTTTTTTTATGTGATATGTTCTTGCGGAGGAACAGTGTCTTAAATCTTTTTAATTTGAGTTTGAAGCCTTTAGGAAGACATCTCTCTTCTGCTAATCATCCTCTCCCACTGTCCTCCCGCTTCTGCACATCTTCCTTCCAGAAGCCCAGGGTCCAAAGTCATTGGGTTTGTCAGCCTCTGACAATCGTAACCACTCTTAGAAAGTGGCGTGTTCTACAAACAGCAAGAGCTACATGCATATATGTTTTCTTTATGCATGTCTGTACATATATATATTTATGTGTGTGTGTATGTGAACACATATCATTTCATTTAAATTCAGGGTAATATTGTGAGGTATGTAGAATTATCACTTCCACATTACCATTAAGAGAACTGAGGATCTGAGGAATTAGTAAAGCTCTACAACTACTCGGCTCCGATGAGGAAGAGTCAAGATTCAAACGCAGCCATGACCAAATCAAAAGCCTGTGCTTTTAGTGACCTTATCATTGGCCTTCGCAGATGTGCCAGCAAGAATAATAAGGAGGACACTATGCAGGAAAGATTACAGTGGAGTACAGATCTGGTTAATCTAACACTTCTGTAGTTTATAGAATGTTTATTTCACTCTCTTCTGTTTTTCTTAACCTCCAGTGAGAGGAGAGAGAGAGCAGATAAGAGGAATTTAAAACTTACCGAATAAGAGCATCACCTATCTTTTTTTGTTTGGCTCATCCTTCTAAAGACAGCAGCATGAATACATTCCATAAATATCACTAAACTCCCCATTGATGGAAGTTTTGATATTTAAATCCCAGGCTCAGCTCACTACTTTAGAAATAATGTTCAAATCATCTATTTCTGTGCTCAAATAATTCATAGTAGATAGAGTAGCCCCACGGATTTCGCATGAATTATACTTCTCAGTAAAAATACATTTGCAGCGACATGTATGGAACTAGAGGGTATTACGCTAAGCGGAATACATCAGTCAGAGAAGGACAAATGCCATATGATTTTAGTCATATGTAGAATTTAAGAAACAAAACAGATGAACATAGGGGAAGGGAAGGAAAAATAAAAGAAGATAAAAACAGAGAGGAAGGCAAACCATAAGAGACAATTAACTCTAGGGAACAGGCTGAGGGTTGTTGGAGGGGAGGTGGGTGGAGGTATGGGGTAACTGGGTGATGGGCAATAAGGAGGGCACTTGATGTAATGAGCACTGGGTGTTATATGCAACTGATGAACCACTAAATTCTACCCCTGAAACTAACAATACAGTATATGTTAACTAAATTGAATTTAAATAAAGAAATATACATATGTATATATGTATACATAGACCGACATACATATCCATACACACATATCCATATATATCCATATATATACATATACATACATATGTATGTATACGTATAAATATACATATGTATATATATATGTCAGTCTATGTATACATATATACATACACACACACACACACACACACACACATATGGATTATAGAAGCTTACCTTACTGCTGGAAAAGAAGGGACAGGAAATCCGGAATAGTGAGTCTGAAATCAAACTTTTCACCATGGAATAATGCATATATACTGTTAGAGACATTCTCTACCAGGTACTAGTCAAAATATTCCAAGACCTCTAAAGCAGGTAAAGATGGAGGAAAGACTCCAACAGGGAGTCATAAACCTGATCCATGTCCTCAATCCACCATTGATTCTTACCAGGCTTTTGGAGGAGTCACCTGTTCTCTCCTGATTTGGAAGATAAAGAATAAAATGACCTCTCCTACATCATTCACAGAATTGGGTCTGTGATAAGCCAAGGACGGAAGCTCAATAAAACACCTCGCTGAGGGGTTATCCCTTTAAAGTCAAGCAATACAACGTTCATGTTGAGATGTTTTCCCTGCCCATGACCACAGGCTTGAAGCAAATTCTCAGGTCCAAGGTCAGGGAGGAAGGTCTGCGTGTACTAGCAACTATTCACACTCAGATGAATACATGATGGTCAAAGGGGCGCATGAATACATGGTCTGGTCCCTCTACAAATGATGTCATGCTGAGTCATGTTGGGATTTCAGGGCCTAACTCATGAAATCAGGAGGGAGTCATGTAGGCACGGAGATCTCTGTGCCTGTCCCCCAGGAGGGCATCCGGAGCTCTCATCCAGCTTCTCAGGGAGAAGCAATTAAGCAGCCTGTGGGGCCCTAGCTGCATTTGATTAAGGTGCACGCATGTTTTCATATCACTTGTTATTTCTATTTTTTCCCACTTTCTAATTAAAGTAGAATACAAACAATAACATCCCCAGTTTCTATTGTATAAATGTCGAGTTTGGTCCCATTTACAAGGTCATGTAACCGCTAGCACAATCGCGATACAGAGGAGTTCCATCACCTAAACCAAACCCCAGCTTCTTTGCAATCAGTCCCTTCTCCCACCTGCAGTCCCTGGCAACCACTAAACTGCTTTTGTCCGTGTAATTTTGCCTTTGCAAGAATGCCCTGTAAGTTGAATCCCAGTGTGTGCAGACTCTGGATTCCTTCACCGAGCACGTTCTGTCTGAGGTTCACCCATATCGTTACCTGTACTAATTCCCTAAGATTGCCATTAAAAAGTACCCCAAACAGGTGGCTTAAACGACAGAGATTTATTGTCTTACATTTCTGGCCCTAGGAGTCTGTGGTCAATGTGTCGATGGGGCTGGTTCTGCTGGTGGCTTGTGATTTCTGAAAGGGAGAATTTGTTTCACATCTGTCTCTGAGCATCTGGACGATGCGTTGGCGTTCTTTGGCATTCCTTGGTCTGCTACATCTTCCTGACTTCTATCTTCGTCTCTACATGGTGTTCTCCCCTTATGCCTGTGTCTGTCTACATTTCTCTTTTTAAAGGGACATGAGTCCTATTAGAGGTGTGGCCCACTCTAACACCAGTACGACCTCATTTTAAGTAATTAAATTTGCAACAATTCTGTTTTTAGATAAAATCACATTGTGAAGTACGGTGGGTTAGGACAATAACAAATGAGACATTGAACTGGACTTTGGACTTCTCATAAGAGCATTTTGTTACTTATAGTGTTAAGTCTGGCTTTCTGTATAGGAACGTGGATTTGGACTTTCTATTCCTCCATCCTGCTTCTCTCACTCTCTGGTCCTTTATTATATGTTTAATAACTTGGCAGGACTGATTCTGCAAAGCATGTTTCCCCTGTAGTATGCAAGCTCTGATGTCCCGGCTCTAATTTTTTTCTTTCATTATCTTTTAGCTTGCCTTCCCGGGGATTGCTCTTGGGTCCGAATGAACCATTTACACATCAAAAATTATTCTTAAATCCCCTTAACCAAAGAGACACCAATTTTCACATTTTTACCATTGGATGTTTGTATGAGTTGGATACTGCTTTCACAGTTCAGGGACATTATAATTTTGCCCTACCTTTAGCCAAGGACTCGTGCCTCAGAAAATTTCCTTCCTATGCCTCCCGAGACGGTGTGGCCCTGGGAATGCACAACATCTTCCAGACCAACAGGGAGAAGCATGACTTTATGTTTAAGACTACTTATTTAGAGTCATGCATAGGTTAGAGTAACTCATTCTTTAGCCAGTGTTTGGTTGAAGGTTGTGCTCACGTGTGCTTAGGGTTCAAGGCCCTTTGCTAATGGAACACTGTGTGATTTGGTAAAACTTTCATGTTTCCCCCCTTTCTGCTTTCACGGCTCTTAAGTGGATGAAGTCTAGGGTATGTATACAAGCTTCAGGCATGAGTGTGATTTTAGAAGGACTCTTCTTGACTCTCTCTTGCTCCTGTTCTCTCCTTGAATCTACTGGCCGCTCTACCATTTTACTTTTTGCTACAGTATCATGAAATTTTCCAACCCCCTTCTAATTGCTCATCACCAAATCCTCCGTGGTTTTCCATAATACTCTCAGGCATGAACTTCTCACTTGCTCTAACTGAAGTCGGCCACCTCAGGCAAAGCTTTGCAGCTCTATGTCCTTACAGACTGCTTAACCCCCCGGACAGAAGCTCTGTGCCACTGTACTGGGACTAGGGGAAAGGACAGCATTCCGCTCTTCCCAAAATGATTCTCCTCTTTGTTGAGTAAGTGCTGGTGGGAAGACTGTAGCCCTAGGTTTCTTGGCTTGCCCCTCCCAATGTGGAATCACTGCCTATAAAACAAATGGAGGCAGAGGCCACTGGGTCCCCAAATTCTTAGCCTTCTTTATGTTGGGAAAAGCTTTTACCCTACAAACGGGATGGGAGATGACAACCCCTGCCTACCCAGCCTTGCTGAATGGGAACAGTGCTTCTGCAGGATGGACCTGGGAAGGATGAGAGATGCCAGTGTCTTGCTCCTCATAGAGGGATACTGTAGCCCACTGGAACCTGGAGTTAGAAAGTTCCCCTGCCTTCTTCGACATGTTTTCCTGGAATATAACTTCGACCACACATAACTGGGGAAGGTGATGGAAGCGGGTCATGGCTTAAATGCCATAGATTGCTGTTCGTAGTAAGATTGAGCGGATCTCCTTGAATAAATATTTCTCCATTTGCTATATGTCCTTAAGACAAGTTTAAAGGATTTCAAATTGCTGTTTTTTTAAAAAAATAATTTTCACCAATTACGTTGTTTCACCAAAGAGAAGGTCTGTTGAGCCCTTTGCAGGCTGTCTAGAGAACCCACCACTAAAATTATTTTTCATAAACTTTTAATGTTGGAATTGTTTAGAATTTACACAAAAGTTTCAAAGTCAGTACCAAGAACTCCTGTATAACCACTCACCTAGTTTCCCTTAAAACTTGCATCTGAAGTTTTATCATCTTATATTATCGTGCTGCACTTTTTAAGACGCAGAATCCAACATTGGTACTTTACTGTTAACTGAAGTTCAGAGTTTATTCAAATTTCACTACTTTTTCCACTAACGTCCTTCCCCCACTCCTTTGGTCAGGATCCAATCTTGGATACCACAGAAGCCAATAAAAATTGTGTTATTTTAAGCCATAATCTAGTGTGTCACCAGCAATGTGTCATTCAAGGAGACATTATTTATTTATTTTTAGCAGTTTCAAGTTTTTATTTAAATTCTAGTGGGTTAACATACAGTGTAATATCAATTTTAGGAGTAGAATTTAGTGATTCATCACTTCCATATAACACCCAGTGCTCATCACAACAAGTACCCTCCTTAATGTCCATCACCCATTTGACCCATTCCCTGCCTGGCTCCCCTCCAACAGCCCTCAGTGTGTTCTCCATAGTTAAGAATCTATTTTGTGTTGCCCCTCTCTTTTTTTCCATGATATTCACGTTTTGTTTCCTAAATTCCACATATGTATGAAATCATATGGGATTTGTCTTTATCTGACTGACTTATTTTGCTTAACATAATACACTCTAGCTCCATCCACATCATTGCAAATGGCAAGGTTTCATTCTTTTTTATGGCTGAGTAATATTCCATTGTGTATATATACCACATCTTCTTTATCCATTCATCAGTTGATGGACATTTGGGCTCTTTCCATAATTTGGCTATTGTTGATAATGTTCCTATAAACACTGGGTGTCTATGTCCCTTCAAATCACATACATTATTAAGTTACAAGAGAAAGGTAAGGGAGTATGGAGGAGAATAAATAAAGCAATCTGGAGAGTTATATCTAGAAAATAATTCAGAATGGGGTGACCAGAATATCAGAACAAACTGATAAGAAATGTCCAGGTTTTTTAAGGCACTGCCTCTCTAGGAAGGCTGTGCCTTCATTGAAAAAGTCTTAAACCACCTGTGGAAATTAAGAATTGCATAGATGGAAGTTGCCAAATGGTGTTCCTCAAGGAGACTAGACCCTTCAACACCACTTCAGAAGTTGTAAATAAAGAATAATGGATAAGAAAGCAACGTCCAAAAAATTAAATCAGGTTTTAAGAAAAAGAATGGCAAGTGCAGTTCTTCACAAAAAAAGAGAAACTAAGATCTAATGAAGAATTCACCTCCATCGTCATGGTTGAGGAGCCTTTGTAATGCCAACTCAAAAAAATTCTGGAATTGACTATGTCTTCCCCTCTTCACTTTCAAGAATCAGTTGGAGTTTTTTTCCTTCTTATCTTTACCCTATTTCAATATTATATATTGGTCGTGCATATGGGATGAGCTGCTTTCTTCTTCGTTCATAAGTTGTTGGATCAAAGGGACCCACACTTGAAGTGGATGGAGGGGACAAATTTGTCCCTTAGATACACTGATAATCGAGCTTCTCTACTCACTATAATCGCTGGAATTTCAGGTGCTCCTTCCCAGGAATTTTGATTGGAACTCTAAAAAGCTTTTATGTCCTTAATGTATTCAGAAATGTCCAGCCCAGTCCCTTAGCACCTCACTCCATTACCTTCAAAAGATGGATATATCCTGTGAGTGATATCGTCTTGATGCTTGAGACAGACTTCCTTCCCCTAGCAGTTATTTATTTTCTTTGTATAATGAAACCACAGAGGATTTTATTCCAGCTCTGTAGAAGAGTTTGTCCCAATGCTCCAGCCTCTCAGGTAACCCCAAACTCAAATACTACCCACAATGTATGAGGACTCTCATTTCACCACAGCTGTACAAACACCTGTCATTATCTGTTTATTTGAATGCAGCCATCCAAGTGTGTGTGAACTGGTGTCTCTTTCTGGTTTTAATATTTATGATTAATGATATTTTGTATCTTTTCATGTGATTATTAGCGTTCATACACTTTCTTTGTTAAAATGTCTCCTTAAATCTTTCCCCACATTTTTTTTATGTTCAGTTAGCCAGCATATAGTACAACATAAGTTTTTATTGTAGTGCTCAACCATTCATTAGTTGCATATAACACCCAGTGCTCATCCCAACACGTGCCCTATGAAATACCCATCACCTGGTTACCCCATCCTCCCACCCCTCCTGTCTGTGATCCTCCCCACTTTTTAATCGAGATGTTTGTTTTCTCATAATTGAATTGTAAGATTTCTATATTCTCAAAATAAACTAGTAAATCAGATATTAGATTTGCAAATATTTTCTCCCAATTTGTTATGTGTTTTTTTTTTTATTTTACTAAAGGTGTTTCTTGATATAGAAAAAAATTGAATTTCGATGCAGTTAAAATTGCGACTCCAAAATAGCTGCGTGTTCCTTTTTTATAACTTCCATCTTTTTACTGATAGTCTTTATTAGGTGAATCATTGGCACCATATTTTACTTTCCGTGTTTTCTTCAGTTCTTTGAACAAATGTAAACTCCTCCGAGGGTTTCTATCGACTGCCTTCCCCTTTGTTTGGGTCACATTTTCGTTTTTATGTTCATGCCTCATAATTTTTTTTTTTTGCTAAAAAAGTGGACACTTCAGATTATATAGTATAGAAACTTTGAATTCTGACCATACCAGGAGTTTGTTTGTGTGTTTTAAGATTTTATTTGTCAGAGAGAGAGAGACTACAAGCTGGGGGAGGGGCAGGCAGAGGGAGAAGCAGGCTCGCCACTGAGCAAGAAGGCCAATGCAGGACTTGATCCCAGGACCCTGGGATCATGACCTGAGCCAAAGGCAGACGCTTAACTGACCCAGGCATCCCCCAGGAGTTGTTGTTTGATACTCATTTTTGTGTGATTGATTGAACTATCCTGATCTTATTTTATTTTATTTTTATTTTTATTTAATTTTAATTTTTTATTATGTTCAGTTAACCAACATATAGTACATCATTAGTTTTTGATGTAGTGTTCAACGATTCATTAGTTGCGTATAACACACAGCGCTCATCACAACACGTGCCCTCCTTAATATCCATCACCCGGCTACGCCATCCCCCCAATCCTGATTTTAGAGTCTGTTTCACTCTCCTTTGGCCAGTGAAGTCACAACTCCGTCTTTTTTTAGTCTTGCTTTTATTTATAAGCCTGTGTTCTTGGGGGCAGTCACTGTATCAGTAACCAGCCAATGATGCGTCAGAAGTTTTCCTTAGACCCATTTTGATGGAAGGGTCTATGTATGGTCTGGGAAATATATTCAAAGTTTGGACAACTTGACAAATCAGCCCTGGCTTCTGCTTTCTTCTTGGGTGGGACCGTAAGAGCCTGGGAATGAGGGACTGGCATCTGCTCTGTTTTACCTGGGTGCTTACATAGTGTTGAACAGGTGCGTACCCGGGAATATGTCAGAGCTTTTCTTTTCTTTTCTTTTCTTTCCTTTTCTTTTCTTTAAGATTTTATTTATTTATTTGACAGAGGGAGCCAGCCAGAGAGGGAACACAAGCAGGGGGAGTGGAAGAGGAAGAAGCAGGCTCCTAGCGGAGAAGCCTGATGTGGGGCTCGATCCCAGAACAACGGGATCACGCCTGAGCTGAAGGCAGACGCTCAATGACTGCGCCACCCAGGCGCCCCTTGTCAGAGCTTTTCAAAGCCCACATGGCTGAATGATTTCCTAAATATCCCTTTAAAATGTCTGACTTACTTTCCCCAAACAGCATTACAGCTCTTGGCATCTGTGATTTATCTTCTGCAGTAGTTCCGCCAAATGCTATTGCCAGGCTAATGGACCTCTCTTAGCTCTGCAAGCAATGTAACTTCTCGTAGCCATAGGATTCTCAGGCTCTTCATGCTGTCAGGACTACTCTACCCTGGCGTAGACAGTACTAAGGGTTGGCAATGATGTGAAGAAATTGAGATTATCATGCACTACCAATGGAAATGCAAAATGGTGCATTACTCGAAAAAAATAACTTTTGGCAATATCTTATAAGGTTAAACATAAACTTACTATATCAGCTAACAATATCACTTCAAGGTATTTACTCAAACCTATGTTCATACACAGTTCTCTATGCAAACGCTTATAGCAGATTTAACTGTAATCAATATAAACTAGAAATAAACAATGTGCTTAGATCCACGTAGTAGAATACAGCTTAACAATAAAAGGAAACAAACTAAGGATACATGCAACAAATGGATGATCTCACGAATGCATTATGCTGAATGAAACAAGGCCGACTCAAAAAATTAGATCATGTATAACCTCATTTATATAACATTTCTTCCATAGAAAAAGTCATAAAGACAAAATCAGTTCCAGGATTGCAGGTGGCAAGGGGGAGGTTTCACTAAAAAAGAACACAGGGAATTTTGGGGGGCAAATGGGACTATACTTTATTTTGATTGTGTTGGTGGTTCCACGATCATACACCGTTTGTCCAAACTCTCAGAACTATACACTAAAATTCATGAAATTTGCTGCAATAAATTATACCCAAACTGAAAAAAAAGGAAGAGATGGCAACAAAAAATGTGAATACATCTGTGTGTTCACTCAACACACTAAGCTAGGTCTTTGCAGACAGTTTAATTGCTTTTTCGTTAAGTAGTAGGAGAAGGACCTGTAGCTGTCTTCACAGGGGCCCGTTCCCCTGAGGTCTCCAGGTCTCTAAAACTCCCTTCTGGTTCTCATTCATTATCTTTTAAAATCCCAACGCAGTTCCTCTGTTTGACATCATTTGGAAAGGGACAGACTATATACTAAGCCGCTTTGGTAATTTATTTACTCATGTGAATGTGAATAGTTTTAGTACACGTGCTGGCCTTCCCCTAAATTGTGGATTTTCTGTAAGTCTGCAACCATTGACAGGAAAACCTCCAGGATGAAAATTATATTGAGTGCAGTCAAAATGACAGCCCTTTACTGAGTTGTTTTATAGCCTTTTTATCTGCTATTCACAGCCACAATTCTATGAATTATGCCCATGTGTTCATAATTGTCTGTCTATTTCACAAACAAAAAAACTAAGTGTGGCATAAGTGACTATTCTAAGGGCACCTTTTGATTAGTGCCCAAGAGAGAGTGTCTCCAACTGGATTGATATACTCTTCCCTGGCAGAGATTTAGATCGAGGACTAAAAATTCAGGATTTCCAGCACCTGTTTTCAAGGGCCTGGTGAGTAAGCTTCTGTATTCTGTACACATTTTCAGTGAGAAGTATTATACATGTAAAAGTAGCAATGAAGCTGATGCTATGAGTTATTTGAGCTCAAAATACAATGTCATGAACATTTTTCTGAAACAGTTGGGACTTTATGTCTAATTACAAAATACTTCCCTTAGTAGGAAGTTCAGTGACACTCATGAAACGCTATGTTATGTTCCTTTATGGGCAAAGACATAAGATGGATGACATTCTGATTGAGCAGATGGTAATTTCCTCCCATTTATTATCTTTCCTTGTCATTGTAGGGGATGCTTAAGAGCAAAGTTTAAATGCACAGTTCTTTAGATTCCAGAAGGATCCTCATGAGATTATTTAGATCTGTATTCCCCTTTAATACTATTTTTTATTATATATATATATTTTTAATTTCAGGGGTAGAGTTTAGTGATTCATCATTTGCAAATAACACCCAGGGCTCATTCCATCAAGTGCCCTCCTTACCTCTCCTCCAGCAACCCTCAGTGTGTTCTCTAGAGTTCTGCATCACTTATGGTTTGTCTCCCTCTCTATTTTCATTTTTATTTTATTTTTCCTTCCCTTCCCCTATGTCCATCTGTTTTGTTTCTTAAATTCCACATATGAGTGAAATGACATGGTATTTGTCTTTCTCTACTGATTTACTTCGCTTAGCATAATACCCCTTTAATACTCTTTAACCCAAAGTCTCACCCTTTTCATGACATCTCAAAAAGTTGACAGGGCAGTCATTCAGAGCCATAAATTGTGAAATTAACCATAGAAACATTTGAATCTTGAATCTGCTTCATACTAGACATGTAATTTTAGCAAGTAAATTTTCAGTTTTCTTATCTGTTAAAATAGTGCCAAATTTTAATATTGTTATGACGATTAAGTGAAACATATCAATATCTGAATATATAATTCCCGTATTAGTGAACACTGGACATTCTATTTGTTTTAAAAGTTATAGGTTGTATTATCATGTGTGTCAGAAACTTATAAACACAAATGCCTTTAGGGACAGGAATGTAAAGTGAAGTTGCAAAATGGCCAGGAGGAAAGAGAAGGTAGATAGGAGGTCCAGAAAAGTAGTTACCAGAGAATGGACATACTTTCAAAAGTTCCAAATTCGAATTAAAAATTAAAAAATCTGTTCTTACCACAGAACAGATCTGTAGTCTAGAATTAAACCTTTGGACCATGACTTTGAACCCTCCATCTCTGTAATTCCACTGAGGAACAAGAGTAAAGTGAGGAAGAATGGGTTTTATAGAAGGAAACACCTTCAAATATGGGCCAGCAGGAAAATTAAACAAGATAGACTGAACTACCCTGGATTCTCATGAAATGGCTGGCATAGAGTGAGGAATACAGGAGGGATTGGAGAAGGTTATGTGAACCCAATGTGTGAGGAAAGGCCAATCGAGGATGTAGCCTGCCAGACTTTAGATTCACTCCAGAAGAGTGAATCTAAGAAGAATCTAGAAGCCCTGCATCTCACCCCCACCTTTCCTGAACCAGGATGGAGACAAATAATAACATAGTAATTCCATCCTAATAATAACATAGTAATTCATCAGGATTGTGCTGAATACCTATGTTGTGCTTTTTTATTTTTTTTAAGAGAGGGAAGGGGGAGGAGCAGAAAGAGAGGAAGAGAGAGAGAATCTTAAGCAGGCTCCATACCTTCAAAGGGCTCAATCTCAGAGCCCTGAGATCATGACCTGAGCTGAAATCAAGAGTCCAACACGTAACTGACTGAGTCACCCAGGCGCCCCCCATGTTGTGCTTTTAAAAAATGCATTCTCTCATTTAACTATTATAATAATCCCTTTTAAGTCATCCCACTGCCATCTTTGTTTTATAAAGAAAATGAGGCTCAAAGAAGTTATGTTAGGGCCAGTATGTCTCTGGTTGTAAATGGTAGGACTGCTATTTGAATGAGTATGCATTTCTGGCCAGGGCCCAAGCTCTAACAGCCAAGGCCATACCTTCTTAAGAATTGAATTTAACCAGAATTTCTGGTTGTACATGCCTCTGCTGCTGGTGTGCTAGTATCCCACTACATCTAGTATAGATATACTTAGCTGCTCTGCTGTGCACCTGTCAGCATTGACTTTGGTCTAATGGACACAATAAATAAATGTGAACTCAGTTAAAATAAATTCAATTAAACTTCATATCCCTTGGCATCAGGGAAATACCAATCAAAACCACAATGACATACCACCTCACACCAGTCATGTGTGTGAGGCTAAAATTAACAAGTCAAGAAACAACAAATGTTGGCGAGGATGTGGAGAAAGGGGAACCCTCTTACACTGTTGGTGGGAATGCAAGCTGGTGCAGCCACTCTGGAAAACAGTATGGAGGTTCCTCAAGAAGTTAAAAATAGAGCTACCCTATGACCCAGCAACTGCACTACTAAGTATTTCTCCAAAAGATACAAATGCAGTGATCCAGAGGGGCACCTGTACCCCAATGTTCATAGCAGTAATGTCCACAATAGCCAAGCTGTGGAAAGAGCCCAGATGTCCATCAACAGATGAATGGATAAAGAAGATGTTATATATATATATATATATATATATATATATATATATATATATATATAAAACATATATCTGAATGTGTGTATATATATATAAAACATATATCTGAATGTGTGTGTGTGTATATATATATATAAAACATATATCTGAATGTGTGTGTATATATATATATAAAACATATATCTGAATGTGTGTGTGTATATATATATATAAAACATATATCTGAATGTGTGTATATATATATATAAAACATATATCTAAATGTGTGTGTGTATATATATATATATATAAAACATATATCTGAATGTGTGTGTGTGTATATATATATATATATATATGTGTGTATATATATATATATATATATATATATATAGTATATACATACGATGGAATATTACTCAGCCGGCAGAAAGGATGAATACTTGACTTACCATTTACAATGAGGTGGATGGAACTGGATGGTATTATGCTGAGCGAAATAAGTCAATCAGAGAAAGACAATTATCATACAGTTTCACTCATGTGGAATATAAGAAATAGAGCAGAGGATCATAAGAGAAGGGAATGGGAAGTCGTTAGAGAGAGAGAGATAATCCATGAGAGGCTCTTAACTATAGGAAACAAACTGAGGGTTACTGGAGGGGAGGTGGGTGGGGGGATGGGGTAATTGGGTGATGGGCATTAAGGAGGGAATGTGATGAGATGGGCATTGGGTATTATATGCAACTGATGAATTACTGAACACGACATATGAAAATAATGATGTTGGCTAATTGAATTTAAATTAAAAAAAAGAAAGATGCTTCCTACACAGAAAAAAAGTTCAGTTAAGAGCATAGGCCTAGGAAATCACATTACCTGGGCCCAGAGCTTGACTTTGTCCATTAATACTGTGTAAACTTGCACAAACACTTAATCATTTGTGGATTTGTTGAGAAGATTAAACATATTTTAACATATTAAGTGTGTGTACTTGAAATGAGCAGTATATAAATGGAAGCTGTCTAGACACTTGGGTGACCTGATTTGGGAAATGTATGTGACCTTGGATAAATCATCACCTCTTTCTGCACCTCAGTTCGTTCATTTGCACAGGTAAGATGTTGGCTGTGAGACCTGTAAGGATCCTTTGGTTTCAACAGCATGCAACCATGTAGACCATTTATCTACTAAGTACTTTGTTCAAATCTTTGCTTTAGATCAGAGAATCGTGAAGAATGAACTATTGCTATAGTGAAATAAACAGGGTATTTATATATTCAAATTTCAGTCCAACCTATTTTCTGTTTACCAAATGTTCCTTTCTTTCTTGTTACTACAGAGAATTCAGTAATTCTCATGGAGAATAATACGGAAGTGATGGATTTCTTCCTGGTGGGTCTGACCGATAACCCAGAACTTCAAATTCCGCTTTTTATTGTGTTCACCCTCATTTACCTCATCAGTGTTTTGGGGAACCTGGGGATGATCGTGCTGATTCTCTTGGACTCCCATCTCCACACCCCCATGTACTTCTTCCTCAGTAATCTGTCTCTGGTGGACTTTGGTTACTCTATGGCTGTCACTCCCAAGGTCATGGTTGGATTACTTGTAGGAGACAAGGTCATCTCCTACAATGCGTGCGCTGCTCAGATGTTCTCCTTTGCAGCCTTCGCAACTGTGGAAAGTTACCTCTTATCCTCAATGGCTTATGACCGCTACGCGGCCGTGTGCAAACCCCTCCATTACACCAGCACCATGACGACAGGTGTGTGTGCCCATCTGACAACAGGCTGCTATGTCTGTGGCTTCCTGAATGCCTCCATTCATGTTGGAAACACATTCAGTCTTTCTTTCTGTAAGTCCAATCTGGTCCATCACTTTTTCTGTGATATTCCAGCGGTCATGGCTCTCTCTTGCTCTGATAAACACGTTAGTGAGGTGGTTCTTGTGTATGTGTCAACCTTTAATGTCTTTTTCGCTCTTTTGGTTATAATCATATCCTACCTATTCATATTTATAACCATCTTGAAGATGCAGTCAGCTCAAGGGCACCTAAAGGCTTTGTCCACCTGTGCTTCTCACCTCTCTGCAGTGTCCGTCTTCTATGGGACAATCATCTTCATGTATTTACAGCCCAGCTCCAGCCACTCCATGGACACCGACAAAATGGCATCCGTGTTCTATACCACGGTCATCCCCATGCTGAACCCTGTGGTCTACAGCCTGAGGAACAAAGACGTCAAGAATGCTTTCAAGAAAGTTTCGGACAAGGCAAAATCATCTCTAGGATTAGGATTTTAATATTGTATTAAGCATAATAATCTAGTTTCCTTTCTCTTGGGTCATCCCATTTACATTTTAAGACTTACACTGCATTTAATTCCTGATGTTATATCCTTAATGCTTGAAAAATCTGCTGCCTTGTAAAAATAATGTTCAAAAATATAGTACTTGAACTAGTATGGCTCAAAGAAAGCCATAAAAAGCATGAGTCCTGCTTCTTGAAAAACTTTCTAATGGTATTTGATTTATTCACCTGTTCCATGCCCATTTTCTCTACCACTTGCCTGTGTGAACATACATGTAAATCAATGGGCAAACCAGTCCATGAACAGACACATTAAAGTGTAAAAAAGTGGTAAATTTGGAGGTCAACGAAGTGTAAGCAGTTTTTAATAAAATGATTTAAAATAATTTTGAGGTTAGAATATAAATTTATGTCTAATATTATTTGTTTCTTTAGCTGAATAGCTGCTGTAAAATCTTGAAGAAAGAGTTACATAATTCTAAATAAAAATGTGTGTTTTATTGGCACATTTTATTTAAAGACACAAAAATACTGCATTTAAATGGAGTTATTTCTTTCTTTCTTTATGTGTGTATGTATTTATTGAGAGAGAGAATGGGAGTGTCTAAGGGGGGAGAGGGAGAGGAGAGGGAGTGGCAGAATCTTAAGCAGACTCCACAACCAGCCTGACACGGGGCTCAATCTCACAACCCCGAGATCATGACCTAAGCTGAAACCAAGACTCGGACGCTTAAGTGACCGAGCCTCCCAGATGCCCCTAAATGGAGTTATAGTTTTGCCTGAGTCATTTTGTAGAATCAACAACATGTTCACACTATCGTTTTTAAAAGGACAAAAGATCTAGAATACAAAAAAGGAGGAACATAAAAGCATTTTCCATTATTGACATGTAACCTCAAACTTTCATAATGTTCAAAAAATGCACAGAAAATACCAATAATGCACACTTTTCTGCTTGAAAATGCTTTGAAATGGTTAATGCTTCCCATTTTTTCATACTTCAGTGGTGTTAGGTGATCTCTTTCCCTCCCCCAGAATTCTCCCCCGCTTTATTCAGGCTGACTTCCTTGCTATTTCTTTTTTTTTTTAAGATTTATTTATGTATTTATTTGACAATGAGAGAGACAGCTAGAGAAAGAGGGAACACAAGCAGGGGGAGTGGGAGAGGAAGAAGCAGGCTCCCAGCGGAGGAGCCTGATGTGGGGCTCGATCCCAGGACCCTGGGATCATGCCCTGAGCCGAAGGCAGACCCTTAATGACTGAGCCACCCAGGCGCCCCTTCCTTGCTATTTCTTGATGACTCAAGTGTGCTTCCCCCTAAGGGTCTTAGTACTTGCTGTTCCCTCTGAATGGAATCACCCCTTACTCCATTCAGGGTCTCCTTAAATGTTACCCTATCACAGAGACCTTCTCTGACAACCTTTAAAAAATAGTCAATTTAAGAAACAAAATGGATGAACATAGGGAAAAGGAAAGAAAAATAAAATAAGATTAAAAAAACAGGGAAGCAAACCATAAGAGATTCTTTTTTTTTTTTAATATTTTATTTATTTATTTGACAGAGATAGAGACAGCCAGCGAGAGAGGGAACACAAGCAGGGGGAGTGGGAGAGGAAGAAGCAGGCTCATAGCAGAAGAGCCCGATGTGGGGCTCGATCCCATAACGCTGGGATCACGCCCTGAGCCGAAGGCAGACGCTTAACCGCTGTGCCACCCAGGCGCCCCTCCATAAGAGATTCTTAACTCTAGGAAACAAACTGAGGGTTGCTGGAGGGGAGGTGGGTGGGCAGATGGGGTAACTGGGTGGTGGACATTAAGGAGGGCACTTGAAAGTAATGAGCACTGGGCGTTACATGCAACTGATGAATCACTAAATTCTATACCTGAAACTAATAATACAGTATATATTCATTAAATAGAATTAAAAAAAATTTTTTTAAAGATTTTATTTATTTATTTGACAGAGAGAGACAGCCAGCGAGAGAGGGAACACAAACAGGGGGAGTGGGAGAGGAAGAAGCAGGCTCCCAGCGGAGGAGCCTGATGTGGGGCTTGATCCCAGAACGCCGGGATCACGCCCTGAGCCGAAGGCAGACGCTTAACCACTGAGCCACCCAGGCGCCCCTAAAAAAAATTTTTTTTAAATAGTCACTTTCTCCTTCCCACGTACACCAACTTCTCACCGTGCATTATTCTTTGTAGTCCTTATAAGCACTCACCAGTTGTGTATTTATTTGCCTGTTGCTTTGCTAGCTATCTCTCCTAACTAGAATGCAACTCGATGAGAACGGTGACTTTATCTGTTTCATTCACCACATGATCACCAATACCTAAATGAGTATGGGATTCGTTGTAGATCTTTAATAAATAATTATCAAACAAATGAATAAATTAAGTTTGAGTCCAGTTGTACCATATGTTAAGTCTTTGAGGCTTTGATGATTGTAGTTTATTCCCTGAAGTAACCGTCTAGATATACTTCCAGAGCATTTCCAGAGTTATAGCTTGTTTTCTGCTTTGCTGAAATATTTTAATAGACATTCTCACTCAGTGCCTGCACTCCTCACTTTGGGCTTGATTTCCTGGAAATCTCAATAGCTGCATGACCTCAAATCATTTTATAATTTTTAGTCGGACGTAATAGCTTGTAAATGTCAAGTAAACATCAGACAAGGGCTTATTTAGTAAATTGCAGAAATACATTAAAATGAGATTATATAAAAGTTGGCTGTCTGATTTAATTTGGAAAATTACTTCGTACACACTGATTATACACTGAACTGAAATGATTCAGAATGTCCATGTAGAATCTAAACCAGAAAATATCTGTCAGTAATAAACGTAATGTGCTTCCCAAATCCCAAAGCAATGCACAATCTTTATGCATTTAATTTGTTCCTCAAGGAGCCCCATTCTATACTAAAGCTACCTCTGGGAATGGGCCCTCATGGCTCCATTTTTTTGTCTCTGTCTAATTATAAGCTTCAACATTTCCCTGTTTGTAAGGTTTTGCTTGAATGTACTAGGAGGTCATGCTACTATTTGTGGGACGGTGTAGTGGATCAGAAGACTCCCTTCTGTCTTTATAGTGATGTTTCTCCTACTGAAATTTAATTATTTAATTTTATTTTTTTAAGATTTTATTTATTTATTTTAGAGAGAGAGAGACCATGAGTGGGAGGGGCAGAGGGAGAGGGAACCTCAAGTAGACTCACACTGAGCGCAAGCCTGATGTGGGGCTCCAACTCAGGACCCTGAGATCACAACCTGAGATGAAACCAAGAGTTGATTGCTCAATGGACTGCACCACCCAGGTGCCCCTAATTATTTAATTTTATAATTTCTTCAGAATTACAGGAAATTTTCAAGGACAATGAGAAATGTTCCCATATGAACCTGCATAGGCTAAATAATAGCTAAATCACATATTTAGGGAAAAAAAGAAATACCAAGAAGCTGTGCATGTCCACCCAATACAGGTAGCTCGGTCCCCATCAGTAGTTTAATTGCTTCTTCCAGAAGAAGTTGGGATGAGAAGCTGTAGAGGCTCTCAAGGGAGCATCCCCTGAGCCCCATATCTCTATAATTCACTCCAGGTGCCCTTATATTAGCCTCTGAAAAAGCAACAGCTGTCCACATGGCATTATTTGAGAGAGACCAGATCGCACCCTGGGCTCCGTGGTCATCATACACTCTCTGAATGTTAATAGTCGTCACTGCACTCAGGCCTTCTCCCTACCTGAGGAATTGCTGTGAGCCTGCCACCATGGCCAAGGAACTCACCTCAAGATAAAAGTTGTATTGAGTGGCTTTAAAATGGTAACCCCTTCCTGAGTTATTTTATAGATCTTCCCTTATTTGCTATTACAGACACAGTTCCGTAAAATACGTGGGGGAAGTATTTTGACTATGTTTATCTTACAAATAAAGAGAAGGGAAGTGACCTCTCTGAGGGCACAGTAGGAATTAATGGTAGATTCTGAACTTGAGCCCAGGTTCCTGGGTCCTTGTTAGCATGTTTTCATCCATCTTTTCCTGCCTTAGAGAACTTGAATCCTTTTGACCACTACCTAAGATATAGCTTCTTTACGTTATTTATGGGTTATTTCATGGATGAATTTCTCATTTCGCATTCATTATTCAGGACTGACTGGCCCTTCTCTTCAAGGAGCAAGGTAAGCCACTATATTCCATATATGCTGCTAGTGAAAAATGTAATTCATGCAAAAGGAACTATACATACCATGAGTTGTTTGAGCAGGGAAATAGATGCTTTGAACATTTTTTTCAAAAATAGTAAGTTGAGGCTAGAGTATAAGTGTCAAAAATTCCATTAGCAGGGGGTTTAATGATACTCGTGAGATATCCTGCTACTTCCCTATAAAACATAAGATAGATGACACTCTACTTGAGTACATGATAATTTCCTTTTGTTCACTATAGTTGGTCTCTCACTGGAGGTAAAAGAAAGGGGTAGGGTAAGCGTGAAATGACTCTTCTTTAAGCTACACAGGAAACTAAATGAATTAGCAAGATTGAACTGAAGTTTAACCTTTGTCCTATAATCTCATCCTTATTATCACTGGCACCTTTAAATATGCTGTTGTTGAGGGGGCTAAAAGCACACAGATTCTGATCAAGTCAAAACTGAGTTTCAAACTTGAATCCTCTTCATACTAGTGATATGATGATAAAATATCATATAACTTCTCAAATCCCTAATTCCTTTAATGGTAGAGTAAAAACAATAATACTATCACTGTATACAAGCACACACACACATTTATATGCAAATTATTAACATTAGACCAGGATCATTTTGAAGCACAGATTATTAATGAAATAATGCACACAGTATTTACACATATCAATTTCACTAGAATTTCCTTGTTGTTACTTTTCTCCTTTATTTCTCATTGCTACAGGACATCTCATAATTCCCAAATAACATTGATGGATAACAGCACAGAAGGGACACAGTTCATCCTGCTGGGACTAACCGATGCCCCAGAGCTGCAGATCCCCCTTTTTATCATGTTCACCCTCATTTACCTCATCAATGTGGTTGGGAACCTGGGCATGATGGCGCTGATTCTCCTGGACTCCCGTCTCCACACGCCCATGTACTTCTTCCTCAGTAACCTGTCTCTGGTGGACTTTGGTTACTCTACAGCTGTCACTCCCAAGGTCATGGCTGGATTACTTATAGGAGACAAGGTCATCTCCTACAATGCATGTGCTGCTCAGATGTTCTTTTTTGTAGCCTTTGCCACTGTGGAAAATTACCTCTTAGCCTCAATG
The DNA here is from genome assembly GCF_024610735.1 of Ursus americanus. Taxonomy (NCBI): domain Eukaryota; kingdom Metazoa; phylum Chordata; class Mammalia; order Carnivora; family Ursidae; genus Ursus; species Ursus americanus. The sequence goes on along the minus strand of NC_142150.1, from coordinate 35,416,436 downwards.
GCCTATGACCGCTACGCGGCCGTGTGCAAACCTCTCCATTACACCACGACCATGACGACAGGTGTGTGTGCTCGTCTGGCCATAGGCTCCTATGTCTGTGGCTTCCTGAATGCCTCCTTCCATGTTGGAGACATATTCAGTCTGTCTTTATGTAATTCCAATCTGATCCATCACTTTTTCTGTGATGTTCCAGCAGTCATGGCTCTCTCTTGCTCTGGTAAACACATTAGTGAGGTGGCTCTTGTTTTTATGTCAAGCTTTAATGCCCTTTTTGCTCTTCTGGTTATATTGATTTCCTACCTATTCATATTTATAACCATCTTGAAGATGCAGTCAGCTCAAGGGCACCAAAAGGCTTTATCCACCTGTGCTTCCCACCTCACTACGGTGTCCATCTTCTATGGGACAGTCATCTTCATGTATTTACAGCCCAGCTCCAGCCACTCCATGGACACAGACAAAATGGCAGCTGTGTTTTATTCTATGGTTATACCCACGCTGAATCCTGTGGTCTATAGCCTGAGGAACAAAGAGGTCAAGTGTGCATTCAAGAAGGTGGTGGAAAAGGCAAACTTTTCTATAGGATTAGCAATTTAACATTACACAAAGCATAATAATTTTGTTTAATTTCACTCAGACTTCCTCATGCAATGAGCTACTTTCTATGTCCCATGCTGCATGTAAATTCTGAAGTAACATCCTTATCTCTTCAAAAGTCTATTGTCTTGTAAAAAGAAAACATACTCAGAAATATAATACTTGAGTAAGAGTAGCTAATGGGAAGCATTAGAAATTTGGGGACCCGCTTGTCAAAACTGGCTAATATTTGATTTGTTCACTTGTTGCACTTATTTTTTCTCTGCCACAGGCCAACGTACATGTCAAGCAGGAGCCCAAACAAGCCCCATGTACCCCATGGAGGCATATACGCACTTGCAGTGGGAAATTTGTCAGGGGCAAATGGAGTGTGGCTAGTTTTTAATAAAAATAATTTAAGTAGTTAATTGAAATATTAAATATAAAGTTAGGTCTAATTATAATTATTTCTTTCATTGAACAATTGTTTTAAGATTCTGAATAGGAGAAGAGTCATGTACTTTCAAATGAGAGTGTGTACTTTTTGGTCACATTTTATTGAGTGATACAGATCAGATGTAAAGGAATTAATATTTCTGTCTTGACTGACTCATCTTGCAGAATCAACATGTTCACATTATAATTTTCAAAAAGATAAAGAATAGAATCACCTAAATTCCATAGCTTACCTTAGGGTTCTTTCTTGGTGTTACATATGCTATGACTTTGGACAAATGTATGGTGGATGAATCCACCATTATAGTATCATACAGAGTATTTTTACTGCTCTAAAAATCATCTGTGCTCTGCCTAGTCACCCCTCTCTCCCCAAGCCCCTGGCGGTTACTGATCTTTTTGTGTCTCCATAGTTCTGTGTTTACCAGAATCTCATATAGTTGGAATCATACAGTACATAGCCTTTTCAGATTGGCTTCTTTCATGTAGTACTATGCATTTAAAATGCCTCCATCTCTTTCCATGGCTTCATAGCTCGTTTCTTTCTAGGGCTAATTATTCTACAGTTTATTTACCCATTAACCTAATGAAGGACATCTTGGTTCCTTCCAGTTTTGGTAAGTATGCATGAAGCTGCTGTAACATTCATGTGCAGGTTTTCATGTGAACATAAGTGTTCAACTCACTTGGGTAAATACCAAGAACAAAGATTGCTACATCATATGGAAAGGGTATGGTTAGTTTTTTAACAAACCTCTATACTGTCTTCCAAAGTGGCTGTCCCATTTTGTATTTTGGCCAGCAATGAATGAAAGTTCTTGTTGTCCCACCATCACTGTATTGTCAGTGTTCTGGATTTTGGCCATTTTTACTAGGTGTGTAGTGAAATCTATTGGTGTTTTAATTTGTATTTCTCCAATGACATAGGATATAGATCATCTTTTTTTTTTAAGATTTTATTTATTTATTTGACAGAGAGAGACAGCCAGCGAGAGAGGGAACACAAGCAGGGGGAGTGGGAGAGGAAGAAGCAGGCTCATAGCAGAAGAGCCTGATGTGGGGCTCGATCCCAGATCACCGGGATCACGCCCTGAGCCGAAGGCAGACACTTAACCGCTGTGCCACCCAGGCGCCCCATGGATCATCTTTTAAAGCACTTATTTGCCATCTGTATCTTCTTCTCCTCCTCTTTCCCCTCCCCTCCCCCTCTATTTCCCCCTCCTCCCCCTTCTCCTCCTCCTCCTCTTTCTTCTTCTTCTTCTTCTTCTTCTTCTTCTTCTTCTTCTTCTTCTTCTTCTTCTTCAGAAAGAGGGAGTGATGGAGAGGGACAGAGGGAGAAGGAGGGAGAGAGAGGGAGAGAATCTTATGCAGCCTCCATGACGAGCATGGAGCCCTACTTGGGGTTCAATCTCACAACCCTGAGATCATGACTTGAGCTGAAACCAAGAGTTGGGCACTTAACCAGCTGAGCCACTCAGGAGCTCCTGTATTATTCTCTTTGGTGAGATGTCTGTTAAAGCTTTGGCCCATTTTAAAATTGAGTTGTTTTCTTATTAAGTTTTAAGAGTTCCTTGTATGTTTGGCATAACGGTTTTTTGTTTTTTTTTTACCAGACGTGTCACTTGCAAGTATTTTCTCTCAGTTTGAGGATTGTTCTTCCATTCTTTTGACATTTTCACAGAGCAAACATTTTTAACATTAATGAAGTCTAGTTTATTATTTCTTTTATGAATTGTGCCTTTAGCGTCATATCTACAGAGTTATCCCCATCTCCAAGGTAATCTTTTCTCCCAATACCACACTGTCTTGATTACTATAGCTTTTCAGAAAATCTTGAAGTTAGGTGGGGTCAATTTTCCAATATTGTTCTTCTATATTGCACTAGCTATACTGTATCTCTTGCCTCTCTGTATAAGCTTTAGAATCAGCATGTTGATATTTGTAAAATACCTTGCTGAGATTTTGACTTGGATTGCATTAGAGCTATATGTCAGGTTAGAAGAACTAACATCTTGACAATATTGAGTCTTCCTATTCATGAACATGGAATATCTCTTCATTTACTTAGGTATTCCTTGATTTTGCTCATCAGAGTTTAGTTTTCTCATATACATCTTGTACATATTTTGTTGCATATATACATAAGTATTTCATTTATTGGGTGTTAGTAATCTGTTTCTTACCATAATTACAAGTCTTTAAATGTCTGTTGCTGTATAGATAAATTATACACTAAATTGCAATATCATGCCCGTGATTTAGATTTGGAGAATTCTTTTTTTTTTTTTTAAGATTTTATTTATTTATTTGACAGAGAGACAGCCAGTGAGAGAGGACACACAAGCAGGGGGAGTGGGAGAGGGAGAAGCAGGCTCCCAGTGGAGGAGCCTGATGTGGGGCTTGATCCCAGAATGCCAGGATCATGCCCTGAGCCAAAGACAGACGCTTAACAACTGAGCCACCCAGGTGCCCCTAGATTTGGAGAATTCTGATGACAAATTATTGCTGTAGTAAAATTATGCTTCTATATCTGAATTTCTTTTTTATTAATTATTCTGTTCCTTTACTTTCCTTCACTATGGAGAATCTCATGATTCTCAAATCACATTCATGAAAAATAGTATAGAGGCAAATGAATTTAGCTTGGTAGGACTAACCGATGGGGCCGAACTTCAGGCCCTACTCTTTCTTCTGTTCACCCTCATCTATCTCATTGCTCTGGTTAGGTACCTGGGGATGATCATGTTGATTCTGTTGGGCTCTTGTCTCTACACGCCCATGTACATTTTTCTCACTAACCTATCACTAGTAGACTTTTGTGACTCCTAGACAGTTATTCCAAAGATGACAGCTGGGCTCCTACTAGGAGAGACAAGGTCACCTCTACAATGTGTGTGCTGCTCAGATGTTCTTTTTTGTAGCCTTGACTCTGTGGAAAATTTTCTCTTGGCATCAATGGCTTATGACTACTACACCACAGTATGTGACCCCTTACATTATACTACCACCTGTGTCCACCTGTGCATCTCACTTCACTGCAGTCTCCACCTTCTATGGCACAATCATTCTCATAAACTTACAGCCCAGGTCCAGTCATTCCATGGACAGAAACAAAATCCCATTCATGTTCTATACTAAGTTCATTCCCATGCTGAACCTTCTTGTCCTAAGTCTGAGGAACAAAGAAATCAAGAGTGCATTCAAGAAGGTTGTTAAGAGTTAAAATTGTCTTTAGAATTGGGATTTTAATGTTGGAGATTGTGCAATAATCTCGTTCCATTTCTCTCAGAACTTCCCCATACTGTGAGTCACATTTTAAGTCCAACTCTACATTTAATTCCTGAAATTATACCCTTTCCCTTCAAAAATACATTGGCTAGTAAAAAGTAAATGTCCACAAATGCAATAGCTGGACAAGGAAGGCTCAGGGAACTCATAAGAAGCTTTGGATCCTGGATATATAAAAACTTCCTAATGGCATTTGGTTTATTCACTTGTTCTACATGCGTGTCCTCTACTTCATGTCAATGCAAATATACATGTTAAACAGGAACACAAACAATCCCATGGACAGAAACACATGCATGTGCTCCATATGGGCATGTGGGCACATACTCATGATGGTGGGAAATTTGTCAAAGGTAAATGGAATATATGTAATGTCTAATAAAATAATTTAGAATAATTAATTGGGTTATTGCCAATATTATTGATTTTTTTATTTGGATAACTTTTCTAAGAGTCCTAATTAAAGAAATGAGTCATGCTTGCCACTTGTATTCAGCATAGCACTGGAAGTCCTAGTCATAGCAATCAGACAAGAAAAAAATAAAGGGCAACCAAACTGGTAAGGAAGAAATTGTCACTATTTGTAGATGACATGATACCATACATAGAAAACCCCAAAGACAACACTAAAAAAACATTAGAAGTAGTAAATGAATTCAGTAAAGTTGCAGAATGCAAAATTAATACACAGAAATTGATTGCATTTCTATACCCTAATAATGAAGTAACAGAAAGAGAAATTAAGAAAATAATTCCATTTACAATTCCACCAAAAAAAAAAGAACACTTAGAGGGGCACCTGGGTGGTGCAGTCAGTTAAGCATCTGACTCTTGATTTCAGGTCAAGTCATGATCCCAGGGTTGTGGGACTGAGCACTGTGCTGGACTCTGTGCTCAGTGCAGAGTCTGTTTAAGACTTTCTCCCTCCCGCTGTGCACCATCCTCCCCGACTCTATCTCTCTCTCTCTTTCTTTCTAAAATAAATAGTCTTTTTAAAAAAATACCTAGGAAAAACTTAACCAAGGAAGCAAAAGACCTATACTATGAAAATTATAAAACATTGATGAAAGAAGTTGGAGACAAAAATAACAAATGAAAGATATTGCATGCTCATGGATTGAAAAATTTATTGCTGAAATGTCCATACTACCCAAAATAATCTACAGATTCAGTGCAATCTCTATCAATATACCAAAAGCATTTTTCACAGAACTAGAACAAATAATACTAAAATTTATATGGAACCACAAAAGACTCCAAATAGTCAAAGAATCTGGAAAAAGAACAAAGCTGAAGGTATCACAATCCCAGATTTTAAAATATACTATAAAGTTGTAGTAAGCAAAACAGGATGGTACTGGCACAAGAATAGACACATAGACTACTAGAACAGAACAGAGATGCTTATATGCTTTTATGGTCAATTAATCTTTGACAAAGGAGGAAAGAATATACAATGAGGAAAAGACAGTCTCTTCCATAAACGGGGCTGGGAAATTGGACAGTTACATGCAAAAAAATGAAACTGAACCACTTTCTTACACAAGACACAAAAATAAACTCAAAATTGATTAAAGACCTAAATGCAGACCTAAAACCATAAAACTTCTAGAAAACATATACACAATAAATTCTTTGATAGCAACCTTACCAACATCGTTCTAGATATGTCTCCTCAGGCAAAGGAAACAAAAGCAAAAATAAACTACTGGGACTACATCAATATAAAAAGCTTTTGCACAGTGAAGGAAACCATCAACAAAACAAAAAGGCAACTACTGAATGGGAGAAGATATTTGCAAATCATATATCTGATAAGGGGTTAATATGCAAAATACATAAAGAATTTATGCAATTCGACACCAAAAAAAATTAGTTGATTTAAAAGTGGGCAGAAGACCTGAATGGACATTTTCCCAAAGAAGACATACAGAAAGCCAACAGACACATGAAAAGATCTTCAACATCACTCATCGTTGGGGAAATGCAAACCAAAACCACAATGAGATATAACCTTACACCTATTATAATGTCTAAAATAAAAAGGACAGGAAATAACAAGCGTTGGCAAGAATGTGGAGGAAAATGGGAAAGTGGGAAAGTGAATTTGTGCAACTACTGTGTGAAACAGTATGGCACTTCATCAAAGTAAAATGTTTGTTGCAGCATTATTTACAACAACCAAGATATGGAAGCAAACCGGGTATCCACTGATAGAGAAATATTTCATTATAGTACTCATCCATAAAAGAGGATGGGATCTTGCCATTTACAATAACGTGGAGGAACCTAGAGGGTCCTTTGCTAAGTGAAATACGTCAGTCAGAGGAAGACAAATACCATATACTTTCATTTGTATGTGAGATCTAAAAAACAAATGAACAAACAAACAAATAAAAAGAAGAAACAGACCCACAAATGCAAAGAGCAAACTGATGGTTGCCAGAGGGGAGGGGTGTACAGGGATGGGCAAAATGGGTGAAGGGGAGTGAGAGATACAGACTTTTACTAATGGAATGAGTAAGTCACAGGAAAAAAGGTACAGCATAGGGAATACGGTCAACGGTATTGTAATAGCATTGTATGGGGTCAGATGGTAGCGACACTTATGATGAATACAACAGAACATATAGACTTGTCTGATCACTATGGCCTATGCCTGAAACTAACATAACATTGTGTGTCAAATTATACTTCAGTTTATAAACAAAATAAACAAATAAATGACCACAAATTGAGAGAAGCAGGATTGAGGAATAGGAAGTCCAAATTCATGTTCCCTTAAAGAAACACAGATTTAACACTATAAGTAACATAATGCTCTTATGAGAAGTCCAAAGTCCAGTTCAATGTCTCGTTTGTTGAAGTCCTAACCCACCGTACTTCACAAAGTTATCTTATTTGGAACTAGAATTGTTGCAGGTTTAATTACTTAAGATGGGGTCGTACTGGTGTTAGAGTGGGCCACACATCTAATAGGACTCATGTCCCTTTAAAAAGAGAAATGTAGACAGACACAGGCATAAGGGGAGAACACCATGTAGAGACGAAGATAGAAGTCAGGAAGATGTAGCGGACCAAGGAATGCCAAAGAACACCAACGCATCGCCCAGATGCTCAGAGACAGATGTGAACAAATTCTCCCTTTCAGAAATCACAAGCCACCAGCAGAACCAGCCCCATCGACACATTGACCACAGACTCCTAGGGCCAGAAATGTAAGACAATAAATCTCTGTCGTTTAAGCCACCTGTTTGGGGTACTTTTTAATGGCAATCTTAGGGAATTAGTACAGGTAATGATATGGGTGAACCTCAGACAGAACGTGCTCGGTGAAGGAATCCAAAGTCTACACACACTAGGATTCAACTTACAGGGCATTCTTGCAAAGGCAAAATTACACGGACAAAAGCAGTTTAGTGGTTGCCAGGGGCTGCAGGTGGGAGAAGGGACTTATCGCAAAGAAGCTGGGGTTTGGTTTAGGTGATGGAACTCCTCTGTATCGCGATTGTGCTAGCGGTTACATGACCTTGTAAATGGGACCAAACTCGACATTTATACAACAGAAACTGGGGATGTTATTGTTTGTATTCTACTTTAATTAGAAAGTGGGAAAAAATAGAAATAACAAGTGATATGAAAACATGCGTGCACCTTAATCAAATGCAGCTAGGGCCCCACAGGCTGCTTAATTGCTTCTCCCTCAGAAGCTGGATGAGAGCTCCGGATGCCCTCCTGGGGGACAGGCACAGAGATCTCCGTGCCTACATGACTCCCTCCTGATTCATGAGTTAGGCCCTGAAATCCCAACATGACTCAGCATGACATCATTTGTAGAGGGACCAGACCATGTATTCATGCGCCCCTTTGGCCATCATGTATTCATCTGACTGTGAATAGTTGCTAGTACACGCAGACCTTCCTCCCTGACCCTGAGAATTTGCTTCAAGCCTGTGGTCATGGGCAGGGAAAACATCTCAACATGAACGTTGTATTGCTTGACTTTAAAGGGATAACCCCTCAGCGAGGTGTTTTATTGACCTTCCCTCCTTGGCTTATCACAGACCCAATTCTGTGAATGATGTCGGAGAGGTCATTTTATTCTTTATCTTCCAAATCAGGAGAGAACAGGTGACTCCTCCAAAAGCCTGGTAAGAATCTTTGGTGGATTAAGGGTTACCTGCGTAGAGGTCTTGAAATATTTGACTGATACCTGATAGAGAACATCTCTAACAGTATATATGCTTTATTCCATGGCGAATTTCAGACTCACTATTCGGGATTTCCTGTCCCTTCTTTTCTAGCAGCAAGGTGAGCTTCGATGTTCCATATATACTTTCAGTGAGAAGTATAATTCATGCAAAAGCTGTGGGGCAGCTCTACCTACTATATATTCGAGCACAGAAATAGATGCTTTGAACATTATTCCTAAAGCAGTGAGCTGAGGCTGGGATTTAAAAATCAAGACTTCCGTCGGTGGGGAGTTTCATGCTGCTTATGGAATATATTCATGCTGCTGTCTTTTTTTGCTGTCACCAAAAAAAGATAGGTGATGCTCTGATGCTCTTATTCGGTAAGGTTCTTTTTGTTGTTTTTTTTTTTAATAAAAAATTTTTATTATGTTATGTTAGTCACCGTTTTAAATTCATCTTATTTACTATCTCTCTCCTCTCACTGGAGGTTAAGAAAAACAGAAAACATGAAATAACCATTCTATAAACTCCAAAAGTGTTCTGATTAGATTAACCTGACCCGTACTCCAGTGTAATCTTCCCCACATAATGTCGTCCTTACTCCTCTTGCTAGCATGTCTGCAGATGCTGATGATGAAGTTGATTGGGTCACAGCTGGATTTGAATCTTGAATCTTCCTCATCCGAGGAATTGTAGAGCTTTACAAAACTCCTCAAATCCTCAGTTCTCTTCATGGTGATGTGGGAGTAATAATTCTACTTATCTCACAATAGTACCGTGAATTTAAATGAAATGATATGTGTTTACATACATGTATGTGAACACATGCAGAAATACATATAGATATACAGATGTGCATGTAGCTCTTGCTGTTTGTAGAACACGCCACATTCTAAGAGTGGTTACGATTGTCAGCGGCTGACAAACCTAATGACTTTGGACCCTGGGCTTCTGGAAGGAAGATGTGCAGAAGCGGGAGGACAGTGGGAGAGGATGATTAGCAGAAGAGAGATGTCTTTGTAAAGCCTTCAAACTCAAATTAAAAAGATTTAAGACACTGTTCCTCCGCAAGAACATATCACATAAAAAAAAGTTTTAAATGTGGAGCTCATCACCAAAACAGACCTGCCGGCCAAAGACAGCCAACAGACCAGGACCTTTCAGCCCTTGATCTCAGTGATTCAACTATGAGAGGATAGTAATGAGAGGAAGAATGAGTTTCAGAAAGGACATTCTTTGACTCATGCTAAAATATGGATTTTAAGAAAGAAATTACACTGAAGAATGGCTCATTTGGAATGGCTACAACAGCTGCTCGAGCTGGCAGAGGACGGACAGACTGAGGAACACTGGAAGGGAGAAAATCATCAGTGGACCAAGTGTGTCAGAACAAGGAAATCAAAGAGAGGCTCTAAGGTTTCAGAACTGATCCCCTGCCCCGAATCCCTACATGTTATCCCACATCTTTCTCAAACGTAAGGGCTATCATTCCATCTATTAATAATACTACAGCTAACATATATGTTAGGCCATGCTAACCACCCAGCATTTTGCCCATTGTTTATAAGGCATGATGTCTTTATTTCCCTCAACAATACCTTGAGGTAGATCTCATGACAATCTTCATTTTGTATATGGAGAAAATCAGGTCCAGGTACTGAGGTTGGAACCAACGACCCTTCGGTAGTCAGGGATAGGGCTGATGTGCCCCTCTTCCCAGAGCCCAAGCTCTACACCCGACGCTGTGCCTTGCTGTCTGAATTGCCTCTGCTGGTTGTATATGCCCCTACCTACTGCTCCAGTCACCCCACTACATCTACTCTGCTTGTATGCCTCCGTTACCCAAGTATAAAGCCCCAAACGCTGATTTTGGGACAATGGAAACAATGAGTAATTGCAAATTGAGTTAAACTCAATGTTTTAAAAATTAAAACTAGCGGACTAAAGAAAAAATCTTTGGGTATAAAACTTAACTTTGGCAGTGATAATTTTACAAATTAGATACATTATTCAACCTCTGTGCCTCATTACTTAAATGGGCTTAATTACTAGTCAGTCTCGTGGGGTCATTGAGAAAAATGAATGAATACACACACACTGTCTAGAGCAGTTCTTGACACATGAGCAACACAGAAGTGTCAAAATTTACAAGCTCATGGAACTGAAATGACATATATTTGATTCCAGACCTGCCATCTTGATCAAGACATTCCTTTTTCCACATCTCAGTTTACAAATTTACAAAATTTAGAAAGTGGGAGATGATCCACAAGGATCCTTTAGTTTCATCTACATATAACTATGTTGGTAATTCATGCATTAAATTTTATTGTCAAGTTCATAGTAGAGACTTGAATAATTTTGAAGTCCGAATTACTGCTATGATGAAAAAATACATGTCTATCATCTTTCTTTCTTTCTTTTCTCTCTTTCTTTCTCCTCTCTTTCTCTCTCTCTCTCTCTCTCTTTCCCTTCAGGAATCTGTTTAAATTACACTTAAATTGCCTTTTTGTTTTTGACTCTGTTCCTTTATTTCTCATTGCTACAGGGCTTCCTGTGATTCCCTAGCAATACCCATGGAGAACAACACGGAAGTGACTGAGTTCATCCTGCTGGGACTAACCAGCGCCCCAGAGCTGCAGATCCCCCTCTTTATTGTGTTCACTCTCATTTACCTCATCAATGTGGTTGGGAACCTGGGGATGATGGTGCTGATTCTGTTGGACTCCCATCTCCACACGCCCATGTACTTTTTCCTTAGTAACCTGTCTCTGGTGGACTTTTGGTACTCTACAGCTGTCACTCCCAAGGTCATGGCTGGATTACTTATAGGAGACAAGGTCATCTCCTACAATGCATGTGCTGCTCAGATGTTCTTTTTTGTAGCCTTTGCCACTGTGGAAAACCTACTTTTGGCTTCAATGGCCTATGACCACTACACAGCCGTGTGTAAACCCCTCCATTACACCACCATCATGACGACCAGTGTGTGTGCACAACTTGCTATAGGTTCCTACGTTTGTGGTTTCCTGAATGCCTCCATCCATATTCGGGACACGTTCAGTCTGTCTTTCTGCATGTCCAATGTGGTCCATCACTTTTTCTGTGATGTTCCAGCAGTCATGGCTCTCTCCTGCTCTGATAGACATGTCAGTGAGCTGGTTCTTGTTGTTGTAGCAAGTTTCAATATTCTTATTGCTCTCCTCATTATCTTGATTTCCTACCTGTTCATTTTTATCACCATCCTGAAGATGCACTCAGCTGAGGGATATCAGAAGGCTTTATCCACCTGTGCCTCCCACCTTACTACAGTGTCCATCTTCTATGGGACAGTCATCTTCATGTACTCTCAGCCCAGCTCCAGCCACTCCATGGACTCAGACAAAATCACATCTGTGTTCTACACTATGGTCATCCCCATGCTGAACCCCCTGGTCTACAGCCTGAGGAACAAAGAGGTTAAAACTGCATTCAAGAAGGTGGTTGAGAAGGCAAAATTGTCTCTAGGCTTTGCCTCTTAAAGTTATAGGATCCACAATGACCTATATCATTGTTGTCAGGTCTCTAACATGCAATGACTCACATTTTTTTAATGAAAGTATAATTAACACCTAGTGTGATATTGGTTCAGGTGTACAAATAATGATCCAACAATTCTATACACTACCCAGTGCTCACCACAATAATTACAGGCACCATCTGTCACCAAGCACCATTATTACCATCTTATTGACTATATTCCCTATGCTGTACTTTTCATCTCCATGACTTATTTCTTTTGTAACTGGAAGTTTGACCTCTTAATCCCCTTTATCCCTATCACCCATCCCCACACCCAACTCACCCACTGGCAACCACAAATTCTCTGTATTTAAGATTCTGTTTTCTGTTTGTCACTTATTTTCTTTGATCATTTGTTTTGTTTCTTAAATTCCACATATGATTGAACCACATGACATTTTTTAATGCCTGCACCACACCTAACTTACTGAGGTGATACCATTTCCTATTCCAAAGTCTATCATCTAAAACAGAAAATAGTATTCCAAACATGTCATATCTGAACAACGATGACCAAGAGGGACCTTAAGAATTTGGGGGCTCTGCTTATAATAAACCTTATTAATTACATGTTATATGTACTCTACCATATGGCAACGCAAGCCTATATGTAAACCATGGAATACACAAACCCGTGAATAGAAGCATATGCAGGAATCCCATATGTGCACATAGACACAGGAGTGGGGAATTTGTTCAAGTAGTTGGATGCAGTATGCCTAGTGTCTAATAAAAAATTTCAAATAATCAATTTGAGTATCAGAATATAAGTTTAGGTCTGACATTTTTTTCTCTAGTTGAAAACGATTTCGAGAGACCAAATGAAGAAAAACATTACATAAACTTTTAAATGAAGATACATGTTTTTTGGGCACATTTATTCAGAGCTACAAACATACAATGTTTCAAAGGAATTAATTTTTCTATCTTCAGTACTATTTGGCAGAATAAGTATGGTCACAGTATAATTTTCAAAAGCAAGAAGACGAGAGTACAAGAAAACATGATCAATTGATAACAAAGAAATTTTTCAATTTTTCTGTATAAGACTACCACCTCTTCAACTGTGTAAGATGAATGCAGTATGATAATATTATCTATTTTTCTCTCTGGAAGTACTACAAAATGACTAGTGCCCCTCATGCAGGGACACTTTACTTTCAGATGAGCTACGTCATGTCTTGCCACTCTCCTGCTTGCTCCTTGCACTTCACTCACACTGAGCGCCCTGCTGTTCCTGGACAAACCAAGCTCCCTCCTGCCTCAGGGTCTTTGTACTTGCTGTTGCCAACGCTCAGAAAGCTCCCTCACGTCCCTCAGGTCTTTGTTGAAGTGTTACCATATCACAGTCTCCCCGCCCCCCATGGACACTCTTCTCAACTTGCTTTATTCTGCATAGTCCTGATCAGTACTCAACTGTTTCTGTTTACTTGTTCGTTAGTCTGTTTATTCATTTACCTGTCTACCTCGAATGTACACTACATAAGAAGAGTGACTTTATCTTCTTTGCTAATAACTTCATCCCCAGTAATTAAATTATGGCCTGGTTCATACTAATTTCTCAACAAACATTTGTTAAATTAATGATAGTTGTTGAGTCCAGCATATATACATAAATATATTGGAACCACTGGTAATTAGAGTTGATTACCCCTTATATAATTCTTTTTTTTTTCATTATATAATTCCTTAGAAAAGAATTTTAGAGCATTTCATAAGATGTAAAAAAAGTATTCTTTTATTCCCTATTTACATTTCCCACTTTTGGACAAATAACTTTTTGGAAACCACACTATCAAGCAGATCATATAATACTTTTAAAAAATTTTTTATTAGAAATTTCTCATTAAATGAAAAATAACATGTGAAATGCATTTTATTTAGTAAATTGTAATAATACAAAATATGAGACCGCAAAAAGTTTCCTGATTCAATTTGCAAAATTCCTTCATAAATTATGATCATTTAATCAACTCCAATGACTCTAAACATCCATAGAAAATGTAAGCATGACAGAGGCGCCTGGGTGGCTCAGTCAGTTAGGTGTCCAACTCTTGATTTCAGCTCAGGTCATGATCTCAGGGTTGTGAGATTGAGCCCTGCATCAGACTCCACACGGCATGGAGCCTGCTTGAGATTCCCTCTCTTTCCCTCTCTCTCTGCCCCTCTACTGCCCCTCACTCACTCTCTCTCTTACTCTCTACAAAAAAATTAAAAATGTAAGCATGACAATACTTTACAACAATAAACATAACATACCTCAAGATACTAATATAATATACAATCATTTTATTTTATTTGACTTTTAGGTGAGCTCAATTTTATAATAAAGCTACCCAAAGGAATTTGTACCCATGTTCCTTCTCTAACTCTCTAACTTTAAAAACATTCAACTTCTCGAGACTTGCAAACTTGTGCTTGAATGTCCTAAGAGGGTCATGCTGACAATGGTTGGGTCTGTGTGATACAAAAACAAATATCTGTTCTGAAGTCCTATGAAGTCTGGAGCCTTTTTAAAATAATTACTTCAACTATATCTTTAAATTTGAAAGTGATTATAGATTTTCAAAATATTTGCTGAGATATTATAGACAAGTCCCACATACCTCTCACCCAGCTTCCCCTAGTGTTAACATCTTACTTTATCATAATACACTAGTCAAAACTAAGAAACCAGCACTGATACATTACTATTCTCTAAACTTCAAGAATTCATGCAGATTATTATTTATCGACTAATGTTATTAGCTCTTACAGGATCCAATCCAGGATCCAACCCTGAATATATATATTGTCCTATCTCCTTAGTCTTCTCTGATCTGTGACAGTATCTCAGTCTTTCCTGGATTTTCACCACTTTAATAACTTTGAGGGCTACTGCATGGGTATTTTGTAGAAGGTCTTTCAATTTACCTTTGTCTGATTTTGTTGGTCATGGTTACACAGCGGTTTAGGTGTTGAGAGAGAGTGAGAAGACTCTTCTTATCATGTCTGATCAGGGGACGCATATTACCAACACGACTTGTCACTGGGGATCTTTACCTTAATCACCTAAACCAGATATGTCTGCCAGGTGCTTCAATGTAATGCTACTTCCCCCCCCCCACATGCTGTATATTTTAGAAACTAAGTTCAGGCCACACTCAGGTGGAAAGGACTACACTCCACCTCCTAGGGGAGCCTAAATATATTATTTAGAGTTTTTCTATAAGAAAGATTTGTTTATTTACTTACTTAGTTTCTTACTTATCAGCATGGACATATATACATGTGCTTTATGCTTTGGGGTACAATGTAGTCCCATGTTATTTACTTTATCTTTCAAATTGTTGCATCTTTGGCCATTGGGAGCACTTTCAGTTTTACTCTTGTTTCCCTTTGACACACCCAAGCCTCTTGTTTTCTGGGCTCCTCCTTACTGCCTGGACTGCAAGATGCTCCAGGTTCCTCTTGTGCCATTCCTGTTCCAACCCAATAATCAGCTCTTTCTCCAAAGAGCCCATCGCACTCTCAGTTGTAACTCAAATGAACCCAAATCCTCCAGCCTTCTTTCCTTTAACTGGTAAATTAAATAGCAACTGCTACAGGAGGCTGAGTACCTTCCTAAATGGTTTTGAGGTGGCTTTGAGTAGGGATCATGTGTGTATAAGTTTTCTTTTGTCTCTCTGTTCCTGTTTCAAATCCCTGCCTTTGTCTCACTTGTCCATCACTTTGGGCACCACACCGCCTCCTGTGGCTCTTCTTTTCCTGACTCTACGCTGCTTTTCCCCAGGGTGACAGAAACCACTCCCTCTCCTTCATTCTGCCAAAGAACCAGTTACACCATGATCTTGTACTCCGACAAAATGGAGCAGAAGTGAAGCCCAGAATGGTGGATTGCTACAAAGTAGGTGTTCTGTGTAACTGACCCTCAGGTTCATGAAGCATCACCTGCTGCCAAAACAGCTCTTATCAGCCATCTCCTAAAACCTTGGCTTCCCATCATGTTGTTAAGCTCTGTTCATCTCTCTTCTCAAAGTTGAAAGTCTCAAAGCCCTATCTCCCTAGCTACTCTGGGAAAAGACGACATACATTTACTCTACCATGCAGGATGGGAAAATACTTAGAAACTATGTAAAGCAAAGAATAATCATAAACTAGATTGTAGAGTATACATTTAATGAGATTTGTGCCCCACCATCCAACCAAAACCACTCAAAGTCACCCACCAACTTCCTATCATTATGCCAGTTCTTAGTCTTGATATTGCTTAACGTACCAGCAGCTCCAACATATCCATTTCCTCTTGATGCATTTCTCATCACTTGGTTTCTTGGACACCACTTATCTTCACTAGGTACTCATCACTCTGACCTTATATTAAGAAAGTTCCAGGTTTCAGAAGCTCAGATTCAGTTACTAACTGTGTGGGAGTATCCTGGATTTCCTCAGAAAACATAATTTTTTTTCCAGAGTTTTGTGATTTCATCCAAGCACATTGCCTTTCAGCTAGAGATAAAATTCTGAACTTGGTTTATCCAATTGCTTTTTGTGGCCTTAAGACTGAATTCTTCCCAATGGAATGTACTCAGAAGTATTGCATACAGCTACCATATCATTTTCTTGAAAAGAAATTATTTATCCTTCACTCACTCTTTCTCCTCTCCTTCAGATAGAATAGTTATGATGAGGACAGACTTTCAACCCTCTAGGAGATGGGAGAGAGAGACCATGGGGCCTGAACCTGGCCCCAGAATGACCAAGACACACCAGCCGTACAGATAGTTCTTACAGAAGTTCATTAACTTCCACTGTTTGAGAATAAATTGCTGTCTTATATAAGCCACTGTATTTTGTCTTTCGTGGTTAGAGCAGTTTAACCTGATTTCTAATTGTGCTAGACTAACTATGGGTACGAATTCTCCGCAGCTGTTTTCCTCAAGAGGTGGAGTCACTCTTCATGCTTGATTCATACTCAAATCTGGGCCAGCCCTTGGACATCATTGATTCGTATAACATGGCAGAAAAAATGTTGGGAGAGCTAAGAGTCTAGACTTCACGAAACCATTAAATTGTACTTTCATACTGCAAATATCATGTAAGAAATCTGGTCCATTCTCTGGAAGAGAATGTAGACAAGAGGTAGAGAGTAACCTGAATCAACAGTTAGAAATGTAAGTCCATCTTGAAGCTTTCAGCCCAGCTGACCATGCAGAAGGTGTGCAGCCTCATGAGTGAGCCAAGTGACATCAGCAGAGTAACTGTCCCTGTGCTGAGCACGTACTTAGGATGCAAAGAAGATGAACAGATAAGAGCTCAAGATAACTATAAGGGCAAAACAGACACTGAAATCTACAGAGATAAAGAGCCCAATCTCCTTTATGTAGACATCAGAGCAGGAAAGAGCCAGGATTGGGGGACTATCCCAGAAAAAGTGAGGGACCACGTTAGAATGGCAGAAGGAGAGGAGAAGATAAATCAGTGTGGA
The DNA here is from genome assembly GCF_024610735.1 of Ursus americanus. Classification (NCBI taxonomy): domain Eukaryota; kingdom Metazoa; phylum Chordata; class Mammalia; order Carnivora; family Ursidae; genus Ursus; species Ursus americanus. The sequence continues at coordinate 35,398,895 of NC_142150.1, read as the reverse complement.
TGACGGATTTCACAAAGCCCAGACACAGCAGCCCATTGCCATTTCTGCACACATTTGCTGGTGGTCAGAGTGGTGGTGTAATGTAAGGGCTTACACAACCGCATGCTGAGCATAAGCCATCGTGGCAACCAGGAAACAGTCTTTAGGCAAATGTTTAGATCAGCTTTATCTGTAATCACCAAACACCGGAATCAATACAAATGTTCTTCAGCTGAGAACAGGATAAACAGTCGGTAACGACCGTAGAGTGAATTACTACTCCGCAGGAAAAATACTCCACCCTGACACAGGAAACAATATGGATGGGCCTCAGATGCTAAGTGAAAGATGACAGACTCAAAGAGTACATATACTAGGATTACAGTTAAGGACACTGCAGGAAAGGCAAATTTATTTGGACAAAACAGTGTATTGGTTGTTTGGGGCACTGGGTGGGAGAATGGGTTTCTCAGAAGAGGTCTGTATGAAGGTTTTTAGGTGATAGTGCTTATTGGACATTAATTGACAAAATCTTACAACTGTCCACTGGGATTGTGGATATTACTGTATGGAAATTATACTTAATTATAAACTGACAAAAATCACAAGAAATAATGAGTAATACAAAAACATGTATGTTTAATGAAATAACTTGCATGGCCCCCACAGGCAGATTAATTGCCTCCGTCCTGGGAAAGTGGGATGAGGTGTTGGAAATGTTCTCCCAGGGGAAATTCCCAGAGAGCTCTGTGTCTCTATAATTCTCTGCACGTCCCCATGCACTAGCCATTGAAATCCCAATATGACTCCGCATGCCACCATTGTAGAGAGACACCAGTCTACATGCTGAGCCCACTCTGTGATCATTTTTTCATTTAAATGTTAATACTTGCTAGTGCACAGAGGCCTTACCCCAGGATTTGCTATGAGCCCCCAACCATATTCAGGGGAAACACCCAAGATAAAAGTTACACTCGTTGACTTAAAAATGATACCTTCTATGGAGATGTTTTACAGACCCTCCCTTGCTTCTTATTTACAGACACAAGTCTGTGAATGATGTAAGAGGTAAACTTATCTTCATTTTACAAGTAAGGAGGAGGTAAGGGGTCCCGATAAGGACACAGAAGGAATGCATGGTAGATACAGAAATGGAACCATGTCAATGTCCCTTCTTCCATTTTCCCCTGCCTTAGAGACCTTAGAGCCTCAGGACCGTGTCCTAAGAGTAGTCTTTATGCATTATTCTGCAGCTGGGATTCTGATTCAGACCCACTACTCAGAACTGGCTCTTCCTGCTCTCCCAGCAGACAGGTAAGCATCCATATTCTGTAAACGTTTTTAACAAGAAGTGTAGTCCATGCAGAAGTGGTGGGACAGCTCTGCCAACTTTGAGTTCTTTGAGGACAGAAATAGATATTTTCCAAGTTTTTCCAAAATACTGAGGTGAGACTAGGGTATAACTGTCAAAATTTCCATCAGAAAGGAGTTTACTGATACTTATGGAACATTTTTCTACTTCCCTAAGATTTGAACAAAATAGCCACAGATGATTCTCTAATTGACCAAGAGGTGATTTCATCCTGTACATAAAAACTAGCCTCTCATTGGACATAAGCAAAATAAACAAAGAGATAAGAAACTGCAAGAGTGAAATAATCCTTAACTACAAAATCTCTAATATGGATTAGCAAGATCCAAATGGCATTTTCAGCTTTTCCCTACAATCTCAAGGTTATTGTCACCAGCACATCCACACACGGTGACAGTGAATGGCCAAAAGCTGAGTCTTTTGATTACACAGGAAGTGGATTTAACTCCTGAATCTTGACTCCTTCCCAGGCTCGCTGTGTAATTTTAGAGCGTCATGTAACTTCTCAAGTCCTCATGCTCCACAACGGCGAAGAAGGAGTAACAATACTACCTACTATATGCCCACACACATTGACATATCTTATTGCTTATAGAACATAGACTAGGCTCCAACTGGACATGCGTGTTAAGGTTGGCAAACAACGTCGTCAAGGGTAGGCTTGTACAGGGAAGTTGCCAAAGCGTAGGAGGAAGATGTTAGTAGTCAGCAGACCAGGGACACCCTTCCAAGGCTTCAAGTGCAAGTGAGCAGATTTACAGTACTGTTCTAAGGAAGGACAGATTCAAATGAAATATTTTCTAACACAGCGCCTGCCACCAAAACCTGTGCAGGCTGAAGAGAGCCCACGGGCGAGGAACTGTCAACCCTTGATCTCTGATTCTGCTGCGAGATGGCAGTCAGGAGAGAGAGAGTGAGTTACCCAGGGGAGGATGTCATCCAAGCTAAGGTATAGAATTCATGAAAGATTTTAAGCAAAAGAAGGCTTGCATGCACCTGTTGGGGCAGCTGATTGCGTGGGTGGAGTGAAAACAGACTGAGAAATCCTGGAGATCACAGAAAACCTCCGAGGCCCTCGTGTGTGTGAAAGGCAAATTCAAGAGACTCTTCAGGACTTCATACCTCACACACACCTGAAGCCCTACAGGGCGCCAACCGTTTTCCCCAAGGCAACATAAAGACGATCATCCCACCCTAACAATAGCATTTAGCTCATCAGACTGTGCTAATCCCCCAGAGTTTATGGTTTTTTTAAGCATTACCTTATTTAATTCTCATAACAATGCTGTACTTTAGGTCTTGTTACTGTCTTATTTTTCTGCAGATGGTGACCGGAGGTTCAGGTATGTTAGGTTAGGATTAAGACTCCTCGTTAGTAAATGGTAGTAGGGCGGCTATGCACCTCATGCAACAGCCGATTCTGTTTCTTCCTCAGATTGTCTCTGCTGCTCCAGATCCCACCACATCTACGATGGGTGTATCTCTTGGATACTTCACTGGAAACTCGAACAGTGAATTTTGGCCAATGGAGACAATGAACGATTATACAGAGTTAAATTCAATTTGATTCAAATACAGTTTAGACTATCGCCTTAGGAACCACTCAGTGTGGGTTGAAAGGTTGGCTTGGCCCCAAGCGTGGCTTGTCAATTAATACTCATTTGAAATATGAAAAATTTTTCATCATGGTTTATTTTTCTCCCATCTTTTTTTGTTAAAGGTTTTAAGTAATCTCTAGACCCAGCATGGGGCTAGAACTCACAATCCCAAGAGCAAGGGCTGCAGGCTCTACCGACTGAGCCAGCCTGGCACCCCACTGTGCATCATAATTTAAATTAACATAATAACAAATCAAACTCATAATGTTCTTGAGAGGATGTGATGAATATACAGATGTTCTTGTACTTACAATGGGGTTATGTCCCAAGAAACCCATTGTACATTGAAAATATCATAAGAGGAAAATTCACGTATCGCATCTGACCTACTAAACATCATAGCTGAGCCTCTCCTACCTTACGCATGCTTCCAGCACTTAACATTTCTGTACAGTTGGGCAACAATCATCTCACACAAAGCCAACTTGATAATAAAGTACGGAATATCTCAGGAATTTGTTGAACACACTACTGAAAGTGAAACACAGGATGGCTGAGCTGGTCGGGATGGTTGTAAATGTATCAGTCGTTGACCCTCGTGATCACCTGGCTGACCTGGAGCTGTGGCTCACTGCCCTGCCCGGCACCGGGAGAGAGGATTGTATCCACTATCGCTAGCCTGGAAAAGGATCCAAATTCAAAATTTGAGGTATGGTTTCTACTGCATGTGTATCACTTTTGCAGCATTGTAAAGTTGAAAACTCATGAAGTCAAGTCATCGTAGGTTGGGGACTGTCTGTATACCCCCAGTGTCTACAGCAGTTCCTGGCAAGTACCTGCTTTCACTAGGCTTGGGAAAAGTGACCTGCCAGATGTATTCATTCTGGACAAGCCATCCTGATCAAGTTAGTTAATTTTCTACATCTCAGTTTACAAATTTATGAAATTTTAGATTGAGGAGATGCTCCACATTTCGGAGTCAACAGTCCATAATATACATATATCACTTTTACACTAACTTTTGATGTCAAACTAATGTGTTATCTGGAGAATCTTGAAATACAAGTTATTGCTCTAATGAAATAACACATACTGTAGGTACACTTGTTAATATAAATTTTTTTGTTTATCACCCATTTCTCCCTTCTTGTAGCCACAGAGCATTTGTGGTTCTCATGTTGATGGATAACAGGACGGAAGTGGCACAGTTCATCCTGCTGGGACTAACCACTGACCCGGAACTGCAGCTTCCCCTCTTCATGATGTTCACCCTCATCTACGTCATCACTCTGGTTGGAAATTTGGGGATCACCGTGCTGATCCTGCTGGACTCCCGTCTCCACACGCCCATGTACTTTTTCCTCAGTAACCTGTCTCTGGTGGACTTCGGTTACTCCACAGCTGTCACTCCCAAGGTCATGGCTGGATTACTTATAGGAGACAAGGTCATCTCCTACAATGCATGTGCTGCCCAGATGTTCTTTTTTGCGGCCTTCGCCACTGTGGAAAATTATCTCTTGGCCTCGATGGCCTATGACCGCTATGTAGCAGTGTGCAAACCCCTCCATTACACCAGCACCATGACGACAGGTGTGTGTGCTTGTCTGGCTGTGGGCTCCTACATCTGTGGTTTCCTGAATGCCTCTATCCATACTGGAGACACATTTAGTCTCTCTTTCTGTATGAACAACGTAATCCATCACTTTTTCTGTGATGTTCCAGCAGTCATGGTTCTTTCCTGCTCTGATAGACATGTCAGTGAGCTGGTTCTTGTTTACGTAGTGAGTTTCAACATCTTTTTTGCTCTCCTGATTATCTTGATTTCCTACATATTCATATTTATCACCATCCTGCAGATGAACTCAGCTGAAGGATATCAGAAGGCTTTGTCCACCTGTGCGTCCCACCTCACTGCAGTGTCCATCTTCTATGGGACACTCATCTTCATGTATGTGCAGCCCAGCTCCAGCCACTCCATGGACACAGACAAAATGGCATCTGTGTTCTACGCTATGGTCATCCCCATGCTGAACCCTGTGGTCTACAGCCTGAGGAACAAGGAGGTCAAGAATGCATTCATGAAGACTGTTTTAGAGTCAAAATTGTCTCTAGGATTCTGATTTTAACATTGTACAGTGTGCACTAATCTAGTTACAATAAGGTCATAGTGAAATTAAGCTCCCGAAGTGGTATGCTAACTTATCCAGAAGTCTCTTGTCCTGAAAAAAAGCAAACATTATGTGTAGAAATATAAACCTGAACAAGAATGGCTAAGATGTCTTGGGCTTAATTGTCCAAATTTTACTCAAGATATGGGTTTATTCACTTCTTCGACATGCATTTCTTTTCTACCACATCAACGCAGAGACACATAAAATGGGGGCGCACATGAGGCCATGAACAGAAGTGCCTGCATGTGCCCATGAGGATACATACACACTGGAGTAGGAAATTTCTCAGAAATAAATGGAATGTTGCTGGTTTTTAATAATAATAATTTAAATGTTTAGTTATGTATTAGATAGAAATTTATGTCCAATATTTTTCACCCCTTTAGTTGAATTCTGAGAGTCCTAACTTCAGAATGAAAATAATATACTATTAAATGAAAGGATCTAATTTTGGAGGCTCATTTTCCTGGGAGAGACATACATATAGCATCTCAAGTGAATTAATATTTCTCTCTTAACTGAGTCATTACATAGAACTAACATGCTCATATTACAATTTCATAAGGTAAAAAACAGGCAGGATATGAGAAAACAGAAAAAGGCTAAAAGTATTTTTCAATTTCTTCCAATATTATTACCAATTTTCATACTACTTAAAAATTCACTGAAAACCAGTAATGTACATTTTGCCTCTGGAAATGTGTTGGAATGATTAATGCTGATATTTCATGTTTCTTTTGTTGATTTAAATTATTTTTTTTACCCCTTCATTCTTTTACCCTACTTCATTCACATGATTTTCTAAATATTTCTTCACAATCTGACAACTTCAAGCATGTTCCTGATCAGGGCATTTGTACTTGCTTTTCTCTGTGTAGAATGTTCCTTTACTCCTTTAAGGTCATTGCTCAAATGTTACTCTATTACAGAATGTTTTCCTGACCACCTTTATAAAATAGTCCCCTTTTACTCACCATGAATACTGTTCTTTCACTCTGTGTTATTCTTCGTATCCTTATAAACTCTCATCTCTTGTCTATTTATTTGTTTTTTTGTTTATGATCCATGTCCCCCAACTAGAATTTAAACTCTGTGAATACAATGGCTTTATTTGTTTTGTTTACAACACAATCTTTAGTACCTAAATTGGTGCCTGTTTCATAGTAGATTCTCAATAAATGAATGAATAAAATAATTAAGCTTTGAGTCAAAATGTATCAATATGATGAATCTTTAAACACTAATGGTTTTAGAATATCATCCACAACATAAACTTTCTAGATAGATGCACAGGGCATTTCAAGAAGCACAGTTGATTTTCTGCTTTGTTGAAATATTTTTATCTACATTTTCACCAAGCACTTGCACTCCAATATTTGGACACAATGATTTCTTGGATCCCCTAATCAAGTGAATCATCTGAAACAATCTCATAATTTTCACTTAGCAGTGATGTCTCATTAAATGGCAAGTAACACATCAAATAAATGCTAGTTAGTAAATCATAAAAAAAGACACTAAATATGGATGATTTAAGGGTTAGCTTCTGATATTTGGAAATTACTTCATACATATGAAATATTGGACAGCTATATGCAAAAGAATGAAACTTGACCACTCTCTCGCACCGTACACAAAGATAAGCTCCAAATGGACAAAGGACCTTGATGGGAGACAGGAATCCATCAAAATCATAGAGGAGAACATAGGCTGTAACCTCTTTGACATAAGCCACAGCAACTTTTTTCATGACACATCTCCAAAGGCAAGAGAAACAAAAGAAAAAATGAACTTGTGGGACTTCATCAAGATAAAAAGCCTCTGCACAGCCAAGGAAACAGCAAAAAAAAAACCTAAGAGGCATCCCACAGAGTGGGAGAAGATATTTGCAAATGACACTACAGATAAAAGACTGGTATCCAAGATCTACAAAGAACTTCTCAAACACAATACACAAGAAACAAATAAACAAATCAAAAAATGGGCAGAAGATATGAACAGACACTTTTCCAATGAAGACATACAAATGGCTAACAGACACATGAAAAAATGTTCAAAATCATTAGCCATCAGGGAAATTCAAATCAAAACCACATTCAGATACCACCTTAAGCCAGTTAGAAAGACAAAAATTGACCAGACAAGAACCAACAATTGCCGGAGAGGATGTGGAGAAAGGGGATCCCTCCTACATTGTTGGTGGGAATGCAAGTTGGTACAGCCACTCTGGAAAACAGTGTGGAGGTCTCTCAAAAAGTTAAAAATAAAGCTACCCTATTATCCAGCAATTGTACTACCAGGTATTTACCTCAAAGATACAGACATAGTGAAGAGAAGGGCCATATGCACCCCAATGTTCATAGCAGCATTGTCCACAATAGCTAAATTGTGGAAGGAGCCGAGATGCCCTTCAACAGATGACTGGATAAAGAAGATGTTGTTCATATATACAATGGAATATTACTCAGCCATCAGAAAGAATGATTACCCAACATTTGCAGCAACATGGACGGGACTGTAGGAGATTATGGTAAGTGAAATAAGTCAAGCAGAGAAAAACAATTATCATATGGTTTCACTCATTTATGGAACATAAGAAATAGCAGGAAGATCTGTCGGAGAAGGAAGGGAAGAATGAACGGGGGGTAAACAGAAGGGGGAAATGAACCATGAGAGACTATGGACTCTGGGAAACAAAGTGAGGGCTTCAGAGGGGAGGGGGGTAGGGGATTGGGCTAGGCCGGTGATGGGTATTAAGGAGGGCACATATTGCATGGAACACTGGGTATTAACCGCAAATAATGAATCATGGAACACTACATCAAAAACTAAGGATGTACTGTATGGTGACTAACATAACATAACATAAAAATTATTATAAAAAAAGAAATATAATTAATTGAAATGATTCTGAGTATCTATGTAGAATATAAACAATATAGAAGGGAGGGAGTAAGAGGATGGGGTATCTTGGGGATAGGTATTAAGGAGGGCATGTGTTGGGATGTGCACTGGGTGTTATACTCAACTAATGAATCATTAACATCAAAAACTAATGATGTACTATATGTTGGCTAGTTGAACATAATAAAAATAAATAAATAATTATTTAATTTTAAAACTATTTTAGAGTTATGGAGAAAATTTTTAAATGGTACAGAATATTCAATGTAACTCTGTGGCAGTCTGATTAATGGCCTGCAAAGAGATCCACATCCTAATTCCTGGGACTTTCCAAGGTTACCTCATATGGCCTAAAAGGACTATGCAGGCTGGTGATGGGTAGTAAGGAGGGCACATATTGCATGGTGCACTGGGTGTTGTACGCAAGTAATGAATCATGGAACTTTACATCAAAAACTAGGGATGTACTGTAAGGTGACTAACATAATATAATAAAAAATATTATTAAAAATAAAATAAAAGGACTATGCAGATGTGATTAGCTTTAGTATTTTATCACAGATTTTCTGTGTGGACCATGAAAGAAATCCTACATATACTTTTAAGAGGTTTAATTGCAGATAAAAGAGGAGTAAACAAAGTAGTTGAAGTGATACGACAACAAACTACGGATGACAACAGCCATCAGAAGATGAAAGAGGCAAGAAATGGATTTTCTCTTAGAGCCTATGGAGGGAGCATGGCTCTTCCAACACACCGACTTTTTCCCAGGGAAACTGTTTTGGATGTCTGGATTCTAGGCTGTGAAAGAATGAATATATGTTGTTTCAGCTTCCAAGTTTGTGGTCATTTGTTCTAACAGCCACAGAAAGCAAATCAACTCTCACCTAGTTTCCTCTAAAGAGTAATCTTATGTTACCACGGGACATTTGTAAAACTAGGAAACCAGGATTTGTATGTATTAATTTTACTCTTTTCTACGTAAGTTTTAAGGGTTTTAACAAATGCAGAGTCATGTGTTCCCCAGCACTGTAGCATGGAGAATACTTTATCATCCTAAAATTTCCCTTTCCACTTCTGTTATAGCCTGCCAGTCCCTGCTCCCCCATCTCTTGGAAATCTCTGAGTCCTCCAATCCTATGTTATATGAATGGAATCTCACAATGTGGAGCCCTGAGAAGGAAAAAATAAAAACTGTTTCGGTTCACAGATGAAATGTTTGTCTATGTAGATATATGGAAGAATGGGGAAAAAAAACCTCCTGGAACTAATGAAGGATTATAGCCTGGTTGTAGAATGCAAGGCTAATATACTAGATTCTATCACTTTCCTAGATACTGGCAATGAACAAGTGCAAGTTGAAATTAAAAATACATGGCCTTTCATATTAGCACCCCCAAATCAAATAGTTATAAATCTAACAAGATAACAAAAGAAAAAATGAAATAAAAAACATTACTAAACCCTGATGCTGATGAATGAAACCAAACAAAAGTTGAATAAATGGGGAGACATTCCATTGTCATGGATAGGAAGACTCAACGTTGTCAAGATGTCAGTTCTTCCCAACTTTATGTACAGATTCATTGACGTCTCGGAGTCCCAGTAAGTGATTTTGTGGATCTGGACAAACTGATTCTAAAGTTTATGTGGAGAGGTAAACACCCAGAATAGCTAGCACAATGTGTAAAGAGAGGAACAAAGTTGCAAGACCAACACTACTCAACTTCAAGACTTACTTCTCCAAAGAAGAGATACAGACACATGAAAAGACGCTCAACATCACTCATCACCAGGGAAATGCACATCAAAACCACAATGAGGTAGCGCCTCACATCTGTCAGAATGGTTAAAATCAAAAAGGCAAGAAACCACAAGTGTTAGCAGGGATGTGGAGAAAAAGGAACCTTCGTGCACTGTTGATGGAAATGTAAATTGGTGCAATCACTGTGGAAAATGGCATGAAGGCACCTCAAGAAATTAAAAACAAAATTACTATATGATCCAGTAATTCCACTACTGGGTATTTACCAGAAATTACAAAAACAATAATACAAAAAGATATATGCACTCCTGTGCTTATTGCAGCATTATTTACAATAGCCAAATTATGAAAGCAGCCCCAGTGTCCACTGATGGATGAATGGATAAAGAAGAAGTTGTATATATCTGTACAGAAACGAAATATTACTCAACCATAAAAAAATAAAATCTTGCCACTTGCGACCACATGGATGGATCTAGAGGGTATTAAACATGTGATACACAGAAAACAAAATTAATTTTCAGAAATAGACTGAACATAATTAAAAAATTAAATAAGTAAATAAATGAAATAGAGCTAAAAGGTACAATATAGGGAACATAGTCGGTGATAGTGTAATAGTCTTGTGTGGTGACAGACGGTAGATACACTCGTGTTGAACATAGCATAACATATACAATTGTTGAATCAGTATGTTGCACACCTGAAACTAATTAACATGGTGTGTCAACTATACTTGAATAAAAAAGATGCATTTCGAATATCAAAGATAACAGTAAATGTAAATTAAACAAAACCACTCAATGTATGTAAAAGTCACCCTAATTTTTAAAAAGATTTTATTTATTTATTTATTTATTTGACAGAGAGAAAAAGAGAGAGAGAGTGAACACAAGGGGGGAGTGGCGGAGGGAGAGGGAGAAGCAGACCCCAAGCTGAGCAAGGAGCCCAAGGCTGATGGATCCCAGGACCCTGAGATCATGACCTGAGCTGAAGTCAGGCGCTTAACAGACTGAACCACCCAATTGCCCCAAAAGTCACCTTAATTTTTTAAATGGGGGAGGGGAGAGAGACGAGAGCAAGACTGCAAATATCATATGTGCTACACAACATACCAAATTATCCCCCCGCATAGACTTTAATTGCTTCTGCCTTATATAATTGCGATGAGGAGAGGTGTTTGCCCTCACAGGGGTCTTTCCCCCCAAGAGTTCCACACCCATACAATTTTCTCCTTGTTCTTGTTCATTACACACTGAAATCCCATCATGATTCCAGGAGGTTATTTAAAAGGACCAGACTCTGACAGAGCCCATTTGGTCAACATTTATTGAACTGGGAGCTAAACTTGTATAGACACCAGCTTCTGCCCCAACTGGGTATTTGCAGTGAGTCCGCAATGACAGGCAGGGAGGATGCCCTGAAATAAAAATTAAACTGATTCATGCTGAAAAGTTAAGCCCTTACTAAGGTCTTTTGTGCATTTGCCCTCGTTTGCTAGTCGCAGATACAATTCTGGAAAGTCTGTGGGACAGATAATTTTATTATCTCTTTATCATAAATAAGGAGACTGAGATCAGCAGAAGGTAAATCATTTTCTGAGTACCTCGAAAAATCCATGGTAGGTGCACTACTTAAACTGCAGGTTTCCTAGGAAGCCCCGTGTTAATGATCCTTCGTCCACGTCTTCATGCTTCAGGGAACTCGGAACGTCTTGACCAGAACATGAGACAGAATTTCTCCTACGTTATTTATAACATTCTTCTAGGGCTGAATTTCTGATTGCAGACTCACAATTCAGCACTGTCTCTCCTTTCTTTTCAAGAGCCAGGTAAGCTTCTAGATTCAATCTCCACTTGCAGTGAAATGTAACTGATGCAGGAGCAGTGGGGTGTCTACATCTTCTGTGAGGTTTGAGCTCCTACCTGGTTGTGTGAACACCATTTCTGAATATTGGCATAAGTACAGGAGTCAGGGCAAAACATTGTAATCAGTGAAGCGCAGAGGAGTAGTTCTGAAATTCCCTGCTGCTTTTCTTAAGAGGTTAAGAAAACCCTGTGATAGATGGTACTCTGATTGGGTTGGTGCTGAATTCCTCCTGTTTACTGTGTGTTTTGTCACTGAAGGGATAGCTAACCAAACAGGGTGAAACGACACTTCTTTCCTTTCCAGAAAGAGCATCAGGGAGCTACCAAGATCCTTACATATTTTTCACTATTATTTCCCTACAACCTACCCCGTTATTACCTGTTCATCTAGAAAATCTGACAGTTCAATGATTTAAGCCACAAGCATTAAGATCAGTTAGACATGGGTCTGTATCTTAAATATCTAGTACTAGGTGAAGAATTTTAAGAAATCTCATCGGTCCTATGAGTCCTCATGTTCTTAGCAGTAAATTAGTTATATGTACAGGTGTGTGAGTGTGTGCACATACCTGATTTATATCCCTTCCTCTCCTGCTGTATCTACTTATCTATCATCAGGACCATGATCGTTATCATCATCTCCAGTATCATCTATTATCCATATTATTTTTCTCTTGATCTATGAGACCAACTACACATAAGCAGGAATTTTAAGCTCGGGAGAGCTATTAGTCATCAGAGAACACAGCAACTGACACAGGTGTGATATCATAACAACACATTATGTGGATGAGGTGTTGACAAACACAAACACGTTAAGGGGAAGACGTGTAAGAGAGTGTGTTCAGGAGCCAGGAGGAAGATGGTAGAGAACAGCGGTTACCGAAGAAGGCGTGTCTTTCACAAAGCTTCAATTAAAAATGCAAAGATTTGTGCTTTCTCATGAACGGATCTGCAGAGTAGTATCAGCCCCCATGCCATGAATTCTCAGCCTTCAGTGTCCGTGATCCAGCTCAGTGTTGTGAGGAATGACAGTAAGAATGAGTGTAGGATAGAGAGGAAAGGTAAACCGTGGATCTCAAGAAAGAAATTAAGAAAAGGAAAACCTGAGGATCCCTGGGTTCTCACACAAAATGATTGACTCAGCCATGAGCACAGAGTGAGAAATAGGGGGAAAACAAAATATCTGTGTAGACAGCATGTAGAAAAAGGCAAATCAAAGGTCAAGGCCAACAGACTTAAAACCCAGCCCCCTACATCTGCCACCTGACTGTCCTACAACAACGTAGAGACCACTGCTCTATGCTGATGATATTATAGCTCGTACTCCTCCGGATTGTGCTTGGCACCCTCATCGTGCTAACTCTTTTTATACACTGTGTCTTTAAATTCTTACAATAATCCTTTGAGGTAGGTTCCAACAGCACCTTCATTTTGCTGGTGGATAGAGACTTAGAGAAGTTAGGACCAAAGTCTCCCAGTTGTAAACGGTAGGGGTGATATGTGATTGCACACACGTGCTTCTCAGAGTCCAAGCCTTTACATCCAGCGCTGTACCTTCTGTTCAGAATTGGCTTTGCTGACTGCACAAGCCTCTAACGCTGCATTTAGCCCACTGCATCTACCATGCATTTATTTGTGAATTATGCAACTATGCTACGCCATGCATTAAGTACAATAGAGACAAGTAAGTGTAAACTGAATGAAATTAAAGGCAATTCAAATTCATTCACAACATTTAGGTTGGGAACCCTTTTGATCGGGTCTAAAGCTTGGCTTTGTCCATTAATACCTAACTAAACTTAAATAAATTCCTTGATCTCTAAGTTGCCAAATTACTAGGTAACTATAGGGGAGGAATAGGACTGATAGGACTGATGAGAGGATTAAATAAATATATTCATATAGAGCACCTGGCCCGAGAGCACTGCAGAAGTGTAATCTATTAGACTTTAAAGATATGATATAGGAGATGGATTCATTCCAGGCATGTGAAATTGGACAACTCGTTAGCCTTTCCTGCGACTCAGTTACTCATATGCAAAATCTAGAAGTTGGGAAGATGATCTGTAAGGACACTTCCCATCCAAAAGCTTATTCCTGTAGAGATAAGTTGTCACTAAATTGTGTCGCCATCGCATGCTTCAGAAATGGAGTACATTAAAGAGCAAACTGGTGCTCTAATAAAATAATGCTTGTACATTTCCATTTCTGGGCAACCGGTTTCCATTCATCAGTGTGTTCCTTTTCTTTGCAGCAGAGCATCTTGTGATATGCAAATCCCATCCATGAAGAATAACACAGAGGTGAAAGAATTCATCCTGCTGGGACTAGCCACTGCCCCGGAACTGCAGGGTCCTCTCTTTCTAATGTTCACCCTCATCTTCCTGATCACGCTGCTCGGGAACCTGGGGATGATGGCGCTGATCCTGCTGGACTCCCGTCTCCACACCCCCATGTACTTCTTCCTCAGTAACCTGTCTCTGATGGACTTTGGTTACTCCTCAACAGTCACTCCCAAGGTCATGGCCGGATTACTTATAGGAGACAAGGTCATCTCCTACAATGCATGTGCTGCCCAGATGTTCTTTTTTCTGTTCTTTGCCACTGTGGAAAATTACCTCTTAGCCTCAATGGCCTATGACCGCTACGCAGCAGTGTGCAAACCCCTTCATTACACCACGACCATGACGACAGGTGTGTGTGCTCGTCTGGCCATAGGCTCCTATGTCTTTGGTTTTCTAACTGCTGCTTTTGACATTGGAAACACATTCAGTCTCTCTTTCTGTATGTCCAATGTGGTCCATCACTTTTTCTGTGATAGTCCAGCAGTCATGACCCTGGCTTGCTCAGATAAAGACATTAATGAGCTGATTCTTGTGCTTATTTCAAGCTTTAATATCTTTTTCGCAATTCTTATAATCTTGATTTCCTACGTGTTCATATTTATCACCGTTTTGAAGATACAGTCAGGTGAGGGATACCAGAAGGCTTTATCTACCTGTGCTTTTCACCTTGTTGCAGTTTCCATATTTTATGGGACAGTCATTGTCATGTACTTACAGCCAAGTTCTAGTCATTCCATGGACACAGACAAAATTGTATCTGTGTTCTATACTATGGTCATCCCCATGCTGAACCCTATGGTCTACAGCCTGAGGAACAAAGAGGTCAGGAATGCCATCAAGAACGTTGTTGAGAAGGCAAAATATTTTCTAGGTGTAGTCTTCTAGTGATCTAGAATCCACACAAGTTATTTTTTCCCACTCAGATCTACTCCATGCCATAACTCAATGTTCACGGCCATATAGGGTATTTAAACATTAAATCACTCAAATGTTATTTCTTTCTTTAATTTTGTAAGAGGTCCAAGATCCAAAATGGAGAACAAATATATTTTTTAATGAAAGCAGTTTATGAATAAACCTTCCTTGTTACTATTGTGTTAGACATAGTTTTTCCTTGATGTACTTCAGTAATGGTAAGAAAAAATAATGGATAAGAAAAAAAAAATATTAAAGAGATTGGACCAGGTAGTAAGGAAACAGTGGATAATGGAGTTTTCCCCTGAAACAAAAATCAGGGTCTCCTGAAGAAATATATCCCATCACCAGGTTGAGGGGCCTTGGTATTGTCAATTCCATAAGATTTCTAAACTGGGTGTTATACGCAAACAATGAATCATGGAACACTACATCAAAAACTAATGATGTACTGTATGGTGACTAACATAGCGTAATAATAAAATAAAGATTTAAACTGAAATCCTGTGCATCTTCCTTTGCTTACTGTTCTGAATGGAGGCTCTCTTTTCCCCAATTATCTTTATTCAGGCCCAGCATTATTTATTGGGTCTGGATATGGAATGAATTATGTTTTCTTTTTAGTGTATAATTGCTAGACAACAAGGAGCCACACATGGACTGGGTGGAGAAGACCATTTAACCTGTGCAATAGCCTGGACATTGTGCTTGTATATTAATTAGTTGGGATTCAGGTTGTCTCCTTGGTGGAGGTGGATAATAAATTTTCTGTATGGGAGGAAGTGTAAGATGGATATTTGATGATCATAAGCATTACAATGGAAAAAACTGGTTAGTTGTTTTCCAAACTATGTTTACTCCTGGAGACATACATAGGCTCCATGTCTCCACCCTTCATGTAGTTAATTGTGACCATGTGTTTGTGTTCTTGTGAATGAATGTGAGTACAGGTCATATATGCTACTTCCAAGTCTGCCCATGAATCTCCCCATGTGATGTCCTGTTCATTCTTTTTGTCACCAGCTGGATGGAGACGATCCAGACCACAAGAGATGACAAAACCTCAAAATAGAAAAAAACCTAGCACCATTGAATCTCTGTATAAGCTCCCTCAGAACAGCTAATGGAACCATATGCAACCAAGAAAAACCTCACTGGTCATGCCGCTGCCATTCTGGAGTTTGCTTGTAGGACAGCTGGTATGATTTATCCTAACAGATAGAGAGAGCTTCTCATTACACCATCTGGATGTTGTTGTGGGAGTGGGGAGGATATATCCTGGAAAAACTCAAATTTCTCCAATACAGTTTGATTCTACAATGCTTTCTCTGTGAATCCTCACCCAGCCTCCATATCATAACCAAAGTGGCTAGCCCCAATAAAATTAACACAGGTTTTGGAGAGGACAAATTCAACGTGAACTCCATTCCAAGCCAAACTTTGTGATACAGGGCAAGTTATTGAGTGTGCTGAGTTTCTAATGGGGAAACTAATGCCTCCCTCACAGACTTACATTAAATCGGTTCTGAATGAGCCAGACCTTAGCACAGTACCCGAAACAGAGTAGCTGCTCAGAGTATATTTGCATCCTTTCCCTTCTGTTCCTTTTCTTATCCTTCTTTCATTCAGCTAATTTGCCAGCCTTCTCCATAGAACTATTAAAACACGTACGGATTATATTGTCTTGTTTTTGTAGGTTTAATTGTAGTACTGAATTGCAAGCCTTTGAGACCAAAGATGTTACCTTCCTTAGGTGTGTGTTCTCAGAATCCAGCCTAATGTCTAGTCCATAGAACTCAAGAGTATCTAATGAAATGTGATCCTGTGTAGGAACAAAGTTACTGGAATAACTCACAAATATTTATCTCTATCATCTTTTCCATCATGATGCTTATCGAAATATTGTATATTCATTTTTGTGCGTTTATTCCTTTTGTTTGTTTTCCCCATTAAAATAAAAGTTCTGGCTGCCTGGGTGGCTCAGTCAGTGAAACGTCTGCCTTCGGTTCAGGTCATGGTCTCAGGGTCCTGGGATCGAGCCCCGCATTGGGCTGTCCGCTCATCGGTGAGTCTGCTTCTCCCCTTCCCTCTGTGATCTCTCTTACTTTTGCTCTCTCTCCAATAAATAAATAAATAAATAAAATCTTTAAAAAGAAAAGTTCTATGCATGCTGGTACAATTTCTGGTCTGGTCACTAATAAACACTAGGGCCTAGATCACAGCTGAGGCTCAGTAAAAGATTTTAAGGAATGAACAGCTGCGTGGTAAGAGGAAGCAAACAGAGAAACTCAACATCTGTTTGTAAAAACAGAACACAGACAACAGAGCACGCCAGGTTATGCTGCAGTCACACATGAAATTGAGAACTCACAGTTGAGCACAACAAAGATCGTAAAGATTTTATATCAGTTTCCTATGGCTGCTGTAACCAATGAGCACGCTCTGGGGCCTTCAGACAACACACATTTGTTTTCCCACAGTTCTGGAAGCCAGTTGTTGGAAATCAGTTTCACTGGGATGAAACAAAAGTGTCAGTCTCCAGAGTGGCATGCGTGACTCCGTCCCTTCTAGATTTCATCTTCAGGTGGCTTCCGCATTCCTGGTTTTAGTCCCATTAGTTCAGTCTCTGCCTTTACAAAGTCAAGTTACTTTCTCCTCCTTTTGCCTGTCTAATTTCCCTCTGCCTCTCCTTTTTTAATTTATGTGAGATTAACATAACAAAATCAATTCAAATTGAGTTCAATTTAATTCAATAACAAATAAAAAAATAAAGTGTGCAACTCGCTAGTATTTGGCACATTCACAATGTTATGCAACCGTCGCATCTATTTCATTCCAAAAGATTTTTTCACTCACAAAGATCCTGCACCATTAAGGCCCTCTGCCCCTGGGAACCAATAGTCTGCCTTCAACCTCTGTGGATTCACCTATTATGGATAGGTCATGTAAATAGAATCATATGTTATGTGATCTTTTATGTTTGATTTCTTTTATTCCATTTAATGTTTTTGAGGCTCATCTGTGTTGCAGTGTGTATCAATACTTCATTTCTTTTTATGGCTGAATAATATTCCATTGTATGTATATACCATATCTTTTCATCCATTTTCAATTGATGGACATTTGGATGGTTTTCACCCATTGGCAATTGTTAATAATGCAGCATAACTATTTGTATTCATGCACAAGTATTGTTTGAGGAACTGTTTTCATTCTTTGGTGATATTACTAAGAGCAGAATGGCTGGTTCATATGGTAATGGTATGTTTAACTTTTGAAGACCACTAACCTGTTTTCAGTAGCAGCTGTCCCATTTTACATTCCCACCAGCAATGTACAATGGTTCCAATTTATGCACATTCTTGCTACAACTTGTTAGTTCCATTTTCTTTCATAATTGCCATCCTAATGGGTGTGAAATTGTATCTCATGGTTTTGATTTACTTTCCCGTAATGCCAATGATTTTGATCATACTTCCATGTGCTTATTGGCTTTTAGTGAATCTTCTTCAGTGAAATGTCTGTTCAAGTACCTTGCCCATTTTTCAAGAAGGCTATTGATTTTTCTGTTGTTGAGTTTTTGGGTTCTTTATATATACTGCATATTATGTCCTTATCAGAAATGTGATTTGCAAATTTTCTCTTGCATTCTGTAGGTTTTCTTTTCACTTTCTTGAAGATGTACTTTGATATACAAAGTTTGAAGTCTGATCTATCTCTTTTTTTCTTTTGTAGCTTGTGTTTGGTGTAATACATGAGAAACCATTTCCAGACCCAACGTCTGGACTTTTTCCCATGTTTTCTGATGGTTTTGTTTTTAACTCTCGTATTTCGCTCATCAACCATTTTGAGTTGGTTTCTATATATGGTGTGTGGCAGGGTCCAACTTTATTATTTTGCATTTGGGTATCTAGTTGTTCCAGCACCATTTGTTGATGACTTCTTTTCTAATTAACTGGACTTGGCACTTTTGTCAAAAATCAATTGGCAATAGATATATGGATTTATGTCTTATCTCTCAATTCTATTCAATTGATCTATATCTCTATCCTTAGGGCAATATCAAATTGCTTTGATTATTTCAGATTTGTTTTATGTTTTGAAATCAAGAAGTGTGAGTCCTCTTACTTTGTTCTTCCTTCTCGACATTGTTTGGCTATTCATGGTCTCTTGAAATTCCATTTGAATTTTAGTAATTGCGTTTCTATTTCTGGTCATTAAAATTATGATAGGGATAGCATTAATCCTGTAGGTCACTTTGGAATGTATTGCCAGTAAACAATATCATATCTTCCAATCCATGAACATAGACTGTCTTTCCATTTATTTAGGCCTCCTTGAATTTCAGGAATTTATTTGGTAGTTTCAGTGTACAGCCCTTTCATCCCTTGGTTAAATTTATTCCCCTGTGTTTTAACATAAGAATGCTACTGTAAGTGGATTCCTTAATTTTCTCTGGGATTGTTTATTGCTAGTGTATGTAAGCACAACTTATTTTTGGTTGGCCAATAAGTTTATTAGCTAATAGTTTCTTGTACATTCTTTAGGATTTTCTCTATATGAGATCATATCATCTGAAAATCATATGATTTTTCTTTCCAATTTATATGACTTGTAATTCTTCTTTCCTTGTGTAATTACTCTAGATAGAACTTTCAACATAACTTTGAATAAAAGTGGTGAAAGCAGGCACACTGTCTAGTATGTGATCTTACAGGGAAGGATTTCTCTCTTTCACATTCAAGTATGATGTTAGCTGAGGGTTTTTCATTAATGTTTTTTATAATTTTGAAGAAGTTCACTTCTGTTCTTAGATTTCTGGTTGCTTTTATCATGAAGGCATTGGAGATTTTGTCAAGTAATTTTTCTGAATTAATAAATCAGATAATTATGTGTTTTTTCTCCTCAATCTGGTTAATTACATTGACCAGTTTCAAATTTTGTTTTTTTCTACTTTATTAAGATATAATTGATATATCACATTAAATAAGTTTAAGATGTACAACATAATATTTGAAATGATTGGAACCTCCAATGTTTATAGCAGCAGTGTCTACAATAGACTAGTACTAGAGTGCAGATATTCACTGATGGATGAATGGATAAAGAAGATATGGGATATATATGTATCTCACCTATGTATATATATGTGTATATATACATACATACTGGAATATTACTCAGCCATCAAAAAGAATGAAAATTTGCAATTTGCAGCAATGTGGATGGCACCAGAGGGTATTATGCTAAACAAAACAAGTCAGTCAGAGAAAGACAAATACCATACGATTTTACTCTTATGTGTAATTTAAGAAACAAAACTGATGAACCTAGGGGAAGGAAAGGAAAAATAAAATAAGATAAAAACAGAGAAGGAGACAAACCATAAAAGACTAATTTCTCTAAAGATAAAAAAACTGAGCGTTGCTAGAGTACAGGTAGATGGGGGTTGGGGTAATTGGGTGATGGGCATTGAGGAGGGCACTTGATGTAATGAACACTGGGTGTTACATGCAACTGATGAATCATGAAAGTCTACCCCCAAATTAATAATATACTATCTGTTAAGTAACTTGAATTTAAATAAAACCAAAAATAAAATAAAATAATGAAATAAAATCACTGGGGAAAAAAGAAACGACTATAACAATGTTTGGCTAGCATCTATTGTACCTCACATAGGTACAAATTTTTTATCTTGTGATGAGAACTTTTAAGCTCTAATGTCTTAGAAACTTTCAAATAGATATATCAGCATCGTTAATTATAGTTATCATGGTGTACATCACATCTGCAGAACTCATTTATCTTAGAACTTGTACCTTTGACTACCTTTACATGTTGTTTTGAGTCCCCAGCTCTCACTTCTGCAGCCACTTGAGTGCCTGGGGGATGTGGATAGAGAACTTGCTGCATCTGCTATGACACAGTAATTCAGGGTAGAAAAGAAGCCCATCTGTCTACAGACCCGAATCAAATTTTTGAATGGACTTCTTAGTATTAAGGCTGAATTTACTCCCCATATTTTTGGCCAATGTGTCATATTGTTGGTTTGTCATAAACACAAGAAAGAAAAACAGGGATTTCATTTATTAATCTCTAAAAATCCAGTAGCCTACAATTTAATTATAACAAGTAAAAGAATGGAAACGGGAAAAAATGAAATAAATAAAATAGACGGCAGACAGAAAGCAAAATGTTTTTAGAACATATTATGAATATCAATATATAAAAAATGTAAATCTATTAAACTCAGTATTTATGTAGTGAATGACAACTTAATAAAATTGAGGGGAGGAAAAATATTTTTTATTTTGTTTATTTTTTATAATAATTTTGTATTATGTTATGTCACCACACAGTACATCCCCAGTTTTTGATGTAATGTTCCATGATTCATCATTTGCTTATAACACCCAGCGCACCATGCAATATGTGCCCTCCTTAATACCCATCACCGGCCTATCCCAATAGCCCACACTCCTCCCCTCTGAAGCCCTCAGTTTGTTTCATTCAGTTAAGCGTCTGCTTTCTGCTCAGGTCATGATCCCAGAGTCCTGGGATCAGGTCCCGTATTGGGTTCCTTGCTCAGTTTTTTAAAAGATTTTATTTATTTATTTATTTATTTGTCAGAGAGAGCACAAGTGGAAGGGGGGGCAGGCAGAGGGAGAAGCAGACTCCCAACGGAGCAAGGAACCCAATACGGGACCTGATCCCAGGACCCTGGGATCATGACCTGAGCAGAAAGCAGATGCTTAACCGAATGAGCCATTCACGCATCCTGGGAAGGAAAAATATTATCACAAATGCATCTGTGTGCTACTCAATGCAACAAAGTATATTCCCATATCCAGTTTAATTGTTTCTTCCCTGGATAGAAATGATTGGCCTCATGGGGGCCTGTTGCTTAGGAATTTTATGCCTAGAGATTTTCTTCTGGTTCCCATTCATCAGGGTCTGAAATCATATCATGACTCCACCTGACAATATTTTAAAAGGACCAGACTTTGAGTAGACCCCTTCAGTCACTCTTTATCGAAATGAACACTAATGCTTTTTAGTACACATACCAGTCTTTCCCCAAACTGAGCGTTGGCAGTGACTCTGCAACCATAGCCAGGGCAAACACCCTAAGATAATAATTATATTATATTATGCTGAAAGGGTAACCCTTACTAAGGTCTTTATAGACCCACGCTTGTTCACAGATAAAATTCTGTGAAATCGTGGGTGAAGTAATTTTATTATTTCTACACCACAAACAAGGAAACAGAGCTCAGTGCAAGGTAAATGACTCTTTTAACACAGAGAAAAATCCATGGTAGATGCAAGATTTGACCCTAGGCTTCCTGGCTCCATGTTTATGATCCTTCTTCATCTCTGCATGTCTCAGGCACCTTGGAATATTTTGACCATATCTGAGATATGTTCCAAAATTGTTTGTACATTCTTGTAGGTCTGAATTTCTGATTTCAGACTCACAGTTCAGGAGTGTCTTTTCTTTCTTCTCAAGAACAAGGTAAGCTTCTATAGTTCATATATACTTTTAGGGAAAAATGTAATTGATGTCGAAGCCCTGGGGCAGCTATCTCTTCTACGAGTTTTTGAGCTCATACCTAGTTGTTTGGACACTTTGTCTGAAACACAGGCTTAAGTATGGGATTCAAATGCAAAAACATTTTAATCAGCAGAGAGTAGTATAGAATGTATGAAATTTTATGCTGCTTTCTGTAATAGGATAGTATAAATGTATTGTTTTGTGCTGGTCTCAGGCTATTGATAACCAGCAGTGTGGCTGGATGGACCCTTGTGGTTCTTATATTGATTGCAAGACGTGCTCAGCCATAACCACCAGGAAGCTCTGAAAGAGACAAGGTTGATTACTCGCAGGTTCTGGAAACCACGTGGTACACCTGGGGCCACACAGGAAGATCATGGATAGAGAAAGAGAGCAGGCCTGGGTTCTGCTTTTATTAGTGTGAAGGATGGGGGCCTAGGGTATCTTGGGTTCACGCTTCAGTAATGAATTTAAAACATAAAAGAGGGAATTTAAAGCATAAGAAGAGAAAAACAAATGGCCCAGATAGTAGGTTATCTAAACCAACGAAGATCTCTAAAACAAAGGAGTCTGTGGGGTCCAGAGCTGGCTCCTTATGTAGTGGCTGGCAATGTGTTTATTCGAGATAGACATCTTTGAAGTGGATGCCTCTCTGAGTGGATTTCTAGGCATCAGAGCTTAAATCAGGCACTTGCATTAGAAAAAAAGAAAAACCTTCTGTTAGAGCTTACTCAGCAATTACGATAGATGGTACTCTGATTGAATAGGTGGTAAATTTCTCCTGTTTACTATGTGTTGACATGTTATTGAAGGGATAACTAACCAAACAGGGTGAAATGACACTTCTTTAGACTCTAGAAGGATCATCATGAAGCCGCCGAGATCCTTACTCCAGTTTTACTACCATTTCCCCACAACCAGCCCTTTTATTATTTGAGCGTCTAGAAAATTTGACAATGAGATGATTAAAGCCACAGGCATTAAATCAGTGAGATATACATTTGTATCTTAAACATTTCATACTAGGTGCAGAATTTTAAGAAGACACATGACTTCTTGAATCCTTCATTTTCTTAGTTGTATATTAAGTTATATGTAGGTGTGTGCATACACAATTTATATTCCTTCCTCTTCTGTTATTTCCATCCATCCATCCATCCATCCATCCATCCATCCATCCATCCATCCCTCCTCCAGCCATGTTCCATCTGCCTGTCTCCGGTGTCCATCTGCCTGCCTGCTTGTCTGTCTTTTCTGATTTCTGTTTATCTGTGAGACACTAGCACATAGGCACTGCAGGAAAGCTGTTACTAACCCTCAGAAATCTGATTTGGGAACAGATTCATTCCAGATATGTGACCATGGAGAAGTTAATACCTCTTTCTGCTATGCTGTTGATTGTGAAACACAATCCGAGAGTTGGCCATGAGATCTGTGAAGGTGTCTCAGCTTCAGCAATCTCTAAGTCTCTAGATAATTTACCCATTATATATTCTTTTCATCCCTATGTGGCAGGCAGAATATTGCTCCGCAGTATGCCTACCTCCTAATCCTGGGGTTTGTGATTATGTTCTCTTACATGGTAAAAGGTACTGTGCACATAGGAGTGAGTTAAGGATTTCGAGATAGTAATTTTATACTGGGTTAATGATGGGGCCCAATAAGAACGTTCCAGTCATCATAAAACGTAGCAAATGCTAAACAAGAAATTATAGCTTATACTATTACGGAGTGATGGGTTCACAAACACAAACACTATAAATTCCAGACATGTATTATGTGAAGGGTGGTGGGTATTAAGGAGGGCACGTATTGCATGGAGCACTGGGCGTTATACACAAATAATGAATCATGGAACACTACATCAAAAACTAAGGATGTACTGTATGGTGACTAACATAACATAATAAAAGATTATTACAAAAAAAATTGTAATCACTGTGCTTGCTCGAGAACAATCTGCAGAGCTAGCATCAAACCCACAGATGTGGACTTTCAACTCTCATTATTTATGACCTGGTAAGTGTTGACAGTAATAACAGTGAGAATGAGTCCAAAATAAAATAAGAGTCTTCCAACCCAAGCTAAAATGTGGACCCAAAGGAGGAAATGAAGCAAAAGAGGTCAGTGTGGGTGTTCTCACACAGAATGGGTGACAAACCACTAACAGAGGAGAGATAGGACAGAGTGAGAAATACTGGACGAGACAAAAGATCTGGGTGGACATAGTGTGTGAGAAAATACAAGTCAGAGCAAAACTACCAGACATCAAAACTCACTCACACCTTGAAGCCCAGCGTGCTGCCACCAACCTTCCCAAACCAACAGACATCACTGTTCCATCCTACTTGTAATATTATAGGTAGAACTCGTCAGGCTGGTGCTGAACACCCACATTGTGGGAACTGTTTGTCATGATTACCTCACTGAACACTCCCAGAAACATGCAGGGAGGTTCCCATGTCACCTTCACTTTACTGATGGATAAAGTGAGGCTCAGGAGACTTAGCATAGGACCAATGTCTCCCAGGTTGTAAACAGAAGCTCTTCTGTGTGAATGCACGTGCACTGCATCCCAGAGCCCAGTATTTACGCCCAGTTCTGCACCTTTTTTTCCTTTTGTTGACTGTATTTGTCTCTAATGTTGCATTTATCTCACTGCATGTATACGCATATATTTGTGCATTGCTCTACTGCACAACCCCAAGCATCAAACTTGGAAGAGTGGCTACCATGGTGTAAACTGAATAAGATTAAAATCAATTCAAATTCGTTGACGACATTTAGTTTGGGAACCATTCTGAATGTGTCTAGAGCATGGTTCTACCAATTACCAAGTAAACTGGAATACTCAGTCTCTTTGTTGCCAATTTACCTGTTAGATATATGGGCATAATAACCAATCAATCTGATGGGGATAATGAAAGGATTGAATAAATATACATGAGCATATGGAAGCGGAAGTTATTTTGGACTCCCTGATTTGGGAGTTTCAATCCATTCCAGGCATGTGAACTTGGACAGCTCACTACCCCTTCTTGTGACTCAATTTACTCCTATACAAAAATAAGAAGCTGGGAAGGCGATCTGTGATGAACCCTCCTCCACAGAAGTCAATTCTTGTATGGATAGGTTATCGCTAAATTGTGTTGCCATTCCCATGCTTGGTAATGGAGAATGTTCAAAAATGTTATTATGGTGATAATACAATAATGCTTATGCATTTCAATTTCTGTGCAATTTTTCTTTACTGATCATTCTGTTCTCTTCTTGTTGAAATAGGGTATCTTGTGATTCTCAAATCACATCCATGAAGAATAACACAGAGGTGACTGATTTCATCCTGCTGGGACTAACCGATGCCAGAGAACTGCAGGGTCCTCTCTTTCTAATGTTCACCCTCATTTACCTCATCACGCTGCTTGGGAACCTGGGGATGATCACACTGATCCTGCTGGACTCTCGTCTGCACACACCCATGTACTTCTTCCTCAGTAACCTGTCTCTGGTAGACTTTTGTTACTCCTCAACAGTCACTCCCAAGGTCATGGCTCGGCTCCTTATGGGAGACAAGGTCATCTCCTACAATGCATGTGCTGCCCAGATGTTCTTTTTTGTAGTCTTTGCCACTGTGGAAAATTACCTCTTAGCCTCAATGGCCTATGACCGCTACACAGCAGTGTGTAAACCCCTCCATTATACCACCAGCATGACGACAGGTGTGTGTGCACGTCTTGCCATAGGCTCCTATGCCTGTGGTGTCTTAAATGCCTCTGTAAATGTTGGAGATAGCTTCAGCCTCTCTTTCTGTATGTCCAATGTGATTCATCACTTTTTCTGCGATATTCCAGCAGTCATGGCTCTCTCTTGTTCTGATAAACACATCAGTGAGCTGATTCTTGTCTTTATCTCAAGCTTTAATGTCTTTTTTGCACTTTCTGTTATCTTTATTTCTTATCTGTTCATATTTACTACCATTTTGAAGATACAGTCAGGTGAGGGATACCAGAAGGCTTTATCTACCTGTGCTTCTCACCTTGTTGCGGTTTCCATATTTTATGGGACAGTCGTCGTCATGTACTTACAGCCAAGTTCCCATCATTCCATGGACA
The DNA here is from genome assembly GCF_024610735.1 of Ursus americanus. NCBI lineage: Eukaryota > Metazoa > Chordata > Mammalia > Carnivora > Ursidae > Ursus > Ursus americanus. The sequence goes on along the minus strand of NC_142150.1, from coordinate 35,372,305 downwards.
CAGACAAAATCGCATCTGTGTTCTATACTATGGTCATCCCCATGCTGAACCCTGTGGTCTACAGCTTGAGGAACAAAGAGGTCAAAAATGCATTCAAGAAGGTTGTTGAGAAGGCAAAATATTCTCTAGGTGTAGTCTGTGAATGATGTAGGGCCAGAGAAATTATTTCACCCCAATCAGATCTACTGCACGCCAGAAATCACATGTTAATGGACATTTGGGATGTTAGAAAAAATTTTTTTCTAATATTCTTTATTTTTTAGTTGAGGAATAGCTCCAATCATCTCAAGTGCAGAAAAAATATAATAATTGTTTTTAATGAAGTTTATTTAAGGAAGTATGTGCTTTTGCTGGCACAGTCCATCCAGAGCTAAATAATGATAGCAGCTCAGTAGATTAATGCTTCAGTCATTACTGAATGAGCTGAAAAAGAAAAAGGATCTTCATGTAGCAGTTTCCGAAAGTAAATAATCACATTAGAATAAAAGGAGATGTGATTACATTATTTTTACCTTAATTTTCTGAATACCGATTCTTCACACTTTGTTTTAAGAAATTGCATTAAAAATAATAAGCGTACTCAGCTTTCTTTGGTAATAAATGTTTTGAAATGGTTAATGTCATTTATTACTTTATACTTTAGTAGAGCTACTTTCATCCCACCTCATTCGCACTGGTTACTGGCAATGCTGGACAGCCCCGGTCTTGCCATGTCCCAGCTTCTTTGTATTTGCTATTTCCACTGTATGGTCTATTTTTATACTTATTTCAGATTGCTGGTTAAATGGGAAGGGATAATTGGGGGAAGAGCATTAAGGAGGGCACTTGATGTAACACTGGGTGTTATATGCAATCGATGAACCACTAAACACTAGCTCTGAAGCTAATTAAAATATTTAAAAACAAATGTAAAAATCACCCATGAAGCCATCTGGTCTTGGGCTTTTTTTCTTAGCGAGTTTTTGATTACTGATTCTTACTCATTATTGGTCTGTTCTGATTTTTTTTCATGATTCAGTCTTGGGAGGTTGTATGTTTCTAGGATTTTATCCATTTCTTCTAGGTTGCCCAATTTGTTGGCATATAGTTGTTCATAGCAGTTTTTTATTAGTCTTTGTATTTCTATGACATCAGTTGTAATGCCACTTATAAATTTATTAATTTGAGCCTTTCTTTTTTTTTCTTGGTTAAGTCTAGCTAAAGGTTTGACAATTTTGTGTATCTTTTCAAAAAACCAACTCTTAGTTTCATAGATTTTATCTGCGATTTTCCTTTTCTCTATCTTAGTATTTCTGCTCCGATCTCTGTTATTTCCTTTCTTCTGCTAACTTTGGGCTTAGCCGATTTTGGTTTTCTAGTTCCTTGAGGTATAAAGTTCTGTTGTTTATTTGAAATCTTTTTTAAATTTCAGTATTCATTGCTTATGAATACTTATGAATACTCTTGCTGCAATCTGTAAGTTTTAGTATGTTGTGTTTCCATCTTCATGTTTTCAAGGTATTTTTTTATTTCCCATTTGATTTCATTTTTGACCCATTGAATATTCAGGACTGTGTTGTTTAATTTCTGCATTTGTGGGCTTTCCAGTTTCCTCCTGTTATTGACTCCTAGTTTCATGCTATTGTGGTTGGAAAAGATATGTAGTCTGATTTCAATCTTTTTAATTTGCTAAGACTGGTTTGCAACCTAAATTAGTATCTGTGTTGGAGGATGCTCGGTGTGCATGTGAGAAGAATGTATATTCTCTTGCTGTGGGATGTAATGTTTTGTATATGCCCATTAGGTCCATTTGATTAAGCATAGTTCAAATCCAAAGTTTCTTCATTGATTTTCTGTCTTGATATTTGTTCAGCATTGAAAGTAGAGTACTAAAGACCTTTACTATTATTGTATTGAGATTACTCCCTTCAAATTGTTAGTATTTGTTATATTTCCCTAATCTATTTAGGTGCTCTGATGTTGGATGCATATATACCTACAACCATTATATCCTCTCAATGAATTGATGCTTTTATAATATGTAATGATCTTCTTGGTCTCTTGTCAGTTTTTTTTTTTTAAGATTTTATTTATTTGACAGAGATAGAGACAGCCAGCGAGAGAGGGAACACAAGCAGGGGGAGTGGGAGAGGAAGAAGCAGGCCCATAGCAGAAGAGCCTGATGTGGGGTTCGATCCCAGATCGCCGGGATCACGCCCTGAACCGAAGGCAGACGCTTAACCGCTGTGCCACCCAGGCGCCCCTCTTGTCAGTTTTTGACGTAAAACCTATTTTATCTGATATCAGTATAGCTACCTCTGCTCTCTTTAGTTTCCATTTGCATGAAATATCTTTTTGCATCCCTTCTCTTTGAACTTATGGGTGACTTTGAAACTGATATGAGTCTCTTGTAGGTAGCATATACTTGGGTCTTATGGGGTTTTTTTTTTTCATTCATTCAGACACACTATATATTGTGATTAGAGAATTTAATGCATTTATACTTAAAGTAGGGACTTACTATTGCCATCTTGTTCATTGTTTTCTGTTTTTTAATTCCTTCGTTCCTTTTTTCCTCTTGCTCTCTTCCTTTGTGAACTGATGATTTTTCTGTAGCATATATTTTGTTTCCTTTTTCTTTTTCTTATTTGTTTCTACTATAGGTTTTTGTTTTGTGGTTACTCTGAGGCTTACTTGAGACATCTTACAGGTATAGCACTATTTTAAGCTGATTACAACTTAACTTCAATTGCACACAAGTCTACTCTTGAATTCCCCCTTCACATTTTATGTTTTTGATATTACTCTTTTCATCTTTTTATATTGTGTGCTTATTAAGAAATTATCTTAGCAAGAGCTACTTTAATAGAATATTCTGAATCTGACCACAAACTTACCTTTAACAGTACATCATTTCTATTTATATGCTTTTGTTACTAATTAACACTCTTTCACTTCAGCTTGAAGAGCTCCTTTCAGTATTTCCTGTAAGGCAGTTCTTGTGGTTTTGTTTGTTTGGGAGAGACCTTATCTCACCTTCATTTCTAAAGGACAACTTTGCCAGGCAAAGTATTCTTGGTTGGCCATTCCTTCTTTCACTTCAAATATGTTATCCCATTTTTTTCCTGAACTGCAAGGTCTCTGCTGAGAATACCCTGGTAGCATTATGGGGGTCCCCTTGTGTGAGATCATTTTTTTCTCTTGCTGCTTTAAACATCCTCTCTTTGTGATTTTAGTTTGAAAATTTGAGGTGATCTATAGCAGTGGAGGCCAGTGACAGGAATTAGGCCAGCACCGTACAGGTGCACAGCTGGAGGGGCTAGCCCTCAGTGCACTCACAGTTGTGCAGGTCGGCTTCAAGGGTCTAGGGTGGCATCTTACTCCCAGCACAGCTGCAGAGGCCTGTGTTGGCTGGTAGTACATGTTCCAGGCTTTGGCAAGGAGATGGGACTGTTAGATCTTCCAATCATGAATACAGAATGCCTTTCATTTATGCATGGTAGTTCTTGGATTCTAACAAAATTCTGTAAATTTAGTGTAGAAGTCTAACATCACCTTGGTTAAATTTATTCCTGGGTACTTTATTCATTTGGATGCTGTCGTAAATGGAATTATATTTTAATTTCTATTTTGTATTGTTCACTGCTAACCTTTTTTGTGGATTTTGTAGCCTCTAACTTTGCTGATGTGTTTATTAGCTCTAAACTTTTTTGTGCAGCCTTTAGAATTTTGTATGAATGCAATCATGTTATCTGTGAATGGAGATAGTAATTCTTGTTTTTCATTTCAGATGCCTTCTATTTTTTTTCCTAATTGCTCTGGATAGGACATCCAGTACAATTTTGAATAGAAGTGGTGAAATTAATATCCTTTTCTTGTATTTTAACTTAGGGAAAGATTCCTGTCTTTCATTTTTGAGTAATATGTTAGGTGCGGTTTTCTTCGTAAATGCCCCCTCATCAAGCTGAGGAATTTTCACAGTCTTCTAGATTTCTGAGCTTTTCTTTTTATAGTAATAGTATGAAAGATTTTGATAAAAGCTTTTTCTAAATAAATGAGGTGATCATATTCTTTTTTCCTTGATTCTATTTAAGTGGTTTTGCTTTCCATATATTGAACCATCCTTGCATTCCGAGGATAAATCCTATTCGGTCCTGCTACACAATTATTTTATTACGCAGCTGGAATTTGGTTTGCTAACATTTTGTTGGGTATTGCTGCATCTATATTCATGAGGAATACTGGCTTGTGTTTTCATTTCTTGCAATGTCTTTGTCTGACTTTCATATTGAAGTAATATTGACTTCACAAAATGTGTTTGTGATATCCCACTTGTGCATTGAGGAGCTACTTCAGTGGGGAGGTACATTTTTAAAATCAGATTTGGGGAAATTCTAGCCTTTATTTCTTCAAATAATCTTTCTGCCTCCTTTCTTCTCTCTTTCCAGAACTCTCATTATGCAAATGTGGGTACACTTGATGGTGATCCACAGGTCTCTTAAGTTCTGTTCAGCTTGTCTTCATTCTTTTTTCTTCCATTCCTTGCACTGATTAATTCAATTGAAATGTTTTGAAATTTGCTAACTCCTTCTTCTTTCTATTCAAATAATTGTCAAAGCCCTTTAGTGAATTTTTCATTTCAGTTATTATATTTTCAGCTCCAGAGTTTATGTTTAGTTCTTTTATTATAATTTCTATAGCATTATTGATATTCTCTAATATTGAGACATAATTCTCCTTGTTTCCTTTAGTTCTTTCACTTTCCCTTTGCATCTCTCCCCTGCACTCACTCTCTCCCATGGATGGGACATATTTTCTTGTTTCACTGCATGTCTCAATTTTCACTGAAAAATGGATATTGTGACTGTATAGTTTGGTAACTCAGAAAAATCAGGTTCTCCCAACTCAGGATCTTTGGGGTTTTGTTGTTGTTGTTGTTAATTTAAATTCAATTAGCCAACATATAGAACATCACTAATTTCAGGTGTAGAGTTCAGTAATTCATCAGTTGCACATAACATCACACCAAGTGCCCTCCTTAATGCCCATCACCCAGTTACCCCACTCCCCACCCACCTCCCCTCCAGAAACCCTTGGTTTCTTTCCCATAGTTAAGAGTCTGTCATGGTTTGTCTCCCTCTCTGATTTTTTCCCATTCCATTTTTCCCTCCCTTCCCCTATGATCATCTGTGCTGTTTCTTATATTCCTCAGGTTTTTGGTTTTGCTGTTGTTTTGCTTGCTCTGGGTTGTATTTGTTTGTTTAATGACTTTATAAGCTATTTTTATTGACTGTGTATTTTGTGTGTGGTGTCTGATGTCTCTGTCACTTTAGCTTGAGGTCACTTACTTGTTTGACCTAATTGCCTTAAACACCATGGCTAAGTCATTTTCATGATTCAGTGTTTACTTGGTTGCTATACTTTTTGGTATTTTCCATATGTCTGAGTCCAAGTTTATTATGACAGTTTGGCTTGTATTTTATTTTATTTTATTTTATCTTTTTTTAATAATAATATTTTTTATTATATTATGTTAGTCCCCATACAGTACATCCCTGGTTTTTGATATAAAGTTCGATGATTCATTAGTTGTGTATAACACCCAGTGCACCACGCAATACGTGCCCTCCTTACTACCCATCACCAGTCTATCCCATTCCCCCACCCCCCTCCCCTCTGAAGCCCTCAGTTTGTTTCTCAGAGTCCATAGTCTCTCATGCTTTATCCCCCCTTCTGATTATTTTATTTTTGTTTTGTTTTGTCAGGGTTTCTGTGGAGTGCCAGGCCCTTGGAATCCTTTCTCTCACATTTTCCTTGCCTTTCTCTTATAAGACACTGAATATTGCCTTTAGGGTGCAAAAATTAACCCATCTCCCATGTCTATGTGTTTAAGTTAACCGTAATTTCAAAGTCTTTGTTATATGGAAAACATTACATATTCCAGCCAAAAAGATCATATATTTGGGGGTAATTATTCAGTGTATTACAGATTTATTTCTCACATATGAGAGTATAAGTTTATAACACAGGTTGTCTGGGGAGGGGCAGGAGCTCTCCATGTCATCACTCAAAAACACAATTTGGCAGTTTCCATCTAATTAAACATATGCTTACTATCTGACCCCGCAATCCAACTCGACACATTTATCCAGATGAAATTAAAATCTAGACTAGGAAAAAATATTAGGTAAATGTTTAGCTATACTTTATTCCTAATTCTGAGACATTAGGTGGGACACAAGTGTCCCCTAACTGGGAAATGGATGAACAATCTATAGTGTCCATATAATGAAATATAGCCAGCAAGGAAATAAACAACTTACTACTAATATATTATGGGTTGAACTGTGTCTTCTAAATTTTATATGGTGAAGTCCTTACCCCCAGTACTTCAGAAGATGGTCTTTAAAAGTAGGGTCATGTCAAATGTATTAGTTAAGATGAGGTCCTACTGGAGCAGAGTGGGCTTCTAGGTCAATATGACTGCTGTCTTTTTTAAAAGGGAAAACTTGGAGAGACATAACACAAGGAGAACACCTTGTGAAGATGAACACAGAGATCAGAAGGAGGCAGCAGAAAACAAGGAAATCCAAAGATGGCCAGCAAACCACCTGGCAGCTAAGAGAAAAACATGAAGTAGATGCCCCTTAGAGCTTTCAGAGGGAACCAAGAGAACCATGTTGCCAGCTCCTTGATCTCAGACTTCTAGCCTCCAGAAATGTGAGACAACAAATTTCCATTATATAGGCCATCCAGTTTATGGTACTTTTTTATGGGAGCTCTAAGAAATTAATACAGCTAACAATACGGATGGGTCTCAGATGCCCCGTGCTAACTTGAAGTAGCCAGAGTCAAAGTCTCCATGTGCTAAGATTCTCTTTAAATGACTTTCTTGCAAAGGCAAAGCAATATGGACAAGAAATGGTCCAGTGGACACCATGGGCATTAGGTAAGAAAGGGTTGACCACAAAGAAACTCCGAGATTTTGTTTAGATGATGGAACTCTTCCACATCGTGATTTTGTTAATGGTTACATGACCATATAAATTTGACCAAGTTCAAAGAGTTGTTCAAGCTATAATATTAGAAACTATAAAAATTACTGTTTGTAAATTATGCTTTAATTATAAAGTGTGGGGGGAAACATGTAATACAAAAACATGCATGCACCCTCAACATATCCAAGTCCCCACAGGCAATTTAATTGATTTTTTCCTAGAAAAATAAGAGTTACAGATGCCCTCCTGGGAAGACATCCCCAGAGAGCTCATGTCTCTGGAACTCCCTCCTGATCCCCATGAGTTAGTCTCTAAAACTCCCAAGATGACTTAATGTGACCTCATTTGAGAAGGACCAGACTTGCTGAGCCCCTTTGGCCATCGTGTATTTATTTGTCTGAATGTTAGTGGTCTTTAGGACATGCAGCACTTTCCTCCCACCCCCAAATCCTGACCTGAGGATTTGTCATGAATCTCCAATCATGGCCAGGACAACACCTCAAGATGAAAATTATATTCATTGACTTTAGAATGATAACCCCTTGGACAGATGTTTTATAGAGGATCCCTCATTTGCTACTCACAGACACTATTCCTTGAATTATGTGGGAGAGGTAATTTTCTGACTTTTTTTTTCTTTGAGATAAGAAGATTAGAGACTCCTCCAAGGGTACACAAAGAATGCATGGTGGATTCAGCATCTGAACATGGGTTCCTGGCTCCATCTTGTGTTCTTCCCCTCATTTACCTTAAAGATTTTGGAACTATTTGACCAGTACCTGATAGAGAATCTCTCTCACGGCATGTATGCACCATCCCATGGCTGGATTTCTGATTCCAAACTCACTCTTCAGGATTGACTGCACCTTCTTTTCCAGCAGCAAGGTAAGCTTCTATGTTCTATCTACACTTTTAGTGAGAAATGTCATTCAAGCAAAACTCATAGGGCATCGATCCCTGCTGCAAGTGATTTAAGTACAGAAATAAATTCTTAATGCACTGAGTTGAGGCTGTACGTATGTATCAAAACTTCCTCCTGTAGGGAGTTTGGTGATGATTTTGAAATTTATTGTGTCACTCTCCTAAAAGAGATCAGTAAAAATAGATGGATAGGGGATGCTCTGACTGGGTAGGTGTTAATTTTATCTTATTCACTACCTGTGGAAAGAATCAAGGAGGACTGCTGTAAACCAATGATTAACAAGTGACAAATGTCCTTCTAAAGGCTTCCAAGTCAAATGTAAAGATTAAAAACAAGATTCCTACATACAAGATTATATTCAAATAAACTATATTAAGACATGTAGGGGCACCTGGGTGGCTCTGTTGGTTAAGCATCTGCCTTAGGCTCAGGTCATGGTCCCTGGGTCCTGGGATCGAGCCCTACATTGGGCTCCCTGCTCAACAGAGAGCCTGCTTCTTCTCCCTCTCCCACTCCCTCTGTTTGTGTGCTCTCTCTGGCTCTCTCTCTGTCAAATAAATAAATAAATAAATATTAAAAAAACAAAACCAAAAACATGTACTTGTCCAAAACACAGATCTATGGGCTAAAGATACCAACAAACTAGGAACTTTCTACCCATTGATCCCTGTGATTCAACTGTGGGATAACTGTAATGAGAGAAACAATGAGTTTAAGAAAGGGGATACTTTCAACCCAAACTGAAACATGGATATTAAGAAAGAAATTAAGCAAAAGAATGACTCACGTGCAGTAACTGGAACAGCCACTTATGCAGGCAGAATATGGACAGACTGAGAAACACTGAGGACCCAGAAGATCCCAGGAGACCAAGTGTGTCATATAAGGCATACTGAAGAGGGAGGCCAGCTGGCTAAACATTCCTCCCCACCGAGCCTTGACTATCACCTCTGACCTTCCTGAAACCGACGGAGAGGCTACCATTCCATCCTAATACCAATAGTATACCTAATACTGACCAGGCTGTGCTAAATACTCAGCATTTTGCTCACTGGTTTTTATATATCATTTACCTCTTACAATCATACCTTGAGAAAAGTCTCATTACTGTTTTCGTTTTATAGATGAAGCAAAACAGGTTCAGGGAGTTAAGTTAGGACCAACGACTCTTCGGGAGTGAATAGTAGGGCTGACATGCACCTGTTCCCAGAGCCCAACCTTTATACTCGATGCCATGCCGTCCCTTCAGGCTGCCTCAGCTGGTTGTCTGAGCCCCTGCTGGTACCATTATCCAAGCACACGCACTATGCAAGTACCTCCCCATCACTTCCCTGTGAAACCCCAAACACTGAGGTTAGGGCATTGGAGACATAGAGTGATTGTTAACTGAGTTAAATTCAATTTGATTTAAACTCAGTTGAGATTGATGGCCTTGAGAATCACTCTGCCTAGGCACAAAGTTTCGGGTTGGCAGTACTAATTTTGTAAGCCTAAATATAATATTCAAGCTCTGTGCTTCATAAATTACACGGGGATAACAAGTAATCAATCTCATAGGGTTGTTGAGAGTAATAAATGAATATTCATCCAGTGTCTAGAGCAGTTCCTGCCACATAACAACTATAGATATAAGCATTTACTTGGTTCAGGGAACTGAATTGACAGATTCATTCAAGACCTCTAATCATGATCAAGATGTTATATTTTCTACATCTCAGCTTATAAATTTACAAAATTGAAAAGTTAGAAAATAATCCGTGAAGATCCTTCACTTCAACAACATGAAACTTGACCAGTAATTTGTGCCTTAAATTTTATTATCTACTCCATATTTTAGATCTGGAGATATTAAAGTACAAATTATTGCTATAATGAAATATTGTGTGTGTGTGTATACATATATAGTATACGTGTGTGTGTGTGTGTGTGTGTGTGTGTGTGTACACACAAAAAATATTGAATGAATCTCCATTCAATCTCTCATTTGTTTATGACTCTGTCCTTTTATTCCATTGCTACAGGGCTTCCTGTGATTCCCCAACAACACCCATGGAAAACAACACAGAAGTGACTGAGTTCATCCTGCTGGGACTAACCGATGCCCCAGAGCTGCAGATCCCCCTCTTTATCGTGTTCACCCTCATTTACCTCATCAATGTGGTTGGGAACCTGGGCATGATGGCGCTGATTCTCCTGGACTCCCATCTCCACACGCCCATGTACTTCTTCCTCAGTAACCTGTCTCTGGTGGACGTTGGTTACTCTACAGCTGTCACTCCCAAGGTCATGGCTGGATTGCTTATAGGAGACAAGGTCATCTCCTACAATGCATGTGCTGCTCAGATGTTCTTTTTTGCAGCCTTTGCCACTGCGGAGAGTTACCTCCTGGCTTCAATGGCCTATGACCGCTATGCAGCCGTGTGCAAACCCCTCCATTACACAACCACCATGACGACAGGGGTGTGTGCTTGTTTGGCCGTAGGCTCCTATGTTTTTGGCTTTCTGAATGCTTCTGTTGATGTTGGAGATACATTCCTTCTCTCCTTCTGTAAGTCCAATGTGATCCATCACTTTTTCTGTGATATTCCTGCAGTCATGGCTCTCTCTTGCTCTGATAAACATGTCAGTGAGCTGGTTCTTGTTTTTGTAGCAAGCTTCCACATCTTTTTGGCTCTCCTGGTTATCTTGATTTCCTACCTGTTCATTTTTATCACCATCCTGACGATGCACTCAGCTGAGGGATATCAGAAGGCTTTGTCCACCTGTGCCTCCCACCTCACTGCAGTGTCCATCTTCTATGGGACTGTCATCTTCATGTACTCACAGCCCGGCTCCAGCCACTCCATGGACACCGACAAAATGGCATCCGTGTTCTACACTATGGTCATCCCCATGCTGAACCCTGTGGTCTACAGCCTGAGGAACAAAGAGGTCAAGAATGCTTTCAAGAAGGTTGTTAAGAAGGCAAAATCATCTCTAAGCTTCACCTCTTAGGGTTGTAGGATCCACAGTAACCCAGTTCCATTCCTGTCAGTTCTTCTCCGTGCACTTACTCAGGGGTTACATCCCACACAGCATTTAAATTACCAACATGATACTTTCCTCTTCAAAAGCCTGTCACTATGAAAGAAGATAGCATGTCCAGTTGTGTAACATCTGGATGAGAATAGCCACGAGGACCTTATATATTTAATGATCATGCTTATCAGGAACCTTATGAATTATAATTGATATATTCATATTGTTCACATTTTCTCCACCATATGTTAATGAAAGTATATTTGTAAAACAGGGCTCAAAACCATGAAAACAAATGCACGCAAGGATCCTATCTGTGTAGATACATACAAAAGTGGAAAATTTGCTTAAAAAGTAGCTAGAGTTGTGTATAATACCCAGTGCAACTAGTGGATTGTTGAACACTATATCAAGAACTAATGATGATGTACTATATGTTGGCTAACTGAACATAATAAAATAAAATAACAAAAAATAAAAAAGAATTATCAACATGTAAAAAAGTAGCTAGAGTATGGCTAGTTTTTAATACAAAAGTTAAAATAATTAATTATTGGATCAGAGTATAAGTCAACGTCTAGCATTTTTTGTTTTTTTTCTAGTTTAAAAAATTATTCCAGAATCATGGAACATTACATCAAAAACTAAGGATAGACTGTATGGTGACTAACATAACAAAATAAAAATTATTGTTAAAAAAAATAAAGACAAAGTGGCTAAAAAAAATATTCCAAGAGTCTAAAATGAAGAAAAACATGACATGGATTTTAAAAAAGATTTTATTTATGTGTTTATTTGAGAGAGAGAGAGAGACATAAAGAGAGGGAGAGAGAAGGGAGAGGGGCAGAAAGAGGAGGGAATCTCAAGCATACTCCAGGCTGAGCACAGAGCCCAACATGGGCTCGATCCCACAACCCTGAGATCATGACTTGAGGTGAAATTAAGAGTCAGATGTTTAACTGACTGAGCCACCCAGATGCCCCATGACACGGATTTTTAAATGAAAGTATGTATTTTTTTATTTAAATAAAAAATTTTTTAATTAAAAAAATTAAAAAGCATGTACTTTTTGTTGGAACATTTTTTTCAGAGCTATATGTCTGAGCTATAAAATCTTGAAGGAGTTAATATTTGTGTCTTCAGAAAGCCGTTTGGTAGAAAAAGTAATGAGAATTTTCGAAAGCTAGAAGACCAAGGTTTAAGAAGGGATCAATTGATGATAAAGAAATTTCTCAATCTTTCTGTGTAGGACTACCAACTCTTTGACTTTGTGATATAAATGCATGGAGTAATAATGATGTCATCCATACTATGAGACAGCTAATGCCACTCATGCAGGAATACTTTAGGTTCAGATAAATTATGTCTTGCTGTTCTCCTATTCATTCCCTCTTTACTCACACTGAGTTTCCTGTAGTTTCTGGACAATCCAAGCTCCTTCCTGTCTCAGCGTCTTTCTACTTGCCAATGCTCAGAAAGCTCCCTTACTTCCCTTAGGTCTTCGTGTAAATGTTTCCATGCCATAGTCATCCCACCCCCCATGGACACTGTTCTCAACTTGCTTTATTCTTCATGGTTCTGATCACTCCTCAACTATTTCTATTTTTTTGTTCATTTGTTTATTCATTTACCTATCTACCTAGAATGTACACTGCACAAGAAGAGTGATTTTGTCTTGTTTACTAACAACTTCATCCCCAATACATAAAGTATAGCCTGGTTCACACTAATTTCTCAGTAAACATTTGTTAAATTAATCAATCAATCAATCAATTAATTGAGCTGTGAGTCCAACAGTTAATATATTTGAACTACTGATAATTTAGTTCATTACCTATTATGCATTCTTTAGAAAAGAATTCTAGAACATTTCATATGACACAACTAGTTTTGGGGCACTTGGTGGCTCAGTCAGTTAAGCGTCTGACTCTTAATTTCTGCTTAGGTCACGATCTCAGGGCTGTGAGATCAAGCCCTGTGTCAGACTTGACGCTGAGCACGGAGCCTGCTTGAGTTTGTCTCCCTCCCACTGCCCCTCTCCCTCTGCATGCTTGTGCTCTCTCTCTCTCTCTAAAAAAGAGGGAAAAAAGCCACAACTATTTTTTTACTCACTACTTGTATTCCCCAGATTTGGGAAAATTAATCTTTTGAAAACAACATTGTCAAATGGATAACATATAACCAACTTTTAAATTAAAATTTTCTCATTAAATGGCAAATAACATAAAATTAATTCTATTTACTAAATCATACAAAGGCAAAGTATATACAGTTTCTTAATTAATAGAGCTTTAAAGTAAATTATGAAATCAGGTAAGAAGGTTATGCCAACTTTCTGGTTTTTAAGAACTACTTTAAGTAACCTACTAGGTTTATATCTTCATATAAATTTTCAATCAGCTTGTTAGTATTTCCAAAATTCTTCCTCAAATTTTCGTTGAGATTAAGTCGAATCTGTAAATCAACATGAAAATGGCATATTAAAGTCTTCCGATCCATGAACATGAGACACCTTTCCTCCTGTATAGCTTCTCCCTGATTCTTTTCATTGGTGTTTTTGGTTTTCTACTTTCCGGTACTGCACATATTAACTTAGATTCTACCTAATTGCAAATTAATGACCCTCTACAATGACATCTTGTGGAGCCCTGTTGGGATTTCAGAGGATAATGATAAGAATGAGTAGGGACTTTTAGAGACATGGAGTTCTCAGGGGAACAGGACCCCTTGAGGGCATCCAGAGTTCCTCATCCAACTTACTTGCAGAAGAAGCAGTTTACTTCTAGGGACTTTGTTTGAGTTGTTAAGTGAGCACACAGATACATTGTCGTTTCTTCTTTTCCTATTTTTGAGAGACATTAGCTCTATAATATAAAGTTCTCACATTTCTGTATGCCCATTCCTGAGAGTTTAGAAAAATGTATGCAGTACCCACCCAGATCAATATACAAAACAGCCCCATCCACCCAGAATTGTCTCCTGCTTCCTTTGTGGTTAGCCCCTCCCATCCCCCCAGACCCTCATAACTTCTGATCTGCTGACCCCCCATATAGTTTCGCTTTTCACATTGTCATAAAATGGAATGATAACAATATGCAACCTCTTGAGTCTGGCTTCTTTCACTTAGCTCAGTGCAATTAAGATGCATGCATATCCTTGACTGTATCAGTAGTAGGTTCCTTGCTGTCAAGCTTCATTCCTTTATTGAGATGTAATTTATCTATCATAAAACTCACCAAAGTATACAATTCACTGGTGTTTAGTATACTTACAAATTTGTGCAATCATCACCCTAGTTAATTCTTGAAGATTTCCCTCACCTCAGAAACACTCTACACACCCAACTAGCAGTCAATGTTCATTCCCTTGCAACCCCCTTCCTCTGGCCCTAGGCAACCGTTAACCACCTTCTATCTCTATGGAGTTGCCTAGTCTATACATTCCCACCATGTCTTGTGTAATATGAGATCAATTGTGACAGACCTCTTCCACTTGTCATAATGGTTTCGACGTTTATTCATATCGTATCATGCACCAGTACTTCATTCTTTCTTGTTGCCTGGAAATACTCCTCAGCATGACTAAACCACACTTTGTTTATTCACTCTTCACTTGATGGGCTTTTGGGTGCAAGTGGTGTTAGTGTTTTAGGTATGGGTGCTCACAGAAGAGCCTTGGAGCTGGTGTTTGAGGAAGGCATGAACACAGCTCTGGGGTCTAGTGTGTGGGTATTCCTGTGGCCACGGTGGTTCCAGTGTGCTAGGTGTAGGCACTAGTGGAGTGGCTGTGCAGTGGAGGTAACTATAAAATAATGCAGAAGAAATTAAGGAAGATCTAAATAAGTTGAAAGACATGCCATGTTCATGAGTAGGAAAATTTAGTTTTAGTGTAAGATGTCAATGCTATCCAAAGTGATCTAGAAATTAAATAAATTCCTTTCAAGATTCTAATAGCTTTTTTGGCCAACACTAAAATGCCAATCTTAAAATTAATTTGAAATTAGAAAGGACCCAGAATTGCCAAAACAAGCTTGGGAAACAAAGTCAGAGGAATCACACTTCTTGATTTTAAAACTTACTACAAATTTACAGTCATAAAAACTGTGTGGTAGTGACATTAGGATAGACTAATCAATCAGTGGAATAGAATTGACAGTCCAGAAATAAACCCATACATATGTGATCAATTGATTTTTGCAGGGATGCCAAGTCCATTGAATGTGGAAAGAACAGTCCCTCCAATAAATGGTGCTGAGACAATAGGATTTTCATACATTAAAAAAAAATTAAAGTTGTATCCTTACCTCACATCATATACAAAAAGGGGACTCAAAATGGATTAATGACCTAATATAAGAAGTAACCCATAAATTTTTAAAGGAAAACATAGAGGTAAATTTTCATGACTTTAAATTTATGTATGGATTTTTAAATATGACATCAAAAGCATAAGCAATAGGAGAAAAAAATAGACTAATTGGACTTCATCAAAATAAAAACACCAAGAAAGTGAGAAAATAACCCACAGAATGGGAAATACATTTGCAAATCACATGTCAGATAAAGGTTTGATCTTTAGAATGTATAAAGAGCTCATACAATTCAATAATGAAAAAAACAACACAAATTAAAAATGGGTAAACATTGCTGCTAAGAACATTGGGGTGCATATGGCCCTTCTTTTCACTACATCTGTATCTTTGGGGTAAATATCCAGTAGTACAATTGCTGGGTCATAGGGTAGCTCTATTTTTAACTTTTTGAGGAACCAAACTGTGGAAGGAGCTGAGATGCCCTTCAACAGATGAATGGATAACGATGTGGTTCATATATACAATGGACCTCCTTCTTTCTCTGCCTCTTTGCTTGCTTGTGTTCTCTCTCTCTCTCTCAAAAAAAAATTAAACATAGAGTTACCATATGACCCCACAATTTCACTTATAGGTTTATGCCCAAGAGAATTGAAAACATACATTCAAACAAAAACTGGTATAATAATACTCATAGCAGCATTATTTACAACTGCCAAAAAGTTGAAACACCCCAAATATCCATCAGCTGATGTATCAAATGTGGTCTGTCCATATAATAGAATATTATTCAGCCAGAAAAAGGAATGAGGTACTAACACATGCTAAAACATGGAAGATCCTCAAAAATATTATGCTAAGTGAAAGAAGCCAAACATAAAAGGACAAATATTGTATAATTCCACTTTTATGAATTAGCTAGAATAGGTAAACCAATAAGAAAAATGATTACTTGTTTACAGGACGTTAGGGAATAGGAGGAATGAGGGTAAACACTAACATATATTGGGTTTAATTGTATGGTGATGGAAGTGTTCGGGAAGAAGGTACTTGGATGTTGCAAAGCATGAATATGAAAAGCCATCAATGGTAGACTTCGAAATGGTGAATCTTATGTGATTTATATCTCAGTAAAAAATACTGAAAATAAAAAGAATGAAATTGAGCCCCTTCTTCACACCACATACAAAAATTAACTCAAAATATAAACCTGAGTGTAAAAGTTACACCTCTAAGATTCCTAGGAGAAAATACAGGAATAAATCTTCATAAACTTTGGTTGGACAAAATCTTTTTATGTATACTACCCAAACCACAAGCAATAAGAGAAAAGATATATATATTGGATTGCATCAAAATTAAAATATTTGTACTTCAGAAATCACCATCTAAAAAATGACAGGTCAATCTAGAGAGTGAAAGCAACTATTTGAAATCTTATATCAGATTAAAATCTGACAAAGAGGAATGAAGTATTGATACATGGTAAAAACTGGATGAACCTTGAAAACATTATTCTAAGTGAAAGAAGCCACTCACAAATGATCACATATTCTATTATTCTATTTATATGAAATTTCCATACAAGGCAAATCTATAGAATTGGCTTTGCGGTTTCCTAGGGCTGGGGTGCAGGTGGAAGGCAATGGGAGTGACCGATAATCAGTACAGAGTTTCTTTTCCATGTGATAAAAATGTTCTCAAGTTGTGGTGACGATTGCACAGCTCTGAATATGCAAAAAAATCATTGAATTATAAACATCAACAAGTGAATTTTATTTTTTTAAGAATTTATTTATTTATTTTAAGAGATTATGCCCAAGTTGGGGGGGAGGGAGAGAAAGAATCTCATGCAGATTCCACGCTGAGCATGGAGTCCAATGCGGGGCTCCATCCCAGGACCCTGAGATCATGAGCTAAGAGAATTGAAAACATACATTCAACTGACTGAGCCACCCAGGCGTCCCAACGGGTGAATTTTATAGTCTGTTAATTATATAACAATAAAGCTGTAATTTTAAAAAGACATAATAAATGATAAGGGGACCAGTACTCAAGGATCTGTTAAAAAAAAAAAAAAAAGAAAGAAAGACACACAGACAACAAAACATATATAGCTTATTATATGCGTATTAGGGCAGGATAGACTTTGTCATTTGCAAGAGCAAATCAGCCCCAAAGTCCAGGATTTAACACAACAAAGATTTATTTCTTACTTCTGCTGCTACGTGCCTCTCTGCATGTGTTCATTCAAACCCGCAGCTGGTGGAGGCTTTGTCGTCTGTAGCTACCCCCCTGGAACGGGGGTACCGTGGCAGGGGGAGGCAGAGGAGAGGCAGTCCATAGCTGTGTACTGGCTTTTCTATACTTCAACCCAGAAATGACACACATCACTTCTTGTCCAACCCATCACATGGAACTCGTTCATGGCTCTACCTGGTTGCTAGCAGACGAGGAAACGAGGGGAGCAGATGCAATGTTTGAGCACCACTATTTTTGTTCCACATAATGTATCATTTTTTACTGATGGTAAAGTAGTAGCGCTTAAATTTATTGACCTCTTGATATGTGCTGGACATCTCATTAAATCTTTAGGACACTCCTATGAGGGATATATAGTATTATCCTTCTTTTTATAGGTGATACTTTGAAGTTTTGAGAGACTAGATAACTTGGCCAAGGTCACCCTGCAACAGGGGGCAGAACTAGAATTTGAAGGCAGGCCCCATGACTACACAACTCAGACTTGCAGCAGCTACATTGCACTGCATTGATGAAGGAGAGATAATTCTACCTGGTGCTTGTTTATGGTCAAAGATGACTATGCAGATGAAAGAATGGATCCACACCCTTAGTTCTAAAAATGGGGGGGAATCCCCCCAAATATCCCTGAATCAGCTCTGTAGGTTAAGATAAATGAGTATTTTGTTTTAAAAAACTTTCCTGGAGGGACGCCTGGGTGTCTCAGTTGGTTAAGTATCTGATGCTTGATTTCAACTCAAATAATGATCTCAGGATTGTGAGATCGAGCCCCATCTTGGGCTCTGTGCTCAGTGTGGAATCTGCTCGAGATTCTCCCTCTCCCTCTGCCCCTCCCCACCACGCACTCTCTCTCTCCCAAATAAATAAATAAATAAAATCTTTTAAAACTAATTTAAAAATATAAATAAATAAATAACATTCCTGGGGATAATTGGAGGCCTTTAAGAAAGATGTAGATTTGAGAAAGCTCGCGTGAGTTCCTGACATCACCCAAGCCAAGATCTTAGTGAGGTTTTTTATTTTTGTTGCCTAGCATGGCTATGGTACCGCTGATTTGCCGATTGGAGGCTCCTCTCTAAGCTTCCATTCCCTTGTGTCTTCAAAAGCTCTCTCAGCTAAAATACACACAGACGCTATCCTCTGATAGGTCCTGTCAGGTTCAGGTCAGAAGGACCAATCCTGGATCGGGAGCCTCCTGAGATATCCACTCACCCAACACTAAATGTTCCCCTGAGATCTGTGGTATGAAAAGATCATTGTCTCAGCCCTGGTGTTTGTAAGGGCACAAATTATGTTCTACAGCACAGTGCTTCTCCAGCATGATGCTCCCCTGGTTAGGGACTTCCGGTCAACAGTGTGGCCATGAAGGTTTTCCGTACTCCCAACTTTGTATCCTCCTTTGTTCCTAGGACAAAAGTAAGTATCAAGAAAACACACAACCGTAACCGATTAGAAAGGAAAGGGGCTCTAGAAGGTCCAACGATGTTCATTTTACAAATGAGGAAAACAAAGCCAAATCAGCTAGATCACAGATCCCCTGTTAGCTGATCATTCACCACTCTCTCCACTGATTGCAATCAGATGTCTTAAATGAATGGTTGGGGTGACAAAGTCAAAAAGGGAGATCGCGCCTCCTTATTCCTTTTATTTAGAGCATGCTAGAGGAATAGCAGTACAAATACAGCTCCCTTTCTGAACCTCAGGAGTTGTACAACTTTCAACATCTGTTTGGGTATCTTGAGCATAAAGTCATTTTCTTTGGGAACGTCAAAGTTTGGATTTTCAATATTATGGGCTGAATATCCTGCAGTAACCATGAGATGAGATAGACCGTGGAAAGTAATGGCTTAGAGTGCTTGACTAAAATGTTAGCATCTTTTATGCTTTTCAAAGAACTTTCATATTTCTTGTCACATCAGAGCAGAAAAGCAGCCTATGAGGAAGATGGACAGTGTTTCATTGTGAATTAAGAAGATATGGGCAGCATCAGGTCTATACCCAACTGATTATCAACAGAACCAGGATCAGAATTGGGCATGTATTTGTGGTAGAGTGGTATCCACACCCCTACATCTCAAATTCCTGCATCAAAAGAAGCTGTTTTGTGTCCTATTATACCTACAGACTGTATAGATAAGAAATTTGGTCAGTATGTTGGCCAATCTTGGTACATCAGTTACAGAAATTAACTTTTTTTCAAAACTAAATGCAATTGGATTCACATGTGCATTTGGGCCAAATCTAGAAACTCTAGCCAGCACAGACATTTACGAATTGAGGAACCAGTCTCAGAAGGAAGTAACTTCATTGTCACTAGGGTGTTCTGGCACATACCGGACACTTTCATGATAATTTTGTAATACTTTATACATGCATTTATAAAAGCACTTACCACGTTGGGGAGATAATTTCTAGAGCCGACTGACTCTACCCCTTTAAGAAGTCGGGATCATGTTATTCATTTTGTAATGCCGGCTGCTGGTGCAGAGGTGGCTTATGTGCCAAGGCAGCTATGAGGAGAACAAGAGGGAGTTATCACCGAAAACATGCCACGTGCTAGGCATCGCGTTAGTAGAGCTCCAGAAATCACTTAATTTCATCTTTTCAGCTGTGTAAAGTCGATACATTGGGCATTATATGAACTAGGTCTTTCACAGACAACGAACTGAGGTTCACAGAGTATAAGTAATGTTCCCAAGGTCACATCCTGTCTAGGCTGCTAATCAGTGAGTGACATTTATCGGTACTTCTATGGGTCAGTTATACATGGCATAAATAGTCCCCTTAGGCTTTTCTTCTAAATGGTTGTATTAGATCTATCACCTGACACATTTTTTCTGCGCATTTTTTCTTTTAGGTTTCAATCCTATCTGTCTCATTTCTACCAACTACTTTTGCACATCACTCCTTAATTGAGATTTTGATTGTGCCCTGCATTTTCCTAATTACTAATACCTTTTTGCTTATAATTGCCTATTTATACAAATGTGCTTACCAATTCATGCTTTTATCCATGATGTTTCTTCTACCTAGTATAGTAATAGTCGTAGAAATAGCTTGAATTACTTGAGTACTTGCTGTGTAATTGACATTATTTGAAGTGTTTTGCGTGATCTAAGTTATTCTATTCATCTACTTCAAAAGATGAAAATTGTGATCATTCCTGCTTGAAAGATCAGGAACCTGAACCACAGGAAAGATGATTAACTTGACCCACTATTTTGAGAAAGCTGCTTAGTATTATGGAATTTATACAATATTGGCTGGGTTCAAATCCCAGTTCTACCACCAGATTTGCTACTTTGGCAAGTAACTTACTTCTTTAAGCCTCATTCCCATTTGAAGTAAAACTGGGGTAATAATAGTATTTGCCTCCCAGAGTTGCTAAATGAGTTAATATATGTGAACAGCCTAGAACAGTTTCCTGATACAAAATAAGTACTATATAAGGATTTGTTATTATAATAACTAATAATTGTTATTATATTTCTTGAGTCTCCAAAGCCACCACTCAGGAGTAATCATCTCCAGAGGGTTTTCCTTAGTCCTTGTGTTGGGCTAACCATACATCCCTTCTACTTCCAAAGCTCCCTGGAAATACATACTTCTACTTTAGGAATACGTTATGGTGAACATATCTTTTGGATAATAGGTCTCTCTCACAAGGCTATTTGTAAAGGCAGGGCTATATCATATCCTTCCTTCATTATGAAGGATTTTTAATCCAACATAAATGAATGTGATAGGTTCGAGTGAGAAGTGTCTCTTGGGTTGGGAGGGCTTCTCATACTTATACCCAGGGCAGCCATAGTAAGCTCTTAGCTAAGCTGCAATAGGAGGTGAGCACAACCAGATACACCAGAAAACATGGATGGACATCCATGGCTTGGTTGAGGATACAAAGTCTCTAGGTGAGATTGAAAGTGACTATTGCATCTCCCCCCATTCTTCGTCCCCATGAATAAACAAAGACATGGGTGGTGGTAAGAGATAGAAAACAACAGCCTAGGAGAAAAAGAGTGTGACAAAGAGAGAAAACAACTAAAGTTTTGCTTCCACCTTTTGGAAAGCCGTTTCTTCTTTTTTAGAGTTACTGAAAGACGCCAAAATATAGCTAAGAATGTGCCAGAAATCATGAAGTTTCCTTCAGAGGCCAATGGTTAATGTGGAGCACCCAATTGAGGGCCCTTGCAAATTAGAAAGATTAGAGCAGGGCCCCAAATCACTGCATATCTTCAGCCATTATGAATATTATGAACAAGTCAGTGAGGGGTCCCTCAGAGACAGGGAATGTATTTGATGAAGCTTGTCATATCATATGCCAGTGACTTTCTTTTCTATTCTGTTGATTAAGCTTCCTATGTACTTGTAATAAGAGTGCTTTCGAGGTACGGCAAGTAGTGGGAAAGAGTACTACTAGTGTAGTGTAATAGCGTGTACCACACAGCAGGCAAGCTGAAATGTGCCTCCAGAGTCATAAGGACATTCCAGTGTCCTTCCACATCACTTCTAGATGAAGAGCCGCACTCAACCCACCCCTTCCCGGTGTTCAGTCCAACTTGTTGCCCACGGACTCCTGCCCTTGGCAGAAAGCTGACACATGTGGACAAGAGGCACTGTTCACAGTCAGTTCCCATGCTAGTGATCAAATAACATTTTCTTGTGTTTGCCCATCTTGTCATAGGTGGCTCTCATGATGATTCCCAAGTGACTTTGATGGAGAACATCTCAGAGGTGACTGAATTCATTCTTGTGGGGTTAACAGATGCCCTAGAGATGCAGGTCCCTTTATTTACAGTCTTCACTATCATTTACTTCATCATTCTGGGTGGGAACGTTGGGATGATCGTGTTGATTCTGTGGGACTCTCGTCTCCACACACCCATGTACTTCTTCCTCAGCAACCTCTCCCTCGTGGACTGTGTTTATGCCTCAGCTATCACTCCCAAGGTAATGGTGGGGTTTCTCACAGGAGATAAGATCATATCCTACCATGCGTGTGCTGCCCAGATGTTCTTCTTTTCAGCCTTTGCCACTATTGAAAGTTTCCTCTTGGCTTCAATAGCCTTTGACCGCCACACAGCAGTGTGCAAACCCCTGCATTATGCCACCACCATGACAAGTGCTATGTGTACCTCACTGGCCACTGGCTCCTACATCTCTGGACTCTTGCAGGCTTCCATCCATGTTGCCCTCACCTTCCACCTCTCCTTCTGTCATTCCAACATAATTAATCACTTTTTCTGTGACATTCCCCCACTGCTGGCTCTTTCTTGCTCTGATATCTATGTGAATGAGATTGTGCTCTTCACATTGGCAGCATTCAATGTCTTTTTCACCCTCTTGGTTATCTTGAACTCTTATCTGTTCATTTTTGTTGCTATTCTGAGGATACGCTCAGCTGAGGGACAAAAGAAGGCTTTCTCCACCTGTGCATCCCACCTGACCACTGTTTCCATCTTCTATGGGACAATCATCTTCATGTATTTACAGCCAAGTTCTAGTCATTCCATGGACACAGACAAAATGGCATCTGTGTTCTACACCATGGTCATCCCCATGCTGAACCCTGTGGTCTACAGCCTAAGGAACAAAGAGGTCAAGAGTGCATTTCAGAAGGTGATTGGAAAAGCAAAGTCTCCACTGGGTTTTTCCTACTAATTAAAAATAACATGCAAACCATGTGATACTTCTATTGGACTTTTAGTACCTAAGAATATTTTTTTGAATTTTAATTCTTTCTTGTCTTTTATTTCTCTGAGAAGTTCCTTCCCCAATGAGACTGGTTCTATTCATGCTTTGGGAATGTGACTGGGCAGGAAAAATTTTGGATATTTTTTTCCAGAAAGAGAATGTTGCTTCTATCTTAAAATGAAGATTATAGTCCTGGATACTGTAAGATCCTAGACTACTACTACATTGGTCTAAACATCTTTGTAGATGAATCTCTAAAGTGTATGGTACCAGAATTACATTTTTAATTACTAGAATTCAAAATAACTCTATGATTTTTGCATATGGTATGGTTCTCAGACATTCATGCTCTTAAGAATTACCTTGAGAAACATTGAAATGCGGAATTCTAGGAGCTATCCAGATAATTTAACGTAGTATATTTCTGATAGAGCCTAGACATCTATAGAGTTATCCCCCACTATTCACATATACCTGGATCCTGAACTTAGCAAAAATGCCAGTGGTGAGCGTAGATAATGAGGGATACTATTTGAGCTTAATCTACTTAGTGCCTGAATTTCAGAGAGAAATACATAGTTCAGAGGGTGAAAATATATCCATACCTATTCCTTAACGGCGTTCTCATAAAGTTCATGTAAGAGACTATGGATAGGGAGGACTGCCTGCATTCTAACAAGCTTCACCTGTATTCCAGGTGAGCTTGGTGTGCAGATCACACTTTGAGAACTGTGTCCCTAGAGCAGCAGTTCAAAAACATTCTTGCAAGACCAGCAGCATCAGCTTCACTTGGAATTTATAGAAATCCCCACCCCAGACCTACAGATTCAGAAACTCTAGGAGTATAGCCCAGCTATCTGTGCCTTAGCAAGCCCTCCTGGTGACTCTGAAAGGTTTGGAAACCACTGGACTCAACCTAGTAACACTAATCTAGAACAAGGGTTCTCAACCTTGGCTGCACATGACAATAATCTAGAGGAGATTTTTAAAATACTGCTGCCTGAATCCACCTCCAGAGTGTAGGATCTAAGGAAAAGACCTGGACACCAGGAGATTGTCAAATGCAGTCCCTTCCTCAGAGCCTGGTATAAAGAGGGGATTGAGACCAAAGAAAAGAGTATTTATTTAGCATCTAGTGCCTGCTCACTATCTGCCTATGTGAACTCATTCAGATCCCACACTACCTCTGAGGGGATCAGCCATATAGAGAGGAGGAAATGGAGGCTCAGACACAGGCAGAGGGTGGCTAAGTGAGAATTTTGAACCCAATTCTGTGGGACCCCAAAACACACCCTTTCCAGTTTAGTTCAGCTAACAATTGTTTAATAGCATAATACAATGTAGTGGGCATAAAGGATATTAGGGTTAAGAATTTTTCTATTTTGAGGTGCCTGGGTGGCTCAGGTGGTTGAGCGTCTAACTCATGATTTCCAGTCAGGTCATGATCTTAGGGTCATGGGATCGAGCCCCATGTCAGGCTCTATGCTCAGAAAGGAGTCTGCTTAGAACTGTCTCTCTCTCCTTCTCCCTCTGCCCTTCCCCCTGCTCTCTTTCTCTTTAAAAAATAAAAATAAAATATAATTTTTTGAAAATTTTTTCTCTTTTATCAGGGACCACTAGTCTTCTCAGTACAATACAATTATCTTTGTAACGAAAGCGTTAAGACACAAGGAGACATGAAAAGTCACAATAATATTGATCTAACATCTCCTTGAAACTGTTCAAATCTCCTTCAGTGTTGACATTCTGAAGACCCCAAATCCCCACACTCATCACAGCTCTAAGCAAGAGCACATTAAACAACATTGGTCTTTGAGGTCCTCAGAGGAATGTAAAGCAGACCAGAGCGCATGTGTTCTATCCATGCATTGCTACTATTACAATGAAGCCCTTGCTATCTGGGAAGGTCTGTCATCCCTGTTTGCTAGAAGCTTTATGCTACAGACTCACTTAGATAAAGCAGCTGAGCTGGGAAACCTGCATGTTCCAGTGAACATCTATTTTTAGGACAGATGATCGTGAACCTGAACATTGGATGTGCTCCCCTTCAAATCCCAAATGTCTCATCACCTTACTGGAAAGAAATAGGAAAAACAGTAAAAGGTGAATGTGTGCCCAGAAAGCCTCCATGCCCTGACCTTCTAAGTCCTGGTGGGCTTGTGTGGGGTATGAGTCACAAGGGCTGTATATCACATTCAGCAGACAGGTTTAGACCATGATTTAACCACGTCTAACACCCTGTGGGGGACAGCAATGGAATAATGTAGCAATTCATCTCCTCTCAAAGATGTCTGTAACTTTTTAATAAAAATGTTTAATAAATGTATACAACTAAAAGTTTCTGTCCGATTATTTGTGGGAATGGGAGCTGGTATAGACAGGATGTGTGACCCCAACTTTCATACATTAAATCCTAACGTCCCATGTGATGGTAGTAGAAGATGGTCTTTCAGAGAAGACAGTTTAAGTGTCTGGTGAAGGTGATGAATGCTTTTAAAAAAGAGATCCCAGAGAAGTCCCTTGCCCCTTCCACCATGTGACAAAGGAGCAAAAATGCAGCCATCTGTGGACCAGGAAACAAGCTCTCATCAGACAGCAAATCTGCCAATGCATTGACCTTGGACGTCCCAGCCTCCAGAACTGTGAGAAGAAATAAATTCATGCTGTTTATGAGCCCCCCAATCTATGATGCTCTGAGTAAACTAAGACACAAGCATCAGGAACAGCCGAACGAACTCAAGCCCTCCCCCAAACTAGTAACTGTCACTTTGATTTTAACAAGACACTGAATTCCAGATCAATAGTGAGGGGAAATCTTTTTAGTTGAGCCACAGAAGAATGAAATGATATCCTTGGTCACTCAGGTTCAATCAGGCCAAGTGGGAGTTTTCTACAAGTCAAAAGATGATCCCTGGACCTGGCATCTGACGGGAATTGTGCACGCCTGAGGATTGCTATTAGCTCATGCATCTGCCCTTTCATCTCTACCAGGCTTGATTTTTAATAGGAACCATTAAATGTTTATTCAGTGAAAAATTAAACTAATGAGTGAGGGAGTGTGTGACTGGGTGATTACATGAGTGAATAAATGAACGAGTGAATGAACTGAGATTGAGTAAATGAGTCAGCACCAAGCTGGGTCCCTGACAGCTAATTACAGGACTCAAGATTTGCTCATTTTATGTGCCCAAATCACAGGAATCTCTCAGATCACCCCACAATGTTCTTTCTTCCCTCATCCCTTAAAGTACAAAGCATATTCCTTCTCACTAACTAAACCCAATGCTTATGTGTTAGGATAGAGTCTACCTGTCACCCTGCAAGCTTTTGAGGCATTCCAGATGATCACAAAATTCAAGAAATTAAAAATGATCAGTTTGAGTCTAACACAGGGAAACAAAAAATAACAGGATGTCTAACCCTTATAGGAAAACCTCTACTGGTGAATATGGAATAGGAAAAAAAATAATGACCCCAGGGCACCTGGTTAAGTGGATGATTCTTGATTTTGGCTCAGGTTGTGATCTCATGGTCCTGGGATAGGGTCCCACGTTGGGCTCCATGCTCAGTGGGGAGTCTGCTTGAGAATTCTCTCTCTCCCTCTCCCTCTACCCCTCCCCACACTTGTGCTCTCTCTAAAATAAATAAATAAACCTTTAAAAAAGAAACAAAAAGAAAAAAATAATGACCCAATCTTTTCTATCCCATGGCCTGATAGCCAGATAGAAAAGCAGAGGGGATAAGGACTGGCGTCCACTGAAGCTACTCACCGTAATAGTGTTAGATACTCTCAATCTAGATGACAGCGGAAGTCTTTATTCCTCACGGAGGCCTCATAGTTTGCATTGTCACTCCTTGAAAACCAGACTGCAAGGACAAGGACAAGGACAAGGACAATACTGTTTTTTTCTCTCAGGAATTCTCATTAGAAAGATAAACATCCAGTAAAGAGGAAACTAACAGCCTTGCAACCATAAGAAAATTTTTTCATGAATTCTCCATTCCGAAGGAGTCTGTTGTGCTAGTAGTTGGAAAGAAAGAAAAAGAAAGAAAAGAAGGAAGGAAGGAAGGAAGGAAGGAAGGAAGGAAGGAAGGAAGGAAGGAAGGAAGGAAGGAAGGAAGGAAAAAAGGAAGGAAGGAAGAAGGAAGGAAAGAAAGAAAGAGTACTAAAGCAAGAGTTAAATCAAAAGCCTTTGATATGAGATAATCTGGATTCAACTGTATTAATAGTGCCTCAGTTACCCTGTCTACAAATGTGCATAATAAGAGTACCTACTTCATAGAGTTGGGGTAAGATTTAATGAGATAATACATTTTATGTACTTAGTACAGTGCTTTGCATAGATTAAGAAATAAATTTTAAAATTATTTTTATTATACATTTAGCAAAATTAACAGAGACAAAACTGGACCATCAATCTCTCTGCCTCTCTCCCACTTCATAATCACCTCACCTTATTTCTCCTCTCCTGAAGGTTCTTGAACTTTCTGACCCAGACCTGTGTTTATACAATACCTTCACCTGAGGACATGGTGCCAAGGACCGTATGGAGAAACCATAGCAAAGACCAAGTTCTTTGTCTGACTTTGTTTAACCCAACCAGTGAAGATACGATATGTTTCACGTTGTGACCTCCATGAGTACTTCATAAAAGTAGCCATTTCTACTGTTCTAGTGAGATAGAACCAGATGTGCTTTGGGATAGCGTGTGTGCATTTTGTTGGTGGCTTTCCCAAGGGAGTACTATTTGCTGAAAATGTGGGTAGAGGGTGAAAAGAAGAGGGAGGGTGGGGCAGAGAAGATGCTGAGTACGTGTGAACATAAGGGAGTATTTCTGTCACATCCTGTCATGAAGAGTTGCTTCTTTGCATGGTGTGATACCCCTTCCATACAGTTTTTGATGAATCCATCAGGAATTATTTATTCCGAGTCCAAATTCTACCATGAGTGTGAGTGTCAGCATCATTATACAGGCAAACACTTCTGAGCCTCTTGATTGGGATAAACCTTACCAATTCAGGGGTTAGAGCACTTGGAACCCATTGAAGGTAATCTGCGACTCGATTGTCAATATTCTTCCTTACGGATTGAGTGAAATTTCATCAGTCATTGTCCATTTACATCGAAGAAGAAAGTAATGAGAAAAATCTTCTTCCACTACTCTAACTACATAGAAATTATATACCATGTTAATACCTACTTTTGCTAAAAGTTATGACTGGACTTGTAACCTGCCCATGACAGGCGGAAAGTGCTCTGGTGACTTAGGTGGGTGAATACCAAAATAACGTGCATGCTCGTGGCAAAGGTATTCAAGTACACAATAGCTAAGTCAAGCCACCCACTTGCTTGGGGCATGAAATTATAAACATAAGCACAAACATGCTCATTATAAATATAATATCCAAATTCATTATCATCACAGAAATGAATGGGAACAAGGCAGGGAGAAGTAGGATATGATTGACAGGGGAAATGAGAAAGCTACAAGTGACAGCTGGGACACAGTTCTTCCATATGTTCTCTATGCCTTGAGAGAGAAGGCGAAATTGTAGAGTTTTGAGGAGAGAGGGACCACGAAAATCATCTAGTTCAACCACTCATAATATAGATGAGGAAATTCAAATGTAAAAATCTTTAAAATTTGCCTGAGGTAACTTAGCATTTGAGTGACAAAGCTCAGCCTAAAATTCGCACTCCCAATTGCCCAGGCGAGGGTAGTTTTAATACAGTCTACGCCTTCTGGGAACCCTCAGCTGGCATGAACATTTCCCGCAGATCGAATTTGCCAGAATATCTATCCATAGGTTCCTACAGGTTGGGTATGGTAGGAATGAGGACACCATCTTGTGGCCCCCAGAGGACAGTTGTCTGTGACTGTCATGTGAAAAGTTGCCCATTAAGTTTGTGACAGTTGATCAACCCAGGAAATTTCCTCCCAGTATTTTTTAGTTGGATTTGGTTTAAGAAAGACCACTAGGGAAATTCCTCCTCTTTGGGACCCATTATCTTATGACATCCTATAGGGCAGTAAATTATCTGGCTAAATCAGGCAAGAATGGCTGTAAAGAGTAAAAAAAAGAGTGCAGAAAAGGATCCTGGTCCTTCCATGCAGGACTCTGGCTTAGAATAATTCCAAAGTATCCCTACTTTCCTGGGTTCCTCTTCATCTTGTCCTATCCCAAGAATGGTTTTCTAAAACCTGACTCTTCCTAAACACAAGCACACTCTTGTGTTTAGGAAGAGTCATAACACATCGAGATGTTATGAAGACATCGCCTACTGGTCACTTTTCATTTCTAGGGGATTATACACATCTGGATCCTTATTTCCTGAAAGTAAGGAATACAGGGGGTCAGGCAGCATTCTGGAAGAGCTGCCTTAGTCATCTATAGGCAGAAACAAAAATTTTGCCCTTATGAATGTTCTCTGATGGCTGATGGAATGCAGTGAACTGCGAAGAGGTAAGGAAACATCTTGAGACTCGACTTTGTAAAAACTAATGGCTATTTTGTTTCCTAATTGATCTTAACCTGCTGTGTATAATACTTTAGAGCAAGGGTAGGCAAACTAGACTACAGACCAAATTCAGCCTCTTTTGGTACTGCCCTTGAGTTAGGAATGTGTTTTGTATTTTAAGAGAAAAGAATGAAAGAGAGAGGAGATGGGGAAGGAGAGAGGCAGAAAGACAGAGAGAGGAAGGGAAGGAGGGAGCAAGGGGGGAGGAAGGGAAAGGCAGGGAGGAAAGTGGGATCTAGGAAGTGGTGAAGCCAGGGTCCAAACTTAGATCTTTCTTTTCTAGATCCAAAATGCTTGGGCTGACATCACAACTCCACCACGGACTAGCTATTTAATCTCAGACGATTTAATCTTTTGGGACCTCGGTTCTTTATCTGTAAAATAGGTATAACATATTACCTGCCCCATGGTGTCGTTGTGAGGTGCATCCGAATTAACACATGGAGAGAATTTAGAGGAGTGCCGTCACATTATGGCACAAGTCATTATTATTATTACATCTGAGGACGCTTCCAAGACACCGAAAGAAGCTTTCGTGAAACATCAGAGAAATAAGTTTTGAGGAGTTAAATCTTTTCAAAGGTTTTATTTTATTTATTTGACAGAAAGAGAGAGAGCACAAGCAGGGAGAGCGGTAGGCGCAGGGAGAGGGAGAGGAGAAGCAGGCTCCCCACTGAGCAGAGAGCCAGACGTGGGCTCAATCCCAGAACCCAGGACCCTGGGATCATGACCTGAGCCGAAGGCAGACACTTAACCAACTGAGCCACCCAGGCGCCCCTGAAAAGTTAAATTTACACATACTTCCCATTAGGATTCTAAGGTCCTTTTAATGCTTATTTCCACTGTGGATCACAAAGAGAATTTTTAGTTTTTCCCAAATGTGCCTGACTATGTACATATGCGTGCATGTACCTATTAACCTATTTATTTATAAATGTATCATGTTTGTTTGTGTGCATGTATCCGTCGTTCTATCTGGGAGGAGGAGCATTTTATAGCTCCGGTATTCTAGAAAGATCACATGAAACCCTCATTTAGTAGAATTTTTCCCAAATTCTATTAAACATCAGGTCTCCCTTGCATGATTAAGGACACAGATCACTTGTTTTAAGATTTTATTTATTTATTTGAGAGAGAGAGAGTAAGAGAAAGAGAGAGAGCAGGAGCAGGTGGACGGGTAAGGGGAGAGGCAGAAGCAGACTCCCCACTGAGCAGGAATCCTGATGCAGAACTTGATCTCAGCACCCTGGGATCATGACCTGAGCCAAAGGCAGATGCTTAACCTACTGAGCCAGCCAGGAGCCCCTCATTTCTTAAAATTTCTCATAATTATGGTCAAATGATAAATGTTTCATGAATGTTTATACACAGATCATTTTTTAATATTACCCTCTAACATATACAGTAGTTCTGCCCATTTTAGCTAATTCATCAGTAATTACTCATTTGCAACTCACGTTTCTCAAGTATTTCCAAAACATTACAACTGATTTGCCTTGATGAATGGATATAAAAAAATATGGGGTCTGTCTATCTATCTATCTATCATCTATCTATCTATCTATCTATCTATCTATCTATCTATCTATCTATCTATGTATCTATCTATCCACACACAATGGAATATTACTCAGCCATCAAAAAGAATGAAATCTTGTTAGTTGCGAAAATGAGGATGGAACTAGAGAGTATTATGCTAAGCAAAATAAGTCAGTCAGAGAAAGACAAATTCCATATGATTTCATGCATTGAAAAATTCTTTTTTGCTTTCATGGTTCAACATTTCATACACTATTCTATTAACTTGAACAATAATAAGTGTACTTGGCTTGGTCATGGTTGGAAACAAAATCAATGGACTTGATAAGTAAAAACTTCAACTGGAGGGAGCATAAATGTTCAGATGTACAGAAATGAAGACTACTTGCCTAGAATTAATTCACTGTGCTATGAACACCCTACAGGACATTTTATAGAGGGAAAGGAGATCAAGGTGGTTAAGTACAAATCAGTTAACTATTGGCCATCTTAAGACATTTCCTTATCGGTTCTAACCACTTCTCAGTTGGCTGCCTTGGGATTTTCGTAGAGACAATCAGATGCCTGTCATCTTTTTTAGTTGGGGATCGTGGTTTATTTCATATTTCAGAATTTCCAGAAAATTTTCAGATAAAAAGAGTGGTAGTTTTTACATGACACTGTTTTTTTTGCCTCTCCTCTTAAAAATATTTTGTTTCTTAAATCAATCTGAACATCTTTATGGTTTAATACAGCGTATATGCCCATCTGTATTTATTGTCCTAATTGATAATGTATCATTCTGCTTCTGACCACATTTCTTAAAAGATTTTTGTTCTATGGAATTCTGCATCCACTTTGCTCTTCTTTTTCTTTTGAATGATAACTTCCTTCTTTCATTTTTCTCTTTAATTTTGGGGAAAGATATATATATGTTTATATTACATATATCTGGAAAAATACATTGTTTTTGTGCTTAATATTAAGGTGACTCATATTAAATTATTAACGTTAAATAAAGAATAAACTTTTCTCTGATCATCCACATCTAAAAAATAATGTGGTTAATACTGGTGACTCTATATGATTTGAGAAAATTAGGCCAGTTTTACCTCTCTCTCCTTTCTCTTACCCATTTCTTATATTTGTATATCAGCTGAGAGGTTTTAGATCTGGATTACTTGAAAACTTATTTTTCATAATGAACTTCTTAAGAATTAGATCTGAATTGAAATAATTATTTAGACACAATGGTGTTTTTATGATCTTTTATGATCATATGATCATATGATCTTTTATGAACTTTTATGATCACAAAATACCCAACACTAAATTTTTATTTAAATTTTTAACAAACTAGATTATTTGAGTAACTGAGTTACTATTCTTGCACCAAACAAAACTTGCCATTCTTTATTTTACCCAGGCAATAAAGCAACTCGGCAAAGGAAGATTCAGCACTTTCTGCTCTTCCTTCGCAGGAGGCATGGTTGCTAGGAGCCCTGTCCTCAACCAGTCCGGCCCCGCTGAGTTCGTGTTCCGCGTGTTCACCACCGTCCCTGAATTCCAGGCCCTCCTCTTCCTCCTCTTCCTCATCCTCTACTTGATGATCCTCGGTGGCAACAGCGCCATCATCTGGGTGGTGCGCACCCACAGCTCGCTCCGCACCCCCATGTACTTCTTCCTGTGCAACCTGTCCTTCCTAGAAATCAGCTACACCTCTGTGGTAGTGCCTTTGATGCTTTCCAACATTTGGGGGGCCCGGAAGCCCATTCCCCTGGCTGGCTGTGGGGCCCAAATGTTCTTTTTTCTCACCCTCGGCGGGGCTGACTGTTTTCTCTTGGCAGTCATGGCATATGATCGCTATGTGGCCATCTGCCACCCACTGCGCTACACCCTCATCATGACCCAGAAGCTGTGCATCCAGATGGTGGCGTGCGCCGCGGGCCTGGCCCTCCTCCTGTCCCTGCAGCTCACGGCCTTAATCTTCACCCTGCCCTTCTGCGGGCACCGCCGGGAAATCAACCACTTCCTGTGCGACGTGCCCCCGGTCCTGCGGCTGGCCTGCGCGGACATCCGCGTGCACCAGGCCGTGCTCTACGTGGTGGGCATCCTCGTGCTGACCATCCCCTTCCTGCTGATCTGTGTCTCCTATTTGTTCATCACCTGGGCCATCGTGCACACGCGCTCCGCCGAGGGCCGCCGCCGGGCCTTCTCCACCTGCTCGTCGCACCTCACCGTGGTCCTGCTGCAGTACGGCTTCTGTGCCTTGGTCTACCTGCGTCCCCAGTCTAGCTCCTCGGTGGACGAGGATCGCCAGTTTGCCCTGGTCTACACCTTTGTCACCCCCCTACTCAACCCGCTGATTTACACTCTTAGGAACAAGGATGTCAAATGTGCCCTGAAAAAGGCCATCAGTAGCAAAGGAAGAGCTGAAGCTCTCTGAAGTTTTTGGGGGACTTGAAGGAGGTCCTTGAGCACGTGACAACAGTGAAACTCTTCCATGCCAGATTTACATTTCTTTCTCCAAAGTTTGGATTTTCATGAATTCTGCAGCGTTTCGTTGCTACAGTTCATTTTCATTTTTTTAAAGTTCTCTGAAACTTTAAAACTCTGTAAACCGGACAGGGATACTGTAGGCTACTGTTCACTTAGCCACAAATTAAAGTCTACATTTCTTCTGAAGTAACATCATTGTCTTTGAAGCCTCCTCTTGAGAAGCCATGGTATTAACTGATTCCTTGAAGAATGTTCATAAGGATATTTCACTTCATACACCTTATTCTTGTGTTTGTCTTTAAAGTGTGACAAGTAACTGCCTGGTCACTTTACCCGTTTCCTTCATTAAGCCTCTTTCTCCTGTTACAAGGTCCCTGTGGGTGGGTCTAATCTACGCTCCCACATTTCAATCCAGGAATGTACAAGTAGATCGGGAAAGATGGCGCATGATGAGGTCGGGGATATACGTGAGGTTCAGTGGGGTGGAGTCCGGAGCCGACCACCAAGAAAGAATTCTCGAGGCATCTTTGGTGCAAAATTGGTGGTTTATTAAAGCACGGGGACAGAACCCGTGGGCAGAAAGAGCTGCTGCACCGGGGTTGTGAGAGGTGGCTGATTATATACTATGGGGTTGGGGGAGATAAGGAAAAGGGAGGTTGAGGAAATACTATCATATGTTAAAGAAGACTCACAAGATACCAGAGGCCTTGCCATTGTCAAGTTAAGGTTTTCCCTCTAGCAAGGCATTAACATTAAGATGGTTGGGAACTTCCTGGAGGCTGCAGATTATAAGGACATTTAATTGTATCTACATTCCCATCCAGAAGCTAGGTTATTGGTAGAAATGCTTCATTCCTGTAAACTGCTAAAGACATTTGTAAACTGAGGGAGACTCAAGTTTTGCTGGATTGTGGTATCTATAGGTTAACTATTTCTTTGTCCTTTAGGGCAGCCAGGAATGCCTGAGGAATGTCAGGTACATCCCATGGGGGGGGAGGGGTTGCAGGGTGTCAGTTTCTGCTTTGCCCTCAGCTTGCCTTCTGTTCCCTCATCAGGGCAGAGCCAGTTTGCTCGGAGAATTAACATGGGTTGAGAGAACACTGCAGATTTCCAACATAAGACCCCTAAATTTGGGAAAACAAGAGTGGCCCATCAAGTCTCGTGGTCAAACACTAGCAGTCATCCTCTGTATTGGTCAGCACTCTCCAGAGAAACAGAACCAATAGGAGAAACAGAGAGGTGCTTTTAAGCAATTGGCTCATGTGATTGTGGAGTTTGGCAAATCCAAAATGTTCAGTCCAGGCCAGGAGGCTGGAAGTTCCAGCAGGGGTTGGTGTTGCCACCTTGAGTTTGAAGAAAACAGAAGAAGAATCCCTTCCTTTTCTGGCCATCTCAGCCTTTTCTCTCAAGATCTTTAAGTGATTAGATGAGGCCATCCACGTCACAGAGGGTAAGCCACTCTACACAAAGTCTCCTGATTTACATGTGAATCACATCTAAAAACACCTTCACAGCGCCATCTTGACTGGTGTTTGACTAAACGACCAGGTACCATGGCCTCGCCGAGTTGACTCATAAAAGTAACCATAACAATCCACGCCTTGTCAACTTGGCGCCCAGACTCATCTCCTTAGACCATATTTGATCTCATAAAGACAATAGCAAAGTCATACTTCTCCCTAACCTGATACAATTATCCTGCATATGACCAAAAATGTACTAACCCTTTCCCCGGAAGAGGATGCAAAGTCCTTGGGCGATGGTCACGTCTCCTTTTTACCCTGGAGCATAAATACTATGATGTAAAGTTAATACATTTTATGTTATATTATAATGGGGTAAGAGAGGGAAGAAAATACATACATACATATAAACATACTCATTTTAAAAATAAACACACACAATTATAGTCCTCCGCAAATGGTATGTGGTCCAAACTGGTATTTATAAATCCCTTCTTCCAATACCCATTCCATATTCCCTTTTTCCTCAGAAAGTATCACAGCTTGTTATGGTTCTTTACCTAGCAGGGTGACCCAAACTTTTCTTCCTGAAAGGCCTGG
Source organism: Ursus americanus (assembly GCF_024610735.1). NCBI lineage: Eukaryota > Metazoa > Chordata > Mammalia > Carnivora > Ursidae > Ursus > Ursus americanus. The sequence continues at coordinate 35,336,523 of NC_142150.1, read as the reverse complement.
GACTTTAGCAGTCCTGCTTGAATTGGGTTATTGTAGTCCGTTAATTTTAACCACAGGGCATGCTAGTGCTAAGAAATACTCCAAGGGATCTCCTGTATTAAAGGCATACTCTTCATTACATCCACTGTGGAACAGCAGTCCAAATCCCCCTTAGTAATCAGGATCAGTTACCCCAGTCACATATATTTACCGGTTGATTCAGAACCACGAGGAGCTCAAAGTGGCCAGGTGACAGTCTTAATTTCCAGTTCAATAGAATCATTGTTGTGTCTCCTAGTGGAGTCGTTCCTCCCATTGGTACAAAGACCTCTTGACCAGAAGAGCTTACGGTCATGGGGACAGAAAGCGATAATTTTGCTAGTGGATAAGCAGGGTGCCACTCCCATTTCCACCCACTGATTTGTAAGAACTGCCTATGGAAAAAACAGCACCACAACCCATTTGGAGCACATATAGCCTCCTGAAGAAATCTGCCCCAGCCCTGAAAGGTACTGCCAGCTAGCTGGTGCTGTAACTTAGTCTTCGAAAGGTCATTCACCACCGCACCAAGCCAGATGCTTCAGGATGGTGGGGAACATGGTAAGACCATGAACATTTATGCACTTAAATTTACTATAAAGTGAGTTCCTTGAGCAAAAACAATGCCATATGGGACACCATGACTGTAAATAAAATATTCCGTAAGTTTGTAGTTTTGGCAGAAGCATTGTGTGCAGGGAAGACAAACTGATATCCACAGTAAGTGCAAATATGCATCCCAAACTGGGGGGAAAAAACCTCGGGATGGGTTTAGGGGCCCCCTGGACCCACTGTGAGATGAACTTGGACTAAAAAAAAAATCCATTAATCACCTGGCCTCCATCCGCACCTACTCTGACTAGGGACTAGAGTGACATCTGGGTCTCCTGAAACTAGTGTCAACTCATTGCCAGTGTATAGTAGTCCCGAAAATTCTGATTATTTCCTTTCCCGCAATGTAGTGATGGTGCTATAGGTCTATTGGCCCATTTCGGGAAGGTTGGGGAAAAGATTGATGGTATAAACTTTTGGCAGCACAGTAGGGTCCTTCCTCATGAGGACCCAGCCTCCCCTTCATTCAAGGGGCTCTAGGTCTGTAAATTAGCTCAAGTCTGGGAACTGATTCTCTGTTTTATGATTCAAGTTAGACTCGTTCACTTGACGTGGAACTCTTCCACTTACACAGATCAAGTAAGAATGTAGTAGACTTCTCATCCAGTGTTCTAGGAAGACTGTGATCAGCTAGCCAAGGCCATCGGTCTCTGTAATCAGACTATTCTGATCACTGCTTTGACTCTGTGCGCATCATGGTAGCCATGCCCATGTTGCCTTTCACAACTAAGTACCATCACTTGGCCCTCGCCACCTTTGGGATCCCATTATTTCCGTTGCATTTAGGTTTCCCAGTTTAGTGGCAGGAGATCTCACTGTAATTTCTGACAGAGAGAAAAGCAGTCACTCAGCTCTTCAAAATGCTGGGGCTCCCTTTACAAATTTGTTTCTCACAGTCATGGTGAAAAGTGTGTCTTCTGGACTCTCCTGGGGTAGGTAAGCCAGCAAATCCACTCTAACATCTAGTCTCCTAAAGCCTTTGAATTGTTTTCTCTACAGTATACCAAGGCAAGAATGGTATTTCAACTTATTTTGGTGTAGGCCACCACGTTTGAGCCAATCAAGTTCTTAGAGCCCTTTCTAGCACCCCAAGCTGCAATGCGAATCTAGAATCTATGCTTTGTGGGCCCTTGTCAATAAGTTCAGCCCGATCCAACATTGTGTACCTTCCATCATTAGCCCACATATGTAACATCCATTTCCACACACATTCCCGAGATGTTTGTTTGTGTAAATTGGAAAAAAAAATCATGTAGTTCTTTTATAGTGTAGTGCACCTCTTCATAGGTTAGACTTTGTACCTCACTTTTCAGGGCTGCTGGGACTTGAGCCTAGTTACAAGTCCAGAAGCAAAGAGGGGTTGTGGGAATGGGTCCAATGGAGAACCAGCAGTATCTCACAAGACAAATCCCTTGGAGGAGGCCATTACAGGCATAGCAGGTTAATCTCCTCAGTGGGAGTGGTATGGTCATTCTACTGGCAAAGAAGACTCATCAGAATTTAGGGATTCTATGTCCCCAGATTCATTAGGATTATCCCATATGTCTCTGGTCCAACTTTCAGGACCCCATTCCTTCCCGACTAATGCCTTCAGGTTTCAGAAGGAAACCCTGTGAGATTGGGAATCTCATCTGCATTGTAAATCAGACACTCACAGAATGATATTCTGGGTTTGGTTCTCAGCACCCTCAGCTCAGGAACTATGGATACACTGGTCTTTCAAGGCACACATAAGTTTTCAGGTCATTTATGCAATAGTTGAGCTGAGAATTTGAGTCTCCAAGCTCAACCTTCTCTTTCCCACTTATTTTAGTGCATTTAGAAGCAACCAGCCAATCTTATTATATTCATCACTTTGACAAAAATGTTTGAAGGTATCGCGTGCATGGTCACCCAAAACCTTGTCTCTGTAAGTACTGATTTGTTGTATCCAGTGGTGACATTTTGCAGATCTCTGTTGCTGTATCACACCATGGATTCTCAGTGTTCTCTTTACAACAGAAATGGAGTCATTAGTACCTTTAAATCTAATCAGATCAAAGAATCAATTCCACACACAGCAGAACCAATTCAGAAAATTCATCCTTCATATTTTGTTCCTCAGGAACCACTCTTGGTATCAAAAGCCGTATTAATGAGGATTCTCCAGGAAGCAGAACCAATGGAAAGAGTTGGAAAGAGTTGGTTGTATGGAGAGAGAGGGAAAAAAAGAAAAATTTATTTTATGCAGTTGGTTCGTGCAATTGTGGGTCTGGTGAGTCCAAAATCTGCAGGGTAGGCCAGCAGGATGAAGACACGGGGATGAGCTGATGCTGCAGCTTGAAAGGGAAGTTAGTCTAGAGGCAGAATTCCCTCTTGCTCAGGGGGCCTCAGTCTTTTTTCTCTTAAGACTTTCAACTGATTAGATCAGGCCCACCCACATAACAGATGGTAGTCTGCTATACTCAAACCCGTCTCATTTAATTGTTAATCCCACCTAAAAATACCTTCACAAGTAATATCCAGACTGGTATTTGACCAAATATTTAAGGACTGTGGCTTAGCTAAATTAACACATAAATGGACTACTACGGCCCAGGAAATGACAAAAAATGATCTGATACAACTTCAAAACTCAGTGGTATTCCTTATGTTTCTATCTTAGAAAACTGTGAGGAAATCCTTTAACAGCATTTTATTCACTAGAAACTCATCATATAAAATATTATGTCAAAATATGCAGTTATCTAGGTCTTCAAAATACATTGAATTTCAAAAAAATTCTCACTCTGTTTAGTTTTAATCTTTAGAAAAAGATTAAACCCTTGGTCTAAGCAGTTACTGAAAGCAGTGTGACATTCTTTTAAAAATAGATACTTATTCTTCTCACTTCCGTTGGGATTCTGAAAAACCTCTGGGTTTTTACGCTCAATTGTCAGTGGACATTATTAGATGAAATCAAAAGAACCAAGTGAGTCCTATTTTTGCCACTGACTTGTTGGACACTCTACAAATCAGGCCACTTCTCTGCATCTCATTTTCTTTTTTTTTCTTTTTTTTTTTTTTTAAAGATTTTATTTATTTATGTGACAGAGAGACAGCCAGCGAGAGAGGGAACACAGGCAGGGGGAGTGGGAGAGGAAAAAGCAGGCTCCTAGCGGAGGAGCCCGATGTGGGACTCGATCCCAGAACGCCGGGATCACGCCCTGAGCCGAAGGCAGACGCTTAACGACTGCGCCACCCAGGCGCCCCTGCATCTCATTTTCTTAATGAAGGTCTCTGGATGATAGGATTTCCAATATCCTCATGCCTGGATATGCTTCAATTTCAGTATTTTTTACTTTAGGCATGCTGGGTTGGGTTTTTTCGTTTGTTTATTTGGTTGGGTTTTTTTTTTTTTCCCCAGCTTTGGGTTCTTTACTACTTCCATTGCATTCCCCTCTGTTTGAATTGCTTTCTCCCCCAATGTCATGGCTAGATTCCTGTCATCACTTATGTTTCAGGTCAAATGTCACCTCCTCAAAGACGAGGCTTTTGATGACCTTCCTCCCCTAATCACTAACCATCCCTATAACTTGTTATGTTTTCTTCATGGGACTCGTCACTATCTGATGATATCTAACTGACTTCTTTACCGTGTTTATTGTCTGTTTCATAGCAACAGTGTAAGCTCCGTGAAAGCAATCTTGTTTGTCTTATCTGTCTTTGTGCCCAGACTCAGACAGTGATGGGCACATCATATTACATAAATATGTGTTTAATCAGTCAATCACTGATGAACCAAACTCTAAGTGAGTGAACCCTAAGTCTGTGTAATTCTCAGCTAGCAGAAAGAGTATATCCAATGTACGTTCCATTGTGGAAGATTTAACAGACTAATGGAGACAAGGGAAAGAGAAATGCAATAAGGGTAAAGATACTAAAAATCTGCAAGTTTAATAAGGCCAAGTAATATCCGAGCAGGGACATGATCGAGCCTATAGAGTGTATGGTACATTGAGTGAAAACATGTGGTTTCTTCAAATCCTGGAAGACCACCCACTCTAAAGGAGTTATTTAAAAAGTACCAGGAAAGTTAAATGTCTGCCCAGTGTTACCCTCAATTAGTTCTTTTCTATACAACCAAGGTTACCAAGCCCTCTTTTTCATATAAAATATAAACTTCGGTCTCAGTTCCCCAGGGCAATAATAATTTGGGATGTGGGCTGGCCCAGCTATGGCTATCTGGTGAGATTCAAATCCTTGAAGCAGGAGGCATATATTACCTTGATTAGTGAGTTTCCTATTTCTTAGGAAATTAAATTGGATGCTTAGAATGTTGATAAAGGGTTTAATACTGGTATTCACTTTGGGGTGCCTGGGTGGCTCAGTCGTGAAGTGTCTGCCTTTGGCTCAGGGCATGATCCCAGCATTCTGGGATCAAGCCATCCATCAGGCTCCTCCATTGGGAGTCTGCTTCTTCCTCTCCCACTCCTCTGCTTGTGTTCCCTCTCTCGCTGGCTGTCTCTCTCTCTGTCAAATAAATAAATAAAATCCTTAAAAAAAAATACTGGTCTTCACTTTGACAAGCATACCACAGATCACCCATTGACAGGAGATCCCAAGTGCAAGGACAGTTTTAGTTTGGACTCATTCTCTGGTAACAGGGGAGATCAACAACCATCCAACTACCTCCTGGGAGACGGAACTTATGGGATAAGACCCTACATCACAGAGCAATTTACTCCTCCCACGGCTTTTGTTGGGAAGGTTACTAAAGCCTCCATCCCACGGGGCAGCCTCTCCAGGCTCATGGTCCTCCTCTCCCTCTCCACCATAGCAGTCAGACCTCATCTGCCGGCTTCTGTCCCTTGTGAACATATCCAAGGAGACTGGCTCCATACACCTCCTTCCCTTCTCATGATAAAGGTAAGAGGAAGTCTTTTGCTGCCTCCTTCTAGAGTCACAATAGACCAGGCACGCGCTGACTCGCTGGCACTGGGCTAGAAAAGCGAGTAATGGTTTTACAAGTAGAGACTCTAGGATTTCAGAGCTCATTCAGCCCACAGCTTACGGTGTTTCTCTGAATTCCCTTGGAAGCCCTGTTCTTCTGATGAAAACGGTAATAACTAATCTTAGCCCAAAAAATATTGAAGGGATGGCTACTGTAAATTTGGGTAAGGTTTAAGGATTAATGTAAACCCTTTTCCTGTGAGGTGCTTCATTTAATCCTCTGCTATGAAGCAGGTATTATTAATATCATCCCTTTAATAGATTCAAAGAAAGGGGAGAATTAACATTTATTATGCAACTTAATAGGTTTCACACATCAAACCAATGGTCTGAATACTTTATCCCATTTAATTTCATCAGCTGCATTAGGTGAATATTATTATTTACATCTTCTAAATATGAGGAAACAGAAATTAATGTGAGTTCATCTGCCCCGGTGACACTGCTATTAATAACTGATTGGGATCCTACCTCGACCTGGTATTGCCAAATCCGCTAACCCCATTATTTTACACAGTGCTGACTCAGCAATTCGAGAGCCATCCAGTCTAGGCTCCTTGTCTTTCCAGAATGCACATGGACAAGGTTTCCCACCACACTCTGGCCACCTGGGGCTGGCCTGGCTGGAGAGGTAAGAAGGAGGATGCAGATACGATGTGGGATGTGACTTGGAGATACTGAGGGGGGTGTGGATTCATGAACAGATGCCAGGCTGGGCAGATTTCTGGGGATGTGGCTGAGGTGCTCGTACCTTGCCTCTGTCCTATGCAACATGCTTACTAACCACTTGGAATAACAAGGGGATCATATGTGGATGTAATAAGTTTCACTCTCTTTGAACCATAAAATCCACTATTTCATCTGGCCAGAATATGGGCCTCATTACTCTGCCCACCTCTTTTCTAGTTAATTCCTGTTTTTCAGATCTTAGCTTAAATATGACTTCCTCTAGGAAGCCGTTTCAGAATCCCCTAATCACAAACTGTGCCAGGGTCATATGCTGTATAATCTTAGAACACACTGCTCCTTTAAGCCTCAATCACAGATTTACTTACATAAATATATCATCATACATATAAAATATCTGTAATATATTATATATAATACAATTATAAATACACCGGATTCTTTAACAGCTTCTCTCTTTAGGATAACCAACTACTTGGCAACACTGTGCCCTTTTGATCACCATTGTATGCGGGGCTTAGCACTTAATCAATGCAAAGTAAAGGTGAGGGATTGCAGGAAGGCTAGTTAAGATGTGGAGCCACAAATTGAAGATTTTTTATAATGTCAACCTAAACAGACCACAGCAATGAGCCACTGTTAAAGGAATGATGGTGTGTGCAACTGATGAATTATTGAACACCGCATCTGAAACTAGTGATGTACTGTATGCTGGCTAATTGAATTTAAATATTTAAAAAAGGAATGATGAGCATGTTCCCGTTCTCTGAAAATGAAGAAAAAAAAGTTTAGAGTTTTAGCATCCAAGTCTGAGGAGACTATCAAAAGAATCAATCAAAACCATGTCATTTGAGGAATACCAAAAGGAAATTGGGAAAACGATTTAGGGCTACATGATAAGAGCTCTTAGCTCCTGAAGTGTTTCAGGGAGAAATGGCCCAATGGGATAGAACCGAATGACATGTACAAGTTACAGAGGCAGGTTCCAGCCATCACACGAGGAATCTTTGAGGGAATGATACCATCCAACAGCAAAGCAAGCAAGTCGGGAGGTAATGACATTCCCTAGGCTTTGAAGATGACCTGATGTTCAGATACTGTATGGAAGATTCAAGTATCTGACAGAGGACTGAACTAGGCAATTTCTGAGGTCCTCTCCAGCATTCGTGACCTGTAGATAACTCCACTATAAGTATTTTATTATAGATCCTGGAAAACACCATTAAAATGACAGAAGTACGGTTATCATAAAATTCTCCAAAGTCATCATTAGTACACAGATTCCAAAGCCCTCTAGCAGATATAAGTGGAAAACTAGCCCTAGATGAGTTTGCTGTTGCCTTCTCCATGTTATGTTCCTTAGTGCCAGGATTTTCTCCACAATGCAGCCCTAATGCTGGTTACCAAGCTTTCCGTGAGGGTTCTTAAATAGGTGATTTGACTCTGAAATCATCTTAAAAGTCAAAGAGAAAATGACAGAAAGTATAACGACATGCTTTTCATAGTGTATTTATCCATGCAACATATATTTATTGAATGCCTATAATGCATACATTAGGCTTGGTGATATGGGAGATAAAAATATAACTAAGGATAGATGGCTGCCCTTGAACTTACTAACAATAATGCTCATAGGGAAAGGGAGGGACAAATGAATGGGAAGAAATCAGAGAGGGACACAAAACATGAGACTCGACTCTGGGAAACAAACTGAGGGTTCTGGAAGGGGAGGTGGGTGGGGTGACTGGGTGATGGGCATTAAGGAGGGCATGTGATGTGATGGGCACTGGATGTATACGGAACTGATGAATCATTGAACACTACATCAGAGTCTAATGATGGACTGTATTTGGCTAATTGAATTTCAATTAAATAAATAATAATGATCTGCGATTGGGCTGCTCTTACTATGGACTATGCATTGCGGTAGATACTTTACATAACGATCTCCTTTAATCCAAATACAACCCTCAAAACCAGGTATAATTATTATTCCTATTTCTCAGGTAAAAAAGTTAGGACTCTGAGAAATATATGTTGCCTAGAATCCCAGAGCCAGGACTTGGGATCATACAAACCATATCATTTAATTTCAAACTGATCCCACACACTGATGCACTGCCCCTACTCCTCATGTTTTAATAAAATGTTGAATACGACAGATGACATTAGAAATCATTCAGAGTGTGATTGAAGGTCAGAACAGGAGAAGAGAATGAATAGGAGTTCACGCCCTACGTGCTCTGAATGTTTGTGACAGTCTAATTACGTTTCTCCCTGTGTTTGCGACACAGAGCTGGGTCCATGTGGATGATCTGTCCCGGAGTGCTGCTTCTGGATTAAGATTTTTCTTTAAAGCTCTTCATAAATAATTAAGGTTGAAATTAGGCAAATTGAAACAAGATCACATGTCCCCTCTTTTCCTTCTTAAATATGAGTTGATCTTGGGAAAACAGTAGAATAGATGCCCTTTGTGAGTTATGTCTGTTCATTCCAAGGTTTTCAAGGAAGCAAGAAATCCAGGAAGTTGGATTTCCCTCTGGCCCCTTAGAGGAGAAGAAAAATAGATGGAGACTGACTGTCTTTCTTATTCATCCCCAAACTCACGGGAAGGAATCTCAGCTCTCCAACAGTTCATGATCACATATTTCCCCATACCACCACAAGCCAGGAGGAGCCCTATGATAAAACTCCCCGTTTCCTCAAGTCCTGCTATCTCCTGATTACTTATGGAGAGAGAAACCAGGAGAGGGAAGGTTTTGTTTCTGAGGCTCATCCCTGATGCTGTTGATCTCAGACCTATGTGAGCTCTTTGTCCATGGGCCTAGTTTTCTTTCTTCCTTTTCCATCATATGACTAGGTTTCAGTGTTACATCCATACATGTGTGAGTCAATACCTCATGAAGCATTGTGTGTCCATAAATAGATGAATGAATGAGTGAATGAATGAATAGCTTCTACCTCTCACCGTCATGACCCCTCCTTTCAAGAACTCTCTGATACGTTCTTGCAAATTTACTGAAAGCATTAATTTTCATTCCACTTCCACTAAAAATCATTTTGAAGACCATAAACTTCTTCTGCCTCATTTTCTCAAAAGATTCTTACACAATTTAGGCCAACTCTTGGCACTTAGAAATTAAGTTATAGATACTTATGTGAAGAGACTTGATAAAAGAGGAGGAAAAGAGAGTTAGTTCTAATAATTCTCTGTTTCTAACTCCAGACCTGCTTAGATTAGATCATGGCTCAAAATGTGAACTAATATATCGTTGGTCCAATGTTTCCTCCTGTCTTTGTAACTCTCCGCAGAGAAAATCTGTTTGCTCAATGATCTGGGGAAATCACTCACTATTGATGGAATTTGTGTTCCTGGCCTATCCCTCCCAACCAGAGCTCCGTGCCTTGTCCTTCCTTGGAGTCAGCCTAGTTTATACCTTGATCATCAGTGGGAATGTGCTAATTATAATGGCCATCCAGACAGAAGCCCGCCTACACACACCCATGTACTATTTCCTGGGCAGCCTCTCAGGACTAGAAGTCTGCTACACGGCTGTGGTGGTGCCCCACATCCTGGCCAACACCCTACAGTCAGAGAAGACCATCACCCTCCTGGGCTGTGCCACTCAGATGATTTTCTTCATCGGGCTTGGAAGTGCCGATTGCTTCCTCTTGGCCGTCATGGCCTATGACCGCTATGTTGCCATTTGCCATCCCTTGCAGTACCCTCTCACCATGACTTTAACTCTCTGTGGCCGTTTGGTCATGGCCTCTGTGGTCATTGGCTTGTTCCTGTCCATACAACTGGCGGCCTTCATCTTCTCCCTGCCATTCTGCCGGACTCGCACTATCGAGCACTTCTTTTGTGATGTGCCACCAGTGATGCGGCTTGTTTGCGCCAACAGCCACATCCATGAGCTGTCAGTGCTCGTGGCAGCCACACTGGCCCTTGCCATCCCTTTCTTCTTCATTGCCACCTCCTATGTCTTCATTGTGGCTGCCGTGCTCAAGATCCACTCAGCAGCTGGGCGTCACCGGGCCTTCTCCACCTGCTCCTCCCACCTGTCTGTGGTCCTGCTGCAGTACGGCTGCTGTGCCTTCATGTACTTGCGCCCCAGCTCCAGCTACTACCCCAAGCAAGATCAGTTCATCTCACTGGTGTACACACTGGGAACTCCAGTGCTCAACCCGCTTATCTACACCCTGAGGAACAGCGACATGAAGGGGACCCTGGGGAGACTGCTTACCAGGAATTGCCTCTCCCAGAACAACTAGGGGAGCGTCCAACCTTCAGGCAAGGGTTTGATTCCAGCTCATGCAAATCTCCATGCAACTGGGATTTCTCCCAGAAAATGCTAAGAGTAATCTTTTAAAAATGGCATAAACTATCTGGATATCGTTTAGCTACGTGTATCAGAGACCTTTAAAATGCTTCTACTATTTCACTCAGTAATTCTCTTCTAGAAAGGAAATTAACTAATGAGCATAACAATGAAAGTGAGAAGTATAACACTGCATCTCAGGTATCAGCTGGAAAGGCATGGCTCATTCAATAAATTTTGAGTGAAAAAAATAATAATAGGATTATATATAGAAATCTGAGTAAAGGAACCAATACGGTGGCAACACATTTCATCCTAGCAGTCGCAAGAAGCCACGATCATTCCTAGACCTCACAGACGCAAGAGGGTACAGTATTATCAGAGACCTGTAAGAGCTAGGTTTATGGAGAGAAAACACTTGGTAGGAACTGTGGCTTTGGGGGGAAGAAGCAACAGTTGACAGAACTACGGCCAAGCAAGGAGAGAGCAGGGAGATAAATACCCCAATCCCTCTCTGTTTGTACCCTCCCAACTTGTGCCCTGTTTCCCATTGGCCAAACCCAACTGGAAGCAAGAGGGAAGTGTGGACTGAATGATTCAGTTCTCAGAAATTAGCCTTTTGGAGCAAGACAAGCCAGAGAAGGACCTTGAGGGTTACGGGCAAACAGAGCATAACCAGAAAAAGATTGTTTCTTATGTAGTATTTTGTGTAGAAATGAAAGTATGTTAACCATCCAATTTCCCCATAATAAAGTATTGGCTAAACAACTAATGTATGAAAGAATATTGTTCACACCCTCTGGCCCCTGATGCATGTCCTCCAAAGAAGCCTTATTTTCTGGGAAGAATAAAAGCAGCTTTCATGCTCATTCACCTTACTGAATTCCTGTCTTCCTGGTAATATTTTGTTATCTTGTCAGCCATTCGGGGTTTTTAAGGAGATGATTTTTTGTGTGCGTCTTTTTTAATATTCTCTCTGTCATCTAGCGTTTTAGGTATAATTGACTTCTCAGTAACAAGTTCATTTACCAGTGATATGCTAAAGTCAATAATCCCTAATTAGTTATATCATTAAAGCAGTGGCGATCGTGCAGGTTTTCAGATAGGCAATGAAGAAGGTTTGTGGAACAGCACAGGCCTGGGTTTGCCTCTTTCTACCTGTGTGGCCAGGAAAAAAATCACTTAAACCCTCTGTGTCTTGACTTTAATTTCAATCAAATGGAGACTACAATAAACCAATCATTTAAGGATCAAATGAATTAATATGGGTTTTATAGTAAGCCCTATAACCATGATATCAATTATTATTGTATTACTCTTGCTACTACTATTACTATCATTATTTGGGGTACACAGTGGTAAAATAAAGGAAAAGAATTGGGGAGACTATGTTCACAGGTGATGTTTTGAGCAGTTCCTCCAGCATCTTCTCTACACTCCCTTGGAATGTTCTGCCGAGCTCATCAAAGAGAGTTTAGCTCCACACCATTTTCAGCCTTGAGGGGATTAACAGTAACAATGAAAGGTAAATTTACCTGAGAGATTCCTTCTCTTTGAGATTTCCCAAAAATATAAGCCATTTAAGGTACTTTGAGGTTGGAAAATTGTATTTTAGTTTGTAATTTTTGTAGTAGTAATGAATGTCATGACTTTAAAGGAAACTTTTCCCAGTCTACCTAAACCCGTTGAATGGGATACTATAGCAAAATACTGTAGACTGGGGGAGTTTACATAGTAGCACCCAGCTCTTGGTTTTGGCTCAGGTCACGATCTCAGTGTTGGGAGATGGAGCCCCACGTCAGGCTTCACACTCTGCGGGGAATTGGCTTGAGGTTTCTCTCTCTCCCTCTCCTTCTGCCCTTCCTGCCTCTTGCGCATGTGTTCTCTCTCTCTCTCTCTCTCTCTCTCTCACGTAAATAAATAAATATATATATAAAATCTTAAAATAAAAAAAAAACTATATTAAGGTCTCAGAGAAAGCTTACAGTTGTTAGTAAAGATTGAAGCCATGACACCTACAGGCAAACTGGGATTTTCATGCCACTGACCTACTAAAGTATCAGATAATTGTTGATAAAAAGCAAATTGCTCCACACTTTAGTTCCTTGAAACAAAACTACTTATTAATTTTCACAATTATGTGGTTTGGTTTGGCTGGGCTGATCACTGCTTCAATTTCATTACTGGTTATTGGTCTATTCAGATTGTCAATTTCTTCTTGTTTCAGTTTTGGTAGTTTATAGGTTTCCAGAAGGCATCTATTTCTTCCAGGTTGCTTAATTTATTGGCATATAGTTGGTAATAATAATTTCTAATAATTGTCTCTCTTTCTTTGGTGCTAGTCGTGATCTCTCCCCTTACATTCATAATTTTATTAATTGGGTTCTTTCTCTTTTCTTTTGGATAAGTCTGGACAGAGGTTTATCGACTTACTAATTCTTCAAAGAACCAGCTTCTAGTTCCGTTGATCTGCTCTACTGGTTTTCTGGTTTCTATTTCATTGATCTCTGCTCTAATCTTTATTATTTCTCTTCTCCTGCTTGGTTTAGGTTGTATTTGCGGTTCTTTCTCCAGTTCCTTTAGGTGTAAGGTTAGCTGTGCATTCAGAATTTTTCTACTTTTTTGAGCCAAATACATTTGGCTATGTTTTTCCCCCTTAGGACCGCCTTTGCATTATCCCATAGGTTTGGGACCAATGTGTTTTCATTCTCATTGGTTTCCGTGAATTATTTAAGTTCTTCTTTAATTTCCTGGTCGACCCAAACATTCTTTAGCAGGATAGTCTTTAGCTTCCAAGTGTGTGAATTCCTTCCAAATTTTTTCTTGTGACTGAGTTCATTTCAAAGCATGTGGTCTGAAAATATGCAGGGAATAATCTCAATTTGTTGGTATCAGTCAAGACCTGTTTTGTGAGCCAGTATGTGATCTATTCTGGAGAGAGTTCCATGTGCATTCAAGAAGAATGAGTATTCTGCTGTTTCAGGGTGGAATGTTCTGTATATATCTATGAAGTCCATCCTGTCCCATGTGTCATTCAAACCTCTTGTTTTTTTGTTGATCTTCTGCTTAGATGATCTGTCTATTGCTGAGAGTGGAGTGTTGAGGTCTCCTACTATTCAAGTATGATTATCAATACGTTTCTTTCTTTTGGGTAACAGTTGGCTTATGTAGTTGGATGCTCCCATGTTGGGGGCATAGATATTTATAATTGTTAGGTCTTCTTGTTGGATAGACCCTTTAAGAATGATATAGTGTCCCTCTATAATTCTTTCTACAGTCTTTAGCTTAAAATCTAAATATGAGAATTGCTACCCCAACTTTCTTTTGAGGTCTGTTGGCATGCAAAATGGTTCTCCATCCCCTCACTTTCAGTCTGGATGTATCTTTAGGTTCAAAATGAGTCTCTTGTAGACAGCATATGGATGGGTCATGTCTTTTTCTCCAATCTGCAACCCTGTGCCCTTTTATCTGAGCATTTAGGTCATTCACATTGAGAGTGACTATTGAAAGATATGATTTTAGTGCCATCCTGTTGCCTGTGAAGTCCCTGTTCCTATAGATTCTCTCTGTAAATTTCTGGGCTATACTACTCTTGGGGTCTTTCTTTTATAGAAACCCCCTGAATATTTCTTGCAGGGCCGGCTTGGTGGTCACATAGTCTTTCAGTATCTGCTGGTCCTGGAAACTCCTTCTCTCTCCATCCATTCTGAATGACAGCCTTGCTGTATAAAGTATCCTTGGCTGCATGTTCTTCTCATTTTGTACCCTGAATATGTCTTGCCAGCCCTTTCTGGCTTGCCAGGTCTCTCTGGACAGGTCTGACATCATTCTGATGTTCCTCCCTCTGTACGTAAGAAATCTCTTCCCCCTCACTGCTTTCAGGATTACTCCCTTGGTTCTAAGATTTGCAAGTTTTACTATTATGTGTCCAGGCATTGATCTATTCTCTTTGATCTTGGGAGGGGGCCTCTTTGCCTCTGGGACACAAATGCTTGTTTCATTCCCCAGATTAGGGAAGTTCTCAGCTGCAATTTGCTCTAGTATATCTTCTAGTCCTTTCTCTCTCTCTACCCCCTCAGGGATCCCAATAATTCTGACATTGGAATGTTTCATGGCATCATTAATCTCTCTCAGTCTGATCTCTTGGGCTTTCAGGAGTTTATCCCAGGCCTCCTCGGCATCCTTCTTTTCTATCATTCTATCTTCTAGCTCACTAATTCGTTCTTCAGCCTCATTTACCCTGGCTGTCAGAGTATCCAGTTCAGACTACATCTCATTCATAGCATTTTTACATTCAGCTTGATTAGATCTCATTTCTGCCATTAGAGATTCTATATTATCACTAACATTTTTCTCAAGCATAGATATCAACTTCATAATTGCTACTCTGAAGTGTATGTCTGATATCTTGCTTATATCCATATCCATCGGGTCTGTGGCAGAAGCCACAGTCTCTGATTCTTTTCTGTGTTTGGGGTTCCTCCTCTTAGTCATTCTGTTGCGGGGTGGTTGAGGGAATGTACAGAGTCCAGAGTATTAACCACGACCCAAGCAAGATGCACCTGTCTTATAGGGACCCTAGAGTTGTTGTCCTCTTGTTCTTCCAGCCTGTCTTCTGGGGGAAGGTCCTGCCCTGCTCTTACTCATGCAACCCTGCTTGGGCAGAGCTGCCCTGGCCCCTGTTGGGGCTGGGGGGCACTCAGTGAAAACTGGTTTTTGAGCTTTTGTTCTCTGGTGGCTTTCCATGTCTCTTCGGTGTCTTCGGAGAGTCAGAGCAGAAATGACCACACCCAAACCTCTGTCCTAGACCAGAGAAATCATGGTCTGGCCTTCACTGAGATCTCTAGGACACACAGTCTCCGTTTCTGTCTGTGCTGCTAAAAACCACAGCCTCCCGGCTGGTGCGCCCCACAACAGCTCTCCCAGAGGTCTATCGAAGGGCCAGGCATGTCTCTGCCCCTTGTGCTTCTAAACCCGCGAGCTGCCCACATCTGTGAGTACGTACCTGCGGCACCTGGGTCCTGTCTGGGGACTGCACTAAAGTTCTTTCCCCACTGCTACTAGTCTGCGAGTCTGTGCCCGGTCCCCAGCACAGGACCCTTTTGTGCTCCACTGAAATATCACCTTCTTGGGACCAGCTTATGGCATCTCCCTCCCCTTTCTGTTTATTTTCCAATATCTGCCCACAGACTCACAGCTCCACATTTCGTACCTCAAGATGCTGGAGATTTTCTGCTTGTAGAGATCCAGATATATATTCTTCCATCACAGGCTGATCTTGTGGGTGTTCAGAATGGTTGGTAGATATCTAACTAAGTGCAGGATGCCAGTTGAAATAGGGTCCCTACTCCTTTGCCATCTTGCCTTTCTAGTACCTTGAAATCTAATCTGATCATAGAACCAATTCTACAAACCCCAGGACCAATTCAGAAAACTCACCCTTAATATTTTGTTCCTCAGGAACCACTCTTGGTATCAAAAGCTGTATTAATTAGGGTTCTCCAGGAAGAAGAACCTATAGGTTGTATGGAGAGAGAGAGGGAAAAAGAGGAAAAATTTATTTTATGGATTTGATTCATGCAATTGTGGGTCTGGTGGGGCCAAATCTGCAGGGTAGGCCAGCAGGATGAAGACATAGGGATGAGTAGATGCTGCAGCTTGAAAGGGAAGTTAGTCTAGAGGCAGAATTCCCTCTTGCTCAGAGGGCCTCAGTCTTTTTTCTCTTAAGACTTTCAACTGATTAGATCAGGCCCACCCACATAACAGATGGTAGTCTGCTATACTCAAACCCTCCTCATTTAGTTGTTAATCTCATCTAAATAACACCTTCACAAGTAACATCCAGACCGGTATTTGAAAAAATACTTAAGGACTGTGGCCTAGCCATATTAACACATAAAATTGACTACTACGGCCCAGGAAATGACAAAAAACGATCTGATATAACTTCAAATCACAGTGGTATTACTTATGTTATTATATTAGAAAACTGTGAGGAAATCCCTTTAACAGCATTTTATTCACTAGAAACTCATCATATAAAATATTATGTCAAAATATGCAGTTACCTAGGTCTTCAAAATACATTGAATTTCAAAAAAATTCTCACTCTGTTTAGTTTTAATCTTTAGAAAAAGATTAAACCCTTGGTCTAAGCAGTTACTGAAAGCAGTGTGACATTCTTTTAAAAATAGATACTTATTCTCCTCTCACTTCCGTTGGGATTCTGAAAAACCTCTGGGTTTTCACGCTCAATTGTCAGTGGACATTATTAGATGAAATCAAAAGAACCAAGTGAGTCCTATTTTTGCCACTGACTTGTTGGACACTCTACAAATCAGGCCACTTCTCTGCATCTCATTTTCTTAATGAAGGTCTCTGGATGATAGGATTTCCAATATCCTCATGCCTGGATATGCTTCAATTTCAGTATTTTTTACTTTAGGCATGCTGGGTTGGGTTTTTTCGTTTGTTTATTTGGTTGGCTTTTTTTTTTTTCCCCAGCTTTGGGTTCCTTACTACTTCCATTGCATTTCCCTCTGTTTGAATTGCTTTCTCCCCCAATGTCATGGCTAGCTTCCTGTCATCACTTATGTTTCAGGTCAAATGTCACCTCCTCAAAGACGAGGCTTTTGATGACCTTCCTCCCCTAATCACTAACCATCCCTGTAACTTGTTATGTTTTCTTCATGGGACTCGTCACTATCTGATGATATCTAACTGACTTCTTTACCGTGTTTATTGTCTGTTTCATAGCAACAGTGTAAGCTCCGTGAAAGCAATCTTGTTTGTCTTATCTGTCTTTGTGCCCAGACTCAGACAGTGATGGGCACATCATATTACATAAATATGTGTTTAATCAGTCAATCACTGATGAACCAAACTCTAAGTGAGTGAACCCTAAGTCTGTGTAATTCTCAGCTAGCAGAAAGAGTATATCCAATGTATGTTCCATTGTGGAAGATCTAACAGACTAATGGAGACAAGGGAAAGAGAAATGCAATAAGGGTAAAGATACTAAAAATTTGCAAGTTTAA
Source organism: Ursus americanus (assembly GCF_024610735.1). NCBI lineage: Eukaryota > Metazoa > Chordata > Mammalia > Carnivora > Ursidae > Ursus > Ursus americanus. Next base: position 35,318,876 of record NC_142150.1, on the reverse strand, counting down.
TAAGGCCAAGTAATATCCGAGCAGGGACATGATCGAACCTACAGAGTGTATGGTACATTGAGTGAAAACATGTGGTTTCTTCAAATCCTGGAAGACCACCCACTCTAAAGGAGTTATTTAAAAAGTACCAGGAAAGTTAAATGTCTGCCCAGTGTTACCCTCAATTAGTTCTTTTCTATACAACCAAGGTTACCAAGCCCTCTTTTTCATATAAAATATAAACTTCGGTCTCAGTTCCCCAGGGCAATAATAATTTGGGATGTGCGCTAGCCCAGCTATGGCTATCTGGTGAGATTCAAATCCTTGAAGCAGGAGGCATATATTACCTTGATTAGTGAGTTTCCTATTTCTTAGGAAATTAAATTGGATGCTTAGAATGTTGATAAAGGGTTTAATACTGGTATTCACTTTGGGGTGCCTGGGTGGCTCAGTCGTGAAGCGTCTGCCTTTGGCTCAGGGCGTGATCCCAGCATTCTGGGATCAAGCCATCCATCAGGCTCCTCCATTGGGAGTCTGCTTCTTCCTCTCCCACTCCTCTGCTTGTGTTCCCTCTCTCGCTGGCTGTCTCTCTCTCTGTCAAATAAATAAATAAAATCCTTAAAAAAAATACTGGTCTTCACTTTGACAAGCATACCACAGATCACCCATTGACAGGAGATCCCAAGTGCAAGGACAGTTTTAGTTTGGACTCATTCTCTGGTAACAGGGGAGATCAACAACCATCCAACTACCTCCTGGGAGATGGAACTTATGGGATAAGACCCTAGATCGCAGAGCAATTTACTCCTCCCACGGCTTTTGTTGGGAAGGTTACTAAAGCCTCCATCCCACGGGGCAGCCTCTCCAGGCTCATGGTCCTCCTCTCCCTCTCCACCATAGCAGTCAGACCTCATCTGCCAGCTTCTGTCCCTTGTGAACATATCCAAGGAGACTGGCTCCATACACCTCCTTCCCTTCTCATGATAAAGGTAAGAGGAAGTCTTTTGCTGCCTCCTTCTAGAGTCACAATAGACCAGGCACGCGCTGACTCGCTGGCACTGGGCTAGAAAAGCGAGTAATGGTTTTACAAGTAGAGACTCTAGGATTTCAGAGCTCATTCAGCCCACAGCTTACGGTGTTTCTCTGAATTCCCTTGGAAGCCCTGTTCTTCTGATGAAAACGGTAATAACTAATCTTAGCCCAAAAAATATTGAAGGGATGGCTACTGTAAATTTGGGTAAGGTTTAAGGATTAATGTAAACCCTTTTCCTGTGAGGTGCTTCATTTAATCCTCTGCTATGAAGCAGGTATTACTAATATCATCCCTTTAATAGATTCAAAGAAAGGGGAGAATTAACAATTATTATGCAACTTAATAGGTTTCACACATCAAACCAACGGTCTGAATACTTTATCCCATTTAATTTCATCAGCTGCATTAGGTGAATATTATTATTTACATCTTCTAAATATGAGGAAACAGAAATTAATGTGAGTTCATCTGCCCCGGTGACACTGCTATTAATAACTGATTGGGATCCTACCTCGACCTGGTATTGCCAAATCCGCTAACCCCATTATTTTACACAGTGCTGACTCAGCAATTCGAGAGCCATCCAGTCTAGACTCCTTGTCTTTCCAGAATGCACATGGACAAGGTTTCCCACCACACTCTGGCCACCTGGCGCTGGCCTGGCTGGAGAGGTAAGAAGGAGGATGCAGATACGATGTGGGATGTGACTTGGAGATACTGAGGGGGGTGTGGATTCATGAACAGATGCCAGGCTGGGCAGATTTCTGGGGATGTGGCTGAGGTGCTCGTACCTTGCCTCTGTCCTATGCAACATGCTTACTAACCACTTGGAATAACAAGGGGATCATATGTGGATGTAATAAGTTTCACTCTCTTTGAACCATAAAATCCACTATTTCGTCTGGCCAGAATATGGGCCTCATTACTCTGCCCACCTCTTTTCTAGTTAATTCCTGTTTTTCAGATCTTCGCTTAAATATGACTTCCTCTAGGAAGCCGTTTCAGAATCCCCTAATCACAAACTGTGCCAGGGTCATATGCTGTATAATCTTAGAACACACTGCTCCTTTAAGCCTCAATCACAGATTTATTTACATAAATATATCATCATACATATAAAATATCTGTAATATAATATAAGTCATAAATACAAATGTAAATACACCGGATTCTTTAACAGCTTCTCTCTTTAGGATAACCAACTACTTGGCAACACTGTGCCCTTTTGATCACCATTGTATGCGGGGCTTAGCACTTAATCAATACAAAATAAAGGTGAGGGATTGCAGGAAGGCTAGTTAAGACGTGGAGCCACAAATGGAAGGTTTTATAAAATGTCGACCTCAACAGACTAGAGCAGTGAACCAGTGGTAAAGGGATGATGATGTACGTAACTGATGGTTATTGAACACCGCATCTGAAACAAATGATGTACTATATGTTGGCTAATTGTATTTAAATTTTTAAAAAAGGAATGATGAGCATGTTCCCGTTCTCTGAAAATGAAAAACAAAAATGTTTAGAGTTTTAGTATCCAAGTCTGAAGAGACTATCAAAACAATCAAACACAAGAAGTGGATTAATCTAATTTTGGTTAGACTGAAGAAATAGACAGCCAATGCACAGATAGGTGATATCCAGATCTTTTTAAACCTTTTTTAAAAATAATATTTAGTTTTATTAGTCACCATACAGTACATCCCCAGTTCTTGATGCAATGTTCCATGATTCATTAGTTGTGTATAACACCCGGTGCTCCATGCAATACGAGCCCTCCTTAATACCAATCACCGGCCTATCCCAATCCCCCACCCCCCTCCTCTCTGAAGCCCTCAATTTGTTTCCCAGAGTCCACAGTCTCTCATGCTTCATTTCCCTTTCTGTTATACCCCCCTTTCATTCTTCCCTTCCTTCTCCTACCTATCTCCCCGCTATTTCTTATGTTCCATAAATGAGTGAAACCATACGATAATTGTCTTTCTCTGCTTAACTTATTTCACTTTGCATAATCTCCTCCAGTCCCACCATGTTGCTGCAAATGTTGTGTAATCGTTCTTTCTGATGGCTTAGTAATATTCCATTGTATATATGGACCACGTCTTCTTAACCCAGTCATCTGTTGAAGGGCATCTCGACTCCTTCCACGATTTAGCTATTGTGGACAATGCTGCTATGAACATTGGGGTGCATATGGCCCTTCTCTTCACTACGTCTGTATCTTTGGGGTAAATACCCAGTAGTGCAATGGCTGGGTCATAGGGTAGCTCAATTTTTAACTTTATAAGGGACCTCCACACTGTTTTCCAGAGTGGCTGTACCATCTTGCATTCCCAACAACAGTGTAGGAGGGATCCCCTTTCTCCACATCCTCTCCAACATTTGTTGTTTCCTGCCTTGTCCATTTTTGCCATTCTAACTGGTGTAAGGTGGTATCTCAGTGTGGTTTTGATTTGAATTTCCCTGATGGCTAGTGATTTCGAACATTTTTTCATGTGTCTGTTAGCCATTTCTATGTCTTCATTGGAAAAGTGTCTATTCATATCTTCTGCCCATTTATTGATTTGATTATTTGTTTCACGTGTATTGAGTTTGAGAAGTTCTTTATAGATCTTGGATACAAGTCTTTTATCTGTAGTGTCATTTGCAAATATCTTCTCCCATTCTGTGGGCTGCTTCTTAGTTTTTTTTTGACTGTTTCCTTGGCTGTGCAGAAGATTTTGATCTTGATGAAGTCCCACAAGTTCATTTTTTCTTTTGTTTCATTTGCCTTTGGAGATGTGTCATGAAAAAAGTTGCTGTGGCCGATGTCAAAGAGGTTGCAGCCTATGTTCTCCTCTAGGATTTTGATGGATTCCTGTCTCACATCGAGGTCTTTCAACCATTTGGAGTTTATCTTTGTGTATGGTGTGAGAGAGTGGTCAAGTTTCATTCTTTTGCATATAGCTGTCCAATTTTCCCAGCACCATTTATTGAAGAGACTGTCTTTTTTCCACTGGATGTTTTTTCCTGCTTTGTCAAAGATTAGTTGCCCAAACAGCCAAGGGTCCATTTCTGGGTTCTCTATTTTGTTCCATTGGTCTATGTGTCTGTTTTTGTGCCAGTACCATGCTGTCTTTGTGATCACAGCTTTGTAGTATAGCTTGAAATCTGCCAACATGATGCCCCCAGCTTTGTTTTTCCTTTTCAACAATTCCTTGGAGATTCGGGGTCTTTTCTGGTTCCACACAAATTTAAGGGCTGTTTGTTCCAGTTCTTTGAAAAATGTCATTGGTATTTTGATCGGGATGGCATTGAAAGTGTAGATTGCTCTGGGTAGCGTAGACATTTTAACTATGTTTATTCTTCCGATCCATGAGCATGGAATATTTTTCCATCTTTTTGTGTCTTCTTCAATGTCTTTCGAGAGTGATTTGTAGCTTCTAGAATATAGATCCTTTATGTCTCTGGTTAAGTTAATTCCGAGATAACGTATGATTTTTGGTGCTATTGTAAATGGAATTGATTCCCTAATTTCTCTTTCTTCAGTCTCATTGTTCATGTATAGAAATGCAACTGATTTCTGAGCATTGATTTTGTATCCCGCCACATTACTGAATTGTTCTATAAGTTCTAGTAGTTTGGGGGTGGAGTCTTTTGGGTTTTCTATATAGAGTATCATGTTATCTGCGAAGAGAGACAGTTTGACTTCTTCTTTGCCAATTTGGATACATTTTATCCCTTTTTGTTGTCTGATTGCTGTTGCAAGGACTTCTAGTACTATGTTGAACAATAATGGCGAGAGTGGGCATCCTTGTCGTGTTCCTGATCTTAAGGGAAAGGCTTTCAGCTTTTCCCCATTAAGAATGATATTCTCTGTGGGCTTTTCATAGATGGTTTTTATGAAATTGAGGAATGTATCCTCTATCCCTACACTCTGAAGGGTTTTAATCAGGAAAGGATGTTGTATTTTGTCAAATGCTTTTTCTGCATCAATTGAGAGGATCATATGGTTCTTGACTCTTTTCTTGTTGATATGATCTATCACACTGATTGATTTGCAAATGTTGAACCACCCTTGCATCCCAGGGATGAATCCCACTTGGTCATGATGGATAATCCTTTTAATGTACTGTTGGATCCTATTAGCTAGGATCTTGTTGAGAATCTTGGCGTCCATATTCATCAGGGATATCGGTCTGTAATTCTCCTTTTTGATGGGGTCCTTGCCTGGTTTGGGGATCAAGGTAATACTGGCCTCATAGAATGAGTTTGGTAGTTTTCCTTCTGTTTCTATTTTTTGAAACAGCTTCAGGAGAATAGGTATTATTTCTTCTTTGAATGTTTGGTAGAATTCCCTGGGGAATCCGTCAGGCCCTGGACTCTTGTTTTTGGGGAGGTTTTTGATCACTGCTTCATCTCTTCATAGTTAATTGGTCTGTTTAAGTCATCAATTTCTTCCTGTTTCAGTCTTGGTAGTTTATAGGTTTCCAGGAAGGCATCCATTTCTTCCAGGTTGTTTAAATTATTGGCATAAAACTGTTGATAAAAGTTTGTAATGATCCTTCCTATTTCATTGGTGTTGGCTGTGACCTCTCCCCTTTCATTCATAATTTTATTAATTTGGGTCCTTTCTCTATTCTTCTGAATAAGTCTTGCCAGTGGCTTATCGATCTTATTTATTCTTTCAAAGAACCAGCTTCTAGTTCTGTTGATCTGCTCTACTGTGCTCCTGGTTTCTAATTCATTGATCTCTGCTCTAATCTTGATTACCTGCCTTCTTGTGCGTGGGTTAGGCCTATTCTTCTGTTCCACCTCCAGCTTCTTGAGGTGAGAATATAAAAACTGCATTTTAGATTTTTCTCTTCTTTTGAGTGAGGCTTGGATGGCTATGTATTTTCCCCTTAGGACTGCCTTTGCAGTGTCCCATAGGTTTTGGACCGATGTGTTTTCATTCTCATTGGTCTCCAGAAATTACTTAAACTGATTTTTAATTTCCTGGTTTACCCAATCATTTTTGAGCAGGATCATTCTTAGTTTCCAAGTGTTTGTATTTCTTCCAAATTTTTCCTTGTGATTCAGTTCCAGTTTCAAAGCATTGTGGTCTAAGAATATGCAGGGAATAATCTCAGTCTTCTGGTACTGGTCAAGACTTGTTTTGTGACCCAGTATATGGTCTATTCTGGAGAAAGTTCCATGTGCATTCAAAAAGAATGAGTATTCTGTTGTTCTGGGGTGTAGTGTTCTGTATATATCGATGAGGTCCCTCTGTTTCAGTATGTCATTCAAAGCTTTTGTTTCTTTGTTGACTTTCTGCTTAGGTGATCTGTCTATTGCTGAGAGCGGAGTGTTGAGGTCCCCTACTATTAATGTATTTTTATCTATATGTCTCTTTATTCTGGTTAAGAGTTGGCTTATGTATCTAGCTGCTCCCCTGTTGGGGACATATATATTTATAATTGTCATATCCACTTGTTGGATACATCCTTTAAGAATAATATAGTGCCCTTCTGTATCTTTCACTACAGTCTTTAGTTTAAAATCTAATCTGTCTGATATGAGAATTGCTACCCCAGCTTTCTTTTGGGGTCCATTGGCATGAAGAATGGTTTTCCATCCCTTCACTTTCAGTCTGGATGTATCTTTAGGTTCAAAATGAGTCTCTTGCAGACAGCAAATGGATGGGTCATGTCTTTTTGTCTAGTCTGCAACCCTGTAGCATATTATGGGAGCATTTAGGCCATTCACATTGAGAGTGATTATTGAGAGAAATGATTTTAATGATGTCATGTTTCCTGTGAAGTCTTTGTTTCTATAGATTGTAAATTTCTGTTCTGTATCACTCTTGGGGCCTTTTTACTTTTATAGAACCCCCCCTAATATCTCCTGTAGGGCTGGTTTCATGGTTACAAATTCCTTGAGTTTCTGCCGATCCTGGAAGGTCCTTGTCTCTCCATCAATTCTGAATGACAGCCTAAATGGATAAAGGATCCTTGGCTGCATGTTCTTCTCAGATAGAGCTTTGAAAATACCCTGCCAACCCTTCCTAGCCTGCCAGGTCTCTGTAGACAGGTCTGACGTTATTCTGATATTTTTCCCTCTGTACGTAAGGACTTTCTTCCCCCTGGCCGCTTTCAATACTGTATCCTTGGATCTAATATTTGCGAATTGTACTATGACGTGACATGGTGTAGGTCTGTTCTCATTGACCTTGGGAGGGGTCCTCTCTGCTTCCTGGACACGAATGCTTTTTTCCTTTGCCAGATTAGGGAAGTTCTCAGCTACAATTTGTTCAAATATCTCTTCTAGACCTCTCTCTTTCTCCACCCCCTTGGGGATGCCGATGATTCTGACATTGGAACATTTCATTGAGTCAGTAATCTCCTGTAATCTACATTCTTGAGATTGGATTTTTTTTGAGGCAAGTTTCTGTTTTAGCTTTCTCTTCTACCATCCCTTCCTCCAATTCACTAATTCGTTCTTCTGCCTCATTTACCCTGGCTGTCAGAGCATCTAATTTAGACTGCATTTGATTCATAGCATTTTTAATTTCTGCCAGACTCGCTCTCATTTCTGCCCTTAGAGATTCTATATACTTGTTAATATTTTCATTAATAGTTTTTTCAAGCCTACACATCATCTTGACCATTGTTACTCTGAACTCCATTTCTGACAATTTGGTTATATCCATATCCATCAGTTCTGTGGCCAAGGCCACAGACTCATTATCTTTTCTTTGCTGGGGGCGGATTTCTCCTTCTCGTCATTCTGATGAGGAGAGGTTGTGGGGATGCCCAGAGCCCAAGTTATTGACCAGGACACAGACAGTATGCACTTGTTTTATAGGGACCTTAGGGATGTCGGCTTCCTGATTTTTCAGGCTTCCTTCAGGGCAAGGGGCCTGCCGCGCTGATATTCAGGAAACCCTGTTTGGGTAGAGTTGCCCCGTCCCCTGTGAGGGGGGATGGGGACGGGCACAATGTGAGCTGGTATTTCCGGGCTTTTGTTCTCTGGTGGCTTTCCCTGGTGGTTTTCTGTGCCACTTCTGAGAGTCAGAGCAGCAATGGCCGTATCCTAGCCTCTCTCTCAGAAGAGAGAGATCATAGTTCACTCTCCACTGAACTCTCTTGGCCACTTTAACTCTGTTACTATCGGTGCTGCTAAAAACCCTGAAGTGACCCACAGCCTGTGTCCCAGCCCTCACTTCCAGGGCTGGCGTGTCTCTGTCCTTTGTGCTTCTAACACTGCCAGCCCCCCCCCCCCCCCAGTTCCCACGCATGCTCCTGAGCTCCCGAGCTCCCTGTTTCAGTATGGTTCACAGGCACTCTGGAGCGCAGGTTTTCAGTCTGGTCGCACGTGCACTCCTGAGCTCTCGGTTTCAGTCTAGTTCGAGTGTACGCTCCGGAGCTCCTGTTTTCAGTTTGGACACGCGCACGCTCCCGAGCTCCAGGTTTAATCCAGTTCCAGTGAGCACTCTAGAGCTCTAGTTTTCAGTCTGGTTGCACGCGCTCCTGGCTCATGGTCTCAGTCTGCTCTCTTGGGGGTGCCAGTCCACCAGTCCGGCGCGCTCCCCAGTGCAGGTGGCTACTGCTTTCCGATGTCCGTGTGTGGAGGCTCCCTCCCCCTTCCGTTTCTCTTCCTATATCTGTGCGCGGATTCACAGCTCCCCGTTTCATACCTCAACACTCAGTGCTGGAAATGTCAGTTTGTAGAGATCCAGGTATATCTTCCTGCATCTCAGGCTGATTCCGTGGGTTTTCAGGATGGTCTGGTAGATATCCAGCTCGACTCGGGACCAGCTGAGAAAGGGTCTCCTATTCCTCCGCCATCTTTTCTCCTCCTTGCAAAAATTGGTCACTTTTCTGTTCGTAGAATTTCTGCTACTCTTTTCGTCATTCTCCGGTTGCATTCATAGGTATTCAGAATGGTTTGGTAGCTCTCTCGCTGAATTCCTGGGACCAGGAGAACTTTAGGTCTCCTGCTCCTCTGCCGTCTTGGGACGCTGAGCTGGAGCTCAACTCCTGTTTTAAACTGGGTTCCTTGCAGAAAGTGGTCGCTTTTCTGTTCATATAGTTGCTGCTATTCTTTTCTTCATTCTCCAGTTGAGTTTGTAGGTGTTCGGAATGGTCTGATAGCTATCTAGCTGACATCCTGGGACCAGGTGAAATTAAAGCCTCCTGCTCCTCCGCCAACTTGGACTCCAGATCTTTTTAAACTTGACCATCCCTGTGATCTCTCCCATGCACTACACTTCTAATTAAGTTATTTAAAATGAGAGCAGTTCCAGGGCTAAAATTGTGAGACATATCAAAACCATGTCATTCAAGGAATACCAAAAGGAAATTGGGAAAACGATTTAGGGCTACATGATAAGAGCTCTTAGTTCCTAAAGTGTTTCATGGAGAAATGGCCCATTGGGATAGAACAGAGTGACATGTACAAGTTACAGAGGCAGATTTCAGCCATCACAAGATGAATCCTTGAGGGAATGATACCATCCAACAACAAAGCAAGCAAGTCGGGAGGTAATGACATTCCCTAGGCTTTGAAGATGACCTGATGTTCAGATATTGTATGGAAGATTCAAGTATCTGACAGAGGACTGAACTAGGCAATTTCTGAGGTCCTCTACAGCATTCGTGGCCAAAGATAACTCAATTATAAACATTTTATTATAGATCCTGGAAAACACCATTAAAATGACAGAAGTACGGTTATCATATAATTCTCCAAAGTCATCATTAGTACACAGATTCCAAAGCCCTCTGGCAGATATAAGTGGAAAACTAGCCCTAGATGAGTTTGCTGTTGCCTTCTACGTGTTATATTCGTTAGTGCCAAGATTTTCTCCACAATGCAGCCCTAATGCTGGTTACCAAGCTTTCCGTGAGGGTTCTTAAATAGGTGATTTGACTCTGAAATCATCTTAAAAGTGAAAGAGAAAATGACAGAAAGTATAACGACATGCTTTTCATAGTGTATCCATGCAACATATATTTATTGAATGCCTATAATGCATACATTAGGCTTAGTGATATGGGAGATAAAAATATAACTAAGGATAGATGGCTGCCCTTGAACTTACTAACAATAATGCTCATAGGGAAAGGGAGGGACAAATGAATGGGAAGAAGTCAGAGAGGGACACAAAACATGAGACTCGACTCTGGGAAACAAACTGAGGGTTGTGGAAAGGGAGGTGGGTGGGAGGGTGGGGTGACTGGGTGATGGGCATTAAGGAGGGCATGTGATGTGATGGGCACTGGATGTTATACGGAACTGATGAATCATTGAACACTATCAGAATCTAATGATGGATGAAATGTTGGCTAATTGAATTTAATTAAATGAATAATAATGATCTGCCATTAGGCTGTTCTTACTATGGACTATGCATTGCGGTAGTTACTATACATAATGATCTCCTTTAATCCAAACACAACCCTCAGAACCAGGTATAATTATTATTCCTATTTCTCAGGTAAAGAAGTTAGGACTCTGAGAAATATATGTTGCCTAGCATCCCAGAGCCAGGACTTGGGATTATACAAACCACATCATTTAATTTCAAACTGATCCCACACACTGATGCACTGCCCCTACTCCTCATGTTTTAATAAAATGTTGAATATGACAGATGACATTAGAAATCATTCAGAACGTGATTGAAGGTCAGAACAGGAGAAGAGAATGAATAGGAGTTCGCGCTCTACGTGCTCTGAATGTTTGTGACAGTCTAATTACGTTTCTCCCTGTGTTTGCGACACAGAGCTGGGTCCATGTGGATGATCTGTCCCGGAGTGCTGCTTCTGGATTAAGATTTTTCTTTAAAGCTCTTCATAAACAATTAAGGTTGAAATTAGGCAAATTGAAACAAGATCACATGTCCCCTCTTTTCCTTCTTAAATATGAGTTGATCTTGGGAAAACAGTAGAATAGATGCCCTTTGTGAGTTATGTCTGTTCATTCCAAGGTTTTCAAAGAAGCAAGAAATCCAGGAAGTTGGATTTCCCTCTAGCCCCTTAGAGGAGAAGAAAAATAGATAGAGACTGACAGTCTTTCTTATTCATCCCCAAACTCACAGGAAGGAATCTCAGCTCTCCAACAGCTCATGATCACATATTTCCCCATACCACCACAAGCCAGGAGGAGCCCTATGATAAAACTCCCCATTTCCTCAAGTCCTGCTATCTCCTGATTACTTATGGAGAGAGAAACCAGGAGAGGGAAGGTTTTGTTTCTGAGGCTCATCCCTGATACTGTTGATCTCAGACCTATGTGAGCTCTTTGTCCATGGGCCTAGTTTTCTTTCTTCCTTTTCCATCATATGACTAGGTTTCAGTGTTACATCCATATATGTGTGAGTCAATACCTCACGAAGCATTGTGTGTCCACAAATATATGAATGAATGAGTGAATGAATGAATAGCTTCTACCTCTCACCGTCATGACCCCTCCTTTCAAGAACTCTCTGATACATTCTTGCGAATTTACTGAAAGCATTAATTTTCATTCCACGTCCACTAAAAATCATTTTGAAGACCATAAACTTCCTCTGCCTCATTTTCTCAAAAGATTCTTACACAATTTAGGCCAACTCTTGGCACTTAGAAATTAAGTTGTAGATACTTATGTGAAGAGACTTGATAAAAGAGGAGGAAAAGAGAAAAATTAGATCTAATAATTCTCTAACTCCAGACCTGCTTAGATTAGATCATGGCTCAAAATGTGAACTAATATATCGTTGGTCCAATGTTTCCTCCTGTCTTTGTAACTCTCCGCAGAGAAAATCTGTTCGCTCAATGATCTGGAGAAATCACTCACTATTGATGGAATTTGTGTTCCTGGCCTATCCCTCCCAACCAGAGCTCCGTGCCTTGTCCTTCCTTGGAGTCAGCCTAGTTTATACCTTGATCATCAGTGGGAATGTGCTAATTATAATGGCCATCCAGACAGAAGCCCGCCTACACACACCCATGTACTATTTCCTGGGCAGCCTCTCAGGAGTAGAAGTCTGCTACACGGCTGTGGTGGTGCCCCACATCCTGGCCAACACCCTACAGTCAGAGAAGACCATCACCCTCCTGGGCTGCGCCATTCAGATGATCTTCCTCATTGGGCTTGGCAGTGCTGATTGCTTTCTCTTGGCCGTCATGGCCTATGACCGCTATGTTGCCATTTGCCATCCCTTGCAGTACCCTCTCACCATGACTTTAACTCTCTGTGGCCGTTTGGTCATGGCCTCTGTGGTCATTGGCTTGTTCCTGTCCATACAACTGGTGGCTTTCATCTTCTCTCTGCCATTCTGCCGGACTCGCACTATCGAGCACTTCTTTTGTGATGCCCCACCAGTGATGCGGCTTGTTTGTGCCAACAGCCACATCCATGAGCATTCAGTGCTCGTGGCAGCCACACTGGCCATTGCCATCCCTTTCTTCTTCATTGCCACCTCCTATGTCTTCATTGTGGCTGCCGTGCTCAAGATCCACTCAGCAGCTGGGCGTCACCGGGCCTTCTCCACCTGCTCCTCCCACCTGTCTGTGGTCCTGCTGCAGTACGGCTGCTGTGCCTTCATGTACTTGCGCCCCAGCTCCAGCTACTACCCCAAGCAAGATCAGTTCATCTCACTGGTGTACACACTGGGAACTCCAGTGCTCAACCCGCTTATCTACACCCTGAGGAACAGCGACATGAAGGGGACCCTGGGGAGACTGCTTACCAGGAATTGCCTCTCCCAGAACAACTAGGGGAGCGTCCAACCTTCAGGCAAGGGTTTGATTCCAGCTCATGCAAATCTCCATGCAACTGGGATTTCTCCCAGAAAATGCTAAGAGTAATCTTTTAAAAATGGCATAAACTATCTGGATATCGTTTAGCTACATGTATCAGAGACCTTTAAAATGCTTCTACTATTTCACTCAGTAATTCTCTTCTAGAAAGGAAATTAACTAATGAGCATAACAATGAAAGTGAGAAGTATAACACTGCATCTCAGGTATCAGCTGGAAAGGCATGGCTCATTCAATAAATTTTGAGTGAAAAAAATAATAATAGGATTATATATAGAAATCTGAGTAAAGGAACCAATACGGTGGCAACACATTTCATCCTAGCAGTCGCAAGAAGCCACGATCATTCCTAGACCTCACAGACGCAAGAGGGTACAGTATTATCAGAGACCTGTAAGAGCTAGGTTTATGGAGAGAAAACACTTGGTAGGAACCGTGGCTTTGGGGGGAAGAAGCAACAGTTGACAGAACTATGGCCAAGCAAGGAGAGAGCAGGGAGATAAATACCCCAATCCCTCTCTGTTTGTGCCCTCCCAACTTGTGCCCTGTTTCCCATTGGCCAAACCCAACTGGAAGCAAGAGGGAAGTGTGGACTGAATGATTCAGTTCTCAGAAATTAGCCTTTTGGAGCAAGACAAGCCAGAGAAGGACCTTGAGGGTTACGGGCAAACAGAGCATAACCAGAAAAAGATTGTTTCTTATGTAGTATTTTGTGTAGAAATGAAAGTATGTTAACCATCCAATTTCCCCATAATAAAGTATTGGCTAAACAACTAATGTATGAAAGAATATTGTTCACACCCTCTGGCCCCTGATGCATGTCCTCCAAAGAAGCCTTATTTTCTGGGAAGAATAAAAGCAGCTTTCATGCTCATTCACCTTACTGAATTCCTGTCTTCCTGGTAATATTTTGTTATCTTGTCAGCCATTCGGGGTTTTTAAGGAGATGATTTTTTGTGTGCGTCTTTTTTAATATTCTCTCTGTCATCTAGCGTTTTAGGTATAATTGACTTCTCAGTAACAAGTTCATTTATCAGTGATTTGCTAAAGTCAATAATCCCTAATTAGTTATATCATTAAAGCAGTGGCGATCGTGCAGGTTTTCAGATAGGCAATGAAGAAGGTTTGTGGAACAGCACAGACCCTGGCTTTGCCTCTTTCTACCTGTGTGGCCAGGAAAAAAATCACTTAAACCCTCTGTGTCTTGACTTTAATTTCAATCAAATGGAGACTACAATAAACCAATCATTTAAGGATCAAATGAATTAATATGGGTTTTATAGTAAGCCCTATAACCATGATATCAATTATTATTGTATTACTCTTGCTACTACTATTACTATCATTATTTGGGGTACACAGTGGTAAAATAAAGGAAAAGAATTGGGGAGACTATGTTCACAGGTGATGTTATGAGCAGTTCCTCCAGCATCTTCTCTACACTCCCTTGGAATGTTCTGCCGAGCTCATCAAAGAGAGTTTAGCTCCACACCATTTTCAGCCTTGAGGGGATTAACAGTAACAATGAAAGGTAAATTTACCTGAGAGATTCCTTCTCTTTGAGATTTCCCAAAAATATAAGCCATTTAAGGTACTTTGAGGTGGGAGAATCGTATTTTAATTTGTAATTTCTCTAGTAGTAAAGAGTGTAATGATTTTAAAGGAAACCTTTCCCAGTCTACCTAAACCTATTGAAATGATGAACAAAACACATATATTGTAGTCAGTTTGGGCTGCTATAACAGCGTACTGTAGGCTAGGGGGTGGGGACTTAAACAGTAGCACCCAACTCTTGGTTTTGGCTCAGGTCATGATCTGAGGGTTGGGAGATGGAGCCCCACGTCAGGCTTCACACTCTGCAGGGGATTGGCTTGAGGAGTCTCTCTGCCTCATCCTCTGCCCCTCCCCCTGCTCACATGCATGTGTTCTCTTTCTCTAAAATAAATAAATAAATAAAATCTTTAAAAAACAACAACTACGTTAAGGTCTCCGTAAACATGAAGCAAAGAAAACTTAGAGTTGTTAGTAAAGATTGAAGCCATAAGACCTACGGGCAAACTGAGATTTTCATGCCACTGACCTACTAAAGTATCAGTTAATTGTTGATATAAAGCAAACCGCTCCACACTTCAGTTGTTTGAAACAATAACTACTTACTAATTTTCACGACTATGCGGTGCGCTTTGGCTGGGCTCAACAGAATGGCTCTTGTGTTCTGTGCTTTTAGGGTCACAAATTGTTGCATTCAGCTGGAACTTTGGCTGGGGCTGAATTATCTAAGATGGCTTCATTCACATCGTTGATGTTTTGTGTGTTGGTTTCACCTTCCTCTTTCCCCACACGGTGTTTCACCATTCAGGAGTCCCGCCCAAGCTTCTTTATATGGCGTGTGGATCCAAAGATTGAAAGTGGAATCTACAAGCGTGCCTGGGTGGCTCAGTCCGTTACGCATCTGTCTTCAGGCATCTGCTTCTCCTTCTCCCTCTGTACTCTCTCTCTCAAGTAAATAAATAAAATCTTTTTTAAAATCTTTAAAAATATTTAAAAAATAAAATGGAAGCTACAAATGTCTTGTGGCTATGCTGCAAGTCCTAGAACTTCATTTCTGCTCCATTTCATCTTGGAGGAGGAGGATGGTGGTGAGGATGAGAATGATGATGATGGTGATAACGATGATGATGGTGATGATGATAGCCAACCCCTACATGATCGCTTACATGGTTTGATTCATTTAACCTTTCCAAAACCTTAGGAGAGGGATATCATTATTACCCTCAGTTCACAGATAAGGGAACTGATGCACAGAAAGTTTAAATTGCTATCCAAGGTAAACAAACAAGCAAACAACAATGGTAAGAAGCATAACCTGAATCAAACCCAGGCAATATCACTTCTGAGGCCATACATTTAATCAAATATGGTCTAATGCTCTTCCCAGAACAGTGCCCAGTGCCCAGTGAAACAAACAGCAAGGAGGCTGTGTTACTTGAGACATGGAGTGAAACAGAGAGCAAGAAAGGGTGGTATCAAGAGAGGGTGGTATGGTGGAGGACAGGATAAAATATGGCATGAGATAAGAAATTACACAAAGTCAAAATCATGGAGCAATTTATAGACCATAGTAAGAACTTTGATTTTACCCTAAGTGCAAGGCCACCAAACAGATTTGAACAAAATGGTGGCATTGTCAGCCTTGCATTTGAAGTGACTCACTGTGCCTACAGAGTGGAAAATCTGCTATTTTAGAGGAAAGAGGGGATCAGAGTCTTGTCAGGCATCTATTATAATAATCTAGGCAAGTAATCATATTTTGGATGTCTTCTGAAAGTAAAGCCAATAGAATTTTATACAGACTGGACATGAGGAGTGAGTGGAAGAGGGGAGTCAAGGATGACTCTAAAGTTTTTTGACCTATAAAAGTGGAATAATGAGATGCCATTTACTAAAACTGAGAATCCTACAAGAAAATAAAATTTAGTGCAGAAAATCAAGAATTGTGTTTTGGGTATGTTGCATTTGAAAAATATTTTGGATATCTAGATCAGAAGAAAGGTGGTTGGTACCACCATAAATTCACAATGATTGACATGTGGATGGTACTTCATTAAGCCTCCCTGTCCTTATTTTCATCGTCCTCACTCTCCTTGGCTGGATTCTCTTTATTGTCCTGACACCCAAATGTCAGTGCACCCCAGGGCTCAGTCCTCGGTCTTCTTCTTTCTGACTTCGGTCACCTCTTAAAGTAATCTCACTTGATACCATGGTTTTAATATATTTGTAAATTCATATATATTTAAAATTACTACTATTGTCTGGCATCGATTAATCATTCAGAAATTATTAGCAATGTTATTATCTATTATCACTGCACTGCAGCCGTGGACCACAGCAGACTTCATGATATTAAGCTTGGACCAGTTTGTCATTGCAATTGCTGTGGAGTGTGCTTGATTATGTAGTACTGATCTTATCGTGGCTGATTCTACTGAACTCCAGAAACTGTGACTTTATCAAGAAGTCCCCATAAAAGGCAAATAAGTCTGTAAAGATCACTGATATCGAATTTACCATAATTGAGTTAATTAGATACCATCATTGGCAAATATGATGCATGAACTTTTCATAGCTGATTTCTACAGAACTTTTCCTGATGTTTTAAAAAGACACCTGCTACACTTTAAAAATACTTATCGTGGTTCTAAAAAAATTTTATTATGGTAAGAACACGACATGAAATTTATCCCCTTAAGAAATGTGAAGTGTATCACACATCATAATTACCTTCTAAATCACACAAAAATATCCATGAAAATTGAGCAAAGGGGCAGTAAGAAAGTATATGGGATGACTAGAGGAATCAAATAATCTAAATTAGCTATATATATATATTTTTTTAAAGATTTTTTATTTATTTATTTGACAGAGATAGAGACAGCCAGCGAGAGAGGGAACACAAGCAGGGGGAGTGGGAGAGGAAGAAGCAGGCTCATAACGGAGGAGCCTGATGTGGGGCTCGATCCCAGAACGCCGGGATCATGCCCTGAGCCGAAGGCAGACGCTTAACCGCTGTGCCACCCAGGCGCCCCTGAATTAGCTATATATTTATCTGAAGTAGTAAAAAATAAAATAAAAACACACTAAATGTCCAATATTAGGGAATAGTTTAATAAACTGGAACATCAATACTACTAAGTAGTCACAAAAAGTTATGAGTGAACATGACATTTAAAAAGGAATTTAGGGGCACCTGGGTGGCTCCTGATTTCAGTTCACATCATGATCTCAGGGTCCTAGGATCAAGGCCAGGTCAGCCTCCACACTCAGCAGGGAGTCTGCTTGAAGATTCTCTCTTCCCTCTTCCTCTGTCCTCCTTTCATGCATGCTCTCTCTCTCTCTCTCTCTCTCTCTCTAAAATAAATAGATAAATCTTTTTAGAAAGAAAGAGAGGGAGGGAGGAAAAGAGAAGAGGAGAGGAGAGGAGAGGAGAGGAGAGGAGAGGAGAGGAGAGGAGAGGAGAGAGAAAGAAAGAAGAAAGAAAGAAAGAAAGAAAGAAAGAAAGAAAGAAAGAAAGAAAGAAGAAAGAAAAGAAAAGAAAAGAAAAGAAAAGAAAAGAAAAAAAGAAAAGAAAAGAAAAGAAAAGAAAAGAAAAGAAAAGAAAAGAAGGAAGAAAGAAGGAAGGAAAGAGAGAAAGAAAAGAATGAAAGAAAGGGACATTTATAACCTACTGTTACTTGGAACTATTGCAAGAGTATAAAATCTGTTCTAGGAATGAGGTCATCTGAACAAATAAATGAATCTGTGTGGGAGAAAAAAGGAAAACACATCTGAAGACAGCCTCCATAAGCATTTACCCACCCATTCAGTTACAAGAACCTGCACAGACTTAATTGTCCATTGCTGTGAATATAAAGGGCAAGCTGTCTTCATTCACATGGACTCTAGATATTTTGGAGTTTCATGGATTAATTTAACTTGCTTATTTTGGCTTCAGGGAAGACCTTTTCATGTGAAGTTGCCTCTGCCCTAAGCTTTCTCTTCTCTTCTCCTGGCTGGTGTGTCGTTTCATAGACTAGTTGAACTCCTCACAGAGGCCTTCCCAGAACGCCAAGTAAGTAGCCCCTGCACCCAACTTGTCTACAACGTCGCTCTCCTTCACTCTCTCTCCCATTGTCCTTACCCTTCTGTGCTTCTTTTCTAGAACACCCACCCCTCCAGCACACTATTAAATGTGCTTATTCTTATTTAGTGCTTATGATCTGCCTTCCTCACTCTGAGAACACAATCTCTATGAGGACAAAATTGTTGTCTGCTTTGTACCCTGAAGCATCTCCAGCATTGAAAGTAGGGCCTGGCTGACAGCAGGAATTCAATAAATATTTGTTACATATTGAATAAAATTTTGTTATTGGTAACAGACATGAAACAAGGAGGCCGAACATGGCTAAAAATTAATGGCAGCCATGATGAGAAGGTATGTGATTTTAAGTCCATGAAGTCTGGAGGGAGGTGGAAAGGGAGAAACAAAGAAGAAAAACATGGTAAGGCGGAGTTGGAAATATAACTATAATAACAAGAAAGAAAGAAAGAAAGAAAGAAAGAAAGAAAGAAAGAAAGAAAGAAAGAGAGAGAGAGAGAAAGAAAGAAAGAAAAAGAAAGAAAGAAAGAAAGAAAGAAAGAAAGAAAGAAAGAAAGAAAGAAAAAGAAAGAAAGAAAACATCTTTTAAAGACTAAGAAAGTATCAGCAGAGAAAAACCTAATCAAGAAACAAAAATAAATAAGATAAGAGAAAAGGAAGCCAAAGATCAGAAGGAAGGATTATGGAAAAATCCCTCATAAATTTTCTGCTTCTCAAGAAAAAGTTACCCTCCATTCAATAGAATTATAGACCTAGAAGGATCCATGACGTCCATTGAATACCATACCTCACAGCCCAGATGAGGAGCCCCACGTAAGAACTTCGGTACTTGCCGGAGGTCAAGGTACCACATGGCAGAGCCATTACTAGACTCCAGATTCCCCAGGTGCCTAGGCTAGTGCTGAATTAGCTTGTCACACATGCGCCATGAGCTGCGGGTGAAATGAACATGTGCATTCAACAATGCTCACTGGGAGTTTGTCTGGAACACAACATGGGAAGGTCCCCTGGTGGGTGTACAGGAGAGGAATGAAGATACCTTCATGGAATTCCCAGATAGTCATTGTGTACAGTGACCGCACAAAAGACTTGCCCAGTAATGTGGCTTAGTTGATCAACACGGGAAATTTTCCTCAAATTCTTTCTCTAGTTGGGTTCAGTTTAAGGGGAAACCACTGGGGAAATTCCTCCTCTTTGGGGACCCATTAATTTTAAAGACCTTTCATAAAGGACACTAACCAATCGGACTAAATCAGGCATGACTGGACTCTGAACGGATGTAACAGAATCTATTTTCTGTTGTTAAGGAAGAGACAGGCCTTCTAATTCAGAACTTGAATTAGGATTATTCCATAGTGTCATCCTTCCAAAGGATATCTGTCTTACCCTGCTCCACTTTGATCATAAATTTCTAAGGGGTGTCTCTTCTCTTGAATATTAGCATGTAAATGACATTTCTCTGTGTTTATCTGGACATCATGGAGGTATCATATACCATCTACTTGTCTTCTCCAGGAGATACTGGGCAACACAAAGTTTGTGGATCTTCATTCCATTTTACCCTGTAAGAGTCGGTGAGTTCTCTGGGAGAGCCCCTTTATCTTCTATGGCAAGAATTCATCATCTCAGCAAAAAAGTTAACCTTCTCTTTAGTGAATTTCCTTAGGTGGCTGATGGAATGAAACCAATTTCAAAGCAGTAAGGGAACATTTCAAGAGACTTAATTCCTTTGATAGATCTGATTTTGATTTTGTTTTAAAAAATAATAAGAGACACAAATTCCTATAATGTTTTACTACTGGAGAAGAATATTCATATATATCAATATTGAATTGTGGGGAAAAATGAGTTATCAGAGTAGGTGTTTCTATCCACTTGTACAGATGTGGAAAAGTAACTCTGATAAATGATTGAATTGCTCCGTATTATATACCTAGTAAGTGTAAAGCCATAATGAAATGGGTCTTTTGCCTTTTCTTTCACTATTTCTTCCATGGGGCTATCCTAAAGAGCATAGCATGAAACTCACTTTTTTCAAGCAGCATTATTAAATCACAAGCAATTTAATGGTGCCATGTAGAGGGAAAAATATTTTCATGGTAAAAACTGTTGGAAATTTTTCAGGTAAAATGAGGCTATTTGCTTTACAATAGGACCCTGCAGAACTCTGTTGTAATATGCATTGTAAACCTTGAGAGGAAGTGTGAATGTTTTCAATTTGTTCATAAAAACTCATTTCTGAAGCATCACGAGGAGCTCACGTTCTCAGGAACACAGTTTAAGAATTAGTTCCTCAAAGGATGCTTACGTTCTTTTCTTATGTGCCCTGTTTCCTTATGAGGCTGAAGTTGGCAATTATGTCATAATTTTCCTATATCCATTCACATAGCTGAGCCTAAGACTTTAGTTCTTAACAGACACTCAATAAATGTTCAGTTGATTTATTTATGGATAGGGCACAGTGACCTTAGAGGTGAGGTGAGGAAGAGGTTTTCTAGAAGTTCACAGAAGGAGCAATTGGGGAAAAACGAGGATCAGGGAAAGTTTTCTGGGGGAGATGTCACCTGATCTGAGTGAGCACCGAAAGAGGAGTAGGATGTAGCTAGGGAGTGGGAGGGGACACTCTGGTCCAAGGCAGCCGGAACAGATAATGGCAAAGTCCCCAGAGCAAGACCATGGAAAGGAAATGAAAGTGTTCAGTAGAGCTGTGGTAGAAAAAGCAGTAAAGAGAATGGGAAAAGAACAACTCCTAGAAGTCAGGCACAGCGCTTAATGCATGCGACTATTAATTCTCACTATAGTTCTGTGAGGTAACCAGAATGTACCCTTTGTAGCTAGAAATCTGAGATTTAGAGAGGTGAAGTAACGTTGTCCGTGATTCTAAAACTAGTCCATGGCAGATCCAGAACTCACACCGTGTTGAGAGATCAAATATCTCCTAAGGGGCCCCTGGGTGGCTCAGTCGTTAAGCGTCTGCCTTTGGCTCAGGGCGTGATCCCAGGGTCCTGGAATCGAGCCCCACATCAGGCTCATCCACTGCGAGCCTGCTTCTTCCTCTCCTGCTCCCCCTGCCTGTGTTCCCTCTCTCACTGGCTGTCTCTCTCTCTGTGTCAAATAAATAAATAAAATCTTTTTTAAAAAAAATCTCCTAAAAGCATAATTAACTTGATAATGGCATGGTGATCGCCATTAGGGGAAAGAGTTTGGGGCAGGACGTGTATTGAAGAGTTCTCAAAACATTTGACAAATGATGTTGCTTCCCTTACCTGTGTGCACAGCACTCGCCTGAGTCTGGGCATGCTTTTCAGCGGCACTACCAGAGTCATACTAAGTACCCTTTCTGCCTGGATGTTTGCACTCTCTAGGTTAATTAATCAGCCTTTGATGAAGGTGAAAACATGAGTCATAGACCCCATTCTCTGCTAAGTAACAGACCGAATGTGGATTCTGGCCTCACCTATGCCCATAACCGGCCATATGCCTTTGGACAGGCTTAGTCTTGGTGGACCTTGGTTTTTGCATGTAGGATACGAGAGGATAGAACTGATGCCTCTTGAGTCCCCATACAATTCTCAGATACAGGGATTCGACTTTCTGTATGTTTTATAAATGAGCACACGTTTGACCTATGACTGGCTCTTGCTGTGTTTTCATGGTTCCCTGAATTTCCCAACATTATCAAACTTACT
This sequence comes from Ursus americanus, assembly GCF_024610735.1. Lineage (NCBI taxonomy): Eukaryota > Metazoa > Chordata > Mammalia > Carnivora > Ursidae > Ursus > Ursus americanus. The sequence continues at coordinate 35,296,775 of NC_142150.1, read as the reverse complement.
GGTTCAACAAGTACATCAACAGTTTAATTACTGCTTCCCACCATTCATTTGTCAGCTGAATCTGTACCACCCGAGCCCTCCTTTGTAGCGGACAAATATAAAAAAATAACCAATGGATTGAGAAAGCCCCACTTTCTGTGCAGCTGAAGTCATTGCAGGATAATTGGGCTGCAGAAGGAGCCACTGAGTGTCGGCTTTGAAAGGAAGTTGAAAGGGCATGAGATTTAACTACAAAGTAATTCAATTTAGTTCAAATCAAATCAGTTGTGATAGGGATATACCGGTGAACAAGACAGACATTGTTGCCCCTGTGGGGTGTAACTATGGCCCCGACTGGAACGTTTATCAGACCAGCGCTGCCAGAGTGGAGGTGCTTTGAGCATCAGCTCCCCAAGGAAGGAATACAAGCACCCGAAATCAAGTGAATTCACCCAAGTGATGATAACAGGGTTGGGAGGTTCGCTGAGAATAGTAGACTGAAAGACTTTTGAAAGTGAACACTGGAGAGGAAAACCCTAATTCGTAAATACAAACTCTAATGTGTTTGGTTTTTCAATAGGCTATAGTCCCACCTTTGGTATGCGTGTGAGTTTCTCCTTGAAATCACCTGGCCGACATCACTCTCCATACTACATGTCTCGCTTTATCTCCAAACTATGGTTTGCCCCAAATCTTGGATGTTCTTATTTAGGTACAATGCTGCTCATTTGATGTTCATGTCTTAATAAGACAGAATTGTCTTCAAATGTTTTCCCGAATCCAGATTGATTTTATGTGGTTTTCACCATATATAATTAAAACTATTTTACTGAGGGACGCCAGGGTGGCTCAGTCGGTTAAGCGTCTGCCTTTAGCGCAGGTCATGATCCCAGGGTCCTGGGATCGAGTCCCATATCAGGCTCCCTGCTAAGCAAGGACCCTGCTTCTCCCTCTGTCTGCTCCTCCCCCTGCTTGTGGTCTCCTTCTCTGACAAATAAATACATAAAACCTTAAAAAAAAAAAAAACCTATTTTACTGAAATCTCTTTTTCATTTTGTTTTTTGTTTTTCCCTATTTTCTCTGTGACTCTTTTATTTTTCAAGGTTTAGCAGAGCAACTGCAAGGCCAGGAAGAACTCAGTTCTAGAGGAATCTCACTATCCACTCCGGAAGAGATAAGAACCAAAGGGTAAATACCCAAGGGAAACTCACCATTGTAAGAAAAGAGAGGGGAGGGCAGTTACATTCAATGGACCCTTGTTATGTCCCAGACACATTATATATTTGAAACATTTAATCTTCACAAATTCCGTGTAAAGCTCCATATTCACATCCCTAATCACACATTAGAGAACCAAGGCTTACCAGGTAACATAATTAATGTAAAATTAAATTAGCAAATAAGGGGACTAGATTTCAAAACCAGATCTAATTGACCACAAAAATCCATGTGATTGACGCTCTACCAGCTTTCCTTCCCAACACCGTGTTGAAATACCAATGAATAAAGGAAATATGTTAATTTATTATATGATTGCCAAATTGCATACGTTCATGGTAAAATTTGTAAATATAGAAAAGCGTAAGTCATAAAAAGATTCACAATCCCATTTACCCTGCAATATTCATTGTTAATATGTTCAAATTTTTTCTTTTATATTTTTATGAACAGATAGTTTTTATGGAATCATGATATAATGCTTTTTTACAATCTGCTTTTTCACGAGCCTTCCTCATCTTATTAAATATTTTTCTGCAACATCGTTTTCAAATGATTGCTTGTCCCCTCACATTGATATGCCACAATTAATTTGAGCATTTTCTTATTACTGATATTTTGGTGATACAGTTTTTCCCCACGATACAGAAAACTGTAATAGTTTTATGCACAGACTCATGGTTAGTTTATAAGAATAAATTCCTTAAAAGAATATTGCTGAAGCAAAGTGCATGCATCTATTCAAGTCTTTTATTGCATATCGCCAGATTGTGCTTGACAAATTTTTCTAGCACCTTCTACTTCCACTAGCAATATTTGGGGATGTGTCTCTCCTTGCAACTTTAACAACAGCAGGGATTATCTTTTTTTCCACCACTGTCAGTTTGTAAGTAAAAAAAAACTACCTGATTTTGTTTCATTGTATATTTGTTTGAATATTAATTAGGTTGGATTTGCATATTTTATTGTCATTAGCATATTTCTTTTTTGAATTGCCTGTTCGGATCCTCTATTTGTTTTCCTAATGAGGGGTTTATTTTTGCCGGATTATATAAAATTTCATCCCCTATTCAGTTTGCCTGTTGTTTTTTTGACCCACAGATATTTTAAATTTTTATTCTGTCAAATATCTAAAATATTTTTACGGATTCTGCTCATTTGCTTGTAAATCATTTGTACTCAGAGGTCTCTGCAGGTCATCTACACTACCTTGTAGTTTTCTTCCTGTTTTTAAAATATTTGAATCTCAAATCCATCAGAAATAAAATTTGATGTATAATGCATTAGGAAGTTCATTTTTTAAATGATTCACCCATTGCCCTAAGTCCATATTAGGAAATTGATTCTCTCTAATTGATTTGAAGAGTGATAATAGTGGATATATATTGAATGTGCGCTCTGTGCTTGGACTGTTCTAAGTACTTTTCCAAAATAATTCATTGGAGTCTCCCAACAACCTAAGAAGTAGGTACATGTATTTTCAGATCCATTTACAGCTGATAAAACTGATGCACATAATAGAGAGAGGTAATATAACACAGTGATTAAGACGAGAGACTCTGCAGGCAGCCCATGTTTCAATTCTGATTCCAACATTTGCTAGCCCAGTGTGACTCTGGGCAAGTTACTTACCCTCTCTGTGCCTCAATGCTCTCATCCATAAAGCAGGTATAAGAGCCCCTTTTTAGAGGCTGCGAAATGAATTAAGAAATGTAAAGTGCATAAATTAATGCCCGACCCAATGAGTGCTATTGAACACGTGGCTACTGTTCATGGTTCTCTCTGCTACAGTGTCCTGGAGCTCTAGGGCTCTACAAATACCATTTTGATTTATGATATGACATAGGATATATTTTATAACATATAATCATTTGTGATCTATTTTAAGGTCTTGTGATGCAAATTTTGTTCTACTGTGGCACTTTTTATTTTTTTAACATTCTCTTGTTTATTCCTCCAGGGATTTTGATAGAAATTACACCTTACTTCAGGGCCAATTAACATTAAAATATTGGGTTTTCCATCCAGGCATATCTGTGCCAAGCTTAGCAGTTTTCTTCAAGTAGTTCCTGCTTGTTATTTCTTAGGTGTATCCGCTAGTGTATCATTTATTATTCACCGTTCATTCTGGTGGTTGCTTGAGGGAAGGGTACTTTCTAACTAACATTGATAGAAACAGAAAGCCCTAACGTCCAAAGCATGAACTACATACTTACCTTAACCATTGTACTTTAACTTAAAATATTCCATTGGGCATTTATTCATCAACCTTTTGATATAAAGTCAAAGGCTTTGAGTTTGTATCACCTGAAATCAAAGCCTTTCTTCTCAAGCATCACGTATTAATTCCAGCTTTAGCTTTTGTAACAACAGAGTGAACATCTAGACCCATGTCAAATACAAATACGAAATTATTCCAACTCTCCCTCCTCATCTCTCATTGTGGTTCAACTCACACGTTATTCCACAAAATTTCTAGCCACTTGCCATTACCAAGCATTCAGTTGTTAATTTTCATCATTTATATTCACATAACATCTTATTAGATTTTGTAAGAATGAAATTACATAATTACAACATGAATACAAATGATATAAGTCGGTTTGGGGGAAATCCGACCAACTTGTAGACATACGACTCCGCGCGTAGGTGTAGGAATGCTCAGGCGTAGAAGAGCTACGGTCCCCTATGTTCAGGACACCGTGGGTATCATTTAGTCCGTTGAGCAGAGGGAATGAGGAGCTTGGTTAATCTGACACCGCAGTTCAGTGAAGATTGTTAGTTAAGAGACCCTCTGCACCATATCATTTGAAACTAGCCACTCTCGTGAATATCTTATTGGTCCAAATTTTTCAATTGGTTCTGTTGTGTTTCAGTTAGTCAAATCTAACTCCTGTCTAACTTCTGTCTTATGTTGGCTAGATCGCAAAACACACAACGTTAAACTAAAGTCATGCTAGCCTTCCTGTGTCACTGTATGTGTGCTTGGTGGATTTATCATGTAAATATGAGACTCCGTCTTTACTAGAACATAAATTTCATTTAAGCTTGTTTTCAGAAATTGAATCTTTACTTTTCTTATTTAAGCTATTTTATCTTATAAACTTGCTCGCAGTTTTCTTTGAGGCTTTTGTTCTCTGTACGATATTTACTTTTTAAATCAGATCATTTGGAATGGGTATGCTGCATTTTATTCTGATGGTCATCGTTCAGAAATATATGTTGGAATAGATATTTCTCTGATTAGTTACTTCTAAATGAAATATCTCTTGAATCCTTCCTTATACAGGTTGAGGAAATTATTTCATGATTATTTTATTTCTCCCATCCTTCCCTATCAATTTCCCAATGATATAATTTGTGGTTTTAAATGTGCAGAGTTATTTTAATTTTTGCATTTTATATTATGTGTATTTTCAAGAATTATCCTTGGATTTTTTTTTTTTTGGCTTTTAACAATATTTGCATTAACCATTTAGTGTTAAATATATATTTTACTCTTTGAATTTTCAAATTGAGTTTTTACATGAGGACTTCCTCAGTCCTGGATTATGTATGCTGATAAATCACCCAGCAACCAGGAGTCTTTGTTGAGGAATTGTTTTCATTGTATTTAGAATGACACACTTCCTAAGCCCTTGTAAGTCTGAGAAAATCTGTTTGCTGCTTTTGAACATAAGTCACTAAAACCTGGGTACAGAATTCTTCCACACCAATTTGTTTTTCTTAAAACTGCAGACATTACTTTATCGTCTCTTGGGTTTTTTATATTGAAAAGTTGTAGTAAGCTGAAGGTGTTTAATTTATAGGTACTTTTCCCTTCCCAGATGCCTTTAAAGCTCTTTTCTTACTCACCTGTGTGTTCTAATGTCTATTTCAATTTTTATTATTGCATCTTTTGTCTCTTTATTGTCTTTTCTTATCTCAGGCAGCGCCACGTTAACTTTTCCTTTACTCCCTACAGTCCCCTCCCATGTGAATCGGTCCAAGTCCAAAAGTTTAGGTCCATGACTGAAAATTTAGAAAAAAATATGCAAAGGAGAGGAAATATATAAAAAGTATATATCAGGAGGCTTAGAATAAAAGGTATTTGCCCAGTTTTATATGAACCAAAATCATTGGATGAGAAATGAACTCATGAATAAATTATAGCCCAGCCATAAAATGGAATACTATAAAACAGCAGGAAGAATAAAGTCTTGGTGCACAGAACAAGAATAACCTTTGCAGACACAATGTTGAGACACTTACGCTACAGTACATACTTCATCGTTACACAGATGAATCGAAACATAAACTAATCTGCCATGACAGTACTTTACCTTTGTGAGGTAGAAAGACAGGAGGCAGGAGAGATGCTCGTAGAGTTACTGGAAGTGTTCAATTTGTTCATCATGGTCGTGGTTAGACTCGTGTATTCACTGTGTTAAAAAAAAAAAAAAATCAAGCTGTAGCCTTAGGATTTGTGACCTTCTCTGTATATGACATTTCAATAACAATGTTTACCCAAAAAGTGAACAACACATCCATTCGCCTAATTTTGAAAATATCTACAACTACACAACTCTTCGATTAAATACAAGCAAAGAATTAGCCCTTGTCAATTGGATGTAAAATACCAGAGTAAAAAAAAAAGACACTTCACCAAGAATATCTACACGTCTTTGGCACCAGAAACTTCTACAGATGGGTTTCTATCCCATTTATGAAGATTTCCATGGACAAATATACCATGCTCTAGTGTGAATTCACCCCAAGCACTGAAATGGGAAAGTGGATACTAAATGCTTAATCAAAGATCAAATTTAAAATGCTTGCTTTTCTTCCCACAATAATGGCAAAGGAAGATTCAGCACGTTCTGCTCTTCCTTCGCAGGAGGGATGGTTGCTAGGAGCCCTGTCCTCAACCAGTCCGGCCCCGCTGAGTTCGTGTTCCGCGTGTTCACCACGGTCCCTGAATTCCAGGCCCTCCTCTTCCTCCTCTTCCTCCTCCTCTACTTGATGATCCTCGGTGGCAACAGCACCATCATCTGGGTGGTGCGCACCCACAGCTCGCTCCGCACCCCCATGTACTTCTTCCTGTGCAACCTGTCCTTCCTAGAAATCAGCTACACCTCTGTGGTAGTGCCTTTGATGCTTTCCAACATTTGGGGGGCCCGGAAGCCCATTCCCCTGGCTGGCTGTGGGGCCCAAATGTTCTTTTTTGTCTCCCTCGGCAGCGCTGACTGTTTTCTCTTGGCAGTCATGGCATACGATCGCTATGTGGCCATCTGCCACCCACTGCGCTACACCCTCATCATGACCCAGAAGCTGTGCATCCAGATGGTGGCGTGCGCCGCGGGCCTGGCCCTCCTCCTGTCCCTGCAGCTCACGGCCTTAATCTTCACCCTGCCCTTCTGCGGGCACCGCCGGGAAATCAACCACTTCCTGTGCGACGTGCCCCCGGTCCTGCGGCTGGCCTGCGCGGACATCCGCGTGCACCAGGCCGTACTCTACGTGGTGGGCATCCTCGTGCTGACCGTCCCCTTCCTGCTGATCTGTGTCTCCTATTTGTTCATCACCGGGGCCATCGTGCGCATGCGCTCCGCCGAGGGCCGCCGCCGGGCCTTCTCCACCTGCTCGTCGCACCTCACCGTGGTCCTGCTGCAGTACGGCTGCTGCAGCCTCGTCTACCTGCGTCCCCGCTCCAGCACCTCCGAGGACGAGGACCGCCAAATCGCTCTGGTCTACACCTTCGTCACCCCCCTACTCAACCCGCTGATTTACACCCTTAGGAACAAGGATGTCAAAGGTGCCCTGAAGAATGCCGTCCTCGGTAAGGCAGCCCCCTCTGGAGCCAATTGACGCTTAAGGAGCCCTGGTTGGGTGCCTGCCAGTTGCCATGACGACGACCTCTAAACAACAAATACGGAATTACAATACTTACTTTCCCACACTTTGCAGTTGGTACTTCTTTTGCCGTATTTGCCCCCGTGTCCCCAGTCTGCGCTCATTTCCTTGAAGTGCTTTGAATAAGATTAGAAAATTTGGACAAAACTCTCAATGCGGGAGCTCGAGTCCGCTGGCCCTACTTTAAAGGTTCGCAGCTCAGTCATAGCAATGGCTCCCTCAGGACCCCCTCATACATGCTGTGAATAAAGCCTCATACCTTCAGATGCCCTGCCTCCTGCCGGAGCAATGACACTAAGAGCTATTCACAGAGACGTGGATCTAAGAGAAATATATTTTATCATTGTTTTAGATACGAGTGTATGGCAAACGGGAGCTTACTTAATGCTTCGGTTTCCTTCATTCCATACATCCCAACTGGCTGCCTTCATTGTCTTTCATTCCGTAGTGCCAGGAAGCGGGCAGGACGTGGCATTCATTGACTAAGCACGTACAGTGCATCAGCCATGCTGTAGGAGAGACACTGCATTTGCTCGATGCCTGCACTGTCCTTAGTATAAGCCATTCAAGGCTTTGCTCTTCTTCCTCACCTCTTCCGGTGCCTCCTGAATTAATGGCTGCTGTTCACAGACCCACTCAGCAGGTGGCGCCACTGGTCCCACCACCGCAGCACGTCCTGCTGGCAGGTGGCGATTCCATCCTCTTGTACCTGTGCCCGGACCACAGACAAACCCTCTGTAGAACCTCTGTGCTTTGCACAGCTGACATCACGGTGCCCAACCTTCTCATTTACACCCTGGGGAACAATGAGGTAAAGAGGGCTCCAAGGACAGGGCTTAACCAGAAATGACCTGTTCCAGAACAGCTCAGGGAGAACACAACCTGTCGGGCAAGGGTCTGGATCCAGCCCATAAAACTAACTTTAGTTAGCAACCCCAGAAGAGTGAGAGTGACTGCCAGTGGATATTAAAACTGACCTAAGGACTTGGCATAACCTTTCTAAATGCCATAGGGCTAAGCATTCCAAAGGCCTAAAAACGTTTCTTTTCATTGATTCAATAATTCTTGTTCTAAAATCATAACCTCAGAAAATTAAGTCTAACAAAACTGAAACTATAAGGCTGTTCCTTATATTTGTAAAATGAAAAGGTATTAAAATCTCACTTTCATTGCTGGACACATGAATACAACATACTTAAAATCATATTTAAATTAATATTTAATAATAAGGGGCAATATTTATCATTATAACGGTAAGTGATAAGAGCTAACTACAACAGGAGCCCAATTCTGTAAAAATACATGTGCAGGATAATGAATGGAACTACACCAGAAAGTTCATGGTTCTCATCTCTGATCTGTAGAATTATGGAAAATTGTTTCTTCTTTATTAATTTATTCATTTTTGTGTGTTTTGTAAAATGAGGCTGGTGTTACTCTCATAAGCAGAAAAATGATAATTTCTGTAAGGAATCTGAGGCTCATAGAGATTTATTTGGCCTGTAAATTCCCATCACAACACCATCCTCCACCTTTCATATTTTTCCTAGGCAAGCACTTCATGTTTCAGTTACTTCTTCTCTTCAAAACTACTGCTTTTGATGCTTTTAATTTTTTAAAGATTTTATTTATTTATTTGAGAGAGAGGCAGAGAGAGCATGAACAGGGAGAGGGCAGAGGGAGAGGGAGAGGGAGAAGCAGACTCCCCACTGAGCACGGAGCCCGACATGGGACTTGATCACGGGACCCTGGGATCATGACCTGAGCCAAAGGCAGACGCTCAACCGACTGAGTCACCCAGGCTTTCTGATGCTTTCATTTTTTTTACACTGATTTCTCATGGGGATAAGGAGAAGGACTACAAAGTGTTAATTATTCTGGAAACAGTCACGGGTTTAACAATGTATTAGAAATGCCTTTGCTTCCCACTGAATGCTGGAGGGAAAAAACAAAACTCTCTGGTTGGCAGGCTGCTTATCAACCTATGCAGGCCAAGCCACATCAGGACAGAATGAGTCAATTAAATGCACACAGTGTGCGAGGCATTGTCGGGAATGCTAACACAAGGAGAGTTTCCAGCTGCGTTTCCAGGCCTCCTTTCATTTTTATTTAATGTCACAAATCAGACAGAAAATTAACTTGGAACCCAGAAAGAAGGTGAACTGTTACTCTATCAGAAGAAGGCTCTAGAGCAGTGATCACTCCTGTTAGCTGAATTAACTGGGCTCCCCCCATTACCTTCCTGGAAGGATTTTAGCTGAATGGAAGCTCTGCCTTTTTTCTTTTTCTTTTTTTTTAATTAAACACTGCACTACATGCAATACAAAATGGGAATCAGTTCCATTCCCTGAAATGACACTGCTTGCAGGTAACTTTGCTAGAAACATCGGTATGTCTTTATCACCGCTATGTTATCACACTGGATTTCTCCAACACCTTTCTTATGGGTCAACCAGTGCATGAAAAGAAGGGTTAGCTACAGTGATGAGAGTAATGTTTCCATGTAGGAATTCCTTCCCAGCATTTCTCAAGAACAATTATTTATTTTTAAACCCAAATTCTGAGAAAAGATAGATGAAAAATTAGGAAAATTGGAAAAGGTGTCATAAATCTCCTGCAAGAATTAAAGCATAATCAGCAACACAGAGAGGCTGCTGGTTCAGAGGAATCCACTCGTGTTGAGCAGAAAGCAGGAGCAGGAAACATGACATGCAGAGTCAAAGGTTAAGTTTACATTTTGGGAATGAGGACAAGAAGCACTGGGCAAGAAGCAGTCACGACCAGATCAGTCAGTCTTGCTGGTAGCTGATTCCATGTGTGAGTTCGTGGCCCTGTCTGCTGCTAACGGTGAGTCATCCTTGCAAATAAAATAAATATTCATAAGTGTATATGTCTGGGAAACTTTATACAAATCCTATGAGTGATGTTCCAAGAAATAACACATTTTGGAAGCAAATAAGTCCTTAGATTGGCCATTTTGACATGTGATTCTGCACAGTGCTGTTAATGTTAATGGGAGATCCAGATGTTTCTTTATTCAGATACCACTCAGTAAAGTTCACGGGCATTTCCCAGTGTTTGGGTATTTGCTGCAGTCTACAGTACTTGGTAGATATTAATACATCTAATATTTATAATTATTAAACAAATTATAGATGTCTGTAGTAAGAATAAAGAGGATAAAGAATAGTGAGAATATTTTTTACATGGCTTAATTTTGTGCATTCCCGAAAATTCCCAGGAATTCCAATTTCTCCTTCCCACATGTTGAAGACCAAGAAAACCATATAAGGAGTGTGTGTTTGTGCATGTCTGTATTGTCCAGTTACAACTAATGAGTGTCGATGGAGAGAGGGCAATAAGAGAAGGGTGGAATGAGAGAGATGATGCAACAACACAACCTGGACAGATAGTTTGCTTTGTGGATATGATAGGTCAGAAATAACCTGCCATATCACACCATCAAGCATCGCAACAGACATTTTCCTAACAATGGCCACATTCCCTTTCCTCTGTCTCTTTCTCTCCTTCTCTCTCTCTCTGTTTCTCCCTCTCCCAGTAGTTACTTTGAAACCACATTATAAAATTATGGATTCTAGTGAAAATAATTAGAAGCTTGAAATATGATGGTGGTCATTGCTTGAGCCTCTCTTTGCCCACCAACTCCAATATGAGAATTGTCCTAGTTGCTTCTTTTTGGTTTCAATCCAGCTCTCACAAGAAGGAAAAAGCACGGTGCTTGTAACATTGGGAAAAAGAAGCTACTCAACAGAGATGGTGTACAATGTTGTGTAACCATCCCCAGAGACCACAGGCCACATACTTGAAAGACACCTTGATGCCATAATACAACAATTCCTTCAATAAATATTTATCATGTATGTTCATTTACTCATTTTTAAACAAATATTTAGAAAGAATCTATTTGCCAGAGTTTCTGACTCCATGGATCTAATGTTCATGAGGAGGAAAGAGACAAAATAAATAGACAAATGCTATGAAAATAAGGAGGGGGGGCAGGGATTTGGGATAAAGAGAGTGTAGAGGGATGGTGACTTGGAGATGAGGAAGGGACCATATTATGTACCTGACACTGGGCTATATGCTTGAATTCTTAGACAAAACACAAGATACCTGCTTTCAAGGAGTCTACTGACTGTTGGGAACAGAAACACTCAATTACAAGTCAGTCTTTTTTTTTTTTTTTTCTCGAGTAGAGGAGAATAATATATGCAAGAAGATCATGGTGTACGATACACACTTGTTTTCCTCAATGTAAGTTTTGGTAAGTTCTTGTGTGTGTTCTCAAAGAGGGATTTATATTTTTTTCCATGACCAAGGAGCTCTTAGAAAGTCTGGCTCCAAAATGTCTAAGACTCCCTCCCACCTGCGCTGATGAGGCCACAAGGCTCCAACAAATCTCTGTAGCTATGCATAAGTGCCCACCGACTTGTTCTAACCTGGGTCTTCTAATTCCTGAGAAACTGCCACATATCTGGTCTCTCGACTCTTGTCTACTGTGGACTAACTTCCAATTAGACCATCTTGGAGGATGACAGCTTCCCTCTGGATGTTACCATATATAGGGGCATCCTTGGCTTCACTCTGCCTCCCAGCTTCTGCTTCCAGAATCCCAGCAAAGATTTAACATCTCACCCTCTGCTTATCTGGGAGAAAAGACAAGGCAAGAAAAGATTTTTCCATTAACTCTGATGTGATCATAATTCAAATAACACTTGAAGCAAAAAGGAAAATGCGGTGGGTTTATTTTGTTTTTATATATTTTAATCAACGTGTAAGTAACATACAATAAAATATGTAGATTTCAAATGGTTCAGTTTGATGTCTTTGGGCAATTGTATTCAATAATAAAATATTTTCGTCACCCCAGAAATTTCTCTTGTTCCCCTTTCCAATCAATTCCCCTCCCTGCCCAATCAACCACTGTTCTGACATCTATCCTGTAGATTAGCTGTGCCCATACAGGAATTTCATATGAATGGAACTCATTAAGTATGTATTCTTTTGTGTGTGGCTTCTGCCACTTAACATAATGTTTTTGAGATTCATACAGGTGGTTGTGTATTTTAGCAATTTGTTCTTTTTAATCCCTGAATCATATTCCATTGTTAATCCAATTTCTTTATCCATTATGAGTTTGATTCTAATGGCTCCTCTGCAGTCTTGTTTCTGGGTCTCTTATGCTTAACACATGAAAGGGCACTTACCATTAGATGGGTTCTCTGACTCCCGAATTCCAATTCTTCTGCACGCCCACGCCCCACCAGCCAGAGCCTCACACACGTGTCTCAACCTAGCCTTTCTGGAGATATTTCGTTATCTGAGTCCTTGGTGATTTTATCAGTGTTTATCTCAAACCAGCTAAGAGAAGAGGCTGGGAGTGTGGATCTCTTAAATTACACTCCCAAGGTTGCTGACACCTCAGGAGTAAACAAAAGAAAAGGACCTAGTGTCTATTGAGCGCTAAGTATGTTTCAGGGGCCATCATTACCAGTTTTTTGGTATGCAAATAGGGGCTCTTACAGGTTAAGTGACATGCCCAAGGTCATACACCCACTCGGTGGCAGAACTAGAATTACCAGCCAGGTCTGTCTCACCTCAAAGTCCCTGCTGTTTCTACTACAACAGCCTCAAAGAGCGTAACTGGACCAGAAACCACTTCATGTGGTCCTACTTTGGTTTCTGAGCCAAAACTAATTCACTGATGTTAACAAGTCAGCTGTCCCTCAATTTACTCATTTGTACAATGAGTGACGTTTTAGTTAACGCTGTGGTGCCCTCCAGCTATAGATTCCAAGACTCTGTTTATGGAATGACTCCGCACCCTATAATTTATGAGTGATGAGAAATGACAGGTAAGGAAATGGTAAATACAAAAGCAACACCTTTCCCTGACGTTAAAAGCATGCCAGGATCGGGCCCCAAGTTACAACTTTTCAACTTTATTTCTTACTTCTTTCTAGGAGCCTCTCTCTTAGCAACACTGGTGTCTTTACTGAACCTAGAACATGCCAGGCATGGTCCCACCACCTGGCCTCTGCTCTTACCAGCCCCCTGCTTCAGAATCCCTCTCTCTGTGTCTCCCCACCTATGTAAACCCTGCCCGTGTTAAAAGGATGCCTCTAGTTTCCATCTGCCATGAAATATTTACTTATTACCCCAGTCTACAGGTAACCCTCTCTCCCCTAAATTCCTGCAACATTTTCCCTACCATGCTTGATATCTGACAGCAACCACTGTACTTGTCTCCGTCTGCCATTGGTAACTTTAAGCCCTTGCTTCTTGTTCACATCTTGTATCCGCAAGTCAACTGTGAGCTTCTGGAGGGTAGAACCAGGTGTTAGCCCTCATGACTCCCCCATACTACTTAGGCCAGAACAGGAACAGGATATGGAGTCAAGTCCAAGTAATGTTTTATTAATAAACTTTGAACAGATAAAATGTAGTCGGAAGCTTAGGAGATTTTCCCAAGTCTTTCTTTTTCGATAGGGCTAACCCTCAACTTCTACCTCCACAATTTCACAGCATGGGAGAGGGGCTTCCAGTTCCTGAAACCTTGAACCAGGGTGATTCTGAACTCTGGAGGAAAGACTGTAATGAGCAATCACAACAACCAAAACCTGAAAGGTCAGGACAACCAAGTATTCATACCTCTCAGGGAAACAGAGAACAACCCAGATCAGCCAAAGTGTGAGCCAAGAGTGAGGGAATCGAATGAGATGTGAAGGAGGGAGATGAAGAATCTCACTCAGAGCCTAAGGGCCAGCTACAGACAGGAAGACTGTGACTTGTTTTGCTAACACTCTTGCTGTCCTTTTCCAAGAGATCAAGACTGGCCACCATTTTGAAAGGACCTCCGCAGGGACGCTATCACCCCCATGTGGGCAAAAATTAGTACTTAGAAGTGAAAAAAATCTTAGATTTTTTTTAGGGGGGGGGCAGAAGGAAAGGGAGAGAGAGGATCTCACACCCAACGCAGAGCCTGACGCAGGGCTGGATCTCACAACCCAGAGATCTTGAGGCGAGCCAAAATCAAGAGTCGGGAGCTTATCTGACTGAGCCACCCAGGAGCCTCAGAAATCTTAGATATTTCAATGATTTGTGGCTCTCCAAAGCTCACCCCTATCTGACAAAATCTTATTCTGTAGTATTTAAATTCATGGGAGCTGGAGAGGATTGACGATAAAAGTTATAAAGGGTCCTTAAAAGAGTACTAATGGAGGGTAGTCAGAAGAAGGCAGGCAGGGACAAGGGGACTTGTCTTAAGAGGAAACCCTTAAGAGAAAAAAGACCCCACCCTGTTGTTCTACACCACCCTGAAAAGAGCCCTCCCCACCCTTCCCACATAAACAACTACCTGATAGGTAGATGAGTGCATGGACAAAAACCTGATTGAGTGACAGGCACATGAAAGGTTAATCAGATTAAAACAGCCTAACAATCTTATAAAATCCCCTAGACTTCAGAAACTCCAAGGGCATCCCTCTCAGGTCCCCTCCCTCTTCAGAAGCTTTGCACTATCACCCAGTAAACTTTGCTTTGCTGCCCACCACTCTTCATCTGGTCTACCTCTTCATTCTTCAAAGCGGCATGACCAAGAACCCCGGGCTAAGGGAAAAGAAATCCTGAAACAGGGGCGCCTGGGTGGCTCAGTCGTTAAGCATCTGCCTTCAGCTCAGGGCCTGATCCCAGAGTCCTGGGATCGAGACCAGCATCGGGCACCCTGCTCTGCTGGGAGCCTGCTTCTTCCTCTCCCACTCCCCCTGCTTGTGTTCCCTCTCTCGCTGGCTGTCTCTCTTTCTGTCAAATAATTAAATAAAATCTGAAAGAAAGAAGAAAGAAAGAAAGAAAGAAAGAAAAGAAAGAAAGAAAGAAAGAAAGAAAGAAAGAAAGAAAGAAAGAAAGAAAGAAAGAGAAAGAAAGAAAAGAGAGAGGAAGGAAGGAAGGAAGGAAGGAAGGAAGGAAGGAAGGAAGAAAGAAAGAAAGAAAGAAAGAAAGAAAGAAAGAAAGAAAGAAAGAAAGAAAGAAAGAAAGAGAAAAAAAGAAAAAGGAAGGAAGGAAGGAAGGAAGGAAGGAAGGAAGGAAGGAAGGAAGGAAGGATGGATGAAATTCTGAAACAGTACCTGGGCAATAATGAATACAAGGTTGAGAAATGCTACTCTGGAATGACAGGGTTTATATTCCTTCTCAGAGTATTTTCATTCTCTTGGAAAAATGGAGGCCCCACAGTGTATATTAGATACTAACCCTATATCGCTTCCTTTCTGAGGACACTGCTTGCCTCCCAAACTCTGCTGTCTTTCCAAGGCCTCTCAGCCAGCAGACATCCCCAAGAACCTGAATACCAAACCTGCCCACACAAAGTTCCCCTCCTCTTCCGGACTCAGATTAATAGCTGTGTTTCAGAGCATGGTTCCTGACTTCCTGGGTGGCCTGTTGAAAAACAACTCTAGGCCAGCAACTCTTGGAGCACTTGCCCCCAGACTTCATTGCAGTTTCAGCCTCTCCAGGAGTGGAATTTTAAACCAATTGATCTGGAATTTTCTGATCAACACCAGTGAGGTAATCCATTAGGTGGGTTCTCTCCCCCCATGAGAAGATGAGGTAATCTGCATGGTAAGACCTCCAGCCCTTCCTTCTAAGGGAAGATGACCTTGCCTGAAACAATCCTTTTCTTTTATTAGTAACTTCCTTGTCCCTCCCTACTTCTTATAAAAACCTTCCATTTTGCACAGCTCCTCAGAACTCTCCTCTACTTGCTAGTGGGATGGCACCTGATTCATGAATCACTTAAAATAACCAATTAGATTTTCAAATTTACTTGGTTGAATTTTGTTTTTTAACACCATGAAGGGCCTAGTTGGTATGACTAGAATTTCAGAAGAGTCAAGTCCCCATGGTCAACAAGAAGCAAGAGAAGAGAAGGAATAAGGTACAAGAGCTTCCCTTCCTCTTCTCCTCCCTGAACTCCTGGCTGTGGGGTCTCCTTTCCGGGGAGTTCCATACGCTGAGTGAACATGTCTCCTTAGCGATCTTGGCCCCTTCGTACTCGTGCGCAATTTCCCTGCAGTAAAGCATTTCACCACGCTGTTTGCATCTAGCCTGGCCTCCTTCCCTCTGATGTCCTCATCTCTCTGGGGATGTATCCTCCAAATAGAATGTCAAGATCTAAATTCTTGCTCCTGGCTCTGCTTTCTAGAAGACCCATGCTGAGATAGTAGTTGTCTTAGTCGTTTCAGTCTGCTGTAACAAAATATCATAAACTGGGAGGCTTATACACAACAAAAGTGTATTTCTCACACTTCTGGAGGCTGGAGGTCCCCCTACCCCCCCCCGCCCCCCGCCCGAGATGAAGGTGTGGCAGATTCATTATCTCGTGAGAGCTCACTTCTTAACTCATGGATGGTTGTCTTCTCCCTGTGTCCTTGCATGGCAGAAGGGGAGAGGGGGCTTTCTGGGGTTTCTGTTCTGAAGGCACTAGTCTCATTCCTGAGGACTCCCTCATGACCTAATCACCTCCCAAAGACACCCCCCCCCCACCTCCTATTACCAGCATCCTGGGGGTCAGGTCTCTACATATGAATCTGAGGGGGACACAAACATTCAGACCATTGAGCAGTGGTAGAAGAAGGAGCTTATAAATATGCCTCGTGGACAAGGTGCAGAATCAAGCATTATGGTTCCACCCACATTTCCTACCTAGCTCTGACCAGATAGATAGATTAGATAATAGAATAGCTTGCCTTCTCTTTCTTCTCCATTACCCAGTTATTCTAAATATTAGTCGTGAATAACTATACATTTAGTTTATAGGTTAAATTGCTTCCTGTGTTCCTGGTTTGGATAAGAAACACCTGCACTGTATTATGAGGCACATGTAAGCATTAGGAGGGATGTATTGATTTAGGCTGTGTCTCTGGCTGTATGTGTATATATGGCAGCCCTTGCTCCTGCCCATTTCAGGGTCTGTTTTTCCTGCTTTCCCAGTATATCTGTGAACCACCCCCAATCATGTCATCAGTATGTGTCTTTTCAATATTAAAACCCAGAGTTGATTTTGTTCATTTATAGCCAAGAGCCCTGAGTATTGAATCCCTGGACCCTGAGAGTCCCTCCCAACACGGACATCCATTCAAGCAGTACAAGGCCATAGGCTCTCCTCTTCTGCTACAGATGGCCTCTCTTCGGGATCATAACCCCTAGTGCAGGCATTTCACCCAATTCTTGAGGTATTTACTAAGTGCTCCCCCCTACTAGGCACTAGAGAGGAAACAGAAGGAACTCAAAATATTTACTATGTCACTGAAAACATAAGACACCCAGCAAACGATTCACTTGCTCTGAAGAGCAGCAACGAACTAAGTTGCCGGGGAAAGCACGAGTGGGAAAGGGCACCCGAAGACAAAGAAACGAAAAAACAGAGCTGCGTCTATTCCCCATTGACCTCACTGAGGCTGGGACATGAAAACAACCGTCTGTTTGAGGAAAACACTTCAGGGATATGGTCCCAAATGACATCGAAAGAGCTCCATGTCCCACGAGAGCCCAGCACCATGACTTGTACTTGGGAAAAGAGTCTGGTTCTGAAAAATACATAAGAGCTGCTCTCAGACTTCCGCCTGCTACCCTGTCAACAATCCATTAAGCTGCTGGGTCTAGATTCCAGTAACTTCCTGAGATCTTACCATCCTTCAGAGGTGAGCCTCTTTAGACATTAGTGCGGCTCTTAACCAGCTAGACAATTGCCTCAGGGACTCAAAACAATTAGTGTGGGACTGATGGTGGGAGGGAGAGATAGCGCAGAAAGGTGAAATTAGAGATGTCACTCAAAACTACACACATCGCCTGTCGCTGTGCTAGTCAAGCCCAGACTGACCCGGGGCTCAGGGATCACAGGACCCTCTAAGGCAGCTGTGTGTCTTGCCCTGAGGGTTACACATAGATGCCTGCCAGTTCTTTATCTCATGGTAGCTTTGGATGGGAGTCTCCCTTCTACAGGTTTCCCTTCTCAGATTTGTAAGCCAAGTGTCTCAGGGGCAAGGAGACCTGCTCAGATCTACTGCTTGGTCTCCACTGCCCCTCGGTTTTCTAGAACCCAGAGGAGGAGGATTCCTGGGTTTTGGCCTTTTCATTGAAAGGAAGTTATTTGGGGATCTGGCTATCTCTAACCTTTCACAGATGATCGAAGAGAGAGAAAGAGTGAAAGGAGGCCACACAAGGAGAGCAGAAAGACCGGAAGGAACCCAGCACCTTGGCTATAAGGCCACTGTTCTTCCCAATCAGCCACAAGGAAAACCAGACTTGGCCCCGTCTTCCTTCCTCTGGGCTACACCTTGGGAGGTCACTCTAGCTTCCTGGTCACTTTTAGTTTTAAAAATAATTTCTACTTTGGTATGGAAGACCCACTTCCAGGTATTCAAAAGCCTGGCCCAATTTAAAACTTGAATTTCACATGCTTCAAAGCACATGTCCTCCCCACTGAGCTCAGGTAGCCTGGGGATGTGCAGTGGGAAGGAAGGGGACTGGGGGTGGGTACAAGGACAAAAGTCTTCAAGTCTGCTGCCATGGAATACTGGCAGTGGGTGAGGTTTGTGTGGCAGCCCTGCTCCGTCATGAGACTATGTGGGGTTTTTCAGAGGCCTCTTTTCTGGGACTGCTGCTCCAGGGCAATGAATTTTCTCCCTGATCTTTTAATGATCCCTCTTTCACGAGAGAATCACCCATGCCCTCACAGCTATAGCCTCTTCTACCCCCACAGGCTGGTTTTTGTTGTTGTTGTTTTGGTTTTTTTTTGGTTGGATTCCCGGTAAGGTGGCCTGAGCCCAACATCATCCAGCACACTTGCTTGGCCTGGGGAAACCCACCTACTCATGCCATGTCGTGGTGAGGGTACAGAATTGCCCCTACCCCTGCCACAGGGGCTAATCCAGGGAGCCCCCCACCTTTAGAAGTGGGACACGAACACAAGTCTTTAGGTTCCTATAAGCCCCCTAAACTTTCTCTGTTCACTTAACATCTAACCACCACAGAAGCCAATGTCTGGTCTCCCTTCCGTACACGTGGTCCAAAAGCAGCTCTTCTGGCATCCTGCCCCCAACGGGAGTGGGCAGGAGCCCCACACGGCGGTGTATTTCAGTAAGCGCTCCTAACTCCTGCTCGTGTCTCCTTCCCAAAGGCCTCATTCAATGACTCTGCCCATTTCTGTCTTCTTTGATTTCAAGATGAAGGTGAATGCTGGGCAAGGTTTTAGGGCCATTTTGTTCATTTTAAAGTAATTCCTCCAGGGCTAGCTAACATCTTTAAACTGTGGAGTACACCCTGCCTGTCGTCCTCGGTTTAAGGCATTCAGCTACATTTGGAACCAACTATACACATCGCTTTCAGAGTCATGCTCAAGTTTAAAACGTGTTCATTGAGAAGTGTCTATCGCGGTGGCTCTGTGTTTCCTTCCTAGGATATTTCCTGAGTCTCTGCACTGCTGACACAGTTCTTTATTAAGTAATCTTCCTTCCCCTCCTTGCAATGGCTCTAGCCAAATGGTACCATACTGCCTTTTCTTTGGGGGCGTGAAGACCTTGTGTTCCTTTCTCCAGATCAGCAGAGATATGCATCAAGAAAATCGAACCACCATCTCTGGATTCCTCCTTCTGGGACTGTCCAACCAGGCTGAGCAGCAGAAGCTCCTCTTTGTGCTTTTCCTGAGTATGTACCTGGTCACTGTGGTTGGGAATGGGCTCATCATGCTGGTCATCGGCTTGGATTCTTACCTTCACACCCCCATGTATCTCTTCCTTGCCAATCTGTCCTTTGCTGATATTTCCTCCATATCCACCTCGGTCCCCAAGATGCTGATGAATATTCAGACCAAGACTCAATCCATCTCCTATGAAAGCTGCATCACACAGATGTACTTTTCTATCGTCTTTGTTGTTACTGACAATTTCCTCTTGGGAGTCATGGCCTATGACCGTTTTGTGGCTATCTGCCACCCTCTGAACTATGTGACCGTCATGCAACCCAGGCTCTGCGTTTTGCTCACAGTTGTTCCGTGGGTTCTCAGTAACACCGTTGCCCTAACACACACCCTTCTGCTCCTCCCATTGCTCTTCTGTGACAGCCACACTCTCCCACACTTCCTCTGTGACTTGGCTCCTCTGCTCAAGCTGTCCTGCTCAGACACAAGGATCAATGAACTCGTGTTGTTTATCGTGGGCTCATCAGTTGTCACCTTCCCCTTTGCCCTCATCCTCTTCTCCTACGTCTGCATTGTCAGGGCTGTCCTGAGAATCTCATCCACCGAGGGAAAGCGGAAAGCCTTCTCCACCTGCGGATCTCACCTGACAGTTGTATTACTCTTCTACGGGACCATTGTGGGGGTTTACTTCTTCCCCTCATCCACTCACCCCGATGACAGAGATAAGATTGGTGCAGTGCTATTCACTGTGGTGACACCCATGATGAACCCCTTCATCTATAGCCTGAGGAATAAGGACATGAAAGGTGCCCTAAGAAAGCTCATCAGTAGGAAACGGTTCCTCCCTTCCATGTCCTGAACATCTGAATCCTTTCCGTCCTCATAAACAGAGGGATGACTCTGCCCGGAGTTCATGGCATAGATGTGATGATTCAGCTTTGGATCTGCCTCCTATTCCAACCTCTGAGGGGTTGGGCCTTTTCCATGTAGCTCTAGTCTTGGAAATGAGGCCCTAACCGCCTTAGTAAGTCACAAGTATAACGCATATCTTGATTCTAATCTATGTTACTACAAACTTGGGGGCAAATTGTTTATACCTCAAACAATAACAGGTGCAGACAGTACCTACAGTCTGGCTTTTATAGCTCTGAAGACAGTTATTACTAATACCTTCATTCAATCTAGATTTCTCTAGGTCAGTTTTGCTCAAAGTTGGTTTGGCCAAAACTACTATTCAGTAAGATGTTCATAGGAGGGTTCCATGTCCAAATAATTTGGGGCAACTCTGATCTCAGTGAAGCAAAATCTTTTCACTAGACAACTTCTCAGAGCCTTTGGTATAGAATAAATCTCCAGGAGGGTAGTAGGGTATATAGCAATTCTCAAAACTCAACTTATTCAATCGTATATAGCCTGATTCATCACAAAGTAGTTCATGGGACTAGCGTGCAAAACACATTTGGGGAAATGCATTCAATGAAAAATCAGAAAGCATACATATAAAAGACATGAGTTCTAGTCCTGACTCTTCCCTGAGTAGTTATGAGACTTAAGGCAGGTCAACTCACTTTCTTTAGCCTATCTTCTCATCTATAAAATAAGGCCTTTGGTTCCGGTTGTTTCCAACTGAGGGTATACATCAGAATTACCTAGAGAAACTTCTTTAAAATTCAAATTCTCAGACCGTGCAGTGCCTTCCCTGCTTAACCAGCTGCACTGGTCTTGGCGTCAGCTTGGCAATTAAACTCACAAGATACACCAAGAATCAAGCTTCAAGAAAGCTTTAAGTAAGGGTTCAGGACAGCCACACAACACAATTACAATATTAATTAATCACAATAGAGGTCTCGTGATTCGCAGGCACACCCCCTAAATATCCCGGTCATTCCATACTTGGAATGTGCATGGTCATGAGAAAGAGCACTCAGTGGGTGTGGACCACCTCAGTTCAGGAGAACTTCAGCTCTGGGGTTCCTTAGGCCTTATGCCTTGCTTCTTGACAGTCACCTAAAAGGTATGTGACTACCCCTTTTCTGGCCCAGCTGCATCGCAGCAAATGTCAGTTGCTCATCAATTACAGACTCCTCCGTAACCAATTTTAACAAACAGAAAAAAGTGGTCACATAGCTTCAAAGCCATTTTAGCAAGACTGTTCTGCATCTTAGATCCAGCACACACCTGGACAGTTCCGGAACTCACTGCTAGGGGGATTAGACCAAGGGTCAAACCTCAGACTTCCTCGAGGCTGAGAAAGGTTACAAGCCAGGTTTTACTTCTTTCCTTCCAAACCCCACCCTGCTTCTACTAACCCAGACTCCAGCAAAGGAATCAGGCTCTTGTATTCTGGAAACACCCTTCTGGTGACCTCAAGAATTCTGAACCACATGAACTCTGAGTTCTACTCCAGCTCTGCGATTTCCATGAATCAGGATGCCAACTGGTTGATGGAGATGTCTGCTGGAGAGGTCTGTCCGACCTCCACCTTAAATATACTCTAGAGTCCCCCAGAAGCACGTGTTCTTTTTCTCTGTCAGGATCCTTTTTCAAACTATTACTAGTTATTTAATCTGATCCTCTAACAATTGCACTGTAGTGTGAAGAGATTTGGTTCTAAATCCTGGTTTTTCAGGATGTTGTGATTCACCTGTATGATCCAAGGAAACTAATTTATTTAAGCTGTTTGTGACTAAATGGACATGTATGTCAGGCAACTACCATAGTTCTTATATCGTAGACACTGAAAAAAAAAAAAGCATTCCTCTCTTGTGACTGTCCCCTCGCTCCCAACCCCAATCTACCTGCCCTTTCAAACTACCTTTATTTGTCCCCAATCTAATAAGACTCCTTTTCTTCTCTAAACTTATAAAAATCCAACCTCTTGAAGAGGAAATATATCATCAGCCACCCGCCTTTCTCTCTGGTATCGCTTCAACTTTTATGCTTCATTTGAGTCTTCATTATAAATTTAAAATCCACTTGCTTTTATGTGAGTTACCAAACCAGCTTCCTAGTCCTCCTTCCTCAAATACCTCAAAATCCACCCAGTTCCACCCACAGCTCCAACATGAACCCTGCTTTCCCTATTCCATGGGGAGCGGTGGAGAGTCCTAGATTTGAAATTAAGAGACTTGGGGTCTGCCGCTAACTCACTGTGTGACAAGCCATGTTACCAACCCCAGTTTCTTTTTCTGTAATATCACCATTGGTCTAATATGAACAAAGAAAATTTTACAACAGCATTATCACGAAAACCCACTTATGTAAAACGGCATAGGCAGGAAGAGAAGAATATTACCAGTGGTTGTTTCAGATCATATTTTCCCAAAACAGCCACAAGAATATTTCCCTCCCACATGCTCTAGGAGAACTTTGCCACTTCTTCATCGAGAGATGGAGTCTGTGTCCCTCTCCTTGAACCTGGGGGTCTGGGGGGCTGCTTTGGCTAATAGGGTACCCCACAAGTGGTGCTGATGATTTCCAAGACTCAGAAAAGCCGTAGAGCTCCCACCTGGCATCTTCTCGGGACATCCACCTCGGGAGCCCTGAATCCCCTGTAAAAAGTCCCGCTTCTCTGAAGCCACCATGTTGGAAAGGCCGTGTGGAAAGGCCACAGAGAGTCAGAGAGAGACACCCGAGGAGCTCGAACTGTTCCAGCCTTTGAGTCTCTGGGTCGCTCCCGTCAGTCTCCACCATGGGAGTAAGAGAACTTTCAGCTGACTCAGTGTTCACTCCAGCTGTCAGCACTGGAGACCCCAAGTGAAAACCGCCTGCCTGAGTCCTGTCAACTCCTGGAACTGTGAGAGGTGACAATAAAATCCCTGGGCTTAAGTCCCTGCATTTCGGGCTGGTTTGTTCTGCAACACGATGCAACCAAAATAGTGGTTTTTGTTTCATAAAATGGAAGGACTTATGTAATACTCTGTTATTGCTTTAACATTTTACAGTGACTGTCACTTTAGGAAGAAAAATATTTTTTTTTAATTTCAAGGAAGATAAACTCTCTTGCCTATTATACCATCATGCTCAACATGGTTCCAGAATCTTCTCAGTTACATAAACATCCATGGGGCAGGTCTGTAATTTGCTCTCTTTATTCTGGCTTCACCCAGCCTATATGTGATAGAATAAGAGCCAGCAGGGTTAGACCCAGGGCTTTTGGTTTGAATTGGTCACCATCCCTGGGGGCCTGTCCTCCATCACCTCCAGCTCCTGGGTTCCAAAGGAGACCATATCCATTCTAAGCACATCTTCATCCTCAGGGAGTAACAGGGAAGCTGATTTGGCTGGGGATGGACTTGTACGCAAGTTGTGAGTTTACTTGAGGAAGTGAATTAGGGTTAAGTTTAAGACACAAAAGACAACCGATTAAGAAAATAGAGAACTGCAGGGGCGCCTGGGTGGCACAGCGGTTAAGCGTTTGCCTTTGGCTCAGGGCGTGGTCCCAGCGTTATGGGATTGAGCCCCACATCAGGCTCCTCTGATGTGAGCCTGCTTCTTCCTCTCCCACTCCCCCTGCTTGTGTTCCCTCTCTCGCTGGCTGTCTCTATCTCATAAATAAATTTAAAAAAAAAAGAAAGAAAATAGAGAACTGCAAACTTTTATGAGAGCATTGACGCAGTTTTGCAGAGGAAAGGCATACCTCTGGACCTGGATGCTTGAATTCCCCTAAAGGATTCTTGTATTTGTCATCTCAACAAACATCTACGGCAGACCTTCTACTGACCAGCCTCTGACTCCGGCCCTGGGACTAAAAGGATGGATAATTCACAGTCCGTGCCCTCAGTGCTCTCACAAACCAAAAAGAGAAATGGACACAAGACCAATTTTAAGTGACTTGTAAGACTGGATAAGCAAAGACAATATTTGGTCAACAATTAGTGTCATTAGCTTTAGAATACATAAAGATTTTGTGCAAAGCACTGTCAATTGAACTTTATGCTCTTCGTGCCTTTGTGTTAGCCAGGTCTGAGAAGAGCCAACCTGTGTGGCCTTATGAATAAATTAACAGAAACCCCTGCCGTCTAAGTGTAGGTAACACAAATGCAAGAGAAAAATAAACTGAAAAAAATCCACATCGGGTAGGCATGGCTTGTAAAACCTAATGCATAAAAGCATCTGCAAATATGCATTAGCTTATTTATGAAACAAATATTTTTCTGAGGACCCAGTGAAAATCAAAAGGAAAATAGGACAGCTCCCTTGCTTTTCTGGCTTTTCCTTCACGGAGAAGGAGACAGACAAGGAAGGTATGAATAAATAAAAAGTGGCTGTAATCTGAGATCTCGAGAAGGCCTGTGATAACAAGTGGAGCGGCCCGAGGATATGGTGACCCGGCATGGACTGGCTCTTTGAGGTGGAGACGTGCAGGAGTCATGGAAGGCCTTTCTCGGATATTTGAGCAGAGAACTGAATAAGAGAGTGAATCATGAGACGATCTGGGTAAACACAGTCCAGGAAAAGGGAAGAGCAGGCGAAAGATGCCATTGCGGGAACAGGGAGGCGGAGACTAAGGACAACGAGGGAAGTAAGTACAGTCGTGGTGGTGGCTCGGGACCCAGCCTGGCTGAATCTTTCCGGCCACAGTGAAGACTTGGAATTTTATTTAAATACTCTCAGTATTGGGTGAAATTGCCGAGGGGTGACTACAGAGAGAGAGAAAGACCTATGACCAAGCCCTGCGTGACTCGGACATGTCAAAGTAAGGACCCAGCCCAGAAGTCAGAGGTGCAGGACCCAGGGACATAGGAAACCAGAATGAAGTGGTGTCAGGAAGACGGAGGAAGAAAGTGAAAACTCTTCCAAGAAAAAAGAGAGATCAGCTGTTTCAAACACCACAGGAGCCAAACCACCAGCCCTTCGAGCTTCCTTTGTGATGCGTTCTCGTCAACCCCCAGCCACCTCTCCACCAGGTCTGTGTCCTCAGAGTCCACATGGAAACTGCTTCCTGCAGAACACGTTGCCCAGAAGGTGAAAACATCTCAAATTCCTTCTTTGCTCTCATTTTCCTTCCAGTGCTCATCACTCTGTCTCTATTCTCCTTTTAATAGAGGAATTTAGATGACTCAGAAGTACAATCTCCTTTTAAAGCTGGCATATGGCTTTAGGCAGTACCATCTGTGATCTTTTTAACCAACCAAGAATGTGCAGGAACATCTTCTACTTTTTTTTTTTCTGATCATAAAAGCAATACTATACTGTAACCAAGTGCAGTTGATCCTAAAAATACAGGGATTGTCTAACATTCCAAAAGCGATCAATGTCATCTACCCTATTAATAAGCATAAAATAAAACTATATGATCATCCTAGTGGATACAGAAAACTCTTCAGATAAAATCCAAAATCTATTCCTGATTAAAAAAAAAAAACAAAAAACCTCTCAACAAACTAAGAATCAAAGGGAACTCCCTTAAACTGATAAAGGGCATCTATGAAAAACTTACGGAGTGATTGGTGAAAGACTGACAAGTTTCCCCTATGATCAGGAACAGGAGGGTCCCTGGGTGGCTCAGTCGGTTAAGTGTCTCCCTTCCGGTCAGGTCATGATCCCAGGGTGCTGGGACTGAGTCCCACATGGGGTTCCCTGCTCAGTGGGGAGTCTGCTTTTCCCTCTGCCTGACGCTGATCTCACTAGTATGTGAAATCTGAGAAAACCTAACTCACAGAAGCAGAGATCAGATTTAATAGAGGACAGATGATATAGATAGATGGATAGATAGATAATAGAACAAAATAATTAAATATATATACTAAATGTTGCTAAATGGTAAGAAATAACAATAATCAGTGTTTAGAAAGGAATCTTGAATTCTTAGGCAATCACTGAAGATTAAAAAGGAAGACATGAAGGCAAGGTTGGTGACTGCTTGGAGACACCGTACGGATGAACTACTAATTGGAGGAAGCAATGGAAATTCAGATGCTTCTGAAATGATTTGCATCTGAGAATTGGAGCCTGGGAGGGACAGAGAGGAAGATGCCCACGGGGGATATGATCTGTGAGCACACCCTTTGGAGTGAGAGAGACTCGGGATCAGGTACTCCCCGGTCCGCCACTTTGTTGCTGCAGAACTTGGGCAAGTTGTATCACCTGTTTGGGTTTTTGTTTGTTTTTTTTTTTAAGATTTTATTTATTTATTCAACAGAGATAGAGACAGCCAGCGAGAGAGGGAACACAAGCAGGGGGAGTGGGAGAGGAAGAAGCAGGCTCATAGCAGAAGAGCCCGATGTGGGGCTCGATCCCAGATCGCCGGGATCACGCCCTGAGCCGAAGGCAGACGCTTAACCGCTGGGCCACCCAGGCGCCCCACCTGTTTGGGTTTTATATCTGCCTCTTACTAAACGAGGTCACTCAGAATGACTTCCCATTCCAGGCGCTGGGACTGAAGCAAATCATTCACGTAAAGCTTTAAGCATAGTGCCTAGCATTAATTTTAGTGTGTATTTAAGTGTATGGGACTTGAAGAGGTGTTTAGTGAACTCCACTTCTGGAGGTATGTGAACCCAAGGCTAATCTCGGCCTAGGAGAGACTGTTCCAGACAGCTCTGAAATGAAGAGGCCCCCAGATGCCCACTGGGCTGTGAACCCTGGGACAATCCCCGTAATCACACTAATGAATGTTTGTAGAACTTCACCCAGCACCTTCCCGTTGCCTCACATACTGAGTTGTGATGAGGATAAATGTGATACACATAAAACCTGGCCCAGAGTAAATGCTCAGTAAGTTTTATTTCACAGCTGAGAAAGCAGACTGACAGGTCCTAGCTAACCAGAAGCCATACAGCTAAGAAGTGACAGCGTGGACACTTGGGTGCCAAACCCTGAGCTCTTCTGCAGCACGAATGCCTCTGTTCCTTGCCACTGATACGTCAGAGGAACATTCGCATGGCAGTCAATATTTGAAAAAAGGCCCCCAAGATGCACTCTGTGGAGTTGCTTTACCCCAATGTGCAGCTTCTAAGCGATTGTGCAAAAACACGAACGAAGACTGATGTGTAAACTCAAATCTCTTGGCTCCCAGGGGAATTTTTTTCCCCTCTATTTTTTCCTAAACATGTCCACCCAACTCCTTTCTAAAAGTTTTGTCCTGTAGGTCCTTACAAAGAAAATTCCTGAAGCTCAGAAGCTGCCATTTATTTAACCTACACACCTCATTCGCTCACACACAACTACACGTGCACACACACACACACACACACAGACACCTGCTGTCACATTACACAACACTAGCACATCGGGGCTATAAAATAAATGGGACGACTGCCTGCGACCTCTACAGATTGGACTTTTATCTTTTCTTCTCCAGATAAAAGGGAAAAAATGTGCAATAACAATAAATTGCAGACTGAGTGACTGAACAGAGTGGGCAGGAGATCATAGCAGCAGACCGTGTGCAGGGCAACTAAGAGCCCAGGCTCCGCTGGGGCAGAAGCCCCACTCGACCACTTGCTTGCTGCCCTCGGGAAAATTGCTCAGCCTCTCTGAATCTCTGGTGCCTCACCTCCCCGCGGAGCAGGGGTGATTGTGGAACACGCCTCCCCGCGTTGTGGTGAGAGGTAAATCAGATCATTCCTGTAGCGCACGTCACATTTCTTGGGAGGTGATGACTGACTGATGAATATTGGTGACTGTCTACAATTTATTATTGCTATTAGCCAAAACCCACAAAAACCGTACGAAGGAAACAATAAAAGAATAAATGACGGGATTTGGAAAATCCCTTTGGATCAAAACAGTAGTCGCATGGGTAGATAGCTTTTGGATCTTCCAAATATTTTTACTTCCCCCATCAAGTATTTGTTGTGCCAGGCCATGTGCAGCATTCAACAGATATGAGCAAATAAGGCAGACATGGTCCCTGCCCATGCATACGTTCGGTCCTCAAAAATCTAGTCCTATAATTAAGTAAACCCACTTGGCAGATAAAAAAAAAAATAAACAAACAAAAACCCCCAAAAACTGAGGACCGAGGAAGTTGGAACATAAAGGTAGACCCTGGAACCTGAGATTAAGGTATTTATTCAACAAATACTTATTGGGTGCCTTTTATGTGCTAGGTGCTTGGCTAGGCACGGACCACACAGAAATGACTCTCACAGATAAAAACGCTTCCTCTCATGTAGTTTACTTTCTAGTTGTGAGACTTAGACAATATCGAACATGTAGCACATAGTACATCAGATGGTGACAAGTATTACATGGAATAACAAATCAGAAAGTGGAGGTGGGAAGTGTGGGTGCAATTTTAAGTAGGGCTCCCCGGGAAAGTCTCCCCAGGGAGGTGACATCTGAGGATAGACAGAGAGGACGGAGACACTAAGGAACGGCATATTTGGTAGGAGTCCTTCTAGGGATTTCCAGAAGCCTTTGACCTGCGCAGTACTTTCCTAAACGCCTCCTTTACCTCCTTATTCCGCAGGCTGTAGATGAAGGGGTTCAGCATGGGGGTCACCACCGTATAGAGCACGGACACTACTCGGTCTTCCTCCGATGACTGGCCTGAGTTGTCTCTGAGGTACATGAAGATGAGGGTGCCGAAGAAGAGGGACACAGCGGTGAGGTGGGAGGCACAGGTGGAGAAGGTCTTGGCCCGGCCCCCCGCAGAGCGGATCTGCAGGATGGCCCTGATGATAAACAGGTAGGACACCAAGATCACCAATACGCAAACGGGCATGACGAAGACGGCAAACACGATGATGACCACCTCCTGGGTGTAGCTGTCCCCACAGGTCAGCTTTAACAGAGGGGGGAGGTCACAGAAAATAAAGTCAATCTCGTTGTTGCCGCAGAAGGAGAGGCTGAAGGCTGTGACCGTGCGAACAAAGGCGCTGAAGAAACCAGCAGCGTAAGCCCCGGCCACCAGGCCCCAGCGGGCCTTCTCGGTCATGATGGTGACATAGAGCAGGGGCCGGCACACGGCCACGTAGCGGTCATACGCCATGATGGCCAGGAGGTAGCAGTCGATGGAAGCGAAGAAGGTGAAGAGGAAGAACTGGGTGGAGCAGCGGGGGTAGGACAGCTCGGCCCCGCGCTCCAGCAGCACGGCCAGCATCTGCGGCACGACGACCGACGAGTAGCACATGTCCACGAAGGAGAGGTGGCCGAGGAAGAAGTACATCGGGGTGTGCAGCCGGCCATCCCCGCGGATCAGGAGGACCATTCCCGCGTTCCCCAGCAGAGTGAATAGATAGAAACTCAAAAACACCAGGAAGAGAGGAAGCCCCCACTCAGGATGTTCGCTGAACGCAGTGAGGAAGAACTCGGTCACTTCGGTGCCGTTCCTCCTGGCCATGTCTCCAGCAGGTCACTGTCGAGGACTGGCAGGAGCCAGGTGCGGGGGCCCTGAAGACAACTGCAAGTCATTTCAAGTAAGAAAGCTTTAATTGACTAGGGTGTCTGAGGGGAGGCAGTGGACTTGAACAAACTCTGAAGTCTAGGTGGAAATGGACAAAGGCGGAGCTCACTATAAGATCAGATAAAAGGTGGGGCACCTGGGTAGCTCAGTCGGTTAGGCGTCCAACTCTTGATTTCTGCTCAGGTCATGATCTCAGAGGCAGGAGATCCAGCCCGCATCCTCTCTGCGCTGGGGGTGGAGTCTGCTCTGGACTCTCTCACTCCCTCTGCCTCTCCCCCAGCTCTCTCCCTCTCTAAAAAAAAAAAAAAAAAAAGATTAGATAAAAAGTGATGAATGTTGGGCGCCTGGGTAGCGCAGTCGTTAAGCGTCTGCCTTCGGCTCAGGGCGTGATCCCGGCGTTGTGGGATCGAGCCCCACATCAGGCTCCTCCGCTATGAGCCTGCTTCTTCCTCTCCCACTCCCCTGCTCTGTTCCCTCTCTTGCTGGCTGTCTCTCTGTCACATAAATAAATAAAATCTTTAAAAAAAGAAGTGATGAATGCGCCTATTACACTAAGAACGGACAGCAAGTAATTCTCTGACTTACAAGTCAGCTCTTGTATTTGCAACTCTGTCCCCAATTAGCTGTTTGATCTTACACAAGGCACTTAACCTCTCTGAACCTCAATTTCCTCTTCTGCCAGAGGGGGATCATAATATCTGCCCTACTTACAAGATAAGAGTAATGCATAGATTAAAAGAGATGCAAAAGTGCATTGGAAAGCTAAAAACCCTCCACGTATATACGGTGGCTATTTAAAATTTTAAATGAATGTTTTAAGGAAGGAAAATTTATATTCTACGAACAAAGGAGCATGAACAACAACAAAAAAAACCCATTAGCAATCAGCAATAGGCTCTGCTTGTAGGAATACTTTTATGCTCAGTCTAAAAACAGGCATGTTTAACAAATAGCTATTATCCTAATTAGAGTTGGCTGGCTTATTAAGGGCTTTTCGTTTGTTGTTTTTTGTAAGGACTAGCAATAACCTTGGAGTGAAAACAACAACCATAAGCTCCTTTCGACACCTAGCAAAACTCAGTAAGCACTGTTTGGTTGTTCTCACTGTCCTGGAAAAAACAGCAGTATTTTGATAACAGACAGCATCCAAATTTGAAAGCAGAAATATTTCTGCTGTCTGGTGTCTTCAGAGCTGTGGACGAAATCACGGCTAATGGATTTGGAGTCCTTATAGGGTTCTAGAACAGGAATGTAAAGGAGGACTTTGATTCCATTTGATTACCTGATGCACCCGGAGCCAGGCCAGTATCGAGCAGACCCATTAGGGAAAATAACAAAGAAAGATGGCACAGACCACCCCCACCTAACTCCCTCTTTGCTAGGGCCTTCCTCCTTCGTGTAGTGTTTCCTCGCCAGCAACCTGCCGATCCAGAGGAGACCTGTGGTCTAGTCCACCCACGCGAGGCATGTGACCCAAGGCAAGTCCCTTTTTCTCTCTGGACTTCAATTACCTTGTCTTTGTTCCCTTTCAATACACAACAATACAGCATGAGTCCATAATCACAGCAATCTGGGTGAGCTGAGGTGGCTTCCAGATCCCCACGTCTGTCCTCACTTCATGGAGTCCCTCTCTTTCCTCTCACTTTTGACAAAATAATAAATCCCTGACACTAGAGCTTCCCGGGCCTTTGTCGGACTCAGCATAGCCGGGCTAGGGGACCAGCCCGAGCTTCGGATCCGGCACTAGACCTTGCTGGCAGTGCTTATATCCACTGCCCCAGCGTCATGCCTGGATTGGTCCCGAGGGGAGTCTCCAGGAAGAGGCAATTTACCTTCATGTGACTTCTAACGAGGTGTCTAATATCTTTGAGGACTTCTCTCTGATCTCCAGCTCCAAAAGGCCCATCTCACGTCATGCTGTCACCCAGCAGCACCGATGGGACTCGTTCCTGGTCTGGCCTCACTCCTGCCTTAAGCCAAAAGGAATGTGTATTTTTTTTTTGAAAGTTTCCTGTATCACAGTTGGGAATTTTGTCAAGGGTTTTGCCCACTGCCACTCTAGCCAGCTCTGACCTGATCCCCAAAGGAGACTGTTCCGTAAGCACAAGCTCTTGTTCCCTGTGGCCAAGATACACCGGAACTGGTGACTAGGAAATGTCACCATTTGGCAGAAACAGGATCGTGCCAACGTGGAGTCAGGAGACAGATTGTCGGAGAGGCAGGTGTGTGTGGGTCCTGAACAGACTTCCACCAGGCAAACTGAGCAAATTCTTTATGGGGGTCGATCTCTCCTCCAGAGAACTAGTTCTCAAACTCGTTCTCCTGATGCATAAGAATTGCCCAGGGAGGGGCGCCTGGGTGGCTCAGTCGTTAAGTGTCTGCCTTTGGCTCAGGGCTTGATCCTGGTGTTATGGGATCGAGCCCCACATCAGGCTTCTCCGCTGGGAGCCTGCTTCTTCCTCTCCCATTCCCCCTGCTTGTGTTCCCTCTCTCTGGCCCTCTCTTTCTCTCTCTCTGTCAAGTAAATAAATACAATCTTTAAAAAAAAAAAAAAAAAGAATTGCCCAGGGAATTTATTTAAAACACGAAGGCTATCACCCCACCTCCAGAAAATCTGATGCAGTGTCCCTGCCATGGGGACGGACATCCACCTTGTTAACAGGCACCCCAGGTGCTTCCAGGGAGGAAAATAGGTTTCCTGTTCTCCCCAGTTTGAAA
This sequence comes from Ursus americanus, assembly GCF_024610735.1. NCBI lineage: Eukaryota > Metazoa > Chordata > Mammalia > Carnivora > Ursidae > Ursus > Ursus americanus. The sequence goes on along the minus strand of NC_142150.1, from coordinate 35,263,902 downwards.
ATCACTACGTACGGTATAGTCCACGTGGAAAATCAGATTGCATAGTAGTATATTAAATGATCCGTGAGGTCCTATGATTAAGAAACCCTGCCAACGAGGGGCGCTTGGGTGGCTTATTCGGTTAAACGTTGGACTTGTGGTTTTGGCTCAGGTCATGATCTTATGGGTCATGGGACTGGAGCAGCATTGGGCTGTGTGCTCACTGGGGAGTCTGCTTGTCCCCCTCCCTCCGCCCCTCCCCCAGTGCACGCACATGCACTCTTTTTCTCTCTGAAATGAATAAATAAATCTTTAAAAAAAAAAGAAAAGAAAAGAAACTGGCCAATGTTCTTAACCCACCATTTCCCAAAAATATTTGACCACAGAAGCTCTATTTCACTGAGAGCAGATCAGTGTCCTGCAGAATTCGAGCTCCCAGGGGTAGAGGCGCCTTAGGCAGCACAGCTCTGAAAAAGCTCAGCACTTGACCAAATGCCAAACAGCAAAGCCATAATCGTTCCAAGAAAAAGCATCTCCTGATGACTCATCATTTTGAAATCTGGCTCCTTTAAGTCTCTGCAGACTGAAGACTGCCCCAAGAGCAATGGCTCCCACTGTGAAAGGCACTGGAAGGGGGTCGGGTGGGGAATACCATCCCTCCAGACAGATCCTTCAGCAGCTTTTTAAAAAAGACTTCTCCTTCAGATCTGAAGAGGGTCCAGTGGCTGAGTTCCTGCAGTTCTGCTTCAGAAATAATGGTGACTCCACTTCACTCCTTCCCCAAGAGAAATAAGCTGCTGAGACCACCAGAACCCTCCTCTCAGGAAGCTATGGTAGAATTTTAAACCACCATCAGATAATGAGTAAGACAATTCAGTCATCATGCGGCCAGCCCCAGAGAGAAAGCAGAATGGACCTCAAAGAGTATAGACCTAAATCTCACATTTGTGAATATTGGGGCCCTATACCATTACAGTAAAGGAAGTTTAGAGGTCTGTTGCTGAGAACTGCAGATCTGACTGACTTTTGTCTCCTGGTTTAGAGATTCAGGACTTGGTGGTAGCTGAGCCAAAATGTGAAAGGAAAACCGAATAGAATAATAATAGCAAAAACCACATAAGCGGCTCACTATACACCAGTTGACTCTTCTAAAATGATAGATGACGATGATGATGATGGTGATAAATAGATAGGTAGATGATAGATAGATAGATGATAGATAGATAGATAGATAGATGATAGATAGACAGATGATAGATAGATAGATAGATAGATAGATAGATAGATAGATAGATAGATGATAGATACATAGATAGATAGATAGATGATAGATACATAGATACATAGATAGATAGATGATAGATAGATAATAGATGATAGATAGATAGATAGATAGATAGATAGATAGATAGATAGATGATAGATGATAGATAGATAGATAGATAGATAGATAGATAGATAGATAGATGATAGATAGATAACAGATGATAGATAGATGATAGATAGATAGATAATAGATGATAGATAGATAGGTAGATGATAGATAGATAGATAGATAGATAAATAGATGATAGATAGATAGATACATAGATACATAGATAGATGATAGATGATAGATAGATAATAGATGATAGATAGATGATAGATAGATAGATAGATAGATAGATAGATACATACATACATACATACATACATACATACATACATACATACATTGATGATAGATAGATAGACATATTGGTTGATTGAACCCATGCAACAACCCTATGAGTTCGGTTCTGTTATTATCCCCATTTTAAGGGGATGAGAACATGCAGGACAGACGGTTGAAGAGGATCACCAACTGTGCCAAAGTGAGGGGCAGAACCAGGATTTGAACCAAGCAGTCTGGCTCCAGAATGCACACTCTTAACTCCTATCTTCTATTGCAAACCCTCAGGAGGACGTCTCTGAACCCCATATTTGGGATTAGTTGGAGAGTTCTTCCTTCTACATCTCTATATTCTTTTTAATCTTTTAGGAAGACGGGACCGGCCTTAGAGATGGGACCTACATTGCAGAGTAAGCAGATTGTGGTAGAAAATTCTTGGGGTACTTGGCCAGGCAGTTGCTCCTTCTAAGAATTATTACTCACAGCCATGGAGAAAGGATGGTCTCAGCATTGCCCTCTGGCCCACATGGCCTCCCCGTCCAAGGGCAGATGATTGGATGAGGAGAATATTCAACCTGAGTTGATTGCCAGGAGTAATCCTCCCTTCTTCCAAAAGGCTCTTTCTTGAACTACTCTAGGTGGATATCTGTTCCTTGTAGCCAAGGAGTCACGCCTCACAACCTGGAGGAGGCTTTAGGAAAGAGGGAAGGTTTGGGTATAAGGAGGACATATCCTCGGCTCTCACCCTGGGATCCATCTCTACTATCTTCCCCCATCCATACTTGGGTGGATCTAATGCCAATAATTCAAGGTTGAGGACTGCCTAGGCCCATAAATTTGCTTTGGAAGCACTTTTCCTGATGCCACAGTTCATCATTGGTGTCCCTGCCCTCGCTTTATGTATTGTGGAATTTCCAAATCTTTGAGGATCCCATAAGATGCTGGAACTACAGCGGACATTAGAATTCAAATGACCCAGGCTTTCCAGTTCATAAGCAAACAGGCTGCGGTCCCCAGACAGGAAGACAGTCAGTGGTTGGATCAGTTCATTTGGTTCCCAATCTATAACTTTTTAAGACCAAACTAGTTAACTGGCACCTTACCCAGTGGCCCTTTACTTCCCCCAAATACAGAGGAGGCCCCACATAAAGATGACCAGATAATCAAGTGAGTTCTTCTTGATTTAGTTCTAATTCTTCAGAATGTGTTATCTGCCTTTCCTATCCCCCTGAGACAAGCTTCTTCCACTCTTTCCTTGAGAAGCTTTCTTAGAGCTTCTATATCTGAACTTCCCAAAGTGATGGAGCCAGGAGAACATTAGGGATCCAGTCCAGCTCCTCATAAATGTGGAGAATAAGATCCTAAAATGGGAATACTTACAGTCATTCTGGGCTTCTGATGAGGTCTTCCTTCTTTGCAAGCGATGACCAGCGCCTACCATGGCTGGAACATACAGAAGAATTCACTGCAAGACTCTCAAAACCTTGGAAGGTGTAGGGAAGGATGCAGCTAGACATTAGGGGACAACGGGAACCAGGAACTCTCGTGACATCAGGAATTTCTCTATTGTCCATAGCTGTCTCTGACTATCAGCTTTAGTTTTTCCCAAACTAACTTCTTCCACAAAGCAGAAAAAAATGGCCACTGGTTGTGTCCACACCTCACATGCCCCAGCTTTTCCACCAAAAAAAAAGACGAAAATCACTTTTTCTGGTACCAAGTTAAAAAAAAAAATCCTGAGGAAGCCCTCCGATGTCATATGGCCAAGGGACAAGGTACCAGGATTGGCCTAATGTTGGTCAGGTGCCTACCTCAGGGCCAGTCAGTAGAGCCCAGAAAGATGGGCTCTATGGGGAAGGGAAGTGCTCACGTGAACTCATGGTCAGATTCCCAGATGAGAGGGGATGCTGGTGTGGAAACACAAAAGAATAGATTTTCACCACACTAAGATAAGGAGAATCCGAGAAATTCTCGCTGTACCCACAGAGGTGGTGGCTAAGCAGCGACTCGGGGAAGCAAGAGACGGCAGAGCTGGAAGCAGGTATGCTGCTGGTGTTTAAACAGTTCACGTTTACCTCCTGCTGACAAATCCAACTGCCATCAACAGGGCATTGGAAAGACAGTTGCTGTTTGGTGGTGTCTTTCGGCTTTATGCCTGACCACCTAAGGCCCATGCAAAGTGTGCGGAGTTCATCTCTGGCCACTCCATCTTCCTTGACTTGAGCACACATTCCCATCCTTCTCCGTTACCTAGACTCCGGTGCTCCCTCAGCCTAACCCACACTAGGAGAGGGCTCCCTTCAGGACAAAATGGCTGCCGATGCATCATGTGGGTCCTCTCCTCAAATAACTTATACTTTAACAGAGTTAGAGCCCAAATATATAGAATGTCAGACCACAAAGGGACTCTTAGAATTCTTTCTTATTTCAGCCTCCCCCCAATTGTTCAGGTGGAGAAACTGAGGTATGGAACTGGGAATTTCCTCATGGAAGGACCCATAGCTGGTTAGCGGCAGGCACCACCCAGCATTCCTTCTATCAGCCTACAGTTCCCAGAAAAGAAAGCCACACGAGACGATTTCAAGCAAAGGAATTGAAAGCAAAGCAAGGGGATTAAGAGGGAATCAGGTCGCTTCTTGATACCTTAAAATCATGCCTTATTGCTCATGTCTACTGCCGTCAATGTACGGTAATATCTGCTAACTCGCGCTACCCCTAGAAGGGTGTGGCTTTTCTTCCTCCACCTCCTGGACAAGCAGTGTGGTCCCCAGGACCTTCCTTTTAGGTCTGGGTGGAAAAGGCTGGGAGGGTCTCCTGAAGCCACCAGAGAGGCTGTGATACCAGTAAGTCCCTTCTTTGACAGCTCCTGGAGGACCTGGCTTACGGTAGTAGAACTCTCCTTAGAGGAAACCGTATTCTGGCAGGCACTTGAGAATGGTGAGGGGAGGTATCCAGCTGAGTTCCAGGCAGGAGACCAGGAGGGTGTGGGTAGAGTGTTACACTCACTATCCCCTTATTGAGATGGACAGCCAAGGTCATCTCTCCAGAAGACCTTTTTTATTCTCCTTTTAGGTATTACCGCCACATTCAGAACCTTCCCACAGATGGTAGTTTCTGGTCTGAATAGCCTAGTATGCTCTATGGATATATTTGAATGATTAATCATCAAGTATATTTTTCTATTAAAACAGGACCTTTAAAATTAAAATAATGCAACAAAAAGAATCATAGTTTGCTTTATTTGAATGACTTCAGTGCAAGATATAGGAAGATGTGAAGAAATACTAACACCTGTTTACAACCAGGTGACCTTCATGGTATCGACTGTTCTTTAAAAATACCTACTTCAGGGGCACCTGAGTGGCTCAGTTGGTTAAGTGTCCAACTCTCAATCTCAGCTCAGGTCTTGATCAGCTCAGGTTGTGAGTTCAGGTCGTGAGTTCAAGTCCTGCATTGGGCTCCACCCTGGGAGGGGAGCCTACTTTATAAATTAAACAAAAATATCTAATTTAACCCCTTCCATACATAAGTGGATACCTCAGGACATTTTTCTTAGCCTTCCTGGAGTTCTCTCTATAGAGTAAAAAGTATATGGCGTCCCGTACCAACATGGGATTTGTGGCCACTAGTTTCTACAGGCCGTTCAGTTGACCCCTTCTTCTTGAACAGCTGCCTGTCACTGCCTGCTTAGAATTCCATCAGAAGGAGCATTCAGTTGTATCCTTAGACCTGGCAGCTCATCCTCTTAGCAGTTTCTTTCGATTCATGGTGTGCTCTCTCCTTTCCGGAAGATTCCAAGAGAACAGATAGCTGTTTGGTGTACTGCTCTTACTCCTACAGGTCCGATGTCTCTTCAATCAGGAGGGAACTTCACATAACCAATCTGAGCTTTCTAACTCCTTCTTAACTTTGGTCACCACCTGTAACAGTTGACACGGGAGCTATTAACCATCCCTCTGTGGAGCCATGGATTTTCAGCCTGGGCTTTCATAACCAGACACACCACCATTAAATGGATCAAGTATTTCTTATGATGATTATAACATATATTTCAAATCATCCTGTCCTCTGGAAATACACATAATGTCTTTGAAGATTGTAATGTGTTTTATTTTACTGCAGGTGATCTTAAATTGAGTATCCTTTGTACACATTCACCCTGAATCTTCGACCTTTCACTTAGCTGCTTCTTCTATTTTAAAATCCTGTTACTGGTATTCTCTGCTTTTAGAAAGTTCGAGTTGTCCCACTTTGCTTTTACAAAAGACCTGTATTAGCACCTGTTTTGGCTAACTAAAAGAAATCCAAAGAGGATTTTCACTTTTATAAAAAATGACAAAAGGTGAAAATGACGTTTAGCATGCACCCCAAACAGCGAGAGGGGCCCCACTGAGTCCTTCCCCTGGAACTACATTCAGCTGCTCAGCATCAGGCCACCATAGCTCCGAACTGTGTCTGCGAACATCTGTGCTTTATCGCGATTTATTCTGTGCATCCATTAGCAAGATGCGTCCTCAGGTGTCAGAAAAGCCTAGGAGAGGTTATTTGGGGAATCTGGGAATGCTCAAAGAAATTTCCATATAAACTAATGGTAATTGCTTCTTTGCTTTATGCCATTTGGGCTTAAGAACGTTTTCATCGGAAGGCTCCACTTGCAGATAGCAGGCAAAGCTGAACTGGAATCCCAGGTGTGACACAGCATTTTTGGCTGTCTGAGTATGGAGTCATCCCCCATTTGCAAGATACTGTCACCTCCCTTATCTCTCCCATGATGGTTTACATTAATCATGTACCTGGGATCTTGTTTTTTGACAGTCTAAGGGACAGGGAGAAAAGGAGTTTGACTTCCAGGAGTAAGGATCAACGTAAGAACAGAAAATGAGATGTGTGTGGCCTGTTCCCTTCTAGTGCCTTGAGTTTGACTGAGCACCTGTAAGTTCGAGAAGTAAAGATCAAGAGCCAGTAGACTCTGGAAGGCTTCAGACACAGGTTGACCTGTTATAGACACAGGGACTCGGTGCAGGAGAACCTTCCTGCCTCCCTGTGTGAAATGCAGCAGTGCTCTGCCTCCCTGAGGTCAAAAACTCTAAGGACATAGAGTCGACATCGATGATACGGACACTGCAGAAACTCTCACGGGCAGCGGGAATGGTATAAATTCACAAAGTGGATTCTCGGCAAACAACATAACACGTGGGGCTGGAACAGGCAGGGAAGAAGGAAGAACAGGGTATATTTCCAGTGGTGATAGGAATTGACAGGCAAGTTATCCTGGGCATTTTTCAGTGACTCCTATCAGGCACCACTATGAACTCCTGTAAGAGTTTGAAGAATACTTTGAGCAGGGTCAGCGTTATTAACTGGACCATCAAATTACTACCTTAGTCATTAAACACAAATGTAATCGAAATGTTGAATCCTAATTGATGACATAATTCTGAAGTGTCGAGGAGTGAAGAGTACTAACACTGATGTCAGCAACTCACTTCGAAAGGCATCAAAAAATGGATTGAAAGGAGAATTGATGGGTGGGTAAATGGACAGATCATAAATGTGTGATAAAGCAAATATAACAAAATATTGACAACAGCAGAATCTAAGTCCTGCGTATAATTCACTCTACATTCTTGTCAACATTTCTATACGGAAGAGATCCCTCTTGGAGAAGTTTGCAACAACCACCATCTTGTTTTACCTGTGATGGGTGACACATCTGGATTACCCAGGATTTAACTACACATCTTTTTGTCATTTGGCCTGGGAGTTAGAGCTCTTCCCCCCAATCTCTTTGCAGGCGGCCTCTTCCTTTTCTTTTTTCTCTCTCTCTCTGGAACTAAAAGATCTTGTTCCTTTTTATACCTTGCACCATGACACACTCCTTTAAACATCGAGCATGCCATGAATGATGAGTGTCCAGAACGTTGGTGCTGCAGAAAAGGTGATTCTCGGGATTTTCCAAGTTGGAAAGAAATGGTCAGGACAACTCGGCTCTTTTGAGAACTTTCCTCAGGGCCTCCTTCACTTCCTTGTTCCTCAGGCTATAGATAAGGGGGTTCAACATGGGGATCACTGTTGTGTAGAACACAGACACCACCCGATCCTCCTGGGAGGAATGGCCGGAGTTGTCTCTGAGGTACATGAAGATGAGGGTGCCGAAGAAGAGGGACACAGCGGTGAGGTGGGAGGCGCACGTGGAGAAGGTCTTGGCCCGGCCCCCCGCGGAGGGGATCCTCATGATGGCCACAACGATAAACAGGTAGGACACCACGATCGCCACCACGCAGGCAGGGATGACGAAGATGGCAAACACGATGATGACCACCTCCTGGGTGTAGCTGTCCCCACAGGTCAGCTTTAACAGAGGGGGGAGGTCACAGAAAATAAAGTCGATCTCGTTGTTGCCGCAGAAGGAGAGGCTGAAGGCTGTGACCGTGCGAACAAAGGCGCTGGAGACACCAGCGCTGTAAGCCCCGGCCACCAAGCCCCAGCGGGCCTTCTCGGTCATGATGGTGACATAGAGCAGGGGCCGGCACACAGCCACGTAGCGGTCATACGCCATGATGGCCAGGAGGTAGCAGTCGATGGAGCCGAAGAAGGTGAAGAGGAAGAACTGGGCGGCGCAGCGGGGGTAGGACAGCGCAGCCCCGCGCTCCAGCAGCACGGCCAGCATCTGCAGCACGACGACCGACGAGTAGCACATGTCCACGAAAGAGAGGTGGCCGAGGAAGAAGTACATCGGGGTGTGCAGCCGGCCATCCATGTGGATCAGGGCAATCATGCCCAGGTTCCCCAACAAGGTAAGGAGATAGATGAACAGAAACAAGAGGAAGAGAGGAAATGTCCATTGGGGACAGTCGGTGAATGCAATGAGGAGGAATTCGCTCACCAAGCTGAGGTTCTTCTCTGCCATGAGGGGCCTCACGGGGCTAGGGTGAGAAGCCAGGCCAGAAGCTATACATAGGACTGGCCCGTATGTCTAGTTTACGTTTATTGGGCCAGGACTCTGGACGAAATATGCCACCTGCTGTGTGGGACTTCAAAGATGACTGGTCTTAGCTCCTGCCTTCAAGGGAGCGCTGAGAAATAGAGTCATCGTATATGTAAAGAAAGCCATTGAGGGGAACATTTCCAAATAGAATTGCACATTCTCCTGCTTTTATTGTTAGTCAGCTGTGGGAGCCCCTGGGAGCCAAATAACCATCCTTAACCAAAATTTCCCTGTCACTCCAACAGGGGCTGATGCATGGGACCCTGTCTACCATGCAAATATCCATCTCAGGACCCTGTCCCTTTTTCTCCAAGACCACCGCCCCTTTATTTCAAATACTCATCATCTCTTGCCTGGATCTAAACCACAGGGGTGTAACTGAGAGCTCTCCCTGCCTCCAGGCACACTCCTTACCAATTCTTGCTCTTCATTGCGGTGAGAGTAGTAATCCTAAGACTTTAACTTGACCATGCCTTACTAAAATCCAGCATGGTACCCCATGGAGCATAGGATAAGGGTAAGCTGCGGACTCCTCGGTATGTCGGGGAAAGCCCTCTATGGGGTCCCCTCCCTACTTGCCCATGCCCCTTGCTTACTTCTCACTCCTCACACCTGCAGCCACACGCCAGCTTCTTGCAGCTTCTCTAATCTCCATGCTCTCTCTCATCTCTGTGCTTTCCACAGGCCACCCCTTCTGACAAAACACCTTATCTTTCCCGTCCCCAGGGTCAGATCATACTTCTCACAAAAAAAGTCTCTCTCGAATCTGTCTTCCCGGGTGAGGGTGTGTGCCCCTGGAGCTCAGCACATACGAAGGGTTTAAGATGTCTTCACAGAATAAATAGTTCTCAAATAAGATGTGAAGCACCTTGCAAAGGGAAAGGCGCTATACAAATCTTCAAGTGATTATTTTTATTTTCTGAAAATGTTTAAAGGCAAAACATGTCATTAAAACCAATCCACATTCACAAACATCGTAAGCCATGCTTAGGCTGCCCCTTCCATGCTCAACCTAACAAGGCCACTGTCTTACTTAGAGCCTCTTCGTTTACCAAAAACAGATTTTATAAGAACTGATATTATCCTGAATAATAGAAGCACATAGATAGGAACTGTTCTAAGTGGGGGCACTTGCGTGGCTCAGTCAGTTAAGCACCCGACTCTCGATTTCAGCTCAGATCGTGATCTCAGGGTGGAGGGATCGAGCCTGGGTGGGGCTTGTGCTCAGCAGGGAGTCTGCTTCTCTCCCTCTGCCCCTCCCCCTGCTCTCTCTCTCCCTCTAAAATAAATAAATACATCTTTAAAAAAACACAAGAAACTATTCTAAGTGATCTCTGTATTAACTCCTCTAATCCCCACAAACACTTTACAAGGTGGGAACTTTTATTACCCTTGTCTCACAGATGAGGAAACAGACAAGGAGCTGACGTCACATGCCCAAGACCGCACAGCCAGTAAATGGAACTGTCATTAGGAAGAACACTGCACGCGAAGCACTGTGTATCTTATTACCAGATTTCTAATGCATCACGTGTCTACTCCTACAGCAGCGCGACACGCCCGGATACCTGCACCGCGGTCAACGCCTATCGGAAGGCTGACGGGGACTCTTGCGCTAATGGACGGACCGTGCTTCGGCAGAGCTGCAGTGCGGCAGGATAAAGAAGATATTTGATCATCTTTAAAGCATTAGATCCTAGCAGCTAGTGGGGCTGATGTACTGGGGGGAATTATAAATAAAAGAAATTGGATCTGGGGCTCTGAACTGAGCATGGACCAAGAAAACCAGATCTGTTTTCTCCCCTGAATCCCGCTCCACCTTTACCTGGCCAGCCCTCTTCTCTCTGAGTCCTAAAAGGTCATTTGTCTTCCACGGGTTGGAGCTTCCTAAGGGTGTAGGGGAAAGGCGACCGCTCTGGGCAGCAGGAGGTCTATCTGGGTGGTTCCTGCCCTCCCATACTTCCTCAGCTATGACAATGAGCAAGTGACTTAATCTCTTAGGACCTCAGTGCCCTTCCCCCCTCCTCCTACGCTCCCCTCACACACAAAATAATGTCATAGCTGCCTGAATGTCAGTCCCTGCACCATATCACCTTCAACCACCTTGCAAGTTCTGGTCTGTCAAGCACTGTCTTCTCTCTGCCCTGAAGCTTTCTGTTTCCTTGATCTAAGAAATCTGGTTAAAACGCATACCTCCCCCTGGTTTTTGTTCAGTTGCACGCTGGGATAGCAGAGGCTGGAAAGCAGCCTGTTCTTATGGGCTCCTGGCTCCAAAGCAAACCCCTTTAGAAGACACTAATAGTTAGTATAAAAGCTCTGAAGTCCCCAATCGATGGCTAAAGTGGTCTCTAAGGAAAGGCAATTATTGCTCACGTGGTTTTTTAACAAGGCACCTGGTCCCAGTCCCAGGTCCCAAAGCCCTGTGACACGCCCACTGAGTGCGGGGATAAAAGTCCTGAATCCGGGTTCTGCTCTGTGCCCTGAGGAGGGAGATGTCTCTGCTTTAACTTCTGAGGTCAAAACAATGTCAGAAATTGCACCCACTGCCACCCTCGTCAGGTCCTGGAAGAGGGGTGCTTTATAAAGAGAAGGCTTTGATCTGCATAATCTGGGAGGACAAACCGGGGAAGACTTCAACAAGACACATTGTGTCTTCTAAGTTTGCCCTCCCTAGGGGTGGAATGTTTCATTAATGTCTCTCTCTCTCTTTCTCTCTCTCTCTCTCAAAAGCAAATAAAACCATGGGGAAAACAACAGCCTCGTATGTTACCCAGAGGAGAAATTGGCAAGTGCTTCCTGTTGGCATAGCCTCTGCCAGCAATCTGCATCTTTGACACTTCAGTATTTTTGAAACCCAAATTCATAAGCATTTTGTTAAGTCACTGAATTTCAACATGTCTCAATTCAGTAAAGGAAATAAGAGAAGTGCGAGGGAAAAAAATAATTGTTCTCTTTGACAATTAGGAGAGCCAGAAGAAAATGACACCGCACAGTTCATTAATCCATTACTGTGCTAAGAATTCTAAACAAAGAGCAAGAGATACAAAATGAAACAAACCTCTCCAAAAGAGAAAGCACATGCCTGTCCACAGGAATGTGCAATCTCACAGGTAAGATAATTATCCATCCGACAAGGTGACAAGTACTCACTCTTAATCAAGGTGGTGTACGCAAGGCGCCATGGGGATTCAGTGGAGATCAAGATTACTTATACGTGGAACAGATCAGGGAGGACTTCCCAGAGGAGGTGACAGTTTGGACAGAGAGGTAGGGGAGCAGGGATGATGGGCAAAACTCTTCAGGAAAGGGAACCAATGCGAGCAAACTTATAGGGGCAGGACAGCCTGGGACAATGGATGGGACTTTGGCAACAGAAAGGATGGAACTAGGCAGGTCCAGGACTCAGGTGAGATGAGTGAGGCACTCGCCTTGGGTGCAAAAGCTAAGGTGGTGCTGAAAACAGTAAACAAGGTAGATATTAATGTAATATTATTAAAAAGTCACAATCTATGGGGGAAAAAATATCAAGCTTTCAAACAACGACTCCACTATCATTGATCGTCTTTGCCTCCATCTCTAATGGCTTAGCATAGCAGTGGGACTAGGGAGTAGGCTTGCAAGGGAAGGGCAAGAGGCTTCCGGGGACAGGTTTAACAAGTGCCTTTTAATCATCTGGGCGTATTCCACTTCTTTCCTCTCTGCCCTCCACTTAGGAAAAGAACATGAAGGAAAGTCAACTTAATAAGATCTAATACTTGCGGAGAGGATCCTTAACAATTTCAAAGCCCTCTCTTCATCTCTCCTCACCAGAGCCCGTGGATTGAGGGAGAGTGAGAGCAATAATTCTTCATTTGTACCAATGACGAAAAAGGGCAAGAGGAGCCCAAGGTCATTAGTGAATTGGTGAATGGACTAGGAATTTGGTCTGTCCTGTGCATACCGGTTGCTAATGGACTCTGCCCAGACCACAGCCCTGACTGCCCAAGAGGACATTTTTTTTTATGACCACACACACGTGCACTTATACACCAAAGCTCATTGGGTGAAGAGCTGAGTCCTCTGGGTGATGCTGTATTAACAAATTACCTTAAAATCACGGCGGCTTTACACAGTACGTTTACTTTTGCCCATAGAAAATCCAGCATGGGTTAGCTAGTTGTCCTCCATCTTATAGCTATGACATTTGAAACAGGTGGCCTTCAAGAATGCTAGTGCAGGGGCACCTGCGTGGCTCAATCAGTTAAGCATCTGACTCTTGATTTCAGCTCCGGTCATGATCTCAGGGATGTGAGATTGAGCCCCGCATCGGACTCTATGCTCCTCACAGAGTCAGCTTGAGATCCTCTCCCTCTGCCCCTTCCACTCGTGCTCTCTCTCTTAAAAAAAAAAAAAAAAAAAAAAGGAGAGAGAGAGAGAGAGAGAGAGAAGAGCAGGGAAATGTCATCATGCAAGATATCACTAAAACCCAGACCCCTGGAAGTGGTCTGCCCCACTCCCACCCACATCCCCAGAAACCAGAATCCAGTCACATGGCTTCTACAGGGCACGTTAGAAAATGTGCAGAAATGCATAGATATTTGGGCAAACAATGTTTGGGCTAAAATCTCTGCCACATCCTCCATCTTTTGCACAGAATAAACTCTAGAACCAGCCCCCTCATATTTCCAAGGACACTCAAGAGTCACTATTGCACCGCGGGACCCTCTGTTTTCCTGCATCCACGCGAGCAGGGTCTACGCACATGCGCACTTCCATGACCGTTCGCCCTTCCCAGTACCACGTCACAACAAGCAGGGAGCTAGGCCTCTCTCCTTATTCCTTCATTCTCTAAAGCAAAATTAACATGGTGTTTATTTGAGTAGCTGACTTTTAATAATGATATTGTAGAAAATGCAAGAGATTTCTGGTACTAGACAGAATAAGAGGGAATTAGAACTGATCACTGATGTCATCGGGCTACGAATTCCTCAGCCATTCCCATCACAAGGAATTGGTCACTGGCTGCTCCTCACCTTTGCCTTAAGGCTGCCTGGTACCATAGAGACCCAGAGTTTTCTCTGCTGAGTTGATCTTTTATTAATAGTTGTCTTCTCCTGTCTCCCAGTCTTCCAAATTCCTACCCAATCCACTGGAAGAAGACTCAAAATTCTTTATATATTGTTATACACCGTAATCAAATTTTTAATATCTAAATACCTTCCATTTATTTTATTTGTTTTATAGTTTCAAGTCCTTATTTACATTCCAGTTAGTCAACATATAGTGTAATATTAGTTTCAGGTGTACAATGTAGTGATTCATCACTTATATACAACACCCAGAGCTCATCATAACAAGTGCCCTATGGGGGCGCCTGGGTGGCTGGTCAGTTAAGTGTCTACCTTCAGCTCAAGTCATGATCTCAGGGTCCTGGGATCGAGTCCCACATTGGGCTCCCTGCTCAGCAGGCAGTCTGCTTCTTCTTCACCCTCTGCCCCCTCCCCAACTCATGCTTGCTTGCTCTTTCTCTCTCTCTCCATCTCACACACACTCTCTCTCTCTCAAATAAATAAATAAAATCTTTTTAAAAATAAAAAAAAGTGCCCTTTGTACTACCCATCACTCATTTAGCCCATCCTCCACCCACCTCCCCTCTAGTAACCTTCAGTGTGTTCTCTATAGTTAAGAATCTGGTCTGTGGTCTGCCTCTCTTTTTTATTCCCCTATGTTCATCTGTTTTGTTTCTTAAATTCCACATATGAGTGAAATCATATGGTATTTATCTTTCTCTGGCTGACTTTTTTCACTTAACATAATACTCTCTTGCTCCATCTACGTCTTTGCAAATGGCAAGATTTCATTCTTTTTGATGGCTGAGTAGTATTCCATTGTGTATGTATACCACATCGTCTTCATCCATTCATCAGTCGTTAGACACTTGGGCTGTTTCCACAGTTTGGCTATTGTAGATGATGCCGCAATAAACATCAGGGTGCACATATGCCTTTGAATTAGTGTTTTTGTTGTCTTTGGGTAAATGCCCAGTAGTGCAATTGCTGGACCATAGGGTAATTCTATTTTTAAATTTTTGAGGAACCTCCATACTGTTTTCCAGAGTGGCTCCACCAGCTTGCATTCCCACCAACAGTCTAAGAGGGTTCCCCTTTCTCTGCATCCTTGCCAACATCTGTTTTTTCCTGAATTGTTAATTTTAGCCATTCTAATGGGTGTGAGGTGGTATCTCACTGTGGTTTTGTGTTGTAAATACATTCCATTTCCATCATACATTAGAGATTCTTAAATTTCATAATCAAAATGCTCCTTTAGATGCTTTCCTCAACAAAGGGGAATTGTTTTCTTTTTAAGAAAAGAAAATTAGATCAAACCCCAGCTTACTTTTCTTTTTTTTTTTTTTCTTTTTTTTTTTTTTTTTTTACTTTTAACACACAAGAAAAGGATTTGGTGCTCAAAGATGTCTGGAAAACTGGATTATATGAAGCCAAACAATTGTCTTTACTAAAGGATTTCTCAGAGACCCCAATATGATAATACACTTCATAAATCTCTGAAATGAAGCATATATTATGCAGCAATTCTCAAAAGTATTTGACCATAGAATATTTATTTAGCTACTGTGGTATGACGAACACCCATAAATTCAGTGCCACATGACAAGAAGCATTTATTCTCACACTCGTTGGTCTAGGGGTCAGCTGGGATTTGGCTTTTCTGGGCTGGGCTTTGCTAGCTTGGCCAAGCTGGAGCTTGGTTCCTGATTTATTTCATGTGTCTCTCACCATCTATGCACCAGCAAGCCACCCAGGACATGTTCTTCTTCTAACAATGGCAGAAGCACAAGTGGGCAAAGCCCTATGACCAGAGCACATCTCAAGTCTTTGCTTACATCAGGGGTGCTAATGTCCATCAGCCAAAGAAAGTCACATGTTCAAGCTTAGCACCCTAGAGCAGGGGAGTAAATTCTATTCACAATGGAAGAGGAATAGAGTGACTATTTTCTCATCAGTAATCCAGTCTTCCCTATTGTCCATAAACATTCATATTCTACCCCATCAATCACATGCCAAGCACACTCACCACCTCCCCACAAGCTTCAAAATATTACATGATTTGGATCAAAGTTTAGGTCTTGTGATCTCTACCAGGTCCAGATGCAGCTCCCCTTGGTCTAGAGAACTATGAACTAAAAAAAACCCAAGTTTTCTGCCTGCCCCACAAATACCTAACCCACACTGGTGAGCCAGGCAGGATAACCACAGTAAACACACCCGTTAGAAAAGGGAAGAATGGCAGGCACATGGTGGTTACTGGTCCATAGCAATTCTGAAATCCTACTAGGCAGAGATCGCCATGTTCCCTCACCCTGAGGGAGGAAATATGCCTCATGAGGGGGTGAATATGCTGCCTGGTGGGGGATGGGTATTTCTCATGGACTTCAGAGCTTTTTCATTCCCCCAAATACTTTAATCCTAAATGCAGATAACTTCTATTTTAGCCTTTCCTCTTTCAATTAAGATTGTCTAACTATTTAAGAGTTCACGACAAAGAAGATATTATAAGTTTGGTCAAAAGTATGGATTCTGGTATCAGACAGCCTGGATTGAAATCCACTATTTTCTAGCCATTTGATCTTGGGGAATATTCCTAATCTCACTGTATTTCCTGTAAATTGGAAGTTATAGTACCAACATCATAAAGTTATGGGGGGAAAATTAAACAAAAAGAATGGATGAGAGAACAGAAAGCCACTCTTCACCATCAGTGGGCTGTTTCCCAAACCCCTTCCCAAATTCCACCTTCTCCTTCAATAATATTGTAGAGTTCACACCAACTCGTTACTTTAAGACAGCAGTAAAACTTTCTCTCTGTGTTTTAATAAATATAGAACCCACTATTAATACTTGCGATAACCACAAACATAGCCACTGAGTGCCCACTATGTGCTGGGCACCATCCCAAGCACTTTACATGTAACTTTTCACTTTAAAAATTTAAAAAGTTTTTTTAAGTTTTTACTTAAATTCTGGTGAGTCAACATAGGGTAACATTAGTTTCAGGTACACAATATAGTGATTCAACATTTCCATACAATACCCAGTGTTCATCATAGCTACCCCAGATAAAATTATAAATCCCTTAAACAAAATGTAACATTCGTACTCATACAAGGAAATATTCTCATAGGTGATAAGGCCCTCTTTCTTCGGATGACAGTTCTCACAGATCCATCCTGCAATTGCCATCCCATCCTCTCCCTGTCCCGTTTTGCTCTCCTCCAGCTCCTTATTAATGTTACTGCTGATGTCAACCTGCTTGTAGTTGTCATCACATAATTTAATTGCAAATATTTGTCAATATTTCTGCCCATTAAAATTTGGAATTTCTTTGTTGATATTCTGTCCCTGTCTTTCATTGCTTCCCCTGGAAGCAGGCTTCACGGGAAACTCCTTACTGGAAGATTCTCTACTTCTGAGAGCCTGGTTCCCAGCTGCCTATGTTGTGAACACTTGCAAACATTAATGAGAGCCCAGATGGTTAGTATGACAGAAGAGGCTTTTGATGAGCATTTTGTGGAGCTCTGGAGATAATTAGTACAACTTGGCTTTATTAAGAACTTTCCTCAGGACCTCCTTCACTTCCTTGTTCCCCAGGCTATAAAAGCAGAAAGTTCAGCCTGGGGCTCACTACTCCATAGAACCTGGTCATGGCCTTTTCCCCTTCCAGGGACTTGCCTAAATCATTGCAGACACGGATAAAAGCTCGAGTCACAAAGATCAACCCAACCGTAGTTATATACGAGGCAAAGGTAGAGCAGGGCTTTGGCTGGCAACCTGATTTGCAGATGTTCCGATATCCTGATCGATGAAAAGGTAAATGAACAGGATCCAGCTAGTCTGGTCAGAACTGTAGAGAGCAAGTCACATATAGTAGCAGAAATCATATAAGGAGAAATCATATTTAGCAGCTCCCCGCCCCCAGGTCAGTGCCAGCAGCAATGGGAGGTCACAGAAAATGAAACCAATTGATGAGGGCCGCAGAAGGAGAGGGAAAAGGGATACCGGTAGATAGGATTACATTTGTCAAATGCTCTCAAATATGCAGCCGGACATCGGCAGCTTCTGCCTGACATCTTGGGGGTCATGATGGTGGCGTAAAACAAGGGTGACAATGGCCACAAAATACTCATAAACACATTTGAAAGTCTAACTAGTATTTCCAGAGATGAGACCCTAACTTCAGTCAGGTAATATTTGAGATTTTAAGCCCTGGCTTTCCACCATTGCCATCAATTCCCCCTACCCAATAGCCTCTGCTCCTTGTAGTCCTTGTTTGACCTCCACGGTGCGGGAAGCCCTCATCACTTGTCATCCACTTTCCCTTCAAGAGCAGGCCTGATACTTCCTGGACTAAAGGAAACAATTAAATTTATAAATAGATTTTTAATGCATTTTTTTAAAATAGTCTTGACACTAAAGCCTTTAATTGCAAGGGAGATGATTTTGAAAAATAAGATTTTCCTTGCTGTTCCCTAAAATGGATCTTTTCATTTAAAGGGCAATCCTGGAAGACGGGAAGCAGAGAGTTTACATCATGAGACTAAAATTCATACTATGATAAAGAGTCATTTTCTTACTTAAAAGGGAAAGAAAAGATGTTATCAGCAGGCGGGAGAGGAGAAAATCAGAGGGTATCCTGATTAGATTACAGATGTATAGATTATAGATGTTGTCAAGAAGGGGTCAGTGCCCCAACACCCTCCAACCCAGGATGATTCCTAGACGGGGTCAGTGGGTGATGTAAGCCCCCATTTCATTTTGTAGAAGTCTGGAAGAGAGGATACCTGTGCCTCACTTTCTTGGGTGCTGGGAAGCCCACTAGGAAGGGCATCCAACATGGCAGCCAAGAAACATACCAACAGTGGTTGATGGATGTGTCTAGACATAGGGACCAAGAACACTTTCACAGAACACTGACACCTCAGTATAAACAAACTGATGAAAGGATTGGAAAACCAAAGGAGACTTAGGGCCACACAAAAAGAGCGCAGAGTGTGTATTTTAAGAGAAAAGCCATGGTCAGGACAGTACCACGTAGGAGCATATGACAAGAGGAACCAGAAACAACTAGCTCTCTCCTCAGAGGACAGTGAGAACAGAGGGAATCAGTTGTACCAAATGTCCTACTCCCAATGCCAGGATGATCCATAAATCCCCTGAAACTTTAAATCACTCCCAGGAGAAAGAGGGAGTAAAGAGGAGAGAGAATTTTGAACTGACTGGGATTCTGAATGGGCCATGTTTTAAAACTGAGTTCCCCTGGGGTACCTGGCTAGTACAGTCTATAGAGTGTCTGACTCTTGACCTTGGGGTTGTGAGCTCAAAGCCCCAAATTGGGTGCAGAAATTACTTTCTTAAAAAGGGATAAAAAAAATTTTTTTTAAACACAATAGTAAACTGTAACAACTTTTTAAAAGAAGCTTAAAGATTTTTTTAAAAGTAAAACTAAATTGCCTTGGGTTGAAAAAGATTCTTTTTGTTTCTTTGACCTTCAGTGGAAAAAAGATTGAGTTCAGTTAAAATAAATTTTTAAGATGTTATTTTTGTTTCACACCTGTATTGAGACTGTAAATTGTATAACTATTACACTTATCAGAATATAAAGCAAAATGTCAGCAAGGGAGACAAGAATCATGAAAAAAAGTTAAGAGGCCCAAAAAATGTTTATCTGTTTAAGAAAAGCACAAGGAGAATGTAAAAAGAGAATGATAAAATTTAAAAAATAATTGAAGGACATTCCCTTGAGCTTAAAAAAAAACTTATGTCTTCAGATTCAAAGACCTCACCAAGATCCTCATACCAATATTGAAGATAGGACACACTTTAAGACTCAAGAATAGAACAAATAGGGGTGGCCGGCTGGCTCAGTTGGTAGAGCATATCACTCTTGATCTCAAGGCCATGAGTTCAAGCCCCATGTTGGGGGTAGTGTTTACTTAATAAAGAAAAATGTTTTTTGAAGAATACAATGAATATACTATACATTTTTGTAAAAGGAAAAAAAAACAAAAATCAGTGATCTATAAGGGAACAAGAACTAGACTATCATCACATTTTTATCTACTATACCGAATGCCAGAAGTCGAAGGAAAGAAAATGCCTATAAAGATCACAGAAAATGATTTTGATCTAGGATTTAATTCCCAACTATTCTCCGGTCACAATGTAAGGCACAAGGAAATTAACAAAGGTCTAGCCAAGAAGAATACTGACTGTGTTGACATATTGAAAGAGCGTGTTCAGTTACACTGGAGACAAAATGGAACTCATCCTGAAACGTCAAGCTTTTTAGAAATAACTGACACTAATTAGTATATATTAAAACCTGTGAATTGTAGTAACAATCAAAAAGGGGAAAGACTAGACTTGTAAATGCATTCATTAAAAGATATAGAAACTGAACTAAATTAGGTGTGTTGCAAGTAAATACTAACACACTCACACACATGCACACACACACACACACACACACACACACACACAACCAAAAGAAGCCAGAAGGAAGTAAACAAGAGAAAGAGAGAAGCAAAAGTAGAAAGTAACAATATATAAGACAAATTTTTTAGTGGACCTGATAAATAAAACCAAGAACTAGTTCTTTGAAATGATCCATACAATAGAAAACATATTGTCAGTCCGTTGGGTACAAAAGAGACAGACAACAAAACAAATGAATGCCATTAGGACTGAGGAATGAGAACACAGTCTGCAGAGGTCATTGTAAATTATGAGAAAGAATAGGTCATACATATCAGATCCACGAAAACTGAATATGACCTGGGGCCATGTATATCAATAGGGATAAAAATGAGATCAGAGATGGATTTATGAAGGTTTCAAGAATACCATTATAGTTTTATCTTTTAAAATATTAGACAAATCTAGTAAAATGTTAATATCTGGCAAACCTGGGTGGTTGGCACCTATGCGTCAGAATATTCTCTGTTTTTCTGGATGATTAAAATATTACATAATAAAAATTATAACAGAATACTCTCTATATATAATTTTTTGAATTACGTTTGAAAATTTAAATGTCATCCTTTATTTCTCAGGAAAAGATAAATTATTAAATTAGTACAGAAGAAATAGAAAGCGAAGTACACCATCAAAAGTGAAAAGCATTCAAACCCCACTTGCATCAAAGGCATCAGAATAAGACAGTTTTTATGCTGATATTCTTTGAACCTGCAAAAAATAGATAGTTCCTGTCATATTTAAACACCAAATGCACAATAGATACAACACTTCTATCAAAACCAAAATCAGAGAGCATATATATACACACACTGAAATAAAAGCAAACAAAAATCTCTTATTTATTCAATTGCAAAATTTTGGAATAAAAAGTTAGCAAAGTGAGTCAGTCTATTGGTGTAAAAAAAGAAACCTGGGATTTCTTCCAAGGATGCAAGGCTAGTCCAACATTAGAATGTCTATTAATGTGATTTATTTTTAGTATATACTAAAAGAAAGATTCATATGGCCATAGTGATATATGCCCCAAAAAAGGCATTTGATAAAATTTAACACGTATTCTTTAGACAACAAAAAGAACAAGTTGAAAATCGAGAACAGACTTCTTGATGTTGATAAGGGAGGTTGTATCCCAGAAATCAGCAGTGAACACCGTACTTAATGGTGACATACTAAAAGCATTTCCATTGATATCAGGTCTCGAACAAAACAGCTGTCCTCACAGTATTTATTTAACAAGTTTCTAGAAGTTCTAACCAAGGCAACAGATTTTTTTACATAAAATAAACTGTTAAAAATTCAAATGGAAGTAGAAAAGGGTTATAAATTATGTATTACATATTGCCATGGAGAAAACCAGAAAAATGAAAAATCATCCCAACCTATTAAGAGATTTCTGTGTGGTATCTATATGAAAGAAAAACATTTTTAAAAAATTAATAGCTCTAATTGACTAAAGCCATGCTGTCTGTGATGGTAGCTGCAGTCATATGTGACTAGTAAGCTCTGGATATGAGGCTAATCAGAATTAGGATGTATTCTAACATACACCCTGGATTTTAAGGATTTAATATGGAAAAATAAAGGAAAATATCTTAATAATAATTTTTATAAGTTATATGTTGAAATGATAGTGTCTTAGATACATTGTGTCAAATAAAATATGCTATGAAAAATTAATTTCATCTATTAATTTTTAATGTGACTGTAAGAACATTTTAACTGAATTTGTGATTCATATTATATTTCTATGGAACAACGTTGGATTAGACAATGCAATGAAAGACAGATTTAATTCATACCAATAACACAAACTATGATTACTACTTAGGAACCAACTTAATAAGAGATGCATCACCCTAGATAAAGAAAATTATAAAATCTATAGAAGGACCTAATTTTATAAAATTATAAAAACAGAAGACATGGGGCGCCTCTGTGGTGTGGCCGGCTGAGTGTCCAACTCTTGGTTTCGGCTCAGATGGTGATCTCAGCGTTGTGAGATGAGCCCCACGTCAGGCTCTGCATTCAGCACAGAGTCTGTTTGGGATTCTCTCTATCCTCTATCCCCCCTCCTGCTTGTGCACATGCTCTCTCGATCTCTCTCTCTCTCAAATAAACAGGTGAATCTTTTTAAAAAACAACAAACAGAAGACATGGATAAGTGGGAACAGATTGCCATGTTGTTAGAACAGAAGGCTCATTAATAATGTAAGAATGTCAGTTCTCATAAAACTAAATCTATTATTTTAATCAAGTCCAATCCAACGAGCTTTTTGCTTATGCTCTTTGATTGTTCATGAGGATTGTATTGATGACCCCAATCAAGGGCCACTCTTTCTGGTGCCCTGTGCAGTGTGATTGAAGCTCTGTCCTTTGAGAGAATGAGTCAATTTTCCCACCCTTTGAATATTTGCCTGTTTTATGACTTTATTCAACACAATGCAGCCTAAGAGATGGCATTCTAAGTTCTGAGGCTCAGCCTTATCAGACCTTGCACGTTTCAGCTTTGACCCTTAAACCCTGCCACTGCTATGTGCACAAGCTTGAGCTAGCCTGTTGGAGGACGAGGCATCATTTGGAGGAGAGCCCAGTGGTCCCAGCCAAGGACTGCCTACAGCCAACTAAACCCCAAGTATGCGGGACAACTAGCCAAGCTATGACCCAATCCAGAGTTGACCACGGATACACAAACCTCCCCAGCTAACATCAGAAACACTAGCTAGCTAACCCATAGACTCACGAGCAATATGAAAGCTTATTGTCTTAAGCCAACGAATTATTATAACAACAGGTAACTGACACATTGATGAAGCATTGACAAGTTGATCTTAAGGTTTATCTAGAAATTTAGATGCATAGCAAAAGCAAAGCCATTTCCGAAAAAGACTGAGTTATCTTGCCCTAACAGACAGCAAAATACTTTCCTAACCTTCAGAAATTAAAGGAACTAAATTAAATACTACTATAGGGTTAAACTATATGGCAGGGGGAGGAGTAAGTCCTGAAAACTAACCAAGTATATGTGGAATATGATATGAAAATGAAGTGTTAAATTAATGGATAAAGAAACCAATAAATAGACAATTAGCATACTACATCAAAAAACAAATTATTTCTGAATCAAAATTACGTATTTTTCTACTTACAAAAATAGGAAAGCATATTTTTATAAACTTGGGGTAGAGAAGCACAGCAGGGAAGCTGGCAGTCTTTATCATGACATTAAACATTGCACCACACCCAGGTGCTGGAGAAGCTCTGGGGGAGACCTGGAAGGGGCTGATGTGGCAACAGTCCCTGGGCAGGGTCCCACGGCAACCAGGTGAACCAGCAGGCAAGCAGCAAGGTGTGTAAGCTGTAACTGCCTCCCTCTCTGCAGCCCCCTGGTGCTCTCACCAATCTTCGGAGCTTACAGGGATATGGCTTCCACTTCATTCAGTTCATTCAAAATGTCTCTTGTGGCCCCCAGTGAAACAAGGAAATGGGGGTCCCCTTGTCCAACTGGCACAGGACAAATCCACCAACCATTCTCTTTCTAAACACTTATCATAATGCTGAGCATGCGTGCATGACTACTCACTCGAAGACGTTTGCTGCAATGCTGTTTGTCGTTGGAAGGAATTAGGGGACTAAAGGAATAAAGAATGTTTCCACCCAGGGAAACTCTATAGTCTTCTAATAAGAAAAAAAGCACACCTGCAATTAACAAGTTACAAGGATACCCACAATGTAAAGTAAAAATAGCAAATTGCAGAAAATGATACAAAAAGGATACAGTTTTTGTTTAAAAATAAGTCAATAAATGTTTGATGAGTACAAAAAAGTGATGGTGGTTATCTCTGGGGGATGAGATTGGGAGGAAGAGGGAAAGGGAGCCACTCTCCCCTTTTTATTTTATATACTTATGTATCTTTTAATTTTATTACAACAAAGATATATTAATTTTTAACAAGAAACCAAATAAAGAAAGAGACTGAATTTTTTTTAAAAAAGAGAAGGAGACCTAAAATCATAAGTCATGGATAAATAAAACACTAACAAAAATATTTGAGAATCCTAGGCTCTAGACTCAGTGCATTTAATCAGATCTCATATGTTAAATTAAATGAAGTTAGTAACTATTATTATTATTGTTGTTGTTGTTATTATTATTATTATTATTTGGTTAGCTCAAGGAGGCTTTTTGGTGACCCGCCATCTCTGCCTCTTTCCTACAAGTTGAAAGGCTTAAAAGAAGCAATCTTTAAATAAGAAGTCTGGGTAGTATTTTGTAATCTTCCCGCACTGAATAAACAGCAGAATTCCCATGTTCAACCCTGCAACCCCAGGAGGTGCATAATTTTGTAAATGTTGAATCTTCAGATGAAGGAGTTTCCCTAAAGATGTATGACTGAGGCATGTGAGGGGAGGGGGTTTCCCTAAAGCATTACTCACTCGGGTTCCTGAGGTCCAGGAACATATTTACTCTCTCCCTGGCACTGCTAACAATACCTGGCCCCCTCAGTCAACAAATACTCATCTACTGTCTACCAGGTGTCAGGCAGAATAGTGGAAGTGCTCGGAACATAGCGAGCAAGGCTCACAGGCACCTTGCCCAAGGTCTCTTGGGAAAACACAGACATTACTAAGTGGTTTGTGTATTTCAGAAGGAAGCTGAGAGGATGCCATGGAAACAAAAAACCAGCAAACAGTCTCTTTGGGGAATCAGAGAAAAGCTGCATAATGTTGCAAAACTTATTGGAAGGCCCTGAACATGGGAGATACCGTTGCCAAAACAGTCCCTTCACAAAAGCAATCCTGAAGTCACGAAGCCACAGGTGATAAAGGCAAATGATTGGAATAGTTTTAAATGGAACCCTTGGAAGAAACAAAGTTTGTCTTCTTTCATTCCATAGAAAGAGCCTGTGTTAAGCGCTAGGATAACTGTGTCCAGCCTGGAGGAAGGCATTCTTTTACCCATCATTGATGTCACAAATATTTACTGGGTACTAACTAAATGCCAGGGGCTGTTTTAGCCACGGACGACACAGCAGAGGACCCTGCCCTTAGGACCTTACATAGTTGTGAGGTGACAACATAAAATACAAAAGGAAAACATCCAGTATTGTTACAGGATTTTCATTCCCTTCGTTCCGGCTGTTCTTGGTCACACCACTTCGAAGAACGAAGAGGTAGACCAGACGAAGAGGGGTGGGCAGCAAAGCAAAGTTTATTGAGCGATAGTATAGAGCTCCCAGAAAGGGAGGGGACCCGAGAGGGTTGCTGTTTTGGCCTTCGAGTCTAGGGGGTTTTATAAGCTCTTTCGAGGCACTATCTTAATCATCCTGAGCGTGGGCCCCTGTGGACTGGCTACTAAGGTGTGCCAATCAGGGCTTTGATCACGCACCTGTCTACCTATCGGGTTATTGGTCGTGTGCTGCTGGTCTTTTGGGCCGACATCTGGAGGTGAACTGCCTCAGCCTGTGCCAGTGACCCATGTTTTATGGTTAATTTGTTGTGTTGCAGGATGTTTTGCAAAAGTCACTTCTGCAGAGGCTGCTAGACAGGTTGCTATTGTGGTCTTGTCTGAGCTGTAAAGCAAGGAGCTGGTGTGGTTTGGTCTTAGCTGTCCAGGCGTTTTTGCTTTCTTGTTGGGGACCCTGGCCCTGACTACCTAAGTGTCCAATTAACTGCTAACAGTATGTCAGATGGGATGAGTGCTACGCAGAAAAATACAGCAGAAAAGGATGTTAGCGGGGTGCCTGGGTGGCTCAGTCCACTCTTGATTTCAGCTCAGGTCATGATCTCAGGGTCATGAGATCAAGCCCTGAGTCGAGCTCCTTGCTGCTGAACATGGAGCCTGCCTAAGATTCGCTCTCCATCTCCCCCTGATCCTCCCCTGTGCTTGCATGCTCACTTGTTCTCTCCCTTAAAAAAAAAAAAAAAGGATGTTAGGGAGGTTGTTTGCAATTTTAAATAGGGTGATGGGAGGTCTCATCAGGTGATATTTGAGCAAAGATTTAAAGGATTCAAGGGAGCAAGTTATAGTGCTATCTGGAGGAAGCATTCTAGTACGAGGGGATAGCAAGTGCAAAGGTCCTGAGGTGAGATCACCGCTGGCATGTTCAAGGATCCACAATCAGTTCAGAGTCTTTCAGAAGAAACAGTATACAGGAGTACCTGGGTGGCACAGCGGCTAGGCATCTGCCTTTGGCTCGGGGCATGATCCCGGTGTTATGGGATCGAGCCCCACATCAGGCTCCTCTGCTATGAGCTTGCTTCTTCCTCTCCCACTCCCCCTGCTTGTGCTCCCTCTCTCGCTGGCTGTCTCTATCTCTGTCGAATAAATAAATAAAATCTTAAAAAAAAAAAAAAAGAAGAAGAAACAGTATACAAAAAGAAACTATTTTATAATTATCATGACAAGTAATGATGCCAGGTATTTTTGCTAATTAATGAAGGGAGGCCATAGCAGAAATCTGGTGCTGCACAGAAAGAGAATGTTTCCTGTTGCTACAAGAACCCTGCAGCAGCAAGGTCAATGCTAAAGTGAACCACCATGCACATGACAGGTGAAAAAAAAACTGACTTGGCAGCATTGGGATGGGTGTGGACCAGGCGAACCTGATCATTCTCACCTGAAACCCACTTTACCTTCCCCTGAACAGTATTTTTCCACCTTTGTTCATTGTTCTTTCTTTGCTTCTGACCTGTTCTTCCGCTGACTCTAATCTCAGACTGAGGGTGTAGAAAACAGTGCTGTGTGGGGCAGTGGGACACCTGGGTCTTCATTCCCATCCCCTGCCCCGTCCCTGCCACCATCCCTGACTAGCTGTGTGATCCTGGGTAAGCCTCTCCATCTCTCTGTTTTCACCTTATACCGCCCTGCTGAAGATAAGGAGCTGGACAAATTGTCATTTCATGATTATCTCTTCTCTTTCATCCTTGTTGCTAAAAGCATTTGCCCTGTTGGGTCATCACCAATGGTTCAGGGAGCCTCCGCTCTAGTTCTGACTTGTCGTGTGGGTCAGAACTGGCACTGTCTTCCAGAGTCCAGTTTCCTCTGTCAGAATCATGTGGATCATAAGCTCTGCCACGCTCACTAGCTGTGACCTGGGAGAAAGCCATTTTGTAAATACAAAGGGCTCGCTCCACTCTTCGCCCAGAGGTAATGGGAACCTAGGGACAGACAGGGCCCACTGTAGCCACCAGTCTGCCCTCCTGGGGTCAGGCACTTCATCAAGTTTCTCCCTTTCATCTTCAACACAAGAGAAGCCTTAGGGGAAAAAGAAGTAGGACAGGTGCATTGCCCGGGGAAGCAATTGGCACAGTCTGCAGCTTGGCACGACCTTTGCCAGCTCTCAGCGGCTGAGAAATTGTGGCAATTATTCTTAGCATCTGATGCACAAACATTTTTATGAGTCTCAAAATGTCCAGGCAAAAAAAAAAAGAAAACGCAAGGTCAGGGAGACACTCCTTTGATAAAGGGGGTAGCAGGGAGGGTCAGGTGGGAACCACCTGCAGGGTCAGTCAGGGAGTCATTTTTCACTGTGGAAGGTGCTCTAGAGCCCCAGACCGAAACTTACACACACCCCCACACAGACACAGACACGCAGACACACCCAGAGATATTGTTAACCTTCAAAACAGAACTGCTAGTTATTTTACCAGCAAACAATGGGCTTCTTTGGGAATAGCAGAGATTTGCTATCCAGGACAAACAAGCTACAGCAAACAAGAGAGGAACCTGATTTTAGGGAGAAGGAGGGCATTGGGAGGGGTTGTTTTGAACGAAAGTCCATTGGAGAGGGGCAAGAGTTCAGGGCGATGACCCTTTCCTTGGCTGAGAGCAGGGGTAGTTGATTTCCTATAAGAGACGCAATGTACCTCTTTCCCTTTGGGGGCCTGTAATTGATCGTTCGTCCTGTAATTGACACTGGTAGGAAGGCTCCTCCTCACAGCCTCCCCTCCTAGCATTCTGAGTCAACTTTCATGAGGTTTCCTTTTACTAATTTTCACAATACCCACTTATTTTGTGCCTTCAAGAATTATATAAGCTACCCCGAGAGGCAGATCATCTATGTAATCAATCACTTCCCAACCAGGATAGAAATCCAAGGGAGATGATTTCTAAGGAAGTGGCATTGGAGCTAAAACTTGACACAAAATTGCAAGTTCCTATTCTCCTAGCCTTGCCTTATTTTTCTCTGGAGGAATTATCACCTTCTAACATAACATGTAATTTAGCTGTTATATTTCTTGTCTATTGTCCTCACCCCTGTGTAAACTCTGGCCAAAGCTGCTCCTTCATTTTTTCCCACCATATCCCTTCTAGTAGAGAAAAATGCAAAGAAATAAAAACTGATGAGCTCTTACATTTGCAAATTACCTTTGACCTTTCGGAGCAATGTTCCATTCCTTTTATCCTCAGAAGAGCTCATGTGACTCTCCGCTTTCTGCTTAAGCGGTAACATAGGCAGAGGGTGGGCGAAGAGATGGAAGGTTGCTCGAGGTCAGGCACGGAAGACCCACCAACCTTACAGAGGGGTCCTTAGAATCTCTCCTGGCATCTAGGAGGCGCGCAAACTTCAGAAATTATGATTTCATTTTCCTTATATCATATTTTTCAGGAAAAAAAAAGGTATTAAACTACTTTCTTAATACTATCAGCTGACCCGTATTTTTCTGCCTCCTTTCCCTTCCTGCCTCGACGGAAAATAATTACCTTCACGGAAAATAATTACCTTCACTTCCGCTTCCCTGCATTCCAGGGACCCAGGAGGGTGTTTTTCCACCTACCAGAGGGGGGCATAGTTTCGCTAAGGCAAGGCTTCAGCCTCTTCCTTGCTGAAACAAGCTCCTGAGCCTGTATTCACTACTCACATCCTTCGTACATTCGTGGGTTACAGAGCCTGAGTTTTACCACCCTGACAACCCACGATTAGAGTGATACTTTTTCTGTGTTATCATTACGAAAAACCCATTTAAACAAAATGTAATATTTCTAAATGATGAGAAGTTATTTTCTCCAAGAAGTTGGGACATTTTTACTGATGATGACTTCTAGTTACTGCTGGCTGCCGACGCTAACGGCATGTTAGTGTGTTATTGTTACGATGGGGAGTTAGAATAACCGTCAGGAACTCTCCTGAAGGACGCCTTCATTTTCTTGTTTCTCCAGGATTTAAATCAAAGCGTTCCCTGTAGGAACCCAAAGTCCATGAGGCTCTTCACGAACTGCCTCGTGGTTACTGCCTACGGTAGGATTTGCCGCAGGTCGAGGTGGGACGGTGGGGTCTGTTAAATATTCTTCAATTCTTCCAAGCTATCACCAGTCTAATGATTAATTTTTTGATCTGGACTGTGGAATATCAGTTATAAAGTATTTTCCTGGGAGACGTCTGGACAAGAATTTGCTTCTATTTTGTTGCTCTCTGAAAGGCAGGGAGGAGCGACAAATACTCTAGTTATCCTGATATTTGGCCAACAAGACCCCTGACATCTCCATTTCCGGGGACCTGTAGTCTGGGTCCCAGGTGACAACAGGTGATAGTCCAATTCCTTTGCCAGCACAAACCAGGGGATGTCGGTTTCTCATTCTAGGATGGGCAAGTCCCCACGGGGTCACACGTGCTCGCACATGTTTTCTCAAAGTCTGGTTTTACACACATTACTCCTGATACTCCTGAATTTTGTACTAGCTGAGATATTTGGATGCAAGTATCAGAAACCAGTTCAAACGAAGATTTTTTAAAAGATTTTATTTATTTATTTGAGAGAGAGAGCACGTGTGCATGAGCATGGTTTGGGGGGAAGGGCAGAGGGAGAAGGAGACTCCCCGCTGAACAGGGAGCCCAACTCGGGGCTCGATCTCAGGACTCTGAGATCATGACCTGAGCCAAAGGCAGGCACTTAACCGACTGAGCCACCCAGGTGCCCCAAATTGAAGATTTTTAAGAAAAATCTTTTTTATTTAGTGTAAGGACTGAAGGGATTCTCACAGAACACACAGGCTAGCGTGCAGCCAGACTTAGGGAGCACAACTCCTGAAAAGCTACCAGGAACTCAGGCAGTGTGTCTTTCTCTCTCTTTCTTTCTTTCTTTCTTTCTTTCTTTCTTTCTTTCTTTCTTTCTTTCTTTCTTTCTTTCTCTTTCTTTTTCTTCTTTCTTTCTTTCTTTCAATTCTTTTGGGTTGTATCGAAGTTTAGTTGACACACAATGATACATTAGTTCGGGTGTACACATAGTGATTCAACAAATCACAACCTTTTTTAAATTATAGTAGGAACACAGCTTGTAGTAAAAACAAACAAAAAAACAGAAAGAGCATTGATAATATGGTTGGGCATAAAGAGAAGGGTAAAAACCACCCCTCCCACCCCACTCTGTCCCCACCCAGAGAAAACCAAGGGAGGTAGGGCAACATCTGCTCTGAGGTCTGGCTTCTCCCCCTGCCTAATTACTTAACCTTTTGGAGTCTCAGTTTACTCAACTATAAAATGGGAATAATAATAATAATAGTAGTAATAATAATAATAATAATAATAATAACAGGGGCACCTCGGTGGCTCAGTCATTAAGCATCTGCCTTCAGCTCAGGTCATGATCCCAGGATCCTGGGATCCAGTGCCACATTGGGCTCCCTGCTCAGCGGGAAGCCTGCTTCTCCCTCTCCCACTCCTCCTGCTTGTGCTCTTTCTCTCTCGCTGTCTCTTTCAAATAAATAAATAAAATCTAAAAAATAAAAAAAATAATAATCATAACAGTTGCCTCGTAGGGTGTCTGCAACAACTAAATGGGCCGTGTTTCTTCATCTCTCATCTCTGCTTCTCCACACATCAACTTCCTATTTCTCTCCCCCTAAAGAATTGCTTCCTTTGTAACTCACTCCACACAACAGCATGCGACCAACCACAGCTCCCCATCACACACACTGCGGGTCCAGCTCCTAGAACAACCCCAGTCTTTCCTGGTTGCAATTTCAAATTCCTGCAGAAGGTCCCCAGATGGCCCCACTTGAGTCAGGTGGGCGCCCCCGTTCCAGTGAACTGTGGCCACGAAGCTGGGACTACCGTGGTGATGGAGTACCCATCTCTGTCCTCTTGGCCCTCGTGTCCCCACTGCTGGGAATGAGACAGTAAAGCATCTGACAGCTTCATTATGAGCCTTGGCAGCCTCCCCAAAGGAGCGCGATGCAGCAAGAATCTGGATTCTTAACACAGCTGTATGACAGGCGTGAGTCTGGACTAGTACCTCCAGACATGATGTGTATTCTCCAGACAATGGTCCCCCTGGAGACTATCTACAGCACAGCGAACCGAGGCAGCCGTGTTCATTTCATACGACCCAAACTTCATCTGAAGGCACAGTGGACAACCTACCCAATAGGGTGTCTGCCCAGTTGACGTCTATTCTTTCTCCCGAGAATTTTAACCAAGAAACACAGGGTGGTCAGTTTCACTGTAAAAACTTGAACTGATTCATCACGTACATTTGAGGGCTGGCGGCCACGCTGAGTCCTTACAAATAGCGGAAGTTGGTTAAAAGAAGGAAATAGGAAGCGTCAGAGTGAAGTAGAGCTAAATCGAACCACGGAACCCTGAGGCAGGAGACACGGTTTTGGTTCCCAGTGGCTTCTGGAGTCCACTTCCCATGAGGTCTGGCCACAGTTCGGCTCTCATGTCCATGAAAGAGTCTATTTTGTCTTTACAGTAAAATCTCCCACCTTGAGCCAGCTTGAGGAGAGTTCCATTTGCCACAACCAGCAATCCCTAAGAGAGCCCAAGAGGGTGTGGGATGGGGAGTGAGGCCTGAAGGGTAGGAGGACATCTCCTTAGCCACTTAGCTGAAGAACTCCGAAGAGAATCAGTTCATACACCTACCTAGTCATGTCCGCCTCTTCTGTTTTCAGAAAATAAAGTTCTCAGAGTTTTTTAAACACCTACAACCTGTTTTTCAAGCCTCATCGGGACCTGCTGGTGAGAGGTTACTAGACACTGAAACAGCAATGCACAGATCTTCCTGGGCAAGGTGGTCTACGCTCACCTGGCTAACGGGCCATCATCCGACAGAACTTGCAAGCCTGACATGTGGCATGAAATAGATGCTCCTGTAACCATCTCATAATCTCCTTCTTCCTTCCTTCCTTCCCCCTTCCCTTCTTTCCTTCCTTCCATCCCCTCTTCCCTTCCTTCCTTCCCTTCTTCCCTTCTTCCTTCCATCCATTCTTTCCTTCCTTCCTTCCTTCCCTCCCTTCTTCCATTCCATCCCTTCTTCCCTTCCTTCCTTCTTTCCATCCCTTCTTCCCATCCTTCCTTCCATCCCTCCTTTCCCTTCCTTCTTCCTTCCCTTCTTCCTTCCTTCCTCTCAACCATTATCTTTGTTACTAGAGGATAAGGATTCACTGACAGGCAAAAGAGACGCAGCTCCTGTCCTGCTGGAGTTTATAATCCAGGTGGGGAAATAAACAGTAATTAAATATTAAATAATCACTCCAAAATGTGGGGCGACTGGGTGGCTCCATTGGTTGAACATCTGCCTTCAGCTTAGGTCATGATCTCCAGGTCCTAGGATCGAGCCCAGCATCAGGCTTCCTGCTCAGCAGGGAGTCTGCTTCTCTCTCTCTCTCTCTCTCTCGCTCTCTCGCTCTCTCTCCCTCTGCCTTTCCCCACCATTCATTCTCTCTCTCTCAAATAAATAAATAAAAATTAAAAATTTTTTAAATCACTCCAAAATGTAAAATTACACTTTTGTCAAGCGTTACAAAGGAGAGATATAAGTAGCTGTGAGATAGGACAAGAGGTTCGTATGATCCCATCAGGGAGTCCTGGGAGGCTTCCTGCGGAAGTGAACTGAGATCGAATGTCAGTGGGAATGACCCTGGCAAGAAGTGTGTAGAAGAAGCATGGGGGATGACCTGGGCAGGTCCTGGACTGGAATTAGCCAAAGTCAGGTATTTAAGAGACTAGAAGTGTGCCCAAGGCTCGGCTGCGGGGAGCGTAGTGCAAGGTAAGCACAGAGGAGTTGGGGAAGCCAGATTACATAGGGCTTGCAAGCCATGTTCAGGGTTTGGTCTTCATCCTAAGAGCAACTGAAACCATATATTTCAAAGCATCAGGTTGACTCACAGGTTATTGGAGGAAAGTGCCGCTATCTTGTAGGGAATTCAACCTTTCCTGTTCTCTCTCATCTACAGCCTTCCCCTATTTCTTATGTGCTGATAGTTTCATAGGCTATTCCTCACCCAGAACAATAAGGCATTGACTCTACATCTAGAGAGGGCTCTGTTATCCAGGACATTAACCAAAAATTTTCAAATATATGTACATTATATATATATATATAATAGAGAGAGAGACTTTATATAAACAGATACATATATGTGTACTTGATAGGTATTATATATGCACTAGGTGTATAGATCTTTGTTATCTGTGTATATATACATCTAGATACATACAGAGTAAGACAGGAAGGGAAAGACAGAAGACAGAGAGAAAGACAGACACACAAAGAGAGAGGCAGACAGAGGGACTATGGACTGACACAGTGGAAATCTCAGAGAATTTTCCTTGCCTCCAAAGTGTCCGCTGTTACAACATTGTTCCATCTGTTCAGCACTGTATTTATTATTTAAAATAAAACACACAGTTAATACATGGCGTGAGTAACATACCTTTAACATAGCAGAGACACTAGATGGATTTTTTGTTGATATCACAAGATATCACTAACCAAGAGGACCCATCTGAATCAAAGAAAAGACTGAATTACAGCTTTATATTTGAACTAATTGCTAACAAAGTCATTCTGAAGAACATTTAATGAATGAACGGAAGACTGCCCGGCACAACGTCGCAGCTGTCTCCCTCTCCAGACACCCCTTCAGTGCCTCTGTCTTCCCTCTGCACAGGACTCAGGCCATGATTGTGACTACTTACCCCCCTAGTGAATACAGAATAGAACACAATAAATGGTTTTTAAAGAATAAATGGGAATCTTTTTCAATGATCACATCAATTCCTTGTAAAGAAAACAGGCGAAAGCACTAATCAGGCTAAAAACTAATCAAAGGCTTCTCTTAAATCTGTCTTCCTGATGAGGCTGTTCATTTGCAGCCCTCTCTAATGCCCACATCATTTTTTTCCTTGGCAGTAGGGGCAATGTCGTTCTGGAACACTCCGTCTAAATGAACAGGCATCCGTGTATATTTCCTGCAGAACTTCTCTGGGCCGAGCCTTGAGCAGGGACTGCGGCGAATTTCTCTTTATGCCGCCGTGCCACTGGCACCAACATGAAATTTAACTTTAAGATCACTCATTCTGTTTTTCCAGTAAAGAATTCCGGTTCTCTTTACAGAGGCCAAAGGTTAACCATCTTTTGTGAGTACGCAGAAGTTCTCTTTGCCTCAAGCTCTGTATCTAGCAGTCCACTAGGGCCGCCATGACAAAATACCGCAGACTGGGTGGCTTAAACGATATGGATTTATTGTCTCACTGTTCCGGAGGCTGGAAGCCCAAGGTCAGAGCGTCAGCAAGGTCAGATTCTGATAAGAGGTCTCTTCCTGCCTTGCAGATGGCCACCTTCTTCCTGCGTCCTTACGGGGTGCAGACAGCAAGCTCTCTGGTGTCTCTTCTTTTTAAGAGATTTTCTTTCTTTATTTTTGAAAGAGAGAGAGAGCTTGTGAACATGAGCGCAGGAGGAAGGGAGGGGAGAAGCTGAGGGAGAGGGAGAAGCAGACTCCCCACTGAGCAGGGAGCCCCATGCGGGGCTCCATCCCAGGATGCTGGGATCATGAACTGAGCCCAACGTTTAACCAACTGAGCCACCCAGGTGCCCTCTCTGGTGTCTCTTCTTGTAAGAACACTGATCCTATCAGATTAGGGCCCCATCTGATTTCAGTTAACCTTAATTACTTCCTTACTCCAAATACTACCACATTGGGAATTAGGGCTTTAGCATACAAATGGGGGGGGGGGTTAAAATTCAGTTCATTGCAGTATTCAATACCCATAGTCAGAATTTACCTACATGAAAAAATTGAAATTGTAATACAGTAAAATTTGAGTAATCCAGAGGGTTTGAAGGGACTTAACCTTAGCTAGGCTTGAAATTAAGAAACTTAAATAAAGTGACCTCTTAGAGAATTTTTTCCCCCTGAATAAACATCATCCCCACCTTCGTTTATGTTCTTGGTTGCACAATTTTACCTGTATAAGCATGTGTTTGTTTTCATGAAATAAAGGCACATGGCTATCATCAAGTTAACAAAGTCTTGGGTCAAGAAACCTTTCTTTTTTTTTTTTTTAAGATTTTATGTATTTATTTGACAGAGAGAGACAGCCAGCGAGAGAGGGAACACAGGCAGGGGGAGTGGGAAAGGAAGAAGCAGGCTCCCAGCGGAGGAGCCTGATGTGGGGCTCAATCCCAGAACGCTGGGATCATGCCCTGAGCCGAAGGCAGACGCTTAACGACTGAGCCACCCAGGCGCCCCAAGAAACCTTTCTAAAATGAAGAATCACAGGGATTACAGATGAGTATTATATGTTGTGAACATATTATATATTGAGAACAAAAACCTCTCCCCCAAGAAACCATCACTAAATGTCTAAAGACAGGCTTCTGCCTTCACTCCTAACTAACCACAACATCTGGCACCCAGTAAAACCTCGATTAATGTTTATTCAGGGGCGCCTGGATGGCTCAGTCTATTAAGCGTCTGACTCTTGATTTCT
Source organism: Ursus americanus (assembly GCF_024610735.1). Lineage (NCBI taxonomy): Eukaryota > Metazoa > Chordata > Mammalia > Carnivora > Ursidae > Ursus > Ursus americanus. The sequence goes on along the minus strand of NC_142150.1, from coordinate 35,228,037 downwards.
ACTCAGGTCCTGATCTCAGGGTTATAAGATGGAGCCCTGTGTTGGCTCTGTGCTCAGTGGGGAGACGGCTTGAGGATTCTTTCTCTGCCCTTCCCCCACCTCTCTCTCTCTCTCTCTCTCTGCCTCTGTCTCTCAAATAAACAAATAAATAAATAAATCTTTTTAAAAAATAAATGTTTATTCAATTGAATCACAGAGTCATGAACTACTGATCAAATAATACTTTCAGGAAAGAGGCCAGGATATCTCGGGGGCACAGAGGCTGGCGGAAGTTCCTACAGAAGTGTGGAAAAAGCAAAGTTAACTTCGTTCAATTAATAGATATGTTAATAGAGCACTTACTACACACAGAGATTGTGTTAAAAGAGGATCAGTGGAGCCAAGAAGACAGGCATGTTTTTATTTTTTATTTATTTATTTATTTTTCACATGCTCCTAACTGGAATTCATTTACTTTTTTTTAAATAATAATATTTTTTATTATATTATGTTAGTCACCATACAGTACATCCCTGGTTTTTGATGTAAAGTTCCATGATTCATTAGTTGCGTATAACACCCAGTGCCCCATGCAATACGTGCCCTCCTTACTACCCATCACCAGTCTATCCCATTCCGCACCCCCTCCCCTCTGAAGCCCTCAGTTTGTTTCTCAGAGTCCATAGTCTCTCATGCTTCATTCCCCCTTCTGATTACCCCCCCTTTCTTTATCCCTTTCTTCTCCTACAGATCTTCCTAGTTCCTATGTTCCATAGATGAGAGAAACCATATGATAATTGTATTTCTCTGCTTGACTTATTTCACTTAGCATTATCTCCTCCAGTGCTGCCCATGTTGCAGCAAATGTTGAGAAATCATTCTTTTTGATAGCTAAGTAATATTCCATTGTATATATGGACCACACTGAAACAGAGCTCCGGAGCGCACAGGGGCAGTGGGCTGCTGGCAGCTGGCGGTGACAGGCATGTTTTTAAAAATACCATGGGCCAAGATGGTGGAAAGAATGGAAACCCATGGAGAATGGAGAACGGAGAAAGGAGGAAGTAAGTGGTCCTGCTGAGCTGCAGTGGTCCAGACTGCAGTGGGTCAAGGAGGGAAGGACAAGGAGCCCATGCACTGGGCAGACTAAATGGAATTTCCTGAGTTGGAGGAAAGGAAGTGGCAGAGGTGGATAATGGGCCAAGAGAGAATGTGCCAGAAGAGCTTTCCTAGCACAAGTGACGGTTGGGCTAGACACTGAATGATAAGGGCAGTGCACTGAACAGAAAAACCAAGTGATGACATTGCCAAATCGGGACCAGCCTGGACAAGACCCCAGAGTGTATGGAGAGTGTGGTTGCTTTGGGACCCAGCAGATAGACTTTGGTGCCTTTCTGTCATCTCCCCCATCTCCCCAGTCTGAAGACCCGAATGTGATTCTCCCAAAGTATCCAGCAATTGCCCGCTGCGGCACGCTCAAAAATCAGGTCTTCCTTCCTGGAAATATCTTGAGATCCATGTCATTCTTGATGTTCCCCAGCTGCCACCACCACCTTTTATCAAAACCTTCCTGTCCTCTGTGTGGTTCGATAAAGGCTCTCTGTTCTCCTTAGGGACTACATAAAGGAATTACTCTTGCCCGTAAAGATATCATTGGCTCAGAGTTTTATTCTGTCTTGAAAAGAGTCAATGTCAGCCAAGGTCCTCGTAGCTTTACTCAAAGGATTAAGTAATTCTTTGAGAATTCCAAGCACCAAGACATAGCAAATGGGACAAATATTTGGAGATAGTACAACTGTCCTCCAACCGTACTGACTGTAAAAATAGTTTCTCAAGGTGCTTACCGTTATTTTAAATTTCTCAGCTATTTGTGTGTCATTAAGAGACCCAGACCAAACAGAAAGGAGAACTTCACATAAATAGCTGAGAAATTTAAAATAATGGTAAGCACCTTGAGAAACTATTTTTACAATCAGTACGATTGGAGGGTTACAAGCAAAATAGTTCCTAAATTCTGGGCAGAGAGAAGACAAACTAAGGAGTCTGTATTGGAACTAAAATTGGTCCTGTAGCTAAGATTAATATCAGCTGGAACTGACAGCCAGCCAGAAAGGGGAAAAACTATATAGGGGAGAATTTCTGGGTTTTGCCCCTCAAGACTAGGCATCAAATAATGCAAAAATAAAGGTAAAATTTGTCTGTTTCATAGCCTCATATTACAACAAACACTTAAAAAATTAATTTCTCTGTTATAATAAAAAAAAATCTTGCCATAACAAATCATAGTCTTTTTCCTCCTTATGTCTGAGCCCATACTGTGTTATCTCACTACATCCCTGGAAAGCAAGTGATGTTACTCTCCCCATTCCACAGTTGAGGAAACAGGCTCAGAATGATTGCACCACCTGTCTGAGATCTCCTGGGAATGATGAGGGCAGGATTCAAACCCTGACCTACTATTGTAAAAAGGCCTAGGGTAGAGACATAATCTTGGCTCCTTTGTGGACAGCCCGGCCAGGACCAGGGTAAGGCCAGTGAGGTGCCCAGAGCACAAAACTCAAAGAGATGCTCATTCTCAGATTCAGGCACTGACTCTGCCCTTGCATGACCCTGATAGTGAGCACTGACTTAGGAGTCATTGCTGTGTCACACGATCTCCAGGGGAGCTATGATGGTCAATTTTAATTGTCAACTGGCTAGGCTATGGCCCCAGCTGCTTAGTCTCACACCAGTCTAAATATTGCTGTGAAGATGTTTTTTAGATGTGATTACCATTTAAATCAGTAGACTCTGAGTAAAGCAGATGACCCTCCATAATGTGGGAGGGCCTCATCCAATCAGTTGAAGGCCTTAAGAGAAAAAAATAGGTTTCCTGAAAGAGAAGGAGTTCGGCCTCCAGACCGGCCTGCTTTGCAGATTCCAGACTCACTCCCCCACAATTGTGTGAGACAATTCCTTCAATTAAAAAAAAAATCAGATAGATGATAGATAGACAGATAGATGATAGATAGATAGATAGATAGATAGATAGATAGATAGATAGATGATAGATAGATAGATAGATAGATAGATGATATTCTATTGTTTGTGTTTCTTTGGAGAACCCTCACTAATACCAGACCTCAAAATCACTATCATCTAAGCAATTTAAAACAGGTACGTAACAGCTCAGCTGACCGAAGAACGCAGTGCAGTGGAAGTGAGCCTCATAACAGATAAAAGTGTGGATCCGAAGACAGACTGCCAGGGCTCAGTTCTAGACTTGCTGCTGGCTATCTGTATGACTTTGGGCAACTTTCTAAACTTCCCTGAGCTGTCACCTCCTCATCTGTAAATGGGAAGCAATATCAGCATTTACCTTGAAGGGCTGCTGTGGAGATTCCATGGGACGATATGTGTAAAATGCTCAGGGTAATGCTTGAGCTCATAAGAAGTCTGAAGAGGAGTCAGTATGTATCAGTTTGCTAAGGCAGCTGTAACAAGTATCCCAAACCGAATGGCTTATACAGCAGAAGGTTACTGCCTCACAGCTCTGAAGGCTAGGAGTCCAAAATCAAGGTGTCAGCCAGGTTGGTTCCTTCTGAGGGCTGCGAGGAAGGGGCTGTTCCCAGGTCTCTGTCTGGGGCACGTGGGTGGCCATCTTCTCCCTTTCTTTCTTCCCATAGTCTTCCTTTATGTGTGTCTTTGGGTCCAAATTTCTCCTTTTTATAAGACAGTAGTCATATTGGGTTAAGGCTCCCTCTAATGACCTCATTTTAACTCGATTTCCTCTGTAAGGGCCCTGTCTTCAAATAAAGTCACATTCTGAGATCTTGGCGGTTTGGATTTCAGCATGTAAATTTGGCAGGGGACAGAATTCAACCATTTACACGGGAATTACAAGGCCATTGGATTCATCTAGATAACAAGCTCCTTGTGGCCTGTGGTAGATTGGGTTTCCCTCAGATCAGACCCTGAGATAGAGGTTTTCAAGCCAGTGGTTTCGTGGGAGGTGATTTGAGGAAGTACAAATAGAGAAGTGGAGAAGAGAGATAGGAAAGGGGAAGAAGCCAGAGTAGGCCATGTCCACAGAGCACACCTCACAGGGAACGAGGTGTCTGGGAATTCACCTGCGAGTAGTCCTGGGGTCTGCTGCTAAGCCCTTCACTCCCTGGCCAGTGTTTACATTAGGAATCTCCCGGGCTGTGTGGCTGCAGCCATCCATCAGGGCTGAGGGGGGATGAGAGGGGCCCTGACATAGCCGAGCGCCACACCAAGATGGAGTCAGACTTCACGCTAGGGGAAGCGTGGGTGGAGGGTCTGATTTCTTTGCCAGAATTCCTTTTTTACAGGCTCCAGAAAGAACAGTCAGGATATCCTGTGAGAAATCCCTTCAGGCCACAGGTGCCGTCTCTCCTTGGCTGTGTATTCAGCCAGTATCGCAATAATGAATAAAAAGGGGCATTGTAATCATGCTGGATTGGGAGGTAGTAACCAGTCCCATTCCTTTTAGACTCTCTCAGCTTCGTCACTGAACAAAAAAAATCTATAGCATTGATTTTTATTGCTAAGCCAAAACACTCTATCTACCTTGTCAGTGATTGTCTCAGCCTGCAGAAGACTCCGGGTGTCCAGGCCCCTGGGCTGAGCGTGGAGACGTCAGCTCTTCCTTTCCCTTTTTGCACACAGGCCTTTCGGTCCCAAGAGGCTTTCCATCCTCCATCCTCTCTGTCTCTCTGTCTCTCCATCTCTATCTCTGCCTCTCTCTCGCCACTGCCTTGCCACTTCCAATATTTCTGGCTCTTTCGGTCCTCTTCAGACTTGCTTATGTAACTTCCTCACCCTCTATTATTACCAGCAATTAATATTTATTGCCATAAAATGATGAGAGTTCGTACATAACAGACTAATTCCAGAGACCCTCTTCTTTCCATCAAATCCTAATCCTTCCTCCATCCTATCTGCTCTTCTCAGATGCTGAGTCATAGTCTAGTGATATAGTGGCACTATTAATAATCCTTCACATTTTTATAGCTCAGGAAGTCAGCCAAGGTTAGAAAAGTTTCGAAAGGTCTTCTAGTGCAGAAGCCATGGTACTCAGTGTATAAAATCCCCCTTTCCTCTAAGACGGGAGTGGCAAACTGGTGGGAAATTGAGCCACCAGGTATGTTTTGCTTGCTACATGCAGGATTTTAAAAATCAAGGAACTTCCCATTTGAACTATTCAGTTGCAAATTTCTTGGGGGAAAACATCATATTGCAACCCCTGGTAACTTGGTTAGAGCCCAGAGGGGGTTGCTCTTTTGACAGGACAAGTCCCCACCCCATTCACAAGTCCCCACCCCAATTTTCTTCAGCCCACAGAGCTCAGTTGCTTAGCTCTTGATGTTTGAATCTTCTACGACAATCCCCAAGAAACCACAAGTGTCTGCTTGAGCACCCCTAGGGAAAAAGGAGCCGGCCACCGGCAAACACAACCCACTCCGTCTCTGAACACTTCATTCCAGAACCCCTCCTTAAACTCTGGAAGCCAAAGCACCCATCCCTGGCCCTAGCCCATCTCCTCAACACTAGACAAAGGAAGAGTTCCCCACTGAGCTTTCTCCAAAGTAAGCATCCCTGGTTCCTGGTCCAACTTGGTTTCTAGCTCCTTCGCCAACTACGTTTTTATTTTCTGGCTGTGATCCACTCTGTTTTTATTCCCTTGGAAGTATAAAATCAAGAGATGAAAGTTTTCCTCTTGTTAGATTCAACTCAAGCCTCTATCTTCCAGAATTCCATTCATGCACTAATGGAAGGAGAGTTTACTGAAACCCTTACCAGGCGCTGTGCCAGGCGCTGGCATCACATTGGCAAACAGCGAAAGCTCCGTGCCTGCCTTCCTGTGGCTCACATTCCAGTGGGGAGACAGCGTTGCTCTGCAATCTCCCAAAGACACGCAAGCATACACTGTGATGTAGACAAAAGAAATTCCCGATGATTCCAAGAATTGAGTCATAAAAAGAAAATGAAATTTTAACAAATCCAGGGGAAAACATGGGTGAATAATGTGATTATCTTGAAGGGACCTCTCTAATCACAACAGGAAACCTCAAAGTCACAAAGAATAAAAATGGATAAATCTAACTACATCAAATTTTAACATTTTTGGAAGCAGAAAGCTCCGTAAACATACTCAAAAGACAAACTTGGGAAAATATTCGCTATGCCAATGACAGACAAAGGACTGATTTCCCCACTACGCAAATTACTCTTACAAATCAATTGAGAAAGCACATAAAAAATTTACAAAAGAAATATCAATGATTCAAACAAATGAGACAATTCTGAACCTCATGAATAATGAAAGAAATACAAATTAAAATAACGAGATATTTTCTGAGTAAATATTGGCCATGATATTTTCGGAGTGATACTCCCCAGAGCTGTCAACATGGAGGGAAGCTGGGACACTCGTTCGCTGCACATCGCAATGGCCCTTCTACAGGAAACTCAGCCATTAGCTCGTTTTAAATGTTCTGATTCTGTTATTTTAATTGTTCCTACTCTTTATTCTTTCATCCAACTTATTCCCCATCCCATCATGGCTTCCAGAACTAGCTCACACCTGCACCTTCCGGGACCCTCATACCAACCCTGTGGATTCTACTCAGTCTATAATTTCGGGGAACTCAGGACAGCTGTGCTCCTGGCCTAGAGGGTTTCCACACAGCCCATCCCCGTTGCCTTAGCTCTCCTGCGAAATTCGACAACGGTCTGGTTAACTCCTTAGTGTCCCTGCCAAGGTTCCTGATAAAGGGGAAATCTGAGCTGTCCAGGGGTGTCTTTCTACCCCAAGTCCCTCACCTATAGTAGATGGTGATTCTAACAGGAAAAGCCATATAAATACCTAGAGATCATGGTGAAACTGAGTCACATCAGAAGCAGAACAGTGGTGCTGATGCCTGGGGTGGTTCCACGCCATGTAAAGAAACAGAAACTGGACGTTAATTCACTGACCACATCATTTGGAAGTGTCTGGTCTCCACAGAGACTGGTTGGGTCTCTGTGGTCTTCATGAGATAATAATATCACTAGATCTCTGTTCCCCCAGCGTGTTGGTCTCACACCCCTAATCCAATGCTTGCCCTGTAATGTCTGTGCAACCCCGCAAGCCATAAACAGGAAAGATTTACCTTATGTCATTTGTACTGTGAAAGCCATACTCATGCTGAAGGCACTTTTTCTTTAATTTAAATTCAATTAGCCAACATATAGTATTAGCTTTTGATATAATGTTTAATGATTCATTAGTTGTGTATAACACCCAGTGCTCATCACATCACATACCCCCCTTAATGCCCAGCACCCAGTTACCCCATGCCCCCACCCGCCTCCCTATCCGCAACCCTCAGTTTGTTTCCCGGAGTCAAGAGTTTCTCATGGTTTGTCTTCCTCTCTGATTTCTTCCCATTCAGTTTTCCCTCCTTCCCTTATTGTCCTCTGCCCTATTTCTTATATTGTGCATATGAGTAAAGCTATATGATAATTGTCTTTCTCTGATTGACTTATTTCACTTAGCATAATACCCTCCAGTTCCATCCATGTTGATGTAAATGGTGGGTATTCATCCTTTCTGATGGCTGGGTAATGTTCCATTGTACATATGAACCACATCTTTATCCATTCACCTGCTGAAGGACGTCTTGGCTCCTTCCACAGTTTGGCTATTGTGGACATTACTGCTATGAACATTGGGGTGCACATGCCCATTCTTTTCATTACATCTGTATCCTTGGGGCAAATACCCAGTAGTGCAACTGCTGGATCACTGGGTAGCTCTATTTTTAACTTTTTGAGGAACCTCCATGCTGTTTTCCAGAGTGGCTGTACCAGCTTGCATTCCCACCAACAGTATAAGAGGGATCCCCTTTCTCCACATCCTCATCAACACCTGTTTTTCTTGTCTTTCTCATCCCAGCCATCCTGACTGGTGTGAGGTGGTATCTCATTGTGGTTTTGGTTTGTATTTTCCTGATAAAAAGTGATGGGGAGCATTTTTTCATGTGTCTGTTGGCCATTTCTGTGCCTTCTTTGGAGAAGTGTCTTTCATGTCTTCTGCCCATTTCTTGACTCGATTATTTATTTTGGGGTTGAAAACAGTTTTCCGAATTGTCTTTCACTCGCCTGCAGGTTTGGATCTTCCCTCCTTGAAGAGCATCTGCTCCCCCGGGTGAACTGGGAAAGTGAACAATGCAACACCAGCCCCTCGATAGCAACTTTAAAACCACAGGTGCTGCAATAGCTGGGATCAGTTAATCATTCCTAGCTTAATTTGCCCCATTAATAAAAAGGAGCCAAAAATATATGAGAAGGCAGAAGGATGGACCTGAACATGAACTGAGAGTTCTTTCCTGTCAATCCTATGAATTTTTTTTTTTTACCATATCTTCCCTCATTTCATTAAGGATTTCAGCAAATGATAGTTGAGTGCTTCTTTTTAGTAAATGGTGCTGGGGAAACTGGATATCCACACGCAAAAGAACGAAGTTAGACCCTTACCTTACACCATATACAAAAATTAACTCAAGATGAATCAAAGATCTAAGCACAAGAGCTAAAACTACAAACTCTGAGAAGAAAACTTAGGGGAAACTTCACGACATTGGATTTGGCAATGATTTCTTGGAGGTGACACCCTTTGTAAATGGCCATCAAAAAACAAAAACAGAAGTGAAAATAACAAATGTTGGCATGGGTATGAAAAATTGAAACCCTTGTTCACTACTGGTAGAAATATAGATAGTGCAGCCGCTGTGAAAAACAGCAAGAGGTTCCTCAAAAAGTTAAACATAGATTCACCACAAGATCCAGCAATTCCATGCCTAGCGATCTACCCAAGAGAATTGAAACAGGGACTTGAACAAATGTTTTGTACATCGATATCCATAATAGCATTTCTCACAACAACCAAGATATGGAAACAACCTAAATGTCCACCCACAGAAAGATGGATAGAGAAAATGTGATATCTACATACAAGAGAATACTACTCAGCCTAAAAAAAAGGAAGGAAGTCCTGCCATTTGCAACAACACGGATAAACCTAGAGAATACGATGCTGAGTGAAGCCAGTCGTGGAAGGACAAATAGTGCCTGATTCTGTGTATATGATGGGGTATCTAACACAGTCAAACTCAGAGCAGCCGGGTCTCAGAGGCTGCTGCCTGTGTCCTCCTCTAGGATTTTGATGGATTCTTACACTGTTGGTGGGAAGGCAAGCTGGTACAGCCACTCTGGACAACAGCATGGAGGTTCCTGAAGAAGCTAAAAATAGAGGTACCCTATGACTCAACAATGCGCTACTGGGTATTTACCTCAAAGATACTGATGTAGTGATCTCAAGGGGCACGTGCACCCCAATGTTTATAGCAGCAATGTCCACAATAGCCAAACTATGGAAAGAGCCCAGATGTCCATCAACAGATGAATGGATAAAGAAGATGTTGTATATATATATACAATGGAATATTACTCAGCCATCAGAAAGGATGAATATTTACCATTTACATCGACATGGATGGAACTGGAGGGTATTATGCTGAGTGAAATAAGTCAATCAGAGAGAGACAATTATATGGTTTCACATATATAAGGAATATAAGAAAGAGTGCAGAGGATCATATGGGAAGGGAGGGAAAAATGGAATAGGAAGAAATCAGAGAGGAAGACAAACCATGAGAGACTCTTAATTATGGGAAAGAAATTGAGGGTTGCTAGAGGGGAGTTGGGTGGGGGGATGGAGTAATTGGTTGACTGCGTTAAGGAAGACACGTGATGAGATGAGCACTGGCTGTTATATGCAAGTGATGAATTACTGAACTCTACATCTGAAACTAATGATGTACTGTACAATATGTTGGCTAATTGAATTTAAATAATAATTAATTAATTAATTGATTAAAATCCAAAGAAACAAATTTCCTAGAAGGGTTGATTTCGAAAGACTACAGATATTCATCCCATTACAAGAAAAAATGCACTTGTTACTGCTGTTAATGTCTTTTTTAAATTTTTGTCTTCACACTATTATGCTTTAAATAAGGATAAAGATATGTTGAGAAAAAGAAAAAGACACAACGTTCTTTTCCACAACTTCCAGAATGGTTCATGGTTTTTGAAGAAAAGATGAGTGCAAACAGCTGAGACGGTCTTTCCCAATAGGATTCAAAGGATCAAGCGTACAGTGTCCAGGAAGCGTCTTGGTCTCCACGAACAGCCCTGCAGGTGCACCACGTTCCTGCAGGCAGGCTACTTTCCTTTCAACTTCTATCAGCTTTCCCTAATTTCTCGGGTGATTTAGCCTCCTCACTCTATATCTAAGTAAGGTTCAGGAGAAAATATTCTTTGAGGTTTGAATTCAGCATCAGGCAAAATGAGATTCAGAGCCTAGAGCGGTCTTAACCCTCTTTGAACTCCATTACCAATAAAATCTTTGAGCCAAAATGCCTCATCCTCTTTTTGCCCTCTATCCCCGTTGCTGACAAAAAGGTATGGGAGAGCCATGGGGGGTGGCGATGTTGGGGCTTGTGCTACTTTGTTCTTGTGGTCACGTGCACAAGGCTGTGATGAACCCACTTTCCCTTCCTTGAAGGTTAGACTAGTAGGATGTGAGGAAGGGGGCAGAGAAAGAAATCTGAGAAATATTTTCTCTCTCCTCTACTGATCTTCGTGACAAAAAAAATTTTTTGTGTGTGGTTTTTGTTGATCTTAGCTGAAGCATTAGGACTCTCCCAGATGACACCCACACCCGCACACAAAAGTAAATATATAAATGTACACTCGAACCGAAGGACCAAGATTGTGTGCTATGTGGGTTATACTCCACAATTCTACCTTACACTTAGGCCCTTATGTGCTAATCTAGTTAATGTGGTTTGGACCTACATTTGAAATCAATATATGTAAAAAATGGAAATCACAATTAAGATATTAGTATTGTCTCTCCCCCCGGTTTTATCGAGATGTAATTGACATACAACACTGTGTAGGTTTAAGGTGTGCAATGTGATGACTTCAGGCACATATGTGCTGTGAAATGTTCACCCCAATGAGGCTAGTTAACACATCCTTCACCTCCCATAATTACCATTTTGTTGTTGTTTTTATGGTGCGAACATTTAAGATTTCTCTCATAGCAACTTGCATGAATACAATACAGCACTGTTAACTGTAGTCACCATGCTGTTCATTGGATTCAAAACTTACTCCTCTTATTTCGGGAAGTTGGTACCCTTTGGCGAATATCTCCCCATTTCCCCAACCCCCAGCCTCTTGTAACCATCAGTTTACTCTGTTTCCATGAGTTTGACTTTTTAGATTCCACATAAACATGAGGTCATACAGTATTTGTCTTTCTCTGTCTGACTTATTTCACTTAGCATGATACCCTCTGGTCCATCCATGTTGTTACAAAAAGTGAGATTCTCCTTTTTTATGGCTGAATAATATTCCCGTGTCTGCGTGCACCACATTTTCCTTAACCATCTATCCGTCCATAGACACTTAGGTTGTTACCATGTTTTGGCTACTGTGAATAATGCTGCAGTAAGCACGGGAATGTGGCTAGCTCTTAAATATCACACTTTCATTTTCTTTGGATAAACTACACAGAAGTGGAATTGCTGGTTCACATGGTAATTCTATTTTTAATCTTTTGAGGACCCTCCCTACTGTTTTCCATTGTGGTTGTACCAATTTATGTTCCCACCAATAGTGCACAAGGATCCCTTTTTTCCACAACCTTACCAACATTTGTGATCTCTTACCTTCTTGAGAGTAGCCATTCTAACAAGTGTGAGGCAGTATCTCATTGCGATTCTGATTTGCATTTCCCTTGTGGTTAGCAACGCTGAGCATCACTATGAACCTGTTTCACGTACCTGTTGTCCATTTGCATGGTTTTTTTGGGAAAATACCTATTCAGGTCCTCTACCCATTTTTCTTTAAGATTTTATTTATTTATTTGACAGAGAGAAAGACAGTGAGAGAAGGAACACAAGCAGGGGGAGTGGGAGAGGGAGAAGCAGGCTTCCCGCTGAGCAGGGAGCCCGATGTGGGGCTCGATTCCAGAACGCTGGGATCATGACCTGAGCCGAAGGCAGAGGCTTAACAACTGAGCCACCCAGGTGCCCCGGTCCTCTACCCATTTTTAATCGGATTGTTTGTCTTATTGCTATCTAGTTGTATGAGTTCTTTATATATTTTGGATACTAAGCCCTTATCAGACACATGGTTTGTCAGTAGTTTCTTCCATTCATAGGTAGGCTTCCCATTTTGCTGACCATTTCTTTTGCTGTGGAGAAGGTTTTTAGTCTGATGTAGGCTCACTTGTTGATTTTTGCTTTTTGCCTTAGCTTTTGGTGTCAAAAGGCCTTGGCTGTCATCACGCACCCATGGCTCTTTGTGGGCATGTGCGCAGTAGTGAAGGCTGGTGACGAGAGTCAGGCTGTGAGCGTGTAAGTGCACAGAAGGAGGGGCTAGCCTTGACTGCACACATGGCAGTGGGGGTCAGCTGCGGGGGTCTAAGGTGGAATTTTGCACTCACGCAGCCACAGAGACCTGGGCTGGCAGCTGGTACAGAAGGGGCAGGGACAAAGAAGTGGGAGGGACTCAGGTGGCTGGCATCTGCAAACACAAAAACCCGTGGGGTGAAAACCAGTGAAATCTGGATGGGATCCATGACTATGCTGGCTGCTGGTTTCTTCAGGGGTAAAAGCTGCTGGGTTTCTTTGCAGAGCAAGTCACTGGGAACTATGGTCACTTACACTGTGTAGCTGATACTGGTAGTCCCTGCTCTTCTTCCTTGTTCATAGCCATCTCTGGGTGGGGTAAAACCAAGTGAGTCCTTTGTGCATTGCCCTGAAAGGCTGAGGACACTGGTCATTCACTCTAATCTCCCATTTCTTGGTGAGGGGAACTCTTTCTAGGTGGGGAGCTCCTTCTTGGCACTGAGCAGTACCAACATGGGGTATGGAATGAAGCACGCTAAATGCAGCTGCTTTTCCTTCCCTATTTCTGGGACTATTCTCAGACTTTTTTGTTATTGTTCCACTGTGTTGCTGAAGCTTCTCAAGTGGATTTCATGAGCTCTCCCAAGGCTGTTTTGTTCCTAAATAGTGCCTAATTATTGGTCTTTACGGGGTTTCCTACACTGCCATCTTGGTGACACCACTTTTTGAGATACTAAGTAATAAGATGAATATAGCTCTTTGGTCTCTTGACGTATTGAGTTAAACAGATCCATTCAAAGTTTGGAGGTCTGTTTTCTTCATCTTTTCTATATCATTTTTGGTAGATTGAGGCCAAAGTAGAATAGCTGAAAACTTATGCCAAAACCCAGTGCCTAAAAAAAAATACACACTTGGAAGCTGAAGGGGATAAAAAGAAAAAAAGCTCCCATATTACCAACTGGATTTGATTACTCGGGGCTCTCTAGAGATACAGAACCAACAAGAGATATATAGATACAAAGGGTTGATCCAATGTTAAGTATTCTTATCACAAAATAATAATAATAAATAGGGAGGGTGATAGGAAACTTTTGGAGGTGATCTATTTATGACATAGAAGGAGATTTATCACAAGTAGTTGGTTCCCTGGATCCTTATATGGAGGCTAAAACAATCCAGCACACCCAGAAGAGCACAGGTGTGATTCAGTCTGAAGCCTGAGAACCAGGGAAGTCAACAGTGTGAACCCCAGTCCAAGTACAGAAGAAAACTGCTGTCCCAGCTCCGGCAGTCAGGCAGAGAAGTGGTAATGAATTCTCCCTTCCTCTGCCTATTGTTCTACTCAAGACTTCAGTGGATCGGATGACTGCCACCATTTGGGGGAAGGCATCTTGCTTTATAGGGTCCATTGATTCAAATGCATTCAAATATCTTCTGGAAGCATCCCCACAGATTTGCCAGAAATTGTGTTTAGCCAAATATCTGGGCACCCTGTGACCCAATCAAAGTTGACATATAAAATCGGCCCTCAGAAGATTCTAGTTCCTAAAAGATTATGTGTAGAGTCTATTTTCAGACACAGACCTATCAAGAACAAGACAAGGTTGTCCACTCTCGCCACTTTTATTCAACATAGTACTGGAAGTCCTAGCCCAGCGAAGAAAATGAAATAAAAGGCATCCAAATCGGTAAGGAAGAAGTAACACTGTCTCTATTTGCGAATGGTATGATACTGTACAGAGAAAACCTTAAAGACTCAAAAAAAGAATTAGAACTAATAAATAAATTCAGTAAAGTTTCAGGATACAAAATTAATGTACACAAATCCGTTGTGCTTCTATACACTAATAATGAAGGAGCAGAAAGAGAAATTAAGAAAACAATCCCATTTATAATTGCAACAAAAATAATAAAAATACCTAGGAATAAATTTAGCCTAGGAGGTGAAAGCCCTATGCTCTGAAAATTATTATTATTATTATTATAAGACATCAATGAAAGAGATTGAAGACAATAAAAACAAATGGAACGATATACCGTGCTTGTGGATTGCAAGAATTCATATTGCTAAAATGTCCACACTACCCCAAAGCAATCTACAGATTCAATGCAATCCCTTTCAAAACACCAATAACATTTTTCACAGAACTAGAACAAATAATCCTAAAATTTATTTAGAACCACAAAAGACCCCAAATAGCCAAAGCGATCTTGAGAAAGAAGAACAAAGCTGGAGGTATCACGAACCTGGATTTCAAGATATATTACAAAGCTGTGGTAATCAAAACAGTATGGTGGTGACACAAAAATGTACACATAGATCAATGGAATAGGATAAGAAGCCCTACACTTATATGGTCAGTTAGTCTATAACAAAGGAGTTAAGAAGATACAATGGGGAAAAGACAGTCTCTTCAACAAATGGCGCTGGGAAAACTAGACAGCAGCATGAAAAGAATGAAACCTGACCACTTTCTTACACCATGAACAAAAATGAATTCAGAATGGATTAAAGACCTAATTGTGAGACCTGAAACCATAAAACTCCTAGAAGAAAACATAGGCAGTAATTTACTTGACATCGGCCGTGGAAACATTTTTCTGGATATGTTTCCTCAAGCAAGGGGAACAAAAGCAAAAATCAACCATTGGGACGACACCAAAATAAGCAGCTTTTGCACGGTCAAGGAAACCATCAACAAAACAAAAGGGCAACCTACTAAATGGGAGAAGATATTTGTAAATGATCAATCCACTAAGAGAGTAGTATACAAAATATATGAAGAATTTATGCAACTCCACACACACACACACACACACACACACACCCCTAATCTGATTAAAATGGGCAGAGGACCTGAATAAGCATTTTTCCAAAGAAGACAGACAGACGGCCAACAGACACAGGAAAATATGCTCGATATCACTCATCATCATGGAAATGCAAATCAAAACTACAGAGAAATATCACCTCACACCTCACACCTATTCTAGTCGGAATAGCTGGAATCCAAAAAACAAGAAAGATCAAGTGTTGACAAGGATGTGGAGAAAAAGGAACCCTCATTGACTGTTGGTGGGAATGCAAATCAGTGCAGCCACTGTGGAAAACAGTAAGGAGGTTCCTCGAAAAATTAAAAATAGAAATACCATACAATCTAAAAATTCCACTACCGGGTATTTACCCAAAGAAAATGAAAACACTCATTCAAAAAGATATGTGCACCCTTATGTTTATTGTGGCATTATTTACAATAGCCAAGATATGGAAGCAATCCCAGCATCCCTCAATAGATGAATGGATCCTGATGCGGGGCTTGATCCCAGGTCCCTGGGATCATGACCTGAGCCAAAGGCAGACGCTTAACTGACCAAGCCACCCAGGTGTCCCAGCTGTAGTTCTCTTTATACATAAAATCTTCCTTCTTATTATTTTACAATCCCTTAAAGACAATCATACTTTTTTTGTGTGTTTAAAAACATGGACATTTAGGGGTGCCTGGGTGGCACAGCGGTTAAGCGTCTGCCTTCGGCTCAGGGCGTGATCCTGGCGTTATGGGATCGAGCCCCACATCAGGCTCCTCTGCTATGTGCCTGCTTCTTCCTCTCCCACTACCCCTGCTTGTGTTCCCTCTCTCGCTGGCTGTCTCTATCTGTGTTAAATAAATAAATAAAATCTTAAAAAGAAAAAAACATGGACATTTATTATTATAAAATCAACTGGTTTAATAAAAAAACATTATATTTAAAGATGATTTAATACACATGCATGTTAAAATAAATATACTTTTGAGTGCAAACAAGTGGTTACCCAAAGGAGAAACAAGACCTCCTATTAGTTGTAATAAAAGCTACCCCTGAAAAGTTAGAAGGTCTTACACAAAAGTATTTATATTGTGTTCTTCTACTGCTCCTCATGCTTGCTTTTAAAGAATCAGAATTTAAACAGAATATGAAAAAAATCAATTATAAATAAATATAAAAATATACCTGTATAAGATTTTTATTGAAGACATGATTATCATTGTACAAATGCCTACATGTGAGATTATAAATAAAGTAAAATGTTGAAGGACCAAAAAAAAAATAGATGAATGGATAAAGAAGAAGTGGTATATATACACAATGGAATTTTACTCAGCCATAAAAAACAATGACATTTTGCCATTTGTGACAACATGAATGGACTTAGAGGGCATTATGCTAAGTGAAATGGGTTAGGGAAAGACAAATGCCATGTGACTTCACTTATAAAACAAATTAAAAAACAAAAAAAACCAGACTCAAATACAGAGAACAAATTAAATTGGTGGTCGCCAGAGGGGAGGTGGGTGGGGCCGTGGGCGGAACAGGTAACAGTGATTAAGAGGTACAAACTGCCAGTTGTAAAATAAAGTCACAGAGACGAGAAGTACGGCACAGCGAACATAGCCAATGATATTGTAATAATGTTGCACGGTGACAGACGGTGACTACCCTTACCACGGTGAGCCCTGAGTCATGTACAAAATTGTCAAATCACTGTGACATACACCTGAAACTAATGTAACAGTGTATGTCCACTGTACTTCAATAATAAAAAATAAAAAATAAAAAGAATGAGACCCGTCAATGAGATAAGCAAAAACTCTTGGCACAGAACCCGACACACATTAGGTAATTAATAAATGTTTTCACTTAATATATATTTATTAATATATGCAAGTGGAAAGTCACCATAAATGCCATTTCTCCCAGCGCCTTCTCACATTAATCAGAAAGTGACCCCTAAAACACACTACAACCTCGTTCTATTTGCATCCACTTGGTGCACCCCTGAAGCAACCGTATTTACATCAAATACTGTACATGCATCTAAGGTCATTCATTTATGGGCAATTCCTTGTCACTTACCAAGTACAAGGTGGAAGGAACGTTGGCAGCTCCCACCATGACCAAAATAGCACACTCACTATCTAGCATTTTCCCCATTTATATATATTTTTAAGTTGAAGGCTTTTCCTGACTTTAAGCATGTAAGAAGCCCAGCAAGGGGTGATTTCTTCAGCCCTACTGACACACAACAGGAGTTAATGAAAATGTGTTGCCCTCTTGAGAGGGACAAGTTGATGGCCATTTTGAGGTATCCCTAAGGGAGGTCACAGGCAGAGAAGGAAAAGTATATCAATGAAAGAGCAGATGCCTCCAAAAGTGTATTTCCCCAACTTCACCATTTTGCTAAGAATCAGTCCTCCACCAACGTCACGGCCACACGCCTGCGAGCTTTCTCTGGCCTAATACGTACTTTAGGCGAAGCATACAGTCTTGTGTGGAAATCAAACCCCGTGCCCGGGATGCACCATTTGCTGCTCCTTAAATGAAATGCGTGTGCATCCCTCCATCTCCACCACCACAGGCCACCAGCCCTCGTTCCCACCCATCACACTGCAGCCAAAGGGATCTTTTTCAGATTCAGGTCCAAGCACTTCATGCCCCACTCTTGGAGTAAAGTCCATGAGCCCCTAAGCGAGTCCGCAAGGCTCTCTCTGACCTAGTCACTCCTGAGTCCTCCAGCTGCCTCTCACACTCAGCCCTTCTCCTTATGCTGTAGCCGGTCTGGCTTCCCTCCACAGCTCAACCCATGACCATGACAGACTTACTCTTTAAGCTTCCGCATAAACATTAGTTCCTCGGGAAAGCCTTTTCTGACCACACCAAACTAGGTCAGAACCCTGCTATACAGTGTAACAATACCCTTGTGCTGTTCCTTCCCACTTTCCAAAATCATATGAAAAAAATCAGTTAACTGTCATGGTTTATATCTGTCTGTGCCCCAAGTTCTAATCCCCATGAAGGAGGAACCATGTTTATCTTATTTATTTCTATATTCCTGAACCTGGGATTATGTCTGAAACATAGTAGACAGTCAGTAAACATTTGCTGAATTGATGAATAAGATTGTGAAATCTCCATGGAGACATTTTCCAAGTAATATTTCTAGCAGATATGAGATCATTAAAAGGTGGCAGTCAGAGTCATAGTTATCTGTCTTCAGACCATAAAGGAAATGTCCTACAGGGGATGGAAGTAGGTAGTGGTTTTCATGCCTGGAGAATAGAAAACAGCTTGAGATGGTCCTTGAAAAATCCTTCAGAAATAAAATAGACAATTATCATATGGTTTCACTCATTTATGGAACATAAGAAGTAGGAAGATCAGTAGGAGAGGAAAGGGAAGAAGAAAGGGGAGTAAACAGAAGGGGGAATGAAACATGAGAGACTATGGACTCTGGGAAACAAACTCAGGGCTTCAGAGGGGTGGGGGGTGGGGGAACGGGATAGGCTGGTGATGGGTGGTGGGGAGGGCACGTATTGCATGGTGCACTGGGTGTTATACGCAAGTAATGAATCATGGAACTTTACAACAAAAAAATAAATAAATAAAATAAAATAAAAAGAAAGAAAGAAAATAGATCTTCTGACATTTGGTGATCAAGAAATATTCCAGGAAGTTTTATGTGGGACTCAGTTCAACTCTACATCAGATCAAATTATTTCCAATAATTAATGCAAATCATTACATCTTCTTTTATTCTCCAGTGTCTTGGTCCTCCACGCTCTCTTGGGAAGTAGGCTAACGTAGTCTAGGTGAACATTTCCCAGTTTACATCTCCTTTCCCCTCTATTTTTCCTTCCTCTCTTTAGCTATTTGTATTTTCTATGACAAACACCTAATTTGGATATGATTGAACGCTGAGAAAGGTTTCTTTGGTCAAAGCTGATTTCCACCCTACTACCCACAACCAAAGAATGTAACTGTCCTCACTCTGCAAGCAAGAAGCTATTGTTTTGTAATTATTCAAATGCAAAAGTTAGCTTAGTAGCTTGAATTTTTTTGAATTCAAGTAGCTGAGAAAACACTCAGCAATACCCAGGACAGGTAAGAAAGTCAATTTTACATTTTATAGCATGTTATTATTTATAAAACCCTTTGGCATTCCATCTCCCTTGATCCTGGCTGTAATCATAGCAAGGCAGAAATTTTTACTGATGTGAAAACTGGGGCAGATAATTTCTGACTGAAGGTCATAGAGCTAATAAAGAAATTGCTGGAACGCAAAGCTACATATTTTTTTTTGCTTCAATATGTCTTTGTAATTATGAAATCTGGTTTATGTGCTAAGGAGAGAAGCCAAACCCCAAGGATGGTTTGCAGGAACTTCTGAATTGATGGAGCTCAAGTCTTAGTCTACTTGGGAAACCTTCAGCCCGTTGAGAGCTTTCTTCAGAGCCTCCTTCACTTCCTTGTTTCTCAAGCTGTAGATCATTGGGTTCAGCAGAGGGATGACCACGGTGTAAAATACGGACACAATCTTATCCTCCGCAAGGGATTTGCCCATGTTACCTTTCAGGTATATGAATATGAGTGTCCCAAAGAAAAGAGCCACTGCGGTCATGTGAGAAGCACAGGTGGAGAAAGTCTTGGCTTTGCCACCTGCTGTACGAATCTTCAGAATAGCCTGAATGATGAAAACGTAGGATATCAGAACCACTGAAATGCTGGTTGTAATGACCAAGAAAGCTAGGAGGTAGATGACCCGTTCCTGTGACTTGGTATCACTACAGGCAAGTTTCAGCAGGGGTGGGAGGTCACAGAAGAAGAAGTTCACGTGGTTGGATTTACAGAAGGAGATCGAGAAGGTACACCCAGTGCGGATCACAGCATTGACCATGGCACCAGCATAGGCCCCCACCACCAGCCCCAGGCAGGTCTGCGGTGTCATGGCGGTGGCATAGAGGAGGGGGTTACACACGGCTACATAGCGATCATAGGCCATCACAGCCAACAGGAAACATTCAGTGCTAGCACAGAGGGTAAAGAAAAAGAACTGAGTGGCACAGCGCTCATAGGTGATGGCCATCTTATCAGTACCCAAGGTCTCAAGCCATTGAGGGACAATGACAGAGGAGTAGCAAACGTCCAGGAAGGAAAGGTGGCAGAGGAAGAAATACATGGGGGTGTGGAGACGAGGGTCTCTCTGAATCAGCACGATCATGCCCAGGTTGCCCACCATGGTAATGAAATAAAGGACCAGAAACACAAAGAAGAGACCCATCTGCAACTCTGCTGACAGGTGGAACCCCAGCAGAATGAATTCTGTCACCACGGTGCCATTCTCCGCCATGAATCCTAGGTCGTCCACTGAAATAAGAAAATAAAATCTCATTGAAGATCAATTAAGGTGATTGATCGTTCTCAGCAATGATAAAAATCTTAGATTTGTCAAGCCCTTCACATTTTTTACAACCTTTATTTCATTTCATCTTTTGGAAATCCTTCGGAGCGTATATTGTTAATCCCAATCTTGAGAGAATCATATGAGGGTCAGAGAGGTGAAGTGACTAGTTCCTGATTTCATAGCAAAGAGGCAAAGCTGGAGCTGGAACTCTGTTCCTTAGACATTTCCACATTTCTGACAGGTGCCAAGTTGGAAACCTTCATCAGCCTCACTACAGAGCCAGAAAACACCCCTTCTCTGGAGAAACCCTAACACTGTAGTATTAAGTACATGGGCTTTGAAACAGACCCAGGTTCAAATACCTTGAGACCTCGGACAAGTTAATTCATCTTTCAGAACCTCAGTCTCCTTGTTGGCATAATAGGGATTTCAACGTCAAGGTTGCAGCACTGCTGTGAAGAACTTAAGATATGTACCATTCCTAGCACATGGTCTGATTCACACACTAAGAATTATTTTTTTCTAAATTCTGCAATAACAGAGTAACGTGTTCCTGGGTTCGTGTACATTTTGGAATCTTTTTATCTCCAAGTCCACAGCCCTTGGCATCCCAATATCAACTCTATCTTTCTTTGTGATTGTTTTTGATATGCGTGTGAACACCATGGAGCGAGATGCAAGAGAGCGAGCCACGAAGAACAGCTCTGTTAGAACCCCTATAACCTGTTGCCTGCCAAGTCACCTCTTCCTTGCTGTTCCTGCCAAGCAGCCTGGCCTGGTTTCCAAATTCTCCTCTTATTCCAAAGGACCTGTCCCATTTTTTTAAATGCCAGATCATTATCAATCCATGAGCTACATGAATCGAGCCATTCCAGAACTAGCCTGCACAGCTCATTAAGGGACAAAGGCATCACGCTGAGTTGAGAATTCTAATACAGATAGAGTTCTTGCCAAGTGTTTGGACAATCTTGTCTCTGCACCTTGGGATGCTGGCGATTTGGGGTAATGGGAATACTGAATGTAGACTTCAAAGCTGGTTATTTTTGTCCTCCTTCCATCCTTGAAATAAAAATGGAATTTGAGAAAGATCTCATAGGATTTCAGATAAATAAGAAAATGAAACTTTGATCAATGTTTGACAAAAGCTGATCTATGGATGAAATAAAGGTCAGCATCTGGTGTTTTTCCCCTGCTGAATTCCTGACAATGTGAACATTTAGGAGGGTTTTTTCTTCCCCCTTACGGCCTAATCTAATCTTGACCTTCCGCCAAAACAATGATTTGCTGTGTTCTAAAAGGAATTCACACAAATCATCCTGACCAAAGGCAGAAACAGAGAGAGAGAGAGACTATATTCATTTATTATTCATTAAGAATCTACTGAGAATTTACCATGTGCCCCGCATTCTTCTGGTTGCTCAGAACAACACAAAGATCGTTGCCCTCGTGGAGCAGGCATTCTAGCAGAGAGCCAGGCACATGCAATTTATTTTTTTTAAAAAAGAAGAAGTATATTTTCTACCATGATAGATGATGACAAGTGCTGTTAACACACACACACACACACACACACACACACACACACACACACACCCCAGGGTGTGGGGAATTGGGAGAGCCAAAGTAAAGAAGGGGGTATTAAATAGGACCAGCAGAACCCAGAGCAATCTACACTTTCAATGCTATCCCGATCAAAATACCAAGGACATTTTTCAAAGAACTGGAACAAACAGTCCTTAAATTTGTATGGAAACAGAAAAGGCCCCGAATCTCCAAGGAACTGTTGAAAAGGAAAAACAAAGCTGGGGGCATCACAATGCCGGATTTCGAGCTGTACTACAAAGCTGTGATCACAAAGACAGCATGGTACTGGCACAAAAACAGACACATAGACCAATGGAACAGAATAGAGAGCCCAGAAATGGACCCTTGGCTCTTTGGGCAACTAATATTTGATAAAGCAGGAAAAAACATCCGGTGGGAAAAAGACAGTCTCTTCAATAAATGGTGCTGGGAAAATTGGACAGCTACATGCAAAAGAATGAAACTTGACCACTCTCTCACACCATACACAAAAATAAACTCCAAATGGATGAAAGACCTCGATGTGAGACAGGAATCCATCAAAATTCTAGAGGAGAACAGAGGCAGCAACCTCTACGACATCGGCCAAAGCAACCTTTTTCATGACACATCCCCAAAGGCAAGAGAAACAAAAGATAAAATGAACTTATGGGACTTCATCAAGATTAAAAGTTTCTGCACATCCAAGGAAACAGTCAGAAAAACTAAGAGGCAGCCCACGGAATGGGAGAAGATATTTGCAAATGACACTACAGATAAAGGACTGGTATCCAAGATCTACAAAGAACTTCTCAAACTCAATACACGAGAAACAAATAAACAAATCAAAAAATGGGCAGAAGATATGAACAGACACTTTTCCAATGAAGACATACAAATGGCTAACAGACACATGAAAAAATGTTCAAAATCATTAGCCATCAAGGAAATTCAAATCAAAACCACACTGAGATACCATCTTACGCCAGTTAGAATGGCAAAAATAGACAAGGCAAGAAACAACAATTGTTGGAGAGGATGTGGAGAAAGGGGATCCCTCCTACATTGTTGGTGGGAATGCAAGTTGGTACAGCCACTCTGGAAAACAGTGTGGAGGTCCCTTAAAAAGTTAAAAATTGAGCTACCCTATGACCCAGCCATTGCACTACTGGGTATTTACCCCAAAGATACAGACGTAGTGAAGAGAAGGGCCATATGCACCCCAATGTTCATAGCAGCAATGTCCACAATAGCTAAATTGTGGAAGGAGCCGAGATGCCCTTCAACAGATGACTGGATTAAGAAGTTGTGGTCCATATATACGATGGAATATTACTCAGCTATCAGAAAGAACGAGTTCTCAACATTTGCTACAACATGGACAGCACTGGAGGAGATAATGCTAAGTGAAATAAGTCAAGCAGAGAAAGACAACTATCATATGATTTCTCTCATCTATGGAACATAAGAACTAGGATGATCGGTAGGGGAAGAAAGGGATAAAGAAAGGGGGGGTAATCAGAAGGGGGAATGAAACATGAGAGACTATGGACTATGAGAAACAAACTGAGGACTTCAGAGGGGAGGGGGGTGGGGGAATGGGATAGACTGGTGATGGGTAGTAAGGAGGGCACGTATTGCATGGTGCACTGGGTGTTATACACAACTAATGAATCATCGAGCCTTACATCAGAAACCGGGGATGTACTGTATGGTGACTAACATAATATAATAAAAAATCATTAAAAAAAATAAAAATAAAAATAAATAGGACCAGCAGAAGGTTTGTTGAAAAGGTGACACTGTAGCAGAAATGCTGGGGATCGGGTAACTATTCACACTTATTTGCAGATTGTTATCCACAACCAGTAGAAAATGAAGACACGAATCATCACTACGAGACCATCCCACTCCCAGGACAAAACGTATGGAGTTTTTCAGGTCCTCGTGAGATATTTTCAAAACAGCTTTGTTCACAAGTATCAGCTCCTAAAACAGAGAGAAGCCCCTGAGGTATTGGGGTCTCAATGGTCAGCCTACAATCACAGTGTAAAGAAACAGCTTGGAGAGTCCTCAAAAAATTAAAAACAGAATTACCATATGATCCACTAATTCCATCACTTGGTATTTACCCAAAGAATATGAAAACACTAATTCGAAAAGAAAGATGCACCCCGATGTTTCTGGGAGCATTAAATACAATAGCCAAGCTATGGAAGTAACCCACGTGTCCTTCCATAGATGAATGGATAAAGAAGGTGTGGTAATATATATGCCATGGGCTATTATTCAGCCATTTAAAAAAATAAGATCTTGCCATTTGTAGCAACATAGATGGACCTAGAAGGTATAATGCTAAGTAAAATAAGTCAGATAAAGACCGATACCATATCATTCCACAAATACCATGTGATTTTACTCTTAAATTCCAAATTTAGAACTTAAGATATAAAACAAACGAGACTCTCTCTCTCTCTCTTTTTCTCTCTCTCTCAAATAAATAAATAATGGCAGGAAGACAGCCTTCCCTGTGTGCTGGATACTGTTCTAGCTTCTTCACCTCAAGCGCCCCATTTACTTCTCACAACAGCCCACCCCAGGCCACATTGTCATTGTCCCTAGTCATGGACCGGAAGACAGAGGCCTGCAGAGACGAAGTAATGTGGTTGAGGCGAAACTACACCAGGATTTGAACCACATCCGTGGGTCTCCCAGCCGGGTCCCCAGCCACTATCCACTTCCTCCTGAGTCTGGTCATAATGAGTTATCACGTAAGGAACACCTCTTTTATCCCCAGAGTGTTTGAGCAGCTTTACATAAATCACCCACTACATTTGGGCAAGGAGGAAAGTAACAAGTTCGATAAAGATTTGGGGGGAAATTGTTCGAATTCTGAGTCGGAAACACTGCACGTGTCCCCCTTTTGTCGTAACACTTTTATTTGTCATGTCTCGTCTGCAGGTGTGGGAGGGTAGAAGGAGGCACGGGGCTCCCGCTGGAATCAGACTCTAATGAGGACTGTGCGGCCACCAAGGAGCCACCTACCTCTAGCACAGCTTAGAGCAGCAAGGCAAAAGCCGTGTGAACCAGCCGTGCTCCGGGCTCCTCCTCCTCGTCTACCTACCTGCCCTTTGCCCAAATCTCATCCCTCATATTTAATTTATTGTATCTTACTGCGTGCCACACATTTTTTTTTATAAGCCACTTCGAGTCACTTTTGGAAAGAAGTATTGATGAATAAATAAATACAAACTAAAATTGCCTGTTTGCCAAATGCCAGCACAAATAGAATAAGCAGCCCTATCATCATCGGACCGATAAGAGTGCCGCCAGAAGACTTTGCCAAATGGGTTCTGGAAAGACCCAAAGTGCAGGAACGGTGGTTTGGCCTAAATCAGACTGATCTACGGATGATCAAGAAAGGCAGAAGCTCAAGGGAGAAAATGGAAAGCTTAGGAAGGTCTCCAGATCTGTGCTGCTGTAGCCAGCTCCTGAAACCTTCATAAATTCAGAGTCCCAAGATGACCGTGCCTCCATTTTGAGACGGTGAGCAGCACGGAGGGTCCCTTCGCTCAAAACACATCTGCATGTGATTCCTAAGAGTATCGAGTGGGCCCATTTCATGGACAGAGGACATTTTTAAGGAAAACCAAAGTTGCTGAATGTCTGCTGACCCACAGAGGAGCTGGAAAGGTTGGCTCCTCCAAAACCAGGTCCACCTTGCCTCTGACACACTGTCTAAATTCCTGAACCCGTCCAAAAGGATTGCTCATGCTAGCTAGAACAGCCGGTTGGTTTCCTGACGATTAAGTTTAAGGAAAACACATAGCAGCTCCACAAAATCTTCAGGCAGAGAGAAGACCCGTCAGGGGGGCGGGGGGGCCTGTCTCAGTGCAGCCTCAGAGGAAAATATTTCGTCCCAGGCAACCTAGATAAACCAAATTGCTGGGGAAATACGAAGAGATCACTGAAGCAGCCATTGCCTGTTTTTGAAGCCTGTAAAATACCTGAAATTGCTGACTTGTAAGGATGCACAGGAAGAAAGCGAATCCTTAATGCCGCCATGAACCCACCACGCTCCACGCTGTCGAGCAACATTGACATTTCACATTCTCAACGATCTGTTATCTGATCATTGATCCAACACAGAAGTAGTTTACTTCCGGACAGGCCTCCCTCGGCGGACTTCTGTGAGTCTAGGTTATCCTTCCCCTACATTCATCACGTCTGCTCAAGACCCACGGCCCACAGTAAAAGCACCTAAGATGGGTAATTCTCACAGTTTCCAGAACTCTCTCCAAGGAGAAAGACCTCAAGATCACCTGCTCTTTGAGATTATGGCTGCTTCCCCCAAACTTCCACGGAACCTCAGAAAACTAACAGGGGTTTCAGAAGAAAGAAAGGCCGGCAGACTTCCGTCTTTATGACGTGCCACCTGTCATCTCAGAGCGGGGGAAACACTGGCCTAGGAGCCTAGAGGCCACTACGGATCAAACGAGAAAATGTGTGGGTAGATGATTTTAAAAGTCGAAAGCTTGCACTGGGAAGGGATTGCCAGACGTGCCCAGACGCCATCTTTATAAGAGCGCACGCTGTGGAAAATATACTGCCATGGATCTGAGGAGTATTTATTTAGCTCAGCAGAACGAATCCACTTAGATCTTCCAAGGCAGGTTTAAAGTTATTTAAAAATGGCAAGATACAAAGGTGGTATGATGTGCCTGAAGTTATGCGGCCACTGCTCCTCAGCTGGAAGTATGCAACAAAGATTTTTAGAAGATCTGCTTTTATCCTCTGTGCCAGGCAGCGTCCCGGACGCTGGTGATGTCGTGATGAATATATAGAACCAAAGAGACACGGATGACAGTCCCCCCTCTGCCACTATGACAGAACTGCTATCATCTGCTTGTGATGACCTGAAGAGGAAAAAGGAACAAAGAAATGAAGTAGCAGATGCTTTGACTGCTACTCAAAGTGCTCCGGGGGGAACTTGGGCCCTCAGAATGTTTAAATAGTGAAAAACATAGCGGCTCCTTCCACCCACGCTCTGTCTGTGTTCAGGTACAAAGTGGCTCAACCCAGAGATCCAAATAGAGTCCTCAGAAACTTGTCAGAAAAACAAAACAAACTTCAGTTGGTCATTTTCTAGTTGGATTTCAACTCTTCAGCACATAGGCAAAGGTCCTCCAGCAAGCCTCCTTGAAAATAGCAGAGAGGCAGAGCCAGCATGTTGTCACGGACCGAGAACACCTCGAAGTTCTAGCACAGCGGGGTCAGACCCCAGCCAGCTGCTTACCTTCTCTGGGCCTGAGCTTTTCATCTAGAAGATGAACATGAAACCACCGAAGTCACGGGAGTGCTGCAGGATGAAATGAGATGACGTATCGTGTCATTGATTCGGGTGCGCACAAGGGGAGGTGTGAGCTCCCTCCTCCCAAAATTACGAATGACTTTCATGATCCCTCCTTTTAGAACATCGTACACCCACCATCTCTTCTGATCCTCACACAGCCCATTTTCAGATGAGGAAAGTGGGACTCAGAGGGGTCAACAGACTTGTCCACAAGTCACGTGGCTGGAAAGAAAAGCCAGAGCTGGGACCCAGAACCCTTTCCACCATACCACCCCCTAGCCCCTCACCGTGGTGGTCATCGGATACAGATGGGAGGTGTTGGGGTAAGACCTGAAAAGTGCAAATCTTGGGGTTCTTCCTCACACTGTGATGGGACAACAAACTTCTAGAATGGCATATCAAGTCTATCCAAAGGCTGACCTCAAATCTCTTAGACTTCTCCTTCCTGGGCTGAATGTACAGTAGCATCTTGGAACTTAAAGGAGTCTCTAAAGGTCATGATTGGGCCCTTCTGCCTTCAGATGGGGTGAGCAGAGATGAGAAAAGAGAGGCACCGAGGTGAGGTGGGTCTTGCCTCGAAGCAAACTGCTGGTGGAAGAGACCGGGAGTGATCAGAGCCCAGATTTGCAGCCCAACAAGACACTTCTCCTGCGGGGACAGCTACCCCCTCTCAGAGGCGTAGTGCTGCTTTTCGAGCTCTCCACGTCAGGCACAGTGGTGAGGACAGATGGACTGCCTTCCTTTGAAGGGGGATGGGGAGGGGAAATGTGTGGCAGTGGGGACGCCTAGAGTGAGCCAGCCTCAAAAACGTTAGCGTTACTTCTCACTTGCTCACCTTCATCCCCTGACCTCCTTAGAGCCTCTCCCAGTGTCCGCGCCCAGCTGACTGGTCCTAAATGAGAGACCACAGTTCTCCTGCCTTAGGGGCAGCTCAGCCAAGCACCCACCAAAGTAGCTTCACGGACCTAGCCTGTGGAATCTCGACCTACCTCCCGCCCACAACAGAAACGCTCTCTGCAGCATCGCTGACCGCTCTCTTTGAGCCACTGGTGACCCTTCCTGACAAATCACAGTGATGGGGAAAGTAAATCTCCCACAAGGAGATCGCTCAGTCTCAGAGCCCACTTAGAGCTTCCAGCTCTTTCTGTGATGCCAGTACCGTGGCATTCCAAATACCTGCCAGAGAGCTCCGAGCTTCTCAGAGATTCAACAAGGGAGCTGTTCGCTCTTCCTCTTTTCTTAATGGAACCCGTGATACTTAAATTGCACCCTTTGTTTTGTGCGTGGTTTCACCTACCTTGTCTCTTCTCCTTCTGAAGGCAATCATCTGAAGCAGGCGTGCGAGGCAGCGTCAGTCCCATGGTATAGAGGAAGAAACTGAGACCCCGAAGGCTAAGGGTCTTGCATGACTGCAAGGGGGAAATGTAACTAGTACCTCTCAGCTGGTACCGGCTTTGGCTCTCCTCCCTCAAGAAAAAAGAGACGGGGCGCCTGGGTGGCTCAGTCGGTTAAGCGTCTGCCTTTGGATTGGGTCATGATCCCAGGGTCCTGGGATCGAACCCCATATCGCATCGGATTCCCTGCTCAGCGGGGTGCCTGCTTCTCCCTCTCCCTCTGCCCCTTTCCTGCTTGTGTGTGGTCTCTCTCTCTCCCTCTCTCTCTCCCTCTAAAATAAATAAATAAAATATTTTTTAAAAAGTGATAAACCCATTTTACATGCGAGGAAACCAAGATTCAGGTTGTCAGTACACTTTGCATCTGGACTGTGGCTCATTTTCTCTGGGGTCTGCTATTGCTCCCACTCACCTCCAGCAGGACCAATCCAGAAGACGTGGCAAGGGGGAGAGAAGATTGTGGTGTCTAAGCGGGGTTTTGGGGGACCAGAGGAATAAGCCTGTTCAGCACCTGCAGCTTTCAAGCCCCAGCAACCACGGGAGCACCTGTTAATAGGTGCCTGCCCCTCCACCCAGTCCTGGGATTCCAGAAGGGCAATTAGACCGGGCAGAGGGGTTTGTTGCTGATGGGGCTTCTCTAATCAGGCCCTAAGCTGCTCATTAGGCTCCTCTGATCCCTGGAGGCGAGAAACCTTCAGAAAAGGGCCCTGCAACTTTAGCTGTCGCCGTTCCTCCCCATTTACACTTTGTCCTGTCCGGCAGCCCCTGCCATCATGACATCTCCTTCGGGGGCTGGGGGTGGGGGGAAATACCACTGCACCGTGTTCTCTGAGGGGCTGTCCTCAGAGTGACCCTTTCGGACCAGTCTTACGGTGAGGGCTCAGATTAAATACCCGATTACGAGGCGTCCCAGCAGCCTGCAGACTCATTTACTCAACTAATGTTAGTAATCCTTACGTAAAGGCCTTCGAGCAGGGCCCAGCTCACCACCTAGTTTTATCGACGGTAACTCATCACGGGCTCCCCACAATGACCCCTGAGGAAGACACCGCTATTGTTCTCCTCTCCCCGTGTGGAAGCGGAGGCTCAGAGAGGGAAAATGACCACCGGTGGTCACACAGGTGAGGTCGGAACGAGGGGAGGCTGGCCCCGCACACCCCACTCTTCACTGCTGTCCTGTACTCCCTGATAGCAGCTGGCCGATGATGCAGCTGTGTAGGGCAGAACATAGCGATGAGGTCAAGAAAGTATCAATGAAGGGGTGCCTGGGTGGCTGGGGCGCCTGGGTGACTCAGTCGTTAAGCATCTGCCTTCGGCTTAGGGCGTGATCCCAGGGTCCTGGGTTCGAGCCCCGCATCAGGCTCCTCCGCTGGGAGTCTGCTTCTTCCTCTCCCACTCCCCCTGCTTGTGTTCCCTCTCTCGCTGGCTCTCTCTCTCTGTCAAATAAATAAATAAATAATCTTTTGGAAAAAAAACTATAAATGAAGAAATGTAATCCCTATAATCATACCACTCCAAAAGGTGCTGTTAACAGAGGGAAAGATAGGAGAACACAGTTATTTATCTCACATCCTCTACTGTGCGGGTTCAAATCCTCCTCTGTGTCAGGAATTTAAGTGAATTATGTCCTGGATGGACATGGACGTTACCGGTGACACATATAAGACACACAGAACAGAGTCTGGTACTATGACTATCCTTCCAGAATTTTTTTTTCTATAGGAATTTACACATATATTTACAAATCAGGATTAAAGTCAACACGCTATTTCTATACTGTTCCACTGAGGTGCGTAACAAGAGAAAACATAACCATTCTAAAGCTACGCAGGTGGGAGGGACCTGGGGTCCACACCAACACCACGGAAAGTGATGGGGCCTCTTGTCGGGCTGCTTATGATGTTGGGGCCACTGAGCCCCGAGACTCTGTACCCTAAATGTCCAGGCAACCACAGGAACAGAAAAACTGACTCCCAAATGTGCCACAAAGGCAGTGAGATTGCCCTTGTCCAGTGTACCACATGCACTTGGACCATCTCAGGGGTAGTCATGATAATCTGAAGGCAAAAGACATCCCCAAATGTTCTTGTATGTGGAAATTCTCAAAACCCTTGGGTAGAGGAGAGACCCATGGGGGATGGCGGTATATTACATATTATATATAACATTGTAATAGCCTTAATCTTGACAAAAAGGGAATTGAGACACACTGATGCAATTTAGAAGCATTCATGTACTGAAGATGTGTGGTATTTCTCGCTGCTATACACCGGACACACATACTTAGAACGCTAAGCCCATACCACGCATGAGACATGGCACCTCCCTTCCATTCATTCAGGTCCTTCCTCGGCTTTTAGGTTCCCCTTCAATTGTTTTATGGATCACTGGTCACATAGAGAAGGCTATTGATAACCATTTATGCAGGTCCTTTCCCTTGGAAACCTCGCTGAATTCCAATAGTTGTTGGTTCATTATATTGGACTTCCAATATAAATAAAATTTTCTGTGCATATTTTTTTTTTAAAGATAGATGGTATTTCTCATGCTCACATGGGGGAAATTTAAACATTTAAACATTTCCCAACACTGCAGCACTGTTGTCCACTTAGCATTATATCCTGAGAATTTTCCACGCTGGGGGTCACATGCGGTCACGTTTGATTCATACTCCCCCATGGCAAGATTTCCTGGAACCCCTACCCGTTCCACAGAGACGCCCTCATGCTGAGCTATTGTGTTGAACTCCCAGCCTCGCCACAGTACAGGCGACGCCACAGGGAATCGGCTTCTACCCCAAAGGGCTACTTCTTAAATCACTCTCCCTTTCCGCCCTCATCCACCAATGCAGGCGGATGGATGTGATCTCCGTCGTCTGCTACTTGTCCGTCCGACACCGACACCGACACCCACCACCAGTGACGCAGCCCTGCCCACCAGGAAGACCCCTCATTCCCTTAGGGTGAGTTCTGCACAAGCCCACCCCCCCAACCCAGGTCACCGCAGAAGATATTTCACATCCCTGAACCTCTGTGGGGGTCTGAG
The DNA here is from genome assembly GCF_024610735.1 of Ursus americanus. Lineage (NCBI taxonomy): Eukaryota > Metazoa > Chordata > Mammalia > Carnivora > Ursidae > Ursus > Ursus americanus. Next base: position 35,196,015 of record NC_142150.1, on the reverse strand, counting down.
TTGGGGAAAGTCCTTGGCTTGCCATGTCCAACAGTGGCCCTTCTCAGCTCCATCCCGTGCAACCCACCCAAGCAAACACGTGCATTGGGAGATGTTCCCATTTGAACCCCGGCTCCTCACATCCCAAATATCCTATTATACCTCAATGATTTTGGTCACTTTGATATTTTCAACTTTTTATTCTAAAATAACAGTGTCGTGACCATGGATCTTGGTAGAGATTAATGATTGTTTCTGTGAGGTAACTTCCTAGAAGCAGAATGACGGGGAGAAAGGCATTTTCATTTGGGGGGGTCTTTATACAAATTAATAAAACTGATTGTAAGTTGCTCGCCAGCGCTCCACAGCGTGTGAGGGAGCCTGTTTCCCAGCACCTTGCTAAGATCGTGATCCTCTTTTGAATATTTGGTGATTATGAACGAAAACAGGTAGCTCAGGGCTACATAATTTTTTATTTATTGTATTTATTGTAATTTTTTATTTATTGCGACGTTAAATATTTTTCATGTGTGTAGATACTTATTTCTTCTTTTGCAAATTTGGCATTCGTTCCTTTGCCCATTCTTCTAATGAGATGTTTGACTTTTCTGACTGAACAATAGAAACATTAAGGATCTCTCCTTTCATTTGCTTGACAAATATTTGAGCACCTAGTGTATGCCAGGAAATGCTCTAGGCACTGGCCATACAGCAGTGAACAAAATAGAGCTTACATTCTCATAGGCAGAAACAGAAAATAGGGTTATCCACAAATACAGCAAGATGATGTGATAGGAACTTTCTGGGCTCGTGGCAGAGAAAGGGGACTCAAAGTCAGAAATGGTCTCTGACGTGGCATTTACACGAGGACCAGCATGAAAAGAACACACAAGAGCATCTTCTTGTTTGAAGAGCTTTTCAGACAGAGGGAATGGCAAGTGCAAAGGGCGTGAGGCAGGGATAAGCTGGGCTCTCAAGGAATAAACAGAGGGTAGTAGGAGATGAAGAAGGGAGGATACAGAGGATGGATCACTTATGATCTCGTAGGCCAGAGTATGAAATTAGGGTTTTCCTAAGTGTGATGGGAAATCAATGAAGGAATTTTAATAGGGAAATTATAGAACTGATGTAGGTTTCAAACAGTTTCTCCAAATTCTATAAGGAATATGGATTATAGGGAGGCCAAAAAAACATGCCATATACTCAATGGAATATTATTTGGCCATAAGAAGGGAGGAAACCCTGCTGTTTGCGACAACATGGGTGTACTTTGAGGGCATTATCCTAAGTGAAATAAGTCAGACAAAGAAAGAAAATACTGTATGACATTCTTACACGTGGAGTCTTAAGAAACCTCATTAGTATAGCATAGAGAATACAGCCAATGGTGGTGTGATAATACTGTATAGTGACAGATGGTAGTTACACTTGAGACGAGCACAGCATAAAGCATAGACCTGTCCCATCACTATGTCGTACCCCTGAGAGTAATGTAATGGTGTGTGTCAACTACACTTCAATAAAAATAAATAAACTTTACCTTTAGTCTATTCCATTGGTTTATATAATGATTTTTATGCCAGTACTATACTGTTTTGATGATGATAGTTCTGTAGTACAGTTTGAAACCAGGGAGTGTGATGCCTCCAGCTTTGTTCTTTCTCAGGATTGCTTTGGCTGTTCAGGGTCTTAAGAGGTTCCAGACAAATTTTAGGATTGTCTATTCTGTTTCTGTGAAAAAAAATACCATCAGAGGGGTACCTGGGTGGCTCAGTTGGTTAAGTGTCTGCCTTCAGCTCATGTGGTGATCTCAGGGTGCTGGGATTGAGCCCTGTGTTGGGCTCCCTGCTCAGCGGGGAGTCTGCCTCTCCCCCTACCTGCTGCTCCCCCTGCGCGTGTGCTGTCTCTCTCTCTCAGATAAAAAAATAATAAAATCCTTTTAAAAAAATACCACTGGAATTGTGATAGGAATTGCACTGAAACATCTTTCTAACTGCCCCTCTTGAGCTGTCTCTACTCCACATGGTAAAGTCAGAAGCCCCAGCTATAAATACTCAAAAGTCTATCAGGAGCAGAGAGCATCCTTGAGTATCCCAGTTTCCAGATCAGCCCAACGTCCCATGGCTCCTGTGAGTGTTGACTGCTAACAGCTCACAGCTACAACCTTCTCTGGAGTAATGCCCACTCTGTGGGGCAGCCCACGGTCCGTGAACAGTCAGTATGGGTGCAGAAGGCCAAATCCCTGCCTCAAGACAGAATTAAGTTAGGGTGTAATTCATACTCCAGAGTTGCCCTATCGATCAGGCTAGACTCCACCTGAAACTTTATCTTTGCTCACCTAGTCTCTGCTTCCTTCACTCCCTGACAGGTCTCTCCTATGACTAATCCCTCAGCGACATACTGGCTCCCAACCCTTTTCTCACATTCTTTTTTTTTTTTTTTTAAAGAAACCAACCTAAGACACATCTCTTCCCAAAAGTCAAAACAAGAGTCCTAGGTTTGATATGAACAAGAATAACAACCATAATAATTGTGTAATACATCAAAGCACTCCAGATCTTTCCAACCTGTTGCCAAGAGAAGTGTGTAATAAATACTATGGAATCACCCACCTCCACAAGTCCCCAGGGGATGTTTAATGGAATATTATCATTGCTGGCATATTCTCCCTCCTTTTTCTCTATCCCGTCCCAATGGCCACTCTATCGTCTGTAGGAAACACTTGCAATACAGGACACATCCTCTTCCCACACAGATATTTGAATAGGTATTTAATTATAGAAAATGATAATAAATATCATCCAAAAATGCTTTGGAAGATAGAACTCCCCGTGCTGCCAGAAGTCCTGGTCTGTGGCTGCCTCCTTCTCTGTCATATACCCTTGCTCCATTTGCCATCTGCAATGGGAAGAACCACCCTGGTGAGGCTGAATGCTTGCTAATTATCAAGGGGTCTTATCCCTGCCATGTTACCTCGAGTGAATGGGGCACATGGCCTCTCTGAGACCCCCTGAAATAGTCCTGATCCTACCCTGATGAGTGGATAAAAACATACAGGGCGTGGGAGCAATTCTCCTGAAGCAGAACGCATGTTAATCAGGGGAAGCAAGATGGATTCTCCGGAAACCTACAGTCTAGCTGGGCCATAAGACTAACCACCAACGATTAGCCATTAACAATGTCAGGCAACTAGAATTCAATGCCACATTCTAACGCATGGGGACTGGGTTTCAGAGACCAGGGAAGAGATGAGAGCTGGAATAGCCAGAGAAAAATTCCCACAGAAACTCCAGAAATGGATCTTGAAGGAAGATGAACTAATAAGCTACTCATGGTATAGATTCAAGTGAAGCATGTTTGGACCGCACTAGCCTCAGTACCCCCTTGAACCAATACTCCGTCCTTCCTAATGAAATTCTGAGCAGGTCATGCAGCTAGCTTCCAGCCCCTAAGAGGAGACCTGATATAAGGTCTAGGGGTGGACGTGGTGTGAAGAGGACTTCACCAGGAGTCCTCGGAGTCCCAGTCCTGGCAGTACCATTGACTGACTGGGACAGCAGGACACTGAGGGCCGGTGGCAAAGAGGGACGAGCTTCATTCCCTACAGCAACTACAAATAAGCTTTGAGATTAACGTGAGTTTGGAGTTGCCATGAAATCCCACGAGACTTGTTATTATCCTCTCAGATGTGTGGAGAGAGGAGATAACGAGCTCCTGCTGAAGCATGTTCTCCCTGACAAGGCTGGCTGTTCCCGGGAGCCCGGAGGCTGTCCCAGTTGCCGACACGTGATTCAGGGACTACCTTGGTGCGCACTGCATCCCTCCCCCAAAACCATCCCCAAAGCATTTTCAATATCTTGCTGGTTTGCTTAGTAGAAGAAACCTAGAATCTGTCGGCTACATTCATCTATCGGAGCAAACCCAGCTGCCTACTGCAAAACGCTTAAATGAACTAGATTAGTTTGATTCCAAACCGAGGGTGAATCCAACTGGATTATCCCACCAGGTAATTAAGGTGTAACCGTGACCTCGGTAACGTTGAGAGGGTGCTAGCTCTGAAGTGAGGTGTGTACAAGCTAGGGAAGGCGGAACTGGGCAGAGAATCTGGCCATTGTCATTGGAACCTGTCATCCAACGGGACCATGTTCAGACTGGAATTTCAACTCTTGTATGAAATAACACTAGTAAGATTGGGTCTTTTAAAATTGTTTTTTAGAAACCTATAACTGTAATCTCTTTGGGTTTCTGTGTCACTAGGTAAACTTTAGAAAATATATTTCACATATGAGTGAAATCATATGGTATTTGTCTTTCTCTGACTTACTTCACTTAGAGTAATACTCTCTAGCTCCATCCATGTTGTCATAAATGGCGAGATTTCATTCTTTTTTATGGCTGAGTAATATTCCATTGTATATATGTAGCTCATCTTTATCATAAAGGAAGAAAAGAGAGAAGCAAACCAAGAAGCAGACTCTTAACTATAGAGAACAGACTGATGGTTACCAGAAGGGAGGTGGATGGGGGATGGGCGAAATAGGTGTTGGGGATTTAGGAGTGCGCTTGTCGTGAGGAGCATTGGGTATTTTATGGAAGTGTGAAAGGACTATATTGTACACCTGAAAATAATATTACACCGTATGTCAACTAACTGGGATTTAAACAAAAACCGAAAAAAAAGAAAACATAAATAGTTTCATGGGGGCAGGGGTGGGATACTCGATTGCAAAGCTTAGACCCAAGGCTTCACTGTAAATTTCTGTACTACCTGTGATTGTGTTGGCGGTGGGATTAATCATATGTACTAGAGCTCTGGCTTTGGAATAAGACAGACCTGAGTTAGAATCTGGACTTTTTCAGGGTGCCTGGTTAGTTCAGTCAGTAGAGCACATGACTCTTGATCTCAGGGTCATGAGTTCAAGCCCCATGTTGAGTGTAGAGATCATTTTTTTTATAATAATATTTTTTATTATATTATGAGATTACTTTTTTTTTTGAAGATTTTATTTAGTTATTTGTCAGAGAGAGAGAGAGGACAAGCAGGGGGAGCAGCAGGCGGGGGGAGAAGCAGATTCCGCATGGAGCAGGGAGCCTAACACGGGACTCAATCCCAGGACCCTGGGATCATGACCTGAGCTGAAGGCAGACGCTTAACCAACTGAGCCATCCAGGTGCCCCAGATTCTTCTTTTTTTTAAAGTAATCTCCAGGGATGCCTGGGTGATACTTACTGCGTGCAAACCTCAGTTTCCTCTACTGTAAAATAAAGATAAATATTCTTCTCTTATAATCAGGTTGGAATGAAATAAAGCCTTTACAGTGCTTAGCATGCTACCTGACTCAGGGCAAGAGCTCAGTAAATATTTTCCATAATATTTTTAGACCAATCCCAATAAGGTGAGGAAAGTTAGCTTTGTGGAGCTTCCTCATGGTCCCCAATGGACGCAACCTTTACAAGAGAGAGAAAGAAGAGCTTGGGAGAAGTTTCCAAGTGAAAGTAGGCACAAGATTTATGAGCCATCTCTTCTCTGAAGTCTTCTGCATGGGTAAGACCATCTCTCTTTCCCCAGCCCCTCCAGAGATCTCAGATTCATCTACATCACATATTATAATAAAAACGTATTACAATACTGTCAACCCATAAGTGTCCCTAAGCCTTCTTAAAATGTCTGCTGGCCATAAACATTGGATTTCCCTCCTGGAAGCTGTGCTGGGTTCTGGGAGTCTGAAGTCACCCTCTACTTTGGGCCCAATCCAAGCAGCTGGTACCCCAAGCCCCTTCTTAAATAAGATCCTACAAAACTGGGTGTGACCACTTGGTCCTGAAACTCTTCCTTCCCGGAGGTATTCTGGAAATTGCCTTTCTAGAAAAGAGGCAAACTCTACCACATTAGGGAAAAATCCATTCTAACTTTTCAAAAACTCATTGTTATATTCCCATTATGTTATTGAGCAAATTGAGATTAAAATTGGTTAAGCAGTCTTCAAGAACATACCAAAGGAGGGATGACATATGTCTTCAAAAACATACCCAAGGAGGGATTACAGCCCAACTAAGTCTGTCCTGACCCAAAAAGAAGGAAGAAGAAAAGACATGGACCACCAAAAAACTCAAGTCAAACTTAGTCCTCTTTCCCCATGAAGTTGAGTATATATCTAATAGTCTTAGAAGTACTATGAGTTTAAAAGTTGAGCCTTGGGTCTGCAGAAAAAGTAATTCGCTTCCCCTAAGAGGACAGCAAAATGTGAAGCAGAGACCACAGACTTTGAAGTTAGAAAGTCTCAGATCAAATGTTGCTTCTGTTTCTTCCTAGACATCTGGCAAGCTGGGCAGCCTCCTTAACATCTCTGAGCCTCACTTTGCTCATCCATAAAATAGTCATGGCTGTACCCAACTTTCGGGGCTGCTGGAAGAATTAGTCAGAGTATGAGACGGGCCTAGTGTGTGTGTAGAACATACCCAGTGTGGGTCCATCTCTAGCCCAGTGATTGGGGCCACCTACTCCCCGGTCACGTACACCGAACAGTCTTGTCTCAGAATCAGAGGGCACCCCAGGACCTCTCCACGAGATGGACAGAAAATGGTCTATGACAGTTTCAGAATTAGAGGGTGGGAAAGATGTTGAAATTAGCCAAGCTCTCTCAGGTTTTGAAAGCAAGAAGGATCTTGCTCTCCCAAAGAACTGCAGGGAGATTCCTTTGATTTCATGACTCACAGAGACGTGCTTCAGTGTAGGAAGGCAGCAAAACAAATTCATAGCAAAGAGCACAGAATTTGCCATCAAACCATTATTGTTCAGAACCCGGCTCTTCCACTTACTAAACTGGGTCACCTTAAACAAATTCATCTCCCAGAAGTTCAAATTCCTCACCGGTTAAAAAAAAAAAAAATAGATAACAGCCCTCGAAGGGCTGTTTCTAGGATACAGTAAGATAATTTTTGCAAAGCCTCAACATCTTTGGTGGACTGGACAAGTAAATGTGCTGTAAGCATACCAAGGAAGACTATGGCAAAACCAGAAATAACAAACTAGATGTACCTGCTTGACATGGACAAATCACAAAAATATAGTGTATGTGGGGAAAAATAGGACTTAGAACACAAGACCATGTATGTAAAATTTAAGCCACACCAAAATCACTGTATTTTTTAAAGGCACACATATTTCTAAATCAATATGAAAGGACGAAACATGGGAAGACATATATTTTGCATATACTAGACTGGATACCTATGAAGAGCAGGGGAAGGGTTGGGCGTGGAGCGAGAAGGAGAGAAGAAGAAGAAAGTGAAAAAGAGTCTTGCCTTGATCAGTAACGATGACTTATCAGGAACTGGCAAGTATGATTAACTCAATTTCAGACCTAAGATCCCATAAGTAACAAATCACTTGAGACAGTCCCCGCATATTTTATTTACTAGGTAATTTGTAGCTAGAGAGTATGTGCGTTCCGATATAGATATTAGGAAAGTCCTTTTAAAAGCCTCATTTAACCCCTGTGCCTAGACTTATAAATCATGCTTTGTGAGAGACAAAAGAACTTTAATGATCATATAACCTAGACCTACCATTTTGCTGAACAAAAAATAAAGCCCAAGGACAGGAAGTGAATTTTGAAGGTGACTCAACTAGTTGGTGTCTGTCCTAGAGGGGACAACCATGGAGCTTGACTCATCCCCAGACCTAGCTGCTGGAGTCAGGTGGGGGGAACAGTTTCAGGAGACCATGTTTTATCTGATACATCAGTGTCTCTCTTTCACTAGCGACCTCTGATTTGAGCTGGGAGAGGACCCCAAGATTAAAATGGTAAAGATTAGGGGTGCATGCCTGGCTCAGTGAAAAGAGCACAAGCCTCTTGATCCCGTGGTCGTGAGTTGGAGCCCCACGCTGGGTGCAGAGATTGCTTAAAATAAAATAAATAAGTAAATTTAAAAAAAAAGAACAAATACAATAAAATGGCAAAGATTAAAGTGGAGAGAAAGACTTAGTTATTTTTCATTATTATTACTGGCATATAATTGACATATAACATTGTGTAAGTTTAAGATGTACAATGTGTTGGTTTGGTACATTTATACATTACCATATGTATAGTGTTCGCTAACGCCTCTACCACCTCCCACAATTATTAAGTCCTCTTTGTGGTGAGAGCAATCAAGAACTGGTCTCTCGGCAACTTTGAAGTTTGTAACAAAACGTTGTTGACTATAATGCAATGTTTATAATACAATGTGGTTGACTGTATCACTATGCTGTACATTAGATCTCCGGAACTCCTATCTGCCAGTTACAAGTTTGTACCCTTAGACATCTTCTTAATAGCATCTGACTAAACAGTTTTTGACCACATGCCAATAATTATATAATAAGAAAAAGTGGGTAAGATGAGGGAACAGTCAACATGAAGAGCAAATTCATCATCCTCCAACTTCTGAAAGCCTTTTATGAGAAGAAGGAATTATATTTGCTGTGAGCATCTGGAAGGGGTAAAACTAAAGTCAACATGTGAAAGATAAGGAGAGAGAGAGAATATAGATCCAAAATAAGAGTTAGCAGGTGGAACTGTCCACAGATGGAGGCTCATCCCGTAACTGGATGACCAAGCAGAAGGTATGAAGTAAAGGACACGTCAGCATCCCATGGGGATTAGAACACAGGCTGACCAGGTTCTTCCCAAATCTGAGCCTCTGTGTCTCTTGTCTTCACAGAAATTTCCAAATACAAACCAGAACTAATCTGAAGCAGAAACATCAGCTCAGGGCTCAGCTCCAAAAAATGTGGAAGAACACAGATGCCCAAGGAGAATCAGCCAGGTACAGGATTTCTCAAAAACAAGCTCTATAGATCGGCCCAGAAATAGAAAGCTAACTTCTACCATAGAGAGAAAGAATCTGTCTTCCAGCTCTGGGATTTTGTTGTTCCTGTTGTTCATTCTCATCTTCAGATCAATTGTTGTTATTGAATCCATGACCCAGAATAATCTCACCACAGTAACAGAGTTCATTCTCATGGGCTTTACTGACTACCACATGCTGGAGAGTCCCCTCTTCCTGATGTTTCTCATCCTCTATATCATCACCCTTCTGGGAAATGTGGGGGTGATCATCCTGATCCAAGTGGATGTCCAACTCCAGACCCCCATGTACTTCTTCCTGAGCCATCTCTCCCTGCTGGATGCCTGCTACACCTCAGTCATCACCCCTCAGATTCTGGCCACACTGGCCACAGGCAAGATGGTCATCTCTTTTGGCCAATGTGCTACCCAGTTCTTTTTCTTCACCCTCTGTGCTGGCACAGAGTGTTTCCTGCTGGCGGTGATGGCCTATGACCGCTGTGTCGCTATTAGCAACCCACTGCTCTACCCTGTAGCCATGAATCCCAGAATCTGCTGGAGTTTGGTGGTGGGAGCCTATGTGTGTGGGATGTCAGGGTCCATTGTACGTACCACGTGCACCTTCACCCTCTCCTTCTGTGACCACAATCAGATCGACTTCTTCTTCTGTGACCTCCCGCCCCTCCTGAAGCTCGCCTGCAGTGACACGACAAACACTGAAATTGTCATTGTCTTCTCTGGCAACTTTGTGATCTTGGCCAATGCCTTGGTCATTCTGATATCCTACCTGCTCATCATCAAGGCCATTCTGAAGGTGAAATCTCCAGGTGGCAAGGCCAAGACTTTCTCCACATGTGCCTCCCACCTCACTGCTGTGGCCCTTTTCTTTGGGACCCTCATCTTCATGTATCTGCGGAGTGGCTCAGGCAAGTCCCTGGAGGAAGACAAGGTCGTGTCTGTCTTCTACACTGTGGTCATCCCCATGCTAAACCCTCTGATCTATAGCCTAAGAAACAAGGATGTAAAGGCAGCCTTCAGGAAGGTTACTGGTAGACTCCAGGTGTCCCAGAGTGTGTAGATATGAGTGACGGGACCTCTCCTCTTGGTCCATTTTCTTCCCATATCAATAGATCCTAAGAGGTACCAACAGTATATGCAAATCAGACCCACAAATAGAGAGAACGTAGATGGGTATCAGCAGGCAGACAAGAAACACTGCAAATATGGTAAAATTCATTTCCAGCAATCCCATGGTGCTTTGTTCTCCTCCCCCTCTCCTACCTCCAATCCATTTCTTAGCACACAACAGTCTTATGATACTGTCTGATATCTTAACTTACAGAATTTCAGGGGCCCAGAGGGTCTTGCATTTATTTCATCCCACCCCACATCTTTGCAGCCATGCTTGGGCTTCCTTCTTCTCCTTCACATTTTCTGCTCCCATTAATACTGCCCTTTTCTGTGTCAAAGATTCTAATTAGGGATTCCAGTTTTAAGTGCTAAATAGTCTTTTTTTTCTTTTAATACATGAGTAACTGAGCACCTCAGTAAGCAGGGAGTGCTGTATAAGACAAAACCGAGGCTCCAAATGGCCAAGGAAAGGCAGTGTTAGAAACAGGCCTTCCTCTTCACCATCCTACTCTCGGGACACCCCCTTGGGGAGCTTTCCTTCTTGCTCATGCCACAGCGATGGAATTTGCAAACTGCCTTCCCACTTAATGGTTCCCTGGCTTTGTGGTTCCTGCTGTGTGATATTCCTCTCATATCTCCAAGATGAGCTAAGCCACCTTACCTTTGGCTCCTCCAAGGCCAACTCCCTAGTTTCTGAAGGACGTGATACGTTGCTTCTCCTCCCCATTCACATTGTCTGCTTCACGAACAGTCCCTTTCTATCAAGCATCCCATTTCCAGGAACAGCAAAGACAGAGAACAAAGACAGGCATAAGGGAAACATTGAACTACATATTATCTTCTCTGGAAGAAGGTTTGTGGAGAGAGGAAAGTAACCAATTCCTGCATGAGACTGCAAAGCCCTTCAGAGCAGAGTCTGCTTTGCTTGTTGCGGAACTCGATCTAAGTTCAGAGTCTGGACCAGATGAACTCTTGCTAATTGCTTTTGAACAGATTTTTAGGGCATATGCATGATCTCATTTGAGCCTCAGGGAAACTCTATAAGGCAAATAAGGAAGACAGGGTTGAATAGAAGATTCCCATTGTGCAGTTAAGGAAGTGCTTTCTCATAGTCCCTTTGGACCTTTGCTCAGAGTCCCTTTGTTCAGAATATACAGCGGTAGACAATGAATGGCTTTCAGACTCAGCTTGTAAATGAATCCCAATTCCACCACTAATTCACTGTGAAATCTACGGTAAATGGCTTCGTTTCTCAGATCCCAATTTTCCCCAGATCTAAGACAAATATAACAACTCCTAATTCAAGAGCATATTCTAAAAAATCATATGAAGTGAGGGGTGCCTGGCTGGTTCAGTCAGAAGAGCATGCAACTCTTTTTTTTTTTAATGTTTTTTTTATTATATTATGTTAGTCACCATACAGTACATCCCAAGCATGCAACTCTTAACCTTGGGGTTGTAAGTTTGAGTCAACATAGGCTCAAAATAAATGAATGAGGTGATGAATAAGAAATCTCCTAGCATGGGGCACTTGGGTGGCTCAGTTAAGCATCCGACTCTTGATTTTGGCTCAGGTCATAGTCTCAGGGTCATGAGATCCAGCCCCATGTCAGGCTCTGCACTCACAGGGAGTCTGCCAAAGATTCTCTCCTTCTCCCTCTGCCCCTCACCCCTCCACCCCCCTCTCTCACTCTTTCTCTCTCTCTTTAAAATAAATAAATTAATCTTTTTTAAAAAAGAAAGAAGAAAGAAGAAAGAAAGAAAGAAAGAAAGAAAGAAAGAAAGAAAGAAAGAAAGAAACCTCCTAGCACAAATCCATTGTTCAATATATATTATTCTCGTCCCTCTCCCTTACCCAAGGCAGCAATATAACCTTGCCACAATTCCATGGCCATTAACAAAAATGAAACAGATCACAAACAAGTGATAATTAAAGACAGTGAACTGAGGAAGATGAACAACTCAATCCTTTTCATCCAAGAAGTAAAACAAACACAGGTGTTTAATTGGGGTGGGGGTGCACTTATCTGCATCCCACATGGTCAAGGATAACCAAAAGATGTCTTTTTATTCACGATATTGTTGTGTGCCCAAGGAACCCCTCTACCAGACCTTGATTTTATGAGAAGTTAGTCCTCCATGGCCCTCCGTATGGGAACAATCACTGTATTAGAATGGCCCACCACCCCACCTACAGTTGATTGGTTCAGAAATGAGTAACTGACCCAGTGTAGGTTTAATAAAAATTTTTCCCTGGGCATTATGAAGTGGAACATGTCCAAGAGATTCAGAATTGGAGGCAAGGCTGACCAAGGTAGAGAAGTCAAAAGAGATACAAAAATGAAGCAGTTATTCAAAGGGAATCAGCAATAACAGACTAAGAGCGAGCCCTGCCAGGTTCCATCCCCTGCTTCCCATTGCACTGAGGGACAGCCACAGTAGTTTTCTTGCTTTCTTAAGACTCCGGGATCCAACACTAAATTCCCCTTTGGGGACTAGTTCAAGCTTAGTCATGAGGCTCAAAGGATTCCATACTTGCAGGACTCTAACGGAGAGGAGTTCTTCAGCGTATTCTAGCAGACCTGCACTCACACACACTGATTCCATCCACCCTTTAAATAAAGAAAAGACTGGGTCTCAGTATCCTGCATACTTCTATCATACTCTCATTATAGGAGAAATTTCCCCACCTAGCGCTCTTTGCTTAGGTAACCACTGTTCTAACACTTGACCTTGCCCTTCAGGTGATCAGACTAGAAAAAGCCCCTGACCCAGGTTTCATCGATGCATGTACAGAGTAGAGAGCCATGAGGTGCTCTAGAGTTATACGATGATTATTAAGCAGAACCAATAAAGTTATCTCCCTCTTGAGGGTCTAAACTGAAAAATACGGGAAAAGATGAAGTTATTTGAGAAACGAGACTCACAAATTATAATTAGATATGGAGAAAATGGCTGAGTCGTGTTAATGGGCAGACCAGAGAGAAAATGAGAAAATGTCAGGTGCTAAGGAGGCAGCAGTATAACCTGGTCCCTCACGCTGCATTAGATCTTTCAGGTCTTGAATTATGTTCCAGACTGAGTTCCAGGGCTCTCTACAGGTCCCCAAGAAATCCCTGTCACCCTTTTGAACAATAAGAATCTTAGCCATAGACCCATACGCTACTAGATAATCTGAGTGGGTCTGTGCTACAATCTAAATGATGTAGCAATTCATCGCCCTGACTCCTTATAGTAAAATGATGATGCTGGTAGCTAAGTCTTACAGAGCACTTAGTATATTCTGGACACTATTCTAGAACTTTTATATGTATTTAACAACCCTATGATGCTTTAGCAACCCGATGATGTATGTGCAATTACTATCCCCTCTTAGAGAGGCGTAAACTAGGACACAGAGAAGTTAAAATAAGTTGCCCAAGGTCACAGAAGCCACAAAAGCCATAGAAGGCCATGATCTGAGCTCAGGAAATCTGGTTCCAGAATTCCACTCTCGTCTATGATCTTATATCACTTTTGAACACCATTTTATACCCAACCGTCCCTTCTTTGGTACAGAATCACTTAAGGGAAAATCGCCTTATTCATTAGACTCTTTCTCCAGGGATCAGAAAAAAATGGTTTTCCTATTTGAGAACTAGAATTCATGTGAAAAAACATTCAAAGGTTGATGGAAGGGTCTCCATAAGATGAAATAAAATGAAAGACCATGTTAACAAAGAGAAGACCTTACTTTTCACAAATGTCTACGCACCTGCAGGTCCTTGACTAAGCCACCAAATGAAAGCTGGAAGAGGTTCCCTGTAAAGGTCATTCCATGAAGATTCATTCAGAATATACACTGAGCTGGGCTGAAGAGACCCTATTCTCTGCGACAGTTAAGATGCCGCCAGGGCATTTAGGTCAGCATCAGCCATAAAGCTTGTCCTAGACAAGGCAGCTCTGTTGATGCTTGAGAGAATGAGAGCAACACTTGATGCGTAGATCTCCCTACAAGGCAGTAAGCCCAAGTTCACCTGAGAGAATGAAAGCAACACTGATTCTCAGATCTACCAACCAGAGAGTAAGTCCAAGTTCTCCACATTCAACTTCTCCAGATAAAAGGAATGAGGTCAGGGGAGACTCATGCCTTCTTCCCAAGATCTTCTGCAGACCTACAAAAGAGAAACTGTCTGCACAAATCATTCTTCCCCCATAATCAACCAACAGAACCTACTCCTTTACTTTATCCAGGTCTCTGTTGAAGTGTTGCCCCATTTTGGAGAAACCTTTCTTGACTGCCAGATCTAAAATAATAGCTCCCTGGTTGCCTATCATTTCCCATCCCCCCACTCTGCTATTTTTTCTTCAAGACACTTAACAATGCTTGTTATCTGTTTGTTTTTATCCCTGCCCCCAGTAGAATGTTCTTTGTCACCGCCCCCTTGCAAGCAAAGACGGTCTGCCATTTTTAGGGCACCTTCTGATTCATAGTTGGTGTGAAGCAAATATCTAATGAAAAGCATGAAGAAGATAGAAATAAATAAGACTTCCATTTCTGGCAATATGGTGGACTATGATTTTTCTAACAAACCTCACCACTGAAAAACATGAAAAAAAATAAATAAAAAGGTGAAAAGACACTAAGAAATCAAAGGCTAAACATCTGAGGGAAAATAAGAACCCTAAGAAGTAAGCAGAGTATTGAAACTATGTTTGCCATCAAGAGCATTCCCCGATGAGGATATATTAGTTGTTTATTGCTGTTAATTGGTAGCTTAGGGGCCCCTGGCGGGCTCCACTTGGTAGATCACGCAATTCTTGATTTCAGGGTTGTGAGTTCAAACTCCACACTGGGAGTGGAGCCTATTTAATGTGGGTCTTGAACTCACAACCCTGAGTGAAAAATTGGCAACTTGAAGCAACAAACATATACTATTGTACAGTTTCTGTGGGTCAGGAATCCAGGCACGGGTTAGTTGAATTAGCTAGTCTCTGGCTCAAAATCTCTCACAGAACTTATTAAGATGTTGGCCAGGGCTCTAGTCACGTTGACAAGACTTTAGTCCTTCCCCACTGTTGACCAAATAGGCCCATTCCTTGCTACATGGTCCTCTCCATAGGGAAACTCACGACATGACTCTCATCAGAGCAGGTGCTAAAGACAGACACCATAATCCTTTCGAAACCTCACCTCAGAAGCCACATCCCATCGCATTTTATTTACTAAAGGTAGTCACTAAATCCAAGCCATACTCAAGAGAGAGGAATTACTCAAAGACATGAATACCAGAAGGCAGAATCATCCAGGGCCATCTTCGGGGCTGCCTCCACAGTCTGCCCTCTCTCCCCAAACAATTCATGTTATTCAGCTAGGACTGGCTACACAGCCAGACTACTTTTCCCAGCCTCCTTTGCAGCTAAGTATGGACATAGAGCTGAGTTTTTAGCCGGCAGAATGCTTGAATAAGTGTTGAGGACCATTTCCAAGCCAGGTTCCTTCCCATTCCGCTGGCTTGAGGCAACTGAACACAGTGACCTTGGAAGTCACAGGTTGAAGGTCACGGAGGCTCAAAAGGAATCACTACTTGGAGGACTGGTAATGCTCCCCCCACCGCCCCGTCACTAACTGCGAAGCACTGACTCATCTTGTCCTGGTTTTCTTAAATCCTGTCCACACTTTTTTAAATAGTGGTTTTACTAAACCCTCCTCAAATTACCCAAATCAAATGTAGCATCTGTTACCTGTAGGGACCCTGACTGATGCAGTCCTGGACCTCTCACCAGATAAATTCAAAGTAGAATCAAGAACTAAATATGAAAGGCAAATTAATAAACATTTTATAAAAATAATAGAGGAGAATATTCTCATGACCTCATTATATGGTAGAATTTCTTATGTACAAAACAAAAGGCATTAATCATAAATTTAAATACTCCTAAATGTGTCAGTATTCATTAAAGAGTTTCTGTTGATCAAAAACATGATTAAGAAGATGAAAACTGGGGGCGCCTGGGTAGCGCAGTTGTTAAGTGTCTGCCTTCGGCTCAGGGCATGATCCCGGCGTTCTGGGATTGAGCCCCGTGTTGGGCTCCTCCACTGGGAGCCTGCTTCTTCCTCTCCCACTCCCCCTGCTTGTGTTCCCTCTCTCGCTGGCTGTCTCTATGTCAAATAAATAAATAAAATCTTAAAAAAAAAAAAAAGAAGATGAAAACTGGGGTGCCTGCCTGGCTTAGTCAGTAGAGCATACAGCTTTTGATCTCAGGGCTGTGAGTTCAAGCCCCCGTCGGATGTGGAGCCTACTCTAAAAATATAAATAAATAAAAAGAGAAAGAAACTTCTGCTTATATTTAAAAAGAAGATGAAAAATCAAGATACAAAAATGGGAGAAAATATTTTTAAGGTATACAATCACAACTATTATCTTGTGTGTGTATGTGTATACGTAAAAGTGATTAAGAGGGGAAGGGTTAAAAAAAAGAAAGAAAAGTGACCAAGAAAAGAACACAAACACTCAAGAAGGCAATTCACAAGGACACTGTCCAAATAACCAATATACCTAGGAAGAGATGCTTATTCTCATTAGTGATCAGGAAAATGCAAATTAAAAACACAATATGCTCACTAGATTAGCAAAAATTTTAAAGTATGACACAAGTTTATTGACAAATTTATACAAGAGTTGTATAAATTAACTAATTTAGTAGTAGTAGTATCAAATTAGTTTATTTTGTAAATTATTTTGGCATTAACCTTTCAAAGTCAAAGATACACATAACCATTGACCCAGATATTCTAGTGATCTAGGCATACACAATGGAGAAACTCTTTTTTTTTAATGATTTTTTATTATATTATGTTAGTCACCATACAGTACATCCCCGGTTCACAACAGAGAAACTCTTGGCCGTGCCCATCCGGATACAGGTACAAAAATGTTCATAAAGCATTGCAATAGCATAAAACTCAAAACACTTACCTTTAGTTTTTTTTATCTGTCTGATCCAGAGTGTGGATGTGATGGCTGGAGCCTGATAGCCATTATGGACCATAAACTAACGTTGAAGCTGGAAGCCAGGCTCGGAAAGCAGCAGAGCAGAAACACAGAGAAGGCTAAACCCCTGATGACATTTTTAATCCACCATACCAGCCATGGGCTGCCTTATCTCCAGGCTTCTCTTATGTAGGATAGAAATAAATATTTATCTTATTTTTAAAAACAACCAGAAAACAAATATATGTATATGTGTGTACATGTCTATATACATATAATCCAAAAATAAGCTAAACTTAGCCATGTTGTTAGTGATACATGGATGGATGAAATGCTTCCCCCCCCCTCCTCGGCAACAACAAAATGGGATTCAGGCACATTGCTCTGTGCTTACTACCAATTTTCCACTAATAAGGTGGTCTTCCTTTGTTTCAAAGTTACATTCACTGTAGGACTGCACACTACCCCACAGAATATTCTGGAAGGCAGGTGTTTACACTAAAGAGGGCTTGATGCTCAAGACCCTACCACAATCTAAAACAGAAAGGTAAGCCATGTATGGCCTGCTAAGGGCCGAGGAACTTGATATGGGGTCCAGTCAGGCTTTCCAGAAGTGGTAAGGCTTGAAGTGGGTCCAGAAGGAAGCATCCATGAGCAAACCAGACTAACAGGGAAGCCAAACTGATGGAACGTGCCACAGTTCCTAGTCCCAGTTCCTCCTCCCCCCCCATAGCCACCCTCCCCCATCACTTCCCACCAGCCCACACGACCTCCAGCTGGCAGCTGAGAAGCCATGTGGGTTCACGAGCTCGGGAGAGGCACGCAGCCCTTCTGGACCTGTTTCTTCATCTGTGATGTGCCAACCTAAGTCTGGATTCTCTCTCAGTTTTTTTTTTTTTTTCCCCAGCCCTGGAAGAAGTGACATGCAGGTGACAAAATTCATTCCCTGAGGAATGTGGGAAATAACATCATTCAGGGTCTTCCACTTATCCCCCCGAGCCTCTTAATCCCTAGACTCATTGTTTGCTCCCCTAGATGGAGAGAGAGAGGCTATGATACCCCCGAGTCAGCTCTGACTGAAGGAGGCTACCTCCTCCGCGAAGCCCTCGCTTCTCATTTTGTGGCCGGCAGGTGAGTCCGGGCTCACACAGCCCCCACTGTAAGGTGACTCACAGTGACTGGTGGAGAAAAAGAGTCTGTCTTCCATTTATCATTATCACCTTGGCACACAAGCACCATCCTAGGTGATATCTATAAATAGATGTTAAAACCACCAAAGGATTCCACTGGATCAGAAAACTCAATGATTCGGAAACAAGATGACCTTAATTGGGTTGTTTGAGAAAGAAGGCAAAACAGTTAGGCACCTAGAGGACATGTCGGTTGCAAGCTCTGGATTCCATCCGGCGATGCTGGATAAACTGGGCACACGGTCTGGGTCCGCTACCTGCTGGAAGCGTATTCGAAGGGGGGCTTCAGCATATGTGTACGGCCAGCCTAAGGATGATGAGCTAATTGCGTTTTCTATCATTTTCAGATCACCACGGCAGCCCTCTCCTTAGATCTGCAAAGAAAACAGAAAACATCACCAGTGCTTCACAGAAGTCTTTCCTAAGACAAAAGGAACAGCTCTTCTCCTGTGCCGTAATGTAAATCTTATAACTATGTTGCGAGATCAGATATATTCCAGAGATTATTAAATGTGCTTTCCAGATTTTTGAACAGTGCTACCCTTGGGACAAGCTACCTTCCCAAAGCTTCAACTCTATCTTCTATAAAACGGGCATAAGAATATATACACTTGCCAATGGTTGCAGTCCTCAGTGACGTGTATGTCGTGTGCCGGGAATAATAGTTGCATTCAGATATGATTATTCCCCTGACAGCCACACTGTTGACTAACCAAGTATTCCGAGCATGAACCAAGGATGGGTCTGGACCCCTCTGAGGAGGTCGTCTCAGCTGGTGAGGTCAGAAAGAAAGACAACTTGTAATGAGCAGCTTTCAAGCAGGATGTGGAAATGGATGTCACAGGAGGGAAGTGCAGTGAGGGAGACGATGAGTCAGGAGACACTGCACCTGCCCCCTGAGTGTCCCAGCAACCCTCCCATCCCTGTGGCCCCATCCTGGGCTTGTCACTTCCGGTTTGTTCTTTAATGACTCCCTGGCCTTTCCTGAGGCTCCAAACAGGACACTGGTGTCAAGCCCCCACCAGGATAAATTGGGGAGGGAATGTTTCCTGGAAAGTTACACTGGGTAAAAGTTGGTTCTACTCTGGACTTCAATTTTCCCCTCTGCCAAGTGAGGAAAACGTCGTAGACCAGGTGCATTCAAATCCCTGTTTAACATCGGAAACTCCTTTCCAAACAAAATGAAATGAAGCACTTGATTGTTGACAAGAGTTCAAGGAATTGCTGCTTCATTTGAAGCTGGGGCTGAGTTGGCAGCTCGGGGAGGGCTGGGGCCTCTGGGGAGCAGAGCTGGAAAATCACAGAACCACCTCACCCAGGTCCTTTCCAACTCCGGGTTCTGTATGTCTGTGAGGTCCCGGGTCTCTGCTGAGGGTTATGGGTGCTTTCAACAAGTGTGGAGAGGAGGGGCGCCTGGGTGGCTCAGGCAGTTAACCTCAGGTCATGATCCCAGGGTGTTGGGATCGAGTCCCACATCGGGCTCCTTGCTCAGCAGGGAGACTGCTTCTCCCTCTCCCTCTGACGCTCCCCCTGCTGGTGCTCTCTCTCTCTCTCTCTCTCTCAAATAAATAAATAAAATCTTAAAAAAAAAAAAAGTGCGGAAGGGAGGCATGTGAGCCTTTCATGGTAACTGCTACTTGTGGATTCTCAAGATGGTAAACATTTTCTTCTCCCTCTGAGCAGAGAATACCTGAGATATCACCTAACATCTGACGCTGAAGAAAACCAAGGCCTTCAGTTCTGGAATCTCCGATTCCTTCCTCCTTTTCCAACCACCTAGCTACATCAAGTCTATGGCCAAAGACAAATCTCACTGCTGCGACGGAGTTCATTCTTGTGGGCTCCACAGATCACCCTGAACTGGCGGTTCCCTCTTCCTGATGTTTCTCATTTTCTCTATGGTCACCCTTCTGGGGAGTGTGGGGCCACGAAAGGTAAAAGAGCAATGGAATATTTGCTAAGCAATATGGACCCTGCCACAGGGGTTATCTGCGGTTGGATGATCAGCATTCTACAAAACCATGAAAAATCAGATTACTTTTTTATGGTTCTGATTATTTTCTACAAACCACCTCTCCCGTATTTAGGGAAACGGCCCACTCTTTCACCCGCCACCCGGCCAAGTGTCATTGGAACACAATGTGGGATTTTCAAACAAAGATCAGAGTCCTCTGGGAATATTATTAGCGAAATGAGAAGTAGTCTAAAATTCTCTACTCACTAAAGCCAAAAAATATATATGAAATAGTGTCTACGGAGTAAAACTAAAAGATATGTAACTTGCATTTTGTAGAAGGCATGACTCCAGCCACATGAACCAGAGGAGTAGAGGACAGAGAAGGAAGCCCATGCGTAAAGAGGAGGAAGAATGAGAGAGGGAGAGAGAGGCCTAATCCCAGTTGGCTGGTACATTTTTCAAGCATAACATACCCAAAATAGGAGTCTTGATTCCCCACCCCCAAAACTATTCCTCCCAAATCTTCTCCAGTACCACCTGGAGAACCCAGTTGGCCAGGAGGAAAAAAAAATCATCATCCTCATTTTCTTATTCCTCTCCTCTCACATCCAACCCACTAGCAAATTCTAACAGTTCTAACCTAAAAAGAAACCCCATCTAGTTCATGCTGGTGGCAGGGACCAGTGTGCCAGAGTAAGAATCCAACCTCCTGTGTTGACGCTGTGATTGGGGCAACAGCTCTATGGTCTTTTAGTGCGTAAGCATCCTCTTCTTGGTTTGAATGGCTTTGCTCCTCCAGCCCTCCTGCGTATTCTATAAGCTACCTCATATCATTTCAATAAATCCCTTTTCTAATTAAATCAGACAATCTATATATCTGTTGCTTACAGCTAAGATACCTAATTGATACAGAAATCGGTAGCCGGATTGTTGCAGGCAAGGAACTATTGGGAAAATTGGAGGAATCAAGTTGTATTTCTAGCTACTTTGAGTCTATGCCAGAAAATTATATATATCTAAAATAAGGAATTGGGTCAGGTAATTATAGAGGCTGAGAAATCCCACCATCTGCAATCAACAAACTGAAGACCCAGGAGAGCTGATTATATAAGTTCTGAGTCCAAGTCCAAAGGCAAGAAGAAACCTAGGTCTCAACTCAGTGATGGTCAGGCAGGGAGAGTGAACGCTTCCTTACTGCGTCTTTTGTTCCATTGGGTCTTCAACAGATTGGATGAGACCCACCCATATTGAAGAGGACGATCTGCTTTACTCAGCTACCAATTCAAATGTTATCTCACCCCAAAACACTCTCATAGACACACCCAGAAGAGTGTTTAAGCATATCATCTGGGTACCCCATGACCCAGTCAAACTGACACAAAACTAATCATCACAGAATTGGCTCTCTTGCCTGAGTCAGATTGAAACAGCGAGAATATATCTAGTATTACAATACAGGATGCAGACTAATACTCCTTTACCCCATAGCTCACAGTACCGAAACAACCAGTAGATTATGAACCTGAAATGTGATGTCTAGAAAAGGCAAAGCTCTGAGAACTATGAGGTCTCTGTCACATGATGAGTGATGAGTAAGGCATGAGTAATTCAAGACTGGATGGTGGGCAGTTGCTTCTAAAGGCACTGGACAGTTTAAGGAAATTAAATGGCATATATTTCCTAAAGTCTTGGTCAAAACTCGGAATAAAAATCAGGGATTATAAATTGTTACTCTTTCAAAAATATCTTACTCTCGGGGCACCTGGGCGGCTCAGTCAACTGAGCATCCAACTCTTGATTTCAGCTCAGGTCATGATCTCAGGGTCGTGAGATCAAGCCTGGCATCGGGCTCTGTCCTGGGTGTGGAGCCTGCTTGGGATTCTCTCCGGCTCCCTCTGCCCCTCCCCCCACTTCTCTCTCTCTGTCTCTCTCTCTCTAAAAATTTTTTAATTAAAAATAAATAAAAAATAAACCTCAAATGAGGTAACTCATGTAATACATTAAAAAAAATAAAAACATCTTACACTTTCAGCATTAGAGCTGATAATAAAAAAAGAAGCCTAACATTTGAACTGTGGGATGCCAAATTATATTGCTGGTTGAATTTCAGCCCAGAACTGAGTTTCTTATCCACCTAGGCTTAACACTGTGGCACGAATTGAAAAAGAATGAGAAAGAAAGATGCCAGGAAAACCTAGCAGTCTATGGGAATGACAATGTGAGGGAAGATCTGGGTGGTTCTGAGTCCCCCACAGCTCAACCCCACTGAGCCTGCCTCAGTCTAATGGAGCTTCCTGCCCTGCAGGAAGACCTCGTCACAGCCTTGCTGCTACCTTACCCTGCAAGGCGGAGCTGATTCTCTTCCTGCTTGAGTGCTACCAACCCTCATTTTCTCCAGATCTATTAGTGCAGTTTTATTAGCTTTAGATGCAAATATGCCAAAATAGGTCAATTGCAAATTCAAACCAAGAGAATTCTTATACATGAAATAATTTAAAAGGCTCTATAAAGTTACAACAGCAAATACTTTAAGTATCTAAATGAACGATGAAAGAACTCTGCTTTAAATTGAGCTAAATTGGGGGGGGGCTGTGTGGCTCAGTTGGTTAAACGTCTGCTTTCATCTCAGGTCATGATCTTGGGGTCCTGGGATGGAGTCCCCCACCTCAAGCTCCCTGCTCAGTGGGGAATCTGCTTCTCCCCCTCCCTCTGCCCCTCACTGCACTCCTGTGGGCAAGTGAGCACTCACACGTGTGTGTGCTCTCTCTCTTTCAAATAAAGAAATGAAATCTTTATTAAAAATTTTTTAAAAATAAATTGACCTAAATTCATTGGTAAGAGCCCTCATAACAAGATCTTTTTTGAACCAGCAGAAAAGAACAGCAAATAATTATGGTTCTTTTTTATAATTTACCTTACAGAATATCTACAACATGCCATCCCCAAAGTCTAGCACACAATAAAAAAAAGTTACTACATATGAAAAAGGCAGTGACTAGGACTCAAAACCAAAAGAAAAATTCACACAGATGCATGATGATCCAGATATTGGAATTACATGACTTTACAAAAGCTGCTGGAAATATGTTTAAAAATTTAGGAGAAAAAGATTAAATGGGTAAACAGATGGGAATTAAGGTAGAGAAACACAAAAATCTAACAGAATACAAGTTTTAGAACTATAGCACAGTATCCCAAATGGAGCAGCTTGGATACAGCAAAATAAAGAGTCAATAAACACAAGTACAAGTCAACAGAAATGATCCAAACTGAAGCAGAGAGAGGAAAAAATATTTAAAAACAAAACAGCCGGGGAAAAAAGCAAATGGTCCAACATACATGTAATTGGAGAAACACAAAAAGACACAGAGAAAAGGGGGCAAAAGAAATTTTTGAATGAAACGATATCTTTCAAGTGCTTAAAAAAAGAGAGAAGAAAAAGAAAAAAAAAAAAACAAATAATAACCCAGGATTCTATATCCAGTGAAAATAGCATTCAACAGTGAACAACTATCCAACTTAATAGACATTGAAATTAAAGCTGTGAGAAAAAGTTGCCAGCAGACCCAAATTATATAAACATGATACAAAATACAAATATAAACATAAAGAAATAACAAATAGAAATATTAAAATAAAAATATAAAAGAAATAGTGCCATGGATAGTTAGGTCTATCGGAAGGAAAAAAAAATCATGAAGAGTGAACATATATGAACATAAAGGACTGTTTTTTCAAAATATTTAAGAAACTATTGACAGCTTAAATTAAAATGATAACAATGTCTGGTACAGTTCATAACACAAACAAAGACAAAGTAGGTGACAGTAATAACACAAAGATCAAAGAGAAAGAATAGATGGAATTACATTTATAAGGATTTTACACTGAAAGTTAAATGGTATAAAATTAACTCAAGGTAGCTTGTAATAAATTAAGGGTGTATATTATCATTCTTAGAGCAACCACTCTGTGATGGAATACATAGCTACAAATTATCTTCCCATCGAGAGCTGGAGTCTACTTCTCTGCCTCTTGAATCAGGGCTGGTCTTGTGACCCACTTTGGCCAACAAAATATGAGTGATGTTGCATAAGTTCCAAACCACGTGAACATGTGCCATTTATTTTACATCAAAGCTCAATAAAGTTAGCTTTAAAAAAACAAAAAATAGGGGGCGCCTGGGTGGTGCAGTCGTTAAGCGTCTGCCTTTGGCTCGGGGCGTGATCCCAGTGTTCTGGGATCGAGTCCCACATCAGGCTCCTCCGCTAGGAGCCTGCTTCTTCCTCTCCCACTCCCCCTGCCTGTGTTCCCTCTCTCGCTGGCTGTCTCTCTCTCTCTGTCAAATAAATAAATAAAATCTTAAAAAAAAAATAAGTCTAGAGTTGTTCCTTCCTCTCATATTTCTAGAACTGGTATTTCTTCCATATGTATATATGCTATTACCACAATCAATATAAAGAACATATATATTGACTACCCCAAAAAGTTTCTTCATGCACTTTGTAATTCATGCCTCCCGCCCTCCAACCCCACACAAACACTTATCTGCTCTGTAACATCAGAGGTGTGTTTGCATTTTCTAGAACTTTACATAATTGATTTAAAAGCATTTACCCTTTCTCATCTGGCTTTAGTCACCATCATTATTTTGAGATTCATCCATGTTGTTGCATTTGTCATTAGTTCGTTTTTAATCACTGAGTAGCATCCCAGTAAGTGGATACGCCAGAAATTGTTTATCTCTTCACCTGTCGATGGACATTGAATTGTTTCCAACTTCTGCCTGATACAAATAAAGCTGCTGTGAACATTTGTGCACAAGTCTTTGTGTAGACATATTTATTTCATTTCTCTTGAGCAAATACCTGGAAGTGGATTGGCCGGGGTTTTATGGTAGGTGTGTGTTTAAGGTTTTAAACAACTGCCAAACTATTTTCCAAAATGGTTTTCCATTTGACGTTCCCACCTGCAACATACGACAGTTCTGGTTTCTCCATAGTCTTTGATACTCGGCCTGGTCAGTATAAAATTGCATGACTTTGGGAAACCATTTGCCAATTTCTTACGAAGTTAAATATCCACCTACCCGATGTCCCAGTAATTCCTTCTCCTTCGTACGAATGAGAAATGAATGCGTTATGTTCACCCAAAACAACGTCCACTTGAATGTCCACAGCAGCTTGGTTCACAATAGCTCAACACAGAAACAACCCAAATCTGCATAGACAGAGGAACGGATAAAAAAACTGTAGTGTAGCCACACTCAGAAATCGAAAAAGGGGATGAACTAATGATACAACAACATGGACAAATCCCAAAAAATACTATGTGGAATGAAAGAAACCAGACCCAGCAGTCTCATTTATATAAAGTTCACATAGACAAACTAACCTCTGGGAATAGAAATCAGAATAGTGGTTGCCCCTGGAGGGTGGAGGAAGAATAATGGTGTGGACAGGGACAGGAGGGGGTTTTCTGGGGTATAGACATCTTCTATATGTTGATCTGTGCGATGGTTATATGCATACGTATATATTGCCAAAGTTTATTGAGTTGCGCACATAAGATTAATGTATTTTGCTGTTTTAAATTTTACCTAATAAAGTGCTGTTAGCATAAAACAAAACAAAAACCCTATATTTGGTAATCAGTTCTCCTGAAGAAAAGAAAGGCTTTAATATTTCAAAAAGAAAGAGAGAGAAGGGGTGCCTGGGTGGCTCAGCGGTTAAGCGTCTGCCTTCGGCTCAGGGCGTGATCCTGGCGTTATGGGATCGAGCCCCATGTCAGGCTCCTCCACTATGAGCCTGCTTCTTCCTCTCCCACTCCCCCTGCTTGTGTTCCCTCTCTAGCTGGCTGTCTCTATCCTGTCGAATAAATAAATAAATAAATAAATCTTTAAAAAAAAAAAAGAAAGAGAGAGAAAGAGATCCAGAAAGAAAGCGATGGAAGGAAGGAAGGAAGGAAGGAAGGAAGGAAGGAAGGAAGGAGGGAGGGAGGGAGGGAGGGAGGGAAGGAAGGAAGGAAGGAAGGAAGGAAGGAAGGAAGGAAGGTAGGAAGGAAGGAAGAAGAAGGAAGGAAGGAAGAAAAGGAGAAAAGGATGAAGGAGGAAGGGGAGGGAGATAAGGAAAGGAAGGAGAAGCACTTTTACAACTTCAAGGTTTTCCCAGGAGAGCCTCTATTTACACCTGTTGTCCTGTCATCCTCTTCAATATAGCGTTTGTCCAGATCTCTCACATACGTAGTTGATAGTTTGGTAGACTTCCGATTTATGCCTCCCGCCTCCGCCGCGCTCAGTCTGAGCCGTGGGTGGAATATGAGCACAGTGAATGGAGTTGTCACTTTGACGTGTATTTAAATAAGAAAGACAATCCAGCCGTATCTCCTCTCTCTTCTCCTGATTCTCCCTGGACAGAAATCCTTTGTCCAAGGATGGCACACACGGTGTTCCATGCTTGTAAAAACACAAACAAACAAAACAAACAGCACTCAGACAAGGATCTAGGTTGGGCTCATTTCTCTGGCCAGGGTGGCTGTGAGAGAAACATTGAGCGCCTCGCCCCCTGGCATCCACGGCTGTACCAGCCAGCTGCCCAGCGGCCCATGGCGCAGCGCGGGAAGCCCACAGGTTGTCCCCCTGGCAGGCACTTAGGTATAAATGCACAATGTGCCCAAACCAGAGACGAAGAAGTGTTGCTGTACAGCATGGGCAGAGCCCGCTGAACGCTTTTGTTACCGTGGTTGGGTCCCTTTAGGCACAGTCGAAAGCCACGGCAACCGATTTTAGTGTTGGGTATCATTTTCATATTTTTCAATGAGCACTTTCTGTAGCAACAAAGTAAAAAAACAAAAACAACAAAATTGCCTGTTACAGGAATGTTGATGATGAACATGCATTTTGCTCAAGATGTTTGTCAGCATCGATCACCCTCCGTGGGAGGCGTGGTGATGTCTGCGAGGACTTGGAAAGTAGAAAACCCAAATCTGCTGAAACTGCATCGGCGTTTGCTTCCAAAGACTGCGCCGGACGATAACGATTGGGAATCAGATGTGTTTACATTTCACTCCATGAAGCGAGACTTTTCGTTCGCATCCAAGGTCACTTCACTCATGTGTTTAATTCCAATTTTTTGTGCACACACATACACACGTGCACAAAACTAAACCAATACTTGGTAAGGAATTGGCTCCAATAGGAAAGAACAACTTCACACACAGGGAAGTGATGACAGTTTTATATCATTGTTTTTAAATGCTTCAAACAGAAAATCATTTGTTATTCTAATAACTTTTTGCAACCAATTCATCAAAATAAAGCTGTTGAAAGTTCATTCTGTCAGAGATGAAATATCTGACATTATCACGAACATTGAAATTCAGCATAAAAATACAAATTTTTTTAAAGATTTTTTATTTATTCATTTGAGAGAGAGAGAGAGCACAAGCAGGGGGGAGGAGCAGAAGGAGACGGAGAAGCCACTCCTTGCTGAGCAGGGAGCCTGATCCCAGGACCCCAAGATCATGACCTGAACTGAAGACAGATGCTTAACCGACTGAGCCACCCAAGTGCCCCCCAAAAAAACAAATTTTAGTGAGGCACAGCATCATGATAAAAGTAATGTTCTTTTTTTTTTTTTTAAAGATTTTATTTATTTATGTGACAGAGAAACAGCCAGAGAGAGAGAGAGAGAACACAGCAGGGGAGAGGGAGAGGAAGAAGCAGGCTCCCAGCCAAGGAGCCTGATGTGGGACTTGATCCCGGAACGCCGGGATCACGCCCTGAGCCGAAGGCAGACGCTTAACGACTGCGCTACCCAGGCGCCCTGATAAAAGTAATGTTCTTACTGAATTATGGAACTTGCGGAACAGAAATACATTTGTAATCAGTTGTAATACGCATAATTTAGAACTGCATCCAAACAAGTTATGATGGTTTTTCCACCAAAATAGAAACGATATTTGTTAAAATTTACAAATATTTCCATATAAACACTGTTAGAGAAATGGAGTTACAAAATTCTTTTGAGTACGATGGGATCGAATACCAAAAAACCAGAACAAACAAAAAACCTTCTGTATGGGAGCTCATTCCTTTCCTGCTTTTTATCCATAGGATTGTAGAAGCACATAAGCCTTTTTTATTTTTTTTAATATTTATTTATTTGAGAGAGAGAGAGAGAATGTGAGTGGGGGGAGGGGGAGAGGGAGAGAGACTCCTCAAGCAGGCTCCCCGATGAGCATGGAGCCCGACACAGGGCTTGATCCCATGACCCCAAGATCATGACTTGAGCCAAAACCAAGAGTCAAGTGCTTGACAGACTGAGCCACCAGGGTGTCCCAAAAGACTACCTTTTAATCAACCCAGGGAGCTGCATAATATTGAACTTACGTGTTACAGTCTCAGTTTTTTAACTGTATTCATTTAAATCAGTTAGAAATCTTGTCTCTTTAATCAAAGCATGGAATGAATAATGGGCGAAAACCTTCAGCTCTTGAAGACTGGCAAATTCCAAGGTTTTTTAAAAAGTTTTTATTTTTATTTTTAAGTAATCTCCACATCCGGTGCGGGGCTGGAACTCACCACCTAGAGATCAAGAGTCAAGGGCTCCACTAACTTCACCAAGCATCCCATGAATTCCAAGTATTGGAAACAAATGTTACAAACGAAGGCACTGAAATTGATCCCTTCCCTAGGAAAGAAAAAAACTAAACAAAATAAACAAGCAGAAACAGTGCACAAGACGTAATTCTGAAATTTTGGTGGACCTCCAAATTTTAATTGGTTAAAATTATGTCCTGAACTGGAGTGAAGTAACCGATGAAATCAATAACTTCTCTGCATTTACATTTTTATTGAGATGTAATTGACACACGATATATTCGCTTCAGGTGTACAATATAATGATTTGATATTTTTGTATATTACAATCAGCATTTAAATTTGATGAAACATTCAAAAATTCGTAATTCTACAATTTTGTCTTAGAAACATGGGTGAAGGGGCGCCTGGGTGGCACAGCGGTTAAGCATCTGCCTTCGGCTCAGGGCGTGATCCCGGCGTTGTGGGATCGAGCCCCACGTCAGGCTCCTCCGCTATGAGCCTGCTTCTTCCTCTCCCACTCCCCCTGCTTGTGTTCCCTCTCTCGCTGGCTGTCTCTATCTCTGTCGAATAAATAAATAAAAATCTTTAAAAAAGAAAAAGAAAAAGAAACATGGGTCAAAGTAAAATATTCCAACTGGAGGCAAAAAAAAAAAAAGGACATATGAAAATGCAGGGGCTGAAATATGTATACAGTTTAATGTGAAAAAAAATAGAATGAAAAATACCCTCCATTCAGCAAAACTCTCTTACAGCTTATTCAACCCCTGTGTGAAAAAGTGGTATTCTATGAAAACAGTGTTGGTGTTCCCTAGCAATCTGGATGACTCACGCTCACATAACCTGAACGAAAGAGGTCAGACACACATGACTACATACTATAGGAATCCAGAGGTAAAAAGGACAAAAGCCAGCAAGCTAATCAAAGCCATTAGAATCAGGGGTGGTGAATGGAGTGGGGCACAGAGGGTTTCAGGCATTGGTGGCGTGTTTAATCTCGAGCTGGGGCTAGTAACTCAGATGTGTTAAGACTGAAAATTCACATCTGATATTCATTTCTATGAATGTGTATTATACTTCAGTGACTTTTTAAAAGTATTATGGAGATTAATGATATTCTCCCACACGACCATAATATTATAATATCATTACCACCCGTGAGAAAACGACCAATTACACCACCACGTAATGTAATATGGAGTCCACATTCATAGTTCTTTTTTTAATCTAGGAACAGATTTTATTACTTATATGAATTTCATCAGGATCCGTTCTAACAGGCACTGCATTTGATTTTTATTTTTTGAACATTCTTTCAATCTAGAACATCCGCTTCTTTTTCAGACACCGATCGCTCTGCTGTAAATATTCTATATTGTAAATGTGTTTGATCGGCTGCTAATATCTGCGGAAGACAGAATTCTGAAATGACCGCGGATGATGCATGGTTTTGGGTCATGCTCTTCCCTAAAAGGAGGGCTGGACCCGTGAATATGATGTCATAACACTCCCGTTATTAGGTTTCAGATCGTGAGCATAGAAGAACACAGAAGTAAGAACTAATCCGCCGACTCTGAGTTCATCAAAAGGGAGCTTACCCCGAGTGGGCCGGACCTCACGGAGAGAGCCCACAGGAGAAAGCCGAAGCAGCAGAGATATTCTTCTGCTCACCTTGCAGAGGAAGCTGCCATGCTGTGAGATGGGGGCCACCCAGCGGGCACCTGACGGTGGGCTCCAGACCAGCCCTGGCCCACAGCCTGCAAGGAAATGGGCTCCACGGTCAAACACTGGCCACACCATGAATTCCACCCACAGCCAGATGGGGCCTGTAGGAGGCCCTCGCCTGTGGAGATGCCATCCCGGTGAGGTGACTGCCCCACCCCGAGCCTTGATTCCAGTCACAGGAGACCCTGCCCAGAGGTCACGGAGAAGCCACTGTCTGTCTGACTCCTGCTTCGTAGAAATTATGAGATAATAAATTTGTGTCAATTTTAAGTTGCTAACTTTGTGGCAATTAATCACTCACCAAGGGGTGAGTAACTCACACATGTCACTCAGCCCTGTATTTCTTACCAAGCTTCAAAGCAGCATCCAGGAAGCTTTTCTATACCCAGATGGTAAATATTCTAGACCTTGCAGGCTGACCGGTCTCCTCTTCGGCTACTCAGATCTGCACCCTCGTTGAGAAAGTAGCCCCAAGCAATACGGGAACCAAGCACTGCCGCTGTGTTTCAGTACAACTTGAAGAAGCAGGGGGCCTGCCAATTTATATTCTTGGACCCTCATCTCCAGCCCCGCAAGCTTCCTGCTCCCGGGCGCCCCCTGCAGGCCGACCGCGGCCCAGCCCGCCCTGGCCCTGTCCCCCAGCCTGAGAGCGGCCACTAACACGCTGTCCGTGTGGGGTGGCTCTGTTTGCAATCCTAGCAGAGCCCTCCCTCGTTTCTCAAGGCACTGACAATTTACAGGGCTCTTTCGAAGGCCTGATTCCCACACTTAGGCTTCTCAACAGCCAAGAGAGCTGAGTGAGGAAGGCACCATGGCGCCCACCTTCAGGAGAGGGAAGAGAAGCCCGTGATTGAATGTCTGCCGGGCTCGTGAAGCCAGTTCTCAGCTTATGAGTGGTTCCTGTCATTCGGTGTCACTAGTCTCCCCAGTGCAGAAGGCATGATCCCAAAGCTCGCCTCTGAGCCCGAGGCTGAACTCCGCTGGCCTCTCCTCTACCCTACTGCCTCCCCGGTCAGGAGCTATGACAGTCCCCATGCTCTCCCCATCTTGCCGGCTTGGAAAGTAGACTCAGACCCTAACGGAGCCTCAGAGACGACTCCCCGAGGCATCAAACGTGCTCCTTGCCAGAGGAGGACTCCAGGGGCCGAGAAAGCACCGGGAGGTGCAGGGGGCCCAGAGGGCCTCACAGACGGCATCCCCACCCCACCTGATTCCAGGCACAGAGCCTCTGCCGGCGTGTTGAGGAAGGCGTGCTCTCAAAACAGAGTTTTGGGACCACCTGCTGAAGCTACGTGTTCCTGTCACGGAGGAGAAAATGGAGGTTCCAGAGAGAGGAAGTGAATTGCCAGAGAGCTGGGAGTGTATTTAGGCCACAAACAGATTGAAGCCGAACGCTAAGGCCAGCCCGCCCTGGCTGTGTCCCTCTGTGAGCCTGATGTCAAGTGTACCCTCCCCGGGGACACTGAGGCCTGCGGCCACAGACTCAACAGGCTGCTTCCCTGGTGTGATTTTCAGTCTGTCCCTGGA
Source organism: Ursus americanus (assembly GCF_024610735.1). NCBI lineage: Eukaryota > Metazoa > Chordata > Mammalia > Carnivora > Ursidae > Ursus > Ursus americanus. The sequence goes on along the minus strand of NC_142150.1, from coordinate 35,164,099 downwards.
GGCCTCAGCTCCCCTGTGCATCACGGCGGTAATTCTGGCTTTGAGGATTTCGGGTGTGAGCAGGCCCAGGGGCCCTGGGGCAGGAAGGCGGCCAACTTCAAGAACACAAGCCCGCACGGCAGGTCCCCAGAAGGGAGGAGGAGCTGTTAGCAGGGCACCTCTCCTGCTCCCAGGCGGCGGGGCCATCTCTGCCGGGTGCCCAGCCAGCAAGCAAGGAGAGTTAGCAGCTGTGAGGACAGGTGATGCAGGGATCGGGGTGCTGTAAGCCAGGCCCGGGAGGGGGTCGCAGAGCCCTACTCGACTCTGAAAGAATAGGCATGTAGGGCCAAGGCCAGGAGCTCAACCACACTCACTCACCTTCTTTCCGGGGTCCCCTGAAGACCCAGCAGATGTGCCCAGAGTCTCCCGGAGGAGGCCAGGCCCAGGCGGTCTGACAGCAAGGACCCCAGACACATGCCCTCAGGAAAGGACAGCCTCCATGGCCCGTCCAGTTGTCCTTGTGGCCCTGCTCTTGGTAGTGCCCACAGTGGACACTGTCCATACCCTTGGCTACCTGCCGATGTCCAGGCCCTCAGACGGCTTCTCCACTGAAGGAGACGTGCTCATCGGGGCTGTGACGCCCTTCCACGCAGTGCTGGGTCAGCCCCAAGCAAGGTTCCAGCAGCCTCCAGAGCAGCCGCTGTGTCCAGGGTGGGTGGACCCCTTATCCTTAGGGAGGTACGGCCACCCAGTGACAGAGGGGTGGGGAGGGGAGCCTTCCTGATCACTGCAGGCAGCTGGGGACCCTGGACCTATCACCAGGGCCCCTTGGCAGGGACAGCCTGGCTCTGAGCACCTCGGTGTCAGACTAGGTTCTAGTCCCGGCCCTCCCTGAGTCACTGAGTCACCCAGGGCAAGCCCCCTTCTCTCTCTGCACAATGCTAATATTCCTTCAGTTTGAAGGCGAGAAGAGCTCTGCCGCTGGAGGCCTGGGAATGGCTTCACCGTCCTGACGCTAGAGCTCTGGGAAGACGCACATAGGGGTTGTGCATGGGCGCAAAGGGAAGGCAGGCCCAGGCCAGCGCCTGTCTGCACCCGTCCCCGCCCGCCCGGCTTCCACAGGTGTCAGCTATTCCCAGGGCTGCACTGGTCCCTCACCGTGTGCCGGTCTGGGAGCCTGCAAGCTCTGTCCAGAAAGGTGCCCAGGAAGTCTGTAGCCAGACCCAGTGTCACTCCACCCATGTCTGTCTGTCTTCTTCCTGCCCCTGTGTTTGTCAGGGGCACTCCAGCACGTGTCTGTGCACCTACTCAGGGCTCTCTGCTGTGCCTCTGGCCATCTGTCTCTGCAAGCGTGTGTCCATCTGTGTGCTGCGTGCACGGCTGCCCGCCTCTGTGTGTCCGTCTCCCTGCCTCACCCACACCTGAGAGGCTGTCTCTGCGCTGGAGCCTTCCACCGCAGCGCGCGTGTGTGCCGTGTGTGTGTGAGTGCTGCGGGTGTGTGTGCTGTGTATGTGTGTGTGTGTGTGCTGTGCACGTGTGTGCCGTGTGTGTGAGTGCTGCGGGTGTGTGTGCTGTGCACGTGTGTGCTGTGTGTGTGCCATGTGTGTGTGCTGTGTGTGTGTGCTGTGTGCTGTGCGTGTGTGTGCTGTGCACATGTGTGCCGTGTGTGTGCTGTGCGCGTGTGTGCGCTGTGTGCGTGTGTGCTGAGTGTGTACTTGCATGTATGTGCCATGTGTGTGCTGTGCATGTGTGTGTGCTGTGTGCGTGTGTGTGCTGTGCATGTGTCACTTACACTCTGCCAAGTGTCGGCTCCCACCCTTCACAGAAAGTTGGAAAGTTGAACAAGTCATTGACCACACTGCTGGATTTCAAGATGTTTCCATGAAACATCTGCCTAGATTTGACTTCTATTTGATCTTTAGTGCATATCAAATCTATTAGGTAGGCAAGCAATGTTTATGAAAGCACTTTCCAGGGGCGCCTGGGTGGTTCAGTTGTTAGGCGTCTGCCTTTGGCTCAGGTCATGATCCCAGGGTCCTGGGATCGAGCCCCGCATCGGGCTCCCTGCTCAGCAGGAAGCCTGCCTCTCCCTCTCCCACTCCCCCTGCTTGTGTTCCCTCTCTTGCTGTGTCTCTCTCTGTCAAATAAATAAAATCTTTAAAAAAAAAAAAAGCACTTTCCAACTGAAGAATCCTTATTTTTCCCCACCATGCCATGTGGGGAAATAAGTTACTTGACTATGACTTGTTAGCTCTAAAAGACACACCAAGAAATATTAAATTTCTCTCCCAGATTTCATGGAGGCCTCAAATGCCCCAGCTGAAAAATCGTCCAATAAAATGCAAACACTTAATTGTTCAGCAATGTATAGCTCAACCATTCACACCCTAGTATAATTGAGTTTATCAGATGCTTTCTTCTGCACTATTGGTTGAGATTACTTAATAATAACTATATCTATCATTTCTTGAGTCATTACCCTCAGTGGGAACTGCTTTTTAGATACTTTGCAAGTATCAAATTCTTATGAAAATTAAATGGGTTAATACATGTAAAACACTCAGAAAAATGCCTGACTTATAGTTAGCTCTCTATCAGTATTTCCTATTATTAGTATTATTATCTTTATTTTTATTATCTTCTTTAATCCTCACAACTTTGGGAGGTAGATATTATTATTCCCATTTTACAGATTATGAAATTGAGACTCAAAGAGGAAATGGCACTTGCCACAACTCACACAACTAATAAGTAGGACTTTGGGATTCGAAGCCAGGCAACCAGACTCCAAGGGTAGAAAAAGGTACAGAAGCAAGGAGGAGGGAACTTCATCTAAACAGAAACGCTGCCTATTGGGGGGCTGGCTATTATTTCCCAATTTTTACTGAGCACGCTACTCACAGAATAGAGCATTATGCTGTATGTACCATGTGCCGTGGCGCTGTCCTCGGAAACGCTCAGACTCTGGACAGGAACGCAAGCATGAACCAGAGAGCCGGAACACCAGGGCACCCTCTGGCTCTCGAAAGATCAGCCACAGGAGGACTCGGGGCGGAACAACCTAACCTCAAAGTTGCAAATGGACCTGCTTGGTTAGGGTGACCTTGGCTTCTCGGTCAATAATCAGCACACTTAGCTGACTGAGGATTGCTTTTTCTCGTTTCTTATTTATGTGGAAGTTCTTACAAAGGCATAAAAATAAATCACTTCTGTAGTGAGGATGCAGGAGCTGTAGCGTTTGTCTAGACAGCAAACAGAGAACACACTACCCTCTTTTTAACTGGAGTCATTGAACCTTTTACATGTGCTCTGACTGCTGGTGTGTTTGATGCCATGTGGCCCTCCCATGTAACTTTCTATCTCTTAGGCTTTGTCATAACTCTCCATAACAAAATTTAAAAACGTAATACTAGAAATAACAAATAGAAAGCTGTCTTATGTATTATTTAGTTAGAAGGCATTTCTATGCTTTCATTCATTTTTTTCATTCATTTTTCATTCATATTTATTATGCTTTTTTCTTGTTTTGTCCTTTCTTGAAGTTTCCTCATTTTTTTAACCTTTTTTTTTTCTTCCGATTGTTTGGAAGTTCTATATCTTGTTTCTGTGCTTCTCATGAGTATTCAAGTTTTTAATTCACTTGAACCTTTACTTCTCAAGCAATGTCAAGAATTATACAACGCATAAAAACAAATCTCTTAGCACACCTTACTTCTCTGCTTCTCCCACTGGCTTCCCACTATACATTTTCAGTCCCCTGCTGTCCTTCTTCCGGGGAACTGGCCTCCCAGGCCTGAGCATATAGACTTTGGAAGGACCTGGAGGTAGCATAATGAGATATGCTGAGATAAAATTTAAAAATAAAATACAGACACAGAGGGATTGATATAACTTGATACTACTTATATGATGAATTAAAATAGATTCCCAGAGCAGATAATAGAGAAGTGGTTCAGGCCGGGAAGGAGGAAAAACAAGGAGATATTAGTCAAAGGGCACAAAGCTTCAGTCATACCCACTGAGTTCTAGAGATCTCCTACACGGCAGCATGCCCACAGCTCACAATACTGCACTGTGTTCTTAACAATTAGCCAAGAGAGTAGATAGTGTGCCAAGTGCTCTTATCACACAAAACCAGACCAGTATAATAGAGAAGAGGGGGGGAGGAACTTTGGACTGATGAATAGGTTTATGGCATAGATCGTGCTGACGGTTTCACAGATGTACGCTTATCTCCGAACTCATCAGGTTGTAAATGGTAATCACCCAGAGCTTTCTGTATGTTTAAAAAAAAAGAAGAAGAAGAAGAACTGTTTGCAATAATAGATGACAGAGAGGCGAGCAGAGAGGGCGGGTCCAGGACAGCAGGTGAGAGCATTTGTGGACACCGAGCAGGGGTGGGAAGATGTCCCCACGCGGATATGCAGCCCCGCTTCTCCCCCCAGACCAGCCATGGATCCCAGCACCCTCAGTGGTCCGACCAGGCCCGGTTCCCGTCCTTCCTCCGCACGGTGTCCAGCAGCGCCCACCAGCCCAGGTCCTGGCCAAGCTCTTGAGCCATTTTAACTGGACCTTCCCGGGCCTGGTGGGTTCTGACAGTGGCGCCTTGGAACAGCTGGAGCAGCAGCTGAGGAAGGAGATGGGGTGCGCGGGCGGCTGGGGGGCCTTCGCCAAGAGGATGGGCAGCCAGGCCCGCGGCACCCAGAGCGCGGCCAGCATGGGCGCCACCAGCCCCGCCGCCGCAGTATTCGTCGGCGACGGTCACCACTAGCACTTCGGGCTGCTGGCAGAGGCCCTCCGGGAGAAGAACGTGACCAGCAAGCCGTGGGTCTTCTCCACCTCTTTCCTCTACAACCCATCGCTGCAAGGCCCCAGAGCCCACACCTTGCTGAACGGCAGCTTGAACCTGACCGGACGCTCAGGGTTCATGCCGGGCTTTGAGGACTTCCTGTTGGCGCTGTGCCCAGCCGCCAACCCGGGCAACCGTCTGGTGAGGAAGCTCTGGGAGGAGCTGCAGGGATGCAGGTGGCCTGGATCAGGTGTTCCATCCCAAGCGCCAGAGAAGGGGCTCAGCCCTGCACAGGACATGAGAACGTGACAGCTGTCCACCTGTCTGCCTTCAAACTGCACGATCCGACGGCCACTTAGCAAGCCTACCCGGCAGCCAGAGCCCTGCCGGCTGCCTATCAGAACCTGACTTCCTGCTCCCCAGGAGACGGACGTTTCCTGGGAGGCACCTGCGCCCACGCAGGCAATGCCGGGCCTTGGAAGATGAGCAGCCAAGACGCCTGGATTGATCCCTATCCCTCCCAGCTTGCTCTGAGCCACAGGCTAGCACCGAGGAAGCAAGGTGTAATGAAAGGAGCCCTGACTTTAGAGCCAACGTCTCCTGGGCTCTGATTCCTTATTATGAAAGATGTCAGGGACCCATAGCTAGAAGAGAGGACTAGCTCCTGCCGGGGATGAGAGTCAATTGTAAAATTTTCAGGAATTGCACAGGCTGCTGGCTCACCATGGGACGCAGGCAACCTAAAAATCCTGGCTTTCCCCCCCCAGAGAGCTGGTTGTTAACCACGCAGCTGCACATGTAGCTACAAATATCAAAGAAAATAATAGAAACAAAGTCAGAGTGGAGGAAAAATCCTCTTACTACGAAAAGGATGCTTTCAACCTAGGCACAGCTTCTTTAAGATGAAGTTTTAGGTGATTTCATCAGTACTGTGTCGCGTGAGGTTTTTAAAGGCTAGGAGAGTAATAACACTTAACACTTTCCAAGTGCTTTTCCGTGCCAAGTAATGTTGCAAGCACTCCATATGTATTGATACATTGCATCTTCACAATGTATCACCCTAGGTGGGTCCCCTTTCTACAGATGAGAAAATGGAGAGGCAGAAGAACACACCCAAGGTCACACAGCTGGTTCAAGTAGAGTCAGGAATCACACCAGGCAACCCGGGTCCAGAGTCTGGGCACTGTGCCAGGCTCTCTGCGGCCTCCCTATGCTGATGTATTCCTGGGATCTCTCAATGTCTAAGCCCAGCATTGTCCCCAGCCAAGGTCATTGCTGAAACTCCCTCCTATGGTCTCACTGAGCTCCGGTGGCCTAAGTCAACAAATATATGTGTGTGACACAAGTATTTACTAAGCACTTTTCATCCTCCTTGGAGCAACGTGGGATACAGAAATGTGCAAAATGTGTGCTTGCCCTCAGAGTGTTTCTGTTTCCTACTCACCAGTCATGCCTGGCACCAAGGAGGAAACAAAGTCATATGTATGAAGGGACGCTGCTCTGAATACATGGAGACACCCATTTTCATAAGATGAGCCTGTCCGTTATATGTCTTAGGAAAGACCTAGACTTCCAGATTTCCGTTCATTTGACTTCCACTTCCCTACGCACAGCAGATTAAGGCAAACTTGAAAGATGGGAAAGCAGAGCTCTTTTTCCATAAAATGTGCAAAGAGGAGGGTGCCTTCCTCCATGTGCTGGTGAGCACAGATGTGGGAGAATGGTCTAGTAGTGTGGAGGAATCTCTCTTGCCTGTGGTGCATCTAACCAATTTCTTGCCTTGTACTTTCTGTCCCTGCCTCGTGCTCCGTTATACCCAGAAGGTTCACTTCACCACCAGAGCCCAACGAAGAAATTTTCTTCACCAAAGATGGGGAGATGCTGGCAACGTTTGACATTAAAAACATCTATGTCTTCCCAGACCAGAGGACAGACAGCCATTGTTGGACTTTTTGACTTCAGAGCTCCTCCTGGAAAAGAGCTGCTGATAAATGACAGCACCATTATCTGGGTAGGACACTTAGAGGTGAGAGCTGAGAGCCCCCTAAGGACCACGCCCTCACAGCACCTCACACTTCCAAGCGCCCAGCACTATTCATTACATTGAACTGACTTAGGGTACTTGGTCAAAGGGAGGGCAGTGTGGACCGTTGACTCACACTACTCTAAGGCTGTTGAGCAAATAAAACCTTCCAAAACCACCCCCTGGCTCCCCAAACAAAGGAGCTTGCTAAAGGCAAAGACAATTAATGAGCAAATCGGAAAGTAAACATATATAATTTCCACTTTAATTCAATTTGATCTGCATTTCCCTGATGATTAGTAATGTTGAGCATCTTCTGTCGTGTCTATTGGCCACTGTATGTCTTCTTTGGAAAAATGTCCGTTCATGTACTCTGCCCATTTTGTAACTGAACTGTTTGGTTTTTGTCATTGACTTATATAAGTTCTTTCTATAACTTAGATATTAACCCTTTATCAGACATATCATTTACAAATATCTTCTCTGATTAGATAGCTTGTCTTTTCATTTTGCTGATGGCTTCCTTTGCTGAGCAAAAGCATTTTATTTTGGTGTGGTCCCAATAGTTCATTTTTGGTTTTGTTTCCTGTGCCTGAAGAAACATATCTAGGAAAAAATGTTGCTTGGGCCAATGTTAAACAGATTACTCACTATTTTTGCCTTCAGGAGTTTTATGGTTTCAAATCTCTATCCTGTGATAGGAGAATTTAGTGCATTTACATTTAAAGTAATTATTGATTAGCGTGTGGTTATCGCCATTTTGTTGATTGATACAGACTGTAATTGTAGTTCGTCTCTGTTCCTTTCTTCTTCTCTTCTAAGAGTTCATTTTTACCTACTGTTATTTTGCTAATATCCTGCACAGTACCCCATCAGTGGAATGAACACATTGGTAACTACCTGGGCAAGAAAGGAAGGGAAGGTAAAGGGGAAAGAAGAAAGGAAAGGAGAAGGAGGTAAAGGAAGGAGAGGGAGGAAGGAAGAAGACAGGAAGGGTCCTGGTGCGGTAGACCGATGCTGGTAATTCCTCCAACACCTGAATATACAGATGCTGTTCTGTCTCCCGTGCACTCTCCCAGTGCTCTCTCTCCTGTCATGCAGAGGTCCCTACCTCGATCTGCAATGAGAAATGCCCTTTGGGTACCAGGAAGTCGATCCTATCTGAGAAGTCATACTGCTGCTACAGTTGCATTCCCTCCCCAGAGGAGAGACAGCCACGGCAGCAGGTAAGAGAGAGGCTGCCCTTGTAGACGTGGGCCAGCCAGCAGCCAGGGTAGGCTTCAGGCAAGCCCTGATCGTCATCTAGGAAAGAAAAACCCAGAGAAGAGGAAATCAAAAAGATGTTGTCAAGATGCCCTTCCCACTTGTTACAGTAAAGCCATTTAAGGCTATCCATTCATTCTTTCTTTCATCAACTCAGTTGTCCAAATTCTGTGCCTAGTTTCATGTTTGGCACATACTAGCTCTTCTGTAAATATTGAAAAAAAACCCTCTATTGCCTTAATCCGCATCTTGCGAAGATGCCGCTCATTCAACAGCTATCAACTGGCACCTACTGTATGCAGGCACTGTGCTGGTTGCAAAGGTGGTGACAACAAATGAGGCACAGACCCCGGACCCACAGACCTCATGATCTCTCCAAGGAGATGATCCCTGTGTCCCCCAAACCTGGGAGAGTAGAGAAACTAGACTATGAGTGAAATCAGTTGCCTCAATAAAAATCCAAGCCTCAAACCATGAGAGTGCAGAGGAACAATGAATTCTAACAAAGGGGTATGTAGGGGAACTTTTCGCTGGAGGGCGTGGCATGTGATTTAGGCCATGAGCAGCAAGTGGAGTTTCCCAGGCAATGAAGCATGAGAAGGATAGTCCGGGCCAACGAGCACAGTAACGAAGGTTCAAGACAGGAAAGCAATAAGGAGCAGGAAGTGACTTGAACACAACCTCTGATGGGTGATGGCCAGATAACAGAGGGCCCACCTTGCCAGACTCAGGATCGTGGAGTCTACTTTGCAAGAATGGGGAACCATGGGATGACTCATGTGGAGAAGCAGTGCGTATTTCAATGTGTTTGGGGAGATTGAGAAGCGACCAACGTACTGAAAAGAGAGAGAATCGCTCAGCAGGAACAGGCACAGAATCCAGGAAATTGTTGAAGCCATGGGATGGGGAAGTCTCCTGGCACACCGGAAACTCTCAGTGTGGGGGAGGCAGGGACTTTAAGGATCCTCTTTGCCCATTTAAGGAGAAAGGCACGGCTGAATGAAGCTGGGGGTGGGGAGGGGACACCAGATCGGTAAAGAGAAGATGACAGAAATGATAAATAAGAAATCACCCTTGGACTTGCAGATTAGGACATGAAATCAAGCATCTGGGAACATAGAGATCTAACCAAATCAAGGAAGAGGGTTCAATGAGAACATATCACTGCTCCAGAGCTCCAGTGACAAAGCCCATCCTTAAAATCACTATGGAAAGCAAAGCTCTGATACGTTCTATCACTGGAGTGATTTAGACACAGATGCCTCCATTAAAAAAGAGAGAGTCTGTGTACGTAGTAAGCACCCCATTGAAATTCCTTAAATTCAGTGGGCTGATGAATGAATAAATGCCTGACTATGAATTATGACACAGCCACCATGGTGGTTGGATTCAAAGGGACAAAGCCCAGAGAGGAGTCAGAGCTTCCTTGGTTGTTGTGTTGATTATTTCATTACAGTCTGATGCACAATGGGCAGTTGCCACCAGGATTTCTGCCCTCTGTGGCTTTGGCCCTCAATCTGAGGACATCAGGTACCCTGGAAGGGTCCATCGTAACAAGACTGAAATACACAAGACCTACAGGAAAAGCCATCAGTAGTAGTCCTATGGCTTCTTGACCACAGGAGAGTTTCCAGAAGCTTCCCCACTCTGTTCTCTCACTCAGTTTCTCTTTCTCCCTTCAGATAGTGCTGTGTGCGAGAAGTGCCCTGAGGACCACTGACCCAACATGGAGAAGAGTCAGTGCATCCCCAAAACGCCTGACTTCCTGTCCTACCACAAGCCCCTTGGTACAGTGTTGGCTGCCTGCACAGCCCTGCTCTTCCTCCTTTCCCTGCCCATCTTGGGCATCTTCATCTGGCACCACCACACCCCATCGTCCAAGCCAATAACGGCCAGCTCAGCTACCTTTTGCTGTCCTGCTTGGCCTTCTCTTTCCTCTGCCCCTTCCTGTTCATCGGGCACCCAGGACCCTTCACCTGTGCTGTGCCCCAGGCAGCTTTTGGGGTCACCTTCACAGCCTGTGTGTCCACCATGCTGGCCAAGACCATCGTGGTGGTGGCAGCCTTCCATGCCACCCAGCCAGCCACCTGGATTACGAGGTGGGCAGGGCCAGTTCTCCCTAGCCCCATCCCCATTGTCTGTTCCCTGGTCCAGGCAACCTTGTGTACGCTTTGGGGGATCAGATGGCCCCCACGGCCTGTGAACTCTCAGAGCCTGGGTCCACAATGACAGTAAAGTGTGATGAGGGCTTCTTAGAGCTGTTCTATGCCATGCTGGGTTACTTGGGTCTGCTATGGCTGGTCAGCTTGCTGGTGGCCTTCCCCTCCTGCCGGCTGCCTGACACCTTCAACAAAGCAAAGTGTATCACCCTCAGCATGTGTGTGTGCTCCTGTGTCTGGGCCTCCTCCATCCCTGCCCACGTGAGCACTCAAGGCAGGGCACAGTGGCCAGGGAGGTCTTTGCCATCTTAGCATCAGGAGCAGGCCTCACGTCCTGTCTCTTCTTTCCCAAATGCTGCATCATCATTCTCCACCCCGAGAAGAACGGAAGAGAACAAATGCTTGGCAGGCATCATCTCAGGCGAGGTCAGAAGCGGACAGTGGGGAGTGCCACGTCCCCAAGGATGCCCTCCCTGGGCTGGCCACCAGGACAACATTCCTTATGACACTGGTCCTTGTCACTTAGCGGCTTCTACTATCAGCGGGACTTGAGACATGTTTGCAATAATGTCCTTGATGGAAGCATCTGGTCTCATTCATCCTGCGGCCGCTCAGCAGCCAGCCAGTGCCTGGTACGGAGAGGAGACAGAAGAGCTGTTTGGTGAACGAATAAGTCAACATCTGCAAAGCTAGCATTGGAGGAGATCTTGTAGAAGAGACAGCGAGGTAGAGCTGTCGGATGGAGTCAGAGAGTCCGGGGTCCTCCATGTTCACAGCTCCTCCTGTGAACCTCAGGGTGTGGCTTAACCTCTCTGAGCCTCAGGTTCCACCGTAGAATGAGACTAAAGCTCCCTCTCTGGATTGATGTGAGGAGGAAGTGAGAAAATGTAGGGGGAGTGCCCAGTGCATGCTAAACCCTCAAAGGTAAGTATTTAAAGTCATCTATCCACCTTGTCCTTTTACAAGATGCCAAGAGGGGACCAGTATACCCAGGCATCATTGTGCAGGGAGATGAACAAGTTCAAAGACCTAGTTCTCTGTTTCCTTGGCTGTGACTTTGGACAAGTTACATTACTTCTCTGTACAACAGTTTCTTCATGTGCAAAGTAAGGTCACAGCGCTGACGTCGTGGGGTTATCAGTGAGCAGTCAATGAATTAGTATTTATAAAGCATTTAGAATAGTACCTGGCCCATAGTAAGAACTGAACCAGTATTTGTTAAATAGTTCAATAAAATTGTACGGAGTGGCAACCTGGATATCTTGACTCTGCTGAGTAACTGAAACTTCCATGCGACCGATGCTCCAAGCTCTGCCCTGTGGAGGGACCTTCAGAAAGGCTCACGTAGAGCCCTTGCAAAGCTTGTGGTCTAACATGTCCAAGCCAACCTGATCGGAGGAAACTGAATGTACCTCTCGTGGAACAGTTCTAATGACCTGCACCCGCTCTGGCGGGCTGCTTACCTTTGGGTAGACGAGGACGGGTTACGGTCGCAGACCCAGCTGAACAACCGCTAGAGGAAAGTCTAATTAAAGCCCCTCAACTTCCACGGGAGTGCGAAGGTCCTAATGAAGCCCACAAAGTACTGGACATCAATGAATCACGCGCTAGAGCTCCTGGACTGATCTCCGGGGAGGGACAGAGCTGAACGGCACTGCACAGATGGTCTCAAGGCGCCGAAGCATCCACATTTCTGGACAATGAGATCCGTCTTAAGTTTCCGCCAAAAGGGGTTTAAAATGCTCCCATCTTACTGGCCAAGAGTGATATTTAGATCATGACAGTGAAGCCACCAATGGAAACAAGGATATAGATAGAAAAGACTCAATTTAGAGAAACAGAAAACTGTTCTAAAATCTATATTTAAAAAATTGAAACTTTAAAAAAGAAAATTATGGGAAAAAATGATAAACAGAAAGCTGTAGCATCCCACAGCCAAAGCCAGGGTTTTGACAAACAGCTTGGAAATCAAGAATTGCCAAGGATTTCACATGTGAAAATTGAAAAGCAAGAGACCAACCACAGATTAAGACCTCTGAAAAAAGGAACGGGAATCCCAACACAGGTGTAAAGGATAAAAAGAATGTGGAACCATAGAAGGGGGTCCCACAGCCCCACACCAAAGCCTTCAACAATGGTTACGCAATGGTACACAGCAAACTGTAGAGTTCTGATTTCAGATGCAGATCCCGTCATTCACACCAGGTCCCAAGTCAAAGGACCTTCTCCCCGATCGATGGCTCCCATATAGTCCCTAACCAACAATTAAATCGGTATCTAGGTACCCAGAATGGGCAAAACAAGATGAGCAGCGCTCATCTGTCTTAACAAGTCTTACTTCTCTTGGGGCGCCTGGGTGGCTCAGTCGGTTAAGTGGCTGCCTTCGGATTGGGTCATGATCCCAGGGTCCTGGGATTGAGCCCCAAATCAGGCTCCCTGCTCAGCGGGGAGTATGCTTCTCCCTTTCCTCTCCCTCCCGGCCCTCTCCCGTGCTCCCTCTTGCTATCTCTCTGTCTCTCTCAAATAAATACATAAAAATAAAATTTTTAAAAATTATTAAAAAACAAGTCGTGGTAAGGAGGGCATGTGATGTAATGAGCACTGGGTATTATATAAGACTCACTGACCTCTACCTATGAAACCAATAATACATTATATGTTAATTAATTGAATTTAAATTTAAAAAATGAAACAAAGAAAAAACAGCCAAGGCTTACTTCTCTCAGATTATTCCTTGTCACATTCTCTGGGTACCTCTGGGTCTCTTCGTTATCCCCCAAAGAAGGAATTATATTCTCAAAAATGTCCTATTTACAAGAATACATATTTTCCTGTCATGATTTCCTAATTTATCTTCACTGCGGAATGATCTACCATTAGTAGTGTCTTTAAAATCTTTAGCCGTCGAAACTTTCAGTTTAAAACAAGTCACCGGGATGTACTGTACAGCATAAGGAATATAGTTATTAGCGTTGTTCTAGCTTTGTTTAGTGACTAATGGTAACTAGACTTATCAAGGTGATCGTTTCATAATGCATAAAAATGCTGAATCACCATGTTGTCCACCTGAAAGTAATATAATAGTGTGTTAATTATAATGCAAAAACAAAGCCAGAAGCCAATTAATTAATTAAAAAGAAAATTTTCCACTGTCGATACCTACACGTCATGCACTTCACACACACCCCAGATTCCGGTAGATAGGTCTTTTTTTAAGGGAGTGATTGCTTTACAATGTAAATAATCACACTCACAAAGACCTCTTTTTTTTTCAGTTTTTTCTTTTTTTTATTGAAATATGGTTGACCTATAATATTATATTATCAGTTCAGTTTCTCATATCAGATTTTATTCAAGCAAGACTCAACTTTTACATACGTAGGATCCTTTCTAAACGTATGCCTCTGAGTTTTTCCCATTTTAAGTAATTTATCTTCCACAAGCTCAAAATTGTAAGGTTTACTGATACTTCCCATAGAGTTGTTCTTAGAATCAAAATCCAGAAAGCTTTCTGTGTGTTTGAGTTTGAGTTCTTTCTGGAACCATAAATGAGAATGACATGACCCGGTGTGATGGCTCATTCTATGTGTCAACTTCCCTGCACTAAGGGATGCTCGGACGGTCATTAAAATATTATTTTTTGGGTGTGTGCGAGGGTTTTTCTGAGGAGATTCACACTTGAATAAGTAGACTGAAGAAAGAAGATTGCTCTCACCAATGGGGGCAGACATCATCTCATCCATCGAGGGCCTGGATGAACAAAAAGGGGCAAGAAGGGAGAATTTGTTCTCTTGGCTGGTGCTGGGACATCCATCTTCTCCTGCCCTTGGCCCCTGATCCTTGGGCCTTCGGTGTCTGACCACAACTTACCCCATAGGTTCCCCTGGTTCTCAAACTTTCAGGCTCAGACTGAATTACACCACTGATTTTCTTGGTTCTCCAGCTAGCTGATGACAGATCATGGGACTTCTCGGCCTCCATATTGTGTGAGCCAATACCTATAATAAATCTTTCCATCTGTCTAAATAGATAGATAGTTATAACATTATCATTATAATGATAGATGATAGATAGATAGATCTTATTGGTTCTGTTTCTCTGGAGAACTCTTACGTACCCAGTATGTTATGCTTTGTTTCCCTCAGCCAGAAACCTAAAAGTCAAATGCATTTTGTGTTCAAATCGATTCAGATCAAGTGTCGGAAAGTTCTACTCTTATTTCATTCATATGAATTCTTTTTTTTTTTTTTTTGGCTTATAAACAGTAGGAATTTATTTTTTTATAATAACATTTTTTATTATGTTAGTCACCATACAATACATCCCTGGTTTTTGATGCAAAGTTCGATGATTCATTAGTTCTTATTTCTGATCCTGAAAGGTTCTCATCTTTGCACTGTTTATGTATCTTGCCATCGTCCAAAAGAATATAAAGCACATATAGAATATTCAATAAATTATATGTAATAATCAACAAACCAAATGGTTTTCAAAATGTGTGTGATTTGTGTCCTTTCTACTAACCATTAAGCTACCGCTAAGACACTGGGTGGGGCGGGGGTGGAGAGACTGTGATGCTATGGGCACCATCATGGGATTGTTGGCCAGGTGAGAAACACCATCCAGAAAACCTGTCCTTCCCCCGACCCAATCAAGCTCCGCATTTTCCTCTTCCATAGACTCTAGTTTCTGGAATGCACATTCAACTAGTGATTGTAAATGTCTTTAAGAGTACAACTATCTAAGCGTAGGGAATGACTTGAATTATATCTGTCTTTTAAGCCTTACTTCAAGTGAGCTGACATTGCCATACAGATATTCTTAAACGCATTTTCAAAGCACGGTCTGTCTTATTTCAACGAGACAGTGTAGCTACAAAGAAAATAAGTACATGGATCACATGGAAAATCAGCTGTGGTTCTGGGGACTCGGTGGTGGAAACTGCTGGTTGTTTGCCAAAATTTGTTCTCTCCTTTTTCTCCACAATCATCAGATTGGGGCTGGGTATCTGGCTGGCTAGCTATGGACTATTTTTAGCACCCTGGCGATTAGACATGGCTTATGGCTAGCTTCTTACAGACAGAGGTGAGTAGAAATGATGGTTTCTACGTCTAGTGGAGAAACTTAAAGACACGAGGTTTGATTCCTCTGTGATCTATCCTCACCCTTCTTGCCCCCAGAACCCTGTGTTGAGCATGTAAATAACAAGAAGGCCCTAGACTGGGGATTGGCAAATGGTCTCTGTCACAACTACTCAACTCGGTCATTGTAGCACGAAAGGAGCTGCAGACATCATATATGGTGTGACTGTATCCTAGTAAAACCTGATTTACGGACACTGAAATTTTAATTTTATAAAATGATTGTGTGTCATGAAATATTATTCTACCTTTGATTTGTTTACAATCAAGTATTAAAAGTATAAAAACCGTTCTTAACCCACAAGTCATTAGAAATAAGTGCTGAGTCGAACTTGGCCCACAGCCCTTAGTTCGCCGACATCCTAAGGGATGTTGACCCTACAGACGGAAGGAACTTGGGTCTTTGAACGTCTGTGGAGCAGAGCCACTCACCAACCTGGAGCGCTCACCCTGGACTCGTGCAGGGAAGAGGAAATCTTCCTTCTTTAAGCCACATTAGGGGTCTCTTGTTATAGCAGATTAACATTTTATTTTCATTAATACCTAATCCATAACTCCTGACTACCCAGGCCATTGCTCTGTCCCACAGTCCTCCTTCTGAAAAGTCAAGAAAACAAGGTCCTCACCTGCCTCCTCACTGACCTTTCCAAGACCTGAGGGAAAAGGCTCGGCCCAGAGCTCCCTTCACCTCCTTGTTCCGAAGACTGTAGATGAGGGGGTTGAGCATTGGCGTGACAATGGAGTAGAAGACAGACACCACCTTGTTGAAGTTGATGGCGGAGGCCACTTTGGTCCGGACATACATAAAGAACAGAGTGCCATAGAAGAGGCTCACCACGGTCAGGTGAGCGGCACAAGTGGAGAAGGCCTTTCTGCGCTCAGCAGCCGAACGGATACGCAACAGCGTCCAGATGATGTTGCCGTAGGACACAGAAATGACCGTAGAGGAGGCCAGGAGCACTGCCAGAGAGACGAGGAAGTCTGTGGTCTCCTTCAGGGTGACATCTGAACAGGACAAGGCTAGCAGGGGTGAGGCATCACAGAAGAAGTGGTCGATGACGTTGGGGCCACAAAATGTCAGCTGGGACATGAGGTAGATAGGCAAAATCGGTGTGAGGAGGCCCACCAGCCAACAAGCAGCTGCCAGATGGATGCAAGTGGCCCATGACACCAAGGCGCCATATCGGAGAGGCATGCAAATGGCCACATAGCGGTCATAGGCCATGGCAGCCAGTAGGAAACACTCGGTGGCCCCCAGAAAGGTAAAGATGAAGAGCTGGGACAGGCAGCCAGCATAGGAGATATTCTTGCCCCCACCTACCCCCATAAAACCGGCCAGCATCTTAGGCACCGTCACTGAGGTGTACCAAATTTCAAGACAGGACAAGTGTGTTAGGAAGAAATACATGGGTCTACGTAGCTGATGGTCCAAAGCCACCACCAAAATGATGGCCAAGTTCTCCACCAAGGTAAACAGGTACATAGTGAGAAAGAGTATAAAGAAGAGGAGGCGTGCTTCATGCACCCCAACAAAGCCCACCATAACAAACTCTGTTACGTGGGTCCAGTTTGGGGCATATGGCTGCATATGTGGGAGTGGAGGTCAGGACACTCACAGCCTCATAGACGAAGACAACGCAAAGAGAACCAGGGAGGATGGTGCATTGAGACATCGTTCATTCTGGAAGAGGAAAGCAAAGTCAAGACACTACCCCTGCCCTCAAAGAATATACAGGCTGTGAGGAGGTCCAGAAAACAGATGATTTCAGTACAAAATTTAAGGTGCTGGATATGGATGGAGATATTATGGGAGGAAATAGCAGGGAAGCTCCCCCAGTCTGGAGGAATCCGAGAACACTTCCTGGGGGAAGTGTTGTCTCAACTGGAACCTGGAAGGTAAGGATAAGTGAGTGAGATAAAAGAGAAATAGCACAGCAAGGGGGTGCCTGGATGGCTTAGTCAGTTACTCGCCTGCCTTTCCCTCAGGTCATGATCCCCGGGTCCTGGGATCAAGCCCTGCGGCGGGCTCCTGCTTCTCCCTCCACCCTTCCCCACTCATAAATAAAAAAATCTTATAAAAAGAGAGAAAGAGAGAGAGAGAGCACAGCAGGTATAAAATCCCAGAGACCAGAGAGAACACTGTGCATTTGGGAAACTTTAAGTACATACAGGTTACCATGGAAGTTAAAATGTGGCTTCCTGATAAGCATACCTGGCTCTAAATACAAAAGAATTTAACTAATAGACTAGTGAAATTTTAAAATAGACAATCCCTCTAAAGCATTTAGCACCACGTTTGGGTCAATACACAGCAGAGAAAAGCTGAAATGTTGACTTCTCCTGGAGTCGAGTAGGGAGGGATGATGGCTCTTGTTGAGGCTGAGGGGCAGGTGAGGACATCGGGAAGAGCAAGGAGCTGAGTTAAGGGAAAGGACAGAGTTGAGCTTCAGTCTGAGGACAACAGACAGCCTTGAGAAGCTTAAGCAGAGCAGCAAGCTAAGCCCTCTGCCCTCCATAAGGACCAAGTTTGCTGTGCCAAGGCAGCTCTGGAGAGGGTTAAGAAGGGACACAGAAAGCCAGTGGGGAGGTTTTGCAGGCATAGCCTGGGGCGATGATGGCCACGGGCACGAGGCATGGGGAGTGAACAGGGCTAGTAAGAGACAGAAGCAACAGGATTGTGTTTGAATCCAAGTCCAACATCAACTTGAGATATGTGACCATGGGCAAATCATTAAGGATTCCTTTTTTAAAAGCAGATAATAAAAGAGGTGTAGGGAATGCAAACTGGTGCAGCCATTGTGGAAAAAAGTAAGGAGATTCCTCAAAAAATTAAAAATAGAACTACCCTATGATCCAATAGTTCCACTACTGGGCATTTACCCAAAGAAATCAAAAACACTAATTCAGAGGGATACATGCACCCCGATGTTTATTGTGGCATCATCTACCATAGCCAAACTGTGGAAACAGCCCAAGTGTCCATCGACGGATGAATGGATAAAGAACATGTGATAGATATCTACAATAGAGTATTACTCAGCCACCAAAAAGAATGAAATCTTGCCATTTGCAACAACACAAACGGATCTAAAGAGTATAATGCTAAGTGAAGTCAATCAGAGACAGACAGAGACCATATGATTTCACTCATATGTGGAATTTAAGAAACAAAGCAAATGAACAAAGGGGGGGAAAGAGACAAACCAAGAAATAGACTCTTAACTATAGAGAACAAACAGATGGTTACCAGAGGAGAGGTGGGCGGGGGTGGCTGAAATAGGTGATGGGGACTAAGGAGAGCACTGATTGTGATGAGCACTGAGTCATGGATAGAACTGTCGACTCACTATATTATACACCTGAAACTAATGGAACACTGTTAACTATACAGGAATTAAAAATTTTTAAATAATAATAATTTTTTAAATAAAAAAAGGTGAGATGAACAAGGGGTGAATAAGAATAAGAGAAATAAGATGAATTCCTGTCTTATTTTAGATTAGCTGAAATGAACGTGGGGGGGCAAAAAGAGAGGCAAACCAGAAAACTGTCTCTTAGCTATAGAGAGCAAACTAATGGCTGATGGAGGGAGGTGGGTGGGGGATGGGCTGAATGGGTGATGAATATTAAAGAGGGCACTTACGATGAGCACTGGGTGTTGTTTGTAAGTGACGAATCACTAAATTCTACACCTGTAACCAGTATTACACTGTAACAATATGTTAACTAACTGGAATTTGAATTAAAAAATAGAGAAAAATGTAAAAAAAAAAAAAGTAAATGAAAGAATATAATGTCTCCGTTATATTGCAGTTTTAAATCACAGCCCCGAACTCTTTGACACTCTTCTCATTAAAAAGTGGGGCCTGTGACCGCTTCCCTTGAACCCGGGCTTGGTGACTGCTTGACTACAGAAAAAGACAGAAGTGAGGTTGTGCCAGGTTCCAAGCCCACGTCCTAAGAAATGGGTTCCTCTTCTTGCATCCTGGAGCACAGTCACCATTGTGTGAGGAAACCCAAGCAGCCTGAGGAAGGCGGAGCTGGGAAGGAACTAAGCTCCCCTGCTCTCAGCTGGGGCTGAACTCCCACAGCCAGCCAGCACCAGCGTGCCGGCCAGGAGTCGGAGCCATCCGGGAAATAGACCCTCAGCCCCAGCTGAGCTAGCCCAGCTGACACCAGCCTTCCCTGCCGGGCTGGGGATTTATGAGCTAAATAAGGGACATTGCAGATTTATGAGCTAAATAAGGGACTGCTGTTACTTTAAGCCACTAAATTTGCCAGTAAGGTTAGCAACAACATAGGACTGAAACAATGACATCCTGGTTCTGTAACCTCTGGTGAATTACTCAGTATCTCGGACCTTCTGGAGGAAAAGGTATTATGGTTTGCTTACACTCACATATGCCTGCACTGGGATTTGAATTCGGGTTGACAAGGTCTAAAACCCTTGCTCCTTCCCCTAAAAAAATAATTAAGCGGGTTCCTGCTGGCTTCAACATTCCATGATTTCCTGGCCACAAAAGTGCATAAGAGACACACAGTCAGCGCAAGGTCAAAGTCTTCTGATTCCTGCGTGCATCTGCGCCATGCCTAAATCCACAGCGAAGGGTCTATAAACACGGGCTTCCTGGCCAAATCGCTGCATCGCAGCTCCAGACACTTTATGCTTCTGCTGGCTCCAGGACATTTCAGGACACAATCCCTGCGCCTCTCTCCCCTCTGCGATCTCCCTTATAACGTAGCAGCTTAGGGGCAGTGCCTACCCCGCCCGGATGCCCTTCCCAACAGACACTCGCTGCCCATGCTGCAGAAGCCTGGCTTGATTTGCTGTGTTATAAACAGGCTGCATCGCAACCCAGGCCCTAATCTCTACTTAATAAAGTAAAATGGAGCCAAGTCTTGGTCTCCAAACCCAAAGCCCAGTATGTAACATACCTGATCGTGCAGATCATGGAATCAGCTCTTTCTCTGCTGCCCAAGACCCAGTTGCGGTCTTTGGGATCCAAGACACTAACGCAAGCTGTCAAGTGGATTGAATCTTTATACTGAGAAACCATCCAAAAAGTTTAAATGCGTAAAATACTTGAATAGATGTCCCATTACTCCCTGTACTAATGTATATCGAAACTGATTAATCTGTAATTGGCTAACGTGGTTTACCCAGACTTCGATTCCTGCCCCTTCCCGCATTGCTTTCAGCCATATTCCCGCATTGCGCTAGGTACCAAACCTATTAGAGTTCATGAGCCCTGCCCTTAGAGAGCCCAGAGTCTTTCAGGCGAGACAGAGAAGTATCCAAGTGCTACCACAGCGACGTGATGAGCTCCTTTTCATGCCTCTGGGAGAGCAGAGCAGGGACAGTTGGTCTGGCCCCAAAGGAAGACGGAATAGGGGAGATCAAGAAAGAATTTCCCAACCACACCACAGTGAGGGACAAGATAATCCTTGACTGACAAAAATCAAATCCTTGACTGACAAAATAACAATCCTAGGGCGCCTGGGTGGCTCAGTCGGTTAAGCGTCTGCCTTCACCTCAGGTTGTGATCCCAGGGTTCTGGGATCGAGCCCCAGGTCAGGCTCCCTGCTCAGTGGGGAGTCTGTTTCTTCTCTCTTTCTCTCCCTCTGCCCCTACCCCAGCTTGTGCTCTCTCTCACACACACTCTCTCTCTCAAATAACTTAATCAAATCTTTTAAAATAATGACAATAATAATAATCCTAATAATTCAGGTTCTGCAGAGGAGAGTGGGGCAGGCCAGGGAGGAGAGGTGTGAGAGATGAATCCGTGAGAGGAGACTGTGGGGTCCCCGCGGAGGCAGGAGGCAGAGAGAGCAGGACCCCATTCAGGCAGCAGACTCCTCAGTGTCTGTATACCCCAGGTCCACCGCCTCCAAACCAAACAGCGATGAGAAAACCTAGACGGAGGGCAACGTCCAACCCATCTGAGCGGATTTCTCATGGCTTCGTGTAATTCACCAGGGATGGGTTCAGTGAGGGAAGCTTTCTGGGCACATTTCAGGAGGAGCCGAGCCTCCCCTCAGAGCACTCAGATCCTGTGCTGGGGGGAAAGGAGCCTCCCTGCGGAGGGAAGAGAGGATGTTTACCCAGCTCCTCGCATGGCCCACATTCTGCTGGGCTTAGATCATCTCATTTCACCCCCACGACAAGGCTGCGATCCCAGGACCTAGGCTTTGCAGAGGGATGACTGTGCAGGGTTTCACGCAGTTGACAAAACAAACTCAGGGACAGCACGTGACTTGCAGCAGATCAAAGAGCGAGGACGTGACAGAGATGGGACGCAAACGCCCCCAGGCCTGACGCAAGAGCCCCTCTCCCCGGGGCTCAGGCCATGCCTTCTCTTTGAGGCCAAGGCTCTGCCATGGCCTTTCACTGAGGGACACCCCTGCACCCAGGCAGCCGTCCCGCCCACGAGGTTCTCTCCTCAGCGCTCAGGGGCCCGCTGGACAGATGGCCCGCAGGCTCTGGGACTGTTAACCCACGGGCCTCCTCTCCGGGTTGAGAGAATTGTTATCAGCCCAGCGCACACAGGGAGCAAGCGGCCGGCAGGGAAGGGGACCTTCACAGGGGACAATCATGACTGTGACTGAATGCAGAGAGAGGCCGCACAGGCACTTGGCCTCATTGGACATCCTCAAAAGAAGGTGCTCCCTTGGCTAAGGTTTTCCCTGACAAACACAGAAAAGCAGTCTGGGGCCCTTGCAGGGAAATCCAAACTGCATCCTGCAGCTGTCTGGGTGTGCAGCTGTGTGACGAGCTCCCCGTCTCCCTGCTCTCTCCAACTGGCCTCTGGGACGCTTGTCCCCAGTGGCAAAAGGAACTGCCAAATGAACTCACTGGCATGCAGACAAAAATTTCGGCAAACAGCCACTACACCAGGGCGAGAGGCAGGGGCGGGATGGGCTCCGGGGACAGACAGCAAAGGTGAGGCTCCTTGCTCCCGCTCACCGCATGCCCGCTTCTCTGCTCCTGCAGCACCGAGACAGCGACGGCCCATCTCACGCCACCTGGGTGCAGACAGCCCGGATTCCCAGCGTCGCCTCTGCAATCAGGGGCCCGGAGCTGGGCCCTGGCGCCGTCAGGGACCGGCTCGAGCTTGGGAAAGTCACTCCATCTCGCTGAGCCTCGGCTTTCTCGTCTTCACATGGGGGACACGACACGCAGATTTGCAGGGCTGGTCTACAGATGGAAGGAAACAGCATGAAGTGGCGTTCAAGGCCTTCGCTGTTATTGTCTTTGTTCTCTCTGCCTCTGTCGCTTCCTCCTGCACTTCCTCCAATTCTCTGCATAAGGCCATTTTAGCAGAGAGGTTTTTAGTTCCCCTTCATCTCTGTCCCCTTCAAGTTACCCCAAATTAACCTGCAGTCTAAACAGAATCAGTTGGCTTGTTCTGACGACCTTCCTGAAAATGCAACTCCATCCCGCTCCAACCCCTTTCTTGCCTTGACATTTTTGTTACAGCCTTGCTGTCATCTGTTAGACATTGATTTGTTTGGCTATAACACCACACACACACACACACACACACACACACACACACGCACACAGCTCCTCAAAGACAGTGCCTCGTCCATGACAGTGTTGTCAGTGCCAAAGGAGTCACTAGGATGTAACCAGCAGGCAATACACTGGGATGTAATGAAGGAATGGGTACATGCTCCGAGCGTCCTGCTGAGCCACAGTGCTATTTCCTTTCCACCTTCAGTTACTGGTCTCAAGGCAACAAGAAAGCAAGGAAGCTCGCCAATGGATCTGGACTAGCCCGCTCCCACTGGTCTGTGGGCGGAACAAGTGGAATTGATTTTATGTATAGTTTCCTTTTCTTAGCTACTGAACTTACATTTAAACTTCCTGAAAAACTACTATCTCAGCTCTTTTCAAGCTCTGCTCCACTAAGCCCCCGATGACCTCTGTTGCCAGGTAGCTGTGAAGGGGAAGAAAGGGACCTCGCACATGAGGCTCCCAGGAGCCTTGCTTCAACCATCTCGTAAGTGACAGAGTCTGGAGGAGAATCCGGCCAGCCTGACCCCACAGCCCCCCATCTTTCCACTGGGCCACCTCCCCAGGGCTTAGCATTCCTAACACCAAATCTGGTCAGTTAACCGAGAGCTTCTCACATTTTTCTGGTAGCTTCCATAGTGAGTAGGCATGACCTGTTCCTCACAGCTACTCACAGTCTCCCCGTAACGGGAGCACACGGGAAAGAGAGGCACAAGAAAGTAAATGGAACATGTCTGCAGTCCGTTGTGCAACAGAGACCCCAGTGCCAGGGCGAGCTGGAGAGCCCACTCCTGCAGAGGGAACCAAAGTGGGCCTGGACCTTTCTGAGCTTCTAGCTCCTGATCTTTCAATGGGAACACTACCTACTCTCCCGGGCTGCCAGGATATTGTGCACATCAGTGAGATAATGGACACGCAGGCTCTCTGAAAACGTTAACGGTACACTCCAGGAAGACCTTATTATCTTGCTTCCGTTGCTCACGGACTATGTGATTACTGCCAAGTCTCAGTAAAGGGAGAGCCTGGGGGACGGCAGTCTCGGCGGGGCCCGGGGATGGCCTTGCAGCCACGGCTGGTTAACAAGCCAACTGATTCTGTTTAGACTGCAGGTTAATTTGGGGTAACTTGAAGGGGACAGAGATGAAGGGGAACTAAAAACCCCCCAAAGTCTCTTGGTACCCCTACTCTTACATGACCTTAAGCAAACCAGTGGAATTCTGTGTGCCTCCATTTCTTTGATTGGAAAATGCGTTGGTATTTAAAACCTCAGCGACTCAGTAAAAGAACTTTCAAAAGAAGAAATGAGAAGACAAATTGAGGCAACTCTGAAGAAAGGATTGGGTTATACTGAAGTCACGAATCCTTACTCTAGGGGCGCCCGGAGGGCTCAGTCGGTTAAGCATCAGACTCTTGATTTCGGCTCAGGTCATGATCTCAGGGTCGTGAGATCGAGCCCCGCATCAAGCTCCATGCTGAGTGCGGAGCCTGCTTAAGATTCTCTCTCTCCCTCTCCCTCTGCCTCTCTCCCCACCTCGCGCTCTCTCCGCACCTTCTCTCCCCTCTCTCCCCACCTTCTGCATGTTCTCCAGGTATGAGCTTGAAATTCCAGCTTTAGTGTAAACAGAAACTAAATCTTAGCGTCTCTCCTGGCACCCCTAAAGAGCACTCACCTGCCCCTGCTACTTCCCCATCTCTTCTCTGGGGGGAACACAAAGGTCCCACATACTCAGAGCCTTGGGGCTTGTGGCACACGCAGGTTGTGGATCTCACTGTGGGACACAGACCTCACATTCGAGGATCACATCTTCTCTGAACCTATGGAGAAGGGCGGAGGTCCACCGTCAGCTGAACCAGAAAAGGAAGAAACAAGGGTTGTCACTGCCTATAAGATGAGTCGCATCCCACGTATGTGGCTCTTACACCCCAGGGGTCTCCCGGGGGATCGGGTCTCCACGGAGGTTGGAAGCACTCAGACAACAAAGGAAAGAAGATAATAAGTCACGGGAAACTCTGCCCCAGGGGACGTGCGGGGGCTCCGTGGGAGTCCCAGGCGTGTAGACGCGCTGGACAAACATCACGGCAGGAGGAGTCGCCGGCCGAGAAGGGTCCACGCCAGCTGGACTCTTTGCCGAGGTCTCTACCCGCATCTAGCAGAGGGTGAAAGGAAATCCGCAGACTTCCACATTTATGGCGGATGCAATGAAGCCTTCCTTCCCTAGAACGGGTCAGGTATCCCCTACCTGCCTGCCCTTTATCCCCCCATGGGGAAAATCTCCGACCACAGCAACGGACGTTACCACAGGGCTGCTCTGGGCCGGGCTCTGGGCCGTCGGGCTGTGGAAGGCCCAGCCTCGATCCTGAAGGAGCTCGCGGTCCAATGAAGGCTGTGACTAGGGCTCACTTTCATCCAGAAGGTAGCAATGCCAAATCGCCTTCCTGCCAGAGAGCATCTGACGGCTATCTGCAGGCTGAGTAATCTTTCTCCTCCAGAAGGGAAATAGGGCATCATTTCACTATAAAGCAAAAGGCACATCGGGGCTGTGCTCCTATCCTGATGGTAGGAGGCAGCCGAGCCAGAGCTCACAGCACCCTGGAGACGACGGGCCAACGTTGCCCAAACACACAGGACTGTTTCTCTTTGGGTCATAGGACTGCGTTGGCCTAAACGCTTTAGGGGCTGTTAGATTGTGTCCCCAAATAAATGACAAAGCTCCTGGAGGAGAGGGCCGTGTCTTCCATTCAACTGCATCGCCCAGAGCCTAGTGCCGTGTCGCTCAGTGTAAAACAGCGCAGACGTGGATTTGAATCCGCATGAGCCTCCTGATGGCCGTGTTACCTTGAGCAGGTCGGGCCCTCGGAGCCCGTTTTCCCATCGATAAAGCTGGGAAGGTAACACCACCTGACGAGGATGTGGTGAGAGACAAACGAGTAACAACGAGAGCAAAGAGCTCCCTCAGCTAACTGGGCACGAGGCAGTGACACTACGGAACTTCGGGCCCCTCGAGGCAGGGAGGACATTGACCCGTGTCACACCCGGGTCCCTGTGCAATGGTAGAGTTTCAGCCCTGACCCAGTTTGACCCAATCTGACAGAGACTTTTCCTCCCCAGAAATGCAAAGCAAACCCTACCCCTTCCGCGCTGACATCTGAGGCTGGTCCAAAGCCGCTGGGAAGACCACCGGGCCAGCTGGCCTAGGGTGTTGCGGGGAAAAGAACTACCTGGAAAGCCAAGGAAACAGGCAGACGCGAAACCTCTGTGGTCACACCCTGGCCCCGCTGGTTCCTGTCTCTCTCCTCCTCCCCTCTCTCCTTCGGGAACATTCTGTCTTCTGCCAGCAATCCTCGGCCTTCACAGCACAAACCAACCCAGCCTCGCGGGTTTTCCTGAGTCTGTCACTCCGTCGTCCCCGTTTTACACCCTAGAAGTCCAAACTGGATCACGTAAAGGCAGAATGCTCCTCTGAGAGGGAGGACAATAAAAGAGGCTTTGGATGATCAGATTCCTTCCATTTTGCTCCTGCCCAGAGAATCAAATATCCCAGCCCAGAAACCAGGACACAGAGAAGGAGGAACGCAGACCGGAGAGAAAGGCTGAGCTGCTTCGCCGGTTCCTCTGAGCAGGGACTGGACATCAGTACTTGTGCTTTTATACACCATCGTGATGAAGGATACAAAATTGCATGCAGGTATTACTCCAGAGGAGAGGCTCAATCTTCTCTAAATGATGATTTTCAGCTTTAAAAACATGCAGAAGCAAAATCTGGCCTGGTATTTTTACAGGTGTTCTTCTTAATGCATTTTTATCAGAAATAATTCCGATGTAGACACAAGAAGAAACATAATCACTCTGTACCCACTACCCAGCTTTATCCAATGTTAACCTGGGACAATTGTTACAGACGGAAGGTTTGTGTCTCCCCGAATTCCTGTGTTAAACCCTAACGCCACTGTGATGGTATTAGGAGGAGAGGCCTTCCGGCACGAATCTGGTCATAAGGATGGAGTCCCTAGGAATGGGATTTGTGCCCTTACACAAGAGAGTCCAGACAGTTGTCTTGCCCTTTCTCCACCATTTGAGAAAGAATTTGGCAATCTGTAACCCAAAAGAGCATTCTCCCTGGAACCCATCCAGGCTGGTCCCTTGACTTTAGAATTCCAGCCTCCAGAACCATGAGAGAGAAATGTCTGTTGTTTATAAGCTACCCAGTCAACGGTATTCTGTTACAGCTGCCTGAACTAGGACAGCAGTATTTACTTAAGATCTTTTTTTAAAAAAATACAGTTAATGAGGGGCACCTGAGTGGCTCAGGCTGTTCAGCGTCTGACTCTTGATTCGGCTCAGGTCATGATCTCAGGGTCGTGAGATCAATGGTTCCCCCCACACCCCTGTTGGGCGCTGCACTCAGAGTGGAAACCGGCTTCAGATTCTCTCTCCCTCTTCTTCCCCCTCTGCCCCCTCCCCTCTCTCCCTTTGTGCATGTGCTCTCTCTAAGAAATACATCAATAAAATCTAAAAAAATATTACTGATAGGTACATGATAGATAATAGATGAGAGAGAGATAGATGATAGATGATAGATGATAGATAGATAGATAGATAGATAGATAGATAGATAGATAGATAGATGATTGATAGATAGATGATAGATAATAGATAAAAACAACACAGGTAGAGTTGTGGCCCTCTGTTTGTTCATATCTGTCCCCCTCCTCACAGTTAAAGAGGGAATTATCCCACTCATGCATGATTTATACCATTTGTTATCCATAATGTTGTTTTGTTTTGCATGACTTTAAAATATATATAGCTGGTATCAAGCTCCATATATCACTTCGTAACTGGCTTTTCTCACTGACTATTGTTTTTAATATTTTTTATTGGCGCGCCTGGGTGGCTCAGATGGTTAATTAAGGATCTGCCTTTGGCTCAGGTCATGATCTCCAGGTCCTGGGATCAAGGCCCACATGGGGCCCCCTGCTCAGCGGGGCGTCTGCTTCTCCCTCTCCCTCTTGCCCCGTTCATGCTCTCTCTCTCTTAGATGAAGAAATAAAATCTTTAAAACATATATTTTTGTTATACTTGCCTCTCTAGTTCATTCATTTTAATTTCTGTGTATATCCCGTTGTATTAAGAAAACCCCCCAAATTTCCTTATTCATTCTCTTGCTGGTGAGCCTTTAAATTGTTTCTCCTTTTTGCTATTCCTAACAACGAACGTTTTCATACACATCACATCGTGCGTCTCTGCCAAAGGCTTTGAGAGGAGCGAGCGGTTCTCAAAGTGTGACCCCGCCAGCGGCAAGCGCGTCAGGCCAGGCGCGCGTCAGAATGCAAATCCTCGGCCCCAGACCCACCGCATTAGAGGCTCTGCAAGTGGGGCCCAGCGAGGTGTGCTTTAATGAGCCCTCCAGGTGACTCTGAGGCAAGCTGAAGTTTGAGAACTTAGGTGTAGAAGGTACACCTAAAGGACCATCTCCCACATCACCAAATAATAGCAAATTGTTCTCTAAAGAGCTTGCCCCAACTGTATTCCCACCAGCAGTGCCTCAAAGCCCCATGTTTTTAATTTCAGTGACTATTTTTGTTTATGTTCACATATTCTAATTGGCCTTTTTTCATCTCTCTCCATTCTTATTTTCAGCCTATTTCCCCCTAATTTTTTATTATTTAATGGAAGTTTTGATTCCATTTATTTCTTTGAAATAATCCATATATTTACTTTAGAGCCTTGTCCGATTGTTCCGTAAAATCAATTTTTCTGAAACAAATCCATGTTCCGATTGTTGGTTTGTTGACTGCTTTTCTCAGTATTAGCTTTTATTTTTAAAGATTTATTTATTTACTTGAGAGAGAGAGAGCACGAGCGGGAGGAGGGGCAGAGGGAGAGGGAGAAGCAGACTCCCCACTCAGCGGGGAACCAAACACGGGGCTCAATTCCAGGAGTCCTGGATCATGACCTGAGCCAAAGGCAGACGCTTAACTGACTGAGCCACCCAGGTGCCCCTCAGTATTAGCTTTTATCCTCGGTTTTTTTACTTGATTTACAGTCTCACTGGGGTATGAGGTGGTGTGTTTCTTTCAGTTCTCTCTCTCTCTTTCTCCTCTTCCTCTCTTCCTTCCCCCTTCGCCTTTACCTCCATATTCATTTTTCCTGTTGAGCACCTTTGGGGGTCCCCAGTCAAAAATCCAGGTCTAGTAAGGGCAGCAGCAGGGACTACCCTGCAGAGCCAATGGCTGTGGCCACCCCAGGCTGGGTCAAGGGGAAGCTTGACTCAGCACTTGGTCACAAGGCTGCTTCATCTTTCTCTCCCAGCCGGGAGCTGGATGGGAGCCATTGCTCCTTCAGCATTTGGAAGCAGGTTGATTTCTAGCCTTCTCTCCTGAGGGTGGGGGATAAAGAATGAATACCGCACTAGGCCCGGGCTTCAGCCAGGGAGCCTGCCTCTGCTTCCCCATCTCACAGGGAATACTTTTCTAGAGAGAGAAAAAACAAGAGTGGCAGGGGGAGGGGGAGGCTGAGGGAGAGGGAGAGAGAGAATCTCAGTCATGCGCAGCGCAGAGCCTGACGCAGGGCTCGATCTCACGACCCTGAGATCATGACCCTGAGATCATGACCTCAGCCAGAATCAAGAGTCTGGTGCTTAACGGACTGAGCCACCCCGGGCGCCCCTCACAGGGAATACTTTTGACTCCTGTACCACCGCTGACTGCCTCTGCATCCCGAACCCTCCAGTCCACCCACCCTCTCAGCCCTGATTGCTGTTCGTGTTTTTCTGTGCCAGCTTGGATCCTCAAAAATGCTTGTCTTGCACTGAAGCCTAACTATGCCTTCTTCTGTTTTCTCTTTTTGTTTTAGCCCGCACTGCTGTGTTGTGGAGCAAAGGGGATTCTTGAAGCCCGCACTCTGTCTTGATCTGGCCGTCAGCAGCTCCCGTGAAAGCCAGAGAGTTGGATCGTGTAAATCTCAACTGCGGTCGAAATCTGGATGCCCAAAGTGGCTAGCCCGGGTCATCCGTGTGGTCATGAACGCCCCCCAGCCGGGCTGAATTTCGTCTCCATCTGTTACATAATACTGAAGGCCCAGGCATACAAATGTAAAGATTACCTGAATCTATTCTGCGTATTCAGAATTCAAACAGTCATAGAGTAGAAATCAATAGAACTGAGATAAAGGTTTGAAGTTAACTCGTTTTAGAAAAATCGATTCCTATGCTACTCAACTGCAGAACCTTACAGGGTTGTAGAGAGGACTAAGGGGGGGGCACTTAGTACACGTCTCAGTACTCGTCTTAGGGCCGATAGGGTGCACCTGGTATCAGGACGCACTACAAAGGGGCCGGAGGATCCATCGGGTACAGAGGTCTTTGGAGGATCAACAGGAAGAGAGAAACAAAAGGGAACAGGAAATGACTCTCCAGCCAACAGGAGGAAAGGATTAAAAACAGAAGAAGATGATTATCACCCCTGAAATGAAGGTTTCTTCCCTTCTAGTAACCTTCACCCTGTATACCGTGAACAAGGAATTACTACCATAAACCCCCAGGCTTTGGAAATCCAGAGAAGCTACTAGGAAGACAGCCTATCCCTAGACCCTCTGGAAGGTATTAGTACATTCTACGAGGGCTGGGATTTACCTGTGTTGTTCACAGATGCCTGCCTAGGGCACAGTGAGCGTTTAATAATTGTGGAGTGAAAGAACAGATGAGAAGGGCGCGGACAATGTTTGTTGTGGCCGATCCCAATGCGAGCATCCGTGAGGATGAATTTCTACTGTGGATACAGGGGGGTAGCAAATCTCTCGGCCTCCCAGGTTCAGTGTAACTCGAATGCCGAAAGGAAAGAATCAAACCAAAGAAACTAAGTCCGGCACCGGCCATGGGGAGGACCGGAGCAGGAGCACTCTCTCGACCTTCGGGTTTCTTGTTTGTAAGAGACTTCAGAGCACGTCTGTGGGGTAGTGAGGCGGCGGCCTTGGGGTCACGCATGCGCAGTCCTCCGCATGGCGTTGGGTATTTGCATTAGGGTACTTGAACACCTCCGTCAGACTTGCTGCTCTTAAACATCAATCACTAAGAATATTTACTAGTCCCTACTATATTCTCAGCACCTGGGGGGTGCAATCAGAGGGGTTGGGGTGTGAAATGTCAAGAAGAGAGGGCAAAGGCTGTATGTAACCCTAGAGGCTGCCGGTGCAACGGGGTTCATTGTGGGGACCTTCTCACTCGTGGAAACTGAGGAAGTCAGGAGAGGGCAGCAAAGAGCTGCGGGGCTGGACGGAAGCGAAGCCTTCCTCTCTGGGAGGTTCTATCCCCAGGAATGCAGGATAAGCGCTGAAACCAAGCCAGGAGTCAGGACCCTGGCACGGTCACAGTGGTTCAGCCACTGGCTTGCGGTGTGACCTTGGATAAGACACGTAACCTCTCCAGCCTTCATGTCTCAATCTCTAAAATGAAGATAATTAGGTCTCAAGACTGTTGTGAAGTTTAAAAGAACTTGGAAGAGCTGCCGAATTCCACGGAGGAGTTGCCTAAGGGCAAGGATGGACACACACACACACACACACACACACACACACACACACTAAACCAGAAGCAGGAGACAAGAAAAAAGCTGACTTTGGGAATTACATAAATATGGTGCTGATGGTGTTGTTGTTTTTAATAATAAGGTATATGTCATAAGCAAAATATAGGTACAGTTCCCTGATTGTAACATACTCCCTTTGACCCTCAGGCACATGCCGCCTAAAAAGTGATTGAGGCAAGACCGTGCTTTTTTGTTCCCCAAATGCCATTTATTCTCCTCCTTCCTGGGCACATGGAAGACTGTTTCTGGGGGATAATACATGAGAGAAAGAGGTGTCTGTCACTCCCAGGCTGAAGCAGTAGAAAGCCCCTATGGGACCCTCCAGCTTTTCTCGTCTGCTACCAGCCGGAGCACTTCTTGACAATAGGCTTTGGATACTTAATATGAGTGAGAAAAAAAAAAAAAAACAGCTATGTTGTGTTAAGACAGATGTTTGGTATCTATATGTTACTGCAGCATAGCTGAGCCTATTCTGACTAATACGGTGAGAGACCGGGGCAGGGAGGGGAGGTTTAAAAAGGAACCATGTGTAGCAATAGTAACCTAATGAGATAAAACTTGAGGCCGAAAAAAAAGCAACTGGTTTTAGTGTTATTTTCTTTTTTCTTTCTTTCTCTTTCTTTCTTTCTTTCTTTCTGTCTGAGAGAGAGAGAGAAAGTACAAGCTGGGGGTGGGGGGTGCAGAGGGAGAGAGAGAGAGAGAGAATCTCAAGCAGGCTCCATGCTCAGTGCAGAGCCCAACACAGAGCTCGGTCTTAGGACCGTGAGATCACGACCTGAGCCAAAATCAGGAGTTGGGCGTTCAACTGACTGAGCCACCCAGACGCCCCTTACAATGTCATTTTCTACTGAGTAAAGATGCATGCCACCAAGAAGATATACCATGATGCCTTATGAATTTAAGCATATAAGTTCAAAATTTTATAAAGAAATGCCATTAAAATTGTAAGGAAAGGGGCGCCTGGGTGGCGCAGTCATTGAGCGGCTGCCTTTGGCTCAGGGCGTGATCCCAGCCTTATGGGATCGAGCCCCACATCAGGCTCTTCCTCTGGGAGCCTGCTTCTTCCTCTCCCACTCCCCCTGCTTGTGTTCCCTCTCTCGCTGGCTGTCTCTCTGTCAAATAAATAAATTAACAAAAAATCTTTAAAAAAAAAAAAATGTAAGGAAAGATGGTGTCCCTGAAAGGAGAGTCATAGGGGAAGCCATTGAAGAGGTGTGAGCAAAGAAAGGACATGGTATGACTTGAGTTCTAAAAGCACTGCTCTTGCTGTTGAATTTTTCAATATAGACTGCAAAGGGGCAAAGGCAGAAGCAGGGAGACTAGTGAGGGGACTACTGCAATAATCCGGATGGAAAATCTCAGTGGCTTGGACCAGAAGAGTAGTGATAGAGGTGATAAGAAGTGGTCAGGTGCTGGATACGTTTGGAAAGGACAGACAATAGCCATTCTTGGCTGACTAGGAGTCTTCAGCTAATGGATCATAATGAAAGCAATATTAGACCACGTGAATGTGCCCAGGGAGTGAGTGCAGGTTAGAAGAAGAGTAGTAGGAAGTACTAGGAATAGAAGTCATCCGAGACCTGCGCCCTGGGCACACCTACATGATGAGTCTGGGGAGATGAGGAGGAACCCACAAAAGAGACAGAGAAGGAGCAGCCAATGGTAGAAAGAATATTGGAGAGCGAGCCACGTGAATGCCATGCAAAAAGAATGTGTCTCGGGGAATTCGGTATGGTCAACTGTGTCAAACACGGCCAATACCTTAAGTAAGATAAAAGTTGAATTCACCATTGGTTAATAACATGGAGGCCATTAAAGATCTTGAAAACAGCTGTTTTTGGTATTGGGAGTGAAGGCTTATTGAAATGGGTTCAAGGGAAAATAAGAGAAGAATTAAAGACAGTGGACAACTACTAAGAGAAATGTGGCTATAAATGGTTGCAGGAAAATAGGGCGATAGTTGGATGGGAAAGTGGGCTCAAAAGAAGGTTTTTCAGGCAGGAGAAATAACCAAGTGTGTGTGCTATTTGCATGTTTGTTTATCCTTAAATGTATAATGAGAGACTCCATGCCCCTTTCCATCCCTTGGTTCCCAGACCACTGACCCACAGAGTAAAAGAACACTGGCGCTGGGGTGATGCAGTAGGTTAAGTGACTGACTCTTGGTTTTGGCTCAGGTCATGATCTCAGGATTGTGGGATCAAGCCACAAGTGGAGCCCTGTATCAGGCTCCACACTCAGCTCAGCATCTGCTTGAGACTTTGTCTCCCTCTCCCTCTCCCCTTCCTCTCCCCACTCTCCCTCTCTCAAATAAATAAATAAATCTTCAAAAAAAAAAAAAAAAGAGCATGATAAGCTCGTGATGGCTTCAAAGAAGACACCACATCCCTCATGACTGGCCCCTGTGATTCAGATGTCTCCAAGCCCCACTGTGAACAGCAGCCATGAGGCCAGTCAGTTATAGATGAGGCCATGTGGGAAACTGCCACCTCTTCAGCATACTGCTTTTTATTTAATTATTTTTTCTTATCAAAGGACTTCATTATGCAGCTTACCATAAGGCTCATAACAAAGAAAAGCCACCCTGCTCCACTCCTCCCAATGCCCAGTCTCCACACCCCAAGGCAATCATACTCAACTCCTTCATTTGCTTCTTATCGTGTTTACTGTCCTATTTCTAGGTCACATGCTTATAGTTTATTTTTTCATTTCAAGATTTTAATTTTTCACTTCATAAGATAGAAAACAAGGATTTGGTTCTTTTAATTCACACACCACTCCCACATCTCTATATCCCTTCTAGATTATTCTCTTAGCAAAGTTGTGTCCAGTTGTTTTCTTAAATTGAGATTTAATGTGCATATTATTGGCTATAAAAAATGTAATTCATAACTGAGTTATTTGGTATGTTATGAATGCAAACCCTTTCTCATATGACTTTTTGTTTTTCCTCAATTAATAATTGCCTTGGTTTTTCATCTGCTTAGTTTTTTATGCACCTGTAATTGACACATATGCAAACTATCCCAAAACCATTTCCAAAGAGAACTAAAAACCCATCTCCAACACCAAGTAAATACACCAAATAATCCATTAATTCAATGTATTTCTCAGAGACACATCTTCGGTGGCCCTGCATGCTCCTGCTCCTCTCTCAGTTGGTTGCCCTCTTGATCTGGGGCACAGCTGTCATCCTAGACCACCTCAGGATGGGCACTCCTTTCCCCTCTCTCCTCTTTGGATTCTCTGTTTTCTGGATCTTAGATTTTCCTCTCTCTTGGTTTATTTCCTCATTTTGCTACTCCCTGCATAGCTTCCTAAGACAGGGCACCTGTGAGGTATATTTTAATGACCTGGCAGATCTGAGCTTTTCTCGATTTTACCATCACATTAGTTCAATAGTTTGTCTAAATGGAATTCAAGGTTCGTGACCACCTTCTCTGTCTTTTGAGCCTTGTACCCCACTGTCTTCTGGTTTCCAGGGCTGCTGCTGAGAAGTCCAATGCTGTTCCGATACTTGCCTTTTGTTGGTCGGCTCTTTTTTACTCTCTGGAAACTTTATAGGATCTTATTAGTCCCACAATCTGAAACTTTATGATTATGCCTTGAGAAAATTCTGTCCTTATTTGTTTTCCCAGACACTCAGTGAACTTCTAAATTCTGGAAACTCATATCTTTTCATTCTAGAAGTTTTTCTTTCTCATTTCTGTGATAATCTTTTCACCTCCAATTTTTCTGTTCTTTCTTTCTGGAATTTCTAGTCATTGGATCTTAAAACTCTTTGACTGATCTTCTCGTTTTCTTCTGTTTTATTATTTTTCCATTATTTTATTCTACATTTATTTGAGGTTATTTTCCCAATGGTATTTTGCAAGTCTATTGAATTTTTTAATTTTCTTATCACACTATATTTCAGTATCTTTCTTGCTCTTCTTTTTATAGTACCCTGTTCCTGTTTATGGAAACAGCTTTTATCCATTCAATTAGAAATATTTGTTAGGCACTTGCCTTGAGTCATTGTGAGTACTGGTGATAGAAAATTGAACAAGACAGAGTCCTTGCCCTCATAGGGATTACAGAATAAACAGCAAATAGAAAAACTATATAATATGAGGAGATGTTAGTGCTACCAAAAAATAATTAAAACAAGGAATGGAAATAGAAAGTGATGGGGACACATCCTATCTCGGCCCTCATATGATATTCAATACAGTGTTTTGAAGTTGACATCTGCTCTCTATACTCTGTTTCCTCTGAGTTCCTTTTCTGGGTTTTTTATTTTGATCTTGTCTTTCATTCTAGTGTCTTTCTCCCAAAAGCCTTGGCTGTCCACTCATATTTAGGAGCGAGTCACAGCTCAGCATGCCTGGGCAGGGTTTCTTGGCTCATAAGTTCCATCAAAGGGCAGTTGAGAGAGACACTGGCCTCTGGGGTTGTGAATTATGGATAGCACTGTCCTTCTAGTTGGTGGTCTCCCCAGAAAGGACTGTTCTGCATCCTTGCTTGTCAGCTGTGAGCCTGGTCACTAGCATTCTGGGAGTCAAATGGGGTTAAGCAGGCTAGAGAAATCTCCTAAAGATTTTCATTAGTCCTTATTTTCAATCTGGCACCTAACGACTGCCCTCAACTGTGTCTGGTGTCCCCAAATCCAAAAGTTCTGGAGTTCAACTTCTCCCAAGTAAAAAGTTGCCCCCAGTCTTTTGCTGGGGCAAGGTAAGGAATCTGGGGTACACCTGCTCTTTATTTGGACTTTCCATTGTCTCCTAGTTTTTAGCATCAGTCTACCTCTGCTTTTAGAGAGAACCTTGCATCTCCAGCTCATGAGTCTTTGGGGACTTCTACAGCAAGACTTAACTAATGTCTTGTTGGCTTTTCCCCGCCCTTTGCAGGGGCTGAAGACTTAGTTGTCATCATTAGTTTTTCTCAACTACTCCGCTCTCTCATGCTCTCTTTTCCTTACAGGTTCATACCCTTTATTTTTCTTCTGCTGACATTTCAGTAGATTCATAGAAAGGAAGATACATAAAATCATATTCTCAGCCCCCATGTTTAACCAGATCAATTCTTTTGTGGCAGCCACTCCTAATTGCTGCTAATAAATAAATAAATAAGTAAAATAAAGTAACAATTTCTGAATTGTGATGAGTGTTCATTAGTCTGTGTTCACTGCCAGGCAAAGTAGGGAAAATCTAATCCAACTCAGAGAGGTTCAGCCTTATGGGATGGAGTCTTCAGATTAACTATCAAAAATAACTCAGAGAAGGGGCGCCTTGGTGGCTCAGTCAGTTAAGTATCTGGCTCTTGATCTCAGCCCAGGTCTTGATCTCAGGGTCATGAGTTCAAGCCCCACATTGGACTCCATACTGGGTGTGGAGCCTACTTAAAAAACTAGAATAAAATAAAGAAAAATAAAATAACTCAGAGACGATTAGCCTAAGCCTTGAGAGTTTCATCACATCTAGGTATACACCATGACAGCTTCACGGGCTTGTGACCTATGTAACCACAGAGGATCCCATGCTTAGAGGGACCCATGCTTGGTTGAAAGTTCTACAGTAGCCATCTTGAAATTCTTAATAATTTTTAAGCAAGGAACCCAACATTTTCATTTTGCCTGGGACCCTCACATCACATGCCCACCCCTGTGGCCAGTCCTGGATATGCATGAGGCACAGACATCCTGCAAAGACAGTCTTGCCAACCCAAGGCAAGAGCAGGATGTGTAAAGGCAAAGGCCACAAAGTTCACACGAGAAAAAGGCTGTCTGATGTAAACAGTTCATTATCTTGACAGTTCAGGACTGAGTGATCGTAGAGCTCAGCTCAGGCCCATTGTTGAACCTCCAAGCCCATCTTTGGTTTTCAAACATTGTGTGGATCCGTCAGATGCGTTCGGTTGGACACAAACAAGATGTGTGAGTCACGCAGACAGAACGCAGTCACAAGTTCACCACCAGGCCGTTTCTCTGCTGATTCTGAACAGTCTTCTGAGAAGAATTTGCTGTGGTTTCTTTCCCCGTGGCCTGACCACTTGCGTCTATCTACCATCTAGCAATCTCTCACGCTCTCCACACTCAGGGCCTTGCCGGGACGAGTCTACATGCACATGCCCAGGGTCCCCCAGAAATGTTACTGATGGTCAATATCCATTCCCCCCTCTTCCTTACTTACTAATATGTGTGTGGGTGGCAGGCATGTGCCAAGCTGCAAACTCTCCGTCCCGGCGTCCCTTACACATTAGCCCTGACTTCTGGCCCATGCAGCTTAAGTGGATGGAGCTTTGGATTTCAGGCCATTGGCTCTGGCTTTTCTGGAAATGTTTTATTCCCTTGACACAGGGATCAGCCCTTCTTTTGCATCTTGTCCTTATTTCTGCTGCCTGGATTGCTGAAGTCATAGCCGGAGTCACAACAAGCCACTCGACAAACGTTTAGTGAGTGAGTCCTTGCTGTGCCAGGCTCTCTTTCAGACTGTGGGGAGAGCACAACGACAACAGCAAAATCCCTGCCCTGCCGGTGCATGCGCTCCAGCGGACCATGAGGCAACGCAAAGAAAAGCAAAGAGAATCACATGGGCCTCAGCTTTGACTTTTCTTTCATTTCTCTTTCTTTTTCTTTCTTTCTTTCTTTCTTTCTTTCTTTCTTTCTTTCTTTCTTTCTTTCTTTCTTTCTTTCTTTTTTAAGATTCTATTCTTTTGGTACCTGGGTGGCTCAGTCAGTTAGGCATATGCCTTCAGCTCAGGTCATGATCTCATCGTCCTGGGACTGAGCCCCAAATTGGGCTCCCTGCTCAGTGGGGAGTCTGCTTCTCCCTCTCCCTCTGCTGCTCCCCCTGCTTGTGCTCTCTCTCTCTGTCAAACAGATAAAGCTTTAAAAAAAATAAGTAAGTAAATAAATAAATAAATAAATAAATAAAAGATTTTAGTCTTAAGTAATCTCTGTACCCAATGTGGGGCTCAAACCTACAACCCTCAGATCAAGAGTCCCATGCTCCACTGACTGAGCCAGCCAGGCACCCCAGCTTTGACATTTCTGAGCAGCTGAACTAAAGATAGGGACTTCATCGAGAAAAATTTATTTTATTCAGCCTCTTAGGGCTACTTAAGGAATAAGGCATAAGGAATATTAGAAATAGCTTTGACAGAAGAAGTTAGAATTGTGATTTATTTTGGAACCATAATTAAAAGTAAAATAAAAATTTTATATATTTATATATGTTTACAAGTGATACATGTGGGTGTGAGTGTGTATGTGTCCTTTTTTCAGAAAAAATAGGCAAAGCAAACGTGGGAAAATGTTATTGTGAATCTGAGTGAAGGATATACCAGTGTTTATTATATTACTCTGTTATATTATAATCATAGTGTTATACTATGGTTTGGTTTTTGTAAATAAGAAGGGGGAAGGAATCGGTGATTTGTTTGGATCATGTAGGAGGGCTCATGGTCTTCCTATGACTAAAGTATTTTTTTAAAAATGAAGGGTAAGCCCAACCATCCACGTGGAGAGGAGGTGCTTGCCCCTCCTTGGGCCCCTTTCTCTGCATCATGCGGAGGACTTTGCCAACCCTGTTGTCAGCGGTGCTTGCTTCGGAGACAGCCTTTCTGACCA
This sequence comes from Ursus americanus, assembly GCF_024610735.1. NCBI lineage: Eukaryota > Metazoa > Chordata > Mammalia > Carnivora > Ursidae > Ursus > Ursus americanus. The sequence goes on along the minus strand of NC_142150.1, from coordinate 35,125,034 downwards.
GTGCTGCCCAGGATACCAGATGACTGAGACAGAGCCCCCTTCCCAACTCCAGGCTGGCTGTTTGTCCCTGCTCACCAAGGAAAGGCCCCGAGGCTGCTGGCATTTGCCCTGAGACTCGCTCTCATACCAACGATCCAGTCCAGCCAGCAGCCATGGGACCCCTGGGTGCTGCAGGCAGAGGGTGCCACAGGGATCCCAGGGGGCCGGATGCTCCCGAGGGCCCTCCCTGTGCCAGGCTGAGGGACAGACGGGAGGATGGGGTGGAGACTTGGAAAGGGATTCTGTTGTTCTGCTTAAGAACACAGAGAAAAGAGATGAAGGAAATGTGAAATCTTTCCCCTTTGGAAGGAAATCATATATGACTAATGCGAATTTTTATGAGGTTTTGTCATAAATCGAAACTGTCTCCCCAGGATTCAACAGAGCTTTTCGGTTTCCCCAAGACTTTCAGTAAAATTGTCATTATTCATTCATCCTTTGTTGCATTGGCTGTGCTTTCTGCGAAACATAGAGTTCCTGCTTCAAGGTGGGTGTGGGGTCAAGAACAGAGGCTACTCGGGGTGCCCAGTCGCATCTGAATTACAAGAACAGCCTGTTGTACTCGACTGGCCCTCCAGGTCTTATCTCTGCCTGCATGAAATGCAGAAAAATGCGCAACCTTGAAAGAAAATAGAACCATTCACTCTCCTAGGGGAAACCAAAAAAGCCTTGTACTGTTTTAGAAACAAATTAACTCCCAGTCCGCTAACAGATACCAAAGGAAGACAACAATCCATTCAAAGGTAAATTAATCCTCTGTACAAATGACCAAACTTGAGTACCGAGACTAGCGTGGACCCACATACCCATTTACGATTTCTCCGAACTTTGTACAATGCGCCCCATTCTCTCAGCTGAACAACCTGTTTGTCTAAAACCACCTCTGTAATCCCAGGGTCCTGTATTTTTCGTTAACTGTTTCATTCCACGTAAACTCATTCCCAGGCAGATAGATTCACCTGGTTACCTTCCCCTTCGATCAGAAAACGGAAAAGCTACGCACCCAAATTTACAGTGTATAACCTTAAAGGAACCCGGTTCAGAAATGCCTATTTCTATCATCTCTGTGTCTTTGCTTTTTCCTGTGGAGTCAGCATCTCTCATCTGTAGCTTTGCCCGTGGGTGATGTGATATTTTATACCTTCTCGTTACAGATTTGAACCTGCAGGAAATTTGCAGAATAAATGCGCAGATTTACTTTTTCCCTCGGAGCCTGATGCCTTGATCGTTGTTTCCATTCAGATCTGGCAGCCTCCATTTCGAAGATTCATCAGGATTCAGACCAGACTTGGCCAATATTTGCTCCAAGTTGTTCACCGCCGCCTCCTTCCCCCTCACTGAAGTCAAGTGGTCTTCGCGTCTTCCTTTCTGTTTGTTGTTGGAGGCGAAGGGAGGGGAGCGGGAGGGTGGCCGGGGGCATACACGACAGCTGAAAAAGTTCAGACGTCCAAAGGTATAAAGTGAAAGTCCCACCCCATTGCCCTGCCCTGCGGTAACCGCTGTGAACACCTGGCCCATATCCTTACAGACCTCCAGCTATATGTAGCTTGTGCGCGTGCGCGCACACACACACACACACACACACACACACACACACACACATTCACACACACGCGCATGCGCGCACACACACATACACACAGGATCACGTTGGACATTAGCTTTTACGACTCATTTTTTTTTCATTTGCTGTCTACATTCATTCCTCACACATTCGGGGAGCATCTATTCTGTCGCGCTGCCCTCTAGGCCCTGGGAACACATCAGTGAATAGAACAGACGGCGGTCCTGGAGCTTACAGTCTTGTGGAGACCGCCGACCAGAGAAAATACGTAAGCACGTGCCATTGCAGATGGTAGTAAGTGCTACGAAGCAGGAGGGGGGAGGGTTAGGCATTTAATTTATTTTCTTTTAGATTATTTTAGAGAGAGAGAGAGAGCACCCGTGGGAGGGGCAGAGGGAGAGAGAGAATCTCAAGCCGACTCCGCCCTGAGCTCCAAGCCCCAGTGGGGCTCGATCTCATGACTCTGGGACCATGACCTGAGCCGAAACCAAGAGTCAAACCAACTCAACCAACTGCAATTTGTATTCAAGTAAGATCAGCAAAGTCTCTCGGGTTGTCTGGGTGGCTCAGTCAGTTAAGCGTCTGCCTTCGGCTGGGGTCGTGATCCCAGAGTCCTGGGATCGAGTCCCGCATTGGGCTTCTTGCTCAGCGAGGTGCCTGCTTCTCCCTCTGCCTTGCGCTCCCCCTGCTTGTGCTCGCTCGTTCTCTCTCTCTGGCAAATAAATAAATAATAAAATCTTAAAAAAAAAAAAAAAAGATCAGCAAAGTCTCTCTAAAAAGATGACATTTGAGCAGAAACTTGGGATGGAAGGCAGACATTGGGATGTAAGGCAGACAAGGAAACAGGGTGGCTGTGGAAGAATGGGCAAGAGGGAGAGCCAAGAAATGACGTGGGGTGGGGTGCAGGAAGAGCCCAAGTAAGGCCTTGCAGACCCTGGTGGGAGCCTCGACTTCCCTTCTGACCAGCTGGGAGCCCACCGTGGGTTTTAAGCAAAGGAATACTCCTCTTTCTCCCCATTGGCCCCTCCAACCCATTTTTGCTCGCCCACCACCCCACCTTAAAAATGTTAAAACGCCCTCTCAGGCTGTCACTATCCCTCCCACCAGCCCTCCTGTGACTATCATCTACAGCGGTGGGTCTCTCCCCTAGTTTTGGAAAAGTGGTAGCTCCCGGCCCAAGTCCGCTCTTTTGGTGATTCTGATACCCTGGCAACTCAGCGGTTCTCGGTCTTTGCTGCCCATGAGAATCACCTAGGGGGCTTTAAGATATATATGCCTATATTAAAATCGAACCCACAGAGATTCTGCTTAATTTGGCCTATAAAGGACCAAGGCATCGATTTCTTTTTTTGTTATTCTCTAGGTGATGACAATATGCAGCCAGGGTGGAGAGCAATATCATAACTGATCCTTCTGAAGCCCTGACCCTTCAGCTCCTGACCTCCTCGGTACCGCCCCTCTCTCAGCTCCTCATTGCTATGATCTCACACTATCGGTAAAGCCCCTCTGTAACCTCCACTCACTTGCGTTCTGCAGCCAACACTTGCCATCTTTCCAGCCTACTCACCAGTATCCCAGCTCTGCGAACCCCCGCAGACCTCCAGTCCGTTGGTCCTACCACACTCACAAGGTCTCTCAACCCCCGCATGACCTCACTCCCCTCCTCACCCAGTTTAGACTCTCCAGCCCAGCATGCCCATCACTCTTTGCACACATGCTCAACCCCCCGCCCCAGGCCCGCTTCCTCTGCCCCTCCCTGGAAACTGCCCAGACTCGTTAGTGAGCCAGACTCCTCCCATTTTCCACAAATTCCCAAAGGAGTTGAATTCTTCATCCTTGCTCCATCCTTGATTTCTTTTGCCCTCTCTATACTCAGAAAATTCGGACTCAGCGCGGGTCACAAATCCACTCTATTTGATACCATGCAGCTTTTCGCCGCAGTCTCCGCTGGAGCTGGACTTATTGAAGTAATCCTAATAGAGACCTCAACCTGACGGTATCCAAAAGAATATCGTTTTCTGGATATGGTCAAACTGATGGAAGCTTATGCCACCGCCGATAAACAGGGGGGTTTTTAAAACACACCCATTATAACTTCCTGCCAATCAAAACACTGAGCTGGGCCCATTAGGCGCACCTGGGTTTCCTCACCCACATCTGGGGTTCCTCCCACCTGTACATGTAGGAATGAGGCCCATGTGAACTTTACTTCAGCATCTCGGAAATCTACCAAACCTACCAGAACTTACACGAGAACAGTAAGAACATAGAGAGCTCTATCCTTCACCAAGAAACTGAATCTTCTCACAGAGAAAACTGCTGGCCCAGGAGGGCTTCACAAGTGAAATTTCCAAACATTTAAGGAAACAAAAGGGGTCATTTCCCAAGTCTTTTATGAAGCTAGCGTCCCCTGAATCCATAATGGCACAAGAACATAGAAGAAAATTATAAGTCAGCTCCCTCGTGATAACAGTTGCAAACGCCATAAAAAATACGTTGGCAAATTAAGCCCATGATGTCTAAGAAAGGTCATACGTCTCCAAGTTGTATTCCTGCATTAGTTCTTTGTTCCAGGAATACAAACAAGATTCATTTAATGTTTGAATATTGATCAGTGTAAGTGACCAGGTTTTTAGAATATGGAAAGAAAAACTCTAAGTGCGGGATAATATACTTGATCAAATTTAATGCGTATTAGTGATTCAAGTGATCAAACAAGATTCATTTAATGTTTGAATATCAACCAGTGTAAGTGATCAGGCTTTTAGAGTATACAAAGAAAAACTCTAACTCTAAATGCAAAATAATATATTTGATAAAATTTAATGCTTATTAGTGATTCTTTTAAGATCTACATTTAATTCTAAATTTTAAATTCTAGCAAGCCAGAAATTAAAAGGCATTTCCTTATCTGATAAAGCACATGTACCAAAACCAAAACATACTACAGCAAACATTGTACTTCTTGGTAATATATTGAAGGCACTCCTCCTGAGATCAAGAATGAGGTAAGTTTGCCCACTAACATGATTCTATTCAATATTGTGTTGGAGGGCCAAGCCCTTGTAATAAATATTGAAATAAAACAGCCATTATTTGCAGATGATGTGATTGTGTACATATAAAACCCAAAGGAATCTGCAGATAAACCAGTGTGAGTTGAGCAAGGTCACTGGAGACAAGATCGATATTCAAAGCAGGAGGACATAACCATGAATGGGTAAGATCGTCAGATCCACAGGACACACCACGCTCACACCCTGCAGAGGGGGCTTTGGGTCCCCCCAGAGGGCACCCGCCACCCACCGTCTCCAAGTCTTCTCCAAATCTCTCTACCCCAGCGCTCCATCCCGGCTTCGCGAGTCTTGAGGCTGGATTTCCTTCGCACAAACAAGCTCCCTAACAAAACTGTTTCGCATCAGACACATTTCCCGCTGCGGCCGGAAATGAAGGGTGTGCAGGTGCACGGGAGGGAAGGGACAGCCCTGGACGGCTCCACCGGGAGCAGCAGCCTTGCGGTGGCCCGTCCTCGCGGCTCTTCCTGTCCTCACACCCTGCCTCACGGAACCCAATACAGAGAACGAAGCAGGCTTGTCAGAGTCAGAGCAGAGAATTCAGCAGAATGAGAAGAACCTGGGCTAGAGGTGGATGGAGAAACTGAAGAAGAACCCGGGCCGAGATCCCACAAAGAGACACGTGGGACGTCATGACAAAAGGGTCCCAGAAGCAGACTTGGTGCCGAGAGCCCAGGACTCCCTTCTGATCTCTCTCCCAGCTCCCCGAAGCTTCCTTCGCGTGCTGCACGCACCAGGCTGCCCACTGAGGGGACGAAACCTGCTGTGGCTCGTGAGGTGGGGTTAAGTGCACTTGCCCCATGGGAGATTATTGGCGCAACGACAGGCTCCTGGAGCGCCACCAGGGAGGGTGGGAGCAGAAAGGCTGGAGGACCAAATTAAGGTATTCAAAAAGAACGGCTTGTGAAGGGACACCTGGGTGGCTCAGGCGGTTAAGCGTCTGCCTTCGGCTCACGTCATGATCCCAGGGTCCTGGGTCCTGGGATCAAGCCTCACATTGGGCTCCCTGCTCAGCAGGGAGTCTGTTCCCTCTCCCTCTGCCCTTCCCCCGACTTGTGTTCTCTCTCTCTCTCTCTCAAATAAATAAATAAATCTTAAAGGAAAAAAAGGATGGTTTGTTAAACCAATAGCGAGAGACGGGGAGAGGCCAGCGGAAAGGGATGTATTTTGGAGCCCGTTGGGGCAGGGCACAGGAACTACGCTACCTGGATCTCGTGCGTGTAGGTGAGTGTGCGTGTGCCTGCACCTCTCTGTCACTCTCGTGTTCCCTTCCTCTGTCACATCAGCCTCCCTACTGACACGGTCGTGAGCGCACTGGCTGGGAGATCCACAAAGGGAGGAGGCAGAGGACAGAAGGTTCCATGGGAAAGACGGAGCCAGCGCGCCTCGCCAGTGACGGGCTGAACAACCCAGCCTTTTTCCGGCACGTCCCGGGCAGAGAACAAGCGGAGCCAGAAGCGGGCCGGAGCCCAGCGTGCTGATTTCAGAGCTCACCAGCGCCCAGCGCTTCACGGAACTGTCTGTCCCCTGCGCCTCGCAGTTATGGGCTGCTTCCCCGTCCTTTCATGTGTTCCCATAAATATTCATCATACATATTCTCCACTTCCCTTCTCACAAGCTCCCCGGCTCTATACTTAGTTTCCCTTTTTTTCTTTTTTATTATTTTTTTTGGCTTAAACAACAGAAATGTATATTCTCATAGTTCTGGACACTAGAAGTCCAAAATCAAGGGTGTTGGCAGGGCTGGTTTCTTTTTTGGTTTTTGTTTTTTAATTGAAGTAGAGTTGACAGTTTCTCTTATCTTCTATGATAGAAGTATTCTTTTTTTTTTTTTTTCAAATGAGGGAGAGTGCACAAGCAGGGGGAGCAGCAGGCAGAGGGAGAGCAAACTCCCCACTGAGGAGGGACCCCGATACGGGACTTGATCCCAGGACCCTGGGATCGTGAACTGAGCCGAAGGCAAATGCTTAATCGACTGAGCCATGCAGGCGTCCCTATGATGGAAATATTCTTAAATAAACAAGCATGCGTTACGGGTCCCTCTGGCAGAAGGATGCCCAACTCGATCCTCAGGATAAAGTCAAGCGCTGTCACATCTCAGAGCCACGCAGACATGATGCATCCCTGCGATCAAATAGAGAGAAACCGGAACTAAAGCCACAGCCATTCACAGGGAAAGGGGGGTGGGACATCACAGGTGGTGGGGACAGATTCCAGAGCAGCAGCTGTGAGAAGGAAAGCCTGGCCCCAGAGGGAGGCATCCAAAGCCCGTGATAGGGACAGGTCTAAGTCAGGAGCAACTCCGGAGGTGACAGTCCCCAAGAATGCAGTGTGAACAAGGTCCCCCGAAGTTGTGAGATGTGAGCACAGGAAGAGGAATACAGGAATACTTTCCCCCCAGCGGTGAAAGTGCTTTACCTTCTTTTATCTTCCCTAGTGCCTTTAGCAATTTGAAGATAAAATGAAAGAACATACATGCAAGCTATTGCTAAACTATACGCGTGTTAGTTACTATCATTATTATTACTGGTGATTTTCTGTGTCATCAGAAAAAAAAATTAGTGAGCCTTAGTGAGTCTCAGGTCTTATGAGAGAGAGGAAGAAGATCGCTAACAACCTCTCTACTGTTAATGAGGGGGGAAATTAATTGCCTCGAGCCCCTAGGAAGGTGATGTTGTGTGAGTGGGTTTCTGTGCAATTCGTCCCTCTGCAGCCTCACGCTCATTAAGCTTGAGGAGAGGCCCTCAGGGGAGAGAGGTGGTAAATGAGGGGGGTCGGCCCTGTACCCGGAGCCCCAGGGGGTCCCGGACCTCACATACTGACAGGAGCAACATCTCCAGGTGTCACACCCTCTGCATCCCGGACTGCCACTCGTTGGCTTCCTACTCATCCCCCGGGACCACCTAAAATAAGTTCGTTCTCAGAGGTCCAGGTGGAAAGGCCAGATAAAAGCTCAGCCAGACGCCTTCCTAGGGAAGAGAGATCCAGAAGTCGGCCAGGACTGCCTGGGAGCACCTGACTCTGGAGCTGGTCCCAGGGAGGGAAGGTCACTCCAGGGGGCTCCGGGAGCTGGGCTCAGAGGGAGATGGTCCCTGACTCTCCACAGGTCAGTGTGCTCGCTGGAGGTCCCCACCTCTTCTCTGTTGCTTCCCTTCTTTCCCTGTCCCCTCAAGTCCCCATTTAGAAATCCTAACAAGCACTGAATTTTTTTCTCTCTGCCAAGCACACTGACAAGTGCTTCAAATGCATCATGTCGTGTATCTTCACGACAGCCCTAAGAGCAGCCCCTGTCGTTCCCACTTTACAGAAGACAAAACTGAGGGAGGTTCAATATTCTGCCCAAGGTCACAAAACTAGTCATGGCTGACAATGGGATTCAAATCCTTATCAGGCAGTACGAAGTCCCATGCTCTTCACTGCTTTACTCTACTTTACAATGGTGCTCCTGGCACCAAAACTAGCCACTGGCCCCAGGAGCCAGCAGTGTTTGGAAGAAACCCTCCCAAAAGGCAATGAAATGTTCAATTATTTGGTGGTACAGTTTGCAGTGGTTGGGGGTGGGTGGAGGAAGAGGGGCGTAGAATCTCTCTGTCCTCCAGCTGTTCTAGGCCATTTATGTTTACCACTGCTCCGTGGGGCTGGGTTCTCAATGCCAGACATTCAAAGTCTACGTGTAATCCTGGGCTCTGTGTCTCTGAACCAATAAGTTGTCTCCTGAGATCCCATCAGTGAGGCTGTCCCCAGGCTGGGTTATCAAGTTCAATACGTCTCTTCCATCCACTTACGTAAAAACATCGTTTTTAAAAAAGCAACGTCAATATCCTACACAGAGGATAGTGAGTTTTGCTCCTGGGCAAGGGAGGAGGCTATCCCACGGCCGGGTGCTGTCTGACACTGTTGCATCCGGGCTGGGAGGAGAGCATCTACTTCTCAAGGGCTCTCTCCTTCAGCAAGTCCCCTGCCTTCACGACGCTCCCCCCTTCAGCCCTCCCCGGTCACTTCCAGACATTCACACCAAACATGCAGTCACTTTCAGGATCAGCCCCGACCCGAGGTCCCTGTGAGGGAGTTTCACGATTAGGGACTAGGAGCCTTCTCCTCTCTGTCCCTCTCCTCAGGCATCCAACTGGCACGGGAGCTCAGTCCACTCAGGCTGCCTGCCGCTCAGTGTGTCTCAAACTCGACCCAGAATAGAAGTCAGCTGCAGGTCTAGCGAAAATGCATATTCCGGTTCAGTAGTTGGTCTGGGGCGGAACCAGATTCTGCATCTCTCAGGAGCACCGAGTGATGTTCGAAACTGCAGGTGTGCGAGTCTCACTCTGGTGACCAGGTGCTAAAGATCACTGACCATGGCTTGTGAGCCTCTGTCCCATCTGACTGGCAGGGAAAAAGAAAAAGAAGCAAGAGAAAGCCAGACAGGGCCCCTCTGCAAACGCGCCGGGTTTCTTCTCCGCCCCCCTGCCCCCCAAAACAGTGAAAGGTCCAGCATGAAAACCTTGTCAGAAATGCATGCAAATATCTTTTATTGAGGGTCTGCAAGCTCTAGATTGCAAATTGCTTGAACCCTGAATGGCTTTAAGATAAGTGCTGCTTTGTTGCTCATCGTAAAAGAGGGGCAACAATTTCAACTTCCCTCAGCGGGAAAACTGCTGAAATGTTATAAAACGCGACACTGGGCTGCCTTTGGTGGGGAAAGATGGGCAGCCCTTAATTCCTGTCCTGGAAAGAGCCCCAAAATAAGTTGTTAAATAAAAAACAGAAACAAGGTACAGAACAATGTGTATAGTTTGCCACCATTTGTATCTTTTAAAAGAAAGGAGAAAATAGAGGTACACGGATTGCTTATATAAGCAGTGACTAACCGTGGAAAGATACACAAGAAACTGGCAGCTTCTGAGGCAGATTGCTGAGTGGCTGGGGAATCAGAAGGGAACGGGCAGGTTGGGACTTATTTTCAATGTAGTCCTTTCTGAATTTTGTGCCATTGGAATATATTTCCCACTCGAAAAAAAACAACTAAAATTGAAAGATAATCCCCTTGTTCTTTCTATTCCTCCATCCACCCAAAATTCAGTGAAATTGATTCACTCAACCAACACTTGCAAGAACCCCCCAGCTGAGTTGGTTCCTGGAACAGAGTAGCATTGCCTTGTGTTACCCACGTGTCAATGTTCCACGTTGGTGAAACTCCAAAAGGTGTGCATTCAGAGTTTAGAGGCTCTGGGGGTCCCGATTTTCCTGGTGGGATTCCAGAGACCCGCCACCAGGGACAAGAACTGCAGACCTCGGCGTTCTGCGAATGGAAGACATTTGCAATCTGGGTCACCTTTCTACCATCAGGTGGCTGGGAACTTGATAATGACTTCACCTCAAAAGCCTTCCCGTGAGGACTTCCTGCTGCACTTACAATGTGTTCTGTTCTCCTGATTTTTTTCTAGTTTGAACATCTGACCTTGACTGGCTGAATGATTGGGTTTTACTGTTCTGCTCTGGATACCCTATTTTATCTCTGGATTCTCATGAAGTAATTTCTCCAGCTTGTGTTCTTTATTCTCTTTCCCCCAGCTGTGATCCCTCCCCAATGAATAGAGGATTCTGCCAAACACTGTCCACGTGGTCATTCAAGTTCAGATATCAGTTCATCCTTTTGGGACCTCAAGCAGGTTCCTCAGTTCTCAAATGAGGTTAGGGTGAGGCAAGCACCTGACCTAGAGAAGAGCCCAGAATAGAGGTTTAACAAATGTTTCCTCTGTCGTAACATGTCTTCCTCACTCCACAACCACTCGGGATCATTATAACCTTTTCATTCTCTCCAAAGCACGTCTGTCCCCAAAGCCCAGACAAGTGTTGTCCTCTGCAGATCTGTGCCTAGGACTCAGCTTTCTCCAATGCTTGCCCAGTGGCATATCACAAAGTGTAGAGTAACAGGGAGCACGCAGGGCTGGGAGAGATCTCCCGGGAGAGTTCCCTGAACCTCACTGTGCTCCCAACCCAACTCCTTCGAGAATAAAGGTGCCCAGTCCTGTGAGCACCTGTGATTCAAAACATTCCAATCCACCAGTGTTTGCACTCTACAATGTGTCATGTTACACCAGTGACTTTTTTTCTTTTTTTTTTTTGATGTCCAGATCTGTGTATGGAAAGAATGATCTAAAGCCATTTGTCAATTGATTATAATATTTTAAGTTGCAAGGAGGGGCGAGGAGGCATGGTGGCTGGAGCAGGATAAGCAAGAGGGAAAAGAGTAGACAAGAGGACAGAGAGGTGACAGGAAGTGACAGAGCAGTGGCCAACCTCGCAGAGCCGTTGTGTGCAGTGACAGGCTCGCCCTGGCTGCTCCTCCTAACAGGGAAGCAGGACGCCAACTAAGAGCAATTGCAGTTAATCAAACAACGTATAAGGTGTCTTGCAAAGAAGCAGTGGGAAGTTGGTACACATTTTGAAGGTAGAGCCGATAGGATTGGCTGAGGGGTTCCCTGAAGGGTGAGAAAGAAAGTAGCCAAAAATGGCTAGAAGGTTTGGGCCGAAACAACTGAAAGGATCCCATTGCTATGACCCGAATGAGGAAGATTTTCTTATCTAATTGATCATTAATTTATACTTGTTCGTTGACACCGGCACCGTGATCGATACCAGAGCACAAATTCCTGAGATAGGAAGTAACCCTCCTCGTACCAGGAGTAAGAAAGTCCAACAGGAAAGATGGATGGGCATTTTTTTAATGTGGAAGTACAGTGCCATGAATTCACCTGAGGCAGTATCTGTGAAATTCAGGGGAGGAAAGGAGGGGATGGACCTGTAAGCTCGGTTTGGAGAGACCGAAGGACGTTCCAACAAGAAAATATAGAATTTGAAAAGGCATAGACATTCGCAGTAACGCAGTGTGTTTGTAGAAGTAAATCGTTCCGAACTGCTAACTGAGAGCAGAATAGGAGGGGGGTGGCACAGAACAGACAAGACATGGAAGCTGAGGAATGTAGACGTCGTCCTAAGGGGGTCAGGGAACCCTCAGAACCTCAGCATGAGTGTGACACCATGGATTGATGTGGGCTTTGGGGACCGGTCTGCCACTCAGAGATACACGGGCTCTTCGGTGGTAGGAGATGTTAAAAGCTATCTCTTCGACGAGAATGTTAAGATTCTTGTTTCTCCTCCCCTTGGTCGCTACCCTGCGTGTAACACACCAGTGGAATGGCATCGGGGCAGAATCAGAGCGTGGTGACGAGATTCATCCTGCTGGGCCTCACAGACCAGGCCGACCAAAAGCATCTCCTCTTCGGCATCTTCCTGCTGATCTACGCCGTGACGCTGGCAGGCAACCTTGGCATGATAGACCTGATCCGTACCAGCTCCGCCCTCCACACCCCCATGTACTTCCTCCTGAGCGTGCTCTCCTTCCTGGACATCTGCAATTCCTCCGTGTTCACCCCCAGGCTGCTGATCAGCTTCCTCACCGTGGACCAGTCCATCTCGTTTGCGGGCTGTGTGGTCCAGATGGCCTTCATGATCCTCCACGGCACCGGGGAGTGCCTGCTCTTGGCCGTCATGGCCTACGACCGATTCGTGGCCATCTGCCACCCTCTCCGCTACCACACCATCATGTCCAAGCGCTTGTGCATCCTGCTGGTGGTGGGCACCTACACTGCGGGGGTGTTCGTCTCAGCCCTGCAGACAGGGAATGCCTTCGTCTTGCCCTACTGTGGTCCCAATGTCATTGATCACTTCTTCTGTGACATCCCTCCCGTGCTCCAACTGGCCTGCTCAGACACCACTGTGGCCAACGTCATCCTGCTCTTCCTTTCCGCCTTGGTTACTGTCCCCACGGTGTCGGCCATCTTGGTGTCTTACACCTACATCCTGGTCACAATGTGTAGGATGAGGTCTCTGGAGGCCCAGCGCAAAGCTTTCTCCACTTGCGCCTCCCACCTCACTGCCCTCTCCCTCTTCTATGGGTCTGTGTTCTTTGTATATGTCCAACCCAACCCGGAAAGCGCTTCAGCCTATAACAAGACCCTCTCTGTGTTCTACACCATTGTGATCCCCATGCTGAACCCCCTGGTCTACAGCCTAAGGAATAAGGATGTCAAGGCTGCTGTACAAATTAGGGTTCTTAACTTAAGCAGAAAAGGAATTTGTTAGAAAGGTATCTGGAAGCTCGTAAAAGAGAAGAGAAGCCTAGAGATCCCAGCTGGGACAGGAACCAAGAGTGGCCAAACACAGCTGAACGCCTGCCACAAGAATGGTCTGTGCAGGCTGCCCCCTTGGGGAACATCACCTTTGAGCGTCCCCATTGCTATGGCTACCACTGCTGCCCCTGAGCATTCAGCCCTGCTCAGCTTCAGGACAAAGCCACCGACACTAGCCTCTGTCCCACCCTCCATAGCATCCAACCACATCTCATCTCGAACTGTTCCTACACCTTCCCATCATTCCCTGAAGTTCAAGCCAGAGGCAGGAACATCCACCTGTTGGGCAACACCCCTATTGTACACCCATCAGTGCACCACACTCAGCATGGATATGTTACATCCCTGATACACTACATCCACACTTCCATCTTACAGAGCCCTAGGACCTCCTTTCAGTGGTCTCAGAGCGGGAGTCAGATTCTGTCTTCCTCCAATCTGTGAGCGTTCTCAAATATAGAAAGGAGCATTGAATGTCACGGCGACCTAAAAGGTTATATAGGGGATAGTGCCCTTCTGTGTGATACTGGAGAAATGGTCCATGTGGTGTTTGAGTACAGGAAGGAGACGGTGATCATTGACTTTGTGGGGCTGAATGGAGCCCCGGCTACAGAAATCTCCGTTATAACTAGCCAGAGACCAGAATGTGTGCTACAGCAGTAAGGAGCTATTATTTCTCCATAAATCACCACCTTAAACAAAATAAAAAGCTGACAGGCCATAGAGCTTTTTTCAATCAAGATCAAATTACCTTTATGTCTTTAGACAAAACCTTTCTTTATTGTAACAGAAATCAATCTTACTGACTTAAGAGGGAAAGAAAGAGGTGAAATTTATTGTGAAACCCAGATATCAGCTGAAGTTGCCTATCTTTCTGAGAGTCAAATAAAATGGGCTCGTGTGCTAAAATCCCTATATTTCTGCCTGCCTGGAGAACCTGAGGTAGCAGAGGATGGGGCGTAAATGGCTGGTGTTTTTCCTGGTTACCTCTAGCTCCCAAGTCCTAAATCCACTGATTTACCTTGGCTTACGCATCATCCAGGGAGGGAAAAGCATGGGGCCAGAAATGTGGATTGTATAAATGGGGAAGGGAGAGAAACAAAAGCTGACTGTCATAGAGGCTGGTGGGAGGGGCAAAGGGGAGCTTTGAGCAAACTAGGCTGAGCCAACACAGCTGGGTTTGCTTCCAACAGGAAACCAAAAAACAACTGCATCTCTTCCAGACGAAACCTCCTCCATGTTCACCTGTAACTTCGTAAATATCAAAGTGAAACAACATGGTCTTAGAAAATTAAATAATGCACGGGTGAACCTGTTAGTCAATGCTCAGCGATCTCCCAGCTTAATTTATGGTTTGGGGTCGTTTTTCTTACCATACTGTGTAAGGGCTCTCCAGAGAAATAGAATCAATAGAACATGATAGATTAGATGATTGATTGATTGATTGATTGATAGCTGATAGATGATAGATAGATAGATAGATAGATAGATAGATAGATAGATTGATAGATGATGATAGATAGATAGATAGATAGATTGATAGATGATGATAGATAGATAGATAGATGATAGATAGATGATAGATAGATGATAGATAGATTGATAGATGATGATAGATAGATAGATAGATAGATAGATAGATAGATAGATAGATGATAGATGATAGATAGATGATAGATAGATGATAGATGATAGATAGATAGATAGATAGATAGATAGATAGATAGATAGATGATAGATAGATGATAGATAGATTGAAGAAGAGATTTATTATAGGAATTGCCTCATGCGATTATGGAGGTTGAGAAGTCCCACCATCTGCCATCTGCAAGCAGAGAACTAGGAAAGCTGGTAGTGTAATTCGGTCTAAATCAAAAGGTCTGAAAACTGGGGGCTGATGCTGTCATTCCTGGTGGGAGTCCAAAAGCCCAAGAACCCAGCCCACCGATGTCTGAGGACAGGAGAAGCTGGATGGTCCAACTCAAGCCAAAAGAGCAATTTCACCTTTCCTCTGCCTTTTTTGCTCTACTGAGGCCCTCAGTGGATTGCATGAGACCCACCCACATTAACGAGGGTGATCTTTCCTCAGTCTACCAATTCAATTGCTAATCTTATCTGGAAACCCCACTCAGACACAGCCAGAGCTCATGTTTTACCAGCCCTTTACCAGGGATGCCCACATCCCTGAGCCCAGTCAGGGTGACACAGAAGTTAACAATCACACGTACAAGAATATAGTAGCCCCCAGCTGGTCCCCCACCACCGTCCCAACACTCCATCCCAGACTTAGGAGTTTAGGGACTGCAGTCTTTTCATGAAAATAAGCCATTTGCTTAACAGAAAACTTTCCTTCGAATAATAATTTCCCTTAGGGCCAAGGAGACACAGAGGACCCAGGAACAGAGACACTGGGGTGTCAGCCCCTCCTTCCTTGCCCTGGTTGACTCACGCTCCGCTCCTGATTTCAGCAATTCCTGAGCACGCTCACGCCGTGGTCCTGGGCAGCCCAGTCACAGACTACAAAGTAAACAGGCTTCCCAGAAATGGTTTATGGGGTGGCCCATGAGGAACGGAGGGAAGACAGGGCAGAGAGGAGAGAGCAGGAGCAGCTGGGGACATGGCCAAGTTTGCTCAGAGACAAGGCAGCCTGCCCTTTCGGCCCCATGCACACCTCCCTGTCCCAATGTCTCCTCCCCTCTTCTTTCAACTAAAACCATCTGGCACAGAACCCAATAGGAGGCATTGGAATGTTGGTTGGAGAATAAGTCAAAGTATTGCCTCTCTCAAGAGCATTGGAATTACACTATGTCTTAAGACCACCCAGAGCCCACTCAGTAACTGAAGATGTGGAACTTTCTACTGGGTGGGAGTGAAGCCAAAGGTCAGGTAGAGGGGCAGATCCAGCCACAGGTGCTGAAGGAAGACCAATTTGTGGTCCCGGCCAGGCAGCCGAGGCATGGGGCCACCGCAGACCACTGCCAGCAAATCCTGGATGTTGAGCGAATGGTTATTGTCGGCAGAGACTGGCTCCATCACCTGGGGAAAGTTAGTTAGCCTTGCTGGGCTTCCACCTGTCCCACGTGGAATAGAGATGCGATGGCCAAAGCCTACGTGTTTACAAATGGAAAAGCGGTTAAGTCACTTCAAATCTCTTCGATGTTCATCTTGTTCCCAAGGCTCTCAAGCTCATTTAAACTAACCTCAGAGGCCCTTGGGGGAGGGACACTGAAACCACGTAGGGGTGCAGCCTAGGCACTGGGATCCCTGGAGGGACACTCACGCTCTCCAGCGCCGAGTGCTGTCACTCACCAGGTGGGACATCTCTCCAGGCATCACTTCCAGGGACAACTTGGTGCAGGATGGAAGGAACCAGATGCAAGTGAGCGAGGCCTTCCCTGGGAGAAAGAATCCAAGGCAGTCCAAGACACGTCCAGCTGGGGCGGGTCACAGGTGACTAGCGTCAAAGAAGGGACAGATGGGCAGACACCCTCCAGAAGATTCATGGATCCTGCCAGCGAGCGGCTGCCCTGCCTTCTCCACAGGTCAAGATACTGAACACTGTCCCCACCCCCACCCCGAGTGTCATACACCCAGTTTCATCCCTACCCTCTCCAGGACCTCACAGAAACCAGCCCCAAGAAGCTGAGCTAGACGGGAAGCGAGCCTGGCTCAGGGGCAGTGTCCAGATAAGCTCTCTAAAGATCGATTTGCTCGACGGAGGGCACCAGTCAATCTTCGAATCCCGTTCTTCTCTAAGATGCTGGTAAAGCATGATGTTTGTTGTAATTCGAGAGACTGAGTTTCCAAGGCCAGTCTGCCAGAGTCGTTACCAGCCAGAAAATTCTATGCCCACAAATCTGTGAAATGCTGCCCAACGAACAGCACATCTAAAACATGACCTCAGGGTCTGAACAGGGTGGCTTCCTGTGGGTATTTATTATTATTGTACCCAAGAGCACACTTCACTCTTCTACTCGCTTGTGCTTTTAAGCTCAAAACTGCAATGCTGGTGTTTTTTAAAAAGATTTATTTATTTGGGGGCGCCTGGGTGGCTCAGTTGGTTAACCCACTGCCTTCGGCTCAGGTCATGGTCCCGAGGTCCTGGGATCAAGTTCCACTTCGGCTCCGTGCTCCGCGGGGAGTGTGCTTCTCTCTCTGCCCCTCCCCCTGCTCGTGCCCTCTCTCTCTCTCACTTTCTCTTACTCTCAAATAAGTAAAATTTTAAAGGAAGGAAGAAACTGAGCCACAGAAGGGGTGACGTCACTAGTCTCAGATTACATAAATCCAAGGTGGCAGAACCAGCACTGATACTCAGACTCCAGGGTGTCAGGCTTACCCACTACACTATATCATCTCCACCTTTTGGGATGTGTTCCGTGGACCCCTGCAGTGTTGGATTTCTAAGGATGGCCACGGCTGATTCCTTACTTTTCTGAATGGCAGGCCACCCCACCCACCAAGGTTGGGATACAGATGCCTGGTTAAAATCGAATTTGAGACAAACAACCAATAATTCTTAGTATAAACATGTCCTAATATTACATAGTTTATACTAAAAAAATTATTTGTTTATCTGAATTTGTTCATCAGATTTAAATGGGCCCCATGTATTTTATCGGGCAACCCCACTGGTGGCTTGCTCTGATCAATGACACACAGCAGAAGTGACAACTTGCCGGCTTCAGGCCTAGCCTTAAAGAGGACTGTTGGCGTCCACTTCTTCCATCTTGGAAGCCCACCCTAAGACCACCGGGCTGGGAGGAAGCTTCACGAGCCATGTGGAAAGGCCATATGGAAGAGCACTGAGCACCAGACGTCGGGAGTGGCATTGGCCTCCGGGACAGCCCAGGGGCCAGGGGCACGAGCTGTGAGCGATCTCCGTCCACACCACGCGGAGGAAAAGGACAATGTACCCCAAGCCCTACCCAAACTCCTCACCCACACAATTGTGGAAGATAACAAAGTGGTGTAGTTTTAAGATACTACATATTAGGGCCACCTGGGTGGCTTAGTTGGTTAAGCGTCTGCCTTCAGCTCAGGTCATGATCCCAGGGTCCTGGGATCAAGCCCCACATCGGGCTCCCTGCTCAGCAGGGAGCCTGCTTCTCCCTCTTCCTCTGCCCCTCCCCTTGCTTGTGCTCTCCCACTCTCTCTCTCAAATAAATAAATAAAATTAAAAAAAAAAGATACTACATTTTAAGGAGTGTTCTTATATAGTTAAAAAAAAAAAAACCCTGAAATAACCCCTAATGGATTGTCCTTGAATTATTT
Organism: Ursus americanus; assembly: GCF_024610735.1. Taxonomy (NCBI): domain Eukaryota; kingdom Metazoa; phylum Chordata; class Mammalia; order Carnivora; family Ursidae; genus Ursus; species Ursus americanus. Next base: position 35,106,900 of record NC_142150.1, on the reverse strand, counting down.
TTAATTTAGTCCCCAAACCTTGTGGGGTTCTCAGTGGGGCTCCATTAGTCTTGGTCTCCACGCCTGTGTAGTCTTGTCTCACTGTTATTTCCCTGAGGGAGGCCGCCCAAGCTGGAGGTTCAGAGCGTGGCATTCGGAGACAGTCCGACCTGGCCTGCATCCCGGCTCCATCACACAAAGCTGTATGACCTTGGTCTCTCTGTCTGAAAAATGAGTATGTCGGTATTAATTACCTCATAAGGTGGTTCATGAGGATTAAAGATTTAATGTCTATAAAGCGCTTAGAACGCCGTCGGGTCCTTAACGAGCGTCCGGCACGTCTTAGCTGTTGTAATTAGTCGTCCTTACACTGAATCATTTCTCTGACCTGTGTTATCTTATTATTTTATCTCCCTTATTATTTCTACGCAGGGGAGACAGTTTAGTGAAGCCAGAAATCACAGAACAATGAGGCTGGCGGGGTCCAGCCGCGAAGAACCACAGCTCTCGGCGAGGAGAGAAATACAGCGAGCTGTCAGGCCTGCCCCAGCCCCTGTCCTGCCGCACCACGGCCTCATCCCTTTTTCCCCAGGCCCAGCACCCGCTGAGACATCACAGGGCCCCAGATTCAGCCCAGAACTAAAGGGTAACGAAGCTACGTCCTCGACTACCTGGTCATGTTCCCGAATTTCCTTCTCTTTCCCTGTGAACCAGCAATGCTGGTGCAGAAAAATGGAGATTCGTGAGAACATAAGATGAGACAGAAGTTAATGCGTTCTAGAATCAGACAGGACTGATGTCTAAATCTGGTTTTCCAACATACAGTCTGGCATAATTTGTAAACAAGAAAGCTGTGTGAAGCTTAAATACTCAGATGACAAAAAAACCCAGCACGAAGTAGGCTGTTGAATAGATGCTCATTTGCTAGGGTTTCCCCACTTTCCCCACTTTTCATGCTCTCTGGGCATGAAAGGGGCATTGGCTGCCGGGATCAGGGATGTGGTCACGCAAAATGCCAGCGTCCTTTTTCTCTTCTGTGGCCCCAGCATCAGTCATCACTACTTCTGTGATCCCTGCGTCTCTGCCCAGCCACCTGCTTACCTGTGCTGGCGTTGCCAAGGCGGGAGCCATTCTCTTCCTTCCTTCCGCTCACCCTGCTCCCCATCACGGGCACCCTAATCACCTTCCGAAGGAGGCACTCCCCGAAGCCCAAAGCAGAGCTCTTCCGTCTGTGCCTTTTGTCTTCCCACCTTCTCCCTCTTCCGTGGTACCACGGGTTCACATCGTGCTCAGCCAGGCTCTCGGGACGGGCTTGACCCTGCAGTCCTGGGGCAGGTCGGAGCCAGACCAAGTGATCAGATCGTGGTGAGCAGATCGCGGACTCCAAACCAAGGATGAGCCAAGGGTCAAATACCAGGGGAAGAGGGTAAGATTTCAAAACGTGGGTCAAAATAAGTAAAGCAGCATCGTGAATGACATCAGGGTCAGGCCTGAAGTTAGACCAACAGGTGGTGCCCTGAGGTCCAGACAGATACCAGCTTCCTGGTTCTTAAGGCCATTGGGCAGTCAAACCTAGCTCGAGCGGAGCCAGACTCAGAGTAAAGGGGTGTTTCCAGATCCCTCCAGACTTCTGCTTAGGCACACAATTTGTTTGGAGTTGAGCTTCCTTTGAAGACCCCTCCTCTCGTATCCTGGTACCTGACATTGACCTCGCTCCCACATCTCTATTCCCGGGTAAGAGACAGTGACCAAAGGCAGCCCTTGAGAGATTGCAGTCTCTTCCAGCACCTGTCTGCTCACTGGTCCAGACACAAGCACGTTTGTCACTGGGACCGTGCAGATTTATCCCCACAGAGTTTCATTCCCACAGACTCTGCTCACCACCATGACTCGCCTCCCAGGTGCCCAGCCTCATACTTCATTTCCTCCCCACGGAGCCTGGCACAGTGCTGGGTACTTAATCAGGGCACAGGAATGAAGGCATAGTTATTCATACATATTTCACCCCTTCCTCTTTGGATTTTAGGCTTTGGGGCAGCAGATGATAAAAAGATTACCGGTTGTCGTTATTCTGTAAGGCTCGGGCCTAACCACACACTACAGCTACCTGAAGAAGGTGTTTTCCCAATAACGATACTTAGTAGCTAACATCTATTGGACATATATTACGTCCCAGGCATTCTGGGAGCCACATCATACACATCCCTTCATTTAACCCTCAGGACAAATCTGTGAGTAGGTCATGCCTATGTCACATACAAGGAAACAGAGTCCAAGAACTCTAAGGTCAAATACAGGTCATAATTCGTAGACCCAAGTCCAGCTGATTTCAAAGCCAAGGCTCTACTCTATTGACTAAAACTTGGATTTTTGCAGGAAATTATGCAACAAGTTGACATTTCTACAGCTTCCAAAAATTCCAAGGAGCTGCTCCAATATTTTCCACCAGGGCCCAGCTTTCCACGAATCCCATAGAGTCTTGACGCCTACCAGGAGTTTCTAGGTCCTACCGAGCCCCTGAAAAGCAACTTGGAACAGGAAAAAGGAATGGGATAGAAAAGGCAGAAAGAATTAGGACATGAAAGGACCTTTGGTGCCTCTGCCTTGGTCCCAGCCCTCTTGCCACCAAAGCAAGCCCCAATTCCCTAAGCCGCTTGCCTCGCCCTCCGCCCCGTCCTGGGTTCCATCTTCGTGCTAGCGTAGAGTTTTCTCTCTGAGTCACAACAAAGAATGAAGGCACTTTTTCTTCGCGGTCAGTGCAGGCTGGTTTCAAGAGCAGACTGCAGTGATTCATTGATTCATCAAAAATCGGGGGCTTGGAGAACGAGTGACGTTGCTTTAAGTAGCTAACTTTAGCATCTCTCCCCCAAATCAGAGAAGGGTCTCTTGTTCCAGAACCCCAATTATTCCTTATGCAAAAAGAGGTATTTAGAAAATATGATCTGTGTAAGGTGTCTTCCGGTCCTGACTTTCACATGAAATCTGAACTCTCTTGGCAGCACCAGTGAACCGGTCCACTCATAAAAGATACACGGACAAGGTAACCTCCACAAGGCAATGTAACTCTACTTTCCTTCCAGATTATCAAAGAGCCAAAACAGGAAGCAAAAGGGCCCCAGAAAAAGAAGGGAAGGGAGAATGGAAGGGAAGGGAGAAGAGAAGAGAAGAGAAGAGAAGAGAAGAGAAGAGAAGAGAAGAGAAGAGAGAAGAGAAGAGAAGAGAAGAGGGGAGGGGAGGGGAGGGGAGGAGAAAAAGAAGTAAAATGCTCTCAAAGAACAGTAACCCTGGGTAAAGAATAGATTGATAGATGTCAACTGCCAGCTCTTCAAAAGATCACTGAATACCTATTGTTCAAAGCTAAGTTTATGAGACCTACCGTAGTAAGACAGCACACAGAATTTAGTGTCTTAAAAGGAGGAAATCAGTGGAAGATATTTACAGAGTTTGGGGGTCCAGACCCAAGTGGGTTAAGGTGGATCTTTTTTTTTTTTTTAAGTTTTTCTTTTTGTCTTAAGCAGGCTCCACACCCAGCATGGAGCCCAACACAGGTCTTGAACTCACAACCCTGAGGTCAAGAGTCGCATACTCTTCCCACTAAGCCAGTCAGGTGCCCCTAGAGTGCATCTTACAAATTAGGGAGCACATGAGGACTGGACAAAGTTTGTGACATTATAGTTTAAGATTGGCAGGTACAGGGAAGATAGGGCCTGAAAGCGGTCTCGGGAAGTAAGCTATTGTTTGTGGAGGAGATTATTTCCCTGGGCGAGTAATCTACTGTCCTAATAGGAGAGCCGTTTGCCCAGAGAAGCCAACTATTTGTTTGGAGAAGTTGGTTTGCTGGAATTTCATGAAGCAAACAGTGAAGTTATTTCTTGGTTTATGGCCATATCTTCCTTGGCTGAATTTCCTGGAATAATTAGTTAAGTCATGTTGCTGTCGGAAGTCACTGCTCTCCGTCTTGATAGTTAAGCCATGGAGGTATGGATGATTTCCATTCTCAGGTTCAACTTATTAGTTTAAAACCCCACTGAGACGCTATTCTATTCCCTTGGAAACAGAGCTTCACCTCACTTCCTCCATCAATGACATTATGACGGGGCTATCAAGCTGAATGTGTCTCCCACCCACCGCGCCGAGAGAGCAGGGACAGTCAATAGGGAAATCATTGCCGCTGAAAAAGAGCCCATTGCCATGTGTACATAGTCTATCTGTGCCCTTGATGGTTAATGAATAATCAGCATTCATCCAAAAGGATCCAGGACATCCAGTGGGACTGGGAACAGCAGTACATGACCCCGGCATTGTTGGGTAATTGGAGGAAACACTTTTTTTTTTTTTTTTAAGATTTTATTTATTTATTTGACAGAGATAGAGACAGCCAGCAAGAGAGGGAACACAAGCAGGGGGAGTGGGAGAGGAAGAAGCAGGCTCATAGCGGAAGAGCCTGATGTGGGGCTCGATCCCATAACGCCGGGATCACGCCCTGAGCCGAAGGCAGATGCTTAACCGCTGTGCCACCCAGGCGCCCCTGGAGGAAACACTTTTTATTCAGAAAGACCAGGTCTCCATCCCCATCCAGACTTCACTGGCTGTGTATAACTTTTAGCAAGCACCGTCTCCTCTGGGTCTCTTCCCACATATGTGGAGCCCGATGTTCCCCAAGAGTCCTTCCAACTCTGGCTTTCCAGGACTCTTGGATTTGGTCCTATTAATGTATTTCCACCCTTGACCAAAAAATGATGCAAAGACAAGAAAGGGCATCCATTGGGCTGCTGACATAGCCTTTCTGTAGTTTTCCCAGTCAGGATATTCCTCGAGAACATCTCAGCTAAGACCACGGGACTGCATTAGCCCTGTGCCATACGCCAGGCAGCACTAAGAACTCATTGCACGTTATTGTCTTTCCTATTTCCCACCACGTAATGAGGAAGCAGGGCCCTTGGGGTCCATGTCTCTCCGCTTCCTGGAGGGCCCTGCCAGCTGATAGAACTGGCATCGAACATCAATATTTCATTTCATGAAGAACTTGCTGGTCAGCAGACCTGAGGACCGAGAAAGGGACTACTCCCAGACCACAGACAGGTTTATCAGCAGTTTATGCTTGCTTACGAACAAGTACGTTTGTTTGACAGAACTTGCAAGTCTGAATTTAGTCCAGGACTTTCTTTCATTGCAACATATCACCTGTCAGTCAGGTTGGCGAGAACTGAGTCAGATCCAACCTGCCACTCACAGCTGGAACCTTCTCATACTAAAAAAAAATAATAATAAATTGCCATAAATAAGTCCTGGGGATGTAATGAACGGCGTGGTGACTCGAGTTAACAATACTGTATTGCATATTTGAAAGCGACTAGGACAGGAGATCTTAATTCTCATCACAAGAAAAACAGTTGCAGCTGGGTGTGCGATGGCTGTTAACCAGGGCCTTCCTGTGCTGATCATTTCGCAATATATGCAAATATCAGATCCTAATGTTGGACACCTGACACGAATAAAGCATTACATATCAATTATATCTCCACTTTTTAAAATTTAATAAAAGTCAAAACAGTAAAAAAAAAAAAAATTTTTTTTTCTGTTTCCTCGGGTCACCTAGCTAGATGCAGGCCCAGTGAGTGCAAAGGCGCGGCTCCCCGGAGGAGGCAGGAAGGAGCCCCACCCGAGAGGCGTTGATCTGAGGGAAGATGAGATGGAACTGGGGCCAGAGCCAAGAAAGGAACTTTGCCCTTGAAGAATACAACAGGCCGCGGAGGCCGCTGCCTTCACAAGTCACACCCAAATCTCATCGGCTTAGAATAAGGTTTATTGGGGCACCCACGTGGCTCAGTGGGTTAAGCGTCCGTCCCGCTCTCGCATTCAGCTCAGGTCATGGTCGCAGGGTTTGTAAGACTGAGCCGCTCGTTGCGGGCTCCGTGCTCTGCAGGCGTCTGCTTGAGATTCTCCCTCTCCCTCTGCCCCTCCCCCTGCTCGCGCTCTTTCTCTTTCTCAAATAAATAAATAAGATCTTTTAAAAAAAAAAAAAGAATGGAAGTTTCTTTCTCCCTCCTTTATTCCTGTTCATCATGAGTCCATGATGAGTCATCTCCTTCTCACTCCAACACTCGGGCTACGAGAAGCCTCTCTGTCTTGCATGTGGCTGGGGTCATGGCAGAGGGAAGAGAGGAAAGGCGGGGGACCGCAGGGGGCTCCTCAGGCTTCCACGCTCAGAACAGGGCACAGAGGACTTCCACTCCTCCTCCAGGGCCAAACCCAGTCATGTGGCCACGTTCAGCACGCTCAGTCTAAAGGATGAAGATAAGGAGCCGTGGGAAGGGGTGCTGACTCCCGGGCACTGTAACAAGAGGCCAGCAGAGACCGAGGCACAATCACAGCCGAGGATCAGTGCTGGGAAGGGGGTATTGGCGAGGAAGACGCGTCAGACCACTGTGCAGGTTGGGGTGCTGCGGGGAAGGTCAGGGGACAAAGCTCTACCGCTTCTAAAGAGGAAATTCCACCCATCTCCCCCAGGGGAACAAACCCTTTCTTACCCATAGGAAATCGGGGCCACGCAGTCTCTCATCTGCTGGGACTCTGCCGATCAGAGTCTAGGGACTGAATTTCTTTCACCCAAATAAGTCATCTGCCTAACAAGGCCCTTTGCTTTGCATGGTGATTTCCCCTGGGACTGTGGAAACCCAAGGGGCCGGGCTCCCCGAGGTGTGAGCCAGAATCATCCTTCCTAGGATAGGAAAAGCAGTCTCTCTACACCCCGTGCTCCCTGGACGTGGCCCTCGGGGGGCCCCATCCCTGGAGGCGCTCATCAGAGATTGCTTATAACAGCGAAAAGTTGGAAATCCCATATTGTCAACCCCGGGGCCGGGTTAGTAAAGGGCGGCACGCACAGAACAGACACAACGAAACAAAACGCAGCCATCACCCATGATGACGTAGGCTACCGCTGCCTGCCTGATATGGGGAGACGCCCGTGGCATCTTGCTGAGGGGGAAGCGCATGACAGAGCAGCTTGCGCAGTATGGGTCTGTCCTCGGACAGTCACAGTCACGAGTGCATTTAGAGACTTCTAGTAGGAATATCCACCAATTCCCATTTTCTGTGGTAGCGGCGGGACCCCAACTGACTTTCGTTTTCAGATTTTACTGTCTTCTTCATTCTTTTCTGTGTTGCTTAAATTGTTTGCAACTGGCATGGATGTTTACAAAGACAGTAACGCTGTTTGTGGAGGGGGAGGAATTATGCATGGGTTTTTTTGCTTTTTGTTTTTTGTTTTGAGGTGGAGAGATGTCAGTACTGTTAAGTGAACAAAGCAATTATGGTATAAGCCCATTATGGTGCACACAGAGCAAACATATATACACACACACCCCCATCACGCATATGTCCCAGGCTATTCTGAAGATCGCGGGAAACAGCAGCTGGGGAAGCCACACCAGACCTTGAAAGAGCGCGCAGACGCTGGTGCCAGTTAGCACTTGCGATCCCTTCCCCGAGCCGGGCTCTGACCCGCCTGCAGTACCGTAGAGAAGGACGGGCGTCATTTTCACAACTTCTGCCCTGGTTATCTGTCTTGTCTACCGACAGCGTCACCCTGGTCTCCCACATCTCCATCCCAGTGACCATCCGCAGGGTGTGTTCCTGTGAAGCTCAGAGCAAGAGGCTCTGCCCCGGTGCCTCCCCCCTCACCCTCACCCGCCTCGTCTCCGGCACCATCCCCACCTGTAGGCTCAGCGAAGCTCTCCAAGTGCTACACAGCGACAGGACACGGTCACATCTGTCTTCGACTCCGCGGCCATCCCCATGCTGAGCCCTCTGACCTACAGCCTGAGGAATAAAGAGGTGAGGGCTGCTTAGAGAAGAGAGGCCTTTGGCCAGCTGCCTGCTCAACCAAATGTGGAACATTCTATCCGGAGCCCTACCATGGAAGCCACAACATAAAGCACAGATCATATAACACTTAGGTACAGTGAAATATGTGCCAGCACTATTTTATTTTATTTTTTATTTATTTTAAGGTGTCTCTACACCCAACATGGGGCTCGAACTCAAGCCCCTCATCATCAAGCCCCCGGAAAGCACATGCTCTCCCGACTGAGCCAGCCAGGTGCCCCCCTGCACTATTTTAAAAGCTTTATACATACCAACTCATTTAATCTTCACAGCTACCATATGAAATGGATACTGTGATTATCCCTGGGAATCTGAGGCACAGAGAGGCCAAGTAACTGGCCCAAGGTCACACAGCTATTGAGAAGCAGAGCCAGAATTTGAATCTACGTAGTCTAGCTCCCACGGCAATATTCTCAACCAATACACTATATTCCCCTTTCTGATGACCGCATCTCACAAACAGACAACGGGCACAGTTTTTCCTAAATGCATTCATCATAAAGAAGCACCAGATCATGGAATTCTACAGTGGTACGGAAGGGGCCAGGGGCTTGGCACACCGAGTTCACACTACCTCAGAATGACTCTGTCTCTCGGCCTCTCTGTGATGTCGAGTCAAGGTACATAACCCCCGACCCTCAGTTTTCCCAAGTGAAAACAGGGCACTCACACCTGTCTCCACTGGTTACTGTAAGGTTCCCAGGAGGGTAAAAGAGGTTCACAATTATTCAAACACCATTGTCTTCCTTTCTTCCCTGGGAAAACCTTCATAAGACCATGTATAGTTACACATCAGTATTTTTTAAGAGTGAGGCCATGTCATGTAGCTCTGATATTAAATAGCATATAACTGGATCACCAGAAAGTTCTTCCTTTTCTCCTTACCTCTTCTGATTATGTCAAGGCAGAAGTCTCTACTTGGTACAAGTTTGACCTTCCCTAATCCAGTCTCCCTTTTTAATACAGACAGCCAGTCTTAGCACTTAACAGTAACGAGTTAGCATTTCATAATGTTACACTACTTTCATTTTTACTTATGTTACTTTTTATTTTATTCTGATAAAAAGTGTGTTTGAATAAAAAATTACTTAGCATGGTCCAATTTTTAAAAATCATAATACAGGTGAGACACGCCGCAAAATATCACAAAGGATGTAAACAAATAACTTTAGAAGCTCTGATCTGGGTCATTTATATTTTTTGAAACCTTTTCTCATTCATTCTTTTAATTGATCTTTACCAAATGCTGTAAGATCGATAAGCCAGGTGTCATTACCCCCATTTTACAAATAACCAAAATAGTAATAATAAATCTGAGGGGTTGACATGGCTAGCTCCGAGTCCCACGAGACCGCCATAAAAAAGCACAGAGCAGAGAACCCAGGTGCCCTGGGCATTCATGGAGGCATCCACAGAACACACTTCTCAAGTTCATTTTCAGAAACACGGAAGTTCTTGATCCTTGTGGCTCCAGATTGCTTCCTTCCTGCCTTTCCTGTTTAGTTTCTTTCGAGAGGGTCTCCCTTGCCTCCAAATGCCCATCCTCTGCCTCAAACCTCTGGAAAACACACACTGGGCCAAATCCCTCCTCTTCCAGGGAGCCCTCTGGAATTGCCTTCCCCACCCTAGCAACAGAGAACCGACCGTAACAGTTTAAACCCGTAAGGTTTCTTATGATGAAGTCTGTCTGTAGGAGTCAGAGAAGTTTCCCAAGAGCAGTTATGTTTAAACTAGGACTAGACTGATAACAACGAGATTTTTCAGGCTGCCAAAGGGATCAGGGAGAAATCCATGCATCCTGAATTGTAACGGAATCATGTTTAAAAAAAAAAAAGGCTGGAAATGGTTCATACTGGTATAGACGCTCCATGAAGGCCGTGGGGATCCAGGTAACTTCTATCTTTCTGTCCCAGCATCTTCAGTGCATAACTTCTGTTATGCGCTAAACTGTGTCCCCTCAAAACTGATACGTTGAAGCCTCAACCCTTAATGCCTCAGAATAGGACTGTATTTGGAGGCAGGACTTTTAAAAGATGATTCAATTAGGGTTGCCTGGGGGGCTCAGTCGGTTGAGCGGCCCACTCTTGGTTTCGGCTCAGGTCGTGATCTCATGGATCTTGAGATCAAGCCCCGTGTCCAACTCCATGCTGAGCAGGGAGTCTGCTTGAGTATTCTCTCCCTCTTCCTCTCTCTCCACTCCCTCTCTCCTTCCCTCTCTCTAAAATAAATAAATCTTTTTAAAAAGATGATTAAATTATAATGAGCCCATTAGGGTGGACACTCACACAATCTGACTAATGTCTTTATAATAAGAGGAAATTTGGACCCACAAAGACACCAGGGATGCACTTGCCCAGAGGAAAGACCATGTGAGGACATGGCAAGACGGTGGTCATCTTCAAGACAAGGAGCAAGGCCTCAGAAGAAACTAAACCTACCAACACCTTGATCGTGGACTTCCAGCCTCCGGAACTGTGAAAAAAAATAATAATAATTTCTGTTAAGTGACCCAGTCTGTTGTATTTTGCCATGGCAGCCCAATCGGACTAATACAGCTTCTGTATTCAAGGCTGCTTCTTAGCCCAGCATGACTGCTGAAGCTCCAGCCATCAGCTCAGGGTTTGAAGAAGAATGTTGGAGGAATGGGGGAAATTGCCAGCTACCTATTCCCTTTTGGTAGCCTTTCCAATAACAGCCCGTCATAGCCATTTGCCTCTCACTGCCAGACCTTAGTCACACGGGAGTCATATGTCTGCAAGGGAGGCTAGGATATACGGCTATTAGCTGGGCACCGTGCCACCTTGACTATCTTGGGATTCTGTTTTTAAGGAAGGGGTAAATGAATGCTGGCTGTGCATCTAGCAGTCTTGGCCATGCTTCCCTCATCGCCTGCTGCCTGGAGCAGAGGATGGTAGCGAACGACGGCTCGCCCACAGCCTCCCACGCGTCCTACCAACAGGTTGTGCATACACAGTATCGAAAGTTTGAGTTTTTTAGGGAACATAAAAAGTGTTGATGAGATCCCATTTCAGAAATCCAAATTCCTAGTTTCTCTGGGAAGGAACATTGAAATCGGGCACTCCACCAGCCTTGTCCCCAGCCTGGCCGTCACTGCCTGGCGCGGAGTCAAAGGCTCTCCGTTCCTTCCCCCTGCCCCACTCTGGTCTCCCCCAGCATTCTTCTTCAAGTGTTGCCTTCATATCATGCCCCGAGTTTTTGCTACTAGTTCAGGAAACTGACCACGTTTCAACTCTCTGGTAAAAGTGAGAGGCGAAAACAGGGACACACAAGTGACCTGTTTCAAGGCAGAGAGCCAGTGCCTGGGACAATTCCCAGCACACAAATGACGCTGGCCAATACTCTTCGAATGCATGAAGATAACATGTATCATTTGGATGCGAAACATGTCAAAAATAAAAATTAGGGGCGCCTGGGTGGCACAGCGGTTAAGCGTCTGCCTTCGGCTCTGGGCGCGATCCCGGCGTTGTGGGATCGAGCCCCACATCGGGCTCCTCCGCTATGAGCCTGCTTCTTCCTCTCCCACTCCCCCTGCTTGTGTTCCCTCTCTCGCTGGCTGTCTCTATCTCTGTCAAATAAATAAATAAAATCTTTAAAAAAATAAAAATTAAAAATAAAAATTAATAAAAAAAATTTTTTTAAAGTCCATATAGATGTAATATGAGTTTCCCCCTCCCCCAAAATAGGATGTCCCCGTAAAAAGAATAAAGCCTACTTTTTCATTCACGCAAGGTATCCGAGTATCCCTTGTCATCATTTGAGTTTCCAACCCTTGGCCCATAGGGGAGATTCTCAACTCCTTCATGTTGTCTTACAAGCTTGTCCGAACATAACTTTCTAGGGAGCACCCCACAGTCCCCACCAAACACCTGCCCGGCAGCCACAACCGATGACCTGGCCTGGTCTGAGCCAGTCATGCATTCCCTGCCTAGCTCTGCCTTTGTTCGTGGCTTCCCCAGCACCTGGAATGTGCTGCCCGCCCTGCGTCAACCCCCCACAAATCCCTTCATTATCATTCTAGTCCCTGCCTCAACATAATCTCTTCTGGGAGACTTCTCTGACTCCCACCGAGAGAATTTATCATTCCTTCCTCTGCGCTGTGGTTTGCCTTTGTTAAAGAAAAAAATGTGAAAACTATCAGAAATCAAAGATTGAGTGTTGAGTGGGGAAAAAAAGGAAAGGAAAGGAAAGAAAAAAGAGAAGGGAAGAGAAGGGAAGAGAAGGGAAGGGAAGGGAAGGGAAGGGAAGGGAAGGGAAGGGAAGGGAAGGGAAGGGAAGGGAAGGGGAAGGGGAAGGGGAAGGGGAAGGGAAGGGAAAGGAAGGGAAGGAAAGGAAAGGAACATTTCATTTCAAGCAGGAACCCCCATCTAGCACAGTCTAGGAAAAATGGGGATCTGAAGATGTGGAAGGAGGAATGGGGTCCTCCATGGGAGACCATGGTGGGAAACAGGTTTTCTCCCCCGTGAGACATGAGTACCTGGAGTACATTGACTTTTTTTTTTTTTTTAACTTCTGTCCCAGTGGCCCAGCCCCTGGCCTGGTGTTGGATGCAGAGAGAATGCTAGATTCTTGCTAACTGCCTGACTTAAACAAGAGACTGCAGCAACGCGCCCAGCACAGTATCTGACACATAACAGCTGCTCAGCAAATTAGAGCTCTTCTCAGAGGCACACTTGAGACTGAATCACGGACAGGAATCTCCCTCTTTGAAGCCTCTGCTCCCACTGAGTCTTCTTTAAAGCCCTTTATAATCAATTTAAGTGTGCAGGCTTTCCATCCCTTTAGACTGCACATGCCCTAAGGGCAGGGAGTGGGGAGTTCGAGGAAATCTGGTTGGAAAGTTATAGAATCGACCAGCAGTGCGCCCCCCACCCCACCGCAGCACACCTGGAGACGGGGCTTTCCTCAAGAAATCTGGAAGCAGCTCAGCTTTGATTCCCCTGAGAAAACGCTATTAGCTTCTGCAAGCTTCCTCCGTAGGGGCTGACATCTGCCCAACAATCGTGGTGGAGTTGGTCTGACCAGGAGCTTCTAATGAGCTCCAGGACAATTTACTGAAGGCACTGGGGACAGGAAGAAAAGAGATGGGCAAGGCTGGGCAACTTACCCTGCACCTGTGGACCCATCCCCCTTCTGGAGCTCTCTCCCAGAGTGCTGGTCTCCAGTTGGGAGCGGTCTCCACCTGGGGCTCAAGGAGGGTGAGTCACACCTCCAAAGGAGAGCTCCTTCTCTCTCCACCAGGATGAGTTCAGGCAGGCTCAGGAATTCAGGGGGAAAAGCCCATGAGTCAGTGATGATCTAGAAAGAGCCAGGGAATGGAAGAGGGTGGAACAGAGTCTTCTGTTGTGTCAATATCCACAGCCTCCCTCCTGACCCCTGTCCAAGGATGCCCTGACCCCTATCCTAGGCGCAGGCCAGGATCTCTCAAGCTGGACACCATTAACATTTGGGGCTGGATAATTCTTTGATTTGGGGCGGGGGGTGGTGGTGGCTTGTCCCTAGCACACCACCCCCTACACCCAGTTGTGTGAACCAAAGATGTCTCCAGACACTGCCAAATGTCCTTGGGGTAGGGAGGAATCAGCCGGCTTGAGACCCTGGCCTCGCCAGGCTTGCTAGCTCCCCTCCCTTGCTTACGCAGAACATGGGGCGGGGCGGGGATCTCAATCTTCCTCTCCCCTCTCTGGCAGCGGTTCCTGGAGATTATCCCTCAGGCCCTAATTACATCAAGGCTCCACTGCTGCTGCTTCAGGCCAGTGGGTGAGGAGTAAATAATGATCCCGAGAAGGAACCAAGTTCACAGAACCAGTTACTTTGGTTTAAAGGGTCAAAAAGAAAAACCGCAGGCCCAAAATGGCGTCACTTAGGCCAAAACACCAAAACAGGGCTTACTACCTAACGTAACTGTGGTTTCAACCTCCCCCAGAAATATAAGTCTTAGTGGGTCAGCACCAGTGAGGTAATCCGTCACGTGGGCCCTCTCCATCCCTCAAGGGAAGATGAGGTCATCTGCATGATAAGAGCCCCTGTGCTTCCCCTTAATCGAAGGGACCTTGCCTGAAATAATCCTTTCTTTTCTTTTCCTAAAAACTTCCTTGTCCCACCCTCCTTCCTATAAAAACCTTCCATTTTTTTATAGCTCCCCCGGGCTCCCCCCTGTTTGCTAGGTGGGCTGCAGCCCCATTCATGAATGACTTCATAGACGTTCACATTTACTCAGCTGAACTTGTCTTTTAGTTGGTTTTGGTTTTGGTTTTGGTTTTTTTAAGTGATCTCTACATCCAACACGGGGCTCGAACTCACAACCCCGAGATCTGAGAGTCGCAAACTCCTCCAACGGAACCAGCCAGGCGTCCTGTCAACTTTCGTTTTTTACGGAAAGAAACAAGTGAAACGAATTTCGGTAGTATGTTTACTTAACCCAATATATCAGAAATACAGTCACTTTAACAGGCAATCAACAGTTTTAAATTAGCAATGAGATACTTCACATTCTTTTTTTCATGCTAAGTCTTCGACCCCTTCCACTTACCACGTACCTTAGTGTGGACCAGCCGCACCTCCAGGGCTCAACGGCCTCATGCCCTGCCGTCCAGGGCTGACGGCAACCATATTGGACAGTGTGGGACCAGAAGGGTGAGGTTCACCCCTGCCCTTCTCCCAGCACCAAGGGGCTTCCAAAGGCCAAGACTTTAGCGCCACAGTGAGGCCATCTAGTCTCTGAGAAGATACTTGGGTTTTTTTTTTTTAAATAAGGCCTTCTTTTAAATTAAGAGATAACTGACACATAACACTGTGTAAGGTTAAGATGAGCAATGTGTTGATTTGATATATTTACACGTTGCAATATGATTACCAATGTGGCATTAGCTAACACCTCCACCGCATCACCCAATTATCATTTCTTGTTTGTGGTGAGAACATTTAAGATCTGGTCTCTTAGCAACTTTCAAGTATATAATGCGGCATTGTTGACGATGGTCACAACGCCGTGTGTTATATTTCCAGGACTGACTCACCTTCTTTGACTCACATCTCCCTAATTTCCCCCCCACCCATCCCCCTCCAGTCCCTGGTAACTACCGTTCTACTCTCTGTTTCTGAAAGTTAACTTTTTTTTTCCCCGAAGCTCTAATTAGCTTTATTCAATAATTCATGAATTGGCACCATCCCATCTGAGGAGCGATACAAAATGGAAGACTTTTATAGGCAGACATTGAAGGGGGAACAAAAAGTTTTAAAGAAAAGAAAGGATTGTGTCAGGCAAGATCACCTTCTTTTTGGGGGAAGTGGGGGTCTATGGTTCCAGACTGATGGGGTTAAAGTTCACATTCCTGCCATTAAGTCTTGGTTTGCTGTCCTGAGAGCGACTCCATCTGGGGCTTTTTTTTTTTTTTTTAACACAAGTCATAGGTTTAGAACCAGAGGATCCTGGGGAAAATCAGCCCTCTCTTGCCTGGTGACTCCCTCAGGGAAAGCCCTTTTCATAGACTTGGACCTCAGACATTGCACTCCCTTGTCAGGAAGAAAGTTATAAATCTTCAGGCTGTAAATTAGCCTAACCCCACCCTACAGGTAGACTTATCATCCCGGAGCTGGATGCATCCACGCAGGCCTTACACACCCTGCTCCTTTCCCTGCAGCCCAATTTGCTCACCACTGGCTTAACCTGAGACTTCAGATCCACGAGGCCCTGTGGCCCCTGCCTGTGTGTCATTACCTATTCACTAACCTTTCACCCAGACTGCTTCCTGGTAGACAGATCAGGTGCTCAGTTAACGCTGACCAGGGGACCTCACTTCGATTCATAAATTCCCAAGCCCCGGGGATAAATTCCTAATCAGACACCAGGCCTAGGATTCGGACCCTTGATAGAGATTTATAGTCTTTCTTTATGGGTGGGACCCTCTCTGTTCCTTCTTCGGTCTTAGATGTGCATCCTAAAATCAACTCATCCTGCCTCAAACAAAGACCCTGCAGGGGCTGGGATGGAAAAAGATAGAAAAATGCTGAGGCCACGACCAGCTAAGAAATTCCAAAATTTTCCAAATTTTTTCTCACTGGAAATGTTCCCAGATAATCATTCAGCAGCTTTAAAATAAATAAACAAACCAAAAAAAAAAAAAAAAACCAAATAAATAAAAAACTTTACGTCTCTAGCGCATGAGTTCCAGCACATAGTAGGATGTCCACACATACATATAGGAACTTGCTGTAGGCAGCAAACACAGACCAGAGCCCGGGGGTCACGGGTGTCTGAGAGGCCTCCATGTCTGAAGCTCAGGAAGGAATGACCTCTTATCTGCTGTTTCCAATGTCCTAACCCTTTATCCACAGAAGCCTGGGCAACCGCCAGATCTACGGCTCCTGAAGTTGGTTCCAGTGTTCTATCTGCCCAGCCTACAGTCCAGACCTGCCCTCCAGGGTGGCCACTGCGGCCCCAGGCCTCCACTGTGAAGACCTGATCCGGGCTCCTTCCCCTTGGAATCACTGTTCAAGTTCAACTCACTTTTCCACCTTTTAGGAGACTCTTCGGTTCTGGCTCTTCTGGGTTTCCTTTCCTTACACTTGGGCTCAGTCACACCTTTCGGATTATTTTGCAGTTTTTCCCCCTACATGTCTATATATGAGATGGCAAGGAGTCCTTGTTTCCTCTGCTAAAGTAACCCCACGAGGTCCAAGATGGAGTTGCTCATGCTAAGCCCATGTCAGCAAACCAAAACTTGGTTAAGTGTCTATGCTCGGCTCTGCCAGAAAAGGAAGGCCGAGGTCAACCAATCATTGCTTGCCTGCTCAACACAAATTTCCTGACCCACCTCCATGACTTCCCTTTTCTCCATTTACAGAAAGTAACAGAGAAGTGCCCACTACGACTTCCTTGTTCCCACTCACTTTGGTCTAGGAACATCTCTCGCCACGTACAGCTCTTCAGGGCTCCTTTCTATCTGCCAGAGTAGATGTTGCCCAGTTCGTGCATCACCGAGTAAAAGCTTACTCGATCAGTAAATCGTAAACATTGTTCTCTTAACACCACTAAGTCACCCCTAGTGACTAAAAGTGCCGGGCTGGTGTACTAGGGCAACTTTGATCGTCTGAATTCTCTGCGCCATTCCCCGAGTCCCCATGCCCTTCAGGATATAGTCTGAAGAGCTGAGCCTGGCATGCAAAACCCCTCATGACCCCACCTGGGTTGATTTCGGCTTCTTGGGAAGCCCATCCTTCCGTCCTTCACTCAACATCACTAAAGCATTTGCTGTCAGCCGTGGTCGATCACACCTCCCCCATTTACATATGCCATCTATCTACCCGAAACATTCTCCCATTCTCCACCCGTTCCCACTCACCCTTTATAATTCACCCGAGCTGTCATTCTCCAGGAAGCCTTCCCTGAGGTCTGCTCTGTAAGCTTGAGGCAACCCCACCACCTCCACCTCCGTGCTCTGCCTGCCCAAATCCCTTCTCACCCTATCCTATAATTATTGATCATCATAGAATTTGTTTGTTTGTTTTCTAAGGGAAGACCTACCTCACCCACCAGGTTCAGGTCAAGTCTCCAGCTGTCCTTTTGTTCTCCAAGACCCTGCCCCGAAGCAGTTTTTCCATGAAAGTGACAAACCAAGGCTCTAGGGTTCCTCACTTGCCTGGACCCTTCCAAGGCTCTGGGAAGGCCATAGCTATGTATTCACAAGGTCAGATGCTTTTTGTAAAATTTTACAAGTAATTTTAGCCACAATTGGCTAAAACCACTGTATCTTTCTACCTTGGTTTCCCCCATCACTCTTTCCCTCTTACAGCTTTAGAGTGGCTGTAGCCAATGTGAGATCCTGCTAAGGGGTGGTTGAGATGGATATATATCTATATGACTTGTAAATAGTTTCATTTATAGTTAAGTATGGGTAGTCATCCCAGTGGAGAATGACTTCCAGGGCATTGCCATCACCCACGGGACCAACTCACCCAGCATCATGCGTGAAAACACAAAGCCAGAATTCAGATCACAGCATTTGTGTGGCCTACAGCACCCAGACCCATGTGGGTTGGACATGTACAGAGCCAGAACACAGCCTATGGAAACCTCTTCCAGCCATCAGAGTTAACGAAAACAAATATCATGCAATTTTTTTAAGATTTCATTTATTTATTTATTTATTTATTTATTTATTTATTTGGCAAAGAGAGAGAGCATACATAAGCAGAGGAGTGGCAGGGGGAGGGAGAGGGAGAAGCAGGCTCTCCACTGAGCAAGAAGCCTGCCTCAGGACTTGATCCCAGAACCCCAGGATCATGACCTGAGCTGAAGGCCAACGCTTAACCCACTGAGCCACCCAGGGGCCCCAAGTATCATGCAATTTTTAAATTTTGTAATGTTTCAGTATTTGTCAGCTTTAGAACATTTTTAATTTCATGTGATTTATTGTCCCATTCAGTTCACATAATCATTTTTTGTATGTAAACTAGTGTTCTTTTCCTTAATGAGCCTCCCCACAATGATATAATCTACAGGCCCCGCAAAACTTGAATGTCCCCCAAACCTATCCCCTGCCACATCTGACACAAATTAAACTCCACACTCTCTCACTCAGAAATTTGGAATTAGAATTTCTGTGTTCCTGGAACTGAAATATGTAAACTCGGGAGCTATGGGGTTACCATGCTTCTCTCTATGGATGAAGGACTGGAGAAAGCCAGTAGGCGGGGTAGCCAGAGGCAGATAGGTCTGCCTACTTTCTAGACTCTGGCTTCTGCCTTCTCCCTTCCTGTGGGGTCTGCGTTAGTTCATTATTGCTGCGTAACAAATTACCCCAAAAGTTAACAGCTTAACACAACAAACATTCATTATCTCACGATTTCTGCAGGCCAGGAATTCAGGAGCAGCAGAGCCAAATGATTCTGTTCAGTGTCTTTCATGAGATCGTAGACAAGATGTCAGCCAGAACCCTGGTGCGTTGCTGGTGGAAATGTAAATTGGTTCAGCCACTGTGGAAAACAGTATGGAGTTTCCTCAAAAAATTAAAAATAGAACTACCTTCTGAGCCAGCAGTCCCACTTCTGGGTATTTATCCAAAGGAAATGAAATCAGGATCTCAAAGAGATATCTGTACTTCCATGTTCGCTGCAGCATTATTCACAATAGCCAAAATATGGAAAGAACCTGAATGTTGTCATCAGATGAATGGATAAAGAAAATGTGGTATAGATGATTGATAGATAGATAGATAGATAGATAGATAGATAGATAGATAGATAGATAGAGATAGATGTACACACACACACACACACACACACAATGGAATATTATTCAGCCCTTTCAAAACGGGGAAATCCTGCCATTTGCAACAACATGGATGTACCTGGAGGACATTATGTTAAATAACCGAAATAAGGCAGACATAGAAAGACAAATACTGAACTACATGATTTCACTTACATGTGTAATCTAAAAAATCAGAATCATAGAAGCAGAGTGGAATGGTGGCTGCCAAGGGCTGGGAGGAGGGGGAGATGGGAGATGTTGGTCAAGGAGCACAAAGTTTCAGTTAAGCAAGATGAGTAAGTTCTGGAGATCTAATGTACAATGTGGTGACTATAGTTAATACTGTCTTGTATCCTTGAAATTTGCTAAGAGGGTAAATCCTAAATGTTCTCACCACACCCACAAAAAAGATGGTGACTATGTGAGGTGATGATTATGTTAGTTAGCTTGTGATGGTGATCTCACAATGTACCAGTTTATCAAATCTTAAGTTGTACACCTTATTTTTAATTGTTGGTTGTACCTCAATAAAGGGGGAAGGGAGGGGAAAGATGTCGGAGAGAGCCATAGTCATCTCAAGGCTCAACCGGGGCTGGAAGATGTGCTTTCTAGGTGGCTCATTCACATGGCTGTTAGCCAGAGGCTTCGGTTTCCTGCCTTGTAAACCTTATCATATGTCCTCTTGAGTGTTCTCGAAACATGGCAGCTGGATTCCCCCAGAGCGAGTGATCCAAGAGAGAGAGCAGGGAGGAAGCCACAACGCCTTTTATGATATTGCTATGGGTTGAATTGTGTCCTCCCAATATTCACATACTGAAGTCCTAACCCCCAGGACCTCAGAAAGTGCCCCTGGTTGAAGAGAAGGTCTTGATAGAGGTAATCACATTAAAATGAGGTCATTAGGCTAGGCCTTCATCCAATGTGACGAGTGTGCTTATAAAACGGGGACTTTGGGCACAGAACAGATATCTATTAAGAAAAACACTGTGTCAAGATGAAGACAGAGACCAGGGTGAACACCAAAAGATCACCAGCAAACTACGAGAAGCAAGGCGAGAGGCAGGGAGCAGCTTTTCCCTCACAGCCCTCAGAAGGAAATGGGACTTCTGACTTCTTGACCTCAGCCTCTCACCTACAGAACTGAGACAATAAGGCCTAGGGGTCACACATCACTCCTTTGTAGTCCATTTGTTGGGAGTGTGTCAGAAGTCCAGCCCATGCTCCAGAGGAGGGGAATCAAGCCCCACCTCTTGAAAGGAATGCTCTCAAGAGAACCAGAGCTATTTTTAAATCACCACCAAAGCCATGAGATACCTCTATAACCTTATCATAAATTCTCCTCTTTTGTCTAAACTGACTCAAACTGGATTCCTCCATGCTGCATTCAGATGTTCTTGTTGAGAGTTTATTTATGTGTCCCTCTTCTCTAATAAGTTCTTGAGGGTAAATTTTGTAACTCTGAATCCCAGGAACCTAATCTAGGGCTGGGAATGTGTGTTCTAAAAACAGATTAATCCATTAACAATGCCAAAAATAACGTCACATTGGTATAGCACTTGGGAATTCATATAGCATTCTCCCAATAGATGCTCATTTTAGAAACCTGTAGTGGAGATCAAGTAAGAGGGTGGCTATAAAGTCTTCAAAAGCATTGAATATTATTATATTCTATGTCAGTGATTCATTCGGTAGATAACTAACTGATATTTGGCTTTTATACCCTTACCTAAGTTCTGGAGATAGGATGATAAATAAGAAAGTCCTTACTCTCAAGGCATATATAGTCTTGTGTTAAAATCCCCGTCAGACTATGTATCCCAATCATCTCTGTGTGGATCTGTCTATAACCAGCAACCCAACCTGGGCTTTTCTTGCTAAGCATCCCCCTTTTCTGGGCACTGGATGGGTAATTGAGGCCAAGATCCCCATCTTTGGGAAGTGGCTGTTCTAGGAGGAACCAGATGGTCAGAGAAACACAGGTGTCTGAAGTTTAATTTTAATGATCTGTGAATACGTTTTTTTTTTTCCTAGCATGCTGCAGGGGATCCGGGCCAAAGACTGTGAGTGGGTGAAGAGGAACAGAGAAATGAAAAGTTAAAAATGACAAACAAGGGAAGCAATGATACATTCTTACTTGAGAAATAACTGAGAAGAGATTGCAGGGAGTTGGTGTGGGTGTATGCAAATATATGTAAATGTGACATCCATGCCAGCTCAAATTCTTACTGTCCTTTCATTTCACATACTTGAGTATTGGTCACTGGGAATATTCCCCCTGGGATCTACTATGTGAAATGATTGACTGCTACTCTTGCTCACCTCACTATCTATTTGATCAGGGATGAAGCATTTTTCCACTCTGGCCCTTAGTGACTTCTTTTACATGACAGAGTTGGCTACATAATCTTTAAGGTTTCTTCTAGTTTTTAAAAATGTTGTTAGCATAAAGAGTAGGCATTCTCTTTGCCCTCAGTACTTCCAAGGAAGCTACCCCAGGATTTGAAAGCTCCTAGAAAGCTAAATCATGTTGAAGATATAAAAGGTATGGGGGAGAGGGAAGTTGGAAAAGAAAGTTGTGGGAAAGAATTAACCATAGAGGAAAGGACAAGAGAAGATAGAAAAAATAGAAATATTCCTTATAAAGGTTGCAGAGAACGCCCCACTACTCCATAGGATCCACAGAAATGCAGAGCCAGGGTCATGCGTTTCTTCCCGGCAGGAGTACCTACCACAATGCTAGTATAGATTGGTTCTCCAATTTTTTTAAATTGTTGAAATGAGCCAAACTGGAATTCCATTCCATTGAATATATTGTCTCTACAACTAGTAAAGTCTCCAGTACTAGAGGTGTCTGAGCAGAGGTTTGATGCCCACCTGGGGAGGATGTTGAAAAGGTGAATCATACATCAGCCAATGCCTTTTGGAGTGACCCCTGAGTCCCCTCGAACTCGGTCACTCTGCATGTCTATAACAGTTTAATCAGATTAGATTGAATTCCGTGACACTGTAAAATTTTAGATTTAGGTACACCTGAGTGTTTATCTGTAAATCCTGTTGTAACCTGCTCCACCCCAATTCCACCCAGTTCCTCCCATGCCCAATCCCCAATTATCCTTTTGGGCCTATTCGGGGGGGGGGGGGGGAGTAACAACCTCTCAGATTCTCCACTCCTACGCCCTTCCTGAGAGGCAATTAGTCAACTTTCAGTTTACTTTTTTGTAACTTGCATTTCCCCCAAAGTCGTTTCCTTCTATTATTCAATCAATAAACAAAATGAGCACCACTGTGTATCCTGCTATGGTATCTGGAACCACATGGAATACAGAACATGCAAACACATTGGTTCCTGCCCTCTGATGCCTAAAGTTTGGCTGGAGAGACAAAACTGCCACATGTTTTAGCAATTTTCAAAATGAACTTAAGGCAATTTATAACCCAGGATTAAGTGGCATATCCAAGGTGAAAATGCTGTAGGATTTCAGAAGAAAGGAATATTGCTTTCAATTAGGGTGAACTGAAGGAGGGGAAGTTTACATTGGACATTTAAATATGAGAAAGATAAATCTTGATTGGGGAAGAAAGAAGGCTATCATAAGCTTTAAAAAAAGAAGATGACAGGAATTAGAGTAACCTATTGCATACAAAGGTCTGACTGGATGGAGTACAGGAGCAATCCGTGCTGAGAGATGTGGGAGATAAAGCTGAAGGGTTTAGCACAGAATAAGAGGCAGCTATAACCATGTTTCTGAAAGCTGTCATCCTCAGCATCTCCTGTCTTTGAGGCTGTGATCCAGCCACATTAACACTGGGGGCTATTTATGACTGAAGGAAGAAGTGTTGGGTAGTCATCAGCCATCAACGACTCATTCCAGCTACTTCCCACACTCAGCACCATCCTAGGAATGAAGCCCGTGCTGTCAGCAGTGAGCATTATTCGCAGGAAGGTCAGCATTCAGCCAACTGGAAAAGAAGACGGGGTGGGATGTGGAGCCTTGAGTGAGAATGGTAGATGTAAGTGGAAAGTTGAGGTGACAGACTGTGAGAAAGGTGGAGAAGAGTAGGCGTACCTGAGATATGATGGTTAAAAAGCAGAGATGTGCTCAGACACAGTTACTTGTAACTTTCTGGCTGCGTCATGGAGTCATTTCAGCACCCTCGTGACTGGACAGCACTTCCTTCAGGCTGTTCTTCCCATTGGCTACTCAAGAGTGGATGTGTTATATTGTTTCAATTCTACCTCAGATTCACCTTTTTCTTCTTGATTCCAATCACTATTTACCAATCCTCTGAGAGCTGTTTAATGGATTTCTGACACCTCCTTGGAGATGCCTGTATTTAGCACCCCCCCAAAAAAAATCTATTCTACTAGGATGTAATCAAATAGTTTACTCTTTGTCTTTGTTTCCAGGAAGACAAAGATATTTGGCAATTAGTGAATCTAAATTGCCATCCATAGTCGATATAAACTATGATTAACTTGACGGTTACTATGTACCAGGGACAACACTAATCTATATACTATATGTGCCATATCTCATTTACTTCTCTCAGCATTCCTTGTGAAATAAGGATTTTCAGTCCCACTTTACAGATGGGGAACCTGGCAGTCACAGACACTATGAATCCAAGAATACACTACTAATAAATATATCAGAACCAGGACTCAGGCTTGGTTTAAGTGTTTTCCAAGGCCATGTTTGTGAGGACCACTGGATTTTAGGTGAAGCACAAGTTAACGAATTTATTTTAGTAGTTATATTTTTCTTCTAATATGCATTAAAAATACAACTGTCTCATTAGGGACATTTTTTCTTAAGGTAGGACTAGATTTTGTTCATTTTTAAGTGAGTTGTCTTGTTATTTTTAAAATTTTTTTAAAGATTTTATTTATTTATTTATTTGACAGAGAGAGAGCAAGAGAGCATGAAAGAGCACAAGACAGCACTAGAGAGCACAAGCAGGAGGAGCCACAGACAGAGAGGGAGAAGTAGACTCCCCACTGAGCAGGGAGCCCAATGCACGGGGCTCAAACCCAGGACCAGGGATCATGACCTGAGCTGAGGGCAGACACCTAACCAATTCAGCCACCCAAGCGCCCCGTGAGTTGTGTTTTTTAACTATTAAGTCAATATTACAAGTAGCATGTAAAAATCAAGACTGATTTTTAGAAAATATGGTACTAAGCTTAACTTTTTATATTATTGAGTGACAGTTCTGAAAACTCACTCAATCGCCAATCTTAGAAATGTCACTGTAGCATGCAATTTCTTTATAAAGTACATATTCAACAAAGGCACTCTGAGTGCTAATGTTGAGACTCAGCTAAATTCACTCACTAAGAAAGTGACTCCCTCCAAACACCAGCAGGACAGTGCAGGTGGTTTGAATTCATGTCTCAGCAAAATTGCAAGTTTTATCTCTGATGAAGCTTCAAGGTCATGAAACTGCACGTGTTAATTCAGTGAGTTTCTAGAGTCATCTGTATTTAGCTCCTATCAGGTATCCATTCTGCTTCCTTTAGCTATCTGAGACAAAGGACTTACCTAAGACCAAGGACCCAAGTATGATTCCTTGCACATGCTAGGTGTTCAATTGATATGTATTAAATGAATTAATAAATGAATGCCTACACACATACATGAGTGAGTGAACAGTAGGCATTCATATGTAAGTAGGTTTTGACCATCTAGTGAAGAGAGAAGATATTCAAGGTGGGGTAAGAGAAAGTTCCCATTTTTCCTTCTTCAAGAAAGCAGTTTAAATACAGAGCCTGGGTGGCTCAGTCGGTTAAGCATCTGACTTTGGCTTAGGTCATGATCTCAGGGTCCTGGGATTGAGCCCCATGTTAGCCTCCCTGCTCAGCAGGGAGTCTGCTTCTTCTTCTCCCTCTGCCCCTCCCCCCACTCATGCACACACACTCACTCGTTCTCTCTCAAATAAATAAATAAAATCTTCAAAATAAATAAATAAAAATAAATACAGACATCAAATCCATCCAGGTCACACATCCAGGTCAGTAGATTAAGGAATCATTCTTGTCCCCCCTACCAATGTAAGCCCAGTGTTGCAGACCAAACAATTATACCTACTCCTTCTCCCTTGCCTGCTTCAAAGTATAGAAGCTTAGGAAGCCAAATACTCTTTTTCTCAGTCACCTTGGTGATTAGAAGTAACCATGTGATCTATTTCTGACCAATGAGCTTCTAGAAGATATTAACTACCTGGCTTCTGGGCAAGATATTTGTTCACTGATTTAAAAAGTTTACCACAGGTGGGAGGGTGGGGGGTTGGTGCCTGGGTGACTCAAAGGCATCTGCCTTTGGCTCAGGTCATGATCTCAGGGTTCTGGGATCCACCCATCCCTCCCCTGTGTCCCTGAGTCAGGCTCCTTGCTCAGCGAGGAGCCTGCTTCTGCCCCTCCCCTTGCTCATGCTCTCTCTCTCTCACTCAACTAAATAAATAAAATCTTTAAAAAAAAGAAAAGAAAAGAAAAGAAAAGGAAGTCTACCACTGGGGCACCTGGCTGGCTCAGTCAAAAGAGCCTGAGACTCTTGATCTTGGGGTTGTTCAAGCCCCACGTGGGGTGTTGAGATTACTTAAATACATAAATAAAACTTTTTAAAAAGTCTACCACCAAATTTATTATTAAATAAGGAATAAATATCCTTATCACCTAAGGTAACTTGCTTGAGTCTGTTGTTACTTGCAGCTGGACAAATCTAATATACTCATCTAATAATGCTATTTATTCAGCGGATTCTGTTTTTAAGCTTCTATTAGGAAT
The DNA here is from genome assembly GCF_024610735.1 of Ursus americanus. Classification (NCBI taxonomy): domain Eukaryota; kingdom Metazoa; phylum Chordata; class Mammalia; order Carnivora; family Ursidae; genus Ursus; species Ursus americanus. Next base: position 35,080,978 of record NC_142150.1, on the reverse strand, counting down.
GGAGCCCTATTCCGTCCTCACCTTCCACTAAATTTACCAACGCCTCACAAGTCCTTACTCTTTCTGCTATCCTTATCCCTTGGTAAATATCAGTCTTTCCTGTCCTCTATTTTACATTCTATGGGTCTCTAAGAAAACATCTGCTTGATTAATTCTATCCCAAAATAGAAAAGGAAGTCAATTAGAGTTTATCCATGCTTTGCAAACATTGCTTCATGTGAATCTCTACAATCACCCTTTGAAATAAGTACTTTACTCCCATTTTGCAAAGGGAAACATTCAGGTTAGCTGACTTAACTTAGGTCATACAATTTGCCTGGTTTTTTAAAAGATTTTATTTATTTATTTTATTTGAGAGAGAGAGAGCCTGAGTGGGAGGGAGGGGCAGAAGGAGAGGGAGAGAATCTCAAGCAGACTGCTGAGCGTGGAGCCCGATACGGGGCTTGATCCCACGACCCTGAGATCATGACCTGAGCTGAAACCAAGAGTCAGACGCTCAACAAACTGAGCCACCCAGGCTCCCCTAAGGTCATACAATTTGTAAAAGCCAGATTGTCTTAATCGGTTTAATTGCAAAAGCCATGCTCTTTCTAATTTGTTTTCCCCCCACCCCACTCTCACTTCCATGTAAATTGGTTTGTATCAGCTTGTGCTATTTGAACATCTACTCAATCCACATAGGCACCTCTGCTTCTATATTTGTATTTGTGTCCCTTACAGCCAGCACTTGGTTATCAGTATCCCTGGGGAGAGAGCAGTTGCAGACATTCTAAACATAACTCATATTTGTCTCAGAAACCCACAAGGTAATTTGTTTTTATAACAGATTTTCCTTCTAATTATTGTTTTCCTCAGGCCAACACTAAGATAAATTTGAACTTTCTAAATACTCACCCAGTGATAGCAGAGCGAAAAAGCCCAAACTGAAAAAGGTTACCACACGCTGAGATTAGAAATCACACTTGGTTGGAAAGCAATGCCTAACTGGGGAGTGGAAAGTTAGTTAGGCCTAAAACCATATCCTCAGACTCTGTGTTAGTCTACTAGGAATGCCATAACAAAATGTCACAGACTCGGGGGGTTAAACAACAAAAATTTATTTTCTCACAGTTGTGGAGGCTAGATGTCTAAGATCCAGGTGCCTTTGGGGTTGGTTTCTGGTTTGAATTCTCTTCCTGGCTTGTAGACAGCCACCCTCTCACTTCCTTATATGGCTTCTTCTCTGTGTGCACAAGGAGATAGAGATCTCTGGTGTCTCTTTCCCTTCTTATAAGAATGCCAGTCCTAGCAGATTAGGGCCCCACCCTCATGACGTCATTTAACTTTAATTACTTCCCTAAAGACACTGTCTCCAACTATAGTCACATTGGGGATTAGGGCTTCCACATATGATTTTGGGGGGCACACAATTCAGTCCATATGGATCCTGAACTTGGAAATTAACACAAGTCAGAAGGAGAGGTAGAAGATGATAGAAGACGTGAGGAAGAAGAAGAGGAAGAAACAAGTAGCCGCTGACATTTACTGAGCATCTTCTAAGTGCCCCAGCAGGTGCTTCCACACACAATACATTATTACCTCTCATAGCGAGCTCGAGAGTCAGATAATATTACCCTTCCATCTCCTTTTTTTTATTGTGATAAAATACACAGTACATGAAACTTACCATCTGAACCATTTTTAAGTGTATAATTCAGTGGCATCAAGTACATTCAGAATTTTGTGCAACGATCACTACTGTCCATTTCCCGAACTTCTTCGTCATCCCAAAGAGAAACTCCATACTCAGGAAACAATGGCTCCCATTCCTTCCTCCCCCAAGCTGACAGCAATCTCTATTCTACTCCTTCTCTCTGTGGATTTGCCTATTCTCAGCACCTCATATAGGTGGGATCACACCATATCTGCTCTTTTTTGTCTGGCTTACGTCACTCGGCATGAAGGCTCATTCATGTTGTACCTTGTATCAGAATTTCAGTCATCTTTCTGGCTGAATAATATTCCACTGTATGTAGATACCACATTTTATTTATCCATTCATCTGTTGGTGAACATCTGGGTTGTTTCCACCTTCCTGTTACTGTGAATAAGACTGCTAGGAGCCTTCGGACACAAGCATCTGTTTGAGACCCTGTGCTATGGGATGAACTATGCCCCCTCGAAACTCATGCAGAAATTCTAACCTCCAGAATCCAGAATGTGACTGTATTTGGAGAAACAGTCTTTAAGGAGGTAATTCAGGTCACATTAAGGTCATATGGGTGGGTCCTAATCCAATATAACTTGTGCCCTTCTAAGACGGGGAGATTAGGATAAAGACACACAGAGGAAAGACCATGTCAAGACACAGAGAGAAGCCAAGGACAGAGGCCTCAGAGGAATCCAACCCTGACAACAGCTTGGTCTTGGGCTCCCAGCCTCCAAAACTGTAAGAAAATATTTTTTTTTCCTAAGATTTTATTTATTTATTTATTTATTTATTTTTCAGGGATGGGGGGAGAGTGAGAGTGAGCACAAGCTGGGGGAGAAGCAGGCTCCCCACTGCACAAGGAACCCGATGCAGGACTCGATGCCGGGACCCTGGGATCATGACCTGAGCCAAAGGCAGACACTTAACCAACTGAGCCACCCAGGCATCCCAGTGGTCTTTTTATAATAGTTGTCCTAATGGGTGTGAAGGAGGTCCCTCTCCTTTTAGAGGGTGGAATAAATTGTTTCTCCCCAGTCGGACTCAGGCCCTTTCGATATAGATCCCTGCTCTGTCTCTGCCTTTGTGTCTCTGTCACTCTCCCTCTCTCTTTGAAAAGGGGGAAAAGTCTCCGGCCTCCTGTACCTATCTTGAGGTCGGTTGGAAGCTATGGCAAGATCACCGAAGGACCCATCAGCTCCTTTCAAAGTAGAGAAATTTCATTTTGAGGTAATTAACTTAGAAAGACCCTCACACACTTGCACAAAGAGACATATCCAAAAATATTCATGGCACAGTGTAATAATGAAACTCTGGGAAGGACTTAGATGTGCACCAGTCCGGGGACAGGTAAATTATCTGCTGTATAGTAATATCGTGGCACAGTAAACAGAAAAATTGTCGTCAATATATGATCCTGGGGAGTTCTCTAAAATATGATATGGAAGGTAAAATAGCAAATTGTAAAACAGTGTCCAGTATGGCCCCAGACGCCTGGCACTGAATCATAGCTCTGCTACTTGCTAGCTCTACAATCTTAGGAAATTTACTTAACTTCTCTGCCTCAGTTATTTCATCTATAAAATGAGAATAATAATAGTACCTAATATTGATTTTGAGGGCCAAAGGACTTAGTCTAGGTAAAACCCTTAAAACAGTGCTTGGCACAAATTAATGCTCAATAAATAGCTATTATTATTATTTATAGATTCATATCTGCAGGAAAATATAGAAATATAGATTTGCTAAGAAAAATTATCCAAAACTTGGAAATAATGGGGAACGTGAGTGGCATGTCCTTTCGATGTTACCGTGGGACATTACTTACCAGGCCCACCCAAGGATTTATTTAGGAAAATGTACCAGGTTCGACCCATGGTTACCACTGATTAAAAGTTCCAGACTCGGGGCGCCTAGGTGGCACAGCGGTTAGGCGTCTGCCTTCGGCTCAGGGCGTGATCCCGGCGTTGTGGGATCGAGCCCCACGTCAGGCTCCTCTGCTAGGAGCCTGCTTCTTCCTCTCCCACTCCCCCTGCTTGTGTTCCCTCTCTCGCTGGCTGTCTCTATCTCTGTCAAATAGATAAAATCTTTAAAAAAAAAAAAGTTCCAGACTTATTGAAGATACATGTTAACTTAGAAATTTTTGTCCGGTAGAAATGCAAACAATATCTGTCTCGTAGAAAAAATAACCCCTAGTTCATAGTTTATTGCCATATAGGACAAGAATCACTTGAGCATCTAACCTAGCAATCTTCTCTTAACTTCCTTCTAAATTAATTTTCTTTTATTATTTTTATTAAGTTTATTGCCTATAAATTCCCATCCCCGCAAATGTTCTTTGAACTGGCCTTTATATCTTAGCGTTTTTCTCATTGGTAAATTGAATAAAATCTTCGATATGTGGTCTTTTATATTTGTATGAGTCACAGTTTTAATTTTTTTTGAAAATTATGCTTTCATAGACTATAAAGGCTACAAGTCGAATTTATGATAATGGTCGTGCCTAGGGAGGGAGGGGCATGGGACCGGGGTAGAATACATGGTGACCTTTGGTGTGTTATTTCCATGATTAAAAAAAAAGATCTGAAGCATATATAGTAAAAACATGTACATTTACTAAGTAAAAGTGGTGGACATAAGGGTGTTTGTGATATTAATGTCTGTGTTTTCAATTTGTCAAAAAAAAATTCTCAAAAAGTAAAGCAGTAAAGTACTGAAGTATATTCTTGTTAGGGCAAAATAGAAAGTTCTATGATGCACTCATTAATTCCAAGTTATTGACCAGGCCCTAATTAAGAGGACAAGGCATTGTATAAAGACTCGTAGACTGGGACCCAGAAGACATGGGCTAAACTTTTGAGTCTAGAACTAATTAGCTGCATGACCCAAGCAACTTCTTTCTTTGAACATCATTTTTGTTTCCTTTAAGACAAACACTGAAAAATTATGGGGCATACCACTCCACATACAAATTTTAAACTGTACACTAGGTATAAGGAATTGTAAGAAAATCTTAATTTTTCTGTGTTGCTTCAATACCTTTTAAAATTATTATGAAGAAGTTCAAATATACACAAAGCAGATAGTATGATAAACTTTAACTCTCATGTACCGATCACCCAGCCTGGACAATGATCGACTTACAGCCACTTCCTGCTTCATGTCTCCCCACGCCCCTCCTCCCACCCAGACTTTTTTTAACCTTTTGATTTTGACATGATTTAATATAGTTTACATTTATAATATATTTAATATACTTTTTAAAGTTGCAAGAATAGGGGCGCCTGGGTGGCGCAGTCGTTGAGCGGCTGCCTTCGGCTCAGGGCGTGATCCCAGCCTTATGGGATCGAGCCCCACATCGGGCTCCTCCGCTGGGAGTCTGCTTCTTCCTCTCCCACTCCCCCTGCTTGTGTTCCCTCTCTCGCTGGCTGTCTCTCTCTCTGTCAAATAAATAAATAAAATCTAAAAAATAAAAAATAAATAAAGTTGCAAGAATAACACAAACGTCATATATCCTTTACCCAGAGACACCCTTAGCTTATACATCTATATACATGTGGATATATACACATAGAATATTCTATAGATAGGAAATTTTTTCCAAACCACTTATCACTAAACACTTCAGTGAGTAGCTCCTAAGAATAGGTCATTCTTGGGGCACCTGGCTGGCTCAGTCCGGGGAGCATGGGACTCTTGATCTCGGGGTCATGAGTTTGAGCCCCATGTTGGGAATAGAGATTACTTAAAAAATAAAATCTTAAAAAAAAAAAGAAGAAGAAGAAGAAGAAGACATCATTCTCTTCCAGAGTCAGTACAGTTACCAAAACTGGGACATTTTACAGTGATACAGTGCTATTATCTGACCCACTGTTCATATCAGCTCTTATCAATGATCTCCAAAATGCCCTTTCTTTTTTTCCCCATGTACCCACCCAGATTATTTTAAAGCAAATTCCAATTTCTTATCGTCTCCTGGTGCTTTTTAAAAAATGTCCAAAGATGCTCTTTTTCTAATGTGTACGCCTGAATGTCGCTGGTGCCCGGAGCACCTGCTCTTCTCCTGGGGTCATGCAGTCTGGACGCAGAGGGCCCGCTGAACCATCACACCTCAGCTGAGTGCCCGCTGAGTCTCTTCAGCTAGAACGGGGGGGGGGGGGGAGTCACAGACCCATCAGCACAACCTTCCAGTAGCCTCCGCGGGGCCCAGGGAGAGACACTGAGACACCGTCTCTGGAGAGCAGAGCTGGCTGCTGTGGGTCAGGAGGGAGCTGCCCCTCCCCACCCTCCAAGCTGTCAGCGTGGGGAAGAGGAGGGACAAAGCAATAGCTGGGAGGTGATCACTGTTAACAATCCCCTGGGCTCCTCCTTATGCCCATCGGCATCTCCTAGGCTTAGAAGTTAGCTTCCTCTCTGAAAATGGAATTTTTTTAATTGCTATTATAAATAAATTACCTATTCTGTTAACAAGGCCCCTAGTGCCTCCTTAGATGATTCCCTGGAAGCCCAAACCAGGAGAACTTCACAGAGAGGGTCCAGCCTCAGACTTCCTACCCCAGGTGCCCCCAACTCCCCTCCATGCCCCTCTGCTGCTGGGACACAGAAACAGCAAGGAAAGGTACTGAGCCCTAGACTCACACTCCGTAGAGCTCAGTGTCTCCGACTTGTCTGACCAGAATTAGGGCCCAGCCAAGAGCCCCTGGGTCATATAGCAGGGTTAGCTGGGTAAACTGTCCCCCGGTTTTCTGCAAGCTCCCAAGGGGCAAGCTGACTTTTTTTCATCCAGACTTCAGACTCCAAGGAGGAGTCAGAAGGTCTTTCTGCTGGTACGAATAAGCTCCAAGCCCTCCAGGAGACCCTAACCTCCCTCTGTCTCAAGACCAAAGCAAGTGACCACAATCTACAGGGGATCGGCTCTTCTTCCCGAGGCCTGAACCTCGCAGGACCCCTGAAGAGGGTATGGGGGTGGGTCTGTTTCCAGCACCTCCCCAGAGCTCTGAGCCCCTGCAGCCACCTGGGATCAAGAGGGGATGGAGCTCGCTTTTTATAAGCCCAGCAGAACCAGGATGCGCCCAAAGCCTCAGGCCTAAGCGGTGTGCCTTGTCACCAGGTCTGGATGTGTGGCCACCCCAGAAACAGCTCTAGGGAGGACAGCCGGAAAGACACAGGCTGGAGTGAAAGTGAATCCCAGATTCTTCTCTGTGTGGCTGGGCGGAGAGGATCTTGAGTGGATCAGGCTGGGGAGCATTGTCTGCTAAGGTTGGTATTTGCTTATTGGAAATTCCACCGAGTTCCACCAGAGCTGATTCAGAAAGCTGAGGTTACCTGTGAACTTCTCCTTCCTCTCTCCCCAAATCTTCACCCACCCATCCCCCATTGTCAGCCTTTAAGCATTCCTGAGATCCCACTGTGCTCAGGGGTCCTGAGTCATCTCTTCCGGCTCCCCACCCATGGCATGCTCGTAATCTAACTTGCAGTGTGCTGGAACTTAATGTATACCAGGGGCCTACCCTGTTGCCAGAAGTGTGTCTTTCTGCCCTTAGAAACTAGGGAAACTGAGGCTCAAAAAGGTTGAGTAAGTCTACCAGGTTTCCTGACTCTTCCCAATGCATCTTTTGCCTGATAAATGTTTACAGAGGAGTTTAATTCCTGTTTCCAGGCTGTGGTCCTCTGCACCAAGCCCCACCTTCCTCCCGCAAGGCTCAGCCCCATGCTCCTGTTTCTGAAGCCTTCCTGACCATTCCAGTGGGTTTTACCGTGGAGAGAGCACCACCCAACTTCACTCTCATTTCATGGGAATACGTTTATCGCTCAGCCAAATTTCAAGATCATAAATGGCCGAGGCCATGTCTTACCCTATTTGAACAGCAGTCATTTAAATACTTGGGCAACTGTAGAAGGTTAAATACTTTTGAACTGCAATGGTTGACATACTTCTGCATAATAGTAGTTGCTCAAATATTTGCTGTTCACTGATACAAAACTTAGAATAGCCTCTACTTTCAGAAGTTATAATGTGATGGGAAAGCAAAACAACCCAGTGGGAGGAAAGACAGCGACGTTGATGAAGCCCTGCTAAATAATTCTCAATACATCTGTGTGAGCGCGATTCAGCTGCCAGATGATAACGGCACACAAAAGGAGAATTCAGTTGGGTAAGGGAAATCCGACAAGACGGGCTGAGGGATGGCTTTGCAGGATTTACGGAGGACGCCTAGGGGTACTTCGCACACTGAGAACCTCAGGGTACATCTGTAAGGCTGTGACTTGAGGTCACCACAATCCAGAATTATTGGTGGGTGTGGCTCTGAAGGACTCGAATGGCCATCTGGAAATTGGGATGGGAGTAGCAAAGGATTAGGAGGGAACACAGTTTGGACCAGGGGAAGATGGTGGGAAAGGAGGATTTGGGGAGGAGGACAAGAAACCTTATTTACTGGAGAGCAGGATCCAGGATCTCACCCTAAAACCAACACTGAGTGTGAGTGTGCGTGCGTGTGTGCGTATGTGTGTGCGTGTGTGTGTGTGTATATCCTAACAGAGAATAATGAAAAATTAGTATTCATGGTAGATCACAGACTTGTGGATATTCAGATTTGGACACAACTAAACCCCTAAGAAAGGTAGAAAATGAAGAGCAAGCATGAAAGATACACTGGGCACTTGGTGGAGGAAGTGGAGTACAGGGCAGGAAGCTGACTCTGCTAGGCTGAACTCCAAGACAGAATCAATCACATGATAGGGTTCTGCCCCATCACTGGGACCCTGCCTTTCAGGATTGCATATCCTGATCTTTGTACTAAACAGAAGGTTGGTCTCTGAAGGGCACAAAGCGTTCCGGTGAATTCTCCTACGGTCGCAAAATCACAAGACCAGCCCTGAGAGGAAGGAGAGGCAGTAGGACAGAGGGCAATGTCCTGGGACCGACCAGTGCTTCTAAGGCCACAGTCTTCAAACTAGGGTTGTTATACTCCTGAGGATGAAGTAAAGACTTTGCAAGGGGTTCGTAGACAAAGCAATTTTTTTTTTAAAGATTTTATTTATTTATTTGACAGAGAGAGACATTCAGCGAGAGAGGGAACACAAGCAGGGGGAGTGGGAGAGGAAGAAGCAAGCTCATAGTAGAGGAGCCCGATGTGGGGCTCGATCCCATAACGCCAGGATCACGCCCTGAGCCAACGGCAGACGCTTTAACCGCTGTGCCACCCAGGCGCCCCCGTAGACAAAGCAATTTTAAAGGGAACTAACTTCCAGAGCCTCAAGGTCCACATCTACTCTTTTATAAAACCAATGTCCTTGGAAACGCATCTTGGCAGGGGGAAGTGCTGTATTCCTTTCTTGTCTCTCCCTTCACGGTTGTCTTTCTTTCATTTTTTAAAAGAAATGCATGCTTCTAACCCATCCTGACTCTTAGTATTAGGCATTTTGACGGCATACGAAACTTCCAGGATACCACACAAAGAGGTAATTTCATAAATAGGTATTGAAAAAGTAAACGATTTTAATGACAGCCTCTAAAATCCTTTTTAAGTCAGATGAAACCTTTCAAAAAATAGAGGGAGGATCTTTTCAAATTGACAGACAATGCAACATTAAATATAATTTTTGATGATACATCACTATGTGATTCTTGGTATTAACTAAGTTCAATGAATTGAATGGCATTGCCATAACAAAACTCCTCATATTCCCATCTATTCATTTACGTTAACAAGGTTTCCCATAACTTCCTCCTTCATGTACAAAATATTTGCCAGGGATCACCGCTGCAAGTGGCCAACGTACTTAAATAGATCCTTGTGAGTCAGACAGATCCTCCTAAAATTGAATACTCTATAGTATCCTTTTTCTGGACAAATTCACAAGGATTCTTTTTGTGTTGCCTGGGGCTACACTGGCACAAAGATCCATCCCCACGAGCAAGTTTAAGAAAGATGCACTCACTCACTGTCATTGTCAGGGTCAGGTGTGATACCTGAGATCTTCCATATCAAACCTTGACTCTGCCAACGAGAAATCAGAGAGAGGAGAGTCGCCCAAGTAAGAGAGCTGAACTAGAAAGCAGGTCTCTATCCTGTCAGCCCAGTACCATGCTCTGTACAAGTACAGCACGGGGGACAAAGGTGAGGCTATTCCGTGTTCTTCTGCAAGGAGACACCACATTTCCTCCTTGTCTTCCACATCAACCATTTGACATGGATGAAGGGGTTGGTGAGGTTTTCCTAGGACTAATTTCCAGGATGTATCCCAGATCCCCAAGGAGGTGGGAGATAAGGGGCAGAAGAAAGAGGGAAGTATGGGGAAGAAGGAAAAGATTGTGGGCATTTCCAGTTCTCCTACAGATAAACATTTTGGAAGACAGTCAAGCAAGCACTAAAACACTATTTTCAAGCTGATGGTCTCCCAGGTAACATTCAACTCAATAGATTCTCAGAGGACACAATGGTTAGTATATAGAGGGGATGCCCTAAAGGATGTTTAAATAAGAGACAGAATGAATACCCATACATGCTACAACATGGATAAACCTTGAAAACATGAAGTGAAAGGAACCAGACACAAAAAGCCACTAATTGTATGAATCCATTTATATGAAATGTCCAGAACAGGCAAATCCATAGAGACAGAAAGTGGATTAATGATTTTCAGGAGTTGGGGGAAGGGTAGAACGGGGAGTGACTATTAATATCCATGGGGTTTTCTTTTTTGGGTGATAAAAGTGTTCTGCAATTAAATAGTGGGGATGGTTGCACAACCACTGAATTGTACACTTTATTTTTTCTTCTTTTTTAAAAGAATTTATTTATTTATTTATTTATTTATTTATTTATTTATTTATTTATTTATTTTAGAGAGATAGAGAGAACCCAGGGCAGGGAGGGGCAGAAGGAGAGGGAGAGAGAGAATCAGCAGACTCCCCGCTGAGCAGGGAGCCCAACGTGGGGCTCAATCCCAGGACCTCGAAATCATGACCTGAGCTGAAATCGAGAGTCAGATGCTTAATCGACTGAGCCACCCAGCTGCTCCTAAAATGGTGAATTTTATAGTATGTGAATTATATCTTAATCTTTAAAAATGAATGAAATAATTGTCAAATCTAGTCATAACCGTATTTATAGATACAGGCACTAGAAATTGGGGAAGAGGACTCATAATTCATTGATCGCCTACTGTGTCCCAGACATTCAGATATTTTACATTCACTTTTTTCATTTAGGCCATGCAGCAACCCTGAAAAGTAGGCATACTTTCTTCATTTCATGACGAGAAAACTAAAGCTCATCGCAATAGCTTATCCAAGGATACACAACCAGTTAGTGTCACAATCAGAATTAGGACTCAGGTCTGTTGGACTTCACAGTTCACGTCCTTTCCACTATGCACAATGCTTCCCATTAGCTTCTTGTGAAAGAAGGCTTATACTTGCCTATACTCTCCCTCATCGTCCTATGCACAATGGTGGACATGCTCAGATAATTCCTGTTTGAATGATTATCATTTGTCACCTCTGCAGATGACACCTGGAGAACTAGCCCTAGCAAGTGGCAACCACACTCCAGTTACCCAGTTCATCTTGTTGGGATTCTCCAGTTATCCAGATCTCCAGGAACTTCTATTTGTAACCTTCCTGCTCATTTATGCCATCACGGTGTTAGGCAACCTGGGAATGATAGCACTCATCTTCACGGACTCCCGTCTCCATAGCCCCATGTATTTCTTTCTCAGTGTCCTCTCTTTTCTTGATATTTGTTACTCTTCTGTAGTCACACCCAAGCTCTTAGCCAACTTCCTGGCCTCTGACAAGACCATCTCTTTCGAGGGCTGTGCAGTCCAGCTGACCTTCTTTGTGGTGCATGTGACAGCTGAGAGCTTCCTACTGGCCTCCATGGCCTACGACCGCTTCGTGGCCATCTGTCAACCCCTCCATTACAGTTTGGTCATGACCAAGGAGACCTGTCTCCAGCTGGTAGCTGCTTCCTATGCATTTGGTGGCGCCAACTCTGCTATCCAGACTGGGAATGTCTTTGCTCTGCCTTTCTGTGGGCCCAACCAGGTAACACACTACTTCTGTGACATCCCACCCCTTCTCCGTCTGGCTTGTGCCAACACAGCCACAGCAGGAGTGGTCCTCTATATCTTCTCTGCTCTGGTTACCCTTCTGCCTGCTGCAGTCATCCTCACCTCCTACAGCTTGGTCTTGGTGGCCATTGGGAAGATGCACTCAGCAGCTGGACAGGAAAAGGCCCTCTCCACCTGTGCCTCCCACTTCCTGGCCATTGCCATTTTCTATGGCACTGTGGTTTTCACCTATGTCCAGCCTCATGGATCCACTAATGACACCTATGGTCAAATAGTGTCCGTGTTCTACACCATCATAATTCCCATGCTCAACCCCTTCATCTACAGCTTCCGCAACAAGGAGGTGAAGGACGCCCTGCAGAGGAAGCTCCGGGTCAGTATCTTTCCCTGCTGAGTCCTGCAAGGTTATTTGTTGGAATGAGGAAGGCATAGCACCTTCCAAATCACACTGTGAATGGACCAAACAGAGAGCAGCCCTGGTTCTGAAGGAGGTGGAAGAAGTAGAGAAGGAACAACAAATAGCATTCTTTGTACAGAGAATTGCAATTTTTAAAAGCATCTTCTTATCTATTTTTGTGTTGAATGTTTGCATCCATATTGTGAGGCAGTCATTTTTACAATGATCTCATTTTACAAATGAAGTGACTCAGTAAAAGTAAGTTACCTAAGGGCGCCTGGGTGGCTCAGTCGATGAGGCATCTGCCTTCAGCTCAGGTCATGATCTCAGGGTCCTGGGATTGAGCCCCACATTGGGCTCCCTGCTCTGCGGGGAGTCTGTTTCTCCCCTCCGTCCTCTGCTGCTCCCCCTGCTTGTGTTCTCTCTCTCTCAAACAAATAAATAAAATTTAAAAAAAAAGTTACCGAAAGCTAGACAGTTAGTGAGAGAGTGAATATTCAATATCAGGACTTCTCTACCAAAACCAGGAATATTTCTTTCACACCTGAGATTTCTTTCACACAGCTGAGTCTTCTACTGGCAGTTCATCACAACTTCCAAGAGACATCGGACAAGAGACAGCAGAATGATTTCTGACTTAATGAGATAGGGGTAAGGCTACAAGGGGCTCAGTTCTTTCTTCCTAGTCCCATTCCAAAAAGAAAGATGGCCGGAATAGAAGTGTCTTTATTTCTTATCCTTGCGGCATTTGCTGAGCTGCCCCATTAAACAAAACCTCAGGCTCCGGAGAGGTCTTTCCTCATACATCTGTTTTCTAGCCAGAGGTGTGTACATGCCTCATAATTCTCCAGGGCCCGTGTGTGCACGTGTGTGTGGTATTTGCAGTTACAACATCATGTAAGATACTATGCTTTAGGAGACCGATTTCAAAAAAATTTATATTTGGCCTAAACATCTCTAAATATACACGTAATACGGTTGGGTGTATGTGTTTTAGAGAATCACAAGAATGATGAAGCTGAACTTGACCTAATTCAAGGCCGAGCACTGGACTGGAAGGCATGCTCTGAAACTTTCACAAAGTCCTAACCTGAGTTGAGTCAGCTTCAGCCTGAGATTTTTGGCCTGAAGTCATTTAAAAGATGCTTTTTTTCCCCATTCAGATCTACCTTAAAGGAAATTATTCTAAATACAGAAAATCTTGCTGTACAAACAGGTGTGTCACAACATCGTTTTTGAAAACAGAAAGTTAGAAACAACCTAAATGGTCGAAGGAGGAAAGGATTAAAGGATTCATCCCTGAGACGGGTTCTGATGTAGCCAGTAACACTCACTCATGTGAAGACTACATAATAACACGGAAAACAGCGGGCTGGAAAGTCCAGAGTGTGACCTCAACACTGTAACAAAAATGAGTGGCCAAAAACCTGGAGAGAACACACAGACATGTAAATGATGGTTGCCTGAGAGTGGGAGCACAATGGGGGAAAATGTTGTCCTGTTTTTCTCAAAAATTCTCCAAAACTTTTGTACTGCACATGTTTGATTCTGATAGTTAATCCTAAAAAAGTAATAATTAAATCCTTCCAAGAAACTGAGTGGGAAAATCCCTCACTTCTCTCTTCTTTCATTAAGCCAGTATTTGCTGAAGTTCCTCCTATGAGCCACATTCCTTTAACGTATAAACGGAGTTTTCGATACATGCCGACGACAATTGAGGTCAGAACTGGAACAGGATGGCAAAGAGTATAAATCAATCTAATTCGTTCATCTGGAGAAATATTTATGAGGCAAGCAGGTGGACCACACTGTGGTAGGACCTACCTGGATTAATAGTCAGAACACTATCAGGTAGCCAGCTTGTGCTATAGGGAAAAATAAACCCCATCCTGTCGGTGAGTTAAGAGCATGAAGGCTTTCAACTATGAGAAAGATAAGACGGGTCATGTGATTCTCCAGGGCAACTTTTATCCATCCATTATATCTGGGTCCCCTGTCATACAACACTACCATCTCAATCTGTGCCCTCCAAGATTTTAATGATGGGGAAAACCATCAAGAAAGTCTTATAGAGTGTTTTTTTTTTAAGATTTATTTATTTATATGAGAGAGAGTGTGCATGCATGAGTGGGCAGGGAGGGGCAGAGGGAGAGAGAGAATTTCAAGCAGACTCCTTACTGAGCGCGGAGCCCGACTCAGGGCTCCATCTCACAACCATGAGATCATGATCTGAGCTGAAACCAAGAGTCGGACACTTAACCAACTGAGCCACTCAGGTGTCCCTATAAAGTATTTTTATTTTTATTTTTTTTATTTTTTTTATTTTTAAAGATTTTATTTATTCGACAGAGATAGAGACAGCCAGCGAGAGAGGGAACACAAGCGGGGGGAGTGGGAGAGGAAGAAGCAGGCTCACAGCGGAGGAGCCTGATGTGGGGCTCGATCCCATAACGCCAGGATCACGCCCTGAGCCAAAGGCAGACGCCCAACCGCTGTGCCGTCCAGGCGCCCCCCTATAAAGTATTTTTAATTATCTGAGTTGAGGTTGGCTCACATCACTTCAACCCTCACACCATTACCCTGAAACCAGTCTTTGAGTTTAACATAACTGCAAAGGAGCTGAGGAAAATGTAGTCTCCCTTTTCACCTAGAAAGAAGAAAATTTGGTGAGATTTACTAAGTACACAGCTTTGTCTCTGTCACTGGCCGGTTGGGCAGTTGGTTAGACCATCTTCTATAAGGGGTCCTAAAACATCAGTAGAATAAATCAGAAATCTGGTGCTGGTTAACTCATGTTTCTACGTAATTGAGGTGGACTGTTTCTTGGGTGAAAATTTTAAAATATTCCTTGCCTGATCTAAACAATCCCTGTTGAGTATTTTTCGAATCACACACTTGAGTTGCATGGTGATACAAGCAGTAAACTAACTCTGAGACCAGCTAGTTGACAGGTGCCTGAAGCTGGAGGTCATAATTGCCTTGAATTCTAACACTGAATAATGCACCATACAGTGGTATTTGCTAAAAATGATCTTATCTAAGTTTAAAGGATGTAATGTATCACCCAAGAGTTGGTACACACACAAACACATGCACTCCTGAAGAGAGAATAAGAAACCATAAAAAAAGAAAGCATTTTGAAAACATGACATGAAAGTCGGGGCACCTGCGTGGCTCAGTCAGTTAAGCACCTGCCTTCGGCTCCGGTCATGATCCCAGGTCCTGGGATCAAGCCCTGCATCAGGCTCCCTGCTCTCTCTCTCTCTCTCGAATAAATTAATAAAATCTTTAAAAAAATTTTTTAATTAACGATATAAATGTTGAACAAATATTTATAGACTAGCAATCTGAGAAGTGGCAAATTATTATCCTAGCCCATTCACTGTTGTATCCTCAACACCTGGTACATTGTAGACACTCAATAAAGATCAATAAATGAACAGATGGGCGTCTACATGAGTGTTCTCCTTGGACCAGTGGCACTGTCATCACCTGCGAGCTTTTGAGAAATGCAGACTCTGGGGCCCTGCCCCCAACCCACTGAATCAGAATCTACAGTTTCACAAGATCCCCAAGTGACTGGGGTGCACATTGAGGCTTGAAAAGCACTGATTCTTATTCCTCGATCCAGCTCTAAATTCTTGAGAGAAAATAGTAAGCAATTCTTCTCCCAGAGCTCAGTTTAGCCTGGGAGAGGGTCCTTAGCAGAGGAAAAAGCATGGCAAAAGCCAAGAGATGAGAAAACTATGTGTCTTCCTCCCTGATACTTTCTCAGCAGTGTGTGATCTACATTAAAATGAGCAGGAAGAGGAGAATCAACAGGAAGAGAGGAATCACGTTGCCTAAGTGGGGATGGAAGGATAGGATGGCCACGCGTTTGTCTTAACAATGGTGGGGAGAATTATGGGTCAACATAAAGTCCTGTTGTTTCTGGCAGGTAGCAACCCAACCCAGGACTACATTTCTGTGTCCTCCTTGCAGCTGGATGTGGCCATGTGACTAGGTCTCACCAAAGGAATGTGATCAGAAGAGAGATTTCATCTCAAGGCATACTTTTAAGAAGTGGGTGGATGTCAGGACCTCTTAACTCTCTTAGTTCCTCGGCTGCCAGCTGGAAGCAGGAGATGCCATGGCCCTAGGGCATAGTGGAGCCACAAGGAAGGAGCCTGGTTTCCTAAATCCGTGGAGAAAAGCTGCCTCCTAATTGGGAACACGGGAATCAGATATAAACTCTATTTTGTTAAGCCTCTGAAATTTAGGGTTTGTTTATTAAAGCTGTTAGTGTTACCTTAAATAGAATAATGAATGTAGGTGGTTTCTTTCTTTCCTTTTTTTTTATTTTTTTTTTATTTTTTTTGTTTTTGTTTTTTAAGTAGGCTCCATGCCCAGCATGGTGCCCAAAGCAGGGGCTCGAACCCACAACCATGAGATCAAGACCTGAGCTGAGATCAAGAATCACACACTTAACCAACTGAGCCACCCAGGGTTTTGTTTTTTTAAACAGAATGATGCAGCCCTCTCCTTTCCCCAGCGGCTTCTCTGAACTGTCACCTCTCCATTGATGGCTACATCATTTGGACATGAATCCCGCAGCGATCTACTTCTAAGAGCAATACTGGTCAAAATGCTATCTAAAAGTAAGCTAAGTCAATGTCATTTTTACCATGGCAGGTCCTGCCTCCAAAGGGCAATATCTTGTGAGGTGTATGTCACTATCCTCCTTTTACTGATGAAGAAAAGAAGATCCAACTTAAGGAACACACCCAAGTTATCACAGCTAGTAAGACATGCTGGACTTGGTTGGCCAATAAACATTTGAAAGCTTCACTGGCAATTAACGAGATGAAAATTAAAATCCCAAGATATACTTTTATACCCCCCAAAACACCAAAAATTAAAAATCAGACAATCTAGAGGCACCTGCGTGGCTAAATCGGTTAAGCGTCAGCCTTCAGCTTGGGTCATGAGCTCAGGGTCCTGGGGTCCAACCCCACGTTGGGCTCCCCGCTGAGAAGGGAGTCTGCTTCTCCCTCTCCCTCTGTCCCTTCTACCCACATGCATGTACTCTCTCTCTCTCTCTCACACAAATAAATAATAAAATCTTTTTAAAAATCAGACAATCCACGTTGACAAATCGTGCCAACCACTTCGACCACAACTAGACATCAAATTTAAAAGTTGCGCCAGCAGGGGCGCCTGGGTGGCTCACTCGGTTAAGCTTCCCACTCTTGATTTCAGCTCAAGTCATGATCTCGGGATCGTGGGATAGGCCCCTTGTGGAGCTCCCTGCTCAGCAGGCGGTCTGCTTGGAATTCTCTCCCTCTCCCTCTGCTCCTACCCCACTTGCACTCTCTCTCTCTCTCTCTCATAAATAAATAAATCCTAAAACAAAAAAAGTTGAGCCAGCAGTTCTAAAAGTAAGCATGTAATCTAGAGACATTCTTGCACACTGCGTTATGAAACATGCTTATAGCAGCATTGTCTGTCATAGCAAAAAAGAACGGAAGTAACACAGATGTCTATAACAGTAGAAATGGAGGAATACAATAGGGCACAGTCACCCAACAGAAATTAAACAGCAGCAGAAATAAGTGAACTACAGGTCCATGTACCAATATGAGCGTGTCTCTAAAACATAAGCTTGAGTGAAGTAAGGACAGAAATAAGCAACAGAAGGATGCACACAGTATCCTCCCATTTGTATAAAATTTTAAAACAGGCGAAACTAAACAAACATAATGTTTAGAAATGCATTCACAGATGGTAAAACTATTTAAAATGAAGCAAAGAGTGACTGACAGAAAATTTGGGATAGCGCTTCTCATGGTGGGAAACACATGGGTGATATTTGGGAGAGGCACACAGGAGCCTCCTTAGATCACACTACTAAGTATACCCCCAGCATCGGCATTGTCTGGGAGCTTGGTAGAAATGCAGAATCTCAGGCTCTTCCCCAAACAGACTGAATCAGAATCTGCATTTTAACGTGATCCCCAGATGATTCCTAAACACATCAGAGAGACTTGCAACATTGTATTTCTACGCTGGATGGTACACACATGGGTACTTACTTTAGCGATATTCTTCAAATAGTATAGGTTTTATAACACTTTCGCATGCATGATATATTTCACAATTTAATAATATTTTAAAAACATATAGTTCTAATAAAGTTTTTAAAAACTTTTAAAATGTATATAAATACAAAGACAAATGACATTAAATGAAAAAGAACTGAAACAAAAACCTGATACGTAGACTCAAAATCCAGCACTATTGGGGCGCCTGGGTGGCTCAGTTCGTTAAGCATCCAACTTTTGATCTCAGCTCAGGTCTTGATTTCAGCTCAGGTCTTGATTTCAGCTCAGGTCTTGATCTCAGGGTGGTGAGTTCAAGCCCTGAGTTGGGCTCTGCACTGAGGGTGGAGCCTACTTTAAAAAAAAAAAAATCCAGCGCTATTTCCACTATGCCCTGCCTTTGGCACGAGGTAGTAAATGAACTGACTCCAGTGAATTTATCCACTTCTAATTCATAACGCAATTGGATGGGCCAAATCCATGATAAAAATAGATAAACTATTGGAAGATTCAGTGCCTTGATCTTTTTTTATTTAGATATTCTGGGATGGGGAGTGAGCAGGAAAGTTATTTCCCCATTCAGACAATCCTTGCTTTTCCTGGAAATGCCTTCCTGGAACAAGTTTTGGAAAGTGTAATGCCTGAAATTTGAACTTTATACTTACATGTTTTATTTGTTTGGAAGGAAAGGAGGAAGGGAAGGGATACAATTCAGAGAGCTAAAAAGAATTGTAAAGTCTCAAATATGATATAATTGCTTAATTTGATTTTATATCTGAATGTTATGTACCGTATAAATGAATATTTAAAGTATTCAAAATAGATTATACTTGAAATACTGACAATCAAATTCAATTTTCTGCTATAACTTTGCAACTCAAGAAAGTCCTTGTTCATCCAGTTTACTTAAAATGGTATTTGGTAAAGAGAAAATTTAACTTTGATGTTGGATATAAAGATCTGCTAATAGTAATTATGCAAACGATAGAGCAGGAGATTGTAGGACTGTGAAATGCCTTTTCAATGCTCCTGAATAATTTGTAAAGAGAGGAGTTAAACACTGCTGGTCTCTCCCTTGATAAAGAAGCTTGGAACACAGGAAATCATCACAGTTTGTTGAACTGCGTGGTTCCCTCTGTGAAGCTGACAGGATGCTGATTCTCAGCCCAGTTAGAAGAGGTGCTTATGTAAGGCCCCAAACTCACCTGTACGAGAAGTGTGACCTTTTTTTTCCCCTTGGCAAATTCTCTTTTGAAGTCCTCATCTGCCAGATGGCGAAACATCCTTTCTATCAAATCTGGGCAATATCGGTCAATTTAAGAGTTCCCCTCCCCAACACCCACCTGTACACACACTCCTTCCCTTTCTCAGGGCTTAGTATCAGCAAGTACAGAGAGATCAGCTGGGATGTCGCCTGGTCCTCTGTCATGGTCTCCATGGCATTTACTGAGACAACCTCTTCCCATTTGGTCTCCGAAGGTCAGACCGTGGTGATCACGGTCATGACCCCACGTCCAAAAAGGACTCAGTTACTCCTTCTTCCCTCTCAGAGGGCACCACCCACTCTCCCATGACCCTGTGTGTCTGAAGGAAAGTTCAGAAGCTCTCAGCCACACGGCCTTTTCTTCTCCACTGTTCTACCCCTCGAGAGATACAGGACCTCTAGAGATTGGGCCACAGGATTCCTTCCTAGGGATTCACCAGCCTCTAAACTTACTTCTGCTCTGACTTTCTTTTCCTTACAAGCCCAAGGAACTTTTATGTAGCCTCTGAAAGACAGAAAGGCACTAGGAAACCTGGCTCTGACTGACCACATATCCTTATATGCCTGTGGTCGCGGCTTGAGTTTCTGCCCTGGGTTATTGATGGTTCTAGCTTTTGAAGTTCAAAAGCTTCTTATCACAAAAGTTTTATCTCTGCCTTGGGTTTCTAAAACATATTTTAAACCTCAAAGGCCAGGGATCAACTTTTTTGGTATCTGCAATATGCGGTAACAACCCTAGCCTGAGGCTCGGCTGCCAACGGGTCTAGTTTGAGTCGGGAAGACCACTGAGTAAAAAATAAATACATTATCAGAAAAACAAAATCAGTGTCCCAGAATAATATTCAACTAAACATAGTTGTCAAGATCTACACATTTGCTCTACCACCGCACCCTACCTTTTAGCCACAGACTATGGCAAGGTACTTAGAGCATTTTGTACATGTGTTTTAAATTACGTTGTTTTCCTTTATAATTGAACACAGTTGACAGAGTTGCTTAAATTCAATAAGCATCAAATTTACTGTTTTGGGCCTACCAAATGATATCTTCCTTTGTCTGAATTATAAAATCATTAACATCAGCATTTAATTTTTCCATTTTCCACTATCCTTTTATAAATAAGGGCAAGTATGCGATAAAATGTTCAAGTAAATACACACACATTGCCATATTTAGATGGCTGCACTGCTAAGAGGAAGCTATTGGCTGGCAGACAGCAGTGCCGCGAGGTAACTGAGAGTGGTTATTTGCTGAAATAGAAAAGTATGATTTGGTTGAGGAAGGAAGTTTAGAGGTGTGGGCATATAATATAGGGAAGGGCCAGTTGTGCAAATTAATGACTACTCTCCCTACCTTCACATCTCTAAGTATGAAGAATTATAACAATCGTATTGTAACAGCTTTATTGAGCTATAATTCACATACCCTACAATTCACTTAAATAGAAAACAAAAAACAAAAAACACCACACTTCTGCTGCTGTGTGTGTCTCCTTTACCCTCACACCATCGCCACAGCCTGTCAGGCTCTCTGCTCAGCGGGGAGCCTGCTTCTCTCTCCCTCTGCCTGCGCTCCCCATGCGTGTGCTCTTTCCCTCTCTCTCTCTCTCTGACAAATAAATAAATAAAATCTTTTTAAAAATGGATGACAAAAATGTGACATATACATACAGTGGAACATTATTTTTTTTTTAAAGATTTTATTTATTTATTTGAGAGAGAGCAAGCATGGACCCCAGGACAATGAGCTAAGCCAAATACCGACACATCAATGACTGTGCCCCAGAAAGTCAGGTGCCCCAGTTCTGGAATATCTTCATCACACCCAGAAGAAATTCTGCACCATTTGGCCACCATCTTCCAATCCCTCCACTCTTCAGCCCTTGATGATCGCTAACCTACTTTGTGTCTCAAGAGATTGGCCTGGACATTTCATATAAACGAAATCATAAAACTGGTCTTTTATGACTGGCTTCTTTCATTTAGCTTAATTTTTTCAAGGTTTATCAGTACTTCATTTCTTTATACAGCTGAATAATATTCCATGGTATGAATACACCACATTTTATTTATCCATTCATCAGTTGATAGACATTTGGATTGCTTCCCCTTTTAACTATTGTATAATGCTGCTAAGGACATTCGTGAGAATGCAGCCATCTGCAAGCCAGGAACAGTCCTCACCAGAAACACTGAAACTCTGGTCTCAGACTTCCAGCCTCCAAAACTGAGAAATAAATTTCTATTAGTTAAGCCCCTGATATTTGGTTATAGCAGCCTGAGCTAAGAAATTTATTTTTTCTTTTGTTGCTTATGCTTTTAGTGTCAAATCTAAAACTTCATTGCCCAAATCCAAGGTCATGAAGATTTACCTCGGTGTTTTCTTCAAACAGATTTTTGGTTCAAGCTCTTGTATTCAGGTCTTTAATCCAATTTGCATTCAGTTTTGTATATGGTATGAGGAAAGGGTTCAACCTCATTCCTCTGTGTGTGGATGTCCAAGTGTCTCAGCACCATTTGTTGTAGAGACTGTTCTCTTTTAAATAATCTTGGCATCCTTGTCAAAAATCTATTGGCCATAAATGTATGGGTTTATTTTTGGACTCTCAATTCTACTTCATTGGTCTATATGCCTATTCTTTGGCATTTCCCACACTGTTTTGATTACTGTAGCTTTAAAAAAAAGGATTTTTATTCATTTATTTGAGAGAGAGAGAGAGAAATCACGAGCAGGGGGGGAGGGTAGAGGAAGAAGCAGACTCCCCACCGAGTGGGGAGCCTGATGCAGGACTCCATCCCAGAACCCTAGGATCATGACCTGAGCTGAAGGCAGATGCTTAATCAACTGAGCCACCCAGGTGCCTGATTACTGTAGCTTTGTAGTAAGTTTTTAAATTAACAATCATGAATCCTCCAACTTTACTATTCTTTTTCAAGATTGTTTTAGCTATTCTTGGTCCCCTGAATTTCCATATGAATTTTAGGATCAGCTTCTCCATTTCTTCCCAGAAGTCAGCTTGGATTTTGATAAGGAATGGATTGAATCTGTAGACCAATTTGGAGAGCATCATCATTTTAAAAATATTAAACCTTCCTATTCATGAACATGGAGTCCTAGGATCAAGTCCCACATTGGACTCCTTGCCCAGCGGGGATCCTGCTTCTCCCTCTGCCTGCTGCTCCCCCAGCTTGTGCTTTCCCTATCACTGACAAATAAAATCTTTAAAAAAATAATTAATAGGGGCGCCTGGGTGGCACAGCGGTTAGGCGTCTGCCTTCGGCTCAGGGCGTGATCCCGGGGATATGGAATCGAGCCCCATATCAGGCTCCTCCACTGTGAGCCTGCTTCTTCCTCTCCCACTCCCCCTGCTTGTGTTCCCTCTCCTGCTGGCTGTCTCTATCTCTGTCGAATAAATAAATAAAATCTTAAAAAAATAATTAATAATGCTGCTATAAACATAGGGGTGCATGTATCCTTTTGAATCAGTGTTCTTGTGTTCTTTGGGTAAATACCCAGTAGTGCAATTGCTGGGTCATAGGGTAGCTCTATTTTTAACTTTCTGAGGAACTTCCATCCTGTTTTCCAGAGTGGCCGCCCCAGTTTACATTCCTGCCAACAGTGTAAGAGGGCTTCCCTTTCTACGCATCCTCACCAACATCTGTTGTTTCCTGCGTTGTTAATTTTAGCCATTCTGACAGCTATGAGGTGATATCTCATTGTATTTTTTATTTGTATTTCCCTGATGAGGGATGTTGAGCATCTTTTCATGTGTCTGTTAGCCCTCTGTATGTCTTCTTTGGAAAAATGTCTATTTATATTTTCTGCCCATTTTTAAATTAGATTATTTGTTTTTTGGGTGTTGAATTTGGTAAGTTCTTTATGTATTTTGGATACTAGCCCTTTATCAGATGTCATTTGCAAATATCTTTCCCCATTCCATAGGTTGCCTTTTAGTTTTGTTGATTGCTTCCTTTACTGTGCAGATTTTTATCTTGATGAAGTCCCAATAGTTTATTTTTGCTTTTGTTTCCCTTGCCTCAGGACACATATCTAGAAAAAGTTGCTATGGCCAAAGTCAAAGAGGTTACTGCCTACATTCTCTTCTGGATTTTTATGCTTCATGCCTCATGTTTAGGTCTTTAATCCATTTTGGATTGACTTTTGTGTATGGTGTAAGAAAGTGGTCCAGTTCCATTCTTTTGCATATTGCTGTGCAGTTTTCCCAACACCATTTGTTGAAGAGACTTTTTCCCATTGGTTATTCATTCCTGCTTTGTCAAAGATTAATCGACCATAGCATTGTGGGTTCATTTCTGGATTTTCTATTCTGTTCTATTGATCTATGCATGTATTTTGTGCAAGTACCATACTGTTTCGATTACTATAGCCTTTTAATATAACTTGAAGTCCAGAATAGTGAAGCCTCCAGCTTTGCTTTGCTTTTCAAGATTGCTTTGGCTATTCATGGTCTTTTGTGGTTCCATACAAATTTTAGGATTGTTTGTTCTAGCTCTGTGAAAAATGCTGGTGATATTTTGATAGGGATTCCATTAAATGTGTAGATTGCTTTGGGTAGTATAGACATTTTAACAATATTTGTTCTTCCAATCCATGAGCATGGGATGTCTTCCCGTTTCTTTGTATCATCTTGAATTTCTTTCATCAGTGTTTTCAGGGTACAGGTCTTCCACCTATTCCTAGGTATCAATCTCTCTTATTATTTTGGGTGCAATTATAAATGGGATTGTTTTCTTAATTTCTCTTTCTGCTGCTTTGTTATTGGTATATAGAAATGCAACATATTTCTGTACATTGATTTTTATATCCTACAACTCTACTGAATTCACTTATCAGTTCTAGCAGTTTTTGGTGGCGTCTTCAGGGTTTTCTATATATAATATCATGTCATCTGTACACAGTGAAAATTTTATTCCTTCCTTACCAATTTGAATTCATTTCTTTTTGTTGATTGCTGTGGCAAGGCCTATGATTTTAAAGTTTCCAAAATTTTGCATACCTATTATCTCTATAACTTCTCCACAAGTCTCTTACCACTGCTCTCAGCACATTGTCAGCTACCAAAGGCATCGGCATACAGCTCAATTCATGTTAATGATTTGGTCTGCAGCACAATAGTGGAGAAAAATGGATAAAAATATAGCAAGTGTCTGAGATTTACCTATGCATGCGGCATATTTCCACTTCAAGACCCCAAGCTATCTACCCTATAGTTAGCTCTAGCTCTGCATCCTCCAATACATGCTCATAATCTAAGGTAGTCATAGGGGATAGAAGTGGAAGCATGACCCCACAGAACTCATCACAACTCCTTGCCATTCCATTGACAAGATATAAGTAAGAAGCTTAAAAGAACAACTGAGTGACATTCATTCTAAGAGGCTAAAGGAGAGAGATGGCCAGGTAATAATAACTTCCCATCCCTCCTTAATTCATGAAAGGACTCCTTCTTCTCTAACTTTGGAGTAGGCTCAGGTTGCCAGAATATGGTTGAATGAGGATGAAAGTTGGAGAGAATAAGCCTAGTATTGTCACTACGCTTTTTCTGGTAAGCATCACAAATGCTTTAGATCACTGCCATATGATCCAAGCAGGACCAAAATCCAACATGATATGTAAAGGTATTTGCTTGATCAAATGACAATTTTAGAAACCTATACTACTGAGCTATTTTTACATATATACAAAGATGGTCAAAATGATATTCAGTGAAACATTTCTGCAAGAGCAAAAATTGGAAACAACCAAAGTGTCCATCAATAGGAAAAAGAGTAAATAAATTTAGTGGGGCCATATGATAGAATACTATGCATAAAGATTAATCTGGGCAGATGTCCAAAGTATATTGTTTAAAGTGTCTGAACAATACACATGAACTATCACTGTTTAAGGAAAGAAGGAAAGAAGGATGGAAGAGAGAGAGGGAGGGAAGAAGGAAGGAATGATGGGAGGCAGGGAAGGACGGAGGAAACTGCGAACCTAGAGGTACCTATCTTTAGGTACGCAAACATATAGGAAAGTTTCTGGATGAAACTTTTTTTTTAAAGATTTTATTTATTTGTCAGAGAGAGAGAGAGAGAGAGAGAGCCAAGCAGGGGGAGCTGCAGGCAGAGGGAGAAGCAGGCTCCCCTCTGAGCAAGGAGCCCAATGTGGGACTCGATCCCAGGACCCTGGGATCAAGACCTGAGCCGAAAGCAGACACTTAACTGAGCCACCCTGGCGTCCCTGAATGAAACTCCTAACAGTGGATGCTTCTCTGTGGAAAATGAAAATCGGAGTGGGGGTGGAGAGGCAAAAAGAAAAGCTTTGATATTTTATTAACTTCTATGTTGTTTGCATATCCTACACATTAAAAATAGGAAAGAGGGGCGCCTGGGTGGCTCAGTTGGTTGAGTGACCGACTGTTGGTTTCAGCTCAGGTCATGATCTCATGATCTCATGCGTCATGAAATAGAGCTCTGCATAGGGCTCTCTGCACTCAGGGGGGAGTCTGCTTGAGATTGTCTCTTTCCCTCTCTTTCTGCCCTTCCCCCTGCTCATGTGTGCTCTATCAAATAAATAAAATAAATCTTAAAAAATAATAATAGAAAAGAAAGAGCATGGCATCAGAGGTAACTCAGTTGGAAGTTCAGCTCTGCCACTCACTGTGTGACCTTGGATAAGTCTGTCCTTTCAGTCTTCATTTTATCATCTCTACAGTAAAGACAATGGTATCAACCTCCTTGAATGTCATGTCATTAGGTGAGACAAGGTATGAAAAGGCTTCTGTCACAGCCTCTGGCATGCAGCCGGTACTCAGTAAGTCTTGGTGAAATTTCCCTTCCCTTCTGGGTAGATCATTGTCCATGCACTAGGATCTGAAGAGCACCAGGATAACCTCCTGCTATCACTGACTCTACAACAAATCTACTACTAATAACAATAAAAACTAATATTTACTGGGCTTCCGGCATGTGTCAGTTGCTCTTCCAAGTGTCGTACAGGTACTGTCTCACTTAGACCTCACAACAACCCCACAAGATGGGCAGCATTGTTTTCCCAATATTAATGACAGAACAGAGTTGGGTTTATGATCAAGTTTTTACGACTCCAAAGTTTGCAATATTAACAACTATGCTTCATTATCAAAATCTTAAAAGACCTTGATTTATTAGCAAATTTAGACACATCAGCAATGTAGGAATACCTCTCAACACATATTGGACGTTAGCATTGGAAATTCCTTGGCTAATTGGGTCAGCCCCCAAAGTGGGAGAACCTTACCGTCATTTTCATTTGCATTTATTTTGTTACTAGCACGAGTCAACAGTTTCCCATATACTTATTAGTTCTATAACCTTTTTGATTTATTCATTCAAGCCTTCTGACTATCTATTACATAATTTTTTTTTATCATGAACACATTAACCATGTCATATTTGCTGCATTTTTGCCATTTGTCATGTCTCATTTTATTCTGGTTATTTATATAGAGAACTGTTAGATGTCTGAGTACTTTAACATATCTTTCCCTTTTTTGTTAATTCTATCCTTTAAAAGTTTATAAGTTAAAAAAATTTCAGACAGGCCACAGACCGAAAGAAAATATTTGCAAAACACTTAATCTGAAAAGGGACTGTTATCCAAAATATATGGGGAACTCTTTTAATTTTTTTTAAGATCTTATTTTTAAGTAATCTCTATACCCAACATGGGACTCAAACTCACAACCCTGAGATCAAGAGTCTCATGCTCTAGCGACTGAGCCAGCCAGGCACCCCAAAAATATATGGAGAACTCTTAAAACTCAACGATAAGAAAACAAACAACCCAATTTAAAAATTGGCAAAAGATCTGAAAGATGCCTCATTGAAGAAGACATAAAGCTGCTCAACATCATTAAGGAACTGCAACTTAAAACAAAAACAAAAAACAAGTTCCACTAGGCAGCCATTAACACGGCTAAAATCCAAAACACTGGTAACACCAAGTGCGGTTAAGGATACGCGGCAACACGAACTCTCGAACATTGCTGATGGTAATGCAGAGTGGTCCAGCCACTTTGGAAGGCAGTTTGGTCGTTTCTTACAAAACTAAATCATACTCTTACCGCATGATCCAATGAAAACACCCTTTAGTATTTACCCAAATGACTTGGAAACTTAGGTCCACACAAAATTTGCATGCATGTTTATAGAGGCTTTTTTCTGAACTGCTAAACCTTGAAAGCAATGAAGATGTCCTTCGAGGTGAATGGATAAACAAACTGGTATATCCATACAATGAAATATTATTTGGTAATATTTTTTTAAAAAAGAGCTATCAAGCCGTGAGAAGATGTGAAGAAAATTTAAATGCATATTGCTAAGTGAAAACTGTCAACTTCCAAAGGCTACATAATGTAAGATTCCAATTACGTGACATGCTGGAAAAGGTAAAACTATGGAAACAATAAAAATATCAGTTATTGCCAGGGGTTTAGAAGGAAGGGATGAATAGGGAGAGTAGAGAGAATTTTTAGAGCGGTGAAATCATTCTGTGTAACACTGAAATCTAAAAAGTCTTTTCCTCCTAATTGTTAACTCCATCATCCCAACATCATCCACTGACTTTTCCTCCTTCACTCGTGATGCTTTATCACACTCTTAGGTACAGTAGCACCTATTTCTGTTGGTCCAGTTAACATTTTCAATTACAATTGATCTACTCATCACCCCGTAAGTTTATCTTTATTCTTAGCCTTCTATGTCCCTGGTTTGTACAGTGAACTTCAAAAACAAGTCTATTCCTGGGGCACCTGGGTGGCTCAGTCAGTTGAACGTCTGACTCTTGGGTTTCGGCTCAGGTTATGATCTCAGGGTTGGGCTCTGCCCTCTGCACAGAGTCCGCTTAAGATTCTTTCCCTCGCCCCCTTCCTCCCCTTCTGCTCACCCCTCACACACACACACACACACACACACACACACACACACACACACTCTCTCTCTCTCTCTCTCTCAAATAAAAATCTTAAAAAAAAAAAAACAAGGGGCATCTGGGTGGCACAGTCGTTAAGCGTCTGCCTTCGGCTCAGGGCGTGATCCCAGCGTTATGGGTTCGAGCCCCACATCAGGCTCCTCTGCTAGGAGCCTGCTTCTTCCTCCCCCACTCCCCCTGCTTGTGCTCCCTCTCTCGCTGGCTGTCTCTGTCAAATAAATAAATTAAAAAAAAAAAAGTCTATTCCCTTTCAGATCACAGACTATCAGAGCTGACAGGAACCTAAATATTATAATTCCCAAAAGACTCATTTTATAGATGAGGAATTGGGGCACACAGAGTACACAGACTAAATTGTGGTCATGCAACTGGTTATAGGAAGAAAGAGGACAAGTTCGTAAGTGTTTTTCACCTAGGTCAGAACATAATCTAACTTTAATCTACCAATTTTTCAAAGAGCTTAGCCTTAGGAAATTTGAAGATGCATTCATTTATTAACTGGGGTGTAGTGGGCACAAGGGGGGGTCCTGATGTGCAAACGCTCCTCAGGGGCTCTAGGATAAGACAGGACCCTGGAGTTTTACTTGCATGAGACTCTTCCCCGGCTTATTCTCTGGGGAACGCATTCCAAGTTCTTGAATGGAGGAAACAGTAAGAAATTGAAAGAGTAAAGCCCCTTGGTCAGTAGAGCTGAGGATCCAGAGTTGGCCAACAAGGACTTCTCCAATTTCAATACAGGACCAGCGTGGGCACAAGACAATAGTAGTCTCAGGAGAGGGGCCAGAGGGGAAAGAACAGCAGCCACAGCAGAAAGAACACCGACAGAGGCAAGTCTCTAGAGAGTGTAGAATAACAATGGCAAACTAGGTTGGGGGTCATAGTCCAAAACTCGTCAGGATGTTTACTCAAGCTCCAAGCCTGAGAGACAGTGGTGTAGGACTGAAAAGTTATACTTCTAGTACTAACAAACTAGACCCCTCCTCCTCGGAAGACAAGGGGGTTGCTTCCAACTATCCTGGCCTCTCAACCCTAATTACCCACCCCTCACTGTAATATCTTGCTTGTGTGGAAGCCCTTTGACGTGTTTCCGTGGTGTAGTGCAACTTCCAAGTGTGGTAAGCCACTCCCATCGAGCTAACCTTTCTGGAAAATAGTTCAGCACCTTTAACTCAGAAATTCCTCTCCTAAGGAAATAATCCAGATGACAAAGATTTAGGCACAAAGATATTTATTATGGCATATTTATAATACTATACATAAGTATTACACCTAAGTACCCAACAACTGAGCAAAAGTTAAATAAATAATGGTATATCCATCTGATTAAATATCATGCAGCCATGAAAAAATATTATGGTCTTGAAGAATTAGCTGGGAAATGTTATAAAACAATGTTAGAGAAGCAGCTGTTTATATTATAGAAGCTCTATTAAGTTTTTTAAAAAATAGAAAAACACTTGATGGAAGGGTGACAAAATGTTAATGGTGGTTGCCTCAGAGTGGCAGGGCCTAAGATTACAATGCACTTACCCTCCGCCTTTTGTAAAAAAAACTTTTTGCACTTTCTAAATTGTTTTCAATGGTTGCATTTAAAGGGTTTTTTTAATAGCCAGCCAGTGAAAGGAATCAATTAAAAGGAAGCTACCCAATGACTTACCCTACTTTCGTCATCAGTTTCGAACTGGTAGGATATAGCTGGGCCGGCCAGCACTAGGTTTAACTCCGCAAATCTGTTTCCTGTATCCCTCCACCCCCCTCCCCAGGCCCTCTCACTCTGAACCACTGGCTACCCACAGGAATAACATGCCCGACATGCGGCAAACACGCAAAAGCACAGGACCTCTTGCTTTGGGTGGAAATGTGCATCTCCAGACAGGGGAGCTTGCACTCTGGATTGGGGAAGGTAAGCACAGAAAGAATTGATGGGAGATGGATACAAGGAAAGAAGGAAGTGTGGCTCTCTGGGACAGGTCACTGGGACAGGTCTCCAAATCAAGAGCTACGCCTGAAAATGAAAGAGACCCAGACTCAGTGTCAGGCTCCAGAGTTTCTCCTAGAAGGGGCTTCCCTGCAGCCCTGGAGGAGAGCATAGCTGACCCTTGAACACAGGTTTGAACTACATGGGTCCACTTAGACATGGTTTTTTTTTTTAATAAATACTGTAAATATATTTTCTCTTATTATGTGCTTAACATTTTTCTTTTCTCCGGCTTACTTTATTGTAAGAATACATATGCCATATAAAATATGTGTTAATTAACTGTGTATATTAGCAATACAGTTTCAACAGTAGGCTATTCGTAGTTAAGTTTTGGGGAGTCAGAAGTTATACCCAGCATTGTTCAAGGGTCAACTGTAGTTTTCTTTGAAGGAGGGCCCAGACTGCAGAGTTTGAATCCCTGTAGCCACTGTTAAGTGGTTGGCAGAGAAGATGAAATAGACATTTCTCAAACTGTAGCATACTTAAGAATCACCAGGGATATTGTTTGAATTGCTGGTTCCCAGGCTCTGCCTCCAGAAATTCTGAGTTAATATGTCTGGGGTAGATCCAACACTGTGTGTTTATCAAGCAGTCCTTACCACCACCACCAAAAGGCTTCCTGATCCACTGAGCACAGCTTTAAAAGTGTAGACTCTGAAATTGTAGGCAAAATGCTGTGTGCATACTTTTCTAGAGAAGGTCCGTAACTATCAGATTCTCAAGGCGTTCCATAATTGAAGAAGGCTAAGGACCATCCTGATGAGCACAAAAATAACTAAGGAGGCTTCATTCAAGCATCGAATCAGAGGGGCAGGGGCCAAGTTTAAAAACAAAAAACAGCCCACAAAGCCAAACCATCAGAAACAGTGAAAGCCAATGGCTGGAGGCCCCTGAGGGATGTAACTTAGCCACTTCCCCCTATAAGTCTGGAACACTGATAGCTTATTTTTATTAGCCATAGCATAGGCAACTTGGTGCGTGTGTGGGTGTGTGGCTTAAAGCCACAGGGATCAGGAAGATATTAGCCCCAGGGGAGAGCGATAGGAGGGAAGGTCAGTGGATAGTCCTAGGAAGAGAGATCCCTGGGTTGCAGAGATAAGGGAAGAAAAGTGAGTTCACTATTGGGTCTTACAGTCTGGAGTTAAAACTGCTATACTAAGCTAGAGTATGGTCAGGTAAATGTGGTGGAGGCACATCTGAAGCAGCTGTAGTTGAGACAGGGCCATCGATGACAGAAGCGGTCACCATGAGCCCAAACAACTGACATCATTCCCTTCCTCCCTACACTGTCAGTCACAGCACACAGGAGGACCAGGCTAGAGACTCTCATCAGTGAGGCTGGAACTGCAGCCAGGAGGATGCGAGCTCTCCCGGTGCTCGGCCAAAAATGGGCTAGGAGAGGGAGCTGGGGTGCAGCCCTTACTCACGTAGGTGCTCAGAGAGACTGACTTTGCTGTCGGAAGAGTGAGCGTTATTTCCTCACCCTCTTTGTTGTCCTTCTGAGGACTGCACATACGATCATAGAATATCTTTTACCTCCTGGACCAAATCTTCATTAGCCAAATTCCTCGCAAAGCAAATTTCTTATTTGTGATATCACAATAGTCTCATAGCTAATTTCGGTACCTCCAATCTTCTGCGCTACAGCTCAAGGGATAACCTTTAAAATATTCAATTGTTCCCCTGGTGGTTAGAGAAAGATTTTAACACCGCAGAATCTTGTTTTGAAATATTATCCAGAAGCCCGATTTAATAAAGCAGTTAGAAGCAAAGCTGTTCAAATGTGTGGGTGAACTGGGTATCTTCCGCTCAGCCCCTCTCCCGTCCCTGCGGCTGCTTGGGCGGCATCACCACAGAACCCTAGGTCTCCACGGTGATTTGAAACCTGTCTGCCTGCGTAAGGACAGGAAAACAACGTCATAACCCAAGCACCACTGCTGCAGCCGCCACCCCCTTGCTAGTCCTATTTCTTGCTGCTATCTACATGACCCCAAGCCTCTGCTACCTGGAACAATTAGCTCCCACACTGGTTATCACCATCAAAAAACAAAAAACAAAAACAAAAACATCATCTTATTATGGGGAGTGACAAAGAAACATAAAAATCAAATAGAATATTAAAATAAACCTCCATATACCCATAGCCCAGCTTTAGTGGTTATCAGCTCTCAGACAATTTTATTTCATTTATACCTCCCTCTCTACTCTTGCCTCATACTACTTAGAAACAAATTCCTCATAACATTTCGGCTGTTAAAATTTCATCACATTGATCGAAGTGACAAGAAATTAATTATAACCCACAATACTACTGTCACATCTAAAAAAATTATCACCATCCCTTAGTAATATCAAGTATCCAGTGTTCAAATTTCTAATTATCTCATAAAATATCATCTTTATATCAGAATCCAAGTAAGACTCACGTATTGAGATGAATCGATGACTTTCTTTTCATCTGTAGGTATCCTTTCATCTTTTTTCCTTATTAAATCATCTTATAAATTGGGTCACTTGTTTTATAATTCCCCCATCATTTCCTCCATCCTCTGTATTTCTTATAATAATTGGATCCAGAGATTTGATCAGATTCCGGATTTTTTTTTCAGAACCACTCTGCAGACGGTATCTGAGTGGCTCTCTGTGACATTAACAGCTGTTGATGCTCAATGCCTAAGATCTAGTTATTAAGGATTACGAAGTGATGATATTCTGCTTTGATCACTCTGCCATTTATTAGATGAAATGTTTCTATAAAGAGAAACTTCCCCTCAACTAGGATACCCGGTGAACCATATTCCTTTTACACTTCTGTACTTTTGCACATTATTCCACCTGACCTGCATGACTTCACATCTTCTCCAACTGGTGGAATCCTAGATATCCTTGGAAACCAACCCAAATTACCACCTCAGTGAAGCCTTGCCCTCCTTCCCAGCAGTTCACCCCTCTTACAATGCTAAAAAGATAATAATGCTTATCTCATTAACTCAAATTTAATCTCTCCATCCCTAGGATCAGAACTCCTCAAACACAGGAATGGCTTTTGGTTATAAAATAGTTACTGAACAAATATTTGCAGGATGAATGAAATACTGATGGAGTCAGGATTTGTTTAGAAAAGTAACATTTAAGTGAGATCATACAGAATGCAATTTAAAAAGCAACTGACTGGTGATGAGGTAACCATCACTGGAATGAGAATTACCAGAATCCAAGACACTCTACAAAAACTAAAGATAAAACCAGAGCTGAGTTACCAAGTGTCTGTAGTCAAACATTACTAACCAGACCAAGAGAGAAGAGCTCAAAGCCTGTCTTCTCAAAAGTACAGAGAAGACATAGTAAGAATCGAGTGGGCCCAGGGTCCTAGGAATTCCATCAGTAGCGAGTCAGAAGCAGGTTGCAGCCTTCATATGGCTGGCCAGCACTCAAAGCCAACTACATCCCACCTTCTGTCTCTCCACTCAAATCATGCCTGGAGATGGCAGGCAGAGCAACTCCTATCAAAGTAAAATATCAAAACCCTCCATGTGTTCTGAGGGATGGAGAGGGTATGATGCTTAGCATCTCTGCCCATGGGCACAGAGCAGTAGGAAGCTTATCTCCAAATCCTCTGGGGAGCTGGGGTGAGGAGGTTGACAGGTTGACCCACTGAGAGAGGGTCAGGCTGAGGGGAAGACTGCTCACCCTAACAGGATCATGGGCACCCAACCTCCTGAGGAATCGGGCTGTTGGGTTCCATGTTAGCCCAGAAGCGGGAATGTGCCAGGGTCTAAATAACCTTATGGCAGAAGCAAGCTGGCCAATCATGAGGAAACCAAGGGAGACTTAGATGTAGTAGAAAGATGTCCATGACGAAACACAAATTACAGAACAATGTTTAGCATGCATACATTAAATCCATTAGAAGTATATAAGCACATACAGAAAGACATCTGGAAGAATATGCAAGATTGCCAGTAGTTATCCCTGAGGAGTGACATAAAAGGGAATGAGAGTTTTAGCTCAATAATCTGCTATATTAAATTTTTTGGGGGGGGAAGCTATATAAGCTTTTATCATTTCAACCAAGATTTTAAAAAATCGATGTGGCAGGATGAAGTTAAGGTATACGCTGCTGAACGTCCATGCCCCCTTGCAGAGGTGGAGATGGCTGGTGGTGATGGGCTCTGCCAGCAGGGGGCACCTACTCATTATCTCTTCTATCACAGGTGGCTTCCATGTACTCCTATATTCAGCACCTACGCTCTGTGCTTGGTGTTTTACTTCTACTCATAGGTGGAGAACTGGTCCGCAAGGACAAGTCTCCAACCTGCACAGGTCCCATCTGACCTCTGAAAGCACGGAGTGATGTGGCAGAAAGTCCGCTGTAATCAGTGAGCCACAGGGTAAGGGCCCTGGATGGAAAGAGTAAAAATGGATGGATGTGCGTTCCCAGGTCAGTCCTGCCAGTCCTTGAGGATCCCTATCTGGAGTGAGCTGGGAATCTGCTCTGCAAGGAAGACTTTGCTACAAGGGCACCCTCCCATGAAGCGGCTTCCTTCTATTAGTCACAGGATAGAAGACGCTCTGCTCTATGGGCTGTGCTCACCACTCTTAATGCCAAAATTCTGAGCAGGGAGACATAGAACTAGAGATTCATGATTCTTCACAGGCTACGAGGTAGTGCAGGTCTAGAGCAGCAGCAACCAGAGACAGAGTGGAAGAGAAATGAAGAGGAAAGCAAAGAAAGAGAGGGACCAAGGGACCAGCAAGAGAGGAGCAGAGAGATAAGACAGGGACATGGATGAAAGTAGAAAAAATCTGAGCTATTGACCATTTTGTCCAACTGATACAGTGGTCCTTCAGGATACTGAACCTTAGTTTTACACCAGAGGGAGGAAGAGTTTAAAGACTGAATCCATGTCCTCTAGGGTTCCAAAACCCCAGACCCCAAACCTCAGACCAAGATCCACACACATACTAAAGGAAGATCAGAAGAAAAACATATCATCCAAAGATGAAACAGATCAAAGCAAACCCTACTGTTTGCTCCAAGTTACTTCTCTTGGCACTGGGCAGCCATGCAGGATTTGTGTGTGTGTGTGAGAGAGATTTGTTTATTTGAGAGAGGGAGAGAGAAAGAGAGCGCACGCGCAAGTGCACATGCAAGGGGGAGGGGCAGAGGGAGAGTCCTCAAACAGACTTCCCGCTGAGCGCAGCCACCCACCCCCCCACCCCATGAGGCTCTATCTCACAACCCTGAGACGAAATCAAGGGTCAGATACTCAACAGACTGGGCCACCCAGGCACCCCTGCAGCCTTCTTTTAAAAGAGAAAACGTGCTCCTAAGCCAAGCAGGTCTCTAGTTTCAAGCCCCTAGTGACATCGAACATTCTAAGAAACAGACTCTCCAGTCCTTTTAGTCTTTTTTTTCCCCCAGGATCTCCATTCCCTTCCTAGATATTGATGTCACACCAGAGTTGGAATCTAAACCCTCTGCTCGTCTCACATAAACACTCCTTGCCCCATCACTTAGATGCTCCCACAGCTTAAAGTCCGACCTACAGGTTAATCTATACTTTGATAACAATTCTGTATTGCATTATTTGAAAGTTGCTAAGAGGGTGGATCTTACAAGACCGCATCACAAGAAAAAAAACTTTGCAACTATGCATGGTGATGGATATTAACTAGACCTATTGTGATGATCACTTCACAATGTATACAAATATTGAATCATGATATTGTATACCTGAAACTAATGTTTTATGTGTCAATTATACCTCCAATAAAAAAAATAGACAAAAAACAAAAAACTGTGGAATTTAGAATCCAACACATCCGGTCAAAGTCTGACTTTTGCCAGAGTGTAACCAAAGGCAAGTTACTTAACTGCTGTAAGATTTCATTTCTTCATCTGTAAGATGGGGATAATCAGAGTTGTAGTAAATATTAAAGAATAATGCACATGAAGCCTTTATCACAAAGGTTGGTCCCAAATATTTGCTATTACTATATATGTGCATGTCATTCCCCTTCTTATAGGGTTGATATGAAGATTAAATGTTAATATACTCAAAGAATTCAATGTCTCAGAAATAGTAAGCACTAAATATTAGTTATTATTACTATCATTACCAAACAGACCTAAAATTGATAAACTTTTGTCTCTACATTATGGTCTAATCTAAGCCACCATCTCTCACCTAGAATCTTGCAGCTCCTTCTAACTGGTCATCATGTCCTTTACCTTCCATGCTATTCTCTACAGCTAGTGACCTGGTCACTTCACTGCTGAAAACTCGTTGCTCTCAGGGTCGTTCACCTCAAGTGTCTTGAGGACAAGGGTGTGTGGTCACTGCAACATCTCTATCACCAGCCTAAGACCTAGCATATAGCAAATATGGGTAGCTTTTCTTTTCTGATTAAGGTTATTCATTTTAATTTCAGAAAATCTTTGCCTTGAAAAGTAACAGTAAAATATATACCAAGATACCTAGATAAAAGCACTGACTTCCCATCTAGTTACTACACTCATTTTTCTCTGTTGAATTCCTACACTGCTTGAATTTTCTTTTAATTCCGGTCCGTTAACATACAGTGTCATATTAGTTTCAGGTGTACAACATAATGATTTCATACTTCCATCAACACCCAGTGTTCATCATGAGTCTGCTCCTTAATCCGCATCACCCAATCACCCCTCCCCACACACATGTAGCTTTTTACTCATTCTTTCCCTTGAATCCCTTCGTATCTCTCATGGGTTCTGTATGTAAAGTACGTCTCAAGGCTTCAGACATACACAACAACTGCAATATCTCTCGTTCAGAGAAGTCTATGTGTCACAAGCACTACCAGCTTTAAGGGACATGTCCACCTGGGCCTGTGGCACAGTAGTCTCCAAGCGCTTACTGTGAATTCTATAAGGTTCATTCCTAAAGGTCCTCACATCTAGAATGGGGCTGGGACAAAAGAGTCCTAAGTACCCAGTGAGCGACTACCACTAGCTTTTCCTCAACCAGAGGCTGGACATGTGCACCACTTGCTGGTTATTTGGGTTGCCCTTGAAATCATCCCTGAAGTAGCTGGGATACAATAACTGAGCAGAGCACTCACGTAGCTGAACACAGATCACATATTCATATCAGAAGACTGGTACCTGGTGACTGATAGAATAACAATACAGTAAAAGTCTATGTGCCCTCACTGTTTTAAGTGCAATTACATCATCTCATTTAATCTTCATAATGACCCTATTGGTAGTATTATTATTCTCATGTTACACATGATGAGAGACACCAAAAGCTTAAGAAATTTGCCCAAGGTCTCCCAGTTAAGTAGCAGAATAAGGACTTGAACTCAGGCAGTCTGGTTCCAGAGCCTGCATTTAGTGCTGAGTTCTTTTATATAGATTATCAGTCTGAATCATCTCAAAAACCTATCAGCTAGATTTCAGAGGTATTAACCCCAAAAAAGAGAAAATAGATAATGTATTAAAGCAACAGGCACTTGGATAAGACATTAGCACATCTTGGTCTCATCTAAAATCTACGCATTCCATTGCAGATGCACATGCTTTCAGTGGATCATAAAAGAGAAAGAAATGTATATTACACATATATGTCACAGAGATGTATCAACAACCCGAAATTTGAACCAACGTCCCTGAGTCCTACGCCCCTCTTAGAGCCCAGGAATGATCTAAGACCCAGAGATGAGCTAGAAGACGCCAGTGTAGGGCGCCTGGGTGGCTCAGTCAGTTAAGCATCTGCCTTCGGCTCAGGTCATTATCTCAGGGCCCTGGGATCAAGTCATGTATGGGCTCCCTGCTCAGTGGGGAGTCTGCTTCTCCCTCTGACCCTTTCACCCACTGGTACTCTCTCAAATAAATAAAATCTTCAAAAAAAAAAAGGGGGGGGGAGGGATTTGGAAGAGCCCAGTGCTCCCCCTTGACCTCTTCTAACCTAGAGCCAGTAGTGCCCCCCAAAAGGTACATCTCCCTCATGTCAGAGAGACAGCCTCCAGCCTTAGCCCAGCCCTACTCAGTCAAGCCCTATTAGGATAGGGTGAGGCCACTCAGGCAAATACGACTTTGTACTCAAGGGATCAGCAACTAAGTCAACAAAATATGAAAATACTGTCTTGATCTTCTGTCTTTAGGTCAGGCTGACCAAGTCACATACCAGCCAGCAAACAATCTTCATTTAAATTTTAACTTCACTTTAACGGAAACTGCTTGAATCTGTTCTCTTCACTGCTCTTTCCCTGCACACAGCTACTTCGTAGGCCACACAAAATGCCCCAGGGCTGTGAAAGAGAGGTAGGCTCTTTACCTCCTAAGAATGGTTTGGAACTTATATGCTGTCTATTCTTCAGCTATTTAGCTAATATGCATAGCTCCACACAAGTCTTTCCCCGTGAATGTAAGAACATGAAAGTTAGTGCTGGCATCACCCCAACTGACATGCTATTGTCCAGTATTTTATTCCAGGCCATATCCCCCTCTCAGAAATTACATACTGCTCTAAGTTAATGCTTTTTTTTTTTACCAACATTTACCAGTCTTTGTTTATAGTGTCCTTCCTTGAATCTGGTTTGCCATTTGAGATAATTTTCCTTCCACCTCAAGAACACCCTGTAGATTTTACCTTTTCTAAGAGGCAAAACTTGCCTTTATCAGAAAATGTTCTTAGACCCCTTTCTTTAAAAAGTTCCACAAAGTGTCAATTTCCATGATAACAGTTCTTTTGTTCTCAACAGAGTGAATGGTAAGAATTCCAGGTTTCTGGCTTCCATTGTTGATGTTGAGAAGTTACCCATCCGGGCTGTTTTCTACAGGTAGTTGGTGTTTTCGCTCTAGCTGCTCAAGATTTTAAGTTGTCTGCATTTCACCTTGTCTCTAGAAATGAGTTGCCTTTTTATCTTGCTTGAAATTCGTTGGGATTCCTAAATCTGAGGTCTGGTGCCTTTCACCAAATTTGAAAATTTATCAGCCATCCTATCTTTGGACATTGCCTCTTCCTACCTCAACATCGTTGCTATTGTCCATTCTTCCTTCTTCTCTTTCCTCTTGTGTGGAATTCATCTGGAGAATTTGTTGAGATCTTCCATTTCACTAGCAGCCCTTCAACTTCTCCAACCTATTTCATCTAAGTTTTTAGTTCAACTTTGTCTTTTTCCTCATTGAAAATGGCTTTTTTCAAATCTGGATTGCTGTCCTCTTATTTTCAAGCCTGTTTTAGTTTGTAATCAAAACGTTATTTCATTACCATCTGTGTGACAATGCCGACATCTGAAGTATTTCAGGATCAGCTTGTGTCTTTCTATCCGTCCCTTTCTCTCATGGGGCCTTATTTCTTTGTGCATCATTATTTTGGAGTAGGACTGCTCATTTGCCTTAGGAGTATCTGTTGGGAACTGAAGCATTACAGGGATTGCAATTGCTTCTGGAAATCACCTGGAGGCATGACCAACTAAGTACCACTTTAAATTGCCCACCTACAATTTTTTTGGACCACACAGGCAGTGCACAAGAATTTGTACTGACAACCCACAGAAGGCCATCTTGTGGCTATGAATTCTCAGGAAAGACACTGTACTTCTTTTCCTTCCATCTAGCACCATGGTTGAGACAAGTAAGTCCCCTGCTGCTGCCTTCTGCACAGTTCATTTCTTATTTACCTTGACACTGAGGGTATTCCAGCTTTACCTGGAGTCACTTGTAAAACTGGTTTCCAGTTTCCCATACCCTATAGAGTCATTAAAATAGATGCTTAAAGTCTGCTGAGTTTGGCAAACACTCGGGGTAAAAGCTAGCTTTTAGCAATTGCTTACTTCTTAGGATTCCAGTTTTCACTTCATTTTGAAGATCCGTAGATTCCTTATTTTTATGCTTGCTCATCAATGTGTTCATAAGTATTATTTATAAATACTTTTACCCAGCATCTTGTTTCTGCTGAAATGACATTTCAGATTATCTAACCCACCAAAATGCCAACAGAAGCCCGAACCAGTCCCAGCTATACACACTACAGTCCGCCCACCCTTGATTCTGGCAAGAGTAGGTTTAAAACCACCCAGAGAAAGTTCACGAAAGATCAAAGCTAACCTTGCCTTCTTGCCTTAAAGGTGGAGGAAAAAAAGCTTGAAGAGCAGAGTAAGTGCCTCGCACAACTTCACCACAGATAACCCGTATTTTCTTTTTCTCAGGCACAACCACCTTAGGGCATTCAGACTGTGCTCATTAACAGAGTACCTGCGGAAAGACAGCAAGATAGTATCCCCTTCTGCATCCTCACTGAAGAACCTGTCCTTTTCAATGATAGAGATGTATACGGAGAGAAATGTAGCACTTTTTCCTCAGCTAAAAATAAAGCACCATGCTTACAATTATGTTTACGGCTCTTACAATGTATACTAACAAGTGTAAAGCTCTTGACTCAGTCCACCTGTGGATAGCTGGTTCTGGTCACTTCAGACCACATGAAGAGAAAAACTAAGTCAGGATATGATAATGCAGACAAACCAAAATGATTATTTTCATGCTTTCCCTACCTCACTTCCTCCAGCTTTCTCTCCATGTCTGCCTGTAACTTCCAGATGGATCAGCTGAAGAACTAATACTTTGAGTGACACTGTCAGACAACAGGAAAGTCAGAAGTCAGAAGTTATGTGTAAAAGAAATTGCCTCCTACAATGTCTTGTCTTACTTTCTTTGTGCTTTCTTGCAGTAGCCTGTCTTTCAGGAGTGATTTAAGTTTCCAGACACACCTCCTTGGCTTTGGCCAATGGGGCCACAGACTCCCCAGTTCAGGTACACTTTGTAGCCACAAGTGACACGCTTGTCAAAGTCAGCAACTCCAAAGCTTTGATTCTTTCTGCACTAACAGGCCCCGTATCAAGGACTAGCTTCACCTCTCAGCAGCCTAAACATTATCTGTAGGGCACAATTTGTAAAGATAGTAACTCTTTCTACCTACACACCAGCCTATCACTATTATCCCAAATTCGACTGTAAGAAATTCATTACTCTGAGATCAAGTTTTCCCTATGAATTCTCCCTTACTGTGATTATCATCTCACCCACCATGGAACTAGTAACAGCACCACCGGAGTTGGAGCCAGCCTTCCCGGGTTC
Source organism: Ursus americanus (assembly GCF_024610735.1). Classification (NCBI taxonomy): domain Eukaryota; kingdom Metazoa; phylum Chordata; class Mammalia; order Carnivora; family Ursidae; genus Ursus; species Ursus americanus. Next base: position 35,039,394 of record NC_142150.1, on the reverse strand, counting down.
TAGTTTGAGGCTAGAACCTTAAGCACGTCATTAACTAGATCAGGGTCTTAAGTTGCAATTAACTGACCACAGGCATCAGAATAACCCAGGTGACTTATCAATATCTCAGATTCCTGAGTCGCTTTTATTCTATCAGTTTTTGGAAATGGAACATAGGGATCTGCATGTTTCAAGCTTCCCAGGTAATTCTTGTACACTTGTTCAGATCCAGAAGATGAGGTCTAGTTGGTCTATTAAGTCTATCCATAAAAATATCAACATGAATCTCTATTATCCTGTACTCCAGATAAAAAGACCAAATTGAGAAATAATGATCTAGAAAGGCTGGTTGGTCCTTAGTTCTTCCTGGGGGAGATATTTCCACTTTGTAACAAAATACTTGAAGTTCATCAAGAATGAACAAGTGGCCAAGTGAGGTCATAGCTTGGAGCTGTCAGAAAGTATGTCACAGCAGGACCCGTTACAGTGAGCTATTTCACAAACATGTTCACAACCCCTCCCCCCAAAAAAAGCCTCACTGAGAGTGAAGAGTGTGGAGCATCATCTATACCCACTTCCAGAAAACAAGCCAGGCTCTAAAGGATCAAGAAGTACATCAGCAAATCTTGATAAAATCCACTGGATTCCTCAAGTTGATGTTAGTAGGAGATACCAAAAGGCTTCAAAAGCATTAAATCAGTGTCAAGACACTTAAGAGGTAGAGGGGATTTACAGATCATTCTTTATAACACCTTATTTTAGGTAGAGACAGGAGAAATGTTTTTAAAAGACCACAAATTAGGGTGCCTGGCTGGCTCAGTAGGTGGAGAAAGCGACTCTTGATCTTGGGGTCATGAGTTTAAGCCCCATGTTGGGCGTAGAGCTTAAAAAAATAAATAGAAGACCACAGATCTTAATCACATAGGATTCTCATGGATTGTAGAGAGAAAGTATCCATCTGTTTCATTCTCTAACTCTAATATCCACAATGTGTAGCACACAGAAAATGCTCGGTAAATATTTCATGAGATGAAACAAATGGAGCAGCCCAGGGAGGAGGGAGAAGAGCAAGATTTGTTTATAGCTCAGTATCAGTGGATAATAAACACAACAGAAATAAAGGCTATTCACCTGCAGCCCGGGTTTTCCAGACACAGAAAACCATCTCAAGTGAAGCTACCAAACCTCTTTGGAAAGCAAACTCTGATAGCTTTTTGGCTCTGTGATTCACCCTTCTAGTCTAAAACTACAACTGTTACATACAAGCTTTAAAAAGGACCAGCTATGGGATGCCTAGGTGGCATAGCTAAGTGTCTGCCTTCGGCTCGGGTCGTGATCCCAGGACTCTGGGATCAAGTCCCATATCGGGGTCCTTATTCAGCGGGAAGGCTGCTTCTCCCTCTGCCTACCGTTCCCCCTGCTTGTGCTCTGACAAATAAAATCTTTGAAGAAAAAAGAAAAGGGACCAGTCACAGTACTTAGATTTCCTGGTCTCACTAGCCCAAAGAAAGTTTTCATACCCAAGACCTAGTTCAACAAAATTGAGACATGACCATCATCAGAAGCTAGATTTTTAATCTAAAGATTGGGCATACAGCAAGCATTTTACATAAATTCTCAATTTTTTTAATTATATAACAGGAAATAGGGGCCCCAGAAAAATAAGTCTCTTTCCATAGATCTTAATCCTTGGCCTCTGCAGTTAAGACAATCCCTAGCAACCCAACAAGTGTTCGCTACCCATCCACCTATTATTTGGTAGGACACAAGAACAGCTACAGGCCTGTCCCTTGTCTTCTTACTAAAGGATTACCTGAAAAGCAACATTGTGGCCCAGTATTCAGTACTTATATGAGCCTTTTAGTTATACATTTTCTTATTTATTAGGAAGGCAGTTGGAGTTGGTAGCTTCTAACCTTCTAGTCATAAATGTTAAATGTTCAAGAGGGCCATGTATTGCAATGGGCTTTGTTCAACATTCATCTTATCAAATGTTGCAAAAGAATTCCAGTGACTAAGAAAGTAATTAATTCCTTGTACTTCAGTTTCCTATCTCTAAGTTAGCAGTAAGTTTCCCGTGCTCTACTTAGCCACATTTAATTTTTAAGAATCTTAAGAGGAAAAACGTTTCACACGTAATTAAAAAGAACATTGCTTGGTAAGAGTTGGCATTGAGCCCACAATAAATCCATCCTGGTATGTAACCCCTTCTGGCTGCTCTGGAGAGAAGAAGGACATGGATACACATAAGGAAGTAACCAAGATGAAAAGGAGGGAAGAGATACAGCTTAAAGTGAAGAAATGACACAGACCCCCCACATACACACTTTAAAAACTTTATTTATATAAAAAACTCATTTGTTTTTAAAAGCATTAACAAGAGAGAAAGAAAAACAGGAAAGGTATGGAGCAGAAGACATGCCCCTTAGTAGTGTTCGGTGGGGAGGTGGGATTTTTGGTTCTCTGGAATTGAATGTTTAGTGTTTTTATAAACAAAAAAGAAAAAAAATAGTTAGAGGTCCCCAAAAGCCCATGGCTGTTCTATTACCCACACCCCACCGAGAAAAAGAGCACCAGGAAAAGAGCAGAAGAGGACAAGAGAAACCAAGAGTGGAGCCAGGTCCAGATGGGGGCAATTTCCCCTGTGCAGTATGTTCTTAGGGTCAAAGAGAGGAAAAGGCTCCTTTTTGCCAGAAAAGGAGTGGGAAGAAATGGGAGGGGGGAAAGGGTAAATAAGGGATTCTAATGCATAGGGGAAGGGAGGGTGGTGGTGGGTTGTGCACTTTTCTCCTACCCCATAGCCTCAATATATAAGGGGAGGGGGAGAGAGAAGGATAAAGACTTCCAGTTGCATTCAACAGAGCTTTTAGATTAAGGGGAGGAGTAAAGGGCAAAAAAGGAGAAGAGTTTAAAAAAAAAAAAAAAACCAGCATAGCAGCTGATTCCTCTAGCCCAACCCACTAATAAACACTAACTGAAAGGAGGAGGTATTGGGGTGGGGAGCGGGGAAGGCAGGGAGGGAGGGCACTGAAGTGACTTCCCTCCAGCCATTTCAGAGATGACAGTAAATCTGGGCAACTAAGGAGTAAGAGTCACACCACTCACTCCTCCCACATTTTGAGATTCATCAGAACAGGATTTTTGCAAAATCCCAACCATATACTATTGAGCAAAAGCTGAATGGCTGAAATCAGAGGCTCTACTAATTCCCAATGGAGAATCTGAGGTTCTCTAGGTCACCTCTCCTTTCTGCTATTTAGGGCCAATAGTGGGTAAGAAAGCAACAAAATATAATTGCAAAATCATGAAAATGAGACCGCAGAGGCAAAGAAAGGCACATGGAAGGGAAGGAGGAGATGCACCCCAGGCCAAAGGCACAAAGAAGAGGCAAATCCAGGGGCGATCCCCACCTTTTAAGGGTAAAGGGGGCAGGAGTATGTACATCAAGTCCTTTTGTCAGCCAACCAATCCAGGGAAGAGGCAGGGGAGGGCAGGGCTATCAGGGTAGGAAAGGGAGACACATAAGGGGGGGGGGGGGGGGAAGCCAGCTTCAAAGCTTCCTGCCAGTTTCAGACTAACTGATTCATGTACATTCCTACTAGCTTCTCCTAGAGGTTCTTCTCCTCCCCAGAAGACATCTTTCTGCTCCTTCTCACCCAAAAAATCTTCCTTGATACAGTCTCCTCTTTCTACAGCCTCTTGCAAATGGCCAGACCAAGTCAGCAGATATTATCACAGGATGGGAGAAGAAGATTAAGGACAGCCTCAGTGAGGGGCAACGGCAGAGCCCAGGGTTGGCAGAAGGCTTGGAGAAGAGATGGAGTCTGTAGGTCCGTGATGGTCCCTGCCCTGGAGATGAGGAGAGCAAGGTTTCTTAATCTCAGTTCTAGGAGACCTTCACTTACTCAAGGGCCCTTACCAGGTGGAATGTGCCAATGTTGCCAGCCTTCTTTGATTCAAAAATAGTCATCAGGGATAAGGGAAGAGCTCACACGTCCCATTCTCCAAAAAAATAAAAGTCCCTTCCCCACCAGCAAAAAAAAAATCTTGATAAGAATCATCAGTTTATCAGAATGCTGGACACTGCATATACAGCATGTAACTTCCAATTCTTCCCATGGCTTCCAGTGAGGACTCCCACTCGTTCCCTCCCTCCATACAAGGCCATGAGTTCCAGGGAGAACTGGTAAAAAGAACTAATCTGCAGCAGTTTCTTGAGATATGCATGTAACTGACAGGCTTCTTGGGAGCAACTGGAGGGGATCTGGAGGGGGGAGGAAGGACAATTAAGCTTCACTGGAAGAAGTTAGGAGTTGGTGGAAAGAAGGCGGCCACTTATAAGGGCTGTAAGGGCAGGAGGCAGCCTGGCAGTTGGCACAATAGTCCAGCGAAGAAAGGGAAAAATCATCAGTCCATTTCACCACCAAAAAATAAAAGTACATATATTATAAGCTCAGATGTAGCGGAGATAGTGGTGCTAAATCTTCTGCTGTAGGGAAAAAAGAGAAAGAGATGTTAATAGGGTTGGGAATGAGGAGAACCAAACAACAGGTGAGCAAATCTGGAGGGAGGAAAGTAGCACATAATGGAGAATCAGATCACCAGAGGCATGTCCCAGACTCTTAAGACGCAACAATCAGAGAAGCAGCACCCCCCAAGCTCCAAATGGCTGAGACTAGGGTCTCTGGCCTGATCAGATCAGCATGATTGGCAAACTGCTGGCACACAGGGGCCTCCTTCCTCAAGACGATCTTGGGGGTGGCTGGAGGACATACCATGGAGGGGTTAGACACTTGGTCCCCCTCATCATCCAAAACCAACACATCCAACTCTTCCTCCAGAGATTCCTGCCCCTCGTCCTGCTGTGAACACATGCAATTTGTTAGTATGAGGTTAGGAAATAGAAACCTCGTGAGTTTGTGCCAGATCTAAGGGAAAATCCCAAAACTGGTCAACTCAAACAAAACAAGAGAATAGTAAGAAAAGGGCAAGATGTTCAAGAAAAGACAGGCACAGGAAGAGAGTAACGTATGAGAATAGATAAATTAGCATTAGTCACATCAGTAACACATTTATTGTCTTCCTTCCCCTAACCTGACCATTGTAGAATTATGACCCAAGAAATCCCAAAGAGAGTCAAAACTCCTATTTTACCTGAAAATCCCTACCGGGAAAGGATACTTACTGTCTTTCACTAGGTACTCTTTTTCCTATTTCACAAAACGTGGAGGTTTCAAAACAGAACTAGTCTTAGAAGGACAATAGTATATAAAAGAGAAATTACCATCAGGGGTGTTCCCTTCAATGGCTCCATTTCACCTAGATCCCCAGATCGATCCAGTGTTCTGTTGTGGTCCCCTCTCTCGTTCAGTGTGGAATAGTTGTTATCTAGTGAAAAAAGTACAACAGGATATTCCCTCTGGTGTACAATATGTATTAAGCAAAGAAGTGTGAATGAGGCACCCCTGTTGGGAAGTAAACTTTGTCAAATGTTCCAGAAAGGCATTAAGGTCTGGTCCTTGACTTAAGGTCCCAGACTTAAAAAGAACTTGTAGGACATAGATAATAAAGCTAAACAAAAGTGAGCTGCCTATAAATGGTATTGGAATTAAGAGGAGAGAGAGTGAGGTGCGCGGCCAACAGTCAGGAAGGACCTAACAAAGGAGACAGGACTTAGTTAAGCCTTTGGGGATGAAGAAAATTTAGCAAAGCAAAAGGGAAGGGCATTCCAGTAGGAGGTATTACCTGAGCAAAATCAAAAAAGTATAAAGAGACAAAATAGCAAATTAGACCAGGGGGCTGAAACAGAATACATGGAAGGAAGATGGAGAGGGAGCCGGGGGCCAGCCGGTGAAAGGCTTTAACAGTTTAAGGACCCACACTTGATTCTGTACTAAGTGGGGGTGGGGTGGGGGTGGAGAATTTTTTTTTTTTAAACCTTTTAGTATGTGGGAATGTGGAATAAAGTAGATGGATCTAGTTTCACTAAATCTCCTCATATCCTTATAAATGGAAATGTCCAGCCAATGAATGCTCTCCCAGGATGGTAAATGGTGAAGGTGCTAGAAAAAAACTGCAAGGCCAGACAGTTCTCATCCCAGTGAAATATTACTCCATGTCCTCAGGCAGGAATTAATCACCTACCTAATGATTTTGTGTTTGATCCCATACTGCTCATCTGAATTTCTTCCCGATCAGGTTTCTTATCTATACAGAGTCAGAAAGTTATCCAGGTCAAAAACCAACTCTTCAAATTCTATACTCATAAAAATTGCTCTCTGGTTGGTCCTCCCTCCCTCTCATCAAATTTTTACTGAGCACTCACTATGTGCCAGACAACTGACAAAGCCCTCATGGGACATAAAGAGATCCCTTTCCAAAGGACTCCTAACATAAGAAACCATTCACTCTAAGCCAGCAATTGTCACATTAATGGTCTCCAGACCCCTTTACAGTCTTAAAAATTATGAAGATCCAAAAAGCATTCATTGGTGTAGGCCATATGTATTACTATTTTGCTGAACTGAGAAAAATCCAGCCTCCCACAGATAAAACAATGGAAAAAGGAGAATTTTAACAATCTTTTCAGATAATTGTGGATATTCTTCGATAGTATACTAACACTCAACAAGTACAGTTCCTCTAAAGTTAGCAACACTATGGAACCTGAATCCAAACGAATGATCTCTTCATACTTCACTAAATTAAAATGCACTGGTCTGTCTTGCACTTTGAACGGGTCAATTACCCATGCATGATTCTGAAACATCATGCATTGGTCACTTGGAAAACACTGGTTCATAGCGTAATACAGATCTTCTAAATGTTAACACATTTCATTATCCTACATCAAAAAAAAAAAAAAATCACATTCATTACCATCACCACTGATTTCAATAAAGTCTTAAGTATTGGGGTGTTACCAGGTTCATAATGGCAGGTACAAGTTTGCCAAAGTTATCATTTTCACTTGAAAATTCAGGCAACAAGTATGGTCACACTTAATTTTCCTCAAAGTAACAAGCTCACTGCATTCATTTCTGAGAAAATATCTAGCAAATATCCAAGTCTGAAGAGCTGTAGTTGGTCTTTCTTTTTTTCAAGGAAAAATGGCATTCCATAAAAAGAGTGGCTAGTCCACTTAGAAACTCCAGCTATAGCGCCAGTGCTTTCCCTCAGGTCAACCATCATGCTTTGTATGCAGCATAGGATCTTTCAAGAAGATGTATGCTCAAGGTTAGAAACAGCAAAATTAATTTTTACAGCTCCATCAAGTACATTCTTGGGTGAAACTGGCTCTTCTTTTAAGTTGTGAGTCCACGCAACAAAGACTGTGATGACTGCTTTGGTCTGGTGTCACTGCCAGGGCTGCCGTAGCAAGTACCACCAGTGTGTACCAGCAGTGCGTACCAGCAGGGCTTTCGCACAATCGGCACAAACGTCAACAGACACGGGGATCCTCACACCACATTTCAAGAGCCCTGAGGCAAAAGCCAAGTGTCATCAAGATAATAAGGGTTACAATATACACTTCCATGAAAAAGAAAACATTTCATAAAACAAAATATGTAATTCATCTTTTGGGAGAAAATGTATTTGCTCACATGGCAAGTGTGTAAAAGATAAAACCACAAAGAGCAGCGGTTATCTCTGGGTAATAGAAGTAAGTGGTTTTGTTGTTGTTTCTTTTCTGGTTGTCTGTATTTTCTAATTTTTAACAGTCCATATGTTACTTGGTATTATGTGGGAATTTAAAAAGCAAAAAATAATCATTAGGTGATATATACATATATCAAATCACTGTGTTGTACACCTTACATTTGTACAATGACAGATGTCCATTCTCTCTCAAAGAGAGAATATGGTGAGACAAGGGTTCACTGTCCTGTCACTCTAAGTACAAGCAAGGATAGAGGATCCCATCCAGGCTCCTGCCTCGTACAATTCCCAGGTGAAGTATTATTACCCTCTATTAAAAGACCAGCTTATTCACTATTAAATATATATTCTACTCCTTAGGTAGTCTGTCCACTAAAGAACAGCAGTGGTGGAATAAAAGCAGAGGGGTATGCCCCCTGGATACTGCACCTGTTTTCTGGTTCCGGTCAATGAGAGGGAGAGTGCTGTCATCATATGAATGACTGCTTTGGCTTCGAGAAGCATTGTTTAGATTCACCTGGAGGCAAACATAAAATGCAAAAATGTCACAGAATACTGAATTCACCCACATCTTATTCCCCAGTGGGCAGAGACCTTTAGGGCCCTTTCTCAAATACAACTCTGACCGAAAGATGACTCATACAGGTTAAACATACTCTGTAGTGAAGTAAACTAGAATGTTACAGCTTCTATTTATGTTCCTGATGGTGTTCAGGAGACAACAGAGGTACCAAACACTCATACTATCAGAAGGTGACACAGTCTCTGGCAAATTCCTTCAAAGGGCATGGCAGATTTGGGGAGAAGTCAAAAAGGCCACCATCCTTCGTCACGACAGCACTGACAGCATGCTGTGATGCAGAGGAAGACCACAGCTGTTTGGGCAGCAAATGAAGCAGAGGCACCACTCTTTTGGGGAGGAGGTTAAAGTAAGCCAAATGATTTCCTAACAGAGACTTGGGATAAAGTAGGACTTAATGTGACAGTGAAGCAGAAGAAGCCGAAGACAGAGTGGTACCTGAGACCCAGGACAAAAAGGTACACGCCTCAGGCCCCAGAGCTACTCTACCTGGAAGTCTGATTTCTTCCATCCTTCTTTTTCCAGTGGCTTCCGTAGTTCCTTATAGCCCCAGATTGTCTGTAATACAAGTGCTGCTGCTCGGACTTCTTTTTCTGAACGGTTCCTTTTGAGGAAAGTAATACCAGATGGAATTTGGACGTAAAGACCTGGGAAGAAGCTGAGAACCTGTATTCTCTAATACAATGTAACAACAGAAATGCCAAAATGGGCAAGATCAAGTATTCACCAAGTTCTATATTCTGTCCCCGACAGTGACACAAAAAAAAGTTTGATGGAAAATCAGGTTATCAATTGACAGCTCAACATTAAGACAAAAAACAGAGCAACATCTCTTCACACTTCACATGTAAATAAGGGAAAATAACTTTATAGAAAAAAGCAAAAGGGGAGCGCTCCATCCTGGCAGGTTCCCTCTCATACTCAAACTCTTCCAGCTGTCATTTTAAGCATTAAACTCTCACCCTGATTTGTTGATCAACACCAGCTTCTCAATGCCCTGTGTCTCCCGAAGCTTTTTGGCAGCCTCCAAGTTCTCAGCAATAACCTCGTTGATGGTGTTCAAGAGAGAGACCACGGTGTCCTCAGAGAAATTCTGGGAAGAGCTCTGCTGCCCTCCGGGCAGATTCTTCACCAAGTTGGGAATAGCATGTTTACCTATAGCGTTAAGACGAAAGGAATGTGTGCAGGGAAAACAAGCCAAGTCCAGCTATGAGGAACTAAGACTATACTTAACTACCCTGATCACAGAAAACGCAGGTACTGTCCACAGGAATCAACTTCATTCTGCTACAGGATTATCACGCCAGAAGAGCATGGACCTGGAATAGCCATGAATTTATGGTCCTTCTATTCCTTTATTCTCTCCTTTAGTCACATTGAAACAACATGGATACTTTGTATCAAATATGCTAGTCTTTTCAGATAGTCTAATGAAAATAGTATACATATTTAAATTGTAATAGTTCAATAAAATAGTCATAATGAATTTAAAAACTGAGCTATGCCAAAGCCCACCTATATTAACTCTGGGGAAATTACATAACTTCCCTGACCCTTGGTTTCCTTATTCTATAAAAAACTGGACTTCTGTAAAACGGTCATGATCAATGAGAACATGCGGAAGTGTTAACAATGCCTACTAACAAAGGACATGCTTAATAAATAAAGCTGTTTCTGTTCTGCTTTTGAAGAGATATCACTTCTTGTCTTTCTAAGAACGATTAAACTGGAACCCTCGGGGTTGCAAACTACAGAGGGCTAGCTGGGATCCCTCCTCTGTCCTTTCAGTAATAAACTAAATAGCACCAGCCAGATGGAGGCTCTGTTCTACATGCTGAACTAATGGTTCACATCCAACCCCTTACCAATGAGTTCTTTGTTGCGAGCGTCCACGGCCAGATTCCTCAGTGCTCCAGACGCAGCCTTCACTACCCGCTCATGTTCACTGGTCAGGAGGTCGGCGATGGCAGAAAGAGCCTTCTCTTGACGCAGGGCAGAGCGAATGTATCGACCATACTAGAAGTAACACACGGAAAGAGATGGAACAGATTACAAATGGCGGCAAACTCGTTAGCTGAGCTCTCCCACCTCTAAATCCATTTTCTAAAAGGTACTCACCGTCCAGCGCCCAGCACACAAGTTCTGGATAGCTCCAGCTGAGGCTTCTAGGATGGCAGGAGTCTTGCTCTCCTTGAGGAGTGAGATGTATATCCGAACCACCTCTGGTTGAAATAAAAGCTCATAGCCTGCACAAGAAAGGGCAGAAAAACAGAGGCCAGTCAGTACTTACATGCCAGGCTCTGGCTAGTTGAAGTCCAGCCTCAGTATTCTGGTTTGATGGATTTATGCTTCTATACCATCAGGCTCCCTACACTCTCCCACCCACCCAACAGCCAACTCAGAGGCTTAAGTCCATACCTTCTTAAGAATAATTCATCCATGATAAGAGGAGAAGAAGAGACATCAACCCATCATATGCAACTCCTCTCTCTCCTTCCTCCTTTCCTCTTTTCTTTCACAGTTTACTTTGGCCTTAGCACTCGGGGGATTCATTTGTCCACTGACAACACTAAGGGTAACAGATTCCTCACCTAAAATGAATTGTTTCTAACTTAACTGAGTCATTCTGCCCACCTTTACTACGACTAAGTGAAAGTCCTATCCTAGATTTAACAACATGTAAGGTTTTTATATCCATGAAGAGCTATGAATTTTAAACCCACTGTACTGATAAATGCGAACCCCCAAACTGTGAGAAAGAGGCTTCTTATAACAGGTAATGATTGAGTCCTAAGAACTGTAGCGGTTACTTAGCGCACCTGTGTTTCTGGCCTACACTGCCTTCAGGACCTTACCCATCCTCCAATAATCTGAAAATTGCCAAAGCAAGCCGTCCTTCATAAGTTACTGCTACAATACCAGTTTCCCAATGCTTCGCCATCACTCTGCATCCACAGCTGGAGGACAGAACAGTGATCACACTGCACAGTCGAATGTAAGCTACCCGACTCATCTGTAGACTATGTGTATGAGATTCCTGGAGACTAAAAAGAAAAAGATAACTTACCTCGAGCTGGACTAGTTCTTTTGGGGAAATCCACTGTATCGTTCGCTGGATCCTCTGTGGGTTTTTTCCCTTTGGAAATTAAAAAAAGGAGAGAGGAGTAAAAAGTTTGAGAAAGGAAAAAGTCCACTTGGTGCACTTTTTATTCTTCAGTCAAAATCTTTTTGGATCAGAGATGCATCAAGAGGGGGAAAAAAAAAACACCAAAAAGAAAAAACAAAAAACCAAGATCCCCTCCCCCGTCCCAGCAGGTGGCTGCACAGAAATAAGGACAGAAAACAGGCAGCAGACAGGTAAGATGAGGATAAGCACCATTGTTGCTGTTGTCCTGAGTTCTGGTAACTGGGACTGCTGCCCAGGAGTAGCATGCCATGAGCCATTGGCTCCAAAGAGCTGAACTTGTTTCAGTGGTCTTCCTCAACTGAATTTTCCTACATGCATCCACAGGGAAGGGTTAGGAAATACCAGGGAAGCTAAAACCAAAGCATGCAAATTAGAAGTAGGGAAGCGCCTTAAAAGATTCCACTCACCTCTGGAGAACCACTCATCTTCCAGTGCGTCACCCAAGGTGGAAAGCAGAAAGAAAGGAAGGAAGAAAAACGCAGGAAAGCGATGTCAACAGGATCATGGGCAAATAAGTAGGAAAGCAGAAAGGAAAAGAAAAACACAGGAAACACAAAGGAGGAACGGGGGAGAAGGCCCCAGATTAGTTGAGTTCTCGTCCTTCGCTGCCCCCATACTGATACTAGTACCACCACCACCACCATTATCACCGCCTTGAATGAAACACACGACACAGGGAAGCAGCTGCAGAGCAAGGAGACATCCTTGACTAGGCAGACTCACATACTGCTCAGCAAGTATTTTGTACCTAAAGCTAAAAGCGTTCCTTCCTCTTCCCATCCTACATTAAAGAGCAAGGAACAAAGAACGAAGACTCACCTTTGCCCTTCTTGGCCCCAAAGCAACTGGCAGCATGTGGCCCAGTATTGTTGGCAACATTGGGAGGTGCCTCTTGGTAACGCTCTGCCTGTGGGATCTCCCGGTGAACTTGATAGGACAAATTCCGAAGAAGGCAAACACAGTTCTCCACAAGCTTGGAAACACAAGATAAAGGGGTCGGTGAACGAGGAGAATGCCTAGTATGATTTCCCAGCAAGTACAGGTTTCCATGATTCAAGTATTGAAATACTGATCCCCAAAAGCACAGCCCCATCCGTCATCACTCACAAAGCCTCTTAAGTGCACCAAGCTTCTCGAAATCCTTGCAGCCTCAGGCTAATGGAAGGTTTTCGCCACCATTTGGTGTGTGACACAAAACCGAGGATCACCCTGACTTTTTCCTACTTAGGAAAATATATAACCTTGGAAATACAGCTAAACGGCTTTAAAATAGATGATATAGGTGAAGGAAATTCTGAAGAAAACTGTTTTCTTCTAAAGTGAACATCTACTTTAGGGAACGGGGGCTGGTAGATACCTAATGTCACTTCAAAGCCTTAGATGGTGAGGTCTGCACTACAGGTACCTTCACGGTTGCTGTGAATGGAGTTCACTCAGCCATTAACTTACCTTGCTGTCCGAATCCTTCTGCCCAATCTCAGCCTGAACAATGAAAATGAGGGCATCCACTAAACCATCACATTCCCGAAGTTTTCGGCGAGCTTCACTCCTCTCTGAGCTGACATTCCTGAGGGGGAAGGGAGAGGCTTCAAGATGACTCATACTTAGAAATCCTCCCCTTAGTATCTTCAACATCTACAGCCACCTCCATACCTTTTCTTTTTACTGTAACAGTTAGTGAGTACTTATTATAAGCAAGGCACTGCAGTTGAGAGAAAGCTGAGTAAGACAATTCCTGCTTTCAGGGCATTTATAACAAGGCCGGGGGGAGGGGGGAGGGGAATGACACACGACTACGGAGGGTCCAAGAACAATACTTTAAGATCAAATAGATTATTTCTTTCTTTTGTTTTTTTTAAAGATTTTATTTATTTATGTGACAGAGAGACAGCCAGAGAGAGAGGGAACACAGCAGGCGAGTGAGAGAGGAGGAAGCAGGCTCCCAGCAGAGGAGCCCGATGTGGGACTCGATCCCGGAACGCCGGGATCACGCCCTGAGCCGAAGGCAGACGCTTTAACGACTGCACTACCCAGGCGCCCCCAAATAGATTATTTCTTGCACGGAAGTACAAATAGAAGAATGGGACAGAGCACACAGGGGTATATTCCAAAAAGAGAAAGAATATACTGCAGCATTTATAGGCTATAAGAAGAAATCAGGAAAACTTTCATGTAATAAACGCACTTTTGAGTTTAGCCTCAAAAGATAAATAAGGAGGGGTGCCTCGCTGGCTCATTCGGTAGAGCATGCAATTCTTGATCTCTTTGAGCTCCATGTTGGGTGTAGAGATTACTTAACATCTTTTTAAAAAAGAAAAAAAGATAAAGAGACAAGGGCACTGAAGAAAGAACACATCTCTTCCTTACACCACCACCCTTCTAGTACTTCGTACTCCTTTTTTTTTTTTTTTAAAGATTTTATTTATTTATTTGACAGAGATAGAGACAGCCAGCGAGAGAGGGAACACAAGCAGGGGGAGTGGGAGAGGAAGAAGCAGGCTCATAGCGGAGGAGCCTGATGTGGGGCTCGATCCAGAACGCCGGGATCACGCCCTGAGCCGAAGGCAGACGCTTAACCGCTGTGCCACCCAGGCGCCCCGAGTACTTTGTACTCCTTATGTTGCATTTGTTGCAGCTTTACTTGAAATACAGGTCATTGAGGACAGAGGCACAGACACACTTAAGCTCTGGACTAGACAACTGCCTTCCATGTGGTAGATTTTGAACAAATGTTCACAAAATTAAATGAACAAAGTCAAAGAGGCACAGAAGTAAGGATGTGCAGGCGAACAAGTAAACCGACATAGACGTATGGGCACACGAGCGAGTAGTGACAAAGGTAGGACAGGCTGGAGTCACAGTATGCAATATGGATAGGAATGGAAGCTGAATGACAGGCTAAAGAATTAAAAAAGAATTTCTTTTTTAAATTTAAGTTAGTCCTCAAAAATTCAGTCTTCATTCTCTCGAAGCCCTATGTTACCTAAGACAGCCAGCTGTGTTGGTGAGCACCGACTCCCACTCAATATGGCGTGGCTTGCAATCTTCATTAGGTTCCCGCTCCCAACCAGAATGTGGGATGATCACTTCATCTGTCAATGCATGTAGTGCATGGTCCACAATCTCCATTTTGATTGAGTCATGGGATGAGAGATTCCACAGGGTTCCTGGCAGAGACAACTCATCAGATAGCTCTCCAACACCCAAGACAGGATGTTTGAAGAATGCCAAGGAGAATCCCTTATTCTATCATTTCTCAGTCTTCCCCAATGAGCAAATACCTTGTAATGATATTCAAGCTTTTGTTTGTGACCCATGATAAGAAATATACATTATGGCTCAACATATACATACATACATGTACATCACGAAATACAGTTTCATAAAGAAAGCTTTACTATATATAAACAAGGCTCTCTGGGTTATCTACATCAGAGTTCCTCAACCTCAGTACCATTGACCTCTTGGGCCAGGTATTTCTTTATTGTGGGAAGCTGACCTGTCCGTTGTTAGACGTTGAACAGTATCTATGGCCTTTACTCCTTAGATGCCAGTAGCACTTCTGCCCTCCCAAGCCAAGTTACGACAACCAAAACTGTCTCCAGACATTGCAAATGTCCTCTGGCAGGCAAGGTCAGTCCTAACTGAGAACTAATAATCTATCCCACTTCTTGTTCTTTCTTCCTTTTGAAATACTGACTGGGATCCACAAAACCGTGCTCAATACACACTAATGGATCACAAACCACAATATGAAAAACAACTCTTCTAAAAGCAAGGATCACAAGCTCAAATGTCTACACATGCCAGGCAGGTGAGTCAGGACAAGCAGATATTTAAAAGAAATTACAAGAGAGTGGAAAAGTAGCAAGACACTCAGCTTCAGTGCTGGGGAGACAACTTGCTATATGGCAGTAGTTGGCTAAAGACAACGGAGTATGTTCAGGATTATTGCAAATGGGAGAACACCTGTTACCAGTCAGCTCGGACCAACTACTGTCAGGTAGCACAACAGATCCATTGTTGCCAGTTCTCACACATTTTTAATAGAAGCCAAGCACCTGGAATTTTAGGTGAAATCTTCTGAATTTTAAATATCAGCAACCAATTCTTTAAAATTTTGAAAACCTTGTGTGATCCAAACAAATCAGTGAGATGGATCTGCCCCAAAGACCACTAGTCCACAACCTTGAGTCAAATATAAAGGGGCTGAAAGTCCTTCTAGCTCTCAACATCTCTACGGGTCATAGTAGCCCCAACCCAATAGTTGCCCCTGTGCCGGTAACTCACCGGTGATGACTTCAGTGAGGTCCATATCCCGAGCCTTTCGGAGCAATCGCACAAGGGCAGGAACACCATCACAGTTTTTTATGGCAATCTTGTTATCCTGGTCACGCCCAAAAGAGATATTCTTGAGAGCTCCACAGGCTCCAAGGTGCACTTCCTTTTTGGGGTGGTCTAACAATCCCACCAGTACTGGGATCCCCTTGAGCTTCCGAACGTCGGTCTTCACCTTGTCATTGCGATAGCACAAGTGCTGCAGGTATGCAGCTGCATTAGACTTGACGGCATCCAAGCGGAACCCTAACATGGCTATCACCTCCGGCAGCTCTGGCTGTCTCCAGTTGGGGGGTGGTGCCCCCCCCTTACGCAGGCTATCCAAGCTTGCTAAACTTCCCCGTTCATGCTGGGCCAGAGGAGCCCAATAGTACTGGTCCGACGGCACCTCCTCACCAATCATGTCTTCATAGCTCCTACAGTGTTGGAAGAACCAAGAGGGAAAGAATACATCAAATTGTCGAGTCTGGTTTCTTGGTGAGCTCCCGTGACCCCTCACCTCCAAGGCAGGAGGCAGGAGTAACTTCAGCTCTAGTACTCTAGGTCTTACCTCTCCTTTGCATAAATGATATACTGATCAATTTTTCTTAAGGCGATAAGGGAACAATTTTAAAGGCATCTGCAGTTAGATTAAAACTACCATTTTCCTGTCAAGTTTACTAGCTCAGAGGAGAGTTAACAAGCATTCAGAGATGTTAATCACAAAAACAGAACCAAATCCTGACTGCTTAGCACTTAAATGATACCTGACAGCTAAGCTCTCTGGATAGAGACTGAAATAAACCCTTAGACGACAGAGTTAAACCAAAGAAGTCAGCAAACAATGTCTGAGAACAACTCTTACAAGCCTTCAGCTAAACAGGAAATGAGGCACTTACACACAGGAAACAGCTGCTGGGATTAAACCCTTAAACACACTTCTTATTTAAGCCTCTCCTTATCTTATTTTGGAAATTATAAAAGAGGAGATGATAAGAGTAAAAACAGTATAGGCCTTCAAGCTACATCATAGGGGGACCTGGCTTTGGTAGAAGTTTGAACATTAATTTTCACAGTTCAACCCAACGTCATCTCTGCTACTCAACAAATGTGTTCCAGATATGATTGCTAGCCTCCAAATTTCTAAAGACAATACCTTGGATTCTGTCAAAACAGAGGCTACTGAACACCACGGCATTTGGGATACCCAATGACTAAGAAAAAGAAGAGACGAACCAACGGAAGGTTTAGAGAAAGTCTCACCGGAGAGAATTCTTCCTAATTTCAGTACTACCAGCAACCACTAGAGGGTGAATCAGTCACACCATTATTTATTCATAACCACCAGGAAGGAAGAGACCCATTATCTGAGAGCTCATCTCACTCTGGCTCCCATAGGAGAGAGGAGAATCTATTGTGTGGAACTCTCCAAATAAGCCTGTTGTTTGTTCCACAAAACCCCTCCCACTGTCACCAAACCCTCAAAGTTAGCTGGAGCAGAGGCCCTGCCTCATAGCTGTCAACATCAACCACTCAACAGCAACTCTGATGGACAAAGCATTTAGAAAAATCTCTATTTTTTAATATCATTGAAACAAAATGAACAGGTAATAAAGCTAAGTTTTTGTTTTCTTTTTTTTTAAGATTTTATTTATTTAGTTGACAGAGAGCACAAGTAAGCAGACAGGCTCCCCACTGAGCAGGGGGCCCGATGTGGGGCTAAAACCCAGGACCCTGGGATCATGACCTGAGCAGAAGGCAGATGCTCAACCAACTGAGCCACCCAGGTGCCACTAAAGCTAAGTTTTAAAAGGAGGCTACTGAACAGTAATGTTAAGGAAGATTCCATTTCAGTAGGGGAAAAATAAAGTCAGAGTATGTCGAGTATGTCTACCTGCAAAGGAAAAAAGAACCCAAAGCAAGTGTACCAAAACGTTAACCATAGTTCTTTCCAGATGGCTGGTGTGCCTTTCTGCGTTTTTCCAGTTTTGTAGTGAGCATGTTTTACTTTCATTATTATTTTAGTATAAGCAATTACAAAAACAATCGCCACAACCAAGAAGATTTCAGTCTCTCAGTAGTATTTCCCACTTTTACCAGCAGTGGATCATGACATTCTTTCCTTTGTTTTACAAATAACAAAGCTGTGCCCAGAAAGATTAAATGACTTGCTTGAGGCTACATAGCTAGTGGCAAAAGGCACAACTAGAACTAGAAGTCTTCTGGTTCAGTGCTTTTTCCACTAATCATTCTGCCTTACTGTTTCCGTTTGACCTTGTATTACTCTCCTAGGCCTGGAACAGGAAGCAGCTAATGTTCTTGCTAGTCAAGCAGGTTTCCAAGTCCAGTGCCACCCTGGAACAGACCCAAAAACCAGGCCCAAAATGCTCTTTTTTTCTATCAATTGACACAGCAGAGAATGACCTGGCCACCCACACCCACCTAGGTCCAATCACTCTAATGAGGAAGTCAGGAAAGCAGACTTGTTAACAAGCAGACAGGCCAACGCCCTGGGCAGACTCCTTTGGTGATAGCTGTTATCTACCACTGCTTCAAGTCGCACCAGCTGAAGTCTGGTGCCCACCCTGCTGCCCCCTGCCCCAATAAAAGGTGAGTCACATGGGAGTTGAGACTAGCTGTCCAAATGATACAATACCTAAAACGTGAATGACTCAGGCTTAGATAATGGGGCCTCTACCCTAGGCCCAGCCCAGTTCACTATTAACTAAAGCTACCTAATATGAGGAAAACGAGCACCAAGGCATTTGCTTTAGAAGGTTAGGACCCCATTCAGAAATTCAACAGCTGCTAGGATATCCTTACTACCAAGACATCTGTAGATCTTCTCCTTTATTTCTTATCATTTTTCCTTGCCTGGAAAACACCATGTCTCTGAGTTATTCTAAAGCAGGGTTGGCAGCCCGCGGGCCAAACCAGTTTTTATACAGTCCCAGAGCTAAAAAGGGGTTTTTATATTTTTAAAAGGTTGTAAAAGGAGAACAACAACGTTCAACAAAAATGATATATGGCCTGCAAAGCGTATTAAAATAGTTCGATCTGGTCCTTTACAGAAAAGGTTTGCCAACCCCCATTCCAAAGCATTCTTTCAAGGCAAACCTTCTACCAGCCCAAACATCAATCACTCCCTTTTTCACATCACCAAAGAATCCCCCCAGATGAGTAGCAAAGTCAGAATAGGCAGCTGCTTAGTGACCTTTCAGAATGTCACTAATATACCACCCTCAAAGGATGCCACCCCCATTTCACTTTATAATCAAACATAGGAACCAAAACACAAAGTGTCAGGGCTTTGATGAGATCAAGGTTTATTTTTAACTTGAGACTAAAATCACCACAGGAAGGGTTCTCACATACACCCTTAACTGTCTATTCTGGCCCTGAAAGCCTAAAACCCTCAATTCTGTCTTACTACCAAACCAGATGCTGAAGAAATTCACAGGAGCAAGGGAGTATCCCACAGCCCTAAAGCATCAAGCTCCTTTGTGCTGCTGCCTATCACTAAAAGGGAGCCAGATCATGGGCAGAAATAGCAGAAACTCTTGGCATGGAAGCAAAGGCCACTCTTCAGGATGTACACCAGTAACCACAAGTCATTATCTATAGATAATCTAGAATATAGGCCTTTGTCATGAAAAAGACAAAAAAGCAAGTCAATATTTGGTAAAGTCACAAAAGGGAAGACACAAGTGTCTCTGATTCAAAAAAACACGTAGAAGGAAAAGGAAGAGCTACCCCTTTTCACTGTCTTGGTTTAAGACCCTTACCTTCCCCTTTTCTTCCCTACCTGAGTCGTCGGCGAGGGTCAGAGGGTGTCCCAGTCCGACGGGCAGTGCCATAATCGGACATCATGCCGTAATCCAGATCATCATAGCCCATGCTACGCTGGTCATCCTCTAGCCCGTAAGGCTCTGGGTGAAATCGATGCAGATCCACACTGCTCCCACCTACCCGAACCTGGGGCTGGGGCCCATACACATCCTGTCTACTAGGCGCCCGATAACCTTCCATGCTGGGCCTGTACCGCTCCTCAATGCGGGTCACGCGGGACAGACTGCCATAGTTGTCACTGCTACTTGGATAACCATCTTCATAGTGGCGGCTATATCCATCAGGAGGGTAGTGGAAGTTCCTGGGAAGGGTAGCAGTGCCTGCTTGGCCCACATAGGGACCAGGTCCCCCATTGCCATTCTTGCGGAAGTCACGCCCCAGAGTCTGGATATAGTTGTTAGAAACTGATGAGGCATCCACAGGCAGCCCATCTGGTCCCACAGGGACTGGCTGTACTGTCCGTGTTGTCACAGTCTTCACTACTTTCTTGACCTTCACGTAAGAAAGAGAAAAGAGTGAACCATATAAGCCTAAATTTTAGACCTCTCTAAGAAATGAAACAAACCCCTACTGCCAGCTCACTTTATATAGAAATGCCTTCCATTTTACCATCTACCCTTCTCTCCACCTTATAGGAAGTGCCCAGGCAGGAAATCTATGCCTATTAGGGAAGCTACTATAGACCTTGTAGACTTCTCCCTTCCCCATTCCATTCAATTTTCCCACCTCTCTTCTATCTTCCCTGTCCAGCCAGAGATCACTTTCTTTATGCCTTCACTACGGATCAATACTTTTCATCCACCCTAAGTGCTTAATCTCTCCCCCTCACCAATAAAGACCAGAGGAGGACCTCCTCTATTATCCCAGACCTTACACAAGACTTAGCTTACTGTGGTCTCTGTGCGCCGAGTAGTTCCATCATCAGAGGTCTCCACAGAGACAACAGACATGGCTCCCTCAGGGTCCTCCTCCGTGTAGGTCCCCACAATCTGCCCTGGCTCCTGCATCCTGGGAATGGTGCTATACACAAGGTGACTGTGATCCTGTACGGAAAAGCGGAAAAGGAAGGAATGACTATTAAGCCATATATATCAACAGTCCAACCCAATGAGAAGCAGTCACCCTAGAGACAGACTCCTCATGCATCTTCCATGGGCCCCAGGAGTTTTAGTGGGGTAGCTGTCCCCACCTTTTGAACTTGTACAAAAGAGCAGAAGATTTAAGTCCCCAGGTCTAGTCATTTAACAAATATGAACTGAGTTAACTATAGCCACTTCCACACCCAAGTGACAGAGACAGCAGATTTAACTTCCCAGTTCTGGTCGTCGACGTGAATATGAACTGTGTTAACTGTGGCTACATTTACATCTGAGTGATCCTTCAAAAAAGTTCACCAGTAAAGAACTTTTAAGATGAACCAGAAAATCACCCAAAAAAACCATCTTCTGACTAGCTCCGTTACTCTTTAGAAACTGCCTAAGGCTCAAGACCAGCCAGATTTCAGGTAGAAATAGAAGCATGCCCATTCCAGAAAAGGGATGCCATAACTGAGGGATCAAATACAGGATCAATGGCCATTAAAACTCATTCCAAAATACAACTACGTGTATACATTTAAGCTCCACTATTTTATTTTCCTAAATGAATGAAGCTAATTAATGGGTGGGTCCTTACAATGTACCAGGCACTTTGCAAGGCACCAATATGCTCTTATAGGCTAGGGAAGTAGGAAGAGAAAAATGAAGAAACCCAGACCTTGAGCCAAAGACATTACCTGGGGTCCGTTGAGTTTCAGATCTGAAAATTTCTGTCGCTCAAGGTCAGCATCGCCCACAAACCGGCCGTTCTGAAACATAGCCCACAAGAAGACAATTCATTTTGTCGCCTTCCTTTGCTCTATCAAATACAAATGATCTTTTTTTCCAAACAGGAAAAGGGCTTTCAAAAAGATATTTGTGGCCTGGAGTCCTTCTGTCAAGTACTTATAAAAGAACCACATCACTCCTTAGTTCTAGCACTTTCCTCAAAAGTGGCACTGGGCCTGGAACTGGCAGACTGGGTCTCTGGAACATAAGAAGGTAAGCTCCATGAGGGCAGACTTCTTTTTGTATTTTTATTTTTTGGTCAGTTTTGTTCAATGATATATTTCCAGCACCTTGAATAATGCTTGGCACATAACAGGCACTCAAAAACTATTTACTGAGTAAATAGCAGAGACTCAGGTAAGTCCTTAAAAATATAAGGAGAGTTAGAAAACCTAGGTTGGGGAGTTTCCAAAGCCTTCCTTATTGCTCCGTGCATCTTCGTGTTCTGCCACCACTGGAAACCCCCACATCCGCCAGCTTTTGAAAGAGAGATGTGAGAGACAGGAGTCTCCATTTCCAAGCAGGAAGAAAATGAGTACCCCAATTTTTCCCCTCAAGGAAAAACAGTTGTCTCAACATCATCATCACCAATTTTTAGAGCCATAGAACATAAGCTGCTCTGTTTTGAGCAGCAGGAAATAATCTAACAACATTATACTATGTAAAAATATACTTGACTGCTTCTCTTCCAATAGCAGCAAACAGTGAGATGCAGCCACCTTGGGAGACTTCCCCCACCCTACTCCCATTACATAGGGAGTGTAATGCTGCAGGGAGAGGAAGTTAAACATTACTTTCAGGAAGAAGGAAGGGTGTGGCTTCACTGCTGAACAGAAGTTAAAAATAAAAAAAAAGAGAGAAAAACCGAGTACTAAATCCTGGAATTCCCCACCACCTCCAAGCCTCACCAGTCCCACTCTCCCCTTTCAATATATATACCTCTCATTCCTAACCCTCTATTCTGGTTCCTATAAAAATCCTAGGAATGTTGCAAACATACTGCCTCGAAGTCCCCTAAATGGACTTTTGTCCTCTCACACAATATGCTCCTCAGCATGAGGGATCTTCTCTGTCTTAAAAAAATAAATAAGTAATCAATAGAAAGGACTATTGAAGCATAAGCACTGTCATTAGTTCCCACCGGAGATCTCTTAAGATGGAGTCTACCAGGCAAGGTCTACTCTACACACACACACACACACACACACACACACACACACAAAACCAACCTCAGACAGATTACATCACAGTGAAGTCAGACCAGAGAAACCATAGGAAACACAAGATACTTCTCGTTTCTAACACCAACTCCCCCAAGTCACTCACAGAATCAGCCAGCCCAGAGACCACTGGCTCCTGTGGTTATCTGGGTTAAATATCAGCACGATGCTCCTTCTCAAGCTCTAACCAACAGAATTACCAATGACCCCCTCCCTCCAAGACATGATTTGCAAAGCTAACAAAACAAGCATACAAGGACAATATGGAGCAGGAATACACAATTTATGGACACTGCCACACCTTCTGAGCAGACTGTTCCCTGAAGGAGACTGAACTGAAGCTGAAGAGTACAAGATGCCCAACCTTGCCAACCACTAAGCAGGCATTTATCTTCCTGAATGTTTGATACCAAGTTGGGGGGAAAACATCAGAGAAAACAGAAGGACCTTAAGTACAGCTCCAAACTACATAATCCACCACGACTAGAATTACATCCCAAACCAGAAACCCTACTTCGACAAAACAGGAAGTCGGATGGCTGCTTCTCGCCATACATCCATTCAACTCAGCAGAGCAGCAATATCCCTATTTCTTACATCAGTACTGGAAAGGTTCACCATGATACATGGGCACTGGGCAGCCCATCACCATGAGGCAAGTACTTTCCCAAGTAGTATTATAGCCTCTCTATGACCATGCCAAACTCCTACCTGCAGGTCTGATGGAGAGAGGGGTTACCTGATGCCGGCGGGTGAGGGTGCCGTTGGCCATGAGTGGGTTGGCATCTTGTGGTGAGACCCGGACGCGTTCCAGTTGCGCCGAGACGTGGCGCCGTTCCTCCTCCAGCGCCCGGGTCAGCTTCTCAAACTGGGCCTCTTGTTCCTTCACAGAGGCCAAGATGCTGGCGGTCGACTCCACCTCTGAGTCGTCCATGAAGGTAAGGGGCGGAGCCGCCGCAGGGCAGGGTAAAAAGGAAGGTGTGGATCACAGAGGGAGGAGCAAGGAGGGAGAAGTCCCCCCTCACTTCACACTACCGAGAGAAGGTAAGGGAGAGGAGAGAAAAGGTCACAGGTCAGAGAAGACAGATGAATCATTAATCCCAGAGCCAAAGATGCCCTCTTGTGGTTTTACTGCAACACAGAAAGCCAGCCACCACCAAGCCTGGGAGCCCATCACCAGTGTCCACTCAAGCAGGATCCTTTGCCCACTACCCTTTAACACCTCACCAGAAATAACCATTGAATGGAAAGGTGCAACTAAATCCAAGTCTACGCTGTTGGCAGGAGAGGGAGAATATGGCTAAGGGCTGTAGTCATGACAGAAGATTAATATTAGATTATTTTTCCCTGGAAAAATTTGCTGGCATTAACTCAATGAAAGTTGTAACTCCACAGTACACACCAGCACTCACTGTCCTGCAGGGGCAAGCCATTTCTAGAATTAAGGGAGCAGTACGGACCTACAGATCTTACTTACATCCCCAAATCTGAACACTGAAATTGCCTCAGTGGTGGCAAAATTTACTAAGTGAATATGCAAAGTGAAAATGCTCATCGGAAATAGAAATAGTAAAATACTTCCTACCATCAAACGCAGGTAACAAAATGAAGGCCCTCATATTTAATACATTTATGAAGGAGTCTTTCTTTCAAGACCTTCTATAATACTGAAGGCAATCCGTGGGCCTTGGCTAAAGGAGACATGAGAGCAGTAAAACCACAAAAAATTCTTATGTAAAAAGGCTCCGCTTGCAGCAACCTTCACCTCTTTGGGGAAAGAGTAAAATGAACATTAGGCTCAAACTCTGAAATTGCCCCTCGAAGTAGTTCACATTCTAACCTCCAGACAGTCAATGGCTGGGAACTTCCTACATCCCTGTTATCCTGCAGAAAGCTCTAAATAAACCAACTATATTTTTACATCTTTACTTATTCCAACTCGGGGTAAATATCCAAGTATCTAGAGGATTTGTGTGCTATTTATACAATGTATGATTGTTGTATAAAAATGAAGAATTCCCCATACCCTACTGCATTACCTGCAAGTTGGCCAGTAAGTGGGGGGCACAGTAGTCACATCACTGGACTCCATAGGGTGTCTCGCTTACAAACTGGCTATAGGAGACTTTATGGCCAGTCCAACATACACCATGTCTAGAAGTTTTAAAATAAACTCTCTTCCCCTATTTCCCACCCTCTTCTCAACCCCCTAAAGAAAAAAGACACTTTAAAAATTTATTCTTAAGAAACATATTTCCATACACACCTGTTAAGAGAAGGTCGTAACTGATTGGTTTTAACACAGAGAACAGCCCAGTCTAGATTCAAAATATCATGGGAGAAGCATCCCAGCCACCACAGCAAGGAGGAAGCAGGAAGGAGAGAGCTGCAGAAATATTTGGAGGAAAAATGAGATTGAGAGGAAAATAAAATATACACAAAACATTAAAAAAAATAAGAGGAACAGGGCAGGTATTGGGAGAAAGACAATCTGGGAATGGAAGGGAGTCGTGTAAAATATGACTTGGAATTGCTTAATGTGACAAATGCCCTTTGGACTTTACTCTGTCTTCAGATACCTGGACCTTGGATGTAGTTTTTATTAAAACCTGTATTCTACTGTCATGGAATACTTCTGTACAGAACCAGGTGTAGGTTATACTATAGATAAAAGTTCACTTACCCCCTATTCCCAGCAATCAAACTGGGGGGAAAAATTTCTGTTGTTGAAATTCCCTTCCCCCTCCTTCCCACCTCTAAGGCAGAAACCTCAAAGCCCAGTCCTAGCATGTCCGCAAAGACACTGAGAAACCAACGCAATAGTCGTAGTGAGGAAGACATGTGGGGACTAGCCTAGGCTGAGCCTTTTGCTTCAGTTCCCTTTCCCACGCTCCCCACGGCCCTACCAAACACAAATGCTTGGGCCTGTTTGCTTTAGAGTATATGCAGCATTCTGCAAGCAAGAACACCCAGAGGAACAGATAGACAGGTGTCCAATAAAATCCCTAATTAATTCTCCGCCACTAAGACTCCTTCCAGTGGATCCAGCACCGAAATCCAAGAATGTGGCAGCCCTTCTTTAAATTCCTCCGACCCTGGCTCCGGGCTCCCACAGTCACTTATCAACTCCTGTTCTTCCTTCCGGTCTGTTGCTGAGTTTTCGTATTCCCACCGTACACCCCAACAGGCCACTCAAACATCTTAATAAGCAACCTCATTAAAAAAAAAAAAAAAATGCTGCTCCCTCCTCATCTCTATTGCTTCATTTTAAGCACTGTCCTTATCCGCTATGAACGTTGACCTATGATCCTTCCACACCAATAGGACTCTTTAAGCTCAAGAGAGATTCTTCCAGTTCTAGATTTCAACAGCGCCTGAACTGCAGTTACCACTCTGGCAGCCTCCGCCCTGTAATCTTCTTTGCTAATAAAAGCCCAAACTACCACTATTATGGGGCATACAGTGACAACACTCCCTGCTGCAGAGAAACTGTTTGTCATCCTGCCGTAAACAGCTACTTTCTACCCCTACAACTTTAATTCAATAAAGGGAGTTAAGGAAGGTTAGTAGTTAAACTACCCAGGGCTCTAGATACGCAGGATCTTTTCCCACCCTTCATGGCTTTAAAGGCTGACCACCAGGCTCTATTTTGGAGAAGAGGGCAGCACAGTTAAGTAGAAAGAGAGGATCAGATTCCTAGGCCTAATAGGATCAGGAGATTTTCTGCCTGAAAGAGGGCAGAAGCAGAGGCTGTGTAGGATAGGATGCAGAAGACTAGTCCCAGTCCTAGCTCTGTCACTAGCCAACAATGGCAGAAAGTCACTGCCATGTTCTCATCTGAGCAGTGCCAGCATCACCAGCCCAGTTTAACTGAGAGTTACTAAGAGGATCAGGTGAGATAATGTATGTCATACAAATGTGAGGTATTAAGTTGTTTCAAGAGTTAGTTTCTATCTCCCAATTATATTACTTAATGGCAATGCCTCAGCCCAAAACTATTTTGTGAACTAGTAGGTGAGACTAACCGGATCAAAAGTATAACTGGGTTCTAAGGAGTGGATGAGCTGGCTCCCCTACTCCAACTCTATTTACCAGGAAGTCCCACCCAGACCAGTGTTTCTGGGACACAGAGTGCAGCATTACACATCTGCTATAATAAGTTCTTGACCCCTTATTTGAGGCCTTAGCAGTTTATGACCACAGAGAAAGGGAAGGTGAAAAGAACTAGCAATTACTGAGAGTTTTACATTTATTATCATAGTAATACAACCCTAAGGAAGGAAGTTTTACTGCAAATGAGAAAATAGGCTCTGGGTGAAGAAATTACCCAAGGTTTCGGTTAATAGCAAATTCTGAACTTAAAGTCAGATCTATTCCATTCCAAAGAATGTGTTCTCTTTCTACTACATGCTGTCAAGTCCAGAAAGTACCAGCCCAGTATAAGATGGACAGTCCAGCCCTTCTCCTCCACAGTCCTTGCACTTTCTGCCCAAACATCACAGGAAAAAAGCGGGGGGGGGGGGGGGACTTCCATTTTTCCTTACGTTAAAGGGTTATTTGTAATGTCTACATATAAGACATAAGTGGGAGAATGGAAACAAATGGGAGGAAAAGACGGAAGTGGGGGAAGAGAATGAAGCCGCTGGCGAGCTACAGTACACTGCCTCTTCACAACTCAGACTTTAGGAGTCTTCATCCATGCCATACGCATAAAAATTATGCTTTAAACCAGAATCTGCAAACCATTAATGGACTTTGGCAATTAAAGTCACAGGAGTCCAGGCCAACACCTTTCTTAAAAGATTTTCAAATGAATTACACTGACTCTCACTACAAAAAGACCATCACAGAATTCTCAAAGTGAGGAGAGAAAGGCCACGCATAAAGTGAGCCCTGACATTCCCCTAAGACTAGACTTTCCCCTAAGACTATAACTGGTTTTACTTGTAACAAGCCATAGGTCCTATAGACCTATGAGTCTACAGCCAGGCTCCAACATTCAGGCGATGACAATGGTAAGAATTCAGTCTCTTCTGTAAGAAACCCAAACCAAAAGTTAAATTGAGTCAAATACCCAGAAGGACCAGAAAGACGATGCCAACCAGGTGGCTGGGTAGAAAACATCACCAATAACACAGTCCCTGGAATGGCCTATTTTACTGTAACCTGGCCATAGGAATGTAATTTGGAAATAGGATTCTTACAAGTTATACAGGCTTTAGAATCAGACTAGGTTCAAATCCCAGGTCCACTGCTTCTTAGCTATAGAACTTTGGTCAAAATACCACTTAATCTCTAAACCTCAGGTTCCTTTTCTGTAAAATGGGGGAAATAAAATACACCTAACGGTAGTTGTGAGAAGTACATGAGACAATACATATAAAGTGCTTAGAAAAATATCTTGACACACAGCAAGCTATTAATATGGTTACTGATACAAACACTACCACAAATAGCTAACACAAGGGACTAGAGCTTGGTGGTGTTAATGGGACTTTTGAATAAACCACACATGTCTCCACATGCTCCCCTCCCTGCTTTACAAGTAGCCCAATAAACTACAGGAATTCTTGACACTCTCAAAGGGAAAAACAAAATAAAATTCCAGACTAGGGGTCAAAAGACCTGGGGTTCAAGTCCTGGCTCTGCCCAAAAATAGCTGTGAGAACTAGCTTGCAGGGGAAGTTATAACCCCTATAAGCTTCACTTTTATTACGTGTTAGGGTTTAGCTTTAATGGCTAATATATGTAAAACTATAGGCTGGGTGATTGAACGTCTCTCCTACATCCATGCTATTCTGATAAGTGTATCCAAAGACATGACCAGAATTAGGCAAGCTAGCCCTTGTGGAAAGAGGAAAAAGTATTTGTCCTCAGATGGAGAACTCTAAAACCCCACAAAATAGTCTTTGGGTTTCTTAAAGAAATTTTATCTTCTGCAGCCAATCCCAAAGCCAGCTCTCCTCCTTCCTTTTTATTATTAAATCAAAACCAATGTCACAAAGTGATGCCTTCCCTCCAAAAGCAAGGATAAGCAAAACTCCTCTTCTGCATCATCCTAGGGATTTCACATGGCTACTTTAAAAAGCACACTGAGGGGCGCCTGGGTGGCACAGCGGTTAAGCGTCTGCTTTCGGCTCAGGGCGTGATCCCGGCGTTATGGGATCGAGCCCCACGTCAGGCTCCTCCGCTATGAGCCTGCTTTTCCTCTCCCACTCCCCCTGCTTGTGTTCCCTCTCTCACTGGCTGTCTCTATCTCTGTCAAATAAATAAATAAAATCTTAAAAAATAAAAAAAAAATAAAAATAAATAAAAATAAAAAGCACACTGAGCCTCGCACTGAAGAATACCAATCAATAAAATACAGCACCTGTAACACCACAGAGCTGTACCACGTAACGCTCAAGCCAACAAAGGTAGGTCTTCTAGATCCCTAAAAGGCATCTGTTTGCCTAAAATGGCATGTGCTCCAAAATTCAAAGCAATTATTCCTGTTCAACCATACACACAACTAACAGAAAATTGCCATTTTATTTTTAAATCAAAGGAATGTATTTTGTCAATAGTTTTCTCTGGCTTCTTATCACCAAGAGTGCTTGTACCAGAGTCCAAGGTCTAAGCGCCCCACCTACCACCTGAGGTTCCACCATCCCAAGCTCAGTGAGAACAATTCCAGTATTCCCTCCGTTTGTTAGGAAGACCTAACTCCCACACTAAGCCCCAGTCCCTGGACGTGATCCGTACTGAGACCTAAGTACTCTGCTCACTTCGGGATCTCAACCGACCACTTCTCAGAGTTACAACTGATATTCCTGAAATGGCCTTCTCTTCGGTGTTAGCAGTTTCTGAGCGTCCCTGTGGATTTGCCTGATGCAAGGCCCAGCTTCTCCACTTAAGAGCACCCAAAAGGCAGACTGGGGACTTTCATTTTCACAGCGAAAGACTAGATCTCAATGTGTCCACCATGAACCTCTCTGATGAATTAAGGGAGTCTTTGACAAATCACTGTCCTCTTAGGAAAGAGTGATACTTCTGATTGGAGTTTCAGAGAAAAGAAGGAAAATAAATATATGAACGTTTTCCTTTTTTAAAAAAAAACTACTTGTTAAAAGGAGGTTAAGCTGGCAATCTCCAGAGATCAACAAGACACCTTAAACTCACTTCAGTCTTCTTATCCTGACCCAAAGTTATAATCAGAATTTAGTTTTTTACTGTGACTTTAAAAGAAAAAAACAAAACAAAGCAAAACTCCATCATCTTGACCCTAAATTCAGAAACCAGATGGAACATTCTCCTTGTTCTCTTTTCCCCTACCGAGTATTCTGGGAACCCCCCAAACCATAAACATACTAAATGGCTGAATGCTGGACTGGCTTTGAAGCAAAGGAAGGGTGTGGCTCTCAGCTAGTGAGGGGCCCAGGACTGAAAGGGTATGGAAAGAAACAAAACCTGCTTCTCTCTGGGGCACGTATGACACACACACAGGACTGGTCTAACAAGTCCTTCTGATCTCTCAGGCCAGGCCGCCTCCTTCTCCACCCCCATTACCCACGTGCCTCTCCAAGGCCCTCCACTGGGACAGACAGCGCTGAATTTTCTCTCAATCCTGAAAGTCTGAGATACATGAGTTACTTACCTGGATCCCTGACGCAACCCTGCCAAAGGAGCCTCACCTAGCCTTATAAGGAGAAAGCAGAGCTTTAGGGAGAGGCCGATAAGGAAACAAAGATAAGAGGGAGGGGCAAAAAGAAGGAGGTGTCAGACTGGAGGAAGGGGAGAGGCCAAATGCCTTTCTCCTTCCTACAGGAGAAGGGAGAAAAAGAGGGAGGTCAAGTACACAATGGGAAATGAGAAAAAGTCTAATCAAACTGGGAAGGTATTGTGTAACTCCTGTGTCATAAAGAGAAATCCTAAAATTAACTAGGATACCTTATACCCGTCCTTACCCTAGGCTAGAAAAAAAAATTTCATGGAAAAAAAGCTTAACCTTAGGGTTTTCTAGAGGTCACCCAACTGTTTGAGCTCACATTCCTTTTTTAAAGAGGCAGCTTCTCACCAAACCCCCTTACTTTCTATCTATGGCATTTTCAACATTTCCTTGCTCATCCTTTGTTTTCATTTTTTAAGATTGATTATTTATTTATTTATTTGTCAGAGAGAGAGAGAAAGAGAACACAAGCAGGGGAAGGGGCAGAAGGAGAGCGAGAAGCAGACTCCCTGCTGAGCAAGAAGCCCAATGCGGGACTTGATCCCGCGACCTGGGATCATGACCTGAGCCAAAGGCAGACGCTTAACTGACTGAGCCACCCAGGCGTCCCTCTTGCCCATCCTTTGACGGTGACTTGGGAAAGCTGAAAGCAAGTAACTGAGTCACATTTACAGTCCTGCTTCCTCAAAGCACTGGAAAGAGCAGTAAGACACCCCGCCATCAGGTTTAGAATATACACCCCTTTTGAGACAAACAACAAAGAGTCTATGAGGAAATCAGAGAAGTGTGAAGGTCCTGTGTCAGCTATAGGACAGAGTGCTGAAGGAAACGTTTTTCCCTATCTAAAAGAAAGAAGAAAATCTGACTTTATAGGGGAAGAAAAGTTGTAAGTTATTGATTAGTGATCTCCCCAAGTTATCACACATAATCCTCTCAGCAACCTCTGGGATGACACTGGCCCCTTTTTATAAATGAGTAAACTGTATGTCAGAAGACCTCAGTATCCTGCCCAAAGTCACAGAGCCAGTGAGTGGTGGAAACGCATCTGTTCTGCTCCAAGTTCATGTTCCTTCTTCCTGATAGAGTACAGGGGGTATGAACTTTCTACTCATCTTGTGGTTAAAAGTCATTCTAATTCCAATAGAGAAGCTGACCAAGAGTAAACTTTTGAGGGGGGCGGATGGTGTGGAAGCAGATAAACTTTTGGGTCTTACCTACACTTTATTTTTTTAAAAAAATTTTAAAAGATTTATTATTTGAGAGAGAGAGAAAATGTGCACGTGAGCTTGGGGAGGGGCAGAGGGAAAGGCAGAGAATCTGAAGCAGACACTGTGTGCTGAGGTGTGCTGAGCTCGGAGCCTGACACGGCTCGATCTGACTGACCCTGAGATAATGACCTGAGCTGAAATCAAAAGTGGAGTGCTTAACTGACTGAGCCACCCAGGCATCCCTGGCTCTTATCTTCATTTTAATGAGCAAGAACTTACCCGATTCTGAGGAAGAATAGCTTGCGATCTACCTCAGATTTCCCATTTTATAAAGGAATAAGAATTCAGGGAAAGGTGCTAGGGGCAAAAGTAATACAACTTTTTACATAATCACCTATCCTTCCACTGGAGGGCCTGCTCTAGAAATCTGGCTACATGCCACATTCTCAAACCATCCCTACCTCAAGAAAGAAAACCTGATCACAAATATCCCTACTCTCATTTTTAAAGTGGCATCTCACTAAACCAAAAGCAGAAATCAGAGTTGGGTAGGAAACAGAAGGAACTAGAAGCGGGGAAGATTGTGCTGGCCAGCATCAGAACAGAGGGGAGGGATTGTTCTAGCGGTATGTTAGCAATCTGCCTCTGGGGCAGCTGTCCTCCTGGGCAATCAAAGGCCGGTTTGTGTGTGTGCTCAGGGACTAGCCAGCTTGGCAAGAAGTTGAGGACTCAGCCACCCAATCCACAAAGTTAGAAGAGATGCCTGTTTCACAGCTGGAATGGACGGCAGGGAAAACACAAAACAAGGGGGGAAAGGAAGGAGGAGGGGCACAGAGAGTGCTACAGGTGCTATTTCAGTGGGGGTGGGGGGTAGGAGAATCCCAGGAAACTACCAACCATTCCCTAGTTATGTGCAAACAATGAACTGCCAATACCTCCCAATACTGAATCAAAGAATGGGTAGATTTCTCTAGCTCTGTGTGTAGTAGGGTGCCAGCTGGAAGGGTGAAAAGTAAAATGCTGGGCCCCAGCATCGCCTGTTTCTCTCTGTCCCTTTCAGACCCAACAAAGTGTCTGCAATACAGAGTGAATAAACATTATATAAACAAACATCTATCTCTTTCTAGAATTCCTTTCTTAATTAAATCCTAGAGATCTATAAATAACAGTAACACACATAAAACTCAGTGAAATTCCCCAGTGCTAGGAGATGGAGGCCATTTATATAACTCAAGTGCTGAGACGCAAAAGGCCAGTCAGAATTCACACTCCCTAAACCCTCGGAGTAGCTAGATGCTCGGAGACCCATTAGACACACAAAGGCTGCTCTCTTCTCAGTAGAGCCCTGGAGCAGAGCTGCTCTCCAGGGACAAAGAGATTTCACAGGAGAACCACAAAGACATGGCCCCTCTCCGTTCCCCCACTCCCAGCTTTCTCACTTCCTGTCACAGTAGCACCAGACCACAGTCTCCCAGAAACAAACAAATACAAAGTGCTGGATTCTGGGCTGCAGGCCAACCGCATTCCAGGGCATCCTGTCTACCAATCACCAGCCAGAGCTCCCACTTTGCCCTGCTCAGTTCCTT
Organism: Ursus americanus; assembly: GCF_024610735.1. Lineage (NCBI taxonomy): Eukaryota > Metazoa > Chordata > Mammalia > Carnivora > Ursidae > Ursus > Ursus americanus. Next base: position 35,006,236 of record NC_142150.1, on the reverse strand, counting down.
ATCATGTTCGGGAAAACAACCCTCCTCCCTGCCCCAAGCCAACACTACATAGGACAAAGCTAAGGCCTTTGAGAATCTCAGAAAGACACTGTGTGTGGATCTAAGGGTTTCAAGGGGGTGAGGGGATTTTTAAGATTCCTACTTGGCAAGTTTCTTCAATTTGGAAGCACGGCTTTGGGGATTTTAAAGCTGCTGCTGCTGCTGTGATATTCAGTTCCAATACATGTGATACATCCCAAAGAAAACTTCACGATGGCAGTCTGATTGCCACTCTGGATTCAGTCAACGGAACATTCCCACCTGGAGAATGACTTTAAAACACATCCTCTGTCACCCATTTCCACTGTTTCCAGTCTTTCAAACCCTTTTCCCCACAAGCATAAAGTTGATTCTTAGAGGCCCCACAGAGAACAAACAAAGGGAGCAGGCTCCACCCTACAAAGAGGCAGGATAAGCACCAGCAGGTGCTGGGAGCAAAGTTCTCTACCTCCTTAGGGAAGGAGGGGAGGACTAGAATTGCACAGTAGTCCTGGCAGCAAAGAGGTCAAGACAGCAACCTCAGCCTTTCCTGCTCACTACTCCCCCTGGAGTGGGTCAGGGACTATAGATTTGGAACCTCTTCTGGGGGCGGGGGGAGGGGAGGGAAGCCTTCCTTTCTAATAAGGGTCCTCAGCTACTTCCAAGAATGGGAAAAATGATGCATTCTTCTGTTATCTTGTACAAGCCCACTGGACGTTGGCCCTAAACCCCAGAAGCAAAGATTCAGATAGAAGTCAAGCTAATCTATTAACCAGAGATTCTTGAAATCCAAAGGAACACCCTTTGCCCACAGGGCTCAATTCCCTCCGCGTGAAGCACAGCTCAGGCTCAGCACAGTTCTCCAACCAGGGTACTAGTAATACGCTATCATTTCTCATTGCTTCTTCTCCTTTTCTTTCCCCTAAAAACTCCTTCCCCCTTCTTGGATCTGCTAGAAGTAGTCTGGGCTGAACCGTCATCTAGATAGTATATGATGCAAAAGAAGCCTAAGTCTGAAACAGCACAACTTAGAAGGAATTAACTCATATCTGGATCTGGCATAACCAGGTAGAAGGAGGTGGGGCAGGAATATACACAACAGTCAGCCATTCTAGGGCTGGGTAGAAAAATGGGTATTTAGCAACACTAGGCTTTAGAACAGAACTTCAACAGCAGAGCCTAGCCACTGCAAACTATCACTGAAGCACACACACAAAAGTTTAAGATCCCTTACCTAGCACTGAATCAGACTAACTCCCTTTTTCTCTCAAAAGTAACTGAGGGGCGCCTGGGTGGCTCAGTCGGATAAGGGTCTGTCTGACTCTTGATTTCAGCTCAGGTCATGATCTCAGGGTCAAGATGCGTGTCAGGCTCTGTGCACAGCATGAGTCTGCTTGAGGTCCTCTTCCTCTGCCACTCCCCGTGCACACACCCACGCGCGCTAAGTAAAATAAATATTTTTTTTTTTAAAGAATAACTGAAAAAGTAGTTCCAATTGTTAGTATTTTTTTTTTCTTAAAGATTTTATTTATTTGAGAGAGAGAGAGGATGAGTGGGAGGGGCAGAAAGAGAGAGAATCTCAGGCAGACTCTGCCCGGACTGCAGAGCCTGACTCGGGGCTTGATCTCAAGACTCTGAGATCATGACCTGAGTGGAAACCAAGAGTGGAACGCTTAACCAACTGAGCCACCTAGGCGCCCCCAATTGTTACTATTCTTTTCCCATTCTCCCTCATCATAGCCCAGGTCAAATAAATCAGTCAATTAAGCAGTATCATGTGAGACAGCTATACAAAAGGAGACCAAAAAATCTAGTAGGAGTGTTTTCAGAGATACTTAAAAAAAAAAAAAAAAGAGGGCTGTGAAAGACTCGCCCCAGAGGACTGGCCACACCCATATCAATGCTGCCACTCCAAAAGGATGCTTGGCAGGTTCTCTGCCTCAAATTGAGCAGGTGAGACAGAAAAGCTGTGCTGACTCAGAAATACAGTCACCCCAGGGTGTGAGGGAAGGAAGGAGAACAGTATAGCCAACCGATTACAATTTAGCATGACTTCACCAAAGATCCTGGTTCTAATTGTATCTCTGGCCGTTTGCAGACATATTTAGAAAACCCAACCAAAGGAGTAATGAATGGGTAAGGAGAAAGTCAACGGAGGGGCCCAAGACTTATGCTGAATACTCAGTGGTTGGAAGGGCATGAATTTGTTTTGCTATCTAACTTCCCACATACCCCTCTTTCCAAATCAGGCCCAAAGCTGAAAGAATTGAGGGGGGTGGGGAGGCAGAGAAAAGAATGTGACTGAAGAAGGTTTAGCTACATTCCAACTAGCCAGCATCCCACATGGTATTAAGAGTGTCTGAGAGTCCAATCCCACTACATGGGAGTTGCTGGGGCTCTGCTAACATACATCCAATTCCTCCAATCCTCCATCCCCCCACCCTCAAACACTCTGAAAAGCAGCGTAATTGAGATAGCTTGATGAAGGCACCAGCTGTTTCCACCACGCTCCCTCCCCCCAACCCCAGAGACCACAGTTCAAACTCACATCAAACACTTAATACAATTGACTGGCCAGTAGGAAGGAGAAGCCTGGACTAAAATAGCAGGAAGAGTGCCAACTGGCCCCACTCAGAAAGAATGTTTTCTTGGCTCAATTTAAAAATAAGAAACCTTTGTCACCCACTCCTTTCTGCCCAATTATGTTCTCTTTTCCGCAACCTACCCCTCAGTGTCAAATGGATTTGAGTTTCTTCCCTACAGCTCCTTGATCTATTTTCAAATGTCAGGGAATACAGGGGAGGTATAAGGTTAAATGTAAAGTAATGTCTGGGAGACTGGGAGGCTCCCTGGACTGCAACAGCCAAACCGAGCACAGGGCTCTCACACAAGAGACCACACAGCACCCGTCTCCATGTTTCAAATGAGGAAAGAAGGGAATAAACATGATATTTTCACACTTGAACAATGATGGTAACCTGATTTCCCAAGGCACAGGTAGCCAGTGAAAAGTATTAACATGATCAGCCCCTCCCCCACTCACATTAGAAGTTGACCAGAGCTAGCCAAGGAGGAAGGGAAGGAAGCCAGCACTTCCTTTTCAGACAGGAAGTAACATTGGCCCTTCCTGTCCGAGTTTTAAACAAACTGTCCAGCTGAGTTTCAATGAGAACATCCTCTCCTGAATGTGTTCCACAATTTCAAAATGGAGAGGGGAAGTGGAGATATGGTCTAAAAGTTTCCCTCCCTCACAACAGGCCAGTCCTCCATACCATGCTAACTAAGTACTGGCATAACCCCCAGGTCAGGCAGTGACATCTGTAATTACTAAACAATACAGCATACAGAGGTAGAAAACTTCAAATCAGTCACCTTCTCACCATGTCCACTACCATGAACTATTCTTTTCTACTTCTCATATTAATTTAAATAACCACCCAACTGAGAAATCACATAGATATGTAGCTTAATTCAAATGTTCAGGTTTTATGGTTCTCAAACCTAAGTGATCTGAATCACCTGGGAAGCTTTTTAAGAAAATACAATCTCTCGGGGCGCCTGGGTGGCGCAGTCGTTGGGCGTCTGCCTTCGGCTCAGGGCGTGATCCCGGCGTTCTGGGATTGAGCCCCACATCAGGCTCCTCCGCTATGAGCCTGCTTCTTCCTCTCCCACTCCCCCTGCTTGTGTTCCCTCTCTCGCTGGCTGTCTCTCTCTGTGTCAAATAAATAAATAAAATCTTTAAAAAAAAAAAAAAAGAAAAGAAAATACAATCTCTGGAGCACCTGGCTAGCTCCGTCAGAGAAGCATGTGACTGTTGATCTCAGGGTCATGAGTTCGAGCTTCATGTTTGGTGCAGAGATTACTTAAATAAATAAACTTCAAAAGAATAAAAAAATTAAAAATACAATCTCCCAAATCTACTTCCTCATCCCCCATACCTCAATTTCTAGAGGGAATGCCTGGGAATTCATGCTTTTAAAAAGCTCTCAAAATGATAGTCAGCTGTTGGGAACCACCGTACTAGCCTATCCCGGGCAATCCTCTGACCACCACACTCCTCTAGCAAGAAGGGCACTTGTTATTAAATACTGTATTGGGCCTATTATTGTCCACCAGACAGCTCAGATCATTATTCCAGGTGAGATTAGAGGCTGTTGGAAAGCATGGGTTTAAATACAAGGATGGCTGGAATGACACAGTCCTAAATCCTATACTCTAGACTCAGAACCTAGAAAAGAATTATCTCATTTTTTTGGAATCCTGAGCTGTACACTGGAGAACATCCCTATTTACACTGCAGACTGGACAGCCCTGATTATTTTTAAAACAACTTAGTTCAACTGTCCTCCAAGAAACAAAGAGTTGTGCCAACATTTTCAAAGACTGGTTCTATATCCCATCCCAAAAGAAGTCCAAAGTTCCAAATCTAGAATTCACAACCCTAGATAATTCTAGTCCAGTTGAAAATACTGACTCAAGGGTTACCTCTGACACTCATTCAAGCAAAAGTCACTTTAACTTCTGGTTTGAGTAAGAGCAAGCGAGTAGCAAAATGTTTTTAGAAGAACCATAAAGAGAGTATTTCCACAGGAAACATGCATCACTAAAGATTTAGGAAAGAAGAATGCCATTCAAAAACATACTTCCAAGACAACTACAAACACAGGGCACCTGGGTGGCTCAGCTGGTTGAGCATCCAACTCTTGGTTTCAGCTAAGGTCATGATTTCAGGGTTGTGGGATCGAGCCCTGCATGGGGCTCTGCACTCAGTGGGGAGTCTGCTTGAGATTCTCTCTCCCTCTGCCCCTCCCCGTTCATGTGTTTGCACGCTCTCTCTTTCTCTAAAATAAATATTTTTTAAAAAGACAACTGCAAGCATCTATGAATGCTGAAGTAATACACATCACGCAGTTATTTAAAGCAACTTCAAAATTAGGGGATTCTGTGATTGCCTAGTGTATTTCCTATGCAAGATGACACAGTTACTTGACCAAAGCAGAAGAGGATGGTAAGGAAATAAATGTTTCCTGATTGAGGTCATCTTCCAAGGATGATATTAAGTAACAGGATGACAACTAGATAGGTATAATTAAAGAAAAGGACAGAGGGTAACCAGGTCAAGTTGCAGGGCTAAACTCCAAACAGTGAGAGAAAGGAGGACAGAGAGATTCTTTCACTAAAGGACAAGACTAGCTAAACCAGATTATCTTGAGAGGGAAAGTAAGAATGGGTGATTCAAAACACAAGTACTCTGAAAATCAAATATCCTTTTACTTTCCCATATGTGGCTGCCATAGAACATCAATCACTAAATAGTTGGTGCTTATTCCTCCATCCCACCAAAGTCAACCAGGCCAAGTGGTTCAGTATATGCTTTAATAACCCTTAATGCTTAAACACACATATGGAAAGGGAAAACAGTGCAAAACAGAAATAGGACTATGGTGACCTATAATGTGGTCCCTGAAGCCATTAAATACCAAAGATTACAACTTTGGGGAAGCAGGAGCTTTTTGGTCAAATGAACAAAAAGAAAAGCAACAGATAAGTGGGGCATATGTAGTCATAAACCAAAGCAACAAATGTACTCAAAAGGAAACTACACCAGATCTGTCAGTTCTCCTGTTCATAGAAAATTGACAATGTAGGTAAGAAAGTAGAGAAATATATTTCTCTAGGGAAGAAATGTTTTATCTCACTTCCCAAACACATATAAGCTTATTGTAAATAGTTGCCCTGCTATTGTATTCTCCAAGACAAGGGTCATCAACCTATGCAAAATCTGCTACTCTGCAAATTACCTGTTGACTATACTCACACGGAACTTCTGCAATGGGACAAAGATGGACGCTGGGTCAGGTATGGCCTCAACTCTATTTACAGAGAACACACAAAAATTCGTTACCATCCGTTGTCTCTGGGGTCTTAAGTGAGGAGGAAACACTTTTTTGCATTGTACAGTGAATGAGAAGGTCCTAAATTATCCCCTCTTCCCCCCAACACGTATCTATTGAAACTCTCTGAGTAGGTCTACTTCTCCCCCATATCTCTTGCTCACTGGTAACAAGCAGCCTCAGGACTTGCACTTTCTACTCTTATCTACATGACTTCACCCTAATATCTTTTAAGGTCTCTCTCAAACATACCTTATTAGGTGAGGCCTTCCCCAACCACTCCTTATATTTCAAAACTTCACTCCTACCCTTGCACTTCTTATTCACCACTCTACATATTCTGCTTTATTTTTTTCTCAGTTGTATCACCACACTCTGGCATACTATACATTTACTTATTATCTATCTCTTCCAACTGGACTATAAACTCTGTGAGGTCTATTTGGTGTACTGTTATATTCTAGTGCATAGCATACCACAGGCTCTCAAATTTTTTATTTTTTTTTTAAGATTTAATTTATTTGTCAGAGAGAGAGAGAGGACAAGCAGGGGGAGCATCAGGCAGAGGGAGAAGCAGGCTCCCCCTAATTTTTTTTAAATGAATGAAGATGTTTCACTTTTCCACTGAAAACAGAAAGTTAAATTTTAGAAAAATAAATCAACTTTGTTCATTTTTCTTTCTATACTTTTGAGCACGAAGGTTTATTCACTACATCTTGTTAGGAGATTTAAAAGATAACTCTTGTATTGTTTGTTTGTTTTTTTTTAAAGATTTTATTTATTTATTAGACAGAGATAGAGACAGCCAACAAGAGAGGGAACACAAGCAGGGGGAGTGGGAGAGGAAGAAGCAGGCTCCTAGCGGAGGAGCCTGACGTGGGGCTCGATCCCAGAACGCCAGGATCACGCCCTGAGCCGAAGGCAGACGCTCAACCGCTGTGCCACCCAGGCGCCCCAACTCTTGTATTGTTACAACTAAATATTTGGAGTAAAGAAATCCTGCCCCTCTCCTGCCAAAAAAAAAAGTTTCTTGCAATGAAGTTCTATACCAAAAGTGACATATACACGTGCAAAACAATTCAAAACAATTCAGTCTTTAATTCTTTTTAAGATGTTTTATTTTTAAGTAATCTCCACACCCATCATGGGGCTCAAACATACAACCCTGAGATCAAGAGTCGTGTGCTCCACCAACTGAGCCAGGCAGGTGCCCCAACAATTCACTCTTTCAATTAATATGCTGGGCTATATATTGTCTTCTGAATCTTAAGAATGGTTGAGAAACAGATATTTCCACATGTATATAAGAGCCCATGTAAGGTAGTAAAAGGATGGGACAAAGAATGCTGTCATGTTTTCTTAAAATAGCCTAAGAAGGCAATTTTTAAAAATAAAAATAGGAAAGAGTAAAAAGATTCTTGCTTACTGTTGGGAGCCCTCTTTCTGAGATCTGTGATAATACTTAATTTTAGAAATGCACTTAATAACATCTTTGATTTCCATTTAATGTAACTTTCTATACTTTTTTTTTTTTCTAATTGTGATCTTAGGCCCATCAGCTGGGGTCTCTTGTAGCCTGACCTGCACATTTGGCTGACCTTCAGCAGGGTACACATTCAAACAACCAATTCTGCCCTGGTTGACAAAGTACTCACTGGAGAGGAGAACAGCAGAGAGGTTACAGAACTTTCCCCATTCCAACACAGAAAGAGCAGAAACAAATCAGATTGGCACTAATTTCTCCTTTAAAACAGGCTACCCTATTTTAAAAGTGTGCTGAATATACACCAGCTACTTTGTTTCAATGAGATTCACTCCACTTGCAAAGAAATGGAAACTGTAGGTGCTTTGGTAAAAGTATTGAAAAGTTGACCCAGTTTCTATAACAATGTCTTATGTCCTCAACCATCAGAATATATTTTGGTTTCTTAAAATACAAGCTCCCTAAAACAAAAATCTTTTCACGCCACAAAGCAATCTCTCAATGTGCTACTGCATTCCAACAGAAAACAACACAGGAAGCACACACATAAAACTGGTAATTTACTCTTGGAAAACTACATTTTTTTTAGCTCCACTGTCAAGTGACCCAAAATGGGTAAGTCATTAGTAAATGTGGATGAGATTTGAAAATCAAAAAGATAAAAACTAATCTGAATTACTAGAAGAGATCTTCTTGAATCACAATTTATCTTAATCTAGATCTAACTGAAATAAACCAGAAGCAGTATCCTAATACTTGTACCTTTAGCATATAAGTACAATTTATTCTATGGTAAGAATCAGAAACTTCTTCCACAGGGGCGCCTGGGTGGCTCAGTCATTAAGCGTCTGCCTTCGGCTCCGGGGGTTAGCCCAAAGTCCTGGGATCGAGCCCCACATCAGGCTCCTCCATTGGGAGCCTGCTTCTTCCTCTCCCACTCCGCCTGCTTGTGTTCCTTCTCTCGCTGGCTGTCTCTCTCTCTGTCAAATAAAAAGAAAAGAAAAGAAAAGAAAAGAAAAGAGAAGAGAAGAGAAGAGAAGAGAAGAGAAGAGAAGAGAAGAGAAGAGAAGAGAAGAGAAAAGAGAAAAGAAAAGAAAAGAAAAGAAAAGAAAAGAAAAGAAAAGAAAAGAGAAGGAAGGAAGGAAGGAAGGAAGAAACTTCTTCCATATTAAGTGTTAGCAAGGCAAAGCAATGCCCATGAAGACAACCAATCTCAGGAGAAAAGATAGGGGACACCAGAGATCAGGAAAGAAAACAAAAGGGAGAAAATGTAGAAGAATCAGCAAACGGAAATGTGGATTAAAAAAATGGAGGGGCGCCTGGGTGGCTCAGTTGTTAAGCGTCTGCCTTCGGCTCAGGGCGTGATCCCGGCATTCTGGGATGAGCCCCACATCAGGCTCCTCCGCTGGGAGCCTGCTTCTTCCTCTCCCACTCCCCCTGCTTGTGTTCCCTCTCTCGCTGGCTGTCTCTACCTCTGTCGAATAAAAAAATAAAATCTTTTAAAAAAAATGTAAAGAGTTGGGTGGGGAAGCTATGGAGTGCCAGCAGAAATTAGTTTAAATACCATTCAGAACACCGGTTTCATGGGTTAGTTAGTAGGACGAGAAGGAAAACCTTCAGCTAGAAGAAACCTAGAAGTTTCCAGGCAAGGCTGCATGTAACACATATATATTTCCCACAGGCCACAGTTTGCCTTTTCTACATACAAGAGCAGACCTCTTTCTTAGAAGCACACTTCTCATGGGAAGCATTGATGAACTCAAAATTTCTACACACCCCAGTTTTACAAATCCAGAAATAAGGGTTAAAAATAGAGAATGATGTTCCCTGAACATAAAAGAGGGAAGTTTATTTCAAGAAAAGGGATAGTAAAAGCCTGCCTTCATTTCTATGTAGTTTCCTGTACAACCATTCATAGCTGAATATTATCCTACAAAATCCTGGTTGGACAATACTTCAAGATAAAGAATCTAGTCCAAAGTAAAAAATAATAAACCCAAACAAAGCTTTTCCAGTCCAGTCTCTGCAAAATTAAAGTTTACCCTTGGATGCTGGAGTTTTGTCTCTTGTAGATAGAAAAGATGGGAGAGGGGGCACCTGGGTGGCTCAGTCAGTAAGCATCTGCCTTTGGGTCAGGTCATGATCTCAGGGTCCTGGGATCAAGCCCCACCTACGGCTCTTTCCTCAGTGGGAAGCCTGCTTCTCCCTCTGCCTCTACTTCTCCTCCCGCCACCTATGTGGGCACCCTCTCCCTCTCTCTTTCAAATAAGTAAAAGAAAAAGAAAAGATGGGAGAAACCTGTAGGGCTCTTTTCCCTAAAGTCTCCAAGTCTGAAGAAATTACTGTAAGCTCTGCAATTTGTTTCTCTTCTCCCAGTAATGCCTCACTTTACTTTATTAAAAGTTTTCCATCGCTGTATTTTGGACAACCCTGCCCAAATAACTCCCCAGACTTGCCTATTATTAGACACTTATCTTTCCAAAAGTTAGTTTGGGGAGCCTGGCTGGCTCAGTTTGTAGAGCATGCAAGATCTCAGGGCTGTAAGCTCAAGCCCCACGCTGGATATACAGATTACTTACAAACAAAATCTTAGAGGCGCCTGGGTGGTGCAGTCAGTGAAGCGTCAGACTCTTGGTTTCGTCTCAGGTCGTGATCTCGGTCCTGAGATTGCCCCCCCCCCCCAATGTGGAGTCTGCTTAAGACACCCTCTTCCACTGCCCCTCCCTGCTGCGTGCGCACTCTCTTTCTCTCTCAAGTAAATAAATGAATCCTTAAAAATAAATAAATAAAATCTTTAACACAAACATCTATACCACAGAATATTAGGATTTAAGAGACCTGAAAGGGTATTTAGTCCAACAGACAAAAGATATCTGAATTCATTTAAAGCATCCATTCTAATAGCAAAAACTTACAAGGCATTACTTTGAGCACCATTTTTACATATATTAAATCACTTAAGCATCACGACAATTCTATGAGATCAATAATACTGTCCTCATTTTACCAATGGAGATCAAGGCATAGAGTGGTTCAACAATTTGCCCAAGGCTACACGCTAGTAGGCAGCAGTGCAAGAGTCGATTCCGGGCAGACTAGCTCAGGGATCCATGCTCTTAACCACTACGCTACACTGCCTTGCCTCTCCAGATCCGTGGAACTCTTAGACTGGAAATTCCGTTTGGTCAGCATATTGATCAAAAAATACAGAATAATAAAGCATTTGAGGCAAAAGGTTAACTGTGGGTGTCTAGGTGACTAAAGGATACACAGGCGGTCTTATGCTATTCTCGGAACTTTCCTTTACATTCGAAATTTTTTTCAAAATTAAAAGTTTGAAGTTGCTTTTATCATCATATAATGGGGTATCTTTTGTAAAAGTGATGACCAAATTACCTGTTGGCCAGCAAAAAAGGCTTTAAGAAAACAATCCTTATAATGTCCCCACTAAATGCCTGATCTAAATTGCCCACACCACTCCAGTCAGACTGAAGGACTCACTGGAGAGGAAATGGCCCTAAAAATGCGGAACACTGTCCCTGAACCACAACAGTAAATGCGGGCTCCATTCTCAATGCTTAATATTTAATAACCAATGACATGTAATCCCAAATACAGAGGGAGGGGGGCACATTTACTCCCAAAAATTCATTATACACAACCAAATACACATCTATCCATACACTTATTTCCCCCTTGCTAGTTCTAACCAGAATATCAGTTCTTCCCTCCTTACTCTGTCCTTGCCAGGATGTATCAATGCTCTCTATTGGAAACCTTGCAAGCAGCTACATTTAGGCAGCACGATCCCTATTTCAGCTTTACGATCATGGCACTTGAATCCTTGTGCAATGGAAGAGAACATGAAATCACATACTGATAACCTACGCATCATTCTTTTAGGCAAGTTTCTTGTTACTATCATTCTAAATTACCCATGAAAATTAATTTGGGTTAATTCATAAAATTCCCAATTTTGAACAAAATCTCCTGCAGTTTCATGGCAGAAGCACTGATAAAAAAAAAAATACAATGATATTCGAACATACTTTCTTTAGAACACTGATGTTCAAAACTATCATCCCAAGCTTTTTATGTTTTTATTAACTAGTATAAAAACCACTCACTTCCAACATGTCTGAAAGCAATACTTCCATGCTGCTGCCCTAGTAAGTTCCAGGTAAGCAGTGTCTCCCCCCTAGACAATGGCTTTATTTAAGGTTTCAGTGGTTGAAGTTAACAGCTGCCCGGATTATGAAATATTAGGACCCTTACTTTTTATACTATTTTGGACAGCTTGCCCAGAAAAGAAACAGAATTTTGTTTTTAATGAAATTTTAAATCTTCAATTATCTCCAGAAATCTTACTTAAAAATGAGAGGTAAGAAATGTGTAAAAGGTCAGAACTACAAACTACGGCAGAAGTTTCTACATCACACTGTGATTTCATTAATCTAGGTTGTATTGCTTCCTATCTCAACTTCCTTTCAGCCTTCCCCACAAAAGTCCCTCAGTGATTCCCATCAACTGCCTTATTTAACCAAGGCTTACTGACACCTCGGTATGTACCAGACACTGAGATAGGTGCTAAGAGGACACAGAGTAACTCAGCATCTACACTCAAGCAGCTCACAGTTAGAGGGAAAGACAAAAATAAGTAAGACAATTTTAACGCAGTGTGATAAACATTATTCGAGCTACTGTTACGAGCCTCTCCCTGCAAGTTGGGAAGATCATTCCAAACCACATGCCTAAAAATTGTCTGGAAGAAGAAATTTCACTGATAATCAAAGTTGGAGGCATTTCCAGTAAGTTTAAGAAATCAGAACAGCAATGATGAGCATATGGGAAGATCCCTGTTTTAAAGACTAAGATAATACCTATTCTAACATATTCAGCTCCCTATGGGATTTATGGAAAATGGACTTTTTACATATTATTATCCCAACATGCAGGGGGTTGGAAATCTAAGTGGGGACTGGCCCTCTGCAAAATTAAACACTTCTGCCTCTAGCAAGGGCTCACTTTGGTTCTGGTTCTTGTTTCTGTTCTCTCTGGAGAACAGTAGTACATTAGTGGCTAAGTCCATGGACTTTGTAGTTAGTCAGACAAGGATTTAATCCTGGCCTTGGCCACTTACAGCCAGTGAGATTTTCAGCAAACCTCAGCTTCTCTGAGGCTCACATTCCTTAAAAAACAGTTGTGGGAAATTAAGTAAATAGTTTATGCAAAATGCTTAGCAGGCAGTAAAAACAACAAGGGGGTGGGGAGAGAGGGCTGTAAGTAACAGGGGACCATCAGGTACTAAAATAGAAAGCAATAAATTATACAGAGCTAATCATTTTGTTATTCCAATTGCATGGTGATCTATGCTTAATTTATTTGCATCCATCCTGTCTCACCCGTCCCTAGAGAACAACTACCTCATAAACCTAAGGGTGAACTGCAATTACTCGGAGCTTTTTTTTTTTTTTAAACATCTCCAATAGTCCCAATTTTATACTCAGAGAACATATCCTTGCCCCTGTGACACTCCATAATTGGGAACCCTAAGAAAGGCACTAGCACTCTAACCACCCAAAAGAGACACCCACCTGGAATACACAGACCGTACCTTAGTCATATAACAAAGAAACCAACAGTATATAGGAGTCAAACAAAAAAAAGAAAAATCTGCACAACTCGTACTTACTTGTCATTTTTTACCCAAAAACCAAAATGAGGAACAAAACAAAAAAATAAAAGATTTAGTTATTTGCACCCCTTACATTCCCTGAAAGAACTAGTAGAGGCGAGGTAAAAGACAAATCTTCCATCTTATCAACCCAAAAGCTCTATAGTACACACCAGTCAAAACAAAGCCTCAGTCGTGGAAATAGTCCTGGACGCTAGTTACTAGGATGCTCACTGCAGCCACACAAAGCCCAGTATTTAAAGCTGGAACCAAATCACCACCACTCAGTCATCCAGAACCTATTTTCAAACTGCCTTTGTACTCCTCCTTCAGATTCCCTCATCCCTCCCCCTAAAGGTTGAGTGGGAAACCGACACTCTGGCAGCAACATGACCAACCCTCTGAAGATCCACCAAGAAATCTCCCCTAGGCTGGAGTCAAGGCAGAGAAATGTTTGAAAGAAAATTTAGAAAATATTAAACGAGAACTACAGCCCAACAGACTGTACACATTGTCTTTTTCCTCTCTTTTTAACTGCACTTGCTGTAATTATGAGATCCAGACACCAAGATTTTACTGCAGCCCTCGCATAGATTGTATTAAAAGAGGGAACAAAGTTGTTTCCTCTGAAGCCACAACCTCACAAGGATGAAATCATCTTTCAAGAAATACTCTCATTCTGGAAAAGAAATTCAAGGAAGTGTTGTGGTATAAAAAAAAATGGGAGGAGGGCACAAAACCAGAGAGGATTATTAAAGATACATACCAGTTTAAAGCTAAAGAGCAGCTTATCTATTAAGGCCCATCCTGTTACAATCAGGGCAGTATCTATTCCCGCTGTAATTTTCAGACCGATTCGCATTTTCAAAGACAGAAAGAAGGGAACACTCAGTTTTCAGCTACTGATGAGTTGGCTATATAATTATCTACAAACAGTATTTTTGCAAGAATGTATTTGCAAAAACAAAATCAAAACAAATCTTAAGATTAAATATATGAAAGCAGTCATGGGCCTCCAGCTCTTACAGATTCCTGATTTCACGGCAAATTAACCAAACAAAAAAACTCACCTCCAAAAAACAACTTTCAGTTGGCTTAAAAATAAGAATTCCTGTTGTGCTTTCTTAAATGCATTCTAAACACTAAAGTTTGCACTGAGTGCTTTCTCTTAGCCTCATCTTATTTAATCCATGGCCCTTTCAGAGGGCACAAAGCTGAAAATATTTCCAGGTGTGTTGCCACTTTATTCAGGTGAACTGAAAACGCATGATGAGAATTTCCTTATCCCTTGAAGCACATAAATCAAACGTTATGTACTTGCAAACTAAGTCCACGACACCTCCACAAATCTCTGCCGTCAAACGTAGTCTCAGGAAGAAAGGAATGGCAGTCTGTTTAACATGGATCTATTTGTTTTCTTTTATAAAGCAAAGCAGGGAGGCTACGTCTAGCAGGAGAATGAGGCTCCCACCCACCGCACCTGGAAAAGTAAAAGAGGGATCCACCCAGGAAGAGCAGGGCTGAAACTGATCTGGGCCGTTCAAACTCTCTGGGGTGAAAAACCACCACCATTTAAAGCTGCAAAGCTCCCCTACAACTTCTCACTTCCACAAATCTAATGATAACGGGGAGAAAAAAGTTTTGAAACATATGAAGAACCATCTGTATAACTAGCTTCCGACCCGGACAAATTCCTTTCCCAACCCACACCAACATGCCAAAAAACCGAACTTTTGGTTTGGGCTCTGAAAACAGAAGTTTGTTAGCTTAAAACCAGAAAAAATATAAAATTAGAGAACACACCAAAATATAAATTTACATGTAAATGTGAATTTGCTCTCACCCCTCTGAATCTATTCATCTCTATATTAGAGAGACCTAGAAGTTTGTTTCTGGGTCTTAAATATTTTACTTTTTAATATAATAAAATACCCAAATTCCCCCAAAGTAATTAGAAAGAAAAATAGTAATTGCTTAAAAGTCACCCGTCAGCAGAGCAGATTCTCTCGTTTTTAACTTCCTTCTGGTTACCGTAAGACAAAAATTCGACTAGGCTTCTCCTCCTTTACCCGTCTGTACACACATTTTTTATAAAGGCACACACCTCAAATGTGGACTTCTAAAAACCAGTCCTTTAAGAAAGAAACCCAAGGCTTCGTCAATGTGCTGAGAAAGACAAATCCAGCAAGGTACTTGATTTTTCGCCACCTCTTCCTCCTTTCAGGATCTTTCCTGCTCTTCTTTCTCTCTCTCTCTCTCCCTCTCTCTCAGTCTCTCTCTCTCTTTTTTTTTTCTCTCAGATCCAACACCTAAAATGGAAGTTGCACCCAGCCAAAGGCTAGGGAGCCTGGGTGGTGACAAACTGATCTGGCAGCCCTACCCCCTCGCTTTCCTAAGTGATGTCAGCCCCTGAGAACTTCCAATAGGAACCAGGCATAAATCAGGGAGCTGATTTTATCCAATAGGAAACTTTATTATAGGAAATTAAAAAAATAAAAAAGGAGAGAGAGGAGGAGAGAAAGAGACAGGGGGAAGTTTTATATATATATTTATATTTAAAGTGGAGACTACACAATCTCTGAGGAATTGCTGCAGAGCTCCGGGGGGAGGGGGGGTACGCGAAGGAACAAGGGCTTTCTAGGATGGCACGCCTAAGCATCAGTTCTCTTGGATGGTGGGGTTCTTGCTCTCTTTCCCTTTTCCTTTCTGGGTAGGAAAATAGGAGAAGAAAAGCTGATTTTATTTGCTGGTATTTGATTTGTTGCTTTCAACCCCAAGGCATTTTCCCAAAAGAAGACAGGAAGGGAAGGAGAGAAAAATCCTAGAAATAGGACTATTATGTATTGATTGGGATGGTAGGGAATATCTGAGGTAAACTCTCAATTTCATTGTTTTCGTTTAACTGCATTAGAGCTAATGAGAAAAAATTAATGCCTGGACTTGTTAACAGTTTTTGGTGTCTCTACTCTCAACTAGAAGGAGGCTGAATCCACTGGGCTGTTGAGGAAAATCACTGTCTTCCCATTTGTCCCCAAAGCAAAATAATGTGGGTTTGAGGGGGAGAATAAATGGAATTCAACAAGTAAGCAATATATTTAGAGGAGATAACAGCATGTGTAAGAAAAAAAGAAGTCTCCTGTTAAGAAAATTCAATTTCTTTATGCACTTCAAGCTCAAGATGATCTAATTCATACATTCTCTTTTTACATTTAACCCAAGTAAAGGATTATATGAGTATTCTTTTCCTGAGTTAAGAATTTTCCTTAATATGTTCTTAACACTGTTATGCCATGAAGGACAGAGATTGGATTTTTTTTATAACAGGCTTGACAAAGGCTAGTATTTTATGGTCATTCGGTGGTTACTAAACAAAGATGATAATGATGAATTTAAAATTTCCCTTTTCTTTCTTAGTGACAAATCTAAATTCTATCCTGTAGACTGCTGCCAAATGAATCTTCATAAGATTTCACAACCTAGAATAATGGTTAAGAGCATAGGTCTGCACTCAGACTGTCTGGCTGCAAACCTTCCTCCTCTGCAAGAACACTTAAGTAAATGTATTACTATGTGACCTTGGACAAATCATATAACCTCTCTGAGCCTCTGTTTCCTCAACTGTAAAATGGGGATAATAACTATATCTCTCTCACAGGACTACTGTGAGAATTAAAATACACATAAAGTTCTTAAAACAACGTACAGCATTTGGTTATAAACTCACTAGAATGAGTTACCAGTATCAACCCTGCCCCCAAATCTTCGGTGGCTCAACAATGCCCCATAATAGCAAATAATAATGGAGCATATATCAAGTGAAGAGCACGTTGCACTCATTATCTCTAACTTCTAAAACAACACCATGGAGATAGTACTACCACCATTTTACAAATGAGGAAATTAAGATTCAACAAGGTGAAGAAACTTGCCTGAGATTAGCTGGCTATGAAGTGAACCCCTCATCCATCTGACTCCAAAGCCCATGCTCTTTCCATCGCTTTACACTGTGGTCAGGATAAAGGCCAAGTTCCTCATCTGCTTTCAAAGTGCTACACTTATTCATTCAATACACTAAATTCACACTTATTTACCATAATCTGACCTTTCCTTATCTATCTAAACTGGAATTCCACTTCTCTTCAGTATGTGCCCTTCTAATGAAGCTGATCCAGTCATTATCTACCCTCTCACATTCTGTCTGTAGTTTCACAGACCCTCATATTTGATCTCACGTGACCAAAAAAAGGATTTCTCTCAAGTAGGCATCACAGCACTTGTTTGATGGGCTTTAAACAAACCAGACTGGGAAATGAATACATTTAACAGAGAAATGAACAACCTTTAATTCTCATTATCTAAGAATCTTCTCCTACTATCTTATCAGATGTTTCTTTTTTAAATATTTTATTTATTTGAGAGAGAGAGCACACACAAGCAAGAGCGATCGAGCTAAGGGGCAGAAGGAGAGGAAGAGGGAGAAGCAGACTCCCCATTGAGCAGGGAGCCCGATGCGGGGCTCGATTCCAGGACCCCGAGGTCATGACCTGAGCTGAAGGCAGACGCTTAACCCACTCAGCCACCCAGGCACCCCTCTTATCACAGCTTCTACCTCTACTTTCCATCTAGTATTCCTGATCCTCCATAGCAAGTTCAAAAGCCAAAGATGATTGCCAAAGGAAAACAGCCAGCACAAGAAATGTTGGGGGGGGTGGAGAAACATTTGTTGATTCATTGATTCCTAGATCAGAGCCATATTCTAGAATATTCTATGATCTTCTAGAGATAGATTTTTCTTGTTTCCTTCCCATCACCACTAAAAACTTGCAAGTATTTTGCCTTCCTTTTGCTTTCCTGTCTCCCTCACCAGAAGATAAGTTCTATGAAGACATGAATGGTGTCTTTCTAGTTCATGGTGTATCCCCAGAGCTCAGCCTAATATCTCACATTTAGCAACAGATGGAAGAGTAAATGAAGTCTCTCGGCTTACCAGTTACGTAATCCTGGGTAAATAATTTTATATTAATGAATTTATAGATAACATTTGAAATAAAGTTATGTACAAATCAAAAAAGATAACTCAGGGGGCACCTGGCTGGCTTAGTTGGTAAAGCATGCAACTGTTAATCTCGGGGTCGTGAGTTCAAGCCCCACATTGGGTGAAGAGCCTACTTAAAAAAAAAAAAAAAGATAACTTGGTGGTGAAAAAGTTGCTGAAAGTTCAATCTATCTGAAACAGCTGTCTCCAAATAAAGCATCACAAGGATTAATACTCAGTGGGAAAAATTGTTTACACTCACGTGACTGAAAGTAAAAAGATGAGTTCCGCTTGGGTTATTCTGAGCACCTACTATGAGCCAGGCACTCTTCTAGATAATGAGTAGACAAGTTCCCCGCTCTCAGAAAGCTTACATTCTAGTGGAGGGAGAGAGAAGATTAATAAATAAGATGTCAGATGGAACACTAAGCAGAGATTTAAAACAGACTGATGAGAATGACTTTTGGCTTGTGCTACATTGGATGTCAAGGACAAACTCCCCAGAGAGTTTGGCATTTAAGTTGAAATCTGGGAAGAAGCAGCCAACCATGAGAACATATGAGCAATGGTAACTACTAATGCCAAAGCCCCCATGTGTGAGGCTGAAACCTGCTGGACCCAGCAGAATGTTGAAATGAAGAGGGAGTGATAGAAATACGAAGTATTCTACAGGTTAGAGAAAGTTTTGATTAATTTATTCTCAGGTAGAGGGAAGCCTGTGAGCATTTTCAACAGCAGAACGACATGCTCTAACTCAGACTTTGAAAAGATCTGCCTGCTTATGTGACAAATGGAGTAAAGAGGGTCAAGGGTGAAAGCAAGGAAATTAGTTTGAAGGTCAAGCTGCAGTAATACGGAGTTGATTACATGGTAGCAGTAAAAATGGAGAGAAGTCCATGGATTGAGAATATGTTTAGAGATCCGTGGTTGTTTTTTATTTCAGGGTTTTTTTCCTTTTCGTTTGTTTTCATTTTATTTTGTTTTTAACGCATGGAATATTACATTCAGTGCTTGGTTTTACAACACTCAAAGTTGAACACACACACACACCCTGCCACAGCCATTACCTTAACACACAAAGAAAAAAAACAACATTCCATAAAATGGTAAAAGATTAGGGAAGACCTGCAAAATAATTTTGTATTCAAAAAAGAAATATTAGGGGCGCCTGGGTGGCACAGCGGTTAAGCGTCTGCCTTCGGCTCAGGGCGTGATCCTGACGTTGTGGGATCGAGCCCCACATCAGGCTCTTCCGATACGAGCCTGCTTCTTCCTCTCCCACTCCCCCTGCTTGTGTTCCCTCTCTCACTGGCTGTCTCTGTCTCTGTCGAATAAATAAATAAAATCTTTAAAAAACAAAAACAAAACAAAAAAGAAATATTAAAAATAAATAAAATAAAATAAAAATAAAAAAGGAATATTAAAATTATTATGTAGGGCTGGGTGCTGTGCTGTCTCTACTTCTAAAATAGCTAAAACCATAAATGCCAAGGAGAAGAAATGGAAAAAAAAAAAAATCAACTCCAAAAAGCACTGGCTATCCATACAAAGGAAGACAAAATATTTTTACTCATTTCTACCCTCTGGTGGCTACACGTTACCATCGAATGTTTGTCATTTTTAAAGCCCTGGGTAGGATAGCCGTTTATCATTCCCTTTAGAAATTCAATCACAAGATTTATTTAGATGGTGTTGGATTAAAAAAAAGAAGAAGAAGAAACCAAGAAGTGAGTCCTCTCTACTTCTTGAATATTAATCTAATCCTAATAACAATAAACTCATGAGGGCATATAATATTTCTATTTCTCTTACAAGTCCACAGGATCACCTCTACTGGTACTTCACCTGCCCACTGGAGTCTTGATTCCACAGTAAGATGCCATAAACAAACATTGTTCTGCCTTGTCTGTCTGTCTTTCTTTCTTTCTTTTTTTTTTTTTTTTTTTTTTGCTTTCTTACTTGCTTGTGTGTGTCCTCCTTCTGTTAAGTTTTATGTCCTTTCATGAGTTGCTTGCTCTTCAAAACATAACTTCGACCAAAAACGCCTTCTGTTCCTTGATCTACCCACCTTGAGAGCAGAGGCCTCAAACTAGGAAAATATTACCGGACTTGGAAATGCACTCCACCCCCCCATATTTCAGTCAAACTTCCCAAATCCTTTAAAAATATTTAATATATATTTTTATATATTATTTTATATATATAATTAAATATACATGTTTAATATATAATTGCCCTACTCCTCAAATCCTTTTTGAAAAGGTGTTAGATATCAATAAAGACGTATTTGAAAGCACCCTACTACTCACCTCTCGACACTCTTGTCTGCTCCTTTGCAGGTTCCCCTTGTCGCAGGCATCTTGGCGTTGTGCCTGCAGCTGGCCTCCGCGAAAGCTGCTCCGTTGTAATTCGCCACACTCCGTCACCAATGGCTTTGGATTCAGCCCTCTTCGTCCAGAGCTGGACGTCGCGGGGCATCTAACCGAAACAGGCCCCAGGTCCTAACACACACACACACACACACACACACACACACACACACACGGGTAAGAATCGCTGTCCAGATTCATAACGTGGGTTGGCATTCTCGCTAAATGTTTGATCCTGAAATCATTTGATTTTTTTTTATATCACCCCTGAAAACAGCTGTTTCCAGTCAGGAAGTGCGCTAAATAAATCACGTCTGGAAGGACACCGGAGGCCACTCCACACGGGAAGTTCTGCAACCCCCTTGGTCGCACCAGTTCTCCGCGATTTAGGGTAGAGTAGATTCTGTGAAAAGCCTGAATTTAGACACTAGCCTAAAGACCTGGTTCCCGAACATCCCTGGACTGAGATCTACCGAGAGTGGAGAGACCTGATCAAGGTGCGAGGAGAGCCATCCACGGGCTTTTTCCTCTGGAAAGCCAGGAGCGCTCTCACAGGGCCAGGGCCGTTTACTGATAGCCTCCTCAAAGGGAAGACCTCGAGCATGCGCTACTGGGGCATCCTGACCCTCTTGTCACTGTGATTTCGTCGAGTGCCGAGGAAGAAGACGGCCTCCATAAGGATCCCTCCCGAGGGGGCCCTCCCGCCTACCTCTGGCAGCCGGACCACCTTGGCTTAGCCCTCAAGTCCCTCGAGACTTAGTCTCCCGCCCAAAGTGCTCCTCTCCCTGTGATTGGCCGTCGGAGAAGCCTTCGGCCAATGGGGATGAGACGTATTCAGGCAGACGTCAGCCCGGGCTGGGGGAGGAGGAAGGACGTCGGGCCCGGCGACGCGCAGTGCGCGAGGACAGCGGCGCGAGGTGTGTGGCGCGGGCTGCGTGCCCTCAGGCGCTCGCTGTCAGCACGTCCCGGTGCAGGAGGGTGGCGGGGCCTGCGGCGGTAAGAGGGCAAGAGGGGGTGGCTGCAAAGCCCGTGCGGCCGGGCGTGGTGGTGACGGTAAGCCCTGAATTCGGGCCTCCGGGAGTCCCACGCTCCGTTCCCAGAAACCTGCGCGCCGAGACGTCTCTCTTCAAAGGAGTTGGGCCGGGGCACCCAGAGCGCGCGGGACGCCCAGCATTGCAGGGCCTTCCCTGAAGCCCGGCTTTCCCCGCCAACCCCGATTCCTCGATTCTGGACGGGGAGACGAACCCTCAGGCCGTTGGCCCACCTGACTTGCTTTGCTAAACCTTCCCGTGCGAGGCTGGACTTCGGGAGGAAGCAAGGCAGGCTGGACAGAAGACCCAAGTACAAAGAGGTCGGCAAGCGCAATTCTGACGGCAGAGCTCTTCCAGGTTGGGTCTGGAGGCAAGGCCGGTGCTGGTGGGTTGGGAAGCTTCCCCAGAGCCTCTGTTTGGGACCTTGCAAGAGCAGCCATTCTCTGCCCCCATCTCTCTGGCTGAAATAGGAATTGAGCCTACCCCTTCTTTTTTTTTTTTTTTTTTTTTTTTTTTTTTAAGATTTATTTATTTATTTATTCGACAGAGATAGAGACAGCCAGCGAGAGAGGGAACACAAGCAGGGGGAGTGGGAGGGGAAGAAGCAGGCTCATAGTGGAGGAGCCTGACGTGGGGCTCGATCCCACAACGCCGGGATCACGCCCTGAGCCGAAGGCAGACGCTTAACCGCTGTGCCACCCAGGCGCCCCTGAGCCTACCCCTTCTTAATTAACCTTTCCACTCTTTTCTTTCCTCATAGTTTGCCGGGAACTGTTCAGATCCTCGGTGCCACCTGACAGAAAACTGTATGCCAGGAAAGGAACACCAGCTGTGCAGTGAGTGTGGGGGTTTCAGTGCAAAAAGCTGGAAATGGAGTAAGCCTGAATTCAGAATATCCAGCTTTTATCAGGAAGGGTAGAATGCTTAATTATCCCTGCTCCATTGGTAGCCAGGCAATTAACCAGACTGACAAACTTAAAGGCCAGATTCTTTGCCAGTTTCCAGGCCTCATTAGGCTCGCTTTGGTCAAGAACATCTGAAGCAAGGGTGGCGGTGTCCTTATTTCTGTGAGAGACTTTCCCACCAAGTCCAGCACCTGCTTTTCTTTACTGTGCACCCTCTGCTGGTTAGTGTGATGGAGTGAGCTCAAAGAAAAGAAGGTGTGGACAACTTCCTAGGGAATTTCCTATTCAATGTTGTTTCTTTAAAAGTGTTAAATTGGGGCGCCTGGGTGGCTCAGTTGGTTAAGCATCTGCCTTCGGCTCAAGTCCTGATCTCTAGGTCCTGGGATCGAGCCCCACGTTGGGCTCCCAGCTCAGCTGGGAGTCTGCTTCTCCCTCTCCCTCTGCCTCTCCCCCTGCTTGTGCTGTCTCTTTCTCTCTCTCAACTGAATAAATAAAATCTTTTTTTAAAAAATGAAGTGTTAAATTGAGGATTATACCTACGGAACTCAGAAATGTGTTGCTCAGGAAGAATATGAGTTGTCAGCACTGCAGGCGTTGAGTCTCATTGGTAATGTGAATGAAGAAGGTTTAAGGAGAACAACAATAGCTACCATTTTAGAAGTGATAGTTATATGTGCCAGGCACTCACAGTGCTAAGCAATTTTACCTGCATTGACTCATTTAATCTTTAAAACAGCCCTACCAGGTAAGTACTGTTATCATTACCATTTCATAGATGAGAAAAGTGAGACTCAGAAAAGTTAGGTCATTTGCCTGAGATTATACAGCTAAGCTAATAAATAACAGAGCTGAGATTCAAATCTACACTTGCTTCTAAGCTCCCGCATGTAACCACTATATTCTTTCTTGAGAGACCTTTGGCACAATTTCTGGGCTTATGGTAACTCAGCTCATGGCTATTATCTCCAACTTTCAAGATTTTCCTACCATTTCAAAGACAAAAAAATTAGGTACAGCCATTGTTCTGAAATATACTTTCTCATCCACAGGAATCCGATCTGTGAAAACCTAGAAGGTTTAAGAGACCAACATGTGCTCTCCTGCCAGTTCCAAAATCCTATACAGGAATCCCCGGTTTCTCCGGTTAGCTTTTCTGCAGCTTCATCACCAGCAACAGACTGGTGTATTCTGTGATGTCCTTCTGCAGGCAGAAGGTAAGACACTAGTGGGGACTCAATTGAAAAGTCACTATAGAATACTCTCTATAGACTAAGATAAAATGAGCCCAGGGTCAGGGAGTAGAACACAAAACCAAGAAGATGTATTATTGCTCCTGTGAACTATAAGTTATTTGGTAAAGAGCTGTTTGTTTCTAGGACAGTTACTGCTTCCAAGAGTGAAAATGAGACTGTGCTCTTTTTCTCTTAAAAAATGTAAGTGAGGGGATGCCTGGGTGGCTCAGTTGGCTAGGCATCTGCCTTCAGCTCAGGTCACGATCTCAGAGTCCTGGGATCGAGCCCTACGTCGGGCTCTCTCCTCACTGGGGAGTCTGCTGCTCCCTCTCCCTCTGCTCCTCCCTGTGCTTGTTCTCTCTCGCTCACTACTCTCTCTCTCAAATAAAATCTTTAAAAAAAAAATGAAAGTAGGGGCACCTGGGTAGCTCACATGGTTAAGCAACTGCCTTCGACTCAGGTCATGATCTCCGGGTCCTGGGACTGAGCCCTGTGTGGGGCTCCCTGCTCAGCAGGGAGTCTGTTTCTCCCTCTCTCTCTGCCCCTTCCCGCCAGTTGGTTCTCTCTCTCTCTCTCTCAAGTGAATAAATAAAATCTTTTTTAAAAATGAAAGTAATGTAAAGTTTAGTAAGTATAGAAATTCTGTAAAGGGTGGATAATAATAATGTAACAGGATGGGGGCGCCTGGGTGGCTCAGTCGTTAAGCGTCTGCCTTCGGCTCAGGTCTGGGATGGAGCCCTGCATCAGGCTCCCTGCTCAGCGGGAAGCCTGCTTCTCCCTCTCACTCCCCCTGCTGGTGTTCCCTCTCTCGCTGTGTCTCTCTCTGTCAAATTAATAAATAAAATCTTTAAAATAATAATATAATGTAGCAGGATGATCGTGAAGATGGAGTTAATATACACATGGCACTTAGAACAAATGCTTTAAGGTACTAAGCACAATGTAAGTGTTAGACAATACCATTATACATTTTCCCATTTTCTTGCCAAGCTGTTGCTTAATTTTTCTCATCTTCAGATTGATGGTTTTTGTTGTTTGTTGTTAGACCTAAAAACATACAGTCTATTTCCACCCATTTCCTTTACACTTGGAATGTTCAATCAGTATAAAGTAGAGCCTGGTATCATGTATTTTTGTTGGTTTTTTAAGTAGGCTCCATCCCCAGCATGGAACCCAGTGCGGGGCTTGAACTCATGACCCTGAGATCAAGACCTCAGCTGAGATCAAGAGTTGGACCCCTAACCAGCTGAGCCACCCAGGCACCCTGAGCCTGGTATCCTATAAAAAGCCCAAGACTAGGAGTCTAAGTCTTAGCTTTGTTACTTAGAAACTAAGTGACAAATGGGCAAGTCCCTCTTCATCTCTCTGGAGCCCAGTTTCTTCATTTATAAAAAAGAATTATGACAACCAACATCGTGTAGCACTCTACAGTTTGCAGAGTACATACAGTATAGTGTCTCATTTGATTTTTACAACAGCCTTGTGAGATAATGTTATTTGGTTCCAGTTCTAGAGATGAGTGAATTGAGGCTTAGGGAGTTAACTGACTTGCCTGTTGGTTCTCTTAGTAAGTACGGAGTTGGGATTCATCCCTTAATTCAAGGTAAAAAAAAAAATCAATTGCCTATTGTATGTTAGAACAGTGTACTAGCATGGGCATACAATATATAAGAAGATAAAATCCCTCCTTGTATGGAAATCATGTAAAGGGGAGAGAGACCCTGATAACCAGTGGATCCAAGTAACTGCAATACAATAAATAACATTGGAGTAAGTAAAGGCTGATACAGGAGCACAAGAGAGGGGCACCTTCCCAGACGTGAGGAGGTTGGGGGACAGAGGTTAGGGTGATTTCCTAGGAGAAAATAACCTCTTAGTGGAAATCTGGAGGACAAATGGGAGTAGGAGGAAGTGGGGAAAGATTTTTCCAGGCAGAGAGAACAGCATTTACAGAGATTTAGATATGACCAAGGATTTGTGAGTGGTTCACTGTGGCTAGAGGGCAGACTCTAAGAAGTGTATTGATGAGAGATAGGGCTAGAGAAATTATCAGCAATGTGTAAGGTCTGAAGTGTTATGCAAAGGAAGTAGGTCTTGTCCTCGGAACATTGGGAAATATATTTTTTTAAAGATTTATTTATTTTTTTTAAGAAAGAGTGTGTGCAAGCAGGGAGGGGGAGAGGGAGAGGGAGAGAATCTCAAGCAGGCTCCCTGCTGAGTGTGGAGCCTAATGCAGGGCTCAATCCCATGACCCTGAGATCAGGACCCAAAGCGAAACCAAGAGTCAGACACTCAACCGACTGAGCCACCCAGGCGCCCTGGGAAATGTATTTAAAGGTATTAAGAAGGAGGTCATGATCACATACCTACTTTAGAAATAGCACTTGGGCTGCATGAGAAGAATTATTGTTGTTGAGCCCAGGTAAGAGGCCATTTTGGAATCCAGGAGAGGGAATGGTGGCCTAAAACTAAGGCATTGAGAATAGAGAAAAATGCATGGTTTATAAACAAAAAGAATTTACAAAACTTGGGGCAGTTAAGGGCATAGGCTCTGTAACCAAACTCCCTGGGTTCAAATCCTCTCCCTGTGACTTGCTAACCGTGTAATTGTGATGGTTATATTACTTAGCTATGCCACAGTTTACTCATCTGTAATAACAGGTACTTCACAGGATTGTAGTGAAGAGTAAATGCATGAATACTGGTAAAACCCATACTTCGTACATTACATGGTATGCAATAAGGACTCAAGAAACAGTAGCTTTTTATTTATTTATTTTTTATAGATTAACGTTTGTGGGGCGCCGGGCTGCTCAGTCAGTGCAGCATGCAACTGTTGATCTCAGGGTTTTGAGTTCAATCCCCATGTTGGGTGTAGAGGTTACTTAAAAATAAATAAATAAAAATTCATGTTAGATTAGATGCAGTGGGTAAAGGAGAACAATCAAAGATGACTTGTAGTTTCCAGACTTGAGCAGCTGGGTAAAGTAGATAATTATTTTGGAGTAAGAAACAGGAGGTTTGGGGGTTAGGGAATGGAGTTCACTTTCTAGAAAGGTTGATGCAGGCTATGGCATGTTTAGTGTATCATGGAAGAAGGTATCTCGGCAGAGGTAGGACCTGGGAGTCAGCAGCAAGCCTTTGGAAATCGAAGCCATGAGAGAGACTGAGATTGCCAGGGAAGTGCCCATAAAGAAGGTGGCTGAGGATAGACCACTGCCTGGTAGGCAGTGCCTAAGAGAGTCAGGAAGGAATTGAACCCTGAATTGTGTACATCCGAAGCTCACATTCTATTACAAACAGCTTCTATAAAATTTTTTAAACCCTTATGTGAGTCTAAAAACAAATTTGATCCCCTCCTTTCTGTCAAACAATGAGTATACCTCAGTGAGCAAGACAGATACAGTCTCCGTCCTCCTACAGCTTCACTTCAGTGAAGGATGGTGGACACTTACAATACACATAGCTAAATGCTCTGATAGCTAGAGTACATCTCTGTGCCCTGGAGCACCTAACCTAGGCTTGAGGTGGGGTGGGGAAAGACTTTCTGAAAGAAGTAATGTCCAAACTAGATTTTAGGGGTTTTGTTTTTAAGATTTTATTTGTTTGATTTTATTTATTTGTTTAAGACAGAGAGAGACCACGAGCAGTGGGCAGAGGGTCAGAGGGAGAGGAAGCAGACTCCTCGCTGAGCAGGGAGCCTGATGTGGGGGTCAATCCCAGAATTCTGAGATCATGACCTGAGCGGAAGGCAGATGGTCAACGGACTGAGCCACCCAAGGGTCTCCTAAACTAGATTTTGAAGGATAAAACGGAGTTAGGTAATGACAGAAGGTTCCAGGCAGACAGAAGGAACAAATTTCTCCTATTTGAACTTCCACAGAGGAAAATTGAGAGAAGGGACAGCACATCTGGGTAGTAAGGACTCTGCTTAGCCCATGTACATGCCAGTCTGCATGAGATGACAGTGTCTGGATTTCCTTCCAGGTGAGGCAGTCCCAGCTCATTGCTGCATCCTCTCAGCCTGCAGCCCCTTCTTCACAGAGCGCCTGGAGCGGGAGAGGCCAGCCCAGGGTCGGAAGGTGGTGCTGGAGCTGGGGGGCTTGAAAATCAGGACACTCAGGAAGCTGGTGGACTTTTTGTATACCTCAGAGATGGAAGTATCTCGAGAAGAAGCCCAGGATGTGCTTTCTGCTGCCCGTCAGCTCCGTGTATCTGAGCTGGAATCCCTTCAGCTAGAGGGTGGGAAGTTGGTGAAGGCCCCGCAGGGCCGAAGACTGAACCGGGAGTGCTTACAGCCTCCAAGTGCTGCACCGATCTCCGCCAGGGTGGTGGCGTCCAGCCGCCGCCCTCGGACTCCACTGCCTGCAACCCAGACTCCTTGTCCTCTTGGGCCGGTGAGATTGAAGTCCTCGGGGAAGGAGGAGGGGCCCCTGGAGAAAAGCAACCGACAGAATGCAGAGAACTTGTCTGGCAATCTGCTCAAGAAGAAGGCCAGAGCTTGCCCAACTCCACAAGAAAAAAGCTCTTCACCATCAAGTCACAGTCAGGGGCCAAGAGAGAATAAGAGTGACCCTGCCCTTGCTCCTACAGCACTTTCCCCACCCAGTCTGTATCCCTCTGTGGATGAGCGGCTGCTGCCCAGAAAGATCAGACTGAGTCGCTCGAAGCCATCTCCTGATATCTGTACATCCCAGCCTTCCAGCATGGTAAGAGGACCCAGCTCAGTACCCACAGCCCCTGGCCGGCGTCTTTGGCGGCAGAAGAGTATAAATAAAGTACCAGAGGACAAGGAGAAACCAGGGAGAGCTAGTCCTCTGCAGAGCGTCCCAAGCCCATCTGGCCTTGGAAAGACAAGTGGGAGCAAGAAGCGGAGCCCTGAAGTCAGGGCACCAAACTCAGACTCTGCAGAAGAGGGGCAGGTGGGAAGAGTGAAACTTCGGAAGATTGTCAATGGGACGTGCTGGGAGGTGGTACAAGAGCCTCCCCTCAAAAACTCTCCAGGGAGCCCTCAGATCCCAGAACCTCAATACTCAGAAGAGCCTGCTGTTACTGAACCATCCTCCCTTAACGAGCAGGAGCAGGAGCCGTCATCTGCTCAGGTAGACCTGTGTCAGGCCTCCCCGGTGTGCTCTAGGCTACAAGACATTCTGCTGTCTGCTAGCTGCTCCCCAGAACACCCGGTGGTCAAGTCTGAGTTCGGGTCCAGTCTAGAACTGGTAGGGAAGGAACCCGGGTTGGATATTGACTGCAGCGAGCCCTACGCATTTGACCCAGCCCTGCTGGGGCAGCCCTGCGAAGCTGAAGAGTACCGCATCACAAGCGCTGCCGCCACAAGTGAGCTGGAGGAGATCCTGGACTTCATGCTGTGTGGCTCAGACATTGAGCCCCCCATAGGGTCTCTGGAAAGTCCCGGAGCCGAGGGCTGCAGGACCCCTAGCTATCACCTGACAGAAACCAGAAAGAACTGGATCGAAGGGGAGGAATGGTGTTTGCCAGACATGGAACTCTGGCCCAGGGAGCTTATGGGACTGGAAAAGGAACCTGTTGGTGAGAACAAAGAGCCAATTGAATCCCTTAGTCCCCTTGTCATATCCTCTGAGGTGAGTGAAGGGGAGGTACTTTCTGTAGGAGGCTCTTGGACTCCAGATCTAGAAATTACCAGTTCCCAACCACTGGATAGTCAGAGAGGTGAGCTTCATATTGACTCTCTTGACCTTCCCCAAAGGTCCCATGAGGACCTCTCCCCTCCCTGTTCAAACTGGATGGACACTAGGCCAGAAGTGTCCCTAAGTATGGATGAGGTATTATATCCTGCTCCAGAGGCAGGCAAGGAGGTACTTGGCACCTCTGAGTTGTTGGACCCACTTTCTGCCAGCTCCGAAGAGGAAGAGATTGATGTGGTGGACTGGACATCCGAGGGGAGGCTGGTGCCCACTGGTATTCCCTCTGTGTGGCCCGACCCTTCCTCAGAGTCAGACACAGAGGTGGACATACTAACATAGAACAGGAAGTGCAGGTTAGGGGCAGTGGGAGGGTGGGAAATGTTGGCTAGCAAAAGGGGTACTGGCAGAGGCTAGCACGTGCCCTGTCCTCCTAGCACAAGAGGCAGGTGTACTCCTAGTTCTCTTTAAGTCCCTTCCTCTCCCCAGGCTTTGGGAACCAGGCAAAAGTAGTACCATGGGTACAAAATTATGAACTTGAACCATCTTATTTCTTTGTAATCTATGTTCCAGTTAGTGATAAACAAGTGAAACTATAAACTGTGTGGTACCCGACTCTACTGAGTCATAAATAACAGCCAACACCAGGTCTCCTAAGTTGAGAAGCATCTAGTCACTGCTAATTCAATAATAAATGAGAAGGAGTACCCTCTGAGAAACAGAAAATGTTCCAGAAGGTGTGCAACAATGCTGGGGTGGAACAAGTGGGTACGAGTGACGACATTTTCCCATACCTAATGTGTGTCGCTTATTCAGTCCAATATGGGGTCTAGCCAAACCTCTGCAGGGGCCAAAAAAACATAACTTCCAACATCACTTCCAAGAAGTGAGTTGAAAAAGACAGATGCTTTTTTAAAAAAAATAAATTTACTTTTTTTCCCCCTACAGTTTTTGCAAGTATTTCACATTATCTACCAGAGAACCTAGGAGCTCCAGGTTAATTTGTGACCTCAGAATATGAAAAATACAAGGGGAGCCAATCCCACAAAAGGCTGGCTTTGTCCATTTCTTACCATAAGATTAAGTTTTACTTTATTATTCAAATACTTTATTTCAACTTTTATTAAACGAAATCCAAGAACTTTTCAATGTCTTAGTAGAGGGTTGCCTCACAACTGAACCATCCTTTCTGGAGGGAAGAAACCATGGCTTCAGGTACATGACTGAAGTTTGGCCATGTTCCATCATAAATGTTCCAACATCACCAGGGACAGGAGGCTGTAAACATGACCGGGGAAAAAAAAAAGGTTAGAGAAGGTCCAGGCAATCCTAAAGGCTGAAGAAGCTGTGCCCTCCACCCTAGAATCCACAAACCCAGGAGAGTTCAAGGATTGCATCCTCCCCCACATTTCACTCAGCAAGCACTAGGGATAAAGACCAGTCAAATGCTTGGGGCCACAAGTGACATACTGTAGTTTTCACATAGGAATAACAGAAAACATACTAGGAACAAAAACACAAGAAATTAGGGTAGGGGTAAGCACACCTCAGGGCGGTTACACAGGTTGTGCCCGTACAAGGGGAAAAAAATATATAAAAAGTGCCCATGATTTTAACTCACAAAAGAGGAAACCGGTGGGATTTACACCACCATTAAGGAACAAAACAACTGCCAACAGGTGTGCAAAATAAATTTTTTAACATACAAATAGGGTCCGTACCCCTCCCCCCCGCCAGGGCAATAACCGCATCTTCAAAGGGCACAAATTGCATTTCTATAGTCATTCACATTATGATCAGCGGCCTAATAGCTTAGCTCAAAAACAGTGAAACATGCCATGAGCAAAGGGCACACTAAGAGGAAACATTTTACTGCCGATTTCTATTTTTCCTACCAGCAGGAAGGGGAAATCTTGAGCAAGAAAAGAGTTACAAGTTGTAGATCCTGTATGACATGAGAGGGCTGTAAGGGCTGCTTCGCAAATACCCCCAATCCACCCCTACCCCCGCTTCAAACCTCAGCGCGAGGACTTCTGCCCAAAACACTCTACGAAAGGTGCTTCTTCAGCTCCTCCACCACCTCTTGAGGCTCAGGGAACTTGAGTTTGCGTGGGGGCCCCTTCTTAATCCCAGTCCAGAGCTCCACACCTGGGGGAAGACCGAGGAAGCGAAGTCACTCTGGAATGCACCAGCATGCCCCCCACATGCCGAGGTGCCCGCGGGCTGAGACCAGCGCCTCCCGCCTGCTCCCGGGCCCGCACTCACTGCTGCCATCGGGGCGCAGCAGCGTCACCTCGAAGCTGCCCCTCCGGGGCTTGGCAGGATTCACCTCCACGGGAAGCTCCGGGGTCTCCAGGCGCAGCGCCTGGCTCAGGGCCGCGGCGTTGCGCCCGTAGACGCGTCAGCTCGTGCTAGGGAGAGATGGGGAAGGTCAGAGGCTGGGGCCTCGGCCTGTGACGCCCTGGCCCGCCTCCCCGGGCCTCTCCAGGCCCCTCACCAATGCTCGATCACGACGGTCGCCTCCTCCACTGCCTTCCGGCCGCCCGCCGGCTTCTCCTGTTTCGCCGCCACCGCGACTACCGCCACCTCGGCCTTCCGCTTCCTCCCGCGAGAAGCCATGTCGCCTGGAGCCCGACCGGGAGCCGAGCCGACCTGGAACTCGGGGCTCTAAAGCACAGGCCACAGAGCCCGCCGCCGGCACAAAGCGTCTCCCTACGCTGCGCAAAGCGTGGCGGGGCGCACACGTGGTCCGGAGGCGGGGTCCCTGGGCACAACCATTCAGCCCCCGGCGGCGGGGGGGGGGCGGCGCTCCCAGGGCATAACCATTCTGCTCGCGGCGCGGGGGAGGCACGGGGAGCCCCAGACCCGACCACCCGCGCTTGCCGAGGGGCGCGGACTAGACAGCTCTGAAACAAGCCTGGCTTCCTACAGGCGTTTCTGTAAGCCTCCGTCGGGGTCAATAGCGTGGACCACGACACACAAACCCCATCCCCGCCGCCACACCTGCTCCCTGGAAACCGCGGACCAATCCCAAACCAAACCCACAGCCTAACTGGGCGAGGCAGTAGTCTGGGATTGCGGTAACTAGCCTTCCCCGACTCTCCCTGATCCTGGGAACCAGCGCTGGGCAGTTGGAGAAACTCAGCAGACGGTACTCCGAAGTTGAGGTAGAGGAGGTAGGCGTTTCCTCTGCGATGGCCAGGCTTCTCCCATAGGCGAGCAACACGCGAAGGCGCAAACAAAAGGCAATCCCAGTTTCTTTATTATGGAAAACCATCACCCGGGTGTTGGGAGTAGGTGGGAGAGTAAGTGAAACCCCATTCCTGCCCAAGGGCTTTCTCCCGGAGGCCCCACCACACAAAGGAATGTCTCAAACCTATTCCCCTTCCTCCCAAACTCCAAAAAATAGGGGGATTATTCAATATTATCTTCAATGAGTACACTCAGTGGTTAAAGGTGTCTCCTTGGGACCAGTGACAAAATTAGCCTTATACTTTTTAATGAAGGCCACAGACCAAGCCAGAAGTGCCTAAAGAAGCAAGGGTCCTTGAGGGAGAAACCCTAGCGCAGCCTCCATATACAGGCATCTTCTGTTAGGCTGAATCTAATGTAAGCAGACTGTGTAGGTCCACTAAGAGGGATGAAAACACAGCATGGAGGAGACATGTGAGTGGTGAACAGTAACTGATACACTGACCCAAGCTGGAGGGAAAGCATTATCTCATCCATCGTAGATTTCTCCCTTCTTCCAGTGAAAGTTTGGCCACAGCAGTGGAGGCCGTCCTGAAGGGTGCCTGTCAGTTCCCTGGAAGCCTCTTTAAAATCAGAAGCAGCACCCTGCCCCACTCAGGGATAGCCAAAGGAGAAAACATAAATAAAAGGCCCAGGCCTCACGCAAGGCTTATGGTTACAGGAGGGGCAGGGCCTCAAAGGTGAGGCAGCACTGACAAGGCAGGCATTCTATTTGTCCTTCTTGCTTTCCCCACCTGGCGCTTCCGTGGGGGTTGAGGCCACAGGCTGCTCCTCGGGGATATTATCTCCAGCCTTTGATAGCTTCTTGGCCCGTTGATATAGTTCATTCAAGCTGAATTCTCGGATCACATTCTCCTGCACAAAAGAGGTACATACACACATCAGGGTTCTGGTTGGAGAGTTCTTACTGGGAAGTAAGAAGCATTTAGACATAGTCTAGGAAAGAAGGAAGGAGAGGACAGAAACCTACTCTAAACTAACTCTCCTTTTTTGGGTACCTGGAAGAGTCAACTCTGTGACAATCACGGTGCCAAGAGTTACAGCTACATTACTTAATGTCCTCTACAAAACAACCCTGGGACCCAAGTGTTACTCTCTCCAATTTACTGCTAAGGAACCTCAGGCCTACAGACTATACTGATGAGGGCCTCTGAGACTGAATCTTAATAACTGTTCCCCTGTACTAGGAGTGCTGGCACATGGTAGAAGCACAACAAATCTGCTGAGTGAATTCACGAATGAAATATGGTAACCAGTCCACACTCTCAGAACTAGTGGGCCAAGTGGCAGAGCCAGGAATCAAACCCAGGTTGGGCTCCAAAGCCCACCACTGTTCTACACCCTTCTCCAAACCACTCGCTCACTCTTTCAGATACCTCAGAGAAGGTCCAAGAGACAGCTCGTCCTTTCTTGTCAATCTGTGGCCGCCGCATGACCTCCTTGCCACCTTGGAATAGGATCAGGGTAGGGAGCTGCTTGGTGAGGGGCGACGTGCTCACTTTGTACCTACAGGGCCCAGAAAGTACTCTGTAAATGCATCTGTCCACATCACTCCAAGTGATTTACTGCTCAGACCCTCTGTCCAGGCCCTTACATACCGCGTACTAACATCAGTGTAGCGTCCAACGTCCACCTTCCCAAAATTTAGCCCTGTACAGTTGTACCTAAGAAAAATATATTATTTAACACACTAAAAGAAGAGAATGGATCAAGGGAAGTGGAAATACAGATATTTGGAGAGAGAGGGGAAAACGCCTTTGGTTGCAATGTACAAAAATCAAGGCCAAAAACAATGCGAGGGAAAGTACAGCACCTCTGCTTCCATCATCCGTCCCTGTGCAGTACTCACTTGAGGGAGAGGTCGGCATAGATGGGAGCAAACGACTGGCAGTCATTAGACCAATTGGCAAAGAACTCCACGATCCAAGTGACCCGCTTGTCCCGCTCTAGCTCTTCCTGCCACACACAGGGAAGAAACGGTGAGCTGCATCACAGAGGCTCCCAGAAGGTTCAGACCTGAGCATCTATTCCTCGCCCTGGTTTTCCCTCCCCCGTCTCCCTCGCTCCAGTCATGAACCTCAGTGCCCTTGACTTCCATTCTGAAGCAGTTACTCCTAGTGAGTTAAAAGCACAACTATAAAATCACCCACAAGGGACCCAAGAAACAGGGAGAGAGGAAGAGAACTCACATCAATGGTTTTATCATTGAAGTACTTGATGTACTCAGGGCCCATATATAGGGGAGGTTTGCACGTCATCAGGAACACTAAACACGGAAAAAAGATGTCAGGGGAAGCATATAAGGCCTGCAGCAGGGGTTTACTTTCAAACCAACTCAAAGATTTTAGGCACCAAAGAATACACTTTGTGGACATACGCAGACCACTGACACATTTCCTTCCTCTTAAAGTTACTGTGGATTCCTATCACCTGGGCCACATACATAACTAATTAGGTACAAGATATGGAAGAAGGGTGAGGAGAGACCTGTCTGGGGTTGGAATTTGGTTCCCACCACCAGTCTCCTTACCTATGCAGAGTGTGATGTAAAGCAGGCCCATGCGAATATCCAGACGGAAGAAAAGGATTGCATTGGCCACTTTACTAAACATGAAGATGTTGCCTATATGTTGCTCCACAGTGACTGAAACACAAAGATGTCACAGGTCAGGCTGGGTGGCACACTCCTATATCCTGTTTGTCACTCTTCCCGTGGTGCTTTGAAATGGGAGAGGGGGAAGAGGATAAAAGTCCGAGATCAAATTCGGCCCCGGCATGGAATGAGGGACTCATTCACCAAATAATGCCCTTCTCGTGACCAGACTGCAAGCAGCTCCGGAGGGCGGGAGGCCTAAGCTCGAGAGACCGAGGAGCAGCTGAACTTACTGGACCTGCGGTTCTTCATCATCACAATGGCACTGAGGAACATCAGGATCTCTACTTCTCTCTGGAACAGAATCAAAGTGACAGAAATGCCATAAACACAGAGGCTTTGAGTGGGTAAGGGAGCCAGATATGGACTAAAAACCAACAGAGATCCAAACTGGGAATGGTACCAGCAAAGAAGTAACCGGAGTCGGCGAAGATGCAGTGGGACGAACACCAGTCAGGCTCTACCCCAGCCACAAACTGGCTGGTGCCCTTCGGCAGATCACTGAACCTCTGCGCCTTGGTTTCCTCGGAGAACAATTTCTGTCTCAAACGGTTACTGTAAGGAGTAAATGAGCTACTGCGTATGAAAGAATTGCATAAAGCCTAATACCATATAATACCGTAAGACAGTATTACCAACTCAAAATTAAACAAAACAAATAAAACTTTCCCAGGAAAACTTCCTCTGTAATACTCCATTAATACAATAGCTGGCTATTCCATTTCTGGAGTTTTGTTTACATTAAACCCTTCCTCTCCATCCAATATTCATAGTGATAAAACATGCACCTTTAATAGGATCTGAGAGCTGAAGGGGGCCTCTCAGAGCTTTAGAAGGCCCTTCAGTACCTGGAGCTTCCAGTTCTTTCTTACTTTCTAGACTCTAAGGTCTGTGAGACAGACAATAATCATGACAAAGAAACAAGGTAACTTCAAAGAGTAAAGACTGCAATGCGTAACAAGGACCCTGTGAAAGAAAGCATGGGAAGGGGGGGGCACTAGAGTCTAGATGGTCCGAGGCCTTCCAGACCTTTCTGTTTACAATACAGGAACCCAAATCACTATTTCACACAGAACCAATCAACTAAAATTTACACCTAGAAGTCAGGGACTTTAGGTTCTGGGTTTTTAGCATCAATCTCCAACAA
This sequence comes from Ursus americanus, assembly GCF_024610735.1. NCBI lineage: Eukaryota > Metazoa > Chordata > Mammalia > Carnivora > Ursidae > Ursus > Ursus americanus. Next base: position 34,969,880 of record NC_142150.1, on the reverse strand, counting down.
AAAGTATCGACTGGCTTTAGCAACAGACATGTAAAGTGGGGGTAAGGGAATATGACAGACCTTACTAAATATACCTGAACAGAAAGCAGCACATTTTCACAAATGAAATTGGGTTAGAACTGGCACTTAACAAACGTGGAGGATGAACTTAAAAGAAAAAAAAAAAAAAAAAAGGATCTGTGGTCAAGCAGGAGACCAAATGTAGGAATGAAAGGAAAAGTGTTTAAAGACAGTGGGTCAAAGGCAAAGACTGGCTTCGTGTACTCCCGGCCCCGTTTGTGTCCTCCTGGGCACACTGCAGCTGGACTCGCAGTCCGCTTGCACCGAAGCAGCACTGTGCAACTAGCGTTCCTGCATGGAACGGGAGTGGAAGCGATGCGCCACGTCTGTGCCGGTAAGCAAGCGCATGTCCTCGCATTCCAGCTTCCCGTCCTCGTCTGCTGGCTGGCTGATGATGGCATGACCCTAAGGCCATAGGGGGAAGCAGAATGAGCTTGGGTTCCAGACAAACGGTATGAAGCAGAGTCCCTTTGGTTATTCTGCCTGTTTGTTCCCTGTTTTTAACCCTTTTATTGTAGAAAATTTCAAACATACATAAAAATAGGATACTAAAAGGTAGCAGAATGTGCCCCCCCAAAATATGCTACTTTGGATTATTCTGCATAGTAATTTTGAGCCTAAAAGCAATTAAGAAGTAGATACAAGAGGGGCACCTGGGTGGCTCAGTCGTTAAGCGTCTGCCTTCGGCTCAGGGCGTGATCCCGGCGTTCTGGGATCGAGCCCCACATCAGGCTTTTCCGCTATGAGCCTGCTTCTTCCTCTCCCACTCCCCCTGCTTGTTCCCTCTCTCGCTGGCTGTCTCTATCTCTGTTGAATGAATAAATAAAATAAAATCTTAAAAAAAAAAAAAAAAAGAAGTAGATACAAGAAAAGCTCCTTGCCCTCCATTGGTCTAAAAGCAAGACATAATTTTTTTTTTTAGATTTTATTTATTTATTTGAGAGAGAGAGCGCGCTCGCACACGTGCACCTGGGCACAGGTGTGAGGAGGGGCGGAGGGGGAGGGAGAGGGAGAGAATCTGTGCTGAGCTCAGGGCCCCACTCGGAGCTCGATCTCACAACCCTGAGATTATGACCTGAGCCAAAACCAAGAGTCGCAAGATTAACTGACTGAGCCACCCAGGTGCCCCGAAGCAGGACATAAATTTTTTAAAGTATTCCTCTAACCCTCTCTTCCAGGAAGGACAAAAGTTAATCAAGGGAGACAATTTTAGACCCTATCAGCCTGGAGACAGCACCAGAGGAAACTAACATAACAAACGAGACCCTTTATCTACCATGAGTTTACCTTCCCACAGTTTGCCGTCCTTGGACGCCTAAAACTTCTTTCCTTTGTCCAGTCATTTCTCCAAAAATGTATTGCTCTTTGTAAGGATGGATATAAGCCAGAGTTCTAATCCACCTCTGAGTTAATTCATTTTCCCTGGGTCTTTCCCATGCATGTATGAGGTATACATGTTAATAAACTTGTTTATCTTTTGTTTTTAATCTGTCTTTTATTACAGGGGTCTCAGGCAAGACCTCAGAAAGGTAGAGGAAAAATTAATTTTCTCCCCTACAATACTTTAATAAATCCCTACTACTCAGATTTAACAGTAACACTTTGCCAAAACAATTCATCTATGCTACCCACTTTTTTTTGGAGAAACTTAAAGCAAATTCTAAGTATATCATTTCACCTGCAAATACGCCAGTGTGTATCTCTTACAGATAAGGACTTTTTTTTTTTTTTTAAGGGGGGGAGGGGCAGAGGGAGAGGGAGAGAGAGAATCTTACTCAAGCTCCACACCCAGCCCACGCTGGGCTCCATCTAAGGACCCTGAGATCATGACCTGAGCCAAAATCAAGAGTTGGATGCTTCACTGACTGAGCCACCCACGTGCCCCAAGGGCTTTTTTTTAAAAGAAGTTCCCCCCACACCACCCCCCCGGTTTTTTCAAAAGTTTATTTGTTTTAGTTATCTCTACTCCCAAAGAGGGGCTCAAACTCAAAACCCCAAGATAAAGAACTACATGCTCTTCCAACTGAGCCAGCCAGGCGCCCTGGGACTTTTTTGTTTTTAACAAACCAAAATACCATTATCACACTTAACCCAGTTAATAATTCCTTACTGTCGGGGCACCTGGGTGGCACAGCGGTTGAGCGTCTGCCTTCGGCTCAGGGCGTGATCCCGGCGTTCTGGGATTGAGCCCCACATCAGGCTCCTCTGCTCGGAGCCTGCTTCTTCCTCTCCCACTCCCCCTGCTTGTGTTCCCTCTCTCGCTGGCTGTCTCTATCTCTGTCGAATAAATAAATAAAATCTTTAAAAAAAATAATAATTCCTTACTGTCATTTAATACTTGGTCCTTATTCAAATGATCCCCATAATTTCAAATTGTCTTTGTGCAGTTTTTTGTTCAAATCAGGAACAAGCAAGCCAGATACACACAGTGCACTTGGCTTGTGTGTTTCTTTGGTCTTCCTTTACCTCTAAAGAATATCTATTCTTCCTTTTTACCCCAGGCCACTTATCTGTTGAATACATTGAGTCACCTGTACTCTTGACTTTCCCACTTTCTGGATTTGGCTGCTTGCAAACTTATGGTATGTGTTCTTCAGATGATGATTTTCTGTCTTCCATATTTCTTGTAAAGTGGCAATGAAATCTAGAGGCTTGAAGACAATGCTACACACTCCCCGTTGTATCTCTTCAGAGGACACATCAACCTTTGATCTGATGGTTTTAGCATGATTATTGCCTAGGTTTATTATTTCATTAGGGGTTGCTAAATGTTTTTGTTGTATGGTTGTTTTTTTTAGTAAGCTCTATGCCCAACGTGGGGCTTGAGCTCATGACCCTGACAAGGGCTGCATGCTCCACTGACTGAGCCAGCCAGGCACCTCTGCTAAATGATTTTTAAACTGTATCAATCCCTGGGACACCTGGATGGTTCAGTTGGTTAAGTGTCTGCCTTTGGCTCAGGTCATGATCCCAGGGTCCTCAGATCAAGTCCCACATCCGGCTCCTTCCTCAGTGGGGAGCCTGCTTCTCCCTCTGCCTGGGGCTTCCCCTGCTTATGTTCTCTCTAATAAATAAATAAAATATTTAAAAAAAATAGATCTTATCAATCCTTCTATATTTATTAGCTCAAATTTGCCTATTAAGAAATCAACATTCCCTTGTCAATTGTTTGGTTACTCTGAAAGACAATACATACAGGAAATGCAAAATGCTTCTTTCTTTCCAGTTAGAAATAAACTTTTGGGGGCGCCTGGGTGGCTCAGTCGGTTAGGCATCTGCCTTCGGCTCAGGTCATGATCCCAGGGTCCTGGAATCTAGCCCCACATCCCCACATTGGGTTTCCTGCTCAGCAGGAAGCCTGCTTCTCCCTCTCCTGCTTCCCCTGTTTGTGCTCTCTCTGTCAAATAAATAAATAAAACATTTAAAATAAATAAATAAACTTTTGTTATGTCACTGAAAATTCAAGGTTTACCTGTTATTTTATTTTTTATTTATTTACCTGTTATTGCTAACATTATTTACTTTAATATCCTAACTTCCCAGTCACTAAGGTAAATCAGTAAAACATGGATTTTCCAGGAAAACAAACACTGGTTATGAACTCTACGTAATTAATTTAAAAAAATTCTATCAGAGAAATAGTAAAATACAAAAAATTCCAGTATTTTGCATATTATTAAACAAGAGTATACAGAGAAATTAGTTATATAAAAGGTCCCTACACGTATTAAAATCTTTACTACTACCCACTTATATCTTTGAGTCCCATTTTGGTTAAGTCAGTATGGAATACAGTAGTCCTCCCTTGTCTGTGGTTTTAGTTACCTGTGGTCAACCAGTCTGGTAACAGATCATCCTCCTTCTGACTTTTCAACAGAAGGTCAACAATAGCCTAATGCTATGTTACAATGTCTATGTCATTCACCTCACTTCCTGTCACCTCACTTTATCATCTGATACCATCATCATCATCAGGATGAGTACAGTACGATAAGATATTTTAAAGGAGGGAGACAGAGAGACTGCATTGACATAATTTTCATTACATTACGTTGTTATAATTGTCCTATTTTATTATTAGTTATTGTTGTTAATCTCTTACTGTACCTACCTAAATCGTAAACTAATTTATCCCGGGTATGTATATATAGGACAAAACATCATATATATAAGGTTTGGTACTATCCAGGATTTCAGCAACCACTGGGGGTCTTGCAATGAATATCCACCCCCCCACCTGCCCCAGATAAGGGGGGACCACTATAAAAGTTGGATCTTCGAGCTTATCAGTAATATTGTCTGGGAAAGGACAGAGGAAGTATGAAAGCGTTAACAAGGGATGGAGAATAAAAATAAGGGAGTGGGTTCTGGTAAAGGTCAAGACTCGCTTTAGGGGCTGGGGAAAAAGACAAAAACTCAGGCTGACCCTCCTCCCTCAGAACACAGCTGCGGCTGTACAGCAAGAGAGCACAGAGCTTCAACTCATTTTTCTCCGCTCCTACTCAAGTCAGCAAGACTCTCAAGAGAGATTTCTTTACAGTTTTGGGTTTTTTTTACAATTTCTTTTCAGCAGATCTGACACTTGTGTTCATTTTTGCATCCTCAGGATGCAGCCGAGTGCCTAGCAGACAGCGCACGCTCTGGAAATGTTAACTGAATTAACAGACGGCTGATGGAGTGTGCAAGTAGTACGGCCAAGAGTGGTTTCAGGTCGCAGTCACTCACTAGTTGACTAGTGACTAGTTTGGCAACTCGCCTAACCACGCCGAGATCAACTTCTCCATTAATAAAACGGGAATACTACTATACCCTCCTTGTTTACCTCACTGGCTCCGCAAGAGGCTTTACATAATGGGGAGCCCTGTAAAATAGTGAACATGTGTAGAGTTTGGGTACCGCTGTTGACCAGCATGAATGGTGAGATGGAAAGAACCCTGGACTCAAGAATCCTAAGAGCCAGGCTGTTGTGCAAGCTCACCGGCTGTTTTCCCATCTTAAGTAAGCATGAAGAGGTTTAGCCTCGATGATGGTCCAGGCCCTACATTCTAACAGTCTGTAAGTCCGCTACAGGCTCGGAACCTCAGGTATCCTCAAAAAGGTGAACCTTGGGGCTCCCGCATGCAATCTCGGGGAGCAGGGGCAGTGAAGGTCGCGGGGTCCGCTCACCCAGTCAAAGTCACACGGGTTGCCGTCTTCGCGTTGCGTGGGAAGACTGTTGCAGAGAGGGGGAAGCTTCCTCACGAGTAGGAATGCAACAGAAAGCAGGGCTGACAAAAGATAGTAAGGTCGGGCCAGCCATCGTGAAAGTCGTGGCACCGAATACACCAACGCAATTAAAGGTGCCAGGACCGCCATCTTTCAGGCCTTTGCGGCGCCCGCCCAGCTTCGGCGTCTGTAGCCCTGGCCCCGCCTCTCCTACCATTGAGACTTCCATTAGGTCTAGTCTCGGATGCACCACCTCTGCGCCCGGAAGTAGATCTCTGATTGGACGCTCCAGAAAGGTAAGGGGATTTGACATCTTATTGGTCGATCTAGATGTCGCTTTCTCCAGTTAAGTCATTTTATTGGATATGCGATGGTGGCGCTTGGCGACTACAGAGAAGAATTTAGTAAGTTCAGATAGCACTTCCTGAACGTTCTCATAAAGCGACGGAAGTAGTTGCCAGAAAAAAGTAGGCGGGGCACCCAATGACAAGCGGCTCCTAGAGGAAGAGGGCGGGACATCGTGGAAAGATTGTCCAATGAAAACGACCGACGCCAGACACCCGGACCGCGCCGGGGCGGAGAAGACGATGGAGAATTTCTCGGCACTGTTCGGAGCTCAGGCCGACCCACCACCACCCCCAACCGCACTCGGATTCGGACCAGGAAAGCCTCCACCTCCGCCTCCCCCTCCTCCGGGCGGGGGCCCAGGCACGGCTCAGCCGCCCACCGCGGCCACGGCCCCTCCCGGCGCCGACAAGTCGGCTGCTGGTTGTGGTCCCTTCTACCTTATGCGGGAACTTCCAGGTGAGTACTAGGCCTGGCCGAAGGCAGCCAATCAGATCATAGCGAGGAGGTGATGGGCGTGGCTCTCAGCCAGCCGGGGTAGGTGTGAGGTAGCCTAGGCAACGCGTGTTGGGACCTTAGACCTGAAAGTCGGAAAGGCTCTGAGGATTCACGACCAAAGGGATGACATGAATTTTTGGCCTGGATTGGGAAAGGGGAGAGAATGCATTTCCGTGACCATCTTTCACAGCATATTTGGCTCTGTCCCTGATACTGGTTTATGGTTCCCTAAAAATTATTCAGAGTTTGAGTTTGGAACTCGAGAGTCCTGATTTAACATCCCTGCAGACCTGAGGTTTTCCAACTCTGTCACAAACATGCTGTTGGTTTGAGGCATATTTCCCTCCTTTTAAGGGTCTCTGCTTTTCTTCACTGTAGGAAGGAGGGATTAGAATTGAACCAAAAAATCGTTTTGTTGAGCACCTACTATGTACGAAGCGCTGTTCTAAATGCTTAAGATACAACTGTGAATAGGACTAACAAGATCTTTGCCTATTTTGGAGTTTACGTGTAGGAGGAGGCGGCGCAGAGTACGCTAGATAACATCAGATAGCCGTTAGTGCTACAAGGAGAAAATGTGATAAAGAATTGAGGCAGAACTGCTTTAGCTAGAGTGATCAAAGAAGCCATCTCTGAATAGATAATATTTGAGCGTCATTGTAAAGAGCCAGTCTTGTGTGAGTGGGAGAGATAAGATGCAAGAAATGAGGTCAGAAGCCGTGGTGTGAGGGAAAAGCTTGGAATATCTGAGGGTCAGAAGACCAGTTGGACTCCAGTGAAGTTTCAAGTGAAAGAGTGATAGGAGACGAAGGGGGGAGGAGTAGGCAGAGGCCTTTGTAAAGCATTTAGATTTTAAGTTCAGGGGGAGCCATTTTATATATGTATGTATGTATGTATTTTTAGTCATCTCTGTACCGAAAGTGGGGCTCAAAGGCACCACCCAGGATCAAGAGTCGCAGCCTCTACTGACTGAGCTAGCCAGGCACCCCTCAGGGGAGCCATTTAAACACAGGAAAGTGACATGATCTGATTTACTTATTTTTAATTATCCAAACAGCTACATTAAGAATGGAAAGTGGGGAAATCAGTTAGAAGTTACTTCGTAGTAGTCCAGGAAAGAGATGATGGTTTGGACGAGGCAGTAGCAGTGGAGGAGAGAAGTGAACTGATGCAGGATAAATATTAGGGGTAGAGTTTATAGGAATGAAGGATTGAATATAGAAGTAGAGAGGAACTGAAAATACTTGTAAATTCTTGGATTGAACAGTTGGGTGATTGGTAGTGCTGAGACCAAGAAGGAACACGTTTGAGGAGGTGGTAAATCAAGAGTCGTTTTGGACATGTTAAATCTCCGAGTTGCCTTTCAATTCCTCCCAAGTCCTACTGCTACCTCAGGAGTTGAGGGAAATAATAATGCGAATTGGTACAGTGCTTTGAAGTTCACAGTGAAGTTATATATGTAATAGAATTTGATACCGAGAATAGCCCCTTGAGGTGGGCATGTTAGAGTTGAATAAAACTGAAACAGAGAAAGGTTGACTTTCCTTTGGTCAGTTAGTGGTTGAGGTCTACCAGCAGTTTCTCTAACTTTACTCTGATTGTACCTATTTATATCAAGCATTTGACAGATACTGAGTATCTATTTTGGGCAAATGCTGGTATGTAGGAAGGGCGGAATGTGGTGAGAAGGGGAAAGAATTAATAAGTCTAGTCCTTGCTTTTAAGGATCTTATTTTACTTAGGGATATAAAGTGTGTGGTTTAAGGATAGCGACTGTATTTCTTGTTAAAGCTAATATTACTTCATGGTCTTGCCTCATATACAACTATTAAGAACTACATGATGGGGGCCCCTGGCTGGCTCAGTAGGGAGAGCACGCGACTCTTGATCTTGGGGTTGTGAGTTCCAGCCTCGCATTGGGGGTAGATGTTTATTTACTCTTAAAAAAAAAAAAAAAAAAAAAAAAAAGAACTACACGCTGGTTTTCAAAACGTGTTTCTTGTTATCCAAAATGGCAGAAAGAGTTGTCACTTGAGCTAGACCTTTACAATTTCATATTGGTGAAGAAAATTTGGAAGAATTGTCTTCTAATTACATCAGTTTTCCTAAAACAAACTTCCTAAAAGGAAATGAGATGAGAAGTGTGTTTCTCAGGAGATAGTGGAGACCCTTATGGACTGGCTAGAAATGTGGCACAGGGGAGTAGTGGTTGATCAGGCCCCAAAGCCAAGTTACGGTAAGATGTGTTTTACTGTGAGTGCCAGAGGGATTTGAGCTTTTTCCTGAGGATGATAGGAAACCATTCAGATTTTTGAACCGAGGAGTACTGCTTCCAAAAATATCCAGAGAATATGGGTGTCATGTATTGAAATAGAGAAGCCATGAATGAGGTGGGGGAAGGTTTGGAGTTTTAAAAAACGAATCTGCATGGAATTGACTAAGAGGAAGTTGGAAATGTAAGGCTAGTTTTTAGGAGGGGAGTTTTTAGGAGGCTGGGGAGATTTATAAATCATCTTCATAGAACTGATAGTCAAAACAGGAAGAAGGATGGGACTCATAAAGTGTTCAGGAAAAGCAGGAGTGCCTTCTCACCCGAGCCTTGAGGATGACCCCTTGGAAGAGGACAGCTGACAGAGGGGGAAGAGCAGGATGCTAGAATGGTCGGAGGCATTGCCTAGTTATGAGGCGCTGTACTGTGGCGCCGAGTGTTCTGAAACATTGCTTCTGAAACATTTGGCACGAGAAGGAACGAAGGGAAGGATAGGGTAAGGCCTTGGGCTATGGAGGGAAAATACCTTGCTCACTTACCAGTTACCGAGCACTGGAGGTATGTACTCTGTTGGGCACTGGCGAAACATGTATGAACAAGAAAGACACTGTCTCAGCCCCCAAGGGACTCAGATCAGAACCTGGGTTTTTCCAAGTGAATGATTACGAATAAGCCACTTTCGTCATCATTTGCATTCTTCGTGTTCATCGTAACTCCAGATGAAATTGTAGGCTAGCTAGCTCTACCCTTTGCCACTAGATCCTTATTAGATTACTAACAAGCTTCCATTCTTTGAAAAAAAGTCAAGTCGTGCGATATTTATACTGATAGTGTCTTGCATCTATAGAATACTTTATACTTCTCAATGTTTGCATTTGAACCTTGAAAAAAAATTAAGTGTGCTGGGGCGCCTGGGTGGCACAGCGGTTAAGCGTCTGCCTTCGGCTCAGGACGTGATCCTGGAGTTCTGGGATCGAGCCCCACGTCAGGCGCCTTGGCTGGTAGCCTGCTTCTTCCTCTCCCACTCCCCCTGCTTGTGTTCCCTCTCTCACTGGCTGTCTCTATCTCTGTCAAATAAATAAATAAAATCTTTAAAAAAAAAATTAAGTGTGCTTAAGATAGCTGTTTCCCCACTGCAGAGGTAAGAGGAAACTGAGGCATAGAGTACCGCTAGGGTTAGACTTCTAGTTGCCCGGATGCTAATAGAACATTTCTTTCTTTGAGGCAGAGCATTATACTTGGCATTATGAGTAACAGAGACGGTGGTAACAAGTTAGTCAGCAGTGGCTAAAAAATCCTGTTTTTTATGTAAAGGTAATTAGTGTTTCTTGCTAGAGAAAAAGAAAAAGAAAAAAAATGTCCTTGACCAGACACTCAAGCCGTTGGATCATATTTGGCTCTTACCTGGCTGGTCACCTGAGCTCTGAGGTAATATCCTGCCATGTCATAGAGTGTAATTTCTCACTAGTATATATGAAAAGCACTCAGAACAGTGTTTAACACAGAGTAAGCGTCATGTAAGTGATGATTGTGGTGAGTCCAAGTTGGGGAGAGTGTCTCTTCCTTTGGGGTAGTTTCCATCTGCGCCCTCTTTGGATGCTGAAAGAGTTTTCTCCTCGCTCCAACTTACCATTCTATGGTACATAGTTTTAGTGCTTATTATATGTAGTTATTTAGTTTTGCCGTTTCTTACTTTAAAAAATAATTTTACATCATTATAACTCTCACTTAAAAGATTCCTTATTTAGGCTAAAACATAGTCCTTCACTTTCCCTTTGGGTGACTTTAAAAAAACTTCTCTACTCTTGGGACTAATATGTTTTTGTTCTTCTCCCGGTGTCCTCTAGGTAGCACCGAGCTGACAGGCAGCACCAATCTGATCACACACTACAACCTGGAACATTCCTATAATAAATTCTGTGGGAAGAAGGTGAAGGAGAAGCTAAGTAACTTCCTGCCTGACCTGCCAGGGATGATTGATCTGCCTGGTTCCCATGATAACAGCAGCCTCCGCTCCCTCATCGAGAAACCCCCTATTCTTGGTGGCTCTTTTAATCCTATCACAGGGACCATGCTGGCTGGCTTCCGCCTCCACACTGGCCCGGTGAGTCCCCTCTTGGGGAAGAAGGCAAATGGGGAGGCCTGGAGGGCGTGGAGGTGGTTTTTCTGTCCAAGTCTGTTCCTTCTAACTTACTGAGCAGAACAGATGGGAGCGGGGCATTTCCTCCCTCCGCTCACCTGGACCTTCCTTTGGTTCCTTCAGTTACCAGAGCAGTGTCGTCTGATGCACATTCAGCCTCCCAAGAAGAAGAATAAGCACAAGCACAAACAGAGCCGTACCCAGGATCCTGTCCCCCCAGGTAAGAAGCGGTTCTGTTCAAAGCCAGAAAACCTGGGTCCGCTTGGACCTTCCCCAGTGAAAAACCCGGCGAGGTTCCTCACAAAGCCCCAGACTCCCAGATTCTCCTGAAACAGGTGTAAAGGTAATTGGTGTTTCCTGCAAGTGGGTCTCCCGGGCGAGGAGAAAGCTGGAATGGTGCTTTAGCAGCGCCTCCCTATCCTTTCTGGCCTTTAGAAGAGCAGTTGCACCTCGCTAGGTCTTCCTGTGGTCTTCAGAGTTCTAGCAGTAGGGAAATTTTGATAGGCACATACTGTCTCCTACAGAAACCCCATCTGATTCGGATCACAAGAAGAAGAAAAAGAAAAAAGAGGAGGATCCTGAACGGAAAAGGAAGAAGAAAGAGAAGAAGAAAAAGAAGGTAGGGTCGGGACCTGGTGCTGCAGCCCCGAGTCTCCCCGTCTCACCCTGTCCTCGATGGTCCTTTGCCTCAGGGGGGACCCAAGATTGAAAATCCAGGACATGTTACAGTTTTTTCCTGCACAGCCCTGATCAAGGCCAAGATCACTTCCTAGTTGTTCTCTTACCCCTCCTTCCTTGTCTCCCCCAGAACCGACACAGTCCAGACCACCCAGGCGTGGGCAGCTCTCAGGCCAGCAGCAGCAGCAGCCTCCGCTAACAGGACTCTCCTGGAATGGCTTTCCTTGCTGTATTGAGCCTGCAGACAGAAGCTGCCTTCCAGGCTCGGACACTGCCGTGGGAGCATCCCCTGCAACCGGGACAGAAGCCAGCTCCCACTGTGCTGGGCTAAGATTAATGCATTATATGTGAGAAGGGCCATGCTTTTGTAAGGCTCAGCCCAGTTGCCTTTCTCACGGACAGCTCTTCCTCTCCCAGGAAGCTTTCTTTTCATCTCTTTTGTGCAATTGGTCTGATGGAGGACATTGTCTGATCTGTTAGAGTTTTTCTTTAAAAAAAAAAATTTGCATTTATCAAACTGGCTGAACTGTGGCTGCCTGTTAAGAGGTAAGTGCCTTTCTCTGAGAGTCACGGTTTAAGCCAGGGCATTCAAAGATCTGAGGGGAATTTGGGGTCTTATCATGACATTATTAGCAGGCAGGGAGACCACCAAAATGAGATTGGGGAACACGGTGCACAGGTGAGGCACAGCTTGCTAATACCTGTCCACGGTGGACACGTAACACTCTGCCCGTCATGTTGAGAACCCAGCAGCTGGATGAGGCCCCACCAGAGGAGCGGACCCAGTGAAGGCTCATCCGTCTTCTAGATCAGCTGTGCATTGAAACAGAATAGCCAACTGAAAAAGCACCCACAATCACCAGTGTATTTTAACAAGGTCGATTCCTGGTGAAGCCTGTGATTTTTATTTTTATTTTTTCTAATCTCTGGAAAGCAAAGGTAAATGCTTCTCTTGTATTTATAGGAATCCCTGACCTGCCTCATTCCTTAGTTAAGACAATGAAATTATTAGGCTGATGTAAAAACATTTCTAAACTTCTAAGACAGCCACAAAAAGGCAGAATGTAAAAGAAATTCCTTCAGTCTTTACAGCAGGCCAGGTAACTGGAAATGTCCACTGGAAAACCCAAGCTATTGTAATCTGATTTTAAATAAATGTGACACAGAGCAGTTAAAATCTGTTGCTATGAGCCAAGGTTGTTACTAGGTCAGGAGGTGGAAAACCATTCACTGAGCTACAGTTTTAATCCAGGATTCCAGAGTGTCTATGCTTAAGTCACAGTGAAAATAATGGGTTCGGGCCAGGTTCTGGAGATTTAGCGTCTGAGGTGGCCTATTTAAAATCAGGGCGTAGCCTTTTTGCTTTGGAAACACAGCAGAGACACCGTGAGCTATCATACTGAATGCCAGCCATAGCCAGGCAGCCTGCCTCTAACAGGCTTTCCTCCCCCGATCATCCACTGTCTCACCTCTCGGTACATCCAAAGAGCTTTACTGTCCAAAGACACATTTCTGTATTAAAGAACTGTGGCAGCCAAGAGTTCTCTAAGTCTTGAAACGACAAGGAGCTTAGGTGGTCCCAAAAGGTTTCTTCTAGGAATGTTTGAATTAAATCACCAAAATGAGAACAGGCCCTGTAAGTGGTTATTCCCACCACAGTCCTGCCTCAAGGTGGGCCAGGACCAGCGAAGCTGAGGAGGGTTTCCTTGCGACTTCCCACCAGAGATCGTTCACCCTGCCTTACTTAACCAGACAAAATAACACAAGTCGGGGGGAGCTGGTTAGATCAGGATTTCTTTTTATTCCTTGTTGGTTTAAAATGGCTAATCAGAATAAAAAATAAAAGGGCCTCTGTTTAGAGGCTGGGGTCTCCCCTATTTAGAGGTTAGAACCCAGGTACCCCCACTACCCAGCACCATACTGAGGTGGGCTGAGGGGTAACCCCCAAGGGACAATCGGAGGGGCCTAGGCCTGCCACTCCTTCGCTCTATCCCGTTTTTGGCATGTGATGAAAAATATTGCTTTTTGGATTCATCTCTCCCGGCCTTGGATTTAAAAATAATGTTAACCGTGTGAATTGGGGGAAGGCTCTGAGGGGACTAAAGAAGCCCACTCTAATCCCTCTCCCCCAAGAAGGGGGCGAAGCGGATTATCCAATATTGTTTCTGGAGCTCAGCCAAGCTCTTTTCCTGATCTCCCCACCACCACCAAAGTCATGGGGCTGTGACCCCTTTCCTGGGGAAACTAAGTGCCAATGAACCTAGAAAACTAACTCAACTCTCTCAAGTCCTTCCCTCCTCTGACCAAGACCCCAGACTCGCCTCTTTCAAGGTTTCTTTCCTGATCACTACGCACCAACAGTAGTAGGGGGGTGCAGTTTCCTTAGTTGGTAACTGGGACAAAAGAGAGGGAACCACTGGGAAAAGGAAGACTTCGATGGATGTCCCCGCTTCTTGCCTGCTGGTCTGAGGAACGGGAAGAGTAAGATACCCCTCCTTCTACATATCCCTCCCTCATTTTTCCATCCCAGGATAGATATATAATTTCTTTGATATTTATAATATATATATATATATATACATACATATATATATATATGTACACACACACCTGGTAACGCAGAGAGGAAAAAAATAGAATCCGTAACAATAATAAAAAAAATTATTTCTGGTTTAAAAATGATCTGGTTCCCTCCAGGGCGAGCAATTGCACAAATGTCCACTGAGTCTGGTCCAGGGGGTTAAAGAAGGGAAGGTCTTAGAAGGTGAAGGGGGTTGCTACCCCAGTCTCAGGGCCCCAACTCTCCAACTCCCCAACCCCACTGCATTTTATAAAACGCTCCTCATCCTCTTGGAATCGGTGGTTTAAAAAAATGTCCATGCAGGGGAGGGGAGCCCCTTGAGGAAAGGAAGGTGGCCACCTGGGGCCCTTTGGTGTAGGCGCGGAGGCGTGGGGGGAAGGGAGGTGCCGAAGGCTCACACGGAAATCTCATAGGTGGTACCACCCACCCCTGACACCTTCTTGACCCCGCCCCTTGTGGGGCTGCTGAGAGGCGGCTGGCCGGGGCCAGGGGAGGCAGAGCCTATACTCTTGGGCTGCCCATTGGATTTGCTGTAGGCCGTCTTGAGCTGTACTTCATCTCTAGGAAGAGAAAAAGAGATAGGTGTCAGGAAGTGGGACACAAAACACAGGAAAGGGAGACTGTTTTTAAAAGTTATGAGAACAAACTGACACACTTTTCTACATATGTACTTTCTTACCCAAACATTCCCACCTGTTTTATTGCCCTGCTTAAAACAAACCTGATGCCTTATTACCCCTCTTGATTCCGTCTCTCCAACAGCAGCCATCTTAAACACTTACTCTCAGGCAAATACATACATTTTGGAAAGACCAGATTAAGAAAAAAGTATTAATCGTTAGGGTCTGAACAGGAATAGCCCATGAAGGCAGCAAGAGAGTAAGTGAAACGAGCTACCTACAAGCAGGCACCTCTGAGTCCACTTGCACACAAGTGAAGCCATGATACCTTCTGTAGGACCCTAACGCTAATTTTAAGTCCACTGCTGTCAGGATGGATTTATACTTACTTGGGTGTCAATAATGGCTGCAAGGCTACTTCCTCTGCCTCAGAGACACCAGCTGGGGCTTTTTGGCTGCTGTAAGACATAGATCGGCCCAGGTATGGGGCAGTTGGGCCTGGTTCAGGGGACCCTAGTCCCCGGCCCCTTAGCCCATCAGGCTTGCCAAAACGGGGGGCAGCTGGGCGTCCCAGTGGAGTCTTGACCAAGGGTGATCTCTTCGAATCATCTGAGGAGGAACTAGTACGAGGGGCATGGCCTGAGCCCGGCGTTGACTGAATGCCTGAGTCCCCCAAGCCTGGTTCTTCCTCGCGGCCTGGGAGTGGGGGTGACTGGCGTAGCAGCTTCTCTCGTTCCTGGAGGGAGGCCACAATATGGCGCGACAGATTGTCGTACCGGACTGGTGAGGGCTCTCGGTGTGTTGGGCCGGTTGGCACCAAACGTGGGTGCCTCTCGGCTTCCCGCTGCTGGGCCAGCCGGGCTGACAGGAAGGGAGAGGTGTAGCCTAAAGGTGGGTCTGGCTCAGGCCCTGCCTGCACTGACTCGAAATCAGGGCTGTCTGAAGGAGTGAGCAGGCTGTCGTAAGATAGGCTCCCATTTCGTGTCTGGTTGGCCAGGCTCTTATAGGAGGTGGAGGTTGTGCCCTCTGAACGAATGGACTGCAGCTGACCCAGCTCAAAGCCAGTGCCCTGGGCCGACTTGAGGCTGGAGGAGCGTGAGCCACTGGAGAGTGGATCGAAGTGAAAGCTTTTGCCAAAGGTGGGAGAACGGAAGCTCTCGGGCTCCAAGCTGGGCTCCGAGCGGTAGCTGGGATGGCGGCTGCTCTCTGCAATTGAGGTTGGCTCCTTCAAGCTGTCCCCACGACTCAACTGAGGGAGAAAATAAAGCATGCTCTTAGTGTTCCTCCTCTTGTGACCGATGCTAGGCCCCAGGGCCCAAGCAGCCATGTCCCGCCAATATGCTTAGAACCTTTTACGTGCATTCTCTTGTTCAACACCTAAAGTAAACCAGTGAGTTGGAACAAATAATATCTCATTTTAAGATGCAAAAAATGAGGCTTAAAGAGGTTAAATAACTCGCCAGTGATGGGTTTTGAATTCAGATATATGATGCTGTGGTCAGTGCTTTCACCTAGTATGCTACGTTGCCCCCTCTCTGATGAAGGACACACTGTCAAGGAGATTCGGTCCCATCAGTGCCAACAATTAGTAAAATGTCTTTGGTTTTTCTCCTTCCCTTTGCCTCTTTTCCTTCCCTTCTCCAATATTCTTTTTCCCAGAGCAGCTGACATCATCACAGCCCTCCTTCTTACAGAGCACTCAGTACCTTGGCGCTGGAGGAATGAGGCATGGCGGCTGACGTGCTGCTGCTGCTGTAGCCCGGACGGTACTTGTACATGGTAGGTGTGGGAGGGCTGTCCTTGCCCAAGAGGCTGCTATCTGCAGGAAAAAAGGCCCAGGGATAGACACCACTTTACAAGCTGTCCTTAACTTGCCCAGTGTTTCCATAAAGGGAAAACAAGGTAGCAATGGATATACCAGCAACAGAAAAGTCCCAGGAACGTGAGTCAGCTGCAGTCAAGTCTACAGACTCATACCGGCCCAGAACTCAGAGCGAGAGAATGCACCAAACATGTCTAGGATGTTCTCTGGTCTATCTGGATGCTGACAGTTCCCTCCTCACAAAAGTCCGATTCACTGCCACTAGCTACGTGGAATCCCCTTTCTCCTCTCCTAGCTGTCTGAAGTGGCTCGACGCCCACCTGTTGGGTGTTCTCAGCCACAGTGCGAGTATTACCTCCCAGGCCTTGCCTGCCTGTCTTCTCCACAGCAGGCTCCTGCCACTGCTCTTACCCTCATTGGCAGCCAGGCTGAGGTGTGTTCGTAGCCCCGTGTAACGGCTCAGGTCCGGCTTAGGAGGAGGTGGGGGTTCAGCATCTGCAGACTGGCTCTCTGTTATCTCCAAGCTGCCCTTAGACTGGATAAATGAGAGAAAATCACATCTGGAGAACCGGGTGTAAGGACAACTCAAAGTATTAAACTGGTATTAGAGGGGTGCTGGGGCATCAATTACGTATTTCTAAACTGGGACTAGAAGACAAGGGACAAGAGCCATTCTGGGGATGACAATGAATAAAGAAAACTTTTCAACAAGGGTTTAATTCTGTCACTTCTGTGTTCATTTCCTCAACTATCTGTTGAGCTCCTACCACCTGCAAGCTGCCACATTAAGTCCATGAAAACATGGAAATGAAAGGACTCAACTTCTGTCAGTGGACTTACAATCTAATGGGAAAAAAAAGAAGATAGGCACTTAAGTAATTAAAAAAAATTTTTTTTTTTCTCTTTAAGTAACTCTACACTCAACATGGGGCTCCAACGCATGACCCCCAGGTCGAGTCGCATGCTCTACCAGCTCAGATGGCCAGGCGCCCCTGTACTTAAGTAATTTTTAACACAAGTTATCAGAAATTGAGAAATACTGTAAGGGCAATGGCAACTGAAAGCAAGTTTCCATCTTTTTGCCCAGAAAGTCCCCAAGTTACCTACTTTACTTCCCTAAATTCCTCACCTTGCTTCTCCTCAGCTCTCCCTGGATGCCATTGTCCATGATCTTCACAGTTATCTGCCCATCTGACACTTCTGGTCGAAGGAAGGGAGGTCTGATGACAATCGTTTTCTCTTTCTTTGGTCTTCCCAAATACCTGAGTGTCAAGAGTGAGAGGGCTTTCATTCATTCATTCTAAAATATCTAGGGGTTGCCTATCTTATATTAAACATTTTTACAAATACAAAAACAGTCTGACCAAGACAGCAAAAAGCTCAGCATTGAACTGATTTCTTAGATTCCATGAAGAACTGCACCAAGACTAGGCCTCTGGGCAGATATCTAGTTCAAGCCACCCTGGAGTAAATCTCACCCTCAACTCTCAAAGGAGAGTAACCATAATACCTGAAGAATATCAACTGAATTCAGGGGGTCCACTAAAGGATGCCATGGCTCTCCCTTGCAGGCACTTCCCAGACTGAGAGAACCCTCCCTAAACGCCAGTCTCTCACCCAACCTCCCCTATACTAGAACAAGCCCAAAGACAAACGTTTTGACCAAAAGTGAACACTAGACCAAAGGGGTGGGTGTACCTGGGTGCTGGGGAACTGCAGAGCACACGGCTGACATTGTTACAGCAGCCATTGGTGAAGGGGTTCACACCTCCTCGGAATTTACCCGTAACCTAGAAAAAGGAAAAACGGGCCATATCAGTTAGATGATGGACCTTGACCTCCAAAGGCCAAAACATAAATCCATAACCAATTACTGTGCACCCACTATTTGGGAGATACAAAAATGAGTAAAACACAACCCTACCATCAAGAAGCTTATAATCACAATGGTTAAGAATGGGAACTCCAGAATCAGGGCCTTGAATCCTAAGGCTACCTCATGGTAGCTATCTGACCCCACACATCAGTGTTCTTATGTGAAATGGGGATCCCCAGCTCCCTCAGTATTGAAAACTCAGATAACACACATAAAAGGAAGCAGGTAAGGCCAGCTTATTATAAGCATGGGAATAAGCGGTTCCCTTTAAGCGGCACTATGAGCTTCCTGAGGGCTGGCCTACTACTGCTTCTATAAGCTTGGAGCTCAAATTGTCCAGTATACAGTGAGCATTCTGCAAATGTCTGTTAACTAAAAAATGGTTCTGGGGTGCCTGGGTGGTTCAGTCGGTGAAGCGTCTGCCTTCATCTCAGATCATGGTCCCGGGGTTCTGGGATTGAGCCCTGCGTCGGGCTCCCTGCTCAGTGGGGAGCTTGCTTATCCCTCTCCCTCTGCCTGCCGCTCCCCCCTGCTTGTATGCTCACTCACTCTCACTCTCTGTCAAATAAATCTTAAAAAAAGAAAGAAAGAAAGAAATGGTTCTGCTCTCGTGCTTTCATGAGGAGCATGGACACTTCATCATAAAAAGTATTCATCTGGCGTCCATCCGTGGAAGCACTCCACTACACTCTCAGTAGAGGGCGAAGAGTCGCATGCCCAGCTCTACAGGGGGTCCCCATCACGTCTCCCCGTACCTGTTCATTGGTTGTGCGTCCCCTAGCCACCAGCACCACATGAAATCCCGTGAGGCCAGCTACAGGGATGAAGAATAAGCCAGCCACACACATCACTGCCATTCTAAAGCCAAAGAATTAAGGAGAACAGAGCAGCACGATCTCACTGTCCCCAGCCCCTACAAGAGCCACCTTCCCCTTGACCTTTGCTACCACAGTGCTCGACTTGCCTCCTCCTCCCCGCTCCCAAGCCCGCAACCCACAGAAGGATACGTGACAGCCGTGCGGACCCCTGAGAGTTCCTCCATGTGGTAGAGGACATAAAGGAGGCCAAAGCCAAACACACCCATGATGTGCGCTGTCAGGGAGAGGAGGAAAAGGAAGAAATAGCGGTAGTTCCGGCGACCGATACAGTTGTTCACCCAGGGGCAGTGATGGTCAAACTCCTAGGGACAAAAAGAGAAACACTGAGAAGCAGCCTTGGACCACAGCCCTAGATCACTTCTGTCAAGAACAGACCAAATGTCAGAACCGAAGCGCTGCTTTCAGTAACAGGTGATCGTGTTCGCCATGTAGTTGCGAAATTAACGAGCTCAGGCACTTTATCTCGCTCTATCAATCTGTAAGGAAGACCTTCCAGAGGCTGATCGAAGGCCAAGGCCCCCCTCTCAGAGTTTATCCAATGTGACCAAGGAACTCCGAAAGGGATGAGTATCAGAGGCTTTGCCTCTTATCAAGATTCATGAGAAAAAGAGGCCTGGAAGGAAAATCTGGCAGGCAACTGCTTATAGCTAAGTAAAAACTGACTAGGAAAAAAAAAGGGTTAAAATAAAAGATAGGGGATGCAGAAGGACAAGCAGAAAGAAAACCTGTAAGATCTGAATGCAACACACACCACGATGTAGCGGATGCAAGCGATAACACAAAGCCAGGACAAAGAATCAAAAAGATGAGTCAGGAAGGCTAATACATATACACATAAGAGTGTTTGATGTTTATGGCTGTTATATAATATAAAATAAAAATTTTAAATTAAGTTTTAAGTTTTAATTCCAGGATATTTAACATACAGTATTATATTAGTTTCAGGTGTACGACACAATGATTCAACAATTCCATACACCACTTGTAAGTGTAAGTGTACTCTTTAATCCCCCCATCACCTATTTCACCCAACCCCCCATCCTCCTCCCCTCTGGTCACCATCAGTTTGTTCTCTATAGTTAAGAGTCTGTTTCTTGGTTTGTGTGTGTCTCTGTCTCTCTTTTTCCCTTTGTTCATTTGTTTTGTTTCTTAAATTCCACATATGAATGAAATCATATGGTATCTGTGTTTCTCTCATTGACTTATTTCACTTCGCATATACTCTCTAGTTCCATCCAGGTCACTGCAAATGGCAAGATTTCCTTCCTTTTTTTTTGGCTGAATAACATTCCATTGTGTATATACACCCCCTCTTTATCCATTCATCTAATGGGTAACATTTCTGACAGAGCTAGAAGAGAGCCAGATAGTGAGCCAGGGCTACACCGCACCCAAGACCCAGGATGCAGAGGATTCCATTCTTATTCAATGGCTAGGAAGAAGAGAACTTAGATTAGGCCTACAGGCCTACCCCCGTCAGGGTTCTTACCTCCACACAATTGTCACAGACACTACAGTGGGAACACCGAGGAGGACGGTAGAAGCGGCAGGTGGCGCACCACTTCATGCGCACCTGGATGCCCTTAATCTCCACGGTTTTGTAAAGGGGCGCGCGGAAGTCATCTTCCTTGTCTTCATCCTCCTCAGCTGCACAGAGGAAAAATCAATTAAAAAACAACGATGCCAGCACCGTACTAGGCATGAGGGATGCACCGCTATTTAAAATACGGCCTCTGCCTTCGAGGAATTCAGTCTACTGGGCAAGAGAGAACAGGAACTAATAACTAATACTGTGAAATCAGTCCTATATTACAACACTACCGGAACACACTGGAAATGAGGTTCAAGAGAACACGACTCAGAGGTAGCTCGGACATGGGTACGCGGACACTTGGTTTACATACTATGAATATATTTGTAAAGAAATAACTTATATATCAAAGCACATGTGTAACGAGTTTGCGTAACAGTTCAATGTCTACGAGTACATGAAAACTAGAGCAATCCAAGAGAGGAACTAACAGCAACCCTTTTTTGATGCACAAACCCCTTCTCCAAAAGATCGTCCCCAACTCTATTAACTCCCTATATAGTTCAGTACTGTTTGCTGGCTCAAGACATTCTCCTTACCTGAATGCCTTTTCAATTTCAATTATCAGAAACTCATAATTCTACTTCAAAACTTAAAGGGCCCTATTTGCCTTCTCATCTACAGTATGCAATTTTTATTTTTTATTATTAATCTATAAAAAAATACATGTGGGAAGGAAAAATTAAATAAATGAAGGAGTAGAGATTAAAAATTAAGTTTCCAACTTTCATTGATTTGGGAAATGCTTTAAAATATAAATAGGTGAAAAAAAATGCAAGATAAAGAATTGTACAAACAAAAAGATCCCATTTTGAAAACAGAAAAACAAAAATACACACATACGGGCACCTGGGTGGCTCAGTCAGTTAAGCATCCTACTCCTGATTTTGGCTCAGGTCATGATTTCAAGTCCTGAGATCGAGCCCTGTGTAGGGCTCCGTGCTCAGCACAGAGTCTGCTTGAGATTCTCCCTCCCTCTGCCCCTCCCTCCCCCTGCTCCCACACTGCTACGCTCAGTCTCTCTAAAATAAATAAATCTTTAAAAAAAAAACCAAAAAACCGCATGTACATTTCCTACAGAAAAGTGGTAGATGTAAATGTTATATATATAAATCTTCAAAACACTGAAAGGAAATAGGAATAGTAATTATCTTTTTATTTTATTTATTTGAGAGAGAGCGAGTACAGGCAGGGGGAGGGGCAAGAGGAAAGGGAGATGAAGGGCTCAATCCCAGGACCCTGAGATCATGACCTGAGCCGAAACCAAGAACCGGATGGCTCAACCGATTGAGCCACCCAGGCGCCCCAATAGTAATGACCTTTGGCTGTGAAATTACAGGTGGTATTTGTCTTTTTTATGCTTTCTACATAATGAATATTTACTACTTATTAAAATCTTTACTTTTAACAGAAGTTTTCTTTTAAAGGAAAAAAATTAAAGTGCTACTTATTTTGAAATTTCTGATCTTTCCACACCAGAAGTGAGCACCTTCTCTTCTTTAAGTACTATGTGGTTCTTAGGTTACTCCTGTAACTCAGCACAGTACAGGGTATTTATTCATGGAAACGTCTTCCCTATCATTCTTTATAGACTGAGCTATTTGAAAGCAAGGACCTTTAAAAAAAAAACTCATCCCAAATGACCAGGATAAAGTCTTCCATTCAGATCAATAAATATTTAATGTATGAACATTACAGGCTCATTAAAATAGCCCTCCTTGGGGCACCTGGGTGGCTCAGCTGGTTGAGTGGCTCAGGTCACGAGCCCAGGGTCCTGGGATTGAGCCCCACACTGGGCTCCTTGCTCAGCGAGGAGTCTGCCTGTCCCTCTCCCTCCGCCTGCTGCTCCCCCTGCTTGTGCTCTCTCCCTCTGTGCCAAATAAATTTTTTAAAATCTTAAAAAAAAAAAAAAACCTCCTTGGCGCTAGGGACTCCAAGTTCCTTAGGTTCAACTAATCTTTGAGACAAAAGTCACAGAGCACAGTGATACAGGCTTTGTGAGCACAACGATCTCAGGAAAACCCCATTCTCTCCAAAGTTGTCTTCCCAATTCACGCCTCACCCTTACAAGTTAACTTCACAGGTGAGAGAAATACTGGTTATCAGCACCAACCCTTATCAACTTCTACCTCTAATGACGGTTCCTGACTCGCATCTCCTCTCCCAAAACGCCCTGCTTCTTCTGAAGTAAGCCTAACCCTTCCAACACGCACAGGAAAACACATCCTCCCTCCAGAAGGTAATTCTATTATCCCCCTTTCCCTTATCCAGCTCCTCTCTCTCCTTCAGTTCCATCTCCTCACGCTACCAGAGTGCTTTAATCTTCTCTATCACAAAAAAAGGGGGGGGGGGAGAAAAAAACCACCAAAAACCCTCTCTCTCCCGCCTAAGACATTCCATCTTCTGCCTTCTCTGCTTAACTTTATGAAAGAGTAATCTGAACACTCACGGGCTCTGCTTCCTCACTGCCCATTCGCTGCCTTCCAAACCATCACAGTTTTGCTAATTTAACTGTATTTTTTCCCACATACATACCTAAACACACTATTAGAACTATTCCTGTCAAGATCACAAATTCCTGGGGCGCCTGGGTGGCTCAGTTGTTGAGCGTCTGCCTTCGGCTCCAGTCATGATCCCAGGGTCCTAGGATCAAGCCCCACATCGGGCTCCCTGCTCGGCGGGGGGCCTGCTTCTCCCTCTCCCTCTGTCTACTGCTCCCCCTACTTGTGCTCTCTCTCTGTCAAATAAATAAATAAAATCTAAAAAAACAAACATATAATCTCTGAATTTTAACAAGTTTAAAAATAAAAAGATCACAAATTCCTTAGTTACCAAAACAATGGGCAATTTTGAGCTCCATACTATTGGATCTAATTTCTGATACTGCCAACCATCACGAACTTCACAACCCTCCTTAGTTCCCACTTCGTCCAGTTTCTTCTACTAACCTTTCTTGCCCAATCCCTCTCCAATGGCTCCTCCTTCTCCTCTGCTCATCATTAAAATGCCAATGCTGGTCAGATCTGACCTTGGTTCTTTCCTAATCTTGTTCTACTTTCTCTAGACAATCTTACTCCTGTTGCTTCAAACACCACATGGCTGAAGCCTCTAAGACCAAGGTCTCTGAGTCTGATGACTCAATTGGCCACTGGGCAACTGTATCGGAATGACCATACTATCTCGAGTTCAAATGTCTAAGAGGCTATCTTCCCTCCAAACATGTTCAACATTCCTGTAACTCCTATCTTGGTTTACAAACATCAGCATCCAACTTATCTCCCAAGTTAGGAGCCTTGGGACTACCTTAGACAACTCTTCACCCTCTCACTCTCCCCCGATAAGCAAATGGTCATGAAGAAATCTTTCGAGTCTACTGGGAAAAATCTCTAAATCCAGCCGTGAATTCAAGTTCTCATCTGGTTTACATTATGGCAATCACCTCCCAAAAGGTATCTGTACATTCTTTTGAGAATTTTTTTTGTAAAAGGAAATCTGATCCCATGATTCCTCCAATTGAAGACCACTTGCTGTCCAAAGGAAGAAACAGAATCTATTTAATTTAGCACACAGTCTTCGACAATTGGGCTCTCATTTACCTCCGACCCCTTTTGGCCCTACCATGTGCTTTATCTTCCGCCCCACTGAGCTCGGCATTCATGGCACATGCTGCTTCCTGGACTTAGAACGTGCCTCCTGCCATCCTCCATTTTCTCTCCTGCCTCCTCCTTGCAGCATTTCCCCAATTTATTGGGGGCAGATATAAGTGCACCCTTTTCTGTGGCCTAAAAAACCACTGTTCATGCCTTCACTACAGTTCACGCCACACTGTTAAAACTGTCTAATTCATCCTAGATTATTATTGTGCCTAGGGATAACGCCCGACCCATATGCTCAAAATGAATCTCTGCTGAATGAGTAACTGAAAATCAAAAATTTGACCCGAAGTGAATGAACAGGACTAGAAGTTATGACATCTATTCTAGAAGACTCTGACCCACTTTTCATCATTAGACTACTGAAGTATCTGAAAACCCTCAGAGTCCTAAGGCCCGGGACCAAAAGTGTATGTCCAAAAACCATTATTTTTCAAAGGTAGTTGAGGAGTTTCCAAGAGAGGAGAAGGAGATCTTACCTCGAGGGAAAATCCCTGGGTCCATGAAGGTGGCCATGCTGAAGTTGGCCAGCACAAAGAGAAAAACAATCGCATTGTAGATGGGCACTGCAGGTGACACATAGAGGCTTAGTCCTGGACAGCTGCACAGATAATAAAGAGAATGAGGGGCTGCCCCTAACACTTGGGACACCAACCATATAAAAATCTGAAAGGTTCAGCCCCCACACCTATAAATTTTATGTTTCACCTCTGCTGTCTCAAATTATCTTCATCCTTCACAAGTGGGTCTACTTTCCCCCACAGAAATGCTCATTTTAGATCAAGGTACAAGACTCAGAATCTCTCCTACCATAGCCCCTTGTACTAAAAGTCTGCGTTCTTCAGATTCATTCTTCCCCTGTGGATCTTTCCACATTTTAGAATCTGTCCTTATCTCCTTTTAAGCAGGCACAAGAGCTAGGGACTGAGCATGTAACTGATGGCAGCTACATTCCCTTCTCTTGCGCAGGCCGAGGCTGCTGGATCTCAGCCATGCCCCACTGACCTGCACGCTGGCACAACCCATGGGATACCACCTGCCTCTCTGGCTCCCCTTCCCTCTTCCCAGCTGGCTGTCAACCACTCTTAACTGCCTAAAATTTCTTCACTGCATCAGATATTCCTGAGAGTTTTATTCAACTAAAAGCTAGTTCTCAAGGGGGAGAGGGGGACCACACACAGATAAGTATGGATATCAAGACATAAACTAGACCCCTTGAGGTCTATAAATGAAGCAGAGTAGGGGAGAGGAAAAAAGGGCGGAAGCAGACCAAATCAGCCCTAAATCCTTTAGGAAAAAGAAACTGGCCAAACATATCCAAATTCCACAGGGTCCAAATCAAGACATATACGTTAGGTAACCTTTCTTGACCCCCCCCCCCAAAAAAAGAGGGAGGTGTGCCCTCGTCCAGGATTAAACTCAGTTTCTTTCAGGATATGAGTCTAAATAGGAATGCTGTTAAGAACTCTTCCTTTCTGCTGATTTCCTGGGAGCTCGAAGTTTCAGAAGAACATCGGACCAGCTGGTTGCATTGTCAGTACTATCAAATGCCCTCT
Organism: Ursus americanus; assembly: GCF_024610735.1. Taxonomy (NCBI): domain Eukaryota; kingdom Metazoa; phylum Chordata; class Mammalia; order Carnivora; family Ursidae; genus Ursus; species Ursus americanus. The sequence goes on along the minus strand of NC_142150.1, from coordinate 34,944,108 downwards.
CTCCTATCTCAGTTCACGAAGAACTTCCCCTTACAAGACAGTGGCTAAATACCCTAATCTGCTTTGTGGCTGAGAACTTAATCTCCAGAATGAGGACAGCATCTGTCCTTGTCCCCCTTATCTAGACCAGCCAGAAGTAAAGGAAGAGTTCACTGAAAGGAAGAGGCCAGAAGAACAAGACAGCAAATGAGTCCTGAGAATTAATTCACAGTATTCCTGGATTCTGTTGAGAGAGATCTGTCTCCATCAAAACAAAAAGCACAGCCCTGAACAGCGATTCAAGACAATTCACAGGAATTGAGCACCTTAATCAGATATAAACTAATAAGAAGAGACAAAAATCACTGTCACAAAGCATCTCACAAGTCTTTACCACCTCCATCTATTTATTCAAATTCGCCATTCATTTAAAAAATTTAAGTAAATGTTTATTGTGTGATAGGCTTTTTAGATAGTAAATATCAATTAACTCTTTGCTTCTCTAGGTAGGTGAGTACGTAACTGGGAAACAAAATAATGAAGCGAGGTGCAGGCACTCATTTCAAGGGAAAACAGACCCTCAGTCACCAGGGTGACTTTTCCTCTATCCACGTCTCCCATGGAAGCCTCTTCCTCTGGGGGGGTTCTCTGGTTCGGAAAAGATGTCCCTATACTCCGGCAGGGTTTGGGGTGGAATACAAGCAAGAGGAGTCCTTACACAGCCCCACCCAAAGGCTGACCTCCCAGGCTCCTTAGGAGGGAGGGACAGAAACTGAAAACCAGTCATCCAGGTCAGAGCCCCTCCCTAGCACTTAGCTGTCGCTTCGATTTCCGCCAGGGGAAGAGGAGAAAGGGTGACTCACTTGACTCCTACAGCCTGGGAAGATAATTAGAAGGGAAAAAGAAATGAAATCCTTAGAACACTGAGGTCCCCATGATTTAAAAGTCTCATTCCTAGAATCGATGACTGTAGCTACAGTGGCCTCTTGAGCTTCTGACAGACTAAAGGTTCCTCGATCCCTGAGGGGAGCTAAGGTGAGAGAATAAGATGTCAGCCCCTTGCAGGCACAGATGGCAGTCTTTCTGACCCCATTTTTTCCTTCAATTTCTGCATTTCCAAATGAAGAAAATCACCCAACTTCTTGGGTACGCTGCCACCCACCCATCCCTGGATAATGAACGTCACCCCTGCAATCTTCCCCCCCCCCAAAGATTTTAAAGTAATCTCTACACCCAACGTAGGGCTCGAATGCACGACCCTGGGATCAAGAGCCACACGTTCCGCCAACTGAGCAGCCAAGCGCCCCGTTCCTGTAACATTCCTGATGTCGACTCATCCCAGCTGAAGCATGTAATTCTACAATCCAGTTTCAGTATCTGTTGCCAAGATAAAGCCTACCCCCAGAGTAGCAGCATCTAGAAATGATGCAAATGACTCCACTTCCCAGGCAGCATCTGCCCCTTGCCTGAAATCAAGGACCCACTGCTTCCAACCTTCACACTCTAGCTGCCGGAACACCGCACCAAGGAGAGGCGTGAAGGAGCAGAGCCCGTTCCTGCCACATCCCATATTCTACTTGGCTCAAGGAGAGGCTTGTCGTTGCTATAGTACTTTGCCAAATCCCTAGGTGACCACTCCAAGTGGCCTGTCTGAATCTGTTGCCTTTGATGAAAGGAGATGAGGCCTGGGCTGAGCCGGAGTTGTCAGGGCTGGTCCTCAGCCTATGGCAATAATCACAGAGCTCCAAAGCATAGGGAGTGGCGGTAGCCCAGAAGGCTGGCTGACTCACTGATGAGACTCCCAGACCTACACTAACCCAGGAAGAACAGGTTCTTCTGCCTACCCATCCAGCACTACTGTTTTCAGAGAGTGGGTTTCAATACCCACAGTCCTGGGGCACCTGATTGGTTCAGTTGGAAAAGCACGTGACTCTTGATCTCAGGGTTGTGAGTTCAAGCCCTACACTGGGCATGGAGAGGACTTAAAAAAATAAACAAACTTAAAAAAATACCCAGACTCCTGAAAAATCTGTTTCCTAGCCCTAACACTTCCTATTATAAAAAATGGTTAAGGGGCGCCTGGGTGGCACAGTGGTTAAGCGTCTGCCTTCGGCTCAGGGTGTGATCCCGGCGTTGTGGGATCGAGCCCCACATCAGGCTCCTCCGCTATGAGCCTGCTTCTTCCTCTCCCACTCCCCCTGCTTGTGTTCCCTCTCTCGCTGGCTGTCTCTATCCTGTCGAATAAATAAATAAAATCTTAAAAAAAAAAATGGTTAAGTTGCTGGTAAGAGGAAGTAAGAGTCAAGAAGCTCTGGATCTTAATCCCGTCCCCCTCAATCAATGCTTTGCTATGGAGCCTCAGGTAATCTACAGAAAACTCTCCAATCTGTTACTTCAGCTATATAATACAGATATGAGAATGAAGGAGATAATATATGAAAAGATCCTGGAATTCTTTTTTTTTTTTTTTTAAGATTTTTTTATTTATTTATTCGACAGAGATAGAGACAGCCAGCGAGAGAGGGAACACAAGCAGGGGGAGTGGGAGAGGAAGAAGCAGGCTCATAGCGGAGGAGCCTGATGTGGGGCTCGATCCCATAACGCCGGGATCACGCCCTGAGCCGAAGGCAGACGCTTAACCGCTGTGCCACCCAGGTGCCCCTCTGGAATTCTTTTTAAACCAGCTAGCTTAATACTGAGCATTCACTGGCTAGAAGACACGCCCCCCCACATTATTAACTGTCACCATCATCATCAATTATCATTCCAGTTCCACCTTCATCCCTAATTCTACTTCCTCTGTGTGAGGTACTAGAAATGCACGAGCACTTCAAACAGAGGCGCTACGCTCCTGAAGAATAGGTCTAAGCATTCCGCCCATGCCTAGCACACAGTTTGACGCTCCGGCTAGCGTTCCCTGTTGATGAGGCAAGGCTGGAATGAGTGGTCCATTTCCTGCCCCTGGGGATCCTGAAGATTCCATGGGAAAACAATTTTTCCCCTCTTAGGTGGGTAAGTTTCTCCTAAGATACCAATTTGTCGTGTCTTACGCACACTTTCAAGCAGCTGAGTGCAAGAGGTAGGACTTGGGCACTTATTCCGGGATGAAAAAACAACGTGGGAAGTAAAAGGAACATCCACTGCTCGATTAATGCCCTAAATCACGAGGCTGCTCCCACTCAAATCAGGTGCTAGCACCTCTGCAGTCAAGAAGAAAAGGACCAGCAGGAGAGGCACTAAGGTACCCAACTCTGTGGGTAAAGGGCTGGGAGGGGCCAGAGGCAGAAACTGAGGAGAAGCAAGCTCTCCCACAGACGGGACACTGGGCAGACCATCGTGGGTTCTGGACAACCCTGACTCGCACCCTTCCCCACAGAGGACGCCTGGCTGCAGAGATTTTACCGCTGCGCCCTTCCTGCCACCTTTAGAAATAGACACACCGTGAGACGCTGGCTGACTTAACTCCAAGCTCAAGGAGATTTTAGGGAGGCAGTTCAGTGATTTATTTATTTTTTTTAAGATTTTATTTATTTACTTGACAGAAAAACAGCCAGTGAGAGAGGGAACACAAGCAGGGGGAGCGGGAGAGGAAAAAGCAGGCCCCCAGTGGAAGAGCCTGACGTGGGGCTCCATCCCAGGACCCTGGGATCACGCCCTGAGCCAAAGGCGGACGCTTAACGACTGAGCCACCCAGGCGCCCCCAGTGATTTATTTCAAATGGCATTGCCAGGAGCTCTAAGAAAGACTCACGGGTCCCCAAGGAGGCAAAGAGGAGACACCAAGTGGCTGGGCCTCTGCACACCAGCCTCGCTTGACCCACAGCAGCCCTCCTCTGTTTTACACACTGGGGTTCCGCATAAGATCTCACTGGAAAAGGGTCACTGTGCTTAAATAAACTGCTCTCGGTCAACCTCCTCATTTTACAAAGAACAGATTCACAAAGGTTAACAGACTTTACCAAAATTAGTCTCCTGACCCCCAAACAGTGCTGATTTTCTCTTACCTAACACTGTCCCCTACCCTCGCCAATCACAACAGGGGACTAAACTAAGACAGATGAGGATCCAGGCCCATTATCTTAAACACAGGGTCTAGGATCTAATTGGGAGGAGGAAGGTTACTTTAGCAGACACTCTCCTTCCCCAACAGTGGAAACGGAAAAGAATTAAAACAGAATCCCCAATAACTCTCCCACTTAGTTTTGGTATGGGACAAATTCAGTGAATGCGAGGGATCAGGGTTCTGGAAGGCAGGCCTCAGCTCTTCTTTTCAAGCTTCTCCAGGGCAGGTCACCTTTCGGCGACCAAACCCAGCTGGTAATTTCTGCTCACAGCTTTCCCTACCTGCCAGAGAAACACCAAGGGTAAATTGTTCCTAATGAGTTGAAGCCTACATGCCTCCACTAATTATGTATGCCACCTGAAAGGGACTCTCCCTCCTACTCCCAGTCCTCTAGGTCCCCAAGTCCCACTTGGGACTTAGACTGGTGTAAGAACAGACAGTTATAGCCTGGTTGAAGAGAACAGGAGGATGACAGAATAGTTACAGATTCAGGGCCCCAAATAGGAGCTGGCTCAAAGACAGCCTTCCTCTGGGGTACCTGGCTGGCTCCGTTGGTAGAGCACGTGATTCAAGACATCTCCGAGTTGTTAAGTTCAAGCCCCACTTTGGGTGTAGAGATTACTTAAAATCTTAAAAGAACAAAACCAACCAAACAAACAAAACAAAGAGAGGCTTCCTTTTGTCTACTTGAAACCAGAAATTGTTTTTTAGGTTGTATATAGTTTTAAACCGGGGGGGGGGGGGTTCTCCAAGGAACTGAACCTCAAAAAAGGATATAATCTGTGGGGGAACACTTTTTGACAACAGTGGCAGCTCAGCCCAGATACATGCTTATAGAGGAACTGCTATGGTCAGATGTAAAGGAAAAGATGAGAATTTCACAAGTACCAAGAACTAGGTGATAAAAGATAAATAGGGTGTCTGTCTCCACGAGGTGGATAGGGGAGACTCGAGGAGGAAAGGAGCCCAGAAACTGGCCCTGAGCAAACTGCCAGGGGAAACTCTAGCTACGACTTAAGTCTCTTCTAACTTTGGATTAGAGGCAGCAATTCCAAAGGCCATTATTGTCCTCCAAAATTCTTTTTCCTGGGGCTGAGAGACCATGGAATAAGGAGGGCCCCTATTTCTCTGGCACCAGGGAATGAGAAAGTAGGTTAAATAGCTTCAACTATCAGTCGAGAAAATGCCTATGTCAGGACAACTCTTTGTGGTGAAACTGGTATAACCAGCCAAGCACTTCAATGGCTTCAGATTAACAAAATAAGAACGAGGATTCTGCTTGCTCTATCCCAAGAACAGATGGGTTGAAAGAGAGACCACTCAGTCAGCCCCCTGAATTTCCTAGCTTCCCAAAGGCCTTGCCTTTTGAAGGAAAACAGACCCTCCTCAATCAAACAGGCCTAAGGGTGCCAACCTGGTCTTGTAACATACCCTCCTGACACAGCACCACAACTGCTACAAGGATATGAAGATCCCACATAACTGCCCCTTGGTTAAAATACTGATTCTAGAGAAGCCTGGCTGGCTCAGTTGGTAGATCATGTGACTCTTGATCTCAGGGTGGTGAGTTCGAGCCCCACACTGGGTGTGGAGATTACTTAAACATTAAAAAAATCTTTAAAAAAAAAAAACGCTGATTCTATTTACTGGCCATAATAGCAGAAACCAAAACAAGTCTAAGACTGAAGACTCACATCTCCTTATTGACGGTTAATACATGAAGAAGGACAGAACACTGAACACCCTGAATTTAAGCAAGAGAAAAAATTATGAGGAAAAGTCAGATAAAGAAGAGTACAGAGAAGAGTGGTGATGCTTTAAATCCTTGAGGAACTCAACAGGCACGCTCAGGCTGGAGAGCTGGGGGCCAAAGAATCCATGACCTCTACCCTCCAGAGGAACAGGTAAAAAGCAGGATGATGCTCATACCTTAGATAAGAGATTCTTTTTTTTCCTTGTTTAAAAACTAAACAGAAAAACATCATGACTTTGCTGACTCTATTGGCCAAACAATCCAAACCTTTTAGAATTCCTTTTGATATCTGAAGCTCAATTTAGGGGGGAAGAGGGGGTTACCTCCCCTCCTCAGATTTAGTATCGGTTCTTAGGTTTCTCCCCATAATAGTAACTGCCCCCTCCCCAGCAATTCCTGCTTCATTCATCCTTCAATGAGTCCAAACTGCTTTTATTCCCTACCACTTCAATCCATTTCCTTCCTCTTCCCAGCAACCTCCCATTGCTCTAAACAGCATCTCACAATTAGGTTTGAGCCTGAAATCACGGTAAAGTGAACTCCCCAGAAAATCTAGCACATTCTGATTGTTCCACGAGCTACAACTAGAACACTAACTCAGTGACTCAACAGTTTAAGGCTCAGAAGCCTGCTACATGTTAATTCATAAACAGGTAACGGCAAAGAGGCCGGTCAGGTGGTCAACAGTTAAAATACTGTGGGAAGAGGAAAGATCAATCAGTCTCCTCCAGGGACCGACAGATGAACAAAGTCTGAATATCCTAAGCAGGAAACGCTTCGGGTGGCAGCTGCTTTGCCTAACAGGACCAGGGAATACAGGAATTACTGCCATCCCTTCAGAAGGAAGGGATGTGAAGGCAGCCTGCCAGGACTCTTCCTAAATAAAACCTGCCCTTTCCTAGTGGCCTTCACTGGTCCAGCCTTCGGCTCTTAAGAGTGCAGAGAAAACGATCTGAGCAACAGGAAAAGCCCAGCTGTCTCCTTGGTATATCTCCTAAATCAATTCTGCAATTCTCCAGTACACTCAGCTCCAGACATCCTGGGGAAAAGCCATTACTATTTGAAAAACCTCTAGTCTAGTTCTTTCTCTCACAGAACCAACTGCTTAAGCTGATTCAAGCCTCTCTGGTGGTTTCCTCCTACTTCCTTCCTAGTTCACGATCAGCTCATGATGGAGAGCTGGGTAGGAAAACACAAAGACATCTGTGATTCCCAAGGAAGGCAGGCAGGTGAAAAGAGAGGATTCCACAGAGTAAAATTTCTAACAAGGCTGACAGGACAGGCTTTCTTCTCCCCGTGCTTACCACGTCTCTGAGATGTACTGCTGCCTCGAGCAGACATCAAAATGCCCAGGCACGTGGCAAGTAACTAGCAAAACTCACATGACAATACCCCCCTCACCTCCCATGGAGCCCCCCAAGTACCACCACTGAGAGGAAACTCACGTAAAGGCAAAGAAGAGGGTCGTAGCTCCCACTAAGAAGATGGCGGCTGCTGAGACCGGAACATACTTGCTGGGCTTGAATCTCTTTCCAGACTCTGCGGGCATGTTGGAGCTCTGACGGGAGGTCTGCCCTGCCGCATAGCCCAGGCCCACACAGCGGCAGAACAGACAAGAAAACGGGATGAGGGAAACAACGGAGAAAAAGAGTACAGAAGGAAACCAGGGAAACAGAAATTGAAAATTATCACCCTTCCCCCTCCCAAAGAAAACCAAAGTTCAAAAGATCTCAAATGAAGGAAAGCATATGGGAGGGGGAAAGGCAAGTCCAAATGATGACTAACCACCTCCCCAGAACAAGGCAAGAGGGAGAGATTAAGAAACACAACTGGTACAGTTTAAAAACCAGAGACGAACAGTAGGCTGTACACATGCAAATGGCTGCAGGTGGAGAACATGGGCCGTCAGACAGATCAGGGAATAGCTCATGGATGGAGGCAAGTCTTCAAAGGGCAAGCAGGGGAGAGTATCAGGATAGGGGAGGACACTGTGGGCAAGGAGAAATTCTTCTGAGGAGACACTCTAGCACCTCCCCGACTACCACACTCCACCAGATGTGAGCTGCACCTACAAGAGGTGTGCCCCGTGTTTCTATTTTAATCCAAAAGGGAACCTGAGGCCCCTTCCAGTTTTAAAGAGAAGCTGTTTTTACTGCAGTCCTCGTCTCTTTTAGACAGTTTTCTCAATGCCACCACTCCCACACCTTGACTTCAGGGCTTGTAGTCTGGCAATGGTGGTTTAATTTTATTTATTTTCTCTTGATGGCTAAAGCTGGGCAGCAGCTGTTACAAGGTTGAGTTGTAAATCCTTTTCTTCCAAGGGGGAGGGAAAACAGAGAGAGTGAGCACGAGCAAGCTTGTCTGTCTTCAATCTCTTCTCGTTATTCCCAAGCCCTTTTAAGGGTTCCGTTTCCTATCGAGTTCATGCAAAACTAAAGGGAAACGTAAAATCCCTGAAGCCATGTTCTTCCCAAATAGCAAAATAAGATGAAGAAATCAATTCCACTCAATGATAGTTCTAAAAGGGTACAGTGGATGAAAGCAAAGTTCCAAAGAGGTCCCTGTTTCCAGGTTAGTCAATGTCTTTGATCTTTCTTCTTCACTCTTGGGCTTTCTAGATGCAGAATTCAACTGGGTTATAGTGCCTCACCTGGAAAAAAAAAAAAAAACACACAAATATCTTCATCAGATAAATTCTTTCAGAGAATTTCTTAAGAACATCAAGGCTAACACCCCACAGGCTACTCTGTTTAAAAAGTGCCTTTTTATGGCATACACTTCACTTATGTGCACGTGGGAAAGGATTCTGAATTGGGAGAACAATGGATTCAGAATCCTTCACTCTTCTTAGTGCTGTTCATACTGGAAAGAGAAGAACATGGCTTCACCTGGCCTGAGGCCATCAAAGAACTAGCTCTTATAAGGGGTGCATCTCACCTGGCACAAACAGGCAGTAACAAATATCAAGAATATAAAAATCTAAAAACAAACAAGGGCACAGCAGTGAAGGGCAGTCCTGGAAAGAGAGTTCTCTTTGGACAGAGAGTATTTATTGCAACAATGAAAAAAGAAAAAAGTAACCTCAAAATTAGGACAGTATGTCTCATTTCCCTTCTGTGTATGTCTCTGTCTCTTATCTCTCTACGCTTTTTAGCTTTAACCCTGAAGAGGCAAAAGCCGAGTTTTTGGTCTGCTGGAATAACCCATGAAAGGACCTGGGTGAGAACTATCCTTGAACTAAAAAGGTGAACTGCTTTCTTGGAGAAACTGAGTCAACCATAGGTGCTGGTCCTTTTCTTCCCAATTCAACAATTTATTCCTACACTGGCCTATCAGAAGTCAGCTGAGTCCCACATTCCCCGTATGATTAAGAGTAACAATTATTTCTGTTGACAGTAGTAGCCAAGTAACACTTTGGATTTTATAGGATGCTTTTCATCTAGTGATCTCAAAGCACTTAACTCACATTATCTGGTGACACAGTCCCTTACCCCACTCCATAAAATTGAAGGCTAGAGAATGCCTGAGGCCATTCTACTTAATCACTTGAGCAGTCAGGTTAAGAACCAGAGTTCACATGCCCCTTTGCCAACGCAAAGGCTTTCTACCACTTTCTTATCCACTACACTACTTGCCCAGTGAATGCATCTTGGAATTGCAGACCAAAAATTTTACTCGTTAGAATTTAAAAATAAAAGTTTATTTGACCCAAGCAATTCAGTGTCTTCCTTAACACCAATGGCAGAAATTCCTATGTCAGAAGATTCAAACAGCGAAATATAAATACGCCCTGGAATTCATCACTTCCTCTCTTACCAGTGGCATGGAAGGCAGACACCTTCCTTCTAGATGCACTGTCTCTCTCCTTAAAAAACAGAGTATTAGAGGGCCAAACGGCAATATTAGAATAGAGTGACCACTCAGAGAGTAAAAGAAATTGTTAAAGGCCTAAAAAAGATAAACCCCCTCTAGCCCCTGATTTTATGATTATTTACCACTCAGTTTCTATAGGAATCAAAGCCCAACCTTCTTAATTTGGGTAACTTTGTGAACAATGAGAAGCAAATTCTTGGTCTGTGAGCAGTACCATTAAACTTACTCCTCAAAACCCCAAAGACTAGAGAAGATGGAAAACTACATTGCTTCTAAAGTATCTAACGTAAGTAATATCATTTAGATACCACATATTATTTCAGATTATATCTTCTGACAGGAGAAAAGTCACATGGGCTAATATTGCCATAGTAATGCAGGGTTATAAAAGGCCATGCAATTTGGGGAGTATGATACTGGGAAACAAAAGTGATAAACATTTGAAATCTTTAGGGAATATACATCAGAAGGGAGAAGACAAAAACGGAACAATTTATTCGGTATAACAAAGACGCACCAAGTCTTAGCAGAAGAATGTGCTGTGGGCAGTAGGGATGAGACTGCAGGCTGAATGTGGTTCATCACAACCAGCAGTCTGGATCTGTACCAGCATGAGAAAGGTGTACAAGAATGTGTATGACATATTCAGGCACAGAGTAATCTATGGAATGAAAATATGTACATAGAAAACAAACTACAGATCATATTGTATAAATGTTTAATACAAGTAGGTACCTCAAAGGGGTGGATGGGTATCTGCAGTACCACCGATAACACAAGTTATCATATGCTGAAATAAAGTAGTGTAACACTGCAATATAGTAAATCTGAATACAAAGTACTCAAGGTATCATGAATAATCCACATGTCAAGATGTTGACTAGAGACAAGCAGAAGTTTAATAAGGGTATTATTACATACAGAAGTAGCCAAGTACATGGCAATACGATTCTTATAAGCATTAGGTGGGTTTTTAAAAACAGGTGATAATAAGCCTTCTGAAGAGATCTGAGAGAGTACGAGGGGTACTGGGATAAAAGGATAGGGATGCGATATAAGATCAACCTAGACAAGATGGCATTAACCAGGAAGTGAAAAATCCAACGCAAAAAAATGGTCTAGGGTATAACACATATCCGATCCTACACCTCTTTCCATAACTTTTAAGTCACTTTTTTACTTCTCATTAGCGTGTTTTCATTTGGCCAAGTGGGAAAACACTTTCCACCTCCCTGTCCCACAAAGAGATTCCTATAGGTAAATATTGGCAAACACATTCGAGCTCCACTGGCAAAAAGTACAAAGTACTAAAAGCACGGAGCACCCAGCTGGTGGGGGTAGGGAGGAAGCGGACGGATGGGAGAGAACAGGTAACAGGATGAGGCTTGAGCCAAAATAAGTATCAGCAAAAGGGGGCAAGGGACCTGAAATGCGGGGACATAAAAGGGGAACAGCACCCCGTCCCCACCCCGGAGCTGGGGCAGGGAGAATCACCATTCGGGGCAGAACTGGCTGAGACCGAGAGGACGGAATCCGCGGCGGTAGGGCCCACTGAGGCTGCGGGAGACGGCAGAGCCCGGGGGCGCAGGGCCGGGGACCGAAGGGGCGGCGGCCGGGCGCCAGGCGCGGAGGTCCCGAGCCAGGACCTGGCGGCCGGGCACTAACCCGTTCTGAGCCCCGGCGGCCGCGGATCCCCGGCCTCTACTCGTCGTCCGTTTCCGGGGCCCACGGGTCCCGCCGCAGTTGGATGACCCGGCCCGGGGAAGGAATGGGCCTCAAACCACCTCCCCCCTCCTCGGTCCCCCTTCCCTAGAGGTCACTCTCCCCTCCCACCTCACTGGCCCGGCACTTCCGGTTCCGCAGGGGCCGGTGTCCCCGATACTCACCCCCGGCGCGGTTCCCGTCACCGCCGCCGTCGTTGTCGCCGCCGCCTCCCGGCAGTGCCGTCCGGCCTCTGAGAGGCCGCGCGCGGCCCCCGCACGCTCCACGCCCGCCCTGCTACGCGCGCTCCCGCCCGGCGACGCTCGTCTTCGAGCCGGCGCGCGGCCGTTGCCCTCAGCGCCGGGTCTCGAGCCCTCCCAGCGTTCCCATTGGCTCCCTGTCCCGGGCGCGCGCGACGTCTCGCGCGGGGCACGTTTCTCTCATTCATGCGGCTCGCGACGCCGCGCCCGCCCCCGCTCACTCTCCCATTCACCCATAGCCCCCACCCCCACTCCGCTCTAGGGCGTGCGCGCGAACCCGGCGACCGCGGCGACCTCGCGGCCTGATTGGCTGCAGGAGCACAGCGCCGTACGCACGCGAGAGCACGAGCGCGCGCGCGCACGGCCGTCGGGTTCCGCAGACGACTGGGAGAGAAAGACTGGCGTACTGCGCAGGAGTTAGAAATGGGGAAGTAGCTGGAAGAGTCTTCCGTTTTCCTGCGTCCTATTTTCAATTCCTACAGTATCCAAGAAGAAATCCTCGGAAGTAAAAATAGTTATATGTGGGTGCTGGAAATACTCAAAAGCGAGGAGACACTCTCATTCTCCAGACCCCCTCCAAGTAAGTGTGGTACGGCCCAGACAGGCTTCTAGTATAACCAATCATCAGCCGGCCCCGCCGTCCTCCCTGTTCAGCCCCTTCGAGCATTGGCCAACCGCTTGGCGACTAAATAGCTTCCACCCACCCACCGCCTCCCCCCCTCCCCCGCCCCCATGGGGATAACTTTATTTAAAGCGATCTTAATGGAGGAGCCCTCGGCGGTGCGAGCTCCCTAGTACCAGCGGAATCGCAGGATAAAGGAACGGTCTGGCTGTGGCTCCCTCCTGGAGGGGGCTCCAGGACTAGGAGGGTCGTCTGGGGCGAAGCTCCTGCCAAAGGCCCGGGAGAAAGAGGAGGGACAGCGGCGCGAAACTTGCAGCCCACCGTAGTGCCAACCGTGAAAGGAGGCGCGGGAGTGAGCGCCCCCTGAGACGGTGGCGGCCCCCCCCCCCCCCGAGGGCGAGCGGCCTCTTGGCTTCATTCCCTTAGTTTCTCACTGCAGCACAGGGATGGGCGCGCGCTTCCCTAACCTCGCCGCGAATACAGGCTGGAATCCGGCTGTCCCTGGCGAGCTGCTGGCCGACCCTACATAGATCCATCCCAGCGCCAGCCTTTCGCCCTAATTAGCCCTACCCAGCTGTGAACCCAAGAGCAAGGCTAGGTAGGTGTTGTTCTCTCCTCTTTTAGCTCGAAGCCATCTCTCTTTTGAAAGGAGCTCTGGCTATTATATAACGGTCTTTCAAAAAAGTGTTCCAGCAGCCACTTTTCTGAAGCCAAAGTTGCTCACCCGTAAAGTGTGATTCTAAATCCTGCAGTCTGTCCTCAGGTTTGGTGTCAAACGTTGCCGTTTGAACTGTGGTCTAATACTTTAGTGCTAGGCAGCAAGGTAAAGGGGAAAGGTCTGCCTTCAGTTTTCTGGGTCTAGTCTACCTTCTCTGACATGGCATATGTATCAGGGTCTACTTCATCCTTGCTAGGGAATTCAAGCCACCATTTATTGCAACACACTAGAGAGTTCTCTTTTTTAATGAGCAGTATGTATTAAAAACTGAAATCTTTAAAACACTTTAGCTCATATAAAAAGTTATTATTGGAGATACAGTATTTATTTATAGAGGCTTTTCTGTCTGTAAATTAGGTCAATTTGTTTCCTTACGAAGAAATCAAAGTTCATTTTTCTGTGGTATATTTTTCTTGGATCTTTAAGACTTCCATTTCCCCAACTTCACAAGTTAGGCATCTTTCTTTTCCTACTTTCAACCGTCAAAGAACCCGTAAATTGTCTTGTCTTTTGGCTAGACTGCCAAATGAAAATAAAAATTTGATCTTCCACCAACCAACCACACATACTAAAGCTCTCCTAGGACGCTGTACCACTGGATGCCAGCCTTTTAGCTGGATGAGCACTAATGGTGGCATAATCACTATCCCAAGGTTTAGACGCAATTACATTTTCTTGTCCAGTTTATTTTAGGATCATGCAAGATATTTCCTGGAAAGGATGTTTAATAGAACATAAGGTTTAAACTAGCAGCCACTTCTCAAAAATATTGCACAGTAGAATCTAGGCTAAAACAATGGGGTATCAAGGCCACCAAACTTCAAATAAATTACTTTGCTATCATGTAATACCTTATAGTTTTTTTCTAGTGCATACTTTTTCCAGTCCTCTTCTCTTGCATCTTTGCATGCCTATAGATGGCAAACCACAAGGTCATTTTTAATTTAACTTACCATAAATAAACAGGCAGACATAACAAACTGCTACCCTTGGGTATAGACACAGAGAAGTTTTTTAATACCCCAAATCGCCAGTGACCTCTTTGGGTTTTTTGATATTTTTTGTTTTAGTTTGTTTTTTTTTAATAATGTTTACACCCCGCGTGAGGCTTGAACTCACAACCCCTAGATCAGGAGTCACATGCTCTTCCGACTGAGCCAGCCAGGCACCCCAACCTCTTTGTGTTTAAATACCACTGCCTTTCCTCCTGTCCTTAGGCAATGTCTGTGCTTGTAAAAGCACTTTCTCCTCTCGTACTCTGGATCCCATCCCCTTCACTCCTGTATTTTCCGAATTTTTTCTTTGACATTTTTTTTTAAGATTTTATTTATTTAGGGGTGCCTGGGTGGCTCAGTTGTTAAGCTTCTGCCTTTGGCTCAGGTCATGATCCCAAATTTCTGGGATCAAGCCCCGTATCGGGCTCCCTGCTCAGTGGGAAGCCTGCTTCTCCCTCTCCCATTCCCCCTGCTTGCTTTCCCTGTCTCACTGTCTCTCTGTCAAATAAATAAATAAAATCAAGATTTTTATTGGCAGGCAGAGGAAGAGGGAGAAGCAGGCTCCCCACTGAGCAGGGAGCCTGATTCAGGGCTTCCACCCCAGGACCCTGGGATCATGATGTGAGCCGAAGGCAGATGCTTAACCGACTGAGCCACCCAGGTGCCCCTCTTTGATGTTGTATTTGAAAAATACAGAAAAAAATAGAATGGTGTCAAGAAGATTCTCCTCCCCATCATTAAATTCTCTCTAGTCTGTTGATATGCTGAGGCATCCTATCTAAAAAACTTAACAATAAACCCTCTCTTGACTCTACATTCGGCCCCCCTCCCTTTCTTAGCAAAGCTTCTTGTCTGTGGAGGTTATCTCTACTTCTTTAATAATATATGTATTTCAATCCGAGTTTTATCCCTGCTATTCCAAAACTACCCTTCTGAGGTCAATACTGACATCCATGCTTCCAGATCCATAGTCCAGTCTCCTTTGCTAGCTCCCATTACACTTCACCGCTTTTGTTTGGAGTGCCCTGAAAGTCCATCTCTGTCTTCTGATTTCCATTTACAGAGTCCCTAACTGACTTCATCCAATAATACTGCCTTAAAAAGCCCTCTATAAACCAATAGCTCCCATGAACCTTCAGCACTAACACCCCCAAACCTTCTAACTGCTTGTTTCCATGTGTCCACACAGCATGTCCATATGGATGACTAGTAGATGGCTGAAACTTAATATTGCTAAAATAGAACTCTTGGTAATCTCTCATCCCCTGAGTTTTCCCAATCTCCTATCCAGTCTAGTTACTCAAGTCAGAAATACAGGAATCAGCTTTGATTCCACTTTCTTTTCCTCACCACTCCCATCAGCAAATTCCATCTTACCTCCAAAAGATCCCAAGGCAAATCTACTCTCCTACTCCACCTCTGCTAGTCTAATCCCCCCCCATCAATTCTCACATTGAAACTACCGCAAGTCTCCTCATGTATGCTTGCTCCTACTCTTCCCTCTATAATCCATTTTCCACACAGCAATGATCTTTTCAAAATCAGGCCATTCCTCTGTTTAACCACCTGCTTTGGTCTGGAATATATCCCCAAAATTCATTATGTTGAAATCCTAAGCCCCAAAAATGATGGTATTAGGAGGTGGGGCCCTTGAGAGGCACTTAGATCCTGAATGTAAAACCTTCATGAATGGGATTAGTGCCTTTATAAAAGAGGCTCCACAGTGCATCCTTGGCCCTTCTATGGGAGGACACAGCCAGAAGTAGGCCGTCTGCAACCCCAAGGACAGCCATCATCAGAACACAACCATGCTGGTGCCTTGACCTTGGAATTTCCTGCCTCCAGAACTGTGAGAAACCACTGATGTTTATAAGCTACCCAGTCTGTGGCATTTTGTTATATAGCCGCCTGAAGGAACTAAGATACCACCCCTCTCCCATCCTTTGCCACTGCTCTTAGATTACAAGAGCCCTATATTATCTGGTCTCTCCCACCCCCTCCAGCCTCAATTTTTACCAATCGCCCCTTGATACACCACCTTTCCCTTCATCAAATACATCACGGTTGGGGTTTTTTTTTTTTTTTTCCCCCTCTCTTAGGGTTTTGCACTGTTTCCTCCACCAGGAAGATATCCCAATTTCACACAGCCATTCAGGTCTTGATGTGAAATGTGCTCAGGGGAGGCCTTTCCTGACCAATCTAAAGCATTTTCCTAGTCATTCTGTCTCAGACCACCCAATTTTAACTCTACATAGCACTTGCCTTTTTTGTTTGTTTATTCTAAGTAAGCTCCGGAAGACTTTGTCTAACATGTTCCCCATCTAGAATGGTTCCTGGCAGGTAGATGCTCAGTAAATATTTGTGAAAAGAATGAATGGATGAAGGGCATTAGACAGTACTCAAGAATCCAGTCTAAACCAGGAACACAGATCATTTGCAAGAAATCAGAGAATGGGGGGCACATGAGTGGCTCAGTCGTTAAGCATCTGCCTTCGGCCCAGGGTGTGATCCCAGGGTCCTGAGATCAAGCCCCACATCGGGCTCCCTGCTCCGCTGGGAGCCTGCTTCTTCCTCTCCCACTCCCCCTGCTTGTGTTCCCTCTCTCACTGGCCGTCTCTCTCTGTCAAATAAATTTTTAAAAATCTTAAAAAAAAAAGAAAAGAAATCGGAGAATGGGGCTTTCCCAGCTTACCACCTGAAAGCTCAATTTACACTGCCATAGGGCCCAGTTCCAATCAGACAGACAATAGGAAAGATAGCTGCAGCTGAGAGCAAATGGGCTATGTCTGGAAAATGATTAGACCAGAAATCTCAATCCAAGTTTATCACCAGCCCCTGTAGCTCCTCAGCGTAAACCTGGGATTGACAACAGATTTAGAATCTATTTACCTACAAGGAAAGGAGAGTCATTATAAAAATTCGCCTGCTTGGCTCTTGGCTTTCCTCTCCTCTAAGCATTTAGCAATAACTCATACCAATAATGTTTCCCTCTTGCTTAGGGGGGAAAACACAAAATTTTAAAAAATTATACAAGCTTCTATGATATGACAAAAGTATTTATTAAAATTTTCCAAGTTTGAACTTTATTAGAAAAAGGCCTTCTGATTCAATCTTTCATCCTGTATAAATGAGATAGTAAGTACTAGATACAGAATAGAAAGCAGTGATGATAAAAAAAAAAAAAAAAAAAAAAAAATTCCTCCTAAAAATCAGTCCACCAAGTAGCATAGTGGAAGAAATAGGATTCTCCGGGACCTCAGAAAATTCAAAGTGGCACCTTCGGTGATCCAAGAAACCAATTATATTCTCATGGTTGTCCTTTTGGTTCAAGATTAGAAGAGTTGGGTTTCCACCACCTGTTTTAAGAGGTAGAAATATGCTTTCTACTAGTTCACTGTTTACTCGTCTGCGTGGCCTCAACAGAGTCTCATACCTCAGCCTACCTGCCTTTGGTGATGGCCAGAATATCTCTAATGCCCCAGGCAGCAAGGCTTCCTGCCAATCTCTACTTAAGGTCCATGAACCGAATATCCATGATGAGAAGGAAGTTCTTAGGCAGTGGGCGGGGGGCTGGAGAGAGAACAGTAAACACTTGATGTTCCAGGTCCACACTGGTCACCACAATGAAGCCAGCCACACTGGTCTCAGAAAGGTTCTCCTCTGTGCCCTCAGCAGTGCTAACACTCAGGAGGTGGTGTACCATATCTCGGCCGGGTGTGACAGGCACTAGCTTGAGCTGATTGTCCTCCTGAGACATGCCCAAAGGCAAACAGGAGTCTGGAATGGTGGGTGCCCCAACTTTGTAGATTTTCACATCTGAAAATTTGACATTGAAGGCATGGGGATAGAAACAGCCCCGGAATCCATAGAAATACTCACGGATACGCTCATCCCTACATTCCCGCCGGAAGTCTTTGGAGCGTTCAACCACACCCCCTGATTTAGGGAGCAGCACAGTGCGGACAAAGTGAGGCAGGTCCCGTTTTAATTCATTGTACAGTCGTTCTTGATCCAGAACCACAACCACATCCACCTCGAAGGCTGAGGCTGCGTGCACCAGGGCCTGGTACCCAGAGCCCTTGACCCAGCCACAGGTGTTAATGACACAGCCACTCACAGAGGCCCTTCGGTTCACTTCACACCTTTGATTGAACACATCCGCTAAACGAGATGTAATCTGAAGAAGAGAGCATCAAGGTGAGGAAAAGAAACACAAAACGAACAAACTCATAGCTACATAGAATAAGTGACTATTAGGTACAAGAAAAAAATGACATTCTTAATGGCTGTGGTTTTAGCCCCGTAACATGCGTTTTTTACTTTATGTTGCTGCTTCTACTGTTCTATGTCCTAAGTAGAAATTCATTAAATTATTTAAGAACAGGGCCACAGAAACGTTTAACAATCTGAGGTTGACTTATATTTGAAACTGTCTTTTCTGAATTCATGTGGCAGTAAATACCAGCTGAGAGGGAGCAAAGAAATGGCCACAGACGGTTTTAATTAGCACACTTTTGCACAGCTTCCTACCCTGATAGCAGCCCTTCCCTCCATCCCACCTTGGCTCTGGCTCTGACCTTATTATAAAGCTTGATGTTGGTGCCAGGAGTGGTGGATCCAAAATGATACACCAGAGGGGCTTGGATAGAGAATCCCTCTTCAACGTCTGCTGGCCGCTCAATGTAGAGGGCCCCCATGGTACCAGGGATGGAAACAGAGCCCTGGCCCACATCCAGCTCCACGTAAGTGGGACGGCGGCCCAAACGCACTGCATAGTTGAGCAGTAAGCGGCACACTGTGGACTTGCCCACATCAGTGGGGCCCACTACCATCACCCGGGGGCCTCGCTCTTCTTCCTTCTCCGCCTGCCTCCTCATCTGCTCCAAGGCTGTGTGAGTGTTGAGATAAAGCAACATAGGTGTGTCCTTGGAGACATAGGCAACCTCGGTGCGGCCACTCAGCTGTAAAGAACAGCCATGCCAAGTGAAAACAGCCACCTTGGCACCAGCATCAAAGGTGAATTTCTTGTTTCGGGTTAGCTCTGTGCCAAAGATTTCTGCCATGCCAGCCAGCAGCTCCAACTGAACTGACTGAGATGCCTCCACCTCAAAGCGAAGTTCTGTTTCTCGCTCTAGTTCAAATTTAGTTGTTGGCTTCTTGTCATCATTGGCCTCCTCTCCCATCTTTTCTGTGTAGCTGCTGTGCCTACAATACAAATTAATTATTAGATCTAAACAGAGGTTAGGATGCTGTTCAAAATCCCCCCCATGAATATTTCCCCTTCCCTTGCCTGATTTTTCTCCTTATCTGTGATCACCACCTGTCTCACTATATATTTGTTTATTGTTTGTCTACCCCAAAAGGAATGTAAGGGTTGGGCAGTTTGGTTTGCGGCTGAATCTCTAGTATCTAGAATAGGGCTTGACAACCCGAAGGCATCTCATAAATACACCGACTGAATAAATGATTCAGACATAAGAAGATTATATCTACACATTGATCTAAGACTTGATTATATCACCTCCATAGCTCCTTTCGTCATTCTATTGGGATACTACACATGAGAACGCAACAAATGCCCACTCCCCAACTCTCCTAGTCAACAAGAAAGGGCGTCTGCAATCTGGATGCAAAGCAGAGAATACTGGGTTTGGACTTAGAAAACAGCATTAACGCCCTGCTCAGCAACTGCTAGTGCGGTCGTTAGACAAATCACCTAATCTCCCTGGACCTTTTCCTCGGCTGTCAACTGGAGGCACTTAGGCTTCCACTCACACAGTGTTGTTCTGGGAACTGCTGAAGGGAAAAAATTACTTCGTACACTAGAAAACACCGAGAAATAGTGAAGACTGATTTCCGATCGCGAACTGCAGCTTAAGTACAACATCTGTCCCGGCACCCCCATACGCCGAAATCTGCCTTGGCCCCAAGAGGGCGACCGTTGCATTCCTGAGCTTATTATCTCACCTGCACAGCTACAAACCCAAACAGGTAAACCAAGGAGCCCCAGCAGCACCCAAACCCAACTTCACGCCACGCTCGCCCAGATCCACACCGGAAACAAACGCGGTTCCGCACTCGCGCAATGGAGAAGCCGCGGTCGCGCGATGCGCCTCGGGATCTGTAGTTTTGCCGGAACGGCCTCAGGGGCTGAGCTCGCGCAGCCGCTCGGCCTTCTGGGAGTTGTAGTTAGAGGATTGTTTTGATCGTGTCGCCAAAGGTGGGCGGGGCGGCGTCATTGTTCGCGTAGCTGGCGAGCTGGGGGTAGGAGGCGTGGCGGTAACGCCCCGCGCGAGGCGGGACCGGCCGAGGAGCCAATGGTTGCCGAGGCGCGGCTGTTGCGGACTCTCGCCCCAGTGTTCCCGCTCACCTGCAGCCCGGGAAAGAGAAGGGAGGCGGGAAGGGGGGGTGGGGTTAATAGGCTTGCCATCTGGGTAACCCGACCGTTTGCTTGCCTGGACCACAAGCCAGGAGGTGGGGAAATTAGCAAAACCCCCACGTGGAACACCAGGAAATCTGGGAGTAAGGAAAGTGGAGGAAAACAGCCTGTCAGAGGCCAGCCTGGGCTGTAATCCCCTCCCTGACACAGCGCTTGGCACCTAGAGAGCATTAAAAATTTTTTTTGTTTTAATAAGGAATAAATATCCAAGAATTTCTGAGTCATTACCCAACAACGTCTCTCCTATTGAGAGAGCATTTCTGTTGGTGACTCGGTTTCCCTCCCTGAATTCCTGACAGTTCTACAAGACCAGTCATTTATCCCGCAGGCAACAGTTGGGGCCACATCTATAATCCTTTGCCACTTTCTCGCTGTGTGACTTTGGGCAAATCAGGCTTATATTCTCTGAGACCCAGTTTCTTGGCTGTAAACAGGGATAATAACAGTACCCAACCTCTTAACGTTGTTTTAAAGATTGAATGGGATGGGGCGCCTGGGTGGCTCAGTCGTTGGGCGTCTGCCTTTGGCTCAGGGCGTGATCCCGTCGTTATGGGATCGAGCCCCACATCAGTCTCCTCGGCTGGAAGCCTGCTTCTTCCTCTCCCACTCCCCCTGCTTGTGTTCCCTCTCTCACTGGCTGTCTCTGTCGAATAAATAAATAAAAATCTTTAAAAAAAAAAAAAAAGATTGAATGGGATGATACTGTAGAGTAGTAAGCAAAATGTAACATAGCATCTGATGTTAGCTTTTAAGTTTTTATTATAGGTTAAGGAGGGGGAACTCTATAATAATGCCATCATTTGTACAATAGTTTAAATTTTTCAAAGCCCTTTCTGGTATCTTCTTTCACAGCCAACCTGTAAAGTCAATTTTATTATCTCCAATTTCGGATGAGGAAGGGGACTAAGGTAGGTGAAGGGACTTGCCCAAGTTAGGACTCAAACCCAGGATTTGAGAGTCTGAGTCCAGTTATTATAGTAGCAAACACTTACATAGTGTTAGATGCCAGGTACTGTTCCACCACTTTACAGGTGTAAATTCATTTCATCCTCACAGGAATCCTGTGAAGCACATACCGTAATTGTCACCCCCACTTTACAGATGAGTAACTTCCTTCAGTCCAGCTCCCACGGTTACTCTGGATTGAGAAGCCTGGGACGATGATTTTCTGGCTTGCCTCTTTCACACTAGCCCTGTCTTAGCAATCATTCTGTCCGCAGTGCCATCCTCACTTCCCACAGCTTATTCCTTAATGGTTTGCTTTAATTCATTCATTCACCACGCATGCATTAGTTCTCCAGTGAACTTTCAGGTATCCCATAACCTTTCACCATTCTTCAGAAATTCAGTACCAGGCTTCTATTTGCAAATTCTCTCCCTGAATAAGCTCAGCCTCTCCTCTTTCCCTGCAGTCTATTTCTCAGATCTGTTTCTTCGCCTCCACACTTTCCCCCTTGAGGCAATTTCTCCCAATTATCTGAAGGTCATCTTTATTTGGCTTATTTGTAGAGCCATCTCAAGCTGAATTTAGGGAAAAGAAACCTCTCCCTGCCTTTAGACTATCACCATTTCACTTCTCTCTCCCTTTCTCTCTCTCTCTCTCTCTCTTGTTTAAGTAATCTCTACCCCCAAGGTGGGGCTCTGACCCATGACCCCCTAGATCAAGTACTGAGCCAGCCAGAGGCCCCTCCAATTCACTTCTTAAACAGAGTAAGGGCACAACATTTACAGCATCCATGCTTGCCTACACTCTCTTTTCTCCCTTGTCATCTTTCACCAAGAGTTCCTGCCATCTCCACCCCCACCCCCAGAGAAAACTGTCCTCATATGTCCTTTTCATTCTCCTTGCCAGCTAAACCCTTGATCATTTTCTTCCTGAGTTAATTGGTATCCCCTTTTTGCCTCCAAACTTTCAATCCTTGCCCTAAGAACTACTCACCTACCTTTTACCCACTTCCCATTGTTTTCCTCAAGAATGGTTCCTCAAATTCCTCCCCCACTTACCTTTCCTCTCTCAACTGCTGCCCAGACAGAAACACTTCTTTCTTTATCCAATTCTCCCTCTCCGTTCCAAACTGTTCCAAGGTACTTGCACTGTGTTTTCGGAATTTAGCTTAAACCTCAGAATCTTCCCTGATTAAATATTCAGAATTCCTTGTATGTTCTTTTAATTTTGTAAGATTTTATTTATTTATTTGAGAGAAAGAGGACAAGCAGAGGGAGCGGCAGGCAGTGGGAGAGGGAGAAGCAAGCTCCCTGCTTAGCAAAGAGCAGGATGGGGGGCTTGATCCCAGGATCCTGGAATCGTGACCTGAGCCAAAGGCAGAGGCTTAACCAACTGAGCCATCCAGGCACCCCTCCTTGTATTTTTTCATACCCAGCTAGCATTGCCTCCCATTACCCGCATTTCCTTGCTCTTTCCTGCCTTACATGTGAAAAGACAAATGACCCACCCAAAAAGTTGTCCTGAGTACCTATCTTTGTCACACTTCATTTTCTAGACAGTAGCCTCTAGAAAGCCTTGGGGCTTTTATCTTAGAGGATATGTTCCCCGTCCACATACTTCGGAGATATGCACAGGACAGCAGTCCATGAGAAACAGAATCTGAGTCAGATGAAATGTAATTGGAAACTGATAGAAAAATAGCACTGAAAGGTGGAAGTTCTTCGTAAGATATAAATTTGGTATGTGTCTCTTGAGATGTCAGAATTTAATAGTAAATCCTCTCTGGGTTTAAGGATATGAAGTTGAGAACACTGTTTTGAAATAATTACCATTTACTAAGTTCTGATCATGTGCCAGGCACTTTTTCAGCATTTACATGTTACCTCACTTTACATCACATCTCCATGAGGTAAATATCATGAGCTTCACTTAGCAGGAGAGGAAAACTGGCGGCACAAAGAGGATCAGGAACTTGCCAGGGGTTCCTGGTGAGTATACTGGCAGAGCTGGTATTCGAACTCAGGTCTCTTTGAGACCAAAGCCAGACACTTGGACCACGTCTGAAGACGCAATTCAACTGCTGTTTTGGGATCATCTTCTACAGACAAGGCTCTGCGCTAGGCATTGCAGTCCTGGGATGCAGAGAGGAGTTTCCCAGAGGACCTTTCTCAGAAAGTTTACAGCCCGGTAGAGAACCTTATGTAACGTGGGTGTCTCTGTTCCCAAACTTGGACTTGGAGGTAGCTGAGAAGAGGTTCCTGCTTGTGAGATGTCATACTCCCTCAATGACTCCTTCAGGGGCATTAAGCTGAGGCTTTGGAGGCTTGGAAGTGCCTGGTTCAAGCTTGGGTGGCACAATGTTCACAATTAGTATGTCTTTCTTTTCCCTGTGTCAGGGCTGGTATCCGAGCTGAGATAGGAAATATATCGTCTTGAACGTGTGCGCACATGCCTGATTCTCTGCATCCATCTCTCACTGTCACCGCCTGGCCACCTCCTTTCCTCAAGCCTGCTAGCCATACTCCATCCTTGCCCAGCCCTGTCCTTCCCCCAGGTTCCTTCTGTCTCCTTGGCCACACTGCCTCCCTCCTCAGCAACCAGCCTCTCCTCTGGCATCCCTCCTCCCGTCCTGTGCCTCTGCTCCCACCCCCCTGCTCCCTCCCCTAGACCCATCCCTCGATGCCTGCCCCCTCCCTTCCTCCCGACCCGCCTCCTGTGTCTCCCAGCCCTGCTCTGACGTGGGAGGTGAGGGGGTGGGGGGATGGATGAGTCACAGTGTTATGATGCAGTTCCACAACACACAGCTACATTCACCCACAGACCGAGGTACAGACGAGAGACAACCTCTGGCCCCCCAGCAGCTGGCCAGCTTGGCAGCCCCAGTCTCGAGCCCCTAACTACCCTCCCCCGCCCCCATCCCCTTCCCAATTGAAGGAGCGGAAAGAGAAGAGAGAAGAGTGAGCAGAGAGATTGAGAGAGAGAGAGAGACAGAGAGAGAGATAGACGGAGATCTCTGGAGCAGACCTCAAGGTGAGGGGGCAGCCCTTCTCCAAATGAATTTCCCCCCCTTTGCAAATTTCCTCCTCCCGCTGCGTGTTGCTTTCCCCCCATTGCAAAAGCATTATTCATCCACCCTTTGTCCTCCCTTCCCCCTCCCCGCTGCCTCGGCTCCTCTCTCAGCTCCTCTATCCGTCTCCGAGCTCTGACGGTCCCCGCACTTATTTCCCGGCAACTTTGGCCGCTGCATCAGGCCTCACTGTTTATTGTTTTGCTGCGTATGCAGACCCCCGAAGCCCGCCCGGGGAGCTGTCTGCGCTGCTAATTATTTGGACCATACCATGCCGAGAACGCCAGCCCGCGTGGGGGGGGGGGGGACGAAACCTCGGAGCAGATGAGAAAATCCATTGTGAGCAGGTGTCGTGTCCCCCCCACACACACACACCAGGCACAGGATTCGCACCTGGTTCCTCGAGCCTCCGCCTGGGCGCCTCTGCTGTCAGCGCCGGTTGCTCAGCACTCCCCACCCCCCCCCCCCAGCGCTCCCTCTCCCCCACCTCCCACGGTCCAGCCCCGTCTCACTTGGGGGAACATCCTCTCCCCAGCACTCAGCTTGCCTTTGTGTTTTTCGTCATCTGCCCAACTTGATTCTGCCTGTGATCTGAGCCGGGGAAGCAATGACCCCCGCTCCCCGTCCTGTGAGTGATCCTCTGGGCTTCTGTGCAGCCTCTCCTTGGCCTGATGGGGAAGCAGGGGAGAGAGAGGGAGGGAGGCGTGCCGGAGGCTGGGAAAGGAGCTGGAGAGCAGGGACCCAGCCCGGCCCCCTGGCCGGGCCCCTCGCAGGTACACTAGGTGGAGCGCAGCGCAGGAGAACTCGCAGGCAAAGTTGAAGGCAGACTTGAAGGCAGACCCGGGAAGTGGGCGCTGAACAGTGGATGCTGGTGAGGAGGGCCAGTCTCCTGCAGCCAGAGCCCAATGTCACCCTGAACTCAGCTCAAGGTGTCTTTCTGGGGCCCAGCCAGGGGTAGAGGTCCTCAAACTGAAGACGGGCTCTGTCGGGGGTTCTGTGGAGAGACTGCCTGGAGCGGCTGGGGTGCCTGTGGCCGCCACAGAGGACAGGAGAGCCTGCTTGCCCTGGCCATTCGCAGCCACATCACCTCTGCTCTGCTTAGTGGCCTTGCCTTGCCAGAGCACCCAGCTGGCACCTCTGAACCTGACTTGAGCTAAATCACCCACAGCAGGCCTGAGGGCCCCATGGAGGAGAAGGCAGAACCTCCCCCCCTTATCAGAGCCAACAGAGGACCTCTCCCTTCTTATCCACTGCCTCTAGCACCCTCAGCTGCTTTGGGGCTGGAGTCTAGGCAGATACTGACATCTTCCTCAACATTCCTAATCAGAACCCAGCAATTTTATCTAATGTCACCCACAGAGTCACTGCTGCTTGTCCCTACCCCAGGGAGAAGGTGGAAACGTTCTCCACCTTGTACCCCAAAGCATAGGTTTTGAAAATAGGAGTCCCCCCACTTCTGCAGCAGACCTTGCTCCCACACCACACCACACAGCCCAGGAGGGCAGCCCTTCCTGACGTGATCCCCGTTTCCTATTGCTTCCAGCTGTTAGATTTGCCTGGAGGAAAGATAGTTTCTCTCCTCAGGCTGGATGTCCAAGTCTTTCACTGAGGCTAAGGCAACAGTAGAGACCAAGGGGGCTCAGAGGCTGAGGAAAGAGCCAGGCGCTGTTCCTGAGCTGGAATGAGCGGACCAAAGAGCGGGGCTGGCGAGCGGCCACGTCTGAGGTCTTTGGTACCAAAGGAGACATCCATGAAGTTCTGGTTCCCGGAGTGCAGGACCCCAGCCCCAGGACAGGGCTGAGCAGGGTGTGTGTGCCCGGCCAGCCTCTCCCCCACACAAAATGTATGAAGGACCGATTGCATTGTAAATGGAGGCCACAGAAGAGAAAAACCGCCAGGCTTCCCCAACTTGTAAAAGGCTCTGAACCCGAGCCTCGCAGCACACGTGGAATGCAGACCCTCACAAAAGGGCTGAAACCCAGGAGAGGACACTTGCAGATGACGTTGCTCCCATGGCAGCGTTGGTGCCAGCGGGCCGCTCTCAGTGGAAAACGGTGCAGGCTCCTCCCGCCCCAGGAGGGAGAGACACCACCTCCCGGCTGTGGCACCAGAGGCCTGGAACGGCTGCCAGCGCAGCCAGGAATCCAGGGGACTGGGGGCCGGTGCAACTGGCACCCTGAGGGTCCCTGGTGATGGGGGAAGTCGGGGCAGGGGAGAGCCGAGCCCATCGTCCCCATTCCCCCCAGGGAGGGGCTCTTCACAAGGTCAAGGCACGCCTGATGCACTCTCTTCTCTTCCCAGGTGACTTCCGTTTCCATCTGGTTCACGTCTGGGGGGGCCCTGGCCGGGCAGCCCCCCACATTTCTCCTGCCCTGAAACACGGCTCTAGCCAACCTGCTCCGCTGCTTCACCTGCGACCGTCTGTGTGGGGGCTGCACGGCGCCAGCCCCTCCGGCCCGCCAGGGCATCGTCCTCCAGCCGGTCATGCCCAGCTGCGACCCTGGCCCGGGCCCCGCCTGCCTCCCCGCCAAGACGTTCCGCAGCTACCTGCCCCGTTGCCACCGCACATACAGCTGCGTCCACTGCCGCGCGCACCTGGCCAAACACGATGAGCTCATCTCCAAGGTACGCCAGGTCGGGGGGCGCCACTCCTCTTTCCCACCGGGACAGCCAGTCTCTCCGAGGGCAGAGGCCACACAGCCCATCCACCCTCCTCCTCCTCACCCCTGGGGGACGCAGGCAGTGGGGCCGAGGGCAACCCAGCAGTCACTGTCTGTCCTGTGTCTCCACAGTCTTTCCAAGGGAGCCATGGCCGAGCCTACCTGTTTAACTCCGTGTGAGTCTACCTCTTTCTTCGTGCGTGTGCGTGTGCGTGTGCATGTCGGAGTAACTTTCCAGGGTGGAGAAGGGGGGGGGGTGAGCCCTCAGCAGGGGGCCTTGCACCTTCCGCTTTTGCCTCTCCTTCTGCCAGGCGGTCCAGAAACTCAGGCCGCGGTGCTCTCGTGGGGAGTCTGGGCAGAATTGGAACCACCGCCCTGGGGACAGAAGGCCCAGGCACTGGTCACACAGGGGTGGGGTGCCGTCGGCAGGGGCTTCCAGTGGGGTGGGCTGAACGCTCTCCAGATGGAAGTTCCTTGGGCTGTTTGGGGGGCTGAACTGACAGAACGACTCCACTGCTGCTGGGTCCTTCGTGTTTCCGGAGACAGGGTCAACGTGGGTTGTGGACCCGCCGAACAGCGTCTCCTACTCACGGGACTCCACTCGGTAGCTGACATTTTCTGCGAGAGCTGCAAGACCACCCTGGGCTGGAAATATGTAAGTACCTGGAGAGGGGGCCACCCACTCAAGTGGACGGTCGCCATGGCCCTCCTAGCCCCAGGGACAACTGCAGGGTTTTGCACAGTCCGAAGAGGCAAGAGGAAGCTCGTTGCCGGGTCGGACTAGGCAGGGGCCCTTGGGGGCAGGGGTAGTAGCCCTGGTAGGAGGAGGTCCTGGAGGGGGTCTGTTTTGTCCTACATGCACTGCTTCCCCTCCACCAGGAGCAGGCTTTTGAGACGAGCCAGAAGTACAAGGAGGGGAAGTACATCATTGAAATGTCACACATGGTGAAGGACAACGGCTGGGACTGAGGGGCTCAAGCAGGCTGTGCCCTTCCTCCGCATGCCCACCCTCCCCACACCAGTCCCCTGGCCCTGCCAAGCAGTCCATACCAGCATGAGTACTGCCCCACCCCTGGGGGGAACCCGGCTCCCACCACCCCTTCCCCCCTCCACCTCATCACTCCCAGGCCCCTTTGGAACGGGGGTCTGGGGTACCCCAGGGGTGTTCAAGGCTCAGGAGTGGGCAGCAGTCAGGGAGAGACAGAACTGGGGAAAGAGGATGGTTGCAGGTCCTTCTAGCCATAAGGCCCTGAAAACGGAGGTGATGGCAGGGCGTAGGTCGGGCAGAGGACCATGGAAGGATCCATTTCTGCCCTAACCTCTTTTTTGAGTGAACGGAAGACAAGCCTTAGGCATGGGGCTGGTAGGTCCCAGGCCACAGGACAGCAGATGGGAAGGGGCTTGAGTTGGAGTGAAATTTTGGCCTCAGACACAGCGAGACACCAGTCCCTGAGGTGAAGTTTCCCGCCCCCGTTTGTAGGAGAAAGGATTCTGGGGGTGGAAGGAAAAAAAAAAAAATCCCAGATCCCAAGCCCTGGGAAATAAAAGAATCACAGGGGTTTCCATTTCACTCCACTTGTTAGTTCATCTTGGCACTAAAGAGGCACTTTCGAGTATCTAACCTTCGCCAGTGGGTGGGGTGGGGAAAGCTGCTCCTGGAACAGCCCCCACCCCAGCTGGCTGTTTCCAGAGCGAGCAGGCTTTCCGGGCATTCTCGGAGGCCCAGTCACTGCTCCCTGGTACCCAGTCCCTTGGAGGGGAGGTGGGACATCAGTGCCACGGGGTCAGGCTTCCTCGTGGCTGCCACCAGCGAATGCAACTTTTGTATGATACATAAAGTGTTTGGGTCTATTTTTAATAAAAAGGGGAAAAGCAACTGTGAGGCACTCTGTCCTCTGACTTTCCTTCCCATGTAGTATCAAATGCTATCCTGTCACCTCCCCCCTCCCCCTCCCCCCAGGGGCCTGTCCCTTCACGCCACTAGAGGGCAGCAACTGCTTTGTCTGTGTCAAGACCCCACCTGAGCTTTAACCAGGGGATGGGTCTTCAGGTGACCTTTGCTTAGCGAAGAGGGAGCTTTGTAAGCAGGGTTCCAGCGGGAGCATCCCAGTCAGCTCCTCCTCCAGACCTCTTGACAATGAATCCGTCTTTGCCTGGGTCCAGGACTGGGCACCCGGAAGGGTCTCATCCCTGAACAAGGGTGTTCTTGGGTCCTATTGCCTTTCAGCCTGGTTTTGAAACGTTTGGGTTGGCTCATGGTCACACTTAAGGCTGAAAGGAAAATCGATCAACCGAGGTGCTGCCCCAGCACAGCGGAGACGAAGTGGAACGGAACGGCTCAAAAATCGCAGCATCAGTGCAACCGTGTGACCCACGTGCAATTTTTGGCAGTGATGTGCAATCCCCATTGTTGTTTGTTGGGTCACTGGCAACTGCAGGGAGGGCTGTACACACCATAAAAATTCTTTTTTTGTCAGCTAGCTTGTTATCCAGATTCGTTCATTGATATTGCAGATCTTTGTAGAGCACCCGTGACCTGCCAGGCATCGTGTCCAGCGCTGGGGATGCAAGTGGAGAGCGAGGCAGTCATGTTTCGGGGAACTTTCAGTCTAGCGGGAGGACAAACAATAACCAGGCAATTCCAGGAACAGGGGACGAGGGCTCTGGGCAGCAGGCTCGGGACTCCTAGGAGAAGCTTAGCCTAGATTTGAGGAGTCAAGGAAGACTTCGCAGAGGTGATGACTGATGGCGTGTGGAGGAGGAGCCGTCGGGTTGGCACAGGGAAGTGGAGAGGGGGACTGTTTCAGACACAGAGAACTGTGTGTGTCGAGTGGTTTGAGCTTAGTTAATTGGAAGAGGGAACAGAAGTTTCCCAGCACTGGAGTGGAAATGCCAGTGGGTGAGAGAGAGGACACTGGAAAGACAGACCATTTAGGAATCTAGATTTCATCCCAAGGGCATTGGGAAAATACTGAAAAATTCTTGTTTTTTGAACAAGAGTGGAGTGACATCAGCAAATGGCTGTTTTGTGCCCAGAGAAGAGGCTCAAACAGAAATGTTAATACACTGAAGAAAGTAAGGAACATAAGCCGATTGTACTGTCCAATGCTATGGTCAACGTCAGAACGGAGAGGCTATCTGAGCAGAAAGGGAGGAGAGAAGTAGAAGACCCAGAGATGCAAGAAGCCACGCAGGAATGATGTCCAGCACCTCGCTCTGAGAGGCCTCAGAGGGGTCTGTCCCATTGTTCAGTTTCCGCGTGCCTGGTGATGTCTAGAGATGCTGCTCTCGGGCTCTAGCGAGGGACCCAGAAACCCTCGCAGTCCCACTTCTTGCACCAAAGTCCAGGAAGGCTTGTCTTCTCAGGCCCCAAGCGCTAACCCTGAAAATCAGGCACAAATTAGCTACCTTGTTAGAGCTCCCTAAATCTGCCCCCCTTCTGTTTACTTTCACAAATGTTCATTAAGCTGACTAGGCACTGTGGGAAACAGAGAAGTAAGTGGTGTAGTCACTGCTCTCAAGTTCTTTGTAATCTCTCTGGAAGGAATCGTTCTGTGGCCTTCGCTCCAGGGATGCTATTTAATCTCTAAAGTCAGGCCATGGGCAGTGCTGTCCAAACCTTGGATGCCCAGACAGGTATACCCTGGAGAAGCATTACTATCAAATATCCTGTATTTCCCAGCGGGGTTGTGCTGGGAACTGCAGGCAGAGATGAGATCTCCTTTTTATGCCCTAAGAGCAGCAGGTGCGGAATACCAGGAGCGCACAGGTCCTTATCCCTGGTGAGCAGTCCTTCTAGGTTAGCTCTTTTCCTTTGCTGTGTGTCCACTTTTTCTCATGGAGGTCTACTCTGGTCCTATCAGTGATTCCCCCAACCTTCTCCACCCACCCTCCAATCTCAGGTTGAGCCTGGGAACTCTTCTTTCTCAGACAACAAGCCACCAGTTTTGTCCTTATAGGTTTGAGGCTTTGAAAGATACCCTCCTACAACCAGCAGGTGGCATCAAAACCTTCCAACCCTCAGCTCAGGCAACCTCCCAGGGGACAGAACCTACTCAAACCTCTCCAGATAAGTCTACAAAACAATGGGTGAGCTGGCGAACTTAGGACGGGGTTAGATCCAGGCTCTGCAATCGAAGGGCTGTATAACCGTGGCCACAGTGCTTAAACCTGTCTGGCTCTTGGTTTTTTCATCTGTAAAATGGGGGTGTTACCTGCTAAGAAGTTAATCGGTTTCATCGTCAAGGATGAAGTGTCTAGCACATGGCAGTGCTTCCGTTCATGGGAGCTGTTAGTATGGCTGCCAAGAGGCTTCCCAGAGTCTCACCACGAGGACAGCTGATTGGCGCCCAGAGGGGAGAGGAAGTCTAGATACTGAGGAGGCAGCCAGCGCTGGGTAGCACTACGCGGCCAATGCCCTTTTAACATTGCACTGCTAGTGGTAGGTGCAGACAGTAGCACAATGTGAAAAGAGCTCCGGCCCGCAGCAGAGGCATGCCGGCCCTGCCTCCTCGCCCCTTCTCCCAGGCCCCGGCCCCTCAGCTTTCTTGGCCTCCCTCTGTCCGTTCTCATCTTTGAGACCCCTCTCCTCCCGTCTTAGTGCTAACCCTCTATTTCTTGTCCCCCCTCATCCTTTGGCCTCCTTCCTCACACCCTTCCCAACAGAGACTAGCTTTCTCTGAAGGTTTTGTGGGGGGACAAGTTCCCCCCAAGGCAGGGTCCATGGAGGCAGCTAGGGGAGATCCTGAGCTTGGCCCTCAACTGGAAGGGACTGGTAGCAACCACAGAAGTCTGGGGGACACTCATGTGAAACTCTGTTCCCCTGGACTTGATCTCTGTCAGCTTCTCTTCCGGAGGAGTTTGCTGACCAGGACCATAGCATCCTCTCCCCTTCCCTTCTCAAAAGCTCCCTCCTTTTCTTAGTTCAGATAAACAGGAGTTCGAGGCCTCAAGGGGACCACCGCTGAAGGACCTCCAGGACCAGAGTGTTGAAGAGTATTGTCACAGGTCTCAGCAACACAGCAAAGCTTTCAGGTCTAAGAGGGGGAAGCTGCAGGAGAAGCCCCACCCCTGCAGCTCCCCTCTGAGGTCTTCAAATCCACCCTATGGATTCAGCATCAGACAAAATCGTGAGGGTGATTCCCTCTCTTGTAGTGAGCGTTAGGCATGGGCTTTCATTGGCAGTGAGATCAGAATCTGAGCCAGTCCTGATTTTATCCAGGGGCTCCCCTTAGTCTTCAAGCTTACTCACAACTTCACCATCCCAGCCTGTTCAAGGGGGCTTAAACATTGGCTAAATCCTGAGGCTGCTCAAAAACCCAAAGCCAAAGGTTCAGAGCTCCAGCGTGACCCGTTCCTGGCTAAAGCACGGGTCTCAGAGGCCTAACTCCAGTTCTGACCTAGTATACAGTGTGCGCCCCCAAAGGGGCAGAGGCGGGGGGGGGCGGGGGTGATGCCTCAGGCACACCAATCAATGAAGGCCTCCATGGGATGGAGCTGCCTCTGGGAGATGCCCTCCTCCCCACTCCACAGCCAGCAGGAGGCTGGGAGGGCAGGCTTCCAGTTAGGAGCTCTTCCTCTGGGCTTCCCCTCCAGCTTCCTCCCACCCCCCCCCCCCAGGAAGCAGGAGAGTTTGCTCCTGTGATCCGCAGACATGGGGCCCTGTCCCACAGTTTGCACAGTTGCAATGACGGAAACTAAGGCCCCGCTAGGGTCAGTCACCAGGCCTCTGTGTTGGGCAAACCAGTCCCAGCTGCGGACTGGATCAGGCCAACAGGGAGCAGAGGAGTAAGGGCAAGACTGCCCAGCCTGCTTCAGGGAGGCTGGTGGAAGATTATTCACCAAGGAGTGCCCAGATCTCTCCTTGGGCCGAGCAGGGAGGGGGGGCTAGGGCCAACATCCCCTTAGCTCTCACACCCAACTCCTTCCAGAGCGGCCCTGCGATTCACCAGCCAGCAGAGCCCCTCCCCCACCTTGGGCCCAGGAGCCATCCCCCAGCTCCTTCCAGAGGCGGGTGTAGAGACCGAGGAGGAAATGGGGGAGGGGAGGCCCCGGCTCAAGTTCTCTCCACTCCCCCTCCTCATTGGCCACCATCTTCCGGCCCCTGCCCCCCAGAGCAGCAGGGGATGGGGCCCAGCCTGTGGAAGGGAGAGAAAGGGCAGGTGGAGGGTTAGCCTGAGCAGCGGGGGCAGGGGCTGGCCCCAACTGTCTCCTCCCACCCCTTCCCCGCAGCCATGGCGACAGGCGGAGGAGAGCAGGAGGGTCCTGAAAGCCATGTTCTGTGAATGGGATGAGAGGGGCAGGGGGGCAGTGGAGGGTGAGGGGCTCTCTCCCTCAACACCCAACTGTGCCCCCCCCCCCCACACACACACCTCCAGGCTGGACCACACACGCGCGCACACAAACTCCCAGCCTTACTTGCCACACAGCTCAGCCCTTACTCCACACTTACCCAAACAGCAAGCTCTGGAGTGTGAGCACACAGCTCCCCCACAACCCCGCACCCCTTAATACCGCACACTCTGAGCTCAAGAGCGGGCCTCCCACCCACACACGGCCCCTCAGCTCACCCCACAACTTCTCAAGATGCAGAACTCCCTGCCCGGCTCCAGCCCTTCAGCCTCTGCGTTTCCCTCCCCGCACGCCCCCGGCCAGGGCCCCCAGTGCTCCGCACCCCCACACCCTCCTACACACGCCCGGGCACGGACAGATGGCCCAGCCTCAGCCCTGCCCAGCCCGGCCCCCCGCCCCTTCCCCACCACACCCCCCGCTGGAAAATGACAGTGAAGCCACCCCGGCGAGACATGCCCAGTGCTTCCCAGTTGCAGTGGTTTTGAAAGGAGACCCAGAAGAGATGCCCACGAGTGGAGGAGAAGGAAGGGGGGGACGAGAAGACGAGAGAAAGAGCCCAGACCACCCCCTCCCCGCCCGAGAGAGAATAAAACCGAAAATCGGTGGCGTTACCCTTCTGGGAGCTCCCGATACCTACACATTGCTCTTCGTTACGTTCCTCTGCCTGCCACCTCCTTCTTCCCGGGTTCTTTCTCTGCCCTTCCCTCCCTCTCGGCTTCCCTCCCTGGCCTCGTTCCCCCTCTCGCACGCCCTCCCGCACCCCGCCTGCCCCTCTCCCGGGTCGGGCTCCGGGCCCCCGCGCCCGCCCCGCCGCCCGCCGCCCGGGCCGAGTCCCGAGGCCGGCCGGCCGCGGCGCCCTCGCCTCTGCCCAGCTCGCTCTTCCCCCCTCGCCCCCTTTCTCCTTCCACACTCCCTGCCGTCCATCTTGAATACTTGGGATTCTTGAATGGAGTGAGCAGGATCCGCTCCCCCAGGCTCCCATTGGCTGCGGGTTAACCCTTTTGAAACGAGATCCTCCCTCCCATTGGCTGCCAGGCTCCCCTCTTCTCCCCCAACCCCCATCCCCTCCACCTCCCAACAGCCGGCGGGGTCAGGGCGCTCCCGGGCGCCCCCTCCCCTGGCCTCTCACCCCCTGCCCCCACCCCGGGACGCCCCTCTGCCGGCTCTTTCCATCGCCCCCCCTCCCCCCAACAGGGCTGCAGGTGGAGGCAGGTCCGTTTCCCGCCAAATGCGGCCCCAAGGCTGGGCTGGCAGAAACCCTGTTCCCAGATGCCCCTTGTGCTGGACTTGGAGACCTTGTTAGATGTAGGGGTGCGATTTCCTGTCGCCCTGCAGCCCCTCCTGGGGCAGAAGGACCTCTTCAACAGGGAATCCGCTCAGCTTTTCAGCCTCGCCCAGGAGAGCAGAGAGCTCCGGAGCGCTCCTGAACCGGGCAGCCCCCTGGGCTGGGCAGGAAGAGAGGGCAGCTCCGGAAGATCGAGGCTCTTCAGAGAAGAGTGCCGCGGGGCAGGTCTGACCCCACCAGGAATTCGCAGCATCTGGACTTCTGCTCAGTCACAAACATCCCCTGGGACCAGCCCGGCCTCGCCCACGTGTGGGGCCCACTAGGGGCTCTGAGTTGGGGGAGCCCAGAGAGGCATGGGGGAAGGAGGCAGCAGGGAGTAGGGTATGAGTCAGACCTGGCAGTGGGGAACCTTTGTTCTAGGCCCACATCTGCCCATAACATGCTTGGTGATGTCCTGTCTGCTCGCTGAGTCTCAGTTTCCTCATTTGCAATAGATTGGTCCTATAGAAGTTTCTGTGTGCAGATGGAAATGTTCTATATCTGTATCATCTGATATAGTAGCCACTAGCCACATGTGGCTACTGAGCGCTTGAACATGTGGCCAGTGTGACTGAGAAACTGGCTTTTAACTTCATTTAATTGTAATTAATTTGTTTAAGTTTTTTTTTTTTTTTTTAAGTAATCTCCACACCCAACGTGGGGCTCGAGCTTACAACCAACCCTGCGACCCAGAGTGGCATGCTCTGCTGACTGAGCCAGCCAGGTGTCCCTGTAAGTACTTTTAAATAGCCACATGTAGCCAGTTGGCCATTAAGTGGAAGGAACAAGTCTAGAATCCTTGTGGTCCTGCTGGTGAATAACATTCCATGATTTTTTTAGGGGGGAGGGGTCCTTTCTCTTCATCCTCAGGTACAAAATCTTCTAGATCCAAATCACAAAGCACCAAGGGCATCGATGTCCAGGAACTGAGGTTCAAAACCCTGCCACCTCGGTTAGGAATCCTTTCCTTACGTGACTCTCTGCCTGGCAGGGAGCTGAGATACACACACTTGTGATACCATGGACGATTTGGGCTAGCTGGGAATTTGCAGGTTGGCCCCACCTTCTCGTTTTTTCAGGGATAGAAACCAAGATGTGGATGGGGGAGAGGAGATGTCCCTGGACCAAGGGCAAGCCGCAGGTTGTTTGGCTTACAAGCTAACACACACCCATACATTTAGTACATGTCTTTAGGCCTCTGCACCATCCCCCCACCCCCACCCACATATATCATTAAGTTCCTTCATTAAATGTACTTCCCTGACTCAGGACAAATGTATGGCTGATATCAAGGGAGAGCCCGCTTCTTGGGAGGGATGGATAGGCTCCTGGGTATGCTGTGGTTACGAGAACATGGGCAGCCACCAGACCCTGCTCCCTCAACCAATGTGATTGAGTGACTCCATCGTGCCAGCTTCTACCATGAGGAGAAAAAGCTGTGGGGCAGGAGAGTGACTCTGGGTTCATCCTTGGGCTGACCAGGAAGCTAACGAACAAAGGGCTGGGGCTTCTGGAGGAGGAGGGGTGCAAGGTGTCCAGGATTCTGGTGGCCACAGGCTCAGATTGGCGCATCCAAGGCCCTAACCGAGCAGAGAAAGAACCGCGGCCGGGAGCTGGTAGAGAGGACTGCTGTTCCAGTGTCAGCTGGCACAGTCTTCATCCACTTCCCACTGCCAGAGGGCCTCTGCCCAGGGAACGTGCCACGGACGAGCGGAAGACACAACGTTGCCTGGAGAACGGCTTCTGGCTCCAATACTCCTTTACTTCCAGGTGAAAATTGCTAAATGACTTCTCTGGGTAACAGATAAGGAGTTCAGAGGAAGAGGGACTGCCTCCCATGGAGAATGGAATCTAAGAAGGCTTCCTGGAGGATGAAGCATCTAAGACTTGAAGAATAGAAAAGTTTTAAAGACAAGAAGATGGCAGAAAGGAGTGTTCAGGGTGGGTGGGAAATTCAGTGAGAACCTAGGATGGATGAAGGGGAATGGCAAGGATGGAAAGGCAGGCTGGGGCAGATCATGGAGGGCTCGAACACTTCCCTCTGGCCTCTACTCAGCTCCAAAGATACTACTCTCTTGAAGGTGCTCTTCTCCTTTTCCCCACCAAGGGCTGCCTTAAACCTCTTCCTCCAGCTACCCCAGGGCCTCCACCCTCAGCTCTCTGCTGCTCCCATTGTAGTCTGCAGGCCCCCTATTTGTGTTCTACAAGCATTCTTCCCAGGACAGAGTGGACATCAGTTCCCCATCAGGGGATGGACTCTTCTCAGTCCCTCTCAGCTCAGTCTCCAGTCTCTGGAATCCCCCTGCCCAGGAATGGACTGCGTGGAGAAAGCTTCCTTTTTCGCTTATCACCTTCCAAATCCCTGCTTGGCCCATTGCCCTGCAGGAAAGAGTTGAAAAGGAAGCCAGGGGACGCCCAGGTAGCTCAGTTGGTTAAGCATCTGTCTTTGGCTCTAGTTGTCGTCCCAGGGTCATGGGATCAAGTCCTGCATCAGGCTCCCCTCTGCCTGCTGCTCCCTCTGCTTGTGCTTTCTCTCTCTGATAAGTAAATAAATAAAATCTTAACAACAACAAAAAAAAAGGTGGGGCACCTGGGTGGCTCAGTTGGTTAAGTGTCTGCCTTCGGCTCAGGTGATGATCCCAGGGTCCTGGGATCAAGCCCTGCATCACACTCTCTGCTCAGTGGAGAGCCTGCTTCTCCCTCTGCCTGCTGCTCCCCGTGCTTGTGCTCTGTGTGTCAAGTAAATAAATAAAATCTAGAAAGGAAGGAAGGAAGGGAGAAAGGGAGGAAGGGAAGAAAAAGAGGCCAGGAACAGCCAGACGTGGTCCAATCTGTTATAAGAGTGTTAAAAAAAAAAAAAAAAAAGGATCCAGGAGCTCTTTGACTCCTAGCCACCCCGCTCCACCTCCACATCCTTCCCTCCTCCTCTGGGAGTTCCAGAATGTCCCAGGGCTTTGTAGTGGCCTCCCTTTTCCACTGTCCCCACGACAAGTTTGGGAGCATTCTGGAGGTTCCCCTTTGCTTTCCTCCCTAACCCCGGAGTCTTACCCAGGGTGCACCACGTGGAATTCCGTAATTGTGAGACGGGGAGACCACCTGCCCCAATCCTCCCCCTCTTGGAAGGACTGAATCTGAAATGTTTGGAAGAGTTGCCTCCCTGCTCCACCAGCAGTGGGGGTAACTTGGGTGCTAATCAGTGGCTCCTAATTCATTTGGATGATGCAGGTCTTTCTGTGGGAGCCTCTTCAGTCCCCCCCCCCCAAGATAAGGGGCCTCTGCTTTTACCATCCTGCTTCTCTCCACTACCTATGTGTCGGAGCTCTTCCTGGGTGGAAGGCTCTGGAATCATTGCTAGAAAACATTCCTGGCCCTGAGGTGCTCGCAGTTGAGGAGTACAAGGCAGACACACAAAGAGGAAGTCAGATGTAACAGGTGCCCAAATAAATGCAAGAACTTTCTTTCTAAGGCAAACCCACTTCCCTGAGGTTTTAATCCTATTCTTACTTCATCGATTGTCCTGTGTATTGCACCTTCAATCCCTTTCCGTGAGCCTAGAGCAAGGGTCAGCAGATTCCAGCCCGTGGGCCAAACCCTGCCCTCTGCCTGTTTGTGAATAAAGTTCATCGGAATACAGCTGTGCCCGTTTGGTTACAAACCGTCTCTGGCGGTTTTCACAGTATAGTGACAGAGCTGAGTAGTTATGACAGAGACCACATGGCAGCAAAGTCTAGACTAACCAGCTCTGTATGACAAAAGTTTGCCAACACTTAGTTTGCAGGCCGTTTTGGACCCTGGTATCTCAGTGAGCTGTGATGGAACTCAAGAAAGGCAGCCGAGAAGGGCAGGGAGGAACACAGCCCAGACTTTCCCCCTCAGGCTCCCACAACCGACCAGAAAACTCCTCACCGTGCCAGTCCCCTTACCAATCCCACTCTTTTCTCAGTCCCTATCACACACAACCTCTGTCAGGCAGTTGCCTCTCTGGACTGTGGCAGAAACGCCCATGGCTTCGAAGACTGGTCTCTCTTGGGTCGCCTCCTACTTCTCCAACTATCCCATCTCTGTCCCTTCCCATGAGTCCTTTTCCTTCCCCTGCTACCTACATACACACAGTCTGCAAGGATTTGTCCGGCCCTCTTCTCCCTCCGTACTCTGTCACTGGACAAAATCAGACACACGCCTGATTTCAACGGTCAGAGAGAGAGAGTGCCCCAGTCGGGGGTGGGGAGCAGAGGCAGAGGGAGAGAGAGAATCTCAGGCAGACTCCCTACTGAGTGTAGACCCCTACGTGGGGCTTGATCGCACAACTGCAAGATCATGACCTGAGCCAAAATTAAGAGTCTAATGCTTAACCGACTGAGGCCTCCAGGCGCCCCCAACAGTCACTTCTATGTGGATGGCTTCCCAGCCTCTAAACTAAAGGCCCAGATTTCTAACAGAAGTCAACTTCTGTGTCTCCTCAGAGGCATGTCAGTAACCTAAGTGAAGTTGTCCAGCATCAAACATGTCTTCCTCTACTCTCTCCTCACTTAATCACCTTTGCTCTCCTTGCCTCTGCCCCTTCACTGTTGCCGTTCTCTCCCCTGACCCTTCTCTCTTTGGGGGCAACTGTATCCATTCATACAGTTTCAACAATCACCCATGCGTGAATCACTGTCACATCTCTGTGTCCAGGTACGTTTCCAGCTGCCTGCCCACATTCCCTAACATCTGTGTGAGGCAGACATCGATGCTTTTGCCTGGCCTGATTTCATCCCCCTTCTGGTAACTACACCTTAGCTTTCCTTTGTGGAGACACCTATTCTCCACTTTCCATCCCCATGAGTCACTTGAGGCTGACTCCATCTACTCCTCCAGGGGCAATCACACAACCCAGGTGTTATTAGTTGTCTGTGGCTGTGTAACCAATTAGCCCCAAACCTAATAGCTTAGGACAACACTCACGTATTTTCCTGCAGTTTCTGTGGGTCAGGAATCTGGGCAGGGCTTAGCTGGGTCCTCTGATCACGATGTCTCCTGAAGCAGCCATCAAAGTGTCCCCCAGGGCTGGGTTTTGTCTGAAGTCTCAGTGGGCGAAGGAATTGCTTCCAAGCTCACTTTCATAGTGGTTGGCAGAATTATGATCCTTGAGAGCCTCCTGTCTTTGGTGGCTGTTGGCTGGAGGCTACCCTCAAGTTCCCAGCCATGCGGCTCTGTCCAACATGGCAGCTTGCATCAGCGAAGCCAGCAAGAGAGAGAGTCTGTTAGCAAGAGGGAAATCACAATCTTCTGTCACCTAATCACAGAAGTGACAACACCTCGGGGCGCCTGGCTGGCTCAGTCAGAGGAGCGTGCAACTCTCGATCTCGGGGCAGTGAATTCAAGCCCCACACTGGGTTGGGTGTAGTGATTACTTAGAATAAACAAATAAAATGAACTTAAAAAAAAAAAAAAGTGGCAACGCCTCAACATTGCCATATACTGTTAGTTAGAAGTAAGTTACTCCAGAGGAGGGGACTACACAAAGATGTGAATACTAGAAAGTACCATCACCAAAGGGCCAACTTAGAGACTGTCAACCACAGCAGATTAAGTCAATTAAATGACAATAATTGATTCAAGGGTGAGTACCCAGTCAGAGTCCATCTGAATCAGGCCTGAGATGTTGGCCGGAACCTTTGGGACAGTGGCACGACTGGGTTTGTTATGCTGATAGCAGGTAAGCTTGAAACTGCTGGTGGTCAAAACTGCGTCAATGTGGGGGAGAATCTGCCTAAAATGAAAGCATCAGAGAGGAAAAGGAGCCAAGAGATGGGGAGAGACAGCTGCCTGGTAACATCATTTGAGAACCTGATACAGCCGTGCCTGCAGCAGGACCTCCTGAGTGTTTCGTTATGTAAGCCAACCCCATCCCTCTTCTATTCACATAGGTTTCGGGATTCTGTCACCCACACCCAAAAGGTTCCCAGCGGATAAAATCTCTCTAGAGATACCTCGGGGGTGCCTGGGCGGCTCAGTCGGTTGGGCGTCCAACTCTTGATTTCGGCTCAGGTCATGATCCTGCGGTTATGGGATCGAGCCCTGAGTTGGGCTCCACACTCAGTGCGGCGGAGTCTGCTTGAGATTCTCTGTCTCCCTCTGCCTCTCTGCACCCTCCCCCTAAAATAAAT
This sequence comes from Ursus americanus, assembly GCF_024610735.1. NCBI lineage: Eukaryota > Metazoa > Chordata > Mammalia > Carnivora > Ursidae > Ursus > Ursus americanus. Next base: position 34,903,209 of record NC_142150.1, on the reverse strand, counting down.
AAATAAATCTTTTAAAAAATGTCTCAGAGATACCTTGGGTTCAGTTTGCCCGAACCCAATTTGGTTAGCATACCCTCACCTTTCCCACAGACCTGCCCCTCTCCCTGTGTTGTATTTCACCGTATTGCCCCCGTTACAGTCATAACACAATGGCTCCGGCTGAAGACCTGGGAGTCCCCTTCACCTTCCTTGTCTCGAATAACCTGGGCCACGTGGCTTGATCCTGCAGAGCCATAGGAGAAGCCTTCCGCTGTATTTACAAGGGCGGGGGAGGCTCTGAGGTGACCCAAGGAAGCACCATCTTCATACAGGTAAACAGGTTACTCTGGGGTTTTTGCCCAGCCATTAGGATCTTAGAGAATTTCTGCATGTGAATCACGTGGTGTAGAGGATGAGACCAGTGTATCTGACTCTCCTATCAGAACACACCATAGGCTAAAACGAAATGCTGGCAAACTGCCCAGGAGCTTGTGGTTTGGAAGGCACCCTGGGCTGGATTTGTGAAAATATTCCTTCTGTCTCTACGGCAGATTAAAAGACATTGTGCAGACTGTACGTCAACTATACCTGCAAAATAAAAATAAAAATAAAGAAAGAAAAAAGAAATGGTGTCATTTAAAAGTCAGTCACCATTTCTTTTATATCTTTTGCCTTAGGGTTCCAGTCATAATTCAAACCTTTTCCTCTTTTCCTATGTCACATTCATCCAATTGCCCAAAATCCTGTGCGTGCTTCCTCTCAGAAGGTCCTGTGTTTCTCCATTCCCCTGCCGGCTGAATATCCCTCTTGGGGGTTTGTATCAGCCTCTGAAAACTCTCCCCTAACCACCCCCACCCCCGGCTCCATCAGAAGGTGAATCCACAACACAAACTTCAGATCCTTCAACTGCCCCAAATTGTGAGGGCTCCCTAGCGCTTCCTGACCTTTACTGCATCATGGATTCTTTGTTAAGAAGGTGATGGGCGTTATGGGTAACCCTTTGCAGAAAGATCTGTGTTTTGTGTTTTGGCGCACATCTCAAAGGGCTCATGAACCCTCTGGGCTCCATTTACACATTTTTTAAATTTTTAAAAAGATTTTATTTATTTATTTGAGAGAGAGAGCTGCATATGCAAGCAGGGGGAGGGGCAGAGGGAGAGAGAGGGAGAATTTCAAGCACACTCCACGCTGAGCACGGAGCCCAGCCAGGGCTCCATCCCAGGACCCTGAGATGACTTGAGCCGAAATCAAGAGTTGGACGCTTAACCTACTGAGCCATCCAGGCACCCCGGTGATGGTTATTTTATGTCTGATTCCCCACCAGTCCACAAACCTCCCCGACGGCAAAGACTGTGCCCTTCATTTTCCCTTGTTATATCTCCCCAGATGGAATGGAAGTTTCTCTGGGGGCACTAATCAGAACACCTAGCTCAGTCTAGATAAATGGTTGGCTCACTGCTAGATTTTTATTTTATTTTATTTCACTGTGCTCAGAACTCTTCACATGAGATCTATCCTCTTCACAAACGTACAAGTGGACAATACGGTATTGTTGATGACAGACACGACATCTCACAGCCGATCTCTAGAACTTACTCATCTCGTTCAACTGACACTTGATGCCGGTTGATTAGTGATTCCTGATTTCCCCTCCCTCCAGCTCCTGGCAGCCTCCATTCCACTCTCGGATTCTAAGAGCTTGACTATTTTAGATACCTCAGAGAAGTGGAATCATGCAGTGCTTTTCTTTCTGTGTCTGGTTTGTTTCACTCAGCATAATGTCCTTGAGGCCCATCCATGTGGTTGCCTTTCGCAGAATTCCCCTCTTTGTTAAGGTTGACAGGTATTCCAGTGTGTGTGTGTGTGTGTGCGTGTGTGCGTGTGTGTATATGTATATATATATATATGCATATATATGTGTGTATATATATACGCATATATATGCATATATATATATATCACATTTATTTACCTATTCTTTTTTTTTTTTTAGATTTTATTTATTCATTTGACAGAGAGCACAGCAAGGGAACAGCAGGTAGAGGGAGAGGGAGAAGTAGGCTCCCCGATGAGCAAGGAGTCTGACAATGGGGCTCAATCCCAGGACCCCGGGATCATGACCTGAGCCAAAGGCAGGCACTTAATGACCGAGCCACCCAGGCGCCCCTTTTTACCTATTCATCTGTTGATGAACATTTAGGTTATTCCTTCATCTTGGCTGTCGGGAATAGTGCTATAATGGACCGCTGGGTTTCTAGTAATTTTTAGCAGTAATGGGGTTTTAGGGTGATGGGCTTGTATAATATGATACAATGTCATAGGTTCCCAATCTGTATTCTAGTAGGGTTCTGAGTTCAAAACTTTTCAGTTTTAGTGGACTCCGTGGGTATGGGAACTTCTTAGACCTTGTGATGTGATTCTGGTTTGGAGAATACAGGTCTCCACTGGAGAACTTACCACATTGGCCCTTACTGCTGCGAAGAATCCTTGTTTGGTAGCTGGGGCCCTCCGGAGCCCCAGAGAAACGTAAAGAACTGGCCCCGTTGGTGGACTCTCAGGTGAGTTTGTTGATTTCATATTGTTGCTTCACCCAATCCTAACGCCCAACACAGACCAAGGCAGGAACGTCCCCCTATGTCCCTGCAAAATAGGCATTCTGGAGAAATCTGGGGCAAAAGAAAATTGCTCCTCCTTGGTCACATTTCAAATCCCTCCCACATTTTAGTCCTTCCCCCACACCCTTTACAGACACTGGGACATTTCATATCACATGGTAGAAAATGGAAGGAAGACAGTATCAATCCATAAAAGTGCATGTGCTGAGGGGACAAGGACTCTGTCTGTCTTACTTGACACTGCATTTCCAGTGCAAAAACAGGGCCTGGCAGCTAGTAGGCTCACAGTTAATACTTATTGAGTGAATGAATGAATGAATGAATGGGACATTGGGAGAAGTCAGTGGACCTTTGCTTCCAATCCGTAAATGCCTTGTGATTTCATCCATCCGTAAGCACGGAAGGATCAGGGTCATACTACACGTGTCAGCACCAATGGGATGACTTCACGTGTCCCCCACACGCAGCATATGCAGCACTGATAAATCAGATGTGCTTACTGTGGGCCAGGGTTTCACATGACGGCACCCACATGCTGTGGTTTGAATTATAGGTTCAGATTTGATTCTACCTCAGGCCCCACAGTGGCCACTCAAGCTCCAGGCATCATGTTTTATTCCAGCCTGCAGGAAGAGGAAGGACTAAAGAAGGATGGGCCCCTATATTAAGGACCCTTCCCAAAAGCTATCCTTGATACCTCTGCTTACATCCCACTGGCCAGAACTTAGTCACATGTCCACAACTACCTTCAGGGAGAAGTCTTTAGTTTGGTTGGCCAAGTCACCAGCTGAAAATCAGGGGTTCTATTACAAAGGAAGAAGTGGGGGGAACATATATCGGGAGACATTGTTGATGTGGTTGGGGGGGTGATTTGACATGGAAAGTCTGGGCTTGCAAAACCAGAGAAACCTCTCTGAACGCATGCCCCCAACTCACTGCTTTTTCCTGGAGAGCGATGGTCACCTGGGAGTGGAAAAGTGGGCTGCGTGCATAAAAAGCATGGCTGCTTAAGTCGGGTGGCCATGAGATCAGATATGTCTTGGGACCTCTCCTCTCCTCCACGTATGAAGCAAGGAAAACAATACCCATTGAATGGGTTGTGGTGAGTATTTTACTAAGGAAATCCCTGGGACACAGTTGTGACCCAGGAATGGTGCTTTTTAATTATTATTGTGGTAAAACACATACAACATTAAATTTGCCCTTTTAACCCACGTTTAGCGTACAGGAGTGGTAATATATGCACACTCTAAAACCTTCTATCTTGCACAACTGAAACTCTATGTCCCCTGAACAAGACCTCCTCCTGCCCCCTCCTACCACCCCTGGCAACCAGCATTCTACTTTGTGTGCTTCGATGAAGGCCGAATAATGTTCTGTTGGATGTAGACCCGACATGTTCTTTATCCACACGTTCTTCATCCAATGGACATTTAGGTTACTTCCGCCTCTTGGCTATTGTAAATGATGCTGGAGGAATGGTGTTTCCTATCCAAAACTAGTTAGCATCAGAAACTAGTTCTCTCCTTTCTTTTAATACCCTTGGGGGAAAGGTATTTGCTTTTTTTCTTTTTTTTTTTTTTAATAAAGATTTACCTATTTATTTGGCAGAGAGAGAGCATAAGCAGGGGGAGCGGCAGGCAGAGGGAGAGGGAGAAGCAGGCTCCCCCTGGAGCAGGGAGCCTGATGGGGCTCGATCCCAGGACCCTAGGATCATGACCTGACCTGAAGGCAGATGCCTAACTCACGAGCCACCCAGGCGCTCCCATTTTGCTTTTTCTGCATGTAAATAATTGTTAGGTTACACATCTCAGGTGTTTGGACATGCGAATTCTAGAGACACTACCTTTCAATTCGAAGGAAAGGGAAAAGCTCCCCTCCCCCGCAGAACAGTAACAGAGTGCGGATTCTCTTTAGGTGGCCCGTTAGACTAGATAAGGAAAGACAATCTATCCGCCACGCTGTCACAATGTTTAATCCTACAGCTGAAATTCCAGACTCCAGATGTTTACTTCCATGAAGGGTGCAGAACCATCCCCCCCAGTTCTGACTGAAGCAGCCCATCCACGGAGTCCCATATCCTGACCCCAGGCGGGGGTGGGCAGCAGTGAGGAAGAAAGACCACCCAAACACAACTGTGTAATTCCCTGGTTGAGAGATAACTTGTAAGGCAAAACCCTGGCTGATAATAACCGCTAGGAGCTGTGCTTGGGTATTCCTTCCTCGAGTGGTTTCCTGAGGGGATACATTAACTAAGAATAACGTCAATGTCATCACTGTAAAGTAAAATCTTTACCCAAATATGGACGTTGTACACTTTGTGGAGTTTTTTCTTTTAAACCTTTTTTTTTTTTTTAATCAAGTAAGCGCTACACCTGCACGAGGTGGGGTTTGAACTCAGGACCCCCAGGTCACGAGTCTCATGCTCTAGGGACTGAGACAGCCAGGCACCCCTGGCCATTGTACACTTGGAATCAAAAGCGTTTGCTGCACATTTATAGGCATAGGTGGTGCCGGGGAAGGACAGTGTGCGTCAGGTTCCCAAGGAGCTTCCCAGTAGCTGGGGTGAGAAGGCAAATACTCATGGGCATGTGACAAATTATATGAGGCAATGTATGCTGGGCGCCGTGTTTGGCGGAGGGGTGATGCCAAGGGCTGGGAAGAGCAGAGCACGCCGCTGGGGGAGGGGGGGGGTTGCCCTGGACTCAGAATGGCATGGCAGCGTTTCAGTAAGTGGATAGGGTTCAGAAAGGCATTTGTTGTCGTGCTTTGTTTTGTCGTAGCTGATCTGTACCGAGTGCCAGACTCCACGCTTGAAGCGGAGGATAATGACAAAAAGACATGCGCTCTGCCTTCAAGGAGGCTTTCAAAATTATTTCAGCAGGGGAGCAGATTTTACCAGGGAGGCCCACACTGCTCAGGGCCCCGAGACACCTCCGGCACACTCAGTCCCCAGGAAGCAGAGCTGGATGGCCAGGGGTTGGGGATCCAGGGCGGACAGTCTGATGCTATGTCCTGAAGCCAGCCCGAAGTCCCGCTAATGCGACCCCGACCCCGCCGGCCTGGCCCGCGGCGGAGGCACCCCCAGAACCCCGCCCATCTCGTGCTGGCGGGCTCAGCTGCCCTGCGTTTTCCGCTCAGCCCCTGACCCTTGGCCCTTGAGGCTGTTATTTGGTCTCCCAACTGTGGGACTCCTTCAGACTTTGGCTCTTCAGCTGATTTAGGAGAGAAATGAGAAGACGAGGAAGTGGGTCTTCCAAGAGGAAATGCGGAGCAATGAGCGGGAGCAGGGCGGTGGGGGGCGGTGGAACAGGAGCTGGGATCCTGGGCCATGCAAGCAGCCGACTCTGCTTTGAATACCATCACTGGCCCTCCCGCCTGGGTGACCCTGAGCAAACTGATGTCTTCACAGGCTCCTTTTCTGCATTTGCAAACCTGGCGAAACAATACCAAGTCGCAGGATGATGCAAAGTTTCCGCGAAAATACTGAAAACGAAGCCCAGTGCGGAGCCCATGGTACGGCCCGTTTGGAAGGGGGTAATGCATGGAAGGGGGCTGGGGGAGTGTCCCCCAGAGTGCAGAGAGAGGAGGCGCAAGCTAGCCGTCGAGCCAGGGCATGCCCGTAGCTGTGATTTGGGGCAGGACCGAGGCTACCACGCTTGGTTCTCAGCGGAGCCATGCTGCGGTCACTCAAGGAGAAATGCAGTGCAATGGGGGAGGGGCCCGGGAGGCGGCTGCGCGGCCAGCCTGTCGCTCTGGGATGATGGATGAGCCTATCCCATGCCTTGTAATTAGTGCTGACTGGCTCTGAAATCCTTACCGTGGGGGAACGTTCCCGCTCCTCCATGTCCGGGAGGCCCTCCTCCGGGATCGGGGCTGGGCTGGACTGGACGTAAAGTTTGCCCTGACACTCTGGCACACCCTCCTAGAGGCTGGTGTGCAGGTGTGCATGTGCTTTTGTACACGTGTGAATGTGAGTTTATGTGCCTGCGACTCTTGTATCAGCCTGTGCATACATACACGTACGAACAAAAGTATGTGTGTACTTACATGTCTCTGACTGCATATGTGCTAAGCTGCTAGTCAAGAGCAGGATTAAATATGCAAGGAACTTTCAGCTTTCGGCTGGGAGGAGGCAAAGGTGCAAACGTCATCCATCATCACGAATCTGGGTGCATCCCACACCAGCCACCTCCACCATGCTGCCTAAGTTGGACCCTAACGAGATCAAAGTTGTATACTTGAGGTGCACAGGAGGGGAAGTGAGGTCCCTGTCTGCCCTTCCCTGCACGATCAGCCCCCTGGGTCTGTCTCTAGAAGAGATTGGTGATGACATCGCCGAGGCCACCCGTGATTGGAGACTGGAAGGGTCTGAGGCTGACAGTGATGCTGACCATTCAGAACAGACAGGCTCAGCCTGAAGTGGTACCTTCTGCCTCCGCCCTGATTATCAAAGCCCTCAAGGAATCGCCAAGAGACAGAGAAGCAGAAAAACACTAAGCACAGTGGAAATATCACTTTTGATGAGACTGTCAACATTGCCTGACAAATGCAGCACCCATCTTTAGCCTAAGAGCTCTCTGGAGCCATTAAAGAGATCTTGGGGACTGCCCAATCGGTGAGCTGCAATGTTGATGGCCACCACCCTCGTGACATCATAGATGACATCAGTAGTGGTACAGTGGCATGCCCAGCTAGTTAAGAACTGCAAAGGGAAATACTTCAATAAAGGATCATTTGAACACAAAACAAAACAAAATGCAAGGAGAGGAATTTGCAAAATGAGAGTCTTTTGTCTGGATCACTGGAAGCGGACTTTCTATTTCAAGAAGCCACTTGACTGGTCCCTCTTAGGTATCCAGATGGTGGGCAGCCCCTGTCCTGAGGGAGGAAATACCAGAAGCATCCATGCCTCTCTACAGGCTGCCCCTGAGTAGCCGCAGCAGGGCAGGAGGGAGGAAGTGTTTCACTCTGTAAAAGGATTTTTCTGGAATAAGGGGATTCATATTTCCCTAACATTTCTTCCTGAGATTCAAAATTGCAGAAAGCTTTCAGGACGGATGAGTGGAATTTCAACCAAGGCTTAGGGCAAGGAATATCAGCAAGTTCTCAGAGACGAAACCACCTTGGGGGGGCACCTGGCTGGCTCAGTCCATGGAGCACTCCGCTCTTGATCTCAGGGTCGTTAGTTCAATCCCCGCACTGGGCATGGAGCCTGCTTAAAAAAATAAAATAAAATCTTTAATATAAATAAATACATAAATAAATTAAATAAATAAAATGAAATTACCTCATGAGAAAGGGCATCTAGGTTACTAAACACTGGGGTCTACTCCCCACTCCGTCATTCATCAACCATGAGACCTTAAAGGAGTAGATTAATTGCCTTCTTTTTTATTTTTTTTAAGTTTCTTACTATTTTTTGTAAGTAATCTTTACACCCAACCCCAAGATCAAGAGCACATGCCCTTCCAACTAAGCCAGCCAGGCGCCTCTTTGTAGATTAATTGCTAAGACCTCATTTTTCTTCTACAAAAAGGGGATATAATGGAAATGGTGCTTTATATATTATGTAAATTGGAGTTAAGCAAATATGAAAAACTGCAAATCCCCCTACTTTTTTTTTTTAATTTTTAAAGATTTCATTTTTAAGTAATCTCTACACCCAACATGGGGCTTGAACTCACCACTCTGAGATCAAGAGCCACTTGTTCTTCCAACTAGGCCGGCCAGGTGCCTCTTTGTAGATTAACTGCTTTTTTTTTTAAATTTCAATTTACTTAATTAACATATAGTATATTATTAGTTTTAGAGGTAGAGGTCAGTGATTCATCGGTCTTATATAACACCCAGTACTCATTACATCACTTGCTGTCCTTAATGCCCATCACCCAGTTACCCATCCCCCCACCCCCTCCCTTCTAGGAGCCCTCAGTTGGTTTCCTAGAGTTAAGAAACTCTTATGGTTTGTCTCCCTCTCTGATTTCATCCTGTTTTATTTTTCCCTCCCTTCCCCGATGATACTGTTTTGTTTCTTAAATTCCACACAGGAGATTAGCTGCTTTCTGATACTTCATTTTTCATCTACAAAAAGGGGATATAATGGGTGTGGGGCTATTATGTATTACGCACATTTGAAAAACTCCAAATCTCCCTAAATTATTATTTTTTTAAGATCTTATTTTTAAATAATCTCTACACCCAACATGGGGCTCAAACTCACAACCCTGAGATCAAGAGTCACATGCTCTATCAACTCAGCCGGCCAGGCACCCCCAAAGCTCCCTAAATTAAAAAAGAAATCACCAAGGTGACATGATTTCAAAAACGGTGAGCTGAGAGGGCCTGTGGACTGCGTTCACAGCCGTTACCACATGACAGTCTCCCTCGAGCTGGCAAAAGTAAATAACAGCTATTAATGTTCGTATCGTGTGAACTGAGCCATTGTTTACGTACATCCTAACTTCTGAGAGTGGACGCGAATGACTAATGTGCTGCTGTTTTAATATTCGGCATTATCGTTTAAAATATTTTCTGCATCCTAGAATGATATTTTCTCAGAGTTCATTAAGTCCTGGCACGAGTGCCGAAAAACACGGTCCAAAATCAATAACTTTGTAATGGAAGTTAGATATGATAAAACACTCTGAAAAAGCCCCGAGAACTGTCGTGACATGCCAAGCAGTTAATTGAGGAGTGCCTGCGCCGTGAAACATTAGAGACTTTAGTGTTTGGTAAATAAAAAACAGCACAAAGGCAAACATATTCTGCAGTGGTTGAAGATTCCTCTCCCCACCCTTTTTATAATGATTCTTCTGGAAAACACAATGTCAAATTACTGAAGTCTTGATATCTCCAGTAGCATATCCTTTCCACACGGTGTGATCTCTCCTGAACCGAAATTATGTAATCCATGAAAAATTCTTAATGTGGTGCCTGTGGTTGCTGCTGCTGGGGTCATCAAGCTAGTCCTGAGGGTTTGCAGGGACTGGGCTGGTTCACACTCAGCACGTGGCTCAGGCTGGAGGTGGTCTGGACTCCTGGCAAAACCTGAAGGTATTGAGTTTTGGGAAATAATGGCTGAAGGAGTATAAACCATAAACCTTACAATGGAAGTTTAAATCCCCACGTTGGCTACGGGAGCATCTGGAACTTACAGGAAATCACAAGTGTCCAAAAGGCTGTGCAGGACACAGTTTCAACAGTGACACCGTGTGGTGACAGGGGTTAACTGCAATGGAGCCCTCTTCACACTCAGGGTCGTTTTTTAGGATGTCTTCAATCAAACCCATGTGTGGGGGAGGATTGAGTAACTGGGAAAGGAAGCAGGTCTTTGGAACTATGTGGGCTGACACGCAGAACTTTATCTATCCCCGAATAGGCTGGCAGGGCAGGGTGAGGGTAGGGGTCCTGGACATGTATATGTCTGTTTATGACCTTCTGTCTTTCTCAAGTGACACGAGTAAGTGCAAGAGCCAGAACTCATTGAATATGCCCCAGAGAGAGCAGTGGCAACAAGAGGAAAACTATATGTAAGCAACTTGAAACTTCACATAATAAATCATTTCTGATATTATAATGATAGAGACAAAAAGTCCTTGATTCTTGAGGGAAAATCTCAGAACAGCAGGTTGTTTGGGAAAGTTGCTGGTAGTTTCTCTACAAATATGTAAGACCACAATTGTAGAATGGGGAAAACGGTCACAGTGATTCATGCTTCCTTATATCCGTGCTCTTCGCAGAGTGACTTTGCAGGTCTTCTAAGTGGAGACTTTGTCCCTACACTTTGAGACGTTCTCGAGCGAGGCAGATGTGATGTTGTATTACTTCCTAGCTTCCGACTCAAGGGAGCTTGCGTGCCTCTGCTCACACCCTTAGGCTCCTGCAGCCTCCACGAGTAAGTGCCCACTAGCCTCCTGGCAGATGAGAGGCCATGGGGAGCAGAGCTGGTCAGCAGATCATCTTAGCCAAGATCCAAGACACGTAAAAGAGCCTCTACGAGCTCAGCAAAGCCAAGCCTCCTCGGACCAGTGACTACGAGCTCAGCAAAGCCAAGCCTAACCCCCCAGTGACTGCAGGAGGCACACAACCGAGGCCACCCTAAAACTGTGGGGCCCACACGGACTCAATGACTCATAAATGTGTATCGTTTTAAACAGACCTTAAAAAAGTGACACATGCTCTTTTACAAGAAAAGCCTCAGAACAAAAAATAATTCAATTCTCTCCACTTCCAGATTTAGATTTTCTATTCTTTACCTGCTACCAGGATGTGGGGATTCATTCATTCAATCATTCAAGTGTTTCTTTTGCTTGTTTATTTGTGTGTGTGTGTGTGTGTGTGTGTGTGTGTGTGTTAGGGTAAGGCACTTTAATAGGTTTCATAGGGACACATGGTGCAAATCATGAGAAAATACGGATTGGGGGTGCCTGGGTGGCTCAGTCAGTGGAGCGTCAGACTCTTGGTTTCAGCTCAGGTCATGTTCTCATGTGTCATGGGATCGAGCCCCGCATCGGGCTCCACGCTCAGTGGGGAGTCTGCTCAAGGTTCTCTCCCTCTGTCCCTCCTCCACCTGCATGTGTCCACACATACATGCTCTCTCTTTCTCTCTAAAATAAAGAAATAAAACTTTTTAGAAAAAGAAAAGAAAATGCAGATCGGAGGGCGCCTGGCTGGCTCAGCTGGTAAAGCTTGCAGCTCTTGACCTTAGGGTTGTGGGTTCGAGCTCCACGTTGGGTATAGAGATCACTTAAAAATTTTTAAAAAAATCTTAAAAAAAAAAAAAGAATAGGAAGAAATTCTGACTTAAAGTCTAGTTTGGAAAGAAAGGAAGGACGCCTGGCCAAATAAGCTACCCACTGGATTTGAATTCAGACAACATGGGATCAATTAACAGCTGTGTAACCTTTGGACAGCTACTTAATCTCTCTGAGTGTTAGCTTCCTTATCTCACAAACAGCAGTAACACCTGGCTCTCAGCATGGTGGGGAGAGTCCAAAAAATTGGCAAAGGACTGTGCCCATGGGTCAGAATCACTTTCCACCTCCTGACTCTGCTTGTCCATATCTCAGGTGGGCACTGAGCACCATCTTCAAGTCAGGGTCACCCTAAGGAGGGAGGAATCTTCCCGAATTTAGGAGGTGCCTTTGCTTTCAACAGCCCCTCACATACAAATCAGCCCACACAGGAAACCCAGCATCTTCCCGGCAGCCCGCAATGGACTTTTGGACCCTGAAAGGGAAGGGCGTGCAGCGATTCCCCCGCACATCAGGCCTGTTGTGCAGTGGCTGAGCTCTCTGTGCCCACGGAGCTCTAAGTCGTCCGGGTGACCCTTGTTGGGTTCGCAGCCTTGGCTGGGAGACTGAGCTGCAAGGAAGGCTCTGACCTGGGACCTGCTGTCCTGAGGTTTGGCCCCAGGAACGGTCCACGCGAGGAGCTGGGCCTGCCACAGTCTGAGAGCAGGAAACAAGAGTAGGCAATGAATATGGGGGAGGGGATAAGCCGGGAATACCCCTCATGTCTTCTTCCTGTCCCCCTGAGAATTCTGACTTCAACCAGAACATGCATGAACTAGAGTACACTGACCAGTTTGGGCTCCTGGGAATGAACATGCTTGCTGGTCAGAATCCATCATGGCGCCAGTCCTGCCAATGCTTAACTGAAGCTTGTGTCACCTCATGCTGCATTCAGCCCAGGGCCATAGAGAAGGGAGCCAGCCTGAAGGGTGAGAGTGCTGAGCCTGGCTTGCAGTCCCTAGTTAGCTCAGGTTTTGCACTGCCACCCTCCCCGTGCCTCAGTTTCTCCTCGTCACCAGGGTATTCCTTAAGAGGGGGATGGGGAAGCCAGATTTACAGGCAGCTTAAGTTCCTAGCAGGAGGCAGCGGTCATGTGAGCACACATCCCCGTGGCTTCGATGGCCTTAGGAGATCACACGCCCTCCAGAAACAGCTCAGGCAGAATTGGCTTGACCCAAGTTAGACCCTATGGGAAATCACATCTTCCTGTAGGCCACATGCTTGGTGAAGCTCTGTGGAGCAGGGCTACATGCAGAAATCAGTCCTCATGTTTGGGTTGACAACACTGTAACAGCAGGAGGGGAAGGTGCAGACACAGTTGGGATGAGAATGGGGGAGAATGGGAGAGAAGGGAGGTAGAAGGGGGAGAATGGGATGAGAAGGGGGAGAAAAGGAGAGAGGGAGGTAGAAGGGCTAAACGCTGGAGGGAACATCAGCGAGTTGAAGGGCAGAAGCTAGAAATGAGAACACACTGAGACATCTTCAGAGATGAAAAGAACACTCAGGGGGCGCCCGGCGGGCTCAGTTGGAAGAACGCATGACTCCTGATCTCGGGGTTGTGAGTTCGAGCCCCATGCTGGGTGTAGAGATTACCAAAAAACAAAAAACAAAAACAAAAAAACACCAAAAACCTTAAAAAAATACTGAAAAATTAAAATCTATTTTCCTATTTGTCCCATCATGCTACTATAGGTTTTGAGGGTTAAGTCATCTTCACACTTACCATCGTGCCCAACGCAATCCTAGGCACTCAGTGAACGAATCAATCAGATATTTAAGAAAAGTCAGGTTTTTCAGACAGAAGGGCAGACAGAGAGTGGCTCCGAACTTCAGAGTCAGACACACGCTTTCACATCTCAGTTCTGCCATTTCCCAACTGTGTGACTTTGAGCAACACCTCCCCTTGCCGAGTTTTCCATATGACGTAGAGAGGAGCAAAGGTCTGCAAGCCTCGTGCCAGGCTGCCCATGTAAGTTCCCAACAACATTAATGACTGCTGTTACTATCATAGTTGTTGCAGACAAGGGACACGGGGACTGCGATAAATGCAGGGCCCCGGGGCACCTGGGTGGCTAAGTCAGTTAAGCGTCTGACTCTTGGTTTTGGCTCAGGTCATGATCTCAGGGTCGTGAGATCGAGCCCTGCACCGGGCTGTGTGCTGAGCATGGAGACTGCTTAAGATTCTCTCTCCTGGGGCCCCTGGGCAGCTCAGTCGGTTGGGCGTCCGCCTTCGGCTTGGTCATGATCTCAGGGTCCTGAGATTGAGCCCTGCATCGGCCTCCCCACTCGGCAGGGAGCCTGCTTCTCCCTCTCCCTCTGCCTGCCGCTCCCCCTGCCTGCGCTCTTTCTCTGTCAAATAAATAAATAAATAAATAAAATCTTAAAAAAAAAAAAAAGACTCCCCTTTCTGAGGCTTTTCTTGGAGCTCTCATTGCAGGGTAGCCTGCTGGAAGGATGCAGGAGACATGCAGAGGAGAGCCAAGGTGTCCCAGTTGAGGTCATTATAGATCAGTCACCCCCAGCTATGACAGATGCATGAGCAAGCCCAGGGAAGAAAAGCCAGGTCTAACCAGATCAGCGAGACCCCTCAGCCAATCCTGAGACTTACATGAAATAAACAAATGGTTGCTATTTTAAGCCACTTAGTTTAGAGTGACTTGTTACACGGCAATACTAACTGATACAGGGGCCCTGGCTGCCCTTGTCCTCTAAAATTGGAAGGTAAGTAAGAGAGGAAGTCATGGTCTGCTGGGTTTTATTTGTAGAGTCTGGTGAACTTGAACCAGAGGAAGCTGTAAAAAGTGCTTTGGGGAGCCACAGAGAAGGGATGATAGAAGCAGGTCCCTTCACCAGACCCCGAGGGAGCCCTTCACGTGGAGAGCAGGGGACACCCGGGGCGGGAGGTGGCTAGGGGGCAAGTCCAGGCAGGGCTGCCACTGGAAGAGCGAGGCTTGAGGGGGACGGCTTGCCTCAGCCTGGTGCCCTGTGGGTCTCAGACCCGGGGGTCATACACCCGCCCCATGAAGACAGGGAACCTGTGCCGCTGGTCCCAGAGCAGGAAGAGGAAGGGCTGCTGCACTTCGAAGACCAGCAAATTGCGGGCCACGGAAACGGCCGAGGCCGCCGCAGCCTCCACGCCCGACTCCGTCAGCTCGAGCGTGGTCTGGTGTTGCATCGCAGAAACCTGAAGATCCATGTCCTCTGTCAGCCCACACAGGTTGATGTCGTAAAGAAAGTCAAAGAATTCTAGAGCATAACCAGACAGAAACAAGGAGTCAGAGACCAGCAGGGGGTGCTCGGGAGAGCACGCGACTCTTGATCTCAGGGTTGTGAGTTCGAGCCCCACGCTGGGTGTAGAGATTACTTTAAAAAAAGAAAAAGAAAAAGAAGACCAGCACAAAGTCCTCTGCTACTGGAGACATTTGTCCCAAACGTTCTGGGGTGGTCCCAAGTCCCAGTATTCTCTTTGTCCTCCTCCCTTGCTTGTCACATTATATATTGTGCCTTCTGGTACAGTTCATGGGGTCTTCTGTCAGTGGGCCCACCTTCACTCCAAACACCACCTTCTATGAAGACAGGGCTTGCCCCACACCCCAGAGAACCCTGAAAATGATGTCCTTGTTTCCAAGGACCTAAGAAGTGAGGTCATACATCAGAAAGAGGTTATGTGTTATCAAATGAGGTCATATACAAGGGCGTAATGTCCTATACTAGGAAACAATTCACCTGTTAGGGGATCAAGTTCTGTAACAGGAAATGCGGTGATATATCTGGACATGAGGTCAAGATCAGGAAGTGAGGCCAAAGGTTAGGTAATAGAGTGTTGCCTCCTCCGAACTCAGAAGCATCCAGACTGTATTATCCAGATAGCTTCTTGCATAGTCCATGGGGTGGCTGAGTGTTTTGAAAGGTCCCCGGGGAATGAACGTCTACGACCCATCCCGGCCATCTGTCCCAGTGTCCTTGTCACAATGAACCACGGTGGAAGTAGTCGAGCTGGATACCTGGGTTGGTGTTCTTGCTCACTTCTAACTAGCTCAAGGGATCATGGGTAAGTCAGGTAGACTTCGAGTCTCTCTTTCCTCAATGGTCCAATGGGATAATAGCATCTGCCCCTCTAACCCACAGGACTGAGGAACGACCTGAGATTACGGGTGTATAAAATACTCTAGAGAGTGCTAAACCACACTTTCAGGACACCCCCACCCCCACCCCGAGCCGCCAGGGCTCACTCAGTTTCTCCATGACGATCAGCATGTCCTGGGTGCTCTTCACTTTGATGCGGGGCAGCGTCAGGAGGGTGGGCTGGAACTTGCTCATCTCCAGCTTCTTCATGATGGCCTTGAAGACAGTGGGGTTGAGAGACTTCTCCAGGTCCTCGAGATGGTGTTTCGTGCTCTGGGGCACCAGGATCACCAAGCTCAGGTTGTGGGAGAGCTGCAGCTGCCCCACCTGGAGAACAAGAGATGTGCTGTATCCATCTTCCTACCCCAGCTCTCCTGGATCCCACCCCTTATGTCTCAAGGCCTATCTTCAGTCTGCGTCTCCGTCCGTGCTATTGCAATAAGCTGCAGCTGCACCGGGGCTCCCAAGCTTTGTGACAAAATGGGGATGCCTGCTGGGTGAACGGTGCTGGTCTAACTCCGTGCACATGAGATACGGAGGAACAAGAATGGCTTTCTGATCACACAGGCCGAGGACTACACCCTGACTCTACCACTGACTACCTACGTAATAGAGGCAAGGGATCTGATCTCTCTGAGCCCTGTTCTTTCCCTTCCAGTGTGCTGTGCATAAAACATGTAACATGCAGGGGCGCCTGGGTGGCTCAGTTGGTTGAGCGGCTGCCTTCGGCTTAGGTCATGATCCCAGGGTCCTGGGATGGAGCCCTGCATCGGGGAGCCTGCTTCTTCCTCTGCCTCTGCCCTTCCCCTAACTCATGCATGTGTGCACGCGCACTCTCTCTCTCAAATAAAATAAGTAATCTCTATACCCAATGTGGAGTTTGAACCCACGATGCCAAGATTAAGAGTCTCATGCTCTACCAACCAAGCCAGCTAGGGACCCCAGTCCTTTTAAAGAATTCTGATGGGTCTTTACTGCCTACGATATTAAGCATAAATCTCTTAGTGTGGCATTCAAGATTGTGGACAAGCCGATCCTAGCCTACCTTTCAAGCTTGCCATTAAAAGGACTTCCAACTGGTGGTCAGACAAAAGTATGACACGGGTACGGGACCCATGGGTCTAATATATAGGGGTTCTCAACCCAGGGTGAATTTGCCCCCAGTGGATCCTTGACAAGGTCTAGAGACATTTTGGTTCTCACAACTGGAGGAGAGGGGACTCACAGGGCTGCTGGTATCTAGTGGGTAGAACACAGGGATGATGCTAAATCCTACACAACGCCCAGGATCGTCCCCCTAACAAAGAATTATCTAACCCAAGATGTCAATAGTGCCAATAGGTCCTGTGTACAGACCTTGAATCTCTGACCAAAAGATTACCACATTGTGGTCTTGACTTTTCCAGCCAGTCACCCTCACATACTGGAGATGGTAAATCTAACCTCCTTAATTGGGGAAATGTTCTTAAGTCCCGGAAGGATTTATGGGTATGACAAAGTAAATCACCTCCATGGTATTTTTTTTTTTTAATTCGCTTTTTGAGAGAGAGAGAGAGCATATGAGAGCGTGAGCATGGGGGAGGGTCAAAGGGAGAGGGGAAAGCAGACTGCCTGTTGAGCAGGGTGCCCCATGTGGGGCTCGATCCCAAGACCCCGGGATCATGACCTGAGCTGAAGGCAGACACATAAATGACTGAGCCACCCGGGTGTCCCCCAGCTCTGTAGTATTAACATCAGGGTAAACTGAAGGTAATCTGTGTGTCTGTTATTCAAAATAGCGCTTATAATTTTTAAGAGAATCAGACATACTAGCTTTATGCTTTGAAGCAAAAAGTAATTAAATGTGAGAAGGATACTGAGATGTTGATGGAAAGTTGATTTACTCTTTGAATTTAACTTTTATTTCACAGTGGGCTTTCGGTGCTTGGAAGATATGGCCAAGCAGGGCTGTAATTCAGCTCTGATGGGTAGCTGACATGCTTAAAAGAAAATCAAGTATATTACACTCACCCATGCCACTCTGGTTCTGTTAGTTGTGAGTGATCAACTACACTGGATAGGCATAGATGGGTGGGTGGAAAGGTGCATGAATGCTTAAGAATGGTCAGAGGTAACCTCCTCTCTGAAGCCTTCCTGGCCACCCCTAAGTGGGTTGCTTATACCCTTTCCGACCCTCCAATGAATTCATTCATTTATTCAGCAAACATATAATGAGCACTTATTATATGTGGCATTGTTCTAGACTCCAGGGATAGGAAACAAGGCAGGTAAGGTTTCTGTTCCCGAGGGGAGAGACAATATTTCAGGGAGAAAAACAATTTGTAATAAAATAAGCAAATAAACAACCTAATTTCAGATAATGAGAAGTACCATGAATATAATCAACGAGGGCAATGTTTCAGGGTGGGGGGGGCTACTTTAAGAAGGGGGACGTTCTCGCCATCAAGCTGACCTTTGACCGGACATCCAGGTCCACAAAAGGAACAAGTTATGTGGAAATCTGAGTGAGAAAGGGTCCAGGCAGAGGGAAAAGTTAGGGAAAGCTCCTTCCCAAAGTGGAACAAGCCTGGCACTAAATCACTAGGTATTCTCCCATTGTTTTCTATCTCCTAAATCTCTGTCTTGCTGTCCTAACAAGGCAGAAATATCTAGATATATCTACAAATAAGTAGAATCTGCTGGGCTCCACCGTCAATCTTCCCTCCCTCCCCCTCCGCTGCAATTCTACTGTTCAATTTCTGCAAAGGAACGTAAGCCATTTACCCCATGCCTCACAAACACCTCCCGCACACGTCTACACCTACCCGGCCCCGGGAACACCTACGTTCGCACGCTGCACACAGACACACACATACACACAGGACTTACTAAGCCACCAGGGGCTCCTGGTGGGTTGACAGGAAAGAGATACAGATGAACAGACTCACTCTTGGCCATTGGACGCAGTAGAGATGAAGAAACTTTAGAATCCCGCTTTCCAGCCTAAAATAAACAATGCCTGCCTCGGCCAAGCTAGAGAGGGGAGAAGCAGAAAAGATGGAGTAGAAATATAGATGGAAGGAGTAGAAATGATGCATTTGTAAGGGCATACCCCAAACTGATGGGGCCATAGCAGGAAAGACATCAGGACCCGCCAGAGGCTCTGAAACAAGAGTGGGAGGGGCCAAGAACGTACCTTGGCCTTCAAGGTCGCGTCCGTGAAATGGGCCACGGGGTATTTCTTGCTGTTCATCATCATCGCTTTGATTACAGAGGATTTGAGGTAAAAGGGCTCCATCGAGGTTCTTTTTGGATCAAATACTGTCTTCCACTTGGCTGGAGGGAAGGGGAAGGAGGGTGACTGTAACAGGTGCACAAGGGTGAAGAGGAGCGGAAAGCCCCATTGGCAAGGGGTGGGAGAGGCTCAACGGATCCAGCTGAACTCAGGGTTTCGTGGGCTTTGAAGCCAAGAGGACAGAAAGGACGCGGGATGGAAAGACCACCGGGTCCGGGGCTCCCTTACCACTCAGGTAGACAGCGTTGAGGAGGACAAGACGGGTGTCAGAGGGCAGACTTTCCAGCAGCTGCGTGATCTTGTTGTTCGTCTTCTCTGCCACCCAGGCGTTGATGAGCTCCGTGTTGACATCACTGTCATTTCCCAGGACTCTGGGGCTGCTGCCATATAGGCTCTGAGAGGCATTCACAAAGCCGTCCCTTATGACCAGGTCTGGGGGAAGGAGGCAGGTGGAGAGAGGGAGGCATGAGTCCCCCGAACATCCTCTCCCTTCTAAGAGCAGGCTTTGGGAGGGACCCTGTTTGCTACTGCTTTCAGCTTACACAGCAGACTGGAGCTGGGGTCCCATCCCCTCCTCTTACAGATCCAGCCGGGCCGCTGAGGCCCCGAGGAAGCAAGCCTCGGACCGAGGGCAGGACCCTTCCAGGCTCTGCTGCCTCTCCTTGCCACGCACCTGTGGCTTGGCGAAATAACTCTCTGAGATACTAATTTCCATTTGCCAGTGTTTTCCCTGGTTTCTTCCCTTAATTCAGCAGGGAACCCACTCTGCTTCTCGGCCTCAGTGGAAATTCATGGCAAGACTTCCTGGCTTTTGTTCTCCAAAGGTCAAGTCCACTGAAACAGAACTTTTTCCTGGACTACATAGATAATATTGAACGCAGTCGCATTTTCTACCAATCTAGCAAGACAGAGGATTAAGTTGATTTATAGCAAATAAGTTAATGCAGTGTTTCTCGAACATCTCTGACACAGATTTTTCCCATCTCTAAAAGAGGGTATTTTTTTAAGAGAATGGGCTGATAGATGAGTTTCCTTTGTTGTTTCTCCTCCTCCTTCTTCTCCTTCTTCTTCTTCTTCCCCTCCCCCTCCCCTCCCTTCCCCCTTCTCCTCTCCCTCCTCTTCCTCCTCCTCCTCCTCCTCCTCCTCCTCCTCCTCCTCCTTCTTCTTCTTCTTCTTCTTCTTCTTCCCCTCCCCCTCCCCTCCCTTCCCCCTTCTCCTCTCCCTCCTCTTCCTCCTCCTCCTCCTCTTCCTCCTCCTCCTCCTCCTTCTCCTTCTTCTCCTTCTTCTTCTTCTTCCCCTTCCCCTTCCCCTCCCTTCCCCCTTCTCCTCTCCCTCCTCTTCCTCCTCCTCCTCCTCTTCCTCCTCCTCCTCCTTCTTCTCCTTCTTCTTCTTCTTCCCCTTCCCCTTCCCCTCCCTTCCCCCTTCTCCTCTCCCTCCTCTTCCTCCTCCTCCTCCTCCTCCTTCTTCTTCTTCTTCCTCTTCTTCTTCTTCTTCTTCCTCTTCTTCTTCCCTGTGTTTTCTGTTTTCCACAATGAATGAATATTGCTTTCATAGTTAAAAAACACACACACACACACACACAGAGGGAAAAAATGTTTTTCCCTTTAAAGAAAGGCGCCAGGGATGCCTGGGTGGCTCAGTTGGTTAAGTGTCTACCTTCGGCTCAGGTCATGATCCCAGGGTCCCGGGATCAAGTCCCAAAGAGGGACCTGATGTGGAGTCTGCTTCTCCCTCTGCCTACCGCTCCTCCTGCTGTGCTCTCTCTCTCTCTCTGACAAATAAATAAATAAAATCTTTTAAAAATAAATAAATAAAATAAAGAAGAGGGGCAAACTAGATCCGTAGCTTTCAAACCTTTGCAAGGAGCAGAACTGTCCTGAAATAGTCATATCTGAAGCCCATGGTTAAAAGGGCCCTGGCTCTTTTAACCTGGCTCCATCTGCCTCCCACAGGAAGTGGTCCCCCCGCACCCCATTCAGCCTCCCCATCCCCCTCAACTCCCACCGTGACTCCTGAAGCAGCTCAGCAGAACCCCAGGGCTCTGGGGAAGAAAATTTGAAAATAACTGTATCAGGTCATTTTGGAAGCTTATTAATCTTATTACATACTTAATAATACAGTATAGGTAAATGACCACAACTTCATAGAACACAGAAGTAAAAACACTAGAAGTCTCAAGACTCCCCTGACCCAGGTTAACAAACATTGTTTATCCTGAGCTCTCTGGTTCTATCTGTGAGTGAATGCAGAAGGACGTTCTTATTCTAACCAGAGCTGATGAGTGAAAATGACTTGCCTAAGGTCTCACCAGGGGAACCATCCAACTGCTGGAGCCAAAGGGCATCCTTGCGGAGGCCCTGACCTGCTCTGCAGTCTGTCCCCGACACTCTAGCTCTAACATTCCCTCTGTCCTCTTTCCCCAGGGTCGGGTCCCCCTCAGAATCCTCTCAAAATCCTTCTCGGCAGCTGCAGCCCTTTCCCGGGGTGCTCACCTGGGCTGTGGAAGATCTGAGAGACTGTGGTGAAGCCTTTGGAGGTGAAAGTCTTCAGGGCCTGGTGGACACAGGCGAAGTCCTCAGGGTAGGACAGGAGGCTCTCCAGGTTTCTCTTGGTGCTGTTCCCAGCCCCTGCAACAAAGGGCAGAAATGAGGAAAAACTGCAGGGCGGGGCTGGGGTAGGGCATGTGCGTGATGGGACTCGACTCCTGCCATTCAGGACTAGGATGGAAGGACCAGGCTGGAATGGGTCGGCGGAGTGGGGGGTTGGTTCCTGGTATGGAGTGGATCACAAATCATCAGAGCCGGGACGACTGTTTCTGAAGACAATCTATAGGTCCGAAGGAAAGGGGCGGGGGAATTATGAACCATCACAGTTAGGCTTTTCCGGGGCTTTGAATTATCTCCTCCGTTTTCTACCTAGTTTTAACCCCACAGGTCACTGAAAGCCTCGTCCAATCACTGCCTGTTCCACATGAATGATGACGTAGTTGGTTTGGGTTTGCAAAGGGGTTAGCCCCTAGGCAGGGACACTAGCTCACTATGAAGAGGAGAAATCAGAGGACCACACAAGAGGATAGACATTCAGTACCCTTTCCGTTATCCATTGTTAAGTATCTATCGCGCTCATCTTCCATGCGGTAATAGATGAAATTTACAGAGCACTTACTTGGTTCCAGGGTCACCCCGCATTAGCTCACTGAATCTCTACAAGAACCCTTTCACAGAAGGGTGTTTACTCTCCGTGTTTGCAGACGAGGAACCTGAAGTTTAAGAGAGTAATGATCTACTCCACTCAAGATCGCAGAGTTAAGTGGAGAAGGGAGACAAGAGTCAAGCCATCCCTTCTGGGCAATAAAGAAATATGCCAAAGCCAATCAATGGAAATGTGCCTCCAGGGGACATCTGGCAGTTTGGGTTGTCCTAACTGGAGAGTGTGGGTAGAGGTTTATCCCATGGGACTTAACAACATCTCTCAGGAAGGCAGGGGATTAAGCCTCTAAACATTTTTTGACCTCCCTCTAAGCACTAAACTCTCTGCTTTCTTTTTAGTAAGTACAACCATCTCCATTTCACACCTGCGGACTCAGGCTCAGAGACGTTAAGTAACCTGCCAAGGTCACACAGCCAGTCAGCAGCATTAGCAGGATTCTACTCTCTGTCTATCACTTATGGTTTCGTCTTCCTTGTTGCCTTACCCTGGCACACGGCTGGGGACCAGGACCCTGTGTTATGTGTTCCTGTGTGGTCCATGGGGTTTCATAAGCAATGGTGCCTCTTAGATCACTGTTAAATGAAGGAATAAATGAATGTTCACCCTCCCCCCCAAACATAGCCCAGTTCTGTAGCCTTCTCCTCGAAGCATGGCTTTGCAGGCATCTGGGTTGGGGACCCTCATGGGAAGGTTCCGCATATAACTTGGAGAGAACTTAGGTTCTTACCAAGCAGGACCTGGGTTAGGAGGCTGGCAATGCTGAATGGAGAGAAGGCCATGTTGGTCTCTGCCTTCTTCGTTGCTGAGAAAGCATGGTAGAGCTTCACAGAGAAGTCTATCAAAGCCTCCCTCAGCTGGGACTCTGCCCAGGGACTCTCCACGTCAGAGCAGAAAGTGACAGGCTCTGGGCAGAGGGGCTCAGTGGTGGGCTGGATGGGTTCAACGGTGGACTGGATGAAGGGCTCAGTAGTGGGTTCAAGAGTGGTACTGGGTGTTATGACGGTCGAGGGGACTGTCAACAAGGTGGAAGAGTCCACGGTGTGTTCAACGGATCGATTCTCGGTGAGCGCTCCCTCCCGGATCTGTCCTTCGCTTTCTTCTTGCCAGCTCTCTGCCGTCGAGTTGGGGCTGGTAACATTCACATCTGAAGAGGCTCTAACCTGTGGTTCAAGAAACTGAGTTTCATTTTTCCTACCATGAAGCACAGTCCCCTCAAACACTCAAAGCAGGCAGGGAAGGTGGGGATGTGGAAAATGTCCTGCACCAGAGAATGATTGCTGAGAGAGCCTGGTGGGTAGGGGAGCTGCTCTGAAGCTGCCACCTGCTAGTTCCTCCAGAGAAGGGGCAACGCGGGAGCAGTGGGGGTGGAGGCAGAGGTAAGGAGCAGGCAGGGACTCTGTTATTTCTGAGGAATCACTGCCATAGGGAAGCTGTTTCCCAAACTTTGGAGCCTAGGGTCCATTGCCATTTATCTATGCTCTTTTTTTTTTTTTTTAAGCCAACTAGCCTTTTTTTTTTTTTTAAAGATCTCATTTATTTATTTTGACAAAGAGAGACAGCGAGAGAGGGAACACAAGCAAGGGGAGTGTGAGAGGGAGAAGCAGGCTTCCCGCTGAGCAGGGAGCCCGATGCGGGGCTGGATCCCGATGCGGGGCTGGATCCCAGGACCCTGGGATCATGACCTGAGCCAAAGGCAGACGCCCAATGGCTGAGCCACCCAGGCGCCCTGACCATTTATCTATGTTCTTGCAATTTCTTTAAGTATCTCCCTGTCTTGGCTCACCCGTCACGCCAGTAGAGATATTTGAGCTTGTGACCTCTGCATGGGAATAGTGGTTTTTCCAATTGTGGGTTGCAAGCCATTAGTGGGTATAGGAAACCATCCGCATTCCAAAAGGAAGGAAGGAAGGAAGGAAGGAAGGAAGGAAGGAAGGAAGGAAGGAAGGAAAGGGGAGTGAGTCGGAAGGGGATAGGAGGAAGGAAGGGAGGAGGCAGGAAGGGAGGAAGAAATAGTATAGACCAGTGGCTCTCAATCAGAGACAATTTTAATCCCCAGGGACTTCTGGCACTGTCTGGAGGCATTTTGGGTTATCATAGGGGAGCGGAGGGGATTGGGGGGTAGGAAAGAGATGTTACTGGCATCAAGTGGATGGAAACTGGGATTCGGCAGAACATCCTACAAGGCACAGGATAGCCCCTTATAATGAATTATCCAGCCCCAACGTCATGGTTTCTTTCTTTCTTTTTTTTTTTTAAGATTTTATTTATTTATTTGACAGAGATAGAGACAGCCAGCAAGAGAGGGAACACAAGCAGGGGGAGTGGGAGAGGAAGAAGCAGGCTCATAGCAGAGAAGCCTGATGTGGGGCTCGATCCCATAATGCCGGGATCACGCCCTGAGCCGAAGGCAGCCGCCTAACCGCTGTGCCACCCAGGCGCCCCCAACGTCATGGTTTCTGAGTTGAGAAAGCACATATTATCCCAATTCACTGATAAAAGAAATGGAAGCTGAGATAGTAGCTAGCCCAGAGTCTCATGGAAGCTGATTTGACTCTGATTCTAGATTCTTCGCTCATCATGGCAGCACCTACAGATTCTTAGGCACTTCTGCACACTAGCCTGAACAGACAGCCAAAGCAGGCGTCCACATCCCTCCTGACTCCCAAGCCGCTGGGACCTCACCCTGCGATCCGCCCCCACCCAGACCCAGGGGTGTCTGCTGCCTTTCCTGGCGTTTTGACAGGCGCGGCCCAGGAAGGACATGTGTTTCAGCAGCCTGGGCCCCACCCCACAGCTCCGCCACAACCCCTTGCTCTTAGATCATAAAATACTGTCCACCTCCTGGCCCTCTCTGACCCTTCCGCTTTATTCTCCACTTTATAAACCAGCACAGGTAGGCTCGGAGAAGGGACTTGCTCAAGGCCACCCCAACTGCTGGGCAGAGGGCCAGGATTAGAACCCGGCTCTTGCCTCGCTCTCTTCGACCCTGGTGCAACGACCACACTTGCTGATCCCAAGAGGAGTTCTCCTCATTCTCCGGCCCCAGAACGGTTAATCCTCAGCCCCCGCCCCCCGCCCCCTCGAAGGGGCCACTCACCCCAGCCAGCAGCAGCAGCAGCAGCAGGAGGGTCAGCGGGGTCAGCCTGGAGGCCATCTGGGCGGCGGCGTCAGCCCGGACCTGCGGAGCCAGCCAGCAACTTTGTCAGCGCCGAACCCTGGGGCCCTGGGGGCCTCCACTCCACTCCTCGATCCAGCCAGCACCCTAGGCCCGCCCCCATTCCATTCCAGGACTTAACCCCCCTGCGCGAATTCCCTCCCCCTTCTCCTCCTCCCCGGGCCACCTTCTCCCAGGCTCCTCCCCCTGTTTTGTTTTCCCCGAACTGCTTCCCTTTCCCGGCACCGGCTGGCCCTTCCTTCCCCCTCCCAAGCCGGGGTCTCCATCCATCTGTTCCATCCAGAGAGTCCTGCTTTAGCCTAACAATGACGCTAAGAGGCAGAGGGAACAGGGGAAGTCCAGAGGGGGCTGGGCACCACAGCTCCTGCGGAAGCGGGGGGCACCCAGGAAAGAGGGGCACGGGGTCCGGGGGAGGACAGAAGTCTTCAGTGGAAGCAAGCCTAAAGAAACTTCAGAAATAAAAAGGGGGCAGGAAACGGGGAGGGGGGGAGGAAAGGAGATGAGGACAACCCACTCCCCAAACCCCGACCCCCACCCCCACCCCATCATCAAACCTGCTCCAAACTCCTGGTCGCTGGACGGCTTCGGTGCAGACTGCGTGGATAGTCCCACAGGGTCAGGGAGGTAGGGTGTGTGGTGGGGTCCGTCTTGGCTATTGGCTGGCCCAGGACACTGCCCAGTTACAAATTAAGGATGATTGATCGCTGATGTGAGTTCCCGTAAACCAGGATGGGACGGACCACTCGGCTGGGTCTTGTGGGCCGGGCCAGAATTCAGCCCCAAGCCCCTTGGGAGCCAGGGGTGGGGGAGCTTGGGGGGAGCTTCTCAGCTCTAGGCAACGGAAGTTCCTCCGCCGTCTTCAAGGGTCCTGATAAAAACTGCAGAGACCCAAAACGTGCTCCTTAGCTGACAAGCAACCAGCTTTTTGGGGATTGCTCAGCTCAGCTAATCCTCAAAGGGACCCTTTGGGAATAGGTCCCATTGTGCCCATTTGATAGATAGAAAACCTGAGCAGAGAAATGTCTGGTGGGAGATCGTCCTCACTTGGAAGACAGCCTGGACTCTGACCTAAATCCCCTGTAGTCCTAACCTCCAGGAGCTCTCCCCTGTGCTGTGTGGGTGCTGTTTCCCCTGTTGGAGACGTGGAGACAGCGGTTCTTCCCTTGTAAAGCAGACAAGGTGTCTGAGGCACCCAGCCCAGCAAGCATTCCCCTTCCGTGAAAAGCTGACAGCTGGAACGGATGCATGGGGGGTGGGGGTGGGGGTGGGGAGCAGTAGCTGGGAACCAGCAGACCTAACTTTGAGGCCTGGCTGGATGGGTGACCCTAAGTTGTTTCCCCCTTAGCACATAACTCTCTTCTCAGGGTTGCCAGATAAAATACAGGAAGCCCAGTTACATTCGAATTTCAGATAAACAACAACAAGAAAAATTCTTTGGAAGGATGTCCCATGCAATACTGGGGCATACTTTGAAAATTTGGTGTCATTGATTTGAAATTCCAAATGAACTGGGCATTCTGTATCTTATCTACTAAATCTGGCAACGCTACCTCCTTTGCAAAGCAAGGAGGTCTCGGATGACCTCGTACAGCTCTAAAGTTTTATGATCATCTCACTGCTGGGCCTGTTTGGAACAGTCAGGAAAGTTGGCTGCTAGCCTTCAGAACTGCTCTTCTATGGGACTGACCAAGGACAGAAGGAGAGAAAAGGTGCGTGTCTCCTTGAGGATCATTGGAAAAGACCCAGAAAGACTTGCACCAGCTTTGCAAGTGTTCCATTCCCTACGCCCACCTGAGAACCTTCTGAGCCATGGGGAAGTTCCTTCAGCGCAGGCACATACGCAATGGCACTTGCCCATCCCCAGGCCTAAGCTGGGGGCCTGGAAGGCTCACTGAGCTTGTGGATTCTGGGAAATGGGTCAGCCAAACAGAAAGAAGATGGTGGAAGGCAACCTCTTGCATCCTTATTGATTCTCATGACAACTATGAAGTGGGTGCTAATATTAATCTCCTCTTGAATTAAAAAAAAAAAGAGACTCATAGACAGTAATTGGCCCACCCAACATTGCTTAGCAAGTAAGTGATGAGCCAGGATGTGGATCAACGGGGTCTGAGCCACAATCCTGTATGAACCCTGATAAAGGACGAAGGTGAAGCAGGCACCAGGGTGAACATCCTCTGTCCAGCTGCAGGAGTGTGGTGGTCTGTGGACCAGTCTCATGGCGGACGAGGCCCAATGGAGAGGTTTCCCGGGCCTGTGGGTCCACGTCCGTCAGCCATCTTACCCAAGATGGCCACTCCGGACATTAGGAGGATATCTCCGGGCTTTGTGGAGACCGTTCTGTCTGACAAAGCCGGTACAGAAGTTGAAGCTCTTCTCTGGCCATGGACATCAGCATTTTCCCCCAACACAAATGGCCTGAGGTTGACTTAATTATGAGGTTTGCAGAATTTCTCACGAGTATGGGTGTTCCGGTCGGAAGTCAATCAGCTTAGGGTCGTAAATTAAGTCCTTCCCTCACCGCTGGGAGCAGGTCTAGGGTTTCCCTGCCATTGGAACCTTCCCTTCTGGTGGGGACCCCTTCCCCCATGTGGGATATGTCCATGGCTTCTGCCACTGTGGGTTTCCTGGAGGAGGTCCAAGTTCTCATTAAAGCTCTTTCTGCGCTGAGAGCGTTTTATCAGGTTTTGAGCATTTTTCTTCAGGGGGCCTCGGGTAGTAAAAGTACAAATTACTGTGAGTAGACTTTCTCAAAATCTATACACCTGTAGTTTCTCCTCTGAAGAAAAGTGATCCAAAACTTGGAAAGAGGGCAGAAGAATCAAGGCCATCTTATTCTCAGGTCATGGAGAATTGTTCGAGTGACTGTTTTCTCAGTTCTCCCCTAGACAATACACGACTAGTCCCACTGTGGATGCAGAGAAAAGTGGATTGATTACGTGCGAAGACAGCGTTGGGCATTAGGGCTCCAGCCTCTCTTCAGAACCCTGGCTGAGAAATACCATTGGTGGGAAAGAAAATTTGCTTTGACTTCTTATTTACTATGGATCAGGTCCCGGAGTCTGTAATGTCACATGTTGACCTGCCAAAATGGGTTAGATGCAAAAGTTTTCTGTCTGGTATCGATGAAAGTAAAATAGAAACATTTGGGAGAGACAAGAATGATAATCCCAAAGGTTGTGGTCTTCTTTCATTGTAAGGCAGTAGCCAGTTCTGCTGCCAACTTAACCACGTTCTTCCAGAATTCTCTTTTTCATTGAGCACACACACACATACACACACACACAGTTTCTTGCATCCTTCTTTTTTTTTTTTTTTTAAAGATTTTATTTATTTGTTTGAGAGAGAGAGTGTGTGCACACACGAGCTGGGGGGAGGGGCAGAGGGAAAGGGAGAAGCAGACTCCCTGCTGAGGAGGGAGGCACCCCAGAGCTCCATCCAAGGACCCTGAGATCATGACCTGAGCCCAAGGCAGACACTTAACCGACTGAGCTCCCCAGACACCTGTTGCACCGTTCTCTGAACCGGCTTCATCATCCTGATGTTTGTCTTCTTAATATTCTTGCTGTGTTTTTCTGTGAGAATGACGTTTCTACCATTTTGAAACCTGGGTGGTGGCTTTCCCTTTTGCGGGGTTATTGATGCTGTAAGTAAAGATGGACCATTGACTGACCCTTGTGTCATATTTCCTACACACACAGTCCTCTCTGGGAGAAGGCATAGGTGTGGCAGCCATGAATGAGGGCGGTGGCTCCTACTGCAGGTGTCCCCTCACGTCTTCCCTCATTCCCTTGCTCAGTGGGCCCCACACAGGCTCTTTCCTGTTCACCATTCCAAGAACCGAGCCATCCTGGGAACCCACTAGCGAGTCTTCATTCACAGGACCTTTCTCCCAAAGACCCTCTTCTCAGTATCAGCACTCCAGGGGGGTGCCTGGGTGGCTCAGTTGGTTAAGTGTCCAACTCTTGATCTCAACTCAGGTCTTGATTTCAGGGTTGTGAGTTCGAGCCCCACACTGGGCTTTACACTGGGCATGGAGCTTACTTTAAAAATACGTCTATATATATATATATATATATATATATATATATGCGTGCAGGACTTGATCCCAGGACCCCAGGATCATGACCTGAGCTGAAGGCAGACACCTAACCAATTGAGCCAACCAGGCATCCCGAGCATGTGATTCTTGATCTCAGGGTTACAAGTTCAAGTCCCACATTGGGCATAAAGCTTACTTGATTGATGATAGATAGATAGATAGATAGATAGATAGATAGATAGATAGATAGATAGATAAAAACTGTTCTTTGGGGGCACCTGGGTAGCGCAGTCATTAAGCGGCTGCCTTCGGGTCAGGGCGTGATCCCGGCGTTCTGGGATCGAGTCCCACATTGGGCTCCTCCGCTGGGAGCCTACTTCTTCCTCTCCCACTCCCCTGCTGTGTTCCCTTTCTCGCTGGCTGTCTCTCTGTCAAATAAATAAATAAAATCTTAAAAAAACAAAACAAAACTGTTCTTTGCTTCAACTTCTAAAAAGCAATTACACTTGCCCTACAAGCTATGTAAATATCTTATCATCCAAGGGCGCCTGGGTGGCTCAGCTGATTAAGCTTCCGACTCTTGATTTCACCTCAGATCACAATCTTGGGGTTGTGAGATTGAGCCCCGAACCCCGTTTCAGGCTTTGCACTAAATGCGGAGTCTACTTCTCTCTCCGTCTCCCTCTGTCCCTCCCCCTGCTTGTGCTCTCTCTCTCTCTGTCAAATAAATAAATAAAATCTTAAAAAAAAATATCTTCTCATCCAAATACGTATCTGCCACAAATGCTAATTTTGTTCAGATGGAAGAGTAGCTACCCCTTTCTTCCCCAGTGTCACATGTGATGGAGGGGAAGGGGCCTGTGCTTCTGAGTCGCAGACTTGGATTTAAATCCTGCTGTTCCGCTTATTTTTTTTTAAGATTTTATTTATTTATTTATTTGACAGAGACAGAGACAGCCAGTGAGAGAGGGAACACAAGCAGGTGGAGTGGGAGAGGGAACACAGGCAGGGGGAGTGGGAGAGGAAGAAGCAGGCTCATAGCAGAAGAGCCTGATGTGGGGCTCGATCCCATAACGCCGGGATCACGCCCTGAGCCGAAGGCAGACGCTTAATGACTGCGCTACCCAGGCGCCCCCACTTATTTTATTTTTTTTTAAGATTTTATTTATTTATTTGACACAGAGAGAGAGAGAGCACAAACAGAGGAATAGCAGCAGAGGGAGAGGGAGAAGCAGATTCCCGGCTGAGCAAGGAGCCCGAGGCAGGGCTCGATCCCAGGACCCTGAGATGATGACCTGAGCCAAAGGCAGACACTTAACCCACTTAACTGACTGAGCCACCCAAGCGCCCCCATCAAAGTTGCTTCTTTCTTCTCCGGCCACATACGCCTTCCCTTGCAGGCATGTGAGCTCGTGGAATGCAGGTGGAAGTGACACGAGCCATTTCTAGGCCTGGCCTTGACAAACCCCCCACCATGAGACTCTTTCTTCTCCCTCCACTGCTGGCTGGATGCTTATGTCCAGGATGACCTTGGAGGCCACATATGGATGACAGTTGACTGTCTATCAGCCGGGGGGGGGGGGCTGGGTGATTTTGGGGAGCAGAACCTCTTCTGATCAGGAGCACTAATTTTGGACTTTACCCGAGCAAGAAATGAAGTTCCACAGCTGCGATCCTATGAGATACTGAGATTTGGGGCTTGGCTGTCCTCGCTATTAGTCCCTCCTAACTAATATTTGCCCATTTTTCTATTAGGCCTTTCTTTTGGATTTGAGTTCTTTTGGGATGCGGGGTACACATGGAGGTGTGCTTGCTCTTTGGTCAGAATTCTGGCCTGCCTTGGGAAAGCCTCTGATTCCTTCTGGCCCACTCAGCTTCCTGTCAGCCCACCACCTGCCACACAGCCGACACTCGGTAGATAATTGTGGAATGACTGAATGACCAAGGTCCTTCGATATGGGCCATCAAGGACACAGACTACATTGTCCCATCATGCTTTCTAGCAGCCCTTTTCTCCTACACACCCATCCCAGACAGTCACTTCTGGCACCTTCTCCCAGGAGGCTGGTGGTGCCTGTTACTTCCTCTAAAGAGCTGATAAGACAAAGAGAGGAGAGACACAAAGATATTACACAGGGAGGGGGAGAACAAGCCCTCCCCCAAATTCCAGAGAGACAGCTGCGCCAAGAGCCCATTAACAATTCAAGGTCAAGACATTTTCTTTATTTCACCCCCCACCCCAATATTCTCCAGTCCTGCATTCCTCCTAACTGCTAGCCCCGGGCTATTCTCATTTTCCCACTAAAAACACCACTTCACTAAATAGATAAGACATTTAAACATTAACATCTGTTGCCTCCATTTACCTGCAGAGGACACGAAAATGAACTTTTGGTAAAAAATTTTAAAATATTACAAATAGAGGGGGCGCCTGGCAGGCTCAGTCAGTAGAGCGCGTGACTCTTGATCTCAGGGTGGTGAGTTCGAGCCCCACGTTGGGGGTAGAGATGACTTAAAAACAAAATCTTAAAAAAAGAAAATCTCTTTTAAAAAGTAAAACATTACAAATAGGGCTGCATTGATGCTTCCTCCCCAAACCCACTGGAGTCTATCATCGCTTAATTTCGTCACTGGGTTTACCTGTTTAGGATTCATTTGGGATTCAAACCCTGCCCAGTCTTTTCATTTAAGGATTTATTTATTTATTTTGAGAGAGAGACAGAGAGAGAGAGGAAGAGAGAGCACATGGTCTTTTCATCCAGTCAGACGCTCTCTGGGACCTTTCTGGCCCACCCTTCGGGCCACGGAGCAGCTCAGACGAGTGACAAAAGCTCCCAGCTCACAGAACTCTACCCCTGTCCGCATTTTCAGAAGCTCCACTTTCATCTCCCACCGCCATTCTCATCTGCCACCCGGAGAGCTGACCCGGAAAACGGACCCGCTGGTGGCTGGGCTTTCCTGCGTGGTCTCGGGCCTTTCTCCGCAGCCTCTTCTCCTGGGAGGCTAAAATGGAAGTGAGAGAAAAAACCCTGGGGAGGGGGGGACAGCGGGGGGGGGGGGGACCCTTCCGTCACCTCGGGAGGTGGCCTCTGATCAGGACCTGGTTACCTGGGTGACAGGAATCGGTCCTCAGGCCTTGGCAGAGGCCCCCCTAGTCAGAATGCTAATTTACTCTTCTTCAAAGCTCCCTCAATTCTTTATTATTTTTCTTTAACAAGGTGCTGCCGCTTGGATTTAAAGGGACTTGGTCCTTTGTTGGCCTTTCCGAATGTTGTTGTTGTTTTTTTTTTTAAGATTTTATTTATTTATTTGACAGAGAGAGACAGCCAGCGAGAGAGGGAACACAAGCAGGGGGAGTGGGAGAGGAAGAAGCAGGCTCATAGCGGAGGAGCCTGATGTGGGGCTCGATCCCAGAACGCCGGGATCACGCCCTGAGCCGAAGGCAGACGCTTAACCACTGTGCCACCCAGGCGCCCCTCGGAATGTTTTTTAAAGCAGCTTCTGACAGAAACAACCCCCCCCATCAGAAATAGTTTCCTCACAGAGCTGAGGGCTCGGCTAGAGTGGGCTGTGGGCTATGTCCCCCTGGAGAAGGCCTATGCCCGCCCTTGGGGACGGGTCATCCCAATCTCAGGAGTGTGCTGGAGGAACCCAGGTGCCCCATCACGGAATGTCTTGAAGGGCCCAGAAGGTTGAGGAATTCCAGTCCTGGCTCCAGGAAGTTTCATCTCTAAAATGAAGAGCTTTTATTTCTGTCACAGTCTTACACACCTATGGGCTTTCATATTGGCTCTAAGCCTATCTGTGTCCCCCACCCAGCTCCTCTGTCAAAGCCCTTACCCTGAATGTGATTGTGTCTACAGATGGAGTCTTCCGGAAATAGTCAAAGTGAATGAGGTCCTAAGGGTGGGGCCTGAATCTAATAGGATGGAAGCCTTATGAGAAGAGGAGGAGAGACACACGAACATCCCCTCCACAGGAGGACACGAGAAGCGTGTCTGCGAGCCAGGAGAGGCCTCTCACCGGAACTCCGCCAGCGCCTTCCTGATCTCACACTTCCAGCCTCTAGAACTGAGAGAAAATCCGTCCTTATTGTTTAAACCACCCAGGCTATGGTATTTTGTTATGGCGTCCTGCACTGACTAATGCAATATTGTTTAAGACTCATTTTGTTTACTTGAATACACTTATTTAAAAAGGACACTTGACTTTTCCTTTGTAATTGGAAAATTGGTAGCACTCACCATAAATAGAATGAATCAGGGCTGCCCAGGCACAGAGCCTTGAGCACAGGACACTTTTAGGGGCCTAGAAAATGCTTTAATGTAAATTTCTTTTAAAATCAGAAGAAAAAAGAAATATAATGAATCCAGGTTAGATTATATTCTTATTTTTTTACCAATCCAGTTATAAAATATAATTTTTAATTCTTCTTTTCTTTCTTTCTTCCTTCCTTTTTTCTTTTTTTTAAAGATTTTATTTATTTATTTGAGAGAAAGAGACAGAGATAGTGACAGAGAGCATGAGTGGGGAGCAGAGGGAGAAGCAGGCTCCCCGCTGAGCAGGGAGCATAACCTGGGACTCAATCCCAGGACCCTGAGATTATGACCTGAGCCTAAGGCAGAAGCCCAGCCAACTGAGCCATCTAGGAGCCCCACTTTCCTTCTTTCTTTCTTTCCTTCCTTCTTTCTTTCTTTCTTTCTTTCTTTCTTTCTTTCTTTCTTTCTTTCTTTCTTTCTTTCCTTCCTTCCTTCCTTCATCTCTCTCTCTCTCTTTTTCTTTCTTTCTTTCTTTCTTTCTTTCTTTCTTTCTTTCTTTCTTTCTTCTTTCTTTCAAGGAAGGAAGGGGCCAACCAAGGCTAAAGTGTCTCAAACCCATTAAAGTCAGAATGCTGCCCTGGAATAACTGTACCTATAAAAGAAACACAATGAAAACAGAATGATGTTACTAACTTCTAGCAGATTCTGCCCACCAAAATTTCTTTTCTTTTTTTTCAGAGAGAGAAAGAGAGAGAGCATGAGCGGGGGGTGGGGGGTGGGGGGGCAGAGGGTGAGAGAGAATCTCAAGCAGACTCCCCGCTCAGTGGGGAGCTGATGAGGGGCTGGGTCTCCCAATCCCAAGGTCATGACTTGAGCTGAAACCAAGAGTCGGTTGCCTAACCAATTGAGCCATTCAGGCACCCCTGACTGCTGAAATTTCTGTATCTCCTTTTTGTGCTTCCTTAGTCCTTGTAAAAAAAGAGATGTGGGGGCACCTGAGTGGCGCAGTCGTTAAGCGTCTGCCTTCAGCTCAGGGTGTGATCCCAGCGTTCTGGGATCGAGCCCCACATCAGGCTCCTCGGCTGGAAGCCTGCTTCTTCCTCTCCCACTCCCCCTTCTTGTGTTTTCTCTCTTGCTGGCTGTCTCTCTCTGTCAAATAAATAAATAAAATCTTTAAAAAAATAAAAATAAAAAAGGAGATGTGTTAGGTATTTAGCTAGTAAAGACCTACTAGCACCAAATTGATACTTTGTCCTTGAGAAATCAAGAAGGATCAAAAGATATTGAAAAAGGAAAACCTTTCTCAGTCTGTGATTTTTTGTTATCTGTAGGCCCAAAATTGCTTGACACCCTTCCGTGAGTTCATCCTGTACTGGGGAGACACTGGGTTTGATGATGATGATGGTAACGAAGATGATTATGTTGGTTATCATAGTCCTGTGGTCCGGGTTTGGTATGAGTGCTTCCTGTATTTCAGGCCCTGGGCTAGAAATTTTCATATTCAAATCTCACATAATCCTCACTACGACATTGGGAACACGGCACTATTATCTCCATTTTATAGATAAACTAAAGCTTAGAGAGGTTAAGTAACTTGCCCAGAATCACTTAGGAAATGTCAGAGCTTTAAATCCAGGGCTGATTGGCTCTGAATTCCATGTTCTTAATCCCTAGGTTACACTTCCTATTTTGGTTTCCCTCTTTTCCATTAATTTTCTTAAAAAAAAAAAGCAAACACATTGTAGGGGCACCTGGGTAGCTCAGTCGGTTGGGCATCCAACTCTTGGTTTTGGCTCTGGTCCTGGTCTTGGGGCCGTGGGATCGAGCCCCGAGTCTGACTCTGCGCTCAGGGGGAATCTGCTTGAGATTCTATCTCCCTCTCCTTCTGCCCCTCCTCCCACTTGCACGTGCGTGGGTTCTCTCTCTCTCTCTCTAAAAAAAGAAAAACTTAAAAAACCACATTGTATTTGTTTATAGTTTTGATTAGATAGTTATTTACATAGGATAAAATTTTTAAAATACCAGAGTGGAAAGTAAGTCTCCTTCCCACCCCATCCCAACATATAGTTTCCCTCACCAAACTGATGAACGACTCATTAGTTTCTTTCTTTCTTTCTTTCTTTCTTTCTTTCTTTCTTTCTTTCTTTCTTTCTTTCTTTTTCTTTTTTTTAATGATTTTATTTATTATGTGAGAGAAAGAGAGAGAGAGCACAAGTGGGCAGTGGGGGCAGAGGGAGAGGGAGAAGCTGACTCCCCAGTGAGCAGGGAGCCTGCCATGGGGCTCGATCCCAGGACTCCGTGATCCTGACCTGAGCAGTAGTCAATCGCCCAACCAACTGAGACACCAGGTGCCCCCACTCATCAGGTTCTTAAGCATCCTTCTAGGTTAGTCCATAACTGTTTAAAGGTAGTTTCTAGAAAAAGGCAAAATCATGACTCATAGAGGTATAAAATGGACGCATATTAAAGATTTCATTCTACTCATTAATCAGTGAGGGAACCAGGCAGATGTTAGAATCACTGAATCTGAAAACGGACACATTTATAGATCAGGAGTGTTGAAAGGAAAGATGTAAATAAAGGCAAAACTGGTTTTCCAATGGGGTGGGGGAAAGGAAGTCTATTAAACCTCTACTGGACAGAGAATTCGCACGTCTCTAAGGATATTTTGCAAGCTATCAGCGCCTACAATTTACAGAGTTGTATGATGACGAAAGGCAGACAGTTTGGAAAGGGCGTGCTGAATGTAGACACATTTTCCCCTCCCAAACTGATAACTACTCTATTAGGTTCTTGAGTATCCTTTCTCATTACTCTCTAACCAGCAAACGTAAACATATAGCCTGTGGTCTTTAAACACACAGACTTGGTACCAAACTGTCCGTGGTGTGTGAAAAGTATTTTTTCCCAGCTCCTTTTCAGATGATCTCTGAGACCCCTTGTCAGTGACGGAGCTGTCATCCTGAAGCCCCTAGAAGGGTCCTGAGCAGAGGCCAGGCACCGTGTATGCACACGTCTGGGTTGGCAAAGGCCACGGCCATCACGAAGCAAGAAAAACCCTGACGCTGGGGAAGAAAGAAGAGTTTGCAGATAGGAATATAGTATCAGGGAGGAAACATTTTGTTCCACCCTGGTCTAAGAATCAAAATGACATGAGACAGATTAACAGGAGAAAATCAAACAAAAGTTTAATAACCTGTATAATTCCCTTATACGAGGGAGAGACCCAGGAAAACTAAGTAACTCCCCCAAATGGCCAAAGCCACCACCTTAAATCCATCTTCAGCTAAAGAGGAAAGATGGGGATGGGGAGTCTGTTATGGGACGTTACCAAGAAAAGCACAGTAAATTTAAAAAACAATGTTAATAGTAGTAAAAATAATACTAACAAATATTAAAATGATGACTGGTGCCTGCCCAGGAGCGAATGTGCTGGGTTGGAGGAACGGAGATGTCTGAGTTTGTTCCCTGAGAGCAATGGGAATACTGTCTTTCCCAATAGGAGAACCCTTTTCCTTCTCTCCGATCTAGTCACTGGCGTGTATTCCTCCGCTGTACAAAGTCTATCGAGCACTACAGCAACTGCATTCTTTCCCTCTGTCTAAATAGTATGAGAGCTCCTCAAGGACAGGGGACCCCACTTTATTTATTTAGTTACTTAAGATTTATTCTTAAGTTACTTAAGATTTATTTATTTAAGTACTTAAAAATAAATCTATACCCAACATGGAGCTTGAACTCACAGCCCCAAGATCAAGAGTCACATGCTTCATGGACTGAGCCAGCTAGGCGCCCCAGGGACCTCACTTTCTCATCAGGGTGTTCCCCAAAGGCAGGGCCTGGCACTCAGTAGTAAGTGCTTATTAACGAAGATGAATGATCAGAGGTGGGTTCAAACCTTTCTTCCCTCACCTGTCAGTTTCCTAGTCACTTCTAACCTATAGAAGATGCTCAGTTTATTGAATTGAATTAAACAGAATTAATCATTCTGCAAATGCACCCCACATCTGAGCAGAGAAGTTACTTGGTTCTAACACACTTACATAAAAACTACGTGGGGTACAGAGCTGAGAACTCAAAATATGTGCTCAAACTATGCCGATTTTCTTCCTCATTTGGACTTTGGACAGGGGTTGGTCGGAGTGAGGAAGATGTGTTCAGTCCTCCCAAGGAGTCCAATGTTACTAGGAGATTCTTTCCCACACGCTGCTCCGTGCTCGGGGGCTGCTATTCCATGGTGGTCTCGGTGTCCGGCTAGGGGAAAGGTCCTTGCACAGAGGGCTGGGGACCCCAAGCTGTGTGTCGGGGGCGCACATGGTAGGCCCATTTTGTTGTACTGGACCGGTGGTAAAATAAGAGAGGCCGAGCAGCCTCCCCCGAAGAGAGGCTCCTGAAGTCCATCTTGGGGCTCCCGCCACCCAAATGTTTACCAAATTAGCACATAGTGGTTAAACACTAAATTTTAAACATTAAACCTAGTCAAGGACCAAATGAATTGTGGACGGAACCCCTAAAGCGAGAGGAATGGGTCCAACAACGCCCCCTTGCGGTGCTCTGCACAGAAGCCGCCACCTGGGAGGAGCGTCCCTGCGGTCCCACCAGCGAATGCTGCCGGACACCACAAAGGACCCGAGCTGCCAGGGGAGCGGCCCTAGAGGGGATGTCGTCCACGCCATCCCCCATCCATTTTTAGAGACGGGGCACTGGGCCCAGGGCGGGTAAGTGGCTCGTCCAGCGGGGCCCCAGGAATGCGCTCCAGCAGCTCAGGGCGGCGGTCTGAGGGCGGAGGCCGCGGGCGACCTGCGGCGGGGCTGCGCTGGCACAGCGAGCAGCCTGTGCTGACTCCCGGAGAGTGTGTCCTGCAGGTGGCACGGAGGCGCCCGTGGGGCTGAGGGGTCCTGCGCGGCCGCCAGCGCCGGAGCTGCAACTGGAACCCGGATGTGCGGACTCGCAGCGCGCCCCGAGCGCTCTCCGCCCGGTGCACGGCGCCCCCAGCGGGCGCGGGGGGCCAGGCAGCGCCGCGCGCGAGCGGGTCCCCGGATCCCAGCTCCTCGCGCGGGACCGAGGGAACCCGAGTCCTCGGCGCAGCGTGGGCGGGGCTTTTTCGGGGGGCGGGGCCATAGGGGGCGGGGCGCTCCGAGGGGGCGCGCCAGACTGCAGTCTCTCTGGAGCGCACAGAAGCCCCCAAGCTCGGTCCCGAGATGACAGCCATGAAGCGGGTGGCGAAGGTAACGGCGGTCGGGCGACCCCTTTCTCATGGCTCCCTTTGCCTCCCTTGTCCTGCCCCCTGCATCCCCCCACCCCCCCCCCCCCGGCTCTCGGAGCGCGGTTATTTGTCGCTGTCACCGCCGCCCCGTCCGGAGGACGAGGGGGTCTGCGATAGGGGCAGCAGCGGGAGTTGAAGGAAGCCGTGGGGAGGGGGCTCTCGAGCGGGGCTGTCGCTGCCTCCCAGGGCTGTGCTGGGCATGGGGATGAGCCGGCTCTGCTTGGGCCGAACTGGTTTCGGTTTCTTTTCTCCTGCCAGAAACTTGTGATAACAATTGCTTGCGTCTCTAGGAGGTGCTGGAAAGGTTCTAGGAGCCAGGCGCTCTGCTGGGGCGGGGTGCGGGGTGTGTTTGTGTGTGTGTTAGGAACAGAGATACTGAGAACAAGGTCTTTGCCATGGAGTAGCTCATGCCCCGCCCCGAAATTGGGTACCTACATTTCTAGAGTCCTGAGAAGTATGGGGTGTTGAGTAGGAGTCAGGAACAAAGTTCCCTGGGTGTTCTCAGACGGAAAAGATGTCAAGGCAGAGCTGGAAGGCGTCCTGGAGTAGGTGGCATGCATTCATTCCTTTTACAAATGTTTTGAAAACCTGTTATGTGCTGGCTTCTGTTCTAGGAAGTAGGGAGGCAGAGATGAGCAAAAATCTGCCCCCCCCCCTTGAGCTTTCTTTCCAATCAGGGACACAATTTGAAGATTTATTTATTTTTATTTGAGAGAGGGAATCCCAAGCAGACTTCGTGCTTAGCACCGAGCCTAAGCTGGGGGCTCGATCCCACAACCCTGAGATCATGACCCTAGCAAGGGGAAATCAAGAGTCCACGCTTAACCGACTGAGTCACACAGGTGCCCCTCCAATGAGGAATACAATTTGAAATGAGATCTGGGAGGATGGGAGGGGGGCAAATTCCCCAAGAGGTGGGAAAACCCAGGGTGTTTGTAGGACTGCTGTGGAGCCGGGACTTGGGCATAGGTGGGAAAGGAAGAGCAGTCATGACGAAATGGGTCTGACATGTCCCAGACTTTGACTGTCTTGAAAGTGCCCCTCCAGTGTGTAAAGCGGGGACGGGCTTCAGGGGGTGAGGAGGGCTGCTGGCTCCTCTCCACCTTTGAGAGATAGAGGGTCTCAGATTGGGGCATAGAGCTGGCTCAGCCCAGAAGGACTGAAATCTAGAGCTTAGCAACAAAACGGGGCAGAAGGTCCTTCTAGCCAAGGGGAAGAGCTAGGAGCCAGTATTTTTCACACTGGCACCACGAAGTGCCAGGCACTTACAGTAGTTCATGAAATTCCCACAGCAACTCTGTGAGATAAATCGTATACCCCCATTTTATAGATGAGGACGTTGAGGCTCAGAGAGAATAAGTCGGTTGTCCAGGGTCACCCAGTAGGGTGTGATAGGGCTGGAATGGAGCCCAGGTTGGTGGGGCTCCAACGTGCAGGCTTGTCCAGTGGCCTCTTTACTTTCATTTTCTTTTCCTCTGAGTCAGGTGATTTCCTAGCTGGTCTTAGGAAAGAGCCTTGTGTCCTAGCTTGGGTTTCAGTATCCTCGGGCTTACAGAATCTTCTTTTTTTTAAAATTTTTTTTATTATATTATGTTATTCACTATACAGTACATCCCTGGTTTCTGATGTAAAGTTCGATTCATTAGTTGCGTATAACACCCAGTGCACCATGCAATACGTGCCCTCCTTACTACCCATCACCAGCCTATCCCATTCCCCCACCCCCTTACAGAATCTTCTGGCGGAACTCCTTTACAGCAGAAAAGCCCAAGCGATCCCAGTTATAGTGAAGTCGGGAAAATGTCCACTCCAGAGGTCTGTTTGACTTAGGGCTCCATTCCTGCCAAAGAGTCATAGATGATACTGCAGCTAGGACTCATGGGAAAAGATGCTCCTACTTTTAGAGTGAAAAATAATTGAGGGGTTGCAGCCCCTGGGCAGAAGGCACGAGAAACAGTTTGTGGGTATGAACAGAGACAGAATATGGGCTGAGAGATAGGCGATGGGGCCAGGGTTGTGTTTCTATGTTGGGGGTGCAGGGAAAGTTCTCATGGTCCACAGTCTGAAGAGCCCCTCCCATACTGTGGACTGGGGTTGAGCTTTCTGTCTGCCTTTTTTTATACCATGATTTCTCAACCTTGTCACTGTTGACATCTGGGGCTGGATAATTCTTTGTAGGATGTCTGTCAGCATCCCTGGCCTCTGCCTACTAGAAGGTGATGGCACTTCCCCAATTTGTGACAACCCAAAATGGTTCTAGGCATTTGACCCCACCCCAAGGTCCACTGTGAGGTGGGGTCAAGTTGCCCCCAGTTGAAAACCAATGGTTTATACCCATTTGGTGTTCCAAAGGAAAATGGCCTGCCCTTGAATGTCTTTTTACTTGTTATTGTTTGGTTTTCCAAAGAAAAGGTCTGTTGTCCTACAAGATGGCACCCCAAAAGGGGAAAGGGGTTCCTTGGTCAGATATGTTCGAGAAGTACTGCATGCTGTGGGCTCACATCTTGGTGATTCACGATCCGCTTTACCTTTGTTTTCCAATGTGCTTGCTCACGGAACCCTTTTCCATCAATAACTAGTAAGCTTGCGTGGGGCACACTGTACGTGTTTGCTCTTATTGGGCGCTGCGCCTCGCCCCTTCTCTGCATGGCAGGCCCCTGTTTACTCTGCATGGCCTGGCGCAGTGCTCCCTTGTCCCGCTCTTCCCCAGTGTGTATCCATCCGCACACGTTCTTCGCATAGTCACATTCATGGTTCTGCCGTTCCTCCAGGGAGGGTCTTGAGGGCTGGGTCCTTCTCACTCAAGCGTCAATAGCGGATGCTCTGTGATGGGCCGGAGGGAGAATGCCGTGACGTCCTGGTGCCTGTGTTACATCTTGGGGCGGAGGTGGGCATGTGAGTCACTCCTTGTCCCCTTGGCTCTCTGCTTGGTGTGTAGAGTTCTCTTCTGCTGCAGGCTCCCTGAACCGTCTCCCTTCTCCAGCCCCGGCCTGGAGGAGTTTGTCTCTGCTGTCCACGCTGCCATGAGAACTGGAAGGGCCTGTCGTCATGCAGTGGCTGCCATGGGGGGCAAGGGGGGGAGAGAATCAGGACCTTGTGTCGCTCCAGGAGGAGAGCAAGAGGACGGAGGTACAGTGTGTAGTATCTTGGTTTTAGGAGGAAAGGCTCCAAAGAGAGTTTACTCCCAAGTGGTACTAATGTCTGGAAAGAAGGATCTTTATCTCTGCTCCCCGCCCCCCCCCCCCCCGACCTGGTACCTACGGAGCTTGGTGAGGCTTAAGACACATAAGTCACTTAAAACACTCGACACTGTGCTGGACACATTCCTTTTTTTTTTTTTTTTTCCTTTTTTTAAGATTTATTTATTTGGACACCTGGGTGGCTCAGTCAGTCGGTTGAGCGTCTGCCTTCAGTTCAGGTCACGTCCTAGGGTCCTGGGCACCACGTCAGGCTCCCTGCTCAGTGGGGAGCCTGCTTCTCCCTCTCCCTCTGCTGTTCCCCCTACTTGTGCTCTCTCGTGCTCTGTCAAATAAATAAATAAAATCTTAAAAAAAATTTTATTTATTTTTTTGAGAGTGAGAGAGAGTGTGTGCAAGCAGGGGGAGGGCCAGAAGCAGACCCCCTGCTGAGCGGGAAGCCAGACCCCCCCCCCCCGAGGGGGGCTCAATCTCACGACCCTGAGATCATGACCTGAGCCGAAATCAAGAGTCAGACACGTACCCGACTGAGCCCCCCAGACGCCCCTGTGCCTGGTACATTCTAAGTGCTCAGTAAATGAGGGCTCTGACTTTGCCAGCTTCTGTCCCTGAGGATGTCGTTTTTGGGACTTGGGACAGCTTGCTGCTGGGATCGGCGGACGGGTGGCTGCAGGAGGGGAGCCCAGCCACCTGCCCACCGCTGTGACCCCCCCCCCCCCAGGAGCTGGAAGATCTTCAGGCAAAGCTTCCGCCGTACCTACGGGACCTGTTCAGCGACGACTCGGACGTCCTGGTGTGGCATGTGCTCCTCCTGCCCGTGAGTGTCCCCGGGAACCATGGTCTTCGACCAGGGGGGACGGGCCAGGGGCAAGTGCAGGGAGGCTTAGGACTGGGCCAGAGTTTCCCCTGCCTTAGAGTCCTTTTTTGACTGGAGGTCAGTCATTGGTGGAGGTCTCTGGATTGATTGCTTCTGAGGTCAGAGCAGGCTAATGAAGAGGCTAAAAAAACTTCTGGATTTAGTAGGAGACTCTTTCCTCAAACCAGTGTCACCAAGCCCACCACAGAAGCGTCAGTAGACAAACGGCTTCGAAAGAAGAAAACAGATCTCTTGGACCTTTGTCGAGAGGTGGGGATAAACTGCCTGTTTTTCACAGTTGGCGGAATTTGCCCTCTCCAACCTAAAATGTATTTTGATTTCTTTTAAAGATCATATTTCAGACAAGGATAGTTTTTTATTTCAGTATAGTTCACAGAGAATGATATGTGAGTTTCAGGTGTATAATATAGTGACCAGACAACGACTGTTACGAATGACAACCGAGATAACGCATCTCTACTATTCTGATTTTTCTCCATTTATTAGAGCTCTCTCAGTAAAATCTCCCCCTGAAAGCAGTATTCTAGAAGACCTGTCTGAGTGCAAGATTTCTATTTTATCATTAATAGACTGACGATATTTTCTGTGGGGAGTCATCTACACACCTCTAGTTACATGGACATAAATATTAAAACAGTGAAACTTTATGGTAGTTCTTTGGAATATAAAGAGAACAATTCATTTTGATTATTTAGAATTTGGACTTTTTTTTTTTTTAAGATTTTATTTATTTATTTGTCAGAGAGAGAGAGAGAGCACAAGCAGAGGGAGCCACAGGCAGAGGGAGAAGCAGGCTCTCTGCTGAGCAAGGAGCCCAGTGCGGGGCTCGATCCCAGGACTCTGGGATCATGACCTGAGCCGAAGGCGGACATCTGTCATGTCCTGTGG
Source organism: Ursus americanus (assembly GCF_024610735.1). NCBI lineage: Eukaryota > Metazoa > Chordata > Mammalia > Carnivora > Ursidae > Ursus > Ursus americanus. The sequence continues at coordinate 34,859,507 of NC_142150.1, read as the reverse complement.
GCTGCTGGGTTCAAGCAATCCATTTACCTAGCTTGAAGTGAGGACACCTGCTCTGGGCCTCAGGTGCCAGAGGACAAAGGTTCGAGAAGGTACTCCAGGGACAGGTTAGATCCCCAAGGAGGCTAGCTCTGAGGGATGAGCGTGCAGCTGGGGGAACAAGTCAGAAGGAAGAAGGTGGATGACAGGGACACCTGGGGAAGGTCACATTGCAGAGGATACTGTGAAATCAGAGGACTCTGATGATTGTCAAGACCAAGGTGACTGGTCTTCTGGTCTGAGCACAATTCCACTGTGTGGAGGGGTGTCCCCTGCCCCACCACCAAGCAGTTCTCAGGACACCAGCTGGGTGTCCTACTCTATAACTCACTTCTGACACCATCTACCTGGAGATAGCGTCAGATCCCACAGATTAAGGGCCTGGTCCCACAAGACTGTTTCCCCGGCACACATGTCCCGCCTCCCCTCAGAGGTCAGTCTCGAGTCCAGGCTGCTTCTGACCAAATGGCTAGGAATCAGAGGTTCCCATGACCCCTTCTTCGGGCTCAATTACTTTGCTAGAGTGACTCACAGAACGCAGAAACATTTTCCTTCCTAGATGACCAGTTTATGATGAAAGGTTATAAAGCAGAACAGCCAGAGGGAAGAGAGGCCAGGGCAAGACATGGGGGAAGGGCACAGGGCTTCCCACCCTCTCTGGGCACGCCACCCTCCCCACACCTCCACCTGTTCTCCAGCCCAGAAGTTCTCTGAACCCCGCCCTTTGGGGTTTTTATGGAGGCTTTATTACATAAACACAATCGATTAAATCATCGATTAAACTGGAGCCATTCTCCCCTCCAACCCTTTAACCCCAGGGTTGGCTCCCCTGCCTACAGCACGCCCACCCCCGTCCTTAGGAGCCTCCAAAAGCCATTTCATTAACATAACAAAAGACATTCCAAGGGTTTTGAGAGCTGTGAGCCAGGCACTGTGGACAAAGACCAGTTATATATGAGAAATATATCTGAAGGATCAAGTATCTTTTTCTTATAAATCACAATAGCACAGTAGTTGTGCCCCCAGGAACTAACCAGAGACCTTCCAGCCAGACAGGGGTCCTGAGCAAGCATGCTAGGTGGGAAGAATCTGGGATTGGGGGACCAAGGATTGATGCAGAACAGCCAGCTAAGGGGGCCCAACGGTGCCTGGTGGAGCCATAAAAGAGGCATGGTTGGCGGGCAGGGGAAGGAGAACCCAGATTCTGGTCTGTGGGACGAGCCGACAGATTGCCCCTCAAAAGCTCAGTTTCGGGGCGCCAGGGTGGCACAGCGGTTAGGCGTCTGCCTTCGGCTCAGGGCGTGATCCCGGCGTTATGGGATCGAGCCCCACATCAGGCTCTTCCGCTATGAGCCTGCTTCTTCCTCTCCCACTCCCCCTGCTTGTGTTCCCTCTCTTGCTGGCTGTCTCTATCTCTGTCGAATAAATAAATAAAATCTTTAAAAAAAAAAAAAGAAAAAAGAAGAGCTCAGTTTCGATATACACGCTCAGTAAGGTGGCCCCACTTGTCACCTTGTAAAAAAACTGACAGCAGGAGGAGCCTTTGCAAGCTCATAGTAAGAGCTCCCATTCACTGAGAACCCCTGTGGCCCGAGCACTGTTTCCAGGACGTCGCATGAGCTGTCCTGCTGAAATCCTCTCAACCACCCCACCGGGGAAGACTGACATCTTTTCACAGTTGAGGAAATGGAAGCCAAGGGGGTTGAGTGACTTGTCGCGCAGAAGGTCGCACAGCATAAGGTGGCCAAGCTGGAAGAATAGCCGAGTGCACTTTCTAAACCCCAACCCCAGGGAAATAGGACTTTCTCAGCTAACCCAGGGTACAGTATGAAGCTGTCGGGTCCAACTTCTTCATGTTACAGATAGGAAACGGATTCGCGGAGGAGCTCCAAGCCACGCCACGGGCTCGAGGCAGAGCTGGGATGGGTTCCCAGGGCCCTGCTCCAAGGCTCCGTGGTCTCCTTCCTCTGTTAGCACCCAGGAAGCCCGGCCTGAACCCCTGTAGACAGGACACATGGACATTCTCCCATCCTTTCCTGAGGCCTCACCCTTGGCCCTGTCTCTACTTTACAGGCCCCAAGCTCCTCTTATCAAAAATGGGAACTCTGAGACCTTTTCCTTCTCTGCCCTGTGGTCATCCCCTCTATCTCAGACACACCCAGGACCGCCCTGGCTCCCATTTTGTCCTCTGCTAACCAAGAGGATCTCTCGTACGACCTTGACCCTGGGCTTACATCCGTATGTCGTTCTGGCTGTCTTTGTCCTGTCTTCTCAGTAACGAAGTTTCTGAAAGGATCTGGAGCTTTGGAACCAGCCAGAAGCCCCTGGGCTCTGTGCTGGGGTCACCTGAGTTCCAGGGCTCCCCTCTTCTAGGAGCATAGACTAGAGCTCATGTGTGGAGACGGAGTCACTGGCGCTGGGTTCCCATCCAGTGCTCCACTGTGACCCTGGGCGAGTTACAGACATTGAACTTGAGTTTCCTCACCATAATACAGAGGCTAATAGTGGTGAGTTTTCATAACCCTTACCATTATTAGCTGACACAAAGATAGTGCTTTCTGTGTGCTAGGCCCTGCTCTAAGCCCTTAATAGAAATTAGTCCTCACATAACCTCTGGGAAGAAGTCTGTTATCATTCTCATATGGAAGCACAGAGAGGTTAAGTTACTTGCATAAGGTTACACAGCTAGAGAATGGCAAAGCCAAGATTTACTGAGGGGCGGGGGGCTCCAGAGTTCATGTCACCCTACACTGTGCTGCATGGACTAATGTGTGTCAAGCCCTTAACACAAGGTGGCACGGGGTAGGTGCCCAGGAAAGTCTTCAGGTTGCTCGAAGTCTGGAGGACCTTCTACTGGTTCCTGGCAACCTGTCATTCCAGCCCCTGAATTCTTTCTTTTTTAAAAGTTTTTTTTTTTTTATCATGGTAAAGTACACAATATTTACCAATCTAACCCTTTTTATCTTTTTAAAGATTTTATTTATTCATTTGAGAGGGAAGTCGGGGAGAGGGAGAGGGACAAGCAGACTCCATGCAGAGCTGGGAGCCTGACGAGGGGCTTGATCCCAGGGCACCGAGATCATGACCTGAGCTGAAACCAAGAGTCAGATGCTTCACCAGCTGAGCCACAGCCCCCCCTTCTTTTTCTTTTCTTTTTATTGTATCTCTCTGAGAAGAGAGACGTTAGCTGAACCCACTGTGCTCATCATTTTACCGTATAGGTAAATGAAACCATTACGCTGTACACCTTAAATGTATACAGTGATGTCTATCAATTATTTTTCAACAAAATTGGAAAAAAGTTAATTTTCAAAAACCAAAAAAAAGCAGAGAGAGTCCCTAGAGCTCGTCTAGTCAAACTGGACCCCGTCTTCAATGAGGAAACAGGCCCAGGGTGAGGGCCGGGATCCGACTTTGGGGCCTCCCAGGCCAGTGTTCTTCTGTGACTCTTCCATGAATCTGTGGCTCGGTCACCAAGTGAGTGCCGGTGCTGCCTGTGTCCATTCACGGTCCTACCCGGGAGTGCAGCAGACGGTGCGTGGGGGCCCGCGGTGAGGTGGGGAGAGGAGGGGCCAGACCAGGGCCCTAGGAGGAAACCAGTCTTTTCAGAGCAGTGTGTCTTGGAGCAGAGCTTGACCCCTTCTCTTGCACAGGAGAAACCCCCCTACAACCTCAAGGCCTTCCACCTGCGCATCGACTTCCCTGAGGACTATCCGTTCAAGCCCCCTACGGTGACATTCACCACCAGGATCTACCACCCCAACGTGGGCCACAACGGACGGGTTTGCCTGCCCATCACCAGCCGTGAGAACTGGAAGCCTCACACCAAGACCTGCCAAGGTGGGGCTGGGCCTCGCCTAACAGGAGGGACTGATCCTGGATATGGGGTCATGGGACTGTTTTGGAGTCAGGAAAGCCCCAAAGAGAGGAGATAAAAATTGCGGGTCTCAACAGAGCCTGCCTTTGGATAGAAGGGATGCGTCCTGAGGTCCTGGGCTGGCTGACCTGGTCCTGGCCTGGCTCTTCTACCAGGGCAGGTGCGACAGAGCCGCGTGGCTATGGCTCATGGAAGAGAGAAGCAGTGGCCTGTAGAGGGAAGGGCTCTGCTGCTCTGTCTGCGGACCTTGGTGAGGTCTGTCCCTTCCCAGGCTCAGTGCCCTAAATGACAGTCGAGGGGACTGGCCCGATAACGGCAGTACACATCGAGTAAGCACTGTGAGCACTGTGCTGGGAGCTTCTCACACTGACTGCACCCCATCCCAGCAAGCCCATGTGTGGTGCTCTCATCGCCCACTGAGTAGGTGAGGACCCCGGGGCACGTGGCAGGTAAAGCACTTGCCTACGGTCATACAGCTGGCAAGTGGCCAAGCTGGGATTCGAAGCCGGGCTTGGCTGACTCTAGAACAGCACCACCCAGCAGAACGTTCCGCAGTGATGGAAATGTTCTATAGCTGCACAGTCCAATTCCCAATTCCCACATGTGGCTACTGAGCACCTGAAAAGTGGCTAATGTGATGGAGGAACTGAATTCCTCATTGCAGTTAATTTTAATGCGTTTCAACTTAGATATCTACATGTATCGGATAGTGGCTACCTTGTATATTAGACGGTGCATTTCTAGAGCCCATGAGTGCAATCTACGTGCAGTCTGTCCTGCTTCTGGACCAGCTCAGGAGTGCTTTTTTTTTGTTAATTAATTAATTAATTACTTTTTTAAGAGAGAGAGAGAGTGTGTGTGTTTGCACGAGTGGGGGTAAGAGTGGGGGGAGGAAGAGGGGGAGAATCTCAAGCAGACTCCCCACTGCGAGAGGAGCCTGACTCGGGGCTTGATCTCGTGACCCTGAAATCATGACCTGAGATCACGAGCTGAGCTGAAATCAAGAGTCAGAGGCTTCACCCAGGCTGAGGCACCTGGGCGCCCCCACCAGCTCAAGAGATCTTAGCCTGGGGAACAAGGATCCCCGGGGAGAAGGTGGAGGGGTCCCCGGGGACTGTGGAACATGTCGAACGGCATATTTGTGCGTGTTCATACGGGTACATGGACCACTGCCTTCACCGGGTTCCCAGAGGCCTCTGTGAAAGATCGGGAGCCATGGGGCAGTAGTGGTTTCCAGTCTTTAGGCTCAGAACCCTTTTGCCCAAATAAAACTTGATTTATTGAGAATCCTAATATCAAACAGAAAAACAGAGAAGGGAGTGGGACCCCGAAACCCCATTTATCTCATTGACCCCCATGATGGGAAGCTTCTCTGAAGCCACAGAACGTAGTTTGAAAGCTCTGGTGTAGCCAGTCAGGGCTTTGGGCGTCATCAGTGAGGAACGAGGGGCACTTGGCTCGTCATAGAGTCAGCCTCATCCTGAGAGATGGAACCTCCTTGGGAGTCCCCCGCGGAGTGAGTGTGGAATGCCGGGAGATCTGCGGTGGGCTGCCATCGCCTGCTTCCCAGGATTTTTCTCTCATCCTGCTGTCCTGATCTGGCCTCTCTCCCCAGTCTTGGAGGCCCTCAGCGTGCTGGTGAATAGACCGGACCTGGAGCAGCCGGTTCGGGTGGAGCTCGCCGATCTGCTGGTACAGAACCCTGAGCTGTTCACCCGAGAGGCCAGAGACTTCACCCTCAAGTATGGAGCAGACCGACCCTCCTGACCGTTCTCACCCCTCTCTGAGCAGGAGCCTCTGCGTGATGGACGGACACTTCTCATGGACTGGGGGCCAGAGCCCCCTCCTTTGTTCCGTATTTTCCTTCATAGATTATTAGTCGTGTGTGTGTGTGTGTGTGTGTGTGTGTGTGTGTGTGTGTGTGTGGTGTGGGCCCATGCCCAGTTCACCTGGCCGCAGGTGGGCTTTTCCTGGTCTCTTTCTCTGCCCCAGAGCCAGAGGAATTCACCACGGGACAGTTAGGGGCCAGCTCTCCAGCGCTCTAGGGCATGGAAATCCTGGTCTCACTAACTGCTCCTTCTTACAGACACAGGTCATCTCCCAGGCCAGTGGGCAGGAAATGGGCAGGAAATGAGCCCAGAACCAACCAGAATCCCCGCAGGGCCCAGGGATCAGGGGGCAGAGGGCACGTGGGGAATATGCATGGGGGGCAGGGCACTCAGAATCATATTTACAATTGAGTGATTTGTTTATTGAGTGACTGAAGTCGGCCCCACTGCTAATGGGTACTACAGGTCTAGATTTAGGTGCTAAACCTTTCCTTCTCCACTGATAAATCACAAAATGAAGAATTTCCATCCCGGAAATCTGACTACATAGTTTGGTTTTGTTTTTTAAAATTATTACTTATTTGAGAGAGAGAGAGAGCGCACACATGAGTAGGGAGAGGGGCAGAGAGAGAGGGAGAGAATCTCAAGTAGACTCCCTGCTGTGCGTGGAGCCTGACACAGGCTCCATCTCATGACCCTGAGATCACGACCTGAGTGGAAACCAAGACTCAGGCTCTCAATCAACTGAGCCACCCAGGTGCCCCTGACCACGTGTTTTAAACTCTTTTTTTTTTCCTTTTTCTAAAGATTTTATTTATTTGGAAGAATGCATGCACAAGCGGGGGGTGGGGGGCGGGCGGCAGAGGGAGACGGAGAGAGAATCTCAAGCAGATTCTATGCTGAGCGTGGAGCCCAATGCGGGGCTCGATCCCAGGACTCGGAGATCATGACGTGGGCCCAAACCAAGACTCAGCTGCTTAACCGACTAAGCCACCCCCTGACTACATGGTTTTAAGACCACTTGCAATCCCATTAGGTTGCCGGTTTCTGGGGGCCAGCCTTCAGGCTGGGAGGAGTGCCCTCCCCAGCTTCCAATCCAGGGGGACCACAGAAACCATCTGCTTGTCCACCCATTAAAGTCACAGATGAACTTGGAGCCTGGCTGAGTGTTCGCTGAGAGGACGGGTGGTTTCGCCAGGAGAAGGTGAGGCTGAGGGTTAGCTGCTGTCTACTGTCTACCCCAGAACAGACGGCTCACGGGGCTTCAAGCCTCGTGTAACCCCGAACACTGTGGGGAAAACTGGCCTGAGGGACTAGGCTGTCAACCTGTCCACAGAGGGGAGGAGCACCCCTATTTTACAGACGAGGCAACTGAGGCACGGAGTGCTGCGGTGGATGGCCGCGTCTGCTCTGCCCGTCGGGGCCCGGTCCAAGCCCTCGGCCGCGTGCCCAGCCAGCTGGGTTTTGTTCCTCTGTTGCGCATGAGCTGTTCTCGTCAGCACCCACGCTCCGAAGGGCTGATGAAGGCAGACAGGCCTGTTAGCAGGAAGTTTTAAGCAGCTCAGGGGCTCGTCTCTAATGAACAATGGAACAGCAAAAACAAGCCAGAACTCCAGCCGGCACAGAGGGATTAACTTCACCCGAAGGAAGGACGTTCAGGCAGCTGCAGACTAAGCTGCTGGGAAGCTGCCGCTTGTCAGGGACGGAGTGCGGGGTGTCTCCCCCAGGCCCTGCTAACCGAGTTCGAGATTTCCAGAGAACCTTCTGTCCCAGCACCCAATCTGGGGAAGTGTGGAAAGAGGGAAGAGAATCAGGAAAAGCGCCACCAATGGCTCGAAATGTACAGATGTGCTTACTTCTGGCCTGACTTGCCGAACGCTTAAAGTGACAGGCACTGGGCAAGGCTGTCGGCTCGTTTCATTATCTCATTCAACCCTCACAACACCTCCATCAGGTTTGGACTCCTGTTATCCCTGTTCAGATGGTAAACTGAGGCTCAGAGAGGTTAACTCACTGGCCCAAGGTCACACAGCTGCTTAGCAGGGCCATTGCCCTTTCCCAAATGCCCGTCCCGGTTGTTGAGAAGATCGTGTCGGGTGAGGAACCCTGGCAGCCGGGGTTTATTATTCCAGAGGGAGTGAGGTTCCCGGGCGGGGGATGGAGGGTGCACTGAGGGGCCAGACAGGATTTTATAAAAGTACTTTTAATGCATTTAAGACTGGTGCCACCTGCCCTGGCTCGAGCCCCAGCTCTGCCCACCTCCACCCACAGGGCCGGTCTGCTCCTCATTTCTTCTTGGTCTTCACCAGCCCCTTCTGCACAAGGCTGCGGTACAGCTCCTGGATGTAAGTGTAGACGCACTTGGAGTCCGGCACCGCCAGTCGCACCATGTCGTCCACCTCCAGCAGCTGGGCACAGTCGGCCAGTTTCCTGAGGGGTGGGGGGTGGGAATGGCTGAGCAGCCCAGCTAAAGCTGACGGATGTGGCCGCCCCGGGGGGCGGGGACAGCCCAGCCAGAATGAAACCCACAGAATCGTGTATGTTGGAGCCGGGAGGTCATCTAGGCCGACCAACCCATTGTGCAGATGAGGTCAGTGAGCCCCTGCCAGTCCCAACTCAAATGCAGCTTGGTCTGATCTGGCCAAAGCACACGTATGTCAAGGCCAAAGGGAGTGACACAGCTGGGACTCAATCCCAGGCTTGCCTCTGGCATCCTTGCCCTGAAGCTGGGTCTCGGCAGTCCCAGCCTATCAGACTGCCATGGGTGCTGGCAGTGGGAGAATCCAGGGTCCCAGCAGAAACCCCCTCTTGGGGCAGAGACAGCTAGGCTGAGACCCAAGCCGGACTGGTCTGAGAGCAGGGGGAGGGGCACAGGCTGGAGGATTTCCAAGAACGGGACATGCTCCCTGCAACCAGTGCGGTGATCTCCACTCCTGGGGGTGGGTCAGGGTGCTGTCCCCCTACACATGAGACGCTTCATTCCCACTTGGCCTGAGGAGTGGCGGGGCCGGGCTCCTCTGGCAGCACAGCTGATTGGGGGGGGGGGTGCGAGCACTAGCTGTTCCCCTGCATCCCAGGATTCCATGGGAATCCAGTGAGTTCTAGAACAGGGGCAGCGGGAGGTGATGGCTGGGGCAGGGGCCCCCTTACTTCGCACAATCTTCACACCAAACCCAAAGAGAAGGGAAGTCAGCTGCCAAGAGTCACAGAGCTAAGAAGGGGGGGCAAGATTCGAATTCAGCAGGTCAGCCCCTCCATCCTGTGGCCCCATGCATCCCTACCAACAGCCCTCCCTTTTCACTGCTGCCTGATGCCTCCTGGCAGGCTGGTCCTTGTCACCTGATTATTCATTTTGCCTGCCCCAGGCTCTGCCTGGCTTGGAACCGAGGCAAGGCAGCTGCAGGAGGACAATGACCTATGTCCTGCAGGCCAGGGACACTGGGTTCCTGGCACTCAGAGCTCTCGACTGGCAGTGTCACATCCATGTCACGGCTCTGCCAGGGCCCTCCTGTATGAACCTAGGACATCGAGGGACCTCACTACTCACACCCGCGCTCTAAGACTGCTGAGAGGACAGAAGGAAATGACCCAAGGAAAGCTCTTACAGGACGCCTGGCACCTATTCACCCTCGATTCACGGGGCTGGTCGTCAACATTAAAGGTGCTTCTGAACCAGAGCAGGACCTGGCACTCCTGACCCCCTCGGCTTTCCACCCCAGGGCATGCATTCCATTCCTCACAGGAAAATGTGAAACTGGAAGGGATCTTCTGGAATATCAAGCCTGGTGGTTTTCAGATTCCATCCTTTGTGCCCTAGGGATCCATATATGTGCCTCGGGGAGCGTCTTGGGAAGAGTGCTGGGCGCTGAGCTGGCATGCTCCAGGAACCCCTCCCAACCTAGAAAGGTCCCCTTTTGAGTGATGACATTGATCACAACTCCACATCCATCTTCTCATTTTGCCCCTGGGGGACACGCGGGCCCAGAGAGGGGAACGTGCTTCCCCAGGCCTGGTCTAGATCAGAGGGCTCCGTGTTCCAGCCCCAATGCTGACGTCCCCAGTGACTCCCTCCCTGTCCCAGGGCTTTGGAAGTGCCCTCATCTGTCCACTCTGGGGCCTCAGAGTTGACCTCAATCTTCTGCATAATTGATTTCTACTAGGTGGCTCAGAAGCCTCGGGGGGGGGGTGGCTCGAGAGAAGGGGTGCTCCTGGCATGTGCTCCTTGGGAGCCCTAAGGCCATCAGGGTGCATTCAGGCCTCCCAGTAGGTAGGGACAGAGGCCTCCAGCTGAGGCCAGCTCTCGTGCTTTGGTGGGGAGAGCACCTCCCCTTCCACCACCACCGGGCAGCCGCATCTTTGCCTCTCAGGTTCTTCTTCGGGCCTCGCTGTTCCTCACACTCTTCCTGCTTTTCCAATACCCCGTTCTCCATCCCACCACCACCACCCCTGGCATCCAGCTGTATGAGCCTCAGCAAGAAATCCCCCTCCAGATTCCAAAGTGGCGAATAATTACCGTAAAAGCTGTGGTATCATCCATCATCATATAGGAACGACAGCTCAGAAAAATTTTTGGAGCGTTTACTGTGGGCGAGGCACTGCTCTAGAGACTTCACCTAATCACCTACTTAATTCTCACAGTAGCCGTGCGGACGAGGAAACGTCGCGCCCATTTTACAGATCAGGACGTGAAGGCTCAGAGAGGTAAAGGCGCCTGTTCAAGAGCACACCGCTAAGAAATGGCCGTGTCAGACCAGCCGCGTCTAAACAGCAGGCCTGCCACTTGGCTACGGCCTGCGTTCTCTTCGGGGCACCGCCCCGTGCCCCCTGCCCCCTGCCCCCCGCGTTACATTTCACACGGAGGGGTGTGCTTATGACCCATCTCGCCCTTTAGACTCTAAGCCGCGACAAGCAGGGATTTTGCCCGGTTCGCCCACGGCTGCGACCTGACACAGTTCCTGAGGCTCGAACAGCGTCTGTTGGATTCGTGGCCGTGACCCTGTGGCTGGCTGAGCCGCCCGCTACTCCAGGTGTGAATCCAGCGCGCCTGCGCCCCTGCACGCTCCGGAGCGGCTCCCTGAGCTCCCCCCACCACCGCGCTCTCCGTGCTCCCCGGGGCGCATCTCCCAAGCCCCCCCCCCCCCCCGGCCCCCGGTCAGTAGCTGCGGCTTACTCTGCGGTGGAGAAGGCCAGGGTGAAGTTGTGCCGGCGCTGCGTGGGCTCCAGCGCGGCGTAGTCGAAGGCGTCGGGGAAGAACTTGTGGATGAGGGCGCAGAAGGCCATGCCGCTGCTCCAGCTCGAGGAGAAGTTCTGGATGTCCACGTGCTGCGGGCGAGCGGGGCCCCGAGCGGGCCTCGGTGAGCGTCCGGCCCAAGGGCCTGCGCCTTGCCCCTCGGGCTCTGCGCCACCCAGCCCCTCCCCGGCCCTGCCGCCCTGGGCGAGGGTCGCTGCCCCGGCCCACCTCGTAGTTTCTGGTCATGGCCCGGCACCACTCCAGAAGCATGTTCTTGACACCGCCAATGGCCGCCCCGGCTGCCTTCGTGTTTCGGAACAGGGCCGTGGGGCCCGACGCTGCCCTGCGAGGGGAGGCATGGAGAAGGCCCGGCCAGGGAGGAGTGAGCTCATAGGACGCCCCAGATAGCAGTCTTCCCACCCGGGCCTGGACTGTTCCCATGCTCTCAGGGCCCCCGCCCCGCCGACCGGCCCGTGTTTCCTGGGGCAAGCCCAGCCTGCACCCTACCCGCCAAACTTGTCCACGATGGCTTTGCGGTTCTGTGCTCGGGGCCCCCGCGGCCGGGCAGGGGCTGACACCCTGCGCTCTGGTGGCTTCTCTTTCTTCTTCTCTTGGGAGGGAGGGGGCTCTGTAGGACTCTGGGGCACGTCACTGGGTGAAGACTCACTATGGAGAAGGTTCAGAGCAGTGTGAGAGGGGCTGGGATCAGCCCCTCCAGGACACAAGGAGTGGGCAGGGAGCCCGGCTAGGGTGGGAGCTCCCTGCAGTCAAATGAGGCTTACCAAGTTGTGGCCCCCACTCCCGGCACACCTCTCCTCTGTGCCCAGCACTGGGAGGGGATCGAGGCAGAATAATGAGGCTGTCTCACTTTGGGGAGCGTGTGGTCTGGTGAGATATGTGTGCAGAGCTAAGACAAGTCTGAGGTCTGACCTGAGTTTGAATCCTGGCTTTGCCTCTTATTTGCTGTGTGATCTTGGGAGTGTCATGTCACTTCTCTGAGCCTCAGCCTCCTCATCTGGAAACTGGGGACAAGAAGAGCTACCTGCCAAGGGGGCTCTAAGGCTGAAGAAAGAAGGGAAGTGGAGAGCATCCAGCCAAGCCTGCCACATGACGGCCCGTGTGAACACGCACCCGTTACCTTTCCCTGAGAAACTGGCACGGAGGTGAATCTCAGGTCAAGACAAAGGATGATTCTTCCAATGAGTCAAGCTGGACAATTCAAGAAGGTTCTTGCTGTATCCAGCACCCGTTGGGTATCAGGCACGGTGCTCAGTGCTCTCCGCTGTTCTTTTAAAAGTAATCCCTATGCCCAGCATGGGGCTCAAACTCACGACCCTGAGACCAAAAGTTGCATGCTCTACCGACTGAGCCAGCCAGGCGCCCCATGTCCTTTTTACCTTTTATGCCATGGAAGCCTCACACTAATCCTATGAGGTACGATTACGGCACCTGCTTCACAGAAGAGAACAGTGACATGGCCAAGGTCACACGGTTGGTACGTGGCAGAGTCATTGCCTGAACTCAGCCTTTCTGCTCACGCTCTGTGGGCAGTGCTCATGCCACGGAAACGTGCTCAGGGACGAGACGAGGAGCCCCATGAAGATCTACTGAGGACGCCAAGGAGGAGGCTTTAGCGGTGGAGGGGGAAATGGTCCCTTTGCTCCCAGCCTCTGGCTCCTCTGGTTTTCTGGGCTCTGCCCTGGGATTGGGGGCTGAAAGCCAGGAATCCTGGACTATCTCTAGATCAAGGGCCAGGGAGACCCAGGCCCAGGCGATGGTAGACTTTGAAGGGAGTGCGTGGTAGAGGGCGTTGGAACGGGGGCCCCAGAATTTGACATTACCTGGCGGAAGGACTGGTCTCTCCGGAAGCTTCCGTGTCTGGACCCAGCCCATCTGGAAGGAGGGAAAGGGGGGGGGAGCTGGAGCTATCTTGACATGCTATCTGCACACCCCCTCAGGGTAGCAACCACAGCGCCCCACGGGCCATTGGGCTCACTCACCTGGGCTGAGGCCACTGCCCTCCTCCGTGGGGCTCTCGAGCCATTCCTCAGGGGAGCTGGGAATCACCCCTGCTCCTTCCTCCGACTCTGCCTCCACACCCTGGTCCTGCTCTTCCTTGGGACTACCTGGCTCCTGGAACAGACATGATCTGTGTGGGCTCATGGTTCCACAGGCACCTGCCCGAGGCTTTGTGAGGGCTTCAGAAAGATCCAGAAGGCAGCCTGGGGCCACCGCGCTGCACCCCCCACCCCAGGCTCTTGATGTCTTTGGGAAGACTAGACTTTCCCAAAGGAATAAAGCCGGCGGGGGGGTTGGGCTTACTTTCTGGGGTGCAGAGGACTTCAGAACACTGGGGGGCCTCCTCCCTCCTCTCCTTTGCCTCACTCACCGCCTCCTCCTTCCCGTCAGCCTCCCGAGGTTCAGCGCCAGCCTCCCCTTCCACGGCGGCCTTCGTCTGAGAGTCTGACCTGGCCTCTGGGGCACCGGCTTTCTCCTGGCCTTCAGCCGCGGGCTCCTCTGTCTTGCTGCTCTTCTCCTGAGAGGCCGTTGTGGCCTCCTCCTTCCCGTCAGCCTCCCTGGCTCCGGTCTTGGCCTCCTGCTCCCCGGCAGCCTGCTTGGGCTCAGCCTTGGCCTCGTCATTCACACAGGCTTCCTGCCTAGATTGGGGCTTGGCCTCCTTCTCGTCAGCTTGCTGCTTCTCAGAGGCCAGCGTGGTCCCCTGTGCTTCCTCAGCCTCCTTGGGGGCAGGTTGGGTCTCTTCCTTCCCACCATCCTCCTTGTGAAGTTCAGCCTCCGCTTTGGACTCCACCTTGACCTCATCCAATCCATTGGCTTCCCCCGGAAGTTCAGGAGAAGTGCAGTCCTCGGCTGGTGCCCTTTCCTGCTTTCCGGCTCCAGCTGGAGGCCCCTCTTTGACACTCGTCTCGGTTGTGCCTTTGGCCTCCTCTGCGGGGTCTCCACCTCCCTGCATCACGGGGGCCTCCGGGGCTGGGGAGACCGTGGTCCCATCCGCAGAGGGCTTCTCTTCCTTCTGCTCCATTTCTGGAAAGTGGAGGCAAGCAGCCCTGGTCACGCCCCATTCCTGCGCCAGGTGAAGACCCCGCCCTCAGAGACCACTGGCCTGGGAGTCTGGAGGCCTGCTGCTCAGTCCTGGGTCCCCCATGGTGCCACCGCTTGGACATGTGACGGGAGCATCCGCGTTCCCTGTGGTAAAATGAAGGGGTCCAGCACGGCTTCCCCACAGGTGAGGTGTTGGGCCACATGGACTTGGCCTGGGATGGTGTTCACCTAACAGCCCCCCGCAGGCTGTGGCTTGGGCTTTAAAGAACATCAGATCACATAATGCCTTTTCAAGGATCTTGCCTCTTTCTGATTAAGGCAATGAAATGGTGAAAATGGGGTCCTGGCATCGGGAACACTTCTCCCCTTTTAATGCATGTAGTAGCTAACTTGGCTCGGAGCCCAAAGCAGGGAGAAGTATCTAGATAGAGTCTAATAGTGCTGCCTTGTTTCCGTTGTATTTCTTTTTACGGTTACTTTCTATTTCTGGCCGGTGATATTGAGTTTCCATTTCCAATAGTGATATAAACTTTCTTTTAAAAATATATTTGTTGAATTTAAAAATAAGTTAATTCAAAGGAAAGCATTCGGGAAAGCAGGACACAGGTGGTACAGATGTGCTTAAATCCCGGGGGTGGCGTGAAAATGCTTGAAATTTGGGAAAGCCTGGGCCAGCTGGTCTCTGGGGCTCTGCCAGCTCCGCCAGCTGCCACGGCTCTGTCCCAGCTCAGCCAGTGGTTCTCAGAAAAGGTGGGCCTGGACCACGTTTATTTTGGTGAAGAATAGAAACGTACTCTCCCTCACCTCTGCCAGAGAAATCTGACCCTCTTACTGCCAGGGATGGGGCGGGGAGGAGGGGAGGGTGTAATACCTTGACCTGAGCTTTCCTATTCCAGTACTGTATATACTGTAGGGTCTACAAAGACAGGTGGGCGGGGGGCGGGGGACAGGGCCAGCTGCATCCCCCTGCCCTTCTTGGGTGTCTGTTTACAAAGAAATCAATCCTCAAGTAGTGTTCAGGGCATGACTCAGGCAGTAAGAGAAGGAGGTACTCCTGTCACTGGCTAAAAATACCTCCTGCCCTCTGCCGTGCCATCATTCTGGGTGACAGTACCCAGGGCACCTGGGCAGCTGGGACAGAGGCAGGAAGATAGGTGGACTGGTGACAGGGCTCGGATTCCTGCCACCGGCTCGGGTCTTACTGCCCCCAGTCCAGAGTCCTCGGGGTTCCTGGATTCGGTGCCCCCACGGTTTCCGAGGAAGCAGGCTGGGATTTGCAAAGATGCTCACACTGTCCGCCCACTCCGCTCCTCCCGCCAGAGCCCCTTCATGGTTCAGCAGTTCCAGCCGTGTATTAGCTGGGAGCCAACCAGACGGAGATGGAATGCACATCAGCGGGGAGCCAGGAGGCCACGGAGCCAGACTGACCCCATCTCTTACTCGCTCACTCTGAGACCGGAGCAGACCCTTTGCTTCTCGAATCCTCAGTTTCTACTGACAATGACAGGATTGGTCTAGATCAGATTTTCCAAACTGTTCTGTGGAAAACTGGGGTCTTCTAAGACATTAATAGGAGCTGGGGTCAGGGAAATGTATTCTCTGGCGGAGGCTGTTCCAGAAACAGCCTCCTCTTTACCCTTTTAGAGATACACAATTTCATTAGCACAGAACGGGGTTTTAGACACTCCATAGTAAAGAAACCTTAACTTTGCTTAGCTTTATTTAACTCACTGTTCCCCAAACCTATTTGACCGTGGATTTACTTTTTCTTGCTTTCTTTTCTTTTTGCTTTGCTTTTCCTGAGACGCGCCTACCGCCATCTTGAGCGATGCCCTGTCTCCCAGAGGCAAGTATGGCAGACGCTGGCCTAAATGACCCACACAACCCCAAACTCCGTGCTCGCTTTGGAAGGTGGTGTGGAACAGGGGTGAAAATCATCAAGTCTGGAGTCTTCCCACTGTTTACTAATTGTGTGATCTTGAGCAAGCTACCTGCCCTCCCCGTGTTGTGATGTGTAGAGATAAAAATCACCCTGTGGGGTGCTGGACAGTTAAGGAAGCCAATGCATAGAAAGTGTTTTGAGGTGTGCCTGGCATGAAGGGAGCACTCAAGACTTTCTTGTATTATTATTGTTATTATCATATTATTATTAATTTTAACTAGGCTCCACACCCAACGTGGGGCTTGAACTCACAACCCTGAGATCAAGAGTCGCATGCTTTACCGGCTGAGCCAGCCAGGCGCCCTGAAGGGAGCCCTCAGCACACAGCAGCCCGTATGGCTGTAGGTTGGCCTCTGCCCATTAATGTTGGCCCTGACCCAGCCACGAGGGCATTTCGTTGGTAGACAAGGCAAGGAGGACTGAACGCCAGTAAGATGACAACAAGCCCCTTTTATACCTCAG
This sequence comes from Ursus americanus, assembly GCF_024610735.1. NCBI lineage: Eukaryota > Metazoa > Chordata > Mammalia > Carnivora > Ursidae > Ursus > Ursus americanus. The sequence goes on along the minus strand of NC_142150.1, from coordinate 34,843,071 downwards.
AGGGCTGTGGTGCTTGGCTACGACTTAGCAGAGCGCTGTGGCCATCTTTCCTTTCATCTACCTGTTACACACTGCGGGGGGTGGGGGCGGGAGGGAAGGAAGGGGCAGGTGCACACACACGCACACACACGCACACACACACACACCTCGGCCGTCCTGTGTGTTCATCACCTCAGCTTTCCACACCCCCAGGCTTGTCATAAATAGATAAGGAGTGAAGAACCCCAGAATGTGAGAAGCCGGGGTAGCAGCACCCACCCCAACACTAACGATTCTCTAGCAGGTTTCCAGCTCACCCTGCGGGACCCTGCGGGACCTCACTCATTCCTTGCTCTAGCCCTTTGGAATAGGTGTTACTGGTCCCGTTTTGCAGATTAGGAATTGGGAGCCCCTTGAGTAAAGTCACAGGACCCACCCCAATGGTTAAAGGGCCCAACCATACCTAGAACCCGGGTCTCCTGACAAGCGGTCTGGTGCTTGTGCCAAAGGTGCTGCTCCCGCCAGCTCTGCAGCCAGCGTCCCTCCAGAGGCTCGAGCCCAGAGTGAGGGGCACCCCACTGGTGGGCGAGGGCAGCCGGGTGTGGCTGAGGAGTGCAGCTCTCTCTCTTCCACATGCACGGCAAGCCCTCTCCTCCCTCCATCCCTTCCTCTCCATCTCGCCTTCTCTTTCCTCCCCAGGAAGCCTACAGGCACCCTGTTTTGTATCCAAAGCAGCACTGCAGACAGCTCCCCTTCTCTCTCCGTTTCTCTCGGCCGGCTGGGAGAAAAAGAACCCAGGAGCTCGAGTTCCAAGCCCCAAATACTGTAGACGACACTTGATGGTTCTGTGAACACCTCCCTGACCCCCAGTCTGTCTGCTGGTGGTCCTGAGGCCATCGCTGTCTGTCCCCCATCCCAGCCAGTGACCCTCCCTTGGAGAAGACACTCTCAACTGCTTAGAGAGTCTGCCTCCCACCCCGACCAGACCAGACTCCCAAGGCCCTCTCTGCCCCCGTCAGGTCCTCCCGGGGGATGGCCACCTGCAGGCTACTCTGTGGGTGATCTCAAGTGGCCCAACACCCTAGAGCTAGCTCCCCGACCTGTAGCATCCAAAGAGAGTTGACAGAGAGGTGGAGAGGATTAGCAAAGAGCCGAGATTTCGCCAACTCTGGGACTCTGCGTGGAGGTTCCAGCCCTTGGAAGGTGGGAGAGGGGTTGGCAGCTGGAGGGGGGCACTTCAAAAGGGGCCCGGAGCTTCTCCTACCTGTGGGGCTTCTGCCTGGGGGCTTGGAGCTGTCTCCTTCCTCCAGCTGAGCGGCCTCACTCCTGGGCTGCCTTTAGCCTCAGCCAGCGGCCTCTAGCCCCCAGCTCTTCCGTCTGCCTGCCTCCCCCTTCCTCCCCCCTTCTACCCACCCCACCCCCACTTCAAGAGCCTTCAGCTGAAGAAGAGCATTGTTTACCGCCCTGTTGGTACAACACTTTCCCTTGGCCCAGGAGGCTCAGATTTCCCGTGAAGATCTGACAGGTGGCACCTTTCAATCACAGCCTGTCTTTCCTGCCCTGACCCCGGCGGTATCCATCCTGCGGCCACCTTTCTTCCCAATGTACTCGCCTGGCTCTGGTGACCCCGAAGACCATCTGTAGGCCCATGTGGAGGATGGTCACCAGCCCTCTGGCCTCGCCTGCCCATCCAGAGCCCAGGCTAGGCCTCCTCTGCTCCCTTTGCTCCCCTCACCCCATGTTCCTTTAAATAGTCCTTTACTCCTCCTCAGACAGAAACAGCTGCTGAAGGGTGGGCGGCAGAGGGGGTGAACGGGACAGCTGCCCACAGGGGGGTGTCTCGGGGCTCACACAGCACAGAGAGATGTGGAAGGGGAGGGGCGAACAGGTGAGGAGCCAGGGCCCAAGCCAATGGAGCACTGGGCTTAGGGTCTAGAAAATACAAGACTGAATTCTGTTTTAAGCTGAAGTGACTGGTACATGGGACACTCTGAGCTCTTCATACTGAATTGAGATTTTTTTTTAAGATTTTATTTTTAAGTCATCTTTATGCCCAACATGGGGCTTGAACTCACAACCCTGAGATCAAGAGTCACAGGCTTTGCCGGCTGAGCCTGCCAGGCGCCCCTGAATTGAGATTTTGCTCAGGAAAACAAATCCGTGTCTTCCCTTTGTGTCCTGTGATCTCAGAGAGGTACTACTTTGGGAGAATGTGTGCAGGGGACACCCCTATCGCTTAGGGAGCCTGGGGCTCTCCAAAACCACCTCCCCCAGTTCTTTCCACCTCAGTCACACTGGCCTCCTTCCTGTTCCTGAAATAAATCGATTCCTTTCCACACTCAAGGCTGTCAGCTTTTTGCTTCTGCTCTTTGCAAGACTGTTTCCTTCTCATTCTGCTCTCAGCTCAAATTCTGTTCCCTCAGAGAGGACTCCATGGCTTCAGTCCCTCTCCATCATTTTGTCCTGGTTTATTTTCTTCATAGTATTTATTGGAATTCAAAGTGAGCTTGTTCATTTACTTATTATCTGACTCTTACTGGCCTCTAAGCTCCTCGAAAGCAGAGACTTTATCTCCCAGGGCCTACCTAATTGCGGGGTTCACAGGAGGTGCTCCATACATACATACATACTGAATAAATAAATAAGTTAATAGAAGGTCATGGCGGGGGAAATCCTGTGAGGCCCCTGTCAGACGCTGGCTTTTGCTCTGGGATTGGAAGCCAGTGGAGCCTTTCAGGTTGTAAAGGGACATGATCTAACTTTAGTTTTTGACAAGATGACTCTGGTTGCCGTTTTGAGAATAGACTGAGGGGGGAGCATTGAACTGAGGTGGGGAAACCAGTCAGGACATTACTGCAGTAAGCCAGGTGCAAGATGGTGGTGGCTTGGATCGGATGGGCAACACTGAAGGTGAGGAGACGTGGTACGGAATGGTAATTGTGGATAACAGTGACCAAGACTGTGCCAGCTTTGTCTCCAAGCCACTAGAATGACCCTTGCATTCAAGCCACTGACATTCTTGCCTTCTCTTCTCCTGTTCTTCTCCAGGGAGTCCATCTAGACTTTGTATTCTCTACGCCTCTCATGAGTGGTCAGAGCCCATAACAGACTCCGGGGGACCATCCTGAATCCCCTCCTTTGTGGTTGAGTTCCCATCCAAGAGGACAATACCGATCCATGGTGAGTAGCAAATACACAACTCCCTTCGGGAGCCTGGGAGGCTGGGAAGGGGTGGAGCACGGTAGAGGGAGAGGCCAGAGCCTCGGGGTGGTGCTGACAGAGGTCAGCAACTTTAGATGACGTATCTGGATTCCAAAGAGATCTTGGAAGGCTGGGCTGTGTAAACTGGTTTTGTTTTGTTTTGGTTTGGTTTTTACAAGAAGAAACTTAACAGGAACAACTGGAGATTCCTACTTGTGTTCTCAAATCCCCAACTGTATAAGTATAGGAAGGAAAAGACAGTCTCATAGTAGCTAATAGCCACGACATCACCATCAGTAAGAACAGTGATTACCCGGGCACTGGGGGGAGGGGGAAAGTGCGACGTTGTTCAATGGGTATAAAGTCTCAGGTGTTCAAGATGAATAAGTCCCCAAGGTCTGTTATACAACATTGTGCACACTTTACAAAACTGCACTGTGCACTTAAAAATTTGTTCAGAGGGTAGATCTCATGTGAAGTGTTCTTGCCACATAAAAGGGGGCCATTTTTAAAAAAATATTTTATTTTGAAGTAATCTCTATACCCAACATGAGGCTTGAACTCAATGCCAAGATCAAGAGTTGCACACTCCTCCAACTGAGCCAGCCAGGTGCCACCCGAAAGGGGCTATTTTTTTAAAAAAGATTTTATTTATTTATTTGAGAGAGAGCATGAGTGCGCACAAGTCGGGGGGGGGGGCAGAGGGAAAGAGAGAGGGAGAAGCAGACTCCCTGCTGAGCAGGGAATCTGCCGTGGGGCTGGATCCCAGGACCCTGAGATCATGACCTGAGCCGAAGGCAGACGCTTAACCGAACGAGCCATCCAGGCGTCCAAAAGGGGCCATTTTTGAGAAATTGGAGGAAATTGAATATGTGCATAAGATTACATCAAGCAATTACTATAATTTTGAGAATATGAAAATGGCACTGTGGAAAAGGACTTTATCTGTGAGAGGTCAAGACAGATTTTAAAAATATGGCTAAATGTTAACAACTGTTAAATTCAATATACTGTGCTCTCCACTTTTCTGTATGTTTTACATTTGCTCTAATAACAGTCAAAAAATTAAAAGAAATGAGAACAATGACTACTTTTCACTGAGCATCTGCCATGGGCTAGGTGCTTTAAGTACATTTCTTGTTTTTCTGTTTTGTAATGATTGTTTTAACTTTTTATTTTGAAATAATTGTAGGTTTACAGGAAGTTGCATAAGTAGTACAGGGAGAATACTAAAAGTCAATGTTACATAACTATATGCAATATCAGAGCCAGGAAATTGACACTGGAACAATGGTGTGTATAGTTCTATGACATCTTATCACATGTTTAGAGTCATATAACTCCTCCGCAATCAGGATGCATAACCAACCCATCACCGCAAAGATCTCCCTTGTTCTACCCCTTTCTAGACATACCTCCACCCCCAACTTTAACCCTGGGCAACCATGAATCTCTTTGTCTCTATAATTTTGTCATCTTGAGAATATTATTTAAACGGAACCATACAGTGTGTAACCTTTTGTAATACCTAATAAAAATTCCATCAAGGAAGCCGATTACTCTTGTAAGAACCCATCTCCTTTTCCCATGCAATTTCTTAATATTCCATGTGTTGACCATCTTATCAAAAGCAAAAACCAGGGGCGCCTGGCTGGCTCAGTCAGTTAAGCGTCTGCCTTCAGCTCAGGTCATGATCCCAGGGTCCTGGCATCGAGCCCTGCTTCAGTCTCCTTGCTCAGAGGGGAGCCTGCTACTCCCTCTTTCTGCCACTCCCCCTGCTTGTACTCTCTCTTTCTCTGTCAAATAAATAAATAAAATCTTTTTTTTTTAAACCAAGCTAAAACCAGTACAACAACATGTGTCCCCTAAAACATATGTATAGTAATACTCACAGCGGCATTGTCATAATAGCCCCAAACTGGAAACAACCCAAAAGTCTATCAACAGGTGAATAGATAAATGAATTGTGGCTTATTCATACAAACACTAGATGGCAATAAAAAAGAATGAATGACAGATACACACAACAGTGTGGATGATATCTTACGGACACTACAATTGAGGTAAAGAAGTCAGGCACAAACCAGCAAATAATGTACAACTCCTTTTACATGAACAAAGTTCAAGAGTAGGCAAAACTAACTGATGGCCATAGAAGTCAGAATAGTGGTTAACTTTGGGAGAGGGGGTATTGACTGCGAAGGAACATAAGATAACTTTTGAGGGTGTTGGAAATACATTGTATTTTGATCTGAGTGGTGGTTATGAGAATGAATGTATATATTTAAAAATTAAGTTTGAGTTTAAAAGAATTAAGCTTAAGTTTCAGGTACTTTAGTTAAAATGTTATACCTTAATTTTATCGAGAAAAAGTTTTTAAGTAACCTCTACAACTAAGGTGGGGCTCAAATTCAGGAGGAGGTGGGGGGGGCAGGTCAAGTGTTGTGTGCTCTACTGACTGAGCCAGTCGGGGTCCCCTGTTATACCTTAATTCTTAAAAAAGATTTTATTTCTTTATTTGGGAGAGAGAGAGAGAGCTCAAGTGCACACTCAGGGAGTGGCAAAGGGGGAGGAAGAAGGACAGAATCTCAAGGGGATTCTGCACTGAGCCGGGAGCCAAGGCAGGGCTCTATCTCACCACCTTGAGATCACGACCTGAGCGGAAACCAACAGTCCCACGCCTAACGGACTAAGTAAGCCACCCGGGCACCCTACCTTTATTGTAAAGTATGGGGGCACAGGGCTTGAGAAAGATGAGTCCTTAGAGCAGAAATGAGGGCCAGTGTTTAAAATCTTGACTTCCTTGGGCAATTAGGGAAGCAGAAGTTGCATAAAACAGACTGTATACATGCCTCCGTTTTTCTGTGAGCAGGAGCCTTGCCTCGCTTCTCTGCAACCCCAGCGAAAGCTTAGGACCTACAGGCCGCTGTGTTCCCACAGTCCATTGGAGCACTGACTCTCAAACTTGGCTGCACAAAGAAATCACTTAGGGAATGAAACGTTTACTGATGCCTGGGTCCTACTCCCAGAGGTTCTGATTTAATTGGTATGAAGTGAGGTATGGGCACTGGGATAGTTTAAAGCGTCCCACGTGACCTTAATTTGCAGCACAAACAAAACCGCTCTTTGGGGGAGTCCTTCCTTCTCCGCGCGTGGGTTTGTGCTGGGGCCTCAACTCTCCGGGGGTGGGGGCGAGGTTCACCGAGCTCGGCCCTCTGGTCCCTTCCTACAAAACAGGTAAACTCCGACCTCTCCGCGATAACCCAACCGACTTGACAGCCAGGCTGCAGGCGCTCTGCACTCCGCCCAAGCCTCTATGGTATTTTGGCGTCCTCTCTAGCATTTGCAAGGCGCCTTCGCCTTCTGCCACGGCCGGCAGCTCCCTCTCTATGGTAGCCGATTTCCCAGCGCCGCCTCGCTGGTACTTCATTCCGGAAGCGAATCTGATCAAAGAAGAGGCGGGACTTCCTTCCCGGAAGTGACCCACGTGCTTCCGCCCTAGCCTACCTGGTCCCACGGTGAGTCTCCAGTGTTTGCCTGAAGTTGGGGACACTGCGGGCATTGTGACTGGCCGCAGGCCGTGGTAAGTGACCTCTCGCCTCAAGGTGACCCTGATGATGGCGCCGCCATTTCAGAGGTTCAACCCCTGGACCGGGACCTGTCACCTTAGATCCGCGTGTTTTCGAATTCCTAGGGCCCTGGAAGTTCAGGCCCGCGGTTTAGTGTTCCTTTTCGGTCTCAAGATCTTCCCCTGGGTGGAGGTGACCGCTAGGGACTGGGGCGTCAGGTCTCGATTTTCAGCCTCTTCGTTGACGTGCTATGTGACCTTGGGCTGGGCAGTGTTCCCTTTCTGGTCCTCAGTTTCCACATCTGTGAGATGGGGTGGTTGAGCTCACTGAGGTCAGTGGCCCTTGCCAGCCCGATGTCCAATGATTCCTCCGCATCCTCTAACCCCGTGGGATGGGAAACGGAACGGGAGGGGTGAAAGCTGACGGCGATGTCTGCTCCTAGGACTAGGAGGCCAGAAGGAGATTTCCCCCTCGGTGCAGGTTTGAGATGGATCCACTCAGGGCCCAGCAGCTGGCTGCGGAGCTGGAGGTGGAGATGATGGCTGATATGTACAACAGGTAAGGGCCGACAATGCGCTCCCTTGTCTTTGAGAACGATCATAGGTCACCCTTTCTCAGGGTGCCTTTTGGAGGGTACCAGCCCCACCTACACTCCTCATGGTTGAGGGCTAATGCAGACGCGGTATGGGGTCACTAGAACGAGGTGGACTTCTAGATTGGGATGCAGTTGGCAACCGAGTGGCTGAGCAGGAAGAGAAGCCCCAGTCCAAGCTCTGGTTGGGTTCCAGGAACAGTTGAGTGTTGCCTTTTGTGATAAACAGCACATGGCCCACTTAGTAGTTAACATTTCTTAAACTCGTCCTCCACCTCAGGCACATGCTGAGCAGTTTACATGCCTTCATCTTTTTTAATCTTCAAAATGATCCACTGGGTCAGTTTTAGTTGTCCCATTCTAAGGTGAAGACATTGAGGCTTCTAGAGGTTAAATAACTTTCTCAGGGCACACAGTTGGTCGGTAGCAATGTCAGGACCAGTACCCGAGTCCGACTCCAAACTAGTGCCCACAACCGTTTGACAGATTTGGGAACAAACTGTAACTGCACCAATCACCACTAGTATGGCCTCAGGCAAGTTACTTGGACTTTTTGGTGGATTTCCCATCTATAAAATGGAGGTAGGGGGCGCTTGGGTGGCTCAGTCGGTTGAGCATCTGACTCTTGATTTCAGTGCAGATTGTGATCTCAGGGTCGAGGGATGGATTCCCACATTGGGCTCTGCGCTCAGCAGGGAGCCTGCTTGAGATTCTCCCTCTGCCTCTTCCCTGTTCGCCCGCACACTCATGCCTGTGCATGTGCTTTCTCTCTCTTAAATAAATAAACAATAAATCTTTTTAAAAATAAACGAAACGGAGATAATAGTGGTACCTACCTTGTAGAGACATTATAGATGTTAAATGTAGAAACGTATGACAAGCTCTTAGTATCAAGGCTGCTACACAGTAAGTAGTCCACACAGGTTTGCTGTTTTTATTGGCTTAAGCCACCTGGTATTTTCTCTTGATGGTTTATCTTGGAGGCTATATATACGAATACTTCCAAATATTTTAAATAATGTTAAAATGCAGGCTGTGAGATCAGACTCTGTGGGTTCATATCCCAGCTTTACATGATCCTGAGGCTCTCCATGCCTTAATTTCCATATCTGTAAAATGGGGATAATGATTGTGCCTACCTCATAGGGTTATTGTAAGGACTGCGTGGCAAACCATGTCAAGCACTTAGCATGATGCCTGGAACATAGCCAGTGCTCAACTAATGGTTCCTATTTAAATGAACGTGGGCTCAGATCAGGTGAGCGCTCTCAAGGACCTTCTAAGATGGTTGAGATGCAGACTGAGGATTTACACTGCCTTCCTGGGAGATGAGATCAGCATAGCAGGGCAGGAATGATGGAGAGTTCCCGGTATGCCACTGACCTGACCTTGCCCTCCCCCCCCCCCAGAATGACGAGTGCCTGCCATCGGAAGTGCGTGCCTCCCCACTACAAGGAAGCAGAACTGTCCAAGGGCGAGTCTGTGTGCCTGGACCGCTGTGTCTCCAAGTATCTGGACATCCATGAGCGGATGGGCAAGAAGTTGACAGAGTTGTCTATGCAGGATGAAGAGCTGATGAAGAGGGTACAGCAGAGCTCTGGGCCTGTGTGAGGCCCCAGACAGTATACACGCCAAGGTGCGCCCTGCCCCTTCCCACTTGTCTAATAAAAGTGCCCCCACTGGGTGTCATCTGTGAAGACTGCCGAGCCTTGGCTCCCTCGGGAGAGCCTCCAGGAGGCCGGAGTATGGTAGGGCTACTCTCCTGGTTGAAGAAGGGGTATTTGTCACACTGCGATGTGACTGTGTATGTACGTGTATGTGTGTGTATATATATATTAAAACAGGTTTGTGGACACCTACTACACGGAAAGCAGTGTGCCTGGCACTTGGGAGTAGAGGCAGCAGCCACAGTGTCTGCCAGCAGAGGGAGTCTCGCGTGGTGTTTAAAAGCACAGACTGGCGTGGTGTTCTGGGTTGTACCCCAGGTCAGCCTCTTGCTGTATGACCCTGAGCATATCACTTCCCTGTGCTTTAGCTTCCTCATCTGTAAAGGGGGGATAATCCTGGGGCCGTGGCAAGGATTATATGGTTTAATGTGTGTCCAGCATTTAGAGTGATGACTGGGGCATAGGAAGTGCTCAGTAAATGTGAGCTGTATACATGTGTTTAAATAACAACCTAAAATTTAAGTGGAGTCAGGCGGGCATTTTTCCAGATATAAGAGAATATTTAGAGGAGCGAGTGAACAGGAGATGGGATCTGAGAAGGAAGTAGCCAGCCCCTGGGTTCTGAGTGGCAGTATCAAAACGTGAAGGGGCCAGCTTCGTGTGTGATGTGAGTGATCCAGGAGGGGACTGAGTGAAAACCACTGCCATTCACTGTTATTCTCAGTCAGGAACCGCACTCCTCACTCTTCGTGCAATATCCGATCTAGCTCTTTCCGCCATCTTTCCGGGCCACCGTAATGCTGCACATGAATGTCCTGGCAGATGTTTGCACGAGCATTAATGCTGAAAGGGGAGGCAAACGCCAGGTTCTTATTAGGCCATGCTCTAGAGTCATCGTCCGGTTTCTGTGATGATGAAACATGGTTACCTTGGTGAATCTGAGATCACTGATGATCACAGAGCCGGGAAACCTGTGGTGAACCTCGCGGGCAGGTTAAACAAGTGTGGAGTGATCATCCCTAGATTTGATGTACAGCTGAAAGATCTAGAAAAATGGCGGAATAATCTCCCATCCTGCCAGTTTGGTTTCATTGTGTTGACAACCTCAGCTGGCATCATGGACCAGGAAGAAGCAAGAGGAAAGCACACGGGAGGGAAGATCCTGGGGTTCTTTTTCTAGGGATGTAATGCATGCAGAGGAAATACCTCGATGGGGGAAAAAATCTGATCTAATCCACTCAGCTGGGCTAAGGGGCCCAATTAGGCAGTGGAGGCCCAGAGCGGTGGTTGCTTGTCTGAGGTCTCACGAGAAGAGTGGGGGCTGACTGCTGCTCTTGCTGTCTCCCTGAGGAGACCACTGCCTCGAATTCCTGAGTGTCGTGGGGAGCTATGCGCCTTTCGGAATGTGTGGCTCACTCCCTCCAGGTGGGATTTTGGTTGATGTCAATGCCACTGTGGCAGCAGTGCCTTCATAGTAGAGAAAGGTGGGTATTGGAAATGGAACCTCACCAGGTCACTGGGCATGGAGTAAAGGGAGCGCTAGAGGCAGTGAGTTTGGGGCTTACATGTGCAGGCCCAGAGGCTCTGGGGTGGCTCGGTTGAGCATCTGACTCTTGGTTTTGGCTCGGGTTCATAATCTCAGGTTGTGAGGTCAAGCCCTGTCTTGGGCTCTGTGCCGGGGGGGGGGGGGTGAGGGGGGGTGCTAGGAGTCTGCTTAAGATTCCCCCTCCCTCTGCCCCTCCCTCCACCTCTCTCTCCCTCTGTAAAAATAAAATTAAAATAAAATAAAATAAAATAATTTGCAGGCCCAAGCCAGACTGCCTGGGGTGGAATTTTCTAGCCGTGTGATCATGGGTAAGGCATTTACCGGTGTCGTGTGCCTCAGTTACCCCACCCATAACATGGTGGTAGCGGTACCTACCTCCTTGAGTGAGTGGTGTGAGAATGAAAAGTGTTAATACTTATAACACTTAGGAAAGTGCCTACTGCTGTCAGATCAAGTGCTCGATAATGTTAGCTTGTTTGTTTGTTTGTTTGTTTGTTTGTTTGTTTGTTTGTTTGTTTGTTATTGCTGAGTTTGGTGTGAGAAGACATGGGATAGACCCTTGGAAAACTTCAAAGCCATGTCGGGTGACCTTGGCCGGCAAAAACTGAAGGCTCCTTTGTAGGTACTGAAGTGCAAGCTTGGGTCAACAGGTGGCGCTGTCCGCTCACAGGATCGGCGCTGCAGAGGGCAATTCCGCAAGTGCCTATTATTTGCCTCCTCCGTGCCAGCATCGTGTCAGCGTCGGGCTAGGGAGAGGGGAGTGGTGAGAAAGATAGATATTGTGCCTACCCTCGGGTTTAGCCAAGGGACATCAAAAATTCTGATAGTGCATAGCGGGAACATCTAGAAGGGGTGGTAGGAGCGGAGAGAAGAGGTTCCAGCTGGAGGGAATAGTACTTGCAAAGGCTTTGAAGTGGCAGAAAGCGTGGAGTGTTCAAGAAACAGCTTCAGTGTGCCTGGAGTGCTGAGTGTGAAGGGAGGTGGTGGTGAGAGATGAGACTTGGGGGCTGGGCAGGCAGAGCTCCAAAAGAGAAGCTGTGTTAAAGAGTTTGGATTTTCTCCTACTGAGGGCAGCGGCAAACTGTTGGAGGATGTAAACCCCGGCAGTGAAAGAGACAGATCTGCGCTTCCAAGGCTCGCTCTGGCTGCCAGCTGGGGGGGGGGGGGGGTAGCGGAAGATGATGGTAGGTAACGGATTAAGGGGAAAGGTGCCAGGGAGCCAGTAAGAATAGCTATTCAGTTGCAGTGGTGTGCTAAGAAGTGTATTATTTCAGTTAATCCTTGTAACGTCTCCCAAGCGGGTATGGTTATTCTCACTTTGCAGATGAAGAAGCCGAACTCTGTAAAGTTACTTGCTGTAGGTCACACAACAAGCAAGGGACAGAGCCAGGGTTCCAGCTTATTCAGACAGCGGAGCCCACTTTTAACCACTCCTCTAGAATTGGGGGGGTGGGTGTGTGGGGGGATGCTCCCCCAAGAGGTACAGGTCAGCAATTTCATATTTCATTCAACAATATTTATTACAGGCTGCTACATGCAAAGAGCTACAGGAAGGATCCAAAATGAGTTTGCTCGGTCCCGGCCCTCGTGACTATTGTAGGGAGCGGGAGGGGGTACAGGAGAGATGGAACACACAAAGGATGGTAGGATGGGTTAGGCTCTTTGTGCCATAGAGCGGAGTCCAAAACTGCTCATCCTCGTGTATTTTACCTAGATTATCAGTTTCAAAATCAGGAAATGTCTCTCAAAAATCTGGATTTGACATTCTTTGAAAGTTTGGAATATCTAACCAGTGAGCCTCCATTCCTGCTTGGCAGCGGCTTGACCATAGGCATTCGGTCTGTGCCTGCTCTGGGCTTGCAGGTGAGCCGGACGCTACATGAGAAAACATGTCGCTGTCCAGGAATAGGCAAGCTCTCGATGGCCCCCAGTGGCCCTGCCTGCAGCCAGTTGTTCCTGGTACAGTCCGCTTCCCCTGAGCGTGCACTGGACCCACAGACTTGCTGCTAACACACACCGCAGCAGAGGCGACAGGATGCCGTTTCCGAGGTTAAGGTACAAGAGATTGGAATGGTCGTTTTGTTCGTTCTCTCTCTCCTCTTGCTTACCATGAGGAAGCAAGCTTACGTCTTGTGAGCTGCCCTGTGAAGAGGTCTGTGTGGAAGGAACTGAGGGCAGCCTCCAGCCGGTGAGGAACTCAATCCAGCCGACAACCATGCGAATGAGCTCGGAAGCAGCTGCTTCTCCAGACGCCCGCAGCCCCGGCTGACACTTCACAGCTTTGCAAGCCACCTCGGAAGCAGAGGACCCCTCTAAGCTGCACCCTGACTCCTGACCTAGAGAAACCAAGATAATGAATGTTTGAAGCCATGACGTTTTGGGATAATTTGTTATGTAGCCATCGCTAACCAACACATGTACAGTGTTCACAACTATTACAATTGTCTGAGACTGTGGCCTTTCTCCTCCTAGACCCAGCATGGGCCAGGCACCGTTGCAGGCATTTGAGACACATCACTGAACAAAACGGAAAGGTCCCTGCCCTCTTGGAACATGTATGCTAGTGGGGACAGTTCTGCATAGTAGTAGAAGTCTGGTTTGGCAGTGCTGTTTTGAAGGAGAGTGCATCTTCAGCTCCTGGGGGAAGGTTCGTAACTGTTTCCAGTTCTTAGACCCCCATGAAACTGCAACAAAAGCCGTGGATGTTTCTTTAGAAAAATGTACATGCACATAGAATTTTGCATACGATTTTAGGGATTATCATAAAAATGTGGGCTGACCTGAGGGAAGTGTTGTGATGAGCATTGTTTTAAGTGCTGGGGTGAAGAGAAACGATAAAAAACGGAATGTGAAGACCTACTAAACCCAGTTGCCTTTGCAGTTGTGTTCAGCGCCATAGGAGATGTTCTGGCGCTGTGGGCTATATAGAAGAATGTGCCCCCAAGGCTGGGTGCTCAGAAAAGGATGTCCCCCAGAACTTGATAGGTAAGTGAGAGTTGAAGGATGAGTGGAATTGGCCAGCAGGGGGCAGGTAGGTGGTGGGGGTTCTGTGTGAAGTGGTAGGAGGGTAGAGGTGAGGAAGGCGGGCACGGGTTCCCGCCCTCTGGTGCACACAGTCCATCCGACAGAACAGACACATCTTTTTTTTGGAAGATTTTATTTATTCATTTGAGAGAGAGAATGTGCAAGTGAGTGAGCACAAGCAGGGGGGTAGCAGAGGGAGAGGGAGAAGCAGACTTCCCGCCGAGTGGGAGCCCAGTGTGGGGCTCGATCCCAGGACCCCGGATCATGTCTGGAGCTGAAGGCAGATGCTCAACTGACTGAGCCACCCAGGCGCCCCCAAAACAGACACAGCTTCATGAGTTTCATCGAAAGGCAACTCAGATATACAGATCACATAGCAAGGGGATTTATTGCTGGAATCAGGCAAGGAGCCTTCCCCCAGGAAGTGACCATTAAGCCATAATCTGAAGGATTAGTTAGATAGGCCAAGCCAGGGGAATGTTCCAGGCCCAGGAGAAACTTGAGATGGGAGAACATGGGGTGTTAATGGGCATGAAGAGGTCACCATGGTGAAAGCATAGAGAAGAGAGGCTGGGGCTGCAGGTGGGCCTAGACAGACTCGGGGGCATTGTCAGGAGTTTGTATATTTGCCCAAGGGTCATGGGTATCTTGTCAGGGGAGCGGTCTGACCATTCTGTTTCCAGAAGATCATTCTGACTGGACCATGGGGTCATGTGCACAGGCAGAATCAGAAGGGCCAGGTTGAGAGGGGCGGCTGGCTTGCTCAGTGGGTGGAGCATGGGACTCTTGACCTGGGGTTGGGAGCGCAAGCCCTATGTTGGGTGTAGAGATGACTTTAAAATAAAATCTTTAAAAAAGCCAGGCTGAAAGGGTTGCTGGAGTGGAGGCGCAGTTGCTGATGACCTGGGCTTCCGCACGGCAGTGGATGAAAACGAGAGGTCTTTAAGGATAGGGTCCACAGGCTCTCTAGGTTGGATATGGGAGGTGGGGCAGGGAGCAAGTCGGCTAACTCCAGTTTTGTGGCTTAAACGACTAGGCGGTGGGTGGTACTTTTACTGACACAGGCCACACTGGAGAAGGAACGGGTTAGGGAAGAGGAAGGTCATTTGTAGTCATTATTGGGCACTTCTTATTTTAAAAAGATTTTTTAAAAGATTTATTTTTATTTATTTATTTTTTAAAGATTTTATTTATTTATTTGACAGAGAGAGGCAGCAAGAGAGGGAACACAAGCAGGGGGAGTGGGAGAGGGAGAAGCAGGCCCCCCGCTGAGCAAGGAGCCCGATGCGGGGCTCGATCCCAGGACCCTGAGATCATGACCCGAGCCAAAGGCAGATGCTTAACGACTGAGCCACCCAGGCGCCCCTAAAGATTTTATTTTTAAGTAATCTCTACACCCTACATGCGGCTCAGACTTACAACCCCGAGATCAAGAGTTGCACGCTCCACCGACTAAGCCAGCCAGGTGCCCCCACTTATTATTTTAGAAGGTCCAACATAGTTGGATGTTTCCAGCTGCATCCTCACACCACGGTCCCCTCGTTCTGTGTGCCTCAGCCATTCTGGCCCTCATTCAGCAGACTGAATGTCCCTGGCATCCTCCTGCTGTAGGACCTCTGCATGCATTGTGTCTTCCTCTTGGGGGGCTGATAAATCCTACTGATTCGGACATGGGAAGCTATCTTCAGATCAGAGCACAAGCATGCTGACCTCTGGTCTAGATCAAGCCCCTGATATGTTCACATAGCACCCTATGTCTCTCTTCCTGAGCACCTCCTTTAGATGCAATTACACCTGTGTAATTATTCGATTCCTCTATACTTCTGTCCCATTGGACTTTGCATTCTCTCAGGGCCAGGTCTGCATCCTACTCACCATCGAATCCCTAGCGCCGGACACATGCAAAGGTGTGTGGTTTTTTAAATTGAGATATAAATTCACATAAAATGAAATATTTTTTTAAAGATTTCGTTTATTTATTTGAGAGCCAGAGTGTGAGAGAGAGACAGCGAGAGAAAGCGCACAAGCAGCAGGGAGGGGCAGAGGGAGAAGCAGACTCCCCACCCAGCATGGAGACTGACTCGGGACTCGATCCCAGGACCCTGGGATCATGACCTGAGCCAAAGGCAGATGCCTAACCAACTAAGCCATCCAGGCACCCAAAATTAAACATTTTAAAGATAGATAGATATAGTTATATAGATATATATATTTATTTAATATTTATTTATTTGACAGACAGCCGGCGAGAGAGGGAACACAAGCGGGGGAGTGGGAGAGGAAGAAGCAGGCTCCCAGCAGAGCAGGGAGCCTGATGCAGGGCTCGATCCTAGGACGCTGGGATCATGACCTGCGCCGAAGGCAGACGCTTAACGACTGAGCCACCCAGGTGCCCCTATGTTTATTTATTTTTTAATGTAATCTCTACACCGAACCTGGAGCTCGAACTCACAACACCCAGATCAAGAGTCTCACGCTCCCACCATCAGAGCCAGCCCAGCGCCCCCTTTTCTTTGGTTTTTAAAAATTAAGAAAAAAATATTTTTTAATGTAATCTTAAAAGTAACTAAAGTGTAAAATTCAGTGGATTTTAATATATTCACAAAGTTGTACAACCATGACCCCTGTCTAATTACACAACATTTTCATTGCCCCGGGAAGAAACTTCATTCCCATTCGCCATCACTTCCCATTTTTCCCTCACTGGTCCTGGTAACCAGGAATCCACTTCTGCTCAGTGGGTCTGCCTATTCTGGGCATTTCATGTAAGTACAGTCATACATTGTGCGGCCCTCTGTGTCTGGCTTCTTTCACCGAGCAATGTTTACAAGGTTCTTCCATGTGGGAGCAGCATGACTTGCTATGACCAAATATGATTACATTGGAGAGCAGTACACACACATTTCGTTTATCCACCAACTGATGGGCAATTGGGTTGCTTGGACGCTTTGGCTATTGTGAATAATACCGCTCTGAACGCTTGTGTCCAAATTTCTGTGTCTACGGCTGTTCTCAGTGTTCTGGGGTGTATTCCTAAAAGCGGAGTTGCTGGGTCACGTGGTAACTCTATGCTAACTGTGAGGAACTGCCAGCCTGTTTTTCCAAAGCAGCTGCACCATTTTATTTCCATTCTTCATGCAAAAGCTTATAATAACTATTTATTAGCTAGAAGAAAGAAGTTCTTACACTGGATGCTATTACTTCCAGCACTCCGTGGGCTGGAAGAGCGAGGCTCGGGAGCGCAGGCCTTGGGCAGAATCGCACAGCTCGTCAGCTGCAGGGCCAGGATCGGGACCCAGCGGCGTGACTCCGGAGCGAATACTGCTGTGGGCCCAGCTGTGAAGCAGGCCGCAGCCAGCAGGAGATCCCATGTGATTCGGGTGGTGTCAGGAAGACAGTCTAGGAAGGGATTAATTTTGGGGCCAGGGAGGGGGCTGAGAAATCCTATCAAGTCTGATGCAGAAGTGTATCTTAGGTCGCTTCCCCCCCCCTTTTTTTTCCATCTGAACTATTACAGTGGCTTTAAGGTCTTTAAACTGTCATAAGTTCTCTCTCCTTTCCAATATAGCCTTCTCCATTCATTAAGCACACTCATTAAGCAAACTCAAGCACATCTATCACCATCCTTGAAAAGAAAAGGAAAGAAAGGAAGAGGAAAAAAAAAAAAACGAAGAAAACAATCAAACACAATTCAGGAGCTCCTGTCGGCCATCTCACAACGCTGGAAATGCTCGGCCTCGTAGAGGTCATTCCAGACTGACCCTAGCTTACTTTTTCATGAACTTCATGTCCCACCCACTCCCTTTGATTTATTCAGCAAATGTTTACCAGGGGCTCATTACATGCCAGGTGCCGGGATAGGTGGCAGGCCTGCACCTACCCCGTGGCTGTGGCCCCCAAGAGATTCATAGCTCACGGGGAGGAGGCAGACAACTAAACCAATGAGTCAGGGTCACTGTGAGAGCTTCCATGGAGATCAGATTAGTGTTTTGGGGAGTACGTGGGCAGGGCCCCTAACCCAGCTTAGGAGACCAGACAGCTTCCAGAAAAGGGTAAAACTTGAGGTGAGTTGTGAAGGAGGAGTACATGAGAAACGAAAAGGGCCATCTGTCGTGCCCACAGAAAGGAAGAGCAGGTGCAAAGGCAAGGAGGTATGAAACCAGCTGGCTTCACACGTCATTCCACAGGTGCTTGCTGAGGACCTCTTGGGTGCTAGCGGCCGTTCTAGGTGCCGGGGATCCAGCAGGGAACACAGCAGACCAGGCCCTCGCCCTCACGGAGCTGACAGTCCACAAGCGGAAAATGTGGAAATGTGTTGGGGATGAAGAAGGGCAAGCATTAAAGCCATATAGGCCCATGGACCCCTAAAGCCCATCCCATGGAGGGGCCCACAGAACCCTGACACTGGAATGTGGAGACGTGTGTGTGTGTGTGTGCTCATGGTCACACATGCGTTTTCCCAGGGAGCGGACTCATAACACCGTATATTGTAGTCTCAAGGGGATCCATGACTGTTTGGGGTCAGAACCCTTCTTCTAGGGCACCTTGTGTTAAGCGAAGGTGTTTGACCTTGATCTGGAACTTCTGGGAGCCAGTCATGAATTTTAAGAGGTGAAACCAGCAGGGCCTGACACCGTGCTCCTGCCAGAGAGAGCTCCTTGTGCTTTTCTCGCTGCTAAGCCTTTGCTCTTGCTCGTCCTCCTGGCCTGGAGGACTGGAAAGGGCCACACTTAAAAGATCTGACTTTGCATCCTGCCTCCACTCCCCACGTTCCAGGTGCCAGCTGCTAGCCTCCTCCCCCTGCGAAAAGCTATGAGGTTAAGATAAGCTCATGGTGTTTGGAGGATTTCATAGTTCTTGTTTGGCAAGGGCCCAGCATTTGGTACCACTCAGCAAATGCGAGTTCCTCTCTTGGCTTGGTGGCTTAACTGTTCAGGGATCCCCTCGTGTCTGAGGTCTTCCTGGGCCGTTGCTGACATTGCCACAGAGCTTTCTGGGTATCGCCGCTCACTCTTAACACTGTGTTAAGCTCACATCCGTATTGACTGGCCTTTGCCTCATCTCATTAACGCACACCTCCTATTTTACAGAGAAGAAAACTGAGGCTCGGGGAGGAGTCAGGAAGTGTCTGGAAGCATCCTATCACCAGGTCTTCAGAAATAACAACAACAACAACAACAACAACAACAGCCATAGCAATAACAATGAACACTTACTGTGTTACCGAGTCCCGTGCTCAGCATTTGCGCTGCACCGCAATCCCCAATTCCATCCTTCACCTCCCGCCTCCTTCATTAGGTAGTTACCTGAACTTACAGAGGAGGAAACCGAGGCGCAGAGAGGTTAAGCAGCTTGCCTAAGGTAACTCAGGCCAGTCACTTTCAAAGTCCAGATGCAGACCTCCAGCTGACTAACCCCAAGGAAACCCGTGTCATTCTGCTTCTTGGAAAACACTACTCCCAACTGCACAGTTCAAAACCCCACCCAAGCCCGCCCTTGCATCGTGGCCAGTCCGCTCCAGCTGAGTCGTTCTCTGTTTTGACCAAGGATACAAAGGGCGCTGCCCAATTCGTCTGGGGGGCTCAAGGGAGAGGGTAGGGGTGAGGGGGTGAGGGTGGAAATATTAGGTGCTGGGGCGTGTGCCGGGGGAGAGTATCTGGGGACCAGAGGGCGAGTCACGTGCGCGTGAAACTCGACCTAGGGGGAGGGGAAGAAAAGGGAGCCCCCGCCCCTACCTCGGGGCGCAGTCCGGGACGAGTGTAAATACAACGCTTAACTCAGTGGATCCACTTGGTCTATGCCCCACCTCAAGGATCCCGGGTGCCCGGCGGGTTCCCAGCCCCCCGACTTCATCCGAGGGGACAGAGGAGGCAAGAACACCAGACTGCGGCGCTGAGTCTCCGAGGCGGCCCGGCCCCGGCGCGCAGAGAAGTCCGAGCGCCGGTGCGGTTCGCAGCTGGGCCGGCGGGACAGCGGACGCCGAGTGTGGACGCGCCCCGAAGGCGCTGCGCTCCCCAAGGCGTCGCGTCCGCGGCTGCGGGAGGTGCGTTTGCCCCCAGACCAGAGGTGAGCAGCGGGTGTGGGTAGGGGGTCCCCAGCTGCGGGTCCGCTGAGAGCCCCCCGGACCGGCTCCCACCGACACTCGCGGGGTCCCCAAGAAAAACCCGCTGCCCGAGCCCGTGGGCCCCGCGGCGCACTGTCGCGTCTCTCCAGGCGTGCCCCTCCCTCCCCTTCCCTCCGGGCCCCTCGGACTCCCCTCTTCCTCTCGGCCCGCTCGGCTGCACTTCCTCAGTTTGGAGCAACAATCTTGTCGGAGTTTGAACGGACCCGCGGGCGCGCGGGAACCCAGAGCCCCATTTCACAGATGAGGGCACTGAGGCCCGGGGAGCCGCAGCTGGTGTCCTCCGCCCCTCCCTCTTGCCCTTCCCCCTCTTGCCCTTCCCCGTCCCTCTCCTCTCGGCGGTATCCGTCTCCCCCCTGCCGCTCCCCGCCCCCGCGCCGCCCGCGTCCCGTCTCCTCCCACGGTGGTGGCGGCGGCCGCGGCGGGGGGAGCTCGGGCTCCTCGCCTCCCTCTGGTAAACACACCCGCCCGCCGCCGGCCCGCTGGCCCATCCGCCACGACTGCCCTTATAAAGTCAGCGGCCTCGGGACTTCCTGCCGGAGCGCTAGCCCCCTTGCCCGGCCCGAGAGCGCGGGCTGGCGCGGATGCGCGCCGCGTGGTGGCCCGCGCCCCGCCGAGCGAGTGAGGGGCGTCCCGACCCGCCCTAGGTCCCCATCCACGTGGCAGCTGTTGGCCAGGACCGAGAGACTGCAGGGACACGGGTCGCCCGGTGCGGAAAGGGGGAGGGCGGAGGGCTGGCGGGGGCCCGGCCCCAGAGCAGAGGAGTGGTCTTACCCCGGCAGCAGGAAGGGGGGGGGGGTCTTAGGCGAGCCCCAGACTTCCCTTTCCTCCTGCTTGCTTCTGGGGGTCCTTCCTGGAGCGGGCGGCCGGATACTGGCCAGCGGTGCCTTCAGAGCGCGCTCTGCCCCTTGCTGACCTTTGCGGACTTGGGGAAGTGCGGGTTTGGGCGCGGGCAGCCGGGCTCCGCGCGTTCTGGCCCGGGGGGGAAGAGCCCGGCCGCGCGCCAGGAATAGGTTGCACTCGCACAGGACCTTCCTTGTTTCCAATAGTGGCCTGGCGGGAGCCCGGCGCCGCGTGAACCCCTGGCACTGCCAGTGCGCCCAGAGCCAGGTTGGAGGCACCCGCCGGGAAGCCCGGGGCCCTGGGGTCTTCCCGGGCTGGCTCGAGGGGACTCGGGAGCCATCAGGATGCGAGACCCTTCCCGGGGGCCACTGAGGGGGAGTCCCCTCGCTCAGCGCTGTGTTCCTGTGCAGGCTCGCGGCCAGCATGGCCCCCACGCTGCAGCAGGCGTACCGGAGGCGCTGGTGGATGGCCTGCACGGCGGTGCTGGAGAACCTCTTCTTCTCAGCTGTGCTCCTGGGCTGGGGCTCCCTGCTGATCATGCTCAAGGAGGAGGGCTTCTATTCCATCTTGTGCTCAGGTATGCCCGAGGAGGGGCAAGTCCGGCTGGGGGAGGGGCAGCAGAAGGGCAAGGTGGAAGTTAGAAAAGAACAGGTGGCCCAGGGGACAGAAAGCAGGGCTGCTTAAGACGGAACACTGGCGGGAGTTGGACAGCCCCACTTCTTGACCTCTTCACCCTTCATCTGGAGGATGGGTGGCGTTCTGCCTGCTCTACCTCGTTTATCTAATCCAGTCTTCACCGAATGCCAGGTATCCTGCTGGCTATTGAGACCCCAGGACTGACCGGCGGAGTCCTAAGTCTTTGGCAGCCTCAGGTCTAGCTAGAGCAAGATGGAAACCCCTAGAAGGAGAGCTGCTGCACCTAGCTGGGTGAGGGATTTTTTTTTTTTTAACCAGGGCTTCTGTAAGGCTAACCAAGACAAAGGAACCCCTACAAAGTGCGCTTGAACTTAACAGGTCTGTGCCCGTCCTTTTCTAGGACTTTGAGGCCCCAGGTGTTCAAATCACCCATCTGCACAAGGTTAATAAGCCAGGCATTGTGGAGGGAGTGTGTTTTCCATTTCAATTCCTTTGGCTTCCTGTGAGGGGCCCCTAATGAGGAAGTAGGAATTCTAAGGCTTCTGAGAGGAGGGGAGGAGTCCAGGTCCCCTCTGAGTTGTTTACCCTGAAGACTGTAGAGGTCCTGCTCTTTGTCACCTCACGTTTTTGATGCTTGCCACTGCCCATCCTGTAGCTCCTTCCTGCCCTACTCTACCTGTTTCTTTGGGGGTTTTTTGTAATCAACTTTATCGAAGATTAATCTCCATCACACATTTGGTGAGACTTGACAAATGTGTGCCTCAGGAACCGTCACCCACCACAATCAATATTTAGGATATTTCCATCACCCCCAAACTCCTGCTTCCCTTTTGCTGCCCATCCCTCTACCTGTGCTTTTAAAAAACACGTGTGAAAGCTTTATTAAGATCTAAGTCGTATATCTTACAATTCACCCATTTAAAGTATACAGATTTTTTATTTTTTTAAATTATTTATTTATTTATTTATTTTTTAAAAAGATTTTATTTATTTATTTGACAGAGATAGAGACAGCCAGCAAGAGAGGGAACACAAGCAGGGGGAGTGGGAGAGGAAGAAGCAGGCTCATAGCGGAGGAGCCTGATGTGGGGCTCGATCCCACAACTCCAGGATCACGCCCTGAGCTGAAGGCAGAAGCTTAACCACTGTGCCACCCAGGCGCGCCTACAAATTTTTTAAAGATTTTATTTATGTATTTACTTGAGAGAGCGAGAATGAGAGAGCAGGAGCAGAGGGGAGGAGCAGAGGGAGGGGGAGAAGCAGACTCTCTGCTGAGCAGGGAGCCCAACTCGGGGCTTGATCCCCAGACCCTGGAATCATGACCTAGGCCGAAGGCAGCTGCTTAACCGACTGAGCCACCCAGGCGCCCCTGAAGTGTACAGTTTAATAAGCTATGCAACCATCACCATAATCAATTTTAGGACATTTTCTTTACCCCGGAAAGTAATCCTATACCTATTAGCGGTGCCTCAGTTTACCTAGGACAGAAACATTTTTTTTTTTAAAGCACTTGTTACCATTTAGTAAACCTCCCCCCGAACACCCCACTCCCTGGGGCTTCAAGCTACCAGGACACAGCCACCGCTCCCCTTTAATCTCTTCAGCTCTTCCGTTGAAGAATTTGGCCTTCCCAATGATGGGAGGCTTTGAGGAGCCCTCCCTTGTCTAGCACTCTGTAGTATCCTGATTTTACGCATCAATGATAGGAGCTGTTCTGAATATTTCACATAAATGGCATCTTATAATCTGGTCTTTTGTGACTGGCCTTTTTTCACTTAGCCTGATGTTTTCAGGGTTGACCCGTGTTGTAGCCGGTGTCAGGACTTGGTTTCTTCCCATTGCTGAATAGTACTCCACTGTATGGATCGACCACGTATTTATCCATTCATGAGCTGATAGGCATTTGTTTCCACTTTTTGGCCATTATGAATACTCCTGTAAACGCTTCGGTACAAATTTTTGTGCGGACATAGGCTTTCCTTCCTCTTAGGTATTTACCGAGGAGTAGAATTGCTAGGTCAGATAGTAACTCTACGCTGAACATTTTGAGAAACCGCTAGACTGTTTCTCGCAGTGGTTGCGCCATTTTCCATTCCCACCAGCGGCGTAAAGGTTTCCAGGGTCTCCACATCCTTGCCCACGCTGAGGATTGCTTGTCTTTTTTTTATTGTAGCCATTCCAGTGGATACAAATATTACCTTCTTATGGTTTTGATTTGCAGTTCCCCAATGGCTAACGATGGTGAGCATCCTGTCGTGTGTTTCTTGGCCCTTGGTATATCTTCTTTGGAGAAATGTCTGTTCAGTTCCTTTGGCCACTTTTAAGTTGGGTTATTTGCTTTTTTATCATTGAGTTGTGAGAGTTCTTTATATTCTAGATACAAGTCCCTTGAGAGATCTTTGATTTGCAAAATTTTGCCCACCCCCCCACCCCCCCTGCCCCGTGATGGTCTTCTCACATTCTTTGTGGTGTCCTTGGGAGCACAGAAGTTTTTTTAACATTGATGAAGTCTAATCTATCCTTTTCTTTGCCGTTTGTGTTCTGGTGTCACGTTTAAGAAATCCTTGCCCAACCTGTGGTCGGTAAAGATTTATGCCTGTGTTTTCTTCTAAGAGTTTTTATAGTTACAGATCTTGGGTCCACGTGGGGTAAGTTCTGTATGTGGTGTGAGGTGTTCAGCTGGTGTGTTGAGCTGTTCAGAAGTGAGTGTGTCTGAGCCCAGTTGTCTGGGCTCACTAGAGGTGACCAGAGCGAACCCTCCTTCTTTCTCACACCGTCTTTGTCCACTCGTGAAAAGCAAGGCACAGCACATCTCTCTTCCCCCAGCTCTCCTTCCTTCAAGTGACTCAGCCTAAATCCTTGAGCCATCAGGCTGATTGGGGGTGCTGTACCCTCTTCTGCCTCAGTCATGCAGCCCTATCAAAAGCACTTATTTTCTGCTTTCTTTTAAACATTAAAAAAAAATTTATTTCATTTCTTTGAGAGAGAGAGGAGAGAGCATGAGAGCGAGAGAGCACAAGTGGGGGGAGGAGCAGAGGGAGAGGGAGAAGCAGACTCTCCAGCTGAGCAGGGAGCCCTGAGCCCAGGACCCCGCGATTGGGACCTGAGCAGAAAAGCAGACGCCCTACTGACTGAGCCACCCAGGTGCCCCTGTTTTCTGCTTCCTGAAGCCACATTCACAAGAACACAGGATCAGACTGGGAATGTGTGTCCCCACACTGTGTGGAAAGAGCCAGGCAGCATGGCTTCCAACTCTGTGTGTCGCTTGGCTTATTTCAGGTGTTTACTTCAGTTTCTGAATATCTCAGTTACCCTGTATGTAAAATGGGACCGATCATCCCTACCCCGGGGGACTGCTGTGAAAATGAGATGAGAGCAAGCATGTGGACCAAGGGGGGGAGGCGTTATTACGTGCTGGACCAGTTTTGCTGCCATTTGCTGTGTGACTTTAGGCAAGTCACCCGTCCTCTCTGGATCTCCGCTTCTAAGTCTGCAAAACAGAGTAGATGCCCTTCATCCTTCTTCCCGCAGAGCAATGATGTGAGGACCAAACGATGCCGGTTAACAAATGTGGAGTTCATGATCGAGGTGTTCACTAGTGTCGGCCTTGGGGTCCCCGTCTTTGGGGGGATCCCTGGAGGTGTGTCCTGGGGTGGGTGGTCGAACCACCTCTAGGGGTGTCACAGTTGAAGAGAGCTCTGTTACTCAGAATTCAGGCAGGGGCAATTCAATTTAACACATATTGTGTATCCAGCTAAAGTGCCAAGACAATAAAACAACACCTAAAGTTCATCAGGCCTTTGCTGTTTGCTAGTTAGGTCTTCAGTCCTCACAGCAGATCTGTGATCTAGATATTATTATTAACACATTTTGTGGAGGAGAAACCTGAAGCTCAGAGCGGCTAAGTAACTTGCTTGAGGTCACACAGCTAGTAAGGAGCGGAATGAGGATTCAACCCCAGATCTGACTCTACGATCTGTCTCCTGGTCCTCATGGGAAAAGTGTAGACATCTCCAGCCTCCTTTAGCTTTGGGTTCACTGGGGGCGGTCCTGCTGTAGATGAGACGAGCAGCTAGAGCCCGATCCTACAGGTGTTTCGGAGAATGTGACCGTCGACTGCAGGGAAGTGAAGCATCAGGGTGTGAGGAGGGGCCCGCCGACCTGGGAGACTAAGTAAATGGGATCATTCTGTGAGTGTTTGCGTGTGGCAATCCTCAAGCCAGCCAGCCTCTAAGGGGCTTGTGCCCCACCGCTATCCCCGCTTCCCAGATGGGCTAACAGAGTCTCAGAGTTTCCACAGCACAGCCAGTGAAGCCAGGATTTGAACGTGCTCTGCCTGGTGCTAGAGGGGGAGTGTTTAACCATGCCAGTGCTTCACAGACCTGGTCGCTTGTAGTTCACCCTCATGATTTTACCTTTTCTGTGTCACAGGTACTATTTACTTAATGCTTCCTTTTAAACCAATCCGTTTAGAAAAACTAGCCTAAATTTGAAGTGTAATATCCTTGGAATCTTGGGTTTGATTGTCCTTACCCACACATATACACACACACGACACACATATATGTGCTTAATACCTACACATATATGTATCTATATGTATCAGAAACACACACATAGACACACATACATATGTGAGTATATTGGAAAGCGTATGCATGTTTCTAATGTACATACATATACATGCATACATTTTTCCAATACACGCACGTGTATGCGTGTATGTATGTGTGTTTCTGATGCATATTGAAATGACTAATAACTATGAAACATCAAAATCCACCCCTTGTACCCCAGCCCATCTTGAGCGCCCCACACGCTATGCATGCCACAGTTTGGGAAACACGTTTTTTCCTAAGGCTTCAGCTCTGCCACTAACTCAATACATTTTCCCTGTCCCACCCCATGCCTCACTTTACTTGTCTATACAAGTGGGGCCATTGGATTTCGACGGCCTCTTCTGTTGTAATTGGCATGGATAGAGTTCGAAGGAGTCTTTGCAGCTTGGGCTGGCTTTATCCAAGAAGTCTGGCTTTAGGCAACTCTCAGAGTGATCAGGCCCCAGGAGCTAGCTCACACCAGCCAGGCTCACAAGAGGCTGATTGATAAACCAGACATACTGATGCACTAAGCGACCTTGATCATTAGCCCTCCACGGGGCTGGCATGCTCCCCGGACGGAGGAACACCTCTCCTCGCCAGGGCCAGCACAGGCTCGGGAAGCTGCGTTCAGGACCGAGGGGTCCTGTGGGGGATGGAAGAGTGCTGGCCTTGGAGACTGTCTTGAGTCTGAATGGAAGCCTGCCTGTAAGAAACGGCGCGGCTGGGAGTTGCTGACTGAATCAGCCAGGTGCCCCAACAGCACCTGTCACTCTTTAAATCAATGTTCGTTTGTTTACTTGTTTGGTATCTAATATAAGCCCCACGAGACGAGAGCTTCCGTTTTTATTCACTGTGGGATCCCCAGCACCCAGAGAAGAGGCTGGCCACATCGTGACCCCCTGGAGGGCCACCACCCACCCGTGTCAGCTGCTTCCGGAGAACCTTCTCTGGGCCAAGCCCTGTGCCGAGCGCACCTTCCCCAGCTGACTCTCCTGAGGAACCCGTGGGTGAGGTCTCCTCTGCTCCCTTTCACAGGCTAGGGGCCTGTGGCTCAGAGGGAGGCAGTGACTTGTTCAAGGTTGCCCAGCGCGTAGGGACGGTGGTGGGAATTCAGACCCTGGTTGGTCTGCCCTGCAGGTGCACCCCGAGTGCGGCCTTGGCCGTGATGCCTAGGCAACAAACAGGGGGCAGGGAGTAGCCCCACCTCGTGACTCAGTGAGCACTGAGTGAAGAGAATCGCCCTCCTTCCCCCACCATTGACTGGTCATGACTCCAAGTTGGCACTTTACCTGGAGGACGAGTCCTCGGCAGAGTAGATAGGACTTTGGGCCCCCCGCAAAGTCGCCAGGCTGGCAGGAAGTCACAAGCATGGGATTTGAACTCAGGAGCCCCGACCCCCAGCCCTTCTGTCCCGCGCCTGGCGGCTCCTGCCGCCGTGCTGAGCCTGCCCTTGTCCCCTCAGCTGAGAACACCACCAACGTCACACAGGACGAGCAGCGCAAGT
Source organism: Ursus americanus (assembly GCF_024610735.1). Classification (NCBI taxonomy): domain Eukaryota; kingdom Metazoa; phylum Chordata; class Mammalia; order Carnivora; family Ursidae; genus Ursus; species Ursus americanus. The sequence continues at coordinate 34,815,788 of NC_142150.1, read as the reverse complement.
GGCTGAGCTGTGACGGCCAGGAAGAGATGCTCAACCTGGGCTTCACCATCGGCTCCTTTGTGCTCAGCGCCACCACCCTGCCGCTGGGGATCCTCATGGACCGCTTCGGGCCCCGGCCCACGAGGCTGGTGGGCAGGTGAGGCTGACTGGGCGGTGGGGGGCCAGAAGGCAGGGGCTGCTGCTGCAGGGGGAGGGGAGGCTCGGAGCGCTCACAGGCAACTCTCCCGCCTTCCCTGGGTCTCCACAGCGCCAGCTTCGCTGCGTCCTGCGCCCTCATGGCCCTGGCCTCTCGGGACACCAGAGGTGAGCTGTTTGGCCTCTCGTGCACCCACAAGAAAATGGGTGGGGTGCAGGTGGATCTTCTGCCCCCAGCCCCTTCCTTGGCCTCCCACGGCTCCCCAGATGCCCTCACCCATCCCTCTCCCCTTCCCAGTTCTGTCTCCGTTGATATTCCTGGCGCTGTCCCTGAATGGCTTTGGTGGCATCTGCCTAACGTTCTCTTCACTCACGGTGAGTGTGACAGGCCCCACTTGGCAACAGGGCACCCAGGAGTGGGGTGGGGGTAGAGGTGAGTGAGGGGGAGAGGGGGTGGGGGGGCATGTGCGTGTCTGGAAGTGTGTAGGCTGCAGCTAAGGGTGGGTGTGAGGCTGTGCATGTGGGGGCGCGACAGAGTGTGAGTGTGGATGTTGGGCTGCGTGTGTCCGGAGCACGTCATGTCTGCCGGCCTCCGTTCTAGGCACCGCGGCCACAGCACAAACAGACTGCCAACTTCCTCACCTTCCTGGAGCTTCTGTTTGGGGGGACTGAGGGAACAGGCAACCCCCCCCCCCGCCCCCAAACAAGTAAACTCATAAATTATGTCAGTAGTCATAAGTGCTGGAAAGAAAATAAAACTGCGTGTCGTGATAGATAGTGACAGGGGAGGAGCAGCTGGTGTGTGTGTTTGCCACGTTGTGTATTGTGTGATGCTCTCGTTGGGGAAGGGCGCGTGTCCGCCAGAGTATTTGGGAGTGTGTTAGATGAAACCGTGTGAAGTCGCGGCGCTGGACCGGGCCGGACCTACAGAGACAGCTTTTTCGCGTGACTCGACCTCTTACATGTGTGTTGCTCTGAAGTGTGTATGTTTATGGATGGTAGTGAATGTAAGGGTTAAAGGCCTCTGAGTGTGTGGTGGGGGAGGGGTTCCTGGCTGGACCAGACTCAGGCTGTTTATTCCTGACCCGTCCTGACCGCCAAACTGGGTGTTTTTGGCTGAATTTCACCTCACCCAGCAGCCGCCTTTAATTCCAGCCTGGGACATTTCACAACTCTCCAAGGAAGCGGATCCCTGCCTCCCCGCCCCCCTGCGCAGCCCCTTCTCCACGCTGTGCGGCTTGGCTCAGGCCCTCGATCCCTTCCCTCCCGTGCCCAGCCCCGCGCTGCGCGGCACCCAACCTCGGACCCTGCCCCGGCCCGCCCAGGCGGCTCTGCCCACCGCCCCGCCGCCCGCCGCTCCTCCCCCTGCCCCGCCGCCAGTAATCTCCAGCCAATGGCAGGGCCCGGCGCCCGCCCCGCCCCGCCCCCGCCCCCGCCCCCGCCCCGGGCCTCTGCCCAAGCCCGCCAGGACAGACCCGAGCCGGGACAGCCAGTGCTGCCCAGCCCCGCAGCCCGGGTTAGCCAGGTCGGCCTCCCGCCGTGCCCCCGGGCGCGCCTTGATGGGCGGAGACAACGCCCGGGGACCCTGGGGCGGGGGGCGCTCTCCGGCCCTGGCACTCCCCCCCCCCCCCCCCCCCCCGCGTCCTTGGCGGCGTGCCTTGCAGATAACTGGGTGTCAGGGAAGCCTGTGCCCCAGTGAGGATCAGCCTGGTCTCAACCCCTTTTCATAGCCGCTTGGAAGTTGGTGGAGGACTGCGTTCTCCGTGTTTACTATCTTCCTTCCCCAAGGTATTCGAGGTTCCCTTCTTGGCATGGGTTATCCCCTCTGTAGAGAGGGTTGAAGTTTGGTATGGCATCTAAGGCCCTTCCCAGCCATGGGATCTGTGGACCTGGGGAGAATGGTGGGGCCAGAGCGGGGTGTACGCAAAGGGCAGCATGACTTTGCTTTCTCCTCGCCAGAGGGCTTGGCTCGGGCCAGTGGGCAGAACGTTTGATCAGTTCTCTACTGGTGGGAATTCTGGGCCTGCTCTGCATGTCAGAGCCACCTCTCTTGGACACCTGGCCTGCCGCTGCCCCTCCTTTAGTTCCACCCCTACCTCCCTGGCACCTCCCATGACTTGTCCTGGCTCAGCAGACTGGGGCCTTTGGTGTCACCAGGAGAGTTAAGTCCAGAGCCAGCCACGGTCACAGCCTCGGGGCCTGGAAGAGAGCAACGATCCCCAGAACAGGGGAGAAAGTCATCAACGAGCTCTGTGAACTGGAGTTCATTTATCTCCCTCTCTGGGCCTTGGTTTTCTTATCTGTCAAATGGGTTGCACTAGATCAGTTTTTCTTAAACACCCATTGCATGGCTGATTAAGAGGCGTCACCCAATAGAAGGGAGCCATAAACAACTAACTTGGGAAACCCAGACAGTTAAGCAAAACTGACCAGTTTTTTTCTTTGAGGGCATGTCTCGGAACCTTTCAGATGTTAAAGTGCATTGGGTGTCTCTAGGAGGGTGTTGGCTAGTTTCCGACTGTGATTTTGTCTTCATACTTTTCTGTTGCATCTCCCGGAGCTAGTGTTCCTGGAGCTCACTTGGAGGGCTGCGCGGCTGGATGCATCCGGGCTTTACCGCATGGGGCTGGGCAAGGGGCGCCCTGGGTAGCCGTCCGGGTCCCCCGGCTCACCGGTGCTGCTTTCCTCCCTCAGCTGCCCAACATGTTTGGGAACCTGCGGTCCACGTTCATGGCTCTCATGATTGGCTCCTACGCTTCTTCTGCCATCACGTTCCCTGGAATCAAGGTATGGGGACTATTTGGGGTGGGGGGCAGTGAGGTCACTTGGGTTTTCTTTTTGCCTCAATGCAGAAACTGGGTGGGGCTGGGTGAGTAGTGGCTGGCGTGTCTGAGGATCCTGTTGTTGCCGGTCCGAGGTCAGTCCCCACCACGATGGGGCAAAGCACTGAAGCGTCCTGGGAAGAACCTGGCCATTGCCTCTGACCCGCAGGTCTGACCTCCCTGTTTTGCCTCCTTTCCTCTGTCCCAGGCCAGGCCTCCGTCCTCTCTCCTGGGCACGCTCAAGCCTTCCTAGATGGTGTCCCTGCCTCTGACCTTCCCCCTCTCTAGTGTGTCATTCACAGGACTTCTAGAATGATCTTAGTTGGCAGCCTGGCTCACACACCTGCCCTGCTTCACTGACAGAATCAAGTCCAACCCCTTCACGAATGCATTCAATTGCCCTTGACCTCTCTGGCCTCAAGCAGCCTTTCCGGCCACTCTCCTTCTCCTGCCCTGGAGAGACTGGTTGCTTTGGGTCCAGGGTCCTGAACGTAGTCTGCACCGGGCTGGAGCCTGGACAGGTCTGCCTGGTGGAAGCAGAACCGGAAGGCCTGAGTTCTAGCTGGGGGCCTCATTTCTTCCTCTGATATCAAAGACATCAAGGCGCGATTTCACCTGGGCCATCGCTCGCCCTTCAGGTTCCGCCTGGAGAAGTCACGTTTGTTGGTTTAGAAGGCACTTGCCCGGCATCCCGGAAGGAGTTTGAGAGCACCATGGTGGGGGTGCCCATCAGCGTTCCGGTAGCACCAGGCATGGAGGGTGGCAGGTTCCCCCTTCTCTTTGAGGCTCTGTCCTGTCCCCACGGAGGAAAGAGCCTCCAGGCCCCAGGCTGAGGAGGGGCAGAAATGTTCCCAGGGAGCACTGGAGCTCTGAGCCAGACCCCAGCGGGGGCGGGGCGGGGGGCGGGGCGGAACGACGGCAAATGTCAGTCATCCCAGGCAGGGAGGACAAGAGGAGGGACACCATCTCTATGTACCTGGCTTCCCTATTGGCACAGAATCCCAATCAATTCAGAACCACTTGTCCTGAGGTGGGGAGGCCTTGGGCAGAGCCCTTGCACATGCGCTCGCGCGCACGCACGCACACGCACACACGGTTGTCGTACCTGGGAACACCTGTGAAAGGAGAGATAAGGCTTCTCTCCTTGGGTTTGTCTTTCCCTCAGGGAACGTGCCAGGAAGGGGCAAGATAAACACAGGCCTGGGAAACCTAGAACATTGATTTTTCTCTTTTGTACATAAAATGAAATGGCATTTTCGTGTGAAAGCCAACATGCACGCGGACTCGTAGGCAGATCTGTGAGACTTTTTTAGATAGTGATTGAGATTTCAAAGACCTTTTGTGCTTGTGGCCAGCAACTTCAGCTCCCTGTGGGAACTGTTTCACACCTCGTTAGGGGGCTGGGGTGAAAAAGGAAAAGGATGGTGGGTCTTCTGGGTCTGACTCTTCACTTCCGGCCTCAGCTTCCCCATCTGTAAATTAGGCGCAAGGAATGGGGCAGAAGAAACCTTGTCTCGGGCCACGGGGGCCTGGGCTCTGCCTTGGGCAGGAAGAGGTGGGGCCAGGCGGCCACCCCCATGGGCCTTCCCTGTCCTTCCACAGCTGATCTACGACGCTGGCGTGTCCTTCATGGTCATCATGTTCACCTGGTCGGGCCTGGCCTGTCTCATCTTTCTGAACTGTGCCCTCAACTGGCCCGGCGAAGCCTTTCCTGCTCCTGAGGAAGTCAACTACACGTGAGTGGCTGTGGAGGGCTGTGGAGGGCTGTGGAGGGAGAGATGGGCAGGCCGGGGGTGGGGTGGGGGGCAATGGCGGCAGTGGTAGTGCAAGGCACAGAATCAGCTTTGGCGTCAGAGAGACCTGCGTTTGCAGATGGCCTATGCTTTCTCATCTGTACAATGGGCTTGATCCTCCCCACCCGCAAGTGTTTGAATAGACATGGCCCATAACAGGCGGTCAGAACAGGGTGACTGGCACTGTTAATATCCTTTCTGAGTTTGGAGGGTGGGATCAGAGAAGGAGGGACCCCAGCAAGAGTGCCTCGTGCTGTAGGGTCCCAGGAGGGAAATACGAAGACTCAAATACCGCAGCCTTTATGGGGCAAGCTAAATGCCACCTTTTCCCCAGCCCCCAGCAGTTCAGCGTGGACGGGGTGACGCTCCAGAAGGATGCGCACGGGGTGCCAGTCAAAAGCTGATGTTTATCTAGTGTCTACTACCATGGCTCTCAGACCATTCTCGACAGTCCTATGATGGCTTCTGTTATTAACTCCATTAATAACAGGCTCAGGGAATAAAGTGACTTTCTTAAGGTCGCACCACTGAAGAGGGGCGAGGGAAAGCTTGGAACCAGGCTCTCGGACTCCGGAGTCTGAATTCTTAATGCTGCCTCTATGGCAACAGCCCAAGTTGCCTCACGACGCACCCAGCCTTCATTACCGGGTGCTAAGCTGGCCCCTGGCCGGGGCTCTCAGTGATGGATGCAGGGGGCATGTCCATCAGTGCTAGGTCAAGGGGGCCCCGGCACCCCTGGGCCCGACTGGGCCAGACCCTGCGAGGCCAGCTGTTGAGGGTGGGCCCTGCATCGTTGGTTCCCACATGCCCTGGCCCGGCCGCCGGCAGGAAGAAGATCAAGCTCAGCGGGTTGGCCCTCGATCACAAGGTGACAGGTGACCGCTTCTACACCCACGTGACCATCGTGGGCCAGCGGCTGAGCCAGAAGGCCCCCAGCCTGGAGGAGGGGGCCGACGTCTTCATCTCATCCCAGGATGTGCGTGGTGCCTCAGAAAGCCGTCCTGAGAGTGAGTGTCTGGTCAAGGGGCGGCCTTGGGGGACAGAGAGGGTGGGTCCTCATGCTCAGTGAGCCCTCATCCAAAACGCTCCTTCTCTCCCCCTTGTGTTCTCTCCACACCCCATGGCGTAGGTGGGGCCTGCTCCCCTTTTACAGAATGGGGGGAAAGCAGAGCTCAGAGAATTCTCCAAGTGCAGACTCAGGGCTAGTAGGCTGGATTCCTCGGCGAAGGAGGGAGGGAGGAGCTTCCAGAAGGAGGCAGACTCTCCAGGCCTGTGGGGCGGTTGGTTTCATCAGGGCTCTGCAGCCCTCTGAGCAGACGGCTTCAAGTACTGCTCGGTCCGCCCACTGCCAGGCTAGACCCGCCAGCGCCCGGCTGGCTGGCTCCCCCTGCTGGCTGGAAGAGGAGCAGCAGCCACCTGCCTGGGCCGCTTCCCGAGGGGTCAGTTCCCAGATGAGGGGAAGGTGCACCCGCCTTGGAGTCAAGAGATGGGGGTTTGAGTCTGGCTCCCCCACTGCAGGCCATGGGGAGATCCTGTAGCCCTGCTCTGGCTTGCCTTATCTCCTAAACTCGCAGGAATAACACCGGCTGAACAGGGAAGTGAATCGTGAGGATTAAATGGTTCACGGACGTGGAAGCTCTGGCAGGGGCACAAGGGTGTGCCGGTGTGAGGGTGTTACCCCCGCTGCTGGCCCCTCGCGGCAGGATGAGGCGGGCAACCTGCCGCTTCCAGCCCCGAGAGCTTGTGCAAGTCATTGAGCTCTGGGCCTCAGTTTCCTCAGCCGTAGAATGTACCAATGGCAGGTACATTTACTCCTTGAGTAAATGGGACGATATGTGTCGAGTGTGCAGCACGTCGTAAGCGCTTACTAAGTAGTAGCTAGAGTTCCCGTTACTACACCAGCGTGGGCATCCAGAGCTCACCTGAAAATGTTCTGTTGCAATCATTATAAACCTGGGCAAGAACCTGGAGGCCGGTGAGTCTGAACAGTCCTTTTTGAAGAAACCAGTCCCTCCAGCGTCACGCAGTGAGTGTCAGAGCCCCTCTGGAACCACATCCGCTGGGACACCCAGAGGGAAACGCAAGATCGGGAGGCTCAGGGGCGCCCTCTGCTGTCTCCCCAGAGTCCGTCCCCTTCCGCCAGAGCCTCTGCTCCCCCGTTTTCCTGTGGAGCCTCCTCACCATGGGCATGACCCAGTTGCGGGTCATCTTCTACATGGCGGCCATGAACAAGATGCTGGAGTACCTCGTGACTGGGGGCCAGGAGCACGGTGAGGTGCTGCCGAGCCCGCTGGGGCTGGGGGCACAGGAGGGTCCCCCTGCTGAGCTCCTCTCACTCTGGCTTCTCTCCCCACCCCCCATCAGAGACGGACATCCTGAGAAAAAAGGCGGCAGAGACAGGTAGGGGGATGAAAATCGGGGCCCTGGCCCACACGCGCCCCACCGCTGCCCACCCTCAGAGCTCTGGACGTTCGGGGCATGGAAGAATCTGGGGTCAGGGGGAGGCTATGCTGGCACCCGCTCTTCTACACCGGAAGTGGGTAACAGTGCCCACCGGGCTGCCGGCATCCCTCATGCCAGCCCCTGACTCCTCTTCTCCCCCCGTCCTGCCCAGTTGGGTTCTACTCCTCCATCTTCGGGGCCATGCAGCTGTTGTGCCTTCTCACCTGCCCCCTCATCGGCTACATCATGGACTGGCGGATCAAGGACTGTGTGGACGCCCCCAGTGAGGGCACCGCCCTCGGAGACGCCAGGTGACCGGCACAGGGATGGTCACTTTCTCTGCGCTTTCATATCCAGCATCTCATTTCATTGTCCCCAGAGCGCTGGGAGAGCAGGAGCCTCTCCCCATTTTACAGATGAGGAAACTGAGGGCGGGGGGTGCACGGCTTGCTTGATAATAAGTGTAGCTCACCTCAGGTGTTGACTGTGCATGAGGCACCTTGCATTGTCCTGTTGAGTCATGCGACAGCTGTCTGAGGTAGGTATGGTGTCCTCATTTCACAGATGAGGATGCTGAGACACAGAAAGGTGAAGCAACTTACCCAAGATCACACAGATTTTATTTTATTTTATTTTATTTTATTTTATTTTATTTTATTTTATTTTACTCATTTCATTTCATTTCATTTTTTTAAAGATTTTTATTTATTGGGGCACCTGGGTGGCCCTGTTGGTTAAGCATCTGACTCTTGTTTTCGGCTTAGGTTGTGATCTCAGGGTCCTGGGGTCAAGCCCGGGGGCTCCCTGCTGAGCAGGGAGTCTGCTTTTCTCTCTCCCTCTGCCCCTCCCCCCACTTGTGCTCACGGGTGCTCTCTCTCAAATAAATAAATAAAATCTTTATTTTTATTTATTTATTTGAGAGAGAGCGAGGGCCCAAGCAGAGAGGGAGACAGAGAAAGAGAATCTCAAAAAGACTCAAGCAGGGAGCCTAACATGGGGCTCAATCCCAGGACCCAAAGATGGTGACCTGAGCTGAAACCAAGCGTTGGCCGTTTAACCGACTGAACCACCCAGGCGCCCCTATCACACAGCTTTTAGTAGCAGATTCTAGAACCCATGTTATAAAGGGTACACCCTACAGCCTTCTTGTGGCTAGAAAGAGAGAGAGTCGGTGTATCGGATATCGACTGCTGTATCACAGATTACCCCAAAGCTCGGCATCTTTAAACAGCTAAGGTTTATTGTCTCATGTAGTTTCTGAGTCAGGGATCTGGGAATGACTTAGCTGGGTGGTTCTGGCTCAGCGTCTGTCTGAGTCTGCTTGGGCTGGTATAACAAAACACCACGTACTGGGTAGCTGAAAAACAATAGAAATTTAGTTCTCACAGTTCTAGAAGCTGAAGTCTCAGATCAGGGAGCCAGTGGTTGAGGGCCCTCTTCTGGGTGGCAGACTTCTCCCTGTGTCCTCACGTGGCCTAAGGAATAGGGACTCTGTGGGGCCTCCTTCATAAGGGCACTAATCCCATGATGAGGGCTCTGCCCTCATGACCTAGTCACCCCACAGAGCCCCACCTCCTAATATCATCACGTTTGGCATTAGGATTTCAGCATACGAATTTCGGGGGGACACAGCCATTCAGACCATAGCAGGGTCTGCAGTCCAGCTGTCGTCGAAGGCTACAGATATCTGGGGTGTTGACCAGGGTGGGGGAATCCATTACTGAGCTCACTCACATGGCTGTTGGCAGAAGATTTGGCTCCTCCCCACCCGGGTCTCTCCATAGGGCTGCTCACCACAGGGCAGCTGGCTTCCCCCAGAGCCAGGGGCCTAAGGGAGGGAGACCAAGACAGACACCTTGGTGTCCTTCACAGAGAAATCACACAAGTGACATAGCATCGCTTCCGTTGTGTCCTGTCGGTCACACAGAGTCACCGGTCCAGTGTGGGAGGGGATGACGCAGGGTGTGGCTAGCCAGATGTGGTCTCATTGAGGCCCATCTTGTTGGCTGGAGACCACTGTTGGGTCTTGAACTGGGGCTTTCTGATTGCATGTGTTCTTTTTATGTTTGTCCTGAGAGGATAGGAGGGAAGGTGTCTAAGAAACAATCCAGGGGCTTCCCTCCCCAGCATTGGTGGCCCAGCCCTGGCACCCAGCCTCCTGAAGCCAGGGCCATCTGTCTAGGATAGACGGGCAGCCTGTCCTCATCCCAGCCTACTGACCTCTCCCCTGGGGCAGCCCTCAGAGCCCTTAATGGTGCCAGAGTGGGGCTTGTTGGACAGTCAGGGGCCAAGCTGCTGTCCCCCAGAGTAGCATCTCCTTGTGTCCACGCTGGTGGGCAGGGACGCTTTTGTAGGGGCTTCCAAAGGGAGATGATGTGAGAGCTCCCGGTTCTCCACCTTCCTTCCCATCCTTGAGTCTCAGACTTCAGTGTGCGTGAGACATACCTGGGCTATTTGTCAAAATGCAGATCCCTGGGCCCCACCCCTGAGATTGTGGGGGGTGGGAACCCGGAATCTGCATTTTAAACAAAGGCCCCAGGTGATACGGGGGTCCTAGGTGGGGGAGCCACACTTCGAGAAACACAGGGCTGGAGAAATGCCGCCCCCATGTCAAAGGCACAGCAGGAGAGGCGAGGCCAGCCCGGGAACCAGGGCGCTGCTGGGGAGGGGGAGGCAGCAGCCAGTGACATCCCGTCCTCCTCAGGGATGGTGTGGCCACCAAGTCTGCCAGACCTCGCTACCGCAAGATTCAGAAGCTCACCAATGCCATCAACGCCTTCACCCTGACCAACTTCCTGCTGGTGGGGTTTGGCATCACCTGCCTCATCAGCAGCCTACACCTCCAGGTACCGACTTCCATCCTCCCCCGCCCCCCAGGACCCCTCCGAGGGGACAGTTCAGCCAGCGCCTGCCTTCCAGGAAGCATGGCTCTCATGCTCTGGGTCTGTTTCCCGGGGTTGTCAGGGGCTCAGTTACCCATCCTTCCTCCCGCCTCCACACCTGCTCTTCACCTCTTCCCTCTCTCTCTTTTTGGTTTCAGTTTGTGACCTTCGTCCTGCACACCATGGTTCGAGGTTTCTACCACTCAGCCTGTGGCAGCCTCTACGCTGCAGTGTGAGTCGGCCCGTGCTGAGCTGCCTTCCAGAGCTTTCCCCCCATAACCAGAGAATCTCAGAGCAGAGTCATAAGGGCCGGGACACCCCTTCATGCCCCAGCCTCCCTGGAGTGCTGACTGACATCTCACAGTCGGTGGGAGGCTAGGAGGCTGTCTGGGGGGCCGCCCTCTCAGAGCCCCTCTGGCGGTGGGCCCCCACCCCCCCACCTCTATCAAAGGCAGCCTGGCCCACCGCTGGCTGGCTCTAGCGCCAGGAGGTCCTGCCTGAGAAGAAGCCGAAATTCTCGGTTTGATGATACTTTGGTCCTCTGTCCGCTCTCCTCTCTCCCATCAGCCCTGTAGAAATCTCCGGACTTGCCCGCCTTATAACTCTCCTGCTCCATCTGGGGCAGCCCCCAGTTCCCGTTCCCCTCGCCCTCTGGTTTCCACTGCCAGCACTGCTGAGTGACTCTGGTGTGCGTGGTGACAGAGTCGTCACCGTTATCAGGTGCTTCCTCAGGGGCAGGCGCGGTGCAGGACGCCTGTCCGGTGTCAGCAGAGGACAGCCCCATCTCCTTCACCTTCCTCACACTCCATGTCCAGTCCCCAGCAGTCCTGCCAGCTCCCCGTCCACAGACCCCAAATGCAACCCTCTCCGGGTCCCCACCGCCACCCCCCGCCCCGGCTGAGTGCAGCAGCTCCCCACGGGCTCCCCGGCACCTGCCCTCGCCTCCCTTGGCCTATTTTTAACACAGGGGCGGCTGGAGACACTTGTTGGGACATAATTCTTTTCCTGTCACTCCGTGGCTTCCTGCCACACTCAGAAAAAGCCAGAGGCTTTGTTATGACTGAACAGGCCTTCCAAGGTCCAGCCCCCAGGAACCCCTCTGCTCTCTTCCTTCCCTTCCCCCCTCGCTCCCTCCACGTCATGCCTCAGAAACCCCCAGTGTGTTCCCTACTCAGGGCGTTGGCACTTGCTGTCCCCTCTTCCTGGAACATTCTCCGTCCAGATATCTGCAAGACTCACAGCTATCTCACCTTCCCCAGGTCCTGACTCAGTTGTCCTCATGTCAGTGAGGCCTCTGCTGGCCATCTGGTGGCAACCCCTTGACACCAGCTTTCTCTGCCCTATTTCTCTCCTTAGCTCTTATCACCAGCCTACGCTCTAGGCATTTATCCTGCTCCTTGTCCAACTGCCACCTGCCCCACCAGAAAGCCCCCTCTACGAGGGCGGGACTCTCTGTTCCATTCAATGTTGAACGTCCCTGCACCTTCACATGGCCGCGCGGTGAATACTTGTCAAAAGAGTAAATGAGCAGCCCAGTGAGGTCAGCGCTATCTGGGTTATTAGTGGAGGAAGTAGGTCGAGGAGAGGTTGGATTACTTGCTATTGTCACAGAGATAGTAGGTGTCAGAAGCCAGCTTAGTGGCCCTGACGTCACTAAGGCTCTTCCAGTCCACCCCGCCTGCCTCACAGAGAGCGGCGCCTGGGGGTCGGCGGGGGGGGTGCTGGGTGGGAGAGGGCCACACCTGCCTCCTGACTGCCCCCCCCCCCGTCTCATTGACAGGTTCCCCTCCAACCACTTCGGGACGCTGACGGGCCTGCAGTCCCTCATCAGTGCTGTGTTCGCCCTGCTCCAGCAGCCACTTTTCATGGCCATGGTGGGACCCTTGAAAGGAGAGCCCTTCTGGGTGAGAACTGGGGGTGGCATGGGGGAGGAGCCCCCTTTCCAGGGTGCTTCTGAGGAGGTGGGGGCTGGGAGGGGGGCTTGTATGTGACAGAATCCCTGACTCGTATCTCAGACGGAAGGTCTCTAGTCGGGGGTCTCCCAAGCTGGCTGCCCATCACAGCCCCTCACAGAGTGTGGAAAATGCAGATTCCCCAGCCTGCTGACTCGGCGCCTCTTGCCCTGGGCTCTGAAAGAAGTGCGAGGTGCCTGGGGAAGTGGCCCAGTTCTGATGCAGGCCGGTGTCACCCAGGGCGCGGATCCTCTCTCTCTCGTCACCTCTGCAAAGGGTTCCTCTGAACCCTCTCAGCTCAGCACCCTCAGGACAGGGCAGCGGCCTCTGGTATGGTTAGGCAGCTTTTCCTTCCACCTCCCACACGCTTGCCTCCCCAGAGCTGGTCCTCTCTCTGCCCCGTGGGGCCACCTGTCCCATAACTGTTCTCCCAGCGGAGCGATGAAGAAAGGACAGTCACGGTTTATGGCGTGTGCACGAGGTGCTGAGCTCCCCGTGTACTCTGCTCACGTCATCTTTGCCGTGACAGCCCTGACAGGCACTTGGAGTCAAGGCCATGTGCCCGAGTCGCACAGGGAGTCATGCAGGGAAGGCTGTGCACTGAGGCCATGCCCGTGAGAGGGCGACTGTCCTGGGCCTTCCGTCGTCAGGCTCCATGCCTTGGCTCCTTTAACCGCCTGCGAACCTCTTCTCACCAGCCTCAATGTGATCTGGTCGTCAACGTCCCCAGGCCAGAAGGTCCCATCTCAGAAGGTGCCCTGGTTTGGGCACCAGCCCAGACTCCCCAGTATCTCCCCGGAGGGCGCCAGCTTGTGTGGGCACTGGCGTTAGCCAGGGTTCAGACCGCGCTCTGATACTTTACGAGGTTGTCCAACGTTAGATATTGGTGAAACGGTGACTGAATACAGTCAGCGCTAGCTGTGTGTATCATTCTGGCCCAGGACCTGGAGCAAAAATGGCTGTCTCCTCCTCTCTGTTGGAAGCTTAGGAGGGTCCTTGAGGGTGATGAGGGAAAACGGGTACCTACTTGACTCTTGTCTCTCTCTCTCCTTGCCCTCCAGGTGAATCTGGGTCTCCTGCTCTTCTCACTCCTGGGCTTCCTGCTACCTTCCTACCTCTTCTACTACCGTGCCCGGCTCCAGAGGGAGTACGCCACCTACTGGGAGGGCCCAAAGAAGGTGCTCGGCAGCTCTGAGGTGACCGCGTAGACCTCTTGAAGCCAAGGGACCTGGGTGACAGGCAGCCCAGGCCTCAGCAACCAAAGGGAATGCCCCGTGTGGCTTTTTACCTGTAACATACGCACAGAGCTGGGCCGTGGATTTATAAATACCAAGAGAAGTTCTATTTTTGTAGGGACTTGCTAAAAGGAAAAAAAAACCACCTAAAAAAAAATTTCCCCAAAGCAATGCTCCATTGACTGAAGACAGCCCCTGTGCTAGAAGGATTGGGCCTTCTTCCTTCTCAGACTGGCGGAGACCAGGATGTGGGGCTGCCCTTTCCCTGGGCCTTCATCCTAGGGGCCTGCCTCCTGGTGCCTCCGGGGGGCTTGTGGGATCAACAAACAGGCGAACAGGCTACCCCTAGGGTTCCAGCTATGCAATGCCCAGAGCGTGCGTGTGTACATGTGTGCATGTGTGTGTGGGCGTGTATGTATGAAACAACCTTCCCCTCAGGGGAAAGGGGCCTGAGGTGCTCGCTGTGTCTTGGATGGGGTTTTGGGGGGTAAGCCCCTTCCAGGGGCCGGAGGGCGGGTTCCCTCCCTGGTACTGCTTTTTGCAGGTCTTAGAGAAAAAATAAAAAGGGAAGTGAGAGACTAGCTGGTGTGTGCCTGTATCTTTGTTGGAGGTGGGGGGGTGTTTTCCCACACCCCCATCTCTCCCTCACCCAGGCTGGGCTGGGCATTAAGTAGGACAGCTGAAGTGCCAGCCTGTCCACCTCTGGCTTTCTGGCTCATTTCCCGGTTCTTAAGCATGCCCTGCCCTCAGTGTCTGGAGGGAGTCCTCATCCTGTCCTCTGCTCCTACCCCCCCCCCCCCCACTTCCCATGGTTTGAGGTACATCCAGGAAGTTGCCTTTCTCTGTACAAGGGATCAGGGCAGGATGCTTTAGAAATAACGCTGAGGGATGATGGAGGTTTGTTGAAATTTACACTTTTTTATAGTCTCCTGTTTTATCTTAAAACTTCATGCAAATTTGGAGCTTCACTTTATACTATATTTATACTTATTTTTAACATTGAAGTGAGGCTTTAAAATTACGTAGGTAAAGACACCATCTTTGAGAACAAGGGGCCCTCCAAGAAGATATACCTTGCTTATCCCGGGCCTACCCTTCTGCATGTGCCTGGGACATAAGCCTTAGAGGCTGGAGTAAGTCACAGAAGGAGGGGTGGGGCCGGGAAGGGCACTGACATTTTTTGAGGATCTGCCTGGGCTTCACAAGTATCTCACTTCATCCTAACCATGGCCCGAGAGGCTGGTATCTTCACAGCGTTTTGTAGGTTGGAGAAAGCGCAGACAGGCTAAGGCACGAGACCAGTGGGTAGGTGGTGAAGCTCAGCTAGGAACCTGGGCACTCTGACCCTTGAGTCCTGACCACAGGCCTACCAGGGCGCTCAGGGGCAGAAAGGAGGTCCCAGGCTTCTCAGGCCAGCTCAGCTGTCCTCAGGGCTGAGAGCGACCTCAAAGGCCCTATTCACAACCCCCCTCCCTGGAAAAAAACAACTTTGGAGAAGCCACAAATGTTAGCGCTGAAGACAGGATTACAGATAAAACTGCCCCTTTGTCTTAAACTCTCTTTAGAAGTTAATGAAACAGATTGATCCACCCATTTCACGGATGAGAAAACATGTCCAGAGGGGTCTGGAACCTTGACAAAGTCACATAGCAGACTCCTGGCTGCTCTGAGCCCAGACTCCTGGCTTTCAACACAGTTCCTTTTTTGCAAAAAACTAAACCAGAATTGGACAGCGCCCACTAAGGAGTTGGGGGGGGGGGTGTTCCCGGAGGGCCTGCTTGTGTCTCACTGTGCTCGCTGTCCCGGACCTTGACCTTCCAAGTAATCTGGTGGGGAGTTTGACCACGAGCGACGGATCCCACAGGGCCAGGTTGCCGGCGGGCAAAGGAAGCAAGGCGGGTGCGCCGGGTGCTGGGTGTGCCCAGCAGGCGGCGCTGCAGGGCTGCGTCTGGGGATTGGGGTGGGGGTGGGGGTGGGGGTGGGGGTGGGAGGGAGGGGGCGGAGAACAAAAAGGGAAACCCTTCCGCCCCCTCCCCCCCCGACACACACAGCTCTCCACGCACACACCTCCCCGCTAGCCCATCCTTCCTGGGCCTCTACCCCCAGACTCTTACCCTGGCTTGCGCTGCCCTCCTTGGACGGCTCACGCCTTCCCGACCCCCACCCTTTCAAGCGTTATCTGCACCCCCATCGATCCTCAGACCGAGGGAGGGGGGCTGGACGCTGGCCCCTGCCCAGCTGGGCCTTCGGACGGGGTGGGAGTTGCCGCCAGAAATCTCGGCGTCCCGGGGGAGGGGTGGAGAGCTTGGGGAGGGGGCTGGGCAGGGGCGGAAGCGAGCTGGAGCCGTGTTTGTCTCGGCGCTGCTGAGTGGAACAGATGGCTGGGGAGGGGAGAGGGTACGTGGCGGGGGGGGGGGGGAGTGGTGCGGGGGCCGGAGGATGAGGAACGAGGAATTTCGACGCCCCGAGTCTCCCAGGAGAAGCCCCCCTCCCCATCTCTTCCCTGCAAGAGTGGGGGCCAGCGCCGGCCTTTCTCCCAGAGAGCCCGGCCTCTGGCCTGAGCCGGCCCCCGCTGCGCAGCCGGCCGCCCCGGGGCGCGCCCCTCGCCCTGGGTCGCCCCCTTGCGCGGACCGGGCGGGCTGGGTCAGGGACGCCGCGAGCCGCCCGGGGCGCTAGGGTTAATGGGGCCGCACCCCGAGGGGCGAGGGGGCGGCGGGAAGCAGGCTCCCGAGCTGGGAGCGAGTTCAGGGATCGTAAATAGCTGAGGGAAAACGTGTTAATTGGAACTTTATGCAGATGAGCTGGGACCGGGGGCTGGGGGGTGGAGGGAGGGAGAAGGTCACGCGGGTGCGGGACCCGAGCCCAGTTCCGAGGGCAGGGGAGGAGGGCTCTGGCCCGGGAGGATAGGTGAGTGTCCTGACTTCTGGGCGTTGGCCTCTGGGGAGGGCCGCGGGTCCCTGCAGGCGAGGCTTCCTCTCTGACACCACCCCCCCCCAGCCCCAGGAATCCACCAGCGTGTCCACATCCCGCGTCCAGAAGTCCAGGGTCTCAAATCGTCGCGAGGGTGGGGGACACCTTGCAAGTGTCTGTTTCCGCTAGTGGCTGCTTACTTCTCGGGTCTCATTTCTGTGTCCCCACACCCATCAGTCTCTGCGTCCTCCCTCTGCCTCCTCCCTCTTTTATTGCCCATCCCGGGTATCACCCTCTCAGCGCTGGAGTGTCCCCTCTCCGCGCTGGAGTGTCGTCTGTTACTTCCATCAAGTGTGCCTGCGGTGGGGGTGGGGGTGAATCTAACTTTTCTCCCTTTGCTTTCTCCAGTCTGCCCCCCCCCCCACCAACCTACCTTTGGGATGTTTCTCAGCCTTTAGAGTGCTTGGTAACCAACCCTGGCTTGTTAAAATGCAGTTCCAGGGTCCCTCAGTGATCTGATTCAGCAGGGTTGAGGGGCTCAGGAATCTGCATTTTAGCTACTTCCCACCTAAATCCGATGTAAAAGACCCTCGTTTGTGAAAGCCACTGGCAGGGAGTCGTGGGCAGGAAAGACGGGGCAAGCTTCCTTCCACAGCCCCGCCTCCACCCTGCCAACCCTGCCTCCATGCTCCTGACCTCACCTCTGCTCGGAATGGCCATCCGGGCTTCTGGCGTGATAGCACCAGGGCTGGAGAAGGTGCCAGGAAGGAGAAAAGGAAGGAGAAAGGGAGAAAAAGAAAGAAATGAGCCTGCCCCTAGCTCTTCTCTGAATAGGGTCTTCCCCTTCCTGTCTGCTGTTTGCTTCCCTCCCTTTCCCCTCAGCTGGACCTTCTTCCTGTCTTACTCCACCAGCCTGGCCTCAGCTTCTCGCTTCCTTTCCCCCTCCTCAGCTGAAGTTTCTAGAAAGGACAAAGGATCTTAGGGGGGAATGGCAGAGCCAACCAAAGTCCCCACCTTGCCACCAAAAGAAAGGGGCAAGAGGCACCCCTGGGGTTGGAAGGAAGAAGGGGAGGGAAGCTGGACTTGAGGGAAAATAATAATAACAGCAAATATGTAAGTCACCTTCCCATGGGGTTATTGTACTTACTCCCCACAGCAAGTCGATTTAAGCAGGTGCTATTGTCCCCAGGTCACAAATGAAAAAAACACAACAGACATTCAGAGAGGTTAAGTAACTTGCTGAAGGTCACACAGTAAGTGGAAGAATAACTAGGTCATTCATCTTCCATTTCCCCAAAATCATTGCTCCAGAGGCCATTGGTAGCTGTCCCAGGCCTGTCTTCCCTGCCCTACCCCCAGGGGCGTGGGGATGGGGAAGGGCATGGTGTACAGAAATGAAAGGAGATGCTCAGGTTTCAGAACATCTGACAGGTCTGGCTGGAAGCATTAAAAATTCATGTGGAAAACTGACCCCAGCCGGACCTTGGGTCTGCCACCTGGACTGTCCCTGGCCTTGTGGCCTCTCAGAGCCTGGTGGGCGAATTTCCCTTCAGTGGTGTCCCGGAAGCCCCAAGTCTTTGTATCTCAGAGGAGAGGGGTTCTCTTAGGGCTTAGGGGTCTGAAGTCAGGTGCCCGCAGTTCAGAAAGCACGGCTGAGAGCCCTCCCCGCTACTCTGAGTATAAGAACCTTAGAGGCTTAAGGGCTTATAAAAGCGGTCATCTGGCGTCCTTCTCCTGTTCTCTCCCCAGGCGAGCGGATCGCTGCTCAGGCTCAGTTTACGATGCCTGAAGCCTGCCTGTGATTCGCAAGGTGGCCAATGGGGGGCAGCCATCTGCTTGGAGGGAGCCCGAGCCCGAGCCCTAACCGCGGCTTTGAAGGACAGTCAACGAACCCCCACTGATCAGGTCAGAGAGGTGCAGCCCCGGCCTTGGGGAAGGGGTCTGGAGTCTGTCATCTGAGGAGAGGGGGGAAAGGCTTCCTAGTTTGGGGGAGATGGAGGAACTTTAGAGAGAGTTCAAAGTAGGTTTGTGGGTTGCAAGTGCATGATAACTGACGGCCAGCACGATACAATCATTCCAGCTGGAGTGAAGATTTGGGGCAAGGCCAAGAGAGAAAAGGAGAGAAAGGCAGTTGGTAACCGACTCTGAGGGATCTTTGATGGTCTGCTAAGCATTTCATCTTTAACCTGTAGGCAGTAAGGAGGCATTGTATGCTCCGGAGTGACAGAAAAACACAATGCAAATTTTGGTCTGATGAATCTGGCCACCACGGGCAGCAGGTGGGAGGGAGAGAGACTGAAGGTAGGAAAACCAGGGAGCGGGGTACTGCTATTTTCTTCTCCATTCTAGTCATGAGGTAATGAGGAGACTGAGCAGGGAGGTGGCAGGGGGAAAGGAAAGGGAGGGATGGGTTGGGCCTGGAGGGGCCTGGGTAACAGGGGAGACACAGATTAGAGAGAGGAGTTATGCACAGCCCACCTGTGGGGCTGGCAGACAACGCAGGATGTGGGTCCACTCACAGAAAGCAGCAGGATGAATGAGCTTTGTTTCATTCAGGGGTGGGGGCTCTTGGACAAATCCCTTCCCCTCTCTGGGCCTCAGTTTCCCCATCAGAGCACTTGTGGTTGGACGGGATGGCCCTGAAAGCCCCTCCTGTTTCAGGGTGTGCGGCTCGAGGCTGTAAATTTGAGTTGTCTGGACATGTGGGGGGACTGTGTGTGGGTGAGATCTCTGGAGGGGGTCTCTGTGCAGGGTCCGGCTTATGCGGCTGTGTGGCTCTGCATGCATGCATTTGGGGTGCATCTGCCTGTTTGTGGGACCCGTGGGTGTCAGCTTCTCTGCACGTGCCCCATAGCTCCGCGTTGTGTGAGTGTGTGTGAGAGAGCGTGTGAGCGTGGGTGTGCACGTGATGGGCGTCCGTGGGTCTGTCTGGGCTGATGGTGGTGGAGGTGGGGGTGGTGGAAAGAGGCATTGCTGTAGGCTTCTTCCTGAGGCTCACACGCTCCTCTTGCTTTCACTGTTCTGAAATAGCATCTGGACAAAAGGCCCATGAATATTTCACAACGATAATTCTGTGACCTGGACAGCCTGCTTCGGATTTCTCAGCATCCTCCCTCCCCCTGCCCAGTCCCCAGCAGCTCCTCCTCCATCAGAGCTCTTGCCCCCCTCTCCCTCACGCTAGCCTCCTCAAAGCCAGCCTGACACAGGCTCTGTGTGGACCCAGACCTGGAGCTCCCCAGGTTCCTGACTAGCTGGCTGTTTTCTCTCTTCCCCCACCCACTCCAGAGTCGTATCCAAGGTCCACCTGCCTCAGGCCTTCAAGGTCGACTCCTTCCCGTTTCTGCCTCCTCTTCTTGCCATCCTTCTGACCTGCCTGGCCAGAGTCACAGGATCTCAGCATCCCTGCTGTCTGAGCCCTGGCATCCAGGTCCCCTCTCTTTCCATTCCCACTCCCCCCATTAGATTCTTACTCCTAAATGTAAACCATCAAACTTCTCCCCAGTTGCTCTAATGAGGCTCACCCCAACCTCTAACCCAAGTTCTTCTTAGTCGGGCTTTTTCCTTCCTCCAGCCTCCCTAGCCCTAACCCTAACCCTAACCCTAAATCTCCTTTTCACACACTGGAAAGATGAAGCTTCAGATCATACCTTAAGCCAGCAGTGTACCCCAACTTGGGATTCATGTCCCTCTGGTCACCCTAGGACTTTGGTCTCTCCTCTAACCTGCTTGCAGAACTGCTTCTCTGACCTGGTCCATCCCACCTCACAGGAGCCAAGGGGAAGAGACCATTGATCTATAGGGTTGTTGTGTACAGCTGTGCAGGCTGCACACTGCACAAAGACACTCAGCCACAGGGGCAAGTATGAGCTGAAATACAGCCTTAGGCTCTGTTTTCTAAGGTGTTTGTTATGGTGTGGGGCTGGGTTTCCCTGTGGATGAGGTGCCTTTTTCAGATTTGCCTAAAGCCATGTTTGGGCTGGCTGTGACCCTGGATGTCTGTTATTTCTCCTTGTAGGGTAAGATGGGAAATGCTCTTCCTTCCTGAAGAAACAGGGCCTGGGAGGGAACGGTTAACCAGGCTGGAGACCTTCCCCAGCCTTAGCTCCTCAGGAGCCAGACAACTCAGGGTCCTCTAGCTGCTTTTCCCGGACCAATGGGAGGTGAGGTGATGTCAGCACCCACTCTTGGCTGTCAGATTTCACCTGGCCTGCTTGGGACTCCAGGGTCACCCCTCTTCCTCAGTCTTCAGCTTCTCATCTTGGGGGAGCAGGACTCCAGCCAGCAAGAAGCACTTTGGTGGCCTGGGAAGGATCCCCTTTCTCTAACCCTCCTGGCCCTGAAATCCTGATGGTTCCAAGCCCTCCTCCCACTTTTGAGGTCCTGAGCCAACAAATCTTACAGAAGAAGATAAAATAATAGAATTTTTTAATAAATTTTTTTTTTCCCCAAACAACTTCTGTTGATCTTCACCACACAGGGGCCACGGTGGAGAGGAAAGTTCTCTCCAGGCACCCTAAAAAGTGTCCCGGGTAGACTTAGGAGAAAAGTATTCCTCCAGTGTCAGGAGGGTGAGGGGGCTAGGATAAGCAGGGGCCTAGGGTTAGCCTGGCCCCAACTGAGGCATCCCTCCAAAGGGCTCCTGGGTGGGGCTCCCTTCCCGGGAGCTTCCAAAGGCTCTGCTGGTGGAAGATGCTCTGCAGACAAAAGCCCCTCTCGAGTCCACGGTGGGCACTGGGAGAAGGGGTCAGCGGCTGCCTGGGGTGCCACACCCCAGCCTTGGGGCGGGAAAGAGTTAATGGCCGGAGTTGGGGAGAATAGGGCTGAGCCACCAGACAGTACCCCGTCCTGAGCCAGCAGCCCAGGAGGCAGGGAGAGGCGGCCGCTCCGGTCCGTCCCTGGGGAGGGGAGAGGAAGGCCACAAAGGCCCGGGGGCGGGGTAGGGGGCGGGGCGAGCCGTGGCTGGGGGTGGGGGCGGGCGGGGGACACACTGGCCTCTTCAGTCTCAGCACCGCAGTCAGAGGTGGTGGGGCGCCAGGAGCAGGAGGCAAAGTAGAGGGGTGGGCAGCCCCGCCGAGAGCGCGGGGCCGCGGGAGTCCGGGGGCGCCTGGCAGGCCGCGCCCGGGCACGTCTGCTCCCCCCGCTGGTCCTCGCCCCCGTAGCCCCCCCAGTAGTCGTCCTCGGTGGGCGCGTCCCCGCCCTGGCGCCCCCGCGGGTCTTCGGCGGGCAGGTCTCGGTAGAGCGTGGAGGGGTCGGCGGGCGGCGCCCCGGCCTCGGCCACGCCGTACAGGTGGTTGGACGAGCTGTTGCCGCGCGCGCGGCTGCCGGGCCGCGTGGGCGTCGCGGGCGGGCACGCCTGGAAGTCGGAATCGCGGAGGGCGCGCAGGTCGCGGCCCTGGCGCTCCGGGGGGGTCGCGCAGGTCACGTCGGAGCTGGACACGCGCGCGCGCTGGAACCAGGCCCAGAGCGGCCGCGCGCGGCAGTCGCACGCCCAGGGGTTGGCGTTGAGCCGCAGGAACTCGAGCGCGGGCAGGTCAGCCAGCGCCTCGCCGGGCAGCGAAGCCAGGCTGTTGTTGAACAGGTAGAGGATGGTGAGGCGGCTGAGGCCGCGGAAGGCCGCGCGGTGCACGCCCTGCAGCCGGTTCCCGTGCAGCAGCAGCCGGTCCAGGCTGCCCAGGCCGCGGAACACGTGCTCCGTGAGCAGCCGCAGGCGGTTCCCGTGCAGGAAGAGGTGACTCAGGTTGGCCAGGTCCGCGAACAGGTCATCCTGGGGTGGGAGAAGAAGAGAGTGGTCCTTAGAGGCAGGTGGGGAGGAGGGGAAAGAGGCGGAGCACCGAGGTAGAACGGAAAGGGTTTGACCTTTTGATTCGGAGAGTTCTGGGTTCGGATCCTACCTCCCCATACCTATTGAGAAGTAAATGCGGGGAAAACAATATAGTGGAGGCCAGTAGTTCTTAAACGTTAGAGCTTTGAATCCCCTGCGGAGCCCTGTGTGCTGTACCCCCCCCCCCCCGTTTCTGATTCAGCAGGTCTGGGGTGTGGCCGCAGCATCTGTTCCCAGATGGTGCTGATGCTGCTGGTCAGACGACCACACCTGGAGAATGAGAACCCCCGGTTTGCTTCAGCGTGCAGACTTCCCGACTTCCAGTCCTGGATCTGTCAGTGCTGACGGTGCCACTCTGGGCGAGTCTCAGTATCTCTGACTCAGTTTCTTCACCTGTAAGACGTGGAGATGAAATGAAGCAACATATATTCAGTTACTTAGAACAAGATCTCCGTGGTTGGCCACTGTGGGTAACTTGGCCGAGCCAGGAATCTCTCTAAGCCTGTTTCCTCGTCTATAAAATGGGGATGAGTGTACCTCCTTCTGCGTTGGTGCTGAGGATTAAGGAAGACGAGCCACACAAAGAGCAGATGGGTGAAGTGCTGGGCACAGTGCCTGGCACATTGGGATTCGGGCCAGTGAAGCCCACAGGCTCAGGACTGAGAGCCCGGGGCTTCAGATCCAGCTTGCCCTCTTCCCAGCTGCGTTATGGGGGGCAAATTATTCAGCCTCATCCAGTCTCAATTCCTTCAGGACATGTAACTCAGAGAACAGCCCCCAGGGCGGGCTGAGGGTTAGGTGAGATCAGGCTGGAAGGATACGGCACCCGGTGGGCACATAGACCACCATCAATAAATAGTGGTTATTACGACAGTAGGGTCTCCGTTTCAGTTAGGTCCATCCCTATTCCTCTAACAGAGGAGCTTCCTGGGGCTCAAAAGTTCTGCTATTCCACTTCCATAGGGTAGTAAAAGGACCAGGTGTCAGCTCCATGCCCCAGAGGTAGCAGGGGAGGGGAAGGAAGCCTGCTGTCTGATTCCCTGCCTCACCGGCCCCCTTAGAGGGCTGTCCCGCCTGCCTGCCTGGGGCTGGGGAGTCCCAGAATCAGGCCTTGTTAGTGCTGGAAGGATCTTGAACGGTGATTCAGAATTCATGGGGGTGCAGGAATAGGTATAGGTTTGCTTCCGGGAGGGGGGGTAGCAGGCAGGGAGCTGGATTCTGCATTTTAACCAGCTCACCAGCTTGGTGGTAGTCAGCCAGACTTGGGAGTTAGTGCTTCCGGGTCCACTGGCCCAGCCACTTTTTATAGAGGAGAGCACTGAGACCCAGAGAGACCAAGGACTTGCCAGAGAGGGGCCCAGAACCCCAGGCCTGACATCACTGTGTCCAGCAGGCCCAGAAGGCCTGGTTCTCAGGGATGAGAGCATCCGATGTGCTGAAGCCCGCTCACCCCTGGGTCCTGTTTCCGGGCTGCTTCCCACCCTTTCCTGCCTGGGTGATGACCCCGCCCTTCCCACCAAGGAGCCCAGTCGCAGGCTCTCAGGTGGGGGGGAGGGCGTTGACTCCCAGCCCACACCCACAGCCTCCACCTTCCTGTGCTCCTGCGTTTTCTCGCCCCCTCCCATCTGCCTTCCGCCCTCTCTGCTACAGGAACTGAGCCTGCCAAGAACCCTCCTCTTGGCCACATTGAGATCCGTCCCCTCAACCTTCTTGGCTGTCTCTGACACCAGCGTTCTCTGCCCCCTGCTGCCACCACCCCATGCCCGGCTCAGTGGGTTCTCTGCACGCCTGGGGCCTCGGCCTGTCCCAGCTTGGCCTGGTGCCCTTGCCCTTCTCTTCCCAGCGCCCAGGGAGTGGGCTCTGAAACCCTTCCACTCAGACGCCTAGTTAGGGTTTCCCTTTTTTATGGAGTGTCAGCCATGGTGGTGCACACCCAGAGATTCCTGGTCAGGACCAATATGGGGTGGGGGTAGAAGCAGAGGTCATCGGCGCTCTGGGACTTCCAGAGGTCAGGAAGAGAAGACCAAAGGTTCAGACACCCCAGAAATTCAGGCGCCTTTGATCCGCAGCCCCAGTTTGGGGGCCGCAGAATCCCTTGATCTCAACCTCTTCTTCTTCCCCCTTCTCCCTCTTGCAAATGTCCTGGCCCTCCCCTCGCTGAGCCTGCTTCTGGGGGTCCATAGCCCTCCCTTCATCCAAGCTGTTGCCAAATCCCACGGCCACTTCCTGGGCTGCAGCTTTCAAATCCGGGCCTTCCTCTCTCCCCGTTAAAACGTTCTCTGTGCATTAATAAGCTCTTGACTTTCACAGCCCTCGCCCTCCCCACCCCGTGCCCCCTCCCTCTGGGCTGAGAGTGGCTGCTAAAGTCATCCACTTCCATTTCGAAAACCGCATTTCCCTCACCTCCCTGCAGGTCGGTTCACAGCTCTCTGCATCCATTTGGAATCTCAACGCAGCACCCCTGCCCCCACCCACCCCCACCCCCAGCCCCCAGGCCCCTACAGCATCCAGCAGCCTGCTCTTCACTTTGCCTCCTTCCACCTTCCCAGATTCAGTCTCTGGCACTAGCCACTGGGCTGTGTGACCTTGGGCAGCTCCACAAACCTCTCTGAGCCTCAGGTTTCTTCCTCTATGAAACAAGGGACTTAAGAGAGTTGATCGTTAAGATCCAACCTCATCTGGTATTTATGAGTAAGTGAGTCCTGGAGTGTACCTCATTCATTCAGCAAAGCTGTACTGAGTGTCTGCTCCGTGCCAGGCACCCCCACTCACAGTGCTCACCAGTCTCTGCCAGGTGTCACCATCATCGTCTGCGTCAGAGCCCGCACTGGGTGCCAAGCCCTGTGCTACCCAGATCCCATGTAGTAACTGAATCATCACAGCCCCACGAGGCGATAATATTATTACGTCCCTTCCGGAGAACAGGAGAGGGAGGCCCCCAGAAGGAAAGTGACTGGCCCAGGGTCCAACAGCTCTACGTGGTGGAACGTGGGCATGGACTCTGGAGTCAGGCCGACCGGGGGGCCCGTTCTAGGCTGCGCTCCTGAAGGGTTGGGTGACCTCGGACGATGCCTGGACTTCACCGAGGCTCAGTGTCCTCAGCTGTTCAATGGGGGAAATGATGCTTACTCTGCACCCCACATTGTGCTGAGCCCTTTTCAAGTAGCATCGACTTTAATCCTCACAACAAGCCTCTGAGGCGCAGGTCATTTTGTCCGCTTTACAGATGGGTCCATGGAGGCTCAGAGTGGTAAAGTAACTTGCCCAGAGCCACACAGCAAGCCAAAGGTGGGCCTGGGATTCACACCCAGGTCTGCCTGAGTGCGAAGACTGCCCTTACGTGCCATTCAGGCTGTCGTGATTAAAGGAGAGAACTGGTGTCTCTATCATCAGTTCTACTCAAGTAGAAACCAAGCTCCGGGAGAGCAGGGCCACTGTTTTTGTTCACTCTTGAATCCCTGGCACCCAGAACACCGCCTGGCATGTAGTAGGTGCTCCGTAAATACCCACTGGTGAATGAACGCCCCCCGGTACGGTGCCTGGCCTGCAACAGACAGTCGGTGAGACACCCCGCCCCACCCCGCCTCCACCTTCACCTTCCTCTTCCTGAAAAGCTCTGGCCCTCGCCCCCTCCAAAGCTCCCCTCTCCGGGGAAGGCTCCGTCTTGGGTCATGCCTGCGTTCTGTGGCTCTCTCCCCCACCGATCGTTTCCTCACCTGCCTGTATCATCTCCTGGCCTGGTTCTGCCCCGAAGTCCCCAGGCAAAGGCTGGTTCCTTCTCCTCTATGAAGGGGCCAGGTGCGAAGGTGCTCCCTTCCCGCGATGCCCCGTGCCATTCACCCCAGGGGTGCAGGACAAGCACTTCCCATTTCAGAAGCCCTCCCCCCCCAACCCCTGCATCCCCCAAGGCCACCCTTGCCCAGACCCTTCCTGAGCCCGGGCGCTGGCTGCTGTTCGTGGCCTCAGAGGTGCCGGAGGGTCAGGTCATCGTGACATGATTTATTCTGCACTGAACTACGTGCTTTATATACACAAACTCATTGGCTTTTTATAGCCATTCTTTGTGGAAGGTCTTATTTTTATTTTTCCCATTTTAAAGATAAGGAAACTAGGGTTCAGAATGGGGAGGCAACTTGCCTCGAGTTAGGATATGTTGGAAAACAGCAGAGCAGGGATTCAAACTCAGGCACTGTGGCCCCAGATTTGTCATTCTGAACAGCTCATATGTATCCATAAGGAGGTCAGGGTGTCAGTAGGAGCGGGTGTCCAAGTACTAGTAGGAATACGATAATGACATCGCCCATACGGAGCGTGGCCCTGGGCTAAATTTTAAACCCTATGGAGCTTCTTAGATAAATGTCAAGTACTACCATGATTGCCGTTTCATAGATGAGGAAATGAAGATCGAGAGGCTGAGTCATTTGTCCGAAGCCATACAGCAGCCAGGATTTGAACCTCGGTCTGGCAGGCTCCAAAGAGTGTACTTTCCAAGACCAGCCCACACTGCTGTCCTTCCTGCCCCCTGACCCCAGACGGAGCCTGGTGCAGAGGTCTAAGGGGACGGACATTCCCGAAATGTCATCAGACTCTGTAGGCTCCAGTACCATCCGCTCTTCCTGGTTGAGTGGCCCCAGGAACTTCCGTTCTGTGTCCCCACTGCTCCAACTGTCCCCTACTACCAGGCTGTTACGGAGGTGAGACACGCAAGCCCCCAGTCACGTGAGAGTGGTTTAAGGGACATGATGTGTGGAGGCCTCCTATCTACAAAGGCTTTGGGGCTCCGGGCCTCCGCTTCCTCATCTGTAAGGAGACAACCTCCAACTGGGCAGTAGAAGTGAGATGAGGCGGCTGAGTATACTTCGTAAACCCCGGGGGTGCTAGGCAGATTTAGGAAGCAAAGGAAAGGGAGGGAGTATTCTGGGACCTGCTCGTGGCCTCGGTATCATCCATGAAGATGACCCAGATCTCCAGGATCCGGTCCAAGATGGGCCATTTCACCAAGGCCAATGTTAAATGAGGCTTGTTTCTCTTTTTTAAAATAGTATTTTAACAAGCATTTATATAGTGCTTACCGTATGCCAAGCACTATTCTAAGTGCTTTACAAATTATTCATGCACTGAACACTTATAAAATCCCTAGGAGATGGGGGGCTGTTGCTGCCCCCGTTTTACAGATGGAAAGACTGTGGCTCGGGAAGGTTGAAATTTGTCGCATGCTTGTAAATGATACCAGAGTCGATGCCCGCATAGTTCTTAGCACAGTGCCAGACGCACAGTGTGTCTCCTAAGTGGTAGTGGGCGCTACGATTACCAGTATTTAGGCAGTAATAATGGCCATGACAGAATTTTCCAGCAGACTACACATTTTTCTTCTGGTCTCTGTCCCCCACTAGAATGCTGTCCCTGGAGGTAGGGAGCTTTGTCTGTTTCGTTCACTGCTGTCTCCTCAGCTCCTAGCACATAGTGGGTGCTCAATACATTTGTCAGGCTATTACTGACTATGTCATCGTCACTGACCTGATGTGCAAATCAGCACATTGGTGAGACCACGCAGGCACCTGACCCAGGATGGGGAAGGGCAAGTGCCTTCCAGGCTTATGTGTGTGTGTGGGGGGGATTTGGAGGTCCTTGCCCCCTTCCAGCCAGAGGCTGTGTAGCCCAGGGAGGAATTTCTTCCAGAGTGGTTTGGAGCGTGTGTGATTGCTTCCTGGGGAAATAGAATGGGAGGATCTGGCTGTCAAACAGTCAGCATAACAACAACAATAAACAATATTTAGATCAATGACAATAACAATAAATAGCAATTACTGTTATTCCTTCCGTTTCCAGAGCATCCATTTTCCAGCTACTTAACCGCTCTTTACCCTTTTCTTTTCCTTCTTCCCTTGCACGGGGACGACAGGTTTGGGGGAATCTGGAAAGGATAGGCCTTCCCCTTGTCCCAGTACCCCATGAGCCAGAGAGAGGCAGAACCTTCCGTGGGGCATAATTACAGGGGCTCTGCTCTCCTGCTCCTCCTCCCGGTGATGTGGGAGGGTGTAGGGGTGGGTGACAAAAGCAGCCACTAAGGCCTTCAGGCTGGGTGCCTGGGGAAAGGCAGAGTCCCCCGAAGGCAAACAAGGGGGGAAAGGAGGGATCACAGAAAGAGACACGTACATACACCCAGACAGACACGGGGGAGTGTGTGGAGTGGGCGTGTGAAGGGAGACAGACAGAAGAGGCAGAAGACAGATGGGGGAGGCAAGTTAGTGAGAGAGGTAGAGAGGGACAGAAAGGGATAGACAGACAGACAGACGGGCAGAGGGAGACAGATGGGGGGCTGGAGAGTTAGGGAGAGAGGCAGCGAGGGACCCAAACGGGCATAGACCGGAAGATAGAAGGGAGAAAGTAACGAAGAGCCCCTGGCGAGAGTGGGAGGGACAGAAACTTAGGGAAGGGGCGGAACGAAAGCCGCTTTGGCAGGAAGGGGGTCCCCCGGGGCCCCGGGGCAGAGGAGCGGTCGAGGGGAGAGCGGACCGGACCGGGGCTGTGTGCGCACGCGCGCTGGGCGGGGCGGGCTCACCTGGAGGTGCAGCAGGCTGTTCTCCTGGAGGTAGAGGTACTGCAGGCTGACCAGGCCGCGGAAGATGTTGCCGGGCAGGCTGCTGAGCTGGCAGCGGTACAGATGCAGCGACTGCAGCCGCTCCAGGCCCTGGAAGGTGTCGGGCTCCAGAGAGCGCAGGTGCCGGTTGTCGCCGAGGTCCAGCTCCTCCAGGGCCTGCAGGTGGCGGAAGGTGCCCGGGTAGATGGCGGAGAGGTTGTTGGAGAAGAGCCACAGGGTGAGCAGGTTGGGCCCGAAGGTCCCGGGCCGCAGCGTGCGGATGAGGTTGTTCTGCAGGAACAGTCGCTGCGTGCTGGGCGGCAGGGCCAGCGGCACGGAAGAGAAGTTGTTGGCCTGGCAGCTCACGGTGGGCGGGGATGAGTAGCAGGTGCAGAGCATGGGGCAGCTGGGGGCCGCTGGGGGCAGGGCCAGGAGCATCAGCAGGAGGCAGGCCGAGGCGGGACCTGGGCGAGAGGGAGGCCAGGCGGTTCTGGGGTGGGGGGTGGGGGGCGGCCAGGCCTGCCAGCCAGAGGCCTGCCCCCCCAGCCGCCTAAGGGGAGCCCTTCTCGGGGAGGGCTTCTGGGTGCAACTGCAGGGTCGCAAGAAGCCCTGGCCGCGTCTGATTTTTGAGGCTCCTGGTGTTTTAAAAAAAATAAAGAAAAGCCAAGAGGACACTGTGGAAAGCCAGGTTTAAAGTTGGTGGATGAATGGTGACCTTTTTCATTGGCTTTCACGTGGAAGGTTTGCCCATGTAACTGCCAGGGCTTCTCCAGCTCGGGAGGGTAGGCCTGATGGTTCCTGGATGCACGGGGCAGTCCTGTGCCATGTCTTATTTAAGACGTTTAGCAGCATCCCTGTCCTCTGCCCACTAGGTGCCAGCAACACCTGCCCCCTGGTTACGATAACCAAAATGTCTCCAGACATTGCCAGATGTCCCCTGGGGGGGCGACTCGCCCCCATTTGAGAATGGCTGGAACTAAATTGAGAATCTTCGTGAATCTAAGGCCCGTGCAAAACGGCCCTCAGGCTGCCCCGGGGTCTGGCCTTGCCAAGCCCAGCGGTGCTTGCAGCCCCCTCCCTCACCTTCCAGCAGCTTCCACCTTGGAAGAACCAGGGCCTGTCCAAGCTGGAAGGACCCTGAGGGACCAGGGCTCAGTGCAGTTCTAACTGGGGCCAGCAGCCACCTGCAACAGAATCAGCCAGGTGGTCCCGGAACGCAGGCAGAATCAGAATTCCTGGGGAGACAGCCTGGGCATCTGCTTTTTATAGCTCACACTCTCCCTATTCAGAATCACTGACAAATAATACATATATTTTTCAAGGTAACTTTTCAATGACGGAAATAGTTCAGGCCCCTTATGATACAGATGGAGAAGCAGGCCCAGGGAGGCCCAAGGGCCTGGGGCTAAGAGTTGTGTCTAGGCCCCTGAACCCCTGTGCTATAGTAGGGGTGCGGGACCCCCTCGTCCATCCCTGTCCCCTGGCCTTCTTGCCCTCACTGAAGCTGGTAAGCTTCTGGGCTGGATCTAGCTTGACCTCTGCCCTTTATCATGACTTCCAGACGAGTCCTGGGATTTTCTTCTGGCAAGTTTGCCTGGGGAAAGGGAAGCCTACCCCCCACAAACTGGGCAGGGATTCCCTGGGCACACATGGACTGAGAACCTTCTGCTTCAAGGAGTGTGTTAGGCCCATGAGGGCAGAGGGGAGGAAGACAGGAGCTTGGACCCAGGAGCTGAGATCTTGGGGCTCTGTGGGTTTCAGAGACCCCAGCGGAAGGACAGAGGGTCTGTGGCTCTAAGCGGTGCCTCGCACTCCAGAGGTTGCTGTGTGTGTGTGCGTGTGTGCGCGTGTGCACATAGACACACGCGTGTGCGACTGTAGGTACGGGTGTGAGCTGGCTGCTCCCTGCTTGTGTGGCTGAGGCTGGTGTGTGCACGTGGCACCAACAGGTCGGAGTGTGGCACGGACAGCACGGACGCTCTGCTGTGCCTCCTCCCCGGGTGTGTGGGGGGGCACCCCCCGCCTGATGTGTGTGGCGTTCCCGCTCCTCGGCTTCGGGGACCGGGCCCCTCCCGGTGCCGTGCGGCGCGAGCGTGTGCCGGCTGTCCTCCGCGTGTGTGTGAGTGCAGCCCCGTGCGTGTGTAGGCTGGGTGTGATGTAATAACCCAGTGACACAGCGGCTGCTGTTCCGTTCCTTCACACCACCTCCGCGCTTCTTGGCCCTTCTCACCCCTCCCCCGTGCGGCGTTTCACGATTACTTTCTCCTCCCGAGTTTTTCAGAGCCACGTGGGGTGGAGGGGCATGTCTCTCACCCCTCATCTGAACCAGGCAGAGGTGGGGTGCGGGAGCGCAGCAGGGAACCCTGGTGGGTTTCGTGAGGCCTCAGGTTTGGGACTTAGAACGGGAGATTTCAGAGCTGGGAAGGTCCTCCAGGTTCGTGTGGTTCAAGTTCTTGTTCTACGCAGGAGACACGGGGGCTCAGAGAGGGCAAGGAACTTGCCCAAGGTCACACAGCGAAGTGACTGACTGGGCAAGGACCAGAAAGGATTCTCCTGCTGCCTGGCCAGGACACTTGTCTTTCTAGCAGTCACCCTCTGAGCTTGACACCAGAGGAAGTCAAATCCTTTTCTGATCCTTAATCCCACCCCTGATCCACGAGCTTACAAGAGTGTGAGCTCTGAAGGCCAGCAGCCCTCCAGAGGATTACAGAGCTCTTCGCCCCAGCCTCTAGGGCTGACTGATACCCCAGAAGAGACAGAGGGAAGGATGTGTGATTCCAGAGCTCTCCAGATTCAGGGCCACTCCCTGGTCCCAGGGTCTCCTCCAGTTTGGGGGCCAAGCGTGCAGGGGCTGACTTACAACTCCTTGGCTTCCTGCTTGTCCACATCAGGGGGCTCCTCTCCTTCCTCCCCACGCCCCCTCTGGCCAGTCCCCACATCTACCCTCATCATGGCCCACCGCCCCAAGTCGGAGCTGGTGTTCCCTGCAGGCTCTTTGAGGAGGGGCCCTGAGCAGGGGGCCCCTCCGTGACAGCTGCTGCGTAACAGTGACTCTGTTGCCATTTCTGGCCCTCTCCGCCGTGCAAAGCAGCTGTAACCCAAGGAGCCTCATCCATAATTCAGGCTGCGGCTCTCACTGGAGGCGAGGAGGAGGGGAAGGTGGGGGGCTCTGGGTTTCTCTGCCCCCAGGCCTGGCTGGAGAGCTGCTGGGCAGAGGCAGTGGGGGCTGGTGAGCCATGCCATGCTGCTCTCTCCCTCCTCCGCCCTCAGTCCCTGCCCAGCGCGTGCCCTTTTCCTCCCCCACCCCCTGCTTCCCACGGCTCCTCACCATCACTCCTTCCTCCAGGCCTTGTCTTTTCTCCCTCCCTGAGGACCACACGTCCACTCCCAATCCCCATCTTGTGACTCCCTGGCAAAGACTAGGGCAAGATGCAAAGTGTCAGAGCTGGAAGGGGGGGGTACATCAGTGGCCATCAAGAGCAAACCCTCCTTATTTCACAGGCAGAACCACTGAAGGCTGGGGAGGGGAAGGGTCAGTTTCGGAGGGAGCAGCTCAGGCGTCCTGACCCGGATCTCTGACAGTCTGCCTTCAATGTCTTTCTTGAAGCCTTCCTTTCGCCCCTCACTCCTTATACAGGCTGATGAGAGCCTCAGGAGGTGACAGCCCCCCCACCGTCTTGGCTCCCCCATCCTCTCTCTTTCTTCATCTTCCTGTTTTCTGAAGTCAGCAGGTGATGGCTAGAGCCGCAGGGCCACGCAGGGGTGCGCAGGGGGCGCGGAGCTGGGATGGGCAGAAGCCGTCTGTTATTAAGCACCTACTGTGCCCCAGACACGGCATTACTACACATCTTTGTGCATAGAGTACAACATAATGTAACCCTGGGGATTAATATTATTGCCCCCAGTCTGCAGCCGAGGGGAGGGAGGCTCAGGCATGGAGAGTTCTTCAGGTCATGCGGCTAGTGTAAGGTGGAACCCAGACCTGGCGAGCCCGTGTCAGAAGAGACTCTGACCTTTCTTTGGGAGACCTCACATCATCCACAGAAACCACACCTGAGTGGGACAGTCACTGCCCTTGAGGGAAAGGGAGGCAGAAAGCACACCCAGGTGCACGGGGCTGGGCCAGCCATGATGCTGTTTGGGGTGAGAGCAAAGAAGGGACCCAGGCTCTCTGCAACTTTCCTCTTCTGGGCTCCAGCTTGCGGCTGCTCTAAGGGATGGCCCACTTGGGAGTCAAAAAGGAATGACCAGTGTTCAGGAGATGTGGCTAGGATTGACCTACGGAGCGAGTGGAGAGAGGCCAGAGCATGGTATCGATTCTGGAAGGCTGAGGTGCCCAGAGCCAGAAAGTATCCATTCACCAAGGGACCATTGTCAAGGACTCTGGACTATCACCCTGGAGTCCCAAGGCTCAGAAGCAAGGTTCTCACCCCAGGAGCCACCTTTTAGTCCAGAGACTCTGGTGAAAGAAGGAGCTTGGGGAGGAGGTAGATGGACTCCGGTTGGAGGGCAGGTGCCAGGGTGCTAACCCACCGGGCAGAGGGGCCCCTGGAAAAGGTGCTTCCTGAAAGGGGAGTCAAGGGCTCTGCCTCTGAAGGAAGGACACAGGGTCCCAGAGGAACAGCGATGGCCCCACACCCAAAAGGCTGGGGAAGGGCTAAGGCCTGGCAGGCAGATGCTGAGGGGGAAGGGGCTGAGGAGGTGGGAGAGCGGAGCAGAATGGAGGTGGTGGCGATGCCAGTGACGCAGGGGCCTGGGGAAGCACTGATGCGGGTGACGGAGCTTTAGAGCTGCTGCAAACAGCTTCTCACTCTGCCAGAATGTAACACCCCAAAATAAACAGCCACCGTGGTGGGGTGGCAGGATCCGACGACGGGGCCTGGAGATATAAATGGCAGCATGCAGCCAACCAGGGTGCCCAGCCATGGAGGCTGCCACCCCACTCAAATGTCCTCACCCTTTTCCCCTCACAGCTGCCCCCAAGGCCCAGAGCTTAGAGCCCCCCAGGCTGGCCCAGAGACCACTCCCTGAGAGAAGGGATGTGACAGGCAGGCGCTTTGGGAATGGTGGACTTCCCACGTGGAAGTGGTTACCAGAAGCCTCTTTGTCTCATGCCTGGGCAGCCACCCCTGGTCCCTCTCTCTCCCATCTTGTCTTATTCCTCCTCCTCTTCCTTCCTGCCCAGCTTCCATCCCCATCCCCATCAGCCCCCAGCCTTCCCTCTATGGTTCCCTGTCCCCAACCATAGCGCTCATCCTTGACCCTCCTTTCCGGCTCCTGATACCCCATTTTGATCCACCATCCCCGTCCGTCCCTCTCTGGTTTTTAGGCTTCTGATCTTCCCACTCCCCTTCCCTTCCCAGTCCCCAGGGTCCCAGCCCTCCTCTTTCCCATTACCCACCCTGCCTTCTGGATTCTGGGTTCCTCATCCTCGCCTTCTCTCCACCCCTCTCTGAATCTGGTCTCCCTTCTCCTTTTCCCTTCCTCCGTCCTCACCTGGGTCCCATTTCCCTCCGTGCTTTTCCCGTCTAACCTTTATTCCTCCTCTGTCTTTCTCCCTCCCCTAACCACTTTCTCCACCATCGACTGCTTCTCGCTCTCCCCCTCTCTCTGACTCCTTCCCCACCCCACCCCCAATCTCTGGTCCACACCCTAGTCTGTCACTCAGTCCGTGGAACTATCCCCCTTTCTAGCGCCCTCCATCTGTCTTACTAGGCAGGGCCGTTTGGATTTCCCTCTGAGGCTCCTATCCTCCCAGACAGCCCCCTACCCACACCCCCTGTCTTCCCAGCACTGGAAAGTGCTGAGGCACGGGGCACGAGGAGTTGCTGAGTCGGCGCTTCCCCAGCCGGCCAGAGTCCTCAGCGTCCCCCGGAGCAGGTGGGGCCCGGGCCGGGTCCGCCTGCCCCAGCGTCCCCCCCTCGGTCACGAGCTACCCGCACCTCCCAGCAGGCTCCAAGCCGGGTGCGCTCCTCCAGCCGGCAACCCTGGGCGCGGGGGCGGGGCCCCGGGCTAAGCTCTCCCCGCTCCCCAGGCAACCCCCCACCCCCACAGCAGCCCCACCCTCACGCCCTGGGGGAGGGGGCACCCGGCTCCCCTCCCCTGGTTGCCTTCCGCCAGCCGGCGGTCTGGGGTCCCTACCTTGCAGCAGGCGCCCGAGCCCGGGCAGCATCTTGTCTCGACGCTCGGGGGAGGGGGCGGCAGGGGGAGGGCGCTCCCTCTCTCTCCCTGAGCCCGCCGGACGGACGGCGGGGACTCCGCGGGGCTCCCCGGGCTGTGTGGCCCGGCCGCGGCGCTCTACCCTGCGCCCCCCGGGCTGCGGGCCTCGGGAGGAGCCATCGGCCCCGACGGGACGGGGCGGGGCGCGACGGGGCTGGGAGGGCTGGAGCTGGCCGTCGACGCCCGGTGTCGGCGCCCCCCAGCAGCTGAGGCAGCGCGCGAGTCCGTCAGTCCGTCGGTCCGTGCGCCCCGGCTGCTCGCCGAGGGAGAGTGGGGACAGCTAGGATGCTCTTCCCAACCACCCCCACTCCTTCCCGCACTCGCTGGCTCCTCCCTCGCTTCCTAGCTAGCCGACTTAACCCTCTCCTGGCCACTAGGAGGCGGGAGCGGCTCTCTAGCCCCCTCCATCCCGGCCCCCTCCCCTCCTTGGGGAACCCGGAGGACGGTGTTCGATCGCCTTCGCGGAGCCGCGCTTCAAGAGAAATCCTTCCCTGGAGGGGGGCGGGCGGTGTAGTAGTGTGAGGGAGTCCCGTGGACTTGGCCAGTTCCCCCTCCCAACTTTCCCGGAGGAGATGGGCTCCCGGGTCACCTCCCCCTCCTGCCGCGTCCCCGGCGTCAATGTCCAGGCCTCCACCGTTTCTCTCCCCTAGATTTCACCTTCCCTTCCGTTCCCAGACCCCAAGCCCAGAGTGCGCGCGACTATAAGAATAGCATATGCAAGAGTTTTCGTGTGCAAGATTGAGTGCCTATGAGCGTGCACGCGCGCACAAGGACACTTGTGCAGGTGTGACTCTAGAGTGCTTGCGCGCGACCTTTTAAACCGGCCGCGGAAGGGGGAGGGCACCTGAGTGTGCGAATGGGTAAGCCGCCGAGTGCCCACCGCCGTGCGTGTCTGCACTGGTGGGAAACGTGAGGTGTTCGAGAGTTCGGGGCCAGTGAGCTTGGGATGGGTGGCAAGGGGATATGTGCCTGGGTGTGTGTGTGCCCCTTAATGCATTGGTGAGCAGGTGCAAGTTTGGGTGCGCGCGCGAGTGTATTTTTATGTGTGTGTGTGTGATGTGTCCTAAAGGGAATATCTCATCTCCCGCGTGGGAACGAGACCATTGATTTCACTCGAGCTGCTTCTTCCTTTAAAAGAGGGGTACATTCTGATCTCGTCGGGGTCCCTCCCGCCTCTCGCGGCCGCGTTCGAGGCGGTACCATCCGATCCGTGACCTAAGCGTCTCTTTACAAAGGCGGCGGTGACGATGACCCTGGCCGAGACCCAGCCCAGGGCGCCCAGCATCCGACCCTCCGGAGCCGCCGCGGCTCCGGAGAGGCGCGGCGCTCTGGGGGAAGGCGCTTCGGGGACGGTGGCCTTGCGGCGCCCGCAGGGCTGGAGCTGCGGGAGCGGCTCGTGCAGTCCAGGCCAGGGCCATCTGCGCGCAGCCTCACCCGAGGAAGCGCGACAGCCCCGGGCGGCCGCTCCCGGGAGCACAGAAAAGGAACCCCTGGCCCCGCTGCCTCGCTCTCTGGCTCCTCCTCCCCTGTCGGTGCTAGAGTCCAACATAGCACCGGGCATACACTCGGCGCTATATAAATGCCGGTTTCTTTTTCCCATTCATTCTCTGCTCCACCCATAGTCTCTCATTCTTCCCTGGCTCTCATCCGATTTCTCTCACTTTCTTCCCCCACCCTTATTCATATTTTGTAGTCTCTGTCTCTCTGTTCCACCCCTCCATTCTTCCCCCCCTCCCCTCCTTCCTCTCTCCTCTCCCTGTCATTTCCTATCTTGATGCATCTGTCTCTATCACTATCTCTGTCTCTCTCACTCTCTCCTTGTCCCCCGTCGCCTCCGTTCTGTCCTGTGGCTCCCTGCCTCTCAGACTCGACATGTCTGTGTCTCTGGTCTCTTTCCTGGTCTCCCCCCCCCCCCCCCATTTCATTGGCAGGCTCTGGGCCTTCTTGCACCTGGGACGCTCGGGCGCCCCCTGCTGGTTTGTCGTCTGCCCTTCCTGGGCTCCGTCCTCACCTAGTGTCCTCTCCTGCGCCTCTCCTGTTCTGTAGAGGTAGGAGCTGAAAGCCGCGTCTCTGGGCTCCTGTCCCCCTCCCATCTCTAGAAGGCAGGAATAGGCCCCAGCGTTTCCTGGGACCCACCCTGCCGAGGCCCCGCGCCTGGGAGGAGGGCCTGGAGGGGGCGGCGGGGAGGGAGTGTTGGGGGTAGCAGGGTGGGATTTGGCGTCCTTCCCCGGAATGAGCCGCGGCACAATCTGTCGCTGGGTTTGTTTGCCGAGCTGCCTCCGGAGCGCAGTGGGGCTGGCTCCCGGGGAGCGAAATATCACAAGATGCGGAGACAGACGCTGAGGGGCGGGTGGGCGGCGGGCTGACTCAGGTGTGCTGTCATCGGCTCCCTGGGCCCGCGATCTGAGAGGGGTGGAGGGGACCCCGGGTCTCCTACACAGGCCAGCTCCCGAAGCTGGGACGGGATCCCCCATCCGGGGGTGACATGCAAGGAAGGGATGTCCCTGCCAATAATCCTTGGCCTTGGGAGCCCCCGGGGGGACACCTCCAAATTGAGTGTACCCCAGAGGGTCACAGACCCCTCTGCTCCTATCCATTGTACAGGCGTGCATGTGGTTTCCTGTAATTATCTGCTGACTCACCACTTTGCCCTACTAGACTGACAGCTTTTTGAGGGCAGGAAACTCCTCTCATCCATCTTTGTGTCCCCAGCAAATGCTCAATGAACACTTTTGGGTGGATGGATGGATGGGGGGGGGTTGCTTTGCAGGAAACACCACCATGCATTTGGTCTTCCCTGTAAAGCATTCTGACCCCTGGTTCCTCCTCTCCCTATCCACACCTGCATCCCACCCCCTCCCTCCTCCAGACCGACAGGGGATTGGAAGAAGTTTTCCCTCCGGTCTGAAGACCAGCGTTCTCTAGGTGACCCTAAGTGAGTTGTTCCCTGTTCTGATGCTTCTGGCTTTTCATCTGTACAGTGGGAACACACTCATAAGGCTTCAGCAAATCGCCAGCCACTCCAGATATGAGAACATGCTTAGTAAAATGAAGTTCTAACTGGTGTCTGCGGTGGTAACAATTGTCCTTACTGTTTTGGTGGTAATTTTAAGATCTTGACCCCAGGAGAATCAGACACCATGTGTGAACACGAGTTTTGCTTCTGCAGTGAGGTGTTTTGACATCTGAGGGAGTAAGCTGATAGCAAGATGTAACGGATGGCTGTGTCATGGGGCATCTGGGTCTGTTCCTGCCTGGCTGGACACTCGGCCAGTCTCTGGGGCTACGGGGTCCTCAGGACTTGCCACAGAGCTGGCCTGCCCTCTGGTGGCGATCGGCGGATCTGCAGCCCCAAGGGAAGCCAAGGGTCTTCGGAAATGGGCTGACGGGATGGATGGATTTTCCTTGAGAAGGGGGAGGATCCGTCGTGTGGAAAACCGTGGGCTTTGGAAAGGAGGTCATGTAGAAGAGACAGGATATTGGCACAAATCAGGCGAGGCTTGACTTCCTCTATGAGTTCCCACTTATTAACAGAGCTCCTACTCTCACGGTGACCCCCCTGGCTCTGCTTTCCTCTGGGAGACCCCATCCAGTGAGGCCACAGGGTTTCCCTGACTCTTTTTGACACCTGTTTGGCAACGTCATCGTGTAGGACCCTCGGCGGCAGGTGACGTGAGGCTGGCCCAGTGGTCAAGGGCGCGGGCTTCAGAAGGTTCCTGCCCTGGCTCTGCCGCTCACCCAGCTCGCTCCGTGACCTCGGGTGAGGTGTTTACCTGTTCTAAGCCCCAGGTTTCTCATCCAGAAAACGGGAGGCGGGCAGTACTAGTTCGCAGCTCACGGGGTGTCTGAGGATCAAAGGAGATAAAACGAGAAAGAACCTAACAGAGTACCTTGACCCTGTGTTCAGCAAGCCCGAATACTGTTACTATTAATTTTCTCTTTCAGCCTAACAGCGGCCTGCAGAGACAGATGTCGCAGTCTAGTGGAGAGAGCAAAGTGAGGACCTGAGGTCTCATCTGCACTGAGAAGCGCAGCCGGGTCTGGGACTCAGTTTGTAGTTGTAACCTCCTATCCCGTGTGTGTGTCTGGTCTCCACATTCTGCCTCCCCTTGGCACAGACCAGGGCTGCCCAGGGCGATGAACGCAGTCCAGGCCTGAACTAGAAGTCCACTTCTACCCTGAGCCTGCCTCCAAACGGCTGCTGTGTAACTGGGGACAGACCTCTCTCCCCCCTGGGCGTCAGGCTTCCATTACAGGAAGGAGCAGCTGGGACTGCAGGCTCTTTCTGGAAGGTCCTGCAGAGTTGTGCCTTTGTGACATCCTCCTTTCTCTGTGGTGGCTCTGGAGTCAGCAGCTACTGAAATGCATCCCTCAGCCAGATTCCTTTCCATGCTGCCCTCCCTTCCCAGCTCTGGGGGTGTGATGAGTGATGAGGGCGCCAGGGGCAGGTCAGAACTTCTAGGGACTTCCTGAGCCCCCTGAGCCTTTCAGTGTATACTGGCGGGAGGAGGGGTGGGGGAGAAAGGCTGCACTTTTCACCCAGAGCCCTCCCACATTGAATTCTAAGTCCTACTCTGCCCCGCTAATGGGGGCAGCGGACAGGGCTGCTTTCCAAAATAGGGAAGAAAACAGAAACCCAAGTAGTTTAAAGGGCAAGGGTGTTAGGACTTGTTTTCTCCTTCCCTGCTTGGTTTCTAGGGTCTCTGCCCATTGGTTTTATTTATAAGAGTTACTGGCGTTTGTGAACTACTTCGTGTCATGAACTTAACGTGTATTGGCTCATTTAACATTCCGAGCGGCTCTATGGGGGAGGGCCTATTCATATCCCCGTTTTACAGATGGAGATTACTCAGAGAGGTAATATTACTCTTAGATCCTTCTTGCCCTGGGTCCCATGCTTTAGAGGGTTTTGGGGGAAAAAAATAGAGTGGTTTTTGTTCGTGTCCTCCACCAATCAGCGTCCCTCCATGCGGCACGAAGTCCCTGCAACCAAGGGGATGTGCCCCCTGGGAGCCGGCCTTCCCCTTCTAGACCACACTGTGGGTACCCAGAGTTCTGGAATCTTTTCTCAAATGGCCCATGTCTACTGCCAGGGCCTCTCGGGGCACCTTCTCCCATCTACCTTTTTGCCAGTGTGGCACTCCTAAACGAAGGGTGTCTGAGGGGGGTGTTTGTGGGGGTGGTTAGCGCTTGGACATGTGGGTAGGATATCCCCACGTAGGATTCACATGAGGCCCCTTGTTTGGGAGGGAGCTGTGTTCGGGAAGACAAGAGGAGGTGGCTATGTTTCTGTATAGAACCCCACGCAGTTAGATCATTCTAAATTTGAACCTAGTTTTTCCAATGTCAGGGTCCTTTGAAGGAAGCAAAGGAACAGTGCTGGTGTGGTAAGAGGCTAGGGGTACCTTGTGGGCAGGGGTTGCCTGGCAGGGACCGGTGGGGTGAGGAGGAACCTCCCAGCTTATGGTACCTCTGCTTCCATCTAACATTGCAGACATCAGGGGCAGCCATGTTGAGAGGTCATGTGACTTCATCAAAGTTGACATGACTAGGAAGTTGTAGCACCAAGCTCTGAATCCAGGTCTGTGTGACTCTTTCCTTGTTTCACGAAGCTCCATGCCAGTCTTGACCAACAGTCAGAATTTGGGCTCCCTGAAGGTCTGTTGGTTAGAAACTTGGGTCCCCTTGTGTCTGCTGGAGTTCCCTTCCTGGTGACAGGAGCGTCCCTTCCTCCCTAGACAGTGAGCTTGCAGAGCGCAGGGTCCATGTCTTCTTTGACTTTATTTCATGCACCTGGCACAGCCTTGGCTCAGAGTAGGCACTTGGCAAACAGTGCTGACCTACGGGACCCGTGGTCTTACAAATAGCCAAGGTGCCAGGTGCTGCTGGTCCCGCTGACGTCCAGGAGAGGGGGCGGGTCTGGGATGGAGAGCGGGCTTTGGGAAGTATTGGGAAGCCCCACTGCTATTAGATGAGTGGCCTTAGACTCTATTAGTCTGAGAATCCATAATTTGGGTTGAAAGACTCTTATGATGCCCCCTTCCCTGTTGCACCAATTCTCCAACCCCTCCCCTACCTCCAGGAGACACCAGAGGAGAAAGGTGCTTATGGTGTCACTTCCCTGTGTGACTCTCTGTGGGCAACACTTTTCTCATTTATCTCGTGAACAGACAGGACAGAACAGTTCCCTTCCCCTTAAATTCTGTGGGCTGAAACCCCCGAATTTGCAAGAGAGAGTGCATGTGTGTGAAGGGCATTGTGGGAGGCAGGGCAGAGAACCATGAGTTCTAGTCCGGGGGCGTGGACCCCTCCTGCCTATTCCCACCCCCACGGCCCAGTTCAGGCTCCTGTTATGGGGTCGAGCACAGCAGCCT
The DNA here is from genome assembly GCF_024610735.1 of Ursus americanus. Taxonomy (NCBI): domain Eukaryota; kingdom Metazoa; phylum Chordata; class Mammalia; order Carnivora; family Ursidae; genus Ursus; species Ursus americanus. The sequence continues at coordinate 34,774,623 of NC_142150.1, read as the reverse complement.
ACGGACAGATTTCTCTGTCTCTCGGCCCCTGACCTCAGTTCATCTCAATGTTAATCCCCCCAGGTGTCGTTTTGATCCTGTGACCTGCTGCTCGGAAGCCTCCGATGGCCAAATCTGGCCAGCAAAGGATTCATGTCTATGAACCCTGAAGCACTCCAATGAATAGGAAAAGCCCGAAGACTTCAACAGACAAACAGGTGAAGGGTGTGGACAGCTACTGCACCCGAGAGGATAAGCAGAGTAAACAAATACTTGGAAAAATAGTTGAACCTGTTCCTGGTCAAAGAGATGGAAATGCAGGCAGTCTCAGGCTAGCGTTTCATACTTATTCAATTAGCAGAATTCATAAACACCGTCACCCAGTGCTGGCAAGTTTGGATGAAGTCTGTGTTCCTACGTCTCCGGAAGCAGTATGCAAAACCCTGCAAACCAATCTAGCACAATGTAACAAGAGCCTCAAAAATATTATTACCTCTCGACCCGTTAATCTCACTTCTGGGAATTGATCTTAAGAGCATCATTCAATAGATGAAGAAAGCTCCTGGCATGCCGCTGGCCTTGTCCTCCCACATTCTTCCAGGCAGGGAGATGGTTAAGAAAACCATGGCTCATCCAGTCAATGCGATATTATGCAGCCACAAAAATGATAATTATAGAGAATATGCAGAAGCATGGAAAATGTTTATAACATCATGTTTGTTGAGAAAAAACAGGATACGAAATTTGCATGAACACTGTGATTGCAACTATGAACAGTAAGTATTCATGTTGACAAAGTCTGGGAGAGAATATGCAGAAATGAAAATTATTTAAGGTTGGGGGATGAGTGGTTTTCCCTTTTGTTTGAGCATCTTCTTTGTGAATGTGGCCGAAATATTATTTTCACAACAGGATGAATTCTATAAAAACAAAACCTCTATTATTGCTTATAAAAGAAAGTCAAAACTCTTTAGCCTACATTCACTCTAATAATTAGAATGATCACTTTTATTAGGTGTTTAATAAGTACAGTGACCCCCATTTATTAGGTCTTTACTACATTCCAGGCAGCAAGGTGAGTCACCCACGCAATTTCACTAAATCTTCGCTACAGCCCTGTGGGTAAAAACTAACATCCCCATTCTGCAGATTAGGAATCAGACATCCAGGGGGGTTACCCCACATGGCTATAGGGGAAATAGCAGAGCGGGGCTGGAACTGCTGGCTGGCTGCTTCCAGAACATGTGCTAAATCCCATAACTGGCTTTGTGTGTCAGTGTTTCAAGAACTTTAGTCATTAATGTATCACCATGATGATTTGGGGGCTAACAGTGGCTCACACATCATGTACTGTGATTTACTTAATCTTTAAATTTAAATCAACTCACTTTTTAAACATTCAAACGCCTACTCTAGCATTATCCTAAGTAAGAGTCCCCTTGGAATCATCTGTTAAATGTGTTGGTTATATTTTTCAGTGTACAATAAAATAAAAAAGAATTAATAGTATAAAAATCCCCTGAAGATCATCTTGCACACCCTTTAGGAGAAACTGAATTATCTTATGCCACAGTCTAACTCGACCTCCCGGTCCGTTTTTCTTCCTCCACCCAACCTGCCCTATCGGCTGCCACCATTCCTGAGGTTTGAATTGGTCCCAGCCAGATGGCTTCTCGGGTCTCCCCCGGTTCCTCTCAGCCTGGTGCCTTGAGACCAACCCTGTGTCCCCTCCCTGCTCCTGTGTTCTGTGTTTCTCCAGGGCTTGCCCGAGCCGAATCCAGATCAAAGCACTTAATGGACAAACAAGACACTCAGATTCAGAAAGCTGCCTACTACAACCATTAATTCTCATTTATTAAGCTCCCACTGTGTGCCAGGCACTATACAGGACGGTTTATGTATATGTGATCTCTATTAGCTTCCCCCCCCCCATCTTGGGGTCAAAGTATATACATTAACCAATTTTTTTTTCTTTAAGATTTTATTTATTTATTTGACAGAGAGAGACACAGCCAGCGAGAGAGGGAACACAAGCTGCGGGAGTGGGAGAGGAAGAAGCAGGCTCCTAGCAGAGCAGGGAACCTGATGTGGGGCTCGATCTCAGGGCCCTGGGATCAGGCCCTGAGCCGAAGGCAGACGCTTAATGACTGCGCCACCCAGGTGCCCCACATTAACCAGTTCTTTTCATTCTATTGTGGTAAGGGCATTTAACATGAGACTTACCTTCTTAGATTTCTAAGGGCATAGTGAGTGTTATTATCTACAGGCACTGTGTCACACAGCGGATCTCCAGAACTGATTTACCTTGCATACCTGACACTTTATCATTGACTCTTAAAAAAAAATGTTTTTATTTATTTATTTGACAGAGAGAGCACAAGCAAGCAGAGCGTCAGGCAGAAGAAGCAGACTCCCCGCTGAGCACAGAGCCCAAAGTGGGACTTGATCCCAGGACCCCGAGATCATGACCTGAGCTGAAGGCAGATTCCCAACCAACTAAGCCACCCAGGCGCCCCTATTATTGACTCTTTATAATGATCCTGTGACACACATATGATTTTTAATTTATTTTATTTTAATTTTTTAAGGAGAGAGCGCGCAAGCTAGGGCAGAGGGAAAGGGAGAGAGAATCTTAAGCAGGCTCCATGCCCAGTGCAGAGCCCCATGTGGGGCTCAACCTCACGACCCTGAGATCATGACCTGAGTTGAAATCAAGAGTTGGACACTTAACCAGCTGAGCCACCCAGGTGCCCCTGATTTTTAATTTCGACTTTATATGTTGGCAAACTGTGGTCCATGGGTTAAAGCATTTACTTGAAGCACATAGCAGGTAAGTAATAGAGCATAGACTCAAGTCTTGTATTGTTTGACCCCAAAGTCCTTCCTCTTACCACTCTGGTCCTCAATCTTATTAATGATGAGGGTAATACGACAGGTCAATGCTCCCTCCTCTATGCCCTCCAAAGTGGGCCTATGAATTTCTTGCCTCTCCAGGCTGGGAACAAGAGGCATTCATTCATCATGGGAGGGAGTGTTGATTGGTCTGACCGCTTTGCAAGGCAATTTGACAGCAGCTATTAAATTGAAAATGAATATGCTTGTTGACCCCAAAATTTACTTTTTTTTTTTTTTAAGAGAGAGAGAACAGAAGCAGGGAGGGGCAGAGGGAGAAAGAGAGCGAGAATCCCAAGCAGGCTCCACAGTCAGCACAGGGCCCGACTAGAGGTTCAATCGCATGACCCTGAGATCATGATCTGAGCCTAAATCAAGATGCTTAACTGACTGCACCACCCAGGTGGTCCCCAAAGTTTACGTTTTAGGAAATTGTCCTTTGGTAACTCTTCAAATGTGCACGAAGACATCTGCAGATTAATAGCCAATGCAGCCTTGTTTGTGGTAAATATCATCAATAGGGGATTGGCTACATACATTTTGAAGATTTTATTTATTTTATTTTATTTGAGAGAGAGAGAGAGAACTTGAGTAGTGGGAGGAGCATCGGGGAAGGGAGAGGGAGGGGGAATCTCAAGCGGACTCCACGCTGAGCCTGATGTGGGGCTCGATCTCACAACCCTGAGGTCAAGAATCCCAAGCTCCACTGACTGAGCCACCCAGGCGCCCCTAGCTACATACATTTCAGTGCAGCCATATGCAGTCATCAAAAAGAATGAAGGGGTACCTGGCTGGCTCAGCCAGTGGAGCTTGGGATTCTTGACCTCAGGGTTGTGAGTTCAAGCCCCACATTGGGTGTGGAGCCTACTTAAAAAAAGAATGAAGGAAGTTTCTATGTTCTTATTCGGAACAATAACTTAGTAAAGATACTAAGTTACAGCAAGGCAAGGGGCAGAACAATGCAAGGGTCTATTACCACTGTGTCAAACCCTGTGGGATGAAATGTATCTAATTATACCCACAGAGGTGCAGGCAGAAGCTACCCCTGGAAGGACAGAAACAAAACCGGTAACAGAAGCCGCCCAGAATTTTGTATCAGGAAGACTCTGCTGGATGTGAGAGGGAAGGGCTGGTTTTGCAACAGCGTCCAGCCAGAGGACCGTCCTGGCGTCTCAGGGTCATGGGAGGGGTCTGTGAATAATAGAGACGTGAATAATAGAGATGTCCCCACCTACGTGCCCACCGCAGCCAGCGTGGCCCAGATCGTGGCAGACTTACTTTCTACTACGTAAACTTTTGTGCTCCTTGTTTCTTAAAACCGTGGGCCATCTATTACCTCTTTAATAATTTAGAATTTAAAATTAAAAAAAGAGGAATTTCCTGCCTCAGGCAGGACCCACCTAAGAAATGAGATGAGGCCAGGCTGCTGGCCGTGGGAGCGCCAGCCTTTGTGGGCTGGAGCCGGGGGAGCTGAGACGCCAGGACCTGTGGCCTCTTCCGCAGCCCATGCAGGACCTCAGGACCCACTCTAAACCTCCCTTTGGGGGAGGATTTTTATCGTCTCCCTTCTGTGACCGGCAGCTGGTCACGGTTTCAGAGGCAGGTTTTTGGACAAGATGTATTTCAACAGCCACACTCAGCTCGGGGTCCTTCACTTCTGTAGGGCGGGATGTCCTTATTTCTAAGATGGGGATAATACGGACTTCACAGGGTGGTTGCGAGGGTCAAGGAGCCGATGCTGGGTGGTACACAGCGGACACGACCCTGGGGAGACTCCTGCATGACCTTGGTGAAAAGGGACAAGGTGCCTGCTGAGGGGTCCAGGCGAAGGGCCTGTACTGAGTTTTTGGAAAACTCAACCCGGACTGGCTTGAGTGAAACTCCTTATCCATCACCAGGAGAAAGCAGACGTTCCCCAGTCGTGGGATAAACGTCCTTCCCTTCTATCTGGGGTATCTTTGGTCAACCCCCTCTTGAGACCAGTAATTGTCACCTGGAGGGTAACGGAGGCTGTTTGACTGAAGGCGGGATCCCGAGTCAGTCTCTGGCAAGGAGCGTGATCCCACCTCCACTATCTTGGGCTCACCAGGGCGGCCCTTCCGGGGAGAGCGGACCCTGAGTCACATGATTGCTGAGCAGTGGGAGGGGGAAGACATTTGGGGGGAGGGGTCAACCACAACAACCGCCACAGTCCCCTAGGCCCAGACAACAGTGTCTTGTCTGGACATTGAACATAGCTAAACAGAGACTGTCTTATCCGTTCACCCATCTATTCTCCTGTTCAGTAATTTCTCGAAAGAGTACTGGGTGCCAAGCACGGGCCAGGGCTGGAGATGGGGCAGTGACCGGCAGCCCTCTGCCAAGCCCTTGCTTCCTCTAAGGCTCTGTGGTGCCCTCCTTCTCAGTGAGGCCCCCCTGCTTAATCCCGCACCTTGTACTCCCACCTGCCACCCCCACATCCACTCCACTTTTTTTTCCCGCAGTATTCCTAACTTGCCAACATGTTATGTAAGTTATCTATTTATTAGGTTTATTTTATTTTTTTTAAGATTTTATTTATCTATTTGAGAGCGAGGAGGGAGAGAGAGAGAATAAGTGGGAGAGGGGGAGGGGCTGAGCAGGGAGCCTGGCACAGGGACTCGATCCCAGGACCCCAGGATCATGACCTGAGTTGAAGGCAGAGACTTAATGGACTGAGCCCCCCAGGCGCCCCTGGGTTTATTGTTTATTGGCTGTCTCTTCTTACTAGAATGTGAACTGCATGAGAACAGGGAGCTTTGTCTCTGTGGTCACTGGTGTATCTGTGGCCCCTGGCACCCAGCAGTCGCTCGGTAAATGGCTGTTGAACAACTACAGCGCCCCCCCCCCGCCCCCCCAGTGTGTGCTGGTGACTGTGTACGCCCTCGAGCGGTAGGGGGAGAACTCCGAGATCAAGTCATCCCCAACACAAATAGGTAGTTAGGAGCCAGGATCAGGTCTATGAAAGAACCAGCCACAGTGCGTCCATCCTGGGGCTTGGGAAGTCATACGGAGCCATGCTCTGAGGGATGAGTAGGAGTCAGCTAGCGATAAGGCAGGGAGGGGACAGAGCAAGGGGCTTCCTGCGGGAGCCTGGTGGCACAGAGGGCCCCATGAGGAGGAGCCAGGCCCAGGAGCCGTGGGGCCTGTTTGGGATTCAAGATCACTCGAATAAATGGAGAGTGACAGGTCCTCCCAGTGAGGCTAGGGCAGCCAGCCTGATGGGGAGCAAGGTAGTGGCCTTCCTGGCTCTCCCCCTGCCTCGTTCCCACCCAGAGGCCCTACCTGCCCTGTCGATGGCACAGGGCACAGGGGACAGCGCTATGCAGACTCAGAGCAAAGGGTTCCGAATCGCCGCTGTTTCGGGAGAAAGCTCAGTGCAATTTCATTCCTCTTTTCTTGTTGAGGAAGGGGCTCAGAGGAGGAGGCCCTTAGAGTCATATGGGGAGAGAGTGTCACAGCTGGAGGGAGGCTCGTGGAAGAGGGACGGCCACCACCGGCTTGGGCAGAGATCACAAGGACCTTTGACTTCTAGGCCTCAACCCTTCCCAAATGCACCCCTGAGAGGATATCCTGTCTTACACCCATTGTCGCTTGCTCTCCTGCTGCTGATGCTCGCTGCCTCTTCCCACCAGGGCGAGCCTCCCGTCAGGGCTGAGAGAGAACAGCTCTCTTCTTGCTGGTACTGAAGCTCTTTAGCAAAAGTCCCAAGACAGTTTTGTCCTTTCCTTTTTCCTGCAGTCTCCTCTCTTGAGGAATCAGGACAAGTGTCTCAGGGCATAGGTCCCCCGACTGTGTCCTTCCGGACAGCATTGTTAAGCCAGGGGTCCCAGGCACGCCCATTCTTGCCTCAGGGTCAGGATCCCGCCTTCCCGGACATTCTCTGCAGTCCTGAGGCCGCCTCAGTGCCAGCTTGGTTTTGATGGGCTGGGTTTCACTGCAGCCCTGAGCCCTCCCCCCTTCTGGTCTCCAGCCCCAGGGAACTGTAGGCACATAGCCCACAGTTGTACATCACCCCGAGCCCTGAGATATCCAGATCTTCCACAGACCCAATCCATCAGCAGGACCAGGTAGAAACTGAGCCATGCACAGAGCTCAGTGGATATCAGTTTGCTCCTGCTGTCCTTTCTGGATCAATCTGCCAGTCCTGCATCTTGGAGCCTCAGTTGTCGGCACCCCTCCAGTCCTGTTACTTGCTTTGGATCTCTTTGTTTCCGGATTGGACTTCAGGCCTTTCCTTTGCACGTTCATACGGCTTCCAGGCTGACCCCATCAGCAAGTGCTGGGGTGAGGCAGGTTGGCTACGAGGCACCCCAGTCTCAATGTGGGAAGGCGGCTCTCCTGCTGCCCTGGCTGCCTGGCTTTGGTAGATGGTAGGGAGATTCTCCAGCCGACTTGTCACCTGGGGGCAGGGTGACACCACACAGAAAGGACACCTAGCCTGTGTCTGCTCTTCCAGAAGCCTCAGGCCTCTGACTGCAAAGTGGAGTCTGGGCCTCCCTGTGCTACCACTGCATTTCTCTCGCTTGCTCAGGTGCTCGGGTGGGGCCTAATCACTTAATTTGTCGCTTTGGTGTCACTTCCCCTGAGCCCAGATACCTATCAGGCTGCGGCTGATGAGCAGCTGGTAATGTCCCTGTGCTTACCTCTGGGAGGTATCAGCTTCTCACTGGGGACTCTGAAACCAGACCCTCCCCCAGGGACTCCGCCTGCACCCCTTCCAGCTGGTGGGGCAGGTGCCCGGGGAGGGCTTGGGGAAGTGCTTTGTTTGGCCAGTTGGAGAGAACTGTATAAATTCACAGGATTATTCTGTCTCTTCCCTTTCCTCCATCAGGATGCAGCATCGCATGGCCCACCGGCACTGGTGAGGGATGGAAACTGAGGCTCGAAGAGGATACAGGCACAGGGTAGGCGCACAAGGATGCTGTCTGCTCTAAGGATACAGCCAGGTTTCTGATGGGAAGAAAGGGAACTATGCTCATTTGGGGCCCTTTGTGTCCAGGACTCTTCTGACCTTCAAGGACTTCTCCAGGGAGGAGGCCTCTCCGTCACGGAGGGAGGACCTCCAGTCCCTAAAAGACTCAGCCTCTCAAAATGGAGGCCACTGTGCTCTGGGCCCTTCCTGCCAGGAGAGGGCGGCTGAGCGGTGCTCCGGATGTGGGAATGTGTGAAAAGGAGGAAGCTCCCATTCCTGGCACTTCCCAAGGGAGGGGTCTGGGAAAGTGGGAAACCATTAACCTACTTGGCATCTGAAAACCAAGAGCAATTCAACTCCCAGAGATTGTTCACACATCTTCCAATGCCCTTTCTCTGAGGGACTTTGTTGGATTAAGTCCCGCACTTGGGGTGACTTTTTGAACAGGAATTGCTTTTTCAAATCCTAGAGAAGTAGGATCAAAGTTGGATGTTCCCTGTCCTTGAAAAAGCCGGTCTGAGGGTGAATTCAGAGATGACTGGCTGTATGGCAGGGGGAGCAAACGGAAGACGTGAGGCACAGAGCCCATCCCGCCACCCCCCCCCCCCAAGGCGTCCTTGATGGGCCTCAGAACCGGCGGGGTCTCTGGGGGCGGGGCCGGGGATCTGCACTGCCCTGAAACGAAGATATATCATTTAGTAAAGGGCACACACCTTAAGTGCATAGCCCAGTGAATTTTCACATAGGCAGAGAACTCTATAACGACTGCGGAGATCAAGACACAGGACCATTCTAGGGACCCCGAGGGTTCTATAGGGTGCTGATGGTGATTAACCTACCTCTTCCCTCCTGGCAGTCACCAACCACCACTCTGGTTTTTGTGACTACCAATTGGTTTTGCCTGTCCTTGGACTTCACACAAATAGAATTCGTACATCACATAATGTCCTTTCCTGTCTGGTGTCTTCTGCTCCACATCACGTCTGTGAAATTAACTTGTGTTGTGTGTACTAATAGTTTGTTCCTTTCATTGCAAAGCAGTATTCCATCGTGCGGATACAGGGCACGGTATTTACCCATATTCCTAGCAGTGGGCATTTGGGTTGTTTCCAGTTTGGGGCTATTGTGATAAAGCTGCTGGGAACACTCTTGCACGTGTCTTTTGGGGAGCTTGTGCACTCATTTCTCTTGGGTAGATATCGAGGGTGGGATTGCCTGATCAGAGGGCAGGTGTGGTGGGTACACAGAATTCCCTTCCTTATGTGTTTCTGGCTGGGGGGCCTGAGGGGGATTCTTGAGGGGATTCGGAGGGTGGAAGGGGAGCCATTCTGTGGCTCACACGTGTTGTGGCTGATCGGTTGACACACTTTGTGGACGGGAAGGAGGAGCTGGTTCCTCCTCCCGAGCCGGGGATGTCTGTGTTTAGCTGGTGGTGAAGGATCCTGGCTCCTGCCGGGCACCCCCATCCTCGATGATAGAGGCAGCAAAACCCGACATGAGCTTCTGGGATTCAGTCCATCCTTGTGGGGGTCCAGTTAGAGCTTATGGGGGTGCCCGCCTGTTCCTTGATCTCCCCAACCTTCTGTTCTCGGCAGCCTGACGGGGGCATTCGAGCTCCAACTTGAGAGGCAAAGACAACAGTTTCACAAGAGTGCTTCACCAGCTGCCACACTGAGTAAGGCCAACTCCCTGTGACAAATCCCGCCACACAGTGGTTCTCTTCCCTGGCTGACCCTGGCGGATTCCATCGGTGGGTTCTCGCTCCATTAGAAACCGCCAAGCCCATTTCCAAAGGGATGGTTCCTACTTACTCCCGCCGGCTGTTCCAGGTTCTCGCCAGACCTTGTTATTTTCATCCTTCTAAACGTTACCCATTGGGGTGGGTGGGTATCTGCATTTTTAACCAAGCTCTTCTCGGGATTCTTGTGCAGGATGAGGGGTAAGAAGCCAGCTTGGGGCAAAACCTTGGCACTCAAAAGGAGCCAGTTTGCTTTCTGAATGATCACTTTGCCACTTACTGGCTGTGTGATCTTAGTTGACCTTTTCTCTCCCTGGGCTTCGGTGTTTTCATCTATAAAATGAATTATTAAGCATCGTTAACAAGTATGGAGTACTTACCAGATGCCAGACACTGTTCTAAGCACTTATGTGTACTAACTCACGGGGCTCTCTCAACCAATGATGAGGTGGAGGCTATCATTATTTCCAGCCTCGAGACGGGGAAGCCGACGCGCCGGGATTCAGACTCAGGCTGTCTGGCTTCCATGTTTTTTGCCATTGGCCGTCCCTCCATTGCGAAGCAGTGTGAAGGTGAACTCACGATATGGAAGTAAAAGCTCTTCAAAGGGCAGTGCAGTATTGACTTTTCTTCCTCCGTGGGTCTCCATGGGAAGTTCCCTTTCCGTTCTTTCAAGTATGCAGACATAATCTAAACAAACAAGCTAACAGACAAGCTAGGCACAATCATAAATGCAGCCAGAAAGGTCGGCTCTTCCTAGGATCCAGAAAAATCCAACACCCTTGAGAGAAGAGGACACTGGTAGGGCTCCCTGCCTTGGATATTCTGGCCCCTTGGCAGGTAGGAGGCTTTAGAGGTCCATCAACTCCCTTCACTCTGACTTTGTACTGAACAAAGAACCTTCTGGTATTGATTTCCTCTCCCAAAAGTCTATCCTTCCTGAAAGAGATTGTGCTGACCAGTCAACCTCAGAATTCCCATCCGTTGGGTGGTTTCGTTTCTCAGTGTAAATTATTAAATTGCCTTCCAGGTTTATCAATCCATCTCTTGTGAGTCTGTTTAGTGTAGGTCATCCCCCCGCCTGCCTCACCTAATCACAACAACTAAACTCTCAGGGAGAGACTTAGAAAGTAATACCTCCAAGGTAGTATAAGAGAGATGTCCAAGGAATGGTGCAAAAAAGTATGCTGTGAAACTTAAGAGGACGGAGAAAGGACTTTTGTGTGGAGGAAGGGAGCATCAAGGAGGGCTTCCTGGAGGAGGGTGATGTTGGCACAGGAAGAGGGACACTATAGCACCAAAGTGTGGTTAAAACAGAGGCTCTGGGGCCTGCCAACCCGAGTTGGAAGTCTGTCTCTCCCACTTACCGGCTGTGTGAGTGGTCAAGTTACTCTATCTCTCTAGGCCTCAGATTCCTTATTTCTAAAGTGGGCAAAATGATAGCAGCCATCTTACGGGGTGGCTGCAAGGATGAAATGATTATATACAACACGTACAGTTCTTAACACAATGCCTGGCCCATAAGCAACACTCAGGAAATGGTGGCCATTACTGTTGCCAGTATTAATACCCAAAGTGATGTGTTCATTGAGGAGAATTCTAGGAGAAGGGTCATAGTGGAGGCCTGTTGTATCCCCAGAGGCAATTTTGTATCAAAGGGACTGTGTTTTGCTTTAAGACTCAGAGGGCAGAAAGCCCTTTGCAGTATACGGCTCTTTCCTTGACAGTGGTCACAGCCCATCCTGTGGTTTCGCAGCCCACGAAGAGAGCTGCCTGTACAATCTATCCGAACCCATCAGCCTCGAGAACATCCGTGGTTTCTGAGTCACTCTCAGGCCATTTCAGCTTCCAAGTAGAAACTCTCAGGGCACGCGCACCTTCTAGGCCTTTTCTGCCCTCCACTGTGCGGGGAGAGGGAGGGTAGTGTCAGGAGGCCGCCTGCTGCACTCCCCTCCCCCCCACTGGTCCCAGCTCACCTCCAGGCCCTGCCAGAGGCCCAGCGTGGCAGCCAGTGAAGGATGAGGGACATCAGCTCTTGCTCCGTGATTGCCTGGCTCGGGTGCTCCGGACCCCAGGTCTCTTGCTTCTTTGTCCAGTGTTCCTTCTGTAGATTCTGATGGGCCTTCTTAGTCTCCCCACGGGTTTGGTTCTGGCTGATGCAAGGAGAAGGGGAGAGGGGCACAGGGAGGCACCTGGAGGAGCACCGGAGCTTCCATCATATATGTAGAGATCCCACTTGTCTCCAATTCTCCCCCTTCTCCCAGTGGATGTCTATGTCCCTGCACCCTCCCCCTTTAACACCAAGGAAACTGTTCCAGTTTTCTCTCTGCTTCTCTTTGCTTTTCCCCGGAACTAGTGTGTTCCATTGGCCCCAGCTGTTTCTTGTTCTTTATATTCTGGGGGAGCCGGACATCTGAAAAATCCATTGCTTTCACACAGGACTCCTGTGCTCTCCTCCTGGGTCCACGTCCTTTTTCCCCCTGAGCGTGCCTGTGGATGTGTGGGGGTGGTTGGTTGAGGAGGGCTGGGAGACACAGACCCCTTGCAGAGTGGAAAGCAATGCTTCTCTCTTCTTTTAACCAAGGATGCCTTCTGAATGAGGTACCCACCCCGTTCCTATTACTAATAATCAATACTCATAACAACCCAATACCAGAGATCATGATCTGTCTAATGCTCGGGGGAGCCCCCTCAGGGAGTCTGGGTGGGGTACTGGTTAAGGACTTGGGCCATAGAACATCTGGATTTATATCCCAGCCCTGCCACTTACTACTAGTGTGAGGTTGGGGGAATTGCTTCAACCCTCTGGGCCTCAGTTGCCCGGATAATGGATGCTAATAACGCCTATTCCCATAGGATTGTTAGATTCAGTGAGAGAATAAGTCCAAGGCACTTAGAATAGTGCCCTATAGGCGGTCAGTGTTCAGTGAACATTGGGTCCTATCGCTATTTACTCTTCTCAGGGGGTGAGGCAGCCCTCAGTGTTGACAGAGCCCCCCAGCCAGGTCCTCAGCCCTGGAGATTCAGAGGTGGTCAGTGCACCCAGGGCTCTCTGTTCTACCAAAGTCTGTGCAGGAAGTCAAGTTAGCAAGCCACAGTTGCTTCCTAAGTATGGAATTAGAGCTGAGTGGAATGCGGACGGGCAACGGGAGGCTCTTGGGGCCGAGGGTGGTGGGGCCTGGGGCTCCCATTTCTGTCACAGGGACTGGCCCTGAAGCTCGCTGTTCTCTGCATGGCCGAAGGGAGGGCTGATCTGGCGGCCACATCTGCTGACTCCAGCATCCTCCAGGGTCCAGCTGGCTGACCTGACAGGCTGAAGCAGCCCCCTCTCCCTGGTGCCTCTTGGGCGGCCTTTAGGATTCACCCTTGGTTAAAGAAAGGTCTTCCCAGAACAAGGAGGCCTCCTCCTCATTCAGGACGATGGAGTGGCTCCCCTCCCTTGTCAGAACTGTTTGGAAGGCACTAGGAGATGCTCTGAGGAACTCCTTCCCGTCCCTGTTTACTTTGGTTTGTGAATAGACTTCCTTCCTGCAGCTCGGAGTATAATCAACCAGGCCCCTGCTTTGGACAAGCCCGGCCAACTAGGGGAGGGCACCCGGATGACACTGGTCTGCATTGGGGGGCTACCTAGAGATCAGTTCTCTGGGGTAGGGCTTCTGGAACAAACACCAACCTCACCCATTATATGATTTTTCCCCCCTCATTTATTTCTCTTTTAGGTTAGGGGCACTTTGTAATCCTCCTCAAATCTGACTTCATGATCTCCTCTTTGCTTTTCAGTAATTCAATCATTTTTGGTAACAACAATAGCTGCTATTTGTTAAATTTTATTTATTTATTTTAAGTCATCTCTACAACTGACGTGGGGTTTGAACTCATGACCCCAAGATCAAGAGTTGCAGGCTCTTTCAACCAAGCCAGCCAGGTGCCCCTAGCTGTTATTTATTAATCAGCCAGTGTACTGATTGGGTGATTAACTTACCTGACCTTTAATCCATACACCGTGATTCCAATTTCATAGATGAGGAAACTGAAATCAGAGGAATCAGGAAGATCAGTAAGTGGCCCAATATCAGTGTGTGTGTTTTGTTTTGTTCTGGCATTGCCTCAAGATGTTTGGTATTTTTCAGGGTGCCTAGGGGGCTCGGTGGGTTGAGCGTCTGACTCTTGGTTTCAGCTCAGCTCATGATCTCAGGGGCCGTGGGATCAAGCAGCGTTCAGGCTCCGTGCTCGGAGGGGAGTCTGCTTGAGATTCTCTCTCCCCCTCTCTCTGCCCTTCCTGCTGCGAGCTCACTCTAGTTCTCTCTCTTTAAAACAAATACATAAATCTTTAAAAAAAAGATCAGTATTTTTCTCCTCGGTTGAAATGAAAGAGAACATGTTTGCTTACTTTTATCTTCCAAAACAAGCTCTTGAAACCTCATTCAAGACCCTAGCTGGGAAAACCAAACATTTTGAAATGCATGAACCCAGATCTTGAAAGGACAAGAAGTTTATGTTTTGTTTTGTTTGTTCATTTGGCAGGTCACAATTAAAACCCTTTGTATGAATGGCTCACAGTGTATCCACATACAAAAACTTAGGAAGGGATGAGGAGCCAGAAGGAGTATGTGGACCCTTCCCAGAAAGTGATGCTCCGGGGTCCGGGGTGGGTCCTAGCTGAGATTATCTGGAGGCGGTTTGAGAAAAGAGCTCAGTGCCGGGGGTGGGGGGGTTGGGTTTGGGGGCTTGGGGGTTAAGGGGTGGGGAAGGCTTACATTGGAAGGTGGCCCAGCTGAAGACCAGCCACTGCTTGTGCCCCAGGGGATGGCTTGGTGCAGCTCCTCCGTGCTGCCTTGTTTGGCAAACCATTCTTCCCCGATCTAAATAAATATACCCCGTTGCCATCAAAATACCCATAGGGTGGAGCGTGGCTATCCAGACATGGGCATGGGAAGGAAAAGGCCCTCAGCACCGGTACTTGGGTGGGAGGCAAGAGATCCGGTTCAGTGCTCCCTCTTCCCTCCAACGCAGTAATGTCCCATGGCTAGTATCCCAGGACCCTGACTGGCCCTCACCAGCTGGCTGACTGGAACTCTGGCGTCTGAGCAGTTTTGAGCGGTCAAATAGTGTCACCAGCTGGGAACCATGGAAATGAACTGCTGCGGCGGATGGGGGGGGAGGTCTGGAAGGAGGTAATGTCCGGGTGAGAGATGGTGAGCGTCTGAGTAGGGCAGCGGTCAAGGAGGGAGAGGAGGCGTGCTGTGGGGTAGGATCAATAGGACATGACTGATATGGGCCCAAGTCCAAATGCCTTCACTTAGCTTGGGCGCTCCGGCCTCGAGCACTGCCACTCCCGTGGCCAGTCTCCGCTCTAGCTGGTTCCTTGCATGTTGTCCCTCCGTCAAGGCTCCATGCCTCTGAATGTGCCCGGCTGGCTTCTGCTGGGGTTTCGTTGTCTGTCTCCCGAACTGAACACTGAGATTCTAGAAGGAATGCGCTGAATCTCTTCTCTCTGAACCCCGCCCCCCCTGGGGCACAAAGCCTAGTTGCACCGTGTCTATTTGTTGAGTGAACCAATCAATAAAAAAAGACTCAGGGTGAAGGGGAAGGAAGGAAGCGAAGAGCAAAAAGAATGAAGACATCGGGCGCCCCGTCAGACCTTGTTATAATCACTCCTCTCTCTGATGTTACACACGAATCCTCATCGAAGCGAGGCAGGAGAGGGATGAGAGTAGCATTTGCCTCCTCTGGCTGCGGGAACTCGAAGCAAATCAAACGGGAACGGTTCAGGGAACATTCTAATATTCCATCCCAACAGTTTCAGTAAGTCTGCCGCATGGCTAGAGAAGCACTGCCTCCTGCAGACACTGAAGCTGGTGTGTGTGTGTGTGTGTGTGTGTGTGTGTGTGTGTGTGTGTGGTGGGGGGTGGGGGGATGCTGAGAACCACGACAGAGATAACAAGACACGGCGGACAAAGGCCCTGGCGACCTGGGCCAAGTCCCGAGCTCCAGTCCTGGATGTACAGACAGCCCGTGAGCTGGGCCTTTCCCACTGTTCTTGCTGATTTACATTCTAAAATCTCTCTCTCTCTCTTTGCTTTGACTTTTTTCCATTCCTCCCTTGCTACTTCCACACTCACTGATCCCCCAGGTCCTCCGGAGACCAAAATGTAAGCCAGAGCAGGAGAGAGGGCTTGAATTAACTTCAGTGTCTTTGTGTCTTGCAGTAAGATGGAAAAATCTTACATCTTAAGGCCTGTTTGTCCCGGGCTGCTATATTTTCTTACGGTTGTTTCCATCAATTCATTTTTTAAGACAAGATCCATTTTCTCTAATGTCCGGGTACCCGATGTGAGGACTGGGATGGTAAGAGCACAGGTCTGGGAGTTGGACAGACACTGGCGACTTTGTGGAGTGACCTTGCTCAAATTCCTTTGAAGACCCCGCTCAAAGCTGCTTCTCTGGCTGTTTTCGTATCCGGAAATGGGAGAACCCAGTACCATCCGCACTCTGGCAGCTACCTACCATACGGGCAAGGACTTCATAAACCCACCTCCTATTTCTTGACAAATACTGTAATTAAAGCACTGCACTCTTCGTCTTGCAGGTAGGGCAGCCAAAGAGCTTGCCTGGGGCTGCGTAAGCAGTGAGCGTCTGGGTCCAGGCCCAGAGGGCCCCTACCCCATGCAGTCAGTCCCTTTGGTGGTCTCACTTTCTTTATCCTTGGTGCTGTGGTAGAGATCTGGACAATAGTCTCTGGTTCTGGCCATCTATGGTTCTAACCTCTTAATGTCTTTCTCATCAAAAAGAAGTGTGTGCTCTCGGAATAGCTTGAGTCCCTGGCCCCAGGGGGAATCCAGAAGGCTGGGCATGGAGGTCTGCAGACTGCATTGAATATGCAAGAAATTCTCCCCCAAATTCAGCTTTTAATGGGGGGACATGGCTGCACAGGCCAAGGCAGCTGTCAGCTTACTTGCTCTGGGCTGGAATGAGAGCAACACAGCTGGTTCAGCTGCCTTTCTCACGCTGATCACAAGCTCCAATGGGCAATTATATATGTCTTTGATAAATAAAAAATGGAGCAATGAATGAATACTTAATCAACACAGTCTGGCGGGTAAAATCTTTCAGAACCTAGGCTGGGGTGAGGCAGGGAGTAATCAAAGGCATCCTTGGGAGTGAAAAGGCGAGGGCACCCCACCAGGGCGGGGGTGGGGGGTGGGGGGTGGGTTCTGGAAAGCTGTTCAGTCCTGGTCCTCAGCTCTCTGATTGGGGGGGGGGCGGCGGGGGTTTGCTTGACAGCCCTGGAAGCCTGAGATCAGGACTGAGGTTTGAGCTGGTGAGCAAAAATGTATTCTGTGGCCACCTAAGTGGGCACGGTAAAGCACCTGGAATAGGGTGCGTGTGCGCCCGCAGGTAGCCAGCTGTCCCCTCCGGTGTGCTGGGCGTTTGTGCTCTTTTCCGTGGGTCTGCCCGTGCGAGCCACAGTTTTGAAACGAATTTGGTTAGGGGAAGGAGGAGAAGCGAAGCGGCCAGGAGGCTGACCGAGGATCAGGAGAGATGAGAACCGGTGCAGCTGGGCCAGAGGGAGATAACGGAGCGAAGATTCCAGGCCCGACAAGCCTGCGGGAGATGGTGAGCCGGGGAGAAAGGAAGTGCTCGCAACGGGGGCCGGTGGACCTCCGCCGACGCCGCCGCGCAGGTCAGGGCCCTTCCGGAGGGGGCGGGGGAAGGGCGGGGCTGGGAGGGGCGGTGAGAGGCGCGAATCCAAAAGGCGCGGGGCGCGGGCGGCGCTGGAGTCCCGGCCAGCAGGCGGGCCAGGTAGGGCTCGGGGCCGAGGCACGGGGCGCGAGGCCGGGATCCCTGCGGCGCCTCGGCCCGGGGCGGGGGGCGGCGCCCGCGTGCAGGAGGGGGTGTGCGTGCGGGAGCAGGTGCGCGGGGTGGTGGGAGGGGGCTGCGGGGGCGGGGGCCCCAGGGCACCCTTTCGGCAGAGGGTCACGAAGGTCCTGCTGGAGCTGGGTATTCTGTGCTTTAGACTGGCCTGCGTTGTGACTAACTAGCCCATGGGACCTAGGTCAAGTTGACAACCTCCCACGGGCCTTTAATTCCCTTGTCGGTAAACTGGAGGAAACAAGACAGCTCACTTTGTCAGGTTGTTTTGAGCGTGCGAGGACCTCCGTGAAGTGTCACCACCGCCCGCCCCCCCCCCCCCCCCCCGTCGCCGCTGTTTCTATTTTTGTGGACAGTCTTCAGAATTGGGCTCAGTTTCTGCGTCCCCAGGTGCTGCCATTGTGGGGTAGAGAGGCTTTTTGCAGCTGTTTCGAACAGCTGGCCTCTTCCCGCCCCCCTCCCAGAACGCGCCGTCCACCTCTACCTTTCCCACAAGCCCCCTGTACCAAGCGACCTCTGCTTTATTTGACAGGATCCAGAGAGTCGACCACCGCTGTTTCTTGCCCAGGCTGGAAAAAAGCCAGAACCAGAGCCTACTTGAACAGAAGGGCTTGCCAGAGGAATTTTCCAAGGGCCCAAAGGCCAGCCCTTGAAGCGCCTGTGGTCAGCCCGGGAGGCCCCCGGTGAGATTTGGGGATCGGCTCCACCTCCCGCCATGCCAGGCCAGGGTCTGCCCCTCCGCGTGGCCACCCTGCTGACGGGGCTGCTGGAATGCCTCGGCTTTGCGGGAGTCCTCTTCGGCTGGGCATCCCTGGTGTTTGTCTTCAAAACAGAACATTACTTTGAGGAGCTCTGTGAACCGGATGCCGGGCCGATGGGCAATGTCACGGGGTCGGCTGGTAAGGGACTCCTCTAGGGAAGCAGAGTCTGGTTCCGAAGCAGGAGGAAGGAGTGGGAGGGCTTCTGCCCCCAACCCCCACTGTGCCAGCCTTTCTGGGGTGAGAGGAAAGGAGTGTCAGCCTTCCCACCAACTCGGCAACTTTGGTCTAGGAGGTGCCTGGGGAGGGAAGTACCAGCCCCTGAGGGGTCACTAGGGGCTGTCACATTTCAACTCCCTGAGATCTCCCTTTCTCTCCTCCAGACTGCAAAGCCCAGGATGAGAGGTTCTCACTCATCTTCACCTTGGGGTCTTTCATGAACAACTTCATGACATTCCCTGCCGGCTTCATCTTTGACAGGTTCAAGACCACCGTGGCTCGTCTCATAGCCATGTAAGTCCCAAAGGCCCGGCCTGGGCAGAGGGAGGCCCTGTCCCAGCAACTGTCACAATAGCACAGGAGGTAGACTCTGTTTAGACCCGCCCTCTTCTCTGCATCCCTACTTCCCTTGCCTTTGCCCTGTTCTTCCTTTGTTCAATGTGACTGTGTATTCAAATTGAGCTGGAGTCTAGGCCGATTTCCTTTGAGGGCTGGCTTGGTGCCTGGGTTAAAATAGAGGAACTGAAAATTGTCACTCAGGGATCCTACCAGGCCTCACATCCAGGTCCTTCAGGGTTAATTGTCATCTCACCTCCCCCCCCCCCATGCCATTCCCCAAAGACTTAGTAAGGTCTCCTGAGTATCCCCGATGGTGGGATTTCCCGACCCCCTGACTGGAGCAGAGATAGTGGGGGTTTCACGGAGGGTAAGGAACCTCATCTCACTCAGACAGGATGCCATGGTAGCTGGCCAGCTTCAGCGATAAGCAGTGGCCTGCCAAGGCCTTAATAGGACCTAGGGCAGGTGCCTCCTGGCAGATGTATGGAAAATTAGTTATCAGACAGAGGGACTGGCGGGCTGGCTGATAAAGCAAGTTCCTGCTTTCTAAGCCGTTGGGTGTATAATGACTTTATCTCAGTCTGTCTTTGGCTCCCTGTCTCCTCTTCTTCCAACCCCTTCCTTTGTCCCCTCCCTTCTCTCCAGCCTTAGTATGTTAAGAAAAACTCCGTCTTTCCCGTGTTTCTCTTTTACTTTCACATAGAGCACTCACTTCTGATACACCTGGTCACTAAATGTGTGGGTTTCTCCCCCACCCCAAGGACATCCGCTGGATGTCCTACGATTTAACCCCGTGCTAATGCCATCTCCCTGGAGACAGGGTCAGATCCCACAGGTGAAGGGCCGGGTCCCACAAGACTGCCCCCCACTTCAGATGCCGATTGCAAGTTGGTAAGTCCCCAGGTGACCCACAACTTCTGTCTGACTTGGCTGCAAATCAGGGGTTCCCATAACCCCCCCTCTTGGACTGGATTATTTGCTAGAACAGCTCACAGAATTCAGGGACACACTTGTGTTTAGTTTATTAAAGGATATGATGAAGGATACAGATGAAAGCGTACAGGTTCGAAGCTCTCTGAGCCCCGTCCTATAGGGATTTTGTGGAGGCCTCTTCATGTAGGCTTGATCAATTATTAACCATTGCCAGCCCCGCTCCCCACTCTAGAGAAGTGGGGCTGGGGGTGGGGTTTGCCAAAAAATTCCATACTTCAATCCTGACCAATCCTTGGTCTTTCTGGTGACCAGTCCCCATCTAGGAGCTATCCGGGAACCTACCAGAGTCACCCCACTGGAACAAAAAAATGATCCTCGTGCTCTCATCATGGAGTTTACAAGGGTTTTAGGAGCCGTGTGTCAGAGACCCAGGACAAAGACCAAATACGTATTTCTTTTCTTTTTTTTTTTTTTAAGATTTTATTTATTCATTCAACAGAGAGAGAGACAGCCAGTGAGAGAGGGAACACAAGCAGGGGGAGTGGGAGAGAAAGAAGCAGGCTCCCAGCAGAGCAGGGAGCCCGATGTGGGGCTCGATCCCAGAACCCCGGGACCACGCCCTGAGCTGAAGGCAGACGCTTAACGACTGAGCCACCCAGGCGCCCCCAAATACGTATTTCTTAGTGTAAGCCACAGTATCACCGTGCAGCCCCCGGTCTTTGGACATGGATCCCTCGTAGCAGAAACAATCGTAAAGGTCAGAAGGTACCGGCACGGTAACAGAAACACATTCCGTCATTAATAACTATCCAGTCCATCATCACACCATCTGAAAGTGTCTCCCAGGGCCACGTACGCCTACTGGCTTCCATTTGATCTTGTCAGGTTCCAAAAGCAGGAGTGGTCTCAGCAATATATCCTTTCACCCTTCACACATCTGGTGTAATTGAGCAAAGAGACAAGACGCTCTCCTTCCCTGAGCCTCTTTGGGAGGGTTCTGTAGTACTGATTTCCCTCCTTACAGAACCTGCTTATTCGCCCCCTTACTCTCTGATGTTCCTTCTCTCCGCTGATACCGTAACTCTTCCGCCTTCGGGAGGGATGGTTAGGTTTGGCCACTGCTGGTCTGGAATGCTCGTCCAGCAAGTGTCTCCCCTTTCAGGGAGGGCGAGGGGACCCAGGCGCAGAACTAAGCGGGCTGTCTTTCCCACCAGGCGAGGTGGCTGCATTCCCCGTTTGTCCCAATTTTGGCAGATAGAGGGAAGGCACAGCCTACCCCAGCGGCCACTTGGGAATCGTAACATAATGGTTAAGAACACGGTTTTCTTGCTTAGGAATCATCTCTGCTTCCAGCCCTGGTAGTGGCAGCCCTGGTCCTGTGACCACAGCATGAGGGAGAGAAAGCTCCCCTAACCACAGCACTATTAGAGGAAACATTCCCCACTCAGACACCGTGCCCATCCCCCATATACAGCCAGGAGAGGAGGCAGCCACTTCACATACAGCCTGTTCGAACATACTAGTTCTCCCATTTTCGTGCACCCCTCTAATGCCACAGTGATTTCCATAGGCCTGTGCCCCATACGGCCAGGTTTCTGTTGCCCTCCTGCATGACCGAACGGCCAGGCCATTGGCCACTGCCCCTGGGTCCGTAAGAACCCATACGTAGGGGCCTTTTCCATGGTGGGTTTCTTTCCTCTCTACGAGGACAGCAGCATGAGGTTTGTTCAGCCCACGGAGCTGATCTCTTTACCTTTTTGGATCCGTGCAGTGGCCTTCCAAACAGGATGTGGTTGTCCATTCACCGTGGAGCGCAGCCAAGTATACTCTGTGTTGGCCAATCGAGGGCTCTTTGTAGGGCCCCGTCCAAGTGGCAGTAGAATCCAGCCGCTCCCCACACATTCCAGAGTCAGTCCTAGGGGAGAAGAGGCCCCCTGGTCCATGGTATCTCCTCCTTGCATTCCCCAGGCAATGTGATCCCATCTCACCACTGCTATTTTTAGTGTGGAATTCTTCTGGGCATTGCCATCCCCATTAGAGCATTTCTCCGCTATCAGCCTAGCCATTGTGGGTCTTTCACGTTTGAAGATCATTTTATGTACTTCAGTAATCTGTGTGGATTCAATTAATGTCTCATAGCAAGATGATAAATGCCCCGGAAATGGACATTCTCTTGTCCAAGGTCCCAGTACTTGTTGCTGGGAGGTGAGCACAGACTTTTGCCATTAGCCCCAGTGTGGGCTCCCCAGAGGGTTACGGCACAGAGAATTCGTCCCTGACCAGTTCTCCGGCGTCTAGCCCACACCGTTTGGGCT
Organism: Ursus americanus; assembly: GCF_024610735.1. Taxonomy (NCBI): domain Eukaryota; kingdom Metazoa; phylum Chordata; class Mammalia; order Carnivora; family Ursidae; genus Ursus; species Ursus americanus. Next base: position 34,752,645 of record NC_142150.1, on the reverse strand, counting down.
CGGGCAGTCTCACTGGTTCCCAGTGCACATGTCCAGTTGACAGGAAGGGCAGATTCAGATGCCTCCTGTTCCCAAGTCGCGCAACATGATCCAGGCACGTGAGGAAAGGCAGCCCCTTCTCGCAGAGCCTGTCAGCCATACCGGTTCTCCTCTAAACGTTCCCCTTTCTTCCAGTAACCCTGAACTTCCTCCCTGCAGCCTTCTCAGGACTTGGTCAGCAGGTGGTTTCACCGTTGCGTGGGGGAAGTGCTCCCGGCCAGACGTAGTATCTCGTTGTGAAATATCAGGGAAACGGGATGCACGTTTTTTTGGAGAGCATGTTTCAACATCCCAGCTTTTATAAACCTACCGACTCTTATATTCTTTGTGCTCTCAGTCTAACTGAAGCGCGTGTCCAGGCTTGACCAGTGGATCTGGGTGCCTCAGTGGGTGAGGCTCCCCTTATCAAGGAGCCCTAGAAACTTCTCTTCCCCACCCCCGGCTGCCCATTTTGGCCACTCCCGTGCAAAAGGCTGTGGGGCCAAGGTGAGGGGTAGAGTCAAGGGAGCCTGGTCCTTCCGTTAGTCTGGAACCTGATGAATCTGCCTCACCTTTGCCCCAAGCGTTGTGATCTCTCTGGCTTCTGGCTTTTAACATTTTTTCAAATGGGGACAAAGAGACTGGACTTGTTTGCAGGCACTTTAATGCTGGCGGCCGGCAGGGGTCCCTTTGGCCCACCCAGCCTTTGGCAGTGCTGTATGAACACTTTTTTTATTTTTAACCCCCAATAACTATCCGTTTCATTTATCCTCCATCTCTATAACCATCTGGAGATTTCCACCCAGCAGGGATGAACCCACGACTCTTCTCTGTTTCCTCTTTGTTCCAGGCCCATCAATATTTGCTTTATTCCCCCTTATTCTTTAATAACCGTTTAAAATTTTCTACCCTAAGACCAGCCTCTTGATTCTCCTCTCCACCTGTCCCCATTCTTTTGTTAATTAACCTAATCTATTTATTAGCAGCTATAAGAGCCAGGAGGGGAAACTGAGCCAGCAAACTCAGTAAGCCATCCCAAACTGGTTTTTCCCTTTTGCAGCAATGGGTTTTACAGGGTGCCCATGTGAAAGGGGCCCCTCGCCACAGCGTTTACCATGACCTGGGCACAGGGCACCGTAAAGCCATGCCCACACGGCTTGCATACAAAGTGTATGGGCTGCTGCATCTGGGATGTTCCCTTTGTAGGGCGAGGGGACCTTACAGTGGCCTCTAGCTGTGCCCCCAGGAACGACTTCCTGTGTGTGGCTTACACGCAGCTGTCTGCAGTTGTTCCAGAGTGAGCTCTAGGGCCCACGTCAACCCGGACATGCCCTTCCTCTTTGCAGCGTTCAAAACCCAAGACACCACATACCCACATACCCCAGATTAGTCATGCTCCCACCCATCTCAGGAAAGGTTCTCCGGGAAGCTGAGGATACCCAGCCACAAAATGTAGCAGCTCCTTTGTGTGGCATTCCTCCCCCCGCCCCGGGTTGAGTTTTGTCCCTCTTCTGCACTGACGACCTTCTTGGGGACCAGAGGTCTTAGAGGGACTTTTCAGGTGCTCCTTCATCATTTTTCCCTTGGTGCCGACTTCGAGACTAATGGCCACAGCTCAGACTGACCCACATCTGACCCTGGTCGAGTACGCAGGGCTGACCCGGCACTCTCTTGAATTTCGTGTTAGCTATTACGGATCCCAACAGGGCGTGTATCTTTCAGCTTCGGCTTATTAGTTTGCACTTCCCGCGCATCCCCTGAACCCACTCCCAGGAGCTGGATCCATTTCTGAATTCCAAATTGTAAGTTCTCCCTTTAGTTGCAGTGCACCGGCTGCTCCACACCAGGGGTCACCCCGTGGCCCCCCAGGAGCCAGGGGCTCTTCATCCCCTCTCTGTCCTTGAGGCACATGTTCCTTTGAGCTTGGGCCATTCTAGCAAATCCCACTTCACCGACACCAACTCTACTGGCAAATCCTACATGTCTCCTCCTGCATTTGTCCTTGACTTTCAACAGAACAGTTCACGTCGGATACATCTGGTCACCACGTGTGTATGTGGATTCTCCCCACACCAAACGATTCTGTGACACCAGCTGGTGTCCCACAATGTAACTTAGTTCTGACACTGTCTCCCTGGCGAGCGCCCCGGGTCCTACAGGTTAAGGGCCGGGTCCCATAAGACTGCCCCCCCCCACTTCAGAGGCCAATCACGGGGGTAGGTCCCCGGCTCACCCACAACTTTGGTCTGACGTGGCTACAAACCAGAGGTTCCCATGACCTCTTTTCCCTTGGATTGGATTATTTTCTAGAACAGCTCACAGAACTCAAGGAAACATTTACGTATGTTTACCAGTTTACTAAAGGATTTGTTGAAAGATGCAGATAAATAGGCCGATGGGGAGATATGTAGGGTGAGGTCTGGGAAGGTCCCGTGCACAGGAACTTTTGTCTGGTGGCGGCTGGGGTATGTCATCCTCCTGGCATGTGGTGTATACACCAGCCAGAAGCTCTCCTCATGTGGGCTTGATCACTTAGTAACCATTTCCAGCCCCTTTCCCCTTTTTGCAGAAGTGGGTGGGCAGGGCTGAGAATTCCAGGTATCTGATTATGGCTTGCTCTTTCCGGTGACCAGCTCCCCCCAGGAGCCCACCCAGGGTCACCTGGTCAGAACAAAGATGCTCTTAGTGCTCTTATCACTGACGAATAAGAATTTGCAGGTGTTTTAGGAGCCCTGTGTCAGGCACTGGGGACAGGGACCGAACGTATATTTCCTATTATAAATCGGAACATCACACTTAGGCACTGCTTCTATCACCCCATGCCTCGCCGGATCCCCAGACTGCTAAGAGATCTCCATAACCTTGGGATTGCGGTCCTGAAATCACAGCGCCCTAGAACTTCTAGATCAGCCCAATCATTTCCTTTTATAGCAAAGGCTGCTGAGGCCCAGAGAAGGGCAGTGCCTTACCTGAGGTCACACAGCAAGGAGGAATTTCTAATTCCTCAGAAGTTTTGCTTTGTAGACTGGGCACTCACCTCATTCTCCAAGGGATATTGAGCTGTTGGGACCCCAGATGGGAGGACCTTGGATCTATCCACTCTGCCCTTTGGACAACATTTTCCATCTCCCGTTGTGTGTTTCAGATTTCTCTACACCAGTGCCACACTCACCATAGCCTTCAGCTCTGCAGGTGAGTGCCGTCAGGGGGTGGGAAGGATGAAGCTCAGAGGCACCTGCTAGGTGGGGCAGGTGCGGAAGGTGATAGCAGGACACCCTGACCCCCGCAGTTGTTCAGAGATCCACAGGCTTTGAGCTTGAGGGGATCTTTGAGGGGGTTATGGCTGGTCCATGAAACCAGCCTAGTCCACTGAGAAATGCAAAAAAATAAGGACAGTGGAGGGACTGCTGCAGAGAGAATTTATTCAAAAGACTACATCCTTCCTCTTGTGTGTATTCATATGTTCTTTCCTTAAAAACAAAATGATAGTATGAGGGAGCATTATTTTAAAAAATATCCTTATTTAGTAGGGCAAATTCGAGAGCGCTGTTGTAGTCAGGAGTTTTCGTTTCAAATTTTACTAGTTGATGAACAGAGAAAACTCCTGAAGTCTGCGAATGTCAGTCTGGTTCATTCTCCTCTTCTCCCATTGTGTGGAGGGAAAACGGGCAGGCGAGAGATGCCTTGCCAAGACTTGCAGTGGGAAGCGCTCTTTCCTGGTGTGTTGGTTATGCTGGCCAAGCATGATGCCTGGCACAGAGGAAGCGCTCGCTCCGGGTTTAACGGACCAGGGAAACAGTCCACGGCTGCTTCTTGCTCGGCTCCCACGACACACCACGAGATGGGAAGGGCCAGGACTGTTATTCCCATTTAATGGAGGAAGTGACCGAGTCAGAGATTCAGAATCCAGCTCCAGGTCCTTCAGGGAATTAGAGGCTGTGCTTGGGGGGCGAACCCAGGCTTCTCTCCCCAACTGTGTCAAGCAAGGGAGGGGCTGCTTGGGTTTAACGAGGGAAGGGAGCCGAGGCTTCACTCTGGGTCTTGCCTCTAGTGACGTCCAGACATCCAGGCCTGCCACAGACCGAGCACCACTCTGGGCCCAGGAGACCTCCACAGGGTCCCTCTGCAGGGACATTTGGGGGAACCCTGACCGCTATCTTAAGGTCCTCAAAGGACGCTAGCAGGCTGGCTAGAATTGGGGCCCTGCCCCCAGGATCGTGAGGAATTTGGAGCAGGTGGGAGCCAGAGTCTGGGGGTCCGTGTTTGGGTTACACTATGACACAGCCCCACCTCTGTCTTTGATTGTTCCAGGCTCAGCCCCGCTGCTCTTCCTGGCCATGCCCATGCTCACTGTGGGAGGAATCCTGTTTCTGATCACCAACCTGCAGGTGTGAGCCCGCCCTGACCCCAGGCACCTGGTGGGAGGCCAGGGAGGGTAGAGGGAGGGAGAAGCGCTGCTCTGCTTTGGTCACTTCCAGTGGGGCTGGCTTGAGCCAGGGCGGTAGCTCCCTGGGGGAGGCGGGTCTGGGTATAATGAGGGCCTGGCACGTACCCCGTGGACAGGAAGAACCGGCTCAGGAAGAAATAAGTGACTCCTGTGTTCTCTAGGTTGGGAACCTCTTTGGCAAACACCGCTCAACCATCATCACCCTCTACAATGGGGCATTTGACTCCTCCTCGGCGGTCTTCCTTGTCATCAAGGTAAAAAACACCACTGAGCAACATGTATCACTCGCTTCCATGCGCCAGATGCTTGTCTTGTGAACTTTGCATGATTTCTTTCCGTCAGCCCTCCTGCAGCCTGTAAACCTGGCACTTGAACTTGAACCCAGACGTGCCTGGTTCTGGAGCCTCACCCCGTAGTGATTAAGCTCTTTACACCTATCTAGGATTTCTGGGGAGAGGCCGTGATGCACTTGGGCGGGGGGTTGGGCAGAGGCTGGGAGCCCCATGGCCAGGGGTGTTTGCACCTGTGAGCTTCTGGTTTGGACTAGGTGAGAGGTGGTCTGCCGAAGTGACGGGGCAGACAGACAGGCTTCTCCAGCTCTCCCAAAGGCTGCTGTTGGGGATCAGGGGGATGGGCTGTTCCAGTGCTGTTAGTGGCCCCCACCTGACAGCCTTTCCACCTTCTTCATTGCTAATAATTCCATCTGGGCAGTGAGGTGCCCAGCCCAGAGGATGAATCCCGATTGACCTAAGCCAACAGGGGCAATCCCTTCCCCCTTGTTAGGGATGGGTAGAGGTGGTCATATTATCCAGTCCTTGTTAATGAGATGAAGGGTGTTTTTCCTGGACAAGTTTAGGGGACATTTCCCCTCCCTGATGGAAGGTGAGAGCAGAGCCAAAAGAAAGCCTTTTGCCTTGGTCCCCCTGCCCACTTTTTCTTTTTAAATGTTGTGGGAGGGTGCGATAGAGGGAGCCGTGGCAGCCATGCTGTGATTATGAGGCCACCAGCTGGAGGACACTAAGGATGAGTGAGCGGAAGGAATGAGAGAATGTGGGTCCTTGACACCTCAGGCTGCCCAATTTGGGACTTCCCTCCAGGCTTTGTGTTAGGCCAGAGGCAGCTGGCACAGCCCATGGGCTATAGGGGAAGAGAAGAGGAACTCTGGGAGTCACTCCCAGACATAAGGCTAGCTAGCCTAGTCCCATGGGCACCTTGGCTTAGAGGGTCACCTAGAGTTTGAGCCCCAGGGGCACTTACTCAAGCCTCTCTACCACTTTCTTCCTTGTCTCCTTAGAGTTGGAAGGAGAGAGAGTGTCAGAGCAGGATCTGAGTTCTTAGTTTAATCTGACCTTGCTGCTGCGGACACTGACCTTGAGCAGTTCATTGCACCTCTCTGGACCTCACTTTGACCCTCTGTAAAAGGAGGAGGTGGGCTAGATCAATGGTTTCCAAACTGGGTGTTGAGGAACCCTGAGGGGTTCTCTGCAGTGTTAGGTCGGTCACCAAGGAGAATGAGGGGGAAGATGACTGGGCTGCTCCCCGCTGATGTGTTTTGTAAGTTGATTTTTGTGTGAAGCTTTGTTTGAGAAAAAGGACTTTGCTGCTATTAAAGAATAAAACGAAAAAGCAGCGAGCTAGCAGATCTGAGACCCCACCTTAGGAGAGTGTCCGAGGCTGTGGGGATGGGTGACACGATGCCCCCCCATCCTGGTTCAGCCGTGGGGTGGGGGTGAGCCTATGTGTGCGTCAGGTGGCCTTGATCAGCGTTCGGGACGGAGGGCCAGGGCCTGGGGAGGCTGGGGTCCAGCTCCTGTTTCTTACGTAAAACACACAGAACATGAAATTTACTCTCTTAACCGTTCTTACGTATACAGTGTACAGTATACAGTTTAGCGGCATCAAGTTCATTCATGCTGTGCAACCGTGACCACCATCCATCTCCAAAACTCTTTGCAGCCTTGCAAAACTGAAACTCTGTGCCGATTAAACAGTGACTTCCTGCCCCCCTCCCCAACCCCCCGCCTCAACCCCTGGCGAGCACCATTCCCTTTTCTGCTTCTGTGACGTCGGCGGCTCTGGGCCCCTCATGGCCGTGGAAGCCTGCGGTATTGATCCGTTTGTGACCGGCTGACTTCCCTCGGCATGCTCAAGTTTGTGCTGTAGCCTGTGTCAGGACTTACTTGACTCCTTCTCGGGGTGAATGCTGTCCCGTCGTATCTGTCTGCCACAGCGCGTTTGCCCATTGATCTGCCGACGGACGCTCGGTTTGCTTCTGCTGTTTGCATGTTGTGGATAATGGTGCCGTGAACACGCGTGTTATGCTGTCATCCTCTTCCTTCTGCAGCTGCTTTACGAGCGGGGCGTCAGCCTCAGGGCCTCCTTCATCTTCCTTTCGGTCTGCAGTGCCTGGCATGTTGGGCGCACTTTCCTCCTGATGCCCCGAGGCCACATCCCCTATCCACTGCCCCCCAACTACAGCTACGGGTAAGGACTGCGATCTGGTGACCATGGGCCCGAGCCCTCCGCCTGACCTGCGGTGGGCAGCCAGGGGGCGGGACAGATGGGCAAGCAGGGCGGAGGAAACTTGTCACAGGACGGCGGGACTGGGCCAGGGGTGTATCAGCTAGCTGTTGGTGCGTAACAAACTACTCCCAAACTCAGTGATCGAAAACATTCAGCATTTGTTTTTCATGAGTCTGTGGGTAGCTGGCCGGTTCTGCTGGTCAGAGATGGGCCCGGATGGTGTTGGCAGGGCTCTGGTCATCTGCTGGGCTAGCTGGGGCTGGCTGGGGAGGCTGGCCTCGCTCACATGGGGTTTGTCTGGCTGTCCTTTGGGGTGACAAAGGTATCTGGGTCACATGGCTCTCCCCCTCCATCAGGCTAGTTCCAGGGTTCCAAGAAACCGTGCAGACGTGCACAGAGTTTCTCAGAATTGGCCCAACATTGCTTCTGCTGCATTGTGGTGGTGGAAGCAGCTTCTGGGGCCAGCCCAGATGCAAGGGCTAGGGACCCCGTCAGAGCTGCCAAGACTCATTGCAGAGGTTGGAGAACGGGGGGGTGAAGAAGTGTGACTGGTTTTGCAGTCAGCGTCACGGGTGGTCACCGTGGGTGACCACGGGTGGTGGTGGGGCATTGGTCTGTAGCTCACTTACCATTTTCCCGTGCGCCCCACGATAATCCTCGCAGATAAACATCCTTATCTCTGTTTTCCAAATGAGAAAAAAAGAGGCTCAGAAGGGCTAAGTCTGAGCCATGTTTCCATAGCTAGGAGGGGGCAGCAGTAGGATTTGAACCCGGGCCTGGCCTGGTCTTTCCACACTTCCAGTGATTCCCAAATTTTGCTGCATATTAAAATCACTAGAGATCTTTAAACAATATGGAAGCCTGGGTGGCTCTGTTGGTCGAGCATCTGGCTCTTGATCTGGGCTCAGGTCATGATCTCGGGGTCGTGAGATCGAGCCCCCTGTCAGGCTCCCTGCTTAGCCAGGAGTCTGCTTCTCTCTCTCTCTCTCCCTCTGCCCCTTGCCTTGCTTGTGTGTGCGTGCTCTCTCTCTCTCTCTCTAAAATAAATAAATAAATCTTTAAAAAAAAAATAGAAGCCTGGCTCCCGTGGCCAGACATTCTGATTTAACTAGTCTGGGCTGTGGCCTGGGCGGGAGGGCCATTGAAATGTGTCTCCAAAGTGCAATGAACTTCGGGAGTCCCCGCACTGTGGCCCGCGGCCTGACTTTCAGGCTCAGCTCGCCGTCCTGGGGTTGGCCTGGGGGCTCCTGTGTCTGCAGCCTGTGTGCCAGGAACGACACCACTGAGGGAGAGAAGAACACAGCCGAGTCTGAGAAGCTGGAAATGCAGTCTAAGGAGTGCCTTCCAGCAAAGGAAGGTGAGCCCCTCTGGCTAATCCATCTGCCTGGACCCTGACCTCTCCCTGTGACTGGCCTGGTTCCCTGCCCCCGGAGGACCTGTGGCGGCTTCTCAACCCCCGCCCCACGCCCCTCTTACAGAGGGTCCGCAGAGGGGCACGGCTTCTGCGTCTTCCCTTTCTGGCCCTCTTCTCTCTTTCCTCGGCTCATCATACCTCCTCCCCACTCCCTGCTTCTTTCCCTGCTCCATCTGTTCTGGGTCTTTGGTTACAAACATGACAAACCACGGCCGGCAAGGTAGGAGCAAGAACAGGATTCTGGGAAGCTCACAAAACCAAGGGAAACAGGAACTTGCCAGGCTCCGGGAAGAGGAGAACCCGGATGCCTCTGGGGACCCCCAGACTAAAATCACGGCTGGTCTGCGATCGAACCGGTCAGCCCCGGGTGAGGACCAGGACAGCTAATTCACAGTCCCACCTGGACCGTGAGGACTGAGGCAGGGCACGGTTTCCAGAACAGACTCCAGATCCGGGTAGGGCAAGCAGGGGGAGGGATGTGCGGCCGCTGAGACGGTAGCTGGCCGCCGCTGACGCACCCCTCGCCTCCAGTGTCCACATTCTCTCCTCCTTGCCTTTCTCTTCACTGTCCTGGCTGAGAAAGTGCTGGTACAGGAAGTGTCCTGGAGCCCAAGTTGCGAAAGAGAGACCGGGTTTCAGCAGGACAGAGGAGGATGTGGGTGGGTCGCTGAGGGTCGTGAGGCCGGGGCAACCAAGCCATAGTGTTGGGGCGAGCTGGCTGCAGGCAGCCCTGGGGACATGCCAGCTGCGGTCTGGGAGGAAGAGGAGGTGAGCTCACTCCTTACACGGTCCTGCCCACCCCGCTCCCCTGCTTTCTTGTAATTCATGCCCGGACCCTTCCTTCCCATCAGAGGCCCTAGAACCGGGGAAGCAGCCAGAGCCCCGCTCTTTCTGGCGCTACGTGCTCTCCCAGCGCTTTGCCTGCCACCTGGTGTGGCTGTCGGTCATACAGCTGTGGCACTACCTCTTCATCGGCACCCTCAACTCGCTGCTCACCAACCTGGCCGGGGGTGACAGAGCACTAGGTATGAGCGGGGGCTGGGGGGCGGCCCACTCGTGCATCCGTGGAGACTTGAGGCCAGGGTGCTGAGCTCAGCAGGGCTGTGTGTCTGGAGGAAGGTCCGAGCAGGGGTGTGGGGAGGAGGGACAGGCAGGGCAAGGGCAGGCTGGGAGAGTCCTCTCCTATCAGGCAGTGCTGGAAATGTCTTACCACCCCGCCCCTCTCTGTCCCCCACAGTCAGCACCTACACAAATGCCTTCGCCATCACTCAGTTCTTTGGGGTGCTGTGTGCCCCCTGGAACGGCCTGCTCATGGACCGGCTCAAGCAGAAGTACCAGAAGGAAGCGAAAGGTGAGGCCTGGGCTGCAGAGGGTCGGGGAACCGGGAGGGGAGGAATCTTCATGCGGGGCCAGAGCCACCTTCTCTTTTGTTCTTAACCCTTTTCTCCATCCATCCATCCATCCATCCATCCATCCATCCATCCATCCACCCAATTGTTGCTGAGTGTCCGTGATGTGTCAGCTGTAGTTCCAGATTCTACCATGGACCAGACAGATAGGTCCTTGTTCTCAAGCTGCCCTCAGTCTAGAGAATGAGGGGCGAGTAATCAGGCGTCACCATCCATGAAGTCAGCTCACAGGGGGCGATGGGGACACAAAGAAGGGCACCTAGCCTATTCTGGGTGAGGATGGGTTTGATGTCCTGGAAGGCTTCCTGGAGGAAGTGGCTTCTAAGCCAAGGCCTGAAGGATGAGCAAGAAGTGAGGAGATGAAGAGGAGGGCCCTGGGAGAGGAGCCCGGGAATACAGTGCGGTCAAGGTGACGAAGAGTGAGCAAAACAGTGAGGAATCCCAGGAAGGAATTTGGGCTGGCTGGGGTGCCGGAGAGAAGGGGCTGAAGGGGGGAGAGGTTAAGAAGGGGCAGGCGACCCTTGGACGCAACTGGAGGAACAGAGGGGCGCTGAGCTACCCCCTTTCCTGGCGCTCCCCCTACCCCCGCTGGGGTATTTTAAGACAAACCGCAGGCATCCGATCATGTCGTCTGTAGATACTTCAGTCCGCGTCTCTCATGAATAAGGCCCTTTTTATTTAAACATCACCATAATATCATTATCATTAAAAAACCCAGTAATTTCTTAAGACCGTCTAACACACAGTCCTGATCCGATTTCCCGAAGTGTCTCAAATACGCCTTTTTACGGTTGGTTTGTTCGCATTAGGATGCACGCGGGGTCTGCACTGTGTATGTGGTTCATGGGCCTTACTCTGTCTTTTTCAGTCTTGTGCCTCCCGTCCCCTCCCCTCCCCTCCCCCTACCTTTCGTTTTTCTGGTGGTTTATTTGTTGAAGAAACCGGGTCATTTGTTCTATCAGATTTCCTCCAGATTGGATTTGGCATCTTTCGGTGTCACTTGAAAATGTCTCGCTGATTGGGTATTTCCTGTAAACAGGCATATTGGAGGCTTGAGGAGATGGACTTGAGTATTTTTTGGCGAGCAGGCTGGGGAGGTGGAGATGCAGGCTTCCTCTGGCTCCCAGTGGCAGCCCCTGCCCCCCCCCCCCCCGTCCCGACTGTCCCTGTTCTTACGATGTTAGGATTGATCGGTGGGTCCAGACATGGTCGGTCTGATCTACCCCGGACAGAGTTTCCCATCAGCGGCACGGGTAATGATGTCAGTAGCTATGGGCGATCGGTGCTGGGATCCATTATTTTATTAGGCTCGCAACAGGGAGATTTTCTATTTCTGTCTTTCCTTCTGCTTTTAATTGTTAGAATTCCTCTAGAAAGAAAAGCTTTCCCTCATTGAGTGCTTCAGCCCCTGAAACAAGTGCTTGGTTTTTTCCTCCATGTACCCGTTTCAGAGTAACGACTTGGGTGCCCTAGCAACCTCCCGGGGAAATGACTTGTCGTTGCTCTTTAATTTAACGAATTGATTTACTTTTGAATGATATTTCTCTTTTATTTTTATTATTATTTTTTAAAGATTTATTTGTTTATTTTAGAGCGGGAGAGGATGCATGAGCGTTGGGGGGGTGGGGGGAGAGGGAGAGAGAGAGTCTCAAGCAGACTCCACGCTGAGCACGGAGCCCAATGTGGGGCTCGATCTCACGACCCTGAGACCATGCCCTGAGCTGAAACCAGGAGTTGGATGCTTAACCGACGGAGCCAGCCGGGTGCCCCTAATGTCATTTCTGTTTCAAAGTCTCATTTTAAATGTATTTGACGGGTCTCGATCCCTTTCGGCCATGATGCTTCTCTATGCTCCAGTCCGTCTGTAGCTATCGGCCACTTTACCGACCCAGAATCCGTGTCCCTTAACACGACACCATCAGGTTTAGGTAGTGTCTTCTTCTCCAGTCCAGTGAGATGCTCAGGGCCGTTTCAGGGGTGCGTTTCCTGCCCCGGACCCGAAACAGCTGTTTCGGCAAGTAGTCCTGGGTCCCTTTAAGTGGCTTTCCTTTAGAGACTGTGGTCTGGATGCTCAGGCTTCCAGGTCTGCTGGGTCATCTGTGCTCTTAGGCCTTGGATAGAGGGAAGATGTCCTGATATTTTAATTCACAGTTTTGATTTTACTCTTGATTTTACATCTGTGTCTCTTTTCCTCTGAAGATGGTGCTTCCTACCAATGCCGTATACGTACAGTGTATATACGTCTGCTATGTGCTGCCCACTGTATACACATGTACATACGTAGGATTTTAAGCACGTATTTCATGCATAATGGCTGGGTTCGCACCATCAATGCTGTTAGGAACAGTATGATTGCTGAGTGCCACTGCCCCTCCTTCCCTCACTTCCTCCGTGCTGCCTGCTGGGTCTCGGTCATGGGGCGGCGGCTGGTCAGGTGGCTGGTCAGGTGGCTGTTTGCAGTCATTGCTGTCGCCCGAGAGCGCCTCTGCGGCTTGCCTGGCCGTGGGGTGGAGGGGCCAGAGCACGCGGCCCCGGGGAGGAGGCTACTGTCCCAATCCAGGCGTGTGTGGATGGGGACCTAGGGCAGGCTGAGTCGCTGGGGGTAGAAAGCGGTGGATGCATTTGAACGGCGTTTAGGGGATGAATGATCAGTGCTTATTGGCGGATTGGAGATGAGCTCGTGGGGGGGAGAGGTTTCGGCCTGGACGGTTGGTGGACGGTGGCTCCGCCCTTTGTCGCCTCTTTGTGCCCCGTCCCTGCCCTCCGCCGTGCTCGCCTCCACGCAGCCTCTTCTTCCCTTTGGACCAGGGTCCTCGGCCATGACGGTGGCCCTAAGCTCTGCGGTGCCATCTCTGGCCCTGACGTCTCTGCTGTGCCTGGGCTTCGCCCTTTGTGCCTCGGTGCCCATCCTACCCCTCCAGTACGTCACCTTCATCCTGCAGGTGATCAGCCGCTCCTTCCTGTACGGGGGCAACGCTGCCTTCCTCACCCTCGCGTAAGTGCGCGGGCTGCGTCGGCCCACGGGGGAAGCGCTGGTACAGAGGGACGTGTGCGGGGGGAGGAGTAGTCAGGAGGTGAGAACGGACCTGGGGAAGGGCCAGTGAGCGAGGCAGGGTCTGGGTGTAGAGGGGGAGGTGGGGTAGAGGCTGGTGGGGGGATAGAGCATTCACGAATTGGGCCTTCATATCGGCTCTCCTCTCTGCCTCTCTTGTCCACTTGGTGAACTGCTATTTGCCCTCTTCTAGTTCAGCTCTCCCAGAGAAGAGTGAGAAAGACAGTGTCTTCCTTCTTTATGCCCTTGGCACTCTGTTCTTGCGTCCTTTGCTAGTGTAGACATCATCCAGCATAGAGCGATCTGTTTATGTGTCTGTGTTTTCGTGAGACCTCTCCAGACACACCCTGTGTCTGGGTCCCTGCACAACGCCTTCTCTGTGTTCTGTGGCTTGAGCAACGGTGAAGGGGAAAGGCTGGGTGGGTGTGGGAGGGTGAAGCCAGGCCTAGCACGGAGGACTTGGGAGCAAGTGGCTGACACAGGCCCACCACGGCCAGGCTCCTCCTGGGAGCTCACTGGAACCCCATTTGTCTTGTTCTGCAGTTTCCCTTCAGAGCACTTCGGGAAGCTCTTTGGGCTGGTGATGGCCTTATCAGCCATTGTATCTCTGCTCCAATTCCCTATCTTCACCTTCATCAAAGGCCCCCTCCAGAATGACCCACTCTACGTGAGTACTGGGGGTGGCGGTGGGAGGTGCGTGGCTCTGGTCCTAGACCAGCAGGGACATCGGATTGGGGCACCTCAGTGGGGCTCCAGCAGGGGGCGCCCCAAATCTGCCTGAGATGGTTCCTGCAGGAATATTTCTGCACGTGGGTACACCCTTGGTCTTATTTCTCAAACCGGGGTAGCAGAGTACCCTGCCTTATGGCTGGGGCACCTGAAACCACAAGACTCACCTGACATAGCTTCCAAGAGAGTCCGTATTGTTAGAGATTTGGGGAGAAAATATTTTTTATGTGTGGGGAAACACACAGATATATCCTGGAGGAGAATGTAAAATTCTCACAGATTCCAAGTAAAAACCTAAGAGTTTAAAGACATTTCCTGCTTGCGGTGAGTGCAGGCTGAGCCCGGCCTGGCTCTGCGGCAACAGTACGCATTGGTCCCCACAGCTGGTCCGAGGGGCAGGAGCTCTGGTCTCACCCCCGGCGTCCCCACACAGGAGGGATGCTCGTGGGCCCAGCCCTGGGAGGCGGGAGGTGGGCATGGCTCGCCCCCTTTCTGCAGGTTGAAGCTGTAGGTTCGGGGATTTGGGTTCTGTGACTTAAATATTCAGAAGCACATAACTAGGGAGCAGAAGTCTTTTGACTTTGCATTCAGTATTCTGACCACTGCCCAGCACTCTGGGCAGGAGTTTAAGTCAGTCATTGGGAGAAAAAAACAGGAACGAACTAAAAACTGGGGAGAATTTCTTGATTGTGGTGTCAGACGACTCCAATCATATTCTGAAGACGCGTGTTCTAGCCACTGTCCCCAGCTTCTCGTGCGACCTTGAGCAGGTCATCGAGTGCTGTCGAGACCTCTGTTTCTTCATCTGTGACATGGGCAGATTCCTATTCCTCCCCACTCTGCTCCACAGGGCAGAGCGATAAATGACTGAAGGCTTCCCCCCCGGGCACCGTAGCGTCTGAGGAGAACGCAGAGGCTGCACCTGGCGGAATTCTGGCCCCTTTGTTGGTGGGGGCTGTCGCTCCGTGTTCTTGACCTCACCTGCCCCCTCTCTCACCCCCAGGTGAATGTGCTGCTGGTGCTTGCCACTGTGTTGACGTTCGTCCACCCGTTCACGGTGTACTGGGAGTGCCGGCAGGAAAGGAGCTCTCTTGCCGCCGCCTAGCTCGGAAGCTCTCGCTTTTCGCTCCGACGATGCTTGGCTAATCTTTCTGCACCTTTGAGGACCCCGTGTCCAGGAGCACTTGGCCTGCCAACCTACTTATATTAGCGAGCCATTACTTTTTCTTGTTCTTTCTTTCTCTCTTTCTTTCTTTCTTTCTTCTTTCTTTTTCTTTTTTTTTTTTTTTTAAAGACGTATTTAGCTGCTAGCAGACACTTGGATTCACACAGGAAGGCTGTCCGTTGCCACGCCGATTGCTGCCCTAGGCCCAGAGCAAAGGCCCACGAAGTTCTTGGTCTCGGAGCAGGAGGCACACGACTTTGGCAGACACTGGGTGTCAGGGCAGGTGATGTGATAGGGAGGAAGTGTGTCACCTACTTCTTTGGACATCTTGGCTGTGAAGCCTGTGGGTGCCGAGCCCGTGGCGCCAGGTAAGCCTCCAGGTGAAGAGTGAGCTGCTCATGAGCTCAGCCGTCACGCCTGGCACCTAGAGGTGGCCCCCTCCGCGCTTTACTTTGGGCGTCACAGAAAACATTTCTCTGAGGAATCATCTTATAGGAAAATAAAACCTCTCTGCCGAAGGCAACGACCAGTGTGGCTTTCTAGGCTTTGGGCCGCTGTGTGCGTGTGCGTGTATGTGTGCGTGTGCGTGTGCATGTATGCACATGCGTGTGTGTGCTTGCTTGTGCATCCCTGAGGGAGCTCCAGCCTGGGGGAGCAGACGCAGGGGTGGAGCGGGGGGTCTGGCTGCAGCACCCTAGATCTAGAGGTGAAGCAGGAGCCGTCAGACCTGGATCCATTCACCTGGTCCCCGGCCAGGGGTTTGAGACCACCCCCTCCCTCCATTCCTTCCTGTGCCTCCCCCCCCCCGTCCCCCCCTCCCCGGGCCCCTGTGAGTCTCAGGGCTGCCGCTCAGCAGGTGGGCGGGTCCCGTAACCCCCGTGAGTCACAATTTCCTCACCTGCAAAGTGCAGTTCATCGTTTCTATCCCCGAGAGCGGTTGTGAGAATTTAAAGTAATTGCTGCTAAAAATAAATAAAAATTAAAAAAATAAAGTAATTGCTGCTGCTTAGCACCTGGTGGGAGTACATGAGCGTTTGTGCCTCTGTGTACGCATGACCAGAAAGGAGAGGGGTAGCGAGGAGGGAGAAGGTGACAGGCGGGAGGGAGAGAGGGTAGGTGGGCGAGATGGGAGAATTTGGAGCACACCAGCTGTATTGTTCAACCTTGTTGGGAGACGCCGGTGACCGGGAGGGGCTGGCTGGCAGATGGATTGATTGGTTCATTCATTCATTCATTCATTCATTTGACAAATGTTTATTGAGCTGCTGCCGTGTATCGGGCCCTGCCCTGTCCTAGGTGCTGAAGGTACAAAGACGAAGCCAGCTCTGTGTGAGCCGCAGAAGGATCATTTCCAGGGGCCGGGGAACCTGGGTCTGAAGACAGACACCAGAGTGCTAATGGATGATGGCTTTTACCCTGTTATCTTGCGCAAAGCTTTCAGTGGCTTCCTGCTGCCCTCAGGACACAGCCCAGTCGCCAGCCTGGGGTGCAGGCGCTCGCAGTGTTATTCCAACCTCTGCCCCTACTCTTCCCCTCCCACGTTCAGGAGGATAGAACTCATCCCCGTGGACCCAGGTTCCCGGTTTCGGGGTCTACGAGCACATCTGCTCCTCTGCATAGGCTTGCCTGTGCCAGAGCATTCTGCCTGGCCCCCTGGGGTCCTGTTCCAAATATCGTCTCCTCTAAGACTCTTTCCTTGGGCTCTCCAGCAGCCCTGCGTTCCCAGCCCTGGGGCGTACCCTTCCCGGGGACCAGCACCTGCCTCCTTGCATGACGACCTCTCATCACCTGGGCACTGAGCCCCACAAGGGGGCCCCCTGGCTCACTGACTAATGCATGCTGGCCTCCCACACGGTGCCAGCTGGGCCTTGTTCAACGAACCGTCGCTCAGTGAGAGGGTTCTTTCTCTTTCTGGCCACAGAGCCAACCAGAAGGAGAAAGCAGCGCACACGGGAGTAGAGGGTAGAGGGCTGCCACGGTGCAATGGGAAGAACATGGATGGGGGGAGGGCTAGGCCAACCCATCTTTGATTCCTGCTCTGTCACCAGTGGGACCTTGGATTGGCCACTTCGCCTCTATGTCTTGGTGTCTTTATCAGCATGACGGGAGAAACAGCCCTGCCTCCCTGGGTTAGGAATTAGGTCAGCTGCTTCGCATAGGGCAGCTGCTCAACGATCACTGCTATCATTACAGGGAATATATTAAACTCGAGGAGGATGCCTGGTGTCCATCACTGGTGAATAGGGAAAGAAAATGTGGACTATGCATACAATGGAATATTGCTCGTCATTAAAAAGGAACGAAACGGACACATGCTTCAACCATGAAAACATTAGGCGAGGTGAAAGAGCCAGTCACAGGAGACCGACAGAGCATGACTCCATTCATGTGTGAAATGTCCGGAATAGGCAAATTTGTAGAGGCGGGAAGTGGATTGGTGATGGCCCAGGGCTGGGGGAGGAGTGCTGACGGCCGATGGCTGAGGGGCTTCTTCGCAGGGCGGTGACAGTTTTCTAAAATTGATGGTGGTGATACAGCTCTGAAAGCCTTTGAACTGTGCACTTTAAATAGGTGATTTATATGGGAGGTGCATTATGTCGCAAGCTGTTATTTAAAAAAAAAAAAAAAAAGGTGTCTGGATTCCCAGGAAGTGCAGAGAACACTTCTATCCAGAGAGAGTCAGAGATGATTTCTGGGGAAAATGTGTAAGCTAGAGAAGTGGCCCAAGGGCACAGCCTCGTATTTCTGTCGCGGGAGCCCCCTTTCTGCAGCTGCTTCCTCCAACGGGACCAACCGCTCTTTCAAACGAAGAAATGAGCAACGCGGGGGTTTCGCAAGTTTTGATTTCACTCAGCAACAGGCTCCCAGCGCAACCTCTCTCGCTGGCTCCCGGCTTTGGGGGACGGGGCCTCGGCCGTGGTGCCGAGCCTGGGCCAGAGGGCTCTTCTGTTAGGAGAACACCCGCCACGTAAAAAACAGCCAACGGCGTGGGTTAGGAAGGTGGTGTGATAGCCTTCCTTCCTCAGCCCCCTTTTACAAACGAGGAACGTCAGGCTCCGAGGGGCCAAGTCACGTCCAAGGTCATTCAGACGAGCACGTTGTGGAGCGGGTATTTAACTCTGGATCTGACCCCTAAGGTCCTGTTCATTTTAGAACCATTGCCTTTTCTTTACATTCATTCTTGTGTAGGAAACGTATGGTGGCTGTACAACAGATGAGAATATAAAATGCCTGAGAAGGAGGTATTGTTAATTGCACGGCTCAGAGATGGCCGCGGTGAACACGCTGGCCCGTGACTTGTACGTGCGGTCATTGAAGTAAGCTCTTCTTTATGTCATCAAATAGTTGTCCAAAACGCCATTGTACATGGCTGCTTAGAACCCCATGTTCTGGCTGTGTCCCCCCTTAGATATCCCCTGGCTGCCAGGCATGGGATCCTGGGCGATGCCCTTGAACACATCTTGGAATGTTGGGCCCCACTCTGTCCCCCTCTACTTCCTGAGTTGGGGGGGGGGTCCCAGATGACGGTGAACCATGAGGGCAGCCTAGGTCAGCAGGTGGGGAGTGTAAGCAGTAATAGAACTCAGGCCGGATGTCATGACAGAGCGGAGGGACATCACATCCATTAATCATTGTCCATTAACCTGGTGCCAACTGTTCTTTAGCCAGAGGCATTGGCTGCCCGTGGACCCTCTTCTCTGAATTTGAAGCTTGGAGCAATGACCCCAGGGGTTGTCCCCAGAGCTCCTTTTCCTGCCCACCCCCAGGGGTAAGATGATTCCTAAATGCATTGGGTGTGACTCCGGGAGACAGAGTTTTTCCTCTAACATCTTTGGGAGGACACTTCCCCCCGAGTTTCAAGGCACACACTGCAGTCCTTGTTTGACGATGAGGAGTCCCGAGGTGGGACGCGTCTGATGGCTCCCAGACACGCTGCAGTCTGAGTCACACTGGCCACCATGAGTCACCGCAGGATGGGCTGCCACAGGGTGGTTAAACCCAGGACCACAACTTTTGGTTGCACGGGCCGCTCTCCACAGGTTTTGATTTTTTTCTTTTTTCTAACCTCAAACATATGCTTGAGGGTCCCTCAGCATTCTGTTTCCTGGGTCAGGCATTCCCTCCCAGGCCCCAGGTGGACCCATGTAGTGGGCACATGGGAAGGGCTCTGGGCCTCCCTGGCACTGGCCAGCCACAGGAGCTTGAAGACCGAAGCCCTGCAGACCCTCAGTTCCTCACCTGTAGTGGAGATGGAAGGCACCAGGGGAGGTAACGTGGGAAACTATGAAAGGCACAGGCTTGGCCTCTGCTCTTTGGACTGTCCAAGCCCAGCCTCCAGCTCTTCCCCACACAAGCTCTGGGACTTCGATTCATGAAGCCTCAGTTTCTTCATCTGTAAAATGGGGTAGCAATAGGACTACATCATGGGTTGTAAGAGTTATGTGGGTTAATGAAAGCAGCAGGCGGCTATGCTGGCTTCTGGTGCTGCTCGTAACCCCTGTGAGTGCCGGTGGTGGTGGTGGGGTGTTAGGTGAGGGGTGGGGAGGGCAGAGGGAGGAGTGTCCATGGTTCAGTCCTGGTGGGGTCAACATGTCACTGTCTTGGTTCAGGACGGAAAACGCCCTGCAAGCATTTGCCCAGGCTTGTTCTGCCTAACAAAACAATACAGATTCCCTTGTATTGTGTAGAATGGGAAACTTCAGAGACAAAAAAATGACTACCTAGTTACCCAAAATCTTAAGGCAAAGTCAATGAAAAATATCAATCTTCATGTTCGGTTTTTGCACTACCCTTGTTTCTCCAGTGGTCGGTGCAGAAATGTCAACCACCAGGGGAGGGGGTGTGTATTCCTTCCAGAGCCCAGGGTTCAGGGCCAGAGACGGCATGGGCAGACAGCCAGACGGACAGCTGTGTGCCTCCATCCCGAATTCTCAGGCTGGGTGCCCTTGAACAGGTACAGCCTCGCCCTGCCTGTTTCCTCCCCTGAACTGGGGGGTCTAATGGCTACCCCAGAGAGTGAGGACCAGTGAGGATCCACATGAGAAGGCCTTGGCCCTGGTACACAGTAGGTCTTCATTAACAGCTGGTATTAATTTTTGTTATAAAAAAGTCACACTAACCTCCAAGTGCGCTATTTATTTGTTTATTAGGGAGAGAGCAGGGTGGGGGAGGGGCAGAGGGAGAGCAAAAGAGAGACCCTTAAGCAGGCTCCATGCCCAGTGCAGAGCCCGACACCGGGCTCGATCTCACGACCCTGAGATCATGACCTGAGCCGAAATCAATAGTGGGATGCTTAACTGACTATGCCACCCAGGTGCCCCCAAGTGCACTATTTAAAACCAAAATGGTTTAATTCTCTTTGCTTGGAACACACCCCACCCAACCGTAGTTAGCTCCATAGTTGACAGCAGCTCCGTCAGCCCTCAGCTCCGCCTGCCTTCCTTCCTCTCCAGGCCGTGACCTAGAACGGGCTCCTCGGTCCCAGGAGCCTCGCCCGCAGAGCTCCTCGAAGCTGCAGCGTAACATGCGGATTAAAAAGAAAATCAACATGTGTCTTGCATTGGCTGGGTGTATCTTGCACTACCCACTGTGTCCCCGGGGTTTTGCACCCTACCTGCCATAGGATGGAGGCCCAGAAATACCGGTATATACGAGAGAGCGAGCGGGAGAGACAGGCAGACAGGGAGAGAGAGAGAGGCAGGGAAAGACAGACAGACAGGGAGAGACATACACACAGAGAGACAGAGACAGAGAAACACACACACACACACACACACACACACACACACACACACAGGGAGGGAGAGCCAGAAGAGAGGAAGGAGGGAAGGGAGGAAGGACGATGGAAGGAGCAGCTCCGACCTCCCATGACTCTGAGACTCTGTCCCCACTCCCAGGGACTTGATTGCAGGAGCTGCTGGGTATTGAATCAGGAGGCCTTGGAGAAGCGTGCAGTATTTCTGGGGCTGTCCTATGGGGGGAGGGAAGGAGAGGTGGACAGGTGGAGTCAGAATGCTGTCCTTTTAGGGCTGGCCAAGAGAGGATGGCCTATCTCGGAGGAGAGCCTGAGGCACCCAGCTCCCCTTCCCCTGGCAGATGCCCTCCGTCATTTCCAGGAACTGACTGACAGGACAGCTGCTGGGATAGCGGGTGTGTGGCCAGCCTGGTGCCGAGACCAGCACACCCGAAAGCCCATGCCACCAGGACCCAGGGCCAGCCCGCCTCTCCCATCCATGTCCTCCTGCCTGGTGGGTGCTCTGGACACAGACCTCCCTCCCTTGCTGTGTCTGGGAAGGCACCCCGCCTCCCATCCCCAGGGCCTTCCCACCCACTGGACTTGAGATCACAATCACAATCTCTGTCTTGGTTCTGAGCTCGTAGCTGGGGACAGCGAAGCTATGGTTCGGGGTTCCCGGTGCTCCTGACCCGGCTCCGCTCGGTGGGCTGTCATGTGTCTGTCTCACACAGTAATGCATACACGAAAGATACTCAGAAACCTCTCCTCTTCTGGATGGCAGAGGAGTTAGACTTCCTTTTCAAGCCACCGTCGTTTGCTACTGCATGAGATGTGGACCATCATGTCACCTTTCCAGGCCTTGCTTCTCCCCTCCTAAAACGCAGATACGGTTCAGGATTGTTCTGTTGAGGACCTAGCAGGTGCCAGGCACTTCCTGGATTCTTGCATGACCACCTTCTCTTAGGGCCCTCAAACCCCCTGAGGCTGTCATCCCTAACTTAGCTCCCAGATTGGCAAACGGAGACTGGGGGACGAGGAGCCTGCTCAGGGGGGGCCAGGGTCTTTCCATTTCCAGGAGCTCGTGCCCATGCTTCCCATCTCCTCACCTGCCCCACGCACGATCTCACAGGGTGCCGCGAGCGCCGTGCACATTGGGGAACGGGTGGGGGTGCTTTGTGCGAGTTGTGCGCTCTGCCATGGGGCACTGAGGTACCGAGCGGAAGGGGGCAACCTCTCCGCTCAAATCCTGGTTTTGATGCTTCCCTGACGAGTACCCATTTGGAGCCTCGGTCTTCCTGTCTGTCATGTATGGACAACCGTGGCGCCTGGCTGGTAGGATCGTAGGTGAGATTAAATGACAGGGAGCACGTAGTGCACGGAGCCCTTGGAAAGTGCTTCCCGACTTCGCTGGTGCTGTTGTTACTGCTATTAGAACTCCTGCGTGCAATCCCACTTTAGGGAGCGTGCTCCCAGCCCAGTTCGGGGAGATCTTAACCGAGAATTGCTTCACGTGACTCATTCACTTCACTGGCAAACGTGAACTGAGCCCCCAGCGCGTGTCCATGACTCTGCAGGTACAAGAGACGCGCAGGTGGGCATGCCTTGGTCTGCTGGGGATACAGAGCAAGATGAGAGCTGCAGCGAGATGGGATGGGGCTGGGATAGAGAGAGATGAGCTCCGATGCGGCTCCCCTCTACCTCTCCCTGGGACAATCAGGGCAGGCTTCGTAGAGGAGGCAATCCTTGGTTGAAAGGTAGACAACCTTACCTCCAACAGACAACTGTTGGAACAGTGGCTAGGGAGGAAAGGGCACTGCAGGGTCTTAGCTCGCTTTGGCAGCCTCTGGGCAATGTATCAGGGGCGGGGAAAGGCGGTACGTCTGGGGGAAGGAAAGTAATTTGAAGCCATTGAAATGATCCAGGTGAAAAATGGTCAGCAGCGGATTGGGGGAGCAGCAGAGGGGTGGTGCTGGGGGTTGACGAGATGCTGAAGAAAAAGATGGCCCCAGGGTCCTGGTGTGGGGGTCCGGGTGTGGTTTCTCTTGAGAAAGTGACCACAGGAGAGGAGTGGGTTTGGAGGTGTGTGTATGTAGGGGTGAATTCAGTCTGGCATGTGTTGAATTCACAATGCTTGTGAGACATTCAAGTTGGAGACTTATTAGGTGGCCATCTATGTGAGTCTGTGGCGGGGGCCAGGCCTGGCAAGGAGCAGGGCTGGGGTTGGAGTGATCCGTACATATTTGGTAGCTTGAGATGGGGGCATAGATGAGATAACCCATGGAAAGTGTGTGGAGTTAGAAAAGAAGGCACCAAGAAACCAGGCGATTGCCAATATTTAACTTTCTAGAAGAGGAAGAGGGGCCCGCCAGCGGAAACTGGGAAGGAATGTTGCTAAGGCAGTTTTTAAGAAGGAGGAAGTGAAGAGGTGTCGCGGACCACAGAGGTCAGGATAAGAACTGAAGGTGGTCTGTGAGTTTGGCAGTTGGGTGGTCAGTGGGGACCATGCCAAGAGGAGTTTCTGTGGAGCAATGGGCAGGCAGAAACCAGATAACTGAGGAGTAAGGGGGGTTGAGGAACCGGCCACCAAGTCTAACTGCTTGTCGGAGGAGCTTGGCTTTGCATGGTTTGACTTAATCTCTAGGAAACACCAAATCATTCATAGCCCGGCTCAAATTCCAGCAGTACTGGGCCATGGTTTGGCCTCTAGAAGGGCCTCCCACTCCTCCTCGGCCTCTCCTATTCTGTCTATTAATCCTTCAGAGCCCAGTTGAAATAACACCTCTTCCAGGAAGCCCTCTCTGCCCACCCTCCGGTTTTACTGACTAATAGGTTCTTTCTGTTTGTCTAGCTGTCTTAGCTACATTAAGCTAGAGACTATCCCTGAGTATTTGGTGGATGGATGAATGAATGAATGAATGAATGAATGAATGAATGAATGAACGGATGAATGAGTGAATGAGCAAATAAATACACGGATGTCCCAGAACACAGAAGCTGGCTCAAGGTTGTGCCCATGGCAGGTAGAGCTCAGAACATTAATGGGTTTATACTCGGGGCGAAACTCAGCTGGAGTTTCTCCAGGTGTAAAGTTCAAGTTGATTAATTAATGCAGCGTATAATTGGGAAACTCCTTCTGTGATCTGGGTAGAGTTGTAGGCAGTAAATGAGAAAGACAAAGTCCCCGTTCTCGTGGAACTTACTTCTTCCTGGGGGAGACAGACCATCATCAAGAAACCAATAAATAAGCAAGGTCGTGTGATTTTGGTAAATGCTTGGATGGAAATACATGGAACGATATGGAACAAAGCAATTTGATGTGAGAGTGGGATGGGGGGGAACATTTCTTTTTTTTTTTTTAAGATTTTATTTATTCATTTGACAGAGAGAGAGACAGCCAGTGAGAGAGGGAACACAAGCAGGGGGAGTGGGAGAGGAAGAAGCAGGTTCATAGCAGAAGAGCCTGACGTGGGGCTCAATCCCAGAATGCTGGGAGCACATCCTGAGCCGACGGCAGACGCTTAACGACTGAGCCACCCAGGTGCCCCGGGACATTTCTTTATAAAGAGTTCTCGAGAAGGCTTCTCTGAGGAGGTGAGCTTTGAGCTGAGACCTGATAGGAGCCAGTATGAAGGCTCAGCTTGGCCCATGGAGTGGAAACCAGCAAGAGAAGGATCACTCACACCACTGAGGTCGGGCAAGTAGACAAGAGCCAGACCACCACTTGCAGGCAGTGGGCTTGAGTTTGGATTAGTTGTTGGTGCAGAAGGAAGACACTGAATGGAGAGCATGGGGACCATGGGCTCTGACGTATGTCATCACACGTGGCGGCCTGGGCTTGGGAGGTGGTACCAGACAAGGAGAGAAGTGGGTGGACTGGGGAGATACTGAAGGGTGGCGATTGGGGTGGGAGAGCCACGGACTGCAAAGACTTAATGTCACCCACCCCGTGGTGAGCACAGTGTCTGAGAGAGGAGGTCCCTGGAGGGACAGAAGATATTCTCTCAGTGGGAGCAAAGAGGGCAGTGAATCTGGGAATGGCGACATGTGAGTGCAACCTGGGGCACTCTCCATGGCTGAGATGTGGAGACTGGACAGGGTCATCTCCAAGGGCCCTTTCGGCTCTAGCGGTCTTGGTCAATGTCCATCCCTGGGGCGTTCAAAGACGGAAGTGTCAGAGCGGCTGCTGTTAAGGCCGATTTCACAGAGCAACGGCCAGGTCCCTATCTCCGGGCTGCTCTGCCCTGGGATGGTGTTAGGCCTTTCGCCACCTCTTATCTTATCTGCCCCACGGGGGTGTTGGCCAAGCCCAGCTACCAGGCGGTTGGGCAGCCTCAGAGGTCTAACTCCCGGAGGACATCTCTCCTGTCAGGACAGAGCTTGGAACTAGAAGGGGCTTTCTTTCTTTCTTTCTTTCTTTCTTTCTTTCTTTCTTTCTTTCTTTCTTTCTTTCTTTCTTTCTCTCTCTCTTTCTTTCTTTTTCTTTTTCTTTTTAAAGATTTTATTTATTTATTTGACAGAGAGAGACAGCCAGCGAGAGAGGGAACACAAGCAGGGGGAGTGGGAGAGGAAGAAGAAGCAGGCTCCTAGCGGAGAAGCCTGATGTGGGGCTCGATCCCATAACGCCGGGATCACGCCCTGAGCCGAAGGCAGACGCTTAACGACTGCACCACCCAGGCGCCCCCTAGAAGGGACTTTCTATCCTGTTATGGTCTAAGGGGAGGGGTTGGGGGGGCATCTGGACTGGATTGAACCTCTCTTTGTCGGTCCATATGTCCTGACCTGCTGACCCTGGATTCTTTTCCAGGAAATCCTCAAGCCCATTCCTTCGGGACACTCCCCCGTGCCAACACCCTCCCCCTCCGTTGCACTAACTGTAAATTTCATCCTGGGAAGGAACGGGTCTTGACGCTCCACAGCATCTTATTACTCTTCTATGCTGTATGACAAATTGATACAAATTTAGCAACATTTGTAGCTTGTGAGGCAGGGAGAGAATGTGCGGGTCAGAAGGCCCTGAGTGGGCCCCATGTGGGTTCAGGTCAGCCTAAATTTATGTCATTGGGACCAGATGTAGACATCGGTCTCTTGAGAGTTTGATTAATGTGGGTCAGTCCCAAAGACCTGGACACTTCTGGACCTATTAACACGAGTAGCTGTCATTTATCGAGCAGTGACTTCGTGCCAGTCCTGTGCTCACTGCTGTCGCGGTCAGGGCTCTGTGGTAGATAGACGAACCTCTCCCTGGCTGATCTGAGCAGAAAAATGAATTTATTACAAGGAAACGAAGTAGTTCATAAAATTGCAGGAAGGGCTAGAGAACCAGGGGCCCAAACCAGGCCGTAGGATGGGTGGGGGGAGGCCCCGGCTGCTGCTACTGCTGTGATTCAGACTCTGGGGCTGACAGCTTAGGGCCTGGACCCTGGACCCTCCTCCACGGCACTGCGGACACTGCCACCCCAGGAACTGGGTCTACACCATAGCACCACCAGGAAGAAGTCTTCTTGGCACCCACTTCTTGGTCACACGCTCCAGAGGCCAAGTCTTGACTGGACGGTCCCGTTCAGTAGAGCCCTTGTCATATGCCTGAGCTGCAAGGGAGGCTGGGAGTCTATTTGGCTCTTTCTTTTCAAGAACAAGAGACCTGCCCCCCACCAAGATTTGCAGGAAGTGGAATTCTAGAAACCAGGAGGCAGTGAGGGGGCTGGATGGCTCCCAGCATGTCCGCCACACACACACTATCTCATTTGTTCTTTCTGATGACCCAATGAGGTAGGGATACTTATCCCCACTTTATAAACAATGATAATGAGGTACAGAGAGGTTAAGGAACCTGTCCAGGGTCACACAGCTATGAAGTCATAGACCCTAGATTTAAGCTTGGGCTGTCTGACTGCCAAACCCACACTCTCAGCCTCTGCTCTAACCCCTGAGTGGATGTGGATGAAATGGAATTTCTAGGTCACTAAGCTGTGGATTTCAGACCCTGGATTGTGTGGCCTAAAGGAGAGACTTCCCTCAGGGTTGGGGTGCCTGAGCCACAACAGGCCCCCAAGAATTGGCTCTAACCTGTCATTGTCCGAATGAAACAGCTTTTTCCAGCAGGCGAAGCGGCCCCGCAGGGGGGCTTGGGGACTCAGCTCAAAGCTCCTTGTCTAGACTGTTTTTGAGTCATTTCCTTGATTCCTGCATTCTGTCCCCTTAAGTCAGTGGACACGGGGGAAGGATATCTCCATCCTTTGGCTCAAGATGGGATGTCCTCAGGGCACCTGGGTGGCTCAGTCAGTTGAGTGACCAGCTCTTGATCTCGGCTCCAGTCGTGATCTCTGGGACATGGGATCAAGCCCCAAGTCCGGCTCTGTGCTCAGCGGGGAGTCTGCTTCTCTCCCTCTCTTTCCCTCTCTCTCCGCTCCTCCCTCCACTCATGCTGTCTCTCTCTAAAATAAATCAACAAATCTTTTTTTTTTTTTTAAAGGATGGGATGTACTCTGTTTTCCCCACCCCTTTCCAACGTGTACTCTGTTAACCTTAGTTACACAAGAAGGACGCTGTCCTGTGCTGATGCCAAGGTCGTTCCATCACCACACCTTTGCTCATGCCCAGAACGCCCTGTTTCCCTCCCTTCTGTTCACCACCTATCCGTCCAGGGGAGAGTCAGCTCCTTGTTTTCATGGAGACTTTTGTTTTTACAAATGGGAAAGCAACACGCAACTTTGTAAGAGTGATCTTCCTTATAGGTGCTTTATCTCCAGAGGAGGGTCTCCGGAGAGTGAAATTGAGCGAGTGATACGTACACCTTTCATCTTAATAGATATTGACAGATTTGTTTCCCAAATGCCGGAGGCAGTCTGCGTTCCCATCAGTGAAGCAGAGGAGCTGTGTATTCTGGAAAAGCTCCGTGGGAGATTCTGACATGCAGCCCAGGATAAGAACCACCGGTTCAAGGCAGGCCCAGAATGGCTCCCAGGCTCCTGAAAGGGGTGTCAGGAGAGAATCTGGAAGGAGATGAGTGGGCTCCCCAGGGAAGTGAGGAAACATTTCTTATCAGCCCTCCCATTTCCTTAGGTTGGGGAAACCCTCCTTTCTCTGGGGAACATCCCCCTATAAAATGCCACTGCGGGATGGAGCGAAGGAGAGTCTGAGCTTCGTCAGCTCCTCAGGAACCGGGAAGACCTCTGGGCAGGTAAGCGCCTTCCCTGTCGTGGTGGAGCTGATTTCGGGTACATGTTCACCCTCTGGGAAGACACCTGGCCCCGGCTGAGAGGTTCTGGACGGCTGGCTGGGACTGTGCGTGGCTTTCAGGGCTTGGCAGGGGCAAGACTTCTCAACCCTGCCTCTCATACTCCCGAGGCACGGGACAGCCCTCCTTGTCAGGGGAAGGCAGAGCCTGGAGGACATGGGAGTGTGTACGGCTTTCAGAGCTTTGAGGAGGGACGCACTAAGCGCCGTGCGTTCCTGGGAAGGCTGACAATCATTGATTCTCGGTTCTCTCTTGTTTCACAGACTGAGGGGTCCATTCAGTACAAACCAATAAAGGTAGTATTCCTTCTTCACATGCAGGCTCACAGGAAAGCCAGACTTGGCTGCCTGTCACGGTCTGCCTTCCTCCATTCAGAAAGGGTACCAGCATCCTGGAGTTTCAGGGGCTTCTTGCCATGCCTTCTCTTTCTCCCCCCCCACTCCCAGGGTGTGTGTGTGTGTGTGTGTGTGTGTGTGTGTGTGTGTGTGTGTGTCACAAACTGTGTTCTTCATTGCAGAACGAAGCCAAGATGAAGGTCCCCCTACTTCTGGCTCTTCTATTTGGGGCAGTTTCAACTCTCCAGCTGGGTAAGTCTCCTTGGCCTTCAGTCTCTCTTTCTCTGCTCTGCTCCTTTCTAGAGGACACAGGGTCAGAGCCACAGAGCCACCTCGTTTGGTGGCCCTCCCCTACATCAGGAGCTTTGCACACCCAGAGGAATAGAGGCTCTAGAGCCAGGAGTTGAAGGGACTCAGGGCATCTGTGTCTGCTGTCTTGGTTCCACCATGACATTCTCGATTTTGTCCTTTCTGTGTGATACCCATGATGAATATAATAGTAGCTTCCTTCTACTTTGAGCTCACTGAGCATGTCATGCTAAGCATTTTCTATGCGTTATTGACTTTAAACATCACAGCATCCCTGTGAGGTATATAGTACGGTGTACCCATATCACAAATGAAAAAATAAAGCTCATAGGTGATGGAGCCAGTATCCAAACCCACAGCTGCCTGAATCTAAGTCCTTGCTCTTAACACCCTGACCTTACGGGGGGCCGGGGGAGGGGGTGTCTCCTCCTGTTGGCCCTTTTCCAGGTTTCCAGGTTCCTCTCTCTCGTGGACCGAACTCTCAGTTGCCTGGGGAGAGGCAGACGCTGTCCGTGGTGCTGGGGAGGAATAGGGGTAGATGTGAAGAAGGGACACTCGGCCTTTCTCCCTGCCAGGGACCGTGCTGTCTAACTCTGAGAACTTTTTGGGGGACGAGGCCGTGCCTCAGGATGGGGAGATGCCAGACAAGGAGGCCCCTCCGGGGGAGCTGACGCTGCTGGAGGAAGAAGAGGAGGGGTACTCTGGAAGTGACGATTCCCCGGAGGAGGAGGGGGCTGTAGAGTCTGTCTCGGCCCTGGATCAGGAGGACGAGGACTTTCAGTGCCCAAAAGAAGAGGACACAGTGAAACTAGGGGACAGCCCTGTGTGCAAGAACTGTCCCCGCTTCCTCCTGGTGAGGAAGGCCAGGATATTTTCCCGAGCTCGGGTGAGTGGTCTGGGGCTGAGGCCTGGGGTGGGGACGGGGACAGATGTCTCCAGCCTCTGCATCACTATTTGTCTCACTGAAGAGCCTGGGGGTGTCAGCAGGGGCTGGGACCCGCCCAGGTGTTGGGGTAAGAGGGGAGCGGCACATGGAAACAGATCTCCAGCCTTCAAATGGCTGTGCAGGTGGGCATGGGGGTGAGAGGATGAGTTCTGGAGATTTAGAGACCCACGACTAAGGTCACATGAATTCCCTCGAGGGGGGCTCTCCATTCTTGCTCTCTTATCCTGCCCTGCAGTTTATCTGCCGGAGGTGCTACAGGGGTAACCTCGTCTCCATCCACAACTTCCAATTCAATCACCGGCTCCTGTGCTCAGTCAGAGGGCTCAACCAAGGCCAAGTCTGGATCGGAGGCAGGATCGTAGGCTGGGTAAGAGGGGTACTGGCTCTAAGCGGGGAGCAATCCTGAGCCCAGCTAGGGCCCACCTTGCTGCAGCTCGATCTGTGCTTCCCCTCTGATCCTCTGAAGAACTGGGGACAGACGGACAACGGGGGCGAGATACCCAGGAGGCTGCCTAGCCAAGGATTCAGAGTGAGGAGGTTTGGGGCCAAGTTCTGCTCAGCCTCTGACTGTCTGTCTGTTGGACTTGGGTGAGACCGTGAGCCTGGTTCTGGGTCTCTAGGATGGGGTGGCGATGCCCGCTTATCTCTTGTTTGGGCCAGAAGGAGGAGCGGGTCACTGCCATGCACAGAACGTGATGGTGATGGTCACTGGGGATCAGTATTGTAGCTGACCAGGACAGTGTCCATCACGGCCCAGCAGTCAAGGGCAAATGCGTGGTGGGACAGTTCCAGCTCTGCCTATCTGCTCTCCCTTTGCTCCCCTGCCCCCGGCCCACCTCCTCTGCTCCTGCCTCCTCTAGGGTGTCTGCAAACGCTTTCGCTGGGTTGATGGCAGTCACTGGAACTTTGGATACTGGGCTGCTGGTGAACCCAGGATCCGGGGTGGCAGATGTGTGGCCCTGTGTACCCAAGGTGAGGTGGGAGTGGGGACGAGGGATGAGAAGGCCCAGGGGTGGGGGGTGAGGGGGTGAGGGGGGTGGGGGTGTGGGGGTAGGGCAGGGGCGGTGGGAGGGGCTCACAGAAGAGATGCTGGGAGGGACCTGTGCCTCCAGGGGAGGGGCCTGCTGAGTCTTGAGACTCCCTCTCCATGGAGGTATGGGGTCAGGTGGGGCGGGGTAGGGCGGGGTGGGGGGCCACTGGAGGCCTTCTTGGGGCTGAGTCAGGAGAACCAGAAGCTGACGGCTCCTTTCCTGTTCTGCCTTCACAGGAGGCCGCTGGCGTCGTGCTCCCTGCCACAGGCGCCTCCCCTTCTTCTGTTCCTACTGAGCTGGACCCAGCCAGGAGTCCAGAGCCACCCCCTCCCGGGTAGCTGCCTCCCTTCCCCTGCCTGCTGCCCCTGCTTCCAGCCCTTGGCAATAAAATTGCTTTCCTGAAACGGACTTTTTTTCCCTCTGGTCATTGATGCTCTCTGCTTAGCTCCACCCACGAACTTTCTGTCCTACGATGACCCCCCCTCCCCCCCTCCACTGCCTCTCTTAACAAGGAGGCTGGAGCATGGTGTGGGATCCATGGGGCCTTCCTGAAAATGGAAGAACGGGGTCAGGTAGTTCTTTTCACATTGACACCTAATTACTGGCACCTGGCAGGTGCTGTCGGGACTCCACCTGTTTCTTCATTCCAGGGGGACTCTCCAAGTCCCGTGCTTGCATCTGCACACCAAGGGCCTTTTTTCCTTCCCACAGAGTGTGGCTACCTTAATGTGCCAGGAAATTAACATGTCCCTGGGAACAGTCCACAACGCGCAGGAGTGGGAGTATGAGGGCCCAAGTCCCTTGCCCTTCAAATGGACTAATTCTAAGGCATGTATTGGCTACTGTTTCCCAGGGGGATCAACTTCCAGTTATCCACTGAGGCGGCTGGCTTTGTAGCACGCATGTTATTGGCTGTCTTCTGTCGTCTGTCTGAATTCTCCTCTTCCTTACAAGTGTCCTTGCACCTCCCAGATAAGCTACTTGCCCTCAAATCCTCATCTCAGGGCCTGTTCCTGGGGAAACGCAATATAAGACAGCATCCCCTAGGTCCAACTCTCTGTAAGACCTGGGAATGCAAGACCCAGCTTCCTGCCATTCGGGAACATACAGTTGTTTGTAATAGAAGCACAACAACATCTACTAATTGTTATTGCTTTATTGCACACCCACAAAATACCCCCTGCCATGGCAGGCACCTTGCAAAGATGACCTTGTGTGATGGATAATTATTACCCATTGTACGAAACCAGGCTCAGAGAAGTTACGGCCCTATGCAAAGACTGGCCCAAGGCAGAACCTCTCAGTGCAGCCAATGTTGTGACTCGGCCATCTGTTCCAGAGCGTGTTCTTTCAACCGTTAGGATCCTGTGGCTGGTAGCGCTGACTGCTGCCAGGACGCAGTCGTCTAGGGATGGAGCCCCGTGGAGAGGCAGGACACACTCCCTTACCCTTGGGTTTGTCTTGGGGCATAGGACTCCAACCCAGCTGGACAGGAGGGAGTCCCGATCAGAGGTGGGGAAGGAAGGCATTCTGAATCCTCACCCCACCAAGGAGGTGAGCAGAAAGTAAGGAGTCAATGCCCTAAAGCCCCTTTTCCTCCCAGGCTCCTCAAATACACAGAATTACAGGTGGCTCTAGAGGCCCCAGAGGCAAATGAAGAATTTGAATTTTTTGAGTGTGGCTCAGACTGGGGAAGCCCCCTGCTCAAGGCTGCATAGTTAGTTGAGAGAAAGAGAGAAATCAGACTGAAGCCCGTTGTAACTGCTGTTCTATGACAGTCTACTGACTTCAAAGACTGGAATTCTGGAACGCGCTTCTGATTCGGCCTTGGGCTGGGTGCTGGGGAGGATGCCGCTGAAGTTGACTTTCACTCCTTGTCCTCGTAGACGATATTCTGCTGTGGGAAGGCATGGCTAACCTTTATTCCAATAAGCATAAGAAAGAGTAACACTATTTCCCATTGATTAAGCATTTACTAGGTGCCAGGCTTTATGCCAAGTGCTAAGTGGACTTTGTCTTGTTCCTCATCCATCTCTTCTGTGGGGCTGTGTGTTGTGACAGGAGTGGGCCTTCTAGGCCATGGAGGCCGCCTGTGGGGGATTCATTCAAGAAGGAGCCATGAAAGAGGCGTTTGGACACCTGGTAACATTCTGGGTCTTGATCTGGGCGTGGCTCCAAGGGTGCATTCATTCTGTGAAAATCCCCTGAGCGGTCCCAGCCTCCAGCACACTTTATAGGATGCATGTTATACGTCCACAAGAAAAGTCTTAAAAAAAGTAAAAAATGAAATAAGAGGACTGGCCTTGCCTCCCCAAGTGTGGATTTGTGTGTCATTTTCCATCTCCAACCAGATGGTAACTGAGCTCTGTGAAGTTAACTTGCATCTTTAGGACAGAATCCCTGGAGTTCGTTACACCGTGCAAAGCACAGAGCAGGAGCTCAAGCAACACACAGTGCTTGTTTGTTGACGGGGGCCACGGTTCCAGTCCCGGCTTCCTGACAAAGGCCGCTTCCCAACCCCATGAGCGAGACGCTGTCCTGGGAGTTTGACTCATTAGATGGAGGTCCTGTCATGAGCTGCTGCTTTCAGAGGAGAAAACGGAGCCACAGACAGGCTGATTTTGGACTCAGGATTCCAAGACACATCACATCACACTGGCCCTCAGGACAGAGACCCACTCTCTGCACAGTGTGGGGCAGGGCTGAATCTTGAGACAGAGGCAGTGTTTGGAACTCCTATGAATGGAAATGCAAGCAATAAACCAGAGGATTGGAGTCTCATGGATGCTGGACACATTGGCTCCCCTGGCCAGAACGTCTGGGGCTAACACAGTTGGGCCTATCAAAGAAAGCAAGGATGTACGAGTCTGACAGACGAGGGTCGCACGTGTTGCTTCTTACTAGTTGTGTCTACTTGGGCAAGTCATTTAACCTCTCTGAGCTCATGCAGTAGTTATGGAGACTAGAGATGACAATACCTAATTTGCAGATGGTTATAAAAATTAAGTATGTAGGATCATGGATATAAACGCCTTAATGAAACATAGTGTTTGGTCTGTGGTGGACCTTCAGAAATATTATTTTGGAAATAGACAAGCTTCACTGTGGTCTGTGAGGAGGTTACTGAAGTCAATGGATTGTCTTTGCCCAGGGTTTGTGTGTAAAGGAAATGGGGTGAATGTGGAGAGGGGCAAGTTGTAGAGAAGGGAGGTCCATGAGAAGAGGCAGAGGGAAGGGAGCCATGGGGTGGCTAAAAGGCTGGAAGACCTGGGTTTAGGCCTGTCCCTGACTTGCTGTGTCTTAAGCTCTCTGAGATGCCATTCCCTCACCTATGAACTGGACGTTCCAATGAAAAGATGCATGTAAAGCTTATCATGGTGCTAGCTGACTTTGCTGGTCACCCCAAACACTGATGAAATGATATCCTAGGCTGGGCCCCAGGATGGGCAAGAAAAATGGAGAGGAGGTCTAGTGTTCCCACCAGGGAGATCTCAAGTTCAAAATCTGGAGGCTGGGTTTTGGGGGCCAGGAATTGGCCCAGCCCCCAGCCCCTGAGTCAGGAAGAGAAACTGAGAGTCAAGTCCGTTGGGCTGCGGAGATAATGGGCAAGACCGTTACACTGTAATCGGTGACATTTAGAAATGAGCTCTCAGACCTTCTCCCAGACACTTCTCCATTTGTAGGTTCCCTGAGAGAGCAGAGGAGGGGATGACCCAGGCCTTTTCACCTTCTGGACTACCTGTCTGGTGCTCTGGGTACTGGCGGGCTGGGCTGGAATCCAAGAACCAAATACGCACTGCCCGGCTAGGGTGGCACGGAGTTGAGACACCCACTCAACAAGTCCTCTACATCTCGGCGGTGATACCCAGCACAACCAAAATCAGGGCTCAGCACTTGCTGGCCTCTCCTTGGATTGCAGTGAATTTGGCTGGAGCTTGATGGATTAAAATTTTGCTATTTTGTTCATCATGGAGTTTTTGCATGTATTTTGATTTTTAAGAAAGACCACGTTAAACTATTGGTTCTCTTGACTACTGAATTCTTTAGTGCCCTCTTAAATTTTGCAACTGAGGCAAGTGCCTTGTGTACATCCCCCTAGCCCTGACCCTGGTGGGGATAGAGAGCTGGTGGGAGATGGGGAGTGGGGCTGGGGAGAAGGATGGCCCAGAGTGTCTGAATAACGCTGCACGAAGTTTTCCATTCCAGCCGCTGCCTCCTGGCTGGAAGATATGCCTTGAGATTGGACCAAATGGCATGATCTATATGTTCTAGGTCAGTGATCCTCAGCGGGGGCAATTTAGCTCCCCACAGGACATTTGGGAATGTGGGGAGACATTTTTGATCATCATGGCTGGGGGAGGTGCCACTGACATCTGGTGGGTAGAGGCTGGGCATGCTGCTAAACTTTTTACAGTGCACCCGACAGCACCCCCAAGAATGATTTTACTCCAAATAGTCATAGCATGAAGATTGAGAACCTTGATATACAACCACATCATGAAAGAACAAGCATAAAAATTTTCACATATTAAAGACAAGAAAGGGAGAAGGAGGAGAGGGAGAGAAAGGGAGAAAGTGAAGGAGAGAGAGACAGAGTTAGACAGAGATGGAGACAGAGATGCAGAGTCAGAGAGAGAGACAGAGAAGGGTTTTGAGCCAAAAAGACTTAGAAATTCCAGTTCTCCTACTTCCTGTGCAACCTTGGCAAGTTGCTTTTCCTCTCTGAATCTCGTTTTTCACAACTGTGAAGTAAGAATAAGCATAGCTTCTGGTGGAATGAGGTGAAGGTGAGGATTCAGGGGTGTGATGCATATGAAGGACCTGGTCTAGATAAGTGCTCAGGAAGGCTGAGTCTCCCTTGGCCTCCTACCTCCTCCCCACATGGTCTCCCAGCTCCCCGGGGATCCCCTCCTCATTAGCTGGGATATTGACCAGGGGAAGGCTGCTCCTGGGGTTAAGGAGTGTTGTTCAGACTGGGGCACTTTAGGGGCAGTAATAATGCCTGGACAACAGTCAGCTGGGGTCTTCTCGAGCACCAGGGAGTCTGGGTACCCACATGTGAAGCGGGCCCGGGAGGTAGGTCTCTGCAGTTCCAGCAGACAGCAGGGCTCAAGGGTGAGAGGACTGAGCAAAACTCTTCTTACCAGCTTCTCTGCTCTCCACTCCAGCCTGGGGCAATCATCCTGGCCTCTTCCCACTTCCCCGGAAGCCCAGTATAAGAGCTGCCTCCGGGGCCCAACAGCCAGAAGCACTGAGAGTGGAGGCCTCAGACTCCTGGAGGTGAGTGCTTGACCCAATATGGCATGTACCTCGGAAGACCGTCCTCAGGACTATAATGGCCACCATGATTTTCCCCTCATTTCCCGGTGTGAAGGAACGTGGCCCTGACTCGGAGCCGGCCTGTTCCTGCAGGAGCAAGGGTCTGAGCTTAGGGCTGTCCCAGGGAGCAGTGATGGGGCTTTCAGGAAAAACAGACTTTTGTACCTGAGCTGACATCCCACGTCCTTTTCCTACTTCTCCAGTTCAGGGTCTGTTCACTGGGGAGGAAGCAGTGCTCTAATCAACCCCTTAATCAACTGGTTAAACAAGTATTTCGTCCCCTATGTGCCAGGGGCTGTGCAGACACCCACACGGAGGGAAGGGGGAGCTGTGTCCCTGTCCCAAGCCTGAGTGGAAATGAAAGGCCCCCCTGCTCCTGTCCCTTCTCTAGCTGGGGACAGTTGCTGCTCTCCATCTCCCCTTCCCGTCTCACCAACCTTTCTCTTTCTTCTCTTTCCTGCACCATTTTGCCTCATGGGGCCAGGGCCACAGCTGCCCCCCTTCAGTTAACCCAGCCCATCTCTGATTAGATTTCTCCTGGACTGGGAACTGTGACCCAAACTTTCTGTCAGGGCTACCTCACAGGAAAACCTACCCAGCTGTGAAGATGAAGGGCTTCTCACAGGTGCCTCCTCCCACCCCCACAATACACACCTGTGGTGTCAGCCAGAAGTCAGCATCTCATCCATTTGTGCCTGTGACCCAAGTGTTCTCACCTCACCAATGTTAAGGAGATCCTTCCAGTATTGGCTCCAGATGGCGGCTCTATGAAGGCTTGCGTGGGCCTTCAGAGCTGTCCGTGGTCCTGGAAGAAGGGAGACCCCTGACCTGATAGCAGGTTACCTCTTCTTCCCAGAGAATGATGCCCACAGTCTGGACAGCTGAGACACCCAGGCAGACCTGAGTCAGAATCTGGAATGTTCAGGGGAGCAGGAGGGAGATTCGGCCCTGACCCAGAAGGTGATTCAGTCAGAGGGAGAGGAGACCAAGCCTTCTGGCTATCGGGACACATTTGAGGATGAGGAGGCCATGGATTCTGACCCAGCTGTCCTAGACAAGGACTTGCAGTGCTCCAAGGAAGAGGACACAGTTTAAATCCCGGGCAGTCCTGGGTGCAAGACTTGCCACTTCCTGTTGGTGCAGAACCTCAGGAAATTTGTAAACACTTAGGTAAGTGGCAGGGAGGCTAATGTGGAGGACTGGGGGCGGGGAGGAGAAGAGACTGGAGTCAACCTTCTCTTCCCTTTTAGATTAGTGGTTCTCAAAGCCTAGTGTGTGTCAGGATCTCCTGGAGGTCTTGTTAAAATACGTTTCTGGCTTTGCAAATCTGGGGCGGGGCTTGAGAGTTTGCATTTATAACAATTTCCAGGTAATGATGGTGTTGTTGGTCTGAGGACTGCACTTTGAGAACCACTGTCTGGATGAAAGGCTTTGGGATTAGATATGCCTGTGTTCAGTCCTGACTCTGCCTTTCATTGGCTGTGTTACTGGGCAAGTCTGCTCACCTTTTAGGGCTTCAGAGTTCTCGTTTGTAAAATGAAGATGTACAGTACCAACCTGTTAGGGATGTGGTTGAGGATTAAATGAGATAATACATGGAAGTACTTGGAATAGTCCCTGGGTCACTAAAACTCTCAGCAAATGGTAGCTATGATCATTCTGAGTATTATTAGTTGTTGCAAAAATTTCCTGACCACAGAATGGGGACACAAGATGGGATTGAGAGGGGCAAGAAAGTCACTGATTTCTGACCTTCAAAGGGATGAGAAGCTCTCTCCTGGAGACTCAGAGACTTGAGAAAACCAGCTGATTCTCTACGCTACATTTTCTTCTTTCTGCAGAATGTCTGCCGAAGATGCTACAGGGGCAACGTCATCTCCGTACACAACTACTACTTAGGTTATAGCATCCTGTGCACAGAGGGGTCAACGAAGGCCAGGTCTGGATCAGATGCGCGCTCAAGGGCTGGGTAAGTGAGGCACCAACCTCCCCAGGGATAGGAAGTTCTCTCTGACTGCCTCCAGGGAGCCCCTGCTGGCGTCTGGCCGCATCTCTCTGCAGCCTCAAGCCGTGGGCAGTATTGTGCTGCAGCTGGCTTGGACCCAGTCAGGAGGACCGAGGATTTCGGGCCTCTCGTCCCAGCTCCATGCTCAGGGACTTCATGCCTGTAGCTTGAAATCTGCCCAGTGGACATATGCACGCCAAGGAAATGGGCAATTGTTGCAGATCAGGGTCCCTCCCGCCCTCTGTGTTCTCACTGTCCCCCAGAGCTGGCTCATCCCTGGAGTCAGGAGACAGGCTCCATGCCCAGCTTGGTCACCTACTAGCTGAATGACTTTTTTGGAGCCTCAGTGTTTTCTTCTGTAAATTGGAGCCCTTCTCTCAAGGCAGCGCTGGGATTGTGGGTGAATAAGTGCCATTAGATTTGCTACTGAATGTGGTCCCTGGGCCAGCAGTATCGGCAAACCGGGCAGCTTGTTAGAAATGCCCAACCCTGGGCCCCACCCCAGAGCTCCTGAATCAGAATCTGCATTTTAACAAGCTCGCCAGGAGATCTGTAATCACAGTAAAGGCGGAGAAGCCTGCTCTTTGCGATGGCCGGGAGCGCTGGCTGCTCTTGCATGGTCATTGCCTGCAAACCCTCAGGCCTGGGTCTCTAGGGAATCTGGCTCCTAGCTGGGTGGGCAGGGAGAGGGGAAAGGAATGCTCGGTGAGCCTTTCCTGAGGCTCCTGGGTCTGTCTCCCTGGACCCCAGCCCTCTGACCCAGCCTCTCACTTCTTTAGTTCCTGTGCTGGAGATTTCAGTGGACTGAAGGGAGCTGCTGGAATTTTGGATACTGGGCCCCAGGGCAGCCTGCGAATGGGGAAGGCAACTGTGTGGCCTTATGCACCAGAGGTGAGGGGTGCTGGGGGCAAGGGGAAGGGGAGCAAAGTAGACTCTTACATGCTGTTCCCTTGAGTTCCCTGAACACAACTCCCCACACTCACACCTTCCCCCAACTGGAGAAGCCACGTCCTCTGTGAGGAGGGCTGAAATATAGGGATTCCTCAAAGCATGTCCAGGTGATGGGGTGCCCCAGATGGGAGCAAGATGGGGGCTCTCCATCTTCATCGACAGCGTTAGGCTCGGGGCTTGGGGGCTGCCACAAGGAGCGACTGATGCGACAGATGAGAGGAGCAGATGCGAATGTAAGGTATGGACGAGGAACAAGGGAAGATGTGGGAATTAGGGCTGGCTGACAGACAACTCGCCAGCTTTGAACAGCATGGAAGCCAGATGTGAGGGAGCTAGCAGCGTGGCTAGGGCCATATGTGCGGGAGTACGCTGGCCGCCCTTCACACCGGCTCTGCCTCTTGCAGGAGGAGACCCAGGCAAGGTATTAATCCCACTAAGCCTCACTTTCCGCATCTGTGAAATGGGGATGACGATAACATGTACCTATTGGGGTCCTGTGAGGATCGAGTGCAGTAGCCCACGTGAAGCACTTGGCTGCCCCCCTTCTCCCTCGGGAAGAGCTGGGGGCACCTTAGCTGGGAGGGACACATGGGAAGCACAGCTGACAGTCCTGACCACGGCCAGCCCGAGGAGGGAAGGAGGGCCACACGCCACACCGGTGGCAGCTGACGTCACCATGCTCTCCACTGCTGGGGGGGCACTGGCAGCCGACTTTATGTGAAAGGTGTCTGCCCTTCGTCTGCTCCTTCTAAGCCCGAGGCGGAGAGCCCCTGCATCGGAGCCCCCTCCCTTCGCACCCCCTGGCAGCCCCTGGGCCCCCAGGCTCTGTCCCCCAGCCTCTCCTGGCCATAAACCCAGACTTCGCACAGCATTCCCCAACTTTGTCTCATTATTGTGCACGTTGGAGGACTGCCGGTGGAGCTGCGTGGCAGGCTGGAATGTGCGGCTGGAGCGGCCGGGCTGCCCAGTGGGCTGGTGGGCTCCCCACGGCCCTTCTCTGCCAGTCCTCCTCCACCTTCACCCACTCCCTGAGGCACTAGGGGACCGCCTCATTGGTGTGCAGCTGGAGACAGGCCCTCCTGCTTTGCTTGGCTCCCGTATGGGCTGCGGGGTGGAGGAGGAAGAGGGACACCTTTCCAGTGTGGAGGGGATGTCACCCATTCAAGAATTGGGGTGTGCACGGGGTGTAGTGACATCCCACCTGGGGGAACCCCGTGGGAAGGAGGAAGTCTCGTTTGTCTAGGGCAGCTGGCTCCTCTAGCCCTGGGTCTTCTTGGCCTCTTGGACGCTGTCCTGTTTTCTATTCTCCCAGACACCTGGGGCTGAGTTCGAAGTCCCCAGCTCCTGAGATGGGTTCCTCCACTCCATTCCGAGGTGTCCCCCACCCCAATCCCTTCTCCCTCTCCCCCATTCCCAGCTGATCCCCCCTAGAGGGAACACATTCTCAGAGGGGGACTGCCTCCCACCCAGAGGGCCCTGGGGCAAAAGTCACAGCATCTGGTAGCAGTGTGGCTCCCGTCCCCACTCCACAGCCCCAGGCCCCCCCCCCCGGCGTTCCCTCACCTCACTGTCTCAGACCCTGGGGGCATGGACAGAGAACACTGCTGGTGCTCTTTGTTCCAGGCAGGGTGCTGGGGTTGATAAGCAGGAAGCTTGGGCCGAGACTGGGTATTAAGAGGGCAGAGAGCCCTGGGTTGTTGCGGGGGGTGGGGTGGGTGGGGATGCAGAGGGAGAGAGAGATTGAGGCACAGAGCTGGCTAGCCAGCTAGACGATACACTTGCATACTTCTCGAGCGTGTAGTTCCAAATGGGTGCAGGGAGAGTGTACAAGTGTGTTTGTGAGTGCACACGCACATGTGTGTATATGTACCTTGGTGTGTACAAGAGTCAATCGTTGTATACCTGTCTGTCTGTGTACGTGCGAATCGGTATTTATAAATATGCAAAAGCCTGCACGAGTCAGTGTGTATCAGTGTGCTGAGTGTGCACTCATCTTCAACACCTCTGCGTATTTATGGATGCGCCTGGATGCTGCGCACGTCTGTGTAGCTTCGCCCCCTCATATCCCCGAGTCTGTGTGTGCCAGTAGGTTTGTGAGCGTGCGTACATGTGCAGGTGTGGCATGCATGTGTGCAGGTCTGTGTCTGTGTGTGCATGTGTGTATCTGTCCAGGCATGTGGTGGGGTGCACAGTTTCAGGAACAAAAAGAATGGTCTTCTCAGACCGGCTTTGCTGCTAAAGGGGCCGGAGCTAACAGAACGGGACAAGAATGGAGACCCCAGGGGAAGGAGGTGGTGAGAAAGCAGGAGACAAGTCCCTTGCACATGAGCAGGGCCCCCCCACCCTCCCGCAGCAGGATGACGGGCCTGGGCACGGCAATGAACGTCGCCAATGCCAGGCCCAGGGACTGCCTCTGGGCATAGAGGCCTCTCCTCAGGAGAGGACTGTCCATTTGCCTTGGATGGACACGGAGGCAGGGAGCTTCTAATCACAGCGTGTTGGTCTTCCCAGGGACAAGAAAGGGGGCTGCCTGGGGTTTAGACCTCCCCCCAGGTCCCTTCCTTGCATACTCTACCAAGCTAATGCTTGATGCTTGGCTTCTAAGAGAACAGTGGAACCCCACTGTGGGTGGAGGGAGGATGGTCCGTAAGGGAAGATCTGCATAGGGAGCTCTGGGACCTGTATCTTGGCTTTTATCAGCCTCCACTTATCTCCTGGATGGGGAATGAGCTGTAGCCAACACCAGTAGCCCAACATCTTGACAGCCAACACGAGAGATAGAGGGAGGGAGGGGAATGGAGCGGGGCTCAGGCCTCTCAAGACTGAGGCTCGCTTGAGGCAGGACAGGGGAGATAAGATATCTCTCAAACGTCCATCACTGTCAGTTACTGGGCCTCAACTTCAACCATTATGCATTTATATCTTTGGCTGTTTATGGCCTTTCAGTCTTGAATAGCCCTTGAATAAAAAGCTAAAACTCGTGGGAGAAGAAGCTCCTGAGGGAGTTATCTATTAAAACCTCTGGGAGGTTGATGGGTAACTTGTGGGGAACAAGGGTTTGTGAGAAGGAACACAGAAGGGAAGGGTGTGTGTAACGTCAGTGGCCGTGGGCTGGGGGGTTGTGGAGAAGAGGGGGTTAATGGGGTGGAGGGTACATGTGCACCGTTTCCTCTTCCGGAGGACCCAGGAGGACTGTTTCCCAGGCTTCCTGGCACGAAGTTGGGCTCTGCAGCCTGCTGCGGAGCCTGGCCAGTGCGGTGGGGTTGGAGGTGCTGTGAGCATCTTCGGGGCCTGGTCTTTCCCGGGTCCGCGAGCCTCCTGTCCCCCCTTCCCCTGCCCCGGTGACCTGGCCTCCATGTGTCTCGGATGGCACAGCCACCGGGTGGAGAGAGCGGGCTGTCTGACCCACTCTGTGACATGAAACCTTGAGGTTCTGCGTTTTTCTTGGTACTGCAGCCTAGACGCCTCGTGTGACCCAACAGCTACAGAAAGGAAGGTGCCCACGGATGATCTGGCTTTTCTCATACAGCCGTGGCACAGAAGGCAAGATCGTAGACACTGGAGCCATAAAGCTCGGGGCTGGAGGCCCAGCTCTGCAGGCTCAGTCTCTTCCCCTTTCCAAGCTTCAGCCCCCCCTTCTGTAAAAGGAGGGTCACAGCAGACGACCCGTGTCGCGCACCCCGCCCATCGCTCCGCAGTGCCGTGTTATCTCTAAATGTTAGCTTTCATGCTGAGTAATTACAGGCACAACGGACTGCTAGGAGTGAGTATGGGCTCCAGTTCGAACTTCCGTGGACTCCAGATTTCATTTTCCACCCAATAGGATTAGTGACAAGCCACGGCAACCGCAGCAGGGTTGGCTCGTGGTCGTGTGGGTGACTGTGCCGAGTCCGCCATGCTGCGGCAGGGCCCAGGCAGCTGCTGTTACTACTACAGATGACAGCCGTCCATCTAGCACCCAGAAGCCCAGGCTCCGTTCCGTGTGGCCGGCACGGCAGGCTCACCGTCCCGAGTTCACACACTTGCTGGCAGGCCCAGGAGGAGTGGCTGCTGTCCCCACGGGAGGACCTCCCCAGTCCAGAGGAAAGGGAGGCCACGTGGCCTCGGTCTCCTCAGCAGGGAACGTCCCTGTGATCCCTGCCGGGGATGCTTGTGGGTCTCCCAGATGCAGGGCGCGGCCTCCACTGATGTCTCTGCTGGTCAGATCTCGGGACACCACCTGATGCCCGAGGCCACCCCTGGGGAGGTGTGATCCCACCAGCCAGAGGATGAGATGGGGGTGAAGGCCGAGCGGGGGAAGGGGTGATGGGCTTGTGCGATGGAATCTGACCCCTTCTTCCCTGGAGGGGGGAATCACTGGGGTCAGGCCTTTGCAAGGGCCCACTGTTCCCAAACTAGTTCCTTCTAAATGACTCCCAAAGCTGCCCACCCCCATCTCCCTGTACCTTCTGTAGCGGGGCCAGCCCTCCATCTACACAGGCAAGCTCCTCGTAGCTCAGACCACATG
Organism: Ursus americanus; assembly: GCF_024610735.1. NCBI lineage: Eukaryota > Metazoa > Chordata > Mammalia > Carnivora > Ursidae > Ursus > Ursus americanus. Next base: position 34,709,511 of record NC_142150.1, on the reverse strand, counting down.
GTCATGCCTACACTCCAACTTTTCCAGACACCTCCAGACTCTGGGGCTAATGAAACTCACTCTTCAGGGCCACCCTCATGCATGAGCCCCTTCTAATACCTAATACCGTATTATTTTAAAAAGATGCCCCAAATTGTATATCCTTCAGGCTTCCGAAGTCCTGGGTCTGCTCCTGAGCTCTGCCCTGGGGAGAGTCCCGGCCTCTCATGGGAGGAGAGCCCAGAAAGCGGAGGGGACACCAGGCTGACAGAGGTGTGGGGGGACTGGGATGCTCCCACAGCATCCCACAGGATGCTCTGCCTCCTTCCCTCAGTGCCAGGACACCTGTGTTCTTGTTTGGCCACTAACCGTGTGACCCAAGTCATTTCCCCTCTCTGGCTTTGGTCTGCTCATCTGTAAATAGGAGAGTGGGACAAGCGGGATTCTAGCACTTGAAGGCTGACCACCGATTAGGACCCTGTCGGGGGTGGCCTGTCTGGCCAGCTGCTCATAGGGCTTCACGCCTCATAGGAGCCTGTTCACCAGCCTCGTAAAGCAGCTCTGCCTGCTGAGAAAAGGGCCCGGGTCTGGGAATCATGCCCCACCCTTGGGGGTGGCCTAATGTGGAGTGGGGGGGGGCCCAGATGTGTGTGAGTATGTGGGGGTCCCAGAAAGAGAACAGAATGGTCCTTCCCTGGTTGGGGACAGAGCTAAGTCATGCCTCCTGTTTCCTTCTGAATTGGGGATCCACCCAAGCCAGAGAGAGACCCGTATCACTGTCAAACTGGTCTCCCCTAAAATGGGGCCTGAGCTCCTGTCCAAAGCATGGGGCTTTCTCTTTATTACGCGGAACCTAATCCTGGTCACCGTGGGGAAGGCTGAGCAGCAGGGGCGGGGAGTGCACTCTTCTCTTGTGGAGTTAGACCTGGGTTCAAATCCCAGCCCTCTTGCTTCTTAGCTGTGTGGCCTTGGGCAAATGACTCAGTCTCTCTGAGCCTCAGTTTATCTTCAAAACAGGGCAACTAAGATCTACGTCATAGGATTATTCTAAGGGCTAAATGAGATGGTGTATGTGACTTGGCACTTGGTAGTGCCTTGTGGCTATTTTCTATTACTACTATGCTCTCTACTCTTCAGAAGGGGGATGACTCAGGTGCTGCTGCCCTGGGGGTCCTGGGAAGCAGACAGGGCAAGGCAAGGGGTGAAGGGAGATCGAGGTTGTAGCAGGGGGTACTACCTGTCTGCCGGAGCACTGGGAGGCCCAGACACCTGGGTCCGGCGTGGCTTCATGGGGTGAGCAGCAGAAATGAAAGCCCCTCCCCCTCCATCCCCCCTTGCCCAGGTGGAGTGCCCTATGGGGAGGCCTGGGGTCCAAGGGTGAGCATGGGGCCCTGGAAGGGGCCTTAGTGGCCGATGGAGTAGGCCCCCGAATCTGTGGACTGCTTCTCCTCGGTGGTCTGGTCGCTGGGGTAAACTGGGTTGGCCGAGGCCGTGACCTTCAGCGTTGTCTCGTCCACCTGCAGGCAGAAGGGCTGGCACTATCGTGCTCTAACTGCGGGCAAGACCCCCCACCACCACCATGGGACTCCTCTTGACAGATGCAGCAGAGAAGGCTCAGGGCCTCGTTATCAGGGAGCTCCAGCAAGTCTGTGTGATCCCAACAGTCTTTCCATGAACCTTGTGGGCAAACAGATACCTGAGCTAACCCGTGGCAGGATTTGTCCCTCCCCAGAAATGGAGAGGGGGCAGTGAGTGGATGGGGCGTTGGCAGTGATGACCCACAGAGCCCCCACAGAGCCCATTCTGGGCCAACTCCCTCTCTTCTGGACCCCCAATTTGCATCGAGGCCCCATGAACTCCTCTTAAGAAGCCCCCAAAAGGGAGAGCCACTGAGAGCCCCCGGGTTCTAGTGCCCCTCCCTGCCCCGTCCCTCTACATCTCGTGCCCCGCCCCCACACCTCCAGCTCACCTCCTCAAACTTCTTGGCTTTGTACTGGTCGGCCCCCTTGAGGAAGTTGAGCAGGATGATGTCACAGAGGACAGTCCCCTGGAGGAGAAGAGGCAGGACGGGCTCAGTATGGCAGGAAGCAACAGGCTCAGGTGGCCACTGAGCGGCCGGGCAGTGGGCAGGGCTGCCCTCAAGCAGATAGCAGGCCAGAGGTTGGGGTGAGTCCTCCAAAGACACCTGACTGATGTTTCCAAAACGTCCATGGGCTTTGCAGAATGTTTTCATCACCCACCTCTCTAGTCTTGGCAGGGACCGCAGACCAAAATGCAGAGAGAGAGGACTTGGCAGGAGAAGCAGAAGGTGAGGGGGTAGGAGTCCCTGGGAGCAGGGCTCTGTTCCTTTGACCTGTGGAACCCTGGAGTCTCCTCCCTCACCCTCACGGTGGGGAGCAGGAACTTTGTACCAGGTGGAGCCTCCTGCAAATGGGGAGGCTGCTGCAGGAGGCAGTGAGCTCTCTGTGACTGGGGTTGTTCACTCAAGGACTAGCCTAGCAGGGAGGCGCTGAGGGAGACTGAGGCACGGGGCCAGAGGTCGGGCTTTCCATTCTAGGCAGAAGCGGGGCTTACCTGGGTCACTCTCCCCAACCCCCCCACCCCCGCAGCTGGGGCCCCACCTTGACTGGCCTCCTGTCTGAGGCTGGAGGGGCTGAACTCACCACTCCCACGGAGGTGAAGGCTGCCACAGAGCTGATGATGGTGGGGATGATGTTGAACTTGCCAGCCTGCGAGCAGAAAGACCAAGGCGGGTGGGCAGAGAGTCCAGCACGAGGTCCTGAGGCTGGAGGCTGAACGTGGACTCCCAGCCAAAGACCGTGGAGCGGAGCGCTCTTGGTAGACCAGGAGGCCCCAGCCCTTGACCACAGTGGTGAAGAGTCTACAGATGTGACTCACTGAGGCTCTCAGAGCTGGTCAGTGCAGGACTTTGCCCCCCACCCCCGCCCCTGGAGGAGGCTCTTGAGGGCCCAAGACTGGTCTGGGTTTCCTCCCCTGTCCTCCCCCAGTCTGCCCGGCCCAAGGACTCACGTTTCCATACACCAGCACATCAAAGCGGATGCCGAAAGCCTTCAGGAGTGTGCGGTACTCACTGCCGTTCTCCATCTTGTAGTATTTGGCGAACCTGAAGGCCAGAGGTGCGAGGTGGGTCCCACTGCGGGCTCCTACCTGAACCTTCAAGGTCCTCTAGAGCCTACAGCTCTCACTCACTGAGCAATTCTTACGGGTGGTTTGCGGGACACCTGCCACTGTCCTCCCTGTGTGGTTAGCTGACCCTCTGCGCAGACATCATCCTGGGGGCTTGTTATCAAGGTAGATTCCCAGTCCCACCCTGAACCTGTGGAACCGGCATCTTGGTGGGTGGGGCCCAGAACTCTGCCTTTTAAGTAATTTCCCTAAATGATTCTGATGCGTGCAAAAGTCTGAGTCTTGCTAGACTCTAATCTTCTTCACTTTTATTTGTTTGGGTGCCCCTGGGCCCAGCTCACTGCAGATGCTCCCCTCCCCATAGGCTTCTCAGCCTACTTGGGTTCAAAGCCTGACTCTGCCACTTACCAGCTGTGCAAACTTGGGCCAGTTACTTAACCTCTCTGAGATTCAATTTCTGCTTTTGTTATTGGGAGTAATATAGAAGTCCTGCTTCACAGGGGTGCTACGAGAATTGAGTGAAAGCACACACACCAGGGGTCTAGAACAGTGCCTGGAACACAGTCAGCACCCAGGGAATGCTTGCTGGTGTTGGCTGTTATTATTGCTAAAGAAACACATTTGCATTTATAGAGCACTTTTGAAAAGCCTTGAGGGATAGGGATGTGACTGCTCTGTTTTTCAAGTGAGGCTCTGAGGAGGTTAAGAGACTTGTCCAGGGTCACCCAGCTGGCTGAGACTCAATGCTAGAGTTGCCCGAGACTATATGCTCCACTCCTTCTCTGCCTGGGCTGCTGGGTGCCAGGAACCATGCTGGGGATAGATAAGAATGATCACCTCCAAAATGGGGGCACGAGCATCTCACTGTGAAGATGCCCAGGGAAGGGAAGGGAAGGGAAGGGAAGGGAAGGGAAGGGAAGGGAAGGGAAAGGAAGGGAAGGGAAGGAAAGGGAAGGGAAGGGACCACCTATGGCTTCACAGTCACCAAGCATGCGGACTGCATCTGTCTAAAGCCAGTACATTCCCCCTACGGCCCTGCCCATCGTAGGCAAAACTCAAGTATCAGCAAAGTGTAATTTCTTGGGACTTCCATGGACCCACAGTGGTGACACGGGCTCCCGACACCAGTATCCCAGGAGCACGGTGGGGGTTAAGTGCGATGATGGGGTGAAAGGGCTCAGAGAGCTTCATAACTCTGTGGGGTTGACGTGGGTCTTATTTAGTGCTGGCTGTCTCCCCTTCAGTGTTTCCGATGACCCCAGCTTCCCAGGCCTCTCCCACAGAGAGAGGGGTCTGAGGAACTCCTTACCCCCGAAGCTGTTCAGTGACTGTGACGCCCCTCCCAGGGCTATTTGCAGTTGAGCCTGCAGGGCAGGGAGAGGGAACTGCTCAGTCCAAGTGCAGAGCAGACCACAGAGGGATCACAGGCATGTAGGGAGCAAGATCATTTTGCGGAAGAGTCATCGAAACTCATAAAATGTCAGCCACTGTCTGCTCTGGCTGTGCGGAACTCAAGAGTCAGGCAGAAACGAGTCTAAATGCTGTTCCACCCCTTGCTGGCAGTGTGGCCTTTTACGTGACTCAGAACAGTTTCATTGTTCATGTCTATGACATGGGAGTGCTCATGCCTCCCCCCGTCCGTGGGTCTGTTAGCTAGAGGGGTAAACACTGAGACCCACCCTTTGAGACAGGCACTGTCGCGATCCTGGGGTTGGACCTTCTGCCTGTCCCTCCACACCCGTTCTCTGCCCGCCCTTCTCCACAGGGCCTGGGAGCCTGGTCTGCAGACATTGCCTCTACCAAGCTCCCTGCCCTCCCTGCCACTGGGCTCAGCAGTGGGAGGCATCCACAGGCCATCAGAGGGTGGGAACGGAGGAAGAGTTTAACTGGGTCAGGAAGGAGTCCGGGCTGCATGTTTTCGTGCCTGCTTATGCCTGGGCATGGCTGGAGCGTGTGTACCCAAGATGTGCACCTGTTGCCCCAAGCTGAAAAGAAAGGCTGAAAGCTAGTCAGTGAGGGAAAGCTGACCTGGGAAGGTGTGTCTGGTGGACTTTGCAGCCAAAGGGAGGGGGGCAAGGGAGGCAGGATGATCTTCTCGAGATTGAGACCCAGAGTAAAAATGGGAGTGGCCCCAGGAAGGAGGCTGAAAGAAGCCCAACTACCTAAGCCAAAGAAGCAAAGACTTGGAGGACAAGGAGAGAGGGGAGGGGCTGGACCAACTTTAAAGATGTGGTAAGTTATGGTCTGGGTGGTGGCCCCAGACGGCTTCACAGACCAAGGCAGAATGGAGTGGGTCGGGCTACACCAGCAGGGGGTCCCACTTTACAGATGGGGCGACGAGGAAAAGGTAACTTGTCTGAACTGGGTTCCAGCCTCTGCCCTTAACCCTGCATGTGCTGCCTCTAGGCCCCTGAGTAGCCGGTAAGGACCCAGATCTCAAAGCCCTTCTGTCTTCTGTGTTCTCTTCACATCACTGGAAATCTCAGGTTCCCTGTCTGGGAGATGTGGCACCTGACGTCCCTGGGGACCGGGCAGGGGTGGGAGGGTGGGTCACAGGTGCTTGGGGCGGGGCAGAGGCTAGGACTGTGCTCCTGAAGTCTGCATTCAGGCCTGAGGCTGCAGCCGGGAGAAATGCTCTCACTTCGACTTGGAGAACAAAAAGTCAGCATCCTGGGCACTATGTTCAAAGCTGGCTAGCTAAATTTATCTTGGGAAGGAATGTGAAGGAACAGGGAGAAAAACCAAAGCGGACTTGGTTTTTCTCCAGCACCTGCCTTCCAAGAGGCAATAAGTATGATAAGATCATTATCTCACCAACCACCCACCCTCGGAGGAGGGTTGGCAGGGACTGGTTCTCTTCCTGGGAGGGAGGGAGGAGGAAGAACAGCGCTCAGGGAGGGAGGGCCCGGGCTGCAGGAGGGAAGGGCCCAGGAGTCCTGACTGCTGCCCTCGAGTGTGACCCGTGAGCGGAATCCAGCGCAACCATGTGGCACTGGGGTCTGGGTCATCTTTTCTCTTGGCACACGGCTGGGCTATACTGCCCACCCCTTTCCCGTGAGCTAGGTGGGGCCCTTGACTGGCTCTTGCCAGTGCAATGTGAATGGAAGTGAGGTTTGTCACCTGTGGGCTGAGGAGTGTCAGAGCCGTGTGCCTTGTTCACCCTCCCCGCCCTCATGGCCACCTGCTCAGGAGCTAGGGGTGAACTCAGGCCCTAGGGGAGACTGATTCAATAGATGACAGGAGCCCCGCTCCCCAGCGCCCCACCTCCAGCAGCCACACAGACATTGGGGTGAAGGCTCTGAGCTGAGGGAGCTGTTACAGCAGCTACCAATATTTACCCTGACTGTTACAAACACCCCTAGTTACCCAGCTGAGAAACCTGGGGTTCAGGGAAGAGAAGTTCTCTACCAAAGCATGAAGAGGGAGTTAAAATTGGGGAGTTTTTCAAGATTAGCCAGAGAAAGGGCAAATCCCAATGATGCCACATTCCTAGGCTTATTCCCTCCAAGAGTCTTGGAGGTCTGGGTGTGGTTCTGTTATCTTTAAGTAGTTTTTCCCACGCTGGACCAGCAAAGTCTCTCTGAGCTTTCTACTGCAACTGAGCAGCGAGAAGAGAAAGAGCCATGGGGAGGACGAATGAGATGACGTTAATATATCGGGAGTTCCTAAAGCTTGTCCCTTTTCTTTCTTTTCCTAGGATCACGATAAATGAAATAATATTTACGTTGACGTTTGCCACTACACTCTCCTGCCTCCTGGAGAGAATCGTATCAGCGGTAACAACAGCCGGCATACACTGAGCGCCTACTATGTGCCCAGCACTGTGCCAAGTGCTTTACACTCACCACCTCTTCTAAGACCCAGCCCCATGGAATTGAGTTCTGTTGTTCTTTCCACGCTATAGATGAGGAATCAGGGTCACACAGATTAGCAGTTTGTCTAAGGTCCCCAAACCCAACAGTCTGTAACCAAACCTGGGATTCAAACTGAGGCAGTCCAGTGTCAGAGTTCACACTCCGAGCCAGCATTCTGGACTGGTCTTTTTGTTGCCTGATTTCTGTTAGGTCGTGGCTGATTTCTTTCTGTTCTCCAGCTGGGGGCCCCTTTGCATTGGCAAGGTGGGTCTCGACACCCAGCGTCATCGGTGGGGTGCAGAACAGGAAGAGCCATGGAGTGTGGGAAGAAGGATCCCCAGCCTCCTCATCTGCAAAGGGGATGGGCAGAGCGACACCCCCTGGCCAGCCTTGATTTCTCCCAAATCCCCCGATGCCTACCTCTCCAGCCTTGGTTTTCTTGGCTGGGAAATGCAGTTGGCGAGCACGACATCACCAGCACGCAGCCCAGCCCAGTCCACCTTCCTTGCCTGTTGGCAGAAGCCCCGCAGTACCATGCACCTCAAGTGCCAGCCACACCACACCGCCTGATCCCACAGACGCGGACTTCTTGCCTTTGCCCATGCTGTTCCCCCTCCTCCCCTTCCCACCTTGCAAACTCCTATTCACCCACTAGGGCCCAGCAGGTGTTTAGAGCACACCTACCCTATGCCAGGCACTGGGCTAGGCCCTGTGGACACCTTGGCAACAGGCTCTGCTCTCATCAGAGGGAGAGAAATATTAATAAACACACACACCCATCAATAGCTAAAATCTGACATAAGGGCTGGAGGGGAGAGAGCACTGTTGGAAGAGCACATTTAGCAAAGACAATCAGACCTAGGCTGCGAGTCAAGGAAGGCTTCGTGTAAAGTGATGTCAGAGTTGAGGCCTGAGGGATGGAGGGTGGAAAGGTGCGAAGGGCGGAGGTGGGGGCCGCTTTCCTGGCTGAGGGAGTCGCGAGCCCTTTCTCCTGGGAAAGGACATGGTGTCTCCGGAGAAGCTACAGGACCTTGGTGGCCTGGAGGACACTGACGGGTCCACGTCCTCCTGGCTGGCAGAGTCAGTGCTCGCATCTCTTCCCAGGTCCACCTTCCCAACGTTCAGGGCTTCATGCATGTAGCTTGAAATTGACAAGGGGGGTGTATTTAGACCCAGGAAATTGGCAAAATGATGAATCAGGTGTTTCCCTTGTCTGTTTCCTTTTTCTCCAGAGCCGGTTTATCAGTGGGGGGCAGAGGCTGTGAAATCCCCCTGCACTACCTTTCCTGCCTCTGCGGGGCCCAGGCCTCTCCCTCCGTACCTGCGCACCTGACTGCACTTCACAGTTTGCACTATTGACCGCGCGCCAGATCTCACCGCCTTTGCCCGAGGACCTCCCTGGTGCAGTGACGGGCAAGGTAAACGCTTTCTGAAGGCATCAGTGGATTTCTGCCATCTCCCAGACTGAGTTTAGCAACGTTGGCTCCGTGTTTCCTCCTCCTGACTCGGCTTCTCTAAGTTCTCCCATTCTTCGGGTGCAGCCAGTGTTAGGCGGTAGCATCAGGCTGTTTCTTCCCAAATAGAAAACATTTAGATCTGGCAGGTGGCTGGGTGGGAACCGGCCCCTGTGGAGGGGCAATGGGGTGGGGAGAGCAGAGGCATACTCCGTGTGCATGCTTACCCCTGCTGAGCGCTAGGCTGGAGGCTTGCAACCTGTTCCTTCAGGCCTCGTGACGACGGCTCGGCGGTGCAGCCGTGGGTGGAGGGGCTTTGGAATGAGGCAGTCCTGGGCTTGAACCCTGGCTCCGAAGTAGCTTACGTAAGCTGAGGGAAAGTCCTTCGCCTCCCTGAGCCTCAGTCTCCCCAGATGTGAAATGGGGGTACTAGCGAGAGCGGCGGGCTTGTGACGGAGGATTCCATGAGCTGCTGGCTGTGACGCGCAGAGCTTTCGGGGCACGTCAGCCGGTGCTCATCAGGCTGGACAGAAGCCTGGCCGGTGGCTGTAGAAGCTCCTGGGCCTGCCAGGGGCACCGCTGGGATCTGAACTCCGTGCCCACCCCTGCCGTTCCTGAGGGACGAGCCAGAAAGGAGACTTCAGGGTGGCCTCAGTGAGCAGGGACGTGTGAAGCTGGTGCCTGGGAGAACACCTGAGCTGCTGTGGAGAGGCCACAGGGCCCGAAGGAGAGAACAGCGGGTGCCCTCAGCCACTGAGCTCCGGAGGGGAGAGGAAGGGGGGAGCAGGGCTGGAGCTTGTCTGATTGGCCCAGCTTTGGCGCAGCAGTGGAAGGAAGGCGGATAGCCCCTGGTGTGCCCACCACTCTCGACGGTTGACTTCCACAGGCCGCCTGCCTGCCTCCCTTCCTCTTTGGTAAATGTGGGCCTTTAAGGAATGGGGGCCCTCGAGGGGCGGGGAGATGGCCGGCATGTGGCCCACTGCTTCCCTGCATGGCTGTAGTTCGGTCCGTGGCTGCCGTGGCCGTGCAGGGCTGGCGGTGGGAATGGCTTCCCACTGTGTTAGGCTGTAAGTGTCTCAGCTCCCTTGCCGGGTGAGTTTCTTCACAAACCCCCGCCGAGAGGGCCTTCCCACGGGGACCTTCCCCGACACCCCTGTGCTGCGAACAGACAGGACAAGCCCAACACGGCACCGAATCCAACAAGCTGAGGCCTGACAGGGCTGACACACTTCCGCGCACGTGTGTGTGTATGTACACGTGATCCCTCATGTCACGAGCAGCAACAGATAAAGAATGAGTAAGTACAAACATCAATTACCGTAATAAATCATTTGTCAGGTGTGCTGCTGCTGGGCGGTGTGGAAGCTACGTTCCAATGTGACAGGTCTATAAATGATACCGCACGCTTCAGTGGCCGTTCCACCCACACACACTCACTCAGACTTTCCCAGCTCGAGGGGACCTTATCGACTTGAAACAGCCCATTTCACAGAAGAGGAAACCGAGGCCCATGGAAGGGCTGGGACTTGCTGAAAATCACACTGAGCATTCGCGGCGAGGCCTGAACCACAGCCTGGGCTCTCTCTTAAGAAAGAGCTTCATCTTAAGATGAATAATTAATTACTCTCGGCTTGCTCCGGCACAAAATATTTTTCGTATAAATATTTTGTTACTTGGGTTCAGGTTTATCATTTCCACGTGAGCAAAGGAGCTGGTCTCGTTCGTGTTTGTATCAGCCACAAAGCCTGACAGAATATGGTGTTGGAAGAGATCTTCAGAGCCCTCCCTCGTGAGCTACAAGAGGTTTGCTGCTGCTGCCTGGACCACCCCCCCAAGAGAGAGAGGAAACTCGCAGCCTCTCAGAGCAGCCCAATTTCAGCCTTGGGAGGTTCCGGCCCTCAGGAATGCTTCTCCACGCTGGACTGACATTTGCAGTAGTCGGCAGTCAATACACGTCGGCTGAATGGAGAAGGTTTTTATCACAATGTACGAAGCCCTTGGAAACTCTCAGACATCTGTTTAGAAACGATCCCATGGAGTGATGGAAATTCCTTCCTAAAGCAGGGACACGTAACTGTTGCAGGAAAAATAGCAACAAACTTGCAGGATCCGGGTTGGACTTGCGAGGGAAAACTTGGGCCTGGAATTTGAGTGTCTAAGTGAAGGAAGTGGTGTTCTCTGTGAAGCTTTTGCCTGGTGAGAAGCGATTTTTGCCAGCTGAAATATACTTTACAGTTGATTTTATACTGATAGGAAAATATCTCCTGGCAGGCTCATTGCGTGGGGGTGGGGCGACGTCCTTGGATCAGCCTGGGACTCCTTCCCTTAGCGAGGACCCGGAGGCATTATGCACTTACGCATATTCTAGGAACCCAGTCAGCTTCAGGGGCGGACAGTTAAACAATGGTTTGTTGTTGATTTTTTAAAACATATTACTATTAGTTCATCTTTAACGAGGCAGGGGAAGATCGATGGATGGGATCTACCCGAGAGCCAGGTGGCTAGATGTTTCCTGGGCGTAACCTTTTTTGGCCTCAGTTCCCTTGTCTGTAAAATGGGGGTAACCATACGGGTCCTGCAGGATACTCGCCGTTACCAGCACAGGCTCCGGAGGCTGTTGGAATTTAACATCCAGGCCGGCACTATTTGCTGTGCGGCCTTGGGCAGCTAACGAAAGCTCTGAGTGTTAGGTTATAAAGTTGTCTCTCTTCAGAGGTGACGAGATAATCCACAAAGAGCACCTGCTACGTCCCCGGCTCACTGGTAAGCCCTCAATGAGGGCGAGCCGCTGTTTTCTGCCAGTGAAGTTGGTTGTCATGAGGACAGGCTAGACGTGAAAATTATAAAAGGCTGTGTGAATTCAGGATTGCTCTGATGGCCTCTCCTCCCACTCGAACCTACACAAAGAGGAAAATGGATCACGGCGAAAGCAAGAGAAATATACCCCCGTCAGGGGGCCTTCAAGCGTCTCTGTGGAGATGATGGGAAATGGCTGCTTTTTTAACACAGATTCTATGGCTTTTGGAAGGAGAAAAATCCAGATTGCAGAAAGAAGCGTCAAAGCCAAGGGCGCACTTTCGATTCCGTCTCTGTCAGTTGGCCTAAGATCTTGCTGATCTGCACGTTTCTGCATTGGAAGCAGCGCAGGCGCCAAATTTCCGAGCTCCAGGAAAGCTGCTGTGGGTACATTTCCAACACGAAGCCATCACTAGAAACACCTCCAGCACGAGGAACATCTAGCAGCTGAACAAGTGTTTTTTGTCCCAGACACCAAGACAGGAAATCCAAAACTGCCTTGCCTTTTCGAAGCAAAGCTGCCTTAGGAGTGCTTGGAGGAGAAACACGAATCCCGAATCCAGCGTCGCTAAACGCACCGTTTTGCCTCTGTCCCATCGTCCTGTTCCCGCTGTCACCGCTGGGCCCCGTCCCCCCCCCCCCCCCCCGCTCGCTTCTTTGTTGCAAACCATGTGCCGGTGGAAGGTGTGCTGGAAGCAGTGTCTACAGATCGGTGCCTGCGTTTGAGTTCCGATGTCCCTCTTACTTAAGCTGTGTAATCTTGGGCAAGTCTCCGTCTTTCCGAGCCTACTATGGGGGTGTGGGGGTGAGCTGCGAGTCCTATCAAAACAGGCACGAAAAGGCTTTGCAAACCTAAGTCTAGGGGCTCAGTCTGAGGTCTGGGGATGGACTTTTAAAGATCTTCAGAGTCCCAGAACTTTATGCTTCATAAACGCAGAGAAAAAGCCCTAGAGGGAAGCCTGCCCCACTGTCCAAGATGTTAACTTCCTACGAGGGAAGAAAGACTGAAAGAAGGAAAGGGAGTCTGCACATCTTCATGCCTATGTATCAGGATCACTTGCATTTATTACTCTGAGGATGTATTTATATCTTATTTGTAGAATCAGGTTTTGTTTTTTGTTTGTTTTTACAAAGAAAATGCCTGCAAAACGGCTCATGTCTATGAGTATATGCATCTTACCGGACATTCGGTCCATGAGCTCATCAGGGGCATATAAGGATTAGAGACCTCCAAGTGTTCATGAAGGATGGTGCTGGTCCTTGCTCCTGCCTTCCCCACCTGCCCTGGGCTGCCTCATTTGGCAGTCTGGCCGAGTCACAGCTCCTGTCCTCACCGCGGTGTCTCCTCCGGGTTCCACGAACTGCTTCCTGCCCTCGCGCCTTCAGACCTGGGCAGTCACCAACGTCCCGTTGCTGGTCCCAGGCCCTGCGCTGTCCTCCGTGGTTTCCGTACACCCTGCCCACACCTTTGAAACAGTCCCTTTATTAAACTCTCCTCACATTACCCAGTCTGCGTGTGCCATCTGTTTCCTGCTGGGACCCTGACTGCTACAGTATTTTTAATCTGTCTTTGTACCATCTCTGCCCATATACTCACACGCACTCGCATACATTCACTGACACACACCCTCACACACACACACTCCCTGCTTAGGCACACGCCACACTGACACACTCACCCACAGACTCAGACTCATCCACTAATAAACACACCCGCTCACTCAAAGACACAACACTCACATTCACGCGCCGCTGCCTCTCCCAGCGCCGCTGCCTCTCCCAGCGCCTTGGGGGATGTGGCTCTCTGGTTAAAATCCTGCTCCGGTGAACGGAGGGTCCCCCTGTGATGCGAGAACCGGGCCCTTGTTACACCCCCTGCCGCTGGGGTGCCTGGTGACTCTCTCCAGTTCTTAGTTTTTAGAAATGCTGTCCTTTGCCCTCTACTAATCCGGACAGACCCACCAATGCCACATTCTCAAGGACTCGGAAAGAGGCTTCATAAGAGGGCCAAATCAAAGTGGCTCCTGGAGAGGTTAGCTGTACAGAAAGATATAGGAGTAAAAACAAAATCTTTCCACCAAGTTTCAGGTAGGGACAGATGGCAACTTCAGAGATCACACAAACAAAGATTAATTTAGATGGACGGCACCGGGTAATTTGGGTGGAAGTCGAAGGGAGACACATTCTGGCTCAATACAAGGTCACCTTTCCAATCACTGGAGCTGTCACTGAGGGACAGGCTATCTTGTGAAGCGGCCCCATGTCTGGGGCTGTGTCACAGTGAGACTGATGCAGATAGAGTGGGGACAAATGACCTCGAAGGCTCCTCAGGACACCCCTGTAACCTCAGGCAAGTCACCTCCCCTCTGAAATTTCTGCTTCCTCCTTGGTAAGACAGCCACCTCAGCCTAGGGGGATCCCAGGGGTCCTCAATGACTACACATTCTCTAAATCTCTGATCCTACAGGCAAAGCGCTGCAAGGGGGGGGGCATTTGGAAAGGAGCTGCAGAAGTAATTAGTGATGGAAATGAGAATCTCTAGCTGTCTCTTGCCTGAGTGTGCAGATTAAAACAAGGCTGACTCTTGGCTGAATGACTGCATTTCCTCCAGAGCAAATGGCAACAGTAGGACGTTGAAAAACTCTGGCCTCTGTTGGAAAGGGAGCAGCAGACTCATTTGTCTGGGAGACAAAAGGCCAGGCCCTGAACTGTGCCTCCAGCAGCCGCTAGTCCTTTAGCCTCCATGGATCTCAGGGTCTTAATTTTTAAGCGACGAGAGTATCAACCACATGGGCATGTTTTTTTGAGGATTCACAAATATGAATGTCCCCAGCCTTCCTGGCTGCGTGGAAATCATCCAGGAAAATGTGTTTGCGTCCAGGCTCCTACGCCTACTGGCTGTTGTGACCTGGGGAAACTTGTTTCACTCTGCCAAGTCTTTGTTTTCTCATCTGTGAAGTGGGGGGATTGTGGCATCTGCTTCACAGAGCGGGTAAGGAACAACGCGCCAAAACCACACGAAACTCGGCCCCCAGGGCGGTGAGTATGGTACCCACAGATCAGAAGATTTGTGGGATCGGAAGCTTTACCGTTATCAGAAACCGCAGTGTGGCCTATGCTGAACCTGGCTGTGGTCTTTATTCTCTGTGGCCTCCCCAATGTGGGTGCTAGGCTTAGCCTCGGGGGTCCATGTGGTGCCAGTAGCTTGAAGGCAACACGAGGATGCTGGGTGGGTACCCAGGGGAGGGATCTGAGGGGGCTTGGGCAGAGCCCAAATCTTTTAAACTACAGGGGGGTTCAAAACGAGCAGCTTTTCCCTTCCCTACTCTGGCCTGGGGGTCTTTGGTGAGGGGATTAGTTATCTGGGTCCATACCTCTCAGACAGCTCCCCATAGGCCCCCGGGGGGTAGGCTCAGAGATCCTCAGATCTGTCTGCCCAAATGCAACCCAAGCTGATTTGGGACCAGGTCCACCTCGAGTTCTGCTCTGTGGGATGGGTGTGGGGGTCCCGGGGAGGGGAGTCGGGGTAGAGGGGTGGTCAAAGCACAATAAACTGGAGATCAAGAACTCCACACCATTGCTTCTTTAAATCAAAGAGCTTGTTCTAAAGCTGTGTGGTATCCGGGGTTGGGGTCCTCATAATCGTCAACATGCTTCCTAAGCTCTCCTGCCAAGTAAGTTATTTGGGAAATTGAAGAATTCCCACTGGCCACAGGGAAGTTATGAAGATGAAAACTTTGCATTTTAGATCCTGAGAATTTTATTAATATGTTGCTATTTTAAGCCACCATACAAATATCCTTTGTATTGATTTCTGTGTGATGTACCCACTGAATAAATATGCCAATTTCTGCCAGGGAGCCGAACAGTATTTTTAACCTACTTTAAAATATGTGTTGTTTCCTATGGTTTTTTAAAGTTTGGAGTTGATTATGAAAGCACTTTCAATTTTAAAAAATTCTTCTCTCCAGAGAATATACATATATATTTTAAACTATTAAATATAAAGTGTAATGGGACATAGTTTTAGATGTAGTTTAAAAACTACAAATAAATGTAAAAAACAAAGTGAAATGATTATTTTTTTGCTTCTGTCTGCCATTATATGGCAAACACCAAGTTCGAGTAACAATTCTTCGGATATGCGACTGAAGTATATTCTTACGTGTACTTTCCCCCCTCATCACTGCCTGTTTAGCCAATGTCACCTGTTTCGTGTGTATCACTGTCATATGTAATCAGAGCCCTACTAGAAACTCCGGGGCCTTCAAAACTCAAGGGAAAAGCAAAACAGAGAGCTGAAGCTTTTCATACCTTGGCCAATAGGATCCCAAGATAATGATACTATTGCCATTTCATAGACGGGGAAATTAGGATGGGAGAAGGTCAAGGGCTTGCTCAGTTTCAGCGGCTTCCAAATAGTTAACCCCGGATTCTTCTCTTTCCTTTTCTTCAAAATGGGGGTGATGGGAGGGGGCATCAGGGAAAGATTCCTTATGGCTCAAGGCCATATGTAAAGACTGGTTGGAGCTCTTGGTTGGAACGGCATGGAAGCACTAATGACCACTGTGGTTATTATTTGGGACTCAAACGAGACGTACTGGTTATGAACAGAAAGACAGACTTGCCATGTTGTAAACTGGTCCCGCTATTGCCCCTGCTTTGTGGATCCAGAAACCTTAGAGAATGCAGGTAGCGGAGAGGGGCTGCCTGGGCGTTCCTTAGGCACGTGACAGCTTCAGAGCCAGAGTCAAGAAGGGCTCAGAATCACAGCACGCACATTCTAGGAGACCTCGGTCACGTGCTCTGACTGCTGACCTGGCCTGTCCCTTAGAAAGTCCTTCCTGATTTTGAGCCAACACCTGATGGGGGTGCATGGGGCCTCTTCATCCTGATATGCCTTGCTGCTGGAGGTGTGACTCCTTAGAACAGCCCCTGCCTCCTCCTCTCGAGGTCCCAGGAGACCGGGGATTACCTGAAATTGTAGCCTGGGGAGACGCTGCTCTTCTCGGAAACGCCATCGAGCCGGGTGAAGGAGTATTTGGGGATGCACTGGTCCCAGGCCCTGTCCAGGTCACACACCCAGCCGATCTTAATGCCTAGGACTCCACCCTGTGGAAAGGGGCCAGTTATGAGGAGGAAGCGCTGTCTCCATGGCCTGCCAGGTGGGGGCTGGGGGTCATGAGACACGGACACGTGATTCTTCCCATTCTCTAGGTGGAGGTAAAGTGATTTGGAACAGTTGCTTAGTAAACAAAGGACTGCTGTCAGGGGCGTGGGCCTTTGGGTCTCTAGATCCTGCTTTTGTCTTGTGTCCCTCAGCAGCAATCCAGGATCCACTTTCCCATGGTGTGTGCTTTTTCAGAGCTCTAAGGTCAAGTGTGAAGGCGGGAATGGGAGACCCGAGTCTTGGCGGGAAGGGTGAGGGAGGCAAGGCCCCTCAGGACAGGGTTGGGAGCCCGCGGTGAGTCACGGAGCCCGCTGCAGGCCTGGTGTGCTTCCACTAGGTGGCGCTGCTGCCTGGCCGCTGCTCCGTCTTCCTGGTATTTCCACCCTCCGCCTGCCAAAGCGCCCCCAGTCCTTGGTTAGGTCCTCACCGTGCTGGCCAGTTTGGCAAAATCCTGCCCTGCAAACTTGACCACATCCCCCACCCGCAAGATGGGGCAGAAGGGGGCCTTGTCAGGGTGGAAGCGGCACGTCTTCATGTCTGCGGCTGTCAGGTTGGGAAGGAGGTTTCCCCTGCGGAAAAAAGGAGAGAAGCCAGGCCCGGCACTGCCGTGATGGGGCATGCACAAAGGTCTCTAGCCTTCCCCAGCCCAGGCAGGGGGATCTGGGACCTGATGTCTTGGACACTCATGGGCTTCGTCTCCTCCGTTCCTGCATCTTCCCTGCAACTCCTATCCCCCCCTCTCCGTATCAGGGTTGAGTGTTGTGTCTCATATCCCCCAGCTCCCAGGCTGGGGGGCCCAGGGGGCAGGAGTCACACCTGAGTTCTCTCAGCACCTCCGTGGTGCGGTGGAAAGAGTGGGATGGCCGCCTCGGGCCCTGACCTTTGGAGGTATCTGGGTTCCAGGCCCAGGCTAAACTTGTCTCTCATCTGCCTTAAGCAGAACTCCCATCTGGGTTCCAAGCCCCAGGGCAGGAGGCTGGCAGCGAGATTGGCCCCAGAGCCCACCTAATACTTGGTGGTCAAGGCCAGCTGGGAGATTGGGAATAGGAGCCCCAGGGGGATGGGAAGAGGGCGAGAAAGTGTGGAGAACCGCGTGGACAGGATTCTCTACCCCTCTGAAAATGAGCTGGCAGGGTGGGGTGGATGCCCTTCTTTCTGCTTTAGGGAGGGGGCTGGGACTCACTTCTCAAAGTTGAAGAGGGGGAAACGGATGCTGTTCTTGATGAAAATAGTGAAGTTCTCGGCTTCCATCATGACAGGCCTGTGGGTGAGAACAAGGGGGCCTTAGCTTCTTGGGAAGAGGAAGGGGAAATAAGGGGCTTTTGGCCCCGGGGAGCCACGTTTCCTGGTGGACGTTTCCCTCCCGGCACCTGGTCATGGCCGCTATGCGGCAGAGGGCCAAAGGGAGGGGGGTGGCAGGTGAGGTGGGGGAAAGGTGCCATCCTGAGGCCACTTTCTCGCCCAGGAGTGGCTACTACTAGGGGTACCCAGGAGACCCTCTGCAGGCTCAGAGATACAGAGCTCCCCCTATTGGCAAAGGAGAGCAGGGCAGGGGTCTCACATTTCCACCGTGTCCACCTCGGTGGGGCACCAGCCCTGGATCTCACAGGTCCGGAGCACAGAGCTGTAGTTCACGCAGCGGCCCGTGAGGATCCCTGCAGGGGGGAGCCACACATTCTGGGTGCCTGCCTGGCCCTTTGCTACTCCCTCACCCCCACCCACCTCTCATCAGGGACCACCCTCATTCAGGGACCCTGCAGGTGGAGGGGACAAAGAGGAAGGGCAGGGGAGGTGGACCTGTGGTACAGGAGCCCTGCCAAGCTCTTGCCCTCCTCTCCTCCTGAGCCCTAGGCCAAGCCAAATGGAGGTGATGGCCTTCCTCTGACACGTTTCAGGCCCTGCCACCAGGGCGCTGTTCTTGTTCCCCAGGCACAGTATGCTCTTCCTTGCCTCCGAGTCTTTGCTGCAGCTGTTCCTTCTGCCTAGAATGTTCTTTTTAAAGCCCTTCTATCCTACCAACTCCTTCCCACCCTTCAGGATCCATCTAAAATGTTACTGCCTCCAGGAAGCCATGTGGGTCCCTCTACCTGGAACCAATCCCTCTCCCTTCCCCAGCACCCACTGTTGCCCCTTGACAGCCCTTGCTCCCTCACAGCACACCTGTCTGTCACCACCGTCCCTGGGCTGCGAGCTCCTCCAGGGACAGCCCCCACTGGGTCTGGCACACAGTGAGCATCTTAAACGCTGGCAGAATGACAAGGAACAGGCCAATTCCCACTTTCTCCCCCATGGGGGCTGTGCTGCCTTCCAGGGTCCCACTAACGTTCTGGGGTTGTGAGGGGGTGGGGAAGGGCTGCACTCACCCCCACCCGGGAAGCGCTGAGGCCCGCACTGGCTGTCTGATACACAGCGGTACTTCTCCTCGCTCTGTGGGTAGACAGGTCTGCAGGTGGGTGTAGGACCCTGCGCTGGCCCTGGATGAGCCCTTTGGCTCCCAATGCTTCCCCATAACCAGGGACTTTTGGAAAGTGGAGGTCAGACCCAGCTCCAAGGCTGGAACTCAGACCTCTTCATACACCCACGCCCCTCCTTGCCACCGCCCCCCACCCCCAATGTTTTCTTCCTTGACCTGCTTCATTCAACCTCCCTCCCTCCCCTCACCTCTGGGCAGAATCCTTGCATCTGGTTTTCAGTGACTATCATCTTGGTGATGATGACAAAGACAGAGGTGCCCTTGGTAGGAGAAGGGAGAGAAAAAAGTGCACCAGGACCAATCTATGAGGTGGGTACTGCTCTAATCCCCATTCTACAGATGGGGAAACTCAGGTGTGGGGTAAGAGACCTGGCCAAGGTCACCGGGCTAACAAAGGGCAGAGGTGGGTCCAAGTCAGGTCCAACCTACCCACCCAGCCTCTCTTGCTCCTCTGTGTTTTGTGTTGATCACAGGCCCGAGGAGGACCCTGCTGTCCTGATGCCTAGTGCTGCATGCTGGAGGGCGCCCCACCCCCCACCCCAGCACCTCCCAGCCGCTGGGGAGGGAGTTCTCTGATCACTGATGCCACACACCCTGGTTTGGGGATCCCATTGGCACCCTCCTTGCCTTGCCCCAGCATCTGGGCATCCACACATGGCCCTGGGGTAGGGGGACCATACCTGGGGTGGGGTCACATAATCAGACACGTCCATGACTCTGTTGGCATAACGTCCAAAGCCCTTCACCTTGGTGACGACCGAGGACTCAATGGCTGTGTCCCGCACCTGGTAAGCCTTCTCGTGCAAGAAAACCCACCTGGGCAGGAGAGCAGGATGGAGAGCAAGAGAGGAGGGTCTAGGCCCATCAGACAGAGGCTGGGAGACGTCTCCTTCCCCAGCACTAGACCCCGTTAGGTGTCTGGCCAGGGGAAGGCCTGTGCTGGAGGGGAGGGACCTCACCCTGGGTTGGCTTAGAATGGTGTTTTTCCATCTTTCCCATTTCCTGCTTCAAGACCATTTGTAGACTTTTTCCCCCTAACGCCTCCATCATGAAATTTTAATACTATAGATATCAGCTTATATACTGTATGTATATTTGTGTTTTACACATAAGAAAAGTGAGTTTTTTTTTTTTAAATCCATGAAGAACACATTTTTCACCCCCTTGAAGGTAACGTCTCCCCCCGGGGGGCGGCAGCTCCCCTCCGCCATAGCATTGTCATTCCCGCTGGCTGGGAGGCCACCTCTTTGCAGGCCACTGGAAAGAGAAGGGGCAGAGGATCCCGAGCCTCTGACCCTGAGCATCCCAGGCTTTGCTCATGGGTGTATCCCAAGTGCGGGCACATAGCGGGTGTTCAGTAAACAAGTCAGTGAAGGCATTTGGGAGCTGGGAGCTTGGAGTCTCCATCTACGCAGGAGCCAGAGGAGAAAGACGCAGGAGGAGGAGAGGGGCAGTGCTGAACTTTTCCCTGGCAGGTAGGAGTTGGGTTAGCAGGCAGAGGCCACAAATCTTATTTCTTGGATTGTGCTGCCACCCAGTGGACATTTACCTGTACTGCCTTCTTCCCAAGGCCGGGCTCAGGGAGGACTCCCTTCCTTCCTTCCACCCTCACCTCCCTCCGCGGACTCTGGCAGCCTCCCCCAGCAGCAAGAAGAGCCTGCAGGCAACTCTTCCCTCTGCAGTTCTGTGAGGTGCCTGCCTTTCTCATCACAGCCCTCAAGGCTCCAGCCACTCTCCGCCTCGACAGCACGCTTCCAGCCTGTGGCCGGTCTTCCTAGTGCCAGACAGCATGCTGGGAGGCAGATGCAATCACTGTCCCCATTGCACAGATGAGAAAAGGTCATCAAATGCGTTTGGAAAGTGCCACACACTCTTAGTTTTGGAGAAATGCTGGTGACATGTTGTGGAATCAGGGAGTGTGCTTTTGGAAACACTGGATTAAGGTCATTTTCTGCTGCTAGCCAGGGAGGCACAAGGTGGAGGATGAGCGGAAGGAAGGGACTGGAGATGGTGTAGTGCAGAGAACACAAAGCTGGGGGCGCGCTAGGCTGGCAAGCTGACCTGAGGACTTTATAAGGAGGGAGTTAGGACTTCAAGCCCAGGAGCTTTCCAGCCCCAGAAAGTTGTCCAAGAGTGGACTGCTGTGGGAGGTGGTGAGTTCCACATGCCTGGGGAGACTCAAGGAGATGT
The DNA here is from genome assembly GCF_024610735.1 of Ursus americanus. Lineage (NCBI taxonomy): Eukaryota > Metazoa > Chordata > Mammalia > Carnivora > Ursidae > Ursus > Ursus americanus. Next base: position 34,688,448 of record NC_142150.1, on the reverse strand, counting down.
GTTCAGTTGGAAGGTGGCTGGATTGGATGACCTCTGGGGTCGCAATAGGGGGGAATAGCTCCGGGATCATGCTGGGGGTCACAGTCACCTGTGGGATGGGCCCCTGCCCGTCCTGTTCATGCACACAGGCTGACATCTGCAAGAGACTCTTGTTTTCAGTGAGAGGGCTGGGAGTTATCCCCATCCCGGGGCTTCCCTCAGGCGCTTGAACTCCCAATGCGAATGCTCTCCCAGAAAGGGTGGAGTCACAGCCCCCGCTGGTGGATGGCTCCCTAACCTGTCCCGTTTTATTGTTGCTGCTGTCTGGCACGCAGTGTCCTGAGGAATGCACCGTTAGGAGGGTCACAGGCTCATAGAAGGCTCTTACAAACACCCTGCTCGTGTGGACATCTGTGGTGCTGTGTGTTTTATTTTCCCAGCACTGTTCTTCTCTCTTTTTTGGAAGGGGAGGGGTTTCACCAAGTCTCATAAGGAGGTACAGCTCACACAGAAATCTCATCCACCACCTTACGTCCAAATGAGTATTATCAGCTCCCTGCAGGGGGCCCTGTGCGGTGGAGGGAGTGAGGCCGAGGGCCCAGATCTCCCTGCTCCCAACGGAGCGCACCTCTGTCCAGAGTAGAAGCCAGAGTGGCAATTTGCCCTCTAGAGTTTCAGTGTGCCTCGCCATGAAATGGACACATCTCTGAGTGGTGATCTAATGACATGTTTCATAAGGCCTCTTACCCTGTCCTTAAAGTCCAGGAACATCTGCAGATGAGAAGCAGGGTTCAGGTTATTATCATCTAAGCAACACAGCCCGCTGAGTGCTCTATGCGGTAAGGGTTCATTGAGTTCTTACCATGACTCAGTGAGACTCCTTTGTTGTTCTCCTTATGTTTCGGATAAGGAAACAGAGGTACAGAGCGCTGTACTAACTTGCCAAGCTGGTAGGTGAGTTCCAGCCCGGGCAGACTGCACAGAACCACCTCCCACCCTGAACAGGATCCTGGTCCTGGTGCTGGTGGCCTTGGGGAACATCTCCAGTCCTGGGAAAGTCTCAGGAGGAAGGGTCCTGGGGCTCAGAAGAATAATTAACCTATCTCTTTCCCCCCCTTTCTCCTCCTTCAAGGATCCTTCTTGTGCCCAGTGGGTAGGAGAGGCCACATCAGAATTTTTTCTCTGAGTTAAATAATAAGCGGAAGAATTTCAGTGGCCCCTTGGGGCCCAAGGACGTCATCAGGGCAGCTCAAAATAAGGGGACGCTTCATTTCCAGAACAGAGGGGCTGAGTCTGTCTCTAGAGGCCAGGGCTGAGGAGATGGGGCAGGACTAAGCCTTCAGTTCTTGGCATTTACTCTGCTGCTCTGACTTATTTTTTTTCTCGTGTTCCTGGTTTATTATTTATAGAGCGGAAGGCGGGTGGCAGCTCCTTGGCAGGTGGAATGTGCAGGAAGGAGGCCAGAGCGGTGTCCCGGCACCCTTCTGTCCACCCCCAAGGAGTCAGGGAGGAGGCCGGGGGTGGGCACGGGGAGCGTGTGCTGTGTGCGCCTGGAGGAGAGGGGTCTCTTAGGAAGGTGTGAGCTGGATGGTGGGGGAGGGGCAGGTGTGTTGGGGAATCTAGGAAATGACAATAGTTGCTGTCTTTTAGTGGGTCTCCCATTTCAGGCGAGGCTCTTGACATATTAGTTCTCCTTGCTGTAATCCCTGGGGGAGGCATTCCTAAACGCATTTTCTAGATACAAGGACTGAGACTTAGAGACGTAAGGTGACCTGTCTAAGTCCCACTCCTAGTTGGTGTCACAGCAAGGCTTCTAACCAGAGGGTCCTTGTTCCACAGTCTCCCCATCACGGGGCCGCAGAGAGGGGTGGGGGAGACAAGAGTGGCACTTCTCTCTGCACCTATAAGATGGAGGGTTCCAACAGGTCTTCCCACTATAGTTTCGTCACCTTGTGTCCCACGGGGTGCCTCAGGGTGCTACCCTGGGCTGAAACAATAAGGTGGTGGGCCAAAAAGGTGGAATTCCAGGCCCTTCTCTTTAACTAGAGCAGCTCCCCTGTTTAACCACTTTATGTATCAAGCTTCTTCACAAGATTCAAAGTGAGGCTTCGGGCACCTGGGTGGCTCAGTTGGTTGGGCATTCGACTCTTGATTTCAGCTCAGGTCGTGATCTCAGGGTCATGGGATGGAGCCCCGCATCAGGCTCCATGGTTAGCATGGAGTCTGCTTCTCCCTCTCCCTCTGCTCCTCCCCCTACTCTCCCCCCCCAAAATAAATAAGTAAATAAACAAATAAAATCTTTTTTAAAAAGATTTAAAATGAGGCTGAACATTATGAATCAAATGGGACAGCTGTGCAAATAGTGAGTTTGTGGGTCAGGACTTGCGGGGGAGGAAGGGATGGGGAAAGCAGAGCTGTGAGGGGTGCGAGGCACCGTCCGCCACCACAGGTCCTTCTGATGACAGAGCATCAGACGGCCGGGAATGCCCCTCTGCTGGTTTGCAGGGAGGTGGCTTCCTTCCAGGAGGCTCTGCAAAGTAGCTCAGGCCCTGGAACAGCCAGCACTTCTGGAAACTCAGTCCCCAGGGATCCCCTGTTTCCTCCTCAGCTCCCCATAGGATACCAAAAAGAGATTGGCTCTTAGGAAGTCCCACCCCACAGAGGAGACTGGGGATTGATTGCCACCTGGGCCCTGGGAAAGCCATGTGAGAAACACTGGCTTCTCTGTGCACCTGGGTGGGTAACGGACACCAGCGTGAAGTGGTGTCCACTCCAGACAAGCAGCTGAGGCTGGAACAGGGGTGAGGGCACATGTGGAGACAATTAGCTGGTGTGGTGCTGCGATAAATGCATGAGAGAAACGGTTGGCTCATGTTACCTGTGTCCTAGTAAGGTTGTGCATCTGGTCTACCTCGCAGGGATAATATGGAAGAGATTCAAGTGCTAGTTAGATGTTAATATCCCAGCATTAAAAATCCTTTCAAACTCTGCTGAGTCCAGGCCACCATCATCTCTCTCAATATGACTGCAGCGCCCTTAACAGGTTATCCTGCATCCACTCCTAAGCACTCTAATCCCTTGGGGAATTAGCCAGAGTGATCTTCCCAACTCAGATCTCATCGTCTCTCTCCCCCTGCCCCACCCAGTCCAGAAAGGCACGCGCGCGCACACACACACACACACACACACACACACACACACACACAGTTCCCATCCACTGCCCTGTATAAAAACAAAAGCTCTGAGGATGTCTGAGGTCTGGCTGGGTGTAATCCCACCCCCATCTTATGACCACCCTCACCTTTGCTCCCTCTGCTGTACCCATAGAAACCTTCTTTTCTTCTTCCCATTTGCCTGGCTCTTATCCTTTGCAGAGCTGGGTTTCTCTGCCTTGAATCCTCTTCCTTTCCTTTTTTCTGCTGGGTTGCTCTTACTCATCCTTCAGATCTTGGCTTGGGTGTCATGTCTCCAGAAAAACTTCTTAGCTCCCAGACCAGGTCAGATACCTCCATCCTAGCAGCTCTCCTAGCACGGTGCTCCTTTTCTTCAAATCTTGAGCCACAGTTGAAGTTTTACATTTGCTTGTGGAGATTGTTTGATGAATGAGCGTCTCTTGCACTGTAAGCTCCACGAGGGTGAGGGCCCTGTCTGCTTTTGCCCAAGTTCTATGCTTGGTGCACCATGTCTGGCATGAAGAAATGCTCGATAAATTTCTGCTACATTAAAGACAATGGATTCATGAAGTGCTAATGGTGCATGGGCTCACGTGCACAGAGATGGGGCTCCGGCCAGGGGGCTGGGCTACAGACTGCACGGATGTAACTGGAAGGAGCTGCTCCGTGGGGAGCTGTCAGGCTGGGAGATGAATGGGGCTGGAGATCAAGACGCCAAAGAGCCTTTCATGCTTGTTCCTGCAGGCCGGCCTCCAGCACTGAGGATCAGAGCATCGGATCATATCGCGATGAGGGAGAGACAGGGGCGGGGGAGAGCAGAGCAGGCTGGTCCAGGAGCCGCTGTCTACCCTCCATCAACCTTCTGCCTGGAGCCAACAGAGCCAGGAATGTGCTGAGGCAGCTTTTGGCCTCACCTGGACCACCATACCGTCTCGTGGCTATAAACAGTGACAGCATCGCATATACACGTGAACACGGACCGTCTAAGAACCAACTTGGAGACAGGCTCTGGAGACGCAGACATGGAACGTTTGCAAACATCATACCTCACAAAACCTCGAAGTTGGAAGTAAGATTCAAGGCCATTTTCCTACCCCAAAGCTTGAATACCTTCTCTAATATCCCTGAGAGGAGCACTGGATGTACAGCCTTGCCTACGGCAGCCACAGAAAGGAGTCCTACCGGTTCCCACAAAGCATGCAAAGCAAAAAATCCCTTAATCCACGCCTGCCCACTTTTCCATGCACACACTCACACACTACTCCGACCTTTCAGGCAAGGAGGCCCACGCACACGCAGCTCCAGCCCACATGCACACCGAATGTCTTCTTTGACTGACTTGAATTAACTCATGACAGTGGTCAGTGGCTTGCTGTCTCTCATACACAGAGCCATTGTCTCAGGAACAGAGTGAGACTGGAGACCGGCACACCAGGAAGGAAAACTCTGGAGGTTTCTGCCTGTCATTTCTGGTGCCCACCCACCAGTGTGTGCAAATGACCACAAGAAGGATGGAACCTGTGTTTTTCCCCCAGCCATTGTCTGCTCCATGGCCCTTTGTGCATACGTGTGTGTGTGGGGGGGAGGGGAGTGGGTGCCTCTAAAGGTGGGAGCTGAGAAGGGGTGTTGGGACCACTGGCTCTTAAGCAACTCTCAGGATGGGTTATATGGTACAAAATCAGGTAGCAGTACAGAATTTATGCTTTCTGACAAAGGGGAGTGTTTCTGGATTCACGAGGAGGGATCCTGGATCATGTTTAGAAAAGCCACCTTTCCCCTGAGCAATTCTTCCCTTGAGTTATTTGTGCCCATGTCTCCCCCCCTCCCCAAGGAGCAGACACCCGGCTTTGTCCCACCCTCCACGAGCAAGAGCTTCTCCCCTTGCCCCGTTCTTTCACCATCTCCTCAAGCCAGGAGGGAAATCCCTCATTCCAGAGTGGTCCAGTTCTCTCCTTCCCACCCCACCATCGACCTGATCAACCCATCACCGTCTCCCTCATGTCAGTGCCTTCCCTTCCTCTTTCCTGTGCTCCCTTATCTTTTTGAGACTCCAAAGCCTCGTCTGAGGAGAATGGGAAGATGTGAGGGTGGTCTCTTCTCCGATGGGAGCAGGAAAGAAGGGAGAGGGGAGATGGTCACTTGGAACCTCTCCTGCTGGAGGGTGGAGGGTGGCACCAGGGCAAGAACTCCACTTCTTGGGGTGTGTGCCTAGAAACCACTCTCTGACTCCAGAGGATTTGCTGGGGAAAAGAACTAACCTGGGGACCAGATGCCTGAGCAGGGGTGGCAGAGTCCAGTCCTTGGACTCCAGAGTAGAGACTGTTTCCTCCAAGAGAGGAGAGGGTCAGGCAGCTGGACAGCGACACTGACAGGACACCAGAGAGCCCTCCCCTGCTAGGACCCGAAGGCCCACAGGACTCACCCCACGAAGTAGGAGATGATCAGAAGCTGGACTGCCCGGTTGATGACCCCAATAGTCCAGCTCTTCACAACCACCGACTTGGTGGTCTCGTAGGTGAAGAAATCGGACACGCAGTTCATGCTGAGAGAGCACTCAGGGGCCACTTAGAAGGGACCCAATGGTGGCCTCAGGAGGGAGAGGTCCTCAGGACAGGGAGACAGAGATCAAAGCCTGGAGGGGACAGCTTGGAGGGGCTTGAGGAATGGGGAGCCTGTTCCTTTAAGTCAGGCAACCCTAGCTCAGTGCCCAGGCTCTCTCTGCCCTTGACACTCTGGGCTGCCAAGAGTCCAAGGCCAGGGCGGGGGGAACCCCTTTTTGTTCGTCTCCACCCCACTCCCCTGTGATGTCACGGCAGGGGTGGGGTCTCCAATCCGCGGCTCCTGATTGCCTGGGATGCAGCTGGCTAGGGCCCTCTGGGAGTCATGTTTTATCTGCACTCTGCCTACCCTTTCTGTTCCGTTGTCTTACGCCGCATCTTCACCCTGCTCGGCAGCTTCTTCATGCTCTCCTTAAAGCCCCTTGCAATGCCCCAGCCCCAGCCACGTAACAGCCTTCCCCGGACTGAGTACCCCCTTCATTCGTGTCTTCCCAAAGCCACTCAATTCGGGGGCCATCTGCTCCCTTCCTGAGTTGCCTTCAATAGCACGGGTCCGGGGGAAGGGTCTCTTGAATAGTTCTCTCGATGTCCTGGGTGGGGGGGGGGGGTGAGTAAAGAGTCATATAGTTCACGTCCCTAACTCAGGTTGGCAGTGGTTGAAGCTCAACCTGCCGCACAGCATTATCACATTGGGGTGTTTGTTTTATTTTGCTTTCTTTTACTGTGAGTTTACTTGTCTGAATCTTTTTTTTGATAACAGGCTCCTGGAAGGCTGGGGCTGTTTCTCTCTTGTTTACTAGTTTCTTCAAATCCCGGAACTGAGTGGCCGCTCAATCTGTATTTATTGAATCCAGCTGAATGTCTGTTCCTAGACAGTGCTGGAATAGCCATTTCCAGAGGTTAAAGTCGTGAGTTCAGGGAGCAACAGAGCATTCCTGCTGTCTCTTATCCCAGGATTCAGTTAGCAAGCTAGCATAACTAAGATTGTCAAGAAAGTCTTGAAGTTAATTTCTGTTTTAGGGGCGCTGGGTGGCTCAGTCAGTTAAACATTTGCCTTCAGCTGGGGTCATGATACCAGTGTCCTGGGATTGAGAGGGCATAGGGCTCCCCACTCTGTGGGAGCCTGCTTTTCCTCCTGCCTCTGCCTGCAGCTCCCCCTGCTTGTGCTCTCTCTCAAATAAATAAAATCTTAAAAAAAAATTGTCCTAATGTCTTCATGCAGGACAGGTATCATCAATCGTTCTGGAGGTAGAGTCACCGTGATTAGGACAGAAGAGAACAGGATGGGGGTAAGGAGATTTGGGGCCCTGGGCAAATCCTCTTTGGGCCTTGGTTTTCTCATCTGCAAAGGAAGGTTGAGGTGGACAGACTCAAACATCTCTCCTGGGCCTGGCCTCCCCTGATTTTGCGAGACGCGCCCGGCGCGGACGTGGTTTCGAATCAGGGCCGGCTCTGAGGAGACTGACACTAGCGCTTGAACGCGACACCGCCGTCCGCCAGCCTCTTCCAGCCCCGCCCCCCCCCCCCCCCCCCCCCGGCGCCGCGGTTTCGGGAGTGAAGTTTTTGGGTGCGGACAGAGAACTCTTCAAAGAGGATCCAGTCCCACGTGACAGGGGGAGCGCAGGACAGTCCCCGTGACGCCGACACCCCGGGTGCGGGCGGGTCACTTCTCTCCACAGCTCGAAACGTTTGTCTTCTTGCCCCACAGACTCCTTTCTACTCCCCGGGAGCCATTCCCGTGCAGGACGGAGGGACAGGCACACACAGACTCTGTGGGAAGTCTGACAAGCGAAAACTACAGAATTTCTCTCCAGAACCTAGTCCTCCACTGAAGAGGTGTAATTTTTAAAAAAGGAGCCCTACACGCTCCCGCTCCCATCCTTTCATTAGGTCCCACGCGGTGCGACTGGAACCGCAGCTCCGCTTCCCTCAGGTCCTCCAGAGCTGTTGACGCTCTAGGCAGCCGCCTCGTAGGGGCCGCGCTCGCGTCTCTCTAGCTAGCTCGCCCTCTCTATGGTCCATGCTCGGCTTCCGGTGGCGGGACGCGGGGCCGCGCACGCGGGAAAAGCTTCCCCAGCGTCCCCCCATCCCCCTTGTCCCCGCCCCCCCTCCCGCGTCCCCCAGTGCGCCCACCGCCCGCACCTGGGCCATCGCAAGGCTGCAGCTTGAGGAGGTGGGTGGTCGCCGGCCCCGTGCCCTGGGAGGGCGCGGGCCTCGCTCCCCCCGCGGGACGCTCAAGATGGACCGTTCCGCGTTCGAATCCACGGGCAGCGGGCGAATCCATTTTAGGGGGCGGGGGAGCCGCGGATCCAGGGCCGCGTCGCGGTGGGAGCGCAGGGAGGGAAACCTTGCACTCGGAGCTGGGTCGGGGCGCGGCTGAGGTGCAGGCCCCGGGCAGGCCCCGGGGTTCTGCTGCTCGTTGCCATGGCGCCCGGTGGAGCGCCCCGAGCCGGTGCCTGGTCCTGTTGTAAGAGCTACTCCAGGCCGGGTTCTCCAGCCCCAGCTGGGCCCGACTCCCTGAGGTCTGCAGGGCCTGCTGTAGGTTCCCAGGCAGAGGAGACTCTGAGACATCCCAGGCTTGGCCCGGGGTTGCCACCTGGCTCCATCCATGGGCCCAGTGAGATGTAGTCTTTGATGTTTGTTTAGCCCCCTCTTGAATTCAGATTCCCAACCTGCTGAGTGTCTGCACACCCACCCAGGAGTTGGGGCCCAGCTCCCAGTTGAGGCCAACAGGGGCAGATCAGTATGGCGGAAACACTGGAGTTCAACGACGTCTATCAGGAGGTGAAAGGCTCCATGGTAAGAAGGACCTGGGCTTTTAGTATAGGCTGAGAGAGGGAAGGAGGGGTAGACTTTTTGTCCATTAGTAAGAGCTTGGTGCTTTGATGATGTTGCTGTTTTAGAAAAGGAGCCCGAGGATAACGTGTAGTTGGTGTTTCCCCAGCAAAAGGCAGCGCATACAGATCTTCCTCCCCTTCCAACGGGGTTACATCGCCAAAATCTCACCATGAGTTGAAAATACTAAAGTCGAAAATGCATTTAATACATCTAACCTGATGAACATTGTAGGTTAGCTTAGCCTTAGGTTGAGAATGTTTTCATCGGTGTACAGTTGGGCAAAACCATCAAACACAAAGTCTACTTTATAATAAAGTTTGAACACCTCATGTAATTTATTAAATACTGGCCTGAAAGTGAAACAGAACAGGTAGGGAATGGTCGTATGCATATCAGTTGTTGACTGTGGTGATAAACCCTGGTGATCGACCCTGGTGACCGTGTGGCCGGCTGGGAGCTCTGGCTCACTGCCACTGCCCAGCATCTTGAGAGGATTGTACCACCTGTTGCTCGCTTGGGAAAAGATACAGATTCAGAACTCAAATTATGGTTTCTGTTTAATGCGTATCATTTTCACACCATAAAGTTGAAAAATTCTAAGTTGAGCCAGTGTAACTCAAAAATTCTCTGTATAGGAGTTCTGGGATCCCAGTTTGAAAGGGACCATTCATGCTGCTCCCTCCTGAGGGACTACAGGGGATTTGGATGCCAGGGTTTGGTTTTAGGATCCAGATTTCCTGGTTATTTGTCTCTTCTTTCTGACCCTCACCCCTGCAGCTGTTGGTCCTGCATCTGTGTCTGGCCAGCCCAGAGTAGGTGTTGGGTGGGACTGTTTGTGCCCCGTACACAGTGTGTATTGTACCCTTGCATTGGGGCCTGTTTTCCCAACAGAATGATGGTCGGCTGAGGTTGAGCCGCCAGGGTATCATCTTCAAGAATAGTAAGACGGGCAAAGTGGACAACATCCAGGCTGGGGAGCTGACGGAAGGCATCTGGCGCCGTGTCGCCCTGGGCCACGGACTTAAACTGCTTACAAAGAATGGCCATGTCTACAAGTATGACGGCTTCCGAGAATCGGTGAGGTGTCCTGTGGCCATAAACCCCTTTTTACTGTGCCACCTTATTTATTTTTCATCTTCTAGAAAGAATTGGGGCTCCTTTGATAACCATGTACTTGCTAGTTTTGGCTCCTTAGAGCAGGGCCATTGCGGCCATTAAGCAGTGTTCAGCTTTGGGTGTCTTGTGCTTTGACTCTGGAAGATTTTCTACCATTGGGATTTTTGGTGGTTTCTGCTCATTGCCTTTGTCCAGATCCAGAGTCTCAGTGCTTTACTTTGAGGTTTGTTTTTCTGTTTTGAACTGTTTGAGTTAAAGACTTCACTGCATTTTAATTTCACGTTCATCAAAGCACTGCCTATACAAAGTCAGAGAGCATGTGAGGCTCGTGACCAGGAATGTCATTTCCATAATTTAATCCGTCCCCACTCTGAGATCCAGTCCCCAGCAGTAGCTTCTTTCAACAGCTGGGTTTCCGACAGAAGGTAGATTGGGGCAGTTTCTCAGAGAGAATCCCAGAGTGTTTGTGTTAAGGCCACCAGGGCTTACAGGGGCTGCTCTCTTCCCTCTGCCCACAGGAGTTTGAGAAACTCTCGGATTTCTTCAAAACTCACTATCGCCTTGAACTGATGGAGAAAGACCTCTGTGTGAAGGGCTGGAACTGGGGAACGGTGAAGTTCGGTGGTGAGTCCTGGGGAAGACTGAGGTTTGGAGGAGAAGGTAGGATGAAGGGTTTCAGCCTTTACCTTGTTTTGCTCTTTTTCTGTTACCGTTTCTGATTTCCTATCAGTTTGTAATTCATCATAAGTTTATTGAGGACCAATAGCGTATGAGGCACTGTGCCTGGTCTTGGGGGTGCAGTGTGACGAAATAGCGCAGTGCCCTGTTCCCGGGATCGACAGTCTGGTGGGAATGTTGTTTATGCAGACTTGAGGGGAGGAGCTGGTGGTTGATGGGCCCTTTCCCCGCAGGGCAGCTGCTTTCCTTCGACATTGGCGACCAGCCGGTCTTCGAGATACCCCTCAGCAATGTGTCCCAGTGTACCACCGGCAAGAATGAGGTGACACTGGAATTCCACCAGAACGATGACGCAGAGGTATCCCTCATGGAGGTGCGCTTCTACGTGCCTCCCACCCAGGAGGATGGCGTAGACCCAGTTGAGGTGAGGCCTCCCCCGGTCGCCTGGAGAGCAATGGTGCTGAGCAGGCCCTGGCTGGCCCGGGAGCAGGATCCCTGCTGCCTGACTACCAGCGTGTACTTTTGCAGGCCTTTGCCCAGAATGTGCTGTCTAAGGCGGATGTGATCCAGGCCACCGGAGACGCCATCTGCATCTTCCGGGAGCTGCAGTGTCTGACTCCCCGAGGCCGTTACGACATTCGGATCTACCCCACCTTTCTGCACCTTCACGGCAAGACCTTCGACTACAAGATCCCCTATACCACGGTGCTGCGTCTCTTTTTGCTCCCCCACAAAGACCAGCGCCAGATGTTCTTCGTGGTAAGCAGAAACCACGGGGGGGGGGGGTGGATCTCGTCCTGGTTTTTGCCCAGTAGATCGATCGGTCTTGCTGGTGTTTGGTTAATGAGCAGTGCTTGAGGAACACTGATTGGTGTGAAACCTTGTCGGCTCTTCCTTACCAGATCAGTCTAGATCCCCCCATCAAGCAGGGCCAAACCCGTTACCACTTCCTGATCCTCCTCTTCTCCAAGGATGAGGACATCTCCTTGACTCTCAACATGAACGAGTGAGTGTGTCTCTGAACTCATGTCCTTCCACTGTCCAGGCAGGAGACCGGTGTGCCATGAGAAGGCAGCAGTGCTTGTGACCTCACCTTCCTCTCTTTGTAGGGAAGAGGTGGAGAAGCGCTTTGAGGGGCGGCTCACTAAGAACATGTCGGGATCCCTGTACGAGATGGTCAGCCGGGTCATGAAAGCGCTGGTCAACCGCAAGATCACAGTGCCGGGCAACTTCCAAGGGTGAGAGTGCCTGGGGTCCTGGCCTGACCGGGGGGCACCACGCTGTGTCTTCTTGGTAAATCCCTCCTGGCCTGGGAACGCAATCTCCTAGAAGTCCGGTTGGGTCAGAGCACGTTGGGTGTTCGTTGTCTCCGTCAGAGCAGTGTAGTGGGGTGTACTCACGCGAGGGCCTGAGCACATGTGTGTCGCTGCTGAGAGATGTGTTTTTGGCCCTGTGCCACCTGCTCCTGACTGAGGCACTGACTGGACCCCCGCCTCCTCCACCAGGCACTCAGGGGCCCAGTGCATCACCTGCTCGTACAAGGCGAGCTCGGGACTGCTCTACCCCCTGGAGCGGGGCTTCATCTACGTCCACAAGCCACCTGTGCACATCCGCTTTGATGAGATCTCCTTTGTCAACTTTGCCCGTGGTACCACCACCACTCGTTCCTTTGATTTTGAAATTGAGACCAAGCAAGGCACCCAATATACCTTCAGTAGCATTGAGAGGTGAGAGCTTCTGCCAGTCACTTCCTGGGCATCCTGGTCTGGACCGAGCCTCCCCTGGGAAGCCTGGCATGGCGTGGGGCCCTTCTCTGGGTCTGTGACTCTTCCCCAACTTTTCAAGCCTTGAGAAGAATTTTTCTTTTGCTTCCCTGGGATTTGGTCCTTCTTGGAGTGCTCAGCCTTTGAAAGCCTCTCCCTTGCTTTCTTTCTGTACTTAAGTTGTTTCCCATATTATGTGTTCAGTACTAGCCCTTCTTTTCCACTCCCCCCATGATGGAAATGCTATCTCTCCCTTTCCTGGAATGAGCTCTGTGCCCGAGAAAACAGCAGCTAATGTTTATTGAGTGCTCGCTGTGGGCTAAACGACTTCCAAACATCTTCCCTCTTCATCCTTATGACAACCCTGTGAAGTACGAAATTCAGACTTGCTCAAAAGTGAAGGTGTCCCTTTCTCCGACGTTTTCCCCCCGCTTTGGGCATATCTGGTGACTAGCTACACACCCTCCCCCCCTTTTCTTTCCCAGACGTTTGAGACTCTGCAGGTTCCTTTCGAGACTAGCGTCTGACTCTTCCTTACCACCATCCTCTAGGGCCCTCTGAGCCCTTAGCTTGGGTAATGTGGTCAGCAGCTCCAGGCCCCACAGGCTGTCCTGGCCTGGGGGTGTCAGAACAGCATGCAGCCCACCTTGGGCATGGGCCCCGCGTGTCTAGTAACCTGGAGTATCTCGCCTCACAGGGAGGAGTATGGGAAGCTGTTTGATTTTGTTAATGCCAAAAAACTCAACATCAAAAACCGAGGACTAAAAGAGGTACCTGTGCGAGTGGGAAGGATGAGCCTCTTCTGATCTGTCGGGGTTGGAGGGAGCAGGGATTCTTCTGCCTTCTTTTTCACTATCTCTTTTCTTCTTACCCTTATAGAAAAAAGAGGTGCGTGTGACCCTCCCCCCTTCCCGGTGCAGGTTTCCTCAGCATGACCTTAGATCAGTCTCGGCTGCCCCTCAGGGGCCCCAAGTGGGGCTGGGAGAGGGAGGGGCTTGGACTAACCCGGTTGGCAGGAGGTCCTCGGGCACAGGCCCTGCACGTCGCTGTGTGTGGACAATCCAGCCCCAGGGTCTTCTGGGAGCTGACCTTACTCACAGGCATGGGGGGAGTGCTGTTGAGTGTGCAGGACGCTGGCGCCAGGGTGCGTTGGCCCTCACTCGCATCTCTGCCCTGGCTAGGGCATGAACCCGAGCTACGATGAGTACGCCGACTCTGATGAGGACCAGCATGATGCGTACTTGGAGCGGATGAAGGAGGAGGGCAAGATCCGGGAAGAGAATGCCAACGACAGCAGCGATGACTCCGGAGAAGAAACCGGTGGGCTAGCCTCAGCAGTGCCGGGGCATGAGGGCGGTCAGGCTCTTGCCTGGGGCCAGAGCTGGGCATCTGGGGAAGGGGGCAGGATCTGCATTTGGGGCAAAGCTGACACATCCTGTTCTTTTTCAGATGAGTCATTCAACCCAGGTGAAGAGGAGGAAGACGTGGCAGAGGAGTGAGTTTTGGTTCCACTCACAGGGGTGAGGTGGAGGCCTGTACGCTTGAGGGACCAGAAGATATCTGGACATTTCTCATGTCCTAACATTAGCTACTGACCCAGGGTGGAAAAGTGACCTCCACCGAGGTAATACACAGAAATGCTTTGGAAATTGTCGAGGGCTTTGCAAGTGCAAGGCACATGGTAAAGCCAAAAAAACAGTGGGGAGAAAACGGGAATAAGCCAGCGCCCGCCCATTTCCTCCCTGGGAGTTTTGGGGTGAGTCGTTGGATCTCCGTGTCCTCACCTGCAACCTTACGTGGTCCCCCCGTGCTGTACTGATGAAGGCTCTTGATTGCCAACCTCAGAAACGTGACTTAAGCTGCCTTTAGCATAAGAGGGGATTTTACAAGTTCACATAACTGGAGGGTCCAGGGATATAACTGGCTTCAGGTACCTGGATCCAGATGCTCAAAAGTTGTGGGGAGTCTGTTTTATTTCTTGTGATTTTCTTGTTTCTAGGTAGATTCGGCCCATGCAGTGTCACATGACCCTCAGAAGCTCTGGGCAGGCTTAATCCTATTGGTTTAACGCCCAGAAGGGCCTCTTCTCTCAGGGCAGCAGTGAACAGCATGGTCACTGCCCCTTCCTGAGTTACCAGCACGTACCCACCCTTGAAGTTGGGGTGGAGTGTGCCCCTCCTGAATGGGGGCAAGGTGGTTCCCACAGAAAATTAGAAAGAATTTCTTTCTTTATCCAGAAGAATTGGAAATGAATGTTGTGCAGCCAAAACCCCAACCTCTCCCCACACCCCCAGATAGATATATAGATACATATATATATATGTAGATACATGATATGTATATAGTATATGTATGTAGGCGTCTGCTGGTTCTGCTGGCCACATACTTATGAAGGTCAGTGAGCAGATGCTTGCAAAAATCCCTTGGAGGTTGTCTGGCACCATACAGGTGTAACGTAGGTTTTATCTTCTGAGGCGTTCCGTGTGCATTGGATAGAACGTAATTATGTGGGTATGGACAGACTTGCACTGAGGTCAGTTTCCCCATATATATATATATATATATATATATTTTTTTTTTAAGTAATCTTTATACCCAGTGTGTGGCTTAAACTCACAACCCTGAAGGTCAAGAGCTGCATGCTCTTCCAACTGCCAGTCACGTGCTCCTAGATTTTATTTTATTATATTTACTTATCTTTAAAATTTTTTCCCTTTTCTATAGTAATTATCTCTTTATCAGAAAAGACTCTAGGGTAGATTAAGACAGCTAACTCAAAGGAAGTGGTGAAGAGTATTTGGGGTGTGTTCCAGGCAAGACAAGACCAAGTGCCTGTCCCCAAGAGTATGGGGATGGCATAGGACTTGGGTCAGGCCATGAGCAAAGAGAGCAGCTGAAGCCCACTTGTTGTTTTATGTTTCATTGGTTGACTGATGCCACGGCTTCAGTCATCCCCTCCCCACTGGAGGGTCCAGGGATATAATTGGCTTCAAGTACCTGGATCCTGAAGCCACTTCAGCTGAGAGGAGGAAGCAGGGTGGGGACTGGTGGCCAGGAGGCTGTCCTGTGGCCCCACCTCCCCCTTTTTGGGCAGGTAGCTTTAGACTTGTTCCCCTCCTGTCCTGAGTCCGTGGGGTACTCTCCTCTCTCCTGGGTGTAAGCCCCCCTCTCCTTGGCAGGTTTGACAGCAACGCCTCAGCCAGCTCCTCTAGTAATGAGGGTGACAGTGACCGGGATGAAAAGAAACGGAAGCAGCTTAAAAAGGCCAAGATGGCCAAGGACCGAAAAAGCCGCAAGAAGCCTGTGGAGGTGCACACTCAGAATGGGAGGGTGTTGGGGAGCCATTCCCTTTATCTTCTGTCCACCACCAGTGGGGCTGCTTTTTGTAGCCAACGAATATGGCCTTGAGTATCTCCTTGGAAATTTTTCTCTCTGGCCTTTGGGCTAATTCGCTTCTGGGAGATCTGAATTAGACCAGCTTCTGTCACAGGAGCCTGAGGCAAGGGGTCCCTAGTGAGTGAGGTAGGGGGAGGAAGACAGGGTTCCTGGCCTTGGGAGCTCTTAATCTAGCTTTGTGCCTATTCAGTCCTCTCATTCCCCCCCCCCCCCCCCGAGCAGGTGATCTAAATGGTTTGTTTTGGAGAAGATGGGGGTCTATGAGAAATAGATGGCTGAAGGCATTTGGGTTTTTATGTAGGTGAAGAAGGGCAAAGACCCCAATGCTCCCAAGAGGCCGATGTCTGCCTACATGCTGTGGCTCAATGCCAGCCGAGAGAAGATCAAGTCAGACCATCCTGGCATCAGTATCACGGATCTTTCCAAGAAGGCAGGCGAGATCTGGAAGGGAATGTCCAAAGAGAAGAAAGAGGTGAATGGCAGCAGAGATGAGGGGTGGCGACTTAGTAACTGATAGCGGGGCAGGGATGGGCCATCGGTGCATCTTTGCTGTATAGATTTTGCCTCCATCAGGGAAGAGGCCTCATTCTTCTCTCTTTTTCGTGTGTGTGTGTATGTGTATGTGTGAGAGACAGGAGTGGGATCGGAAGGCTGAGGATGCCAGGAGGGAATATGAAAAAGCCATGAAAGAATATGAAGGGGGCCGGGGTGAGTCTTCTAAGAGGTGAGTGTTGGGAACAAAATGGCCCAGTAAGTGCTTTTTCGGCATCTATTTTTGCAGGTCTAGGTTGAGAATTGGGGTGTTAAAGATAATAGATATGCTCTGACTGCAGTAGGGCAGTGCTTCTCAAGTCTGGGTAGGCAGTTGCCCAAGTATGGGTAATGTGCTGGGAATTCCTGAGGTCACTGGATAAGTGGGGCCCTTTTCCTAGAGAGTTTTATTTGAAGGTGTGGGGGAATTAACAAAAAATTATGACAACATAATTCACACGGATTTTTGGAGATAAAGCAAGAGATGTCAAACAGGTTCTGCATGTGAGACTGCTTCAGCCTATGACCCCTGATTCTTCTGGTTATTTACTTAGGAGGCTTCTCCCTTGGGGCACTTGGGGCTCACCTGGTTGACCGTTTGCATTTATAGTGAGATGGGCAGTGTGGCTGGGAGTGAGAAAAGCCCTGTTAAAGGTAGGGGTGGATTGGCTTTGATGGGTGAACCTGAAGGCCCAGGCCCCTCTCCTTGCTGCTGTAGGGACAAGTCAAAGAAGAAGAAGAAAGTAAAAGTGAAGATGGAAAAGAAATCAACACCCTCGAGGGGGTCATCATCCAAGTCCTCGTCAAGGCAGCTAAGTGAGAGCTTCAAGAGCAAAGAGTTTGTGTCCAGTGATGAGAGCTCTTCCGGAGAGAACAAGAGCAAAAAGAAGAGAAGGCGGAGTGAGGTGCGGCAAGAGTTTGGTGGCGAGGGGTACCTGAGGCAGAGGGGGTGGATGTCTGGGGTTGGGTTGTTGTAGGTAGGTCTGTAAGAGTAATGAGTGGAATGGAAGGGTGCAGATTGGAGGTTCTGAAGGCCCCTACATTTGGGGGGGGTGGTGAGGTATGGAAGGAGGGGTTCTTCACCTCTGTAAAGTGGCTCCCTGGGAGGGCAGCCAGGACTCTAAACCTTTTCCCCTTAAGAGACCTTTGATTTTCAGGATTCTGAAGAAGAGGAGCTGGCCAGTACTCCCCCTAGCTCAGAAGACTCGGCATCGGGATCTGATGAGTAGAGAGGAGGAAAATTCTCTCTCCTTGGGCTTGCCCTGTCACATCTGCGGTCTCCCCACCCATGTTTTGGTACCAGTTTCTCATACGAGATGCAGTCCGTGGATTTTGTGCCATCTTGACAAGCTCTCCTGGTGGAATGCACTTCACTGAGGCAGCAGGGGAGCGTCTTCTTCTGCTTCCTAAGGATGGCTCTTTATCATTTGGGGAGAGATTGGGTGGGCAGCGCAGTGCAGGGTGGAATCCTGGGCCTGCTCTCCTGACCTTAGGGCTGCTGCTTCTGTTCAAGTTGCTGCAGCAGGGCTCATGTGAGGTCAGGCCTATAGCTCCTAGCGGGGGCCTATTTCTACTTTTATTTTGTATTTCTGGTCTGTGAAAAATCAACATTTAATAAAGGGAACTGACTTTGGAAACCATGTCCTAATGCCTTCTCTCTAGCCCTGTTGTATCGCACCCATTTTTGGGGGGTGGTATTTACCATACGATTGTGACTGGGCAGGGCCCTGCAGGCCAGCCGGGAAGCAAGCCTCCAGGTACATCCTGTTCTGTTCCCGGTTGGACAAGCATTGGTTTTCACAATCTGCTGCCGGGATGGGCCACCTGAGAGTCTAGAAATGAGAGCTGATCTGATTAGGAAGTCACTCTCACAATTCCACTCCATTAGCCAAGCTGAGGGGAGGCAGCTTCTGGCTCAGTCCTTAATCACCTATGAGTCAAGGGTCTTCCACGGCTTTAGATAATGGAATCAGGATTGACCAGCCTCCTTGCGGCGCGGGGCAACTGAAACCTGAGCCTGGAGAGTTGTGGACGAGGAGCGGTGTGTGTGTGGGGGGGGTTGAGGTGCAGGAAAGGTGTGGAGTATGGATGAAGCTTTTGTTGTGGGGAACTGGGAGGAACTTTCCTCTGGGAAGGGGACATAACAGCAGCTAAGTGAAGACCAACTAGGGAAGCAGAGCTTCCAGCCGTCCTCACGGCGGCTCCACGCCACGTCTGAATTGATACACGTGGAGCGGACACGTTGCGTGCGTTCTCAGGTGTTTGCCACAGGAAGCCTCTCCAGTCCGCCAACGGTGACCTTCTTTCTCGCTGTGACTCTATGGTGCCGCAATCAGTGCCGGCCGCCAGGCCCAAGCCGGTTGGCCTCAGGCTGCCTCTCTAGGCAGTCATCTCGGTGGCCATCTTACTCGAGCGTTCCTAGCCGCCGAGTTGCGGCAGTTTCTCCGGGGTCCGAGACTGAGACAGGCCCCTTATTTGCAAGACTCATAAATAATTGAGTACCGGGGCTGCGCCTATTTGCATACGACTCGGCGCGTTCTGCCCGGGCTTCCCACTCCCGGTTTCCACCGGCTCATGGATATTCATGAGGCGCTCTGGGGGCGTGGGCCTGGGCGGAGTTAGGGGCGGGGCCCCGCCGGGGCTCGCGCTGGCTTGGTCCCGCGGTGACGGCGGCGGCGGCAGCGGCGGCGGCGGCAGCGGCGGGGACTGGCGTCGGGGCGCAGAGCCCGAGCCGAGAGGAGCCGGATCCTGGGGGAGCGCGTGAGTGCGCGGGGGCGGGCAGGAGGGCGAAGGAGGGGGCGGGGTCCGGGATGGGGGCGGGGGAGAAGCATGGAAGGAGTGGGCGCTTTCCTGCCCGGACCTGGGGTTGAGGTGGAGGGGGGGTCACCAGGAAAGTTTGCAGGGGCCGGGGGCGCGGAGGAAGCGGGGGTCGCTGGGGAGCTCGCGCGTGTGCGCGGGGGCGGAGGGTGCATGGTCTGGAGCTCGTGCTGGCCAAGCTAGAAGAAAGGGGGGAGGGGGCGAGGGCTTGAGGCGGGGCCGGGGGCGGGCGGAGCTGCTGGAGGGACCCCCGCCTCCCCCTCCCCGGACCCGCGCTCGCCCCCTCCCCCGGCTCCCTCGGCACGCCCCCAGCCACCCCAGTCCGCCCCCACCCGGTCCGCGTCCCCAGTCCCTCGTCTGTTCGCCGGCTGCTTCACAGCCAGCGCACAGGTCCTCCGCTTCTGCCGCCGCCGCCCCCTCCTCCACCCTCATCTCCTCCTCCTCTTCGGCTGTCGGCGTCCCCTCTGTGTCCAGAGCTCCCCACTGGGCCCCTCCAGACGGCCCCTCGCCCCGGGCTGTTCCGTCTTCCCGTTGGCCCTCCCTCCTCCAGCAGTTTACGTGCTGTCCCTGCCGACCTCTCTGGCCCCGGATCCGGCCGGAGATCCCAGGGTCCATAGGGACGACCCCGCTTGCGCCGTTGGCGCTCTGGGCCCCTACCCCCCGGGCTGGAGCTGCCCAGCCTCTCCCCAGCCCCTCTGGCGGCCTTTGCTCCCGGGGGTCAGCTAGTCTTCCCCTGACTCTTGGGGGTCAGGAGTGCTCAGTGCTGCTGCGATTCTACAGCTTTTGGCTATGGCTTTGGTCACCTGGGTTTCCTGGCTGGGGCCTCTGAGCTTCTGTGGCCCCTCTCAGTTGGGGAAGCCGAGACCCCCACTTCATTGCTGCAGCCCCTCATACTGCAGAGGTATCCATCAGGCCCCCAGGTAAACGGGTTTTATGGTTCTGGGCCAATTTGTCCCCATTTCTAACCACCCACACCATGTCCCTTGAAATAATGTTCAAGGACAAGGAAACAGTCTTGTGTTTTTTTAATTATTTTTCTCCTGGCCTATGCCCCTCCCCCACGCACATTCGGACTGGCTCTGCACAGTTATCACCCACCCACAGCGTGCAGTCCTCCCTTGTAGTTGGCTGACCAAGGGATTGACGGTCCTGGGTTTCTCTTTATCCTCTTCGCGTTTTCTCTCGTCTTAGAAGCACGCTGGGGCAGGGTCAAATGTGAGGGGTGGGTAGGTTTTCCAAAGGCTGGGCCCCAGGGGTCCCTTCTCAGGATTTGGCGCTGTCTCCCCAGGCCAGCTGGAATGGACGCTGAGGAAGGCAGTGCCCGTTGCAGGTGGGAGAGGGTTGGCTTGTCCTCAGGGTTGTGTGCATACCAGGTGACGGGCTGGGAAACCTCCTCCTGCCTTTGGAAAGAGAGGGGCAGGGCTCTGGAGCCTGGGGGGAGGGTCTTGTGGGTGGGATGGAGCCAGAATGGGAACTGAGGAGGTGGTGGAGTATCTGAGCAGCAGGTGACAAGACTGGGGCCCCGCAGGAGTGAAGGAATGGTCTGGAATGCTGGCAGCCCATGGCCTGGGGAGAGGAGGAGGTAGTTACCACGGATCTTAGCTCATTGGTGACACTGAATGGAATCATACTAATAATGGCCAACATTTACTGGCTACTTTTTACGGCTTGGGCGATGTGCTAAGTTTGCACCCACCATCTCACATAGGCCTCCTACCAGCCTCAGGTACACCGTTTTTAACATAGGGAAACTGAGGCTTAGAGCAGTAAGCAGTGTGCCTAAGGTCACACCTGGGAAGTGGTAGAGCCATTCAGCATTTGAACCCTGGTCCGACAGACCCCAAAGCTCCTGCTACATACAGGTTTAGAGGAGGGGCACCATTTGGGCCCTGCCATAGGGCTGTGTTGCTTGATTTAAAATTTCTTCTTCCGTCCCCTTCAAAATCCCTCAGGCTAACCCTGGGCTGGTAAGTGATGCCCAGTATCCCCCTTTTGTAGGCTGCGGCTATCCCACCCTGACTGCCTAGAAGGGGGAACCCCAGGGAGTTTTTCCCCCAAGCCACCCCACCCCCCGGATGTTCTCAAGTCCTGTCCCATTCTCCCAGCCCAGGCCTGGGCCGGCTCCTCCTTCCTCTTGGCGAGGCTCTGGAAATCCAGTGGGAGGCCATTGCTATGGCAACAGGACTAGGCCCTGGCTTTACCTCATCAAATTCCAAGCTGAAGCCAAAGCGATTGAGAAATTAAAGAAAAAAAATGTATTCCAGATGTTTACTTTTTATTCCTTATTTTTCCGTGTTTGGATGAGACAGCTCGGAGGGAGGTGGGAGTGGAGCTGGGATGTGGAAGGAGGAGGGGGAAGGGGGGGAGAGGGAACCACTCCCAGCTGCAGGAGGGGGGAAGGAGGGTGAGCGGGAAGGGGGAGGCAGGCGGTGGGGCGGAGCCCCAGGTTGGGGAGGAGCGGGTTTTTCCCGTCTCCCATGAGGTGATTCACGGAGAGAGCTCAGACTTCAGGCCCTCTTCCTCTGCCCCAAGTAGATATCTCAGGCAGGGCTGCCAGCCCCACGGGGTGCCTTGGGAACGGTAAGTGGGGTGCCTTGCCAGAGCTTGCCAAAGGGAACAGAGGGCGGGTCCCTGAAGCTCCAGGACTTTGGGGGTTAGGAGCCTGGAGTTTAGAGAGTCGTCTGGGAAGAGTGGAGGATACAGCTGCTGGGGACCTCCCTTGACCTCCCCCAACCCCCTCTGAAGTTCCCGCTTCCTGTCCCACAGTCTGTCTCTGCTAGGAGTAGGAGACTTCTCAGCTAAGCCTGCTGCCAGTGCCCAGCCCCTTTGCCTTCTCAATCTCTCTCTTTTCCTGGGTCTCTAGCCACCCAGCTCACAACCCCTCTGCTCCCCCATTCTCGTGCAGGTTCTGCCGCATGTGATGAAACTGTCCGCTCTCAGGGAAGGCACAGCCATGGCTTCCCCACCGCCCCGGGAGATGGAGGAGGGGCTGGTATCTGCTGGCTCGGAGCCAGGTACCTATGGGTGCAGGGTGGAGCAGGGTGGCTGGGAGGAGGGCGGGAGGGGCAGCAGCTGAACCCCAGCTCTGTCTTGGAGGGGGTGGGGGAGCGAGGGTAGGAGGCACCCTGGGGACATGCAGGATGAGTTCTGAAGGTTGTCCACCCCTGTTGAGACCTTTCAGAAGTGTTTGAGAACCTAGATCCCCAGCAGATGAGAGCAGACTGACCTTTGAGGTCAAGCAGATTAAACTGTGTGTTTTGCAGGGGAGGACACTGAGGTCTAGGGGAGAAATGGCATGCACCTAGGGGAGGGTTTGAACCCAGGCCTCCTGGCTCTGTCTAGACTCCTTTCTTGGGCTGAGCCCAATGAGTGGGTGATACAGGATTCTGTGAGAAGGGCCGTGGCCATGAGTAATTCCAAGTCTTTTATTTGGCATTGGAATGCCTTATGTAGAAGGTAGGTTTCTGGTCTTGTTCTTTTTCCTGTAGCAGATTTACTTCTGTTTGGCTTAGGTCAATAGTAAGTTTGCATTCCTGATCACACACCAGATGACAGCGGGGAGGTGGCCTGGGTGTGCACTCTGGCGGGGGGAGTGGAGAGACAGAGTGGGGAAGCTGAGCTACGTTTACTATGGGTGGTAGCATAGTAGAATGTCATGTCAGAGGGAAGGACTGGATTGGGGACACAGTGGCCTGGCTGCTTGACATGGGCAGTCCGGCATCTATTTATTGGCTCTCGTTCGTTTATTGTTTGTTCATTTGAGAAGAACATGTACTAGGGTGCAAAATGGGGTACAAGGAGAAATAACGTGCCAGCTGGGCCCTTAAGTGGCTTTAGCTTATAAGGGAGTTGACTAACATTTTTGAAATTTGGGGTTGGGAGAAGATGCTTCTGAGATGTGTATGGAAAATCAAGGAATGCTTCCTGGAAGAGGTGACATTTGACTTGTACCTTGAAGGATGTGAACATTCTGAGTTTTTAGGGTGGGAGATGAAGTTCTGCTTCCTGGTTCTTCTGATGGCTCCCCAACCAACCCTTTCCTTTTGGTAGGTGACCCTCGGGCCAAACCTCCCGTCAAGCCCAAACCCCGGGCCCTGCCTGCGAAGCCAGCCCTGCCTGCCAAGCCCAGCCTGCTGGTGCCTGTTGGGCCTCGTCCCCCGCGGGGTCCCCTGGCTGAGCTGCCTTCTGCCCGGAAGATGAACATGCTGGCAGGACCCCAACCCTACGGCGGCAGCAAGCGTCCCCTTCCCTTTGCGCCAAGGCCTACGACTGAGGCCTCTACTGGAGGAGAAGCCACTCGAGAAACTGGGAAAGAGGAGGCTAGGAAAGAAGAGGCGCCCCCTTTGACACCCCCAGCTCGGTGCGCTGCCCCAGGAGGTGTACGGAAGGCCCCTGCCCCCTTTCGTCCAGCCTCAGAGCGCTTTGCAGCCACCACCGTGGAGGAGATCCTGGCCAAGATGGAGCAGCCTCGGAAGGAGGTCCCTGCCAGCCCCGATCGCCTCTGGGGCTCCCGCCTCACCTTTAACCACGATGGCAGCTCGAGATATGGCCCCAGGACCTATGGTGTGGCCGCGGGTCCCAGGGATGAGGACGGTGTGACCCTTTCCAGGGGATGGTCCCAGGAGGGTCCAGTAAAGTCTCCCAGCGAGTGCCAGGAAGAGCACAGGAAGACTCCCGAGGAGAGGTGAGGGGTGGGAGGCAGCCTGGAGGACACGTGGGGACTGGGACCTTCACGTTTAGGTCAGTTCAGGTTAGTGTGCTGTGAGTGCAGGCGGACCCCGGTCTGAGTCACAAAACATTCCCCCTGTAGACAGCGTCGTCCTTACGATGTTCTTTTTATAATTGTAATGCTGTTTACAGATTTGACGGACGGTCACTGCGGAGTTCAAATGTACCATAGGGAAGTCTATTTTTAGGTCTTTTCTACCGAGAGTTGAATTTTGCCTCACTTAATCGGCAGCCATGCTGTTTAGTGAAGAGAATATTAGATCTGTTTTAGAGATGTGGAAACTGAGTCTCTTAAGCGCCTTTTCTTGGTTCCTCAGCACTTAAGACACAGAACTGGGATCTGAATTCAGGTCTCTCTGAGTCCAAAGCATGTTCTCTGAAGTGTAGCTCCCACGGTGGGTGGAGCGGTGTGCAGGTGCTGGTGTGTGTGTGGGGGGGGGCGGGGGGCAGGGTGCGTAGGGTGCCGTCTGCCCACGAGGAGGAGGCTGATAGAGCAGATAAGGCAGGAGCGCACCTCGATGCCCGGCCAGCTCGCGTCTCTGCACAGAGGTTACGGCCAGGTTGGAGACTGTTACGTGGGCTTCCCTTCTCTGGAACTGGGGCCAGTGTAAAGGAAGGCTGGCCAGGCTGTGCCCCTTGGGGTGGTGGGCACTAGGCATTGGAGGAAGAGCCTCCCCTCCTCTTCCTGCTGCTCTGCAGGGCAGGGCTGTTGTGGTGTGGGCTGAGCCCCAAGCTGAAGGCTCCCGCCCTACCCTGCCCTCCAGCCTTGCCCTTCTCCCCTCTGAACCTGCCTGGAGGGTAGGGGCCCCAGTTCACCCTTCTTTGTTCCCGGCCTCTGGGAGGTCACACCCTGCCTCCAGTCTGCTCTCTAGCTTCCTCCCCTTCCTTGCTCTAAGCAGAGCTTAAGAGGAACAACTTCAACTTTGGAAAATCACTCTTCCCCCTCATCCTCCCCCTTCAATCCTTCAAGAAGTATTGGCAGGGCAGCCGGGACCAGCTGCACTCTCCCTGGCGGGAGGAGAACATTAACCCCTTAGGGGCTTGGGGAAGGAGGAGTTCTCCTTGGGGAACCACTGAGGGGTCTGGGCATGCAGGGTGTTTCTTCTAGAGGAGCGGGTTGTGGTGGGGGAGGGGGGCATTTAACCCTTGATGTGCGGGAAGGGAATGGGGCTATTTCCCTGGGCACTTTCTCTATGGAAACTGTAGAGCATTTCCGTCCTCAGTGATTCCAGGTGGGGCTCAGTAATAGATGGTCTGGGGGAGGTTAACTTTGGGTGCTAGTGAAATCACACAGATCCACTCGCCCCTTGTCCATCAGTGTGGGGCTGCTCCATTCTGTGCCTCTGTTTCCTGTTCCCTCACAGGAATGCCCCTTTGGACCTGGCCTTCAACGGGGACCTGGCTCAGCCAGCCAGCCTGGACCCACCTGCTGACGTGAGTTAGCCTCCTGTTACGAATCACAATCCTAGTGTTTTAGAGCTGGAAGGGTCACCTGAGATTATCTGTGTTACCTCCCCGTAGTTCAGATGGGGACATTGAGGCCGATGGAGGAGGTGGCTTGCCCTAGGTCTGGCCCCAGGTCTCAGATTTCTTGACTCCCAGGCCAGTGTTTTCGATCACCGAGGTGGTTAAGTGTGGCTCAGGCCGTGAGACAGGTCGTTATGAAGAATAATTACAGTATCTCTAACAACTGGTCCTGATAGGTACCTACCTGGGCATGTTGCAGGAGCAATGACTAGCTTAGCCGGTGTGATAAGTCTGGCCAGTGGGGGCTCCGGGTCCCATGGGAGGCATGTGGATACCACAACTCGAAAAGGGTTAGGTACCCAGAGGCTGAAGTAGGATCTGAGGTGCCTGAGTCCACTGTTCTCCCTGTCTGGGCTCTTTCTTGGGGTTCAGAAGAGGGGGCTTTCCTGTTTCATCCTCACCATTCCCCACAGCGTGCTCAGAGGGTGGTCAGGCTCAGCGTGCTTTTTGTTTTTGTTTTTCTTTTTCTTTCTTTAAAAGATTTTACTTATTTGAGAGAGAGAGAGAGAGTGGGAGAGAGCGAGCACGAGCAGGGAGAGGAAGAAGCAGACTCTCTGCTGAGCAGGGAGCTGGATGTGGGGCTCGATCCCAGGACCCTGGGATCACGACCCAAGCCAAAGGCAGACACTTAACCAACTGAGCTACCCAGGCACCCCCTACCCCCGCCTGCTTTCCTAAGTAATTGATACCCCTTTTTGCTCACAGAGCCCTTGCTAGACAAGGCTGTCCCGTCTCCCTCACAGTAGAGACCTGACCACATTCCCTTGTCCAGCCAACAAATATTTACTGAGCACCTACCATGAGCTGGGTGCCGGCGACACAGCCGAGAACAAAACTCACTGTGTCCTGCTCTCAGGGAGCTCACCTTCTAGTGCAGGGAGGAAGCCATGAGCACAGGCGTCCCTGTGAATCCGCAGCGTGTCAGACAATGCAGAGGAGAGAGCTCTGGCCTGAGGGCAGTCGGGGAGGCCTTGCCGTGAAGGTAAGGGAGTGAGCTGCATGGGTGTTCGGGGAACAGTGTGTTGGGCAGAGGGAACTGCAAGTACAAGAACTTGGTATGTTCCTGGCTAGGAAGCCAGGACGCCTTGATCGCAGTGAGAGAGGAGGGGTGTGTGCTAGTGAGGTCTGCCAGGTGATGGGTCAGATTGCTTGGAGCCTCACAGGACCCTGGAAGGACTTGGGCTCGAGGGAGAGGAAGAAGCTGTTGAGGGGTGTGGAGGAGAACAGTGACACATTGCTGGCTTGGTTGTAAAGAGTCATCTTGGTGGCAGGGAGCTAAGCGCATCAGCAGGGACCAGGTGGGGCATAATCCAGGTGGGACATGATGGTAGCTGGACCCTGGAGGTCGACTCCGGGTGGGGTTGAGAGGTGTGAAGTGCAGGGTTCACAGGTAGATTGCTCGGAGAGCGAGCGGTGCAGAGTCCCAGACGATGGCAGGGCGTGTGGCCTGCGCAGCAGAAGGGGGAGGTTACCATTCACTGAGATGGGGACTGCGAAGGGCGAAGCAGGATCAGGGGGATATGAGGAGTTTGCTTCTGGATTTGTTGAGTTTGAGATGCCTCTTAGACATCGAATGGAAGTACTGAGGGGGCAGCTGGGTAGTTGTCGGCGTACAGATGGCGGTTAAGATGGCTAAGGTCACCAGGAAGGTTAAGGTCACCAGAGGGGCAGGGAAGGTAGAGGAGGGCAGAGGGCGTAGCAAGGGAAACCTGGAGGGGTTCGGGAATGGTGGAGTCCTGGAGGCCACACTGAGCCAGCAGCCACCTTTGGGGCTGGAGGAGGGCATGATCCATGCTCACAGGCTGCTGCCGAGTGAAGGCAGGGGAGCCCTGGGAATGGGATTTAGCTACAGGGAGGTCGCTGGTGACCTTGACAAGAGCATTACCGCATGGTGAAGGAAGAAGCTGTTTGGAGTGGGTTTAGGCGAGAATGGGATGAGAGGAACTCTTTGGATAGATATGAACGTAGGCAACGCATTCGAGAAACGGGGTGGTTGCTTTAGAGAGAGGTCAGGTCAAGAGCATGTGTTTGTGTTTTTTAAGGCAGAAAGAACGAGAGCAGTTTGTATGCTGATGGAAATGAGGCGGTAGAGAAGGAAAGATCTGTGATGCAGGAGGGAGAGCTGTGAGCGAGACAGCTCACAAGCATAGAAGGGGAGCACAGTGCTTGGGCTCCCGTGCAGGTGGTGGGGCGTGGGGCTGGCGGCTGACGGGGGACGGCAAAAGCATTGCCTGGGAGTGTGGGCAGGGGAGGGGAAGTGTTGGGGGACTGCTGGGCACTTGAGGCCCATCTGAGGTGCTGG
This sequence comes from Ursus americanus, assembly GCF_024610735.1. Classification (NCBI taxonomy): domain Eukaryota; kingdom Metazoa; phylum Chordata; class Mammalia; order Carnivora; family Ursidae; genus Ursus; species Ursus americanus. Next base: position 34,661,042 of record NC_142150.1, on the reverse strand, counting down.
GGGTTCGAGTAAGGGTCGGGCTGTCGTGAGACCAAGCATTCTGCTTGCTCGCTCTTCTCCAGCCACGTCCAGCCCCAGGTGTGGCTTCAGGGAGGTGGAAACCTGGGACAGGTGGGTCACAAAGTCAAGAGGAGGTCAAGGAACAGACAGCCTTGACGCGAGAAATGTCTCCTGTGTGGCCATTGAAATCACTGTGGGTTATAAAGGGTGGCTAGTGCTGGGGAGGGGTGCTGTGATTAGGAGTGAGGGCTTTGCAGGGGGCACGAGCAGGCGGGGTTGTGGGTGGTATGGTTTAGGGGCATGCGGTTGAACAGTGGAGGGTTTTTTTTTTATTTAAGATTTATTTATTTTAGAGGGAGAGAGAGAAGAGAGAGCATGGCAGGAAGGGGCAGAAGGAGAGGGAGAGAGAGAACCCCAAGCAGACTCCCCACTGAGTGCAGAGCCCCGCGCAAAGGTCCCTGCGATCATGGACCCTGGGATCGTGAGCTGAGCCGAAATCAGGAGTCAGACATTCAACCTACTGAGCTGCTCAGATGTCCGGAAAACTGGAGTTTTGTAGAGAGAAGGGAGGATGGAGGGAACGGAGGTTACCTTGAGAAGCAAGCAGGACCTTTGCTTGCCCAGACCGAGTAGGGGAGGATGTGGGAGAAAGCACCCCGTTAGAGAGGGTGGCAGGGAAAGTGCGACCCCTGGGGAGGGCAAAGGTCAAAAGGAGCAAGGCTTCCTTCCTTGTCTAGGGACAGGCCAAGTGGAGTCGTGGATGCTGGGATGCCGGGGGCTTGGTGCCCCCTCTGCCCCTTCTCTTCCCCCGGCCCCATCCCGTCGCATCCGTTGTTTCTCTAAGTCCTATCCCAAGAGGCCATATGCACAGATTTTACTTAATTCTGACCTAAGTCTCTGAGATGGGGGTTGTAGCCCCAGCATACAGAGAGGAGAGCTGAGGCTCTGAGATCCCTAGGACCACCGTGGGGAGGGCGTATGGCTAAGAAGAGGCAGTGCCTGTGACTCCAAGCCCTGTGCTTTCACGCCCCTCGGTGCCTTTGCCTGAGTCCTGAGGCAAGGCCTGCCTGCTTCCTCTGGTCGTGGGTAGTGCTGGGACCTGTGGATACGCAGAACGGGGTGCGGGGGTCGGGGGGCACCACGCCTCCCAGTAGCTGCTCCACCCGCGGGTGGTCTGGCCTCGCCCTGGGCTGGCAAACCTGCTCTGAGGCAAACCCCCGCCTGCCCAGATGGCAGATTCCCTAGTTTCGTTCTCCTTTTGTCAGGCCAGGGTTCTTGACCCATGCAGCACAGACCTTTATCCTTAGTGGAGCTCTGGGGTGGGTGGGACGGAAGACCGGATCCACTTGAAATTGTATGAGTGAGGCTGTGTGTGTTTTCTGGGGTTGGGGTCTGTGAACCCTGAGAAGCATAGGATGCCGTAAATCACTTCTGGTCCCTCTCCTAGCTGTCCTGAGAGGCCCACCTTCTGAGCTCCTGTCTCCTTCTCTGTTCTGTGGAGCGAGAGTGTGAGGAGGCAGCTGACCTGGGTTCTATGTGGGGTTGGCAGGGTCCTCCTCCCCAGCTGGGAGGTGAGGTAATGGCTCTTGACCTTTCTCTTGCAGATGTCCAAGCCCTGGGAGCCCTCCAGTCCAGGCCCTGGCTCAGAGAATGGAAGCTCTGCCAGCCCAGGCCTCCCCACTGAAGTCTCGGGCCTAGCCCCTGGGTCTCCCCGACTTCACTCAGCTGATGAGGGGTCTCCCCGACTTCACTCAGCCGATGAGGGGTCTCCCCGACTTCACTCAGCCGATGAGGGATCTCCCCGACTTCACTCAGCCGATGAGGGGTCTCCCCGACTTCACTCACACGATGAGGGGTCTCCCCGACTTCATTCACCTGATGAGAGCTTTCTCTGCCACTCTCAGCTTCCAGAAGCCCAGAGTCCTGCAGTTTCTGGGCCCTCTCCCTGCCTCCCTGTGACCCCAGCATCCCCAACTGTAGTCCTGCCAGATGAGGGTCAGAGCTCCTGCCCCCCAAGCTTAGGGCTCCCTGCTGTGGAAGCCCCAGAGGCCCCCACACCTGGCAGCCCAGCCCTTGAGAAGGTCTCGGGGCACTACAGCCTGGAGCAACCCCCAGCTACCTCTGCCCAGCCCCTGATGGAGGGGGGTGAGTTACTGGATCTTCCTCGGACGTTTCCATCTGGGGATGTGGTGGCCAAGGGTGACATAGACCGTCCCATCAGCCTGGCTCAGCGCCGGTTTTCTGAAGGTGTGCTCCGGCCACCCGGCCAAGACCAGGAGAAGCTGGGGGGCTCGCTGGCTGCCCTGCCCCAAACCCAGGGGAGCCAGTCTGCCCTGGATCGTCCCTTTGGGAGTGGGACAGAGTCCAACTGGAGCTTGTCACAGTCCTTTGAATGGACCTTCCCTACTCGGCCTTCGGGTCTGGGGGTGTGGCGCCTGGACTCCCCACCTCCCTCCCCCATCACTGAAGCCACTGAGGCTGCTGAGGCCGCCGAGGCTAGTGACTGGGCTGCATCCAGCAGAGAGGAAGGAGAGTCCCAGCAGGGGCAAGGGGCCCAGTCAGCTCCAGAGGGGCCAGAAAGGCCTGGTTCCTGGGTACAGGTGGATGATCCGGGCATCTCCCCAACCCAGAAGGGGGATGGGGAGAGTCAGCCTCAGTCCCCCGTTCCCCTCAAGCCCTTATCAACAGCAGGGGGCCCCCCTGGAGTGGCCTTGCTGCAGGCAGAGGAGAGGTATGAGGAGCGGGAGCCCCTGGCTGGACAGGAGTCCCCGCTCCCTCTGGCCACCAGGGAGGCCGTTCTGCCCGTCCTGGAGCCCGTGTTAGGGCAGCAGCAGCCAGCACCCCCCGACCAGCCCTGTGTCCTCTTTGCTGATACGCCGGACCCCCAGCAGGCATCCCCTGCTGAGGAGGAGGCCATGACCTTGGCCCAGGCTGAGGCCAGCCAATCCAGGACAGAAGGTCGAGACCCCTGTAGTGTGTCCCCCGAGCCGGCAGGCCCTGACAGCAGCTCCCGCTGGCTGGATGAGCTCCTGGCCTCTCCACCACCTAGTGCGGGCAGCGCAAGGCGGGGAGCCGGAGCTGAGCTGAAAGACACACAGACCCCAGGTGCCTGCTCGGAGGTGAGGATGGGGGCACAGGGAGGGTGAGGGCCTCGGGATGGGAGCCAGGGCTTGGGTGGGCTTTCTTGGAGTGTGGATTTAATGTGTCAAGAGCTTGGGATACAGCCATGAGCCAGGCGCCTGTAGCTGTGTCCCTCACAGCCTACAGTCTGGCAGAGCGGATCCAGCAGAGGGTCCGGACGGCGTGGGTTCATATCCAGCTCCAGCTCCCAGCAGCGGAGCGGTCTTGTTGAGGTACCTTAACCTCTAAGCTTTAGAGACCTTTCACGATAAGAGCATTTGCGTCTTGTCAGACTGCGGGTAGAACGAGGTGTGGAAAGCGCTCGGTGCTGTGCTTGACCTATCCTGAGCGTTCAGTCCGTCTTTACAGACAGGATTGTGGAAGGCAACACAGTGCAGCCATTTAGCGCGTGAGCTCTGGATCCAGATTGCCTGGGTTCTCTGCTCTCTGCCCAGATGTGACCTTGAATGGGTTACTGTCCTGTGCCTCGGTTTCTGCGTCTGTAAAATGGGGGTGACCATAAACTCTCCCTCACGGGGCGAAGACTAAAGAAACCGTATCACCTGTACAGCACTAAGAAGAGCACGTAGTTCATCATGAGTGTTTAGGAAGTGTTGGCTTTATGAACGCCCTTACCCTTAAACTCAAGGCTTGCCTTGGAGACAGGAAGCTGAGGCCCAGAGGAGGCGGAACCTTGTGCAGGATCACCCAGCAAGTTGGTGGCTGGGCCTCGGTCCGAGTGCCAGTTCCCTGGCCAGTGCCCTTTCTCCTGCCGGGCTGCTCTGAATTTAAGGGCCGGGGTCCAGGTGGCTTTTGAAATGTCTTTTTCAAGGCCAGCTGGGGCTGGCAGGGGCGGGGCTGGAAGGAAGGCAGAGCCTGGCGGCCTCTAGGGGTAGGGGGCGGATAGGTGGAGGAGGAGCAGGAAGGAGTTAAGACCGGGCTGGCTCCTGGTAGGTGTGTCCCGGGCTCCGGGTGACTCAACTAGCTTCTGGGCGGGGCTGCCAGAGCTGCAGCTGCCGAGAAGGGAGCGGGGCCAGGGCGAGCGGGAGCCAGAGTCGTTGGACAGGTCCGGGCGAGGGGAGCGGTCCAGCCCTGTCCCTGCGCCCAGCCGCACCCAGCAGCCCGGGGCGGGCTGGGGGCAGGGGCCATGGCGGGGCTTGGGGACCGGGAACCCAGCATGTCTGTCTTGGAGAGGCTGTTAGCCAATGCGGCACTGAGGGATGAGGCTGGCCGGCTCCGCAGCCCCGAGCCCAGGGCTCCCCCGCCTGAAGGAGTGAGTCGGGGTACGGGGTGGGGGGTGCAGGGAGTCCTGATCTGGCTCTTTTGCCTGTGGCAGAGGCTGTTTCTCTGTCTCCTCCAGGGACGAGGTGAGAGCTAGCAGGTCTTCCTGGGAAGCGCTAGGCAGAAGGGTGCTTTCCATAGGGAGGAAGAAGCTGGGAACTTTAGGAAGGGGCGAGTAGGGCCAGGGGCAGGGTCGGACTGTTCCCTTGGAGAGGGGGTTGTGGAGGGCCTTTGAGTCTAGATCACTCCTAATAGAAAGTGGACCCTTTTCACAGCCCTTGTGAAGACCACTCCACCAAGCTGCCTTTCTCTTGGCAGTTAGCCAAGTGTTGCCCAAGGGCTGTAAACATGACCATGGGATCATTGATTGAGTGTCCATATCGAATGCCCCTAGCATGCCAGGCACTATGCTGAGGTTTGGTTTAAACAATCTTGTTTAATTCTCCCAAACTACCCCATGCAATAGGAATTCTTCCCATTTAAGGGTGAGGACCCTCAGGTCCAGAGTAAAGTGATTTGCTCAAGGTCACAATCCTGGGATCTAAACCCAGGCTTTCTGTTGCCAAAGTGGGGCTCAGACACTGGCAGTGCTGAGTCTCATTCTGGACTCCCACCCTGATGGACTCTAAGCATTGTTTCTTTGTGTCTTTTTTTTCCTGATTCTTAGGGACTCCTTGGCTGGGCTCAGAAAGATCTGCAGAGTGAATTTGGGATTGCAGCCGATCCACCTCCCAGTGGCTTTAGTCGTTCTAGCTGGTCCCAGGACACTTCTCAGAACTATGGCCTTGGGGGTGCAAGCCCTAGAGGGGAACCAGGCCTTGGAGAGGGAGACTGGACCAGCAAGCGTGGGCAAGCGGCAGGGGAAGGGAGTGCCAGGGAGTGGGCCAGCAGGTGTAGCATTGGCCAGGAGGACATCGATGTCGCCAGCCGGGATGGGAGTGGAGTGTCTGCCCCAGGGGGCTCTGCCGCCCAGGACTGGGTGCTTGGAAAGCCAGCCCAGCTTGGCCCTCAGCAGAGCCAGGAGGCAGATGTTCAGGACTGGAAGTTCAGAAAGCGGGATTCCCAGGGCACTTACTCCAGCCGGGATGCGGAACTCCAAGACCAGGAATTTGGGAAGAGAGACTCGCTGGGCACTTACAGCAGTCGGGATGTAAGCCTTCAGGACTGGGAGTTTGGGAAGAGAGATTCTCTGGGTGCTTATGCCAGCCAGGATATAGAGGAGCAGAGCCAGAAATTGGGGCAGAAGGACCACCTTGGCAGGTACGGCAGCCAGGATGCCGATGGGCGAGACCAGGAGTTTGGGAAGAGAGAGCCTTCTCTCAGCACCTTTAGCAGCCGGGGTGCAGAGCAGCCGGATCAGGATTTTGGGAAGAGCGCCTGGATGAGGGACTACAGCAGCAGCGGCAGCTCCGCAGCCCCGGGCCCCCAGGACAGAGGCTTCGGGATGAGGGCCCTGAGCGCCGGCTTCAGCCCCGAGGAAGCCCAACAGCAGGATGAAGAGTTTGAGAAGAAGGTCCTGAGTGGCGGAGACGGCCCGGGCGAGACCAGCAGGGAGGCAAGCCAGCCTGAAGAGAGAGAATCGGGGGGCCTGTTCGGCCCCAGCACCCCCCAGTCCCAGGACGGGGCACTGGGACAGAGAGACCAGAGCAGCTGGCATGGTGGCGGTGCTGGCCAGGAGGCAGGGGTCCAGAGCCCGGGCGATACTGGCCAGGAGGACAGGGAGGTGGGCCGGCGAGGCTGGGCGGGCAACTTCGGCCGTGGTGTTGTCCCCCAGCCGGAGGCCACCTTCAGCCCGGGGCAGCGAGATTGGAGTGGCGACTTCTGCATGGAGGCCTCTGAGAGAGGCCATCAGTTCGGCATCATCGGTGACGACCGGACGGGCAGTGCCGTCCTGAGCCCTTCTGGCCAGATGGGAGGTGGCCCCTTCGTGCCTCCGGAGAAGACCCCGGCTGGGCCTGTGGACTGGACCGACCAGCTGGGCCTCAGGAACTTGGAGGTGTCCAGCTGTGTGGCTTCTGGGGGCTCGAGTGAGGCCAGGGAGGAAGCCGTGGGACACATGGGCTGGTCAGACAAGCTGGGCCTGAGAGATGTGGACCTGGCTGGCTGTTTGGAGGCTGGAGGGTCTGAGGAGCCCAAGGGGATTGGGGTTGGGGAGAAGAAGGACTGGACCTCCAATGTCGGGGGGAGGAGCAGAGATCTGGCTGGTGTCGGGGAGGTAGAGGGCCCCGGCCAGGCCAGAGAGAGCGGCGTGGGACAGACCGACTGGTCGGGTGTGGAGGCCGGAGAGTTCCTTAAATCAAGGGAGCGCGGGGTTGGACAGGCAGACTGGACACCAGACCTTGGGCTGAGGAGCATGGCCCCGGGGGCAGGCTGTAGCCCCAGAGAGTTTGGGGCGGGCCAGGTGGACTGGGGCAGCAGTCTGGGCCTAAGGAATTTGGAGGTGCCATGTGACCTAGAGTCTGGAGGTTCTCGGGACCCGCGGGGATGTGGAGTGGGCCAGATGGACTGGACCCAGGACTTGGGACTCCGAGACATGGAGCTCTCGGGGGCCCCGAGTGAAGCCAGGGAGCATGGGGTGGGAGAGGTCAGCCAGTGCCCGGAGCTAGGGCTCAGGGACCACAGCGCCTTGTCCCCGGGCCTGGAGGCCAGAGAGCTGGGGGCTGGCGGGACAAGTGGGCCAGAGACCCAGGGTGAAGACCACTCCACACCTCCCCTGGAGACCTGCCCTGAAGACCCTGGGATGGAGACCGGAGAAGCCCCAGGCTTTGGAACCAGGTAAGGAAGCCCCCTCCCTGTGTGGGAGGGAAGGTGTGGCAGCTCTGAAACATTGTAACCTTTTCAAAGAGGCAAGAAACCGCTTTCCCCCAAGGACTTGTAGGGTTTGGAAAATTGAGATGGTTTGGACTTTGAATTACTAATTTTACTTTTCTTAAGAATTGGAGCGCGATACACGTACAGGTGGATTCTTATTTTGAAGTTGATGGTGATGTGTGAGGTGTTGTTCGTTTGCTGCCCAGGCTTTAGGCTTCCTTGGTGACTGTGTATCACAACTGTGCTGGAAGGACGTGTGTCCCGTCTTTGGGGTCCATTGTCCTGCACCACACTTGTCCCCCAGGTCTCTTGGCCCAAAGCTGAGGAGCTTCCTGGGCCAGGGAACATGGATGCTTTCACGGGCGTCGGCAGGAGGACTGGACTCTGGGACTTGGCCTGGGCCACTCCAGAGACATTAGGAGTGGAGTGGACAGTGGTGCTTGTTGTTTCTTGCAGAGATTAGGAGCTTGGTGCTTCTTGCCTGCCCTGTCTTCAGGCCCAGAAGAGCAACAGTTTAAAAACCTGAAGGTCATAGGGACCTGGCTCCTGACCCCGTGATCTTGGTCTCCATGCACTGAGTGGCTGAAGGAGAGCTTTCCAGAGGAACAGACTCGTGGTTTTACGAGTGAACCACAGCCTGTCTCAGGGATTTTTATGTTCTGAAACCAGCTGAGGTGATCTCCCACCTGGAAAGGGGACTAGAAAGACATTGCGTCTGTTTTGTTAACATTTCCTGTTCGTTGAGATTTGGTTTTATTCTCTTGACTGGGTAGAAGTTTATACCTTTTTGAAGAAGCTGGAGCTTCTCCCTGGGCAGTTGGGGAAGAAGGGAAAGGGAGGCGCTGGGTGGGGACCGCGTTGTGAGTGGAAGGGCTTGTTGGTAGTGGCAGGGGGGCGGGAGGGAAGGGGAAGGGTCTAGAGGGAATGGTGGTGGTGTCAACCATTGGGTTGGGAGAGGCACTGGGGCTAAGGAGAAGGAGAGAGAGAGTGAGGAAGGCGGGCAGAGCACAGGGAGGTAAGGCTGCAGGGCAGGGGTGGGTTCACAGGACGGGGAGTCCAGAGGCTCCTGGGATCTTGGAGGAGTCCCTGGACGTCTCTGAGCCTCACTTTGTTAGCCTCAGGAAGCTTTCCCATTCCTAGTGCCCTGTGGTTGCTCCCAGTTTCTCTTCTGCGACTCTGCACGGCCCGGGGCTGTGCTGCCTACCTTACCTCGTTGAACTTCACAGCTGCCCTGTGCCGTGGAAAGGGATTTTTACCATCTCCAGTTTGCACGGAGACAAGGGGTGTGACCTGCTTACGGTCACAGTCAGCAGGGCGTTGTAAATGCTGTCAGGTGTGGTCCCGGTGCTCCAGAGTCTCAGGCTACCAAGGATCAGAACCCAGGCCCTCCACCTTTCCCCTCTGCTCCGGTGGTTCTTGAGAAGGGGAAGGCGGGAGTATCTTTCCCTTTGTTTAGGACAGGGTGGGGGCTGCGGGGAGGGAGGCTGCAGGGACTGGATTGGGGAAGAGGAAGGTAGGAACGGAGGAGGAGGGAGTCCGGGAGTCCTCGGCCGGCTGAGCTGCTTCGGTCTCTAGCCCGCCTTTAAGAAGCTCTGGTTTTCCCTTTAAGAAGCTCTGGTTTTCCGTCTGTGCTGTAGGTTTGGGGAAGGCTGTGTGCTCTCTGGCCACACAGGAGACCTCGACCTGAGCGCGTGCTGCAGGTGAAAGCACCAGGATCAGGAAACCTGTGTACCTTTCCCTAGTGCAGGCTTTCCCAGACTTACCTGACTCACATCCAAGGAGCTGGTGTTCCGGGCGTCTGACTGAGGCAGATTGTACACCCTGGAAAAGTGCTCTTTGCAGGAAATTTTGGCGGTTCCCCTGGGAAGTCCTTGAGGATAGCTCGGAGTAGTCTGGGTTTGGGTCCATCTGCCAGGTTTGGGTCCTGATTCAGCCACCACCTCTGTGACCTTGGGCAAGTTCCTTCTCTTTCTCAGGGCCTCCTATTTCTTGTCTGTACCTTGGGAGGAATTTACCGCCCCCCCCCCATGGGGTTAGAGTTGCGGACACACATAGAGTGATAGAAACCTGAGTGGCACATGGTGATCACTGAAAAAAATGCTTGCTACTTGTAATTGTATCTGTTTTGGCAATTTGGATGGATCTGAGCTGTCCATAAAGTGAGGCCCGTGGGGACATTTGTGTCGTTGTCTCTGTGTGGGACAAAGGTACCCCTGATGGCAGGTGGTCATTGGCTGGGATGCTGTCCAGCACAGTTGTGACAAGATCAGCATGGAGGTGGGTGGGTCACGGGGAGCGCTCAGGCCCCTTCTTTGCATCGAGGGCCACCTTTTCCTGGTGGGAGTGGCTCTCTTGGGTCCCCCGAGAGCTCATGAACTGCCCTCTCCTGTCTGTGGCCTTCTGGTCATCTCCCGCCCCTCCCCTGGGCCCCAGTGATGCTGAGATCTCTCAGTCATCTCAGGGTGTTTGTGGAATCTCCTCAGAGATCATTGAGGCCAGCGCTCTCATTTCATGGGTGGGGAAACTGAGGCCCAGGGACGCAGCGTGACTCGCACAAGGTCCACATCTGGTGGTTCTGGGCTCCCTCATATTCCCTTGGCCTTGTCATCATCTCTCTGGGCATATGTCTTGTTTGTCTCAGGTCCAGGCCAGCTGCTGCCCCTTTAGGCACATTATTCCAGCTGTAGGCCTGAGCCTCCCTCATTTTGGGTCTTGGAGCCTTGAGTGCTGGGGAGCCAGTTTTGTGCACATCTACTTCATGCCCTTCCCCGGTTCTGTCCCTGGAATGGCGTGGTGGGGTGGGGTGGGGTTGGATTGAGTCCTGACCCTCAGGAGACTCTAAGTCCAGATGGGGTGAGGGGTAGAGATGGTGCAAGATGGGACAAGTCCTCAGGCCAGGAACCTGTGTTGAGGATGATGATTATCCCGGAACAATTAAAAAAAAAAGTTTCTTTCTTTAGAGAAAGAGCATGCAGGCACAGGTGGGGGAGGGGCAGAGGAAGAGAGAGAATCCTCAAGCAATCTCTTCACTGAGGAGGGAACTTGACTCGGGGTTTGATCCAAGGACCCTGAGATCATGACCTGAGCCGAAATCAAGAGTCAGACGCTCAAATGACTGAGCCACCCAGATGCCCCGATTAAACGAAAAATTTATCAAAATTTAGCACACATTTCCGTGTTGCCGATGGACCCAGCAAAGCGTAGGTCTTTTTATGATCCCCATTTTGCAGATGAAGAGCTGAGGCTCAGAGTGGACAAGTACCCCAGCTGTAGTAGGCGATGGAGCCCATATCTGTGCCCGAGGCGGCACTCGGCACACGGTCCCGACCATTCTTCTCTCCTGCTTGCCTGCCAGGGAGGAGCTCAGGTTATAGGTGTTCTAGGTGCTCAGAGGCAGGCAAGCTTCTCTGGAGCTGGGGTCGAGCCAGGCCAGCAGGGATGATGCTCACCGCATTCCCCGGTGCTCTTCCCACCCTCCCCTCCTCGTGGCCACCCCCAGAGTGCCCTGAGCTCATCTGCTGCCCTCTGCCCACGTGGCGTGGAGCCAGGTCTGGCTCTGGACGTGGCTCTTTCCACCCACCCATCCGCTGTTCCACATTCCCTTAAAACTCTCTGGGCCTGCCCTCAGCCTTGTGTCGGCCCCACCCCAGGGAGAGGCTTTGGGCAGGGCCTCCTCAGGCTGGGTGGGGGTGCCGCCCCTGCCCCCTCCCTCCCAGCCTCCTCGATTTTAAGCTGCAGGGTGAGCTGGCTTTGGCCCCCGTCCAGGGCTGCTCCGTTCCGCTGCCTTGCTGTGCTTCTGCTGCCACCTCCGCCTCCCTCCCTCCCTAGACCGCTTTAATTTCCATCTGTCAGCAGCTTCTGGAAGGACGGACTGACACATGTTCTCTCCTGCCCTCCCTGCTTCCGGCCTGCTACTGACTCACCTGCCCTACTCCCCTCCCCTTCCAGTCCCTTTGGCAACTCTCTGAGGCCTGGCTTCCGGGCCCTGCCCCTGCCAGACTTTCCCACGCCCGCCCACCCGCCACTCTGCACCGTGTCATTGTGCGTGTGTGTGTGTGTGTGTGTGTGTGTGTGTGTGTTGGGGTGTGGCTGTGCTGTGCGTAGGGGGGCAGGGTCCTAGATGTGCCCCGAGGGAGGTGTGTGGTGAGTGTGGAGTGTGTGCAGGGCATGTCCCTGTTTCAGGGGGTGGCAGCTGGCCAGCACAGCAGCTCGAGGGGTGAGGTATGTGAGTTAGTGTGCGTGCTGTGCCGCGTGTGTTTGTGTCGTGTTTGGAGATGCATAGGTTGTGTTAAGGTGCAAGGTGACCCAACCTCTCAGTCACTGGGCAAACACTGGCTTAGTCCTGCTCCTCTCCCAGGTGCTGGGGGCACAAAGGCAAAAGGGGCCCATCTTTGCCCTTGAGTTGCTCAAGGACCGGCTCTGAGGCAAGGGGCTGGTCCAGGTGGGAGCCCAGGGCGTGCAGGGGTGCAGGGGGGGGGGCTGAAGCTGGGGGGAGGGGAGCGGGCCAGCTTCGGAAGAGGAACTGAGAGGCAGGGAGAGTGAGCAGAGGGGCAGTGGGGGAGCTTTGCAGGCGAGGGAGCAGCTTGTCCACATACACTGCAGTCTGCAAAGGCCTGGCATGTTCTGGGAGTCCCTGGCTGTTCCGTGAGACTGGGGCACGGGGAGGGAGGATGTGGGGGCTGAGGGCTGAAGAGGTTGCACAGCCAGACGGGCCAGTGCCTGGATCATCCCAAGGAGGGTGGCCACCCAAGCAGGTGCCCCGAGGAGGGCACGTTGACAGCGTCCACAGCAGCCCCGGCAGCCTCGGCAGGAGTCATGGTTGCTGTCAGTAATGGGGTACACGCTGGGGGCCAGGCACTGTGCTTTGCACTTTGATTCCCATTTCATTCCCCAGCGACTCTAGAGTTAGAGGACCCTGAGGCTTTGGTAGTGGAGGGACTCATCCAAAGCCTCCGTAAGTGGAGGACCTGGGATTTGAACCTGCCAGGCTGCCCACCTTGTCCGCTCTGTGCTGTGCTGTGTACAAGGCCCTGACCGTGTCCTTCCGGAAGGAGTCTGGGCAAGCCTGGAAAGGTGGGAGAGGGAGAGGTTGGGGAAGTGGGGGGCACAGGTGCTGTGGAGTGGGCTTTGGGGGAGGGAGATGGGGCTTCAGGGGTGACCTTGTCCTCTGGTCTGTCTCCTTTGCAGTCCTGGCGGGTGCCCGGCCCGCTCCCCACCCTCTGGCTCCCAGGGCCTGCTAGAGGGGATGCTGGTTGCCAGCAACTCCAGGGCAGCAGCCCGTAGGGAGTCCGCAGCCTCGGGCCTCAGGGGCCTGTTGGAAGAGGGAGGAGCCACAGCAGGTGCTGACCAAGGGGAGCCCCTGGAGCCTAGTGGGGACCTTCTGCCTTCCTGGAGGCCTCAGCCGGATGGTGAAGCCAGCCAGACAGAAGAGGTGGACGGCACCTGGAGCCCTTCAGGGGTTGGGCAGGGCGAGCAGGGCCCGATGCGGCCCCCTCGGCGGCCCCCCCAAGGCCCTCCTCCCCGCTCTCCCAGTCAGGACTTCTCCTTCATTGAGGTCAGTGCAGGGTGAGCCCAGGGCAGTGGTTGGGCTGTTGGGGGGCAGTGATGCAGCCGGAGCCTTGGCCCTGGGGCTTCTGTGAGCCGTGTCAGCCCCCCCGGGGGGGGGCAGGAAGTGGGCAGTGGGTGAGTCCTACAAAAGGGGTGCTCTAGGCTGCTGGAGGGATCAGCTCATAGCCCGCTGCTGTTGAGGGCTCCTGCGGGATGGGGAGGGCCACGGGACAGCAATGGCAGTGGGGTTGCCGTTGTCCCGAACAGGACACCGAGATCCTCGACAGTGCCATGTATCGGAGCCGTGCCAACCTGGGGCGTAAGCGAGGGCACCGGGCCCCAGCCATTCGGCCCGGGGGTACCCTGGGCCTGTCAGAGGCAGCAGACTCGGAGGCCCGCCTGTTCCAGGACTCTACGGGTAGGGCCCCTGTATTGTTGGGTGACGTCTGCGTCGCTGTCTGGGGGCTGTGCAGGGCAGGGCTGGTCTGGGCTGGCAGCTGTGCTGAGGCCCCGCTCTGGGCCCTTGCAGAGCCTCGAGCTTCTCGGGTGCCGTCTTCAGACGAGGAGGTGGTGGAGGAGCCCCAGAACCGCCGGACACGGATGTCCTTGGGCACCAGGGGGCTGAAAGTCAACCTCTTTCCTGGCCTGAGTCCGTCAGCCCTGAAGGTACCATCTGATCCTTCAGCCAGCATATCCATCCACTAGCCACCTTGCGTCCAGCGTTTCTTCTGTCTATCCATCCATCCCTCCATTCCCTGTGCCCTTCTTCCCGTTCCTCCTGTCGTTTTGCTCTCCACTGAGGGCCTTGCTGTGTGCTAAGTGGGACGGAAGGAAGAACAAGGCATTCGTGTCCCAGGACTTCATGCGGTGGGGGGTGGGGACACAAGCTATGTCTCTGATTAGCTCTGGTGAAGGGGGAGGTGTTCAGGTGTCACTGGGGAGGTACAGATAAGGGCTGGGCTTTATTTCCTAAGGGTCATACGGTGCAGGATGGGAGGGTATATTGGGGAAGGCCTCATGTAAGTATTTGATCTTGGCTTTGAGGCATGTGTAGGAGTTGGCTGTGGAAGGTGGGGTGACAGGAAGGTGTTCCAGGCAGAGGGAACAGAATGAACAAAGACCCAGGGCTGCGAAGTCATCACTGGCTTTGTCCAGCCCCATTAGTCTGAAGTCAGTGTAGCAGAATCTTTTCGAGCAGCTATTCTGTGCAGGGCGAGGCTCAGCTCTTGGAGGCTTATCTTTAAGCGACTTCCCATCCATCTGGGTAGAAGGACTGCAGCAGGGTCTGTGCGTGATTCTGGGGACGGCGTACTCTGGGGAGAAGGTCGTGCCCTCTGGGGATCCTCCCGCTTGTTCCTCTGATGTCTCTTGGCACTGGCGCTCGTCTCACAGGCCAAGCTGCGCCCCCGGAACCGCTCAGCTGAGGAGGGGGAGCCTGTGGAGAGCAAGCCGAGCCAGAAGGAGTCCGCGGTGCAGCGTTCCAAGTCCTGCAAGGTCCCGGGGCTGGGGAAGCCCCTTGCGTTACCTCCCAAGCCAGAGAAATCCTCAGGGTAGGTGACCTTGACTGGCCTTACTGGGTTGGCCTGAATTAACTATGTGAAGTGGGCACTAGAGTTTCTGGCTTTGCAGTGAAGTCACAGACTCCCTCTTCCGGTTGGAGGGCGGGGTTTCCCTCCCTGCCACTTCCTCACTTTGTTCACCTTTCCTAAGGTTTGCCTTATGACCTTTGCCCTGTGCCGTCTAGGTCAGAAGGATCATCGCCCAACTGGCTACAAGCCCTGAAGCTGAAGAAGAAGAAGGTCTGAGAAGTCCTCGAGGTGAGGGTGGGTTCCCGGGCTCGGGGGTGAGGATGGCCTGCCCTGGACGGTTCAGGAGGCCCCGTACCTTCTTCTAGGCCTTTCTGGGCCCCTTGACTCCCCTTAGATTTTGCCCATAGAACAGGCATTGTCTGGCCTGGGATGGATGAGGAGGGAGGGCTTCCATCCTGCCTTCCTCCCTGGGTTCATGGACGGTCCCCACACGCCCCCTGCCCCGTGGCTGGCCCAAGTGGAGTCAGCCAGCCCTTCCGGTCTGGGACCTTTGGCGTCACTTACCGGGCTCAAGGGCCCCAGCTGGGACCCTCCTTACAGCTAGGCTCAGCTGGGGGAGCCAGACTGGGCACAGGGAGAGGAAGCTGAGGCGGCTCCTCTGGCTGTCACAGTGTTCCCTGCTGACCTCTTCCCTCCCCTTCCCTCCCCTCCCCTTTGCAGGTCCTTCCCATCTGGCAGTCTCAGGCAGTGCCCATTCCTGTGTGGGGTCCCTGGCGAGGAGATGGCTGGAGCCCCACCAGGCCCCAGGCTGCAGCCTCTGTCCCCCTCCACGTCTGAGGAGCGTCTGGGGAGGCACATTTATGCACTTTGTATCCCCTCCCTTCCCACCTTGCCCCCACCTTCCCTCCTGACCAGATTCAGGCATTAGTGGTTGAAGGTTTTGGTCCCTCCTCCCTCGCTCTCTTTACACCTTCCTCTCTGCTTCCTCCTCCAGCCTCCCTCGGGTTTTCTTTTGATACCAATTTATAGCATTTTTTATAAAAGCCTTTGATTTTTGTAATGGGCAGAGCCCTGCCCCAGCCCCATCCCCCAGCCCAGGCCTCCCTCCGTCCTGCCAGGTGCCCCACAGAGACCAATAACATTTTACCACTTGAAACAATAAAGTTTTTTGGGAATTGGTGCTGCCCAGGTTGTGGTGTGTGGTTGTGGTGCCCCGTCCCCGTGCAAGGCCATCGCTGGGGAGTGCTGGTTCTAGCCCTGGCCCACCGGGAGCTCCCTGGGACACTCAACACTCGCCTCCCTTGCACTCGTGGGCTCAGTGTCACTGAGGAGGGCGCATTGGTGACAGGAGGCTGACTGCTGATTCAGACAACCCCCAAATCCCAGTAACTGAACACACACAGGGTTATTTTCCATTCATGGCACAGTCCAGGCTGGGTTGGTGGTGGGCACGCTCTGCGCCTTGCAGTCGTTTAGAACCCAGCTTCCTCCCTGTGGTGGCTCGGCTATCTGCAGGGGCCTTGGAGTCCCCCCGCCCCCCCGAGCCCCCAGCAGAGAGGGCAGGGTCTCGTGGGAGAGCCTTCCCACAGGGACCACAGGACGGGAGACTCTTCCATTGGCCAGAATTCAACTCCTGGCCCCCGCCAGCTGCAGGGGGTACTGTATTGGGAGTGTAGTTTAGCTGTGTGGCCACAGAGGACTAGGTGTTGGTGAAGAGTCAGCCTTCTTGCCGGGGGGTTTGGCTTGTGTGATCCCTGAGGGCCCGTTTAGTCCATGCATCCTGCAGTGTCCACCGGGCCCTGACATCCTCCTCGGCCGGTTCCCCAGACCTGCCAACCGCTTTCTCTGAGGCTGCTGAGAAGAGTGGCTCCTGTGGGCCTCGCCTTGATGGGGTCTGAACTGAGTCAGAGATCAGAGCTGCACCTGAATTTGGAAATCATCCCATTCGCAAAAGCTTAGCCTGCTCTGTTATGTTACGTTATGTTGTTATGTATGTTATGTTGTTATGTTATGTTACGTTACATTACGTTACGTTATGTTCCATTAGGGAGGTATGGGGGCTATTGACCTAATTTGAGAATTTGACCAAAGCTGTGGACTGCCTAGAAAAATGCACACACACACATACACACTAGCCTGGAATTCGCATCACGGACCTCCCAGAGCAGTGGTTTTTAACCTTCGTCAGGCATCACGATCTCCTGGGGTGCTTACTGAAATGCACATTCCCGGGCTCACCTCCAGACTTCCAATCCAGTAGTTGTGCCCAGGAATCTGCATTTTGGGAAGCCCCCTGAAATAGAGGGGAAAGAAAGGGGGGCCCCAAGTCAGCACCTGGTGAGTCGGTGCCAGGCAACCCCAGTGCCAGCCCTCCGAGGGCTCAGCAGAGCTGAGCTGGCATGAGCTTTGTCCTGTTCTCCCCCATTCTCTTTGCCTTGTAGGAGTAGGACTGGCAGGAGCCCAAGCCAAACACTTAAGACTCATTAGTGGGACAAATGGAGCCTGGGCTGTCCCAGTGCCCAGGCTCTGCTGGGAGGGAGAAGAGATGGGCCCGCTCCCAGGGAAGGCAGAGCCAGATCTGGTGTATGGGCGGGGGTGTCCCACACTCACCCGTTGCCTGTGGAGTGGTTCAGGACCTTTGTTGGGAGCCTAGGAGAGAGGGCAACCCACTCAAGCTTTGACCAGAAAGGCAGGTGTGTGGCAAATACCACAGCTGGGATAGTAACATTCTTGTGGTGCTGCCGTTTCTCTGGCTGTGTCTGGGGTTCTCGGGAGTGGCCTCAGGGGCAGGTGCTGTTGGTCTTTTGCCTGGATTTGGATTTTGGAAACAGCTGAAAGGCACTTGGATGCATGCATTGGGGAATACTTCGGGCAGTCAAGAAGCTGATCAATTTGGTCAAAGGTGGCTCGGGAGGCATTTTCTGAAGACTTGAATGAGCTCTGGGAGAGTCACTAGAGTAAATGTACCGCCTTTTGGGCCGAAGGCAACAGCTCAGTGTGTTTATAAAGGAATCAAACCTTTTTCAACCCTTCTCCTACATGTTAGAAAGCCAAGCTGTTCCTTCTCAGAGAACCTTGTCCCAATCTCATAACCATTAGAAATGTCTCCACACCGTCTCTCCCCTATTCCTTGCTCCTGAGACCCTCACCAAGAGCCCGGCCACATATGAATGGGATTCCAGATGACAGAGGAAGCCTTTGGGAACTGAACCGGAGTGGAGCCTGGGGAGTGGTCCCACATTCCCTGCCACCCAGGAGCTGGAATTGGGGTTCTGGATCGGGCTGAGCCTGAGAACAAGTTGGCCTTTGCCCATGGTGTCCTTGGGATCTGGGTGGCGGGTGTTGGGGGGAATCTTCTGAAGGGTTGCTGCCCACTTAGGACCTTCCTCCAGTGTCCTGTCCCCAGATGCGGTCCAGCCATCTGCCGTCGTCACTGCCTGTCCCGAGAGGGTTGGAGACAGGCTGGTTCTGATGGAGCAGTCATTCCTTAGCCGATGGCCCAGAACAGGCTGAAGCTGGTGGACAGGATCTCTCTGCCTCTAGAGTCTCACTGAGCCAGAGCACGGGCTCACCTGGGACAAGCCCTTTGGCCTCTGCTACAGCCGCCCGGCTCCCTCCCTTCCTCTGCCAGCAAGTGCTGATTGCTCACAGACAGGAAAAGTGCTGGCAGGGCTCAGAGGCACACCACCCTGCCCTGGGGAGCGAGCCAGGCCCTCGTGGCTAGAGCCTCCTGGGCGCAGAGTGATAAAGTGGGTTTTAATCGCTGCCAGAGAAAGGACTCTAATTATACTTTTATTTAGATAGCACTGTCTCCAAAGGGCCAAACACCCATTCATTCATTTTTTTGAAACAAAGTTTATTGAATTTTCTTCTGATGGCAAAAGCAGAACACTCATCGTGGACCACCCAGAAAACGCGGAGAAGTAAGATTCAGAAATCTGCCTGTAACATCGCTGCCCAGATACGCTGCTAACATTTTTTTTTTAAAGAATACTTTTAATTTTAGGATAGATTTTGATTTATGGACATGTTGCAAAAATACAGAGAGTTCCTCTCAACCCACAGCTAATTAACCCTAATTGTAATAGTTTACATTCGTATGATGCATTTGTTACAACTATTGAAGCAATATTGGTGTATTATTACTTATTCAAGTTCACACTTGATTCACATTCCTTAGTTTTTACCTAGCCTCCCCCTTTCTGTTCCACGATCCCATTCAGGACACCCCGATTACGTTTAGTTGTCACATCTCCTTAGGCTCCCCTAGCCTGGGACTGTTTCTTAGACCTTCCTTGTTTTTGGTGACCTTGACGGTGGAGAGGAGTCCTGGTCTGGTAATTTGTTGTACGTTCTTCAATGTGAGAGTGTCTGATGGTTTTCCTGTGATTAGAAAGGGATGAGAGATTTTCGAGAGGTAGAAGGAAAGTGCCATTCTCATTCTATTGACGGTACCTGGTCTCAGCATGACCTCTCATTTGTTCATTTTTTAAAAAAGATTTATCCATTTATTAGAGAGTGAGCAGGGGGAGGAGCAGAGAGAGAGGGAGAGAGAGAGAAGCAGACTCCCTGCTGAGCACGGAGCCTGACCTGAGGCCCGATCTCTGACGCCTCACCGGCTGAGCCACCCAGGCCCCCCTGTCATTTGTTCATTGTAACTGTGCCCCGCTGGCCGAGGCGGTGCTGTCAGGATTCCTGCTGTAAAGCTGTCCTGTCCCCTTCCCTGCTGTACTCTTGGTAAGGAAGACCTAGCTCGGACGCAGTCACACGAGTGCTTGCAGTCTCAACCTTTCCCCTCAGCCCCAAAGCAAAGTCCCAATGGGCTCTTGTTAACTCCTGACCCCTAAGGATCTTGCCAGAAGCTGGGATCTGGGTTAGCCTTGACACTTTTATTTTCATCATTTCTGGAGCTCCTAGCACGCGGGCACCCATTACCACTTTAAATGCGTCTATATCTTAGTTTCATCCACGAAAACCAAACTCTTGAGTACTTAGTATGCGCCATTCCCTGTGCTGGGTGCGTCCCATGCCTGGTGAATCCAGACGACCCAGTGACGGAGACGATGTTCCTGTCTTCATGTACAGGCGAGAAAACTTTGATTTGCAGAAGTAAGTTGCCCAGAGTCGTGCAGCTTTGCAAGTGGCAGAGCTGGAATCGAGACCTTGGTCTGTGACTCCAGAGCTCAGGACCAAATCGTGCGTACTCGGCCTGGTTAGTCATAGAGCGGGGAGGTTCAGAATGCGGGCTCATGGGTTTCAACTGTGGCTCTTCCATTGACTAGCCTAGTCCCCAGGACTTCACATCTTTATGCCTCAGTTTTCTTATCTGTGCAGTGGGGACATAACATCTTCCAGATGGGGCTGTCGTGAGGCTTAATTTTTATTTTTTTAAGATTTATTTATTTTTGAGAGAGAGAGAGTATGAGCGAGTGCGTGAGCAGTGGGGAGTGGCAGAGACAGGAAAAAAGAAAATCTTAAGCAGGGTCCCCGCCCAGTGCAGAGCCCAGTGTGGGGCTTGATCTCATGACCCCTGAGATCATGACCTGAGCCGAAATCAAGAGTTGGATGCCCAAACGACTGGCCACCCAGGCGCCCCAAGGCTTAAATTGCTTTGAAAACATGCTTGGCTTAGGAGAGGCAGTCAGTGAGGTTTATTATTATTGTTATTCCTGTGGTATTTTTTCATTTGTCTGTCCATCCATCCATCCATCCATCCATCCATCCAGGAAAAACACTGCCTCCCCTAGGCCCCCATTTCCCATCTATAATGGGTGTCGAACCACAGTGGGAGTTCTTAGCCCTTTTTGTGCCATGGACCCTTCTGGTAGGCCGATAAAATACATAGGATCACAAAGGAAACTAATTATACTGAAACACAGCTATCGAAATATTAAAAAACAAATTTGTGGTATATGTATTTATTTAGTAACACAAACAAAATCCAGTGGTAGGTCCAATCGCTACTACAATTTTGAGGTGGTCATATTAACAATGTTTTGAGAATACTGCAATGACTAATGAGCTATGAAAAAACCTGTCATTATCCTTAGTGACAAAGCCTTAGGTACTCTGGACTCTTCTGTGGTTTGATGCTTGTGTTCATAATAGGAAAAAAATGCTAAGTTTCAGTTACAGGCGTGTGAACATCTCTCCCCTCAGTCCAAGTTCACAGATGGCTGAATTGTTAACCACGGACCCCAGATTAAGAACGTAGGTGGAGGATGCCTGGGGTCCTTCCAGCTCTGCCCAGTGTGAGTCTGATCCCCAGGGGTCCTCTGGGTGGGGAGAGGGAGCCCTGGGTGCTGAGGATGTTGGCCCCAGGACAGATATACCACAGGCCTTTCAAGCCTCAGCCTGGCTTTCCTGAATTGCTCTGTTCTAGAGGTTTCAGAGACACTGGCAGAGCCAGTGAAGCCTTTGCCCTCATCGATCTGCAACTGCAGATCTATTGACCCAGCCCTTTGTTTTCGAGAAGCAACCTGCCTTTCTTTGTTAACCCCTGCCAGTCTGGCCCCAAACAGGATTCTTTCTGTGTTCGGGGCTCACCACTAGGTCCAGCCAGTCAGGAAAAGGGTAGCACCCTGTGGATGACGGGCACGCAGCAAGGGCCAGCGGCTCTGCTGGGTCCTCTCATCGAAATGTTTGGCTCACTGCATCAGCTAAGATGTCAAGCCCCAGGCCTGTCCGAGCTTCAGACGCTGTTCTCTCCAGAGTACCAGAAGCTGCTTCTTCTTCTTTTTTTTTTTTAAAGATTTTATTTATTTATTTGACAGAGATAGAGACAGCCAGTGAGAGAGGGAACACAAGCAGGGGGAGTGGGAGAGGAAGAAGCAGGCTCATAGCGGAGGAGCCTGATGTGGGGCTTGATCCCATAACGCCGGGATCACGCCCTGAGCCGAAGGCAGACGCTTAACCGCTGTGCCACCCAGGCGCCCCCAGGGTACCAGAAGCTTCTATCCCTGCTTCACCCCGCAGGTAAGTTTGGGGTCTATTCTACCCCAGGACCCACCCATAACTATCCCTATCCCCATCTCTCTCTTTCCCTTACACACACACACACACACACACACACACACACACACACACACACTGTCCTTCAGATTCACATAACAGGTTAGGGCTGGCCTTACCCAGCATGAGAAGGAACCATAGACTTGAGTTTTGGGTGCTCGGAAGGTGGGAAAGGACTGACTTCCCTCCCCTAAAGTCTGCAGTTTGCAGCCCCTGGCAGCCTGTATTGTCATCATTCACAACCCATATTTGGGGGTTAAGCATTGCCCCCTCCCCCTGGCCCATGGGCTTCTGTTTTAGAATATACAATCTCTAAGGCAGTGCTAATTTCTTCTGACCTTAAAGGCTTTCTCAGTTTGTGCGGGAAGCAGGGCAGAGGCACCAAAGGGAAGCTATGGGGTCTGAGGGTCGGGGACCCTCCCTGCCGCAGCTGTGCTGAGGCCCTAGGCAAACTCCTCGATTCAGTTCCATCCAGCAGGCATTTTATCGGGCCATCTGGTATTCACGCTGGGCCTGTGGAGATAAGGCAGGAACAGCCCCTGTCTCGGGGTAAAATTCTGGCCATAACCTCGAGTACGGTGTCCTGGAGATGAGATTACGGTGGCGACATGTGGACCCAGCCCGACCCTGCAGTTTGCTGACTCGGGGGATCCTGGAGGGAAATGCACTGAGCAGTTCGCTAGGCCTGGAAGGTGGGATTTGTCAGAGCCTGGGAGGAAGAGGGAGGGGCCTCACCCAGGGTGGCATGGGGGGGTCGGCCTGGGCGAACGCCAGGTGTGAGCATGGGATGTTCTCGACGGTGAGCGCTGTCTTGATCTGTCCAGGCTGCCATTACCAAATACGACAGACCGGGTGCCTTAAACTACGGCTTCTCACTGTGCTGGAGGCTGAAGGCTGAGATCAGAGTGCTGGCAGGTGGGTCTCCTCTGAGGCCTCAGACAGTCCCGCCATCTGCCTGTGTCTTCACGTGCTCTTTCCTCTGTGAGACTCGGTGTCCTAAACTCTTCTTTACAAAAGACACCAGTCTTGGGCGCCTGGGTGGCTTGGTCAGTTAAGTGTCTGTCTTCTGCTCAGGTCATGGTCCTGGAGTCCCAGGACCAAGTCCCACATCCAGCTCCCTGCTCAGCCGGGAGTATGCTTCTCCCTCTGCCCCTGCCCGTGCTCTCTCTCTTTCTCTCTCAAATAAATAAATAAATAAATAAATAAATAAATAAATAAATAAAATCTTAAAGAAGACACCAGTCTTATTGGATTAGGGCCCACCCATAGGACCTTATTTTAACTCCATTACCTCTTTAAAGACCCTATCTCCAAATATAGGTATTTGCATCTGAGGTATAGAGATGAGGACAACACACGAATTTGGGCAGGGATCACAATTCAGCCAGTAACAGGAGTTGACTGTGGAACACGCAGAAATGGGCCTGGCGGGAGGGCGGGCTGAGGATGGGATGAGTCAGATCAGGAAAGGCCTTGACTGTCCCAGCTAAGCTTTGCGTTTCAGCACTTAAGGACGCCCGCACCTGCTCTGGCCTCCGGAGGAGGTCCGCTGGAAAGTGAAAGCATCTCATCTTCCTGTCCCCAAAGCGCTGGAAATTCTGGGAGCGGTGAGCTTGCTCAGGCTCATAGCCCTCAGAGCGCGTCATCTGGATCGTGCCCAAGGAGGGGCCAGCGGGGGCTGGTTGCCCTGCCCAGTGGGAGCCCCACCCAGCTGGGTGGGTCCCAGCATCCTATCTAGTAGTAAACCTTCCTGCTTTCCAGAAACTCCCATCTGGGTGGGCAGGGCTGTACAAAGACCTCACTAATCTGAGTCGGATGGGTCACTGGAGAGCTCAGCTTTCCAGTGAGGGTCGGGAGGGGAGGGAGTGGAGTTCTGCATCTGGGCCTTGCCCCTCGGTGGTGAGGCCTCCTGGGCTGGGAGTCTAGGAGGTCTGTGGTCCAGGCTGCCTGCCTTGGTCCTAGGCTGCCCGCCTCTCCTGGTGTGGTACACACGCAAGCCAGGCCACCCTTCTGCCTCCTGCTTTCCTCCTCCATAAAACGAGGGGGAATAAACTCCCTAAGGGCCTGGCCCTTCCAGCACTGACTTTGGGATCTTGCAACTGAGAAGGAAGTAGGGGCAGAAGGGCCAGCGAAGGGGGTGGAATCGACTGGCCCCCAGGGAGAGCCTCCGAGCTCCTGCTCCACCCACCAGCCGGGACAGGGAGGCCTGGGAATCTACTCTCCTAGGACACAGAGCTGCCTGCAGCAGGGAATGGGCTTGAGTGCTCCTGCTACATAATGCCTTTCAAAATCCTTTATTGACCTAGTGTGTCGGGTTCATGAATTCTAAGTGCAGAGCATGACGTTTTTTTTAGGCATGAATACGTTTGGGCAACCACCACTCAGGTCAAGATACAGAACATACCGGAGCTCAGAAGGCTCCCTTCCTCGTACCCCTTTGTACCCCACCCTCAGACAACCACTGTTCTGACCATCGGTTAGTTTTATCCTTGAACGTCGCATACGTAGAATCCTACAGTATGCACCCTTCTTAAACAATGCTAACTAGAAGTATGACATATTAGTTTCAGGGGAACAGCGTAATGATTCACAATTACGTATATTATGAAACGCTCACTATGATAACTGTGTCACCATCTGTTACCACACAAAGATATTACAGTATCATGACTCTATTTCTTATGCTGTATTTGTCATCCCTGTGACTTCTTTATTTTATAATTGGAAGTTTGTACCTCTTACCCCCTCCCCCTTCACCTAGTGTACCCCCCTCCCCCCCCTCCGGTAACCACCAGTCTGTTCTCAATATTTATGTGTCTGTTTCTATTTTGTTGTTGTTGTTGTTTTGTTCATTTGTGTTTTCAGATTCCATGTGTGGGTGAAATCCTATGGTATTTGTCTTTCTCTGTCCGACTTACTTCACTTGGCATTATACCCTCTAGATCCATCTATGTTGTTGTGAATGGCAAGGTTTCATTCTTTTTTGTGACTGGGTCGTATTCCATTGTATATATACATATATACACCACATCTTCTTTCTTTCTTTTTAAAGTAAGCTTTACGCCCAGTGTGGGGCTTACACTCATGACCCTGAGATCAAGAGTGGCATGGTCTACGGAGTGAGCCAGCCGGGCGCCCCTAGACCACGTCTTCTTTGTCCATTCATCTATAGATGGACACCTGAGCTGCTTCCATCGTTTGGCTATTGTGAATAAGGCTGCTATAAGCACAGGGGTGCATGTATCTTTTCGCATTACTGTTTTTGTTTTCTTCAGGTAAATACACAGAAGTGGAATTACCAGATCGAACGGTAATTCTATTCCTTTTAAGATTTTATTTATTTATTCAGGGAGAGAGCGCATGAGTGGGGGTAGGGGCAGAGGGAGAGGGAGAGAGGGAATCTCAAGCAGACTCCCCGCCAAGCTTGGAGCCCGACCCGGGGCTTGATCTCATGACCCTGAGATCATGACCTGAGCCGAAATCAAGAGTCGGATTTTAACCAACTGAGCCACCCAGGTGCCCTGGGAGTTCTGTTTTTAATTTTTTGAGAAACTCCATGCTGTTTTCCTGAGCAGCTACGCCAGTTTGCATTCCCACCAACAGCGCAAGAGGGTTCCCCTTTTTCTACATCCTCATCAACACATGTTGTTTCTTGTGTTTTTCATCTGCCAGGTGTGAGGTGATATCTCACTGTAGTTTTGATTTGCATTTCCCTGACGATGAGTGATACTTAGCATCTTTTCCTGTGTCTGTTGGCCATCTGGAGGCCTTCTTTGGAGAAATGTCTGTTCAGGTCCTGGTGTGCACTCTTACGTGTCTGGCTTCTTTTGTTCACTATTACATCTGAGAGGTTCTCCCACTGGATTCTGCTGCAAACAGGCAAGATCCTCCTCAAAGAGTCTGCTCCACGTATGCTACTGAGCGTGCCTCCTCCCTGAAACGTGACCCCCAAACTTCTTGACATTCCTCCTGTCGGAACATCTGTGCCCTTTAATCTGGGTGGGCTTGTGACAGTCTTGATCAATAGAGTGTATGGGGAAGATGCTTTGGACTTCCCAGGCTCAGGCATAAATGGTGATGCATTTTCTGTCTGATGTGCTAGAACGCTGGGGCTTGAAGCACTGGGCCACCTTGGAAGACTGCGGCCGCCATGTTCCAAGGAAGCCAAGACGCACGGGGAGGCCAACATGTAGGCGCTCTGTTGTTAGTCCATCTTGAGTCTACCCAGGCAAGACACCTCACATGCGAGGGAATGGGCGCTAGAAGATTCCAGCCTCCAGCTGTCAAATCATGCCCTGCCTCCACATCCACCCAGTTGAGGCCTCAGACCTCATGCAATAGAGACAGTTCACCCCTCTGGTCACCGGTCCACCCTGTGCCCTCTCCAAATCCTTGACTCGTGGAATACAGGTGCCTAGTAAAATGGCTGTTGCAAGCTGCTAAGTTTTGGGATAATTTGTTCCCCCGATTATAACTAGAAGATGGGGTGAGAAGGAGCTGGATCTGGGAAGGCAGAGTTAAACCTTCTCAGTGGTTGGGAAGTGGCAAGAGAATCTGCTTTCCTGAGCCCTCCGTGCCCCCAGCCCTGCCATGGCCCTCATCCTTACTCCTTTCTTCAGACCTGCTCTGATCTGATGCAGGCCGGTTGTCAACTAATTCTCTGCTTCTCCCATCCCCCAAAAGCAAAAGGCATAAGGGTATGACTCCTCCCACACACCTTTGCCTCCCTATCAGAGCCTCCCAAAGTGGGGAGCGTATAGGATATCTGGGAGTTCAGACAGTCTCTGGTATGTGCCAGGAAAGGGTGTAATCCAGCCCCCAGCACACTCAAGAGATGTTCCCGACAAAAGCACTGCTATTCTCAGTCTCTTTACCAAGTGGTGTTGGGAAAACCGGACAGCTACATGCAAAAGAATGAAACTGGACCATTTCTTACGCCACACACAAAAAGGATTAAAGACCTAAATGTGAGACCTGAAACCATAACGATCTTAGAAGAGAGCACAGGCAGTAATTTCTCTGACATCAGCCATAGCAACATTTTTCTAGATCTGTCTCCTGAGGCAAGGGAAACAAAAGCAAAAATAAACTCTTGGGATCAAAATGAAGAGCTTCTGCCCAGCGAAGTAAACAGTCAACACAACTAAAAGGCAACTTATGGAATGGGAGCAGATCCTTGCAAATGACATACCCAATACGAGGTTAGTATCCAAAATATATAAAGAACCAAGACACTCAACATCCAATGTAACTAAAATGGTGCGTGTTTGTGGTTTTGCTTGGCACTTCCCTGATGGCTAATGATGTTGAACATCTTTTTATTTGCTCATTGGTCTTCTGTATGTCTTCTTTGGAGAAACGTCTGTTTAGACCCTTTTCTGATTTGTCTTTTATTATTGAGGTGTCAGAGTTCTTTATATATTCTTGATACGAGTCCCTTCTTGTGGTTTGCTTTACGAATTTTTAGGAAAGGCCATTTCTTAGCTTCCCTGTTCCTGGGTTCACTGGCTGGAGAATTGTGTCAGAAACAAAACATTGGCTCATCCATAAGGCGGAGCAGAAGCCCCATTGGAAGCAACAGCTCACATGTGTTCTTGGTGCTGGTGGAAACAGACAGGACTGTCCTGGTTCCCCTTCCCCTCCTTGTTTCTGGAGCTTTGCCTCAGTCCGTGGGTCCCTAACAGCACAGGGTGGGGGCACGTGGCAGAATCACCTGTGGGACTTCTGCAACTCTTAGAGTCTCGTGGCTCCTCGAGCGTGTCCTCAGATGCTCTTTCTTCTTCCTTCCACCCTCACTTTCTTTTCAAGAACTACTGTCCTGAAAGGGACACTTGGAGACAAGCCCTGGCATGGCATGAAATGGCCCCTGGGTGGCAGCAAAGCTGAGACGAAGGGCCAGGGGTTGGTGTCAATGACCAGTGCCGATCCCCAAAGAAAACGGTATGGGGGTTCCTCAAAAAGTTGAAAAGAGAACTATTATATGATTCAGCAATCCCACTTCTGGGTATGTAGCCAAAGGAACTGAAATCAGGATCTCTAAGAGCTATCTGAACCCCTGTGTTCATCGCAGCCTTATTCACAATAGCCAAGATGCAGAAGCAACTGAAATGTCCATGGATGGACGAATGGATAAAGAAAATATGGTACATGGGGTACCTGGGTGGCCTAGTCTGTTAAGCGTCTGACTTTTGATTTTGGCTCAGGCCATGGTCTCAGGGTTGTGAGATCAAGCCCCACGTTGGGCTCTGTGCTCAGAGGGGAGTCTGCTTGAGATTCTTTCCCTCTTCCTCTCCCTCTGCCTCTCCCCTCACTCTCTCTCTCTCTCAAATAAATACTAAATCTTAAAAAAAAGAGAAAATATGGTGTGTGTATGTGTGTGTATATGTATATAAAGGTATATTATTCAGCCTTAAAAAAGAAGGCGATCCTGCCATTTGCAACAACATGGGTGAACCTGGAGGATGTTATGTTGAGTAAGTTAGACACAGAAGGACAATCCTACCTGATACCCCTTACATGAGGGATCTAAAGTAGTCAGACTTAGAGAAGCAGAGAGTAGAATGGTGTGTGCTGGGGGGCTGGGGGGAGGAAGAAATGGGGAAGTGTTAAGTAAGGGGTACAGAGTTTAGGTTATACAAGATTCATAAGTCCTAGAGATCTGTTGTAGGACATAGTGCCTATAGCTAGTAATACTCTATTATATACCTAAAAACGTGCTAAGTGGGTAGATCTTGGGTCAGTGTTCTCATCACACACACGCACAGAATGAGGGCGGGAGAAAGCTTTTGGAGGAGATGGGTGTGTTTGTGGCCTACATAGGTTGTGGTGATGGTCTCGCGGGTGTGTACGTATTCCCAAACTCATCAAGTTGTATGGTTTAAATAGTTACAGAATTTTGTATGCCAACCATACTTTTTTACATACATAAAATGTGTTTTTATAAAAGATTTATTTATTTGAGAGAGAGTGAGAGAGAGCAGGGTGGGGGAAGGGACAGAGAGAGAGAGAGAGGGAGAGAATCTCAAGTAGGTTCCCTGCTGAGTGTGGAGCCCCATACAGGGTTCGATCTCACCACCCTGAGATCGTGACCTGAGTGGAAATCAAGAGTCAGACGCGTAACTCATTGAGCCCCTGTTTGTTTGTTTGTTTTTGAAGAATGTTCTCTTCTTGTAGGAAGCTGCATGTGCAGCTGGGTTAGGGGGTCAGATTGTCCTCTGGCCGAAGCGCAGTGTAACACAGTGACACGCGATCATGCGCCGGGGAGGAAGGGATACTGACATCGTTTTATCTCTAAGAAGGATCAGCAGCATCGCTCAGTGTTTATTCCGTGTTCATGAAGCTCTGATGTGGAGTGAGGCATTGTGCTAAGCATTCGGTATTCCTTTTTTTTTTCTTTAAAGATTTTATTTATTTATTTATTTGACAGAGAGGGAACACAAGCAGGGGGAGTGGGAGAGGGAGAAGCAGGCTCCCAGCAGAGGAGCCTGATGTGGGGCTCGATCCCAGAACGCTGGGATCACGCCCTGAGCCGAAGGCAGATGCTTAACGACTGCGCCACCCAGGCATCTCTCGGTATTCCTTATTTCATTAATTCTCCAGCATCACCTTATGGGCTAGGTACCAGTCATCCTTTTTCTCCAGGTGAGGACGGTGAGCCCACAGGGATCGACTTGCCCCTCTCGCCCAGCTAGCAGGTGGCAGAGCTGGGATCCGCCCGAGCACCTGCCCTTCCCTGTGGTGCCCGGAGCACCCACGCTCCTGAGTCCAAATCCTGTTGATGTTCATTTTCATGTGGTCAATTTCCATTGAAATTTGCACGGGAGGCAGCTGAGCTGCGGAAGAGCCCTGAGCGTGGACCCAGAAAGCTGGCACGGAGAAGGACTCTAGCACGCATGGGCTTTGTGTGAATCGGGTCTGTTACATCATCTCTCTCTGCATTTCCTTACCAGACAATGGAGATAGCATACCCACGTCACAAGGTTATTGTGAAGGTCAAATGAGATGTTGGCTGTGAGTCTGATTTGTAAACTCTAAACTTTGGAAAGTCAGGGATTGTTATTCTTATTACATTGTTCCCTTGGCTCAGGTCAAATCCTGTCATTAGCGGCCCCAAACCTAGATAGGAGCCTCAGCCAAGTTCAGCGGTGGCTGACTTCTTCAGGACGGTAGAAAAGTAGCACCGCCCCGAGCTGGGGTCTGGAGTTGGCGGTACATGGTTAGTCCCCAAATCCTACCCACCTGTCCCCACGTCTCCACCACCAGCCTGGATCCTGGCCCTTTCACCTTCACCCCTGCTCCTATCTGTACTGGCTGGCTGTCTTTACCTTTTGCCTGCCCCCGGGCAGGAGCTGCGTGGTACATTTGTGGCAAACACAGGGTGTGTTCGCCAAATGTCCACACACTCTTGGTTGGGGTCAGGGAAATGGAGGCATGTGTTTCTTCTAGGCAGAGGCAGTTAAGAGCTAATGCTCCCCTTCTGTGTCTCCTGTCCCGTTGGAGGCCATCTGTAAGGTAGAGGAAGGCCATGTGACCCACGGCAGTGTGTGGCATGAACAAGAAACGGGTCTTTGTTGTAGCAAGCCCCTGAGGTTTGGGGGTTAATTGGTGAAGCAATGTAGCCTAGCACTGTCCCCACCAATATACTTCCTGCCATCGGTCTACACAGAGGGGAGGAGGGAGGACCCTCTTCCAGGCAAAGCAGCATGAGTAAAGATGTGTCATGCTAGGGGAGAAGGAGAACATTGGTGTGATGGAGCTGATCACAGGGCCCTGTCACATAGCGGTTAGGGCCACACCTTTGAGTTCTGGCCCTGCCATTGACTGGCTGTGTGCTTTGGACAAATGACTACCAAGCCTTGGTTTTCTTAACTCTACATTGCAGGCGATCACAGCGCCCAGACCAGCCAATGGGGCTGCTGGAAGATGGAGTGAGTGCGTAGCTCAGTGCCTAAATGAGGGTAAGTGCCTGATAAAAGTTAGCTATGTTCGATCTCAGTCGTTGTTATTGCTAAGGGAGGACTAGGAGGCCGATTTCAGGGCAAAGAGAAGTGCTTTCCATTCTTACAGTCATCTGAAGCCTAAGATGGTAAAATGTAGGAGACAAGGACATAGGGAGTCCTGAGGCACCTAGAATGGATTCATCCACCCATCCAACAAACTAAAAAATTAAAAAAAAATGTCATTCTCTGTATGTGAGGGAGTCTATAACCAACAGGGTGAGAGAGCCTGAAAAGCCGAGGTTATTAGAGAAACGCTTCCCATTCCTGCCGCCTCCTTCTCAGGAGCTAGAAAAAATAGCAAAGTCAGGAAGGGAGCCAAGGCCAGTGACGTCTCGGTAGGAAGGGCAGCAACAGGAAACCACATCAAGGCGAAGTGCCTCTCCTTGGGGCCCGTTCTCCCCTGTGTGAGGAGCTCAGTGGGGAGGGGTGGTGGACTCTATCCCGGGCACTGTGGTCAGGGGGTCTCCGGCTTGCAGGCCACCGGGTCTGGGAAGCTGGGCGGTGCTTTACTGAAATCTCAGAGCCACAGGCAGTGGGAAGGGGCATCGAGAGTCTGCAGCGACATTTCTGGCTGCCTCCGGGGAGCACAGGTGAACAGAGTGGGAAAAGCTGGTCACAGGAAACGTGGTGGGTCTTGTCTACCCAGCACCTATTTTCCTGTCTCCTGGTTACTGAGCCAGCTCTAAACCTGTGGGTTCAGCAGGGCTGACTCCATGTCCAGGGGCCTGACCACTCACAATATCAATTCTTCCAGGCTACTGTGATTGGTCAGGGGTGGATATGTGACCAAACTGGCCCCGTAGGATTCAGTTTTTGAACTTTTGTTTGCACCCTTGGGATATAGAATCTCTCTTTTGACAAGACCCACAAGGAGGAGGATATATGGGCCTGGACCTTCTGGAACCAGTAAGTCCAAGGTGGAAATCTGCCTAAGGCTAATATAGCAAAACACAGGACTGATAGAACAGAGGCTGCATCCTGATGCCATTGTGTGTGAGCCCCTGGATCCAACCATGCCTGAAGGCCGCCTGAATGGTTCAATTATTTGAGAGTCCTGATTGTTACACCGGTTCTCCAAAAAGCATCTTTGGCTGTCTGAACAGCAGATGGCGGGATCTCACCACCAGGAAGCATTTCCATTCCCAGTTCACAGTTGTTTACTCTATACCAGCTTAGGAGCTGGGCTCCCAGGATAGAAACATGAATAGGACTTGAGCCTTAGCCCCAAAGACTCATAGTTGAGAGACCGTGACAGATATAACTAGAGTGGTTCAGCGTAAGATGTGCTGAGATAAAATAAAAACTGTTATGGGCACTAAGAGGAGAAAGGAAGCCTGGATTTCAGTGGGAAAGGCATGTTAAGTAAGACTGTTGAGAGGAGGTAATATTCATTCTTTTCAACAGGCATTTATGGGGCTCTATGCCATATACTGTCCTGGGTACTGGGGCTGTAGGGACACGGTGACTGACCTCAAGGCACTGACAGTCTGGGGGGAGCAGGGGCACCTGACTTCTCAGAATCACCTGTGGGTACAGGGCAGGATCATGGTGCTGTCAGAACAAGTAACCGTGGAGCTAGACTTGGCTTTGGGATGTAGGGGATGTTTCTCCGAAGAGGAAGGAGGAGCAGGAATTAAGCAGGACAAGTGGGGAGGGGGAGGCATCCTCGGCAGAAGGGAACAGCATCTGCGAAGTTTCCGTGGTGAGAAGAGGCAAGACAACCAAACACAACAGAAGATTGGGCTGTTTACCTGCGAAGTGAAGACCCATGATCCTTAACTCCAAGGGCTTTCTCACACCAGGTGGTTTTTTTTTTTTAAGATTTTATTTATTTGATGGTGGGGGAGGGTGGAGAGAGCGAGAGAGCACAAGCAGGGGGAGCAGCAGAGGGAGAAGCAGGCTTCCCGCTGAGCAGGGAGCCCGATGCGGGACTTGATCCCAGCACCCCAGGATCGTGACCTGAGCCAAAGGTAGACGTTTAATTGACTGAGCCACCCAGGTGCCCCAATGCCAGGTGGTTTTTAAACTGAGCTATCACTTTTCTTATCTGTGAAATGGGGTAACAACACTCAGTTAGCAGGCTTGTTGAGGGAGGTTCGCTGAGGAGAATTGTTGAAGGGCCTGGCAGAGGGAAGGCAGTCAGCAAACAGGGATGATGACCAATGTCCTCCTTCCGCTCAGCTCCCACCCCGATCACCCCTGGTGGAGTGTGCTTTAGGCTGTCATTTGGTTCCCAGAGTTTTCACTTTCCTTCTGGGAACCCTTCTCCCCATTCATCTGCTCCCCACAGCTCTGCCCCAGGACCTGCTCCCACGGGCTCTTCCGTGGGTCAGGCAGCATGGAGAGAGACAGGGTGTGTCATGGGTTCCCCCCCCACCTCCCAAATCCATGTTGGAGTCTTAATGCCGTGGACCTCAGAATGTGAGGAGATAGGGTCTTGAAAGAGGTCACTAAGTTAAAACGAGGTCATTGGGGTTGGTCTTTAACCCAATATGCCAGTCCTTCCAAGCAGAAGACATTGGGACACAGACACGCACAGAGGGAAGACACAGGAGGACAGCCACCTGCAAGCCAAGGACAGAGGCCTCAGAAAAAGCTAAGCCTGCTGACACCTTGACTTCCACTGACTTCTAGCCTTCCAAGCTGAGAAAATAAATGTCTGTTGTTTGAGTCCCCCAGGCCCTGGTATCTGTCCCGGCCACGTAAGCAGACTGAGACAGGGGCCTAGTGAGAGGTACAGAAAGGCACCTGGGCCCATGGGTCACAGCCACACACCTCGAGGCAGGCTCCTATCTGCTCCACCTCCCACCTGCAGCCCCCTGAGGCCGCAAGAGCAGCCTGCACTCTTCTCCCTTGAACACTGGTGATGGAGCGGGAAAGAGAGACAGGCCTTGGGAACAAAGGGCCTTTGTCCTCCTCCTGCTTCCTTCACCTGTGCTGGGATCTGGGTGAGTGAAGTGGGACATCTCTCCAACTAGGCTGGAAGCAGACTTTCTGGGTTCTCGTGTCCTGACTCCACCACTTCCTGGCTGTGTGATTTTGGGAAAGTTGCCGACCCTCTCTGTGCTTCACCTTTCTCATCACTGAAATGGGAATAAGAAGGGTACCTACTCCATTGGGCTGCTGTGGAGATTAAATGAATGTTTAGAAGGGTGCCTGGCACAGAGTAAGGGCCAGAGAGCATTAGGATAACTCCCCTCTTAGAACATCACTCTTAACATGAGACAAATGTTCCTGGCCTCATGAGATTAGGCGAAGGCTGAAGTAGGATGTGCCAAGATGTTTCGGTGTACCGGGCATGAAAGAATCCACGCATCTTAGCTGTTGAATTACTCACTCGGGTCAAGTCCTGGTTCTGGCACCTGTTGGAGAAGTCACGTCACCTCTGTGTCTCAGTTTGCCTCTCTATAAAATGGCTCAGCGGATCCCTCCTGTCCCTGCCAGCCTCGGACTCATCGTAAAATGCAAGTAAAGTTGCATTTGTGAAATTGCTTTTTTTTTTTTTTTAAAGATTTTATTTATTTATGTGACAGAGAGACAGCCAGCGAGAGAGGGAACACAGCAGGGGAGTGGGAGAGGAAGAAGCAGGCTCCCAGAGGAGGAGCCCGATGCGGGGCTTGATCCCGGAACGCCGGGATCACGCCCTGAGCCGAAGGCAGACGCTTAACGACTGCACCACCCAGGTGCCCATGTGAAACCACTTTGTAAGACTGAAGCCTCATATCTACGTAGTAAGAGCCGACAATGGGGTCTTTACCCTGATTCGGCACTCTTCTCCGTGCCTCACGTATATTTCTCATTTAGTCTTTACAACAGCTCTGTGAGCTTGGCCCTGTAATTCCCCATTTTATAGATGGGAAAACTGAGGATAAGGAGATTAAGTAATTTGCCCAAGACTCCCAGTAAGCTGTGGTGCTGGGATTTGCCTCGGTGAGTCGAGCACGGGCGCTCACACCTTTCATCACCGGGCAGTGCAGTCCAGGAGAACTTTCTGTGCTGACGGAGATGGTCCTCAGGTGCCTATCTGGTACCTAGCCCGAGAGCCCGCATATGTGGCCAGTGTGACGGAGGAACCGAATTTGTAATCTAATTAAACTTTAAGTAATTGAAGTTAAAATCTAGATAGCTCCATGTGGCTCCTGGCTGCCGTACTAAAACACACAGCACTAGGCTCCTGCCTCCTGATGGAGATGCTCTTGCGACATTTCCAATGGCACGCAGGGGAGTAAAGACGGGATTCTCCAAACCCCCGCAGCTACTAAGCCAGGTTGCAATGCACTGCTCCTGGCCTTAAACCCAGGCTTCGAGCCAGTCCAGGCTCTTCCCCGCTGGGCCTGTAGAGAACAGGCTGCCCAGTCCTGAGAATAGGGGATTTTTCTGTGACGGACACCAGACCTCCCGTTTCCCTGATGGGTGGTGGTAGGTTGAGTGCCCTTTCTTGCTCCCCTTCCTCCTCATCCTTTCAGGCCCCGAGCTCTCCAGCCCCAGCAAGACAGCGAGAAAAGCTGCAGGGGAAGCCGAGCCCAAGCTCCCGCACTTCCTCTCTGAGCTGGAAGCTGAGCTGGCCAGCAGTCAAGGCTTAATTAGCTGAAATAACTGAATAATCGTCTTTAAAATGGTAGTGGTAAAGCTCAGGCCGTGCCGTTTCTAATCATGCAGCCGCACGGCGTGAGCACCCCGTTGCCAGCTCAGCTGTGCCAAGTTGGCCGGGCTGAGGAGGAGGATTCCTGTGCCCTGTTGGGGCTCTCGGCCTGTCACTCCCTGCGCGATGGGAGAGGTGAAGTTCAACGTCTTCGGGGGCCTGGCGCAGCATCTGCGGGACGGAGACCGTGCCCACAGAGCGGGACAGTTGTGAGCGGCTAGTGAGAGGCTTTGCAGACTGGCAAATACTCCCAGAGAACTACGGTTGGCCTGGCCACACGGATGTCCCAGACACAGGGACGCTGGTCCTTGCTGCTGAGTGACCTTGGGCATGGCACTTCGTGTCTTGCAAGACTGCTTCCTTCTCTGGAAAATGGAGAACACCCATGTCTGAGGGCTGTTCAGAAGACTGAGTGGGCACGTGTGCAAGCAACGCTTGGCCCAAATGCCCAGCACGCAGTGAACGCTCTGCACATATCACCCTCCCCTTCTTTCGGTTTTCTTGTCTTTCTGCTGGATCTTTGGAGACATTCCTAATTTGGGATGAGAGGGAAGGGTTGGTTGGAAGGCTGGAAGGACCTGATGTTCCAGAAACAGTTCTCTCCCCTAATACCTACCCACACTCTCCTGGGTGGTATAGTTTTGGGGTCCTGGGGCCTTTGAGGTTTAGGATGAGAGCAGGAGAGGCAGTGAACAAGCCCCTTTCTAGGACTCGTCGCGTGCATTCTTCCCTAGAACCCAAGCGACGGAAAGGTCTCCAAAACCAACAGGTTGCTTTCCATAGAACTATTAGGTTGGAGGATGCCATTTTTCTAGGTCAAAAGTTGGCCGAATATAAGCAAGACATGTGAAATAAATAAGGGCCACTTGACTCGACTTTAATTAATTAAGTCTGTATTAAGCAGTGTGCTTCTTCTATGCATCTATTTAAGGACGCGAGAAAAGAAAGTATAAATGTTTTAATAATGAGATTTAAATAGCCCTTCAAAGCACAAGAGGAGAGAGGCCGTCAGGCAGGATCTAACTGATTGCCGAGTAATTTATAAGAAAATGATGAGTGCAGGATTTGAGAAGAGGGAGAGGCTGCTCCCGAGTGATGGGGTGATGGGCAGGTTAGCAGGTGGGGTTTCCGGTTGTGTCTGGAAGGATGGTTAGCCGCTCCAATAGGCAGAGAGAGGGGTCAGAAGGATGCTTCTGGCAGAGAGACATAGCATGACCAAGGTCTGGGGACTCAATCCCTGGGGCAGGGAGAACTCTTCTGGTAAACATTTCTGCACCTAACACAGTCCCCCCGACAGACTGGGTACCAGTATACATTGGATAAAAGAATGAATGAATGAGCAGATGGAAAGTGTGTGATGAGTGAGCAGATCAGTCGTTTGGGGGGTCAGTGGGAGATAAAGCCGTCAAGTTTGGTTGCGGGGAGTTCTGAACACAGACGAAGGAGTTTGGATAGCACTCAGACGAGACAAAAGCTCCCCACTATGAATGCAACAAATACATATTATGGGTCAAGTCAGTTGTAGAGGTGAGCGAAAAGCCCTAGAGCATGTCCTAATGTGTTGCTCTTAGTGGATGTGGTCCTGGAAAACAGAGGCCACTCTGACTAGTCCGTATAAGGTGGGTGACATTGCAG
Organism: Ursus americanus; assembly: GCF_024610735.1. Lineage (NCBI taxonomy): Eukaryota > Metazoa > Chordata > Mammalia > Carnivora > Ursidae > Ursus > Ursus americanus. The sequence continues at coordinate 34,624,467 of NC_142150.1, read as the reverse complement.
TCACAAACAACTGCAGAATCCCAGCGGCTGAAAGCAACGAAGATCTCTTGCACACGCTGTAGTTCCGGCTTGGCTGTAGCATTCCCCCATGGTATCTTCATCCCAGCATCTGGCCGATAGGGCGGCCTGTATCTGGGGCATTACTGCTTTAGTAACAGAGGAAAATAAACCCTGGTAAGCCACGTGCTGGGTCTCACGGCTTCTGCTTAGAAGTGACACATTTCCTGGCCGAAGCAAGTCACATGGCCAAGCCAGATGTCAGTGGGGTGGGGAAGCCTCATTCCTCCTTCCCAGTAGATCTATTTGAACAAGAAAACGACCCCAGTTTCTTACTGAAATTCTGTGTAAAGTAAGAGTAAGCAGGCCAGGGAGATAGATGGTAGTAGGGAGAGAGAAGATCTGAGGATTCATTCTTGGGTTAATCTAAGTCTGAGCTTTGTAATCCCCCCCACTCCACTTCTAGCTGAATAGAAGCCACTTTTACTTGTGTAGTCATTCATCACCGGGTTCTGGATAGTTCTTTATAGAGTGGGACAAGTTACCTAATTTGTGGGACCCAGTGCCAGATGAAAATGTGGAGCCCTTTGTTCAATCATCATTAAGAATTTCCAGACACTGACCACAAAGCAGAAAACCACCACGCGGCCTTTTTAAGTGCAGACACTGTGCACCCGTGAAGCTGGCCCTGCTCATAGGTAACCTTCCTGCTGCTGAAAGGGAGTCCTTCCACCTCTGCCTTGCTCAGCTCCCTCGCCTAGACTGTCCTTTATCCCTTTCTGCCTTCATCTGGTTCCCTCCTTTCCACCCGATCCTTTCTGTTGGCTTTTATTTTGTAAATAACAGCTCTACTGAGATATGCTTCACATGCCATACATATAATGCGTCTATGTAAGTGTAACAATGTAACGGTTCTTAATGTATTCAGAGTTATGCAGTCATCACTACAATCAATTTTAGAGCATATTTATAACTCTGCACCTCTCCCATTAGCAATCATTCCCCTTCCACCTCCTCTCCCCACCCAGCCCTGGGCAGGCACTAATACATTTTCTGTCTCTGTAGCTTTGCCTATCCCAGATGCTTTAAAATGAACGGAGTCATACAATGTGTGATTCTGTTACTGACTTTTTTCACTTAGTATAATGCTTGCAAGAATCATCCAGGTTGTAGCATATATCAGTACTTTATTTTATTTTGTATATTTTTTACTGCTGAATAATATACCATGTGTGGCTATACAGCATTTTACCTGATGGGCATTTGGGTTTGTTTCCGCTTTTTGGCTATTAGGAATAATGTTTATGCGAACATTTGTGTGCATGTTTTTGTATGGACGTTTTCATTTCTGTTGGGTATATACTTAGGAGTGGAATTGCTGGGTTATATGGTAATTCTATGTTAAACCTTTTGAGGAACCACCGGACTGTTTTCCAAAGTGACTGTACCGTTTTCCATTCCCACCAGCACTCTGTGAGGTTTCCAATTTCTCCACATCCTTGCCAACACTTGTTAATTGTCTTTTTTTTAAAAAAAGATTTTATTTATTTGTCAGAGAGAGAGAGAGAGAGCACAAGCAGGGGGAGTGGCAGGCAGAAGGAGAAGCAAACTCTCAGCTGAGCAAGGATCCCGACTTGGGACTTGATCCCAGGACCCTGGGATCATGACCTGAGCCAAAGGCAGACGCTTAACTGACTGAACCACCAAGGCATCCCTCCTGTGTGTCTTTTTTATTACAGCCTTCCTCGTGGGTGTGAAATGGAATCTCACTGTGACTTTTGCTTTGCATTTCCCTGATGGCTAATGATGTTAATCATCTTTTCACACTTATTTGTATATAAAAAATGTCCATTATGATCCTTTGTCAATTTTTTTAAAGATTTTATTTTTAAGTAATCTCTATACCCAATGTGGGACTTGAACTCATAACCCTGAGATCAGGAGTTGCAATCTCCACCAACTGAGGCAGCCAAGTGCCCCCTCCTTTGACAATTTTTAATTGGGTTGCTTGTCTTTTTATTATTGAGTTATAATAATTCTTTATATATTGTAGACACACAAGTATATATGAGATACATGGTTGCAAACATTTTCTCCTGTGGGTTGTCTTTCTACTTTCTTGATGGTCTTCTTTGGAGCACAGTTTTCAATTTTAATGAAGTCCAATGTATCTATTTTTTTGTTGTTACTGCTTGTGCTTTTTGGTGTCATATTTAAGAAACTTTGCTTAATCCAAAGTCATGAATACTTACGTTTTCTTCGAAAGTTTCATAGTTTTAGTTCTTACATTTAGGTTTGGGTCCATTACAAGTTATTTTTCTCTGGTGTGAGACAGAGATTCAACATCATTCCTTTGCATGTGTATATTCAGTTGTCCTCACATTTGTTGAAAAGATCTTCCTTTCCGCATTGAATTGTCTTGGCACTCTTGCCAAAAATCAGTTGATGGTAAATGTTAGGGTTTATTTTTGGAGACTCTGTTCTTTGGATTACAGTCTTTATCAACCTATCTTCAACTTTATGGATTCTTTCTTCTGTCAGTTCAAATCTATTGTTGACTCCCTCTAGTGAATTTTTCATATCAGCTATCATACTTTTTTTTTTTAAAGATTTTATTTATTTATTTGACAGAGATAGTGACAGCCAGTGAGAGAGGGAACACAAGCAGGGGGCGTGGGAGAGGAAGAAGCAGGCTCATAGCGGAGGAGCCTGATGTGGGGCTCGATCCCATAACACTGGGATCACGCCCTGAGCCGAAGGCAGACGCTTAACCGCTGTGCCACCCAGGCGCCCCCAGCTATCATACTTTTTAACGTCAGATTTTATTTATTTTATTGATAGTCTCTTTTTGATGGAACATTGTCATCATGTCTCTTACATCTTTAAGCATGATTCCCTTTACTTCTCTGAACGTATTTATAACGGCTGCTTTGAGGTCTGTTACCTCTGACATCTGGGCTGTCTCAGAGATGGTTTCTGTTGCTTCTTCTTTCCCTCCCCCACCCCCTTGCATGGGCTACACTTTTTAGTTTCTCTGCATGTCTTGTAATTTTTTCTTGAAGTCTGGACATTTTAGGTGATATATTGTAGCAGCTCTGGAGACCGATACTCTCTCCCTCTCTGGTTTGTTTCTGTTGTTGCTCATGTGTTTGTTTAGTGACTTGGCTGAACTGTTTTAGCAAATTATATTTCTGCCTTAATATGAAGCCTCTGATGTTGCTCATCACAGAGCGTAGCTTTGAGGTTACACACAGTCACCCCGGGATGGTGGCTTTTAGCAGGGCTGTCTTTGATGCTCTCTTTCTCTAAAATCTCTATTAACCTTCTTGCCTTTGCTATTACTGCGTCTAGCTCTTGGCCTCCGCTCCTTTTCTTCTGATTGCTCTATTGTTGTTGACAATGCCCTGGGGGCGTATATTGCTCTGCCGTCTGATCCAGTTAGATTTGGGCACCTTCGCAGAGGTAGCTTTACAGGCAAGTCTTTGAGGTTTGTTCTGACCCAGGAAGGCTCTTCTTTGCTGTCTCTTACCCTGATTGCTTCTGGTAAACCAGCTGGCCTGGGATTTAGCTTGTTGCTCTAATGGAGCTGCTAGACTCCTCCTCATTGCTTGCCACCAAAATCTGCATTGCTTCTGTGAGCACTCCTAGGCTTGAAATTCTCCACACTCCATTTCAAATAAATTCAGTCTCTCTGGGAAGAGCTTTGGAGCTCTCCATTTGTATTAACTGCCTCTCATCCTAGGTAAAATCTCTGAATCATTTCTTCAGAGGTGAGGGCTGGGACAGTCACTTCTCTTGGAGTGACTGACTTAGGAGCGGGGCACTGTGTGATGATGGCAGCCTCAAGTCTTCTCGACTTGCTTCTCCTGGTATGGAACCTCCATCCTGAAACTGAACTGGAGAGAGGGCAATCAGGCCCCCATATTCTTAGCCTGCTGTGTCTGGGGTTAAGACTCTGATCTATGAGTGAGGACGAAGTGGAGGAAGTGAGCCCCTGATAGCTTGGCCATCTCTGCTTAGCCTCTGCCTCTTGGAGTTTGGGGAAATGCTAGCAGTCTGCCTTTCCCCATTAAATACTCTATCTCTCAACTGGGAACTTACTGGAGAGGGAGGCCCACTTTGTTCACACAACCTGCTCAGATTGGAGCTTCCATTGTCTTGTTGGGATGAAGAATGGGGGAAGGAAGCTCAAGTTTCATAGACTCTCCCAGTATTTACTGAGATCTAGTTCCTAAATAAATGTTTCTTTGTCTGCTATCCTCCCTTATGACAACTTCCAGAGACTTCTAGTGGTTGGCTTTAATGATTTTCACCAGTGATGGTTCTTTCCTGAGGAGTGGGTCCATGGCACTCCAAACCCTGCCATCCTGGAAGCCCCCTTTAGCTTTCACACAAGCTCAAGTCTTTGCCACTAAAAAAATTCTGTCCTGCTCTAACTTCTGCTCTATTTTTGTTTTCACTGTCAAAGTTCGAGTAAAATTCTATACTTCCTGTTTTCCAGCTTTCTCCTCAATCATTCTAAACAGGTTGTCCAGGCCCACTGGTCCTGAGGGAGCAGCTTAGATCCAGAGGTCACTGGTATCCCCACATCTCGACGTTCATCAAGTACTTGTCTCTTGTCTTATTTGATCTGTCAGTGGCATCCCAACACTGCTGACCCTTCCTATCTTCTCTTGGGTTCTGTGCCTTGGCACCCACTTGGATTGCCTCCTATGCCCATGGCTGCTTGCTCTTGGCCTCCTCCATTGGCATGTTCTCCACTTCCAGCCATTAAAGGGGATAGGCTGGTGATGGGTATTAAGGAGGGCACGTATTGTGTGGTGCACTGGGTGTTATATGCAAATAATGAATCATGGAACATTGCGTCAAAAACTGGGGATGTACTGTATGGTGACTAATATAACAAAATAAAAATTATTAAAAAAAATAAAGGGGTACAGATCCTCAAGGCTCTAGCATGGGCTCTGCCTTCGTTACCAATTGCTGAGAAACAAATCATCCCCAAACCCGGTAGCTTAGAAAACAAGCATTTATTATCCCATGGTTTCTCTGGATCAGGAATCCGGCTGTGGCTTCGCTAGATGTCTCTGGAGTGAAGTCTCCCAAAGCTGCAATTAAGGTATTGGCTGGGGCTGAATAATATTCTGAAAGCTTGACCAGAACTAGAATCCGCTCTCAATCTCCCTCATGTGCTTATTGGCAGGATTCATGTTTTCACAGGATGTTGGATTAAGGGCCTCAGTCCCTCCTAGGCTATTAGCCAGAGGCCTCCTTCAGGTCCTTGCCGTGAGGATCTATCCATAGGGAAGCTTACAACATGGTGGTTGACTTCCTTCAGAGTGAGCGATTGAGAGAGAGGGCACCCAAGATGGAAGCCAGTCTTTTTGTGACCTGATTTGGAAGTGACATCCCATCCCTTTTCCCATATTCTGTTTTTTAGAACGAGTCACTAGGTCTAGCCCACATTCAAGGGAAGTTTCACAAGGGCCTCAATACAGGAGGTGGGGATGACTGGGGCCATCTTAAAAGCTCCCTCCTACAGGCTCCCTTCTCTTCTCATTCTCTGCCCTCTTTCTAGACCACCTCAGACACATCGAGACTTTCATTACCAGCCACAAAGAAGAGGGAGATGATTCGCAAACTTATGTTTTCAGCCCAGGCCTTCCCTCTGACTTCCACGCTCACATCTCATTTGCCATTTCACTCCGATTTCTCAAAGGCTGCTCAAAAACACAATGTCTGAAACTGGACTCGTGGGTTTTCCCCAAACCTCGTCTTCCTGTGCGTTCATTCTGGTAGAGTGAAGCTGTGAGACAAGACTGTGTGTGGCTCAGCTCTCCTCCACAAGGTGTCCAGCTATCCTGCCATTCCTCCACATCTTGTCTTCATCCACATGGTCAACGCCGGCTCACTAGCCCATGTTCCTGTTCCAGGAAGTGAAGAGTAAGCAATGTCTCTTTTAAAGGCTGTGACCCGGGTAAAGTACATACCACTTCTACCCATACCCTGTGGACAGTCAGAGAGTAAGCTGCAGAGAGGGAGGCTGGACATGCCAGTCTCTAGTCATGCAGCCGTGATCCGAGTTAACACATGAGGGGACATATTACCGCCTAGACTGGGTTTCCCTCGGGGCAACGTTTGAGGCAGGGGCTTCTGTGCTCTTATTTTATTAAGGAACCAACTCCCAGGGAATAGGAGTAAGTCGCAGGCGAGTGGCACCGGAGGGAGGGAGAGATACGATGAGCGTGCGTATTATGAGTTGGCCAATCTGTAGGACGACTACTGTAAATTGTACAAACTGCTCCCGAGGACCAGCTCTCTGGGAGAGAATGCAGGAAGGATTTCTTCGCTGGCTTGTTTCCCATTGGTCAATAGTTCGTCCCCTGGGGTGCTGTCTTGCTTTTCTGAGTTGGCATGTCTGCAAGGATGTGGGCGTGAGGAGCTCAAGAGTGGGAGGCCAGGAGGCAGAGCATGGGCCGGAGATGAGGAGCTGCCAGACCACCTGCTTCAAGTTCATCAGAGCCCTTGCGGAGTGGGGACAAGGGCAGGGGAACTGGAGAAGATCTGAACCTGTGATAAGACTCCCATGCAATCTCTAAATAGAGAAGGAGAAAATAGATATCAGGGTTCACTTACCACTTCCTGCCGCACCCTGTTTCCATGAGTGACACCCCATTCATTTGGTTCCAGCAAGTGAGACACCTAAGACACACCCTGACATCTCCCTTTTCCCTATACCTAGATCCAATCCAAAATATCTCTGAAATCTGGTCACTTGTCTCCATTTTGACTACCACACTCTTAAAGCTTCTATCGTCTCTCGTGGGGACAAATGTCTTCTAACTGAACTCTTGTCCTTCTTCATACCCATTCTCCACCCACAGCCAGAGTGCCTTTTCTGTAACACCAACCAGATCTTGTCACCATGCCCTACAAATTAAAATCCTTTTACCACTCTCCACTGCTGGGAGGATAAAGGCAAAACTCCTCAAGTTGGCCCACAAAGTCCCATGTGGCCTGGCCCTTAGCCTCCTCTTGCAACACAGTCTCTACTGTCCTCACACGCCTACTTTTGGCCTCGGCTTTCCCAAGCTTCCGGCTGCCTCAGGACCTTTGCATGTGCTCTGCCCAGGGTTGGCTGTAATTGTTCATCATCCTTTTCTCCGACCTGTCTTCTCGTCTTGAAGCTCTCAGGGCAGTGATCGTTTCCTCAAGGGGAGTGTTTCTTGATTTTCCTGACTAGATCAAACCCTTCTTATATATGTATCTGGTCCTGGATTCTTCACTAGGCAGACTAAGTATGTATTTGGTATTTCAGGTATTAATGAAACAGAGTCACTCCTAATTTTTCATAACATGCTACTTAACTTTTCAAAAAGAAAATAACATCAAAGAAGTCATCATGGACAAGACAAGACTTTCTGGGGATTTCATTACACTTGTCTTTTTGTTGTTTGTTTGTTTTAATTTTAAATTGATTGTGGAGGAGATCGGGGTGCCTGGGTGGCATAGTCGTTAAGCGTCTGCCTTCGGCTCAGGGCGTGATCCCGGCGTTGTGGGATCGAGCCCCACATCAGGCTCCTCCGCTATGAGCCTGCTGCTTCCTCTCCCACTCCCCCTGCCTGTGTTCCCTCTCTCGCTGGCTGTCTCTCTCCATCAAATAAATAAATAAAATCTTAAAAAAAAATTGATTGTGGAGGAGATCATAGTCTTTTCTGTACTTGGAGCCTCTAAGTGTCAGACCCCAAAACTCTGGCTGTGGATATAACTCTCCTTCACTGCTTTTCACTGCTACAGTTTCACTTTTCATTATGTCAGTTAGCAGACGCTGGGCTTCCCCACTAGTCTCTGTTTTTCAAAGGTAGAGGGCTAGGTAGTGTTTGGGCTCATCCCCGAGCTTAGCACAGGATCCCCACACAGGAAAAGGCAACACTCATTCATTACGTGAGCCAGTCATGGGGAGCCTGGAGCTCCCACCCTGGCACGGCCACTGATTGGCTCTGTCCCCCATCCCCTCTGTGCCAAGTTCACCTGCCTTATCACAGCGGCTGCTGCCTGAGACATAGGAAAATCTTTCCAGAAAGAGAAAGAGGAAAAGAGAAAGAGCCCACACACCGTAGAAAAAATTATGTTTAGTTAAATTTCTATGTAGCCTCCAGGGTCCCTGGGCTTGGGTTGCAATAGCTTGGCGGGGTTCCAAATGAAGAATATTTCTATATTCATACTTCTTGCTCGGGCCCGCTCAGTTGTATGTCCATCTTTTTTCCATGTTAAAATTTGTGGGTGTAGCGGGAGACATTTCAGTACAAAGTCCGTCGAGACAAAAGGTTCAGACAAGAAGTTCTCAACAAGTCTTCGATGGCTACGTGAGCCAAATGGAGGCTGAGGGTGTTGTTGTGCAAGTTACCACAAGGTGGCGCTGGGTGCCCAGCAATGAGCGTCTTGCCTCCAGGGACTTCAGGACCAACTTTTTTCTTATCAGTTGTCAGTTTATTTTAAAAAGTTTCCTGAGTGTTTTTCTAGTCCATAATTTTCTTTAATCAGAGAGTTACATTTCCCCTTTTTATATGTCTTTACACGGTGACATGCTTGAGGAAGTGTCACGAATAACATCAAGGATGATTCAGTGTCTCTGGTTTTCACCCAAAGTGGAAATGACAAGAACATTTCGTTTCCTACATGAGTGTCATAATATGATATTGGATAATTACAGCGCGATGTAACCACATTTCAGGAGATAACATGTAGCTCGAAACGCTGTGCTGGGTGTAGGGACCTAGTGCTTGATTCTCCAGGACCCCGGGCCCCTGTGCTAGCTGGGAGCTAGGATCCACTTAGGCTCAGAATCATCAGCTGATTGGACTGTGGGTACGTCCCCTGTGCTAAGGATTCTTAGCACAACCCCACAGCTGGAAGATTCTGGGGTTGGCAATGCCAGATGCCGTGAGAGCCCAGAGGAAGGGGAGGTCTGGCTTACCTGAGCCCTCTGGGGACTCTCTGCCCCCAGGGCAAGGCAAGCCAGGGCTGGGAATCAGGCTCAGGGGAGGTCAAGGCTGAGTAGCAGCTCATCCCCACCAGATGTCAGCATCTCCCAGGTCACAAGCACACAGCAGCTACCAGCCGGGCCAGGGGACAGCTTGGGAGGCCGCCCTGTGCTCTGGTCTGGTAGTGACACTGCGGTCCAGTGCCTATTTCCATCTCCCCAACCACTCCTAGACCCCGAGCAGTCCCAGGGGCAGGAGATGCTGTAGTAACGGCTTCATGCCTCCTTGGCAAAGGCAGGTTGCCCCGGATCCCTGCGGTACCTGTGGAGCCCTGGCGCTCACGGGAAACCCAGCAGCGGAGCTCCGCGGCATCCAGAGGCAGCCTCTCTGCGGTCACATCAAGCTGGGGACCGTCCCACTGGCTGCCATCAAAACGCTGGGCAGCTACAGCAGGCAACTTTCATACCTCAAGAAACTAGGATAGAAAGTGCCATTAAAAAAGAACAAGAAAAAAAATAGGACTTCGCAGATTGTTTGAGATAATGAACTACATGCCGTACTGTTGACTGCAGACCTGGGAGCCAGCCATCCTGGGTTTGAATTCTCCTTCCAATACTGAGGAATCGCAGGGCTTAGACAAGTTTCTCGATGTCTTTGTGCCTCAGTTTCTGCATTTGTAAGCTGGGAATATTATCATTCCTCTTCATTTTCATTGACCCTTCCGGTCCCATGGGGTGATTGTGAGGATTTACGTAAGATCACTGTAATCGGCAATGTTTGCGGAGCAATTCTCTGCCGGGCATAGACCTAGTCTTTTGTCTCATGTCTCATGATTCTGACCACCACAGTGTGCTATTAGCCCATTGTAGAGTTAATGAAACTGAGGCTCGGAGGGATATAGTAGCAGAGCTAGGATTTGAAACCAGGTGTTTCAAGTGTTTTTCCCTCAGAGTTTACTCTCGTAATCAGTGCGAAGCACGTTTGCAGGTCTTGCAAATTATTCCATTGCTGTCATGGCCCTGTGAATGTTCGCCTGTGAGCCCTGATGGCAGCCCTCCGTCTCCTCTCTGTTACTCGTAAGCCAAGTGCTCCTGAGCCCGCGATGTAAGTTTCCGAACCTTGGTTTACTAATCTGTAAAATGGGAATCACAATGGAAACTATCTGATGAACTTTTAAACAAAAATAAAAGAAAATTTTAATGACAGTTACGTTGGGGAAGCGTTTAGAGGTGCTTCTGCAGTGCCTGACAACGTTACCTATCAGGATGTGATAAGCTTTAACCTGTTACTAGAAGTCGTGTTTACTTGGCACCCTAACCTAGGAAGAAGAAATCACATCCTTCTTGGGTTGTGCCGTTCGACCCCCCCCCCAAAAAAAAATTCTGAGTCCTCCCCTTAATACAGAACTTCGGTCTGGACAACTGCATTTACTTCCCCTTTCGAACCCCCCACCGAGGTGCCTCTGGAGTGGGCGTCTTAAAGCTTAGAGCTGATTTCTAGCTCAGTGCTGTCCAGCAGGAACATGATATGTAAGTACATATATATTCAAAAATTTTCTAATAGCCACATTAATAAAGTAAAAGAAACAAGTAAAATTCATTTTAATAACATATTTTGTTTACCCCAATTATTCAAAATATTATCATTTGGACAAGTAATCAATATAAAGAACTGCTAATGAGATGTCTTACGTTGTCTTTGTGCAGAGTCTGTCCAGCCCAGCAAGTGTTTTATGCCCGTAGCTCTTCCCCACGGGTCCTGACCACGTTGCATGGGCTCAGTAGCCACCTTTGCTGAGCAGAGAACACACAGGACAGCACAGGTTGAGCTTTTCCGTGTCACTTCATTTATTTGTTTTTTTAAAGATTTGATTAATTAATTTATTTGACAGAGAGAGAGCACAAGCAGGGCGAGCTGCAGAGGGAGGAGCAGGCTCCCTGATGAGCAGGGAGCCCGATGTGGGGCTCCATCCCAGGACCCCGGGATCGTGACCTGAGCCGAAGGCAGACGCTTAACTGACTGAAACACCCAGGCTCCCTTCGGTGCCACTTTAATGGCAGCGGAATGGTGCTTGGCTTTTCCAGCTGTATCTAACCTCAGCCCCAAGATGTTTTGCAGAGACGCAAAATGAAGAAAGAAACGCTTCGTTTTACATCTCTGCACTTTTGCCTTGTCTTCTGCCTACGTGCCCCCCGCCCCCGTGTTGCGTACTTTACCTCGTGTCGAATCTTCACACCGACCCCATTAGGTACATATTCTATCACCTCCCATTTTACAGATGAGAAAACCGAGCCTTGAAATGGCTCCTTTACCCATGGCAACGTGACTTGTGGGCGGTAGCACTGTGCTCTGAACCCCTCTGCTCTATTGACGTGACCCTGGTGAATGAGCAGTGCTGTATTTGGTTGGAGTGGGAATGGGCTCCCAGGGGCAGGAGTGAGTGTCTGGTCAGCAGAGGTATTCAAGAAGCCCCTAGATGGCCCTCAGACTGGGGTGCAATAGAGGAGATCTCCATGCTGGGTTGGAGCAGGGAGGCAAGTTGGTGATGCTCTTTGCAGTCGTGGGGGGTCCAGGAAGTCTTCCTGCTCCCGGGGAGGCTGTGGTCCGGGCAGCAGGGATGGGGAGCCATTATCTCCAGTGCCTGCTCTGGCCCCAGGGTGGAGGGCTTGACTTCCTCCTCTAGTGGTCGTGGGGGGTCCTTCCCCAAGCTCCAGATCCCTTGTGCAGCCGATGGGCTGCTGGCGTTGGTCTTCTCCCCTGCAGGGCTGGCTCCACATCCTCCCATTGTCAGTGCTGATACAGTAGCTCATTAATTTAGACTCACTGTAAATATTTTTGGAAACACCCTGTTGCTCTCCTGAAGACTGGTAGGGCTGGGTGTGAGCGGGGCCAGGGTCCTGTCCACCTCTTCCTGACCTCCTTCCGGCCTCCGCTCTGTTTCCTGTCCTAGCTGCCTCCTGCCCAAGCCCTCTTGTCAGGCTAACAAAGGCGAGTGAGCTCCAAGGAGAAAGGCTTCCTCTGGACTTGATCTTTAGGGATGGGAGGGGAAGGCCGAGTGGCACGGGGGACGGTGGGTCTGACCCGGTGGGGACACCTGGATGACTTCCCTTCTCCCCCGTGGGCCTCCCTTTCCTCCTCAGCAAGGCTCAGTGTGTGCAACGGACGACTGGCGCGAGCCTTTGCACCGGCAGAGCCGCTTGGCTTGCTCTCCCTTCTCCCCCAGCGGTGAGCTGTCATTTTGGAAGGATTCTGTTTCTCTAATCCACTCTGCTTGTGAAATTATAATTAATTCATATTCTCAGTTCTTACTCATCAAAGCCGTCCTGAGCACCCGGGAGGAACCAGGCCACCAAAACGGGTTGTGAAAATCCAAGCCTGTGGGCCTTGACATTTAGAGAGGGCCGTCTTATGAAGGGGTGGGGGGTGCGCCATTTCCAAAAGGTTTGATGAAATGCTGATCCTGCCCGCACGTGACCTCCTTGCCCCCCACCCCATTACTGTCTTCTGGGGCTTCAGCTTGGGTGTGTGGGGGGTCAATGGCCTAGAGAAAGGATCCCCACACATTTACTGGAGGTCACACCTTGTATAGGGAGGTGTGCTAAATAATGGGGGGGGCAATATCAGGTGGGGGGTGAGTGGGTGGCTGAGGAGATAAGAAAGGCTTTCAGGGGCGCCTGGGTGGCACAGCGGTTAAGCGTCTGCCTTCGGCTCAGGGCGTGATCCCGGCGTTATGGGATCGAGCCCCACATCAGGCTCCTCCGCTTTGAGCCTGCTTCTTCCTCTCCCACTCCCCCTGCTTGTGTTCCCTCTCTCGCTGGCTGTCTCTATCCTGTCGAATAAATAAATAAAATCTTAAAAAAAAAAAAAAAAGAAAGGCTTTCAGATCCCAGTTACTCACAGCCTAATAAACAACCCATTAGGTGGGACTTGGTGCCATGGCAGGGAGAACGGATTCTGACCTCATTTTGCCTCCCTGTCCTAACCCCGTTAGCAAGAAATCCACTTTTCCAAGCACCTGTGGGAGCCACGGCCACAGTTCCCAGAATCACCAGCTGGTTCAATGTCCTCATGTACGTGTAAGGGACACTGAGGCTCAGAGAGGGCAGAGCCTCGTGCAGGGTCACACAGCAAACGGTTAGTTCAGATTTTAGCTAGAAGGTCAGCCACTCCAAGTAGGCCCTCTTCTGGGGGTCCACCCTGTCTGCCGTTGATCCTAAGTCACGGCCAGGTGAGCTTGCTCTGCCGCTCTTCTCACTATCTGATCGTTGACTCTTTCGTCTTGGGCTCGTTGGTCTGCTCTCTACCTCTAGTGCGTATGTGCAGGGAACCAGGGACGTGGGCTGAGCTGGTCACACAATTCAGTGCATGCCGAGGGTCTCGGCTGGAGTCTGGCTTATAGTAGCTGCTCAATAAATATTTGCAGGATGAATGAATTAGTAGACAGGATGGGACTGGAACTTACATGTCCTGGTGCTTGGGCCAGCAGGTTTTCCTGCATTTGCTGTCCCCAGAGCCCCGGGTGTCCTCGGTGTTTGGAGTGCGCCTGGGAGTTTGAAGTACACCAAATGGCCAGGGGAGAAGGGACTGCTGAGGGGCTGGAGGGTGTGGTTCTGCTTTAATTGTCAGAGGCAGCTGGCCATTTGGTTTTGCTCAGATAAGCCGCTAAGGTAGGGCTTGTGAGTGAGTGTGTGTGCGTGAGTGTGCACAGGGCTGGGACGGGGAAGGGGGCGTTGTGTGGCTGAAGAAAGGGGAAAGGAATCCCACAGTGGGCTGGGCAGCCCAGTTTCATCCCCATCCCGGTCCTTCCCTCCCCTTCCCCTCAGATAACACCACCAGCTGTTCAGGACAGCTGTGCTTTCTCTTGGGAAGGGGAGAAAAGGCCCTGTGGCCCTGGGTGAGTTCAAAGCAGACCTGTGAAGTGAGGGGGCTGGAGCGGGGCTGGGGGAGGAGGTGAGAAGTCAGCAAGGGGCAGAGAAAGACAGCTTGCACTTTGATGTCCCCCACCCAGAGCCTGGGGCAAGGTCTGGGCAGGTCCCTGCAGACCGGAGGCTTTGCGCTTTCTCCCTCATCCCAAGCCCTTGGAGAGATCCAGTTCCAGTGAACCACCCTTTCCTGTCCCTCTAAGCAGGAGGCTTATCCAGTCCCTGACCCCAGCATACACTGGCTCCCGAAAGCGTGCCCACACCAATGCACACTTGTACCCACAGCACAACAGCCCTGCCCGTGAGTGCACAGCCACACACACAGTCACGGGCGTGGGGCCAAGCCAGTCTCCATTTCTAGGCCAGGAACAAACCCAGGGGCAGGGTGGGTGAGGGCTATTGAATCGCTGACTCCAGAGGTCCCCCAGCAGTCTGGACTCTCCTCAAAGGGACCCGCAGCAGGGCTGGGGTGCTGCTCTGACAGGAGCCGTTCATGCCAGGCTCCTCACAATACCCTGAAGAAATCACCCGGGAAAGGGCCAAGTGTCCGGGGAAACCGGTCAGCCTCTCCAGGGCAGGCCAGCCCGGGGGACCCTGCCAACAGCCCTGCCCGAGCTGCGGCCTTGCCAGATGGCTCAGGGCTGATTATTCCGGATCAATGTAGCAAAAACGTTGCCCCTGTTAAGGCTAGGAGAGCAGCCCTGGAGGGAAGACCCAGCCTTTCCTGTCTTTTCTTGAGTGCGTGTTCCTACAGCTTTCATTCAACAGGCATTTACCAGGCTCCAGCTTGAGGTGGGGGAGGGGGTGACCAAAATGAAAGCAGGTGTCTGTCCAGGTGTGCTCTGTCTGGCAAGGAATTCCTTCGGAGCCCTGGGGGCCCGTGAGATCAGCCTTCAGCTATTGGTCCCCTTCACTAAACATTTGTCTTCTGTGTTGGATGGACGGGGATCTTGGGTGCCAGGCCGTGTGAGCAGTGAGGCTGGCTGATTCTGCTCGTTTCGGGCTGCCATTGCTGGGGGCACTCAGGCCACAGATAGTATCTGTACTTCACCCAGTCCAGCCTTAATTAGTAGCCCCCTCCCAGTCTTGGCCCCCAATTCCCTCCCATTTCAACTAGTCTGGTTCCTCTGGTGAGATGAACCACTTCTTATTCCCTCAGAGGCAGAGAGTCTGGCGGCCAGAGGACTAAAGACATGGGGCCCATACCTCTCCCACGGGGTCTCTATCCTGCTCAGGATCCAAGTGGGAACGGCTTGGGGGAGAGACCTGATTTTGGGAACACTCCAAGCTCACTGGCTCTCCTTCTATGTTCCTAGCTGCAAAGGGCCCTGGTGCCTACATCTTTCTGGGAGAGCCAGAGAAGATCTGGATTACCTGGGGGCCTTGTACTTGGCCTTTATCCTGGAAGGTTCTGAGCAGTCAATCTAATTCGTAACAGGTGCCATCAATTGTGACCTGACCTGAGACAAACTGGTTCCTGCACACCTCTCCAGTCCCTTTTGACAGGTCAAGGCTAAGGTAATCTGACATGGTTGAAGGTTAACCATTTTCACCCAAGCTTCCTGCCATATTAATGAAAGCCATTCTGCCACCTGCACAGACTTCTATCAGAGGAACATGCTGGAGCACGCGGGCCCCAAACAGTTCCTACCCTGGGTACTATGAGGTCCGGGAGGCTCCTGTTCTGGGTCCTAACCACCATTTTGCAGACTTCCAAGATTCCAGAGGCTGGGTCCTGTTAGCTTGCCTGGGCCTCGGGTGCCCAGGAATCCCCTTTGGGAACGGCCGTCCACAGGGCAGTTTCTGGATCTGGTTATGGTGCCAATCTTAAGGGTACAGACTACTGCCTGGCCAGGGTTCTCATAACCTCTCAATCGGGGGAGTGGGGGAGTGGGGAGGATCTCTAAAATATTTTCATCAATCTTTAAAAAATTTCACTCAAGAGAGCTTCTTTTAGAGTAAATGACAGGTGTCCTAGTGCTAGCCTACATTTCTATAATGCTCAGCAGATGACAAACCCCCAATCTAGAAAGGGCTGGAGTTTCCTTTTTCTTTTCTTTCTTTCTTTTTTTTGGGGGGCGGGGAGGAGAACTTAGAGGGTGAGCGCATGTGCGCAAGCCTTGGTTCAAATTCTGGCTCTGACAATTAAGTAGCTGAGTGACCTTGGCCGAGTTACTTCACTTCCCCGTGCCTTTGTTTCCTTGTCTGTAAGTGGAGATTAGTAAGGGAGCCTACTTCCGAAAGCCGCTGTGCCAGTTAAAAGAGATAGTAAGCACATATAAGATGTAGAAGACTCTTAACCAGGTCCTTACGGGTATTTGAGTTTGAGGCCCTGGCTTTAAGACCCCTGCAGAAGGTTTCCTGACCAACCCTCCTTCGAGACAAGGGATTCTGGTTTTATAAGCCCTTTGCTTTGGATGGAGCTATGACTTATGTCCTCATTTCGTCCCATCTTATCCCTGCCCAACCTTAGACGGACTTCTCTACTCTTAGGGGGTATATTTAAAAATCACGTCTTGTGTATCCTTCCCTCTTCCTGCTCAAAGGTCCTGGAAAGATGAGCAGACAGGGCAAAGTGAGTTTGTGTGGGACTGTGCCCACAGCAGCCCCTCAGTGGCCGCCCCCTTTCTCTGCCTCCTGCCCTGGCTGCATGGTCTCCTAGAGACATGGTCCCCAAAGACTGAAATGCACTTAGGTTCTTAGCACATACGGCCGGTTCTTTTCACTCGCTCCCCCGTTCATCCATCCATTTACTCACTCAATCATTTAGTGATTACCTACTATCTGGCAAGCACCTCAGGTGCTTGGAGAAGAAGAAAAGCAAACAACAGAATGGTAACGAGACTCATCCTATGACTTTGAGCAAGACATTTGCCTCGTTAGGCCTCAGTTTCCCCACAGATTTAATGACTCGATTTAATGACTTTTGTCTGGGTTTTCTTTCTCCTGGGACGTTGTCCTTAACCCTCTAAACCTTCCTAGGCCGCCTGCAAACTGCAGTCTGCCAACTGCTTATGAATTCTAGAGAAATCCCCTTAACCGTGTCTGTAAACCATGAAAGTTCCCAGAGAGGGGGTCAAAGTGGAGGAGTAAAGGAGGATGACCGTGAAGGGAGGAGTGAAGTCTGGTCTGGGTGGGGGCTGGGAGGGCAGGAAGGGAGGGTGGGGGCCAGACCCGAGGGGACAGACCGGCCTGCCAGGAGGGCTTGCCAGATGGTCAGAGCATCCTGCGAAATCTCACACCCTCCTTGCCCCCCACCCGTCCAGGCTCCAGCTTCAGCTGGATTTCAATCTGCATAATTTGCCCCATTTAGAGTGGATGGGAGGGGGTGAGAGTGAGATGGTGGGGAGGACTGGGGAAGGGGTGCTCCAAAGGCCAGAGGAAACCAGGGATAGAGGCTGGGGAGAAGGTGGGTGGTAGCCAGAGGGTGAAGGCGGGGCCGGGAGGAGAGCAAGCTGCTGCAAACCCCAGATAATACTCTGCCCAGCACAGCAGGGCTCAGTTTGGTCCACTTGCCCAGGGAGAAGAAGGAGAAAGAAAGAAAAAAACAAGTGGGCTGTAACTTAAAGATCTTAAGACTCCCAAGTGAGGGGTTGGTCTGGAGGTGGGAGGAGGGAGTGACCAGACAAGGAGGAGACAGAGACTCAGGAGGGCGCAAGGAAGTGTCTTAGCGGAGGCCAGGACAAGGCAGGAGAGGGTGGAGGGAAGTCTGCAGGAGTCCGCATCCTCCAGAATCCGGAGGCAGCTCCTCCCGCTTGCTGGGAAGGGCTCTGGACACCCTCAGCCCTTCTCACCCGCCCCCTGAGGCTCCCGCCAGAAGCTCGGGGCCCTCGCGGAGCTGGTGCCACAGCCCCGGAGCTGGTACCCGGGGCCCCCCTGCCCGTCTTCTCTCCGCTGCCCGGCATGGAGGAGGCTGGCGATTTCGACAGCTACTATGGGGCCGACAACCAGTCTGAGTGCGAGTACACGGACTGGAAGTCCTCGGGGGCCCTCATCCCTGCCATCTACGTGCTGGTCTTCCTCCTGGGCACCACGGGCAACGGCCTGGTGCTCTGGACCGTGTTTCGCAGCAGCCGCGAGAAGAGACGCTCCGCGGACATCTTCATCGCCAGCCTGGCCGTGGCCGACCTGACTTTCGTGGTGACGCTGCCGCTGTGGGCCACCTACACGTACCGGGACTATGACTGGCCCTTCGGCACCTTCGCCTGCAAGCTCAGCAGCTACGTCATCTTCGTCAACATGTACGCCAGCGTCTTCTGCCTCACCGGGCTCAGCTTCGACCGCTACCTGGCCATCGTGAGGCCCGTGGCCAACGCGCGGCTGCGGCTGCGGGTCAGCGGGGCCGCGGCCACGGCCGTCCTGTGGGTGCTGGCTGCCCTCCTGGCCGTGCCGGTCATGGTGTTCCGCTCCACCGGGGACCTGGAGAACAGCACCAAGGTGCAGTGCTACATGGACTACTCCATGGTGGCTACCTCCAGCTCGGAGTGGGCCTGGGAGGTGGGCCTGGGGGTCTCGTCCACCGCCGTGGGCTTCGTGGTGCCCTTCACCGTCATGCTCACCTGCTACTTCTTCATCGCCCAGACCATCGCCGGCCACTTCCGCAAGGAGCGCATCGAGGGGCTGCGGAAGCGGCGCCGGCTGCTCAGCATCATCGTGGTGCTGGTGGTGACCTTCGCGCTCTGCTGGATGCCCTACCACCTGGTGAAGACGCTCTACATGCTGGGCAGCCTGCTGCACTGGCCCTGCGACTTCGACATCTTCCTCATGAACGTCTTCCCCTACTGCACCTGCGTCAGCTACGTCAACAGCTGCCTCAACCCCTTCCTCTACGCCTTCTTCGACCCCCGCTTCCGCCAGGCCTGCACCTCCGTGCTCTGCTGCGGCCGGAGCGGGTGCGGGGGTGCCTCGCACGGCAGCAGTGGGGAGAAGTCGGCCAGCTACTCCTCCGGCCACAGCCAGGGGCCCGGGCCCAACTCCGGGAAGGGTGCAGAGCAGATGCATGAGAAGTCCATCCCCTACAGCCAAGAGACCCTGGTGGTGGACTAGGGTGGGGGTCCGAGAGGAGCCCGGTGCCCTCCGCCCTGCCCCCGCCTTTGCCCTTGCTCTCTCAGAGTCAGGTAGCATGATAGCACCTTCTCCCTTGCACTTGACCCTTTTCCCTTCTCCCTGCCCCCCTGCCCCCTCTTGTCCTCCTTCCTCCTTGAGTCTTGTTCAGACGTTTGCGGTTTAGTGGAAGGAGACTGAGCCCTGAGGACTCCTGCTTGGCCTTTTTGTATCTGTGAGACGGACCTGGCACGAGACTCTTAACCTCTCTGAGCCTCAGTTTCCCCATTTGTACAAAACAGGGGAAGTCAGGCTGTCTAAACTGAAGCCTGTTGCCCCCACTCCTTTTCTTGGATCGCCAGCTTTTTCTTTTCCCTCCTTTCTTCCTAATGTCCTCTCTCCTCTCTCTGCCCCTGCTTTCCCTTCTATCTGCACTTTCCACTCTGAATCCGCACCTGCTGGCTCCAACCCCCTCTCCCATAGCACACTCCTCCCTCAATCCCTCCTTCCTTTCACCTCCTGGTTCTGCAGGGCTCCTAAGGGTTAAGAATCCTGCAGCTTGCACACATGGCCCCTGCTCCAGCTCTGTCGGGCTCCCTGACAGTGCAGCAGGGATCGGGGCTGGCTTGGGAGGGCTGGTGTCAGCCAAGTTAGCTCCAGGCTCTGCAGCTGGGAGCTGCGGAACTTTCCTGCAAACTGGGTCAGTTCACTGTCGTTTCAGGCACTAAGGATCCCAGAAAGGGGGCCTCCCCTCCTGCAGCCCCTCCCTGATGCCAATTAGATGTACTTTTTGCAGATTTTCTTAGACCCTCTCTTCAGCCTCTATTTCCTGTGGCAATCAGAAGGCTACGGGTTGGTGAAGGGACAGCGGGCTCCTTGGTGTCATTATACCAGTGGGGAGTTGGGAAGGGAACATCGAGGAAGAAGGGAGTCCGTATTTAGTCTACATGCTGCTTGGCTTCCCTCTCCAATTCCTCACCCCTCCAGCCTCCTCCCGAACTGTGAGCTGCAGTCCTCTGTATCACAGCCTGGCGTCCACAGGCAGGACACTTTTCTTAGGCACTGATGCTGCTGGGTGCCAAGAATTATGTGTGTGCGTGCGTGTGTGTGTGTGTACGTGTGTGTGTACACGTGTGTATACCTGGATGAAAGTCACTCGTCACTTGGGTGAACTACCCCCCTACTCTCTACCACTTCTCCACTCTTCACACAATATCCTTGAGGGAAGAGGGACATATTGAGGCAATATAGAGTAAAATGAGTCCACCCCGCCCCCACTGGATTTGGGGGCTCTGACGGCTGGTCCGTGCCTAAGAGAGAAGTCTATGCTAGTGCTGGGGCCCCTCTGGGGAGATCTGTTCCCCAAGGCCTGGGGAAACCCGGTGTGCTGGGTCCCACCCTTCCTAGTTCCATGAGGGAAGCAGGAGGGGGTAAGAGCTTCCCTCGGCCCCTTCCCCACGCCTCCCCACCCTGCTCTGAGTTTATGAGTGTGTTTCTTGCCACTCTCCCTTTTTCCAGGGCCTGTGGCCCTCTCCCTGAGGAGGCTGCCTTCTTGCCTGGGGTGAAAAGCACTGGGTGGGTTTTTCCTCACCTCGCCATCAGGATGGGACCCCTTGGCCTCCCCTGCTGGGCTGGGGGGCTGGGCACCGTGACGGGAGTAGCTGCAGCAGGGCTGAGGGCCTGACTTCACGCCACCATCGAGGCCTCAAGGACAAAATTGATGGCGGGGCCTTTGTCAGCTGGGGGCAGGGGTGTGTATGTTCCAGGTTTTGTTCTTGGATGACTCCGGATAAGACGTGAAGGACAAGATTTGCGCCAGGGAGGCAGGAAGAGCCCAGCTTGGTGTAAATGGAGAGCTTGACCATCCCGGGGATGGCGCCAGCTCTGGGAGCAGAGGGAGGAGGAGAAAGGAAGAGGCCCCTCTCAGCTTAGTCTCCCCCTCACAGGCCAGAATCTTCCACAGACTCACTTTCGCAGCCCAGCGCTGTCCTCAAAGCATGTGGTCAAGGCTGGAGGAAGCTTCTAGAAGGGAAGCTTCCACGGTGACCCCAGAGACCTCTTGCCTGGAACTCATTGGTGGCCCTGGATAGAGGGTGGAGGCTCCCTCGTCCCCTACCAGCCCCTTCTTTGGAACGTCTCTGCTATATATTTTTTTTTTCTGACACTGTTAGTCACTGCGGTTCATTCAATAAATCTGTTTTGTGTAACTACTGTGTCCAAAGCCTCTTCTCACACAAAAGTCTTGGGAGGAGGAATGGCCCCCCGTTTGCAACTGTTCCAGTGGGAGGTGGCGTGGGCTGAGGGGACACAGGAGGAAAGAAGGAGCTGATGGGAGTCAGGTGGGACACTGGAAAGGGAGCGGGGGAGGCGGGCAGAACACGGAGCAGTAGACACGGGGCAGAGCACGGGTGGGGAGTGAGACCGGGGGAAGCACAGGGAGTAAGGGAGGCGTGGGGGGAAGCAGGTCTGTTTTTGCGCTCTGAAGACCTGTGGGACAAAATGGGCACACATGTTGGAGTCCAGAGCACAGGCGTGTTGGAAATGCTAGCATTCATTTGTCCCGTGAGCGTCCACTCAGTTTAGATCAGAAGTTCGGGTGCCCGGCCCCCGGTCAGTCACTCCGGACGTCTGCAAGTACCCATTCCTGAGCGGCACCCCCAGACCTAAGCGATCCGAATCTCCTGGGCTCACCCTGGATGTTCATAACTGCTGAGAACTCCTCAGGTGATTTCTAGGGGGGCCAGGTTTGGGGATGTCCCCACCCACACAGATCCTGTGGATGAGTGAAGGTGGGCACAAAAGACCAGCGCGTCAGAGACAAAGGAAACCGGGCTCTGGATGGTCGTTGATTTTAGGAAGGAAGAGTCTGAAACCATCCTTGGGGGGAAGCGCTCAGTGCAGAGGTGTTCATGATCTCCGGTGAAGATTTCGGGCACCAACCGTGTCTGCAGACGACACGAAAGCAATCACCGCCGCAGAATGGGGAGGAACGAGGAGCCCAGGGTTACTGGGGTTCACCACGGTGCGTGCTGAGCTTCTAAACCTTATCTCATCTAATCCTTGCCATGCTCTGAGTGCGGGTGCTCACCTCAGTTTGCTGGTCAGGAAGCCAAGGCTCAGACAGGGCAGTCATGTACCTTAAGCAAGGTCACACATCTAGTACGTGCAAGAATGAGGCCTGGGACAGCTGAGTCTGTCCACTCCCAAAGCCCATGCTCTTGGTCACTGTCTCTCCCAGAGGACAAGTGAGGCAGTGCCAGGTGCTCGGGGAGAGTGAGGCCTCATCTGTAAGGTGCTGGCACAGGGGGAAGTGCTCAGTGCACAGGGACCAGGTCAGGATGGGGAGGGGAGAGGAATGGTGCGGAATGCATGAGAGAGAGACAGAGAGACAGAGAGACAGAGACAGAGAGACAGAGTGACAGAGACAGAGAGACAGAAAGAGAGACAGAGACAGAGAGAGACAGAGCAACAGAGACAGAGACAGAGAAAGAGAGACAGAGATGGAGAGACAGGGACACTGTGAGACAGAGTGACAGAGACAGACAGAGATAGAGACATAGAGATAGAGACAGAGACAGAGAAAGAGACAGAGAGACAGAGAGAGACAGAGACAGAGAGAGGGGAGAGACGGACACAGAAAAAGAGAGAGACAGAGGCAGAGAGACAGAAAGAGACAGAGACAGACACAGAGAATGTGGGGGGGGGGGGCGCAGTGAGGAGCAGGGGTTGGGAGGAGGGAGGGAGCTGGAGGACGGTGTGTTGGTGCTTGTGTTCAGTCTTTGGAAGAGCACCAGGGAAAACCAGGCAGGAATTTACAACTACAACAACAAGCTATTTGAGCTTTTTTTTTTTTTTTTTTTTGCAGATGCTGTAAAAAAAACTTCACCAACCCTCCAGGGATATTTGAGGTAAGTTATCCAAAAAATTGTAAGATTATAGAGCAGTTAATAATTCATTCATCCACACATTTCTTCATTTCTTCAGGCACTCGCCCACTGGGGCTGTTCAGCCCGTCCTTATTTCCTACCCCGATGCCAAGCAGCGGGGTGGGCAGGGGATCAAAGGGGGAACAGGGCTGCGTGGGCTCCGGGCTGGTGGAGACAGTGAGGGGGCCGAGTCATCAGCACTCTAAGGAGGGCGCACACAAGGTGTTTGGAGGGCCTAATGCAGGCAGTGGATTGAGTCCAGCCGGGGCGTCAGGGCCGAGCTCGGAGAGCGCCTGCGGGGCTGGTGGGGCCTATGCTGGGGGAAGGCTCTGTGCAGAGGAATTACCCGGAGAAGAGAAGGAGCACAGCCCCGCTGAGGAAGCCAAACGCCCCTCATCTGTGCTTTCTGCCCGCCCCCCCCCCCCCCCCCCGGCCAGCTCTGGGAGGGGACCCAGGCAGAGGCACCGAGACACACTTGCCCAGGTCTCAGAGAGTGGATGACAGCAGATTGGGGCCTGGGACTATTGTCCAGGTCTTTTGACAACTTGGGGGCCAGGTATTTTTTTAGGGGATGACTTCCTGTTTCCCCCTGCCTGGCCTTGAACTATTATCCTTCAAGATATATGCCAGGGTCTCCTAGACAGAGGCTGGGAGTTCTGGTCCTCTCTCACTGCGCTTTTTGGAGGTAGAGGCACACGGGGCTGAGGGGTCCCTTGGGAAGACCCTCCCCAAAAGCCAGGAAGGCACAGCATGGCAGGACCTAGATGTGACGTCTGCCCTTCTCAGCTGGCACCCCTCGGTCTCAGCTCCAGGCAGTTGGAAGCTTGCAGGGCTTGGTGCAGCCGGTGCCGCTCTTGTGAATTATTGCCCACAACTTAGAAATGTTGTGAGCAATGTTGGAGACAATTACAAAGGAAACTTTAAATCAAGTTGACCATAAAGGAGATTCAGAGACCTTGGGCTGACTAGTTACAGCGAGATTGCAAGAGTCTCAAGCAATGGTCATTGATTTATTCACTCCACAAACTTTTTGTTCAGTGCCTCCTCTGTGCCTGGGCTGTCTGAGGGGCTGGAGATACTGAGAGGAGCCTGACACCGTCATCCCTGCCATCATGGAGCAATGGAGAGCCTTCCCTTCCCATTGAATAGGTGGGGAAATGAAGGTCTGTGGAGGGTGATGATTTATAAACACAGTCAGACGGGGCGGGGGGGGGTGGATGGCAGAGATGGGCTAGAACTCCTGCTTCCCACCGCCAGGCCAGAGCATGTCTCATGGCTCCAGGTTTAGAAAAGACGGAATGTCTTTCATCAAGAATGTGAAGAGCATGGGGCGTCTGGGTGGCTCAGTCGGTGAAGCGTCTGCCTTCGGCTCAGGTCATGATCCCAGGGTCCTGGTATCGAACCCCACGTCAGGCTCCCTGCTCAGTGGAGAGCCTGCTTCTCTCTCTCCCTCTGCCCCCCACTTCATGTTCTCTCTCTTTCTAGCTCAAATAAGTAAATAAAATGTTTTTTAAAAAATCTTAAAAAAAAAAAGAACATAGAGAGCAACGGGAGAGGGTCAGAATGATGGGGTGCCAGCCAGGCAGGGGGAGGGCACAAAGGAGCTCGAGGGTGATTATCTACATTTTTTTAAAAAAAATATTTTATTTATTTATTTGACAGAGATAGAGACAGCCAGCAAGAGAGGGAACACAAGCAGGGGGAGTGGGAGAGGAAGAAGCAGGCTCATAGCAGAGGAGCCTGATGTGGGGCTCGATCCCGAACCGCCGGGATCACACCCTGAGCTGAAGGCAGACGCTTAACTGCTGTGCCACCCAGGCGCCCCGATTATCTGTATTTTTGTTACTACACCTTTTATTTTAGATTTACACAAACATTGCTAATCTAATACAGAGTTCCCCAATATTCCACATCTAGTTTCCTTTATTACTAACATCTTACATTAGCGTGACACCTTTGTCTCCATTAGTGAGCCAGTGTGGTACATTACTATTGGCTAAGTCCGTATTGTGTTCAGACTCCTTCACTTCTTACCTAATGTCCTTTCTCTGTTCTGAGGCTCCCATCCAGGATACCTCACTGCATTTAGCCATCGTGTCTCCGGAGGCTCCTCTTGGCTCTGACAGTTCCTCAGACTTTGTTTTTGATAACCCTGACAGTTTTGAGGAACGCCGATCCAATATTTTGTTCCAGGTACTTTTTAAAAGAATATATTTTTATTTCCATATACCAGGCACACGCTGGATGATAAGGATAGAGCAAGAAATAATGTCCGAGGGATTCCGGCTCTGTTGGAGCTTAATGATGAATAATAGCATCGTTGCAAGGGACAGACAGGATGTGGTGGGGGTGCACAGCCACTTTCGGGTGCACACCGCAGAGCGATCACAGGCAGGGTTGATATCCTGGCTGAAGTCACAGGTTTATCACTGGGTCTATTAGGCTTTAAGTGTCTGGTGTTGTCTCCCACCTCCAAAGTCACCCCAGGACTTATTTTCTTGCCTGAATGACTGCAAACCTGGTGATGTGAGAGAGAGACAATATTTGTGTTCAATGGATATCTTGCCCTATGTCGTTTCGTACTTTATTATTTAGCCATATGGTCCATGTCTTGCCTACTCAAGGCTGCCTCCTGCGTGGACAGAGGATAATCAGAAATGGATTCCCCAAACCTGCTTGAACTACCTTACTTGGCCAGCATGCTGTTCCTCCTCTTCACGTCCTCCCGAGCACTGGGACTTGGCCTCGTGGTAATAGTTCTGTGGGCTGGTCTGTCTCCTCTGCCCTATGGGGAGCTGCTCTAAGTCAGGCGCCGTGTTTACATATCTCTGTAGGACCAGTGCCTGGAACGTGGCAGGTGCTCAAAGGGTATTTGTTGGAACGATTGAACTACTGGATAAAGAAAGGGCAGGAGGAAAGGTGAGAAAAACTGATTTTTGCTTGATCAGTTAATGGCTTTTAAAAGAGCCCAGAAAGATGAAGTTAAAGACTGGTACCAGAAGAGATAGACTGGGATTGATGAGCATTAAGATTCCTAACCACTGACTCAGACCAAATAGCACGGTCCTCTTAGAGTTGTGGCTTGGGAACCACAGAGTCAGAACCCAGGGGGCACTTCTGATATTCTTGTAAGTAGGACCCCTCGAGTTATAGCACTGAAACACTTTGCTCAGTGTTTGTGCTGGGAACTGTCTTCAAGTTTCTTTGGTTGGATGATGTTGTGCAAGGCTGGTTGGCTTCCTGGGGAAGTTATCAGTGAGCCAACTGGAGCCGGCACTGAGTCAAACAGGTTCTGGGAATCTATGCCTGGACATCCACTGTTCATGGAGGAAGGGCTCATGATGGTGGGGATGTACCGATTGAATGAACAATCAAACTTTGGACTTCCCCCTTTATAAAAATACTCAGGGAAAACTTCTATTCCGGTCTCTGAGAAAATCTGGGCCAGATTTAAGGGCATCAAAGATTTGGCAAATTTTCTTCTGGGTCTGGAATATGTCCATAAGTTCAAGGAATCTTCCTGTCTGATGGGGATGAAGTGGCCTCTGGTCACAAGAGTGACCCAGACTTCACTCTAGATGGGTTGGGTCCAGTCTCTGGCAGAGAAAGGACTTTGGTAGCAGGGACAACAGTGACCCAGAGTTTGGGGACTGTCATCCCAAGGTGCCAGGATTGAAAAGCATGGATATAACCCTTGCCCTTAGGAAAAAGGGTGCACCAATATGGTGGTTAATTGGTTTCCGGGATGAAACCTGGAAGCCCCTGAGTATCCTTGGGATCCAGCTGGCTGCAAGCTCTGTACTGGGAGTGCTGTTAGGCTGTCAGGCCCCTGGAAGGTGGTGGTTATTTAATGTGCCAATAAGCTATTTTTTATGTTTGGGAAAAGTAACACAGCAATTACCAAAGGAGTGACTAAAGATAGATGTGGCAGGCTGGAGAAGGAAGTGGTTTCCACTCTGATAGTGGCAGGAGACCAGGCAGCTCAACCTGCTGGCATGGAAAACATGGCATAATTGAGCTGGAGAAGAGTGCTCCTACCTTCCCATTTCACTAGCGAAGGAAGTGAGGCCTTGGGGCGGGGGGAGGTAATTGACTTTCCTACTCTCATTGCTAAGTGGTGGCTGAGTTGGTTGTCTTAGTTCTCTTGATTCCCAGACCTGCTTGCTTTCCATGTCACCACGTTGTCTCCTTTCTACACCGCAGATGTCTTTGGAAGGGCTACTTATCAGAGTAGACAGGCAATCGAATGCAGTATTGACGCGTCCAACTTGTGTTAGTGATAGCTTGTTTTCTTCAAAACCATGATGTTTTTTCTCTGTTGTCCATTCTGTTGAGAGCACAGTTAGACAGGTGTAGTCTTAATCCCAAATCTTCTCTTGTTCGTGTCATCAAGACCAGTGCTTCTTAAACTTTTGTGGGCAGAAGAATCATTGGGGGATGTTGTTAAAACACAGATTCTTTTTTTTATAATAGTATTTTTTATTATATTATGTTAGTCACCATACAGTACATCCCTAGTTCTTGATGTAAAGTTCCATGGTTCATTACTTGCGTGTAACACCCAGTGCACCATGCAATACGTGCCCTCCTTACTACCCATCACCAGCCTATCCCATTCCCCCACTCCCCCTCCCCTCTGAAGCCCTCAGTTTGTTTCCCAGAGTCCATAGTCTCTCATGTTTCATTCCCCCTTCTGTTTACCCCCCCTTTCTTCTTCCCTTTCTTCTCCTACCGATCTTCCTAGTTCTTATGTTCCATGTATGAGTGAAACCATATGATAATTGTCTTTCTCTGCTTGACTTATTTCGCTTAGCATTATCTCCTCCAGTCCTGTCCATGTTGCAGCAAATGTTGAGAATTCGTTCTTTCTGATGGCTGAGTAATATTCCATTGTATATATGGACCACATCTTCTTAATCCAGTCATCTGTTGAAGGGCATCTCGTCTCCTTCCATGATTTAGCTATTGTGGACAATGCTGCTATGAATGTTGGGGTGCATATGGCCCTTCTCTTCACTACATCTGTATCTTTGGGATAAATACCCAGTAGTGCAATTGCTGGATCATAGGGTAGCTCAATTTTTAACTTTTTAAGGGACCTACACACTGTTTTCCAGAGTGGCTGTACCAACTTGCATTCCCACCAACAGTGTAGGAGGGATCCCCTTTCTCCACATCCTCTCCAACATTTGTTGTTTCCTGCCTTGTCAATTTTTGCCATTCTAACTGGTGTAAGGTGGTATCTCAATGTGGCTTTGATTTGAATTTCCCTGATGGCTAATGATTTTGAACATTTTTTCATGTGTCTGTTAGCCATTTGTATGTCTTCATTGGAAAAGTGTCTGTTCATATCTTCTGCCCATTTTTTTGATTTGTTTATTTGTTTCTTGTAAAACACAGATTCTGATTCAGTAGCTTAGGGTGTGTCCCAAGAATCTTGTTTCTGAAAGACCTCTGGCAAGATGCTGTTGGTCCAAGGAACAAACTCAGAGGAGCAAAGCTCTGGGGCACCATACTCATCAATGGACTCTATCAAATGGGATAATAAAAGTAGTTACCACATAGGACTGTTTTGATGATTCCACGAGGTAATGTCTACAAGGGCCTTGCATGGTCCCTGGCACATAGGAGGAAATTAATATTGTTTTAGCCCATTCAGGTTGCTGTAACAAAAAAAATCATAAGATGGATGGTCTATAAACAACATTTATTTCTTATGGGTCTGGAGGCTGAGAAGTCCAATATCATGGTCTTGGTAGATTCAATGTCTGTTGAGAACCCACTTCCTCATCAACAGCCATCTTCTCCCTGTGTCCTCACATGGTGGAGAGGCAAGGGAGCTCTCTGAGGTCTCTTTATCGGGCACTAATCCCATTCATGAGGGTTCCACATTCATGACTAATCACCTCCCAAAGACCTCACCTCCAAACACCATCACGTTGGGGGTTAGATTTCAACAGGTGAATTTTTGGGAGACACATTCAGTCTGTGGCAAATAGGTGTTAATTTTATTCCATCTTCCCTTTTCACATTTCTTATTACAAAAAACCGAAGTGATGTGATGACTTTTCCACTACAGAGGCTTGGAGGGTCTGTGCATCAAGAAAGAGAACATAAGGAAGAAGGGAGTGTTCAACTCCAGGACTGTGGCCATTGGTAATTTTTCTTCTTGTATTTAAAATACTTTTAGCTTGGTGGTAAACAGCAAAATAAAACTGGAGACTTTTGACAGAAGTTTGCATATAAAATTAATCTGGTCAGAAGTCTGTTGGAAAAGAAAGATTAAAAATAATATACCGTATATATATTTTTTACATTTAAAATTCACAATCTCGATAGTCTTTGAAGTTTGTGTGAGCCTCAGTTTCTCTGTCTGGGAATGTAGAAAAGGCAGTCTGATATAATTCCACACCAGTGGTCCAGAGGCACCATTCTGTTCTCAGGGCTATTCCCTGAAAAGTCACTCCACAAGCCTAATATCAGCTTCCCCACCTGTAACATGAGAAGACTGAATGAGGTCAGGGCAACCATCCCCTTCCCATCATCATAGATGGTCTTTCTTCCTTGATTGTGGCCCTAGCCAGCACTCTGGGCAGCTAAAGCAGCAAATGGGATTTTGAATTATCATCTCCAAGAACTGACATTCCAGGATTCTAAGAATTGCTAATGGTGGGAAATTTCAGACCTTAGATTTGAAGATGACCCTTGAAGGATGACCAGGATTTTGGCAACTTGACTGTGGAATGGGGTTCATAGGAAGATATCCAGACTGATAGAATAGTATGAGCAGAAGCAAGAGGGCAGGGAAAGGCATGGGTTATTTGAGGTACAGGTCTAACCAGCTTGTGTGTAGGGAATACATATAAGGGAGTGTGAGATTCATTCATTCATTCATTCATTCATTCATTCATTCATTCATTCAACAAATACTTATCGAACACTTACTGTATGCCAGTCACTTTGCTAGGCACTGGGATTATAGGGGAGGATGAGATAGGCATGGTTCTTCCTCTTGGTAAGTTACCATTTTTGTGGGGGAAGTTAGACAATAAACAGGTGCATAGGCAAAACATTAAATGGCAGATTATAAAAAATGTTCTGAAGGATATAACATTTCAGATAGAAAATGATCTTGAGGACCATTTCAGACAGGGTGCTCAGGGAAGGCCTTTTTGGAAAGTGACCTTTCCGTTGACAACTGACAGATGAGAGTGAGCCCGCCATGTGAAGGGCTGGCTGAGACGGTTCTGGATGCAGGGACAGCAGGTGCAGAGACTCTGAAGCAGGAAAGATCGGAAAGATCTCAGGGGGTTGCTGGAGCTATTGTCAGGGCCCCTGGAAGACTAGTGGGCAGGAGGCCAGGGAAAGGGTGGTATGAGACAAGGGTAGAGAGACAGGCAGGGGCCAGCTCATGTAGGGTTGGCTCTGAAAGCCATGGCAAGGAGTGTGACTTTATTCTAAGTACAATGAGAAATCATCAGAAAAATGACACAATCCATTTGCATTAAATTACCCCTCAGGCTGCTGCACAGAGAATGAATTACAGGGGAGCGAGAGGGGAAGCAGAGAGGCCAGTTAAGAAACCACTTCAGAGGCCAAGTTTTGAGATGATGGTGGGTCGCACAAGGGTGGGGTCCATGGAGACTGAGAAGGGAGACATGTTTGAGCCATATTTTGGATGCGGGATGAATAGGGCTTCTGATGTCTGGCCTGGATGTGGGTGAGTGGATTAGGAGGAGCGAGAAGGAGAGAGAGAGAGAGAGAGAGAGGGAGAGAGAGAGAGAATTAATCCAAATTTCTGACTTGAGTAACTTAGAAGGGGGTGGTGCCAATTACTGAGGTAGGGAAGGCTGGAGAAAGGATAGTTTAGTGTTTGGTATGTGTGTGAGAGAGAGAGAGAGAGAGAGAGCGAGCCAGAGAGAAAGAGAATCAAGATTTCTGCTTTCACCGTGTCATACCTGAGATGTTAATAAGATATCCGAGTGAAGATGTCAAGAAGGCAGCTTGGCGTGTAAATCCAGAGCTCTGAGGAGAGGTCGGGCTGGTGATAAGATCTGAGCATGGCCGAGATGGAACACTGAAGGAGGCTGCTGGCAGGTCAGACAGGAGGAGACCAGAGCATTGTCCCCTGGATTGGTGACATGGAGGTCAGTGGAGACATGGACCAGTCAATATGGGTTGTATTGGTAGAAGACAGAAAGTTGAAGAGAGGATGGAGGTGGGGCATTGGAGAATGCTGACAGAAACCATACTTTTCAAAAGCTTTGTCGGGAAGGTGAGCAGAGAATTGGGCATTAGCTAGAGGAGGATGCGGGAGGAAGAGAAAGACTTAAAACAATCAGAGCTTCAGGGCCATGTTTGTGGGCTGGCAATGATCTGAGAAAAACCCAAACTATGAGTGAGAACAAAAACAAGCCACAAAGAGGATGGTGCTTCCACGGAGAGGGGATGATTGGAGAAGAAAAGCCTTCAAGAAGATCAGAGAGGGTGTGAGCTGGAACATGTGTGGAAGGACCAGCCTGATAAGAAGACAGAATATTCCTTCCCGACATTAGGAAGGAAGTCAGAGAGGATGAATGAAGAAGCAGGTAAGTTGCTGGATTCTGGTGGTGGAAAGGTGAGGGAATCCTGGTTTTGTGACTTCTCATTTTTCAGCGAATTATAAGATGAGGTCGTCAGCTGTGCATGAGGTGGGGAAAGGTATATCAAGTTTTAAGGGCATAAAGTATTATCTTGGGCAATAAAAAAGCAACATTTCCAGGGAAACATACATCTCTGATTCTCCACTTTGAGATTTGGGGCCATTGAATGTAAAGCAAAATCCCTTAGCCAGGCTGTGTGATTTTCCCTGGCAGCATTTGGCTGCCTTGGTTTTAGGCACAGAGAACGTGCTCAGTAGATGTTGGAGTTTTGCAAGGAGATTGTGCCAGAGAAGAGAGAGACAAGGGTGGCTGGGTTGTTTGCAGGAAAGTGGTTATTAAAGACAATGGAATTTAATTTGTGTAGGAAAGGAAGCAAGGATGGGAGTTGCAGATTGGTGGACATGGGCTGGGGTCAATGGGTTGGTGGGCAGGATATGGGACAAGAAAAGTGGGATGGGGGTGCTGAGCGAGTGGGCTGGAAGCACAGAAAGTAGAGGTCAAAGAGCAGGGTTTCAACACAGAGATTTCTGGTAATGACCTGGTCTACAGCGTGGCTGTCGAGTGGGCGGCTGCAAGAGAGCAGGGGTGGGGTGGGGGGAGGGAAGGTTGCTGGGGTGAAGGACATCAAAGAACCTAGAGGCCAGGCTGCTGGGAGAGTTGCATGTGCAGATACTGAGGTTTTGGGATTACAGCAGGAAGAGGATGGTGAATAGGATTGTAACCATGAGCTCAAGTCTGTGGTGAAGGAAGGGTGATGACGAGAAGACGGTAGCATGACCCCAGTGGGGAGGAAGGCACAAATATGAAATGGAAGAAGGGCCATAGCCAGCCAGGACGATGCTTTCGTGCAAATTAGGAAAAAAAGTCTCTCTTCCAGGGGAAGCAGCCCCACCCCAGGATTCACAGCTCGGGGAGTGTAGACTGGATTTTACTTACCCCTCAGGTGGGCGTTCTTGGCCAGGACACACCTACCTGTAAACCCGTACAACCCTGCCCAGTAGCCCTGGTTGACTAGCATGAAAGGAATCAGCTATTTGCAGAAGAAATGTCCCGACAGAGGCAATGGGAGCAAAGGTCGACCCCTCATTTTACAGATAGGGAAACTGAGGGCTCAGAGGAGGGAAATAGCTCAAACACATAGGAGGCTGGTGGCAGAATTGGAGCAAAACTCGTTTTCCTGACTCTCAGCCCTTTGTGCCACACCCTAGCATGGAAATGATGTCCTAGCAGACACTCTAAACTGCAAATTCAAAACCATGTTGTCCCTCAAAGTGGCTTCTGTGGGAGGTGACAGACTTCTTTCTAGTGATGCTGCCATTGTTCCAACCATTTCTGGAAACTCCGTCAGAGAAATGATCTTCAGAGCCAAGCTTCTGAGTCACAGAGACGGCCCACTGCACTGCAGAGCCTTATTTAATACAAAAGGCGTGGGACCTTTTCCTTGTCTGGTGCTGGGTCTGAGACCCCAAGATGCAGCCTGGAAACATGGCCTCTCTTCCCTTTCTTTCAATATGTATTTATTGTGCACTCAGTATGTTCCAGGTCCATGAGATCCCCATCTGTGTGTGTGTGTGTGTGTGTGTGTGTGTGTGTGTGTGTGTGTGTGGTCAGACATTGCCGTGAGGTATGTTCAGTCTAAACAGGGTTTGTTTTGCAAGGCTGGCATGCATGAGGCTTCCCTCCTTCTGGCATCTAAGATGCAAACAACAGAACCTCGCCCAGCTATTTATGTAGAAAATGAATGTAATCAAGAAGACGTGTTAGGTAATTTGCAGAATCTCTGGAGAATTAGGCTTCAGGAAGGAGCCTTCCTTGAATTATTTGGTTCTAATGGGGTGCACACACGGCTTGCACCGTGAAGTTGTGCCTGGGACTGGCACTTCCACCACCACTGACTCCCAGATCTAGACGATTTTCTGCCATTCCCCCACTTCAGCCAGAAGACAGACTCCACACAGCTCCTGGGTCCTCAGGTCGTTCTCCAAAGCGAATAATCACACATGCAGGATTGGTGGAGACCTGGGCACCTGCTGACAGAGCCACAAAGGGGGCCAGGAAAAGTGGAATCAGATTATGGGAAGATCCCCAAACATAGGGAGTTTGTGCAAAAGAACGGTGAGTGTTGCAGACATGACAAAGGTTGCGTACTAGACTATAGGCTTCCTTGGGTCATTATACTTAGAATTTGGGAAAGCTGCCCCGAGGTGCACAGTGGTGACTGGGCCATTGTCCCTCCTGGTCCAATGGCCCAGCTTCACGAGAGTGATCACCAGCTCAGAGATCACAATACTAACTTTTTGTGCTAAAAATTTAGAGTTCCCTTTGAAATGATGTAGTTTAAAGGGAAACAGGAAGCTGTATCTCCAGTTCTGCGAATTGGTGGTTGTCAAGGTCAAGTCCTCCTGCCAGCAGAACTGTGTTCATGGGGAAAGCCAAGACAGTCCACCTGGAAATGCTAATCCTCAATGATCCAGGATTCCTTCTCTCTACTAAACAGAAGGATGACCCAGTGGCTCCCTGTGCGTGCTGAGAAAGATCCATCTGGCCAACATCAGTGGAGGGCTCACCAGGTGTCAGGTACTGGGCTTGAGCCTGGGCCAAAGGAGCTAGGGTTCACTTAGAGATGAATAAGATAAGGACTCTGTTTACGGGACACACAGTCTAGTGTTGGAGACAGGCTTAGCTTAACTGTGTGTTCATGGGGTACAGGGAGTAGAAGAAAAGGGGTGTGGGGTCTTACAATCCTGGAATCATGTCTTGGGCCTTGTAAACTCACTTTCCCTTCTGCAAAGTGGAGATAATGGCTTAGCTCAAGTGCTTGCCTGAAGGAGTAGATAGTATAAAGTGTGTGGGGTAGCCAGGGCCTGGCACATACTAGGCACTCAGCAAGAGTAGTTCTCCCCAGTGCCCCCACACCCCTCTTTTCCTCCTTTCAGTAGGAAGTGTGATGGGATCATAGAGAAGGTGGTGGTAGTTCTTGATGGGTTCGGGCTGGGCTCCTAAAGCTGGGTTCTTCAGGCGGAGGGCGAGGAAGACGCTTTGGGCACTGGAAGCGGCACCATCGAAGCTATGGAATGCTGTGTTTGGGGACTGGTGGATTGAACATCTGGTCGGAGGTGTGAGAGTGGGAGAGCAGCCTGGCTGGAGGGGAAGTCAGGGGCTCTGTGAGTCACCCTGGGGGTCTGGATGTTCTCCTGGAAACCTGGGTGGTCAGTGAAGGGATTTAAAGCAGAGGGCCATTCCCAGAAGGCCAGAGCAGCTGCTCTTTGGCTGGTGAAAACCTTTCTCTTTTATTTAGCCTTGTCCCGGACTTGGGGAGTTCTCCGCATCTCTGCTTTGAGATAAGGATGGAGGAAGTGGACTGTTTCTTGGCCCCCGTTAAGCCTGGGGATACGTAACGTTGGATGTCTTGGACAGCATCTTATTGCCATTACTCTTTCAAGAACTAAGAACACTGCTATTTGTTACACATCTACCACTGTCAACACACGGTAGGTATTTTACAGAACGAATCCCGAATCCTTGAAAGAACTTTGTAAAGGCAGATACTATCATTTCTGTTTTGCAGAAGAGGAAACCGAAGCTCAGAACCATGAGGCAATTTGCTCAAAGTCACATAACCCATGGCCCTGCCAGGGTTCAAAGCTGTGTGGGCCCAGCTGGAAAGTCCACGGTGGTTTCGCCACGCCATGCTCCGAGCGTCACTGGCACGAAAACTTACAACATGAAAACTCAGTGTCTGTATCCGTATCTCAGTATTTACCTCGTATCTCAAATTCTTTTGCATTCTGTTCCCCAAATCTCTGCGAATTCAGGGGCACTTCCCTTTCTGGATGGGGAAGCTGCAGTGTGGTTAATTGTTGCCATCAAGGGTGTCCTAGAGGGAGGGTGTCCTGCCCTTTACCTCAGGCATGGGCAGACCCAGAACTGGTTCCACGACAAGGAAGTTTGGGGAGCAAAACACAAGGTGTGATAGATTCCCTAGGCTCTGGTCTCTCCCTGCTTATACACCTTACAGAGACCTGAGCTCAAATATCAACTTTGCCCTCACTAGCCTCGGAGGGCCTTGGGGGAGTTATGAACACCCTGAGCCTCGGGTGTTGGCCAGAGGGGGTGGTTACTGTACGTGCTTGCAGGTTGTTGTGAGGATAGCACAAGATTCCTGTAAAATTCCTGGCACACAAATGCTTACCAGGTATCTTCTTTAAGTTTCTCTTGCCTTTAAGTCACATTTGATGGTCATTTTAAGTATTTATCCCCAGTCTCATCTTGGAGAAGAGAGAATTACATTGTAAGGCTAGTTGGCCATGGCAGGGAAGAGGTGGAGGAAGGGAAGAAAGAACAAAGAAGGGGCGTCAGAGGCAAAGTTCAGCACCTTGGTAACTTTTTCAGGATCTAAGCCAGGTCTGCCCACGAAGGCGGTAGCAGATGGGCCTGGGTGGGCCCCCTTTGCTGCGGACCATGTCCGTAAAAGGTTGGATGAAATCTTCATCAAGCCATAAATATGTTTTGGACTCTAAACACAGCCTTTCCTTAAAGGGCAAAATGCTCTTAAGTGGGGAGGTGACTTTATTTGGGTTTCCCTGGGGTGGGCAGCAGTTCACAGAAGGCTCCTGGCAGGAAGCAGCCCTGGTGGCTCCTGGCCAGGCCAGTGGAGACCTCTGACCTTCTCTCTGGCCCTCAGGAACTTCTGCTTCCCCGGGAGGAGGAAGGTGGCAGGGAGGAGGGGAAAGAACAGGGAGGAGCATTTGGAAAAAAAGGAGCTTTCCGGAAAACAATTGGCTGTGAGGGAACCAAGGTGAGTGGGAGGACCCCAACTGATTGTTAGTCTTAAGGGGCTCCTTGGTGGTTTTGGTTGTTGTTGTTTGTTTCCCTTCTTTGTTTGGGACCCTTAGTTCTTGAACACATCTTAAAGTCACTGAGTGATGAAGGCTCATGGTGCTATCTCTCCATTTTGCTTTAGGTAACAAAGGTCCGGAAAGGGGAAGTGAGTTCCCAGAGCCAACTGGACTCTGCACCACCTCTTCCCTGCTCTCCTGTGCTCTTTGGTGATCTAATTCTTCTAGAACAGTGGGGGGGGGGGGCGGGTTACGTTGTTTAAGAACAACAGCAGTGGCTAAAGTTAATTGAGCACTTTTTGAGCTAGACATTTTCTGAGCTGGAGTATTTCATGGGCTCAACCTCATTTAATCCCGGGAAGTGGAGGTGCTCTTGTGATTAGCTCCATTTTCCAGATGAGAAAGTTGAGGTTCAGAAGAATGAAATGACCTGGCGAATGGGAAGTGATAGCTGGCAAGGGAGGGTTGGGATTTAAGTCTGGGTGGATGGACTCCAGGGCTGAGAGTTTCTCCGCCCCGGTGTGCCATGGCTGGGTGGAGGCTACTGTGTTTTACTCACCCCCTTGTCTTCTGCAAGGCTTGGTATGCAGAGGTCAAATTGCCCAGTAAGCTATTTTTATGTAAGAGGTGGTGAAATTTTTTTCTCATTTTACCTTCCTGCTGGGTCTTGGTGCAGAGATGACGCATTAGGTATTCAAGATCGATTAGCTCAAAATTAATTTTCAAGGGGAGGAAGGCACTGGTTTACAGAGACAAGGCATTAAGGTGCACATATGAGATCAATCGTCTCTTTGGGATTAAAAAAAATATGGCAAGAGAGTGCCTAATATTGTCTCACATTTATCCAGCACACTGAAGAGAGATAGCATGCATTTGAACTCACCGTGCTGGGTGCTTCTGTGTGTTATGTCAGTATCATGGCAACAGTCTTGGGGGAGGGTGCTATACCATTATTTACAGATGAAATTTAGAGTTACGCTAACTTTCCTAGGGCAACACTAAAAATGCAAGTGTCGGGTTAGGGACCTAGAAGAGTCAGAACGCTAAGTCCACTATGCTGAGTTACCCTCCAGGTGTTGGAAAAATCATTTAAAAGGAGGGGGTACCAGATTGACATTCCATTCCTCCTGCTCAGGTGAGACCTGAGCAGAGGAAGGGGAGGGGGTCATTTATTTGTTTTTCCTCGGAAGAGTGGAGAACGAATCCAAGCTAGAGGTAGGGAGTGAACTCAGCGGTTGACTTTGGATGGGCCCCACATCTCGCATGGATCAAGGGCCTTGGGCCACTGGGCTGAAGGGTATGAACACCACCCACTCCCTTGTGCTCGGAAATATTTGGATTCCCAAGCAGACCGTGCTGAATGAGAACGAATTCCTAGATTACCTCATTTACCGAAAAATTAAGCTGAAACAACCTAACTCTCCACCAGACTTCTGGACTGCCTTGCAGCGGCCAACAAGAACAACCTGGGGTCTTGTTTCCCTACTGCAAGGACAGGGGCTGGTGCGAGCACTTGGGGACCCCTCCCCAATGTGAGTTCACTCCCCAGGATCTAGCTCTCCAAGCTGGGACCCATCAAAATGGGAAATGAAGTGTTTCTCTTCTGTTCTCACTTTCGCACTTCCCCACTGTTCTTTGTCCTTTGGGGCAGGACTGATGGCTTTTCGCTGGGGTGGCGTGGGAAAGCCTGCCGATCAACAGCTCCTGGTGACACGGGCCTTCAAAACACCAAGAAGCAAGGTTCCAGTCTGTGAGCTGTACGGCCAGGGGGCTTGGGGTGCTCGGCGGGGGTGCTGGGGGGGTCCTGAGGGTGTGGCTGCAGCTCTAGGAGGTCCGCAGAAGGGTTTGGACATGCGAGGAATATGCTAGGAATGGACAGTTGTTCTAAGTGCAGGGTCATCTTATGGCGGGATGTGTTTTCTTAGTGGACTGAGCCCAGCAGTACTGGTGAAGGTGGGGCTGGTGAGCGTGTGTGTGTGTGTGTGTGTGTGTGTGTGTGTGTGTGTGTGTATTTGAGTGTTTTTATGTGTGTGTGTTTGTGTGAGCGTATGTATTATGTATGTGTGTGATTGTGTGTGTGTGTGTGTGTCTGAGCATATGTATTGTGTATGTGTGTGAGTGTGTGAGTGAGTGTGTGTTCCTTTAGGGATGCTAGGCTGGGTTTGGACTTAGCCCAGCAAAGCCCCTTTGAAGCAGAAAGCAGAAAGAAAGCTCTGTCCCTTCTTCCTCCCCGGCCAGAGCTTGCGTGGCTGCATGGTGGGGAAGGCATTTATAAGCTATTTTCTCACTTTCACACTGTCTCCTCCATCCCAAATGGTGGCACAAACAGTACTTTTGTGAGAGACCCCTGGCTGCTAGGGCTCTCTGGTTT
This sequence comes from Ursus americanus, assembly GCF_024610735.1. Classification (NCBI taxonomy): domain Eukaryota; kingdom Metazoa; phylum Chordata; class Mammalia; order Carnivora; family Ursidae; genus Ursus; species Ursus americanus. The sequence goes on along the minus strand of NC_142150.1, from coordinate 34,585,744 downwards.
CCATGGAAACCACAAAGCCCACTGGAAGGGGGTTAGAGGGAGGAGGAGCAGAGCAGGCTGGGAGGCTCCCTTTGCAGACAAAGGGGAGGGACAAAGCCTGGGGGAGGGGGAGCAGGGGTGTCACTAAAGACAATTTATTGTCCTTGTCTTATGGCTTTCCAAACTGCTTACAGGATAATGGAGCCAAAGGGCCCGGGGGAAAAAGATGAAAGGCACTGTGAGCTGTGTCCTGGGGCCTGAGCAAGATGCCAAGTAGGAGACAAAGGGACTGGAGGAAGAGCCCTCTGCCCACCCCAATGCCTTTGAGATGAACCCCGAATTCCCGGGACCACCAGTCAAGGCTTTCAGTATCTCACTCCACCAGAGCGGTCCACTTTCCTTGATTTCCTCTCTGACAGTCCCTTAGAACAAGCATTGGCCTTGCCACTGGAAATACCCCCGGGGCAGTGACGTTGTCTTATTTATTTGTGCCTTGCCGGTGCCTGGTAGCTGCGCTGTATGAACTGATAAAATGTGCACACCTACTCCAGAACTGGGAGCCTTTGCTCTGACGGAGCTCCCTGCCTGGAAAGCCCTGATTCTTCCCCTCCCTGTGCAAGGTCTAGCCCTTCCTTCATGCCCCCCTCAAGCCCCGCCTTCTCTATGAAGTGTTCTCAGCCCCCATTCACAACCAAGGTCTTTGAAACATACACGTAGCCCCTTGAGTTGCAGGCACAGACGAACACCTGCATCTGTGCTTAATTCCAGCCTCAGTTCTCTTTTTAAAACGCAAGCTTTTTCCCTCCGGTGGGAAAGGGCAGGGAATCTGGAGGACAATCATACTAATCAATAATTCACTATCATGAGTGCTTTGTATGCAAAGTATCATTTGAAGTAAATACTGATCTGAGTGTGTCTTGGCTCTGCGTCCACTATCTGTGAACGTGAGAAAGACATGCCCACTCTCTGATCCTCACTCTCGTCATCTGGGATCTTGGTATTATAAATAACAATTTCCACGTGCTCTTCGGAGGGTTAGTTCGGAGCTCGTAAGAGTTATTAGTCAGGCAGTGCTTTGAAACCTGGCAGATGCCCTGGTGCTCTGTGTTACTGTCACTGTTTGGGGTTCTGCGTGCAGGGAGCATGTCTTACTGATTTTATGCCACCCCCCCCGCCCCGCCCCATGTACAAGTGCTCAGCTTCCATCCTGGGGAAACCCACAGCAAATGTTTGCTGAGTTGAGCTAAAGATTTGCAGAGAAAAGAGCTCTGGGAGGGTTGAATGAGCCCAGGCGGGGAATCCCATAGTGTGGCCCACTGGGGCTTGCGTATTGTTAGGGTTTGGGGGAGTACTTTCTTAGGGTACCAAATCTATAGGGCTCAAAGGTCACAGCGTAAGGCACTGCAATTATTTAGAGGAAATTTAGGGATAGGGTAAGATAAGGTGAAGATTAAGAAATCCTAAGGAATGGGGTTAGGGAATCTCAGATTTTTTTTTTATTTTAAAATTTTTTTAAATTTAAATTTTAGTTAACATACAGTATAATATTAGCTTCTGGAGTAGAATTCAGTGACTCGTTCTTTACATACAACACCCAGTGCTCAACATAACAAGTGCCCTCCTGAATACCTGTCACCGATCTAGCCCATTCCCCTCCCACCCCCTCCATCAACCCTCAATTTGTTCTCTATCGTTAAGAGTCTCTTATGGCTTGTTTCCCTCTTTTTTTCTTTACCTCCTTCCCATATGTTCACCTATTTTCTTTCTTAAATTCCACATATGCATGAGATCATATGGTATTTGTCTTTCTCTGACTGACTTATTTCACTTAGCATAATACACTCTAGCTCCATCCACATCGTTGCAAATGGCAAGATTTTATTCTTTTTGATGGCTGAATAATATTCTACTGTAGGTAGCTAGCTAGCTAGATATCTCACGTCTTTATCCATTCACCAGTTGGGCTGTCTCCATAGTTTGGCTATTGTTGATAATGCTGCTATAAACATCGAGGTGAACGTACCCCCTCTGAATCTATTTTTTTATCCTTTGGGTAAATAGCAGGTAGTGCAATTGCTGGATTGTAGGTTAAAAAGTTCTATTTTTCATGAGAGACTGTGGACTCTGGGAAACAAACTGAGGGCTTCAGAGGGGAGGGGGGTGGGGGAATGGGACAGGCTGGTGATGGGTATTAAGGAGGGCACGTATTGCATGGTGCACTGGGTGTTATATGCAAATAATGAATCATGGAACATGACATCAAAAATTAAGGATATACTGTATGGTGACCAACATAACATAATAAAAAATTATTATAAAAAAAAAGTTCTGTTTTTCACTTTTTGAGGAGCCTCCATACTGTTCTCCAGAGCGGCTGCACCAGCTTGCATTCCCACCAACAGTGCGAGAGGGTAGGGAAGCTCAGATTTTAAAAATACTTGGGTACCTGTTGCCACTTTCATTTACAAATCATCATCTGGCTTTGTTTTTCCACCGGCCTTGTGGAGTGGATGTTTTTGTTCCCATTTTAAAGGTGAAGAGACTTGCTCAGCCCCGGCACTTCCTCTAGCCCTCCATATTACCTCCCTGACCCTAGGCTGAGGTCTTGAGGTCCCTCGCACTAATGGAGCTGGAGTAAGATGACCCTCTTGAAAGACCCACTGAATAGTCTCGGGGGAGAGAAAACCAATAGGTGTGGTGACTGTAAGAAAACATTTGGTTGGAACTCACAGCTTGTCATTCGGGAGTGACCTCACAGCAGGGAAGAGAAGCCCAATAGAACTTCCTGAGTTGTTGCCCTGGGGGTGGGGGTGGGTGTAGGGCAAGGTCTGGTCCCTGCATCTCCTGCCTGTGTCTCCACTCAACTCCCAAACATCCATCATGGTGGGGCACAGGCGAGGTGACGTGGAGGGGCAAGGAGTCTGAAGGGGGCTGGGGAAGTCAACTGGTGATCGCCAGCAGCTGGCCTCCCCTGCCCCCCTGGCCTCCTGAGCCTCAAGCTTCCCAGGGGCAGGGGTGAGTCTGATTAAAAACCGTTTGTCAGGACGTGCCCACCAGCTGCCGGCTGACCTCAGAGGCTGTTCAATGTCCAACAACACAATGTCAGTCACAACCTTTGCCCTGTCGGCACCATTGGAGGATGGAGCTTATTCCAAAAAGGAAAACATCTTTAAAATAGAAGCTAGCCTCCTCAGCCCACCCCCTGGCTTTTCCTGCAACTTCAAGGCTCTCGTTGGAAGCCTGGAGGTGGCTGTTTTCCTTCTCCAGTCAAGCCAAGAAGGGGGCCAGGTGGGAGATTTACCAAGTGGAACAGACCACTGGGACCAATTATTATCTGGATCCCATGAAAACATTTTGATTTCCAAGGAAATGCCTCAGAGAGGCCCCCCCACTCCTCTTACAAAGTGGAAAGGATCCTCCTTGCTGTCATGCCCAGCCCCCACCTGGTACCCAGAGGGGCGGTGTGCGCTCCCAGGGCCGGAGCTGCGAGCTGCGGCAAGGTGGCCAGTGGCCACAGGTGGCTGAGCAATTTTAAATTTATATTATTTGAAATTAAGTAAAATCAGTATTTCAGTTCTTCAGCTGCACTAGCCACGTTTCAAGTTCTTAACAGCCACATGTCCCTATCAGATTGGACGGGGCAGGCAGAGGACATTTCCATCACTGCAGAATGTTCTTTTGAACAGCACTGGCCTGGAGCAGTGGTTCTCTACTCTGGCTGCCCAGTGAAGTCTCCTGGGAGCTTATAGAAAGTCTGGGGCTCAACCCAGGCTGGGGCTCAACCTAAGACTCAAAGTGAGTAGTCTGGGATGAGATTTGGCATTGGGATTTTTCAAATGTTCCTTAAGTGCTTTTAATGTGTGGCCAGCATTGGTCCACTGAGAACCAGACTTTACTCGTTCTAATGATAATGTGGAGCTTTTTTAAAAAAGTGCAGATTCCTAGGAAACTTCCCTAAGGCTTCTGATTCAGCAGGTCTGGGGCAGGTCTCAGGAATCTGTGCTTTTATTAAGCATGTCAAGTAATTCTTGTGGTCAAGGGGGTCTGCAAAAAATGGCTGTGGACTGGAGACAGGAAGGATGTCACACACCTGTTAGGTCAGGCACAGTGCTGGGGCTTGAGCCATAGGCCACACAGTCCAGCAAAGTGGGCTTTATGTGCACCTATATCACAGATAAGGAAAATGAAAATTCAGGAAAGGTGAAGTCCTTTCCCGAAGTCACTTGCTGGTAAGTGGTGGCACTGGCCTTTAGACGTGGTCCGAGTGTTAAAGAAAGAGATCTCTGGAGTCATTTTGGGGTTTAATTGCCACTAAATGTGTGACCGTGGACAAGTCACTAAACCTCTCAAAGTCAATTTTTCCTTCTTTGGAAATTGGGACTCAGTTTCTCCTGGGGATGCTGCAGTGGTTAAAGGAGATAATGCAGGTGAAGGGCTTTGTATGGTACTGTAGGCATCAGGGCATCTGCTTCGTGTCCGAGAGATTCTGCCCCTCCCCCTGCTTGTGCGTGCACGCATGCTCCTTCTCCCTCTCCCTCTAAAATAAATAAACAAAATCTTAAAAAAAAAAAAAAAGGAAAAGAAGAAGGCTTTTTGCTGTTGAGCAGGTGGGCCCAGGCTGCCTCCTTGCCCCACATGTGCTGTGCTGCAGGACTGCAAATACAACTTTTGCACGATAATCAGAACAGTGATAGGAACAGTAACAGTGATTTGTAACCAAGTAGCAGCGGCCATTCGCTGGAAGCTTGAACTCCAGGCACCGGGCTAAGTGCTTTCTATGTCAGTATGTTTAATCCCTCCGGCAAATCTGCGAGGCAGGTATTATCGTAGCTCTCTTTTTTCATACCAAGAAACAAAGGTATAGAGTCTGTAGAACACTCCTCTGTGGTCGCATAAGCAGAAACTAGCAGAACTGAGATTCGAACCCAGGTTCAGCTAAAGCTGCTCCTCCTCTAAGTTGTGACCCACACAGAAAAAAGAAAGAAAACAGTGGAAACAGAGTTCTGTGTTTCACTGTCTAAGGCACTTTCACGCACATGGAATCATGGGATGCTTACGATGTACCCTGTGTGGCTGGGCTAGTTTTCGTAACTCCCAGATCAGGAAAACGCGGCCCCTGGGAGGTGTGATGTACAAGGATCACCCAGTTAGCGATAGTAAGACACAGAGGACCATGGCAGCCACACTCCTGCTCTTTCCAATCACCATCACTCAAGAGAAATTACACTCATTTTTCCCTGCCTGTGGTCATCCTCATCCCCTTTCTGCCTTGTCCACGAAAGATGAGGGGACTTTCTCCTCCAGGGGTGGAAGTGTTTGGATTTGGTTAAGGCCTGAGAAAACACAAGATGGGAGTTATCTTGTTATCCATCTTCGTTCCAGTTCTTTCCCAAGGATGAGGGAAGATCCTGTGACCTCCAGATTCCCTGTAGGGAAATGCTGGCCCCTGGGAAGCCCTTTCCCCCTTCCTTCACTGAGTTCTTCACTCAGAACACGGACTAGCTACGTAGGGAGCAAGGGCATGGAGCAAGAGAACGGGTGCTGGAGTCAGGCAGATCTGGATCTGTTTTCTTCTTGCCGTGTGACCTTGGGCACATCATTTAACCTCTCTGAGCCCCAGCTCACTGTACTGTAACGCTGAGAATAATGTCTGTTTTACAGCATGATTGCAAGGATTGAATTAGACAATGGCCGTCAATGCCTAGAACTGCCTGATGCACCGGGCATCCCAATGGCAACCTTCACCATCTGCGATCACCCTGACCAGCCAGCCGAGCAGAGAAGCAGAGGGAGGGGCAGCTGCTACGCTCCACCTGGAGTTGCCCCTGGGCCCCTTTCTCTCAGTGTTGATGTGGACAGAGGAAAGGGGGGGATGGTCCCAGAGAAAGGACAGAGGCCCTTTAATGAGCTCAGGAAAGCCCATCTCCTGACAATAACAGCCCAGGACTCGGCAATAACATCCTGCCAGAAGAGGCAGCGACAGGATGCGTGCCGGGAGTGGGAGCGTGTGGCTGCCCCCCGGCCCGCCCGCCTGCCCGCCCGTCCCTTAGCCCTGAAGAGGCTCAGGAAGTAGCAGCCAGGGATCAGAGAGAGAGATGAAGACTTCCCCTCCACATGCATCCTGCACTGATACAGACGCAGGAGTATCAGCTGTCTCGGATGGAGATTCCTGTTGGGCAGATTGTTAACGTTTTTTTCTGCGGTCTGCTGCCACCCCGCTGCCGTCCTTGCTTCAGCTGGGGCTGTCCCCGGGTCCATGCTCAGTGGCCTCCCACAGTTACACTGAGTCAAGGAGCAGGACCGGTGAAGGGGAGTGGTTGGTCCCCACCCACTGGCCAATCAAAGCACCCATATCTGTTCTTCAACACCTTCTTGGTGTTGAAGACAGAGCTTCTCTGTGGAAATGCAATGATGATAGAGAGAGAAAGACACCATTTCAGCCCCTGGGGGGGTTTATAGTCGGGTGGGGTACAGAGAGGATGAACAGATACAGTGAGCTGAATGAAGTTCCAAAAGTCAAGGGAGATTGGGGGTTGATGGGGGAAGGGAGATCATGGGGGCCGGCTTCATGGTGGAGAAGGTGGACACACAGCTGAGGGATGGGCAGGTGTTGGCCAGACAAAGAGGTATGAGTGTTGCTAAGGAGGGTTGAGTTGGGACCGCAGTTCTGAGTACCAGGGCCAGTGGCTGGAGAGAAGGCCAGGGCCAGCGGCTTTGTGGGTCGATCACATCAAGAAGGATGACCTTCATCTGAAGGGTAGTGGGAAACCCATGGAAGTCTTTTAGGCAGGGAAGTGATGAAATCAGATTTGCTGTGTCCCTCCCATCAGTGAGCGAAACTTCACGGGGGCCCTCTCTGTTTTCAAGCCTGGAGGAGAGTCAAGAAAGTTGCTTGTCAGAGCCACAGTCCTGCAAAGTGGAGGACAGAGACCTGCTGGGACACAGGGGGCAGGCTTGGGGGCAGGCACAGAGCCTGGCTCTGTTGGGTGGTCATTTGCACGGTGACCTGGGCAAGTCACTTTTGCCCTCTTGACCCCATTTCCTAGATATATATACATATACATATACATATACATATACATATACATATGTGTATACACACACACACACACACACACACACACAAAAGGTGGAACCAGATGAATCCAAAAGGCCCTTTCAGATAAAACAGTCTATGATCTAAACCTAAAAGAAGTTTCCCTGCCTTCAAGAAGCTTACAGTCTGGGGATGTTTGGTAAATGCTGGCTGGTTCTTAGAAAGCACCTGATCAGGGGTAGGGGGTGGTGGGAGAACCAGAAGTCTCTGTGTCCCGGAAAGTGAATGTTGTGCCTGCAGAGAGGGGAGGGATTGCCACAGTGTGCTCATGGCCTGCTGGAACTGAGGTTGGATTTTCCATTACTCTCAGTCCTGAGTGGGGTCAGCCTCTCCAGCTGGTGGGCAGGGGACACAACAGGCTACAGCTGCTCTCCCCACAGGAAAGTCCAGGGGTCTAGCTTTCAGGACGCTCTCATCCCGAGTCTTTGGAGGCCCTAGTCCCTAGAATCATAAATAAGGTCCATCCTTGTGAAGTCAGGGAGGCAACAGGGAAAGATGTCAAATTGAAGTAGGAGGCCCGGGTTGTATTCCGGGCTTTGCTAGTGAGTGACATGCTGTGTGACCTTGGGAACATGTCACTGTTCCTCTCAGGGTCTTAGTGTCCTCATTTATGCAATGACAGAGTTTTTTGAAGTGATAGCTGTGTTCTGCGCTAGTGATCAAAGATGAAAAAGACTAGGTCCCTTCCCTCCGGCAGCCTTCAGAAACCCATACTTTCAGTGCAGTGTATGAGTATAAAGCTAAAGGCATGCTCAGACATAGGGCCCTTAGTCCAGTAGGGAGGTGTAGGAAGGCTTCCTGGAGGAGGAGTCTCCATTCCCATTTGAATGGTCAGTGTGAGATAGTTGGTGGAAGGAGTGAGGGGATGATGGGGGGTGGGGGTGGGGTGGGGTGGGAAGTATTTTAGATGTTTCCAAAGAACAAGGAATCTATCTAGTCATCTTGCCGTTGGCAGCAGAAACTCTGGCTCCCCCTCTCCCCCGCCTCCCCTGAGTCTGACTGATGTTCTGGAGCCGCTTCTCTGTCTGCCTACTGGTTGGGAGGGCAGCCAGCACCAGAGGTCTCTGGGGTGGACTTCTGAGCACCCTCTGCTGGGATGAACTCTGAGCACAGTCCACAGTTGACCTGAAGTCACAAGCTTGCCTTGGGCAAAGTTTTCCACCAGTCAGCAGGATGTCTTCTTGGGAGCCTCAAAGACTTAGATCAGAGCCAACATAGCCTTCGCCTCTGCCAAGGTTTGCTGGAAGAGATGCCGTCCACCGCCCAGGGGCTTCCTAAGGGCAGAACACCCAGCTCCATCCACCCGTCTTGGGGATATTTATTGAGTGTAAATCCATCACCAGGCGAGTAGGGCTGAGAGGAAACGAACACCCTCATCAAGTAACACACCCTTGGGACTGGGTAGGAAAGCTGTGGAAGAGAAGGTGTGGTCTCCAGGGAGAATCTAGCGGGGATTCCGGGCTAGCCTCCATTCCTGGAGGACTCCTGTGTGCGGGGTGCTTAAGGTGGGCTTTAAGGGAGAAGAAACTCGATAGATGAAGAATAAGGTGAGCGAGAGGAAGCAGACCAGCATTCTAGGCAAAGGAACAGCATGGACAAAGGCTCTGGGGCTGGGAGCCTTGTTCATCAAGGAGGTAAAAGGCCAGGTGGCTGGCGTGCAGGAGGCGTGGCGGTGATGTGAGACGATGCTGAGCGGTTGGCTGGTGGGGCTAGCTCTGTGGGTTCTGCAGGCTGCACTGGGGCTTTTGTTTTTTACCCTAAAAGCGATGGAGGTGGAGGTGTGTGTGTGTGGGGGAGCCACATCAGCAGGAGGCTAATAGGATCAGACTTGTGTTTTGAAAGGAAACATCACCCTGGATGCCTCAGGGGATGGATGGGGAAGTGGCAGTGGATGTGGCTGGATCAGCTTGGCTACTGAGTGGTCAGGGTAGGAGATCAGGGTGACTTGAACTAGCTGTGGCAGTGGTTGTGGTGGTGCTGAGGTCGTGTTGGTTTTGGAAGCGTGATTGACATCTTCTGTTTTCCGAAATGCCAGAGCTGTGGAGCATTGCACGGTCATCTCGTCTACCTCCTCGTTGGCCAACATAAGGAACTGAGGCTCAGAGATAGGGAAGACTTGTCCGTGCCGGTGGCACAGCCAGGCCAGGGCGAGAGCCACACCCTGTGCTCCTCCTGTACTCTTACAGGACCGACATAAGGCAACTGAGGCTCAGAGATAGGGACAGCAGAACCAGCACCATAACCCCGCCCTGGGCTCCTCCTGTCCACTTACAGTAGAATTGTAAGAAAACAGTTGGAGCAGGAAGAAGCTTTAGAAATCAACTAGTCTAATTCTTACATTTTTATAGATAAGGAAACCGAGGCCCCAAAGGGTGAGGTCTTCAGGGGCCAAAGGCCACCTAGGGAGTTAATTAATTAATCAATGGAATGGCCTATGCATATATAAACATGGCTCTGTTGACCTCTAGATAGTGGGACATGTGTTTGTTCAGGAGGGAGATAACTTGGCAGAAGTCCCTCCAAATGCTTTCTCAAGGCTCCTTGCGCCTGCTGGCTCCTCTCTCCCCGGGCCTGGGGTTAGGGAATCCAGATGTCTGGGGCCATGAAGCCAGCTGGATTTTCCCACATCATGGGTTCCCAGTGTTTGGACTCAATAGGTTCAGCAAGCCATGCTGGTGGCAGGGAGGGGAAAGCCAAGCTGCTCTCTCAGTGAGTTTCCCAGCATCTGAGTTTAGAGAGAGGGTTAATTTCCTTGGGGGCTTCGGAGGTGGCCCCTCCAGTCTAGCCGGAGCCCTGCAGCTAAAGTCAGAACTGCAAGGTCGCCACCTTGTGCCTAAACACAGGGCCTGGCTCTTTAGAATCAAGCATTGTGACAGGGTCTGACAGATGTTATCAAACATTGTGCTTCCAGATGTAAGAAATCATTTGGAAGATGTGTTAATGTGGAAGCCAAAATGTTGGAATTTTCATTTTTTTGTGGGGGGGGGGAGAGTAGAAAAACAGGCTGAATATTTGAAATTGGGATTGCATTAGGAAATTCCAGAACTTTAGTTTTTGGCAGTGGGGTAGTTCCTTGTCAGAGGGACCTGGCTTTGCCCCCGAGGAATCCTTGGGGCCGTAGAAGGACTGTCTCATTCTCTGCAGCTGCTCCTTCAAGCCCTTGGGAATGCTGAGGCAATGGGGACAGTGGCACCAGCTTTTGTAGAGGCCCGGGTGGCTGCGAAGATGGTGGCATGTGGAAAAGCATGCAGTCTCTGGAATCCTACAACCCCGGGGGTGTCTGTGGGGAGCACACTTGTGTCCTGGCTTTGCTATGACCACCTGTGTGACATTGGTACTCCCCTCTCTGAGCCTTAGTTTCCTGGTCTGCTAAGTGGGGCTGAGGATACTCATTTCACATGAGCTAGCTGATGAAAAGCACCTGCTGTGGCATCCAACTTGGAAAAAGCGCTCAATTCACACTGTTCTTATTTGTCACTCTGGGACCCTGAAATCAACCAAGATTGAGTCAGATTGATTCAGAAGAACAGAACCTTCCTCTTCGATTCTGGCCACTCCTAGTTGTCTCTTGGGGTTCACTGCCATGGCAACGGGTCGGTGCAGGGATGAGGAAGGCAATGGGGGCAGCTAAGCAGCCAGAACGCTGCCTGGCCTGCTGGCGCCATGTCCAGCGAGGGCAGCAGCCTGATTAATGACCGCCTGATCCCCTGGCCTCAGGTCAGGCCACCCCGGGGGGTGCTTCTGGCCCAGGGAGGGGCACAGCCGCACCTGCTGGGGTGTGCCAGGCCCCTGGTCAGTGGGTACGGTTACAGGTGCTGCAGAGTCTTAGAATTGCCGAAGCACAGTATTAGAGCTGAAAGGGACCCTGGAGACGGGTTATTCCGGTGTCCTTTCTTTATGGCTGAATACAGAGCAAATGGGTAATGAATGCCTACAGTGTGCCCGACTCAGGATGAACTTTTTCCCCCATGGGTTAATTTCAACAACAGCGCCGTGCAATAGGTATAATTATCCCCACCAGGGAGGTAGAAACCAGGGGTGTGAGGTCTGTCATTCACAATGCACAGCTAGGATTTGCACCCAAGACTTCTCTGATTTCAGGTCCCGTGTTCTTTCTACTATCTTGTGATACTTACTGTTTGGCTGGCTTTTGGGAGCCCATCTGTCTTAGCTTTCTCTTGCATTTCTAGTGCCTCGGATAGTGCTTCATGTACATTAGGGGTTCAATAAAAAATTGTTGAATCACCATGAATGATCTCAGTGCCATTTTTGCAGTTATGTTGCTAAACACGGGCCCAGGAAGTGTGTGTGTATCTGGACCTCTATCAAACCCTAGGATGGGAAGGGCCCGAAAGACAAAAGTACCCGGTTGGCATCCCAGTGCCCCTCACCAGGCTGCTCTACTTACACTGAATTCTCTGCCCAACGTGTACTTGCCTTCCCCTTTGTGCCTTCTCTCCCACTTTTTTCTGCCCAGAATACCCTCATTTCCATCTTTACTGGAGGAGCCCGTATCCATCTTTCAGATGTTCCCTTTTTTCATGAAGTTTTCTTTGGTGCCTTTCAGGGAATCTGATCGCTCGCTGCTCCAAATTTCTCTACTCCTTGCGGGTCTCTTGCGTACGTCCTTGATTGCATTTTGCATCGCATTCTGTTTTCTCCTGAGTGCATTTCCTGCCCTCCACCCCGATAGACTGTAAGCTCCTAGTGGGCCTTGACCTCATATCTTGGCATCATCTGGGGCGTCTAGCATGTTGGCACACACAGCAACCGTCATGATCTGGTGCAGAGCTCTGCCCCGCCCGCCCACCGCCCCCCCGCCTCCGTCCTGGGTCCCCTGTTACCCTGATCCTCTGGTGTTGAGCCGGATTCATTAGGGAGTAGGACTAGAACCAGACAGGGTTGGAGGTGGGCCTTGGTCTGCCTCCTCTCCCCCAAGTGTAGGCTGAAAGCAGCCCCTCTCCAGGGACCTCTCTGACCTCAGCTGACCTTCCTAGGGCTGTTTTCTCATTCTCTTGGATTGGGCTGAGAAAAACAGGAAGAATCATTAAGAGACAGTGCCTTCTGAGCCAGCAAAATTATCACTGATTCTTTTTACAGACACCAAAGCTTTGTGTATTGTGACTAAAGAGCCGGCCTTTCCTGAAGGCCCTGGGGACAAACCGCTACTCACCTCCTGGATCCGCCCCAGGCTCTGCTCTCAGCCCCCTTTGCCTTTCTTCCTCTTCCTCCCACACTTAGCATTGCTAGTGTTTTCCATACTTAAAAAACATAGAGTCAGAGGACCCCTCAGTTGTGTCTAGAATCTTTCCCTGAGAGATCCTCGGACTCCTTGCCATTCCAAGTGTGGTCTGTGGACCAGGAAAATGCAATTCCCAGGCCCTTCCAAGCCTACGGATATAGAGAGTCTGCACCTTACCAAGATCCCTAGGGAATTGTGACGCACATTGAAGATTGAGAAGTGCTGCTCTAACCAGGAAGAGGTGGCATCTGGTCTCTGGCGAGGGAAATGGACTTGTGAGTTAGTAGCAAGATTAACTTGGTTTAATAAACATTCGTGGAACAGCTGCTGCCCACCCAGCCCCGCGTTAGGCTCTGTAGATAAAATCTGAAGTACGGACCGCGGTCTCTTTGGTCTTCTTGTTCTTTCATGTTCCTAGCGTTGCCTTGCCCACACCAGGGCCTCAGCAAGTGTTTGTTGAATTCCAGCCTGGGGTTGCTTCTGCTTCCCTGCAGCTGTCTTCTATAATTACCAGCCTCCCTGGGTAACTCACAGCACTTTCAGACAGAAATAAATAAGGTCTTTAAGGAGGAATTCAGAGAGTGGGCTGTATCCTTCGTTTTACCGGCTCTGGAGAGTGGGATCCCAAGAGTTGAATGATGAGATAGCGGGCTTGCAGTCCAGAAATCCATATATCACAGATGACAGAAGGGGAGCATCTGTACTGGAACAAGGAGTGATTTCAAATTGATGAAACGTCTCTGATGAAGCCATCCAGGATATCAGAGGCCCCGAATATCAGCGCTCGGCTCCACTTCACCAAAGTGAAGATTTCTCGAGATCTGATCTCTGTTGCGGTGTCTAGCTCTTCCTTTAGGGGCTTTCTTCTTGATGTAACATTTGCTTTACGTAATCGCTACAAACTATCTTTGTTTGTAAGGCAGGCATCACACCGCCCTTGTCTATTCATCAGAATCGAGACTGTGTAGTGTAGCCTCTCTCTCTGGGATTCACAGACCCAGCACTTCCTTTGGCTGCGGTATTACTTCTGGGAGCTCCATATTCTTCCACTATTGTGCACTGGAACGGGGTTTTAAAATTTTTGCATGGAAGGAGTCACATAACACTTTGCATTTGAGTTGTAAACGACTTTTCCTTTGGGGAAAAAAACATGCTGCCGTGATGTGTTTCTCAGTGACAGTAGTAGCTTGGGATGTCAATACCCTTCAAGACCAGTAGGAGATGGGTTGTGCTCTCCTCTTTATTAATTTCTCTTGTCCTTGTCAAGCTCTGTTAATAGATCATGACAGTATTGCACGCTAGCATTTCCTAAAGCAAAGGAAAGTGATACGGATTTCCAGTGGTGTTATTCTTGGAAAAGTTAGAAACTAGTATGGAGGCTATCATGGGTTCCTTGCATTGGACAAATTAATCACATCCAATATAATTATAATATTTTTAATATTAAAAATAGCAGTAGCTAATTTTTTGTCAGTTTCTTACAAGGTGCCAGGAACTGCTCTAAGCTCATTAATAGGGATTAGATCACTGAATCACTACTGCAGTGCTAGGTGACAGGTGGCACCCCCATTATACAGAGAACAGAATGAGTCAGTGAAATGTTGAGAATCTTATGCAGCTGATAACTGTTGCACTTGGGTGGTTGGACCCAGCAGCATGTGCTGCTACCTTCTCAATAGTTTGCTTTTGGGGTAGAATGGCCATTCTGGATTTCAGGCTTACGTTGCTGACACAATTTTGTCCTCCGTAGGTCTTTTCTTTATAGGGCGATGTTTCAATTGGGGATAGCTGCATAACATATAGCCCTGAACAAAGAGGCTTAAAACAATAAATTAGTTGTGTTAAAAGATAAGCTGTGGCATTTCAAAAAATTGAAGAGGTTATTTGAGCAAAAGTCAATTTGAATAGGACAGTGCCAACTTGGAAGTCATGAGGAGAAGGCATAGAAGCAAAACATTTATTTGAGTGACTGTAGCTTCAGTGGATGCCTTATTTGGGGAAGACCAGTTGGGTGTTTGTGATTGGCTGTCCTTAGGTTTTCATTTTTTAACCTTGAGGCATTGCGGGCTTAGTTTTTGGTTTGCTCTTGCAGGTGACTAAGGCATTAAAGCCCCCTCAATCTAATGGTCTTCTTGTTTAGTTAATTCAACAGTGGTCACCCCTGAAGCTTAGCTGGGCAGTTCTTGGGCTGGTCCTACTTAGGGCTATGGTCAGAGGGTGGCTGGGGCTGGAATGCTCAAGACAGATTTACTAAAATGTCTGGTGCCTGGAAGGATTGGCAAGAAAGCTGGGCTCAGCTGGCACACTGGAATGCCTGAGCCTCTTTTCTCTCCACGTGGTCTCTCCATCCGTCTCTGTGGATCAGACTTAATCCACGGAAGCTTGGGGCTCCCAAGAGCACACAAGCAGAAGTTGCCAGGGGCTTTTAAGGATTAGCTCTGGAACAGGCTCAGCCCCTGCTACCTTCTGCTACCTTCCCGCGGTTAAGCTGAGTCACAGAGCCAGCCCAGATTCAGCATGGGAGTGGACTACTCAAGAGAGTGAATATTGGAGGCATGGTTCCCTGAGTCCCACGTTTGGGACTAGTCATCACAGCTGGCTGCTGTGACCTCTCTGGCATATGACCCTGGGCTGGGAAGACACGTGTGGAATGTACACTTTGTCACATTTCAGCTGTGTGATTTAGACAAGGTACATAAACCTCTCTCAGCTTCTAGTTCTTTCTCTGTAAAAGAGGAAAGCTAGCAGTCGTCACCATCACTAATTGAATATCACTCTGTGCCAGGCGCTGCTCTAAGCCTTTTACATACAGGAACTCACTTAATCCTTCCAGAGACCCTACGAAGGGGCTACCGTTGTCCCTTCAAATTAACAGAGAAATTCAGACACGAAGACGTGATGTCATCTGCCCATGGTCACATGGCTGCCAAGTGGCAGCACGCGGATTTGAACTGAGGCAGTGCGGCTCCCTAGTCTGTGTTCTTTATTTTGTTCTCCATTTCTCAGCAGCAGCTCTCTCCCAGGGAGCCGCCACCGTGATCTTGCAGGTAGCGTGCTCGGTGCACGTGTGGTACAATATAAACACACAGGAGTTATGGCGGTGCTTATGAGTGTTCACAGTGTTAGCATCATCCTGAGAAGCCCGGCTCATCACCATCATCATTTCATGCCTTGGCTGAGATGAGTACAAGCTGTTTGTTCGCATTTCCCCTTATATGATTCTATGTAATAGTCCCATTTCAAATATATCTGGGTCCATCTCAAATATAATTTGTTTCCTGGATCTGCTTGTCTGCAGCTGAGGGAGTCTTATACTTTCCTTCTAGGAAATCACTTTAGACTGACGCTCTGCCATTAGCACTTTATTGCAGATGCAAATCTATCTGTACCCTGAAAACGCTGCTGGTCCTCTGGGCTTGAACTCAGTCCCCGAAGCTCCGGTGCTCTGTTTAACATCTGCTGGGACCTTGGCGATGATACAGAGCATTTAAACCAATGCTGTCTGTTCAGATATTTTTTTACCCTGTCTCTGGGCTCTTAGGTTTGGGTGGTTTCCTGACATTATGAATCTGTTTGGATATCTGCTTCCCCCTTCCTCCTTCCAACTTACTCATCAGGGTTTTCTGACTTACTGATTGTGGGTTGTTTGTATTTTTTTCTTTTTTTCATAGAATTAAGAGAGCCTCTCTGCTACTTGGGTCTTGCTGAACATAGCTATAGCTGAAGTAAAAAAAAAAAAAAAGATGAGTTATTTTTGATTGCTCTTTTGTTCTCTCTCCTCATATCCAATCCATCAGCAAGTCCCATTGGCTCTGTCTCTAAAATCTATCCTCAGCTTGTCTCCTAATCCACCACCAACACTGGTCCCCGTTAGAACATCTTTCAACTAGACTCATGCAGGAGGCCCCTTCCCGGTTCCTAGCTTACATGCCTTCCCATTTGTTGAGCATTACCCATATAGCATCTAGAATGGCCTTTGAAAGTGTAGTAAGAACATGCCATTCCCTTGCTTAAACCCCTCCAGTGGTTCACCATGCAATTTACATTAAATGTGAAGTCTGACCAGGGTCCACGAGGACCTACACAATCTGGACCTACTTATTCAACCTCACCCCTGAACCCTCTTTCTGCTCTATTCTCTTTGCAGCACTTGTCACCATCTGGAATTATTTATTTTTCTTGTTTATCATTGGATCCTCCTCCCCCAACCCCACCCCACCCCCATATAGAGAGTAGGCAAAGGGACAGGGACTTTATCTTGTTCATTGCCATATACACAGCACGTGAAACATGTGCCTAGCACATGGAAGTGTGTGATCAATATTTTTGAATGAATGGATGTATAAACCACGCTTTTATATGGGAATCTAACTCTTGACCAGCTAAGAGTCTTGTATGAACCATTTCCATAGCTTTGGCTTTTCATTTATATACATAGGGATCTCTTTTGAGTACTGGCTCAGCTGTAGGACTAGAACCCTCTGTTTTGTAACAGTCAGCCACATTATTACGTATTTTCTAGAACTCCACGCTGTGTACTTCTAAGTGATTCCATGAGCTAGGTGTAAAGCTGGGGAGGAACACATTTGATATTATTCTTTTTTTCCATAACCCTTTTGTAGTGACTTTTTAAATCTATGATCTCTGGCTTCCATGGTGAGAGGGTTGTGGGTAACGGCCAGCAACACAAAGTAGCCCACATTTTCTCCATAGGTAGCTTCTTAACCACCATCCATGGGCAGTAGCTCTTTCCAATCCCTCCCTCCTATCCCTCTAATGACGAACCTATCCTGCAGCAGTGATTTCTGGGAAACATTCTGAGCTCTGAATGCATAGGCCAACTCTTTGGCTTGGTCATATTTTTTTCTCAGTTTCCTTACCTCTCATCACAATGATCATTTCAATGAGGAAGCTCTTTCCTGTCATGGGTTCATGTTGCATTATTGCCTGTGTGTTTCAAACACTTTTGGTCTTAGCCCAAGTTGATCCAAGTTAGGTTTTTAATGTTTTAATTAATTTTAAAGCACCTTGTAAGTAGAAATGAAAAGAAGGGAGAGAATACAAAATTTGGAGCATTATAAAACTGGAAAAGCTAACTATTTCTTGACTTAAATGATAGGAGATAAAATTGGAAAAGGTTTTAAGCAATAGGCCCACAAAAATTTTTCAGTTATAGTAACTTGGCCAGGGAGAAACAATTAGGAATATAAATGTTCTCCCCTACCGTTTCAGATAATTGCAAGGTTACTGTTAAGAGAGAAGTCACCAGGGAAGAGAAAGCAAGGAGTCAAGATCAGCTTGAAAGCACCTTTTAGGAAAGAACTTTATGTGTGTACCGAAACCTGGAACTTAGCGGAAGCAAATAGAATAAAAGTCTACCAATGTAAGAGGTAAATTACAAGAAACTATGAACCTGGATTCAAAAATTTGACTGTTTTTGACCATTGAGACCTAAAACAAAGTTCAGGCCAGCATATTTGCACCAGCATGAAGCTGGTTAAAGGAGATGGGAAACTTCTGAAGATTGCATGCTTCCCAGTACCCACGATATGGCCATGGTAGGTAATGGAAAAGGGAGACCCTCCAAGAGGGAAAACTCAGAATCTACAGAGAATGACTGATAAACGAGTTCTCACTGGAAAGCAGAATCTGCTACTAATAAAGCAATTTGATCTGAGGTCTTCAAAATGCTCTCCCACCAAGATTTCAGAATTGCTGTGGACCATGACCGCTGCGTGTTTTTGTTTCCCACTATGCAAACAAGGCTTTTAGCTTGCTGCTATGCTGGCCTTGGGACACCATTGTATATTGGGTAGGCGTAAGTGGGTGGGTGGTAACTTTCCTTTTTTGTACATGGGACGCTGGACCACGAGGAGGCCCAGTGGAGAGTACTGCACCACTGGTGATCCTGAGCTTTGAGCTGGACATGGTAACAGGGTAAGATATGTGTGGGAGGAAGACTGAATGGCAGGTATTTGGTGACCAGCAGAGCAGATAGTGTTATAGACTGGTGGGGTTTCTCTAACCCTGTTTCCTTTGCCTTCTAGGTACATACTAGTCTACTCCCTTGAAGTAAAATGGAGCCATGGGACTGAGTTCAGACCAATGAAATATGATGATGTACTTCCAGCTTAGGCCCTCCAAAATCTCCCCTGAGATCAGCCCCACTACAGAGGATCTAGTGGAGGGCTGTGTGGCCTCAGGGATGGCAGAGCCACTAGATGGAAGGAATAACTCATGTGAGGCAGAGCCTTTGACATGCACTGGTATGTGACACGAGCAGGAAATAAGGTTTCATTAAGTTAAATAACCCAGGAAATAAACCTTTCTTCTGTTGATATTTTTGGATCACCTGTTATCACAATTAGCCTTGACCAATGCAGTAATCAAAGCTGTATGCAATGAAACATACAGGATATGTGTTGGTGTTACCTATTACCCTCTAATTTTCTTTCACCAGATGACTGCAGGGGACCTCTGTGACTAAAACTTACTTCTGATTGAGACTGGATTTTCTCTATGTCTTATGGGGTTCTTGTCCCCTGAAGTCAGTTAGTCCCCAGGTATTATTGAATGCCTAAACCCAGATCTACTACTTACTAGGTGTGTGATCTTGGGCATGTATTAATGTGTTTGAGCCTCAGTTTCCTTACCTGTAAATGGGTATAATAATAGTACCTATCTTGGGTTGTTGTGAGAATTAAGCAAATCAATCCATGTATAGTGATCAGCACAACATCTGGCACATGGTACATGCTCAATAAACTTATATCATCATTATTGTTGACATCATAAATTGCTAGGTATATGCTTGGCACTAGGAACAATATTGAAGAAAATATACAAGGTCTGGACTTCTGTGAGATCTATGCTTATTCCATGACCCTTGTGTTTGATTTTGCACGTGTTCAGTATAGTCTCTATTAAGTACTTAATTTTAAGAGAAAGGTTTTGCATCTCTCCAATCTACTTCAGAAAACATTGGTTCTGGTTGGGCATGTTCTTTGTCTTTCTGTCTGAGTGTTCTGAGTCAGTATCTGTGTTCCTGTTAGTGGTTTTACTCTCTGAGTGCAGTATTTGTCCATACCCTGTGGGAATTGGAGTGGGAGGCACACAGGAAAGCAAAAATCCCTATTGGTGGAAGGAACCACTTCCTGCTTAGAGCCATTTCCTGCTTGGATCCACTTCCTGCTCAGATCCACTTCCGGCTTGGATCAACTTCCTGCTCAGAACCACTTCCTCTTTAGCGTATTGAGTAAAAAACGGCTGCCATTGTACTTATAGAAGTACACTTTGCTCCTTTTTTGGGTCTATTTTCCCAGGGTACACTGTCCAACCATCTCATTTCCAATGGTGTGTAGGTAACATTTGCAAGACCCAAGAGGTTGAAAATCCCTTCCCTTCTTTATTAACCAATGAGAACAGAGACTGAATCAATACCAGTGATGGCATCATCTAGCCCCTACAACATGCATTTAGATGCCTGGTTTACCTGTATGCCTAAGCTAGGGCCCTCATGCCCACACAGCTGGTGTGGGCCATCTCCCCGGCACATGCTCCTTAGTGATGCTAATTAGGCAGGCACACCCACTTGCCTTGGCATGTTTTATAGATGACCCAAGCTGCAAACACCAACATGTATAAGACATATGCTCTCTTCTTTGTGTAATTTCAGGCACCAAAATATGCCTACACATAGGGGTGTGTGCATACAGACACATGCGTATTCTTTTTTGCCTGGTAGAAATATGCTTCTGTGATGTTCCTTCTACTCCCACACATGCCCCTCCATGGCTGGCACATCTCCTAATTATTCCCATCTACTCCCTCCCCATAGACCTTTTGTGTGTATATTTTGGCACACGTTCTCTTGATTCTGCCTAGTTCCTCTCTCTCTCTTTTTCTTTCCCTGCCTCCCTCCCTCTCCCTCCTCTTCACAACTCCTTAGAAAATTTGTTAAACTATACACTCTTTATTATTAATGTACATTTATGAAAAATTCTTCACAGTTACAAAAGTGCATGGTTATAAAATCATCTCCATACAAAGGTTGGCATCTTCCTTTTCCCCCCACCCCTCCCTAACCCTCCCACCCCTAGACATCAGCATTCCACAGGACAATGCTTAGAAAAACTGAGAGCTCAGTGGATCCAGAGCTCTCCACCCAGTGCTATGGCAAACACGGTGGTGATTTACACAGGACCTTGGAACTTGCCTCCTCCACTTCCCTTTTGCCTCCTTCTGAGGTGGGTAGAGCAGACAAGTTTCTCTAGCTTTGGGAAATTGTTCTTCTGAGGAATGGGCAAAGATGTCTCCTTATACTCTTCTAGAGCTGAAAAGGATGTCGAAGCAATATCAGTAAAGACATCTATAAAGAAAATGAAGGTTGTAGGTCTTTCTTGATGGCTGAAGAGAAATACCTTTCTTGGTCTATTAAAATGCCATATACCATCTTCCTTGAAAAGAGCTAGCAAACTCTATAGCATCTCTGGGGACTAATTTCTGCAAGATTTCCTGGTAATCCCTATGGGAATGGAGAACAGATGAGGGTTTGTCTGAGGGTGATCAGAAGCAACTGGTCCAGAGTTGTGTGGTGCAGATTGGGGTCTTTTCTAAGGAAAAAATTTCTTGGACCAGACTTTGACCATCATAGCCCTGTTGGTTAGCTAAACTTTGATATCCTCAGGCCCAGCATGAAGGAAGCTTCTGTGATAAGGACAAATCTCTGAGAGACAGAGAATGGAGGGAAGCAATCAGGCTGTTGCTAGGTTGCCTCAGCCACATATTTCTCTTTTTATATTTTTTTCAGCAGCTATCCCTAACCTAACCCTAATGGGATTCTATCTTAGTGTATCAAGTGATGCAATAAACAGATGGCTGAGTATATTGTGTCAGAGAACTGAACTCAAGTTCCAGAGAGGTTGGCCCTATATCAGTATATACCCAACGTACATGGACCCTCATGAACAGATACATGAACTCAGAGATACCCCAACACTTACATGTTAACTAGTCTGGAAAAAACTTATTCAAGGTTTATAGGAATACCATCATGGTTTCTTGGTCAGCAGGGTTGTGTGAACATTTACAACTAGGGCAGTTATGTTATCTCTAGAAAAGTATGCTTCTAGAAGATTGCTTTTGATAGCCTGCACAAGATGGTGGTGGTAGTGGTGGGAGACATGGAATTCCTTGGCAGGCAAAGATTTTTATCATTGTGCTTTAGTTAACTGGGGACCTTCTAGCAGCTGGAGAAGAATCTGTTCTTTAAATGCCATGTATCTTACTCAGAAAGGTTTGTCATTAATGGGGACTAAATAGTCTCATTAGAAAGGACATTGGAATTCAAGGGGCATTTGATGTCTTGTTTGGTTCTAGTTCTATGCAAAAAGGTACATATCTTAAAATATATTAACTATATTTCAGCAAATAAGAGTCTCTAGGAGATTATAATAGATGTATATGGTGTCCCTCTATGGGAGGCTTAGCTATTTGCATCAAGACTATTATTTCTAAAAGTTCCTTGCCAAATACATTAGGCTGTTAGCTTGACTGGTGAAGAGCAGAATAGTGGAAGAAGAGAGCAGGTACAGTTCTGCTCCAGATGTCACAGGAGCAGGCTCTTGCCCAAATGTTGTTAGTGAGATGCAGGGGATACAAGGTTCAAGTACCCCAGGTCTAAAAAGTTTCTGGGTGCTCTTTTGGTTGACTAGCTCATGGAAGCATGAGTAAGGGAAGGCTTCTTGGAAGTTGACATGTTATTTTCCTTTATTCCTTTTCCAGGAGGATGGGATGATGCAAATTTGTTGGAGCTGGGGGGCAAAGTAGAAAGCCCCTGTTTTAAACTTTATCCTGGCCAGCTTTACAAACATTGGACTGTGTGCCTTAATGTCTTCCCCTATCCTGCTGAGGTTCTTACCCCACAGCTCTCCTGCACCCTTTGTATCTCTTGAAACATAACACAGCAAGGCTTGAGTAGGAGAGGTTAGCACAGCTTCCTCTCTTGTTTCCCAAAGAACTTCTTTTTTTGCATGACTGCAATCATGGCCACTAGTATTAATGTGTTATTTACACTTTGCAAGGCAGATGACTCCTATTCAGGTGTTATTTGTGCTGCTTCTGAGTTTCAGAGGCTGTGATTTGCTCTACTGTGAGCACATCTAAATTTGTGCAGCAGCTGGTTTTACTGCCTTTTATTTAGCTGATCTACTGGACATTTATAGCTGCTGAATCCAAGAGCCCCACTACCCAGCCATCCTGGGCATTCTTTTCCTCAAGCACCTGGGAAAGCTGGAGAGAGAACCGAGTTGAAGTTGAGTCCCAACTTTACTGCTTTAGCAAGTCATGCCTGCTCTTGAGTCTCTATTTTTCCAATCTGTAAAATAGGAGTAATTGTGTTTGGTTTGCCTCCCACATAGGGTTGTGAAAAGTCTGGAATGATGCTAACAGCATGTTAGGAGCTGTCCAGTGCTGAACAAATACAGGGAAGGAGCTGATGAAGCTGATGACGAGGATGGAGATGACAGCAGCAATGATGATAATAGTGCTTTGCACATGAAGTTACTTGATTTTTGACGGACTGATTAGACATAGTTTCCCTAAATGGAGCTGCCTATCACCTTCCTTCTAGAGTTTACCCGGATAACCTTGGGTAAGATATTCAGCTCTCTATGATTAATTCATCTGTAAAATGGAAATAATAAAGACCACCAGGCAGTGTTACTCTGAGAATTGAAATAAGTGAGTCAGTAGATTTAAAAGTGCCCAGAAGAGTGCCTGGCTATTACTGGGGGGCACTTAATCATCAGAACTACTTGAACTCGAACTTATATAACTTTAGAGGGAACAGTATGTTCCCCAACTTGGATAGGGTAGAAAGAGCACAGACTTTATTTTGCTTGTTAAGCAACAAGTGACTTTAAGCCTCTTTGAGCCTTCAATTCCTCATCTATACAATGGGAACAACAGTGCTTTCCTCACGAGATTGATGTTTGCATTAACGGGAATTGTCTGTGGAGAGAGCTTATCACAGTGCCTGATACTGGCAAGTGCTTGGTAATTAATAGCTCTCATACCCTGATGCTTAATTGGGTGAATTGCTTGGGAGAAAGAGAAAATCTCCTACAGTCATAACTGTGGTGGCCTTGTCCTCCTTAAGTCTTGGCTACCCTCATGCTACCGTGCATTTTCCTGGTGAGATCCTTTGGTGTGGGCACCGTGGCAAGAATAGTCACAAGATTAGGAGTTCCCAGGTGCCAGGCCTCTTGCTGCCCCATTGCTGGATCTCTTGCTTCCCTCTTCTGAAGCCAAAGCTTGAGTGAGAGGCAGAAGACAAGGGTAGGTACCTCAGATTGGTACCTGGAACCTCACTGGCAGGCTGCAATTGGCGCATGTAGTATGGGAGGCAGTCAATAGAAGGTGGTCTCACCTGGTAGCTCCTGGCAGGAGGAGGCCTAGGAGGGCACGGAGGTGTTCTCTCCCTCTGGAGGCAGTGGTGGGCAACTCCAGGAGCTGAAAGATTGGGTGTCAGAGGGAAGTTTTGGTCCTGTGCCACACCTGCTCTATACACTTAAGTCACAAGGATTCGTCACTGTTCTCAACACACCATGCATATTTTGGACTCTGTCATTTGTTCAAGTCCACCCTCCTTTGTCTATTTGACAAAGCAGACAGTTTTTGATGACTCAGTTCACAAATTGCCTCCATTCTTGTAATTCTCTTGGACATTTTCTAGGCACAATTGATGATCCCTCCTCTGGGCTTTCATAACTATGTGCTGAGAGTGCTGAAAAATTGTCTTAAAGGAAATAGTTTTTGAATCTCTCTCTTCCATTAGAGGTAAGAGCCTTGGGGGCAGGGAGTAGGTCAGAGTCATTGGATATTTCCAGTTCTGGCACAGTGTCTGGCCCATAGTTGAAGATCACACAAAGGTAGTTTCCTGACCTTGTTTGGGTCATGACAGGGGTGGCCAGGGCACCAAGAACCAGAGTGAGTGGTGTCTGGTGGTCAGCAGCAGTGGTGGCCAGCAGCATGGAGGGATGCCAGGCGCCCACATCAAATCTCTTCCTCTTCACTGGCCTTGCTCCAACGGTGGCAGCAGTTGGCGGTGATGCCCAGGAGGAAGTTGGTGGCCACGGAGGCAATGGAGACCACGAAGCCCACAAATGCAATGAAGAGGTAATCATCCAGGGTCAGGGTCAGGTGGCAGGCCTTGAAGCTCTCCTCAGTGAGGGAGAAGAGTGGGGCACCCTCAACTTCAGGAGGACCCCGGCACTCAGCCAGCTGAGAATCTGCAACACAGAACCCAGGAATGGTGAGGGGCTGGAGGAGAGAGAGTGGAAAGGATATTCCCCCACACCTCCCAAGAGAAGTTGATTTTTTTTTAATTGAGTTTCTTCTGTGTCAAAAACTTTACTTACCTTCTTTACTCTCCTCAACAACCCTCGAATCAAGTGGTTTTTTTTTTTGAATGGGAGAAGATATTTATTTATTTATTATTATTATTTTTTGATTTTAATTTTTTAATTATATTATGTTAGTCACCATACAGTACATCCCTGGTTTCCAATGTAAAGTTCGATGATTCATTAGTTGCGTATAACACCCAGTGCACCATGCAATATGTGCCCTCCTTACCACCCTCGAATCAAATGTTTTTATACCAGTTTTTATAGTCATGGAGATCGCTGCTCAGAGAGTTTTGCAAATGCCTCAAGTCCAATAGTCACTGCTGATGATGGATCTGGGTCTTTCATGGGACATCATCATCTCTTACGACAGACTCCTAACTGGATTCTGGCTTCTGCCTTTAAACCATCTTGATGCAGTTTGCTCAGTATCTTTCACACCTGAAGTCCTGTCATGTGCTCTGTGCTTGAAGCACTCCCCTGACTTCTTACCTTCCCATGGAATGAAAGCCAAGGTCCTCACTGTGAGCTACAAGGACTCTTCTCGTCTCTCTCCCTCTGCTCCTTGTTCACTCTGCTCCATCCACACACACCTTTTGATCATTCTTCCATCACCCTGAGCATGTCCCTTTTCAGGGTGGAGAGGGGGAGCTATTGTATTTATCTCATTTATCCCCTGAGTCTTAGCACAGCTCTATCTCTCGCTTCCTTGGGGACTTTGTTCAAATATCACTTTATTAATAGGGCCTTTCTATATGAATCTATATAATACAGTAACTCCACATCACCATTCTCTGGGCATTCTCTACTTCCCTACTCTGCTTAATTTTTCTCCATTGTATTTATCATGTCTTACAGTTTCTTTATTATCAGTCTCCTCCCCCTTAAATATAAGTTTTTCCCACGGTGTCCCTAGTCTCTGAATAGTCTCCTGTCTGTGAAAGTGCTCAATGAAACTTTGTTAAGTGAATGTGTGGATGGATGACCCCATCCAACTTTGAAGCACTGGGTCTTTTTACTATCCCATTTGGCTTTTCCAGGTATGTAGAGTATAGGGTTACGAATATGGGCTGTGAAGATATTGGTCTGGGTTCAAATCCCCAGACTGGTTGTATGATTGTGGGTGAGTTACGTAACCCTTCTGTGTCTTGCTTCCTTCATCTGTAAAATGAGGATAATAATACTATCTATTTCATTGGGTTGTAGTGAGGACTCAATGAGTTAACATATATAAATAATATACTCTTGGTGGATAGTAAGTACTATGTGTGTGCTTTTGTTATTATCCTAGGCTTGTCTCCTGGACAGGTCCGTGAGGGTCATGTTCTGCACATAGACATCTGTAGGAGGGGTGTCTTCTTCAGTGGGATTACTTTTCTCACCATCATTGATGGTCGCACCTCACCCTTCCAGGGTCACTTGTACAAATGCATGATGGTCGTCAATGGTTTCATCGTACTCTGCCTTGGAGGTGAGAGTGGCATGCAGATAGCAGTTCTGCCGTTCGGTACCAAGCACCGGCTCTCCAGCAGGCAGCTTTTCCTTTGCCCAGTGGATAAACATTAATCAAGCTCTCATCTTGGGCAAGTCTTTTTTACCTTTCTGGCTCTCATGCTCTCCCTCCATAAGAAAGAGATAATTCAATCTAAATTGTCTAACAGAGTCAGTATGAAGAAGTTTTCTGAATTAGGTAGTGCATAAATGCTACTTATTCATCCTGTAGTTTTTGAGGGCAAAGGAAATGATGGATTTTGAAGGACGCTTTTGACAAATGGATGAACATCGTTCTCCTTAGAAAGGAAGAGTCGGTTTGGGGAAGAAGATGTGATCTGCTCCAAATTCCCGGGGAAGGCTCCCTACAGGCCATATGCACAGCACTCCAGACCCTGTTCAGGACAGGATCGTGTCTGGAGTTGATCATCAAGGGCTCTCCTGATGGAACTGAAGACTCTGAACTCCAAAGTCTATTGTGTGCGTGACTGCAGTGGTGGCAAGACCATGTGACACCGGGGAATGTGGGGAAACTGAGGGCAATTGGTATGGACCCAGCAGATGAGGCTCTGAGGGCAGCTGGTAATACCCCGAGAGAATTTAGAATCAGAGACCGAGGGTTGACGCAGCCCTCTGGTAAGTCAAGGGACCAGTCTTGAGGTTGAGTTATATCCCAAGGGTAGCTTTATGTCCTCTTCTGTTGGGATTTGTCCAAAAACCATGGGTAATAGTGGGGGAAGAAAAAGAAGATGACAAAGGGAAAAGGATTGCCTGGTCCTACCCACACTGGCAAGTTCTTTGCACCCAAGAGGAAATATCCTGGAGAGTGCGATGTGGTGAAGAGTACGTTCTGTGGGGAACAGGGGACCTAGGTTTCTAGTCATGGCCACTGGGCAGTTACTTTCCCTCTCTGGAACTAAGTCCTTCATCAGCACTGCCATGAGGCTGCACAGATGGGACCGCAGACCCCTCTCCTGCTCAATGGGAGGCTGCGCTTCTTCTGAAGGGCAGTCGGGGCCTCAGAGATCACAGAAAAGAGGGAGCCCCTGGGTGTGGTGGAAGCTGTGCTCCAGAAGGCCCTTTCTGTCCTTAGTGCACAGGAGAGAGGGGAGGACATGCAGCGTGCAAGGGTGAGCAGGTGGGGAGACTGCTCCAGGCAGCATCCCCCTCATGCCCCCTAGCATTGCCCCATCTCGGTCCCCAGCTATTTTGGTCCCAGAGAACTTCCTCCCACAGCTGTGTAGAAACAGTGGAATCGTGACCCACAGCCCCCCTAAACTATTTTGGTCCTGGGCTCCCCACTCAGTCCTCCTCTCCCTCCTACCTCATTCAGCATCGTTTCTTTTGAACACACTCTGAGCCAGGCTCTGGGAAATCCCCTGAGATGGTGCCTACAGTTATTTCCTGTTGTCCTACTGCTGGAGGCTGGTGCTGGGGCTCGGTGCTGCCACGCAAGAGAGCCGGTGGCTGGGGGCACAACTGAACATTGCCTGCCTCCGGGCAAGGCCAGGGCCCATTAAGCCTGTGTGATTTAGGCTCCTTCAGTCCCCAGTGCAACCCCAGTTGGGATTGGTTGGTTAAATTGCCAATCCATTTCTCTTCTCAGTTCCCCACCCCGTGTCCAAACCTTGCAGAGCTCTGCTGGAGGCCCTTTGGCAGGTCAGAACTCTCCCATGACTCTTTCTGTTAGCTTTGGATCTGACTCTTCAGGCTATAGCTGTAAAGCAGCCAGACTGCCAGGGTTTGAATCCTGACTCCAATACTTAGCAGCTGTGTGGCTTTGGGAAAGTTACCGAACCTCTCTGTGCCTTGGTTTCTTTCTCTATAGAGTAGTGTGTGTGTGGTCTTATCATGGTTCTTACGAGGATGAGATAAGCTAAATATGAAATATGCTTAAAATAAAGTATAATAGTAAGTACTGGCAGATAGTAAGTACTAAAATAAAGAGTGTTAGCCATTTTTATTTCCCAGCACTTGGAACACTTAAAAAGCAGAGAGTAGAGTAGAGTAGAATGGGGCTTAGAAGTCAAATAAACTTGGGTTTTATCCATGGCCCGTCTACTTTCTAAAGGAGTGACCCTGGGCAAGGATTTTCAGTGTTCTAGATCTCAGTTTCTTCACCCACAAAATGGGGGTCATCAAGGTGGGGTAGATAATGCGTGCTGAGATCTTAGGTCAGGGTGAAAGCCCAGCACACACTGTCTATTATCAGCTACTCTTGTTTACTCTCTGTCTGCCCCCCAGGTCATCTGTGCCACAGAGGCAAGCTGGGTGTGTGTCATTAATGAATGGGTCCCCGGCGCCCAGCATGCGCAGCAAGCATCTCATGGATACCACCGTTGGCGTGAAAGGGCTGGTGCACACAGAAGCCAGTGCAGACCAGGCACGCACCGGCTCTGAAGAGCTCTCAGTCCCTCCCTGTGTTTTCGAGCCTCTGTGTGCAGTGAGGCAAGACCCTCTGTGCCCATGGCCACCCAGTCCCGGCCGCCCCGTCCCGGCCGCCCCGTCCTGACCGCCCGCCTTACCCGCCGTGCAACGCTGGATCCGGTTTCGCAGCCACTTCAGCAGCGGCTCCATGGTGCAGCCGCACACCCAGGGGTTGCCGCCGATCTGCAGGGTCACCAGCCCTGGCAGGCCCTCGAGGGCCTCGAGGCTGAGGAAGGCCAGGCCCCCGTAGCTGAGGTCCAGGTCTCGGAGCTGCACCAGGCCCTGGAAGGCCTGGGGATGCACCCTGCGCAGCCATGGGTTGTGACTCAGGTCGATGTGCACAAGGCCGTGGGCTGCCTGGAACATATCGGCTGGCACGTGGCTGAGGTTGTTGTAGCTCAGGTCCAGGTGTGCCAAGCGTTTGGCGTGGAGGAAGAGGCCCGGGGGCAGCTCCACCAAGGAGTTGTTGCGCAGATCCAGCACCCGGAGCTCCATGTAGCACGTGAGGTAGCCGGGCGGCACGGATGCGATGCGGTTGTGGGCCAGGCTGAGGTTGCGGGTGTCCTTCGGCAGGTCCGGGGGCACGGAGAACAGCCGCTGGCTGCTACAGTCCACCACCTGGTTGTGGCACGTACAAAGGACGGGGCAGCTGGTGCCGGCGTCTGAACGCATCATCCCGGCTGCCAAGAGGAGGGAGACCAGCAGCACGGCTGGGTGGGGGGGCCCAGGCCAGGGCAGCTGGGACCAGGTGTCACCCATCTTAGGCAGCTGGCAGCAGCAGCGCTCTGGGGAGCCCACTGGGGCTGAGGCGATGTCCATGAATCAAGAGTCAGTGGCTCAGAAAGCCAGCTACATCAGGGCCAGAGTCCTGGAAGGTGGGGCTTCTGGGCACGTGGTATCATTGCTCAAGCCTTTCCCCAGAGCCTCTAAGCACCAGAGGGCTCCCTAGGTGAGATCCACAGGAAGCCCCCCCTTTGGAGCCCAGGGGACAATAACTCCAGCTGAGGCCCCTCAGGGTCTGAGAAGACAATCAAAACTTGAGAGAGAAAGGAGCTGAGGATGGGGCAGGACCTGCTGCTAGCAGGTGCTGGAAGGGTCCCTGTAGATCTCTGTTCCTCTCACCCATGACTGCTGGGTGCATCCTCTCTGTATTATGTTGGAGAGGTGGTGGTGGTGGGGGCGGGGAAGGACATGAAAGGTGCCTGTTGAAGGTCCTGGTACGTCTAAAAACCCTGAGCCCTGTCCCATATCTGGGACCAGTTAGAGGCCAAGGCTGTGTTTGGGTCTCCAGCATTGGAGTTCTCAGAAGCCATTCCTCCTGGTGGCCCAGGGAGCTCGAGTCCAAGGGGGTCCTGGGGTGGGTATTTTGGGAAGAGAGCCTGGCAGGGAGTGGGTCTCCATGGGTTTCCTGAAAACCCAAGTCCTCAGCCTCAGCATCTACTGAAATCCCCAAGGAGTCTCTTCTTTCCCCAGGTTGGGGAGGACCCCAGGTGACACCCACTGTCGTCTGCCAAGGCTGGAAAGAGCCATGTGTCCTGGAGGTGCGGGATGGGGGTCAGCTAGGACCGCTTTGGCGACTTCTCCTGAGCCAGTGCCTCTCTCCCAGACCAGCTCTGTGCTCAGCAGGCGGGGGCAGAATTCCCTCTGTCAACAAGGAAAGCACTCAGGCAGAGATCTCCAGTGTCCTTTCCTCCCCGCTGTCTCCTCCTAGGTTCCCCGCCCTCCTTCTTCTCCGCCACGGACCACAGAGTTCTCTGCGTCCTGTGGGTCAGGTGTGGGCAGCAGTGGGCTCGGACCCCACCCTCATGTTGTGGTTGCCCGTCTTCCTCCGGGCTCTGTCCTGGGCGAGATGCATTTGCTTCTCCTCCTAGCCTCGCCCCTCAGCACCAAACACCCCACCCTTGAACAACTCTCTAAGAAAACACACGCTGGTCATTTGCATTTGCATACCCCTTTCAGACATGGTTAGCACTCCCCTCTCCCTCCCTCACCTCTCGCTCATCTCTCTCATCTCTCTCTCTCTCACACACACACAGGAACGTGCGCACGCGCGCACACACACACACACACACACGCACACATGCACACATTGCTCTCCTGTGATTCCCCCACATTTTTGCCCTGCCCTGCACTCACTTCTCCCCGTTTCTGTCCAGCTTTCTTCTGTACACGCTCTCCTGCAGAGCCCCCGTTCCAGTCTGCCCCCTCCGCCTTCCCTCCCCCATGCACACCCCTAATCCTAGCGCCCTTTCTACAAGAGCCCCACTGTGCCCCCCAGCGTGAGCCCACGCCCACATTTGGTCAGGCAGAGAGACTGCACGATGACACACCCGGTCTCTCAGCCCCACCATCCACCCCCATCCCTTGAGGCCCCCGCATCCTCCGTGGCCCCTAGTTGTCCTCAGTTGTCCTCCCTCACCCCCTTGGTCTAGCACTGCCTCCCTTCCCAGCACTTCCAGCCTCAATCCCGCCCACTGGGAAATCACCCAGCTCCTTTATCCAGACCCGTTTTTCTGAACCCCAGGGTCTCGCCTTGCACTCCCACAGGCCCTCAGGAGGCCACTTACTTTGTTCCAAGGACACAGCCATCAATCTGCAGCAGACACGGGTCTCCCTCCCTCATCCTGGAATCCCGCTTGCTGCTTCAGGAGAACAGACTGCCTCCCCGGCACTTCCCCTCCCCCGGCCTCTCCTCCTCCATGGCTCCTGGATCCCGGGGCAGCATCCTCTGTGGTTTCCTGTCCTGTGCCACGGTGCCTGGCTGGTTCCCCTTCTTTTACTCAAAAAGGGGAACCAGAGAGAGGATGCTTGGAAGAAAGTTCACAGAATCTGAATGCTTCTTCCCGAAACTCAGCTGGTGCTGAGGCTGCTGGGGTTTGTGGCTTCCGCCAGGTCTTCCCCTCCCTCCGCCTTCCTTTCCTCTCTCCCCCTCCTCTCTCCCTTTTTCGCTCCCTTTTTTTCCTCGAGGGCCAGGTACTGACGTTTCACTGTCTCTTAGCAACTGCCTCCACATCTCTGAGCAACAGGAGAGCTGGCTATGGACCCCACCAAGATGAGAGAGATGAGAAGGAAACAGTGGCAGAATCCACAGCCACCTGCAGGGGTCCTAGTGATAGGAAAGGGGGGCACAGGAGGAGGGGGTAGGGGGCAGGGCAGGGGCGAAGCCAGAGGGGCAGGCAGGGGGAAAGGGCAAAAGGGCCCAGTGGGAGAGGTTGGAGTGGGGGCAAAGCAAGGACCTGAGATGGAGGAGGGCCCAGAAGGGAAAACGGAGATGGGTTGGAAAGGGGAAAGGAACTTCTCGAGGGGCAGGGAGAGAAATTGGGAAGGCAATGAAGACATGAATAAGGATGGAAGGAAAGAGGAGAAGTGCATGTGACAAGTTTGCTCACTTGATGGGATATATCGACTCAGTCCATATGTAACATCTGCTTCCCTAGGTCTGAATGTATTTTGGTCACCAGGTACCAGGTGGCTGGACTGGCTCAGGGCTTGTCAGGGACAATTATGGAAGGTGAGACCTTTTCTGTGTTCCTTAATTGTCCCTAAGTCCTGACCCTACAAGGTTGGAGAGTTTTGGGATTCAAAGGGCCAAGTGACAGGTCCAGGTGGGGTACTTGGGGCTGCAGATACACTCGGCTCTGTTTCTAGGAGAGTGGAAGCTTCCAGAAAACCTCGTAGTCTTGATCTCTTTCTCCAGGTCCCCAGACTCTGTCTGCCATTCCGTTCCCATTTTCCCAAGCTCCCTGTCCCTCCTGCCACAGATTGACCTCCATGAAGATAAAGTCTTTGCAACACTTCTTTCCTTTATGACCCATTGAACTCATTTCTAGCCACCGTGCCTTTGAAAACCAGCTTGACCAGTTGGTTTGGTCAAAGAGCTGGCTCCTTTCTTCTTTTTAATACAATTGTTTATTGGGCACTCACTGTGAGTCTGGTGCTTGGCTCCACGATAGGCATAGAGCTGCCAGCAAAAGGGATGAAGACTTCGCCCTTTCGGAGGCCACGTTAGTCCAGTGCATTCGCCTAGTTGATCTGGGCGCGGCCTCTTCCGCTTAAGTGATATCGTAAGTCTTTGGGGAAACCCAAAACCGAGGAGCAGAAAACATGTGTTAAGTTGTACAGATTCTAGGCACATACAAAGTCCTCAAAATCATTGTCTTCTCTAACATGGTTCTTTTTCCTTTATGGTCTTAGAAGTTCTGCTGCTAAGCATTGTCTCATATTATGCTCAGTTTGAATCTTCCATGTTCCACAGTGTCTGGTGTGGAGTAACATGGTAGCGGCTTCATTAATGTCGATATCCTGAATTGGCTGGGGTAAATAAGATTTATATCTCCCCCTCCCTTATGGAAGGGAATGGTTCTTCAACTCCTTTATGAGCTCAGAAATAAAATGTTAATCTTAATGCACAAAACAGAGCAACACGTGGAGACAAGTAATCCACCATAAGCAAGGACTCAGTAAAGCAAAGCTAGCATGATAAGTCATTAACATTCACTGAAAAATGATAGAAAACATAATTATTTCAATAGAGACTAAGAAAGGTAATCAGAACATTTTAATATTTAATGTTGACTAAAGGCACATTAAAAAACAAGTGACAGAGAATGGAAGTTTTCTTCCTTTATATAACACGAAATTTATGTTTACTGTAAGACCAATAATATGAATAAAGAAAACTACCCGAGACGGTTTCCTTAAAAAATAAGATCTAGACAAGAATGCCTTTTTACCATTTGAAACTACAGTTTTCGGCCTGTACAATTGGGATAGGGATGATGGTATCTAACTCATGGAGTTATTTTATATTATATGAGTTGTTATTAATGAAGTACTTAGACACAGGGAGGATTACAGATATGTTTGTTGAATGAACAAATAAAATAAAAAAAATACAAGGCAGAGTATAAAATTACTGAAATCGTTATGCAGAAGGGAAAACAAATTGCACAGAAGTGGGAGAGGAAAGGAAAATATCCCACTTGCACGTGATTTGAATGTTTTCTGGTGCAGGATAAGCCTCAAAACCTTCAGAAACCCCCCCCACTGACCATTGCATATACAATGGTCCTTGTATATAATGTCTTCTGTAAAAAAAAAAAAAAAAGTGAGGATAAATGGGGCAGAAATCTTTTAAACGATCTTTTAGCCAGACTCATTCTGGAAGTTAAGTATTAAAGCATTGTTTCCCAAAGTGATATCTCATGGTACACTGTGTGCCATAAGAAAAATGTTTGTTCTCAAATAATTTGAGAAATATTGAGTTATGGGGAGCCTGGATGGCTCAATAAGTCAAGCATCTGCCTTCTGCTCTGGTCATGATCCCAGGGTCCTGGGATCGAGCTCTGTGTCGGGCTCTCTGCTCAGCAAGGAGCCTGCTTCTCCCTCTCCCTCTGCTTGCCACTCTGCCTACTTGTGCTCTCTCTTTCTCCATCAAATAAATAAATAAAATCTTAAAAAAAAAAAGAAATATTGCATTAAACAAAATGAAACAGATTATTTATTCCCAGATTTCTCAGGACCTTTAATGTGCAGATGGTCCTGTGACCTACCCAGGCAAAGGATTGGGGAAAGGTGAAGGATGGATAATACCCAGCTACTTCCCTTAGCAAAGTGACTTTCTCCTACCTAGCAGCCTTGCAGCAGGAGTAATTCAATTTTGAGCCCCAGCAAAATGGTAAATTATTACATACCACGGCCTTCCGTGGTCTCTTGCAAGTTATTGAAACTGTGACTATTCAATCATGAATGTCAAAGATTTACTCTACTGGGGAAATACACAGAAATTAATCTTAGAGTTGTAGATACAAATGAATTGAGATATCATTTTCCTTATTAGGATTTCTTGACATACACGGCAAATGAGTTGAGATAATGACAGAAAACCTTTCACTGCACGAGAATAAATGTAATCTACCACATGAAAAATGTGTTGAGGGATAATTATGAAACCTCCATAGAATGAAGATACAGGAAGAAATGGAAAGATAAACTCTCTAGTTGCGGGGACAGCTTAGAAATAGGAAAGATGACTTTGCATTTTATAGTATAATAATTCAGCGAAGTATTTAGCAGAATCTGGTGAACTGGTGGTAGAAGCCATCTGGGGAAAAATGGACAATGAAGCACAGATGATATTAATGAAGACGATGATGATGACGGGAGAATGCTGAGTCGCGGTGATGCCGGACTTCCCCAACTGAAAGATTAAAACATGTGTTGCAAACTGAAGAGCAGTCAATGGCATTACTCGGTGTTTGTGCTTTGGAAAATGACCATGGGATAGAGCATACGTTGAGGAAGTGATTCTCACTATCAGAATAGAGAAAATGAAAAATGGGAAATGAAACCACAGTGTTGAAAGTCATCTCCAAGTAAGAAATGTTATTGAGACTTTGGTGCCATACTTCATTTTTATTCATGGGAGAAGTTCCAAGTGGTCCAAAGAATTAAAGAGAGAAATGAACAGTAACAAAATGCAAATCAGGGAGTGAACAGAATAGCACATTTGTCCCAGCTGTGGAGAGATGATGTCTTTCTGTGTGTCAAAGAGATATGGAGAATGTCATTTGTGACACGATGGCTTCTGACAAACACGTAACATTGAAAGACAATAAGGTTTCCTTGAGCAAAAAAATGACAAAACAAAATTAGAAAGGAAAGAAACTCAATGAAGAAACAGAGTTTAGACATAAGTGATTTGAAATAATCCGTGCAAAATATGTTAAGAAATGCTACAGATACTTCATTCCCCCTTCTGATTACCCCCATGGTGCACTGGGTGTTATACGCAACTAATGAATCATCGAACTTTACATCAAAAAACCAGGGATGTACTGTATGGTGACTAACATAATATAATAAAAAAATATTATTATAAAAAAAAAGAAATGCTACAGATAATATTTTATTTATTTTATTTTTAAAATTTTTAGAAGATTTATTTAATTTTGGAGAGAGAGAGAGCGAGCATTAGTGGGAGGAGGGGCAAAGGGAGAGGGAGAGAGAGAATCTCAAGCAAACTCTCCGCTGAGCACAGAGCCCGATGGGGGTGGGGTGGGGCACGATTTCACGACCTTGACATCATTACCTGAGCCGAAATCAAGAGTCAGACACTCAACCAACTGAGCCACCTAGGCGCCCCACAGATATCATTTTAAAATTGATAGAATACGTAAATCCTTCTGATGCAAATATAGAAAATAAAGTGGGCATGATTTCAGGATGTACCTCACAGGGCTGCCTCACAGGGTTTGAAAGAGGCAACACAGTAGAACCTGGCAGAGTTCCTGGTCCTTTCTAGAAGCTCTATGAATAGCCACGACCCTTATGATTAGTTTCATTATATACAAGTGGATCGAATGCCCTTTTCAGTCTCTAAAATGTCTTGATTCAACCTGGGAGGCATTATTACGTGGTGGGAGCCTGCCTAACACAGCGGTTACGGCAAGGGCTATGGGATGACAACAACAACAATGGCAACAACAATAATAATACCTGACTCAGGGGTGCTGGCAGAATGAAATGACCCACGTAAAATAGGTAATTGTTGCCGTCACACCGCCAACTCTCAACAAACGGTCACTGCTTTTATTGCCATTATCTCGGGAGGAAGTTGGTGGAGGTGAGTATGGAACCACACCTCCAATCATAGCACTTGTTGTTGGTCAGTAATCCCAGCCCATCTTTATTACTCGGGGCCAGCTTGCACTTTCCTTCTGCTCCTTGGTTCCTGGACCCATGGATCGGTTCTTGGGCTCTTTGCATGTTCGCTGCCTGCCCCGCCTTGATCCTCCACACCCTCCCTTTGAGTTGAAAGTTGCCATCCTGCATCGTTCCTGAACAGTTCACAGCAGCGTGTGTGTGTGCGAATGCGTGCACGTGTGCAGCTCAGGTGTGCATGCATGTGTGCATGGGTGTGCGTGCCTGCCTGTGCGTATGTGCAGAGGGTTGAGAAGGTGGATACAAGCGCTCTGGAGGCATAAATAGTAAAATCTCGTAATTGCACGTCTCAGGATGAGGTGCGTTCCTATGTACTGTGGTTGGTCTTGGCTCCTGCTCTCTGCCCTTCGCGTCCATCTGCTCCCCTTGGGGAGAGGGAAATGTGGAGAGGGGGCAAGTGCCAATGGGAAGTGGGGGTCAGTGCAGGGAGCTGCTTTTGTCACCCAGTATTCTTGGAGTCACTGCCACTGTCCTGCAAGTCCCAGGCAGCTGCAGAGCTCAGACAGGCCCACACAAAC
This sequence comes from Ursus americanus, assembly GCF_024610735.1. Lineage (NCBI taxonomy): Eukaryota > Metazoa > Chordata > Mammalia > Carnivora > Ursidae > Ursus > Ursus americanus. The sequence continues at coordinate 34,548,862 of NC_142150.1, read as the reverse complement.
CTGGGTCGCCAAGTTTTAATCAGGGATGTTTCTCTGAAAAGTTAATTTTTTACTAAGACGAGAAAACAAACTAAAATTTGTTAGGAATGGCAGCTCTCTGTGCGCTCCAACCTCCTTCTCTCGGAAGTTCTCAGTATAAGCACGTGCTCACCCGTCTGTCTCCCTTGCTGGTCTGTGAGCAACGTTTGGGCAGGTGCCCTGCTTTGTTTACCGTCCTCCTCTGGTGTCCAGTACATAATAAGCAGGAGAACTTCGCAAGTCTTTGCAGCGTGAACGAGTGAGTTCAACTCGGAAACACCAGGTCGGCCATACCTGGGCCCCTTTGCTGAGAGCATATCAAAGCTCTCCGGGTGAGACAGCCCTGCCCCGGTTCAATGTCTATCTGGGGACACTACTCTTTACCACTGGTGCTACTGGAGACAGAGGATTCTGGGGCTGATAGAAGAGACAGAAGTGGATATAAAGCAGTAAAATAACCGATAGAAATTTACAATCGTTTCTCGTGGAGCAGGGGGTGGGAAGAGCAGACATTTGCTGCTTTGAGGGCCTGTTGAGAGAGGCCGTGTGGCCAAATTCGCTGTGGTGGGAGGGAGGCTGGGGATGGAAGAAAGGGACTTATGGCTTCCTTAGTTGACCAGAGTTGGCCAGCATGTGGCCAGAAGGAAACCAATACATGCTGGGTAGCTCTATGGTCCCATCTTACAGAGAGGGTGACTGAAATCCATCCACTTATTCAACACCTGTTTATTGAGCGCCTACTATATTCCAGACCCTGTCCTATGAACTGCAGCATAGCCAGGTTTGATGGATATACGGTTTGCTCCTGTAGGGCATTTGGGGCCAATATCCATTCTGATTGGTGTCCCTGATGGCTGGTGGTTACACATTTTGACAGTCCCCTCTTTAATAGTGAATGAAGCAAAGTTCCAGCTCTCTAGTGCTCCCTTTCTGGAGCCAGACGATGAGCATACACACAAACACGTACACGGTAGGTGAGGTTAAGTGCTGTGAAGAAAAGCACATCAGGGCAGAGGGGCAGATGTAGGACCTAAGTTTAAAGGATCTGAAGGATGACCTCTTGGTCTCCCTCCACCCAGCCTGGGATGAGGGGACCGTGCAAGCAGCTGGCCGGGAGCCTGCAGTTCTACCTTAGGGGATCAGAAAGAGAGATTTCTTATTTACTGAGCCCCTCCTAGGCACCAGGTCCTCTGCTAAGCACTGGAAATAGAGCGGTCAAGAAAGCAGGCAAGGTCCCCTTCTGGGGAGAGGGACACAGGGAAAAAAAGATCTTAAATGATTGTAAAGATGCGAAGTTGCTCAAAGGGAGACTGCAGGATGGTCCAGGGAGGTAAACACAGGCTCCCTGCTCCCAGGGGGTGGGGGCGACCTCCCTGAGAAAGCCATGCATTTGCTCCATGTATTTTTTTCTGTCTCCGCTCTTTTACCTTGTCAGGTGTTCTTTATAAGCTCAATGATTTTTTTTAATTGCAGTTATCACCTTCCTTAGATAGTGTGTGTGTGTGTGCGCACGCGTGCGCGTGTGTGTTTCTACAAGCTGTTTATTGTTCACATGTTGTGGTGTGATTTCACCCCTTATGTGATTTTATTGCCTTGCATATCTCAGGTGAGATAACTCGCTTCAACCTATGAAAGATAGGTTTTGACGAACCAAGAGGCAACGAAAAGGAAAGCATTATTTCTCCCGAGTCCTCTGAATATGAACCAAGGGGGTAATAGGACGTCCATAGCCGGCTTATAAAAACAAGGCTGTGGTAATGGCTGATAAAAATACCCAGTCGTTTATAGCTTATTTGATATGGTACTTAGTGGTACTACTTTGCTCATTATCGATAGAAAATGCTCGATTTAGAAATTCCCTTTGACTCTTTCTTGATAATCTACCTATCTCTCTTCTCTAACTGTGTCGAGAAATGTAAAAAAAAAAAAAAAATATATATATATGGTTAATATAAACGCCTTGATTTTGAAAAGCACCATCCCTTCCTGTCTGGTTCCTTGCATCTTCCTTCTTCGTGGGCAGCTGCTGGGGCTGAGTCCTTCCGACGCGCCTTTCTTTCGTGATTCTGATGCCGTCCAGATGCTTTCAGTCGGCCCTGACGCCACAGCCAGACCACAGAGCAGCTCCAGATTAGCACCACCGAACTGTGAACCACGGCTCTGGCCGGATCATTCAGGGCGGCCGCCTTCGCCTGGGCATCCACAGGGAAGAGGGTGGGGTGAGGGAGCCCAGATGCTGCCCTGGGATTTTCTGGAAAAGGAGAGGAGTAGCGTCTAAGCAGGAGGAGCTGGGAGGCAGGGAGTGGGAAAAGCTGCGGGCTTCCCTCCCAGGCCCTGGGAAGTAACTCCCACTAATAGGGTGAGGAAAGGTTTATCTGGAAATACCCTGAAACTGCAGGGAGGTCACGCCCACCCCCCCACCCTGGTGACCCGAGACCTGTCGCTCTGTCTCACCTGTTCGCATGGATAAAGGGGCACCATCTCTCTTGTTTTAAGCATAGAGAAACTGCCATATCTGGAGTGATTTATTCCTGCCTGTGATTCTTTTCCTCACCATGCCATCCTCTCCCAGGGCTGCTGGATGAGAGCCAGGAGGCTTTGGTCGGAGCTGCGGCTCTGTTATCTTCTGTCTCTCTGCTCCTGGGGATGACATTGCATAGATAACACTTACTGACCCCCTACTTTGTGCCGGGCACCAGGTGAAGTGCTCTAGGTGGGTTCCCACAGCCTGCCAATGGCAGGGGAAGAACTTCCCCCGATCATTCTCCTTCCAAAGCCCAAGCCTATACCAACTATTCCTTCCTTCCTTCCTTCCTTCCTTCCTTCCTTCCTTCCTTCCTTCCTTTCTTTTTTTTTTTTTTTAAGATTTTATTTATTTATTTGACAGAGAGACAGCCAGCGAGAGAGGGAACACAGCAGGGGGAGTGGGAGAGGAAGAAGCAGGCTCTTAGCAGAGGAGCCTGACGTGGGGCTTGATCCCAGAACGCTGGGATCACGCCCTGAGCCGAAGGCAGACGCTTAACGACTGCGCTACCCAGGCGCCCCTCTTTCTTTCTTTCTTGATTTTGTTTATCTATTTGACAGAGAGAGACAGCCAGCAAGCGAGGGAACACAAGCAGGCGGAGTGGGAGAGGAAGAAGCAGGCTCCCAGTGGAGCAGGGAGCCCGATGCCGGGCTCGATCCCAGGACCCTGGGATCACGCCCTGAGCCGAAGGCAGACCCTTAATGATTGAGCCACCCAGGCGCCCCCATACCACCTTTCTGAACCTCAGCATTCCTCCTCTGTTAAATGGGGATCCTAAGTCTCCTGGTTACCACAGTAGGAGTGTTCAAAACAGAACATTCCCGTAGCACCTGCAGAGTGAAGCAGAGACTCATCGTTTCGGTGAGAGGTTGTGGGGCAGAACCGCCTTCCCACTCTGGGGTCTGCTGCAGGCCCGGTGCCCAGAGCAGACGAGAGGCCTGAGCAGACCGGGTCTGGGAGGGGCTGTGCAGCAGCAGGTGTCCCTGAGGTCGGCCCGAGGGACGCGCGTGCCAGGGCTGTAGGAAACGCTCACTGTTGTCCACCTAGGCTGGAAAGGGGGACACAACAGAAGGAAGGTTGGGACCTGTCAGGAGCAGAAAAGAAGGGATTTCTTTTTCACCCATGTTTTGTTTTCCTCTCTCCAGGAGAGGTATTTGGGGCTAAGGTGTTTGAGCCTGGATGGTGCCTTTGGCCCAGAAAGCGGCTCTGGGCTGGCTCAGGCTTTGAATCCAGAAGGCAGAGTGGGGCTTAGGCCTGAACCGTGTGGTCCTCGTGCAGCGTGTGAGGGCAGAAATTCACGCCTGCAGCTATGGCATGGCCCCTACCGGAGGAATGGCGGGTGTGAAGGTCAAGCTCAGCGGGCCCCCTGTAGTGGAAGGATGACGACCCCACTGGGAAGGATGCCTCCCAGTCTGAAGTCCAGGTGAAGGGGTCCTGAATTGAGAAATCAAGCAATGCCAACTCTCCTTTAAGTTTGCCGTGGGTCCTCGGGGCAAAGAGTATCCTCTCTCTGGGCCTCAGTTTCTTCATCTAATCACATGGACGCTGTTGGGGAGTGTCACCAGAAAGACATGACTGCCGATTGGCCCGTGAGCTGGACCCTGGGACGCTGAGGCTCCTCACCCCCGACCCCGTCCTTGGAATGTGGGTTCCGCTTGTGGCTTCTTTTCTCAGAGGCTGCTCCAAGGTCACAGACTTGAGCTAGTGATGTGGTGTGGAGGACATCTGCACAGTGTACTGGACTGGACCTGGTTACGGCCTCTTTACAGAAACTTTAGGGATCTAGAGGGCGGGTGTGGGGACCCATTCATCCTGCTGCTGCCCAGGAAAAGCCTCAAATATAAGTTCCTTCCCTTAGCATTAAAATCACCACCCACCCACCTGGAGTGGGTTGCCTCTTTCCTCAGTCTCTCACTGCCCCTTGAGTAAGGGGGCTGTTTCAGAGTCTACCCGGGAAGCTCCCGAGAGAGCTGTGAGCCAGCGGGAGTATTTGGCCCAGATGATTCCGAGCAGATTGGGTGACTTCTAACAAGGGCAATGACTAGGCATTTACCAGGATTTGAGACAGTATTAAATCATGCTCTTTTCTGTAAGGGGCTGACTCCCTTTGGCCTGACTGTTTGGCCCAGAAGTCCCAGGTCTCAGACGCTACATCAGTAAGGCCCGGGGTGGCAGGGGGGAGCTGGGGGCAGAGCTGGGGTGATGGAGCAGCTGCGGTCTGTACCCCAGAATAGCTGCAGCCCTCCTGGCATCTGCCGTCTGGTGGCACACTCCCATCCCATTGGCTGCTCTCGGTCCCTGCTGTCTGGCAGGTGCTGCTTTCCCAGGTTTTGTGGTACCCGTTGAGCAGGCCTCCATGTGTGCTACAGAGAGCTGGTTTCTCCCTCCAAGCGCCTAGGATCAGAATAGCGACTCTTCTCTGGTTGCCCCAATCCTGCCTCACTTCACCTCCCCGGTTGAGGACAGAGGGTAGATTAGGACAGTGGAAAGAAGTCCAGAGTTGGTGGCAGAGGTCTTGGTTTCTTGCCACCAACTCACCATGTGACCAGGGCACAAGCCTAAACATCTCTCTGGGTGTCAGTCCTTCCCCTGGAAATTGAGAGCAATCAGGTTATGGTCCTACTGGTGTTCCCCAGGGTGGCCATCCCCGTGGTTCATAGCTAGAGTCCTGTGACGGATGGCATGTCTGTGTCCCCCTCAGAATCCATATGTTGAAATCCAAACCCCCAATGTAATGGCATTTGGAGCTGGGGCCATGGGAGATCATTAAACCACGAGTGCGGAGCCCTCATCACGGGATTCATGCCCACAGAAGAGGAGGCGAGAGAACTAGCTAGCCATCTTTCTGCCCTGTGAGGATACAAGGAGAAGTTGGCAGTGTGCAGCCCAGGAGGGGTTCTCACCAGAACCTGACTGAGCTGGCTCCTGATCTTGGACTTCCAGCCTCCAGAATTGTGAGAAAAATGTCTGTTGTTCGTATGTCACCCAGAGCATGGGACCTTGTTATAACAGCCCCAAAGGACTAAGACCCTTCTGCTCGGCCAGCGCCCATGTCATGCTGGTTGTTCAATATTTGGAATGTCACCCCGAGGGGTAATGCCTGGGCAATTGCTCAGCAGTGGTGTGAGGTTGGAGGGGGGTAAACAGTGGAAGAGGTGCTTTGGGAACTGGGAAGCCATAATCGCACATCTGAGGCACTGTCTGCCCAGTGTCCATCTGTCTCCTCTGTCTCGGGGAGCAATTGCTCCTCGATTTTCCACCCACTCAACCATCGGGTTCAGAGGGATCTTGCTCCAGTTCCAACTCCAAGTCTGCGGGTGGCCCCGGCCTGGGCAGATGACCTTTTCTTCCTCTGGTCACAGGGATACGTTGACAAACTAAAAAGACCGTCAGACCTAACCAATAAAGACACATCCTCTCACTGTGGTAAAGGTTTAGGGACTGGCATGGGACCCAAACCAGGCCAAGCAGATTATTTCTCTGAGATTATTCTCACCAGGATGAGTGGGAAGGATCCCTTCTTCTTTCTGTTATGAGCTCGAAGGACGGAACCATGGCTACTCCTTCATATAGAGAATGCTTGTCTGGGCAGAAAACGGTGGAGACAAGTAGAGCAAACAAACATAAGAGATGAAGAGGAGAGAGGAGGGAGGCTTGGTGACAACAAGCCTGGAGTCTCTCTGGCCCCTGATGCCTTGGTTCTTATAGTTCTTCCTTAAAAAAGAGTAAAGGATTCAGAGTGTCAAGGAGTAGGGGACACTGTCGTAGTTTTATTTTGGTGATTAGGGGAACCTTTTCTAATGAGGTTAATTATGATCTTATACCTGAATAAAGTAAGGGAGTGGGCCATGTAAATACACAGAAGAGAATTCTAGAAAGTGCAAAGGCCCTGAGGCAGGAGGTACTTGGTACATTCGAGGAACAGCATGTAGGCCAAGTGTGGCTGGAGCTGAGTGAGACAGTAAGAAGGCATCCCAGACTTCTCTCTGGAGGGTCAGCAGGGGAGCCACTGTGCATGACTGCAGCTGGTACTGGGGTCCCAGGCACAGCTTCAAGGACTTTGGTGACTGTAACTGCGGGGGGTCTAGGAAGGTCAGAGACCAGCGCTAAGGTGTTTCCTGGCTTTGTTAGTCCTCTGTCAATACCCGAGGGATATATGACCTTCCTTGTAGCTTCCTCTAACAACTCAGTGGGGATCTACCCTCAAGTACTGTTTCCACAAGGACCCAGAGAAGGGAGCACTTCCTTGTGGCGAGAGTAGACAGAAGCGCTTCAGTGAAAAGGATTTCTTGAGTTACAATTGCCGAGGTGTGACATTCCACGAACACTGGCCAGTTTGTTCCCCGTGTGTTTGTTCCTTTCTTCACTGATGTAACAAGAATTTATTGAGTATCTGCTATCTGCTAAGGTATACACAAAGGCACTGGATAGACAAAGATGAATGAGTCACGGTTTCTGCTTTCAAGGATCTCAGGCTGGCTGCGTGTGGAGGAGGTAGGCATGGAAACAAATAATTAGAGAGAAACATGGCAGGTGCTAACACCAAGGCAGGAACCCAGTGCCTCTGCAGGGGGCCCGAGGAGGGAGGGAAGAGTCAGATGGTCTCCAGCTAGGAGGAGATGGCCCCTCCACTGGACACTGAGGGCTGAGGGAAGTCTGGCCGGGGTAGAGCAGCTGGAGGGACAGTATGTGTTAAGAGCATGTAGTCATGGGAAGGATGGGGTTAGGAAACGACAGACATTCAGAGTGGAGGGTTCTAGGGCTTGAAAGTTGGTGCATAAGGTAGAGGAGGGTGGTTGAGGTCAACCTTCCCCTTGCATTGGGGTCAACTCCCCCTGCATCAATCCACCAGTCTGCATGAGGTGTTTAAAAGACTGCTCTGTTGATTTGGAGAATCGTTGGAGATTTCTAAGAAAGGGAGTAATGTAAACAGATCAGATTGTTTAATAGGGCGTGATGTATTACACTACACGGTACTATAATAATAATAAGAGATAGTCTGAAGAGTAAATAGTTTTTTGGGTAGAGACAAGGTCACAAACTCTAATGCCAACAAGGACCAGGCAGATGACGTGGGAGAGCAAGGAGGCCAGCAGGTTGTGTGGGCCCTACCCTGTCTCAAGACGGCAGGTGCTACTCAATTCAGTCCGTTGTTGCCCCAGTGGGGACTCAGGTCCAGGGCTGCCAGAGCCCCTGAGTTTCTCAAGAGCAGCCGAAAATCCAGATCCTTATGTAAAATCTCACCATTTTTAAATGTTGGCAACTAATTTAAATTCTACAAAATGCTGTGTGGGCCAAATATAACACATCTGTCAGCCCGATCTGTCTGCGGGCCACTGGTTTACAACTTCTGGGTTGAGAAAAAGAGTTTTCTTTTTTTGTAAAGAGAGATCAAAATAGTTTTGGATCCAAAGAATCATGCCGGGAATGTTCTCTCACTCTGGTTCTAGCAAATTCTTAATCGTTACTTAAGACTCAGTTCATTTCTCCTCCGCAAAGCTTTCCGCATCATCCCCTGGCCCCTGCCACACACCCTCTCACCACCCCAAACGCCCCCAACTAGTTATTCCGTCTCTGTGTTCCACTGTATCGCTTATATGCCCTGATGCATGGGGGGGATGGGGGTGGAGGAGGGCTGTGGAGCAGGAGAGAAGCAAGGCACAAAAGCTACAGAATTATTGATAAAGGGACGGAATTAAGACTTGCAGGAGATGTTGTGAAGCTCACAATAGAGGTCCTTGCAGGCCAGAGCCAGTGCTTGGCAACTGTTAGCCTGTGATGGAAAGAAGCCCGGGTCTGAAAGGAGAGACAAAATGCCCCAGAACGGGTTGCACTTTGGAGACTCGAGAAAAGGCATAACACCATGAGTTTCTGTAGGACTTGGTCTTAAGCAGGGCTGGTTTCCATGCCTCAGCCTGTAATCTCATGAGTCTTTGGTTATTGCTGGTCCTGGTATGCTAAAGACTGGCCAGGCATTTCCAGGGAAGAGACCTAGGATGTGGGGGCAGAGTGGGGTTCTGCTGTTTCACTGGCCCACTGTCGTTCATCCTCTCCTGGTTTCCCCAGGAATCCATCTGGCCCCCACTAGGGTCAATGTACTTCTTGCTTGGGGGTTGGGCAAAAATGTGACTCAGGCAGGGCTCATCAAGGCTTCTCACGCCCTGGACGACACAGTGGTCAGGGCAGGATGGTCACCTAACGCCATTGGGTTGGCAAGAATAGGGCTCAGGAATTTCCTGGAATGACAGGCATTCTCTCTTTCCTGCTGGATTTAAATCTGGGAGTTTATAGGTCTACTGCAACTGTTAGCCACCAAAAAGACCCTAAGAAGAAAGTCAGCATGGAGAAGAGACAAGCTGAGAGATGGAGAGAGGTCTGGAGACGGACGGTATCATTTGAGCCCCTAGATCAGACTATGGCTAAAGCTAGTTAACCCAGATTTTTTCATTATTGTGGCCAGTAAATTTTTTCTTCCTCAAAGCAGTCTGAGTTAGGCTCTCTTTTGTCAGTGGCAACCAAAAGGAGTCCTTCAACCTCGAGGAAAAGCATGAAGAGTGACTCCCTCCCACGAACAGTGCTTTACAGTTTGCAAAGCATTTTATATCCATTTCCTTATTTGATTCTTCCAGCTCTCCTGGGAAGTAGGGAAAACAGAAATTATTTTCCTGTATCACAGAGAAGGCAACGGAAGCTTAGCAGGGTTCGGATCTACAGACAGATGGCTGGGAATGCCAGGATGAAAATCCCGTTCTTCCGAGTCTGGTTCCGGAGCTTCTCTGCACCGGTAACGTCGTCTTAAATTAAACTCCCATAATGCTGAACTAAATTACACTAAAGCACCCCTGGAAATAGCCTCTCAGAGTCATAATTCATGCTGGGTAATTACAAAATAACTTTCTTCTCATTATTTTCCTACTTACATATCTCCAAGGGAAGGGCTGGTGATAAATGTCAGGGTTGGGACAATTTAGGTAATTATTTGGATGTCTGTATGAAGCACGTCTTTTATAAAAGATGCTATCTGTCTGCTTTTAACTTCTTGATAATCCTCAAATTGGAGACCCTCCATTTCATGTCCCACACACAAGTCAAATTATTTTGTAAAGAAACCGTTGAGAGCCTTTCTCCTGCTCTTCCATCTTTCTAGAAGGATCTCTCCCTGCTCTGCACACAGCTTCTGCTCCTTGTCAGGTGTTAGCCTCAACGCTATCGACTCAGAATGGTTTTACTTTATAAAAAGTAAGTTTTTTCCCTTCCCTCAACCCTCAGTTTTGTCCATGTTAGACTATGTTTTAGTCTTTACAACATTTTTCATAATTTCTAATTTTTAAAAGCTTCTTTTAAATTTTTCTTTCCTCACAACAGACTGTCCAACCAGATGTGGGTTTCACTTCTCTATCCCTAACACCTAGCCCGGTGCCTGACATGTAGCGGGGATTCACTAAATACTTGTTGGTAGAATAAGCCGGGAAATGAAGAATGGCTTATCCAGGTGTGCCCGTGAGCCAGTGCCGTTCTAGCTTGGCGCTTAGCAGCAGTGAGGTTGGGGTGGGAGGAGATGAATCCCGAGATGAATCCCCCCTTCCAGGGAATACAATATTAGCAGGAAGATGCAGGGTGCCAAGGGCCAAGCCCCAGGGCATGGCAAAGTAACGAGAAGCCAGGGAAGGGGACAGGGATGGCTGGCAACCAGAACACGGGGCAGAAGCTGTGTCCTAGAAGCTGGGGCAGGAGGGGCCGCAGGAAGAAGAGGGGGTCGACAGCAGCGTTCCATACTGCACTCAGTACCAGAACATCTGATTCACACCTGACTTACTTTTCTAATTATTTTTACCCTGATTGTTGCCATTGGCAAGTTTCCAAGTGGCAGTGTGATTTTGTTTGCTGCCCGCAATTCTCGCCTTTTCAGGTTAGCAGGCATGAGTCTTTTGACCTTGCCGGAGAAGATGACACCTCTCAATATAGCTCTGTTTGCAAATGTCAGCTGAGACTCTGCTTGTTTCTCCTCTGCGTCTTTAAGAGCATTCACGGGAGCACACACACACACACACACACACACCCACCCACCCACCCCACGATGCTTTCCTCCCCACGTCCTCTGCTCTCTCAGGAAGCAAGGGCATCTGCCAGACCATCACTTTGGAGCCACCTGCTCGGGGATCTTTACCAGCCTTTGATACAGTTGTGATGCAGGAAATAAACATGTGATCTGCGGGAGGAGTCTTCAATATAAGGAACTGATCGATGCAGAGAGAGAAAGCTGAGACTTTGTCATCTTCCCAAGGGGTGGTCTCTACAATGCTACGAGCTGAGTCATCACACTCCAGAGAGTGAAACACACCTGGGTCCCTTGTTTCCCTTTGGAGGCACAAGCTTTCTGCAGCCAGCCCGTGCTCATGATAGCCGGAGGCTTTCGGAGCTGCTAGTTTGGAGTGCTTGCAATGAGCTCAGCCCTGTGGGAAGCCTTTTATACGTGTTCATCTTATTGAATCGTCCCTGGAATCCTATCAGGTCATTACTACCGGCTCCACCTTGTAGACGAGGAAACAGAGGCTCACAGATGTGGTATGACTCACTGAAGGTCACACACCATGTATATACTGGAGTCAGAATCCAACCCAGGTTGTGGCTTTCCCCATGACTCGCCTCTGTTGGTGGAGGCACTGACCCGCACTGGTTACCTGACGGAGACTGTCAGTGTCTGTCACTGTGATTGGCTAATTGGGGCCTGGCTCAGTGCCTGAATGCTGGGGACAGCCATCAACTGGAAAGCAGTGACAGTTTATGCTCGATGTGGCCCAATGGGTACACTTTCTCTATGACACCCTCTCTTCCACTTCCCTCCTGGCCCACTCAGGGCCCTTGCTTCTGGTAGGGGCAGGGCACTTCCACTTTGTTTCCCTAAACAGAAAAACAAAAACAAAACAAAACAAAACAACAAACCCAAACAACTCTTGTTTTATAGGATTTAGCAGGTTTCTTCGCCTTCTCCCAGGAAGAGCCAGTGCTTTCTGTTTCATCGGCGGGCGGGGGTGGGGGACATCCTCTGTGACTCAGCCGGGAGCTGCCTCCACCCACTGAAGGGTTGCCTGCCCTCCTCGGTCCCATCCTCGCAGCAGCCAGGAAATGGGAAGAGTGATCAGTGAAGCAGCAGGCAAGCAGCAGGCATAGGGAGGAAAAGAAGCCTTCCTCCCAGGCTCTCCTCCAAAATAAGATGCAGTGAGACTGTACAAAACCGCAAACCAGGCTCTGGAAGGGCGTCAGGAGGGAGTGGGCCCATCGCCTCCCACTGTGTGCGCTCAATTTGGCTGGTCTGACTCCATGGCGAGGCCAGGCCAGGCCCGGATAGCAAGCTGGGGTCCCTCCTTCTGTTCCCAACACCCCCCACCCCAGCTTTCTCCTCTTGCATGCGGTGAGCAGTGGCTCAGAAGCAGGAGCTCTTCACAAGCAGCAGCCTGGGGGTCTGGTTTGTATCTCTGGTTGTCCTGTGTCCCTGGCTCTGCTCACGTCCCTGTCAGGGAGCGCTAAGGTGGCACAAAGCCATTCTTCCTCATCTGTTTTCTGTCCGTGGGGTCCATCCTGCTTAGCTTCTTTAAGCTGCTGGGACTGCTCTGTGCTGCAGAAAAGGAGGTGCTGGGCACTCCTGGTCAACCATCACACTGAATCCTGAGCTGCTCCTGGTTCTGATGCCACCGCCCCTGTTCTGCTGCTGCCCCTCAGAACAGCTCTCCTACCATGTCTGTTGGGGTCTTTTAAGGGGACCCGCTCAGCTCTGTACTGTGGCTTTTCTTGGCTTGGCTTTCCAGGCCTTCTGAGGGACTTCCGATAGCCAGTTGCATTTCTCTTCCCGTGGAAGAATAGGACCCCATTCAGATGCATTCATTGATTCTGTGACATCCTACGCTTTGTCTTCTGCAGTCCTTCTCAGACTTGTAAATACTGACTTTAGCTCCGATTTTTCCTAAATTGTTGCAACCACAATGACAATGACAAGTGGTATTTGCTGAGCACTCACTATGTATGTGCCAGGCTCTGTGATATGCACCCGGTACACACAACCTTACCTAATGCTATTATTCCTCTGATTTTATAGACGAGGCATTGGAAGCCCAGAGAGGGTGGGTAACTCACTTGAGGTCACAGGGAGCAGCGAGGCTAGACACAAGGTAGGAACCCAGTAATTGTTTGCTGAATTAATGGAATGAGTGGTCATTGGGTGGCTAGTTGTGCTGGGCAGCTGCTCTGGCCAGGATGGGGCTACTGGAGACAGTTAGGCAAGCAGAAGGAAGAAACTCTCCACCAGCAAGAGCTCTTGGGTAGGCCCTGTGGGTGTTCAGTTGAGGCTGAGAGAATCCTCAGGATGAAAGTTGGAGAAGGCTGTTAAGCCCCGGCTGAGGGATGGGCAAGGTGACCTTTGTGATCTCTTCTGACTCTGCGAGTCTGAGGTTATTGTATAACTCTTAAAAACAAAACCAAACAAACCAATAAAACCCTTTGCAAACATGAAGCATCTCCAGCCCCAGCTGTTCTGAACAGGAGCTGAGTGGATGTTCACTCTGGGGCAATAAATGCCAATATCCGTAAGACCTTGAGTCCTCTGGGGACCACTCTCAGTATTCCATCATCAGAATGATACTGACACCAGCTGGCATTTCTGGAATGCTGACTACACATCAGACCAGATTATAAACACTTTACCCACATAAATTCAGTTCTCACCACAAACCCATGGGGTTGTGAGTAGTGTATGAGTCAGGCGAAGCTGCAGTAACAAGTTAATCTTCAGTCTTCAGTGCCTTAACATAATAAAAGTTCATTTTTCACTTTCTTAAAGGCTGAAGGAAGTTAGGCCATTTTTTACCTTTCCATTTGGACCCGTGTGCCCTCCAAAGGCACTGTGGTAAGGAGAGAGACAGAGGGACAAGCACACGGGTTTGCTGTGTGCAACCTGAGAACCTAAAATGACATCCTACCTCATATGCCTGTTGTGAGAGTTTAATGAAAAACCAGCGGTGAGGCATTCTGAGCTGCAAACAAAACAGGTGCTCAGTAAATGTGAAGGGTGACAGCAGTGATGATCCGTAGGCCAGAGGCATGACTGGTGCCCCATATGGAGCCCTGATGCGGGAAGGGGCAGGAAGATGGAATCTTACATTAATTAAGCCCTCCTTGGCTGGAGTCCCCCATGCCCCTGTGGGGAGGTTCAGCCCAGAACAGTGTTAGAGGTCACACTGACCAGGGCAGGTATATCAGCAGCCCTGGCCTACCCTCTGTCAGAGGTCTGGTACCTACAAATACTGTACCAGCCTCTGTCATCCATGTGCCTACCTTGTCCCAGATGGCCCTGTCTCTGTGGCTAAGTATCTGATACAACATGCTGCTCCAATATCTATCTATTATCTATCTATCTATCTATCTATCTATCTATCTATCTATCTATCTATCTATTATCTATCTATCTATCTATCTATCTATCTATCTATCTATCTATCATCTATCTATCATCTATCTATCTATCTATCTATCTATCTATCTATCTATCTATCATCTATCTATCTATCTATCTATCTATCTATCTATCTATCACCTATCTATCATCTATCTATCTATCATCTATCTATCTATCTATCTATCTATCTATCTATCTATCTATCTATCTATCATCTATCTATCATCTATCTATCTATCTATCTATCTATCTATCTATCTATCTATCATCTATCTATCTATCTATCTATCTATCTATCTATCTATCTATCATCTATCATCTATCTATCATCTATCTATCTATCTATCTATCTATCTATCTATCATCTATCTATCTATCTATCTATCTATCTATCATCTATCTATCTATCTATCTATCTATCTATCTATCTATCTATCATCTATCTATCTATCTATCTATCTATCTATCTATCTATCTATCATCTATCTATCATCTATCTATCTATCATCTATCTATCTATTATCTATCTATCTATCTATCTATCTATCTATCTATCTATCTATCTGTCATCTATCATCTATCTATCATCAACATCTGTCTATGCTGGGGTGGGAGCTGAGCCTTTGAAACTCTGCCAACTTGCCTTCTGCCTGGCCCTTGTCAGTGCCCAGAACCACGATACTGGGAGCTGTATAATTTGGAAACATGTCTGCTGCCTCACAGGCCCTCCATGGATACCATTGGCTGCCCAAACTGCCCCTCACTCAGGTGCTGCGTGTTTGTCTGATGGTCCTCAGGACAACCAGGCTGTGGGCTTCCCATCCATCTGTCCTCTCAAACTTCTCCCCCTTCCCCTTCTGTCTAGTCATGTCATGCCTGAGTCTGCCTGAACCAGGATCTGGGAGATAGGAAAGGCACCAACATTCATTTGGAGACAATTCTGCAGAGGGACTGCAAGCTTGTTTCTAGAGTTGGACTGACGCTGCTGTTTTCTTGCTGAGTGTCTTTGGTAAAGTTACTTATGTTTCCATTTCTTTATCTATGAAATGGGGGGAAATCATGTTACTTAACTCAGAGGGTCGTTGAGAAGATTAAATGAGCTAGTCCATAGGAAGTGAATAGAGCAGTGGCCAGCACATGATAATAATCCATCTTAGCTGTAATAATAAAAACACTTATTCTTCTAATTCAAATATGTCTCCAAAGCTTCTGCTTTCTCACTCTATCACACATTATAAAAGTATTCCTGAATGGAAAGCCAATCTGAGCAGATTAAGTTTGATTTTTCTTTTTATTCTGCTAAATTCACAGGGGATATTGGAGAAGGGTATTTTTAGGAGGCCTTACTGAGAAACATAGCAGGTGGCCAGATGGTAATGACAGGAAGCATGGTCCCTTCCGTCTGCAAGAACAGCTGAGTGGCATTCAGGTGTGTAACAAGATAAACTACATTTCTAGAGATATCCTACTAGGTCCAGGTGGAAGAGGGGGCACCATGGAATCTTGCCAGAGAGTGTAAAGTCTGGGAAGATTGCAAAACCAGACCCCTGTTCCCAGTCCTGTCCCTACACAGTTCTTTCCCTGCATGGTGCGGACATGGTGTGGACATCTGGTTTACCACCGGCCTCTCTTTCAAGGCTCTCCTCCAGAGGACGATGGTGAGGTCATACTTGATGGTGTTCTGTGACTTGTGTTCACAATGTAGACTCCTCATTAACTGAATCCCAGGCACTGCCAGAAAATCAAATTATGCCACTGGTAATGATCTCTGTGGGGAAGGAAATCCCCTTGGCTTACAGAACTTCTCCTGGGGGTTTCATTGTCTGCTTTTGCTTTATTTGATTTCATTTTTATTTTTTAATAGGTGTTTTTCCATCTCTTAGCCACTCAGCATCCACTGCTTTTCCCAAGATCATTTCCCAAATTTTCATGGAATAGGAACTGTCCATCTTTATATGTGTGGGTTTTGATGGGGAAATGATTCCCAGTGCTCCCCTTTTGCTAGGGAAGCCAGGGAGGACCAGTCACTTCTTTCCCTACTCTTAGGAAAAGCTAACCATGGGCATTATGTCTGACCCCAGACAAACAGAAACTTCTTCCCTGGGACTTAAAATACTTAGACTCTGACTTGGGTGGGTGGGGGGGCATGGAGGTGGTTGGAGGACCTGCCCCTGAAGACTGAACTAGAAAACTCGTGGCCAGGTCTAAGCTGGGGTTCCCGCAGCCTGCCATCTCTCTTGGGGCCACTCTCTACTTTGATCCATTTACCCTAGAGTTTGTAAAGTTAACACCTTCACAGGTCAGGTAAGTGCCTTAAATGTGTGAGGTGTTGGGGTGAAAGACTGGGAGAAGGGTTGGATCTGTGAGTACGGGCTTGTCCTAAACAAAATGTACTACATCCTGCATTTTGGAATATAGCTCGGCATCTGAGATGGCTAGTGTTTTTGTACTTCCTTGAACTATTCCATAAATCATGACATTTTATCACCCAGACTGTATGTCTTAGAGTTCTTCTTGTTCCCCAAAGGGGCCTCCGAATCCTTTGTTAAACTACGGGACCTCATTTGGGGATCAGAGAATAGTCTCCTAGTAGAGGTAGCAGAGGCCTTTGAAGGTGGGGCTCTGAGCTGGGGTGGAGCCATGCTCAGGCTACCTGGCCCAGGTCTCCTCTCACTGGCTCTGTGCAGGGCACCAAGCTGTGCTTGCCAAATGGCGTGGGTGTGGGCACTGGAGCACTGTCACTGAGGCCAGGAAAGACATTGACCAACATGCTGAGTCACAGTGGCTTTCAAGAAGGAAGTTTATGTCTTCTCTGTGTAATGACATGAGCACCAGCATGCCAGGGCTGATTCAGCGACCCTGTGGCTCTGGGACCTGGCACTTTCTTTTTTGTTGCTGCCATCTTTAAAACGTACGTCCCACCTTGTGGCAAAGATAGCCGGTTTGGTTCCCACTGCCACGTGGATCTTTCCAGTAAGGAGGAGTGGAGAGAAGGCAAAGATGCTTCTTTCCTTTGAGGGCTTGGCTATGGCTTCTGCTCACAGGGCCTTGGCCTCAATCCAAGCAGTTGGCCACAGCCAGCTGCAAGGAAGATTGGGAAGGATGGTTTTTCACTGGGTGGCCACATGCCCAGAGAAGACATCTGCTTACAGAAGGGAGAATGGAAACTGGGGAGATAACCAGTAGTTTCTGCTCCAACACTCCTGTGCGTGCCCACCGGCACCTAATAACCCCTACAAATTGCAGTTGTATTTGGAATTTAATCCTCCTAGCCTCTGCTCAGAGTGAAATGTCTAGGGCTGCCCTTTATGCTTTTCACGCAGAGGGAGGTTAAATGACTTGTCCAAACTGCTGCAGGAATCTTCAGTGGTAGATTTTCAGGCACTAGGCAGGCAGGGGAGGGGATCCTTTCTGCCTCCCTGTCTTCCCAGGGGAACTTCTTGGTCCCCACTGCTTATTCTCCTTTTCAACTGAGCTTGGGCCGAGACACTGAATCTCCCTCTAAGTGAAGGTGCCCTGAGCAGAGGCCAAGTTCTTTTTTCTTTTTTTTAAAAGACTTATTTATTAATTTTTAGAGATGGGGGGGAGGGCAGAAGAAGAGGAAGACAGAATCTCAAGCCCACTCCATGCTGAGTGCAGAGCCCAATGTGGGGCTTGACCCATGATCCTGAGATCATGACCTGAGCTGAAATCAAGAGTCGGATGTTTTAACCGACTAAGCCACCCAGACAACTGGAGACCATTGTCTTTAAGAGTGAATCCCAAGAGAAGCCAACCACTGCTCCCCGCAGCAATCCACCCCCTTCCCGGTATACCAGTGGCATCTAATCTTCCTGTTCTTACTCCCTGTCCTTGTTTGTCCAGGCCATACCAAGGGGGGCCAGGTGTGACTCTCTGAGGACCTCCCACAGGTGGGGCTGGGCACATGGCATCTTGTCTGAAGAACTGGAACGAAGTGACGTTGGAGATCAATTAGTTGATGGTGACTTGAAAGTAGAGGTTCGATAGAATTAAGGTCAGAGTTCCTGCCATGACAAACCAAAACTGCAAGCAAGCCAAAGGTTTGGGGGCACAGAGGAGCCCTAAGTAACTCCCCAAATTGGTCTGCTCCAAGCTGGTGGAGTGGATGTGCAGAGAGAAGGTGGGGAGATGAGAAGAGACATTGTGGGCCATTCCTGTTCCCACCGCACATGCCCGGAAACTCCTTTATTATCTGTTCTCGTGTGTCTGTCTGGTCAGTATAGTGCAGTAGCTGGAGTGTCGGCTCTGCACTCAGAGAGCTCTCTGCCCCTAATACTGTGACCACGGGCAACTGAGCCGGGTCAAGCCTCGATTTTCTCATCTACAAATGGGGATTCTTCCAGTGTCTACTTCATAGGGCAGCTTGAGGATAATGCCAGTGACAAGTGCTGAAGTTAGCTTGGAAAGGTATTTTCCTCCTGTCTCCCTCCCTCCCTCCCTCCCTCCCTCCCTCCCTCCCTCCCTCCCTCCCTCCCTCCCTCCCTCCTTCCTTCTTCTCAAAGATTCAGGACAAAGGGTAAGGCATCTGAGATGCCTGCAATCTCTTTCCTACAACTCCCTTTGACTCCATCCTCTTTTGAGGTATGAGCTCTTTCAATGAATTAATTAATGGAGTGATTTAACTTGATTAAGCTCCACCCAGAGCCCCCAGCCCACTTCACTTCCTTTTGTGGGTGGGGAAACTGAGGCCTTGGAGGTTAAGTCAGCTGCCCAGTCAAGAGGGAGCTGTGTGGGTGTGCACACCCTCCACCCTTGTGGACTGATCCCTGGCCTTCTTTTTCCTTCTTATCCTCCCTGCTTGAGGAGCCTTCCAGAAGGCTGTGCTGATGAATTTCTACGCCTTCTCACATGAGGAGCTGGGACCTTCTGACCTCAATATGCAAAGAGAGGCTACACACGCAAGTCAGCAGCACTCAGTTGCACAGAAATAGCTCAGCCAGGCTGCTCCTCTCCCCCAGTCCTCCCAGCCTCCTTTCCCTCAGCTTCTGGGTCCTCCCTTCCAGGCCCGCCTTACCTGCCTCTCTCCTCCTACCCTTTCCCTCGTTTATTCTCCTTCCTTTTCCTTCCCTTGTGCCCAGCCTCCCTCTCTGCACTTCCTTCCCACCTTCTTGCCTTCCCTGCCTTCTTGGCCAGGCTGTGGCTGGGCAGACAGGTTGCACCCCTCACCACCCACCCACAGACTGGAACTACAAGGGGCTCATTATGGCATTATTTCGAGGTTTTCCAAAGCCCCGCGGATCCTTGGGTGCCTGGGTAGAAGGTGTAGGGCTGGAGGGAGGCCTAAGACACAGTGGCTGTGCTGTGGGCTCTGGACCCATGCTGCCAGGGTTCAAACCCCAGCCCTGCCTCGGGCGAGTAACCCAGCCCCTCTGGGTCTCGGCTCCTTCATGCGGAGAAAGTCAACAATGCCATCTATCTTACTGGGTTGCTAGGAGGGGTTCTCGAGTTCATGCAGCTACCTAGCTCGGAGAAATCTGGCCATGACCACCAGCCATGAGTCCTGAAAACCACGGCAAGGCGAGTGGTTTTCAAGTGTCCATCAGGCTTGGGCATAAGTGAGCTCGTGGATATGGGTCTGTCTGGGAAAGGCCCCATGACCGAGTACAACAGGTGACAGGTGGGGTGGCACAGTGGGG
Organism: Ursus americanus; assembly: GCF_024610735.1. Lineage (NCBI taxonomy): Eukaryota > Metazoa > Chordata > Mammalia > Carnivora > Ursidae > Ursus > Ursus americanus. The sequence continues at coordinate 34,529,214 of NC_142150.1, read as the reverse complement.
GTAAGCACACACTCTGACCTGCCTTGGAGTCCCCGCTCTGTCTTTTCAGAGCTGTGTGACCCAGGTCCTGTGGAAGGATATTTCTAGGACTCAGAGCTTACGCCGGTAAACTGCAGATGAAGAGGCCCTGGCTTTGTGACTCAGGCTTGCGGCTTCTGTGAGATGATGGACGCACGGGGCTTTGCATGGAGTTTGGCGGATATTCTAATACAGTAACTATGACCGCTAACCATGTGTTAGGGAGGGTGTGGGGTGCTTTATGTGCATTAGCTAATGACATGTTCATAATAACTCTCTGAGCAGTCACTACTACCCTCACTCCCATTTTCCATAAAGGCTTACAGTAGCTAAGTAACTTGTCCAAACGAGGAAGTAGGATAGCCAGGATTTGGACTCAGGGTTTTGGCCTCCAGGGCCCAACAATGTAGCATGGGATCGTACTGCCTCCTAACTCGAACGCATGATGGGCTCCTCTTAGAGTCAGAAGAGGAACTGCTGACTTGCTGTGAGTTCAGAGCTGGAGAGAGGACTCCCAGCAGGAGAAACCAGGGATGCCTTCCTGGAGGCAATGGTACCAGACCAGCCTACAAGGATGAGTGGGATTTGGTACAAGGAGATAAGGCCAGGCCTAGAGGCAGCTTGTGCAAAGGCACAGAAGTAAGAAAGTGCCAGGAATGTTCTTCCTCCAGAGTCACTGGACTACCTGGGAGCCGGTGTTGCCAATACACATTTTTTGTGTCCAAATCCAGCCACTGCCAAAGAGGGCCTGATGGGCACTTGTAAAAGGGCAGTGATGTGACCAGCAGTCAGGGGCCCCAGTGGCAATGTTTCTAAATCAGGGGTCCTCCATCTCGGCACCACAGACCTTCTTTGTCAGAGAAGTGTTTTGGCAGGGGGCTGTGCTGTGCGCTGTAGGAGCCGAGCTGCCTTCTCACCAGCCCCCTCTGGAGTCGGGACGGCCAACAGTGTCTCCTGACATCGCCAGATGGTCCCTGAGGGGCAAGATCGCCCTGCTTAACAACTACCATCCTAAATATAGGTGGGGGCAGAGTGGGGAACACGGGTGGGGGAGGCAGGACACCTGGGTCCTCATACCAGCGAGAGTGAGTGTTGTGTGATTCAGGACCAAGCATTTCCCCAATCTGGGCGTCAGCACCCTTGCCCGAAAAGTAAGGTGGCTGTTTGTAGTGTGTGTCCCTGAGGACGCTTTCTCTCTAGTGGCCCGGATTGGCCCCAGAGGTGTGATCAGTGGCTCCCGCAGCCTGTTGCGGCTTCATTATGTGATGCAGTGACACCCACACCTTCTGTGAGCCTGTTGTCCCCACTGGGCAAGCTGGCAGCCGCCGGTTCTCCGTCTTGCTCTGGGCCGGGCTCACCACGGCCTCCCAGAGCAGGTGTGTGAAGGGCTCTTGGCGCCACTTTGCACAGCAACACCCAGGTGACATCCCTAATTATAGTTGGGGAGAGTGGGGCTCAGGAGGTGGGTATGGCTCGGGAGGTGGGGACAAAGTGTTTCTGGGTGTGAGAAGATGATTAGCACCAGAAAGCGGGCCAAGTGGGGCTGCTGACGTCATTTCCTGAGGCCCCACTGGAAGAAAGTGGACCCTCCCATTGCTTTAGAGGAAACTCCTTTCTCGCCTTCACCTTTTGTCCTGGGAACCTGGCAGCTGTTCCAGGTGAGGGGAGGGCCATCGCCAACTTCATTTGGCTTTGGAATTTAGAATCATGGCAGACAATTGTGGGGTGGGGGTGCTGAGAGGTTCCTCCCCTGTTACTGGGAGCTGCTTCTCTGTCTGGAAAAGGTGGGGGATCCCTGCAGGCCAACTGGGGGCAGACTTTGTGACCTCAGGCCATCGGTCTCAGCTCCATCCGCTGTGGGAGGTCAGCACTGACAGCCTCTACCCGACAGGACTGCTGGCGTGACCCAGGCACACAGCGCTTCCAGCTACAGGACTCCATGCTGGTGTCATGCCTGCAGTGGGGAACCAGGAGCAGCCAGCTTTGTCATGCGCTGTCCTTGGCCTCCAGTGATCCTGGGAGGGAGGGGTTCTTAAGCCTGCTGTTACAGATGAAGCTCAGGGAGCCTGGAGCCATTTGCCCAGCATCTCTTGGTAAGAGCTGGAGAAGCGGTTTCAGCTCCAGAGGAGGATTCCAAGGCCCCATCCTGGTTTGTGTGGAAAGGCTCAGACACGCCCTGTTCTGGACTCTGAGGGTGGGCCACTCGCTCCCTCAGCCTGTCTCTGTCTGAGAGTCTGGAACACAACTTCTGAGTCTGCTGTTTCCTGTAGGCCTCTATCAGGAAGACAAAAAAGAACAGTCATGTGGGTGAGGGATGAGCAGATAAGGGGGCAGTGATGGAGAGAGGGACGTTTGATAAGGGGCTAGGGACCCCGAGGGGTGGGCTGGGGGATGAGGGGGGAGATAAGGGGATGGGGGAGATGAAAGGGGACACATTCTGGGAGTCTGTGATGGAGGGGAGGGGCAGATAAGGGGCAGGGTGAGGGTGGCCCATGGGGAATGGAGGCATGGACATTAAGGGGAGAAGGAGGAGATAAGAGGCCGGAGAGGGGTGGAGGGGACACACTCTGAGAGAGGCCTGTGCTGGTGTGGCTCTGGTGCTGATGGATGACCTGTGTGGAGGCTCCTGCATGATTTCTTTCTCCTCATTCTCCAATGGAGCCCTGGCATTTCCCAGAGCACAACTGTCTCATTAGTCTGTGGGGTACAGATATTACAGTGGGGGAGGTGGGGCTCCAAAGAGGCCTGGCCGGGTCCTTCCTTAGTGAAGGCTCTGGAGACATTTCCTCCTGCTCCCTCTATCCACAGAGAGTTCCCTCTCTCTCTCAGAACTAACTTCCTTCCCTTCCTTCCTTCCTTCCTTCATTAATTCCTTCCTTCCTTCCTTCCTTCCTTCCTTCCTTCCTTCCTTCCTTCCTTCCTTCCTTCCTTCCTTCTTTCCTTCCTCTCTTCCTTTCCTCTCACTCCTCCACTCAGCACTCACACTGCGAAATTCTGGTCCAAGTTCTGGGGACACACTAAAGATTGCTGTACATTCTGGCAGGTAGAGATTGAATATTAACAATCAAATAGATAAATAAGGAGCCCTAACTGTCATGAAGAAAATTGAATCATTTCAGGTGACAGGGTTGGACAGGAAATGGTTATACTAGGTTGACTGGTCAGGGCAGGTGTTTGTTGGAGGTGACCTGGGACCTGATGAGAAGGAAGGAGCCCTGAGAGCCTGTGAGAGAGAGCCCTGTAGGCAGAAGGAACAGCAAACTCACAGGCCCTGAGGAGGGAGTAGTATGCTTGTCCTGTGAGGCTGGAGAAGCCAGAGCGTGCAGAACTCAGAGTCCAGATTTTACACCAGTTATAAGGAAAAGGCTGTTGGAATATCACTGTGACCTTGGGGGAACCCATTCCCCTCTCTGGGCTTTGGTGCTCTTTGTGAGCTGGGAGAAGGAGACTCAGGGATCCCTAAGGTGCATGGACATTTGAGCAGAGTCAATGAGGGGCACCTGTGAGACTCTGACCCCCTTTTCACCCTGGATTTTACCGTGCATAGCAACACCCATGTGCGTGAGTTCAAATCTTGACCTCACCATTTAATTTGTGTGTGACTTTCAGCAAGGGGCTTAACTTCCCTGAACTTCTAATGCCCTCATTTATAACAGGGGAATAATAATAGGACTCATCTTATGGGGCCGTTGTGGGGGAGGCAATGGGATAATCATGCAAAGGATTTAACTTGGCTCCTGCTGCACCCTACGGTATTATCACTGGTGCCAAGCACACCCCAATTTTGACCTTGAGGTTAGACGCATCTCCTGAGCATTGGCCCAAATGTCCTGCTACTGATTGATCATTTCTTCCTGGAAACCCATGTCATGTTGGCACATTCAACTAAACGTGATTAAGGTCACTCACCATCCCCCTCACTCCCCATTTTCTCCCTTGTCCTGTTTTCCCCTCATGGGTCCCTTATCTTGGATCATGGCACCGTGAGTCTCCCAGACACTCATGCTCAATCTCAGAGTTATCTTGGCCTTCTTTCCCCCACATCCAATCAATCGTCAAACCCTATCTCTCGGACTCTCATTCTTCCCCTCAGTTTCATTCTTAATGCTTCCCTTCAAGCTTTCCTTCCCCCCACCTAGACTATAGGATAATCTCAGAATGGGGTTCCTGCTTTGTTTCTCTCTCCCCGTCCCCATCTCTGCCATCGATCACCACCGCTTTTCAAACACTGTCACCAGTGTGACCTTAATGCATATCTCCAAGCGGGTCACTTCTCTGCTTAAAAGTCTCTGTATCTCCCCATCCACTCAAGGCCCCAGGAGAAAACCCATGGTTCCAATCTGCCCTCCAAATCTTTCCTGATTTAATTCAAACCTACTCTTCCAAGGCCTTTCCATCATCCTCCCCTAACACACGTTAAACCTTAATAGAACCTGCTTGCTCACCCATTTTGAGCGAAGCTCACTTCTAGAGAAACTCAGTTTAAGTTTCCCCTCTTTGCCTAGAATCTATCCACACTCCGGTGATGCTTGTTCAAGTTCATACATGCTTACAATTTGAACCAGAACCTCAGTGCTCTGTGGAGCCTCCCCATGTGTCCACACCATGCTGCCCTGCGGGGTCCTGGCTCTCTTTCCGCCATGTTCTCTATTACCTTTTCCAAAAAAGCACCTGCAGTTCTCATGAATTCTTATGTGTTCATTCTTCTCCCCTTATAGGCTTTGAATTCCCCAAAGATGGGAACTCTGTCTTGATCATCTTTATATTGTTGCCTAGATGTAGCAAACAGTTAAAGAAGTCTGCTAAGTCTTTCAATGCGCTATAGCTAAAACGGGATGCCTGAGTCTACCCCCCACCCCCCACCACTCTGTCATTACCCTGAGTGATTCTGTTCTTCCTCCAGTCTTCCTTTTTTTGGTAGATGGCACTGCCGTCCACCCAGTTGCTCAAGCTCCAAACCTGAGTCTCATCCTTGATTCTTCTCCTTCTCTTCCCCCATCCTAATTCAGTCCATCACCAAGTTAGCTCTATCTCCAAAATCCATTCAAATTTGTACACTTCCCTTCACCTACCCTGCCCCCCTCTTCCCTGGACTGCTGCGATGAGTCTTGAGTGATCTCCTTGTATCTGTTCTTGCTGCCCCACACTCTATTCTCCTCCCCGAGGCGACAGTGTTATTTAAAAAGGTGCATCACTTTGTATCAGTAACTGACTTGAAACCCTTTGATTGTCTCCTATCACGTGGAGTAATACATTGAAGTCTTATTCTGGTTTACAGAGCCTTGCACACTTAACTTCTCTAATCACATATCACACTACTTTCCCTGGTGCCCACACCACATCTCCAGCCACAGTGACCTTTTCCCCAATATACTAAGCTTGTTCCTGCCTCAGGGCCTTTGCACTGTTAGCTCTACCCACACTACTATTCTTCCTTGATCTTCCTGTCTCTTATTATAATTCTAATTTTAGCTTAAATATTATTTCTTCAATCTGAATTACCCACCAAATCATTCTATCATACTGCTCTACTTTAGATTTCTGCATTGTACTTATCACTATCTGATTAATTATTGTTATTATGTTTTACTCTGGTTGTTTCCGTTCTGCTAGAAATAAACTCTTATGAGATTAGGGGCTTTACTCTTACTTATCACTGTATCCCTAGAGCCTAAGGATATAGTGCTTTGCATATTATAAGAATTTATTGAACAAACAGGAATAATAATAATTATTACCATTACTATAATGAATTGTGTATTTATTACCACCTGTTACAGGGTGGGAAAAAATGGGGGTGAGAGTATTGATCTTATAGGGCTTTGTGAGGATTAGAGATGATTCATCTAGAGAGATTAGAATGCTATATGTCTTATTATCACTTTTTTGACCAGTGTCTGAGGCTGAGCAGGGCTGGACTGCAGGTCTCACCGCCTTTAATACCCAGGCTCTTTCCACTCTGTGGGAAAATTGGTAATACTCTGATCTGTTTCGTCTGATATTAATATAGTCACAGAAGATTTTCTTATATTTAGTGTTTGCATCGTGTCTCTTCTTCATCTGCTTCTTTTAAAACGATATGTGTTTGTATTTTAAGTACACATCTTATAGTCAGCATATAGTTGGATTTTTGCTATTTTGCTGATCTGTCCATATCTACTTCCTAACTGGCAGGCAGTTTTTGGTTGGTTTTGTTTAAGCTATGTTTTTAAAGTAATTTTCTTAGTGGGTAATTAAAGATTAATACTAACTTAATTTTGGGAAAATAGAAAACATTTTTCTCCAGTATAACTCCATAAACATCTCCTCCTTTCTGCTATTGTCTTATATATGACACACACACATATATATATATATGTATATATATATATATACATATATATATATGTTGTAATTCGACATTTCAGTGTCACAATTATTGCTTCACATAATTTTATGTCTTTTGAAGAAGTTAAAAGAAGAAAAGGGAAAAAACAGATGTATACTGTCTTTTATCTTTGCCCAATATTTACAATTTTGGGAGCTCTTCGTTTTTTTAAATTATTGTTGTTATTATTTTTTGTGGATTCTTTTTTTTTAAGATTTTATTTTTTTATTTGTCAGAGAGAGAGAGAGAGCATAAGCAGGGAGCGCTGCAGAGGGAGAAGCAAGCTCCCCATGTGGGACTCGGACCTGAGCCAAAAGCAGACACTTAACTGACTGAGCCACCTTCCCGCGTCCCTCTTTTGTGGATTCTAATTAACATCTGGTGTCCTTTCTTTGCAGCTGAAGGACTACCTTTAATAATTTCTCATAAGAAGGATCTGCTAGCAATGAGTTCTCTTGGTCTTTATTTATCTGGGCATGTCTTTATTTCACCTTCCATACGCAAAGCTGTTGACTTGATTATAGAATTCTTGGTGACAGTTCTTTTTTCTTTCAGTACCTTGACTATGTCTGTCCGCTACCTTTTGGCCTCCGTTGTTCCTGATGGGAGACCTGCCGTTAATCACAGTGTTGTTCCTTTGTAAGTGAGGAGGTAAATGACTTCTGTTGCTCCCAAGGTTTTCCGTGCCTTTGGCATTCCGCCGTTGGAGAACGATGTGTCTAGGTGCGAATGTCTTTGTGTCTCCCCTTTTGGCATGCACTGGGGAGTTTTGCCCATTATTTCCACAAATATTTTTTTCTGACCTTTTCTCTCTCTGCTTTCCGTCTGGGATTCCTATCACATATCTGTGTTGAGGAACTGCCCTGTTGAAGTGGTTCTCCACCCTACCACACGGCCACGTGGGCCATGCAAACCACAGGTATTCTTCCAGAAATTTTCTATTTAGGTGTGATTGTATGATGTACGTACACAAAATTTTGCTTTCTTCCTCCTAAGTAATGGAGGTGGTTCCATTACACTATTCTGTAATTTGCCTTTTGTTTCTGTTTTCGAAGTACGGATCTTGGGCAGCCTTTTATACCGGCATATACAGACTTTTTTTTTTTTTTTTTTTTACTCATTTAAAAAGCTGTGTAGTTTTTTCAGGTAGAGACATACCATAATTTAGTTAATAAGTCCCCAGCTGATCTGTCTTTTTATCTGAAGGCTTCTCTAGATTAGAAAACTAAAGCTTACCTGACAAGCAGGAATATCCCTGGCCATTTCTCAGACAGAACTTGACCTCCTTTTTGGCACATGCATTAAGTAGCTACTGTGAGCACGGCTCACGAGCAGACCATGCCGTGGAAACATGAAGATAGCATATTTGGCTACACATACAAATGACTGCCATACGAGGTAGATGTTGGCAGGTGGCAGAGAGGGGCAGAGGATATTCTGGGAAGCACTGGAGAGAGGGATGGAGGGAAAGAGAGAGAGAGAGAGAGAGAGAGAGAAATGAGGTGATTTTTCTGGCTTGAGAAGGGTCAGGAAAGGCTTCCTGGTGTTGGTGACATTTGAGTTAGATCAGAAATGGAACAGAGGAGGGGTCTTTTGAAAAGGGCTGTGCTGGGTGGAGAGAGCAGGTGGACAGACGCAGACAAGGGACAGGGTGGGGAAGAGAAGGTGGCTTGAGCATCCTGCGTGTGAGGGAGAGCGTGGATAAGAATCTGGTACAGCAGGCTGAGCCCAGATAGCAGTGGTAAGTGCCAGTCCCGTGAAATGAGCAAGGACTGAGGACTTTCCTAAGATTTCTGCTTGTCAAGGGTCTGTTGTAAGAGTCAAAGGACTAGACTCATAGACTAGAGGTACTTCCCAGAGGAAAACCTCTTATACTGAGAGCAAACCTTGATAAATTTGTTGTAGAAACGCGTCCTCCCTTTCTTCCTACTGTGTTCTTTGGGTCCCGTTTCTCTCATCTGTTTGTCTCAGCTCACTGTTCTCCCATGGCTAGGCTGAGGCTGACCACGGGCCCACACTGCCTCCCTGTGCTGAGTTTGTGCATAGCACTCCCTGAAGCCGCTCCCCAAGGCTGCAGAGGACGTGAACTTGGGGGTCAGTCCTGTCCCAGAGGCTCACCACTGTCATTCACTCAGCTTTTCAGATGGACAGACTGGCTGCATTAGCAAAGATGTCAGGATGGGTACTCGTGTTCCTTTCACACAGAGTCACGTGGAGGGGAGGGGAGAGGATCTATCTTGAGGACCTGCCTCTTCTTGCCTCCTGGGCTTTAGGCAAGGGACAGAGACCTCTGCCTGCTCCTCTTGGCATCCTGACCTCGTGGCATGGTGACCTTAAGTTATGGTTACTTTTTTGACCAAAGGGAGCGATATTTTTTCTCCCTTTTTCAGTCTTCACATTCCTTTTTAATTAGAATGAGAATTTCTGAATTAGTTTCTCTGTCTTTGGGAGGACTTCCTGTGAGCAGAGCAGGACAACAAAGATAGGTCAAATCCAACCCTAGCACATAGGGGATGCTTCCACCCTCTAAAACATAACGTTCCATGTCTTCAGCTGGACTTCAAGGCCCATCAGGATCTGGCTGTTCTTTCCTTTCTGGCCTCAACCCTGACATGTCCCATCTACGCATCACGTGCTTCAATCAGAAAGCACTCCAAATCTCTGCCTGGAATACTCTTCGCCCAATCTTTACCCTCCTTGTAGAGGGCTCCTGCATACCCATCCAGACTCAGATCAAATACACCACCTCTGCAAGTGTTTCCTGAGCCTGAAGTCAGCCATCTTCCCTGGAGTCCAGTGATTCATGCATATCTCATCTCGGTCTCCTTAGTGCCTATGATGGTGGCCTGGCATATTGAAGGCTCTCAGTGAATGTTTGTGGGTGAGTGCATAAACCGTCCCAGGCCCATGACGTGGGAGGTGGTTGAGATGCTGCATGGATAGTGGCTTGACAAAGTGGTTAGAGAGAAGGAAGCGGCAAAGGAGCAGGTGCATGAAGGGGTCTTAAACCCCTAGTGTGCCCCCACCCTCCCAACACCAAGGAAGAGGACTACTCCTTTCCCTCTGGTTGTCATCCTGGGTTTCCTGCCTAGCTCCAGGCCTTCCATGTCAAGTCCCACTGACTTCACACCTGTAGCTTCTCTAACTCTGCCTACCTCCAACCTGGGCTTGACTTTGGCAGCCAAGAGCCCTGGATCATGGTGAGAGCCCATGACTGCCTTTTCACTGAGGCCCAAAGACCAGGTTAGAAACTGGGATCCACAATTTACTGGCATGGGGTCTTAGGCAAACCTCTCTACTTCTTAGAGCCTCGGGTTCCTCAATTGTGAAATCAACGTGGAGGCAGGTATAAAAAATCGTACCTGACAATGGATATGAAAGTACCTCCTGAAAGTGCTGGAGATAATTATTACGATGGCAACAGATAAAAAGAAATGCATGGAATTTTGCTCTTCCCTGGATTCTTTCCTGAAAGCTGAAGCCAAAAGAACGTCAGAATCTAAGGATGGACAAATACCACATGAGCCAACGTGTTGAGTCATTCTGAAGAAATGAAGCAGAATCTTTGGAGCTTTTTATCCTCTCTTAACAGGAAACAGAGTGAACTAGACTGACTCCGTGGGACTCCTGCCCTTCATGCCAACCTAGAAGCAGTATAGCCTAATGATATAGAGAATGCGTTTGGAGTCAAATGACCTGGATTCAAATCCCATCTCTGCCAACTGCGTAGACTCCCTTAAGCAATAGCTTACTTAGTTTCGTTGTGCCTCAATGTCTCTTAAGTAAAATGGGAATACTTTTTATAATGGTACTTATCTGTTCTGCTTGTTGCAACGAGATGCTGTGACTCCGCAAAGCCCTCCAAAGAGTGGCTGGCACACAGTAAATGTCAGCTTTGAGCATTTCCTCTGTTAGCCTCCTGCCCACAGGGGTTTGACAATTTTGCTTTTGCTCTCATCTTGAATAAAACAACGAGGCTCAATAATGACCAGGCAGAAGGCAAGGAAAAACATCTAATGAAAGACTGGCTACTAAGGGAGGCTAGAAAGGATCTTATCAACTCTCTAGTCCAATTCTTTCATTTTAAAAATGAAGCCCAGGGTGGAAATATTCTCCCTGAGATTACATAAGAAATTTAGTTCACTTTATTGGCTTGTTTCCCATGCTGATTATACTCCTCGCATTATCCACATTTCTGCGGATCAGTGAATGAATAAGTAAATCTTGCCTCTGCATGCTATTTTCCAATGTGTGTAACATACAAAATAAAGTTATCATGGTCACAATTTAACCCAAAAAATGCTGGATTAAATGAAATGAAACAGGTTCTCTCTCTCTCTCTTTTTTTTCTCTGTGCTCTTCTCCAGAAGGGACTTTCCCATGGGCAGCGTAGGACAGAAGTCTTTTTTTTCCCTGGGAGTCCATCCTGTGGGATTTGTGCTCTGGGGCATGTCCCATAGAAAATTTGATGTTAGCTAGAAGTTCACAGAGTACTGGGGCAGGGTGATACATGAAGACAGATTTATGAGAATGTCACTGGTGATGAGGCAGACATGGGATGTGCTCACGGGGACCTATCTTGCGGACAGAAAACTCTCCTCCCTCTGCCTTGTGCTTTATGTAGATGAAGTCTCCTTCCAAGGACCACTCAAGAGCGGACTTATTGCCTAAGAACACATTGCTTCTGAAAAATCGTCTCGTAACCAAGGTGTTGAAGAAAGAAGAGACAAGTGGAAGACAACCAGATTGAGGCAATGACCAAGACAGAACAGGGTGCCAGCTACCGCTGACATGACGTCTGCTATGCGCCCAGCCTCCTATTAAGGAATTCAACTTTTCTATCAACGCTTTGAGGTAAGTACTATTCATACCCCCGTTTTACAGATGAGGAAACGGACACAGGTGTTTCAATGACTTGTCCAAATTTGTCTAGCAAGCAATTAGAGGAGCTGATGTTTAGATCTAAGCAACCGCTTCCAGTCTGGGGTTGGCATCGAGACAGGGATAGGGATTACCAAGATGTAGGACTAGTTATGAGGAAGCCGTGACAGTGTAACATTTTAATCTGCCATGTGGTCCCTAGTGTTGGGATGGAGGGGCTCGGCTTGGGAAGGGCAGTCCTTCCTGCTTGTGTCTACTTTCCTTTACTCTAGGGATTTTCTCAGATACCATCTTCTCCACCTTTACTGCCTTTTCTATGCTCAGGATTTTGTTTACGCTTGCCTGTGGTGCTTCCCATGTTGTACCTTGTTTCCATGTTATTGGCATAGATCTATGGATGCCCTCTAATAAGTCATACTTGCTTGGAGGCAGAGACAAGTTCTTACTCTTGTCCTCAAATTGACAACCTCAGGACTTTTCTCAGTTGTTACTGTTAAATGAATAAATGAATTTAAGTCAGAACCATCGAATAACACTTAAAGACCTCTCCAAAAGTGGAAAGAGCATATATGGAAGTCATTTAGTGCTGTTCATGAACGTTTCCATCGTCCCACCTTCCAAGCCCATGATAAATGCTGTTCTTTTACCTTCTATGACACTGGATATGGCCATGTAATCTGCTTTGGGAAATTAAATGAGCAGAAAGGATATGAATGTTACATCTGGGAAACAGATTGAAAAGTCAGTGTACCTACACCTAAAACTAATGTAACACGGTGTGTCAATTATACTTCAATTAAAAAAAAAGCCAGTATATCACCCATCATATTCTTTCTCAGTCATGATAATGGCGATGTTTCAGGGCGTGGCCACTCCACCAGCCAGAGTCCCCGAGTGGCTTGAAGCAGCAGCCCCAGAGGACCCACAAAGGACTTGTAACACAGGTGAGCAGTGAATCTTTGTAATTTTAAGCTGTGGGGATTTTAATTCTGTTTGTTTTTGCAGCATAACCTCGCTCATCCTGACTGATGCGCCATAGAAGATCTTCTGGAAGATGATTTTGAAGATGAACATCGTTTTTGCCAAACAGAGAGAACAGAGAGGAAATTGGAAGCTTGAATTTAGAGGCAAAGTTCTGCTGAATGTTCTCATTCAGAATCCAGTCTTAAGAATAGCAGAGGGGCTGAAAGGGAGCCATATGTTGAGAGCCAGAGAGATGTTGACTGGAAGTGGAAGGGTCATTTGGCCCTGGCTAGGAAGGTGGTGAGGAGTGGGGCTTGTGGATGACACGTGGGTGAATGGTGGGGTGCTCAGGTCATATGTGGCCCATCTTCAATTCTGCTCATACAGTGTTTTAAAAAATTTCAATAATTCCATTATTTCAAAGTCCAGATTATTGACTCTCTAGAAAAATCAGAAAATCTGGGCCATGTGATATGCATTACCCAGTGTGTTAGACACAGTGTACACATATAGGTCCCCAGTGCTCATTTGTTTCGCTCCCTCCCCGATTCCTGGAGGCACTGGAGTTGGAGAACTCTGTATGATCTATATAGATAAATTTCTGCAGCTACGGATGTGAGCTACGTCTATAGACATCTAATCTCAACCTACATCATGTCTATTAAACGTTATTAAGGGCAAAGCAGTGCACTCCTCTCCTCCAGATTTTTAAGGCAGCTGCTCTTCCCAGCACTAAGATCAGAATGTCTTAGGGTAAGTTTCAGGGCCCGAGAGAACAAAGATGTGCAAGACGCTGACATAGCTCGCTGTGCACAAGAGAAAATGATTCTGGGTTGAGACTCAAGATAGCGGCATCGAAACCAGGAGCTTTTAAAAGTAAAAATAGCCTTGGGCCGACAAGATTGAGAAACTGGATTCTGGCTCTGTTTGCAAATTAGTCATGCCCGTTTTCCCTTTCTGTAAACAGGCTAGATTAAGGGAAGATAAAGATGAAGGACTTTTTTTTTTTTTTTCAAGAGAAAGTGGAAAGTGGGCAGAGAGGACTGCTGGGAGGTCTGAGCTTGGACACAGTGATAGAAAGGCTTCAGAGCAACTCTTCGGTGAGATGGTTTCAGCTCAGCAGATGAAAGAAGATGTGGAACAAACACGGGGAGAACAAAGGCAGTAGAGGAAACCCAGGCGGGATCAGGAGATAAGTCAGGGAAGAGGACAAAGGGAGCTAAATTTAAACAGGAGGGAAGAGTTGCCTCAGCAGGGCCAGGAGCAATCTATAAATACCTTGAAGGCAACAAGCTCTGGAGAGAAAGGAAGGCTTATTCACTGTCTCCCCAGATGTAGGACAGAACAGGGGCCAGGAGCAAGCTGAGAAGGCGTCAGGCTGCTGAACCCAGGGGAACAAGGCGAAGTCTGTGCCATGCTAGGAACCGGGCAGTGAGTGGGACTGGCTCCCAGATGGCTGCTCAAATTGGGACCGCCTCCAGATCCGACCCCCCCAGGGGGCTGCCTGGCCCTGGGTGCCTCAGAACCCACCAGCCCCTGGTGTCTCTGCTGATCAGGAAGGAGTCCCCTTAGTGGGAAGAGATCCCCTTGGCTCTGGGTGCTGAGATCAACTGGTGACGTTCCAAGTCACTTTCCTTCTTTAGCTCCTGTTCTTCCTCTTTATAAAATGGGGATAATTGCCAGTAGCCTTCTACGGATAGTCTGAGGATCAAGTGAATCTTTGTATGTTATGACAGATGGAAGAAGTTTGCTCTGCCTGGTTGCCACCGGCCTTCGTGTTCCCAGACCCCATGGCTGAGCCCACCAGGAACAGGAGCAGGAGGATCTTTCCCTTCCCTGTTCCTTTCCCTCTTTCTCTCCCTCACTTGTGTTCTCCCTTACTTTCTTCAAACATTCCTTGATGCACTGACACCCCCTGAGGCCCAGGAAATACACATTAGTGCAAGGCAGAATCCCTGTCTTTAAGGAGTTAATGACTTAATGGGAAGAGGTGGATGTGAACTCAAATACCATCTTTCTGGTGTGATCTCAGCTATTTATGACCAAGGAGAGGTGTGATCCAGGTGGGAGAAAGCGTGTGTGCCCCTGTGCTGAGCCAGGAACAGCACACTGCGAGTTGGGGAACAGCAGTAGCTCAGCGAGGGTGGTGGTGTGGGCTGTGTCTCCTGTAAAGCTGTGTGAGGTGAGGCTGGAACGGAGCTCAGGGCTGCACTGTAAAGGGGTCAGGGTCCTGTAGGCTGGGCCAAGGACCCTTGCCCTGTTGGTAGAGGGGATTCAGTGAAAGGTTTGGACCAGGGAGTGCCAAGATGCTCTTTCCATTTTAGAAAGCCTTCACCGTAGTCAGTGTGGGTGAGGGACTGAGGATGGTGGTCTGAGCGGAGCACTGTCCCACTCCCGATACACATTTGCCAAGGGGGACTTGAGAACCCTGAATCCCTGGAACTCATGGAGAGAGTGAAAGGGTTAATCTTGGGGTAGAGCTGAGGCCGTGGATGAAAGTGCTCATTAGCTGAGGGCTGGCAGCCAGGAAACTGCTGGGATTGTGCTTCCTTGCTCAGGCTGAAGATAGTCTACCACTCCCCACCCCAGGTTTCTCCTGAGAGGAAACATCACCCTGGGGCCCAGTATCTGTAACTGAGGAGCGGGGATGGGTGCCTCTCCTCGTTCCTGTTTCCATTTCTGTTTGAGAAAGAGAGTGGGCTGGGCAGAATAATGTCATCATTAAACTCCCCCAACGTAGAATTTCATGATGGAAGAGGGTTCTGAAGGTGTGTTGTTGATGTCTTTTGGAGGACACACCCACCATTTAATCTGAGAACAGTCCTTCTGCCAGGCCATCCCATCCTCCACATACAGGAACGGACTCTGGTAGCCATGTTTTACTGTATGTTCTTGTTTCTTCAGTCGTAGCTGATTGGGCAAGGGGTGGACACCTGACTCAGGAAAACCAACCCAGAGACTGGGCTGGTCCAGTCAGTCTCCAGAAAGCCTGGAATAGGGTCATAGAGAGGATGGTCGAGCTTGCTGTAGGTCTTGGCCCTGTCAGGTGACATGGAACTGAGGTCTGAGAGGGTCATCCTGGGACATGGTGGGCCACGTACAAGTAGCATAGAGAAAGTTCATTTGCACAGAGAATGGATTAGAAACAAATTGAATGACCATGAAAGGAAAGCGAGTGAAAAGGAGAGAGAGAAAGGGAAGCAAGGGAGGGAGAGAGAGAAGGAGGGAGAACTTGCCTTGGCTCCTGAATGACTTTTTGTTTCTGATGCTCCTGCTCTTGGCTTCTATAAGATACTACTGTATTCTTCCAGTAAATTCCTCCTGTGTAAGTTTGGATGGGGTCTTCATAACCAAACAATTGGACAACCAGTCTTGTTCCTGCAGACTCAGGAAAAATTGTACCTGAAATTTCTAGACCTCTCTCTCTCTCTTTAAAACTCTATGAAAGATTTTCTCATTAGCTTTCTTGTTAACACTTTCAATTAGGGGTACTGCATGAGGTCTGATCTAAAGGCTTCTGTTACAATTCAAGGCCAATTACATTTTTCCATGAAAGATCACTTCTTCTTTACATTCTTCTTTTCCTTACAGTAACTTGTACATAGTAGATATTTATAATTTTTCTACTGAATAGAGAAAAATTCCTTAACAATTCCCAAAATTTAGCTGAAGGGAAAAAAAAGAGAGCAAGAGCCATATATCTTCGGACTATTGAAAAAATATCAACGTTTTGCTTGGAGAACAGTGCAATTTCTTAGGAAAAGGTAGTAGAAATTAGCTGGGGATTTATCATCTTGGTTGAAGAATCCAAAGTACAACACTAGATTTATTGCTTATTAACTCTTCCTAATAATTGTGCAGCGACTTAGAATTTAAAAGAGTGTAAGACATTCTGAAAACGTAGATATGTCAAATGGAAACCTTCTGGGTAGTCAAAGACTTTTCTCCCATGACCCCCAGAGGCCCAGCAGCTGATTGGAAATTTTCTGGATTATAGAGGTTCAGATGGATAGTAGGTAAAGCAAGGATCCCAGACCAGACAGGTCTCAGGTACTGACCGCATCTCAGTGGGGATTTGACCGAATGTCTTAATCTCTATGAATCCCGTTCTTTCCTTAAATGGGACTAGAGATAGTCCCTGTCTCACAGGGTTGCAGGGGCTGTTTGTAAGGTTCTCTGGAGGGGGTTAACCATTCCCAGTTGTCTTAGGAACAGGGCTAGGGGGTCACAGGGCTGGAGAAGATCAGAGAGTGCATCTTCTTACTGGATGCCTTCAACTGTAACCACAAAAAACTCCAACTGGTTTTCATAAGAAGGATATTTTTCATCTGCCATCTAGAGAAGATGAGGTGGGATGTATCCGGTGGCTTGAGCCAGTACGGGAAGCTTTATCACCCGTCTCTCCTCTTTGTCATCCTCAGGAAATTGTCTGCTCTCAGGTTAGCTCGGCTAGGTCCTCAATAACTACAGATATTTCAGATGTCCCATTTAGACACATGAATTTTTAGAAGAGCAAGAGACCACATCTGTTGTGTCTCTCTATGAGGGGTGAGAACTTCCTAGAAACCCCCTTCTGGTCTTGAGTTTGGTCTCATGCCTGTTTCTGAGCTAGTCACTGGCAGCAGGAATAAACTGAACACAATTGCTTATTCACACTGTGCCCGTGGGCTGGTGGTAAGATCACCTTTCTCTCTGTCACATGGGAGAGGGTAGAATTTTGAATAAAAGTGGGTTGTGTTAGCAAGAAAGGAGAGAATAGCTATTGGATAGCCAACCAAGTGCTTGCTCTGAAAAGTCTCTCCAAGTCTACTAGTTTGCCAAGGCTGCTATGGCAAAATGCCAGAGGGAGGATGGCTTAAAGAGCAAACATTTATTTTCTCACAATTCTGGAGGCTAGAAGTCCAAGTTGAAGGTGTCAGCAGGTTTGGTTGCTGCTACGGTCTCTCTGCTTGGCTTGCTGATGGCTCCTTTCTCACCACGTGTGTCTGGTCCTAATCTCCTCTTTTGATAAGGACACCAGTTATATTGGACTAGGGCTCACCCACGGGACCTCATTTTATCTTGATGACCTCTGTACAGGTCTATCTCCAAATACAGTCACATTTTGAGGGACTGGGACTTAGAATTTCAACATATGAATGTGGGCGGCACACAATTCAGCCTATAATGTCATCTTATCCTTTATAGATTTGGAAAACTGAAGTCTGTTAAGAGAATCGTGCTCTGTCCTGAATCACACACATTCTCTAGATTCTCAGGCTCACAACTTTCCTACAATTTATTTTATATTTTTTAAGATTTATTTATTTATTTCAGAGAAAGAGAGAGAGGGAGTGGGGGGAGGGGCAGAGGGGGAAGGAGAGAGAGAATGCTCAAGCAGACTCCCCACTGAGCATGGAGCCTGACATGGGGCTCGATCCCAGGACCCTGAGATCATGACCTGAGCCAAAACCAAGAGCTGACCGCTTAACCAACTAAGCCACCCAGGTGCCCCATGACTTTCCTACAGTTTAAACAGTACGTTTCTAGCCCTGCTCTCAACTTTAAGAAGTAGGCTCACGTTTGGCTAAGCTTCAACATGCAAGTGGCAACAAGTTTATTTCTAACTGTGAACTCTTGGCAGGAGGCAGGTATTGGTTTTCGAAGCATGAGGTTAGGCCAGTGAGGACATGTTGGTTGACTTGTTCAGAACCCATTGCTTGGCCTGGAAGATGGCCACGTGATCCTAGAGACTGTATGTGCTTCAGAAAAGGTCACCTGGTACGGGTTCCTGTAAAGAAAGAAAGTCAGTCCGGGGTGGGAGTTATAATAGCACCTGTCCTTGGCTTTATTCAACTGGATTAAGGACATAAGCTCACCACAGGTGTAGTGTGATATCGGAAGGCCTAAGCAAAGTTAAAACCACACCCCAATGCCTACACTTGGGACTTCTCAGAGCCTTTACTATGCTAATGTCATTTTGTGAGTGCATTTACAAAAGGGAATACCGTATACAGCATATCCTCAAATGTTAGCAAAATCCTTCTTCTCCTCCCACTTTGGGAAATGCTAGCCTGGAGCAATGCTCTCGATAACCTTTTCCATCACCTGTCATGAATAAAAATAATAATCTTTGTTTGGCCTCCTGGCTAGATACTACAAGCTTCTCATTGCCAGAGATGCTCTAAGAGACTTCGGCCCCCCAGGTGCAGCCTGGCTATGCTGAGAATGGCACGGTTGTTGGGAAACTGGCCCAGACTCTTTACAAGTCAGGTAGCCACAGGCCCAGAGACAAGACAATCAGCTTTGTCTATAGAGCTTGCTGATTCCTCCATCAGCAGCCGCCTGACTGAATAGATCATGGATCCCTGTCTGGTGCCCAGATTTTCATTCCCTGGAAGCCCCTCCTCCCCTCCCTTCTCCCAACAGTTCTCACTTCATTCTCTTCTCCCTTTTTTTTCTTTTGCTTCTTTTCTATATTATTCTTTCTATCTGCTTAACTCTCTCAGATAGACACTCGTACATGTGTGCACACAGACGAAAAAGGATGGTACTGGTGTATGGGGATTAAATAGAGTTCATTAATGATGGGAATAGATACACTAGTGTTGAGTGCTAAAGAATGTAGGTTCCAGGTAGAATAACAACACACACACACACACACACACACACACACACACACACACACACACACACACTCCTCTGTAATGAAAGAGAAGAGATGGCTGAGTAAAGAGAGCTGTGAGCTGGCAGAGACATGCCAGGGCCCCAAGCCCAGCTGCTCGGACAGAGGGAAATAATTCCCTGGCCCCCTGTCTCATAGCTGCAGCACCTGTGCCCCCCTCCCACCATGACTCTGCGGGTGGAGGCCGTGAGGGAGTAAGTCTGCAGCCTGAGCATCCGTACAGGGCTGTGCATCAGATGCTGGAGACTCGGGGTCCCTCAGGAGATGGTGAGAAGGTGGTTGTCTGCAAGCCACTGAGAAAGAGACCTTACAGACACCAAACATGTAGGTACCTTGATCTTGGACTTTTAGCCCCCAGAACTACGAGAAATAAATTTCTATTGCTTAAGCCACCTAGACTGTGGTCTTTTGTTGTGGTGGCCCTAGCCGAGTAATACACCTGCTGTCACCTGATGTTACATTCCTTGACGCTGCTTTCCAGCTTGGGTCCTTGTTTGTTGACTACTGTAAGGCAGTTTGGAAGACAAACATTTAGCTTTGAAGTCCTTCCTGTGTTTGAATCTTGCTCCTGCCGTAACCTCGAGCAAACGGGCCATGTCCCTAATCTTCACTTCATTATTTGTGAAAGGGGACTGTGACATCTTTCTTAGAGGAGTATCAATAATATGGAAATAAAATAGTAAGAATTCTGGTTTCTTAAATTGATATAATAGTACCTCAGACAGATAAGATGGGTAGACCATGGATTAGACAACTCACATTGCACGTGTTGTGGTTTGCACACCTTTGGGGCTCAATAGTGAGGTTCTTTTCCCACAGATCCCCCATATTTTACCAGTTCACACGCACTCTGTGCCTGCTGCTGAACCAGCTGCCCTTGGGTCCACGCTCCAACCATCAGCCTGGTCTTCCTGCCCTAGACATCGTCTCCATCTTACTGGCTTTTTTTTTCTCCTTAATATTTATTACTAGCTTACCCACTGGAATTGTAAAGCTTCATGAAGGCCTGGCACATTGTAGACACTTCTCTGTAATTGTTGACTGAGGGAATGACTGAATGAAGAAAGGGTGGGGGCAGAAGCCAGATTCCCTGTGGGTCAAGGGGGAAGTCAGTACCACGGTGGGTAAATACTACTGTGGGTAAATTATGGTGGGAAGCAAGTATTATGGCATCTCCCAGCATCAAGGACCAGAGAAACAGGATTCAAATCCTGGCCTCACCACTTTCCAGCTGTGGGGTTTCACCCATTTGCTTGGACATGAGGGTCAAACGAGCAAACACAGGTCAGTGCAGACAATGGTGCCTGTAGGAACCCAAGGAACATCAGTTAATGCTCCTGAGAAATTATAGAGAAGTTGGCGAGGAAGCAGGGATGGGGAGTACCCGTGACTCCTTCTCAGTGTTTGAACAAGAAGGACAGGAGAGTAGCTGGATGAAAATGAGAGAAATAGGCTCAAGAGCAGAGAAGTGGGATTTCTCTCTGTGTGAGTTATTTCTGTGGACCACAGAGGTTCCAACTGTGCCGCAGTCAGGCACAGAAGTGATCTCAGAACCAGGCACGTTCCACCTAGAATAGAACAACAAGAATAATAAAGTCCAGTTAAACTAGGCTTATTGTCAACTAGGCTTATTGACACTGGAGAGGAGGCAGCTCTTCCTCCTGTGTCATCTGTCTTATGAGGCACTAAGGCTCTTGGTAGGTCACCACATACCAGAGATCACAGAGCTACAAGTGCCAGGGTCAGACCCCAAACCCAACCCCTCTGCATCTGGTGCTAGAACTCTCTCTCCCTCACACATTGATTGGTCATAATAGAGTGGGGAGGCAAGTAGAAACTTTGGTATCATTTTCTCCTGGAAATAAAAACCAGTCTTGTATCTTTATATAAGTGGTCCTTTGGACCCTCCTGTGGGAAAAAAAAAAATTGGTTTTCTTCCTTTGTCGTTTTGGGTTTCTGTCATGTGAGAACATAAAAGTCATCATAGCCTGTGTGGGAGCTGAACTTAATGGGGGCCAGTCAATTCTGAAGCAATTGGAGATGGGGGAGCTGAGTGTTTCTTATTGGGAAAAGGCAATTATCTTTTATTGAAGTTTTCGATTCTCAAGCAATTTTCCTTCAGCAGGTGGCTGTGGAATTGCCGAGTCCTGCTTGTTGGAACACGGGAAGGTCTCTACAAGGGGAGGGCTGAGCTGTGTAGAGAGAAGCTCAGTCCAGAGAGATGTAGAGACAGCACAGTGGAGGCTTAGAGGCTCTGCCTGGCCCTGGAGTATTCTCTTTGGAATGCACAATATGTTACATTAAAAACACTTTTTTGGGGACTAATATTAAAATGTCAGACTATTTCACATAAAGTTTTGGATTTCTCATTCTTTTTTTTTTTTTTAAGATTTTATTTATTTGAAAGAGAGAGAGAGACAGCCAGTGAGAGAGGGAACACAAGCTGGGGGAGTGGGAGAGGAAGAAGCAGGCTCCCACAGAGCAGGGAGCCCGATGTGGGGCTTGATCCCAGGACCCTGGGATCACGCCCTGAGCCGAAGGCAGACGCTTAACAACTGAGCCACCCGGGCTCCCTGGCATTCTTTTTTTAAAAAAATAATTAATTTATTTGAGAGAGAATGAGAAAGCACCTGAGTTGCGGGAGGGGCAGATAGAGAGAGAGAAAGAATCTTAAGTAGGAGTGGAGCCGCAAGCCAGGCTTGACCTCACAATCCTGAGATCAGGACCTGAGCCGGAATCAAGAGTTGGACGCTTAACCAGCTGACCTGCCCAGGTGCCCCTGGATTTCTCATTCTTAAAAAAAAAAAAAAGAAAAAAAAT
This sequence comes from Ursus americanus, assembly GCF_024610735.1. NCBI lineage: Eukaryota > Metazoa > Chordata > Mammalia > Carnivora > Ursidae > Ursus > Ursus americanus. The sequence goes on along the minus strand of NC_142150.1, from coordinate 34,507,501 downwards.
CTCTGGCAACATTGGACCTTGCTCTATGGCAACAATTGGCTGGACCTGAATAGTGGGTGTGTGTTGTTCAGCTTATCACAGACCCTGAATGTGGTCTTGCACCCCTCTCAGTGGTCTTGCACCCCTCTCAGTGGTGCAAGCAGTGGGGCGCCTGGTGGCTCAGTCCGTTGAGTGTCTGCCTTTGGCTCAGGTCATGATCCCAGAGTCCCGGGATCAAGCCCCACATCGGGCTCCCTGCTAAATGAGGAGCCTGTTTCTTCCTCTCTCTCTGCCCCTCCCCCTGCTAGTGCACGCGCGCTCTCTTTCTCTCTCTCTTTCTCTCTCCTCTCTCTCGCTGGTGCTCTGTCTCTCAAATAAATAAATAAAATCTTAAAAAAATATGTAATGGAGAAACAATGCGTCCAAGGCAGAGGTTGTGAATCCTGTTATTCAGGGAAGGAAACCGACAGTTACGTAAGTGGGGGAAATACAGGCCGTCCTGAGGACACCTTACACGAGCCTCTTGCCCAGTCTAGGGCTCACGGAAGCCTTCAGGAACAAGCGAGGTTTAAATCAAGCCTGGAAGTATGAGCAGCATTGGGTAGGGGAAAGAGAGGAGTGTCCCAGGCAGAGAGAACTGAATGTGCAAAGGCTGGAAATCAGAGAAAGCAAAGCATGTCTGAGAAACTTACAGGGATCGGAAATAGGCAGAAAAGATGGAAAGTGAAAGAAAGAGCTGGAACTGGAGAGACGAGCAATGGAACTTGAAGGCATTTGGAAGTCAAGAAGCCAAGAAGTGTTCTGGCCAGTTTTAGGTCAGGACTTTTACTTTTGAGACTTGTCTGCCTCTGTAGTTATTCAAGAAGGGGAAACGGCAAGCGGAGCGGTAGGCAGATCCCAACGTCAGCGTGAGTGGAAATGGGAAGCGTTTCCCTAAGCGTCAACAAGGACATTAACTGGTTGATGGTGGACCGCGGTTGAGTCTGGCGGGGGTAACTCATACCTTAAATGCATTTATACCTAGTAAACAGAACACACAACTAAAAGATACTTGAGATGAATGATGTTTTAATAGGAAACCAACACTGCTTGGATCAGCTTCTTTTTTCTATGGTAGTTTGCCAACTGCACTATATGCTGTCAATGAACCAAAGGGCTGCTAAAGGACGTCTGAAAAATTCATCAGCTTCTGCATGGGTTTCCCAGAAAGCCCATTCTTATCACACTTGTCATGGTAACTGCAGAAATACTGCCTGTGTGACATTTAAACATAAAGACAGGAACAGAAAGAAATCACCACTCAGGGCTCTTTAAAAATTTGAGTTTCTGAAAATCTAGGCCTTCAATAACACCAACTTTTATTTGACATTTCCAGGTAACTATGTAAAAAATTTCTCCTAATCTAAATACATACTTCAGTTCTTTGTATGTCTTCTGGGGTGAAGAGTCACTATAATTGCCAATGTGTGTGTGTGTGGGGCGGGGGGGAACTAGGAAGCTCTCCCTGGTTTGTTCTTTGTGATTGAGCGCACTCTTCTTCAGTTCTCCTTTCGGAGTTGTTAAGAATTCCCTCTCCTCGCTCTCCGGCCTTTTCTGTGGGCAAAGCGAGCATGCTCACGCCCTTCCTCATCCATGTCAGAGTGCTTGGCTCCCCTCCAGTTCCAGGGCTTGTTTTAAATTGGAGCAGAGTATGAAACAGGTCTTCCCACAGAGTCTAAAAATTCCCCTTTAAAAGGATTATCTATCTTCTGGCACAGAAGCTTGAATAAAAAGAGCAACCATCTCTATTTTTCTGGCTAATTCCCTTGATCTGAGATCTGAGCCAACCAGATTAATTATAAATGGTCAAGAGGCACAGGCAGGGTTTGGCTCGGCGAATTGTCTACATAGCACAACTAGGGAGATTCATTAAAACCCTCTGACTAATCTCTCTCAGTAGCTTTCTCTGAGGTTAGGTATTCCACAACTAGCAATTCTTAACAACAAGTTATTTTTAGAGGAGTAGTAGATTAGAACCAAATTAATTCTCTCGGCAAACATTCACTGAACATCTACTATATGGCATATGATAAGCGAGGTGTGAGAAATGAATGATAATGGCATGATGGTGATAACTACTAGTTAGAGAGTGTTCACTGAGGGGCAAGTACTGGACTAGGTGCTTGCTGTATATACAGGATTTCATTTAATTCTTTAAACTCTTCAAGAGGTAAGTATTATTGCTTTTACTACGTGGATGAGAACATGGAGGTTTGGAAAGGTTAATTATATTGCCCGCAGTCAAGATCACCCAAGTAGAGCATGTCAGAGGTAAATTTGAACCCAACTGGGCAACTCCAAAGCCAAAGCTCTCAACCAATATGCTGTCCCTCGGGACTCCCCAGACCAGCGGGGAGAGGAGGACCTGTAAACCAGCTACCTCAGCAAGAGTGAGGGTGCTTACACAGAGTGATACGAACAATGGCATAGGGAGGGCCCCAAAGAGGGGGGCTGGACAAGATTTTAATGTGGAGCTAATATCTGAACAGGGCTCAATGGAAACCCAACAGGAGGTGCGAAAAAACTCCAGGTGGGGGGAGTTAGGGCGTGTGTGAAGGATGAGGGCATGGTGTGCTCTGAAGCAGCTGGGAGTCTCCGAGGCTGGAGAAGGTGAGGCGGGAGAAGGCTGGAGGGGAGATTGGATAGAGACATCAGAGGGAAATTGTGAAGGACTTCCAATTCCAACCTATGGTTCTGCAGGACGGTGGTCATGGCTTACCATACCAAATGACCCTTTGATAACAATTTATAATTAAGAGCAATTCCTTTTCTGTCCCAAAATAAAATGGAATAACATGCCTACGAATATGCTTGTAAAGCAAAAATCAGTCTAGCATTCTAATCCTAAAGGAAAGGAAAAATAGAAGGAAAGTAACTTAAAAAATAAGCATTTAATGTTTAAATGCTCAAGTACAGATGCTCCGGACGGCATAAAACAGATGCTGTGTCTGTGTGTTGTCGTGACATAACCAGCTGTGAAGACAGAGGGAGTGAGTCTCATGTCCTGGAGGCCCAAGTCCAGTGAGAGGGTTGCTTTTGACCATGTAGTTTCTCTGAATGGTAACATTTCTTGGTCAAGTTTCCAGCAAAACAAAGTCCAAACTCTCCTCCGTTTATGTGGTAGGTGCAATCCAGGAAAATGTAATGTATGTTAAAATTGCACTATATATATATAGTATATAGTATATATATGTATATAAATATATACATTTGGTGGGGGTGGAGAGTGGAGGGGAAAGGCAGAGGGAGAGAGAATCTTAAGTGGAGCCTGACCTGGGGGTCAATCTCACTGAGATCGTGACCTGAGTCAAAATCAAGAGTTGGACGCTTAACCAACTGTGCCATCCAGGTGCCCGTGCACACAAAAATATTTTGTGTTTATTGTGAAACAGTTAGGTTCTAGGCTCAGATCATCATCTAGGCATTTCACCTTCCTGATGTCTGGAGGGACATTTGGAAATCACGAGGGACATGGGACGGCTTTGGTGACCTCTGCCCCATACATGCTGAGTCTCCCGCCCCCCCCCACCCCATTATCATGACAATTAACACTGTTCCTGCCAGTTGTAAAAAAGTTCCCAGGGGTCTTTACCATCCAATTAGGACAAAAAGCTAAAGGGATTAAACGAAGAATAATTAAAAAATAATTACAGAACCCTCAAGGAGCTCCACGTGTGATGGGGGAAGATGGGAAAGTTAAATAAGTTATTAAGAAACTCTGTGCCAAGTGATGACAGAGGGATGGGATCCCACAGAGTAGGAAGGGAAGGGCTCACAGGGGGGACTGGAACGGTGGCTTGGACTTGCTCTTCCAGACCCCGGGTGGAAGGACGACCTTCTAGAAAGAGGACCCAACATGAGCACAGGCATCAGGTGAGGCTCCCAGAACCTGGCGAACGCGGGGCGCTGCACCAACGGCTCAGCACAGGGATGTGGGGGAGGGTGGGGAAGGAGACTGGTGAGACTGGCCAGGGAAGGCAAGATGGCAGGCGTTGGAGATCCTCTGGAGCTATTTTCAGTTATGAGCAGGGAGGTACTTTCTGATCTCGCATTACAGGTGCTCAGACAGGGTCTGCCTACAACTGTTGAGTGAGAGGCTCCCTCTGCGCCCCAGAGTTTCTGAGTGACTGACCTGGATTCTGAGCGTAGATCTCATACTATTAAAGTCCACAAAGACTCTCCTTTACCCAACATAATACATACTCTGCCTTTCGAATGATGGAATTCTGTGTTATTTTCCACTTGCTTTAATATTACATTTTAACACATTCAATCATGAAATTAAGAGAGATAATGAGAAAAAGTATTTTGTACCTAAAAGGTGCCTGCGAGAGCTAGCTGACAGTAATCTCTACTCAAGTTAGTAATTTAGTCTGCTGATTTAGTTGACCGATACCACTCCAGAACATTCATCTCTACACAGTGAATATCATAATGTATTTCCAATCTACCCCATAGTTAATGCTGAGCTTCCCTGTTTCAGCTGTTGGCATACCACCTTCCCCTTCCCAATCTTTGTCATTTCCCATACAAATTGTGTTTTTCTCTAAATGGACTCATCTTTTACATACTTAAGTTTGTTTTTAAGGAAAACTGGACTATCCCACTAATTGAGAAGCATAGTTGTTTGCCATCAATAGAAGGTACATTAAATAAATAGACATTAACATAATCCATAGCTATTGAAAAATTAAAAAGTTTGTGTCCTGCCTAAAGGACAGGACACATCTCATTTCTCGTTCCTGGTATACTTGCCACAGTTTGGGGGAACACTTGCTAGGACACGCTCTAAACCATGACGGAACAGGTAGTGTTCTCCATGTGAAACCATAGCGCTTCATCTGAGTGTTGCTACTGTACTTCTTGTGATTAATAAAGAAGCCAAGTGTCTGACCCTCATTCCATTTGGCTGGTACAAGTGGTTGTTTCAAAGGTGCAAACTAAATGTTGTCTCCGAGAAATGCTACTTTAAGATTAGAAAGAAGATCGAGGGGCACCTGGGTGGCTCAGTCGGTTAAGCATCTGCCTGCGGCTCAGGTCATGATCCCTGGGTCCTGGGATCGAATCCCTTTCTGCATCGGTCTCCCTCTTCGGCAGGGAGTCTGCTTCTCCCTCTGCCCCTCCCCCCAGCTCGTGCTCTCTCTCTCTCAAATAAATAAATAAAATCTTGAAAGAAAGAAAGAAAGAAAGAAAGAAAAAGAAAGAAAGAAAGAAAGGAAGGTTGATGAGACAGTGGCCGAGAGGGACTAGGGGTGGTTGGCACCAATCATGCGGGTTATGCTAGTAATGTCTAGGTCATTACTGAATGCCTCTTGCCCCGCTCCAGGTCTCCTGTTTAGCTACCCGCAGACCTAGTAGTCAGTAGGACACTGATGAGAAGGACTACCGATCCTTAAATCAGGATAAGCTAGTTCAAGGTGTAGGTTAAGGCTCATTAACCCTTTGTCAGCCTTCCCCCCTTAGTTATAGTCAGGGTATTTGGATTGACTTTGACTGATAATAGAAACTGGCAGCTTTCTTTCAGGATCTGAATTTTGCATTCATCCCAAATGAACAGTGCTAGCAAACAACTAGAGATTATTAAGTGCCTGATGTGACAAGATTTTGATGTCTTAATTTAGTTCCCAGTGGGAGGATACATGTCACCCAAGCTGCCTAGTACCACGAAGGGAGAAGTGAGCTGTATATAGAGGCTGTAGGTGAGAGTCTGGGGACAGTCAACATTCCCAGCTTAAGACAGGGGTCCTGCATAATATGCCAGGCATTAAAGGAAGAGTTAAAAAAAAAAAAAAAGGAAAATGCTTATAAACTTAAAGAGGATTGACTCCTTATCACAGAGAATAATTTCAAACTTTCTACCTGGTTTACAGATGTAATGCATATGAAGGATCGCCTGAAAGCTACGTCATCCATTCCATTTTTAAAATACAGTTTAGATAGATTTTTTGGTTACCTAGACTGTAAAAAAATTCAAACTATGTTTTCCAGGTCTGAAGAGAATTGTTTCTACTGCATTGTGCCCTCAGGTCATGCTCTCTGACTTCTCCCAGGGATGGTCAGAAACACCTCTAAGGCTCACATTATTGTGTTTGCTGCAGGGATTTTGTTAAGGACACTGTGTTTGACATTAGTCAATGCCCCCACAAAAGCTATTCCCGTCAAGGCTTAGTGCCAGGAGAAGTTTTGCTTGCCCTGAAGATGTGATATGTTTTGTTGTGACTATTGAGGAACACGTGATTGATTTCCCCTTTTTGCTTTGACAACCAGGAAGCTCAGTGGCAAATTCATGGTTTATTTAGAAATTGCATAGAACCTAAGTGACTTGCCGTCTAATATCGTTCTTTGCTTTTTGTTCTCAGAACTCACCTTTTCTAATTTATATATTTTTTGGTCTAGATTATTATTTGCACACACAGACACACACACATCACACACACATGTGCACATTTCTTATATGGTATGAAGAAGGGAATATGGATAAATGAAGAAGGAACCTAACGCACATTAAACTTTGAACTGTTTGCATGGTTCTATATTTGCTTCCAATTTTAGCCTTGCACACACTTATTTCCACATACTTAAATTCAATAATCACAGACACAAGATTAGAACAGGGAACAAGATTAGACGTTATCTTTTTAAGAGCACCTGCCTTCTCATCACTGTATGCTTGTGGAATTTCTACTACTTTCCAGCAGGTGAGTCTCCTGTCTATGCTCAAATACCTCCATTGAAGGTGAGCTTAACCATCTGCCAATGTGACTCATTTCTGGAAAGTTCTGATCATTAGAAATTTTCCACGTGTCGAGCCATCTCACTTCACCTTTGATCCTACCCTGATGGGCCACATCCTAAATGTTAACTCTCCTTCCATAGCTGGTAGCATTTGAAGTAGGCTATTATATTCTGCAGAATCTTTTTTTTTTTTTTTTTTTTTGACCAGATACTTCAAATACTCTGCAGATGATAAAGCCACGAGTCCTCTTATTGGTTGTTCTGGTCACTCTCTTCCAAACATAAACCCTATTCTGCTTGTTTCCTTGTTCAAGTAAGTTTAACAGAACTAAACTCAAAACTCTGTCGAAAACAAGGCATCCTTACCCCTCATTCTGAATACATTCTAAATGCATGTCAGCTCTCTGTGGAGTCAACATTGACTTGCAGCGGACTTCCTGCTAGCCAAAGTCCCTCGGTTCTTTCCCTACATGCTAGGCCAAGGTTTTTTTTTTTTTTTCAACCTGTTTTTTTGGGCTATTAGTCTTTTTGAATGTAAGTGGAAGATCTTATATCCCCCTCAACAACTTTCATCTTGGTATGTATAAACCGTAATTTAGAACTTGGCAAAAGTATTCTAGATTTTTGTCCTATCATCCAGGATATTTGCTCCCCTTCTTGGGTTTCTGCCATTCACAAATTTGATGGTCTGAGCTTCTCTATCACCACTTGATGCCAGGATAAAAAGCTTATGGTGAGCACCCAGGAGCCCTGGTGTGTGTTAGCAGGGCCCTTCCTCTAGGCAAACACTTCTACTTTTAAAATAGCATTCTGTCTGCACTATTTATTACTTGTCATTAGTCTTCACACTAGCATCCAAGATAAAATTTAGTAATCATCTACTGAGAACAAAGTATGTGTCAGGCATGGTATTAAGAGCTCTTGCATCCATTTGGATTTGTTCTTCACTGAATCTCTGAGACAAACATGTTAGACAGAACAAGGCCAACGCTCTCATGCCTGACTCATGGTTTGCTGATTTGTATGGAAACTGGGAAAAATTAAGTTCTAATATTGGTGATAATGAACTTCATATTTAATACTCAATGCATATTGAGACTAAAATGAAATTGATTGTGGGGGGCGCCTGGGTGGCTCAGTTGGTTAAGCATCTGCCTCTGGCTCAGATCATGATCTTGGAGTCCTGGGATTGAGCCCCGAGTTGGGCTCCCTGCTCAGTGGGGAGTCTGCTTCTCCCTCTCCCTAGGTGTTCTCTAGCTCTTGCTCTCTCAAGTAAATAAATAAAAATCTTAAAAACAATGAAATTGATTGGGAATGCCAAAAATAGTGAACTCTCTTTAGACTTAAACCTTCAGCTATCAGGTTCAGCTGGAAAGAAGAGTAGGATTAAAGATGATATGAATTGCTAGAAATAAATCCAGAAAGATTGTCTCAAGAAGGTGAGATGTATTAGATATTTTACAATTTTTTTTCATCGTTGAGAAAAGAATCCTCCTTATGACATGTAAGTTAATTTCCCAACTCAGGCTTTAAAAATATTTGAGAGACAGAAATGCATTATCTACATAAACCGGGGATTGTCTTTAAGCTCTCCCTTGCTACTCAGCTAGTTTCAGATGGAGCCGGATTCGGGCATCAGCTCTTTTCTCTAACAAGGAAGCCCTCCTTTCTCTATCTTGCCTAAGAAGCTAATGTGATAGGCCTTTTAAAATGCCTTGTTGAAGTCCCAAGGCACCACTTTGTGTTTCACTTTTTCCTTAGTTAACATGAGGTCATACAGACATTTCCAGAATCAGCTCTGTCTGCAAGTTCACCATTGTCTCTCTTTATGAAGTATTCCATCTGAGTTAATCGACCACTGTTTATTTAGCCATTCCCCTATTGTTGGCCATTTGGGTGCTTTCCAATTGCTAATTATTATAAATGGACTTTGAGGACTGGTAAGTGCTAGACAGATGGAAGGTTCTATCATTATTCTTTTGTTATCACACTCCCAGGATGCAGGCATTTTTCTGTCTTCCTGACCTTCTTCTTCCTAATGGCATTCTTATAAAAGCACCAAAGATCTGAAAACATTTGCTTTCTTAAATCATCCAAGGCTGTACTCTTCATTTCTTTTTCTCTTCGAGGTCAATAGAGAAGTCCAAAAATTGAAGGTATGCATCTGTAATTCTTCATGGAGTTGCCAATCAAATACCACATTTTTCCTTCCCATCTTTGCTTTGGTTCACTTTCAAGTAAATTCAAATTTCAGTTCCCTAAGCCATCCAACACTTTTCAAAAAGTAAAACAGCAAGGAAAAATATAAATTCAGTGGGATAATATTCTGAATTAAATGCCCAGGAAACCAAAATATGAACATACACATATTACATGTAAGATCTCCTTTCAAAGATCTCTCAGATGGAATACATATTTGTTGTACAAAAATTGGAAGATTATGTAAAAAGTAAGCAAAAGGGAACAAAAAGGTTACAGTTCCATTTTCTCAGAGCCCCCGCTACTAAGATCTTGGGGGATTCCCTTCTAGTTTTCTTTTTCTCTGCGGGATTTCTTTCTTTACATAGTTATTTTTGCAAAGTTTTAGAAGTTTAACTCATTTGAAGAGATTTTTAGGCTGTGTGAAAGGTAGAAAGAACACGGGTGGGAGTCAGGACCCTTTCGGTGGACTCATTTCTTAGGGCCAATCCTGATCTCATTTTACTTGAGTGACGGTGGGCAAGTCCTACAAACCCCCGACTCTCAAAATATAGGGGCTTCCCGAATCAGAATCTCCTGGGAAGGTTGTTAGAATGTATATTCCTGTATCCCACAGCAGTCTTCATGAATCAGAAACAGAAGTGCTGCCCTACCCTTTTTGGGAGATTTTTTTTTTTCTAAGTAAAAACAGGTGTGGGGTTTGGGGTCTGTTATCCAGGGTAGGCGTTCTTGTCAGAGGGCTCCCTTGGGCAGGAAGGTGAACTTCAGGAATCTGAGAATCCTAGGAATTCGTTTGTAAGTTTTTGTCCTTTGACATGTAAGCATTTTGTGGACAGAATGTCTGTAGCTTTAAGCTGGTATAGATTTATCAAAGAGCTCCTTCCTCAGCAAGATGTCTGAGCCTTCATCGATCTAAGATCTCTTCCAGAAATCCCTGTTGTGGTCATCTGATGGCTCCAAGAAGGACCTTGCTGTTCCCATGAACGTCCTCCTCCTTCCACTGTGGCCAGCAAAGCCATGAGACTCTCCTCTCTTCCACTAGTTATGTGGCCTCAGGCCAGTTGCACAGCCCCTTAGATAATTTCCCTCCTGAAAAAGCTTAATAGTAGCAATCATATTTTATTTAACACCTGCTATTTGCTAGGCACTGCTTTAAGCACTTTTTTTAAAGAGAGGGAGTGGGGGAAAGACAGTGGAAGAGGGAAAGAAAGAATCTTAAGCAGGCTCTGACCCATGCAGATACTGACGTGCGGCTCAATCTCACAACCCTAAGATCATGACCTGAGCCCAAATAAGGATCTGGGCGCTTAACTGATTGAGCCACCCAGGCACCCCTGCTTTAAGCACTTTGACCAATTATCTCATTTCAGTCCACTGGACAATGCTATGAAAGAGGCATTGTTATTATCCCTCTTTTAAGAATGAGCAAATAGGCACAGAAAAGTCAACTAACTTGCCCACGATCACACAGCTAATAGATGGTATAATTGTGGTTCAAAACCACATTGGCTCCTTCTAGAGCCTATGCTAATGGCAGCAGTCCCCCCATCAGCAGGGAATATGTTCAAGACTCCCAGTAGATGCCAGAGACCTTGGATAACACTGAATCCTATATATACTGTTTTTCCTGTGCCTACATACTTATGATAAAGTTTAATTTATAATTAGGCACAGAAAGAGATTAACAATAATAACTAATAATAAAATAACACAACTATAATAATATACTGCATATTATGAGAATACGGTGTCATTGCCTTTCTCTGAAAATATCTTACCTGTACTGTACTCACCCTTCTTGTGATGATGTGGGATGATAATATGCCGACGTGATGAGATGAAGTGAGGTAAATGACGTAGACGGGCTGTAGCATTAGGCTACTGCTGACCTTTTGATGATGTGTCTTAAAGATCATCTGTTTCCTGAGTGCAGGTGACCACTGATGACTGAAACAGTGGAAAGCCAGGCTGTGGATAAGGGCAGGGAGGAACTACTGTACTCAGAGTACTAAGAGTATAAGTACTAATATCATTTCCAATAATACTATCAGTAATGAATAATATTAATACTAACAGAACTCATCATATCACTCCTAATTGTACCACCTGCAGCAGAGGCTAACGGAACGGAAAGTATGTACCAGTTGCGTGACTGACCAACGGGACTCCCCTATTTCTTCCGGGAACCTCTGGGAGTCTCCATTTCTTCATTTGTTCCCTGGGGACGGTAAATGGCACCTGCTTCCCAGGGCTGCGGGGAGCAGTAAGTGAACAAATGCCTACAGGGCATTAGCTTGCCCCACAGTATTACCTAATAGGTTATTTTTCATTGTGGCAAAATATATGTAACATCAAATGTACCATCATAACCATTTATAAACGCACGATTCAGTGGCATGAAATCATTCACATTGTCGTATATTTACAGAATCGATTTTGTTTGTATTTTCTGAACTTTTAGAGTCCTTAGCACAAAATCGGGCACGTGGTAAGTATTCAGCAACTTTCAGCTCTTGGCCTTCCCCCCACTCAGGCCCCTCCCCACCCACCCTGAAAAAGTCTACCATGCTGCAGAGAGTTCGGGGAGCATTCTTTACTGCAGTGTGACGCAGAATGATGGGACTCTCTAAGTGACCGCGGGCATGTGACCTAACCTCTCTCTGCCTCGGTTTCTTCATCTGTAAAATGGGGATTGGAGCAACAGTTTCTAAACAGGGTTGCTGTAGACGCTATCACCTGAGTGAAGCTCTCAGAATGGCTCCAGCCCCGTCGAGCACTCAGTAAATGCTGGAGACAACTTTTATTATTTTTAGGATTGCCACTGTTCCTGGGAAGAACCTGCTGGCACGGACGCAGAGGAACTGGAGGCTGGTGCTGGCTCCAGATGGCTGCTCGCCCTTGCTCCCTCCCCGCCACCCCGACAGTGGGTGCTCAGGGGCGACAACAGTGGTGTGAGGAGGAGGAGTGAGGCCTTCAGGCGCCCACGGAGCTCTTTGTTCCATAAAAAGCTTTGACTCAGGCTGTCATAGTGGCCTGGGTATTTCTGTGTCTCTTCAGCTTCTATTTTGAGTGCAGATTTGGCGTGGGAATGTTTTCCTTTATTTCAAGCCCTAAGTAGTTGTTGGGTAACAGCTGTTTTTAAAGATAATCTTTGAGATGCTGCTGAAAAAACACATTTCCTGAATTCAAAAAAGTCTTCCCTGTTTGATTTCCCTGATTTTACTTTTCTCCAGGTCTTTACTCATGCTGTTGCTTCTTCTAGGATTCTTTTTCTACCCTGACTCCTGCTCTTCTCCCGTCAAAGTTATCCTTGTTGTGTTGCTGCCAGTTCCTCTGGTTCCCTCAGTCAAAGAGCCTCACTCCAGGGGCCTGGTGTTGCACTCGGACTCTAGTGTTGGTTAGTTCTGAAGAAGTTTCTCCCCATCTGGATCGCGGGTTCTGGAAGACTCAAAGGCCTTGTCTGATTCATGACCACTTCCTCGCTGTCCTTCAGCAGAAAACTGTAGTGAATCTTTCCCTTTGTCAACTCAGCATCCAGACACTCTACTTGTTCGGGTTGGTGGGGGAATCCTAAACAGGCAGGTGAAAGGGTCCGGCCTCTTGCACAGAAGCCAGATGAGGAATGAAGAAATGCCTAATCCTTGTCCTCCGACTGGGAGAACACAGGCAAGACCTTGGCTGGGATTAGCAGTGCTCACTGCTGCCCATGCCTGATTCTGCACCCTTCCTCAGAGCTTCCTAAACTACCAGAGACTCCAGAAAATCCATTTTCTGTTTCAGTTAATTAATCCTGGCTTTAGTTCTTTATCGCCAGTAATTCTTACTAGCAGAGTATCATAAACATAATGAAAACTTCAGGGATGTTTATAAAGTTCAGTTTGCTGAAATCCCACATAATGATTTTCTGTTGTCTATGCCTCCTCCACATTCTGGTACCTTCTGGCACTAGCAGCCTGATTTTACATTTCCAAACTACTACCTCCACTCTGAGTCCGCGTGGTTCGAGCCGAGTTGACTTCCGTCCGTCATGGCGGTGCACCCCCAGGCTATCGTGATTGGTTCAGGCCTGGGCATGTGACCTCATCCAGGCCAATGAGATTCGGTCCCAGGACTTCAGCTAGAACTGCTCAGAAAGGGATGTGTCTCTTTGCCTTTGCCAGGAATGCGGGGATGGTGGCCCAGAAGGCTGGGCTTCTCAGGGTCAGCCAGGAGGGTGAATCAACCTGAGAGCCCCTGAGGGTAAGCCGGTACAGAGGAAAGCAAAGCTGAGAGACGGAAGAGGAAGAAATCCTGATGACGCTGCTTGAGGACCTGGAGTGAAGAGCGTCTGAATTGTAACATTAACACCTGACATGTCTTAAATACTGTGTACCAGCACTGGGGTAAGCATTTTACATGTTCTCACTATTTCCTAAGGCCGCCAGCACAAAGTACTATGCTATGAACTGGGCAGTTTAAAACAGCAGGAATGTGTTGATTCCATAGCTCTGGAGGCTAAAGGTTCAGATTCAAGGTGTTGTTGCCAATTTGTATGTTGAAACTTTAACCCCCGGTGTGACTAGAGGGAAGTAATTATGGTTCGTTAAATAAGATCATTGGGTTGGGCCTTGATTTGATAGTATTAGTGTCCATATTATAAGAAGAGACACAAGAGAGCTCTCTCTCTTTCTTTTTGCCACATGAGGACACAATAATATGTTGGCCATCTGCAAGTCAGGTCACCAGAAACCGACCCTATTGGACCTTGCTGGATTCCTAGCCTCCAAACGGTCAGAAAATAAATTTCTGCCATTCTAGCTACCCAGTCTGTGGTATTTCACTCTGGCAGCCCAACCAGACTCCGAATGCCACCTGAAACCTATAGGAGAGAATCCTTCCCTGCCTCTTACAGGTTCTGGTAGCCGCAGGTGTCCCTTGGCTGTCAGCTGAAGCACTCCAGTCTCTGCCTCCAACAGCCCCCGATGCTCTCCCCTGTGTCTCCCCGTGTGTCATCTCCCCTCCTATAAGGATAGCAGTCACATTGGATAATGGGTCTAGTCTACTCTACTCTTGTATGACCTCATCTTGACTGATGACATTTGCCAAGATCCTGTTTCCAAACGCGGTCACATTCTGAGGTACTGGGGGTTAGGCTTCAGTGTAACTTTTTTGGGGGACATAATTCAACCTATAACACATGTGTTGACTTATTCAGTCCCCACAATGAATCTCTGAAGTAGGCGTGATTTTTATCACCACGCCCTTACCCAGATGAGGGAAGTGAGGCCCAGAGAAGTTAAGTAACATGCCTGAAGTCCTACGGTGAGGAGGGATTTGAGCAGAGTCTGAAGTCAGACAAAGCGGTGACAAGGCCCGCACATTTAGCTACTGCACATAGTCCAGACATGATCCAATCAATGCCCTAATTTGCTTAGGCCAGTTTGCATTGGGTTTTGGTTCCATGTAATGACTCCTTCTCTCTACTGTTGGTCTCACCCTTTCCTGTGTCTAAGTTCTTACCAACAGACAGCTCAGCCTCAGGACTTCACTCAGACCCGCCCCTTGGGGTCTACAGCAGCTTCTACAATCACTTCTTCCTCCTCCTTCCCCCTCCTTCCTCCCCATCAATACTGTGCGCGTCAGCTGCAAGCTCGCAGCTGGGTTAGAAGGAAGCCAAGGGACTGAATCGATACAGAGTGAGGTGTGATTTATAGATTGTAATTTTCCTAGGGGCTTTTAGCTTTTAGATGCAAGTTGTTAACCCGTTGACTATCTGTCTGCAAGTACAGATTTTAAGATAAGGAGATGGAGGGTTCAGGCCAAAGGAGAACTTTAGGGGTGGATGCTATCTTTATTCCTTTAGCAATTCCAAACAGACAGCATGTGTGGGAGTTTAGGGTGAGGGTCCTCTTGTTGGGGTATAGTTATTGATCTCTTCTGGACAGTGGGGATCTTAATGTACCTTCAGAGTTTTGTATAGACGAAAATTGTTGCTTTAGTCAATTCAAGATTTTGTCTTTTCTGGGGGCGCCTGGGTGGCTCAGTCGTTAAGCGTCTGCCTTCGGCTCAGGACGTGATCCTGGCGTTCTGGGATCGAGCCCCACATCGGGCTCCTCCGCTATGAGCCTGCTTCTTCCTCTCCCACTCCCCCTGCTTGTGTTCCCTCTCTCGCTGGCTGTCTCTCTCCCTGTCAAATAAATAAATAAAATCTTAAAAAAAAAAGATTTTGTCTTTTCTCAGGTAAAATCTCTTTCTCTCGGAATTCCCTTTGTCTCTTATCAGTCTTTTAAACCTTACTTAAAATTCAAATATAATTCAAATGCCTTATACAATAGAGGATAAATTTTCCCCTAACTAACACCCATGATTACAGTGATCATCATTAAACAAGCAAACAAAAAAAGTCAGATTCAGATGTTTTCCTGTTGAAAATCTCAGCTCCTGGGAACAAGGGGTGAGTCTGAATCTTACCCCCCTCTTAACTTGTTAATCTTCTTAACTGGAGCTGGTCTGACACACTGGTTAAGGACACATGGAGTCAGAGGGACTTGGATTGGAATTTCCGCTGTGATGTTTATTTGTCTGGGGCCTTAGCAGATGAGCTCACTCTGCTCCTAGTCATAATGTGGACGTGTTTCAGAGTTGCTATAAGGATTAAAAGATATACTGATTATAAAGCTCTTAAGTCAACACATAATAAGCTTCAAAAATGGTATTATTTTCTTATTTTATCTTTGCACCCATCTCTCAACAGAATAGAGTACCTGGCATATAATTTAGTGCTCAGCAAATGTGGAAATTCTACTGATTTGAATACAAAATTCCCAGGCCAACCAGGACACTGAATTTTTTAGATAATTGTGCCCTGAAGGGGAGGGCTATATCAACTTCAATGTTCATGAGTGGGTCTTGATTTCCCAGTGGCCCCGTGAACCGATATAAGGCATGGTCTTCTCTGTGGCTATAACACTTACCTTATGTTAAGAGAGGGAGGAGAAAATGCAAAGAACAATGTTCTTGACTAGGCAAAAACAGATGGGATTTGGTGGGCAAATAGAGGGGTTAGCTTTAAATAGGAGCGTGAGCGTGGAACGGATGGTAGGAGATAAGGACAGAGAATCAGGCAGGCAGGTAAGATTTGCTGGAGGAAAATTGTGGAAGTGCTTCTTAATTTTTTTTGTGCAATAACCAATTCTCCAGCTGTGAGTAAGGATGAGGCAGCAGTGTTAGAGGTTGGAGGAGAGAAGAGATGGAATGAAATAGCTGGCTAAGGGAGTGGATGGACTGCAGAACATAGTGTGGTTGCCAGATATCAACTGGGGCTTTGGGATGGTGAGAGGACAAAGTGAGCCCAGCCAACATGGTAGCCTGTTTTTCTGTTCGTTGAATGGGTAACACTGCAGAGAGGCCAATGGGTTGGATTGAATTAGAGCTACGCTTTAACCAAGAGACTATGACAAAGCAAGAGAGGGACAAAGGAGTCAAGGTGTGTGTTCCCAGAGGATTGCTATGATGATTAAGTTAAGCTAAGGAAGGAAGGAAATGAGACATGAGAGGCAGTGAAAAGGTGGTAGTATAAATAGGATAAATAGTTTGACTTAGAATAATTCACAGTTAATATCTATTTTGGCGATTATTCTTTCATTGCCTATGTGCTCCATAAGACTACGCTTCATGAGGACAATTACTGTGCTGTTTTTTGCTGAACATTGTACCCTGGGGTCGGATCAGTGATTGACTCAAAAAAGCACTCAGTAATATTATTTGATACATGAATGAATAGCAGTTTCTATTTATCGAAGAGTTACTACGTGATAGGCATTTTTTGTTAAGCACTTTGTAAACATTTATGCTTCATAATAACCCTATGATGCGGATATCATTACATCCCCTTTTGCAAATAAGGAAATAAGATTAGAAGAATGGTTAATGGACTTTCCAAATCCCCTCTAGCTGGCTGGAGTCCAGATCAGTTTGTCTGCAGAGTCTATGACCCTACTACTGATGCCTCATTGCCTGTCATGTCCTCCTACAGTTAAAAATGCTTTCTCCCCTGACAAGGAAATTGGCCATCACCTCCCTACCTTAAGATTTGAACCCTCTCATCCCTCCCCTTGTGATGTCCCTTCATCCTCTTCCAGCACTACTAATGATTTTAATACCAATTCTAAAAGATTATTGTGAAGATCCCATTAACATATGCATATAAATGGATGTAAAATTTTGAATTTTTAATTCTTTTTTTTTAAAGATTTTATTTATTTATTTGACACAGAGAGACAGCCAGCGAGAGAGGGAACACAAGCAGGGGGAGTGGGAGAGGAAGAAGCAGGCTCCCAGCGGAGAAGCCTGATGTGGGGCTCGATCCCAGAACGCTGGGATCCCACCCTGAGCCAAAGGCAGACGCTTAACGACTGAGCCACCCAGGTGCCCCCTGAATTTTTAATTCTTTATACCAAGTAAAGATGTGATTGTGATTTTTTTCTTTACCACTTCAGGTTGCTTGTTCCTTTAATTCCTCCATATCCCATTCTCTATTACTCTCTCTTCTTCCTTTGCCACATGGTAACATCCCGCCATTCATCAAAGTTTGGAACACAGGCATAACTTCTCCATAAAGATCCTAGGCCAGGGAAAGAAAGGCAGTGTTTGGGCTAAATCGTCTTGGCCGGTGGGAAGATAATGTGAAGTTAAAGATTTGTGTGCCGACGTGAGCACTCCTAGAGCAGCACCGTAGACATTCCATTTGAAGATGATGGCATGTCATCTCATTTTGCAAGAGACGGTCTTCCCCAAGCCCAGGAAATGCACTGATGTGGGAGGCTGAGGTTGGCCACTTCCTGCTCTGAGGCTCAGCGCTCCTGGACTTGCCAGGGGAGAGTCCTCGCACCACCTACACCCTTGCATCCTCATTTTGTGTGGGTTGTGCACTTGTATCCTGCACAACGATGCTAAGGGCATTTGTGGTGCCAAAATCCAGCTGGTGCTCTGCTTGCTGGCCCTGTGACTACCAGGTTTGTCCAGGGGAAGGGGTACCTGCTTTCTAACTGCAGAAGAGATGCAGGCAGGCTAGTGCAGGCCTGATTCACCTCTTTCCTGTGGGCTCAGGTGGGTCTGTGTGCCTCTGCATTTAAACTCCTGAGTGTGTCTGCATGCGTACACAGCTTGTAACATTACTTCTGAGAATTTGGATCAATAATCTGATGCCTTCTTTTACCAATAGTGATCTGACCCTTCCGGAATTTCAGATGCAATACATCGCCAGCAAAATTTCCCCATGTTTTGTTTGGTCCTTCTTCCCTCCGTCCCACCCCTGGCTGATGATACATTATCTCCGTTGGGTGTTCATGATCTTGCTTTCTCTCTCTTTACATTTTATTCATGCTTTCAGATTTTGTCTCTCCACTCCCATTCAGTGTATTTCATGAGCACTTTTGATTTTTTTGTATGTCTTTTTGCAAAATGTAGTTCGTCATTTTGTATGTGAGTCTTTATATTACAGAAATTGTGTAGTGTTACAAAGTCTTATTTTTTTTCACTAGGCAGGACGTGTCTAAGATATGGCTGTTTTTAATTCTTCAACTGCTTTGCCCCCTCGACGATTCTCTTTGGCCTTCTTTTTTACATCGCTTATCAAAGTAAGGTACAGTTAACATGTTCCCTTCTCCGGGAAGACGTCCCTCCCTCTTCCAATGTTAGGCGCCCTCTTCTGGGCCCCCATGGTATTTCAATTCCTTTTTGCTGTAATGATTTCATTTAGTAATTAAAATCTAGGGGCTCCTGGGTGGCTCAGTCAGTTGAGTGTCTACTTGGGCTCAGGTCATGATCCCAGGGTCCTGTGATGGAGTCCTGCATCGGGCTCCCTGCTCAGCGGGGAGTCAGCTTCTCCCTCTCCCTCTGGCCCTCCTCCCTCCCCCACGCTGCTTGTGCTCTCTCTCTCTCTCTCTCTCCCTATCAAATAAGTAAATGAAATCTTTAAAAAGAATCTGTTTATCTGTTTGTTTTGAGATCCTCCATAGAGCAGACTGACATATACATTTACACAATTCTGACGCCTAACATGGCTTTTGGAACCTTTATTGTCAACAAACGTGGGTTGAATGAATGAATAATAATGAGAATCACAGGGGTGCATCTACCTTCGGCTCAGGGCGTGATCCTGGCATTCTGGGATTGAGCTCTGCATCAGGCTCCTCTGTTGGGAGACTGCTTCTTCCTCTCCCACTCCCCCTGCTTGTGTTCCCTCTCTCCCTGGCTGTCTCTCTCTCTGTCAAATAAATAAATAAAATCTTTAAAAAAAAATAATGATAATCACTAATGTTTATTGAGTGTGAACTACTTGTCAGACACGGTTCTGGTGTTTCACGTCTCTTGAATATCATTGAATTCTCACAACAACCTTATGAATGAGGGACTACTGTAATCACCATTATCTTACAGAGAGAAACACTAAGATATGGCATGTTCAAGTAACTTTGAAGTTCATGTCACTTATAAAATTCAAGTGCCCCCACAGTTCGTAAATGATGGAGCTGGGATTCTAACCAAAGCAGTCTGGCTCCAGAGTCCAGAGTCCTAACTGTTGTCCACAGCAGCCCACAGACCACATGGGACTTGTGGCTCCCAGTCCAATGTGCGTTCCATGCCACAGTGCAGGCTCAATCCTTGTTATTTCTGTTCATTATTAGGTGTCTGTAGGATGTTGCCATGAGTGCTGTTGTCCCACTTGTAGGTGGGTGTCATTATCCCTGTTTTCATAGATGGGGAGATCTGGGCTCCAAAGAATAGGGTACCTCATCTGTGATATCACAGTTAGTGGCAGAGCCAGGATTTGAACCCCGGTCTGACTGACTTTCCATGATCTTCCCATGATATCACTTGATTATCAGAGAGGGCACCCTGGGTCTGAGATCCCTACTACTCTGATTCCTTAGATTTGTGGAAAACTGATGGGCACTTGGTGGAAAGGTAGGGGGTCTTCCAGCTTTGATGTGGTCTGTGGAATATTCTCCTATGATCTGTGACTTTCTCCATGGTCTTGCCATTGAGGATTTCGACTCTTTTTTCCAGATCCCAAGTCTTTATTCCACATGAGCCTCTAAAATGTGGGCTCTGTGAGGGCAGGGACTCATCTCTGTTGTAACTTCAGTGCTTAGAACAACATTTCACACAGTAGGGTTCAGTAAGTATTTGCTGAAGAAATACCAGATCTAACAATTCTTTCTTGCCTCCTTAAGCCAATTTATGTGGTATTTTCTGTTGCTTACAATCAGAGACGTCCTAACTGATAAATACCCATGGTAGGTATTATTAATCAATTATGACACTTTTTGTAGCTGAATCTAGATGCAGATTTTGAATACTTTTCTTTTTTAAAAAATATTTATTTATTTATTTTAGCGAGAGAGAGTGAGCGAGTGGGGAGAAGGGCAAAGGAAGAGGAAGAGAGAGAATTTCAAACAGACTCCCCACTTTTTTTTAAAAGATTTTATTTATTTGACACAGAGAGAGAGAGAGAGAGAGAGAGAGAGAGCGCACAAGTAGGCAGAGCAGAAGGCAGAGGGAGAGGGAGAAGCAGGCTCTCCACTGAGCAGGGAGCGTGACGCGGGACTCGATCCCAGGATGCTGAGATCATGACCTGAGCTGAAGGCAGCTGCTTAACTGACTGAGCCACCCAGGTGCCCCCAGACTCCCCACAGTTGACTGCAGAGCCCAATGTGGGGCTCAATCCCAGGACCCCGAGATCATGACCTGAGCTGAAACTAAGAGTCCACCGCCTAACCGATTAAGCCACTCAGGTGCCCCAGAACCCTTTTCAATATGGTGCTTCAGGCAGACATTATGAATTATTAGAATTAGCAGGTGAGATGAAACTCATTTAGAATCTGTACTTGTTTTCCATTTACTGTGCAACAAATTACTGCAAAATTGGCAGCTTATAACCACATATATTTATTATCTCACAGTTTCTGTGAGTCAGAAGTCTGGGCTTGGCTTATCTGGGCCCTCTGTTCAGGGTCCCACAAAGTTGCAATCCAAGTGTTGGCTGGGCTAAGTTCTTTCCTGGAGCTCAGAGGCTCTTTTGTGCTCATTTAGTTGTTGGCCAAATTCATTTCTTTGCAGTGTCAGCACTGAAGTCCCTGTTTGGTTTTCTTTTCTTGTTTTGTTTTGCCATCTGTCAGCTCTAACGGATTCACTGAGATCCTTGTTACGTGGCAGTGTCCCAGGCTTTATCACTTCTGGGTGTGCAGGAAAATCTTTTCAAGAAAGACTCAGTCCCCCTTTCTAAGGACTTTAATCTGGATTAAGTCAGATAATCTCCCTTTCGATAAACTGAAAAATCAACTAATTTGAGACCTTAATAACATCTTTAAAAATTCCTTCACTTTTCCCTTGGAACTTAACTTACTAATGGGAGTGAGATCCCTCACATACATAGATCCCACCTGCACTTGTGGGGGGGGGTGGGATTACAGGGCATGTATGCAGGGGGTTGGGAATCTTGAGAGGCCATCCTAGAATTCCACCTACTTCACCATCCCTGATCCAGCTCAAATTCTTTCCTGTACAGATGAAAAAACTGAGGCTGAAAGAGGAAGTAATTTGCCCATGAACATGGGATGTCTGGAGGCCCAGCTGAAATTAAGACTCCAGGTCTTCAGCTCCCTACTCCAGTGCGCTTTGAGGTCATTGTTGAACTATTGATGAACTTCTCTTTTCAGGACTGTATAGTCTCTGACCTTGAGGCAACAACCTCTGTGTTTTAGTCATTTTTGTGTCTCTCCCTTCACCCCAACGTCCTCTGTCCCTAACAAACAGATACTTATAAAATGTTTTAGGGTTGATTTGACTAAAAATCCACTGAAATTTGAAGCCCGAAGTGAGTTGTCTAATACCAAACCAATGAGGGAGTCAGACACAGAGAGAAGCCTTAGAGGACTTTGATGGAATATTAATAGAGTCCCTGCCAGTGACAATGGTGTCTCTTCTTCCAGCAGTGGCTGTGACCTTTCAGAGTTAAGAGTCACCACGGGGACCCTTCCTAAGGGCTGGACCCCCTGCTTTTCAGCAACTGAAGGCACTTACTGGTGATGGGCATGCTGGGGCTTGTGGAAGAACATGATGAATAGGTGAAAAGTTTGTTAAAAATGTCAGCTAATGACCCCAAGTGATCCCTTGGAAGGCAGTAGGGTTCATAAGCTCTCACACACCAGCTGTTTTAGGGCATTTGAATGGACTTTGTTCTTCTTATAGTTTAGGCTTCTTAATATGAAATGTGTGTTTGTCTGAAATGAGGTGCCAGCAAACAGAATCCTATGGAACTATAATATATAAAACATATATATGTCAAAAATATAAATGTTAATTATCATATGATTTCTCTCATCTATGGAACATAAGAACTAGGAAGATTGGTAGGAGAAGAAAGGAATAAAGAAAGGGGGGGTAATCAGAAGGGGGAATGAAGCATGAGAGACTATGGACTATGAGAAACAAACTGAGGGCCTCAGAGGGGAGGGGGGTGGAGAAATGGGACAGACTGGCGATGGGTAGTAAGGAGGGCACGTATTGCGTGGTGCACTGGGTGTTATACGCAACTAATGAATCATCGAACTTTACATCGGAAACCGGGGATGTACTGTATGGTGACTAACATAATATAATAAAAAAATATTAAAAAAATAAAATAAAAAAATAATATTTTTAAAAATTAAAAAAATATAAATGTTAAAAATATAGAAGTATTTTATCACAACTTCCCAGGGACTACATTTTTAATGGGAAAAAAACCTTTCTGCGATTTGGATACCTATACAATTTCTTGGAAAGAGCGCATTTCATGGAAGTAATAAAATTCTGAGTTTAATTCTCTAGACCAGCATATTGCCTGAAAAATAGTAGACTTTTAAAGAATAACAAAGGCCTGGAAGTGATTTGTAGAGTGAAGGACAGATCTAGGGCGAGAAGGAAAAGATTTTTTTAAAAAATGTAAGATTCTGAAAGGCATCTTTAATTGGCTATTATATGAGTTTTCTCTTATTGTATAACAAATTACCCCAAAACATAGTGGCTTAAAGTAAAAGACAGTTATTATCCTATTGTTTCTTCTGGTCAAGAATCTAGATGTGGCTTAGCTGACTCAGGGTCTTACGGGTGTTAGCCAGATCCATGGTCTTCTGTCAAGGCTCTGCTGGAGGCAGATCCTCTTCTGAGCTCACTCAGATGGCTATTGGCAGATGAGACATCAGTTCTTGAGGGCTGCTGACCAGAGACGTCAGTTCTTTCCGAAGGGCCGCTGCTTCATGTTCTCTCTGAGCCACACGAGACAGCATGCCACTGTGGCAGCCCAACCTCATAATTCACAACGTCTCACGTTTGCTTCAGGGAAGTGACTTCAGAAGTAACTCAGAGCTCTTATGTCAGAGAGGAATTACAAATGCTTGTGCACAAAATCTTTAATTTGTTTGTTGTCCTCTATGCTATAGAAGTATTAAAATCTGAAAGGTTGGCTTTTCCAAGTCTGGCTTTCCTTAATTCTTCTACTGCTGACTGTAAGTGAAGGCATCCAAGTTCACGGTGGTTTCAGAAAGGCCCTGGCCTGCTTGATTAAGAGCAAAATACTCAAATTTCCATGACGCTAATAGAGCTGTTGTGTTACAGCACAAGTTCTAGATGGCTTCTGTCAAAATGCAAATAACAATCCCATACCAGAAGTTCTTTCATTACTTACCAAAGCAGTGAATGTCAGGCTGGTAGATGACAGGAGATAGAGCGGAACCCAGAGAGGACAGGACCAGCTGAACCATCACAGTGTAAGAGACACGTGGGTATCTGGGCACCTGAAGGAAGAGGGAGCAGGATGCCAACAGTGGAGGACAGAGCAAAAATCCTAAGGTTAGAACTGGAGAGGAGTAAGAGTTTAGGGTTTGTTTTTTTTTTTTTTTTGGAGGCAAGGAACCTCTATGGAGAACTGTGTTGGTGTATATGACATTGACTAGCCAGTGGAGGAACGGCAGCTGGAAACCAAGGTTTCCTGAAGATGAAATGAGACCCGCTCCCACTGTGCCGGTAGCAGAATCAAGACTAGTGCTGAGGACCTTCCTGGATCCTTCCCAGAATCAACCTGTCTCTGCTCCCTGACCTTTTCCCTCTTGCCCTCTTGCCCTTTGCCCACATTTCTACCTGGCCGATCTTAATCTACCTTGTATTAAAATGATGTGTGTAGGAATCTCTCTTTCCTCAAATAAGTGGACATCTATCACTTGTGGTTTAGTGTTTAATCTCTCTTCTCTTGGTAAATTTCCCCCTGGGAAGCCATCCTTCCCACTCAGTTTTGTGGTTGGGAATGGTTGGCTCCATCTCCAGAGTCAGGGGCATGAGCTGATGATCCCTCCCCGCTGCAGTTGTTTCAGAGAAGGGTGCACAATCGAAGCTGAGTCATGAGCTCTGACCAGATGTTTTCTGGAATTCCTGGAAAGCAATGCTTTCTGTCTACCACTGGGTTTGGTCATGTGAGGCTTGGAGCTGCAGCAGACAGTTTTCTATCAGGAGGGAGACCAGCTAGGGGCTGAGGGCAACCCTGGAAGGAAGCAGAGCTAAGTAATGCAAAGAAACCAAGTCTGGATGTTATTACTTGAGCCTCTGGATCAAACTGCAACTGAAGCCAGTTAAATCCTTGGACAATCACCGGAGTGATCTTACTCAGATCTTCCTCTCAAAAACAAAGAATGAATGCTCACCTAACATCTGCAAAACTAAAGGTGCTAAAGAGCTCCCCCCAAGAATGATAGACTCTTGCAAAGGCAAATTTCATTCTTCAAACCAGATGGCAGAAACTTCCTTATTACTCTAAAAATGGTAGCCTTTCAAGCTTAAGAAAATCTTAAGACAGAGCCTCCAAGATGAATTATATAAAAAGAATTTTTACAGTGTATTTGACTACATTTTTCTCAAAGATTTTTCCTAACAATAATTTTTGACAGGTTATTGCAGTCCCTATGTTACAAGTGAGAACATGGAAACCCTGTGAAATTTAGAGATCTGGGCTATAGACAAAGACTCCAGACACTAATGGCCTGGGGCCTGTGCCCCAGTGTAGACAGTGATTTAGCTGCATTAGTCAGACTGACTCTGGCTTGCACGGTTGTTATGAATAGTTGTTATGAAAACATAGACTCCAGAAGCTCTTATGTCTGGCTGAGTCTGAGAATTTCACCTGGTAAAAAGGTCAGATAAAAGTGTTCTTCTAATGAGCTTTCTCAACTCTTGCAGACAGAAGGCTAGCCAGATGTTCCCTTTACAGATAGTTCACTTTAGTCTCTTGAATCATTTCTCCAAGCACTCAGGACTCTTCCTAGTAGATACTTTCAGGAATTAAGCTCCGACTTCCCTCTATGAAAGGCCCTATGTTTGAATATGGTTGAACCGTATCCTCTTTGGTGGGTACTCTTGGCATCTTCCGCTGAGTTCTACACTGGTCATGCCAGTAATGGTAGACCGTAAGCTGCGCAAAGGCTGATGCCATGTCTGTCTTCCGCATTTTTATGCCCTCACTCAGCTCAACATATGACACCAAGCACACATCCCAAAAGCATTTGTGGAAGAAATGTATTTCTGCATATTGATTAGGGAATGTCAAGCAAGATTGAAAATTGAGTTGAGTTGATCAAGTAAGATTTATGTAAAGCAGAGACACCAGAGTTGAAAGGGAGTGTTGAGAATCAGAGATGCAATGGGTTGTAATGGAAAGAAAACAGAATAAAAACAAAGGGAACACCTGGGTGTCTCAGATGGTTAAGCATTTGCCTTCAGCTCAGGTCATGATCCCAGGGTCTTGGGATCGAGTCCCACATCAGGCTCCTTGCTCAGCGGGGAGTCTGCTTCTCCCTTGGCCTGCTGCTCCTCCTGCTTGTGCTCTCTCTCTCTGACAAATAAATAAATAAAATATAAAAAAAGAGTAAAAAACAACAAAAATCCCTCAACTCGTAAATGCCCATCTTGGTTTGTGATTCCCTACCTGAAGGATTTGGCAAGCCATGGGACCATTCTGAATATCATGTTCTTTGTCTGTGAAAGGGGCCAATGACAGAGTGGATTCATGGAGTTGTTATATCATATAAGGTGGCATGTGCAAAAGCACTTTGCATATTTTTCGACACTATATAGTTCTGGTGCAGAAATTAAGGAAAGGAAATGGTAATTCTAATGTAAATTGAAAGAGAACAGTTGATTTAGAAACTAAGCAAAAAGAGGGCTCTTCCTCAATCAATTGACTTTCATTTATTGGGCTATCTGGTACATTCACTAGTTGATGTGAAGTTAAAGAGCACGCGTCTCTGAAAACTTTCCCTGTTCTGCTGGGTTGGGCCACAGTGTCCCCTCCACCGACAACAAGAGTGGCAGGAGACAATGGTGGTGGTGGCAAGGTTACACTATACTCTGATCTTCCTGAGTGAGGAAGCTCTGCTGAGACAGTTCTCTTAACCGGAAGAAACCCCAAACAGACTGACTTTGAAGACCCCAGGACCATGCTGGCTCTGAGTTCTTGAGCTCAGGTAAATAAGCATGTGGCTCTAGCATAGAGATGGGGTCTATAGCCCCCAGGACTGCTGGATGCTGGAAAATGTGAAATAGATTCTGTTGAAATAGCTGCTTGGGCTTCTCTGAGCCAGGGAATGGCTTCCTTTCACCAGCCAGCCACTTAGGTCTGGGAAGCAGGAAGCCATTGGCCATCTGAGTCTGTGAAACACAACTGGGACCATTCCTGGTGCTCATAGAGAGTTTCTGGGACTTTCTGGGTGTGTGTATGAGGAAGGAGTCCTGGGAAAAGAGGAAGCTCACAAATCACATTTCTGAAGTCCTTGTTGAATCTTAAATTAGTATTTTTCAAGCTCTGAAGACTACATAGGGGCATCCATAAAAGGCTTCAATGACTCAGGATGTGATGGATGTCTTGGGTTTTATATAATCTTGGACTTCTGTGACACAAGGTAGGAATGGGCTGTAGCATAATTTAGTAGATAAGATCTCAGGTTGTGGAGAGAGACATGCCTGGATGCAAATATAGGCTGCACCTTTCACTATTAGTGCAATTCTGGGTCTCTCTGAAGCTCAGTTTTCTCATTTATTAATGTATGTAAGCTTTGGTTATTAAACACACACTAGGTGCCAGGGTCTGTGGTAAGCTTTTTACTTACATATCAAATTTAATTGTAAGTATCAACCTCATACAGTGGAACTGAGGATGAAATAAAATCATGTGTATATAGTTTCTATTCCAGGCACATAGTAACTATTCAATAAATAAATGGTTGCTATAGTTATCAAGAAGTTGTAGTTAAGCTTGAAATTGAGTTTTTTGTAATAGTCTTTCACCTTCTTATAATCTTCCTCATGCTGAAGTCATACCCCTGAGAATTTATTGGTGCTCAGTTAGTTCTCTGTGGGTGTCTGGTCCTGATTTGTGAACCAGAGCACACTTTTTTTTTTTTTTGAAGATTTTATTTATTTAAGAGAGAGAGAGAGAGCACAAGCAGAGAAAGCAACAGAGGGCGCAACAGGCTCCCCACTGAGCAAGGAGCCCGATGCGGGCCTCGATTCCAGGACCCTGGGATCAAGACCTGAGCCGAGGGCAGAATCTTAACTGACTGAGCCACCCAGGTGCCCCCAGAGCACGCTTCTTTTTAAAGGGTGTAAGAGGCATCCTGGCCAGGAGTTAATGGAATTCCAGTAACTCTGGAATGCCACGGCAGGTCAAAATTGCCACCCAGAGAACTCATCTATCAAGAAGAGAAGAGGGAGGGGCGCCTGGGTGGCACAGCGGTTAAGCGTCTGCCTTCGGCTCAGGGCGTGATCCCGGCGTTATGGGATCGAGCCCCACATCAGGCTCCTCCGCTATGAGCCTGCTTCTTCCTCTCCCACTCCCCCTGCTTGTGTTCCCTCTCTCGCTGGCTGTCTCTATCTCTGTCGAATAAATAAATAAAATCTTAAAAAAAAAAAAAAGAAGAGAAGAGAAGAGGGAATAAAGGATTGATCTGGTTTTGTTTTGGGTCCAGATGTTTAGGTCTAGATTCTTAGTGTCCTGAACAGTTGAGTGACCTTTACTGTAAATGGCGTTATGAGTTGAATAGTGCCTGTTCAAAATTCATGTGTTGAAGTCCTAAACCTTGCTATCTCAGAATGAGACCTTATTTGGAGAGAAAGTCTTTACAGAGATATTTTAATTGAATTAAAATGATGTCATATAATCGGTGTCCTTACACAACAGGGGAAATTTGAAGACAGACACATAGATACAGAGAACACTATGTGAACACTAAGACGTCCATCTACAAGCCAAAGAGAGAGGCCTGGAACAGATTCTTTGTCTTACAGCCCTCAGAAGGAACCAATCTTGCTAACATCTTGATTTCAGACTTTTAGCCTCCAGAAATGTGAGTCAATAAATTCCAGTTTGGTAGTATTCTGTTACAGAAGCCCTACCAAGGCGTTCAGATAGTAACATTTTGGCTATTCTAAGGCCATAGTGGCATCCTGCTAGGGGAGGTATGGTCACGGAGAGCTGATGGGTAGGAATGACCAGCTGTTCTTGGAACTGAAGTAGACTCCATCTGGAATTGACTTCTATTCTTTGAGTCAGCCTGAGCTGGGATTCCAGAAAGTGTTTACAAGCTTTACTTCCCTTAGGTGAGGAAGGGCGCTGACTCATATTAAAGTTAGTAAATAATGACAATAATGTGTTTTCAAGGACTAGGAACTCACCAAAATAGGTAGATTGTGTGAAATGGCCAGCCTGAATCATCAGATACTTTTTTAAAGAAATAAAGACATTTAAAGCCCTCAGTTTGTTTCTTAGGGGAGGGGGTTGGGGGAATGGGATAGGCTGGTGATGGGTAGTAAGGAGGACACGTATTGCATGGTGCACTGGGTGTTATACGCAACTAATGAATTATCGAACTTTACATCAAAAACCAGGGATGTACTGTATGGTGAGTAACATATAATAAAAAATATTATTATAAAAAATAAATAAACAGATTTAAAAAAAGAAATAAAGACATTTAACATCTACAATAACTAGAACAGAGTAAACAGCATTCTCTCTATTGGAAATCTTTAAGGCATTTGTGTTAATGACTGAATAGAATATTGATTATTCATATACGAATGTGGTATTCTGTTTAGAGCTGAAGATATTCTTCAAATGGTGTTTTCTGGGAAGTACTTCAATAGCCTACCCACTTTAGTTACTTTTTATAAATACATTTAGCCAGCTCTTCTTAAGACAGGTATTTTTCAAACTGTTCTACAGGAAACATGAGTTCCAAGCTGTTAAAGTATATTTCCTTTATTATATGATAGTAGACAGATTGACAGTCATCACCAATTTTATAATAATTTTATTGCCCTGTCAGATACACATTGGATTTTGAGATAATCCCAACATCAGGAGTATTAAAACATGAAAGAAATGTACATTTTAAAATTGAGACAATACACCAAATGGCCCATAGATTACAAAGGGTCCTGTGGCCCAACACACTTGGGAAATACTCCATACTCTTTTTTAGAGATTTAAAATGCACACTTCTATGTACTGTACTTCCGGAAAGTCCAGTGGTAAGCAAATATGATATTAACTTAACATTTTTAGTACTTCTTGGCCTTGGAATCCTTTTCATGTTGAGCTTCTTGTGAGAGTAAGTTCTCCGTATTCCATTTTGGGAAACGCTGGCTTAGGACAAATTTTGTCCGCATTGACACAGTGCTTGCTTGCACTGACACAGCCATCAAATTTTGTGATGCTGGGGCGAGAGAAGTTTTCTATTGTGTTGCCAGCCCACTCCACTGACTGGGCAGGATGCTGCCAGGCCTGTGGTTAGAAGACTTTGGTATGGCAGCTTGCTGTCATACATGGCTGTCAGCACACGGGCCAGCCGGAGGTGTCCTCTATCTCTGGAGTCATTAATGGCTTCAGATCTTGGCGGAGGGCATTTGGGCACTGTCGGGTGATGGGGTAAGAAGAGAGCTCTATAGTTCCAGGATCTGGGGAAAGTTTTCTCCTGTTGACTACCCCTGGAAGTTCTACTCTGTAATGGACCTTTATGGGTGTTTGCTTAATATTTTCTTTTGCACCCCAGTCTACCTCAAATGTCTTTATGGACTCTTACCTGCTTTCCCAGTGCACAAAAATTTCCCTTTTCAACCCTTAACTTTTCTTGGAAGTTGATGTTGCTTTTCTCGGATTAATATTGCATTGGCTGGTTTTCAAATACTCTTTGAATGATGTTGCTGTAGCATATTGATTGCTGATTTTTCCTACTTTTTGTAAAGATCAGTCATTAGCAAGAGAGACTTGTTCATCAGGCAGAAGGGCTATGTTGCCTCTCCAGATAAATCCGTCTCTGTGAAAATTTGATAACCTTTCCTGTAATTTAGGGATTTAAGAATCTCAACATGTTTCTGAGGCTGTTGGAGAAATTGCTTTGAGCAAAACGCTTCTTCTTCTTCTTCTTCTTCTTTTTTTTAATGGAACATAAGAAATAGCAGGGAGATTGGTAGGAGAAGGAAGGGAAGAATGAAGGGAAGGGGCGGTAAACAGAAGGGAGAATGAACCATGAGAGACTGTGGACTCTGGGAAACACACTGAGGGCTTCGGGGAGGGGGGTAGGGGATTGGGCTAGCCCGGTGATGGGTAGTAAGGAGGGCACATATTGCATGGTGCACTGGGTGTTATACACAAACAATGAATCATGGAACACTACATCAAAAACTAAGGATGTACTGTATGGTGACTAACATAACATAATAAAAAATAAAAGATTTTATTTATTTATTTGTCAAAGAGAGAGAGCGAGTGCACAAGCAGGGGAAATGGCAGGCAGAGGGAGAAGCAAGCTCTCTGTTGAGCAGGAAGCCAGATTCAGACCCAGTCTCAGGACTCTGAGATCATGACCTAAGCCGAAGGCAGACACTTAGCCAACTAAGTCACCCAGGTGCCCCATGAACAAATAGCTTCTTGTAAAAAACTTCTGCGTGGATGTTTCCTTGTGCCTAATATTAGGAAATGAACACTTCTTTGCTATCATATTTGTGCTATCACTTCCTTGTTCTTGGGCTGTAGATCAAGGGTTCAACATGGGAATCACAATACTGTAAAACATGGTGGTCACTTACATATTCTCCTGGGCTTGCTTAGAATCAGACTGTAAATACACATAACAGAGGGTCCTATGGACACGGTGCCAGCTGTTAGGTGGGATCCCCAGCAGGGAAGTCTTCCTCTCCCTGAGGACATCCTTAGGACAGTAGCCAGGATATATGTATAGGAGAATATGATGACCAAACATGACAATCAGTGCAATACTCAAGGTAAACTCCATGAAGGCATTGATTGCCATGCTGATATGTATATGGGAGCATGAAAAGTCACTGGGAGCTCAGAACAGACAAAGGGATTGATGGCATTGGAGCTGCAGATATATATATAGATATATATCTGGGTCAAGAGGGCAGTTTCTTGATTTAAATTAAAAACCTGGTTCCACCATTTAGTTACGTGGATTGAACAGGTTGTTCAATTGCTCTGAGTTACATAATGTGAAAGTAGGGATTCTAGGTTTTTCATGATCTGAAAATGGGGATTATTTTGTTAAAGGTCAATGAGATAATGTATTTTCTATATGTGGACACATAAAAATCCTATATAATGTTAGCTAATATTAAGTGTGATTCTCTGTCTAGGATTATAATAAACTTTCTTACATAAAAGAACATTCATGGGGTCCCTGGGTGGCTCATTTGGTTAAGGGTCTGTCTTCGGCTCAGGTCATGATCCTGGAGTCCGGGGATCGAGTCCCATGTTGGGCTCCCTGCTCAGCAGGGAGTCTGCTTCTCCCTCTCGCTTGCTCTCTGTCTCTCTCTCAAATCGATAAATAAAATCTTAAAAAAAAGAAAGAACATTCGCGGCATTTGTCCACGGAATGATGCTGTTGTAAAATTCAGTTCTTCCATGAAATGATTTTGCAGGAGACCTACTCCCAGTGTTTGATTTTCCCCAGCTTCCCCTTTACAATTCTTGGGGCAAAGGTCTCATTTTGCCTACCAATTTCTCTGCTTGCCTTTATGCTCACATCTGCCGGAAAATGTGAAAATGTGTAAGAAACAAGGAAGCATATTCCTTACCTTTTATTCTTTTATAAATCATTGGATTATGGTGCTAGTGTGGACTGAGGCTACCTCAACGAAGTTTTTGAAGGTTATTAAGTTTAATAATGATTTACCTCAAATAGAAAGCTTATGTTCACTTATTAAATGGGTATTTCAACTTTAAAATCATCTTTACAGATTGGCATCTGACAAAATGGCTTTGTGTTATAGCGGGTTAAAATTTCTTGAATAAAAATTCTAAAATGTGTGTTTAGACAGTCCATAATATGTTTAGACAGTCCAAAAATTTCTTGAATAAAAATTCTAAAATGTGTGTTTAGACAGTCCATAATATGCTTTCCTGGGAACAAGGCAGGGAATAGATGAGATAAAGGAATGGAGTCCTTTTATTTATTTATTTTGATCTCTGTGTCACCTACTAGAAAAGAGAATTGAAAAAAAAGGTCATTGTATATTTCTACAGTTATAGGCAGATATTACGTATTTTTACTGAATAAAAAAAGAGAGTCTGCATAGAGGAAGAAAGCGAACTCTGTGACAGGTGAAAAGGAATAATGAGAAAATTCTGAAGGAAAGTGGTTGAAATCACATTAGCAGCATTTTTTGTAGTTCTAGGAGCTGGTAAAGTCCAAAGCTGGGTTGTTTGGAAATCTTTATTATTTGTAGGGTGATTTAAATCGTCACATGCTGTTATAGGAATTGCTAAGCTTCTGAAACCTCATAAACTCTTGCCTGCCTGGCTCTGAGCACCAGCTTTACAGCAGCGGCTTCCGAAGTTGCTAGGACATAAGAAAACAATATGTTCTTTTGGTTAATTGTTACGGGTCTTATCTTTTAATATCAATAACCTTAGAACTGATTCTCTATCATTAAGATAAAGTCAGAAAATGGTTTTGGTATATGAGCGTAATGCAAACGAGCTAATCTGTTATTATTGATATCTCTCATTCCCTCAAATTCCTTGATATATAGGCACTCACAGCTAAATAACCTTTTTGCAGCAAAATAAATGACAGTTCAACTTCAGGTCAAACTTTATGCAGAATGCTTCTTTGAGGAGAGTTTGTAATATTAGTGACTGTTTGGTTTCTTCCTATAAGCAGTTTTGAATCTAGCGGGGAGAGAGCCAGATGGCATGCAGGGATAACGAAACTTGCTTTAGGTATGGTGGAACAATGACAGAACTCTGTAAGCTACCTTAATTTATCTCTAATAATTTTGAACTTAAGATACCTGAACAGCAAATTATACAAAAGGTGAAAAGTGATTTAACATTTTATGGGTACTTTTTGAGTGCATCACAAAGTCAGAAGGATTCACTGTGTGTAAGGAAAGGGTGGCTATGAAATTATTTGGTCTATTATAAAAGCATTTTTTTCTTTAAGTTCTTTAAGATGTTGCTCCACTGTCTTCCTACTTGCATTGTTTCTCAGAAATCTGTTGTATGCTTACTTATGCTCTGCTATTCACAATGTGTCTTTTTTTTTTTTTTGCCTTGAATGCTTTTAAGATTTTCCCTTTATTCCTGGTTTTGAGCCATTTGATTTTGGTATATCTTCGTGTTGTTTTTGCCTGGAGTTTTTGTGGATCTTGAATTTGTGGGTTTCCAGTTTTCATCAAATTTACAAAATTCTCAACATTGTCTTTCAAAATTTTTTTTTGTATCAGCCTTACTTTTCCTGTCTCAGGGATTCCAGTTACACAGATGTAAACTTTCTTGAAGTTGTTCCACAGTTCACTGATGGGCTGGGCATTTTTCTTTTGATTCACTTTTCTCTCAGTTTGGATGGTTTCTATTGCTATGTCGTCAGGATCACTAATCATGTCCTTTGGAATGTCTAATCTGTGTTAATTTCATCCCATTTTATGATCAGACACTGTAGTCTTTATCTGATCTTTCAAACTCCAACTTAACTTTTTTGAACATACGGAGTACAGTGACAGTAATTGTTTTAATGTTCTTGATGGCTAATTCCAGCATTTTGGGCAGTGCTGTTTTGACCATTGTATTTTTCTGCTTTTTGCATGAATGGTAATTTTTGATTAGATGTTAGGCATTGTGAATTTTACCATGGTTAGTGACAGATATTTTTGTATTCTTATAAATATTCTTGAGATTTGTCTGGAACACAGTTAAGTGACTTGGAAAGAGTAGGATACTTTTTTTCTCCCCAAGTTTTTGTTTAAATTTAAGTTAGT
This sequence comes from Ursus americanus, assembly GCF_024610735.1. Taxonomy (NCBI): domain Eukaryota; kingdom Metazoa; phylum Chordata; class Mammalia; order Carnivora; family Ursidae; genus Ursus; species Ursus americanus. Next base: position 34,473,202 of record NC_142150.1, on the reverse strand, counting down.
TAACATATAGTGTCGTGTTGGTCTTAGGAGTAGAATTTAATGATTTGTCACTTACGTATAACACCCAGTGCTCATTACAAGTGCCCTCGTTAGTGCCCATCACCCATTAATCTCTGCCCCCCCCCCAAACAGTACAATACTTTTGAGTCTTGCTTTGTATTTTTGTTAGTGGGAACAGGAACACTGTTCAGTTTAGGGCTAATTATTTCCATTACCGAGGCAAGTTCTTTCTGTGTGGTCTATGCAATGCATCATGACTCCCGAAAGTTCTCCAGTCTGGCTGGTGAGAATGCCACTATTCCCAGCCTCATGGGAGCATCGAACATTGTTATCTATAACCTTTTTGGTATTTCCTTCTCTAACCTTGAATTCTTTCCTCATGTGTGTGTACTGACCAGTACTCAGCTAAATAATTGAGGGGGGTTCTCTGCATATCTAGGGTTTTCTCTCTGTACAACTCCTTTTTTTTTTTTTTTTTTGTATCCTGTCCTGCAAATTCTAGTTGCCTTGGTCTCTCCATATTTTTAGCTCCATTTCCTTTAGGAAGTCCACTAACCTCTTTTCACTGTGGTCTGGAAACTTTCTTAAGGCAGAAACCTGGAGAAAATTTAGAGCTCATTTGTTTCTTGCTTCTCAAGAATCATTGTCCTTTATTGCCTGGTGTGTCTTAAGACTACTATTTTATAGATTTTGTCCACTTTTTCATGTTACATTAGGAGGATAAATCCAATCCCCTTTACTCCATCTTGGCTAGAAGTGGAAGTTTTGGAAGGGGCTTTCAACTGGATGCATAATGCAAGTATTTTGAAGTTGCCCAAACTATATTATGTCCAAGCCACCTTGACGTTTTATTTTATACTACCTGCAATGAAAAGTAGGTAGACGTTGCAGTGGGAAAGATCTAGATTTGAATCTGGAAACTACTATTCAATAGGGATGTGATCTTGGGCAACAGCTGTGACTTCCCTCAACCTCAGTTTGATCTTTGATAAAATGAGATGGAAGAAATTTGCTTTAAACCCAGGGGATTCTATTAAGTACTGTTTTCATTATCAAAATATAAACAGTAGGTAGGGTAATGCTAAAATAAATGAGAGTTAACCTGTAGGTTGTTCTTCCATGAAACACCTAAAAATAATGAGATCGATGTATATATATTCTTAGGAAAAATGTTAATATACTCTTAGGGAGTAAAGCATTTTGCAGAAAAACGTGTGGGATGTGAACTGATTTTTAATTAAAAATCTGTATGTGTGTGAGCTTCTGTAGAAAACACCATCTGGAAGAATATATGACAAACTTAAGTAAGTTGAGGAGTAGAAATAAGAGTAACAGAGGATCCCTCTTTTCAACTTCAAAACTAACTATATTTTAAAAAAATGGACACAATTTCTTTTGAGATAAGAAAATTAATAACAAAAGAAGCCAGATTCAAAGAGATAAGAGATGCACGTGGCACAGTTCATACCATCAATGCACAATAGCCAACAAGCACCAGGAGCACTTATGTGTCAGGCGAAGTTAGGCTTCTTTCATGTGCTGCTGTGAGAAGACCACCTCACACCCACAGAGGGACCAGAGTGTTGAATAAGAGGAAACTGATAAGGACTTTTGTAGGATTTAGGCCTGCGCTGGGTGATTCTAAGAAGGATTTAGGAAGTGGAAGCAAATTCTCTTTTGAGTGTTATCAGGAATTTGGTGATTAGATATTTTCATAATTTATACCTAAAAAGAGAGAAATTAAAGTGGTTAGGGAGGGAGTGTTTACTCATTTTAGTTGGAATGCAGAATGTTTAGTTACTTTTTTAGTTGTCAAAAGTTCTTGTTCCTGTCTTGTTTCAGACATCGTCACAGAGCGGCCTTTTCTCTGTTTTGATCTGTCTCAGTCATGGAGTGGCCTTGTTTTAATATTGCTTGTATTCTATAAAAGTTGTTTAAGTTCAGTTGGGAACGTTATGGCTAATATGTCAGCTGTCAACTCCCTGGCCATTGTATAACTTCTCAATACAATTGATAATTCCTCTCTCCATTTATATATATATTTTAAAGATTTTATTTATTTGAGAGAGAGTGAGCAAGAGAGAGAGAGAGAGAGAGAGAGAGAGAGAAGGAGCCGGGGGAGGGAGAAGTAGACTCACCACTAAGCAGGGAGCCTAATATGGGGCTCAATCCCAGGACTCTGGGATTGTGACCTGAGCCGAAGGCAGACGCTTAAAAGACTGAGCCACCCAGGTACCCCTCTCTGTTTATATTTTTTACTTTGCTGAAGATAAGATGACTCTACCCAACCTTGGAGTTAATTATACTGGCATATTGGCTCTAATCCTGTAGATTTGACTATGGTTCACATCTGTTGAAATAATGCACAGCAGAATAGGAAAAATGCAGTTTGATTTATTTGCAGGGGATTTGTCTTTAGACTTTTCCCCCCAGGCTAGTGCAGGCTGATTTTTCACCAAGTGATTTCTCCACAGAGAGAGTTTATGTTGAGGTCCATGGGGATAGTATCTGTTCCCTTGAGCAGTTGTGACTCTAGATGCTGAGATAGGATCAAAGAAAACAACTTTCATTAGTTAGCTTTCTGCTGAAGGGGAGAGGAGTTTCCCAAAGGGGAAAGTTTTCATGTTGAAAACCTTGGGAGACTTTTTAATGCCCTGTGTGTGTGTGTGTGTGTGTGTGTGTGTGTAATGAGGGCATTCTTATAACGTAACATCCATGTTGAAATAATCCTTGTTAATACTCATTTACTATTCACATTTATTGAGAGTGTATTGGTGCCTGGTACTATGATTTCTGTTCATCAGCTTACCTATCTATTACTAACAAACAGGCAAACAAAAAAATCTCATGAGATACGTACTATTATGGGAAGCAAGGTTTGAAAGCCCAACTAACTTGTAAAGGGACATGGTTGGTGAGTGGCAGGGTTGGGATATCAATGACATGCAAAACCATTCAAAATCCTGTGCTCTTAAATACTACTTTCCAGTGGACCATGCAACTAAAGAAACACTCTGCATATATAGATAATTATAGATACCTGGCTCTGACTAATGTTACTGAATCAATACCTCCAGGGCCAGGCTATAATTATTTGTACTTTAAAAACTTTTCCTGGTCATTTGAATGGTGCTGTCCACAGACTGGTATTTAAAGACCACTGGTGTAGGCTACATACTCACATAACTTCCAGTTAGAAAGCAGTCCATATTATTGTATTTTATCACCATTTCTTCATTCAATATTTATAGAATACCTACTGTGTCTCTATACCAGATGTTAAAGGGTCATAGACAATGTGTTTCAACTACCTTATAAATGATAGTGAGGGTCTTATAGGTAAGTAAATAATGTAGAGAGGAAATGATAAATAATACATAATATTTATTGCTGCAAATAAAGTGCTATGGGTATTCAGTGGAAGAAGGGATTACTTCCAGGGATAGAAAGTTGATAAGAAAATAAGTGCTAAGCTGGAAAAACTTCAGGGAAAGACTGACTCTTGAAGCAGCAGCACAATTTCAGCATACAAAGGTGCGTTGTTTTACATGGTATATACACTGATTAACTGTATATGGCTTCCTGGCTTTGAAGAAGTAAGTTGCCATGTTATGAAAGAGGTTATGGAGAGGGCCACATGGAAAAGAACTGTGGATAGACTCTAAGAGCTGGGAGCAACCTCTGGCTGATGGCCAACAGGAAGGCAGGAAACTGTCTTACAACTGCAAGGAGATAAATTGTACCAATAACATGAGGGAGCTTGGAAGTGGATCCATCCCTACTTGAGCCTCCAGATGAGTTCCCCGTCCTGGTTGACACCTTGATTGTAGCATCTCAGAGGATGCGGTTAAGCAGTGTCCACATTCTTGACCCATAAAACTATAATATAATCATCATGTTTTTAAGCCCTTAAATTTGTAGATATTTGTTATGCAGCAAAAGATACAGATTTTGGAATTACAACAATACAGGTTAATTTCCTTATTGAGGAATACTCACTTTCCTGGTCTTGTCTTCACAAACAATGCTGCAATAAATATCTTTAAATATGTGGCCTTATAGACTGGAACTTTTATATCCATAGATCAATTTGCAAGTCTGAAATTCTGAATTGTTTATTTTAAAAAAGTATTACCAGATTCCTTCTAGGGTGAAGTAACACTTCAATTTCCCATTACCAATAGCACCATTTCCCTTATATCACAGAAATTAATAGGTATTATCATTCATTTTCAGTTTTTTCCAGTCACATTGGTGTAAACTGGTTATCTTGTTGCTACTTTAACTTGCAGCCCAGTATTAGAAAAACAGCAAATTTCCTGTATTGCTTGGCTTTTTGGTTTTGATTTCTTTAAAATTGGCACTGTTAGTCTGGTTGTTTACAAGTGTAGAGAATTAGAGACTGATGATCAAACTAGAAGCACTTCTTTCCAATCCCCTTTAGGGCTTCCTTTACATCTTGGTTTCTCAGGCTGTAGATGAGGGGGTTTAACATGGGGATCACAATGCCATAAAACACAGAAGCCATTTTTTCTTGCTGTTGAGACTCCTTGGTCCCATGGTGCAGGTACATGTAGGAGAGAGTCCCGTAGAACACGGTGACGGCTGTCAGGTGGAAGGCACATGTGGAGAAGGCTTTTTTCCTCCCTGCAGCAGAAGATATCTTCAGGATGGCAGCCAGGATATATATGTAGGAAAAGATGACAACCAGCACAGTGAACATCAAGTTAAAACCCACAAAGACAGTGAGCAGCATGACATTGAAGTCAATGTTGGAGCACGAGAGGGCTAGAAGTGGGGGCTCATCACAGAAGAAGTGGTTAATTTTTTTGGACTTGCAAAAGTCCAAGGAGAAAGTAAAACTTGTGTTTACAGAGGCATTCAGGAAGCCCATGAAGTATGAAGCAACCAGGAGTTGAATGCAGACTGTCTGGGACATGACTGTTGGATAGCAGAGTGGGTTGCAGATGGCCACATACCGGTCCACTGCCATTGCTGCCAGGATGTAGCAGTCAATTGTTGCAAAAGCACCATAGACTAGTAATTGCACCATACAGCCTACGAATGAGATGGATTGCTCTGCTTCTACAAAGTTTTGCAGCATCTTGGGAGTGATAGCGGAGGTGTAGCAGAGATCAACAAATGCCAAGTGTTGGAGGAAAAAGTACATTGGGGTGTGAAGGCAAGAATCCATCTTGGTGAGTAGGATCATCCCCATGTTACCCACCAGGGTGGCCACATAGATCACTAGAAATACAATGAAGAGGATATGCCAAGACTTGCATTGACCAGCAAATCCCAGGAGAATGAATTCAGTTATTTCAGTGCCATTGTTTTGTTCCATGGCTAGCAAAGATTAGGTATCAGCTGAAAAGGTGCCAAGGAAGAGGAGCAGAGAAAGCTAAGACCATGTGATCCTTTAATTTTGGAATTGGCAATGATATAATGATATAATATTTGGTTTCACGGTGGAGTCAGAGGATATTTTCTGTGACCTAATGGACTCAGATTTTAAAGGGTAACATGCAGATGGCTGAACCTTGCCACCCAACTTAGAGAACTTCGTCTACAGTTTAGGGAAATCTCCTTGGACCAGAAGTTATATTCTTAGGGTGCAAACTGATTGGAGTTTTAAAAATCAGTCAATTAAGGAACATACAAAATATTTTTCTTTTATGCACCATATTTTTTTTATTAAAATACCACAATACATCTAAATACAAATTATTTTATCTGAAAATCTTGACTCATCCATAGACTTCTACATGGTCTCACTCCTAGTTTACTTCCTATCCTCATGTTATGTCTCTTCTTTCCTTGCTAACAATGCCGCAGTTATCATGGACTCCTCATGTCTTTGCTCTCCTCCACTTCTGGCCCTTCCTGCATTTTCCTCTCTTTGCCTTAACTACTCTATAGTCCATTTTCATTCCAATAAGCATTTCCATTGTTAACTCTTACTCTTTATTCTGGTCTCAGTTTGAATAACCCTTCTTCAGGTAGTGTTCTGACTGCTCAAATGAGCCATGTGTGCCAAACCATAAGCTTGGTCCTTTTGACTTACATCAGTTTAACACTGATGATTAATTGTAAAGTTATTTATACATCTTTGTTTAATTTCAATTTTTCTCATGGATTGTAGGTTCCATGAATACAGCAGCTGGGGCAAGTATCTGCCTCTGAAAATCGTGGGTAATTGAATACATCAACAAATTAATTAATGAAAGAGGGAATGAATGAAAAGATTTATGAAATGTAGAAAAACAAAGTTACAGAAAGATTTTTTTCACAATTGATGCACAGTATTTTGTTTTCTTTTGAGAAGGTATATTCATTTTTTTTTAATGTGCCTCTGATTCAAGGAGTCAGGACAGGTTAACTCTAAGAACAGATAACTAAGCGGTGTCTGACTCTTGGTTTTGGGTCAGGTCATGATCTCATGGTCATGAGATGGAGCCCTGCATAGGGGTCATACTGGGCATGGAGCCTGCTTGGGCTTCTCTCTCTCCCTCTCCCTCTTCCTCCTCCAAGCTCATGCTCTCTCTCTCTAAATAAGTAAATAAAATCTTAAAAAAAAAACCCTAAAACACAGAGCAAAGATCAAAGAGAAGTTAAGCATGCATGCCTTCTTTGGTTTATTTATTTGAAAGTAGTCAGTGTGTGTCTACTGTGAGCAAGGCAGGATGTAGATGCTGACGAATCATTGCCTGGTGCCTATGCATTTAGGATTACTATTTCTTCTTGGAAGTTTAATCCTTTTATCATTATGCAGTGTCCCTCTCTGGGCCTGGTAGGTGTTTTTTTTTTCCCCCTGTGGAAAAATATCGGATACTAATATAGCTACTCTTTCATTCTTTTGATTAGTGTTTGCATGGTATATCTTTATCCTCCTCTTACTTTAAACCTATAAATATCACTACATTTGAAGTGAGTTTCTTGTACACAGCACATAATTGCAGAATGATCTTCTATGCACTCTGCCAAACTCTTTCTTTTAATTGATTTTAAACGAAGGAATCTTAGAACACTGAGAAAAGAAGGATGGCATGGGAAGAGCAAACATACGAATAGTACGAAAGATTTGCCTTCTCTTAAGTTTTCAGAGTTACATTTGGCAGTTGAAGCAAAAATTTTGACCCTGTGTACTGTGGTTCTCAATGTGTGGAGGCAATATTTCAGGCAAGTATATTATAAGTGGGGAGAGGAAAGGAATGCAAAGGGAAGTAAGGTTTCCACATTTACATTCCACAGATGCATAAAATGTATCTGACAAAGGACTGGAGTCCTTTATATACCTAGAGTATACACTTGCAACCTCAGTATTAAAGAAAACAATCAAATTAGGAAATGGGTAAAAGATATGAACAGACAATTCACCAAAGAGGGCCTATATCACATAGGCGGTAAATAAGCATAGGACAAGATGTCCTACGTCACTGGGCATTAGGTACATGCAAAGTAGGAAGACAATGAGGTATCACTGCATGTCCATCAGAATGGCTAAAATAAAAAGCAGTGACAATACCAAATACTGGGGAGCATGCAGAGTAGCTGGATTTCTCATGCACTGCTCTGGGGAGAGTAACATGGTACAGTCACTGTGGAAAATAGTTTGGCTGTTTCTTAAAGAACTAAACACACACTTGGCACACCACCTAGTACTTATCCAGTACTTACGTTCCTGGGCAATTATGTTTGCCCAAAATTTTCACCCACATAAAAGCCCATACATAATTTTTGATAACTGTTTCATTTGTAATAGTTGAAAACTGCAAATAACCAAAACGTTCCTCAATAAGTGACTGGTTACAGAAACAATGATACATCTATAATGTTGAATATCACTCAGCAATAAAGGGGAGCAAAGTTCTGATACTTGCAACAATTTGGATGGATCGCAATGGCATTATGCTGAGCGATAAGAACCAACTCAAAAGGTCACATAGTGCAGGATTCCTTTTACCTAATATTCTCCAAATGACAACGTTATAGAAATGGAGAACAGCATAGCAGCAATGTCCACAATAGCTAAATCGTGGAAGGAGCCGAGATGCCCTTCAACAGATGACTGGATTAAGAAGTTGTGGTCCATATATACAATGGAATATTACTCAGCTATCAGAAAGAACGGTTTCTCAACATTTGCTCCAACATGGACGGCACTGGAGGAGATAATGCTAAGTGAAATAAGTCAAGCAGAGAAAGACAACTATCATATGATTTCTATCATCTATGGAACATAAGAACTAGGATGATCGGTAGGGGAAGAAAGGGATAAAGAAAGGGGGGGTAATCAGAAGGGGGAATGAAACATGAGAGACTATGGACTATGAGAAGCAAACTGAGGGCCTCAGAGGGGAGAGGGGTGAGGGAATGGGATAGACCGGTGATGGGTAGTAAGGAGGGCACGTATTGCATGGTGCACTGGGTGTTATACACAACTAATGAATCATCAAGCCTTAGATCGGAAACCGGGGATGTACTGTATGGTGACTAACATAATATAATAAAAATCATTAAAAAAAAAAAGAAAATTAATGAAGTGGCAGAAAAAAAAAAAAAGAAATGGAGAACAGACTATTGATTGCCAGGGATCAGGTGGGGGAGGAGGGGTGCGGCTGTAAGGGGTTGAACGAGGGAGGTTTGTATGGATTCAGGCATCTGTGGTAGCATAGGTCTGCATCTTGATTGTGGTGATGGTTGCAAAAATCTATACATGGGACAAAATGACACAGAGCTGCATACATGCATTGTCACACACACCTCGTTTGGTATCAGAGTATAACTATGTGAGATGTAACCACAGAAGGAAAATGGGTGAAGGATACATGGTTCCTCTGTGTACTGTCTTTGTACCTCTTTGACCTATCTTCCTGTGACTGTTAAGGACTTGAAAATAAAAAGTTAAAAAAACCCCCAAAAACTAAGAAGAGGAAAAAGCAAAGCCTGCTTTGCAGTTATGTGGGGATCAAGTGAGCCAGTCTATGTCAACTTCCCAGCAAAGGGCCAGGTATGCAATGGAGTGCTCATCAAATGGCCATAGTAAAATATGCAAAGAATACATTAAAGACATACAATATTGATCAATTGATCTGTCAATTGATTCATTCAATTATTTGTTCATTCATGGCTTCTCCCAGGCAACACTCAGCCCAACTGAGTTCCCTCACTCTATTTCCATGACCTCACCAGTGATGAAGTGATTCCTCCCGGTCTTGGGGTGAAATGGAAGAACTCGGCTCAGACCCTTGCCCTCTACCACTTCCTGCATAAGCTGTGATGGAAACAGCTTATGTTGAAAACTGGGAATTATTTTCTTTACTTACCCTGGAGTGGCCTCCAGAGTCCTTTCTGTATTCTGCAACGTGTGCAAACTGATTTCACACTGAGCTTTCTTCATGTGGTTCCTTCAGTCAGGAATTTTATAGCTGGGGCCTAGGGATCAACACTGGCTCTCTTGGGAATCTGAGGTTCTGGGACTGAGATGCAATTGGAAAAAACCAATATTCAGTAGTTATTTTCTGCTGAAGAAAAGTTTGGATTTCCAGAGGGGACAAATCTGTTTTTGCATTACAGTCATTAGAGACTTTCTTGCTTTTGTTTTTGAGAGTTGTCCTGCTTCTGACAAATTGCTTTTTGTCCTGCTTCCCTCTCTCCCTCCCTGCTTCCTTGCCTCCTCTTCTTCCCTCCTTCTCTTCCTTCTTTTCCTGCTTCTTCCCTTCCTGCCTCCCATCCTCGGATCCTGCCTCTCATCCCTCCAGCCCCTCTGCCTTCCCTTTTTGGGGGTTTGTATAACAACGCATGCCCGTGGTGAAAATTTCAGAAGTACAAAAGCACATGCGTAGAGTAAACACCCCAGACTCCGTCTGCCCCTCCGTTCCAACCGCCGGTTTCCCTTCCTGGAGGTCAACACTGTTAGAATCTTCGGTTATTTTTCCAGATATAAGCCTTGCATTGTATTTGGTAAACATTAATGTTTATATGCTTTCTTTCTTCCCCAAAGAAATGCCAGCATATTCTGCATGTGGTTCTTTAGCTTGTCTTTCACTTAATATTTCTGGGTGATCTATATCGACAGAGAAATTTCACCTGTTTTAACCGTTGAATTATATTTTGTCGAGCAGCTGCATTCCTTAATCTGTATATCAGACTCCTCCCCGCCACCAACTGGTAAACAATATGGTTTCCAGTCTTTACTAATAAAGACAATGTGATAATAAATATATTAACGTGCATAAGTTTGAATATATCTTTAGGATTAGAAGATATCTAGTAGAGGAATCTCTGAACAAAGGGCATGATCTGGTCAAGTTGGGCAGATAGTCCCACCTGCCTCCAGAGGGAGGCTTTATTTACTTAAATCAGTTGTAGCAAATCTCGAGTGAGTACGTCCCCAAATCCTCTCTACTACTGTGCTGAGAAACTTTTATCATACTTTATCATTATGGTAAATGAAAAACAGCATAATTTAGTTTTGTTTACCTTTTTTCCCCATTCACATTTTTACCAAAAAATTAGTATTTATTTCTTTGTGAATGATGTGTTCATATATGTTGCCCTCTTAACGTTTTTTGCTTGCTTTTGTATTGCTGTTCTTAAAAAGGATTTTCTTTATTTATTTGAGAGAGAGAGAGAGAGGGAATGAGCAGGGGGAGGAACAGAGGGAGAGGAATAAGCAGACACCCTGTTGATGCTTGGGGCTTGATCCCAAGACCCTGAGATCATGACCTGAATCGAAGTCAGATGCTTAACTGAATGAGCCACCCAGGCACCCCTTATATTGCTATTTTGAGTCAAATACCCTTCTCTATAACAGCTACAAACATTTCTTTCTCAATATTAATTATTTTACTTTGCGGTATATTTTGCTGTGCAGAAAACTTTGATTTTTTTTGCAGAAAATTTATTAGGTGTTTTGTTTTGTATTTACACAGGGTTTCCTCACTCTAAAGGCTTAAAAAATTTAGTGTTTTCTTTCGAGTTTAATTTTTACATTTAAATCATTGAGCCATTTAAAATTTATCTTTTTGTAGATACGTTTCCAGCTTTACTCCATACCAAAATCTAGTCATTATTTCCATACTATTTGTTACATAATCCATATATGCCCTATGACTGCAGTATCACAATCATCACATGATCAATTATCTTAGGGGTTTGGACCTATTCCTGGACTTTCATGTCTGTTGTATTGCTCTTCCTATCTCTTCATGTTTAGGAGAAGCCAAAACATTTTTTTATCCCAGTGATTTCCTTCTCCTGTCATTGATAGAGATACTTACGTAATATTGATTATGCATTTCTGCTTAATAAACTTTTCTCTTTTTAATATTGAGTATTTGAAAAGAGGGGTTCTCAAAATATAGAAAAACAATATCAAAGACATTCTTTTCAGATTCTTTCTCTGTAAGAAACACGTGAGTTAGAAGCTTAGGTATTGTTCATTTGACATGTTTTTCCATTCTCTTTCAGATGCTGTTGATATAACTAAGGAATGACTTTGTGTCTCACAAACATTTGTCACACCTGTTGCTGAAAAATAAGAGAGAACTGTTGGTTTGCTTATTGAATCATGTTGAGTTAGAAATCAAAGTTCAAACTAGAAGAACTTCTTTCCAATCCCCTTTAGGGCTTCCTTTACATCTTGGTTTCTCAGGCTGTAGATGAGGGGGTTTAACATGGGGATCACAATGCCATAAAACACAGAAGCTACTTTTTCTTGCTGTTGAGATTCCTTGGTCCCATGGTGCAGGTACATGTAGGAGAACGTCCCGTAGAACACAGTGAAGGCTGTGAGGTGGGAGGCGCATGTGGAGAAGGCTTTTTTCCTCCCTGCAGCAGAAGATACCTTCAGGATGGCAGCCAGGATATATATGTAGGAAAAGATGACAACCAGCACAGTGAACATCAAGTTAAACCCCACAAAGACAGTGAGCAGCATGACGTTGAAGTCAATGTTGGAGCACGAGAGGGCTAGAAGTGGGGGCTCATCACAGAAGAAGTGGTTAATTTTTTTGGACTTGCAAAAGTCCAAGGAGAAAGTAAAACTTGTGTTTACAGAGGCATTCAGGAAGCCCATGAAGTATGAAGCAACCAGGAGTTGAATGCAGACTGTCTGGGACATGACTGTTGGATAGCGGAGTGGGTTGCAGATGGCCACATACCGGTCCACTGCCATTGCTGCCAGGATGTAGCAGTCAATTGTTGCAAAAGCACCATAGACTAGGAATTGCACCATACAGCCTACGAATGAGATGGATTGCTCTGCTTCTACGAAGTTTTGCAGCATCTTGGGAGTGATAGCGGAGGTGTAGCAGAGATCAACAAATGCCAAGTGTTGGAGGAAAAAGTACATTGGGGTGTGAAGGCAAGAATCCATCTTGATGAGTAGGATCATCCCCATGTTACCCACCAGGGTGGCCACATAGATCACTAGAAATACAACGAAGAGGATATGCCAAGCCTTGCGTTGACCAGCAAATCCCAGGAGAATGAATTCAGTTATTTCAGTGCCATTGTTTTGTTCCATGGCTAGCAAAGATTAGATATCAGCTGAAAAGGTGCCAAGGAAGAGGAGCAGAGAAAGCTAAGACCATGTGATCCTTTAATTTTGGAATTGGCAATGATATAATGATATAATATTTGGTTTCACGGTGGAGTCAGAGGATATTTTCTGTGACCTAATGGACTCAGATTTTAAAGGGTAACATGCAGATGGCTGAACCTTGCCACCCAACTTAGAGAACTTCATCTACAGTTTGGGGAAATTGCCTTGGACCAGAAGTTATATTCTTAGGGTGCAACCTGATTGGAGTTTTACAAATCAGTCAATTAAAGAACATACAAAATATTTTTATTTATTTTTGTTTTATGCACCATATTTTTTTATTAAAATACCACAATACATCTAAATACAAATTATTTTATCTGAAAATCTTGTCTCATCCATAGACTTCTACATGGTCTCACTCCTAGTTTACTTCCTATCCTCATGTTATGTCTCTTCTTTCCTTGCTAACAATGCCGCAGTTATCATGGACTCCTCATGTCTTTGCTCTCCTCCACTTCTGGCCCTTCCTGCATTTTCCTCTCTTTGCCTTAACTACTCTATAGTCCATTTTCATTCCAATAAGCATTTCCATTGTTAACTCTTACTCTTTATTCTGGTCTCAGTTTGAATAACCCTTCTTCAGGTAGTGTTCTGACTGCTCAGATGAGCCATGCGTGCCAAACCGTAAGCTTGGTCCTTTTGACTTACATCAGTTTAACACTGATAATTATTTGTAAGATTATTTATACATCTTTGCTTAATTTCAATTTTTCTCATGGATTGTAGGTTCCATGAATACAGCAGCTGGGGCAAGTATCTGCCTCTGAAAATCGTGGGTAATTGAATACATCAACAAATTAATTAATGAGAGAGGGAATGAATGAAAAGATTTATGAAATGTAGAAAAACAAAGTTACAGAAAGATTTTTTTCACAATTGATGCACAGTATTTTGTTTTCTTTTGAGAAAGTATATTCATTTTTTTTTTAATGTGCCTCTGGTTCAAGGAGTCATGACAGGTTAACTCTAAGAACAGATAACTAAGCAGTGTCTGACTCTTGGTTTTGGGTCAGGTCATGATCTCATGGTCATTATCTCATGGTCATGAGATGGAGCCCTGCATAGGGGTCATACTGGGCGTGGAGCCTGCTTGGGCTTCTCTCTCTCCCTCTCCCTCTTCCTCCCCCCAGCTCATGCTCTCTCTCTCTAAATAAGTAAATAAAATCTTAAAAAGAACCCTAAAACACAGAGCAAAGATCAAAAAGAAGTTAAGCATGCATGCCTTCTTTGGTTTATTTATTTGAAAGTAGTTAGTGTGTGTGTACTCTGAGCAAGGCAGGATGTAGATGCTGACGAATCATTGCCTGGTGCCTATGCATTTAGGATTACTATTTCTTCTTGGAAGTTTAATCCTTTTATCATTATGCAGTGCCCCTCTCTGGGCCTGGTAGGTGTTTTTTTTCCCCCCTGTGGAAAAATATCGGATACTAATATAGCTACTCTTTCATTCTTTTGATTAGTGTTTGCATGGTATATGTTTATCCTCCTCTTACTTTAAACCTATAAATATCACTACATTTGAAGTGAGTTTCTTGTACACAGCACATAATTGCAGAATGATCTTCTATGCACTCTGCCAAACTCTTTCTTTTAATTGATTTTAAACGAAGGAATCTTAGAACACTGGGAAAAGAAGGATGGCATGGGAAGAGCAAACATACGAATAGTACGAAAGATTTGCCTTCTCTTAAGTTTTCAGAGTTACATTTGGCAGTTGAAGCAAAAAATTTTGACCCTGTGTACTGTGGTTCTCAATGTGTGGAGGCAATATTTCAGGCAAGTATATTATAAGTGGGGAGAGGAAAGGAATGCAAAGGGAAGTAAGGTTTCCACATTTACATTCCACAGATGCATAAAATGTATCTGACAAAGGACTGGAGTCCTTTATATACCTAGAGTATACACTTGCAACCTCAGTATTAAAGAAAACAATCAAATTAGGAAATGGGTAAAAGATATGAACAGACAATTCACCAAAGAGGGCCTATATCACATAGGCGGTAAATAAGCATAGGACAAGATGTCCTACGTCACTGGGCATTAGGTACATGCAAAGTAGGAAGACAATGAAGTATCACTGCATGTCCATCAGAATGGCTAAAATAAAAAGCAGTGACAATACCAAATACTGGGGAGCATGCAGAGTAGCTGGATTTCTCATGCACTGCTCAGGGGAGAGTAACATGGTACAGTCACTGTGGAAAATAGTTTGGCTGTTTCTTAAAGAACTAAACACACACTTGGCACACCACCTAGTACTTATCCAGTACTACGTTCCTGGGCAGTTATGTTTGCCCAAAATTTTCACCCACATAAAAGCCCATACATAATTTTTGGTAACTGTTTCATTTGTAATAGTTGAAAACTGCAAATAACCAAAACGTTCTCCAATAGGTGACTGGTTACAGAAACAATGATACATCTATACTGTGGAATATCACTCAGCAATAAAGAGGAGCAAAGTTCTGATACTTGCAACAATTTGGATAGATCGCAATGGCATTATGCTGAGCGATAAGAACCAACTCAAAAGGTCACATAGTGAAGGATTCCTTTTACCTAATATTCTCCAAATGACAACGTTATAGAAATGGAGAACAGACTATTGATTGCCAGGGATCAGGTGGGGGAGGAGGGGTGCGGCTGTAAGGGGTTGCACGAGGGAGGTTTGTATGGATTCAGGCATCTGTGGTAGCATAGGTCTGCATCTTGATTGTGGTGATGGTTGCACAAATCTATACATGGGACAAAATGACACAGAGCTGCATACATGCATTGTCACACACACCTCGTTTGGTATCAGAGTATAACTATGTGAGATGTAACCACAGAAGGAAAATGGCTGAAGGACACATGGTTCCTCTGTGTACTGTCTTTGTACCTCTTTGACCTATCTTCCTGTGACTGTTAAGGACTTGAAAATAAAAAGTTAAAAAAAAAAACCCAAAAACTAAGAAGAGGAAAAAGCAAAGCCTGCTTTGCAGTTATGTGGGGATCAAGTGAGCCAATCTATGTCAACTTCCCAGCAAAGGGCCAGGTATGCAATGGAGTGCTCATCAAATGGCCGTAGTAAAATATGCAAAGAATACATTAAAGACATACAATATTGATCAATTGATCTATCAATTGATTCATTCAATTATTTGTTCATTCATGTCTTCTCCCAGGCAACACTCAGCCCAACTGAGTTCCCTCACTCCATTTCCATGACCTCACCAGTGGTGAAGTGATTCCTCCCGGTCTTGGGGTGAAATGGAAGAACTCGGCTCAGACCCTTTCCCTCTACCACTTCCTGCATAAGCTGTGATGGAAACAGCTTATGTTGAAAACTGGGAATTATTTTCCTACTTACCCTGGAGTTGCCTCCAGAGTCCTTTCTGTATTCTGCAACGTGTGCAAACTGATTTCACACTGAGCTTTCTTCGTGTGGTTCCTTCAGTCAGGAATTTTATAGCTGGGGCCTAGGGATCAACACTGGCTCTCTTGGGAATCTGAGGTTCTGGGACTGAGATGCAATTGGAAAAAACCAATATTCAGTAGTTATTTTCTGCTGAAGAAAAGTTTGGATTTCCAGAGGGGACAAATCTGTTTTTGCATTACAGTCATTAGAGACTTTCTTGCTTTTGTTTTTGAGAGTTGTCCTGCTTCTGACAAATTGCTTTTTGTCCTGCTTCCCTCTCTCCCTCCCTGCTTCCTTGCCTCCTCTTCTTCCCTCCTTCTCTTCCTTCTTTTCCTGCTTCTTCCCTTCCTGCCGCCCATCCTCGGATCCTGCCTCTCATCCCTCCAGCCCCTCTGCCTTCCCTTTTTGGGGGTTTGTATAACAACGCATGCCCGTGGTGAAAATTTCAGAAGTACAAAAGCACATGCGTAGAGTAAACACCCCAGACTCCGTCTGCCCCTCCGTTCCAACCGCCGGTTTCCCTTCCTGGAGGTCAACACTGTTAGAATCTTCGGTTATTTTTCCAGATATAAGCCTTGCATTGTATTTGGTAAACATTAATGTTTATATGCTTTCTTTCTTCCCCAAAGAAATGCCAGCATATTCTGCATGTGGTTCTTTAGCTTGTCTTTCACTTAATATTTCTGGGTGATCTATATCGACAGAGAAATTTCACCTGTTTTAACCGTTGAATTATATTTTGTCGAGCAGCTGCATTCCTTAATCTGTATATCAGACTCCTCCCCGCCACCAACTGGTAAACAATATGGTTTCCAGTCTTTACTAATAAAGACAATGTGATAATAAATATATTAACGTGCATAAGTTTGAATATATCTTTAGGATTAGAAGATATCTAGTAGAGGAATCTCTGAACAAAGGGCATGATCTGGTCAAGTTGGGCAGATAGTCCCACCTGCCTCCAGAGGGAGGCTTTATTTACTTAAATCAGTTGTAGCAAATCTCGAGTGAGTACGTCCCCAAATCCTCTCTACTACTGTGCTGAGAAACTTTTATCATACTTTATCATTATGGTAAATGAAAAACAGCATAATTTAGTTTTGTTTACCTTTTTTCCCCATTCACATTTTTACCAAAAAATTAGTATTTATTTCTTTGTGAATGATGTGTTCATATATGTTGCCCTCTTAACGTTTTTTGCTTGCTTTTGTATTGCTGTTCTTAAAAAGGATTTTCTTTATTTATTTGAGAGAGAGAGAGAGAGAGGGAATGAGCAGGGGGAGGAACAGAGGGAGAGGAATAAGCAGACACCCTGTTGATGCTTGGGGCTTGATCCCAAGACCCTGAGATCATGACCTGAATTGAAGTCAGATGCTTAACTGAATGAGCCACCCAGGCACCCCTTATATTGCTATTTTGAGTCAAATACCCTTCTTTATAACAGCTACAAACATTTCTTTCTCAATATTAATTATTTTACTTTGCGGTATATTTTGCTGTGCAGAAAACTTTGATTTTTTTTGCAGAAAATTTATTAGGTGTTTTGTTTTGTATTTACACAGGGTTTCCTCACTCTAAAGGCTTAAAAAATTTAGTGTTTTCTTTCGAGTTTAATTTTTACATTTAAATCATTGAGCCATTTAAAATTTATCTTTTTGTAGATACGTTTCCAGCTTTACTCCATACCAAAATCTAGTCATTATTTCCATACTATTTGTTACATAATCCATATATGCCCTATGACTGCAGTATCACAATCATCACATGATCAATTATCTTAGGGGTTTGGACCTATTCCTGGACTTTCATGTCTGTTGTATTGCTCTTCCTATCTCTTCATGTTTAGGAGAAGCCAAAACATTTTTTTATCCCAGTGATTTCCTTCTCCTGTCTTTGATAGAGATACTTATGTAATATTGATTATGCATTTCTGCTTAACAAACTTTTCTCTTTTTAATATTGGGTATTTGAAAAGAGGGGTTCTCAAAATATAGAAAAACAATATCAAAGACATTCTTTTCAGATTCTTTCTCTGTAAGAAACACGTGAGTTAGAAGCTTAGGTATTCTTCATTTGACATGTTTTCCCATTCTCTTTCAGATGCTGTTGATATAACTAAGGAATGACTTTGTGTCTCACAAACATTTGTCACACCTGTTGCTGAAAAATAAGAGAGAACTGTTGGTTTGCTTATTGAATCATATTGAGTTAGAAATCAAAGTTCAAACTAGAAGAACTTCTTTCCAATCCCCTTTAGGGCTTCCTTGACATCTTGGTTTCTCAGGCTGTAGATGAGGGGGTTTAACATGGGGATCACAATGCCATAAAACACAGAAGCTACTTTTTCTTGCTGTTGAGATTCCTTGGTCCCATGGTGCAGGTACATGTAGGAGAACGTCCCGTAGAACACAGTGACGGCTGTCAGGTGGGAGGCGCACGTGGAGAGGGCTTTTTTCCTCCCTGCAGTGGATGATATCTTCACGATGGCGGCCATGATATACATGTAGGAAAAGATGACAACCAACACAGTGAACATCAAGTTAAACCCCACAAAGACAACAAGGAGCATGATATTGATGTCAGTGTCGGAGCATGAAAGGGCAAGAATTGGGGGGACATCACAGAAAAAGTGATTGATGATATTGGATTTGCAGAAGGACAGTGAAAATGTAAAGCCTGTGTGCACAGAAGCGTTTATTGAACCCATGACGTATGAACCAGTGACCAATTGGATGCAGACTCTTTGGGACATGATCATGGGATACTGAAGTGGCTTGCAGATGGCTACATAACGATCCAGTGCCATTGCAGCCAGGAGGTACCAATCACTGGTTGCAAATGTTGCATAAACCAATAATTGCATTACACAGCCCTCAAATGATATAGACTTATTTTCTAATATGAAGTTTTGCAGCATCTTGGGAGTGATAGCGGAGGTATAACAAATATCAACAAAGGCCAAATGTTGTAGGAAAAAGTACATAGGTGTTTGAAGTCTGGAATCTGTCTTGATGAGTAGGATCATTCCAATGTTACCCACCATGGAGGTCACATAGATGACCAGAAATACAATGAAGAGGATGTATCGAAACCTGTGTTGGGCCCCAAATCCCAGAAGAAAAAATTCAGTCAGTTCAGTGCTATTTTCTTTTGTCATGGCTACCAAAGTCTGAAAAGGACCAAGAAGAGGACCAAGAAAAGAAGGAAAATCTTTGTGACTTCTCGAAAGAACAAGACTTTTATATTT
This sequence comes from Ursus americanus, assembly GCF_024610735.1. Classification (NCBI taxonomy): domain Eukaryota; kingdom Metazoa; phylum Chordata; class Mammalia; order Carnivora; family Ursidae; genus Ursus; species Ursus americanus. The sequence goes on along the minus strand of NC_142150.1, from coordinate 34,453,945 downwards.
ATTTTTTTTTGAATTCGATTCTTAAGGCAAATGCTCACAACAGGATATATTTCTTCTACTTCCTTGATAAGTAATCACCACATAAAAAATGATATGTGAGCCATGGATTCATTTTCAAAATGAAGGGGATCTCATAGAAGAAGATCGACTTCTAATATGTGTGATTCTAAGAAATGTTGATTAACACGTTTCCACTATATTAAATAAGTATCCAGGTTTGCGGAAAGCAATATTCAAATATGATTTTGCACCTTTTCAGCACATGTAGGTTTTCTCAGCCATTTATCCATCTAATCCTGGTCAAACCCCTGAAATTAGTAGCATTAATTAGAGAAATTTTCTGAGATCCGTTCATGGTCTACACACATTTGAAGACTTATGAGTGTCTTTCTACAACTATCCTTAACATGCAACTCCCATCTGTACATGTCAGATAGTCCTCTCATTTTATATATACATATATGCATGTATAGAAAGAAGGGCGACAATGTCACTTACGTTGTTTTAATGCCAAGAATGTTTCTCTTGGATCTAATCATCATGAAGCAACTTGAAAAAAATCCAAATGATGGGAAATTCTACACATCAACTGGCTTAGACACTTCAAAAATATCAATTTCATAAAAGACAAACAAACATAAAACAAAACAGGGGACTGTTCTAGATTTAATAAGAGTAGAAAGACATTGCAACTAAATTAAATACACAATCCTTCATTGGCTCCTGAATCTGCAAATACAACATCTACTAAAGATACTGTGGGGAAAAGTGAGAGAATTAGAATAGTGAGGATATAGAATGTAATTCCATCAATATCAAATTTCTTTGGTGGGAATGGGTGGTTATAACAGAGATTTTCTTTGTTCGCAGAAGGTATGTGCTCTATATTTCTCATGTATCCATTTGTCTGTGTAGAGATAGAGCAAAAGGGAAAGAAAAAGAATTGGTTAACGTAGGTGCAGTGTATCCCAGTGCTCACTGCGCCATCATTTTAACTTTTATGAAGGTTTTACATCTAAATGTAAGAAGTTAATGAAGAGCACAGATGAAATAAAACACTGTCCTGCAAAAACAAATGGAGAGAGTTTACCATCAATCGTTGTTCACTAAATATGCTTCTAAAGACTGTTGTTCAGAAGAGAGTAATATGATCCTTTAAAAAGTCCCAGAAACAAGAAGAAATGGGGAGCTTAGAAATTGGTAAACAGGTGAGAAAATTAGAATAGAGGTGGTATAAAATATTAATAATAGTTTCCACTGGGAAGTGGTCAAGAAACTGAAAATATCAGCTAACACTGATATATTAGATGGTTCGTTAGATTTAAGGTGCTCTAAAATTCTCATACTTGCGACTTTTACTTAGACGTGTATATTTTCAAAAATTACAAAAGATAAAAGTGAAGTTTTCTTTTAACGTTTAGGGGAAGAGAAGGAATTTAAAAATCAATCTAGATAAACAGAATGAAGGAGTAGGAAAAAAAATAGAAAAAAAGATCAAGACAAACAGAAATCACCTGACAAGGCACAAATAAGTCTAAATGTATTAGTGAAGATAATAAATATAAATGGAATAAACTCACCATTAAAACACAAAAATTATCAAACTGGATTTTAAAAATGTGGATCAGGCTATGTGATAGATAAAGTATTAAAAAGAACCCAAACAAGTAATGATTAAATAAATAATGGCATAAAAATAATAGCAAATTATCCATCAGTGAAAATGAGTTCACTAGGCCTATATTTCTCTACTCATTTTTAAACATCATAATGTTGAGGAAAAGAGCTTCTTGACTAATTATAATAAGATATAATACTGGGGCTTCCATGGTATTGGTGATATTTTATATTTGTAGATATGTGGTGGTAACGTGTTCGGTGTATATTCTGTATGCCTTCATGTAATTATTAAATATTTTTTGTTTGTATTTTATACTCCCTAAATTGCCTTTAAAGCACGGGTTACATGAGAGACTATGGACTATGAGAAACAAACTGAGGGCTTCAGAGGGGAGGGGGGTGGGGGAATGGGATAGACCGGTGATGGGTAGTAAGGAGCGCACGTACTGCATGGTGCACTGGGTGTTATACGCAACTAATGAATCATGGAACTTTACATCGGAAACCAGGGATGTACCGTATGGTGACTAACATAATATAATAAAAAAAAATTAAGTACAGGTTACAGACATACTAACACTCAGCAAGTCAAAGTACTGCCAGTTGTTGTCGTGGTTTTATCAAAGCCACACCGCCTTTACAAGACATTAGAGAAACAAGGGTATTACCATTTTAAGGGTTAAAATAGGTCAATTCAGTCCAAGGGAAAAATTGAGCATCTCAGTTGTTGAAAACAATGGTCAGAGATTTGGGGTCTAAAGTGGTGAGCAAGTTACATCCAGTCCTCAAATTTAATTTTTACGTTGGTTCTAGAAATATGTTTGGGATTGTATAGGATGGAGAGCTGTATGGCCAGGGAAGGCAGCTCCAGGCAGAGGAAGTACTTGAACAAATGCATGGTGATGTTGTCCCACAAGCTAAGGGAAAGAGGCAATAGGAAGTCACATGATATACTAAGGGGTTATACTAAGTCACATTATAGATTAAGGAGTGTTACTCTAATTAGGAGTAATTTCTATATTAAGTTACCATGGACTTTTCCTGTACCTCTTTCAGAGCTATTCTCTTCCCTCGCAGTATTATTCACATATAATTGAATGTAATATTGTATACGTTTAAGGTGTGATTGTGAGAATTTGATACACGTGTATATTGCAAAATGTTTACCACAACAAAGGTAGTTAACATATCCTTCACCTTACATAATTATCATGTTGTTGTTATGGTGAGAATACTTAAAATCTACTCTTACAGCAACTCTCACAATACAGTAGTGTTAACTATGGTCACCATACTGTGCATCAGATTCCTGGAAATTGCTCCTTTTATAACTGAAAATGTGTTCCCTTTGACTAACATGTCCCCATTTCCTCCACCCTCTGGCCCCCAGCAACTACTGTTCTACTCAGAGATATTCTTAAAATAGTAAACTTTGCGTGTAGATCCGACTTCTTCCATTCCCAAAGTGTCAGCTGGTAACCAAGATAACTATTTTAGTTACAAAACTTTTACCGTGCATTGACAGTATTTAAATGTGTTTTAGGAGCTGAATGTTGAAAATGCTTCAAACTCACCCCATCAGTAGATCCTGCCACTCTGTTTCAATTTTTGATTTTCTGGAGTCTGCAAAGAGCCAGAGATAAAATTCCTGGTATATTTCTCTGGCCCCTAGGCTTGGATTTTCCTTCTAGATACTGCACCAAGTGTCTGCTTAGAAAAACACTTGCTGCAAGGTGATATTTTTGCTTTTGCTACAAGTGGGGGGGGGATAGTTTGAGAGCTGTGAGATTAAGATCTATTCCCATAAGAATCTCAAACACTGGGGGCTGAGTTAAGTGCATAGTATTGAAGTTCTCAGTTGAGACCATTAATTTCTTTTTCTTTCTTTCTTTTTTTTTTTTTTTCCAAGTTTCTATCCTTCAGGGAATTTGCATCTTGTTTACTTCTATGAGTTTGGGGGCCATCTGTTCCAACATGGGGCTGATCTTGGATTCTGGAAATCTGCTTTTGCATCCTTGATCTTTCTTGTACTCAACCTCAGTTTTGATGTCTGTAAAATAGGCAGGTGTGGCTGCCTCAGTGGTGTTGGAAAAGCAAGTAAGGGAATGCACATGCATGTATCTTTTGAACAGCAAAGGGCTTTGCCATGGGAGGGGTTATCAGGCTTATCATTGCCAGAAGTCTCCTCCCAATCAAAGTGCCCCTTCTTCTCATTGCTGTGCCTGTTATCATTGTCATTTTCCTCAATGACTCTCTGGGGTCTTACACAGACAGGCAAGATCCTCAACAGAAGCTCTCTCTGCAACATCAGTGAGGACGTTCACATGCTCTTCTAACTCGATTATCTCCATGTCTCATTTTAATAACCCTGTGGTATCATTAAAAGAAAGTTCACAGGTGTTACCCTATAGTTCTAGACTATCAATTCAGAGAGCTCTTTAGGATCCTTCTTGAGTACAAGTGCCCAATGAGTGATTCTGCAGAGTTGAAATCCTTCTCCCCCAGACATAGATGTCCTGGCAAGGAGTGTGGCTGAACAACAAAGGTTGTTATAAATTCCTACTTTATCGCCTCCTAATCTCATATTTGGTGCTCTTCCAGCGGTTATTGTGTGGTATTAAGAGACTGTCTCTCTTGATCTTCTTCCTAGGAAGATGGGCGAGGTGACAGGCTGGATGGCATAGGGGTTTAAAGCATGAACTCTCAGAGTTAGTTGGCCTGGGTCCAAATCCTGGCTTTCTCCTTTACCAACTATGTGACCATGAGCAAGTTACTAAACCTCTTGGAGATTTTGGACTTCAGGTTTCATGGGTTTAAGGATGGTATCATGCATTCAGTAGTTTAATCCATGTTTATTGAAGTGCTTGATAAATTTGAATCTGTTGCCCGATTACCTATTAAGTAGTGACGTTTTTCTAGTTGTACTTTGATTGACCAAATGCTGACTGTACCAGAAGGATAATCCATGGAATAAATACATGAATGGGTGTGAATGAAAGAGGCATAATCTCTGATGGGGTAATCTACCCCTTCTACTTTATGGTGGCGACTGCTGAGAGCACCAAACCAACACTGGTAATAGTAATAATGTGTATTTAGTGATCAGCATTTAGAGACATTGGGCTCAAAGATTTTACATGCATTGTCTTGTTGAATCTGTGTACGATCCTATGGCGTAAGCACTGTTATTATCTGCATGTTACAGATAAAGGAACTGCAGCTCAGAGATGTGAAGTGAGTCAGCCATGAACACAGGGGTAGTACGATATGAATGTGGAATTCAAATAAGTCAGTTTGAATCCAGAATTTAAGATCTCAGTCACCAGGTCTGAGCCAGACCCGAAGTTGGAAAAGAACCCAAGTGGCAAAATCCTATCTTTTTGAGGAAAAACATGAATTCAGTGATTTTATGTGAAATGTTCTATGTCAATGCAATAGATATTATAACACCTGCCATAGGGGAGGCTCTGCTCTAGGTACTGGGGTCACATAGGAAATAGGAACATATGGATATTACTCTCATGAAAGTTGCATCCTTGTGTGTGTGGAGAGCAGTGAAACACAGAGAAACCCATTAACAGGCAACACGATTTCCAACAAGGATACATGGTTTAAGGAAAATAAAATGCTGTGGAGTGATGGTGCCTGATAAGAGGTCCCACCTCAGTCTGGAGAGGCCTCCTTATAGAGATGGCACAGTGGGAAAAGCAAAGCCACCTGTGGGAAAAGATAGTGCACAATCTTTACGGTGGGAAGTGGAATGAGCTTGGTCTGTTGGTGTGTTCCAAGGACAAGAAAGTGGGCTGGAGGAACTGAAGGGGGACATGTTACACGTGGGGACAGAGACCTGGACAAATGCCTTATCACACAGAGCCTTCAGGAGTTTGAATGTGATTCTAGTGTGATAAGGAGTCATCGTAGTAGAGTCTCATTGTGGGAGAAGTGACATTAGGCATATCCTTGCATTGGGCAGATTATTAGACTTAGATGATAAGAGCAAGAACAGAAGTTGGAAGACCTTTAATGAGGCCCATGCTGTCTTTCTTTTGAAAGATAACAGGGGCTTGAATTAGAGTAGTATAAGGGATATGGAGACAATGATACTTAGTTGCACTGTTTTGAGAAGGTAGAGATTACGGGAAAATTGATTTTGGTTTGAATGTAGGAAGTGAAAAAGAGAGAGAAATCCCAGTTAAATAGCTACCTTCCTATCTCCCTCTCTAGCTTAATTTAGCACATGAGAAATCCAAGGCAGAGAGGTCAAAGCTCAGTAGGCATTTTTGCCAGTGCAGTGGGAAAGTCTTCTTGGTCCAATGCCTAAGCAGTACTTGACTCTGGAGATAGACATCCTGGGTTCAAGTTCTGCGTCCATTACCTACCTCCCATGTGACCTGGGGCAAGTGATCTTGGGCAAGTTACTTAACTTCTCTTTGCTTCTGTTTCCTCTCCTATAAAATGAGGATAATAGTATTAATTTTTTGGTGAGGATATGTGTAAGTGACTGACACAGCATAAGTACTAAATACATGTTAGCTGGTATTATAATAATTAATATTGCCTGAGCTTCCCAATAATTTGCAGCACAGTGCATGTGGGGGAGGACAGTGGGGACCGCTTTCCTTCCAGCTCAGCCATGGGCACAACAGCTTCTGGGCCCGGTAGCTGGGGCTGGTGGGGATGCCATTCTCCAGCAGGAAGTCATCCAAGTCCAGGTATGACCTTCCCTCAAATGGGAAGGTCATGTTCCTAGATGCGGGGGTGGGGGGGGCAGGGGGAGGGAGGCCGATTCTATTGCCTAGGCTTCATTTGCCTCCAGGTTTTCCAGCCCCTTTTCCCTGTGGAGGCCCTCCCGCGAGGGCTTCTGGAGTCTGGCAGCCCCTTCCCACACTGCTCACCGCCCAACACCCCTTTCCCCACCACTTCCTCCCTTCCTCCAGGGACCTTTTTTTCCCACATCGCCCCCTCCCCTGCTGTTGTCATTCATACCCCCTTCTCCTCGCTCCACCCACCTTACCCCCCTTGACTCCTCCCCCTGCATCCTGACAAAGGCAGCTCCTGCCTAGGTGCCCAGTGGCACCCCTGTACCCCACTTGCTCCTGTTATTTTTGACAGCCCTGGACTGTCTTAATTTCATGCCTCTTTTTAATTTATATCAATCTTGGCTTCTTTATAAAGTTGGCACAAAATCTGCCCTCCTTGAGGGCGGAACAATGGCATGCCCACATTGCACGTGACTGCAGTAAGCATTAACCACGGTACAGGGTCTCCACAGTTACTTGGCTTCTCTGAAGCGGACATCAGAGGTCCTCCTGCAAATATTACTGCCCTGGATGGTGCTGATGGCTTTGCCCTAGGAGATTCCAGCCAGACCCAGACCTCACACCTTCTTCAGGACCACTGGGAGATGTGGTTGATAGCTTGAGGAAGAAAAAAGCGGTCCCTCCAGAAGGAGTATCCATTGACCACCAGTTCTGGGCCTTGCACTGGTGCTAGAGATAGAACAGTAGACAAGTCTGCCAAAAATTACTGCTCTCAAGGAACTGATGTCATTTTCCCATTCTCCTTCCACTTTATAAATGACAAAGACACACAAATTCATTCATTCATTTAGGACACCTCTTCCAGGTTTCTGTATTAAAACCTATATGCCAGTGAGAGGAGGTGACCAACAAAGAAAATAATTTCAGGTGGCATAAATGTTATAAAGGAAAGAAAACAGGTTAGTGGTCAGGGAACGATAGGCAAAGGTGGTGGGGGAGGGCACATGGATTCTGTGCATGAATTGGAGTGGATAGAAGGTGACCGGAATGATAAATAGGTACCACTAGTGCAAATACCTGGGAAACTCTAGGTAGGTAGGACACCAAGCTCAAAGGTGCTGCTGAGAGAGAAGGAGGGGAAGCAAGGACAACAGTCAGGAAGCTAGTACCATGGCTCCTGAAAGGTGACCAGTGACAGGCCTGGTTCTGATACTTTAACATACTTTGTATTTTTAAAACCCAAAGACAATTATCATATGGTTTCTCTCATCTACGGAACATAAGAGCTAGGATGATCGGTAGGAGAAGAAAGGGATAAAGAAAGGGGGGTAATCAGAAGGGGGAATGAAGCATGTGAGACTATGGACTATGAGAAACAAACTGAGGGCTTCAGAGGGGAGGGGGGTGGGGGAATGGGATAGACTGGTGATGGGTAGTAAGGAGGGCACGTATTGCATGGTGCACTGGGTGTTATACGCAACTAATGAATCATTGAACTTTACATCAAAAAAATAAATAAAAATAAAAAATTAAAAAAAACCCAAATACATTGGTCATTTATGAATAAAGGTAATCTCTAGGAAGGGGCAAGCTCATGATCACATGGTTAATTAGTAGATGTGTAATTTTATTTTATTTTTTTAAAGATTTCACTTACTTATTTGAGAGAGAGTGAGAGATCAAGAGAACATGAGCACGGGAGCAGGGGACAGAGGGAGAAGGAGAAGCAGACTCCCCACTGAGCAGGACACCTGACTCATGGCTCAATCCTGTCCCATGACCCTGGGATCATGACCTGAGCTGAAGGCAGACACTCAATCAATGAGCCACCCAGGCGCCCTCTAGATGCGTAACGGTTAAGAGAACCTTCGGCTGGGGCTCTGGTCATTGAACCACTCTGGCTAGGAACTCCCCATTGTGGCTTAGAGAAGCCTCACTCCTTCTCTCTTCAGCTCTGCCTAGTCCTGCCCCCAATAAATCATGTGTCAGAACAAGAATTCTTTTAGCGTAAGTCAATGTTTGCATTTGTCCCAGTGAGCAAGGGAGCCAAATTGTTCTTGTGCAACCTTTTCCAGTTGTTTGAACAGAGTTCCAAGTTATAGGCTTTAATAATTCCAGCCACTTAGGCATTTTTTAGGTCATACTGAACAGGGAGCACTGGTATGGTATGACAGTTGGATTCTGGGCAGCAATGATCAGGAATGTTTGGAATGCTTGTCCTAAGCATAAAGATTATTGACTGTTCTCTTCACTAGGTAGTGACATTTTGTGGCTTCGATGGTTGTTCTCAATGGGTAGATTTTGTTGGTCATATTGAAATGGTCAAGTTCAACTCATCCGAAGCCTAGAGTTTAAATTTTATTTTGGATAGGATATTGTCTTTGGCAAATAAACTACTTCCTCAGTACACTGGAGAGGGCTTAAAAGGTATGGAAAATTACTACCCACTCACTCACTTACTCACTCACTCACCAGTTTCCGTTCTGGGACAAATGAGGGGGTGTGTCCTGGTAGAAGGGATGGGGCATCAAGGAAAGGGAATTGGTAGGATTTTGGGTAGAGAGTAGTGGCTATATACCAACTGACATGGGAGTGTCTCAATCTTTTAATGATACACTTGCAGAGGCTGTTTCCTATTTCTGTCTGCAGGACTAGTAGTGAAATCCAGACACGTCCCTTGAGGTGGTGTAGGACAGAACTTTCCAAGCCATGTGCAGATATGGGTTGGAAAGGTCCTGGTATGCTGGGACCTTGACCCCCCTCATCTCTCAGTTCGGCTGCACGGGGCCCGGGGCACAGAGCTTCCTGGTGGGTCCTCCTGCGCAATGAGCATTCTAGTCCATTTACCCTTGTGTTTCAGATGAACATTCTAATTTCGTGTCTGTGCCATTACAGAAAAATTTTTGGGTGGTACGCAAATATAAAATCCTTATCCATGTTTTTTATGAACGACAGCGAACTTGCAAACATTAGCTAAATCTTCCTTTTAGAATATAGCGCAACGTGTTTAGGGCACATCCTTCAGCCTGAATGTTTCATTTTTTCTTGAGATGAACTGAACTCAACTTTGCAAACTGAACAAACTTCAATGAAATGCAATGGGCTTTCCTTCCTGATGTCTTCTCTTGGTATTGGACTTGTTTCCCAGCTGCTCCTCTAGCCTTTCTTCTCTTCCACCTCCTGCCTCCGACATTCCCTTATATTTCTGGCCAGGACTCAGCTCTTGCCGTTTTTTTTTTTTTTTTTTTTGGCTGGTCCATTTTTCTCCCCCCAACTCAACTGAAAATATCTGTAAGAAGCTCTGTCAAAGCAAGTTTCCCCCTCTACTCTCTTTTTCAGTGACCCGTCTAGAGAGTGTGTCCAAGCTGGTATTTTTTGTCCTTACTTCCCTTCCAAGTTCTGCAAGGGCATTTTCTCCAGTTACCTGCTAGCCATCCCCACTTAGATTTTCTTTCAGTACCATAAGCTCACGATGTTTAGGAGCAATGCTTCACGTTTGCTCCATCTTCTACTTTTTACCCCTTGGTTAATGTCACCACCTACGACGCGAACTTTGGGTTGTCTAGGCTTCCCTAATGTTTAATTATGTGCCATGTTCCATGGCTCCAGCCTCTACAGCGTGTCTTATTTATTTTCCATTCCTTTCCATTTCATTACTTATCCCACCAGCCGAATTTGGGTTCTCATTATCTCTCACCCAGGTTGTTGAATTAGTCACCTCGCTGGTCTCTCCTCCTCTATGCCAGTCATCTTCCAATCTTCTCTTTATGTGGTTCCAGAACGGTCCTCCAGGAGCCCAGTTCCAATTACACTGCTCTCCAGCTCAAAGATTCCCTGTGGACCCATGTAGTCTACTAAACCAAACATAGATTTTCCAGCCTGGCATTTTAGATTTTTTTTTTCAATGTGAACTCTGTGTAACTTTCCAGGCTTATGTACCATAGCTCTAACTAACTAATTCATTAAAACTCTTACGGAGCACCCACTCAATGCCAAACGATGGGCTGGGTTGGTAATAAAATGATGAGTGACAACTCTTATGGCATTTTCAGTGTAGTGGGTATACAGGCCGGGATAAGTTGTATCAGTGAGTATACAGGGCACTGGAACTTATCAAGGGAGACTTAACCTGGTTAATTAAGTCTGAGATGTCCAAGAGAAAACCATGTTTGTACAAATAATAGAAAATTATGTTTGAATGCTGCTGAAAAGCCAAGGCAAAATAGACTCCTGAAGAAATGAAGTTGAAGTGAAAGTGAAGAGAGAACCGGACACACTATTCCACAGTCTCACAGGCTTCCTACTCTGTTCTTTGAACAGTAGCTTGTTCCTACCTCAGGGCCTTTGCACTTGCTTTTGCTGATCCTGCTCATCAGGATCTCATGGCAGGCTCCTTCACTTTCTTCTCACATTCACCTTCCTCTGACATCCTGTTTATCACTCTCTCATACAACACCCAGTTTATATTCATTGTTCATAATCATCTTGCTTTTTCTTCCATTTACTTGTTTATTGACTGTTTCCTCCAGTAGAATGTAAACTCCAAGAGACCAGGCTCCATCCATTCTTGTTTGCATCACCTGCCCAACACCTGACGAATGGTAGGTGCTTAATAACTTGCCAAATGAAAGAACATGATGAAGATAAATGTATGAGTAAGTGAAAAACAATGAAAGATAAATGTATGCCCAATGTTTATTCTGTTTTGACTTAATTTTGCAGAAAGTTAACAATGTTATTTTCTTTTATAGAAAAATTCCCTTAAAATTCCTTGTAAGAGGAAGCTGCTTCATAATTTTCACCAATTCTTTACTGAAGAAGAGAAATATACTTTGGTGGGTTGACTAATCTGAGGCTTATTTTTAAAAGTAAGCCTCTGGAGATTTACTTTGAAGCACATACAAATATCAAATGGAGTAATGGACAGATAGGTAGATGGAGAGGTGTGAAATGAATGAGTTTTCTAAAATGTTAAGTTTGAATTTAGGTGATGGCTACTCAGATGTTCACTGTAAAATTCTCTCATTATGGCTGTTTGCAAATTTCCGCAAATGATGCTGGGAAAGAAAAGGTCCCTGAGTATATTCCTGCCACCAAGAGGGTTTAATTTCAGTGTCCCATACCTTCTGCAACTTTCAGGTTGATGATTAGCATGGGAATAGTCAAGGGAGTCCTTTATAATATACTGATTAAGTAACAAATGGTACACTTACATTGGGTATGATTTCCAACAATGGGAGTTGTGCCTTCACATGGTTAACCAAGAGTTTCGATAAAGAACTTCTGGCTCTCTTCTATCCCACCAGTCTGAGATCTATGCTGGTCCCAGGGGATTTAATAGAGCTAGATGTGGAAGGTGACTCATGGGTGTTACTTGTTGCCACAGGAGAAATCATTTTCTCACTTGTGATTCATAAGCTTCTCATTGGGGAAAGGTGCCCCTGTCATTATTAAAATAATTAAGTGTCTTTCCATCCTGTGGGTCTCTGTGACTCTATGGTCTCTTGCTTTTGGTGGGTCTTGGATGGGAGGAATCTCATTATAACAAAACAACAATAATGAGCATCTGAATGGGTGTTTTTAGCTTATGAAACCATTGCCTTAGTCATTTGCCTTACTCATTTGTCCCAACCATGTTATGATGCACATAGACCAGGTAATAGTAGGCACCATGCCTATTTCACAGATTGAGGTATGAAAGGTATAAATGACCTGGCCAGTTTCATCGTAGGGTGTTAAGGAGCTGTAATTCGAATCTAGCTTCTGACTTCTATTCCAGTCACCCTTGCTTAATGCCCCACTGAAGGTGCATGCAAGTTCTTACTGCCTCATTTTACCAAGAGGAATGAAGCTTTAGAGGAAATAGGGTTTCAGGGAAGGCTACGTGAAAATAGCCACAGGGAGGATGAATTTTCGTTTGGCTGAATTCATGTTAAATCAGCACAAAACCTCAAACCCATTTCTTCATCCTGTCCCTATAAGTTAATGCAGTGCCTGTCATTTCTGAAAGCTTACTTCTTCAGCTTGACTACTCCCAAGTGAGATTTCTCTGAGCAGGCTTTCTCTGATCTGGGATGGTGCTGTCGCTGTCATATGCTCCTCTGGCCTTCCCTTCCCCGGGGTGCCTGTTCCTGCTGAGGTCAAAAGCTAACTACCTTAATGCTTACTCCATCTGCTCCTGCCAAGCTATTGGGGACATTCCAGAAATGCCAGCGTTCCATGCCTACTAATGTCACATAATTCTTTGCTTTGAATTTCTTAGCATGGAAATTAATGAGCATTGACTATGGAGTCAGATATCCCTCAGTTTGAAACTACTCCACCATTTCCAACCTGTGACATCAGGCAAGTTAGTTTGGCTTACCTAAGCCCCAAGTCTTTCATCTATAAAATGGGATTAATTATAGGACTTGCCCCATGGTGCTGTTATGAGGATTAAATGGGATAATGCCATGAAGGGTGTAGCTTAGTACTTATTGCTTGGTAGATGTTCTTAAATTTTGATAAGAATTTTAATAATTCAGAGTTAGAATATAGAAGTGCTTTTCATATGTTTGACAAAATTTACCTTTTGATCTAATTAGAAAGAATTACATCCATTTACTTCTCTTCTTTCCCCCCCCCTCCCTGCCTCCCTTTCTTCCACACATCTTTGTTGCCTAACACGTCAGGCAGTTCCTACTCTCATAAATATTGCAAGCGTCGGTAGAAGACAAACAAATTAAGGAATCACATGAAAGAATGTAAAATTTTACCTGTAGTAATGGCTACAGAGCATATCACAATAGGCCTTGACTTAGTGGGGAGGCTGCCCCGAGATCAGCAGGTGAGGGGCACATAACCAGATGAGAAGTGAGGGCAGGAGGGCGACAGAGATGTTCGGACACTGGGTTCAGGAGCAAAACCCCTGTGGCAGAAGGGAGTGTGATAACTAGAAGAAGTCATGGTGTCTGAAGTCTGAAGCAGAGGGAGCAAGGGCCGGAGTGGCATAAGTTGGGGCAGGGTGCTTGGGGAAGATCAATGTAGGCAAAGTCTTTTGGCCATCTTATTTCAAGAACAATGAGAATCCACTGAAGAGTTTTAGGTAGGGCTGTGACTTAATTCTCAGGATTGATTGATTGATTTATATTTCTTTCTTTCTTTTTCTTTTTTAAAATTTAAATTCAATTAACCAACAATAATACATCATTAGTTTCAGATGTAGAGTTCAATAATTCATCAGTTGCATATAGTACCCAGTGCTAATCACATCACGTGCCCTTCTTAATGTCCATCACTCAATTACCCCTTCCCCCCACCCCCCCTCCAGTGACCCTCAGTTTATTTCCTATAGTTAAGATTCTCTCATGGTTTTTCTCCCTCTCCGATGACTTCCCATTCAGTTTTCCTACCCTTGCCCTATGATCCTCTGTGCTGTTTCTTATATTTCACATATGAGTGAACCCATATGGTAATTGTCTTTCTCTGATTGACTTATTTCGCTCAGCATAATACTCTCCAGTTCCATCCACATAGATGTAAATGGTAAATATTCACCCTTTCTGATAGCTGAGTAATATTCCATTTTATATATGAACCACATCTTTTTTATCATTTGTCTGTTGATGGGCCTTTTCCACAGTTTGGGCTCTTTCCATATTTTGGCTATTGTGGGCATTGGTGCTATAAACATTGGGGTGCAGGTGCCCCTTTGGATCACTACATTTGTATCTTTGGGGTAAATACCCAGTAGTGCAATTGCTGGTCACGGGGAAGATCTATTTTTAACTTCTTGGGGAACCTCCATACTGTTTTCCAGAGTGGGGGGTACCAGCTTGCATTCCCATCAACAGTGTAAGAGGGTTCCTCTTTCTCTGCATCCTTGCCAACATTTGTTGTTTCCTGAGTTGTTAATTTTAGCCATTCTGACTGGTGTGATGTGGTATCTCATTGTGGTTTTGATTTGTATTTCTCTGATGCCAGGTGACGTGGAACATTTTTTCATGTGTCTGTTGGCCATTTGGATGTCTTCTTTGGAGAAGTGTCTGTTCATGTCTTCTGCCCATTTCTTGACTGGATTGTTTTTTAGGTATTGAGTTTGATAAGTTCTTTATAGATCTTTAATAGTAGGCCTTTATCTGGTATGTCATTTGCAAATATCTTCTCCCATTCTGTAGGTTGCCTTTTAGTTTTACTATTTCCTTTGCTGTAAAAAGTGTTTTATCTTGATGAAGTCCCAATAGTTCATTTTTGCCTGGTTTCCCTTGCCTTTGGAGACATGTCTAGCAAGAAATTGTTATGGCCGAGGTCGAAAAAGTTGCTGCCTGTGTTCTCCCCTAGGATTTTGATGGATTCCTGTCTCATATTTAGGTCTTTCATCCATTTTGAGTTTATCTCTGTGTGTGGTGTAAGAAAATGATCCAGTTTCATTCTTCTACATGTGGCTGTCCAATTTTCCCAGCACCATTTATTGAAGAGACTGTCCTTTTTCCATTGGATATTCTACCCTGCTTTGTCGAAGATTAGTTGACCATAGAGTCGAGGGTCCATTTCTGGATTCTCTATTCTGTTCTGTGATCTATGTGTCTGTTTTTGTGCCAGTACCATACTGTCTTGATGATTATAGCTTTGTCATAGAGCTTGAAGTCTGGCATTGTGATGCCACCAGCTTTGGTTTTCTTTTTCAACATTCCTCTGGCTATTTGGAGTCCTTCTGGCTCCATACAAATTTTAGGATTATTTGTTCCTGCTCTGTGAAAAATGTCGATGGCATTTTGATATGGATTGCATTGAATGTGCAGAATGCTCTGGGAAGCAAAGACATTTTAACAATTTTTGTTCTTCCAATCCATGAGTATGGAATGTTTTTCCATCTCTTTCTGACTTTCAGAAGTCTTCTGTATTTTCTAGAGTACAGATCCTTTGCCTCTTTGGTAGGTTTATTCCTAGGTATCTTATGGGTTTTGGTGCAATTGTAAATGGGATCGATTCCTTAATTTCTCTTTCTTCTGTCTACTTGTTAGGGTATAGAAATGTAGCTGATTTCTGTGCATTGATTTTGTATCCTGCTATGTTGCTGAATTCCTGTATGAGTTTTAGCAATTTTGGGGTGGAGTCCTTTGGGTTTTCCACATAAAGTGTCATGTCATCTGAGAAAAGAGAGAGTTTGACTTCTTCTTTGCCAATTTGAATGCCTTTTATTTCTTTTTGTTGTCTGATGGCTGAGGCTAGGACTTCTAGTACTATGTTGAACAGCAGCGGTAAGAATGGGCATCCCTGTCATGTTCCTGACGTTAGGGGGAAAGCTCTCACTTTTTCCCAGTTGCGAATATTTGCTGTGGGCTTTTTGTATATGGCTTTTATGATGTTGAGGTATGTTCCCTCTATCCCTACGCTGTGGAGAGTTTTCACCAAGAAAGGATGTTGTATCTGGCAGATGCTTTTTCTGCATCAATTGAGAAGATCATATGGTTTTTGTCCTTTATTTTATTAATGTAATGAATCATGTTGACTAATATGTGAATGCTGAACTACCCTTGCATCCCAGGAATACATCCCACTTGGTCATGGTTAATAATCCCTTCAATGTACAGTTGGATCCTACTTGCTAGCATCTTGGTGAGAATTTTTGCATCCATGTTTATCAGGCATATTGGTCTGTAATTCTCCTTTTCAGTGGTGTCTTTGGTTTTGGGATTAAGGTAATGTGGGCACATAGAACGAGTTTGGAAGTCTTCCTTCCATTTCTGTTTTTTGAAACAGCTTCTGAAGGAAAGGTATTAGTTACTTAAATGTTTGGAAGAATTCCCCTGGGAAGCCATCTAGCCCTGAACTCTTGTTTGTTGGGAGATTTTTGATTACTGCTTCAATTTCCTTTCTGGTTATGGGTTTGTTCAGATTTTCAATTTCTTCCTGTTTCATTTTGGTAGTTTATAATTTTCTAGGAATGTATCCATTTCTTCCAGATTGCCTAATTTGTTGGCATATAGTTGCTCATAATGTGATCTTATAATTGTATTTCCTTGGTGTTGGTGGTAATCTCTTTTCTTCCATTCATGCTTTTATTAATTTGGGTCCTTTCTCTTTTCTTTTTGATAAGTCTGGCTAGGGGTTTATCGATCTTACTAATTCTTTCAAAGAACCACCTACTAGTTTCATTGATATGTTCTACTGTTCTTTTGGTTTCTATTTAATTGATTTCTGCTCTAATCTTTATTATTTCTCTTCTCCTGCTTGGCTTAGGCTTTATTTGTTGTTCTTTCTCTAGCTCCTTTAGGTGTAAGGTTAGCTGGTGTATTTGAGACTTTTCTAATTTCTTGAGAAACGCTTGTATTGCTATGTACTTCCCTCTTAAGACCGCCTTTGCGGCATCCCAAGGGTTATGAATAGTTGGGTCTTCATTTTCATTTGTTTCCATGAATTTTTAAAATTCTTCTTTAATTTCCTGGTTGACCTATTCATTCTTTAGTAGGATGCTCTTTAACCTCCAAATATTTGAGTTCCTTCCTTATGATCGAGTTCAAGTTTCAATGTATTGTGGTCTGAAAATGTGCAGGGAATGATCTCAATCTTTTGGTACAAATTGAGACCTGATTTGTGACCCAGTATGTGATCTATACTGGAGAAATTTCCATGTGCACCTGACAAGAATGTGTATTCTGTTGCTTTAGGATGGAATGCTCTGTATATCTCTGTGAAGTCCATCTGGTCCAGTGCATCATTCAAAGCCCTTGTTTTCTTGTTGATCTTCTGCTATGATCTGTCTATTGCTGTGAGTGGGGTGTTAAAGTCCCCTACTATTATTGTATTATCATTGATGTGTTTCTTTAACTTTGTTATTAATTAGTTTATATAATTGGCTGCTCCCAAGTTTGGAGCATAAATATTTATAGTTGTTAGATCTTCTTGTTGGATAGCTCTTAAGTATATGTATTGTCCCTCTTCATCTCTTACTACAGTCTTTGGTTTAAAATCCAATTTGTCTGTTATAAAGATTGCTACACCAGCTTTCTTTTGATGTCCAATAGCATGATACATAATTCTCCACCCCCTCACTTTCAATCTGGAGGTGTCTTTGAGTCTAAAATGGGTCTCTTGTAGATAGCATATGAGTGGATCTTGCTTTTTTATCCAATATATTACCCTGTGTCTTTTGATTTGGGCATTTAGCCCATTTACAATTCAGAGTAACTATTGAAAGATATGAATTTGGTGTCATTGTATTACCTTTAATGTCCCTTGTGTTTCTCTTTGCTTACAGGATCCACTTTAATATTTCTTGCAGGGCTAGTTTAGTGATCATAAATTCTTTCAGTTTCTCTTTGTCCTGGAAGCTCTTTATCTTTCCTTCTATTCTGAATGGCAGCCTTGCTGGGTAACGTATTCTTGGCTGCAGTTTTTCTCATTTAATACCCTGAATATGTGATGCCAGCCCTTTCTGGCCTGCCTGGTCTCTGTGGATAGGTCTGTTGCCAGTCTAATATTCCTACCATTGTACGTTAAGGACCTCTTGTCTTGAGCTGCTTTCAGGATTTTCTCTTCATCTCTGAAATTTGCAAGCTTCACTATTTTATGAATATGTATAATATTGGGGTGTTGATCTATTTTTATTGATTTTGAGGGGGGTTCTCTGTGTCTCCTGGACTTCAATGACTGTTTCCTTCCTCAGATTAGGGAATTTCTCAGCTATGATTTGCTCAAATATACCTTCTGTCCCTCTCTCTCTTTTTTCTTCCTCTGGGACCCCAATAATTCGAATATGTTTTGCTTTATGGTATTGCTGATTTCTCAAAGCCTCCCCTCAGTGTATTAGTTGCTTTTCTCCCTTTTCCTCAGCTTCCGTCCGTTCCACCCTTGTGTCTTGTACATCACTGGCTCTCTTCTGCCTCATTTACCCTAGTTGTTATAGCATCCATTTTACACTGCAGCTCAGGTAAAGCATTTTAAATTTTGGCCTGATTAGAATTTATTTCTGCTACTATGAGATTCTCCAGTGTCTTTTGTGCTTTTTTTCAAGCCCAGCTAGTAACATTATAATCATTATTCTGCATTCTAGGTCTTATATTTTACTTATATCCATATTGATTAGTTCTATGGCACAGAGTATTACCTCTGGTTGTTTCTTTTGTTGTGAATTTCTCCTTCTAGTCATTTTGTTCAGAGAAGAATAGATGAATGAGAGAACAAAATAAAAATTATCAACTATGACCCTAGCAAAATACACAGTAGACAAATCTGAAGAGGTCAGAGACCAAAAAAAGAAAAGAGGAGGGAGGAGTTAAGATGGCGGAGGAGTAGGAGAAACCTTTTTCAGCCGGTCCCCCGAGTCTAGCTGGAAAGGTACCAGACCAGCCTAAACAACCACAGAACCAGCCTGAGACGCAGGAAGACGCATCTGGATCTCTACAAATGAACATCTCCAGCACTGAGTATTGAGGTACGAAGCGGGGAGCCATGAAACTGTGCACAGATATCGGAAGATAAACGGAAGGGGGAGGGAGCCGCCGTATTCGGGCGCCGGGAAGCGGTAGCCACTTGCACGGGGGAGCGGGCGGGGCTCGCGGTCGGCACCCGCAAAACAGCAGACTGAGACCGTGAGCCGGGTGCGCGCGCCACCAGGCATCTCGCAGATCACCGGAATCCCGGTGCGCTCACTGGATCCAGACTGAGACCGGGAGATCCGGAGCGCGCGCAGGGAGACTGGCGGCATTAGAAACACAAAGGACAGAGACTCGCCGGCCCTGGAGGTGAGGGCTGGGACGCCGGGTGTGGGGCGCACATCCCGGGACGCTGCAGGGTTGAGCAGCACCAACAGTAACAGAGTTAAAGTGGCCAGAACATTCGTAGAGAACGGGCCGCAATCCCTCTGTTCTGTGACAGAGGCTGAGATAAGGCCACTGCTGCTCTGACTCTCAGAAGAGGCACAGCAAACCGCCAGGGAAAGCTGCCAGGGAACAAAAGCCTGGAAATACCGGCTCAGAGAGTGCCCATCCCCATCCTCCCTCGCAGGGGACGCCGAGACTCTACCCAAACATGGCTGCCTGAGTATCGGCGCGGCAGGCCCCTCCCCCAGAACACAGAAGGCAGGCTGAAAAATCAGGAAGCCCACAACCCGGGCGCCTGGGTGGTGCAGTCATTGAGCGCCTGTCTTCAGCTCAGGGCGTGATCCCGGCGTTCCGGAAAGGAGTCCCTCTTCGGGCTCCTCCGCTGGGAGCCTGCTTCTTCCTCTCCCACTCCCCTGCTTCTGTTCCCTCTCTCGCTGGTTGGCTGCCACATAAATAAATAAATAAAATCTTTAAAGAAGAAGCCCACATCCCTAAGATCCCTATAAAACAAGGGGCACGGCCTGGGACCCAGTCAATAATTTGGGCTCTGGACAACCCTGCAACCTCTCCTCATCAGAATGACAAGAAGGAGAAGCCCCCCCCAGCAAAGAAAAGACAGTGAGTCTGTGGCCTCTGCCACAGAAATAATGGATATGGATGTAACCAAAGTATCAGAAATGGAATTCAGAGTAACGATGGTCAAAATGATGAGTAGACTTGAAAAAACTATTAACGAAAAGGTTACTGAGAATATAGAATCCCTAAGTACAGAAATGAGAGCGAATCTGACAGAAATTAAAAATTCTATGAGCCAAATGCAGGCAAAACTAGAGGCTCTGACGGCCAGGGTCACAGAAGCAGAGGAACAGGTTAGTGAATTGGAGGATGGGTTAATAGAGGAAAAAATGAAAATAGAAGATGGTCTTAAAAAAATCCACGCCCACGAATGTAGGTTACGGGGGATTACTGACTCAATGAAACGATCCAATGTTAGAATCATCGGCATCCCCGAGGGGGTGGAGAAAAACAGAGGTCTAGAAGAGATATTTGAACAAATTGTAGATGAAAGCTTCCCTAATCTAGCGAGGGAAACAATCATTCGTGTCCAAGAGGCAGAGAGGACCCCTCCCAAGCTCAACCACGACAAACCTACGCCACATCACGTCATAGTGCATTTTGCAAATATTAGATCCAAGGATACAGTATTGAAAGTGGCCAGGGCAAAGAAATTTCTCACGTACCAAGGCAAAGGCATCAGAATTACGTCAGACCTGTCTACACAGACCTGGAATGAGAGAAAGGGTTGGGGGAGCATATTTAAAGCTCTTTCAGAG
The DNA here is from genome assembly GCF_024610735.1 of Ursus americanus. Classification (NCBI taxonomy): domain Eukaryota; kingdom Metazoa; phylum Chordata; class Mammalia; order Carnivora; family Ursidae; genus Ursus; species Ursus americanus. The sequence goes on along the minus strand of NC_142150.1, from coordinate 34,433,428 downwards.
AAAAACATGCAGCCAAGGATCCTTTATCCAGCAAGGCTGTCATTCAGAATTGATGGAGAAATAAAGACATTTCAAAATTGCCAGTCACTAACCAATTTCGTAACCACAAAACCAGCCCTACAGGAGATATTACGGGGGGTTCTATAAAAGTAAAAAGGCCCCAAGAGTGATACAGAACAGAAAGTCACAGCCAATACAAACAAAGACTTTACTGGCAACATGGCATCATTAAAATCATATCTCTCAGTACTCAGTCTTAATGTTAATGGCTTAAATTCTCCCATAAACGCCACAGGGTTGGGGCGCCTGGGTGGCACAGTGGTTAAGCGTCTGCCTCCGGCTCAGGGCGTGATCCTGGCGTTACAGGATCGAGTCCCACGTCAGGCTCCTCCACTATGAGCCTGCTTCTTCCTCTCCCACTCCCCCTGCTTGTGTTCCCTCTCTCGCTGGCTGTCTCTATCTCTGTCAAATAAATAAATAAAAAAAAAATCTTAAAAAAAAATGCCACAGGGTTGCAGATTGGATAAAAAGAAATGACCCATCCATTTGCTGTCTACAAGAGACTCATTTCGAACCCAAAGATGCACTCAGACTGAGAGTAAGGGGATGGAGTACCATCTTTCACGCAAATGGACCTCAAAAGAAAGCTGGGGTAGCAATTCTCATATCAGATAAATTGGATTTTAAACTACAGACTATAGTTAGAGACGCAGAAGGGCACTATATTATTCTTAAGGGAAGTATTCAACAAGTGTATATGACAATTATAAATATATATGCCCCCAACAGGGGAGCAGCAAGATACACAAGCCAACTCTTAACCAGAATAAAGAGACATATAAATAAAAATACATTAATAGTAGGGGACCTCAACACTCCACTATCAGAAATAGACAGAACACCCTGGCAAAAACTAAACAAAGAATCAAAGGCTTTGAATGCCATACTTGACGAGTTGGACCTCATAGATATATATAGAACACTACACCCCAAAACCAAAGAATACTCATTCTATTCTAATGCCCATGGAACATTCTCAAGAATAGACCATGTTCTGGGACACAAAACAGGTCTCAACCAATACCAAAAGACTGAAATTATCCCCTGCATATTCTCAGACCACAATGCTCTGAAATTGGAGCTCAACCACAAGGAAAAATTTGGAAGAAACTCAAACACTTGGAGACTAAGAACCATCCTGCTCAGGAATGACTCGATAAACCAGGAAATCAAAAATCAAATTAAACAATTTATGGAGACCAATGAGAATGAAAATACAACAGTCCAAAACCTATGGGATACTGCAAAGGCAGTCCTAAGGGGGAAATACATAGCCATCCAAGCCTCACTCAAAAGCATAGAAAAATCTAAAATACAGTTTTTATATTCTCACCTCAAGAAGCTGGAACAGCAACAGAGGGACAGGCCTAATCCATGCACGAGGGAGCAGTTGACCAAAATTAGAGCTGAAATCAATCAAGCAGAAACCAGAAGTACAGTAGAGCAGATCAACAGGACTAGAAGCTGGTTCTTTGAGAGAATCAATAAAATTGACAGACCACTGGCAACACTTATCCAAAAGAAAAGAGAAAGGACCCAGATTATTAAAATTATGAATGAAAAAGGAGAGGTCACGACGTACACCATTGAAATTGGAAGGATTATTAGAAATTTTTATCAACAGCTATATGCCAATAAACTAAGCAATCTGGAAGAGATGGAATCCTTCCTGGAAGAAATTGATTTCTTAAACAGGCCAATTAATTATGAAGAAATTGAGTCAGTGATAAACAACCTTCCAAATAACAAAACTCCAGGCCCGGATGGTTTTCCTGGGGAATTCTACCAAACATTCAAAGAAGAAATAATACCTATTCTCCTAAAGCTATTTCAAAAAATAGAAACAGAAGAAAAGCTACCAAACTCATCCTATGATGCCAATATTACCTTGATCCCCAAACCAGGCAAAGACCCCCTCAAAAAGGAGAATTACAGACCGATCTCGCTAATGAATATGGACGCCAAAATCCTCAACAAGATACTTGCTAATAGAATCCAACAGTACATTAAAAGGATTATCCATCACGATCAAGTGGGATTCATACCTGGGATGCAAGCGTGGTTCAGTATTTGCAAATCAATCAGCGTGATACATCATATCAACAAGAAAAGACTCAGGAACCATATGATCCTCTCAATCAATGCCGAAAAAGCATTTGACAAAATACAGCATCCTTTCCTGATTAAAACCCTTCAGAGTGTAGGAATAGAAGGTACATTTCTCAATCTCATTAAAGCCATCTATGAAAAGCCTACTGCAAATATTAATCTCAATGGGGAAAAGCTGGAAGCCTTTCCCTTAATATCAGGAACTCGACAAGGATGCCCACTCTCGCCACTATTATTCAACATAGTACTAGAAGTCCTTGCAACAGCAATCAGACGACAAAAAGGGATCAAAGGTATTCAAATCGGCAAAGAAGAAGTCAAAATGTCTCTCTTTGCAGATGACATGATACTGTATATGGAAAACCCAAAAGAAGCCACTCCCAAACTATTAGAAGTTATAGAGCAATTCAGTAACGTGGCGGGATACAAAATCAATGCTCGGAAATCAGTTGCATTTCTGTACACGAATAACGAGACCGAAGAAAGAGAAATTAGGGAATCCATCCCATTTACAATAGCACCAAAAAACATACGTTACCTTGGAATTATCTTATTTTTTTTTTAAAGATTTTATTTATTTATTTATTTGACAGAGATAGAGACAGCCAGCGAGAGAGGGAACACAAGCAGGGGGAGTGGGAGAGGAAGAAGCAGGCTCATAGCAGAAGAGCCTGATGTGGGGCTCAATCCCAGAACGCCGGGATCACACCCTGAGCCGAAGGCAGACGCTTAACCGCTGTGCCACCCAGGCACCCCACCTTGGAATTATCTTAACCAGAGACGTAAAGGACCTATATTCTAGAAACTATAAATCACTCTTGAAAGACATTGAGGAAGACATAAAAAGATGGAAAGATATTCCATGCTCATGGATTAGAAGAATTAACATAGTTAAAATGTCCATGCTACCCAGAGCAATCTACACTTTCAATGCTATCCCGATCAAAATACCGAGGACATTTTTCAAAGACTGGAACAAATAGTCCTTAAATTTGTATGGAAACAGAAAAGGCCCCGAATCTCCAAGGAACTGTTGAAAAGGAAAAACAAAGCTGGGGGCATCACAATGCCGGATTTTGAGCTGTACTACAAAGCTGTGATCACAAAGACAGCATGGTACTGGCACAAAAACAGACACATAGACCAATGGAACAGAATAGAGAGCCTAGAAATGGACCCTCGGCTCTTTGGGCAACTAATATTTGATAAAGCAGGAAAAAACATCCGGTGGGAAAAAGAAAGTCTCTTCAATAAATGGTGCTGGGAAAATTGGACAGCTACATGCAAAAGAATGAAACTTGACCACTATCTCACACCATACACAAAAATAAACTCCAAATGGATGAAAGACCTCGATGTGAGACAGGAATCCATCAAAATTCTAGAGGAGAACATAGGCAGCAACCTCTATGACATCGGCCAAAGCAACCTTTTTCATGATACATCCCCAAAGGCAAGAGAAACAAAAGATAAAATGAATTTATGGGACTTCATCAAGATAAAAAGTTTCTGCACAGCCAAGGAAACAGTCAGAAAAACTAAGAGGCAGCCCATGGAATGGGAGAAGATATTTGCAAATGACACTACAGATAAAGGACTGGTATCCAAGATCTACAAAGAACTTCTCAAACTCAATACATGAGAAACAAATAAACAAATCAAAAAATGGGCAGAAGATATGAACAGACACTTTTCCAATGAAGACATACAAATGGCTCACAGACACATGAAAAAATGTTCAAAATCATTAGCCATCAAGGAAATTCAAATCAAAACCACACTGAGATACCACCTTACGCCAGTTAGAATGGCAAAAATAGACAAGGCAAGAAACAACAATTGTTGGAGAGGATGTGGAGAAAGGGGATCCCTCCTACATTGTTGGTGGGAATGCAAGTTGGTACAGCCACTCTGGAAAACAGTGTGGAGGTCCCTTAAAAAGTTAAAAATTGAGCTACCGTATGATCCAGCCATTGCACTACTGGGTGTTTACCCCAAAGATACAGACGTAGTGAAGAGAAGGGCCATATGCACCCCAATGTTCATAACAGCAATGTCCACAATAGCTAAATCGTGGAAGGAGCCGAGATGCCCTGCAACAGATGACTGGATTAAGAAGTTGTGGTCCATATATACAATGGAATATTACTCAGCTATCAGAAAGAACGAGTTCTCAACATTTGCTACAACATAGACGGCACTGGAGGAGATAATGCTAAGTGAAATAAGTCAAGCAGAGAAAGACAACTATCATATGATTTCTCTCATCTATGGAACATAAGAACTAGGATGATGGGTAGGGGAAGAAAGGGGTAAAGAAAGGGGGGGGGTAATCAGAAGGGGGAATGAAACATGAGAGACTATGGACTATGAGAAACAAACTGAGGGCCTCAGAGGGGAGGGGTGTGGGGGAATGGGATAGCCCGGTGATGGGTAGTAAGGAGGGCACGTATTGCATGGTGCACTGGGTGTTATACACAACTAATGAATCATCGAGCCTTACATCGGAAACCGGGGATGTACTGTATGGTGACTAACATAATATAATAAAATAACAAAAGGAAAAAAAGAAAAGAAAAAAAAAAGGGAAAAAAGAGAAACTGTAATCTCCTAGGTGAACAAAACAGGGTGATCCACTTGGTCCTGGGTGTGTTTTGATCTGTTAGAAAACACTAAATCCCAAAGTTGTAAGGAAAGAAAAACATATACATACAAAAATAAAACTGAATACCATGATAGGAAGCCAATAATGAAGGATATATCTATAAAATGTAAATGTAAAAGTGAAAATTAAAAAGACTTAAAAACAAAGAGTTGGTAAAATAAGAAATTAGTTGAAAAGGAAAAAGAAGAAAACAGATACAGAAAAAGTAAATCTGAAACTGAAAGACTAAAGTCTCATGAGAAGAAAACCTCGAATTCTATATACTAGTTTCCCCTAGCTCAGGAGTTTTTCAGTTCTGTGTATTCCATAAACTTGGTATTCACCTGAGATCCTGCTGGTCTTCTGGGGGAGGAGCCTGTTGCAGTGGTTCTCAGGTGTCTTTGTCTGGGTGGAGTTGCACCACCCCTTGCCAGGCGGCAGGGCTCAGTGTAAGCGTCTTGTGGTTGCTTTATGTGGCTTTTGTTCCCTGAAGTCTTTTCCCACTGCTTTAGAGGATGAAGATAAAAGTAAAAATGGCAGGGCCCCAATCTCCAGCCCCAGAGCTGAATGATCTCTGCCTCCGTTCTTCAGTGCATCCTCAGGGAAAAGCAGTCAATCCCTTTTGTGTGTGCGCCAAACTCTGCAGACCCTTTTGGTGCACACCTGCACCAATCCTCCCAGGTGAGGGAAAGAGGGTCTCACCGCAGCCCTGCCACTTCCTGTGCCCCTGCTCAGGGAGCAGCCCTGCCACTTCCTGTGCCCCCTGCTCAGGGAGCCGTTGCCCCGTCTCACAGTGGTTGTCGCTTGCTGGGCCCCTGCTCGGAGAGCGGTTCATGGTTTATGGCAACACCTAGCTGAGAGGCCAGTCCAGGGCTTGCTAATTGTAGCTGGCTTCCCTGCTCCAATGCTTGGGAGCTCTGCCACCCTCAGGCACCCCTCTTCTTTCTGTGATTCTGGGCATCCTGAGATCCCCACCACACTGTCCCACATTGTCCCATCCCCACCATTCTGCCCCACTTTGCCACCTGAGCCCCTTTCAGGTAGGGACATCCCTCACTGAAGCAGGCCTCTAAAAGTCCTGATTTTGTGCTCTACTTCTAGATCATGCTCCCTTCCCTCTGCGGTTTATCTTCCAATTTATCCCTTCAGATTCACATCTCTGCACCTCCTACCTTGCAAAAAGTGGTGGCTTTTCTATTTGTAGAATTGCAGCAATTTTCCCCTTAAATCTCAGGTTGAATTCATAGGTGTTCAGAATGATTTGATAGCTATCTAGCTGAATTCAAGGGACCAGATGAAATGTGGGCCCCCTACTCCTCTGTCATTTTCCCTCCTCCTACTATATTTACTTATTTTGGGGGGGGGGAGAGGGAGCAAGAGTGTAGGAGGGGCAGAGGAAGAGAGCGTCTTAGCAGACTCTGCACTGAGTGTGGAGCCTGATGCAGGGCTTGATCTCAGGACCCTGAGATCATGACCTGAGCCTAAACTGATGCTCAGCTGATTGCTCCACCCAGGTGCCACTTTCAGGAGTCATTTAATTTAAAGAAGCAGAAGTCTGGCCCATCTTCATTCATGCAGCCATAGAGCGGAGCCCTATGCTCTGGAGAACAGAAATGAAATACCTTGAGTATTGACCATCTAGATTTTATTTATTTTATTTTATTTTTTTCACTTAAATAATTTTTATTTTGTTATATTAGTCACCATACAGTACATCCCCAGTTTTTGATGCAATGTTCCATGATTCATTACTTGTGTATAACACCCAGTGCACCATGCAATATGTGCCCTCCTTAATACCCATCACCGGCCTATCCCTGTCCACCCTCCTCCCCTCTGAAGCCCTCAGTTTGTTTCCCAGAGTCCACAGTCTCTCATGATTCATTCTCCCTTCTGTTTACCCCCCTTCATTCTTCCCTTCCTTCTCCTACTGGTTTTAACTTAGTGCTCAGTGGTCTGGGAAGCTGTGAACATGACAGGCCTTGGTTCTCCTTCTCTAGGAGGCTTGTTGTAGAAGTAATAAAGTAAAAGAAGTAATAAAATGCCTCATCAAGTACAAAAACCAGTCAGCACAATGTGAGGGAGAAGAATCAGTTGAGATAGTTCAGGAAAATGACTATTATGCTGACATGAGACCCACTAAGCAGGTTAAAATTTACTCCATCATAAATTTGTATTCTTTAGCAACTTTCTTGAACTGATTTCACATGTTTCCCCTACATAATGTGTCTCAATCTCCCAGATTTGTTCAGTCCCACAGTAACCAACTTCATTTGGGCAACTGCCAAGTGGGCTAGTGTCAACACTGAGGGAGAGATGACTTTGAGGTAGTGAGTCTGTCCAGAGAGAGGCCTGGTTGCTATTTCAAGTGACCAGGCGAAGAAACAGTGCTGGAGCATCTCTGGGAGTTGGGCCAGGTAAATCAGAGAACACCAACCACTGTACCCCACAACCATTTGCAACCCTGACTTCAGGCAGAAGAAATCATGTGTAGATCCACCAGCAGGTGGAATGTGGGTTCTTGCCACGTCCATTCAGGGCTTATATCATAAAGCATTATGAAGTCAACAAAGTCTTCCTTTCCATCCTCTGCCCAACTTCCCTGTTTGATACTATTAGCATTTCAATCTTTCCTCCTCCCAACCAGTTCTTGCTTTCTGAGAACTCCCCTGGACCTTTGAGTAACCTCACGTATTGTTCTTCAGTGTCCTTCTTGTAACACTCTGGCCTCTGGTCCCAATGATTTAGCAGCAGCAGCTTCTTTCAAGTTATCACACTCCCTTCTGGCATAGCATCTTGCCTCTGGAACCCAGGGACTTAATTAAGAAACAAAGAAAAAGAGTATTTTACAGGGTTTGGAGAAAGGGAATGAAATATTTCCTGGTAGCATTTCAGACAACAGATAACCCATAATGCTGACTTGCTTGGAGCTTCAGATGGAAATTTGTGCTGTTTGTTTTCTCTCCCCACAGCTAGGATCAGCTCTAACATGACCCCAGGAATAGATGAGCAAAGCACAGATGCTAGATATCAGTATGGTGCTGAGAGTGTCCACTAATCCTTCTAGCATTGAAACTCTCGTCTCAGCCCTTGCCTAATTCAATGCTAAGACTGAAAAATATCCTGACACAGCCCAATGTCTACATTACAGAAAACTAATCTTTTTACTCATCAGAGTTACTCAATAACAAGGTGTAATAATTCTGCTCTGGTGGGTAGGGATTAGAGAAATCAATCATATGCTCAGGGACAGTTTATACTTTAGCAGAAAACCAATAATTTTAAAACATAGAACCTTAACCTTCTTGATCAGTGGCTATTGGGCCTGGATATAGGGAACTCCTTTAAGAGATTTTATAATTTAAAAGCAAAATATATATACACACCAATTACCCATATGTAGGTACAATAATGAAAATCCAAAGTGAAGATTGAAACATTTAAGGAGGATTTAATGTTAATTAGACTCAATTTTTAGAGAAAAAGAGGCTCACACATTTAAGTAAGGAATAAGTAAAGATTTGTACTCCAGCAGAAATTTCCTAAATACACCATTCTCTTCTAAGAGCAACTGCAGTGTTTCCCGAAGTGCCCATTAGAGGTGTCTCCTTTGGCCCACTTTCTCCTATACCCACCTCATCAGTAAAACTTTTGTCTGGTTCCTGTGCTTATGCCCCAGTGATGGATATGATCCAATTAGGTCTATTGGTAGGACTAAGTTCAAGATTCTATTGAAGAAATAAAAGAATTTGTTTTTTTTAATAATAATTTTTTATTATGTTATGTTAGTCACTATTCAGTACATCCTTAGTTTTTGATGTAGAGTTCCATGATTCATTGTTTGCATATAACACCCAGTGCACCATGCAGTATGTGTCCTCCTTAATACCCATCACCAGCCTATCAGAGGGGAGGGGGGTGGGGGATTGGGAAATAAAAGAATTTGATTTCCATTTCCCTTTTGTCACCCTAATCACTTTGTGTTTCCATTGCTTTGCATTTGCAGAGAAAATCTTCAGGGAAGGGGTTGTCATGTATCCTCGGAATTCACCCTCCTGGCACCCTCAATTATGTCATTGGCACCAGCAGGTAAGCAGGAAAGATCTCTTGTACATCCGTTAGCCTCCTTCAGAGATGGAGCTACACGTGTGTTAAGGTTGATGCTCTGCTTCATGTTTCATAGTAAGCATCCCTCCAGAGGGCTGCAGATTTCTTTAAGGCCCTGCAGGAGAGGTAAACAAAATAATCAGTAGGTGAGACTTTAATGTAAAAGGAGCTGCTCCATATAACATGTGCTCTTTTACTTGATTCAGGACAGTGTTGTTATTTTCAGCTATATCTGATAGACTTTTTTTTTTTTTTTTTTTTTTTGCCCAGTGAAGGGAGTCAAATACACTGAATTGTCTTTTAGCAGATGAATTCACCTTTCCTATAGGAAGGAGATTGAGTTTTTATTTCATTTTATTCTCTTTGTACCCCGATTAATCAATTGTTCTTCTTTCTAGTATTAAAAAGTAAGTCTCTGAGTCTCTATAAGATAAAGCATATACCTCTATACGAACCCATCCTACATCTACCCACCCATCGTATTTTACAATGTGAAAGATATTTTTTAGGCTTTGGGGGTATAGCAATGAGTAGGAGAGACATGAGTCCCATCTACATGGAGTTCCTGGTCTAGGTTGGGAGACATATATTAAGTAATGTATTACCCACGATGTTATTTAATCATGATTATGATAAAGATCGCAAGTGAAGAGAAACAGGTGCTGCAAGAGTGGATGATGGATTTAGTTCTGGGGGTGAGGGGAGACTGAGATAAAGAAAAGGCATTTATGAGCCTTGGAAAGTGGATGGTGATTGAGAAGGTGATATGAGGGGAGGTGGTGGGCTGGAAGAACATTCTAGGCAAAAGAAAAGGTGGCAAAGGACAGGAAATGGTAAGGGGCAGGGAGTTCTGTAGCAACTGAAGAGAAGCCTGATATCTGGAAAGCAGAAGAGGGAAATGGGAGTGGTGGGGAGTCTGAACCTGGAGCACTCTCCAGGGGTCAGATCAGGCCAGGCCTGGCCTTGTTGGTTTCATTCAAGACACTGGTATTTTCTTCTTTTTCTAATTGTAAAAGAACTTATTACACCTAGATCATGGGTTGTTAATGTTTTATAGGGGTGTGTGAATACACTAAGATGAGTACAGATTTTCAGTTCCTGCAGGCTTCTCTGCTCTTGGTCAGTTACCACTCTCTGATCCACACATTTATGTCCCTGGACCCTGTAAGCATCTAAGTTTGTATCTCTGGGTGAGATGATCAGAGAGTCCCTCCCAGCACATAAATTCTAAAGCATGATAAGGCTCTGCAGGGGATACAAGGACATACGACACACAGCACTGGTTTTCAAAGCTTGACATTTAGTAGGGCAGCAAGGCATTTTCACTAAGAAGTATCTAGAAGGCAGTAGGTACGCGGTAAGAATTATTTCTTATCATTGCATTGTTGATGTTGTTCCCTGAAGAGTCTCATGTCCGTACTGGGTATACAGATGCCCTTTAATAATAGTTGCTGAGTAAATGATTCACAAGGCAGTGACAGTCTGGGGACGAGCAGGGAGGGGAAATAAGAGCTGTGAGTTGAAAGTCTCTGTAATTACCTGACAATATCTCCAAATGCTTCCAACGGGGGCTTAGTCACATACAGCAATCCATGCTTGGCACACAGTGACCTCACCAGGGGTGCCACCTTGTGATAATTATGGCGTGGCATTGTGGGAAACAGACTAGGGAAACAGAGACAGGAAATACAAAACTTAGATCAAAAGAGCAACCTGAAGGGGTTTTCTTTCCCCTATTACTAGATAAAACTCTATTAGCAATGCAGACCCAACCTCAACATTGTACAGTACTTCTGTTCTAAGAAGTTCAAGAACTCTTGTCAAAACGCTCTACTCTTATCTCTTAATGCTCTGCAAGCCCTGTGGGTGGCAAATGTTTGGGAAGACCTAAGAGAATTACCTCTATCAAATATATTTATTTTTGGCCAGGTCAAATGAAAATAGAGGGTTTTCTACCATTTTGAATTACCTAGAGAGCTGGAGATAACCACCTCCCCCACCACGTTTCTGTCTCGCTGTATATACATTAAATTCCTGCAAAATGAGTATGTTGAGTATTCAGTAAGTTTTAGTCAAGGTATGTGGGGGAAAGTTCTAGGATAGGAATAAGAAGTGAGGAGAGATGGGTTTTACCCAAGGCTTTCACTCATCAGCCAGATGAACTTCTTGGCCTTTAACCTTCTCTTTGATAAAATATGAATAATAATCTTCACTGTTCTGCTGAAATTTTAAAGATTTTATTTATTTATTTATTTATTTATTTATTTATTTATTTATTTATTTATATATTAATTTATTTTAGATAAATAGGCCATGGAGGGGAGAGAGAGAGAGAGAGAAAGAGAGAATCTCCAGCTGACTCTGGGCTGAGCGCAGAGCCCAGCGTGACACTTGATCCCACACTGCTGAGATCATGACCTGAGCCCAAATCAAATCAGATGTCTAACCGACTGAGCCACCCAGGTGGCCCCTGCTGAGATTTTAAAGGACTAACAGGAAAAAAAGGATGAGAAAATCCCATAAGTAGTTATAAGATCTTTTTCCTTTTCTGACTATCACAGATATGGCTTAGACAAAAAGGATGTGGAAAGTCTCTTCCCTGAATATTCTGGAGAGGCTGACTTTCAAAGTACTATCATTTTCTCTTTCTTTAGTGCATGTCCACCTAACTGCCCATTGGTAAAGTATTTTCAGGTATCATTTGGAAATTGCAGCAGGAACTGGATTTCATTGTTGATTATTTCATAACCTTGGCTCTAAAGATACAGATTGATATTAATATTAAATCTTAATTAAATTTCAACACAAGTACTATGATTTTTCTTGGGTTTTGCCAACAAACCACATGCAAAAAAAAAACCAAAAAGAAAAAAACAAAAAAACACCACCACCAACAACAAAAAACCCAATCACCAATTCCTAAGTCTTTGGGAATCTAGAAACCAAGTCATTGATATATTTTTCAAGATTCGCTCCATTTACTCACAATTGTTACGCCTTTTTTTCTTTCTTCCCTTCCTTACCATTAATGTTTATAGAAAGATAGCAGCCTTTAAAGAATTCTGGTTCATTTTTTCCCTCTAAAATCTTGAGTGTAGGGCTTTGCTCTGGACTGTATGGGGGAGTTTGCCTTTTACCATGGACTGTTTTTTTACTCACTGGTGCTCGATTTGGAAGTTCTGGTGCCCAGTGAACCAGTCATTAAAAAAGGACTGTTCAATATTACACGTGGCCAAGACCTGCAAAGAAAAAGCTTATATTAGATGTAAATGAGTTGAAGTGTCAATCAAAGAAATGTTTATTTATTCCTTTAATAATTCAATTGTTCAACAAGTACCTATTTTATGTAAGAAACTATGAGGGATAAAAAAGATACACAGTGCAAGATCTCAAGGAGCTTATGATTTAAAAAGGTAATAAGACATTTTGCTAAGAAGTTTATACAAGACAATAGATATGAAGAAGTATATGGGACCTTAGGGGGCTAAATCACCATCAGCCTTCGGATACAGAGGGCTAAGTTGTCATGAATGAGGACTCTGGAAGAGGGAAGTGGGATCGTAGGATTTTAGATTGTAGAGGTTAGAATACCATTTCCATAGAGTACACTGGAAGGACTTCTAGAGGGGAAGTAAGGCGTTCAATTGTTCCAGCCACACGTTCTGGGCATAGAAGTGTATTTCAGTGTAAGTGGTTTCCTTTGTAATCTAACATATTTTATTTGATGAATTTAAAACCCTTGCCCTAGGGAGGGGTTCACGGGCTTCTCCAGACTACCAAGATCAAGAACTCGCAGGAGTGTCATTTTAGTCGATGCCTTTCTACGGTTTAATTCTAGTCGGGGTTGTTGCCATTTCGAATGTTGTTTTTGTGGTGGTTCTATTGTCAGTGCTTCTCAAAGTGTGCTTCAGCATAACTTTGGGTTCTCTACGATCCTTTCAGGAGATCTGCGAGGTCAAAACTATTTCCAGAATACTTCTAAGATAGAATTTGCCTTTTTCATTTTCAATCTCTCATGCTTGTACAGCGGATTTTTTTCCCCCCAGAGGCTTCTAAACATAGGATGGCATCATCAGTCTGATGTTTAACGTGTATTAATTTTTTTTTGTTATTTAAGGTTAATTGATAAATAAAGGTTTTAAAATTCTGTTTTAATTTCAAATGTAGTAATTGTCAGTGGATATAACCTACATAAACAAAAGCTCTTTGAGGTTCTCAGTAACTTCTGAGAATAAAAGGGGGTTCTGTGGCCAAAAAGTTTGAGAACTAATACTCCATGCTCTAATTGAAGGTCCACTGAATTTGGGAATGAGCTTAGAGAACAAAGTGATATAATGACAGGATTCTCCAGTTAATCATGGCACTGCTAGTGGAAAGCTTAGGAGGCTGGGGTATTCTGTGCTGATCAGAACTCTGTCAATCATTAACAGGATGCTCAGGGAACATGCCATGTCTCCTCTCTGGGCCTTTCTATCTTTACAAAGAAATGAAGTAAATTCCAGGGTCCTTCTAGATGTAAAATTCATTTGGTAATTCTAGGAACTCAGATTCACTTGAAAGGCTGTGTTGTGTGGGGGATGGGTCAGCAAACTTTTTCTATAACGTGCAAGGCAATAAATATTTAATTCTCTGTCATAGTTACTCAGTTTTGCCGTTGTAGCATGAAGGCAGGCGTAGATAATATGTAAATGTACAAGCATCGCTGTATCCTAATAAAATTTTATTTATGTAAATAGGCAAAGGGCTGAATTTGGCCCTTGGACTATAGTTTACTGACCCTTAGTTTAGAGCAAAGACTTTGAAATCAGATTGCCTATGTTTAAAACCTGCTTTCATTGCTGGTGGGAACGCAAAATGGTGCAGTCACTTTGGAGGACAGTTTGACAGATTCTTACAAAGCTTAACATAGTCTGAAGATATGATCCAGAAATCCTTGGTATTTACCCAAAAGAGTTGAAGACTTCTGTGTGTTCAAAACCTGTATACTAGTGTTTATAGCAGCTTTATCCATAGTTGGGAAAAGCTGGAAGCAACTAAGATGTCCTTTAAGAGGGGAATGGATAAACAGAGGTTCACCGATACAATGGAATATTATCCAGTGATGAAAATAAATTAGTTGTCAAATTGAGGAATGTACCCTCTATCCCTACACTCTGAAGTGTTTTAATCAGGAAAGGATGCTGTATTTTGTCAAATGCTTTTTCTGCATCAATTGAGAGGATCATATGGTTCTTGACCCTTTTCTTGTTGTTATGATCTATCACACGGATCGATTTGCGAATGTTGAACCACCCTTGCATCCCAGGGATGAATCCCACTTGGTCATGATGGATAATCCTTTTAATGTACTGTTGAATCCTATTAGCTAGGATCTTGTTGAGAATTTTGGCGTCCATATTCATCAGGGATATTGGTCTGTAATTCTCCTTTTTGATGGCATCTTTGCCTGGTTTGGGGATCAAGGTAATACTGGCCTCATAAAATGAGTTTGGTAGTTTTCCTTCTGTTTCTATTTTTTGAAACAGTTTCAGGAGAATAGGTATTATTTCTTCTTTGAATGTTTGGCAGAATTCCTTGGGGAATCCATCAGGCCCTGGACTCTTGTTTTTTGGGAAGTTTTTGATCACTGCTTCAATCTCTTCATAATTAATCGGTCTGTTTAAAAAATCAATTTCTTCCTGTTTCAGTCTTGGTAGTTTATAGGTTTCCAGGAAGGCATCCATTTCTTCCAGGTTGGCATAAAGCTGTTGATAAAAGTTTCTAATGATCCTTCTTATTTCATTGGTGTTGGTTGTAACCTCTCCCCTTTCATTCGTAATTTTATTAATTTGGGTCCTTTCTCTATTCTTTTGAATAAGTCTTGCCGGTGGCTTATCGATCTTATTTATTCTTTCAAAGAACCAGCTTCTAGTTCTGTTGATCTGCTCCACTGTGCTCCTGGTTTCTAATTCATTGATCTCCGCTCTAATCTTGATCAACTGCTTTCTCGTGCATGGGTTAGGCCTGTTCTTCTGTTCCAGCTCCAGCTTCTTGAGGTGAGAATATAAAAACTGCATTTTAGATTTTTCTATTCTTTTGAGTGAGGCTTGGATGGCTATGTATTTTCCCCTTAGGACTGCCTTTGCAGTGTCCCATAGGCTTTGGACCATTGTGTTTTCATTGTCGTTGGTCTCCATAAATTGTTTAAATTGATTTTTAATTTCCTGGTTTACCCAATCATTCTTGAGCAGGATGGTTCTTAGTCTCCAAGTGTTTGAGTTTCTTCCAAATTTTTCCTTGTGATTGAGTTCCAATTTCAAAGCATTGTGGCCTGAGAAAACCATCTATGAAAAGCCTACAGCAAATATCATTCTCAATGGGGAAAATCTGGAAGCCTTTCCCTTAAGATCAGGAACATGACAAGGATGCCCACTCTCGCCATTATTATTGAACATAGTACTAAAAGTCCTTGCAACAGCAATCAGACAAAAAGGGATCAAAGGTATTCAAATTGGCAAAGAAGAAGTCAAAATGTCTATCTTCACAGATGACGATACTCTATATGGAAAACCCAAAAGACTCCACCCCCAAATTACTAGAACTCATAGAGCAATTCAATAATGTGGCAGGATACAAAATCAATGCTCAGAAATCAGTTGCATTTCTATACACGAACAATGAGACTGAAGAAAGAGAAATTAGGGAATCCATTGCATTTACAATAGCACCAAAAATCATATGTTATCTTGGAATTAACTTAACCAGAGATGTAAAGGATCTATAGTCTGGAAACTACAAATCACTCTTGAAAGACATTGAAGAAGACACAAAAAGATGGAAAAATACTCCATGCTCATGGATCGGAAGAATTAACATAGTTAAAATGTCCGTGCTACCCAGAGCAATCTCCATTTTCAATGCCATCCCAATCAAAATACCAATGACATTTTTCAAAGAACTGGAACAAATAGTCCTTAAATTTGTATGGAACCAGAAAAGGCCCCAAATCACCAAGGAATTGTTGAAAAGGAAAAACAAAGCTGGGGGCATCACGTTGCCGGATTTCAAGCTATACTACAAAGCTGTGATCACAAAGACAGCATGGTACTGGCACAAAAACAGACACATAGACCAGTGGAACAGAATAGAGAACCCAGAAATGGACCCTTGGCTCTTTGGGCAACTGATCTTTGACAAAACAGGAAAAAACATCCAGCGGAAAAAAGACAGTCTCTTCAATAAATGGTGCTGGGAAAATTGGACAGCTACATGCAAAAGAATGAAACTTAACCACTCTCTCACACCATACACAAAGATAAACTCCAAATGGATGAAAGACCTCGATGTGAGACAGGAATCCATCAAAATCATGGAGGAGAACATAGGCTGCAACCTCTTTGACATTGGCCACAGCAACTTTTTTCATGACACGTCTCCAAAGGCAAGAGAAACAAAAGAAAAAATGAACTTGTGGGACTTCATCAAGATAAAAATCTTCTGCACAGCCAAGAAAACAGTCAAAAAAACTAAGAGGCAGCCCACGGAATGGGAGAAGATATTTGCAAATGACACTACAGATAAAAGACTGGTATCCAAGATCTACAAAGAACTTCTCAAACTCAATACATGAGAAACAAATAATCAAATAAAAAAATGGGCGGAAGATATGAAGAGATACTTTTCTAACGAAGACATACAAACGGCTAACAGACACATGAAAAAATGTTCAAAATCATTAGCCATCAGGGAAATTCAAATCAAAACCACATTGAGATACCACCTTACGCCAGTTAGAATGGCAAAAATGGACAAGGCAGGAAACAACAAATGTTGGAAAGGATGTGGAGAAAGAGGATCCCTCCTACATTGTTGGTGGGAATGCAAGTTGGACAGCCACTTTGGAAAACAGTGTGGAGTCCCTTGAAAAGTTAAAAATTGTGCTACCCTATGATCCAGCAATTGCACTACTGGGTATTTACCCCAAAGATACAGACGTAGTGAAGAGAAGGGCCATATGCACCCCAATGTTCATAGCAGCATTGTCCATAGTAGCTAAATCGTGGAAGGAGAGGAGATGCCCTTCAACAGATGAATGGATTAGAAGATGTGGTCATATATACAATGGAATATTACTCAGCCATCAAAAGAACGATTTCTCAACATTTGCAGCAACATGGATGGGACTGGAGGAGATAATGCTAAGCGAAATAAGTGAAGCAGAGAAAGACAATTATCATATGGTTTCATCATTTATGGAACATAAGAGGTAGGAGGATTGGTAGGAGAAGAAAGGGAAGAAGAAAGAGGGGGTAAACAGAAGGGGAAATGAACCATGAGAGACTATGGACTCTGGGAAATAAACTGAGGGCTTCAGAGGGGCGGGGAGTGGGGGAATGGGTTAGGCTGGTGATGGGTAGTAAGGAGGGCACATATTGCATAGTGCACTGGGTGTTATACGGAACTAATGAATCATCGAACTTTACATCAAAAACTAGGGATGTACTGTATGGTGACTAACATAATAAAAAATTATTATAAAAATATAAAATAAATTAGTTGTCAAGTCATGAAAGGACATGGAAGAAACATAAATTATTTTTTTTGTTAATATTGCCAATAATATTGCTAAGTGAATAAAGTCAGTTGTAAAATGTAAAGAAAAATAAAAATAAAAAATAAAACCTGCTTTCTACCACTGACTAGCTGTGTGATCTTACACAAGTTACTCAACTTCTTCATGTCTTCCGTGAAGTGGTAATAATCATAGCACATGTATCATGTGGTTACATGCAAAACAGTGGACAGTGCCTGGCCCCTAGTAAGCATTCCATAAGTATAAAGTATTATTATTTGAGGTAACCAGACTCTAAATCAGTAGGGTCTCAAGGATCTTCTCCTAGGATCTCCACTTTACCTGGGTGCTGAACCAGTCCTTCTTCTCCTCCTCTGTGCTCATTTTCATTGGTATATGGCTCATTTGGACAATATATGTCATCCAGGGACTTTCAAGAAACCTTTCAGAGAATAAAAGGAGAAAGTGAGGACTCCTTGGGGTGTTTCAGTTCCTGTCACCGGGCTTTACAACTTCTGGCAGATCTGGCTGAGCATTGGAAGAAATGGAAGGGAATCAAAGATTCCAGTAAAATGGTGGTCCTTTGTTTTCCTCTTCGGGGGCCCTTTATATATAGAGTGATGACACGCTAGACTTTGGTACATGACCAATCTTGCAGCCTAATGTATGGTAGCAGTGACCCCAAAGTTCACTGCAGCATTGGCCCAAGGATCAAAAGATACCCAGGACATAAGCAAAGTGGTTGACAACTTTGGCTTTGTCATCAGGATAGAACTGGATTCAAGTTCTGATTTGGCACTGCCACTGGCCCTTACTTGCTCTATAACCTTGACAAACAACTTAATCTCTCTGAGCTTCAGCTCTCTTAGCAGAAAAATGAAGATGATGCTATCTACATCACAGGAATGTGCAAGATAATGCAGATAAATCCTTTATCCAAGTGCCTGATGCATAGTAGCTGTAAATATCCTTATTATTATGTAGGGTTTAGAGTAATAATGTGAAAGAATGGGTGAGGAATAAATTGAAGAGTTGAAGAGAACTCTTTAGTCATTTTGGTTTTGGGAAAATCTGTAGTCATAAAGTAACCATTAAAAATTCCTGTCCTTCCGTTACTTTTGGCAAGGATTATGGTGTCCAGCTGGATTACAATTCTAAAGAACTTGGGGATCAGATGGAATTCTGCAATTGGGAATTAAACATGTGGAAAGAAAATGACAAGATCGGGCAAATTCTTTTTCCAAGGAACTTTTCTTATTCAACTATTTCAACTTCTTTTAAAAAATATGTTCATGGAAATGTCTCAGTTACAGAGAATGGGGCCTGCTGTTCCAATCTTCTGCTAATCACAAACAGCTCAGATAAGGAAGGTAAGAGGATCATTTAGGTCATGCAGATAAAAGAATATTCTTGCTTTCTTACTTGACCATGAATATGAGCAATATGGTTCCAAAGATTCCATAAAAAGGGCCTAACATGATGAAATGGCGGATGTAAAAGCTGCTGACCCAAGCAATGTCCTGCAGAGAGAATGATTGACAGTTAAATGCCCTGGACACAATTTCATTTTCCCTTCATTAGGCTAGGGCTAAGTCTTATGCCTTATTAGTCAAGGAAGCTACATCTGGAAGGGACTAAACATTTTCATGTCCCCTTTTCTATCTGATCTACCTTCAGAGGATGAGTCAAGTTACTCACCTCCCAAAATCTTCGGATGTACATCGATCGCATGGATTTCAGGTTGACAAGTAGAGGCCCAAAGAGGGGCATCATAACTGAAAAAGAACAACAGTAAAAAAAATATGGTGAGTAAATGAGTAGAATGTGACCCCAGTGTAAATAAGCAGGAGTCTACCTCCTTAACATGTCACTCCTGGAATGTTGCCCCTGAGAAGCGATGCAAAGTGGAGATCCACAGCCATATCCTAGACTCCATGGGGCTCTTTGAGTCTCTGAGGCTGAAACAAGAATTTGGTTCAAGTTCCCTCAAGAAAACTAAGGAAGCTTTGAAAATTTGAGTCATTCTTGATAGAGGCATTCTAGAAAAGCTTCTGCTCTGAACTTTCATGCTTTCTCAAGGTTCATGGAATCCTTCAGTCCATGACAATCCTTAGGATTGGGCCCTGTCACAATATGTCAAGGTAGCAGAAATACAGAAGCAATACTCATTTTCTGACCAGATGGTTATTTACCTGCTTCTCCCCCAGGACCAGTGGGGAGAAGGAAAAGGACACAGTGAAACAGCTCCCAAGGACAGAGAGTTTTGTGAGATGGGCATTCTGCAGTGGATCCACTCCATCCATTTATTTCTCATGAGCTAAGGTCATATTGCAGCACTATAGACAGGGAAGAAGGCTCAGAAAAGAAATTCCAACAGCTCTTTTTCTTATGGGAACACACCTCTGTTTAGGTTCAAGATCAGCTACCTTTCAAAATGGGGCACTGATGTCCTCACTCCTCTTTTTGCTCATGCAGGGGAAGGAGAGCGTGACTATCATGGGATGGGGCTGCAGAATTCCAGCAGTGGAAGGGGCAGCAGTGGGAATTGGCCCTCATATCTCAAAAAATGGGATCACAGGCCATCCTGGTCAGGCATGTTACAGATGACTACTGGTGCCTAACATTCGGGCAAATCAGATAATCTGCAAGAGTTTCTCAATCTGGCATTTTGGGCCAGGTAATACCTTATTGTTAAGGGCTATCCTGTGTATTGTAGGATGTTTAACAGAACCACTGGCTTCTACCTACTAGGTGCCAGTTCCATCCCTGTCTCTAGACATTTTTGTCTATGTCCCATTGGGATAACATTACTTCTGGTAGAGAACCACTGATCTACAGGAAATGTTTGGGACCTTCCCTGATTTTGTCTTATTTCTCAAATGTGTAAGCATTTTTTAGATGAGCATATTTTGGGGTTCCATGAAAACTTTCTTTGTGAGCTGACATGAGTTTGATTTTGGTTAAGAACAAAGCATTTTTAATTCTTTCAAAGAACAAGCTCCTAGTTTTGTTGCTCTGTTCTACTGTTTTTTGTTTTTTGATTTCTATATCATTGATTTCTGCTCTAATCTTTATTATTTCTCTTCTCCTGCTGGATTTAGGCTTTATTTGATGTTCTTTTTCCAGCTCCTTCAGGTGTAAGGTTAGGTTGTGTATTTGAGAACTTTCTTGTTTGTAGAGGAAGTCCTATATTGCTACACTTGCCTGTTAGGACCACCTTTGCTGTATCCCAAAGATTCTGAACTGTTGTGTTTTCCTTTTCGTTTGTTTCCATGTACTTTTAAAATTCATCTTTAATTTCCTTGTTGACCCATTCATTCTTTAGTAAGATGCTCTTTAACCTCCGCATATTTGTATTCCTTCCAAATCTTTTCTTGTGATTGAAATCAAGAATGAATCCCATTTACAGTTGCATCAAAACCCATAAGATACCTAGGAACAAACCTAACCAAAGAGGCAAAGGATCTGTACTCTGAAAACTATAGAACACTTAAGAAAGAAATTGAGGAAGATACAAAGAAATGGAAAAACATTCCATGCTCATGGATTGGAAGAACAAATACTGTTAAAATGTTTATGCTACCCAGAACAATCTTCACATTCAACGCAATCTGTATCAAAATGCCATCGACATTGTTCACAGAGCAGGAACAAATAATCCTAAAATTTGTGTGGAGCCAGAAGAGACCCCGAATAGCCAGAGGAATGTTGAAAAAGAATACCAAAGCTGGTGGCATCACAATGCCAGACTTCAAGCTCTATGACAAAGCTATAATCATCAAGACAGTATGGTACTGGCACAAAAACAGACACATAGATCACAGAACAGAATAGAGAGTCCAGAAATGGACCCTCGACTCTATGGTCAACTAATTTTTGACAAAGCAGGGTAGAATATCCAATGGAAAAAGGACAGTCTCTTCAATAAATGGTGCTGGGAAAATTGGACAGCCACATGTAGAAGAATGAAATTGGATCATTTTTTTACACCATACACAGAGATAAACTCAAAATGGATGAAAGACCTAAATATGAGACAGGAATCCATCAAAATCCTAGGGGAGAACACAGGCAGCAACTTTTTCGACCTCGGCCATAACAGTTTCTTGCTAGACATGTCTCCAAAGGCAAGGGAAACTAGGCAAAAATGAACTATTGGGACTTCATCAAGATAAAACACTTTTTACAGCAAAGGAAATAGTAAAACTAAAAGGCAACCTACAGAATGGGAGAAGATATTTGCAAATGACATACCAGATAAAGGCCTACTATTAAAGATCTATAAAGAACTTATCAAACTCAATACCTAAAAAACAATCCAGTCAAGAAATGGGCAGAAGACATGAACAGACACTTCTCCAAAGAAGACATCCAAATGGCCAACAGACACATGAAAAAATGTTCCACATCACTTGGCATCAGAGAAATACAAATCAAAACCACAATGAGATACCACATCACACAAGTCAGAATGGCTAAAATTAACAACTCAGGAAACAACAAATGTTGGCAAGGATGCAGAGAAAGAGGAACCCTCTTACACTGTTGATGGGAATGCAAGCTGGTACCCCCCCACTCTGGAAAACAGTATGGAGGTTCCCCAAGAAGTTAAAAATAGATCTTCTCTGTGACCAGCAATTGCACTACTGGGTATTTACACCAAAGAGACAAATGTAGTGATCCGAAGGGGCACCTGCACCCCAATGTTTTTAGCAGCAATGTCCATAATAGCCAAACTATGGAAAGAGCCCAGATGTCCAGTGACAGATGAATGGATAAAGAAGATATGATATACACAGAGACACACAGAGACACACCAATGGAATATTACTCAGCCATCAAAAAGAATGAACTCTTATAATTTGCCATGACATGGATGGAACTAGAGGTATTATGCTAAGTTAAATAAGTCATAGAAAGACAAATACTATGTGATTTCACTCATATGTCTAATTTAAGAAACAAAATGGATGAACATAGGTGAAGTGAAGAAAAAATACAATAAGATGAAAATTGGAAGGGAGGAAAACCATAAAAGACACAGAACTCTAGGAAACAAACTGAAGTTTGTTAGAGGACAGGTCATGGGGGGAAGGGGTATTTGGGTGAGGGCATTAAGGAGGGCACTTGATAAAATGAGCACTGTGTGTTATATGCAATTGACGAATCACTAAATTCTACCTCTGAAACTAAAAAAAAACCCAAAAAACAAACAAACAAAAAAAACCCAACCCAAAGCATTTTTGCTTATGATATTTTTTATCAGTATCAGAATTATTTAGCTCCCCTATTGTCTTTCAAGCCTGAACCCACGTTCAGATCTGTTATATATACATTTGTACATACATGTGATTTTCACTTATATTGGGAGAAAATGTCATAAAGGATTTCCAGTGACTTGTGTTTATGAAGTGGGAGTTTAAGCATTTGCAGGATTATTGAACTTCAAAAGTTGAATAGAAATGCCAGCTGGCACGTATTGCATGGTGCACTGGGTGTTATACGCAACTAATGAATCATCGAGCCTTACATCGGAAACCGGGGATGTACTGTATGGTGACTAACATAATATAATAAAAAATCATTAAAAAAAATGCCAGCTGTTCTCCACTGAGAAACTGAACAAAGTTCTATGTCTTAACAGTTACTATGCTCTTTTTGAAAGCTTCTCGATGTCAATGATACCAGCTTAGAAATAAAAAACCTTTTATCTTAAAAAATGCACTTTGAATGATGGAAGGTTTCCTTTGTGTTTTAAAGCATCTCTATAGTTGATTGTTCAAATATTGGCTTTCTGTAAAAAAATTATAATAATTTTAGGCCGTTTGTAGTAGAATATCAATAAATTTTGTCACTTGGACCATTTTAATTACTACCTTAAAAGTAAAATATATACTGACATATATCTACATGTCTCTGTCCACCGAAATATCTTCTGCAGCTTATGTAGGCCATGGGAGTAGCCATCTCTCTTTCACCCAGAAGCTTTACAGGTGCCTTTTATCCCTGAGACTCTACATTTCTGACTTTACATTGTTAATCCTTTGGCATTCTTTTCCTATCTCTTTTTCTTCCCTAACCAAATACCACTATTCCTTTCTTCTTGAAAGGTGTTTAGTCTTTCAAGGACGAGATTCGCAGATGCAAGATTCCTTGATTGGCACCCCGACTTCAATCTCTCTTGAAGCTTCTCATGAGATGCACATTAAAAATGTTTATTTGCTTTTCCTTTTACGAGTTGTGCCCCAGGGCCTGAAATAAGATCTGCTTTTCCCAGTCACAAGAAGACATGGGCTGATGGCTCTGTGAGAGCACTGCAGTCATGCCGTCTGCCTTGACAATGGCTTGCTTCAAAGACAGGGGATGATAAAGAAAGTGGCTCCAAGGAGACTCACCCAAGTAGAAATACAGGTGCTGCTTTTCATAGTCGATGTATTTGATTTTCTTCTTGCCATACTGAATGGAGAGAGAATAAAACTCAAATAAGAGACAAGACCTCTGGTCATTACATTCAAGGGCAATGCTGTGTGTGTGTGTGTGTGTGTGTGTGTGTGTGTGTGCATGTCTAAAATCTCTTATAGAAAGAGCCAACTGGTCAGAGTTTGTTGGCTGTCAAACTTAGGCACTAGAAGAGCTAGAACTGCAATCAGAGGAAATATTGAGGCATCTTTTTGTTTTAATCAAATGTGGGCAATTCCTGCATTTGACTATGGGGATTGTGATTAAAAGAAATTTCCTATGGAAGCCATTTTGAAACTTTTTGTCCTTATATGGAGTAGAGTGGTGATTGAAAAGGATATTTCTGATGAGTTTTTCTAGCTCATCTTAACTGTGGTGTTTAGAATTCTGCTTGAAACCCAGTCTTCATCTCCATCCATTCATCCGACAGATATTTATCAAATGGTCATGGGATAAAAGATATAGGCATGGCCCCTCTTATCTGTCCCATCTTTCCACCTTTATGTTCTCATCATGGCTCTCACACTGTGGTTTACTATTTCTAAGGCATAATGACATTACGTATATCTTTTTTGGAGGAGGGAGGGACAGTGAGAGGGAGAGGGAGAATCTTGAGCAGGTTCCATGCCCAGTACAGAGCCTGGAGTGGGGCTTGATCTCACAACCCTGAGATCATGATCCAAAATCAAGAGTCGGACGCTTAACTGATTGAGCTACGCAGGCGCCCCTACATATAATCTTAATACTGGAAATTTGATTCATTTTCTAGGAGTCTTCTTAGTTAATTTAGTCTGTGCTCAGCACACAAGGACAGCAAATACCCCGAGGGGAGGCATAAAGGTAATGGTTATATCTCCAGTACCTAGTAAACATGCAATAAATCACTATAATACAATAAATCTCTTTCTTTGAAAGAAAGAATGAATGAATGAAAATTTACATCTCTATATTTTTACTATAGTTCATTTGGTCACAAGACTATAGGCAGCATTTGATTTCTGCTCTCCCGCATTCTGTTGATATCTTCCCTCCTACATATAGGCTTCTTTTCCTATTTGTATAGTAGGGTTGACTCTTTCTTCTCTTACTGTCATAGATAAGAGGAAATATCATGGTGATGATGTTATAAGAGCTATTTGCAGTTACTCCCAAACCTCCAGATATTTAAGTAGTGGGAAACATGGAAACAAGAACAGGTGGAAAATTCCTGGGAGATGGCACACCTAGATGGAGGACTGATTTTGAGTATCACTCCAAAGGAGGGCTCTACATCTTCCAAACATGAGTATAGGTAGAAAAGTTGGCAGTAAAACGAGAAGGAAGGGAAAGTGGAGGGCTCTTCAGAAGTATTTTTTATGTAAAATAACTGAGTTTTAGAGTTTAAATAATTTTAAGCAATGACTTGGACAGTAGCTGTGAAATCATACCACATAGAACACTAAGGTCTAGGGACATGTCCCAAAAGCAGCTGTAAAACTTGGAGAGGTGACCTCCATCATTTGTAAAAAGGTAGCATGCGTATTGAACATAGCCCCACAGAGGGCAATTCTGGAGAGGGTCAGCCTGCCTTGTAAAATTCAGTAAGACAAATCCTTGCTCTATGCGGATGATTAGAGAAATCAGCGTCACACTTTTGGTGATGAGTATAGGAATCCACAACCATCAGAGAGGTCCAACTTGATTGTGGAGCCGTTGTCAAAAGCAACCGATTGAGGATCACAGCCAGAGACTTTTTTTTTTTTTTTTTTTTTAATCTAGTCAAGAGACTGGTTCTTAATTCGGCTGCAGAAGGTTGGGGCTTCCAAAGCTGGGAGAACTTACTTTCAAAAAGTTGCCCAATTTTTGTTTTATGTAGTGCCAAGTGCAGGCAGCAACTGACAGAGCGATACCCTTTTATTTTTAATAAAACTCCTATGGGGCGCCTGGGTGGCTCAGTCATTAAGCGTCTGCCTTCGGCTCAGGGCGTGATCCTGGAATCCTGGGTTCGAGCACCACATCAGGCTCCTCTGCTGGGAGCCTGCTTCTTCTTCTCCCACTCCCCCTGCTCGTATTCCCTCTCTCGCTGGCTTTCTCTCTTTGTCAAATAAATAAATAAAATCTTTAAACAAAACAAAACAAAAAACTCCTAAATTCTTTTAGGAAATAGCAGCCTCTAAGTACCTGACTTCCAGGTTCTATCATTTCCCTTGGAAGAGAAATACGTTTCTGTGATTATCCTTGTATCTCTTTGTTGAAGTAAGACTTTCTCCTAAAAAATTTGGTAAAAGTCCTTCACATGATGATTTTTAAGTTGAGGTTAAAAAAACAAATGGGGGGGGAATGGGATAGGCCGGTGATGAGTAGTAAGGAGGGCACGTATTGCATGGTGCACTGGGTGTTATACACAAGTAATAAATCATGGAACTTAAAAAAAAATAAATTAAAAAAAAAGAATAAATGGAAAAAAATAAAAACAAACAAACAAACAGCAACTGAGCAATTCTGGAATTGACTTTTCCCCTCCTTTTTCTATTGTTTAAGAAGTCCAAATTAGAGGTGAGATCTCTCAGTGTCTTATAAAAGCATTTGGGCTGTGGTTCATGTACAAATGAATCAAATAAACATGAACTAAAAATACCAGCATAGCTTTTTAAACTGAGCTAGAATTAGTTGAGATAACTAGTTTTTCAGATATTTGTGATTTAATGCTTACTGACTGTACTGACATGTTTTCTCTGAATGAATGTCTCCATATCCTCATTAAAGTTTGGAGAGTCATTGTCAACCTTAGTCATCTGGTTTCACTATTTAACATTATCTTGTGTTTCCTCAGAGGTAGTGATGGCCTGGGCAGGGATCTGTCTGTCACCAGGATTGCTCAAGCAGGGTGATATGGGTCATCATATTTCCTGTTGTAGGAGGTTGGCTGGATGTCCTTGAAGGTCATAGAATCACATGCTTTACATCTCCTTCTATTCATACAACCCCAGATTTGGTTATTTCACATCTGTGTCCTAGACTTAAAATAAGGGGATATGCTCTGAGAATGTGCTTGAAGTGGACCTCCTGCTTGATTTTTCCTGGACAAGACCATAGATGTTTCCAGAAACCACTTTCAGGAACATTTCTCACGTGCTTGGGAATTCTAAACATACCTTGACAGGTTGTATATCTCCAACCAGGAAAAGTGGGCCCACATTAATATCTGGGTCTTTGGGGTAGATGTTTGTTTTCACATGATGTTGGAAGTGTTCGTGATTCCACCATTTTGTTGATAGGCCCTAAGGAGAAGAGAGGTTTCATTAGAGGTGAGATTTCTCTCCTGAAATGTCCTCTTTCAGAGTTTTCTATATGCATCTCTAAAGTCAAAGTAAGATACCTGAGCTTCTTGAACTTGCCCCTGGGCCACAGACTGACTCATTGGACAAAGGCTTTCAAAACCAACAAACAAATAATTATGTGATCCGGGAACACAAATTCAGACTAAGGCAATTCCTGATCATGAAATTTCATAAAAACCTGCTGCAATGAAATGTTTTTCCATCCCTCTTTCTTTAGGGGGCGGGTCCTCATTTAAAAAAATTCTAAAGGTGGGTAGGGTGAGAGTATTCTTATTATACAAATAAAGAAAACTCAGCTCTTAAATTTTAATTAGCTCTGGGGGAACAATGGTGCTAGGAATCCTGCTTTAATGAGTATTTCAAAGAATCATGGATCTGAAATGATTTCTTAGGAGGACTTGGCTCAGATCATTGCATGTTCAGGCTTCAGTGCTCTCACATTAAAATAAATTAGAATAAAAATATTTGAATTGATGCCAAGCTCAAATCACCTCTGATTAGGTTGTTTGTGATTTTCTCTCTCTCAATGACAATCTGAAGGTCTTAATAGAGCTAAGATTTGAAAGTACATTGATGTGGTTTCATATCCTGGACGTACAAATACTGTTGTGTGGTTTGGGTAAATTTCACACTCTTTGAGGTTCTATTCTGTCTTCAGTAAATGTAATATAATGACATTTACCTCTATGAGTTGTTTGGGGAGACATGAGATGATGTATGTAGAATGTTGGCGTATTGAGATATTCAATTTCTCCTCTTTTCCCCTACTACATTAATTGCTACAGAAGAATAAAGAACATTTGTTTTTCATTGCATATTTGACCTCTCTCAGCAACTGGCCTATACGTGTTTCAGATCTTCACTGTTCAATACAGTAGCCATGAGCCACATGCTGGTTGTTGAGCACTTGAAGTATGAGCAGTCAAATTAAGATGGGCTGTATGTGTACAATATTAGATTTTGAGACTCAGGATGAAAAAAGGAGTGAAAATACCACATTAATGATTTTTCTATTGATTACATGTTGAAATGATAATATTTTGAATATGTATATGGGGTAATAAAGGTACCTTCTAAAATCTGGCTATTAGAAAATTTAAAATGATTAATGTCATTTTAATGTAGCTTGCATTATATTTATGTTGGACTATGCTGGTCTAGACACGGACATCCTCCGTAAAGGGGGATGGGCATGTTTGAAAATCTGCAAGTGTTAACATTGTCTTTCCATGGTCCTTGTTGCGGAGTCCTCTCTTAGCCAACTCCTCCTGACCCCATCCATCAGGAGAGATATTCTCTTCACCTCTAACACTCCCTACCATCCTTACAGTGAAATCTCTCTTCCTCCATCCCAGATCTCTCCCCTGAATCTCATGCTTGAAAGGGCAGTCACTTTCTAAACATTTCATTTTGGATGGCTCATAATATGTCAAACTCAATGTGTACTCATCAATTTTTATTCTCCCTTCTAGGGCTCCACTGCTCTCTGCACTTCTTCCATCAAACTGAGCTCACTCTTACAGCTGTGCATTGTCCTATTATTGATGCATTCATTATTTGTTTTGAAGTACATCCCACGCATCAGACACTGAGCCAAGCATTCGGAATATAAAGTCAGACATGATAAAATGGGGTTCCCACACTTATGAAACATACCATCTTAATGGGAGCAGTAAGCACACAAGGACACTGTGAATAGCAACGATTCACTTTGTTAATTAAATCTTTTGAGAGCCAACATTTTGGCCTCTTCCACCAGCTGGCTGTACCTTTGCAATCAATAACTATCTGTGGAAACTGGTAATAGGAGAGACAAGTCTTGATTCATGGTAGGTCGTGGAGCAGATCTTGACAGTTCAAGGTTCTGGAGCTTCGAACAGTGGTCAGAGAAATTATGGGTGTGATCTAAAGCAGCTGGCTCTACCTTCAGCCCTGGGTCTGGATGCCACAGTTACTGGAGCCAAGGGATAGACTGTTCCATGGGGAAGTGAAGATAATCAGCTGCATGCAAATAGGCTGCCCCATACCAAATGCCATCTAGAAACTACCCTGTCATTTCTCATTTCCAAGTGAGGTCCTTGCTTGGTGCAGTATAAGGAATCCAAGCCTTGGCCTGAAGCCATTTTTTGGCTTGAATTCAAATCCCTGCTCCCGGATGTGTGTGGCCTTGGGCAAAATCCTCATCTGTGAAATAGATAAGAAGAGGATTACAGGAAATAACATGCTTGACACTCCTACCCCCAAATTATTTTCAGATGTAGTCATGGAAACAGGATAGGCCAGATTTTCAAGGTAGGTCTTAGTATCAAATACTTTGTCCTTTTGTCCCTATAATATACTTGATTCTTACAGTTTTCAAACTGTGCATCCTGGGTGTTGGGGGAGGGGATTTGAAAGATATGTTACAGGGAGTCCATTTGGATTTTGGCTTGGCACAGAAGTCCAAAATGTGTGCAGATATTTGGCAGTGTGCTTTCAGAAGGGCTCTTTTATTGCAAAAACACTATGAAGACCAGACAGACAAATTTACTTAGTGCAGTGAGTGAAAAAAAATTTCAAAGAGAATCCCAATATCTGTGCTTTTCCAGGGGGAGGGTAAATTGACATGAGATCAAGTTTTGAAATTTAAAATTGTGATGTAAGTAAATGGTGAAAGGGTTGCTGCTTATATTATAGTTTTCTTTGTTACCTCCCTCCTGCCTGCCTTTCCTTCCCACAGACGGTTTTCTCTCCTGCACAGAGTGAAGCCTATATTCATTTTCCTCACGAATCACTGGTTTTGCTGCAAAAAGGCACAGTACACTTGATTTGCTTTTAGAGAGTTTCCCATTTACTTACTCCGTTCATGAGTCGTCAAGGTTATATTCATTTCAACTAGAGCAAAATTATTTCTGGCAACACAATTTACAGAGAGAGAGTGGTGTAAGAATTTGGGCCAATGGGAAAGCAGTGACTTTTTAAAAGCACCAACAAGGGTGGAGCTTGAAATATTACATATACTGGCACCAAGTCAACTGGCAATTATCTCCAGGGCACAAGTCCCCCTCTTCCCCTGACTTCCTCAAAACACAGAGAGTTGGAGACCTCGTTACCTAATTCTTACAAGGGCAGAAGAAACTGTCTTTGCTTTTATTCTGTGGTAAAGATTTCTGAGTGAATAAATACTTTTTCAAGTTAAATGAGACTGGTCACATAAAATGCCAATATATTATTCATTCTAACCATTCTGAGTAACAGACATAATTCTAATACAAATCTAGATCCGACTCTGTGTTATTTACTCTACTTAAACTTCGTTTGCTCAGCTGGAAAGAGGGTTGATAAGACTGTGATTTTAAGTATCTTCCAGTTCAACATGAAAACTTTGTTAAGGCAAAACAAATAGGCTCTGAGTCAGTGCTTATGAGTTTTTCCTAAAGTGACCTGGCTCAAATGCAAGATTTGGCTTAGTGGAAGGCTCAGAGGCACTTCGCCGCTTCTGGGCAAGAGTACATAAATAAATAGAGTCAATAAATCCTAGAATGTTGTAGAATAGCAGAGATGCAGTTTAAGTCCTAATACTAGAGATGAGAATACTGAGAGCCAGAGATAGACTATGACTCAGTCAAGATCACACAGGGAGTCTTATCTGAGCCAGGCTAGAACCCAGTCCTAGCAGTCCTGTACTGTTACCTCGGTTCACACATCCATCCATCCAGCCAGCCAGTCACTCAACAAATGCTACTGAAGGCCTATTATGCGCCAGGAACTCTGCTAGGTGCTGCATTGCGGTGGCACATAGGACAATGTGCCTGCCCTCCTGGAGATTATGTTTAGGTTGGGAGGGGAGACAAGATCAACTACCATCATCACCACTGCTTTTTCCAGCAGTCTGGGGTTTGCAATCCTTGACTTGAATGGTGCCATCTGACCTTTCTTGTCCATTCTCTTTCTCTTCACTTTTATCTATTCTATAGCCGTTCCTTTATTTCTTCATAGCTTATCCTTCCAAGACTAATCAGGCTTGCTGGATTCCTGTAGCTTCCCAGCACTAAATGTTCAGACGCCTTATATGAACACGTCCATTCATGATTTTACAGGGAACACCTTCGTTTATAAAAGCATGATCCTTCTCCGGTGAGGTGGTTTCTTAATGGGGTGCCAGGGATTGGGCCAAAGAGTTTATTAGGGTAAGAAAAGGTGTTGGAACTTCCTAAATAAAAATAAACCTTTCCTCATAAAAATTTAACTTCCTAATTTTAGCATCTATGTAGATATATATGTATGATGTCATATACATATTAGCTTATATATAGTATCTACATTGTTAGTATATTTACATTTATTTGCAAATCTATTTGTGCACACACATTTTTTACTGACATAAGTGCACAAACTTGGAAAGCACTGTATTAGGAAGTGATGTTTGAGAATCCCATCACACTCCCCGAACGTCCTGTACCTTGAGATGACTCATCAGAAATTTCTGCATCAAGTGGTTCCACTTGGGATTCGTAAACATGGAACAGTGTCCCGCGTCATGCTGCAGAAATGCACTCTGCATCTAGAAGAGAGAAGTTGTTGTTAGAGAAGTCGTGGGCAAGGTCAAGAAGAAATTAATAAATAAGCCTGCTTGTAGACTCAGGAGCCCTTTGGAGAGGAACGGTGGGAGATATCATCTGACCTCAAGCCACGGTCACTTTCTATTTGCCACATATTGCATTCTTTCCCACTTGTGTGCCTTTGTCCATGGGGTTTTTACAGCCTAGAACATTTTCTTTGCCACCATCAAAATCTTCCAGTGAGAAGTAGAAAGAGTATGGCCTTTGGAGTCAGGCAGATTTGGGGTCTCAACTCTTCTTCACCCACGTATGTGTTGCATGGATCTTGGCAAGATACTCAGTACCTCTGAACCTCAGCTTTTCATCTGATAGGAAGGGATAGTAATACCTTACTCATGGACCATTGGATAACTTAAATACCTACAAAGTGCCTGGCTTATGCTAAGCACCAAAAAAAATGTTTGTTTCCTTTCCAGTTTCCAAAAGAATTGCTTTTCAATGAAAGCAAGTTGACTTTTCATGAAAAGAAATTAACATAAAATTCTGGAATCCACACTGAAACCTTCCCCAGATATTCCAATGAGAATTAAATGCCTCTTTCTGCTCCAACAGCACACGCTTGCTCCTCTCCTTGGCATTAATGTCATTCTGTCATGTAGTATGTTTAGCAATTTGAATATCAATTCCCTACACTTGAAGACACTTTTCCCAAAGGCAGGAACCAGAAGCATTTCCTTTCATGTCTACAACACAGTGCTGCGCTCACAGAAGGCCACATTCGGAGATTCATACTTCACTCAACAAAGATTTATCGAGTGTTCTGCTATGTGCCAGTGTTATCATTTATGGTGGAATCCATACTTTTTTAAAAAAAATTAAATTCCAGTTAGTTAACATACAGTATAATATTAGTTTCGTGTGTACAATGTAGTGATTCAACACTTGCATGCAACCCCATAGTCCTTAGTCCCCGTGACCTATTTCACCTATTCCCTCAGCCCCTCCCCTCTGGTAACTGTCAGTGTGTTCTCTGTAGTTGAGAGTCTGTTCCTTGGCTTGCCTCTCTCTCTTTGTTGGTTGGAAGATGAATACAAGATAAAGGTGAGTGTCACATGGCTGAGAAAGGACTTCAGTTACTGAACTGGTATGGAGAGAATCGGATGAAAAGTAGCATGTGTCATAAATTGAATATTTCCTATGTGCCAGTCATGGTGCTAGGCATTTCACACATTAACTTGTTTAGTCCAGAATATTTCCATAAACAATTATTATCCCACTTTTACAGAAAAAAGAACTGGGGTCTGGCAAGATGTATCCAACACTGATGAGTAGCTTGGTACCAGTCTAAAGAGAGAAGGAAACATTTTAAGCCTTCCCTCTAAGCCCCTGCCTGAGCTTAGGCTACCTGCTTACCTGGGAAATTGTGAGAAGAAAGGAAATGAATATTGTCACAAGCCAGCCGTTGCCAAAATGCCACACTATTAGCCAAGCCAGGGTCTCCAAAATCAAGATATGAGCCAAGTGAAGGAAGAAGAACACCCAGTTGGCCTTGAACATGTTCATGGCCTCTAATGTTCTCCGCAATTCTTGGAAATCTTCCACCAACTGGGACTGAGAAATAAATATTCAGGGAAGGAATTAGTTCCCTCAGGAAACACAAATGAACACAATGAATAATCTATTTAATTAGCTTATTAATACCTTAATTTTAATGAATAGAAATTTATTGATATTAGCATGTTTAATTGGGCAAAATTAAAAACATAGAACCATGAACAAACAAAACCTTTTAAACCTTTTATGCGATAATATCTATACATATATATATTTTTTTCCTGGAAAAGAGAAAGATGAGTAGAGTTTTGTAAACTGTCCTCAAACTGTTTTGGAACTCAGAATTGGGTTTGTTTTGGGTGTGGGGGTGGTTATTGTGTCTAATAGTTGTCATTTATTTATTTATTTATTTATTTATTCCTTTATTTTTTTTTAAAGATTTTATTTATTTATTTGAGAGAGAGAGAGTGAGCGAGCACGAGCAGGGGGAGCAGCAGAGAGAGAGGGAGAAGCAAATTCCCCGCTGAGTAGGGAGCCCAGTGTAGGGCTTGATCCTGATCTAGGGACTTCAGGATCATGACGTGAGCTGAAGGCAGACGCTTAACTGACTGAGCCACCCAGGCGTCCCTAAAAGTTACCTTTTAAACCATCAGTATTGTTTCAGGTGTTGATTGATCTCTGATTATGCTGCAGAAAACTACATGGTCTGTATGGATACCCCGTACTTAGGGGTTTTACACAGCATTTTCTATGTCATCAGCAGTTTAATATGTGTGAAGGGCTCTTTCATTAAAGATGATGAACAGAAAGATACAGTTCACTTAGATTAGCTCAAAGGATGACTTTCCTGTGAGCTGCCTTGTTGGAGCCCCAGAAACAAAGCAGGATCTCTGGTGGCATTAGTGTGTGTCTGCTGCCATGTGTGGGGGTCCTGGTTCTGTGTCTGTGTAACAGGTGTACATGCATGCTTGTGTGTACAAGGCTAGTATTGGTTTACCAGCTTGCCAATCAGACCGGAGAATCAGTGCAAGGGCTAGGAAGAGGTATCTCTTAGCCTAGTAACTAATGGGGTTGAAACCAGGGCAGCTGACATAGTGACCAGTGTATAAGAAAGAAAGCAGGATTGTTCAGATACACAAAAGGAGAGACATCTGCATTATCAAACGAAAGAGCTATGAACAAAATTAAATTCACTGATTCAACTTTTAAAAGATCTGCTGCCTGGGTTCACCTCTCAAGCCGCCATCAATTTCGGAATTGGTAGCCATGTATAACCTTAAGAGGCCATCTCTTAGAATGCCTTCCAGTCCGGTCATCTTTTCCAAGCCATTTATTGTACAGAGTAGGGGGTCAGCAAGCCAAGAAGAGCAACTGCTCTGAAATCATCAGCAAGGCAGTGACAGATGCAAGACTTCAACCTATGCTACGTGACTCAAGTGTTGTGCTCACACTAATTGTCTTTATGCATATATCTGAGTATATATGTGTTATTTTACACACACACACACGAATATGTATATCTTTGCATCCATATAAATGTACTAAAGATATTTACAGCAGATCTTTCCCCCCAGAGACCAATACTCTTTTAGGTAATGAATGATTGTCTACAGCTCTCAACCATTAGTGGACTTGCTTTTCCTTCGAAAAAATTTTAGGAAAAACAAGCTTTGCATCACCTTCTGTTTTTAAACCGAGAGCCTCCTCTCTAAGTGATGGGGACATATCTGGAGGTTTGTCAATTGCTGGTGTCATCACTGAGTTCATGATAATGATAGTAGGAGAAGAAAGGGAAGAAGAAAGGGGGGTTAGACAGAAGGGGGAATGAACCATGAGAGACTGTGGACTCTGGGAAACAAACTGAGGGCTTCAGAGGGGAGGAGGGTGGGGGGATGGGATAGGCCGGTGATGGGTAGTAAGGAGGGCACGTATTGCATGGTGCACTGGGTGTTAATACGCAACTAATGAATCATCGAACTTTGCATCAGAAACCAGGGATGTACTGTATGGTGACTAACATAATATAATAAAAAATTATTATAAAAAAAATAAAATTTATCAAGCATTTGCTACGTTCCAGACACTGTGCTAACTTGAAATGCCTTTAACTCTTTCCATAATCCCCCAATATCTCCTAGGAGGTTGGTGCTACTGTTGTTGCTATTTTAAGAGAGGGAGACTGAGTCATGGAGAGGCTTGGTAACTGGCCTGAACCCATACAACCTATGACAGGGCTGGGCTGCGAGTCCAAGTGTGCTGCCACAGAGCCCTTGCTGCCACATGAGGGCTGTGTGTCCTGACACATAGCTGTGCAGAATGCACGTGGACCTGAGGGGTGATCGTAAGTGTTCGTCTGAGGTCTGCCCCAAACCAGTTCTGTGTCCTCAGATTCTGCCTCTTTCCTGGCGGGTTTGTGTCCTCATTTCTTAAAGCAGAAACATAATCCTTATTCTATCCTCTTCACAGTGACATATGGATCAGCACTTGGTACAAATTATTTCTGAAGAATTACACAGAATTATTTCTGAAGAAGAGTTTGTTTTAACAAAACAAATTATAAAAAAAGAAAAAAAAAAGAAATGCTCAATATTAGGTAAATCCCTTGAAGCTTTATGTAAAATCATCCTAGTGAATGTTTAATCTTACAGAGACCCTGTCCTTTGGAAGACAGTATTTCAGGTAGCCAAAGTATTAGAGAAAGAAAAGAGTGGCACCCTTCCTCGGGAATACCTAAGGGACGGGAACCAGAAAGAAGTGACTTGGAGTCCCGGTTCTTTGACCACAAACCGTGGGACTTCCAGAAAATAATTTTTTCTCCCTGGACTATAATTTCACCAAATTAAAAGTAGCTGTTGTTAGGATATATTCACATCTTTCATTCAAGAACTATTTATGGAGTCCCTACCACATGTCTGATCCTGTGTAGGTGGGTTCTTGAGGACACAGGGATAAGCAAAAAACACATATTCCCCACTCTCATGGAACTTACTTTAGCAGGAAACATTGCTACAGACATCACACAGTTACAAGCAGCCACTGGAAAAAAAATTGTGTGTGTACATTGCCTGCATGAAGTAGGTACTTTGAGACATGGAATTACTGTTTGTTGCAGGACCAAACATTTCATTCCTTTCTTACACAGATGTTTGAAGGTTCTGAGGGTCTAAGGAGGATGACATTGTTTCGAAATATGCAGAATCTACTCATTCATGCTATAGCAGGCTCACCTAGGCGTGACAGCTGGTCTCACAGAAAATGATCATTTCTTGGTTATATCAAGAAAGAGTCAACTGGCTCTTGTCCCCATCCCTCCACATGCTCCCTGGGTCCTGAGACCTCACTCACATTTTTGTTTCTCTCCTGGCTGGGCTCTTCCGGGGCAAGCTCTCCGATGAGCAGTGGATTAAGGTACAATTTTACAGTGTCAAGCTTCAGGTGCATGGCTCTGAAGACATCCTGTAAATCAGAGAGAATTGTTGACGCTTACGAGACACACACCTGCCCACAGAATAGTCCTATTCCTTACCTCATTCTGCGCCCATCTTGGGAATCAGTAGACTCTGTTACAGAGGATTTCTTCTAACTCCAGGAGGATGTTTCAAGTCGAATAATCAAAACTGCCCTTGGAAATCCCCTATGAAAGCCTCACGCTGGAGATCCATGTACTTAATGCACTGTTTCATGAGGCAAGCCCAACACAGCCAGGACATTCCTAAGCACTGAAAGAGATCACTATTTTGTTGAGCACCAGAAGTAGTTGGCTTGAGTTAATGAACCATGGTGAGTCTTTAGAGCCCAACATCAAGCTTGGTGGAGTTGCTCACATTATCTGAGGCATGGAATAACCGCGACTAGTTATGAAAATCCCATCTCCCATCAAATCTCCCTCTTGGTTCTTGGCCAAAGCCAGGAGGAATGAGGCCTTTGAACTGCATTATTTCTAAATAAGGACAGGTTAAAGTTGACAATGGTAGTGTAGGTCAAGTGCACAAGAGAGCGTGGGAACACAGCTCTGAGGTCTGGGTTGTCTAAAGTAGTACACCCTCGGCAGAGATCGGCACTGAGGGGGTCTCATCACTTTTTCTAAAAAAATGTTAAGACAATCTCTGCAAGGGCTTGTGACAGCCAGGCACAGAACAGAGGTGACCAGCTGTGTTTTTTCTCATCTCAGCTCCATGTTAATAGCACCTCATAGAGGCTGTGAGCAGCAGTGGTAGTTCTTATATCCTGCTTATATTTGGAAGTAAGCAATGTTCTCTTCCATCCCAGGGATTTAAACAGTCTTGGGGGAAGGAAAATTCTCCAAGAGGTAGATGTTAGACTTTCTGCTATTGTGGCTTTGGGGACAAGTGTGATTAAAAATGAGGAAATATAACCAAGATCGTAACTCGAATACATGGAAGCCTTACACATAACTCTAAAGCACTGGTGTTCCAGAGTATTCTCTAAGAAAGTGGACCCCGGAGTGGCATTCCTACATCTAAATTCTGGTTTCTACTTACTATCCGTGTAATTGTGGACAAGTCTCTTCACCTGTCTTTATTTCGATTTTCTCTGACATAAGTGTGATGATAATACCCCACCAATTCATAAAGTTATTGTAGGGAGTAAACGAATCAACTAGAATCCAATTGGCATATCGTAAATTCTCAATACAAATTAGCCATCTTTCTTGTATGTATGCTTCTAGTGCTAAGAACTTACTACCTACCTTCTCTTCAATACAGCAATTCATAGATTTTCTTTATATATTCCAATGCCTAATGTGGTATGAGCTCTGGCTCATTATAAATAAATGTATTATTTAAATACATACAAGCCTAATTATTAGAAGGCATTTATATAATGAATGACATTAATTAGAAGGGTATAATATCAACTCTTTAGACTTCCTTCACCTAAGGGTCTCTAGATTCAATGATGTAGAAAGGGCTTTGTGTTTGCTAGAACCAGTCCAGGCTCTACTGTCCATTCTGTTTCTGCATACTTCCTTTGACCCCCTTGGGAAATGCTACACTGTATGATTTCAAACGTGTTTCTTTCTTTCTTTTTTTTTCCCAAAGATTTTATTTATTTATTTATTTGACAGAGAGAGACAGCCAGCGAGAGAGGGAACACAAGCAGGGGGAGTGGGAGAGGAAGAAGCAGGCTCATAGCGGAGGAGCCTGATGTGGGGCTCGATCCCAGAATGCTGGGATCATGCCCTGAGCCGAAGGCAGACACTTAACGACTGCGCTACCCAGGCGCCCCTCAAACGTGTTTCATAACTGTCACATTCTTCAAGTCTAAAACTTAGTTCCCCCAAAGAGGAAGAGAGCTATTCAATGATTAAGAAGGTGATTAAAGTATTTTAAGATTGTCCGTAGTGAAAAATCATATTCTACGTGTGTAGGAGCAGATTAGGATAGAAAACATTCTGATGGATCAAGGTAAGAGTGTAGAAGAAAGGTAAGCCATTGACATTTCATTTTACTTTGAGCAGTCATGCAGAGTCCTGGAACAGTGTGCTGATAATAATGTTCTTCTGCGTTCATTGTTTTTTTTCTGATTCCCAGCAAGATTTGCAGGTAATACTGTGATAATAGATCCTGAAAACCTACGGAGTTTTCCAGAATAGTAGGCATTGTCCTGCTATGTGGAAGTCTTTTTGTTGTACTGATGAGCAGTAAAACAAAGGAGTTTAGGTAGTCTTAGAATATTCAATTTAAAAGAATTTCTTAATAGAGGCTGGATATTGTGTAAGTCATGAAATCATATTTTTGAAAGATCTGTAAAAATAGGCTATGTTATTAACACTCTTGGGCAAGTATAATCCTGCTAAAGGATATAAGGGTAATAATATAATCCCGCTAAAGGAGAGCAGGTAAAAGGAAGGGGAGACGGGATAGTGCCAACGTCTGTTGAATGTATCCTGTGTACAAGGCACTCTATGGGCCAACTCATAATCAACATCTTAGTTCCGTGAGGCTCCCTCTCTTCTGATGTAAAATTAAAGACACCAAGTCTCAGAGGAGAGAAGCATCTTGTCCACAATGCCACAATAAATAGGTAAGTGGTAGAGCCGGGATTTGCACTAAAGGCTTCGTGACTTTAAAGCCATGAAGCTGTAAAGATTTATTCCAGCCTTAACATGCATAATTCTTTTTCTGAAAGGCCTCTCAAGAGAGAAATGATGCCAGATTGTTTTGGGATGATACTAAAAATCAGTATGTATCTGCTGAGCAGAGAGTAATGATGTCTTTCCACATTAGGTTTTAATCCCCTGAATCACTTTGCTTCTGGCTCCGACCTACCTCTCCAGGCTTACCGTTCACCATTACTCCTCATGAACCATCTTGCCCACCAGACCTCTCCCCATTCAATACACATTTAACACTTCTATGTTGTTCTGAAGCTTTGCACATTGGTTGCTTTGCCTTGACTGCCTTCCTCCATTTTCTTCCCATAAGAACTCCTCACCCTTCCATTCAGATTATATTGTCTCTCCTAACTCACTCAGGAAAGTTATTTATGATCTCCTCTGGGCTGCCATAGCTCCTATAGCTTTTCAAATTATATTGTAAAGAAACTGTGTATTTGTTCCTTCTTTAGCGGTCTTTGTGTTTTTCTTTTTTTTTTTTAATTGAAGTATACTAGATATATAACATTATATTAGTTATAAGTGTACAACAGAATGATTTGATATTTGTATCACAATGATCACCACAATAAGTCTAGTTAACACCTGTCACCTTACATAGTTCCCCAATTTTTTTCTTGTGATAATAACTTTTAAGATTTAATCTTAGCAATTTTCAAATATACAATACAGTATTATTAACTACAGTCACCCTGCTGTACATTACATCCCCATGATTTATTTATTGCAACTGGAAGTTTGTACTTTTGAAACCCTTCACCTTTTCTCCCACCTCATACTTCCCATCTCTGGTAACCACCAATCTACTTTCTGTATCTATGAGCTTGATTTTTTGTTTTCTTTTTTAGATTCCACGTATAAGTGAGATCATATGGTATTTGTCTTTGTCTGACATATTTCACTTAGAAGAGGAGGAAGAGACATGGCTCCGCACTCAAGACCCTTTCTCTTCCTCTCCTTTCTCTTTTCTCTTTCTCTATCTTTTCTTTCCATCCTCTCCTCCTCATGTCATGATAGTCACTGATGTTAGCTGAGCACACACTATGTGCCAATATTGTGCTGAGCAAAGGAAGTGGATACATTGGAATGCCCCTTCTGGCTGGGTGCTTAGTCTTGATGTCAATCCTATTTTCGCTCCACCTCTATGCACATCCTCTCCTCCTCCTGCCCTCGCCTCACCTCCCTTGGCGCCATACCACCTTTTTGGAGTTGCATACAATGCTCCTGTCTTCCACGTGGTTGTCCTCTAAATAGCTGAAATGGACTTTTCCATATTTCCTCTAAGTTTTTGTCATCCCTTCTCTGTCAAATTCACCTTTGACCCGCACCCGAAAGAACTCGAGTTTCTCAGCATCCTTCTTAGAGTGTGGCTGTCCAGAGATAAGGAGGATACTTAACTTGCTTTCTTTGTCCTGGATCTGCTGCTCATGTGCATGCATCACAAGATTGCACTTGATCCTTTCCTACCATTGCCTTACATAGAACTTGTGGCCAAGTAGTGTTTCATGTCCTGCCCTCAAATGCTTTGTAAGCCTCATTTCCGTAATTGCCAAATAGCCCATCATATAGATATATTGTTAATTATATAATCAATCCTACTTGGACATTTTCCCTGTGACTTCTTCTCAGGTAAGACGAGGCCTAGACTGTAATTATTTGCACCATGTCATTAGTTTTTAAAAAAATTTTTTTTAAAGATTTATTTATCCATTTTGGGTGGTGGGGAAGGGCACAGGGAGAGGAAAAGAGAGTCCTAAGCAGACTCCTCGCTGAGTGTGGAGCTGGATGCGGGGCTCGATCCTGTGATCCTGAGATCACAACCTGAGCCAAAACCAAGAGTCGGATGCTCAACGGACTGTACCAACTAGGTGCCCCATCGTGTCATTAGTACGAAATCATATAGTTTGAAAACACTAAGATCACTCATGTGCAATAAGAGGAGCTGATGTACCCATTTTGTTTTATGGACTTACTTGTCTTGTCTTTTCTTTGGAGAAGATTACAACCCATCTCAGGAGAACTAAGTAATAAGAAAGCACAAGAACTGCCATTTTTTCAGTATTTAATCTGTGCCAAGCACCACAGGCATTATTGACTTTCGCAAGGCTAAGATGAAGATTATTATCCTCACTTTCTAGATAAAGAGCCGAGGTTCCAAGAACTTCAGCAGCCTCCCCTCAAGACATTCTTAGTAAGTGGGAGAGCTCAGATGCAAGCCGGGCCTGTTTTGTTCCCAAACCTGCACTCAATCATTAGGCTGGACTCTTAACAAGGGTTTTAGAATGGCTGACTGCATGAATGAATGAATGAATCATCCTACAGAGAAGACTATCATTATTTACCTTTTATGAGGAGGATAGAAGCTTGGAGAAGTGTTTCTATGTAAATAAAAGAAAAGTGTCTCCCTGTGGGCACCTTTGGGTCCAGGGCCAGCACACAGAGATTATACTTTCTTTGGTCCACAGTTGCCTTTCAGGGCACAACCTGCAAATACCTCTTAGTTTTAGAGTAAGCATTTGACTGCAGGTCCTGTACGTTCTGCTCACCTTCACTAGAGAGCATGAAAATTCTCCACCATGGGCCCCCTCTTTTCCCAATCAGATGACGCCAAATATAATCAGAATTTTTGAGCTGGTGGTAAACAGGAAATAATAATTACACCTCTGAGGCTAGGGATGTCAGTGAGATAAATAAAATAGGTACAATTTAATGAAACTTTCTTAAGTGTCTGGCATTGAGCTAAACACTTTCCAAGCATTAGTCCCATTTACCATAAACCCGTCAGATGGGTAAGGTCATTCCCATTTTGCAAATCGTGAAGTAGAGGCTGGGAGAATTTCAATAACTTTCCCATGTTCACACAACCAGTTCCAAAGTTTAGGGTCCCCGTGTTCGGAGTAGCTATGGAATATTACATTTGTCAGAATTCTTCTGGAGCCTCGCATTCTTCTCGAACCATATTCCTTTGGAAGAATCTTTTCTCTGAATATTTTTGGATTTTTTTTTACCTAAAGTCTAAGGTACATGGCTGACCAATCATGCTCAGGATTTTCATTCTTTATGTATGAATTCTTAGGTGGCATGGGTGTTTTCCCCTAAAGTTCTGATGGTTTCTATTTTATTACTCAGTCTCTCCTTGTAGGCTAGAATTGGATGCAGAATCATGGTCTTTTCCTAATTTCTGGGAGATAAACATCATCAGCAAATTACAGATTTATCAGCCCAGCTGTCTCAAGCCAAGTGAGTTTATCAGTTATTTCTAAGGCAGTTGAAGGCTCACATCTTTGCCAACACATCGTCTGATCGGATTCTGTGACTTGGGTTAGAAAAGCACCATCCATAATTGTAGGTTTGCATTATTGTTATTAGCATTTTGATACCTAGCAGATGAACTGCTGTCTGTCTTTTACACACCCCATTTATAGGGGTGTGAGAAATTTCTCTTTGGGCACAGACATTTTTTCCAGATTTTACTCGCTCTTTTAAGAAGAAAAAGACAGTGACATATGGTAGGCACACTTTTGGTGAGCATAGCATAATATATAGAGTTGTTGAACAACTATGTTGTACACCTGAAACTAATGTTAACTCTGTGTCAACCATTCTCCAAAAACAAAACAAAATAGTGATTTTAATGAAAAACAAAGCAAAACACCAAGAACAAAACAAAATCCAAAATATGCGAACACTGTCTACTGTCAACATCTGAGCTCATCCCAAAGTAGGAGTTGGGCCCTGAGGCTTAATTTGCTGGATAGGAATCCTGAAAAATTGGTTTGGGGGGAGATGAGCAATTGTGGAGTTTGAGGACATACTCAAAATACTCTTGGAAAGAGAGCCTCATCCCAACTACCCAGCAGCTGGAAGAGAGAGGGCAGAGCACTGAGTTCCTTACCGTGGCATCTTCGCCAGCGTAGTGGTTGAGGACCCGATGCCCACCTGGATGCCTCTTGGCCCAGCCAGTAACATCGTAGACCTTGCGATGAATCACCAGCCACTGATCGTCCTTCTGATTGTGTCTCTGGATCTCCTGCCAGCTGTACCTGTTGAGGCTTTTTCTGGCCGTGTCGCATTTCCCATTTGACTCCTCCTTTACAGAATCCTCACCTCTCCCATTTGTTACTGGTTTCTCATTTGCTCCATGCTTCTCGCCTAGATACTGCTGACTCTTTCCTACAAGGCTCTCATTACCTGCATGCTTGTC
Source organism: Ursus americanus (assembly GCF_024610735.1). Classification (NCBI taxonomy): domain Eukaryota; kingdom Metazoa; phylum Chordata; class Mammalia; order Carnivora; family Ursidae; genus Ursus; species Ursus americanus. The sequence goes on along the minus strand of NC_142150.1, from coordinate 34,389,740 downwards.
GTCAAGCTTCATTGTCACTGCACCCCTGAGATTTCTGGGTTGACTCCTGAAATTTCTAATCCTTGCCTCTGATGGGATCATAAAATGGCTCTTTTCCTTCCTTCTTATTCCACTGCGATGTGATACCTGCCCAGAAAACTTCTTTGGAGCCTCATTACTGCTTCACAAAACTGACAGTGAGCACACCCCAGCTTCTCACTTGTCAGTCCTGAATCTTCTGCACGGATAGAGGCTGGATCACATTTTTGTCTTGGGAGGTGAGACCAACTTTCTCTCCTTACTTCTCCTATCTCTGCTGGCAGGCATCCCCCTTCAGCATTAAATGCCCCTAGGAAAGAGCTTGAGCCAATCCTAGTCGGTCTGAAAGTCGCGGCACGCCCCAGGGTGGTGGGGCAAGGCTCAGGTCACAGGGCTGCCTACGCTGCTCCCCCGTGGGCTTGGGTTCACTAGGTCTCTGGCCTGCCTGTGGATGGAGACATTTAGGTTTGTTAATTTCACATGGGAGCAAAACCTTTCAAAATCTCCAGGTCGACATGAATGCTTGGTGGACTTGGAAAGTATTCTTTGTGATAGCTGTTACTTCTCCCTAGGGTTCTCAATTTTTTAAAGAACATTTTTAAAAGAATGGTTTAGGTTTACCAAAAAAGCCAATGAGCAGAAAACTAGCTTTTCTCCTTTATCTTTGAAAGCTGTCTAAATCTGTCGCACTCCTAAAGAGAACAGCAGCTGACGTTTGCCAGAATGAACAAGAGTTTACAAAGCCCTTGTCACATGCTATATCTGATTTAATCCTCACATCAATCTTTTGAGAGACGTATTCTTAGTGTCCCATTTTTCAGATGAGAAAACATGAGCTGAAGACCTCAGGTAACATGCAAGAATCACTTCAGTGACAAGTAAATTGGTGCAGAAATTCAGACTGTCTGATTCCAGATCCCCAACTTTTCCTCCATGTGTTCCTCAAACCCAGGGTCTAGACATTATATGATAATAAATTGACTCCGTGGTTTAGAAATGAGGCAGAAGAAGAGCTTCTGGGGTAGTGTAGTTGTGGTGGGGAGGAAGGGTCTTAATTTCAAGAAAAGAAGCAGCATGAAATAATAGGAAACACCCCTTTTTATATTTGGGAATCAGTCCTAAGTAAATCATCAGTAATTCAGCCTAAGATTTATATACTAAGGGTTTTATTCTAGTACTGTTTATAATTGCTAAAAATCAGGGATGGCCTAATTATCCAGCAATAGGAAGAAGGCTGATGAACTATGTGTATGTCGAATATTATACAGATATTTTAAAAAGAAGTTTTTATAGAATTTTTAAATTCATAAACTCATGTATACAATATAATGAAAAAATCAGTTGATGAATTCTATTTACTGAATAATATATGATTGGAAGGGAAAATGTTAAAAACTAATGTTGCCATTAGTTTGGATTATAGTGTTATTGAAGCATTTTTCCATCTTTATTTTTGATAGTATTTCCCAGATTTTGTACAAATGAATCATGTTACTTTTATAATTTAGAAAAGGCAGTTTTTGTTTTTTAAATAAGGATCTAAGAAAAAATATATAAAACATGAATTTTGGAGCTGGATGAACCTGGGGTCAGATTTCTGTTTACCATTTATTAGCTGTAGAGGATCACGCAAATCACCTTACTTCTCTGGGCTTCAGTTTTCCCGTCTGTAAAATGAAAGAAGCACTATTCTCAGTATTCCATTGAATTAACATAAACGCCGTGGTATTTACAGAAATGCTCAGTAGTTTCCATGACTTCTGTATGGAAGTTTCATGAGTCCCACATATACACACTTGGTATTTGTAGGCTATACACATACACTAAGGCTACCTGCAGGATTTCAGCATAATTGAGGTTTGAGGGCAACAGTCTGGTTGGAAATTTGTCAGGGGCAGGTAAATGGCTTGCCCAGGGGAAGTTGGCTGGCTCTTTCTGTAATCTCGGGATAAGGTCATTTTGATCGACTCCAGAACACAAATGCACTGAGGGGAAGTGGGGGTGTGTGTCCGGAGAGATAATCAAAGACTCTCTCATCCCTCTATTGGTGTTGCATTGCAACCACTTGGCACACAGCAGGACTTTTGTAATTGTTAATTTCTTGTCTGTACTCGCATGGATATCGAGTCTAGCTTCTCAGGCCTTTGGAGCTTTTGTACTTGTTTGCTTTGGAGGCAGGGAGGCTGCTTATACCACTGGAAATAAACTCTGGATTCAGAAATACCGAAGCTGAGTATTAATACTTGCTCAAGATTCTTATGATCTCTGTGTGTAGATTTTCTTTTTCTTTTTTTTTTTTTAAGATTTTATTTATTTATTTGACAGAGATAGAGACAGCCAGTGAGAGAGGGAACACAAGCAGGGGGAGTGGGAGAGGAAGAAGCAGGTTCATAGCGGAGGAGCCTGATGTGGGGCTCGATCCCACAACGCCGGGATCACGCCCTGAGCCGAAGGCAGACGCTTAACCGCTGTGCCACCCAGGCGCCCCTCTGTGTGTAGATTTTCTTATTCTACAAAGTGGAGTGAACGAAAACCATACTTATGAATTTATAAAGCAGATTAAATTATATGATGTATTGGAAGAAACTAGTTTCATGCCTAACACCTGGACATACTCAATAAATGCAGCAGTTGCTATTACTGCTATTGTATGTTTTATTTTTGCTTTGGAGTGTAGTTGCCTGTGTTTGGGGCCTTACTTCATATTATTATTATTATTATTATTATTATTATTATTATTTTTAATGTTGTCATTAAAATGACCATCATTATTAGGGTCCAGGAGAAGAGACCAAAGGTGTTTGACTATGGAAGGTGAGGCTCTCTGGCTTCTACCTCTTTCTACTCAAAAGGCTCTCCAACATCTGGGACTTTCTAGGCTGGGAATTCTGTTCTATCTTCTTTTAGGAGAGACTGGCATCCAGTGGACTCCATTTTTGTTTTACTCAATTCTGTGGAAGAAAGAGAAAGAGAGAGGGAAAGTGAGAGCGGGGAGAGAAGGAAAGTGACAGAAGAAATGATAACTGTGAATGAAACGAGAACAAAACCCCAGAGGAGGTAGAAAAGAAAGAAGTGGTATGGAGAAGAGAGATGAAGTACGTCCGACAGTGGTGACTGGGATGCCAGTCCCAGCTTTGTCCCCGACTACTGCAAGCCTGGTCCCTTCACCGGGACTGTTTCTTCATTTGTAACGTGAGATGTTCAAACTGATGGCCGCCAGCAGCCCCTCAAATTTAACAGTGTACAAAAAGAGAGACAAAGCATTCTTCATTTCATGGCAAAGTGTAACGATTGACTTCTGAGTATTCGTGCATCGGTAGTGCTAGGATTGTTGCTGGCCCCCTCCAGACGGACCTCTTTGTGGTTCAGGGGACAGTTTAGAATGATTTCTCACACTGACCTTGTCACAGAGGGAGAGCACATGAGCCTTGGCCAGCTGCGGATCAGAACCTCTTTAAAAAAGGTATTTGGGCATGGCTTCGTTCCTGCTTTATGTGCAAGGTGTCTAGAAGGCTCAGAAAGTATTGGTAATGGAGTTTTTCCTGATTACAAACAAGTGTGTTTATTCCAAAATTTCCTTGAAGGATATGATTCTGAGATGTCAATTCCACAACGGGCTTTTTGAAAAACTAGCATCTCTTACCAGGGGAGGGTGAATCACTCAAGTATTTACAGATCCAACCCCTGAGCCTGTATTGAGGAGACTTTATGGGCTGGAATTGTGCCTCCAGGCCTCTCTGGCATCTTTAAAAACAATGAGTCTTCTTGACATCACTACTCCATAGGAGGTCAGAGTAGGGGGTTACAATGACTCAAGTGTATTCATTCATTGAATACAGAGTCCTGGGTCAGGCAGGTTAGACCAATACAAGACCTTCTGTATCCAGGTGCCCCCACCTCTCAGCCTGGAACTTGTCAGAAGTTTATGGAAGTTCTTGCCTAGAGGACAGAGCAGGGAATTAAATTCTAAGGTCCGGGGGGCTGGGCTTTTACCTATTTGATTCTCATCATCCTATTTGTGGAGTCCAGCCTAGTATTAGGTCCTCACCAAATATTTGTTCAGCACACGAGTAAAAGCATGAATGAATGGTCAGGAGAATGCACTGAGTTTCAGGATTGCCAGGGGCCTTTATCTGGCCTCCTAGCTATGTCGTTTGTAGAGAGAACACATGGCTAAAAGAGACGTTTGTTAAGCCTTTGCATGGGTCCATCATATTTACCTCCCTCATTTTACCTACTTCTTACCAGAGTGGCATGAGAAGTGCTATTAGCTCTATTTCTCAGGCAGGAGAAAGCTGATTCAGAGAGATTGAGTATATTCAATACTGGCCAGGGTTACAAGGCTCAAAAGTGGTAGAGATGGAGGTGGTTTGCATCTACTTTCTAACATTAAAAAAAAAAAAAATGTGTCCCCTGGTGTTTATGCTTCAGGTGGCTCACGTCACTGGTCACCGCCATGTTGTTTTAACAGTTCCTGGACTTTCCTTCCTGCTCAGTAATAGCCAATGCAGACACTGTAAGTTTACCATGTGGTTTCATGAGGCCCTTGTTGAACCTTGTGTGAGGCCTTTTGGCCTCCAGGAGGCAGATGTCACCTTTGCAAGTACTTACACACCGTTCCTACATACCTGCCGCGCATGGGTGGGGTCGAGTTTGTGGGAGGATGTGATTCTAACATGCCGGTTTATTAAAACAGATGCCATCCCACAGCTGATGACTTCTTCTTCTTCTTCTTTTTTTAAAGATTTTATTTATTTACTTGACAGAGAGAGAGAGTGAGAGAAAGAACACAAGTAGGCAGAGAGGCAGGCAGAGGGAGAAGGAGAAGCAGGCTTCCCACTGAGCAGAGAGCCTGAAGTGGGACTCAGTCCCTGTACCCTGAGATCATGACCTAAGCCTAAGGCAGATGCTTAACCAACTGAGTCACCCAGGTGCCCCTACAGTTGATGTCTTGGTGTTTCTTCTCTCCTTTTCCCTTTCTCCACCCTGGGCTAGTCTCTTCTTTTCCTCCTTCTCTCTCTTTTCTCTAATCTCCTTTCTTCTTCCTTTCTGTGGACCTTTCAGAGATTCATAAAGTATGTCTCTTCAGGTGAAGAGAAAACTAACATTGTGTTTCACCAAGATCTTGATGGTACTTCTCCTAAGTCCATGTGTATGATGTGTGTGTGTGTGTGTGTGTGCGCGCACGCGCACATGTATGTGTAAATCACAGTGAAGAAGGAAGATTTGACCAGCCAGAGCAAGTTGTTCTGGGGGCAAAATCTAGACAGGTCTTCATGCATGGACACAGGAATCCACTATGGTGATTCATGTGATATGTGAATAGAGGAGGCTCTGGAGGTGTTTTGAAAACATATATTAAAATAATTATATTGGTTTTCTTGAATTCAAACATTTCCCCCCTTATTTTCAGCACCGCTATTATATAAGTCTTGAACACAGCATTAGGGACTTACTAGGAGAGATACATACTATGCTGCACATCAGAATAATTTACATTTTATAAGAATTAAGGTGGCAAAATTTAGCATTCTGACGACATGGGACATGATGGCTATCTACATGAAAAAGTTAACTAAATTTCAAAAATAATGTAGATGAAGGGGTAATCAGAAGGGGGAATGAAGCCTGAGAGACTATGGACTCCGAGAAACAAACTGAGGGCTTCAGAGGGGAGGGGGATGGGGGACTGGGATAGGCCAGTGATGGGTAGTAAGGAGGGCACGTATTGCATGGTGCACTGGGTGCTATACGCAAGTAATGGATCATGGAACTTTACATCAAAAACCAGGGATGTACTGTATGGTGACTAACATAATATAATAAAAAAATATTATTATAATAAAAAAAATAATGTGGGTGATTAGGGTGGGATTTTATTGATCAGTGATTATTGAATCGCTTGGTTTTATTTTTTTATTATTTTTTTAATAATTTTTTTTATTATGTTAGTCACCATACAGTACATCCCTGGCTTTTTTTTATAATTTTTTATTTTTATTTATTTATTTTTTTGATGTAAAGTTCGATGATTCATTAGTTGCGTATAACACCCAGTGCACCATGCAATACGTGCCCTCCTTACTACCCATCACCAGCCTATCCCATTCCCCCACCCCCTCCCCTCTGAAGCCCTCAGTTTGTTTCGCAGAGGCCATAGTCTCTCATGCTTCATTCCCCCTTCTGATTTTAAAAAGAGATGAAATCTTATTTTCAGAGAGATTTTGAAGCCCATAGTTGATAATCATTTAAGAACAAAGTCACTTGGTTCAATTCCTCCCTCAAATTTGTATTTTTAGAAATCTGAAACCTACATAAAACTAGCAAAAGTAGAAAAATGAATACTCATATACCTATTATCTCGATGCACCAACTGTCTGAATTTTACCACCTTTGCTTCATCTCTTTCATGGATGTGTAAGGACTCTATCATCTATCTATCTATCATCTATCTATCTATCATCTATCATCTATTTATCTATCTATCTATCTATCATCTATCTATCATCTATCTATCTATCTATCTATCATCTATCTATCTATCTATCTATCATCTATCTATCTATCATCTATCATCTATCTATCTATCATCTATCTATCTATCATCTATCTATCTATCATCTATCTATCTATCATCTATCTATCATCTATCTATCATCTATCTATCATCTATCTATCTATCTATCTATCTATCTATCTATCTATCTATCTATCTATCATCTATCTATCTATCATCTATCTATCTATCTATCAATCATCTATCTATCTATCTATCTATCTATCTATCTATCTATCATCTATCTATCTATCTATCTATCTATCTATCTATCTATCTATCTATCATCTATCATCTATCTATCATCTATCTATTATCTATCTATCTATCTATCTATCTATCTATCTATCTATCTATCATCTATCTATCATCTATCTATCTATTATCTATCTATCTATCTATCTATCTATCTATCATCTATCTATCTATCATCTATCTATCTATCTATCAATTATCTATCTATCTATCTATCTATCTATCTATCTATCTATCTATCATCTATCATCTATCTATCTATCTATCTATCTATCTATCTATCTATCTATCATCTATCATCTATCTATCATCTATCTATCATCTATCTATCTATCTATCTATCTATCTATCTATCTATCTATCATCTATCTATTATCTATCTATCTATCTATCTATCTATCTATCATCTATCTATCTATCATCTATCATCTATCTATCTATCATCTATCTATCATCTATCTATCTATCATCTATCTATCATCTATCTATCTATCTATCTATCTATCTATCTATCTATCTATCTATCATCTATCTATCTATCATCTATCTATCTATCTATCTATCTATCTATCTATCTATCTATCATCTATCTATCTATCATCTATCTATCTATCATCTATCTATCATCTATCTATCTATCATCTATCTATCATCTATCTATCTATCTATCTATCTATCTATCTATCTATCATCTATCATCTATCTATCATCTATCTATCATCTATCTATCTATCTATCTATCTATCTATCTATCTATCTATCATCTATCTATCATCTATCTATCTATTATCTATCTATCTATCTATCTATCTATCATCTATCTATCTATCATCTATCATCTATCTATCTATCATCTATCTATCATCTATCTATCTATCATCTATCTATCATCTATCTATCTATCTATCTATCATCTATCTATCTATCATCTATCTATCATCTATCTATCTATCTATCTATCTATCTATCTATCTATCTATCTATCATCTATCTATCTATCATCTATCTATCTATCAATCATCTATCTATCTATCTATCTATCTATCTATCTATCTATCTATCATCTATCTATCATCTATCTATCTATCTATCTATCTATCTATCTATCTATCTATCATCTATCATCTATCTATCATCTATCTATCATCTATCTATCTATCTATCTATCTATCTATCTATCTATCATCTATCATCTATCTATCATCTATCATCTATCTATCTATCTATCTATCTATCTATCTATCTATCTATCATCTATCATCTATCTATCATCTATCTATCTATCTATCTATCTATCTATTATCTATCTATCTATCTATCTATCTATCTATCTATCATCTATCTATCTATCATCTATCTATCTATCTATCAATCATCTATCTATCTATCTATCTATCTATCTATCTATCTATCTATCATCATCTATCTATCTATCTATCTATCTATCTATCATCTATCTATCATCTATCTATCTATCTATCTATCTATCTATCTATCATCTATCTATCTATCTATCTATCTATCTATCTATCTATCATCTATCTATCATCTATCTATCTATCTATTATCTATCTATCTATCTATCTATCTATCTATCTATCTATCTATCTATCATCTATCTATCTATCATCTATCATCTATCTATCTATCATCTATCTATCATCTATCTATCTATCTATCTATCTATCATCTATCTATCATCTATCTATCATCTATCTATCTATCTATCTATCTATCTATCTATCTATCTATCTATCAATCATCTATCTATCTATCTATCTATCATCTATCATCTATCTATCATCTATCTATCATCTATCTATCTATTATCTATCTATCTATCTATCTATCTATCTATCTATCATCTATCTATCATCTATCTATCTATCTATTATCTATCTATCTATCTATCTATCTATCTATCTATCTATCATCTATCTATCTATCATCTATCATCTATCATCTATCTATCATCTATCTATCTATCTATTATCTATCTATCTATCTATCTATCTATCTATCTATCATCTATCTATCTATCATCTATCATCTATCTATCATCTATCTATCATCTATCTATCTATCATCTAGCTATCATCTATCATCTATCTATCTATCTATCTATCTATCTATCTATCTATCTATCATCTATCTATCATCTATCTATCTATCTATCTATCTATCTATCTATCTATCATCTATCTATCTATCATCTATCTATCTATCTATCTATCTATCTATCTACCATCTATCTATCTATCATCTATCTATCTATCATCTATCTATCATCTATCTATCTATCATCTATCTATCATCTATCTATCTATCTATCTATCTATCTATCTATCATCTATCATCTATCTATCATCTATCTATCATCTATCTATCTATCTATCTATCTATCTATCTATCTATCTATCTATCTATCATCTATCTATCATCTATCTATCTATTATCTATCTATCTATCTATCTATCTATCTATCTATCTATCTATCATCTATCTATCTATCATCTATCATCTATCTATCTATCATCTATCTATCATCTATCTATCTATCATCTATCTATCATCTATCTATCTATCTATCATCTATCTATCTATCATCTATCTATCTATCTATCTATCTATCTATCTATCTATCTATCATCTATCTATCATCTATCTATCTATCATCTATCTATCATCTATCTATCTATCATCTATCTATCATCTATCTATCTATCTATCTATCTATCTATCTATCTATCTATCTATCATCTATCTATCTATCATCTATCTATCTATCAATCATCTATCTATCTATCTATCTATCTATCTATCTATCTATCATCTATCTATCATCTATCTATCATCTATCTATCTATCTATCATCTATCATCTATCATCTATCTATCATCTATCTATCATCTATCTATCTATCTATCTATCTATCTATCATCTATCATCTATCTATCATCTATCTATCTATCTATCTATTATCTATCTATCTATCTATCTATCATCTATCTATCTATCATCTATCTATCTATCTATCTATCAATCATCTATCTATCTATCTATCTATCTATCTATCTATCTATCTATCATCTATCTATCTATCTATCTATCTATCTATCTATCATCTATCTATCATCTATCTATCTATCTATCTATCTATCTATCTATCTATCTATCATCTATCTATCATCTATCTATCTATCTATTATCTATCTATCTATCTATCTATCTATCTATCTATCTATCATCTATCTATCTATCATCTATCATCTATCTATCATCTATCTATCATCTATCTATCTATCTATTATCTATCTATCTATCTATCTATCTATCTATCATCTATCTATCTATCATCTATCATCTATCTATCATCTATCTATCATCTATCTATCTATCATCTAGCTATCATCTATCTATCATCTATCATCTATCTATCTATCTATCTATCTATCTATCTATCTATCTATCATCTATCTATCTATCTATCATCTATCTATCATCTATCTATCTATCTATCTATCTATCTATCTATCTATCATCTATCTATCATCTATCTATCTATTATCTATCTATCTATCTATCTATCTATCTATCTATCTATCTATCATCTATCTATCTATCATCTATCATCTATCTATCATCTATCTATCATCTATCTATCTATCTATCATCTATCTATCTATCAATCATCTATCTATCTATCTATCTATCTATCTATCTATCTATCTATCATCTATCTATCTATCTATCTATCATCTATCTATCATCTATCTATCTATCTATCTATCTATCTATCTATCTATCTATCATCTATCTATCATCTATCTATCTATCTATTATCTATCTATCTATCTATCTATCTATCTATCTATCTATCATCTATCTATCTATCATCTATCATCTATCTATCATCTATCTATCATCTATCTATCTATCTATTATCTATCTATCTATCTATCTATCTATCATCTATCTATCTATCATCTATCATCTATCTATCATCTATCTATCATCTATCTATCTATCATCTAGCTATCATCTATCTATCATCTATCATCTATCTATCTATCTATCTATCTATCTATCTATCATCTATCTATCTATCTATCATCTATCTATCATCTATCTATCTATCTATCTATCATCTATCTATCATCTATCTATCTATTATCTATCTATCTATCTATCTATCTATCTATCTATCTATCTATCTATCATCTATCTATCTATCATCTATCATCTATCTATCATCTATCTATCATCTATCTATCTATCTATTATCTATCTATCTATCTATCTATCATCTATCTATCTATCATCTATCATCTATCTATCATCTATCTATCATCTATCTATCTATAATCTAGCTATCATCTATCTATCATCTATCATCTATCTATCTATCTATCTATCTATCTATCTATCTATCTATCATCTATCTATCATCTATCTATCTATCTATCTATCATCTATCTATCATCTATCTATCTATCTATTATCTATCTATCTATCTATCTATCTATCATCTATCTATCTATCATCTATCATCTATCTATCATCTATCTATCATCTATCTATCTATCTATTATCTATCTATCTATCTATGTATCTATCATCTATCTATCTATCATCTATCATCTATCTATCATCTATCTATCATCTATCTATCTATCATCTAGCTATCATCTATCTATCATCTATCATCTATCTATCTATCTATCTATCTATCTATCTATCTATCTATCATCTATCTATCTATCTATCATCTATCTATCATCTATCTATCTATCTATCTATCTATCTATCTATCTATCTATCTATCATCTATCTATCATCTATCTATCTATCTATCTATCTATTATCTATCTATCTATCTATCTATCTATCTATCTATCATCTACCTATCTATATCTATCTATCATCTATCATCTATCTCTCTATCCATCCATCATCTATCTATCTATCTATCATCTATCTATCCATTTATCTTTATCTATTTATATTAATAAGTATTCATGAATTATTTTCAGATTAATGGACTTTAACCCATTCCTACCATTATTCATTTACCAATTTTACCAATTGTGGCTAAAGAAAGCTGACTTCTTGCCCTATTGATATATTCCCATTCCCAACTTTTGATGGGAATCTTTACTTCCTGGCACACAAAGATATGCCAGTCTTATTTTTCCCACCCCAGCCACGGAAGCAGGTACTTGGTTCATGTTAAGAAGACACTGTATTCAGAAACTAAGATCTTGGGGTGATCAGGAAGTCTCTGAGAATTTGAATGTGTCTGTGTATCCAGAGACTTTATCGTGGTCCCAACATGTCTGGAGAAGATCACAGCATGCTGAACAAGAAATAAAGTTACTTTCAGCCAGTAAATGATGCTAAATACATGGTCAGTTCAGAAAAATAAGACCAATTTATAGAATGGAATCCATCCGCCTCCTTTATTACAGTCTCTTGTTTGGGATTTTTGTATGTAGTAAAGAAGGAGAAAAATCAAATGTCAGAGTTCAGATTTCATCTTGCTTTATAAGAGAATGCTGATTATCAGAGAAGGCACGTGACGACTCCTGTTACACAACAAGCATTTGAGAAATGGAGGTACTGACTACCTTTCTTAAGGGGTTGCTAAGAGGAGTAAGAAAATGCATTTTGCTCAATGCATTGCCCAGTGGAAGAATCAATAAATGCTGCCTGCTAAAAATAGTTTTGTGTAGCAGAATGATCAGCAGTATTGAGGGCAATTGCTACACATGAGGAAGAGGCATCTTCTATCATTTTATTTCCCTCAGTACCAAGTAAACCCCGAGGCTCTTGTACCGCAAGGGGCAAGGGATAGCACTAACAATGCTTGATTTGAGGCATTCTTGCTATAATTTGGGGTCTGGAACTAGACTCAATATGAGTTAAAAAAAAATAAAGAATATGTTCAGTTAGGCTGGTGGTGGAAGGTGAAATTTTCTCAGCATTTAGAATAAAAAGATCTGGGAGCGGCTGAGGGATCCAGAAGATGGGGGATCAAGACAGAAGAGGGGTGTTTCAGAGAGTTATTGCAAACAATTCAAGAAACCCAAGTAAAGAACTTGAATTAAATCACAGTGCTATTTTGTATCCTGCTTTTATTTATTTAACATATTTTTCCTTAGCATTCCCTTACTGCAACATATTTTTTGACATAACTTCAAACAAATGGCTAAACAACATTCCACATTATGGAGGTGCCATCCTTTATTTAGCAATATACCTAATAGTGGTTAGGTGATTCTCAAACTGTTTCCATTATTAATAACAAAATGGCAAAATCCCCGTAAATAAGTATTGATCTGCACTGTTTCTGTAAGAAAAAATGCCTTGGATGGGAAACACAGGGTCAAAGCGTTGACTATTTTTACAGTGATTGACAACTGCTATCAAATTGCCTTTGAGAAGGTATGCTTATTTGTTTCATTAAAAGTTTAATAATTACAAAGGCAACTCTTTCTAAGAGTCTGAATTCATATTGTCATATATCTGTTGCTAGATTACTTTCCAGAATTTTCCATCTTACTAGCAGATTGATTGGCTGATGTCTATACCCTTTCCCAGAGTTTGGGGTGGTACCAGACTTCTGGTAGGTGCTAATGGGATGCTTGTGGATTCATATCTGTTGACACTGCATACATTTCCTGAACCAGAGCCGATTTTAAAGAAATAAAGAGGGCTTGTCTCTTTGCTGTGTAAGAAGATATCTCCTGAGCAACATTTCTTATAGTACATTAATCAAAATGACTCAAGAAATACATAATAATTTTATCTTTTTTTTTTAAAGATTTTATTTGTTTATGTGACAGAGAGACAGCCAGCGAGAGAGGGAACACAGCAGGGGAGAGGGAGAGGAAGAAGCAGGCTCCCAGCCAAGGAGCCCGATGCGGGACTCGATCCCGGAACGCCGGGACCACGCCCTGAGCCGAAGGCAGACGCTTAACGACTGCGCTACCCAGGTGCCCCATGAAATTCATAATAATTTTAAATAAGTATATAAGAAAGTGTGAGTGTCTTAAGTGTCCATGGGGGACATCTTTACTTTCCACTTGCTGACTTATTTTACTGTTTGAAAATTTCATCAGTAGCAAGTGTTACTTTTATCACAATAATTTTAAAGGACAATGACAACAAAAAGCTAACAGAGCATGATATTCTAGCCTATCTGAAATCTTTATGTGCTTCAAAGGGAGAAAAAATTCAGAGGCATGGAACAAGTAGGTAAATTTAAAACTGGCCCCCTCCCTTTTAAAAATTTTTAAAATTGATTTTATTATTTTATTATTATTATTTTTGTATTTTTAAATTTTATTTTATTATGTTATGCTATTCACCATATAGTACATTAGTTTTTGATGTAGTGTTCGTGGTTCATGTTTGCGTATGATACCCAGTGCTATATCTATACCAGATTTGCTCCAGAAGTAAGCACTCAAGATGTCAGCGAACATTTATGGCATTGCTACTATCGGCTATGTGTTCACCTGCATTATTTTATTTCTTCTTCACAACACACAGGTAGGCATTTGCATTGTTAACATATAGATGAGAAAATTGAAAGCCTGGGAGATTAAGTAGGTTATTCTGGATCATATATTTATCAAGGGTTTGAGTGGAATTTGATCCCTAGTGCGTATGAGTCCAAGGTACTCTGCTAAGTTTATTAAAGGTGATTGGCCATGGATAGCATTAAACATTTGTGGCTAGTGTGTTTGGGTGATGTAGGGTTTGTCAATCATTTTAGTTGGTTGTAAGAGTTCTTATTTTGCCCCTTCCTGGTCTTAGTAATTCCAAGCTGGTAAAGCGAATTTCTCTCAATAGTGATGGAATAGGTTTTTTGTTTTTAAATTTATTTTTATTTATTTATTTTACTTATTTTATTTAAATTAAATTAGTTAACATATAGTGTATCATTAGTTTCAGTAATAGAGTTCAGTAATTCATCAGTTGCATGTAATACCCAGTGTTCATTACATCACGTGTCCTCCTTAACACCCATCACCCAGTTACCCCATCTCCCCCACCTCCTCTCCAGCAACCCTCAGTTTGTTTCCTATAGTTAAGAATCATTTATGGTTTGTCTCCCTCTATGATTTAATCTTATTTCATTTTTCCTTCCCTTCCCCTATGATCCTCTGTTTTGTTCTTGATTCCACATATGAGTGAAGCCATATGATAATTGTTTTTCTCTGATTGACTTATTTCACTCAGCATGATACCATCCAGTTCCGTCATGTGGAATAGGTCTTTAAGGAAAGCTTTTTAAAAGCCCATAGGGAGAAATGAATGCACATAATGTCCATTAATTCATTTATTCAACCAGTATTTGCTGAGCTCCTTTTACAAGCTAGATATTGGGGATACCAATAAAAACAAGACAAAACACTAACCCTGAAATATCTTGGTTGAGTGTGAGAGGGAATCATTATAGAAGGTTATGGGGTCGCAGAGAAGAAAGTGTCCAAAACTGTCTTTAAGAATTCAGGGAAGACTTGGTGGAGGTGATCCTAAGCTGAATTTTGAAGAATGAAAAGACACCAGAGCAGACTTTTTGGAAATAGAGATTCCTACATGAAAGATTTGTCCTGCACAGCTAACGTTGGGGCATGGTCATAGCCTTCTATTTTGTACTCTAGCCTAGTCCATGTTTCAGGGATGGCCCCAGGCTTCCCCCATATTGACATGAAGGGCAATAATGCGTCTATTCTCTTGCCCTCTGTCCAACCTCTAATAGAAATTCTCTCTCAGACCATGAGCTCATTTTCCTTTCCATTAAAAATGTTTCATTCTGTATCTTCAAGCTACCTTCCTTTCTCTCCTTTCACTGTTGCCAGCTTCTTGAAAGAATAGTCTTCAGGCACTGCTTCCATTCCTAAGCACCCACTTCTTTCTTTCTTTTTTTTTTAATTTTAATGTTTTTTTATTATATTATGTTAGTCACCATACAGTACATCCCTGGTTTCTGATGTAAAGTTCGATGATTCATTAGTAATGCTAAATGAAATAAGTCAAGCAGAGAAAGACAATTATCATATGATTTCTCTCATCTATGGAACATGAGAACTAGGAAGATCAGTAGGGGAAGAAAGGGATAAAGAAAGGGGGGGTAATCAGATGGGGGAATGAACCATGAGAGACTATGGACTCTGAGAAACAAACTGAGGGCTTCAGAGGGGAGGGGGTGGGGGAATGGGATACACTCGGTGTTATACGCAAGCACCCACTTATTTCTATGTAAACTGGCTAGCACCCCACCATCCACAGAAACTTCTGGGGTTATCACGACTACTTAGCTGCCCAGCCCAGGAGCTCCTGCTCAGTATTTGCCATCTCGGATCTCCATGTAGCATCTGGCCTTGTTAAGCAGCCCACTCTACTCTCCTGGCTTCTGGATGCAGGACTCCCTTTATTCCTTGCCTTTTCCAACCATTCATTAGTGTCTCCTCCCAACAGGTGAGCATTTCCCGAGGTTCTGCCTTCCCTCACATGTACCTTCTCTCTTTGTGCAACAGTACTGATGACTCTCATGATTTCTCCACAAGGGTGTCTTAAGGTCTCTCTACTCCTACTTCTGGCCTCTAAACTGTATTTGGCAATTTGGTGAAGGCTATGAAATTCTCCTTGGAAAGATATTTTAAACACACAAAGCAAAATACATAATAATTACAAAAAGCTCAATTATTTAAAAATATGATCAGTGTATGAGGATCTGTCTGCTCTGTTCAATAGAACTTTCTGCCTCTTTGGCAGTCTGATACATGTGGCTGGTGAGGACTCGAAATGTGGCTAGTGCTGAAATGTGGTTACTGAGACTGAATTTTTAATTTCACTTATTAATTAAAATCTAATTGTGAATAGCCACGTGTGACTGGAGGCTGGTGCATCAGATAAGAGCAGATCTAAATATTTACTTCCCCATACCTGCTAGAAAACTCTTAGCAAAGTACATTCAGTCTACCTCAAAAATCATTGAACCCTATCCTGAAGCAGCCCCTTATCTTGATGTGTCTTTTAATATTAAGGCATTATCAGTCACCAGGAATAAAAACTTCGGTCATCTTTTATGCTACCCTCTTATATGCCATAAATAGTGAACATTTATTAAGTATTCACTAGGTCTTAGGCATTGCTTTAAGTGATTTACATACATTATCAAATTGCATAAAAAGTATAGTATAGAACCTGTTGTTTACTGAAGTTGCAATGGTTGGAGAGGTTAAGTAATTTACCTGATGATATGTCCATATCATGAAATGGCAGATCCAGTTGCTTCCAGGTTCACTAAAAGTACTAATTTTTCATATAAGGTCAATACGACTCTCTAAGTCAGGTTCCTTGCATGTGGCTGGAATTTTTTTTATCTCAGTGATGCCATGAGTTATCACCTGGTGATCCGAAGCTCCAAGTGGCAGTTACCTCTGTGATAAAAACTGGGAATACAAATTTGCCTTTCAGAGAAAATGATATTTGCTGACATAATGCTCAATTGAGGAGTCTCTACATGTTGAGATACAAAGATAAAGGTTTTAGGGGCACATGAGTGGCTCAGTAAGTTAAACGTCCGCCTTCGGCTTGGGTCATGATCCCGGTCCTGGGATTGAGCCCCACATCGGGCTCCCTGCTCAGCAGAAGAGTCTGCTTCTCCCTCATCCCTCCTCGTGCTCTCTCTCTCTCTCTCTCTCTCTCACCCACTCTCTCTTTCAAATAAATAAAATCTTAAAAAAAAAGATAAATGTTTTATTTTCTTTAGTAACTGCTACCTCCTCTGCTCTTTGGAACCCCCCCTTCCAGGTGGGCAGTGAGTTTCATTAATATGATTGCAGTCAGATGCCTTAGCTGTGCAATCATTTTAATTATTAAGACAGTGTCATTATGGTTTTTAAGATATAGCACTTTCCATTTTAAAACATCCGTGTAAAATGGTACAGATCCAATGCAAAACAGTTTGGTAGTTTCTTCTAAAGTTAGATATGCATTTACTGTATGAATGATGCAGCAATTATGCACCTAGGTATTTGCCCCAGAGAAATTAAAACTTATGTTCCCACAAAAACCTGAACACAAAAGTTCATGGCAGCTCCACACTGGAAACAATCCAAATGTCCTTTAATAAATAAGGGGTTAAACAAACTGTGGTATATCCATACAATGGAATACCGTTGATCAATAAGAAAGAATAAATTATTGATACATGCAACGACTTGGATGATATTCAAAGGTGTTATGCTAAGTAAAAAAAGGGCTACATACTGTATGATTCCACTTACTTGATGCTATTGAAAATTATAGTGATGGAGAACAGATCAGTGGTTATCAGAGATGAGTGCTGAGGGAAGGGAGGTGACTATTCAGGGGTAACACAAGGGAGTTTTGTTGCAATGGAACAATTCTCTATTTTGATTATGGTGACGGTTACTTGAGTCTGCATGTGTGATAAAATAAGGAAACAAAAAGAGTGCATGGAAATACTGGTGAAATAGAAATAATGTCTGTACCCGAGTTAATAGTATTGTGTCATGGTCAGTTTTCTGGTTTTGACTAGGGACGGTGGTTACGTAACAGTATCAGAGGGAGAAGCTAGGTGGAGGGTACGTGGTAACTATACTATAATTCTTGCAACTCTCATGAGTTTTAAACTATTTTAAAATAAAAAGTTATTGAAAATCATCAACATGTTCAGTTTAAAGCTTTCCCTACGCTTCCAAAAAACCTTGCACAAGCTGGCCTGGTGGCTCTCTCTCCCCTCCGGTGTGCAAGTGGGAAGGAGAGCGTTTCCTGTAATCACTATTGCATGATATCAGAGCTCCTCAACCTCAACCCTATTGACCTTTTGGGCCAGATAATTCTTTATTGCTGGGGGTGGGCCATAGGAGTGGGGCTGTCCTGAGCTTTGCCGGACGTTTGGTAGCATTCCCGGCCTCAACCCATTTGGTGTCAGTAGAAAGCTGCCCCCATCCCTCTGCCAAATCATGATATACGAACTGTCTCTCCAGATATTTCCAGTTGTTCACCGGGGGAGCAAAATCACCCATGGTAAGGAATTGGTGCCTTATATGATCATTCCCACAATGACGAGGATGGTGTAGATGGATGAAGTACCCGTAGGCCTCATGGGGGAAAGAAGGCTCCACTCCAAGCAACTCTTGGGCATTTGGCTACAACTCCTAGTTAACTCATAGCTGATGACAAAATGCTGTCCCTGTACTGTGGTGGTCTGCAGGAAGCATGCAACTGCCAATTTTTCTCCCTGCCTCTTTCTGGGGGCTTATGTGATTCTTCTTCTCTGCTGAAGGGGTTGTAATTGCCCACCTTTGCCAGGAAATGCCACCACATTAGGTTAAGTAAAAATAAAATATTTGTAGATATAGTGACTATGGAGGAAAATAGCAAATAGTTCAGGCACATCCTCTCTGAAAAGGTTTCTCCACCTGCAATAGTCTTGGAGATATTCCTCTTCAACCCCCCTGGTATCTGTAGTCTGCCTCATTCATTTGGCATGAAGCTGGGGTGACTTGGATTGTTAATTACCTAGTAGGCTGCACCTAGCCTATCAACTAGAACAAAGACCATAGAATGTCAAATGACCTAAAGAGAATGACTTAAATGACCTGAGAAAGGCTAGAGTTCAGCCTCCTTATAAACAGGTGATTGGGACTTACCCAGCATCAGACATGGAATAAGTTATAGGCCTAGGCCATACCCAGGGTCTCTAACCCAAGGTCTCTAACCCACAGTAAGTGACCTTCTAATAAAAGTACTTTCCAAAGACCAAGGTGTTTTGTTGTACAGCATGATAACTGAGTATTAATTATGTAAATACATAGATCTAGAGTCCAATGTCAGTTCCACAATTACATAGGCTATGTGACCTTGAAAAAAAATTTGTCCCCTCTCTGAACCTCATCTGTGACGATTGTGATAGAATCTAATTCATAAATACATCAGTGAGGATTCATTGAAATAATGTACTTAAATTGTTTCGCACAGCACTTGCCTCATGCAAACACCCCATCATCCTCATCCTCATCACAGCAAGTGTTTTGGAGTTTAGAAAACTCTTCCATCCGGGGCGCCTGGGTGGCACAGCGGTTAAGCGTCTGCCTTTGGCTCAGGGCGTGATCCCGGCGATATGGGATCGAGCCCCACATCAGGCTCCTCCGCTATGAACCTGCTTCTTCCTCTCCCACTCCCCCTGCTTGTGTTCCCTCTCTCGCTGGCTGTCTCTATCTCTGTCGAATAAATAAATAAAAAATCTTGAAAAAAAAAAAAAGAAAACTCTTCCATCCATTTAATCTTCCTAACCCACAGGTGGGTGGCTTTTGGAGGTAGGTGTCAGTGACATTTTATGGATGTGGAAACAGGTTCAGAAAAACACTTAACTAAATCCACACATCCTGTTGACATGAAAACACAGGTGTAGGTCTTCTGATACCAAGACTTGTGCTTCTACACCAACGTACCTAACCAACCAGTTAAGTCTTTTGTCCTTAATGGCTATCTTGGGGCCTTACATGTATATAGTAGGTGTTAAATATTTGCTGGGGCCAATTGTTCTATTGTTTCTTGTGTGTTCACTTTCCTCTCCCCAACATATTTCCCTGAAGATTCTTCGAGGGTGGGTCCTCATCTCAGGTATAGGACCACACACATATGGTTTGGAGCTGAACCCATAACTTGTTTTCAATAAATACCCATCGATGCAGATGATGTTACAGAATACAAGGCAGAATGGACATGAGGTCTGATATCTAGGCAGCCCCTACCTCTGTGCAGGGATCAGAGAGAGGCTCAAATGACAGCATAGGTCAGACAGGTGGAATGGGGCGGGAACAGATCACCAGGCCACAGCTCATTAAGTGCCCTTTGTCACTTTGATTCTTGGCAAAAAACCCCAAACCAAAACATACCAACAAACAGTGGAGCAAAGAGAATACAAAGGTCAGGTGGAGCTAGCTTCCATAATTCAAAATGCCTCAAGAAAAACATACTTTTACCCCAAGATTCATAAAAAAGGTATGTGTCCTTGCTTTTTGCTGGTGCAGCCCAAGTTATGACAACAACTCCTAGCTAATGAAGGTTTGACATGGAGTTGAATTTTATATAATTTTTTAGTTATTTTTGAAATGAAACAACCTTCCCCTAAGGCTTGAGCCATAAATGTAAACGAAGGGGTGGGAGGATCTGAACATGAAGTTCTGTGTGCCTATTGTCTTTGACGGGGATTGGGGTAGTGCCATGGAAAGAGTTAAACAGATGAGAAATGCAAGGCCAGGCCAAAACCTTGATGGGATATGGGTTTTCCAACTTTATGTGATTTGTAGTCCTGAAAAAATCATGCACGTCTCCTGCAAAATTCCTTGTATCCATATAGTTTAAAACTTTAGAGATGAAAGTCTTCTAATCTGTTTTAAAATCCTTCAAATAAAGTTTCAGCGACCTTTGGGAAAAAAAATAAAGCATAACTGGTCACCACTGGGAGATTTTAAGTAGCTGAGGAACATGATCTGATATGAGATTTTCCAAGGTCACTCATTTGGATACTGCATAGAAGAGGGGAGAAGAAAAGTAAGTGGAGAGACCAGTTAGGATGCCCTGATGGCCCTTGTCTAGGTAAAAGGTGATGGTGGATTGAATAAGAAGAGTGGCAGTGGAAATGGATTGTATGACTGAATTTATTCTTCAGGATTCTTCTCTGATAGATTGCTTTTCTAACCAGAAACAAAAGTAAAAGTTGAACTTTCAAAAGGCAGCTCCTTGGTCCTACTTCCCTACTCTCTCACAGTATCTAATGCTTAATCCTATCATAACTTGTATTAGATCGAGTGGGTATTAAGAAGGGCATGTATTGCATGGAGCACTGGGTGTTATATGCAAACAGTGAATCATGGAACATTGCATCAAAAAAAAAAAAAAGAAAGCTGAAATATGTGCAGGACATGTGGTTTAAATGATGAAATGAATCTAATGCACCTGCAAAAAAAATTGAATTATATACAATTACCACTTTTCTTTGCATATCAAACCAGTCAAATATCATTAGTTTCATATGGTTCCACGTAATAAGTAAACTAATATCAGTTGAACATACGCTGGTTGAGCATCTGTCTTGTGCCATCCTTGTGCCGGTTCCTACCACCATGTATGCATCTATTTTTAATTGTCTGACTTTGTTATCACACAGGGACGCCCTACTAAGGGGAGAGAACATGACCTTCATGTCCGCATTTCAAACCTCCTGCACCGTGACTGGCAGATTTTAGCAGAAAGAGCATTATTTGTAAAGAAGAAGCAAGCCCGAAAGGGTTGAGGGTCCTTGGCTAACTCAGGAGAAAATGTAAATAGAATTAACAAACTGTGTGGTTCTGGGATGGCTTTTCTGGTTCAAAATGTTACTGTCCTCACTGTTGGTCACTGGCGAAAGACAGAGAGGAAGGAATAGAAAGAGTTCTGTAATTGCTACACAAACCTGAAAGGGCATGGATCTCATTCCTTGAGTGGAAGTCCTAAGCACAAGCAGGAAATAGTTCTAAAAATAAGGCTTGTCTGCACCAAGTATGAAAAGTAAGGAAACATCAGGAAAAAAAAAAAAAAGTCAAGTTTATAAATTCCGGAAAATCTCCTGGATAGAATTCTCGTAGTACTGGAGTGACTGAGATCATAGGCTTCATGAGAGGATGGTGATTTATATCATGTTTACTATTATATCCTCAGGTCTAGCACAGTACACAGTTAATAATTATTTGTTCAATCATTGAATAAGTAGGATCCCAAGCAGAGGAAATAGCTGGATGAGGGAAAAGGGACAGCTCATCCCAATTACCTGGATCCTGGAAGGTCTCATTTCTCAGGCTAGATTCCAGCTGACTGCCATAACTGATCTCATCATTTTAACTTAGAATCTTTTTGCTCTGAAAAATATGGCAAGAGTTTATTTGGGTAGATTAGATAATCATGGGTTACCTAGAGAGCCATCGTAAATGTTGAATTCTGGGTACCAGCCTGTGGAAATTCTGATTCAACTAGTCTACGGTGGGGTTTCAGAGTCTGCATTTTCCCAAAGCCCCCAGGTGATTTTGGTAAACAGCTAGGTTCTTAGGAACCATGTCCTGTGGTTCCATGAATCCCCACACCCTGCAGCTTCCTCACCTCCCAGTTCTGAGATAGGTTATTTACTGTATGAAACAGGTGTTTTAGATAATGTCAGTTTGCTATCCATTCAGTGACTACTTATGAAATATCAAATATAGGGAAAGCACAGCAAACAATTGGTTGCTTGATCAGCTTTAAAAATTTCCTAATAAGAAAGCAGTTACTACCCACTTCAATGAACAAAAAAGCAACACCTACTTTTGGGTCAGAAGTTTCATGGTACCATCTAATCAGGACAGAAGAAAAATCCCTTCTGTATATGTGAGGTCATGAGTTTCACAATACAAGAGGGTCAGAGAGTGAGGATTTTTTAAAAAGTTATTTTCATTATCTCAAGCTGGAGTCATTTACCTTTTCTGCTTGCTTCTCAGAGGTGGAATACAGGCGTAGTCCAAGGTAAACTGGAAGATAAAACTCTGACTATAAAGGTAAATCACAGTTGTGAATTATGAAGCTGGATATGTACTTCGCGGTCCTGAAAGTCATGGGACTGGTGGCAGCCTGTCCAGAGGGGTGGTGGCTAACTTGGGATAAAGAAAACATTGAGCCAGGCCTTTGGGCTTCTAGTCTGAGTTGCGGATCAGCTGAATGCGTTACAAAGCCATTTGCCCTTCCTGGGGGTCACATTGAGGGATTGTATCAGATAAAGTTTTCTCAAACATAAGGGTTTGGGGATCCCAAAGAATACCGAATTAGAAGCCAAAGCTCTCACTTTGGCTGATCATTTGGTATCCAGATAGTTAAGACCACAAACACGAAACACTTGAGCACCAAAATTTATGGCAGAATTTGCTAATAAGGTGGTCATCCTAATATACATATTATTTTTATAAGTTGAATGAAAACAAAATTTTTCATAGAGTAGTTGAGGATGCCAAGAAACACTGCATTGGATAGTATCTGAGGTTCCTTCCAGCTCTCAGATAAAAAGAAGCCTTGTCTGATTTCCCAGATGTGATAAATCCTTCAGTCCTCTTCTCTGACCATAGTCAAAACACTTCTGATTCTATCTGTCTATCTATCTATCTATCTATCTATCTATCTATCTATCTATCTATCTATCTATCATCTATATCTATCTATCTATCTATCTATCTATCTATCTATCTATCTATCTATCTATCTATCATCTATCTATCTATCATCTATCTATCTATCTATCTATCTATCTATCTATCTATCTATCTATCATCATCATCATCATCATCATCTATCACACAGGAAAATTAATCCTACAGATAATATGAGGTTTAATAATAAACACTCCTCTCTTTAGAACATCCTGGTAGGCATTCTTAGAGGATCCATGAGAAAGGTAAATGTGCAATCTTTGCCCACAACTGGCTTACCATCTGTTACCCTGTTGCATTTTCTGTGCTGCTACACCAGACGCCATGTGGACTCACAAAGGGGACACTGTGCCTTGCTTGTGCAAACCACCCCGCCTTCCTTTGGGACTCCTGGTCACCCTTCAAAACTCAGGGTAAGCAGCACTTTAATTCTTTCATGATCAACCTTGCTAGAGCTAGGACTCTCTTGTGTTCTCCCTGCCCCTTGGGTACACTGTGATTATTAGCTCTTGTTGCATCTTGATTGCATTGTCCTTGTTGTCTCTTTCCTCCATGAGACTGTGAATCATTTGAGGGACAAGCCATTTTCACTGCTGCGTTTTTCTTTTTTAAAATATTTATTTATTTTTTTTCCACATTTTTTAATGTTTTTTTATTATGTTAGTCACCATACAGTACATCCCTGGTTTCTGATGTAAAGTTCGATGATTCATTAGTTGTGTATAACACCCAGTGCACCATGTAATACGTGCCCTCCTCACTACCCATCACCGGTCTATCCCATTCCCCCACCCCCCTCCCCTCTGAAGCCCTCAGTTTGTTTCTCATAGTCCATAGTCTCTCATGTTTCATTCCCCCTTCTGATTACCCCCCTTTCTTTATCCCTTTCTTCCCCTACAGATCTTCCTAGTTCTTATGTTCCATAGATGAGAGAAATCATATGATAATTGTCTTTCTCTGCTCTACGGAGTGCTCAGGACTTGAGTACAGGGTGAAGGAATGGATCGATGTCTAAAGAAGGCCCAGAGACGTTCACGTTCTACTCTGTCATATATTCTCTGGATGGAGGTGGCGAGCCTCAGTTAAAACAAACCCTAGGCTCCCTTCCCATCTCAGCAGTGCCAAGCCTTGTGACTCCTTTCAGTGTCATCCCTGATTGTTCCCCCCCCCCCATTAGAAGTGTCCTTAGGTCTTTCATTCCAGGTGCGCTCTTTTTTTTTTTTTTTTTGGATGTGCCATCATAGTCTTGTGTCATCTTCATTTTCTTTAGATCTGATGATAATCGCGAAGCCTGCAAAACAAATTCTCAGGAAAGGAGAAAGGTGATCTCTGAAGGCCTAATAAACTCTTCAGATAACAAGCTAAACTTCGGGTTTCTAAGAGGTGTTTGCTGCACCAAATGGCTGTTTCATGCCTGTGCAGGCTGATTTCAGTAATAAATATTCAGCTCTACAGTTGATTTTCTGATTCTGTAGTCGTTGTTACTTTTTATGGCATAAATATTATGTTCTAAAATGTGAATTGCAATCACTTAGGCAGTCTTCACGGCTGACCCTTAGCCTGGTTCTGCAGGAAAGATTCAGAATAGACCTGAATCTATTCTGGAACTTGCTCAAAGTCACACACCCAGAAAATGACTTGACCAGCATGTGGACATGGCTGCAACTCGTTCCAGCTGAAGCTTTTCCTATTTTGTCACAGTGTCATTTGTCTATAACTAATTTTATCGGGTCTGTATGTATTGTCAAGTGGCACCCTAGGGATCCTCCATCTTTCTCCCTGTTTGGGCAGAGCCTTTGAATAGTTCATAAAGGAATTTGTCTTCAGTTTCTGACCTACTGTTTGTGGACTGCTCCTAAACTGGAGGGATGGAATACTGAGGATCTTCCCATCCTGTCCTGTCACCAAATATGGTCCCAACACTCACTGTGGCCCTGGCCGTCTGTGAGGCCCTTTAGGAGATGTCAAGATTGATAGATTAGTTCTTCCCTTACAGTATATAAGGGGAACAAAATAATTTCACAAATAATGACAATGCAAGGCAATTTAAACTGCCATTCCAGTGTTGGGAGTCGGAAGTTGGAAGAATTCTTATTTGCTTGCTGTAAACAAGGAAAACTTCATAATGGAGGTGACACGGAATTAGACCATGAAAGATAGAGAAGTTGTCCAAAGGCAGCACTCAGGGAGAACACGAGGGCAAAGGTAATAAGCAAAGATCTATATTTGTAAAAATAAAGATTGCAGTGTGGGAATGAGGAACACTCAAAATTCCTGGGTCAGAGCGTGAATGGAAGCAGGATTTGCAGACAAAATGGGAATTATAATGTTCGTGTGGGATCGCAAAAGTCTTTGGATGCCAAGTTTAGGTGATTGGATCTGAACATTCTTAACGATTCTGGGATTTCTATGATCTTATTTGTGGGACAGCCTCAAGATTGTGGGTGAAGGAAATGTTTCTGCAAGAGCTTTACTTGAAATATGATGAATTGGGCAAGACCGTGGAGGGCAGACTGGAGTGGGGCAAGACCGGAGGCAGAGAGAACAATGAGATGGTTTGTGCAATGGTTTAAGATGAGAAGTAATGAGGATTTGAAAAAGGACGAGGATGG
This sequence comes from Ursus americanus, assembly GCF_024610735.1. NCBI lineage: Eukaryota > Metazoa > Chordata > Mammalia > Carnivora > Ursidae > Ursus > Ursus americanus. The sequence goes on along the minus strand of NC_142150.1, from coordinate 34,363,044 downwards.
TGGGAGTGAAGGGGGCAGGAGGCTGATCTCTCCTAGCCTTTTCACCGCAAACACACACATCATCCCTTGACTCTTTAGTTGAGATATCAAGAGATAATATTTCTAGTAGAAGCTCCAGTTGGTAGAATTAACAGCGCCAAAGATTCACTTTTTCCTTCTCAACTTCCACTGTAGCAAATGGTGCATCTGTTACCCAGAGCTGGTTCTACCACTCTCTGCTTTGTCTCAGAAAGTAGAGAGCTAATGTAAATGTTACGCTGCATTGAAATAGAATATCAAATGTCTGAAAGAAAACTTACTAAAGATTAGGGATGGGCATGATATAGTACATCAGAAGGAGCCCTAGAATGGGAACCAAGAGGTTGGAGTTCTTGCAATGGTGTGTCCTTATCTAACTGTGGCTTTGGGCTAGCCATTTACTCTTTCTGAGCTTCCGGTCCTCTCAGACTAAATGGTGGGGTTGGGGCTCTGTAGATTTTCAGCTTTTCCCAGTATAGAGCCCTTGGTTCAAGTAAGTCCTTGTGAGGAACCCAAGATACAAAACCGACACATGAAATATGCAGGGGTAAGGCTGGAGTGAGGAGCTTGAATTTTGCTTGGCCTCTGGAAGAACTTCCCTGCCCCCAATCTCTGGGGCTCTGTGGGGCATTGTCAGAATTCTAGGGGGCATTGCAAGTTATTAGATAGTCTCAGGTGTTTCTTGAAGCTTATCATAGTGATGCATGAGTTTCTAGGTACAAGTTCCACATTGAATTCCTTTACACCTTTGTGTCCCTGAGTGTGCTATAAAGATGAAACAACATCCTATCCAGGGTGGCTTTCATTCAATGCCTTAAATATCCCCCATTTGTTCTTGCTTTGAGCCTTTGCACTGGTCAAATCAGTGCAATCTCTTCCAAAGATACCGTTTCTCCTTATTTTCTCATGATTTGCTTCTTTCTCATCATTTAAATCTCTAAATAAATAGGTTCCCAAAGGGTCCTTCCTTGGGAGGCCAATTTGCCAGGAAGCCCCTCACTTGGATCAGTCCCTTCCCAGGCCCTGCGAGGGACCCCAGGAATGTGCTCACACAATCATATGTTTTTGCAAAGTTTACAAAAGTGAGATATTTTAATTGCAATTGACTATGACCACTATCTCCTCCTTCTCTTGCTTTTCCTTCTGTCACACGTGAGTGGCTTTTTTTGAAATAATTTTTATTTTGTTATATTAGTCACCATACGGTACATCCCCAGTTTCTGATGCAATGTTCCATGATTCATTATTTGCATAAAACACCCAGTGCACCATGCAATATGTGCCCTCCTTAATACATGAGTGGCTTTTGAAATATAGTGCCTCACTTTCTTCATCCACAAAATGAGAATAACAGTGTCTACCTCCCAATGTTGTTGTGAAGATTAAATAGGTTCATATATGAACGGTGCTTAGAGCAGTGAGTAACTGGCATGCGATAAATGTTTGTTATTTTATTGTTATCACCATATCATGAGGAATCGACACAGTAATAGACATACTGCTGGACTCAAGTCCTGGCCAGACCAGCATAGACTGTAAGTAACTTACTAATGCAGTAGTTCTCCCTTATCTGCAGTTTCATGTTCCATAGTTTCAATTATCCACAGGCAATGCAGTCAGGGAGCAGACGACCCCCCACCCCGTCTGATGTATTATCAGAAGGTCAGTGGTAGCCTAATGCTATGTCATAATGGCTACACCATTCACCTCCCTCCATCTCATCACATGGGCATTTTACCACTTCACATCATCACAAGAAGGGTGAGTACAGTGCGATAAAATATTTTGAGGGAGAGAGAGAAAGACATTCAGATAACTTTTATTATAGTATATTGTTATAATTGTTCTATTTTAATATTAGTTATTGTTAACCTCTTACTGTGCCTAATTTATGAATTCAACTTTATTGTAGGTAAGCATGTATAGGAAAAAAACAGAGTCTATATAGGGTTTGGTACTATCTGTTGTTTCAGGCATCCCCTGGGGATCTTGGAATGTATCCCCTGTGGATAAATGGAGATTAATGTACTAAGAATATCAAAGCACAAATGGCCCAAATGCCTCCTATTGTTTATGTGACTTAGACCAAGGGGAATCAAGAGGGTTGTCCAAATCTTATAGCTAGGAGGGACCGAAGGCAGGTCTAAGATGCAGGTTTCCTGATAGAAAGTGAAGGGATTCACAGGCATACCATCACAAGCCTTCATTTCACACAGAAGACTGTCTTCTTTTGACAGAAGAGTTGTTCAGTCCCTTCCTTAGTAATTTCTTTTGTGGAGCCCAGTCATATTGGCTCTAGCCCTTAGAACAGGCTGGAAAAGAACAAGGTGTCCCAAAACAGCCTGCCAAGAACCCTGCAGAAACTTATCTCACTTGGGTCATTAACCTAATTTTGATTGGCTCAGATAGGCATTTTGGAGTTTGAGTAAATTTCTTTTTAGTTTCAGATGTAGAGTTCAGTGGTTCATCATTGTATATAACACCCAGTGCTCATCACATCAGATACCCTCCTTAATGCCCGTCCCACCAACTTACCCCATCCCCCCACCTATCTCCCCTCCAGCAACGCTCAGTTTCTTTCCTATAGTTAAGAATCTCTCATGGTTTGTCTCCCTCTCTGATTTTTTCTCATTACGTTTTTCCCTCCCTTCCTCTATGATCCTCTGCACTTGGTTCTTATATTCCACATATGAGTGAAACCCTATGATAATTGTCCTTCTCAGATTGACTTATTTTGCTCAGCATAATACCCTCTAGTTCCATCCATGTCGATGTAAATGGTAAGATTTCATCCTTTCTGATGGCTGAGGAATAGTCTATTGTAAACATACATCTCATCTTCTTTCTTTTAAGGGCTACTGCCAAAGTTTAGGGTACAGCCAGAGAGGTTTGGCAGATCTGAATTTATATCCCGGTTCTTGGAAGTTAGATTCATATGTCCTACCGTACACAAGGATAAACTGGAATGACATAAACACAAAAAACAAACTCAAGATGTTGTTTGAAGAACGCAAGGGGGAATTCTTGATAATCCTGAGTTGGCCTTTGTAACTATACACAAACACCTACCTACACGCTGTAGAAAGAGGATTGATAAATTTGATCACCTTAAAGAACAAAACATAATAAAAAACGTGAAGTCTCCCACATGGCAAGACAAAGACCCATCATAAGTAAAATGAAGACAAATGACATATTGAGGGGAAAAAATTGCAGCTCATGTCCCAGACCAAAGGGTAATTTCTTTAACATAAAGAGAGCTGCCATCGATTAAGGAGAGATGATATTTCTCACCTTTCCAATGGGAAAAAATCCAAAAGTTTACAAAACACTCTTCTCTTGAACTTTGAGAACATTCCATGAGGTACTGGTGGGAGTAGAAATCTGTTATCTCAGTGGAAGCCAAAATGGGAACTTTGAGCAATACTCTGACCCAGTGATCTCTCTTCCACAAGATAAAATATGTGCAAGGTTATTCATTGTTTGTACTAGCAAAGTGCTAGGAATAAGCTAGGTTTCCATCAGAGGAAGACATTACATAGACTATTGTTCAGCTCTGCAGGGGAGTAGTTTAGGGCAAAATGAGAAACTATGTGGTCATGGAGCAGCCTCCAGGAGATAGATAGATATAAATATACATACATATATATATATATATATATATATATATATATATATTTTTTTTTTTTTTTTTTGACAGAGAGAGTGAGAGAGCACAAGCAAGGGGAGCAGCAGAGGGAAAGGGAGAAGCAGTCTCCCCACTGAGCAGGGAGCCCGACAGGGAGCTTGATCCCAGGACCCTGGGATCATGACCTGAGCCGAAGGCAGACGCTTAACCGACTGAGCCACCCAGACGCCCCCTCCAGAATATATTTTTTAAGTGAAACAGAAAAGCAGTACATTTTATGTAGTATATATTGTTTTGGGATAAGGAAGGAGGATAAGAATATGAAATTGTATTTGCATTAATGCTTGAGTAATGCTCACAAAACCAAAACAAAACCACTTTCAGTTAGTGCTAGGGCGTTCCGAGGAGGGACGGGATGGGGTGCGCAGGGAAGAAGGGAAAGCGAGACTTCCAAATGATGTGTTTTTATATTGCTTCAATGAAGCAATAGATAGATAGATAGATTTGCCTATCTAAAAAGGGAAAATAAAGTTAAAAGAATTCCCACAAGTGGAACATATTTGTAAAGAACTTTGGGCAAGTTTTTTAAACTCAAATTTCTCAGCTATAAAATGGGGGAAAACAGAATTTACTTAAAGCCTATTTTCAGTTGTTTATGCAAATAAGGCTTATTTTTATTTATTTGTTTTTTTATTCGAGAGAGAGGGAGACAGAGAATCTCAGGCAGACTCTCTGCTGAGCACGGAGCCCCACACAGGCCTGGACCAGAGTCGAAATCAAGAGTCGGACACTCACCTGACTGAACCACACAGCGCCTCGCAAATCAAGCTTATTCTTGACCCAGGACACACACTTGTATTCCTTCTGCGTGGAAGAGGGTTTGGAGAGCCCTGTCTTTGATCATCTGATAGACAGTCTCCTCTTGCTAGTTTCCTCCTCCGAAAAGCCTTTTCCCTGCTCTGCTCATTAGCCTCTGGACTATTTCTCTATTTTGTTTTTCTCAAAACTTCTTAAAATTGGCTAAACCTCTCTCTCTCTTTTTTCACTTACTTATTTAACTTTTGTATGTTGAATCCCAAGAACCCAGAGTCATGTCTCGTGTCTAAGATGTTTTTTGAATGAACGAATGTTTGTACCCAATGCAAGATGCATAGAAAAGACCCAGTTGGTTTTCGCCATTTCTGTCCTGGGCTACTTATCAGGGATCAGGCCATGCTGGGCATTCCGCCCCACTTCTGTATCCAAATACTAGCTTGTAAGAATGGATGTCTTTGTTTCACCTTAACAGCAAGACTTAACTCACATGGATAGCATTTAGAGTAAGAATTAAATAAGATTAAAAGACTTCCTGAAAGCAAGACCACTCTTCTGCTCCCTCGATAGACCTTTCATATTTAATTAGACTTTTGGTATTCTCCTAGCCTCATAACAATCTCCCTCTGATTTTATTCCATAACAGACAGAAACCAAGGAACTGCGCCCTCTCTAAGATGTAGGCTGAGAGTGAAAGCAGCCCCGCAGCTGCTTGTACCTTGGTGTCAGATAATTGCTCATAATTAGTTTGCATATCTTATCAGAGAGAAGGAGCTTAATTATCTCCCTCTGCAGAGTCTCTGGAGAGAAAGTTCAGTGTCTGTTTTTCTTTCTTTTTTTTTTTCCTCCTTAAGAAAAGTACTATCTTTGAACTTGATTTCACCTTGGGGATGGAAACAGGAGAAGGAAAAAATCTGTCTATGGCACTCTCTCTCTCTCTCTATATATATATCACCTTCTTTGTGCGTGTGTGCAAGTAGGCTTTTTTTTTTAAACCTGGTTTTCTTGTTTTGTAGAGAAGTGTTTAGAGTGGCATAAGGGAGTTATACCCTTAAATACAATATGTGTGCCATGGTGTAAGTTAAATTCTCTCTAATTCACATATTTTTTCCTTTGGACTCCCTTCCCCCATCCCCAAGCATGGTGGGGTCTACGGGAGGCTTATCCTCATGCTTAATTTCCAGTGTATACAATACACTGGGTTTTAATTAATTTTTTAATTTTTAATTTTTTAATTTAAATTTTAGTTCAATATAATTAAAATAAATAAATATAAAATGAATATAAAATTATAAAATACAATAGTTATGTGTGAAATAAGATTCTCAAGTGGAGTAAGCATTGCTAAGAGCATCATTCAAAATAGGGTGGGGAGGATACTGAGGAAGCAGGACCAATGCACTTCTGCTTCAATTTTCGGAACACCATGGATTTGTGAATTTTGTCAATTGCAATCTGTCAGCTGCACCTCGACCACCTCCTGGAACTCATCCTTCTGCTTTGGACTGAAAGCAAGATAATAGAACATCCGTTAGCTAAATGGCCAATCGCATCTTAGGCAGTGCAACTCTGTCAGCACCAATCTTAATTCCTTCAAAACACGTTATATAACCTTGCGGTTTTTGCCATTCTAAGCCTGCACTCCCTGCTTGCAATTCAGAGCACACTTTCAATTTTTGGCCTCTCTGGATTGCAATCCCGAAGACCCCAGATAAATGCTTTTGGTTGTTTACAGCCTCTTCCTCTTGGTCAATATATGTTAATATAACATTATATATACCTCTCTCCCTCTCTCTCTTTCTCTCTGTCTGTGTAGTTTTAGCAACATGAGGTGGCGAGGTGAGTTATTTTCTAGCCACTTTGCTGAGCGTCACCAGCTTCTCTGCCTAATTCCAGGCCCTGCAATAACAAATTCTCAGGGGTTCATTATTTGGTTGATCACTTCAATTTCCCACTACACCGATTGGGACTGAATTAATGAGGTAAACAAGCTGGGAGATTTATATACAATACTGCAAACATTATGCAAGGGAATCTTCAAAGATTTTGCTTTGCGCTTGAGAGCGTAACAATGTCAATGGTGGGAGTTTGGAGAGGCAGAGCCATTTCAGTCCGCCTGCATGCGTGTGTGTGTGTATGTGTGTGCGTGTCTGTGTTGCACTTCTTGCCTACCTGGCGTGCGAGCAAACAGTGTTCCATGCAGGTGTGGCTCAGGGATCAGGGAACTGTACATGATTCAGTAACTCATTTCGGGGTAAGAGACTGGAACCAAATCTCTGTCTAAACCTCCTTTCTCAGCATGAAGTAAACGGATTTCTGATAAGCCAGAGCAAGACGGAGAGGGTAAACCAGATGAGCCTAAGGTATGACTGCATTGAATAATAAAAAGCTTGAGGCAGGAAATGTGTCTTTGCTCAGATTTGCACCCTGCAGCAGCATAAGTGGGCAATCAACTGATGGTACTTTTCAGCACCCAGAATAACGATGTCCTAAGTTTACAGAGCACTTTGAAATGCATCGATCTCTTTCATATTTACTTTTTAAATTTAATACAAATGCCCGTAGTTGAAAGCTGGGTATATTGTCTTTGTTTTACAGATAAGGGAACAGACTCAGAGAAGTTAAGGCATGGCCCACGTCGCAGAGCAGGTAACGGTTAATGGCTCTGAGGACTGGTGGCAGCTGTTTTATCTCTAAATTGACCCTTCTTGCTATGCCTCAGTTGCCCTCGTTTATTGTAACAATTGAAAGAAAAATGAATGAATAAATGAATGAATAATGGCCAGGGTAGTATGCAAAGCCTCAGGACTGGAGAGGCTGACCTGGCAGAGAAGACCCAGATGGAAGATCCATCAGGATCCCTTTGAGAAATCCAGACTGTGGTGTTGGATTACAAAAGACAAATGTAGCAGGGAGGAATCCATATATATTGCATTCAGATGTAAAAATAACGTGTATTTGAACATTTTTTTCCTGTAGCTGATATCATCTGAAAGGCCCACATGCTGCTGGGTAACAGGGACCAATTCACTTGAGTCTGAGCTGTGAAACAATTGAACGAATCTCTTAAGGTCCTGTCTTTCGGATGCCTCATCTCTCTGCTTCTCTCCAGGTTGGCCTCCTGAGGTACGAGGAAGGGGCTGCAGGAAACTGTATGGTGAGTGAAATGGGAGGAGTCTCTTGGAATCAAGAGCTGTGGGAACTCGTCTTGTCCTCTGGCATCCTGGTCTCTGAAGTAACTTTCCTGCCAACCTCGTCATTTCTCATCATTTGGTGGCTTCTGGCTTCTTCATCAGCAGGCCGTCTCTGGGCTTCTCTCTTACATGGGAGGGGTACTGTGACTTCTTTGTTTCCAAGGACTCACTCTGGTGTTGCTGGCAATGATGGTGTGGGTTATAAGAAGACATGCAGAAGGTCTGGGAAGGCTCTGGGGTACCTATCAATTCAGTCCATAGATGGTGTCTGTGTCCCTAAGTGTTCAAAGCAAACTTGACCTCTGATTGCTCCTGTTAGGCCTAAGAGAACACCCTGTACCCACCATCCTACAGATCACATCTCTTTCCAAATTTGCTTGTGTCAAGTGTACAGAGTTGAAGGGGAGGAGAAGTGGTGAAAATTCTGGTTTGTCAAGGGATCTTGGGAGGTAACCAGTCTTATAGGAGGATTTGATTAGCACCCTAAGGAGGCTTCAAGGGCCATTGGACTCAAATTTTCATAAAAAGGACTGTAAAACCTCAGTGCCCATCGCCCAACTTCTCAGTGTGTCTATATAGGTGAGGTGGTCTCAGTATAGGTGAGTTAGCCAGCCATGAGCTATCCAGGCCTCTGGATCCTGGATAGTGGCTGGATATTGGCTGGGAAGGAACATCTAGTTTTGACCCAGAATTATAAATCTCAAAGCTCTTGACCTACCCCCAGGAAATTTATTGCAAATTCAGAGGTGGAGTGAATGTGCCATGAGAAATTAGAGCAATTAAAATACAAATGAATATTTATTGAGTATCAATGACATGCCAGACACTATTCTAGGTACTAGGGAAAAAGCAAGGGAATAGAAGTTGGGGGGTTAGGAGAAGAAAAAAAGATAGAAAAAATGTACACCTTCATGAAGCTTATATTCAAGAATGGGTGTCGGATAATAAGTAAAATAACTAAACAAAATATATAGTACCTTAACTGGTGATGATTGTTTCAGACAGAGCAAGAAAAGAGGGGAGAGGGAATGTGTTGGGGGGAGTGCAATCAAAGTTGATCTGGTCGGGAAACATCTCACAAATAAATGAAATTTGAACTAAAAATTGAAGGAGGCAAAGAAGTGAGCCACATGGATACATGGAAGAAGAGACTTCCAGGTAGAAGTTAGGACTGTTTCTAGTATGTGTTGGAGGAACAAGAAGGAGGCCAGTGAGGCTGGAAGGTAATGAGTCAGGAGAAAAGAAATTTCAAATGAAGTAAGAGAAATAAAGGACCATGCTCATGGAAAGGGCTTTTGGTTTTATTCCAGGTGAGATGGGAATCGACGCTGACGTCTCGAGCAGAGGACTGACCTGGTCTGACTTCTTTTCTTAAAAGATCATTTAGCTGCTATGCTGAGATTCCATTTCATAACTCAGGGGGAAAGGAAGAAGCAGAAACACCAGGTAGGAGAGGGTCGCAATAATTCCAGTGAAAGAATTATCAATAGGTGGACCAGAGTGGTAGCAAGCGAGGCTGTAGGAAATAATTGGACATGGAAATATTTTGTAGTAGAGACAATAGCGTTGGTGAATGGATTGGATGTGGGGTAGAAGTGGAGGAGGAAAATCAGGATGACTTCAAAATTTTTGGCTGGAGTGTCTAGAAAAATGGAAATACCATTAGGATAGGGAAGGCTGTGGGTGGATCGGGTTAAGAGGAGAGGATCAGGAGTTTTGTTTTTGAATGTATTAATTTCGATATGCCTATAAAACATCCAAGAATATTTGTCGAGTAGATGTTTGGAGTCTGTGTTTGGGGAGAGGTTTCAACAGGACATATAAATTCAGGAGGCTTTGGCATATGACAAGGAAACCAGATAAGACAAAGGAGTGAGTGTAGACAGAAGCCGGAACTTAATAACATAGCAGAGGAGAGCATTAAATCCAGCCTAACAACAAAGCCGGCATAGTTGCCCCAGAGAAGATGAGTTAGGTCGTCTTTACCTGCTTACACCCAGAAGCTTGTTTTTTCCTTCGTATCTTAGTGTGCCAAACATTGGCATCCCATATAGCTGGATTTTGTCTGTGTGGAACATTTATCTGGGTCCATAACCTTCTCCACAACGAACCTCTTCCACTTTTCAATTTAGGTAAACACACACACAAACCAATTGATAGGCGGGAAAGTCAGATGATACTCTTTCTTCTATCAAATTTACGTTAAACAAGGAAAAACCGTTCTTAAAATTCTCCCACCAACGTTTACTCGATGGTAAACACTGGACGGGTTCGCAGTAGCCTCACCATTTCTAACCTAAGGCTGTGTACTTGCAAGTTCCTGACTTTCCCACCTGAAGTATTTTTCTACCCAGCGGCATTTATTTCCTGTGTGGACGCTCTTGTGATGAGTAAACCACCTTTTCAGCCTTCACTACGTTTATCTCTCATTTGATGAGTAATTTTTTCCCCTGAGACAGTTCTGTTGAGTTCCGCTTTTGTGTAGAGAGTACGTGGACATGTAAGCTCGAACTAAATTTGATATTCCACTTTTTCATTCACGCTGCCCTGTTCTCAGCCTGAGAACCACTACTTTCTCCAAACCTAGAAGCTGGCTTTCTTGATAGGGCCATTTTTTAAAATCACACCAACCTCTGTCCAAAAAGGGGTTCATCTCTTTGAGTGAGTTACCATATTCACAACGAAGATAAAACAACAAAGTTTCCTAAGTTATGGGCAGATGACTAGGCTTACTCACTAGCAAAGGGATTCCGCTTATGTAGACAGTGTGATAAAAAGTTGTGGTATAAGAAAATGAAAGGCGGTTGCATAACGTAAAGTGGCAAGACTCCCTGAGGATCTCAGTCCCCTTTGGAGATACATGTTCCAAAGGCCGTAAAGCTTAAGGTAGGTCTTCATCCTCACAAGCCCCCAGAACGACAATGGGTCTTTCGTGGCTATAAATGTCCATTATTCTCCTACTGACGTAAAATTTGATTTCATGTTAGTCATTCAGGGACTATAGTGGTACCAGGAAGCTGCCTCCCTGTTTGAACATTTCTTTTTGTTTTAACACATTTTTTCATGTGTTAATAGGTGTTCGTTCGTCTTTGGTGAACATCTCACTTTTATTCCTTTTTCCTTTTTTTAAAACTTTTTTTTTTTTAGCTCTTCAAAGGAAGGAATTGTGTTTTTAAAACATTTACTGAAGGCCTATTGAATTCACGTTCAAAGTGCATATTCTTCACCTGTCCTGTCCTGTCATTATCTAGCACTTACAGCTTCCAGGAGCCACTGTTTTTCTACTTTAGAAATTTCCTACTTGTTCTGCCATCCCATCTCTGATCTCGCCTCTCCTTCTGTGGTCTCCTGCCCAAGCCACACGTCCTCTGTGTGATGAGCTGCTCGCATAACGTCTATATTCCCTGCTCCTAGATCCCTGAAAAGGGGAGTTCGACCTCCACTCTGACGGTTTTTCTTGCAAGTGTCTGCTCATACCACTTCAGACTTTTCTTTCCTCTCTGTGAGAAAGAAAAAGGGGGCCCAGGGCTAACTAGCAATGCTGTGCCTGGGCTGAGAAGCTGCGGAGAGGAGGATGTAAATCTAGGTTCGAGGACGCTCTCACTCTGGTCCAGCTCTGTGCATTCCTGTGGAGTGGTGTCCAGTATCCGGCTTGCTCCTCTCCGCTTTTACTGAAATGTAAATTCAGCCTTGATGGTCTGGAATTGCTGCTGGGTGGAGCCTGGCCAAAGGCATCACATTCCCCGCTGGGTAAACCTTGAGGCTGGGGAAGAGTTTTGTTTGGGAGCAAATTAATTAGAATTAGAATTTAGTCTTTCTGTCTAAGACCAAGCTCTTTGCTATCAGTGGGAAGGTGAACAAGAAGTGAAGCAACCACTAGCTATCCATCTCTAACCCTAAAGTACTGGGATTTAGTCCATGCCCTCTGGGGTTCCCAGGTAGGCAGAGGGTGAGTGTAAATCACTGCGTGACTCTGACCATTCCCTTTTGGCAGCCAGGGCTGCGCTGGGAGGGAACCAGGGACCCGCATCTGTAGCCCGCAGCCAGGCTGCTGGGGGGCGGGGATGGCATTCACTCATCTCCACTCTCTGGGGCCCTCCCTGAGTTTCCTTCCTCAGTTCTACATTCCGTTGGGCATGAGATTTGTTTCCCTGTGTTCTCAAGTCAAGTTCAGATTCAGTTACCAGTTGGCTGTTAACAGCAGGGTGCCTTAGCTAACACTGCTATACCATGTGCAGAACGGTTGTTAGGAGGGTAAATCCTAAGAGTTCTCATCACAAGGAGAAAAGTTCTTTTCTTCTATCTTCCTTCTTTTCTTGATATTGTGTCTCAACGAGAAGATGGATGTTAGCCAAATCTATGGTGCTGATCATTCTACAATAATAAATGAAACCGTCACGCTGTACACTTTAAACTTAGTGATGTTTGGCCATTGTTTCTCAAGAAACTGGAAAAAACCAGTTGGCTCTTGGCATTTTTTAAATAAGTCATGACTGTGTATTTGTCCGTCAAAAACTCAGCTGGCTCACTTCTGAGCTTCTAAGCATTGTTCCATTTGTGGTTGGACAGTGGCCTGCTGTGGTGGTTTCTCAAGTGAGGACTACTTGTCGTCTGAATGTTTCTAGGACGGTGAGTCCGTCTTTCAGAGAAACATCAATTTTAGTGGATCTGAGTCCATCAACAGCCCTTAGGAGAAGGCATCACAAAAAAACTTCACAGACAGAGATATTTCTGGACTTGTGAATATTTTCACTGTCTGCTTTATTTATTTAATTTAATTTATATTTTATTTTATTTTTTTATTATGATATGTTAGTCACCATACAGTACTTCATTAGTTTTTGATGTAGTGTTCCATGAGTCATTATTTGTGTATAACACCCAGGGCTCCATGTGATACGTGCCCTCCTTATATTTTATTTTATTTTTTTAAGTAGGCTCCATTTCCAGTGTGAGACTTAAACTCATGACCCTGGGATTAAGAGTCAGATGTTCTACCGACTGAGCCAACCAGATGCCCCTGCTTTATGTTCTTTTTTTTTTTTTTAATATTTTATTTATTTATTCGACAGAGAGTGAGAGACAGCCAGCGAGAGAGGGAACACAAGCAGGGGGAGTGGGAGAGGAAGAAGCAGGCTCATAGCAGAGGAGCCTGATGTGGGGCTCGGTCCCAGAACGCTGGGATCACGCCCTGAGCCGAAGGCAGACGCTTAACTGCTGTGCCACCCAGGCGCCCCAATGTTCTAACCTTGACTCAAAGTCCTTTCCTTTTCAACCATTGGCAAGTTCGCCATGGCATTTCCTGCGATCTGAGCGGAAAGCAATTTATACCAGTGGCTCCAAAGTTTCTATGTGGCCAACCCTGCATCAGAAGCCAAGGCCCAGAATATCCACCCTCAACTTGATTAACTTTTATTGCAGAAGATCAAAAGGGTCTTGCCTGTGGTAGGGAGAATCACTGCTTTCTTGTGCTTGAGAGCAGCATAGTTTTTGAGGCTGGAGGGTTGGAGAGGGGACCCACTACCTCCAGCCACAGAGCTGGCAGTGGTCAGCCATGAGTTGGATGTTCTAGTTGGATGTCTTTAGTGGCAAATAAGTCTGGCCCCGGAAGGGAGAGCAGGTGCCAGGCTCAATTGCAGCCAGTGGCCAACAAAACTTCAGGCATCTTCTGGGCCCAACAAGGGCTGAAGGAAAATATTTGAATAGGGAGAATGGAAGGGTGAGAGGTAGGAATGGAGCCAAAAGATGTTTTTCCTACCGTTCTGTTAGCACTTTACCCTTAATCGTCCTCTTCTGGCTTGAGGAAGGGCAGGTTCCATGCGTAAATACAGAATTAGTAGCAGCTGACCTGTTGAATCTTATGCTTATTTCCAGGGATGACTGGAGCCAGGGTGCAGACTCTTGCCAAATCAGAATGCAATTAACTAACTAGTGATCAATATTCCTGTGCTGGGGTGTAAGAGAAGTGTGGTAGGCAATCTCTATCAGTTTATTAGCTTTGCTCTTAAAGAACAGATAGCTGGGTTTGCACTTAGTTTCTGTTGTGTTCTCTTGGTTTCTTCTATTGCTCTTGTTCACGCAGCCTAATTTTTCTGCTATGCAAGTGGAGGGGTATAAACCCAGTCCATTGGAGAAGACTGTGGCTCTCCTGAGCCCAAGGTCTCCTGCATGTATCTTAGTACTTCATGATTCAGATACAAAAGTGCATCGTGTGTGATTGAGGAAGCAGCCTGCGATCTGCCTCTGAAGTCGTGGACCTCTTTGATGTTTGCCTGTGCTTTCTTTTTCCTGCTTTACTGGAGTGTCACGAGTCATTTCAATTATCCAGCCATGTGTAATGGATGCATTATGTTAGTTTTATATTCACTTTGGCATATGATTCCATCAAAAGTCTATGCATATTTGCAGCTCATGTCTGGAGCAAATGTTAGGTTTAGCTGGCCAAAGTCACACGGATAACTGATAAAGTCAGCTGTTGAGGAACCAAATTCTTGATTTTTCTCCTCTCCTCTTCCCTTCACACTGTTCCCCCCGCCCATACCCCTTAGATATAGAATGCCCTCATATTCTTCTCTGACATTCTCCCATCAAAACCTTCTGTGGATTGCTCCAAGAAGCCTTCCTAATTCTCCCCCCATCCGTAAATAAAATTAGTTCTCAGTCTTCTGTGGCAGCAAGAGCATGGTTTCACAGAACTGCTGTGACATGTCACATCTTATCAGATCACCTTTTCCCCTGATAGACTGTGAAATCTGTGAGGACAGCAATCTTGCCTTATTCATTTCCATGAATCCCCCCAACTCTTAGCACAGTCTCTTATAGGAGCAGGTACTCATTAACGCGTGATCAAAGACATCAATGAATCAACAAATAGCTCTTTGGAGAGAAAGGAGTTCTTTCACTTTGAAGAGTTACTGAGGGTTGACTGGCCTGTGATGTATCTTCCCGATGCACTTGCATCCCAAATGTAACAGGTAGATAAAATCTTAAGCTAAAGTAATGCTATTTTAATCACGGCATGTCAGACACTGCCAGATTATAGGTGAGTCAAGTGATCAGGTGTTTGCAAATGTTCATAAATGGGGCACTGGGGACTTTCATGGAAACTTAAAATGATATCCTGTAGATTACTGGGACCACAAATCCACTTTGGAACCTAGAAAGGTCAGTGATCACTCACTTGTTTAAGTTGTGGTCAATTTTACCCCAAATAAAACCTCAATATTATTTTTATTGAGGTCATTTCTAATATGACACCAGTATCCCCTGTAGTCAGCCAGGAAATCTGTCAACCCATAGTTACATGACCATGAGTCATGTTTCATGTGTGAGACCTTCATTTCCTCATTTCTAAAATAAAAAGTTGGATTCTATGATCTCTAGAGTGTCCTTTAGCTAAGTATTTCATATAAGCATGGATAAATCAGTCATCCAAATATACTGGACTAGGAAGGACAGTGCTTTGTGTGAAATTAGTGAGATCAATCACCTTTCACTGTTTTGGCAAATGGAAGGGAGGAGCTGGCAAATGGAATGGAGGAGTCATGACAATTTGAATAGGCAAATAGATGTGTGATTATATCAGATTTTCATTTCATTTCATTTATCATATTTTATTTCGCCTAAAACAATATTACATCATATTTGCTCCTCTTTGGGACATACTTTAGCAATTGACCTTAGTATTTTTTCTGCTTTCCTCCAATTGTCTGACTGCCCATATGGCTGAGGAAGAGGCTACATGCCACGTTAATAGCCATCATTGTCTGTGAAATAGCCAGGTGACCTTTTATTTCTATCTCTGCAGAGGAAAAACCAGGAGTATATATGTAAACGAACTGAATACTCCCCAAAGAAGGTTTGTTGATGTCTGAAAGTTAAATCCATGGACTTGAGGTGTCATGAGAGGAAGCTAAGAGGTGGCTCATACATCTCACTAAAATGTTTACTTTGGGCACTTGTAGTCCAGCATCTAGTTAGGTTTTCGAGTATAGAATCTTGGTCTGAAGGGTCATTGGGTTGATGAGTTCTGACTTGTGCCAAAGAATATCACAAGAAAGTCATACCTAAAAGCCCCCAAAAGCTCGCAAGAGAATAATAAAGTAGACTATCAATTTATGATATTATTATTAGGTATTGGTTTCCATAGACAGTGAAACTCACATGGGCCTCATTCATTCAGGCTCCCTGGAGAATATCTACATTTTGGTGTGTGGGATGCCATGTACTAGTTAGAAGTTTGCTTGGTGGAAATGGAAATGGGTCAAGAATTTGTGACTAAAATTTGAATATTTTGTGGCATCTGGCTAAGGTACCACAAGCATGATACTCCAGAGTTCCTTACCCCCTGTAATGCATTTGAATAGAGACTTCCCATTTAGCCTTTTTTTTTTTTTTTAAGATTTTATTTATTTACTTGGGAGAGAAAGAGAGAGAGTGAGCATGGGTGGGGGGGCAGGGGCAGAGGCGGTGGAAGAAGCAGACTGCCCTGCTGATCAGGGAGCCCGATGCCTGGCTCAGTCCCAGGACCCTGGGATCATGACCTGGGCCGAAGGCAGACCCTTAACTGAGCCACCTAGGTGCCCCAAGCCTTTGTTTTTAGAGCTGGTTTCCCTCCTTCCTTCCTCCCTTCCTCCCTTCCCCACTCCCTTCCTCCCTCCCTCCCTCCCTCCCTCTTTTCTTTCTTTCTTTCTTTCTTTCTTTCTTTCTTTCTTTCTTTCTTTCTTTCTTTCTTTCTTTCTTTCCTTCTCTTTCATGATTGCATTACTGGCAAACCCCTCTACTAATGGACTTACTCTATCTTTAGATAAGGAAGTAATCGAATCTTATTTCTGTCCAGTGTCCGGACAGATCTTTCAAAAGTGACTCTGTATATTTTTGTTCTTAATTATTTTCCACTCACTTAAACTTTTACCCTCAGAATGGGCAATCCTAATTTCCTTTTATTTCAAGTATTTTATTTGTTAAAGGGGAGGGGTTGGGGGGTAACAGTGAGGCATCTTAAGTTACCCCCATGAACTGCCTGTAAAACAAAAGGTGATATTTTCTACTCAGTAAGCACTAGAATGATTTAATGGGTAACCTTTAGATGCAGTGATGCTCCTTGAATTCTTTTTTTTTAAATTAATTAATTTATTTGAGAGAGAGAGAGGTGGGGGGAAGGTAGGGAGGGGCAGAGGGAAAGGAAGAGAGAGAATCTCAAGCAGACTACCCACTGAGCACGGAGCCTGACTCGGGCTGGATCGCAGGACCCCGAGATCATGACCTGAGTCCAGACCAAGAGTCAGATGCTTAACCGACTGCTCCACCGAGGGGCAGTTCTTGCTTCAGCACATCAGTTAATGAACAGGAGGGCTTTCAGGAGCAAACTGCTGTAGGAGATTCTGTTGTGAATTGTTAGCAGGGCTTGTAAATGGGGATATCTGAAGCATACACAGGCAAAGGAGACACTGTGGTGTGGGCAGGGTATTAATGTCGACTTTAGATTTTCTGCTGTGATTTTGAGTCTGGAGAAGAAAGACATTACAAGAGACTGGAAATTAAGACAACCAGCTTCTTTGTATGTGAATATACTGCCACCCATTGGTGTTTTCTTGTCATTGGCCAGGGTTAGAAAGCTGCTCCATGGATTCCTTTTTTTTTTAAATAATATTTTTTTATTATATTATGTTAGTCACCATACAATACATCCCCAGTTTTTGATGTAAAGTTCCATGATTCATTACTTGCGTATAACACCCAGTGCACCATGCAATACGTGCCCTCCTTAATACCCATCACCGCCTGTCCCATTCCCCCACCCCCTCCCCTCTGAAGCCCTCAGTTTGTTTCCCAGAGTCCACAGTCTCTCATGGTTCATTCCCCCTTCTGTTTACTCCCCTTTCTTCTTCCCTTTCTTCTCCTACCGATCTTCCTACTTCTTATGTTCCATAAATGAGTGAAACCATATGATAATTGTCTTTCTCTGCTTGACTTATTTCGCTTAACATTATCTCCTCCAGTCCCATCCATATTGCAGCAAATGTTGAGAAATCGTTCTTTTTGATGTCTGAGTAATATTCCATTGTATATATGGACCACATCGTCTTAATCCAGTCATCTGTTGAAGGGCATCTCGGCTCCTTCCACAATTTAGCTATTGTGGACAATGCTGCTATGAATGTTGGGGTGCATATGGCCCTTCTCTTCACTACGTCTGTATCTTTGGGGTAAATACCCAGTAGTGCAATGGCTGGATCATAGGGTAGCTCAATTTTTAACTTTTTAAGGGACCTCCACACTGTTTTCCAGAGTGGCTGTACCAACTTGCATTCCCACCAACAATGTTGGAGGGATCCCCTTTCTCCACATCCTCTCCAGCAATTGTTGTTTCCCGCCTTGTCAATTTTTGCCATTCTAACTGGTGTAAGGTGGTATCTCAGTGTGGTTTTGATTTGAATTTCCCTGATGGCTAATGATTTTGAACCTTTTTTCATTATTTATTTAAAAAAATTTTACTTGTAGCTTATTTAGAAGTGTTATATTTGTTTTTCAAATATTTGGGAATTTTCCGAAGATCTTTCTGTTATTGCTTTCTGATTCAATTACATTGAGGTCAGAGAATGTACTTTCCATTACTTGAATTCTTTTAAATTTGAGACTTTTTATGATGGTGTATCTTGGTAAATATTCTAAGTACATTTAACAACAATATGTATTCTGCTATTACTGACTGGAGTGTTCTAGAAGGCTAAGTTTTGTTCATGGTGTTGTCTAAGCCTTGTATATTCTTACTGATATCTTGTCTACTTATTGTATCAATGACTGAGAGAACAATGTTGAAATCCCCAACATTAACTGTGGGCTTATTTGTTTTTCCTTACAGTTATATTGGTGTTTGCTTTACGTAAATTGAAGCTATGTTATCAAGTGCATAAATGTATAGAGTTGTCATATCTTCTTGATAAATTGACCCCATTATCATTATGAACTTACGTTCTTTATCTTAGTAATTTTCTTTGCTCTAACATATGTTTGGTCTGATGTGAGAGAGCTGCACCACCTATCCCTTCCTTAGTATTGGCAAGCTTATCTTTCTCCAGCCTTTCAATATTAAACTATTTGTGTTTGCATATTTAAAGTGGGTTTCTCCTAGGAGGCATATTGTTGATCATGCTTTATTCACAATATCAACTTTACCTTTTAATTAAGGGTATTTAGATGTAGAGTGATTATTGATATGCTTGAGTTTAAATCTACCATCTTGCTTTTTGTTTTCCTGTTGTCCCATCTGTTTTTTGTTTTTGTTTTTTTTTTGGTCCCATCTGTTTTTTATTCTATTTGCTTCATTTTCTCGAATCAGTCTTTGGTTGAAAACTGCTCCCAGGGAGTCTTAATTTTTGGGGGGCACTTCTGGCTTGCTGAGTAGTAGAAAAGTAGTAGGAAGAGAAATCCTCAGATAAAGAAATGGAGGTGGTGACAGTGAAAGTTGGCTGGTAAGCGCGGAGCACAACAGAGTCTGCCACACTACCCAGTGTAATGGAGGGAAGCAGTGTACACACCACACTTTCTGAAGTGCCTGAAGTTCATTCGGAGTTATGATTTTAAGCCTCTTTCTTCCTGGCTAGTAATTGGAGAAGCAATTCCATGATGTAGTAGGGGTGCCCAATGAGTAAGTGGCCAAGGCTCATTTTAAATTAGTGTTTCTAGGTCAGGAGAAACTACAAATATGACTCGAGTAAATAGCTGGGAATATTAGGATAAGGTATTATATTTTATTTATCAAGGTAGCAGTATCAGCTTTATAACTGTACCTCTTGGCTTTATCCCAGGGATTAAATGGTGGGCACAAGAGGGATTATGCAGTAGTGAATTGAAGATGGTGGGACAAGGTGGGACATCAACAATCAGAAGCCACTTCAAGCTAGGACTATCTCTATCAACACTTGTATGATTTGTGTTGAAATACATATACATTTTCTAAAGAAGTAAATTTTTTGCTTTACGGCTGGTGGCTTACATTTTACATTTATTTATGGACAACTTTAGGAAGACAGTTAAATTATGAGGTATAGAGGTAAAGACATGGATAAAATAGTAGATTTGGATGTAATTCCTTAGTCAGTTCGTACATGCAATACAAACTTTTCATATTCTTTTTTAAATTAATGAAATATGAATGTCTATATACAGCTAATGAATCATTGAACATTATATCAAAAACTAATGATGTACTTATACCTTGGCTAATTGAATTTAAGTATTCCTCCCCAAATAATTTCAAAGGTTTGTTATTTTCCACTTTTAAAGTATGATTGTGAGTAGTGCAAAATTTACATTGCATAATGAAAATATAAATAAATGTAAATTTCCCATCCATTCCAGTTTCCTATCAAGAGATTTCTTATCAAGAGATTTTTCTCTGCATAGAAAAGCATGCATATTTGTACATATGTGCGCACTTTTACAAATAATGTAAAGGAAAGTTTACCTTATACACATCTCTACACTTGGCTTATTTATTGATTTATTTTATTGAATGAATCTGACATATAGTGTATAAGTTTAAGATGTACATTCTGTTAACCTGATACATTTATATATTGTAATATGATTGCCATTTCAGTGTTATTTATCATTTTACATAATTATAGTATAGCATTTTATCTATATTCATTATACTATGCATGAATAAAATAGTAGTCCATCCATGTTGTTGGATATGTCAGGATATTCTCTTTCCTCATGGCTGAATAATGTTCCATTGTGTACATATGCCACATTTTTTAAAAGAACTAATCAATTAATTAATTTAGAGAGAGCATGAGCAGCGGGAGGCCCAGAGGCAGAGGGAGAGAGAGAATCCTCAAGCAGACCCCCCACTGAGCAAAGAGCCCTATGCTGGACTTGAGCCCAGGACCAAGAGGTCATGACCTGAGCAGAAATCAAGAGTTGGCCGCTTAACTGACTGAGCCACCCAGGAGCCCCTACACCACATCTTTTTATCCATTTGTCTCTTAATGGTTAATTAGGTGTTTCTATACCTATTTTAGCTATTGTGAATAATGCTGCAATGAACATGGGAGTACAGATATCTCCTCAAAACTGTTTTCATTTCCTTTAGGTAGCTACACAGAAGTGGAATTGCTGGATTGTATGGTTTTTTGATGGACTCTTGGGGATTTTCTAAATATAAAAGCATTTAATCAGCAAAAAGTGACAATTTTATTTCTTCCATTCCAGTTTGGATGCCTTTTATTTCTTTTTCTTGTCTAATTACTATAGCTAGGACTTCTAGTACTATGTTGAGTAAAGGTGGTGAGAGTGTGCAATGTTGTCTTGTTCATGATCTTAGTGGAAAAACTTTCCTATTTCTTCATTGAGTATAATGTTAGCTGTAGGTTTGTCATATATGGTCTTCATTATGTTAATGTATGTTCCTTCTATACCCAATCTGTTAAGAGTTTTTAATTTGAAAAGATGTTGTATTTTATGAAATGTGTCTTTCTGTGTTTATTGAGATGATGTGATTTTGCTCCTTGACTTTTTAAGTTGAATATTGTATATGTAATTGTGTCACTTCAAAACACATTGCTCTAACTCATTTAAAAAACTATTTAATCTGTCAAATATTGATAAAAAGTTATTTCTAATCTTTTGCTATTTTAACAAATGCTGCAATAATATATAGGTTTATGTTAGCTGTACACTCCATTCTTAAAGCTTTCTTCTTTTAATATTTCTTTTAAAAATATTTTACTTTATAGTATGACTTTGGATGTTTTAAGGCATGTGTAACATATGTGCATTTCTTCTGGTAATCTGAAGGTGGTATAATTTATTTTTATAATTTCTGATGTTAACCTTTAGAATTTAGATGTTATTCTAAAATTCTGTTATAGGTGTTATTCTATAAATTCTGATGTTAACCTTTAGAACAGAGAGACTTAAAAATATAATGAACTATTTCTTGAATTATTGCTTTAAAACTATATCAGTACAAAAGATGTTAATATTAATTAGTTAATATTAGACTTTTCTTACATTTATATTTTTTATTTTCCTTCCATAAGCTGATTTTGATAGGTTGTTATCCTTTCTTTTTTTTTTTTTTTTTTTAGGATTTTATCCATTTATTTGACAGAGAGAGAGAGACAGCCAGTGAGAGAGGGAACACAAGCAGGGGGAGTGGGAGAGGAAGAAGCAGGCTCCCAGGTGAGGAGCCCCATGTGGGGCTCAATCCCAGGACTCTGGGATCATGCCCTGGGCCGAAGGCAGATGCTTAACGACTGAACCACCCAGGCGCCCTGAAAGATTGTTATCCTTAACACTCCTAGTGGCAAATTTCCTCTGTCTTAGACTATACCTACATAAAATACTGTATTTATAACATTTAATCAGTATTTAATAACTCTCTACACTGAGAGGAGGAGATTGGTAGGCAAGAGAACCTATAAAACTCCATCTTCTTTCATGTTTGTGTTAATTATGTTACCATATTATTATTGGTCATATTAATATCACTATTGATTATATTACTATTGTCATATCACCATTTCCTATAATCCCCACAGTTTTCTAATCTTGGTCCATGTATAAGATTATTCACTCTAATGTAGGGTGGAAGGAAACTGCTGAGCATTTTTAGAATGATTAGACTTTTTTCCTCTTAAGGAAAAGAAAAAAAAAAAGTCTAACCATTTACCAGAATTTTATGTTTTTTCCTTAAGACATATTGTGTGCTTTTACTGATTAAATACAGATCATCTGATATTTTACTAAGTTTTTAGCATACAACATCTCTCTTCTTCAGAGATACCAATTATTTGTATGTCAGATCTTCCTTTATTCCTTGGTAATCATTTTTTTCTATGAATATTTTGAAGTTGTGGTTTATTTTTAAATTTTATCTTTTTAACCTTCTCAAATACCTTCCATTATTGTTTTAAGGAGTTTCTATATTACTTTTTTGTTTTGTTTCATGTGCTGACAGTTTTAATATAATTTCTTTCCTGGGATCAGCCAGCTTACTTCCTATTACCTGATGTAAATTTTTTCTTTCTTCAATGATGCTATTCCACATAATGAATATTTTTAATTTTAAAAATGTATTAAAGAATTTTCTATAATTTTTTCCTGTTAATAGAATGATTTTTCTTATTATTTTCCTTTCCCTTTTTAGGTATAATAAAATGTCAATAAAATCTGTTTTTGTTGTTTTTCTTATGTTTTTAAATGGTTTTAAGAAGAATTTTTCTGCCATCCATAATCAAAGGTATGTAACATAATTTTAATTACTAAATATATACCATTATGAATGATAAACTTGGGGGGGTTTACTTTCCAGTAAGTCAAGAAATACTGACACAACACCAATTATTGACAACCTTCTGAGATAGATAGTTAAAATGAGCTACCAATAAAATACTATAGGGGTTGAATAGAAGGGGATATCAACTCTTCTTTCAACAATAAGGTTCTCAGAGAAGGTGGTGATTGCATTAGTTTAATCCGTGTCATCAGACTCTACATTTGTTTCTTTCTTGAGTGTGACCCTTCCATCCCAAACAGCTTCCTTGCTTCTGCTCCTATTTCTATGGATCTCCTTAGCACTGCCTGGAATACCTTTCCTTTAACTTCGGTCTATCTAAATTTTATTTATTTTTCTAGAGAAATTCCTTCCTTGAGTGTTTTCTCCTCTATTCCAGTTTTATAGTAATCTATCCTTTCTTTGGAGTCAAGGGACTGTGTTTTTTTTTTTTTTTTTTTTGCCTAGATATAAACAAAGAAACAAACAAAAAACTGCTTTTATTTTAATGTCTAAGTATTGTGTCCTTAACTATGCTATAAATCCCTAATAATAATACATAACATTAATGAGCACGGATTCTGTGCTGGACACTCATTAAGTAGTTTAAATGTATCACTTCATTAAGTCCTTCCAAGATCTCTGTGAACTAGACGCTGTTGTCTTCTTTAGTTTAGAGATTCAGAGAACAAGGCACAGAGAGACTTAAAAATGTGCTTAAAGTGACCCAAGCAGTAAAGCTGTGGAATTGAGGTTAACACCAGGGGCTGTTTCTCCAGAATCCAGGCAGCAAACTACTTCCTCCAAACTGGTCCTGGGTGCTCAATGCATCACTCCCCACTGATGGAAAAGAGAGCTCTTTTCGGCAAGAAGGATCCCAAAGTGGGGGAAAAACCCCATTGTTTTCTTAGGAATCCTCTCTTTGAGAAAAGAAACAGTTATGAAATAGTACTTGGTCCAAGTGCTACTGCAGTTATTTTAATTTTGTCCCTGTGGGTGTAAACTCTTGAGGTTTTAGTTCTTTGGGGACCTGGCCTTAAACTATTGAAAACTCCTGAGAACTACTGAAATCTCCTTATGCTGTGCAGTGCGTGTATTCATATGCGGGTCAAAAAACATCTTTGTACTTGCAGGCTCTTCAAGACGGACATTTGTCTTCTTCGCCAAGTATTTAGAAAGTCATACCTCTTGGAAGAGGTTACCACCATGAAGGAAGTTGAGTGTTCCCTTCTTCTAGAAAATGATCATTTCCTCTGTAGCAGTTAAAGGAGCTACATGAAGGGTATCCTTAAAGAAGTAAGTACGTTGCATTTTGGAAAATAGGAAGTTTTTGAAATTTGGTGGAGAAACCTCATGATGAGCTTAAATGTCAGGAAAATCAACCTCCTTAGCTCGGGCTCTCTAAAGAGAGACCAAACAGCTGGTTTGGTGTGAGTTTTTAAAATTGAATTTCCTATTTATTTCTTTAAATATAGAGATACGACAATGTCTATGAGGATTTCTAAGGTCACAGAATGGAGGTGTGAAAGGGGCATACAGATTAACCTCCTTGTCTCAGAATAGCTTACATTCAAATAAAGAATAAAGAAAGAAAGAAAAGAGAGGGAAGAAGGAAGGAAAGAAAGAAGGAAGGAAGGAAGGAAGGAAAGAAAGAAAGAAAGAAAGAAAGAAAGAAAGAAAGAAAGAAAGAAAGAAAGAAAAGAAAGGAGGAAAAGAAAGAAAAGAGAGAGATTGGATCAAAAATAGAAGGAAGCTGTCTATTCTACCTTCTAATTCCCACATGCTTATATTAGTGTTTTTGGACTGGCATAATGCCCTGGCTGATGCTAACATAAGCCTAGAATCACCTTTGTGACTGTTGAAATCATACTTTATATAGCATTGAGCAAATAATTATTAAAATGCTAAAAGAATCAAATTGAATGGATACAGTCACTGTTTATATCATGTATCAAGCTTCACAAAAAATTATTGAATAATAGAAGTAGTATATTGTTTTTATTTTATTTAAAGATGACATTAATTGAAAAGATAATAAATGTTATTTAAAACAAGATTTTTCATATAAATTTTCCTGCATAGTGATTGTCTCCTTGGAAACCATTTGATTTCTTCTTCCTGAACTAATGAGACAGAAAGTAAAATTGTCTTCATAGGGCTCCCTGTACAAATCATTCCCCATTTGATATTTTACACATTAGTATAATTGATATTGCCTGACAGATGTCAGGATAAGTGCCTTCAAAGAAGTTTGTATAATGTACAGGGAATCACATAAAATAATAATATGTTATTTTGGTGCAAACAGATGCTTATTTTTCTATACAATTGTCATGGCATTTCCATTTTGCTGTCCAAAATTTGCCAGATACCTTGTTCTTACACATAAGACCTCTCCATTTCTTCCATGACATCATATTCTTGTATAGGAGTAACTGCTTCACTAATTGTGTGCATGATCCTTTCCACATCCTGTTATCAGTGCAAGCAGAGAGTAGACTGATAAACACATCTATGAATTGTGTCTTAATAACATTCGAGTGGTACTGATTCTTCAGTGAGAACAGGAACTCCCTTGCTTAGTTCTTTCCCAGATGTCTAATGTAGGCATCTATCATATTGGTGAGATTTTACAGTATTTCCAGTAAAGGTATTCCTAAGTGAGTTATTATCTCATAACACAATAAGATGAAATGTGGAGAGTAATTCCCATTTCAAATGCAATTTTATACCTTGCAGAACTTTAGATGATATAGTTGGACTCCACTTTTTATGGGAGAGTACTGAATCCAAAGAGATGGAGGGTGAATCATCCAAGTTCACACAGTATTTTTGCACAACTCCTAGACCTAATACACGGACATACTGTCTTCAAGTTCAACAATATGTCAATAATTCTCTACTATAGATCTGTTTAGGATAATATGTTATTGGCTTAAAATATTATTTGTAACTGTTGATGATTGATTTTTTTAAAATAAAAATTACTTTTCCTTCTTGTAACAGATTACAACTGATCAATGGAAGATAAGAATCAGACACAAGTGACCGAATTTCTTTTCTTGGGCCTCACAGATCATGTCCATCAGCAGATTGTCCTCTTTGTCATGCTTCTGTCTGTCTATCTTGTCACCCTCGTGGGTAACACAGGGATCATCGTTCTCATATGGACCGATCCAAGACTCCACACCCCTATGTACTTTTTTCTCAGCCACTTGTCCTTTGTAGATATTTGTTCCTCTTCTTCCATTGCCCCCAAGATGCTGTGTGATATCTTCGCAGAGAAAAAAGACATCTCTTTCACGGGTTGTGCCACACAGATGTGGTTCTTTGGTCTTTTTGTGGCAACTGAATGTTTCCTCCTGGCTTCCATGGCATATGACCGGTATATGGCCATCTGTAAGCCTTTGCTGTATACACTTGTTATGTCCCAAAGTGTCTGTGTGCAGCTGGTGGTAGGGCCTTATGCCATGGCTCTTATAAGCACAACGACTCATACAATCCTCACTTTCCGTTTACCCTTCTGTGGTCCAAATATCATCAATCACTTCTTCTGTGACATTTCTCCACTGCTTTCCCTAGCATGTGCTGACACATGGATCAATAAGTTAGCGCTGTACATCATGGCTGGAATAATTGGCGTGCTCAGTGGTCTGATCATCATGGTCTCCTATGTTTGCATCCTGGCTGCCATCTTGAAGATCCAGACTGCTGATGGGAGGCAGAAAGCTTTCTCCACTTGCTCTTCTCATCTGGCAGTTGTCTCCATCCTGTATGGGACTCTTTTCTTTATCTATGTTCGTCCTGGCTCAACTTCCTCCCTGGATATCAATAAAGTGATTTCTCTATTTTATACTGTGGTAATCCCCATGTTGAACCCCCTCATCTATAGCCTGAGGAACAAGGAGGTGAAAAATGCATTCAGGAGGAAGTTTGAAAGGAAAAATTCTCTAATGGTTTTGGTAAAATAGAATTTTGTTGTGTTGTACCATAGATGTTGGTACAGACTGTATAGGAAAATCATCCCTGAAGTGGAAAATCAGAAACTGCATGTGAGTCTGTGCTCTGCCAGCTCATAGACGATTTGAAAAATAGAGTAGTTCTTAAATATTTTTCTGCCCTGTCTTGTTGTCTATGACATGATGAGACTTTCAAAATAATATAGAGATGGATTGAGGACATAAATGTGAAAATATCGTGGAAGAACCCTTAGGTGAATATTTGTACAATCATGTATGCTTGAATATTATTTAATCCAGACAAGAAAACCAAAAGTTGTAATCAAAAGTTCAGAGTATACAAACAATATTACGGGGGAAATAATAAAACAACAGAAAATGTTTGTGCACATGTTCCAAACAATGAAGTAGTATCCCTGATGATGAAAGAACAGCCTAAAATTCAATGAAAAATAAAAGAGATAAATGGGCAAACGAATGAACAAGCAATTCACAGAAATGGGGATCCATATGACAAGATCGTATGGGAAAAAGTTCACTATCATTACTGGTCAAGGAAACGAAAGGAAATTAATATGCTAATGCAATGCCTTTCCATGTAGATGGAATATTGTTAGTTTCCCATGATGGTGAAGTTCCTATATGTCCACGTTCACTCTTACTTCCTGCTAATAGTGTGACTACTCCATTTTCACAAAGAATCTGGTAGTTTCCAGATAAGATGATAAATTTATATGGCATCTGATCTAGAAATCCCTTCTTTAGAAATCTAGTTGACAGAAATATAAATGCCAATGAGTAAGATTACTCATATTTCAGCATTTTGTGTGGAAAGTAAAAGAAAAGAAATAGAGTGTATATCCACCATTATAAGAAAAGTCAGTTTTGTGTGCATGCATGTGAAATGTACAGCGAATGAAAAGACTAGATTAGGTAATTATGGATTGACCTGGAGTTTATATGCAGTCACTGTTAGGTGAAAAAAAAAATCAAGCTGAAGGTCAAAGTGTAGCTCTGATCACTAAGAACAAGTGCCAACGCTATATAATAAAATGTGCATGTGCACGCAGGTGCCAGTGAGCAGAGGGAGGACTGTATGAAGGATGCACAGCAAGCTTTTGACGTTGATTACTTCAACAGGAGTGACATTGGCGGTGGGAAAGGAGAGGTTTCCTTCATGCACATTTGAATTGTTGCTTAATCGCGCCCCTTGCATTTACTTGGGCTCCATTTAGACGAGCTCATTTCCATCTTATGATCTTTGCTTTGCCCATTTTACTTTATTTATTGGCGGATCTGACGGGACCCAGTGCATGAGGCCTGGATACGTGCTCACCTGGTGCTTCTTGTGCAAGAGTTCCTTCCTTATTAGGGCCAACAAATGGACTAGGAGCTCTTTCTCAGAAGCCGGAACATGCTTTGTTGCAGATGGTATAGAGTAGCTCCCGCAGCTCAGGACCTGCTTTATCTCCCCACTGAGGCTGGTAATATGCTCCATGTTGCTTTTCTCCCGTGACCACAGCTTTCCTTACAGATCCTGCTCTATCACGTGGCCCACGTGGCAGGGCTGCTTGTACTGTACCTGGACCTGCTGCTGAGGCTCTCCTGTTCTGCATCCCACCTAATGCCTGCGGCCTTCTGTGCCATATGGTTTCTGGGCTGGAGAACCATTCCTAGGTGTGGAATATGTGGCCTCCAAACCCCAAAGAGGCCTACTAGGACTCTCTGATTCTCTCTTCATGATTTTTTACTTTGGATGGGATTTTGCAGCATGCCCCAGACCGCTGGACCTGTAAAAACTCACGCAATGTTTTGAGTTCCTGAGTCCTGATAGGTATTTGTGTGTTTGTGTTGTGTCTCTCACTTTCTGGAGCACAGGTGTTTTACCAAGGTGTCCAATGTTCCAGCATTGGACCTGCTTGTGTAACCTGCTCTCTCAGTATGACGTTATCAGTGTAGTACACATTACACTTCGTATCCACTGAGTGCAGTGGGTAGGAGGCCAAATATGTTAGGGGGCTACATACCTGCAGAATATACTGGGAAGGCAGGAGTGTTAACATAACCTGGAGGAAAAATTGGAAATGAGTATCGTTGTTCATCTCACATGAATGCAAACTGTTTCTGATCCTCCGTTCTAATCAGAATAGAAAAGAATACCTTTCCCAAATCATTCACTGCATACCATGTCTGGGAGACCTTGTAAATGATCCCATGTAAAGTATGGAGCTGCTGCTGGGCTACCACTTGGTTGAACTTTAAGCAGTCTACAGCCATTCTCTAAGAGCCGTTTGATTTCTGGATGGGCCAGACTGCTGGATTAAATGGAGAGATAATATGATTACTTCTGCTACATCCTCTATGTCTTTGGTGGTGGCATTAATTCCTGTATTCAAATGTTCTGGAGTCCTATCGTTCCCCTTTACTTTAGGAAGCCTAGAGGCATAACAATATCTCATACCACTTGCTTCCCACCAGCTAGAGTCTCTCTTTTAAAAAAAATTTTTAAATATTTTATTTATTTGAGAGAGAGAGAGAGGAGAGAGAGCATGAGTGGGGGGAGGGGCAGAGGGGAACGAAGAGAGAGAGACTCTCAAGTAACCTCCACGATGAGCACAGAGCCCCACATGGGGCTTGATCTCACGACCCTGAGATCATGACCTGAGCTGAAATCAAGAATGGGATGCTTAACCGACTGAGCCACCCAGGTGTCCCTGGAGTCCCTCTTACTAGTGCTTTTCTTTATTGCTTCAGTGGAAGAAGTGTCCTCTCAGGGAACACAGTCACCCGATACCTTCTTTGATGGATATCTGGTAGCAGCATCATCATATATATTTACTTATAATATAAATCCTTTCAAGCATCCTTGCATCTCTGAGTTTTGGGCCCCTTCTTCAACACTCTCACCTGACAATAATGGTGTTTCTACCACACTTACTGTAGGCTGTCAGTTTCTCCAAGGTTCATGGAGTCATCCCAATAGTGCATTAGGATCCGCTTCTGGTGTCTTGCCTACAACGTAATTTTTGAGTCGTTGGAGTTCTAGATCAGTAAATTCTTCCTTATTCAGCTTTATATTCCTCCCATCCTAAGCACGTTACCTTCAAGATGTATACTGCTCATTTTCCAGTTCTGGCTGATACTGATTAGCTTTAGTTATCAGACTATACCATTCTGAGCCTTGCTCCTGGTTTAGGTATAAAAGCTAAGAGGGGAGGTAAGATAAGATCTCGAGAAAAGCACTTATTATCTTGTGCTATGTCTCACTCAGGTGAGGCCTCTTTAAGTTTTCTGGCAAAGAAAGGCTGGTGTCTTCCAGCCAGGGGGAGAGGGCCCCTTCTGTAGCGTCAGAAGCTTTGGGGGGAACTGCAATATCTCAAACACATTCACACAGATGTCCTAATCTCAATTCTCAGTGTCCAACTCCTTTCTTATCAGAGTCCTGACTTTTGTACAGGAAACTTGCAGAGGTTGTGAATTCAGCTTCCGTCTTATTCCATTTCCTACTGTAAGGTTGTTGGGTTGAGTTTATATGAAGTTTGGTCTCTAACTGTAGGAGATGAGGACCTTTTTAAAATGCTGCCTGTCTGACTTTGACATCATATCATGAATTGGAAATTGTCTGGCCCGAGTCTGTTATTTTCATCTCTTAGCATGTTAGTGACATTTAGTAACAACTAATTCCATAGTCCAATAGTTACCCTTGCTCCCCATATGGAGATAATTACATAAGCTGATGTGTATTTTTCACCTGTACTCCATCCCAATTCACTGCTGGTGAGTCTTAGTAATTGCAATGCTTGGGCACGTTAGCAGTTATGACCCAGCATTGGACTCTAGCTGCCATCTGTCCAGTGAGCATTCCAATTCCAGACTTCCATCCAAGGATCTGCTTAATTCATTCATCCATCAAGTTAGTTAGGTCAGCCTATATTCAAAGTCATGGAAAAAAAACAACCACCCTCAATCGTACAATGGAGGAATAGCACACATTTACAAGGAGGTAATTAATTATGGTCATGTAAGAGGTAACCTAACAAAAGTTGTTGGAATCACAAAAACTAAACAAAATTTAGTACCTACATGATAAACAAAAAAAAAACCCTTATTGTTTAATATGGTGCAAGTGTCTGAATTAACTCAATTCACTTACATATGTGGTTCAATGAAATTATAATACAAAGAGATAAGGGAAAAAATTCCCAATAAAATTTTGGACAATTATATTACAAAAAGATAACCTTTAGAAACTGCTTGCCTAGGAAATTTTACTTCTCATTTACCTCTTGGAAGTCAAGACAGGACTTCAATAAGAACAGACTCTGCTTCTCTAAAACTTGAACCTAGTATACAGTTTTCTAAAGACTCTGACTAAAGGACCAAAGGTCAATTCCCTTAAGAAAATACAACATTTGTTATATATATGTGTATACACACACACACACACACACACACACACACGGAATGGAATGAGTAATGGAATATTAGCCATAAATAATGAAATCTTGCCCTTTGCAACAAGACCCATGATCTAGAGTGTATTATGCTAAGTGAAACAAGTCAGTCAGAGAAGACAAGTACCATATGTGGAATTTAAGAAACAAAACAAATGAACAAAGAAAACGAGAGGCAAACAAAAAACCAGATTCTTAAATACAGACAACACACTGGTGGTTACCTGAGGGACAGTGCGTGGGGGGGATGGGTGAAATAGGTGATGGGGATAAAGGGAACATTTATCATGGTGACAATTGAGTAATGTATAAAATTGTTGAATCACTATAATGTATACCTGAAACTAATGTAACAATGGATGTTAATTATACTTGCATTGAAAAAAAGAGAGTTAGTAATGATACATAATATGAACTAAAATGTGGGTTAAAAAGTCATCGTTATGAAAAAGTAACTAGACAGAATAAAAAACTGAAAGAAAATTGGCTCAAATGTTATTATGGCTTATCTTGATGGTAATACTCTGCATAACCTTTTCTTATCTTCCTTTTTTGTTTTCTAAATTTTATAAGACAAAGACATTTTCAAGTGAAAAAAAAATCAAGTACAGCATAGGGAACATAGTCAATAATGTATGGTGATGGGGCACCTGGGTCGGTTAAGCAGCCAACTCTTGATTTCGGCTCAGGTTACGATCTCAGGGTGGTGAGACGGAGCCCTGCATCAGGTTCAGTGGGGAGTCTGCTTGAGATTCTCTCTCTTCCTCTGCCTCTGCCCCTCTCCCTGCTTGTGTGCTCTCTCTCTCTAAAATAAACAAATCTTAAAAAAAATATAATGTATGGTGACAGATGGTGACTACAGTTAGCATGGTGAGCATTGAGTAATGTATAGATGGTTGTACACCTGAAACTAATATAACATGGTATGTCAATCATACTTCAATAATAAATAAAAATAAGATAATTTAAAAATTAAAAACAATAAACTAAAAAAAAATCTGGACCTCAAGTGGTGTGGGTTAAGAATAAAATTCATAGGGGCGCCTGGGTGGCACAGCGGTTAAGCATCTGCCTTTGGCTCAGGGCGTGATCCCGGCGTCATGGGATCAAGCCCCACGGCAGGCTCTTCTGCTGTGAGCCTGCTTCTTCCTCTCCCATTCCCCCTGCTTGTGTTCCCTCTCTCGCTGGCTGTCTCTATCTCCGTCGAATAAATAAAGAAAATCTTAAAAAAAAAAAAAGAATAAAATTCATAGGCAACTTTCTTTAGAAATGAATTAATGACCACTGAGTCCTTACCTGCCAAGTCTGATGTCCTGGGCAGAGAACAGGACTCTGCCCAACTGCTTTGCCGAAGCTCCTCTGAACAACTCAAGGCAAGGTTGGCTTCTTGGTGGTTTGAAGTTTCACACACTGTTTCCCTGAGCACTTTAAAAATAAATCCGCTCTCTGAATATAAGCATTTTTCAAAGATGTGGAAGGTCTTTAACACCACAAAGTTTAGTGTTGACCAAGGAAAGAGGCAAAGCTTAAATAAAACTCTGTTCTTGTATTTTTGTTTTATATTTATTTGGGGTCTCAGAATTGCAATTCAGGAAGCACAGCTTTGGGTAACCACCCAAACTGTGTCCTCTCAGGGAACAGAAGTCAAGGGATTTTACTTATTTATTTTTTAAGATTTTATTTATTTATCTGAGAGAGAGAGATTGAGAGACCAAGTGGGGGGGAGGTGCAGAGGGAGAACCAGACTCCCCGCAGAGCAGGGAGCCTGACATGGGACTCGATCCCAGGACTCTGGGATCATGACTTGAGCCGAACGAAGGCAGACGCTTAACTGACTGACCCACCCAGGCACCCAAAAGTCAAGGGATTTTGAAGGCAAAAGGGAATGCTTGCATATGTTGTTTACAAAGAATTTTAATTGGTGATGGTGCTAGAAAACTAATCTTCACTGAGTGTAATTGTTTGCTAAGGTTAACACTAAGCAGTGTCCTACTGTAGCAAGTTACAGGTATTTGGGCAGAGTCTTGGAATATTTGTGGTTTGACCCCGTTCAAAAGTTGGTTTCACTGATAAGCGTGCACAGAGGGCCGGTCCATCTCCTTAATGGCATCCTGGTTCCATTTAAAAACCCCTGGACATAAGCAACCTCATTTCATTTCACATTCACAGTGTCAAGTGGTAAGACTGCAAATTTTTAGACCTTCCC
The DNA here is from genome assembly GCF_024610735.1 of Ursus americanus. Lineage (NCBI taxonomy): Eukaryota > Metazoa > Chordata > Mammalia > Carnivora > Ursidae > Ursus > Ursus americanus. The sequence continues at coordinate 34,329,486 of NC_142150.1, read as the reverse complement.
TTTTACCATGAGAAAAAGAAAGAAATGCTTTTATTAGTTCTATCCTAATGTCAGAGGCTTATATGGCAGGAGAAAACCTGGTTTGTTTCTAGAGGTTTGACATTGAAATCTCTCACACGAAATCTGCAAAATTCCCTCTCAAAAATGTCTGCAAGCATTGTGGAGATGTGTATCAGTAAATAGACAATGGCCTGAAATTTGCAAGGCTGTGCGGTAACACCAATGAAAACAGTAATTTAAAATCTTCAAAGTAACTTGCTGTTTGCATTTCAGTTTACTGCTGGCAATGTTGCCTTTCTGTCAGGTTGTCTTCAAAAAGTTTTCTGTTCCATTGTGATTGTTTCAAGTTGCTACCCAATTATTTGCTGTTTGCCTTCCTAGGCTTCATTATTGTCCTGCTCTTCCTCCTCCATTGAAATCAGGCTACGGTTGTTTTATTTAGTGGCTGCATCAGTATTAACTACCAGTTATAAAAGATCTGCTATGAAGCCTGCCAAGTGATCTGCCTGTATATTTTACATTCACAACTATTCTGTGAGCTAGGTACTACACTGAGAGAAACAAACAACAGGGGCGCCTGCGTGGCTCCGTTGGTTAAGCATCTGACTCTTGCTGATTTCAGTTCAGGTCATGATCTCAGAGTCCTGGACTCCAGCCCCACATCTGTCAGGCTCTGCACTCAGCGGGGAGTCTCCTTGAGATTCTCTTTTTCTCTCTTCCTCTGCCCCCTCCTCCTGCTCGCTCTAAAAAAAAAAAAAAAAAAAAAAAAAGAAACAAAAAACAACCCAAAGTCATTAACTCAAGCATGTATTAGGAATGCTATAATAATGGGGGTAGCTTTGAGATGAGTGTTCTGCAGGGAGCAAGTAGCTGTAAGATTTCACAAGGCTGATTGGGGAGGGTCATTCCAAGTTTAGTTTTGTTCTGAGAAGTATTCACTGTTCACATTCTTGGAAAGTAGGGGGGAAATGAGTTATCTTAATCAGGGGACAGGATGTAGAACAGGAAGATGGAATCTCAGAGTAACAGCTATTGGCTGCTTAAGTGCATTTAGGGATAAGGGGTGGGGAGGAACATTTGGAAGCTAAGAATTTTGGAGGATAGCTAAGATTTAGTATTTTGATTTTCTGGGATGGTTGCAATCATCTCTTGAGTTAGTAGTTAGTAGTTACACAGAGGCATTTAAACTCTAAGCAGTGTAAGATATGGGACTACAGTGGTAAGGAACACTTGAAGTAATATCATTAATAGACCCTGAAATGTCTCCTTTGTGCCCCCTTATCTTTGTAATCCTAACCAGGAAAGCAAGTCCAGTGGATCGAAGGCAGTTGTTTAAAATGCAAATGTTCAGATGATCTTTCTGCATTGGTTCTTACCTTTGTTCTACCTTTGGGTTTTGTCGGGGCTATAAGCTTGGCTCATGGAACATGTGCTAGAAATAGTTTCAGTAGTTTGTGGGGCTCAGTTGGTTAAACGTCTGGCTTGTGATTTCCGCTCAGGGCATTATCTCAGGGTTGTGGGATGGAGCCCCGATTTGGGCTCCATGCTCAGCAGGGAGTCCGCTTGTGATTCTCTCTCCCTCTTCCCCTTCCCCCCCAACTCTCTCTCTCAAATAAATCTTAAAAAAAAAAAGAAATATTCTCAATAATGTTCAGCAAAATTGCTCTACCAATGCTGATCTAAGATTTTAGTCAATCTTCCTTTATTATTTTGTAACCAGCAATAAAACATAGAAAAGTATGGAACCCTCTGTTGAGTGATAACATGTGATTAATAAAGATTTAGTCAGTGATTACCCTCCAAGTAATCACATATAATAAACAGGGAGGACATTGACTAATCACCAAGGCCTTTGATGTCATAATAAAACATACACACACAGTAGCCACTAATTGTCTCCTTTTGAGATATAATTACGATTTAGAAATAAAGCCTGTAGACAGTCATTGTTACAGTCTGTGTACTTGAGCCTGAGTGTCTTTTAACCTAAGAGGTATCCAATCTTTGAAACATATTTATATTAATGTATCTTACTTTCACATAATAAAACTGTGTTTTTCTGATAGTCTTTTCGTTTGTTTTTTTTTTTTTTTTCCATCAGTCTGGTAAAGACGGAATTCTTAAGTAATCAAAGACTTGATAAAAGCAACATGAAGCACCGGGAATTATTTTGATAAAACACAGAATTTTTGTTTTCTGGGCAGATTACTGAGAAGAGAAAGAAAAGCTTTCCACAATCTTATCAAGAACAGATCCATAGTCCAAGAAAACTTCATGCTTTTAGCAGATGAAGGAAAATTACGTTTAAGTGTTATACAAGTACGCCTTGTCTGCCAGCCCGGACGTTAGCAGAAGGGTGGATCCCGGCACATTCTTCTCTAAATTGAGCTCTTCCTACTCTCTCGTGCACATGTCAGCCTCTAGTTGGGCATCAGTGACCGGGCAAGCTGCCCACAGTAGAGGCCAGCTCACCTGCAGCTGTTTTTTTTCCTGCTTTGCTGCAGTTCCTCAAATAAGTGCATTAAAGCAGCTGGCACTGGGGACATCTCTGTAGTCATGTGGCATGCCTCTGACATACACGCCACCCTTCCCCACATAGAGGTCATGGGCCAACGCAGGATTTCCCTCCTGATGTCTCTTCCCCAAGACTCCATTCTCAGGTCTCCTAGCTGGCTCACCAACTGTTGGTTCGAACACTTGGGAATTTCCTGCGTAAAACCTAAAACTGGTCCCTTTACACAGAAAGCAGGGAGAGACAAGAAAGAGGCAGGCGACTTCAGGTGGCAAGTTTAATAAGCTAGAGAACTGCCATTCGAGGCTTGTCTTGGGCAACAGATGCCCACACCTGCCCACCAGAATCTTGAACGTTTTTATAGAGGCCTTAACTGGGTTTAGTCACCGACACCATCCAGATGGTCTCAACAACACGTTACCCCCTTGAGGCTGTATCCTTGAAAGTGGGTCCCTCCCACCGTGGGCAGTGTGGGCAGTGTGTACATTCCAAGGACAGAGGATAGGGACTCAGAGCCTCTGATTGCCCAGGTCCATCAGGAGGGTCAATGGATGGTTACATCCTCTTGAGGACCACCTCTACTCAGCCAGCTAACTGGCTATCGCCTTAAGCAATTTTATCTTATTTTCTTTTTGAATGTTTACGTTCTCCAGAGGGAAAATTTCTTATAAATGTCCAACAGAAGCATTTTCCTATAATAGAATTTGCTTTATCATCATATTTTTTCGTATCATATTATTTCCTCCTCTTGAAGTTTAATAAAGTGTCATTTGTTTATCATTTTTGTTGTTGTTATTGTCAGTTTCCGTACTAGTTTTGGGTGATTTCAAGTAGAAGAAAAGGGTAAACTGCCTTTGTTTTGCCTTCTTTAATCGAAGTGTATGATGTGATTTAAATTGCTACATTTAAAACATGGATTGTGAAATATTTTTGTCTTATTTTCCACTTCGCTCAAAAAATCCTTATAGAATTTGTCTTCTTTGCAACTTCCCGAGATAGTACTTCATAGGATATAGACAATTCTAAGACTATGTCCTTGAACTTGCAAAGTCAGATGATAGGATGAGCTATTAAGAAAATGCTACGGTGGTTGCTTGAGGGGGAGATGACATCCTTTTAGGGGATCGTGGGATGCTTTCCAGAGGAAGTGGTGACTGAGGTCTTTCAACCGAATTGTATTAGCTTCCCAATGCTGTCCTGACAAATTACCATAAGCTTAGAGGCTAAACCAACACAAATTTATTATTTTAAAGTTCTGCAGGCTAAGAAGTCCTACATGGGCCTCACTGGGCTATAATCAAGGTGTTGGTGGGATTGCATTGCTTCCTGGAATCTCTAGGGGAAATCGGTTTCCTTGATTTTTTCCATCTTTTCAAAGCTACCTATATCCCTCAGCGGATGGCCCCCTTCCTTCATCTTTAAGCCAGCAAAGTTGCATATTTTTTACCATATTTCCCTAGTCACATCTCCCTCTGTTACACCAGAAGGTCCACCAGATAATCTCCTCATTCCAGGCTCCTTAGGTTAATAACATCAGCCAAGTTCCTTTCTGCCACAGAAGGTACCATGTTTGTAGGTCCCTGGGATTAGGAGGTGGACATCTTTGGAGACCATTATTCTGCCCATCACACTATGCCACAGATGTGATATTTTTTTTCTCTCCTCTATAAGCCTTTATTCCAACCAAGTTGAACGTTCCTGTGTCCTTGCCTCCATTCATCTCCTTACTTCTCCCTGTGATGCCCTTCCTCTTAATTTCAGGTCATCATCTCAAACTTGTCTGTCTTTCCAAATGAATCCGCACATGAAATTTTTCCCAACACTTCAGCTCGCAACAATCCCTCATTCTTCTAAAATTCTATGGTTTGTTTTGCCTTGAACCAAGCCAGTGATACATTGAACTGTGGGTTTTCTTTTTATTCTTAGGTCCTGTCTCCACAACTAGGCTGTAGATTCCTAAAAACAATAACTAACATTAATAGCACTTATTATGTGGTGTGTACCCTTGTGAGCCCAGTACATGTAATAACTCATCTAATTCTTCCAACGTCTCCGTGAGCCAGGCTCGATTAATATCCCCATTTAACAGAAGCGGCTATTGAGGATCAGAGAGTTAAAAACAAACAAAAACAAACAGCAAGCCCCACTTGCCAAACTGTGGGACAAAGTGTCGAGCTGGGATTGGCACTCAGGCATCAGAATGCAGGCAGCACACTCTTCCATGCTAGTGTGTGTTTACTGTTAATAGCACCCCAGATGGAAAAAATGGTCTGTTTTGACAAGAAGGATATCAAAGGGGGAAAAGAAAGCATTGCTTTTTCAGGAATCCTCTGTTGGAGAGAAGATGTTGTTTTGGACAAAAACTTGGCACAAAGCTAATGATATCACTTTAATTTTGTCCCTCAGGTGTAAACTCCTGAAGGTTTAGCTCTTCGGAGACCTGGCTTTAACATATTTAAAACTATCAGAAACACGAGCCCCTTATTTTGTGCTGGGTGTGAGTCAGACTGTAGGACAAGGAGCACTACTTTGCTCTCAGGCTTATCCGCATGGAGATCTATCTTCTTTACCAAGTGCTTAGGATGTCGTGTCTGCTGCAGAAGGTTACTACCAAGAAGGAAATTAAATTTTCCAAACTGACTTTTCAGTGAAGACCAGAAAACTCTAGGTTTTGCTGTTCATTTTGAAGCAGTTAATAGGGAAACAAAGGACTCCCTTAAAGAAGTGAGTATCCCACTTGGTGATTAAAAAGAAATTTTGAAATACAGTGGAAAGACTTTATTTTTTATTTTTATTTTTTTAATAATAACATTTTTTAATTATGTTATGTTAGTCACCATACAGTACATCCCTAGTTTTTGATGTAAAGTTCCATGATTCATTACTTGCATATAACACCCAGTGCACCATGCAATACGTGCCCTCCTTACTACCCATCGCCAGCCTATCCCATTTTAGAATGAACCTAACTCTTGGGAACAAAAACTCACCAGCCCAAGTATTCCAAAGAGAGTGGTCTTTGGTTTAGTCCAGCTCTTTAGAACACTAAATAACGCATTTTTTTTTTTGGATCTTTTAAGCCCGATCTTGTTCTTTATTTTTGATACTCTAATGTCCAGGAAGAATTCTAGGGTCATAGAATTCTAGAAATGGAAAAGTCATAGAGACGTCCCCCCTTAATTATAGGAGAGGCAGGGTGTCTTATTCATGTTTGCATGCTGAGCAGTGGTAGGGATGGTAACTCATTCCCTCACCGAACACACTCACCGGGTCTGTCCACAAACATCCATGAGCACTGCCTGCCAGTTGCAACATAGATTTCGAATTCTTTCAGACATGAAGCTAAAACAGGGTTTTTCCCAACCACTTCAGCTCACGGTGAACACAGAAGTTTTTCCTGAAATCCTGTGGCATATGTAGTTGTGCACCAACCAAATATTAGTTTGAAATGTAGGTTTTCTTTTTATGCCTAGGTCTTATTTCCCCCAATGTGTGTAAATTCCTAAAAATAATTGATATTAGTGGCTGAAAATTGCCCTGTGGAAAATGCATGCCATAGATATTTTCCTGAATAAAAATAATAAACTCAAGAGGTGTAAATAGTGTGTTAACTATTATTTTGTCACTGTGGCATTTCAAGGACCACATCCTAATCATTCTATCTTCAAAGTATGGAATGTTTTTGTTTGTCTATAGAGGGAATTATTTGAGTTGATAATAAACATATGAACCTAGAATCTTTCTATGGATACTCCCACACCTTGTACTTCTTACTCTAATTTTAAACAGCTTGATGTATTCTTCCTCAGTTGATGGGTCAGAAAAATATTTGCCTGAAAATTTTGTCTAAATAAAAATGTCAAGCACTTTGCACATTTTGCTAATAAAGTAGAAATTGCCTGTCAGGATTTATGCCTTAAATAGGTTTATAAACATTACAGGGAATTAGGGGAAATGATTTTATTTTGGTGTACAAAATATATTCATATATTCATAGGAATTACTGATAGAAATTACCACTCAGGATGAAGTCAGTTGAGCTTCCAGTGGACACTTATTTTTCTATATGATTTCCATGGAAAGTTGTTATTCAATATTCAATAGATTAATTAATCTCGAAGGAAGGGCATTTTAATGCCTCCCAAGCCATTATATTTTTTCATTTGAATTATATGGTTGGTGAAATTTTCTTCACTTCATTTAACCCCCAACTTGAATTCTCTATTCTTATCTCTTTGTGCCATTTCTGTGTTCATGATGGTCAAAAAATAAATATATCCAATCTCTCATTTGCAGGGCAGTCCTTTATAAACAAAAAATGGGATTATTATGTGTTACGGTAGAATCCTCCCCATTCTAAATGACCAGGCCGACATTTGTTTACATTTCTCTTTGTAAGCCTTTTATAAGGGGAAGAGGTTAATATACACAGATATGGATGTTGTCTTCATAACATCTGACTGGTACTATCCACTCCAACAAAACAGGAACCGAAAGGTCTTTATTGCTGTTCTGTTTACCCCATCCCACTGTCATTTATCAGGATCTGAATTTTTCATCATTTCTCACAGTGTCACCAGTTCCTGTGTTCCTAGGTAGGCATTACTATTCTATCATGTGACAAAGATGAAATACAGAGACTGAATTTAATTTCAAACACAATTTTAGACCCCGAGGGAGTTTTAGATTTTATAGTTAGACTGCTCTTTTGATGGCCAAGAGTACTGAATCCAAATCAAGTATGAATTGCTCAAGTTTACACGGGGATCACAAATACCAGTCCTTGGGAATACTGTTGACCAGTCCAACACTGTTTCCATAACTGCCTCCTTTACAGATTAAAAAAACACTTTTAATAAGTTTAAGAGGCTGTTTTGTATATGCCTACTGATATTTTAAAAATAAAACATATTTTTTTAATTTCTTACATAGGTTACAACTGACCAATGGAAGATAAGAATCAGACAGAAGTGACTGAATTTCTTTTCTTGGGCCTCACAGATCATCTCCATCAACAGATTGTCCTCTTTGTCATGCTTCTCTCTGTCTGTCTTGTCACCCTCGGGGGTAACACAGGGATGATCGTTCTCATATGGACCGATCCAAGACTCCACACCCCTATGTACTTTTTTCTCAGCCACTTGTCCTTTGTAGATATTTGTTCCTCTTCTTCCATTGCCCCCAAGATGCTGTGTGATATCTTTGCAGAGAAAAAAAGCATCTCTTTCATGGGTTGTGCCACACAGATGTGGTTCTCTGGTTTCTTTGTGGTATCTGAATGTTTCCTCCTGGCTTCCATGGCATATGACCGGTATATAGCTATCTGTAAGCCCTTGCTGTACACACTCATTATGTCTCAAAGGGTCTGTGTGCAGCTGGTTATGGGGCCTTATGCCATGGCTTTTATAAGCAGCATGACCTATATGACACTGACTTTTAGCTTACCCTTCTGTGGTCCAAATATCATCAATCATTTTTTCTGTGATATTCCACCACTGCTTTCTCTTGCATGTGCAGACACTTCTATGACTCAGTTTGTATTTTTCTTTTTGGCTGGATCTATAGGAATACTCAGTGGCCTGATCATCATGGTCTCCTATGTTTGCATCCTGGCTGCCATCTTGAAGATCCAGACTGCTGATGGGAGGCAGAAAGCTTTCTCCACTTGCTCTTCTCATCTGGCAGTTGTCTCCATCCTGTATGGGACTCTTTTCTTTATCTATGTTCGTCCTGGCTCAACTTCCTCCCTGGATATCAATAAAGTGATTTCTCTATTTTATACTGTGGTAATCCCCATGTTGAATCCCCTCATCTATAGCCTGAGGAACAAGGAGGTGAAAAATGCATTCAGGAGGAAGTTTGAAAGGAAAAATTCTCTAATGGTTTTGATAAGATAGAATTCTGTTGTGTTGTACCATAGATGTTGGTTCATAATGTGTGGTAAAAAGAACACTGGGCTGAGAATGAGAAGTTCTCTTTAATTCCTGGGGAGTTACCAGGTTACTTGTAGACAGTCTATATATTTTTTTTCTTTAGTCTTCTTTATTGCTAAATGATGGGGAATACAAAATAATTTACAGAAATATTAAAGGTATACATGTAATATATGCCAGAAGAAGATCCAGAACATTTATATATTCTCATATGTGGGATAACATTTATTCCAGACTAGAAAAGCAAATATTATAAGGGAAAGATGGTATAAAGGAAAGAAAGAGTTCATTAATAAAGGTTTCATAGACCTTGTTAAAAGTTGAACAATAGAAAGTGAGAGAACACTTGCAAAACAGGTGACTCACAATGAGTTAAGGTCCTGGTAGGAAAGTGCTGAACATATATGTACATATATATGACACACTAGAGGAATGGACCAATGGATGGATGGCTGAGCAATTGGCACAATTGGACATGCAAATGGCCAAAAATATAAATACATAAAAAATGGCTCAACTTCACAACTTTTCAAGTACATGAAATCAAAATGACAATGCAATGCCTCTTTTCATTTATCAGATTGGCAAACATTAAAATGATTATGTGCAATGCTGGTAAGTTTACCACTGGATCTAGACAGCAATTTTACACATAACCATGATAGCTAAGTGTAGAATAGCTATATTTCCAGAAAGTAATTTTGATGATTCCTATTAAAATTCACATAATCTTTGACCTAGCTATCTTACATTTGGAAATCTGTGCTACAGAAATATAAATACCAGACACAAATCCTACAGCATCATTTGTAGGGGGGATAAAAGGAAACTACTTTAATTTGTATCATTAGGAGAAACATGCATTCTTTCTTTGAAGGGTTGCACAGTTAATTATAAAAAGAAATTAGATATTCATGCTTTAGTTTGGAAGAAACTCCCTGATACAATCAATGATAGATGGAAAAAAAATTAAGTCAAAATTTAATCTGTAGAACTGATCACAGTTTGTGTTGGTTTGCAACTTACTCGGGAGCTTCTAGTGAAATCAGTAAGTGGCCCCCATCACAAAGGGCAGAAAGAGACCAAAGAAAGATGCAGGCCCCTTCAGAATGGTAGGTGGGATAAAGGGAGGGGGGGTAATCAGAAGGCGGAATGAAGCATGAGAGACTATGGACTCTGAGAAACAAACTGAGGGCTTCAGAGGGGAGGGGGGTGGGGGAATGGGATAGACCGGTGATGGGTAGTAAGGAGGGCACGTATTGCATGGTGCACTGGGTGTTATATGCAACTAATGAATCATCGAACTTTACATCAGAAACCAGGGATGTACTGTATGATGACTAACATAAAAAAAAAAAAAAAAGAATGGTAGGTGGCAGGTTTAACGGGCAAGGGGACTTACATAAGAGGTTGTCCTGAGTGCTGCGGTTAAGAATGTATCTCTGTTACCACCTGCCCGATCTTCAGAGTTTGTATAGAGGCCTTACTGGGGCTCAATCACATACAGAGAGTCCCAAGAACACATCACTGTCTCAAGGCTATGTGCACGAGACAGCTCTTAGGAGCAGAGAATGCACATTCCAAGGATAGGAGAGGGAAGAGAAGCCTCCGGTTGCCAGGCTCCAGCTCACAGACCAACCAGAGCTCAGGTCTTCTTGATGAGCTCCTCCAACACTTTGTAAAAAAAAAAAAAAAAAAAAAAAAAAAAGTAAAAAAAGTGGAGGTAAAACTTATCTAACGTGTAAAATATATTGGTATGTGCATATGTACGTGATCATGGAGAGAAGTGTGCAGTTCCTGGCCAAAGTGTTAATATTGGTTACCTCAGTAGGGCGACTTTGGAAGCAGCAAGGGGTGGGTGTTTCATGCTCATGTGAGTTGCCGGACTTGTTTTACAACAAATATTTAGTTTTGTAATTAAAATTTACTTTTGAAAAGCTGTAATCTGTATCAAAACTGAATGAATGAATGAATGAATATATCTGTAAGTAAATAAATTTGGGCAAATGGACTCAATGCCTTCTGGTAAGGCTATGTCTCTATTCTAACATTCTCTGATTTCATGAAACACTTTGAAATACTGGTGAATGAAATCTTTGTCAAAAACTAGGTAAGATGGAGAGATTCTTAGAAACTCTATGCTTCAATCTCTTAATTTTTCCCTCTAAAGATCAGTATTTTCTCCCGCCCACCCCCAGAGTCCCTAATTTTTATACAAGGTGGTGCGTTTTCTCCTTATTAAGAACATTGAAATGATAAAAAATGCTAAATTCAAAACAACACAATGCAAATGATGAAGCTTGAAAACTAAATATTAAATATGTCCATATTAAACTACATTTTATATTTTTTTTGTAGCACAACATTTCATAGAAAGAACGGATGCCTCTGCTAGTGATATGGTTTGTGTCCTTTTATCCCCCCTACAAATGATGTCCCAACATTTGTGTCTGTGTTTATCTACCTGGAGCACAGATTTCCAAATGTAAGATATAGCTAGGTCAAAGATTACGAACAATTCGTTTTGTTAATTGTCAGTTTTGTGAAATTTCCTAACACCGCCCTACTAGGAATTGCTGAAACTTGGGCTTAGGTGTGCCAAAGGGAAATGTATTTTTATCTAGAAAGATCAACAGTTTCTTCCCAGTCAGACTTTGTCTTAAAATGACTGTATTCTGCATCTTCCTTACATAATGTCTCAAATCTGTCACCTATTGATATAGTCATTGTCTAGTACGAGAGCTGAAGTCTTTTCTGTCATTTTAATGGCTTCTTAAACATTTATGATGCACATTCTATTGAATGGGGATTGGGAGGAGAACAGCAGGAAGCAAGTGATAATTATAAATTTCTTGAATTTCTCTATGGTCCTTCTCCAAGAATATGCAAATCTATTCAAGCCAACTGTCTTCCTCTAGCTCAAGTTATTGCTGTTTTGATCTCCTAATGTATTCTGCTAGAATTCTCTTCCTACCATATTCACAGGGATTAACTACTTGCTTTTCATATACCATTTAAGTATTACTGGCACTAGGAGACGCACCCTAAGGGAGTGATTGGAGACAGGGTCAATTAGAGCCCTTCTGTATTTTACTCTTATGGCGCCATATTCCTTTCCTTTAGACTTTACAGGCGTAATGCAGTGCATCTTAAAATAGATTTTTGTTTTGTTTTTATTAGTAAGACATGTTCCCAACTGATTCTTCCTACAGGGCAGTGACAGGAGTTCACATGCAGGTGCATTTTCTGTTTGTTTGTTCACCCCGAAAGTCTTGAAGTAGTTCCCCCTGTTTTGTAAAGAAAAGGTGAATAAGCCCCAATAGAAGAGGGAAATGTTCTGTCACTTAAGGCCTCTACTCACTGAAATCTCCTGTTTTGTAATATTGGTTCCTGGCAGAAGGCCATTGATTTTCATAAGGCACATGGTTTCTGAGAAGTCAGATGTAATTCTTATCTTTGTTCCTCTGTAGATGAGGCGTTTTTGCCTCTGCCTTCTTTCAAGACTTTTTCTTTATTTTTTATTTTCTGTACTTTGAAAATTACATGCCTAGGTATAGTTTTTGCTGGCATTTATTTTACTTGGTGTTCTCTGAGCTCCCTGGATCTGTGGTTTGGTGTCTAAGTTTAATTTGGGGAAAATAGTCATTATTTCAAATATTTATTTTTTAAAAAAGATTTATTTATTTATTTGAGAGAGAGAGAGAGTGAGTAGTGGGGGGAGGAAGAGGGAGAGAATCTCAAGCAGACTCCCCACTGGAGCCCGATATAGGGCTCGATCTCATGGCCCTGATGTCATGACCTGAGCCAAAATCAAGAGTCACTCAACTGACTGAGCCACCCAGACACCCCTCAAGTATGTCTTCTATTTCTTTCTTTCCTCTTCTGATATTTCCATCATGTATATGTTACTCCTTTTGCAGTTGTTGCCCCACAGACCTTACTTGGATATTTGTCCCTCTTTCTTTCTTTCTTTCTTTCTTTCTTTCTTTCTTTCTTTCTTTCTTTCTTTCTTTCTTTCTTTCTTTCTTTCTTCCTTCCTTCCTTCCTTCCTTCCTCCCTTCCTTCCTTCCTTCCTTCCTTCCTTCCTTTCTTTCTTTCTTTCTTTCTTTCTTTCTTTCTTTCTTTCTTTCTTTCTTTCTTTCTTCTTTTTTTGTCTTTGTTCTCATTCGTTTTCAGTTTTTGAAGTTTCTATTGCCATATCCTCAGGCTCATTGATTCTCTCCTCAGCCGTGGCCAGTGTACTGATGAGCCCATCAAAGGCATTCTTCATTTTGGTTACAGTGTTTTTTGATCTCCAGCATTTTAATCATAGTTGATTTAAATTCCTGGTCTGATAATTCCCACATTTCTACCATGTCTGATTCTGATGCTAGTTCTGTCTCTTCAGATCATGGTTTTACCTTCCTGTATCTGCCTTGTAATTTTTTCTTGATAGCCAGACATGATGTTCCAGGCAACAGGGGCTGCTATAATCAGAACTTTAGCAAGCTGGCGGCAAGGTGTGGAGGGAGAGGAGCATTTTCTAGTTCTCTGATTAGGTCTCAGGCTTTTGGTGGAGCCATGCCTCTAGACTGTGAACTTCCAAAGTGTTTCTCAATGTTTTTTCTCCCTTGTAAGTTGGGACAGGATGACGAGAGTGGACTGGAGTGGGTTATTTCCTTCCTCCAGGTGGAACGCTAGAGGAGGCTGAAGTTGGCCATTACTCTTCCCCCAGATTCATCAGGCTCTGAGAGTACCCAGCAGGGAATTGTGTGGTTAACTAGTTTCTCCTGAGGGCAGACTTTGTTAAGAAGTACGGAGCCTCTGATGGACTTCAGAACACTTCCTCTTCCCCCTGATGGAAGCACAAGGGGATTTTTCTCTTACACTTACTTTGCGGACCTGGTCGAGCTCCTGGAGGTAAATCTCACTCTATTGTTCAGTTCAGGTTTTCCTATCAAGGCACAGTTCTCATGGCAGTTTCCTCTTGTGAGCAAACTGTGACTCTCTGCTTTCACCTGTCCATCTCTCCAATCTTGGGGGCAGTGCTTTGCCCTGTGTCCTCCTCTCTCTTATGGATCCAAGCAGAGTTATTGATTTTTCAGTATCTTTAACTTTTTACTTATTATGACAGATTGGTGACTTCCAAGATCCTTATCTGCAAAACTAGGAACCTGAAGTCCCTTTATGGTTTTTGCAGTAATGTTGTCTCTGTCTGAGATCACTCACATTCCAATATGTGCTTGGGGAACGCCACACCTTTCTGCCTTGGCTTGAAGCTCATTTTCTCTGCGATTTACCTTAACGTATTTAATACTGAATTTGTTACCATCACTACCCCAGCAGGAAACTTAGATTCCCTTTACTCTGAGCTAACCTTTTGTGTTATTCATCACACTTACCACCTTCCAACCAATAATACATTTAAATAGATTATTTTAAATTTGTTATCATTTCAAGTTTTTATTTAAATTGTAGTCAGTTAACATATAGGATAATATTGGTTTCAGGAGTAGAATTAAGTGATTCACCACTTACATACAACACTCAGTGCTCATCGTAACAAGTGCCCTCCTCAATACCCATCACCATTTTGCTCCCCCCCACCTCCCCTCTGGTAACCATCAGTTTGTTCTCTTGTTCTCTATAGTTAAAAGTTTTTAAGGATTTGACTCAAATTCAAAATGCATGAAAGACCTAAACATGAGAAAGGAAACCATGAAAGTCCTAGAGAGCACAGGGAGCAACCTTTTTGACATTGGCTGCGGTAATTTCTTACTAGACATTTTGCAGAAGGCGAGGGAAACAAAAGCAAAACTGAAGTATTGGGACTTCATCAAGATAAAAACACCATACACAAAGATAAACTCAAAATGGATGAAAGACCTAAATGTGAGATGGCAATCCACCAAATCCTAGAGGAGGACACAGGCAGCAACCTCTTTGACCTTGGCTGCAGCAACTTCTTTCTAGACATGTCTCCAAGGGCAAAGGAAATACAAGCAAAAATAAACTATTGGGAATTCATCAAAAGAAGCTTCTGAGAGCAAAGGAAACAGTCAACAAAACGAAAAGGCAACCTATGAAATGGGAGAAGATATTTGCAAATGACATATCAGATAAAGGGCTAGCGTCAAAGATCTATAAAGAACTTATCAAACTCAACACCCAAAAAGCAAACAATCCAGTCAAGAAATGGGCAGAAGACATGAACAGACACTTCTCCAAAGAAGACATACAAATGGCCAATAGACACATGAAAAAATGCTCCACATCACTTGGCATCAGGGAAATATAAATCAAAACCACAATGAGATACCACATCATACCAATCAGTATGGCTAAAATTAACAAGTCAGGAAACAACAAATGTTGGCGAGGATGTGGAGAAAGGGGAACCCTCTTACACTGTTGTTGCGAATGCAAGCTGGTACAGCCACTCTGGGAAACAGTACAGAGGTTCCTCAAGAAGTTAAAAATAGAGCTACCCTACAACCCAGCAATTGCACTACTAGGTATTTACCCCAAAGATACAAATGTAGTGATCTGAAGGGGCACCTGCATCCCAAAGTTTATAGAAGCAATGTTCACAATAGCCAAACTATGGAAAGAGCCAAGAAATCCATTGACAGATAAATGAATAAAGAAGATGTGGTATATATACACAATGGAATATTACTCAGCCCTCAGAAAGGATGAATACTTACCATTTACATCGATGTGGATGGAACTGGAGGGTGTTATGCTGAGTGAAAAGAGTCAATCAGAGAAAGACAATTACCATATGGTCTCACTCATATGTGGAACAAAAGAAACAGGGCAGAGAAATGTAGGGAAAGGAAGGGAAAACTGAATGGGAAGTTGTCAGAGAGAAAACCATGAGAGAGTCTTAATTACAGGAAACAAACTGAGGGCTGCTGGAGGGGATGTGGGTAGAGGATGGGGTAACTGGGTGATGGGCATTAAGGAAGGCACATGATATGATGAGCACTGGGTGTTATACGCAACTGATGAATTATTGAACTCTACGTCTGAAACTAATGATGTGCTATATGTTGGGTAGTTGAATTTAAATTAAAAAAATAAAAACTTCTGCACAGTGAAGGAAACAGTGAACAAAACTAAAGGCAATCTATGGAATGGGAGGAGATATTTGCAGATGACATATCTGATAAAGGGTTAGTATCCAACATCTATAAATAACTTATCAAACTCAACACACACACAAAATAATTCAGTTAAGAAACAGGCAGAAAACATGAATAAACATTTTTCCAAAGAAGACATACAGATGGCAGTCATATTACAATATATAAAACTACATATACAACCTACTACCCAGAAATTGCACTACTAGGTATTCACCCAAAGAACACAAAAATACTGAATCAAAGGGACACATCCATGCTGATGTTCATAGCAGCATTATCGACAACAGCCAAACTATGCAGAGAGCCCAAACGTCCATCGATTGATGAATGGATAAAGAAAATGTGGTGTACACACACACACACACACACACACACACACACACACACACACACACAGGAATATTACTCAGCCATCAAAAAGAATGAAATCTTGCCATTTGTAATGAAGTGGATGGAGATAAGTCAGTCGGAGAAAGACAAATGCCATATGATTTCACTCACGTGTGGAATTTAAGAAACAAAACAGATGAACATAGGGGAAGGGAAAATTAATTGATTTTTAAATGTATTATTTATTATCTTCCCTCATGAAAATGAAAGTTCCACGTGTGCATATTGTTTTATTAAACTGATACAAGTCACCCACTATTTGGACATAGTGTATGCTTGATATTTATTCAATAGTCAGATGGTGTGACTTTCAAGTACGAGAAAAAAGTCTTGAGTCATGTGATGGTGGATAACCTCAGAATCATGTGGTCATCACACATTCTTATGCTATTTCTTGGCTGACTACATGCATTCTTGATGTATCAGAGTCTGATACAAATGAGTGTTTATTTCTCCATCTTCGATAATCGGAGGGTCTTAGATCACTTTAATTCCATTCAACCCACTCTTGATTTACATCAGTTTTCTATAAAAGACATTATTATCAGTTTCTACCAGTTAATATCTCTATAGTTATTCACATCTTAATTTTTCCATTGAAATACATGCCTCTCTGTATCCCTGAGATTCCAAAAGAAGTAATTTTCTTTCTGAGTAAAGAACTGATTAGTATTATCTCTAGTTCAGCCTACAAATGAAAAAACTCTCTTAGATTTTGCATGTTTGAATATGCCTTCATTTCATCTTCATGGATAGTTTCATCTGGGGTAGGATTCTCAGCTGGATGCTATTTTTTTCAGCACCTTGAAATTATTCCATTTGCTTCTAGTTAACTCAGATATTAGTCTTATTCTTGGTCTTTAAAAAGTATCCTTTTTTCCTTTTAAACTCAATGCATTTAGGTTTTCTTTTTTCTTTGGTTCTTGGCAGTTTGAATATGATGTGCTTGGGTGCATTTTTGGTGAATGTTGAACAACTTGGGGGGTTGGGGTACCAACACCCCACAGTAAAAAAAAATTAGCGTATAATTTTTGACTCCTCAAAACTTAACTACTCAGCCTACCGTTGACCAGAAGCATTACTGAGAACATAAACAATTGATACGTATTTTGTATGTTATATATATTATATACCGTAGTCTTACAATAACATTAGCTAGAGAAAAGAAAGTGTTATTAAGAATATCTTAAGGAAAAGAAAACACATTATAGTACTTTTTTCATACTGTATGGAAAAAGAAATCACATATAATTAGAACTGTGCAGTTCAAAACCATGTTGTTCAAGGGTCAACTGTAATAAGTTTTTTGAGATTTCAAGAGGAAGAGCTGATTCTTGTTTTAGGTTGTAGATTGTTTTATAAAACAGAAAAGCACCTATGTGTTAGTTGTTTGAAGTTTCAAAAATATCCTGTATTTTTGGTGTTGTGGACGGAATTGTAGTCCCCCAAATCAATCTATCGAAGTCCTAAACCCCAATGTGACTGTATTTGGAGATACGGCCTTTTTTAAATAGTTCTTTTTATTATCATTTTTTTTCTTTTTATTTATTTTTTTCTTTTTAATTTTTTTATAAAAATTTTTTATTATGTTATGTTAGTCACCATACAGTAGATCCCCAGTTTTTGATGTAAAGTGCGTATAACACCCAGTGCTCCATGCAATACGTGCCCTCCTTAATACCCATCACCATCCTATCCCGATCCCCCACTCCCCTCCCCTCTGAAGCCCTCAGTTTGTTTTGTGTCTGGGAAACAAATGGAGATAGGGCCTTTAATGAGGTAATTTAGGTTAAGTCAGGTCCTAACAATGTAGTAGTTAAGTTTTGGGGGAGTCAAAGATTATATGCAGATTTTTGGCTGCTCAGGGTGTTGGTGACTTTAACCCCAACCATGTTCAAATGTCAACTATATATGAAACTTAATATTGTGATTGTGGAATTTTCCAGGTGCTCTGATTTCTAACTACATATGTATTAGAGCACATATGGAATTTAGTCTGTAGAGCTCTGTTCTGGGGAACCACCTAATATGAATGATTTCAAGATCAAATGATTTAAAAAATGATTTAAAAAATACATGCAAGCAATGAATCATGGACACCACATCAAAAACTAATGATGTACTCTATGGTGACTAACGTAACATAATAAAAAATATATAGTATATTTATTTCACTGATAACCAGAAATATTTGACCCCTGAGAGTATGTTACTTGTATAAAAGTGTGCTTGCAAGTTATCTCTTAGAGTCCTTTTCCTGATTGAGAAACCTTCCCAGTATTCTGAATAAACCTTTTTTTTTCATAATTTAAAAAAATATTTATTTTATTTATTTTTTAAATAAATTTATTTTTTTTAAAGTTCCATGATTGATTACTTGCATATAACACCCAGTGCACCATGCAATACGTGCCCTCCTTACTACCCATCACCAGCCTATCCCATTCCCCCCCCCCCGAAGCCCTCTGTTTGTTTCCCAGAGTCCATAGTCTCTCATGGTTCCTTCCCCCTTCTATTTACCCCCGCTTTCTTCTTCCCTTTCTTCTCCTTCCGATCTTCCTACTTCTTATGTTCCATAAATGAGTAAACTTAAACCAAGATATTTCCAAATTGTGTGTAGTTAGTATTTGTTACATATATGATCTTTCTGCATTTATGTCCAGTCTCCCAAAACAACCTGTACCAACTTTCAGGGGTTATTTTT
Source organism: Ursus americanus (assembly GCF_024610735.1). Taxonomy (NCBI): domain Eukaryota; kingdom Metazoa; phylum Chordata; class Mammalia; order Carnivora; family Ursidae; genus Ursus; species Ursus americanus. Next base: position 34,310,817 of record NC_142150.1, on the reverse strand, counting down.
GAATTGTGAGTTTCCGTCTCTTTGTGTCCAGTGCTTCTTGTTCAATAGAATGCTGCTTCATTTTTCAGAGACGATCCCAAGATGACAATATTTTTTCCTTCAGAATCCTTCCTTAAGAGACATCCCCTTGTGAGGTAACATTGGCTCAAACTCTAACATCTATGTCACTTTAATTTCTCCTCAATGGATGCAGACCCTTGAGGTTCAGGGTTCTTCAGGGATCAGGTGCCAAGTGACTCAAAACTCGAGAAAAATATGTACTTCATACTGTGCCTCGGGTGAGTCAGAGAAGGACAAGGAATTATTTCACCTGCTAAGAGACCTTGGTTAATCAGGACAAAGAAAACCCATCTTTTTCATCAGAATATAATAAATATTCATAATACTTCAATAACACTACATTGGAGACACTTTATTCTTTTTGCCTGAGGTCAGAAGTCGAAACATTTTGGTTACAATGTTGAAGTAATTAAAAGGGGGTGAACAAAGGATTTTACCAAAGAGGTAAGTTTTCTAATACTGGATAAGCCAAATCCATGGAATGATATTACTATGATGATATGGTCTTTCATTCAATCTCTCCATTTTAATGAGAGTCTGGTGATGTACATGACTAGTAGTCCACTGTTAGTGGGGTTTTTTTTTGACATATACTCTTTCAAAACTAATATTTCTGAATTCTATTCCATTATTTTCCCTGCAATTATACATGTCCATTCATGAGCAAATAAAAACATTATTTGCAATGGATCATGTTTCTGTCGGAAGCTTAGATTTGTGCAAGAAATATCATTAAGTGACATTCACCCGTTTGACTAAAGCTAACACAATTCCTAGGAATCTTCCATAAATAATTTATTGGAGAGATAAATGTGTAACCACTTTTGCCAACTACAGTCGTATCATAATGGCATTTAAATTTTATACTGAACATCATTAGATTTCATAGGATGATGACATTTTATTTTATTTTACTTTTTATTTATTTTTTTTTAAAGATTATTTATTTATTTATTCGACAGAGATAGAGACAGCCAGCGAGAGAGGGAACCCAAGCAGGGGAGTGGGAGAGGAAGAAGCAGGCTCATAGCGGAAGAGCCTGATGTGGGGCTCGATCCCATAACGCCAGGATCACGCCCTGAGCTGAAGGCTAACCACTGTGCCACCCAGGCGCCCCCGGGCAATGACATTTTATATTGTCTTTGTTACACAGGGGATTCACTGGAGGGTCACATGTAGAGGAATGTAAGAGACTCTATCGCAGTGCTTAGAAGACTTAATGTGTGTGTGTATCATCTGGGAATCTTGTTAAAATGCATATGTTGATTAGGTTTAATTGGAGTGGTGCTTCAGATTCTGCACTTCTGATAAGCTTTCAGGTAGTGCTGGTGCTACTGATTCATGGACCAGACATTGCATAGCGAGGCTGTAGACAGTTCAGATGACTGTTCCACAGTGTCCTCTACTCTGACTTGTGTGGGTCGTTTGAAATGGTCTGTCTTCCCTATTCCTATTTTATGAGTCAGAAATATTGATCAGGAATTTATCAGAATTAGTATTTATTCATCATGACGTCTTGAATTGTGTTCTTGGGGAAAATGAGGAGTTGGAGAAAATATGGTTGAAATGATAACGATAATATTTTTTTTCCCTCATTCATTTATTCAAGTACCTAATACCTTCCCCACTCTGATAAGCACGGGGGTTACAAACATCAGTAGAGAAGATGTGCTTTGCTCACATCGTTCTGTGTTGGGAAATAATGTACTATATTTGATAAATGCTCTATAAAGGGACATGATGTGCCCTAGAATTATGATGAGGGACAAACCAAAGGTGACTTGAGGTTCCAGACAAACATCATGGAGGAGAGAAGAGAAGGAGCAGGGGATTAATTTTTAGTGAGCCCTTACAAACTACCAGGTGTTTTGCATGGTTTATTTGTTCCAGTCTTTCAAACAGCTCTGTGAGCTAAGTATTTTTCATTCCTTTTAAAATATACATTAATAACACCAAGCTATATACATAGGAAAAAGCCAAGCCAGTGTTAAATTCTAGGTTCACTTGGGTATAGTTTTGAACTGATTCCTGTTTATTAGGCTGTGTCTTGCATATGGTGGCATTTGAGCTGAGATTCCTTCTTTCCTTCATAGCACTTTTTGCTGCTTGATCAGATAACATGATTATACATGGTAGTGGGTCGAACAGTTCCCATTGTAGTGGGTTGAATAGTTCCCTCAAATATTCACGTCCACCAGAACTTCAGAATGTAACCTCATTTGGAATAGGCTCTTTGCAGATATGGTTGAGGTCATGCTGAATGAGGGTAAGCCCTATACCCAATGACTGATGTTTTTATAAAAACGTAGAGACACATAGATAGGAAATCATGGGAAGATGGAGTCAGAAAATGGTGTTAATCTGTCACAAACCAAGGAATGCTAGGAGGATGCAGAATGTGGAGGCGACAAGAAAGGGTTCCTCCCTAGAGCCTTCAGAAGGAGTGCGGCCCTGCCAACACTTTTGTTTTCAGACTTCTGGCTTGTGATTATTTGTTGTGGCAGTCTTAGGAAACTAATATACCCATGCAATAATTATGCATTTCTGTGTTCGTTTATAATGTTGTATCTAACTGGAAGGTAAGGCCCTCTTATTTCACAAATACTTGGTTTTTCACACAGATATGGTTACTGTATCCAAGGCCATGTCTGGAGTCCATGCCCGGAGAGTCAAAAATGTTTGTTGAATAAAGAAGTACATGAACAAATTTGTGAATTCCAGATTTTCGGTACTTCTCCTTTTTCTCTTTAAAGGTCCATTTCTATGTATATCACATACAGTGAAAAACATCAGTTTGAGTTTTTATTAGTATGTTGTTAGGACAAGGGAGTAGAATAGTAAAAGGTGTGGAGGAGAAGGGTTTTCTCATCTTAGTAGTGTGAGTTACGTTTTCAAGCTGAATGCACCCAGGATTTGAGCATTTTATTTATTTTTGCAAAGTTCCTGGAATGTAGGTTCAGAACTAGTTATGATTTTTCCATTCAACCAGAAGGAAATGGAAACTAGATGTTGTCTAAAAATCAGGAAACTAAAGAGTTGAAGGCAATTTTGGACCATCCATATAAATTAAATAAATAAGTAAAACCCACAGACATTAAGAATAAATTGCTCAAGGTCACACAGACAGCTAGCAAAATTGCCATACCCCCGAGCCTGAGAATTTGACTAATTCCATGAATGTTTGTTGGGCTTTTCATGATTTTTAAATAAGTTATTTATAGCAGATTATGATTTAATAAAGCTGAGTAGCGAATGCAAGGGTGTTTGTTATATACACCTCTGTAAGTTTTTTTTTATTTTTCTGATTGCCAATTAAGTTTTTATTTATTTATTTTAATTTATTTATTTTATTTTTTTTTATTATGTTATGTTAGTCACCATACAGTACATCCCTGGTTTCTGATGTAAAGTTCGATGATTCATTAGTTGCGTATAACACCCAGTGCACCATGCAATACGTGCCCTCCTTACTACCCATCACCACACCTCTGTAAGTTTTATGTTTGCTAATGGGTTAAAAGGCTATTAATTATTAAGCCATAATTACTGATTATATTGCTAGCCCCAGTTAACTACCGATCTATAAAAATTTTTTTCTTGCTCTCATTACAGATTGTCACCCAACGATGGATGATAAGAATCAAACAGCAGTGACTGAATTTCTTTTTGTGGGGCTCACAGATCATCTTCCACAAAAGACTTTTCTCTTCTTGATATTTCTTTTTGTTTATCTTGTCACATTGGGGGGGAAGTTGGGGATGGTCACCGTGATATGGATGGATTCCCGACTCCAAAGCCCCATGTACTTTTTTCTCTGCCACTTGTCTCTTGTCTGCTCCTCTTCCTCTACTGCTCCAAAGATGTTGTGTGATACCTTTCTGGAGAGAAAAGTCATCTCCTTTGTGGGCTGTGCTGTACAAATGTGGTTTTTGGTCAGTTGGTAGTGCCCGAGTGTTTCCTCTTGGCTGCCATGGCATATGACTGGTACATAACCATCTGCAACCCCTTGTTGTATACACTCATCATGTGCCAGAGGGCCTGTGTGCAGCTGGTGATAGGGCCCTATGCCATGGGCCTTCTAAGTGCCATTATCCACGAGATATTCACTTTTCGCTTATCCTTCTGTGGTCCCAATGTGGTCAACCACTTTTTCTGTGACATTCTCCCTGTTCTCTCCCTGGCATGTGCCAATACCCAGAACAATAAGTTGGTTCTTTTCATTATGGCTGGATTAATAGGAATATTCAGTGCCCTGATCATTCTGGTCTCCTATATTTTTATCCTCAAAACCATATAGAAAGTTCTATGATTTTTTACAGTATGTCCAAACTTCTATGAAAGCTATCTTTTCATACAGCAGCAAAAAAAAAAAAAAAAAAAAAAAAAAAAGGAAAAAAGAACTTTTCAGCTCTTTATATAATGATATAATATCCCCCAGTTTTGCAGTTTTCCTTTCTAGGAACTTATTCTCCCTTTCCAATCCTTAATTCAATACATTACCTGCAAGGCTTTTCAACTCAGTACTTTATAACAACACAAGTCTTTGGTAAAAATAACTGAACACAAAAAGTGTAATGAAATTTTAACCCTTTGTAAACAATAAATGGAAGCCCTAGGTGGAAGTTCTCAGTAAAAAAATGTTAAAAGAGTGAGTGAATAAGGCAAATACAATACGTGTATAGTTACTTAAAGTCCCAATTATTATCTTTCTTAACAACCTGGACACAGGTGTAGTTTAAGGTCCTACTTCTTTCCAGATCAATTTATTTCATCCTTCTTCTGCTCATTGATGTCTTTTCTTTTCTTCATTTTTAAATTTTTTCCAGCTTTATTGAGCATGATTGACAAATATAATTGTAAGATATTTAAATTGCACAATGGGATGATCTGGTATATGTATACGCTATGACAGGATTCTCCCCATTGAGTTAATTCATACATACATCACCTCATATAGTTATCTTCTTCTGGAGTTGGTGAGAACATTTAGATTCTATTCTCTTTGCAAATTTCAGTTATACAATACAGTGCTGTCAACCACAGTCACCATGTTTTCCATTAGATCCTCAGACCTTATTCATCTTACAAGAAAAAGTTGGTGCCCTTGATGTCTTTTCAACTCAAGCTAACTGAAGACCCACATCAGTCCTCATGAGAAGGATCAATTCCCAGGATTACTGATGTGCATTTTCTCTGCAAGTGCTTCTCGTTTATGGTCCACATATGTTCCTGACAATTTTTATTTCCACTGCTCTACCTGTTATGGTACTAGGTGCCTACTCTGCTGTTACATGGGATTTTGAAACTAAAGTTTTTTGTCTTTTCTTCCACTCTTCAAATGCCAGCCATGACTGTTCCTCTCCTCCAGCAACATTTATTCTCTTCCCCTTTCCTCTTCCCCTTCCCCTTTCCTTTCCTTTCCTTTCCTTTCCTTTCCTTTCCTTTCCTTTCCTTTCCTTTCTTTTCTTTCTTACGACATTAGGGTATGAGAAATGATGTAGATTGCCCTTGATTTCAAGGGAATATATCACATCTAAACTGAGTCCTCAAAGGAGGGAAAACAGAAGGGGGAGACAAACCATGAGAGACTATGGACTCTGGGAAACAAACTGAGGGCTTCAGAGGGGAGGGGGATGGGGGAATGGGATAGGCCAGTGATGAGTATTAAGGAGGGCACGTATTGCATGGAGCACTGGGTGTTATATGCAAACAATGAATTATGGAACACTACATCAAAAACTAATGATATATTGTATGGTGACTAACAACATAATAATAAAAAAATCATTGGCTCTATTTTCCTTCTTAATGTTACACCATCTTGCATCTTCTTATGAGAAAACTTTTCTGTTTTTTTTTCTTTTTTTGTCATTTTATGTACATTGGGTAGAGCCCATGTTTTCTTAGGAGATGGTCCATAATTAAACTTAAATTCTCTCACTTTATCATGAGGTCCTTCTTCACTGAAGCTGGCATCCTTCTCAGAGAAGTCACTTGCATAGTGTGGCTGTTTGCATTAGTGCCTGTGGATTTGTAGGCTGGTTAAGTCCCGGAAGAACTGGTTAATACTTTGATCCAGTTTTTAACCCAGTTTCTTGCTTTCCTCCACATTAGGGTCATACTTATGGCTTGGTATTTTTGTGTGGTTCATGGAATGATAATAAATGTAGAACATCAAATTTATTTATAAACTCTTTAATTTATTGAGTCAAATAATGGTTTTTCAGGGAAGAGGAGTGGGCATATTCTAGGTGTCATAGCAGGAAGACCCATGCTGTAAAGTTTACCTAATCCGGCAATTTGACTAGGCCCCAAACAAGCTCATGTGATTGTCGCTGAAGAGTTTAGCTGTTCTGTTTCTTAGGAGGCTGATGGGTTGGGGTGAGGTTAGCTCTACTCTTTAAAAAGGATGATTGAAGATGGCCTCTATGATGAGCAGAAGTCTGAGTGAAGGGAAGAAGAAAACTGTGTAGCTTCTTAGAGAGAAATACACTAGAAGCAGAAGAAAGAGAGAGGAATCCTGCTTTTCTTGTTCCAATAGAAAGTGAACTGGGGTGCCTGGGTGGTTCAGTTGGTTAAGCATCTGCCTTCAGTTGAGGTCATGATTCCAAGACCCTGGGACTGCGCCCAGCAATGGGCAATGGCTCCCTGCTCAGTGGGTAGTCTGCTTCTCCCTCTGCTTCTCACTCTGCCCCTCCCCCTGCCCCTGCTCTTGTTCTCTTGTGTTCTCTCTCTCAAATAAATGAATAAAATATTTAAAAAAAAGAAAGTGGACTGAATATCCTGAAGTGAGGTAGGAGAATCCAGATCTTTCTATTCATCCCCTTCACTGAGCTCTTATGAGGTTTGAATGGGTTAATACTCTCTAAGCAGCTTTATGAAGTTTGAGCCCAAACCCATTTTTCTACCCTTATATTTGAAATTTTTATACAGCCAATGAGGACCACTTTGTCTCTCAAAAATGCTGTCCAAATTTGTAGCTCTCTTTGCTTCATAGGAACCCCAATCCACCTTATTTTTATCTACTTACATTTATCTCCCTTTGAGATTAATCACATCCAAGAAACTATATTTTCAAACCTTTTGGCTACACTGATCCTACTGTCCTGGCAACTCAGGGACCAATCATGGAAACCCTCATGCTGCTGTGTACCCAGACTCACCTTCTGATTATAATATCTCTGAAGCAAGGCTCTATTTTAGATTCTCAAACCTGCATAGTGCCAAAGGCTGGTGATATCATGCAGCATTTGAAGACTCAAAACGGCCCCAAACTGGGTTTCAGGGGTGCCTGGGTGGCTCGCTTGATTGAGCCTCTGACTCTTGCTTTCAGTTCAGGTCATGATCTCTGGGTCTGAGATTAAGCCCCAGTGTCAGGCTCCATATTCAGCATAGAGTCTGCTTAGGATTCTCTCTCCCTCTTCCCCTGTCCCTGCTTACACTCTTTCTCTCTCCTTCTGTCAAATAAATAAACAAACAAAAACAAAAACCCAAAAATATACCTGGATTTTGAAGTGTATGTGTGTGTGTGGTCCCAAAGGGAGAGATAGGTTTATTTTGTGTAATTACAATGGATCCATGTCACAATATTTTTCTTTTGAAATAACTTTAATATTTTCTCTATAGACCCAATCTCCTGAGCTCTTTGTTCCTTGAGGGAGTTGGCTCCAATGTACACAACAACCCTTTGGAAAAACCTCTTCTGTGTGTTGGGCAGATTGAGTCAATTAATGCCTTTTTAAGTGCTATTGGAAGGCCCAGGTTTCAAGATGGTATCACTGTACTGTGTATCTTCCTAGACACCTGGAGAAGTGAGAAGAATGACCAGTCTATCTTTGCAGGGTAATTGGTTTTTATAACAGGGAATCTTACTTTCATAATTTACTATGACATGGACAGGCAATGGGTCTAGGGCATGTTTCTTCAGACAGGTGCCTTAAGTGATTTCCTAAATTGCCTTTAGGAATTTAGATAACAAAAAATGAGTTAAGTATGCCTGGAACACATCATCTCTAAGATTACCATGAGGAATAATTTGGCAGAAGTCAAATGTTGAGTCTCTGTCTTTTGGTTTAAATTACCTAACTTGAATGTACATGTTCATTGAATTTTGTGTTTGGCATAGAGATAGTGAAATGTGCTGCAGGATTTATGGCTCATAGGATTTTAGAATTAAGAAGCCTTGGCTTCTTTGGTTCTTAATTTCTTCATTTTTCCTACATGGAATCTTATAAGTAGAAAGAAAACCCCTGAATCCACTGACCTGAATTCCATGCTGTTCATGACAAAAGTGACATGTATACCTAGGATCATGATTTTTCTATGTTAGAATGTTTGGATTGGGTAAGTTTTTGGATTGGGAAAAAATAAGTAATATGCATTTCGACAGTCATGAGCTATTGTTTTCATACACATCTTCCTTGAGTAAAAAGCAAATACAAATATCAATGACCCGTGATGGGTTTGTATGCTTAGAAAATACTAAATTCTTGAACATCTCACAACTAAGGTACAGTTTTTCTAACTAATCTTGGATTCTACCCCTCCAGGTCTTTTCTTTCCAAGCTCCTTTGCCTATGAGACCATAGGACGTCAGTGGATTTTCATTTCATTACTTTCCTGTTAAGCAAAACCCTTTCCAAGCTTTCTTACCGGGGGAAGTGTTTCTAGATTTCTGTCGATGCTTCTCCTGCTGCACAGCCCATTGATATTTTTGTGTTACTGTGCTGTTGGAATCATTATGATTATTTCAAGGTCCAAAACATGTGCCTCCCTTCCTCAATTTCCCATTTTTGGAGTCCTATACTCATTTTCCCTTCCTCTCACTTCCCATTCGTTCATTCATTTCTCCTTCTCCTTCTTTCTCTTCCCCTTGCCCTTCTCCCCCTCCTTCTCCTCCTCCTTCTTCGTTAAAGAGTTTTATTCTGAAATACAGATCCACAGGAAGTTGCAAAGATATACAAAGAGGCTCATATCCCTTCCCTCAGGGTTCCCCAGTGGTACATCTTACCAACTACAGCACAACATCAAATCTGGGAAATTGGCATTGGTGTGATGTGTATGTTTTGTTCCATATCATTTAACTTTGTGTGTAGATAGATTTGTTTAACCCATGTGACAATCAGGCTGGAGAACTCTTCCATCTCTACATGGATGTCCCTGTGCTATGCTTTTATAGTCACACCTTTACTCTCCCTCCCTTTCCTAATCCAGGGCAAACAATAACTTGTTCTCCATCTCTATCATTTCACCATTTTGAGAATGTTATATAAATGTTATAATGATAGAATTCTGAATTTTTGAGATTGGCTTTTTTTAACTCAGTGTAATGACTTGGAGACCCATTCAAGATGTTATGTGTATCATATTTCCCCCCCTCTTTCTTACTGAATAGTATTCCATGGTATGATCTACCAAGACTATTGAGCCATTACATATTGTAGGACATTTTGTTTGTTTCCTGTGACTGGTCATTATGATTAAAGCTTCTGAGAACAAAATTACACAGGTTTTTATGTGGGCATAAGTTTTCATTTCTCTAGGATAAATGCCCAGGTGTGCCTTTTCATCCTTAAATTATTGCTTTTCTTTCCCAGCTCCTATTAATACTTAATTGGTTACAACACTCCTCATATTTAAGAACTAGCTTCTTCTTTGATTAACTAAAAAATTTGTTGGAGTCTGCTGAGGTTAATGGGTATATAAACCAATTACAGGAGGATCATAGGTGTTCGGGAGAAGCTGTCACCGAGGAGATTTAGTGGAAGATTTTGACCCCTGGTCAAACCATCTTCCCTTGTCTGAGCTTGCCCTCCTTCTTAGACATCACAGGTCTATCTTTTAAGCAACATGACTAAATAGTTCTCTAAAATCTAAAGGAATTAGCAGAGAGCTTACATTCCCAACACCCTTCACCTAGAGTGAGAGAAGCTATTTGCCTGAATTCATCAAATTCGCACAATACTTTTTTCTATAAAAAGTTTCTTTAAGTATACTTTGAACAATGTAGGGATTTTTAGAAATGTAACCTGGCACAGTTAGAGGACTTGCCTCAGATAATCCCCAATGTTCACGTCTAGGTTAAAATTCTATGATTCTATTAAAAAATTCTGTTTCTATGGAAGAAACTAAAGAGCCTGTGAGGTTTGGTGACTTGCTCTGTATGCACTAATAGTTTGCAAATAGATTGCATGACCATCAGATGTAGAATTCAAGAGAGTTGGGCGTCAGGTTATTCTTTTTAACTGAAAAAGAAAAAGAAGTTAAATTAATTTTAAATTTAATTACAAATTGATTGCAAAGAAAAATCTTTCTCTTTCTCATTCCAGATTAAATCAGAAAATGGATTATAGAAATCGGACTTTGGTGACTGAGTTTTTTTTCGTGGGTTTAACAAGTCACTTCCAGCATCAGGTTGTTCTCTTTGCGATATTTCTCTTGGTTTATCTTGTCACTCTTCTGGGAAATGTGGGGATGATCACCCTCATTTGGATGGATCCCCGACTCCACACCCCCATGTACTTTTTTCTCAGCCACTTGTCCTTTGTGGATATCTGCTCCTCTTCGGTCATTGGTCCTAAGATGTTGACTGGTATCTTTGTGGAGAAAAAAGTAATCTCTTTCTTGGGTTGTGCTGCTCAGATCTGGTTTTTTGGTCAGTTTGTAGTGACTGAATGTTTCCTCCTGGCCTCCATGGCATATGACCGGTATGTGGCCATCTGTAAGCCCTTGTTGTATACTCTCATTATGTCCCAGCAGGTCTGTGTGCAGCTGGTGGTAGGACCTTATGCTATAGGTCTCTTGAGCACCATGACCCACACGACTTTCACCTTTCACCTACCTTATTGTGGTTCAAATATCATCAATCATTTCTTCTGTGACCTTCTTCCTGTTCTGTCGCTGGCATGTGCAGACACCCATGTCAATCAGTTTGTACTTTTCATCTTGGCTGGAGCTCTAGGAGTGGTCAGTGGTATAATCATTCTGGTCTCCTACATTTTCATCGTCATTGCTATCCTGAGGATCCGCACTGCTGAGGGGAGGCGCAAAGCCTTCTCCACCTGCTCTTCACACCTGACAGCTGTCTCCATCCTGTATGGGACACTCTTCTTTATTTATGTATGCCCTAGTTCTAGTTTCTCCCTGGACATAAATAAAGTGGTTTCTGTGTTCTACACAGCTGTGATTCCCATGTTGAATCCCTTTATCTACAGCCTGAGAAACAGGGAGGTCAAGGATTCATTCAGAAGGACGTTTGAGAAGATGCAGTTTCTTATGAGTAGGTAAACTAGATTCCGTTCGTACTACAGATTGAAAGGTGATATTTACGCAAGATGAAAGAACATGGGCTGAGTGATGGGAGTCCAATTTTTATGTTGAAATGCATTCTCTATTACTCTGTGTCACTGAAGTCATGTAATGTCTTTCAGTTACAATTTTCTCATCAGATTTTCTCATTTCTCGATTAACAGGGGTGAGATTTAGAGCTTTAAAATGTAGTGAGTGGCTTAGAGAACCCCAAAGATTTAGAAAAGAGTCTTAAGATTTTGTAATGTGAAATGAGAGGTGCTTTGTTATATGTGAAATAAGTGGAAAAATCTTAACCAATGAGCTTAACAGTACCTCTGTTTTGCTTTACAAGATGTGGAGATCTCTCAATTTCTCGCAAGTTTGCTTTTGATTCTTTTTAATAAACAATATTATAAACGGTATTTTTCTGGTAGTATGTAACAATTGCACTCTCTAGTAACACCTCCATGTTTGGAGTAGACATTTGACAAAGGCCTTGTATGTCTGCTCTGCTTTCTGCTGATAGTAACTACTTGTTTAGATTTTGCCACTATAATCATGTGATTCATGCATATAAAATGCAGAACGAGTTCCAATTCTTTAATAAAGTGGTAGTTATTGCTATTGTTAATTATTGATTTTTATGCCATCAGCAGGGAATGAATTTCCATTTTATAGATGACGAGACTGATAGTTGAGAAGACTCAATGGATTTCCCATGACCTCAGAATTTGTTCCCACATTTTTTCCTCCAGATGCAATATTCTCTCAATTATCCATCTTTTTTTTTTTTAAACACAGCAACAAATGCAAGAATGAGGGGATGGAACATGTGCCTTGTACAAATTGAAAACTCACACAGAATTTCTCTGCCTTTTCTTGAAGGTCTTCTTTAAAAGGCATTTAATTTTAATCCACTCACATTGAAGAATGTAAGTAGCTTCTAATGCCTAGAATTGTTTTCTCCATGTTTATTCATCATGCTTTCTGCTAGTGATGGTGTCTCTGTTTGCTATTGACTCAGGACAAAATCCAGTAAGTTGCCCTTTAGTTAAGAATAAATGGGGGTCAATGAATGATGCAAAGGTTCATCAACTTAACAAATTGTTACATGTGCCTCTGTGTGCTTACCAATTTATCAGGTGCCATAAGCAAAAAAGTTCTCATGGAAGTTACAGGCTAGTGCACAAACAGAGACTAAAAATCAAGTACATAACCATGGTAATTTCTATGACAAAACCAATCCAGGAGCCAAGATAGAGTATTAAGGTATCTTTAGAAAAGGTGGTAGAGAAAACCCTCTGGAAGGGGTAGGGCCTGGGAAAGAGGAATACACTCTATTTTAGGTTATGTTTCCCACAGAGTACGGACGCTATGATTTGGCTCACGAAAGGAAAAGAGTCTTGTCCAAATAAGTATCCGGATTTTCCAAGATGGAGGGCAAAGACTGAAAGCAATTTGTTCTGATTCTCAAGGTATTTTTCTTCATTCCAGTATGTCATGCAGGTTTTGGGAAGGGGCCGGGTTGAAAGTAGGAGGACATTACATAAAGCTTAACTGGGAGGAGGGATTTATTATGAGCCACACGAGATGAAAATTACAAAAATGCTCACTTTGGAGAATAGATTCAAATACTTGTGATCTTTCACCAGGTAACTCCTTGCTGTATAAATGCGTAAGATCTTCCAGGCACTTTAAGCTAGAATAATTGTGGTCTCTTTCCCACTCACTCCAGGCCTCCGTGTGCCGTGAAAACAAGATCATACAGTGGGATTTCTTCAGTTATTCTTGGGGTCTTATGTGGCATTTCCATTTTCTGTTTCCTCATCCTGGGGCAGCGTTGCCAGTCAGCCTTTACTCTGGCTGAGTCTCTGCTTAAATGTGATGCCATCCAAGAGGCCCTCTGGATCTCTTTACCTAAAATAATTCTCTGCTCCTATTATATTCCAACAATTTCCCTTTTTTCTTTATTATGTTTTGAAGTACTTATCAATACTCAAATATTATCTATTTACATGTTTCATTATTTTGTGTCCCTCCTTGTAGAAGGGGGATTCGTGAAAGAAGGATGTTTATGTCCACTGCTTCGTCCACGACTCCACAGCCTGGCACATAATAGGTGCTTAATTTATATTTATGGATTGAATACTACATTTATGGTTAATACGATATTCTTTGTTTCATGTACATTATACATCAACAGACATATATTAAAATTTCTGCTCTGGCTGTGTTTCCTTGGAAGAAGGGCTTGTCTGCAAGAGGAAAAATGTTTCATAATTGGAAATACGCATACATATACATATGTGTGACTTAACATGGAATTTGGCATGCAATAGTAATAAGAACGCTAACTTTTTAGAGCATAATTTTTAAAAATTATGATTTTATGCCATTTTTCACTGTATGGCTTATTGTAGTGATATGCTTTAAGTGTGGCATTTTGGTGAAGCATTATATTTTGCAAAATTTTCCTATAATACACACTTGTTTCTCACAGACATCCATGCACTCCATTTACGTCTACATTAGTAAATACTGAATAGTAAAATGTTCTTTTGGAGATTTTTCTCTTACCTGTGGATAATAGTCTTGATGGGATTGTAACAGAGGCCCCAGCCTTCCCACAGCAAGTCAGAGGCGTAGGATCTAACCTTGAACGTTTTTCCCTGGAGTTTGAGTTGTAAGGAGGATGACACAATAACAGAAACTGATTGGAGCTCATTTATTCCGGCCAAGGACCTCTGAGTAGACACAGTGTCTGTCACCAGGGTGCCCAGAGCAGGCCTGGTTCTTGTGCAGGTAAAGGCTCTGAGCTACTTAATATATTTCTGGTGAATTTCCTGTGTCTGTTGCTTGCAACTGAGGACTCTGATATGTTGTTTAATTTTTCTTTGCCTACAAAGTATTCAGTATTTATTGTTCTTTTCTGTAATAATCCCTCCAATCAAATCTAAGCTTAACATTAGTTATTTAGGATATAACAGGAGAGGGGAATAGATTAAATTGGGATTTTTATTTCTATTTGAACTTGAGTTGAGGATCTCAGTCACGGTTAAATGATCCTGTTTTGTTAATCAGCACAATTCCACTGGTGGTATAATCCTGTTAATAATTATTGATGATTGAATTTCCACAGTGTCCGAGGAAACATGCTGCGTGCTTTCCAGAATTGTCATCTCTGATCATTCTATTATCATAGATATGCACACAAGCAAAATACTGCTGTTTCCATCTTAAAGGTAAACATGCCCATGTAGTCTCTTTCTACTGCTGAATAACAAATTGCCACAAAGCTGGTAAGTTATAACTACACAAATTTACTGCCTTGCAGTTTCCTTGGGTCTGGGTCCATCATGGCCTGAGTCTCTTCCCCGGGTCTCACAAGGCTGAAATGAACCTGTTAACAGGGCTCAGCCCCCTCCTGGAGGCTCTGGGGAAGACACATTTCCAAGTTCACTTGTGTATTTGAGAAAACTCCGTTCCTTGTGGTTGCAGGGCTGCTGTGCCTGTTCCCCAGCGGTGGTCAGCCAGGGACCTCTCTCAGCAGCTTAGGGTTGCTCACCTGCCTTCTGTGGTGGCCCCTCCAGCTTCGGACCATCAGTGACTCCTCTAGATCTCCGTACATTTCCAACCTCACTAACTCTTGTGCTCTGAGCTGGAGAAATCTTGGGACCCACCAGTTCATCCAGGGTCATGTCTCTTAGAAGGCTAACTGAGCCATATAATATAACATAATGATATGAGTTACTTCCTCATATGCAGAGATTCCTGGGAGTAGGGCAAAGATTAGGGATCTTTACAGGACCATTATAGGAATTTTTCCACTCACACTGATGCTTGCAGAATAAACATCTTCCCTAAAGAACAGTAGTCTGTGAAGGGGAGGAATTAACATTCGAGGTTGTCCTTGTTAATTTGTGTGTGTGTGTGTGTGTGTGTGTGTGTGTGTGTGTGTGTGTTTCCTTTCCTGGGCCTGCGGTTTTGTTATTTTTGCTCTTTGCTTCATGCTTAAATAATTTTTAAAGTTCTCATTAGTACAGAATATTTATCCTTTTTTAAAAAAAAGATTTCATTCATTTATTTGAGAGAAAGAGAGAGAGCGAGCGAGCGCGTGAGAGAGTACAAGCAGTGGGACTAGCAGAGGGAGAGGGAGAAGCAGGCTCCCTGCTGACGAGGGAGCCGGAACCGGGGCTTGATCTCAGGACTCTTGGATCATGACCTGAGCTGAAGGCAGATGCTTAACCAACTGAGCCTCCCAGGTGCCCCAGAATATTTATCTTTTGACAATAATGTTGTTTCATACATTTGCTGAGGATCTGCTAGACGCTGTGCTAAGTGTTTAACAAACATCTCATTGAATATTTTGGTTCATTCATGGTTGCTTTCTTAGGTTTACATTACAGCTGGAGAAACAAGGCCTGAGAGCTTGAGCCACATGCCTTAAGTAAGGAATCTTCTGAACGAAAGAGGTGGTGTTTGATCCCACTGTGAGTCCTCCAAAGCCTGGCTCTTTTCACTTAACCACCATAAGGTCATTCACTAGGGTAGGACTGATTGCGGGTTTTTCCTTCAAAATTTTTCATAACCGTTTATTCTTCTAGACAAAAATGAAGACAACATGATTTAAAAAGTTGTATTATTCTGATAAGATTTTGTAAAACTATGCAGTCAGAAAGGGTGCTGTTTAAAGGTATCAAAGATAATCACTTCTGTGGACTCATGCAACACACCTGCAATGACAGCTTTTGCAAATTGGTTCTGATAAACACTTTCAGAAAATTTGGGTGTATTTTTGTTTGGAAATACAGATACACTTTGAGAGGCTTGGTGGACAACTGGTTTCTTCCTGTATGAGTACCATCCTCAGGTACTTGATGACTCTGAACATAGAGGTGTTCACCTGTAGGGACTTTAATAATGCCTGCTGAATCTTCAAATATGATAGTTGCCCTAGCAGAGTATTGTAAGCAAAGAAAAGAAAGGAAAAACAAGGAATGACATGATATGGTGGCATTTCTAAGTACTGTGTGGAAGATAAGTGGAATATCACCGCACTTTACAACACATACTAAGATGAACTGCTGGATGCGAGATCAGGATGTGAAAGGCAAAGAAATAAAACAAAAGATAGTTACAGAGAATATCTTTATGAGCTTGTGATAGGACCTTGTGGCAAGGAGATTTTTTTCTGACTAACTGCAGAAAACCGTAAGCATGGGACACCTGGTTGGCTCAGTTGGTTAAGCGTCTGACTCTTGATTTCGGTTCAGGTCATGAACTCATGAACTCAGGGTTCTGAGATCGAGCCCAGCGACGGGCTCGCCCCTGGGCTTGGAGCCTACTTAGGTTCGTCTCTCCTTCCCCAACTCACATGCTTTCTCTCTTAAAAAACAAAAATACAAGAAGCAAACTCTAAACACAAAGGAGAATAACGCTCTCCTGACACCATTAAAAACCAGGAACCTACAATGAATCATGGAACACTACATCAAAAACTAATGATGTACTGTATGATGACTAACATAACATAATAAAAAATAAAAAAACAAAACAAAAAAACAAAACAAAACGAAAAACAAACCCCCCCAGGAACCTAGGTCTGTCAAAAGGCACTATTAAGACCATAAGTATACAAGCCATTGGATGTGAAATGTACAAAACTGACATATCTCTGAAGTATATGAATACCTATTATGAATAATAAAGAAACAGACAACCCAGTGATTGAAAAAGGCCAATACACTTGGGTATTGCAGTCTTTAAACCTCATTAGGAGTCAGGAAAATGGCAAATAGATGTGCAATGAGATACCACTACGTGCTCAACAAAATGGCTAAATTACAAAATTGGCTCCCGTACATTATATGGGAGTGTGATGCTACCACTTTGGAAAACTTGCATTATCACTCAGTTTGAACAACCGTGTCCCTGCTGACTGACACTGCCTCAATACTCCCCTCTGAGCTTGGCTCACCTCGAGCCAGGTTTCTTCGTGACAGTAGACCCATGACCTCCTTGTGTCTTAGTGTATGAAGTTCAGAAAAGTTGCAACTGTAGAGTCTTTCTTTGTCTCTTTGAGATATAAATCTTCTTCCAGTCTCTTGCAATTTTACAACACAGATAGACCTCTCTTAAGGACCTGGAAGCCATCTGTTTATCTCTCTATCTCTGTGGGAGAGTGGGAGACAAACACTGAGAAATGCAATGAGCAAATGTAGATGGCTCAATCACATTGACCAGCCTATCACCCACAGTCCTCCAACACTTATTCTCTACTTCATCTCAGCAATTAAAACAGTCTTGCATTTTTTTTTTTGAGACAGTGGAACTCAGCTTCTCTCTCTTATTGCACTAATCATGAACAATGTCCTCCTCAACTGTATTAACTCCACCTGATGTAATATTTCTTTGACAATAATTTCACTCCCTCTTATATTCCTAAGAGAAACGCATGCTCAAGAACACTAAATGACATGTACAAAGATGTCCATTGGAGAAAAATGTGTAAAGGTTAAAAACAGGAAAGAATTCAAATGCTCCATAACAAAAGAATGGAGAAATCATTCATGGAATATCCATATCATGAAATGCTAATGGCGGTAAGAGAATATTTTTCAGCAAAAGGTGAATTTCACAAACAAAATGTGGATGGTGAAAATGCTTTATTTTCTTTTATGTTGTTATTTCTTCCAGTTTTAGTGAAGTATAATTGACAAATATTAATTGTATATATTTAAGATATATAATGTGGTGAGTTAATAAATGTATACACTGTGAAATATTTACCACAATCAAGGTGATGAACACATCACCCCCCCACCCAGTTACCTTTGTTGTTGTTGTTCTATGTTGCAAATACTTAAGATCTAATATCTTAGTAAATTTCAGGTATACAATACTAGTTATTAAGTGTAGTCACCATGCTGTACATTAGATTTCCAGAATTTATTGATCTTGTACCCTTTGACCAACATCTCCCCATTTCACCAACCCTGACCCCTGACAACCACTGTCCTAACCACTACTGTGAGTTCCACTTTTTTAGATTCCACATCTAAGTGACATCATGCCGTATTTGTCTTTCTCTGGCTGGCTTATTTCATTAAGTGTATTGCCTTCCATTTTCATCCATGTTGTTACCAATGGCTGAATTTCCTTCTTTTTTCATGGTAGGATGCTTCTTTCCTGTGTTTTCTTCTAGGAATTTCAAAGGGCGGGCACAGTACCAAAGGGAGAGAGAGGTTTATTTTGTGTAATTACCCTTGACTCAAAGTCCCAAAATCATTTTCTCAAAAGATATTATCTTCTCTCTAGGTCTGATCTCCTGAGCTTTGGTTCCTTGAGGGAGTTGGCTCCAATGTACACAACAACCCTTTAGAAAAAACTCTGCTGCATGTGGTGCAGATTGAGTCAAGGCTTTTTAAAAGTGCCATCAGAAGGCCCAGGTTTCAAGATGGTATCACTGTATTGTGTATCTTCCTAGACCAATGGAGAAGCTGAGAAGAATGACCAGTCCCCATTTGTAGGGTAATTCATTTTTATAGCAGGGAATGCTACCTTCATAATTCACTATGACATAGACAGGCAATAGGTTTAGGGCATATTTCTTCAGATAGGCGTGTTAAGTGATTTCCTAAATTGCCTTTAGAAGTCTAGGTATAAAAAAATGAATTTAGGACACCTGGAAAAGCACCATCTCTAAGCTCATGGTGAAGCATAATTTGGTACAAGTCAACTGTTTAATCTGTGTCTTTTGGCTTAAGGACCCAACTTGAATGTACATGTTGGTTGAAATTTGTGTTTGGCATAGAGATAGTGAAATGTGCTGCAGGATTTATGGCTCATAGGATGTTAGAATTAAGAGGCTGTGGCCTCTCTGACTCTCAATTTCTTCCCTTTCCCTGTATTGGATCTTAGAAGTAGAAAACAAACCTCTGAATCTTCTGAGTTGAAGTCCATGCTCCTCATGTCAAAAGTCACATGTGAAGATTATATTATGGTTCTTCTGTTTTAGAATCTTTGTGCTGGGTATGGCCAGGGCAACATAATGTTATAGGCATTTCTACATTTAGGAACTATGGTCTTTACACAGGATTTCAACTTGAAGACAAAAGTTTTAAAAACATAATAATTATCAGTCATATGAACTTACCTTTGTTTACAAAGGCAATTATTTGAGATAATAGATGTGTATATTCTAGTTTCAGTTTTACAAAATGTTATGCCCTGAATATGCAACTCTCTATCTTCCTTGAGTAAATATCAAATACAAATGTCAGTGACCTGGGATGAGTTTGTGTGTCTAGAAAATATTAAATTCTTGAACATCTCCCTACTAGGATATTATTTTTTTTCTGACTAATCTTGGACTCCACCCCTCCAGTCCGTTTCTTCCCAAGCTCCATTGCCTCTGAGACCACAGGACGTCAGCGGATTTTCATTTCATTACTTTTCTGTTAAGCAAAACCCTTTCCAAGCTATCTTACCAGGGGAAAGAGTTTCTAGATTTCTGTCGATACTTCTGTCGATACACAGCCCATTGATATTTTTGTGTGATTGCATTCTTGGGAATCATTATGATTATTTCCAAAACATGTGCCTCCCTTCCTCAATTTCCCATTTTTGGGAGGACCTATCTAGACTTCACATTCCTCTCAATTCCCATTCATTCATCAATTTTTAAAAGTTTTCTTCTGAAATAATGATCCACAGGAGGGTTCAAAGGTATCCAGAGAGGCTCACCTACACTTCACCCAGGATTCCCCAATGATACATCTTATTAACTACAGCACAACATCAAATCCGGGAAATTGACATTGGTGTGACAAGTGTGTACTGTTCTATACCATTTTACCAGGTCTGTAGATTTGTTTCACCCTTGTGACAACCAGGGTGCAGAACTCTTCCATTTCTACATGATTCCCTGTGCTACCCTTTTATAGCCACCCCTCCACCCTCTCCCACCTTTCTGAATCCCAGGCAAGCACTAACCTGTTCTCCATTTGTGTAATTGTATCATTTGGAGAATTTTATATGAATGGAATCATAAAAGTTTTGAACTTTTGAGGTTGACATTTTTCAAGTGTAATGCTCTTGGGTTCATCCGAGCTGCTGAGCGTATCATATTTTGATCTCTTTCCTACTAAACAGTTTTCCATGGTATGCATGTACCATAGTGTGTTTAACCTTACTGTATTGTAGGACATGTTGGTTCTTTCAAATTTTTGAACCGCTGGTAATAAAATAGTATACATTTTTTTTTTGTGTGTGTGTGGACATACTCATTCCCCTGGGATAATTGCCCAGGGAATACCCTCATAATTCTTAAAATATTTATATTTCTCTCCCAAGCACTTAATAATACTAGTTGGGTCACAACAGCTACTCAATATTTAAAAAGTGGTCTTTTTTGTTGATGACCTAAGAATTCAATGGAGTCACTAGATTAATGAGAATATACACCATTGATATGGGGGATCACAGGTGTTTTGGAAAAAGAGTCATCATGAGGATAGTGTTGAGGATGTGATCATGTTGTAAAGCTAACTTTTCTTGTTCTCGGCTTGCCCTCCTCCTTGGACATCAAAATGCACCTGTTAGCTAACTCAAGTAATTATAATTGCTATAGAATCTAAGGAGACTGAGGAAGTAGTTACATTGCCCAAACCAGTTTACCCTTAATCAGCATGGGTATCATGTGGAATTCATTGAATTCCCATAGCCTTTTTCAATCAAATATTTAAAAAAAATATCCTTGGTTCAAAGCTAAGTACTTTTAGAAATATAACCTAGTGTAATTAGAGGAGTTGCTTTAGATAATCCCCAATGTTCATTTGAGTTTAAAAATCTATGATTCTATTAAAAAATTCTGCTTCTGTGGAAGAAACTAAGGAGCCCTGCCAGCCTTAGTGTCTTAATCTGTATTGCACAAATAGTTTGCAAATAGATAGCATGACTAAGAGATGTAGAATTCAAGAGAGTTGAGGGTAATGATATCCTTTTTTAACTGCAAAAAAATAGAAGTTAAATTTATTTTTAAAATAATTTAATTACAAGTTGATTGCAAAAAAAAAATCTTTCTCTTTCTCATTCCAGATTAAATCAGAGAATGGGTTATGGAAATCAGACTTTGGTGACTGAGTTTTTTTTCATGGGTTTAACAAGTCACTTCCAGCATCAGGTTGTTCTCTTTGTGATATTTCTCTTGGTTTATCTTGTCACTCTTCTGGGAAATGTGGGGATGATCACCCTCATTTGGATGGATCCCCGACTCCACACCCCCATGTACTTTTTTCTCAGCCACTTGTCCTTTGTGGATATCTGCTCCTCTTCAGTCACTGGTCCTAAGATGTTGACTGGTATTTTTGTGGAGAAAAAAGTAATCTCTTTCTTGGGTTGTGCTGCTCAGTTATGGTTTTTTGTTCAGTTTGTAGTGACTGAATGTTTCCTCCTGGCCTCCATGGCATATGACCGGTATGTGGCCATCTGTAAGCCCTTGTTGTATACTCTCATTATGTCCCAGCAGGTCTGTGTGCAGCTGGTGGTAGGACCTTATGCCATTGGTCTTACGGTTGCCATGACCCACACGACACTTGCCTTTCGCCTGCCTTACTGTGGCCCCCAAGTCATCAATCACTTCTTTTGTGACATTCTTCCGGTTCTGTCCCTGGCATGTGCAGACACCCACGTCAATCAGTTTGTACTTTTCATCTTGGCTGGAGGTGTAGGAGTGGTCAGTGGTATAATCATTCTGGTCTCCTACATTTACATCGTCGCCGCTATCCTGAGGATCCGCACTGCTGAGGGGAGGCGCAAAGCCTTCTCCACCTGCTCTTCACACCTGACGGCTGTCTCCATCCTGTATGGGACACTCTTCTTTATTTATGTATGCCCTAGTTCTAGTTTCTCCCTGGACATCAATAAAGTGGTTTCTGTGTTCTACACAGCCGCGATTCCCATGTTGAATCCCTTTATCTACAGCCTGAGAAACAGGGAGGTCAAGGATTCATTCAGAAGGACGTTTGAGAAGATGCAGTTTCTTATGAGTAGGTAAACTAGATTCCGTTCGTACTACAGATTGAGAGGTGATATTTACGCAAGATGCAAGAACATGGGCTGAGTGATGGGAGTGCAAATTGTATGTTGAGATTCACTCTTTATTACTCTATGTCATTGAAAAGTCACACAACATCTTCAGGTTACAATTTTCTCCTTTGTCATTCATTGAGCAAGAAGGAGTTTTAAATCTTTAAGCTGAGATGAGAGGATTACAGAGCCTTAGTGCTTTGAAAATATTTTCAAGGATTGTGAGTAGAATACGAGAGGTTCTTTGTTAAATCCGGAATAAATGTTAGGATATCATCAGTGATTTGACAGTACTTCTGTTTAGCTCAACAAGGTGTTGAGATCCTGCAGTTGTCTGCAAGCCTGGCATTGATTCTTTGAACATAAACCACTGACAAATGTATTATGGTGAAAAGGTAAAAACTTCAACTTATAAGATAAATATGTCCTGGGAGTGTAATGTAAACAGGGTGACTTTAGTTAATAATTCTGCCCTGTACATTTTCACGTTGCTAAGAGAACAGATCTTAAAATTTCTCCTCATTAGAAAAAATGTATAACTCCGTAAGGTGATTTATGTTAACCAAACTTATTGTGGTAATCATTTTTAAGATGTGCAGATATTGAACCAGTATGTTGTACATCTTGGACTAACACAACATGGTATGTGAGCTATATATCAAGAAAATGAAAAGAGGGAATTATTCAGGAAGTATGTAACCGTAGTTCTCTGCAATACCACCTTCGTGCTTGGAGTAGACATTTTACAAAGGCCTCGTACATCCCCAATGCTCCTCTCACGGTCCTAACTGTTGAGATGTCGCTGCTGTAGTTACATGAGCTGTGCATGTGAAAGGCAGAATGCATTTCAGTTCTTTAATAAAGTGTTTATTGCTACTGTGATTTACTGAATTTTGTGTCATAGGCAGAATGTGATGTTATCTTTGCAGATGTTCAGTTTGGCACACATGAAGAATCAATGTATTGCCCATGACCACGTAACTTGGGCCACGCTTTTTTTTTCTCCAGGTCCAATATTCTTTCAACCATACTTCTGTGTTTTATTTCTGGAACGTAGTAACAAGTCTAAGAAATGAGGGATCAACCATGTTTTTGTGCAACTCTAAGACTCAATGAGAGCCACACTCTGTCTTCTCTTGAAGGCTTTCTTTAAAGGATGTAAATCATCTGTAGGACCCTAGAATATGTTTGTTTGTCTTGCTTGTTTTTCACCAAGCTTTCTGCCAGTTTTTGTGACCGTGTTGGGTAATGACGTGGGTCAAGATGCTATTTAATTAAGAAGAAATGGGAGTCAAATTATGCTAGAATCAAGCATTAATTTAACAGTTCTTTACATAGGCCTCTTACATGCCTGACACTTTACTGGGTATTATTCATATTGAGAGGAGAAGTCCTCCTGGAGGTTACAGGCCAGTGTAGTGGAAGGATACACGAACAAGAAGATGGAAAAATATTTACATAAACATGGTTATTTCTGTGATAAACAGAAGATAGTGAAGAAAAGAAGAGGCAGTATATTTTAGGAAGGGTAATTTTTTAAAAAAAAGCCTCTTTAAAGAAAGTAGGAATTGGCAAAGTTGAAAAAATTCTTTTTGGTATGGCTTTCCATGGAATCGAGAGGTCACTATTTGGATCATGAAAGGAGAGAGTGTCTCTCCCCCCCCCCCCCCAAATAGTAACAGACGCTTCTGGGTATTCTAGCACCGGGTTGGGGGGGAGGCTAGAGTTTGCAAGCTAATTGATTTTGATCCTCAGAATACTTTTATTCATTCCTTTACATAATGTAAGTTTTGGGAATGGGCAACATTGAAAGTAGGAGGACATATGAAATGTTTTATTGGGAGAAGGGATTTATTATCTGCCATGTAAGTGCTGATAAAAATGATCACTTTTGAGACTAGATTAAAATACTTGTTATCTCTCACCAGGTGACTCTGCTGCACAAATTCGTAAGAGCTTCCAGGCACTTTATGCTGGATGAACTGTGGTCTCTTTCCCACTCATTCCAGGCCTCTGTGTGCCATGGCAACAGGACTATACAAAGAGCCAAGCAGATTGTCTTGACAGCCTTAAGCAGTGCAGTCTGAATGCATTTTGGGGAGGGGACAGCACACAGCTCAGGCCATTCTTCCCATCAGTGGTGTGTGCACCATCCAGAAGCTTCCTCTGTGGGATTTCTTCAGTTACTCTTGGGGTCTTAAGTTACCTTTCCATTTCCTTTTCTTCATCCTGGGGCAGTCTTGCCAGTCAATCTTTACCTCGTCTGAGTCTCTGCTCAAATGTGATGCCATCCAGAGGCCCTCTGGACCTCTTTACCTAAAACAATTCTCTGCTTCTCCCATATCTCAACCATTTACCGTTTTTTCTTTATTTTTTTTCAAACATGCTCCTATAGTCGCTTTCTACTGCTGGGTAAGAAGTTGCCACAAAGCCAGTAAGTTATAACCACACAAATTTACTGCCTCTCAGTTTCCCTGGGTTTTGGGTCAGGGTCCATCATGGCCTGATTCTCTGCTCAGACTCTCACAAGGCTGATATGAACCTGTTGCCAGGGCTCAGCTCCCTCCTGGAGGCTCTGGGGAAGACTCGTTTCCAAGTTCACTTGTGTATTTGAGAAAACTCAGTTCCTTGTGGTTGCAGGGATGTGGTGCCTGTTCCCCAGTGGTGGTCAGCCAGGGACCTCTCTCAGCAGCTTAGGGTTGCTCACCTGCCTTCTGTGGTGGCCCCTCCAGCTTTGGACCATCAGTGACTCCTCTAGATCTCCATACATTTCCAACCTCTCTGACTCTTCTGAGCTGGAGAAATCTTGGGACCCATCAGTTCATCCAGGGTCATGTCTCTTAGAAGGCTAACTGAGCCATATAATATAACATAATGATATGAGTGGTACTTCCTCATATGCAGAGATTCCTGGGAGTAGGACAAAGATTAGGGATCTTTACAGGACCATTATAGGAATTCTGCCACCCACACTGATGCTCACAGGATAAACATCTTCCCTAAAGAACAGTAGTCTGTGAAGGGGAAGATTTGACATTCGAGATTGTCCTTGTTAATTTGCGTGTGTGTGTGTGTGTGTGTGTGTGTGTTTTCTTTACTGGATCTGCAGTTCTGATGTTTTTTCCTGTTAGTTTCTATGCTAACATAATTTTAAAGCAGTTATTAGTGTAGAATTTTTATTCTTTAATAATAATGCTGTTTCATATATTAAGGGAGGATTGCTATATCATAGACACTGTACTTAGTATTCTGCAAACATCTTATTGAATATTTTCATTCCCATTGGTGATACGAGTTACTTGATTCACTTTACAGCTGGAGAATCCGAAGCTTCAGAAAGCCTGAGCTACATGCATCTCCTCAGACATCTTGTAAATGAAGGAGGTGCCTCTTGACCCCTCCAAGCTCCAGTCTTTTCATGCAGCCAGGGTAAGGGCATTATTGGGACAGGACTTATTCTCTTTTTCCACCAGTAATCTCTGGGTTCACATTTGCTAATTCCAGACAAAAATGCAGACAATTTAATGTAGGCAGTTATCAGTTAAGATGATAATTCTGCTAAGTTTTGTAAAATGATGTAACCAAAACAAATTTGATGTAAAGCTTCCAAAGGTAATCACTTCTCTTTGATCATGGAGTGCACTTTGGAAAATACAGCATTTGCATTGTTTCTGATAAACCCTTTCTTTTTATTTTAGTGTATTTTCATTTTGAAATCAGGATTTCAAATTACTCCTTGAGTAAATTGATTTGACTATAAGTTTCTTCCTGTGTAACCAGAATCCTCATTTTGTCAACAACTCAGAAAATAGAGACATATGTTTAGTAGGACTTTTGATAATGCCAGTTCAATACAGTAAGATACGACCCTTCACCTATTAGAGTGTTTATTAGTGAGGGACATAAGGCATAAACCAAAATGATAGATGGTAGCATTTCTAAGTGACCGAAGAGAGGCAAATGGCACTGTTAAAGTTCAAAGAGAGTGATTATTTTTGTCTGTAAGGTATGAGGGAAGGCTTCCTGGATGAGGTTATAATTCAACCATACCTTGCAGAACAGATGGAATTTTGACTTCCAATATTTCAGTAAGGGAGAAGGGAAAGTCAGAAGGATTGTAAGGTGGGAGGGACATATGGGTCTCTGTGGGAACAGCAAATCAGCAAGTGTGCTTGAATCTTATAATGTTCCCATGGTGTGAAAGGAAGCTGTAAATGTAGGTCCTGCAGGATTGAAGACGCAATGTTAAAGTGAATCCAGACTTAAATCTTCCCAAGATATTGCCACGATTCTGAAGTTTATATGGAATACAAAGGGTCCAAAATATCCCAGGTAATCTTGAAGAAGACAAGTCAGGTGGGACGTCTTCCTTTACTGAATATAGACTCACAAAACTATAGTAATTAAGATAGGATTGGGGTATCTGGGTGGCTCAGTCAGTTAAGTATCTGACTGTTGATTTTAGATCAGGTCATGATCTTAGGGTTATGAGGTCGAGCTCTGCATTGGGTTCCATGCTGAGAGTGGAGCCTGCTTAAGATTTTCTCTCCTTCTCCCTTGGCTCCTTCCCTCGCCTTTTTTTTTTTTTCTAAAAAAAAAAAAAAAAAAAAGAAAAAGAAAAGAAAAGAAAAGAAAAAAAGACAGGATCAAGAATAGACTAATAATCCAGTTGAGCAGAATAGAGGGTCCAGGTGTATTAATGAATGCATGCTAATACTTCTATTATTAAAGAATATACAGACTCAATACATGGACACTTCATTTATGACAAGGGTGACACAGCAGGGTTGTGGGGAAAGAAAGGATTGAAAAAAAATAGTGTTGGGTCCATTGGATGTCTGAATGGGAAAAAAAATGGAATTTTATTCCCATCTCACAATATACATTAAGATTAATTCCAGATGATTTGGAGATTGAAATGTGAAAGGCAAAGAATTAAGGCATCTAGAAGATAATATTGGAGAATACCTTGATGACATCATATCATATCATCCTATCATAGATAGGAAATTTTTATAAAGTAGGCTACAAAAATACTACATATCAAGAAAAATATTGATTCCCTGAACTACTCTAAAATAAAAACTTAGATTTACCCTTAAGAGTGTAAACATGGAAGCCACAGGGAGGGAAAATATATTTAGAAGGTATATAAGTGACATATTTGAAGTATATGAATAACTATTGTAATTTTTTTTTTAAAGATTTTATTTATTTATTCGACAGAGACAGAGACAGCCAGCGAGAGAGGGAACACAAGCAGGGGGAGTGGGAGAGGAAGAAGCAGGCTCCTAGTGGAGGAGCCTGATGTGGGGCTCGATCCTATAACGCCGGGATCACGCCCTGAGCCGAAGGCAGACGCTTAACCACTGTGCCACCCAGGCACCCCAACTATTGTAATTTTTAAAGAAAGGCAATCCAGTGACAAAATGTGGGCAAGACACTTCAACAGCCAATCCATGAAAGCGGTTATGGAAATGGCCTATAAATACTGCAAAATTTCTCAGTTTCCCTAGAAATGGCAGCTAAAGGCACAATGAGATCCCACTATACACTCACCAAAATGGCTAAAATGACAAACACTGACTCTCGTACAGTACTTACAGAAATGTAAGCAATGGGTTTGGGATGACTTCCTAAATTCTTAGTCAATATGAATATATCTGTGCCCACAACGAAGAAACTTTACTCCCAGGTATATTCCCAAGAGAAATGCCTGTTTATGAACACCAGAACATATGGTGTTCATTGGATGCTCAGTGGAGGAAAAAAAATCACAAAAATTAAAACCTGGCAAATGGCCAACAACAAAGTAATCGATAAATCATTTGTGGAATATTAATATAATGGACTGCTAGCATCAATAAAACACATGAACTGGAGATGTATTCAACAAAGACGAATTTCACAAACATGATAGAGATGGCGGAGATGTTCTAGTTCCTGGCTTGGGTGGTGGCGTGCACGCACGTGCTCACGGCGCAATAATTCAGCCGCACACTGGAGATTTTTGCACTTTTCTGTGTGTTATTCATCAATAAAAGCTGAAAAAATGTAGTCTCAGGCTTGAATTTGTCAGTGAAACCTCTTACAATTTCTCATAAAAAAACCCCTGTGTGAATATGTTGGCGATTCTTCACACGTTCCGATTCTCAGTGATTTTTCTATTAGAAATGGAAGATGAGTTATCACGATTAATTAAACTATCCTGGTAGGCGATGCCCTCCTGTAATGATCTCTAAATGAACAGTTACAGAAATTTCGTGGTGCTTCTCATGGGGAAAACTGCAGTTCTCACAACATGGCACTAAAGTTAACTCTTTAAGTATTTTCTTGTTTAAGAAGGAGGTAAGAAATAAAGGGTTTACTCAGTCAAGCACAGAAAACAAGTAAGATGATCCCAGTGGATTTTTTTTAGAGTTTAAAGACAACAATAGCATTTTAATTTAATTCCCTCTTACCAAAGTCCCATGGTACGGCATGCTTTCGGACCTAAGTTCTCCCAGAACAAAGAAATGATGTAACTACTTCTGGAAACTTTGATCCAAGTGAAAAGACAGTGCGTTTTGGAGTGGAATCTTACCAGTTCCTTGGGAAGAAAACTAAGAATAAAACCAAGTGATTCTAAGAAAATCTGACCTCTTCTCTGTGCAGAGGCACAGATGACAGTGGGCAGAAGGAATACATGCTGAAAAAGAGTACAATTTATACTCCATTTTAATTTTAATTCTTGGAAGAGGGAAGGAACTCATTGGAATGTAAGTTTAAAGCATTTTTAAAAACCCATTTCGGATTTACTCTTCAAGAGTAAACTCGCGTTTACTCTTCAAGAAGTTCAAAATAAATGGGTTTATGGGAAAATGAAAATGACTGACATCTAAAATGTGCTTTTTTTTTTTTTTTTTTTTGGTATCTAGAGAAATATCCACGGTCAGACCATAATTGGTTAGAATGTAACAAATGCAGCAAACCTAATAGGAAGTGATGTGAAATTCTGTAAGGTGCACAAAGAGGTTATGGTCAAGTGAAATCCCTCTTCAAGTTCAGTGACTGCCCGGAGCAGGAGAGAGGTCAGGCCACCCTCTCCAGGCGGGCTGCCATCCGCATGGAATGTTGCCCTGCAGTGTGTCATCTGCAGCCCCTCCACTGATAAATCTGCATCCGTGTCTTACCTGGTCCTGTATCCCTCAAACAGCATGCAGAACTGGGTAGGGACTCTGAGAGATCTAAGGTCCCCTTGTGGGAGAGTGACATGTTTCAAAGGACGGAGCCTCTGTATCCAGATGGGACAGTGTCTTAATCTCTGATGACTCTTACAAGATACTAACTCTGGCACTTCGGGCACCATCTTCCACACTTCCTAGCCTTGATTGCCTGTTCTGTAAAATGGGGTAGCAAAATTTTTCTTACTTAGGTCTGGGTGGAAATCAAATGGGCTGACGTTTGCAAAGCACCTGGGGCACAGCCTAAGTCTTGACTACTCTACAAACGCTTGTTCCTTGTCCCGTATTCATTGTAACCTTAAAGGTACCGTATCATGCAGCCAATCGTTGTGGGTGGAAAGTGATTGTATATTTGTCACCAGCTCTGTGGTCCTGGGTCAGACATCTTGGAGCCTCAGTTTTCTTATTTATAAAGGGTGAGGTTGGGGCTAGAGTTCTCTCTGCTTCTTAGAATTTTAGAAATCTTGAACTCCAAATGCATAGCTTGCAATTGTTTCTCACTTTCCGCCTCCGAGGCTTCGTACATTTCTTTCTTGCCTGTTGTTCTTCTCCCACTTGATTGTAGCTAATTTGTCTTCTCTCTTTTTCATTTTAAATGTTGAAATAAATTTCATATAAAAATAAATACAATTAAATAATAAATAAATAGTAAATAAAAGCAACTAGAGAATTGTTTTAGGTTGCTTTTTTTTGGGTTTCGTTTTAGATTTTTTTTCAAAGATCTTATTTATTTGAGAGAGAGAGAGAGAGTGTGCAAGCAGGAGGAGGGGCAGAGGGACAAGCAGACTCCTCACTGAGTGAGGCATCCGACATGTGGCTTGAACCGAGGACCCTGAGAGCATCACCTGAGCCGAAACCAAGAGTCGGACGCTTAACCGACTGAGCCACCCAGGCACCCCTAGATTATTTTTAATTACAAAGATAATGTATGTGCATTTTCTCCTTGTATTAAATCTTAAAATTGTGGATAAATCTAGAGGCCCCTTTGGTTCCCTACCCACATACCAGTTCACTGTCTCTCTGTTTTCAGAGGTGATGAGTATTCCTTTGGTGACTTATTTTCCCAGACTCTTATTTTATTTACACACACACACAGAGAAACACACTTAAATAATTAAAATTAAAGAAAACTTTGAAAATGTTCCTACTATCCTACTGCACACATCATTCTGTGACTTGCTTCTCCTTCACATATTTTGGGAAAATAGCCATGTTTTTACTACTTAATTTTAATTTTTAAATTCCAGTATAATTAACATACAGTGTTATATTAGTTTCAGGTGTACAATAGAGTAATTCAACAATTCTGTGCATTACTCAGTGCTTGTCACTATACATGTTCTCTTCGTCCCCTTCACCTATTTTTCCCATGCTCCTCACCCACCTCCCCTCTGCTAATCTAGTACTTAATCTTTACATATCTGTACAATAGTTCACAGAAAGACCATACCAAGGTTTATTTGCTGTTAATGCCTTTTGGAGAATATTTATGTGGATTCCAGTTTTTTATCACTTGAAGCAACAGTGAGGGGACATCATTGTTTTTCCATTCTGTGTTTCCTCAGGGTAGATACTAAATAATGGAATTTCTGAGTCATCAGGTACGCACTTAAAAAAAAAAAAAATTCAAGAGACAGTAAAACACTGCCATCCAGAGGCCATGGCCCTGTTGCAGCCAGTGATCTCCTGTGACCGCCATATTGTCTCCCGGCTTTGTCAGTATTTTATATTTCCTTGTTTCTGAATATCTTGTCAATTTGCCAATGATTGATGATTGATGATATTTGAACCACAATAAGGTAGGTGAAAGGTGAAAGTCGTGTGGGTCATGGTGCTCAAGAGACCTATAGCATAAGGTCCTACCACCAGCTGCACACAGACCTGCTGGGACATAATGAGAGTATACAACAAGGGCTTACAGATGGCCACATACCGTTGAACAAAGAAAAACTAGAGTTATTATAGGATTTTGAGAAGTGGGATGGTTAGGTGAAATTTAAATCAGAAACAATTCTGATGAGCTCAAGACAAAGCAGGGCTGTGTGAAGGGGCCAACATCACAACATCAGAACAGGTCTAAACCAAACAGGTAGCACAGGGTCCCGTTTCCCTGAAAACTACAAAGATAAGATAGATGTAGAGGGTTGTATCCAGACATCCTTCACGTGGAGTTTTGTACCTGTGTTGGGAATTGAGACTGTTTCGCTCTGTCAGACTGATTTAGCTATTCCAGACCAGAGTGGGATGTTTCATCTTGCTGATACGATTTCAAACAAAAATTTTAGATAGCCTGTAATTTTTGAAAATAAAGTTTCTGAGACTCTGGACTCCGGGAAACAAATTGAAGGTTGCAGAAGGGAAGGCTACCCGAGGTAGCCAGGTGATGGGTATTAAGGGGGGCACGTGTTGTGATGAGCACTGGGTGTTTTATGCAACTAATGAATCATGGAACTCTACATCAAAAGAAGAAGAAGTAGAATGGCCATGCAGATTCTCACTCTCCCTGTTAGAGCTAAGTTTTGCTTTCTCAGGAAGAAATGAATCTTAGTAAATACGTAAAAGATACACATATTTTTCACTGACTTAGGCATTTCCTCCTTTGCACAGTAAAGTTCTATAATTTATATTTTTCTTCATACAAATCTTGAACATTCCTTGTTAGGCTTATTTATAGCTATTTTATCATTTTGAGTCAATGAGTGTAAGTTTTTCCATTATAATTCATTAACTATTATTGACTTTTTTACACTGATCTTCACTACTTTGTTGAACTGTTTCGTTTTTTTCTAAAAAAGTTACCATATTGGCTGACTATTGTACAACTTTGTCTGCAAATAGTGCAGTATTTTCTTATCTCTATTTTTTTCTAGAATTCTTACATCTTCTTTCTTTTATTTATGGTTTAGTACTTCAGATGTGCTCTCCACTATAATGTTAAATAGTACAAATTGTGAGAATATATAGTTTTTGTTTATAGTATGAGTGTTTCCAGTGTTTACCCTGCACACATATATTTTCTGGAAGTTTCAGGAAGATTCTTTTTACTGAGTTAAGTAGTTCCTTTTTGTTTCCTTCCTTCCTTCCTTCCTTCCTTCCTTCCTTCCTTCCTTCCTTCCTTCCTTCCTTCCTTTTTTTTTGAGAGGCACATTTTATCAAATTCTTTAAATAATTTTATTAAAATAATTATAATGCATTTTCTTTTAATATGTAAACATGTAAATGTGGTGAGTAATTTTATAGGTTTTCAAATGGTGACCCAATTCTTAGTTCTAATTTTCCCTTTAAAACATTTAAGCCATATTGCTTTTAAGAACTTTACTATATTTGATTTGTTAGCATTTAATTTAGTTTCTTTTTATATCAATGTTCCCAAATTGGATCTGTAGTCTCTTTTCTTAAGTATTATGTTATGCTTTTAAATTATTTAAAGTTGTATGCATTACCTATTTTCTGTTTTTCTCACTCTAGAAGACCAAGACAACCAATGGCCAATGGGAACTATACAAGAATCACAGAGTTTATTTTCATAGGCTTAAAATATCATCCTCGGATGCAAGTCTTCCTTTTCTTGCTCTTTCTACTTTTTTACCTTGTTACCATGACAGGAAACTTGGGTATGATTATTCTTATCCAGATGGATTCCCGCCTTCACACGCCCATGTACTTTTTTCTCAGTCACCTGTCCTTTGTGGACATCTGCTTCTCATCAGTGGTGGGTCCCAAGATGCTCAGTGACTTCTTTGCTGAAAGGAAGGCCATCTCCTTCCTGGGCTGTGCTTTGCAGCAATGGTTCTTTGGGTTCTTTGTGGCCATCGAGTGCCTTCTGCTGGCGTCCATGGCCTATGACCGCTATGTGGCCATCTGTAATCCGTTGTTGTATTCCGTTACCATGTCGCAGAGACTTTGCATACAGCTGGTGGTTGGACCCTATACTGTTGGGTTCCTGAGCACCATGACTCATACAACAGCTGCTTTCCGGCTTCCCTTTTGTCGCTCCAACATTATCAAACATTTCTTCTGTGACATGTCTCCCCTTCTTTCTCTGGTATGTGCTGACACCCGGATCAATAAATTGTTGGTTTTCATTGTGGCTGGAGCCGTCCTGGTTGTCAGTAGCCTGACCATTATAATCTCCTATTTTTACATCCTTACTGCCATCCTGAGGATCCGCTCCGCCGATGGGAGGCGCAAAGCCTTTTCCACCTGCTCCTCCCATCTCACCGCGGTGTCCATCTTATACGGGACTCTCTTCTTTATCTATGTGCGGCCAGGTGCCATTTTTTCTCTGGACGTCAATAAAGTGGTGTCGGTGTTCTACACCGCGGTGATCCCCATGTTGAATCCTCTCATCTACAGCCTGAGAAATAAAGAAGTGAAAGCTGCCATGCGTAGAACGATCGTCAGGAGGCAGCTTTGCATTAGAAGCTAAGTTCCAGTCTGCAATACAACATAGATAAAAGGAGAAGCTTCTAGACATGGTTCGTCTACCTGGTCATCATCCGAAGATGCCAACTATTTCTTTAAAGCTCCATTTCAGTTGTGTGCGTGTGGATGATAAAAATCCCCACTCACCCAGAGTCAGAGGAATTCTGTTTCGTCAAATGATTTCATTATTGGGCATAAGATAAAAATCTAATAAGTGTTGGATCATCTAGCGACTAATACTATGGCACTAGTTGGACCAATATACGTGTCCAGACCAGGTGAGAGTCATTGGAATGACGTATAGGACCCCCATTCCTAAACACAGAATTGAAAATAGCAAACAGAACATGTCATTTAGCCACAAATGATTTGTTTTTTAACTAAAGGAACTCCTCATATCATATTCCTTTAAATATCTTTTAGGCTGATTTTCTTTATTCTTGCTTTTAAGAATACTGTGTCACAATCACTACAGAAAAAAGCAAATACAGACAAGCAAAAGGTGTACAATATTGATGATACAAAACTTATATTCCTATTCTTCCACTAACTGACAAGTGATGCAAGAGAAGTCTCTCTAGCTAATTGACTCTGAAGTTGTTCCAACTATTACTTTAATATCTGATATTTAGTTTTTTCTATTTCCCTCAGACAAAAATAAATGGGCGTCGCTTATTATAGAAATTAGAAATAAAATGCAAACAGGTGAATGGCAGAACAAGCAAACACTAAAATATCAAAGCCAATAGGTGTTGAGAAATGAGAGGTAAAGTAAAATGCCTAAAATATATATATCTTATTTTCATATTAGTCTTTTTTGTTGTTCCAAATTAGAAAAAAAAGAAATACAATAGAATGAAGTTTAAAATATATTTTAACATCTTTCCGTCCCTTGTAAAACATTTGAACAATTCAAGTGGTATTATAATTAGTTCAGAGAAGAGAAAATGATTTTTGAAGTGGTTTTGTTTTGTTTTGTTTTGTTTTGTTTGGGTGCAAGCTCGAGTCTGCAGGCGTTTGAGCCCTGATTGCTGAGTGTGATCTAAAAATAGAAAGTTTATCTCTAAATTATAGAAAGATACAGGGGGAAAAAGCAGAGTGAAACATGCGTCAGGAATGATACAGGGAGAACTAAAGTATAAATGTATGTCGAGTCTGTGCCCTAATAAATTTCGTGGTGGGGTTAAGCAAAGGCTTTCTTTGGCAGTATTGATGGAATGATGGTGTCCCAGCCATTCCTTCTTGGGATCATGACCCTGCTGGGAATGTTGCAGTTATTCTAAGCATAGCACTTTGCAAAGACTGGCATAGAGTGGTTGGAGTTCAGAGGGAGCGAGCAGGTTGTGGAGGAAACTGAACACCAAGACAACGAAGTGGTCTACAGGCTGGCGATAATCATGGTTTCAGTGAGGCAACGGTCTCAGACAGCAGGAATGAGTCATGGGCTAGAAAATGAGAGAGACAGAACTAGTGCCAATGGGAGGCTCTGAAAAGGATTCAGATGTTAGCTCAGAAATTTCTTCCGTTTAATATCCATCATTTATTTATTTTTGAAATAATTAATTCAATGAAGGTTGGGATCAACACTGTCAGATGTGTGTGTTTGCTGCCAGTGGTGAAGTAAGTGATTTCTTTTTCTCTTGCTGCAAGGAAAATTATGCATGTTTTAGGCTGTGTCTTTATAGCACAGATCCTGTACTGAAGGAAGGTTCTTGAGCATTCTCTTGTTTGTTTTTGTTTTTGTTTTCCCCCCTCCCAGTGAGTATTTTGGCAGTAGAATCTCTAATTTCTAAGTTTAATCCTACCAGGTACTGTTTTCTCTATACTTTTGGACCAGGAAAGTTATGCAACATTAAAAAAAAAAAAAACACAAAAAAAAACAAAAAAAAAAAAACTACACAAAGCATCCCAAACCTTTTTCACCTAAGTTATTGGGACCCAGGTAGCTTTGGTTCAGCCTGGGGTCCAGAGGGAGTTTTGTGAGCCCCATGTGTCCTCTGGCGTGAGTGATGGGACACATAACTCATCTGAAGCCATCTGGGAGAAGGAAAGCTACCTAAGGGTAAGGGCAGGGAATTCATTCACAGTCCTTCAGTGGCCACTCTGTCTTAGCACAAATTGATCCAGATCACAACCCAGCATCCTCCTCCCATAATACTTGACTTTTGCAGCTTTGGGGGGCTGTGGTATTGGACAAATAATGTGGGTCACAAAGTCTTAGATTTTGTTCATCTCATGATGTTGGGAGACACCACCAGACAAGCTATACCACATTTTATGTCTCACTCAAATAATGAAAGTTTTATAAATGATTTAAGAAAAAGTTTCTAGTCAAGAAAGGGGATGCAAGATTGATTATAAGCCACGGTGCATCTAAAATATCTCTTGGAAAAGAACTCGACCTTCAGAATGGAATGGGTGATAGCAGGTGTTCTTCAAGTGCTTAAAAAGTCCCTGAAATCCACTGGGATCATCTGTGTAGACACTGTACTTTTGCCAAGGCTCTTGATATTTTCTGAGTTAGCTAATCTAAGGAATGGAGCAATAGAACTCATTTAGATGGACTTGAATTATTATCTGAGCTCAGGGTGGTGGGTCAGGAACTGCGATCTCCTTGAATCTCACTTGAGCAATTCCGACGCCAAATATAATGGGCCTGAATGCAAATCTCATGATGCTGTTGGAGGGCTCACTCATCCGTAACCCAGCAAGAGTTCCCACTGAGTGCGCTGAGAGGCTTTGTGCCCTCCAAGAGATTCCACAAACCACTTTCTCCATGGTTTATACCACTGGTTTTCAATGATGAAGCAAAAATAATTTTTTTTTAAAATTGAGATGTTTCAATTTAATTAGGTTATCATATAATTTAATGTATAAATCGAATCAGAAAGTCTTTGAACGAATAAGAATATAAAATATGTGCCTTGATTTTAAATCTTTTTGCTGTTCTTGCCTAAGAAAAGCAATAAAAACACATTTTGGGGGGCTTTAATTATTGTAGAGTATTTGGAAAGTGAAACAAAAGAAGATAATAATTATGTAATTCCACTAGTCACAAATAAAAACTGTGCCTATTTCAATGTACTTATTTCAGGCATTTTACTATTTCTGTACGTTTGTATGGAATATATAGATTTCAGAAACATAAAACTACGTGGTCTATTTTAAAGATAATGGAATCATAAAACAGGTTTTTATAATATGATTTTATCTATATAGATAATCTATGTTAAATCGTTGGTTTATATTCTTCCAGTAATTTTCTCTGTGGGGGTGTGCATGTAATTTTACAAAATTTCATATTAAATATTATTTTAGCCTGTTTTAAGCTAAATCACAAATCAAATATTTTTAAATAAACTATTTTCTATTAAATATTCTTCTCAAGAGGGTTTTTAATTGCCAAAAGAATTTATAAAATTAACAATGACGATGAGTGATGACTCCTAATTGGTAGGCATTGTCAGGTTCTGAGGATACAGGAGTGAATAAGACAGGCAAAGACCCTTCTTCCATGGAGCATATATCTGAAGGGGAAAGGCTTGTAAGTTAATCTAAATCAGCTCGGGGTCAGGGCTACTACTGCGAAAAATAGCGTAATGGGATGGAGTAGACGTCAGGATGAACCATGCAGCTAATAAGTAGTGGGGATGGGGTTTTAACTCAGATCCCAGACAGCAAAGCTTAACGTTTTTTTTAAAGATTTTTATTTATTTATTTGACACAGAGACAGCCAGTGAGAGAGGGAACACAAGCAGGGGGAGTGGGAGAGGAAGAAGCAGGCTCCCAGAGGAGGAACCTGATGTGGGACTCGATCCCAGAACGCTGGGATCACGCCCTGAGCCGAAGGCAGACGCTTAACGACTGCGCTACCCAGGCACCCCAAAGCTTAACGTTTTTAGCTATTATGCTAATACCATCACCTTAATAAGATCCTCTAGGAAAAAGAATAGCTAAGAAAAGAAACCAAATAGGTTCCATTTGTCTCTGCAGCAGAAACTACTAAAGAAGTACCCCATCTTTCATTTTCCCTTCTTTAATAGATGTCCCTTTTTAGCTGGGTGCACTGAAACCACCATAAAAGACCACAGTTTTCAATCTCCTTTGTAGGTGAGTGGTCTATATGTGACCAAGTGCCGACAGATGAGTGGAAACTTTGTAAGGTGCTTCTACGAGGTCTCCTTAGAATTTCAGGAAGTACCTTTCCTCTCACCTGTATCCTTCTTATTACCTGGGATGCAGATTTAATGGCTGGACCTTGAGCACACATCTCGCACCATGAGGAAGCATTTAGGTGCTTGATATCAGCCATTATCAGCCCTATATTGCGTATCTCTAGATTTGTTTTGTGATAGAGGAAACAAATTTCTTTCTTTCTTTCTTTCTTTCTTTCTTTCTTTCTTTCTTTCTTTCTTTCTTTCTTTCTTTCTTTCTTTCTCTTTCTTTTTTAAAGATTTTTATTTATTTATTTGACAGAGACAGCCAGCCAGCGAGAGAGAACACAAGCAGGGGGAGTGGGAGAGGAAGAAGCAGGCTTCCAGAGGAGGAGCCTGACGTGGGGCTCGATCGCATAACTCCGGGATCACGCCCTGAGCCGAAGGCAGACGCTTAACGACTGCGCCACCCAGGTGCCCCGAGGAAACAAATTTCTTTAAATAATTTTTAAAGTTACTGTCATTTTGAGTTTCCTATCTTATATAACCAATCCTAATTCAAACTGAAGTAAATCTCTCTTTTGAAGGCAGAGGGTGGGAGCGGAATGCCCACACCAAGCCTTGGTTGACTATTGGCTTGACTTTTAAGCTTTAGTCAGTTAAAGGAGAATAAAATTAGGAGAAGATACTTAAAAAGGCGTGTAGGTGAGAAGAGGTTCTGTTCATCTTCTCTCTCCCCATTTGACACCCTTCAAGAGAAACAAATGCAGGTAAATCTCATTTTATCCCACTTTGCTTTACTATGCTTCCGCGGATACCGTGGTTTTTACAAATTGAAGGTTTGGGGCAACCCCGCAGTGAGCAAGTCTATGGGCAATATTTTTCCAACAGCATTTTCTCACTTTGTGTCTCCCTCTCACGTTTTGGTCATTCTGGCAATATTTTAAACGTTTTCACCATTATTATGTTTGCTATAATGATCTGTGGTCAGCAGTCTTGATGTTACTATTGTAATTGTTTGGGGCACCGCGAACCACGTCCATGTAAGATGGTGACCCTTGTAGATGGGGGTGTTCCCACTGCTCCGGCAACTGGCTGGTGCCCCCATCCCTCTCCCTCTCTTTAGGCCTCCCTATTGTCTGAGACATCAGACTGAAATTAGACCAATTAATAAGCCTGCAAGGACCCCTAAGTGGTCAAGCGAAGAGTCGATGGATGTGGCGAACTTCCTTGTTGTCTTACTTTAGGAAATTGTCCCAGCAGCATCCCTGATCAGTCAGCAGCCAGCAACGTGGAGGCAAGACCCTCCACCAGCAAAAAGACGACAACTAGCTGAAAGCTCTGATGATGGTTAGCATTTTCTAGCAACAACGTATTTTTAATTAAGGCATGTATATTGTTCTTTTAGACATAATGCCATTGCACATAATAAAGTATAGTGTAACTATAACTTTTATATACACTGGAAAACCAAAATAATTCATTTGACTTGCTTAATGTAATATTCATTTTATTGCAGTGCTCTGGAGCCGAACCCACAATATCTCGAAGGTATGTCTGCACGATGTGCTTGGGCCAGTGCCTG
Source organism: Ursus americanus (assembly GCF_024610735.1). Lineage (NCBI taxonomy): Eukaryota > Metazoa > Chordata > Mammalia > Carnivora > Ursidae > Ursus > Ursus americanus. The sequence continues at coordinate 34,270,993 of NC_142150.1, read as the reverse complement.
CCCACCCCCCTCCCACCCCTCATACCCCCCACCCTTCCCACCCCAGATCTGGCGGCAGCGTCCTTATCTCTGGGGTTTTTGGAGAAGCAGAGTCTCGTGATTTACAGCCCCTCCCACGTGTGGGATGGACATGTTACTTACACTGAAAGAGTGATTCTCCCGCCAAAGAAGGGAAAAGGGACATCTGGTCTATTCCAGATGGACACATTTGAAATGGAACTTGGAGGAAAGAGAGAGAGAGGTTTAAGGACGATGTCTGGAGAGAGAAAGAGATGCTGTTTCACACGTTCTTCTCCCCTGCCAAGGTGAGAGACAATCAACGAATAAAACCCCCATTTTTAAACATGCTTAGATTCTTGTGTGTAAATGATAGATAGAGGGAGAGGGAGAAAAAGGAAGAGGAGAAAGAGAATTTAGATGGGAATGGCCTAGTTATATTCACGTTTCACAAGTGGGACTGCATAATGCAGAATTCAAAATAAGAAGCTATATCCAATAATACAGAAAATTTAAACAAAACATTTCTCGCTATACCTATCAATGAAATGGAGATAACATTATGTAGGGCACTTTATTATTATGAAATTAAGAGAGATATTACAAAGAAGTTCTCAGAAGGTTGTGACTGATATTTCTAATTTATTATTATTGCTTGTCTAATAAAAATTTTATATGATCATCTTTATAGATGTTAGGAAGAGCATAGGACACCATTTGCTCCTGATCAAATTCTATAAAATTTTAGTAGCCTAAACAAAGAGAAATGCTTCCTTATCACATGTCTTGGGGAAATACTCCTTTATCACCAGAGTCTAGCACAGTATCTGACACAGAAGGGATTCGACAAAAGTTTGTTAAATTCATCTGAGGTCATTTTGAAAGGAATGTGATGAAGCATCATTAACTTCTAAGGCTGATATTAGTCTTTCTCTCATTTCATGTTAATAAAGATTCCCTCAAAATGGCCTTATATCCTCGATTCTTAAAAACCTATCTTTAAATATTTAGTATGATTTTAGAATAAGAGGGTCAAGGTTTGTTTACAGTATGTGCTTTCAGGACCACGACAGGCACAATTTCACATTAGTCATGAAATATCTCTTATTATCCTCCTCATTTTTAAAAGTCACCTATTAACATGGTCTCAGTGAATATAGGATGTGTTCAAATAAAAGGAAGGCCGGTTTCCTTAGTGAAATAACATTGTTAAGAAGTCCACCTTAAGGTGTCGCTAAGTTCAGCCACTAGATGGCAGCATCAGCTTATAAAACACAATAATTTTGTCCACTAAGGCTTCCTTTAAAATTGAGAGCATTGTTAAAATAGGAGGCTTGGAAAAAGCTTTCGAAAGTCAAAAAATTAATTTTGAAGGACTGTGAAATCATATATACATTTTGTGTGTTTGGGCCTATGTACCCCAGTCCCCCCATTATCCTTGGTTTTGCTTTCTGAGGTGTTAGTTACTTGCAGTGAATTGCAGTCTGGAAGCAGATGATTGTCTTCCTGATGTATTGTCAGGTCAGTAATAACGCTGTGTCGCAATGCCTGTGTCATTCACCTCATTTCATCTCATCATGCAGACATTTTATTATCTCACATCATCTCAAGAAGAAGGGTGAATACAGTACGATATTTTGAGAGAGAGACCACATTCACACACCTTTTTTTTTTTTTACAGTATATTGCTTTATTTTATTTTATTATTAATTATTGTCATTAATCTCTTACTGTGCCTAATTTATAAATTAAACTCTATTCTAGGAATGTATGTGTAGGAAAAAACGAGGTTTATAGAAGGTTCAGTACTACCCACAGTTTCAGGCATCCACTGGGGATCTTGGAATGCGTCCTGTGGATAAAGGGAGCCTACTGTACTTTACACTGGATTTCTCATCACATCCTTCTTTTCCTTTTCTTTCTTTTCTTTTTTCCTGCCTCTCATCACATTTTTTAACGTTCACTGTACATAAAAATTTAACATCTCTGATCTACTCTCCTGTTCTTATCTTCCAAATTTTGAGAGTAAGGTATAATGGCAGAAAGAAGTCCTATGAAGTGCAACAACACCCCTTCTAGAAGACATAGCTCAGAGATTGTACTCTGTCATCCAACATTCTTACAACCCATTACATCATCATAATGATAAATCAAAAGGCTTTATAACATTAGCTGCAAAATACTTTCCCTGGTCTGTCCTTTGCAACTTTGAAAACAAATAAAATTGTGTGGGTTTTTTTTTCTTTTTGCATTTTTATTATGACTTCCATCTTTAAATATCGAGCATACATTAGAATATTTGGCAAGCATTTATTTTTGAGTTTTTTTTTTTAAAGATTTATTTATTTATTTGACAGAGATAGAGACAGCCAGCGAGAGAGGGAACACAAGCAGGGGGAGTGGGAGAGGAAGAAGCAGGCTCCCAGCAGAGGAGCCTGATGAGGGGCTGGATCCCATAACGCCGGGATCATGCCCTGAGCTGAAGGCAGATGCTTAACGACTGAGCCACCCAGGTGCCCCTAGTTTTGAGTTTTTATGGTTTTTCATGTTTGTATTTTAATCTATTCAGGAATTTAAAAATACTTAGAGAATAATCCCCTTCCTCTTCACGGGCTAACACGTCCATATTAATAATAGTGGTGATTGTAAAATGCTGTTGTCAATTCAGCTGTTGAGACCTTCTTTAAGAGCAGGTGATAACATCGGACTCTTGATTTCGGCTCAGGTCATGATCTCAGGGTTGTGGGATTGAGCCCGTGTAGGGCTTCGTGCTGGGTGTGGAGCCTGCTTGGGATTCTCTCTCTCCCTCTCCCTCTGCCCCTCCTCCCTGCCCCCCCCCCTTGCGCTTTCTCTCTCTCTCTCAAAACAAAAACAAAAACAAAAACAAACCCAACAAAAAAGAATTGAAAAAATGAACAGGAGAACAGGTGATATAAAATTCGTAAGTAAAAGGGAATGTTGCAGGCTTTCTCCAGATAATTTTATTTTAAGGCAACTTGGAAAGGTGGAAATCATTCTCTTTTGAGAGATCATGAAAAGTGAGGGTCATGGAAGTGGAGTAACTTGCCTGAAGCTACAGAAATGGGGGACTGAGATGCCGAATTAAGTCAGCTTGGTGCTCAAGCGCCCCTTTCATTGAACAGCCTCTTTGACTTTATTATTAGAAAATCTACAGCTTAATGATGGCACCTGTATTCAGTCATCTGTTCTTATCACCTCCTCTAACACTTCCTTATACAGAAGGTCTATTACTCAGTATGTCTGGTATTTGATGCCCTACTTACCATTTTTGGAATTTTTCTTGATTTGTTTAGTAGTGAGGTGTTTTATATCAATGCAGAAATATTTTTTAATTCAAATGTAAATTTGAAAAAAATCCTTATGCTGATAATTTCTCAATGGAAAATTTCCACATGAATGGTTAACTGGAGTGACGGTTCAATTCATGATTTCTGTTCCTTGACATTCCCCAGCCAATGATACTTACAAAAAAAAAAAAATCAAGTTGCTTGTTTATTTATTTTTTTGGTCATTAATATACTTCCGTTCATAAGGACATAGGAAAGGAAGCTGAATTACTTCGACAACCCATTTTTGGTCCCCTCTGCATCCCTCATCCCATGTTACAGAATCTTGCAGAGTGGACATCGGTCAGGGATGGTATTCAAAATATAGCAGGTGGGACGAGGGTACTGACCCATCAAAGAGAATGATGGTTGAAACAGGGTCCTGCAGCCATGCGCTGTCCTCCCACTATCTTTCCAGTGGCTAGATTGCAGGGAAGTCTGGATTTGGAGTAGAGGGTGGGGTGCTCAGGGTGGTGGGCACATGGAGAGCTGAGAGAGGCAGCTATTTTCCCAAGACTATGGACGTATTTTGTGGTTTAACAGCCATTCACCCACACTAGTGCTACCCTGGACACGCAATATCTGTTGCTTTGACTGCATTGTGGTCTCTCTCCTTTATGGTCATATAGTAATCGTGACCCCAAACCACCGTAAGAAAAGGTAGCACCAATAAACTCCATATGTGAGGTCCTTACAGGTTTTGAAATTTAGAGGGAGAGATCGCTTTAAACTGCTGAGGTCAGAAGGAAGGCTTATGTTTCAGCTAAAAGTTGCATGAATTTGAAACATTTGTCAAAATTGTTCTGATATTATTATAACAAAAATGCATGAAATTTTAAAAATTAATTTATCCTTATTGTCAACTAAAAATATGCAAATTTTTTGCAGCAGTGGGTGAATGTTCTGTGGTAAAGCTTGATATAGTTTATTTTTTTTATTTTTTTAAAGATTTTATTTATTTATTTGACAGAGATAGAGACAGCCAGCGAGAGAGGGAACACAAGCAGGGGGAGTGGGAGAGGAAGAAGCAGGCTCATAGCGGAGAAGCCTGATGTGGGGCTCGATCCCAGAACGCCGGGATCACGCCCTGAGCCGAAGGCAGACGCTTAACCACTGTGCCACCCAGGCGCCCCTGATATAGTTTATTTGTACCTTTCTTTCCTTTGTTCATTTTTCCTTGCCTAATATTGGTCATGTAGGTTAAGAAGAAAAAACTTTAAGGGCACACAAATACACATTAAAAAATAAACTTAAGTATTTGCCTTTTCTTTGACAAATAGCTTTGCCTTGTGAATTTGAAATTTCAAGTTTAATCAACAGTGATTATATCAATATAGCTCAAAATAAACTGTCTGGAATTTAGGTCTTTATGACCTCAGAAAGTAATTAACACATAACACTGTGCTAGTCGTAAGTGTAAAACATAATAATTTGCTATGTGCGGGGATCACAGAATGGTTACAAGTTTTCACCACAGAGTTACAATTTTTTATTTTGTACTGAGAACTTTTAAGAACCACTCTCTTAGCAACTTTCAAATATACATACAGTATTACTGACCATAGTCACCCTGCTTCACACCACATGTCCAGGATTTATTGATCTTATAACTCATTTTGCTCACCTTTCCAAGCCCTGCCTCTGACAGCTACCAAACCACCCATCGCTTCTCTGTATCTATGAGTTTTTGTTTTGTTTTGTTTTTTAGATTCCACATAAAGTGAAATCATGCAGTATTTGTCTTTCTTTGACTTATCTCAGGAAGTAAATTTTAAACATTTTTTATGTTATTCTGATTTTTTTTCTTTATTTTTTATTTTTATTTTTTAAACTAGGGAGAGAGAGAAGGAGGAGGAGCAGAAGGAGAGGGAGGGAGAGAATCTTAAGTAGGCTCTATGCACATCATGGAGCCTGACTCAGGGCTTGATCTTAGAATCCTGACATCATGCCCTGAGCCTAAATCAAGAGTCAGATGCTTAACTAACTGAGCCAACCAGGGGGCTATTTAGAAATCTTAGGGGGACGTCTGGGTGACTCAGGTGGTTACACGTCTTCCTTCGGCTCAGGTCATGATCTTGGAGTCCTGGGATTGAGTCCTGTATCAAGCTCCCTCCTCAGCAGGGAGTCTGCTTCTCCCTCTCCCTCTCCCTTTGTTGCTCCCCCCTACTTGTGCTCCTCTCTCTTTCTCTCTGTCACATAAGTAAATAAAATATTTAAAAAAATAAATAAAAGAAATCTTAGAAATATATATTCTAAAGAGTCAAAACAGATTTACATAAAGGAATTAAAAATACCTATGTGATAAGCAACATAGGAAGAATTACAATATTCATTTCCATTTAAATTAAGAAGTAAAATTTGCCCGCAAAAAGAAAATATAAATATGCTTACAGAACAAACATTAACAAGTTCTTCAAAGAAAAGAACTGTAACCAGCCATCAGGAAGACAGTAAACAGGGCCAAAGTCACTCCCCAAATCCTGACAAATGACAAATGCTTGTTGTAGACACTTTACCTAAGAACACACACACGTAAAAACCTTTAGCCATATTGAACCTATGAATTCACACTGTCACACAATAAAAATGGATTACTATCTAGACAACTCATCATCAGCAATAGCCAAATTATGGAAAGGGCCCAAATGTCCCTTGACTGATGAAGGCTCAAGAAGATGGAGTATTACTCAGCCATCAAAAAGAGTGAAATCTGACCATTTGCAAAAACTTGGATGGAGCTAGAGAGTATTATGCTAAGTGAAAGAAGTCAGTCAGAGAAACCCAAATACCATATAATTTCAGTCGTATGTGGGATTTAAGAAATAAAATGGATGAACATAGGGGGAAAAGAAGTGAGAGAGGCAAACCATAAAACAGACTCTTAACGACAGAGAACACGCTGAGGGTTGATGGAGGGGGGCAGGCGGGGGATGGGCTAGATGGGTGATGGGGATTAAGGACGGCACTTGTGATGAGCAGCGGGTGTTGTATGTAAGTGTTGAATCACTAAATTCTATACCAGAAATCAATATCCACTGCATGTTAATTAACTGGAATTTAAGTAAAAACTTGAAACTAGGAAAAAAAATAAAAGGGCAATATCCAAACAGTTTTCAGGGGAGAAACAGAATTCCCTTTCATATGTAAAGTCAGCCCGAAGTTATCAAAAACTAAGGTCTCAGGGAAAAATTTGCTTTAAGGAATATAGCAGCATGCTAAGAAACCAAAAACTCAACAAACAAAACCTCCTGGAGTAGGGGAGTTGTGTTGTGAAGGGCTTACACTTTCCGTCACTCAGGCTGGAACCCATATTGGCTCTGTTTTGTCAGGCTGATGCTATTTGTGATACAGGGGACACGGAACCCTAAAGCGTTCTGTTTTATTGGTTTTTGTTCCTTTCTTGGTAATAAGAAATGTATTTCCCTTGCCATATGCTAACAGTTCAAATACAATGTCTTCCTACACAGCTTAATGATCATTAGTATATCGTCAGAAGTTCTCTTCCAACCCTTGCTTACAATGGTTAAACTCTTTGTATGTTTTGGACAAAATCCCAGGAAGTTTAATTTATTTGGCTACATGTGCTAAATGCTATCTTTGAGAAAAGTTCATTTTCCACATTCTTTGCCCTTTCTCCCGAGATATGAACTCAATAGAGAGAGGCAAGGAGCGCTAAGGTCCTCCAGTGGCCCACCCTCTCCATGTTACTTCAATTTACCAGGATTCCATAGAGGTTCCTGGCTTAGCCTGGAACTAGAGAGAATGGAGAGACTATATCCAGTTAAAAACAAATATAAAATGATCAGAAAACAGATCTCATCAGACTTACTTAGGATATGAAGCAGAACTTTGCGCTTTCCCTTAGGGGTTCATTCCCAAGACACGGTAGACACTGGGGACAGAGGATCTTCAATGGCAACCACAAAGAAACGATGATGCAACTAGTTCAGGGAACTTTTATCTAATCGATGCAGACTCTGAATCTGTTTCTTACAGTGAGTATTCCACATTTTCTTCTTGGAAGAAAAGAAACAGTAAAACCAAATGACTACTGAAAATTCTGACCTATTCTGCATGAGAAGGCTAGGCCATACTAAGGGGAGGGATGAAAGCTGACAAACTTGGCTTATTCTTACTTTAGTTCTTCATGCCGTCTTTAAAGAAGAGAGAGCCTATTAGAATGTAAGCTGAGAACTTCTGAATCATTTCTTGTTCTTTCCACCTGATTTTCAACAAGTTCAAAAGAACACAAATTATTTTAAGTGGAATTAAAATAAATCATATATTTGGGTCATGGCCAGGACTGGCATAATCCTCCTCTTTGTTGAATGATTGAGCAAAATCTAAGAAGAGGTAATTTATGTAGACGTAAGTTTAGGTTTTGCAACTGGATCAAAATATACTCATCTAAGTATAAAATGGGACAGATGCTTTAGCAGCAGAAGAAGGGAAAAAGATTGCACTGAATTCAACTCACATCCCTGTCTACACCACCTGGGTGATTTCCTTGCTAAGGGGAGATTATCATAGGTTGTGTTGATATTATGCTAGTGCTCTGAACACGAGTTCAGCTAGTGCTCTGTTCCCCCACTCTGTGTCGTTTGATCTTTATGGAGCACTACATTCTATTCTCAGCAGCGAGTGCAGCAGAGAAGCAGAGCAATTAAAATGTGCATGGAAGGCTTGGGTACGTTTAGAAATTAAGGGTGACAGGCATTGTTCTGGAGCTTTGGGCAACTGCCAAGTGGAAGACTGAGAGGTAGAGTTGGATGGACCCTGGAAGAGTTCCTAGACTCTTGAAGAGCCCTGAACAAGAGCTGAGTGTGATGGGTGGACCGTCTGCCTGGCCATCCCATCTTTCTCTTTAATGCCCTGAAGCAAGGATCTAAGGTAAGCTGCATTATTGGTCTCGGAGGAGACCTTGCTAAAGTCCAATAATACATTTCAGATTAGAAAACTGGAGGAAACGTAACTAGCATAAGTACGATGCTGCAGCCCAATAGTCCTGGGCTAATAAAACTTTTAAAAAGTGAAGTATAGGGGCACCTGGGTGGCTCAGTTGGTTAAGCATCCGACTCTTTTTTTTTTTATAATGATTTTTTATTATATTATGTTAGTCACCATACAGTACATCCCCGGTTTTCGATGCAAGGCTCGATGATTCATTAGTTGTGTATAACACCCAGTGCACCATGCAATATGTGCCCTCCTTACTACCCATCACCGGCCTATCCCAAGCATCCGACTCTTGATTTCAGCTCAGGTCACGGTCTCAGGGTTGTGGGATCGAGCCCTGCATCAGGCTCCACACTCAGTGGGGAGTCTGCTTGAGATTTTCTCTCTCTCCTTCTGCCCCTCCCCCTGCTCTCTCTCTCTTAAATAAATAAAGAAATCTTTAAAAAATAAGTTAAGTATAAGTATGCTCGGAGCACTTACACATCTTCCTCTCATTCTAAGTGGATGAGAGTTCTGAGAGAGTAGGAGACAGATTTTAGGTATCTTGAGCACATGACGCAGCTCAGGTTCGAAGATCAGCTGACCTGAGAGGGTTACAAGGGATAGATGGAGGGTATACAGGTGGGATAATGTAGGCTCTTTTCCAGATTTCTTCCCTGTATATTTCCATAAAGGTGATACTCAAGGGCACCAGTCTATTCTCCTGTGGGCTTCTCACTAGTGGCCGTTGGCTGTAACCTCAACACCAGGCCATTAGGCAGCCAAACATGCATTGCCCTGTACTCATAATGGAGTGGATTTTGCCTCCCTTTGTGAGGAACGGGATTGTGAACACACAATTTCTGCAGTGTGACAAAGGAAAATGCACAGTCTGTTTGGGCACACACATGTGCAAAGCCCACCTCTGCCAGTCACCAGCATCATGAATGTGGATTGAGCTTTAATTTTCCTCCAGTGTAAAAGGAAATAATGATATTTACCTTGCAGGCATTCAATGAAGCACGTGAGGCAAAAACACCAGCAATTACTGTGCACTTCTCAAGGTGCTCAGGGAGACTCTACTAAATGCTTTGCACGCATGATCTCATTGTCCCCTCACAACAATTTACAAAGTAGGTGTTACTATGATCGTTCCTGTTTCGCAGTGAAGATGTTCCCAGGGTCAGGGAAGGTGGGCTCCAGAGTTGGAGACCGTGCATTTAGCCTTGGGTTATAATTTGTAAATTGCACAGCCTCCATCCTAAAAATGAGTGGCTTCTCATTTCTTCTGCAGCTGGCCTCACTTCCACCCTGCTGTGTGTGTGTTCACCTGGTGAACTCAAGCAAAGTTCACTGAAGTGAGCGTTATTGGACATCTGTTCTGGAACCATCTCTGCCATCAGATAGCCACAGGACCTTGGGGAGGCTGCTTCTCTTTTCTAGATTTTTGTTTTCTCCTTTCCATATTGATGGATTTCTGTGGAGTCTGAAAGTATGATAGCTTCAGATCTGATCTTTTGCCCTGGTCCTTGTCTCACTTTTGTTTTCTTGGCCACAGCATGCCCCTAAGTCCTATCGCCCCTGATGATCTCCCACTTACTGGTATATTTTTTTCTGTGTCCCATTTTTGAAGATATGTTCACCACATCTGTTGTGACTCCTCTGTTCTTCTTCTAGTGGAAACCGAACCAGTCAATGGCCATTGAAAACTACACGAGGGTCACCGAGTTCATTTTCACAGGTTTGAATTACAAACCCCAACTGCAGGGCTTCCTCTTCCTGCTCTTCCTGAGTTTCTACCTCATCAATCTAACTGGAAACTTGGGTATGATTATTCTGATTCGGGTTGATTCCCGTCTTCACACACCCATGTACTTTTTCCTCAGCCACTTGTCCTTCGTGGACATCTGCTTCTCCTCTGTTGTGAGCCCCAAGATGCTCACTGACTTCTTTGTGAAGAGGAAGTTCATCTCTTTCTTGGGATGTGCTTTGCAGCAGTGGTTTTTTGGGTTCTTTGTGGCAGCAGAGTGTTTCCTCCTGGCATCCATGGCCTATGACCGCTACGTGGCCATCTGCAACCCCTTATTGTATTCCGTTCTTATGTCCCAGAGACTCCGTGTCCAGCTGGTGGTTGGTCCCTACATCATCGGGTTCATGAACACCATGACCCATACAACGAATGCATTTCGTCTTCCTTTTTGTGGCCCAAATGTCATTAATCATTTCTTCTGTGACATGTCCCCCTTGCTTTCCCTTGTATGTGCTGACAGCCGGCTTACTAAGTTGATAGTTTTTGTCGTGGCTGGAGCTGTGGGAATCTTCAGTGGCCTGACTATCATGGTCTCCTACATTTACATCCTCATTGCCATCATGAAGATCCACTCTGCCGAGGGGAGGCGCAAAGGCTTCTCTACCTGTTCTTCTCACCTGACGGCTGTCTCCATCCTGTATGGTACTCTTTTCTTTATTTATGTGCGGCCTAGTGCAAGTTTCTCGCTGGATCTCAATAAAGTGGTGTCGGTGTTTTACACAGCAGTGATCCCCATGTTGAACCCACTCATATACAGCTTGAGGAATAAGGAGGTCAAAGATGCCATCCACAGGACTGTGACTAGGAGAAAGTTTTGTAGGGCGTAAATTCTTATGTAGAAAGGAAATTGGGGGGCGCCTGGGTGGCGTGATCCCGGTGTTATGGGATCGAGCCCCACATCAGGCTCTTCCGCTATGAGCCTGCTTCTTCCTCTCCCACTCCCCCTGCTTGTGTTCCCTCTCTCGCTGGCTGTCTCTATCTCTGTCAAATAAATAAATAAAATCTTAAAAAAAAAAAAGAAAGGAAATTGGGGGAATAATCTAAAAAGACAGACAAACTGTGTGGATTCCTAAGATTCTAGGCCACTTGCAAGTGTTGGGGACTGGTTCGCACCCCTAATTCATCTCTCCACTTACTCCTTCATTTAGTCAATCAATGTGGATTCATTCAGCCCTATATATGATCTTTTATCTGTAATATACCAATATTATAGTTCACTTCTACAGTCCATTTACTTTTGCTTCTCTCAGACACTTCACAGCCCAATTATTTGAAAAGACGCTTTATTGGGGTGCCTGCGTGGCTTAGTTGGTTAAGGGTCTGTCTTTGGCTCAGGTCATGATCTCAGGGTCCTGGGATCGAGCCCCACATCAGGTTCCCTGCTCAGTGGAGAGCCTGCTTCTCCCTCTCCCTCTGCTGCTTCCCTTGCTTGTGCTATCTATCTCTCACTCTCTGTCTCTCTCTCTCTGTCAAATAAATAAATAAAATCTTTCAAAATATAATTAAAAAAGCCTTATTATTTAATTTCAGTTATTAATTTTTTTGTCATTCTGCTAACATATTTTCTTTCCCTGCTGCATCTTTGACATTGGAATTTTAAAATGCAGTGCTCTGGGGGCACCTTGGTGGCACAGTCAGTTAAGTGTCTGATTCTTGGTTTTGGTTCAGGTCCTGATCTCAGGGTGATGAGATCGAGTCCCGTCTCGGGCTCTTCAAGGAGCATGGAGTCTGCTAAAGACTCTCTCTACCTCTCCCTCTGCCTCTCCCCACTGCGTTCTCTCTCTAAAATAAATAAATAAATCTAAAAAAAATGCAGCACTCTGGGTTTTGCACTTACATCTAGAGCCCATCCATAGGAATATGAGTGTGTGTGTGTGTGTGTGTGTGTGTGTGTGTGTGTGTGTGTGTATGTGTATAAAGATTTGGGATTGTATGCTTAACCTCATGAGTGGAATGAAATCCTTGGCTGTATACACTAGTTTTTTTGGGTGACCTTGACACAAAGAACTACGTATATCTCAGGGACTGGAGATGGATCTGTGTTCAACTCTGACAGGTGGATGGTCCACAGGGATCATTTATAGTAAGAGAGACTTGTGCTCATCTCTAATGCATCTAACACTGGAAGAGCTTCTGATAGAAGGTGTTAAGCCTTATTTTCTCAGAATCCAATTTTCTGGAAGATGTTGAGAGTATTACTACCTAAACTTCTGCAGGTTGGGGCTTGGTTGTGCGTATGATGGTGCCTTTAAAACCCTGTGAATAAAGTTTATTACCCAGCCAAGAATGTACGAGAAATGCCATAGTTGAAAGTAGGCTCTCAGGCTAGACCAACCTGTTTCTAGTAAGATCAGTAGGTTTGTAGCATCACAAGGGAGTTCGTACACGTGGCTCAATTTGATGGTTATAACTCCAGGGCAAGATGAGTGCTGGGCAGCCTTCGGGTCTGAGCACCATCCCTGCACACGGAGAGTGGGCACCCACACCAGGGTCTCCACGTCCTCTCAGAGACCCAGCAAGTGACCTGGTTCTATCCTATCTTTCTTGATACAGCTTTACCTCTTGATTTTAAATGAAGACACAAAAAGCAGAGAGTTTCATGGAAGAAATGGGTCAGCATTCCTAGGTGACATTATAATATCATGGGTTAATCATAATATCCTCAGGGTTTAAGGAACTCCTACATCCATCTCTTTGCCCGAGATGAATTCAGCAAAGTTGATTAAGGAGCTTTTACTGAGAGTCATGATCTGTCTATTATTTAGGTAAATAAATAAATGTTCTAACTTTTTAGTACTTTCTAGATACAAAGTATTATGGTTTTTTTTCTATTGATTTTTGTACAATACACAGTCTCTGAAAATAGACAATTGATCAGTGAGTTTCCACAAAATCATGGCATGCTTTATAGCTATGGGACTTTAGAGATAATTTATCCTAACCAGATTACCGGCTCAGGGAAAAATATTTTTTTATTAACCTTTGCTTTGTAAAGCCCAAAATATGACTTGCTATCAAATGTATTTATGATAGACTCATTTAAAATTCAGAATGTTGTTTTACAGTGAGTTTCCCGGATGGGATAAGATTTCTCCAAGACCATTCATTGGTAGAGAAGCAACATAATATAATCGGAAAATTTAGAATTGGAAAATGTCATGCATTCATTTATTCAACAAATAATTATTGAACTTCTTCTATGTGGCAGGCACTGAACCAGGTGCTGCATAGAACAGTGAAGAAAGCAAACATCATTCCTGCATCTGTACAGTTTACAGGATAGCAGATCTAAGATGTTCTTCTGTTCATTACCCTTTTGATGTATGTCAAGTCTGTGATGAGATACACAGAAGTAATGATAATATCTACCTTATCATAGATTATCATGAAGATTAAACTAAAGAATGGATGTGGAATCACTTCATAAAGTATAAACATGTTTTGCTGCTTCCCAATAACAACCATTCAATGCAAACAGCAAAAGTCTGGAACCAGAGTGTTATTGGAAGTGTGTCAGATCTCCCAGTATCGGTGCATTGGCAGGATCTTAGGATGCAGTACCGGGGGGGGGGGGGGGGACACAGAGGCAGCTGGGACAGTCACCTCAATTCTAATCCTAGATACATCACTTGAGTTTTGTGATTTCGGGGATGTCTTTTTAATTCTATCTATAAACTAGGGATAATAATGCCTAAATTACCGAGGATTTGTAACCAGTTTCTTGAAGGGGCTGAAGTTCACAGGGTGTACGTAGGAGGCAACTTTCTTACGTTTCATCATTGTCCCTTCAAAATGTTGCTGGTCATCTCAGACCTCCCTTCCACTCATTGAAATTGCAGACAGATCAAATAGTTTTTCCTTGAAGTAGGAAGCAAATGATTTCTTTTCTTCCCCAAGTATTGGAAAATCAAGTCCACTGTAATGTCAGATTACACGCCCTTTCCCAGATTACAACATCCTCCCTCCCCTGTCTCAGGTGCTAGTGTCTATGCGGGTCAAAGAGGGGCAAACCGGAGTCACTACTGCTGGTCCTCCCTCTTCCGTCTGGGATCAAAGCCAGGATACAAAGAAGAGAAAGACGGCAGAAAGAGTTGGCTGGAACTGTTGGAATATGTGACAGAGGCAAGATTGCTGGCTCTTTTTCTTGGGGGATTCTTTGGTGGGTTCTCAGAGCCAGAATGCCCTCAGCCATGCCCTGACCCCTGAGTTCAATCTGTTAGTACTTTGGAAGACAATGCCTCCTCTGGCTGGACATTTATGGCCCCTCCAGCAGCTCCCTGGCTTCTCGTCTTGACTTCTGAACTGTGATGATCTCATCCCGCCAGGAGGCTGACTTAAGGGAAATCCTTTTTAAGATGACCCAGAATCTTCCCTCTTTCCTGTGGCCCATGCCTGGCTCCAGAAAACACAGACATGGCTGGGCCCTCCAAACTCTGAAAGAGTAGGCTCTGTCACTTGGTTTGGGTAAAGGCAAAAGAATGGCACAGTGACAATTCTCTTCAAAAACATCCTCCCCCAATCCTCCTGACCTCCTCCCCTCAGGTGCTTTTCCTCTAGGCTTAGGGGTAGCAGAAGAAAATATCCAATCTGTTAATGTTGGAGGATCTGGGATCCAGAGTGGATACACCCACCCCCTTAGTAAAGCAATGTCCACACACTCTGCTTTGAAAGTCATCAAGTTCAACCACCTCAGCTTGTCCTTGATTCGGGAACCTCTGCTCGAGTTCTGAGACAACATTAAGCATCCTGGTGTAATTTAAATCAGATAATAGAGATTAGGTGCCAAGTTTTGTGCCTTGCTATAATAAATTGTCGAAGAATACAGGGTATGTTACTCTTGGGACATTGACCAAAGTATTTTTCACTTGTGACAATCCCTAAATATCACTGCATGTAAAAAAAATTTCTCTTTTATTACCGGACACATCATCATCAGACTTAAAAAAAATCTTACAATTTTTTAGTTTGCTGTGTGATTGCTTATTAACTGAGAAAATGTACACAATCAGTTGTGTTTTATATTTGCCCAGTAATGAGTTAAAGAATAAAGACCTTAATTTTTGCTTTGTTTAAATAATGATACAGTTAGAAATAACAGTTGAAGTTAATTTACCCACAACCTTCACATTAGAACTTAAGTAATATTTGTATCGTGCCCTTGATAATACTCTCAGTTTTGTAGGGGAAAAAAAATGAGAGACACAAAAACTCCTTTCTCACTTCTATCTTGGATTAGGAGATGAGAGTAGGAATATCAGATCCCTGATGAATTATCTGTGTGATTTTAACTGTAAAACTGCTCTTGTGCGTAAACCAAGGATAATTATCCTAGAGTGTTATAGAGACCTACATCCCTATGTGTGATTTTCCTCTTTTTTTTTTTTTTTTGGTCATGGATGGCTTCTTGTGATACTTCCACATACTCCCACTAGGGTTTAACAGGATGCAGTCAGCCAAGTGACGTAGTCACTGCTTAATCAGTAGAGGGATTGTGTCACTAATATGGGGAAGCAAGTGAGCTGTGGGGAGTATACTGATTTATAGACAGGACTCTACTGTGGCTGATGCTTTCATTTGCAAAGATATCTTCTTTATGATATCTCAAACTTCTTTGTGTCTTGACCCTCTGTGTGCCTGGGATGGAGGGAGAGGAAGATACCATAAGTACCGATGGGTTTTCCCAAGGTAGCATGCCCTAGACATCTTGAATTGTGTGAGTAATTAATAGATAGTGAAAAACAGTCATAATAAAACAGACTGAGGAAAAGTGCATCTTATATGCTTCACATCCCCTCTTTGTGGTGATTTAAAAAACGCCCATAGAAATCTGACATTACATAAACCTGTTTATATTTGATTATGTCAGTGTTTCCCAAACTTTTTTGGCGATGGAGCCCTTTGTAAAGAATTCTTGGTACGGTGCGGTAGAACTACTGTCCCTAGGTGCAGTTTGAAAAATGGTGCATTTTCTGAGCTTTAAATGGGTTCAAAAAATGAAAGATTTGACCACTGTCATGAAACTTCCATAGGTCAAAGAATTAAAAGTCCATGTTATAAAGAAGGGGGGGGATATTTGTAGGAAATACATACTTGGTACTTTCTTTCCTTATTAAGTATTTTTGCAAAGAGCTTGTAGGTATATGAGAAAAAGATTCTGAACAGAATATCAGGAGAAGGGGAAATCTTAATAGAGGTTGGAAAGTGTCTCAGCATGATGAGTATAACATGGACATTAGAAAAAAATGTTTTTTGTTAATTAGTGAATTAAATGTTTTGTTAAGTATTGAATTAAAAGTTTTGTTTTTATAAATGGTGAAAGAAATTTCAAAATATTTATCAAGTGACTCGAAAATATTCCTGTAATAGTACTCCTAATTCCAGATGCAGGATTGCTGGCTATTTCTTTTGGGGGATTCTTCTGTGGGTTCTTCAGAGTAAGCCAGTAATCCCAGTTCAACCACAATTCAGAGGGTTACCATAAGTTCACACTTAGTAATAATTTATCTCCAAAGAATCATGTCTTTCAAGTGTGCCCCACAGTTATATATCTATATCTATATATATTTATATTATATTATATATACTAGATATTAGTATATAATATATATTATGTTATATTTATATATTTATAAATATATATATTTATAATTTATATATAGATATATAGATATATAGATATATAGATATATAGATATATATAGATATATAGATATATATATAGATATATAGATATATAGATATAGATATATAGATATCTATATCTATATCTATATATATTTATATTATATTATATATACTATATATTAGTATATAATATATATTATGTTATATTTATATATTTATAAATATATATATATATATATATTTATAATTTACACAGAGATAGCATAACCCAGTAGAGCCATGTAAGTGTTTCACGGAAAGAAGAGTTTCACAAAATATACTTAGTTTTACTACCTGCAGTACATTTTGATCACTCAGTTTCAGGGACTGGCCAACTGTGGTCTTGGCCAACTGTGGGGCCAAATCCAGCCTGGCACCTGTTTGCATGTGGCTTGCAAGCTAAAAATGGTCTTTATCTTTTTAAATGGTTGGTTAAATCAGTAGAAGAATAATATTTCATGACCATGGAAATTATTTGGAATTCAAATTTCAGGGTCCATAAATAAAGTTCTGTTGGAATACAGCCATGTTGTTACATCGGTTTTCAATGGCAGCCCTATTGCCATTTTAGGGACTGGATGACTCTGTTGTGAGTACTGTTCTTTGCATTGTGGGATGGTTAGTCACATGCTAGCCTCTACCATTAGAGGCCTGTCGCATCCCCACCCTGGTTATTGCATCAAAAATGAATCCACCAGATGAGCTCTGTGGGCTGAAAACGTGTAAGTCAGAACGACTGGTTTGTGGCTTGCTCGTGGCTGCTTTGGGGCTACAAAAGCAGAGCTGAGTAGTTGTCACAGAGACAGTCTGCCAGCAAAGCCTAAAATATTTACATATTATACACCTTTTTATGGAAAAAGTTCGGTGATTCCTGCTTTACTCCTATTCTCTTCTCTTGTATTCCATTCCATTCCATTCCATTCCATTCCATTCCATTCCATTCCATTCATTTTTATTCTATTTCTTTAAACAATGCTGGTCATGACCGACTAAACTAATTTCATTTCCCCATAATAAGACCCAGCTGGTGGTTTGAGAAACTTTATTCCTAAGCAGCTCTGGAAAGGCAGTATATTGAATATTGGATAAGAGCATATGCCTTACAGCCAAGCTTACATTCATATTTTGACTGGGTTGCTTAAAAGTTGTGTGAACCTGGCCAAGTTACTGAATCTCTCTGAGCTCCTATAACCTCATGCACAAAGTGGGGGTGGTACTAATAATAGATACACGGTTAATGTTTGTAAGACTAGGATGGGTCCATGTATATCCTGAGCCCTGGTCATTTGCTACTGTCATTGGCATTTGTATTAGTTAGAGTCTTCCAGAGAAACAGAACCAATAGGGTGAGTGTGGATAGATAGAATGAAATTTATTCAAAGGAATTGACTCATGGGATTATGGAGCTAGCAATTCTAAATCTGCAGGGTGGATTGGCAAGTTGAAGACCAGGAAGGAGTTGATGCTGTGGCTCAAGTCTGAAAGGTGTCTGCTGCCAAATTCCCTCTTGCTCAGAAAAGGTCAGTCTTTTATTCTCTTCGAGCCTTGGACGGATTGGGTGAGGCCCACCCACATTAAGGAGGGCAATCTCCTCAAAGCTCACTGATTTAGATGTTGACCTCATGCAGAGACACCCTCACAGAAACATCCAGACGAATGTGTGACCACCTATCTGGGCACCGTGCCCCCGCCAAGTTGACATGTGAAACTGACCATCACAGTGGTTACCATCGTGTCACGGTAAAATAAAGAAAAGTGATCATTGTTCAGAACACTCAAGAAGTTGGGAAAAGACTGGGGTATCTCACTGGAGTTTGTTTAGATAATTCATTATTTTAAATATAATAATAAGAAAAGTAAAAGACAAAATTATAGGGAAGATGTTTTGAATTTGCGTAAAAATCACAAATAATTTCTCTCCAAATTTTTGAATAGGAAACTCAAGTTTGCTTCCATGAGTACAACAGTTTTACTCCAGGCTTTTGGTTGCAATTACTATGAACAATTCCTGAGGAATAATTTTTAGTCATAATTTGAAAAAATTTTTTACAGCAGTCATATATTTAAAGGAGCTGAAATTA
This sequence comes from Ursus americanus, assembly GCF_024610735.1. NCBI lineage: Eukaryota > Metazoa > Chordata > Mammalia > Carnivora > Ursidae > Ursus > Ursus americanus. Next base: position 34,252,160 of record NC_142150.1, on the reverse strand, counting down.
AGTTTCGAGAAATGGTATTAAAGCTGTTTTTTCTTTTCTCCTTTTGACAAATGCAATGTTGAGATTTCTTGGTGTCATGAAAATGGAATTCAGATCCACTTCTATGCTGACAGATTATGTATTTCAAACTCCGATGCATCTGTAACGTGGACATTCACGCGCTGTTAGACGGGGATGCGGCAGTCTAGACGTCAGTCAAATGACAATCAGATGAAAGCCACAGATGCATCTGGTACATATGAAGACAGACTGGGGAATCCACATGGAGCAACCTTTGCCAGAGACTCCAGTAGGCCCACGTATTCACCAACTCTTACTTGACTCCATCTCCATAGATATTCACTGCATGTACATGTCATGCAACATCATGGTCCCTTCTCTTCGGTGGGGCTGTGGAAATTGTTCAGGTGTCCGACTTAGACCACAATAGTGTGTTGTAGTGGAACAGAGAGAGGAAGAGTGAATGTAGGGGTTCGTCCCTGTGGGGCCCATAGGGCATGCCAACTGACCCTCTCTGTGTGAACTGCTTTCTGAAAAATGCCTACGGAGGCGGCCCACGGTTGGAGTCTCCCAGGCCAGGGGGGACCAGCTATCCCATCTTCGTCCCCATGTTTCTTGGCACAGCTATACTTTGCATGCTGATTGAAAAGCTCTTTTTGTTCACCAATGTTGCCCTAGCGGAACGCCTGCTACAGTGTAGGTACTTAGTAATGTTAAATGGATGACTATAAGCTGTCCAATGTTTAATTTTATCATATTCACCCTTATCTCAGCAGAAAATCTTTGCTTTGTCTTTGCATGTTTAAAAAGCTGACCGACGTTCATAGCACACTATTCACCACAGTCCAAAGCTGGAAACAACCCAAATAGACACTAAAGGATGATTGGATTTTGAAATGTGGTCTATCCATACAGTGGAATATTATCCAGCTCTGAAAAGGAATAAGATTTTTTACATGTTACAACATGGATGAAACTTAAAGACACTATGTTAAGTGAAATAAAAATAAAATGATACATACACATGTGAAAAGCACTACATAGGGACAAAAGACCAAAAAAGAAAGAAAAGAAAGAAATCATCTAACTTAGTAGCAGTTATATTTGTGGGGTAAGACTGGCCAAACATGACTTCTTAAAAAATTTCCTCTCTACATTTCTATAATGAGTTAAAAAAATTTTTTTTTTAAATCTATTTAAAAACTCCTGGAAATCTCTTCAGAATCCCCACTTAATTCTCTACTCTCTTTTTCAAGGGTAGTGACTCTCCTCCTATTTATTTTTAATTGAGGCTAGGATTTGAGAAGAAGCCTGTTTTACCTATGTATTCTTCATTTTCGGTCAATAGCACTGTTTTAAGCCTTGTCTTGCCAATGTATAGACTTCAAGTATTTAATTTACTATTTGCTGGTATCAACCACTCTTGCCCCATGTCTTGATTTGCCTGATTTTATACCTGAGGCCCCTGTGCCATGGACTTTCTACCTGATGAGAGAGGTTGTTAGTCGGTTCTGGGCCTCTGGACCCTCTGGTGGGAAAGACTATGTTGGGGGCAGGGGGAAGGAGCAGAAAGGCGGAATGGGGGTGGGGGCTGGGGAAATGACATGCTTACAGTTTTATATACATTTGTTTTGGAAAATTAAGACCCAACTAATACTCTGGCAAATATGTAAGTAACTATGTGGGAAGCCTGAAAACATAAGGATCATTGGCAACATTGATAAAGGGCCATCAATCTTGTCCACTTAAGATCAAGAAAATATTGGGTTCAGAAGATCATTGGAGGAGTGGAGTTTTGGACTCTGTCACTAACCTTTGTTGTGATCTTCAGAAGCTAACTTGCTTCTAAGAGCGCTTCATTTTCCTCGTTTATAAAACAGAATTATAAGCATTTATGAACAATGAAATAAGGGTTATTTATGGAAGTTAAATAGTATAGGGGTTTGTTGGTGTTTATCATTACTGTTAATCAAAACAACCAGAAAGATATAGTCTCCATCCTCAGGAAATTTCCAACCAAGTAAAGCATGGCCAATGGATAAATGACTAAAATTTATAACAACATAATGGTCATAAAAGCAAGTACATGGCTTAATGGAGGCTCAAGGAAAGAAGAAAGGAAGACATAAAGGAAGAAAAGAAAGAGTGAAGCTTTGTGTTGGATTAAGGTGGTGAATGATTTCATGGAGGAAGTGGTCCTTGAGATTGGCAGTGAAGATGGGGGTTGAACGTCTAGCCATGGTGAGGATACCGAGTGGTGAGAATGGCACAAGGAAGGGCTCAGTGATGTGACAGAGAAGGGATCTGATTTAACTGAGATGATAGGAACTGTGAAGGAAAGGGGTGGGGGAAACGAATAGAAGATCAGATGGAGTCAGAGCCCCTAATCAGTGTGGGGTGTTGGGGCATTATTTTTTCTAGGTGGGAGGCCAACATTTATAACAGGTGGGGCTACCCAGTGGAGAGGCGGCTTTGTGGAGGGTGGTCAGGAATGAGAGACTGGAGGTTAGGGACCCGGTAGGAGCTAGGGCAATGGCCAGGGTGGGAAGAGTGATGGCCACACTCTACTATTGGTAGAGCTCCTACTACATCCTGGGCTCATTATGTGCCTTATTTAAGTTTCCACTGCAGGCACTGCTGTTTAACCTGCTGTCACATTGGAAGGAACTGAAACATGACTTTTAAATTTAACTTCAAGATCAAGTTCAAGATCAAGAGACGGTGCTCCAAACTAGAGGTGACCGTGTACAACACACGTGTTCTTTGACACAACCAAGATGTGAATTACAGACTTTCCTACGACAGCCTCTGGTTTTTTATAATTAATCTCCTGGGTTAGTCAGACATTGCTGAATTTGGAGTAAATTTTTGTTTTGTTTTGTAGGGCGGGGGGTAAAATTGCAAGGAGATGGGATTGCAATCAAGGGCCTGATCATGCTAGAAAGTGGCCCCTTTGCTCTGATCAATTTACAAAGGCATCACCCATCCCCAGGCTCAGCTCTTCTTTACTGCCCCTCCTGTGCCAGGCCTGGGAGCCGACATTCAGAGTTGAACAGCAATTATCACGCATGAAGTTTTCGTATTTAAAATTGCCTTGATTAATTAGTTCCTCTGAAACTTGTTTAGAAGTGAAATAAATTCTTTTGAGTTCGGTAATTGCGGCTCTCTGAGCGACCAATCAACCCTAATGATACCCAAGGCATCTTGTTAGACACGGAATCAGTAACAATGTTGGGCCTTGAAGCCTCGGTCTCACACTGGCAAGAAGAGTGTAAGTTAGCATTCTGCTGTAATGGTTTCTTTGAAAAGTTAACTCCTGATGGCTCAGGCTTCAAACTCACATATAGTTTTTTTGAGTCACAGAAATGTTAGAAGTGAAAACTGCCTTCCACATACGCTAGGGTGAGCCCTTTCTTTGTTAAGTGAGGAAACTGATCTGCTCAAGGTCATGGCGTTAGAGGCACAGCTCTGTCAATCACCTGGTCCTCCTGATCTTTAGAGCAATTACTCCTTGTATGGTGACACCTGCTCCTGAAAAAGGAAGGAAAGAAAGAAGGAAGACCGGCGAGGAGGAAGGAAGGAAAGAAGGAAGGAAGGAAGGAAGGAAGGAAGGAAGGAAGGAAGGAAGGAAAGGAAGAAGAGAAAGGTTCAATAGCTCTCACAGTGGGAGGGAGTATTAGGCATTTTATGATTAACTCATGACTATTTCCAAAGGAACTTCTCCCAAAAAAGATAATTATGTTCTTATGGAATTTTAGAAAGTTGTGATACAACAGTAAAGGAGAATTTTTTTTTAAAAGGGAGTCAGTGCTTTCTGGTACTTTCTGATGAAGCCAATAAAGAGAAGGAAATAATTTTGAGCACTCAGGGGAGTAATGACACTATGTTAAGCTTTTATCTTCTCTCGGTTCTCTTTTTACCCAGTTTTTAAAAATTAGATTTTTTTCTGTGAGAAATATTTGATTGATATAATCTCTCAAATAGATATAGCTGTGCAAATATATTTTGTGTTTTCTTATATATGTAAACTTTGCACAAACGCACAATGCAGCAAATATATGACAAAACAAACGTTATACTAGCCTGGTGGGGAGGCGAGGTCCTGGACTGAGAAATTTAAATAGATATTACAGAGCTAAGGTTTCAGATAAAAGTGAGAAAGTTGCAACAAAAAGGCATGTTGAATTATGCAAAAAAAGCAGTAAGGGACCTTGGTCTTATAGCATATGCATTCATCAACTCAAAATAGTTTAGAGATGTAAATGTAAGACCTGAAACTGTAAAAACTCCTAGAAGAAAAAGTAGGGGAAAAGCTCTTTGACATTGGTCTTAGGAATAATTTTTTGGATTTGATATCAAAAGCATAGAAAACAAAACCAAAAACAAACAAGTGAGACTACATCAAAGTCAAAAGCTCCTGCACAGCAAAGCAAATAATAAACACACTGGAAAGGCAACCTATTTATTGGGAAAAAAATATTTGCAAACCATAGAGCTGATAAGAGGTTAACATCCAAAATATATAAGGAACCCCAAAAACTCAGCGGCGAATCAAACCAAACCAAACCAAACAACAAAAAACCTGATTAGAAAATGGGCAAAGAACATTCATAGATATTTTTCCAAAGAAGACGTATAAATGGCCAATAAGTGTATAAAAAGATACTGAGTACCACTAAGCATCAAGGAAATGCAAATCAAAAGCAGGGTGAGACATCACCTCATACCTGTTGTGATGACTATTATCCTAAAAAGACAAAAGAGGGGCATGTGGGTGGCTCAGTTGGTTAAGTGCCTGACTCTTGATCTCAGCTCAGGTTTTATCTCAGGGTCATGAGTTCAAGCCCCGCATTGGGCTCCCTTAAAAAAAAAAAAAAAGCCAAAGATAACAAGTGTTGTCAAGGACTTCGAGAGAAGAGGACCCTGGTGTACTTTTGGCGGGAATGTAAATGGTTGCAAGCATTATGGAAAACAGTATGGAATTTCCTCTTCTGGGTTATAGAAAATTAAATCAGGACCTTGAAGAGATATTTGCACTCTCATGTTCTTTTCTTTTCTTTTCTTTTCTTTTCTTTTCTTTTCTTTTCTTTTCTTTTCTTTTCTTTTCTTTTTTCTTTCTTTCTTTTTCTTTCTTTCTTTCTTTCTTTCTTTCTTTCTTTCTTTCTTTCTTTCTTTCTTTCTTTCTTTCTTTTTCTTTTTTAAGAAATAAAAGTTTATTGAAAACACTGCAAGGGAGCAGTGGGCAGGAGAGACTCTGTGAGGAGGTGGTGGTGAGGGGCCACAGTTACAGGGTGGGGTGAGGAGGTATGAGAATGAATGGAATTTTCCCTTTTTTACTAACTGTTCCTGGATGTAAGTAGTCCATTGGTTAGTTAGGTCCTGTGGCTCTTTGGAGGTGGGTCACTTCTGCCCTTGTGCCTGCTCAAGTTTCCATTGTTCAAGCCTGTTGCCTAAAAGCAGCCTGTGCATTCCCTGCTGACGGATCAACAATGACAAATCTTTGGCATTCGGGGGAAGTCTCATCTTCAGTAGCTTCTTCCTGCTGAATGAAGGGTACAGAGATGTCCGTACCTATGGGTCACATTGGTCAGCTGGGGAATTTATATATAGAAGTTACAGAAGGTAGAGGCAGCTGAATCCAAGGTAGACAGCGTGTCTGAATCTCCCTGAATAGAAAGGATTAGCTGTTGGCTGGAAGTTAGGTAGTGAAGGATTTTTGGCTCCAGGAGGAGAGACATCAGAAAAGACAACAAAATAGGGGCACGTGGGTGTCTAGGTCCGTTAAGCATCCAACTCTTGATTTCGGCTCAGGTCATGATCTCAGGGTCATGGGACTGAGCGCCTCATTGGGCTCTGCGCTGGGTGTGGAGCCTGCTTGGGACTCTCTCTCTCTCTGCCCTTTCCCCAGCTTACACATGCTTGTGCATCCTTTCCCCAGCTTGCACACGCGTGTGCATGTTCTCTCTCTCAAATACATACATACACACATACTTAAAAAAGGCAACAAACTAAGATTATTATTCTAAGAAAGCGAAGCCCACCCTGCAACATTGTTTACAATAGCTGAGATTTGAAAATCATCTAAGCGTCCATCAATGAATGAATGGATAAAGAAATTGTGATTATATATGTTCACTTTTTAAAATGAAAGAGATACTGTCTTTGCGACGGCATGGATGAATCTGGAGGATATTTTGCTAAGTGGAATAAGCCACGGAAAGACACATAGTGCATGATTTTAATTATATGTGGGGATCTGGCTTATATATGAAATCTAAAAAACTCTACTCTCATAGAGAGTAGAAGGATAGTTACTTGGGGCAGGGAGTTTGGAGGAAATGGAGAGATGTTGGTCAAAGGGCACGATGTTTCAGATACGTAGGACAAATAAGCTCCAGAAATCTAATGTACAGGATGGTGACTATAGTAAGTAATACTGTATTTTATACTGGAAACGTGTGAAGAGATTAGTCCTCAGGTGCTCTCATCAAATGCACAAAGACGATAACTATGTTAGGGGATGGATATGTTACTTAGCTGATTGTAGTTATTTCCCTACGCAATGTATACTAATATCATGCAATACAGCTTAAATAAATACAATTTTTATTAAAAATCAAATTAAAAGACATGTGGAATTTGATTTTTCTCATTTTTATAAATCATGAAAAATGCAAGTAATTCACCATCTATGTTTGGCAATGGTTATACTATTTATTATTTGGTTTTATGCTTTTATATTGAAAAATAATATATGTTCATGGTAAATATTCTAAGGTATGCAAATGAGTCCTCAATAAGAAGTGGTCACAGCCCAGACCTCCAGCTTCCCTCTTTAACATGGATTAGTATTAATAGTTCTGTGTGCCCTTCCAGAAGACTTTTACACATTTATAAGACTACACATGAATATATCTTTGCATACACAGGCAAAAGGAAAGATACTGCATATACTGTGCATTGCTTTTTTTAGTCTAAAAAAAACCTCAGAGATTATTATGTTTCAGTATATTAATTAATTAATTAGGTAATCCCACAAGTTTTTATCAAGTACTACTGGGCTAGGTGCTATGTCGAGGGCTATGCCAGGGCAGGGATATAGTATATTAATGAGTATAAAAACAGATTTAGACCCAGCCTTCTTGGGGTTTACAGTTTAGGGAAGAGACAGGGAGGCGTATAGCCACGGATACATGCCAATTTTATAGCATAATAAGTGCCATAAAATAAGGATGCTTGGTCACAGATACTTGGAAAGGTATAGATTCGATCAAAGTATTTAAAGCAGCAGGTCCCGGCTCATGGAAGGTGCTTTTTGCAGGACAGATTTATGGATATACTATATATGTGGTATCGCTTTTTTCTAGCATCAGGTGTCAAAATTCTCCCTGCGAAGCTGAGGTTGGAATGTATTTTTTGGCTGTCCACATATGGGTAAATAATAACGTAAAAGGCAAAAGTTTTAAATATTCATTAAAAATGTCATTAATTACACTTAATATATTTGTAAGTCCTGGAAAAAATAATTTTAAATTCTTTCTTATTTCCCTGATATAGGTAATATATTAAGGGAAGCCTGTTATTAAAAAGACTCTATGGGGCACCTGGGTGGCACAGCGGTTAAGCGTCTGCCTTCGGCTCAGGGTGTGATCCCGGCGTTATGGGATCGAGCCCCACATCAGGCTCCTCCGCTATGAGCCTGCTTCTTCCTCTCTCATTCCCCTGCTTGTGTTCCCTCTCTCGCTGGCTGTCTCTTTCTCTGTCAAATAAATAAATAAAATCTTTAAAAAAATAAAAAATAAATAAAAAGACTCTAACACTGAAGTAGAGGCAAAATGAAAGTCCCCTCAACCTCCCACCTCATATTTACCCCCCTTAAAATTCAAGTTTCTTCTCATGAGGTAGCAAGCACCTCCTCCTAACTTTTAAGATAGCCTTTTTTTTTTTTTTTTTTAGAACAGTTGTAGGTTTACAGCAAAATTGAATGGAAGCTCCAGGAGACACGTTTTTCCCTGGACATTTGCCTGCAAAAGATATTGTCTTAAATATCCGCCTGCCGGCACCTGGCTCTGGTGGTGAAGCATCTGACTCTTGATTTTGGCTCAGGTCATGATCTCAGGGTCCTGAGACGAGCCCTGCAGCAGCTCCACCCTGGGTGCGGAGCCTGCTTAAGATACGTAACTCGTGAATCGTTGAACGCTACATCAAAAACTAATGATGTACTCTATGTTGGCTAATTGAACATAATAACAAAAAAACTGCCCCCCCAAAAGATTCTCTCTCTCTTGCCCTCTGCCCATGGCCCTCATACATGCATGTATTCTCTCTCTCTAAAAAAAAGAGAATCTGCTTGCAATTACATTTTCCACAATTAAATTGTCTTTCTTGGAGGTAGGGGCTGCATTTTTATTTGTCTTTGATTTTTTTTTAAAGATTTTATTTATTTATTTGAGAGAGAGAGGGAGCACAGGCACAAGCAAGGGGTGTGGCAGGCAGAGGGAGAGGGAGAAGCAGGCTCCCCGATGAGCAAGGAGACCGATCTGGGGCTTGATGTGGGGCTTGATCAGGGCTTGATCCTAGGACCCCTGATCATGACCTGAGCCGAAGGCAGAGGCTTAATCAATGGAGCCAGCCAGGCGCCCCTATTTGTTTTGATTTTTAACCATTGCAAGGCCTATTTAGTTGCCAGGTTTTAAAAACCTATTTGTTGAATTTTTTTTCTTTTTTACTGAAGTATAGCTGACACACAATATATTTTTCAATTTTTAAATGAGTGACTAAGACTATTTCAGTCGGGATAGGGTAGATTATATTACATTTCAAGTCCTTGGGACACATCATCTTTGCACTGATCACTTCAAGCATCCAGTTTCCCTCCCTCTTTTGGTTTCACCATCACCAATACGTAGTCGCCACGGTTTGGCAGAAGGAGAAGAGACAGAAGGGATGATGTGTATGGGGTTTTATGGCCGGAAATAGACATAGGGTACTGCACTTTTTTTTTTTTTTGTATTCCATTATTCAGAATATAGTCACGGGATCCTGATAAGTACAAACTGGGCTGAGGAATGTGGTCTTCCTGTGTACCCGGAAAAAGGAGATGGGCTCAGGGCCCTCTAGCTTGTCTATATTAGTCAGAGTTTTAAGGCACTTTAAAGGGAATTTTATCCAGTTTACTCTTTTGGCCCCAAAAATTCCTTTGATAATCCATTTCAAGAAGGGTCAACGTCACTCTGGAAGGCTTTCATGTTGAGGGATGCAAATCTGAAACCTGTAGCCCAGTGGCTGTGAACCATGGACCCTCCTGAGAGTCTAATAGACCCTCTTGGAACAAATGAGCACACAAACAAGATTTCTCCTGAACATTTTCAGGGAGAATCTTGGACCCCTTGAAAGTCATCTGTGTTCTTCCTAAGGAACAATGGACCTAAAATTAGAACTCCTGCTCTAGCAGAGGCAGAGAAAGTCATTCAGGTGAAAAAAAAAAAAAAAAAAAGAGGATAGAAGGCTAAGTACTAGAGCTCCTAAAACATACAGAGTGCGTTGGGACTAGGTCCGATTATACTGACTCTGCCATTAACTCTCTTCATGGTCCTGGGCAAACCATAGAAGTTCTCATAACCATACTAAACAATTGCTTTCCTCTGTAGTTGTGACAACCTGAACTAAAAGCACCACAAGGACAAGGGATCTTTTTACCTTGTTCATGGTTGTATCTCTAGTGATTAGCACATAATTGGATAAATAGTCCATAGGCATTGTTCAATGAATATTTGGCCTATGGCTAAATGGGACCTAAGTTATTTCTATTTGATTCTGTTTCTGATTTTATCTAAAATCAATTTCATGAAAATAAAAAAAATGAAAGTTGGCCAAAAATAATTTTATTCAATTATTCACCTATGAACACTGAGAAAGTTCTCCTTCTACCATTCCACTGAAATTGAGGAACTAGCTCCAGGAAAGGGCATAATCAGGGTACACATATTTAGAAGTGTGCCTTTGGACACACACATGGTTCATAGAACACTGGGCTCAAGGGACAAGAGAGACACAGACTCCCTGAAAGGATTGAAGGGACTTGTCACCCTTCCTCTGCAGTTTCCTGCCCTGAGAAAGGAAGCTGTTTTATAAGTATGTTGTGCAGAAGAGTTAACCATTCACAAATTTAAGTAGAGCCCAACATGGAGCTTGAACTCATGACCCTAAGATCAAGACCTGAGCAGAGATCAAGAGTCAGACACTCAACCAAATGAGCCACCCAGGCACCCCCAGAAGGTCCTTATTATCTGATAAAAACAGATACCAGGCAAATGTTCATGAAATACACCAACATGGGAAATAAAACCAACATTTTCTATTATATTGTAGTGAAGTGTTTGATAGAATCAATCTTGAAAAACAGAACAAAAGCTATGAAATGTTATACAGAATTTTAACTATGTATAAATTCATACATAAAACTAATAAAATTAAATACTGAAAGGGACATAATATTTTCAACATTCCATTATGGTTATTTATGGCTCATTTATGAAGGGTGTTAGTTTCACAAGACCCATTGGAGAACTTCATTGATTTCCTCAAAGGTTTCTCTTAATTTGTGTATCTCAATTCTCTTTGAAGCTCTATTAGGTCATCCTCCATATTGGTTTTCCTTTATTTAATTGCTAGATGGCTATATGTCAGACTCTCAGAGCTCAGTAGATGTATCTGCAGCGGGAACATGTATCTAGCATGACAATTTCCTCCTGTCATCAGCTTTCATTGTGTTTGCATTGTATCTTCAGAGGATAACATGACCAAGTAAACCAAGCTCAGACCTTCAAATACGTTGACTTTTTGGCTGGGCGGGTTAGCTATTCTGCAGCAGAGAGGTATGTTTGAGTGTTCAGAATTTCCTAAGGGGTTATTTCTTTGAATATTTGTTTTTTGTGTTAGACCTTCTATTTCTTAACATAACCACCTCATTTTTGGGATTTGGATCATAAATACAGACCACAGAACCTCTGTGTATATTCCATTTCTCTATTCCTCCAGGCTCAGTGCCTCTTGAATTTGGGAATATTGTAATAGAGTTTTCTTTTCTTGTGGGAGGCTGATGCTCTCGTCATTTCGTCTCCCCACCTTCCCGTTATTACACTCTCCTCAGAGTGCTGCAGGGAGGAATTTTACAAAAATATTAGTCAGCAATTCCACATCACCAGAAAAAGTGCAATTCCTGAAATTTTAGTGCCTCGCCTTCTCAAGCAAGATGTAAAATGGACGGCAATGTTCAAAAAGAGAAATGCAACATCAAGAACAATATTAATATTGGTTCTAAATTTATAGATCGATTCCCGATGTTACACACCGTAGTTTGTACAGAGCGCGTTGGGTTGGTGATTGCCTAGTACAAAGTGCAGAGAGTGATTACTTTTGTTGGTGCAGGGGGCATGGGGAATGCCAAATGTATTAGGTTAGCTTTTGATTTGAAGCGTGTGGCTTGAGTGGAAGCACGCCAGGTATAGTAGCATGCAAGAACCTTCTAAACACCAGGGGCAGTATGCCCAAATCCAAGGAGAGGTGGTAACAGGGGCGGCTTTTCCAGGCAACAGCCCAAGTTCTGAGGGCCTGTATCATCGAGGGCATGGTGGTGGTGAGGAGCAGAAGTGGCTGAAAAGGAAGGCTGTAACTTACGGGCCTTTGTGTCTTGCAGAGGACCTTGACACATTCTCTTGTCAAGTTGCCATATTAGTCTGAGGTTGTTGAGATGGACGGGTGATTTACAATCTAAGTCATAAACAACAATGGTAACTTTTTTTTTTCTGATTTAGTTTCTACTTATAAAAGTGCTAATGACCCACTCTAATCTGTCCTGTCATATTTTTTTGGGGGTCTCCCCCATTATGCAACAATCTCTTACTAAAGTTGAAGAATGTAGTCAGTGAGTATGATCCTATTCCTCCTTTCTATCCTTCTAAAAATCGGCCCCTGGTCCCTCCTTGACAGTTGCACCAGGCATCTCTGTCCTTTTGTAATCTCTGTGTGGCTCCTAGCAATTCCACGTGCTCCGTGATGTTCTCCACCTCTCATCCTCCATGAGCTCCCCCTCCATTCTATGCTTCAAGATCGGCCATGTGTGGATGAGCATTGCTCAGGTTGTGCTGATGGAAGAAGTGCTCTCCAACTCCACCTGGAGTGCTGATACAATCTTTCAAGTCACAATATAGGGATGGCCTGTAGGTTTTAGAGAGACCCAAAGAAATAGCACTTTTCCTGACATAGTATTGTCTCTTAAAATGTCAATGGCTTCACATTGTCCATAGAATATACTCCAAAGTCATTAACAAGGTCTTCCCAGTTCTATGCTGTCTGGTCTTGCCCACTTCTCCTGCTTAATTCATCGCTGCTCTATTTATCTCTCTATTTATCAGGGTCCAGCCACCCTGAACTTCCCTCACTTCCTTGAAGCCACTGTGCTTTTTCTCAATTCTGACATCTGTACTTCCTCTAGTCACTGTAATACTGCTCTCCACATCCTCTGGGTAGCCTGCCACCCCATCTTTGTCACCACTTTACCCAGTGAATTCCTGTTCCTCTTATCCTTTATTTCTAAGTTTAATATTAGCTTCTCAGATAAACCTTGCCTAAGGTTACACACACTGTCAGGTCTTGTAATACATTTGTGGACACTTTATTATTATGCCTCTGTGACACCAGTCTTAATGTATAAATATAATGTTATATAATTATTTGATTTCTTCCGCCATATGGCAGTAAGTTCCAAAAGAACAGGCACTATATCTCTCTCAATTTTAATTTTTACCTGTTTTTTTTTTATTTTTTGAGTGATATTTATTAAAACTTTTATATATTTTATCTCATTTCATCCTCACAACAATTATATGGGGAAGACTGGCTATTTCCATTTTATAGGTAGGAAATCTGAGGCTTAGTGAGTTTAAGTGCACTGTTCCTGATCTCGCAAATAGTGAGTTGTAGACTTGGGGTTCACACTTCGCCAATCTCTGTCCTGGGCTTGCTTCTTAACCATTATAAGCTCATCTAAGACCTTACCTTGACTCATAGTTATATCTCCTCCAACATCTAACTCAGTGCTGGATACCTAGGAGTTGCTTGATAAATATATTTCAAATGGATAAATAGAATCATGGTCTGATATAGAGATAAAGTTTGCTCTAACCACGTGGCGTTGCTTCTGTCTGTCGATCTCATTTCTCAAATTCCATCTCTCAATTTCATTGTTTGCAGAAGGGCATGTTTTATTAAGTGGTACTCAACATGGTTCAGAGCTAAAATTCTAGTCTTCATTACTTTCATTATTACTATTGTCATTATAGACCACAAATAATTCCTGAGCATCTATTGTGTGCAGACAATTCTATAGGTTACTCTTTCTGCTGAATTCTGTTTTATCTCAAATGCACAAAAGAAACTCATAAAGAAAATGGACTTTACAGGTTAATTGGACCAATTATATTCATGGGAAATGATCTCGCCCTTCTTCATTCCAGAAAGATAACTGAGCACCATAATTGTTCACTTGGCACCAGAAGAGCACGTGAAGATCCGATCTGCTTTTAGTGGCATATCCCAAAGGGAAGCTCAGGCTTATATTTTCTCCCGGCACCATTGGAAGGAGGATTCCCGTGGAGTGAATAGAAGGCCCCCCTTTTTTTCCTAAGGTAAAGTGAAAAATTGTGGACTTCAGTTGAAATTCAAATGAAGTTATTATTTATGTTCATGAAGTAAGTATTGTGTTTAACCAGAGGAATCCTCAGTATATCACTATATGGACAACCCCCCTTATAATTCTTAATATAATCAAACCATAACATAGTTTGACTGTGAAATACAGTAAGGTTTTCTTCCTTATTAACGTATGTGATGGAAAAAGCTGAAATGTCTCCAAATGTCTTGTGTTCGGTTCCTATCTCTTTCAGTGAAATAGGCAATTAGATGTGTCATGATGGATGTTTTCATTCTCACCAACCCTCTGTAGCTCTATGTAGTTGTGTGTGGTCTACTGTTGTCTCTCCTTGTATTTTGCAGGAAACTTATTAGCCCTTAAAGTAGGTCAAACTATAGAAATATTAACGTGAGTCAACATTTTCATGACCTTAAAACATTTCTTTTTCTATGTTAGGAAGTGCATGGAATAGGAGCTCTTTAAGAGAAAGAATACAATTGTATCTATCATCTATCATCTATCTATCTATCATCTATCTATCTGTCATGTATCTATCATCTATCATATATCTCTATTATCTATCATTGATCTATCATCTATCATCATCTATCTCATCTATCATCTATCTAATCTCTATCTATCATCTATCATCTATATCTCTACCTCTATTTATATGTAATCTATCTATATCTATTTCTCTCTATATCTATCTATACTTATATCTCTATTCATCTCTCTCTATTTTTTTCACTTTTTTAAATATCTGAGATTTTTTTTAAAGATTTATTTATTTATTTCTTAGAGACAGCCAGCGAGAGAGGGAACACAAGCAGGGGGAGTGGGAGAGGAAGAAGCAGGCGTCTAGTGGAGGAGCCTGATGTGGGGCTCGATCCCAGAACGCCAGGATCACGCCCTGAGCCGAAGGCAGATGCTTAACACCCAGGCGCCCCTAAATACCTGAGATTTTTATACAGAAATACAGATATAGATATGACGGCAGGTGCATGTGGCCTGGAGAGGACTGAGTGCTCAGAGCTCAGTTCCTTGTAGATGACCACTCTCAGAAGCATCTACCTCTTAGAAAGGTCTCCCTATAAGGAGGTGTTTGAAAGATGGGGAGGAGAGATGTTTTACGGGGAGAAGTTTCTGAGCATCCCGTGACTCTAATAAGGCATGCAGCCAGCTTTGAGTCTACGAATGAATGGCAAATAAAAGTAGCCCCAAAAAGCTCTTTTTTTGTGTGTCTCCATACGTAAGAATACTATTCAATATATTTTGCATTGTATTTCACTCGTTCTTTTCACAAGGATTCTTAGAAGAAATAATTTCAAAGTTGGTAATAAGAATAGTAATGTTTTGCTCAAATTCTCGGCTGATTTACTTGTCTTTTGGAATGCTACTAATTGTATAAATGGTGAAAAGTTTTGAGGGATGTTTGTGGTCTGCACAGAGCAGTGGATAGGAATTGCTTGTAAGCAACATGTTTTATTCTTGCCTCTATTTTACGTCCTGGTCTGGCATTTCCTTTTCACATTTTCTTATTTAAGTTATTTACCTGTGTCTTATGTCTCACCTTAGACACCTTCAACCCTTTGTTAATTTGTAGAAGTATTGACATACAGATTCACATATGTACACATTGACATGTCTGTTTATTTTCTATTTTAATAACTGAAGAAGCAAACAGGAAAGATTGAGGAAGAAATGTCTCTTGCAATGTTCATTCCCAATATAATTCTGCAGTCAAGTCCAGCAATTTCCCAGCTTGTGTAAAAGCCTCATATCGAAGAAGGGGAGGCTTCTGGATGGCCACATGTGAAACTCTAAGGAGTCATAGCCTAGGTACAGTTGGAAGTCCTTGGGAGGTAAAGCAAATATATCTGAAGACACATTACCGAGGTGAAGAAATTGTGAAGTCATAGAGAATGCAGTCCACACTTTTAACTTCCAGTTTTCAAAGTGCTTACTCACATCTGTGATCTCTTGAAGCCCACTGAACTAAGGAAAGTAGGTGAGACAATAGTTTTAAGTCCATCACATAGCATCTGAGCAAAATTAAGTTTTTTTCCCCTCAAGCATAACAGATTTTTATTTTTTATTTTTTAAAAGATTTTATTTATTTATTTGAGAGAGAGAGAGAGAGTGAGAGAGAGAACATGAGCCATGGGGGAGAGGGAGAAGCAGGCTCCCTGCTGAGCAGGGAGCCCAATGGAGTGTTGATTCCAGGACCCTGGGATCATGACCTGAGCTGAAGGCAGACATTTAACCAACTGAGCCACCCAGGCGTCCCTCAAGCATAAAAGATTTTTAAAGCCTTGGATCTAAAGCAGAAATATTAGTTCAGAACCCTAACAGTGATAAGTTCGCTCTTTTTTCATTGTGCTGTGCTAGAGTAGTAGGCATCCTGGGGTTTTAACACAGACAAACGGAGATGGTGCTTCCCACTTTGCTAGTAACACACCTGGCTCCTGTGTCTGCCTCGGAAGGAGAGAAGACTGTCAGAGGTTGAATTCCACAACTTCCTGTATTAACAAATCATCATCAGCTTGGTGGCACAAAACAACACAAATTGATTTTCTCACAGTTCTGGAGGTCAGAAGTCCAAACTCAATATCACTGGGCCAAACTCAAGGTGTTGACAGGGCTACTCTCCACCCAGACGCTCCATTGGAGAAGTCAGTCTTTGCTCCGCAGGCCTGGTGGTGCTGGCAGTCCCTTGGTTCTATCACTCCAGTCTCCGCTTCTATGGCCACATTGCCCCTCCTCCTAAAATAAGCAGACAAGCAGAGATTGGTGGTATTGTCAGCTTCCGCAAGCTATGGAGCACAAGAGATTGCAACCCCAAGGAACAAGAAGAGGTAATAAACTATTCTTCCTTAGAGACTTCAGAGAGAGCACGGTTCTACGGATGCCTTGATTTTGGACATTTAGCCCTCAGTCTGTAGTCAAATCTCCCTCTGCCTCCTTCCTATAAAGGTATTTGTGATGGCATTAAGGGCCCACTCTGATAATCTCCCCAACTCAAGATTCTTAATTTTGAACTTCATGAGTCTTTTCTCATATAAAGTAATATTCTCAGGTTCCAAGAACTAGAACCTGGATATCTTTGCAGGCCATATTCAGCTTACTGTATTGCTCCAAACCACTCCGTATGGCCAGTTTGGTATTTTGTTTTGTTTTAACTCTTTACAGGAAATTCAGCCACATCATGAACACAATTATCCATTGGTTAACATTTTGCTTCCTTTTGGCATCCATTCGAGCGCCATACAGGTAGCAATGGCTCCCATTCCTATTATCAAAGGAAAACTATTATTCAAGTCACACAGTTTTTACTTTATGCATAGCTGTGTTCTTGGTTTTGTGGATAAAAAATTGAATAAAATGTAATTATTGCTTTCAAAGAAATTATAGTACATGCATTTCCAAGGGTATTCCAAAATATGATTAGAACAATACAAGTGTGCTTCTTCGTGTAATTCTCTAGTAAAGACAAAAGGAGTCAATGACCAGCAGAGAACCCAGAGCACTCCTTCAAGCTTCCTTTTTCATATCTTTCACAAGGTGCTCCTGCAAGTGCAAAGAGAAAAGATAAACAACTCCATCACCCTCTCCGGAAAAGGAGGAAAAATTAGTTGAAAAATATATGGTGACAGGGAATAAAAGGTAGAGCATAGTGAGTATTGTAAGTGGTATTTTAATAGTGTTGTATGGTGACAGATGGTAGCTACATTGGTGGTGAGGACAGCATTCTGTATAAACTTGTTGAATCACTGTGTTGCACACCCGAAAATAATGTAACATTGTGTGTCAGCCATACTCAAAGACAAAAAATATGGTGACACACACAATGTCATGTGCATGATAACTGATCTCCCACAACATAGAACTGACTTCTCAGTTGTCTGAAAAGAGTGGTATCCACTATGGCATGAACCTGTTTCACAATGAACAACATACATGTGTCAGTTGGGTATTTCCATGATCTAACATGGCAAATGATAGGGGAAGTTGAGATACTGATATACTGACATATTTATTAATCTTTTCACAGAAAAGGACCATAGAAATCCAACATTGATGGATGAGAAAAATTTCACCAAAGTGAAAGAGTTTATACTTTTAGGGTTTACAGCAGACTTGTGGTTACAGAGAGTACTCTTTGTCATTTTCCTCATCGTCTATGTTGCCAGTCTCTCAGGGAACATCACCCTGATTTCTCTGATCTGTGCTGATTCTCGGCTCCACACAGCCATGTACTTCTTCATTGGGAATCTTTCATTCCTGGATCTCTGGTACTCTTCTGTCTATGCTCCCCAAATTCTTATAACCTGCATCTCAGAAGACAAAAGCATCTCCTTTGCTGGCTGCCTAGCTCAGTTCTTCTTCTCCGCTGGGCTGGCATACAGTGAATGTTACCTGTTGGCCTCCATGGCTTATGACCGCTATGTGGCCATCTCCAACCCTCTGCTTTATTCGCAGGCAATGTCCTCAAGGTTATGTGCAAGTCTCGTTGCAGCTTCATACCTTGGTGGCTTTCTTAACTCAACCATCATTACCAGCGAGACATTTACCTTGAGCTTCTGTGGGAGCAATGTCATTGACGACTACTTCTGTGATCTGCCCCCCCTTGTCAAGCTGGCCTGTGATGTGAAGGAGAGCTACCAGGCTGTGCTCTATTTCATACTGGCCTCCAATGTCATTGCTCCCACTGTGCTCATCCTTGCCTCCTACCTCTTCATCATTGCTGCCATCTTGAAGATCCGCTCCACCCAAGGCCGCCTCAAGGCTGTCTCCACCTGTGGCTCTCACCTGACGGCTGTCACCTTGTACTACGGCTCTATTCTCTTCATTTACTCCCGACCAAGTACCAGCTATGCCCTGGAAAGGGATAAAGTGGTGTCGGTGTTCTATACTGTGGTGATACCATTGTTGAATCCCTTGATCTATAGCTTAAGAAATAAAGATGTTAAAGATGCTCTGAAGAAAATGTTAGACAGGGCACCATTTTTTAAATGAAAATACTTGGGAGACATGACTGTATCTTTTTTCTAGGTTATTTCCATATCATCATTATTAGCCTAGACTCTCAGAAATAACAAAAATAAGCAAAAAAATAAAATCCTGGATAATGTGGAAACACTTGACAGCAATTGTTTTTTAAGTTGGCACTAATGTATTTGAATATGTGCTTAAAGTAAATAAGGTGGGTATATTTGGGAAAACTGCTATGTCTGCCACCTGGGAACAGTCTAAAATTCCCGGGATTCTGAGAAGGGTGAGCGAGAGCAGTTTTCATTTTGTTTTGTTTGCCGTGATACAAAGATTTTTGTTGGGAACAGATACAGGAAATCACCAATATCTCAGAGTCACAGTGAGCTTTCAGTGGAGTATTTCCTCAACAATTAGAATGATCAAGGGCTAAAGAACAGCAGTGGTATGAAGACAAAAATAGAGATGTAGATAGATATAGATAGAGAGACAGAGAGACAGATTCAAAAAGCTTTTATACCCATGAGAAGATTCATTGTGCAAATCTGTACTGGGTGAAGCAATAAACAGCCATTAAAGTCCTATGAATGTTTGTGTTTCTTTGCTTGTTCAGCTTTATGTATGAATTCATGACAACTTGGAGAATAGCTCATCATAATGTCTCTCATTTCCTAATTTTAAGTCTTTTTACATATAAAACATGAAGCTGTACCCACACAAAAAAGCTCTAGTGTTGGTAACCAAGCCTATTCACTTGCTAGTGTTGTCATAACGAAATACAAGACTGGGTGGCTGAAACAACAGAAATTTGTTTTCTCACAGTTCTGGAGGCTGAAAGGCCAAGATCAAGGTGCTGTTAAGGTTGATTTGTTCTGAGGCCTCTTTCCTTTGCTTGTAGGCGGCCACACTCTTGCTTTCTCCTCACACGATCTTTTCTGTGCACAAGTAAACCTGGTACCTCCTTGGGAGTCTAAATTTCCATTTCTTCTTTTTATGAAGACTTGGATCAGATTGGATTAGGGCTCACCCTAACCATCTCATTTTAACTTAATCACTTTAAAAAAATATATTTATTTATTTATTTATTTATTTTAGAGAGAAAGAGAGAGACAGCATGATTGGGAGGGAGCAGATGGTGAGAGAGAGAATCTCAAGCAGATGCCATGCTGATCACAGAGCCCAAGAGGCTTTATCCCCAGGGTCCCAAGTTCATGACCTGAGCTGAAACCAAGAGTTGGACCCTTAGCCTACTGAGCCACCCAGGTGCCCCTTAACTTAATCACTTCTATAGAGGCCCTATTTCCAAACACACATTCTGAGTCACTATTAGTCAACATATGAATTTTAGAGGGCTGCCATTCAATCCATAATATCAGGCATTAATAGGAGTTTCCTGATGAATGAGACAGGGAAACGGAGCCTGGAAGCACAGTGTAGACAAGGAAGCGTAGAAGATCTGGCAGTAAAAAAAAATTATGGACCACAAATGATGCACTCTAGAAAAGTTTAATTAGAACAATTTGGAGAGTTTCTATTATCAGACGCATTTATGATTCTATTGTGACTTAATGGTATGAGAGTGAGATTTTAGTAAAATATTTTTTATCTCATCATAGCCTAATTAACATGCCATCCTCATACTCTAAATGAACTCTAATTGATTCTTTAGAGACTGAGGTGTATATTTCTGGGCTGTTCTGTGGAAGAGGTCTCAAAGGTCTGTTGAGAAAATACATATACCGAGTCCAGCAAAGCATGACAAAATATCAGAGGAAAGGGAAATGCCTGTCACTTCCAGCATCTGTCTTTCTTGGCCAAGGGTAAGCAACTGGAACCAGGGGTAGTTAAGTGGTTTTGCCTCAGCTCAATTAGAAGGGGGATCCAGAGTCAGGCATGGCTCTCAAAGGATCGCTGTTATGCCAAATACACACACACACACACACACACACACACACACACACACACACACACAGATGCACAGTCTTCTAAATAGGAGTCCACTAACGAGGTGCCTAACTTTCATCTAGAATTTGAAATCCAGTCTGGTCATGTACTCACTAATACAGTGGGGCAAACAAAAGGAGAATATGGTTGACATACTTTTGGACTATAGTGGTACTGGTGCTCTGTGCTGTCCAAGCTACTGTGTGTGATATTTTCATTTCTTGCTACTAGTTTTCAGGTGTTAGAGGCACACATTCTTGCCCTAAATGTTTAGTGCTCCAGTGGAGGGAGCAGGAAACCGGAGAACACACATCTTGAGAAACCATTCTACCTGCGATGTTTTAGCACGATTGGCTCAGACTTTTTCTGTGTCTTTTATTTCACATCCACACTTTCATTGCAATTTATTTCAAATTCAAGATGGATTTTAGGACATCCTGATGGTTATGAGTGTGATTTTTTAATAATCTTTAACAATCTCCCTTCTAAAGTGATACAGTACGCTTAGTCAGGAAAGTCCAGTTGAGGGTAAATTTGTCCTAAGTAGTTTGTATTAGGTTAGAAGTAGACAGTATTTTGGGGGAAAACAGCTTCAAGATAGAAAGATGTATCTATATACTCATTTACTCATTCTAGAAATATTTATTAAGTGCTAATTAGTTGCTGGGAACAGTTCTATATATGTTGGGTACAGCAGTAAACAGAACAGAAAAATTGTACTGACCTGTGTCATTGCATGTTGATGGGGAAACATGGACAATAAACCATATTTAGGAGTTAGAAGATGACAGTACATCTTGGGGAAAATAGAGCAGAGTCTGGGTTCACACCTCATCTCCTGCAAATCCCATTCAAATGTCATTTTCTGACACAGGCCCATTCTCATCACTCTATTTCAAATCCCATGCCCTCTTCCCACTAGCAATCCCCATCCTCTTGTTTTGCTCAAACTCTGCTCTATTTTCCCCAAGACAATTTGTGTTGGTGTAAAGGCCAAAATCCTCCATTTGGCTTCCAATAGGCTTTGTGCACTGATCGCTCTTGTGGTTCACCTACTGTTTCCTCTCTGCACCCCATCTTTACTTAACCTCTCTCAACTCTTTGAGCTCACCAGACTCTCTCTCCTGTGAAGGCTCTGATATATGTTCTTTTTTCTCATCGAACTGCTCTCCTTTCCTCCTCACCCTTACACTGGGCTAGCATTGGGCTCATTTCTGTCTCTTTTCAATATCTCTTCTTCTGTGAAGACTTTGAGCCGTAGACCAAAAAATTATTACTTTTTTTTCAGTTATTTGCCTCTCTAGAGGGCAGGAGTAGAAGAGTAGTAATAGGCACTGTCAGATATTTTCATTGTTCCCTCAAGTTATATAGTATTAAAGATATACTTAATAAGGCACAGGTATTTTTCATTGTATAGATAAATGATAACACAGCAGAGGAGGTTCATAGTAACTATTGGGATAATGGCTATCACCCACTGGTTTATACATTATCAATATAATGCCCATAAATCCCTGCTGAGATAACTATTACTTGAGCTTGAGCAAATTGAGAAAAAAATATAGTGTACAAATGAACACCAGCATAGCACAATAAATGTGAAGCTCTTGGGATGTGAAATTATTAAGGGGAAATCAATTGTGTGAGTAATTTAGTTTGACTGAAGTCCTAAATAGGTGAAGGCAAGTAGTAAGAGAGAGTCGTAAAGGTAAGTTAAAGCCCACTTATGGAAGGGGGTGTAGGACTAAAACATCTGTGCTTTGTGTGCCGATGAGACCGAGATCCATTATATGGTTAATACTTGGAGGAATGAGTGATCTTCAGGATTCCAAGCTGTATCTACCACAGTGTCACCGATCAAGTCATGTCCTCTCCGAGCATCATCAGCTACATTTGAAAGATAAGGACACCTAATATTTAAAGATTAAGATACCTCCCTTCCTAACAGGCAGACCAGTAGACTTTGGGGTAGAAAATTGACGTTTACAGTCCAGTTACACACTGATTCTGGCTTAGCTCAGAGGAGCATGTTCTGAACATGGACGTAAATCACAATCCTCTCTTAGTTTTAGCTTTTTCCCACTACCTTTTTAACGAAGGGACAGTCAGCTGGTATCAGCCCCAATTCCATATGTTTTGAATTAGATTCCTCCTTTTAGCTTCTCCCTCAGAGTTTTAGAGCTTCAAGATAATTTGGAAGGATTCCTGACTTCTCAATCATCAACACCAAAAATTGTGCTCCTCCTAATATTCAGCTTTTGCTATTTCCAAAACTAGCTCACCTATGTGTGTGAATCTCCTTGATCAACAAGAGAAAGTGGGGGGAAATGTTCTTAAAAAAGGCTTTTTTAAAGATCTTTTTAAGTAAAGAAATTCTGGTTGTCAGATGATTATATATTGCCTTAACCAGGAGAGCAAGAGAAAAACAATTTACTTATAAAAGACATAAATGGCTTAACAGTTGAGAGCACAGAGTCTTGACAAAGAAAATTCCATTTTTAAATACCAGCTCTGCTCTTGATCCGTTCTGTGACTTTGGAATTTTTTCTTAAACTCCATGAGAATCATAATAGTTCCTACTTCATGAAGTTATAGAAAGGATTAAGTGGTTCAAGATTAGTATTTAGAATATTAACTGGCACATAGTATTATATTATATATTTTATCATATCATATATCATCATATCATATCTAATGCAAATGTTGTATTGATAGTTACAGGAGTGTTACAGTATGTTGGTATTGTATAATAATGAGCACAATGCCTGACACATAAATTCTCAATAATGCATGAAGGATACTAAAATTTTTTGAGCGCTTACTATGATTTAACATTGGGTTGGATATTTTCATGCGTGTCTTCTTCACTCAGTCAAACAACCTGTTGGGGGCTTCTTTTTTCTTTTCTGGTGGACTAGGGGACTTTCCCTGCATTAAACAATTAATAAGCGAAAGCCCTAATTTCACAATCAGATTCTAACACTAATTCCTATGGTCTACCCAAGTCACAGACTGAAGTTTTATCATTCTAGGTAATCATGGATGAAAGTCCATCAATGTCCTAATAATTACCGACTTAACTTATGCCTTTGTTTATTTATTTCAATAGAAAAATCACAAAATGATTTTTTTCCCCCTCCAAGTCCTTACCAGGCTTTCTTCTCTGTGGACATGGAAGTAGGAAATCGTACCATTCTCACTGAATTCATCTTGGTGGGCTTCTCAGCAAACCCACGGTGGCAGCTGATTCTATTTGGAATTTTTCTGGCTCTCTATTTGATGACTTTGTCAGGGAACATGACCCTGGTTATCCTAATCCGAACTGATTCCCGTCTGCACACGCCTATGTACTTTTTCATCGGCAATCTGTCCTTTTTGGATTTTTGGTACACTTCAGTGTATACTCCCAAAATCTTGGCTAATTGTGTCTCAGAAGATAAACGTATTTCCTTGGCTGGATGTGGAGCCCAGTTGTTCTTTTCCTGTGTTGTAGCCTATACTGAGTGCTATCTCCTAGCAGCCATGGCGTATGACCGGTATGCGGCAATCTGTAACCCATTACTTTATTCAAGTACTATGTCCAGTTCTCTCTGTACTGGGCTCGTTGCTGGCTCCTACTTAGGAGGGCTTTTGAATGCCATCGCCCATACTGCCAACACTTTCCGCTTGAGTTTCTGTGGTCAAAATATCATTGACCACTTCTTCTGTGATGCACCGCCATTGGTAAAAATGTCTTGTACAGATACCCACGTCTATGAAAAAGTCCTCCTGGGTGTGGTGGGCTTCACAGTCCTCTCCAGCATTCTTGCCATCCTGATTTCCTATTGCAACATCCTTCTGGCTATCCTGAGGATCCGCTCAGCCTCGGGAAGGCGCAAGGCCTTCTCTACCTGTGCTTCACACCTCATCTCGGTCATGCTCTTCTATGGATCCCTGCTCTTCATGTATTCAAGGCCAAGTTCCACCTACTCCTTAGAGAGAGACAAAGTGGCTGCTCTGTTCTACACCGTGGTCAATCCACTGCTCAACCCTCTCATCTATAGCCTGAGAAACAAAGATGTCAAAGAGGCCTTCTGGAAAGCAACACAAACCATAAGGTCACAGAGATGAAGGTTATCTTGTTACAGAATGTTCTTAATTTTCCAAATTATTGGCTTATATGTATGTTGGTAATCATTGCAATTTTCCAGTAAATACAAGTCATACTTAAAACAACGACACATTGAGAAAACCACTCTATTATTATTTTGTGATTAAATTATTGTAAACCTATTAATTTTGGGTTGTTTGATGTTTCACAATATTGTATTTTACTTTTTTGTAGTGCTAGATTTATATAACACTTATCCCCTTGATTATCTTTGGGGGATCTTGGAAAGAGAAAAGAAATTGGATAGTTTTTGTGGATGCAGTTTGTCTTTGAACCTTGGCAAGCAAATTTGTGTGGGGAAAAGATCTACAACAGTTAAACTGCTGGAAATTTACTCAAGATTTTACAAATATTTATTTTTAGTAATGCGTTCTCTCCATACTTCTTTGTAAGGTTCTAAGTGAGTATACAGAAAATATCTTTGTAAACCTTGTGCCTTCAACATCAATTTAATATTAGGAATATGTTTCAGAGTTGTTTAGAATAAACAGCCAAAATACCTTTCTAAACCCATGGAGAGATATGTGTCTCTGGAATTGTATATCACTTCAGAAGAGTGCTCTCTCCCTGGAGAGTAGAATGCGTGTTCTGCTTTACACTCACTCGCTTTGTACCACCACATATTCTCTGCGAAGGAAAAGATCAAGACCAAGTGGAACAAACCGTAACAAATAAACCGACTAACAAAAACCCCACCCTATTCTAGACCCACTACTTTTTTTTTCCCCACCAGAAGATTTTAAACATAAAGAAACTTACAGCTCAATATTTAGTACATGACAGATTTGGTCGATATTTTTTTCAATACTCCTTACAACCACAGTGAAAATTAAGGATTATTAGTCACATGTGACAAATGAGTAGCTTGTGCCTCACCAGTTAGGATTTTATTATTGAAAGACTATTGCTATTGCTGTAATGGGCACAGTTATAAAAGGCATTTATTTGCTCATTTGTTTATTTTTAAAGATTTTATTATTTATTATTTGAGAGAGAGAGAGAGATTGAGAAAACAAGTGGGAGGAGGGGCAGCAGGGAGTCTGATGTAGGACTCGATCCCAGGACCCTGGGATCATAACCTGAAGCAAAGGCAGAAGTTTAACCAACTGAGCCACCCAGGCACCCTATAAAATGCATTTAAATTTTAGAACAAGTAGGTGGAGTCACTTCAGCATTTCCGTTAGCTCCGACACTTCTGATCTTTCTTTTCCTCTGTGTTCATCAAATCACACCTCACGGCCTTCTCTTTTCATTACAATATTCTTAACATTTTAAAATTATTTTTTATAAAGTTGTTTATTAATTTTATTTGAGAGAGACAGGTAGAAAGAGAGAGAGAGAGAAAGAGGAGGTGGAGGGCCAGAGGGAGAGGGAGAGAATCTCAAGCAGACTCCCCGCTGAGCACAGAGCCCACCTTGGGGCTTGATCTCATGACCCTGAAATTATGACCTGAGTCAAAACCAAGAGCCAGATGCTTAACTGACTGAGCCACCCAGGCATCCCAACATTTTTTTATTCTTCTATTACAGAAGTTCTGTAAGTACTGTATGAGAAGGATTTGAGGTGAATTATACAAGTCTCCAGAATTTCTTCACATTCCCATAAAGCTCAGGATGTAGGGAAAAAAAAAAGAAACAGGTCAATCTTAGGGGAGATTGCAAAGTAAAATTTAATCTGTTGGGATCTTAGAAGCAATATATATACACTTCTATTTTGCATTAAACCCTAATGCTGCTTTTTAAAACTATATTAAATTGAACCAATATTTTATAATATAGATTATAGTCTGATCACTAAAGCAAATCAAACTAATATAAAAAAAAACTTTTTTCACTGGATTTCTTAGGCTAGAAAAAAAGATGTGTTGTTTAAAAAAGCCAGCTCCCCAAGCTTCTTCTGAAGCAGTCCATTCTCCCTGAGCACTGATTTAAGAAATGTATGTCAACTCAGACTTCCGATTGTGTTAACCAGACAAGTTTTTTCAGGGCTTCTTTCACATCCTTATTCCTCAGGCTATAAATCATGGGGTTCAACATGGGGAATAGCACAGTATAAAATGTTGATACCATTTTATCCCTCTCAAGGGAATAGCTGGAACTTGGGCGAGAGTAGACGTAGAGAATGGAGCCATAGTACAAGGTGACTGAGACCAGGTGGGAGGAGCAGGTGGAGAAGGCCTTCCGGCGACCCTGGGTGGAGCGGATCCTCAAGATGGCAGCGATGATAAACAGGTAGGAAGCAAGGATGAGCACTGTGGGGGTGATGACATTGGAGGCCAGGAGGAAGTAGAGCACAGCCTGGTAGCTCTCTTTCACATCACAGGCCAACTTCACCAGTGGTGGGACATCACAGAAAAAGTCGTCGATGATATTGTCACCACAAAAATCCAGTGTGAATGTGTTGCTGGTGAGTATTATTGCATTGACAAAACCTCCAGTGTAGGAATATATAACCAAACAGATGCATAATCTCCTTGACATAACCTGAGCATAAAGCAGGGGGTTGGAAATGGCCGCATAGCGGTCATAAGCCATGGCGGCCAACAGGTAACACTCACTGTATGCCAGCCCAGCAGAGAAGAAGAACTGACACAAACAGCCAGCAAAGGAGATGCTTTTGTCTTCAGAGATGCAGGTCACCAGGATCTTTGGGGTGTAGACAGAGGAATACCAGAGATCCAGAAAAGAGAGATTCCCAATGAAGAAATACATGGGTGTGTGTAGCCGGGAGTCATTACAGATCAATACTATGAGGGTGGTATTTCCTACCACAGTCAGAGAATACACACCAAGGAATACCACAAACAGGACCAACTGCATCACTGGGTCTGTTGTGAAGCCCACCAGGATGAACTCAGTCACCGTATGATTGCTTCTCTCCATGGTTTAAAGAGACCTCATCTACAAATGAAAGAGTGAAGAGTTTAATTCTCTCAACCCATACTTTGGGAGAGCAATCTCTGTGATAAGACTGTGAAATACAGTCAAGGCTATAAATTGTTAGGGCAAGGAAGATCAGAGCAGGAATCTTACCTGACTATGGCAGGCCATGGGAGTGTCAACATATTCATTTCAATGAAATGCATTTAATAATAGGAAAGCTTGAGTGTTCTTGGGGGCTTATTCATTTTTTAAGAAAATATTTCTTGTGCCCCAGGTGCCCTCTAGGCATTGGGATACAGCAGTGAGGACAATAAGGCTGACCTTTATTCTACGGAGGCTTTATTTAGAAGGGAGACTATATAATAAATAAATCAATACATGTCAAAATATTTTCAGTTAATATCAGAGATATTAAGAAAAGAAAAATAGATGGTAGGGTGAAAATGAACTGCGAGAAGAGCTAATTAAACTTAGACACTGAGAGGAAAAAGTTGTTTCTTATTTCCCAGCTATATATGGACAAGTTGTTCAAAGTCCACGAGAGATGGGAAAGTCCCTGTGGTTTAGAAGGTGGTGACATTTGAAAGGTGGCAAGATATGTCACCCCCAAATATGCCTTTCTGGCATATTTTTCTCTTTCATTAGTGTAGCTTGTATCATTACTTTTTTTTATTGCCAAATAATATTCCTTTCTATGGATACACCGTATTTTGTTTACCTATTCATCAATTGATATATGTTTTATTGTTTTTACTTTTTGCCAATTATGAACAGTGCTGTTACGAACATCCTTATACAAGTTTTGTATAGACATATGTTTTCATTTATCTTGGGTAGATACCTAGGAGTAGAATTGCTGAGTCACATGGTGCATCCATATTTAATATCCTGGGAAATTACCAAACTGTCTTCCAAATGAATCCTGCCATTTTTCAATCACATCGGCAAAGTACGTGGGTTCCAATTTTTCCTCATCTGATACAAGTTATCATCTTTTTGATTTTAGCAATCCTATTGGGTGTGAAGTGGTATAATACTGTGGTTTTGATTTACATTTTCTTTTTTTTTAAAGGTTTATTTATTTATTTGAGGGGGGTAGGGAGGGTCAGAGGGAGAATGAGAGAGAGAATCTCAATCAGACTTCCTGGTGAGCATGGAGCTGAATGTGGGGCTTGCTTATATAGTCTGAGATCCTGACCTAAGCCAAAATCAGGAGCCAGATGCTTAGTTGACTCAGGCACCAGGCACTCCTTGATTTACATTTTCTTAATGACTAGTGATATTAAGTGTCTTTTCAAGTGCTTATTGACTATCTTCTTTGGAGAAATATATATCAAAATCTTTCGCTCATCATTTTATTAGTTTTTTTGTCTTTTCATTGTTGAACTGTAACACTTCTTATATATTTTGGATACAAGTCTTTTATCAGATATATGATATGCAAATATATTCTCCCATTCTCTGTGTTTTTTACATTCTTGATGATCTCCTTTGATGTACAATAGTTTTTAAGCTAGATAAAGTCCAATTTATCTCTTTCTTCTTGCTTGCTCTTGGTGTCTTATTTAAGAAACGGTTGCCTAACCCAAGTTCACAACAGTTTTCTCTGTTTTATCCAAGTGTTTGAGTTTTAGTTCTTACTAATGATGGTTAATGATCCATTTTGAATTAATTTTTATATATGGTATGAGGTGGGGGTTCAATTTCATTCTTTTGAGTGTGAATATCTAGTCCCAACAGCATTTTGTTGGAAAGACTATATTATTCCCACTGAATTGTCTTGGCATCCTTGTCAAAAAATCAAGTCACCATTGTTTGTTTCTTATTGCCCTTGTAACAAATTACTTCACATGTAATGGCTTTAAACATCACAAATATATTATCTTACAGTTTTGTAGATTAGAAAGAAGTCCAACATGGGTCCAGCTGTGCTGAAATCAAGACGTTGGCAGGGCTGTGTTCCTTTTGGAAGCGCTAAGGGAGGATCCATTTCCTTACCTCTCCTAGCTTCTAGAGGTTGCTCACATTCCTTGGTTCATGGTCCCTCTTCTTCATCTTCAAAGTCAGCACCACTGTATCTCTGTAGCCACATCTTCCTTTGGCTCTCAACTCTTTTGCCTCTCTTTTCACCTTTAAGGACTCTTGTGATTTTATTCAGCCTAGATGATAATCCAGGACAACCTATTTTTTAATTAATTAATTAATCACAAGATTTAATGTACATTGATTCCTAATATGTGGAACATATAAAGATTTTATACTGAATAAATGATATTCATTAAGCCAAAGGAAAAGGAAGAATTTATGTCAAGGTTTTTTTCCTTTTTTTTTTTTAAACAGCATTATCTTGAAATACAAATGTGGATTCTCATCACTGAAAAATCTTTGAAGTTTTTTTTCTTTTTAGTTGCATTTCTTTTCTTTTTTGTCTCTACTCTCTACTGGTAAACACTGTCTAAATCCATCCATATGCAACCATTTCCACATCTTCATTCATGAAACAAATTGTGATCAGGTGCTCTTGTGAAATAGAGCATGACTTTATACATACAGAAACTTGTACATTACCCTCTTTTTTTTGTTTTGTTTTTGGTATTTTATCTGTTTTTGGAGGCGGGAAGATGTGGCCCTAGTGAAAAAATATATAAGATAAAAATAAAAAATTATTTAAATCTACCATTGCTTTATAGTTAACACATCATAAAAAAGAAACTAAAAATTTCGTACAAAAAAGAAAAGAAACAAAAAAAATGAGCGTATGTTTAATGTATAATTTCTATACCCATCACAGCCAATAGGCAGTAAACACTTTTTAACGATTATAGGAATTGTGAAGAACTGTCATTTGGAAGGTCAAACGATAAATAGCAGACATGATGGTAGTGGGGGGACTATCAGGACAATTTATTTTATAAGTGACTTTTTATTTTATTTTGAAGTAAACTCTACCCCCAGTGTGGGGCTTGAACTCATGACCCTGAGATCAAGAGTTGCATGCTCTACTGACTGAGCCAGCCAGTACAATCTATTTTAAAGTCAGGTGATTAGCAACCTTAATTTCCACTTCCCACGTATTCTTTTTTTTATAATAATTTTTTTTTATCATATTATGTTAGTCACCATACAGCACATCCCTAGTTTTTGATGTAAAGTTCCCATGTATTCTAACATCTTCATAGATTCCAGGGATTGGAACATGGGCATTTTTGGGAGATGTTACCCTACCTACCAAACTGTAAGTGTAAGGATTTATTTCTGGGTTCTCCATTCCATTCCACTGATCTTTATGTCCAACTTTATGCCAGTAGTTCACTGTCTTAATTACCGTAACCGTGTTAAGTTTTGAAATTGTCCTTTGGTCTTCTCTTTAAAATACTTCTTATCTTCCTTTAGCCTCCCCATATATTTTAGTTACTCTTGCATAGTTGCTTCTCTTTGTTCAACCTTGTATAAAAACATTTAGGTTTTGTCACTTCTCGAGGTCTTCATTTCCTTGTGAGGGCTCCCATGTCATGTAATATTTATGTTAAATAAATTTGTGTGCTTTTCTCCTGTCAATCTGTCTCCTGCCAATTTAATTCTCAAGCCCAGCCCAAAACCCTGGGGTAAAATGTTGTGTCTCCTACACAGTTTGCCTCCACAATCACAGAGAAAGCTCTCCCCTCAGTTATTGTGAAGAAGCCTTTGGCACATTTATCATAAGTCCCAGGGAGAGAAACACATTGAGAATCAGAGAGAAATTTCAGACTGGAAACCAATAAATTAATTCATCTGGTTATGTCAGGTAACCAAACATATGACATCATTGTAAGTCTTTTGGGTCTAAAAATCTGGGACTTAACATTTTTCTGCAGGTTTATGACTAGCCGTGTACAATGCTTAAAAAGACACTTATCCCAACTTAATATTGTTTGTAATAGTTCTCAATTTTATCACATTGAAAAACTTCCACTTTATAAATAAGCATTTAAAATGCTTTCTTTATAGTCCTAAAATGAAATTTATGGTTAATACAACCTACCTACAAACATATGTGTGTATATGTATATAAAATATCTGATCCTAATTGTAAAAGTGATAAAAAAGAGAAGTAGCTCACAATATAACGATTCCATGTTAATAATTATAGGATTTATTCTAAAATAATGTGAATATTAATATGTAAATCCTGCAATATTTGGTGTAATGGTTATACATGTATGTAGAATCATCACAAATGTATTAGTGATTCAAATATCAAGAGCGGCATTTCCATCAGTGATCAGATTTTTCTGACAAGGTGAATAATTCTTGATAAAATTCCAAACAAAATAAATGATACTCTTCCCTCAATTTTGAATTCCTAGGTGAGTTAGTTTACAGTGTTGCAAAATATAGTGTTTATTGGTAACGTGGAGTAGATTTCAAACGCATAATTATGAAGATCTTTTTTCAGTGCACAAATGTCCATCAAGACACTGGCTGTGGAGGGTGGGACTGCCCCCTAGGTGCAAAACATTTTTCATCCTTGTCTACTGCTTATTAAATGGGCCCTTGATCTTCGTGGCAGTCAAAAATCCAACAGTACATTACGGAAATGTTCCTTAAGGGATGGTGTCCCTCTGTGAAGAAACCACACTACACAGGTTTGCATTTTACTTTGTAACTTACTCTATGGGTCCTCGGGGAATTATGTGAAAAAACAGAAAATACCTGAAGAATATCTGTGAGTGGTAAATTTCTACTTTTCATGGGCGTACAGGATCACTGGAGCCAAGCAGAGATAAGATCCCACTAGGATGTAAATTCCATGAGAGCAGGAATTTTTGTCTGTTTCATTATTATATGTCTAGTGCCTAGAATAATAGCTGGCATATAACAGACACACAATAAATATTGAATGAATGAATGAATGAATGGGGAGCCCTGAGTTGGAAAAAAACAAACCAATAGAAATGATTTTCTGGGTGGCTTCTAATTATGTCATTTTGCTCTTAAACCATCAGCAGAATTGTTTGATATCCCACATGCAATTTCTGGCACCAGTAATCCCTGCCTTGATCTTTGCAAACAGAAATAGGAAGAAACAAAGGAATCTGCCTATAAAAAAAGGCTCACCAAATATTTGTTTGCCTAAATGGAGTGAGTCTGTGAAGATGTTTTTTTCACATGAACAACAGATTTTCCGTCCTCCTATGTCATGATGGGTAGGAAGCATGCCTTTACAATCAGAGCTGAGTGCTCTAACCCAGAGATACCCAGGGTATCATGGAAAAAGCATTTGACTTGCAGGATATTAACAAGGGTTCAAGTTCTCCATCATTAGTCAATATTGTAAAGCCTCAATTTCTTCATATGTAAGGGATAACTTATCTCTCCATAGGGTGGTTTTAAAGAAGATAACTCAAGTATGACTAGGCACAGGGCCTCGTACCTCATAACCACTCAGGTAACCAGTGGTTCTCAAATTCTGTGCCTATTAAGAATCACCTGGCCCAGTCCCAGAATTTCTAATTTAGCAAGCTGTGGGTGGGGCCCAGGAACTTGCTTACAGTAAGGCAGCCCAAGGGCTTGAAATGCAGATTGTCCATAGATCAAGTCTGACAAATGCTGAAATAAATATCATTTATATTCCTCTTTTTCTTTCTTTTATTTTTTTTTAAAGTAGGCTCCACACTCAGCGTGGAGACCAAAGCAGGGCCTTGAACTCATGACCCTGAGATCAAGATCTGAGCTGAGATCAAGAGTCGGGCACTTAACCAACAGAGCCACCAAGGCACCCCCTCAGTTACATTGTTCTTATTCTTTATCATAGAAGTGTGTCTGCCATTACAATGTTGTAAAAACTTGGGGAGTTAAAGATGTGTTGCCTAATGTTATGCAAGAGATGAGCTATGAACAAATCTACGTTGACTGCTAATGCCAGGACAAAAAGCAGCAAAGCATACATTTCCTTGGGTAGAGACTGGCTTGAAGAATTGAGTTCTGTTTTGTTAATCCAACTGCAGTAACCTGGCGGTGCTTGCTAACCAGCGAACCTGTGATTCTTCCTAACGAAAGTTATACTTTTCTATGATAAACTAAATAATGCATTCCCATCCCTAATTACTACAATATAAAGGTTTGTGTTGAGAGATAGGTCCTTTTGTCAGGAGCTCTTCTCAAAAATACCCTATGATGTATCCTTTTTTAAAACATGTCGAACAGAAAGAAATTTAACTTTTTTGGATGGCTTTGGCCTTTAATAATCTCTCGTAATCTCAGCTACTTCAGCCTCT
The DNA here is from genome assembly GCF_024610735.1 of Ursus americanus. NCBI lineage: Eukaryota > Metazoa > Chordata > Mammalia > Carnivora > Ursidae > Ursus > Ursus americanus. The sequence goes on along the minus strand of NC_142150.1, from coordinate 34,218,242 downwards.
GGCTCCAGCTGTTCTGTAGAAATTAACAAGGCTGTTTCTTTTCTAAGTGGTTCCTGACATTGCTTGTTTGTGCACTTAGTTGTTTCTTTCTTCCTTGTCTTTTTTTATAATATCAGTTGCCTTTTTTGATCTCTGATAGTAAGATACGCTCTTTCTTCTTGTGAACTCGACACTTTCAGAAACTGCAATAGGAAGATGGTGAGGATATTTCAAAGGAAACCCTTTCTTTAGCACTTATGATATCTTACTCCGTACATGACCTTTGTCCTGATGGTGAGGAACAAGTAAAAATTTCCATCTATGTCTAACATCTGGATCAGACAACTTACCTAAAATTCTCAGCAATGCCATCACCTCAACAGAATTCAAATCTGCTTGCCTCAGAAACTTTTATAGCAGTTTCTGGATCCCCAGAGTTGGAGATTCCTGCTACCCCTCAGGATTTCATAAACTTGGGAAATAACCAACCAGACAATTAAAGAGAATTGTGTGTTGACAAATGGGGTATCCTTTAACAATGGAGAATTCTTTTTTCGAGACTACAATTCCCTCGTGAAAATGTAATCAGTCATAATTTGCATTCTCATTTTCTCTTGACTCCTGTAGAAGCTAAACTAGACACATAGTGCACGTGTATTATGTATGTAAATATATGCCATCTACATATACCTGCATATTAAAGCACATTTGCTCAACAATAGGATATTTTCCTTAAATGTTGAATACCTTTCTTTTGTCCTTCCCAATCCATTCTCCACCCTCTGACCCTCCTCTTTGCTCCAGGATACTGAGCTATATTAACTGGATCAGCAGGATCCTTTGATCCTTTGCTCTCTGTCTACTTAATAGGTTTAACCGTGGTTGTCATCAGTGGGGAAGAGATTGAGGTCTGAGCGGTTTTCTCCAGTCTTCTTTCTTGCACAGATGCCACGGCTGGCTGTATCCCTGGATTTAGATCATAGCTCCTACTGCATGATTCATTTCAAAGTTCTCCCTCCATTGCTCATGACCTCTGTGTCTTCATGCACCTTCAAAAATAAAAAAGGGGGGCCCCTGGGTGGCTCAGTTAAGTATCTGCCTTTGGCTCATATCTCAGGGTCTTGGGATCAAGCCCCACATAGGGCTCCCTGCTCAGTGGGGAGTCTACTTCTCCTTTTCCCTCTCTTCTACCTCTCCCCCTCTCCCCTCCCCCTGCTCTGGCTCTCTCTATCTCAAATAAATAAAAAATCTTTAAAAAACTAGAAAAGGTTATAGCTCTCAGAAGTTCTTAGTTCTGAAGTTACTGCACTATTCCTTAGGCATTCTCTATACCACACACATTTCTTTGTAATAATCCCTTTTTAAATCCTCCCCAAACCAATCAGTTTAACTGGCTGTCTGTTACCAGATACTGATCCTAGAAGTAGTACCAGGAGATAATCCAAATGGGATTGGATTGTTCATATATTTGAAGGTTAGACATATAAAACCATCATGGTAGGAAATGGGACAATGGTAATCTACTGCATCCAGTAGCATCAAACTTATTGAAATGATCACAAGTGGCTTCATGGATGAAGGACAGGTCGATGGCAAGGCATTTTTTTTTTCCCCTGTGGCACAGAGGCATGCAATAAATATAATGTGGTGATTTGGCTTCTGCTGCAGTTTAAATCTGGACTGTCTGACTTAAACAAACAGGCACCCAGAAAGCCATATTGCAGTGAATACTCTCTGAGACAAGATGGAAAGAATTATACAGTATGCCATAGCTGGGGGGTAACCAAGTATTTTGTTCAGATGTTTGTGTCAATGTCTCATGGGTTAGGTGGTTTTTCTTTTTTCTTTCTTTTTTCTTTTTTTTTTTTTTTTTTACATATTTTATTTATTTATTTGACAGGGAGAGAGAGACAGCCAGCGAGAGCGGGAACACAAGCAGGGGGAATTGGAGAGGAAGAAGCAGGCTCCCAGCGGAGGAGGGAGCCCAGTGTGGGTCTCGATCCCAGGACCCTGGGATCACACCCTGAGCCGAAGGCAGATGCTTAACGACTGAGCCACCCAGGCACCCCTGGGTTAGGTGGTTCTTAAGGAGTGAGGTAGATGGGAAACCAAGCAAGATGATTTTTGTCTTGTAAAGGAAAGCATTTTATTTTTACTTGGATAAACACTAGCCCAGGATGTTCTACTAGGGCAGTATGACCTCTTATATAATTCTCTGAATTAAGCTAGTGTACAGCCATTGAAAACATAGACTTATGGCAATGCAAGGTCCGTTTGAGGAGGGACCTTGAAACTTAGCCAAGGTATACACTGTATGTCTTCCTCCAAGCCTTCTTATGGATGGCTTGTTGCCGTTGATGAGGGTAATTCCATGTTAGGAAAATGGATGTACCCAGATCTTCTGTGGGTTATTAGATACTGGTTCTGAACTGACACTAATCTACAGAGATGGAAAACACTAGAGGTATATACTTGCCAGTGAGGGTAATGGAAACAATGTAAAAGATAATTTTGGCCTGAATGATCTTTCAGTAGGTCCAATGGGACCAGGTATATAGTCAATCATTATTTACCCAGACCCAGATATAATATTGTTATAGATGTGTAGACAGATACACAGATTGGAACAAGACCCTCATTTTAGTTCTGTCTCTCACCTTTGGAATGAGGGTTAATAGGTTCAAGGTTCAGGTAGAAGTAGAAATTGCTCTGCTAAGGCAGTGAACAAAATCTCAACCTGAGGGGAAGTGCAGAGATTAGTGTTTTCATCAAAGACTTGGAAGATACAAGGGTGGAGATCCCAATTTATCAACCTTTAAGTCATTTTTTTTGGGGGAAAGGGATTGAGGATTTGCAAGGTGGATGTCATGAAAAACATGTTTTACAGTTAGATTGGAGAAAGAATGCAGGAATAGTAACTTTTATCTTGAGAAATAAAATGGAAGGAGTCAGTTTGTGTTGAAAACAGTTTTTATCCTAAAAATCTGTACTGTTGAACAGGCTCACCCTGGCATGAAGCAGTTGTAGCCTTTGAGGAATAAAGAAGTATGTTTTGAGGTCACTGAGTTTGTGGAGGAGGCTGATAGACTGTTATATATTATATTTCTGAAAAGTCATAGACTTTGTCTAGGATATTTTCGTTTTCACACATATGTGCACAATTCTATCCACACATGCATATACTGAGAGGCTGACACTAATTAGGTGGTTGAAGTGACATGCTCTGTGAATGTCAGTCAACCTCTTTCTCCACACACACAGCCTCTTTCTTCTCTTTCTCCTGTCCACGCTCAACAGGCCCATGGTTTTCTTCACCATGACTAATTTCACTATTTCCACTGTTAGGCATCCCAAATGCCAACAATAGAGACACAACTGTGCCTCTGATATGCTATCATTTTCTAGAAGGATTGGTGAACCACTTGGGTAGCAGGGTGATTAGATTACACATTTTTTACTAATCTAAAATTACAGAGCTAATGACTCTCTTTCCAGGAATAACCACATTTTGGGAGATTTATTTGATTTACATATCCATTTGCCTACCACTCTGTCTTGCCAGCACCTGCAGATGTAGACATACATCATGCCTTTTTCATGAACATGGTATCCCACCAAACATCACCTCTACCAAGAAATACATGAGGTGGCAAAGGAATAGTAACTAGCTCCTCCAAACCACAGAAATAATTGGTTTTACTTTTTGCCCTATCATTCAGAAGTGATTGGCCTGATCAAATCATGGAAGGGATTTATGAAAACTCAGTCATGGTTTTTGAGGTGTCCTCTAAGTAGGCTGCATGCTTGAAAACAGCAGCCAATGTAAGGCTCCATTTCTCTTAGGTGAAATGTACATGTCTATGAGCCAGGAGGACGAGGTTGGCATGGAGCCTGTAGTGGCAGGAAAGTGAGCCTTCAAAGCTCCAAGTACAGGGAGTATAATTGTGCAAAGGTCCTAGCTGCTGATCTTTGAAATACATTTCCCCATTTGTGTCACAGTCATGCTTCCCACAGACTGCTCCCAGCTAATGACTGAGCACAGCAGGGATACCAAGGCAGGACCATGCTTCTTAGGCACTGGATTGGTGGCTAATTTTAGCTCAAGTACCTACCTTGCAGACCCTACCAGAAACTGAACAATGGTGCAGGATGCTTTTGCCCATCCTTCCTTCCCTCTCTTCTTCACGTGTGCTCAGACTTGCCTCATGATTTAGTGGCACTTCTTGCTTCTTCTGGCTCCCTCTCCATTTTCTCTTACACAGACACAACTGTTTCCCCTAATAAAATCCTTGCACTTTTAATTGCACCTTAGTGTCTTCTTTTTGGAGGACCCTGACTACTACAGCCTCTTTTACTATTACATCAAACACCATGAGAACATAATTTCCCTACCCATAAAATTATTAAGCTCAGTTTATTTGGAGTCAATGTGCACAAGGTTGGAATGTTCCAAATGAAAACCCCCAATGCTCTGATTAATTGGGATCTGGGCCTGTACTCTGGCCATGTTGGGCTCCTCATGCATTGATCTAACAGGGGTCACTGCTTTGGGTGGGGTGATTGACCTCAATCACCAGGGAGAAATTAGTTAGTGCTAAAAATGAGATCAAGAAGAATTATGTTTGGAACCCAGGGGATTGAGCACTATACTTCACAGTATTCCTTTGGCCTATTCTTTGAAAGGAAAAGTACTGCAACCAAATAAAAACAAGATGATCAAAGACTCAGACCTAATACTAAGAAAATATGGACACCTTACCAGGTAATTCTGATCTAACTGAGGTGTTGAGAAAGAATGAATGATCCAGAGTTACACAAGAAGCAGACAGAGGGTGGACATTTAAAAAATGTTTAATTTAGTAAAACTTAAATATACAAGTAGTACAACTTAGAAAAAAACTTTCTTTCAAACTTCAATCTTCATTTGTGATTTGAGCCGTTCAATTCCCTTAGGACTTTACAGTGTAATTAATTACAATTAATCTGGGAGATTCTGTTCAATGCTGCACAACAAACCTGGAAGTGAAGGAAGTGTTCCCAACTGTGATTAAAAAACTTACTGCCAATCTTACAACTTAAATGTATTCTAAATGTTTTCTAAAACATCAGTGTCACAAGTTTAATTACATTTGTGTTATGTACTTACTTATTTTTACATCTTCTAAGATTATTCTTAGCTATACTTTATCTTCTTACTAAGGTCTTACTAAGTTATTTAGACTTGACTCTGGAGTTGAGATAACTTTTCCATACACAACGTAATATGCCTCCATACTTTGGACAATGAAAGTTACAGTATCTGGGTAGACATTCATAATTATTTCAATTAGGATTTGATTGCTCTTCCTAAAAGAATTGAAATAGCAGTTTCCAATAAGCAATTTGAGCATCTCTATTGTGGTAAAAATCAGTATTTATGATATTAGGATGTTTTAAGAAGGTTATTACACCAGTGTTACTTTTTGTAACTGATGTTTCCCTCTGGCATGATTTATTTTATATTTTCGCTTAAGCAACATTAAACATATGATTTTCTGCCAATGTGGAACACCAATTAGATCTGTTCATAGTACTTAAAAATAGCATGTTTTATTGGAATTTTACTATTATTCGTGGGAAATACAGATCTTTTAGAAAACGGGAGTCTGAGTTGGCATGAATAGAACCGTTTTAGAAGACTGTCTAAATCAAAAATTTTGGAATTCCACTGTTGTGTTCTGTCTCTATTGGGGTACTATGTTTTACAACTAATACTGATTACATATCTTGGATTTACTTTATGGATTAATGTGTATTATTGCTAGTGTTGATGAGTCTTTCCCACTCTGTGTGGAGCTCCTACATTTTGGGAGACTACTTGCTTGAATTTCACTTTCTTGTCGTGTCTGTTTGTTAGTTTACTATTGCTTTTAGCAGTAAAACATATTCATGTTTTATTGATATGAACTATATTTTCATTGCCTCACTTTTAAAAATCAAAATTAAATGCAACTCCTCATACTTACACTTTTGTTGTATCACCACCTGTGTGTATCACCTATACGGATTTTCCTCTTTTGAGGAATGGGTAGTCATAGACTTTAATGTCTCAAGTTGTTTCATCTCTGTAGTTATTATTCTTTATCCTAACAATTGTGTTTTGATGCTCAGATTGTCAGAATTTGGATGTAGAAGACCTTGCAAGTTTACCCTTGTAAAAGAAAGGAGGAACTCAGGGAGTTACAGTGATTTACAAAGATCATATCTATGGAAACTTGACTGATTTTTCCTTAACTGAGAGGCATATGTAAGAAAAAGAGATTGGAGGGAGCATGCGTGCCCAGTCTAGTCGTACCAAGTTCTTTCATGGGTGCCTCTGGATCTTTGTGATAATGCTTCTGGGGATAAAGTGTGCCTATAAAAAGGGTTAAGAAACCCTGTTAAGGAAATAGAAAAGGATAATTTCAACCAATTAACTTCATAAGAAAATGCTAAAACTTAACTCAGTCAATTTGTTCCTACCTTTTTTTTTTAGGAAAAAACAATATAGATACTATTCTGTATATGTCAATCAGCCATAAATATTCTCATGCAAGGGGAGTGGGCTGTTGTGTCACATTATGGAGCTGGAGAAGACTTTTTGGTTTTCAGTGTTATTTGTTTTAAAAAAGAGTAACATGAAATTCAATACAAATTCTTAAATTTTATATTTAAATTCTATCCCCTAAATTGCTTTAATCTTCTCTTATGTCCTTAAACTGTCTTGTATCAAGATTGTAAATTCTTTAACTTTCATTGAAAGAATTCTTAATCATGATGGGATGCAATGGTAGCTCTTCTTGAAATAAAATAAGCTGGTCAAAAATTGTCTCTGCATCTCTGTAGAAGGAGAGAACCTAGATTTATTTAATGAGTTTATTCAGAGCCTCTTTCACATCCTTATTCCTCAGGCTATAGATCATGGGATTCAACATGGGGAACACCACAGTGTAAAAGGTAGAAACTATTTTATCCGTGTCCAAAGAATAGCTAGATCGGGGACGAGCGTAGATGTAGAGAATGGAGCCATAGTACAAGGTGACAGAGACCAGGTGGGAGGAACACGTGGAGAAGGCTTTGAGGCGGCCCTGGGTGGAACGGATCCTCAAGATGGTGGCAATGATGAACAGGTAGGAGGCCAGGATCAGCACCGTGGGGGTGATGACATTGGAGGCCAGGATGATGTACAGCACAGTCTGATAGCCATCTTTCCTGCCACAAGCCAACTTCACCAAGGGAAGCAAATCACAGAAAAAGTCATCAATGACATTGCCACTACAGAAGTTCAAGGCAAAAGTTCTCTTGGTGAGGATGGAAGAGTTAATAAAGCCACCAAGGTAGGAGGATGTTACCAAAAATGCACATAGCTTTATAGACATAGCCTGAGAATAGAGCAGTGGCTTTGAGATGGCCATGTAGCGGTCATAAGCCATGGCAGCCAACAGGTAACACTCACTGTATGCCAGTCCAGCAGAGAAGAAGAACTGACATACACAGCCAGCAAAGGAGATGCTTTTGTCTTCAGAGATGCAGGTCACCAGGATCTTTGGGGTGTAGACAGAGGAATACCAGAGATCCAGAAAAGACAGATTTCCAATGAAGAAATACATGGGTGTGTGCAGCCGGGAGTCATTACAGATCAACACCATGAGGGTGGAATTTGCAACCACAGTCAGAGAGTACACACCAAGAAATACCACAAACAGGACCAGTTGCATCACTGTGTCTGTTGTGAAGCCCACCAGGATGAACTCAGTCACTGTATAATTGCTTCTCTCCATGGCTCACTTAAAAGGAGAGAAAATGAGATTTCAGCTTGTTTCGTTGTGCTGAATAAATAGAAAATATGCTAAATGAAATAAAATTATATAAACTGGAGTTTTGTTTATCATTTTTATATTTTAACACCTGATCATTTTATTTCCCTTGATTCCAGACTCACTACTTAACATGTCTTACAGGAGATCTAGTGTGCATTTCAAGAAAAACTGACTTCTAACAATCCTTCTTCAGCCTGCTTTTCTCTCAGACTTCTCCACTGCAGGAAATGGTGTTACCCCAGTTTAGGGGAAATCATTGGCTCTTCTTGACTCCTTCTGACTTTGACATTTTAACTGACTAATCAGCAACACCTTGATTCTATGCTCACAACATATTTGGACCCTGACCAGTGTTTCCCTGCTCTGGTGGTTCTGCCCCAGGCTAAAACTACTGTGGTTTGCCATGGGTGTTGTCACGGAGGCTCTAAGGGTCTCCTAGTTTCCTTTCTCTGTCTATCCTTAGCCCAGCTGGGTCTCTGAACAAGGTAGGCAGAGTGATCCTGTTAAAAATCGGTTAGATCATGTTACTCTTGTGCTTCCAGCACTCCAGTGACTTCTCAGCTACCAGAGTAAAGCCAAGGTCCCAGCAAACATGGACAAGCAAATTGCCTCTCTGCTTCTGACTCCTACTGTCTACTCCAGCCATGCCATCCTCCTCTCAATTCTTAGAATAAATAGGGGTGCTCTGACCCTTTGGAGTTTTTCCCCGCCATGGGCAGGATGCTCTTCCTCAAGTATGTTTTTAGCAAACTCTCTCATATTTTTCAAGTCTGAATTGCCACATCTTACCCCTTTTCAGGTGTTCCTCATCACCACATTCCAATCTACTTTCCTGGCATTTCTTGTACCCCTTTTCTGCTTTATCATTCTTCCTAGCACTGCTCATTATCTAATATTATCTACATCAAATTAACTTAACTTATTTTCTTCTCTCTTCGCTAGAGTGTTGATAAAAAAAGAAAAGAAAGGAAAGAAATAACATGCCTTCGAAAGAGTGCTTTGAGGCCTGGGACAACAAACCAAGCTTTAATTATAGTTTCAACATATCCCAGGAATGTGACCTTATAATAGTCAATGTGAAATGGCCTGATCAGCACTAGGGAGGTCATCTGCGTGATCAAAGCCCTGTTTCCCTCTTTATCCCCAAAAGATGTTCTGGCCTGAAATAATCCTTTCTTTTCTTCTGCTAATAAATTCCTTGCTCCACTCTCCTTTCTACTCAAATGTTCCATTCCATACAACTCCCAATCCCTCTACTTGCCAGATGGGTTGCTGGTTGATTCATGAATCACTTGATAAAGCCAATTAGATCTTCACCTTTACTGGACTGAACTTTGTTTCTCAACAATATACCCTTTCCCCTTGCTTTTGAATTCAGGTGCTGTCACAGGTAAGGACCTTGTACATGTGGGGTCAGACAAATGCTTCTAAGTAGTACTCAAATCATCTGGCAGAGTCCTGTTTCTCACATGTACAGCCAACCTGATTATGAACACAGAAATGTCTACTCACCTTGCCCAGGACCAAGCACTTGCCTGAAACTCACAGTCACAGCCAACAAAGGACCACACTGTGGATCCAAATATCTTATACTTGCTCAGGTTCCCCAGTGTATTTGATTCCTTAAGCACCCCAGGGGTTCATAACTTTGGAAGTGCCTAAAGGGCAATTAATCAAAAAGTGTGTTAACGTGATTTAGGAGATTCTTCGTGCTCAATGCAAGAAAAAAGAGGATGATTTTTAAAGTAAGAAAAATTATTGTGATATTTTGAGAAAGTACTCTTTGCAAAAGACCTTCCTGGAAACTGTATTTGAATGCCAAACAATTCTGTGGAGTACATATTGCAATTTCAATCACAGACAAGAAAACAGATTCAGAGCATTTAATGAACTTTCCAAAGAAAACCCAGAAGTAAATGCAGTCAGGATTCAAACCCAAGGCAGCCTGTGTTTCCACAGGTGGAAAGGGGAAAGCTTCACAGTGTAGTGGGATATTTGTCCCCCAGAGGACCTTTTGGCTAGGGATGCCTACATTGCTTCACGTGAACTCTGCTCACTCACATATACACACACGGCTCATTTATACCCCAAACGATGTTCACTTGTGAGGTATTTACACTTGCTATTCATTCTCTTCAAATTCTTCTTTTATCTCCCTTAGCTGTTCAAAATGTATCACCATCTCAGAAACATCTTCCCTGATCACCCCCGTCAGAATTATGCCCCGTCCACCCCCCAGCACTGTCTATCCCCTGCCTTGCTTTACTCTCCAGTGTACTTATCACCTGGGGTACCATATAATCCACTACTTTATTTCCTGTCTCCTCCCAATGGGATATGAATATAAGAAAGGCATGTCCTGTGGCTTGTTTTGTTCACTGCTGGTTGTCAATCCCTAAAATAGTATCTGCCACAGAGGAGGCATGAATAATATTTGCTGAATAGATGAATAGATGGACAGCCCTCATTCTTCAGAGGCATGTCAACGAAATCCACATTCTGGTCTGCCCCAGTGATGGCATTTGCAAGGACTTCTTTGTTATTTCACCGTACTGGCAATAACAGAAATCTCTGAGTATTCTGTGCTAGTCCCGGGCATGCACAAGAAAAACTATGGACAAATCCTCAAAGATAACAAAGTCTGAACACTGAAATATACACACTAATTGAATTTCAAAATAGAGTATATTTGTGGGGAAGGTTGTTTCCATTTGAACAGAAGATTCTTTCATGTTGAAGAGCTATGAGGAACCATATCTTTGAAACAAAGGCGTTCAAGATTGGTGGGCAGTCCAAGCTGAGACAGCACTGGGCCTTAGAGATTATGACAGGGGTTCAAGATCAATCTGACTTCTTAAAACTGTCAGAAGACCTTACACAACTTACTCAATTGTGTTAAATCTTGTAAAAGAAGAATAATAATTGTAACTACTTGAGAGGGCTGTTGGAGAGATTGAAGGATATGTTTCTAAACTAGTATTGGAGGACTGGACATATGAACGATACTCATGCCATCAGCGGCCCTCTAATTTAAAGAGTGCAAGTATCACCTGCCATGGAGCTCAGGCTGTAGCTTCTTGCTCCTTGTCCCTTCTAGATTCTAAATTGAGTAAGTCAGTTTCAAGGAATGTTAGAATGCCATTATTAGACCTTATTAGGACTGTTATAGAATGATAGCAGTCCTACTTTACAGAGGTGTGGCGATTAAAGGAACTAACGTACATTTGCATACAGGTGTTTTGCAGGAGAGTCTATTTTGGGAAGCAGCGTGGACTCCTTAGCATGAGATCCAGGGTCAGACAGACCTGAGATGAATTCTGTTCCCAACTCTTTATAAACTGGTCACCTTGGAACATTTAGTTATTCCCCCTGAGAATCAATTTCATCATGGGTGGTATCATGCACTTTTCATCTGAAAGAACACATTTCTATAAGATTGTGGGGCTACTTACTAGACACAATGTATCTTTAAGGAGATTAGGAGGGTATTTGACATCTAAAATGGCTATTATGTGTTGAGCATTAACTATTTTGTTGGTTATTAATGTCATATGATCGTGAATCTACAATTGTTAATATTATGCAAAAGAGTGGACATAAGAAAATTGATGGCAACATAGTCCCTTTTTACCTTTGCTGTTTTCCTCTGCTAGTCAAGCATACTCTCCTTTGTCCTCTCTTGATGACTGTGATTGTTGTTTCTGTTGACTTCTTTATTTCTCTGTCTTATATACCATGGTTTTAAGAATAATTATGGATGTTTTTGGGTCATTGTATCTTTGGGAACCTGAACTCTGTGGATCTTGGAAACAGTCTAATCCACAACCCGGACATGCAGAACAAACTAGTGCTCATAGTTTTCCATTGTGTTTCCCTGGAGACTGAAACATGGATGCTAGGTCAGAGGTTCAAGTGTTACTTTAAGAAAGGAATTCTGTGGGCTACCCTGGGTGGTACATTCTGTTAAGTGTCTGCCTTCAGCTCAGATCATGCTCTCAGGGCCCTGGGATGGAGCCCTGTGTCAGGCTTCCTGCCCAGGGAGGTGTTTGCTTCTCTGTCTCCCACTGCCCCTCCCCCTGCTCGTGGTTGCTCTTTCTCTCTCTCTCCCTCTCTCTCCCAAATAAACCAATAAAATCTTTAAAACAAGAAAAAAGGAAAAGAAAGAATTCTCTGATGGCTAGACTTACCCAGAGGCTATGGCAAGCTGTCAGTAATGATAAGCTGTTGTATAAAATTCTTTTTAAAGGTGACTCCCCCTGGTCCCCCACCCCCGCCAGAAGGGAAACATCCATTTTAAAAGAAATTACACTTGTCATGGTTTATTTTGAGCCTGAGTCTAGATAGTTTTCTTAGTCTGCTTCTAGAGCTCTTGAGGTCGACACAAAAATTTACTTTTTTTGGTGTCGATTGTAGAGTTTTATTTTCCATTCCTTCATTTATTGCAAACACCATAAATAGAAGAAAAAGCTAAGCTGTGCTTTCTTCCTCTCAGCTGTTGCAGAAACTGCTATAAGATGTTGGTAAGACATGAATAGGAGGCTTTGGACCTTCTGCCATATAATAGAATGTAAACGGCTGTTGACGTGTTGTGGGATAAAACCAAGTTTCTATGCCACGAGTCATACCTAAATCCCACAACTTAACCAACAATCATGGCAAGACCTCACTCCAACATTCTAATATTCAAGTCAACTAGTTCCAGAATCTTCTATAAGAGTTAGTAGATCCTGTTGAAAAGAAAACCACAGGCCCAGTTGGAGTCACTTACGGTAATTAAAGCCCCATGTCAGCAAACCAAGACTTGATACCTAAGCTAACTGTCGTTTCAACCCCACTGCCCCACCATCGGTAGGTCACCTTTAACTAGTCAACATGGAGTTACCTAGTGAGATACTCCTCCAGATAGATTCCTTCCATTCCGCTTAGGAAGGACACCTTGCCTAGAACAATGTATTCTTTGCTGATAACTTCCTTTTCCACCCCTTTTCTTCCTTTAAACACTTTCTCTTTTCTACAGCTTGACAGAGCTCTTTTCTATTTGCTAGATGGGATGCTGCCCACTTCATGAATCACTTAATAAAGCCAATTTGATCTTTTAAATTACTCAGTTCAATTTTTGTTGTTTAACAATCCCAAGGGTTTTATATCCACTGGAATTCCTCATGGCTTTGTAGCTTGGGGGAATGGCAAAGAAGACAATTAAACAAAGCTACGCATTGACAAAGTCAGGTCAGCCTTATTTAGGAAAGACTCAGAAAGGTTTTCTTTAGAGACTGTGATTCCGCAGTGATAGATGTGTTTAACCATAATTTTCCTTTGCGTTCTGTATCTTTTGCTGAATATAAATAAATTAATAAATATGCACATATATACAGTTGAGTACTGATAAACATATAGGTACTGGTTTTGTAAGCAGCAAGAGTTAGGTTCCCTAGGACACAAAACACAGGCATAGCTTTCTTGACAGAAGGAAAGTCATTTTAGACCCCTGGCCATCATGTGAAAGTGTTAAGAACAGTTATTATCAGGCCAGGAGGTAACCTAATCATAACGGAACAATAAAATGGTGGTAAAACTCCCAGTGCTGATTCAAGAGGGAAGATTGCCTTGATGTATTTTCTTGAGTTATCTTTGCAGGATCTAAACCCCTCTGAGCACCCAGATACTAGAGCAGCGGGGGTCAGAGAATTGACAATGCTGATCCCTGCGGGCTCTTGTGACTTTGACCTGGACTCAGTCACCTTAAGGTTGCCACCTGCCCCAATTCTATGCTAAAGTTCCCATTGGGCAAACCCCTTCCTGAAGATGCATTCACCCTTGGCTTAAATCTTCTCCATCTTTGTTGTTCGGGAAGACACTGCTTTGGGAAGGGTATCTGGTATACTCTTTTACTTGTGGAAAGTAAAACCTTTCCTTTTGCTACTGTTCGACTTGGTTGTGTCTTTTGGCTTCACACCCACCAAGAGGCTGACCCAGTTTCAGGCAACAATATCTCTGTCGGGTACAAAGGTACCTACCATTTGCCCTTCCAGATGGCTGCCATCCTTTGTCATCCTGCTTTCTGCTCTAGGAGACCATCTTGATGAACTGTATGAGTTAATTTGGCCATTGGGGGAGGAATTAAAAGGAGAAAAAGGATGATTTAGAACATGGATTCTTAGATTTGGTTCCTGCACAGCCAACCAAGGCCACATTAATCCCTAGACCAATGCCACAGCTTTTATCCCATTTCTTTCACCACAAAATGTCTCTCCCCCTCTCTTTCTGGCTTCTGATAACTTCTCTTTCCCCTTCTCCCTTCAGTCCCACATGTACAGTAAGATCCTCTGTCAAAGGACTGGCCTGTCCTTTGTGGCTTTTCCATATTCTGTTCACACCTTTATAAAACTCCCTTTATTAAGTTCTCTTCAGTCAGAGTGGGCCATCTGTTTCCGGACAGGACTCTGAGTGATGGAATAATTAATGTTAGGAGTAGCCTAGAATGGAACCCTGGGATTAGTTTGCTCACATACTTAACGAATGTGCAGCCATATCATGTACTAGGGAAATGGGACACCGGTGAGCCATGGCATGTAGTGACATCACGAAAATTTAAATCATCACCAGTAATGTCACAGCTTCAAGTGCAGTTGAAGAGCAAAGCCCTGAAAAGTCAATTAGTTATAGCATTGGTCAAGACCACAATAATATTGATTGGAAAAATCAGGGGGTCTTCTGAACTGAAAACCAGGTTGTCTGACCGTGAACATGACGGGCATTTGCAAAGCCTTGACTGTAGGGTTTGAAGGTGTTTCCCATCTCTGTTAGTCCTTTAGGTTGAGGTCCAATTGGAAAAACTTGATTGTGAGGACTGCAGAGAAGAGATACTACTGACATTGACCCCTGAACAACACAGGGCTGAACTGTCCACTATATTGGATTTTTTTCAATAAATACAGACAAGTAAATGCAAAGTATTTTCTCTTCCTTGTGGCTTTCTTCATAATCATTTTTTCTCTAGCCTAATTGTAAGAATATAATATGGAATACATAGAACATACAAAATATGTGTCAGTCTATTATTTATGTTGTCACTAAGGTCTGGTCAACTGTAGGCCACTAGTAGGTAAGTGTTTGGGGAGCCAGAAGTTATATGCTGATGTTTGAATTGTGTGTGGGTCAGTTGTCCTTATTCCTGCACTGTTCCAGGGTCAACTGTAAATGCTAAACATTGCTAGAGATTTTGTGATAATCTAACATAATTGATGGAAGGAAGAAATGGGACCATAAAGCAATGGGCTAGGGATACTGGGCAGACAGGGACAGAGCCACAAATAAAAATCCTTACCTGATGAGGCAGTCCCTAACTTCCCCCACTTGAGGGAAATAGCTTTCCTCTGGGCAAGTTTTCCAAAGACTGCACTTAAGAAATTGCCTTATGAGCTCATATAATTCTCAACACCCAACCTCACCACACCATGCCGGCTCTGTAGTGAAAGTTAAATATCATTAACCCAGATGAAGAAATCAAATACTTTCTCTTAGAGTGAATATACACTAAGAAATTTAAAGGACCTTACCAATTTGCATTGACACAAATCTGGGAGGTAGGTATGAGATTGGGTTCTAAAGGTCATAGACGAAGAAGAACGAAATGTAAGGATTAGTGAAGCCATGTTGATCATCAGAGGTGCATTCATAAATGATTCAGGAACTCACTGTGTTTCCTCAAGAACACTAGGAATTTATACTATAATTAAAGACTCACTAGGATTGATTCTTTAGAAATATTTACTTACTGAGGACAAAGCATTCCCAATGCAGTGATGACAAAATATGTGGTTTAACATCAAAACCATAGGCTTAGTTAATTTCTTCATGTCTGTATTTAGCGTTTTAACCACCTCACATTGCATATATGCTTATTTATAATCTTTCATGTTTTAGTGATGTTTATTTGGACCTTTCCTCAAATTGAGGTAACTTCACAAGATAAAAATGAAGAAAAATATCTTCTCAGGCTGGCAGTGATTTGTTATTTGGAAAAATAGAAGTTTTCTGAAGGTAAATAAAACAGAAGCAACATGTCCCATGGTTGTTTCCTTTTTTATTGTTAAACTTTTAATGTCAATATGACTTTTCAAACAGAAATGTTGTATTTTTTTTTCAAAGTGGTATCTCCTTCTAAAATTATTTTTTTCAATTTTCAGCCAGCATTAAATAACCAATTTTATGTTATTATTATGATATTAATTTAAGACATGAGAATTATTCAGGAAGGATGTAATCTTGTAATAACGTTATTTTGATTATAAGTGTGCTTAATCTTCATTTGTTAAATCAGAGATTGAGTCTGCATAGTTAACTATTCATTTAAGAAATCTCTATCTAATTCAGAATATTAGAGCTACCTTGTCCCAACCTGGTTATTATATGTGATATCTGTTATTGATTATTATTATTAGTATTCATCAGTGCTGATTATTCCTTTCTGATCTTTGTACAGCTCCTAATTTAACTGTCACTACTTGGGAAACACAGTTCTTTATATTTATTCTTTGCTGCCTACTCCAGTAAAACATGGACATAACATTATTTATTTGAATTTCTATGTATTTTTCTATGTGATCTACTTATTTACTCATATTAGTACTTTTGAAAATCCAGTAAAATGAAATAACCTATTATATTTCCCCTTCCTTTGATTTATCACTTGCTTGCTATATTCTTTACATATACTTCTCCTTTTTTGAGTATCCTGGACTCCTTAGCAATAAAAACCATACTGTTTTGGTTATTACCATGATTTTTCCTTGATACCCAGAATGTCACAACTTAAACCTCACAGGATCTTTATGTTGGTACTTTTCTTTCCTGTCCTTATCATGTGTAGAAATCTCCATGTTTTCTAGACACAACAGAATATTTCAAGCACGTGCTATTTATTTTCTCACTCTAAACATAGACTGAATTATCCTGTAAGAAATACTGATTCCTGGGGGGCCTGGGTGGCTCAGTCTGTTCAGCATCTTCCTTCAGCTCATTCATGATCCCAAGATCCTGGGATGAAGCCCAGTGTTGGGCTCCCTGTTTTGAAGGGAGTCTACTTCTCCCTCTCCCTCTGACTCTGCAGCTTATGTTCTCCTTCTCTCTCTCAAATGAATAAAATCTCTCTCTAAAAAGAAGAAAACTTATTCTTAGGTGGGCAGTGTTATTAAGGATAGAAATTTCAGTCTTAAATGTGCAAAAACCATGCAAAATATGAGGTGGTCCAATGGGTTGTCTTCTCTGAACATAGAAAGAGGGGTGGAATGAGGTGTGTCTCTACACTGTTTTGTGAACAGTAACTAGTGCATTGCCTCACTGAGCAGGTACTGAGAATAAGACTGTAAAGTTAGTGACAAGGAAGTCTGAGAGAAGTATATGGATGGGACTCTTGGCAAGGACAGTGAAGATACTCTTGCTCCATCACAAATCTCTGCCAGAGGAACACTGATTGCAGAAGGACATCTGCTCTGTGAATGTCAGTCAGCCTCTTTCTCCACACACACAGCCTCTTTCTTCTCTTTCTCCTGTCCATGCTCAACAGGCCCTTGTACAAATGGCTGGAGCAGCTGAAATGGGCTCAACAGCATGGTTTTCTTCACCGAGACTAATTTCACTGCTTCCACTGTTAGGCATCCCAAATGCCAACAATAGAGACACAACTGTGCCTCTGATATGCCATCATTTTCTAGAAGGATTGGTGAACCACTTGGGTAGCAGGGTGATTAGATTATACGGCTTTATTTTTTTAAAGATTTTATTTATTTATTTGACAGAGAGAGAGACAGCCAGTGAGAGAGGGAACACAAGCATGGGGAGTGGGAGAGGAAGAAGCAGGCTCTCAGCAGAGGAGCCTGATGTGGGGCTCGATCCCAGAACGCCGGATCACGCCCTGAGCCAAAGGCAGACACTTAAGGACTGAGCCACCCAGGCGCCCCGTACAGTACTTTTTACTAATCTAAAATTACAGAGCTAATGACTCTCTTTCCAGGAATAACCACATTTTGGGAGATTTATTTGATTTACATATCCATTTGCCTACCATTCTGTCTTGCCAGCACCTACAGATGTAGACGTACATCATGCCTTTTTCATGAACATGGTATCCCACCAAACATCACCTCTACCAAGAAATACATGAGATGGCAAAGGAATAGTAACTAGCTCCTCCAAACCACAGAAATAATTGGTTTTACTTTTTGTCCTATCATTCAGAAGTGATTGGCCTGATCAAATCATGGAAGGGCTTTATGAAAGCTCAGTCACGGTTGTTGAGGTGTCCTCTAAGTAGGCTGCATGCTTGAAAACAGCAGCCAATGCAGGGCTCCATTTCCCTTAAGGGAAATGTACATGTCTATGAGCCAGGAGGACGAGGTTGGCATGGAGCTTGTAGTGGCAGGAAAGTGAGCCTTCAAAGCTCCAAGTACAGGGAGTATAATTGTGCAAAGGTCCTAGCTGCTGATCTTTGAAATACATTTCCCCATTTGTGTCACAGTCATGCTTCCCACAGACTGCTCCCAGCTAATGACTGAGCACAGCAGGGATACCAAGGCAGGACCATGCTTCTTAGGCACTGGATTGGTGGCTAATTTTAGCTCAAGTACCTACCTTGCAGACCCTACCAGGAACTGAACAACGGTGTAGGATGCTTTTGCCCATCCTTCCTTCCCTCTCTTCTTCACTTGTGCTCAGACTTGCCTCATGATTTAGTGGCACTTCTTGCTTCTTCTGGCTCCCTCTCCATTTTCTCTTACACAGACACAACTGTTTCCCCTAATAAAATCCTTGCACTTTTAATTGCACCTTAGTGTCTTCTTTTTGGAGGACCCTGACTACTACAGCCTCTTTTACTATTACATCAAACACCATGAGAACATAATTTCCCTACCCATAAACTTATACTCAGCTTATTTGGAGTCAATGTGCACAAGGGTGGAATGTTCCAAATGAAAACCCCCAATGCTCTGATTAATTGGGATCTAGGGCCGTACTCTCTCTGTTGGGCTCCTCATGCATTGATCGAACAGGGGTCACTCCTGTGGGTGGGGTGATTGACCTCAATCACCAGGGAGAAATTAGTTAGTGCTACAAAATGAGATCAAGAAGAATTATGTTTGGAACCCAGGGGATTGAGCGCTATACTTCACAGTATCCCTTTGGTCTATTCTTTGAAAGGGAAAGTACTGCAACCAAATAAAAACAAGATGATCAAAGTCTCACACCTAATAATAAGAAAATATGGACTCCTTACCGGGTAATTCTGATCTAAGTGACGTGTTGAGAAAGAATGAATTATCCACAGTTACCCAAGAAGCAGACAGAGGGTGGACTTTTAAAAAATGTTTAATTTAGTAAAACTTATGTATACATATGGTACACTTAGAAAAAACTTTCTTTCAAGCTTCAATCTTCGTTTGTTATTTTTAGTCGTTCAATTCCCTTAGGACTCTACAGTGTAATTAATTACAATTAATCTGGGAAATTCTGTTCAATGCTGCACAACAAAACCTGGAAGTGAAGGAAGTGTTCCCAACTGTGATTAAAAAACTTACTGCCAATCTTACAACTTAAATGTATTCTAAACGTTTTTAAAACATCAGTGTCACAAGTTTAATTACATTTGTGTTAGGTACTTATTTATTTTTACATCTTCTACGATTATTCTTAGCTATACTTTATTTTCTTACTAAGGTCTTAGTAAGTTATTTAGACTTGACTCTGGAGTTGAGATAACTTTTCCATACACAACGTAATATGCCTCTATACTTTGGGCAATGAAAGTTACAGTATCTGGGTAGATATTCATAATTATTTGGACTAGGATTTGATTGCTCTTCCTAAAAGGATTGAAACAGCAGTTTTCAATAAGTAGTTTGAGCATCTTTATTGTGGTAAAAATCAGGATTTATGATATTGGGATGTTTTAAGTAGGGTTATTACACCAGTGTTACTTTTTGTAACTGATGTTTCCCTCTGGAATGATCTATTTTATATTTTCACTTAAGCAACATTAAACATATGATTTTCTGCCAATGTGGTACACCAATTAGATCTGTTCATATTACCTAAAAATAACATATTTTATAGACATTTTACTCTAATTAGTGAAAAACAGAGAACTTTTAGAAAACGAAAATCTGAGTTGGCATGAATAGAACTGTTTTAGAAGATTGTTTAAATCAAATATTTTGGAGTTCCACTGTTGTGTTCTGTCTCTATTGGGGTACTCTATGTTACAACTAGTGCTGATACTATACCTTGGACTTACTTTATGGATTAATGTGTATTATTGCTGGTGTTTATGAGTCTTTCCTGCTCTGCGTGGAGCTCCTACATTTTGGGAGACTAGTTGCTTGAATTTCACTTTCTTGTCGTGTCTGTTTGTTTGTTTACTGTTGCTTTTTCCAGTAAAACATATTCATGTTTTATTGATACAAATTATATTTTCATTACCTCACTTTTAAAAATCAAAATTAAATGCAACTCCTCATACTTACACTTTTGTTGTATCACCACCTGTGTGTATCACCTATACGGATTTTCCTCTTTTGAGGAATGGGTAGTCATAGACTTTAATGTCTCAAGTTGCTTCATCTCTGTAGTTATTACTTTTTATCCTAACAATTGTGTTTTGATGCTCAGATTGTCAGAATTTGGATGTAGAAGACCTTGCAAGTTCACCCTTGTAAAATAAAGGAGGAACTCTGGTAGTTACACAGTGATTTATAAAAATTGTATCTCTGGAATCCTGAATGATTTTTCCTTCACTGGGGGATATATGTAAGAAAAAGAGATTGGAGGGAGCATGCGTGCCCAGTCTGGTTGTACCAAGTTCTTTCATAGGTGCCTCTGGGTCTGTGTGATAATGCTTCTGGGGATAAAGTGTGCCTATAAAAGGGCTTAAGAAACTCTGTTAAGGGAATAGAAAAGGATAATTTCAACCAATTAACTTCATAAGAAAATGCTAAAACTTAACTCAGTCAATTTGTTCCTATTTTTTTTTTTGGGAAATAACAATATAGATACTATTCTGTATATGTCAATCACCATAAATATTCTCATGCAAGGGGAGTGGGCTGTTGTGTCACATTATGGAGCTAGAGAAGACTTTTTGGTTTTCAGTGTTTTATTTGTTTTAAAAAAGAGTAACATGAAATTCAATACAAATTCTTAAATTTTATATTTAAATTCGATCCCCTAAATTGCTTTAATCTTCTCTTATGTCCTTCAACTGTCTTGTATCAAGATTGTAAATTCTTTAACTTTCGTTGAAAGAATTCTTATTCATGATGGGATGCAATGGTAGCTCTTCTTGAAATAAAATAAGCTGATCAAAAATTGTCTCTGCATCTCTGTAGAAGGAGAGAACCTAGATTTATTTAATGAGTTTATTCAGAGCCTCTTTCACATCCTTATTCCTCAGGCTATAGATCATGGGATTCAACATGGGGAACACCACAGTGTAAAAGGTAGAAACTATTTTATCCGTGTCCAAAGAATAGCTAGATCGGGGACGAGCGTAGATGTAGAGAATGGAGCCATAGTACAAGGTGACAGAGACCAGGTGGGAGGAACACGTGGAGAAGGCTTTGAGGCGGCCCTGGGTGGAGCGGATTTTCAAGACGGTGGCAATGATGAACAGGTAGGAGGCCAGGATGAGCACGGAGGGGGTGATGACGTTGGAGGCCAGGAGGAAGTACAGCAGCGTTTGATAGCCATCTTTCCTGCCACAAGCCAACTTCACCAAGGGAAGCAAATCACAGAAAAAGTCATCAATGACATTGCCACTACAGAAGTTCAAGGCAAAAGTTCTCTTGGTGATGATGGAAGCATTAATAAAGCCACCAAGGTAGGAGGATGTTACCAAAAATGCACATAGCTTTATAGACATAACCCGAGAATAAAGCAGTGGCTTTGAGATGGCCATGTAGCGGTCATAAGCCATGGCGGCCAACAGGTAACACTCACTGTATGCCAGTCCAGCAGAGAAGAAGAACTGACATACACAGCCAGCAAAGGAGATGCTTTTGTCTTCAGAGATGCAGGTCACCAGGATCTTTGGGGTGTAGACAGAAGAATACCAGAGATCCAGAAAAGACAGATTTCCAATGAAGAAATACATGGGTGTGTGCAGCCGGGAGTCATTACAGATCAATATTATGAGGGTGGAATTTGCAACCACAGTCAGAGAGTACACACCAAGAAATACCACAAACAGGACCAGTTGCATCATCGGGTCTGTTGTGAAGCCCACCAGGATGAACTCAGTCATTGTATGATTGCTTCTCTCCATGGCTCACCTAAGAGGAGAAAAAATGAGATTTCAGCTTGTTTCGTTGTGCTGAATAAATAGAAAATATGCTAAATAAAAGCATTATATATACTGGAGTTTTATTTTTCATTTTTATATTTTAACTCCTGATCATTTTATTTCCCTTGATTCCAGATTCACTAGTTCAAATTCCTACTTAACATGTCTTACAGGCGATGTACTGGGCATTTCAAGAAAAACTGAGTTCCAACTATCCTTCTTCAGCCTGCTTTTCTCTCAGACTTTTCCACTGCAGGAAATGGTGTTACCCCAGTTTAGGGGAAATCATTGGCTCTTCTTGACTCCTCTCTGACTTTGACATTCTAACCGACTAATCAGCAACACCTTGATTCTATGCTCACAACATATTTGGACCCTGACCAGTGTTTCCCTGCTCTGGTGATTCTGCCCCAGGCTAAAACCACTGTGGTTTGCCATGGGTGTTATCACAGAGCTTCTATGGGTCTCCCAGCTTCCTTCCTCCGTCTATCCCTAGCCCAGCTGGGTCTCTGAAGAAGGTAGGCAGAATGATCCTGTTAAAAACCAGTTAGATCATGTTACTCTTTGCTACCAACACTCCAGTGACTTCTCAGCTAATTCAGACTAAAGCCAAGATCCCTACAAAGATGGACAAGCTTATTGCCTGTCTGCTTCTGACTCCTACTGTCTACTCCAGCCATGCCACCCTCCTCTCAATTTTTACAATAAACAGGGGATGCTCTGAACCTTTGGAGTTGCTTCTGTGTATGGCCAGGATGCTCTTCCTCAGGTATCTTTATAACAAGCTCTCACATTTTTCAAGTGTTAATTACCACGTCTTACCCCTTTTCGGGTGTTCCTCATCACCATATTGCAATCTACTTCTCTGGCATTTCTTGTACTCTTTTTCTGCTTTATCATTCTCTCTAGCACTGCTCATTATCTAATATTATCTACATCCCATGAACTTAACTTATTTTCTTCTCTCTTCACTAGAACATTAAGAAAAAAAAAATCAAAAGAAAAGAAACAACATGCCCCCAAAAGAGTGCTTTGACGCCTGGAACAACAACCCAAGATTTAGTTATAGCTTCAACATATCCCAGGAATGTGACCTTATAACAGTCAGTGTGAAATGTCCTGATCAGCACTAGGGAGGTCATCTGCGTGATCAAAGCCCTGTTTCCCTCTTTATTCCCAAAAGATGTTCTGGCCTGAAATAATCCTTTCTTTTATTTTGCTAATAACTTCTTTGCTCCACTCTCCTTCCTATAAAATTTTCCATTCCATACAACTCCCAATCCCTTTACTTGCCAGATGGGTTGCTGGTTGATTCACGAATCACCGGATAAAGCCAATTAGATCTTCACCTTTACTGGACTGAATTTTGTTTCTCAATAATATGCCCTTTGCCGCCTGCTTTTGATGCAAACATAGATCAGTTCGGTGTTTATCTCATCTTAATGTTTAGGCTATTATGAGATTTTGTGGGCTGTTTGTTTTAAATGAGTCACTTAATACAAACTGACAAGAACTGTGCAACTGCATGAAATCTTTGAAAACATAGATCCTGAGAACTAAGTGGGCTTTCCTGTGGGAAACACTGAAAACTCCTGGACTCAATCTTCAACTTAATATCGTCTAACTTAATTGTCCACTGATTGTCATAATTATTCCAGAATTTGATTAGTTATGAACATAGGCAACAATTTTGAATGTTTTCCTCTAATTTAAGCATTGTTGTTAGAGTTTTTATTTTTATTATTTCCCACAACGTCCATCATAGGTATGTTGGGGGTTAATAGCAACAATTTTACAGTTGACCAAATTCAGTGTTAATAAGTAGGTAGTAAGTATAAAATTAGTAAGTGGTGTTCTCTAACTCCAGAGACCTGATATGTAACCACCAAGGCATTTTCTTTCATAATTGATATTGTGTTAATTTTGCTTGTAGGCTCCATACATGGGTCTCTCTCTTTTTGGTTCTAACACCTTAATTTAAAGCAATAGGATAATGCTACAGATTCAGGTGCTGGCACAGGTAAGGACCTTGTACATGTGGGGTCAGATAAATGGTTCTAAGTAGTACCCAAATCATCTGGCAGAGTCCTGTTTCTCACATGTACAGCCAACCCTGATTATGAACACAGAAATGTCTACTCACCTTGCCCAGGACCAAGACACTTGCTTGAAACTCACAGTCACAGCCAACAGAGGACTGCATTGTGGACCAAATATCTTATACTTACTCGGGTTCCCCAGTGCATTTGATTCCTTAAGCACCCCAGGGGGTCGTAGCTTTGAAAGTGCCTAAAGGGCAATTAACCAAAAGTGTGTTAACTTGATTTAGGAGATTCTTCTTGCTCTATGCAAAAAACATGATGATTTTTAAAGTATGAATAATTATTGTGATATTTTGAGAGACTGCTCTTTGCAAAACACCTTCGTGGAAACTGTATTTGATTGTCAAACAACTCCGTGGGGTAGGTACTGCCATTTCAATCCCAGAAAGGGCACAGATCCGGAGCACTTAATTAAATTTCTGAAGGCAAACTCAGAAGTATACACAGTCAGGACTTAAACTCAAGGCAGCCTGATTATAAAATTCATAGTCTTTCCCCTGTACCATGCATATGTCAGAGAGACATAATATTTGAGTATCTATGCAGCTATGACCATAAATCTTTGGAAGAGGACATTATCCTGACTGTTTATACAGATAGATTTTGCAACAAATATATTCAGTTTCCTATTTTATCACCTTGTTATCCAATTTTTAAATGACAAGGAAGGTGTCATCTTGGCTATAGTCCCTAAAAGCGACCTGTCTAGTTTCTCCATTATTACCATAATAATATATACTGAAAAATGCATACTAGTCCTGAATATGTCCCAGATCTCTGCCGAGTGATTTGGGTCACCTCATTTTACCCTTCGAGAATATCTTGCTGAGTCAATATGATTGGTATTCCCATTCCATAGATGAGCTATTTGAGATAGAGAAATAATTGTATATACATTGTTTAAAGTCACAAAATTTGAGCCTTTTAGAGTGAAGATTCAAAGCCAGTTCTCCCATTGTGTATCATCTGTTGCCACACCTACTAGTATTTACTATGTTCTCGAGCTCTTCCAGGCACTAGGGACAAGAGACAGAACTAAGGTATGGGACCTGACTGCATGAAAGTTGTAGTTTATTGGGAGAAACCAAATCTTGTAAAGCACCAATGGTTGTGATAGAATTACCTGTCATCCTTGTTGGGAAACCGGCCAGAGTGGAGAGCTTGCTAGGGGCAATGAGGCAAGCGTTGTGTGTGGTATGGGAGCTTTTACCCAGGAGGGAGAAACGCATATCCTGCTTGAGGAGGCATGGACCGTTACCACTTCTGAGGAAGGCATTTCTCAAAAAGAAAAAGAAACTACAACCATCAAGGCATAGAGAAAGACATGCAATGGAGGGTGGACAAAGTGTGCAAATTTGTCAGATCTGTCTGGAATGTAGTGTGTCTTTGTTGGACTGTTGTTAGATGAGATCACACAGGACTTGTAATGCAACAGTCAGAGCATTGGCTTAGTCCGCACCAACATTAAAATGCTTGAGGGGCACCTGGGTGGCACAGTCGGTTAAGTGCCTGACTCTTGGTTTTAGCTCAGGTCCTTATCTCAGGGTCATGAGATCTAGCTGTGCATGGGTTCTGGGCTGAGCTTGGAGTCTACTGAAGACTTCCTCTCCCTCTCCCTCTGCCCCTCCTCCCGTTCTTCTCCTTCTCTTTCTCTCTCTCAAATACATCAATAAATCTTTAAGAAATGCTTGAAATGTCAGTGGTATGGTTAAATTTTGGTGGTGTTAGGGAGGTGATTAGCCCTGCCCAAAGCAGTATGTGTCCCAAGTCTGAATCATGAATGCATAGACACTACACCCCACCCCTAATTCAAGATCAGAAAAATGAGGAGATGTCAGCCTTCCTACAGATGTACATCATGTCTAGGGATTATAGAGCAAATCAGTGGACATGGCTGAGTCTAAACTCAGTGCCTCTGACTCTACATTCTGTGTTCTTTCTACTACAGCAAATTCCTCCTACACATTCTGCCTCCATGACAAAATTCCTCCATCCTTTTAGGCATTATTGCCTTTAGTCATGTTTGAAGAGATGGGGCAAATGACTGTTGACTGGCCAAACCTCATGCCCTAACCAACCCACTCTTGCCAGAAAGATGGCCGGTACCCTAGGGAGAGGTGCATGGGTGGAAAAGGGAGAGCTTCACAGTGCAGTGGGATATTGCCCCCCAGGGGACATCTTCCCTAAGGATGCCTACAGTGCTCTATAGGAACTCTGCTCACTCACATATACATGCATATGCTTCATTTATACCCCAAATGATATTCACTTGCAAGGCATTTAAACTTGCTATTCATTCTATTTAAATTCTTCTTTTATCTCCCTTAGCTGTTCAAAATATATCACTATCTCAGAAACATCTTCCCTGATCACCCCCGTCAGAATTATGCCCCGTCCACACCCCAGCACTGTCTATCCCCTGCCTTGCTTTACTCTCCAGTGTACTTATCACCTGGGGTACCATATAATCCACTACTTTATTTCCTGTGTCCTCCCAATGCGATATGAATACAAGAAAGGCATATTCTGTGGCTTGTTTTGTTCACTGTTGGATGCCAGTCCTTGAAACAGTATCTGCCACAGAGGAGGCATGAATAATATTTGCTGAATAGAGGAATAGATGGACAGCCCTAATTCTTCAGAGGCATGTCAACGAAATCCACATTCTGGTCTGCCCCAGTGATGGCATTTGCATGGACTTCTTTGTTATTTCACCGTACTGGCAATAACAGAAATCTCTGAGTATTCTGTGCTAGTCCCGGGCATGCACAAGAAAAACTATGGACAAATCCTCAAAGATAACAAAGTCTGACCCCTGAAAAAGACACTCTAATTGAATTATCAAAATAGAGTATATTTGTGTGGAAGGTTGTTTCCAATTGAACAGAAAATTCTTTCATGTTGAAGAGCTATGAGGAACCATATCTTTGAAAGGAAAGGTGGCCAAGATTGGTGGGTAATCCAAGCTGAGACAGCACTGGGCCTTGGAGGTTATGAAAGGGGTTTAAGTTCAATCTCACTGCTTACAACTGTCAGAAGACCTTACACAAGTTACTCAATTGTGTTAAATCTTGTAAAAGAAGAATAATAATTGTAACTACTAGAGAGGGATGTTGGAAATATTGAAGGATATGTTTATAAACTAGTATTGGAGGCCTGGACACGTGAAAGATGCTCATGACACCAGCGGCCCTCTATTTCAGAGAGTGCAAGTATCACCTGCCATGGAGCTCAGGCTTTAGCTTCTTGCTCCTTGTCCCTTCTAGATTCTAAATTGAGTAAGTCAGTTTCAAGGAATGTTAGAATGCCATTATTAGACCTTATTAGGACTGTTATAGAATGATAGCAGTCCTACTTTACAGAGGTGTGGCGATTAAAGGAACTAACGTACATTTGCATACAGGTGTTTTGCAGGAGAGTCTATTTTGGGAATCAATGTGGACTCCTTAGCATGAGATCCAGGGTCAGACAGACCTGAGATGAATCTGGTCCCATCTCTTTCTAAACTGGTCACCTTGGAACATTTAGTTATTCCCCCTGAGAATTAATTTCATCATGGGTGGTATCATGCACTTTTCATCTGAAAGAACACATTTCTATAAGATTGTGGGCTATTTACTAGACACAATGTATCTTTAAGGAGATTAGGAGGGTATTTAACATCTAATAATGGCTATTGTGTGTTGAGCATTAACTATTTTGTTGGTTTTTAATGTCATATGATCGTGAATCTACAATTGTTAATATTATGCAAAAGAGTGGAGATAAGAAAATTGATGGCAACGTAGTCCCTTTTTGCCTTTGCTGTTTTCCTCTGCTAGTCAAGCATACTCTTCTTTGGCACTGGCTTCTCTTGATGACTCTGATTGTCTGTCTTCTGTTGACTTTATTTCTCTGTGTTATGTACTATGGCTTTAAGAATAATTATGGATGTTTTTGGGTCATTGATCTCTTTGGGAACCTGAACTCTGTGGATCTTGAAAAGACTCAAATCCACAACACAGACATGCAGAACAAAATTGTGCACGTATTTCCACTGTGTTTCCTTGGGACTGAAACATGGATGCTAGGTCAAAGTTTCAAGCGTTACTGTAGAAAGGAATTCTCTGGTAGCCAATCTTATCCAGAGGCTATGGCAACCTGCCAGTATCAATAAGCTGTTGTCTTAACATTCTTCTTAAATGTGTCTTCTGAGAAAAATCACGAGACTCTTAATCATATGAAAAAAATGGAGGGTTCCTGGAGGGGAGGTGGGTAGGTGGATGGGGTAACTCGGTGATGGGTGCTAAGGAGGGTAAGTGATGTAATGAGCACTGGGTATTATATGCAACAGATGAATCACTGAACACTACCTCTGAAGGTAATAATACACTATGTGCTTATTAATTGAACTTAAATTAAAAAATTGAGCCACTGAATAAAGGCAAAAAGAAAGAAAGTGTCTTCTGTGTTCCCACCCCCTGGGACAAACACACATTTAAAAGAAATTACACTTCTCATGATTTATTTTGAGCCTGAGTCTAGATGGCTCTCATCGTCAGCCTCAGGGCTCTTGAGGTCGTCATGAAAACTTACTCTTTTGTGTGTCAGTTGTATAGTTTTATTTTCTGCTCCTTCCCTTCTTGAAAATTGCCCTTTCCCACCACAAATAGCAGAACAAGCTACGTTGTGTTTTCTTCCTCTCAGCTGTTGCAGAAACTGCTATAAGATATTGATAGGACTTGGAAAGGAGGCTTTGGACCTTCCGCTGTATAGTAGAATGCAAAGGGCTGCTGAGCTGTCATGGGATAAAGCCAAATTTCTATGCACCAGTAATACCCAAATCCCACAACTTATCAACATGCATCGGAACCTGTACTCTGACCATGTTGGGCTCTAATACATTGATCTAACAGTGGTCACTCCTTTGGGTGGGGTCAGGAGAAATTAGTTAGTGCTACA
Organism: Ursus americanus; assembly: GCF_024610735.1. Lineage (NCBI taxonomy): Eukaryota > Metazoa > Chordata > Mammalia > Carnivora > Ursidae > Ursus > Ursus americanus. Next base: position 34,189,047 of record NC_142150.1, on the reverse strand, counting down.
AAATGAGATCAAGGAGAATTATGTTTGGAACCCAGGGGACTGAGCACTATATTTCATAGTTTCCCCTTGGCCGTCTGTTTGAAAAGAAAAATACTGAAACCATTAAGGCAAGATGATCAAAGACTCAGACCTAATAATAAGAAAATATGGACAGCTTACCAGATAATTCTGATCTAACCGAGGTGTTGAGAAAGAATGACTGATCCAGAGTTACACAAGAAGCAGGTGGAGAGTGGACTTTTAAAAAATGTTTAAGTTAGTAAAACTTGTATATCTAAATAGTACAACTTAGAAAGGAGTTTCTTTTAAACTTCAAATTTCATTTCTGATTTGAGTAGTTAAATTCTCTTAGGAATTTATAGTGTATATACTATAAGTTAATATGGGAGATTCTTTTTTTCGCTTTTTTATTATTTTTAATAATTTTTTTATTATAATAATATTTTTTATTATATTGTGTTAGTCACCATACAGTACATCCCTGGTTTTTGATGTAAAGTTCGATGAGATTCTTTTGAATTCACAACCATAAACTGCAGGTAAAGCATTACCAACTGTGATTTAAAAAGTTACTTCCAAACTGACACTCAAACACATCCTAAAACGTTTTCTAAAACGTCAGTGCCACAAATTTAATTTCATTTGTGTTATGTACTTATTTATTTTTACATCTTCTAAGATTATTCTTAGCTGTACTTTATCTTCTCACTAGGGTCTTAGTAAGTTATTTTTTATTTTGGAGGTGAGATAACTTTTCTTTACACAACATAATATGCCTCTACACTTTGGTCAGTGAAAGTGACAGTATCTGGGTAGATGTTAATAATTATTTGGAAAATAGGGCTTGATTGCTTATTCTAAAAGGATTAAAATAGGAGTTCTTGAGAAGTAGTTTGAGCATCTTTATTGCAGTAAAAAATCAGGATTTATGATATTAGGATGTTTTAAGAAGGGTTATCATGCCAGTGTTACTTTTTGTATCTGATGTTTCCCTCTGGAATGATTTATTTTATACTTTCACTTAAACAACATTAAACACCTGTATTTCTGTCACTGTGGTACACCAATTAGATCTGTTCACATTACCTAAAAATAACATATTTGATAGGCATTTTATTATTATTAGCGGGAAATAGAGAGCCTTTAGAAAACGAGAGTCTGAGTTGGCACGAATAGAACCATTTTAGAAGATTGTCTAAATCAAATATTTTGGAGTTCCACTGTTGCGTTCTTTCTCTATTGGGGTACTCTGTGTTACAACTAGTGCTGATACTATACCTTGGACTTACTTTATGGATTAATGTGTATTATTGCTGGTGTTGATGAGTCTTTCCTGCTCTGCGTGGATCTCTTACATTTTGGGGGACTTCTTGCTTGAATTTCACTTTCTTGTCATCTTTGTTAGTTTACTATTGCTTTTACCAGTAAAACATATTCATGTTTTATTGATATAAATTATATTTTCATTGCCTCACTTTTAAAAATCAAAATTAAATGCAACTCCTCATACTTACACTTTTGTTGTATCACCACCTGTGTGTATCACCTATACGGATTTTCCTCTTTTGAGGAATGGGTAGTCATAGACTTTAATGTCTCAAGTTGTTTCATCTCTGTAGTTATTACTCTTTATCCTAACAATTGTGTTTTGGTGCTCAGATTGTCACAATTTGGATGTAGAAGACCTTGCAAGTTCACCCTTGTAAAATAAAGGGGGAACTCGGGGAGTTACAGTGATTTACAAAAATCATATCTATAGAAACTTAACTGATTTTTCCTTAACTGAGGGGCATATGTAAGAAAAAGAGATTGGAGAGAGCATGCTTGCCCAGTCTAGTCGTACCAAGTTCTTTCATGGGTGCCTCTGGGTCTTTGTGATAATGCTTCTGGGGACAAAGTGTGCTTATAAAAAGGCTTAAGAAACCCTGTTAAGGGAATAGAAAAGGATAATTTCAACCAATTAATTTCATAAGAAAATACTAAAAATTTACTCAGCCTATTTGTTCCTATTTTTTAAGGTAATAACCATACAGATACAATTCTGTATATGTCAATCAGTCATAAATATTCTCATGCTAAGGGAATGGGCTGTTCTGTCACATTGTGGAGCTAGAGAAGACTTTTTTTGTTTTAAGTTTTTAATTTGTTTTAATCTAGAGTAACATGAAATTCAATACAAATTCTTACATTTTATAATTAATTCGATCCCCTAAATTGCTCTAATCTTCTCTTCAGTCTCTTAAATTGTCAGGTATCAAGAGTACAAATTCTTTAACTTTCGTTGAAAGAATTCTTATTCATGATGGGATGCAATGGTAGCTCTTCTTGAAATAAAATAAGCTGGTCAAAAATTGTCTCTGCATCTCTTTAGAAGGAGAGAACCTAGATTTATTTAATGAGTTTATTCAGAGCCTCTTTCACATCCTTATTCCTCAGGCTATAGATCATGGGATTCAACATGGGGAACACCACAGTGTAAAAGGTAGAAACTATTTTATCCGTGTCCAAAGAATAGCTAGATCGGGGACGAGCGTAGATGTAGAGAATGGAGCCATAGTACAAGGTGACAGAGACCAGGTGGGAGGAACACGTGGAGAAGGCTTTGAGGCGGCCCTGGGTGGAGCGGATTTTCAAGACGGTGGCAATGATGAACAGGTAGGAGGCCAGGATCAGCACCGTGGGAGTGATGACATTAGAGGCCAGGATGAAGTACAGCACAGTCTGATAGCCATCTTTCCTGCCACAAGCCAACTTCACCAAGGGAAGCAAATCACAGAAAAAGTCATCAATGACATTGCCACTACAGAAGTTCAAGGCAAAAGTTCTCTTGGTGATGATCGAAGAGTTAATAAAACCACTAAGGAAGGAGGATGTTACCAAAAATGCACATAGCTTTATAGACATAGCCTGAGAATAGAGCAGTGGCTTTGAGATGGCCATGTAGCGGTCATAAGCCATGGCGGCCAACAGGTAACACTCACTGTATGCCAGTCCAGCAGAGAAGAAGAACTGACATACACAGCCAGCAAAGGAGATGCTTTTGTCTTCAGAGATGCAGGTCACCAGGATCTTTGGTGTATAGACAGAGGTCAGGCAGAGATCCAGAATAGACAAATTCCCAATGAAAAAATACATGGGTGTGTGCAGCCGGGAGTCATTACAGACCAATATTATGAGGGTGGTATTTGCAACCAGAGTCAGTGAGTACACGCTAAGGAATACCACAAACAGGACCAGTTGCATCATCGGGTCTGTTGTGAAGCCCACCAGGATGAAGTCAGTCATCGTATGATTGCTTCTCTCCATGGCTCACCTAAGAGGAGAGAAAATGAGATTTCAGCTTGCATCATTGTGCTGAATAAATAGAAAACATGCTAAATAAAATGATTATATACACTGGAGGTTTACCTGTACTTTTTTTTTTTTAACTCCTGATCATTTTATTTCCCTTGATTCCAGATTCACTAGTTCAAATTCCTACTTAACATGTCTTACAGGCGATGTACTGGGCATTTCAAGAAAAACTGAGTTCCAACTATCCTTCTTCATCTTGCTTTTCTCTCAGACTTCTCCACTGCAGGAAATGGTGTTACCCCAGTTTAGGGGAAATCATTGGCTCTTCTTGACTCCTCTCTGACTTTGACATTCTAACTGACTAATCAGCAACACCTTGATTCTACCCTCACAACATATTCAGACCCTGACCAGTGTTTCCCTGCTCTGGTGGTTCTGCCCCAGGCTGAAACCACTGTGGTTTGCCATGGGTGTTATCACAGAGCTTCTATGGGTCTCCCAGCTTCCTTCCTCCGTCTATCCCTAGCCCAGCTGGGTCTCTGAAGAAGGCAGGCAGAGTGATCCTGTTAAAAACCAGTTAGATCATGTTACTCTTTGCTTCCAACACTCCAGTGACTTCTCAGCTAATTCAGACTAAAGCCAAGGTCCCTACAAAGATGGACAAGCTTATTGCCTGTCTGCTTCTGACTCCTACTGTCTACTCCAGCCATGCCACCCTCCTCTCAATTCTTAGAATAAACAGGGGGTGCTCTGAATCTTTGGAGCTGCTTCTCCGTCTGGCGAGGATGCTCTTCCTCAAGTATCTTTTTAGCAAACTCTCTCATATTTTTCAAGTCTTAATTGCCACATCCTACCCCTTTTCAGGTGTTCCTCATCACCATATTGCAATCTACTTCTCTGGCATTTCTTGTACTCCTTTTCTGCTTTATCATTGTCCCTAGCACTGCTCTTTATCTAATATTATATGCATCCCATTAACTTAACTATTTTCTTCTCTCTTCACTAGAATGTTGTTAAAAAAAAAAAAAAGAAAAAAGAAGGAACCAATATGCCCCCACAAAGAGTGCTTTGATGCCTGGGACAACAAACCAAGATTTAGTTATAGCTTCAACATACCCCAGGAATGTGACCTTATAACAGTCAGTGTGAAATGGCCTGATCGGCACTAGGGAGGTCATCTGCGTGATCAAAGCCCTGTTTCCCTCTTTATCCCCAAAAGATGTTCTGGCCTGAAATAATCCTTTCTTTTATTTTGCTAATAACTTCTTTGCTCCACTCTCCTTCCTACACAAAAGTACCATTCCATACAACTAAAACTTCTATTTGCCTGATTTGTTGCTGATTGATTCATGAATCACTTGATAAAGCCAATTAGATCTTCACCTTTACTGGACTGAACTTTGTTTCTCAACAATATACCCTTTCCTCTTGCTTTTGAATTCAGATGCTGTCACAGGTAAGGACCTTGTACATGTGGGGTCAGATAAATGGTTCTAAGTAGTACCCAAATCATCTGGCAGAGTCCTGTTTCTCACATGTACAGCCAACCCTGATTATGAACACAGAAATGTCTACTCACCTTGCCCAGAACCAAGCACTTGCCTGAAACTCACAGTCACAGCCGACAAAGGACCAAACTGTGGACCCGAATATCTTATACTTGCTCAGGATCCCCAGTGTATTTGAATCCTTAAGCACCCCAGGGGTTCATAGCTTTGAAAGTGCCTAAAGGGCAATTAATCAAAAAGTGTGTTAACTTGATTTAGGAGATTCTTCTTGCTCTATGCAAGAAAAAGGAGGATGATTTTTAATATGAATAATTATTGTGATATTTTCAGAACGTACTCTTTGCAAAAGACCTTCCTGGAAACTGTATTTGATTGTCAAACAACTCTGTGGAGTACGTATTGCAATTTCAATCACAGACAAGAAAACAGATCCAGAGCACTTAATTAACTTTCCAAAGGCAAACTCAGAAATAAATGCAGTCAGAATTTAAACTCAAGGCAGCCTGATAATAAAATTCAGTCTTTCCCCTGTACCATGAATACTTCAGAGAGACATAATCTTTGAGTATCTCTGCAGCTATGACCATAAATCTTTAGAAGAGGACTTTTTTATCCTGAGTGTTTATACAGATAGATTTTGCAACAAATACATTCGTTTTCCTCTTTTATCACCTTGTTACCTAATTTTTAAATGACAAGGAAGGTGTCATCTTGGCTAGTCCCTAAAAGTGACCTGTCTAGTTTTTCCATTATTACCATAATAATATATACTGAATAATGACTACTAATCCTGAATATGTCCCAGCACTCTGCTGAGTGATTTGGGTCATCTGATTTTGCCCTTCAAGAATATCTTGCTGAGTCAATGTGATTATTATTCCCATTTCATAGATGAGCTATTAGAGATAGAGAAATAATTGTATATACATTGTTCAAAGTCACAAAATCTGAGGCTTATAGAGCCAAGATTCAAAGCCAGTTTTCCCATTGCGTATCATTTGTTGCCACACCTACTAGTATTTACTATGTTCTCGAGCTCTTCCAGGCACTAGGGACAAGAGACAGAACTAAGGTATGGGACCTGACTGCATGAAAGTTGTAGTTTATTGGGAGAAACCAAATCTTGTAAAGCACCAATGGTCGTGATAGAATTATCTATCATCCTTATTGGTAAGCCGGCCAGAGCGGAGAGCTTGCTAGGGGCAATGAGGCAAGCGTTGTGTGTGGTATGGGAGCTTTTACCCAGGAGGGAGAAACACATATCCTGCTTGAGGAGGCATGGACCGTTACCACTTCTGAGGAAGGCATTTCTCAAAAAGAAAAAGAAACTACAACCATCAAGGCATAGAGAAAGACATGCAATGGAGGGTGGACAAAGTGTGCAGATTTGTCAGATCTGTCTGGAATGTAGTGTGTCTTTGTTGGACTGTTGTTAGATGAGATCACACAGGACTTGTAATGCAACAGTCAGAGCATTGGCTTAGTCCGCACCAACATTAAAATGCTTGAGGGGCACCTGGGTGGCACAGTCGGTTAAGTGCCTGACTCTTGGTTTTAGCTCAGGTCCTTATCTCAGGGTCATGAGATCTAGCTGTGCATGGGTTCTGGGCTGAGCTTGGAGTCTACTGAAGACTTCCTCTCCCTCTCCCTCTGCCTCTCCTCCCGTTCTTCTCCTTCTCTTTCTCTCTCTCAAATACATCAATAAATCTTTGAGAAATGCTTGAAATGTCAGTGGTATGGTTAAATTTTGGTGGTGTGAGGGAGGTGATTAGCCCTGCCCAAATCTGTATGTGTCCCAAGTCTGAATCATGAATGCATAGACGCTCCACTCCACCCCTAATTCAAGATCAGAAAAATGAGGAGATGTCAGCCTTCCTACAGATGTACATCATGTCTAGGGATTATAGAGCAAATCAGTGGACATGGCTGAGTCTAAACTCAGTGCCTCTGACTCTACATTCTGTGTTCTTTCTACTACAGCAAATTCCTCCTACACATTCTGCCTCCATGACGAAATTCCTCCATCCTTTTAGGCATTTTGCCTTTAGTCATGTCTTGAGGAGATGGGGCAAATGACTGTTGAGTGGCCAAATCTCATGCCCTAACCAACCCAGTCTTGCCAGAAAGATGGCCGGTACCCTAGGGAGAGGTGGCATGGGTGGAAAAGGGAGAGCTTCACAGTGCAGTGGGATATTTGCCCCCCAGAGGACCTTTTCCCTAGGGACACCTACATTGCTCCACAGGAACTCTGCCCACTACCATATGCACACATGCCTCATTTATAGCGAAATAATGTTCAATTGTGAGGTATTTACACTTGCTATTCATTCTATTTAAATTCTTCTTTTATATCCTTTAGCTGTTCAAAATATAACACCATCTCAGAAATGTCTTCCCTGATCACTTCCTTATGAATTATGCCCCGTCCACCCCCCAGCACTCTCTATCCCCAGCCTAGCTTTACTCTCCAATGTACTTACCATCTGGGTTATCATATAATCTACTACTTTATTTCCTGTCTCCTCCCAATGGGATATGAATGCAAGAAGGGCATGTTCTGTGCCTTGTTTTGTTCACTGTTGGATGCCAGTCCTTGAAACAGTATCTGCCACAGAGGAGGCATGAATAATATTTGATGAATAGAGGAATAGATGGACTGCCCTAATTCTACAGAGGCATGTCAATGAAATCCACATTCTGGTCTGCCCCAATGATGGCATTTGCAAGGACTTCTTTTTTATCCCACCTAACTGGCAGTAACAGAAATTTCTGAGGTTCTGTGCTAGTCCCAGGCATGCACAAGAAAAATTATGGACAAATCCTCAAAGAAAACACATTCTGACCCCTGAAAAAGACACTCTAATCGAATTATCAAAATAGAGTATATTTGTGAGGGAGGTTGTTTCCATTTGAACAGAAAATTCTTTCATGTTGAAGAGCTATGAGGAGCCATATCCTTGAAAGGAAATGGGGCCAAGATTGGAGGGTAGCAGAGAAAGCAGTGGGCCTTAGAGCTGATGACGGGGATTCAAGTTCAATCTCACTGTTTACAACTGTCAGAAGACCTTACACAAGTTACTCAATTATGTTAAATCTTGTAAAAGAAGAATAATAATTGTAACTACTAGAGAGGGCTGTTGGAAATATTGAAGGATATGTTTATAAACTAGTATTGGAGGCCTGGACACATGAAAGATGCTCATGACACCAGCGGCCCTCTATTTCAGAGAGTGCAAGTATCACCTGCCATGGAGCTCAGGCTTTAGCTTCTTGCTCCTTGTCCCTTCTAGATTCAAATTGAGTAAGTCAGTTTCAAGGAATGTTAGAATGCCATTATTAGACCTTATTAGGACTGTTATAGAATGATAGCAGTCCTACTTTACAGAGGTCTGGTGATTAAAGGAACTAACGTATGTTTGCATACAGGTGTTTTGCAGGAGAGTCTATTTTGGGAATCAATGTGGACTCCTTAGCATGAGATATGGGGTCAGACAGACCTGAAATGAATTCTAATCCCAACTCTTTATAAACTGGCCAACTTGGAACATTTAGTTATTTCCCCTGAGAATCAAATTCCTCATGGGTGGTATCATGTACTTCTCATCTGAAAGAACACATTTCTATAAGATTGTGGGGCTATTTACTAGACACAATGTATCTTTAAGGAGATTAAGAGAGTGTTTGACATCTAATAATGGTTATTGTGTGTTGAGCATTAACTATTTTGTTGGTTATTAATGTCATATGATCGTGAATCTACAATTGTTAATATTATGCAAAAGAGTGGAGATAAGAAAATTGATGGCAACATAGTCCCTTTTTACCTTTGCTGTTTTCCTCTGCTAGTCAAGCATACTCTTCTTTGGCACTGGCTTCTCTTGATGACTCTGATTGTCTGTCTTCTGTTGACTTCTTTATTTCTCTGTGTTATGTACTATGGCTTTAAGAGTAATGATGGATGTTTTTGGGTCATTGGTGTCTTTGGGAACCTGAACTCTGTGGATCTTGAAAAGACTCAAATCCACAACACAGACATGCAGAACAAAATTGTGCACGTATTTCCACTGTGTTTCCTTGGGACTGAAACATGGATGGCAGGTCACAGGTTCAAACGTTACTTTAAGAAAAGGAATTCTCCGGTAGCCAATCTTATCCAGAGGCTATGGCAACCTGCCAGTATCAATAAGCTGTTGTCTTAACATTCTTCTTAAATGTGTCTTCTGAGAAAAATCATGAGACTCTTTATCATAGGAAAATATCTGAGTGTTGCTGAAGGGGAGGTAGGTAGGTGGATGGGGCAACTCGGTGATGGGTGCTAAGGAGGGCAAGTGATGTAATGAGCACTGGGTATTATATGCAACAGATGAATCACTGAACTCTACTTCTGAAACTAATAATACACTATGTGCTTATTGGTTGAGTGTAAGTAAAAAACTAAGCAACTGAATAAAGGCAAAAAAAAAAAAAAAAGAAAGAAAAGAAAGTGTCTTCCGTGTTCCCACCCCCTGGGGCAAACACACATTTAAAAGAAATTACACTTCTCATGATTTATTTTGAGCCTGAGTCTAGATGGCTCTCATAGTCGGCCTCAGGGCTCTTGAGGTCGTCATGAAAACTTACTCTTTTGTGTGTAAATTGTGTGGTTTTATTTTCTGCTCCTTCCCTTATTGCAAATTGCCCTTTCTCACCACAAATAGAAGAACAAGCTACGTTGTGTTTTCTTCCTCTCAGCTGTTGCAGAAACTGCTATAAGATGTTGATAGGACCTGAAAGGAGGCTTTGGACCTTCTGACATATAGTAGAATGTAAAGGGCTGCTGAGCTGTCGTGGGATAAAGCCAAATTTCTATGCACCAGTAATACCCAAATCCCACAACTTTTTTTTTAATAATAATTTTTTATTATATTATGTTAGTCACCATACAGTACCTCCCTAGTTTTTGATGTAAAGTTCCATGATTCACTACTTGCGTATAACACCCAGTGCACCATGCTTTCAACATTCATGGCAAGACTTCATTCCAACATTCTAATATTCAAGTCAGCTCATTCAAGAATCGTCTATAATAGTTAATATAGCCTGTTAAAAAGAAAACCACAGGCCCAGTGTGAGTCACTTACGGTAATTAAGGCCCCATGTCAGCAAACCAAGACTTGATATTTAAGCTAACTGTACTTTCAACCCCACTCCCCCACCATCGGTAGGTCACCTTTAACTAGTCAACATGGAGTTACCTAATGAGATACTCCTCCAGAGAGATTCCTTCCATTCCGCTTAGGAAGGTTACCTTGCTTAGAACAATATATTCTTTGCTAATGACCTTCTTTTCCACCCTTTTTCTTCCTTTAAACAATTTTCCTTTTCTACAGCTTGACAGAGCTCCTTTCTATTTGCTAGATGGGATGCTGCCCACTTCATGAATCACTTAATAAAGCCAATTTGATCTTTTAAATTACTCAGTTGAATTTTTGTTGTTTAACAATCCCAAGCGTTTTATACCCATGGAATTCCTCATGGCTTTGTAGCTCGGGGGAATGGCAAAGAAGACAATTAAACAAAGCTACGCATTGACAAAGTCAGGTCAGCCTTATTTAGGAAAGACTCAGAAAGTTTTGTTTAGAGACTTGATTCCCCAATGATAGATGTATTTCACCATAATTTTCTTTCATGTTCTATATTGAGTTATGCAGAACTTTCATATCTCTATCATCTCTATCTCTATCTATCTCTATCTCTATCTCTATCTCTATCTCTATCTCTATCTCTATCTCTATCTCTATCTCTATCTCTATCTCTATCTATCATCTCTATCTCTATCTCATCTCTCTCTATCTCTATCTATCCACATATAATACAATTGACTCCTGTAAACACACAGGTACTGATTTTATAAGCAGCAAGAGTTAGGTTCCCCAGAAAACAAAAGACAGGCATAGCTTTCTTGACATAAGAAAAGTCATTTTAGGCCCTGGCCATCTTGTGAAAGAATATAAGAGCAAATAAATAGTCATTGTCAGGCCAGGAAATAATCTAATCCTATGTGGGACCACTAATCAGTGGTAAAACTCCCAGTGCTGATTCAAGAGGGAAGATTGCCTTGATGTATATTCTTGAGTTATCTTTGCAGGATCTAAACCCCTCTGACCACTCAGTTACTGGAGCAACTGGGACCAGAGAATTGATGATGCTGATCCTTGCTGGCTCTTGTGACTTTGACCTGAACTCAGTCACCTTAAGACTGTCACCTGCCCCAATTTCATGTTGCATTCCCCATTGGGCAACCCGCTTCCTGAAGATGCATGCACACTTGGCTTAAATCTCCATCTTGTTCGGGAAGACACTGCTTTGGGAAAGATACCTGGTGTTCTCCTTTACTTGGGGAGAGTAGAACCTTTCCTTTTGCTACTCTTTGGTTTGGATGTGTCTTTTGACTTCACACCCACTAAGAGGCTGATCCAGTTTCAGGCAACAATATGAAGATATCTACCATTTGCCCTTCTACATACAGTGCCATCCTTTGCCACCATGCTTTCTGTTCCAGGAGAGCATCCTGTATGAACTTCTCAGTTAATTTGGCCATTGGGGGAGGATTTACAAGGAGAAAAATGATGATATGGAATATTTATTCTTAGATCTGTTTCTGCACAGCCAACCAAGTCCACATTAATCCCTAGACCAACGTCACATCGTTTATCCCATCTCTTTCATCACAAAATCTCTCTCCTCCTCTCTTTCTGGCTTCTGATAACTGCTGTTTCTCCTTCTCCCTTCAGACTCACATGTAAAGTAAGATCCTCTGTCAAAGGACTGGCCTGTCCTTTGTGGCTTTTCCATATTCTGTTCACATCTTTCTAAAACTCCCTTTATTAAGTTCTCCTCAGTCGGAGTGGGCCATCTGCTTCCGGACAGGACTCTGAGTGATGGAATAATTAATGTTAAGAGTAGCCTAGAATGGAACCCTGGGATTAGTTTGCTCACATACTTAACAAATGTGCAGCCATATCACGTACTAGGGAAATGGGACACCAGTGAGCCATGGGATGTAGTGACATCACGAAAATTTAAATCATCACCAGTAATGTCACAGCTTGAAGTGCAGTTGAAGAGCAAAGCCCTGAAAACTCAATTGGTTATAGCATTGGTCAAGACCACAATAATATTGATTGGAAAAATCAGGGGGTCTTCTGAACTGAAAACTAGGTTGTCTGACTGTGAACATGACGGGCATTTGCAAAGCCTTGACTGTAGGTTTTGAAGGTGTTTCCCATCTCTGTTAGTCCTTTAGGAAAGATATGGTTGAGGTCCAAGCTGGGAAAGCTTGATTGTGGAGGTGCACCCATGAAAGAGTCAGGAACTCACTATGTTTCCTCAAGAGCCCTAGGAATTTATACTATAATTAAAGACTCACTAGGATTGATTTTTTTTGAAGTATTTACTTACTGAGGACAAAGCATTCCCAATGCAGTGATGACAAAATATGTGGTTAACCCCCAAACCATAGGCTTCGTTAATTTCTTCATGATGTCTCTGTATTTAGTGTGTTAACCACCTCACATTACTGTTTCTTATATTCACATTATAATCTTTTCATGTTTAGTGATGTTTATTTGGACCTTTCCTCAAATCGAGGTAACTTTACAAGATAAAAATGAAGAAAAATATCTTCTCAGGCTGGCAGTGTTTTCTTATTTGGAAAAATAGAAATTTTCCAAAGGTAGATAAAACAGAAGCAACATGTCACATCATCAAGTGTCCTTTTTTATTGTTAAACTTTTAATGTCAATATGACTTTTCAAACAGAAATTTTTTTTTCCAAAATCGTATCTCCTTCTAAAATTATTTTTTTCAATTTTCAGCCAACATTAAATAACCCATTTTATGTTATTATTATGACATTAATTTAAGACATGAGAATTATTCAGGAAGAATTTAAACCTGTAATAACATTATTTTAACTAATAAGTGTGCTTAATCTTCATTTGTTAAATCAGAGATTGAGCCTGCATAGTTAGCTATTCATTTAAGATCTCTTTATCTAATTCAGAATATTAGAACCACCTTGTCTCAACCTGGTTATTATATGTGATATCTGTTATTGATTATTATTATTAGTATTCATCAGTGCTGATTATTCCTTTCTGATCTTTGTACAGCTCCTAATTTAACTGTCACTACTTGGAAAACACAGTTCTTTATATTTATTATTTGCTGCCTACTCCAGTAAAACATGGACATAACATTATTTATTTGAATTTCTATGTATTTTTCTGTGTGATGTACTTCTTTACTCATATTGCTACCTATTGAAATAACCTATTATATAGATTATGAAATAACCTATTATTCCCCTTCCTTTGTTTTATCACTATCTTCTTATATTCTCTACTTACACTTCTCTTTTTTTGAGTATCCTGGACTCCTTAGCTTTCATTGGTTCACCATACTGAATTAAAAAAAAAAACATACTGTTTTGGTTATTACCATGATTTTTCTTTTATACCCAGAATGCTACAACTTCAACTGCACAGAACCCTTTAAGTTCATATCTTTTGTTCTGTCCTTATTTGTAGAAACATCCATGTTTTCTAGACACAATAGAATATTTGAGGCACATGCTATTTATTTTCTCACTCTAAAACATAGACTGAGTTATCCTGTAAGAAATACTGATTCCTGGGGTGCCTGGGTGGCTCAGTCAGTTAGGTGTCTCCTTTGGCTCAGGTCGTGATCCTAGGATTCTGGAACAGAGCCTAGTGTTGGGCCCCTTGCTCAGTGGGGAATCTGCTTCTCCCTCTCCCAATGCCCATGTATCCTCTCTCCCCGGCTTGTGCTCTCTTCTTTCTCAAATAAAGAAATAAAATCTCAAAAAAAAAAAAAAAAGGAAATACTGATTCTTAGGTGGGCAGTAATATTAAGGTTACAAATGTAGGCCTAAAGTGTGCAAAAATCATGCAAAATATCAGGTGGTACAACGGGTTGTCTTCTCTGAGCATAGAGAGTGGTGGAATGAAGTGTGTCTCTACACTGTTTTATGAAGAGTAACTAGTGGATTGACTGAGCAGATACTTAGAATAAGATTGGAAAGTTAGTGACAAGGAAGTCTGAGAGAGGAATATGGATGGAACTCTTGGAAAGGACAGTGAAGATACTTGCACTCCATCACAAATGCCTACCAGAGGGCACTGAGTGCAGAAAAGACAATCTACACTGAAAATGTTGGTAAGCTTCTTGCCCTATGTCTCCTTCTAGTAGCTTTACAATTTCAGGTCTTACATTTAAGGTTTTAATCCATTCTGAGTTGATGTTTGTATACGGTGTGTGATAAAAGTCCAATTTCACTCTTCTGCACATGGATATCTGGTTTTTTCAACATTTGTTGAAGAGACTGTCTTCAATTGCTTGTGTGTTTTTTCATGTTGACCATATATATGTGAGTTTATTTCTGGGCTCTGTATTCTACTCCGTAAGTATATATGCCTGTTTTTATTCTAGTACCATACTCTTTAATTACCATATTCTGTAATATATTGTAAAATCAGAAAGTGTGATGCCCCCAACTTTGCTCTTCTTGCTCAAGACATTTTTTGGCTGTTCGTGGTCTTCTGTGGTTCCATATGCATTAAAAAACATGAAAAAAATATTTCTGAGAAAAATGCCACTGAGATTTTTGATAGGGATTACATTGAATCTATAGATTGCCTTGGGTAATATGGGCTTTTTAAAGTAGTATGGACATTTTAACAGTCTTATTCTTTCTGATTCATAACCATTGGCTATCATTTTATTTACTTGTGTTTTCTTCAATTTCTTTCATCAATGTCTTTTAGTTTTTAGTGTACAGATCTTTCACCTCCTTGGTTAAATTTATTCCTAAGTATCTTACTCTTTTTGATGCGATGATAAATGGGATTGTTTTCTTAATTTCCCTTTCAGATAGCTCATTGTTAGTGTATAGAGATGCAATTGATTTTTGCATATTGATTTTTTATCCTGGAGCTTTACTGAATTTTTTTTTATTAATTCTAACAAGTTTTTAAAGGAGTCTTTTGGGTTTTCTATTTGATGATTTCTTTTTTTTTTTTTAAAGATTTTATTTATTTATTTGACAGAGATAGAGACAGCCAGCGAGATAGAGACAGCCAAGCAGGGGGAGTGGGAGAGGAAGAAGCAGGCTCACAGTGGAGGAGCCTGACGTGGGGCTCGATCCCGTAATGCTGGGATCACGCCCTGAGCCGAAGGCAGACGCTTAACCGCTGTGCCACCCAGGCGCCCCTATATGATGATTTCTATATGATTGTTTTCTATATGATTTCTATGTGATTCTATATAATTTTCCATATGATTTCTATATGATGATTATGTCATCATGTCATCAATAGGATCCCATATTGCTTCAAAAAACCTCCAGAATTTTTTATTTTTATTTTTTTAATTTAAATTCAATTAGTCAACTTAGAGTACATCATTAGTTTCAGATGTAGAGTTCAATAATTCACCAGTTGCATATATCTCCCAGAGCTCATCACATCATGTGCCCTCCTTAATGCTCATCACCCAAATACCCCATACCCCCATCCACCTCCCCTCCAGCAACCCTGTTTATTTCCTATAGTCAAGAATCTCTCATGGTTTGTCTCCCTCTGATTACTTCCTATTCAGTTTTCCCTCCTTTCCCTATGATTCTCTGTACTGTTTCTTATATTCCACATATGAGTGGAAAACACATAATTGTCTTTCTCTAATTGACTTATTTTGCTCAGCATAATACCCTCCAATTCCATCTGCATCAATGTAAATGATAAGTATTCATCCTTTCTGATGGCTGAGTAATATCCCACATCTTCCTTATCCATTCATCTGTCGCTGGACATCTGGGCTCTTTCCATACTTTGGCTATTATGGACATTGCTGCTACAAATCCTGGGGTGCATGTGCCCCTTTGGATCATTACATTTGTATCTTTGGGGTAAATCCCTAGCAGTGCAATTGCTGGGCAGTAGGGCCTCCAGAATTTTTAATAGGTCTTTCTGCTGGCCATGGCCTTACACATGTATGCATTAATGTGAGAAAACTGAGTGCTTTTTGTATCACTTATGAATTACAGAAACCTAGGAAAATGATTGGTCCTTCTGGATTTTAGTCAAGTGGCATCCTCTCCATTTCCTGGAGTATTGAGGTTCAAATGAGAAAATATAGGGTAACAGGTATGTTCCATGTGTTGTTTTTTCTTTGTGTACTGAGTAGCTTCAGTTGCAATTCCAGAGTTAATGCACTCTGAGGGGATGACACCTGGTAGGGGTATAATCTGGGAGTCTCCGGCTTTAGCAAAGCAAAGTGAATTGGACATTTGAAAGAGTTTTAGGTGTAGTACTTTTTAGGTTGTTTTCACCCAACAGGTCTTAAAAGTTGGAATACAGTAGGGAAAAAAGTGGAAGTAGAAACTTGGAACTCCCTAAGAGGTTGAATGTATTTTTTTAAGATTTTATCTATTTATTTGACAGAGAGAGCGAGAGAGCACAAGCAGGGGGAGCAGGGGGAACAGTAGAGGCAGAGGGAGAAGCAGTTTCCCCGCCAAGCAGGGAACCCAATGCGGGGCTCGATCCCAGGACCCTGATATCATGACCTGAGCCAAAGGCAGATGCTTAACCATCTGAGACACCCAGGCGCCCCAAGAGGTTGAATATTTTGGGTTTAGTTTTGTGAGGATCCGCAAGTGTATCTTTGTTTTTGTTTTTGTTTTTCCAGTAAAAATATTGGAAAATCAGGCTTTAAGGGCTCACCTGGAGAGCTTTTAAAAATACCTATACCAGAGTCCTGTCATCAAGGATTATGATGTAATTGACTCAGGATAAGTCTGCGCATTGATATTAAAACCAAACAGACTACAACCATTCAGGATTTGAGAATTACCAGATTAAGCAATCATTCTGTGGAGGCATGATTTGACTTAGCTGGCTGTTTGTACACTGGAAAGACTTACTTAAGGTTAACTCTTTACTTCCTTCCCTTTCTCTCTTTCTTCCTTGTTTTCATCCTCTTTTTCTTTATTTCCTCCCTTTAATTCCATCACAAGGGAGCGATGTAGTGGTCTAGATATTTTTATGTCCGTTTTAAAGATGAATAAGCTGAGGCTCATGAAAGTGACGTGATACGTTTGAGGTCACATCTAGGAAGTCCCCATGCTGGCCCTACTGTGTCGTTATAAAGTTTGTGTTTTGTTGCTATGGAATAGTAGATGGTTCCAGAGTTTGCTATGATCAAGGAGAGGGGAATGTACGGCTCAAATTTGCCATGTGGATAGTCGAGAGTATAATAGCATCATTATCATCTCTAAGTTCCAGTAGATTCTAGGAAATGACACTGTGTTTGGTCTCTGAAGCCTGCATTTTAGGTTTTGCTCTTCCTGTGATGAATGCACTCGTGTTCATGATTACCAGTGTTGGGCAATTCTGAAGGATGTTGACACCCCAGTCACTGGAAGGGTCACTTTAATCATGGTAGTGGTTCATAAGCGGGGGAGGGAAAAGGAGAGCAACTAACAAATACCTCAACCAGGAATCTCTCAGAACAAATAATTAAGTTTTAATTACTGATTTGGGACATTATCCCTCAAGAATCTAAAATTCAGTGTAAGGTCCTAAAGCGAGAAAGCTCAGATGACTTAGGGATTGCACTACGTATGTAGTCCTTATCTTTATTTTTTGTCTATAAAAGGGATTACAGCACTATCTCATTTGTGGTTACCATAAAAAGAGATTTATTTTTATCTCCATGGAATTATATTTTTTGCACATGGATATCACACCTGCTGTCTTTTATGGGATTCTGTGTACCTGAGTACGTGGTGAGGTGTACAGGTATTATTTCTATACATTGCTTACGGCCTTAGGGTATGTTTCATCTGCTGTGTTTATGATTGCAATTGTCTACTGACATGTAAAAAAATAGTAAAATAAAACTACTAGTTATTTAAATAAAATACTTTAGAATTAGGCATATTGAAGTACAAATTAGGGCCCTGCTAAATACTCTGAGAAAGCTATATAGCTTCTCTGATCTTCAATTTTCTCATCTTTAAAAGGGACGTAAATATATTTTGGAGTTGCAAAGATGCAATTTAATATTAGCAAAGTGCCTAAAAATGTGGTGTAATAGAGAATTAGAATATGCAGCAATTAATATCATTTTCTTTTTTGTGATTTTTTTCTTTCCATAGAGAAAGCTTATTTTGCAGGTGGCGTGAAGGGCTGATCTAATCGCCTGCGCGGAACATCACAGTTTGGTAACCTGTGCTATGATGTTTACCACCATGGCACCCCTGCCAGTGTGCAGAGTTGGCCCCGTCTCAGAGCATGGCCTCCTAGGAAGCCCTGCTTTCATATTTTCCTCCTTCTCCTTCATGCTGCGTCAGAATCAAACCTGCCTTTTTGTTTAAAAGGCTTTGTGAGACTAAATCACACTAAGTGGTAAATTATCATCTACAGTGCAATTTGTAAACACTGCAAGTAGTGCTTTTACCAAAAAAAAAAAAGTTCGTTATTTTTCTAGGATAATTTTAAAAACTAAGAAATGGAGTCACAGGAAAAGTCTTCCTGGTAGCTTTTCCTAATGTTTTCCCTTAACTAGGTAAGAAACTGGATTATGATGCTATCTTTAGTCTTCTTAATTTTTAAAACTCTTAGTCCTTAAATTAATTTTTAGTAATAAATTTCATTGATTGATGAACTGATAATCAATGAACAGACATAACAAATCCATACATGTAAGGATTGTATGAGTTTGTGCAGGCTCGAAACCTTTCTACAGTGATGTCTAAAGTAACCTCCAATATAATTATGACTTGTAGTCCTTCTGCTCGAACACAAGTTTATTTATAGTAAACTGGATAAATCAGAAGTTTGTATAATATTGTGAACTACAATTTTTTAAGTTCTCACTATGTGTCAGATACTAAGCTAAAACTGTTAGATGGACTTTCTAATGTAGTTGTTAAAATAATCTTATGAATTAGGTACTAATACAGTTCCCACTTAACCTCGGAGATAAAAGAGGCTTAGAAAAGTATAGAAACTCACCCAAGTGACCCAGCAGAGAACTGGTGGAGTCAGAATTCATATTCAAGTTGTCTTTGTCCAGAGTTGATTTTTGCCCCTACACTAGGGTGCCTTGCAAACTTATCCTTGGAAAAGGAGGTATTACCAAAGAGCAGCAATATCATTGATATATATCTAATCTATCCACCAAACTTAATAAACAATTTAACTACAAGTGGGAGGAAAGAATGTATTCAGCAGTACAAATGATTTAGATTACAACGATTAAAGGTTTTTCTTTTGAAAATCCTGAATTTATGAAGGAACACTAGACTTCTGTAATTTGGTGTAAAATGTATCTTGGATTTCTTCCTGTGACTTGCAGAACAGAAAGAGGAGTCATTTTTCTGTGAATACATAAAATGCCCGATATGCTGTGTCAATGTGATGCCAAAATAACCTGAACTTGAGTAGTTTGTTAGCACACATTGTACCGTCTTGGTCACAAAGCCACATTAACTATTCCTTCCCCCCTTTTCCCCAAACTGAATTGGATGGCTTTTTGATCCATAGACAGTGTTGTTTAGAAAAAGAAGTGATTAGAGAGTATATGATTTTGCCAGACTATATTCTTCGACTAAAATTATAGCTAGCATGAAGATGAATTTATTCTTTTTTTTTTTTTTAAAGATTTTATTTATTTATTCGACAGAGATAGAGACAGCCAGCGAGAGAGGGAACACAAGCAGGGGGAGTGGGAGAGGAAGAAGCAGGCTCATAGTGGAAGAGCCTGATGTGGGGCTCGATCCCAGAACCCCGGGATCACGCCCCGAGCCAAAGGCAGATGCTTAACCGCTGTGCCACCCAGGTGCCCCAAGGGTGAATTTATTCTTAATCTGAGGTTAAGCCCTAAGAAAAATAGGAAATAGGAAGGGTTTATTTGAGTTTCTAGCAACTTTTAATAGTGCTTATTATGTGCTAGGGAATGGAAAAACAAACATGGCAGGATCCCTAGAAACCCAAAGTCAATTACAGAGATAGACTCATAACTAATACACACACGTAAGTACAGTAATTGAGTATGTTCAAAGGATGGAAATGGTTCAGCAGAGGGGACTCTGATTAACTCTGTCTGGATGAATTAGATCAGGGAGAGTTTCCAAGAGGATGTCATACGTGCTTGAGTACGGGTTTTCCAGGCAGAGGAGCTGGAAGCAGCAATTAGCAACAGCAGCTTTTGCCTTATGAGATTAGATGGAGGGTGTGCTGTTCCCTGGGTGTTGCTGGCTTGATTGAGACGCCGGTATAGAATCGACAGGTGATTACAAACCATCCAGGGCTTTTTCAACCTGTATTTAATTTGGTGGTTTGCTTCATATTATGGGAGATACATTTATCTACAAAAGTGTTTTTATTCCTTTTATTCTTTTAACGAATCTGCAACTCTGTGGTCTGATAGGAATAGAAACAGATCTGTAACCCAGAAACTGACAACTGAATGGGTTCTAACTCACTTTCAGCAGCTGCAGCCATCAAGTGACTAAAAATGTTCTAAAGGCAACTTGTGCATTTAGAGGAACTAAGGGAATGTCCTTCTTTATTGAGTCTTCGAACTATAGAGAGTATTTAAAGGTTGAACCAATATATCTGCATTCCTCTATGTGAACACAGTTCTACGTATACATGCATGCCTGGGGGACCAGAGCTATTACATTTGGTGTGGTTTTATTACTGTAGATATAGCTATATTACACACATGTGTGCTGTAGGAGCTTGCATATAGATTCAGTAATTCAGTGATTTAGAGCAAGTTGTTGGGGCGCCTGGGTGGCTCAGTCGTTAAGCGTCTGCCTTCGGCTCAGGGCGTGATCCCGGCGTGATGGGATCGAGCCCCACATCAGGCTCTTCCGCTGTGAGCCTGCTTCTTCCTCTCCCACTCCCCCTGCTTGTGTTCCCTCTCTCACTGGCTGTCTCTATCTCTGTCGAATAAATAAATTAAAAAAATCTTAAAAAAAAAAAAAGAACAAGTTGTTTGCTATCTTAAAGACTTAGTCTCTCTGCCCTATAGGGGAGTGGGTGAGGAGTGCCAATAACTCATGATTTGTGTACTTAAAGATTGTCTAATGAGGATCGCATGAATTATAATAATAATACTTAACATATGTTGAGCCCTTACAATATATGTCTACCTCTGTTTTAGGTGCTTTACATGCATTATCTCATTTATCTCATGTATCGATTCTGAGGCTACTCTGTCCCCACCGTACAGAGGAGGACAGTTGGTCACAGGTTGGTGTCATGAATTGTGCAAAGTCCCCCAGACATGTCGCCTTGCTCTCCCATGGTGGATTCGTGTACTGCACTACCAGTGGTGTGATCTCCTGATTGAATGACATCTTGTCTACTGAGAAACTCGTTGTGGATGTCATTTGTTGTCATTGTAATCACTCCTAATATCACCAAAACATTTCTTATTTGCAGAACTTGGTTAGTGCTGATTGAAGGGCCTGGAAGGGAGCTCTATAGTCTCCTTGCTCACTCCCTTTCCTGCTGCGCCTGGTGAAAACGGGACTGTGACCTAAAATCTCCCTCCTCTTTCCAGGCGCATCCCTCCTTTATCCCTGGACTTCAGATTTTAGATAATTCAGTTTCATCAGTTCACTGAATTGAAAAGCCCTGATTTAAATCAAAATATAAGAAAGCCCTTTAGTTATTTTTTATTTATTTTTTAAAGATTTTATTTATTTATTTGGAAGAGAGAGAGCATGAGTGGGGGGGGCATGGGCAGAGAGAGAAGGAGAAGCAGACTCCCCACTGAGCAGGGAGCCCAACAGGGGGCTTGACAGGGGGGCTGAATAGGGGGCTCGACAGGGGGCTCCATCCCAGGACTCTGGGATCATGACCTGAGCTGAAGACAGACACTTAACTGACTGAGCCACCTGGATGCCCCATAAGAAATCCCTTTAAAAGATATTACATGCAAATCAGTATTATTTGAGAAAGGATGTGTTGCCTAAAGTAGTCTTTTTCATGACCCATAACTACTTGGTTCTTAAATGTCTTCCTGATAAGATTCCCCATGCTCTCAGGGATGGGGCTGTTTCCTTCATCATAACTTTCCACTGGACCATAAGCTCTGAGACTGTTGAAATGTCCCTTGTGTTTACCAGTATATACCCAGCATCTGGCCCATACTAGATTATCATACAGATGTTCTTGAAAGAAAGAATGAAAAAGAAAGAAGACACAAAAAGGATGCAGAAATGGGCAAATGCGTGGTTGGCAGCTTCCTCTGGTTACTGCAATGATGCCTACCTCGAGGAATTTTCCTTACCCCATATCTGTCTTAAGTCATTGCTTTTAATCTGCTCACGGCTGCAAGTCAGTTAACTGAACATGCTTACTTGGTGCATAAATAAATTTAGGGTACGTAGGCACAGGGTCAGGGCTAAGGAGTTCTCAACGAATAGACCTGGTAACTTTAACTTGTCTAGATCCTTTTTATTAATATTTCTCTGAAACAGTTGTTATTAGAGAAATGAGTTCTAGATAAATGTTTCATCACTATACATTAGTCAGACTATTAATAATAAGTGTTGTTTGTGGATTATTTCCTAAATGTAGACATTGTTTTAAATTCTTTATTCACATTATTTAATATAATCTGCAAAAAATTTATTCCCATTATTCTATCAATTAATCCCATTTTATGTATGATGAAACTACCCAAGACCCCACAGTATGGAAATGGTGAGGCTGGTAGAACTGTCATTAGTGTGACCCATGACTGGTTTGGTTGGTGGTGTGTGCGGTCTTTGTTCTTTAGGATATCAGGGTGTCCGGGCATGAGAAGGTCGCATCAGAGTGATACAGAAAAAGCACAGGCTGTTGTTTCTGCCTTTACTTTTAGGTTAGAACACGAAGTAATGCCCTTCACTGTTTTTTACTTAATTTCTATGTCATATGCTGCTCTGTTATTAGGTGCAGAACTAAGACATAATTGGATCTTTTTAAAGGGGTGAGCCATGAGTAAAGCTTTGAAGAATGAAGAATGAATAGGTTTTGGACAGATTATGAACAGCCAAAGAGCATACCCTTGGAGAAAAGTCAAGAATATCTGCTTAACTCAATCAGCAATTGAGTGTGAAATTCTTAATCTCATCAAGAGAATATGCCTTCCAAAAGTAGAAAAGGTTTCCATTGGTAATACAACTCAGATACTCAGGATGTAATTTCAGATCAAGGCTTCTCTTTGTTTTCTTATTTATGTCATGAGTTTCCAACATTGTGCTATCGATATAGGACATTTGATGTTCCTCTTCAGGTGGACGGTTCTGTGAGAGGGAGGGGGCCTGAAAACATGAATATGATAAAAGCAAACTTCACTGTGACTGAATTTGTGTTCCTGGGGCTCTCGTCTCAGCCAAAGATGCAGCTCATTCTTTTTATTATGTTCTTGTTCTTTTATTTATTAACAGTGGTGGGTAATATTATAATTATCACTATTATCCAGATAGAACCTCGCCTCCAAACGCCCATGTACTTCTTCCTCACTAATTTATCCTTTCTGGATATCTGCTACACATCCACGAATGTCCCACAAATGCTGTCCAATGTGATGGGAAAAAAGACCATCCCGTTCTCTAGCTGTGCTACTCAGATGTACTTCTCCCTCTCCTTTGGAATGATTGAATGTGTTCTCCTTGGGGTCATGGCTTACGACAGATATGTAGCCATTTGTCATCCTCTCCATTATACCATCATTATGAACCAAAGCATCTGTGTCCAACTGGCAGCCATTTCTTGGTCCAGTAGCTTCCTGAGTTCCATGGTTATCAATATCCTTACCTTGAGTTTGCCCTACTGTGGGCCCAATGTCCTGAATCACTTTTTTTGTGAGGTCCCTTCCATCCTGAGGTTGGCTTGCACTGACACCTCATTTACTGAGCTGGTTGTTTTTATCTTCAGTATCATCATTGTCTTCATCCCTTTTCTCCTCATTGTTGTTTCCTACGCCCGAATCCTTCTATCAGTTCTCAGGATACGGTCAGCCTCTGGGAGGCATAAGGCACTGTCCACCTGTGCCTCCCATCTGACAGTGGTGGCCCTATTCTATGGAACTGCCATTTTCATGTACATGAGACCCCAGTCAAAGTCCTCCAGGGCTGGGGGCAAGATCATCGCGGTGTTCTACACTGTGATCACACCCATGCTCAACCCCTTGATCTACAGCCTAAGGAACCAGGATGTGAAAGGCGCTCTAAGGAGAGCTATTGCAAAGCAGAGGACATGAAGGGCCTTAATGGGACGCTAAAGTTAATCGTTAATCTAAGATAACCGACTTCTGAATATGAAGTGAGACAATAAATAAGACCTTGAACAGTCAGTGTTTCTCTTGCCATTCATAAAGGACACATAAATCCAGCTGCAAACGCAACAGGAAACACATTGGCCCCAAGGACAAATGATGGCTTTAATGGGTGAAAACAACTCCCTTTATTGACTGACTGTCTGCTTACTCCCTGAGACATCTTGGTTCTCTAAATCACAGACTATCTGAAATTAATTGCTTGAAATTATAACTGTAGGATGAAACATCTTAATCCTGTCGGTAGGATCTAAAACATCTTCATACAGAGAAACATTCTGAATTTTTAACTCAAATAGAAAACTTCAGATAAGGGTTTTTGGATGTAACACTTCACATCCGTCTTAATTTTGTAGTTTACAAGGAAACAAGACTGCATCTACTTTGTGGTTGAGACCAATTCTGACCCCTTTACATATAGACCTGTTTTGCAACAAATCTATCGAAACATTGCTTCGTTTAAATTTCATGCAGCAGCCAGACTGTGCAGGGCTGAGATGACTGCATTAGGAATAAAGATTTATTCTTAGTAAAATGTAAGTATTATGAAGGAGGATGATATGACACAACTTACATTTTTGAAAGGTTTTCTGGTTGCTGTGTGGAATATATATATATCACATATATATGGAAATGAATATTTCCTGTGCTTTCAAGCTTTTCAACCAGTGGTATCTTTAAAAAGAACTATTTTTTGAATTAAGAGAATAGAAAAAAATAATTTAGCATTATTATACTTAATAAGATTAAATATGGCCTTTGATTAACATGTTATTAAGTTAGATACCCTATTTCTAAAATTTTCTCAGTTGTTGTTTTACAATTTAGAATAAAATAAAAAGAGTGTAATTCACTTTCACAGATATTCAACAACTAAAATGCCACCATTTCTTCCACCTAAATATGAATGTCATATGCAATCAGTAAATGAAGTGTGTCTGATGGAATACAGGTAAAGTGGACCTCACTGGTTTAAAATTGACTTAACAAGTAAAAAGCAAAATCACTAACCAACTAGTCAGATTCATTACATAGCAGGGAGCTTTTCTTGTACATTTGTCTTAATATACAAATGACTTTATATATCATGTATTTGCTTAATACGAAATTGAGGATTAGAGACATGTACTTCTAATCAATTTTCTTCTGAACAATTTAAAGTGAGAAGTAACATTTAAAATTCCCTCAGTTACTATCAAATAAGAAATATATACTTAGTTGGCTATTTATGAATTAGAAACAACATTAAATTAATTTTGAAGAAGGGACATGAAATGCCTGAAGTTACAACAAATGGAAAGTTTATTTTTTCTTTTGCAAAAATTACTAAATCCATCTTACCTCTCAGCTCATTTATAAATGAGCAAATTAGTTAAAAAGACAGAAAAAACATTGCAGAACCATTCTTATGGGGAGACACAGAGCCAGAACACATAAACAAATGGAAGAGAATATTTTGTGTATTTTTTCTAAAAATATTTATTTAGACCAATTGCTTGGCCTAATCAATTCATTCTGACTGGTGTGTTTTGATCAGTAACTTGGAGTCAGGTGAATGAAGAATAATAATGCATTCTAAACAGCCCACGCCCTATCCTAGTGCCTATCTAGAACTTTCCTTTTCCTTTTTTAAAAAAAAAATTGTTTTATTTAAATTCAGTTTAGTTAATATATATTGTATTGTTAGTTTCAGGGGTAGAATTTAGTGATTCATCATTTGCATACAATACCCAGTGCTCATCACATCAAGTGTCCTCCTTAATGCCCATCACTCAGTTACCCCATCCCCCCACCCAGCAACCCTCCAGCAACCCGAAGTTTGTTTCCCGACCAGTTAGACCTTTTCAAGCAAGCTTTCTTCCTTTCCTAGGCTTGCTTCTTTTGACAGAAAAGGAAAATGTAACACTTAAAGACATTTAACTGATAATTCTACGATCATTGCTAGAACAGACAACAATTAATTTTAAGATTAACACAAATAATGGTGAACTCAGCAATTATTGATCCTTCACAACATCAGATGTCCTATTGAATTATTTCCTTCCTACATGTGTTTGGGATTATGATAACAAGATGACAGTATAGGTAGGGTAAGTACTAACAAGCACTTTGTTCATATTGAAATAAAATTAAAGCCTAGAGTAAACAAAATAATTAGAGAATGGACTATTGCCATGAGCTACATTCTCTCAGGGCTTGACTAATCGTATTATTATGTATTATAAGAGACTACATTTGGAACGAGAATAATGAAGTTATAATTTCACGGTTTTAATTTAGCTGTGCTCCGATGAAGAAGTCATTCCATTTCCATGAACCTCAGTTCCTTCATTTACAAAATAAG